>NC_133568.1:9212500-15107500 GCF_048773025.1 Camelus bactrianus | reverse complement strand
AGCATATATACTGTGATGCATACACATATACCATTCTCGGAGGGTGCAGTATGGTTTAGGAAGATTAATCATTTCATTCAAGAGTACAGTTTTATGAATGGGCAACTGCTGAAAGAATATTTACTTTTATTTTGAAAAGTGCAAGGAAATTGTCAAAAGTTCATAAAACTCTTCTGTTTATATCTTTATTTAAAAAAGAGAGAGAGAGAGAGAGAGAACCTAGTGGGTAATTAGAATAGTCAAGTGTGGTAAGGGAAATATAATTTTAAAATAAATGACTTATGTTGTGAACTGATCAAGCGGTTAAATTTGTAAACGTAAATCATAGGATTATGTAACTTCTTTTTTTTTTTTTTTGAAAACAAGTGCCTAATTTGCAATTGGTAGTTACTCATATGTAGTTCTTAAGACTTTTTTGCCTGTTATCTTTTTGACATTCCCATTCGTAACATGGTCGGTCAGTACCTTTCATTTTAAAGCATTTATAATGAAAATTTTGTGAATGATGCTATCATAGTCAGTAAGAAAAAGTGTCTCAGAAGCAATAAAATAGACTCAGGGGTTATATGACCCTTCTACATTATAAGAGAATTACACTGAAGATAAGTTTCCGTGGTTTTTATCTTTAGGAATTACCGGTGATGTGATTTTTATATGTTAATTTTTAATTTTGCGTCTGAAATGTCTGAACCTACAAAATTTTAGTGTAAGTTTTGGACATTTTAACTCTTGTTTAGCCAAAAGGAATTTTTAAAAATATGTGTTCCTTTCCCACAGCTTGCCAGTTGCCTCTACCATAAGAAAATGCTGAATATGACATCATATCACTAATATGCCCTCTCAGTTGCCAAATATTTTGGTTGTTAGATTTTTTTTTTTTTGAGAGGATGGTACTCATAAAATCAAGATCGCTCTGTCACAGGAAATGTATTTATAGGAACTGTTTTAAGGCGCTTATTAAAAACAAATCTGGCGATGTGTATATCTATTGATTCAAACACTAGAAAGAGGCAAATAGTACATACATTATAGTTAGAAAAAATAGCCGTTTGGAACACCAGCAGAAAGCATTTGAAACCACGGATGCTTACCAGTCCTTCATTGTCGCTTTAGGAAACAGACAGCAAAGTCCAGTTGTCCAGTGGACGTGTTCCTTGGATGGAGCCAAGTCTATACCATTTTTTAAAAACTGCCTCCATGCATACACTGGAGAAGCAGATTTTTGTTTATTCTACAGTGTGTATTGTACTGGCTCTAATTCTACATTCAGCGGCTTTTGATTTGGTGCCAGACATCTTGTGGAGATTGTGTATGCCATGCGTTAATTGTTCAAAATGCCTAGCGAAGAGACTTTACATTTCTTGAGTTTCATTTGTTGTTTCGGGTTTGAGTATCCATGCCTTTCTGTGGGTCTGGGCTCGGGTGACCCATGTGTGTTTTAACCTAAATTGTTGGCGTTAAGTGTGATTAGCTATTTGTTACCCAAGCTTCCCTCTGAAGACAACATAGCACTGAATTCCTTCTTTTTTTTCCCCCAGTGACAAGTCAATTACTTGTTTAAATTCAGTTTGAACTCTCTGAACTGAGAGAGGCCAGAGGAAGCAGGTTTTCCCTGTGAATAAACAAAAGAAGAAAAATGTAAAATCACTCCAAAACACTGTGATTTTAGGTTGTGGGAAGAGGACAATTAAGCATTACAGCAGTTATGATCTCTTCTTTTTGGATGGGCAGCTATGTATTGGGTTTGTAAAATCAGTTTTCCTCTAACTTCCTAGCAAGGGAAATATTATAATCAATGATATTTTAGGACAAAGGAAAATGTGGATTTTCTCTTACCTTCAGTTATGAAGTATTTCCATGACCAGAGCCCACAACGAATTGTTTCCTTCTTGCTGTTAAATATTGGACCTGTCCTGAACTGTGAACTTCGTGAAGCCAAAACCTACAGAAAATCATAACCCTAAAAGCTATCAAAGACTAAATTTCGACTATAAACCAGAATGTATTTTTTAAAAATCCGCCCCTCCTCAGGTGAGAGTTTAATGAACTTGACAACATGTATTGTGTGATCTCTTTTCTCTATGGATTAGAGGTTTCAATACACATGAATCCCATTCTCTGCTCAATAAAAACTTTGAAAGCATTACTACTTAACTACGGAAGAGAGGGCTTTCTTTCTTTCTTTCTTTCTTCCTTTCTTTCTTTCTTTCTTTTTTTGGCAGAGAAAATCAGTACAGTGTTTTTAAGTGCCGTGAATATAAGCGTCTGTCAAATTGTATCGCTGTGTCTGCCCTCACTGAGGCTGTAAGGAGTATCAGGCATTACCTGGTCCACCATAAGTACAGCTCTAGCTCTAAATTTTGATTTTTATAACTGCTTATATATTCTTATTCAGTGGATAGGAATTTTAATAAGTAATTATTTGGTCAAATTCCACATATCTAAAAATAAAGCAATTCCACAAAGATAAAATTATGGCAAATGAAATTGAAAACAAAAGTGGCGAAATTTCCTCCTAATGGTAATTTAAGATCACATCATCATCGCTCGCCAGCATGTGCATGTGTTAAACCGTATAGAGAAACCTATAATTATTGTAATTGCTCTTTTTGCTTAATACTAACAAGCTTCAAACCGTGTTTCAAACTAGTTGTTTTGAAATAGTTATTTGTCAAGTCATCAAATCTCAGAAAGTAAATGGTAATGAGCTTTCCATGTTTATATTCTTACTGTTGGTCAGAGTGTTCAGCTTTTCAACTCCATAAAGTTGAGAGATGAAAATGGTTGTTGATTATTTCTGATATCAAGGCCAAAACAATGAAATCATTTTGTGATTTCTTGCTTAAGATGGAAAAAAAAGGGGAGGGGGACATTTTAATTCCAAAATCTCACAGTTGGGAATGCACTCTTAGAAGAAAGTTTTCCTATGAGTAAGTAGAAATCTCAGTCAGCTACCTAAATTTTTTGAAGCTAAAAATTAGGATATGAAATCTTTAGCTTTTTTTCAGATACCACAGTGAGTGCTAACATAAAAAGCTTCATATTGAAATAGCACGAGCAGTAATATTTTCCAGGGCATTTTACATATGGCCCTTTTTTTTGCAAACCTCACAGTTGGTTCCGGTAGCCTCATGCAGGTAGCCGCTGGGTTTTAAAGTTTTCAATAGTATTATCGACTCTGTAAATTCCATTTAGTATTTTAGAAAGCTATTTCATATACTTGCTATTTTCAGAACCATGATTATAAATGAAAGTAGCTGGTATAAATGCATTACCTTTTAAAATGATTGTTTAGCTGTTATTACAGAGCAAAAATTTGCTTAGGTTCAAACTAATACGATTTTTCAGTTCCCCACTGATTCAAGAAAACAAAGCATATCAAAGGAAAAAAAAGCATGCAGGAAAAACTTCCTTTAAGTGAGCTTACTTTTTGGTATTGTTGACAATATAAAGCATTTTAATTTGCTCATTTTAAAATGACAATGAATTTTTTTTTCTTCTGGGCTTGATTGCTTATGAGAAAATTCTGTTGATTTTGTTCTGTAGGTTTAAGCTGGTAAAAATTCACCAGACGCATAAGCATGATATTGTGGCTACATCTTGCTCTTCTGCCTCTGATTAAATTTCCAGAATCCCTGCGTGAGATTCACAGATGCCAGTTTGAACATTTCTCTGGGGCTAATTTCTTAGGAAGGAAAGATGGGTCAGTTACCTACTTGGTTAATTTTATTTAATCCCTAATTTCTGGTGGGTCTGAACATTTTGAGTATAGTGTTGATAACTGATAAGCATCCTTAGAACACTAGGCGATGGCATTGTTTCAAGGAGAATGAGGAGGAAGGACATTGGAACACGGAGGGAAGAGGGCTGGGGAGAAAAGTGGCCAGGAAAAAAGATCTAATAGCTGGTGCAGTCTTTAAATACCTTTCCAACTGATCTACAGGAAATTGTGCTGAAGAATTGTTTGTTTCCTGTTCCACTATAAATGTGGTTTGCATTACACTCCCTATTTGTGTTTTGTCTTGCTTTTTTTTTTTTTTAACTAAAATTGCAGCACCGCTACTTGAGAATTAGTGATTTCGTCCTTGCAACTTATTTTTTTAACTTTAGCATCGTTTGATTTTAGACATTGTCATATTTCATTATTCTGAATGTTCCATGAGGGTGTTTCCAAGCCTGCTTGCAACTTCTATCACTGTGATGCCTCTGAAGGCAAAAAAAAAAAGTGCTTTAGTGTCATTTCTTTAGAATCACCATGTAGGCCATACATATCGTCAGCAACCTGCTCCTTAGGAGACACGTTTAAAAAAAATCTAAATGTCTGATCTCATGAAAATGTATAGGCGTTAGATATGATGTGGCAATTTTAAAAGTTGTTAGAATTCAGGTTTACTTTTATCTTAAGAGGAAATGCATTCAGGAAATATTTGCTCCGTATACATCAAACTTAAATATCTGTAACTGAGAATTCCAGGACAGACACACAGAAGATTTACAAGGCTGTTTTCCATTTTCCTCTAATATCATCAGAGTTACCACAAAGCTAATTTTTCAGTCAATACAATTTAAAGGTAATTTTAGATGTAAATCTTTCAGAGTTTATATGTTTGGGTTTAAATTAGCTCTTAAGACTTCAAAAGAAACCTAAAGGTGACACAGGGTAAAGTTATACACGGTAAACATTATTGATTAGTTAAAAAAAAGATTTGGAACTCTGTGTATTTATAAAATATTTATAATCTATTTAGGAAATCATCATAGTCCTAAAAAAAGACGTTATCTCTATATCAGGAAACACAGATAAACAGTCACAAAACTGAAAGACAATTATATTTTAAACTCTGAAGTGATCTGCTAAAAAGTTATCCATGGAATTTTCAGAAAACTTCACTAGTTGGAGGTCTTTTGTTTTGTTTTTTTACATTTTAGAATCTGTAATAAACTATTTGGCACATTTACTGGGTCATCTTAGGCATATAGATATGACTACATTTTGTTAGGCAAAACAGATTTATTCTTCTGAAGGATAGTTCTTAAGGTTTGGGGCTTGAAAATGGCTCGAGAATTAGCTACTAGTCCACTTAAACTTTGGGAGCCTTTCCTTTTTGCAGTGCTGAAGATTTATGACTTAGGTTCCAAACGACAACCTTTTATTAACAGATGTATTTATGTCACAATACCATATTCTGATTAGAATTTTAAAATTCATGTTTCTGATATTTTGGTCTTGAAATTCCGTGTTGCTTCAAGTCCATACTTAGTTTTCTTCAAATTCTTCTTCCTTATTTCTTAAAGAAATCTGCACATGCTAATCAGGGCATTTTATTCAAACATCATTTAAAAAGGATGTGATTCAGATAACACTTTATTTGGGAGAGTACCCCGTTTAAGGGCAGTCCATCCTCAAATGGGGATAAAGAGTGGGTTTAAAACACCTGAGAAGTCAAGGGTGGGAGCAGTATGGATGATGGTCTAATTTCAGACTCCACCGGAAAAATGCAGGCTTTGGCATCCTCCAGGGACCTGGGGCTGGGCTCTCCTAGAGACCAAATTACGCTCCTCTGAAGAGAGGGCACGTTGAGGTAATTGGTAGGACAGAGTGGAGAAAGTTGAATTCCAGCTGCTTCCATTGTAGCTGATCTGAAAATGAATAGGGGATGTTAAGAGTGGAGGCTAACATTTGACTTGGCTCTCTCACCTCCACAACCTAAGGGTGAGAATTATAGAGTCCTGAGTGACTGCACCAGTAGTGATCCTCTTTAAGGGGGAATTGCTGTGTTGGGAAAAACTCTCACACCATTTTACAAATAGTTGATGCATTTACCAACCACAGTCCTATTACTGCAGCCCCAATAAAGTTTATCCACAGTTTGGAAACACTCCTTGTTTTTATCCTTAGCCATCTAGTGAGCGTGCCTTGGATTCTCACTTCTTTGGTTACCATTTTAAAATGCTCATAATGAAAGACATTCGGAAGGCACTGGAGTCTCATCTCCAAGAAAAGAAGCAAAAAATAGAAGTGTCTACACTCTTTTTCCCTCAGAATGTATGCTCTTCTTCTTTTTTTTTTTTTTTTTTTTTGGTAAGAGAATGATGCTGTATTTCTCAATAGCTTTTCTAACGAATAAAGCAAATTAAATTGATGTTACATGCATATTTAAACCCCATCCAGTTAAGTACTGACATGATTAAAATAATCAAATGTATTACTTAAAAAATTAAAAAGGATAAATTCGGTACCCCATTATTTTATTGACTTTTAAATATAAATTGCAGAAATGTTTACGTTCCTAATGGCATTATTAAGCTAAACTGACAAATCAGAGGGAAAAAGTTGATTGCCCAGCACATTATTATTTCTGCACCTGTTATGACAATTCGGAAATGCAGGCCCAGCGCACAGGAGCAGGATGGATGTTGCTTTCTTAGGCCTCCTTTGTGTGATGTGGGGTTTGGGATAAATGTGTAACAAGACTAGTTTCACTTTGTAGTGCCTTTTTGCCTGTTGGTGTGATTAAACGACTACAATGTTTTTCGTGTAGCTTTGAAATTAATATGCAAATAAAAGGGGATGTGAGGGCCCTCCTGTACCTACTGCAGGAAGCCTCCCTGAGCAGAATGGGCAGGCGAGATCAGTTCTTAGTAGAAGTGGTTTAGGTATAAACAGCGCCCACTTTTCAACTCGAGCCTGTAAATCTATAAGGGACAATCAGGGGAGAAGAGGGGCCTATCAAATTAATTTAGGGAGGGTTGCAGATCGGGGCTGCAAATCCTTTAGGTTTTTCTTTTCTGGTTAGGTTTTGGCCAGGAGGTTGGTTGACTTGGAGTTAGTATATTAAACAATAACGTAAGTTATCTAACGTCATCAGTGCTTTGGTTTGAAAGGTGCGTTTTTCTTTCATTTATTTCTTCCTGGTCTTAATCGTATGCTATCGTTTTGTGAACATTGGAGCCCTGTTTCTCCATGTCACATAGGTGGCAATGATCACCGATTAATATAATTCTAGAATTTCTTGAGTGTGCGTTGTCCACAGTTAACTTCACACAGACAAATCTAAACTTTCTGCAGCTGGTAGAATAAACAATACTCTTTTTTTTTTTTCCTTTTTTAGGTTCTTTAAGAATGTCGTTATGTTCTTAGAAATATAATGACATTAGATTTGGACTGAGGGGGAAAAGTATCTTTATTTCATCCCATCCAGCAGATAGTTTGAGTTTGTTAAGAAGTGGTTAAAACACCATTATTTCCTAGAAGATACTAGTTAACACTATTCATATGAGTTTAGATTTTTGTCCTGTGTAATAATTTAAATTCCTAGACTTTAATAACACTTAATGTGTAGCATGGATCCCACTTAATCTCCCCCCTGGCTTCAGAGCAAAATGTTTACATAAATGAACTCTCAAGTTTTACATCAACTATTTAACTCTGTCTTTCCAGAGTTAATACTGTTTCCATAATTAAACATGTTCACAGTTAGTTCCATAGGAGTATATCTTTAAAATGCTGTTCTTTCCTGGTTGTTTTTTTTTTTTAAGCCATCTGTTGGCTAGGTCAGCAGAGAAATGGGAGCCTGATTTTATTTTAAAGCAAGTAAGTTATTGCTCTCCTATTGTATTAGGCATTCAGCTTCAGAGAGAGTAAAAGATAAAATCCCATCATATTTTCATTTTGTTACATTTGCAGCAGAAATATGTGTGCCCAAATTGGTTATTTTCAACTCATGACAGCTGTGATATTTAAAATGCTCACAGCTGTTGTGACTTAAAATTGATTTTTCTATTAACACCTGAGAAAAAGACCTGTGCCATATTAAAAACTTAAATAAGGTAACTGTAAAATTAGATATGTTGATGTGAATCTGGTCACCCTCCTTCTCAGAGGTTGCAGAGTGCAGCGAACCTCTTGGATGCTTCCCGGGAATGAGCTAAAAACTGCCGGAAATGGATGTGTGATTGTTAAACGCGTTTACCTTCAAAAGAATTCACGTAAGAGCAGATCTTCTTGGCCCAACTTTACAATGTCAGTTTTGCTAATAAAACCTTTTAGGATTCAGTTTCCTTCATTAGCCCCAAGAAGGATGCCTTACATGAACCATGATGAGATCCTAACGTCTAAACTTTTTTTTTTTAACCTCTCAGATATGACATTGAGAAATGCAAAACCACACTAAATTGTTCCTTATGGAGGAAGTTTTGGTTTTATGGCTCTTTTCCTCCATCATTTTTAGATGATGAAAAAAAGAAAAACAGATGAAAAAGGAGAAACAAATTATGCCTAAGTAGTTCTAGGCTAGCACTTGTTTTTGGAATCTGTCATACGTTTTTAAGGTTCCCTTTGCGGATGCATTTTAACCTGACTTGCTGCCTGCATTGAGTTGAGCTCTTCTGATGCTCATCTTCTTGGAATGTTCATTGATGGAATCTTGAATGTTGCAAGAGACCACCAATTTAACATTATAACCAATCCAACAAAACTTAAGCACGTTTAGGTATGGAGACAGTTTCACATCTTGACGTAGATGGTGTGTTGTATCGAGCATACAGCTGGCCTGATGGGGAATTATTTATAGATAATTGTGCCTTCACAGATGCATTACCAATAGGGAGCTATGTAGATTAAACTCTTTGGCTGGTCCTAGGCTTTTTACCTGTGTAACTCAATCAGAATTGAAAGCATGACAGCTTTTATGATGATAAATGTACGGCTGGATCAGAGAAAGTACGGATGGATGGGTGAATAGATGGATAGATTACATAACTAGACAGTAATAGATAATGCCAATTATTTACTACTCAACTTGCTTACTCATCAAAAATGTACATAGGCTGCACTGTTTTGATTATTGCAGATAGTTTAGAACAAGTTAGTGAAAGATGGTAAGCATTTCCCATCCCATAGTCACATTACCATAGAAACGGTTCCACAAGTTCTAGAAGGAACAGAGATGACCTGTTTCAAAGTAATAAGCTGGGACTGATGTGCACCACCAGGTCACAAGGTCAAAGTGTAGCATCCTAAGTGATTATGAAAATAAACGTTTTCTTGTTTAGCTGAAGGAAGATACTCCTAGAGATGACCATGGTTTATGTGAAGATTTAGGAAAATCAAAGTGGGCTATTTGTTCCTGATGTACTGACTATGAATAGATAGCTTTAGAACAGTGGTGCCCCCCAGGGGATGTCCAGAAATATCCGAAATATTTGTGATTGTCACAACTGCAGGAATAGGGTGGAGGGCTTCTGTCTGGCACTAGTGGGAGGAAGTCTGCCATGCTGCTCAGCATCCTCTCGTGCACCCGGCAGCCCCTCCCTCTACTGAGGTTGAGAAGTTCTGCTTTAGATGTAGCATATCTGGACCTTAATAATTATTTCCTGGCATGGTGAGCCATCTTATAAGTGATGGTAGCTTCCCCGTCTTTTCTTTTTTCTTTTCTTTTCCTTTTTTTCTTCTTTTTCTGCTTTTTTTCTTTTCTCCCCATAACAATTCTCTTTCTCCCCCCCCCCCCCCCATCAGTCTCTGTCTGTCTCTCTGGCAGAGTACATATAGTATTGTTTGGACATTTCCACCATTTACCATGAAAATGTGAGATTTTATTTGAGATGTTGTAAATATAGTACGTTATTTGTAAACCAACTGGAATGGCTTCAAAGCAGCTGTTAAAATATGTTGAGTCAATAATGTACATTTCTCCATACCTTAAATATATATACTTGTATCTTACCTTTCAAACTATCCTGAATTCTCTCTTAGTGTGACTGTTGGTTTATTGGAATTATCCTAAGGGAAAAGTTTATCACCATTAATTTTTTTTCCTGTTGGGCATAGAAAGGAAATAAGTCAGCATAAAGAAACTAATTAATAATTAAAGTTGAGTATTTTTGGCATTAAGGATATTGTCTGCATCATTAACTATGTCCTCTGCATCAAGAAAAGATTAAAGATGAAAACCAGACATTCAAGACTCTCTTTTCAGCTTTTCCAATAACACAGCTTCTTCCTCCATCCGCAACTGGGGACCTCTCTTCCTGCCACTACTGTGCTTCCATCAATGTTGGGTAATTCTCGGCAGTGATTTGGAAGTGAGTTTAAAACTTTGATTGCCTTCCCTAACACCCTGTGGAGGAAGGTGGCGGTATCTGGTGGCTGAGTCTTACACCTGCCAACTTGTGGAACCCAGAAGCACACCTCACGTCTTAGATGCCAAGGTTCGGAAAGAGCTGCCAAGTCTGACAGTGACTACTGCCACTCTTCAATTTCCTCCCCATGCCATACAAGGTTCTCTGAGGTTCCATGGAAGTAGAAATGGCAGCTCTGATCTGAAGCCTGTCTTTGGATGTGCGTTCAGTTATTGCTCAGCCTACCAGCTGTGGTGTTTCAATTCCACCTCACAAGAATCCTCAGATTCTGTCCTGAGAATCTTCCTGTTTCTGTGAAGCTTAGTGCAACAGGGTTCTAGTAAAATCACACTGATGCCTTTGGGTTTTACTGTGTCTGTCACAGCTGAAGCAACCTTACAAGATGGCCCTAAGTAGACATTAATTTTGATTCGCTTGCTACCTTTTGCTGTTCAGTGCTATCTGTACTCAAAGTGAGCAATGGAGAAAAAGATGTGTAAATACATTGATGTGTGTGCCAGACAAGAAATAAAGGTGACCATTTTTGATGATCACTTCATTGATTTGGGTATTTCTGTTTCTGGGAGATGGTAAATTTTTTTTTGAACTGCAAATTTACTGTAAGTCAGAGCTCTCTGGGGAAGCATGGACCTTACTTTTTGATCGATCATTGATTATCTGTGTTGGACTCTCAATAATTATCATCTGTTCCAGTATCATTCTCTGAATAACCTTAAAATAATAACTTGCTTATACATCAGTTTTAAGATTTCATTCAGGGGAGCTTGCTTGTGTGGTATTTGCCAGACGTGTATGGAGTCTAAAAATCAATCTTACTGTGACTTTCTTTGATTATTAGGAAACTGGTTTACAGCTAAAATAAAATTTGTGGTAAATATTTTATTGTAGTAATAATCAATGTTCAATAAAATACACCAGCAAGCCTCAGTTCTTTCTGAATATGTTCTTAAACACCTTCTAATTTAATGCTTCCTGCACTGTAGTAAGACAGGTGGTCCAAATATTGTTAAACCATTTCACAGTGTAGATAAAGCTGGGCTGTCCACTGAGGTAGCCACTTGCTACATGTGGCTATTGACGTTAAATGGAAATTAGTGAAAATGACATGAAATTCAAAAAATTCAGTTCCTCAGTCACACTAGCCACACTTTATGTGCTCAGAAGTCTCATATGATCAGTGGCTACTGGATGGGACAGCTCATATTTTGAACGTTTACGTCATCGAAGGAGGTTCTGTTGGACAGTGCTGGTCTGGGGAGGGGTCGTGTTATAGGGTTAAATCACTTGCTCAAGATTATATGGATTGTAACAGAACTAGAGTCACTTCTGTATATTTCAGAATAGTTCTGAATTTTTGTAGCTTTATATTCCAACATCTAAGAATGGATATTTTAATGCTACCTAGCATTTTAGTGAATGCATAGCTCATCTGCATTCGTCTCTTTTTTATATTAAATGTAAAGCTTGATGAAGAGAAACTTCAAAGAATACAGCCCATTGTCCATCTGCACACAATGGGGACCCTGAATCGCCTTCCTCTGAATAAGAGATTCTCCAAGAGAGGGTCTGTGTCTTAATGCATCTTAATGCACTTGTTAGCATGTTGTGGGCAGCCAAGAAGTGTTTGTACAGCAAAATGGACGCGTCACACATGCACCACGAGTGCCTGAGCCTACACGTGCACGTACAGTTAGGCAAGACTCAGGTGGGACGCTCCCTGGGTGCTGGCCTCCGTGGAATTTAGAGAGCTCTTACCTTTGCTCTGGCCATTCTAGTACAAAGTAGAATTTTATTAAGAGAAAAGTAATATGTGTTTACTCTTATACTCCAAATATATCTTCATAAGGGGAGAAAAAGACTGTGTCTTGTCCTTATCACTCGTTTAGTCCCTAACCTGACTGCATTATTTTGAAATCTCATTTCCCCAGAAGCTTTCAAGCATTTAGAGGGTAAATTTTTACTCTTTATCTTCCCCTTAAAGATTAAACCAACAATATGCATGTGGAGGTGTTCAAATAATATTTCTTGAATGAACCAATCACTATTGAAACTTTTTGTAATGTCATGTTTCTCAAGGTGCCCTCCTATCCAGCGTAGCCTCGTAGGACATTTTTTTGGAGAATGAATGAATGAATGAATGAATAAATGAAAATACATATCTTTTCATTCCTTGCATCATAAGTTGGAGACTCGTGCCTGGTGAAGGTTGATGGTGCTGGTGACCATCTTCATTCATCTGAACACACTCAAAATTGTATCGATTATTCTTCAATTATGTCTATGCATGGCAGTGGATGAATGGGCTAGCCCTAGGGTATTGTTATGCACAGGGAATGAGTGTGTCTGTGCTGTGTACCTACACTATCTTAATAGATGAGATGATTGCAGATTTTTCCGGTCATCCTTTTGTTGGACACACCAGGAGCCCAAAGTGGCACATCCTGGCAGGTGCTTTGTCCTTGAACTTCTAATGGTAATATGCAAGCCATCGTTTCTTTTGGCAATAATCATGGTGTTAAGAGGGATTTGTGTTCTGTGCACTCTCGTTCCGTGTTTAGTTCCTGTTATGCAAATACTGCTTTAAACTTAGAAATTCCAATTTGCATTAATATTTTGGTTTCATAGAGCTAGCTATTGCATTTCACAAACAAGTGCATTTTAATGAGTATTGGCAGGATGTAGAAAAATGTTATTCATTAAGTTCTATTGTAGAAAATGCAGTAGTTGGTTGCCAAAATCATTAAGACAAAATATAATGTGTGTTGAGGCCACAGGGATATCCGTCTTCAAGAATGTTTGGCCCTTACTGCATTCAGTGCTGTTCTCACAGCCATGGAGGATGGGGGTTATTATGATAAATAGGAGCCAACGTACCACTGACATTTCGGTTTATTTTTAAAATGTAAGCATACTTTACTTTTTTACATTTGCCATAAGACCATAGGGAATTCACCTCTGAGTTAATGTGAAGGACTTTAAAAGTCATAAACACCAAGTTGTAAAGCGGTGTATTCCTATTTCTTACATTTTGATGTGAAACCCTAAAGTGAGGTTTTTGCTGTCTTTGCTGTGTTATTATTATTATTTTCCTTCCTGAGATTTTTTAAAATCAAAATTGCAGGCATAAAATTTTTTGGTGGGCAGTGTGTGAGAAAATAAGAATTGTGCGACTGGATTTGCAGAAGTGAACTATTTTAACACATGGACTTTTAAATGCTACTGTCATGTTGTCGTAACTCGTGGTCCCTAATTATAATGAGCTTTTTTGGTGGTGTTATTGCAGTTGTTCCTCCTCCCCCCCCCCCCCCCCCAAGTCTTCAACTCACTTTTCCCAGAAGGAGAGTTCCAAGCCTTTGAAAATTCTCATGATTTTGCAAATCCACTCTATTTTTGTCTAGGATACAGGAAAGTTAAAACTGTGGCTGGTAGGATGCCATGTTTTGAATCCAATTTTAAAGCAACCCTTTGCAACCCAGGGAGTGAGGCTGACATCTTTGTATCTGTAATGAAGAGAATTATACCTGCAAGGTGACATCACTCGTGAAGTAACAAATGCACTAGAAAACTGAGTCCCTGGTCTTCTCTGAATTCTGTAGACCACTTTTGGCATTTAATGCTAAACACCTCTTTCATGCTTGTCGTTTGAGAAGTTGCTTTCAGATGAATTTACTAAAGCTGACTGACACAGGGTTAAATTAATTCTTTTCTTTATTACTCAAAGTGATACAGACCTTTCTTGGACTAATGTAGCTTCATTAGTGGTCAATTAAAACTGAACATTGCTGAATTGAAGTTCTTTGATCAAACTCCCTGGCATGAGTTCTCTTTCTTTAACTAGCCACCATCTTGGATTCATTTGGAATCAGTAGTATAAACAAGTTTAAAACTGGTTCTTTTATAAGAAAGTCAGCAGGCTTGGATAACTGTGGTTTCTTTTTTTACTTCTGTAGGCGGTGATTCAAAGGCACGCTAAATGAAAACAGTACTACACCCTGAAAAAAAAATACATTTTTAAAAGTAACACTAAATAGTCAGAAAACAGTCAGTACCCCCACCTATGTATTCTAGACAGAAGATAAATTTCCCAATTTCAGTGGTTAATTTTGTTGTTACATAGAAGGCTGAAAGAAAACTCTCGGCCCTCACAGAGTCCACAGTTATAATAAAAAGTGAAACAAACAAACAAAAACCAAGCTGGGGCTTGGGAGAAAGATGGGACAGGCTCCGTGACAACATATATGCGTAGGTTTAACCCAGTCGCCCCCAAATTCATTCTTTATTACTCTTGGGAAGACATTTCCTGTCTTTTCCTTTGGGGTGGTGGGGAGACACACTTAACTCACCTGTTGATTTCGCCCTTTCCTTTGGAGAGCATGATTGCATCAGTGAGGGCTGAAGATGCAATGGCTTTCAGACAAATCGCTAGTGTAAAACACGCAGCGCTTTTTGAAGAATTTGGGTGCTGTTGAAAAAAAGAAAGAAAAGACGGATGTGGGGGAGCCAGGAATTGGGGCAGAGGGCATCACCGATATTTCTAAGTAGACCAGCCTCTTCCTTTTATGCCTTTGCATGGCTTCATATTTAACTTGTGTGTGCTGTTCTCATCAAAACATAAATCGATAGCATTCAGTCATCCCCATTGTTGACAGCCTCACAACCTAAAAACACCATAGCTGGCATTCAGTTAGTGCCATTCATTTTAAAGTATTAATTAAAACTGGCACTTTTGTGCTGGAAATAAAAGTAACGGATTAGGAGCATTTGCTTAGCCTGGAATGGCTTCTTTTAAGCTCTGCAATTTTCACAGAGGAAAAGGTGCAAGGAAATTTTGGAAATGCCCTTAACAGTGTTTTCCCCCACCAATGACAGCATTTTTGTAGTTTTCACTACTTATATCCAGAAATTACAGTTATAAACAATAATTAAGATAAAAAATTTATCACTTGACAGAAAGAGAAATTGTTTAGAGTCAATGTGCCTTTCAGCATTCTCCCTGAAGGGCTGATTAGAATGTAATAATTGGGGATGAGAGTGGGAGGAAGACGACAATTCCATTTAATTAAAGATAATTTATTTTACTTTAAATTGGTGATGTCCCACATGAAAAGAGTAGATTTAGCAGATAGATTTATTAATGGGTACTGACATCTCAGTTGACATAAAAAGCAAACATTTTCTTTCCTTATTGTTTTTTATTGTGTCTCCGCACGTGACACGGCTGTCTTCCTTCTTTACGGAGCTGTAGAGGTTTCCACCAAATATGCAGTTATCAGTTTATCGGTGAAACCAATTTGAACCTCTGTTGAGTTAAAAAACCAGGCCAGGAGCCTGAAGGGCTGCTCACACTAACGCCGGAAATGCTGCCTTCTCCAGTGACCGTTTCTTCACTGATCTTTAAAATACTCAGTTCCTGGATTCCAGGGTAACTTCAGCGTTTTGAATGAAGAGCGTAAGATTTCCTTTGGTCTCGGGCGGAGTGCTGGCAGGAAAATTCCTTTAAGCGAACAGGTACCTTGAATGTCACAGATCATGAAAAAGTGTCACAAAACGATCGTTTGCATGGCTGAGGTTCATTTCTGACACGGAATTGTGGAGAAAGTAAGACCCTTGTGTAATAGTTTTATTGTTGTCTCATGCAATTGCAAACAGGTCCTGGAAATTAGGGAAATGTTTTAAAGTTCGAAAGTGGATTCAGAAAAACGCATGACATTTTTTCACCTCGTCTTCTCAGCGTGTGATGGTTGTTTTAATGGAATTTTTCTGGCAAAAACTGTTCTTGTCTTTCTTTAAATCCTAAGGCACTTTCTTTCTGCTTCAAGCAAACTGTATTCTATTTTCCTAATTTCTCTTGCATCATCTTTATACCTTTTGCCCTTATGTCACTTTCCTGTGTTCTTGTTTATGTTTTCTCTTGTTCCGTCATTTCTGCATCCTTGTCTAGTGTGTTTGATCCATTATTTCTTCTCTGAATGAAATCCAGACCCTCTGGCCACCTCCTTCTCCCTGGGCTTCTTTTTCTATCCAGAGCTTCCTCCATTCACATCAGCCGTCTAGTTTTCCCTCCATTCACTTCTCTTCCTGCCTGGTGGCTCTCATTTTCATATAGAATTCGTTTAGGCTGATTCCCTTTCCTTGTCGCTTCAGATTTCAGTGCTGTGTCTTTCTAGCTTGACTTCAAAAATTAGCGCTGTGTGACTGTGTTTTCCAAATGCAGCGTCTCTTTCTTGTCTTTTCTGGAGGTGAAGATCGTGGGGGAGTTTCTGTTCAGTTGTAAGCCAGGTGGATTTATTTTACCCTGTTCTGCCATTTTCCTATTCCAAATTGATGGGAGATCAGTGATGATGTTTTTCAAGGATTAATTTTTATGAAGTCTTGATTGTCATGTTGTCTTAACCTTTTCCTTCTCCTCACCCAAAGCATCATATTCCTTTTCTCTGTTCACCTAAGTGCATTTTAATAACCTAATCTCTGAGACCCTTATGTTACCCTAACTTCCTGCCTCTTTTATCCGTCTTTTTAAAATCATTCTGTGGTGACCTCACTTCACCTTGTATCTTTTCTCCTTCTGTGATTATTATTGAAAGCGTGATAATTTCCCCCCAAGTCTACTAAAAAATAATGCCGGTGAAGAGGAATTTTACAAGGAATGTTATTTGCTGAGCATTGGGGAATTCCATTTGGATTCTGAAATTCTACTAATTTTTCCCCCAGGTTGTATAGTCATGATTCTGGGTAGTGGGGACAGGAAGGCAAGTGTTCAAATTGACCCTAAATTGGATGTGAAAACCCTACCTGTCAATTTTCCTGAGGGAGAGTGACCCTACATTTATAGTAGTAGGTAAGTTTGGTTGTCCTTGTTGGCCAGTAGACTGGTTCAGAGGGTGTGTGTGTGCGTCTGTTCTAGGAGCAGGGTAGGGAGAGTAGAGGGTGATCTGCGTGGCCAGCCACTGTTGCTTTCAGAGGCTCCTGCTGGCCTGGAAAGAAAAAGGTACTTGGGTCATTATGAAGAACTGTCCTCTGACCCAGTGGTGGTGGTGGTGGTGGTGGTGGTTCCTCACTCCTGTCCCATTTCCAAACTATCTTCTTTCTTTTCTCTCTGTTCCATTTTCCCCCAGCAGTTATTCCTCTTCCCACTTCTCAACACCTTCACCTCTGTCTTTCCCTCTTCTTTGCTTTACTGCTCTCAGATACTTAAAGAATTCCATTACATGGGAGGCCACCCCCCTCCACGGCAAAAATCTAGACGGGATGCTTTTGTCGGCCAGCCTCTCTTTGGTACCCTCTGTATGCTCTGGGAAATGTCACAAACGTTGAAAAATAAATAAAGGAAAGGACAGCGGCTGTATCCCACACCGGAAACCCCACCACTTGTATTCTGTAGAGAAGGCTTTCAAGGAGAACAGCCTGCTGTATTCCCGGGAGGTAACGGGAACTGGGAGTGGTCAGAGGAAAGCTGCTAAACGGGGTCCAGATGCAGCTCCATCCCTGGAAAGCCTTGTGCTTGGTCATTTGGGTGGCTGGGCTGTCCCACCTCCCAAGCTCATCCTGGGCCCTCCCACCCCCAGGCCTCACAGCAGACATCTGCGGGTCTGACTCCCCTGTATCCAGCATGAAGTGCCCCGGCTCCCTCCTCGCAGGGATTCGGTGCTGTGGTCCTGCTTGCTCCTTGTCTGTCAGATTGCAGTTCTGATGCTGTCAGCCATGTCTGACCAATCAGCAAACAACACCACAGGATGAAATTTAAACAATGCAGATGCTCAGAGACAGGGTTATGTTGACTGGACCTCCAAGGGAAAGCAGAGGTAAGGTCAGAGTCTCCCCAAAGTGGGTTTCCTGAGCCTGCCTGATCTGACAGCCTGCCCAGCCCTCCTGTGCTGCTTTGGCTTGAATGCTGCCCACTTGCTTTGCCCTACCTCCTCCTTCCCCCGCCACTCACCAGAACTTTCATTTTAATTTGCTGCCCTTGTTACTTTCCTCCCTTCATTGATTCACTGCCTCTTCTCTTGGATCGGTGCTGAGTGTCATTATGAATGTTCCTGGATCGCCTCTGGGCTGAGGGTCCTTGGAAAATGCCACCTTCCTTCAGGGCTTTGGTGGCCACCCTTGGAGGAGGAAGAGAGTTCTGCTGAGAGTCTGGGCAAACGGATGGAATTGATAGGCCTGATTTATTTTCCCTCTGGGACAGTGGAATTTATCATTAGGATACAATCCAGGGTTTCCTTTCTTACCGTTGAGATGCATTGAATTGTAAAGGGAGCTTAAGTCATCTTTTGGGGGGAAATGTTTTAATTAGAAAAGCTATAAATAGACACGACCTAAATGAGGATGAATCAGCCAGTCTGAGAATTTGGGGGAAGAAAAAGGGAATTAATAGCTATCCCCCCCCTTTTTTTTTTTACAGTTTGTGGCGTTGGCTTACAAGGTTACTGCTCGCAAAAGAAGTCTGTTCTGTCATCTTCCTCTTCTGTTTCAAAGTGTTCAGTTGGTCCTTTTTATAACGTAGTGTGTTTACAGGGTTCTGTGTTCCCCAGTCCCCATCTGGAAAATATTTAAACTTCATAAGATCTATAAGACTAAAATATCACATATAATGGGATAGGCAGAAGGAAGGAAAATGAGACCCAGTGCGTGTGTTTAGAATAAGTTAGTTGTTTGTTCAGAAGCGGCTGCTGGAGGAATTGGAACAAATAGCCGAGCGCGGTGACTGGTCGGGTCCAGGGCTGTACGTTGCACCGCAGAATGAGCCTCGGTTTGTGAAGCTGACATTCTGTTGTGACTTCTAAATCCAAACAAATCTCTGCAAATTTCTGCCCGATCGAGTTAATAAGAAAATATATACACGCGGAGGCTAGAGCCGTCCGCTCCTTGCCGCTCTGTCAGCGTCGGTGGAAATAAGAGACGTGTTTTACCTACTGTATTCCAGGCGGCCAGCAATCACCAGGACCTCCAGCTCAGCAGGTTTTCTGGATTTTTTTTTTTCCTTCCATGAGAACAATGGGATGCAAACAAGAGCTTCAGAAAAGGAGCCGGGCAGATTTCTTCTAATTGCCTCGTAACTGGGGAGTGGTTTTCCCTTTCCCACTATCTGACTTGCAGGGGGAGAGGAAGGCAGCTGTGGCGGAGCGGGAACCAGCCGGCTCCGGGCCGGATGTGCCGTGGGCCGGGAGGTCGGTCCCTGTGCGCGGGCCTGTGATCTGCTTCACACCTGTGCTCATTGCGTCCCCCTGATCGATGACCTTGTATTAACCCGGAGTGACCTTTCCCCTCAGCCTGTTCTCCTGGCCCAGCTCTTGGCTGGCGGACCCTCGTTTCCCTCTGATTTACAGGTGGTTACTGGAGGCGGCATACACTTGTTTTTCATGGTGCACAGTGCACTTAGCAGCCCGGCAAGACCTGCAATTTCATCCCTCTCAAGGGGCCGAGCGGGGGTTTGGGAGGTGGGGGCGCAGCCGGAGAGGTTGCTGTTTGCATGTGCTTTTCTATTTTGTGGCTCATATGGTATCAATTACCATTTGATGGCAACACCAGGCCCGAGGCCCTTTGCATGTTTGTCCTGTGAGAAAGATCTGGAAGAACCGACATATGGTTTTGATCGCAGCAATTGCAGGTTGATAGAATGAACGCAGGGGTGAGGTGGGTGGGTTTTCCTTCCGGCCCTTTCCACTCTGGGTTGCTAATGTGCTTCGCTTGTGGAACTGGTCTTTTCATCATCCAGCCCCTCCCCACTTTCCCCGCTCTCCCCCTCCCCAGCTCCCTACCACTCTGCATTCCTGGCCCCTGCCTCGTCTGTGCTTCCACGGCCCTGCCAGAAACATGTGGCCCGCATTAAGGACCTGCAATTAAAACAAACGGAAGAATTGCCCAGCCCTCTGTTAAAATCCCGGAGCAAGTCCGTCCATCAAGGTGATCAGAATTACAGTCAAGTTCAAGAACGAGTGGGTGGTGGGAAGTGAGTTCTCTCCAGAAGCTCAGGACATGTTTCCAAATGGCTATTAGTTCGGGTTGTTAAACATTGAAATGACGCTGAAAAATGGCAGTGATAGAGATTAATATGTGTGTGTGTGTGTTTCATCTAGGACATCTCTGAATTTGTTTGAGCATGTGCCCTGTAGGGCCACGAACTCTTTTGAGGTCCCATCTTCCCGTACATCTCAGGCCAGGAAATGGAAGGGCAAGTTGGGGTATGTCTGTCGCTATGAGCACTTCCCTTCAGAAGGGAGAGTTAGAGACCCAGCTCTCCTATACACAGTGACTTCTCCCTTACTAAATTTGTGACGGTGGGGGGTACCCGGGGAGAGGCTCCTCATTACGGCTGCACAGCAGGGGTTGCATCTGTGAGTTTGCCAAGGGAAGGTCTAGTGTCGGGGGAACAGGGAGGCAAAGAGGGGGAAAGAACATTAGAGACACTTTTAATGCTACCCATGAAAATGTTTTCTTTCCAAGGAACATTTTTCTATAATGCTCTCGAATTCACATGCCTTGTAATCTGTTCTGCAGATGGGTAGTCCGCGAGGCTGTGACTTTTTCACTTCAGCTATTGCATTTCGAAATACTATGCACAATTAAGAATTTATATATTTTAAAAAGATAATGTGGCATCTCACGAGCGCATGTTTCTATTAACGTCTTCCTGCTTTTTAAACTGAAAACCAACAACCCAGGACCATAAAATAAAAACATGTCCTCCCCCCAGATTTTTTAAATGTGAGCTGAGTGATTAGTTCTGAAGGCCAGCTATTGAAACCTAATTACAGTACTTGACACACTTCTCCATATTTATTTCTCCACTAGAACTGATCTTTATTCAAGGGTAGTAAAAACTGAAAATGTAAATTGTTGACTTAAATTGTAGGGAGGTATCTGTATGTTAGACTCTGTAGAGAAAACTGACCATATTTTTTGCAATGGTATTGACTGTGTCTTAAGATATGTGCCTAAGGCTGCTTTTTTCCCCTTACCCAAGCTTTCTCCTTATAATATACAAGTTGGCTTGCTAAATAATTGTGTCCTTTTTTTTATAGTCTTGATAATGATTATATTTTGCTATTTGATAATCTTCCTCTAATTGAACAAAATTTTGTCCTCTGAGCTGTGTTTGAATTCGTAGTAACTAGTGGTTAATTGAGTTGCTCTAGTCACATATTTTACTAGTGGCTATTTACTTATTTGACTGTATTTAATGGACACTTATTATAACCTTATATCAGCATTCAGCTTGACAGCTTAAGACTTAACATTTCTACTTGCTGCTCATGCCATATTAGCTGCTTTTGAAGAGGGATGTATTGAGAAGCCAAATTTGGTGATTTAAATACATATATATATATATTGCTTTCCTGAAATATGTAGACTTGAGAACTCATAGCAAAATAGTGTAGTGTATGGGCTGTGAGCCTGTCTTACAACATGTTGGGTCACTTAACAGCAGCTGTGCTGGAGAGATATTTGATCTGAGAAGACTTTTTTGAATCTTCTCAGCCCTAACGCCATTCTGATTTTGAAACGGGAAAACGGAAAAGGGTTTTTGGGAAGAGAGAGATAGCAGTTTTGAAAGGTGGCGTAGGTAGGGAAAGCTTTCAGTCCCAGCTCAGATTAACCAACATTTCTAATCGATCCCCGCAGCAGAGGACAAAGAGTCTGATGGGAAATGTGGGGTTATATTTTAGAGACATGCTGCAGAGGCAGGTGACCGTGTTAGAGACCAGCTCTGTGCTTCTTGCATTGACTCGCTTTGGGGACTGAAAATTTAGGAACATTTGCCGAAGAGGCACCTTTTTTTTATAGACAATTTCTTTTTTTAAAAAATCCACTGCTATTAAGATCTGATTCAGTCTTCTGAAATATTACCACCTGCTCTAGTATCTTTTTAAATGATTGAATTTATGTAGACACCAGTGATGCTAAAAGATAAAAGCCCTCCTCCATATGCTTAATATATGGTGCCTTAGTCTATATTAAGGAAAAAGAAAACCCTGCTTTGTCAAAAGTCTGAATATAGTGATCTCTCGAATTCACTTGCTCCTTGCAAGTCCTAAAAATTACTAGTGTTCTTTTTTTTTAGTTTTTTTAGTTTGCAGTCACTTACAAAGGGAGAAATCTTTATAAAATGATATTATGTTGTTTTTTAAATATATGCAAACAACTATCAGATCACCCTTGAATCAGAGTGACTTTAACAAATTGAGGGAAGAATTGCCTGTGAAGTCCCTGGTGGGGTGAAAACTGGTGCTCATTTTCTCAGGACTCTCCTGGAAAGATGATAACGACTTTCTCTCTGTAGATGCCAAGGCCCCCTCCCCTGCCCCAGATACCATGTTCCAGAAGGCGTTCACTTAATCTTTGAAGAGCTCATCACCTCTCTTTAGGGTCTATTCTTATTCATGCATTGCAAGTTTGCACTTTTATGTCCACCAGGAAGGCATTACCACCGTCGAGAAGGGCGGTGTCAATTAGGACCTGGGAAATACAAAGTCGGCAGACTGTAAGAATTGTACTCAGACTTTATGCCATCTACCTTTTGAACAAAACTTGGACTTTTGTGAGGAAAAATATTGGAGGCTCTCATGAGCTTTTTTCTTTTCTTTCCTTTTCTTTTAAAACTATTTGCAAATCATGGCTTCCTGATCCTAAAGAAAAAAAACCTCAAAGGCAAGGCTCAACAGGCTTCCTGGACATCAAATAGTTCGTACAAAACAACATTCTGATGACTTGCATGTAAATAAATCAGAAACATATGAATTAAACTACTCTCGGAATACATATGGGTTGAAAAATAGAGCGAAGTGCTGAGAAAATGTGTTTCAGGTTTTGCTGAGCCCATGACATTTGAAAAAATAGTATGAGACACTGAACAAACACAAAGCGTGGCTTGGCTTCCCCACTCCTAAAATTAGCCTCCAAGTTCAATGGCAAAGCAGTTTACCATGTGCCTAAGTACGAGCCACCTTTGGTGTGCTTCTCTACATTTAATTACTTGCAGTTTAAAATTTTTTTTTTCAATCTGAAGCTCAAAAATAGCACCACATTTCAAGGAAATGCAAATCTGAGCGTTTTCTGACCCAGTTGGTTCACGTCAGACTATTTTAGAAAAGACCACAGATCACCTTAGGAACAGTCATACTGGTCTGGCCCTCTTTGGTGTGACTGGAGAGTAACAGAAGAAAAGCACCCTTATTAAGAAACAGGTCCTAAAATCGATGCTGCCTGTTAAGTCAAAGCGCTCAAGCACCGCAGGTAAAAACCTCATGAAGACGAACAGTTCCCTGTCTTGGCGTTGTGGTGGGAGCCCTGGCAGCCCCGCCGTACACTCCTCGGATCAGGACCTCAGCCCCTGCTCTTTTTCACTGCTGAGTTCTGAAGCCTTACGAGCAGTGGAAGTTTGCTTTCTCTCTCCCACGCTGCACTCAAGAAAGCTAACATGAGGGACTCTAAGCCTAACCTGGGACAATTGCTGAGTCCTTAGTGCCCTCGTATCCTCTCTTCTTGTTATCTCTTTCCTCGGCATCTGGCTTTAAGTAGAGGATCAGAACACACAGGGAACCAAAAAAGCCAGAGCTTGCTTCAGGCTTCTCCCACGGAAGGCGAGTCACTGACATGCACTTGGACAGAATCCTGTATCTGTTCTTTGGAGCAGCGCTGTCACCTGAGCTTATCAGTTTGAAATTATAGGGAGTTGGTAGATTGCATCTTTTCTGTTTAGGGAAAAGTGATTTTGGTTGTTTCAGAAAATATTTTAATGTTCTTTTCCTAACTCCTTCACTCAAATGGTAGTAAGAAGCTTGAAATGTTTACTCCAAGCCAAGTGCTGAAATATCGCTCCAAACAAGACAGACATGGGGTAGACAAGTAGACTGACAGCTACATTTAGTCTGATGATGCATCAGTGGCCAAGTACCGGCACCTGAAGGTGGACACAAGAGGGGTACCTATCCCACATTTGGCCTGGAGGAAGTGAGGTCCATGGATGAGTGGGAATTAAGCAGGCAAAAATACCAGGGTAATAGCCAGACCAAGGGAGAGGATGTCGTGTACCATTATCCACAAGTAGTTCAGGATGCCTGAAGCTCATGGTGCAAAATGATAACAGTAAAAAGGGACCGAAAATATAAACAGTGGCTAGATCATGAATTGCTTTGTGCACCCCATTAATGAGTTTAGATTTTATCATGATGTAATGAGGAGCCCTTCCAATGGGTATACCCAAGATGTACTGAATTTAAAACTCTCAAGGGATGGGAGGAACACCAGGAAGACATAGCCACAGAAGCCAAGGAAAGCAGATTTGACTGGAAGGAGGAGATTGTCAACAGTGTGAGGTGTTACTGAGAGTGGAAGTGGCGTTTGGCTGCAGGATCCAGGAGCTCTTGAGCAGTTTCATTGGAGCAGTGGGTTTGGAAAGAAGATAAAGAAATCGGGAAAGAGCACAGCAAGATGCTTTTCCATCATCACTGTCGCCGTCATCATCATCATCATCATCATCATCATCATCATCATCATCATCATCATCATCACTGGAAAATGAGCATCTACCAGACAGAGAGAGTCATAGAGAGAAGAATGAGTGAAACCCCCCAGGGGATTGAAACATATTTAGGAAAATAGACCATAAATATAAAACAGAAGACGTCAACACAAGGTGGAAGACACACAAAGGGTAAAGTGAGCCATGCAGACCAATCAGATGAAGGGGGATTGGGGCAGATCCAAGAAAGAAGAGGAGGAATTAGATGGCAGATGAAAGGAGAGAGCTATTTAAGCGGTGGATGCAGCTTGAAGTTTGTGTTCTGTGTTATGCCTCCTTACCCCAGTCCACTCTCGTTTTGTGTTCCCATCCAGTAGAAATAATGGAAAACGCCACCCAAGGGGATGTGTGGTACCTAACCTGCCTGTGGCTTCTGTTTGAGTTTTTCAGTTTTTTGGGGGTTTTTTGGGAAAATATAAGTCACAGACTGACTCTCTGTTTGTTGTAGTTTCATGCAATCTTTATTTTTAAAATCTGGACACAGAAGCTAAGGAACAGATACCACAAATATAGCAACTCAGAGATACTTGTAAATTCTATATGGATGAGTTCCTTGAGAAATTTTGCACATCCAGTGCTGGACATCTGTGAAACTGCAGCATAGTATCTGTCACATCTGTGTTATCTCCATGTGACATCTTCCTGGTGTGAGGCCAGAGAGTCACCCCCATGTGTAGTACCTTAAAGAAGCCATTCATGATCCAGAGGATGGTTTTTCTCAACAAAGATACCTGAAATATACTTCTGTGAGGCTCTGTAATGCCAAAAAAATCTGCTGTGTAAGTTTTGCAAGTGAAGGACAGAATTGGTCCTTTCACTTTGGCTGTTGCCCTCGTGTGTATAACACATTTTTATTAGGCACTTGCTGTAGGCAAGTCATTGCAGTGAATAGGTTGTCCACATATCAAGAAATTTGCCATTAAAGAAAGCAGTCACCATCACCATCAGAAAGTATTTTAAGCACCACTTGGGTGCTGAACACGCTATACAAATTGGGTACGTTGAAGTCCACCCTCTTCCAAGGTGTTTTCTTAGTGGTTTGATTTGCACCAAATCTCTGTGTAGCAGCAGATGTCATGATCTGTATTTTTAAAGGAATAGTATAATGAGAGAGAGGCTAAATGAACCTACCAGTGGTCAATTAATGAGTGACTGAATCAAAACTCTAAAGATGGTCTCCTGCTCCTTAGAGCACATTAGGGACCATTATCTATAGCCTGTTAGCTCACTTAAGACATTTTGGCAAAGAAGGAGAATCATTAAGTTCATTTCCTTGGTAGAATGAAGAAGATTGAATTTGCTAACAAAGAGATTATGAGTGACTTTGTTGAGAGAGCAGTTTTAACGATGGCTACATGATTTACCTACATTTTCCATCTAGCAGTTGATGACAGGGCTTCCTGCCTGAGAAATATGGCCCATAATACCACCTCCCTACAGACGGGTTCTCACTACTATTTTTTGTGAAGGACATGTAAGTTACGGGCCTGCTACAGTGGTTGGTTTTGCTCAATTTTAATTGAGCTGAAATTTACATAACGTACAGTTAACCATTTTAAAATGGGTAATTCATTGGTACTTGGTATATTCCTATTGTTGAGCAGCCACACCTGTCTAGTTTCAAAACAGTTTTGTCATCCCTTAAGGAAACCCCATATCCATTAAGCAGTTCCTTCTTATCCACCTGCTGCTATGTCTTATAAGTCTTTAATTTTATCAAACATACATACACACACATTCATACTATACACATCTCTCTCACTCTACGTACCAACCTCCCTCTCTCCCTCCCTACCTACCTAGAGATTAGAATGCTCCTAACAGAGGCTCTAATGTGCCCTAATTATGTAAGCAAAGACCTATATATTTAACAGATGTTTCTCTATCAGGAAAAGGAAAAAGGGAAACACCCCTTGCTTCTTTTTAACCTTTCTGTATAATTCTGTTAAGCTCTCACTAGTTAGTCATTTATCGAGGAAGGGGTGAAAAAAAGAGAGAAATCAATTCTAAGCCTTTTATTATGTAAAACTGCTGTTCCTCTTCTTGCAGAAACAAAATTTCTCATTAATTTCTTCAACATTGAGAATTTTAAACTGCTTCCCTTATCTTAATAGTAAGCAATCATCTGGATTTTACGTTTCTGTGTTGAAGAGTCAGAGATGATTGAACAAAGTAGTTTAGCTGTCAAAGGTTTAATTTCTTGGAGAGGAATCAAAGGGGGCATTCTTACTGTAATTTTTATTGTGAAAGGAATCACTTGTTTATATTTATTTATACCCTCGTTATTCCAGGAAAATATTTGAGGTGGCCAGTGGCAAATCTTTAAACTGTATATCTTTAAAATAAAGAACTAGATCCAATGAAAAAGAAAAAAAAAGAACTAGATCCAATGAAAAAAAGTATCTGAAATTTAAATGTTAGAGAAAGTCAACTGAATTATATTTTAAATGTGCCTGAAGATACGAACTAATGTTGTTTGTCACCTGTTCTCCTGTTACCCTGTCTTTAAGTCTTCCTTGAGTAACCCTATCCTAATAGGATGATTTCCTTTGCATTTCTTCTGCATAAACATTTTGTACAAACTGTACTCACTTTTGTACATTTTCTAGTTGATTGTTGTATGTCAGAAGTCTCCCAACTAAGCTTCTAATGAAAATTCTGGCCATTTTATCTTATTTTATTTTTGCGTACCAAAGCATCTAGCCTTGTGCTGGTCAGAAGGGCTGCTGTGAATTAGGCCGGTGAAACATCGCAGGTTGATTTTACCTAAAAGTTTACCCTGGGTCCAGGGGAGGGGTAGCTATCTGATGGGGTCGTAGATAGAGAGGCGGCTGATTGGACGGAGAAGTGGGCAATTTGCATACTTTTCTTTTTCTCATTTCAATCTGTGCCACAGAATCATACATTTGGTAATTATTTCATGCTTTTGTTTTTAGTTGAAAGTACTTAGGGCCATATGTTTTGACAGGAAAAAAAAAAAGATAATTCGTACTTTTTCAGCTCTGGGAAAGGGAGGATGAGGTCATAATTTTACAGTGTACCATGGCAATGATTCCTGCTCAGAACTTCACCAGATTGGAGACTCGCTGTTCGTAACAATTCTCTTGGGAAGCAGAAGATGAAGGCATCTGTTTGAAGCACCCAACATTAAGTGGGATTGCTCAGAGAGCCCAGCATAGAGTTCATCTCTACCTCTACTCAACATTGGTAGATACCATTTACTCATGTGAAAGATTGATCTCCAGATTCTTTAGGCCATAAGTGACCTGGATAGATATTCTGATCCAGTGCTAGCAGTTCCGACCTAGGATTTGCAGTGAAAAGACCTGGGTTATAATCTTTCTCCTGCTGTCCTAGAGGCTTGTGACTACTGGAAAGCTCTCCCAGCTCTGTCTCCTAATGGATGAGATGGATGAGATGGATGAGCACATGGGTAGATAAGCTGTCTCACAGTTATTATTAAATAACAGATGCAGAATGTCTTTGTCATTTAAAATGAAAATAGCAACTTTTATGATGCCTAATCATAGAGTTCTACCAAATTTCCCTTTATACATTTAAGCTCAAGGTCAAAGAAGGTGTTTCTAGAGAAGCACATATCCCCTTTTGCGAGTTGTGTTTTTTGAGATGTCCTCTTGTCTAAATATCCGTTGGAGTCTTGGTCTCACCATTTTCCCATTTTTGCTTGAGTCTCTGCTCTTGAAAGTGTGTCTTTCTGCTTTTGTGTAACAACTTTCTTCCTAGTCCCTCTTGCTCCTGGGATGGAGTGCATTGCGTACTTAAGAAAGGTGGCCCCCCCGGCCGCCTGTGCTAATGAAGTGCAAACCCAGCACTGAAAACGCTGGGACGGGAGGAGCCGGAACAGCACATTTATGGCTGCACAGGGGCAAACTGTAAAGTCGTCAGCTTCTCTCTGGTCCTGCTTTCCCTTCTTGTAAAGCCCTCCCCGTACCCTCATCCTTTTCCCACTTTCCTCTCAATCTTAGAAATTAATTCTTGGGAAAAGATCAGAGACCTCATCACATCAAAGTGTAATAACTGCTAACAGACTCTTAAAAGCATTTCCCAAGATGAGGGATGATTGGAGATGGGTTGAAGAGTGGGCTTCTGAGCGTGGCGTTTTTTCCAGGGAAGTAGACTTCTGCCCCCGGTAGAACTGTACATTGACTGAGGTCCACAGCAGGGAAATGAATTTGTTTACCCCAGGGGTGCCCAAACTTCTTTGAGCTTGATCCCTTTTTAAGAAGCACACCTGTTAAACGTCAAGTGAAGGATGTGCGCACTAGGCTGCAGGCATCAACCTTTGGCCTTAGGTTCAAAGGGGAAAGGGCGGGAAGTGGTCCTCTTAGAACGTTAAATATGGACCATTATAGGTAACTGCCTCCGCTTTCGAAAGAAAGCTCAGCCCTAAAACACATCAAGGTACTAAAATCTATCTCGGCAGAACCAGTAAATGCTTATCTTTCTCTGTGTTATGATGTTGTCCTTAGTTTGACGTGTATCGTGTGTGTGATGTGTTTATTCATCATTCATGTGTGCATCTGGTAACTCCTTCAGCCTGTTATGTTTCAGGCATTCTGCCCCCACCGCCCCCATACACACACAGAGATCACACCTGTACATTTTTTCATAATACTTTTTTTAAACTTTATTGTTTCTGCATTTGACTGTCCTCAGCAGGCCTTCTTTGAATTCGGCAGAGTATGGAAGAAACAACTATAATCAACATTGGAATAAACTAAAAAAATTAATATAACTTTTTATTGTAGAATAATAGAATTTATTCCCACCCAGGAAACATCGCCCTCACTCAGTTAATGAGACCATGTCATCAGAGGTCACAAAGCTCCTTAATGGGAGATATAACCAACACTATTTTGATGTTCCAATGCCTCCTCATGACATAGTAGTTGTTATCTTAAAAAAAAGCAAACAGTTGGTAGCAAAAGAGGGAAAAATAGTATTGAGATGGGCGAGGACCCATTAGAAATAGTTGACAGTCCTGAGTTCAACATTTAGCTATAGATCTAAATTTCAAATATAGATAGAGATACAAACAATTTAATTACATCTGTTTACAGTTTAAGACAACTAGAAATAATAATCATTAATAGAAATAATAAGTCATGGTCTTCTTAACATCACCTTTAATTTCTAACAAACACTCAATAAATCAAAGCTTGGAAATAACTTGGTCAGGTGTTTAGGACCTATTAAAGAGTCGTGGTGGCCTTACCATCCACAGCCTTTTATCTGTGCCAGCCCTGAGCCCAGTGAGGAAGCAGGCTCCCATGTGAGTAAGTAACATAAGGACTATAACCAGGAAGAAGTCAGGTTTCACCTGGACTTAATTTTATGCAATTTAGTGTTTCAAGAGACCTTTAGCCAGGTGTACCTTAATCGGTGTAAGGCCTTCTCAGCCAGGGCCAATGTACTCAGAATGCTGGCACTGGGCATTCCCATGATCTACACATTGAAAGTAATAGCAAACATACAGTGTCTGCTCCGTTCATGCCAAGAGCAGGAGCAATGCAGGTGTAAAAATAAAAAGGAGTATTTGGAGCCAGAGGCTAGTTCGCATAGACGGTGCTATGGTCACACTTCATGTGAATTCTTCAAGTAATAATATGGTGTGTGGTTTCTTTTTAATCAGTTTAGTGTTCTGGTATTTAGCCCTGTGTCTGGCTTCACCACTCAATCCCAGTGTAACTCTCAGTGGATTACTTGCCTCCCTGTGTCTTCAGTGCTGCCGAACGAGAGTTATCAGTACCCGCGGCTACAGTGCTCAGCTGCAGGTCTAGAAGACGGGCGGATGGTCCTCCTGGTAGCGGTGCATGCGAACCTCCTCTGTGCTCCCCCGACTGAGATCATCTTGTGCTCTTCTGTTTGGGCAAAAGAGCATCCTCAGCCCCTTGTCTGCTGAACAGCCAGGGAGTATATAAATGGGACCCAGGAGTCTACAGATCTGTAGGGTTTTGGTAGGAGTCTGTGAACACCCTGGAGAGAAGCCCCTTAGCGATCAAGAGATCATGTTAAAGTCCAAACTCCCGAACAAGATACATGATTTTGAGTCTCAAATTTTCCACTTAACCAGCTGTGTGACTTGGAGCACGTTACTTAACGTCTCTATGCCTCAGATTCCTTTTGTGTCAAATTGGGATGATAGTAAAACAGTAGGGTTAGCGTCAAGACAAGATGAGGACAGGGACAGTTTGGCTGGAATAGTGTCTCCCATAGTGTAAGTAAAGGGTTGGCTATTTTTATCGTCATTGTTATTTTGTCACTGCAACTGTGACAAGAGCTTAGGACTGGCAGGCATTGGATTGCCAGGTCCTTTTTCAATTCTGGAGAGTGTTAAGCTAAAATACCACAATAACTTATTTCTTTTCTTTGTTTTTAATTGTTAACTCCCTGTGTGCATCACTGAGATTGTTGCACGATAATCTGTGAAAAGAGCTTAAAATCTCAGACATTCCATATCTATGATATATCCAGGTACCATAGGTGCAATATCACATGCATATCTCTGATACCATAACAGAATGATCCTAATCGTACCTGTCTTGGCAGTTTTTCTGCCTCATGTGTGCAATGACAACACATAGATCCTTATAAAATACTTGTGAAATAATGAGACACTATGTAGATTTAAATTGCAGTAATATTGTTATACAATTACTAGTGATTCTGTCTTAGTTTTTCTTTATTTTTAGTTGAAGCAGAGCTTTTTCCTCTCGTAAATTTCTAAGCTACACAGACTCTTTTTTTTTTAATAGTTTGAAATTTGATTTAGAGATTTGAAAACTATCCTGCAAAGAAGACGAGCTTTGCCTTTTGATTTGAAGAAAGGAAAGAACAAGGTAGAGCTGTCTGGCCATAAAGAATGTCGGGGTTTTTCCCTAGGACTTGGGATGCTCTGCATGGTAACCGCGGGTCCAGCTCACTTTTTTGCTGTATCATTGCTGAGCTTGCCGCAGGCTGGGTGCACCGGTCGAAGATGCTCGGACGGCAGTCCGCCCATCCCTGCGTGCTTATGCAACTTCTGATCTGTTGTAGATCACTCAGGTCCCTGCTTCTCCTTCCTGTTGCTTTCTTTGTGGTCTTCTGATTTCTTTGAGCTAATACAATTTGATAAATATAGATAGAGGTACAAAGAAGGGAATTGAAGTTCCTACGGTTTTACTGCTTAACACAGAAGAGGAAATTTTGTGGCTGGGAAGAATAAAATGCTCGGCTGTAATTCATTTTTATAGAATTTAGTTTCAGATTTAATACACTCATGAACAGATAATCAAAACTCAACTGATATTTGAAAGAGTACAGGAATGATATGTGGTGTTTGGGATGGAATGTTTGGATATATGTTCAAAATGACTTGTGTTCTAAGGAATATTGCATATTCAAGGAAGTTCTTTTAGGGGATCATATACATGTTCTTTTTGTTTGTTTGTTGGGGTTTTTTTGAATTTTTTATTGATTTATAATCATTTTACAATGTTGTGTCAAATTCCAGTGTAGAGCACAATTTTTCAGTTATACATGAACATATATATATTCATTGTCACATTTTTTTCTCTGTGAGTTACCATAAGATCTTGTGTATATTTCCCTGTACATGTTCTTTTTCGTATGTTTTTGTGATGCACTCTGGTAGAGTGAAGACAGGTCATTGCTTGTTAGTGGAAGTAAAATATGAATATTTTATTTTACACATGAATGGTACATTTTACACATGTTTAGATGATTGTGATTTTTTTTCAGACTATCAATAAAGATAACTTGAGGACTAAAACTTCTTACTAGATGTTAGTTTAGGGCATTTAGGACTGTTGGTTTAACTCCTATAAAAGCTTAAGGTGATTGAAATGAAAATCAGGACTTCACAGTTTCAACAGATTACACCTCTGAAGTTTTTTTCACGTATAATTAAATCTCCATCTATTTGTCAATATACTGCAGCATTTACCCGTTGTCTGTCAACATATTTCCTACTTATGTGCTAATAATGCAAATTGACTTTTAACCATCATTTGGAAATGAAGTAGGACCTTTTCCTTTAGTAAATATTCCCTGACTTGATCATACATACTGAGAATATGTCAGGTGAATATTTTTTATTTCTGTAGTTTGCTTCTGTTTGTTGTTTGTTTGTTTGTTAGTTTGTTTGTTTTTGCACTGTTGAGGATTGTTTGCTGCCTCACTGTTCAATGCTGCCGAGCATCCTTCACTGCCTTTCAACCTTGTAATGACTCACTCAGCTCTGTTACTTGGCCTGTGTGTTAGCCTTTCATGCCCTTTTACTGCCTGTTAGAATATTTCAGTTATAAAGTTAAAAAAGACTTTAGGAAAGAGAGTGCCAGGAGGGCTGGATGAGAAGTCGGGAGCCCTGGGCTCTGTCCAGGCCCTCGGGTAAGCCCTTGCACCCCTCTGCCTTTTGCTCCTTTGGAAAATGAGGTTGAACTCACTTGAGCTTTAAAAGTATGATGCCAAGAGGCAGACGAGAGGACAGCAGGTGGAGAAGTTTCATGAAAAGAGAAAGGAACCTCTATAAGGAACTGGTATAAAAAGATTGTAAAAGACAAAGCAGTGAAAATGGAGAGCAGGACAGAGGGATACAATTACCAGTATGTAATGTGAAAACTCATTATCAGAAAAGGTTAAAAGTCTGTTCAACACTTATTGTCTAAAAAAGGAATCACACCACGTCTAACTACAGTTCCTTTGCCAAAGACCGACTAGGGGCCACGGACAGAACAGCAGTGTAAGAGTTCCTTACTCTTCTTTCCAACACATCCAGAAACCTGGAGATCACAGATACTCTCCCCTAGGGTTCTCCTTGGTACACCTCTACTTGCAGGAATTTGGGCAGATGGTTATAGAAAGGGCTTTAAGAAGTATATGATGGTACAAGGAACTCTAAAACTAATAAATCAAATGCAAATCTAAATCTTCTGCCACCCAATAAAGTCAACATTTATTAAACACCAGTTGTATGCTAGGGGCTAGGGACACCTGGAACTTGCTTCTCACACTAGTTTACCAGAGGAGTTCTTGTTTTTGAAGCCTAGAGGGAACAGCAAGTCTTTATATATAGAGAGAGAGAAACAGAGAGAGAAGTCTAGTCAGCTTACAATGTTGCATCAATTTCTGGTGTACAGCATAATGCTTCAGTCATACATGAACATACATATATTAGTTTTCATATTCTTTTTCACCATAAGTTACTACAAGATATTGAATATAGTTCCCTGTGCTATACAGTATGATCTTGTTGTTTATCTATTTTATATATAGTAGTTAGTACCTGCAAATCTCGAACTCCCAGTTTATCCCTTTCCACCCCCTTCCTTTGTGGTAACCATGTTTGTTTTCTATGTCTGTGAGTCTGTTTCTGTTTTGTAAATAAGTTTGTCTTTTTTTTTTATTATTTAAGATTCCACATATAAGTAATACGATATGGTATTTTTCTTTCTCTTTCTGGCTTACTTCATTTAGAATTATAATCTCCAGGTCTTATTCTTTCTATGGCTGAGTAGTATTCCATTGTATAAATACCACAGCTTCTTTATCCAGTCATCTGTTGATGGACATCAGATTGTTTCCATGTCTTGGCTAGGTGTATTACTGTGTTAGTTGCTCTAACAGAGAGTGCAAGGGGGCCCCAGGGACAAGCATGACTCTAGATCAGTGCTTCCAACAGAACATTTTGCCCTGATGGGAAAGTTCTCCATTGGTGATGTCCAGCATGGTAGCCAGCACCCACGTTCGGCTGCTGAGCACTTGAAATATGGCTTGTGTGAGTGAGGGACTGAATATTTAATTTTATTTAATTTTAATTAAACTTAATTCACATAACCACATATAGCTAATAGCTACCGTACTGGATAGCACCATTCTAGACACGTTAAAAATAACTCTAAGCACTTACAGCCAGATATAAATAATAATACCATTTATTGAGTTCGTACAGGAGTTTAGGAAATATGTGTGAGATGTATTATCTCCAATCCTCAGAACAGAATAGCCCCATTTGACAAATGAGGAAACTGAGACTCAGAGAGAGATGGTTCTGTTACGTCCTTACAACTTCCGTAAGAGCTGGAATTTGAACCTCGTTGTTCTGGCTCCAGAGCTGGGTAATTTCTACAATCCAGCCAAATCGATTTCCTTAGACCGTCTACGTGCATCTTCCCCTGGCTTTATGGATTAGCCAGCAGTGTGCCTTTAGCTTGGTCACATAGAATAATTACAGTGTCCGTTTCAACACTTCTGAACGTGGAGGTATCACCCCCCACCCCCAGCCATTCTTTTCTCTTACTGTGACCCATATCCTTCCAACAGCATTGTGAGAGTCGAGGTCCAGTCCAGCTAGTTCCCTGAGTTGTGAGCTGACCACCTACAAGTACCTTTCCCCATTAGATGCTGGGAAGCATCAAAGCGTATGCCTAGGCCTGTGACCATGAGTGGCACACTACAAACTCTTGGCATTTTAGTGTTTAACTGTCCCAGGTTAGAGTAGTTGTGAAATCTCCCAAGGTCTGAGCTGCTCAGACAGTCTCGCCAGCACTTGGGCATCTGAGGCATAATTATGCTTTGCTGTTTTCCACTCATCATGGAGCATACAGTAGCTCTCTTGAAGGATCTGAAAGTCTCAATTACAATGTTTCATTTATTCTCAACTGGTTCTCTTTGGAAATTATTTATTCAGCTAGTACTCGCAGATCACAAAGGGGCAGTGATGTTAAGGAGTATTCAAGGTCTACTGTACAATCCAGTGGCTGTCACCCAACCCAACTCAGTTACACACCTTATGATACTTCTCTTTGTCCCCTCCAGAGTTGAGCTCCCCACTTCAGGAAGAAAGTAACTGACATATGTTGGTTTCACTATCAGCATGCCTTATCACATTTTATTTTCTTAAAAGGTCATTATGAGATCCCACAAGAGTATTTATATAAAACATGGCCAAAGTATAGCCTTGCGTTGATAGTTATAAATATCTTTTCTTTTTTGTCTTTGAAGAGCAAGAGACTGTTTTTTTAATGGAAAGAACATAGACTTTAATGACCAGTTCAAATCTTTCCTTTACTACTTGGTAAATTTTTAACTTGGAAAAGTGACTTAACTTTCCTGAGACACATTTGTCCAGATAATAAAATAAAAAAAAAATAGCAGCACAACATTACACTATTATCTGACTTTTTTGCATGCTTAATAGATGCCAGGTATTATTCTAGTTGCTTTTAGACACATTATGCCATTTAATTCTCACAAGAATTCGGCATAGAAGGCACTGTCATTCCCATTTTACAGGTAGGAATCTGAAGACCAAAGAAGTTACGGTAACTGAGGTCCAAGGCTGCCTAGCTAATAAATGGTGGACCTGGCAGTCTGACCCAGTCCAGTATGGGCCAGTACTTCTGACCTCTCTACCATACTTCAGCCCTTTGAATAATACTATTAATAATGTTCATCTTGTATGATTATTATGAAGATTAGAAATAATGTACCTGGCGCTCCCAGCACAAAAGCTATTCATCAGGAGGCCCTAAAAGATAATCATTGCTGTTTTTTAAATCTCCATAAGTGAAACTGACATGCCAAGACAAACAAAAATGGAAGCGTCACAGGAGAAAGGTAGACTGTGCATTCTACTTCATCCGTTTTGTTTGCTGGTTTCTGTGTTTGCTTGGTTTTCTTCTTTTCAAGTAGGTTGGAGGTTCTATTTTAAAAGAACGTATCATACTGTTGTTTCTTTGATGATCAGGAACATCGGTTGGAACAGCTACGGTACCACAGTAATATATCTCAAATTACAACAAAAATTAAATCTGTGAAATGAAAACTTTTACGATTTGTATCTGTTCAGGGCTTAGTGTTACCTTAGAGAGCTTTGTTTAACTCAGGACTCCTGTATTTATGATTTTGTTTTAAATTCAGGATTATAAGAGAAAAGATAATGGTGCTAACTTTGAATATTAGCTATACTTGGCTTTTAGTTTTCCATGAAGCTTTTATTCAACAAATAGTTCACTAACAGAGCCGTAGCCTATGAGTTTGAGCCAAGTTTCCTCATTTCCAATTTGGCAACAAAAATTTCACACTTCTTTAGTTACTCTTGTGGGAGGAATTGGAATGCCAAAAGTCACCTTGATCTAAGATACCTTATCAGAAGAAAACTAAGTGTAGATTTTTGTTTCTCCTTAGCCTTTCCTCATGTTTCCTTGGCAGTCACTTTGAAACACTGAACTAGAGTTTGAGATTTGTAGTTTCATTTTCCATTGGGCTGATTTTTCTGGTGTTACTCATTTGAAGATGTCTGGGATGTTTGTTATTATTGTATTAAACAGAAAGTATTTTCTTTAACCAATGTATAAGTCATCTTTCTATTTACCTAGGATAGTAATAATTAAAGTTAAGTGGATGTGAGGGGTTTTTTTTTAATTGAATTTAGTATCTCTATTAAATACCTTATTGTAACCCATACTTTGAAGTCCTTTGAGAGATTGGCGAAATAGTTGACTGACGTAAAAATAATGAAGCAGCTTACCGGTCATCCAAGTTACTCAAGATTAAAACATTAAGGAGAAACTGAATATGAACCTTATGATCGCTCTGTTTCCGTAAATACCATCTTTGCCTCCACCACCATTTTTAAAGAAAGTAACCATTAAACAGTAGAAAATAAAGAGCAGGTGATAGTTACATATCTTGAGCAGTTGCTTTGACCATTCCATTATTGAATTTTCTTATAATTAAAATGTGGGGGGTTGAACTAAATAAATTCTTTGATTCCTTCTACTTTTAATAAGTATACTAGTTCTACGTGATATTTATTTATATAAACAAATATATAGAACACTGACCTGAAAAGTAACTTTTGAAGTGAGAAAGATGAAGTATATAAATGAAAAGGAAGTAACATTGTACCATCAGTTATGACATAAAGAAAATTTATAAAATATGCAGAAATTGCCTTTCAGAAAAAGCTATAAACAATGTTCCATTTTTTGTTCACAAAGACTTTCATCTTATCTAAAGAATCTTCATCTGACTACACCACCGGAAAAATGGAAAATGTGAAGTATAATATTTCCTAAAAACTTTTTTATCCCTATATTTTTTTTTTGTGCAGACAGTATTTGTGAACTTGGAATAAGTGATCTTACTTTCAGATCTTGGCATTTGATCATAATTCATAATCAAAATAACCTCCTTATATGAGCAAAATTATCGAAGATTTGTCTTTTATCTCCCAAGAGAAATATTAAATAGTTCTACCCAGATCGGGAAGAAAGATAAGTCTTTGCCATCACATGGTGTTTATGTAATATTTGTACTACATGTTTAAGGATATGTGGTAAAATATGTAATGAAAATGTTATATTATGCTCAAAGAATTTATTTTGGTTATTTTAAAATATAAAGCGATTTGATAATATGGTAGAGTTTATTTTCAAGTTTACAGTAAATATATTGATGCCTGAAATTTGGGAGTAACGCATAGTACACTTAGCTTGTATTAATACTGATTGGCCAGATCACTGTCAGGCTAACAGTCCGTAGATAGATTATACCAGTAATGTGCTCATTCTGTCATTAGAGTAAGATGATCTAATTTTCAATTTCCCTTTTTCCTAGAAGGTAAGGCTTTCTTTCATCTTTTTAGCCTAATCTCAAGACTTCTAAATACATTTGTTGGTGTTTTCCAAACTGTTTGTCAATTGTATAATTCCCAAGAAAATACTGGGTTTTGCTTGATAGATCTTAGGGTGTTGATTTGCTTTGGGATTCCCAGCTTAAGTTCTATTCTTTGTCCCTTTAAGATACTTGAAAAAAAAATTCCCCTGTAGAAACAGAAGCAATAAACTGTTTATACATTTAAAATATGAAGAAGATTTAAAAATAAAATGAAATATAACTCAGAAAAAAAATATAGGGCTTAAATTCCTCAAAGCCTGAAGAAGAATCCTTGTTTTCTAAAGTGTGTAAAGGTTTTCTGGTTTGTTTTTGTTTTGTTCAATCTCCAGAACCTCCCAATTTTCAAGGGCACCGTGGGGCATATGTAGCATTTATTTGATGTATGTATGTGTGCGGATTTTTTCCCACATCTGTCTCTGTGGACCTATCCTTTGTGAAATTGTAAAGCTTGTATTAATGCTTAGTTTGTGATTCATGGTGTTGTGAAAGCAATTATATAATTTTTCTTTGGGTGTTTGTTCCATGTGCGCTGTGAGAAAAAACAAATGGGAGTTATTTTTTGGGTAACCCTGCAGTTGCCTTTTTATTGGTGAATTTCTCTTTCTTTTACTGTGACCTGTGAATTTCACTGTAGGCTCACTGCCAATTTTGTGAGCCGCTGCCTGCTTCAAAATGGAGGCAGGAAGGTATCCATTTTCATCAAGAGGATGACAGTGTTCAGTCTCGCGACCATCTGGAGAGAGGAACTTTTGGAGCAAAAGAAAAATGGAGATTTAAAAAAAAATTATATTTAGCAGAAAAGGCAAGGGGGGGGAACCAATTAAAGTTAAACTATACCTTATGAATTTATGCTTTTCTACTGTGCTGTCTTTTTTAAAGGAAACATAAATAAGAAAATACATGAGCTATTTTTACAAAGAACTGGTTCTCCAGGTCTCATGAGTATTAGTAAACGAATGTAAGTAAATTAGGGTTTTGGCATAGTGTTGAAGTTTATTGCACATACAAAGATAATAAGAACTGTAAAGGAGAGTGCTCCCCCCTTCCTGTGTACACACTCATTGTTGGTGGTCTGTGTAGATTTGGGCTGTTAATGGCCTTTTTGTGCATCTCTACAAAAAGCTAACACTATGGGAATTTAATATTCCGGGATATAGTCATCACTGTCTGTGGTCTGGATATAGTGCATTCATTTTCTCTCTTTCTGTCCCTCTGTCTCTCTCTCTTAATTTTAATCAAAACGTAAACAGGAGAAGCTTGGGGCATGTGTTGTTCTCCTTTCTACCATTTACATGCTCATGGACCAACTATATTAAAAGGAATAATAATAATAATACAAGAATAATACCCTGTGGGTAGTATATATTTACAACTAGATGTAGTTCTCAACATTCTTGCCCGTGACTGGAAGACATCACACTTGGTTTTTCCACTCACACAAATCTACTCTGCATTTTTTGTTTGTTTGTTTGTTTTTGTGTATTCGGAAAGGGACGATGTTTCTAGGGTTAGACCCGATTTGGAAGGGCCGTGGTAGAAGCTTCGCCTCTGGTGCCTGCTTCTTCTAAAGTAATAGACCTTGAGATGCTTGGGTCAAGGCAGCAAGCCAGACTAAACGGGCTCTCGTTCTCCAGGTCTATGCTCCATCAGCAAGCACTGCCGACTACAACAGGGACTCGCCGGGCTACCCTTCCTCGAAACCAGCAGCCAGCACTTTCCCCAGCTCCTTCTTCATGCAAGGTAAGACGCTGCCTCTTCCGAGGGGGGGACCCCCGGGTGGGTCTTCTCACGTCATAGGTGGGGGCCAGGGAGTGCCGCTCTGGGACTCAGGAAACGGAACACAAGGCAAGTGTAGAACATTCAAGGTCGTGCTCTTTTTTTTTTTTTTTTTTTTTTTTTTTTAGTAATTCAGTGCATTAAAAAAATAATTAATTATAGCTTCACAAAGACTTATTTTTTTTAAATGAAAGCCCCTGGCACAGTCATGAGTTGAGGTTAGACTGGTTTGCTTACTTGGAACAGATGCTTCTTTGGGGATGGATGGCCTTCCACACCTCATCATTTCGGCATCTTCACTCCCCGAGAAGAGCATGTGTGTGTTGCAAAGTGCTTTGGTTCCGTGTGTATTTTGAGCATCCTGGATTTAGCCACCTGGGAGCAAATTGTCCTCAGATATAACTTTATGTAAAAATGTTGGCCACTTAATAATTTATAAGTAAGAATGAGTGTCCCACTTAAGATGAAGTTACCCATCTAATGTCTGGGATATCATTTCATTACACAGCAGAAGTTCTGTCTAAAACATACTGATTTAGGGCCAAAGACCCAGCTTTTTTCCCAGACGAACACAGAAAATTACAGCTTTGTGGTAGATAAAGTGTACTTAATTCATTTAATTGTCCCGTGTTTTTAATTAAATGCACATGGATGTGTGTTCCCTGAGCTTATAGTCTTAGCCCTCATATTACAGCTCCTTTCTGCTGCTTGAAAAAGACTGTGAAATGGTTGAAATGACAGCAGCTACTTATGAGAAGAGACAGTCCAGAGTATGCAGCTAAGGCTCCCTCCCCGCTATGCTTGGGACACTTACTGTCAAAATGTGATGATCTTGTTGCTAAGTTAATACTCTGAAATTCAGATATGGAATTCACCAAGAAACCCTGTATGCAAACTTTAACTCTTTTTGCCTGGCTGTGAAAATCTCGAGTGTGCCTTGGCCAAGTGCCATGGGATTTCCTTCGTCTTTCTCCTCAAGGAAGGACCATGTCACAGGAAGGAGGGGCCGCTGGGGCAGCAAGTCCTCCCGGGGGAAGCAGCTTGACATCACATTTAGATGACAGTGGGCACACTCAGAGTCATTCTGATCAGAGGGATTGGCTTCCTCTCCCTTCAGATGGCTAGCTCTTTCAGGTTGTTAGTTCCCACGTGAAATTCCACGGAGAATCTATAAAAGTGAATCGAATGGGTCCCTCAGGAATAGAGAACTGGTTCTGCACGTGATCCTGTTGCCCAGGATCTTGCATCTCTGTGACCTGTCCTGGGTGTCCCTTTCTCTCAAAGGGACCAGCAGGTACGTCACCTGGGTGTGTTCTGTGCCGTGACCAAAGGTGTATCCCCTTTGGCTATAAGTAGCAGCCACGTGGACATCAGCACATCTTTCTTTTGTGACCAGAGGAACAGGGCTGCCAGTGCCTACAGAGGTTGTCAGCTCCAGGTCTCATCACTCGAAACAGAACTTCACTGAGAAAATTAACAGGATAGATCTCTTCTGTCTGCCTTCAGGAAGCTCGCTTGCTTGAATCTTGCACACTGCAAGGGGAGATGGGGTGGATTAGAACCACAGGCTCTTCTCCATAGCAGACCATCCAAAATATGGGGAACAAATTTGCTTTTCTGCATGTGAATACCCAAAAGGCAAAAAAAAAATGTTTTTTTAGTTGAGCCCAGTTGATCTGCACACACCTAATTCTATTCTTTCCAAACAGCATTATGCCAAGATCATGGGATGTGATACATGTGAATTTACTGTGAAAAGCTTAATTTATGTAAAATATGTATTTTTGTAGGTCTGCATTGAGTAGAGTGTCTGCATTAACAAATCCTAAATGTATTTCCATATAGTGCATCATGTTAGAATGTTTCAGGAGACTCTTGTTTAATGATAGATATTCTCAATTTATCTGTCGTGCACACCATCTATTTGAAATGTTAGTGGTCTTAAACTTCACATTTGAATTTAAGTTGACATCTAAACTTCCACAATCTCAGGGCTAGATCTTAAGTCCATGAATAATAACTTTCTGGAATTTCTACGCTTTTACATTATGTTCATAGTAATATACATCATGATCCCACTTCACATCGGTTTCCCTCGATAAGGGTCCCCGGTGCCCTGAGATTTCAAGGAAATGCAGTTTAGGTGAAAGATATTCAGAGACTGTCGGTAACATATTTTAAACCCACTCCTTACTGGTGACCTCTTATTTTTGACTTTAACTTCCATCTTCTAGTTAAAACTCTTAAGTTGTCCAAATCACAGATGTGATTTTACTTCGGTAGTTCTTGATTATTAAGATTATTCCTCCCTGTCCTGAAACCATTCCAGTTTTCTGAATTCTAACTTCCGGATTTAAAAACTCAGTGAGAAAAAAGCTTTAATGAAACAGTGTCAGATTTAACTTGCCTACTGTCTGCATTTTCAAAAGGCATGTAAATAACATATAAGATGAAAATAACCTTATTTTTAAGGCAGCACTGCCTGCCGTTCAGTTAACACCTAGCTCATGGCCTCGGATATATCTGGCACTCAAAATAGTTTCTGTTAAACTATTGAAAGAAAGAGAAACTGAATTCAGCAATAGCCTAAAGCCTCTGCTCCCTTAATCTGAGAAGCGCAAACCAGGCAGTAGAAATCTCAATAGTAACTTGTAAGTCAACAGGCCCAGAGAATGAAAAATAAAATCTGTAGGAATATTTTTAATATGTTGTTTAAAAAAGAGATTAACTTGATATGAAAAGATATAATTTTAAACCTCATTTTAATTCACAGTTTTATAAAATCCAGGGGCTCTCAAAATTACCTATAGCATAATATCTACCTTATGATATGTGTGTACCCCTTTCATTGCTACTGAAGGCTTAAGATGCCCATATAAACTATATACCAAAATATAAACATTTAAAAAGAAAACAAAAACTCAGAACTATCCTTGAGACAGCCCTTCCCTACATACCATAGTGTAATTTCAGCTTGAATTCTGTCTACAACATGTGTTACAAAAATGAAATCCAACCTTTTAAATCAGAGATATTCTTTTTCACTATTACCTTTTGGTTTTTTTAATTTTATTGAAGTATAGTCGATTTACAATGTGTCCATTCCTGATGTATAGCATAGTAATTCATTTATACATATATATGTATTCCTTTGCGTATTCTTTTTCATTATAGGCCATTACAAGGTTTGAATATAGATCATGTTATACAGTAGGACCTTATTGTTTATCTTTTTTACGTATAGTAGTTTGTGTCTGTATGCTTTTAAAACCTGTGAATTTGCCAGTTCTGTAATATCTCAAGTGTTTTATTTTCACCTCAAAATTTAGAAACAATTTAATTTTTAGTGGGTTTTCACAATCTCGTTTTCTACTTGGTTTTCATAGGAAAAAAAAAAGTCAGGGGACCCTCTAAGAAATGTTTCCTTTAGCATTAGCTACCTTGCTGACTTGACACAACTGTCAGTAGAAATGTGTTCTGTTCTTTTACAGTTGGATTTTTACTAAGAACCCTTTAACTTTGTTAAATATTTATATTTGTTTAGCAGTATAGAGCCATTTGGGGGAAAAAATAGCAATGACTGTCTTCTGATGTAATCTGCTCACCAACACAAAGATGAATACACAACAGGCAGTCATTTTGAAATATATGAAAAAACCCAGTTCTATAAGGCAAGGCTGACTACCTCTGAAAAGTCATGGTTTTCTTTGTCCTTTACAGATGGCCATCACAGCAGTGACCCTTGGAGCTCCTCCAGTGGGATGAATCAGCCTGGCTACGGAGGGATGTTGGGCAATTCTTCTCATATTCCACAGTCTAGCAGCTACTGCAGCCTGCATCCACACGAACGTTTGGTAAGGCAGATTCACTTGGTAATGGGGATAACACAGCGAGTTTATCAAATCTCAGCCTGTCTTTGCAAGCATGTACCCAAGGACGCTGTCAGTGAATGTAAAAATGGCACACACCCATTTTTCTTACAGTTGCGTTGTTTTCTGTGATCAAAGACAGAACTCAATCAGATCACCTTTGCAAGCCCTTCCGGATTTTCTTAGTCATTCTTCTTCTTTTTATTGCGTTTTGTTCTGTGCTTTCTTTTATCACAATGTCAGCTTCCTTTGGTACATAAATACACACTGTATTTGCGTTGCACAACTTTAGCCATGGTGGTTCTTTCTTTCCTTTTTTTCTTTTTTTTTTCTATTGTTGTCATTGTTGTTTGCCATCTGTATTTTTGAAGGATACACTGCAGGGGGCAGAGTGACAGTCAGTAGACTTTGAAAGTAGGTGATGCATCTCCCACGGGCATTTCCATTTCCTCTCAACCAGCTTCTGTAGCCGGTGAGAGCTTTGAAGCGTTGTACCACACCCGAAGGCAGGAGTTCATCTTTCCTACACGCTCCCGTCAGTGACAGCAACCATGGGGTTCCTATGTAGATCAGATTCCCAATTTTCAGTATTTTAGCTTGATTTCCACACCCTCCGGTATCCCCCTGGTGCTCTGTTGAAAACTGCTGGACTGTAGAATTTCTCTTTCTTTTCTTATGAAAGTTGCCATTCTGCCCGGCACCTGCACTCCATCCTCATACGTCTCTTCTTTCTGGAGGAAGCAGCTCACCTGATGTGTTTCTAGCCTCAAAAACTACCTCAGCCCAGAATCCACTTGTGAACTTAAGTGGAGGGAAGTCTGTCACTTAAGTGGAGGGAAGAGCACTTCCGGAACGTGAGTTAGGTTTGGGATGCAGATAATATGGGACTGAGTCCCTTGTGCAATAAAATAGCTTTTAAAAGGTGTGAACCTCTAGTCCTGCAAATACAAGACTAGGACAAATCCGGCGATTCTTAGTGGTGCTTACACTACTCTTCTTCACCTTGCAATGTGCCCCCTTTTCTTCTCATATCCAGACGTATGTTTCTTTCTCTGTTCTAATACAGAAGATAGTATTTTCTCGATTTCTGTGGTCTTTTTTCACTGAGCCACCGGGGATATAGAAAAGGTGACTTCTATTCTATTCTGATTATGGAAAACATTCCAGAAGGGAAGATTTCTGATATCCTTGAAAATACCTATTTCGTTGGTCCTAGTGACGGAAACACTGTGTGGTCAATTAGCTTTTCCGCTAAAGAGAGACAAATGATGGAGATAGAATTGGCCTTTTTATATCATCTCCCAAGTTTGAATGTGTAAATCACAAACTATCTCAGATTTCAGCACATTTTCAATAAATAACAGATGACTTACTCCCAAATTCCCTTTTCTCCCACCTCCTACTGGGAAGGTATTAGTGTGAAGGCTTAAAGAAATAGCACTTATTGTTATACTGGAATTTCTCCTCCGCTAACACTCTTTTTTTCTCCATCATCATTTTGCACTTCTCTAAGGAGCTCAAGATCAAAACTGTATGTGTCCTATGAGCAAGGAAAATTTTGATTACAAACAAGATTTCAGCACTATACTCATATGTTGGAATTTCAGTCCTTTTAAGAGGAGTCCATTTGACATTTATTTTTATTCCCTCCTGTATTTTTTTCCTTCCTATCAGGCTGTAGGATTTTGACTTGGGTGGTTTGATTTTATGCCAATCAGTTTCACTGCATGGGAGACGAAATGTGCTCACATGCACAAAAAGTATAATTTTAAAAAGGAAGCTAACTATATCCCTTTTAGGAAAAGTTTGCTGAACCCAAATAGTACTTTCAAGCACGAGGAAAGATTATTTTGAAAAAGTAACCCAATAGGTGGTATCAGATGCCGTATTTCTAATGTCATTTATCCATCGCAAAAGAGTTTTCGTTCTTAAGATGATCAGTTAGCCGATCTTAGAGATTAGGGGTTTTGTTTTTAAAAAGGGCAAGTGAATTAGGTCTCTAATGAATTTTCTCACTGATAGGGAAACTATTGAATTATTATATCTAGTATTTATTATAAGTTCAGTATTTAACTATTCAAAAATCTCTTGCTAAAGTGACTTAAAAATCTGACACTGATTGAGGATAATTTGAGTATACAGTAGGTGGTTAGTGTCCTTCCACTGGAAAGTAAGGGAAGTTCCTTACAGTTTTCTTCTGTAGCTTTTGCCCAGGTCCATACTGAACAAAGGAGTATTTTGAGACAAGGAAGCTTTCCTTGGGTTATTTTGGGTATAATTTGGCCAAATTAGCATGCCTCTGAATGTAAAACCTTTTAGAAACATCATTGCCTTTATCACTGTATACCTTGTTAGGATATGTAATTGCAAAGCTTAAAATTCATTTATTTCAGTAGCAACTGTCAAGGCCCCGGTTTTGATTCTTTAAATCCCCTTTACATTCTCAGCCTCTACAACAGTCCCGCAGCGCATCACCGCTTTGACACAGATACACATACAGACTCACTCAGAAGGATGGAGTTTGTGGTTAAGCTTTGGAGTGGGCTGTTGTAGGAGATTTAAGTTTGGAACGACTTGGCAGAGTTCTTTTTAAAAATAGGATTGAGTCCCTCCAGTCTGGTGTGGTTTAGGCATGGTCTTTGTGCCACAGAGTGAACTGGGAGTCTGGAATTTTAATATAAAGGAAATTCTGTTGTCTTTTATAATTTGTAACAGAAACCCTTCCTTACCCCAATCTCAGCGGGGGTGATTTTGCCCCACGGGGAGCATTTGGTAAATGTCTGGAGACATTTTGGGATGTGACAACTCAGCAGGGTGTACTAGGCGCCCCGAAACCAGGGATGTGGTGAACGTACTACAGTGCACAAGAGAAATCCCCACCCCTCCAGCCAGGAGTGATCTGGCACAAAAGTTCAACAGTGCCAGGGCTGTGAAACCCTGCCTTAGCCCAAAGTATGACTTTATTCTTAGCGTGTGCTAACAGTTAACTGTATTTTCTAATCTTGGAATCATCAATGCACAGGTTGATAAAAACATCACTTATGGAAAAATTTTCAACACTTAGTCTATCAATAGAGTCCAAATACACTATAATTGGGTATCATAAGTAAAAATAAATAAACAAATAGTGGGCATGTAAAACCATAACACTTAATCATACTTCCCCTTTCCTTGCCTTTGTAGCGAGCAGGACAGACAGCATTAATTGCTGGAGCAAGAAAAACTAAGAGGACCTCTTCTAGTTGACCCCTAAATGCTCCAAGAGGGACGTTATTCACGTATCACTAATATTCTCTGTGGTGTATTTATTGCATCTTTGACTAACAGTAGTTTTCAAGATACTTTTCCATGTAAAATAATCTAGTTATAAATCTCATTAGCTTCTTTCAGCATCTAATTTTCTGAGTCTCTAAAAATAACTAATTTATGTGAATTGCATCGGTTTCCCCATTAAAATCTTTGGGGAAGAACTTTTTTTTTTAATTCTCTGAACTCAGTGTTTTTTTTTTTTTTCTTTGTCTGTCAAATCCTGAATTACTGCCCATTTTACACCAAATAAAAAGAGTCTAAAAATTCTCACTGATGCGATAAGTTTTTTCCTGTCTTATCCTGGGATGATTATAGTTATTTAAATATTTTTCAGAATTCTTTTCCTCTGTTTTGATTTTTGCAAGCTTGGGACTGGTTTATAAGGTGATTCTACGCTTCAGAAACTCAGCATGGAATAGGACTGTGTAGAAGTGAAGTCAAACTGTCATTTTAGTTCTCTTTTTCTTTGTCCATAGTCTGTTTCTTTTTCTCCACATTATTATAGTCTTTAGCTCTCAAGCAAAAATAGCTCTTCTAAGTTTGGTCTTCCATGGCTTATCCAGTTTTTTAGGTCAGTTGTACAATGGACTGGGCCCACTCTATCATTCTTTGGAGAAAATTTCATGGACTGCATGGCATATTCCGTAAGTGGGAAGTAGAAATGAGTTTAGCAGATGACCTAAGGAATTTTTTGGTCAAGCAAAGAGATCCATGAAATTTAAAAGTGTGAAAGGCCTTCTTGGGAAATGGGAATGGTTTGAGGACATCACCCCAGCTTCTTCTCTGAAGCTGACCTTCCAGTTGGACTGTTTGGGATGTGCAGAAGTAATATTTTCAAAGGCATCATCCATGTCCTTGGCAGACCTAACTCCAAAATGTAGAGTCGTTTTCTAGACTGCTGAGTTGTCCCTCACATCAGTAGCATTTCAGTCCAGTGTTTCTTAAACACTTAACTGGTAAGCAGTGTTCTCTGAGGCTGTGGGGTGAGTGTGTCCAGCACTCAGGCACGAGTTTTGGGGTGCAGTGCTAAAGGCTGTATTCAGGACCCCCTCATAGGGAGTTTACCAAAACGGCGGAAATGCCCTTGAAAGGGAAAGCATGGAAAAGCAACATTTAATTAAGTATTGAATGGCGCAGTGCAGAATGTGAGTGCATCAGGGATTCAGAGAGAAGAGATTGTGGAAGAACTAGAAGTAAGGGATCCCCAAGAAAGTGGTGGCACCCAAGATGGGCCTCACAGAATAAACAGGGGGCTACCAGACACGGGGTTTCACTCCCTGTGGATAGATGTCTGGGCTGTAAGCTTCCCTGACTTTCAGCATCATATTCAGTCTCTAATTTTGGCAGACTCTCTAATCATGATCTAATAAAGATCCACAGCCCAGTAATATATTACATATAGGGAAAAAGTGTATTTTAGCTTAAATATTTTTCCTTTAGATGTCTGTAATGCACTCAAATGCCTGTAAGATTAACTTTTTAAGCCACCTTTTTTTATCCTGAAAAGGAAAATAGCTCAATTTTTATAAATAACCATGTTCCTGGTAGTGATCTGCTCATTCCACAGCAAGTGGTTGGGGAGCCACTAATTTGCTACCTTGCAGGCACTGTGCTGTGTCCCCAGGAAAAGCAGCTTATGTGGACAATTACCATAATAGTCGAACCCCAAGCCAAGCCTTAAACTAAATGATTCTGTAACGGTGATGTTCTTTCTCCATAGTCAGCTACACGGTGGATTGCTATTGGAGAGGATGTGTAAAGAAAGAACTAAAATAAGTTGTTCTCAGTTCATTCGTTCCAGGGTAATTCAATATAGTCATTTTTTTAAGGCTTTACATATTGATGCTTTCGAGAGGTATTTAATCATTACTGCTTTTTCAATTTTTCATTTACCATTTTGTTCTTACTAGAGCTCAGATCAAGATGATCCAATTTGGTAGGAAGACTTGTGACTGGTTATTCTTTGCCAGTGAGTGTCCGGAAAGTCAGGATGAAGCATAATGTTAAACCCTGTGGGTCATGGTGGTGTTTTATCCATTATCTTTTGGAGTCCGTCTTATTTGACCAATAGGCCGTACAGAAAAGTGACAGCAGTGATGGTCTTTCATGTTCCTGAAGTCTTGGACACTGCTTTTTAAGCCGTCGTTTTTAGATTTGGCGATTGTGCTCATTTCTCAGTGTTCTCTGTTGCCACTGTATTCCTCTAGATTTGATGCAAACCCAAAGCAACTATGTGTCTTTGTATTTTATTATTTGAAAAATGAAAGCCGTCAGATCTAAGCAAGATGAATTCTTGGATATTTTGCAATTCTGAGGGCTGTCTCCATGGCAAAATGAAGAGTTCTGAAAGAAATATTAGAAAACTAACCCACTAAATATTTTATGATTGAACGTGGCCCCCTATTTCTGCTTCTTGTTCCAGAGCTATCCATCACACTCCTCAGCAGACATCAATTCCAGTCTTCCTCCGATGTCCACCTTCCACCGTAGTGGTACAAACCATTACAGCACCTCCTCCTGTACACCTCCTGCCAACGGGACAGACAGTATAATGGGTGAGTCACAGAAATGCCAGTTCTGATGCGATGTCAACAGCCAGTGTCAGGTTTAATAACCCAAGACCTCTTTTTTTCCCCTCTCATAATTGAGCAGTAATCAAGCAATGAATTTTCATCACATGAACAAACGAACAGGCTCATGAACCAAACAGAAATTATCATCGACGTGACCATCGTCCCTTTTTTTTTGTCACAGAAAACTGAAATTTGGCTACTTTCTCCATTGGGAGTCATGAGAGTGAACAAAGGTTTAAATAGACAGAACTACCTTGTTTCTCACGCTCTCAAACAGCAAACAAAGTGAACTTTTCGAAGACAGACCACTGAAGATTAGTCAGATAGAATATGTGATAGTTCTAAGTAGTAGTTACTGGTCACCTCTCAAATTGCAGTCACCGTGCTAAGCTTTTAACCGTAGCACACCACCGTCTTCCAAAGACTAGTCCATGTGATAGTCATAGATGGTTATTAACAACTAACAGGAGGCTGCAGCACCGTGGCGTCCTTCCGAGGGGAAGGAGTGTTTGCTGACTTACGGGAGAGGGGACACCTGGGCATCCGTGGACCAGACGTTATTTGCTGCTTTTGCTCAGGAAATTTACTAACGAGTTAAGACCTAAGCAGAATGCCCCTGTCAAATAAACTGAGCCATCCTCTACTCAGTTTTCGTGACGTCCGTTGTGGTCCTTTCCCTAGGTTACCCCACTAACACTCTCCTCTTGAAGGAAGAGCTAGGCAAGATGTCCAGCTGCCCCAGGAGGAAAAGTCCGAGCTGGCCAAGGAGGCAGCCACCGCCTTCGGAATGTGCCTTTGACAGCCTTGTCACTCAGATGAGTGGCGCAGTCTGACGCTCCAGGATCGTATTAAAACCTCAGACTTCCACTGGTCACCTCCTACCTTTGGTTCTAGCCCCAGCCCACACCTTGCTAGGTCTTGAGCTCACTTCCAGTGGGTCGCTGATGAGAACACTAACTTGTGTGGTTTAGAGAGAAGACTGTGTGGCCCACTGACACTGGTCTTCAGTCCCCTTGGCCCTTTGCAGTTTCTTTCATTTTCTTTAGTCTCTGGAACTTCAGGACGTGATGTGAATCACTTACGTGGGAGAGTTTTTGATGAAAGTGAAGAGATGTGTTTTGAAATGTTGCAAATATAATTCTGTCTAAATAATACACTGCCCGCTTACTCAGTAATACACTTCACACGTGAGATGAGCCGCCCAGCAGCCCTTCGCTCTCATGTCTCACTGAGAGGCGAATTTGGGAAAGAGTTTCCATTTTCGTAACTTTTCATAACAAAGCTTCCACCAATGCGTTGCATCAGTTTGACCTTGGAGGGCTCTGGACAGAGGTCGCAGGGGGAAGTTTTGTTAGCTATCAAGGCAGTTTTGGCAGATCCGAAAAACAAGAAGAAAGAAAGAAGTGCAGAACTGAAAGAGTGAGAAAAGCACATTTCACTTCAATGTGGTTTGACGAATGGAAAGCCCCTTTCTGCAGTCATGAGGTCTGGTTATAAAGAAGGATGACTGGTCGTTCATTCTCTTACTGGGCAGATTTCCTGTCTACTTGTGGTTTGAGTAATTTTCTTTTTTTAGGAAGGTAGAAAGGTAGAGCAAAAGCTTGAGTGGAGGAAAGCAGACTCGGGCACTGTTTGGGGGAAAAAAAAATGATGTTGATTGATTTGCAGAGCAGTCTTCCTGGGAGAGGGGCAGTGTGACTTGAGAAGAAAGAGATGCTGTGACATGGGGTGGTTGCCTTCCCTGAGCTGTGGTCGGTGGAGCCACGAGTCTCAGTGGGAATGGAATTCGCTTTATTTAAGCCGGTTGGCTCATCACTGACTTGTAATTGCACAGAAATGTCTGCTCTCCTCCTTCGCTTGGTCTGGGCAGGGTGGAGTGACAGTAAGTGACTTCTCCTTACTGATGGGTTCAGCTACACACTCCAGATGGACTTGACTTGTTACACAGACCAGAGGGTCCTGTGGAAAGAGGGTCTAGGCAATGATAAAGGAGCTATCATTTTAAAAGAGGAAAGTGTGAGATTTTTGGAACACAGAAAAGGCTTTTTAGGAAAAACTTTATTGCATAAATGATCAGAATCATGGGTGTGCTTGTCAAAATCTACCAGCAGAATGTGAGAAAGCTTTATAATCTGGGAAAACAAGTAGACATGATAATTCAGCTTTTTGGAGGAACAGATCTTTATTAATTTGCATAAATATAGCTGTTACATTAGGATTACTTTAAGGGAGGGCATTCAGGAATGTTCATCCTCGAAGTACTATGTCCTCTGATTCCTTAAGTGAAAATACAGAGGAAAATGTGAGCATCACAATAAGCCTTCCTATTGTGCGGGGTCCAAGTGGCCCATGTTTCTTTGCATTTTAATTCCCTTAGGCTTTGGTTTGATTTTCAGAGTGTGGGAGAAGCCAGGGATGGCAGCATCTCTGTGTAGCCAGAAGAGAAGATTTCTCTTCTGATGTTAGTGGTTCTTCCCTCACAAGCAGTATGGATTAATAGGGCACATCTGTAGACTTTTGAAAATATTTGGCATACACTCACTCATTCTGAAATGCAGGAAATAAAGAAATATTACATTGCCTGTATCTCAAAGAACAAACAGAGCTAATTAAGTCATTGGTAAATAGGGAACACATAGCCTGACACATGTTCGAGATTACACACGATTCTGTAGAAAATAACTCTGAGCAATACTAATGCCGTAAGAATGGGGTTCAAGCACTAACACATGGACATCACATTTTTCAAGTTTTCTTGGTGAAAAGTTGCAAGGCAATGCAATCTTTTCATAAATGGCGTTGATGTCTTAGGAAGCTGCGTTTTCAGTTTTCGGGGGGAGATCATTGCTCCATCTCTCAGTTTCATGTTATACTGTGTCTTCCTGGCGATTCACGATTATCCTGAACTGATCATAGAACAACAGAATGCACGTGTGGAGGGAGGTGGAAACCCTAGAACCACCAGAAGGGACCCTCTGGAAGCATGCTCTTTGGCCTCTGGTTCTGTCCTCTGCTTCTCCAAGATGGAAGATACTCACTGACGCTTGAGATAGCTTGTGCTTGACTTGGAGAAATGGACATTGTTTCTTGTTTTGTGTTCTTTTGCCCTTTTAGTGTCCAATATCATTTTTTGAGAAATGCCGAGGAAGGACAAAACTGACTCAGATTGTATTAACGACAGGATTTTTTTGAGTGACACATTCATCCATGGACTTTTGAGAGAATTGCAGGGCAGAACACTTAACTTGTGACATACAGTCCACCACTTCTCTCTGAAGCCCTGCCAGCAACCTCTGGCCATTACATTAGACATGCCTGACTTGGAAGGGTCTTTAAGCCCCCTGAAATTGCATGACTATAGTGCGTGGGACACTCCCTGGATTCTTTAGTAGTTCAGCTGATGTGGCAGTCAGTTGAGGACAGAAGCTAAGTCTGGGGGCTTCAAGAGTTACTGCCATCAGAGCCTTTCAACTTGACTCCTACAACTTTCCCAGTGTGACGCTTCTGGGTGCTCAGGAGCACGACAGTCCAGTGCTTCTGCATGTGAGCTTGGGGACAGAGGAGGAAATGTAATAAGTTACTAGACACCACCTCTAGAGGGTAGAAATGTCTAGTTGATAGTAGCCGCATACATAGTACACGTAGATACCACTTATCTGCCTATTTCTCGCCTACCTGCAATAGCCAATAGCCCTTCCTGCTCAAAAGGATTGAGAGGCCCACCTACCATAACACGGTCCTCCGAGACGACCCAAGGGCAGGAGAGCCCCAGTTCCCCACTGGGAGATCCCGTTTGTAGACATTTCCAGAGCGTGACCACTTGTGGTCTGGAGCTACACAGCCTCCCTTCTCCTCGCAGGGAACTGGGCGTACAACTAGCATAGTGGCTATAATCACTGTTTTTGTTTTATTAGTCTTTAACCGGCCTCCTTTCTAATGCGTGGTATTTGCCGTGTTTCTAAACCTCAAACCAAACAGTGCTGAAGAAACAGACTACCAAGATTGATTTAATGCAACATATGCTAAAGATTACCCTGGAATATCTATCTGGTTCACGAATTAATCTGGCTGCAACTTCCACTTCTAATGACGTGTTTGTCTGACATGATGCATTTGAGCATGAGGCTTTTCTAGTAGGAACATTATGTCCATTTCCCCTTGGGGACTTGGTTTCACAGCAGTTTTCTTACGAGAGTGGTCACTTAAGATTCACTTTGTCTTTTACAAGAACCTTGGGCCTTCAGATACAGTTGGGCGAGGAAGAGTCACAGAGCGCAAGAATAAAATGAATTTTCCAGCAGTGTCGGGGTGTCTCAGTTACACAGACCACCAGCGGAGAACAGCAAACGGGTTTGACTTCAGTCTTCTCATCCATTTCCTGCACATGGTTGGTGGAGGGGCGGGGCGTCCCCCCAGCCCGAAATTCCTAGGAGTCCCTCCTGCTAAAAATTAGTGCACTGTAACCTGCATTTGAGTTTTTCTTCTAAAACCGTAGGTAGAAGGAATGCTGGAAATGCTCCTTCTTCTGTTACCTTTGTCGGGCAGCCAGTGACATTTTTACGCTGCTCCTGCGAGGTGAAGAACACAAGGGTCGCTTGGATTCAGTTCAGAAAAACCAAAATGTTCAGGCAGTCACTTTTGTTCAGGCAAAGGCGCTGTGAATTGCACTTCTTCCTGCTCTTGTATCTTCACGATGTACCCAGCCTGGGGGTGTGCGATAATGGGATAACACATTTCCCAAATTCTGTTTTTCAGTGGTTGGTCCCCAGGCACCACTCATCGTGATGCTTTGATGAGGGTGTGTGCTAATGGGAACCTGCCGTTTCTCCAAAGCTGAGATGGAGACTGAGGGTGGCCCCATATGGAGCCAGAGATGCAAGCCCTTCTTTCTGCTCCGTCTTCTAGCCAGCGGTGGCACCCGTGTTCAAGCCATCTGAACAATGCTTGGGTGGCTGGCAGTGCCGAGTCCTCCTACAAAATTACGGTTCCTCTTAATAACCGCTCGTCTTCCATCCATATTTGTGTTATAGCCCAACTAAGAGACTTGATTATCTTTTTCTCTTGAGCAAGAGAAATTGATAAAAGCTAAAAATCAATCCAGTCTTTATCAAGTAAGGGCAATGGGCTTTTATCTTTATTTCTGTTATATTGGGCATTTGGTAATTTCTCATGCCATCAGTGGACAAAAACTCAAATCCTGTGACATTAAAGGTGAAAAAGTGGATTGGATGAGCATGTGTTTGATTAGAAGTGTGGTTTGCTAAACGTGATCCATTCTGCAGTGTAGAAGAAATCTTGCCATTTGCAGATTTGAAATATATTGACTTCCTGATTGTTTATACCCTTTGACATATCAGGCGTACAAAGGAAAATCGTTAGGAGGAGGACCTATGTAGCTTAACATGTTCAGGGACTGTTGAGAATGTGTCTTTACCAGCCTTTCCTGGAACAGAACAAAAGGCATTCCAAGTGAAAGGGCAAACTGGTCCCAGCAAAATGCTTTGAAATTCAAGCCGTCGGGTTTGGTTCTCCAGCTGTTGCAAGGTGGAATGGCTTCGTGTTAAAAAATACTCTGTTCTTATCAGACTCATGGCTACCATGGGTAGCCTTTGTAGTTTTCTGAAACATTTTCACGACAATGTAGGGTAAGGAGTTAAATTCTGCCTTTAATTAGACTTCCTGAGTCCTAATATCTCCCTCTACAAAACAGGCATCAATAAAAAGTTTAGTTAGAAAGGTGTAGTGCGGAAGGATTGGCTCACTTCTGAGATACGATTTTTTTATGCCATATGTAATTTACTTTTTAAATGTCCCTAATATTTTATTGGTTTTCAATTCTTTCTGTTTGGCTTCATGAAAATACATTTTAAAACACTTATTATTCTCATTTTAAAGCTGTTCAAAGAAGAATTAATCTTCTGAAGACTACAATAGCAGCAAATTTGATCTGTAATTTTAGCAGTATCTTGTCCTCTTTGGGTTCAGTTTCTTTGTTAGATAATGTAATTTTTTTCCCAGCATGGCTTTGAACTTTTATTTCATGAAGATCTGTTTTCTAGTTAAGCAGATATCATAAATTATTTTGACTGATAAATCTAATTTTAAGTATAAATGATAATATTGCTTCTAGGGGAAAAATATATGTGTGTGTGTGTAATTGTCCCCAAATACCACGATAATACATGCTAAAAAAAGTTAGTGCTCTTTGTGTTTTCAAAATCTTTATTATTTTCTCTTTAGAATTGTCTTTAGTTTTTAAAGAATTCCTTAATGCAGAAAATTTTATTTTCACACCAGGTATAATTTCAGTTCTCTCTTATTTTATATGAGATATTTTTAATACTCTTGATATTTATGAGTTCCTTCTATTAGCTCAACTGTATGATGTGGACCCTCCTTTCAGAGGACTTTCTTATACATGAAATCCTTAGAACTAACAACTGATATATTTTTAATATAATGAATATATGACATGAACAAGAATAGGTTTGTTTTGTCAGAAGGTGACTGTGTTCTTTTGATCACATACCACTTTTCTTTCAGTTTTAGTAATTCACAGATGAATATGGGTGTGAGTTTTTGTTAACCAAATTAAGCACGCATCAAAAGGGTATCGAACTGTCATTCCCAACGTGTAAATATATAAAAATAACAAGCATAATTTAATGCTGCTAAGCAGAGGTCAGGAGAATGAAATTATAATCTAGAGAAAAAGATAATGTGACCACTTGAGATCTGATCCCACGACTGTTTTTCAGATCTGGGAGCTAAAGATGACACTTGTGTCAGAAAGACTGCCTTCTTGGGTTAAGGATGAGTTCAGGAATTCTAAAAAATGTAAATGTGTAATGAAGTTCTGCTTGGATTAATCAGTTGACTTAAGATTTTCTTTTCTTATTTCACAGAACAGTGAGAAACATCTTCCCCTGAAGTTTAATAGGTTTTATTTAAATATTATGTCTGTTTGCTTATGTTGAGGCCTTAATAAATGTAACAAAATAACACCACTGGCAGTACCATCTTACAAAGGCAAATTACCTTCAAAAGATACTTGAGAGGTAGAGCTGGCTCTGAATTACGTACTAGAATCTACATCCTTTTATTAACAGCGCAGTCATCCCTCGGAATCCTTCCAGCAGATTGGTTCCAGGACTCCCCCAGCCCCCACAGATACCAAAATCCAAGGATGCTCAAGTCCCTTATATAAAATGGTGTGGTATTTGCATATAACCCTCACACATCCTCTCATATACAGTGTATCATCTTTAGAGTATTTATAATACCTAATACAGTGTAAATGTTATGTACATAGTTGCCATGCATGGCAAATTCAAGGTTTGCTTTTGGTGGAGAACTTTCTGGAATTTTTTTTTTCTGAATATTTTTGACCCGAACCTGTGGATACAGAGGGCTGACTGTACTCTTTGCTCATCTGTTTTGTTGATAAAACCACCAGTGTTTGAGGTAACAGATCGCTTCATCATGATGTAGGCTTACTTTATCTCCAGAATTTGAGACAAGATTGACTTTGAGTAGCATGACGATTCAGATTCTTTCAGTGTGAACACAGACTTCAAATACGTGGAGAATATATGTTATTTAAAATGCTTAAAATATTTGCCCACCTAGGAAGCCAGGCCTGTTACAGATTATTTTTGGAACTCTGAAAGGAGTATCTCATTTTGCTATAGAGCAAGAATACTTTTTTTGATTTGAAAGTAGATGTAAATCATTCATGGTGACCATTCAATGCATTATGTAAAATACGACAAAAAGGCAAACGTTGAGGACTTCAGAGACCTGCAAGGACTGCGTAGTTTTTGGCAAGAAACTTCGTGTGCTCACCTGCTCCAGTTCACCACTAACCGCTCATACACAACAGGGGAGAACGTCATAGCAACCAGGACACTTTATCTTTAAACCAAGGTGTCAGATTTATATTTTATCTGTAAAAAAAAAAAGTAACATGAATATATTTGACATCTACCTCAGCAAACAAATTAATGCTAATTAAAGATTAATGTGTTGTAATTAGCATTAAAAATGCAATTAAATTGTGAGTAAATGGACCAGGAATAGAAAATTGTTAGACGTCTCACTGCCTAGTTTTTCATATTCTGCCTTTTGTTTTTGCAGCAAATAGAGGAAGCGGAGCAGCAGGCAGCTCCCAGACTGGAGATGCTCTGGGGAAGGCCCTTGCTTCGGTGAGGAAATATTGACTTTGGACTTCGTGTGTGCCATTGCAGAAGGCTTGAACTTTAATCAGAAGCGGGCATTTAGAATTTTAGAAAATGAATGGCAAACAGCTTTGGTTTTTGGGAAGGCGAGCTTCCTTGCATAATGCCCATTGGAAAATCTGAGGAGAGAGCTCTGAAGCTTCCAGCGTGTGGCTCGTCTCTCCCGTCTTGCCTCCTCTGCTAAGCAGTACTCGGTGACAGATTTGTGGGTATCCTTATGGCCTTTGAGAGTATAGATTTTCTATCTCATTGTCTTCTTTTCCTCTAAAGTCATTTGGGTGCTCACTGATTGACCAGCTAAGGCTGCCTTTGCAAAGGTCAGTTCTAAAACACTTTGAAAAAGACATTTAAAAAAACCTGACCGTACCGGAGATCCCTGAGGAATGGTCACAAGATTGGCACTCAGCTTCTCTGCTTTGCCTGCCCACCACCAGGAGGCTGGAGCCCAGCATTTCTTGCGTGTTCACTAGTGACAGATGGCACCCCTGCCTTCCTTCTCAGGGCGTGTACCTGGTGTCTTCAAAAGCGCAACGTGATCATTTGCAAATGTCAGTGGAGATGCGTTGCTCTAACGTGTTGTCTCTTCAGTTAGTTTTTTCTTACCATTGTGGGCATAAAATGAGTTTGATTTATATTAGCATTGTGACCTGAGGAGAAATTTCTCTTTAGTCTGGGCATTCATAGGCCTGGGGATCAGATGCCTTAAACATGGTGAAGAAGGAGTTGGACAGAAATCTTAGAGATGATGCTGTTGGACCTCTTGTTTTGTGGAGGAAGAAAGGGAGGTTTGGAGTATCCAGTTGGCTGGATGGCTGCACAGCCCTGGAAAGAGACAGGAGGAAAAGGGCTAGAATTATAGTCTGCTGCCCCAGGCCAGCTCTCCTCCCACCGTCTCATAGACCTTGATAGCTATTCTTTTGAAAAATTTAAGTAATTAAGTTTTTCATCTTAGAAGATTGGTACTGTAATGGATTGTTAAATGTATTTTGTAACTTGTAATTTTTAAACGAATTGCATGGACACTTGTTGGTTTAAAATTGTTGATTATTCATTTCCATTGATTGAGGGTTTGGTTTTTTTTTTTCTCCCCACTGTTTTAAGATCTATTCTCCAGATCACACTAACAACAGCTTTTCATCAAACCCTTCAACTCCTGTGGGCTCCCCTCCTTCTCTCTCAGGTACTGTACCTTAAATCTGTTGCATGCTATTTATAGAGTGATTTCCCCCTTAGACTTCCTGCTCTACCAGGTGGAAACCCACTCCCTCCGAAAGCTCAAAACATAGTATTTCCAAATAGACAGACAGGAAGGGGTGGGAGAGACAGACCGCTGTATGTAGTGGAAGCCATTTACATCCAGAACTTTTCTTAAAAATAACGTGTTTTTAAAATACCAGACATATGGAAAAGTTTACTTCTTAAAGTTTTCTGAGCTTCATAGAAGATACTCAACAGAATAATATACTCCAATGAAACATCTCAGTGAGAAAACCCGGTTAACATAGATGTAAACAGGAACATAGATTATGTGGTCACCAAATGTGGCTATGCAAAAAGATCATCTCCCACAGAAAGTTTAGACTTTTCAGCATCCCTCTTTAAAGTCCATGTTATTGGAATGTTAGACGAAAACTAATTGTGTCAATAGATTGTCATGTAACTCTATGGAGTAAAGGGGGGTGTTTGCCTTTAAAATATAACACAATAATATGACCTATGGCTTCAAATCATTAAATTATAAGATGTTAAATTATGTTAGGAAAGCATTGCATCTTTCAGGGCTCCATTTAAAGGACTCATTGCCCTTCCGATATAAATGCCTCCAGAATGCCCTGACTGGCGCCTGTCTCTGCTCTTTGGAAAGAGGACAGGTGCTTCTTAAAAAGACTAAGTGACATCTGTACCTGATCGATCCCTGACCTTACTGTAATTTATACTGGAGTCTCTTGCCTGAGTGTCGCCTCCTCGACCTGTATGTTATTCCCTGTCTGCAGCCCTGCCGTGGTCCATTCTACAGCAGGTTTCCTGGTAAAGAATGGGAGGCTTCAGATAGCCTCCAAGCTTTCAGAGTTGATGATCATGGCTCATGTGAGATTTAGTATCATCCTTTTCCAAACCTCCATTGACATGCGGGGGTCATAGAATAAAGAGGGAACTAGACCTGTAAGTCCATATATCCAGAGAGACCGAGTTGAAACGGGGAAGAGCCAGAGATGATATCAAGAGGATGATGGAACAGCAATGACAATTTCCCCATGACAGAAGAGGAACGCTCAGAATCGTTGTACCCTTCTGGTGTGGCACCATATTGTTAGGCGCTGGAAAACGAGCACAGGTGTTAATGTTCAGAGTCAGAGAAGGACCGAGACAACGTGGAGCCCCGTGAGGCCAGGGATGAGGGAGTCTGAGCAGGGAGCACGCCCAAGTTCCCCATTTCAAACAAAGCAGCTCTAATTTCATTTCTGTTATAATTTGGAGAAAGGAATACTCTGGAGTCTAATAAGGTGTGAGAACAGCGATCAGAGTCTCGTGCTCTGATTTACAGATGAACGTACGAAGCTCAGACAGGGCATGGGACCCACAGAGGAGCCCCCATCAGTAGCAACAGCAGAGCTTAGGCGAGAATCCAGGACTCACCAGTCTGCTGCTCCACTGCCGGGTTAAGGATGGGAAGGGGAAGTTACGGTACACAGATCATTCCAGAAAATGCCACAGACACCCCAAACCTGAGCAGCTTGCTCTCCGTGGAAGACACGGAAGCAAGGCCACTTTTGGGCTCCTGGAAACCCATCCTGGAAGACCACGTTAGGAAGAGAGAACTTTATGAAGATACAAATATGGGGACAGATTGCTATTTTCACACCGATGGCTCTGTCCAGATTCTGTCACTAAAAGTAATTGAACAAAATACTCTATTTTTATTTAACATAAAAATACACACACATGCACACCCAGAAATGGCAGGAAGAATGGATTTTTAAAGTGCTAACAGTGTCGGGGCTTGAAATTTGAGTGAGACCATAGATTTGTTTCTTTCTTGAATTATTTATTTTCTAAATTTTCTACACTGGGTGTGTATTATTTTAAATTTAAAAGTGGGTTTTTTTTAATTTAAAAGTGGTGAGGCATGTTATATTTATTATAGCAAGAATCTTTCTTTACCTTCAAGTTTAGTGAATTATTAAAAATATATTTTCTTCGGAAGAAACTGCTTACTTAATATTGTTGTTAAATTGAGCGTTTAAATTTCTGGTTTAGTGGCTCGCTGCCAGCTAATCTTATTTCCTTGAAATGTTTCTGAAGGCTTATCCTTTCTTGGGGATCATTTTAAAAATAAGTAGCAAAGCTATGTTTCATTGGTGAGAGAATTTTGGTTTTACAAACCGGCTTTGCGTGAAGGTGGTCACGAAAGTCCCCCTTTGCACTGTTCAAAGTACCTTGCCTGGATAGTGACGGTTTTCTCTCAAAGGGACGTTTCTCCAGCTAAAATTCAGAATCAACCAAATACTCCCTTTTAGGAAGAAGCCCGAGAGAATTCTGAGTCTATGTGAAGTCTGCATATTTAACATTTAAAATGCTTTTCCTTGCCCCCACATTCTCATATGGGCAGTTTACTTGTATTCATTTTATTGCCCCAATGGAAATTGACATTGCTGATTTCTGAAAGGACTGTTGAAAGTGTTGCTAAGATTATGTTGAAGATGATACAGGCTTTCTTGTAATTCCCACTTTCCTATCAGCAGGCACAGCCGTTTGGTCTAGAAATGGAGGGCAGGCCTCATCATCTCCTAACTATGAAGGACCCTTACACTCCTTGGTAAGTCATCCTCACTCTGGCCGTTCTTGGGCTGTGTTTCTCTTTATGCACTTTGTTCACCCTTCGAGATTCTTATTTTCACTGATAGGAACTTCTGGTGTGTAAGCCCGCAGGTTTGGTGAGAGCCAGAGATATCAGATTGTGTTTGTTCCTGTTTCTAGATTGTAACCCAGACACTGCTACAGTGTAAGCCCCCTTCCCCACCAGGCTCTAAAGATCTAGAACCAGATAAGAAATTAAAAATCCTGGAAGGATCATGGCCTCCCCCTGTCAAAGATTAGCTAACTCTCTGGAGCACTTGAAGGTTCTCTCTCTCTGCTTTGCTTTCCAGAATGACAGCTTTATAGCTTTCTTCTTGACCCCTAAGTGGGAAGCCTTCTGCCTATTTCTTCGTTCACTTTGTTTCTCACAGAAATCCAGTAATATCATTAAATCTCTGTAGTAGGGGATAGCTGAAAATGTCCCTGGGGGTTACTAATATTATAAACACTCACATGAAGATTCAGTGCTTGACGCTCAACTCAAGGAGGAAGGGCCTGGAAATATGCGTGAAACAACACTGCTCTGTGCACTGCCTGGTCCGTATGTGAGTCAAATGGGGAGGAGAATGGAGCAGACAGGAGCTGGCCTTCAGGGTGGGGTTTCCCTTTTCTCCCCCAAATTTCGAGGTGGGACGTGGATGAGGGCATGGATTTATCTACCTACCTGTCTCAATTCATGTCGTCTTGTGGGTCATTCTGGGGTTCCTTTTTCCCTTTTGGCTTACAACGTAAATTAAGGAAAACCTGAAAACGAAAGCACAGAGGTGGGTCCCCCCTTTGTTGTGCTCTTCCTTGCTGGTCGCGTGTGAACCATCCACCTCCGGATTTTAGCCAGTAAGGCCGCACAGAGTGAGACAGCGTAAGCACCACCTCCACTCAGTTCTCTTTGAGTTCTCAACACTCAAGGGGAGACCCCCAAGCAGAAATTGCCCTCCACCAGGGAGCTGTGAGCCAGAAGGATGATAGGCATGTGAATTATTTCGCTTCGTGCTCACACTTACACTGGGAAGTATGAATCTGCTTTCCCGTTTTTATCAATTAAGAAGCGTAGACTCAAAAGAAGTTTAGTAACTTTTCCAAGGTCACATAAGCAGCAGAGCTAGGAGGCCCCTAACACCAAAGCCCACCGAATCAGCATGCTCTGTACCATAGACTAACTGTATTAGACACACATTCTTTCTCATGCAGTGGAGCCAGCCCATCTGTTTGCACAGCCCACTGGAAATCAGAGTGGAGTGCAGCATGATCCGGTACAGGAGGCACTAGATTTGAAGTCAGAAGACTTCGATTGCAACCCTGACTTCCCCATTTCCTTGCAGTGTGACGTTGAGAATTAATTCCCTTAATTTCTCTGAGCCTCGTTTGCACATCTCTGTGGAAGGGATAATAATGTCTTCCCTGCTTGCTTACATGTGTAGAATGGGGATTCAGTGGGGTGGGAAATTTTACAGGGACCACTGGAGAGTGGTATGCAGATGGTTATTTGATACCATTAGTGATCATGCTGAATAAAACGAATATCCATCGACATGTCCTTTCTCTTCACCGAAGACTATTGTATAGGCTTTATCTGGTTGCCAAAAACTAGGATCCTAATGACTGAGGTGAAAATAAAAGATCAGTTGGTTTTTAATTGTGTAAGGTAGTGAATTCTATACTATACAGTCAGGGCTTTGGAATCAACTGGAAACCCCCAGTGAACAGTACAGCCAAGTCTTTGTGATTTTCAGTCCTGAAATCTCATAGCACTTCGGTTGACAGAATTTTTGCAGTGTTTTTTCTGTAACCATTTTGAGTTTCTGCTCCCCTCTACACACACACAAGCTAGTAATACGAGGAAGCAAGGAACACAGGTAAAAATCGTTAGTGCTCAGTAAGAAAGTACAGTCTGTGTGCATTCACCTTTTCCTGACTTGATACTTACACTGTATCATATGCCACAGAGGAGATGGAGGAAATAGGTCTTCAGGAAGATAGATTAGTTGGGAAACCATAAATAGGTCATCTTTCCATTGTTAATTCTTTGAAATCTTTACCCATTTTCTACCAGAAAGTTTCTTAAAATCAATAAATGTGTTTTGTTTTGTTTTGTTTTTTCGGAAGTAAATCTAAATTCTTTTTCTTTTGTTTTTTAAATTGAAGTACAGTCAATTACAATGTGTCAGTCTCTGGTGTGCAGCGCAATGTCCCAGTCATGCATATACATACATATATTCGTTTTCGCATTTTTTTATTAAAGAAGGTTATTACAAGATACTGAACATAGTTTCCTGTGCTGTACAGAAAAAACTTTTTTTAATCTATTTTTATATATAGTGGCTAACATTTGTAAATCTCAAACTCCCCAAATTTATCCCTTCTCAGCCCCTAAGTTCTCTTTCAAGCTAATGCAATACAGTATAGTGTATGTACACTATGTACATACACTGTATGTACACAGTGTCCTGGAAGAATTCCTGAATTTTACTTTGTTCACAAGAAGATAACACTCTAATTCTAACCTTAACAATCTTCACGAGTTTTCTAGGAAGGTCACTGTTTATTTTTATTATCATTTTATTTTAAGGAAATAAACTATCTTGGAAACATATATTCAGAGACCCACAATGTGGTTTGTGTCAACTCAGGTCTTCCTTAGATAACCTACGCAGGTATTTCAGACTAAATCAGATTTCACGTCATTTGTTACCCAACAGCAAAGCCGAATTGAAGACCGCTTAGAAAGACTGGACGATGCTATTCACGTCCTCCGGAACCACGCAGTGGGCCCGTCCACGGCCATGCCCGGTGGTCATGGGGACATGCACGGAATCATTGGACCTTCTCATAATGGAGCGATGGGTGGTCTGGCCTCAGGGTATGGAACCGGTCTTCTTTCCGCCAACAGACATTCACTCATGGTAAGTGACGAAGCCTGGGGACTCCAGCTATCGTATAGAATTAGAATTTCAGGGACAAATACTATGGCTGCAGTTTTTTTTTTTCTTTTTTAAACAGCTTAATTGAGATATCATTCATTTAACCTACAGTTCACCCGTTTTCGACTTCACAATTCAGTGTGTTCTACGTATATTCACAGGGTTATGCCGCCATCATCACCATATTCTAATTTCAGAACATTTTACCCCTGCACAAAGGAAAGAAATCCCCATGCCTGTCAGCAGTCACTCACCATCCTTCCCTCTTCTAGTCCCTGACAACTCCCCAGCTGCTTTCTGCCTCTGTGAATTTGCCTATTCTAGGTACATCCCATCAGTGGATTCATACAATATGTGGTGGTCTTTTCTGACCTGCTTATTTCACTTGGCATAATGTGAAGGTTTATATGTGTTTTATCATTTATCAGAGCGGCGTGCATTTGTATTGCCAAAAAAGATTCCATTGTCTAGATAGACATTAAATGTATCCATTCATCAGGTAATGGATATTCGGATTATTTCCAGTCTTCGGCTATTATGAACGATGTTTCTATGAACGTTCATGTACTAGTTTTTGTGTGGACTCATGTTTTCATTTCACTGAAGTATAAACTTAGGAGATCATTGCGGAGTCATTCATTACTGGTGTGTGAAATTCTTCATCTTGGTGACTTCAGCTAAAGGTCCCAACTTATGTTCATGTTACATTGCTGGCATTTCAGACGTGAATAGGTTGGACTTTTATTATTATTATTATTATTATTATTATTATTATTATTATTATTATTATTAAAGAAGCTAAGTCAGTGTCTTTTGATTCTGAGTATGGGAGGTAGAAATACACGGTGTGTCTGTCTAAATATAGGATGTGGGATTGTGTGATTTAAGTATATCATGGTTTTACCACTACTTAGTCATGAATGAGTATTTATTTGAATAATATTTAAGTAGATTTGTCCATATTGCAATTGAAATTTCCGTTTTTGCCCATTACTTTTGGAAAGGATGTGGGAGTACATCCTTTTTTGGGTGATTATGAAGGTTCAGCAAATCTCCGTAACAAAATATTAAGTGATGACAGTAATGAGGTGACGGAACGGGTGGAGAATTTGACGTTACTAGTCATGCTGTGTAATTCTGTTCCTTATAACCTTCCCCCTGATCAGCAAACACCTTATAGGTGTTCTGTACCTTATGGGCTCTCAAAAAGTTGCTTGGATGAAGGTCTGTTTTCCATTATCACTAGAGCATCTCTTGTTTAAAGATGATTCCAGAAGGAGAATGCAAAATAAGTCTAGGTTATTCTGAGACTCTCGTAAGTTCTTTCCTTGCTCAGTAATATTCTTCTGCCCTTCCCTACGATTTCTCTTAATAAAAGGCTAGGATTAAGAGTAACATCCTGAACGGTGTATTATGGAAACCTGCAACCAATTTGAAACCAAAAATACTGGTTTATAAATAGAAGCAATGAACTCACTTCTAAAACGTGTAAAGATATTTCTGAATGCCAAAGCTAAATCTTTTTTTTTTTCTTTTTTGCTTTTCCTAGACTCTACCCTAAAAATTCATCATTGAGTAAAAATTGTTTGTCTATTCATGGCTGTTGCTAAGGGTTTACAAAAGGAAAATCTAGATTTTAATTTAGCTTGGCCTCAGGTAATGTGCTAAATACACTTGGGATGCATATAATATGAGATTTCAGTTTGTATAGCTCTTTTTTTTAAACTACAATGTTTAAACAATACTGCTTTTAATTAAGAAATCTGGCTTTATTAAAAGCCAGATCTGTGACTTATAACCATTTCTGTATATCTGCTTTCAATCAAGAGAAAAACAGTTTAATTTCTGTAGCTGTGTTCGTTTTGCATATGCTAAACGGAAACAACATGCACCCAGGGCATTGCTTCAGAGACAGTTTTTTTTTTCCATAAATATGTAAAGTTTGCTCTTAAATACCAGATGAAGGTTAAGTGGTTCTTTAAAATAATAAACTATATATAGATGCTTCTTTGGCATTCTTTGACCTTTGAATTGCCTTCTCTTTGAATTTGATTCAGAGATGGGATAGGAGGAAGGGCCTAGAATCACCTTTGGAGATGGGAAGTGGGACTGGCCCAGTTGGAGGGGAAGGGGAAGGTATGAAACAGAGCAAAAGAAAAGGGGAAATAATCGGCCAATATTACGCAGAAGCTTCTTTGATCGGATTTTGAAAAAAAAAATGATACAGAAGCAATCAAGCTGCTAGTTTTGCTGATGAGGAAGAGTTCCCGCTCACACTCTTCTGAAGATACTTGTAAGTCAATCAAGGGTGGCTGCAGAGCCAGCCAGATAGTAGAGTAATTCCAAAGGTGCGGTGTGACAGCCGGCTGCCCATTAAACCAGGTGAGGTTTAGCAGTCTTCCTCCTTTTTCCTCAAAAGTATTCAGGGGGCCCCCAGAATCTGAGCCCCTCAGCCCGAAGAAACCCTAATGTGGGTGCAAGAGATCGGATCCTCATTTCTTGCCTTGTGCAAACTGGTCTGAATTTTCAAACAAAAACATAAGAACAAAGGAAATAGTTTTTGAATTTAGTCAGTCTGAAGTTAGCCTTTGACCATTTGATACATTCCACAATAAAAAGGAAGTTGAAGGGGAAGGAAGAAAAAAAACCCACCCCCCTCTTCCCCCTGAACAACAACAACAACAAAAAATTCAAGGAGGATACTGGTAATGTTTTCCACATTTGAATTTTAATACATGAAACAGGCTGTAAACCTTTGGCCAGCTGCAGTAAATAAAGGAGCGGTGGGAGGTACGCACCGGCAGCGTCAGAGCACTGGTGGGGTTTCATTCCCAGCTACACACCTTCAGTTGCTGTTCCCGAGTACAAGTCAGTTGCGGTAACTTAACACCCATCCTGGGGCTGGTTTTGTTTTGAGCAAATCTCCTTCATAACTCTCCTTAATAATTCCTTCTGATTAAAGGACAGATAGCTTCGAATCCTCTTGACCTCCGTCCTCTCCTCGTTTCCTCTCTCCCTGCCTTCCGAAAATCAAAACAAAATGCCTTGATAACTTGGAAGATGATACAAGCATTTCTTTCTGCAGCAGCTTGAAATCGTGGTGGGGAGAACCGTGGTTCTGCCTCGGCTATTATGTTATCTCATTTAATTGCTAACATATTGTACTTAGCTTTTGATTCATAAAATGTTTTCCTTGGAGTTCTGAAGTAGGTCTTCAGTGAATTACCAAGTATTAGAGTAATGAAAGGGGTTTTTTTTCACAGCAGCATGGCTCGTAACACTGGAGTGAATGTTGCTTCTTGCAGGCTTTCTAGATGTTATTTGCCCATGCTCTTTCCTGCTCAGAAACCTTCACTGGCTTTCCATTATCTGCAAGATAAAGACATATTTCTTAGCTCAGCTTATTAAGCTCATTACCGTTCACCAAAAGCCTTGTGCTCAGCTATTCCAGTGTGCAAAAACTATTCCAGCAAGACCGGGCTCTGCACGTCACTAGAATTTGCCCTGCACGTTCTCATTAGGTACTTCTTTTGTGTCCATCTGACTTCGTCTGCTCTACCCACGTCTCTCTGTCCACCTCATGCCTACCCATTCCCAAAGCTGTCACTCAAATTCTGCCTCCTCCAGGAAGCCTTCCCTGGCTACCTCCACCTATGAAAATCATTTTCTTTTCTACTTTCCTAGCACTATGAATCATACCATTGGCTAGATATTTATTTTGCCCCACTTAGCAGTGCTAGTTATCTTTTGTAGGTCTGACTTTTGCCTTAGCAACTGCATGGTAAATTCCTTGGGTACCAGCTATTACATTTTGTTTCCTTCCCAATAAAGAAATCATCTGTCAAAGGGGAAAAAAGGAAGCTCATTTTTTGAGTGCTTGACAGGTTGCCAACCCCTCAGCTAGGTGCTCTGTATACCTTATCTTGGGCCGTCTTCACAAGAGCCCAGTGAGGAGGAGGAGGATGGTTTCCATATTAGGTGTTGGTCAGATGAGCTTTAGAAGGTTTGAGTAGTTAATCTCAAGTCATGAAACTAGATTTAAACTCAGGGGACACTGACTAAAATTCCATGCTCTATTTTACAACCATGAGCACTCCTCAGAGACGATCTATAGATATACCTTTTAAGAACTAATTTTAGGTGGTGAGAACTTACGATTTTCAAATCTTGATAAATGTTGGTTGATGAAGGAAGTTTCTAGCTATCTAATGGCCAAGTTCTGAAAGCAGCTTTCTACCCAAATGTAAAGGTAAAGAACTCACCGTCCAATATGGCAGCATGCTTGATTAAATCCCACATTGTCCAAACACTTATTCTTAAATCAACATGTCTGTGCTAAGTGGTAAGAGATATGAGCTCTGCTTACTAGTTTGGTTACAGTAGTTGATTTTAAGTTATTGAGTGATTTTCCTTACCATAACCGCCCAGTTTCCTAACAGAATCAAAGCAGAAATTTCTGAAGGTAGGAAAATAAAGAAACAGCTGGGTTTGTCGCTAACCTGGTTACAAACTCTTACCCAAATATAATTCCCTTCTGTGCTTCAGACATCAATTCTGGTTTTAAATCCTTAGATTGTTGATAAATTATTGAAACAGTTTTCCAGCTATCTCTTTGTTATTCATTCAGTGTTCAGCTCCACAGATGAGCCTTGAAAGAAAGCCTTTCCAATGACCTCATCTTCTGTTTTAATGGAACAGGAACAAAACCCAAAACCCACATCAAAAAAGTCTTCATGTGATTCCGTGCTTGCTCCCAATGACTCGTCAGTAGAGTCGGCGGGATCATTTAGCTGCAAAGCTCCTATGCTGTTAATTTACAATATTAGTGTGGTTCCCAGATCCTTTCTGCTTAAAGCCAATGTATTCATTTCACAAACATTTATTAAGTCATTACCAAATGCCAGGCTCCATGCTAAGATGTAGTCTCTGCTCTCGAGGGGTTCACAGTCTCGTAGGAAAGGATGCACATTTATAAACAAACTGCAGCGGTGTAGGAAGAAGGGCGGGCCCAGCTCTGCTATCCGGGAGGGAAGATCACACTGTCACTTGGTAGAGGGGTAGTGGTCCCCTAAGGGTCTGTTGCTCTGGATGACTTAGGGGTAGGGGAGCCCTGTGAAACTCACCACCCACCCCCGTTATCCACAGCATCCCCTGAGGCCTCTTACTAGAATCCTAGGTGATGATGTGGCACAGATTTCAGAAACCACTGGTATAAGCCAGTCTTAGCCCACTTTCCCTCTTTTCAATAACATTTTTAGTTTGACTTCAGATTACAAAGGCTGTATCAGAATCAGAAGAACAGTCATTAGGTGAAGAAGCACCTTTTTATTTAACTGACACTAAACATATGAGAGCTGTTACCACTTCGGACTTCACAGGATGAACAACTTAAATTAGTTATGTGTTCACGGTTCTTAAGCATCAGGACTATTGAGTTTTCGATTTGAAAAGCACTCCAGACGCACTCATTTAGCCCATTGCTCTTGCTACACTGCTGAAGACTGAGGCCCAGAAAGAGGAAGTGACCCAGGTATGGGTACTTGCTGGTTCCTGGCCACGCTCGGATTAGAAAGCAGACAAGCCAACGAGACCAGCACTCTTTGCACGAAATATTACAATGCCACAGCAGACCTCCTCTCTAACCCAATACCATGGCAGGTTCAGACCTGAGGCTGGCATTACACATGTTCTGTTCACTAATGAAACCCAAGAAAACTCTTGAGTTGCCCCTTGGCTCTCTGCAGCGTGTTTCTATTTAGCCCTGCCAGTTAGATTTGGCAACAAGAGAGGGTGGTAGGCAGTGATGTGATACTTTGGGTAGCATTTACTGGTATGCAGCGATGCACGTAGCAGAAGCCAGGAAACTCCATTTCTGTGTGGACCTCTTCAACAAAGGTATGATCCACAGTGGTTTAGTCATCTTCAGTCTCGTTCCTCTTGGGTTTTCACAGGTTTTGATTCCCATAAAGTTCCGTGTATATTTGAGCACATACTTCATTTCTAAGTAGTTACTACCGTACCGTCTCAGGGACCTTAGAGGTCATCTCCATCCAAATCCTCCTACAGATTCCCTGCCAAGCAGTGAACAAGCCTTATCAGCCTCCTTCCTCGAAGGGTGAGTAGCTCAAAATGACCACAAAGCTCATGTCCATCAAACATTAGAAAATTCTTCCTAATGTCCAGCCCAGATTTTCTTCTCTGTGATGTCCTCATTTTTCTGCCCACTGGAGTTACCTCTAAGTCGACTCAACAAATACTTAAGCAACTTAACAATTGCTTGAAGACAGTCTACTCAGTGTTTTTTTCCCCCCCTCTGGGCTAGACATCTGTATCTTCAAACATTTATCCTTTAAAAAATAGTTTTGAGTTGATAACTTTCCAGTGCATTCTTCCAAGTTTGAAAAGAATGTTCCCCATCCCCAAGGACCTTTTTGTGTGTAGAATCCCAGATTGAACACAGTGCTCGAGGAATCATCAGGGTGGACTACGGTGGATTCATCAGCAAACCCATTCAATACCTTATATCTTCATTAAAGGCCACTAACACCCTCCTATTAGTAATATTTGATGACATCAGCATCCTGCTGACAAACAGTGAACTTGTGATCAGCTGAGATCCGTAAGCCACATGTCTGTCCACTGTCCTTGTGCACTTTTTGTTGGGCCAGTACAGAACTTCACATAATGCCTTTGAATTCCAGACTTCGGCCTTCCATCTGTTTACAGTCTCCAGGTCTCCTTCAGGTCCTCATTCAGTCACATATTCTGCCAGCTCTGCTGTTGGCAAATTTGATGGGTGCCATTAATTCCCATAGCAAAGCTACAAATAAAAATGTTGTCCAGAGGAGGACATGGAGCAGAAAACCTGAGGGTTGATACTACAGACATTCTCTCTTTGCTTACATGATCCCCTGATCTTTGAGTTTAATATTTCAACTGGTGATGGCCACCTAATCTTATGCTCATGCAGTCCATCTTTTCTCATTTTGTCCACAACATCATCACAAGACACCAGGTGTGCAGTGTTCCCACGAACGAGGACTTGAGCTTTATCCAGAAAGACTTGTTCCTGATGGACCCAAACTGAACTTGACAGGTCACTGCCTCTTATTTCACAGCACCTTCGAAACTGTCTTTTAAATAGCCAGTTACAGAATCTCACCCAAGGTCTTAGTCATCATCGTCTTTCTATAGCTACTCTGTTGGGGGTTTTTTTCCCCTTCAATTAAGATATTTGCTTCCCTAATGTTCTACCATCTCTCCTAACCTCCACAATTATCAAAAATTTCTGAAAGCAGATTAGCAACCTCAACTGAAAGGTTTTATCTGTATCTATCTCAATATGGGACTTTCTAAGTTTTCTTAAGATGACTGGAAGAAATTCTCTTTATTAATAAAAATTGTGCCAGCTTTATGGAGATATTATTGACATCTGCCATATGTGAGTTTGAGGTGTACAACATGACAATTTGATACATGTACGTATTACAAAATGATTACCACAATAAGGGCAGGTAACACCTCCATCCCTTCACATAATTACTTTTTAGGGGATAATGATAATTTTTAAGAGCCATTCTCAACAACTTTCAAATATCTGATACAGTATTGTTAATGTCACCACGCCGTACATTGGAGCCCCAGAACTCACTCATCTTTGAGCTGGAAGTTTGTACCTTCTGAGCAGCATCTCCCCGATTGCCCCCGGCTCCCAGTAACCACCCTGCTACTCTCTCATTTCTCTGAGTTCAGTTTTTTAGACTCTACGTATAACTGAGAACGTACAGTATTTGTCTTTCTCTGTCTCCCTTAAAGAAGTTCTCTTGACCATGGATTGGTTACAACAGTTTTAAAATCCTTGAGCTCACCATTTGCTTTTTCTGCATTAATTTAGACAAAAGTCAAGAGGTCTTCAAATACAGCCATTGCAGTGAAACCATTAACTCTCCATTACCAACCCCTAAGACAAGTGGTTAGACATGATGCTGCCCAGATCCCACAGCTTTGGGTCTAAGTTAGGTGTATCCCCTTCTTCTTCCCCCAATACCCATTGTACTCAAATTCAGGCCCTAGGACCTAGAAACCAGGCAGTCAGTCTGCATTGGACCATCAGCCCCAAAGGCCTTCCTTTCTCCATGCTTCTACAGAAAACCAAGCTGAGTTCCTTAATGTTTCCCCTGAGGTATGTGTTTAGCACTCTGGTGTCATGAAATTTAAATCCATAAAACCAAAAACTGTTGTCTTCTCTCTTAAAATACAAAAACACGTTTAAAACAGACTCTATGACCTTAAGGCATTTTGACTTTGCTCTCTTCTCAAATAATAGAGGAAAAAGCAGGTAGACCCTTTGGATAGCACAGTGATCATCATATTTTTTATTGAACTTTTATTGGGGACAAGGACACAGAGCTAAACTGTCCATAATTTAGAAAAGTCACAACCCTTGCATTAAAAACATACAAACAAACAAAACCCCCAAAACAACAACAACAAAAATACCCATAATACCCTCATTTTCTCAGGAAAGCAGATTTTTGGGAGGGAAGAATCTGTAGTGTATAGATTAGAAAGTACACAGATGTTCCATTTTCTCATTCTGTATTGTTTGTGCTTCCGATCCTTGAGGGACACGTAAATGTGCAAGCGAAGGCCTCTGAGCCCACAGCCCTTTGACTCTGGGAGGGTGATAACGCACGTCTGTGCCTAACTAACTATCATCCAGGGTGAAATGATTAAGTGACCTAGGAAGTGATTCAGAGGAGGGTAGACGTTGTCCTGTCCTAGGGGATGGCTAGAAAAAGCTTCCTGGAAAAGGTGTCATCGAGCTCATATTAGAGTCTGCTTTGAATTTCAACAGCAGCAGGCTGGAAAGGGTGTTAAAGAGCAGTAGGATAAACATGATGCAGAAACATCCACAGCAAATCAAGCATCCTATGTGCCCAAAAGGAAGTTGGAAAATGCCCCGTACCGGTGCTACCGGCCCTTGGGCTGCTCCAGGCCGGGCTGCGCTGGGCGGAAAGCCCCGCCCCTCCTGGGGGGGGGGGGAGGGGAGTGGGGTTCCAACAATTGGCTCCCATATTTCACAGGAGAGTCCACAGGAAGAGTGCGTTTTCATGTATATTTTTTACATCCAAATTAAATTAACTCATGGAATTTTCCACCCTGAGGAATTGAAGTAGCAGCTCATGAAGTAATTCAGTTATGTCATTCATACCAAAACAGAAAATACTGGAGCAACTTGGCACCGTTTAAAAGCCAAAACGAGGCCTGGGCCATTTTCTTTCTTTCTTTCTTTCTTTCTTTTTTTTTTCTTTTTCCTCCAAAATCTGTAGCTGTCGTGTTATTTTAACTTTTATCGTGGCTGTAAATTTTTTCAAATCAAAAGTATCTTAATTGCTTAGGATACAGAAGTGTAAAATTGATTCAAAATAAGAAGAGGGCTTAGGCAAAGCAGCTTTAGGAGTGAAAACCTGAAAAATAAAAAAGAACCCTTAACATCCATCGAATTTCTGAAATGCAAGGATTCTACCTAATTGGTTGACATTCACGGTTGTGCATAATTATAGCTTCCTCCCGATCCTCATCTTCAAACCATACCATTGAGTTTAACCAAAAGATCTATCCCATATTAGTTAAATAATATCTTTGGGGAAGCATTGTCCTGATACAATAGCTACATTCATTTTCAAGCAGTTAATTGGACATGTTGTCAAAAACCACGGCGTTGAGTTTCCACATTTTAATTTCACATTTGCCTTCTCCCCAGCTTCTGCTCGGGGACGGGTCTCATTTGGAGCTGAAAGTGTGTGAAAGTTATTGGAGAATGGTAGTCTCTGGGTAATGTTTCTGTAAGCTGCCCAAAAATTCCCCCCCTGTAGCCTAGATGGGAAACAGCTGGGTTTTGTTTAAAAAGCTGTTTTGCGAAATGTCTGAATCTTGAGGTGTAGAACTGAGGTCACCAGTAAAAGCAGGTGCTCGGTAACAAGTGAGAGACTCTGGGGCCCGGCTGGCCCTGTCATCTTCTGCAGGGTACTTCCTATTAGAAAAAGTGTTGAAGCTGGCTTCTTTATTTAGGAGGCAAACGGATAAAGTAATCGCATTAGCGATGCTATTAGAAATTGAGTGTCTTTGAGCATAGCCAGCCCTTGAGTGAATAATTAGCTCCATCTGAGATGGCTGTTTCCCTCCCAGGGCTTCAAACACAAAGGTCCAAGGCTTTAACTTCCTTTAGATACTATAAGTGCTTGAATTTCCTCTTTAAATACACCCACAGTCAAAGAACTACGATTTCAAGTAAGTAGTCCTGCTAGACTGAGTATGTCCTCCGAGTTCATGGATACAACCTCAGGCAAAGGGAGAAGAGGAACCTGAGTTGGCCAGACCAGTACGGGGCAGTTTTTTGAAAAAGGTGAAGTAAAAAACATGTGGAATCACTAAAAGTCCAGTGCCACGTCAGATATCCACCAGTCTGAAGATGAAAGAGAATGACCTCCTCCCCTGGGAGCTGGAGGTTATTAGCAGCTGTTTATCCAGTCGGGAATAGAGATTAACATTGTATTTTTTTTTTTTTTTTAAGAACTAGAAGAAAATTTGTTTGGGAAGTTGGCTCTTCCTATCAAGTCACTGTGCATTGCCAAAAAAAACTTCCTTTCTCAGAATTCATGTACTAGAGTTGAGCAATGTTATGATTCTCTGAGAAATTTGGGGTTGCCAGAAAGTCCATCTCCATTAAAAAGAACAGAGGAGGACAGAGAAATGGATGGACGTCTGCCACTGATACATTCCCTTGAACGCTACGCCGTGCAGCTAGCTGTTTGGTCTGGCACCTGTTCTCCAGCCTGCTTCTAAATGGGGCCCCTCTTCCCCCACGCCCCTCCCCCCTCCCCCTCCCATCCCCCAACTTACCCTTCGCCACTCTAAGGCACACACAAGTGGGCACACACCCACTGCTTGTAAATGCCTCTTCATGACATACTGGGGAAACTGCTTCTTGGCTTGTGGAGATTTATTCTCAAAAAAAAAATTGGATATTGGTATTTTTTCCCTGATTTAATGCTACTCCTAATGTCATTTTCTTTTATTAAATCCTTTCTCTTGCTTTTGATCTTATTTATAGCACAGCCACTGGTCATATGGAAACTATTATTGTATAGCTGGGAGATGAAAGACTTCATTGCAGTTAAATAAGAGTGAATCATTTGGACCAATAATGCACACATACAGTGAGGTACCATTTGTATCCAAAATGCCCTGTGTTGTTCACTTTATAACATAGCCATGGAGGTTTATAAAGGGCTTTGCCAAAAAAAAATCTGCTTTTGTCCAAAATATATAGCCTGACAATATGAAAACACATTGACATGCAGTCCTTAGCTGCTTTTTCATATATGTAGAATCTAAATAATGCCACTTCTTGTTGTAAAAATAGGAACTTTCATTTAAAGTTGAGATGTTATTTAATTAATGTTAAATGTCAATTTAAAAAAAAATAGATAATCTATGTCAAAATTCTACCCGGCATTCAAAACCTAACTAAAATACCACTTTCTTCTTGAAGTGTCCTCTGGTCTCTCAATCCGATATGATTTCACCCATCCTTTAAAACCCTGCATGACCTATGCACCCTTACAACATTCATCTCATTTTGCCTTATACAGTAATTACATTAATCCACCATTAAGCTTTAAAAGGCTGTAAAGTAACACACACATCTATCTTTTATTATTTTTCCTGCAAATACTTAGTGTCTTGCATATAAATAGACATTCCTAAGGCATTTAGCATTCAATGAAATGTTTATTTTTTGAAAGAAACATGCTAAGCATATATTTGGCAATACCAAAAGCTTTTAGATTTCAGATAGTCTCACGAGGTACATGCCATTTGTGCCATCATGTACTGTTTAGGAAGTATCTTGTTGCACCTTGGCGTATTAACAATCCTCTGCAAAGACCCAGCCTTACCTTTGGGATGCTTACATCTCAAGACAGATATAGGCTTTGTGAACGGCAGCAAAACAAAATCATTGACCTGTATGCCCTGCCCTATGAGACAGTGGACTTGAGTGAGTTTTAAGGGTGGTGTCCATAATGAACAGTCAGGAGAGAGCCCCATCCAGGCCCAGGAAGATGATGGGAGTTCTGGAGACCCAGACAGTCTAAGAGTAACGGGAGGAAAGGGATCTGTGGCACTGGTTAACGAGAAGTGGTTGGTGAGTCTTGGGGAGAAAAGCAGCCCTGGGTGCAGAAGAGGGAGGGCTTAACACAAGGCTCGATGATGTGGGAGTGATGGCAGCAGATGAAGGGCCACAAGTAAGTAACCCAAGGTCGAGATGAAGGGATTTAAGAATTCGAGGGGACTGGAATGGTCCTCTGGCGTCCAGGTGAAGGGCCCAGAAGAATAAGATATTGATCTTAGACTTAATCCATAGAACGATGAAAAGCTATGCTGGAACTTTGATATGCAAGGTACCAAGCGGAGGGCTGAGAATATAGCATTTACAAGCTGAGTATTTCAGAAGTGATGGGGAAGAAATGTTTTATTAGTTTAAGCAAGCTTCTTTACCCTTCCACTGCCTTTCCAAATATGTTACAATCAGCAGGTGTTTCTTGGATAGCAAGGAAAACCTTTAAAAGGTAAAGTCCAACGAGGCAAGGATGAATCCCTAGTGATGGAGCACATTGCATGCAAGGCAGCCTCATCATTGTGCACTCACACAGGTGTGCTTGCGCTGCGGGGACCCCAAATTCCCAGTACACATCAAGTGTTTAATTGTTTTTTCCTTCACGCAAGACAAAAGAAGCTGCTTACAAGTCACTGCAAAATTGCACCATAATCTCTGTGCTAGATGGACTTGGTTCACTAGGCATGGATTAACTTAAATTCCCTACAACCCACTTCCTAACCTGCTACCTGGACTCTGGACTCTGGAATGGACTGGACTCTGCTAACCACCCACCAGGGTCCCCATTTGGTGGACTGCTTCCGGTTCTGGTTTCCTCTGTGGGAAAATGATGTAGAGAATTGGGGGTGGAGGGTGGGGATACAGAGGAGAGAAATGAAACAATTTTCATAGACGGAACTTATGAGTTAAGGGGGGAAACATGAACTGAAATTAGGTAACAACCATTTGCGTCTCTCAAACTAGATCACAGAATCATTCTTTTTAACCATTTTGGTGGATATCAGGGGAGTTTCAGCATAGCTGATCACATGACAGATTATCACAGCCAATGTCAGGATCATTCTGATCGTGTTTAAATCCTCTTGAAAATTATTTTATCATCTGGGGGATAAGCATCAAATACATTTCCAAGAATTGCCCAGTAATGAATTATGTTACATTTCAGGCAAAACCTAAGTGAAGGTGTGAGTTTTTTTGGGGGGAGGGGGCAAGAAAATATAGATTTTTTTTAATTTTGTTTTTTTTATTGAAGTGTAATTGATTTACAATGTTAGTTTCAGGTGTACAGCAAAATAGTTCGGTTATACATATACATACATATATACTTTTCAGATTCTTTCCATTATATGTTATTGCAAGAAATTGAATATGGTTCCCTGTGCTACAAAGTAGGTCCTTGTTTATCTGTTTTATATATAGTAATACATGTCTGTTAGTGCCAAACTCCTAACTGATATCACTTATATGTGGAATCTAAAAAAAAGGATACAAGTTTTATTTACAAACCAAAAATAGACTTAGGACATAGAAAACAAACTGTGGTTACCAAAGTGGGGAAAAATAGGTGTTTTTAGGAAAATTTAGGAAGTCTTCTCCCAATAAACAGTTTAAGAATGGAAATTCAAACTGAAGAATTGAATCCAGGTCTGAGTTTAATGAAAAGTCCTTTCAGTGTTTGGTCACATGAATTTTTTTTAAGGTTTTTATAAAAATTAATTTATTTTATTATTTCAGGGGTTTTTTGGGAGGTGGTGGTAATTAGGTTCATTTACTTACTTATTTTAATGGAAGTACTGGAGATTGAACCCAGGACCTCGTGCACACACGCTACCACTGAGCTATACCCTCCCCCCGAGTCACATGAATTTTTTTAAATGGTCTGATACTTTTTTTAAACTGAGGAATATGGAAATTGTATTTGTGGTTGAAGACTGTCCCACATGGCAGGGCTTTCTCATACACCAGAGCTGGTTATCAGAGCACAGTCTCATTTTCTACAGAATTTGGTGCCCCGGTATTGTTCCTCATAGTAACTATACTGCTGCCTTTTTGTAAGCTTCTGAGTTCTCTCCTGTGAGCTATTAAAAAAAGTTTGCATGACCACTTCCCACCTCTTTAAAAGATGCGCCTTTTGGACTAAATGGTATTTTTGCACATTGGAGAAAATAAGTTTGCTTTCCTCTCCTGTAGCCCAGATCTGGCAAGACAATTGAACCAAAAATCTAGCACTCTATGACTGTCATGTATAATTGATATTTCATGGGGAGATTACAGTTCAGACACCAAAACCGTTTTTTCTGTCAATAGGTGTCTAATTACAGTAAAAGCCCATCAACTCTTTTTTTTTTAATGATTATGACAAAACAAGAGAAAGAGAGAAAAGTAAAAGTTACCAGGACTTTTTTTTTTCTTCATCCCATTTTCTTGTTGTTATTTTTCTTCTTTCTAAAAAAACACCTCTGTCAAAAGGAAAATTTTGAACCAGATGCCATTAATTACAAACTTTTGTTTTGATAGACCGAAGTGTTCCTAACAGCGTTTCTGGTTTTGTGTCATGACCACTCGGTCTAGAAATCGATGACAAGTTCCCAAAGTCCCGTCTCACACTCTTTTAGAAGGATTATGGTAGAAGAGGAAGAACTGAGGTCTGAAAGCCTGTTTTGAAGCAGTTATCTCTGGAGATAACATTAACAAGGATTGAATAACTGCCAAATGAAATTTAATACATTTTCCCATCCATGAAATAGGCCTCTTAAATACAACAGAATAATTACTTTCACAATACTCCCTGGAAACAAAGAGAGCAGAAACATTGAATGTCTTTTTTGTTTGTGGTGTTTGTTAGCTTGAGGATCGGAATAAGGATAGTCTACACACCCCCACATAAAGACAGCCTTGCCAACAGCCACCTAATTTGAAACTGCATATCTTTTAAATCTGTTTATGTTGGAGGAGTTGTGGCAAATATTAAATTTTGTAATTTAGTTAGACATCTTGGCCTTGGCCTGCGTTGGTGAACTCTGATGTTTTTTCCCCTATGATAAAGAAAACTAAAATGATTTTCATATCTGTATCTGTACACACACACACACACACACACACACACACACACACACACAACTGTTTTAAAATGAAAAATCCAGGAAGTAACCCCTCTTGTCCCTTAACTCCCCTATATGTGTGTGTATATATATGCACCCAATCAAATTGTTCACTATTTCTGTAAGTTTTCAGAGTTCACAATCTGTTTTAGCCTCTAACCAGATGTTCCCTAAGCCATTAACCATTTTCGACCTTAGCTTCCTTCTCTGTAAAATGAGAAGCTTGTCCTAACTGGTTTCCACATCTCCCCAGACCCTTCAGGTCTACACTGTGATTTAAAAGTCCTTTTAATATATCAATTCTTTACTTCAGAAAGTAAAATTATTTAAAATTATATGGTGCTTATGTGATTCAGAAGAAGCTATGCATTGACCAAGGTATTTAATTATTTCCAGTGATAAATGCACACAAGAGAAATTAAATAGCTGTGTCAGAATTTGTGTATTACTTGACCTGAGATTCAGTGAAACTCAGATACTTGCACATGAGGCCATGATGCACGGGGCCTGAGGAAGGGGCAACTGTGTGTGGACCACGTGGTCTTGCCTTCTCCTCTTCTTTTGGAACTCACTGGACCAGCAGTGAGGACACTTGGTCCCACAGTGGCCCATTCATCAGCTGGCCCATGTCTGTTTTAAAAATGATGAGCTGGACCATCAGATGATCTTGGCATTCTGAACTCAGGAACAGTAAGAGAGAGAGGGAGTTGGCAGCAGGTTCAGGACCTGAAAGGATATGCTGGAGCTCCCATGCAGGAAGAGAAGCGTCCAGGCTGTAGTCGTGAGTGTGCAGAAGCCAGAGAGAGACAGAGGCGCCAGCAGAGGGAGGAGAGAGGGAGGGTGCCAGCACCCTGAGAGAGAAGGATGGCCTTAGGTCCCAGGAGTTCTCCAAGCCCAAAACCTAAGTTACAAAAATCTTCATGTTGAATATCCTTTTACGTGGGCGAGTGGGAATGAGTCTCCGGTCCTTACTATTAAAACCACCACACTAAACTGATCACTGCACAGAAATCCTATGATGGACCCCCATAAGGTCCTGGAGGGCAGGGGCCACACCTGAGTTATTCAGCACCCTGTCCCCAACACAGCACCTCGCAGAGTGACAGGCATGGACTAGATTAGGAAGTGTTCATTCAATTAATAACTGGACTCTTTGTGATCAGTCAATTAACAATTATTGAATAATTTTTAGATTTCAGTTCTGTTACTTTTAGCATAGCTCTATCTAAAACCACGTTGTATGTGACAATAAGAACACTCTGTCCTTAAAGTCTGCAAAAGAATTTACACTCAGTATTGATAAAATGAACTGTTTTCATAGGCTGGCTTTTAACTTCACTGCTTATCTGGATGAAAAGGATATCAAAAGAGGGCTTTGATGAAGTATGGATTTTCTAGGTCCCATCCTTAGAATTGACTTGTAGGTTAAAGGAATCTGCTTTTTTCCTAGTTACTCTATTATGCATTTGTAGGTGGACAGATCCCGATCCTCATATACGCAGATGACATTATTGGTTCTGCCATCCACTTCTGAGTTACTCTGTCGATGAGTGTGTGCTGGCCAGTCACTGTGTGTTTTTCCTTGTCTCTTATAATGTTTCTGAGGGCGAGGTAAATAGGGTTAGGAGATGTGTCTGTGGCCAAGGAAATAAGCAAAGCAAAGCAAAGCTAATTCTTCAGATTGGAATACCGTTCCATTGCCACGGGCAATGGGATTGATCCTGGAGAATCAGCTCATTACCCCATGGATCTGGGCATTTCAGGAGTCATTCATTGGACCCGGAACACACATGGTTTACAAGGGACGCCTCTGACTATCAAGGATAACTTTGTTTCCTACTGCCTTTGTGGAAAATGACGTATTTGAGATGATCTAAGATGAGCAATAGAAAATAGATGGAAGTTAGGTAACATGCATGGCTAAAATCCAAAAATCTAGTTGAACCAACATTTCTCTCAACGTATTTATAGTTTCATTTCAGATTTTACTGTTATTTTTCAGGAGAAAGACTTAAAATCAAATGGATGTGAACAAAATAGAGACAAAGGGTGCAAAGACGATCATAAGTGAAAGTAGGTGGGGTTCTAAGGGTTCTTGACTCTCATTTTTATGTGGTGTGCAAGCATTGCAGCTGGCACACGTAACAATATCTGTAATTATTATGTCCCTGGTATGCCCCAGCTGTCTTGCCTACTGCTACTCCTTGCAGTAAACCTGGGACTTACTCTAAACTTCTAGTGTTACTTTCTCCCTTTTGGATTTGAGTAACTTACCCAGGATTGTACAGCTAACAAAGACCAGTTACAGTTAGAATCTGCATTTGATTGACTCTTATTATTGTATAATTTTCACCCAGTTCCCCTGTCTTTCATAACAGTTGAGGTAAAGAAAATATAGAGGTCATTGATTGTGAGTTCTTTCATCCCCTTTTAAAAACTGAATGTTATTTAGAAGGAAAAACAAAGACATTTCAGGATTAATAACGGAATGTGTTTTCATTGAAAAGCAAAATATTAACCTCAAATTGCATTATAGATGCCCACAAAGAAGGCTTGAGACTTTTAACAGAATGATTCTAAAGTAGGAGCGTACATCTCTGCTGTGCTCAAATCTGTGCTTACCTTCAGTGATTCCAACTTAGAATTGTCCTTTGTGGAAAAGAAATTAAATCCTTTGGGAATGCCAATAACTATGAATCAGCACTTGGGTAATTATTTAGGTTAATGTTGACTGACAGCCTTAAAGAACTACCGTTGGATCAAGACCTGTAAAATGCATGCTTGCAAGTTGACACCTTAGATTGAAAGGATAATCATTAAATTGAATCCATCTTCTAAATGCACAAATATAAAAATGGAAAGTAGCTATCACTCTTTTGGTTCAGAAGGCAAATGAAAACCTACACAAAGAGTGAGAAATGGTTGAAGGAACTGGGCGGGCTTGGTCTGCCTGTGCGAGATCAGGCTGCAGTGAGAGATGGAAGGTGGGGATGGCCTGGCAGTGGCGTGAAGTATGTGAAAAGGGCTTCCATGTGTTCCATAGAACTCCAGAAGTTGAAACTGGAACCAGTGGGTGGAACGTACAAGGTGGCCAACTTGGGGTTAAAATGGAGTGAGCTGCTTTAGGAGACAATCAGGATCTCAGTATATCTGAAATAGCCACACGGAAACTGATGACCATTCAGACGGTCCTGGAAAAGGCCACAGGCACACAGGTGGCAGAGAGCACCAGAGACCTCGGATCTCCCAGCTGCAACATTCATTTATACTTCCTAATACTGACAGGTCCTTCAATCCTTAGCTAGTCTTGCTGTATTTTGAATCTGAACAATTAGTGTGATTTATATGATCCTTCCCTCTCCCCCGAACATTTCTTCTGTATGGTTCTGGCGTACACGAAGGTGACACTTTATCTGGGCAACCTCTAGATAGCTCATGCTTCGTTTGGTTTTGCGAATTTTATTGTTGTCAGTTCAGACTCTTCTTAATGTTGCCCTCTTTGGAAATACTCTTTCTAAAACGTTGGGTCGCAGAAGAGTGAACATTTTACATTGTGGTTTTTTATTTTGGGCTGTAAGAAATTGAACTTTTTGATTCATAGCAGTATCAATTCATGGATAGATGTTTTTTAGCATCAGTGTAAATGTAATTTAGTGTAAACGTTCACCTAACGATTAGCTAAGAAAATAACTACTCGGAAATGCCGGTGAAAACGCTCCTCATGTTCCTTGTGGTTTGCAAACGCTGAGTGGTCTTGCTTTAAGGCGTAGGCTGTAAAGTCAGCAAGTGCTGTCTTAGTGCCGCGAGTTCAACTCTGGACCCCAGAGTAGGTAGCAGTAGTTAATAAAAAGCTCAGCGGTATTTTTCTTTTTTCAGACCAAGTCATCATGCTGTACCCTAGAATTTTATTCTTGGAAGCAAAGAGAGTGTTTACAATATGGTGCCTTTCTAGGATCAGAATAGTGGGGGGAAAAATTGGAAAAACATCCAAACATTTTTGCATGGCAATGATGGCATTACTGGTGTGTTTAATAAAACCTTTATTGGTACATTTTCCGGTATGGTGGCATTGGCAGAAACGGTCCCCCTTTGGATTTGGAACTCAGCAGCTGATGAAATACAGTAAACATTAATTTGGAATGGGCTGCCAGTTTTGGAAAGCCAGGTGACATTTTATTATATTTGTACCGAGCAGGGGCTACGTCCCATACTGCTGTAGCTTCCGCTGTCGGAGGCTTAGCTGGCATTATGGAAAAAAAAAAAAATGGCAGGCCTGAGAATCTTATCCCCTGAAATGAAAGTCGAATGCCAAATTGAAATTCCTGTAGGATTTCCGATAGCAATGGGGGAATTGAGAAGCCCACAATTAAGCATATGGGCATTAAGATAATTGTCAGATCTGTTGGCGGACATGATAGAAGACAGATGGGTACGAATCAGTGCGCTCCACTGCAGCACCCTGGGAGACAATTTGACGTTTTACCTGCCTGAGCTACTCTGCCGTATTTGTCACTGAATGTACAGCGCGGCATCTTACTGAGTGTTAAGTGTTTTTTGCCGGGTACTATAGGTGCATGTGTGGTCCTCTAGCGCCCTCTAGTGAAAGGCATTTGGGAGTATTGCTTTCCAAAGGCAAGTCTTCCTTCATCCGGTCCTTGCTGCCCCTGGAAATAGCTGTCACACCTCTGGTTCCCTCTAAACTCTGTGGTTCCTCTCACCCTTCCAGGTTGGGGCCCATCGTGAAGATGGCGTGGCCCTGAGGGGCAGCCATTCTCTTGTGCCAAACCAGGTTCCAGTTCCACAACTCCCTGTCCAGTCTGCAACTTCCCCGGATTTGAACCCACCCCAGGACCCTTACAGAGGTAGGTCCACCTTGGAGGGCGCTTCTGACCTCACTTCACCAGTAGAGCCAGGGTCAATCCCATGCTTAGTTGATATTCATCCTTCAGGAAGTGCAGGCAGAAAAGCAAGAATCAATTTTGGGACAAAAATGGTAGGTAGATGAGAAAGTATTTGGAACGCAGCCGGGTAATTGTGTTTCTTCTGTAACCGTTTTCCTCCAGCATCCTCTGAAACCCTGGTCCTATTTCAGCAGGGAATGCGACAACAGGCTGATGAGAGGAAATTTTATTTTAGCTATTTCCACATTGTGCTCATTCAGGTCCTCTAATGTGGTTAGTTGCAGCCTGAAAATGTTATTTCCAAATGACTAGGAAGGAAGGAAGTGGGTTTTGTTGTTTAAGATTGAAGGAAACGTAGGTACATTTCAAAAATGGAACTTGGTCGGATGATTTTCGCTCTTGAGTCATCTAGCCTCGGCATGCTTGCCCCGTCCCACTGACTCCAGTCGGCTTTCCAGGACCCCAGGAAGTTGTGCTGCAGGGGCAGGACCTGGGTCCCACGTTCCCTGGGTGACTGGCTGGCCAGGTGACCAGGAGGCACTCAAATAGCATCTCATTCTCCTTATGTTGAGAATAAAAAGGGAAACACTGCCACAAGAATGAATATGTGTAAGCATTTTTCCCACCCGTTAAACATCGTACCAGTCTGCGTGTTCGTTACATATGTGGGTATGCCTCCCCATTTTTATCTGAATAGTAATAATTTGGTGGCCATTTCTTTTAAAAAGTCTTTGGGTTTTCTTTCTCTGTCCTAGACCAACTTCTTAATGTGCATAAGCATGACTAGGGATCTTGTTAAAATGCAGATCCTGATTCAGTTGGTCAGGGGTTCTGCATTTCTCATGGGCTCCCAGGGGCCAAGGATGCTCCTGGCCCACTGACCAAGTTTTGAGTGACAAGATTCTAGACTTACAGAGGACACAGGGAAGGAAATACTGAATAGATATGCTTCTACCTTAGAAATAAGTGATTACATTAGGTTCAAGTTCAATAAAATATATTGTGTATCTTGGGAAGTTGAGCAGTGCTAAAACTCCAAATGCCTTCAGTGAGCAGCAACTGCTTTCCATATGTACCATTTTTAAATGCTGATTACTCCTTGAGGATAAGAGAAGCCTAATTTCAGAATATCATTAGGATATCTATTGAAGTCTTGACTGTACATGTTTAGCGTACTCCCTGGGAATTATATTTTAGGGACATTTTTCTATTAAATCATTGCATATGGAAGAAACTCAATATAATAGCTGATATTTACTTGGGTTCTTAATCAGAACATTGAGGTGTGTGATTTTCATGATTATGATTTTCATTGCAATTAAGTTGATGTTTTGTAGACAGTGAAATTACCATCTACTCCAAAAGATTGCAAAATAGAATTTAACCTCAAAGCCAATGCAGGGAAAACTTGTTTCCCGCAGGTGCATTTTTGAAACTTCACCAAATAGCATGAAAAAAAAAAGTGACAGAGAGATCACAGTTCGGTGGCGGTCTGAATCGGATGGCTGGCAGCCATCCAGTCCGGGGTGTGCATGTGTGTGCGTCGGGTCTTGGGTGGCCGCGTCACCTGGTCTCCTCCTTTCCTGTAGGCATGCCGCCGGGGCTGCAGGGCCAGAGTGTCTCCTCCGGCAGCTCTGAGATCAAATCCGACGATGAGGGCGACGAAAACCTGCAAGACACGAAATCTTCCGAGGACAAGAAACTAGATGACGACAAGAAGGATATCAAATCCATTACTAGGTCAAGATCTAGGTAACAGTACATCATACTGTCGCTTCATTTAATTCCTTTATTGGACTTTGATGAAGTGCACAGAACAGGAAGAAACTGTTCAGTTTTTTCCTGGCAGGTAAATCTGAGGCTGAAAGGAAAGGCCAAGGCTGACTCTAGCGGTGCGGAAGTGTCGTTTCAGATACCTGTACCCTAGGGGAGCCGGGACTGTCTTTGCATTGATGAATTTGGACCCAGCGCCAGTAATGACACACGGCAAAAGCAATTTGTATCTGATTCAAATGCAAGCAGTCGATGTCTAAAACGATACGTACTCTACAAATTTGGTGGGAAATGCTCTTTCAAAAATGTTTCTCAAAAGAGATCTTAGTGATGTTGAAAGCTCAGTGGGTGTGCGTGCAACGTAACTTTTTCTTAACCTCCAAAGTGAGAAGATACTGATTTCCCAGCTGTATCCTAAACACATTGATGTGAATAAGAACAATATCTAAATTGCTTATCTCTTTTTCTCCCGGCTAACGCTACTCCTTTCTACAGAAAACGCAATTGCAGGAAAACAGCTTCTGGGTGGCTTTCTTACGTAGCCAATGTCTTTACGTTAGAACCTAGTTCCCTGAACTTTGATCTGGTCAGCAGGTGGTTTTTTTGAATATCATGACACCCATGTTCTTTGCTTCAGTTCCCTGGATTGTTTTTATTTGTGAATTAAATGCCTTGTACTAATGCTATACCTCCCTTTTTCCGTTCTCAAGGTTATACCTTGTGTCCTTTAGGAATTAAGACTATATATACTGCCTTTTCATATTGCCTTTATAATTATTGAGATACATTTTACTTCAAGTTCTACCGCAAGTTCTAGAAGCTTCTAGCTTACATCTTTTCACCACTGCTACGGTTTCCTGACTCTTGGCCACATTGGTACAAAGTCCCAAGGAGGGCCTCTCACATCCTTACGAGCTTCTCTGTTAGTCCAGTCAGCTTTTGGTAACTTAACTCACAGCCGGAACACATGCATATCAGTGGATTCTTTGAGGTTTAAGAACATTTTAACTTGCTCGTAAGAACCTTCTTGTTTGAAAGGTCACTCTTTTGACATTTACTTAGGTCTCCAGAACTGTGTTGTAAGGTACTGCTTTCCAAATCTAGGCAGTTTTGTTTGCATAACCAGTTTATTTGTAAGTGGATAACCAATTCTGATCCATTATTGGCCTGAAGACCTTTGGAAAACAAGTTCCCATTTTCAGGCCTCCTTTGGACAAGGTAGGGCACATGTTTGATGTGGAAGAACATTACCCAGATTTTCAACTTTAGGACGAGACTGGCAGAAATTCAACTCTGTTATCTTGTCATTTTATTACATCCTCTATGTGTGGTGGGATGTGGATATGAATTAATAGTGACCCTGACGTTCTTGGCATCAGCAGAGGTCATGGGTGGGAGAGAGGGACCAGCAGAGGAGATGAGGAGGATCCGATGGCAGAGAAAGAAAGCACTTTCCGAGGGGTTCAGTTCATCAGCACACATCCAGGGCGGGCAGTCGCATATGGAAGGGAGCTTAACCTATGGGAAGATGAGCCAAGTCTTACAGCATCTTTCTTTGGTGTCTTCCTCCTTGCTGCTCCATCCCCCCACAAGTATTTCCGGCTTTACCTACGTCATCTTCATGGGCAGCGTGTGCTGCAACCCAGGAATCTAGTCCATTTCTGATGTACGGGGGCTTCTTTGTAGTGGGTCCTCACTGCAGTTTGGAAGTTACCCAGAGATTCTCCACAGTGGAAGATTCGGAGCCATACATATTAAGCCAGTACTCATTAAGTGTTCATTGAATTGACTAAATCACTTCCCACAGCTTCCTCCAGCTCTGAAATGTTGTGATGAACATCTTCATTCTGTGAGCATTTCAGATTCATGAGATTTTAAAGTGGAGGCTAGCCTTGATGGTCCTTGAGATCGGGGCTCTGCTCTCTAGGCTGACATCCTTACAGATGGCCGCTTCCAGACTGCTTCTTGAAGTGGAGATTCTGTTGCTTTGGAGTGAAGTTTCCTTCATTTGTCCTATCTCTCATACCCAAAAGAAGGCTCCTGCTCATGTTAATTCAGACGCTTCCACTTGGGATTCTTTGTTCTGTTCTGCCTTCCTGAGACAAGACATCTCCCCCACCTCTCTTTTTTACATGAGATCAGCCCAGGAAATATTTGAAGCCTCCGTGCCATGAAATCTTCCTGATCTGACATGCTTTCCGGGTGGCTTATTACCCTATTTGCAACCCCCCCCCCCCATTCAGACATTTCTAGTTTCTCAACATGATGTTGAGAAAGAGAAGTCATCTTTCTAGACTCCTGGCTCCAGCCATGCCTTATAATATGAATCATAGAATATCTCTGTTCTCACGTCAGAGGCCAGGTTTTTGGCTTCATTTTTGACTCACAATGAGGTCATGGTCATTGATAACCAGTACGTGTGTGGGTTGGGTTTGGCTTGGTTTGCCTGCAGCTCATGTCAACTCAGGTTTCCTCGGCTTTTTCAGGGGCTCCTGAACATCCATAGTGTTAAAGGCCGTGGAGAGCATGTGTTTCTAACCTTCTTATTTAATACTTGGAGACAGTGAGATTCAGATGCATTAAGTGGACTGACTGAGCCGTCAAAGCTGTTTAAACAGATAACAGCCTCTTGTCTTCACTCCCATTGCTCTGTTGTCTTGAATGCAGGACCTTCTTAATGCTGTTTAAGCTGCATCCTGTTAATTTTGACCTGTCCTCATCGTTTTTCAATCACTGTGTTCTTCAGGTTTCACATGTCACAGTATGAAAGGTAAAAAAAAAAAAAAAAAAAAAAAAACAGCTGCAGTCTAAAACTCTTTCTGATCTGTGGTCGTGAAATGTAGATTGAGTGGAAGCTGCGGATGGCCTGCTTTGCCGTGCGTAGCCATATGGATAAACGTTTTGCTTCCTTCCATCAATGTGGCGCAGGCTTGGCCCCAGCTTGAGCCTCTCCTCTTGGGTTTGGGTTTAATGTCTGGGAGACACCAAATGTCTTGTGTAGGAACCATCAAAGCCACTGAAAGCAATGCCGAGCTCAGGTGGATGGGAAATTCTGCCAAAGACAAGAGCTTGAGATGGACGAGTTCGCCCGAACGCTCGGGAGGAAAACGAAAGGAATGTAGAAACTTTCGACCTTCCTTTTCCCCACACCATTAGAAAATGCCGCCTCCCTCTTGTCCCGCAGCAATAACGATGACGAGGACCTGACACCGGAGCAGAAGGCGGAGCGGGAGAAGGAGCGGAGGATGGCCAACAACGCCCGGGAGCGCCTGCGCGTGCGCGACATCAACGAGGCTTTCAAGGAGCTGGGCCGCATGGTGCAGCTCCACCTCAAGAGCGACAAGCCGCAGACCAAGCTCCTGATCCTCCACCAGGCCGTGGCCGTCATCCTCAGCCTGGAGCAGCAAGTCCGAGGTCAGTGCCTGGCAGAGGTCCGGGCGGCCCGCGGCTGGAGGGAGCTGGGAGGCTCCTGTGGCCTCGCGCAGCAGCAGGGAGCAGACCGCTAGGCCTCATCCAGAATCATTGTCTCCATCGCGTCTGTATCTAGAAGGCAGCTCCCCTTTCTCCTGCAATTAAGTCACAGGGACTACCTCGTGGCGTCTCCATGGGTATTCTCAGTAACCAGACCTTAGTATGTTTGCTTTAACCAAGTTCCTGAGATTGTAAAGCGGCTGCCCGATTTCACCAGGCAGTTCGGTTTTCCCTCGCCACTGACCCTGCGACTCACGGTAGTGTGCATTTTTCTAACTGGTCCCTTTGTTCTGGGAGGTAGAAACGGAGAGAAGGGGTCAACAGACCCCCAGGAGAGTTGCACGATTGCCCTGGACCGGAAGCCCTGGGCATTCCCTAAATGCTCTGTGCTTTCATCTTCCACAGAAAGGAATCTGAATCCAAAAGCTGCCTGTCTGAAAAGAAGGGAAGAGGAAAAGGTGTCCTCGGAGCCACCCCCGCTCTCCTTGGCGGGCCCCCACCCTGGCATGGGAGATGCAGCCAATCACATGGGACAGATGTAAAAGGGCAAGTTTGTTTTCAGCTATTTCTGAAAGCTTTCCTTTGTTACTACCACCAAGGCATCAGCCATGAAAGCCGGATTTCACCCAAATTAACAGATTTTTTCTTTTCCCTCTTGGGGGAAAAAAAAGTTTAAAAATAAAACCTTTCCTTCTTCTGTTATAAACGTATTAATTAATCTTTCTCTCTTCTTTCTCAGGTCCAAGTTGCCACATCGCTTCATTAATACAAGAGACCACTTCCTTAACAGCTGTATTATCTTAAACCCACATAAACACTTCTCCTTAACCCCTTTTTTTGTAATATAAGACAAGTCTGAGTAGTAATGAATCGCAGACGCAAGAGGTTTCAGCATTCCCAATTATCAAAAAACCGAAAAACAAACAAAAAAAAAAAAAGAAAGAAAAAAGTGCAACTTGGGTGATGACTCTCTTTAACATATCATTCAGAATGTTCAAAGCAGTATGTGCAGGCTGAGACACAGCCCAGAGACTGAATGGCAATCTTTCCACACTGTGGAACAATGCATTTGTGCCTAAACTTCTTTTGGAGAAAAAAAAAAAAGTATATAATTAATTTGTAAGTCTGAAAAAAAATATTTAATTTAAAAAAAATTGTAAACTTGCAATAATGAAAAAGTGTACTTCTGAAGAAAACGACATGACAGTTTTTGTTGGTTTCCAAGTCAGCTAGTGTTTATAATGACCGGATATTGAATAAGGGAAGCTCTTGGCTGCCCTCGTAACAAAACCAGCAGATGTCCTGATGACAGCGAAGTGATGACATTAGCCATTCCTTAGGGTAGGAGGAACAGATGGATCTTATAGACCTATGACAAATATATATATAAATATATATATAAATATATATTAAAAATTTAGTGACTATGGTAAGCTTTTGTTCATTTGTTTCAGACTTTTTTCTCCTGTAAAAAAATAGTACTGATTAACTTTTTTAAAAGAAAGATTTTACTGTAAATACGGATTTTTTTTTTTTTTTTTTTGGTCTTATTTCTGTCCCTTTCCCCAGTTTGTTCTCGTAACCTGTAGTGCCAACTCTGCTTCCAGAGAGGTGGTGCAGGATGAAATGCTGACCCTAATGTTGCTTTTCATTCATAAATAAGTAGAAAGTTGTTTCTTCAGTCTTTTGGGAACACAGGACTTAAAAGTCACATCATGTCTAGTAGATATTAACAAGCAGCATTACCAAGACATGGCAAAAAAGAGTTTGTCTGAATTGTAATGTTGCGTTTGCGACCCTCTTCTGGGATTTTCAGAGGTACAAGGTTAGAATGCTACAATGTTACCACTGTGCCTTCCAATGTTTATATCATCGGAAACATAACATAATCAAAGTGGCTGTGATTTAACAAAATGATTAAAGTGTTACCTACATGTGTAGCCGAAGTAGTGTGCAGTGAGGTGTTTCTGAATACATGGTCAGATTTTTGGAAAAAAACAAAAACAAAAAAAAAACAAGTCAAGTTCAACAACCATCAAATGAGAAAATTGCAAGTAGTGTGACAGAGCTGATTGATTTTGTTGCTTTCTTGATTTTTTTTTCAAAATGGGTTTACTACGATGTAGATGACTTAACTGCCTTCTCCTTCGTCTGAAAAAAAAAAAATGCCAATATTCAACCATCTTGCAGCATTACAACAAGCCTTATAAGTCCTAAAGCATTAAGTTGCACTTTCTTGAGGAGGGGTAGTGCAGTATTTCTCTGGCCAGTATGAATGAAGTTTATACTTAACATATTTGATAGAAACATAGATCAAGCTGTGGCACAGTAACTCATCAGATAGCTAGCTTTGACGTCTGGGCACAATTGAACCAACTTCCATCGTGAATCTTTATAATGATTGACTTTGGTGTATAGTGCAGTAAAGAAATAGTGCTCCTAGTTAAGTATTTGTCAGCATCCTTTTGTCTCTAACTCGTTTCTATTTTTACAGCCACACAATCTTGGCATGTATTAAGAAAAAAAAAATCCCTTGTTCAAGTAGTTTTTCCACCTATCAGCACTGAGTAAATGCCATAAACCCATCGAAATGGTCTAAATGTTCCATCTGTTCTCCTGTTTTGCCAGTTATATAGTAACGAAATACATTTGTAAATTTTATGCAACAAATGGCAAACGTATCATTATTTTGAAATTGTGTATGTAAAAGTTATATTTTTACATGTAGGCTCTTGTTATTATGTGTTTTAATACATTGTATCGGTTTTTGTTTCTTTTTTTAAGCTGTGTGGTTTAAAAAAAAAGTCTCATTGAAATGAAATAGTGAGCTACAAGAATCTGAATTTTCTGTTCATTTCTGAAAAAAATGTAAGAACAAATAAGATAGTTACCACGTGGTCATCTTTTACAAACCCATAAACATTTTGATTAGCTGTGTGTGTGTTGAAAACTGTAAATATGTTCAGTAGCGATAAAACTAAAATACTTTGATTTGTTGATAAGTTCCTAAAATGTGGAGGTGGATTAAAACCTTAGGAGACTAGCAGAAATCAGACTTCATGAAAAGTTATTTTGAGGCTTTCCTGTGAAAATGTATGAACCAAGGGGCTCCAAGAAGGGCATGGAAGACAATATTGTATACTCTCCCCTCCTCCTGAGTAATGGAAACCATCTGTACTTGTACCCTCAGTATGTTGAAGATTTCCTTTTAGTGGTACACTCTGCACTCATTTTTGTATAGTCTACCAAGGCGGGTATCCCTAGGAACAGTATAATATAGGAAGCAGGTATATTGATCACATTCAGGATAAGTGTATAGAAGAAAATACGGTGTTTACTCTTTAGGGAACTGGAAACACTCCCTGCATTGATGTACATTTTAAGATGGGCACTTTTGATACATGTTATCATAAAGGTGCTTTCATAGAGCTGATTTAAAGTTTTTCAAATCTGTAAACAAAGCAAAAAAAAAATTAAATTGTAGTTCTTCGATTATTTTTTAAATTGGTGCTTTATATTTTGTTCTCACTGAAGCAGAGTAAAAGCTACAATTTATTGTTCACCAGCTTTGATGTATTCCTTAATCAGTCATGTAATACCTCTATTGTGGAATTCCCTTTGGAAATAAGCGAAAAACTTCCTAACGGCCACCAAAAGCTGCTCACTCCTTTTTTGCTTGGTGGAGAAATGTGATCTCCTGTCCGTATTCATTGGGTTGTATCCCCATTAAAGAGAAAAGAAAAGGAAAAAAAAAAGAGATGAAAGGGAATGTGGCCTTTTTAGTGTGTTTTTTCTCGTGGTTGTTTTGTAATTACCAAACCCAGGTAAGATATTGGTATCCTGCGCTGAATTTTCGAATGAAATTTAGCAGAAGACAGTTAGGGTGAAAAATACTCTTACACGAAATTCACAAGGGTCCATACTACACTGTGTATGTGATGCTGCTTTGGCTGGGAGTCTGTTTAAGAGACTTGGACTTTAAAAGCAACTTGGAACAGTTGATCCACCTCCACATTCAAGTAATTTATGAATATGCAGAATAGGGATCTGTTCACCTAGAATTTTTTACCATTTGTCTTCTGTGTAGCTGCAAGGAACACTAATGTTTAGACAACTGTCAGTCCACCCAGTAACACAACTGGTTCTGATTCAGTCTTCCGATTCCTTTTTGTTTTTCGCTTTTTCCTATTCCTTGATTTTTTTTTTTTATTCATTTGTGATCTTTATTTTGATGAGGGATTGGGGTGGGTGGGGGGAGGGTGTTGAACCAAGACTTGGGGTTAAGAGCATTTTCGCCTTGGATCCAACAGGCAGAATATGATCTGTGTCCAAAAGTGAACTTGAGTCAGGAATGAAACAATTCAGCATAAACAAGCACAAAAATTTTAGTCTGCTGGCTGACTGGAAACAAAAAAAAAAAAAGTCAAGATGGAATATGAGGAATTCCAACACAATGGGGCACCAAGGCCTTTAGGCCTCTCTTTTTATTTTGCTTTGGTTCTGTTTGTTTTTCTTTAGAGACATGATCTTTCTCATGGGACTTGAAGCGGACTCATCCTTGTGCAGTGCTGGCTCTGCCATACTCATTTCAAGTATTATAGACATATGTAATGGTGAAAATATATGAACTGTGGCCTTTTTCATTCTTGTTACTTGTGATGCAATTAAGTGAAGATAAGAGAAAAAAAAAAAAGCAGAGATTTACCATGTATCAGTGCCTGGCTTTTTGTTATAAAGCTTTGTTTGTCTAGTGCTCTTTTTGCTATAAAATAGACTGTAGTACCCTAGTAGGAAAAAAAAAACTAAATTTAAAAATAAAAAATATATTTGGCTTATTTTTCGCAGGAGCAATCCTTTTATACCATGAATATTACAAAAAAAATTGTCAGATTCTGAATATTTCTTCTTTGTAGATTTTTGGAATCATTATGAGTAAAAGTTTGTTACTTTATTTTACTATTTAAAAGATGTTATTTTACCATGTGTTACTGAGATGAAACTGTATGGTAGCTTTTTTTTGTTTGTTTTTTGTTTCTGTTTTTGTTTTTGTTTTTGTTTTTGTTTTTTTAGTTGTAGGTCGCAGCGGGGAAATTTTTTGCGACTGTACACATAGCTGCAGCATTAAAAACTAAAAAAAAAAATTGTTAAAAAAAGAAAAAAAGGGAAAACATTTCAAAAAAAAAAAAAAGATGAACAGTTACACCTTGTTTTCAATGTGTGGCTGAGTGCCTCGATTTTTTCATGTTTTTGGTGTATTTCTGATTTGTAGAAGTGTCCAAACAGGTTTTGTGCTGGAGTTCCTTCAAGACGAAAACAAACCCAGCTTGGTCTAGGCCATTACCTGTTTCCCATCTGTAGTTATTCGATGAAGTCATGTACATGACCGTTCTGTAGCAATAAATGTGCCATTTTTATAAACTGTTTCTGACACTTGTTTCATTTCACTTTGCATTGCCCAGACAGCCCCGATTCCCTTCTGCAAGGGGAAAACCACAGTTCTGTAGATTTCATTTTCCAACTGTTGGAGGTATTGACAGCTTAACAAACAAAACATACCAAAAAAAAAAAAAACAATCAGAAACAAATTGAAAAACAAAGCACATGATTGACCAAGGAAGAGATGCCCTTAATGAAAATGGAACGAGATGCGTGCAAAACACAAAGAAAACTGTCTAGAGGATTAACTAATTGAAGGAATGTAATTAATGTACGTGTGACACCAAAGCTGTGCACTTGAAGGGCCTTGAACTGCTCCATTGTTGCCCGTGTTCTCTGTGTGCTGCAGCTTGCGAAGTCAAGTCAGCCTTAAACTTTTGGATCTGTTGGTTGAGTGTTTGGCAGGACCTCCTCAGCTAGGTCTTTTCAGTCAAAAATCTAAGAGGATTTCTTTTGTATCACTTCATTTAAAGAGCTGACTATTGTTAACCACGAATAATACTACACTGTATTGATACTTTGATCTCAAACCCTCCCCACCCCACTGCTTCTGGTTGACTCTGTTGACTGTCAATCCAGATGTAAACAACCACTTTTTTTTTTCTTTTTCGTATCTTGTACAAATGGATGTGTGTCACCTATGACGGGAAGGGGGAAAAATGTACAGATGAAAATTATTCAGTGTTATGTACTGTAAGTGAATATTTTTGTAGAATGGACATCAATCTCCTTTGCAAAACTTGGAGGCTGTTTCAACATTGCATTGTAGAAATGTGAAGTGATGTGTGCAGTGGAAAGGAAAGCCTACGGTAGACGAGCACTTGGTAACAATGTTCTAAATCCAGTACGTGGTGTTCGGGAATGTCTTCACTTTGCTCTTGTACTCTTTCTAATGGGGTTTAGTGACTAGTCAACCTGAAGGAAAATGTTATAACGCTACTTGGTTCACATGTGAAATGCCCTTCGTAGCCAAATGTTGGGGTTTTTTTTTTTTCTTTTTCTTTTTGGTTGCATTGTTTGCAGATATTTAAACTTTATGAAATTTCCAAAGATTTTGGTTGATAAGCCCTCTTTCATTCTAAATGATTTGCGATGTTCCTATGTTTTTACTGTGTGTTTTAAATATATATAAAAGAGCCACAAGCATTTAGTCTTTTAGTATTATATTTGGTCATCTAACGGCTATTAAGAAGCGGGAAAATGAGCTTGTGCACCACTTCAGTGTCTCTTATATAGTCTATTAACATGTTTTATTTCAAAGGACCACATTAAACGTTAAACTTCGACTTTGGTTCATTTTTCAAAGGGAAATTAAATTGCTGGAGGAACTAAAATAATATACAAAAGCTAAGATCCCAATAATGTTAGAAATGACGAGGGGAAGGTCATCCAAAGGAGCTGAAACAGGCAGTCGGTTTTAGTCTTATCATTGGAGTCATCCACGTAAGACCCAGTGAAGTTTTAATTCTAGGCTTCAGTTATAAATCACCTTTCTTTTGACTGATAGGCTAAGACATTCCATCCGGAAGCCACTCTAAAGGAGAGCATGGCAACAACAAAAAGCAATAGTGTGCTTCCCACATTCGCATCGCTCTGGGGTCGTGCCGTTCAGTCACACTTGGGATCCTCAATGCTGTGCCAGCCGGAAGGTCTCTCATTCCACAAGGCATGCTCCTTCAAACCAGGTGCAAGGTCACGTGCTCACTGGTCATGGCCTGTGTTCTAACGAAACATGTCAGTTTTCAAAGGACTAGAGAAGAGGCAGAGTCACCTTGAGACATCATTCCTGAGAGAGCCTTTACATTGAGATGGTTGGTTGAACAAATGTGGCCTCAAGCGAAAATACTCGCGTCTTCAGGAAGGGAAGTGACTCGATGTCACTGCTTACAAGTGTGAGTGTGTTGAGGTGCAGCCCTGGAAACCTGTTGGGTGCTGTAGGTCGAAACAGTCAAATCAGCCAGCCAGCCATTTTCCAGGTATCTGTTTGAATGCCAGACCTTAAAATGACTGAATCTGTACCTAAATATAGCAAGTGTCATCGCTTAAGGGTTTTACTCTGAAAGGTGTGTCTCTAAAGCAGGGCTTCAGAACATTTTTCAGTCGTGGATGCTTCGAAAATGAAGCCACCCCATAGGCCAAAGTAGAGGTATATACAGCTTTAAGGAGCTGGTGAATCTCCAGAGTCTCGGCTTAGACACTTGAGACAATTGTTCATGCATCCTAGGTTAAGAAAATCCAGTATACGGTAACTAAAGCTGAAAAAATAGAGCAGGCCCATTTACCTTGATCGAGATGGCTGAGCCTAACCAGAACTGGGCTGGTGTCTGGCTTTTCTGGGTAAAAGAAAGACCCTTTGTGTAACACAAAAAATAATATGGTCCTCGTTCACATCTGTTCCACTATATTTAGAAGTCAAATGGCTTTGGCGTTGGCATGAACATTCTTGTAAGAGGAAGCAGAAACTTGCCAAGTGCAAAGTGAAAATGTGCATGCAGAATCAGACCTGCTGGCTTGAGGTTTCTGATGGTAACCAGCCCGTGGGTGAGGAACTCTTCTGTTCTTGAGCAAACGGGACCAAATTTTGAAAAATAGGACCATCTGACTTTTTGTAAGAAATTATTATACTTCATACAATCTTTTGGGGGGTAATAATTAGGCTTATTTTTTTTTATTACAGAGGTACTGGGGATTGAACCCAGACTCTCGTGCATGCTAAGTACGCACTCTACCACTGAGCTGTACCCTCCCCCCTTAACTTTACATAATCTTGATTTGTGAGTTGGGTGAGCCATTCTAAAGGTGAAGACATGAAGGCCAGGTGAAATGCTCCAGTCCTCAGAGCTAAAACAAGTAGCCAAGTATCCTGACTGAGCCCAGTAGTCACTGCACTGGCCATCTCCTTCAAATGACAGGTCTGCCTCCACATTATAACATAATCCCGCCCCTCCCCTCCACCCACTCCCTAGCTGCATCCACGTGCATTTTTTGGTTTGCTTTGCTTTTATCTTTGCTGCTGCCTTTTCATGGTTTTTTGTTTTGTTTTGTTTTGTTTTCCGTTTTGTTTTGTTTTTTAATGGGAGTGTTTCTAAACTTCCTTGCAGTTCTCATTTTCAACCTTGTTCTACAAATCGGGAGGCTATAACTAGATGTGAGAATGTTCCAGCAGTACGAGACGGTTAGCCAAACGATAATGTGCTCTCTGGCCCACTTTTTCTAAAATAAACTTTCTATTCTGGAATAATTTTAGATTTACAGAACAGTTGCAAAGATAATGCACAGCATTCCCACATACCCTTCACCAAGTCCCCCATAAGGGTGAAGTGTATAATCGTAGTCCATTTGTCAAAATTAAGAGATTGTCATTAGTACAGTTTCCTCGATATATGTGGGGTATTTGTTCCAGGAGCCCCTGCGGATACCAAAATCCACAGATGCTCAAGTTCCTTACATAAAACCCTAGAGTATAGGCGGTCCTCTGTACCCCCGGGTTCAGTATCCTGACTCCCACCCCAAGGACCCTTTGCAATAAGCCATCCTGTCAATACAACTCCACTTTCGCCTTCCAGAAGCTCACAACCCAAGGGCATGTGTGAAGAACAAACATAACTCATGAGGGAAGTATGGGCCCAAAGTGAAGACTGCTGGGGTGTCACTGATGATTGGAAGGATGCTAGAGGATGGTACCGAGAGGGAGGAAGGGCTTCAGACTCATAATACCATTTACAAGATACATACTTTTCAACAAGCCACTTAACCTCATTCATTACCCTCACCTGTGAAACAGGACGAATAGTAACTACATTTTGGAGCAAATGCTGCGTTATACAGTGTGTTTCGTCCAATGCTGACACACAGAAGATGTCAATGCATTTCATAGGGATTGTGTGGTATGTAAATATTTACATATCCTTGCTCCAATCAGTCCTGCTGCACTGGCCTCTGTCTGCAAGTCCTTGCCCCCTGCCCCCAGTTTGTCTCTCACAGGCAGGAAGAATCGTCTGGGTCATGCTGCGCATCTTTGCAGAATCTACTGTGACTTCCCATTGGCTCTTGCACTTAATGAAACTCCTACCTAAATAGCATTAGAAAAATCTACAAACAGAAGGAGCTCTCCTATAAGGAACACGTTCAAGCCGAGGCTCACCCTAATGACAGCTCTGGTCCCAGAATAATGGCACCGCCACAAGTAGTAATTTAGCCTCATGACAAACCTAATGAATCAATGCTACCATCCACATCTTAGAGCAAAGGAGGCTGGGAGGGCTGTGGTCAGGGCAAGTGACCAGGGGCAATGTCACCAGAGGGAAATCGGGGTCTGTTTGATGTCGAGGCCCACGGACCTTTCACTGTCCCACAGCTTTCTGGAGCTGGGAGGGATTCATTGGCCTGATCACAGGGTGCCTGATGGCCTTTCTAATTCAGAATATGGGTCCACCTGGGGGATTGCAGCTCAGCCACCGCCCCCCATAAGGATGTTCTTCCACTGTCCTCAGCTTCTGTAGACTTTCCCCCGACCACACAACCCAGCACCTGGAGAGCCTGCCTATCCCTGAGCCTTCACTCATCCCAGGGGCCCTTCTCTTTAAGTCCAATTTGTTGTCTCCATTGTCTGGATTCTGCTTATGATTGATCATTCCATCAACTTAAAACAAAAAACAATTTAATAACATTTGAGGGTCACAGATCAAAACCACTGAGTTGGGTCCTGGGAAGGAAGTAAACTTGTTAATACAAGGACCTTACGCTCTCTTGCATATATAAAGCACACCCACAGGCATGAATGAAAAGAGGAACAGTTGGAATTTTTGAGCACTTACTTTAGACCGCAACACTCATCAAAAAGCATATATCTCAATGAATAAATCATAAAAAATAATAGAAGAGCACATTTCTCCCCTCTAAAACCAATTTGTGCTTTATTTTATTTAATCTACATAATTCTATTAGTTGCCTGTTATTCCCATATTACAGATGAAAACATTGAGGCTTAAAGGAACTGTTAGGTAAGTGGCAGAAGGGTGATATTAGAAGCCAGGCCATCTGACTTTTGATCTTGAAATCTGTCCAATTTTGCTATGTGATGTAGATGCTAGAATTAATAACCAACTTCTTTTCACAATTATTCACTGAGATTTCCTGAGAAATATGAGACTCAGAGACATTAGATCAAGTAACTAAGATCGTGCTTCCAGGAAGCAACCAAGATGAGATTTAAACACAGAAACGTCTGACGCCATATTCTGCATTTAGTGCCCTAGATTACGTTCTTTTTCAAAAGGAAAGAAGGAAGCCAAAGTAAATACAGAAGAGCAGATATCGCAGGCCCTGGCCAAAAGAGGGGATCGTCTTTGTGAAAACAGCATGAAGAGTTAATCCTCGGAAGCACCCAGTGCAAGAAAGCACTTAATAAAGACGTGCTCCTCCATCCCTTCTGCTCGCACTTAGAGCAACTTCAAAACTCCTCTTTCTGAATTGCCTGGGGGCAGTCAGCTAATGGCCCAGCCCAGGGTGGGGAAAGCACATCTTCTCACAAATTACCCAGGGAAATTTCCAAGAGAAATATTCTGTTTGGTGCCTATGATCATCCTATTTTAATAGGTCTCTGCAGCCTGTAACTAGGCAGATCAAATGTTTGTATTTCTCAAACCTCTGCTGGGTGTATGTGCTGGCTGTACAACAGTGATCAAAGGCTAACCCTCCCCTAAGAAGGAGAGATGCTGAGTGTTGCAACTACCATTGTAGCTCTCTACCACTGTAGCTTGAAAGCAGCCATGGATAACTTGTAAACCAGTGAGTGTGGCTGTGTTCCAATAAAGTTTTTTTTCAATAAAAATATGACAGACCAGATTTGGCCCACAAGCTATACTTTGTCCATCTCTGGTCTAGTTGAAGACTACACAGCAGTGACACATGGATGAATCTCACAAAAAAAAAAAAAAATATCGAGCAAAACCCACATAAACAAATGCATGAAGTGCAGTGCCATCCCCATACATTTCAAAGACCAGGCAGAAATCAAACCCAATGTTTAGGAATGCATACATAAAGTGACAAACTAAAAGAAACACATAGAAGAATTATCGTAAGAATCAGGATGGTAGTAATTTTGGAAGAGCATCCACAGTTGGAAGTTGAGGCAGGAAAAGAGAGAAAGAAAAGTCAGATTTTCAAAACAGGTCTTAACAAGAGATCTGGAGTGGGTTGAATGGTCGTCCTCAGGAAGATAAGTCCGGGTCCTGATCCCGAACTGTGGGTGAGACCTTGACTGGGGAAAAGGGTCCTTGCTGGTGTAATTAAGGATCTTGAGATGAGATCATTCTGGATTATCTGGTTGGGACTTAGAGCCAATAAGTGTCCTTGTAGACAGAACAGGAGCAGACACAGGCGCAGAGAAGACCACGTGAAGACAGAGGCTGAGACCGGAGTTACGTAGCCACCAGCCAAGGAACGCCTGGAGCCCCTGGTAGATGAAAGAGGCAAGGAGGCGGCATCAGCCAGGGTTCTCCAGAGAAACACACTGGGGATAGGGGTGGAGGGAGGCAGGGGGAGAGATGTAAAGAAATCGGCTCACACACTGAGGGCAAGTCCAAAATTTGCAGGGCAAGCTGGCCAGCTGGAAGCTCAGACAAGTTGATGTTTCTGTCTTGAGAAGGCAATTCTTCTCTTGGAAAACGTAACTTTTGCTCTTAGAACCATTTAACTGATTGCATGAGGCCCACCCACAACATCTTTTAGTCAAAGCCCATGGACCGTAGATGTTAACCACATCCACACAGTGCCTTCCCTGTAACCGATACTAGTGTTTGATTCTGTAACTGGGTGCGGCAGCCTCACCAAGCTGGTACATGAAACCATCACGAAAGGGCTGTCCCCGGGGTCTTCAGAGAGAGTGTGGACCCGCCAACGCTGTGGTATTAGACTTCAGAACTGTGAAAAAATACACACCTGTATCAAGCCACCACATTTCTGGCGATTCACTGTGGAAGCTTCAGGAAACTAATACAAGATTCATGTTCTAACAGGAGAGTATGTTTTAGAGCCGAGAAATCCTTCAGATGAAGTCCTCCCTGGGGACGGGCCTGATCAGAGTATAGGTAAACCTCCCTGTCCGGTGCCGTGGTGGGTCAGTTCCAGAACTGTCTTGAATGTGCTTGAACTTGTGGGTTTTGCAGTTCTCTCAACATTTAAGAAAGGCTTTCCTCTGAGACAGTGAGTGGTTCTGAAGCTGGGCTGTGTGTTGGAAACACTTGAGATTTTTTTTTTTTAAACCAATGTCCTTCCTCCTCCTCCCTCCTCCCCTCTTCTCCCTCCTGATTTAGTTTGTCTAGGGGTAGGGCTGAGCAGTGGTTAGTGTTAAGAGGAGCCCCCCCCCCCGCCCCCCGGGTTGATTTTAATACTCAGCCAGGGTTGAGAACTACTGCTCAAAATTGTGAGTGGCCCACAGGCCCTCTCTGTGTCTGTCACCGCCTGACCAGGTGGCAGGGAACCAGGTTGGTGTCTGTGCCAGACTAAACAGGAAGTCAGGTGGATGAGCATAACGGGTCCCTGGCAGTTAGTAACCACATTCATTCCCAGTCTGAGAAGGGTTGGAGGAGGGGGATGAATGAAGGGCCACTCTGCCTAAGCAGCCCCAAAGGGACGCATCCAAAGAGAACTGTTCCCTTCAAAGTGAAGAGGGAGTGGTGAGGCAGCTGGTGGTTGGCCAAAGAAGATGGGTCAAACAGAAGTTCCCTTGCCCACAAGAATCAGAGTCACAAAATAACAGTGGCTTAGGAAAAACTGAAGTTTATTTCTCCCTCACATTCAGAGTCCAGAGTTGGGCCATCCAGGGCTGGTAGGTTACGGCCGCCATGCTGGGGACACCAACTCACCTACTTTCATGATCCACTGTCCTTCCCCATGTCATCATGTGGCTGCTGGAGCTCCATCCAGCACGTCCGCATTCCGGCCAGCGGGAAGTGGGAAAAGGGAATGAGTAAGAAGCAAAGGGCTGGCATCATCTCTCGGGAGGTTCCTTAAAGCTGTCACGTGAACTTCTGTCTATATAGCGCCGCCTAGACCTTGGCCACGTGGCCACCCATTGCACCCAGGGAGGCTGGGAAACTGAGTCCAAAGTCATGTGCCCCCCATGTTTGGGGGTTCTACGGAAATGAGGTAAAGAGATATTGAGAGATAACTAGTGGTATTTTCTTGGGGCTCTGAATTTAAGCTCAAGCCCCCCTTTTGGAAGAAATAGGAAGTTTTTCCCCATCACCAAGCTTTCCTCTGTCCCTCCTCCTTTTCTGTCTTGGTAACTGTTTGCTGGTCCTGACAGTCCTTTCTCCCAAAGAGCTGGCAGGTGCCGCTTTAGTGGCTGTCCGATTCCTTTAGTCTGAACCAAAAGCCAACTGGATTCAGAATCATTTACACTTCAATAATTTTGCATCATAATTTTAAATAGTTCAACAGCATAGAATTTCTGATACACTGCAAATATAGGCATTTTGAAATAGAACAGTTTCATCATTCTTTAAAATGTATCTAAAGGAATTTAAGTGTAATAGCAATTTAATACCCACTTCCATCCCTTGAGAAAACATTCAACAATCTCTTAGGTAACAGAAAACAATTTTATATTATGTTTTTTCTCCTTAAACTCATATTTTCCTTCGATTTCTGCTATACAACTTTTTCCAAATAAAATATATTTTAATCCTTAAAAGTCTTTCTTTACCACCCTATCAAACACATCTGCATCAAAAATGTGTATCCAACTGAAGATTATTTTTATTTCCTGTCACCAGAATGCTCTAATAGTTTAATAAAATTATTCTAGCTGGAGTTATTATTACAATTATGATTAGTGTGCAACTAAGCACAACGTAAGTATAGCCCCAATACTGATAAATAATTGTTAGACAGGAAAAAAATGAGAAACAAAATCCACGGGGAAACCATCTCTAATAAAAGAGGTGGAAGTTTCTTTTTTTCCTCCCAATTTTCTAGTGTCCATGAGTGAAAAATGCTTAATAATTTAATAGGTGAGTAGCCAGCATCAGTCCAATTCCTGCTTTTTGTTTTACAGGCGTGTGCACTGGGAAAGCTTGCTCACGTCAACGCATAGGTGGCAATGCACGGAGTTTTGCTACGGCAGCATCCATCAATTCTCCAAACTCCTTTGAAGTTACGTGGGGATCTATCATCAAAAATTATGTCTAATGATCTCTCAGCTGACAATTCGATTAGGTCTCCTTCAGTGGCGATGAAAGCACAGAATTAGAAACCACCTGATGTGTGAAAGGGTTCCTTACCCAGTCATTAGAGTCATTCATCTTTCTAGTTTCTGGGAAAGACACCAAAAAGGCTTTACCAAGTCTTATGGAACAACTCTCAGTAATTATTCCTGTTACTCTGCCACTTGTACCTTGTTTATTTGCATAACAAGTTGAGAGAATAGGAATATTGTTCATTTCAATACACATTAGCCAATATAATTTTGTTGATTTAAAAAATGCTCTTATTTTTAAAAAAATGCTTCAAGTATCTTTTCACCAAGACCCTGGAGCTCAAAAAAAAAAAAGAAAGAAATCCATCATATCAGCTAATAAAATCTACCTTTATTGTAAAATCCCATCAGCCAAACCAGACTGACTTTCAGGGGAGAAAAAATTTGATTTCATTTTTCCATTCAAACAAAAATGTCCCCATAACAACCATCTGTGTCTTGAATTTTTAATTCTAAAAAGAAAGACAAGGAGCAAAGTCTTGTTATGAGCCTTCAGAATTTTTTTCTGACACCCTCTTTGCTTGTTCTCAGAAAACACTCTCTCAGGAGCCCTGCATTCTCCACCTTCGTCTTCTTTGTTTCATGCTCTGCAGGTTTTTACACCCTGGAGCTCTGCACCGAAAGACCAGGTGACAAGGGTGGACGGTACAACCTCCTTTTGAATTGTCAGAAGTGGAGCAGGGAAATGAATGCCAGCAGACAGGCCCAGGCTCAGGCAAGGTGGCTCCACAAGCAAACTGAAGATTTGGAAAAATCTTCATGCACTTTGGTAGACGTGTACAGTGAGTCCAACCCATCTTGGTTCAAATATGGAAAGATAGACAAGTTTCCTTGTTTTCAACTTGCCTGGGGACAATACGGGTGCTTGAATGCAGGGCCTCAAAAATCTGGGAAGACTGTCTGGAAGAGGCATCTCATGAGTTGACTCTGGGAATGTAAGTGTTTAACAAGCTCGCAGATGATTCTTATCTGAATTTGGACGACTGTTATTGGATACAAGGCCTTGAAATCAAGAGAGAACTCAGTTTTGCTGTTCCTACAGAAGCGTCCAGATTCCATGTGACTCTGCATGGAGTACCTGTGAGTAAGAGATTTGCAGCCTGATTTGAAAGCAGAGGTCCGTACAATTCAGTTTTAAGGTTTCTTTCCCTCTGATTTAAGCAAAGAAGACACAAGGCTTGCCAGTGGGGTCCCACCGTCACACAGTCCCTGGGTGCCGTGGGTGACGGCAGCATTTATAATCCCCACACCTGGCCCCTGCTACTTACAGTGACGAGTGGGCTGATCACCTGGAATTCTTGTCTGTCTTCCTGAACCATTTCCAAAAACCTGGGATCTCTGAAAACGTGAACGCAAAATCCCAGCTTCCAGAGAGGGGAATGAAGATGCCGAGCTATTTACTTGCTATTGTTCCCCACTGGTCCCTGTTCCCCTCAACCTGGCTGCATTTTCAATGCATCCTAACTAGACGCCTTAGAAATGCGGCTTCGGCGTCCCCCAGAAGATAGACTTAAAGCCCCAGACCTCGATATCACACGTTTCCCCAATTAAAATCTGTCCCCAGGAGCACCTTGCCAGAACCCAGCAGATAACGAGCCCCTGTCTCATTCCAGCTCACACCCTCTCCTTCACGAAGAGATAAGGAGATGTGTTGCTTGAGCCATATTTTTGGAAGTTGCTAGTTAGTTGCAAAATGTTTCCTGAGGTAGGGGGAAAAAAAGCACCCAGGACTGTAATTATTGGATTGTTTCAGTTTTGAGGCCAAGAAGCAGATGCTCCACTTTCAAGACTTGGACAAGTATTGTCACAAGTTAACTCCCCTGCTTGCCACCCGAGCATCCCAGTTCATGGGCTCCCTTGAAGAGGCCCACGTAGGAGGTCGGTTGAACCACTGCCGAGGATTTGGTTTGCAAGGCTCTTGAAAAAGCTGCCCCGTACTGTAATCTGGTGCTAATCAGATTTCAGTGTGATGTCGCCAGGAAAAATCGATATGTATAATGCTAGACTAGAAAGATTTAGGACCAAATTCCAAAGACGAAATTCATTCTCCAAATTATACGCCTGAAAAAAAAAAAAAAAAGAACTTAGTTTGGGTAAAAGAGAGAAATTGTTCCATGTCTCTGCTTTCCTGTCTGGCCGTGTTTTATCCCAGAACTGGAAAATGGGGGCTGGTCCTCACGTCGCAGATGTAGGTAGTAGAGGCGTGTGTTAAAATGCCCAGCACAGCTGGGGGGGATTAATTAAAAATAATTCATTGAATGCATTTACTTCCTTCTTTTAAAATATGTGTAGTTGAGTGCCCAATGTATGCTAGTCTCCAGAAATTAATTGTATTCATTTATTTTTCATTGAAGTCTAGTTGATTTACAATGTTGTTTTATTTTCTGGTATACAGCATGGTGATTCAGTTATACATATATATATTCTTTTTCATTATAAGTTATTATAAGCTATTGAATATAGTTCCCTGTGCTTATACAGTAGGACCTTGTTGTTTATTTTATATATAGTAGTTTGTATCTGCTAATCCCAGTCTCCCAATTTATCCCTCCCTCCCTTTCCCCTTTGGTAACCGTAAGTTTGTTTTCTATGTCAGTGAGTCTCTTTCCATTTTGTAAATAAGTTAATTTGCATCATTTTTTTTTGATTCCACATATGAGTGATATCCTATGATATTTATCTTTCTCTGTCTGACTTACTTCACGTAGTATGGTCATCTCTAGGTCCATCCATGTTGCTGCAAATGGCATTATTTCATTCTTCTTTATGGCTGAGCAGAAATTAATTTTATGAGAAACCATTTTGTTGCTGTCCACTTGGAGTTTAATATTGGCGAGGGTGGCCCAATGTTAAACAATTCATGAAATGTGGAGTCTTAGACCGTTTGTGCTGCTCTAAGAAATATATCACAGACTGGGTGGTATAGATAATAAATGTTTATTTATTATAGTTCTGGACGTTGGGAAGTTCAAGGTTAAGGTGCCGGCAGATCTAGTGTCTGGTAAGACTCATTTCCTGGTTTGCAGACACCATCTCCTTGTATCCTCACAGGGCGGAGAGCAGAGAAGGAGGATGCAAGCTATGTTGTGTCTCTTTTTGTACAAGCGATATTTCCACCCATAAGGGTTCCACTCCTATTACCTGCACACCTCTCAGTAGTCCCACCTTCAGACACCATGACATTGGGGATTCGGTTTCAACATGAGAACTTGGGGAACACAGATACTCAGTCCACAGCATGCAGTATACAAAGCTGACTCCCCATATATCACCAATATAACCTATTGATAAGACAAAGCTGAGTTTATTGCTTCCAGTGATAAGGGGGGAACACTATCTCAAGAAGCTTTGGTGGCATCTCAGAGGAGGAAGATAAGATCAGAACTACATTGAGAATTGGAAGTTTGGTTTAAAGTGGGTCTTACAAATTGGGGGTTTAATAAGCATTGGGTAACGGTCACAATACAACAATTCAGGATTTGGTGGGAACAGCAAGGTGAGGATTCTGAGGCATGGGAATCATAGAACCAAAGGAACTGTTGGTTGATACTTCCCATTGGAAAGTTGAAGGGTCTTTCAAGACACTTTTGGGAAGTTTCTATGATGAACAATCAAACCATTTGCCCAGACAGGAGACTCCTGGCAAAGTAAGGCCATGATAATGAAGACAGAGAGATAGAAAGTCATGTTATCATGGACAGTGAGGGGTGGTTTCTGTCCTTGTCGAGGCTGACATGGATGGCTGGTTCTGGTTCTCATGAGCACTCACTTGTCTATCACTGCTTCCCACCCCACACTTGGAGAATCTTCACCATGGACAGTTCCCTCAGGAGACCCCCCCAAGACCCAGTCTATGTGCCGGATTAAGGTTCTCTAAAAGGCTTCCAGTGCCCAGAGCCCAGCACAGGTGATGTAGGTGGGTCTTCTCCCCCGGATTGCACCATACTCTGTCCAACAGCTCCACCTGTACTCAGTGTCTCGAAAGTCTCTACACCCATTTCATCAGCTTCTGCTTCTCAAACTCTCCCTTGAGGGCTCAAAACCAGCCCAAGAAACCTAGTCAGGTACAAACACCACACCCCCAAGCTTCTCTTTCTCCCCTTCTCAGTTCCTCCCCTCTTCAAATCTACTCTCGCTTCTCCCACGTACAACAAAAGCAAAACTGCTCCGCATTATGACAGGACACCTACTGACCCACTGACTTCAGTGTATCTGTGTTGTGTGTTGCTGTGTAGGTGGGAGCTGGGGTGGGAATGCATGGGGAGCTTGATTTTCATCTACACTAGCAAGTACCCATCGTGTGTACCCCGTGGTACCTACATTATTCACTGCTCTTGGAAAACCTCCCTCTTCTCTCTAATTCTGTCAACCCCTTCCATCCTTCTCACTCTCCTCCTCATGAGCTGATCAATATTAACTCCAGTCCCTATTAAATTTGCCCCAACGGAACATCTATTATTCGCATTGTACAGTGAACACTCGTATAACCATGGCCTAGAACAGAGGTCAGCAAACTTCTTCACTACAGGACTGGATAGTAAACGTTGTAGGCTTTCCAGGACATATGGTCTCTGACAGCTACTCAGCACTGCTGATACGGTGCAAAAACAGCCACAGACAGTATGTAAACGAAAATGAGTGGGCATGGCTGTGTTCCAATAAAACTTTATTTACAAAACAGGCATGCCCTGATCCCTGACCTAGAATCTACTGTTAGTATTTTCCTAGACTTGCTTTACCACATGTGTGTCTCTCCCTCTATCCATCTCACTTCTGATGCATCTCAAGTGAAGTTTCAGGCAGCGGTACAACCACCCCGAAGCACTTCATCTGTCACTTTCCTATGTAATGTGTCACACGTCTTTTTCTCCAAAACACTGCAATTTCTTTAATGACAAAAATTCATTAATTCACCAGACATTCACCTGTCTACTGTTTTCCAAGCCCAGCTCTAAATAGGGCTCAAAAATAAAGATAGATACTTAAGTCTAAAAAAAGAAAATGATTATGCAAATGAACAGTTACAAGGCAGCTGACACTAGAAATGGGAACAAAGAATTGTCGATTTGAGGAGAAAGGACATAAACTCAACCCCGGGGGAATTGGGAGAGTTCTCTCAAGAGGTTCAAGGTGGGATTAGAAAGTCATCTGGGTTCCCCGTAACACTGCTGCCATTGCCCTTGTGCATTGCTGGATCCATAGTTTGGGATTTGTTCTGCTTTAAGAAGACCCCAGAGGTCACCACTGAGGATAATACTGTCTCCCACTCGATATTAACCCAGAAGGATCTCCTCCAGAACACCCAGGTCTGTTGCTCTACTTCTCATTTGTCACCAGTGGTTCCCAAATTTGAGCACACTTGGGAATCACCCAGAGGGTTTCCTGAGCCCAAACCCAGATATTCTGAATCAGTCGGTCTGCAGTGGCGCCCGAGAAGCTGCAATTCTAACAAGTTCTCAGACGATGCTCACTTTATACATATTTCAAACTTAGTCTTCTTCCTCTTTTCCTCAGTTTTTGGGTTTCTTCCTGACTCTACCTACTTCTTCTCAGTGCCCTTCGCACGTATCTTTTCTTCTCTTTGTCACTTAAATGCTGGTGTCCACCAGGGCTCTGACCTCAGTCCTCCTTGATCCCTTGAAAACCTCACGCAAACTGAGAGTTTCTACTACATTTCCACGCCGATGACTCAGGAATTCCCACCTCTGGGGCAGGTCTCTGTGCTGAAGTGCAGCCCCCGATACTCAACCACAGACCAGGCATTTCCACTCGGATGCCCTTGGAGCACACCAGCTTCAGCACACAGGAAGCCCTCTACCTTCCCCTTCTAAAGCCTACCGTGGTGGTCAGAATAATGACCCTCCAAAGATGCCCACAGCCTAATCTCTAGAACCTATGGATAGGTTACCTTACAGGATAAAAGGGACTTTGCAGATGTGGTTAAAAATATCTTGAGATGGGAAGATTATCTTGGATTCTCCAGGTGGACCCAATGTCACCCCAAGGATTCTGTAATGTGATGTCAAGGGAAAAAGGGAGGGAGGAGAGTCAGAATCAGAGAAGGAGATGTGAGAATGGAAAGACAGGAGTGACGTGGGCCACGAACCAAGAAATTCAAGCAGCTTCCAGAAGCTGTAGTCAAGGACGTGAATTCTCTCCTAGAGCCTCCAGAAAAAACACATCCCTGTAGACGCATTTTGGACTTTGAAACTCCAGAACCGTAAGATAATGAATTTGTGTTGTTTTGAGCCACGAAGTTCATGGTAATTTGTTACAGCAAAAAGAGGGAACTAGTGTACTTACCTAAACTCTCTCTTCTCCACTGTGCTGTTACTGAAGACATTCTAAATCCTATTCTCTCACCACTTAATCCAAGTAGGTGACAAGTCCCATCACTGCCACTTCTTTCTGGTTCTCATCACTATCTCCTACCTAGCTTACTGAGATAATCTTCTGGACCCCGGACCCCTGCTCATGGCCGACGTCTCCTGTGCTTCGTTCCCCTTCAGTCCCCACACCCACACCCATTTTTCCCTAGGTTGCCAAAGACATTTTTTAAAAATGTGTACCTAATCATATGATTTTTTAATTAAAATCCTTTTATGCTTCTCCATTGTTTCCAAGATCATGTTGCCTTCCTTAGGGAGTACACAAAGCCATTGCTAAGGTCTTTCAATTCTCCTACCAGACTACTTCTGCGACCACTTATTTTTGCTCCAACCAAAACTGCAACTTGCAAACACAAAAGTTCTTAGTAAGGGGTTTGCAATGGAATCATCTATCAAGCTTGTGAAAAACTGGACAAGCATTTTTGCCTCTGCTTTAAGAGATTCTCGCTCAGTAGTTTTGAGGACACTGAGGACGAACTCTGTCTTCAATAAACCTCACAGGCTCTTCAGTATACAGTGGACTATTACTCAGCCATAAAGAAGAATGAAATAATGCCATCTGCAGCAACATGGATGGACCTAGAGATGATCACACTAAGTGAAGTAAATCATACAGAGAAAGACAAATATTATGTGATACCTATCACTGATATGTGGAATCTTAAAAAAAAACGATACAAATGAACTTATTTACAAAATGGAAACTGACTCACAGACATAGAAAACAAAGTTATGGTTTCCAAAGAGGAAAGGGGCAGGGGACGGATATTATCAGGAGTTTGGGATGAACAGATACACATTACTATGTACAAAATAGATAAACAGCAAAGGCCTCCTGTACAGCACAGGGAACTACATTCAGTATCTTGTAATAACCTATAATGGAAAAGAATCTGGAAAAGAACATATATATATGTTATTCATATATATATATGAATCACTTTACTTAAACTAACTAATCACTTTGCTTAACCTTAAACTAACACAACATTGGAAATGAATTATATTTCAATTTAAAAAGATGTAAAAAAAAAAAAAAAAAACCCTCTTGCCTGAGGTACCTAGCTGTTCCGTAGCGTCCTGCTTTCCGTTTAGCTGTGCCACCTGCCTGGCATCTCCCCTGTGGTCTCGGAATTTTCCTTTAAACACATCTCTCCTTTCACAGAGCTTTCTGATCCCATCAGGTGCTCTTCCAAGTGCTTCCTTGGAAGTCTGCGTACACTTTCTGAGTTACCTGTTGCTCAGACTCTTTCCTCTCCACCCCTTCTCCCCAACTTCCTGAGAGCAGGAATCCTGCAACCCCTAGCACCCAGCACGGTCCTTGGCACCCAGAAAATCTCCAAAAAATGCATCCGTTACTCCCTTCTCTTCCATCCTCTGCCTGAAGCACTTCCACATGGAAACACATTGGGATTCTCATTTCTGGCCCCTTCTGTCCTGTTCAGACACATTGCCTCCCATCCCCTGGAGTGGCTTCTGACTCTGCTCATCACCCAGTAAGTAACTTCAAGCCTGAGGTTCAGAGAAGGCCAGAAGGGATTTAGTCAGATGAACTAGGTCAGAATGACTTGGCTTTTGTTATTTTTCTGTTTGCCAGACAGGCAGTCACTGCCAGTAAGCTGGTTTGACCTTTTGGGAATGGGGCACTGGGGTAAGAATTTTCCAGCTAGCCCAGTGGCTGGCCCTCCCTCTGCTTTCTGAGAGATGGCCAAGGAACTTGCCAGTGGATAGGAGTGGACACTTCGTTATCCACGGCAGGGTGAATAGAGGCTAAGGCTTAAGAGAACGGCTGATCTGTAGACATTTAAGGCTGTGTATATATATATATTTTTTTTCTCAAGTCCCCTCTGCACCAATCTGCAAGCTGCTGGTCCTGTATCATGTGCTCCCCTCTTTTCCACAGCTAAACTACTCAGGCTCCAAAATTAAAACACACATAAATTGTTCAACATAGTTTTATGATATTGGATTAATTAGATAAAGCTTTGTCATGAAAAGTCAGCAAGTAACACAGACTTCTTTCTATTACTATTTATTGAATGTGTAGAACACAAGTCTTCATTCAGCCTTGGAAGTTTGGAAAGAGAAAGAACACTCCAGAGCCATTTGATTTAGCAATCCAGACCCTGGGGTCACGTTGACCATGCGTATAAGCAATCCTACAATAATAAAAGTCAGGCATTGAAGGGGAGAAGGCCCATTGCAATGTGGAATAGTTTCCATCGCAAGTTGCCAATTTGAAATGATCTTTCTCTGACACAATTTAATTTGAAAACGACTGAGGTCATTTCCTTTTAACTCAGTCCTACATAAGCAAAACTGCGTTTACCAGTTCATTCAATTAAACAAATGGTTGAATTGATTTTTTTTTTAAAGAATGAAACTGACCAGTTATTTTCAATTAACTGGTCGATTTTATTCCAAGTGGCATGTAGGTAGAGCCCAATGCTGACGCTCTTTGTGGACAGACATGGAGGGTCCCCACAGAGCACCCAGCAAATTCCTCTGTATCCTCTTCGGGGCCCTGGACACTGTGAAGGGCACAGAGATGTAAGATAGATAATATTGTGAGCTTGTCATCCACTTGGGAAGAAAATCCACCAAATGATAACTAATGTACAAGGACAGGAGATGGAGAAGAAAAGCAGGCAATTTATAACTTAGAATGTTCTAGAAGAAGGCTCGTCTCTGAGAAGAATTTATGGAGAAATTAAGACTGATGATACAGTTTGGGTGGGCAGGGGAAGGTGTGGACAGAGGGAAAAGTGAGGGTATTCCTAGGAGTAGGAAGCCAGTTAGAGTTGCTTCCCTTGCGATTTAAAAGATACTGGTCTTTGGAGAAAGATGTTATGACCTCACTTGTACAGAAAGAAACTGAAGGCTTGAGAGAGTGGAGACTTATTCAAAGCCAGACGGCCAGTTATTGGGAACAATTCAGCAGCGATGAGACCAACCACCTCAGAGCCTTCATATACAACATGGGCTCATGAGTCCACCCTTTGCCTCGGGGTGTGACTGGCCATCTTCAGGCCTTTAATCTCAGCAAGCTCCCTGCCGTCGTAACATCTCCAGCTGCAGACAAGACGATCCCCTGAATCTTCACTTTCCCATGCTTTCAGTTTTCAGTTGTCCAGGAAACCCTCAGTGTGCCTCACATCCTCACTCTTCAATCAACTTTGGAAGTCCGAGCCTCCTGTGCTATTTGTCATCATGTAGATGAGCGTCTCAGAATCCCGATTACAACCCTACGACTCTGACTTTACCTCCCAAACACACCTCCCAGAGGCCTAGATACCGTGTCTGTGACGCACGCTTCATCAGGTCCTCTAGCGGTCTCAGCTCATCCCGTGACTCCAAATTTAGATCTCCAGTCTGGACTTCTCCCCCGAGCTCCAGCTGCCCAGACAACTTCTCCGCTTAGATGTCCACCCATCCCATTGTCTTTCCTATTTGGAATGAAGTTCTTCCAAAGAGAGACATAAACGTCTCCTTTTCATCAGTTAAATCTTAACACAAATGCTATTTCTTCCATTAGACTTTCCTGCCACCCTGACCAAATTTATCTTTTTCCAGCCCCTCACCACTCACTCTCCATTACTCCACTTCATTTATATTATTTTTTATTGTGTCTTTGTATTTATCTTATTCTGGAATATACATGATTTATTAATTTGTCTACATGCTTATGGTATGTTTCCCCCTTGTATGGATTAGATGTTGCTGTGTAACAAATCACTCTAGCGCTCAATGACTTACAACGGTACCCTATTATCACATATTTCTTACCGCTCAGAAGTCTTTGTTTCAGTAGAGTAGTGCTTCTGGCCTGCGCTGGGCTCACTCACATATCAGGGGCGTCATTGTTGGGCCTTTAGCTGGGACACCTCGTCTCTCCTCTGCATCTTCTCTCATGCTCCAGCAGGCCAGCCTGGGCTTATGCACAGGGCAGTGACAGAGTTGAGAGAGAGAGCGTCCAAGTGTTCATGGACACTTGTGTCACATCTGCCATAGCCGATTAGCCAAAACACATCACAAAGCCAAACCCAGAGTCAGTGTGGGAGGGAACTACCAAACAGCATGGATGCAAGTAGCGGGAACATTGCAGCCACAGCCAATCTACCTTAACCTTTGTTAGAATCTAAGCACTTTGAGGGCAAGTACCTTGTCTTCTTTGCTGCATTCTCAGCACTTAAAACAGTGCTTGGCACAAAGTGTGTGTGTGTGTGTGTGTTACATTTATTATATAGTATAGTATATATATAGTAATTCCAACTGACTGATTAGAAACTTGCTTGGAGACTAATGCTCTCTGTCCACTCTGTGTTGTCCATGAATGCATTTGAAATGATCACTATAGGTTTTTATGTTATGCAGATAATACACTCAATGGATGCAGTCTCTCTCTCTCTCTTTTTTAAATAGCAGCTCTTCCTCTAAGAGGAAATTGACAGAGGTTTATCAGATCCCCACCAGAAAGGATTGATACCTGACTCGAGGGAAGTGCATGATGGAGGATCATTTGGGGATGGAGGGTGGAGAGGGTGGGGACAGGACAGACTGCTGCAGTGGGGGTGTCACAAGGGCAGGCCATGCCCAATGCCAAGCCTGGTGCCTTGTGCAGTGAGTGGCCAATCAACTCATGTTAATTGAAGAGGTAACTGAGGGGAGTGACTGTTCGTGTCAAGGAAGCCAAGGGAACTAACGCGGTGTAATACCTTTGGGTGAGACCAGCCAGGCAGCAGGGGGCTGATTATCTGAGGAAGAGAGAAGGCTTGTGCTTCTGTCTCAAGGAGAGGGGGAACGGCCAAGTCGGCGAGCCCTCCCTCAGATCCACGTTGCACCGACAAGAATCGCATTTGTATAAGTTTTCCTCGTCCTCTCCCTTCAACCCTTTCAAAGATCTTAATGTCCCAGACCAGAATGTGACACTCTGACATGAACTATTTGATGTGTTCTAATTTAAGATCGCTGCATGCAAAAGCTACTTCTGGGCTGGGTTAGGGCCACCCAAAATTTGGGGTGGGCCCGGGATATTTTGAACATCTTTGCTCTTCAAGTTTACCATATGTACTTAATCGGGCTGGGCTATGGTCTCAGTTCCCTCCCCTCTCACCCCCCAACATGCCCTGAGTGAGGTTGAAGCTCCTATTGGTGCTTTTAAGCCCCAAGAGGCCTGTGGGAAGCACATGGGGCCCACGAAGGTAAAACAAAGCTGGATTTGGAATTGAGGATTATTATTCCCAGCTTCTGCCACTTACACATTAAGCAATTAATATCTGTACCATCCTGTGTGGACACAGGAAAGCACGCACATCTCCACACATGGGCACCAGATGACTTGGATACAGAACTGTCTCAGCTGGTTTTAACTCCCCTTGAAAACACCAGTGAAAGCAGGCATACAATGTGTTCAGAACACTTGCCACGTTCTATACGGGTTTCATAGAGAAGACCCTCACTTGTCCTTACCAGAGCACTAGACTTCCTTTCCTAAGTGGAGATCCAAGGATGGGAAGGAAATAGAAACAACACAGTATTAAACTTCTTTGACCTCTGTTTCTTTATCTGTGAAAACATGGATGGTTAAACCCACTCTACAGATGTTGTGAGGATTAGAAATCATATAAACAATGGTTTCTAATCACATGGTGGGTAGTCAATAAATGCTTTCCTGCTGCTGCTATCATCATCACCATCATCACCATCATCACCATCATCACCATCACCATCTGCACAGAGAAATTTGACTCCCCGAAGCTGGATGACTTGTTAATCAAGACGGAGCAATAAAACCTTGCAGTAGACAGCTGAAGGAGTCACTTTGGGTTGCTGCCCTACTCAGACGCCTGCTGAAACCTATTCTTTGTAGTAACAATATATCACACTTTTGTATCACCTCTGTTTCCAAGAGTATTTCCACACTTCTTTAGGGCATCGATCCAGATAGACTTACCATGTTACAGTAAGGAGCAATTTCAAAAATCTCTGTGACTGAAATAAACAAAGATTTATTTCTCACTCACGTTATATGTCTTTCATGGGTTGGACGGGATCCTTGATCACCAGATTTACTCAGGAATCTAGGATGACGAAATCATCTATGTCAGTTGATCACCGTGCCAGAGGGAGCGAGGACTCTGGAAGGTCTGGAACTGGCAATGAAATGCCCTGACTTGGAAGTGACATGCATGACTTACGCTCACAACTCAAAAGTCTAATCACAGCACCTCACTCAGCCTCAGGGGGACAGAAGTACAGTCTTACCACATGCCTGGAAGATGAAGAGGCAGCAATTCTTGGCGAAGAGCATCGGAGACAGCCGGATGTTGCTATCACAACCCTCTTCGAGGTGGGGAGACCCAATGTTATCATTCAGAGCTTACAGGACAAGACAGTGAGACTCAGAGAAAATTGTCAATTACATGGATGCAAGAGAAGTGGGGATGTTTCTGGCAACCAGAAATAAGATTCCATATCCTTAGAAAGTGACATAAGAATCTTAATTTTCGGCACCCCCTTATTTCCCAGAGATACTTCCTATTATTCCTGCCACAAGCTACCACTCTATTCATACCAGCTTGTTACCGTCTACTTGCTACGTCTTTAATCAAGCATTTGTAAACTATTTTTGTGTGTGTGTAATTTGTAAAAAGCAGAGCAAGGTAAAATTATAAACACTAGAAACTAGTTTTTTAAATTATCCATTAATTTGGAGTACATTACTTCAAAGGCTAGTGGTTTAAAACAACGATTTGATTTTTTAATTAATTATTTCATTTTCGTGGGAGGCAATTAGTTTTATTATTATTATATTATTATTATTATTATTATTATTATTATTATTATTATTATTATTATTATTATTATTATTATTATTTTACTTAATGGAGGTATTGGGGGTCAAACCCATGACCTCATGCATGCTAAGCAAGTGCTCTACCACTGAGCTATACTGTTCCCCTCATTGATTTTACTCACAGGTGTCAGTCAGAAATTCAGAACGGATTTGGTGATTCATCTACAACCCACGTGGCATTGGGGTAGGGAGGCAGCTGGGGCTGGAGGAGACACTTCCAGAACGGCTTCTGCCCACCTGTGTCTGGAGCCTTGGTGCTCCTTGGTTCTTTTCTTTCTCCCTGTATTATTTCATATCCTCCAGGACCTCTCAAAGCTTGGCTTCCTACAGCACAGTGGCCTCTGAGTAGCTGGACTTTTAAGATGACAGCTCAAGGCACCAAAGATGAGTGTTACCATGACCTAACTTCAGAAGTTCCACCAAGTCATTTCCACTGCATTCAGTTGGTCAAGTAAGGCACTAAAGGGACCCAGGTTCAAAGGAAGGGGATTACACACTGAAAAGCCCCCACCTGCCATGTTACCAAAGGTTTAGAAATGCTGAATGGCTTGCCAAAGTTGAACAGGTCACTGGATTCCCATGCAGGTTTCCCCTTTCTCCCTTACAAACTCCAGCTTTTCTCTGGGCCCGAGACTCTTTACTCATAAACATATGAACCTGGAAAGATGGTCTCTTGGGTCATTTCTCTCTGGTGTATATTTAGCGAGTCCTGTAATTTGCATCTCTCCTTCATTTTTTTTTTTCCTGAAAATTCTCCCCTCCTATGAAAGCTCTTCTGATGAATTCAACCTGGCTTTAATCACACACTCCCCATTAGTGAATTTCCTCAGCACACATGTGGGTAGCTTTTGCGCTAAGATCAAGTTCTGTTGTTTTAATGGGTCACAAGCCCCAATTCCCAGCGACTTCATCTGACATTGATCTCTTCCTTCCAAAAATTCCTGTTACATTTTTAGTTCAAACCACAGGATTCGGCATTGGAGAACGTGGTGTGTTGCATTGCTTTTAAATTGTTTCATGTGTACAAGTTGTGTCTGGCCAACTAGACTTTAAGGTTTATAGGCATTATTCATACTTCATACTTTTAAGACGTTAGCACAGCAAGCAGTGAGTAGTAAGCGCGTACTGAGGATAATTGAGTTTCTTCTTATGTTCTTATGCTTACACGTTACCATTTAGCTTGCTGGTTCGCTTTTTGGTTGGTTTATGGAAAGCAGAAGCTTTCTTTTATTTTATTGGTAATCCTCCAAAGAATTAGATGCTCTGTGGCGTATCATTCATGACACACTTAATAAGTTTTCCTAGGTAGCTTCTTTCTTCTGATTTGCTCATCCGAGAGTTGTACCTATACCAAGGAACTTTTTCTAAAACGTCCCTCCTGGTTCTTTACCTGTAGATGCTTCAGTGTTTCCTTCTAACAACATAATCATCGAACTAAGAAATTGAATCCCACTGCAATAATATTATTTAATATACAGTCCATAATCTCATCTATTTTTTCCAAAGATTTTTTCCCTTACCTAAGGTTCTGTTTTTTATCCAATCTGGAAATCATACATTGCATTTAGTTGGCATACCTCTTTAGATGCCTTTAGTCTTCTATTGATATATTTGAAGATTCCAGGCCAGCTATCTTGTAGAGTATCTCCAAACCTGGATGATGACATACAGGCCAAGTATTCTGGACAGAAGAACCATATGGGAGATGCTGTATAACTCACTTTGTCTCTTTAAGCAGGTATGTAATTCTTGTTTGTTCGATTATCAGTGGTGCTAACTTTGAATACTTTGTTACGGTTATATTACCAGCTCCCTCCATGGTAAAGGTACTTCTTTCCCTTTATAATTAAGTAAACTCTGGGGGTGATATTGTGAGATTATCTGTATGGCCTGTTCTCTCAAAACTTTCTATTTGATGCTTTCAGCATCCACTGATGATCCTTGGCAGGGTACACGACTACACTGAACTTGTTTTCATTTTAGCTAGCATGTCAATCTCCTGTTTTCAGTTATCAATATAAACCCATGAATTATTTCTCTGTTCAAAGGAGTATAACTCTACCACAATTTTTTTAATTTGAATTTTTTTTAATTGAAGCATAGTCGATTACAATGTGTCAGTTTCTGATGTACAGCATAGTGTCCCCGTCATGCACATACGTATATATATTCATTTTCGAATTCTTTTCATTACACAATTGTTTTCTGATGCTCAAATTGTTCCACATTTGGCCAGTGAGAGCTTCTTCAACCTGGGTCCTGGGTCTTTGGGACAACTCTTGTCAGTCTTTGAGATGCTCTTTGATTTCTAACAGATTTCTAGGCTTACCTTGCATTCCTCCTGCCACAGACCTGTGTTCAGCCATATTTCCACTGAGCCATTATTGACTTGAGTAGGAAATGGTAATGAGACCACTGTCTGGCTTTTAGGTGTCCTCAATGCTCCTGAGGGGCAGCTAACTTATTTGAATTTTATAAACGATAAATATACCGAAGTGAACATTCCTTTTGAGAGGGCTCATGTGTTATTGAATGTTCTTCTGGTTTCTTTTCAAGTTGAATGACTATATGCTGGCTTGGGTCAGTCTTGCCTTAAGAACTTCCAATCAGTGTCTTCTGGTATTAGCTGCACAAGTTTCAGGTCAGCCTGATACTTTCCCCTTGCTTTTCCTATTTGAATGACTCAAGAAATCATTCTTTATTCTTGAACCTAAGTAGGATAGATCTTAGTGAGGTATGTTGTTTATCAGATTTTCTTGTAACAACTAACATGCTTTTTGTCGAGTTAATTTTCTTACTTTGTATCTATGAATGTATCTTCTTTTTCATTTGTTGGTTTTTATGCTTCAGAGATACTGTTTTTATATATGTTCACCATTAATTTTGTTTACCATTAGTTTTGGGGTTTTTTTTTTTTTGGTGGCGGGGGAAGATAATTAAATTTATTTATTTATTTGTTCATTTTGATGGAGGTACTGGGGATTGAACCCAGTCATGCACTCTACCACTGAGCTATGCCCTCCCCCTAATTCTGCAGGCCATTATGTTTAATTGTCCCATTTTCTCCCCTCAGGCTGCATTCACTGTGATGATCGGCTCCTTTTTGAACGTTGATAGATTTTAACAATGATATTTATTTTGTTTCCGACTTCTTATCTCTGTTATGAATTTTTTTGACCCTCTGTTTTTTTCCTTATCTTCTATAATCTCTTTTCATCTCATTTGTCTCTTAACTTTGAGGTCTTGTTTTATTGAATTTGTGTTACATGTTCTTAGTTGCTCCTAAGACATGGTGAATATATTCCTGGTTTTTCTTGATTTCCCCTTCTTCTAGGTTGCTGTCTTTATGCATAGTTTGCATCCTGTGTCCTTTTTGTAATTTTTATGCTCGTTGTAGTGGCGCCTTGGCCGTGCTGTTCATTCTTGGTCAGCCCCGTCTCAAACTTCCACTTACTCTAATCCTGTGGGAGTGACTCCTTAACTCTGTTTCTCCTCCCTCATTGCTCCTTTTCCCTCCTCATGTAAGGGTGAGGCTGAGTATTTCTTGCTTTCCTCACTCTTGTGTAATTTGACCAAATGGCAGTATTGGGTCAGGCAAAACAATTTTTTATAGAATACTAGATTTGTTTTCTACTCTGAGATAACCTTTGAAGTCTCATACAGAGGTGCATTCCCCTAACTTTGGCATTCATCCCACTCACATGGGGGCTGTTCTCAGGTTTTAAGTCCTTTCCCAGCTCAACAGGCGTCCCAGGAGATGTCACTTCCTATAGTGAGAGACAGCCCCTTTTTGCTAGTTTTTTCTTTCCTTTTCTCTAGTTCTTAGTTTCTCTGTTTCCTTTCACCAGTCAGAAATGGCAGAAATTTCCTGCGGTAATTCAATAGCCCTCTCTATTCTTATTTTTCAATAAGGGAGGCTATTAGCAAGAATTTTTAAGGTTTTTTCAACCTAAAATAATGACTGTTGGGGAGGGGGGTGACGTTAGGAATCAAACTCCCTTCACCTCTCCTCTTGAATATACTGTTTCTTTTACTTTTTTTGTTTTTCTTTTTTTTTTTAATTAACGTATAGTTGATTTGCTGCATTATATTAATTTCAAGTATAATATACTGTTTCTTTCTTAGGCCAGCACTTTTCAGAGTTTAAGATATTAGGTTAGTTCTTTCCTTGGGTAGTGGCAGTTGATAGGTTTTTGTTTTTTTAAGAAAAGAATTTTGTTCATTTGATGAGATATGAAGGGCGTGAAGTGACGTTACGCAGTTTCAGTCATCACAACGTGGGAATTCTTCATTCACTCCCCCGACCGCCTCCCCCAGTTACAAAATCAATTCGTGCCCATTGTAGAAAAATTAGAAAACACACAGAAAAGAAAGAAGAAGGAAGGAAAAGATCACTCATAATTCCAGATAACCAGTATCATAGTTCTGATATGTTATAGCATTTTCCGCAAATATGTGTTTAAAACCAAAACTTGAGTTATAGTGTGCTTAAAATTTTGAGTCTTCTTAAATATTTGATTCATTTTATCAAATCATTACTCTTCTCCAAAAATACAACGTACAGGCTAAAAAATATTCCAAATACGGATTTTCCCAGAATTTTGTCAATTATCACTGTGCTATTGTTTTAAGTTATTGCTAGTTTTCCAATATTCTACCTGATGCTGCAGTGACCATCTTTATTTCTAAAATCTTTGTTTTCAGTTGATTGATTTCTGTGGGATACATTCCTAAAATTGAAGTAATTGCATCAAAAAGTTAGAACCTTTAAAATCTCCCGATGCACTTGCCAATTATTTTTTTTTCAAAAGTGTTTACCTAGTCTCAACAATGTGAAGAAGAATGTCCCCCTCGCCTTGCCCTCCTCACTCCACCCTCACCTTGCTGGGGGAGGGTTTACTTCTGTTTACCCTTCTGACCTCGAACAGGGTTTTGCATACAGTAGGTGCTCAGTGATGATTTCATGACTGAATGTATCCTTTGAGCTCGTCTTCGCATTATACTTTATTGGCTTAGCCTAATGGTCCCAGCAGGTGGTGGAAGACAGCTACCTAGGAGATGACATTTGGGCACCTTGAGAGGCTCTATCTCTGCTCTGCTCCGTTATTAGCCTCCTGCGGTCATTTAAGGTCCAGGGACAGTGAAGAAGTGAGCCAGGAAGCTGAGAGCCTGGGGCCACTGCAGCATGGATTCCTGCTCAGCCTGGTTGCTGTGAGGACACTGGGAAACCAGGATGGAGCCTTAGTCTAGGGGAGAAATTACACGGCAATAGGACTGTCTCCTGGCTTGGCCCTGATGGCCAGGTATTTTCCAGTGAGTAGTTGTGATCCATTTACTCCCTAGCCTGTGTCATTTTTAAAATTTTATTTATTTGTTTCAATTTATTTATTTTAATTTGGGGGGAGGTAATTAGTTTTATTTTATTTATTTATTTTTTAACAGAGGTCCTGGGGATTGAACCAAGGACCTTGCGCATGCTAAGCTCACACTCTACCACTGAGCTATACCCTCTCCCCAAACATCTGCTTTCCTTTTTTTTTAAATAGAGATACTGGGGCTTGAACCCAGGACCTCGTGCATGCTAAGCATGCGCTCTGCCACTGAGCTGCACCCTCCCCCCAGCCTATGTCATCAATGTTGACTGCACAGAGCATCCTGGGAAGCACCAGCACTGTGATGGTCACCACCCTTCTCTGCAGTCAGGTCTTCAACTACCTACAAAGCAGTTTGCAGTTAAGCTGCTGGACCTCCAGTCTGGTTTACATGCTGATAATGCTCGTTCATTTAACACTTATTAAATGAAACTGCACTGCAATTGTGTGTGAAGTTGCATGCAGCCTAGTGTGTGTGAAGCAATCTGCCACCTCCTAAAATCATAGTCAGGAGTAAGGCACAGTCTTGCTCCTTAATGGGCAAAAGATGCCACTTTCGTCAAAGGTATGACAGAAACATGAGTAGGACACTGTGACAGCTCATGGTAAGCAGAGCAAGAAGTGATGTGGGTGTGAGAGGGGATAGCTCAGTGGGAGAGCGCATGCTTGGCGTGCACGAGGTCCTGAGTTCAATCCCTAGTACCTCCACTATTTAAAAAGGAAAAAAAGAAAGAAAGAAATGGTGCAGGTGCATGGTGAGGGACCACTAGCCAGCTATCCCTGGCAGCTCTGGGCAGGGGTTACCCCAGGAGAGCAATAAACTCAGTATTCTCGCCCGTCTCTCCTGCCTTGCAAAGATTTTCATGTACCTAGAATTCGGTTGTGATGAGACCTTGAAGAAGAAAGTTAAGTTGTCATGGAGGGGCAGGTGGACAGTTGTGCTGACAAGAAGTGGGTGATGCAGTGGACTGATTTCAGCTTCCTGTGAGTTCAGGTCTTGGCACGATTTGGCACAGTCAACCTCGTCTCTCAGAGACGCTGCCTTCCAAGGACACTGGCTGGGGAGGTCCATTTCTGAAACTTCCTCTTCACTTATTTGCTTTTACTTTCCTTTCTTTCTAAATTGTTCCTGAGCCCTGTCAGCATTTTTTTTTTTTTTGGTTTGTTTTTTTTTTTTTGTCCATTTCTCAATGTTGTTCAGCCATCTCACTTCTGAGATTTTCTAAATCTAATTTATGTTTCCTTTAGTTGCTTCTAGTATTTTCTTAGTGCTTTTTAGCTTGTATGGAAATATTAGGTTGTGGGTTTTCTCTGCTTCATGGCCACATTTTTTGGCACATTTCCATTTTCTGTAGGTTTGTAATTCTGAGTTACCCCTTTTTTCTTCTGTGGTTAGCGGAATAAAGATCCCTCAAAATTGTCCACATCTTAATCCCCAGAACCTACGGACGTGTTATGTTACATGGCAAAGAGGAAATAAGTTTGCAGATAGAATTAAGGTTGCTTTTTGGCTGGCCTTAAAATAAGAAGATTATTTTGTATTATCTGGGTGGGTCCAATGTAATCACAAGGGTCCTTTAAAGCAGATGAAGGAGGGAGAACAGGAGCCAGGATCGGAGAGAGATTTGAGGATGCTATATTGCTGGCTTTGAAGACAGAGGAAGGGGCCATGAGCCAAAGAATGCAGGTGGCCTCTACAAGCTGGAAAGGCAAGGAGACAGATTCTTCCCCAGAGCCTCCAGGAGGAATGCAGCCCTGCTGACATCTTGATTTTAATCCAGGGAGCCCCATTTTAGGACTTCTGATTTCTCTAACAGAAAGATAATTAAGTTTGTATGGTTTTAAGCCACTAAATTTGTGGGAACTTGTTAAAACAGCTACAGGAAACGAATATGCTCTCTTAGGATATCTTTACACGAAGTTCAAGTGCAATGGTTTTCTGGTAGGTGTTTGAGGTGAGATCTACCTTCCTGCTTGCACGAGGAAAAGCTGCAAAGTTTGCTCCGGCTTTCCTCATTCCTCGAAAGCTACGGCCTTGGGGCGGCAACACTTCTCCTGCACACGGGGTTCCCGTGCACTCTTTTGCAATGGAGTTGAAGTAAGAGTGTTCCTATTATTTTTATCGTTAGCATTCCAGCAAGCATTTCACTCTGCCCAGACTTTGACCTGGGGACAAAATGGAAATGGGAAAACTTCCTGTTTCTTTCTCCATTCCTTTTTTTCCTCTTCCACCTTTGTCAACAGGGCTAACCCCTTCTGATTTTGTTGTTGTGGGGGGAGGCTGGGGAGGGAGAGGGAGAAAAGCAGGGGGAAGAAGCTTGGTGAGTGGGAGGAAGGCGAGACAAAAGAAAGGCTGCGGAGGCACAGGCGTGGAATGAAGGGGGGCCTCTCCACAACTGCGACGGGCACCTCCCCCACTCTCTCTTGACTTTCACTTTCTTAGTCCGCGTGTGGCCGCAGAGTTCTGGAAATCATTCAGACTCCTGCATTTTGACGGAATTTTCATACAAGCCTTTCTGATGTTGAAAGACCCAAATCAGAGCATTGATACCATATGCACCACCTGCGATCCTGGCCACTCCAATTACATGCGTGTGTTCCTGCGAGTATATGAACACACAGATACACACACACACACACACACACACACACAAACACACACACACACACACACACCCCCATGAGTTACACGGACGAGCTGAAGGCAAAATTCCTGTTATCCCCTGAAGAGCCTGGTGGAATATGTAAAGAGCGTTTTGTTATGCACCTCCTACGCTGGAGAAATGCAAATGAATTCAAGTAAAAAGACACGTTCCAAGGAGTGGCACCGAGGCGTCGTGGAGATGCAGCTTGCTTATTACATTCAGTCGCCTGTTGTTGCTGCCGTTGCCGATTTGCACCTGAAATTACCTCTTCGCACCTGGGCGTGCACAGGTTTTGTTGATTCCATTTCGGGAATGCTCAACCTACGTGTTTCCCAGAATAAAGAGCCTTCTAGAGCTCTGAATTCTGATACCAAGGTGACAATTACTTGTGTTCTTGATCGTTTAAAAAAGAAAGTATGAAAAGGAGGGGCAAGCCAAAGAGACAACAGAAAAAGTGGGGAAAGTCTTATACTCGCCTTCAAAGGAACTGAAGTTACAAGTCTGGTAACTTTCAGCCTTTGTTGTTTTTAAGTATCAATGAGCTCCACCCCCCCCCCCCCCGCTAACAAGATACAGTCGTTCCAGGACCAGCTAGCAGGACAGACTGTCGTTTCTGCAAAGGCGGCTGGAAATCATTTACACTGCAAGATTCTCTGTGGTGATAACAAGGCATTCAAAATGAGAATGAGTCTGAGATAATCTTCAAAAGGGTCCCAAGTGGAATCTGCTCCCACTCCTTAGGAGATGCCTCTGGAGCAAAGCAGATGCAAACACGTCACTTGAAGTTGTCGAGACTGACGTGATTTTCTGCACCTGCACTTGAAGTTACCTGTCATTTCTGGCTGAGGGGAATTACACGGGATGAGGCTGAAATTCGCCAGACTTTGGAGGTCAAATAGTCTGATCATTCGCCAGCCAGGAGCGAAGGAACCATACTTCTCAATAGGGCAGCAAATATTTCTTCGTTCTGGATTTCGTCACAGCCAGTTGAGTGCAGTTCAGACCTGGGAGGCCCCACAGAAACTCCAAGCTGCAAAGATAAATGATAAATGTAGAAACTGCTTTCCTGTGGCCTCTGAGCATATTGCAAATCTAAGAAGCAGCAGTGTGGTTCCAAGTTACAGGATGCTAGCTTAAGAAAATCAGTAAGCGTGAGGCTTTATGAATAAAAATCTTTTTACAGATATTTAAAATGCATTTTTATTAAAAAGAATAATGGTTCAGAGGTACAGACTTAATCATACTGAATACGTGCTAAGCCCTTAACATGCAATTACCCAGGGCAGCTTTCTCCAAAATTCTGTGGGGTGACAATTTCAGCATTTCACAGATCAGGACACTGAGGCCTGAAGAGCCCAGGTCCCCTTCCCAAGGACTCACTAGTATTAACATTAGAAAAAGTATCTGAATTCAGTGGGCTTGACTCCAGAAAACAAGCTCTTAGATCTATAGATAATTCGTAAATATTATTCATGGAGAGAAGGGTAGTCTTCATAAGGTTTTTATCTTGGATCCAATATTTAATATTGACTTAATACCATCTTTAAGACGCCAGAATGTCATGGCTGAGAAAAGTTAATTGAGAGTGGGCTACTGAGAAAGACTCATTTTCATAACATGTTGTTATTTTCAAAATGTGCTCTCTGAGCACTTTATGTGTATAGAAGCATCCTTGATATTCCCCAGGCAATCTGAAGGCTTGGTAATAATGTAATAAATTTATGCATGGGAATCTTACTGGCTTTTCCATGGAGAAATAAGACTCCAGCTAAAAACGTCCAGCATTTCACTCAGCTGAGAGATCAAGGAATGTGGAGAGACTCCAGGAAATCAGAGATCCGTTGACAGGCTGTCTCTTCGTATGGTTGTCTTTCCGAGGGAAGACACTGGGGGCGAAACAGGGTGTACCTGGTATTATTCTGCTTAAGACTGGGTCCATCAGTGGAAACTGTTTCTCCAGGGCTCGTTTGTGCTGTGTCAGTTTTTCAGTTGAAGGAATGTAGTCTCTGCCTTCCCTATTTTCTTTTCCTGTTTGCTGAAAGAGACTGTAAATTCACAGTAGCAGATGGCACCTTCTTAGAAACCCAGTTATGCAGACCTGTAGAGCACAGAGGGACAGACTTGGGAAAGCAAGACAAAATCAGCACTAGAATTCTGTTTTAAAGGGAAAGTGTGCAAATAGCAACAGTGTCTAGTTCTCCAAATCTGTAGGCATTTACTGAGTATCTATTTGGCAAAGGGAATGTGTTATGGTTAGTTGCTGGTACAAAGGGAGAATTTAAAGATGAGGACAAGGAATTATTCTTTTCTACTAAAAATGTACACTTCTGTATGTAAGATGGACATATGGACCAATAAGCCTCAATTAAATATAAGTGCTAAATAGTGGTACAACTAATTGGCTAAGAAGTAAGAGTGTGTATTCTTGTCTTGTGGTTGCTGGTAACAGTGGCTGTAGAGTTGATGTTGTGTGGTTAGAGCATAAGATGTTGTGGACGATTAACTGTTGAGTGGGGAGTTTAATTCGAGTGAGTTTGGTGGTCTTGACACTGGAGTTAATGTGGGGCAGCTATGTTCCAAAAGTCACTGGCCTCAAAGGAAAAGGCATGGAGGACACATTGCAAGTTCATCATAAGAAAGGTGGTGACCGTGAGCACTCTTTTCACACATATAGCTCAGCATGAATGTGATTCCATCCTAACATGGTAGTTGCTTACAGTTGGCAAGTCAGAAATGAAAACATGAGCTGTGATGACTGGCAAAGGACGATGAGGCTAGAAGTCTTATTTTTTCTATTTGATTGATTGATTGGATTCATTCAACATGTCCTGCGTGGCTGTGACCAGATATCGTGCTGAGGCCTGGAGCTACAGAGAGAAACAGCCCCAGTCTCACATTTCTGCACTGCCTAGTACAAAATAAGAGGTAAGCAAGTGTCTTCTGCTGAGGACATGCTGGGATGCAGGGCAATGGAGTTCAGCACTTTTGTTCCTGTTTCCCAGGGTCCTAAGAACGAAGCAGAGCTACGCGTGGGACACAATACCTAGAACATCGATTTTAAAAACTCAGTATATCCAAAGCATTGTGATTTCAACAATATAATCAGTATAAACCATCAGTGAAGAGCGACTTGACGTTTTTAAAAATACTAAGTTTTTGGAATCTGGTGTGTATTTTATTGCAAATCCACATGTGCCTAGTGGCTACCATATTGGACAGCATAGCTCCAAAGCCAGTCCAATCCTCTCTTTGTGGTCTAAATAATTCCCCCAGTTTAGAAACCAATTTGGGTCTTTTGGCCCATTCCTTCCACAACCATTTATTTTATTATTTTTTTTAACATTTTTTTATTGAGTTTTAGTCATTTTACAATGTTGTGTCAAATTCCAGTGCAGAGCACAATTTTTCAGTTATACACGAACATACACACATTCATTGTCACTTTTTTTTTTCCGCTGTGAGCTACCACAAGATTTTGTATATATTTCCCACAACCATTTAAAGTTACATCTTTCCACCTTTCCTCCAAACATTCCGTCTTGGCTTTCTTTTTTGGACCAGCTGGCTGTTTCTCACTTTGACTGGTTTTAAAAAAGAAGTTTGTCTTAAAATGGGGGCTTCAAAGTGCAATGCTGTTGTGACAAATGGAGCATATGAAAAGGTGTGCATGAAGGAGGGTGCGATCGAACCAAAAGCATTGCAAGGGGCACCTCGCGAAGACTCGGCTTCCATGGCCTCTGTGACTCGGCATCTCCAGGGGCTCTGTTGGTACCCCGCCCCCACCCTCTTCTACTGCTCATCAGACCAGCTCTGTTTTCTATTTGGTGCGTATTGATTTTCCAATAATGAGCAAGGTTATTGGCTTAGCAACTTCCTGTGTCTCCAGGCTCTCACTGAGAGGATGTGGAGAGTGTGCCTAGCTCTGCAAGGGTACTCGGGCTGACCGCAGTGTTCTCTGTATATGATCAAAGGATGGGAGAGGATGATTTGTACTCCTCAAAGGGTGGTAACATCCATGGTCCGCCACTTCAGGGGAACAGGGGAGAATGCAGAGGAATGTTCCAGGAAGGCCAAGTTTGGCAGGCTCCCTGCCTGCTGACAGCAAAGGCATTTATGGCAGAACATCTTAGAAAGTTGGGACCTTGTGAAAAATGACTTCAGGAAGTCACTTCAAGGAAATAGAAATTCTTTGCTGACTCCACTTAGCAAATCCCAGATGTAGTGCATCTCTGAAGCCACAGTGTCAGGGATCTGGTAGCTGATAGTTTGAACATATTCTTTTATCTCTATCATAGTGGAAACCAGATAACATTGCCTTTCCTCAAACCTGGTTTGAGGTTTCTTGTTTGGTCAGTAGCTATAATTGATTGATAACCCTGTCATGTCCCGATGTTGTGTGAACAGAGAGGGTTTGGGATAGCAGAACGTGGGAGGCAGAGGGGACTTAGAGATTATGAAGTTAAAATTCCTTATCTTGGAGATGGATTAAATAGGGCCAGAGATACTGAGTAACTTTCTGAAGGGCACAATTAGTCCAGGACAGCGTGCGGATGAGAGGGCAGGCTTCCCATGGGCCGCACAACGCGCCATGTGCAACACGACACATCTTCAAATAGTGTGGAAGCCGGGACTCTCCTCAAGCCTGAGTTACTTCTCAGCTACCACAGCGCTGCTAAATAAATCCAGGTCCTAAATTAACTGACTCCCAAGAAGTGAGTGGAAACTTCAAATTAGATTTATTTAATACCAGGTTTGATTACACTTCTAGAGCAGTAAAAACATACTGTGAGTCGTATCTATTATTTTCCAATTTTTAATTGGCCACATTTTTAAAAAGCAAGAAGAGATAGGTGAAATTAAATGAATACTATACTTTTTTTTGCCTTCTTTTTTTTATTGAAGTCTAGTCAGTTTACGATGTTGTGTCAATTTCTGGTGCACAGGATAACAATACTATACTTTAAAAATTTCAGTATATCCAGAACATTATGATTTCAACACTTTAATCAATATAAACCATTATTGATGAGCTTCTTTACATTTAAAAAAAATACTAAGTCTTTGGAATCTGGTGTGTATTTGATTTCAAAAGCCACATGTGCCTAGTGGCTACCATATTGGACAGCATAGCTGTAGATCCAGTCCAGTCCCCTTTTCGTGGTCTTCACTGAATTAAACTTAGAGCAGAATGTCAAATGGTTTAATCTCTGAAGAGGGTATTTTCTAAATCAAAATGAAAAAAAAAAAATTCATGTGCTGTGTCCAACAATGAGAAGCAGCCCAGAAAATGTAGTTTAGTAACCAGCATATCCAAATTTCTGGTACATTTTAATGGCCCTTTCAAACAAGGGGTAGCCTATTAGAGTTGGCACTTGAAAAAAATCTAAAGCAAACAGAAACTGTGGATGAGCCACATTACAGAATTTATAGTGACTTTGGAAAGAAACTGCTCACTGCTTCTGAGTTGATGGCTGTGACTCTTTCCTTTTGCTGAAATACTCACACGTTTTTGCTCTTATGCTATTAGCCAGCTGCGATGGTTCTAGTAACCCTGTTGGACTCCTCTAAGGCCGTGATGCTATCAACTCCGTGAGCGCATTGTCTGTAACATTATTTTTCTTCTCTAGGTAACATTCTATTTTCCTACATAACAAATTTCTTTGATGGTAGAATTTCCCAAAGTTGAACAATATAGACTTATGTTGGCAGTGGGAGGAGGGAAAGTTCATTCTCATTATAAAACCAGATTATGAGACTGAGACCTTTTAAGCTGGTGGAAGGCCAGGAGGAGGCGGGTGATGGAGGGCAGCTTTTAGCCCAGGCTGCCAAATAGCCTTGGTCAACCAGACGCTCTAAGATCTTAAGGAGGCAGAAGTTACTCTGCTGGTCTGTGCCTGTGTCTGGGCACAGTATTTGGTCATTTAGCTTCCTAAAAAGTTGATCATTGGATGACTAAGGGATTGAGGAGACCATGCTTCACATCTTCCTTTCTGCTCCCTTGCATCCTCTTGCCTCTTCTTGGTCCTGCTGCAGGGGTCAAGGAAGACGGGCTGGTCAACCCCTGAACCTTTAAAAGTCTCTTGGGGCACATTGGGGGTGGGAGAAGGGTCTTTCTTCACGCCCTTATCTGGAATTAAAAGGAATTTTGGCTGCTACCTCTGCCTTAGAAGAGGACTCCTGCTCCAGGATTGCCTGCCTCTCAGCCCATTCCCCACCACCGACTGCCCCAGCCCTGCCCCCCGAGAGAGGGCAGGAGAGCAGTGGGGTAAGACGCGGTCGGGCTGGAGAGTCCAAGCCTCTTGGACGCTGCCTCGCCTCCTCTGGTCCAACAATGGCAAACAGTTCCTGCTTTGTGCTCTCAAACCCTCACCTCAAGCATGTCCCATGCCTGTCTGGTTGGGAATCTTAGCGCTTCTCTGACTCTGCTGAAAGCTGGGGCAGTGTGTGTGTGTGTGTGTGTGTGTGTGTGTGTGTGTGTATGTTGGGGGGAGGGTATTGGAAAGTGGAAGGGAAGGTGCTTTGAGTCTCTTCTGTTACAAAAACCTCCTGGCATTTAGGCCTTTCACCTCAGTGGAAGCTTAGCTCTCCCCACGACACTCCCCTCCTTCCCACATGCCAGGGGCTCTCAGGACGGGCCATGACGGTGAGCTGAAGTCCTCCTCTTCTCTACCAGACTGGCTTAAAGATGGTCAATGTTCCAAATGTAGATTGTAGGAAAGTTGAAGAGAACTGTATCCCCACAGCTGTAGGATGGGGGATAGCCTGGTTACCCCACCCAGAGTTTGTTTGTCCATTAGCGTAATGTCCTCATGAAACACTGAGGAGTTTGGGTGCATTCGTGGGAGTTCAGGGAGGAAGGGAGACATCTGTGTGTCTATGTGGGGACAAAGATCAATTTTCATAACATTTTCTGGGTGATTGGGCAAATTCTGACAACTTATTCAGAGCCAGGTCCTTTTGAGAAATGACTCAGGTTGGGCAGGGATTAGACAAAGAGAGGAGATGTCGATGGTCAGAATTGGTATAAATGACCACCCCTTCCTGACTCCACCCCACCTCCTGTAACACACACTGAATAACAGGGTGAAGAGGCAGCTCCAGAGGAGAGGGAGGAATTTTTTTCTAAAGGATGTAATAAAATCCTCTCTTTTATAAGCTTCTGAGGTGGTTCTTACTCAGATTGTGGTGGTGAGAAGGAAATATCTGGGTACTGGATATCCAGAGCAGATGCCCAAACAGTAGATCAACTGCAAACAAATAAAAACCATCTTCCTCTTAATGCTCATCTCTGGAAGAAGGTGGACTTCCTGCTAGATGAGTTTCATGAGCCCACCAGCCCGGCGAGCCTAGGCCATCTCCCCTACTTACCTTAAACACTTGCCTCCTCGCCAGGCCTAAAAACCACACCGGTCTCCAGGACAGACTGACCACCACCAAGCCTCCGTGTGAGGTGGAGTCACACGGCTTATTGAACCTGGATGCTCTGACAACATTATTTCCGGCTTCACCGGTGCCAGGCACTTGCATCCACCTGCCTTTAGGGGCTGCTGGAGGTCACCCCCAGGCTGGACCAGGGAACTCCGATGCCAAGGACCTTCACAGGCAGGCCGCTACCTCTCAAGTAAGCAGGGTGCCGTGGGCTGCTCTACAGATGAGCTCGCTGCCCATGCGTCGCTCCTACGTGCTTCTCCCCGGGTCAGTGATCGCTGTGTTAGCTTCATCAGCTCTGGTCAGTTTCCTGGACGTCAGCTTCGACCAATCAGACCTCAAACCAGGAGACCACACTGAGAAGCCCTATTAGATTTTTCTCAAGAACACTTCCTTCCAGATTTCTTTCTTACCTCGGTGTGGGGTAGCTCTTTCCTACCTGTATAGTGACTGGAAATCATTGATTGCAGCCTTGCTCTTCTAGATTTGCCCAGAGTACCACCCCATAAATTTCCCCTGGATTGTCAGCTCACCTGGTCTGTCCTTAGTTTACTCCCAAGACGCGGTAAGACACCTTAAATATGCAAATGCAATACTCCTGCTACAAGAAACAAGGGTCAAGTACATTAGGTGAGATCCCTGACTCATTTTATTTTACTCAAATGAATGACTCAGTCCTGCCAAACATCTGAAGGTCTGGAAAACATGACTGTCAAAAATTGTCAGGTGGGTAGGATGCTTCAGAAGTGGTGTGTAAGATGTGGGTGAGTGTTCAGAGACCGTGTGCATCTGGATTCTCTGATTGATCTGCATTTTCATTCCCTATCCACAGACTGCTCAAAGAACCAAGCAATAACAGCCCTGGAGCCATGATTAAAGAGTGCATGAAATTAATGATACTTCAATTAAAAAATAAAGAGGAAGAAGGATGGCAAAGAGTACATGACAGGTCATTTATAGCAAAAGGCACGAGTCATTGGGTGGCAGCTGGTCTCTGGTGGGTGTCCATCATTTTATTAATGCATACTTTTTTTGGCAATTAAACAAAGTCACACAACAAGCTTATGAAAAGCTTGTTGAACTTTACAAATTGCTTGAGCATTCTCTCTTAGAAACTTCTTGAAAATTCTGTAAAGAGAGATGCATACATTAGAGTAGGTTTGAAACTTCCTCCAGCCTGTAAGCTAAGCTAAAAACATAGACATTCACTCCTGTTTTCCCTTGTTCACCAAAAAATTCACTTGTCAAAACCAGAAAAAGACCTGAATTGAACACTGTACTAAATATAAAGTGAACCAGAAACTGCATCTCAGCATATGTCCATTTCTCTTGGAAAATAGCCATGGATCTTTAGATCTTTAAAGCAAGATGAGTATTTGATTTTTTTTAAGATGCATTAGACAGATTAACACATGAGCTGTAATTAGTCCCAGGCGATAGACTTATTGCCCATGAGGGCTGGTCAGTATCTTTCTCCCACAGCCACAGGCTGCACCCCTAACTTGAGTTGGCCACCCTGCAGTAGAGCACCCAGCTCCTTTCCAGCTTCAGTAAGACTGAGAAACAAATCCATCTCCTCTCATAACTTCCATTCTACTAATGACATCACCTTCACCCTGCAAAGATGGTACCTTTGCTTCCTACAAAATAACCAGGTATTCTACTTAGCTCTGATGTCCTGGTAATCTCACTTGAAAGTTTACTGGATGGGAGATATTGCTGAGAAAATATTACATCTCATATCCATGCAATTTTCATGTTCACATTTGACATTGCCAAGCGGGAAACAATTTTAACATGCCAATGCTAATGTGACAATGTAGCAAAGGGCTGGGAGACGACAACAAGAGAGCTGGAAGTCTGTGAACCATGTCTGCTCTAAATCAGGTCTGTGCTGTACCTCTCACTTCAGGTGGAGTTTGAGAGTGAAACACTGTGTTTACTGGACTGGCTATGACCACTGCAGCATCATCGAAGTCAAAGAATTCATCCGAGTATCTACCTTTGGAGGAATGACTGTGTTTCCTATTGATTTACAAGTTAGATGCTTCATTTCATCTTAGGTTAATAATAACTGGTGCAAATATAGCCTTCAGGTATCAACCTTCTGTATAACCCATTGCAAATAAAACATAAATCCATTTTTGACTTATCCTAGTGAGTTTATCGCCAAGTGTATTAGAAGGGTCTTTTCTGTAATTTTTTCCATGTGTTTTGAACTCCAGGAGGAGCAATTTATTAGGGTACTAGGGTTGTTTGCCTACCACAAAACTTTGGTAATTTGAAGAGCTTGGTTTCAATCCCCCCAAAGTCAGGGACTTTGGGGAGAAAAGAGATTGCCTGCTGGAAAGTCTGTCTAAATGCTGGAACAAATGAAAACTTCTTCCATCCCACTCCATCTCCAAAACAGAGCATGAGCAACTTTTCATCTCTAACGTGTCTTCCTCCTAATAGAAATGAAACTCTAATGAAACCCTGGAAAGGAGTGAGGCCTGGTGCCACCACATGCCACGTCATAGATATTGGAGAGAAATGTTTAGGGGAGGCTGAGAGGGAATGCAGGAACCCCCAACCTGCTTTCCCCCCTGATTTAATAAAGTCTCTCAGCCTCCTGAGTGCAGTGGTTTTCTTGAATTGCACAGCTGTCACACAGCTGGCAGCAACCTAGATCAATGCTGATCTTTGGCCAAAATGAAATGAAGGACTCAGTAGAATGGAAAGTTAGTGCAGAGTCACTGGGGCTGTCTGGGGTGTATTCCTCTCTGGGGAAGGCAAGAAACCCAAAGAAGATGTACTGGACCTTAAAAGTAAAAAAAAAAAAAAAAAAAAAAAAAAAAAATCTTCAAACAATTGGCTTTGGAACAGACACATGAGAAAATTCACCAGAAAGCTACTGTGATTCTCATCTTTCATCCATCAGCGTGGAGATGGATTCCCTTTGGAGGATTTTGGGCTGAAAGCACATGCTTGGGCCCTAAAGAGCAGAGTAGGACTTGGGTTATTTTTGCAGCCCCCACCTCCCCACCGCCTGCACTAATGCTTTAGGTCAGAGGGGATGTGGATGGAGGGGTTCCAGAGTTCTAGTCTCTCTCTTTTAGTATTTTCATTTCTTCTGCTCATTTGAAATAGCAAAATCCCTTCCAAGCCTTCGGGTGCCTTAATCATTCCTGTACCTTTTTCCAGGGGCTGAAAAGGGTCGTTAAAGTCGGCAGGAAGAGAGTATGTATTGGATTGTTTTCAACAGCGAGGGTTGATGAAGGCAGTGCTGCCCAGCATCCCTCTTCTACCTGTATGTTTTTCTCATCTTTTTATTTTATTTTTCTAAATATAATGTAGGGCTCTATCCAGCAAAAATGGAAATACGTGGCAAATTATCTTATTAAGCGTTTTAGTTCCTTAGTGAAAGCTTGTATACAGACTCGTGACTAAGTCGTTATCACCTAACACAGTTTGTATGTACAAGACATAAAACATGGATGTATTTGACAAATTATGGGCCACATTCCATGTTTTATGAAAAGCTCTGTACTCACCCATTTTACACAGAGAAATCATGTCAGGGAGCTGGGAAATCGGAGGCTGTCATTCTGGACTTGACATGGCTGAAACTGAAGGGGGTCCCGTGCGTGGGCAGGAGGCTAAATCTTGGATAAGGAGAGCTATATGGCGACTCAAATGAGGGAGGAAAGGAAGAAAGAATGGCATGTAGGTACATTCACAACTAGTTTTATTTTCAGCTTGAACTCTGGACTTGTTAGCTCATTCAGTCATTTGTTGACTTACTCATTCAGCCAGTACTTACTGCCCAGTATTGAGCTGCACCCTTGAGATACAACATAGTCCCTTTATAACCCTTCTGCACAACTGCCCATGTCACGTTGAAATTTCCATGAAGATTTGGAACCTACTAGGAGGTGTACTTGCACATTGTGTCCCATTTCCTGAATCCTAAATCACTGCCCCCCCACCCCAAACTAGTCATGCTAGAATTTGATACTTCTCCCCCAGAAACACATTTCGATTCCCTCGAAGCCTTAGAGATCCGTGAACTCAATGCTTTGAGTAGAGATTTTGGACCGTGACCATATTGCCTCTTTCCAATGTAACGTGAGACCCACCTCTTAGCGAAAGGGTTCTATGTTTTCCTTCCCCCAAAGTAGCAAACCCTTAATTCCTTCAGATTCTGCTTTAGCCAAACTTTGCCAGAGTTCTGAGGGCCTGCAGTGAGCCAGCTCCTTCTGGAAATCACATTGTTTTAGACAATGTTGAGCTCTGATGGGTGGAGAAGCAAGAATGCTTTCAGTGGTCTCGTTTGCAAGCCTTTGATGTTCCTTCTAAGTCATATTGTGTCAGTGGAAACGCTGGTCCGAGCAGACTCTGGCAATTCTTTCAAAACGCCCAAATGTTGAGTGTGGTTTTGAGTGGCTTTAAACAATTAAAACAATTTAGAAGTAATTAGAAGTAGCAGCTCACTAAACCAAGAAGGCGGGGAGTCTGGATGGCCACTGGCGTGTTGCTGTGCCTGGGATAGTGTTGTGAAAGGATGCTTAGGTCAATGGTGGCTCCTGCTGAGAAAATCCAGACATGATCTAAACCAGCTGCTGCCTCTGTGGTGCAGATGCCCCAGAAAATGGGTCATTAGAAATTCACTGGGGAGAAACGTGGTCCCTTGGACAAATAGATACAAATGCAGGAATGAGCACATTAAATATATGAACACATGGACATCTAAAAATTTTTTTTTCTAAAATAAGGTGATTTCTTTAAATTAGAAACTTACAGAAATTGAAGCCAAGCGTTCAAAATGTTTGGTCCAGGCAAAGTCTCCAATGGCTCACGGGAAGGATGGTGAACTGGTAGAGAAGGGAAGATTTCAGCAATCATGTAGCAATGGTCAACCAAGGATAGAAAGAGGTGGATTAGGTTATCTATAAGCACATTAAGATGATAAAAAAAAAATCCAGCATCAGAAGGAATAAAACAGTTGAAAGATCATTAACAGGAATCAGAGATTAATCGACATAAAACTTAAGAAGGCTGAGCCCGGGGTTATCTGCTCTCAGCGGGACTTGTTTTAGCAGGGAATCTCACAGGATTTATCACCAGATAATATGGATAAAGAGTTGCTTTTGAGTCTTTAAAGAGATATAACCAAATGAAGTAATCCTGCAAGATGACTTTCCTTTTACAACGACCCACATTCAAGATAAAACATACGTAAATAAACAGAAGAACATTGCGTCTTTTGCAAACCCCTATGCGAAAAATGTCATCTCTATGCTTCATTATTCTCCAGCGCCAAAGAAAAACCAGCCTGGGGCTCTTTCTTCGACAGAACTATATTTGAATTTGAGCGGCACTTCTCGCAAAAATAAATTCACCCTTTCAATTATGTTAGAAGTTAGAAGGACACACAGAGAGGAAGAAAGAATTCAAATCCTTTTTCTACTTGCTCCAATCAATTTAGATCCTTTCCATTTCAAGATAGTAGCGAAAACCTAGATATTCAGACAGTTAAATCCACCAGAAACTCAAGTTTCTGAATTCACAACAATGGTTACAGACAAATTACTGAGTCTTTATCTTTCTCCATGACTAGCAAGGAAGAGCCAGTTTGAACAGAAACAAAAACTCTCATAGGCCTTTCTTTTTCCCTCTTTGTGGAATTGACTATCACGTTCTTTTGCTTTCTGCTCATTCGATACTTTTATCAGAGGTCAGACAATGAACTAGGAGTCTCTTGTCTACTTTTCACTCAGTAGAAATATTGGGTTTCAGATTCTTTTTCTTTTTTGCCTCAAATTTTAATATTTATAGTAAATATTATTTTAATAGTATTTGTTAAACATTTTACATATTATTTATAATCATAATATTGAAACATATTTATATTTCTGCTCATGTCTTCCCTGAGGATAGGCTGCACTCACCTGTGTGCTTTCACTTTCCTTGGTTAACTGTCAGGGTTCTGGCCCCTGAGGCCGTTGTCCAGACCCCATAGGCACCAGCAGAGGCAGAACTAGGGTGAAGTGTCTCACAGTGTGACAGTCCCACGTGGATACCTTGCGGATCTTCCGGAAGAGTGTGCTGCAAAGAAGAGTCCAAGTCAGAGGCCAGCCAAGGCCCTTCAGGTCAGCGAGCCCGACCAGGCTGGGCTGGGCTGGGTCAGACGTGTCAGCGGCTCTCACTACAAAAGGAAAACAACTTTTACGTAATTGGAGAGGGTGCTCTGGTCAGAATTTCCCTGCTGCTTCCCCGGTACCCCGATGGGCTCTGGAGAGACCTGAAATGTTAGCAGATATTGAGGATTCAGAAAGGAATTCAATGTAGAGTGCAAAGTGAAGGGGCAATTCAAATACTGGGAAAGCTCGAGTCCCTGGAACAGTGTGGTCCTATCACAGAGGGGCACCAAACCAGGTGATAACATAGAAGATGATGAGTTTGTCTTTCTGGTAATTTTGTTAAGTGTTTTTACCTTGATCAGATTAATCAGAATAGCCATGTGAGGAAAGCAACAGAATGTTGTAGATGCAAAAATGGACATACAGACTCATACATGACCACTCCTGGCAGCAGCATCCGTTATAGCCAAAATGTGGAAATGACCCAAATGTGGTCTGTCCATACAATGAAATATTACTCAGCCATAAAAAGGAATGACGTATTGATCCATGCTACAACAGATAAACTTCAAAACATCCTGCCAAGTGAAAGAAGTCAGTCACAAAAAGTCACACATTATATCATCCTTTTGATATGATGTGTCTGGAGTGGGGAAATCTATGGGAACAGAAAGTAGATTAGCAGTGGCCAGGGGCTGGGGAGGAGTGTGTGTGGAAAGGGTGAGTGACAGCTGATGTGTTTAGGATTTCTTTCGGGGGGGACAAAATTGTCTAAAATTGATGGTGATGATTTACAACTGAAAAGCATTGGATTTGCACTCTAAATGGGTGAATTGTATGGTATGAAAATTATATTGTATTACCTTTTTAAAAAATGGATGTGCAGAGAGCATTAGCAACTTGTCCAGGCTGATTCAGTTAGTAAAGAGTAGCGTGCAAGTCCTAGCTGTGCCCGAAGCTGGGCACACGGAGGCTCAAAAGCAGTTTCTGGTCTGCCTCAAATTGTGTCATTTTGGAGACAGATCAGGTAGGCATTTAAAAAAATCTTTCTCCTACAAATAATGCAGATATCATCCATTATTTAAATTGATATTACCAGCAGTTAGCACACAGCTGACATTCAATACACATTTGTTAATTACATGAGCGAACATGAATTTTATTCCCATAACCCGTATTTTCAATACATTAAGTATGTACCCCACACGCTGCCACTAAAGTATAAATTTACATAAGTGATGCTTTATAGCAGAACAAAGCACAATGCTGCGAGAAACAGGCAAATAGCAAAGGACAGTGCTACCTTTTAGAACGGACAGTAAACCTTTCAGCATCATCAAAGCAACAGGTTTAGTGAAAAGAACTAGCTGTCATAGGAATCAGGAGATCAGATTCCACTACCTCCTTGGTTGATGTGATCTTGTGCTGGTCATTTCGCTCTGCTGGGCCTCAGTTTCCTCATCTGGTTCTCTCCTTCTCTGACATCCTAAAATCGCATGACTCCTCTAGCAAACATCCCTTGTTTGCTAGAAGACATCTCACTGACTTTGGGTTTTAAATGGAAAAGACATGTGGCATGAAATACACTGTGTGCTCTACAAATGCCGAAGTTACAAGACATCAAAGGACTGTTTTAAAAAAAACAATATTTAAAAAAAAATACAAGACACATCACCTTTAGAGGATCTCTAAACAAAGCTTTCCTTTTAGTTTGTTTTGATTTGGTAGCATTTTTAATTGGCTTACTTTTAATGCACACTTGGCCAGAGCTGGAATCCAGATCTAAATTCAAATCTACAATTGCATAGACTCGAGTCTTAAGAATATAAGAATGTCACAAACTAAGTTTATCAGCTACAACACTGGTGTAGAGATGTGTTGATAAAATATACCGAATAATTTGTTTTCTAATGGTCGGGAAAAAAGAGGTTGTAACTGTTCGGATGTCTGATGAACAGCATGCCATAGGGAGTCGGGTATCAATACTGGGCTGGATGGTGTGGAGGGAGCTCAAAATCTCTCCTGTTGCAGATGCTCAATCTGAGGCAGAATGTGGTTGAGTGACTTGCCCAAAGTCACTTGGACCACCTGAGCTGATGTTAGAAATGAGGGCTAAAGACCTTTTTAATGTTATAGTAATTTGACTCCATGCTGTTTGGGAACATTTCAGAGTTTTTCTGAATTGCTGACAACAGGTTTTTGCTGTCTCAACAGAAAACAATACCCTGATTGAGAATTTAAAAAAAAAAATGTGGTTAAAGACAAAGGAAATTCTGGTCCTACAGACACTGAAGATCAATAGGTACCTTGCATCCCATACTTGTTTTCATTTCCCTTTACAATCAAACCATCTTGAAACCCTAAACCCTAAACATAGCCTGTACATGACAGCAAAGAAACTTTTAGAAAAAGAGTAAATTGCTGAATGCAAGCATGGACTGTGATTTCTTGACGTGGAATAGAAGCAGATGCGCCCAACTTAACATTTCGTCATTAAGTTCACTTCCAACTGGCATTTCCTTCTCCTTTGGTGGAAGGGAGGGGTCTTGGCACGAAGTTCTGTATTCTGTTAATTAAGCAGCCCTATTTTTGTATATGCCATGAGAAGTTACTCTTGGGTCATACATTAAGTACGAATAAAGGTTTAAGCTGTAGACCTAAGATCTGGATTTGGTCACTGCTACACCTGGTTTTAAGAGTAGGCTTGAATCGCCCTTTCAAAAGCAGTAGGATGCAATAGCCTGTTGCATCGTCACCATCCTTTAGCACCACTTATTGAAGTAAAGCATAAACTAGCAAAAGGCAAGCAGCCAACATGTCGTGAGAATTTATTATGGGCTGAACCCAGGGCTGGGGACATGGATCCATCACGACTAATCTTTGTAGGAGTGATGCAAGATAGGCATTTTCTCTACCGTGGTGGGGCCGGGGAATTGAAGCTCTGAGAGGTTAAGGCGCTTGTCTGTGGTCACGGTTTGGAAGCGGCCAAGCTAGAATTGCAAAGCTCTGACAGTGAAGCATGAGAGGAATGTGGAGATCATCTCATATCTGCCCTCTTTCTCCAGTGGAAGGGCTGTAGTGAGGAAAGGTAGGGGGACCGCCAGTGTCACACAGCCTGGCCCGGACAGGAACCCAGGTTGGCTGGGGTGGAGGTGGGGGGTGAGACCTTCATGTCGTTATACCTGGAGGATGATGACAGGGAGGCAAGAACTTAGAAATGGTCGAGAAGATCATTTATCAAACTCAGTGAAGATGCTGAAAATCCACGCAGGTGGATGTGTCTTAAGGTCTATTTCTCGAAATTGGAAAGGCATGCCCAGACTCTTCTGCATCATATTCTAAGGCTTGCCATCTGGGAGAGAAGCATGGCACTCAACGATTGCAGCCAACTTCTGGGGAGAGATGAACGCCATTCCTACTGGCTCAGGGAAACAAGAATTCATACATCCAAGATTCTTACTCTTGTCTTCTTACGTAGAAGCTTCTGTGGTGGGGTAAGAACCCTGGACTTGTCTTCCAGATGCTCAGTTTGTGGATTTAGTGCTTGTCCTATACTACCTCTGTCTCTTATGGGAGGGGCCCTCACTTCTCTGTGACTCAGTTTCTTCACCTGTAAAATAGTATACTCATCAACCCTTTAGGGATGTCTCTGCGAATCAAATATGGCCACAACTCATATTTCTACCTTGGGGAAGATTTGAACCGTTCCATCCCGGGTCCCTCAAATGCTTTCCCCTCTTTTGAGGGTGATTATATACTTGGGAGGGTGGTGGGCTGTGAGGATGTCTATGGCTGGAGAACGCTGAGCAGAGCTCCTGCGGAGGTCAACATGCCAGATCCGCTTTCTTAGGGGTCCTTTGAAGACCATTCTCTAATATTCTGAGCTGCATATTAAATACAGGCCAATGGGACGTGGGCCTAAAGTGGTGATATATGAACACTTAAAAATATACAAGTCACTAAAAGGAATGGTTCAAATGGCCAATAAATTTGGAACAAATACAAAGAAATACTTTTCCATGCAGAGTGTGGTCGACCTGTGGAATTCGCAGCTGCAGGAGGGAATTGAGTCAAATGCTGTGGGTGGATTTCATAAAGGGTTGGTGTGGCAGACAGCTGCCTGGGCAATGCAAATTGGGCTGTTAAAATTATGCACTGGTGACGCATTCACCACCGTGGCAAGGGGACAGAAGTCTCTAGGATTTGAGGCACAAGTGGGGGTAACAGCTATTTTTACTAGAGAGCCCTTTATTTTTCCAAAGTTCTTTCTCCCATCGCCCCTCTGCGGTAGAAAAGAAAAAGGAAGAGGGTGCGATGTTAACTTCTCTATCTGAGTGTGTGTTGACAGAGAGGCATGGGGAATGCTGGTTGTTTTTCTTCGAAAAAGAAAAACAATGCAGCTTTCTTTTTATCTCAGGTAAGTCCAGTTCTCCCATAAATGCATGTTTCCAACTAAACTTTCCAAATGGAAGTTTCTTTACAGCAGCTCAATCAGTTTTTCTCAGCTAGTTCTTATGAAATGGAAGCACCAAGCTCTTTCTGGCTTTAAGCAATTCTGACTGTTCGTTTGGCCTTGAAGCTGAGGACTGAAAGGGACTTCAAGCCCACCTTGAATCTTCCTGAATCTTCAGAAGCTCTCTGGGATTGCTCAGTTTACACTGAACTATGTATATTCAAGTGGAGGAGACAGGAAAGCAGAGCGAGTGTCCAGAGTTTTTAAAACATTTTCCTTTAGGAGCGGATTGGAGGACACTTCAAAGTGAGAGGTCCCAAGATTCTGCTTTGTGGGTGAAGCCTGAGTGTTCAGGATACAACCATTCTCCCCTCTGTGTATTCTTGGCTCCTGTTCCCTTATTCTGAAATCCTGGCATCAGCAGCGCTTCAGAGGCAGTGGCCCAGGTTGTTGACCTCCCATTTTTCTGGCATATTGTGTGTTGGGGCTGGAAGATGAATGGATTGTGATGATGACAAGGTGACTCTCCAGAGTACTTTGACTGCTTGGGGGTAAACTCTCTGAGTGGCTCCCAGCCTGGGGGTTGCAGCAAGTCTGCCTGGCTGCTGACATTGGCACCTGGGTCCAGGTTGTTCAGCCCTGTGTGGACTTGTACTTTATAAAATGAACACTAATCCCTTTGACTGGTCCAAGGGGAGTCAGATTGCCATTATCCATGAAATAGGGCTCTTTTGCTGAAGAGAAAGGTAGAACTCACAATGTGTGGCTTTGATCTTTCCCCGCTGTGAGTCTGTACCGATGGAGATCTCTATTCCTTGGGTAGGAAACCAAAGAAGGCTCATGAAGGACCACAGATCCTCAAAGACAGATGATGGACAAACCTGCCATCGTTTGGGGTCTGTCAAAAGTTTCAGCTCATTCGCATGTTTCTGAGTCAGTAAAACCAAAAACATATTTTTCCAAACACATTTCCACCCTCCCATCATTTAAAAAATCCAGTATAATTTAAGGGAAATGCAATCCATATGCTTTTGATTTGTTTACACTTGTATCATCAAAATATGTTTTTAAAGAGCTTGCGGAGATCCCAAAAGGCTCCTCAGCCTTTTAAATGAGTCCTTTAAAAGCTTTTTTTCCCTCTCAGTAAGCAGGAGGTTGCATGCTGCCAAGGGTAAATGAACTTGAAAATGAAGAGGTTTGTGCTGGGCTCAGAATTTTAAATCTACCGCTTTCTGCTTGGGGTTTGAATTCTAAAAGCAGCTCCTGGGGACTTGTCTCTGCATCGTTATCCATCATGAGGCCAAAAGGGGATTTGTTCTGTAACAACTGTATCCCCTGTATCAACTGCATCACACAGCAAGGGGCCTTGGTTCTCATGTCCCGTCTCCTTTCTCAAGAAAGGACAAGAAAATGAAACAAGGAAGGAAGAAAGATGGAAAGAAGGAAGAATGGAAGGAAAAAGAAAGAAAAAAGCCAGCTCCAAAAACCCAGAAGTCCCATTCTTTCCAAGCCAAATGACCCTATGAATTTATTCCAAGAAAGTAACTGACATTGGCCATATTTGCTTATATCTTTGGGACCATTAGCCATTCTTCTCCTCAAAGTCCTCAGTGTTACGTGGTCTCATCCACTGTTATGATTGAAAGGGTTTCCTATTTTATAGATGGGGAGACTGAGGCCCAGTTTACACAGTAAGTGTGGAGCAGCACTGGGGATAGAGCTGTTTCCTGCCTCCTGCTTGTTCTCCTCCCTCACGGTCGTGCTCCCCCCACCCAAGCCTGTTTTACAAACGAGGAAATGCAGGTGGCAAGTAGAGTCTTCGTACCTCTTTATTCTGTTTTCAAGGAGTCCCCTCTTTTCCAGCTTTGCACTTTGCAAGATGCTGGAAAAGCATTCGTTACCTGTTGGGAGAATGAACAATTAGGTCCATGGAGACTGGATGAAGGAACTCAGAACTAAACATGGACACACACACACATGCACACGCATACACACATATTCTTAGAGGCATCAGGAATTTGGTTTTGCTTGAATAATTCCAGTCTCTTGTTTCTCTCTGATTTTCCTGTCCAGCCTGTTACTTGGCTTTGTCAGAGATTTCAGGCCAAGACATTTCCAGAATGATGTCATCGGCCAGATCATCTTTCATATCGGAAATCAACGTCTTTAATCCTGAAACTCAAAGAAATGGACGGGAAGAGACAACAAAGCTTGCAGATTATCCCACCATCATTCTTCAGGGCGCTCTGTCTGTCCAGCCTTCTCACGGAGGGACAGGGCGGGGAGCATTGGCGAGAGCCTCGATCTGGGGCTTCTCCTTTGGCAAAATCCAAATGAATCAGCTCGTCACAGACCTGTGACCTGGGTGTGGTCACAGATTTGTGGCTCTGCTGACATTTCTGATTTAATTCAATGATGTGTGTTTTTGGAGACTTTCATTTATCTTTGTTAGCAGTATTTTTTTTTAATATTTAAAAATTTTAATTAAGGAAGTTTTGAACTTAATTAAAAGTACCATTACTGTGGGATACGAGAATTATTTTTTAAATGTCTGAAGTATAAAACTGTAACATAAATCTTGACGCTTTAATTTGTGACTGGTCTGATGTCCCCCTGTAAGTTTGCCTCCCTTTTCACCTATCAGAATAGTGTATTTAAACACCAACAATTCACCTTGGAAACAAGAAGAAAGACAAGTACAATTTTTGCTTTTCTAGTTTCAGCAACAACGAAATCCCCCCCAAGACCTACTTAATATGCTGAGCAAAAACTGGCAGTAATGTATGTATTTGTCTCTCTACTGGGATACAAATATATAAATAGATATTTTTTTCCACATGTTCATGTATATATACACCCCAAATTCACATGGAGTAAAATCACTCTATGGCAGGCTGTGGTCTGCAGGTAATTGGAAGTTTCTAGAATTTTCCGAGTCTTCCACAAACATAATTGGGAAGGCTTTTCCTCAGAAGACCAGAAGAAGCTGGTCAGATCAGCAGGCAAAGAATATTGACCACCGTAGTGGAGCTTGTTAAGAGCTTTCATCCGTAGAAGCCAGAGCCTTGGGCTGCACTGATGTTTGTATTGTCATATCTTCTTTGATTTCCCTTTAAAATGTTCTCATACTTGGAAGGTGCGATTAGAGCTCACTTGGGCCAGTGCTTCTGCAGGTCTTCTGAAGATAAGATCCCGGGGAGCCCCGGGCGTCGGTCTGGGCCTACTGAGTCAGCATCTCCAGGGAAGAGGCGGGACAGTGCACTCGTTTAACAAGCCCCCCAGGTGATCTGTGTCATCAGGGAGGAAGCACTGTCTCAGGGTCCTTGTGTGCACACAGCCAGCTAGTTGCGGAGCTGGGTGGACACTGAGTCCCCCTCATTCTAATGTGCTTCTCCACTTTACCTACCTGCGTCTTTGGTGAGAAAAATCGGACTTTCTGGAAAGATCCATGAGCAGGATTTAGGGGGCTGAAGTTCTGGACCTGCGTGTCCTTGCAGAAGTGTCCTAAATTCTCTGTCTTGAGTTCCCATCTGTGTAATTCAGAGCTAGGAGGAGATCTCGGAGGCCTTCCCCAGCTTTCCCGTCCTCAGAGACAATGGGAATCGTAATTGTACCTGCCACCCCCCAAAGCAGGGGCTCCATCTCACTGACCTCTGAACCCCCAGCACCCAGCCCCTAAACTCAGTGAATGTTTGTTGAAGTAAAATTAACTGTGAATGTAGCATATTGAATTGTGTGGTCCTCAAGACAAAACTTTTCCATGTTTTTGTCTTTTCTGGGCTTTTATGTGTATCTGCGATTTTTATAATAGTAAACCTGTTGTAACAGAGCAGTGCTGCTGTGAAGGTTCATTCCATATGCATTCCATGGGCATTTTTTTTTTCTCAGGCACATCCTCGAAAACTCTCTTTTTGGAGTTGAGTCATTTAAAAATGAGTCACCATCTTTAAGAACTCCTAGGAAAGGAGCCTCTTACTTTTTCTCCTATGTCCAATCTGAAATACGAGACGTTAAGTCACATCCTCTGCTTTCTTTAAAAAAGAAAAACAGGCAAAACTGTTGTTTTCCATTTAGCATTTTCATGTGTCCTGGAGAACAGACCGTTTCCAGGGAAGTATGTTACGATTTAAAGCCTTCCAGCTTCAAAATTCATTTAAAAAACCCGGGAGGTCAGCCCATCCTCTTCGAGGCTGCTATTAATTTAAACCTCCTGTGTGGATACAACACAGGTGCGAGGCTTTAAAGGAGTCAGGAAATGAGGCGATGGGTGACAGCGGGCACTGGCCTGTAACATGACTTCATGACTCACAGGATGGCCCAGGCAGGAGCAGAAACAGAGGAGAGTCACATGTGGGTGGGTTTCTGCAGGTAAAGCTAGCATGCCAGTGAGAATGCTGTTCTCCATCTGGTCCACATTTGATGGCTTCACAGGATGATGGGGGAGCTGGGCAGGACAAGGGGAAGGATAGGGAGGGAGAGCTGGCCCCTGACCAGCATGGACAGGTTGTGAAGTCCCGGTTCAAGCTCTCCACTGGCTTTGTCTCGATCACGCTAAAAGGAGGTGAACTGCCCCAATGCTGCAGCCTCTGGCACACTCTTTATCCGAATTTTGAGAAAGAAAGGCAATCAAGAAAACAAGAGGTGCCCAGGTGCGATATGTTGCGGACCTAGGGGAGGGAGCCCCCTTTTTAGTACGTGGTTAAGTGCTGTGAGCCTTTGGTCCTTTTCCAGGATTTTAAGTAAACCATTAGAAATGAAACTGTTAGCACCAGGGTTGTATCAGAAAGCCAAAATGCATGACTCATCGCTAGGTTTGTTCTGTGACCTGTGGTGGGTGTTACCTGTGAACTGACACTGTCAAGAACACTCCCAGGAAAGATTAGTGCACAAGTGGGACTTCCCGGAGACCACCGGTTCATTTCAGATAGTCATTCACAGGCAGAGATGCAGAGAAAGGTTCAGCTAATTTGGTGACTTGAGTTCCAAAAGTTGCCCAAATAGGGTCTTTAGAAGAACATCTGAAGGGTACCACTGGCCCCCCCAAAAAAAGCCATCTCATCTCCATTTTCAGTCTTTCTCCTGTTCCCCACACAGTGCAGACGTCTCTCCAATCCAATTCCTGTTTTCAAAGACTAGAATTTATGTCTTTGCCTGCATCCATCTCTAGTGATGGATGGAAATGGTGGTCCACGCTTCGCACACATGAAAGTACTGGGGGTTACTTCTGTTTTCTGGGTCTAGGCTTCTCTTCTTTGGCAGGGGGCTTCAGTCACTGGAGACATGTGAATTAGTTGCAAGGCTGAATTCTGCTTAGTATTAATAGAAGAATGCAGGGCATCAGGGAAATGCCAGGGTGAAGACACCTCTCGAGGGACAAGATGTGGATGGACCCACTTACCACTTCTCTGATGGCCACCCTGATCCAAGCCACTGTCATCTGTCATCTGGATGACTGCAGAAGCCCCACAGTGGGTCTCCCTGCTTCTGACCTTTCCTTCTCACTCTTGTTTTCAACACCAGAGCCAGAGTAATTCTTTGACCATGAAAATTAGAGACTGTCAAGCTTCTGTACTCCCATGATAGGTTAACATAAGGGATGCCCAGTTAAATCTGAATTTCAAATAAATAAGGACAACTTTTAGCCTGTCTCAAAGGTTATATCGACACTAAAAAAGTTATTCCTTTGTATTGCTTTCCTATTGCTGCAACAAACTTCTACAAATTTAGTGGCTTAAAACCCCACAAATTTATTAGCTTACAGTTCTGGAGATCAGAAGCTTAAAAATCAAGGTTTTGACAAGATCAAGTTCCTTCTGGAGGCTCTAGGAAATACCTGTTTCCTTGCCTTTTCCAGTTTATTGAGGCAGCTTGAATCCCTTGGCTTGTGACACCGTCCCTTATCTTCCAGGGCAACAATCACTTTGTAATCTCAACTTGAGCCATCACATTCCCTTCTTCAACACATCTGGCTCCCTCGTCTGTATTTTTAAGGGTCCTTGTGGTGACGTTGTATGTCTTAAAGGTAAGAACATCTGCAGAGTCCCTTTCAACACATAAAATAACAGATTCCATACAAAGTAACAGATTCCATATAAAGAGATAAGCTCTAGGCATTCAGATGTGGCAGAGCTGTTGTTCTTTCTACCACATTGTTCATCTGAAGTTAAAATTTCACTGGCATCCTGTGTTTTCGTTTGTGCAGTCTGCCTTCACCCCAGCCAGCCCACGCCTTCAATCTTACTCAGAGGAATAAGCCACTCCCCTCCACCAGCCTGCGGGACCCCCACGATGTGACCCCTCATTCCGTCCATTCTAGCCACACTGCCTTCTTTCTGTTCCTTGAACACTCTCAGGCATCCTCCTTCTCAGAGCTTTTTCTTAGCATTCTTCCCCCACCTCCCCCGCGCCCCACGCCATCTCTGTGTGTCCCACTGCCTCACTGCCTTCAGATCCTTGGAAGTGTCCTCTTTCTTATGAAGCTTCCCCTGAATACTCTCTCTCTCTGCCAACCACTGGCATTCCCTCATCTCCTCCTCTCCGAGGAGGATGTCTTGCATTTATATTTTGTCATTTGCCTTTATTTTCGTCTTCTCTTTGGCCGCCACCAGAATATATGTTCCAAGAGGATTTTATGCCCTGATGTAACTCCCATGCCTGAGAATCCCTAGCACCTCAGAGGGGCTCAATGAGTATTTGTTAGATGAGTGAATGAATGAATGATGTATTTCTGTAGTGGACGAAGTTAATGGTCTTTTCTTGCCAGATCTAAGAAGTACTTGGTCGCCTGTATTGTCTGCATTGAAGTGAAGCCTAGACAAACTATTCAATAAGGAAGTCTAAAAATAGGAGTGATTCCTGCCTTGTGATTTATAGGAATCTATTAATGATCACACAAGATTGGGAGGTGAGCATCTAGTATTGCTTTTACAACAGCTGCCCTTCCCCTGCTCTGACACCCTAATGCATTTCCGAGACATAACTGCCACACTCCTCTTTTGAGTTGCTAGGCTTGGTTCCAGAGAATTAAAATTTTCATGTGGTCTTGGTGATTAAACTAATAACAAACAAGCCTCAAGAAGCAGCTTTTCAAAGTCTTCTAATTCTTTTTTTTTTTTTTTTTGTAGTGGAGTACTTCTTTATTAAATCTACCACCCATAGCTTTTATAGATTTGAATATTTATAGATTCATTCTAGGGAATTTAAATCAACCTTTTTCTTAGGGTCAAGGGCTTTAAGGAGAACTGATAGAGATTAAGAAGAGAGAGTACTGAGGCTTTCCTTCCATATACATCTTTCTAAGAAAATATCTCATGGGCATAGATTCCATGTTTGACAGATAATGCAGGAGTCATGTAGAAGTCTTGCTGACTGTGTATTCTCAACCAACATTTTTTAACAATCTGACACTAAGGCTTCCAAGAAAGACAGCAGATTTCAAAATACTCCTAAACAAAAGAAAAATAAGGACAAAAAATTATAATAGAAGCTTCTGGAATGCTTAATTTTCTGAATAACATATTTGAATGAATGAATGAATGAATGATTAAATGGATGTCTCTGTGAATAAAAGAACTCAACAGCAACATTTCTGGCTACCCCAGAAGGTCCAGGACCTGCCACCCTCCACATTTATTGTGTCTTGCCTTTATTATTATTTTTAATATGGATACTGCCTTTTGCCTCAGGATATAACCAGATCGAAGCCTTTTGGCCCAGATGGTTTTTAGAATGCAGACAGTAAACATTATGTAGACAAGGATGCACCCCTTCTCTGAATTGCTCCATGATTTATCTGAGAATCCCAAGCATTTGAAATGAACGCATTCTTTTTTCTCCTGCTGACATGGGAGGCAAGAGAAAGATCTGCTGCCTGATGTTAGACAGAAAAACAGGGTCCTGTCAAAGTTATGTGCCTTTCCCACTTCCTCCAACAAACCAGATCGCTCTCTTCTCCAGATTCCGTAGCATTTAATAGGTGGACCCTTAATTATGCCCTGTTATATATTCTCTTAGAGTATGAATCTTGGGTAACCAGCAAGGTCGGACAGTATAAAGTTGTGGAAAGATCTAAGGCTTTGGGGAGGGAAGATCCATAGGCAAATCCTGAATCTTGCTACTCAGTATATGCAAGCTGGTTATTTTTCCCGAGATCTATTATGTTGCATTTCTACCTATAAAATGGGGATAATACAGATGTTTCATGTGGTGAGAACGACACAGGACAATGTGTGTTGAAAGGATTAACAGACGCATCATGCAGTGTGGAGCACTGACGTCTTCTTCAGGAAGGTAACATCTTTCCCCGCTTTGCAAGCACCTGGGCAAACCAGGCAAAAGCTGTAAACACACCCAGGGTTTCATTTATTGAAACTGTCAGGAAAGAACCTACCAAAATTAAAATCATGCTTTTCCACCAGATAGGAACATTGTGTGCTTAAAGTAAAATATTTTCCTGCCTTTCCACCATTCGTATCTAAACGTGGTGGGTCTCTGCATTTTTCTAGGTGCTTCAGAGACACCAGCTACAGGGGACAAGGAACATTTGGGTGAAATGTGGGTGTGGGCAGTGTGCAGAGATGTCCCCAAGTTCAGCCTCTGCTCTCTTGAATCATGGAGCTGAAAGACTGCTCTTCTGTGGATTCAGAAGCAGGGTAGTGTGTGGGCATGACACTCCTGAAGGCAAATTTCCCCAGGGTATCTGCCTCTTTTTCAATTTAGGCATTTGGTTATGAGCCATCTGTGACTGACATTTATTACCACCTAGGGCTTTTCCAGTGCCTACACACTTACATACCCACTCTTACTATTTAAAAGTCAGACCATGTTTCTGTTTTAAAACAATTTAATCCAGCCTGGTTGACGACCTTATTCATGCCATCAGCTCTAAATGTCTTTTTGGCTTAAACATTTGGGTTTAAAGTTTTTAGAAGATTTATCCTCAGTGATGATTTTTGAGCAGGTGCAAAGTAGGCTTATCTCCATCACCATCACCATCATCACTGTATACACTTTTATATCAACTGTTACTGTGTGACAAGCATCATATTTACCAAATTGAATTAAAGTAATTAATTGAGATTATTATTTTATTTCCATGCCGTATTTGTGAAGCCGATACTAACCTCTCTGGCACTCAGGAGCCTCACCGGTTAAGTGGGAATTTCATTGCAATGGTCCCACTTTACTCATGAGGCTGTGAGTGCCAGAGAGGGTGGGGGACTTGCCCGGGGGTCACACAGCTAGTACTTGGTAAAAACGAGGAAGAACTGTGTTTGTTTCCGAGGGCTGCCCTAGTGAAGCACCACACACCAGGAGGCTTGAAACAACAATGGTTAATGTCTCCCAGCTCTGGAGGCGGGAAGTCTGAAATGCAGGTGTCAGCAGCGCTGCCCTCCCTCCGAAGCCTTTAGGGAAGTATTCTTCCTCACCTCTTCCAGCCTCTGGTAGCCCCAGGCGTCCCTGGCAGGCAGCTGCATAACTCCAACCCACACCCGCATCTTCCCACCGCCCTCTTCCCCTGTGCCTACGCATCTCTGTGTCTTCACACAACATGCTCCCTGTGTGTCCGTTTGTGTCCCAATTTCCCTCTTCTTACAAGGACACCACTTATATTGGATTGAGTCCCACCCTAATGACCTCCTCTTAACGTGATTACAACTGCAAGAACTCTATTTGCAAATATTCATAGGTTCTGGGAGTTAGGACTACTGCATCCCTTTTTTTTTTTTTTTTTTTAAGCAGAGAAGGGTGGGGACACAGTACAACCCATAATACAAATCCAGTCTGTCTGCTTGTAGAATCCATTTTTTAAAAGGATTCTCTCCTGGAGGCAAATTCCTAAAACGGTTTTGCTCAAAGGGAACCGACAGACCCTTGAGGCACGCACTCCGCAGGAGAGGATGCTCCTTTAGGTGCGTGACTTCTGACCTCTTTAATAATCACCTGACTCTACAGACACCATTCAAACCCACCAACAGACCAAGACTCCACTAAACAAAGAAAATAAGTGTTTCAGATTTTGATGAGGAGTTTCTTTTACTCCCAAATTTTCACCAAAGCTCCTTGGCCCCTAATAGTCCTGGAAGAAGAGAAAGCGGCGGCTTCCTCTAGGGACTTGCTACTCCGAGACCCGCGTGGGCTGTTGCTAGGAAGCCACGTGGCTGCTCTTTGCTGGGCAAGGGGCGAACCTGCTGAATCGACAGGGTCTGGGTGCTGATGCCTGGGACTTTTCACCTGTCTCGACTCCTCTGGGCACAGATCCCTGCCACTAGACTGCTGGGGTAGCCAGACTGGAGTCTTTTTAAAGGTTAGCAAGTTTGTCTGATGCCATCTGTCTTTCTCTCTCTGTGTGTGTGTGTGTGTGTGTGTGCTCGCTCAGGATTCTGTACAATGTGCAAATTTAGAGCTTCCTCGGAACAATGCTGAGGGAACAAATCTCAGCTCTGGCTTTCAATCACCCCGGAGTCCAGGGGCACAGGAATTCCTGAGACGCATGTATCTTGCAGGCGGCAGGGAACAATCACGGAACATAAGGACAGGAGAAAGTGGGACACAAGTTTACAAAATGGTAAAGAACCCTTAATTTTCCTGTTGGTGACACTGAGGACTACAGAATTTAGTGCATGACCAAGGTCACACAGTTAGAAGCAAAGTTGACACTAAGTCTTAGGGCTCTCTTCAATAACTGAACGAAATCAGTACATTTTATCAACGTTTTCCTTTACAAAGGGTTTTCAGAAAGCATTTCATCTTTTCCTCTCCACAATGAATTTACTTGACTCCATTAAGAGTAGCTAAGAATTCAGCACATGTCCTTGCAAACCAATCTGGATTTAATTCCGCGAGTGTGCTCTCTCAAGTCTCCTGTGTTTGTGTTTATTCTTCTGTACCTTTGTATTCCATTCAAGGTTAGCAAAGTTCAGGATTTGTTTTCCACCCAGCGAAGGGTTTGGTCCCTGATGGGGTATTCCATGCTTTCCAATGCTTCCGGAACTCACTGCCAAAACATACCTCAAGGCTACTGCGCTTGTGCGTACGCTGGGCGGCTCCTGCCTTTCTTACTTTAGAATCTTCACCTCTCTGTCCCTATGCTCATCTTTCCACCCCGGCAGTTGTGGCTTTTCCCGTTGCTCTGCCATGAGGCATCCGAAAAACGGGCTTTACATCATAGATATGTGGGTTTGAACCCGGCTCTGTCACTAACTAAGCGTGTGACCTCTGTGTTCTCACAGGTACAAAATACAGCAAAGGAACAGAAGATACGCAAGCTTTCTTACAACGGTGTTGTGAAGGTTAACAGAATAACAAAGGTCAAGTGCCTGGCACATAGTAAGTATTCAGTAAATACTAGTTCCCCTCTAAGAAACCAAGTGCGAAGTTTGGGCTTCTGGGCTGTGCCCCTTTACCTTGGCTAATATTTGAGGTTATTCAAATTATGAAAAAACAGAGCACGTGTTGTATCAGCATTTAGATTAGCAGCTGACACTCTCTGAACTCGGTGCGTGGACGGGGCAAATGCACCGCAAAAATCGCAGCAAGATCGCCTGGTGTCTGCGGACTCTTCCAACTCTGACGTCATGATGCTGATAGCTGCTTGTGAACACTTTTTACAAGAGCCTGAAAAAGATGAAGACAGTAAAAGAGAGAGTTGGGGATACTTGGAAAACAATGTATCATGGACTAAAAGAAAGAAAGTTCAATTTGTTGCACGTCTATCACGCGTCCGGAAGTCCTTTGTGTTTTCACAAACGTTATTGCACGGAGTGTTCAGAAGAACCCTAGAAGCTGGGAATTATTATCCCACTTTTCAAATGACAAAATCAAGACTCGTCTTAGCAGCTTGCATAAGTTGTGCGGCTCATTTGTGATGCAGAGAACTGTGAATCCAGATTTCACGTTCTCTGGTGTCTCTTTTGAAGACTGAGCTGAGCGACATGCTGGTGGGGCTCACAGTGAGGTTTTGGATAAAAGGATTCCGGCAAAGTCAGGGCGCCCCAGTCATTGCTCCCTTCACCAAAGTGCAGTAGCAGGTGCTTTCCCCAGAACAGGGGCACTTTCATTCCTCTTTGGGCATTTGTTTGGGATGATAAGTGATATGGGAAGATAATTTGGGGCAAAGGGATTGAAATCAATAAGGCCAGGCATCCTTGTTGGAGGGTGTGGCCACATGATGCTCAGAGTAAGTATTCCTAAGGTACCACGAGATTCTCCTCCCTGACCGTAAGGGCAAGACCTGAGGGTAAATGCAAAGTAGCTGAGCGCTCATATTTGTAGTCCATTATGGCTTAGAAACAGCCCCAACTTATTTCCAGACAAAATGACAACCATCGTTGGGAAATAAGAGAAATTGATTATGCATAAGATTTATTGCTGCTTCAAAGTGATTTAATTTCCTTTACTATCCATGTGACTTATTTCTTTTAAATCTGGTGTGCTTGTCTTCACAAAAGACTTCTAAGACGTAAGTATTTATATCCAAATTTCTTGAAAGAAAAATAAACATCTCAGGGTTCTCTGCTGTACAAAAATCAAACCTCTATAGGTAGCTTTGGAAAAGCCATATTCTAACTTGGCATGTTTACTTCTCAGATGGCATATATTAAAAGTGCTGATGTTTATAATGCTGACTTTTAAAAAATCTGAATGAATGTTAGCGGTGGATGTTTTTCTTCTTGGACTTCATGACCAGTGTGGGGTGCAGATACTGGACTGAGTCTCGTTAGACCCAAACCGCTCACTTCGACCATTGCTGATTTCCTTCCAGACCAAGCTAACAATAACCCACATCTGAGTTAAGGAAATCTTCACCATTGGCTTGTAGAACTTGGGAGAAGACCAGAGTGACCTGAAGCTCTGGGTCCAGTGGGTGTCACCTCTAGACGAATCACATTTCTTCAGCTTTTCCATTAGCCCCAGATCAGTGGGTTCATATTTTTCTCTACTAAGGAAGAAACTTGTTTCAAGAAGCAAAGTAGAAAACATCTTTTTTTTTTTTTCTGCTCTGCCTTTCTTTTGTTTCCATTTGATCCAACACCATCTGGAAAACATGGAGAGATACATTGTATGTGATATATGAATGTGTTCAGCATCATTGTTGGAATGAAGAGAGAGCTTAAAGCACAGTAAAGGGGAAATTACAGAATGAGCTGGTGGATTTTAACAGGCCAGTGATGGTGTCATCAGCCCGTTCAGCATAGTCCCCGAAACTGTGTGTGCATTCAGCTGTTTTTGCTTTATTATCTGCTGGATTTTAGGATTTATGTATGTATGTGATTGAAAATATAGAAAGATACCATAGTAATTAAAGTCAGGCTGGATTTATCATTTCAATAGAATTTACATAGCAAGTTGGCCTAGCGATTAATTCATGCCAGTTCCGTTACTTATACATGAGTGCTTCCAAGTTTGTATTATTTTAACCCAAGTCACTCCCGGGGACTGGAAGGAAAAGCAAATGGCTGTTTGTTGACACCCCCATGCTATATTATTGTGGCATTTGTCCTCAGCTAGTAAGACCTTTACTTTTCCCGAAGTGCCTCTAACGGCTTTGATAATAAATGCCAACAAATTTCTTAGCATTGCCTGTTTTATAATCGTGACAGTTTGGGGATTACAGGACAACAAATATTTAGCCGTCCCCATGGCACGCATTCACTCAGAAGGGCTCGGACCTCCGCAAAACTCTTTGAAAGATCGCATCCTCCTTGGGCTTTGAGCGTTTGCGTCCTGGGGTGTCTGGGGGCTGGCCCTGGACAGCGCTCGTGGTTATTAGTTCACGGTGTTCTTGGGAGGCGTTGGGAGCCAGCTGGAGCCCTGCTGATGGAGCCGCTGAGTGCAGCATCGCATCGACATAATTTCATGATGTGTTTGCATCCAGGGCTCTGGTGCCCTGTCTGAGTGAGGTAAGCACTTTTGGAGCAAGTTATCTGCTTGTTACCCACTTTGCAGGATGCTTCCTGCACTTCTGCTTCCTGGATATTTTTCCCTCTTAGTTTCTCACACCAATGATACCTTTTAATGCACGTTATTGGTGCTTATTTTTCAATGGTTTAGAAGTTGAAATGTAGCCAAAGAGACTTTCTTTTGATATATCCTTAATGGTATAGACCAGAGCCTCCTGCAAAGAAGATATGAAGTATTCTTCACTAAAATGGTGGAGTTGATTGGTTTCCTTAAACTAGTGTATTTATGTCCGAAATCTAGGGACACTAGATTTCTTGATATTCATTAATGAGATAGACTTTTCCCTACATTTATTTGGAGAACTGCTTTTTCAATTAAAATCTGGAAAATTTGTATCCACATTGGGGGAACGGTTTCACTTTGACAGCAGTAATCACGTTGGACTGAGAGTGGCTCCTCTCCCACTGCTAGAGGCTGATTCTTCTGTCCCAGAAACACTGGGGTCAGTGGGGGAATCACTGTTCTCCTTTGGCACATGAAGGAGGGGGGTCCTTCCTCCAGCCTGCATCTTTCTGATTGCAGATCTAGCTGTGTGGGTGTCCGTAAAGTCAGATCCCCTGTTCCACCACATCCCTTGTCCCAAGTTTCAAATTGCTCTGGGTCTCAGCGTTTTTGTCTGTACAGATTCGTCCCTTTGTCTTCTGTCTGAGGTGAGGATTAAGTGAGACTACGAATGGAGACGGTCTGGCATGGTTGCCAGCCCTCGGGTGCAGAGATAGCCCACTCTATCGAAGTCAGTTTCCTTTTTCCCAGGAGGGAACAGTCCCTATGACTATGCTTGAGGACCAACAAGAAGCAGCCTCCGCCAGGGATGCCCCTCTACCCTGGATCCTCCCAGCAGGTGTACACGCACTGGGGTGCACACCCAGAAGTTGTCTCATTGTCCTCTATAGAGTTTGAAACTCTACATTGGTGGCCTACCCTTTGGATGATGGACTAAGATTGCATCACGGTTCAGCAACAAAGCCATTTCTTCTCCCTGGGGGATGATTAAACTGCAGTGTTCCGTTGAGGTCAGATTTGGCCAAGTTAGCGGGTCTGGCCAATGACACGGGGAGGGAAGTCATGTCTGTCACTTCCAGACAGAGGCTGATGAGCCAGTCTGTGCTTCGCCACACACTCGGCCACATTCACAGGTCAGATTCTAGCCACTGCCCGCCTGGGATCCCCCGCATAGCTCACCTCGATCAGCAGAGCTCTCTTTCCCCCACTGGACATCCATCCACTGTGAGTGGTAATAATCCTCCATGGCTGTACCCCTCTCAGGTTAGGGAGCTGTTTGTTAGCACAGTATAACCTAGATATCCTGATGGATGCAGGTGATAATGACGGTGATTAGGCCTTTAGGATACTGCATTCAAATGCAAGTCATCTTGGGAAGGGTAGCCATTTCAGCCTTTAGCACCTGATATTGTAGAGTGGGAGAGGATTAAAAGCTCAAGAGAACAACAATTGGTGTGAATGTGACACAGATAGGAATGTAAAGGATGAAAGGAAACAGGAGGGGCTGTCTCTGACTCTGCAGGCTTCTTCCAATGGCCCTTTGCCGGCACTGCCTGTGCCCCAGGGCAGAGGCTGCAATGAGAACCTGTAGCAGAGCCACCTAATAGAGACCGGGGAGCACAGACTTCACAAAGGCTCTGGTGAGGGAAGCAAACAGGTCCTGTGTTTAACTTCTGATGAAAACCAAGTCTTAGACCTTTTCACTCATTGGTTGTGGGTTGGGGCTGCCTAAACCGCTGGTCCTATGTCGAGATGATTCAAAGCCTTATTAAGGATGTTTGGATTCCCCCCAAGTTTACCAGGTAATTTGGGAAGGAATGGGGTTGATGGGATTCGTCATTTATTAAATCAGGAGTTGCTAATAAAAGAAATAAAGCCTTGAAAGCTTCTAGTCCTGCACCTGCTCACGGTCACCATTGACCAGCTTTGCGTGGATGGAATGTCAGTCTGGCTGTGTGGGATGGGAACGTGGGACATGTGGATGTGCCGCTGCCCTTATGCATGAATAAATGCACCTGTGAGACACACACACACACACACACACACAAAGTCTTTGTCCTGTGGTTCTCAAACTTAAGCGTCACCATCACCCGGAAGAGTTGTTGAAACACAGATCACTGGGTACGACCTCGAGTTCCCAGTTCAGGAGGCCTGAGGTAAGGCCTGATAGACTGCATTTCTGACAAGTTGGTGATGCTGATGGTACTAGTCCAGGGGCCACCCTTTGAGAATTATTGCCTTAGTCCCACAAGGTAAGTCAGGGATCCCCTCTTAGAAGCGAGAAAAGGAGACAGGTTGGAGGAAGTGGTCACCTTGCTCAGAGCAAGCTTGTTGTCCAGGTGATGCCTGGATGAGCTGTCCCGAATGGGGCCCCTGTGCTTCCTGCCCTGAGGGCTACAGAGGACACACTTGGGTGCTCCTAAGTGTCTTCCCACACTGTTTGGGGGTGTACCCCAGTATCACGCTCAGAAGTGTGATGGAAAGGAGGAATGGGGTGGCTGGCTCAAGCTCAGGAAATCTTGGGCACAACAATTCAAACCGAGAGCTGAGAAAGAGGGAGGGTTTTCTCCAATTCATGGGCCATGAGACACATGGAGCCCCCAAAAAGGAGAGCTTGAAAAGGCATATTTTTATGGAGCCCCATGGGTATTAGGAACACTGAATACCAAGAAATCCGTGTAAACAGAGAAGATATTAAATGAATTCTACATTCCGGAAGGGTAAAAATGCCATGAAGGTTTCGCTCCCAGTTCAGCAAGGAAAAAAAAAAAAATCACAGAATCTGTGAAAATATTTGGGTAGCTTCCGTGGCCATCACAGGATGGCAGTTTTTCCCATTTGTGGTTTGGGGAACCAGAGAGGAGAGGTAATCCAAGCTCTCACATAGTCATTAAGAGGCACACAGAAATAGGAAATGAACGACCTATTAAAAAAATAGAGAATTATGTCAAAATAATTTTAAAATCGTAAGGTTAATTCAGAGTTTCACAAGACAAATTAACTTTGGAAAATACTACATGCAGTGATCTAAAAACTTGCATCGCTTCTTTGGAAAAGGATGGAATAACTAAAAATATAGATATATGGTTACTAAGCACATTTATTCCTATGGGAAGGGCAAGACTATGCCAGATGAGAAAAGTTCTTTTGAATTGAATCTAATTATCTTGAAAGGTGAAGGATAGTTTTGCTTCACTTCTTCAAATAGTAAGTTCCATTTTTGTGTCCCCTCTGATGCTTATGATGTTTTGCCAGCATTAGATTTCTATAAACCTAGTAGAATAGATAAGGCGATGCATCTTCCATGTAAATAAAATGTTAAGAGGACTTCTAGGTAAATAAAGTGAGAACTCACTTTGCCTGGAAAATAGCATAGAAAGAGGCTTCCACTGCACTTGATATAGGACAGAGTAACTCTCCACGTAGAAATCATGGTCATGGTGGTGATGTTGGACGCCTCAGAGGAATAGACCAACTGCAGGACAATATTGATTAAAAATTGTGTCCCTAGATGGAGGAAAACATCCAAGTGTGCTAGGGCAGAGCAAGCTAAGGAGTGCAGGGAGGAATCGCCCAGTGTCTCAGGGACCCCCCTTTCCAGAAAGGGTAGGTGAAACTCTCACCAGTCAGCTCCCTGTTCTTTAGGGATGAAGTTGAAATTTCATGAATCTCCCTGGCTTACTGAAGTGAAAAAACAGGACCAGTCATCAGTTCTCTAGGGTTCTAGTTTGATTAGTTAGGATTATGCAAGTTTGCAGTGTAGCTTTTGTGACCGTAAGCACTTTTACCTTCCAGGGCCACATTATCTATAAAAAAAAAAAAAAGCTTAACAGTGATATTGTACAGTTGGATTGGTATAAAGACAAAAATACAAATGAATTCATTGTTGTATATTTATTATTAGCATGTTCAATCATCTATAAAAATGATTAAAATGATATTTTATAACTGTGTTGGTACAAAGGCAAAATACAAATGGATTCATTATTGTATATTTATTGCTGTTACATTCAAGTTTTTCTTTTGATTTTAAAATATAATTAAAACAATTATGTGGACTCCTAAAAGTGTCTTGGGCACTAGGCAGTGCCTAATTGGTTAAGTCCACTCCTAGACTGTGCTGGGCTGTAAATTAAAACAAAACAAAACAAAGCAAAACAAATTTCACTAACATCTGGCTTATTAGCACACAGTCTGCATGTAGGAAAATGAGAGGTACATGAAACAGAGCCCCAGCCAACTCACAGTCACACTCATGAGCCCAGCCATGTCTGGCCTACATCAGCAAGATCCCACTGACAACAGGAGAAATGGTTGTTATTTTATGCCAATGAGTTTTTGGGGTGATTTGTTATACAGCAATAGCTAACTTACACATAATGCCTTAGCAGCTGTTGTATTGAGTTTGGATATTTTCCCCCCAAATGCATTGGAAAATTTTAAGAAGGGGAGACCTGTTCTGATTTACTTTTGACTACATTCCCTCTGGCTGTGGAGAAGAGATTACTGGGAAGTCAGAGTGGAGGACAGGAAACCAGTAGGAGGCAGCTGCAATAATCCAGATGTAGAAAGATGACTTGATGGTGGTTAAGCTTTGGGGGATAGGGGTGGAAATGGAGATGGAGAGAAAGGGATGGCAGTGTCTCCTATACGTATTCAGATTCTGTTCCAGGTCCTGTGAAGGATGAGAAAAGGCACAAGGAATTGTAAGACCATGCTATGCCTTAAATGAAAGGATGAGAGTTAGATTGTTTCTGAAGGCAGGAATGGTGAGCTAATTAGTGGCTTTTCTGAGCCCATCCGGAAAATCCTGCTAAACATTCTCAAACTCACGGAGGGCCAGATTCAACTTTTGAAATCTGTTTGTGGGAATCAAAGATGATGGCGGCAGCAGATGGCTGTGAAGGATGCAGTGGTGCCGCATTTTGTGGGTTATAGTCTAACAGAATGCTGACTGAACCGTCTGAGCTTCTCTGGTCTATGCCCTCCTCAAAATTCTCCATCCATCTCTCTGCCTTCTCTCCACTTCTATAATTTGCAACAATTTGATTTTCCCTCCAGGAAATCTATTTTTAGAAAAAGTGAGAGATCTTGAAGGAGCTGCTTGTTTATCTTTAGTTCAACTAAAAACCAAAACCAAAACAAAAAATACCCCAACATCACCGCACCCTGATTTCACTTTGGGATATCATACAATTATAACGTGCCATTTCTATATGAAAATCAAAGGAACATTTCGCAAAGGGGCTTTTGATTCTTTTCCTAGAGGCGTGCTATGGTTATCAACAGTTTTCTTGTTCTGAGGAGTGAACTGAGGTATATAATGTGATAAAGCCGCTTCCTAAACAGATTTGAAGCAAAATTGAAAAAGGCTTTCAAACCTCTTCATCCCAAGTCTAGACCACCCCTTCCCACCACCACACCCAGATCATGCAAATACGGCAGGAATATATCAGATACATTTTAAATCTACAAGCTTTTCAATAAATGGGAAAATAGTAATCTTTCCTAAGTGATTTTTCTTTCCTTGTTCATCAACTTTGATATAAAATATTAAAAATAAAGCCAAATAACAGTGCATTTCATTTGTACCAGAATCATTTGAACAAAATGATTTCCTTGCAGAAGTTTGTATTTTATTGGACATTATTCATTCATTGGTTAAAAGAAAATTAAACTGTCCAGAATAGTATGTAAGAAGGAAATTTAAGTCTGGTAGAGGCAGAAAAATGAAGTTTCTGAAGAAAACCAGTGACATTCTCTTAACAATAAATGTAATGTAATGTTATTTCTAGTTTTATTATATTTATATTTTGGTATGTCGTATACTTGGTCTTTATAATCAGAATTATTTATATTTCATTCTAATGTTAATGTTAATTTGAGATTATTTGAGTGATATTTACATTCGCCTGTTGATACAAATGGAAATAGATGTATTTATTTTGAGCGTAAGGGCCTGAAAAATTGGCCAACTCATTTCTGCTGGGTGTTTTTTTCCTCTCACAGTTTTAGCCTTGAAACTTTCCTGTCTTTTGGCATCACTCAGCTCTCCACTGTGCCTTCTTCCTTATTAAGAAACTCAGCCCTTAATTAGCTTACTGTCCCTTCACTTGAAACTTGTTCTATTTGATAACTCTTTGTTGCTTCTAGAATGGTTGGTGCAGGCTTGTGTGGGCTTCCATTCCACAAAAGCCAGATGGATTTTTTAAAACAGATAAATTTAGCCTTAAATAGAGAGCTGTGAAAATTTAGAAGAAAAGAAAAGAAAGATAAAAAGAAAGAAAAACAAAAAAATACAAAACAAAACAAAGATCTTGGTACTGATAAAAACTAGTGAGAAATCATAGATTCTCAAATGCAGGGAAAAGCAGAACTTTTTCCATCTCCTTTCCCCTCCTCCTCATCCTTCTTTTTAATTTGTTTTGGGCTCAAGAATTGAAAAGTTCTGTTCCCAATTAAAAACGGATCACATTTGGGTCTGAGAGGCAGTCAGCTGCCTCACGATATGCGTAGCAGACAGAAGGCTGTGGATAGACTCAGAGCGGCTTTGATAACCAACACCATTCTCTCTGTGTGCTAATTTGCAGAACGGGGACAATATTGGCATGTTGCCTTCAGAATCCCTTATAAGAAAAGCATTAGAAATATGAAAACATTAAGATTCTGTCCAAAGTGTTTATCTTATGTAACAAATTTATTGGGCGAGTCTCAAGATGTTATGGGTAGACAAATGAAACAGTTTTGTCCTTATCCAATAACAGCCCTTCAGCTGGAATATGTTGACCCACCTTTTTTGCTGGGAAGTCACGCCCTTAACAGCAACTTGGCCAGCTCCTCCAAGTTTCCGGTCTCTTTCGGTTATTAGAACAGTCCATTTTGTTATTTAACACTCAGTCCTATTTATTTTGATACTTCATTCTCAAATCAGACTCAAATCTTGTCACCGCTTCTCCCCACACTGTTGCGTCTCCCACGCGGTGGCTCTCGGGGCTTGGAGGTTGGCAGTCCGTCCTTCGTACTTACGTCCTTCCCCCTCACTTTGAATTCCTTCCTTTAGACATCAGAAGCCTCCTGAGGTCTCCGCGCGCCCACTGTGGCACAGTCAGGAGGGAAAGAGAAGATGGACTGGAGTGTGTGGCGACAGGAAAGTGTCCAAGTCTAGCTTTTCTTCAGTCTGGTCCTTTCTGATGCTGGTGATCTTGGTTTATGCGTTGGCCTCCAGGCAGGTGGTGTACATGTACGTGTGTGTGTGCATGCGTGCTTGTGTTTTGAAGGCCACAGTTCAGCTTCTCTCTGGCCCCTTCTATCACTGGGAACTCCCGCCTCCACCTAGAGGGCAGCTGTGTCTTGGGCTTGAGCAGATAAATATCTCCAACCCCTTGTCTGTCTTGAGTTTCTCAACAGTCCAGAGGCTCCCTTGAATGGCTCCCTGTCTTCCTAACTTCCACTCTGCTTCACACGGAGCTGTGAGAGTTCTCTACTACTGGGGTCCTCCTCCATGTCTGCCAGGTCTGCAGAGACTTGAGACGGAGTGGGGCTGCTGCATCCAATTTCCAGACAGACGCCAGCTGACTGGAGCTCCTGACCTAGTACAACTGCCTTTAGAAACCTCCCCGTGAACACGACTGTCTATACTCAAATATCCCCCTCACCAAAGACGCCAGGCAGCATGTATCAAATAAACACTCTTCTCTCCTCTTGCCTGTGCAGATGGTAGAAAACAGAAAGGACAGCATTCCATACTTCTTGTTTCCTAGCACGTTCTCCCAGTAGCTCTCAAGACCCCATTCTTGTGGCTGAACCAGGGGAGAACTTGAGGTCCCTAGCTCAGCAGGCACCCCACCAGTCTCCCTTTCTCAAAGTCATCTTCAGTAATCCCTCGTAATTCTCCTGGAGACCACCTTACTTGGCTTTGGTGGGAGAGAGGCACCATCCAAGACCACAGAGACATGAGAGAAAAGACTCTCTTGAACATGGATTTCACCAAAGGCTAATTCCCAGCCATCCGTCCTCAACTCAGCTCTTTCCTTAATTTGCCTGGGACAGTTCAGAGATGGAGTCTGTAGCAAGCCCTCTGGGGAAGTGTTTATCACCAAGAGTTCCAAGCTCAGCTTTGGGCCCTGGCCACGGTTCTGGGACAACAGGAAACATCCCCTGCTGCATTTATTATATCGGTGTCATACTTCATAATTTATTGTCTTCACTTGAACTCCCAACTCTTCCTGGTGTTCTCTTCCTCATCCCATGCTGATTCAGAGTTGTGAGCACAGCTAGCGGTTTCCCAGGCTTATGGTCTGGGCCTCTAAGCCTGGACAATTAGCCACAAAATGTGTCCACAGGCCTTGGGCAGGATGTGGGGTAAGAGAAAGGACAGTCATAACAGAGGTCTGAACCTTGGCCACGGATCCAGGGCTGACCCTCTGTGACCACGAGCTCTCTGGTCTTCTAGAAATCTTCATTCTTCATGGTTCTTCATTTCTAGAACACAAGTTTGGACTAGATTAATGATATCAGACTTCTCTGGAGTAACAGAACACATTTATCACACTGGCTATTGAAACCTAGATCGCCCTCAATTCCCAGCTATTATGGTCCTCAAGGCATGTACGCAAAGTGTGAGGACTCCGTGGGACAAAATTGAGACCTACTGAAGTAGAATATCCCGTTGCTCTCCTTTCAACGTTGAAGTTATTCTGAGTGTGGCTGGCTCTGCAAAGACAGGGCCCACCGTTAACACACAGCCTCACACTGACGTCTGTCTGTCTCAATGTCAATTTCACATTGGGGTCATGATCAGTAAGACCATCTTACTGCGTATTTTCAAATTGTTATGGATGCTTTTAGAAATCAGAGGTTGTTATGTTTATGTCTACTCTGTTTTTGGTTTTCTTTTTTCTTTAAACCAAGTTAATACTTTGAAAACCGCCGCTTTCCTAGCTCTACAGTAGCTTTTCTCTGTGACTTGGACACTAGTCTCTCGAGAGGCAATCTGAAACAAGGTGCTCCAAGGTCAAAAAAGTTTTAAAAAATGCAGTATTCCATGTCCTCCTCTTAGAGATTTATTAAGGACTCAGAGAAGTTCTGTTGCAAAGCAGCATGTTCAGCTTTGTTTAACTCAGTATTTCCTAAACATTTGACCACAGAACCCGTTGTTTTCCATGTAACATTAGTTCACATCCCATCGAAAGAGTGTTCCTTCTAATGCACTGTGCACATCATTGTGTTTGAGTAGAGATCAACACACTTCTTCTGTAAAGGGCCAGATGATAAATATTTTAGGCTTTGTGGATTTCACTGACTGTCACAACTATTCAACTCTGCCATTGCAACGCAAAAGCAGTCATAGCCAATATCTAAACAAATGGGCGTGGCTGTGTTCCAATAAAACCTTATTTACAAAAACAGGCAGCCGTGCAGATTGGGCCTGCGGGCTGTGGTTTGCTGCCCCAGTTCCTCCATTAAACAAGTGAGATTTATTCTGACTAGGGAAGGTATTATCACAAATAGAGGAATAATAGCTTAGTTCTTTTCTAAGCCATTTGAATTTTGCTGAACTTCAGAGACTAAGCCACTGAGGATATCAGACTTCCCTGGGCATCTTGAAATTTGGAGCTGGGTGAGCGATTCATTTCATGCTGTTTATTTTACCAGATATTTATCTAGCTGTAAAATCCTTGCGCAGCTCATGATCTATGTTGCTAACCATCAGCCGGTTTCACTGTAATGAAGACAGGCAGCAAACAGGAGACGTAGCAACCACTTCAGTGTCAATTCGATGATTGTATCTGAGATAAACCATCCCTATTTTTCAAGCTCCCTGAAGGAAAATGCTGTGAATATAATCAGGGGCGTCCAGATGATCTTGGCCCTTTCCTGAAGGGTTTCCCATAACTAAATACCATATTAGTTATCTGTTGCAGGTTAACGAAGAGCTCTAAAAACTTGGTGGCCTGAAACAGCAAACATTTATAATTTCACAGTTAGTGGGACTTAATCTCAGCAGCCTAGCTCAGTTCTCCGGTTCTGGGTCTTCCCCAAGGCTGCCATCTCTCAGGCAGGGCTGTGGTTTCATCTTAGGGTTCGACTTGGGGACAATCTGCTTCCAATTCTGTGGCAGGTGTCAGGTCCTGGAAGCATCAGTTTCCGCGTGGGCCTCTCTGTAGGGCTGTTCACAGTCTATCAGTTGGATTCCTTCAGAGGGAAGGCAGAAAGAGGGAGAGAGCGAGCCAGCAGGACAGAAACTATAATGGTTTGTGGGGGAGGACATATTTCTTGAAGGTGACAACCATCACTTTTGTATATTCTACTCATGAGAAACATGTCACTAGGTCCAGGCTACGTTCAAGGGAGGGGACTCTACGCATGCGCGAAAGCTGGGAGTCAGAGGTCCCCGAGGCCGTCTTAGAGGCTGTCTGCTACATCAACTAAATTCATCGAAGGTATTACTACTTATATATGCGTATTTAATTCTGTCTACGATGAGGGTTCAAAGTACCTGGCCTTGAGGCGCAGAGGAAGATGCCTCAGTCACAGGGGAAGCATGAGACTGTGTCTCTGTGAGGGCTCGAGACGAGAGGGAAAAGACAAGGCAAGGGGTTATGAGGGTGTTTTTCTAAGGTAAGATGCCCGCACTTGGAGGAGAGAGAACAGAATGAAAACTGCCTGGACGAGATCTCGCCTGTGGAGCCCTTCACAAACCCCCTTCTTGACCACAAGCCTGGTTCCCCTTTTCCCACCCATTCCTCAGTTCTTTGGGTTAAAATGCACCTCAAGGACCCTAGGATCACATTCTCTAATCACCCACACATGTGTGTCACCCACTGACCATACTCTGTTATTCCCACAGTAATCTGACGAAGTTTTATCATTTTGATTGTCCAACTGGCCAACAAATAAATCACAACGAAAAAAAAAAAAAAAAAGAAATCTGCAAATCAGTCCCATCCAAGGGACCAAACGGGATGCAATCACATAGTCTATCTCCTGCTTTTGATGATCTTATATCCCAATTATGGCAACAAGGCAAACATATGGAAACAGTTGTGTTAAAATTAAAAGATTGAAATAACAGTTCAAGGTAACAATAGAAGGAATATCATAAGGCGGCGTGTGATTAATTACCAGCTGAATTATATAGAATTCATTACTATTGCAATTCACGGGAGAAAGATGGATCATCGTGAAGTGAGATGAGGGGGGAACATGTTGTGAGGCAAATGAGAAGGATTTGGAGACGGAGAGGAAAGTGAGGGCATTCCAGGTGGATGGAAAGGCAGGAGTAAAAATAAGAAGGCAGGACAGGTGTCTGGGGGGAACAATGAGTTAACCAGTTTGGAGAGTGGGTTTTTGGAGGCGAGGAATCTGAGACGAGGTAGATGGTAAGTCAGACAGCCATGCAGGAACAGGTTGAGTTTAATTATCTAACCTGTGCTGGGTCCCTGAGGCAGATGGCTTGCCAACAAACTTGCATGAATTACCCTCTATTAGAATTTTTAAAAAGGGGTAAGTTCCAGGTTGATTCACTGAACATCTTGGGCTCACAAGCCGCGCCTGTCTTTTAATAGCAAGTGTGGCAAATGGAAATGCTACCTGTGCTTTGTCTCCATAGCAGCGGCTCAGAGAAGTCTCGATGACATCCAGCTCAAACAGACCGAATGGTTGCCATCCCCCCAACCCGCCAGAGGATGAGGAAGAAATACAGAGAAGAAGCTTGGCTGTTGTTTCGAGAGACTGCCGGGATCAGGGAGATGGGGTTCCTGAGAACCAGGAGATCCTGGCTGACATAGAGTTGGGAAGAGGACTAAGTAGATCATCGCCGTCAAGTCAGACTCAAAGTTAGGGCAGCAGCAAGCGGGGACACTGGGCCCCTTACTTCCCACTCTGCCAGCTCAAAGCCAAAGAGAAATTGGCCCTGTGGAGAAGGCTTCCAGAACCTTCAGAAAAGTTCTTTAAAATTTCCTAAGTGAATGTTCAATCTAATCCATTCCTCCCTAATCATTCCAGCTGTTACCTAACCTCTCTAAAATCTGTCTGCTCATCTTTGAAAGAGGGATAACAGCATAACTTACATCATCCACAGGGTTGTTTTGAGAATTCAGTGAGCCCGTGCATGCAAAATGTTTACAAAGTGACTTATAAAAAGTTCCCCGTCACTGTCAGGTACTATTAATGTGGCTGTTGTTATTCCATCCTTCCTAGCCTCTCCAGATCTTTGATTGTCACAAGAGCACGGAGCAAAGAAGGTGTTATCTCTTGGATTTCAATCACTTTGAAAGGCTTGGAATGACCCAAAGAAGGCTTAACACTGGGAGGAGAGTGCCGTGAAGGTGATGGGGCCCATCTTCTTCTAATTATTATTCTATGGTATTATGGTCATGACTTCTACTTAATATATTCTGACTGGCGACAACGTGTTAAGTGGTCTGCAGACCACAGAATTAAGCATGGCTGTTGGCTGTTACACAACAGGCTGAAATCTTAATTCTACAGGCACGAGCTCCTCAAAGAGGGAAGGGAGGCTCTAAAGAATAAACAGCAGGGGGTACCTCCTTGGTCCCTGATTTGGTGGCCTTGACCCCAGGCTCCATCCTGAGGACCCTCTCCCCAGTGGCCCCAAAGGACACTGATTTCTGACACCTCAAGAAAGTCTTCTCAAAATCAGTGAGCGTTCAGAAAGCACCTGAAAGAGTTTAAGGATTCAGTTTATTTCAGATATTCAGAATAGTCAGGCGGATGGCAGTGAGCAGGGACAACACCACAAACTATAACCGATAATAGCTGGAAATACTGCATTTCCCATTTTGCTAATAAGCAAGTCACTAGGAGACTAACAGCGAACAAGAGCTCAGTCCAGACTTTGCCCAGCATTTTTGGCGTCCCAAATTAGCAACGAGTGTCATCAAGAATACAAACTGGGAGGGATTCCAGAGGAACCAAATCATTGCTCTCCAAATAGCTGGAGAGAGGATGTAGTGAGGGGTCAGAAGTGGAGAGGACAGGCACAGGAAGCCTTTGTGGTGTCATTTCTGTCCCAGAACAGGATGCCGGAAGGAGAGGGGTCAAAGCAAAGGGAAGTCTAGCATCATAGAACAAAACGTTATCAGGACTGATTGGATTCTAATTGTTTTATTCTTTAGGGCAAGTGCTGCGTGATCACTTAGCCACTGGATTTCTATTGTGTTACGTTTTTAAAGTTTATTTTTAATTTAAAGTCAATAAATGAAAGGTTGAACAAACAAAGGTAGATGTGGGGGTGAGGCTGAGGAGGAGTTTGTGAAAAAATACAAAAACCGAGGGACTTTTCTGTGGGACTCTCTCAAGCTATTTCGCCCACTGAACATCTGGGTTATAATTCAGAGCCCCAGATCTGGGTGTCCAGTCTTACCATGTCGTCTTCCCTGGAGGAACTTATCTGATAAACTCTATTCAACCTCTGGTGGTACATTAAGAAGGAGGACTTTTCAGTTGGCCAAAGAGGGAGTAAAACCCCCAGCATCCTCTGGACTGCTTGAGGTGCCCCCCCCCATGCAATTCCTGGTGCTTAGCACTAAGGAACAATGGACAGTGTCAGCCCCCTAAGTCTATAAGAAACATGGAATGACATATCCCTTTACAAACGAATTTCCCATGGAAGACCCCACTCTACAGCCACTAGAGAGAAAGAACTCATATCTTGTGTAATCGCGCTCAGTGTCACATGTCCCCAAGTGCAAAAGTGTTGGGGGTTGGAAAAGAGAGTTCACAAACATGCCCTTGAAATATGGAAGGCTCTCTCAGGCTCTGAAAGTGTTCTCCCAGCTCAATGCAGCACTCTGCTCCAAGTTCTTCCAATAGCTCCCAAACTCAATCTGAGGTCTTCGTAACAACTGCATGGAGCTCAGAGGGTATCCATATGCCATTGTGCTGTCTTTTTGCATTTTAATTGTTGAACTCTAGTCCAGGGAAACTGCTTTAAACCACCCTCCCTTCCCTGGGACTCTCCTGTACTCCTGTTCTCCCATCTCTTCAGGATGACACTGAGTCTTGGACAACAAAGAGCTGAGTGTAGGCATGACTTATGATGGGAAATGATGGCCTCCATCAGATGGATGGTACCTTCTGCCCCTCCCACAGGAAAGCAGGTCTAGCCCCTCAGCCCCAGTGTAGAGCTGGGCCACTTTCTGAATATAAGAAATACAAGGACACCTAGATTGTCTTTAGAAAATTCAGCCATTATATCCTCAACTCTCAGATCAGGTTGATGGCAAATATTTGAGGAGGGAAAACATCATTCATTTGTTTTCATTCATTCAACAAATACCTATTGGATACTTACCCTGGGCCAAGCATTCTGCTAGATGCTGGGAACACAAGAGTCAGCAAGACAGACATTTGTCTGCCCTTGTGGATAAAACATAGTAAATGAATAGAATGATTTCAAATTATGATACATACTATAAAGGTAAACAACAAGGGTCTGAAGTGGGGGTAGGGTAGGTGGGTGGTCAAGTCCTGTTTAAAGACGTGGTATTTACCCTGAAAAGATGGAGAGAGTTTTGTAGGCAAAAAATAGGGAGGAGATGGAGAGCACTGCAGGAAAATCAAATAGCATGTGCAGAGCCTTCACATGAGGAAGCTCATGCATTTCAGGAACTGAATGAAAGGAGCCCATTGGAGGTTTACGACTCCAGGAGTGGGAGCCAAGACTGGAAAGAGGAGCAGTGGCCAGATCAAGGATGGCCTTAAAATCTAGAGTGGGAAGTTGGGGTTTTATTCTTAATGCAGTGGAAATCTATGGCAGAGTTGTGATTAGGGCTTATGAAGTGAATGAAGAGGAGTGAAGTGATACAATTAACATCACTTCATTTGTGTTTCTTTGTTGAGAACACACTGGAGGAGTGAGAAGCGACGCAGAGAGACCAGCTGGGAGCTGCCGCCGTAATCCAGGTGTAATCCAGGTGAGGGGGTTGGTCGCCTGGACTAGTGCTTGGCAGTGGAGATGGAGAGAAGTGATACAACTGATTTAACTCAACCAGGTGCTTGATCCGAATGATGCCAAATGATTTTATTACCCTCTTTTCATGTTTTATATTCCAGTCATTTCTGCATGAAACCAAGTGGAAAAAGAAGAGGAGGGGGCAACAATTAAGGGGTAAAATATTAATACAGAAACAGTAAAATTCTCCACCAGTTGATTTCCAAAGAGCTTTCTGGAATCCATCGAGATTTTTTCAGATTAATTCTTGTATGTAGGCACATCTTCTCTGGACTGAAACAGTCACTATTTGTCTCTGAGGAGGTGCTGCTTCAGTCAAAATGGCCAGCAGGCTATGCAATTTGAGGCCTAAGTCAAGCCAACGTGGAGAAAATCTGGAGCCTTGGAATAAACATCTTTCCAAAATGCTACTGGTTTCATTACAAATTGATTTACAAATGACATCTTCTGGTATGGTAGTTTGAAAGAATCATCATTTTGAAACATCTGCCAAATTTTAAATGACATTATTCATGAAATTACGAAGACAATTGGATCCATGATTATGAAATTTTCCAAGTCACGTATCGTACGGACAACACTTGGCTCACACCTGCCCTTGGATCCTGTGCTTTTGGCCCTTCTCAACCTCTCTCTCGACCAGTTTGGCTTCTCTGAGTCTTATCACTAAGATATTCAGACTACTATTATGAAATGTTGCTGCAGATCTTTTGGTTCTCTTGATAATGTTGTTGGCAATATTAAAGGTGTTTAGCAATATCTTTCATGGTGTGGGCTTTGTCTGGAAAGGAAAGATGCCTTTGATTGAAGTTTGAAACCCTTAGTGACATGAACTGACACACAGATCACACTTCCGTAAATTAGAACGTTTAAGGCATAAGGGTATCTACCTGTTCCTGTTTCTAGGTATTTTTGGATGTTATTCTTTATCCACTTTGTTAAGATATCCAGACCAAAGCTTAAAGATAATGTCTTTCAGTCTCAAGGCTCTATGTTTTTTTGTGAACTTGTTGTTTGTGTTTTTATGTTTCCACTCATACCATCATCATGATAGATAACGAATTAGTGATTCAATTTTCTTCACTTTCACCATAGAACAGTGCTGAAATCGTGGTGATTTCACCAAAGCATGGGTTATAGCACTTGTTGGCCACTAATTGGTTCTTCTTCCTCCGAAAGTCACTCTAATTGGTTCTGTCCATCTTTATCTTTGTTGGCTAAAGCTTTCATTTTAGGCCTCTTTCTAGGATGCCAGCAAGCCCATGCATTGTTTGCCTTTGGTCAGGTGCCCAGCCTTCGCTCCTGTCAGCCGAGGCCAGACCATAGTAGAGAGCCGTGGCCAAAGAATAAGGGAGGAAGCCCCCGGGGCAGTCTTGCTCAGCAGTGGCTGTGGACGGGAGTCCTTAGAAGGGTCTGTGGCTGTGATAGGTTGAAAGTCTTGGCTCATGCTGTCGATCATCTAGGCATAGTTTATTGTGAAAGTAGCTACTGTAACCAGCCTCTGATACATATCTTCTCATTGGCATGTACACCGAAGATAGCAGTGCGATGAAACTCCAGGGACTGAGGGGATCCCGGAGTTGGTAAACAGAAAATTCAAATTAACTACTTATCTCATGGTCTTACAGATAATTTTAGGCAAAGCAGGCTTGAAATTAGTTCTGCTGATTAATAGAAGAAATGGTTAAATATTGTTTCAGGAAGAGATCATTGATCTAGGAACCAGGAAACATGGCTGGTTCTGGCTCTGAGACTCTCTGTGTGATCTTGGGAAAAGCACTTCAGTCTTCTGGCCCCCAGTGTCTTTCTTAGTCTATAAAAGGAGTCTTGTTTTGGATTACTTCTACCGCCAAGCCCTCCTACGTCTGAAATTTGAGAAACAGAATTGAGAATCAAAATGAGATAGAAGCCCATGAGTAGTTAGGAAAAAAAAGGTCAGAGTGAAATTAATGGTTATTTATGGATCATGTAGTGTGATATTCCATGTGTTTTATGTATATTGTCTGCTTATTCTCAAAAAAATCACTGCAGGTTTATCTCCATTTTACAGAATGGAGAAAAGATTAGATGCCTTGTCCCCAGACATGTAAGTTGGAAACAACAGAGAGGACCCAGATTTACCTAGTTTTCCTCCCCCAAAATGATTCTCATCATAGCAAATTCTCCTTTAAATACAGGGAGAAACAAATGCTTAGGGAAAGACAAAGGCAGGTAAAAACATTATATTTCACACAGAAGTAACGTTCTCATTTTTGCTCTATTGATGTGGAGACTGGGTTGAGATCTCTGAAGTGTGACTCAGAGTCTGAACCTTTGCGCTGGTTGTTTTCACTGGGATTTGATGAAATCTGTAGGTGTGTGAGTTAACGACGAGTGCTTCAGCGCCTCCCTGGCCATGCGTAAACATCCCCATGCAAAGCGGCGAGGAGCGCTCTGCTTATCACAGCTGCAGTCAAGCCAACCAAACTGTTTCTACTGCTGAGGATGAAATTCGTAAAGCTCTCTCTCCCAAATAAGATAACGTAACATAAAATAAACCTCTCGTGTGATGGCCAGTCCTTTGGATTACCTGCTCAAATGCCTTCTTTCTATCAGGCTTCCTTTGAAGTCTCTCAAAGGATTGGGGCACTAAGGAGAGTCAGGTTCAAGGTTTTAAGTGTAAAACTTGCTTTAAACAACCAATCAGCCAAACAAAAACACCAGATTAAAGCAACAGAAGCCGTCTTTGCCTCCTGTTTATAGTGTGCACCTCTTTGTTAACACAAGGCAGATAAGAGTGCTCAGTAGAATGGAAATCAAAGAACTAAGACCTTGTATTTACATAGACAAGTGTTACGCAACTTTTCAAAAGCTTACCCCTTTTGGAAAGATCTAAATATTTGTCACAGCCCTATCTGCACACGCGGAGCTGCCACCAGGTGAGAATCAACCCTGAAGGTTTCACTGAGTGTTGCTTTCCAAATAAAAATGTAGTTCCAATCCATTATTCAAACTGCCCAGAAACGTGGATATAGTCTTTCCAGGAGAGCCTGCCCTTCTGCATTGACAATTGCGGGCATGTGAGGTTCTTTAACCAAGTTATCACACTGGTTCTCTCACCAACCCTGTGAGGCTGGTAAGTAGAGCAGATGTCGTTAAATTCATTTAAACACAAGGAAACTGAGGCTCAGGCAGTTCAGTTACTTCGCCCAAATGATCCAGTTAATAAGCGGTGAAGCCAGAGCTCTCATAGGTAAGTTCTTTCCACTGTGTGCTTACCATGGTGCAGTATTGCAAGGTTAACCAAAGCCAGGATACAACGCGCATGGCAGTCGCTTGGTGAACGGAGATCTGTGGACGCCTGCACTAAATAATCTCCTCTTTTGAAGAACAATGGTCGGTGTTTGCTTCCTTTCACTCTTGGAAAGTATAAAAACCCATCACGAAGAGGACGGGGTCGTTCTCAGATGTGCTTCTGGAACAGTCCCTCTAGCATTGATCTCTGTGGTCGTCTGAGACCACATCCCCATGTGAGTAAGTAAAGATGAAGGCTGAAGGTTCACAGTGACCTAAGGCAGAGCTGCGTCTGCCCTGGTTTACCCATCCCCAACCCAGTGGGCTCCCAACCAGCCTAGGTTGAGAGGGCCCAGCATGTCTTAGGGCAACGGAGAGGCTCCTATTTACTACCCACCCCTTAAACAAAATTAAACAATACAAGACACTAAACACCTCTTTTACTCTTGAGTTTCATCTGCAGTTCTGTTTATCATAACTTTTAACCTTTAAAGAAGAGATTGTAACCTGGCAGGATCTGGCCTGTAGAAGGGTTTAATTTGGTCTACATAGTGTTTATATCTATTTGGTGTAGTTTTTTCTTTAAGTGGGGGTGGTAATTAGGTTTATTTATTTATCTATTTATTTGTTTTAACAGAGGTCCTGGAGATTGAACCCAGGACCTTGTGCATGCTAAGCACGCGCTCTACCACTGAGCTATTTCCCTCCCCACTGTATCTATTTGAAAAGTTAGTTTTCAACATTTACAAATCCATTATGGGTTTCTTAATTCTCTTGAAGATCAAAAGTTCTGGCATGGCTGAGCCAGCAAGCCCCTGGCCACGACTGTCTGGAGCAGAGTAAAGTGACCCCTTGGGAGGGACCTTGGGGAGGGTCATGAGCTCTCCGATTCTCAGGTGGCTCCAGCTCTCCATGGTCTGCCTGTCAGGGGGGCCTTCCTGTGGGCATTTGGATTTGCTCCTCCTGCTTTAAGTTCTTGCTGTCTTTTAAAGAGTGCAATTCTCTCCTTCTTCCTTTCTCAGCCCACCCAAATAGACATACTTCACCAATGTCTGCCTTTTTCACTTTATTTTTAAATGTAAATCTCTACAGAGGTATAGATGGTGGAATACGGAGCTGGAGGAAGATGGGGAGATGATAGAAAGAGGAAGCAGGGACAGAGAGGGTGAGGATGGAAAAGTCACACCTTTGTTCTAAAGTGTCTGTACATAGCTTTTCATCTCTTTCAGGGCATATCCCACAAGCCAAACACTCTGGCTCTTTGTGTAACTTATTAGTCAAGGTGATAACACATCAGACAACCACAGACAGCAGAGCCTCGAAGAAAAACCTAGAAAGTGCTTCTGACTGTAGTCTTATCTACCCATGGCCAGAATGCCTTCAGATGTAGGATAATACATTCCAGGACCTGGTTCTGTTGACTCATCTTGTTTAAGTAATAATTCTTGATAAGCCCTAGAAGGTTAGAATTTAGAAAGCATCTGGCTCAGCGGGTCTCAACCCTGGCCACCTGTCAGTACTAATCTGGGGAGCTTTAAAAACAAACAAACCAAAAACCTGGGTGCCCAGCCTGCAGCCTAAAGGAGTTAAAGCAGGAAATCTGAAGGTGGGGCCAGGCACCAATATTCTAAAAAATGCTTCTTGGGTGATTCCAAAGCCTAGGCGAGTATAAGAATTAATGAACTAGATCTTAGATCATCTTGCCTGAAAAGGCCTGATTTTGTGGGTGGGGAATCTGAATTTAGCAATTTACCCAAGAAGTTTACCCAAGAATTGGGGACCAGAGAACGGAAGAGCTGGATCAGGAATCCTGGTTTCCTGACTCCCCACCCAGGATTCTCTACTCTACACAACTCGGCCATGCAGTGTGCAGACCCCTCTCTCATACTCCCCACAAGCCCTGAGTGGTGGCAGGGGACCATCTGGTTACTCACTGAAGAAACAGACACAGCACTGGGTAAGCACCGGCCCAAGGCCACAAGGGAAAGAAAAGTAGAGGTGGCATTAGATGGGGGAGCTTCTGCGGGCGACGGTCAGCACCAAATGGAAGGGGAGACTCCAAATGCATGAGCGAATAGCATTCTGGGATGGGAAGAATCTGAAAGCTAATTGGCAATCATCGTGGTTATTAACAGAAAAATTGACAACTTGACATGGACACACACTATCAGTCTTTTTTGTCTAGAATGGGAGAATACAGCAGGATTATTTTAATAAGAAATCTGTTTCTTTTTTTAAAAAAAACAACTTTATTTTCATCTAATTTTAGACCTACAGAAAAGTTGCAAAAATAATAGAATTCCCTGGATGCCTCTCACCGAGGTTCCCCTCTTGTTAGCGTAGCTGCGGCAGGGTTAGTAACACCAGCACAGTAGTGTTGGGACAATACTACTCACTCAACTATAGACTTTATTGTGATTTCATCAGTTTTTCCACTAATGACATTTTTCTGTTTGAGGATCTGGTCCAGGACCCCACGTTGCATTTATTTGTTTATTTCTCTTTCATCTTCTCCTGTCAGTGACAATTCCTTCGTCTTTGTCTTTTGTGAAGCACTTTTGAGAAGCACTGGTTCATATTGTAGAATGTTCCTCGATTTGGGTTCATCTGGCATTTTCTCATGATTAGAATGAGGTGATGCCTTTTGGGGAAGAATATCACAGAAATGATATTGTAAACTTCTCAGTGCCCTATTTCTAGCGGCTCATGTGACCATCAGTCTTATTACTGATGATTGGTTAAAGTAAGATCTCTTTATTTCTGATGATCCAACTGGGCAAATTAATTGGAAAACTTGGCACAAGAGAAACCCCTAAGTAGAACCTTATGCTTTGGTGGAAAAACAAAGTGACCATGTGGTGTGATTTCAAAGGGGCTGGGATTGCTCTAATTTCTCTTTTCTCCAACAACCAAATCATTTTCTTGTATGGGCTGTTGCCTGACATTCTACCATTAGAGCTTCATTTATTTAGCTAAAGCTTTGATCCCTATTAAAATACAAATACCAAGGGAGAAATTCCATGTACTGCATTCAGCTGGCCCTGGGAGAAGCCTTGGAGAAAAGGTAGAAGAAAAGCAGTTAAGCCTTTTCTGCCTTTGCTGCTTCTGATATGGAAGCAGTGAGGTTCCTAAAAAGATCCTGAAAACAATTGCTACGTTATTGCCAACGTGGTCTCTTTGAAGCAACATGGTCTCCGAGCTTTGGCTCAAATCTTTCATGGACTTCTCATTTTCCTCCAGATGAGTTCCTTAATGCTGTATGACTCCAGCTTTATTTTATCTTTTCCACACTTGCTCCCCCCAATCCAGTGATCTAGAACTTCTTCTGGTTCCCACCCTCTGAACTGTCACATGTGCCATTCCCTTGCTTTGAAATGTCTTCCCCAATTCTCTTGACTAGTTTGACTCTTACCAACCCTGTGGGTCTTAACATAGTTTGACTTGTCCCAGAAGGCCTGCTGTGAACTCTCCAAGGCGACCAGTTGCCCTTCTCTGAGCTCACATAATCCTCTGTACATCCTCATCGTTGGAGTTATCATTCTGGTTTGTAAATTTCTCTAAACTTAACAATGTCTCTCTCTAGACTGAGAGTTACCAACTACAGCCCATGGGCCAAATCTGGGCCCCCCTCCTGTGTTTTTAAATAAAGTTTGATTGGGTCCCAGTGATGCCCACTTCTTTGTGTATTATTCCCACAGGCTGCTTGCCTGCTATACAGCAGAGTCAGGGAGTCTTGATAGAGATTGTATGGCCTGCAAAGCCTGAAATACTTACTACCTGGTCATTTACAGCAAAAGTTTGCCAACCTCTGCTTTAGATTATGCATTTGTCTAGCGCTCCTGTTCTAATACACCTTGATCGATAATTGTATTAATCTTACCTGCTCTTGAATTCACAGCTGTTGTCACCCCGGGAGCTAGCCCACAGTAGATCTTCAACAAATATTTGTTGAACAGAGACAAACTGCACAATTTCATTCCAGCCCCTTTTTGTCCACATGTTACAGCCAGTGGAGTGGCTAACGTAACAAACTGAAAAGAAAAAACAAATCTGTCCTATTTTGTATTTGTTTCTGAGGAAGAATTTACTAATGGAAGTGTGTCTATAGCTTATTCTAGGCTTCATGTCACATTTCCCATCCTGAAACAAACAAATAAACAAATGATCTCCAGTTCATTGAAGCCCACAAACCTTATTAACAAGATGGTGTTATATTCACGTAGTCTGGCCACAAGTTAGACCGATACTGACCGGTTTTACTGGCATTATTGGGATTTTTGAGCTCTCAAGACTCATCCTGGCCCAGGCCAAATTAAAAAAAATAAATAACTTGGGATTCCCAGAGAGTTTCCTGGTGAAAATGTCAAATTTAACCAGATTAACGACCATTAAATAAGGTCACGGAGGAATTAAAAAGATTTCCCATAAGTGAGTAGCTAAAATTAAATTAACAAAAATTAAGAGGTAGATGGAGAGAAATAGGTTTATTCCATTTGCTCTGTTGGCTTGGAAATGTACTTGGTCTTCACCCTCAGGTGCCCTGCTGACACCTGCCTGTGGTCGGGGTTTGTGGATTGCATTACTCCTCCAAATATGAAAAAATATAGACTGAGTTTTGAGACTCTTGACTTCCTCTGGGAGAGGGTTTAACATCAAAGGAACTATTTCTACAAACATTTAAAGCATCTTTTCTCTTCCTGCTTTCCTTCCCCATACTGCTTTGCTTTTGGAAACACTGAACACACCCAGTTTTCCAGACTCTGACGGCCCAACGTTACTCCTTTTCCTTAGCAAGGACCACATTACTGCCGTGATTTATGGCTGGTGAATAATTAGGAGCCTGTTGCTATGGTCTGGGGTTGAGATCAAAAGAACCATGTGTCAAAGTGAAGGGAGGGGTGGCTGGAGCAGAGGCGAAGGGTGGTGGTGTTTGTTTGTAATCCTAACCAGAGAGAAGCCGGGCCATCGCTTAATTGGGAAAAGGCGCAGCGTCTGAAGAAGGCCATGAAAGAAGAGCCTGTTCTGTGAAAAGAATCTGTGTGTTTTGCAAACCAACCATATTTAGTGATAGGTGAACCCCTGGGGGACCTGGAGGCTGGACGGTTTGAATTAGCACTCAAAGGTTTGGAGAAAAATGTGAAATATATGAATAGTGAGTACAAAAAAAAAAAAATATTGCCCAAATGGGCTGGCTTAGGAGATTTCTGGTATTTCCTTCTTCTGGTCAAGAGGAAATGCCAAGGGAAGAGCTGCAGTATTTCAGCACTTCTGTATCTGTCATCCGTGTTCCCAGTGAATATCAGTTCTCTGCTTTCTCTTTGTCCCTGGGGGCAGAGAGGTGGGGTGTCCAGGCTGGGCTGGCCTGAGGGGGCCAGGGCGGCCCGGGCGGGGCGGGGAGGGCAGCCGTGGGGGGGAAGGCACACCAGCGCAGAGAGCACTGAGGTTCCATCTGCTGTATGTTTATGACCGTCTATAAATCACACAGAGAGCGTCGGGAAAGATCCTGGACAGGGTGCCAGGAAATCAGTCTTTCAGTCCTGGCGTGGCTTCTAACAAGCTGTGTGGCCTTGGGCAAATCTTAGACTGCTGGGGTCTCAGTTTCCTTCTCTGTCAAACCAGATTGACTGACTTTTATGAACTTTGAGCTCTCATTCAGCTCTCAAATGCTGTCATCAGATTCCTCTCCCCAAGACTTGGAAACTGTAGGGTGAATCCCTGATCTGAGCAAAGGTCCTCTTTGAGTTTGACTTTTCCTCTCCAGATGGAAAGATCAAACCTGGCTGGGACTGGCAGGCATTTTTAAATGAAATATTCAGTTTGGCGAGGGAAGTGGGCAGGTTCAAACACATCTAGGGTGCAGGATGGCAAGGACTGAACCCCGAGGACCTTGTTGGAGCTCACCGGGTGAATAGAAAGCAACTGAAACCTCGTTCACCTTATAAAACCACAGGTATTCAGAGGAGATTAGGAACGGGGCTGTGCGGGGTGAAAGTCCTTTTGCGGGGTTTGAAGAAACCCACGGTGCGGGAGGAAGGACTGCTACTGCCCTAAGGTGACTTTTCCAGTATTGGGACCCACGGTGCCTGGTAAAGTACAGTCAGAGAGGACACTGGAGAAGCTGGGACCCTTGAGAAGTTGTGTGTGTGTGTGTGCATGCGTGCGTGTGTGTGTTCTGTGATTGAGCCTGGTGGGCTCTGGCTGCTGGGGCCTCAGCTCTCCCCACATGACCAGTAGACCATGCTGCCACCTAGTGTGGGCTCCAGAATTTCTCCGTGTGCTTCCGAGAGGCTGAGGAACACAAAGATGTGAAGGCAGGAGTTCCCAAAGACTCACAGAAAGAGGAGCCAATTATGGGACCACGGTGGCCTCCCTCCTCCTCTTGATAACTCCACTTCTAGTTTTGGACCTGTGTGGTTCTCCAACTAGACAGGATCCTGAATTCTACACGAAGGTTCCAGCTTGAGGGCACCAGCCATCGACATCCAGGCGCGCCCTCTCTGAAGAACAGAAAGTTGACATCCAAGGTGATGGAAAAGGAGCAGTATTTGGTGGAAAGCTGGGCGAAGAAGAAATGGGTCATCGCTTGCCATGCGCATCAACAGGGAATGTGTGAACCTGGAAAAGTTTACTTGGCAAATTATGCAAAGGGATAGTATCCCAGAGTTTTCCTTTAAGGTCAGTGAAAGGTGGGGATCTCAACACTGACATGATACCGTGAAAACACACCCCTGAATGTCTCTTCAAAACACGTGCCCACAATGGAAACGTATTCTTGATAAGGCATAGAACGGGTGGAATTATGCTAATCGAGGAACACCTTACAGGGTGAGTAATTTAGTAACCTCTTTCTAAGTCTGAGAGCCTATTTTAAAGTTCTAAATGGCCCCATAAATGTAGTCAGGCATATATTCCCATCCTGATACTGGATAATAAACACAGTCGGGGTCTAAAGTACCTTGAGGGACACCCCACTGTGCTTATTATCCTGTGCTTCCCTCCTAATCATTAGAGCCTAAACTTTAACACTCACGGCTCTGTTTACCTAACACGTCGTCAAATCCCGTACATTTTGGTTCTCTTACCTTTCCTGGAAAGTCAGCCACAAGCATGGACCTGTTGTCATCTTTCTCTCCTTAGCACCGACTTGAGTCTAAGTCCATATTTTAAAAAATGGAGATGTTGCCTCAAAACTTTAAAAAAAATACGCTATTTAGAATCCTTTTACATGCTGAGGCTGAACTAAGTCTGAAATTGCCATATTGGAACGTCACTCAAAAACTGAAAATATTTATGTAGCTAGAAATTCTCTCATGGCCCCTTTGTCTGACTGTATAAAGAACCAAGGTTATAGTTTTATTTTTTATTTTTTTAAATGGAGGTACTGGGGATTAAGCCCAGAACCTCATGCATGCTAGACACATGCTCTGCCAGTGGGCTATATCTTTCCCCCGACAGTTTTAAAACTTTGAAATAATACATTTATATGACTAAAATACTGCTTTATACCTTTATGTGTATTGGGGTTTTTCCAAAGATTCATTTCCTCAAAAGCATTCCATGCTGAGAAGTTGAAAGTCCACTCCACCATCTCTCTTCCTTCGTATCTGCAGTGATTTTTTTTTTTTTCCCCACAGAAATGCTGACGGGCTCTATCTCAGCCAGTCTCATTCTGCAAATCTCATTGATTGTGATTTCTCTTATGCTGTGTGTGTGTCTGTGTGTGTGTGTGCTTTTAAACATTTTTAATACATTTCCCAAACTGCCTTCCAGAAAAGTCTCGACCTATTTACATCCTTAGGAAAAAATTGTAAGAGAGTTAAAATGGACATCTAGATGATTTGACATATGTTTACGTTGTGAAATAATCACTACAGTTGAATGAATTAACATATCCATTACTTCACACAGTTACTTTTTTGTTTTTTGGAGGAGACAGCACATTTAGGATTTATCCTCTTAGTAAATTTCAAGTGTACTGCACAGTGTTGTTACCTCTGCTCACATTAGCTCTCCGGAAGTTATTCATCTTGCTTAGTTTGTTCTCTTTGACCAACATCCTCCCATCCTGCCTGCCCCACCACGCCCCTGGTAACCACCATTCTACTCTCTGCTTCTACGAGTTTGACTAATTTATATTCCACATGTAAGTGTGATCTCCCTTACTTTAACCCTCTGAGAAAATGGGAGAGTTGGGAGAGAGAAGGAATTGGAAAACTTTCTGTGAACAGAGACCAAATGTTCAATCTGATGCCTGTGCAGGGAGTGGGCTACATCCAAATTTCAACTTTCCTGGAAGAGAAATGAAAGTTCTGGTGACATGCAATGTGTGCACAGAGGAGAGGGGGAAGAGGAAGAGACAGAGACCATGGGACAGGGGCCGGAATCCATTCCATGCCCCAGTCCCACGGTCTTGTCACTCCCCACAAGAGAGAGAGGTGCGCACCAAGTCATGACATTGTGGCGAGTTCTCTATCCCTGAGCTCACACCCAGGGAGAGAAGACGACCAAGAATTGTGATCAAGCACCCAGCGTATGGAGTTCGGCTGGATTTGAATCCCAGCTTCGCCACTTTCTTATTGTGTGCCCTTGCATTAGATTGTTTCATCAGGCTTTGTCTCTATCTGCTCATTAAAAAAAAAGAGCAATCACAATATGTACTCATGGGATTGCTGCAATGATTGAAGTGTGGGTGCAAAGTGCGTAACGGCGCTTTGCGCACAGTAATTGGTCCGTGCATGTTAGCGTTATTGTGTCCTTGTTGAAATTAATGGGAAAAGTGGATCTGGATACTCTTAGAGTAACAGAAAGGAAGACAATGAGCCCAGTTTTTGACCTCCTTCATAGTCAGAGGTTGGCAGATCGTCTAAGCGACATACCAATCAGTTCTACTTTGGGCCAAGTGGGGGATACAAAGGCCCAAGACTGGCCATGTAATGTGTGGGACTCAGTGCAAAATAAAACTGCAGGGGCCTTGTGCAAAAACTGTTAAGCTTTTCACGATGATGACGCAGAATATTCAGTGGAGTGTGGGGCCCTTCTAAGCAGGTGGTTCCGTACAACTGCGCCAGTTGCATGCCCATGAGGCTGGCTCTGAAAAGGTCACACGGTACATGGCCTCTGGACCCACCAAGCTTGCCCTCTAGCTCTCAGACTCTATGTGAGCTTTTCCTTTTCCCTCACTTCTTATTGTGTTACCCTTTTGCAGTAGTGTTCTTGGTGTTTGAATTTATGATTCAAAACGCAAGCTTCCTGGAAATCATCTAAGAGCACTTGAACCCACTGTCCTATTTCCCCACATTTCCTGCACCCTTCCATTCACTGCCATCCGGCTGTCATCCCCAAAGCCCCTCCCTCACTCAACCACCGCTATCATTTGCTCTAAATTTGGGTGGGGTAGCTCTGGCTTCTTAATTTTCTCTTCACGGTACCCATAGGCATCCCACTTAAACTGTATGCATCATTTACAGTTTGACATTGACACCATCACCCTACAACTCTCCTTTCGGACTTCAGTGATGCCCCTCCAGGGTTCCTTGTGTCTCTCTTCTCCTTTTCTGCTTTTTTCACTTCCTATATATCTTTGACTCAACATTTGATAATCCTTATAGATTTATTTATGACTCTGGGTCCTGGTTCTGATTTTTTTTTTCTCTGCATATATTCCTTGAGGATCTCATTCACTCTGGTGGCTTCAACCACCACCAAATAATGCCGACTCTGAAATAAATACGTTCACCCTCCTTTCTGCTGATTTAGACCTATACTTCCAGTGTACATCTAGACAGCTGTGTCTGGACATTCCTAAGGGACCACACCCTCAACACATCTCAAGCCAGCTTGTGTTTTCCTCATTCCTTTCTTCTCTTGTCCACTTGTATTGCAATATGACTTTGTAATCTCAACTAGAATCATGGGTGATCCTTATTCAGTCTTTGCCTCACCACCCGTTATCCAGTGCTTCCCCAATTTGCATTAATCTTACCTAAAATCTCTGGAATCTCTCCCCTTCTTTCAATTTTCATTACTAGCTCTGTGCCCATCACCAAACTAGTCTATTTGCCTGTATCTGTACTATCCTGTCTTTGCACTGGACTCAGTCTCCAAGTTTTCTACCTCCCAGTTACATTTACCCAAAAAATGTTTTCTAAAATGTAAATTTGCTCAAGGTACACTCCTGTTTAAGGAACCCTATTGTCTGATGGTTAAAGTCAAAACTTGTTTGGAAGCACACAAATAGTTTAGTTTTTTCTGTCTTATCCAAATTTATCTAAGATTAATCTTCCTTACCCAGCCTTTCTAATCACACACCTTAAGTCAAGCAACTCCCAACTGTTGACCTTTCCTTGACTGTGTTGCCCTCTTTTATATCTCCAGGCTCTTGCCCGTGTTTCTTATGTCCAGAAATGCTTTCCCCTAAATTCTTTACCCCCACAAATTCCTAACTGTCTTTCAAGGTGCAGCTTATCTGAGACTTCTCCCAAGAAATCTTTTCTGCTCTCTGGGCCCCCATAGCTCTTCACAAGTAATTATGTTGATTGCAATGGTTTATGTGCCTTCTCTACACCGAGCTGTGAACTCTTGGAAGCCAGGTAGCATGCGATATCCGTCTTCATATCCTCAACAGCTACCATGATCCCTAGCTCAGAGCAGAAACTGAAAGAATGCTTCATGACTATCTGATGTGGAAAGTCAAAGGTTTACCAGAACTCTTGACTCAGAGACTCTGAAGGGGTTCATTTCGTTTCTCTATTTAGTTACAAATGGTAGAACTTGGACCAAGGAGAAAAAAAGAACTTTATTAAAAACTTTCCATGCTGCTGTGGGACGTGCTCAAGCAGAGGTGAGTTACCATAGAGGGGGAATCTGCACTGGGATTGAACACTGTCTGAAATTTCTTATACCTAAACCCGTATAGTAAGGTGGATAAGATACAGCAAAAGTGTCTCACAGATAGAACTTGTGATGTGCCTGTGGAACCAGCCGCCCTTGTTCTTTCTATCTCTGCTTCCTCCTTTGCCCTCACTTATTCAGTCTTTCTTGAACGAATCTTATGTCTACTATTGAGTGGTTATTACACCTCAACTTTTGAGAACTTTTGTGAGAGAAAGCCAACAATACCAGGCATTTCTTATTTTTGATCATTCAACTTGTGTGTCAGGCTGTTCATGCCATTTGTTTAAGCTCTTTTGGGTCACAGTGACCGAAGTTACAACCCTCATATAGATCAGTTATGTTCCCAAAGAGAATTGTCACCTCCTACATTCTAAGGCAGCATGCCTTTCTCTGACCAGCTGAGAAAAAAACAGCCTCAGAAGAACATCTCCGTTATTGGAAATACAACACCAGCTAGATGGTGAATCAGCAGTATTTGTGTGTGCCTATGTATTTTTATTAACATTTGTGAAATTTCAAGTGTCTCCAGCACCAGAGCTAATTTCAGAAGGACCAAATTCAGCATAGCTGGGTAAACTAATTGTCTCTTATATACTTATCTTTGGCATGCAGACAGTCAGACCAGGCTAACAATGGTGAACAACACAATGGCAATTACTTTTCATACTACCTTTGTGTCTTTCTGCAATGTTTTAAGCAAATTCTGGTTGCCTTCTTTTGTCAAATTTAAGGCTGCAATGAGTCATGCTTTATTACCCAATTACATATGAGAATAGATGCTACCAAATTTTCTAGTGAAGCCCACAGGCCAGCTCCTAAGTTTAAATTTCTTCATTCGTCAAATGGGAACGAGACATTTCAACAGACTTGTGTACAACTAAAATCTGTAAAGTTCTGTAAAAGAAGTATGCCAAATTTTTGAGGCAACAAATTTAAATACGTATTAGAACTACATTTGTTGAGAAATGGACATGCTTTTGGATAGGCCAAGGTTGGGGGTCAGTAAGAGAATTTATGGAGAAGAATTGTCCACAACAGAATAAAAGTAATTTACACAGCACTGTAAACATTGGCGGCTCTAGGCAGTTCTGGATATATAATGTAACAAACAAAGGACTTAGTCTCTGGCCCGGAACAATTTTCAATTTATCTCCACAAATGCTTGAAGACGACACATTAACTATTAGGCATTGTCATTGAAATCCTCCTCCAGGACCAGCTTTCCAAGACAGTTTTAAAGGTTTTGAAGGGAGAAATGTTGGCTAATATTAACTTGGCAAATGAGTCTAGGTCAAAGGAAAGATTGCATGAACAAACAAAGCATGACCCTAGAATGAACAGAAAGACTAGGAGAACTGGGGAAAAAATACTAGAAAGAGCGGGGACATTAATAAAATCAAAGATATTGGTTAGGTGAGAATCCAAAAGTCCAAGGAAGAATAAGAGAAGCCAGTATACATTTCAATGGAAAGACAGTGAATGTAGATTTAAATGTGCAGAACAGGGCTGGCAAACTTCTTCTGCAAAGGACCAGATGGTAAGTATTTTTGGCTTTGCAGGCCATATAGTCTCAATCACAACCCTTCAACTCTCTTATAGTTTCAGGAAAGCAGCCATAGACAATTCATAAAGAAATAGTGTGGCTGTGTTCCAATAAAACTTTATTGACTAAAACAGGAAGTAGACTGATTTGGCCCACAGACCAAAGGCATAGAAGAATGAAGGAGGAAATAATCAAGCCACATGATTTCACAGCAGTTCCAGCATTGCTGGTCATGGCATAACATCATGGCACAATATCACTGAAATCATAGCCTTATACAGGATTTGTGGTAGTTAAGTGGATGATACCAATAGTTAGTTAGGGGTGCCCTAAAATTGTGCAGTAGGCAACTGCCTACTTTCTCTTTATTTGTGCTTTTCTTTCGGTGAGTGCTTCCCACTAGCCCCTGTCCTGAATACCACCTACATGCATCTTCCAAGAGACCAACAATTTACTCCCCACCATTGCTTCCTTGGACACACTGGGTTTTGTATTTTTGACTACCATAGAAATTAATTTGAAAAAAATTGACAATGACTCCTTAAACATCATATTAGTAGGAATCTAACAATATAAAATGAACACAAAAAGTTACTTCAGTTAATTCTAGAACCGTCATTATAAAGACTTTAGGAATCTTTTGATTTCATACCTGGAGACTTAGGCTTAATCACAGAAACTGTGTATAATTAGGGACAAGGCACTACTAGAAGCCAGGGCAATAGATTTCTAACTTAGAGCTCTTTTGTCCCATTGGATGTTATTCTATTTATGTTGCTACTTCCCAAAGCCATGAAAGTAGTTTTAAATACATGCAAAAAGCGTAATGATCCTATGAAGTCTCGACACAATCTCCATTCCTTCTGTATTATAGAAGAGAAGCAGGAGAGGTTCAGTCTTTCTTAACATCAGAGACATGGACCAAGCAATCTCTTATTCCATCCAAATATTTCACTCTCTTCATGAAAAGTAGATTGCTCTCTGGCCCAGGGGTTTTCCACCTGTGAAGACAGACGTGCAACCAAATTCATCCACCATCCACTCTTGTCATCAGCAGCTAAATGTGTGCAATGACTGGTCAGGCTGAGGATACAAGACATCACAAAGACAATCCTCCCAGGTGGTTTCAACATCTCCATCACCACCTGCACTAGCCAGCCAAAAACTTGAAAAGGTAGAACCACATGTGTGTTTCTAAGATGAGAATCATTCTGTTCACAAGTGGTCAACACCACATGGACTGCTTTTGCTAGACGTCATTTGGCCAAACCCTAACGCTGCTAGTTGAGTCGATGAAATGTAAAGCATTCGAGTCAAATAAATTGGATTAATGCCCTTGGATTAAGATAAATCATTTCCCCAATTTTTGGTCTATTTGCTTTGGCTGAGCTTGAATCCTGCAAACTCTGCTTTTGATAACCACACGAAAGCGGCAGGGAGTGAGCTAGCAAGAGTGAATGTGAGAAAGATTGAAATAGAAAATACATCATCAACGAATGACTTTTGAGACTTTTTTTTTCCTGGATGTTTTAGAACTTGGAATCCTTCTGTAATTGCATTCATTACCCTTGACCCAGGAACTTGAAGAAAATAGAATTGGAGATTAATGATGGATTTGTGAGGATGGTAATTCCTCTGTCTGTCCTTCACAAGTTGAGCAAGGTTTTCCATGAGGTGGGGAGGATCATAAGGTGTGCCCTGTCCCCATTCAGCTTCCCTGCTTAGGGGGAAAACTCCAGTCTAGTACTGCACAGGCTGCTGAAAAGCTACTTGGGGCTTTGACTTTGGACCCTCTGTGACTTACTTTTAGAAGCTGTATCGTCTTGTCACTCAAGTATACAAATTAGCCAGCAAATAAAGCCTCAGTTCTTTGGTTGCTTTCAAACTCTGCAGGTATCATAATTGGAATCATAGCCTTATGCAGGTTTCCTGGTTGTTAAGTGAATGATATCAATGGTCTTGTTCAGGGGTGACCTAAAATTGTGCAGTAGGCAGATTGCCTGTTTTCTCATTTATGCTTCTTTTGTAGGTACCTCTCACCATGCTCCATCCTGAGCACGACTTATGTGTATCTTCCAAGAGACCAACAGTCTACTCCCCACCATCGCTGGGGCAATGCCTTATGGGTGACCCATTCTCTTTCGCTTTCTAGTGCCCAGTTTTCCCCAATGCCCTCAATTAATTCACAGTAAGTTATAGATGCCTGAAAAGGGTTGACTCCCCCCTGAGAGTAGTTGCACTTACGAGATTGTCTTCTGCAAAGGAATGAAACTCTGTTCGCACAAGCTGGGGCTGACTACTTGCGGAAATAATTTGGGGGCGTGGAAGGGGTTTGCATTATCCCTGGAATCATGTCACTTTACTGCTCTCTACTCAGTACTTAATTGCCTCCTGGAGCACGTGGCTCATTTCAAGGCTGCTGAGGTCAGGAAAGCATTTGGAGAGCATATTGCCATATTGGCTTTTATGGGGTCCTTGTTTAGATTGGGTAAAATTTCATGTTCTTTAATGCTGGGAATATAGGCAAACCTATCCTTGGAAAGTTTAATGGAGCAGGTCCCAGAAGGAAATGGAAGCTAATAAGGTGCTCAGTGCTGTTGCAGAACAGCCCAATCTGGGTGCTTTCAACCCCCCTTCATGTTCTAAACCGAAAAAAGCCGCGGGCACAGAGCCATGAGTAGCCGCGACAGGAGTGAGGAGGGTTTTTTTGTTTTTTGGTTTTTTTCTTTTGGCCCTAGGGAAAATAAAAGTCTTGAAAATCTTTTTCACTCAGGGGAAAAAAAAAATATAGGCTAAAGAATTTAATAAGATGGAGCCTTTATTTAGAAACAACATGCCTTCCTGCGAGCACAGATCTCACTCGGAAAGAAGCTAAGAATGGACCTGCACAATTATTTTCTGGCAAAGCACCGATCACATTTGGAGACCTCAGCAGCTGAGCACAGAGTGACAGCTGAAAACTAAAACATGTTACAAAGATCAGAGACATTGCTGAATGCTCCATTTTGAAGTTTGATCCAAAGACCCAATTTATGTCATGTTGATTTTATTGAAGAGAGGAGGTTTAGTCCAAAGGCTCTTTTAAGCCCTAACTCTTTCTTTTGCTCTTTTGGCCCTTCAGCCTCACAGGATTTCCAATATCCCTGGAAGGTATTTGCCCTCAGAAATGAGTCCAATAGTGCTTAGGAAGGAATTAGGTACTTCTCTGAGCTTACTTCCCCTGTCCCCCACCCTCCCCGCCCCTCAAGACCCATGGTTACAAGCCGGCAGCTCCCCCCACATTCTAATAAGATGTCTCATTCTCCCTGAGGCATGCTTGTCAGTTCTGGGTTCTTTTGCAAGATCTACAGCTTGTCCAACATGAAAGAGGACAAGGACAAAGTAGATGACATTTTGACTACTATGTAGATTACAAAAGACTTATTAAATACATGGTATAATAAAAGAGACAATGAAATAAGAGGTGGTTTTGCGTGAAGGTCTTGGGCTCTGGAGGCTGACAGCTGGGGTCTGGGTAGTATTTGCTTCGTGACCACGGACCATTCACTTCTTGAAGCCTGTGCTCCTCGCGTATTAATAAAAAGTGTTCTAATCTCTGCCTCCTACGGCCATTATAAGAATGAAGTGAGTTTAAAACGCCCTATATGTGAACGTTCTCAGTACATATGATGTAATGATATTAAAAGTAACCTGGCATGGTTCACAGTATAAATACTAAAACAAGAGATCAGGGGAGTTCAAAGAGCACAGAGTGGGGTGACGCAGTCAAGAGTAGATTAAGCGAGGTGTATGTAGCGTCTGTATTTTTTCCGCAGCCCTGTCCAGAATGAATGTGTGAATTTGCTCCCATCTCTAAGGAATGAAGAGTTTTCTTTTCCCATTCTGTCTTCTAAGGTTAATGATCTTACATATGTACACTTTCAGAGCCTTTTGAAACCCCAAATGCGTATTTTGGCCTAAACAGGGCTTCCCCCTCTTCCCCTCATTCACACCCTCACATTTGGTAGATTACGTTCCCCATTGTGTGTGTGGACTGCTGGCCAGCTTTCTGCTTCTGTGGCTGGCCTCCATCTGACCCAGTTCAATCCAATTCTTCAAACTGCGTTTGAGGAAAATGCTTTACTTTCGGGTGTTTTATTAAATTCAGATGCATCGTGTTTATTGAATTTCCTAGTCTGATTCTAGGACTCAGTTTAAAAGATCCAACTGGTAGACCGTGATTCACTCACATATTTTCAAAACAGCCGAGAAATTTGAGTGGGACCCCTTAGTTTCAGTGACTGCACCACAGTTACAGTCTGTAACAATTGACACCTTTCCTCCCTTGCTCGTTACATTTTCTCTGCAGTCCCATGCCCCACAATTTGTAGCCTTCCCTGGAATTTACATCCACTTCAAAGGCATGCTGCATGAATATCTTTCCTTTGCTATGACCCTGAACTTGAAGAGCATATTTTCCGTCTCCCATAGAGGACATAAACTCCGTTCTTACTGAAGAATTCCACTGGACAACATGAAGTCTCCATCGTAAGTGACCTCCTGGGTAACGATTGTGTTTGATACCTTGACCAACGAGACTCTAAAGTGTTTCATTAACAATTGCTTCATCGTTGCCGAAATAGATTAATCACCAATACTCTCCCCCATTTACTTATCTTTTGGAACCTCTATTTTTCCAATAATGCGCAGCCCAACCTTTCAGCTTCAGTTTTCTCAACCATATATAGAACCATATTATAAAGAACCGCTGGATTGTGACTAACTCTTCGGGACTCCTGTCCCACATCCCAAATCTATAGTCCTTTGACTCTGTGGCAAGTTTCAAGTTGTTTTATCTTTGTTTTCTACAGGTTTTGCGTGGGTAAGGCTGTGAGCTACGGAATGTGTTTATCCCAAAAGAGACTCTGAGCTTAGGGATGTAGTAGTAAACCTGATTTGCAAATAAGCCATGGCCATACATGTATTTTTTCACCCACATATTTTTGTTAATATTAAGCAGTTATTTGCAAAACAAGCTGGTGCAATTCCTTGGTAGGATTGTTTTACAGGCTTCTATTTAGCTGTTGCAAGAAAAGAACTGCAAAAGGGATTTAAGTTATATCTTATTACTCTCTGTGAGGGAAAATATTGAATTTGGTTAAAAATCACTCAACTCATTTAGAAATTATGTTGCAGACAGACAAATGCAAAGTGCCAGATGTTGGAGTTGGGTAGAGACCTAATTTGAGTCAATGAAAAGTCCACTCTGACTTTGTATTCTTGTCCCTTTAAATGTTATTTACTTTTATTTTTTTCTCCCACTTAACCAAGTTTTACTGTCTTATGAAACATAAAAATTCATAATGCACTTTAAACTTAATCTTATTTAAAAGGCTGCTTCATATAGATCTATTCTACATTCTTACAATCTCTATAATCACAGAATGTTCTTTGTTGACTAATTTCCCTGGTACCACTAGTCCTATGATGTAATGAAGATCTACAATGGACAACTTGCTGTTTAAATTAATTCCACTTTTTATTTATATAACGTCTCATATAAGAAACTGATTATACATTTAAGAGGTTCCTAGCTTGTGTCTCTTCCTTCCAAGACCACAGAGAAGCTGCAGTGATTGTATTAAGCTAAATAATACTTCATTATTCTGCCATTATGTAAGTCAGAAGGCAGAGATGGTAACACATCAATTATCCGGCTTTGTCAGTAAATGAGCTATTCCTTGTAAGCAGTTTTGTCAAGAAACGAAGTGTATCCTATTATGAGTTTAAAATATTAGTATTAGTCATTAGACATAGAAATCTAGTTTAAAAAAATCACTGTGTACCTCCAGGCTGGTCTGGCAGGAGACTGTCACTTAAAATCCCATTCTCAGGTTGACAAGAGGAAACCAGGTGGTTCAGGAAAAAAGGAAAAAGTTGCTTTCAGACTGGCTGGCTCCTGGCTGTGCATCCCCTGCCCGCACATGCTCCTGCTGGGGACACCCTCCATCCTCGCAGCATGTTTCATGTTTCATCCCTGTGTCCACGTGGTCCAGCTTGGTTCTTCGGATTGCCTGCATCTCTTATCTCTGAACTAGAGCTTTGACTTATGGTTTCCTGTATCCCTCATTGGTATCTTCCTATCCCTAAACTCTGACACCCCCACATCTGTTATCTGTCCCCGTAGCTTTGTCTTTTTGAGAACGGCATATAAATGGTCTCATAGAATCTGCCCATGTTTTGGGATCATCTCCTTTTGTCTAGCATGATGCCGTTGAGATTCATCCAAGCTGTTGCAGGCATCAGGAAGCCAGTGCTGAGTATTAGCCTGTTATAGGGGTGGACGTCAATTTGTTTACCCATTCCTCCATTGAAGGATATCTCGGCTTTTTTTCCCCCAGTTTGTGGTGATTATGAATAGAGCTGCTAGAAACACTTGTGTGTAGGTTTTTATGTGAAGTAAATTTGCATTTCTTCTGGAATTGCTGGGTCTATAGAAAGGATACGTATGTTTTCTCTTTGTAAAGAACTGTCTGTTTTCCAGAGCGACAATACCAGTTTATATTTCTACCTGCAACGTGTGAGAGATCTAATTACTTCACATTTTCACCATCACTTTGGTACTGTTGACACTTTTTAAATTATACCCATTCTGATGAGTGTGGAATGATGTCTCATTGTGGTTTTAATTTGCATTTCCCACATGAATAATGATGATGAGCATCTTTTCAAGCATTAATTTGCCATCCATGCACCATCTTTGGTGAAGTGTCTCTTCAAATCATTTGTTCATTTTTAAAATAAGATTGTGTCTCTAATTCAAAAAGATACATGTACCCCAATGTTCACTATTTACAATAGCCAAGACATGGAAGCAACCTAAATGTCCATAGACAGGTGAGTTGATAAAGAAAATGTGGTACATATATACATATATATACAATGGAATACTACTCAGCCATAAAAAAGAATGAAATAATGCCATTTGCAGCAACATGGATGGACCTAGATATGATCACACTAAGTGAAGTAAGACCGAAAGACAAAGACAAATATCATGATATTTGTTACATGTAAAAATCTTAAAAAATGACACACATGAACTTATTAACAAAACAGAAATAGACTCACAAACATAGAAAATAATTTTTTTTTAATTTTATGGAATTCCAATTTGTTACTTTCTTCTCTTGTAGATTATGCTTTTGGTGTTGTATCTGGGACATGTTTGCGTAACCCAATGTCATAAAAATTTTCTTTTTTGTTTTCTTCTAGAATGCTTATAGTTTTGTGTTTTACATTTAGGTCTATGATTTATTTTGAGTTAAGTTTTGTATAAGATGTGAAGTCGTAGTTTGAGTTTTTTTCTGCATATGGATGTCCATTTGTTCTGATATCACCACGGCTCCCTTGATATGATACCTCTATTCTGTTGAGATCTAGAAAACCAGAGAGACAAACTTATTAGAATAGCTTGTAGGGGCAGAGGCTTTACCTACTGTGGTAACTTAATGGTGTTTCCTCTTGCTTCTTGTTCTGAGTTGTGCACTAGGTGGATGGGAGGACCCTATACATGATATCCATCTAGATAATTGAGGTGTCACCATAAGTAAAACAAAACCAGATCACTTAAGCTGAAATACTGTTTCAGCACAACTCAAAACACCTGATCACTAGAATTATGCAGACATTTGTAGCAGACTGATAATAAAATTACTGAATTATTTGCATCCCTCTTTCTTTTTTAAGGCAGTCCATATAATTTACATGTTTTGGTCCATTAATTAATTCAGTTAACACATAGTTATTAAACACCTACTGTGTGCATGTTACCACTCCAGATGCTTGGGAATCATTCATGAGTAAAAGCAGACAGAAATCACCCCCTTGAAAGGCTTGTACCATGCTCACATGGGTAGTAAATATGCACGTATGGGTGAGGAATAGGTGAACACATATTATTCATTTATATTAATAAGATAGTTAAAGATGGATAAGATAATATAAAATGAGGTATATATATAATAAAATAATATAGTAATAAGATAATAGTAAAGGGTCTTAATCATACATTAGTAAATAAGACACTTTTCCTATTTTCAAGGGCTTAAGAAAGTAAGACACAAGTTCCAAGCAGCGCCTTTCCATTGATTTCTTCTTTATTTATTTAATAAATATTTATTCCTAAGTAATATATGCAAATCATCGTGCTGCTCTATGAGTATTTTAATTTCTCTTCCCTTTCTTTGGATTTGTCTCTGTGTGTGTGTGTGTGAATGAGTGTTGGAGGCTGATGTTGATGGTAAATATAGTGCACATGTAAACGTGATGCTCTCCATAAAAGTGGTCCCAACCGGAGCAACGAGAATTTGGAAGAAATAATCCTGTCTGCTGACGTACAAGGCCCTGCTTGTTTGGCCCCATGCCTACCAAGAAATGGTTAATAGCAAGAATTTCATTCTTCATTCCTGAAACATTTTTAGTATGAACATTTTAGTATGGACAGTTTCAAGCATATGCAGTATTGGAGGGAAAAAAACTATAAAAAAAATCCCATGTCACCATCATTCAGCTTTAGACATTTTTTAAAAATATTAACAGCAAGGATTTTGCAGGGAGGCTCATGTGAGATCATGTCCTGATTCCTTACCTGATGGCTCTGTGACTGAGATCAAATTGCTAACCTTCTCCTAGCCTCCTAAGCCTTTTCTTATCTGCAAAATGGGGTTAATGATGCCGTCCTCACTGTGTATGTGGAGCTTCAGGGGAGATAACGAGCAGACTATGTCACTATGTCCGTTACTAGAGGGACTCAGTACATATTGTCTACCTTCCTCTCCTCCATGGCCCCAGCAGCTTGTTTTTAGCACCATAGTTGTTTTGTGTAATAAAACCAGGCTCACCTTGAAAGAAGGGTGTGTGCTGTCCATCAGCTTCCACCCTGCTTGGCAAATAGCATGTATTCAATAGATAATTACAAGCTAACAAGTGAGTGATTGGAGAAGATTTTACAGGAGAGATGTGGAAAGGTGTTGATGTAGGGGAAAGGCATTCTAAGAAGTATATGTCAGGGGTAGAAAAGTCCAACAGGTGCTCACAAAAATGATAAGGTCTCTCACTGGAGAAATCTAGAAGGTGAGAGTAGAAAGATAGGTCAGGTCTGCAGCATAGATCCCAGGATTTCAACATTATGTAGATAACAGGGAGCCACTGGGGTTTTCCCCAAGTAAGTTATTTTTAGTTAGTGCAGCCGTTGTCAGTGTTTAAGTGTGTGTTTTAAAACAGAGTTTTACTGTTAAACAATGTTATGGGGTGAATTGTGTCCCCCACCTCAAAAAGATACGTTCATGTTTTAACCCCCTGTCCTTTGAATGTGACTTGATTTGGAAATAGGGTCTTTGCAGGTGTCCTCAAGTTAAGATGAGGTCATTACGGTAGGCTGTAGCCCAGCATGACTGATGTCTTTATAAGAAGAGGGACATTTGGACACAGAGACACGAGAGAGGACAGAGAATGCCATGTGGTAACAGAGGTAGCGTTTGGAGAGCTGAGCTGTAAGCCAAGGGATGAAGGCCACCACCGGGAGCTGGGAGGAGGCAAGGAAGGAGGTCAAAGAGGGAGCCTGGCCCTGCCAACGCCTTGATTTCAGACTTCTAGGCCCCAGAACTGTGAGAGAATGAATGAATTCCTGTTGTTTAAAGTTACTGAGTTTGTGGCGCTTTGTTCACGGCAGTCCTGGGAAACGAATACACAGAGCTTACGAGTTCTCCCTGGAAATCCCGTTGGCGTTACCAACTTGCGCCACTAACGTTCTAGGTAGCGCCTAAAGATAAACTTTGGTCCCGTCGCCTCTTGAATGGTCCCAAATGCAAAATTAAGAGAGATGCGGTTTGGAAATGTCCACGGGAGCCCAGAAGCCAGAGGTACAGGCCCAGCGCTCCCCGTGCTGTGCAGAGCTACCCACGTGCAGGGAGAGAGGGGCTCGCGGCAGTAGCAATACTAATATATACACTTTCCGACCCAGAGACGACGGGAGGCGCAGGAGCGTCCCGTCTGGTTCTCCTGGCTGCCGTGGGGCCTCGGGGCCTTGTGCAGCGTGTCTAGATGCTGTACTTCTGAGTGACTAGTGAGCTGTGTTGTGTTGTGACAGCAGGCTGGGGATGATTTTGGAAGCGCATTGTGTGGCTCAGAAAGCAGGGGCTGGTGGGGGGAGCCTTGCCAGAGGGCTTGGAGCGCATCCAGGTTTATTTGTCTTACTGCTCAGCCTCCTCCCCCAGCTCTGCTTGGAAGCAGCCAAAAGGGATGCTCCGGAAGGAACTGACAGAATACAGGTGGGGACTCAGCCGGTTGCCGACTAGTCAGGGGGGCATCTAATGAGGAACAGAGTTCACTTCAAAATGGCGAAAATCCATACATAGTGACTAGAGACCAATCTTTGGTGACCTGATGTGGAAGATCTTTTCCATTCTCCTAAGGCTAACAGCCCCAAGTCGGAGCTGTGCATGTAGTAGAGTTGACAAAAATAAACAAAAATGTATCAGGTTGTTGGCTATGCCTCCTTCCAGCTGACTACCGTGGGGAGAAATTGCTCTACCAGCTCTCAAAAAAGGAGCTTACATCCCCTCCAGGCATGTGTTCTGGGTGTGGAAGCTGCCCACGTTCAAGGTGAAGTTGGAGACAGGAGGGGAGACCAGGAAATTTTATTAACAGAGATGTTCTGGCATTGCACAGTCAGGTGGCGCTCAGCCTCACAGCTTCTGCCAGTGCTCTTGGGTTGTTTGTGGGGGCTGGGCTGTTTCCGACTCCCAGGCATTGGGGTTTTTCTCCTGGAACAACATGGAACAGGGTTGGACCTCAACCCCAGTCATTCTTCTTGGGGTTGCAATTTCTATTTTGGCTCCGAAAGAGACTCCTTCCCTGTTACGGGTTGAACGCTTCCCCCCCCAAATTCATATGTTGACGTCTTGGTACTTCAGAACGTGACGTTATTTGGAAACAGGGGTGTTGCAGACGTACTTAGTTAAATTAAGATGAGGTCATTAAGGTGGGCTGTAATCCAGTGTAATAGCATCCTAATGAAAAGGAAACATTTGGATGTGTAACGGGAGACGTCCATGAGAGGATGAAGGCAGAAACTGGGGTGATGATTCTGTAAGTCAGGGAAACCAATGTTGCCAGCAAAGCACCAGAAGCTATGAGGGAGGCATGGAGCAGATTCCTTCATGGCCCTTGGTAGGTAAACAAGCTCAGGAATCAAGCTGAGCGAGGAGGGCAATAGCTCAGTGTCACAGCACATGCTCAGCATGCACGAGGTCCTGGGTTCAATCCCCGGTACCTCCATTAAAAAAAAAAAAAGAAGAAATCAAGCACCTTGATTTCAGACTTCTAGCCTCCAGAACTATGAGAGATAACTTTCTTGGTTAAGCTACACAGTACGTGGTACTTCGTTATTATTATTAAGCATGAAATCAGACATGGGGAGTGGTGGGCTGCAGGTCAGTGGAGCAGACCTGGGGAGTGGGGTTCAACAGTGGGGTTGTAATGGAGAGGTTTGGAAATTGGCACATGGACATGACCCTACTAACTGCCCCGGACTGTGTTTTTCCAAGCATGCCCCTCCCTCCGCATGCGGTATCAGCCCTGCGGGGCCACAGTGATGAGAGAGAGGACAAGAGAGCAAGGACTCCAGGTCACATACACACAGACGAGACACGACAACCAATTCCATTTAAATTTAATCAGAGAATTGAAGACAGGAAGCTAAAGACTTTAGTTCCCTAAGGGATGATATATTAGGATTCCAAGTGTATCAGTTATTCTAAAAATAAAAGTAAACATGTGAAGGAAATAAATTAATAAACAAAGCAGCCAAGTTTTCATTAGAAGACTGCTGTTTTCCTGCCTTAGAAACATTGCTTCCTCAGAAAAGCCATGGATTCTCCCGTAGGCTGGTCCTTGCGGTGATGAATGTGACATTCTAGAAATCTGTGTCAAAGCCCTTTACGTTTTTCCTCTCTTTCCTCTTTTATTTGTTTTCCACCTCAATTCTTAACAGCGTCTTCCTACAAATAAGATAAGGCATGTCTTAACGCTAATACAATGCTTAGCAAATAGATACTGAAGAAACGATCATTCTTTTCATTCAATTTCCTGTCTCTTAATGGTCCTTTTTATTGTATCTTCTTTAAATATATGTGCCTTAAACCTCAACATATTCATAAAAGCAGAGACCGCAGTCCTACTTTTATTTGTTTAATGAAATTTAATTAGCTGCTAACATTTTTTAAAGAGTGAGATTATATATACACATAATTTAAAAAGTGGATTTCCAACTCCAACTTTTCTGAAGAAAATTGGAAGATCTGGCCACACCGGTCACTTCTGGCTGAAGCTTAGCACGCTTTGGGGCAGGGCGTGCGTGCTCCGCCACCTTGCCATGGCCCCTTCCTGCGTGCTTTCCCCTCGACAGCACAGAACTCTGCCAGGGCCGGGGGCAGCAGGGATGAATCCCTGCTGGGAATTTACCCTTCTTTCCAACTCTGCTTCCTCTTCCCTGCCTCCACGTTATTTCCCACATAGCTGTGTAACTATCTGATTCAATCTAAAACTATTATTGGCAGAAAGCAGAACCTGGTTAACATTTGCATTAAGTGGGTATTAGTAACATTAGCCAGGAAAGGCTGCCTGTGTTGAATTTGGCAGAATAAACAGAAATCTGCACCATTAGTACTGCTTAATTAGCACCGCTAGAGAACCATGCCTATTAGTACGTTGAGCTTGTGGCTGATGCTTTCCGAACACTAGTTAATAAGTAAATATTTCCTTTTAAATTACATTTTATGAGCCAGGTCGCCAGTGACAGAATTGGACAGTGGCTGATGTAATAAAAGAATTAATTTTTATTAGCATTCGGAGTTTGCAACATCTGCAGAATTCCTTGGTCTGAGTATTGCCCTTGCACTGGATTGCCTTTTATCATCAACTTGACTTTGGAAACCTCAGCTGTGATGAAAGAGAATAGGGGGGAAATTGTGGGGTGATCCGATTCTAATACTGTTCTCTGAAGAGGGCAGGAGAGTCACAATGTCCCACAGAGGGGGTGAGTAGCAAAATGAAGCTCAGCCCAGGCTGGGGTGATGGAAGTTGTCAAAGGCGGTTGATGGATTTCAGCCCTGGTGATGCTTTTATAGGCAAATGGAACGTAGCATCCTCCATTGGGAAATGATGGTCTGATTTGAAGCATTGTATGTGGGTTTAGGATTGTAACCAGCAGAAAGGCACTGCTGTAAGCCTTTTTGATAATTCTAGGTTGACTTAAACTGAGGGTATGACATAAGGGCGTGGATGCCCACCAATTGGATGCAGCTGGAGGAATCAGAAATGACTTTGCTGATGCAAGAACTTGGCATAATAGAGCTTTGAAAGAGCAACGGGTCACTAAGGGGTCAGAAGTGCAGACAAGGCACCAGGAAGTGTGACTTTCAAAGCAAGTGGCAGGTCAGAGGCCAGGTATACAAACAAGAATCGGGACACAAATGCCAGGTGGTAAGGCTGAATGAAACCCAGAGCACTGCAGAGAGCCGAGAACCAGGAGACCTGAAAGGCAAGGCAGGTTCAGGACAAGGTGAGCAGAGACTCAGGAGTTCAGAGGGAACTTCGTCCCTGAGGGGAGCCCACATCCAGCAGGAGGATGGATGCCGTCTCTGTGCCCAAGCAGAGCCGGTCCCAGGGAGTGCGTCTAGAAATCTGAGAGTGAGGACACCAAGTCAAGCGCTTTTCACATTAACCCTGGGTTAACTCATGTACATGAAGCCAAGAAGGAAAAAGCTGCTTTGAGGATGACATCCTGCTTTTGAAACCCTATAACAGCTTTTCTTGGAGGAGATAAAAATGCAGTGCATCCTTCTTGGTACGTCCTCATTAAACCCCGGCTCTACTGACATTCATACTTTTCAGCACCTGCATTTTGCCGGCAGATCGGACCTTGACAATCTTTTAAAAAGTGATGCTGTTGGTGAGAAGAGTGTTTTCAACATCATGGTACTTGATACCAGTTACGACCTCCAGGTACACGTAATAGTCTCTCTGAAATGTGTATCAGGCTCTGGAATTAAAAATATGTTTATAATTTAAAAATGTGAGATAATGGTTTCAGGGAAGCTGACAATATAGAAATCAGTTTCTAAAAAAGGTGCAGTCCAGAAATAGACACACGCTCCCTCTGTCCCCTCTGTCCTGGCACACATAACCCAAAATTTGGACCCTCACATTTGTAACTCATTTGCATATGTAAGTGCCAGTTGGCAGTGTTTTGAATGCTTCAGCACTTCTCCGCATCCGTTTGAGTTGGGGCTGCAACCGAAACCCTGTTTCAACGTGTTTTGTTTTTCCTGCCATTTCCAAACGAAGTTGTGAGCTCGGGACCTCTTCCAAGAAGGCCCAGAAAGTAATTTAGTTTCACCTTCTTCCTGTCCTGTAGCCTGTCTCATTCAGTGTCTCTCTGAGACTCTGACTAGAGGTCCCGTGGTCATTTCAGTAAATCTCAGAATGTCTAACTGTGGCGCAACATGCGGGAAGCCATCCAAGGAAGATGGACACGTTGGCTCCTGTTAGCACCATGTAGAGATTTTCGATCCCTAGGCTTCGAGTTCTTTCTCTGGGTTAAATCTCTGTGCTGAGCTAGGTGTTATTCTTTCTTTTCTCCTTCTTTCCTCCTTCACAATCTGCAGATTTCTTTTCTTTCCACCTCCACGAGGGCACTGGTTAATTGGTGCACAACCATTTGGCTGAGTGACGTGTAAGGACGGATGGTTTACCAACGGAAGCTGTCACGGCTGAGTAGCAGGGGGATAAGCCGGCAAATGTCTTTGAGCAGGATAATTAGAGGACAGGATGCTTTTTCAATTTAATTTTTACTTTAAATCTATTTTTAATTTGTAAGGTCATCCTTTAACAGTTACAAATGGGAATACAGGCAGATATGTCTGTCACCCACTCCTGTTTCCAAAGCCACCCAGTTCCTCTCCTTTTTGGTAATCAGGGGCTTCTCTTTACAATTCACAGATACTTTATGCATATACAAGCGTTACCATGGGAGGTTAGCATTAGATACCAAGAAACAGTATCAGCTGCTTTCGAAAGGTGATGCCACATAGTATGTCAGCAGATGACGCTGGATCTCTTGCTCCAGGCAAAGATTCTATTTCTGCTCTAACAAAAGATGCTTTGTGCTTTGAAAGTCAGGAAATGTGAAGTCCAAAGGTAATTTCAGAACAGAGAGAGAGAAGATAGGCTGCTGGCAAATCGGGGTTAGGAAACCTTCCTTATAGCTCTGATATATTTATCCAGATAAAAGAAGATGAAGATGGGGATGAGGGGCAGTAGCCAAAGTACCTCTCGAGTCATTGTCCTGCAATTCATACCTAAAGGCGGGGTGGGAAGCCCAACTCTGGGTCTGGAGGGACAGACCAGTTAATAGACCCTTGAATGTTAACGTGCATACAAGTGGGGGATCTTGCTAAAATGCAATTGCCGATTCAGTCTGTCCTGGGTGTGGCCTGAGAGTCTGCGTTTCCAACAAACCTCCAGGTGCTGCTGGTCCTCAGACCACGCTTTGAGTACCAAGAACCCAAACAGATTCCACCACCAGAGACTCCGTCTCCACGGGTGTAAGACAGAACTCTGCCTTTTGATGACCTTGAGAGGTAATTCTGATGTAGGTTGACCTCAGAACACACTATGAGAAACCCAGCTCCTGGAATTTTCTTTCCTTCACATAAATAGAGTGGAGAAGGTGATCACCGAGGAGGATAGAAAAGGCCTGGGGAGGCGAAGGATAAAGCTGTGGGCAGATGGGGGCGGGGAGGGGAGGGAATTTGAAGCAAGTGCACATTCTGCAGTTGAAACCCAGTTTTGCTTCTCACCAGTGAGATGATTTTCTCAGAAGGAGGATGACAAGACTTCCTCCATATCTCTGCTGTAGGCTTTGGAATAATAGCCACAGACATTGACTAACACCCCCGTTCCTTGAAATTTCTCCTTCTCCACGAACTTTGGTTCCAGTCATCTAATCTTCAACGTATCCCAATGAAGCCAATGCGCTTCCTTGTGTAATCCCACCGCAGGTCATCCAGATGCCTCACGAAGGCTGATTTTGTCCCAGAACTCAGATTTGGCTTTCAGGCAAGTGATACGCAAATGCTTAAAGGGAAATATGCCCAGATTTCCAACACAGTCCTGATCTCTGTCAGGAAACCAGTGGGCACTGACTGGTTCAGAATCAACTTGGCTAGTAAAATAAGTAAGTATTGTCTGTTTCCATTTCCTGGGAAATTGGGCTCATTCTGTAAACTCAGGCTTCTCTGGGAAGGCTTTTCAGGGTGTCTCCCCGCTGCCAGCCAGCTATGCACGGCCACTGTGTGCATCTGCCTCTGGGCTCCCTGGGGGCAGTGGGTCAGATGTTCACTGGATGTGATGGAGGAAGGATGGAAGCGACTGGAGATAAAGAATTCTGGCAGGCATCTTTGTCTCCTGCACACCAAGACCCCTATGTCCCTGTCTTGGGACCTCTGTGCAGAAATGACCACCCCTTTTTTTTAGCGTGGCTTGCCAAGCCCCAGCTGAACAGGGTGAGGGAAGTAGACTCGACTGAATTTGTTGCTGCTTTGTGCCCCCTTGTGTTCAGCACACTGCTTTTAATCATAACAGCTTGACCACACGCAAAGCCCCAAAGCAGACAAGGAGGGATGAAGTTCTCCCTAGCTTGTGCACCTGCTGTCGCTGATGTAGGAAGTGAAAATAAGAAAAAATGCACGCCGTCCCACGCAACACAGAAACACCAGCCCCAAAAATCCCCTCGCGAAATGCCACCGAGACTCCCACTCAGCCCACACCCTCACGCAGGCACAACGGCTGAGCACCTGGTATGGGGGGCGTCGCACCGCACACCTCGCATGCCGCCTTGCTCCGGGCGGGAGCAGGGGGATTTAAGCACGGGCACCCGATTCACAGCTTCCAGCTGACTTGCTTTAACTATCGCAGTGTCCCTTTGAAGTGGCAGCAATGGCATTTTTGCCATACTATTATTTTCCCTAATAGTAAAGATTACACAGCCCGTGTTACGGGTTGAATTGTGTTCCCCCGACCCCAAATTCATATGTTGAAATTCTAACCCCTAGTTCCTCAGAATGTGACCTTATTTGGAAATAAGTCACTGCAGATGTCACTAGCTAAGAAAGGATTAGGATGGGCCCCAATTCAATGACTGGTGTCCTTATAAAAGGGAGAGATTTGGACACAGACATACATGCACACAGGGAGAAAACCACGTGAAGATGAAGGCGCAGAGATCATATTGATGTTTCTAAGAGCCCAGGGACACAAAAGACGGCCAGCAAACCCCCGGGAGCTGGAGGAGAGGCGTGGAACAGATTCTCCTTTGGAGACTTTAGGAGCAACCAACCCTGCTGACATCTGGATGTTGGACGTCTAGCCTCCAAAACTGTAAGACAACACATTTCTGTTAAGTCGCCCAGTTTGTGACACATGGTTATATCTGTCCTGGCAAGCTAATACAGCCCCCAAGGAACAGCATGGGGACTTAAAACAGGTTTTCTCGATCCCTGGCTACTAATACTATCAGCTGTTGTACCAAGGAGGAGCTGAGAGCATGAGGACCGTGGCAACGTTAACATTTTAAAGCCAATGAGGAAGCATTTTTTTTTATCCCCCTAGTCCCCTAATTTAGATACATTTGGCAACATCAACTTGTAAACAGCCCTTCGTTCCTGCCCCGAGACCTCCCCCAGTAAGGATTGGATGCTTACTCCCAGGCTGTATATCCTCACATTCTGATTACTGTTGCTGCACAGAAAACTCTTGTGAAACACAGAAACTCAGTACAAATCGTATTTCACTGCAACGCACGGATTCTGAAGTCTCACCTGGGTGGTTCTTTTTTGCCTCCAGACATTTTCCAAGGACTGTAGGTCATTCTCGGATGGAAAGGGCTGGTCTGGAGGAACCGGGACAAGCTCACTCCCATGTCGGGTGCCTCGGTGGGGATGACTGGACGACTGGAGAGTGCGGCTCAGCTGGGACTGATAACCCAGATGCTTTCACACAGCATCCGAGCACAGTGGCTGCAGGGTGCTCAGACTTCTTGTGTGGGCCCTGGCTTTCCCTAGAGTAGGTGTCCCAAGGAAGCCAGGGAGAAGTTGCCTGGCCTTTAAAGACTCAACCTTGAAAGCCGCAAATATCATTTCCACCATGGTCTGTTGGCCAAAGGGGTCACTGAGGCCCAACCAGATCCCAGGGGAGGCTTCAAAGACCTCACCTCTTGACAAGAGGAGAATCAAATAATGTGCAGTCATTTAACAACCACCAATTCTACCTTCCCATTTCTTGAGTAGCAAAGAAAATGAGTCAACTCTCTACTTTTCTCCAGTCTCTGCTCCCGTGTCCCAGGGCTCAGACAGGGGTGGCGGGTGTGAGCACCCACCTCCCCGGAGAAGCACCCACAGCTGCTTATCTACTTGCTTCATGGCTGACACTGTGCCCACGGAGGTCCGAGTCTGCGCCCTTGTAGAGCGTCCAGTTCCAGGCCGGGAACTTCTTAAGAGGCCCAAACGGAAATGAAAAGGGTTAATAGGACCCCTTCCCAAATCAGCAAGCCCCCAGACAGGAGTTGTCTGAGCCCGTTGACTCAATGCTTCCGGAATTACTTAGCGTCCTCCCAAGTCCTCTTTTATTATCTCTTAAAAGCAGCCACAGGTGAAGCCCACACCTGGTCTATTCACTGTCTGCTGGGGACCCAATGACAGGCTGAGTTGTCTGGAAGAGCAAAGTGTCCCCCAGCCCCAGAGAAGTGGGGGCCACATCACCAAGCTGTGTTCTTCAGAGCACACTTCCCTTAAAGCAACACCTCTATAAACGAAGTGGGGACTGGACTTTCTGTTTGCCTCCTTTGGTATTTCTGTTTGTTATTCTAATCTCTCTCCACTTCCCTCTCGCTCTGCCTTGCCCATGGTCCTCAGGGTGTCTGGGTTACTCGGGACGGTGACGCTACCTGCAGAAGCCCATGAGATTCAAAGCATTCTGCCACTTACTTGACCCTAGAATACAAGGCACGATAAAAAACCAGACAGTATGCAATTGTTGTTTAACCCCAATATTATCGTCTTGTGTAGATGTGTGTGTGCACACGTGTGTGAGCTTGAGTGAGAGAAAGAGAGAGAGTCTTAAATCCCCATTTAGGGAGTAAGTTCCTTGAAGATGGGAACTATATGATATTTACTTTTACCTTTGGAAAAAATCCATGGTGATGTGTTCAGCACATAGCAGGCAATGTGTTGGGTACATAGTAGGTACTCACTGAATGTCTGTAGGAAGATGGATGGGGGATTAGTCAAGCCAAGTCTGCTTTTTCCATTGCTTTCAGGACCCTAGTGAAATCTCGTGTATACGCTTAAGTATATGGTGGAACGTGGAATATGGAATAGGAATGGGGAAGCGGATGGGTGCCCAGGTTGAAGCTGGAGCCCTTGAACTAGAACAAGCCTGACTGATGAGGAGTGAGTGGGTTGGTGGCCAGGTCACCTGGGTTGGCTTTGGACATAAGTGATAGAGACAGAAAGGGGAACTAGACTGATCGCCCATTTCAAGCATGGAGAAATTTGATCAGGTGCTCAGGTTTAAGTGCTATTTGAAGAGATGCAGCGATAGATGGCCCACCTTGGGTTTCTCACAAAGGCAAATGTTGGCATTATTCAAAACTCATCGCCCACGTGGCCTGCATTCGGCTGCCCACAGGACATTTCCTCTTCACAGACCTCCCAGCAATCTGCCAGTGAACCTTCAACTCCAGCATTCTACTGAAACTCTTCCCTAAAGTGTACTGATAAACCTGAATTCAAAAGGGGTTCAGTTTCCCTAGTCTCGATTCTCCTAGTCTTCATCATTCAGCAGTATCCTATCTATACTTTTTTTGAAAAAGATAATTTCATTATGTAACTTATAGTTGCCTGTTATCAGTTCAAAAGTCCATTAATCCAAGATAGTTCCTGTGTCCCTGGTGGAAGCCTTAGAGGCTTACGGTCAGATGAGGAACATCAGGACGTCATTGCTTTGGAAAATTTACTGCCAAGGTGGCGGCCAAGCTGATCGGGGCAGTAGACAGATTTGGGAAGATAGTCAGGATGCCTTGGTAATAATTCAGCTGGGATGCAATAAAAGCTGATATGGACCCAAAAGGCATTTTGAAGAATAGACAGTTTTGAAGAAGAACCAAAAATATCTGACTGACTAGATAAAGGAAAAGAATCTGAGATGGTTTCTAAGTTTTGAGCTGCACGATTGTGGCATTACAGCTGACAGAAACTGAGAAGTCTGAAAGGGGATTTGGTTTGGGGAAAAGATAAGGGTTTGGTTTTAGACTTGCTATGTTGGAGGCGTTCTGGGTAAGAACCATGACACTGTGGGCTACGGGGTAGTGGTTCACTGGAAACTTGGGTTTCCCTCCCCTCCTGTGCCTGAGGAGGAGCCCTGATATGGTCCAAATTGTCAGCAGACCCTGGCGTTTAGGGTAAAGGCGCCAGGGAGAAGTGGGGTGGTTACTGCTCTCTCTTCTGCATGCAAGGACCATTTCCTCTTTGACCATCTCTACCTTAGAACTCTCATGCAGCTGGTGTGGTAAGGCGGCAATGGAACGTTTCCTGCTAGGGAGGCATTCCATTCTATCTTTAAATCCTCCCAACCTTAAAAACCCAGAGAGGAACCAGGGTGGGGCCTTCCAGAAAGAGGGGGTTGGGGTGTCTCATCCTGGCATTTTTTAATTCCTAGGCTTTACATTAAATGGACAAAATTAATCTTTTTATTTCATATGTGATCCCAGAGGCAGGAGACCAGGTAGATGTCTGGGTCCAAACTCCCAGCTGGAAGTCATACTCCTTTGCTTGGTGATTTAGCAGAAGGTTGAGCCCACAATCCAGGAGGGGATAATAGTCAAAGACTTGAACTTGAACTTGAACTTTCTTTTTTATGATTAATGTATAATTTTGCTGGTGCTTAAGAGAGCAGAGAAGTGGGGAATATAAAATAGCAAGATATTCATGTTTTAGAGGATAATCCAAAACATATTGTTGATAAAACCTGTGAAGGAAAATATGCTGAAAGAAAAGACCAAAAAAGCAGAAGTATCCTGTGACAAGGCAGCAATTCCACTCCTGGACAGTTACCCAATGACAATTGGCACATACGTTCTACAAAAAGACATCCACAAGAGTGTTCGTAATACGTGGCAACTAAAAATGGAATCAACCCAGAAGTTGATTGGTGGCAAATGGATAAATGAATTGTGGTTTATTCACTCAAGGGAATATTATACAGCAACAAAAAATTAACAGGCTATAACCACAAGTAGCATGGCTGAATCTCACAAGCATAATCTGAGGAGAAGGGGCCAAACTCAAAGGAGTACATACTCTGCGATTACACCTACATGAAGCTCAAAACCTGGTGAAGTTATCTATGCTGACGGAAGTCAGGAGAGTGGTTACCCTTAAGGGAAGAACACAGAGGCTTTTGGGATTCTGGTTATTTTCTTTATCTTGATGGGGGCTTGTGTGTTTACTTAAAAATTTTTGAGGTGAACACTCTCACATGACTTGCATCTGTATATACATTTTACTGTGATAACATCTGCATAAAGGAAAAAAAAATCACAGGGTAGATCTTTGGGGAAAGGCTCGCTTAAAAGCTAAGTACAGGAAGACACACTAGAGAAGAAGTCATTAGAAAAGTAGCAGAATTGCTGTGTTCGGTTCCACGAATGCTAAGAGGGAGTCTTGAGAAATTGTAGGGAACTACATAAAAATGTTTAACTTACCATGTCAAAACAAAGAAGGAATGAGATCAAAAGTCAGGCAATAGCTGGAAGATATATTTATAGCAATAAGAAACTGGTTTACACAATTATGGAGGCCAAGTTCAGACCCAGGGTTGCTGACGGCATGCTCCCGTCTGAGTCTGCAGGCCTGAGAACCAGGAAGGCCAGTGGTGGTAATTTCTAGTCTGAGTTCAAGTCCAAATGCAGGAGAAGATGGACGTTTCAGCCCAAAGACAGTCAGTCAGAAAGAATTCTTTGTTACTCAACAGAGAATACTTACTCTTTGTTACTTTATCCTGTTTAGGCTTTCAAGGGGCTGGGTAAGGCCCACCCATACTGGGGAGGGTGATCTGCTTTACTCACTCTGCTGAGTCAGTCTCATCCAGAAACTCCCTGACAGACATACCCAGAAATAAAGTTTAACCAAATAACTGGGCACTCCAAAAGTGACCCAGTCAAGTTGATGCATAAACTAACCATCATAACTCTGACCAAACATAAATGAGCAAAGGATGTGAATGAGGGACACGAATGGGTGATAATGGCAGATGCCCACTTGTGGCAAATCCCACAAAATATACTCATAGACACTATCGCTTATTTTCATTTATTGTAACTTAGACTTTTCATGTAATAACCAATGCAGTTTCTATAGGAACAGGTAAAAAACAGAGAAATGAAAATAAGCTTTAAGAAATTGAAATAAGTTGGTCAAAATTTTTAACCTCTCCATGCAATGACTTTGCTGGATTGCAAGATGTTTAAGCCAAGGGCTGCATTTTTGCATCTCAGCAGCTAGTGCAACGCCTAAGCTCATGAATAAGCCCCTCGTGACACAGGTTTGTTGTAAGTTTGGTTGGTTCAGTGGGTTAGGCCCACTGGGCTCACTGGCATACCAGGCTGCCCTAGAGTGGGACTGCACTCTGTCCCTAGAATGGCTGCACTGATGCCTTGGAAAAGCCAGAGATGACTTTGACAGATCTGTAAACTCACTGCTCATTGGCCCCTTCCTAACTAGGGCTTTCCATGCAAATGTGTCTTACAGTCTACAGATGATCTAACTCCCATGAAATTTAGACAGAAAATGTTATGCCTTTAATTGAAAATCTCCAGTTCATTTTAAGAGTCAAGAATTGGCACAGGTAAGACAGAATAGATCATTTTCATTAAATAGCAAGTTGATATTAATATCAATATTCTAAATCTATCGCTCAGAGGAATTTCAAGAGAAAAGAAATCACTGTGGTTTGTCTGGCATTGATATACAAGACACACATCTATATTTTTCACGTACCTATGCATGTCATTTGTGTGGAAATTATTTTGCCTATTGCAAGTGAGTGCCACAGGTCTTTAGTTTGCGATACTTTTACACTTTTTACTCTTGGGAGAGTTAATTACAAACAATTTAATTAAGATCTCTTGCTCATTAATGTTCTAGTAGCTTAGCGAGTTTGCGTTAGCTCAGCAGGTTGCAAAGGTTCAATTTTATCAGTTATCCTCCCATTAACTCATACACCATCAGTACTGTGCTTGTTTTTTTTTTATCCTTCTCTGCCTGGGGTACCGACAGAATTTAAAATATCATTAAAACTAAGAATTCGGGAAAGACTCCATCGGTTGCCACCTGTCCTGATGAGGCTTGGATTTCCATTTTGAATCTCTAGAATACGAGATCAAGGATGTCTGAATAACGTCTCTTCAAGAAGACCAAAGAAACAAAAAAACCCCACATATTTTATTTTTGATTAGACATAGAACAACTAGCATATGGTTTTCATTAGCTTTGTGAGAAATATAGATTTCAAAGAAAAAACCTGTTCTAGAATTCATTAGAAGCACAAATGCTAAAGATATAAGTTTTGGCTAAAAGAGTATTGTAAAGAATATATTTAACACTGGGGAAAATACAAATCAGGTCTTAAGGAAATATTTTTCTATTTATCCTTTCTGAGGACATTTTATATCTATAGGCATAATTTATACCTTGATCTCAGGTATCACCAATACAGGCTGCCCAGAATGGATTATATGATCTATGAAATTCAAACTTGTTAAAAGTCAATGCAATTTTTTTCTGTTTTTTTTTTTTAAACTAATTGACCCTTTTTTTCCCCCTGAGGTATAAATGGTTAAGTAAATAAGGAGTGATTAGCTTCCTGATTTAAATAGTAAATAAGGAACCGTTAATGTTGTACCAGGTTGGGTTTTTTTACCCCCAAGATTCTGGCCATGAATCTCAAGTTCTCTTATTAACCATGATGTTTACTAATAATTATTGGATTTGAATCTCCTTTCTACTCTTGGGCAGGCCATATCTTATAATGCTGTCTTCACTTGAGGGAAAATGGTTACAAAAAGAAAGACACTTAGAATTTGTTTATTTCTTTGTTTTCAATTCTATAAGCCCTAAAATAACCTGGGAACATTTTTTTTTATTTTTGAACTGGATAAATTCTAATATTCTGAGATTGTATCCAGAAATGATTACTTATTCATAGGGAATAGGATAAATTTAAAAGACCTTTGTAAAATTTAATGAGAAAATAGAAATATTTCTTTAACAACTTAAAGATCAAAAACATTGAAATTAGTTAAATTCAGATTAGCAAAAATATTTCTTGTAAATTGATAAAGGGAAAGGAAGAGCTAAGAAAAGAGACCGTGGGCTTCTGAAGACAATGTGACTCAGGACAAGTTGCAAGATTGAGCAAATCAAAATACAGAACTCTCAATGGGCTTTGAATTTCAGACAGATAATATTTTGGGATAGATTTGTCCAATATGATATTTGGGACAATTTTATCCTGAAAAAGTATTTATTGTTTATTTGAAATCCAAATTTAACTAGGCATCCTGTATTTTATCTGGCAACCCTAGACCCAGGGAACTTGGGTTATGAGTTCAAGGTCACAGGGCTACTTTGTGGCACATTTACCAATAGAACCCGGGTCTCATAAACCGTATGATTCCCATTCTCTACATAATTCTCCTATGGACAAACATCTTTAATTAGTGGCTTTTAAAAATAAAAACATTTTTCTTTTATTTTTCAGATGTCTCATGTCCAAAGACTTTTTCCTATTCCATAAAATGACACTCTTAAAAAAGGATCTTAATATAAAAGTCACATTCAGCTCTCCTGATTATTCAGTAAAATGGTTATTTTAACATGGAATATCAAAATTGTTCTTCTCTCTGTGGTTTTATAGCCAAGTAATTTGACTGCGTATTAAAACTTAAGAATTATGACCAAGGAAATTGCAATTCAGGATCAGACTTGCCATGTAAAACTTTGAACACTCTCATAAAATCCATATTTTCCCTCCTCACTATTATTTTACCATCAAAAATGAAAGCAGAGGGTGGCTACTTACTGATGAAATGTACAAACACTGTTTGAAAAGACAATGATTTTTGCAGCTGAGAACTCTAGATGGAAATGGGCAGCCGTTTGTTTCAGTGGCTATGATTTTATGACCCAAAGCTGTGTTTTCTGGCAGGAAAATTTAGTGCCTGGATCAGAAGTGTGAAAACAGGAGGTCCTCTGCAGGATGCTGGGAAATGAGGCTGGTGGTTCCTGTAGCCTTTGAGGACAGGCACTGAAATTGTGGCTAGTTTAAAAATTTTTTAAAAACAAAAACAAAAACCCCTTAAGAACCAGAGTCTAAAATCCACACTCTAATTGGTCTCCTTGCACCATCTCGATGGTTTATCTGAAAGAGGAATAACCAAGGTACTGATGCACCTACCTCTGTGCTGTGTGTTAGGCGCTGGGAGGGTCACCAGTGGTGGGTGGAAGGCGTGCCGATCTACTCAACACAGTGCAATTCGGAGAGCTTCCGTCTGTTAGGCTAGGATCTCAGGCTTCCATGATCTTACCATCTAGCAAGAGAGGCAACCTGGAAACAGACAGACACCCGTTTTGCTTTAGTCGGGAGCAAGCAAAGTGCCATGGAAGTAAAAAGGAGGGACCATTTGGAGGGCTCAGAGGTTCCTTGGAGATGAGACGGTTTCTTTTTAGAGAGCTATATCAAAACATTTGCAAGAGATACAACAGTGTATCTGAGATTTGCTTCAGAATGGGTCATAGTACTCTGAGAGAAGGAAAATGAGTAAGTTAGCCATGAGTTGACATGGGTAGAAGCTGGTTTGAGTGCATGGAGGTTGATTACACATCCTGTGTACTTGATATATTTGAAATTGTCAGTAATAAACACTGTGCGCGTGTGCGTGTGTGTGTGTGTGTGTGTGTGTAGACTGAGGCAGAGATAGAAAGAGAGCAAGAGATTGAGATTATAAAGCAAGGCAAAAGTGCCTGGGGAAAGTAGAGCAGCTCAGAGAAACCAGCTCGTTTCAAGGCACCAATTCGCAAAACAGAGGAGATCAGTTCTTGCTCGGTGAGCCCAGGAGTCCGAAGGAAGCAGAGGCACGAACTAGGAAAGGTCCCAGCATTGCTCCTGGCTGGTGTAATTAGTGAGAGGTCTTTCAAGGCTGGAATACGGGGCGTTTAATCAGTGTACTTACCAAGTGCACCAGAACCGCCCACTCTGGTTCACACGTACAGCCTGCTAGACCTTGATTGTCAAGTTCTTCAAGATCTGCTTCCTAGGATCTGGCAAAAGCACTGCCACTTGAACAACCACTGCCAGACTGGACCAATTACCCAGACCAATGCAGAGTGTTAGAGAAAAATATAGTCATCTCACCCTCCTCCATGACCTCTTGGACCAACGTTCCTTTGCTCAATCTGGCCAGTATTTTTCACCCCCAACTATTTGCCGAGCACCGTGCTGTGTGCGCAGAGGAGAAGTGTCTCACCATTTCCATCTTTGGGGAGTTGAAAGATTTGCCGATGACTTCACAGCCTTGCAGGGAGAGAGCAAGTGAGCCCATGGCGCGTGACCTCTTAGGAAGAGGAACAAGTGTACACTTTTAAAACATAGCCATTTAGCCACAAAAGCAAGCTGAGTTTGAAACCGGTCCCTCTCTGTCCTTCCTTGGCTGGGTAATCTAATTGCAATGCAAGGAAGTCTGGCAGTTGCGAATGCTAGCTGGCAATAGAAGCGCATTTTCATTGACTTCCTGGGATTCTTTGCCTCTCTCAAATATTTTGGATACAGAGAACATGGCACAGATTCTCCCGTCGTCGGTGCTAATGATGAGAAGAACGGCATAGTGGGGAGTGAGCCTCATCCAGACAGAGACGAGTGATGGGGATGCAAGCAGCCCGCCCGGAACGGAGGCCGCTTCCAAGGCTGCCAGGCTGGCGACCACGAGCCGCAGAGACAGTGACATCCAAGTGTCGCGGCTCCGAAGTCGGTGGAGCCTGCCAATTGAAGACAATTAGCAAGCGCGACTTCTCAATTGTGTTGACAGATGAGGGAGGGAAAAAAATCAAATGGATGTGAGAGCTGTGTTTATCCTGCTGCAGTGTTTTGCAATATCATGTCTATTGATCTGCTTTTTGTTCCTCAGTTCTTGGGTGGAGGGGGTTCTGCTCTGCCTGTCAACCCGGCAAGCCTGCTCCCACAGCTGCTTGTCAAGTGAGAATTTCTACACAAATCGCCTCAGCCCGTCTCGCAGGGGACATTAGGCCAAACACACTCTGTTGTGATTTAATGGAAAGTAGGGGGAAAATGCAGCATGCGGCTCAATTTTCTTTTTATAACAGTTGGTTATAGCTTTTGAAATCTGTAATATTGCACAGCCCGCTGTCCCTGGTTTTGCGGGTTATTCTACAATCTGAGAAGGTAAGCTGGATGGTGTGTGGCTGTCATTTGTGGTCACGGCTGACCCTCCCACTAAAATGGGATATGAGTTCCCATCACTTTATAATACATTGCAGGGCCTCTCAAATTAAGATACAGCGGGAAGTCATTGGAAGAGTGTACAGTTATTTTAAAAGAATGTGACACCTCCAAGCCGGCCACCATTGTTCAGGACAAAGAGTTGGTCTTTGCTGGTTTGACTTCTCCCTCTGGCTGTATCTGCTCTAATCCTGGACACACGCTTCCCAGAATGGAGCGCTGGCCCCCAACTGGATGAGTCCTCTTTGGCTGGACCTCTTATCCCAGGCCATTTTAGATTTGAAGCTGTAATGCTAAAATGTATCTAACTTGTGGACCAGTCCCAGAGAGCCTCATATAAGGGAAAGAGATTCAGGATAATTCAGGACTATAGGCTAAGTTTGACTTATACTCAGTTCTTTGTATCACTTTTACTTTGGAGAGAAGGCCTTATCTAAAAAAAATGACATTTGGAGTAGGAAATTAGGAAGGTGTCGGAAGAGATTAGGGGAAGGATTTGGGAGCATCCTTCAAATCAAACTTCACACTCAGCTTCCTTCTCCTTCTACGTGTCATCCCCATCCTGCAATACATGAGAATTATTAAACATGTCTTTACTCCCCAGCTCTGTACTTATTAATTTGCTTTTAAGTCTTCTACAAATGGCAATGGTTGTGGAGTGTCTCAGTTCAGCGAGCCTGCACGTGGGCTTCAAGGCATCCTGTCTATGGCTTGGGTGCCCAGCTGGGCTGAGAAGACCCAGAAAGTAAAATCACATCTATCTTAGCTATTAAAAAAAAAAAAAAAGATCTGCATTGTCGCCATGTGTTCGTGTGTACAAATTTCTTCTTAGTATTAAATCAAGGTCCCTGTGTCCAACTCATTCGCTGGCAGAGAGTTAGGTGCATTTAGGGAGATGCATTCCTTTTCTGCAAACAACACAGGGACTGTTAAACAAACAGCAGGAAGACGGGCTCAATTTTAAACAAAATTTACAGGCCCAGAATGAACACCCCTCCCTCAATAACAAACTTACTACCAGGGAATTTCTTAGGCACCGGGGATTAGAAACGCTGATTTTAAAGTTAATTACAATACATAAACATGGATTTAAAAAGATAATTATTTGACGTTACTTTGGAACTTGACTGGAAATTGCTTCCTAAGGACAGAAGCTCCTTCTGCAAAGTCTCCAATGACTTAGTACACGATGAAAAGGACATGTATCACACAGCAAGTGGGACTCTATGTAGCCATGCATTTAAAAAAAAAATCAGAGTTTCCAACTCTTTATTCTATCTCCTGTTCTGTTATTTCCTCTCTCCAGAGTCTCCTGCTACCTAAAATGTCATAAATATCATTATGGGAGAGAATGTGGTCTAGTGCAGTTTTATTAAAAAGTCTCACGCTTTTTGCAGCCAAATCATCCGCAGCATATGCTGTTCTCAGCCTGTCCTCTGTTCCAGCAGGTTCACGGGGAATAACATCAGTAGCACTGAAGCTTCACAACTTTTCAAACGCTGTTTTATTCACTCAGACACATACCCACTCAGTGCCAGTTATGCGCACAGGATGCTAGAAAGATACAACAGGGTTTTTAACAGTAAGTCCCTGTCCTCGAAATGCTGACTGTCTAGTTGTGATCGGACATTCACAGGAAAACATTTCCGATCAAGCTCTAACCAAAGGCAGGCAGTTCGGGAAACCACCACGGGGCCGAGGTTAACTCCTGACAAGGCAGATGCCTCCTTTAATTACAGGTTTGGAAGGTGGGGAAGTCTGACCGCGTTTAATCCTCCTGGCACATCTGTGATAGAAGTGTTTGCATCTCTGTTTTACAGAAGTAGAGACTGAAACCCAGGCAAGTTAAATAACTTGTCTAAGCCTGCAGAACTGGTAAGTGGCAGGCCCCTAGCCCTGTTGAAGCCACACGGGGTACTAAAAACGCTAGAGTGTGGGATCTGACACGACTGGACCTTCATCTCGGCTCTATGTCTTTCTAACAGAGCAATCTCTGTGGTGTCTATGTGCTAAGAACGATGACACCTACTTCCTAGGGTTATTGTGAGAATGAATCAGGTCTGTTGTGCGCCCCTCACATCTAAGATACCACTCACTCTTAGTGGCATCATGATGTTATGTTTCACTTAGAGAAAAATTATTCCAATTAATCTCTCAATATAATCTTTCTCATTACTTATAATCTTCATTTATTATTTCTTCAAAGAGCTCTTTTAGACTTATTTAGACATAGGTCTTTTTTTTTAAATCAAATATGACCCTTGGGCATACATGAAAGGGAAAATATAAGATAAATGAACAAACCAAGGATTCCTAGACTTCATCACAACTGACATTTCATACCAGCTTTTTGACTCAAGGTTCCTTTTTTTTTTTTTTCTTATAGAAGGATACTTGATTTGTAATGTTGGTTAGCTTCTGGTGTGCAGCGTAGTGATTCAGTTACACATATATGTTATTTTTCACTACAGGTTATTATAAGGATATTGAACATAGTTCTGTGTGCTATACAGTAGGACCTTGTTGTTCATCTATTTTATATATAGTAGTTTGTATCTGCTAATCCCAAACTTCTCATTTATCCCTCCCCACCCCCTTTCCTCTTTGGTAACCATAAATTTGTTTTCTATGTCTGTGAGTCTATCTCTGTTTTGTAAATAAATTCATTTGTATCATTTTTTAGATTCCACATGTAAGTGATATCATATGATATTTGTCTTTGTCTGACTTACTTCACTTAGTATGATAATCTCCAGATCCATCCACATTGCTGCAAATAGCATTATTTCATTCTTTTTTATGGCTGAGTAGTATTCCATTATATATATATATATATATATATATATATATATATATATATATATATATATATATACACCACATCTTCTTTATCCAGTCATCTGTCAATAGACATTTAGGTTGCTTCCATGTCTTGGTTATTGTAAATAATGCTGCTATGAACATTGGGGTGCATGTATCTTTTCAAATTAGAGTTTTCTCCAGATATACACCCAGGAGTGGTATTGCTGGATTACGTGGTAAGTCTACTTTCACTTTTTTAGGGAACCTCCATACTGTTTTCCATCGTGGCTGCACCAGGGTTCTTGATGTCTATGTTTTTCTACAACATCACCCTCTAGGTGGCAAGAGTGATGGTGATGCAGTGTTTCCTAAAAGAATGTTGTGCTCCTACATCTGGGACTTCAGCCATGATGCTCTTACTCTGGGTGCAAGTGTAGATGCTGGGGTGTCAATAGAAGTTTTTGAGCACCAATCAGAACTTTCATTTTTTCTTCAAATTGTCCTTAAGTGTTATATGAAATGTTTAAAATAGTTCTTGGTTCATGTAAGCACTCATCAGGATTTGCACTACAACATAATCCTAGTTAAGGTCTTAATGGCAAGTGATGAGTCAATCCAAGACCTTAGAATCCACCTGCCTTCAAGTAGCATCTTCAATGTGTACTAGCTGTATGGCCTTGGGCTAATTATTTAATCTCTCTGTGCTTCAGTTTTCTCATCTGGAAGATATGGTTTCTCAAAGAAACCATTTTGCAGAAGAGTGAGTATATAATTTTTTTTTTACTAGTTTAGACATGGGATGAAGAAGTGACAAATAAATGTTAGCCACTATTATCTATCTCAGAGGTATGTGTGGTTTGCAGAAGATTTCTGGAGAAGACAATAGCTTAACTCAATCACTTACTTAATATTTACAGCATTTACTGAGAATTATGCAGCATGGGAAAATCCCAGCCCATGGAGCAGGGCATTCAAGTCATTTGTGGCATTGCTTGTGAGAAGACAGTTATATAAATGATTCCTTGCTCTACCCATGGGTCAAGCTAACCATGAATCCTAGCCAGCTTTTATAGCCAGTTTACTGGGTCTCTCTAGAGCCATGCAGAAATGTCAGAGCTAGCATATGACTTCGTTAGAACAGGATTTGCTACAGGACCTGACTTCCAAGTCCCAACAAGAGATCTGGGTGCAAGAACCCCTTCCCCATTCTATGCTCAGGGCACACATTTTCCCTACAGTAGAGAAAATAAGGAAACAGAATCTTCCCCAGCAATCTCCCCTCCTCTTCTGCTCTGGGCGTCTCCCCAGATCTCCATAACATAATGTGAAACCTTTATTAGCTCTTCTAAAATTTGAAGCTGAAAACCAGGGAACTGTATTGCCCTTTGCCATGGTTCAAAATTAGAATACGGGTCAGTACAGTTGCCATGCCTCCTTCACCAAAATACTGCATGCTCAGTCATTTTCAATGAGTCATTTGTTTAATTCATCAATATTTTTTTCTTTTGGTTTGGGTGAAAAGCAGGCTGATCTCTGATGTGGCTCAGATGTTCTGATCCTCCAATATATTATGTTGGTTGCTCTCCAGAGTCACATTAGAATTAAAAAACAAAAAAAGGAAAAAACAGAGCAAGTCAATTCTTTTTTAATACTGTTTGTTCTCTTTTGCATTCAGTTTGATTCTTTTATGCGAGATCTAAGCATTTAGTTTCACCATCTTCAACCCCCTAGGAAGATGAATGAAAATCGTATATTTCTCTAAAAAATGTTTCAGGAGCTGGAGAAAAGAAAACCTTTAAGGTAAAGTTTTAATTTTTCTATCAGAATGGGTGCCAGCTGGCTGCCAGCTCCTCTGGTGTATCCAGCCTCCTGGAACTACTGGTCTTTCAGTCAATAACTCATTATCTTTAGCACCTTGGACCTTTGCATGTTTTGCATCCTCAGAAGAGGTCTCCCGTCTTCCTGGAAAATCCCCAGTCATCTTTCAAGATGCAAATAAGATGCCACCGTCTCTTCAGAAGGCTGCTCATCCTCACCCTTCCCTTCTCCAGGGCAGACTTAGCTTCTTCTCCTTTAGGGTTCATGGGCTTTGGGTATTTACAGCGCTGGTAGAGTGCCCAGCTCATTAAACTCAACTGCTGATCCACTCACCTCTCCTACTCAAATGTACAAAATGGCCTGGGTTATCAATTTTTATCTTTTACTCCTGATTTTTGAGAACAAACAAGACTCACCAAGGGTACTCAATAGACACTTGTTGAATAAGTGGTTACCAGAAGCCCTCCAGATATTATATGGAGAGATGGACAATTATCATGAAATTCTCAGCAGTGACCAAGATCTACAGCGCATTGAAGACATAGTTGTGAAAGCCAGGTGTGGCATTTGTTGATTTATTACCTCTTAGCTCAAAATATGCCCTTCTTTGCCTGCTGCTCTGTTCTAATGGAGGTGGGCTTTGTAAATATTTCTCCTCTGCCAACTGGTAAAGTATTAAGTTTTGTCATCGAGACAATGCTGGCAGGACCGTGGAGAGAAAAGGGGTCTCTCTGGTGTGCCTTGCTTGCCAGATTTTTACAGGGCACAATTTCCCCAATATTTGGCTCCTGTTGTGGAAGGCTATTCCAGATCCCAGTTCATGAAGCTTAACGTGACCCACAGCAGCCAGCAGCTTCTCTAGAACCTCCTCTGATGGCTTCAGAGTGGAGGGCTGCCAGCAAGGCACAGACTTATGGACATCCTCTCCCACTACTTTCTTGGGTGACTCAATAGTGATTTCTGAGACACGGCACCAGCCTTGGATTACTTCCCCCAGCACCCCAATAGGACAGATTTCCAGCAAGTCCTGCCTGTGTGGTACCTCAGCCTCCTCTTGCTGTCCCTTGAGCTACGGCCACGCCCTCTTCAGTGAGGTCTGTATCTCAGCCCTGTTTGGGGACGGGTCTCTCTTGGTGCTCCATCCCAGTCCTAGGCATAGAGGCTGCTCCTCAGAGCTGTTCTTCCTGTATTCTTTGCTCTTTTCTTTAACTAATCAAGTCCCTGTTACTCCAGCCCTGTTAGCTGTTCCTTGTATTACACTGTCCCTATTCAAATGACTATGTGATTTTTGCCTCTTTGTTGGGCCTTGATTGATACATCAAGTGATAATAAATAAAGGTTTGAAGACTTTTTTTTTTGTTTTGGAACTTTGGAACCAATGTCAAGGTATAGTGGAGTCTACAGATCTGTCTCTTCCTAAGACATATTAAATGTTTATCTTACTAAATTTTGAATGTTGCATTTGGAAGTAGTCTAAAGCCAGGACTAGAAGTGAGAAAAATAAATAAATTTAGACACCCTGAATTTTGAATTTTTAATAATTCAAAACTCTCCCTACCAAAATTTTCTCCCAATTATTATAAATGAACCACATGATCAAAAGGTAAGATTTAAAAACTGCCATCCTACATTCAGATATACCCAATGTCTTCTACGTGGCAGGTCCTTAATACACGCTGATAATGCTGTAACTGATTGGGTGAATATAACCACATCTTTCAGTTCATTAAAGGAGTTTTTCTAGGACCTTCTTCTAGGATACACCCAACCTTCCTCGCTGGATTTATTGCATCCGCACAAAGGTCACATTTCTAATATTTCTAAAAATAATCTCAGCCCTAGTTAATCAACTGAGTGGAGTATTGGTGTTTGTTTCTGTTGTTGCTAATGCGTTGAATGACTGAATATACATTGCACTGAAATAACAGATAGAAGAATAAATTAGTGGGAGTTAACCTACCCACTCTAGTGTCTTCTGAGAAATCAGAGCCACATTAGAAAACTAAATGCCACTTACCTTTCATTACTGAGCTTGGGTTTCATATCTGAATCAATTAGTTGCATTCGTGAAGACATCTACCTTTATTAAAACCTGCTTAAGGAGCTCATTCACTGCCAACTGCTACTTTCAGACTTCCAGGGGAATTGCCCATGTGACGCGGAATGATTTACCCTTGTACTTGTTGGATGATAGCTTGGGTTTGTAATGGCTCGTCCTGTTTTGACTAAAGCATTATTCGTGGGTCTTTCTTCTTCATATATTGTTCTCTTGGCTACACAGTTTAGCATGAGCCTGCTTATTTGTGATCTAGACTCCTCATTTTAATCTTTGGTACAGTGATAGCATGCTTTTGGCCAATTTTTATTCATTTCACCTTTCCAAACGTTTTCCAGCTAACTAGCAGGTTTTAGGCTGACCAGCCTAACCCAAAGTTCTTTTTCTTTCTCTGCTCTGCTCACATGATTTTATAGTATCTAGACTAGGAGTTGGCAAACTTTTCAGTAAAGGTCCAGATAGTGATGGTGTTAGGCTTGGGGCATTTTACAGTCTCTGTGATAGCTACTCAGTCCTACTGCCATGGGGTGAATGCGGCCAGAGAGAACATGTAAGAGAATGAACATGGATGGCTGTGTCCCAATAGCCTGTTACTTATAAAGCAGGCAGCAGGTCAGATTTGGCCCGCAGGCTACATTTTGCCGATCCCTTATCTAAACAAGCCTTCAGGGTAGGGCACATGCAAAGGTTTTCTAGATGGTGCCCAGGCACAGATAGCTTTAAGGGGATCACTCTTCTGATCATGATCTTCAACCACATTATTCCCTGCAATTAATCTGCCTCAAGTCTGTGGTGGAGCAGTGCTCCTCTCCTGCCTCCTCTTTAGAAATTTCTCCACTTTACCGAAGAAACGCCTATCTTGTCCACTCTGAATCTTCTTGCCCCACTGTGTAAAAAGCCTCTGGGGTGAAAAATCATTGCAAAGGGTGTAAACACACTTGTAACATAAAACAAGTGTTCCTTATGGATGACTCGCCCCTCAGGGACAGTTCTTTGAGATCCAGGCACAAAAGCAACTATAAGAAATCTTGAAGGATGCTGTACCTTATTTCATCAAGGTGAAAAGCGCAGGGCAAAGCATCGTGCCTACTCTATTTACCTATTTTACTGTTACATTATTTTTCATGAGTGTTGGGTATTGTCTCCTAAATGGTCAATGGTCAACCGTGTCTGCACGTATCACCTGAGAAGCCTTAAAAATTCCCAATGCCTAGGTTATGTCTAATCCAATTACATCAGAATCTGAGGGGAATGGGTCAGTTTTTTTAATGCTCCCCAAGAGATTCCAGTGTGCAGCCAGGACTGGGAACTCCAGTCTAAACTCTCTGTTTGCAAACTAATTCACATAGGTTTGTTTACGCAACCTAAAGGGCAGATGTGGTTTTGCAACTTGCTTAAACTTTTTCCTTTATTTCCTACTGGCTAAAGTATAAAATAAGCTGCCCGTAAGATTGTGTTCATCATTGTTTGTAGGTCAGTTCCCAAGTTAATTTTCTAGTCTTCCAGTCTTCCTAAAAATAAACCCTCTAATCTAGTTATTCCGAACTACTCACAAACATTCTGATAGTTGACTCTTTTCCTTTACACCAACATTGGTCTTTCTTACTCTGACCTGACCTTGTTGTTATTTCACATATTAAAATCCTTCACGCCCTTTAGGAAATAACTTCTTCCATGAAGCCATATATCAACAGCTGGAAAGTCTGTTTGGTCCCTCTCTTCCACCTGCTCTGGCATTTAGTGTGCAGTCCTCATGTGACCTTAGCACACTCTTGGTGACCATTGGTGTAACTGTCTCTCCTCTTCTATTAAGCTGGGAAAATACTCCAGGACTTGACTATTTCCTAAGTTTGTAATCTACATGGCACCCAAAACAGTGTTTTAGCCTTAGATGCTGAATAATTCTCTGAAAGAAGAATCAAATTTCTTCTTGATATAACTTGTTATGAGTTGTTGATATACATATTGTGCCTAGAAAATATCTACCATATAATAAGTGCTCAATAAATATTATCTATTATTATAACGAAGACTCTGAGGATAATGACAGGTTATAGGGGAAAACGGAAATCCTCCAGCTAAAATCTTCATTCTCAAAAGGAAACCTAGTCTCAATGTATCACATAATTTAAAGAACTAATTAAAATATTAATGCATGTATTAGTTAGGCCAGGCTAGATAATGTGGCAGAAATAATCCCGAAGTCTCAGTAATTTAACATGAGAGTCTGTCTCTTGTTCCACATGGGTTGTCAGGGGGTCTGCTCCACAAGGTACTCGGGGATCCAGGAGAATGAGACTCCTCCTATTGTACCACTTGGAGTGAAGAGCCTCATCAGTTGCTGTAACAGCAAAAGAGAGAGTCATGAACTGACTATTAAATGTTTCAGTCCATTAGCTCAGATGAGTCACATGGCCCATCTTAAGCAGAAATTTGGAAGTGCTCTCCTCCAACTGGCCATGCGGTGGAGGACACTGGATGTTCATGAACACTGGTAATGGCTACCACAGTATCATTTCCCCATTACAGATATGTGCAAAGATTTACATAAAGTATTCATGTATTGCTTTAAATATTCACAGAGAATGTATGATAAAAGCATTCAACAATGAGAATTGATTAACTTTAGTTACATCCTATCCACATGATGGAATACTATGCAGTTATTAAAAACCTTCTAGGGCAATATTTAACAACATGGGAATATGTTTATGTTAATAACATTAAGTGGAAAAGAAGGCTATGAAATAGTAACCTTAGTATAATCATAATTTGGGGAGAAAAATACAGCCAGATAAGTCTAGAAAGCTGAGCATCAAAATATCGATAATGGTTATTTTTCAATTACCACATTATAGGTGATTTAATTTTTCTCTTGGTCCTTTTCCATATTTTCTAAATCTTCTATAATTAACATGTATTTATCACAAGCAAAAATTATTTTGAAAAATTGCTGCCCTTACATATATTTGTACAAAATACACTATACAATATTTTTTCTTTGCTTATTTCTTGCATGCCTCATTCCTGTAACATGACCATAGTTAAGTCATGTGTTTCTTTTTATACCAGCCAGCTTATGGAGCCCAGCACAAAACCAGCCACATCATCAACTCTCAGCAGTGATTGGCCATTGAAGGATTTTTTTGAACCAGATTAGAAACAAAACCCAAAAAGCATTAACGATGACAAAATCAAATAACTGTAACATCTTGAGAAAGCTTAGACTATTTTCTGTTTCTCAGACAGCTCTATTCATGATAAAGTATTTCAAAGGAAAAAAAATCAGAATCTAAGCTCCTCTTTCTTCTGAAAATGACCACAGCATTCTTTAAAGTTTATTTTCTCCACTCAAGTAATTTTACTGCTATTCCTTGATGTTCTGGTCTCCTTTGGAAGAATTGTGAGGCAAAGATGGGAAAGCGAAATAAGAATCTCAGGAGTCAGTGTGCTTAGAATTTGGGACAGATGATTTATTTAGTTCAGAGATCAAGATAGGTATTATAATATGGTGCAAATTAGAATGAAGATCCTAAATAATTTACGCTAATGCTCGCAGTTATAAAGATAACTGCCTCACTTTGCAACTGATATAAATTAAGGGAATATATTTAAATGTATATTTTAATCAATCAAGAAGACTCATCTGCCAGCCGGTGTCAGATGCTAATGCATGCTCTCCATGAAACGGTCTGTTTATTAACTAAGTAAATGCCAACTGACTGAGTCACTGAATTCAAAAACAGGAAAGGTGACAGTGTACTGTTCTGGTCATTGGGTATCATTACACAGCACGAAGTACAGCCTCTACTCAACCGTGAGACTTAGTTTATTGCTAAATGACCTAGGCTGCCGTTTATCCAAAATGTAAGGTGCGTGATGGCATTAAGAGGAGTGAGGTGTCACAAGGAAGCAGCATTAAGAAGAACTCGCACGTAAATTGAGACCACTCGTTCCCTGCTTGGGCTGACCAGCTGCCTACACATAGTAGGCTGCTCAGTGAAAATTTGTGGAGTTGAATTGAATGGAGCTGAATGTGCTATTAAGTATCCTGATGAGCTGGAAGAAAGACATCTTTTCAGGGAATCTTAGGGACTCAATAAAAAGCAAACCTAAATAACCGCCAGCATCAAAATATGCAGAGCCACAAAAGAGGTGGAGAAGCACAGGTACAGGTACTGAATGCCTGAGTTGAAAGCAGAACCAACAAATCAGGGCACGTTAGCCACTCAGGGAGCACAAAACGTGAGAGAAAAGGCTTTTGAAAGGAAAGCCAGAAGAATGCGACAAACTGGAAATCCACAATCAGTGCCATTTCCTTACTAATCAAAATCCATTTTTTCAGCTTTTTATTTTTTCTGCGCTGGCGTTTTTCTCCCACATCATGGGCATAGAAAATAGAATCAGCCGGGAAAGTGGCAGCTTCTCAACATCGCCAACGAGTTGCTATCAAACTTATTTTCAGGTTTCTTCTTGTTTTTAAATTTGCCTGCTTTCTGTTTGAACTTAAACAGGAAAACCTGAAGATGATTCATCTTGAATCTAGCCTGCTCGAATAATGTATTCACCAAAGAAAGCTCTCCTATCCAAATTTCATCCTCAAATGAATTGCCCTTTTCATGATATGTTAATTTTTCGCATCCTAAAGTCTCACAAAACATTTTAAAAAGGAAGATTAGTGTGCTGGCTAGAATGCAATTCTGTGAAATGTGATGGTTATTGAACTTAAAACAAATGTAAATATAATTTTGGATTGAAAGTAGTTAATACCTTTTTCAACTGTAAATTTGAAAGCGGACTTGAAGCAGAAAAATCTAAGTGGCAGATACTCTGCGGAATTCTTAATGTCTATAATTTTTGAAGTTTTAATTTTTGTCCTTTTATCTAGTTCTGTTTGATTCTCTATACATCTTGAAAAAGTTTCCACAGAAGGTTCATACCAAATTGGAAAACTGAGGTAAAGATTCCTTCTTCGTAATCTGGGGGTGGGGGGAACAATTTAACTGTGTTATCATTTGGTCATTTGCCCTGCTTTGATTAAAGAGGCTGACTTAAATAACGCGTATCTCTAGGGTTTTAAATGGCTGTGAATTGGCTTAAAAAATTACAGTGCTTTTTAAAAAGAATTCATCTTTAGTGAGAGCCATAAGAAAGAAGACAAGTTAATAACATGTAAGACTATTTCCTTAATTCTAACCTTCGATAAATACCCAAAATGATATAAACTACTATACATAAAATAGATAAACAACAAGGTCCTACTGTATAGCATAGGGAACTCTATTCAATAGCTTGTAATTGCCTATAATGAAAAAGAATATGAAAAGGAATATATATATATATATATATATAAACTGAATCATTATGCTGTACACCAGAAATTAACACAACATTGTACACGAACCATATCTCAATAAAATAGAATAAAAACTTATTCAGCTCAAAAAAAAATACCCAACATGGATTTGAATTGGTACTGCTGGTAGCTTAACTGGGAGTTATCTCCTGTGTGAATGCCCAAGCCCTGTATTCCTGAAAGTCTAAGTGAATTGCGTCAATAGGCAAACCAGTCAGGATTCTTTGCACTCAAATTTACTTCTCTATGTAAATGGTGATAAAGCTGCTCTTTCCAAACCTGTGTTTTGGCTTCGGAAAACCATGGGCTTCCTAGCGGATAAAAGTACTTCCTCTGTGTTCTCTCAGTAGCAGCAGGGATGATGATGTTTATGTTGACTGGAAGAGGGGTTCCAACAATGCATCATCAGATGTGTCCAGCTCAAGATCAACTACATTTTCTCCTGCAGTTCAAGGGCTTCTGTCACCAGTCACGTTGGCCAGAACCACACTGACTGTGCTCCTGGAGTCGAGTTCCAGGGCGTTGTTACTCAGAGTCTCTTTATTCCACTCCAGTAGCACAAAAACTGCTAATAGCTCTTTGCGGGTTATAGATCACACCAAAATGGCCAATTACTTCTTACTGATGACATGCCAGCTACCAAAGAGCCGGATTCCAATGACTTTGGTTGCTTTTACCTTTTTTCCTTCTATCCCAAGTACTAGTTCCCAAGGATAAAATTGTGTGCGGTTGAACAGGGGGCTTTGGTAGGAGTTAGAAAAGCAGAGCCATTTTAACTTTATTTGCATGACATCACACTAAGTAAAGTAAGTCAGACAGAGAAAGACAAATATCATATGATATCACTTACATGTGGAATCTGAAAAATATGATACAATTGAAATTATTTACAGAACAGAAGCAGACTCACAGACATAGAAAACAAACTTATGGTTACCAAAGAGGAAGGTGGGGGCAAGGGACAAATTAGGAGTTTGGGATTAGCAGATACAAACTACTGTACATAAAATAGATAAACAACAAGGATCTACTGTATAGCACAGGGAACTACACTCAATATCTTGTAATAGCCTATAATGAAAAAGAATCTGAAAAATAATATATAGGTACAACTGAATCACTTTGCTGGACACCCAAAACTACCACAACATTGTAAATCAACTAGACTTCAATAAAAAAGTTAAAGAACAGCTTTATGTCAAATCTTACGTATGTTCCCATCTTAACCTTGTTATTTCTTTTTATTGCCTGTTTAACAAGCTAGCATAATATTGGATTGTTGGTGTATTGAATAAAATATTGAATAACTACTCTAGGTACCTAGAGCTACATCAGATGCTTTACATCCAAATGTTTCCTTTTAAAAGAAATACATATTTCCTTTCATTTTGAATTTTAGGAAGAAGGAACGCTATCTAGCAAGTTTTTTCTATTTATAAAATTAAGTGCTGTGTATCACAGAGCTAATAGTATTGAGAAAAACTGCAGTTGGAAGTTGGAAGCGTCCTTAGAAGTTAAGTCTCTAATAGTCTCATTTTATAGGTGAAGAAACTAAGGTCCAAAGAGGGCAAGTAATTTGTTAAAGGTCACATCTAATTAAACGTGGAGCAGGAATTTGGTCCTAGATCTCCTGAGTCCTCGGCCAGTACATGTCCCCTTTGTCTCATTGCCTCTTATAATGGTTATTGAGGATCCGTTGGTACCTTAGTCCCGTGATATGAAAAAAAATATTCAAATGAATGAAGTCTGCTTTGAGCTGTAGTTCTCCTTGCTACACTTGTATTTAAGATCAGCACTTTATTTTGCCCTGAAATGAAAAGAACAAATGCACAATATTACATGCTAACATTTCTAAAGCACCATGAATCACTGGAAATGATAAAGACGCGACAACATCGATCTAGTCTACGCCAATTATCGCGCCTCTCTTATGGGATAATTAGGAGATGCTCACTGAAATATGCTTTTCATTCCCATTCACTGGTAATGACCAGGCACTCCTTCAGAGAAGATTTATTTTCCCTCCACCTCGGCTTCTACCAAGCTAAGCACTTATTCTGAACTCATGCAAATGAAAGGTGTATATTCGATGCAAGAGAGTGTGTGTGTGTGTTTGTGTAATTAAGACGTACGTATTAACTTTTTAGCTGACACAAGGAGATACAGCTTCAAAATATTGGAAATTTGCTCCAGATAGAACACATCTTCATGTCCTCTATTCTATATGAAACAAGCGATATTTACAGGAATAATTCTCTATATAATTACACAATTATTAAAAACATAGTAGTGAAGTAGGAGCTTTTATCAAGTCATTCAAATTAGTGCTGTTTCATACTAATCACTATCTACTTGAATGTGTATTGCTTGGATGTGACTGTAGAAAGCTCATTAAATAAATTTTCTTTAAAATTTAATTACTGGGAACTTCTTCAGATAATAATGATTATGGGTATAATTAGGATCTTTGTTCCTCTTTGTTGTTAGACTAAAAGGTACAAAGACTCAGAGAAAAAGAGATCGAAATTGCATATCCAACACTTGGAGAAGTAGTTGTCACAGGCGTTGTGGAATACTAAAGAGCTCCATCTTCCAGCAGAGCATCAAAATCGAAGTAGGGAAATCATAATTCGGCATTTAGTTATTTTGTCTTTCATTTTCTTCCTAAATTGCCTGGGTTGTCTTCGTGAACTGTAAGTGAGAAACAATATAAGGCCGATTCCTTTAACGTCTGTCTGTAGAAGATGTTAGAAATGTGTCATGTCTTCACACACAACCACGGTAGGACACAGATCCTGTACTTCGGTAGTTTAATAAACTCACATGAGAGGCTATGTGTCGCCCTCTCTGTACGGACTAAAACCAACATATATGTTCACTGCAGTTAGAGTTAATGCCTTTGATCCTTGTAATTCAGAAAAAGGCACAAGCACTTTGACTAGTGAAGTTTTAAGACCCTCTTTTTAAAACGGTGATTGAACTTTTATATGAACTGAAGGTTATCACAGAGTGTTTCCTAAGATGACTTCATTTAGGAATAACGTACAGTTTGAGAAGAAATACCGCATACAATTTCTGGAATTAAATACTATAATAATCTCTGGATTCCTCAGTCAAAGACAGTCCCAAGCAGTCCACAAAAACATTCTCTGCTGTGAAACTCTGAGCTAAGAAATGAATTGTGAATATTTTGTCAAAGACTTCAGACGAACATAAAAATATGAATATGCTTTAGTTATCTAAACCCGATACAAGTTATGTTTCTAAAGCTTTCAACGTAAGAAGTTAGATAGTATTATAGCTGAATTAGATTCTTGTAAGAATGAAGAGGAAGGCTAGGCTCTTGAAGTATATTGGTGCTAAAGCACAGGACAAAGAGCGTTCCATGCATATTAGCAAAAATAATGACTTTAGGTAGCAACCTTCTGACCTACAGCTTTCACGCTGTCCATCAGCGAGGACCTTTGCGTGTAGACTGCTCTGCTGGGTGTCCCATAAAGCCTCCAACTCTCCTTGTCATCAGAAGGGTATAGAGAACCAAAAGCATCACCAAGCAGAACAAAGCAAGTCCAGAAACATTTAACTGGCTGTGCGAGAGGGAATCTAATCGATATTCACATGGTGCTTGAGTTGCTCTTAGCTTTGAGGGTGACATAGTTCATTTAGGTCCCTGGGATCAGGCAGGATGAACAACAACTGCTTGTGTTCACTTAGATGAGAGAGGCATATGGCGGCATGAAAGGAGAAGGAGGAGGAGGAGGAAGAGGGGGAGGAAGAAGAGGAGGGTGAGAAACAGCTTCACCATCACCATCATTAGAACAATAACCATCACCACAATTCAAAAGTTTGGGGTTTTATTTTCCTGTCACTGAAAAAGCCAGTTTTCTGTCAAGAATGCTGGATTTTCCTTGACAGGAAATAGAAGATCTGGGTGTGACTGTCTTCCCTTGGACTTCCACAGGTTTCTCTGTGGCTTCCATGAGAATGGAATCTTCTGTTCCAGCCCAATACTCCATATTAAATATAGGACTGCTGCATTTATTGATTAAATTTTAAGTTAGTATCAGTGTGTTTTTAAGCCACATTCAGCAGAGGACAAAAATCATGCGCCCTGTTGGAGAAAGAAATGGGATTATGGAGTCTGCTTGATTTTTGTCACTACCAATTCTAGAGCTTTATAGAGCTTTTCTAGAACTATATATAAATGGAACCATAAGTATGTACCCTCTTTTGTCTGCCTTATTTCACCAAGCATAATTTGAGATCCATGCATGTTGTTGGGTTATCAGCAATTCAATACTTTTTATTGCTGAATAGTATTCTATTGTATGAATATACCACAATTTGCTTACTCATTCAATTATTGATAGACATCGGATTGGCTGTTACAAATAAAGCTACTAAGAGCAGTTACGTACAAGTCTTTGTATGGACAAGTTTTCATTTCTTTTGTGTAACTGCATAGGAATTGAATGGCTGAATCATATCATCATAGATGTATCTTTAACTTTTTAAGAAATGGTCAAGCTGTTTCCAAAGTGGTTGTATAATTTTATATTCCCATCAGCAGTATATGAGAGTTTCAGTTCTTCCATATCTTTTTTAACACTTGTGGTGGTCAGTTTTTATAATTTTAGCCATTAAAATAGATGTGAACTTGTATTTCATTTTGATTTTAATCTGCATTTTCTAATGACAAATGATATCAAGTACCCTTTTTGTGTGCTTATTTGCTATCTATATATCTTTGGTGAAGTCAGTACAAATGTTTTGCCCATTTAAAAAAAAAAAAAAGGTTGGTTGTTTTCTTATTATTGAATTTTGAGAGTTATTTATATATTCTAGATGCAAGTCTTTTACCAGATATATGATTTGCAAATTCTTTCTCACTCTGTGACTAGTCTCTTCATTTTCTTATCAGTGATTTTAAGAACAGAAAATTTTAATTTTGACAATGTCTGATTCATTGCTTTGTTCTTTTATGGATCATGCTTTTGGTGTTGAAATCTAAGATATCTTTGCCCATCCCAAGGTCACAAAGTTTTATTCCTATGTTTTCTTTTTAAGTTTTAAAGTATTAGGTCTAACATTTAGGTCTATGTTGCATTTTGAATTAATGTTTATGTTGGTATTGATCAAAGTTAATCTTATTTTGCATCTGGAAATTGAATTGTTAGGCACCATTTGTTGAAAAGACTATCCTTTTTCCATCTAATGCTTTTGCATCTTTGTTGAAAATCAATTGTCCACATATCATATATGTATGAGTCTATTTCTGGACTCTATTCTGTTCCATTGATCTATTCATTTATCTTTGCACCAATTGCCACTCTGTCTTGGTTACTATGGCTTCATAATAAGTCTTGAAATCAGATAGGGCTAGTCCTCCAATTTTGTTCTTTATCAAAGTCATTTTGGTTTACTATTTTTTCAATGTGTTGTTTTAAGTTCTCGTTTTTACAACAGAACTGTAAGCTAAAAGAGTTGACGATGTTTTATTTTATCTCAACTGCCTAAAAATATTTTACCATGCACACTAGTCGGTTTTATTCCTCTAGTGATTTTTTTTTTTTTTGACTTACGCTTTTTCAATAAACTTAGAAATACTGCAGCCTTTCCCAGTCTCTTTGGGATTTGCTCTTGCCATTTTCCAGAATTCTCTGAGAATTTTTGAAGCATGATAGTTTTCCCCAACTTTAGTTAATCATACATAAAGTGCTCACAGACTGAAAAACCAGCCGTTCTATATGTCGAGATGCATGCTTTTTCCCATAGAAGGAGAAGAAAGAGAAGGAAAAAAACTCACACACATTACTGACAATGCTGCAGAAGGTGTTTTCTTGAACTCTAGACAATGAACGCTAATGGATCATTTGTGCTGTGTGCTGAAGCCTTTTGAATTCACAACAAGGGAAATCATCTCTGATGATGCTTTGCTTAGCCAAGTTCTCCAATCAGCCAGATTACAAAAACTGAAACTTCAAGGAGCGAGACCATCTTTGGAAGGACAGAAAGTCTGCCTGGCAGCTTGACTATTGAATAGTATGTGGAATAAGCTGGGAGGTTGTCTAGAAAGGTGCAAATGGGTACAGGGTCCATTATTCTGTGTGTTAACATCGTCTAGTCCTTTATCCTTAAATAAGCTTCCCTTGTAATGCAGAGATAGTGGATTTCTACCACACAGCCATCCCTGCCCGTTGGTTTAGACTCTAGGTAAAGGTTATGACATGTGAAGTTTTCCAGAGACTTGCAGGTGGACATCTTTTCATTGTCCTTGTCAGCCCCTCCTGCCACCGAATTGAAATTGCTGTAACCAATTCAAGAAAGAGGTTTAGGAGCAGAAAAATTATCCTTTTCATTAAAACCCAAATGGAAATATGAGAACTGAAATATCAGCTTTGTTTCAGAACCAAGGCAAAGATTGGAGAACCAGGGTTGTGCATTAATCAGGCTACCCCACAAGTGTGGGGTAAACACTTTTCGAAGTTTCTTTTTTTTTTAATTAAAAAAATTTTAATTGAAAATTTCTTTGAAGGGTGTATTTTGCAGATGGCTGGTGGTGTGGAAAGTCCTATCCTGTCCTGATTCTTTTGCTCATCTATGAAATGAGTCTTCCCTGCTACTACTCCACATTGTGGGAAGCTGGAGAGATCACGTAACAGATGTCATTTAATTAGGGTGTGGAAAATTGTTCTTTGGAATCCCCTCTTGCCCTAAAAACTTTAAACATTTTAAAAACAAGGACTTCTTATTAAAATATAAACACAAATCCTATAGCATTTCCTTGCACCTAATCCTGAAGTATAGCCCCTGAAAAATTGACCTATTTTTTAAAAAATGGTTCTTTTTCTTCAGTGTAAACTCTCAATGTTACGTTAAGGGCATTTGATATCAATGGAACAAAATCTATCTTGAGAGGCTTATTTGATACTGTTTTCATTTTATGTGATGGCTAATTCATCTACTCAACAAAAATTATGTGAACACCTACTATAAACCACTGTTTGGCCACGAGGAATACGATAATGGACAGAATTTCATGAGCAAGCATTTATGCTCTTATTCAAGACAGGGGAACACTAAGGAAGTTAAAGTTAGTTTGTTGAAATTCTGGCCATGAAGATCTGGCAAGATTTTAAAGTTTTGACAGTCTCAGTGACAGTAAATCGTTTCCTGTTGCTTTTGTGGTTTTAAGTTCTAAACTCTGAGAAGGCAGGCTCCTACGATTTTCCTGCAACTGGACATCCAGTGTTTAATATGGTCCTTATTATATATTAAGATGCTCAGGAAGTATTGAATGGCATGAATAAAATGAAGAAAATATAAATCTTTTCTGAGGTCATGAAATACAAGAAAAGAAACTGAAGCTTTGGAGGAGTTCAGTGTTTTGGTATTGGTAGATTAGGCAAACGTCTGGTAGTCTTTAGTTTACCCTTCTTACAAGCTTTCATTTTGAATTTGTTGGTGAAAATCCTTGACACAAAAACATTTGGGAACGGAAGGTCTACCTTTAAGTCCACAGTAGTAGAATGATGGCCTTTCATCCTTGAGCACTTTCCTTAATAATCTATCTTTATTCAGGTACGTGTCTTACAGGTGAATTTGATCATGGTTATTGTTGTTGCTCCAGCTAATGGTATTTGTAAAATCCAATTGTACAAAACTCAGACCTTATTTCAGATGGTGTGTTGGGAGGGAAAAAGCCAAAGCTCTTACTTGAGCATTTTTCATCTGGAGATGAATCATAGGCAATTAACAGGAACAATTCTAATTAACTGACATAATTAAAAAAATAATAATGTTTAACATTATTGTGTCATACAATGACATTAGCCTTAACAGCTTAGCAACACATCAAGGCCTCATTTCCATAGTCACAGAGTTTATTATTTATCCTGGGTTTCTCTGGTAACCAGTTTGACAATACTAACAGCAATGTGGGCTCCTAAATTGTTTTGCCACACAGCTTCATAATTTATGCCATTGGCAGTAATTGTAATGTCTGTATAATTTCCTTTTAATTATCAACTAATGAAATTTACATTCATTTGGGTAAAACAGATATTCACATTCAACTTCCAATCACCTGTCCATGCTTTCACTTAATTTTCTCAAGTTTGGTGCCTTTTATTTATATTTTTAATATCACACTGTGAGAGGAATATTAACATTTATTTTCTGATTAGTGTTTAGGGAAATATTGATTATGTGGTTCTTTTCGCTTCTTTGCCTTTAAATTTTCAGTGTGTGAATTCCTTAATCCAAGAAGATACGTACTTCCTAGTTTTTTCACATTAAACTCCAAGGAGTTTAAGTGGAATTAATTTAGTAAACTTTAATTGCAGAATAATCTCTGCCTGTTCCCTTACCTCTTGATTTATTACAGGCATTTATTTCTACTTTGAAAAATTCTCATCAGTTTCCCAGGGAATTAATTTAGATTTCTAAAAAGAAAAAAAAAACCCCACAAATTGCATCCAAGTTCAAATTAAGATGCTAATTACAATAATTATTTCATCACATTATATAGAAACTTTGTACATATGAGTATAGCAATTTTGAGGCAAAAAGTGCTATTTTTTCACAATCTTAAGTCTTGCAACTTTGAACAGATGAGTTTCTTAGTTTAATTAGTTGTATACAGAGACACTGCCCCTCAAAAGAAGTTAGGCTGAAATGCCAATCAACTACTAATTTGAAAAACTGATAATAAATAGACTTCGTAAGTGAGCTCAGTGCCAATATTAACCCACCAAGGTGGGATGAGCTCATGATTAGTAAACTATGGGGGTCGATCATTAAGAGGCATGAACAGTGTGCTTTGGACCAGAGAGAGCCACGCTTATGGACTCTGCTTTTCCAAATGGGGAAAAACTTATTGAAAAAGTGATTGTAATTTTATTATTGTTATTATTAAAAAGGGGAACACTTTAGGAAGAGGATTTGTTTGTTCTGCACCTGGGCCCAAGATCGTCTGGGTACCCAGTCATTGGATGTCCATAGACACCACACTCAGGGTTTAATTCTGGTTAAGACATTGCTGGGAGAGTTGGTGAAACGGCATTTGCACCTCAGTAATGGGGGAAGGAAGATTTTAGCAGTTCTGACTTGTTCTTTTGATTGCGGGGAAAAATCAAGGATTTTGACTCTAGTTCTTTGGTGTTTTGTTTTTTAATTCGAACTATTTCTCCTTGAACCTCCTGAGGTAAATGAAGGCTTGATGCCTATCCATAGATAATATGAATATGTTTAGAGCAGAGTTAACAGATATGCTCTTATGCATTCTTTTATTTTTTTGCTAGACTGGGGACAAATGTGTTTTAGCATCACACATTGATCCAGTGTACACATTATAGCCATTCTTTATTTGACCTTTCCTGGAAAGCTTGGTAAAAATCAGATTTGGGGACTATAAGTCTGTCAGTGATCTATGCTAAGATTTTGAAGCAAGTTATGTTAGGAAGATGCTGGATTTGGACCCCAAATAAATAGGTCAGCTATTTACTGTCTACATACAGACTGATTCTTGCCTTCCTATTTTGTAAAATGGGGATGGACAACACTACCTGCTACCTCAGAATTCATATGAGAGTTAAATGAGGTAGAAGAGGACAAAGTGATTTATGAACTATAACGTCCTAAACAACCATAAATCAGTGTTACAATTCTATCAGGGTCTTCAGTTAAAAATGGGACTAACTTCAGGGCAACTGCCATTTTGTGGGATGTTCGTATCTATAAATAGACACTTAAAGTACATATTCTCCAGAGTAAATCTATGATTTATCTTTAATAGTGAAGACTATTTTATAAATATAAATTATGGCTTCCTAACTTAACCATCATCTAATTTTGGATTTTTACATTGATAATTTTACTTCAAAAATTATACACAATTTTAATAGTAAGTCTCTTATAGATTTTAACAATCACATTACTATTACATTTTCTCAACTAAGGTGATTTAACTAGAGTTAAGACTGTAACAGTGATTAATAAGCAATAATATGTTACCCCCTGAAGTCATCTCGGCAGTCCCCAAATAATTCTTAGGTAAATATCCTATGGCTCAGATTGGGAATTTTATTTTTTGACCCTTCAATTGAAATAATTTCCTTCCAATTTAGACAAGCCAAAAATAACAAGTTCATTTAATGTACGAAATGAACCTCTACTTGTTAAAACTAAAGGATAGGCAGTGAATGGACTGTTTATGTCTTGATGATTGTGTAAATAATCATTTTCATGTCTAGCGTGTCTATGGTCATTATAGGTTCGCAGGATTTATATTTGGGCTCTGTATCACTTGTGCCATGGTAGGAAACACTATTAAAATGGATGATCCTGTTCGTTATCCATAGTTTGCAGTGCTCTCCAACACAAAAACATCATCAATATTAACACTCTCTGTTGACTGTTCATAAAATGTTTGAGTGAGAAAGGTATACTGTATAGAGTTGTGCCCCTCAAGATGTTTTTATTAGATTTGGGAAAGCATCCTAACAAGGTGAAAAAAAAATGACAAGGAAGCTTACAGCCAGTGTAAAATGAATGGTAGACATACTAGGTTTATAGTAGACTTTTAGATTGTTTGAGCAGAAATATCTGTCTTGCCTCCATCACATCTTCAAGGAAGCAGCCTGGGATGCCAGCCTGTGAGCCCCGCTGGCACCTCTTACTAATTCTGTGACCTTGAGCAACTTATTTTCTTCAAGTCTCAGTTCTCTCACCTGTAAATGAGACTAGTTATAGTATCTGCCTGCTAAATTAGAATTTTATTTTATTATTTTTATCTATATTGTTATCATGTATTTTCATTATTTTCATGATCCAGATGAGGACACTAAGGCACAAGGAGGGTAAGGAACTCACCTAGTAGTATGTCTGGGGTTTAAACCAAGCTCTTAAACCCCATGCTACTTTGCTTTTCAGTAACTCTCTTTACACAAACGTACAGATCGTCTCTGAAAAAAAAAAGTGCATTTCCAATTTTAACACAGATGGTAAATGTATCCCTAAGTTATCACTGAGACTGAAAATTTGAAATTCATGAGTGAAACTCAATAATGAAAGAAGTTCCCAATTTAGTTGAAAAGACAGGTTTAATGCATGGAAATGTACAACAAGTTGAATTGTAATTAACACTTTAAACATGAGTTTGAAACAATGACAACAAAAAAATGTCAAAAGATAGTTCTTGATAAATTGCAAAATAAGTGGTCTAGCTAATAATTATTGTACTAGCCACTATTCAGAGAAATTAGGGAAAAACATTCTTTTCTCCCCTGATTGAGGAGCGTACTACAAAACACAAGAGGTTGTTCCACACTCCCCTATGTTCAGCTATGAGTCGTCCCAGGTAATAGTGACTTTAAACAACATAGAATTTCCTTTGTCACTTCCAGAAATCATGAGGTCCAGAACTGGTACAGCAGGACATGATTTCAAGTTTCCTTCTATCTGGTTCTTCTATCTGTGGCTTTCATTTGCAGTGATCCTTATGGTTCAATGTGGCTGCTGGAGCTCCAGCTATTAAGTTTATATTCCAACCATTAGGAAGGAGAGGAGAGGGAGAGGGAGAAGGCTCTTCCTTCTATCTTTAAGGATGCTTCGGGGAACTGTATGATCAACTTCTGCCTCTATTGTATGGGCCAGAAGTTAGCTATCTAACTCGACTGAATGCAAGACGCTGGGAAATAGTCTTTTTTTCTTCTTCTTCTTCTTCCTAGGTGACTAAGTGATCAGATAAAAGTATTTCTGTTACTGAGGGAGGTGAAGAAGACAATTGTCAGTCTCTGTCACACTACCTCATAAATCTCCATTTATGGGCACAAGTCCACATACTTTTTGACAGACCAGTCCACACACTGAAAATGGATGGCTACTATGTTTATTTTCACAGCCTACCACAACTTTTATCTTGTCCTGGCTGGTTGACTTCATGGCTCGGCGGAGCTAAGATACCACTACCATGTCTTTACTTCTCTCCACATTTGGAAGCCTCAATCACTTGTTCTAGGGTTCCAGATGAGAAGAACCAATGGAATAACCCCAAATAGACTTTTTCAAGCAACATACTGCAGTCCCCGGGTTTACCAAGAACAATGTGGAGCAATGAATTCTCTACTTCATTCTCAAAAATCGAACACATCGCCACAGTCTCCCTAAGAAGGCTCTCTATTTGCAGAAAGAAAAAGGAAAGATGTGCATAAATTTGCCAAGTATTTACAAAGCACACACCATAAGGCCATGCTCAGGCCTGGGTTTAAATAAGAGATTGATTATGTGAGCAGACCGTGGACTGAGATGAAGTCCCAGATCTCAATGTGTAGTAGTTGTTTTTGCTTTATTGGTGTTCTGCACGATCTTGAAAGATTTATTTAAGCTCTGGAAGTGTCATCTTCCTCTTCTGCAAATGAGAGACTGAAATTAGTACCCTATTCCCTTCCTCACAAGGGAGGAAGTTAATTAGGATAAAGCTTGGGCAATTATTTGAGCTCTGCGGAGAAAGGTATACACAATTTCTTATAAATTCCTACAGGAGAGACCATTATTATTAACCTATGTATTTTTTTTCTCTACCTAGAAAGCACCTCCAATCCATCTCTGCCATCTTATTCTCCAGAATGACTTCCTTGATCTCCCCTGGTTAAATGTGAATGTGCTTCTGTCTCTGACATTCATATGATTCCTGACCCTTGCAGGATGTATTTGTAACTGTAATGTGAATTTTATGATCTTACCAGGCCTTTCCCCTATGATCTATTAGATAGTATAAGTGGTTAAGCACTCAGGCTTTGTGAACAGAAAACAACTTGGCTCAGACTCCCACTCTGACACTTGGTAATTTTGTAAACTTCAGTAATTTAACTTCTTAAGCCCCAATTTCCTCAGCTGAAAAGTGGACATAATTAATACCTCTTTTATAGAACTGCTCTAAGAATTAATTAAGATGATATGCATAAAGCACCTTAATCGATCCAGCTACAGAGCAAGGGCCCAATAAATGAGTGCTATCATCACTTTGGTAAAAGTATCAGAGATAGGGATTTTTCTCCATTGCTGTGTCCCCTAAAACATATACTTGCTGGATAAGTGGTTACTAAAAATATTTAGCATTTTTGGTGTAGAGTGAGTGGTAATCATAATATCATACAGTTTGAAAATGGCAGGGCTAGAATTTGAATCCAGGTCGTCTGATTCCAGATTTCCTGTAAGTAGTCACCACCTCTTCTCCAGGCCACTGAGGCCCTTATAAAGCAGCACACAGGTACGTCCAAGGACTCTCAAGGGTTTTGTCTCCACTGAGGCTTATGGGGCTCCACTGGGATGGACGAGTCATCTATGACAGCTCATGGACAGCTCCATGCTCTGATGGGTTTCAAACGCTGGACTCTGCCACTTATACTTGGCCCAGACTTTGGCCCTTGGAACTGGGAGGTGGTGCTGGGCATCCCCAGTGCAGGACTGTGTTTGTCCCAACACCCTGGGACAACTCAGCCATCTAGCACATGGTGCCCTGCACCCTTGTTGCCCTGGCCCTGGCCCATGTGGTAATGCCTGCCCTGGTCCCCATGATGGGGACAGACTGTTCTAGCATTTTTTCCCCCATGGGTTGGAAGCTAAAATGTAATACTATTATTTCTCAAATCTCCATGCTACTAGAGGTGAGCTCGCATATTCATTGACTTGTGTGTGCAGAAAAAATAGACTCAAAGTGACGTATATGGTTACGAATGTGCACTTAGAAACATGGCTGCACACACAGGCACACACGTGCAGAGCCTTAGTCACATGGCAGATCCCTCTGGGGCAGCTGATTGCCTCTATTTCTGGCTTACTCTATAGGGAGCTAGAGCAGAGGAGCTGGGATTAAGGGTTTTTGAGAGGTGAAAAACTCTTTCGAGAGTTCACTAGTTGTGTAATTCATGTGTACGTAGTTAGATGATTGTTATACATGATGATGCAGGGCTGATCACTGAATTGAACGATCTTTGCCAAATCCTACCAGAATTCCTACAGGTGTCCTTAAGTCTGGGGCACTCTGATACTCCTTGTATTTTACAAATACTCTGAGCATTTTATCCTCCTCTGAGCATCTTCTATCTTCACAAAGAGAAACTTGGGGAGTTGGTGATGACATCATTTTCCTGTTGGCCAAAACTGCTTTGGAATTCTTGATTGGAACAAAGCTGGGACATAAAATTTGAATTCATCACACGGTGCAAGATATGTTTGAGAGTGTGTTTCTCAGTTTTAGGGAAGTTGTTTGAGATCCCTGGGAGCTAACTTCGGGAGATAAGGTGGGAGGCAAGGCTGGATAGCAACACTTAAAATTAAAAATAACCAGTGTGGACAAAATCTTGTCATTTTTCTGTGATGCTCACCAGATTACTTTGAGGCCAGGATTCAAAGATGAGTTAGAAAAATATGCTTCTGGCCAGGGTAACATCACAGGAATAAAAGTATCTGGGCCCCTTAGGGTGTTTAATTTGAAGGGGATCAAACAGAACTAAATATATAGAATCTGAAGTTTGTTAAAAATTGACAGCTTTTCTTTAGAGTTGTGCTTCTTTCCCTTTAGCTCTTTGCTTTTTCAAGTCAGTGGATGACTCACTTTGCTTAGACTAGACTTACTTTCGGGACTTAAAAATTAACAGCAATGCAGAAACATCACACCAAGAGGTGGAGACCAGAGCGCTTCCTACTCCGCTGTTACGTTCTATCTCCAGAGTGTCAATTACAGCTTAGGTTCTATCCACACTGGTCCAAGTCCCTGGCTTAAAATAATCTCTTTCCAAAAAATCCAAGCCATCTGGTGGGGAAGCAGACACCAGGCAAGCTGCTTTAAATGGAGGCGATTTTCTGACCTTTTTTTATTACTCCTCAAGTCAGAAATGATCGACTTTTGTGAAAGTCAATCATAAACTTGCCCCCTTATGTGACATGAGGTCAACAGACCCCTCTATAACTTGGCAGCAATATTAAAGTTAATAAGCATGACTTTGGATAAGAAAGATTTCTTAAAGGAACTTTGCAATCATTATACACTCTGCTTGTTGCAACATCCAATATTTATCTTTGAGGACACTTCTGAAATTTTTAGTATCACTTCATAATATACCATGATTTGTTAATTGTATTTTATGTCTGTAAGAGAGGAAAACTCATTGGCTGTACAATGAGTGTGAGTGAGCTTCAAGTCTAGAAAGGGGAACTTGACCAAACCTCTCCCAGACTTCAGTGCTTCTTCCAGTTTAGTGTGCTTGTCCAGTTGGAGATGTGGGTGCCGCTGGTTTGGCTGGAGCCTCAGTTGTTCATTTCTGACAAGATCTCACAAGATGCAGAAGCTGTTGGTCTGAGGGCTGCTCCTTGAGCAGCAAAGATCTCAGAAAATATTCCTTGTTGAGGAGTTCTTATTAAAAATAAGTAACAAGAGGCACAACCTCTCAATTAAAACTTAGACACACGCTTGCTGGGATTCACGAGGTTCTGGGCTCTGGAAGTCATTAGGAGACCCCTGTCCGGCACATTTCCACGTGCACAGCGCGTGGGATCGATTAGTGGGGGGCTGGCCCAGGTGTGGTCTGACTGGCGAACGGCCGGGGGAGTCCGCCTTTGTAGTTATATCAGGTGTGGCTGCATCCAGCTTTTAAAACAATAAGGGCCAGGACGTGTGGTTTTAGGGGCATATGGTAACTTTGGGTGAGCACATAAATCTTCAATGCGAGGGGAAAAAAAAAAAAAAAGGAACTCTTGGGTTTAATTAAGAAATTTGTTAGACACAAAAAACCCTGTCAGATATTTTGCTTTGATGTTAATTCTTCCACAAAAGTAGGGACTTGGGCATGATGAAGTTCAAGGCGGTTACCAAAGCAACGCAAACCGAGGAAACAAAGAGCTCTCGCGGGGGGGGGGGGGGGGGGGCGAGGATTTTCTCTCTGTTTGCGGTCATTACTAATTCTGCAGCGTACTGTGTCTGAGCGTGACATGCGAGGCCTAGACCTTCGTGTTTAAATGTGCTTTTTTGTATCAGGGGAGTTTTAATAATTCTTGATTGTTAGCTCAAGAAGGGTAGATGCAGGCTACCAAGGCTAGATACTCTGGAAGCACCGATACAAGAAAGCGTGCTCTTCATATGTCTAGTCACCTACATGCTGATTAAAATAGTCTGTTACTTGGGGAAATAACGTTTCTGTCAGTGTCCTTTTGCCTGTTATTCGCAGGCAGGTATTCAAATTCCACTGCATCCATACATCCATTGTAATACCTTTGACTGTATTTGCTCAACTCTTTGAAGGTTAATGGATCACTGAGAAGAACCTGATGAATGAGTGAGCTGGGAACACAGCAGGGAAGAGGACAGCAGTGTTGTGGGACTGCTGTGGTGCAAGGAACTTGGGAGAAAATGCTGTTTCTGGGATGAGTTGCATTGCTTCCCGGCCTCTTGTAGATTTGCTGTTCCCTGTGACTGGCTGTGGGGTCTGTATCAAGCCACTTAACCTCTCCACGCTTCCTCTTCATAATGATGAGCTTAGAATGATGCAGTTGACTAGTTTGTAACAGGAACTGGAATCCCCGTATGCTGTAAATTGCTTGGTATTAACAATAATTGCCTACAGATTTTTTCTAAGCCATTTACATGAAGAATCTTTGCAATATGAGGTTAAATTATAATGTGCCAATAGTCCATCGATGTGGAACAGTATACGTCCATACACGGAGCTGACACTCTTTGCCTGCTCAAAGCAAATGCGTTCCATTTCATACGTATGTTTTTGTCTGTTTCAGGCTTACAGCTGTCCTGGCATTAGGAAACCAAAATCTTTTTGACATATGCTTTTCTGTACATATACATTGTGCCCTAGTGCTTCGGAAACCATGCGTTGTGTCTCCCTTCCTGAAAAAGTGATGGACACATTCCTGTATAGTTGTGTGCAGCTGTGATGACACTATCGGAATTCTCACGAACAAAGAAAGCTCTGTGCTGGAACAGAGCTTAAAGGAATGGCATTGAGTGTGAGGAGATTTGCCGGAATCCACCAAAAGGAGAAGTTGTATGAGCTAAATTTCAGCCAAGAACAGAGTAAATAAACCTAGGTTGTATAGGATATATAAACCAGAGAGACAGCAGAGAGTGGCTAGAAATGTAAGTGACCTGGTCCGGGTTTCTAATCTGCCTTGAAGGACGTATGGTAGATGAAGGTGAGGTAGAGGCTGCTGGAAAGGTATTTTTGGCAAAATGTACAGTTTCTCCACTTTGGCCAAGAAATGAGTCAACCAACAAGACTTTATTATAAAATACCCAGTGGAAAAAAGACTAAAGCATGGAAGAAGCACAAATCACAGTCTCTCACCTTGAGAAGCTCACAATTTAGTTGTTGAAATGAGAGAATCACCCAAAATGGACTCCCTGGGTAAGCTCATCCCTAGGTTGGAAATCAGTGGATTTTGCAAAAATATGCCTCTTGAACGAACAGTCGGTTTGTCAGGAAGCATCTCTTGCAGAGCCCGAGTTTCCAGGAGGTCCAGTGTCATTTCCAGTTGTTCAGGGACTTATATCTAGTTTTTCACCATAGTCCTGGCACCTGGAAACATTCCTTCTGTATAACATTCAAAATTTGTTGAATGAATGGGTTAATGGATACAAGTGAAAGTGTGCAGTATGAGTATAGTAAACATGAACTGGGGTTTATGTTCAATGACAATGATTCTCTTTTTCATCAGTTGGAATGGGTTGGGGTCTAAGAATACAGAACGTAACAGCAGAGAAAACACGCAGAGATTTTTTTTTGTTTAAGGAGGTGAAGGGCAGTCTGGTGCCATCAGAGACATACGTCATCCCGTGTTTCTGCTTTGCCATCCTTAGTATGTATGTATGTAGCCTTTGTCCTCATCACTGCTGTCACCTCATGGCAACAAGAGGACGGTTGCAGTTATAAATGTCACATACTTCGGGCAGGGAAAAGGGGAATGAGGCGACAGAATGAGGGGAGGAAGGTTGACTTTTCTCCTACAGAGACTTTGTCCTTTATTTTTATCAGTTTCTCCATCCCCAAGGATTCTTGCAGGCATTTTTCTTGTCCAGAACTGTGTTACGAGGCTATTTCTAACTGTAAGGGAGGCTGAGACCGTAAGAGGTCTGGCAACTTTCAACTTTGTCTCTCCTAAACCATTACCAAGTAAAGAATTCAATTAGATTTCTGGAGAGAGGCCATGAGGGGTGAGAGAGAAGAGGTTAGGGAAAGTTCTGGGTGTCAGATGGCAAGTCAGTGGTGGAACTGGGATTAGAACTCAGTTCTGTTTGTCTCCAAGGCTTGCATACTTAACCTTTCCTTCTCCAGCTCTGTAGTAATGGGCAATTATTCAAACTCTTGTAAGACTTAGTTTTGCCTTTTTATGTAATGGGATAGTTATAAATTCAAAGACTTTTTAAAGAATTAACAAAAATAATATTTATAAAATATTCAGCCACATACATACACACACACATATATGAAATGCACACAAAATTGAATGACCACCATGTTGATATATGAAAATCAGAGATTTACATTGATACCAAAACCAGGTCAGATAATCACTTGTGTTAAGTGATACTGTCATTTTATTATAATCGCAATTTATTTCTTCCATTAGATTTAATTTTTTCCATTTTTAATTGAAGTATAGTCAGTTCACAATGTGTCAATTTCTGGTGTGCAGCATAATGTTTCAATCATACATATACATATGTGTATTTGTTTTCACATTCTTTTTTGTTATAGGTTACTACAAGATATTGAATATAGTTCCTTGTGTTTTACAACATAAACTTGTTGTTTGTCTGGTTTTGTGAGGATTTCCTTGTGTTTCTGATTGTAAGAGATATTCTGCCAAAGTTCAATAGACATTTTGTGAGAATTGCTCCGTACGTAGATATTGTTTTTGCTGTGTTCGTGGGAGAGGGTGAGCTTCTCATCCTTCTACTCCACCATCTTGGCCCAAAGCCTATAATTGCAAATTGATACACATCTTCACTGGAGTCAAGATGCTTGGCAAAGATAGCTACTTTCTCCAAGATTGACAGCGTACTATTTGCCGGTCCCCAAAGCTGCAGCACTGGTTACGTGCATGGGTAATAAGATTTGGATGAATGAAGTTCCCATTAGACTTTCTGGAAACACAGGAGGGTCTCTCGGAGTCCATCCTCATAGACATAGGAGATTTCTGCATTTGTTAGCCTGCATCCTGCCAAGCCAGCTCATCTTAGCCAGGTGCAACCCCTCAACCTTGGAGTTATGCAATGGACTGTAGATTGCAAGGTTCTATAAAATTCAGGCATCAGCAAAGATGCCACTTAAACTACGCTTGGACTCTGCAACGAATTCCAATCTCTGCCCAGGACACCACTAACATCAGGGCCACAGAACTAACCCCAAAGCCGCTTTTCAAAATTCAGTTCATTTTCTCAAAAAGTAGACTGATGGTGGTTGTATAATAATATGTGTTAGCAATTTCTTTTTAAACAAAAACATACCAGGGGAAAACTGAAAACTAGGATTTACAACATTACGTATAATTACAGAGTAACGACGCTGATAGGCCACCTGCGGCTCTCACGCTCCATAACTCATACACATGACTTGACTTTCTGCTGCAGAAAGTCCTTCTTGCCTTAAGCACTGTTTAAATATAAGAGGGGGTTGTAAACTGTTCAAAGAACTAGACATTCAAACTTCTTAGCAAGAGAACTATATAGCATGTAGGTATATTTTTAACACAAATATACAATGTTTTAATTTTTTCCTCTAATATAAAAAATGATACTTTCGAAAAGGTGAAAAATATAGGAAAGCAAAAAGAAAAAATAGAAGGCAAAGTCTGTAATTTTTAAATAACCACTGATACTTTGATCTATTATTTTCTAGACTTTTTTCTTATAAATGTGTTGATTAGTACTATATATGTATATTTTTAGCAACTACATTATATATTTTTAAGAGCCTGGAATGATCGATTAACATGGTAAAGTGAATATTTTTATCGTCTTATTAAGTACTTCTTACTAATTGCAGCCATCAACTTGCAGTCTAAATAAACTAACTTCTAAAACAAGAGAACTAATTTATATTTCCACTTGAAAAAGAATGTTTATCATTTTTACACCTACAAGCACTAAATTTTTCATTTGATTTCATTTTAAACAAAAATTGGTACCTCTTTCATTTTTGGAAAATATTTGTTTGATTACTGGAGAGCTACAATTTTCCCATGCACGTATTGACCAGTTATACATTATCTTTTGCAAATTACCTGGTCCTGCCCTGTATGTAGTTTGGTGGGGAAGGTGAGTGGAAGGGTTTATTTGTTCCTTACCGGTTGGTAAGACCAATTTCTGTAAAAGAATCATAAACCCTTGTCATTTATTGCAAATGTTTTTCTCAGTTTGATGTTTGGCTTTCTTACGGTCATTTTCAGTCATAGGAATTTAATATTCTTACGTGTTCAAACCTCAGGGACATGGAAAGAATTACAAATGTAAACGCGTAAGTAAATAAATCTTTCTAATCAGGACATTCCTAAAATAGTTTGGAAATGGGAGTGAGCATGTTTGTGTATGCAGGTGGCTGCTGGCTGGTGCTGGCCCAGCCTGGCTCCTGTGCCCCTAACAAGGTGGCCAGGTTACAAATGCATTTGCTGCAACTGCTTTAAGGAACGGTACCCGCAAGATGCTTGCTGCTACCTAGAGATGGATAACCTTGCAAAGAACCCAGTCAGAGAGCGAGTTACTTAAAATAAAATGGGAGGAAGACTTTTAAGAGATGGAACATCTGTGATAAACTCATTTTCCGTGTGAGCACCAGTGGAGATGCTTGTCTGGGTCGGCTGAACGGCATTTCTATAGCAGTCGAAAATTCATTTCGTTTCATTATCGGAACTGCTCAAGCACCCCGGTTTGGATCAGGAAACAGCTTCTTAAACCTGCAGGAAGCTCATTTACCCCCGCTGAGGCTCCAGCTCCCCATCTCATGGGAAGGGAGGGATGGCTTGCTTACAAATCCTGGCAGATATAAATACATAGACATATCTCTTCCCTGATCCTATATATAAATATGATTTGTATCAAAGGAACGTGAACATTTCCATCTCGAGCAGCCTCAACGTTATCTTTTATTCTGTTTGATTTGGGTCTGTTTCAAGGCTACTTTTCCAACCTTCTCATCGGTTAAAAATACTGCTCTCGGGACATTAGTAAACAGAGAAGTGCCTCTAAGGTGATGCACAGTGGGACAAAGAACAGAGCATCAATTCTCTTGACAGCCAGCAATGAAGCAAGTTGGAGGATTTTTCATACAACGAACGCTGATTGAGAAAACTTCTAAAGAATCCTAGATGGCATTTACAGATTCAGAACTAAATTAATAGAGAGGGAAAAAGATCCATGTAACTCAAAGCCTACCTGTTCTTTGACTGTGACACTCCTGGGCTCAAAAGCTTCAACTGCAAGCACATCCTTGGGTCCTCCACATCAGAGAGGGAGCCAAGAAGTCAGTGGGCAGTGGGAAGAGGCAGACTAAGTGACACGGGGGAGGGGGCACACTGTTAGGGACGGGGGCGTGGTGGTTGGGATGGCACACAGATGCTGGGGACAAAAGACATGCAGCCAGTTAGGGCAATTCTGTGTCTAGAGAGTGGAGTGGCAAGGAGGGGGTTATCACCCAAGACAGTCGACTAGCAGGTACCAGCATCCCAGGAATCAGGGAGGAGGTGCTGCTGAGAAATCCAGACAGCTGGGCCCCACATCAGGGTGAGGGAGTTTAGAAAGGGAATTACTCCAAAGGGGAGTTTCACAGGGGGAACCCAGTGCAGGTCTCCATCTTTGGGTCACTGGCAGGAATAAGCCACCGTCCTTTCCCCGCCACCTGCCTTGGAAAGAGAACTGGGCAGGTCACTGAAGCATGGACCCAGACCCTGAGAAATAAGTCAGGTCCCCATGAGAGACGGCTCCAAAGACTGCAGCAGCCCCACGGCTGAGCGGGGGTGGAGGTGGGGGCAGCTCCGCAGAAGGGGCTGCTTGTCTTGGGCTCTGGCTCCTTCTGTTCATCCCAGTCAATGTAGGATTGGTCTCACACCTCCAGAGTGTTACATCTACAGGAGACAGAGAGAGATGGGGAGAGAGAGAGAAAGAGAGAGAGAGATGGAGAGAGTGTGCAGCAGGGCTAAGGGCAAATCTATGTGATAATAATGTGGTCAATTTCTGCTACTTTTAAAGAGTTAAAATTGCAAATACGAAATAAATAGTATTTTACTGTTTCAATGCCTGCTAGTGTGTGTTTGTGTGTGTGTGTGTGTGTGTGTGTGTGTGTGTGTGTGTGTGTGTTTTAAATTGAGCTCTCATGGAAAGCTGATTAACTCTTTCCAATGGAAAAGCCAGATCTGGGAGTTGGCAAGCAAGGGGAGAAGTGGCGGGCTAGGAATCGGAAGCCCAGTGTGGACTGGAGGAATCGTAGCACCGAGAGTGTTAGTTTTAATGTCTTTAATGTTAGTTTTAAAGTCTTTATTTTGTTTACTTCGCTCCCTAATCTACTTCAGTCTTCCGAGGGTCTGCCTGTAGTGGCACGAGACCCACAGTGGGAGCTGAATTCATCCATGTTGCTGGACGGCAGACATCGCAGGAAATCAGGGAAACTGGCTGTGTGCATCAGCACTCGAACCAGTTCGGGTCCAGGGGGAGAACTCGGCTCCGCTTTATGGGGTAAAAGAGTGGGTCACGGACAGATGGAGGGGAGTGTCAATAGCAAAGCTGCGGCAGGTGCCCTTGCCTGAGTATTTGCGGCAGAACACACAGTACACACAATTCATGTGCATTGGTTCATTTACAGGAGCCCTTTGAGATGGGTACCATTTACCACTTTTGCACACAGATTTCTCTGACCGGGAAGCTCGCGGTCGGTACTAGACGCTGTAGACCGTCTCCCTGGTCTGCTGACATCGGTCACACGTAGGGTGAGGCTCAGCCTGACGGAGTCACTGCTGCCCTGAAAGTGCAGGATCACACAGCTTGTCAACACAGGATATTTCATCTGAATTCCCCGACCTTCAACTGATTCACCTTTTGCCCGCGTGAAATTAGTAAAACGGCTACATTAACATTTCTTTTAATGCTCTTTTTTAAAGAGTACATTTTTAAGCACGGAAATAATGCATTTAAATGTGCTCTCCAGAATGTGCATTTGTTTATAATAGACCAAGAAAATTGCCAATGCAGAAGTACAAACTGTTTCAGACACGAACAATTTTTGTACTTATGGTACTTATAGCAGCTTAAAATACACATTTTCGTGTATGTGGGCTGAGAAATGCATCTTTAAATGTTGACTTGTAATATCAACATATCAAAAATTCCCATTAATTGCAAATATATCTCAGTTACTATCTATTTCTTGAATTAGAATAATATCTACCTCATTTTAATGACCAATATAGAGCAATTCACACCCACGTGATTCATGAGTAGGAAGCAAGATGGAAAAGAAATGTACAAAATCCTAAGTCTGTTACCTCCAAAGACAAACACCTTTCTTTTATGTATTAGAACAATTACACATGTAGTTTGATCTGAACAATAACCGTAGAGATGGGGAGAAAGAAAAATAGAACGGTAAGATGACAGGGAGGAAACAGAGATAGAATAATGGTGGGGGTTTGGAGGAATAACATGGATTAATCCACATGACAAATAAAAATGAATGATTTTTTGGCAGAAATACTTCATTAAGTTAGGGCTGTGCCTTTTTTTTTTTTTTTACTCATTTATATTAGGCTTAAATGCCAGAAAAATGTTATTATTTTGCCTACTCCCATTTATTAAAATCATTTTTAAAATGTACTTTGCAGACATCCATCTGTCATATCAGGAAATAAGCTAATTTTCTCTTTCTCTCTTTCTTTTTTTTTTTTTCAGTACTCTAGAAGAAATTAGGTAAACGAATGTAATGTAACATATTATACATTTTCTCCACTATGTAAGAAAACATATACTTCTTAGAAAACTTTGAAATAAAGAAAAATAGAGGAGAAAAATCATTATTCTCAAAGAAAACAAATCTTAACATTTTAGTGAATCTCCTTCCTTCCAGTCGGTTTTTGTCCCCCATAAGAACTTATGGGTTTAAACTAACATTTTTGCAAACACTGAAATATCCGGAGTTTAATCCTTATTAGGTACATTATTATCAGTTTTCTCCCAGATTGCAAAGAAGCAACAAAACACTTCAGGAAACTTTAGTTCATTCATCTTGTTCGAGTCCCACAGAAGTGATGTTTTAGCCTAAACTGAGTTAATTTAATCCCTGCATCCCTCACTGCTTTTGATGTGTGCAGCCACATGTGCGACAGAGCAGAGCCTCCATGTACTGTTCCCAAGTCTCTCTCCCAGGTGCATTGTAATGATGATGGAACCACAAAAGCAGCGTCAATGAAGAATGAACTTAATGTCTCAGTAGGTATCCATTGGTTCCAAAATTGGAACATAATACATGGTAAGAATTTTCTTCCCTGGAGACATTAGCCAGTAATAGGTCTGTTCTGATTCCATTAGTTTAAAGGGTAAGTTGCTCCCTGCACCGCATCGTCTTTTACCAAAGATTGATGAGAAAACAGTCCAAGTGGAGGGAAAAGTTGATCATTCCCTGGGAGATTCGGGTTCTAGGGGAGGAGACTTGCATCTGAGTGTGCACGTCCGAGCTTACCCCACTTGAAGCCTGTGCTGTGTGGCTGCTTGAAGGAAGACTCGGGAGACCTCAGAAGTTCAGTTCAAATCGTCAGTCACTCAGCAGCCTGATCCTTGTTCTCTTGTCTCCAGTGGAACCAAGTTACTCCAAGCTTGAGGATGGAGAGTGTACATTCATTATCATGGGGCTGGTCTACAGACTCGAACTATGCATACCTACTTGGGTATTAGCATTTGGTGCCTTCACACCTGAGGGGCCAACTCTGTGCAAAAGGAGATAATGGGAGGTTTTCTAGTTTTGCCAACTCTGTCCCAGAGTCAGCGGTTTCTTCCCCAGGAAAGTGGTTTTCCGGCCTGATGTTCATATGACTTTTTGTCTCGGGAAGCTGCTGTCACCTTGATCTTTCTAGACTATGTAACTGAGCACAGAACATCATGCAAAGGTTATCTCTGGATAGACTGCATGCACTTGTGTCCTCATCACACGTTTCCCAAGAGCTGGGCGCTGACTTTTGGTCAGTCAGAGAACGAGGTTTTGCCCACTTCTCTGGGTTCTATTCTCTCTGCCTTAGTCGTGTTAAAGTCAGTGTCACCATCTCAGAAACCACCACAAAGCATCTTAGCCATGGTAACTTCTTTTTCTTGCTGCCTTTCTTAAAAAATCATACTCTGTATAAGAAGCTACAAAAGAGCTTTCTCTTAAGTGAAATCATTCAAAGACCAGCCTATGTATGGAGATGCCCTCAGAGTTTTTGAGAGACTGTCTTTATGTAAAAATGAATAAATGAACAAATTTTCTCTGAGCATCTATTACATAAAAATATGTATTCATTATTTAATATGTAATTAATTCATCATTTAATATGTAACAGGCACTGTTTAAATGGGATAAATAGGGTACCTATCACACAATTTAAGAAACTCCAACAATCTTTAAAACAACTGATTATAAAAATGTTCATTGTAGAAAATCTGAAGAATACAAAAAAGAATGAGAAAAAAAATAAAATTGTCTTGAATTGCCCATTCAAAGAGAATTATGGACCAGTTTGTAGTGTTTCTTATTTTCCTGGGCATAGTCTACATGTAGATCATTTTTTTTAATAGATCAAAAGATCTACTCTTCCCTGTACAAACATTATCAGTAGATCATTATTGAGATAATACAGAATATAGCTTTACCTCTTTTTTTGCCATTCAACATTATAGAGCGAGCATTTTCCGTATCATTAAATGTCATGTTAAAGAATCATTTAAATTGTACTTTATATTCTAATTCCTGTTCACCAGGTAACAGGATTTCCTTCTCACAATTACCTGATACTCACCTCAGTTCTTTATCAGAATGGTTTATTTAAGAAACAAGGAAAGTTGAGACCTTTCCACTAAAATGGTTAAAATAAAACCTATGTAGGTTTAATGTCGGTTATCTGGAAAATTCACTTATGCAAAACTTATAATGGTAAATAAATGAGCTGTTAATGAATTCACGTCATGTCTGGTCCAAAAATGTCTATCTACATGACAGAATAGCATCACTATTCCTTTAAGTCAGCGCAGAGTGGTAGAAACTGTGGTATCAATACAGCTGCATTTTTAAACAAAAATCCAGAGGACCATAGCTATATAAGTCAAGCAAAAAGTAAACTGATTACTTGGCAAAATTAATTAATAGGAATAACTACTGTCATCCAGATATTCAAGAACTTTTTTTTTCAAATTAACATTTTTAATCTTCCCACTCTCTTCCCTTTCAAAATACATCCACTCACCCAACACCCACAACACATACCACACAAGACACAGCACACACAATAAACACACACACTTGCTCACAAACACACATCCGCATTCCTGGATTAGTCAACCAAGTCTCCGTTTTGCTGTCGCGTTGAATCGTAAGATTTAGTGACATATTTTTCATATCTTGTCATATCTAACTTGCAGAATCACGTACATATGGTGAATTTGGGTTGCAGAATCATGACCAGATTTTTTTTCTAAAGCACAAATCAAAACATTTTGATCTTTCATTTAATATAAGCAATAAAACCCCTCACTTTACCTTTTTTTGTAACTTTGTAAAACATGTGATTTGGGTGTGGGGGGGGTGGTTTCACTGTGTCAAAAAACATCTTGAACCCCTCTGCCTTTTTTCTCCCTCCTCCTCGAAGGTTCTTCAACTTGGAATTCAGATCCAAATCTGAGTCTAACTGAAATTCAATTCAGTTGTTAATCCCATAAAGGGATACAAGAGCTGCTACACATGCTGGCAGACCCAAAAATCTACGAATTTTTACTTTTAATAATGTTTTCCCTGTCTCTAATTCCCTGTGTAAGAAAATGTTCTTTTGGACAATTACCCCCGTAATGGCCTTGCCAGAATCAATTTCAATTTCAGCTGTCTCAGAGAGTTCGGTAACAGTCTGAGACTCTTTTTCCTACAATCTTCATTTTCTTGCATAAGAAAACTAAATTTCTTTTTTCATGGTCCTCCCAAATGCCTTCACATACTGTTAAATACACACAGGACATACATGTATTAGCATTACGAAACAAGACAATAGCCAGGCCGTCTCTGACTTACAAATGGGTTAAGTTCTAAAAACCCTTTTATCAATCATTTAATGCATGTTACACACTTCCCCAGAGAAACAGTGGTAGCACTAAAGGGTAGGGTCCAAGAAAAGCAAAAAATAATTTAAACCATAGTGCATCGGTATAAAGCACTTTAAGCAATATTTAAGCGGCACCTAGCCACCAGTGAGAATAAGAAATTCATTCCCAATTCTAGTAATGCATACCAGAAACACGTCTCTCTCTGTTCAGTGGTTTCTCTGCAGGGGACAGAAGGAATGGCATGTGGGGTTAGGGGGGACTGTGTGCCATAGGCAAAAATAATCCCCATGCCAATATCTTGTTAACACTCCACAGCTTCAAAGGGAAACACATTTCTCCAGATATATCACACCCCAGGGGGTCCAAACTGAGGAAAAAAAGGATAAATTTATCCAGAAGAAATGGGACCTCTAGACTTCAATATATTCGTTGGCCTGATGTTTGTCTATCAGATTTTTTTTTTTTTTGCTTTTTCACTGAGAAGAGGGTAAACATTTTTTGGAATAACTTTAAAATGTAATGAAATTCAAATTGCATACCGTTGGGGGTTCAGAAGCTGCTCTCAGGTCACCATTGCATTTGTACCTAAGAATTTCACCAGCGGAAGTGACCAGCAAGCCAGCTGCTAGGAGGCAGTTGAAAGCATCACTTTCTCAGTGAATCCATCACCACTAAGGGATGAAACGGCGATCTCACGGCACGTGAGCGGCCATTCCACCCCCGCTACCATGTTCGAGCATCACTCATCAATTGCCTTGTGTTGCCTGCTGAGCCTGAATGAGGTTTCAGAATCATGTCCTACAAGGGTGCCACACTTTCTCCACTTAAAAATCAATCAATCAATCAATGTAATCTACCATATTATTACACCAAACAAGAAAAACCATATGATCATAATAAGAGATGCAAAAGCAGTAGACAAAATTCACTCATGGTAGGAACTCTTAGTGACCTAGGATTAGAAGCAAATTTCCTCAACCTGACAATGGGCTGTAGGCTTTTTTTTAATAAAAAAATGTCCAGAACTCACTCAGAGTCAGGAATAAGACCTTTTCCCTTCAGCCAGAATAAAAAAAAAAACCCTTTAATTCACAGGGTGTTGTATAGCAGGCGACTTCCTCAAACTGATTAAGGGCAACTACAGAAATGCTACAGGTATCATTGCATTTAGTGATAAAAAGAATAGATGTTTTCACCCTAAGTTCAAGTATAAGAAAGGATGTCCGCTTTCACCTCTTTAACATGGTTTTTGGAGGTTCCAGCCAGTACAACACAACAAGAAAAATAAAAGACATCCAGGTTTGAAAGACAACTTATTTGCAGACAGCATGACCATTTATGTAGAAAATCCTATGGAATTTATAAAACAACAGACACTAAAATAGCAAGTGGGTTTTGTAAGGTAGCAAGATACAAAATCGATATATTTTTATACACAAGCAATGAAAAATCAGAAATTGAAATTAAAATAACTATCATACATTACTATAAGAAATTTTAAAAGACCTACATAACTATAGAAATACATCATGTTCTTCATTGACTGGAAGAGTCAATAACGTTAAGACGGTAATTTGTCCCAACTTCATCTAGAGATTCAACAGTATCCCAACAACCTTTTTGTAGGAATTGACAAGCTGATTTTGAGCAACATGTGAAAATGCAAAGGGCATAAAGCACTGAAAACAACTTTGAAAGTAAAAGCAAATTTGGAGGACTAACAGCATCTTATATCAAGACATTATAAAATGTCAATAATCAAGAATGTTGGTATTGGCATAAAGACAGACAAATCGATCAAAGGAATGGAACGGAGGGTCCAGAAATATACCTACACATACATGGGCAGCTGATTTTTAACAAAGGCGCAAAAACAATTTATTGATAAAATAGGCTTTTTATGGCTATCGGCATATGAAATACAAATTTAAAAACCACTTTGACCCATATCCATACCACATATAAAAGCTAACTTAAGTGGATCATGTACCTACACATAAACCCCAGAACTATAAAACTACTGGGGAAAAAAATCATAGGAGAAAAACCACTGTGACTTTGGGGAAGGCAAATTTTTTAACATGAGTCCAAAAACATAATACATCAAAAAACAAATTATAAATTAGACTTCATCAAATTTAAAGACTTCTGCTTTAGGAAAGACATTGTTAAGAGAATGAAAACCAAACTGAAGACTATGACCAAATATTTATATGTCATGTGTGATAAAGAATTTTTATCCAGAATATATAAAGATTCTTGAGACTAAATTACAGGGGAAAAAATCCTCCTTTTAAAAATAGGCAAAAGATTTGAATACACTTTTTAACAAAGAAGACATATGAATTGCAAATTAACTCACAAAAAGATGCTCAACATCATAAGTCGTTAAGGAAATTCAAACTGGAAACGTAATGAGATACTGCAACACATCAAACAGAGAGGCCAAAATGAGACGTCCCCTCACACACCAAGGACAGGGAGGAGCGGGAAGCGACTTGCTGGTGGGAATGTAAAATGGTGCAAGTATTCTGCAACCGTTTGGCAGTTTCATAAAAAGTTAAACATACGCAAGTCGTGTGATTCAGCCATTTCACTCCTAGATATTTACCTAAGAGAAATGGAGGTGAATATCCATACCAAGCCTGGTTCAGGAATACATAAAGCCGCATTATCGATCTTAGCCAAGTACCGCAAACAACCGCGATGTCTATCAAGAGGTGAGTGGATAAACCACCTGTGATGCATCCACACAATGGAATACCAGCTAGTAACGAAAAGGAATGAACTATGTGATGACCATGAAGGAATTTTAAAATGATTTTGCTGAGTGAAAGAAACAAAGCAGAAATGGTATCTAACGTATGATACCATTTACATAAAATTCTAGAAAATGCAAACCAGTCTAGAGGGACCAAAAGCAGATCCGTGGTTGCCTGGGGACCACGGGGCGGGAATAACAGAAAGCGATTACAAGAAGTTATAAGGAAATTTTGATGTTTCACAGGTGTGTTCATAGGTCAAAATGTACCAAGTTGTCAATTTTAGTTATTTGCAGTTTACTGTATGTTAGTTACACCTTCATATGGTTGTTAAAATACCAAAAAATAAAAATAGCCAGACTTATAGACTCTAATTCAATCCTCTGGAGAGAATCCAACTGGATGGACAGCTCAGTTTCATGCAAAGAAAGAGTATTCGTGTTCGAGAATGGTTTCTAAACAGATGGGAGGTTAAAGAAGGACTATGTTAATCCTGTTTAACCCACTTACTTTTATCAAACCATATGCATCATTTTTTTAGTAAAAAAATGTAAATGGGTTATTTATTGGCAATAGTGGAGAAACGGGCGAACATACAACGATCTGTCTGGGCTTTCTCCACTTCCAGTGTCAGGGCTGAAGCCACTGAGGGTCCCAGCATCTCCAGCTCAAGAATGGATGTGACTGGTGATGGCAGACCCCCGTGGACCATGCCAGGCTTCCGGCTGGAAAGAAAGCATCTCTCGCTTTAGGTCCTTAAAGAGAAAACACAGCACTCCCGCCTCCAGACCGAGACTCAGCCTATTACAATGCTCCTTTTTCTCTCTCTGGTCCTGCCAGCCCAGGCCAGTCTGAACTGCTCACTCTTACCCATGGTTAAGGCTTAGCTCATCCACTGACTCACTTGTAGAAAAGCTTTAGGTTCTAGGTCCTTCCTCTGCACGGGGGGAAATAATTTAATATTTAAATATAGAATCCTGCCATTACTACATTCAAGACTTGCTGACTAGCACAGAGCGATAACTAGTCCACACACTAAAAATACCGACAGCTAAACTACAGGGTTATGCCTCTTCCTACTTCTACGTCTCAAGGTGACAAAATCCTAAACGAAACAAGATACTACATAACAAAGTCCCTGGAGAAAGCTGTTCTTTCCCAATCAAAAGAAGATAAAACAAATAGAACTTTAAGGTCTTCTTAACACTAAGTGGCTGTGTGAGCTTGGGCGAGTCACAACTTGTGAGTCCTTGATTTTCCCAGCTGTAGAAATGATACGATTATACAGAAAGATCTCGAAGGTCTCATTCAATTCTACGCAGACACATATACTCCCAGGCCTTGGTGGGTTTGCAATCTGGTAAGAATAGAAAACTAACCATCTTGAAAAAAACAGCATGCATTACTAGAAAAAAATACAATTAGGTGTTCAATTATGTGGTACAGATTCTCAGTATTCCAAGAGTCAGAGGCACAGCAGCACAGTAATTTCTGAGGTTGCAGAAGCGAGTTGAGGTTCATGGAAAAGTGGTGGTTTCATCTGGGTCTTAGACATGACTTACGAGCACTGTGATTCCAAAACCCACTGGGGTAGTGGCTAATTTTCAGGGCAGGAGCTGTGTCTTCCTAATTGCACTTTTCCTCCCCAGAGCTCCTTGTCTACCTCCTTGGATTTCGCTCCAAATCTAGTCTATCTTGTCCTATTTACTGTGGACCCATGCATGCCAGTGAAACGCTGTGGTGAGATCTTCGCGAGCCAGGCTTCTGCTCAACATTTCTGCAACCAGATTCATCAGTTCTGTGGTTCGACACCAAGTTAGATCATATATTCTTTAAGTCACAGCCCTTTCCAAACTCTTGTCATAGAAATGCAATAGATTTAAAGTGTGTGATAAGAGTAGGTTTCAAAGGAACAGAAATTAGTAAAGGGAAACCGAGGAAGCTGGAGCGGAGTGGATGCTGATGGCGGTTGCTCCTGTAGCACATACGGACCACAAACGGTACAGATATGCCCCCACACACAACAGCCTTTTGCGGTCGTGGAGGAAAGATCATGAGCCTCAAGCCTTTTGCCCTTCGGATTATCTTCTTCATGTTTAGCTCTACTGCCTTCTACGCTGTTTGCCATCTTCTCGAATCTTCCCTCCGCTCTGCATAGCTTGGGTACCCGGTGCTAGGTTATGAGAACTGCAGTCCAGTGACAAATGTCTGCATCCTTCCCCCAGCCTCCACTAGGCAGCTGAGCATAGAGCTATGCTTTCTAAGACATCTGTTTCTCCATCTATTTATTTATCCCTTATATTTAATTTTCCTTAGGTAATCGAAATGTTTTTTGCTTTATTAAATTACTGTAGGGTCAAATTTCAAAGCACAGTTAATTCTGGTGCAGCCATGGGCTGAGGCTGAAGGTCCCATTGAACTTAGAACTGCCTGAATAGTATAGAAATTTGGGGCATGATGGCTTAGGGGACTTGGGCTAGAGTATGGCGTATGTCCAGGCTCCGGGCAGATGATGGGCCAGGAAGGGTGCAGTAGATCGTGTTAATGGGCCCAAATATTCTTCATCTCTTCAGAACTTGGTCCCTTTGCTTGTGTGATTTTGCAGTTTTAGTCAAGAGGTGAACTCTATTTGCCTCCCCTTGAGTTTGGGCTGGACTTACATCTTGCTTTGGCCAATCGCACATGATAAACTGAGGGGGTGATCTCTGTTCAGTTAAGAACCTGGGCTCTGCAATCAAATGTCAGTTGCGTAGCCTTGGACCAAGTGACTTGGGTGAGTTACTTGTCTTATGCTTTGGTTTCTTAATCTGTAAAATAGGGAGATATGTACGTCAGAGATACATCAATCATATGAGATAATCCAGGTAAAGCTTGGTACAAAGTAGATGCTCAATAAATGCTAGGCATTTCTCATTTCTATCTTCTGGCGTTGATCTCTGATTTTACAATGCAAACATTGGTGATTTCAGAGCCTAGGCTGATCATGTGAAACAAGAGTGCTGCATAGGGATGCGTGGAAGGTCCTCCCAAATCCTGGGTTTTATGATCCTAAGAATAAATACAGCATTAAGAAGCTGGATGTCCAGACGTTTTCTGAAATGTCCACTAGGTGGCGACATGTTGTCATATTTCCTGTCCTCACTGTCTAAATTCAAAGCAGGAATCCTGAGAGACCACATTGCCCTCATCTGAGAATTAAGAATTTTGTTATCTCAAACGAAAATGTGCTGGCTACAGTCATCGTTTGAAGAACAAAAAAAGTTCCAATTAGTGGCCTCTCGTTTAAAAAAATAACATTTTTATTCACATGGTTACCCTTATATCATAAGAGCAATACAATTGTTCACTATTACACTCCAGGATTTGTCTACTTTCTATTCTTGGGCTCTTATTTATTTGATTTGTGAATGTTCTGTGTTAACTTGTTGGTTGCCTGACGAAAGATAAGGAGATGTTCATCTCCATGATTCAAAACATTTCATCGCCTGCCCTTCTGTGCCTTTGCCACGGTATTAACAACTTAGAGAGACAAAGGAGAAACAGGTTTTCTCCTCTCCTGGATTTTATGTTCTTCGATCAAAGTACTGATGCAGAAAAAAAAGTCAGGAGCAGCACATGGACTGACGGTGTGACAAAACAAAGGTGGCATTTTCACCAATATCAAAGTAATCTCTCCAAAGTGAATTTCTACTCTGCATTCTTTTACTATTCCTGTATAGTGTGTTTATTTGCAGAGGCATAGGAAAGGCACGAGAGAGAAGAAGTCAGTGAATCTGACATAAAAGGAGGCTTTGGGAAGCAGCTGTCAACGAGAGCACAAGGAGTAAATAAAACTGTGGGTGAGGCAGAAAACGTTCCTAGTGGTGCGCATTGGCCTTAAAGAGCTACATCCTGGGGAAGGGCTTCAGTTTACAGGCAAGAAGCAATCATATAACAAACCCATGATAAGGAGATATATTGGAAAATATTTGCATGATGAAATTTTGTTACTTTTTATACTATGTATTTGAGTCCATCACAGAGAGAGCTTTGGAAGTGCCATGGCAATCAACTGCCATTCCATTTACTTCCAGTTACTGGAAAGCATTAAGTGGGTGGGGAAGAGCTGACTTGAATGAATGAAATTCTAGAACAAATGCTGCCTGTAGGCATTGCTTCTGAAATCCCACTGCCTAGAATAAAACAGTCATATGTCCTTGGTGAATGCACATGCTGTGTCTTTACTTTTTAATTAAAATAGTCATTCATGATGCAACTATTCCCTGGAAGTTAAGCTCTTGGCCTATTATAAAATTCACATTCTCCTGGCATCTATCCAGAAGGAACCCTACTTCAAAAAGACACCTGCACCCCAATGTTCATAGCAGCACTATTTACAATAGCCAAGACTTGGAAACAGCCTAAATGTCCATCAACAGATGACTGGGTAAAGAAGATGTGATGTATTTATACAATGGAATACTACTCAGCCATAAACACCAACAACATAACACCATTTGCAGCAAGGTGGATGTTGATGTTCCTGAAGAATGTCATTCTAAGTGAAGTAAGCCAGAAAGAAAAAGAAAAATACCATATGAGATCGCTCATATGTGGAATCTAAAAAAAACAAAACATAAATATAAAACAGAAACAGACTCATAGACATAGAATACAGAGTTGTGGTTGCCAGCAGAGCGGGGTGTGGGAAGGGACAGACTGGGATTTCAAAATGTAGAATACATAAACAAGATTATACAGTATAGCACGGGGAAATATATACAAGATCTTGTGGTAGCTCACAGTGAAAAAAAATGTGACAATGAATATATGTATGTTCATATATGACTAAAAATTTGTCCTCTACACTGGAATTTGACACAACATTGTAAAATGACTATACCTCAATAAAAAAAAATGTTAAAAATAAATAAATAAACAGAAAATCAGCAAAAAAAAAAAAAAAATTCACATTCTCAAACTCAGATTTTTAAGCAACCTTTTGAAATGACTTTTGCTGTTATATAGTGACGGCGCTGGGGCCTAACATGGAAAAGGAGGTTTATTGATTCCAATATATATTTTTGAAGAAGGGTCATCCAGCTCGAACCTCCAATTCTATTGAAAGTCACCCGGTAGTTATGTATAAATATTTGCAAATGTTGTATGGGAAGGTTTTATCTGTTTGTTTTGTAAGGAATACACTGTAGGTACCTGAATGGTTTAGAATCATTTAAAGTTGTAGTCGCTGGCAGCTGGAAACTTCACCTCAGCCAGGACGAAGTAGACCATTGTTCATTAAACAAATATTTATTGACATTGTGATATAGGCCTTCAGATGGTAATACAGGAATATCTGCAAATATTGCACAGTGGGGTTTCACCTGTTTGTTCTGCAAAGACCACACTGTCAGGACATGGATGGTTTAGAACTATTGAGAGTTGCAATTGCTGAGAGCTGGAAATTCGGCTGGCCTTAGCAAGAACAAAGTATATCACTGTTCCTTAAACAAATATTTACTGACTTCCTGATTTAGGCCTCAGGAATTCAGTGGCTGGCCACATAAACCTAACTCTGCCCTCACAATTACTCATAGATTTTAACAGGAAACCAGACAGTAGGTAAACACTCGCAATACATGTAGTCACGAAGGGAAAGCAGGCTAGTGGAAATCTGAAATAAAAGAAGAAAGATTTCCCAGAATCCACATTGGAACTCGAGTCTACTAAATAAATGTCCTGTACATGTCAAACAAAGAAAAAAACAAACAAAACCCCATGTTACTTAATGTAACTGATTTCAAATAATCAGGAAACATGGCGCACTACCAATCTGTTGGGACTTTGGGATCCTTCAAGCTAGCGCAGAATCTACAAACTCTTTCTGATCCCCACCGCACTGACTCCCCAGATTTAACCTCTAGTGTCCACTCCATGGATAGAATCTGTAAGTGATGCTCGCTGCCCTCTGGATGCTGGCAGCTGGGAAGGTGTCTTTCTAGAACCTCCAGACACTTCCGCTCGCACGAGTGAACTGTATCCTTAATAAGTATCCATTACATATTTTTCTCAAACCTGTTTATGCCAGCTCTACTCTGCATTTTAGTTTTTTTAATTTATTTAAATATTATGTAAACGGATAAAGGAGTGTAAAAAAGAGTAGATGCTTTTATGAAAACAAGCTGAGTGCTTTGAAGACTCAAAAGCAGATTGCTCTTAAAATCGATGTAGGTAAGAAAATTCATGCAGAAACAGTCAAAATCGAGAAGGGTCCTAACATTAGATTGATTCATAAGTGTGTTTAAGTCCTTACTTTTCTTTAAAAGAACTGAATTTGGACATTCTAGACCACGCCCTTTTGGGTCCACATATTTAGGATCAAGATGCCCCAAGATGATTCATTAGAGGTCAAGCCACTTACTCAAAAACTTGAGCCCTGCCTCAAAATACTGGCCAATAAAGATGTACTTATGTTTTAAGTTAAAGAAAAATGTTCTAAATATTTACATACCACTTTTCATGATTCTACCACTTTAACCAACTTTTTGGATCCCACTGCAACTTTTTTCATCAAAGAAATTCTTTAAAGAGGAGTCAAGCATTCCCAGCTTCCCATTCTTTACCCGTTTTCCTCCTTAAACCCTTGAATCTAGACGTCGGTGACCTCAGTGGGTTCCCCTGGCAGCCTAGCCACCACGGCCGGTGGTCGGTGTCTTTCATTTCCTTTTAGCTCGCTCTCCCTTCCCTGCTCCTTCCAAGTTCAGACACTCGCATTTTGTAGAAGTTTCCCATCTAGCCCACTGCCCCAGATGCCCCATTAATTTTCCTAAAACACAGTTCTGTTCAGGTTGCCCAAGTCCTACTTGGAAGGTCTGTGGGGCCAGGCAGGAGGAGGGCGGGTGAGAGAGAGGCAGATGGGAAGGGGGATGTATGGAAGGGCTGCAAAGGTGAGTTGAATGGACCATGGAGACCAACCAGGTGAGCAGAGGTCACCAAAAAATCCAAACTGTGGTTAAAGGAAAGCCAGGAAGATTGTTCAAAATGTGAGGACTGAGGACTTAAAATGGAAGGGAAAACCATAAGGTGAAACAGGCTTGGAAGACCACAGCATGGAGAATATATCAAATGTGGTCTGAGCAACGAGGAGGCCTTGAAGCAAGATGGGGGTGAAGTTGGCTTTCTCTGAGCTACCTGGTATTTGAGCTCCCGAGCAACCCTGGGATCCAGGGTTAAGTTTAAGATCTGTGATGCCTTTTCAGTTCTATACCTATCTTTGGAAATTCCTTGGAAAACTCTCTGTCCCCACTGCATGCATTCTCGTTGGGCTTGTTGACCAAGATGCTCTTCCGAACTTTGGCCAGATGATGAGCAAATGACTCATATGGATCAACAGACCCTCTGTCTTGGAAATTTGAAACTTGGATGGAGAGGATCTTGGGCGTTGACGGACCCAACACAAGCATCTTGGAAAGACTTCGCACCAGGTCCTGCTCCCGGTGCCCTGGTCTAGTAGAGCCACCTCGGTTTCCCGTCTTCCTGAGGCTTGGTTGTTCAGCTTTTCTCTTGATTTTGTGACCTCCTTCCAATGAACTCATTCAATTAACTCTCAGTGGGGGTGCAGTTTCCGCTCCGTCCTGCGTGAGGGCGCTGACGGATTCTTCAGCGTAGTGGACGATCCTGGCTTCTGCCTACAGGGCTTTTTTGTCCTAATACTCAGTGATTCCCCATGACCCAGCGTATTAAGTGTACATGCCTCACCTGGGAGTTTCAAGCTTCCCAGAATATAATAAAGATCTACTTCCCAAGTTGTATTTCGTACTATTTTCCTATTTTACATTCTGCTCTCTAGTCAATAAATTACCGAGTATTAGCCATCTGGGGTAAATTGTTATAATAAAGATTGACAGTGAATCTCACCTCCTGGTGTCCAGTCCCCCCTGCATTGATGCTGGGCTTGGTCACGTGACTTGCTTTGGCCAATGGGACGTTAGAAAATGTGCAGAAGCAGAGGCTTATTAAAAGAAAAAAAAAGCCTTTGTGCACTGGGGCTCATGCCCTTAGAACATTGCTGCCATCATGCCAGGAAATCCAGTCGAGCCTTCTTGAGGATGAAGGAGCTGCGGTGAGAGAGACGCAGCTGTCCTTGCCTCCAGCAGTCCCCCAGCTAAAGCCTCAGGAGTGAGTGAGCGCCCCACAGAGTCAAATTACGAGAACTGATAAATGATGGTTATTTTAAACTACCAAGTGCTAGGGCGGTTGGTTACAGAGCAGTAGATAACCGAGACAAAATTTGTTCCCATTGTCCTGAGTTCATCAGATACCTGTTTTGTCTTCCAAGTATGGCTCGTCCATGTTCCACTAGTCGTCTCCTTACTGCTTCCCTGGCCTCTGCCCGCCGTCAGGTCGCAAAGTCAATGCCACCTGCTTTCATGTATCTTTATGGCAGTATCTGCCTAACCAGTTTCCTTCTCTTGCAAAACACTGCAGTCCTGTTTTGAAATGTATTACAACGTTTCATAAGCCCCACTTCTTCCATAGAGGCTTTCCTCCTCTACCAGCTGTGGTTTCTCCCTTTTCTGAAACCCTCACAGTACTCTGAACCTCTCTCGTACGAATGATTTGCATCATATTCTCTTCTGCCCCATCGCTGTCTCCCGGGTAGCCCCCTGTGAGGTATTTACCAGCTGTTGGAGCACGCGTCTCTGCACTCCCGATGCTCTGCTCCTCAAAATGTGGTCCCCAGACCAGGAGCAATGGCGTCGCATGGGAGTTTGTCAGGAATGTCAAATCTCAGGCTCTCAACCCAGAAATACTGTATCGGAATCTGTGTTGTACCAAGAGCTCCAGGTAACTTGAATGCATTTAAAGTTTGAAAAGCATCATTTCATTTCATTGTTTCACTTTAATGAAGGAGTACGCAGATGTGCATTAGAAAAAATTGGGGATTTGAAAAAAAGTCTATCCTGATGCTTGGGGACCACACCAGTGAATTAAATTAACTTACTGTCAGGGTTGATACCCCCTCTTCCAAAGTAAAATTGTAATTCAGCAAATAAAAATACAGAAACACCTGGTTAAATTTGAATTTTAGAGCAACAATAATTTTTTTTTTAGTACAAGTCTGTCTCAAATATTACATGGGACATACTTACACTAAACAATTCTTTGCTGTTGATTTGAAATTCAAATTTAATTAAGCATCCTAGATTTTATCTGGGAGCCTTAATGTTTATTCCAGAGCATTGAGTGGTTTTCAAATATTAGAGTGCAACAGAAGCACTCGGAGGGATTTATCAACAGAGTCCTAGATCCCAGTCCTCAGAGCTTCTGATTCAGTGGATTTGGGACAAGGAATGAGAATTTGTATTTCTGACAAGTTTCCTGGTTGAAACTGTTGATCTGGGAACCACATTTAAGAACCATTGGTCTAGCATTAGATTTGTCTGAATGGATGCCTTAAATGTGTACAAATTAGTGATGGGAGGAAAACCTCTGGGTAGATACCATGGTTATCTTCATCAGCAATGTTGTACAGGAAAAAAACCTTATAGCGGAGATGAGGATTATATAAAGGTCAGGTGCGTGGGTAAGAAAACCAGTTCCCTAGCGGACATGATGAGTTTCAAGTGCCAATGGGGCCCCTGTGTGTGCCCCTCTCTTCAGGGCAGTGGGGAGCTTGGCTTGTCTCTAAAAATATCGCTCTAAAGCAGAGCTGTCCCATGGAAACAGTGTGAACCACCAATAAAATTTTTTAAATTTTAGTAGCTACAAGAAGATCATCAAAGAGCAGAAGAAATTAATTTTAATCATAGGTTTTATTTAACCCAGTATATTCATCATCTTAATCTATAATCATAATCAACAATTAATGGAATCATTGACATTCTTCTTTTTCATACTAAGTCTTTGACATCTGGTGTGTATTTCAAGCTTACATCGCATCTCAGTGAAGACGAGCCACATCCGGTGGGGAGAGTGCAGCTCAGTGGTAAAGCCTGTGCCTAGCATGCACGATGTCCCGTGTTGAATCCCCAGTACCTCCTCTAAAAATAAACAAACAAGCCTAATTACCACCCCCGAGAAAAACCAAAACAGACTAGACACATCCCAAATGCATGGCCTGACCTTGGATTGATCACCTGGTCCAACCACCTCACTCTTCTCTGATCACAGGCTTGAGCTGGTTCCCTGGCCAGTTGTACCCTGGGATTTTTCCCCCCAAATTCTTACTCTTGCCCTCCCCCTCCTCACTCCTGAGATCTGACTCAAAGGGAAAACCATATGAATAAAAATACCAATGTCAAAAATAACTACCAGAACTTAAAGGACCTTGTTGCGTGAGTCCACTGCATCTTTGCCTTGGACAGGGTTTTCCATCACCCAGGAGGCATAACCAAAGTCTCAGTCCAAGAAGCCCTGTTGAGGCCTTGTTTAATCTAGTTTTAAAATCACAGATGCCAGAGAGACTAACACTTCCCTATGACAGCTTGAATCCCACAGCTTTCACTCTCAAGGAAACTGGCCCCATGTAAGTAACACAAGTGAAAGACAAGAAAAATCACCAAAAGATGATACGGTCAAAAGCCATAAGTTCCTGGGTAAAATATAAGCAAGGTGCTGTAATTGAAACTATCATTTATATTTTTTCCCACAGTCCATTTTATGGCATAGTGATCCCATATTTGAAACTCTTTTGGTTGCAAAGTTGTCCAAGAGTTTAGTCATTTTATGGTAAAAAGCCAAAGAGAAATTATTTATCAAACGATGAGACAGAAAAAGAAATATGCATGGATTTTCTATATATTAGTTCTACTTGCAGAGCCTTGGAAGTTTCAGATAAGCTTCCGCTGTGGGTCTGCAGCTCCGAGAGACTTGGAATTTGGCCACTTCCGTGGAGAAGCAGAGTCGCACAGGGGATTCAAAAGCTAGGATCACTGCTGTGATCTAGAATGAGGTTTGAGGTCCTGAGACACGGGTTAAATTTAACTTAGATGATTAACTAGATGTATTTTCGGCTGGATTTCAGCTGTAAACAATCTGACAGGGTGATTGGCAGCCTCTCATTATAGAGGCATAGTGATTAATTAACACAGAGCTTAATTAATTTTGTAAGGGAAGGAACAGTATTTCCTCGCGGTGGAAAATCAATATTTGAATACTCAGAGCTCCTTCTCCGAGGAGATTTCACTCAGACGTTGAGCTCACTTTAAATTCCGGGGTCTTCATAAATGTTACGTGCTTCCAACTATTAAGGATAATTGGGAATATTTATGATATTCTAGCTCAAGTTATTTTTAGAAGAATGTGAAGTGTAAATACATACATTTAAAAATTCTCGTTTCAGTTTCAGAAGCGTTTTTCTATGATCGTACTTGTCAGGATGTTAAACTACATTGTTAAAGGCAAAGATGTGTATAGAAATTATGGAAAATGAACCCCCACCAAGCCCTCACCCCGCCTTTGGTGGGAATTACCTCAATATGGGGCTCAACGCACATTTGAATCATTTTGCCACTGTCAAAGCCTGGAGAATTACTTCCTTCAATGTTGGAGTGAGTCTCAGGGACTCCGCAGTACAGAGCTCATTCCCGTGGCATATGACTTAGCAGTCATCTCTAGTCTGCAAATAAGCCAAGAGTGAGAGTTATGTCTTAGGAAAAGTAATGTGCTGGGAGGGGCCAAAGAGAGCTCAGGGGTTGGCAACTGGGAGGGCTGGATTCTGCCTCTGGCTGGGAAAGAGGGACGATGCCTGCCAAGTAGCTCAGGATGAGGACTGAGCTATGAGGTGGTCCTTGGACCATCTGAGGTCGGACTCAGGATGAATAAAGGTGCTCGCTTCCCCGAGGAAGACAGCTTTTTTTTTTTTTAATTTAACTTCTTTATTAACAGAATGAAGACAAAGTTTTTGTGGAAATTAAATAGACTCTAACTAATGTCTCATCCTTTCAACCACCAAAGCAACTTAAGAATATCATGTGATTTTTAGAAAACTCTAACGCATTAAAAAAAAAACTTATCCAAGTGACTATTAGTTCAATCAGGCACATCTCACACAACGTCCTTGTGGCCACTGTTTCCTGCTGGAGTCAGCTGTCGTGGGCTCAGCTCCTTGGCTAGATATAGAATGGTATCGATTCTGAGATGCTTGTATTCAGTTCCACTTCAAGGCTGGTTTTCTGGGCAAAGCCTAGAAGGAAGAAGACATCCCCTTCCTCCTGGCTGGATACCCTTGACGACTGAGAGCCAAGGGCGGCCTAGCTGGGATTGACCAGCTGTGCCGAGCGGAGACCACAGAGAGAGATGGGGACAAGGCGGGAGGTGGCACTTGGAAGGAAAGGCACCTCAGGACTGTCCTGTAGAGGGCGTGGAACTTACTGCAAGCCCAGAAGCCCAGGGAGGACTCGGGGGTGAGGGGGCAGGGCATCTTCTTTTTCCTTCTGCTTAACCAAGAGCTAGAGCAAAGCCGATGTCACAATGGCTTTGCAGAAGCATTTAAATATCTAGAAAAGATACACCAGCCAGCTGCAGCCCAGGTGATTACCAGAAACAAACTGGCCATCTGTTCTTGTATTAGACTCTGAAGCAGAGGCCTAGATTGTCACTTCAGCCTGTGAAAGCATGTCCTGGAGTTCAGCTAGACTTTTCTTGAGACCTGGGTGGTTTTCTTGTCTTTACAAAACAGAGGGAAGTGACAATGATTACCCCAGCTTCTACTAAGGCAGCGTAAACCAAGCTCACCACCAAAAGAAAGGTCACAAAAATCAGAGATTCTGAAGTCCTTTGAATGGTATTTTTGGAAGAAAATGAAAGAATATCTAGTTTGGTTAAGAGAACAGCCGTCGTTTAAACAGTGATGTCTGGGGCTGACCTTCATCTGGTCCACACTGGTTAATCCGTAACAGTTCACTACGGCTGACAGCTTGTCTGATTGGTCAGTGCCACTGCTCAACCAGGAGGCACATATTTGGAATATCAAGCCTGGTTATGTCATGGTTTCTGCATCCTTTATATGAAAGGAGTCTTAGAAAAAGTTCTACCTGTTTAGACAGACATGGATACACAAGTAGACTCTCATATATTGTTCACTGATGTCTGCTAAGAAGTGTTTTACTCTTAAAGTCAGAACAACCAGAGTTTCATTTCCTACAGTGACGTTTTCTTTCCTCTCACAGCAGAGTTGAAGTAGAAAAATATATCACCTGGACCTTTTGTTTCTTACACACAAAGGGCCCCCACCTCTCTGCTTTATCTCCCATTAGTCCTTCATGGTCCAACTGGACCGGTCTAGTTGGTAGCTCCCAAATCTGCCTGAGCGTTTCCCTGCTTTTGTGCCTCTGCCGTTGTCTGGTCACAGAAGTCCCCCATGCTCTCCTGGGATGACGTGGTGCTTAAACTCATGACGTAGCTGCACTCCTGCCTCCTCTGAGCGTTCCTCCACGTCACTAACTAAAGTCAATTTTCTCTCTTCGTCTTCTGGTACTTATTAGCTCTCCTGCTACTCAGCGACGATCAGTTGTCTGGGACTGTCTACATTTATTATGTAATTGTATTTATACTTATTTTCCACGTGCATGTGTGACCTATCCATTTAAAGGGCAAACACATGGAATTTAAAATGATAAAAATTGACTTCAACACTCAGCACAGCAGCTTGCACAGAGTAGACCGATTGTTGTCTCAAGCTGCCGAGAGGTATTTCGATGCTTTGTGTTTTCCCTAGCTCAGAGTCCAGTCTGCAAGACTCAGGGGGCCCTTAGAGTTCAATTTTGTTAAAATCAAATGCCTTAATTTTCCACATTTGCATTCCTTTCTCCATCCAGCAAGTCCCAGAAAGTCCAGGAAGGCTGTAGGTATGGGGGAGGGGAAGAGCCTAGAAAATCTTCCAACATCTGGCCCTCCTCTGGCAGCATTGGGGGGGTGCCGGGGGAAGGGGAGAGGAAAGAACAGAAGGGCAGGCAGAAGCATCACCAAAAAGGGGATAAGAGCAGGCCTCCTTCATCATCCTGCCAAGCCTTCTTCATTTTGCGCCTTAAAAAATGAAATATTTAATAGAGGCCTAATGAACATTTGAATTATAATGTGATGTAGGAGTACAGCTCTGGGAGGTAGAATCATGACCTCAAAAAATGTCCAGATCCTAATCTCTGGGACTTGTAAATATGTGATCTTACCTGGTACTGCTGACTTCACAGATGTGATTAAGTTAAGGACCCTCAGATTAAGCTAAGGATCTTTAGACAGCCTTGCTCATCAGTAAAGCAGAGAAGAAGGTCATCTGCTGAGAATGCTGGAGAGGAGTTGTTGCTGGAAATCTGGGAAGAGAGGAGGAAACCTGAAACAGTCAAGCAGGCGAGTAAGAGAGGAACAGGCATCCAAGACATGGAAACAGCCTAAATGTCCATCAACAGGTGACTGGATAAAGAAGAGGCGGTATATTTATACAATGGAATACTACTCAGCCATGAAAACCGACAACATAATGCCATTTGCAGCAACATAGATGCTCCTGGAGAATGTCATTCTAAGTGAAGTAAGCCAGAAAGAGAAAGAAAAATGCCATATGAGATCACTCATATGTGGAATCTAAAAAAACAAACAAACAAACAAAGCATAAATACAGAACAGAAATAGACTCATAGACATAGAATACAGATTTGTGGTTGCCAAGGGAGTGGGGGGTGGGAAGGGATAGACGGGATTTCAAAATTGTAGAATAGATAAACAAGATTATACTGTATAGCACAAGGAAATATACACAAGATCTTACGGTAGCTCACAGAGAAAGGAATGTGACAATGAATATATATATGTTCATGTATAATTGAAAAATTGTGCTCTACACTGGAATTTGACACAACATTGTAAAATGATTATAAATCAATAAAAAATGTTAAAAAAAAAAAAAAAGAAAAAAGAGAGGAACAGGCATGGGGCATATCACGTGATCACTGAACAGCATCGCTGCCCACTTGAACTTAATGATAATGAATTTAAAGTGAAGCCAGTTGACATTCCCCTCCCCCCTCCCAAAAAGAAAAATGGGCAATCTTAATTAAAATGTGAAGAAAAGCAACTTTAGAATATTTGGCTATTTTAAATGATTTGTACATAGTCTGTCATAAAAATAACTATCAAATGCTCCAGCTATAAGACAAATCCATAAACTTTGATCCCTCCTCCCCCAGTGTCCAACCTCTAAGGCACACCACTAGCGTTTTGTATTTATGGGTGGCTTATAAATTCTCCTGAGCTGCACTATGTAGGTTGCCAATATTTTAGAATTTCACATTCTTGTTAATGAGTGGTTCCCTGTTCCCCTCCACACAAGATTTACTCAAATTGCCTAGGTAATAGTACATCGCAGAACCATGAAATACAGTCAGTATTTTATACTGATTAGAATTGTCACTTTCAGCTACAGTCTCCTTTCTCCTCCCAGAAAAGTGCACAAAAATCTCTTCTCCTCTGATCGCATCAGTTTCTTCTTGGGCATGGTGAGACTTAAATACAAAGTTAGTAACTTCGTCAAAAATACATGAAAGATAGACAATCTGTGGGGCTGGACCACTCACTGGGTCATCCATTCTCTGCTTACCCGACAAAACTTGGACTGATGGAGTAGATTTCCATCTCCAAGAAGGGTTAAGGACAGGAAGAGAGGTGAGAGGGTCTCAGAAAGCAGGGCAGCGTCAAATGCTGAGCCAGATACCAGCTCAGAAGGAGGAAACGTGGTGTTTATGGGACCAACTTGCAATTGCAGACAGGAGTAAACCGCAGCAAGGCTCGGCAACAGCTGGAATTCTTCAGTGTTTAAAGTGGTAATAAATGTCCACGACTATCTTTGGAACATGATTTATCTCTGAAAAATACATCCATTTAATAGAACCACAAGGATTAATTAACCAGCACTTAACCTAACAACCAGCAACTTTCACTTCTCTAACTGGGTACCATTCCAGAAGTTTTATCTGTTGGGGGAAAAAAATTCTTTTTACTTCCTTTTACTGGAGTGAGAATCATAATTGTTGGGTTCCCAGGAAGACTCTAAAAAGCCCTTAAGCCCTTGGATTTGGGGCGGGGGGGGGTGTGATTTGAGTTGCAGTTTTCCAAATCCGGTGAATGTGGGGGTTAGAAGAAACAATGCATGCGCTTCCTTTTCTCCCCAGGTCTAAGAGTTTACGAACTTTCAAAGGGAGACAGAGGTCAGTCTGAAACTCAGGTACTGAGAGCTGTGCACTGTTGGAGACTTGTGCGTTGGGGCGCCCGGAGCGCATCCCGGGGCGCCCGGAGCCGGGCGTGTGCGTCCGGCAGCGGCCGGAGCCCAGGCTCCTCCCCGGAGCCGCTCGGGCGCCGGACTCTGCCCGGGGCGCGCCCTGCGGGGCGGAGCTCACTCTGGGGACCGCGGAGCCACGACCGCCCCGCGGAGCCGACCGGCTGGAGGCCCAGAGTCCAGGGCAGGAGCAGCTCCGGGACCTCGCGCTCGCTGAGCGCCCTCCAAGGTAGGCGACCCCTGGCGATCCGCGCACAGGTCACCCCCCAGGTGAACGGATGTCCAGGTGCCCTTGGAGCCGGTTCCCCCAGCGCCGCCCAGTGCACCAGGGACGTTTTCCTGTAAACAGGTCCTCGGTGAGGAGGATTTTCTCCCTGTAAACCTCTCTTCTGGACTCGGATTCCCTGGGCCAGAAGTCTGTGCTCTTCCGGGAACACAGAATTGCCTTCCCGGAGAAAGGATACCCGCTTCTTAGCCCAGTGTATATCTGACTGTCTGATTATTTATTTAGATTGCTGTTATGCAATCCCTTTGGCCAGGGGTCCCCGCAATTCAGAGGCGGTGAAGAAAGCTCTCTGGAAAACTTGCTGTCGCGTGGCGACTTTAACAGGTCACCGCGCTCACAATTTTTAAGAGCATAAACGAATGACTGGGTGAAGTTGGTTGTCTTACCCTTCATTCATTCATCCTGGTTTCTGTAGCGGCAGGTGTCGCAAAAAGACACCAGCCTATTGGCTGACAGTTCTGCACTGTCATGGGATTTTTGAGCTGAAAGTTACTCAGCCCCACGCAGCGGTGGGAAGGAGCCGTGTCATTTTATGGAAAGGGTAGATTTTAGATTGGATGACGGGACTGTAAACTTTCAACCTTCTTCTTCTTCTTCAAAAAATCTATGTATGTGGATGAAAAGAAGTAATTAGCTACAAAAATAATGAGCTGTGTCTGTTTACCATTTGTACTATATTTGTCTGGTTTTAGGAATCAAAATCTGTTTTCCTTCTTGGTGTATAGAGGCCAGATGAAGTGTCCCAAAGGAAACTGGCCTGCATTTGCAATAAGGAAAAGATAATCTGTCCTTTTGATTTTACCTAATGCTATTAAATATTCAGTTCTGCAGAAGCCTGGTTTTCCAGAAACATGATCTGAGCTGGAGTCTCAGGTACCGGAGCAGACACAAATGGTGCTGCTGTCTCCTGACTCTGGCCCTTCCTCCCCCCTCTCCCCCTACTCTGGAATATCCAAGCGTGAAGGTCCTTGACAAGGAGGAATTTGTGCCCAAGGCAAGGGCTTCTTAACTGCTTAGAAAAACAATGAAAATGGTTTACACTTCCTGTGACCCAGGCAAACTTGTTAAGAAGGTTTTTTACCTTTGTGATTTGCCGAATAAAACTTAGTACCTAACCCTGCACTAACTAAAAAGAGACTTTTGAAATAAACACAGACACCATTTCAGTTGTATTACTCACCTTTGTGGTTTCAGGAACAGGGATGGTGTTTGTTAGCTTATTGATTTACAAGGGGCTGGACCCTGGGCTTGACTTGGAATCCAGATTCTGGACAAAGCCGGGAAATGGAAGCTGGACTTGCCCAAAACTGAAAAAATGAGCTGTATGTTTATTTGTCTCAAATGATGACCAAAAAAAGGAACCAGCTGAAGATTTTTGAAGGGAATATGAGTCTTTTAAGGTAGTGGCTTCGAATCTTTGAACTGAGATATTTACATCCAAATTATATGGCCATTTATTGCTAGAAAAATATTTCATAATGGCAAAATGTCACTATCAATTTAATAACATGTTAAAGTGAATTGACATTTTACTAAACATGAAGACAGCTATCCACGTGAGTTTGGAAAAGAAAAGCCTGTGTATGTATATTCTCAGTTTTAGAAAATACTTGGTGCCCCTGTGGGTTTTCAGGCCCATTCATATAGTCATTGAACCAATATTTATTGAGTGCCTGTTGTGCGAGGCACTATATTTTGTCTTAGAGACACAGGGGGATATGGCTTTGTGTAAATAAGTCATTCTTATCCTAATGGAATTTACACAATATTGGAATCCTTCAGGACAGCCCCAAGGCTCTAGATTAGGAACCATATCAACCACCATCCATCAGCTTTGGACAGTAACTGAAACTAGACTAGTTTCAAATCGCAAACTCTTTTACAAGGGTTTAAGTAGTCAAATTTAAAAATTGTAAAGGAACTTACATGCTTTGTAGGGCCATTTTCTCACTTGCTTAGGTTGGGGAAGAACTTAGGGATCATATGTTCTGAGTTAAATGCTATGAAATATTGAGATATTAAACCTGGAAGAGCTAAATATCAATTTCATGCAAATTAAATTAAAACTAGACTTGTAGGAGGAGATGCCAGTAATTTAGGGGAGAAAAATCAATGACTGAACATCTTCAAATCAAGAAAATTTTATCCTCTGAGTTATTTTTTCCCTGTACATTAAAAAAATATGACTACAATCCTGCTTTACCTTGGAGGAAAAAAGTGACTTTACACAAGGCATTCTGGCCCGTTTTTTTCTTTTGCTATTTAAAAAAAAAATTTATTGGAGGTATAGCTTATATACCATAAAATACACCCAGATGTACAATTCAGTGATTTTTTTAGTAAATTTATGGAGTAGCGCAACTATGCTTACAGTCCAATTTTAGAACATTTTCATCATCCCCAACCCCAAAATCTCAAGTGTCTGTTTGCAGTCACTCCCCATTCTCACCGCCAGCCCCAGGCAAACCCTAGTCTATTTTCTGTCTCTTTAGATTTCACTTTTTTGGGGCAGCACCTACAGTGAGATCATACAACGTATGGTGTTTAATATCTGGCTTCTTTCAGCTAGAATCACGTTTTGGAGGTTCATTCAGGTTGTAGCAAGCGTCACTAGTGGTTCCTTTGTATCATTAGCTAACGTTCATAAAGGTTTGTTGGCTATGTCACATTTCACTTACCAGCTGATGGACATTTCTGCACTAGCATTTAAGTGGTAAGACATATTTTTGTCCAGCTTCCATGGTAGCATAATTTGAAAATAACTGATAGGACCCAAACTCTTATATATATTTATAAAAAATATACTCCTAGTACGGATCACTGATATCTACCGAATGTGTCATTATTGTGATCCTTCCGTGCTGTTCCATGAAAATAGCAAATAGTAAACCCCGTGCCAGTGGCAGGAGGCGTCAGTCACTTAATATTCTAGGCTGGACTTCGAAGACGTTCAACCCTGGACAGTAACATCTGTAAAGCGTATACCCCTCCTGTGCTACGTTTTCTTTACAAATAGTTTGCTTTTAAAGTCGGGGGATTTTGATGACTGTTTGACCTAATGGTGATAACTGAACTACTCCTAACAGCCTAAGCGCTTCTTAATCACGTATTTCAGTGGCACACTTAACGTAAAGCATGAGTCATCTATAGATGACGGTAGCCTTAAGCCAAAAAGCAGAAGGGAGTGCATCTGGATTTACAAGCCCTTAGTTTTATTATTCTTTAGTTTCCATGACTGTGCTAAAGAATGAAACTGATACAATTGTTTGCTGACTTACTAAATCAGTAATTGGAGCTTTGAAAATCCAAAACAGAAGAAATGCCTGTCCTTTTTCCCCAGGGCCTTTATGAGAGCTAGACTAGAATTATAAATTATTCCAGGTTCTTACTAAGCAGTGGTGATATCTGTAAGTCTACAGCACAAACCAACTAAGAACTTCCTAACACTACAAAAGCATTGGCTTTTATTTTTCACCTCTCTTAGGAAGCCCCAGTCAGAGCCGTTTTCTTATCCATGCACATTCATCCTGCTTGGTATCAACTTTTATGGCAAGCACATTTTTAGTGGATGACACGTGGCAATTTATGCTTAAAGAGCCTCTTAGGAAGATTTCTTCAGTTGAGTGGAAGCTCTTCTACAAAAAGTTAGGAGATTCTGTGAAACTAAAGAGAATATACTATGTCTCTGAATGCCTGTAAGTTACTGCTGGCATTGCAAGTTCCTATTGGGGAAGAAAAGAGCATTCAGATAACTTGAAGCTCTATTTTATCGACAACTTGGAATGCAAAGGATTTTATTTTTCAGCTTCTAAAATTTGGAAACAAATAATACCGTTTTCCAAAGCTGGATGTGCTCTTTGGGAGCTCAGTTTGTCTGCTGGAAATATCAAAACAACTTGTTAAAACTTCTGGCTCAGAACACTACTGTTTTTGTTGATCTGTGGTTAGATGACATGATCAATCTCTGTTGGTAAATTCCCTCTCTCTCTGTCTCTCTAACTTGGTGAGGGTTTAAATATTTCCAGGATAGATGCATTTTTCTAGTCTTAAGCTGACAGTTTCATTCCAAATGTCTCCTAAGAGTCAAATACCAAATACAGGATGGATCTTCATCCTTCTCACGTTCATACACTTTGAAATCGATGTGGACACTCTCCCCATGTTGTGTCCCTTCAGCAACAGCAAGAAAGCTTGCTCAGCACTGAGCTGTTAGAGTCTTCTAATTACTTTGGTGATTTCACTCACTCATCACTCACGTTCACTCTGGTTTCACGCAGAACCAGAAGCCGCATCTCACCCTTGTATCCTTCTGTCAGCCCCTGGATTTCGGTAGGATGCTGCGCTGGGATCAGTCTGAGACCTTCCTGGCACAGGAGGGTGAGTGGAGCGGGTGGTGAAGGGCAGGGTCCCTGCTGTTTCAGGGGGTGGTCAGCCCCTAGTAGACTTTGTAGTCACTGGCCCAGCGTGCTGCTGTGAAGAATGAATACGTGTTATGCATCTAGAAGACGATAAGGAAAAGGATGGGTAGATGAGGCAAGGAGTTCAAGGTTCAAGAATTAGATTTAAATCTTCTTGTTGCAAATATTCTTATATACTTCTTACATATTTCCTCCTACTTTGCCACCTTAGTAAATATAGTAAATAGTAATCATGATCAGCTTTCTAAGATATGTGAGATTTCCCCTGTTTTTCTCACCATATTGAATGTCAGATTTCATGGGCTGTGTTTGTCCAGGACCAGCGGCTCTACCTACCGGTCAGCAGCCCCGTTGCTTGCTTTTTTAATAATCTTGATTCCATTTGTTATTTTTTGCCATTTACACTTTTTGGAGGATCAACAATTTAAATGAAGGAAAACTAAGCCAGTTAATTGTGGCTTCCAGTTCCGATAAAATCAGTGAAGTTCCTTGGATTTTGAAATCTCAATTGTATTTTGCTTTTTCCGGGGTATTGAATTACTACTGAATTGAATTACTGTTTTTAAAATAAAAGTATATAAATTCATCTTTTTTAGTGTAGAGTTCTGTAAGTTTTGACAAATAGTTACAGTCATGGAACCACCATCACCACGAAGATTTAGAACACTTTCATCACCATCCCACCAAGAAAAAATTAAAAAATTCCCCTGTGTCCCTTTGGTAGTCAGTCCTTCCCCCACTCTCAATCCCCAGGTAACCGCTGTTTAGTTTTCTGTCCCTATAGTTTCAAATTTTTTAGTATGTCATATAAATGGAATTATAGAATATGCAGCCTTTTGGATTTGGCTATTTTTAATCACCATAATGCATTTGAGATTTATCTATATTGTTATTGTATCAGTAGGTCATTCTTTGGTATTGATGGGTAGGATTTACCTGTTGGTGAATATTTGAATTTTTTCCAGTGTTTGGCAATCGTAAACATTTGTGTTTTATGGAACAAAAAAAAATCTCCTAGGAGAGGGATTGCTGGGGCGTACAGTCTGTACTTAACTTTATGGGAAACTGCCTAAGTGCTGTCATCCAACGTGGCTGTGCACTTTGCATTCCCACCAGCAACACACGGGAGTTCCAGCCACTCCCCAACCCCACCCACACGTGGTATTGTCTGTTTTTCCCTCCTTCGCTGGATGATTTTTAAAATGAAGTAAACAATGTTGAAGCTAAACTATCCTAAGACACGTTTAGGAAGCTATCGATATTTTGTAAATCCTTGAGCCTTTACTCTTAAAATATTTTATAAAGCCACAAAAGAAATTTTCCAAAAGGGCACCTTCCTTATAAGTGTTACAAATGACTGAGATATGTCAGTGACGACTGCTTCTTTCCATATTTTCTTCACTGACAAGTCGTAAGTGGCTTTTCAGTTGCTTGTTAGTTGAGAAGGACGAAGCAGGAGGAGTAATTGACTAATGGGATGGGGGGGGAAGGACTAGAGAGGGGACAACTGGGCTTAGGCATTGACACTTTCAAATGATGTCCTACAAGCAAATGTCCACGATAAGTTGTGAAGATAACTATTTCCTGTTCTCTGAGTGTGTGCTATGGTCGGATACCGCATAATAAGCTCTTTTTATGCGTTATCCCATTTAATTGTCCTGTAACTATGAGGAGGGTGTTTTCATCTGGATTTTTCAACTGAGGAAGTTAAAGCCTAAGGGAGTTTAAAAATCCTCCCAAGACTGCCCAGCTAGTGAGGAAGTAGAATAGACTCGTGGGCAACACTGACCGAGTCCCAAGCCCTCATTTTTAAGCCACGAAGTCACACTGCCTCTGTTGGTGGAATAAATCTATTACAACAGCCTCTGCTCAGGCTCCTGAGGACACACCTGGGGACTCACAGCAGGAGTTACTTGACTGTTACTTAGTCACTTTCTCTGGAAAACCCCCACTACTAAATGAGCTTGAGTCCAAGAAACTAGGCTTCGAAATTGATTCATAACGCAGCAGAAGGCAAACGCGGGTTGGGATCCATGACCGTCATGACTGAGCTGTCTGCTTGACCTCGGCGGAGCTTCATTCCCTCATCTGTAAAATGGGAACAATAACTTTAGCCCCTTGAGGTGCTCCTGAGGATTATCAAGGTCCGCACACCCAGGCCGCGTGTGGTGGGCTCGCAACAGAGCCTCATCTCTCCTCCCCACTCTGCCCCATGTGGGGAGGGAGTCATGTGATCTGCACCTCCTGGCAGCTTATCTGCCATACTGGGCACTGGGCGAAACCTTCAGCTGTTTTTCAAAGTTTCAAATTATACCAATGGACTATGAAGATAGGTTGTCTCATTACAAAGACACTTGGATTTGGGGTCAGGCTATCTGGATTCAAGTGATGGCGTTAATGTGTGATCTTGAAAAACATCACTTTTCTGTGACTTGGTTACCTCATACATATATCTAGAAAGATAAATATATAGGTAATAATTATAGTACAGTGTGTTATGATGATTAATTTTGACACTATACGGAAGATAATTTTTTGGTAAATGGCACCATGCTTTGCCAGTAGCATCTATTTGTACGTTATGTTAGTACTAATATTTCAATCTTGTTATTCCCCAAACTAAATAGCTTTTATTTCATATCTAAGAGCTTTCTATATCACTGCCTGTGATATAAATATATGTAAGTATACAAATGAATAACATTTAGCAATGAATATAATTAATTCTACTTAAAGTATCTTAGATTATTACTTGCAAATAGCTTTGAGTTGGGGTCTGCGTTCAGATGCATTGTTTTTTGAGATACTGCGCATTTTCAGGTAAGCTGCACAGTCACCTGAGATTTTGCCAGCTGACACTGGATGTCACCGTTGTGCCGTGTAAAGCAACTGCAGAACAGGTGTGCTATTTAGTGTTGCTGACTCGGCCAGTCTCTCCAAGGGTTTGGAGACATGTTAGCTTTCCCCCCTTCTTATAACCTGATTACCCTTGTAGCACTTTTATCATAATTCACTCTTTCAGTTTCTAATCTCTAAGGCCTCTGTTCCTAAGAGTGACCAAGAATGATGAAACCGATTTCAATATTGTTAACTTAGAACTGAGAATCTGAAAATTCAGAAGAGGTGCTAAAGCCATTCAGGGCTCTTGGTTGCTAATCAGAGTCACTGACTCTGGCTAACCTAAGTGGGAAAGGAATGCTTTGCAAGAATACAAAGCAGCATCCAGAACTGATGGGAAAACAAGATATGGAAACGGAAGAATCCAGTGTCTTGGTGCCTCAGCCAAGATCAGTCTGTAGCAAGAGCAGGAGAGAGTCCTTCTGGAATTGCCACTGGACAGTGGGTACCATGCTGGTGTTCCTGCCACTGGACACAAAGCAGCGCTCTGTACCAGAGTCCTTTCCTTCCAAGAGTCATGACGGAACAAGCCTGAGGGCCAGTCTCTTACCGGCATGTCCCGGTGGGAGGATGCAGGTGGCTGGGTCTAGGACTTGTATCTGTGCTCCAGCCCCAGGGAGTGAGGAAGAACAAGTAAGAGATCCTTCCTGCACAGACTCATATAGACGGTGAGCCCACCTACCTGGGAGGGAGATCCAAGCCCAGCATCCACTATGGTGCTTTTCAATCAGCACCCCAGATGTGAGTTGAGAATGCCACTGGGTAGGCAACTGCCCTTTCTTGCTCCTTCCATGGGCTGACCGGAGTCAGCAACCCCATGGCCCCTGACAGCATCCCAGACTGCTGTATATCCTGCCTTTCCTTCAACCCCAAGGGAGCCATACCAGGCAGGGCTAGACCTGTTTTAAGCGGTTAAGGAGAAAACTCCCTAGGCAAAGTGAAAGTCTTAACAGGTTTCAGTCTATTAAAAAAAAAAAAAAGGAAATCCCTTCTCCATTAAAAGACAAAGAAAAAAAAAAGGGTAAAGTACACTGCGGACCTTTATGTTAGAACATGACTCTCAGCAAGTTCCAGCCTCTGCTCTTTCTCTACCCTTTGCCTGGAATCCTCTTCTCCCACATGGCCACGCGGCTTCATTTCCTTTTATTCAAGTCTTTTGCTTAAATGCCACCTCTTCAGATTGGCGGTCTCTCCCCACGCATCCAAAACAGCACCACTTTTTTTATTCTATTACCCTGCTCTACTTTCCTTCGTGACACTCGTCACCACCCCTGCTTGTGTTCCCCATGTATTTATTGTTTCGTTTAATGTCCGTCTGCCCCTCTGTACTGCAAGTCCTGTGAAAGCAGGGTCTCTGACTCATTTCTGTGGCCGCGGCTCCTAACGCAGCTTCATTCTATAAATATTTAAAACATGAATGAATGAAGGGTTAAATAGAGGAAGGAAACACCTTGGTTAAAATCTCTAGAATATAAACAGTGCCTGTATTCGTTTCCTAAGGTGGCTAAAATAAAGTACCACAAACTGAGTGGCTTTAACATGGTGCTTACTTGTGTCACGGTTCTGGGGGCTAGAAATTCAAGATCAGGGTGCTGGCAGGGCTGGTTCCTTCTGAAGGCTGTAAGGAGGAATCTGGTCCATGCTTCACCCCCAGCTTCTGGTCCTTTCCTGACAATCTTCGGTGTTCCTGGGCTTGCAGAAGCATTGCCTTGATCTTTGCCTTCAACCTCAAGTGGAGTTCTCCTCGTGTGCATCTGTGTCCAAATTTCCCCTATTTATAAGGACATCAGTTATAGTGGATTAGGGGCCACCCTACTCCGGTCCGACCTCATTTTACCTAATTAGGTCTGCAACGACCCTATTTCCAAATAATGTCCCATTCTGAGGTCCTGAGGTTAGGACTTCAACATATGAATGGAAGGGGGGTACAAAACTTACTCCATAACGGTACCTTATATGTGTTTATTCAAATGGTTAAGCCATCCTTATGTCATTAATCACAGAAGTAGGTTTAGTTACATAATCTGGGGTGCCCAGTGATGTGTTGGTTTATCCGATGGATTATAATACACAATCGTGTATGAATTGCTTTGTGGTAAAAAATGATGGTAAACTGTTCATCAGATGTGAGCACAATCAGTTGGGGATGTTGACAAATTATTGATTCATTGTACTGTTTTCAAGGAAAGAATCAATACCATGGATTTGCTAGTCTTAAAAGACCCCAAAGCAGATTTTTTTCCTTTATAGCCCAGCTCAATCTGCAGACTGTTTGCAGTATTCCCTGATTCTTCACTACCACTCAGGCTGCTTGTCAACAGTAATTGTGGGTAATGGTTTTATATCTCATTTACTTATTTGATAAACACGTACAAATCATTTATTATGTGCTGAGCATTAAGGGCCTGACAAATGTTAACTCACAAACAACCATATGTTGTTTATTATTTATATTATTATTGTTAATGATATTATCTGAATTTTACAGAAACTGAGGCACAGAGAGGTTAAGGAACTTGCCCCAGGTCACACAGCTACTGAGTGGCAGCCAGGCCCTGAAACTAGGCAGTCTGCTTCCCAACCTTTTAGTTGTAGAATGATCTTTCTTCACAGAAAGCCTCATGGAAAAATTCAGTGTGTGACAGAACAAAGCAGAGCTGCTTTTGGTTCAAGTCCAGACGGCGAAGCCTTGTCTGCTCAGCACCTCCCCTGCCCCCTGGGAGCCCTGTTTGAAAAGCCTTGATCTAGGAAATAATACCTTTTGGCGTGATGCCACTTGTAAGCTGTCTTCAATCCACTCTAGCATAAAACAAATGAAATTCTTTTCTCACTTTAATTAACTGATTGTGTTTTATTTTGAGAATTTTATCTGCCTAATCTACTTCTGGCAGAAATAAAATGCTAAGATGGATTTTTCCCAGGACGGTAATGCCATATGGCAATTTGGACTTTGCTGGCTTAAGTTCCCCTTGGGTTTCTTTCTACAAATGAAGGGCTGTGGTCGTGAAAGTTTTCTGAACCAGAAGAGAGAAATGGGATTTGATTTCATACAAATAGAGTTGCACATAAACTTTGCAACCAGATAGGCATGACCCACCTCCTCTGTTGCAGACTGCTTATTTTCTGTGGTTGTTCATGGTATAAAATAATCTGAGCAGCAATATTAACAGTTACTGTCCATTGAGTGGGATTTTTTTAAAAAACCCTCATTTTTACAACTCTAGGTGTTATCACCCCATTTTACAGATATGTAAGTTGAGGCTAAGATTTTATGTAATTTGTTTAAGATGGCACAACCAGTGAGGGAAGAAGGTAGGATGTTTTGAGAAATATCAGCGATTAAGGAGCAGAATTTTTTGATATTAAGAATAAAAGACACATAAGAGAATATCTTTTAGGATAAATAATGTGAGGCCTGATGCTTATTGTCTCTGTGGATATTTATTTTGCTTCCAGGATTTAAATGTTGTTTTGGACTAAGAACTGAATCCCGGAGAGACTTCAGAGGCCTGAATAACAGAAGTAGTTCCCCTTAAGTTCTGCTAAGACAGGAGCAGAGCTGCGGCTGCCAAGTCAAATTCTGCTGAAACAAATAGAAGCCGTAGTGGCCTTTCTAAGAGGATTTAACATAAAATGGAAAATTCTTGGCATACTCTGTCAGTTTCATTGAAGATTAAAGGATAAATCCAGGACTTTGAGGCATCCCCAGAAGCTATCTAGTTTTAAAGTGATGCTAGCAAATAGGAAAATTCTTTGTGTATTCTGACAGCATAGGTCACTGCTAAATTTTAATTTTTTTTTTTTCTCACTAGGGAACCTGGCCTCAATGTGATAGAAACACCCTTGATCTCGGTGACCAAAAGAAGAATGTTTGAGTTTCAGCTCTGTTAGCTTTACTGTGATCTTGGGTACGTTAATTCACCTACAAGACTCTTCCTTATCAGTAAAAAGAGATTAATCGTGCTACCCCACAGGGCTTTTATTTTATTTTATTTTTTAGTTCTTTCCGATTTATTACGAAAATTTCAAACAGAAACAAAGTAGTAGAGGAACATAGTGAATCCCATGGGCCCTTGCCCAGCTTCAAAAACTCCCCACATTTTATCAAACTCCTTTCATCTTTACCTCACCTCATTTTCTTCTCTCTTTAAATACCAGAGTAAAACATTCTTTTTAAAATTCCAAATGCAATATTATTTCACCTGCCAATATTTCAAGATGTATGACTAACAGATAAGATCTTTTTAAAGAATATCATGATTCTGCTGTTACACTGAGCAAAATAATAATAATTCTTTAACATCATCCGCCCTCCAGTCAGCATTAAAATTCCCCCAGTTGTTTCAAAGCTGCTTTATTTGACTCAGGAGCCAAAGAAGATTCATATAATGCATTTGGTCATGGGTCTCTTGAGACGGATAATTTATGGCAATTTCTCTTCTCTCCTTTCATCATATAATTCATTTGTGGAAGGAATAGTTATTTGTCCCATAAAACTTCACATCGTCTGGATTTGGCTGATTGCAACCTCCACACTTACAGGCTATTGAGAGTTAAATAAAATGCAGTATATTAAAGGTCTCTGTAAGGTGTAAAGAGATATACATACACATATATAAGTTTTATATATATATACACACACACATAGAATTTTGTTATGTTATTTTACCTCCTCAGACATTTATTAAGCACTTACAATGTGCTAGAACATAAACATGAGTAAGGCATGGACTCTAATCTCGAGGTTTTAAAATCTAATATGATATGGAATAAAAAGGAAAATTTCACATTTTTTCTTCTCTGTTTAATTCTTAAGTTTCTAATCCAAGATTGATTCAACTGGTGTTGTTTTAATATTAAATTAATTCCTGGATTTTGGATATATACAGATTTCGATAATTTACAATATTTTTCTACTATGTTTGGTTACACTGCCTAATACAGAGTTTCTTTCAGTTTATGAATCATGTAATTATAACATCAAATAAGTTAGTTTTGTCTAACTGAGTTATGTTTTCCCAAAGCTGGACTTCACAATGACAACAGTAACAGTGACCCCAGCGGCGACCCTGAGGGGTAAGGTAGAAGACAGTTCTGCTCTGTGTGAGTCCACGTCAGCTCACATCATTGAAGAAACCGAATACGTGAAAAAGGTATGTAGGGATGTGGCCACTGGAAATCGTGTTGGCACGATAAGACTTTTTACAGTAAAATCTGCTATGGCTTGGTCTGCTTTGTTTCTCCCTCCCTAGAACACGTGAGGAAGAACAAACCTAGTTTGACAAAGGACCAGCTTGGTAGCTGAAATTTAAACACATGCTTAGTAATTTCTCTTGAGGGTATGAACCTCTGTTCCTACACTTGGAGTAAAACTGGATAAACGGCCAGGAGGGTCCAGAACACCTGTCAGCGCCCAGTTTGTCCCACACTGTTCATCACTGCACCTCTTACTTACTGTTTTATAGTATTTCTCCGTTGCTTCATGAGTATGGCTGCTAAGTTGCCAAGTAGATGTTCACGTTCCCTGCTGTGTTTCTGTCTCTCCTCGCCTTGTTCCTTCTCTAGCAGCTCAAGGTGACTGTCACCAACGATTACATGTGGTACATGCCAGCATGTACTCCATTAAAAATGTGAAATCTTTTGAGAATCCTACGATAATGGCTGACAAACGTGTACATTATTATGACAATTTTTTTTTTGGACAGATGGAAAAATTTGGACATTACTAGTTTGTAACTTTTTCAGTTTGATTAGTTCATCTTTGAGTGTCTTGCAATTCCATAGAGCACCAAGACATGGGGCTTTTATTTCATGTATACATTTGTATGATCTCCTCTGAATAATTATTCTCTAGTAATTACTAAATAGTAATTATTCCCTAGTAATGACTAGATAGCTATTATATTGTGATAATTACTAGATAGTAATTATTTTGTAGTGATTACTAAATAGTAATTGTTTTATAGTAATTACTAATAGTAAATTAGTACTAAATTACTATATAGAAAAAAAGAACTAAAGAGTATTATGTACTAATTACTAAATAGTAATTATTTTGTAGTATAATATTCACTGAGGCTATATTTTATGTTTGACTAAGAAAGAGTTATAAAGACCAAATGCACATTTTCTGCAATGTATACAAGATAAGCCTACGTGCAAGTTAGGTTGATGGCGGTTATTTAAATCTGAGATCCTAGTATATGTACTACTTTCTAAATAAATTAGGCACCCTGTGGCTGGTGTAGAGGCAAAAAAAAAAAAGTATTGGGGATTAAATGCCTTTGAAACATTTTTTTTTTCCTTTTAGATTCGAACTACTTTGGAAAAGATCCGAAATCAAATATTTAAGGATGAAATAAGACAGAACAGGACAAATTGCAAACTAGATGCAAAGGTAATGAATTTATCAGAATGCACCACATTTATTCCTTCATCATAAAGCCATATAGACTTTATTTAGATAACTTTTTTTGATGATTATGGAATCTTTTCTTGGTATCTAAAGACGATAACCGGCATATGTATGAAATGTTTAACCACAGATGTCATTAGTAGGGTGAGATTGGAATGTCCAGATCTTACCTGAATATTTTAAACTTAGCTTACTTATCTAAAGTATATGGGAAGATGTTGGCCCAGCCAGGAGACATGGCAGCAACATTTCCGAATGACAGACAGGGAACAACCTTTTAGCTCACTTGGGCCACACCAGTGGACACACAGTTGAAGCCATGATGCTAGTGATCAGACAGTCAATAAGCTTAACTCACCCCTTTCCCGGTGATCAGCCTTTTACTCTCAAGATTGTGAATGACAAATACTGCAAGCTGTATCAGTAAACAAAGAATGCTGAAGCCATCAAGTCATCAGCAGCTGCTGCCACCCCTCAGTGAAGACAAGTCTGCAGCCCAGCCTCTGCAGCCACTCACAATGGTGCACTCTGAGGGGACTCAGAATAAGAAAGGACAGGACACTGGCCCTAGAGAGCTAAATGTTCATTAAAGGAATGATTTCAATGAGCCCAGATGTTTGCTCCTTCCCATGCATAGAAAAGCGCTAAATTCTAAAACCAGATGCCTGGGTTTCATGTTCCAACTACCTGGTCTTTGTTGTAAAACTCCTATATATCCTAGCTCTTCCCCTACCTCTTCAGAGCAGTCCCTCAGAGCGATCTGAGAGGCTGTCATCCCGGGCTGAGTCCTCAGAATTGTCCACCGAATAAAACATAACTCTCAACTTTTAGGCTGTGCATTTATTTCAGTCGACAAGATCAAGCAATCTGCACTCAGCCTTGTCTGGATTGTGCCAGGTTAAACCTCACCTGAGCCACAGGCACCTCATTAATGTCAGTGTTATCACGATGTAGGATGGCCACAGAGAACATGGGGACACAGGGTCTGATGCATGAACAAAGTCTCCCTAGTCGTCCTCGGCTCCCAGACTAACACAGCCAGCCCCAGTTATTGTCTCCAATTAAGTGCTCTGAAACTGGACGGAAGGTGAATGCTTGCAAATGAGAGGGAAGATCAAACATTCAGGTTTGACCTTGTTGGGTTGCCTGTTCGACTTCCAAGGGGAAGATTCTCGTGGAAGGCTGGATATCTGATTCTGGAGTTGAGGGTAGCGGTCTGCGCTAGAAGGTCCAGGCTGTGGGGCAGAGACTTGCGGAGTCAGGATGGTATTGAAAGTTCCCAAACTGGAGGAGATCGCCAAACATATGAGAGTGGTTAGAAATGAGAGAAAATTTAAGCACCGAATCCTGAGATTTCCAACAGTTAGACGTTGGGAAGAAGCAGCAGTGCTGACGAAGGCACGTTCATGAGCCCCACGCACCCTGAGGCTAAACAAACGGAAGCCTCTGGAAACCTCGGAGTTTGGAGCAGAGAAAGGTTTATTGCAGGGCCTGCAGGGCCAGGTAAGGAGGACAGGGCCAAACTCCCCAAAGGGTTTCAGTAAAGCATATTTAAAATCCAGATAAAGGTGGCGGGTGGGGGGGGGGGAGTCGCAGGGTGTGTGATCAGCTTATGCACAATCCTCTGGTTGGTTGATGTTGAGATGACAGGGCGGTCCACCCCTAGGCGCCAGTAGGTCTGGGGGCTACGGGTTCTCCTTCATCAAGTAGTTAATTTCTTTCCTTTGCTGGTGGTTTTTTAGCATATGAAAAACTCGGGAAATGAATCTGAGATACTATTATCTGGGTCCTTCAGGGAGGAGCTGCAGCAGAGGATGTGGGGGAGGGCCTCTGTCCCAAGAAGGCCCCACAGGGTCCTGCTGGGTTTTAACAGGAGTCTGAGAAGTGAGGCTAGTGAATTAGGAGGGAAAACAGAGGAGAAAGGAGTCCCTGAAGACAGGCAGAAAAAGGGTTTCAGAAAGTGAGGAGGGACCACTGTGCCAAATGGTGTTCTTGGGTCAAGTAAATTGAGGGCTGGTTATTGACCACTTGATATCACAGGGGGGAGGTTGTTGGTGACCTTGATAGGAGCAGCTTCATAGGAGTGCAGATAAATTGTTGTCAGTGTGTCTGCCTCGGCCATCTCAAACCACAGGTCAGCAGACAACTTAGATCAAATAAAAACAAACAGCTGGCTTTGTGGATATCATTTATCTTCTAAAAGGTCTTAAAAATATATTTAAAACTGTAGGGAATGTCAACGGCATGAACGATGTACTTCTGGCCTCCTTTTCACATTAGAATCTATTCAAATTTGGGCAAATACAGAGGCCAGCTGCTTGATCTGGAATTTCCCGTTGATAATGGAGATTCGAAAGATTTATTTGTGCCAACTTGAACCTTCCTTGCTGTGTGTAGTACTGGCTGATAGTTGCTGGTGTGAAAGTTGGTTAAGGAAAGAAAACGTCAGGTCTGTGATCTTCCTGTTTGTTCATTTCAGCGCAGTGGAAACATTCAAAGTGGCTCTGGTTCTCAAATGGAGCCCAGTTTGGACCCGCTCGTGGAAAAGATAAAAGGAAAAGACCTACAGCTCTTAGAACTGAACAAAGAGAATGAATTATTGAAAATCAAGGTATGACAGTTTGGAGAAATTTCTAGGTTTGTCCTTGAAACCTTTGAGCCAATAGGATGGATTTGTGGATCTGTGAGAGCAGAGGCGCCGCCATACACGTCCATCTGTCCACACGTGTGCTCGCGCACATGGAGAAGAAGCATTTGTGCACTTGATCAATTAAATCTCACTGTTTCATTTTGGGGATGATTTCTATTATTGAAAAGATTTTACAGAAATTCAACGGGTATAACGTTTCAGTTGTGCAAGATGAGTTAATTCTAGAGACCTGCTGGATAACGCTGTGCCCGTAGTGCACACTTCAGTGTGCACTTAAAATTTTGTTAGCGAGGTTAGGTCTCATGTTAAGTGTTTTCACTACAATACATTTTTTAAAAAGTCTTCACACATTTATTCAATATTAATTAGAGCACCCATAGTCAAATGTCTCCTTATTTTGTTTAGTTAATCTATCGTTGGGTGCCTTATATTTTCCTTTTTTGGCTATTTTATATACGGTCCTACAGTGAATATCTTAGTAGGTAAATTGTTGCGGCCATCCTTGATTATTTCTTTAGGTTCAATCCTTGAAAGATTCATGACACTTTAGCTTTATTGCCCTTAATGTTCCAATCTTGTCCCACTTCTATTTCAGGAAAATACGTCTTTCAGTACTGTTGTGGACATTGATGCTAAAACGCTCGCAAACATGTGTATAAGCGGATGGGGCACTGGGGACCTTTTTGCAGAGTGCGGTCTATAAATGCAGGGCACTGATGTGCGGGGCGCTCTCTTTGGCCTGGAGGGTGCAAATCACCTGCGTGACAAGCCCCACTAAGTAGGGGGTTTTCAAATGTTATGTTTTCTTCTTAGCAGATAACAGCTGACAGCGTCTTTCCTTCTATCCATTGTCTGTGAAGGTACAAGTGGTACAGTGACAGCCTCTGTGTTTTTAATTGCCCGTCACACTGTTCTGTCCTCACCCCTTGTAACTGTAAATGTCAAAACATGCGCAGTGACCTTTTGTTTCTAGCTGGAAGCCTCCAGAGAAGCAGGAGCAGCGGCTCTGAGAAATGTGGCCCAGAGGTTATTTGAAAACTACCAAACACAGTCTGAAGAAGTTAGAAAGAAGCATGAGGACAGTAAACACTTACTCCAGGTACCGAGCTCGCCGCTTGCGTGCTGGTGAACTGACCCCCAAGCTGTTCAAGTCTCTCTTTTTGGAGGAGTTAGACTTGAGCCAAGCCAGGGCCAGGTGACTTGGCAAGCCCGGGGAAGGGCGGGCTGCCCGTCTTCCGTGTCCATCTCCCCCATCCGTGCTTAGCCTGGTACCCAGATGTTGCTGAGATGCTGTGTTACCCCCTTGCCCAGAGCCTGGCAGAGCACAAGCAGGAGGAAGGCGAGGCGGTGCCCCCCAGCCTAGAAATCAGGGCTGACCCCAAGACACTGGCCAGTGACTTCTCTTCTGGTTCTGGGTCTACCTTTGACTGACTAGGTGGCCCCGTTCGAGTCATTCTGTCTCCTTGGACTTGACTTTAAAATGGAAAAGTTGCAGCATTGGATAAATTGTTTCAAAAACTTTTTGGTCCTGGAATACATCCCTCAGGGTAAGCAAACAAGAAGAGTGTATGTGTGTGTATATATATATGAAAAATACAAATTATATAATTTATATTTTAATATATAAATATATATGAATTTAAAATGTAAAACCATATAAATATATGTATATGTCTCTGTATATCAGAGACACACACACACTATTTTTGTTTGCTTTTCAATCTGAAATATGTATCCTAGGACCAATAAAACTTTATTTGAAGGGTGTGTTCTAGGACTGGAGGAGGGGAGAAGTGTGTGTATGTTTGTCTTGGTCAAAACTCAAAACAGGGAAGGTCATTCAGGCCGGGGTGGGGCGCCCTGGTCTCTGCCAGCCCAGGCAGGAGCCCCAGGGGAGCGCAGTAGGAAACCCGCGGCAAAGGCAACGCATCCTGAAGCCTGAGGCTGTGATGTGATGGTCACAGCTCACATGCAGGCGGGGTGCAGAGAAGGTACCAAGGGAATGAGCGAGCAGGTGTGTGTGGATGGGAGTACCTGAGCCCTGCAAAGGGGACTCAGCCCCAGTCTGGTGGGAGATCCCGGGCAGAAATTCCTGGCTGGTATTTTCAAGGGAAGTCAGACTTTTTTTTTTAACTGAAAAACCTCTAGTTCTATTAAAGGCACAGGCAGACGGGCGTGCCCCTCCCAAGTGTGGCTTGTGGGCTGCCTGCTGGTGGCGTCTCACCTATATCTTTAGGCACAACCCCTGCTCCATGCTAGGAGATAAACCCTGACACAGTGGGAATAATTATTCTGCTTTTACGACACTTTCTGATTATAAAACATTTTTTACTTGAACATGTAAGATTTTATTTTTGTTCTAGTAAGTTTTGTTGAGAAAAAGTCAAAAATGTTGCTTTTCTTTTTTTAATAATATCGTCATATTTGTAAATATTTTAATTTTTTTTTATGTTTCCAAACAGATTTTTCTTTTTATTGAAGTATAGTCAGTTTACAATGTTGTATCAGTTTCTGGTGTACAGCATAATAGTTCAGTCATACATATGCATACATATATTCATTTTCATATTCTTTTTCATTATAGGTTACAAGATACTGAATATAGTTCCCTGTACTGTACAGTATAAACTTATTTATCTATTTTACATATAGTAGTTGTTTTTCTTAAACTACTGTCTCTCTTTCTTATACCAATTCAGATAGTATGTTTATGGTAACAAATGTCAACATTCTAGAGATAGTATTTATATATTATTAATTCTTCATTGATTTAGTGTTGTAGTCGATCAGGCTTATTTTGAAGGAAAACTGAATTTAAGGAAGTAATTCTAAACACATGTGAGTTATTAAGTTTTTTTCTGGTTACTCAAAAAATTACAGAGGAAGATAATATCTGTATAGGTTTAATTAAAACAATAGCCTGACAACTGTTTTTCTGACCAAAGGTTAACAAACTTGAAAAAGAACAGAAATTGAAACAACGTGCTGAAAACCTGAATGAAATTGCTGAAAAGCTTGAAGAAAAACATAGTCAAATCACGGAACTGGAGAATCTCGTACAGAGAATGGAAAAGGTAGGCCCCTGAAGAATTTAAGGGATTTCTTCCTGACGGAGTTAGGGTGGAGATTAAAGAAAATAACATGAAAATAAACAGCATTAAGTAAAAGTACCCTTTGCAACTCCTAAGGCCTTAGGAAGTGCTCGATAATGTTTGCTTCTTCCCTTACACATGTAAGGTAACCTGTATTGTGGTTACTGATTTACCTCTTTGCAAATACTGCAGTCATATAATTATCTGTTGCTTTTTTTTCCTGGTAAATGTATGTCTCAGGGGAACCAGGTGAGGCTATGAATAGAAATGATGAAAAAGATCACAAAGTCCAGCTATGATTAGTAATAACATAATGGATTCCTGTAATCATAGTATTTTTATATACTAGAGTCAATGAATTGTCCATTTTGGGCCGCCCAAGTCCACTTTAGTTTTGTAAAAGCCTACAACTCCCCGGGGACAGATGGAGTTCACATTAAGAAAGCCATTCTACGGAAATTGGAGCTCTCAAAAGTGACAATTTAGGGAAGAGAAATAATAGAACAAAAATTATTAAAAGTTTCATGCAGTGTTCCTTGAAGTAGCTGGCACACATAAAAAGTAAGCACATTAATTTAATTTTGCATGCCTTAAAATTTGGGATTTAGACAAACCAAGACGTATTTTTTTAATAGCAAACCAAACAAATAGAAAATTGGCATCTCTGAAACTGAGCTGGGAGTAGATAAGAATATAGGCTTTAACATGTAGTAAGTATTGCCCAATACATTTTTATATTTTTTATATTAATTCCCTGATTTGCCTCCACTCTTCTCAGACTTATTTTGTTTTATGGGTCTGCCTGAATCAATGCTATTTGAGAAATGTCACTCCAAAAGCATCACATTTCAGTAGTTTTGCCAAAGGAGCTTTGATTAAGTTTTTACATATTTCCCAAGAATTTAATTTATAACACTTTTGACCAAAATTTATAATCTTAATGAAGGTCTTATGAAGAAATCGCAAAAATTAATTAAGCCCGAACGTAACTGAATCTAGTAATAATAATATACAGCTACATCCGTGTTGGGTGGTGGGTCGCTGAGTGTTTTACTGCAGCAGGAACCGCAGGGGTGGAATGTCCTCTATGAGCTGGCTTCCCCGGGTGTGACAGGCTATCATTAAGATGTTTTGGACAAACTGTAACATTTGGATGAATACTTTGTAGTGTTAGGATATTTACCCTGTAATAAATACTTTAGCAAACTAAGACTGAGCAAGGAATGTTTGCATTCAGGAAGGGAAGACGATTCTGGAACTCAGATAGGGTTGTTGAATCACACTGGAGTAAAGGGCGTGGCGTTTACATTTAGACTCGTGATCACCTCAAACCCAGTAACACTGTGTCAGGTTTAGTGGCTAGCTGTCAGTCCCTGAAGATTAACACAAAAAATTGGAATGTAATTTCCATTTCCTAGAAGCCCTGGGAAATCTGTACTGGATGTGAGTTCCTCCCAGAATTCTGGAATAGATTCATTCAACTGTTTATTCAACAAATATTTGGGCACCTACCATATACTAGGCAGGGCTAGAGGCTAGACCTCTATTTGTGACTGAACCACTTATAGTCCCTTTGTGGAAATTGCAATTGTAGTTTATTTGGCTTGGGTAAGACTCAAGGAACTTCCTTCATTCATTCCCCCAGGGATCCTTAGGGACACTGACACTCCTACTGAAGATGAGGGAAAGGACCCCAGAATAAGGCTAAGTGGCTTAAGATACTGGCAGATATGTCTGAAAATTGATGGTCTCGCCTTTGTCTTAATATTGAGCCCATATGGTGGACTGTCTCTAGGAACTCAGACACAGTCAGTGGACAGGATGCCCACATTCACCAAAGCCATGCAGTAACCTTCCAGAAGACTCCCATTCACTGACCTCCTAGAGTGGAGCCTTTTGGAATCTCTGGGAGGTGGAAGGAGGTGGGGATGCAGTGGAAGGAAAATGTATGGGAGATTTTTTTTTTTTTGTAAACATCTTTAGTTTAAAGATCCATTGTATTTGTAAAAACAAACAAGCAAATAAAGAAAACTGTAAGAAGCAAAGATTGGTGACATCTTGGTTTAAGGAGATCCTGAGAATATAGGCTGTGATGAAGGATTTCTCAGGAGGAGAGTGTGTATCAGAATGAGAGGAGGGTGGGTACTGAGACCTTTGTCTCTGTAAGAAACAGACGTGAGTTCAAACAGGACATGAAAATGAAAAATGAGCATCCACATCAAAAGTTGATAAATACCGCCCTGGGATTGGGTACCCCATGGAGAAGGATTCATTTTCTACTCACTTGCACAAGCCACTGCTCCAGTAAATAGCCATTAGTGGTATGAGGTCTGGTAATGAACACATTACTTAAAACCTTCACCATCTGTCCCGCTTTAATCAGAAATGCAGTGAGAATGAATTTCACAAACACAGTGATAAGCCAGCGAAAACGCCCAATAAGAGCATTTTAATACGGCATATGCTCCTTTGGCTAGCAGCACGATTCTGCTGTATCATATTTGTTTTCCAGTGTCACTGATTTCGCTCTGTTAGAATTTGAAAGCATGAAGGCGCTTTGGAGACCATCTAGTTCCTCATCATTTCACAAATGAGGACAGTGCAAATGAGGAGCTATTCCACTGTCTTCCAGTTGGCAGTTCACAGTCCTTTCCGTGATGCCCCTATCTTCCCTGATGCCGGATAAAAAATGATATCCTTGATTGCTAAACCATTTAGATGTCAACGTACGACAAGGATTTAAATTGGTATCCACTCCCCCTTGATCAGTAGGGTGAGGGAGCTCTTGAGCTCTTCAGAGGTGTGGTTTGGGGAAGAGTGGATGCCCGCTGGGTGGTGCTGTGAACGCCTTTCTCTTTCCAGAAGACATTGTCCCCGAGAAGTGCTGGCTGGTGTAGTGTGATTTTCCGTGTTATTAGCGAGGAGGTACTAGGGACCCAAGCTAGATGCTGGAGCCCTGACCAGGGCAAACCATTTACTTGTCCAGTTGCCTGGTCTCTTTGAACCCTGATTATGAAGATCCATTAATTGAGAGTAAGTCTATTAGGAAGAATGTTAAAAGCCATTTTCCTTCCTACAAATTCAAAATATATTATCAGCGATGTGTTTCTTTGATGATCCACGTATCCTAATAAACTTGCAAAGAGCATCTTGATTCTCAGATCCACTAGGGCTACACCAGAAAAATAATCTATATGTGACAAGAATGCTACAGGAAATTTTTGAAAAAGTTAGTATAAATTTAAAAAATAGCAGCACATAAGATATGAAGTGTTTGACTCCTTCAAATTATTAGAGATTCAGGCCTTAATATGTGCCAGAGAAGCATGTAGACCTTTCACATATATCTCCAATTATCCCAACAGTTCCATATTGATAGATCTCCATTTTTAGGATGTTCAAAAAGTCAAAAATATGACAAACAAATATAGAGTGAATACATGTTAGATGTTTTATTCAACTCATTAATTAATGAGGAAAGCAGTAAGATGGTACTACTGGTTTAAATAAAATATTTTTTTGAAATGGGCTATTGATATCCATTTTGAAAAAAAAGAATATAGAATAAGATTACTAGGTTTAGATACAAAGCTGGTTAATATTCTTTAAGGCAATTAAATCATAACCTTTTGGATTATCTTTTTTACTAGGGGGAAATCTATGAATTAACATGCAATCTCATAGAGTCAGGGCTGCAGTCAAATAATAAATAATAAAGTCAAATACAAAGAAATTCTCCAAGAGAATAAAAACTCCTTGGCTCAGGTTATTAAACAATGACCCAATATGACATTAAAATCATATAGTTTGATTTCTAAGCTTTGGTTAATTTTTTTTAGCGGTGATAAAGTCTAGAGAGGTTAAAACCTTGGCAAAAATTACACAGTCCCAAAGTTTCAAAATCAGGTCAGGCCATGTCCAAAGACTTTCCAATGTTTTTGCCATACGGTACTGCCTATTATTTACCCATATAAATATTGCAGAAGGAGTGATTTTTAAATAGCACTGTAAATAATGTCAAAACATCTATTTCCATCACATATAAAAAAAAGAATGCAATCATTCTTGGGTTTTCATGGACCTGTCTATTTTCCTTTTGAATGGAAAGAGTTTGGTTTAATAATGACATTATTTAGATAGTCTTTCTCAATGTCAAAATTTCTCATATCTTAATTAGGATGTGACTTTATCATTTGTGACCTTGATCCTTCACTAAAAATACATTTACTACTTTTCCACTTTCTCACGGATGCCATGTGAGCAGGTAGGTATCGAGACAAGTGCAGTAGTGTCCTTGGATACCAACAACTCTGTGTAACGGAGAAGCAGGTGTAATGTAGGGAGAGTTGGTGCCTACAGAGAGATGAGCAGGCAGTTAGCGTTGGGGGTGGGATGAAGCCAGAGTTCTCCAGACAAGTGAGGGCAGTGAAGACCAGTCTTTGAGCTACTTGTAAACCATGCGGAGAATACCTGACCAGGCTTCACTGGGGTGGGTTGTAACAGCTCCAAGTGAAATTAGCTCTTTAACTCAAAATATAATTCTAGTATTACAATAAGCATCTTTTGTGAACAGTGTGCAAGAATGCCTTGCCAAACACATATACACACACACAGAGAGAAAACAAGAGACAAAGGGAAAGACAGAGACAGAGAGGAAAAGAAAAATGCAAAAACTTGTACTTTATTTTCTCCTAGGAAAAGAGAACCCTGCTGGAAAAAAAACTGTCTTTGGAAAACAAGCTGCTGCATCTCAAATCCAACGCTGCTTATGCTAAAAGGTTTGCAAATCGACCTCCTGAGTGAAAGCAGTTCCCGGGGTCTTCTCCGCTGGTCCATGGCCAGTGGAGAGAAGGCTACCGTCCCCCAAGGAAACAGGAAGCCTGAAAGTACAGGAGGAAGGGAGCTTTCTTAGAATTAACAGCCAAGCACCTCGCCTTCCCCACCCACTGGGGACTCTGGAGAGGGCAGAGTTCACTGGGAGTACAGGGAAACCGGTATGTGTGTTGAGGGAGGGGTGTTAATCCCTTTGAAGAGTGAATGAGCCTGTCCCCTCCCTGTTTATCCTTGCATCCTTGCTGCTGAAGAGGATGCTGTTGAGGGCTCCATTCCCTTGATGCTTCTGATTTCGTGAACAGATCTCTGCTACAGCCAGCATTAAATTGGCTGGTCCACAAGTGAGATTGTAAGATCATTCTATGGTGCCCCCAAATTTGTAAAGAAAGAAGGAAATATTGTGAAAAACATCCTTAGTTCCTGGGACTTATTTGCAAATACTCATAATTCACAAACAGTCACAGTCCTTAGTTTGCTGGGGGGGCGGGGGTGAATTTATGGACCTATGGATGTCACCACAATGGCTTGACTACTTGGCTACAGATTCTCTGGAGTTTCATGTAAAATTCATATCATGTGAAATTTACTGAACTTTTTCTTTTCCTTTCCTTCCTTTTTTTTTTTTCAATTCTCAAAAAAAAAAAACAAAAAACAAAACACTTAGGAAGTTTACTTGTTACTTTGAGCTGAGTGTAGAGGTATTCACTTCGCGAAACGACAAGAAAATGAAATCAGTATGAGTCAGATGCTTGGGGTTAAGGCAACAGAGCCTTGGCTAAACCACCACAGATAAAGAGGAGTTCTGTTGGGTTAAGACCGGAGAGATCTGGCCACAGAGAAGACGAACTCGTGGGAAGGCAGGAGGGCAGCCCTCTAGCACCTAATGTGATGTTAAAAACCAGATTATTTTGTTGATCCTGTTCAGTCATGGGTGTTTGTGCGGTTTCCTTCTTCTCTTGGTCTTTGTTCTTCCAGGTTCATTACCTTTTCCAACTTTTTTTTTTTCACCAGCTGGTTTATATTCTCTGTATTTTCCGTGGAATTCCAGAGGAAAGAGTCCGACTGGCCCTAAGACCACTTCTTGTGTTGGGCAGATGGATCATGGTTGACCAACCCCTCCATCCAACCAGCAGCCGTTGGCAGGTGCCCCCTCCCAGGCTTGTGGGTGACCTCCCCTTAGTCAAGGAACAGCCTAGGGCCGCCTCCTTGAGCAGGGAGCTATGGGTGGTTTAACTGCCCGTAAACATAGAGAGTGGGTTTGACAGGCACCATGACTTTCTTGAATTGCAATGAGCTTCATTCTGCCATTTTGATAAAAAGGTTCAATAGGTTCCAAATGGCATTTCTAATATGAGACAGCATCTCTGAGGATGATAGCTTTTAAGCTTTTATAATTCAGAAAAAATGACCTTTTCTTGCATATGGATATGTATACATTATTATAATATATTAAGCTAACCCTCACAGTTACTTTCAATGGGAGTTAAAAGATTCGACAGAAGCATCTTCTCTTAAAAACAAGGCTTGACTCTGTATTGCTACTGCTGTCAGTACTAACTGACACATGGGTAGGTGGTGCCTTTCGGCTTATAAACAACCCCAGGTCCCTTATTTCATTGAATCCCTCCGTCGGCCTCTCAGCGGGGGGAACACAGCTTCTAACTGGTAAGGTGACCTGTCCAGATTACTCAGCCTTTCAGAAGGTGTAGAGCTGGGAGTTTGGGCTCTCGTGCTGTCACAGCAAAGCCAGTGCACGTTCTGCTCTAGAGGAGATGTGACCTTCTCTCTCTCCTTCCTGGAAACTACGGAGAAATTCTCTCAGACTGGTTCCCTCAGTCCCCTCTGTGGCTCTGAGCAGAAAGCAGTTTTCCAGCATCTCTGTGCGTGGAGATGTCACGGACAAACACACTGGCCCATTGTAGAGTCATCCTTCCCAGAAACACCTTTGGGGTTTGTAAAGGCAAGTAGGGTGTTGGCTCCTCCTTGTAGACCCTGCTCAGGGATGGCAGGTCGCTTACAGGAGGAGGCAGGGCGTTTTGACGATGGGGCGGCATGTCAGAGCACACTGTTGTGACTCACATTGGTCATCCATCTTCACTGGTTTGCAGGGCTCTCTCGAGCCCCACCCCAACCCCTTTAGTGCCACCACTGAATATAACAATGGAGGCGATTCTGTAAGACATATTCCTGGGTTTGGTTGAAATGTGAACAGAGCTGCCTCCACATCTGAGTTTATTTTCACTTTGATCTGGCTGGGAAAGGTCGGGACCCGGTCTCTCCTATTCTTGTGGTTGTGATCCTCAGTTTCCCTCTCTTCCTCTGTGGACTCATGTTCAGTGATGGCCACCATAAAGGTCCAAAGAAACATCAGCTGCTAAATAGCAGGAGATCTGAGTCCTTCTAGACTCCAGGATGAGCCCTTCATAGCTTCAGAGAGGCTCCAGGATGCCACGCATCTCACTGTCTTCTCTCCCACGTGGGAACTCTGTGTAGAGTTATTCATGTTCCCAGCGCCTGGGTGTGTGTAATGTGCCGGGAGGAACAGCATCGTGGTACATGACACATAGTTCCAGTTGCCACTTTCACTGCATCCCTCTTGTATCTGGACCTAGCTCTTTTTATTTCTTCTGCAATTTCCATTCCTAGAAACATCATAATGCATTAACCCCTGATAATGAGTACAGTTTGTGAAGACTTAAAAGGGTTATATTCCGGGATCGTGTAAATATGGCCATCCCCATGTTCTTCATACCCTCTGTAATTATGTATTTATATACTCTGAGTTCTAAGAAAATGTGACATTGTTAACAAAAACGACGTAAAATAAACATAATCCTTCAACTGGAAATAAATTAGATGAAGAGGCCAAGGAGATAAAAGAACAGGTATCCAACGAGGCTGGCCTACGAAATGTGTACCCGGAGGGGCTACGCACCTGTTCAGGGTAGACCACTGACGCAATTTTAAATTTTCTAGCAGCCAACCTAGTGAGGAAATTATGATTAGTCTGGTGATGCACAATGTCCACGTGACTAAAACCAACCAGTTTTTTGGGGGAGAAGTCTAGTTCTTTTTAATGTATCTATAAGGCAAGAGAGAGATTTTCTAGCATATGCTCATAAAAAGAACCCTGAACAATGTCTTCAACTGAATCCTTATAGTAAACGCAGAGGATGTACCTCAGAAAATGCTTTTAAAAATTAGGATAGCATGAGGCTGGAGAATAATTCAATCAAAGCCATTTTAACAGTGAGGCGCTGCGGGCAATGTGGCAAGGCTCAGTAATGCTGCCTCTGATGGTGGAAGTTGGCCCCCTTGACAAACAGATGGAGAAGCAGGCCTCCATGTCCTCAGTTCCCTTTGCCCAAGGCTTTGGTGGACATTGGCTGGTGGAGAGATGCTTCTTGCCTAGTACTTATGCTGCGATCATCCTGTGTTCCTAAGACAAAACCACTTGTGTTCACATTTCTGCAGGTTGAAGATAGGACTAGCATGCTTTTGTGAACACGAAGGAATCTAACAGGAAGAAGACCAGAAATGGAACTCCATTCGCTCTCCCTCTGTAGTGGATTAGGAGAGCATCCTCAGTACCTGTTCTCAAAAGGGTAGAGCTAAAATTTTTCTCTCTTTCCTTAGGGCTTTTTCTTTGCTCTTTTGCCATTTCCAGGCTGTGGACATTTTCAGCTCCAAGCCTGGGATCTGTGAGGCAAAAACAAAACCCAGGGGACTCACCGTTGTGTCGTTCCCTGGATCCCCAGGTCCCGAGCCAGTCTTCCTTCCTCTCTCCACCTTCCAGAGTCTTCTTGTGTTTGTTGATGCAAAATGTTCATGTTTGGGGTTAATGGGAAGAAGAGGGGAACACACATCTTCTACATCTTCCTGGAAGCGGAAGTTTTTCAGTTCTATTTTAATTTCAGCCTTTACTTTGTATTTATATTGAGGCATTGGGAGACTGAGCATAAATCCTAGACACAGACATTTGGCCTCTTTTCCTAGGTCTGGCCTTTGTTATATTTCTTCTTCTTGTTTCGCTTTAGAACATTTTTATTAAGACTAAGTGCTTGAGCTGAAAGATAAATAATAGAGATTAAAGAGAGCTCACAAGGCAGCTGATTTAGGTGTCATCTCACATTCAAAGACCTTAAATGGATGACGAGGTTTTTTTTTTTAATTGAAGTGTAGTTGATTTACAATGCTGTGTTAATTTCTGGTGTACAGCATAGTGATTCAGTTACACATATACATACATTCTTTTTCGTTATAGCTTATTACAAGTCATTGAATGTAGTTCCCTGGGCTCTACAGTAGCATCTTGTTGTTTATCTACTCTGTATATAGTAGTTTGTATCTGCTAATCCCAAACTCCCAATTTATCCCTCTGCTCCCCACTTTTCCCCCCTGGTAACCATAAGTTTGTTTTCTGTGTCTGTGAGTCTCTTTCTGTTTTGTAAATAAGTTCATTTGTGTCATTTTGTTTTTTAGATTCCACATATAAGTGATATTATGATATTTGTCTTTCTCTAAATTACTTCACCTAGTATGATAATCTCTAGGTCCACCCATTATTTCATTCTTTTTTATGACTGAGTAATATTCGTGTGTGTGTGTGTGTGTGTGTGTGTGTGTGTACCACATCTTTACCCAGACATCTGTCAATGGACATTTAAGTTGCTTCCATGTCTTGGCTATTGTAAATAATGCTGCTGTGAACATTGGGGTGTGTGTATCTTTTTGAACTGGAATTTCCTCTGGGTTGGATGACTAGATTTTATATTTATGGAACAATCCTAAGAGAGATTTTCTGCAACTTCCTTTAGTCACTGTTCTAGTGTATTAATGCTGATGAGTCTGAAAGCCCTGTATTTTCAAGAGTGCTTCTAGAAATAATTTTCTTCCTCTTGAGATCTATTTCAGACTTTTATTTATCTTCGGTGAGCTTGATGGTAATAATCTCAGGAAATACACGGGGAAATTTTCTGAGTTTTATATTTTGGAGAACATATCTACCCACCCCACCCTTCCAAAGCCTTTTTCCCCCTTTAGTCCCAGAGTTGATGAGACATTGATGAGACCATTCTGAATATTCACCTTTAATAATGCATAGTATTTTCCTATATTATGAATTTTCAAAGTCGACCTGGCTCTGCATAGCATCCTGACTACTTTCTCACGATTCCCCAGGACAGTCTTGAGGCTGACTGCTCTTTCTTCCTTTTCTTTTCTCTTTTTCTCTCTTCTCTCCGGAGCAATTTTGAATCTCAGCACCAGACTTCTGTTTGCTTTCTGTGGTACTTAGATTCTTATGGCCTCATCTCATCTTTCTTTTTGTGAAATGCCTCTTCAAGTCACTTTCTAATTTTTCTGCTGGGTTCCTGTCTCATTGGTTGGTAGATGTTCCTAAGGAACAGATTATTAGTTATTTGTGTTACTAATATTCTGAGGCTATCCCACTGACTCTCATTTGATGACCAGAAGTTTTTAATTTTTGTCTAGTCAAACTGATCTATCCTCCCTTTGCAGTTAATACTGTTTTGAGTTCTGTTTTTAACAATCTTTCTCTATTCCAAATTCATAAGGATGCACTTCTATTTTATCTTCTAAAAGTTTTTGGGGTCCCCAGTTTTATTCACAATCTACATGGAATTTATTTTTGTTATGAAGTGATGCTAGAATTAATTTTCTCTTTCTTTTTTTTTTATATGAATATCCAGTTGTCTCAGTACCATTTGTTGAAAAGACCACCCTTTTTATGATGTTCTCCAGCATCATCTTTGATATAAATTAAGTCTGTTGGTCTATCTCTGCGATATGTATTTACACGTAAAGTAAAAGTGGCATAGATACTGCAGAATTTGTTTTCTCGATCTTTTATTGATGAATATTTAGATCATATCTAGTTTTCATGCTACGACCAACATTGAACTACATTTTACACAGATTTTGTGACATACGTGTTGTCTAATTGTGTGGTATTTTATAGTCTAAATTATTTCATTCTATAGGATAAATAAGTAGTAATGGTTATCATTATACATTATTTGTACTTGTGCAAGGATTTCTACAGTTTTGTAGAAATTAATTTTTTCTACAGTAAAACAAACTCTTTCTAAAGCTCTCTCACGCAAAACTGAATGAGGGAAAAAAAAATCAAGACTGTCTTAACTATTGCAAGTTGCCTGACTCTTACTTGGCTTTGAAAGACTATATTTTATATTAAACGTTACCAAGGCAACCTTAGTGGTTTAGAGCTGTGCTACCCAGAGTGCTCAGAGCATGGTCCATGGACCAGCAAAACCACTGGCAACACCTGGAACGTGTTGGAAATGCAGACTCCCAAGCCCTCCCCCCGCCTGTTAGAACAGGATGTGCATTTTAACAGGATCCCTGATAATTTAACAAGATCCTCTAGTGCATGTTAAGTTTGAGAAGCAATGTTTTAGTACACGATGTAAAACAAAACGGAGACTTTTTTAAAAATAAGAACACGTTCTGTAGTGCCACATGAATTTCCATGCCCTTTATAATATTTGTAGAGACTATAAAAGTCAGAACTGAGATTGCACTGGATGTTGGCTACAACTTGTAAAACTTTAATAGACTAAAATTAATACATTACTTTGTAAAAAGCTCATTTTCCAAAAGCACATTCCCTTTACCTCTTTCACCAGACAGTATAATCTTGTAACGTTATAAAGGTCGAGATTATGTTACACTGAGGCTTAGAAAGATGGTGTGACTCCAAAGTCACAATGTCCCCGAGCTTGGTGATCTTGTCACAAGGCATTTTGCCTCAAACTCTAATGATATTGGCAAGAAGAGAAATAGTCAAAAGCTATATAATCAATTCCATTTACCTAAATGGAGCTTTGGGAGAGTAGGAATAATCTACATTGGAGCTTCACTCATCTTTCTTTGGTTGATGTGGACTCAAAATATTAGCTAATTTATTCTTTTTTCCCCCCTTGCTTTATTTATAGGGAGTAGAATTACCAGAAGTAGAAAGCCAAAAAAAAAAAAAAAAAAAAAAAGAAAAGGGACAAACTCAGGCAACCCGCAGCATATACTAACCCTGTATCACTGGAAGCTGGTGTCTGATACATACATGTGAACTCTCCATCCCCGGCCCCGCGTTCGGACCCCGCTGTCCTGTATCTGTGCATTCAGGTGGCTGCTGTGTCTGGGGGCTCATAGGTGAGGCACATTAGATATGTCAGTGCTTCACTGGCTTAATGCAGCTTGCCTCAACCACCTGTTGGAGGCAGGGGAGTCACAGGTGACCAGAGAGGAGCTTTTGACATGAGTTGATATCCTCATTTGAGTTCATATCCAAGCTAATCAGAGGCTGCTTCGCGGCTGGTCCTCCTCTGTGTGTCCTGCGTGGCGGATGGGGCCCCGGGTGTCTCACCCACATCGTGCCCAGTAGTAGAGCCATGTGTGAGCAGAGCCTGGCTGTGCAGCTTTGAAAGTAGCTGCGTGATGCATTAGTACATCCTTTCCTCTTTTTTCCCTTTTGCGTTTCCAGTTGCCAGGATCTTCAAATGGAGATTGCCCTCCTCCAGGAGCAGATCTCTCATCTGCAGTTCGTGATTCACTCCCAGCACCAGCACCTGCGCGGCGTCATCCAGGAGGTCAGATCAACCGAGCGTGTTTCTCTGCTTTTTCGTCCCCATGTGACATGGCTGTTTTCAGTGTCCTCTTGTGCCTGTATGCCAACGCCTGGGATGTTCTCAATGAAGATATTTGGGAAATTGTGGTGGCTTTTTAGATATTTCAGTGATTTTTTTTTAAGTGTTCTGAGCCAAAGAATGTACAGTGTTCTGTAGAAGATTTTGTAGATTAAGAGATTCCACCCTTTCTTGAGGAAGACATAATCTGTTTCCATGACGTCGTAGACGGTTAGTTTACGTAGCGGGTGTGTTAGCGCAGGGGTGTAGCCTGGCCCTTCGCTGGGAACAGCTTGGCAGGTGGAAGGGCAGAGGGAACTGTGAAGGCAGCCAGAAGGATGGGGAATCGCATCCTCATCCCAATTACTTCAAGATATATATTCACCTGGTTTTAGAATTGGTTTTAGACTTAAAACCAGACCTTCATTCATTCTCTACCTAATGTTTGTTTCTAAAAGGAGTCCTTTCAAATGCCTTCGTGACATAGATGCAGCATTTGTCCTTGCTTGGCTAGGACCACACCGAAAGGCCAGGGAATTGAGTCATGGCACTTGAGAGTCAGGGAAGACGGAGGGGGCATCCCATGTACTCATTTTATAGATGAGGAAACTGAGGCCCACAGTAGTTGGCAGAGTTGGCCTTAGAATCCATGTGTTTCCTTCCTCCCTGCACCATTCTGAGCTTCATCACCCCACTTCCCCAGGTCCACGGTGCTTCTTGGCAGACGCTTTTCTTGCGAAGAAAGCCAGCTTACCTTAATATGCTGCTGGCTGAGCAGATCTCTGACTCAGGGAGCTTTCCCGCGCCGGGCAGTGGCCTCTGCATCTGCAGGATGACAACGTTATGTGGCTGAGACCCAGAAGGACAGTGGTGCTTTCCACAGGATGCATCCTGCTGAGTTTGCTTTAAACAGGTCTTCTAAAGATTGAAATGTTTAATCGCAACGTCTGTGTGCTCTCGTCCCCAGGTGCCAGTTTGTCCTGCTATTTTCTGTCGCCTGCTGAGTCTGCAAATGCCTGGGATTGAATTTTGATTATTTGATAAACATTATTTGACCACCGAAACCTGTACAATTTCCGACATAAGGAACTCTTCTCTGTTATCTGACAAGATTTTTCCATTTGTGTTTCCTAATTCTTAGATGGAAGAATTAAAAAATAATGTAAAAGACCAAGATAAAAGGATTGAAAATCTGAAAGAAAAAGTTAACATACTGGAAGCTCAGGTAAGGAGCGAATCTGTCGTGTATTTCAGCGTGAATACGAGTGTGGGTGTGTGTGTGTTCCGTCGATCTGCGAGCCTGTGTATGAACGTGTCCTCTGTGTGTGTGTGCACTTGTGTGGGATGGTGTGCCAGTGTGACACTATGTCTGAGTATGTCTGTGTGTGGATGTGTGTCTGTGTGTATGTATGAGTGTTTTTTTGGGAGTGTGTGTGTGTTTTCTAGGCATAAGAATTATAGCTTTGCAGGGGAGTTACTCTTAATAATTATTAAAGTAAATAGTTAAATTATGAAAATAATAGAACAAATTTAATATTAAATTATTATTAAAATAAATTAAATAAAATACTTAAAATTATTAAAGCATATTAAGTATTAAATATAATTGTATGACATTGTTAAATTATTAAGATTAAGTATTAGTAAATAATTGTTAGAAGTTCATCCAAGTCTTCCAGAATACTTGCTGTACTGGGGAGACAGGGTAATGTTTCTCAGTGTGGACTTGAGCTAGACGCTTGGTCAGGGCCACTCTTGTGTGACGTCCTCTCTAGCCAGGCAGCAGGGTTTGCTGTCTCCTGTCTTGGTTTCTCTGCCACCTCTTCCCACCCACCCACCCGCATCCTGAGGTCCTGAGATGTTCTCTTTCTTTCTCTTTCCTTTATTATCATTGTAATGAAATCTAAGAAAGGAGAGATGACAAACACATGTGCTCAGATTTCCATTTTGAACTGGGAATCTCACACAAATCCAAGTTTACCTGTAATTCCGGAGGTCCGATGTGAAGTAGGGGGTCTAACGCCTTCGTTGTCTCACTTTGCTGGGCAGTCTGGTCTGTCTTCATGGATTTGAGGTGCCTATGTTCCCCAGACTCAATTTTTGTGTTGGAAATCTGTTCCAGTGGTGTAATGCCTATTTCGGCTTCGGTGTCCTACTGCTTTATTTTATTTTATTTTGGGCGGGAGGGGGAGGTAATTAGGTTTACTTATTTATTTTTTTATTTTTAGAGGAGGTACTGGGGATTGAACCCAGGACCTTGTGTATGCTAAGCATGCGCGCTACCGCTTGAGCTATGCCCTTCCCCTCCGACTGCTTTAATTATACATCTGTAGGACAGTTTAATTGGAAAGATTGTTGTCTTTCTCTGATCTTTCACTTTATAATGGTTCTGGGCTCTGGTCATATCTACTTACGTGCCAGCCCTCATCAGAATCAGGGTATCCGTGGTGCTACTGCTTCTGATTCTATCTTATGTCCTTTAGTTGTGTCTCCTTATTTATATCATCCCCAAAGCAACTTTCATTGTCCTAAGTAAAGTGGCCGCTTAACCCATGCATCGCATTAGCCAGTCAGCCTGTTGGTATAATTGTCAGACCAGCACAATGTTTTGCCTCCCACTGTACTGCTTTTATATTCCCAAATTCAGCAAATAGTTGCTGATGAGCCACTCAGTGTGACATGGGAAAGCAGCAGATCTGTGTTCCCCTCACGGACACTTCGTGGTCGGATGCAGTCTGCCCACGGTGATGGGATGGCCCCTCTCAGTACTGCCTGAGAGAGTCTCTGTGTGAAGCTGATTTAAGCCACTGTTTTCTAACATTCTCTTTTATTTAAAAAAAAAGGCTTCAAATTATAGCAGAATCTGATGAATGGCTTTAGGGTCTCAAAATTTATCATCTTCAGTAGATAAATCTTTTCCTTCACTGCAGGGAGTGTTACAATGCCCATGTCAGCTTTAAAAAGCCCGTCCAAGCCACATTCATCTATTCAGCAACTAGTATTGTGTGTTTATGATGGGCGGGGAAATGGTCTAAGTGGTAGGTATGTGGTAGGAACAGGATAGTCTGTCCTGACCTCATCCAGCTTTATTTTAATTGATGATACAGACAATAAATACATAAACAAGCAAATATACAATTTAATTAGGGAAGGATAACTGCTCAGAGAAGAGCAGAACGATATGACAGGAAGTGATGGGGGTCGGGAAGAGCACCTCGGAGCCTGCGATGTTTGACCAGGTACTTGAATTGAGTGAGCGCTGGAGCCAGAATGAGCCTGTTTCTAGTCTAGTCCTGGTCAGTGGTTCATTATGAAGATCTTAAGCCGGGATGACATGTGCCAGGGTACACTATCTTGCACTACAAACTTAAGACCATTACCTATTTTGAAATAACAGTGTGAGCCAATTCCGTTTATGAAAAATGGCCACCAGAGCTGAACAACGAATCCTTTTAAACACATCAACTTTCTAAACCATACAGACAGTGTACTTCTCTCATCCCTAATAAAAGCACCTGTTTCTTTTTAGGCATGCCACATGATTTTGTTTAACCCTCAAAGCTACCCTGGGAGAAAGTTATTATTTACTATATTCCGTAAAGGAAGAAACTGAAATTCAGAGACTTAAGACACTTGTTCAAAATCACTCAGTTGCACTGGAGTCTTCTCGATTTGAAGCACATGCTCTTCCTTGTATGATACCTACTTATCTGGGTGATTGTATAAGTGTGTGTGCATGTGTATATATGCAGGTGTGGGACTGTGCACATATGTATGTATGTATATTCAGAAGTGATATGTTTCTATGTATTTAGAATGTGTATTTAGAAATGAAGTTACAACGTTAAGTTTGCAAGACCATTTATATGTATTTTAGCCATTGTCACAGTTATTGCATTAATTTTTTCCCCCTAATTTCTACTTTTTTGAGTCATGGAAACAAATCCTTTTTTTCTGTATATTCTTTTCTATCCTAGCAGGGATTTTTTCTCACCTCTGCAGGGTGGCTAAAATTCACTCATATAATTCTATTCTTTTTAAAAAAAATCTTTAAGGATTTTTAAATCTCTTTTAAATATCACCAGGAAATTTCTGCTTAACTCTGCCAAAATTATTTACTTTTCTTTCTACCCTGGCATATCTTTCATCATCTTAATTCACAGCTCCAGAATTCCTCTCACATTTCATGCCTTCTTAGCTTCTCCACTAATGACACACTCATGTGGAAATGCATCTTCAGAAATTGCTCCATTTTCTAGACTTTGAAGAGTATCCTACTTTATGTTATCACCATCATCCCTAAAATTGAATTTACTTCCAAGAGCATGTTGCTGGAAGTTTAAAAATGCAGAAATTAGGTTCTTTTGGAACACCGTGTCAATGAACTATCCTTGGATAGTCCTAATAATGGCAGACGTATTCTGATCAGTGATGTTGTTTTGCAAACTAATGATGTAATAAAACTCATGCCTTTGGCTGTTCTAGTGAAAGGAAAGCATACAAAAGCCCGTGAATTAAAAATAAACACCTAAGTCTAGTAGGTGAAATAAATCATCACAGAAGTTGAAATATACGAAAATAAAGACTGTCTAACGTGATAACTCATGCTTTTGTGCGGCCAGTTGAGAAAGTGGGAGTTTATTTTGGAAAAAATCCACATAGCTTCTACATACTTACCCAGCCACAGGAATATTTTTATTCCAATGCTTGTTGTCATCTTGATACTGTGTTTCAAGTTGCTTCACACCTTGTAAAGTGCTGTAGAGAGAGGAGATTTCTCAGCCACGAACTTGGCCTTTGAAACATGCCCGCACTTGTTTGGAGCGTATATTCCATTTCACTCCGTTACACAGGGACCATCTTTATCATCAGTTTGTCAAGTCTGAAGCACATTTCCCAGGTGAGACGTAAGCACTTAACTCTTGAAATATCACAGTGGAATGATTCCTGTGTGAAGACTTTTGCTCCATCTTTCAGTTATCATTCCATGTAGATGCTGTGGGATAAGAAGGGACAAAATTCCCACCTGGTCTTGGCTTTCCTTAGTCCAGTGGTTCTTCATCTTAGCTGCACATTAGAATCACCGAGGGAGTTTTAAAAACTCCTCTAAACCCAAACTACAACTAAATTAAACAGAATTTTTCAGGGTAGGATTAGGATGCAGGCATCAATAGATTTTAAATCTCCCAGGAACTTCCAATATACAACCAAAGTAGAAAATCACTCCGTCAGTCCAATGGTTCTCCAACTGGAGCAGACATCAGAATCCTCTGATGACCCTCTTAAAACCCATCACGTGGCCACCCCTGGTTTCTGATTCGATGGTTGGTTGGGAATTGAGGGTTTGTAGTTCCAGTAAATTCCCAGGTGACGTGGAGATTGTTGATTCTAGGATCTCATACTTTAAGACTGTGCTTTCATCTTTTTTCTCTCCCTTTTTTCTGCCTAGCCCACGGCACCTTGTCTTCAAGGTCCAGGTTAAACCTCCCTGTGTGGGATGATGTCATAAATTATTCTAGTCACGCTGTTTTCTGTTGATACCTTTTATGTAGTAAGGAATTACTGGCCGCCTTATGGTGCCCTTGAATTGCACTGATTGATTGACTGATTATTGAATGGCACATGTTTTATCCCCTCCACCACACTCTGCATCCTGTGTACTCAAAGGGAAGGTGCCATGCTGTCTTGTGCTGCCTCACATTTCCTCTGCTCCTGGCTTGATGCTGCAGACCTGAAGGGGACTAACTGGATGTGGGGAGGCGTGGCTGGGTGTTTGGGGTACTAGATTCCTTGTTGATTAATTCCCTGACAGTCTGCTTTCTTCTCTTTCCTATGTATCATACCTAGAACCCTTTCAGAAATCACTGAATCCCTTTAACTCCTGGCATTCACCATTTACTTATTTGTTATATAAGGAAGCTAGGCTAATTCCTCTGCAAAATAACATTTTGCAGAGAAAAGAGCATGAGACGGGGAGTCAGGCGGGCCTGCGTAAAGCCTGCACGTTTGTACACCCATGCTGCACGTACTGTCTGCGGGTTCTCAGAGGCAAGCCACCTAGCCAGTTTGAGTTTTGCCAGCCTTATTTCTTTAACATGCATAACCATGAAAGTTACTCCTCGGAACTGAGTTTATATCAAAGAAAGTATGGGAAACATCAGACAAAAATCTTGGCATTTCCTAGGCACTCAGAACTATTAACACTCTTGCTTCCATCAAAATTTTAGTGTCTGTTTCCCAAAACCATGCATTTTGATGTTGGCTTATTCCAAACAAGATGGAGTCTTAGTAAATACCACTTAAACTTCAATTACATGACTCTCTAAATCCTTAGTTTCCTAAAAGGGAATGGAGCTGGTGTGTTGCTGTTCTTTGAAAGTTATAGCTTCCTTTGCCATCCTCCCACGCAATTAACTTTTTAATCCTAGGCCCTCTGTACAGATGTATCCTTGAAAGACCTCTGACCTGCCAGGGTGGCCAACTGGCAACTCACCCTTGATTCTTCCCTGGGAAGTCTCATTTTTCAGATGTGTGAAAAGAAACTGCTTGGCTTGGCTGCATCGTAGAGAAAGTACTGGCTCTGGACTGGGAGGACCTGACTTTGAATCTGAGTTCTGCCATGAACAAGATGTCGGGCACTTAAACTCTTTGGGACCCAGTTTTTAGTTACAATAATGGTCCTTGGACTAGAAAATCATAACCAACTACCTTTAAGTCTTAAAATCTTTGCCAGACATCGAGTTGAGGAGTTTACGTATTTTTATCTCATTTCAGAACCTGTGAAGAAGGGACTGTGACCATATCTATTATACAGATGGGGAAGTAAGCACAGAGAGACTAAGGAACCTAAAGGAAGTCACACAGCTAGTAAGCAGTTATGCTAGGATTTGTATCTGAAAACCTAAATGATTATCCTTCCTGTTATGAGCCATTGCATTATCCCCCAGAATTACAAGAGTGCTTCCAGATTTAAAATATGATCATATATCTTTTTTCCAACAACATATATGATAGGCAGGGCATGTATCATTTGCCATTTGTGTAGAGATGAAGAAACTGAGGCTTCAATGAATTGAGGCTAAGGATGCCGTGAACCAAAAGAACAGATGGTGCTTATTTTCATGGAGTTTAAAATCAAGAGATTGCACAAGAAAGACAAATGTGTAATCAATATCGTGGGTGTCTTTAAAAAGGTTCTTTAATAAAGTCCTTTCATGAAGTTCTGTGCATCTGTCTATATAAAGGAAACTGTAAAACGAAACATAGATAGTTCAGCTGTTGAATTTCAGAGGCTAAGTCAGAATACTAAACTTTAGTCTCTTGGTAAATTATGCATTTCTTAAGACGCGCTTGTGTTTTCAGAGATAATATTTAGGGACGCTCACCTGGCTATATCCTGTGTTCTAACAGAGTGACTGGCCAAGGAGTGATGTAGGCAGTGGTTGACCAGAAACACCAAGCATGTGGCTAATAAGTGTGCTAGCCATGTGATCTCTGCACACGTTTTTTTTTGTTTTGTTTTGTTTTTTTCTATTTTAGAACAAAGAACTAAAAACCAAGGTGGCAATTTGGTCTGAAACTCCTAGGACCAAGGTATCTAAGGCTGTCTCTACAAGGTAAGGCCTTTCTTCCCCACTGCCATCTGCCTTCACCATCCCTGCTGAACACGTTTGACATTCATCCCACCTGAGAAAGAACCCCGTGGATGGATACTTACGTAATCGTTTGTTTACTGTCTGTCTCCCGGTTCTTTGAGAGTGGGGACTGTATTCATCTCGTTCACCACTGAACCCTTGAAGCCCGATGTATGAATACTTACTTGAATAAATGAATGAATAAATTTAGATATCTTTTCCCCTCTTCTTTGCCATAAAAACAAGCCCAGTCTTGGCTTCAACACTTCAAACAGTTCAGATTATCTCCCCTATTGTCCTTGTTCCTCTGTTGCTCATATTTTCTGTGCCATTGATGGGCATTTTAATCATAAATCGTGTGTATTTATTTGAATTTCCATGTCTGTATCTCAAATCAAGTAGATTGTAAATGTCAAGAGGACAGGACCAGTTCCTTGTTTTTCATTTTATTTCCTGCATTGTTAAGGACAAGTGTCTTCAGTAACTACTTAATAATGAATGAATGAAGCAATGACAATGACCCCTAAAGCGATGGAAACGGTGGTTGAAACCATCAAATCACTTTCTAACGTTGACAGAATCTGAAGTGACAGGTTTGTTAAAAAAAAAAAAAAAAGACTTCTGGGCTCAACTCTCATTTCCATAATACTCTATGAAATTATCACTTAAAAGAAAGCATAGTCTGTAATTACATGAATCATTTAGAAAGTGATTAAAAACTTCCTGTTCTAACAGCTTTTGAATTTCCCAGCCTGGTCTCTCTAGGGCAGAAACCCATTTTCTGAAATTCTCTTCTGCACAGGGCCTGACTGGAGAATCAGGCCCCTGTGATTAACATCAGTCTGGGAACTCAGGCAGCTCCCTCTTCAAACCACCCTGCAACCGTGCTTCCCTTTGCTAATGATATATGTAATTAGAGACCAGAGATGAAGCCATTATGAATCAAGTTTTCTAAAATCGTTGGGCCACCAGATGCTCAGTTATTAACTTTTTGGCCAGTAGCCCTGCAGTGTCTAACACAGAAAAGACAGTAAACCCCAGAAGTATTAAAGGAGAAAGTGGAAGGCCCAGATTTCAGAAGCAGTGAGAGTAGGTGTCACTTCAGTGGGGGAAGAGATGGAGAGTTTAGAATAAATAGAAAGGCCAGCATGACTTTCCAAGGGAAGGGACGATAGTCAATTTTTTGCTCCCTTATCAGACACACCCACTTGGCGCAGTGAGGCATCATGGCCAACCTCAGCTGCTTTGACCTTGGAGGGAATGGAGCCAGAGTGACGCCGAGGAGGGACCAGCAGGTTGTCTCCATATTGCACTGACTCCAGAACTGAATGCTGAGACTCTGGCTGGCACAGAGTGGGTGTGTTTGAAAGAATGACTTCTCGGCCAGTTCTTTAGTTGCAGTCAATTAACAAAGGTAGTTTTAAAGGCTTTTTTCCTCCCCATGACTTGGGAAAAGTCAAATGGGAAAATTTCCTAATCAAAATAGGGAAGCCAGTCTGAAATATGCCCTTTGTTTTTTGATTTTGGATAGAAATTCTAATAGTCATGATCTGTCTATAATGATGGATCTCATTGTTTCCAAAATGAAATCCAGCCAGTTGGCGGTTTGAGAATGCAGGTGGGAGTGTGGTGTGGTGAGTCTGGATTTACCAACATACAATGGAATTATGACTCTAGAGAGGAACTGGAGTATAAAAGTAGCCATTAATGCAGAGAAAAAAAGGTTTCACATACATTTCAAAGTTAATCTTGTCAAATCTCTTAAATCATTCATAAACTATAGTTCTATGTTATCTCTCAGCACAAAAAAAAACAATTTTTTTTATTTTTTCTTAAGCATTAGAACATAGATGTTTCCTGAGTTGAACACGAAAGAAATGATTTGCTGGACATTAGGGGTCAGATTGTTAGGAAACAGCAACAGTGAAACACACAGATATGTGGTATTTTTTCCTCAATGTGGGGGCATGTTATGACTATTTAATATTATATATTTAAATACTAGACTCACACAGTGAAGAGAGAAGTTTAGGCTATGAGAAACCCACAGAACTAAAGCATCCTGACCCGACAGTTGGTTTGTGTTTCCCGTCTCCGAGTCCCTCCGGCACAGGTCCTCACTGAAGACAATGGCAGACACAGGCTCTCACTGTCTCCCACTTCCCCTCACGCTCGCTCACGCCCATCCTTTTACAACCAGATGCATAAGGTTAAGGCTTCCCAAAATGTGCTGTGCTTCTACTGTGTCTCATGGGGAATTAAAATCAATCAATTAACCATCATCGCTTAGGTTAAAGCCACTAGGTCAGACTTGGCAGTACAGCGGTGGCAGAGATGGTGGTGCTGGTGGTAGAGCAACTGTACCGACAACATTGTGTGTGCTCGATGTTGACGACTGTGTGGTCTTTTCTACAGTGAACTGAAGACTGAAGGCACGACCCCCTACGTGATGCTGGTTAGGCTACGGAGATGAGCTGGCTGGCTGAAGATCGGAACGAGAAAGATCACTCCTCTGTGGGACTTCTTTATTCCTTGAAACGGTCTAAGCTTGTGTATTAAAATGGCTCAATGCCAGTATTTAATGGAGTTTATCATATTGTATTTAATATACGCATTGATAGCTTGGCAAGAGGATGACCTTTCAGAAAAGCAAACAAATAAATAATCAAGGAAAGGAACTCTTTCTTCAAAGCTTACTAAGTGGATAAAGAAACCAGTTGCTTTTCTATGATGGAAGATGAATTTTGCTTTAAACTTAAAAAAAAAACAAAAATTGGATTTTTTTGTGGGGGGGCACAATTTTTGCTGAAGGGACTAGTTAAGGTTGTCAAATTCGACTTTTTGATAGTGGTTTTTACATAAAGTCATCCCTCAGTATCCACAGGGGATTGGCTCCAGGAGCCCCTCAGATACCAAACTCATGAGGACGCGCAGGTCCTGTATGTAAAATGGCGGAGCACAGCTGGCCCTCTGCATCCACGGGATCTGCATCCTAGGATTCAACCAATCGTGGACGAGCAACCTGCAGATACAGAGGACTAACTGTTTAAAATAAGGAAGAGCGTACAGGCATACCTCTTTTTATTGTGCTTCACAGATACTGTGTTTTTTACAGATTGAAAGCGTGTGGCAACCCTGCATTGCCAGGTGATGGTTAGCATTTTTAGCAATAAAGTGTTTTTAAATTAAAGTATGTACATTGCTTTCTTTTTAAAGGCATAATGCTGTTGCAAACTTACCAGGCTACAGTATAGTGTAAACATAACTTTTCTATGCACTGGGAAACCAAAAAAATTCGTGTGACTCACTTTATTGTGATATTCTTACTGTGATGCTCTGGAACGCAGCCTACAATATCTCTGATATACGTCTGTATATGTGTGTGAAAAAGTGGTATTTTTTCCTTGATGTGGGCGCATGTTATGACTATTTTAAAACCCTATAAAGCCATTAGGAAAAGCAAGCCTCCGATGACTTTATCTTTTTTTTTAATTTATTTTTTATTTTATTATTTATTTACTTATTTTTTAATCAGTCTTTTTTGGGGGGTGGTAATTTGAGTTTTTTGTATATATATTTTTTAATTGAAGTATAGTCAAGTTTACAAGGTGTCAATTTCTGGTGTACAGCATAATGCTTCAGTCACACATGAACATACAAATATTCATTTTCATATTCTTTTTCACCATGTTACTACATGATATTGACTATACGTCCCTGTGCTACACAGTATGAACTTGTTGTTCATTTATTTTATTATGTTAGTTTAGAACCTGCAAATCTTGAACTCCCAATTGATCCCTTCCCACCCCTTTTTCCCCCTGGTAAACATAAGTTTGCTTTCTATGTCTGTGAGTCTGTTTCTGTTTTGTAAATAAGTGTGTTTGTCTTTTTGTTTTAGATTCCACTTATAAGTGATATCATATGGTACTTTTCTTTCTTTCTGGCTTACTTCAGTAGAATGACAATTTCCAGGTCCATCCATGTTGCTGCAAATGGCATTATTTTATTATTTTTTATGGCTGGGTAGTATTCTATTGTATAAATATACCACAACTTCTTTATCCAGTCATGTGTCGATGCACATTTAGGTTGTTTCCATGTCTTGGCTATCGTAAATTAAGTTTTAATTTATTTTAATGGAGGTATTGGGGATTGAACCCAGGACCTCATGCATGCTAAGCATGTGCTCTACCACTGAGCTATATACCCTCCTCTCTCTAATGACTTATCTTGAATTATTTACGATGAATGCACGGGGGCAAAAGATTCTGCCTGTGTGAAACAGCATTACCTGCCAGGGATAAAGTTGAGAGAATTGTGCCAAGACTTGATCTGCTTGCAATGGAAGAGTTGCTTATCTTTAAATTAAAAGCTCATCATCATCTTGGCAAAGCCTATCTGAGTAACACGTGGAAGCAGAACAACTCTGGGAACAAGGCAGCTTTTGCAAACAAACCTTTGAAAGGAAGCTGTACAGCTGTGGTCTTGCACTGGCCTTGAACATCGGTCGTTTCGCCAGTCTGTGCCTAAGAGAGAGAGAACCACTTGCCTCAGCGTTTTATAATGAGGAAGAAATAGATTGCAATACATTGAGATGCTTACGTACCATAGAACACTTCAACTTGTTAACTGCTGGTTTTATAAACCTATCACTTAAAATTATTAGAGAAGTTCCCTTGCAAATCCCAGTCTTTAAACATACAGTAAATTAGGAAGTTTAGAGAGATGGATAATAAAAATCACTTGGCCAAGTACAAATCACTTCTTTCCTAGTTCCTAATGGACATCATGTTTAATGCGACACCATTTCCATACTGATACTGATTTCAAGTTCCCCATCCACCATACGTTCACCTTCAGCACAGAAACAAGGTTGCTTTGAGTACACAAAATAATTGGTAAAAATGCATTTTTATTTGAAAAGTGTGCAGAAACAATCACTGAATACAGTTCTCAGCCATAGTATTCAAACCCAGACACCACAAAATCATTGGATGCTATGATTTCTGAAGTTACTAGAACTTTGGTACAACAAGATAATGACCTAACAGTGTTTGTCAGACCCCTCAAGTCTATTCAGGGGCACAGAGGATAAAAACTCCATGTTTAAGGTTTTAATTTACATTCATAGCACTAGACAAAACAGAGAGCTGTGGCAATGACAGACAGAACCATTACACGTGCTTAGCCTAAAAGTGCGGGTAATGTCACGTAAGGGTAGACCATTGGGAGACAGTAAAGCACTTCAGTGTTATGTCAGAACGTTGTCTACTTGTAACACATTAAGCAGGATATTTACTTTCCTCAAATAATTTCAGATACAGTCAGTATCTTTTACAAGGTTATGGGCACAAAAGCCCTATTGATACAAGGAAGATTTTGACCAAATTGTAATACCCTGTCTAGAATGCAATTGGGCTCCTTCAGAGAAACTCTAGATGTTAGACAAAATGAAAGAGAACTCATATTTTTTTAAATAATTTGAGATATATTAAAAATTTTCAGTTAAACACAATGACCGCCAGTCGATTACCCGTTTAAAGTGTCCAATACCTACTAAAATTAATGTCCTGTCCCTGCTATGACGCTTCTTTTTACAGGGGCTGTGAAATTATGACTATGGTATTTTATTATTCTTACCTTAGGATAATAGTGTCTGTTTATGAAATGGAACATAATTTCCAAACCAGTTTCTTCCATCTGGTCTCCTGGGGGCCTGACATGAACCCTGCGAGGCACTTAGGATTTATAAGCCTCATACAAGAAGTCGTATTTAATGACACACCCATGGCCCCCAGATTGTTCTTTCTGGCCACTTTCCTTTCTGGAATAATAGGTTTCCTCTCTGAGAGCATTTGAAAAAATAACCCGCAGAACAGAAGAGTAAGGACAAGCATATGTTATTACTTTACTGCGACAGACTTGTGATGAGCCAACAGACACAAGGACCTATTAGGTTAAGGTCAGACATGCCGGCTCCGACAGACTTTGCTAATGATCTTTAAAGGCTAAGTCAGCTGAGGGATATTCGCTGTGACTTCCAGGACCTGTTGGGAAGAAAAGGAGCTGGGAATCAAATTTAAATGGCTCCATTCAAAGATGGTTCCTTTGTAGTTGTTTTTTGTTTTTCCTTTAGAAGATGACAACCTTTTAAATAACCACATTATTTGGGTACGAATGTTTGTTTGTTATTCTCTCTAGATATGACAATATCTCAACCACAGACTGTTAGTAAAAAGAGCTCTGCAGACAGGCATCTTTGTGATGCTACTTCTTGAAAAATTAATCAAAGTGCAATTTATGAGAAAATTAGATTCAGGTAGAGAAAATCAAATGTTTCTAAATTTTTCAAATTTCGATGCCAAAAATGAAACGTGGTGTTTAAATATTTTTATTAGCTTAGTTCTAAGGGCATAAATCTCTAATTGATAGATAAAAATAATGGATAAATATTTGTCACAGATCTAGTCCCAAAACTCTTTCTGTTAATGTTTCTTGGTTTTTTTTTTCCTACCTAAAAGTCAACCTTGTAAGTATGGTCTTCTCTGTGTTTGCCAGAGTTAGGAACTCTGTTTAGACAACTTTAAACTCTAATCTCTCGTTATAGCTCTTGCTCAACAATGTCATCGTGGTTGGGTCTCCACCCAAGAACTCTTAAGGCAATAAGTTTATAAAATTCCCTGTTCATCTAACACTGCGTGTTACCGGTCCTACTTTATGCGACAAGTATCTTGATAGATTCACGCAGCATGGAGACAACACGCAGCCCAGATAATATTCTCTATCTGTTTTCCATGTTGAAGAGCTCAGCACGCTCCCCAGGATAAGCTAATATCATCTTGGTCAAAGATCAAGAAGAAAATATAGCTTTTGGTGAATTCTTAGACAACCTTTTCAAATATAGGCAGCATCCTGAAAAATGATAAAGCTTTCCCTAAAACATTCAAATAGACTTCTTTTAATACTTTAAAGCTTTGTACTAGAAGGTGAAAGATAATTGTTCTATTACTTTGGCTAACATAGCTCTCAGATCTTCCTTTTAAAGAGTAAGTATCTTAGGAAACCAGAAACATCAATATTATCTCTTTACAGTTTGAGTTTTAAACTCCAAAATTCTTTATGGATGAGGATTCTCCCTCAAAATTTTAGTGCACTACACAAAGAACAGAGCATATGTACCCCCCCCCCTTTTTTTTTAAGTGAACAGACACAGAACAGTGAACAATCCTGTTTCACAGACACAAGGTTCCAGGTTCTATTCTACACCTAGTTACACACCATATCTCTTACACCTGCTGCTTCTCCGTCTAACTGCTGCAACACCCCATTGGTGAGGACATATATGTACTTCATCAAAGTTGTTGATTCCCGGTGGACAAAATTTATAGCTTAAAGAATAGTTCGGATGTTACTAAATTAGCTTTTAATGTGGCCAGTCCTTCTCCCTGATCAAGCTTCTCTCTCTTATAAAGGAGACAAGAAAGGGCTGATTAAAACTCTTGCCCAGTTTCTCCTGTCTGTACAGATTGGCAGAGGGTAACTTACACTAGAAGCATAATAAAGACACGCACTGATACATAACACGGCCTGCCTGGTTAAAAACGACAGATCAAATATTTACTTTAGAAAATGCTGGTTTTGAATTTTTTGCAGTGTGATAGCTGATAATCTGGAAATGATAGAAAACTGGCTAGAGTGATGGCTGAAGAATTTTAAAACCCTTGTGTAGAGACCTGCAAGCTCAATTCCCAGCATTTAGCATTTTCTCTGCCCGTTTGTGACTTGGTACCCTCATCACACCAAGACAGACATGTTCTCTCAACTATTTTTGATACATTTTTCAAAAGACTATTTTTTTTTTTACACTGAAAGGTAACATTATACTTAATCACAGTTAGAGTCTCAAATAATGTCCACTTCACAAGAAGTGAGCCAGGGGACCAGGAGATGATGATAATAATCTCCAGATTTGCATAACACCCTTCTACCCTTGGCTGAAGACATCAGAATACATGGAGCTGCATTAGTGTCTGTGGCACTGACATGGTGTTATTGGAGAAGAGCTATGTGGATGGAGACAAATTTGGTCACGGAATATCTGAGGCACTATGTTAAAGCAATGTAAACATCAGACTGCTGTAAATGCTCCAGAAATGCTTTCTGTATCAGAAAGGAATTTTGTGTACATTTTAAATCATTCTCCAAAATACAATACGTTTTACTAAAGCATTTGGGACTTAATAAGTAATACATGCTGTGGTGTGTTAAATGGCATATACAGTTCTTTAAAAATGGTCTATAACCTTCTTGGCCCTGAATTAATTTGAAATTGTAAAATTAATTATACGGAATTCTGAAATAATGAAAAGAGATTTCTAGTCATGGTTACATAGAATTTGGGGTCTTATGTCAAACTTGACAGAGAAAAATTTTTTTAGATCAAGTATTTATAAGTAGGATACTATTTTAATTTTCTTGTCTGTTTTAAATTCCATTCCTCTTGAGATTATTACCCAGTAACCATTATTTTTATAGGAACAGTTCTATAATTATGGGCACCGTCACCCTCAGCTTCCTGCTCTGCTATCAAATAATGATCTTAAAATCGTCCCTGAATCAATGCTCGTTAAATATCGGACAGTGACAGGATCTTGGCATAAGTGAATCAATCCTATAACTGGAAAATAAATGGAAACAAAAAGACGCATCCAAAAGAGAATGCTTTCTGGATTTTAGAAAGGCTAAATATCCCCTATGATGGAAACACAGGGGACATCACAATTTGAACCCAAAGAAGAAATTGATACAATGACCACAAAAGTTCACCAAATTTTGCCATGTCAAGGGTTACCTTGTTTTTGCTCATATTTCTTCCAGAAGAAACGTCTTTGATGTTAGCTAATAGCCTTCTATCCTCTTGGCACAGGCACTGAGGTCATGAACAGCATCACAGAGAAAAACATCACGGGAGGGGATAACCAGTCATGAGTAATCTTAGAGGCTGGCATCACGCTGCAGAAACCAGAGGAACTGGGCAGTTAACGCTGAACATCTGTTAATCCGTCAAGGGGGTCGCTCCATCAAGGATTCCACATCACCTCGATTCATGGCACATTTCTGGGTCTTATGATTAGATAATCCCTTGGATCTGTGTTCCTAAAACTGATTTATACGAGACAGATTTTGGTAGAGAGAGGTTAAAGGCAGGGGACTGGGACTGAGAGTTCCCAATGTTTGTAACTTAATCAAAAAAAACCTGTAGAGGGTATAGAAAAGTGAAGTTTAATTGGCAAAATTTTATACGAAGAGGAATTATCCTGGAGGAAAATCATATGCTTGTAATAAAAAGAGAAAACTTAAAGTTCAATGCCTTTATCATTGATGACTGACTGGAAAACTTAAATAATAGTTTAATAGGAGTGACATGTTTATCAGAAACTAAAATCAAAAATGAATGTAATATTAGTTTAGATACAGTAAGGATAGGCTGATGGAAAATATTTCTGTGATCATTTTTGGAAAGAAAAGGTAGCTTTATGTAAAAAATTAAGCAACCAAATTTTTGGGGAGCTAAGATACAGCTCCATCCTTGCCAACCCCCAAATATAGTTCAACCATGCGTATTCCGCCTCAGGCAAAATAAAAACAGGTGCTAAATATGCTGTAATATGGCATGAGGTATCATCAAATTTTTTTGCGATGAATGACATGAGAATTCAGAGTGACCATAAAATTGATCCAGCATTCTTCTGCAGTTGTTGATCTACAAAGTGACACACCTGTATTTCTACAACTGAGTCAAAGCCAGGGCTGGGTATGGACTGGAGGGAAGAAATGTGATTTAGAGTTTCCAGTACTTCGTAAACTAAGAAGACATCTATAATTAATAGTCACTTTTTATTTCATATCACCAGCATATTTTAACTAAAAAAAATTAAGGCTAAATAGTTTTTCTTGAGTGTATTTTTAAAGCAATGTTTAACAAGCAGCAACCTCACTTCTCCTTGTGACTATTTATCATGATTTGCTAAGAAATATGAAATGTGAGGCTGAATATTATACTAGTTTCTAAAATTTTGTTTGAATTGGAAGCTTCTGGAGACTCTCTCAATCCCAAATGATAATGTCAGCTTCTAATTGGCTTGCGTGAAATTTGGCTAAGGAACTCTCCCAGACATCTGTAACAGGCACATTCAATTTCAGCTGTCCAAATGCCATGTTCCCATACCTTCTCCCAGGGCATGTCTCTTGTCCTCCGTCATTCACAGTCCTACTCACGTCTACCTGCCATTTATTAAGAATATGCAAGTGGCATTATTACACAGTCTCCTACATTTGCTCAGAAGTCTGACATTCATCCTCTCATAACCTTATCAGTAATGTAGTCATTCCAGCACAGCTTACAGGGAGTACATAACAATGCCATTCTTGGTGAACCACATAGAATTCTTTATCGTGTATGCATTTTTAGCTAACACGTTTTCCCCAGTGCAAACCTGAAAGTACGCATCAGATTCTATCTAAGAAGAAAATCCAACCTTTTTTTTAAAAAAAATCATCTTTCCATGTTCCCCCTTTAGAAGCCTATCCTTGTCCCCAGTGTGACAAGGTAATTTGTTCTGATTCAAAACTCATTGGTATTTCTTCTTGTATGCTCTCTTATATCCCATTTTTGTTGGAAGAAAACCAGGTTGAGCATCCATGATGGTTTGATCACATGGGGAAATCTCTGCTCTTGTTTGGAGGGGCCTCATGGACAACTGGTCAATTCTTTTGAAAACTGTTGACTAATCCACTTTCTTAAAATAGATGTTCAGGCAGGAAAAGAAAGGCATGCCATGATGCATCGTCTACTCAACAACAATTGTGTGGTGTTTCGCTGTTTTTGGAAGTGATGTTTGCACGGGGTTCTGGATGATCAGTTCGTAGGCAGAGTCTAGCAGGCACATTTCTTCTCTGCTGGCTTCTCCCCATCCAGCTTCCCCGAGCTTCCACCATTGACAGTGTCGGGGACTTGGGTCTTCTCAACACATTGTTCCATCCGTTTCATTATTAAGTCCAGAAGGGTTTCCACAGCTTTCTCCACATTCTGGCCAGTCGCTGCACTTGTTTCAAAATAAGGTATGCTAGCATGGAAGAGATGACAAACATTTTTGAAAGGAAGAAACCACAGAAGATACAACAAGATGTGCCAATGAGTCACATGTGCGAAAACATGGCTGGCTGAGAGACTGTGAAATAATCACGGGTTTTGCTGTTAGCAAAATGAGTTGGAAAACAGCCTTGTTTTTCCTTAGTGCGTGAAAACTGGTGAGCTGCTTTTTAGCGTGGGGGTAACCCGTTTTGTGGGCAAGGAAACTGATACAGGAGGTGATCATGGACTTGAAGCCAAGGCATCATCCTGATTTTAAAAAACTGAAGAGGGTAAAAATGCTGAAACCAGTGATTACTATTACCATAAAAATATTACTTGCCTCCAATCAGTCATCGAAGTCTGATTTAGAAATTAAGCATGAACTGAATAGGATATTAACATGAATACAGTCTATGTTTATTTGGAATTCAAAGTTTCAAGAAGGTATGTACATTTTTAAAGCTTTCAAGGAGAATCCTGGAGTAAGAAAAATTGGCAGGTTTGGCAAAAATGCTTAAATTTTAAAAAGAATGACAATTTCTGACTTTGGAGGTCAATTTACAATCACATGAAGTATTTACATTTTTTTTAACCTGCCATTTAAGCTCACTTAGGATAACGACTGCAATATTGTGTCCAGATCAGGTACTGTTCCTTAGAGTTTTGTAGCTATTAATTGAGAGGCGTTAAGAGTGTCGTGTTGAGAAGCACGGGCTCTGATCTCAGGCTGCCTGGGTTGAGTTCAAGCTCTGCTGCTTACTAGCTGTGTGGCCTTCCACCTGTCACTTAATCTGCGTCTCAATCCCTCATAGATAAAGTGGGGTAACTGCAGACTCCCTACATATGATTATGAAGGGTGAGGTGAGTTACAGTCTAGGAACAGTTGCTAGCATGTAACAAGCATTCTGTAAATGTCAGCTGCTATTATTGTTAAATAACTCATTAAAGACATCACACACATTCCTCTGGAAGACCCTTCTCATTCACGTGTCGTTCCTGAATCAAGGGGAGTCCCCCCGGTGTCAGTCCTGTGTCCCTGCCCCTCACCAAGCAGCAGTGTGCAAGGTCAGAGGGCACCTCCGCGGAGCCAGCTCACCTGTACTTGTCAGCCAGGTCCCGGGCTTGCCGTTCGCTGACTTCCCTCTGGTCTGGCAGGTCTGCCTTGTTGCCAATTAATACTATATCTGGGTTTTCACAGTAAGCATTTGCTTGCAGTTGGCCTTGGAAAGAAAACAGATGGAATCAGCAAGTTAGTTATAAACAAGTGATGTCAAATGACTGCTCACACTTCAGAGTCCTAATCTAATTGCTCATCTCCAGCTTGGCTGCTTGCTACTTACGTCCTATTAGCCAAGTTACTTAACTCTTCCCAGCCACAGTTTCCTCATCTGTAAAATGGAGACAATGCCTCACGGACTGCACATTGTGAGGATTAATAACAATGCACATCCAGCACCTGTATGAATACCTACCCGTGCTCTTTACAGCTGGGGAAATGCCCTCTGAGATGAACGCACTGCTTTCCATACCTGTCGTCCCTCAAATATAAGTGGAGATAATAGAATGTGATCTTAAAGTATGTAAGTTTGCTCTCTCCTTTAGAAGGCTGCTACGTTTCCCTTCCTGAAGTTCAAGGTGATGATCTATTAGAGCAGAACATTTTTGAATTACCATGAATTCATGCAGAAACAATATTGAGACAAGTCAGTTGTTTTTCTCTTTTCTCCAGGAGACACTGTTTAAAAGAGAAGGGGGCATGATGGAGGGGGAGGAGGAGGGGGAAGGGGAGAAGGGGAAAAAGGAGAAGGAGGAGAAAGCAGGGAAGGAGTAAGGAAGGAAGGAAGGTAGGAAGGAAGGAAGGAAATTATAAGAAACTTGTCAACCTATGTTTTCAAGGTCACAGGACTATTTTACTGTCTACTTCAAGGCATGCTCTGTGCAACCTTGCCGAGGACAGAGGAAGAAGACAAAGGCTTACTCTGTAACACCAATTATTCGGGTATTAGAAATTAAAGCCTTATTAGAGATGGCAATTAATTATCTCAAATCACAAGAAAATCCTCCTGAAAAAAATTTAAAAACAAGGGAGCATCTCATTTGCCTTGAAAAATGATGAACGAATCATTTTCTGAAAGAGTTGAATAATCTTATCTCCTTATCTCCCCATGATCTAATAATAACCCCCAAATCTGGATAAAGAAACGAAATAAAATAATATGGAAATGAAGATAGAATAAACACTCATTTGGAGAAGCAACAAAGTAAGTCAGAATTTGTTGGTGTTTTTCCCCACTGGAGCAACTGTGTTAGTGAACTTACATTTAAGGCAGTTATATATTTATATTATTGATTGTATGTAGCATGTAACAATAAGATGTGTATACATTTGAGAATCTCCTCAGCCAGACGGTCAGGAGCTCTGGGGTATCACAGTGGAACAAAGTAGACCAAGCCTGCACCTTCACAGAACTCACACCCTAGTGGTGCAAAGAATCAAGACCACAACGAAGAAATATTATAATACAACGTCGGGGGTGGCAGCGACCACGCGAAGCACCAAGTGCACTGAAGTCACACAGAATGACACACAGCCCTTTTTTAGATGAGGTGCTCTGGGAACGTGCCTCCCAAGAGATAAATGAGGTTTGAACAAAATCCCGAAGGAACTGAAGGAACTGACACACGCTGTACATGGGAAGAGAGAAATCAAGGCAGAGGGAAGCAGGAACCAAAGGCGCCCAGGCAGGACCGCGCTTTTCAGGAGGGGCCTCTGGCTGGAGGCCGGTGAGCCGCGCAGCCTGAGAGGAAGTCGGTCACGACGGCCTGGCAGGTGGCAGAGGCCTCTGGATTTTACCCCAAGGGAGATGGGAAGTCCCAAAGGACTTTGAGCAGAGGAATAACACAATCTAATCTTTTAAAAGATATCACTCTGGCCACAGGCAGCCCCAATAAATCTAGAAATGACAAGGGGCACCAGCCCTGCGGGGCTGCTGGTAGGTCCCACTGGGACAAAGCTGGTGTTTGTAATAAAAAAGGCAAATGAAATACTGTCTTCAGTGCTACATCAATTAAAAAATAAAGGAAATATCAACTATCCCTCTTCAGTGCGGACATGTGTCAATCTGCCTCTCGTAACGGACGAGGCCACTTTTACACTTTATATTACGTTTAAGTTGCCATGAAAGCTGGAGATTTTTCTATACAAGTCTTCCTCATATCTGCACACTTTTCAAAAAAAAAAGCAAAATATCTACGTGAGCTTATTGACTGCCACGCTGCAAACCTTACCTTCCTGCGGCTGCTCTGCTCCGAAGCCACTTCTCACCTAATTAACCCGAGTCAATTAACCCTTTAGTTAACCCACGTGCAAGGGCACACATCGCTAGTGCCAGGGTACCCTCCCAGAAAACGCTGCTGTTTTCCCGTGTCCTCTCCAGACTACATGTAGCAGATGTGACAGCTCACTTAGTTGTTAAGAAGTCCTTCAAGACTTACTGGACAAGTGGAATGAATGGCTTGTCAACTGCAGTAACAAAGACCTTAAGTGTATGTGGTGAGGAAGCCTTGTCACCTTCTTCTAAGATGTCAAAGGAAGATACAATTTCAAGCCACCTTGACTGAGCCACATAAAAACCACCACTTTGAAGGTGACACTGAAAGCACTAAACTATTGTGACTTGTTAATCTGTGGTCCCCAATCTGGTTTCGTCTTGTGAGGCCAACAAGCAAATGGAGCTGCTGGGTCCCAAAGTGGCCAACGCAAGTTACTCAGTCCCACTTACTCATCCAGTTTCTGACATTTAAGAAGCTCTGTTGACTGGTGAGGTCAAACATTAATAAGAAACCCATGGCGTCTCTGAAAAATGCAGTGGTGAGGCTCCGGAATCTGCCAAGAGAACACAGTGGATAGTTCTGAAAGTTAGTCCACATGCACATGATGATGACAACAAACAACCCTATGGCCCTTTCAAATATGACATCTCCATGACATCCCTCTGGATTATCCTACAGAATGGGAGAGTGGGCAGAGAGACGGCTGGAGGGCCACAGGAGAACTCCTGGTTGTGGATTTGTTTAAGATCACATCCCAGTCGTACGTTCCACAGCGCATACGCACACAGAGTTTGTACCCTTCCATCACACACTTGCTTACACAGCCCCTTGGAATCTTTCTCTTGTTGGCTCGTGGGTACCCTGTGGCCCACAATTACAACATAAGCCACTTTAGAGTTGGGAGTTTAACTTACACGTCTCAATTTTCCTGTCTGTGCCCAGAAGGAAGCTTGGCACATGGGAGACTGAAAATGAATGCCTGCGACTACAGACAGAAAACCACAACTTCTTAGCAGCTGGAACTGGGACGACTCTTTTGTAGGGAAAGACAATGTTGGTGAGAGAACTCTTTTATAAGGACTTTTGGGGGATAAAACTAAGCTTTAGGCTGGCATGCCTGTCTCTTAAGGAGCGAGAAAGCAGTGAAGAAAGGAGGAAAGGGAAGATGATTAGGGGGAACCAAGGGAAGGGCAGAGAAACTTAGTAGTTGGTGAGAAGAACCAAGAACATCCATCTCTAATGGAGGATTTTGAAGAATACACTCCCTCATGTGCGATGTGAAGACTCTCTCTCCTGCTCCTTCCGTCTCCCCCTGCCAACATCGTCAGGGAAGTTGAAGATGCGCTGAGATCCACTTCAATGTCAGGAACAAGCAAAACCAGAGATCACACATAGGGTCCAGAGAAGGTTTGGGTGATATTGATAAAGGTGTGAGTTTGCTAACTGGTTTTTAGGAAGTCACATGACTTTGAAATAAGAGACGCGTATCACTTCCTATCCTAAATGTCCTTCTAATTTTGGGTCTCCTATGTTATCTGATTTGTAGACCCTTGGGTTTCCTCAGGGTTCTCTTCTTGACCCCTCCTCGCTCTACATACTTTCACTAGCTAATCTCATCACTTCCCTGGCCCAGTGATCGCCTGTATATTAAACCCCAAATTTATAGATCTAGATCTTTCCGGCCCTCCACACTGTTGGATATTTCCACTTGGAGGAAACGAAGGTCCCCCCAACCTCACACGCCTAAAACCGCACTGGCTCCTCCTCCTGACTTCTCTTTCTGTCAGCGGCATCACCACCCTCCGTGGTCGCCACAGCCTCTTTCTACTTCACGTGTTCTGTACGAACAGTCAACAAATATCTCCTGACCTTCTCACTTCTGTCCCATTGATTCTGTAAATCCTCTGCTAAAAACATTGAAGTGATGATCCATTGCTCTTAAGAGAACGACTGAACTTTTTAATAATCTATCAAGGCTCTGCATGAACTAACCCTGCTCATCCGTCCAGCTTCATCTCTTGACTACCCACAGGCACGCTGATCTTCTTTTAGTTCTTAGAAAGTTCACTCTCCCCGCTGAGCTTTCACACATGCTGCTCTTTCTGTGGGTAACCCTGCCTTCATGCCTCCTGTACCTCCTACCCCTTCAGCCTGGGTAAGATGCCCTCACACATTAAATGGTATCACTTCCCCTGCAGCCTCCCCAACACCCACATCTGAGTTTGGACACCTCCTGATGCGTCTGCCTCCCTCCCTTTGTTTTCCATCCTATTACTGTCCTAAAGTGATATTGCAATGGTTCCTTTGTCTAAATTCCACCCTAGACCAGAAGCTCCAAGAAAAAAGGAGCTGTGTTTCCAACTTGCTATCCGTTGTGTTTTCATGGCCTTAGATATTTGATCCCTAAATGTTTGCCAAGTTAAGAGAAAGAAGTAAAGAAAGAGAATAGCAAAGGATACAAAATTATTAAAGATTTAAATGACTTCAATAGAAAGCAATACTTTTAATTCCAAAGCAGGGAGATGAGATATTTTCATGACTACTTATTTCTAAAATAGGATTTCTTTGGTAGGACGTAATTATGATGATTATGAAATACTAAAAATTTTCATTCAATTTTTTTCTTGCGGATTTGGTCTTACCAGTCACTAGAAGTTCAGAGAGTGCTTTCATTGAATGTTTCTCTCTCTCTCTCTGGGGACTAGCTGTACTCATAAAATTGTCTCCTACTCAACCACAATAGTGTTGCAAACTCAGCCGCAACAGTCTGCTCTCTGTCGTCTCCTTAAGTGTGTGTGTGTGTGTGTGTGTGTGTGTGTGTGTGTCTCAGTTGAGGACAAGACTGTGCCTTATGCCCCTCTCATTACCCACAGCACATGACAGTTACTTAAAACAAACTTGTTGGCCGGATCTCATTGGAGCAAAGACTATTGCATCTGCAGAAACATGGGTAAGACAGTCTTGCTCTGGACCTGACTCCTACCCTGGACCACTCGGCCCAGTACCCTTGTTAACCCCCATTCTTTTCAGGGTTTCCTCCGGGGGAAAGGTAACTGATTTCTAGCTTCACCCACCAACCTCACTCTGTCCCCAGGATGGGGGAAGCTAGGACCTCATAAAAGAACAGATCCCAGGGTCACATTATGGCTCCTTCTCCCTCACTGAGAGCTAAGTCTGTGTCCTGTATCCTTCAGGGTTATGTAAGGGGTGTGATTTTTTTTTCCTCCTTCCCATAATGTTACTTTTATCGATAAACATTATCTTATATGGGTGACAGTGCCAGATGTCCTCAGGCACAGGGCTGAGACGTGAGGCGCTGTGTATCCTGTTGCTGAGCTACACCTTATGTACACAGAACGTAACATTCTCAAAGGATAAATATCCTCGGTGTTACTAAGACTGCCCCGAGCAGGTCCCATTTCCCTCCTAGAGCAGCTGTCTTAGGGGACAGATGAGAGAAGCCTGCCTTCACGCCAGGCTGACATATCAAGTGTGAAGACATATGGGAATCACATGTCCTCATATTATTCCCTCAAAAATGAATTAAATTGGTCTACAAAACATACATCTTTGTGACAACAAAACTGACATATGAACAGAGACTCCTGTGAGGAATGACTTCAAAAGAACCAGCCGAGCTGAAGGATGTGTGTAAATGGGATTCACAGTCAAAAAAGCTCACAGAGAGGGCCCGGCACCTCTCCTGGCGTCTACAACGCACTGAAAGTGAGAACGTTTTGGACTCATTTCAAAAACTGAAGTGTTTACAAGCATAAACATTCTAAGACATGTCATGCAGAATTTGGAGGTATGTGCCTTCTAAATGTCTTCTCTGACAATCAACTGCCAATTTTTGTTTCCTCTAATACTGAGAAGCTTCACTATCCGGGGGTCTTTAGGCTCTGAAAGCATGGTCCCTCAAGAAATATATTTTCATCAAACAGCACCTTCAGCTCTAAACAGTCGATGCTACATCTCCTGAGTATCTCGTCTTGGATGTTGTAACAGAGATGAGGCTGAAAAACCGAGCTTGGTCTCTGCCCTTATAAAGCTCGTGATTTTGTTGGGGTGTGAAGGCCACAAGTGGATTCAGGAACAGGAATTAGAGACATAAATAAAAGATTCTCCTCATTACAAAGTGGCACATAATTAACTGAGTAACTTAAGGGATGGTTGAATAGATGTTGCAGGAGTTCAGGAGAAAGAAGGAGTTTGTTTCCGCTGGGGTGTTCAGAAGAGCCCCACCGAGGTGGTGGCGTGTGAGCCAGGCTCAGTGAAAGGGGAGGCCGAGGGAGGGGGAGAGGGGAGTAAAACATTCCGGCTGGAGGGCAGTGGTGTGACCAAAATCTTAGTGGACAAAGCCAGTCCAATGGCTGAGGGTGAGAGGCTATGTGTAAGGACAGAAAGGGATGAGAAAGAGCTTAACACCCTTTTTCTTCAACTCCCTTTTCAAGTAGCAACATTGCAACGATGTTAATTTCCCACCTTAATTCAGTTAAATTCTGGAAAAGTTTTTTTTTTTTTCCTATTACAAAGTACAAAGACAATGCATAAGAATCTTCACAAAGATTTCTGAAAATCTGATTTTTGAAATCTGCACCAAATACACAATGTTAGTTATGGTTAATGAACCATAAGTGATTTATATTTATTTCTTAATACAATTGTCTATTTTGAGACCAGAAGGAGAGTTGTACGTCCTTACATTTTCAAGTTCACATACGGCATTCACATTAAAGTAAGTTTTTCTAAGCTGCTTGTAGTTAGAAACAAAGTAATTCACTGTTACCGCTCTTGTCCTGCAGTGTCCCAGAGCTGAAGATGCACCTTAAATGCTTTTCCTGTTGACCCATTTGGTCCCTGTGTGTTATAAACCTGAAAAAATACAAATGTCATCAGTTGATAATGCTCTGGATTTTGTCAGCATACAAATTCGCTGGGTTCATTCACTCAGTATATTTTTTCTCAGTTACTATAATCAAAGTTCATAGTGCAGAATAAATATTTGCTCTGTTTTTTTCCAGAAGTATCACATCTAATCTCACTTTTAAATGTCAAGTATAGGTATGATTTTCAACACAACTTAGGCATCCTGCAAACTTAAATTAGACACCTTCTGTCATTTCTTCATGGAGGCAGCAAACATCAGATTTAGGACCCAAGTTCTAGGTACAGATATCAACTCTTCATTTAACCTCTTTGCATCTGTTTCTTATTGGCAAACTGAGTCTCATAATCTCCTCCAACTTTACAGAGTTACTGCAAATTTAAATGAAATAACAGATGTGAAGCCATTTTTTAAAACAGTAAAATGCTTTACAAATACCTGAACATCGTTTGCTGTGAACCGAGCTTTCAAAACGACTTAGCCATGAAATATACACAGAATTTCTCAGTAAATTTACACAGGATATTTCAAGCCTTCTCTTACTAGTTGTTTCTTCAAAGGCTCTTTTCAGAAAAGTTAATTTTTAAATGATTGCCTTTGGATTTATTTAAGCAAAGCATAAGAATTTTAATATTTATGCAGCTCTCTTAAGTATGGTTTAGTGAAAATTTAAAACGAAGACTTTGCAAGGACTTATACCTAGATCAGTGGGAGGCGAGAAGGCACAGGAAACCCTGGAGTGGTTGGAAGCAAGTTTGTTAAGACTATGATACTTGACCTTCAGGTAAGAGACAGGACATTATGAGGAACTGTGATTTAAGTTTTCAACCACCATCTCCTTTGTTTTTCTGTTTTGTTTTGTTTTCTGTCCCCCCATCCCAATCCTCTAGGGACGAGTGGATCTGCGACATCAACAGGCAGCAGCAGCCGTCCTGGCAATTCCAAGCACACCTTGGGCGGCAGCAAGTCTGGCTCAGCTTCTGTGCCTCTGCTGCACGTCCCACATGTCACGGTATCCTTACTCCTGTCACGGCGTCTAGCACAGGGGAAGGAAGTGGCTGTGATTCTCACTTAAACTCCCTTCTCTTGAAAAAGAGCATGGATTGGTCTCACATTCTGTTCATAATAAGCTAGTGATTGATGGCTGAGTCCACACATAAATAAAAATGCTGCAAGAACTTACAAAGCTCACGTTCCAGCTCTTTGCCAATCATTCTTTTAACCTCTTTCTTAAGAGCAGAAAAACGAATACTTGTCTTTACTGAGGACCTTTAACTCCTGACCTGAGTTAATGATTTTAAATACTGACTCGTGTTTTGAAAGATTCTGTAAGTATTCATAGACAACACACCAAATAAACCCAGAAATGATTTATTTTAGTTGCTCTGTGTACTTCTGGAGACAAGCAATAGTGTCACCCACTTCTTTTTTTTAAGCAAAATGGTATTTATAGTTGAGAAAGTAAAAAATAATATTCTGATTGGATTAAAGTGACAGGCTACGAATTTCATGTGTTAAAAGACAGACACCTCGCAAAGCAATAAACATAGCTTCTTCATTCTTGTTTTATACAGGAGGATCGACAACAGGTTAAGAGTATGGTTAGAAACTCACCACACGTTTTTCCCGGAAGTCTATTCCTACTGTCGTGATGAACTTGGGGTTGAATTTATTGTCTGTGTATCGATAGAGGAATGTCGTCTTCCCCACCCCCGAATCTCCGAGGGCCAGGAGTTTGATCAGATAGTCATAGTCCCCATCAGTCATAGTGATGGTCTTGGTGGGCCTGCAGAGGAGGGAAAATAGCATGATTTGGGTAAAACTGGTTTTCCTTTCTTTGCCTTCCTGCCAATGTAAATTTAGCTTCCAAAGGCAAAAAAAATTGAAATGTCTCTATTCTGAGAAATTCTGAATTGACTGGCTCAGAGAAGCTTCAGGAGTAAGAACTCTTATAGGGTTTCACTCGGTACCCAGCTTTTTACATCATGGCAGGTAAAGGGGAACAAAAAGCTATGTGATACCCACCAAGCCTACTGCCACAGCAATGGTAGAACTTAAAGAGTCATAGCTTTTTTTAAAAGCCAGGGTTCCTTGGGAATCAGGAGTATGGTGTAAGGGAGAGGAGTCACAGGGAACAGAAAAACCTGTCCACGGTGAGGCAGGCGCCCCAGAGGGAGACTGAAATTATATGCGGGTCGTGGAAGACGAAAGCCTTGGGGAATATTCTGCATCTAATCATTCAGAATGGGCTTTCTATTATGTGCATACAAATATGCCCTTCTAATTAAAAAAATTTAGCAACTGGTACGACAAACCTTTAAAAACATTGATTTGAAATCATTTCAAAAGCAATGCTTTAAAATCTTCTGTTTGGAAATACTGAACCCTCTGTTCTCCAATGGCAAATCTGCTGTATTTGGCAAATCTGCTGAATATTTTCCAGGCCTTGAAAAAGAGGAAGAGCTATTCAGAGGCAAGACTATGGTAATTCTGCTAATCCTTCCCCCTGAAGGAATGCCATTGCCATTTCTCTCACTGCCCTAACTTCTCCTCTGTCTCCATCTTAATTTCTTCTGTTGTTACAACAGGTGATGCCAAGGGCTAATGCCAAGAATTGTACCATCACCTACTGAATATTTGGTGAAGCTACCACTCTTGAGGTTAGCAACATGATTTGCCATTTAGTACAACTTTCTGATTCGTGGATTATAGAAATGAGTTTGTCGTGTCCTATGCACAGGAGGACTTCTGAAGATATCCCTAGAATAGAAATATTTCTCCTGTATTACGTGAAAAGAAGGAATATTTCCCCACCTTTACAGATCCAGAAAGCCCTGAACTCTTCAGGAGTTCTGAGATTATTGAAATTAAATTTCAACGTAACACCCTTTCTTTTCTGAGTAGGACTCTAGTGGTGGACGTGTGCTAACCATGAATGTATCCTTTTTCTTTTCTAATATCTATACAAAGTATAACCATTGCTCAGGAAGAGATGCATAGCAGCCGTCAACAACCAGCCTCCCTTAATAGAAGGATACAGATACCTCGACTATTGATGTGCAATTTTTCTTAGGAAATGTCTGCATTGATTGACTGCCTAGTGGTGACTAGTTCTGAATTTGGATGATTCTAAATATCTCACCAGGACTTTTTTGGTGGAAATTGTTGCTGCTCCTAGTCTTTGAGCCAAGCGGGTTGCCGGAGGAGACTGCTGCCCACGGTGTGCGGCTTCCCACCATTTCAGGTCCCTCACCTCCTACATCATGCTATCTTATTCTCTCTTGCCCTTCCCAACTTACTCATGCAAAACTCCTCTGAAGGGTGACAGAGTCTGTCATTTCATTGGTAGAATTGGATAAACTGTTGATTCTCTTGGAAAAAGAGACAGATGAAATTTAAATCTTTTAACATATTTAAGTAACTAAAGCTAAATTCTTCCCTGGACACAAACCTTGATAATCAGAGGAAAGAAATTGAAGCTACTGGCTACTTAAATACAAGATTAAGTTGAAGGATACTGTGGTTCCCTGGAAAAATGAAAAGAATAGAGTCAAGAAGATACATCAGCACACTTTAAAATTCTGCTTAAAGTTAACTCTGCTTTTTGTGATATTTTTGGTGACAGTGTCAAAAAAGGCCAAGTCTTGAGCAAATCTAGTTAAATACCTTCAATGTACAGTATCAGGCCCGAAGATAAAAATTCCAAAAATGATGTAATGCATAATCTGGTTTCTGACGAGGCATGCCTACACTTACTATTTGAATATTTGGATAAGGATGCAAGAAAAGACAACATTATTTTACAAGATGGAACACGATTAGTTGATAGATGAATCAAATGGTTGTGCTTTTAGTTCAAACAAAACAATGATCTTCATGGTTTGCAGCGGTCAGAGAAGATTTTGTAGAGGAAGATGAACTTCCACGTAACCTTACAGGAAAGGGAAGGGTCAGGTAGGAGGAGAGGAGATACAGGACCACTGACTGGGAGATGAATTCCCACGTATAGATGAGACCATCACCACTTGCCAAGTACATGACCTACCATGTACTCCTGATCTGTAGCCAGTCTGCAGTACAGAAACTGCCTGGGGTTGCCTCCCAACTGCTCTAATCCAGAGTGAACAATCCTGGCTACTATGAATCAGTTCCACTCTGGCCCACAAAGGCTCTTTTCTCCAAGCAAAAGGTGGTAGAGGCTTTGTGGCATTTAACATAAATTACACCTGAAATGAACACAAACCTTGGTACTGTGAAAACCCTTCCTTCAGTGTCTTCAATAGATTATTTAATATGAAAATGAATATATGCATGTATGTATGACTGAGACACTGTGCTGTACACCAGAAGGTGACACATTGTAATGGACTGTACTCCAATTTAAAAAAACAGACTATTTAAAGAAATTGACATATTAAGCTGAGATAGTTTGTCTCCAAGTTTCTTTTAAAAAACGAATTTTATATTCCATTGTATAGATAGATAGATAGATAGATAGATAATTCTTTTGCATTTAGTTTGTCATTTTTTAAAAAAAAATTTCTTTTGTATTTAGTTTGGTTCCTCTTTTATTACTATGTGACTTTCTGAGTCCTAAAATCGTACGACCTCAATATTTTGGCACAGCAAACACAACACCGCAAAGAAAAATAAAAACCTTGGCAAGGCTTCTTTTTTCCAAGAACTGGGCTCAAAAAAATGATCTGGGAAGGATCAAAAAGCTGACAAGTTTAGCAAGATACTTATTCCTGCACGACGATTGCTGGGACTGTTGTTCTTGGTTCTATGGATCGAAAAGGGAAGAAAAAGCCAGAACGTTGTGGTGGTTCAGGAAATGAGTCTGACTCTCAGCCATTATCACTGTGTCACAAGCGACACCACAAGAGCAGGTCCTTTACAAACAGAAACTGAAGCATCCTCCTCAGAGCCTTTGGTGGGACGGTAAGGGGCTGGGAAGAGGAGGGAAAAGCCTTCAAAACACCCACGAGGCTCTGTTTAATGGAGAATCTTAAAGGTAGAAGCACATCTAAGCAATCGTGTTCAAGCCCTTAGTTTACAGGTGAGTAATCACGTGCGGGGAAGTCACGTGATTCACGGAGCGACAGTTTCTAATAGACGAACCCCAAGCCTATTGTTCATTATGCTTTGAAATGAAAAATGGGTTAGGTCGGTAGAAAGTAGAAATATTTTCATTCTATGGGGAAAGGGAATTCTCTTGGGGAATACGATTTTCATAGTTAGAATATGTCAAATGAGGTTACCCATACTTTCTTCTTTTACCCCCTGTTATGCTTCATTCTCATTCAGCATAAATTCCATTAGCTCAGGAACTTAATTTCCTTGTCCACCGCCAGATCCACAGAGCCCAGAACAGTGGCCAGCATACAGAAGGAGCTCAGTACATATGGGTTGAGTGTATAAATCTATTTAAGCTTCTCGGGGCCATGCAAATGTCATGATTAATGAAATTAATCTTTGAACAGTTGGTGGAAGTGGTGTCCTCCACATTCAGGACTTGCATTCGCCCTCCTTCTTCATCTGTAAAGTGAGTATTTAGATTAAATGATGACCCTAGTACTTTCCAGGCCTGGCTTCCTGAGTTCCTTTTTCTATTTTAAGTTGTGCTAGAGTATAAAACTTGCCCCAAATAGAATATTTATATCTTCAGAGGAACGGTTTCAAATAACCTGGGAAAAGAGAAAGTACAGAGGGACTATAATTTTTGAAAGTGAGATTTGTGCTGGCAGAGGGCGTATAAACTTATCAGTGAAATAGGTCAGAGCTCACAGAACCAGGATCCTCCGTGAAAGCATCCATCTGTCCATCTAACGTGTACTCACTGGCACCTCCTGTTTCGCATGATATTTTGCGTGGCTCTGAGGATAGACTCTGGTTTCTCTAGTTGGGGAGCTTAGCAAATGCTACCGATATGGGGGGATGACTACTGCACAGACAGACTAACCCGTGAAAGCTTTGGGGTTCTCTGCTATTTCTCCAAGTAACAACCTTAAGAAGGTCATGACAAGTTATGATCTTGTAGCTTGAACTTATTAAATTCTTAAAAACCAACTTAATGTTCTGAAGGCATTTTGGAAAGCTAAAAGCAGCACACAGATAAAGTATTAGTGATATTACTTTGCATTCGGTATAGATGGTTTCAATAAAATAAAGCTGTCATGCATCAAATGGACAGATGTTTGCTATTTCCTCATTTATCTCTATTTGACGGGTTTGTGTCGGGCTCCAGTAGGGGCATTCGAGGTCTGGGACTCTCACAGCAAGCACTTTATTGTCTGAATGATAGCCTGAAGGTGGTTCTCATCAACTGACCTTGAAATATCGCTGCCTATAACCACTTGTACGTCCTGGAGGTTAGGTATGGACGGCGGAAGTACTCCAGGGACCTACGGCCTGGGCATCGGTAGGACAGGAGCCATTATCTGGAAGGAGGGTAGTTGAGGGAGTACATTTTCAAAAAATATGTATTTCCTTTAGTGTGATGCTATAGGCATTATGTCCTGTTAGCGAGGATTATTAAAGATAATTTTTATTTTGGTTCTTCCTAAAGGCTATTTAGAATTAATGGAAGTGAGTCTATATGGAAGATTCAAACCAAAGTGTAAATATAAGTCAACATTAACTTAATTGAACAACTTTTACTGAAGTTGACAGTGGTCAGCATGTCTGCAGGAGCAATCAAATCTATTTTTAAAATGTGTTCATTTTGTTTCATTCTATGACCGAGGATCTAATATAATAAGAGACAAACCAAGAATTCATTGAGCTTATTCACTCTGAAAATAAAGGGTAAAAATCTTGAACACAAGTCAGCTTTAAATTGATTTTTCTCCAATGATACATCATTCTCACGTATTAAGTGTACTTCTAAGCCAATGAATAATTTTATTTCTCTAAAATTCTTTTTTTCCTCTAAAGTAACATTTTTCCCCTTTATCTTAATTTTGTGTTATCTTTTGAAACTGGATTTTCCTTGTATGAGAAGTTCCAAGCATATACAAAACTTCAAGGAATAGTAGTGTACCCGCATATATTGAGTGCCCAGCTTCTATATTATCAATACATGGCCATTCTTTTTTCAGGTACCCCAAATTCTCCCTTTATCAGATAGTTTTGAAGCTAATACCAGGCATCATAACATATTTTTTCATAAATAATTCAATACATGTTTTTGAAGATTTCTCAACTTAGCACTGACATCATGCATTCACAGAAAGGTTGTCAAAGGTGTGGCTTTTTGAGTATTTGATAGGTCAGAAGTCATCTCTTACTACTGTTTTAGCTGGTATTTCTTTTACAATGATCAAGTCAAGCATCTTTTCATATGTTAAAGGGTTATTTGTATTCCTTTTTTTTTTTTTTGTGAATGGAAGACCCACATCTCTCGGTCTTTTTTAAAAAATGGTTTATCTCTTCTATTTTTAGAAGTGCTTTATGTATTAGGGACCCTGTTATTTAAGTTGCCAATTCTTTTCCCCATTTGTCTTTGTACATTGCTTGTGGGATTTATGCTACCCAAAAGACTTACTGTTGTTGCCCATGTTGTTTGGGGGAGGAGAAATCAAATTCTGAGTCACAGGCAGATTTTCACATCCCAGATGATACAGAAACTCATTCATGAGGTCTTCTGCTACTTACATGGTTTCAAATTTATATTTAACCATCGAACTCATCTGGACTGTATTATAAATATGTTATGAAGAACTGATCCAAACTTATCTTGTGATCGCTGTCCCAATACAACTTTAGGTACAAATTCATCTTTGCACCACTGATTTGAGCTGTCACTTCTGTTCTACAGTAAAATTACACACACAGGTATGTCTATTTTTGGATTTTTCTCTTCTGTTTCATGCGTCTCATTGTCTCTTCAGGCAGCATCCACTTAAACATGATTATTCATAAAATGTTTCATATCTGAAAAAGTTACCCCCCTTCACTGTTCTTCTTTTCTTAACATCTTTACAATACTGAATTTTCTTATCCAAAAACATATGTCTTTCATGTGATCAAGTCATCTGCTGTGACTTTCAGGATTACTTTATGGTTTTCCTTATACAGGTTTCGAATATTTTTGTTAAGTCCACACCCCAGTACTTCATCTTCTTTATTTGCTTTCGTAACTTGGGATTCATCTGCCAACTTCTGCTTATTATTGTTTTGTTGTTTATATGAAGATTATTGACTTCTGTTTATTGGTTTCATTACCCAATGTTTTGCCAAATTTTATTCCTTTAATGGGTTTTCAATTCATTATTTTGAATTTTGCAGATGTATAATTGTATCTTTGATATAATAAATAGGCATTCTTTATTTCTTCCTTGCAAATGTTTACGCTGTTACGTGTTTTCTCTTGTCTACTTTCACAGGCTAATGTCTCCATTAAAAAGTTACATAGTAGTAGAGATCACGGACATCCTTGTACCCAATTTTAGTTGGAAATTCTCTCGTGTTTTTCCGTTAAGCAAGATGCTGGCTGCTTTTAACCTGAGTAGATACTGACTCTGTCCCTTGCCCATTCTTCTTCTGTTGAGATAGTCTTCCGGTTTCTCTCCTTAACTCAGTTTTATTAATAGATTTCCTTATACAGCAACACCTTTACATTTCTGAAGTAAATTTCACTTGTTCATGATGTATTATCTTTTAATATCCTGTTGAGTTACATTTCCTATGTTTTATTTAGTTTTTTCATCAGTATTAAATACTAAGATGTGCCTTGTTTTTGCAACAATCTTTGGTTTTGAGCTTTACATTATAATCACTTTACTGAAAGAATATGAAAGCTTTCCTACTTTTTCTGTGCTCTAGAGAAGTTTCAGTATCATGGAGGTTATCTGATCTTTAAATGTTTGAAAGAATTTCTATGTGCAACCATCTTGTCCTGGGTGATTCTGTGTGTTGGCAGGGGAGATTAAATTATCTTCCCTATTTCTTCTTTGGTAATTGGTCCTTTTAATCCTGTCTCCACTAGGATCAATTTTGCAAAGCTGTGATTTTGTAGAACATGCAGCATTTCATCTAGAAAGTCGAATGCACTTTATAGAGCTGCGCAAATTACTCTCATACTATTTATTAAATCCCCTGTTTTGATACTTATTTTTCCATCTGACATTTCTAACTCTGTATATTTGCACTTCTCTGTGGAAGGCTTTAAAAATCAACGAAAGTACTAGTCCTATCACCTCAAGAGGTTATTTTAATTTTCATACTATAGCCCCATGGTCCAGTAATCCTATTTTCTAATATCATTAATTTTTCCCTTAAAATGTCCTCCCTACCCCACTCTTTATCTTCTAAATTCAAATCATAACCACAATTCACAAGTTCTTAGACTTCTCCAGTTTTACTCCAGTTTCTATGTACCATAAGGGTCATACATATACTGTGGGGGTCAAGATCTAGTAGACCTTGAGATTCTGGACTTGAAATTGCTAAAAACCCAAATTTGCTCAAAAGGTATTCTCATGAGCAGCTTGTCCATAATTCTCATAATCAGGGTCAGGGTAGGGCTGCTCCCTGATTTAAGACATTTTAACCCGAACTGAAGGAGTTTTTAAATCATTCTGTTTCCTAGTAGTGATCTGCTCAGGTCAGTGCCTTCCATGTGTTTCCCTAGTACGGGATCATTACAAGGCAGCAGGAGCCAGCCAAACACGAAGCTATTTTGTCCCCACTTGCAGTGTAATATTGACAGTGTTCTAAATGAAATCTTTCTGAGAAGGACCTGAGAGCAGTGGCCTGGCATTACCCCTGAAGCTCACAGGTACCCTGGGTAGAAGGCAAACCCCCAACCGATATGTGCTGAAAAACACCATTTAGCAGACATGACCCAGACTGCGGGGCTGTTAAAACAACTCAGGCTTCAGGTGAGTAAGTGATCAATGGGAACAAAATAGTACTTTACAAAGTTGTTTCAGATTAGAGAAACCTCTGACAGCCAGTGCTTACAGGATAAAGGTAACTGAGGAATAGTTCTAAATGCTGATAAACTGAAATACCTCTTTAAAAATAGAGAGAACTTTACAGCCTTCTTGGACACTTAAATATGTGCAGTCCCAAAGTGTGTCCGGGTCACGCTGAGGACACAGGCCTTGTCACATACACTGTCACTGATCTGTCACCTTACCTTGTTGGCACAGGAAAACACTGGGTTTCTCTAGCTCTTACAAGATCTCCTTGTGTAGCTTCTTGGAATTTGGGGTTGTGTGTATCTGCAGCTCCAGAGAGAAGGCACAGCCTGTTCCTCAGGTCGCCTGCACCACTGAGGTGTGAGGCGGTGGGAGACACAAGCAAGCTCCAGGCGTCCTCCTGGCTTCCAGTTTGTTATCACGGATTCCTGTTTGACCTTGCTCTCTTGGACTTCATGTCCATCTTTCTTTCCTGACCCTGGTTCTGCTGACTTCAGCCACAACGCAACACAGAAGAGCAACAGGCTTACGTAGACCGTCTAGCCAGCTCCCACAACTGCACAAACTGGAGCAACAACTACCACGTTAAGGATTGCTCAGATACCCTGAGAGGCGGCTGAGAAGGTCTTTCAGTGAGCTGTCCTGTAGCTGAGGTGTCTGTTGTATATTCCATGGCAGAATGTCTACATCCACTGCAAAATAACTTTAAGCTTTATCAGTAACTTACTCTATCCTAAGGCACGGTTTTGGCATTTCCCTCCAAAATCTCTGAAAGAAGTCCAGGGGATGTTGACATGTCTCTATAATCAACAAGCAAGTGAATCAAAGAACTTTGGCTTTCAATGTACACATTAGTCTTCAGCTCACACTGACGATTTAAAAGAATAAGTTGGCTTCTAGCCCAATTTACATTGTATTGAGCCAACGGGAGAATAATTCTTCTATGGCTTGGAATAAGAGTATCTTTAGATACTATTCTTCAGTTTAAGGCTTCACGAAATTTAGAAATAGTAATGAGGAGCTTCACAGATGCTCCTCTACAATGTTACAAGGCAGGATTTTATGATTACTACTCTAGGCAGGTAAGAATTACACCCGGGCAATTCTAATAGACATTACCAATTAATAGAACTTTCATATAAATATCATTTTATCAAAGAAAGCAATTTGTGACTATGAAGAGAAAATACAGAAGAACGTTGTGGTAAAAATAACAAAAGTATCAAACTATTGGAAAAGAATATTTGAGGCAATTTAAATGATAATATAATGACATCTAACAAGTCACACTGCCTGCTTTTTTTTTAATGGAGGTACTGGGGATTGAACCCAGAACCTCATGCATGCCAAGCCTGTGCTCTGCTACTGACCTATTTCCCTCCCCCACGACATTGCCTTCTTATGTATTAGGCACTGCTCTAAGCACTAAGTACTAAGGGTTAACATATTTAACACAACCCAATAACACTACAGATTCAACCCAATCTCTATCAAAATCTAGCTGCCCTTTGTAGGAAATACAAGCCAACCCTAAAATTTGTACGTAAATGCAAGGGTCATAGAATAGCCAAAATAATCTTGACTAAAGAAGAACAAAGTTGGAGGGTTCATACTTCCCCAATATCAAAGCTTACTACACAGTTACAGACATCAAGACAGGTAGCACTAGCCTGGGAGGAGACACAGAGATCAGTGCAATAGAACTGAGAGTCTACAGATAAACGCTTACATTTATGGTCAGTTGTGATAAGGGTGCTGAGATAATTCAATGGGGAAGGAATAATCTTTTCAGCAAATGGTGCTGTGGCAACTGGACAGTCACATTTAAAAGAATGAAGTTGGATGCTGCCTTACACTACGTGCAAAAATGAACAGAAAATGAATCATAGCCTTTAATATAAGAGCTACAACTATGAAATTCTTAGAAGAAAACATAGGAATACATATTTATGACCTTAAATTGGACAGCGATTTCTTAGGTATAACACCAACAGTACCAATAACAAAAAAATTGATAAATGAATTTCATTACAATTACAAACTTTCGTGCTTCGAAAGATACCATGAGACAAGCGAAAATACAACCCCCAGACTGGGCAAAAATATTTGCAAATCATATTTCTTGAGGGAAATAAGGGACTTGAGTTGAAACTACATAATTTTTACAACTCAATAATAAAAGACAAATAATGCAATTAAAAATGGACAAAGGATTTGAATAGATATATTTCTCCAAAGATTATCTACAAATGGCCAATGAGTAGATGAAAAGATGCTAAGGTAGCATGAGTCATAGAAAAGCACAAATCAAAACCACAGTGAAATACCATTTCACACCCACTACGATGGCTATAATCATAACGGTGACAATATCAAGTGCTGGTGAAGATGTGGAGAAATGGAGCCTTCCCATGTCACTGCTGGGAAAGGGAAACGTGCAACCACACTGGGAAACACTTTGGCACCTTCTCACAATGTTAAGCATAGAGTGACCCTAAGACCCAGCAATTCTGCTCCGAGGTCTATATTTAAAAGAAATGAAAACATGTCCAGACAAACACTTCTACATGAATGCTCGTAACAGCCCCCAACTGAAACAACCCAAATGTCCATCTATAGGTGAATTTATAAACAGAATGTGGCCTATCCCTAAGATGCAGTATTACTCAGCCATAAAAAGGAATGAGGTAGATACACACTATAACACAGATGGACCTTGAAAGCATTACTCTATGTGAAGAAGCCAGGAGCAAAAGGCTACAAATTATATGATTTCATTTAATGAAATGTCCAGAACAGGCAACCCCAGAGACAGAATGTAAATTAGTGCGTGCCAGGGGGTGCAGAGAGGAGGACTGGGGAGTGACTGCTAATGGGAATGAGGATTTTTTGGAGAAATAACGAAAATGTTCTGGATTTAGATATTAATGGTGACACATGGTGGATTTTATGGTATGTGAATTATATCTCGATAAAGCTATTATTTAAAAAACCTAACAGTGTAAAAATACTGTATTTTATTTAAAAAAATTTTTCCATCAGCTAGGTGTTAATTATTCAAATAATAATTCAAATTCAAATAATAATACCCTCTTAAAACCTAATGGAAAGGGCCTGTAAAATATACTCCAGGAAGTATATTCCTGAGGCTTTGTTAACTCATTACAGCAACTCATCCCAGGGTAGAAAAACTCAATGGTCAGGAGAGGAGTCAGTTTATCTAATTTGTTGCTGTTACAGTTTGGAGCGGTTTCCTCTTGCTGACAGCCATCAGCAAAGCTCAGCCTACAGCTAGCGGATCCCTTCCTTTGCTGAAACCCATTATTACACCGCCCTTAACGTACTTTCCCAGAGACCTATAATTTTGTTCCCTCATATATTCTAAATTTTGTTTCCTTGAAAATTAGTAGCCCCTAAATCATGGCTTTATTCATTCACTCTAGACACGCAGCCTTCATCACTATGTTGCTTAAATATCTGGATTAAATAAGCTTCAAGAATTTTTTACAAGATTTAATATTTGACCTGAAAGGCTTTTCTGTTTGTTTTACATAAATGGACAGCATGATTTACTTTTTTAAGGGAGTCAGAGTTTTCTTGTTTTTGTTCTGTTTTTTATGCTCTTCTAGGTCCTTTTAGCCAGGACTTCAGCTTGGGAGCAAGAAAAATAAATAAATAAATAAAAGGAAATCCTTGAAATTCTGCAAAGCCTTATACTGAAATAATCTTTGACACATATTATATTTCTCTAAGGCTGGAAAATCTCGTGCTGCAATAAATCAGATTAGGAGGCACACACAAAGAGGCCAGTGCCTTCCCTGAGATCTGCCAACAAGACCAGAAAATGGGATCTTCCAACTGAGTGGTTCTCAAACCCGGCTGCCTTTAAAATTCCCTGATGCCTAGGCCACATCCCAAACCAAGTACATCTGAATCCTGACGATGAGACAAATGCATTCGTATTTTTTTAATGCTCTCCAGATGGTTCCAACATGCGGCCCAGTTTGAGAACTACTGTTCTGTCTCCCAGCCCAGAGGCTCCTCACTATTAACAAATGCATTTCTAATCCGGAGGTGAACTCAACCTCCCACTACGGCTAACAGAAGAGAAGAGTGGACCACATTCAGGAAGGCATCTCTTTCCCTAAGACAGTGGCTGGTTGGGAGGATGGTTCCTTTCCCATTATAGGCACCTGCTTTAATGGGCCAACAAGTTCCAGTCACAGGGCTGTTCCTTTCCTTCATCACGACAGGACATGTCATCGTCTACACACCATCTCTCCATCTCAGTCCCTCCATCTCTTTTCTCTGCAGAGTTATGTGTTATAAGAAGGGCCATTAAGTGTATGTATGTAAATGGAAGCTTCTATTCTTAAATAATATCTTCACATAGAAAAGGACATGGTTTTAAGCTAAAGAGATTCTTGTTGAATAAGATGTTTTATTAAGTTTTCAGACATTGGCCTAATAATCTTGCAAGTTGGGTTCATTTTCCTGCTGGCTGCTGGTCTGAGGAAGCCATACCAAACTTCTACTGCTTCGCTTCATTATCTGAGAAAGGACATACTAATCAAAATATCTGCCCACAAAGCCTGCCTCTCTGACACGCGAGGAAGCCAAACGAGATAGCGTCTAGTAGTTCACAGGAAAATGTCGATGAAAATAAGATGAGAACCATGTCATCACCATTTTCTCACTTGAGTAATTCCCAGAGCCATACAGAATAAGAAAGATAAAATGTCTAAGGCCTTTTTAGGAAAAGAATGTTGGCAGGACATTGTTTTACCCAATATTTAACAAGATGCATTTTATTAGCTTAATAAATGCTGGGAAAGAGAGATTATATCTACAAAGAATGGAGTTAGTCCAAAGAAAGTGCTTGTCTCTCAAGGGCTCTTTCTACACTATGTGGATGCTTATGTTCATTGAAATTCCTAAACTGGAATTTTATTTCTGCAATATGTATGATTTGAGGCTCAACGGAAATTTTTTAAAAGGCTATTACACGTGGCTATTAACCCTTATGTGGTTGAGGAGAAAAATCAACAAATGCTAAGTCCCTTCTTCTGATAGATTATTTGAAATGAGGTCTATCAGAAAATCTAGGGCTCTAAGTCCGAAAGGTGTTCAGAGGAGAGAAAAAAACTCATAGAAAGGACGTGCTGGTGGGGGCAGAAGTAACAATCAGGAGGGCTTCACAGGAGAGGTGGAATGAGAGCTGGAGTTTGATGGGAAAGGGGGAAGAGCACTCACTGGGCCCAGAGGCAGGATGTGCACCCTGAGTCACTGGCCACAGGAAAACTTGGCTTAGATGGAGGCAGAAGCAGCATTCTGGGGGGCCTCGGCTGATGAGGTTGGATCTGCAGGACCAAGTGTTGACTGTAAGAGGTGTAATGATAAAAGGTTGAAGTCTGGGGACGGGTGTAGTTCAGTGGTAGAGTGTGTGCTTAGTGTGGACAAGGTCCTGAGTTCCTAGTATCTTCATTGAAAAAAAAAAAAAGATTGGAGTCCACAGCCCTTGTTTACAAGTTCAGTTTTAGTCATTTACCGACTATGTGGCCATGCACAAATTATAAAAACCCCTTATTCATAGGGCCTTTATCTGCAGCTGTGGGTAAGTAAAGATACTTGGCTCAATGCATTCAGTCACCATGTTCACTCCTGACTTGCCAAGAAACAGGGAATCATAAAAAAATGTTTCGATCAATGACACAAGGTAACAAAAACACAAAATGATTAGTCAACTAACAGGTCACTTTATAGCCTAAAATGAAGTCACCAAATTCCTCTAAACAAAGGTGGTGTAGAAATCCCAAGGAAAGGCATGGCTACATTTTTAAAAGCTGGTTTTACTTCTCCTTAACAAAGCACTATATTCTCTCAGCCGCTTCCTCCCCTGCTGGAGTTCTGGATTAAAAATACAATATGTCAACAGTGACTAATTACAGCTTTAATGAGTCTATTGTTGACTTCTTGGCAGTAACCTAATCAACTAACCATGCCTTAAACTCACTCAGCATTTCCCAATATCAAACATTTATAATTTTGTCTTTGACAGCTTTCACCTCCAGCTGTTACTGGCGTGAAAAGAAAAGTCATCATTAGGACAAAGACATTTATAGATGTGTTCACCTTTTCCTGCTGTTTGGTGCATTTTAAAGACTAATCACAACAGAGCAGAAGGTAGCTTATTTAGTGCCTCGCTCAGAGCCTGCTAAGGTTCTGACAACAGAGAGGGTCTTAATGGGGAAGTGTGCGTCCTCTCTCTACAATTGTAATCTTTAACTTTGGAATCAGTGAACATTTTCAGTTAATAACAATTTGGAGCAGCCTAAATGTCATTGATAAAGAATATGTGGCATGTATATAGATAGATAGATAGATAGATAGATAGATAGATAGATAGATAGATAGATAGATAGATAGGAATACTACTCAGCCATGAAAAAGATTACAATACTGTCATTTGCAGCAAGATAGATGGATCCAGAGATCCTCATACTAAGTGAAGTAAGTCAGAGAAAGACAAATATATGATATCATTTGTATGTAGAATCCAAAAAAAAATGACACAAATGAACTGATTTACAAAACAAATAGGATCACAGACATAGAAAATAAACTTAGGGTTACCAAAGGGGAAAGTAGGGGGAGAGAGAAATTAGGAGTTTGGGATTAGCAGATACAAACTACTGTACATAAGATAGCTAAACAATAAGGTCCTACTGTATAGCACAGGGAAATATATTCAATAGCTTGTAATAATCTATAATGAAAAAAGGATATGAAAAAGAATATATATATATATACACAAGCAAGTGTAACTGAATCACTTTGCTGTAACAAATAAATCAATCGCACTTCAGAAAAAATTGGGGCTTCTGAGAAAAGTCATGAAGTAGTCAAAGTGCGAATGGTGTACTGAAATGGCACATAAAAAAGGTGGCTACTCAGAGTTTTGTATTATGCGTTCATCCTCCTCTTCCTTAAACTGAAAAAGGAATTTTGGGTGGAAACATATTCTTTTGACAGTTCTTATTTGTTGTATCTGTTCTCATTGAAAAAGAATCATGGTGTTAGCAAAGAAATAAGGGCCAAGAGTTGGAGTTTTTATAACCTAATATTTGTTATAAGATGGGTCTCATGAAATTAGCTTTGCCTGTATTTTCCAGAGTTGACCTAAAATGAGAGGATAGCTCACAGCATGATGCAGGAACACAGATTGGCTTATATCGTATCTCATCTCTGCAAAATCATCTTCATGACTTCTACACTCTCCCAAGGTAAAATATGATTACATTCTCCATTAAAGATTTACGTTTTCCTTTCCAGTATTTTTGAACAAAAGGACAAATATCATAACTGACTACAGTAAGACAAAGTACTGAAAGGTAAATGTTGACATTTTAGTGGGAAAAAAAATCACAGTAAGTGATCTGACATGAAGAGTACATTTGCTGTATCTGACTCTCCAGTTTACAGAAGGTCTGTGTCTCAAAGAGATTCTCTGGAAACAATTATTTCCCCAAGGTCAAAGAATGTTCTTCCTATATCATTTCCATTGAATTTTTTAAAAGGCACATCCAAATGTCTTTCTTTCACTGTCTTGTTTCTTAAGGTTCCAGTAACCTTAACTGCAAGTAAGGGCTTCTTTATAGCGAAGCTAAAGGTTTTTCTGCTGAAATCTGAGCCCATTTTGGTAGATCATCACAATAAGAGGCAAAATTATGAAAGTTAAATGCTTACACATTAAATTTGAGGACTATAAATTCTAGTTACGTAGAATAACAAAATAGAGGAGTTTCACATTTGTCCTATCTACATATTTCTGTTGAATACATTAAGGTAAATAGACACACAATTGTGTGTGACTGTTTGGGGGTTTGTATTTTGGAATAAAGCTAGCTTTGCCCTTCTCCGATGTTCGTCAGCAGCTAATCTTCCAGTTCACATTTACACAATGACAGACAGAGGCCAACAGCAAGTCCACTGCCTTTCCCCTAATTAAGCAAAGGGTGGGACTATAATATGACACACCTTAAAAATCTTCCAACATCGTCTAAGAGAGTTGACTTTCCCTAGGATCTTAAACAGAAACTAATTTTATAATTCCAACTATGGGTAAGGTGTCCTTATTGAAAAATCACAAATGTCAGCAAATGATATCCTCTATCTCATGGTAGATAAAATCATACTTTTTTAAAGCAACACTAATACATAGGATAAAATATGAGGAATGAGTATAAGAATGCAGGCTGGAAAAAACACCTTTTCTGCAGCGTAACAGCCCTGACTGGGTTACATCAGGCATTGATTATAAAGGATGGGCAGGGTCATAATGAGCACACACACCTGTTTGCAGGCACGCAGGCCCTTCAAGCATCGAAAGATCATTAGGCCCGTGTGTACACTCCTTACAAGCCAGTCTTCTACTTAACTTGATCTTGTCAGAAGGTATGTCTGCTTTGAATGTTTATGGAGTAAGCCAGAAATATACACAATTTATAAAACAAATTTTCTAAATTAAGCAAGTTTAATTTTTTTGTCTACATCCATAATTCAATGTAGGAGAGTGAGATCATCTTTTATGTTGAGAATTTGTGCAAGTTCTACAACATGCAAAAGCTTCCCTGCCTGTAAAGAGTAGGACGGAGGGTCCTACAGACATGATCTCCAGGTTTCTTTACCTTGGAGTAAGGTGGTACTAATTTCTTAGAGTGTAGAAGAGGGCAGAGGAAGGAGTTCTTGTAAAAGGAGCAAGTGGAATGTTAGGGTACCACATACCATCAGCCTCGTTAAATGAACCCTAACAGGCTGCCCAGGTGGAGGCTTTCTGAGGCTGGGCATTAAAAGTGACACAAGGTGCTTCAAAGAAAAGATCAAAAAGTTGCCTGGGGATGCTTATACTGTCAACGGTCTCTCCGATTCCTGCCTTTGGAAAAATCTAGTCCAGCAAACACGTTTACACGACTTCTGTATGTAGGACACTAAACCCAGGAGAGAGAAGGAAATGAGGCAAGAAAATGGAAATACTTGTGAAATGGTTTAGAAACATTAAAAAAGCAACAATAATGAGGTATTATATAAAAAACTGAAAAAAAGGGTATGGGTTTTATAATCAAAATCAGACTGCACAATATACTTGTAAAACAGTAACATTTACAAGGAAAGGATACTAATCTCTCCCAGATTCACTCATTTACTCATTTACTCATTTACTCATTTACTCACTCAACAAACATTTATTGGGCATCTACTATGTGCTGGGCACAACGAGTTTTTTATGGGGATTAAATGAAATGACCTAACAGGTTCTGCTCCTCTCACCCTCCCCAGACACTGTACTAGCTAAGCAACCACAAGTCCCGTGACGCCCAGCGCTGGCCCACTTTCCCCCTCTTAGTCTGTTAATACCTCTCCTTTCACTCTCAGGAGGACAGTAATCTGAACAAACTGTATGGTCACTGAAACTAAGAAGCGCCTCCCAACTTGTCTTCGTGCCTCCAGTTCTGCCTTTCCCCCATCCACCCTCCACCAACAGGCACTTTTCTCTTAAACATGTAACTCAGCCGTCACTGTTCCGCTTAATATTTTCCAAAGGCATTCCATCAAACTGCATCTAAAACCCTAAGTCCTGGTTCAGGCTGACAAAGTGCCATATGAACGTCTGACTCTTCCCAACTCTCTGTGTCCTGAAGGAGCCAAGTTCCGTCCTGTCTTAGGATCTCTGCACTGCCTGCTCCCTCCGCCTGTTTTCACAGGCTGTCCCCTTACTATCAACCGGTGCTCAGTTTACCTGTTTCTTCATCAGAGAGATACCGTAGGATCCCCAAAGGCAGAGGAGGCTCCCATTCACTATCTACGGCATCACCCTAGGTGAATATGTTGTACAGCCCTTCTCCCCCGCTTTGTGCACTGTGGGGCTTAGCTAAAAGTAGGTGCTCAAGAAATATTCGCTGGGCGCACTAACATACGCCTTCTCAGACCTGATTTAGTGTGGCACTGAAACAAAGACTGCTGGTCCTGGAGAACACTCCAGGCTGTGCGCTAAAAAACCTGAATATTCTGTATAAGAAGAAGTACCTTTACCATCAAAGTTACCTTGTATGTTGAGTCCAAAGAGGAAACTAACCTAAAACTTACAAGAATAAAGCTATAGAATTAAAGGACTATGATGGGTAAGTGTACAGTTTCCAACACTATCACGGGCTATTTTTAAGATGGTAAAGGGCTTAATACCTATCTCTGCTTCCTTGATTTTCAAAACCATGTCCAGGAAAAATAAATGATGGCAGATTCTGCTGAAGTGCTGGAAAGGGTCTTATTTAAGTGCTCCAGGGTGGCGTTACTGAAGGGGGAAATCTCCTTTGGGTTCCCGAATCCAGTTTCAACATGTGTGTCTATGTGTGTGAAAGCTTCCCCACATTAACAAGCAATTCTCAGACTTAAGGAGGTGTCTGAGAAATCAACTCAATTCTGACACTACCTACCCAGCAGATTCCACAGGTAAAGGGATGAGTCCCATAGACCGTCCTCCACTTCAGATGCCAATCATGAGCCCAGGTTGTTACCTGTACTTCTGACCAACCAGCTACAAACCGGCGGTTCCAATGACCCCTCCTGCTCAGGACACGAGTCCACAGCCCAGGTTGTTACCTGTACTTCCAACCAACTGTCTATAAATCAGTGGTTCCCACAACCCCCTGCTTGAGTTAGGGTAAATTGTTAGAGCAGCTCAAAAAAACTCAACAAACTCATCTAGTCACTAGATTATCAATATATTACAAAGGATATTAAAGGATACAAATCAACAGCCAGATTAATAGATACATAGGGTGAGGTCCTGAGCAAAGGAGCTTTTGTCTTCATGGAGCTTGGGGCCTGGCACGGTGGCATGTGGTGGACACATTATGGTTCCCTGACCTGGAAGCTCTCCAAACCTCCTCCTTTTAGGTTTTTATGGAAACTTCTTTACATAGACGTGATGGACTAACTCATTGGCTATTGGTGATTGATTTAAACCTCCAGCCCTTACCCCCTCCCCCAAAAGCAAGAGAGAAGCTAAGAGTTCTAACCCCCTAGTCATGGTTGGTCATCCTGGAAACCAGCTGCCATCCTTACGTGCTTTCCAAAAGTCACCTCATTTTCACAAACTCAGTTGTGGTGGAAAGGGGCTTGTTATGAATACGAAGACACCCATTTCACCTTTATGGCTCTGAAGGCCAGGAGCTGAGGACAGGAGAGCAAATGTAACAAAAGATGAACCCACTGGTCTTATCACTTAGGAAATTTCAAGGGTTTAGGGGGCTGTGAGCCAGGAACTGTGGATGAAGATCAGATATATATGAGAAGTATATTTCAGTCATATGCATACACGAATCACACTATCACTGTCGCAAGCCCTCATTTCTATCATCCCATATGCAAGGTTCTCAATGGAGCAACACACTGCCTTGGAGGTCAACTTTTGAGGATACATAGTAAAAGCAATCTGTACTTCAAGTAAAAGCAAGATCATGTTTTAATGTATAAAAATGGCTAGTATTTCAGGAAAATTCAAGAAAACATTACCAACATAGGATGCAGGTAACTCCATTATATATAAACTGAAAAATGAAGCCACTTTTTATTTTAGACTTGTTTCTTGGGCAGAGGATAAATTAAAGGCTCAGTAAGGGACTGGACTCTGGAGGCAGGTCTGCCTGTGGACAAATTTCAGCTATGTCGAACTCTCAGAACCTATATTATAGAGATCTCATGGAGGATTAGGGAATTTTTTATTTATCTGTTTTATTTTTCAACCTCCACATATTTTTTAAATAAAGGTTACGGTTGATCTCCCCTGTGTGATATGAAATGCCAGAAAACCCCTTGGGTGTTCCCATATCTTTTTTTCCATAGTTGTTCTCTAAAAGTGGCCTCTGTAGATAGTTTTTTTGAGGTGTACTGAAAGACCTCCCTGGACCCCAGCATCTGCTCAGCCGTGAGCCAGAAATCCTCATAAAATCATGAGGAAACAGACATTCCTAATGGGTCTAGCAGAAAGAAGTAATGGTAACTGTATTAGGGCAAGAAATAACCAAGGAGGTAATATATTAACTAGTTTGCTCGTCAGTCTTGATTAGGTCAATTCATTACACTCATTATCTCCAACTATTACCCAAAGTCTTCCAAAGCAAGTTTTGATTAGCAGTGTACCTAGTAAAAAGTGATGTAGCATTTACTGTTGAGTAGATAACAAGAAAAGACCAAGATTATAACTGGGCATACTCACATTAACGAAATTCCTGAATGGGAAAGTAGAGAGGAAATTTAGTAGAAAATAAGGTCCCTGGGCAGATGGAGGGACACTAAAAAAGATGGGCATGTAGTGGGGGTACAAAGTCAAGCCCCATCACCTCTCCATTGGAATTTTGTTCCTACTTGGCCATAAAGACGTCATAATGCATTCTAAATATCTATATTGTAAATGGTCTCAGGCCCCGTCTGTTGAGCTCTTCAGATTCTAAAAGCTATTGTAAATAATTAACTTGGGAAAGCCACTCTGCCCTATAACTGGTGGCATTTAATTGAATCTATAATAATCTGCACTTTTGCTAATACAATAAGTCTAAAGCTATGCATTGAAACAAGATGCAATAAAATGATGAGGAGTCAAGGGGAGACACCAAAATGTTCAGCTAGAATTTATAAGGATCTATTCGCATTACTGGATTCCAGAAGCAAAAGAAGCCATAGGCAAAAAGCTACCAAAAAATTCAAAAGAAAGTGGTCTGAAGAAAGAGGATGAAGTGAGGTGAAAACGTGAGATGTGAGATAATGGAAGGTCTGGGCTGGACAAAAGGGGATTTTATAAACTCCCAACAAGACCTAGGCAACATTCTGAGCTTATAAAGACTCAGGAACACACAGGAAGAGAACCCACAGTATGGTAAAGCACGCATCGTGATGCTTCTGAAATAGAGTTATGAACTTTCAGGCCATTCATAGAATTAACAAAACACTAAGAAATTTAATAAAAATTAAGTTGACCTGGTTTCACAGTCTTTAGAGAAAACTACACTTGTAATTACTTTGATGCTGTCACAGCATTATCCTTTGGATTCTGGGATGAGACCCAATTCCAAACTACTGGAATCACTCAAATTGTGGTTTCATGGATCCTTTTCTCTTTAAGCAAATCCACACTTGCCACAGACTGCCAAGCATCAAATTCTCTCTGCCATTCACTCGGCCTTAAAGGGTTCTTTCTCATCTACTTTTTGCTGACTGTTAAGATTTCAAGTGTAGCTGATCTTCTTAAAGATGCTTCTGAGTGAACTGAAGCTGTCAAAATTCAAGAATTTAAGATCCCATTGTAGCTCCATGGTTTCTGATTCCATGATAACTGTGATTTCAGATTCAGCCCCATTGATATTAACCTACCCAGAACATGGCATTTCCTTGGTTTTATAACAGAATGTCAAGTCAGTTCAACAAACATTTACTGAACATCAACTACAGGTAAGAGACTTTCACAACTGCTACAAATATGGAGACAGATGACAGTAGTTAAGCTGGGAACAGAATTTAGTTCTGCTCTCCTTCCTGAATCTATGTCTCCGATTTACTGGAAGACATCATTATCAGCAAATGACCTTGAAATTGATATTCACATTGTGTTCTCTGCTGCAGAACGCAGACATTTCATAAAGCACGTCCAGAAAGGAAGAAAACACTTGGTGTGGGCCGTGCAAGATACCCACCCCTAGTGTTTTAATTCAGTTCCTTCACGTAGTCACACATCAAGACACCGATATGCTATACACCCAGTTTGAGCAGCAAGGTAAGGTTCATTAGCAAAAGCCACTGTTCCTTTTTGCCTAAATCACAACTTGTCATTATATTTGTTCACCTCTTTTTTTATAAGCCCGTCACGCTTAAGTGATAAAAGCAGGTGAACCCCCAAATCACAAAATTCAGAACTACCTTGTAAAGGATTTAGTAATGATGAAAGTAACGTGAGCCCGAAGGAATTTAACCTGATTGGTTTCTCTTGGCTGGTTCTTGCAAGAAGGCATTTTAGCTGAGATGGTCATCCACTGACAAACAGAAACTGCTGCTCTGAATCGTTCTCCAAATTAAAAATAGGAGTTTCTAAATAGTGTTAAGAAAGGTGGACTCTCAAAATTAGGCCAGATTGGAATGTGACCTTAGGAAGACTTTGGGGTCAGACATGGTTCAAGTCCCAGCTCCTCTAACTACTAGCTACATGGCTCCATCAATTTATTTAACCTGGGTCTCAGATTCCGCCTGTTTAATTGGGGGGAGGGTCATCAGTATATGTAAAGAACGCGTCTCACCACTTAGCCAACAGGGAGCCAGCGAGTAGGTGGAGCTGATCCCTTGGTATAAAGCACTGTTGGCAACTATTTCTTTGCAGTCGCTGCATGTCTTTGTAGCTGGCGTTGCAAACACTCATTAATAACATTTCTCACTTTGTGCATACTGCAATAAAGGACTCTGTTGCTAGTCAATCTGCATTTATCTGAATCACATATGGAGGGCTCAAACCCTGAGAAGAAAAGCAGCATCGAACATATAATGCTTGCTCTAAAGCACTTACACTGTAAGAAGTCACTTTGGGGTGATTGCCAAAATATATTGTTAGCTAAGAACAGATGTATGCATTTGTCAAAGCTCACAGAGCTGTATGTACACTTAAAATAGGTATTTGTGTGTGTGAATTATTCAATTAAAGACAATCACTGAAAGAAGAATGCTGCTGCCCAAATATAACCCTTAGAGATTCGGATGAAATTGGTCTGGAGTGTGTGGCTTGGGTACAGAGAGTTTTAAAACCATCCCAGGTGATTCTACCTAGAAAAAAAAGTCAAAAATCAAAAGCGAACAAGATGCCAAACAATGTGAACAGTGATCTAGGGTTGCCAGACTGAGCAAGTAAAACTCAGGACACTCAGTTAAATCTGAATTTCAGATACAACACCAGTTAATTTTTTAGTGTAAGTATGTCCCAAATATCATACATTTATCTAGATGTCACGTATTTCGTTTGACAACACTACATAATATGTTAATTTTGTGCAAAAGAAAAAGAGAGAAAAGAATATGTGAATCCAATTGTTTAATTATCCATGTGTAAAATAGATATGGAAGACTAGATATGGGAAGGTGAACTAGACAGGAGGCCAGGAAGAGAAGGACCCTGTTCACTGTTATTTTTTGTGCCTTTGGAATTTTGAATCATATGAAAGTATTACATATTTTTAAAAACAAAATTATAACATTTAAAAATAAATAATTTCTAATAGAAGGGAAGAATCAATACAGGGAGACAAAACTAATATACATGACACACTTAGAAAACAAAACTGATAGAAACTTGCCCCCATATTTTATTCTGTTCTACTCTGGTAGGTAGATGTAAGTAGAATATTAACAACCGCTTGCTGAGTTGCAGACTATAAGTGGAATTAGTGTTAGCAACCTATTAAGCTGCTATTATGCTATGCATTCACATACATTAGTTAATTTAATCCTACAGTAATCTTTGGGGGTTTTCTAAATGAAAATGCTGAAACACAGAAACATTAGTGAACTTGCCCAGAACCACATTTTACGATGGGCAGGCCTGGGGTGTGAATCCAGGTCTGTCAGAATCCACAGCCTGTTGCTTTTAAACACAAGACCACACTATACCGTCTTCAAGAATATGAATTCCTAAAGCCAAGACATTTGTATTTGGGCATGAGAACTGATGCAAAAAGGAAGAGCAATGAACAAACACTTTCATATGCTAACATCAGTCACCGAGCTACGAAACATGACACGCTGGTAAGTATTGTGCTTGTTTTTAAGTAAATGCGCACGTATATTTCACTTTATGCAGTGCCTGTGTTCAGGGACAGTCGTTTATAAATGACATTTATATAAATGTAATCATACTTAGAATAAAATTGGAAGTCTGCTTTTTAGACAAACTCTTGTTAAATTCTTTTTCAGAAGGGAAGCTATTTTTGAAGTATGGTTGACCCAGATTCCGTTGGTTTTGGACAGTGTACAAAATGAGATAAACCAGGCGACTGCCAACTGTCCTCTGGAGTTGGGGGTCTTCACAGAAAGCATGACCGACGGCCTGTAAGTGGGGAGGATACTTTGCTAAATTACAATGGATTTAACTAGTTAAATTAAGTTTCTAACTTGAGCCTACCTTTAGCTAATTTATTGTTTGAAAAGTATGAATAAATATTTGCCAGGGAGAAGCAGAATGTCACTTAACTCATCAAACCAGTACTACTTTTAAAGTTATCAGAAACAGGAATATGTTAGAGGGCAATTTTGTTTTCTACTGTGAATGGTTTTTAAAAGATTGCTCCAAAACCCATTTTGGTCTACACGTTCTGTCCACTCCCAATGGCCTGCTGTCTTTATATTGCAGGGTGTGGTGAGCAGGATGAAGGAGTTTATCTGTTGGATATGACAATGGAAGGCTAATATTTAGCCTTTGAAAATTAGGAGTTCTAAAAGCAGCTGACCAAAGGCTATGATCCAATTGAGAGGAGAGCCACAGACTCCCTAAGTAGTTGTCAGGATTTCTGTCAGATATTGGGCTGGGAGTGGTGGTACAGCAGGTAACCGTCCTCCCAGCCCAAGTGCAACCAGAGGAGGGCACGCTGAAGCTAAGGCAAGCCTTGCCTTCCCCAAATTCAACCTTTGTACTTTCTCCCATTACACATCACCTCTTCTAAGCAGCCAATATTATAATTACAAATTCAGGCTTTTAAAAGATCAACTCAGGAATGAACATTAATACTATGCCCCAAAGGTGCTGTGGGCCAGGCAATGGCTCCCTTTGTCAGTGCTGGTGGCCATCTCTGTAGACTGATGTTTGTGCCATCATTTGAAAATTTTATTTTCTACTTTCTTCTTTCTTCTTTAAAAAAGTGAGCATTTTCTTTGAAAGAACAAGACTAAAGAATATGTATAAAATGCTAGACTTACATCATCAAAGAGTCTATCTAAAAAGCTATGAATAATTGAGGATTTTACATTACTTTTAGCTCTTTGGAAAGATACCCCTTCACCTCCCTGCTCTTTACCACTTCTTCCTACACCACGAAATATATTTGCTTTTTAAAATACTTACACATATCTGACTTAGTAGATATTTTCCAGAATGCATCACATCCTGGTAAGATATTACCAGTAATAAATCTGCATAAAACTCATATTGTTTACAACGAATCAAATTGCATCTCCATTTAATTGTATTTGTTATCTCTAATTGAATCAAGTTTTTTGTTTACTCTTCTTAATTTTAAAAATAGAGAAAATGAATGGTTTATATCTTTTATAAATCATGATGGTTAAACAATGTTCTTCCCTTGGTTTTCTGAAGCCCTTAATTTTTTTTTCTCTGTAGGTCAGTAGCCTGTTCCTACTTAAATGTCTCTTTATCTTGAGCCCAGGGAAATATATGTACATTTATTTATGAATAAGTTCTATGAATTTTTCCCATTTCATATGTTAATAATATGAATGTCTAAGACTCGATATAAAAATCTCTGTATAAAAACTGCTGATAATGTAAGATTATGAAACAGCCATAGACACTTATTCTTATAAATTCTGACAGGAATTGGGTTAATATTCAAATCAGGACAAATTAAACTCAAGAATTTAGGCATCAACAATCAATCCATGAAATACATGTGGGGAGGTTTAAATGAGTTTATAAGCTTTTGCCGAATCTATTTTTTTTTAAACATTTCTTTACTCACTATTTGAGCCTATATGTTATACCTTTCTCCAAATCTTGTATCAGAGAAGTCTGAGCACGAGTGGTAGGATTAATTAGTAAATAAAAACAAGCCTGGCTGTTTAAAAGAGTCAAGGCTCAGAGGGGGCATTTTCAGTGATGTCTATCCTGATAATCAACATGATGTTTCTGTCTGACATCACGTTCTTAACGGGAGCTGCCTGGCATGAGCTGGAGGTCACAGCCTTCCTCATTCTTCTGCCCTCCCCAGGTTGATTCCTATTGCTACTGTACAAATGCAGGTGTTCTCTTTTTACAGTGATGAGAGGCATCAAAACAGCAGCCTGCTCAAAACATAGCGCCTCCTCCAGTTCACCAGAGAACTGGGTAACTCCATCATTACAATCATTTCATCCGAAGCTCTTTGGAATGTAAATGTCAGCGTAGTAACGCACATGATAGTCCTGCATTTCATGTCAGCATCTCAGCAAAATACAGAACTTCAGATCCCTGTGGAAATCCTTCACAGAACAACGAAATGGTATTTGCGCCTTGGGCTTCGCTATCAGTATAAAAGAATCACATAAGGTCCTTTTCTACATCATTTATAAAACTACCATTAGAAACATTATCTTTCTGTACTTTGTGCCATAAAGTAACTCTGAGAATGTAATAACAGAGAAAGAAGTCTCTCCCAACAAACTGATAAACTTTCCTTAATCTGATAAGAAAAGCTAAGGTAGTCAGTATCTTTTCTGCCTGGAAGATCAGAGGTCAGTTTTTTGCTCAAATGTAATAAGCATCGAAGTTTCTCTTGTTTAAACTACTTTACCTCTTAATTCTGAACTACATGACTCAGTGTTTGCTTGTTTTTCATTCTTCCTTTAGCTACTTGACTGCATTTTTATCTCTAATGCTAAACGACTGCAAACCGTTTCAAGGAGGAAGTAAATACAGTCGATTCTTGTCATTCATGGTAGTTTTATTCTGTGAAGTTACTGCCAACACTGAATCAGCAAACACTGCAGAACTACTTCCAGGGAAAATACAGGGTGAGGTTCCTGGCAGCCTCTAAGTCGCAGTATTTTCACCAAGTGATCAATATATAACCTTGTTTTATGTGTGTTTCTGTTTAAAGACACCTTATTTAATATATATCTTATTGATTCAATGACACGGAACTCACAGCTAAGTGTGCCGTAACTAACTCAGGCCTGAAAGAAGTTGATCTACCACACGGATGTTCTCCGTAAAACATACCACAGCCTTGCTGAGCCTAGGAAACCTCAGGCAGCACTTCAGCAATATGCTTGAGAGCCCTTTTAAATGGAAAAACTACCACCTAAAGGTGCAAAAATGAGAAAAATGTGGCACTAAGTAAACTTTGAAAAGGACACTTGTTTACTGTATGAGAACCAAAACCAGAAGGGAGGGTTTCACCGTGATTGACCTCAGCCAGGAACTTGCACAAAATCTTCCCCACTGCATACCCATCTGTGAATGCCTGCAAAAGCTCCAGGAGTGTTGATTTCCGGTGGCAAATCAATTTCAGCCAGTAGACACGTTCACAAATACACACGCAGTGAATTGTGAGCATGGACTGGGTGTTTTCCCCAAATTAATACTGTATTATATTTTGGCCAATTAGCGCATTGGCAACAATCAGAATATTAAATGATGGAGTAGAAAGGAGGGTCTTCAGGAAACAGAACCTGGGACGGGTCCTTTTTTGATAACCTGTGGAAATGTGAGAAGGACAGAGGAAAGACAAGACCAGCAGATCCTACAAGCAACCAGGAGTCCCACAAGGGACTCGAGTCCTGGGAAAAGGAGAGGAGACACAAGATGAGGCTAAAAAAGAGATTGCACCAACCTACTTCACAATTTTACTTTTTTTCCTATGTCAGTGACCCTTTTATTATATCCATTATTGCCTAACTAGGGGAATTCAGAGGAACTTTGTTTCTTCCCCGGTAGATTCCCACTCTAAACTCAGAAAAATATACGAGGCTATTTGACCAAGTATTGCAATGCTAATACGTCTGAGGGAAAAGGAGCCTAATACATAATTAGTCAATTTTGGCCAAAATGTTAGTAAAAGTGGTAACATCAGATTCGGAAGGGAGACTCCTCTTTCCAGTGTTGATGATGAAAAATAGCACTAAACCTGGAGCAGCCACTCCCCTCCCCCATAACTTCGTTTTCACAGTGACACCAACACAAAGACACACACAGGCGAAAGCGGGCAGAAAGGCAGATTGGGAAAGAGTCATGTGAATTTTGTAGGACCAGTAGGAAAGGAGATCAGTCTACTCAGTTTGGATGTTGCACACAGTGAGTTCTTTGGGGATCAACTATGTAAGACGTAGCTCTGAATTAAAGTTGATTAGCTCACGAAGTGAAAATTTGGTCTGATTTTCCACCTGTATTTGGCTCATCGCCAACACTAATTAACCCTCTTGGATCTTCCACTCCGTGAAAATTACTGGAATTATTAGCACCACAGGGCTCTGCAGATATTTTAACTCATAGCTATTTGTCATGGTTTGATGGGTAATTCAACATCTTTTTCCACAAAGTTGTTTCCTGTAGACACTGATACATAGGTAAACCCCTAATTGTACACTGGGCTTTACTCATGCCCTCGACTTGGCTCTTGAGGTCACGCCCTTGTTATTTCAGACCCCACCCTGATCACTGTGATACTCCTCCTCTGCTCGCTGAAGCCATCTCTGGGCAACAAAAGGGCTTTTCTAGTTCTGGGCCACGTCTACTTCCTGTCCTTCATTTGGACTGTAGTCCTAAATCTGTTCGGATGAGTGAGTGGCATACAGATTCCAGCCTATGAGGGATGGTTGCTCTAATATTTGTGGTTTTTTAAAATTATTTTAATCCTGATAATCTGAAACGGGAGAAAAATGTATAGCTCTAGTTCAGCCAAATTTTATAGAATTTGAGGAAATCTTTCAAAGGAGATTTCATCATTAACATTTTATATTTCAGAAGGATAAAAATAATCATCTTGTTGCCATATGATATTTTAAAGCATCAGAATCAAGGAGACTGAGCTAAAAGTTTGAATGCACCCAATTTCCAAATAAGCCAGTTTGCTCTGCTTAATTTTATGATAGTTTGACATTGGTCCCCTGACCCAGCTGATACGCAGCAGGTGCCTACCAGTGTGACTTAAATGCTCCTGCTATTCTGATTGGTCAGCAGGTGCCACGCCAGTTGGTTAATGCGTTTAATAGCATCCCTGTTCCCTGGGGAATCAGGAGAGGAAACAGGAGACAGAAGTGTAAATACAGCCCTGATGCTATTTTTAAAACCACAAAGGCAAGTTCTCCTGTCAGAAGCATCTTCTTAATACAGGGTAGTTTACCACTGCTAAAACAAGAAGATGAATTTTACTGAAAATCTAAAGTTACAGGTACACTATTGCCACAAACTTTAATAAGTATCAGTGGTACATGGTGCTAATTTATTTTAGTGCCTTCCTGAGCCTCAATCACCAGAAAAAGTTTAAGCAAACTCTAGCCAGGTTGCAGTACTCTCTGACACAATGCCTGGTGACAATGGTGCAAGAAACTGTGAAGGACGGTGATTGACTTTATGGAGGGTTTGAGTTTCAGCTCATTATAAAATAATACCAATGCATGAATTTAAGATATTTTTGCCTGAAACTGACAAATCTAGGGTGAAATGTTTAGTTTAAGCAGCCCTCCAAACTAAGAATATTTTTAAATAGGCATTTTGCTCTTAAAAGTAGAGACAGACAAAACCTAATGGCAATGGGGTGTTTTGAATTCTGCCCTGACCCACAGGAAAAGAGGAATTCTAGGTATTCTGTTGATATTTTCTCAATGGGTTTTTTGTCTTTCTTGATATTATCATGTAAGCTTTGATGGACTTGATAATGTCCTGATAAACTGTTATGCTGAAAAATAATTTGAAAATATCTATAAAAATTTTCTTTCACACACAAAGCTTTACAGAACTCTCTGAGAACTAGTTCAAAAACCTCAAATCCTTAAAAAGAGACTGAAAGTTATTTCAGTGAATTTGTCTATGTGTTCTAAAGAAAAAGAAAGAAAAACCCATGCAAATATTGCATATGCAAAGAAAAATGCAAGGAAAAAATCTACAAAATATCTCTAAAAATTTCAGTAGCTATCTGGCCTAGGTTTTCCATATAACAAAATAGTAAGAAACTGCTTACACATTACTTCTTACAAACAAGTAGGTCAATCATTTCCATGTCAGTTTTCTAAATTTCACTGACTTAAAATTAATTATTGTTTGGAAATAACCCAAGCACAGACAGAAAACCAGGACTGAACTTTCCCATGATGAACTAGTTAATTTTACTTTAGGGTTATATCTTAAATAGTGGCCTCTGCAATTGGACATATGACCTACCTTGTTGACAATGCTTCCAAATATGTTTATGTGGCAAATGCTGGACTCCATTTTGCTTACTATAATCGATAATATGTATTTGTCTCTAAGGAAAATCAAACTGTTATCTCTTTGTGATTCCTATGAATTGTTGAAAACATCAATTTTGAACCGTTTTATTCCATGTAATAGTCTTGTTTTTCTAGGCTAGCAGGCTGGAAATTGAGTTGAACAGTATATGCATGTCTTGGCGTTGGGGATTTCTCTAAAATTACCAAGATGTAAACAACCAAGGGATCTTTTGCTACCTGTAAGGTTAACTATTTAGTTTGCAATTGTGGACGAAGACCTCTTTAGAGACACTATAGTTTTTTATGACCCCACCTCTTACATTATCAGTTGCCTGAGGTTAGCTAAGAAAAATGGCACCATTCCTGATGGAAAAATACTCAGGTGGCTACTATTACTTTAATCTTCAGACTAACCACAGTGTCTGCCAGTTTATCAACTGAGTTTATTTACATATAATTGTAATGTTCACCCACGAGACAGGAAACCAAGAACTTACTGTCAAGGATACAGACTTAAGTGTTTTGAACAGTTTTGGTGATCAGGTCTCAGACTCTATGAAAAGAACAATTCCCTGAGGATGGACTTAACAGACTCTAGAGAAAGGACATCCTTTGTACAAATGGACCATATTTTCAGAACAAGGAATTTGAGTATCTTTTTAACCTACAGTCTGCTCTGGTAGTAATGGAAGGTTTTAAATGGTTTCTGCTTCAGAAATTCTTGGTCAGCGAGTCACCATCCACATTAGCTTTTACTGATAAAAGTTCTTTTGGCCCTAAACTCTTCCCCTACAACTCCATTCTTAAACCTAGAACCTCTAACACTGGGGGTGCCTTTGGATTTTTGTAACAACAAAGCAAACGTTTACCGGGAAGAGTGATTCATTAGCTGTTTTCAGTCATGGCTACTTTAAATCATCAGAAATTAATTCATCAGAAAGATTAGTCAATAAGTCATTGGTTTCCCAGTGTGGGAGCAACAAATTGGTACTAACCACTGTAGAAAATTATCAAAAGAGATAAAAGTCAGCTTTGAGATAAATTTCTAAGAAAGATCAATTTTACCCATGACTTTTTACTAAAAAGAAAGTTCTTTGCTCTACCTTCAATAAATGTCAAAGAAAAAAGATTCATGGAGACTATCTTTCCTCCATGATAAAACAGACAGGTAATAAAATTACTTGCCCACACAGGAGTTTAGAGGCAATAGGGAATATGTGGCCTTATAAAAAGCTTCATTATTTTCAGTTACATAGGAGAATCTGAAGATATATCACGTCTACAAAAAGTCTGCAAAAAAGCATCTTTTGTTTCTTCCTTAATAAAACTTCATAGTAAAACCAACCATTGTTAAGAATGCTATGAATTTACTTATAGACACCATTGCTATAGCATAAATGTATTTTTGGAAACCCACCACTGGAATGGATATTATAAAAATACTCATTCTCTTTAATTCTAATATCAACTAACTCCAGGTCAGTTAAACAGGAATACTTTTAAAGGGATTGGAATTAAATGATATTTGCTGCAAACAAACAAACAAAAATATATTATTCTATATCTAGTCTTCTTGGACTTTTCTTAATTAGTAGTGGATTTGATAAATGCTCCCAGTATCTGGGGGTGCTGGATAATACATCAGGCCAAGAGAATGGCCCTAAATAGATAGAAACTTTTACTTCTGCCTATATATTCCCTTTTCTTTGGGACTTTGTGGTTTGGGGAAGACCTCGCTGTTGCTTGAGTCACTCAGTTCAATTTTGCCTTTAAATTGCTCCTTGGGCCAATTTTGGCAATCTTTAAAAGAAACTAGACTCAAAGATTATGGCTAGAACGGGAAAAATGTTTAACCTTCTCTCATCTCTTTTCTATCTTGGCATATAGACAGTATGAATGTCCTGAGATCTCAACAAGTTACATGCAAAAAATTATTTCAAACAGGAAGCAGTTCTAAGAGAAAGTAGAATTTTTATAAGTGTACCCAGTAAAATGAAAATTATCAAATTTTTGATTTTCTTCCATAATAGCCTAGACTTGAAAATTGGTGCATTCAATGAATGCATTCTTCTGGTGATGATATTTCAAAGCTGAAAATGATGGTGTTTGTTGTCAGTCTTTAATCAAAGGTTTGTAATGTTTACATCAATGCAAATTTTTACCCTTGACTACCATTTCATAATTTACAGTGATCCACAATGTTCATCATAAGTTACAGAACGAGTTTTTTGCAGTAATATTTGTTTTTCTTCATATTTATTATTATACTCCCACACAAGTGGGAGTGCCAAAAACAAGAGATGTGTGTCCATAATATTAGCTTACCTATATTCAAACCTCAAACAAGAAGAAAAAACAATGGATATTTCCCAAGAGACTATGAAATATTGATGAATTTACAGAAAGAGATAATCTAGAAGAGTCACAGTTGGATAAAAGCTTAGTAAATAATGTAAGTAACAAATGCTGGAGAACTAAAGGACTAAAGTCAACATGGTTTTAATTAGAAATCTTGACTGGGATATTTGTAGACATGGATTATGTGTCTAGCTCATAGTTGAGTCATTAAAATGTTGTTTAGAATTTTTCCTTCTCCATCTATAATAATCAAAACACACACAAAAAAACTGGGCTACTGGCATATTACAACAAGTTTTTATGGAAAAACACATTTGTTCAGAACTAGATGTCTGAAATGATGCATTTGTAACAAAAAGACTTTAAACACCTGAGTGCAGAAAGAACAGAGACAACACCGCAACTGGACAGGCAGGCGTGTAGAATGGTCCCCTGCTGATTATATGACAATCAGAAATAACTGTGATGGAGAGCGAGAGGCAGTCAGATGGCTGTATAAAGAATGTTCTTAGATGCAATAAAATATTTCCCAAACTTTTTCAGACAATGAACTGGAAAGAGTATTAACATGGGGAGGGGGATGGAGGGAGAGGGGGAAGAGGAGATGGGAAAGAGAGAACAACTTGCCTTAAACATGGTCAATCACCAGATACATGTTTATAAGTCAATCACTTAATGATATTTTACATACTGTCGGGAATTTCAAAAGTAATCATTACTAAATGATTATTCTTTAATTCTTTTAGAATATCGAGATTATATTTTTTAGGCTTTGGTAAGCAGAGCTTGAGGTTAAAAGCATCATAAATTCAATCACAGCAGAGCTAGAACAAAGGTACTGAGTAAAAGAGAATAGCAGCCAATTTGTTCTTAAATTAATATTGGGCATCAGTTATTCACATGATATACCACGACTTCTTAGCATCCCATTTCTAGCTGAAGATTAAAAATAGGCCTTTTCATATCACATCCTATTTATTTAAACCATTTCAATATGGTTTTAACCCTCAGTTTGTAAGTACCAGAATATTTTCACTGAAGTGATTTTTTTCCCCCAAGACATGTTCTGCAGTGTTTGGTTCCTATGTTGTTTCTACTAGAAAACTTTGCCTCCAAACCTTGAGAGGGAGCATCTGATAACAGGTACTGACAACAGGCATTGGAATGATTAAGATCAAAGACTGAACGAGGGAGGGATAGGGGCAGAATGGTTTCCGCAAATTCAGTTCACACAAGAAATTAAGAAATTAGCAAATGGGGTGCATTTCTTCTGTGCTTCCCAGTATTGGGAAGAAAATCTCAGAAAACCCGAGGCCTCAGTCAGCCCAAGGAGGCACCTTGGGTCAAGATAAGGATATACATTTTTTCAAGCACTAAGAGATGCCTGCTTTTTTGTTCCCTCTTTGGAAAATCTAGTTTCGTTCTATATTTCTTTTTTAATATTTTGGCATATCTAGAAACATTTATCAACAGTACATTTTGTTTATGAAAATAGTCTATTTTAAACAATAGTCCATGAGAACTGAGTAACTCTTTTAGTGAACTTCTCCAGCTCCGAGGACCTTGGCTAAGTTAGACAGGACAAATATCATACAAATCAAGTTTGCCTTTCCTAATTATTTTTGTTCCGGTGTCTCCCTCAGGTCAGATTTAATGTACAGTTTCATTTCTCTGAGCAAGTTAAGGAGAGAAGTGACAAGAAAACAGATCAGGTTGACCTGAGCTAAATGGAAAATACACATATGGGCTACAAAAAAAAACAAAAAACAAAAAAACTAAAGTAAAACATTGTATTTTTTCCCCTAAGCCTCTTAAAATGTTTCTCTTTTTTATTTTTCTGTCTATGCGTGTTTGTGTATACTTATACACAGACATACATCTGTATCTACAAATATCTATCCATCTATCTACCTGTCTATCTAAATAGGTAAATAGATACGTAAGTGGAAGAGAGGAAAGAAACAAAGGGAAAAAGGAAGGTAAGGAACTAAACACAAAGCAAGAGTTGCAGGCTACCCAGGTCTAGAGCTAGACAACAGGGATATTAAAATAATCAACCTATTCCTTTCATTTTACACCGGAGAAAATCACGTCTTCAGGACTCAGTGCCATGCCCACGGCTACAGTCCCTAGCACAAGCAGCGTCTGATTAATGATGGGCTTCAGGACGGTGTGATTTAAATCCCACCAATTTGTGATACATATAGCTGCCCTCTCTGAAGTTATTCCCCAGATTATGTGGAGGAGTCTTGATATCCTTGAATATAATTTTACCTACTAAAAAAAAAAAAAGTTGTTCTTGCATTTCTGGATATTAAACATTCGGTTTATATGGCAGCTATTAACCTACTTTACTTTGATGTTTTGTTATTTTTTTTTTACAACTGCATTAAGTTAACTTGTACTATTATCTCTTAAGTTTGTGACCTAGAATATCTATTAAATACCAAGGAAATTGTGTTCTTTCTTGTATTTTTAGGATCATAGTTTTGGAAGAGAGGTTGAAGGTCATTTAGTTCAACTTCCCTGTACAGACTGTCTCTACCACAAATAAGTCGCGGAGTGGACATCTCAGTCTTCTCTGACCTTATCCAGTCTTTGTAATGACTTCCCAAGTGGTCCCTCCAGCCTCACCTTGTGCGCCTCTCCAGTTCCTGCATTCCACCCTCTAAACTCTTCCGTCAGCTCACTGAGTGCACCAAGCTCTTTCTCAGGAACTCAGCAGATGCTTTTACTCTGTCTGGATGGTTCTCTCCCAACTGTCCACCTGACTGACTCCCAGACATCCTTCGAGTGTCGACTGAAACACTATTTCCTCAGGTGGGTCTTCCTGACCAAGCCCACCTTGATTCTTTCCCATCTAAAGAAGTTATTTGCAGTCACAGTAACTTCTCAAATTTCTTTGATTATAATTTTTTTATTGCTGTCTAAGCCTTCCCATTTTGAACACTATTTTATGTATAAAGAAGATGAAAGAAATATAGAATTCCACTTTCCCTCAAATCCACCAACTTCATTCAGTGCTTTGTTCTAAACAACACTAAAAGAAGCTTTGGCCCTCCTCAGCATTTTCCCCAGGCGTCAGCCCACACTAGGTTTTACTCTTTCTCATAAGTACAGCTCATTCAATACCTTTGCGAGTATTTCTAATCATGTGACCCTTTGTTCATCTGTTCTGCAAGCCATTTTCAAAAACTGATTTTATTAGAGCATCTATGTAGCTTCATGAATTTCTCTAGTGATCTCTCTTTGGAGACTATGTGAAATGCTATTTTCAGAATTTTTTAAAGTTTTTATGAATTCCTATTTCTAAGAACTCTGTTTTCTATCAAAGTTGCCCATGATTCCAAATTGCCACGTGCAATCCTCATGTCCCGGTCCTCACCTCACTCTTCACCTTAGCAGCACCCGACACAACTGACCACTCCCTTCTTTCTGAAACACTTCCTGGCCTGGGTTCCATGACGACACTCTCGGGGGCCGGGGGTTCTTTTTACTGGCTCCTTCTACACAAGATCCCTCGATGTTAGAATAAGCCAGAGCTTGGACCTTGGGGCTCTACTCCTTTCTCTCTCTAAAGTCTAAGTGATGTCCTCAAAACCATGTCTCTAAATAGCATCCACAGACTCTTGATTCCCAAATTAAAAAAAAAAAATTCAGTTATGACCTCTTCCAAGTGCTCTAGATTCTTCTTATATCCAAAAGCCCAATCTGACATTCCCATTTGGATGCCTAAGAATACATCATAGATCTTAAAACAAATTCTTCACTTCCCTTTCAAAACTGTGTTTCTCCTGGCTTTATCCATTTTAGGAAGAGCTTCACCATCTACCTAGTCTCTTCAGTCTAAAACCTGGTGATCATTTTGGTTCTTTCGCTTCTATATCCCCATCCCTTATCTAATTGATCAGCAAGTCCTGTCAGCTCTGTCTTGAAATACATCCTAAATTTCTCTACTTCTCTCCAGGACCACTACTGCAACCCTGATCGACGTCACTGTCATCTCTGGTCTACTGGCATAGCCTCTTAATGACCTCTCTTCTACTCCGCATGCCATACAATGCATTCTCCTCCAGGAGGCCAGGGCGATCTTTTAAGAAGACGGCCTCCTCTGAGGCTTTTCCTGACCACTGAATCACAGAGTCCCACTTCCCTGCCCAGGTCACTCTGTAATTATTTCATACTTTAAAACATTTTAACTAGCACTGAATTTTGTATAATGGTTAACTTAGGTGTCCATCTCCCCAAGCTAAAATGCAGTTCCCACGATGGTAACGTCTATTACCCGTAGGCTTGGAAGAATACCGAGGTTTGTAGGGTGATCAGTATTTGCTGAATGAATTTTCAACAGATAGTATCTAAATCATAGTGTCGTCTCCTTTCATGCAGAATGAAAATCAAAAGCCGACACATTTACTAGGATTTTCAAAGCCCTTAGTGAGCTGGCCCCATTATCGCCCCACCCCCTTTCAGGTCACCCCATCCCTCCCTCGGCTCCAGGTGTCCAGGCAGGCTTCTTTGCTGTTCCTGGACAATACCAGGCAAAACCCTGCTTGTTGTTCTTTCAGTCTGGAAAGCTCTTCCTCCCCGTAACCACACGGCTCACTCCCTGGCTGCCTTCAGATCCACATTCAAATGTCATCTTCTCAGTAAGACTTTCCCTGGGCATCCGATCTAAAATTTCAACACTCCCTGGGCTGTGTCACTACTGCTTTCTGCCTGCCTCCTGGGATGCACATTCTCCCCTTAGCACTTATCTCTGATGGAGTGCAGATCCAACTGCTCACCTTCCTTACTCTCTATCTCCCCGGGAAAGGGCAAGCTCTGTGGGATCCGGGGGTTTTGTCCGTTTTTTCCACTTCTATCCAGACAGAGTCCAGAAGAGGGCTTGACGCTATTAATGAACATTTGTTGAATAAGTGAACAAGAAACTTAAATTCTTTTTCTCAATACATTCAGTCATTGTTTAGTTAGAAAAGACAACTTACTGAAGGTTTTTTTGGCTATGTGTTAAGCAGCATTTTATTCTCATGACTGGTAATCTAGACAAGTTTCCTTCATTTAAGGAAGGCCCATGAGAAAAGGTTAATATTTAAAGAATATGAATAATGACTGCAAAGGGTATGAAGTACATTAAATAATTACTCTCAACTCCATTCATGGGGCTTACAACAGGTTTTTATTATGCTTAGTGGTGTTGCTACTGCCTACTTCCATATAATAAATGTCAGCTCCATATTACACCTAATAATGAGTGAAAAAATCATTCCTCTTTGGCCGCCAACTCTAGAAACTGACATACCCTTCATGAGAAACATCTGGTTTATCCAGTCTGTTTTTACTGTAATTGTTTTCCTGCAGCTCAGCATTATAATTAGTTGCTCAAGAGCTGAACTATTGGTTAACCTACCCTGATGAATCAACTCAAGAAACTGGATTAATTGTGAGCTGAGCTTTATGTGAATAGCTGGTCTGTATTTCATGCTCTCCTGATACGAAAGACCAAAAAACTAACCAGGAATGTCCCAGGGTGAGGGCGGGATAAGGGCAGGTTTCTGTTCTGCACCACCTGGGGCTTTGGATGATTTCCACTTTTCCAGAAGTACAGTTAAATAAATGAAAAGCAATTTAGAAACCAGTAGAGAATATTAGTATAAGCTGGTGTGTCAAGGAGCTGAGAAGATCAATTATATTAGGGATACCTTCCCTATCTGGTCAAATATTCCTGTTCCCGAAAGGGCCTATGAAAGAGTTGTGGTTTGCTTACACTTGACAGATTCCCTTTATTCCTTCTTGGCATCTTTGAGAACAGGCTTATCCAGTTTCATCTGCAATGTTTTGTTCTCCTTTCGAAAGCAAAGATGGTTAACATTTTATGGGAGGTCACTCTCAGTTCTTGAGCAGAAAAGCTTCATTAACATTAAATGATCTGCCAAGATGACCCTGTTTTGGCGTCCCTAAGAATCCCCTCTTGCCTTCAAGAAGGACTGATTTCCTCAAGGTAGAGGATTATGGTAGGAAGCTGTGAAAAATACCTATTTAGGGGGAACTGCACAAGGCAAGCACGGCTCTTACTTCATACTACAATTTGGACTTTATAATAGTAGCTTGAAAATTCAATAAACAAATTCCTGAGGCTATAATGCTGAAGTTAACTTTTCAAATGCAGAACTATATAACCATGCATATAAAAATATATATATTTGTATTACTGAAGATGTGTGAGTGTAACTAAATATTAAGAACCGTAAACATTTTTCTTTGAAACAACTAAATAAAAATCCATAGCTATTATTATGTTAAATAATTCTGTTGCTAATAACTCCAAAACTATGTGTTATTCACTTGGGCTTAATTTAATAATGTACTCCCGAAACACCTGGAATCTTATACCCTTAACTTTAGGTCTTGAAATAAAAAGCAGTTAACTATGTTCTAGGGGTGCTGACTTGAACCAAACTACGCTTTTTTGTAGGAACACAGCCTCTAGCTTTGCTCTGGGACATTTCACTGGCTTCAATAGTTTTCAGATAACTAGATAACGTTGTTCTGGGTGGGAGGCTCTCGGAAACCAATTTACTGTGACCACTTGAACCAACACACGCGAACGCACCCTCCTCGCTGCAACACTCGGAGCAGAATTCAGAAGGAACGGGGTAAAAACACTGGAAGACACAAATCACCTTTGATTTCTCTGTGGCTGTTTCACGTGAGGACATGCCAAGATAGCCCGGCTTCCCTCACTAAGTGATTGCCCCTTAAGTGAAACTCTAAACGCATTATGATGATGGTGAATTGTTATCTGCTTGTTTTTGAGGTGCAGATGGAAGGAAGCTGCCAATGCTGCGCCTGGTTCTTTTTCGACCCTGACCAGCTGTTTGACAGGCAAGGACCAAAGCACAGACAGACAACCAGCCGGTTTCCTGCGGCCGCCCGCGCACACATCCCGCCGCACCCGGATCTCCGCGGAGCCGCGGCCCCTCGCCCCCGGCTCACTTCCTTCCCGCGCGGGAGCCGAGCCAGCCCCGGGTGGGTGGGGACACATTCCTGCAGCAACAGCCCGGCTCCCCCAACTCACCAGCCTGCGAAGTTCCCTGGGCGAGAGGTGCCAGGTTTCTGGGGCTTCCTTCCCCTTCCCGAGCCCGTGACCTCCTGGGCTCCGCCACCAGCCTCGACCCGGGCTCGGCCTCCCAGGGCTACCGTCCTGGGGACAGCTCCTGCTTTCGCAACCTGTGGCGCGGGATCGGGCCCACGCCGGCCAGTCCCCGGCGCCCGCCCGCGAGCACTGCGAGTGGCACGACTCGTAGCACCACCCCCGGGCCCGCCGAGGCGCCGGGATCTGGGAGGTTTGTGTGAGAAGAAGGCGTGTCTCCCGGCCCGGGGCGGGCGTGCGGCGCTCACCCCAGGCTGATCCTGGGGCTGACTCAAAGGCGCTCGGCTCCGGCTTCAGTTCTTCAAGCGCTGGCAGCCAGCTCATTTTGAGTCCTTGATTTTCGCGTGTGCTCTTTGCTTTCTCTTATTCAGAGAGCCCAGGGCACTGTGAGAAGTGCTTCCAATGCACTGCATTCTCTCCCGGGAGGGGTGGGGAGGTGAGAGTCTCATTAACTAGAGAGCGAGCCAGGAACTGGCACTGGGGAGCAGAGAAAGGAAATAAAAGGGGCTGGATGGAAATCCGTGTTTTAAAAGTTAGGATCTATTCATATGAATACGTTAATCAGTGTGAACCACCCTAATCTTTGCCTCCTAAAATCATTTCAGAGATCTGCCGGTTAAGTAGGAGTCCTGTCTATGAAGTCAGGAGTCAGGAGCACACACATTCACTGAGCTGAGCTTTATTAAGTACCTGCTACGTGGCAGACCTTGCTCCAGACACTTTCAATTCATCCGTCCACAACCAAGATCCTGGCTGGCCCTGTTGCGGTCACATTTCAGACGACTCTGCCATCTCTGGTATACAGCCTGATGGCACAGGTGAAAATCCGAAGTTGAACATATAACAGCAATTGATTTTTTCCCTCTGTGAAGAAAATCAAAAAGTTCCAAATCTGTTGCTTGCATTCATGTTGGTAAACAACAAAGTGATTGCTTAAATTTTCATTGTTTGACCCAGTTCTGACAGGGTGCCTTAGAGACAATCTGGGAGGCACTGCCATTGTCAGCTAGGCATTATCTCCTGGAGAAGTGCTGTGGAAGAGGAGGGGAAGAAAAAAGAGCCTAAAACCAAAACCAAATGCAAACAAACAATAGCAAAGCATTGGAAAAGATATATGTTGGAGAACACATTTGGTTTCACAGAAATCTGTCTATTCCATTAGGAAAACACAGACAAATTTCCATTCTCTGTGCCTCAGTGTTCTTATCTTGAAAATGGGGATGATAAAATTCCTTCATAGGGTTAGTGTGAATAAATGAGTTCATACCAGCAAAGTACAGAGAACAGTGCCCAGCACAGTGAACTCTATATGTGCATGGGCTCGACTTATTATTTTGTAAGTATATGGAGCACGTATCTACTTCATTCTCCCAAAGTAAGGTCCGGTTCATCAAAATTATTCTGATCTACTAGGAAAAAGCATAATAGGTTCAGGTTGTAGATTTTCAAAACACATATTCTGGGAATCTTATATTTATAGTAAATCTACTCTGCATCCATCAACAGTATCTATATAACAACTGTGTGTCTATGGGCCCTGAGAGAGATAAAAGAAATGCATAAACAACTTCGACTTTCTTCCACTGTGTAGCACATTAATTTAAAATGATTCTCTGCACATGATCTAAAATGGCAATTTGTCTTCTTCACCTAGTTCATGTGTTCACTTCCACTAACCCTAACAGCTATTACTTCCCGTGTTCAGGAGCGTTAATAAAGCCCTGTCCCCAGATCATCTCATTTGACTTTCACAGCACTGCTTTGAAAGAAGCAAGGCATCTATTATTTTTATTGTCCCTATTTTTAAGAATGAAGAAACTGAGGTTGCGTAAGTCCCGACAATGTGCCCAGAATCACGAAGGTCCATGAATGTAGAACTCAGGTCTGCTGCTCAGGAAGGCAGAGCTCACCGCGCTCAGGACACCGTGCTGCCTCCCTCCTGCTTCTGGAAAAAGTGCCTGTCGTGAGGAAGTCTAACACACATTTATCTTCTCTTCTCCTCGTCACCCTTCCCCAGATAAGGAAGGAAGTGTGCCAGCGGCCTCACGGGGTTAACTTGCAGGGACAGCTTTTCTGTAGTCACTTGCCACTGAAGTCCTGCCTTTCAGGTTCCGAGGCTCAGAGGCACGAGTGTTACCTGGTGACGCTGCCAACCACTCAAGAGAGGTGGAACTTTTCCTTCCCAGTGTGAAGAGGGGTCCAAGGAGAAGGCAGGGGGACGACATGAGCGAAATGATTCTTGGCCACTTCATGAAGGCCACTTTGACCGGAAGTAGAGCAGAATAAAAGACCCTGGGGAGCCAGTGAAAACAAGGCGACAGCATCTTGTGTCATAACAAACATTAAATGCCTTTCTGCGTCTGGAGTTTATGTGGCACAAATTAAGTAGACAATTTCTGTTTGATAATGATAAACAGGTTTATCATTGAATAAATACAGCACTGAGGTAAACAGACACATAAATATACATGGAAGACTCCTCGTTAGAAACGGTAAATTGACCACGTGTTTTACCTCCCCTTCCCCGAACTCCTCAGACACAAGTATAAATTAATGTTCTGAATGTTATGAAATCGTAACGACAACTAAAAGGGAGAAGAGACATCAAGAGACAAAAGAAACTGCAATGGATTGTTTGGAAGAAACTAAGTCAGACGGAGGCTCAGTAACGCTGAGAAGAGGAGGAGTCTGTACACTGCGTGCCTCAAGAAAGGGTTATGGGTAAGAAGCAAGACAGTTCTCCCTACATAATTTGGGAAGCTCAGGCCCAGGAGACAAAAATACCACCATGGAAGGAGGCCAGCTGGTGGGGTGAACACCAGGGTCTGGTTAGATGTCTGTATACAGAATGCTTGGACCCAAAGTTCCCTTCCCCACTGCCGTGCAAGCAACCAACCATAAGTTCCTCCATCTGCTCAACTCAGCCTTCAGGAGACTGGAGGTTTATTTCCTGGAGAAAGTAAACTAGAGTAATTTGTGGTTTAACAAGATGAACTGAACAAATGCATTTTTATTTTGCTCCTACAGAAAATGAATTAAAAAGAAATGTACATACAAGACAGTAAAAAAAAAAACCTCTTGTAATTGAAAATATACTCAAAAATTTAAAAATTTGACAGGTGGGTTATAAGATGAAAAGTTCAGGAGAATAAATTTTTAATTAAGTAATTAATTATCTAAACACACCAAAATATATCATTCTGATATATTAGAAGCCCAGGAATAAAGAGAAGAACCTAAAACATCTTCTAGAAACATAGAGCAGATCACATACAAAGGAAAGGAATAAAAATTGCACTGGATTTCTCAAGAGCAATAATGGGTCCATGAAAATTCTTTAAAATGCCTTTGCATTTTATAAATATAATTATTTTGAAATGAGAATTGTATAGCCAGACAAAATGTCAGCCAAGTGTGATTAAAGATATTTTTAGACATGTAAGAATTCAAAAATGTACTTCCTTTACTGTTTTTAAGGGAGGATCCCCAAACAAGCTTATAAATCAAAAAAGATGTAGAGATGGAACCCAGGAAATGGAGGCCCAACACAGGTGGGTAACAATCGGCCTGGAGGGAAACAAAAGGGAAGACTGCAGTAGAAAAGTCTCCAACAAAAAAAAAAAAAAAAGAAAAAGAAAAAAATTATTTAACGTACACACACATTTGAAAAATTATTGAGAATGTCTGTGTAGTGGAGGCTGGAAGTGCTCATCCAAGTTCATGTTCTCTTTTTCTTGAGTACCCCACTAGATTTCAATCCTTAGCCCTTTGCCAGAAGGGAGGCATATAACTGAGTTCTAGCCAATGATATGTGGTCAGTAGTGACGCACATCACTTCCAGAACATTCCCATAAAATGACCTATGAGATTCTCTATGCTTTCCCTGTTTCCTTATTAGTATCCAGACACAAAGACTCAGTGAAGAGCTCTGAGACCCTAGAATAAATTACAGCCTCGATATGAAAGAAATTTGTGGCTCTGAATGATTGTGTGGCGTAGAAACCCTAGCTGCCACATATTGGACTGTGACATGAGCAAGAAACAAACTTACTCTGAAATAAGCCACTGAGACTTTTTTTTAATTGTTTGTTAAAGCAGTTAGACTATTTTGACTCTTACAGTTTGAAAGATCATTTGGGAGCATTTATGAATAATTTACAGTAGGTACAAAGTATGCTAACAAGGTGGGGAAAAAAGGATATTAATAACTCTAGGAAAAACAAAAGGTTATGAGAAAGGAAACATACTGATAATATAGCATTTCATTCAGATGTGAAATTGTAATTATAATTAGAAAATGGAAACACTGACAAGAGAGTAACCATAAACTATGATACAACTGCATGTGGAGGGTGTACTATAGGGAGATGGTATATCTGTGTGCAAAACAACTAAATTCTCAACTATTGTAACAGAGTCAATAAACAATGTGTGAAATTGCCAAATAAACAGTAGGATAAGCAAACCATGTAGAAACATGCGAGTATGTACAATAAAAATCCACTGAAAAAGTCAAATGTTTTCCTGTGGGGATTGAGACTGGGTCTTAGAAGGAGACCTGTATTAGTTTATAAGAACTTGAACACCATTTTTTTAAAACTATGAGATATATTACCTTAATAGAAATAATGTTAAAGTAGGCTTAAAATATACATAGGGAAGTAAAAGACATTTGTTCAACAGAGAAAACATGACAATTTATTATTAAAGTATTTGCATATATTTTTTGCATTGTAACCTACAAACAGTGGAGAAAGTGAATCTGGGGTGCAGACTGAAAGATAGATTTGAAAGGACTGTACAGTCTTTTATTCACTCAACAAACATTTAAGTAACGTGTGCCCAATACTTGAGGATATCAGACATGGGGTTAAAGTGAAGAACACAGAGGAAAAATATAAGGTGCTCTATAAGGAAATGAGTATTTTAAAGCTTTAAGCAATAAATATATTTGGTTTCTTCTCTTGTCCTAGGTGATATGAGCCACTGACTTAACTTTTAGGGTAAGATACTGCCTTTCATCTTTCAAAATACTCTTAAAACCTGCCATCTTGTCTCTCGAGTTGAAACCCACACTGATGAGTTCAGAGGTTTCCTAATTCACCCCACTCCTGGGACTGCAGAAAAGACTTTGTCAGGTGGTCACACATGAGGCTGCCTCCACCCTCCGCTGATCTGTAGTTCACATGATGTATGTCTAATCACAAATAAAAATCAACTCCTCCCCAGTTTGAGGAAACCCCATAGCATGACTAAAACTCACAAGACTGGACTCCCAGGTCACGCCAGTTTTCCTCACTGCTTTTAACGATGTAACGTCAAGCAATATATATGCCTATGTGAACTATTACAGGCAAATTACTTTAAGTGTGTAACACATCAAAACCTATTTTAGGCACCAAAGTGGACTTGCTCACGTAATTATATGTACAGCATCTATTCTATGGTTTGTTTTAACCTCCCCACTTCTAACTTTCTTTTGCCTCAAGTTTCTTAGAATGTGAAATGGACGTACACTGGGATATTACGTAGAAATTATTTATAAGAGTCTAATTCTTTCTATGTTAAAGGAACATTCTATGGGAAGGGGACCAAATGGTATCATGAGTTATGTTTGTATATAGCCACAGTAGTGTGGTTATGCCATAATTCTGTCTATGGAGAGTATTAGACCCCTTTATAAACTAAGAAATGTTATAATTACGGACAAAATTACAATTACAAAGTTGCTCACGCAATTTATCAGATTGATTAAGGAGAAATAAATTAGTATTAATAAAAACTCAGTAGATAAGAAAGAATGTAATGATAATACATATACATACACATATAGTTACATATCAACATATATAACTGCATGTGTGAACATAAGTATGGTTACTGACAAGCACATGAAAAACGTAAATGTGTATATGCTTGATGCTAGCTTTATAGTGAGCTACAAAATAAAATGTTATATGAGCCTATCATACAAGTATAAACAAATGTATGGCGATTCCTTCATTTTCCCAAAATATGTTATCAAAAAATAGTTTTCTTCTTCACAACGTTTGCTACTTTTTACCTGCAAAAACTTCAAATTGTGACACCATACACTCAGGAATAATTAAATCTTTCTTAAATTACTTTGCCTGTGTTTTAACCAATTATTGGGTAATTCGTCCAAGCATCCAAACTAACAGTGAGCCATAACTTAGGACAATGCTTACACATTGGGACTAATTTATAGTAAAGAATTTAGATTATATTTTTAAAAAGTTATCATTTTAACCCAAATAGGTAACTGCTGTTGATTTATCCTTGAACACGTATTTTTAAAAGAATAGTAATTTACGCAACAAAATTTCACAGTATGCTGGACATAAGAATGTTGTTACTCACTGTATCTCTCCTATGAGACTGAACATTTCCCAGAGTTCTTAACTTATTCAGAATAAGTTTCATGAAGTTCTTCAGTGACTAGCTAAAACCAGGTTAGGATAAAGGATCACTGAGGATTGAGATTAACATCAACACTAGGACAGACATGCTGTGTCCTTTCTGCATGAAAACGGGACTATTAACAACACAGAATTTTAGCCCTTCACCCCTCATCTATAGTTTATTAGTACTAAATAATCAAGTCTTATGCCCAAAATGCTTTGCTTAGGGTTAAGTTTGGATTTAGCACCTACTTTAGTTTTTCACTTCTTTGTGTTTGTTTATACCCTAATTTGTTTCAGAAAGATGATAATTTTTTTCTATAACTGCATAAAGTACAGTAAGAAAAATAAAACTGAAATTGATAACATTTTTAAAAACCAGGCAATAAAAATAAGATCCAAATTTACAAAAGAGAATATTCAGATATCCAGCAACCATAAAAAGGTGCTCACCATCATTAGTCATCAGAGAAATGCAAATTAAACCATAATGAGATACAGCTATGCACCTACCAGGGTGAGTAAAACAAAATAATAAGTGCTGGTGAGGAGGTGGAGCAAATAAAATGTTCACTTGCTGCCAGTGGGTTTGGTTTGACTATCTTAGAAAACTGAACCTGGGCAGAGATATGGCCCACTTTAAATATATGGTTTGTAGAACTCTGTTATATGTTCACCAGAAGTCATTCACAAGAGCTATTTGTTGTAGCTGCAAGCTGAAAAGAACCTAATGTCCATTAATAATAAGAAAAAAAATTAAATATCAGTGTATTCATAAAATGGAATATTACACATCAGTGAGCATAAAGTATGTCTACGTGCAACATTAGCGAATCTCACAGGCATAATACTGAATGAGAATACCCAGACACAAGCAATATATCCTCTAGAATTCCCTATATGTAAATTTCAAAGTCAGGCCAAATTAATCTATAGTGTTAGCAGTCAAAACGGTGATAATCCTGTGGGGACTGGAGTCGTGACTGAGAAGAGACATAAGAGGGCTTCTCATGATGTTCTGTTTCTTAATTTGCATGCTGCCTATGTAGGTATACTTGTTTTGTGAAGTTTATTCGGGCTTATATGTACGACCTGTACACATTCCCATATGTATTTTGTTCAGCAATAAAATTATCTTAAAATGTAAGTTAACAACAAATTAAAATTGAAATGAGGTTTAAGATTGAAAAAGAGAATGTGAAAGGATAAAGTCCGAAGTTCGACTAGTACAGAAAAATCTCTTTTCTAACATTAGTTATATTTGTTAGAGACCATGAAGTCAGTATGATTCATTACGTACATGAAAAACAAATGTGTTGCTCAAGAGACATCTATCCATTCATAGAATTAAGGTCTTGCTCCCATGCTCATAAAGAGGAGTCATCTTACATAATGAGCTCTGACTTCCAGAACATCCTGATAGTAAAACACCACAAGGAATTGGGGTGGCCTCTTAAAATGGCCATCAGTGCAGACGGATGGCATTAATAGTAAATTTGAGTTCAGTAACCGTAAGTAAGTAGCTCTATGGGTAAATGAGGGGCTGGCAAAACTACATTCTTTGCAGGTTTAATCTAATTGAGGGACTGATTTTAGAGTAAGGGACTGATAGGTTTTATCCTCAGTACATAGATTTTGGTAAGTCCTCAGGCAAGTGGACTTGGGGCTGTCTCCCCAGCAGCACTTGGAGAGCAACCATTGTATTGCTGGTTAAATGAGCATCCATGGGCTTCAGCCAATGAGGGCAAGAGTGACATCTTGTTATGAAAGCTGAGAAGCTTGGCATGGGTATGTGTCTGCATAGAAGGGCTCCCTAGTGCTGCTCAAGGTTACACCAAGGGAGGCTCCTCAGCAAGCAGTTTGGGGTCTCCTGTAACACACACATCACATCCCTGAAGTTCCACTTCGTGGAGCATTAGTCCAATCCTTGGAGGAAAAAAAACTGAACTAAGTGTAACCCATACATTTTCCATGGAACAACGTTACCTGTAAGTGGGTGAAATTCTTTCTTGCAGAGTGAAATAATCTTACTCTTTTTATATATAAAACACAGATATACATATAGCACATAAACAGATACGCAGTCTACCTGTGGCATTAAAATTTCATGGTTGGGGGCAGTTATGGGAAAAAAATGACGGAAAAGGCTTCTTGGGTGAGGGGTTGTGTGAAATAAGGGTTAGGAAACACTGATGTAATCAAATGCAAAACACAAAATAATAACAGCTACCCTTCTCCGGCCCCAACTCAGAGAAGTATTCACAGACATTTAAACATTTAAACTGGATCACCATAACCTCATCCAGTATCCTTCAATAGAAATAATTTGTAATATATATTCTCAGGTAAATGAGTAAGTTAACTCAGTTAAATGTTGGAATATGTCTTATAAAAAGACAAATTTGGTTTTAGAATATTAATACTTTACCTTGGTTATTGTTCTATTAATGTCACTCCTACGCTGGGAAAATAAAAATTGCATTGTACTGCTTAACAATCTTGGTCTTTCTATGATCTGTAGTAGGAGGGGGTGGATATAGCTTGCTCAGTAAGTGTACCTTGTGGTTGTTAAAAATAAAAAGTAGCCGGAGGGTAATATGCTCTGGAGCACTCGAGTGGAATATCTGCTTGAAATTTATTTTTAAAAATAGCATTTTTTTTCCACTGTAACTGGTGAAACAATGCAAAACCACACAAAGAAAAGTTCCCTGATTCCATTCCATCCTCTGCCCTTGAGTTAATCAAAGGTATTTCCACAAGCTTCTTTATTTCTTCCAGCTTTATTGCGATATAATTGACGTAGGACATTGTGTAAGTTTAAGGTGTACCATGTATTGATTTTATATATGAATATACTGCAAACTGATGACCACAGTAAGGTTAATCACCTCACATAGCTAAAATTTTCTGTGTGTGGTGAGGACTTTTAAAATCCACTCTGTCAGGCAACTTTCAAATACACAATATAGTATTGTTAACTCTATTCACCATACTGTATATGGCATTCCCAGAAACTGACTCATCTTATAACTGGAAATTCGTACCCTTTGACCACCTTCACCATTTCCTCCACCCTCCACCCTCCACCCCCTGCCACTGGTAACTACCAATCTGCTCTCGGTTTCTACAAGTTCGGTTTTTTAGATTCCACATATAAGTGAGATCTTAAGTGTCTTTCTCTTTCTGACTTATTTCACTAAGCAGAATGCCCTCTAGTTTCATCTATGTTACAGCAAATGGCAGGCCTTCCTTCTTTAATGGCTGAATAATATTCCATTGTGTGTGTATCACGTTTTCTTTATCCATTTTTCCATCAATGGACACTTAAGATTGTTTCCATGTCTTGGCTACTGTAAATAATGCTACAGTGAACATGTCGGTGCAGATATCTCTTCAAGATAGTGATTTCATGTCCTTTGGTCAAACACCCAGAAGTGGAATTGCTGGATCATATGGCAGTCCTATTTTTAATTTACCAAAGAATCTCTATAAATGTTTTCCGTAGTGACTGCAACTATCTGCATTATCACCAACAGGGCACAAGCCTTCCCTTTTCTCCACGTCCTCACCAACACTTGTTATCTCTTGGCTTTTTGATAACAGCCATTCTAATGGGTAAGAGATATTTCACAGTTTCTGTTTCCATGATAATTATCTGATGTTGAGCACTTTTTCATTTGAGTATCTTCCTTGGAAAAATGTCTATTCAGATCCTTTGCCATTTTTAAATTGAATTATTTGTGGGTTTTTTTGTTATTGATTTGTATGAGTTCTTTATATATTTTGGATATAAATCCCTTATCAGATATGTGGTTTGCAAATATTTTTTCCCATGCTGTAGCTTGCCTTTTCATTTTGTTGATCAGTTTCTTTTTTTTTAAACATTTTTTATTGATTTATAATCATTTTACAACGTTGTTTCAAATTCCAGTGTAGAGCACAATTTTTCAGTTATACATGAACATATATATATATTCATTGTCATATTTTTTTCTCTGTGAGCTACCATAAGATCTTGTATATATTTCCCTGTGCTATACAGTATAATCTTGTTTATCTATTCTACAATTTTGAAATCCCAGTCTATCCCTTCCCACCCCCCACCCCCTTGGCAACCACAAGTTTGTATTCTATGTCTATGAGTCTATTTCTGTTTTGTATTTATGCTTTGTTTGTTTGTTTTAGATTCCACATATGAGCGATCTCATATGGTATTTTCCTTTCTCTTTCTGGCTTACTTCACTTAGAATGACATTCTCCAGGAGCATCCATGTTGCTGCAAATGGCGTTATGTTGTCAGTTTTTATGGCTCTGTTGATCAGTTTCTTTGCTGTGCATAAGCTTTTTGGTTTGATGTGGTCTTACCTGTTCTATTTTGCTTCTGCTGCTTGTGCTTTGGATGTCATATCCATAAAATCATCGCCAAGATTGATGTCAAAGAGCTTTTTCCGTGTTTCCTTAGGAATTTTATGGTTTCAGGTCTTACGTTTGAGTCTTTAATCCACTCTGAGTTACTTTCGAGTGTTGTAAGATAGGGGTCCATTTCCATTCTTTTGTGTGTGAACATCCAGTTTTCCCAGCCCCATTTATTGAAGACACTATCATTTTTCTGCTGAGGATTCTTGACTCTCTTTCCAAATATTGGTTGACCATTATATGTATGCACAAGCTTCTTAATGTTCATATACAGGTTTTTTTTTAAAAAAAGAATAGTTATATAAATAAATCTGGATCATAAATCCGGGTCTATAATAGCTTTCCCGTTACAATGTAAAAGTTGAGTAGTTGCTGCAACAAAGGAGCAGCTATATGACCCACGAGCTTGAAACACTTAATATCTGACCCTTTACAAAGAAAAGTTTGCTGTCCCCAACAATAGAGCATTTAGTTAAATAAATCCTTGTTCATCCATTTGATGGAAAATTGAATCCATTAATGTGTCGTTGTAAAAGAATGTTTAATTAAATGAAAATAGATTCACAACGCATATGAACCAAGCAATTTAAAACAATACACAGGCTGAAGTCAGTTTTTGTTCATACACATCTGCATCTGTATCTGTGTCTATACACACACACACACAGTACTACGTGGGGTGCTTAGAATTGAAGTTGCCCATCGGTCAGAGTCTGATGGGCCCAAGATCCATTTCTGAGCCTACCAATTACGAATTGTGTGGAAACGGGTTAAGTTACCTTGCCTTATTGTTCCATTTCCTTTTTTATAACACTGGAGATGTGCTATCTGTGCAACACAGATAGCTCTCATCCCCTTCCAAAAACTGCTCTGAGGTGAATTAACATAGCATTACCTGTCCCTTACGGTGGTTTAATTATGAAATGAAACGGAAGTTTGAATGTGATGTCTAGCACAGAGCAAAGCATACTACATTATAAATTCTCCTTCTCCCTCTGCTTCCAATAGACAATAGGAGAGACAAGAAACTCCTATCTTATTATTTCTTTTTCAATAAGCAGATGGAATAGAGAAAGGAGAAAAGAAAACCCCTTTCAAAGCCTGGGACATTCTTCACCACAGTGATAGACAAGGACCACAAAGCCCCAGAGAAAAAAAGCCACAACTGACAGCAACATGAGAAAAGGGTATTAATGTATTTCTATGCCATGACATCTGGTTTCTTCTCTGAATTATGTCAATTAAGGCCATAACTGCAGAGGATGAAGGAGCAACTATGCCTCTTTACTCGTTCTCTTCCCCATGCATTGACTTAGAATTATCATTTACATCAAGAAGCGGTAAAATATGTCTTAACTTATTAGCTTTATTTGCCATTATTTTGTGTATTTATATCATACATATATAGAGATATGCATATATGTGTACCTATGTGTGTATGTATATATATACACATACATATATATACATGTGTATACATACATACATAGGGGTAATTTTCCTTACATTAAAGGTTAAATTATTCATTTTATATTTAAACCATTAGAAATAAGAATGTGATTAACAAATGTAATTCCTAAAATGTCCTTGTTACTTAATGTGGAGTCACAGAAACTCAAAATCTGAAAGCAATCGTCCAGGTCAGAATTTTCCAGACTCTCCTCCAAGGAACACTGAGTAGGAAGGGTTCTGCAGTCAGTCTGCTTTGGGAAACACTGCTTCTGCTACTGCCTCTTCACATTCACAATGAGGGCAGCAAACACATTAAAGTGTCTGCAGTAATAGAACTCTTCAGTCTAACTGAGTCTGTCTTATCTTAAATAATTTGGCAATGAAAGTTCTTTACTCATAAACTCCTATTTCACATCTCCTAGAAGTATTGTTCCCAGAACATCTGTAAGCCTTCATCTAGTTTAATTCACTCTTTCTATAGATAAGGAAACATAACCGTGTATAACAAAAAAGTGCACTCTGCAACTCATAGCCTCAGTTCATTTCTGTTTGCCAGCCATTGAGCTAAATGTTGTCCAGATCCTGAAATAATGCTGAATACCTGTTTATCTTCCCTCCAGCCCCAAACTCAAAAAATGGCAATGAAAGAATTAAAAAGGTATTAACCCACAGAGACAAGGGTAAGAAAAAGGAGCAACAGATTATTTTGACGTTAACAAGCAGATGCATGTGTGCTAACTGCCTTAGCAGGGTGGCGGAAACCGCTAAGTCTCCACATGGGGGACACAGAGGAGGACGGCGGATTCACTAGAGACACACAGGACTGCTTAAATATCGTGTGCGTATGAAGCTGACATACAAGGACTTAGTGAACATCGCTATGTACATTCCTCCTCTCCCACTCAAAGTTTAGGAAATGCCTATTTCTGAGTGACTCAGGTGGGTGGTGAAGCACAGAAAGGCTAAAAGAAGAGCAATAAAACAATCTAGATTCTTATGATTATTCAATTTTTTCATAGGAAATGCATCAGTTTCAAGTAACCGTCACTGAGCACCGACTATATAAAAGTGATGGACTAGATTCTGGGGATACAAAGATTATCTCACAGTAAAATTCATATGAAAGCCATGATTCCTGGCCTTAAGAAGTTTACCACTGCAGGGGTTGGGGGATTCATAAAGTTTTGCTGCCTTTTTCAGACATTTATTCAACAGGTAATTTAGTGAGCTCCTGCAAATTTTGTGAGGTCCCAAGTTTGAATTTCAGAACTGTATTAGTTCAAATAAATTCCATAACCACTCTAATCCCCTGTTTCCCCTTTCATATAAAAGGGATAATAATCACGTCGTAAGCTGCATGCCTGAAAACACTTTGATAGATATTTCTGATAAATATATAAAAATAAGAAAACACAGAAGTTCCTGGAATTAAGTTTTGTTCAACCAAATTTATTGGGAGCCTACTAAGCGAGAGGACTTACAACGAAACCCAAAAGTTTAATCTTACCAGAAGTGAACGGGGTACGGGGAAGGGATTACAGATGGGCAGGAGGCCACGTTAGAGGTGACGGATCTATTCACTGTCTTGACTGTAGTGATGGTTTCATGACTAAAATTCATGTGTCAAATACATCAAATTGTATACTTTAATTAGGTCCAGTTTATGAATTAAACTTCAATAAAGCTGCTTTAAAAAAAGGAACACAAACATAAAACTAGGCTTGAACCCCAACCCCTTAAAGGGGACACCATCGTCTTTATATTGAACACCTCCCCCTCCTACTTTTAACTCCCTCAGTGTGGGGTGCATTGTAAGCACTGGTTCTTCTATTTTACATTTTGAAGATGTTGACTTGTTTAAAGATGTTTACATGCATACATGGTATACTTTTGATAATTTTTCAGATCAATATTCTTGCAACTTCAACTTACACAAATGTTGAAAAGTTGGACAGTGAGAAAAATAAGATTATGATTACTTAGATTCTTAATAGTAAAACCAAGGTTTTCAAGCTTTTTAAAAATCAATACAATCCAAAATATCATTATCTGTACATAAATTGGCATGAATGTACTCTACAAAGCAAATGAAGAAAGACAGCCCAATTTTCTAAGAAATTATTCCTAATGTGGGATCGATTTAGTAATGTTTACACCTAATTTTTGGATCGTGCCTCATACAGCATGCAGGTAGCCGCTCAAAAGACGTGCTGCTGTATTGAAGGGAGTGATTATTTTATAATCAACCATCTACTTAATGAAAGCATTTCTAAGAATGTTTGGCTCCGAACACTTGGTTTTGACTTTTGTACTAGCTAAGCTTTTACTGCAATAACAGACTACCATAAATCACTTCAATCTGCAGTATCTTAAACCAACGTTTATTCTCTAACTGGGAAAATTTCATTCAAAATATTTTATCATGTATTCATTACTCTAATAACTCTTTCCTTAGGGAAAGTTTTCCTGTGGACCCTGGGTTGCATCACGGCCTTCCTTTTGCTTTCTCTGAGCGATCAATCTGTTCATAGTTCCTGGTCTAGTAAACACTCTTCTCATTTTTGAGCATGGCTAGATATTAACTAATTACTGTTCATATCTTTATTTTAATTAATTATTTTAATTTTAATTAATATTTTAATTTTAAGTAATATTTCATATTAATTATATGAAATCTATATTAATTATTTTAATTAATATAATCATATTAATTCTGTTATTTTAGTGATGGCGTATTTGACTGTGTTTTCTGATTGAAAACTGGAAGCTTTTAAAGTTATGTACATGTATGTGTACACGATAGTCATTTTACATTTTTGACTGTAGATTGGAAAGAATAAACTGATTTCATTTGTTCAGTAAGGAACTGAGTGATCGGTCATAACACATATTTTTAAAACAAAGTCACTAGTATACTGGCTTCGTCTGAATAGGCTGACGTGTGGTGTCTTTGTTGATGACTGTCAGGAATTTCCAATGCTCCTCACTATCTAGTTCTTCTCTACTTCAGTGTCTGCGAAGATGGACACTTTCCTGCCCTCTGATGTTTGCCTGGGCTATGGGATTGGTTTCGGCCAATGAAATATGGACAGGGTGATGGGTGCTATTCCAGGAGGAAACATTTCGGAGCCAGTGCGCACTCTGCCTCGGTGATCACAGAAGCACGGGTGGGATCGGAGATGCCAAGAGACCACAGCAGCCGGGAGCACTGGGCCAGCACGCGGAGGACAGGGACAGCTGCCTTGAATGGCCTTGAATGGGGCGCCCAGACCACATGTGAATAAGAAATAAAACTGCTCAGATACAGGGACTGTTTGTTAACACAGCACGGCTGAACTCATCCAGATGAGTACAAAGAACGTACGGTACCTTAGGAAGTTATCAACGAACAGATTTTAAATACTCCTAATGGCATACATAGTATGTAACCGACTTTGTTTGTTCTTACAGGATACCTTACTTTTATTATGACGGAAACTGGCTTTTGACTAGTTTTTAGTCAATGTTTAACATGTAATTAGTGCAAAATTTAACTCCTATTTTGAAAGATACAAACAGACTGGGAACAAGAAAAAGACCTAAAAGACCAAGCCGTAGTGCCATGCACATCTATGTTCAGAGATAGAGGATATCCCTGGAGATGATGAAATGATAAGGCGAATGCTAAGGTCTCATTTATTTTCTGAACTCTTTCTTCCCCGTAGTTCAGACATGGCGGTTTTTGCAGTCTGCGTGCTGCCAGCACGGAGCTATCCCATTTCCAGAACTCATCTGTGAGCGCAAGTGTCGATGGAGGGTGTGGCAAACTTGGTCGGTTCGATGGAGGGTGTGGCAAACTTGGTCGGTTCCCCACTGAGCGCTCAAGAACAAAACCATTACAACATAGCCAACAAGACGTTACAGGTGGTGCTTAAATCCCACAAAGGTATCATTACTGATACTCATCCACCAGGAATAAGATGAGCTTGTTTCCACGGCTGGCTGTCAAATGATATGCGTGTTGACAAAGTTAGGAAATTTGCTGGTTTTGTCAAAGGCTGGGGGTTAGTGGTGTGAGTCAAGTTATTGTGGTCACCCCTGTAAAGCCCCAAGTTCCTGGGGAGGTTATGTTGTTAGGGCAAAAAGGTGAGGACTTATAAAAGCCTCCTCAACTCTTCTGTGTGTTGCCCATTCCTACGTGAAAAGTTTAACCCTCAAAATAAGGCTTATCCTCAAAGTCAGCATCCATCAACGTTCGGCTTTTCTTTTCTGAATACTGATACTGCACGTGAGGGTGATATCTCAGAGCAGGACAAGAAGAGTTGAATGAAAATGAAATGCCAGTTGATGTAACTAAACCTCAAAAAGTCGTTCAGCATTTCAGAATAAGCTTACCATCTTCTATGCAGTGCAATTTGCTCAAACCTACTCACGTTTACTTGTAAGAGATTTAGAATGTTTATTTCTGATTTTGAGCAGGTCGACGGTAGTGCTGTGATTAATTTTTTGAATGTTATTTTTGCTAGTTGTTAACAGTTTACACATGGTGTTAAAGACTCATGTTTCTGACCCACTTGACCATCCCAGCTTGATCACAACTAACAAAACATCCTGAAAGCTAATCTATGCCATTACGCATTTGAAAGATGTTTACAAAAATTGCATGTATATAGATCTCAGACATGTATTTACATTCTACATAAGTTATCTTCTTTCATAGATTTGAAAATTTCAAAGACTTAGATTAATATATTGACATTAAATTTTAACAGTTCTTCCTATTTGTTCCTGTGAACATTCATTGTCATTTTCAACCCATATTTATCTTTAAATAAGGATTTTTCTATTGTTTAAGAGTATAATGTAGAGACAGTAAGATTCACCATTTCTAGTGTATAATTCTGTAAGTTTTGGTAAATGTATTTGGTAAATGTCATTCAGTCACCACTGTCAGATACAGAAAACTTTCATCATCTCAAAAATTCCTCCATGCTCCCTGACCCCAGCCTTCCAGCAATTACTGATCTGTTTTTTGTCCCTTTATTTTTGCCTTTTGAAGAATGTCAAATAAATGGAATCATATGGTAGATAACCTTTTTAGTATGGTTTCTTTCACTCAGCTTAATGTGAGTGGGTTTTTTTTTTTATCATACACTGCCATTTCTCAAAATTTGGTTTCTTAATTCATATAACATTAAATATACATTTCTGCCGCACTTTTGTAATCTGATGTTTCTTATCTAGCCATTTCTAATGTAAATTAGAGAGATCAATTTCCTCAAAGTCTGTGGGAACAAATTCCTTTCCACTTCAGTGTCTTTGTTCAGGTTGCTTTCCCCTCCTGAAATACCAAACCCAGCACCTTGACTCGTTCAAATCCTTCATGTGTCCCTACAGGATCAGATCAAGTCCTGCCTTCTCAAATAGTTCTCTCTGAAAAATACAGCCTAAAACAAACCCTGTGTTGAATTGATTGGTCATGTAATACCCGAATTGTTTCAGTTTATTTATGTTTTCTCCCCAGCCAGACTGTAAGGTCTCTGAGAGCAAGATAAGCTTCTAGCATGAGAAGGATGCATGCTGAGACCTATGACAAAGATCCGCAAAGAAGTCACTTGAGAATCCCTGCGAAGGGGTGTTGAGGAAGAGCAGGGGGCTGGTACGCCTTCATAAACCAGACAGCCGGGAGTTCAGGCAGAGTGAGATGTTATACTAGTTCCCCAGTGAGTGTGCACAATGAGAAGGAGATTTTCTTTTGTGGACAGTATGTTTAATTGGTATGGCTTTGAGGATCTGATGAAGATTGGTGTTACCACTGCTCACTGATTCACTGGCTGCAGAAACAGTGCTGGTGACTTCTAGTTGTCTTCAGAATTAACAGCTGGAGGGGGAACGGCAAGTTCTTAACTGAGGAGCAGATGACTGCAAAAGAGTTGTTAAATGAATACTATTTCTTGATGTAAAGACTGCAAAAAGGAACTTGAAATCTTCTATGAGAGCCATGAGATACAACACCTGGAACTAAGTAACCCAAGGAAAGGTCACAGGTCAGTGTTAGTCGTCAATGGCTCCCTCAGATTCCAGGGAAACTCGTATTTCCTTCACGGTGGCGAAGAGCCAAGGGATTCAAAACGAAGCCCATAGACACGGCTATGTGACAGTCACATGCTTTCCACTGTGAGAATTTCCAAACTGCAGACACTCTGCATTAGGATCAGCAGTCACATGAATCAGTGATTAAAGAGCCACAGATTCTTAAACGATACGCCTAATGCCTTTATTTCAGTAGAAAATGTATTTCCTACAAACAGGGACAACCAGTGGCTCTTAATACTATCTTATTAAGTAAGCAATTTTACAGACATTTAGGTGAGCAAAGCTTAAATATTTTTCAAAATACACAGACTGAGAAGAGACTGTGATAAAAACATGCCCCACCCACCACTGCTTCAGTCCTTGGTCATTTCTCCTGTCTTTGAAAGATGTCTTAGAAATGTGTTCATTTCTCTGCAGATCCATGCAGGTAAATGCACCCTTTTCCCTAACACATTCTCCATGTGTAAGTCACCTTGCAAGTGACCGATGAAAAGAGCATGCCTTTTTAACACCTAACTGACCTAACAGAAAAAGAGACTGAACTAGAGAATCAATATGATGATAATTTTTAATTTTTATTGTGACATAATTCCTAACTTTTGAATTCGGTATAAATTTGATCTCTTAAAAATATGAATGAGAAAGAAGGAACAGTGCCCCAGAGTGTCAGGCAGACTGAGTTTTTTCATTTGTTATTTGGATACTCCACGCTTGTCCACACTTGGAATCAAAGCGACTAGCAAAGCAAGGAGATGAAAGAAGAGACAGCCCCTGGAATCAGTCCTCTCCGCCCCCCCGCAAGGTAACACACAATACGCTCCGTGTCACAGCAGGCTTCATCTCTCTAGGAAGACGTGGCTTCTGAGCCAAGCAGATGATTCAGATACCAGCACAATCCCCAGTCCTTGACCTAAGGCTGAGCACACTGCTTATCTGTACGGGTTGTCAACATATCTCAAAAACTGTGACTCTCCACCAAGCACAGGATGTGGGCATCGGAAACAAACAAGGAGGCAGCAGCAAAGTGCTCCGTATCTCTGAAGGAAATCCCACAGCTTGCAAGCAAATCAAGTGAACTGAATACATCGTTCAGTTTTATCACAGTGGGTCGTGAGGAAGCAGCTAAAGCAGATGCTCTACAACAGAGCAACAAGAACAAATGAGCACGGAATTTCACGTGTAAGGGGTCTGCCTCAGCTTACAAGTAATAAAGGCATGATTTTGATGGAGTAGTATTTACTTATTCAATCCATGCATTTGGGGACCTAAATTAAATTTTCCGATACAGTGAGAAAACAAAATCAGTGCTTTCAGAAGCATTTTTATTACTCAACATGGAATCCAATCTCTTGAACCTTGGTCTTCAATTTAGAAACTTAGTTTCGAACAACAACTAAAAGTACCTGTTTAGTGAATGTCGAGTCAACCTCGAGATTACATTCAACTCTGTTCATATTTTCTAAGAATGATCTGCCCTTCGTTTTCAGGGCATGTTAGCACCCGATCTCTAAACTCACAATCCCCATGCTAGGATTTTCAAGTCAACACTATGGACTGGAGTCTTTTCAGAAAGGGAAGTCTTCAGCCACACTGGGATAAAGTCAAACTACTCACAGATTCCCCAAATGTATAGAGCAAATCATTACCATTTAAGACTGAGAAAATTGCTCTGTGCTTTGGCTATACCTAGGACAATTAAAGTAGAAAGACACAAATCTATGCAACTGGAGAAAAAGGCAAATGTAAAATTTTACCATTATACAGACGCTGATGGGGGAAAAAATGAACCAGAAGGAAAAAGGGTCTGGAACTATAAATGTTTCTATGGTGTTTTCTTGTAGAGCCTTTTGTTGGAATGAATGCCATCGTGACCCCCTCGTCTACCTAAGTTTTTCCCCTTGCTACCTCTCTGACACTTGTTGAGAATCCTCCTTCCCTTCCCGGCCCAAAACACCACTCAGAATAAATGCAAGAAGCCAGCACGGTGCCTCGTGCACTTGGTAAGGCTTTGTTGCCCACTAGCTGAGATTTTAAGGAGGGGGTCCTTGAATTGAACTGAGACCTCCAGAAAGCCCTCCCTCTCAGCTCTGCCACATCTGTCTCAACACTGCATGCAAACAGCCCATAGCGGTCAAAATCTAAAACAAAACAAAACAAGTAACAAAACCTTCAAACATATGCGAAACAGGTGTCTACATAGTAAGAAGCTCCCATCTGTCCTTCACCCAGAGACCCCACTCAAGTTGGACCTGCTGTCCCAAGAATATCTTTTAGAGCAAAAGCATCCAACGTCAACCGGAACCACGTGTTTCACTCAATTATCACATATCTTCGATTTTTTTAATCTAGGATAGCTACTCAGCCTCTTCGCATCTTCATGACCCTGACATTCTTGAAGGCGACAAACCAGCTATTTTAGGGAGTGTCTCTCAGTTTGGATTTGTCTGATGTTTCCTCCTTCCCTAACAGTCAAACTTTCATGTAATAGGAGTCTCACAGGGATCCTGTAAAAATGCAGATTCTGATTAATAAGATTATGGTGAGAGTCTTGGTTCTGCATTTCTAACAGACTCCTAGGCCACTGACGGTGCTGACCGCACTCTGATCAAAAAGAGCCCATAAGACACCCGTGGAGAAGTGGAGGCTATAATCAGGGCTGATTACCCACCTCCCCCTTCCTCAGGACGAATCCCACCACCCTGGATGCTTGTTTAATGCTGTCACATCCAGAAGTTCAAGTCTTCCAAAATGATTGACTTCACCACCAGAAATCCCAACCTTCTAGAACTACTGACTTGCCCTATTCCCAAATGAACACCCAGACTTGTCCTGACCATCATCTTATGAAAAGTTCCATCATTCTCCCAGTTGTTTAACTCTAAAATCAAGAAGTCATTCTTAATTCTTCTCTCTGGCTCTGCTCCCACAGCCAATCTGGCGACAGGATCTAATTCCAGAACATCCCAAATCTGTTTACTTCTATTTGTCTCTGCTGCTCTTAATGCACTCCATATCACCCTTATCTCCTGCACGACTGAAGTTACTTTCCATCTGGTCTCCCTGCTTCCACTCATTCCCCTCCCACAGCCACCAGAGAGATCTTTTCAAAATAACATGCCGGGTTCTTCTGCTTAAACACCTCCAGTGCCTACTTACTACATTTAAGAACGTGCACACACGCGCACGCGCACACAGACACACAGACACACACACACACACACACAAACCCAGCTCCTTTCTTTTCTGCAAGGACTTGTGTAACTTCTCTCATCTCACTCTGGTCTACTTGTTTTTTCTCTGACCAGCCATGCTTCATGCTCCTTCTGCCTTGGATAAGCTTCCTCCTGAACACAGTTTGCTACTTCTTATTACTCAGACCTCTGTTCAAAAGCCATCCCCTCTGAGGACCTCCTGACAGACTCATCTGAAACTGCCCCCTTCCCCAATTTCTGTACTTCTCCACCCACTACTTTTATTTTCATCATAAGCATCATCACTGTATGAAACTATGTTATTTGTAGAAGGAACACTGTGTTATTTTTTGTCTTTGATGTACTTAAGTTCTGATGCCAGATATAACATAAGCTCTCGATAAATATTAGCTGGAAAAAAAGTGAACGAAAAGAGAATAAACAAATGGTATCCTAAATCAAAATATTTTGGTAAGCAAAGGACTGACAATGAGAAATTGGTAAGGTATCACTTCTCACACAACTGCTCACCGCCAGGGTAACCTTTCCATATCTGCACATGCTCCATCAACACCGATTTCAGACGGGAACACCACTGATGTGAGGCCCTTGGACCACTCCGTTTACTTAAAGGTTTGCGAAATGACACCAGTCCAGTTAGACTCTCTCCTCTTCAGAGTACTGTCCCCCATTCCTGCCACAGATTCTCTTCTGACTTCTCCTGGTTTCAAGAAGGCAAACTGAGCCTACAGGCTTCCACTCCCTTTGCCCCATATTTCACTGAAATAACTAAAGAATTTAAACATAAGAAAATATCTACAGCAGTTTAGGAAAAATCCCTCAGCAAGAAACTTGGAGAATGGCAAAAGATAATGGATTTGTCCTGAGAGAATATCTGATCCACGCTGAGCAGTCTATACATCCAGTCAAGAAAAGAAAGGACCCACTTTGGACATACATGAAGAGGCCCGCTCAACCAGTTCCAGGAGAAAGTCCACCACATACCAAATGCCAAGGCTGGCACTGAGCCAGTGGGGGAGGGCCGACGGAAAGCCTACGGGAACAATGACTGTGCCCCACACCACTCACTCAGTTCTTCCCAAGCAAAGAAACAGAGGAGGAAACTTGGCTCAGCCCAGGAGTAAAATCCCAGGGTTCTCTCTCTGGAAATGTCTTTCCTAACTCCCACTAATAATTACCACACTCTCCAGTGATACTGCCCGAAGCATCGGAGCAGAGAAAAGGACCCTGTGATCTCTGCTAGGGCCGAGCTTTATTGCATCTTTGATAACCTGGACTCCTACTTCACTCTTGTGGTCGGCCAGCCAACAGAAATGGAAGCTTTGCTGTTTAGAGAATCCACAATCAATCTTACTTAATGGGAAGGGAGAGGGGCCAGGGCACCCTGATCACTCTTGACCTGTGTATATTCTGAAGGGAAGCCCATCAGCTGTTTCATCTCCATCTCCATCTCCGTCTCCATCCTGGCCCCAAATTCGGGCTCACTCCCAGCACTTCTCCACGCTAAAAAACCCAGGAGGGGCAGCTTCCTTAGGGACTAGCACAAAACTACTGACATAAATGCTGGCTAAGCTCAAATCTTCTACAGGTTTTAACCAATCTTGATCAGAGGTACCAAACTCTAAGGCTGTTTCTCACAGAGGGGCTATTTTTGAGTTCCCTCCTCCCAGAGGAAGTTGGCAACAGTAAAACACTTCCGGTTATCACAACTGGGTGGTAGAGGGCGCACTGCTGGCATCTGTGGGTAAAAGTCAGAGACACAGTGAAACAACCTAACGTTCACTGGACAGCCTTGCAGTTCCCTACAAAGAGTCACCTGATTCAATAGGTCAGTAGTTCAGAGGTTTAGAAATCCTACTCAAAGGTCAGTGGGTACAGATAGGGAATAGTAAATGTGGAGCTGGCCGTGGACTGCCAGGGCATCACGGGGATGGGAGTGAGTTGGGACACAGCAATATGGGCCCAGTGATGGCAATTTATGAAGAGAGGAAAAGAATCTAGGTTTTTAATGGGTGATTTCTATTGTTGCAAACCAGTTTTACAAGGGGTTTTAGAAATGTTTGAAATCAATGTTATCATGTTGAAAATCAGTCCAAAGTAAAATGCAGGAACAAAACAAATAAAAGAATAAAGCCACTCCATGAGCTAAAATAAAAAAAGCCAGTGGTGAAGATCTGGTCATGGACTGCTGGCTTGTCATCGCAGATTTAGGAATTCATTTATTATACAGGAGCTGACGACAATAATTCAGTTAGGTCTGAGCACCTAGGAGGGCAGACAGCAATTTAAAACTGGGCTTTAGTCTGAGCAATAACTAGAGAAAACGCCTACCAGTAAAAAATATTAATGTAAACAAGAGCTAAATTTAAATAAAATCATATACTTGATAAGATTATAGATGAAGCTGAAGCAGTAAGCAGCGGCCCGATTTGTAATATCTGTAACATATAACTGTTTCAAATAGATGATGCAAAGAATATGCAGAAGAGTGGAAAAATGCAAACAGGTAAATCTCAAAAGAACTGTAAAAAGTTGCAAAAGATGCTCGGTTGCCATGATAATCAAATATATGCAAATAAAAATGAGACAGTTTTCAACATTGGAATTAAAAAGGAAGCACTGTCCCATGTGGCCAGGCAATGGGGAGGGAGAGAGGTACGTGAGTGCACTCTGAGTGGCAGATATAAACTCTTTTTGCAATCTAGAATTTGTATCAAATTTAAAATGTCCACGTTCTTTCATGCACAAGTCCACATCTAAGAAATTATCTGAAGGCAACAATCAAACAGGTGGATACAGATCTACATAGAATTCTATTCATTGTAACATGGTTTATAATAGCAACTAGCTGGAAATAACCCAAATGTCCACTCTAAAATAAATGATATTAACAATCACCCAGTGGAGTGTTACACAGCAGGCAAAAAGAATGAGATGTCCATATGCAAGGGGGAGATAGTTTATGATCTTTTTTAAGTAAAAGAAAAACTCGAAATAGAATAAATGCATTAAGCACACGGGAGAGCATGAGAGAAATTGAATGGAAAGAGGCTTTGAGGGAAATGTTCTCAATAGTTCATGTTTCTGTTGACTGATTTCTCACTGCTTTGTTTCTGGGTGGTGAGACAGTAGTCATTTATTCTGATTATAAGAAATTGCTGTCTGTATTATCTGGTTTTTCCTATATATACTGCAAATATCTTGCCCTTTTAATAAGATAAAAGGGATAAAAGTTGCTATTAAAGCATAAGATACTATTACTTTCATGCATAAATCAATCTGAAACGTATTTTTAAAGGCAGAATATCCACATATTATACCCTAGGGAGAAACTCAGTGTAGTATTTCTTTATATAAAGTTGTATTTCATGATCTCAAAAACCACTAATGCCAGACTTTACTTATTCTGTTAGCAATCAAGAAAATTCCAGTTAATTTACCTGTCTCTGTAAGTCTGAGAAAGGCACCGTTAATTAGCTAAAAAGTGCCATTAAGTTAGAAGAGGAGACATTTTTGGTCCTTGATTATAAATTACGTGACCCAAACAAAATAAAGGAAAACATATAACTTTATTATATTTTCCCAAAAATTCTAGCATCATCAACTAACATCAATTTGGAAGTAAGTCACAATATTAATTTTTTAAAAAGTATGTCTAGCATTATAGAAAGTTTAACTTTTACAACTAGAGCTAAACATAACCTAAAATAAGAAGTCACTTGCAAGCAGAAACCAACTGGCAACAGCAATTTTATTTTTAAATGAAAACTGCCCAGAGAAATTGAACAAACGATGTTTCCTTATGCAACTAACCCTAGAGTGAGTAAACGTAACTTTGAAAAAAATGTACGTTTTGATCTTCATCTTCCTAACCACTTCTCTTCATCATTTCAATGTTTCTGTAATCTCTTGAATGTCAATAATACATTCCAGAAAAGAATATTTTAAAAAACATTTTCTTGAAATTTGTAAGACTTGGGGGATACACTACATCTAATACCATAAGTGAAAACAACAGAGTCATAAATAAATAATATTATTTAATATTCAAACAACTAGGAACTCTTTGATATTAAAGTCTGGATCATAGACTATAATCTAACATATAACTGAATGTTGGCAACTGAGAAATTCCGAAATACAAGATCCATCACTTCATGGTGAGTAGTACTTTTTAATGTTGTCACTGCTGACAATATTTTTCCTACTTTCTTTGAAGGCTTAACAATAGAAAAACCTCACGGGCGCAGGTTGACATAGAGAGACTTTTCTCTGCCTCGACACTTATCCGAAAGGATTCGTCTACTCTCCCACAGCAGAGGTGGTATCAGGATGGAGTCAGAGTAAGCCTGGCTGCCCCACGACCCTGGCTCTCACCTGGGCTCTGCCATTATTAGTTCTTTAATCCTTGCATCTTCATGCTTCTGTTCCATCATCTGCAAAATGAAAGAGTCCTGCAAGCTGACAGCTAAGGTCCCTCCAAGCCCTAAACCTCTGTGGTTCTATGACCAGATCCGGAAATGTGCTTTATCCCTGGGTTCCCTGTAGCCCTCCTTTAGCATCTCTCAGCCTTTGAGGACAACTGCCTGAATGTTCAGCTTGCTCTGAGAGGGACAATTGTCTCCTGGGCTTCTAATGTTCTTAGGAACTAGGAAATGAATTGCTAAATAACAGAGAGAGGAAATAAGCTCTCAATATGAAACATTAATGGGAAAGATAAGCAGAGAGAACAGAGAAATGGGAAGAGAATTCAGTTGTCAGATTACAGAACAGACCAGTGATCCACACATTAGAGCCAGCAAAGGGAGTTTTAAACAAAATACTCAGCTTTATCTTAATCGATTAAATCAGAATCTTCCAGGGTAGGGCTGACATTGAAATTTAAACAGGAATGAAAATGATACGACTGCCAGGTATCTCTCTTGCCCAGCCAGCGCTGAGAATCACAAGACAAGATGATGGTGAGAGTGCCATTTGAGAAAGAGAGAAAATAAATCAATGCAGAAATGTTCTTAGGCAAACGGATAATTTTAATCTACAAAACCCTCAACTCTTCTCATTTACGAAGAAACCACAAGTCATTCCTTTAATGCATCTACTGGGCACCCAGGGTTGAGAATCTCTAGAGCATAAGGAAGTAAGCAACATTTTAAAATTTGCTTCCTATTAGATTCCAGACCTCAGTCATTGGAAAGTAGAGACAGACAGTTGTTTACTTAGCCTGTTACCATACATGAGAAAAGTAAGTTAGACTCAAGTATTTTGAATAAAGAAGGAACGAATTAATGTTTTCACATTTTAAAAAAGCTGTAGATCCCAGTAAACAATTCCAAATTCTTAAAAGCTTGAACACACACTTGCACACGCAAATGCCTGCACATGTTTACATAATTACTTTGCGCATATTTTTATGTGGCTGCAAACGTATTTTCTTGATGTCCACAGAGTTGATATTAGTCACATCAGAAATGAGCCAGATGGCTAAAACTCTATATCCCTGGTCCTGAAATGGAGCAAAGACTGCGATGATTCGTTTTAGACTCTGATGTGTTAGAAAATCCTGTCCCTTCACCCTGCTCAGGACCAAGCACCAAGCAACACAGCTGTTAACACAACCACCACACGGCTACTGTCTTAATTTCAGAGTCATTCGAATGACTGTTTCCTGACGACAGTTTTTTAAACTCCAGGCATAAATTGGGAGAGTCTGAGGACATATTTACACAGAGCACTAGTCTCTGGTTGTTTAAAATATCTGGGAAAGAAGATCAGATTTCAAACTTACTGTGTTTCACCTATCAATTATTTTCTCAGTCAATCTCCCTATTTTTTCCACTACAAGCTGGTATGACTGGGTCTGGGTGGGGATGCTAAGAACAGTAATAAAGGTAATAATTTAATTAATAATGTTGAACTGAAGACCAGATTTTGAGGTGTGAATCGCAGAACGGGGGGGTCTCCAGGCTATACGTCAACATTATCTACTCAGGCATGTGACAAGCGAGTGACATTACGGCAGCATCACCAATTCTGTAACACTGACCTGAAGTGGAAAATAAAAAGTTTAAAAATCACTCTGAAGCTCAACTTCCTCTGCGAGACAAGGGTGGGAAATCTGGAAAGCTGGTGGCAGGAGGCAGACCAGCACGCCCTGCTGCAGGGAGGAACAGAGGGCTCATTTTGAAAAATAATGCTCATGGTCTCTGCAGTAAATACGGACTAGCTAAGAAAGCAGTGAACATGGATGGTAGCAGCTGTGTAATTCAAAGGAAATCGTCATTTGTGCATCGCGAGACAGGACTGCTGGTTGTTTGTTTCTATGTACATTTTTCATTATTTCACACTGAAAGAAGGAACCACAGACACAAACATATCTGGGGGACAGTCCAGACACTGGGTAAAGGACAAAAGGCGATGGACACATTCTGGACACTGCTCCTCTACTTCAAAGGGGGCCACCTCTGCTCATCTCAGCTGATCACTGTCAGGGGACACACTGCCTGGTTTACTCTTCTTTCAAAAGAAGTGGGAAATAAGATATTTATGTAAACTCTCATTAAAAAAAATAGTAAGTTACGCCAATAATTTTTTCAACATTGTATGGATCGAACACATCAATTTGTGACCTTTGCTGTAAAACTAGTTTCGTATTTCCAGACTGAGAATTATCCTACGGGTAAGGCTCAAATCTTATTTCTTATCAAAGTGTGACGCTTTTTTTTACTCTATCAGAGCTCACACCGGAGCTGGATACCATTTCCCCATTCCAGCTTAACTAAGTGGAAAAGGTAGTATGCCTTTTGAAACTGCTACTGGAGCACATTTTGATTATCCTCAACTTTTTATTTAATGAAAATTCAGTCCTACTTAAATGTCACTGATAAGGGCACTTGGAAAAATAAGCCAACATTTTCACCCAGCACTCAGAATTGATAGAGCCTTCTAAGAGGGCTAGCGTGTACAATGATGACGAATCTTATATAGTGTTTCTGGGTTCCAGGCTCTATGCTAAGTATTTTGTGTGTATCAATTCATTTAATTCTCAAAACAACTACCTCATGTAGGTACTAATATTTTTATTGTCTCCCTACAGGGAAAGAAACTGAAGCGCTGAGATTCAAGTATCTCGTCTAACTTTTCACACAGCTAGTAAGTGGCAGAATCAGGGTTTACATCCAAGCAGTTTGGCCCCAGAGTCTAACATCAGTCTCTCTTCCAGCTTTTCATATTAAAAAGTTAACATATATCCAAATGATTGTCCATCTTTATGTGAATCATGAAAACTACAGCAGAATCTCAGACTGTGTGCATTCCTGTAACGCGGTATGTAGGACGTAACTATTCTGTAACTGAATGGACCGCTACAGTGTGCCATTTTCTGAATCCATTATGAATCACTGCGGGTGTTTTCAGTCCAATATGCAGCACAAAGAAGACTTTATTACTTTATGGCAACATTTGATTTGCTCACGTGCTGTTGTCATTTCAAATATTTCACAGAATCCTAAGGAATAAAAATTAGAAGGGACAAACCATAAAGATAATCTGGTCCAAATTACCCTTAATTGAGAACGTGGGAAAACTAAATGAGAATTAGGAGACCTAACTCTCCAGTGACCACCAGAACTGAGTCAAGATATGTGGGATTCCTCTTCCTCGATCACTAATCTAGGTTCCTTTCTTTTTATGTTGCAAACCACATGAAAGAGGGTATCATTTCCTGACAGAGGAGAATTCTCAGGGGAGGAAGATGAAGAAAAATCAGGTCAAATGGCTTTCCCCAAAGTCTGTTAAGTAGTGGAGTTGAAATATTTTAAATCCAAAGGGCTCTCTTATTTTTTCTGCTGAGTTTTTGTTCAAAGACCCTAGGATATTTCAAATGTCTATTAATTTACCAAGACCCAAAGATATTTCAAATGTCTATTAATTTACCAAGACCCAAGGATATTTCAAATGTCTATTAATTTACCAACTATTTACATTAGGAATTGAGATAGTCTCAATTTTCACATATTAATATCAGAGTTTACTGTTATGTTACTATTTAAAAAGACAACTACTATGTTCTTGACACTGCTGGCATTTTTCAAACCCCTTATGTCCAAATAGTTTACCTTTTATGCTTACTATCAGAACCTTAGAATACCTTCATTTTGTTAGAAATTTATAGAGCAAATTTTAATCTGTTAGTAATCTAGCAGAGGGCGTCACACGTTCCTTGTTATTAGAGAGTATTATCCACTGGAGCATGGAAGACAAATTAATTCTTGCTTTGAATATAAATGATATAGTAATATCAATTACTGTAACGACCAGAGGAAACAAACAAAAGGATTATTTAGTAAACTAGGGTGTATACAATTTATCCACTCTTTTACAAACATAAATACATTTCGTTTCTGCTCACTAACACTAGTGTTCATCTAAGTTCCTCTCTCTTAACCTTTGCTCTGTTTGCACAACTGAATAAAGGGGTTTAGACCATTATTCATTTGTCCTCACTTTTGCATCAGTGATGATATAAACAGCCAAGTATAGAAATCTATTTGCAGGGAGCAGGAGCAAAGCGAGTGGGTCTTGGTCCACAAAGAGTTGAGGTTTCTTTTTTTTATTTATTTGATGATTTAGATCTCCGTTTATTATGAAATAAAGCTATAAAGTAATGAGAGGGATTTTTAAAAACTTATATGACACAAAAACATCTCCAAGAAAAGTTGAAATTTTTCTTGAAAATTACACCTGCTAAGAATATATGCTAATTACCTGGCTCTTTGAAAACATCCAGATGTTTATTGAATTTTTATTTTTCCTTCTATATTTTTAATATGCAAGACAGTCTTAATGTGCTTGTCTTCTAGTATCATGCATGATTAAATCGGTGATGGGCCTTATGTGGTCAACATCCAAAATAAACTCCAGGACTTTTGCTTTTGTGAGAAACACTAAACATTCAAAGCAATATTTTGATGCCATCTAAAGAAGGCAACCCTTGTTCTCATTTTCAGGGTGTGAAACTGAAGGGAAGATCTTTCTGAACTGGACTAACACAGGAGACAGGCTAGAGAAAGGCTTTAATTCTCTTCTGCTCACTCTTCTTCTATTAAATATTTATTTTGCATAGCTCCTATTCTGTCTTCAATATTGGGACTGAGTTCTTGAGCGACACTGTTCAGCATATTTACTGTATCCTGAAATATTAAAATTGCTTTGGGCATGGTGAATTAAGCAAAGCAAATAAGCCTGAGTCAATTTCTAGTTAATCAATGCACATGAGCACAACAGAACTTTATTAATCTCCGCTGATGCTGAGAGATGTGCTAAAACACTGTTATTCAGTATACAAACACCTTGCAATAAATCTTAAGATCACTTTATCATAGCTGAAGTGCTTTAATTTAATTTAGTTATGAACACACTTACTCCAGTTGTAGCTGTCAAACCTCAAATGTTTCATTTCTAGATAAATATATTTCAGGAATGTTAAAAAATAATTAGTTGAAAAATTAGGTTTCATGGTGATTTTCTCTCAGACTTTTATTATATTAACATTTCAACTGGCATCAGTCTGTTGAATAACTTAAAGGCTATTCTCTTTCCACCGCAAGTGTTACAGACGCGATATGTGTCTAGATGCGTGTCTGAATGTTATTTAATCAAGCATAAGAAGATATTATCTAATCTAACCTGGCATTTCAATGGTATTTCAGATGGTACATTCTTCAGACAGCTGTATCATCTTGCTGATTTGTACATGAAACAGAGTAATGAGTTAGAGTGCCACCAGGGAATCAGGTGCTCTCAGTGAACACCCACTCCAGCCAGACGGAGATCCGCACACAGAGAGGTGAGTGAGAACAGGTCAGGGAGGCAGGAAATGTCAAAAGCAGTTGCTCTTCATGTTACTTTTTTCCAACTTTGACTTGCTTCAAGTAATTATGGAAAGACTCAAGGAAAGGAATGTTGGCTTTTTCATAAAGTTGAAGCAAAAATCACATTGTCTGAGGGAGGAGGAACTATTTTGCAGAAGACAAAAATGATGGAAAAGTGGAGGAAGAAGAGTAGAAAACACAAAGGAAGAAGAGAAAGTGGACGAAGAGGAAAAGGAAGAGGCAGATTAGATACAGAAAGTATGGAAAGAGAATGTGTCTTTGGAAAATGTCAATCAAACTGGCACAGGTCTACACCCCATTTCTGATACCTCACTCAGTCAAGCTACTTCATTTGGGGGGGCCTCTATAGTCACAACTGTAAGATGGGAAAAAAATCTATTATTCGTTGATTTGATCTTAGATTTCTCATAAATAAGGCACTGGAAGCATGTGCTATAGCAGCCGGCCCACAGTGGTTCAAAAACACGCATTCCATATTTTCCTTATTATTAGGCAGTGTCTACAAAATATGCATTAACGCATTTGAACAACAAATATTTATTGATTACTTCCCATGTTCCTGCAACTGAGCAGACAGCAGGGAAGAAAACAAAACCCAAAACCCTCATGAAGCTTATATTCTGATGGGAGAAGTTAGCCATAAACAAAATAAATAAATTGACTATACAAATCATTTCCTAAGATGGTATTACCAAGGCAAATACAGGAGAGGAGATAGTCAGTGTGGGGGAATCAAATTTTTGAAAGAGTGGTCAGGCAAGGTCTCACTGATACAGTGGCATTTTAAGAAGAGATCTGAGAAAGTTGAGAGTAAAGAACATTCCAGTCAAATGGAAAAGCAAGTGCAAAAGTCCTGAGGCAAGGATGTGTCTGTTGATAGACTGAAAAGTCCTTGGTGGAAATTTGAAATTTGGAAATGGCTGGCGGGATGAACAAAGAGGGTAGGACTAAGGGGTATGGTTAGAAAGGTGGTTGCGGGTAAGAGGGTTTCACCCTGAGTGAGAGAAGCCATCAGAAGGTTTTAAGTGGAGGAGTGGAATAATTTGACATACGTTTTAAGAGAATCAATCACTCTGGCTGCTGCACTGAAAATGGGATGGAAAGAACGTAAAGGCCAATGATGACAGAAATTTGAACTCTGGGGATTATTTGATTTCTTGGCTGCAGCGCAAAACCAGATGAGGCATCTCTCCCTTAATCCTCATCACTCCAACTTCTGCCTTGTTGCCTCAGTTAATCACATAACTCCTCAGTCACAGCTTAGCAATTATTTTCTGGAATGTGACCAAATGAGTAAACCATGGCTGACTCCTTACAGATAACTCTCTCAGTCCTTTTGTTCCTGGGAACTGCCCCCCACCCTCCACTTTTCTTTCTCATATTTTCATGCGAGCAAACATGTCTGGATAACGTGACTCTGCCTTTGTCACAACTGATTGGTACAGGGTCAGGCACAAGACTCACACTGGTGCAAGGGGCTGCTTCCCAGGGGTATTCGTAATTCTGAGAGCCCAGAGTCTGGCTGTTCTCTTGAGGAGTGGGGCTGCAAGCTTGGAACCTGTTGTGGGCATCCACTTTCCGCAGTGGAGACTGAAGAGGGAGAACCTGGTTTAGAGGGAAATGGAAGAGGAAAGCGCAGACTCACAGGGCAGCAAGGAGACAGGAGAGCGAGAAAGCAGCTTCCAGGACCTGTGTGTGGTCCACCTTCCTTACTTTCCATTAGACACCCTTGTATCTTCACAGCAAATTGCCTTTTTGATTACTGTGAGCTAGAGGTAGTTACAACCGTACGTAACCAGAAAACTTTAACATTAGAACCTGGTGTGACAACCAGAGATCTACAGGTACAAGGGTTACTGTGTGCACGTGTATATACATAAATACATAAACATAAAAATGTATCTCCACAGGCTCCGGGAGTAACATTTTAAAGCTAAAAGCAAAATATTTACTGATTCAGCTACCACATTCGAAATACTTTTTAGAAATGGATATGAGTTGCAAAATCACAGTAGGGGAGGTGATAAAACGCTTTCTTCAAACTCTGAAGGAATGGTGATAATGATAATCATCAGCTTGGTGTGTTTCCAAAAGCAGTTTAAAAATATTATCGTAAGACTCTTACTGCTCTCCTAAGGAACCCCTAATGACCCTGTCGCTGCGTCAGCTGGTTTTAGTTCTGGTTTTCATATGGGATTCTGAGACAGTATATTCATCTCATCATTGGAACCGAGGTAAGCACTTCATGGCATAATTCCAGTTTTTAAAAATACGCTGCCTTAGCTGTCAGTGACCATTTCCTGAAGTTACAGAAGAGCCAGCATCATTACTACACTGAAAATGGAGCACGTATGAACAATCTGTTTTACACTCAAATTTAGAGACTCACTGGTGTTTTAACAACAATTTTGAAAATCACTGTAGAGGTTTTCTTGGAATTTATATGACAATCAATGAAAAGAAAATGTCAGAATAGCCATAAAGTTGTATCTTAGTGTTGTTTTACACAAGAAGAGAACTAGGAAGGGAGAAGGGTAGGAAGAAGAGTTTCCTGGAGTATTTAAAACACACTAAATTGTTGTTTAAAAAAAGCATCTTCTTACATCTCTTAGCATGGAGGGCAAGGAAAAGACATACGCTGTTGCTTGAGAATCTGTATGTTTAGACCAAATTTGTATTTGCCCTGCATAGCAAATAAGCACAAAAATGTTAATACCTTATTGGATTTTTTTTTTTTTTTGGATTCAGCTTGTACCAGGGTTAAAAATCTCAATTTATGTTCATGACAGTGGAGATTTTAAAACCGCCTACATTCTTTCTAATGCACTGTTGGAAGACTTCAAAAAGAGAAAAGAAAAGAAGCACAGGGAGATGATGACCATCTGCAAGCTAAGGAGAGAGAACTCAGAAGAAACCAAGCCTGCTGACACCCGGATCTGGACTTCCCGCACTGTTAGCAAATAAACCCCTGTTATTCAAGCCACCCAGTCTGCGGTATGTCCTATGACAGCCCTAGCAAACTAATGTCGCAGGTCTGAGACAGGACTCAATTATTGCATTTCTAACAAATTCCCAGCGATGCTGAGCCTGCTGGCCCAAAGAACCACACCTTGTGAGCCACGATCTAGTCTTTTCAGCAGCTGGAATGGCTTCCCACTCCTGGACCCTTGCACTTGGCTGTGTGTACATCTCTCTGGCTGTGCTGAACTTGATTTTCACTGTATCCTCATAACAAGAGGCCTCCAACTTGGGATTCTGTCTGTACTGTGCCCCACTGAGAGGTCCTGGTTGCTATGACCAGCTCCCCTCAAGGTTCAGGACCTGAAATTTTCAACGGGAAAATAGAAAAAAATGTTTCATCATGGGTGTTACTTTGTATGTTTCCAAAGCCTACACTTTTGATTTCAATACTATGCAGGGCGGAGTATAACTGAGTGTGTGAGAACTGCGCTGTCAGTAAGATCTTCGGGTGATTTTTATCTTACTCAATGGTGAGAACCAATGCTGAACAATTTTGGAAAAGGACAGAAGAACTGCTATCTAAAACAACCCAGAACGACTTCAGAGGAGCCAGCTAATCCTTGAAGGGTGAAGAGGGTTTACACGTACAGGAAGGAATTGGAAAGAACTTACAGGTTAGCAGAGGCCAAGGTGAACAAAGCAGAGAGGCAAGAACACACAAGCTGTATCCAGGGACTGTACACAGACCATCTTCACTGGAAGGAGAATGGAGAGAGGAGAAATAAAGGCAGAAAGCTGGGTTAAACCAGAATGCAACGGCCTGGAATGTAAGATAATGATCATTCTTGCTATAGCTTCCACTTCTTGAGCATTTCCTGGAAGCTGTACTGTACACTCCAGGAGGACAGATTTTTCACTCCTAGAACCAGGCACACTGCAAAGCAGGTGCTTAATAAAAGCAGGCGGGGTGAAGGAATAAAAGCCCTACGCCACTTAGTTGGTCTACACTGATAATGTGTGCAGGTGGTTTATCTCCTTTTATAGGTTCAGAGAGGTTAATTATTTTGTCCCCATGTCACAGGTAGGTTTGTATCCAGAGCTGTGTGACTCAAAGACCATTTGCCTTCATCCTGCTGTGCTCTCTGAGTGAAGGAGTTAAATTCTGATGCTGCAGGAAACAGGGAAACAGGGGAGGATTTTGGTCATACTGAGCAGCCGTTTTGTAGGAAAAAAGTGATGAGTATGGCTTCAAGTGTGTTCAGTTGGCACTGATGGCAGGTTGCTCAAATGCAAATTCTGGAAGCAACTGGAGAAAGGAATCGCAATTACGGCATTAGGAGAAACAGCATATGGCTTATTGGCCAGAGGTAACCTACCAGGCCTTCCAACATGAGGCAGAAAATTTTTGAGAGAAAAACTACACATACATTTATCATTCTGAAAAGTCATAAATTGTTATAGCAAATTGGCTTCTTGTACTCTGACTTCTGTAGTAAGTTTTCCTTGTCTTACCATTTTATATTTTTACCAGAATCAGTAAGTGAAAGTACGAGCTAGACTGAGAGCAGAAGATGGAAAAGGAGAGAGAGGGAGAGAGAGGGAGAAAGAGAGAGAGAGCCACTCATACACAAAGAAGTACTTAAAAACCAAATAGTCAAACCTTAACTAAATTTGTGAGGAAACTTGTTTTGATTACATCATGAAGGAAATAAGGAAATACAGTTTGCAATTTAAATCTATCTTTAAGGAGGTAAAAGGGAAAATCAAGACAAATAGCGAACAGACTAAAGTTAAAACATAACGTTAAAGACAGTTGCCCTAAACACAGACAACAGGCTTCTTGGGTACACATGCTAATTGTTTAAACAAAAGGTAAGTTATGTCCATGCTCCTTACTAAATTTCTCCAAAATCCTTCCAGTTTTTAGTGGAGAACTTTCCAGCGAACAGAAGCGTAGTTGGAGCACAGACTCGGCAGGCATGCTGGGCTGCAGAAACACTGCCCTCGTCTCTCACTCTGCAACAATGTTTTCACATCCAGGCATTTCTAGTAACGTTTTCCCATCACCACCTGCCCACATCCCCATCACCAACTGATCCATGAGGTCTGCAGTTCTGTGTTTTGAATGATTTCTCTCCTCTCCTTTCTCACCGCTCACCACTGATCGTTTTTGACTACTTTAATAGGTCAGAGCTCATAGCCTTCAACGCTGAAACAATTATTCCACCTTATAAAAGTTACTGTATATTTAAGAATTTCTCTCACTTCTCCCAAAACATATATGAATAAAGAGTACTTCTAAGCACCCTATTTTTATATACGATCTACATTATTGTGATCAGATTTAGTTATTCACCAAATACTCCTTGTGTGACTGATGGGGAGCCAGAATTATTCTAGGCTCTGTGGACACAAAGATAAAAGGACACCAGAGATTTTCACAGTCCAAGAGACAGGTGCATAAATGGACAATTGCAGGACAACAGTGAAGACGGCCACATGGCCCCACCCTCTCCAATCCATCCTCCAGGCAGATAAGCAAGTCATCTGTTTTGCTCAAAGGCAGTCACGGCACCTCTCTTCCGGCCTGTCTTTGCTGTGAGTCATTTAACCACAAGAGGTGGAGGTTTCAGGAAACCAAGGGACAGAGACCAGACACTTCAGCTTTACTGGCCCCTGCTGCCTGCAAAGAGCAGGGCCCCACATTACCCACACACAGCTGGCTGCTCCTGCTCTCTAAAGGGAAGGGGCCTGATTTCAGGAATGACTAAGGCCTCAGAGAGGGCTCGGTTCACCTGGTTTTGGGGCGGGATACAGACGCGTGGGAAGAGTAGTGAGCACGGGGCTCTGCCTGCAGCCAGGCCTTGCCTGTCTGAGCAGGAACCATCCCTAGGAGGGGTGATGCTCTAGCTCGTAGCTGAGACGTCGGGCAACTTTCTTTCCACGCCGGAAACACTGAATGGCCAGTTTCTCTCCATTTTCTAAAAACATTGCAGTCAAGCAAACTCAGTTTGTAAATAAATGAGATTTATACCAAGGGATGTGCAAATACTCCATGTTCTGCTCCTTATGCCACAATATGACCTGTTTTCTGATTAAGCAGCACATCAATCTTGGAGTAACATGCTTAAAAGTTATGATCACAGTGTAGTAACTCTGTATCTTTCCCATGAGAAATCATTTGCAGAAATGCCAAAGGGTGTAAGCATCTTCCTACGGCTGCTTCACAGCATCACTATGCCTCTCAGAATCTGGCCCACTGAAAGGCCAGACACTCAACAGGTACATGAATGTGAATGACGGCACCAAGGCTGATCATACAGTTATGGGTGGTGGAGACATCAGGGAGAAAGCTGGGGAAGACTAGAAATTGGCTAGATCACAAGGAGCAGGGGTGATACTCAGGCATTCAGGAAGAGGAGACAGCTGAGCAAAAGCTGTGAGTGAAGGCAGCCTGGATGACATGGGGGCCGTTACAAGTAGTTCTTCCAGAGGGTGGTGAGAGAGGAAGATGAACAGACAAGGGCTAGACTTCAGGGGACACTGCAAGTTAGATTCAACTCACCAGAACAGTTATTCTGGGGTCAGACTCTACGTGGTCCACATACAGTAGTGCCATCCTGAAGGCTAGGAGACAGAGCTTGGCAGCTGAAAAAGATGGGAAGAGTTTCTGGATGCTGAAAGGACCACATTATTGCCTGAGGCGGCAGGTCTGGGGGGACAAATCCTTAGAATTTTTTCCTTGGCAGTATCATGCCAATGGGATAAAAATTAGGCCAAGAAACTCAGCCTGTTCTCTGGAAGTGTAATGGATGAAATATTGTCAAATTGGCATCAATTCCAGCCTCAAGAAAAAGGTCTGAAGTGCAACTGCTACGTTCCATCATTTAGCTAATGGGAGCTGGGGGATGTGCCAGACATTGCTTCTGGGCTCTACACAATTTTTGAGACGCTTCATGCTGACAATCTGATCATGGCCTCCTCAAGGTGGGGGCCGTGCAAAAGGAAAATAGCAGATGCATTTCCAAGCCGAGCCTGGGTGAGAAGCTTTTCTGCCCACTCTAGGGCCAGACCCTCTGAGAAAGCAAAGGACAGAGGCCAGGTTCCTCCCAGGATGCAAGAGCCATGACTGGCAGCCCCCAGAAGCACACAGGCCCCTTCTGTGTTTATCCATCCAACCTCTGAGCAGACGTTTGCTGTGCATATAGCGTTTCTAAGACACAGAGCTAGGCTCTGGGGATGCAGCAATGAACAAGACACAAGAAGCCTTTGATGATGGGATTTACAAATGAATACAAACCTGTCAGATGGAAGTAAGTTCTAGGGGGAAAAAAAGCAGGACATGAGGGTAAAGAATGGCACGAAGAACACGCTATTTTAGGATCTTGAGCACTTATGAAACAGTGTTTCTTCACTGTAAAATGGAAATGAGAATAGAAATGAACAGTCTCAACTTCTCCAAGTTGTAACGAGAAATGAGTGCAATGGAGTGATGCGAAGCTTTGCAGGCTCTCTGGAATAAGCAAGGAGTTGGGGATCGGTAGCTCACGTTATTACCAAGGGTGAGCCCATGGGACTAGTGCAGTTCTGTCAGATCTCAGAAGTCTGTCAAACGTCCTGTATTCAGTTTTGGTTCCATGCCTCAAAATCCACCTAGCCTTAGTCAGCCGACCCAGTTCACCTCACTGGGTCTCGGTGCTTTCTCATCCGTTAAAGGAAATAATAATGGTACCTCCCTTGCGGAGTTGTTGGGAGGATTAATGAGATAATACATAAAAAGTGCTTAGCTCTGAGCGAGTCACAGGTTATAGATGCTCAGCAGAAGTTCTCTATTAACTTAGCAACTTCTTTAGGGAAATTTCCCAGCATGAGAATTAGCCTTTCAGGATTATAATTATTTCTGAATGATAACCTACGATTTCCTTCTGATAGCACTCACTTTTGGGGGGGGCAGTGGGGAGCAGAGCGTTGGCTGAGAGTAAAGCAGAGATACCATGCGTGTTCTTCACACACAGCTTCTTGAAAGACATCTCTTTACCATTAGAAGGCAATAATATGTGAGGGAAAAAAACAGGTCTATTTCCTACTACTCAAAAGTTAAATTAATTGACACTTCCTGGCCTTAGGAAGTAGCATATATCCTGCTACTTTATGTATCTTTATCATCTTCTGCCAGAGTGTGCATTCTCATGTAAGAAATCGTCCTTACTCATGTGTATGTGCAACACCTGAGACAGTGCCTGACAGAGCTAAGTGCTTAGAAGAGAAGGTCAATTGGACCAGAGTAGCCTGCTGGAAAGGAATAATTAAACAATAGCCACAGCAACAGAGCAGACGCCTCCACACTGAGCCCCTACTTGTACAGAACGGCACTGGGGCTCACCGCCATGGCGATACCCCCTTCCTTTTCCACTGTGAAGCCTCCACATTCTTGGGTAGAATCAGGCCCAAGTCGTATCCACCCTCCATGCAGTCACCTCCTCTGCTCCTTCAGGCACGTCCCTAAGGTAGCCTGCATGGATGCGGAGTTTCTGCGTAGGAGGTCCACCCAGGAGCAGCCTTAAAGAAGATGAATATTACTACGCTGAATCCTGGCCTTAGGAACAGGAAAATATTTACCCCTTTAACTGTCTGAATGAAGAAAAACATTCATTTTCTTTTGTGTTTTAGAAAATTGTATTTCAAAGCCAATAACTGCTCAATGAAATTCAAGACAAAATGTGAGATGATCTTTGCCAAGTGAACCAGAAATGACTGGTGAAGAAAGAAGGAAATACAGGCATGACAACTGGTCCACCTGCCTTTTTTTAAATTCTGCAAATATACTGGATTGGAAATGGCATATAAAAAATCAAGCACAAAATACATGAAAAGAATATGGAATTAAATTATGAAAAAAACTGGTTAAATTCTTCCTGACAACAAAAGAAGACTGTACAAAGAAATGAGTGAACAAAAGAAAGCAGCAAGAATCGAATGTAGTAAAGCATGTTAGGATGGGACAACATCCAGCTTGGTGCCTATACACAGTCTAAGTATAATAAGCATATTATACATCCCCAATACACCTTGTCAAGTAAGTGGATGAATACGAAGCATGGCTTACTGAACATGCAACTAATTGAGTATAAAATACATCAAGTATTACTTTACAGTAATTAATAAAAGAGAACTAGGTTTAGGGTAAGGATTTTAACTGTCCTAATTCAGTGTAACTAGTTCAACACAGAACATCTCTTATTCTCATACTTGATGCCAACTTGAAGTTTGGGTGCATACAACTTTTAAAATGAAAGATCTCACACATTTTGAATCAAACTGCTGCAGGGAAATAAGGAGAAGCCTAGAGGCCAGTGCAGAATTAAGGATGAGCCACCAAAACATTCTCCTTCCTCCAGCAAAGGAAGGAGAGCTGTAATTCCCAGGCTTCATTTGCACGCGCTGTTATTCACAGATGAACAAAGCGTGCCACTTTGTTACTCACCCCCTGGGTCCAGAGCACGTAAGCACAGAGAGGAAATGGTCCAAGAACCATTGGCATCCAACCCGTAATACATTCTGTTACTAAGTATCTGGCATGGCAATTGGCTAGACCTCATCAGCCAGCTGCCAAATGTCATTTAACAAAGTAGTCCCCATCCAGGACCTCTATGTGACTATACTGATAATATTATCACTGGAAGTGAAGAGACACATTCTCTAAAGAAATTCATCATTAGAAATAAACATGACAGCTCATCAAAAAGCAAAAGCAACACAAAGAAATTGAAGAGGAGATTTTAAGTAATCCAGTGCATTTGTGTGGGTTTGCACGTGTGTTAAAGAAACTAAGTGAGCCTTTATGGATGATATATTTTTTCTCTTTATTGACCAAATTAGTGACTAGACTTTCCCAACACCACAAATACAACAAATATTTATTCTTGACAGCAGTCTTCAGATCACAGTGTCCAAAGTTGCCTAGGTTTTTGTCCATCCTTCTAACTATTTTGGGGAAACTGAGTGAAGATTTTTCCTCAGCCTGGCTTCTTTACAAGTAGAAACATCCTTTGTCAGTTTGCCAAACATGAATCAAATGTGATGTTTTACAGAGAGAGTGGGAGAGTTCCTTCAACGTACTATCTTATTTTGCACGGTCCTCTCGGGCAATCTCACCCTCTACACACACACACACACGCGCGCACACACTCCTCAGCTGTGACCTTCACCCTGTGATACTCCCTTTCTACTTCTAACCCAGATCTCTCACTTCAACTCCAAATTCACAGGTACTATTGGGCACTTTAAAAATGAAATATGGCCAATATCAAGCTCAGAGTCTCTCTACTCTTGGAAATGTTTACCTCACTCTGACTTCTCTTTATGAGTGGCACACACATGAATACAGTCCTGAGCCAGCCAAGATTCTACGTCATTAAGTACTCCGATGTTCCCTTTCATTTCTAAATTGGTTCCATTTAAAATTAATGTTGATCTTTATCTACAAATCAACTCTCTTTTCAGTCCCCTGTTGGCCCCCCTGGACTGTCACCGCCTTAGCCTGGACTCCTCTGGATGCTCTTCTGCATCCAGTCTCACTGTGCTCATCCACCCTCCATTCTGATTCTGCGCCGATCCTTTAAAACACGTATCTGATGATGTCTAGACACTACTGAAGATTCCTCAGTTTAACAAGAGACAGAACCTAAATGAGGAAAATTAGTGTCTTTGCTCCCAAAATTAATATATAAATTTAATTTAATTTTAATTAGAAACCCAGTAAGATTTTCTGAATAGGATCAAATGATGCTAACATTTATACGGAATGATAAGTGCTCGAGAAAATTTTGAAAAAGAAAATTAAAGAAGGGATAAGTCTTGCCCTTTCTACAGATAGCAGAAAGTACCATAAGGCTGCTATTAAAACACATGGTACTGCATAGGAACAGAGAAATCAACCAATGAAACAGAACCGAGATTCCAGAAACAGATCCCAGAATATAGAAGAATTTAGTATATGATAAAGGTTGTATTTTAACACAATGGGGGGGGTAGTTTACTTAATAAATAGTGTGGCCCAATGGGTTATTTAACTATAAGGAATAGAAACTGGACCCCTGACATACAGTATATACAAAAATAGATGCCACATGAATTAAAAACTTAATTATAATAAATAAAACCATAAAATTATGAAAGAATATCTCAGTAAATACATGTACAACATAGGAGGGAGGAAGACCCTCTTAACCACAACCAGAAACCCCAATGTTACAAACAAAAAGATACCATATAGAAGGTAAATTTTTTGTATGGCAAAATATACTATTATTAAAACTCACTAGATGAACAATAGATTTGGAGTAAATATTACTATTGCAGAGGATAGAGAAAGAGTCCTCAAAAAATTAATATGAAAAAAAAAATTTTAATGGGCGAAGAATAGGAAAAAAGCTATCCCCAAAAGCTCAAATTCAAATTGTGAAGAAATACGAGAAAAGATGCTCTAGTGTCATCATGAGATGGCATCTGACGCCCAATGGACTGTCCGAAACAGAAAAGAACAGTATACCACTCAGTACTGGAAAAGTTGTGGAATAAAAGGTGTTCGCATATGTTGCTGGCAGAAATGTGTATTGTTACAGCCTCCTGAGAAAATAATCCAGCAATTTATGAAAATTAAGTCTTTACCCTAGAAATATAAACACAAGTTTTTAAAAATATGTATTTACATGTATGCGTGTGTATATATATATATATATGCATATATATATAAACTGGAGGCAAAGAAAAAAACATATAAATAGATGAATAGGTGAATTATTAAATAAAAATGGAAAATATGACACATTCACATTTTATGAAGCCTTAAAAATGTAAGTTGATTTGGAGGAATTTCCAAGAGACATTAAGTGAGAAAAGCAAGATGCAGAAACATGAGTGCCTTCTTTTTAAACAATGACGACGCCATCTATGTGTGTCTGTGTGTTGCTATCTAACTGTACGCAATTACATGAACTGTTGAGGAAAGTGTGAAGGCTAGACTAGACCGTTAAACGCTGACGACCCTGAACGGGTAGTCTGGTGATGAGAAACCAGGAGACGAGAGTAAAAGGTGAAACCACACACAGGAGGCCTGCATGTGTTCACTTTTAGCATGTATGACATTAGTGTAGACTCTGAGTGTAGGAAAGAGAATTTAAAAGTTCTCAGTGGTTCTTTATTGGCTTCAGGCAATAATTTATTTCAGTTTAAAAACTGTTTGTCACTCAAGGCTCTTCCCTACATGATCCTCACCTTTTACTCCAGCCTCATAGCTCTGCGTTTCCACAGACACCCTCACGCTTTGGCCTCAGGGAAATTCCTGTAACATACGCCGTTCTCTCACCCTGTCTTTTCTTTGGACTTGCTGCTATAAAGAGTTCCTCTTTAACTACTGATGAATTTCTACTCATCCCTCAATGTGAGTGCAAGTTTCACCTCGTCCAGGGTGTCAGTCCAGTCCCTATGCACCTGCCTTGTCTTTGCTCTGCTCTGGCTCCTACTGGGCAACACTGGGATTGTTACTCGCCTGTGTTCCTTCTCCGTGTCTCTACTGGCCTGGAATTCTTGGAAGGAAGGACTGTCTGTTATTTATCATTATACCCCTGATCATCATTTACTCTTCCCACTGGCTCCCTCAAAACAGGAACTCCCTGAAATGACTCTAGGTTACTGTTACGGGGTTAAACATTTCCTTACAATCTGATTACCTCACTGGAGATAAGGCTGAGCTTGCTGCGTTCCACACAATAGGTAAAGCTCAATCAAACAGTAAAAGCAACATTCTGCCTGCAGAGGGTGGCGCTTGCGGTTATTTTGTGTGCTCTCTGGTGAACTGTAGGAAGCAGGCGAAAGAACTCACGTCTGACTTCAGCTGGTTGAGGACTGACCAAATGGAATGAAATGAGTGTACATTAAATAAGATAAAAATGGAAGATAAACAACACTCACTGGGTTCATAGAATTCAGGGTCATTATCTAAAACACAAAAGTACAATGATTGCCTAATTGTGTTTGTGAACACCTTGATACAAACAGTTCCTACCTATGCTATTTTTAGTTGTATCTTGTTTTAAAGACCATTAATCAGTCACCCACACTGGTGGTTCTCTCCAAAATACAGGGAGTCAAATAGCTGCTGTAACCAAACGTCCTCACAGCCATTATCTTCCCAGAGAACTATCACGTGACCTCTAATCATGCAGTTAGAACAGCGGGGCGACTTCTGAAAAGTCAACACTGCTTACTGCACATCAGCGTGAGCCACTGGGTAAGCCTCGGTTGTGTGTGCAGCCATTTGCCCTTCCAGATTATTTACCCACGCGAGAACCTGCTTGGGGAGTATTAGAGCAAACATCGCAGAGAGGAAACGGAGAAAGTGGTTTAGTGTTTCATTTCCTTTAAGCAATATGTTAAAAGTGCAGGATAAAAGAAGAAAGAATCTTTGGCCTCCAGGATGGGAAAAATCTTTGTGCTAGACTGAAGTTTTCCCACCTTCTCTGTTTGAGTCTAGAGTCCAAATTTGTATTCATTCACAAACTACGCAAATTGGACGGTCTTCAAAAGTTCCTTGTCAGCTGTGGCCAAATGCCTACATTCTTGGCATTTGGCACAATTAAAAGAAGAGCCAAAAATGAACCAGTAGCAACCTTCTAAAGAAGCCATTAAGGAAGTCACATTACGATGCATTCGTGATGATTTAGCTCTGTGATTCACATTAAAAATTCCCTCAGCAGGCATTGCTTCTTTACTTTAGAACGAGTAACTGAAATGACATTTCAAAACTAACAAGCTGAGTTTATCATCTCTGGGGAACCAGCGATCTACCAGAGGGGATATTAAACGTAAATAAGCCAGTCACCTGCACATCCCTCATTAGAGCTTTCTAGCATTCCACGTCCTGTGTCAATGTCTTGACAAACATTTCAAGGATTTGTACGCAGAGGTAAGACACAACTAAAATGTAAAAAACTTCACTACAAAAACATAAACCCTTAGACCAGAGATATATTTTAGCACTAATTCAATCTAATCCCTTCATTTTATAAACAGAAAAAAAAAAAACTAGACACATTAAATTACCTGCTCAAATCGTAGGGCAGTTGTGGGTAAAGCCAAGAATGGAACCCAGTTCTCCTGAATCTAAATCTGGTGCTCTCTGTCCATACCTGACGGTATTCACTCAATCAGCTAAACGACCTGCATGTGGTAAATTTACAGGGCCATCATTGCCCTTTCACTCTCCAATAATATCCCCATTTGTAATGTTCCAATGTTGCTTCGCTTTGTATTTGTTTTTTATTATTATTTGCTGCTTTTGCTAATTTCTGAAGGGTTTACCATGAAGATGATAAAGTAATGAAATGGAATAAAGCCATGTGTTCCTTCATGCAGCTATTACAAGTCTACAACTGAACTCCAGAAATTTGTAGGTTTACTGAGTCTAAAATTGGCAATTCCAGAGGTGTGACTATTGAGCACTAATAATAAAAATGTGCCACAACAAAAACATTTGTTTTGTATTTAAACAAATTATAGTTCCTTCTAGAAGAACTTAATGTCTTCTAGCATATTAAAGGATTTGAGAAGCCTTGCTGTAAATAAACTAGCCTAATTTCATTGAACCCATTATTTCTCAAAGATATTTGAATATGGAAGCTCGTGTGTGTGTGTGTGTGCGCTTAAACATCATTTTTTAACAGAACTAATCTTTTATAGAACAAACCTTAGTAAGTTGCCTTATCACAGTGAGCAATGGAATGTGGGCCAGCATCTCATCCTTCAATTCTTCATCTTATCGAAAAATATCTGCAAAGTGTTTCCTGTAGGCAGCTCATTATACAGAGGTGGTAGGTGTAGGGAGATGAGAGGGAGAAAGAGATGTAGGAAGTTAATAAGACTAGAACTTTTGAGTTTATAATTTCATGATGTACAGTCAAGACACACACACACAAGTAAGCAAAATCATAAGGCAGTGAATAATTCAGCGTCCAGCATCCCCATCAGGCACAGATGAAGCCATTAGGATTTTCAACTTGAGTTCAACTGGGACAAAGCACATTTAAATTAGACCCTGAAGTATATGCAGGAAGGATTTTGTCTTGCACACACACACAAAAAAAAGTGCCTTGATCAATACATGTTTGCTTAACAAATCAAGGACATTCTGGGCTGAGAAGCAGCATAAACAGTATCTTGAAATCAAATTGAATGTAATGTTTTAGTCATGGAAAAGTGAAGAATCTAGGTTGCTTGGAGTGGGGCTGGGGTGGGCATTGTGCTGGCGGGGAAAGGAAATTAAGATTAAAGGGGCAGGATAGGTGCTGAATTTTAAAATCTTTATTCTGATGAAAATTCAAGAGTCTTCCTGAAGTTGCAGGTCTTTTCTTATTCACCCTTAGCATCTTGCACGTAGCCTGGGTATGAAAGGGGCGTTTAAAAGATGTTAGTTAGCGGGGAGGGTATAGCTCAGTTGGTAGAGTGCTTGCTTCGCATGCATGAGGTCTTGGGTTCAATCCCCTGTATCTCCATTAAAATAATAAGTAAATAAATAAGAACCTAATTACCTCCCCCCAAAATTAAAAAATAAATAATTAATAAAAGACTTCAGTTAGTGAAAAGAAGATATGAATGGATAAAAAGTACAATGGAGAACAGCTGGGGGGTTTCTGCTTGGAAAGTAAGATGACCCAACAGTCTTTTCTGAAAACAAATCTGGTTGGTGATGTTTGAAGTGCTCTGGGGTAGTGGCATGTCACAAATTGTAGACATCCATTAGAAGACAAAGGTAGACGTTAAGGACAAATGTCTAGCCTGGAGTGGACATATCTGAAATGCATTTTGAAGAAAGAATCAATAAGCCCAAAGAGCAACTAAATAAAAAGAAAAGAAAAGGGATGGTTTAAAAAAAAAAAAGCAGCCAACTTTAAATTTAAGGGAGTGTCATTAACAGACAAAGGAAAACTCCAAAGAAGAACAGACTTTGAAGAGGGATTGAATGTTGAGGTATGATGGCAAATACCCAAGGGGAGATAGTCAGTCACCTCAATGGTGACCTTGGAAAGCACAACTACTCCAAAACACACCCAGCCCTCTCGGCTCATTTTCCAAGTGAGGTATGGATATGATTACTATCACCTCTTCTTTTCAGGTGAGAAAAGTGTGTGGCAGAAATACCAGGTTTTGCTCTAAACACACATACTCAGCAGGGAGCGTAGCCAAAACGTTAACCCCTGTCTCCCGATTTTATATCCAACATCTTTTACAGCATTCCGTATCAGGAGATTTAGGATTGAGAGACACTGTCTGGTCAGAGATAGAGGTTTGAAATCTCCCCAAACACACATGATGGAATAGTGAAAGCAGTACTGGTTCCCTGAGGACTGAGTTCAGTTTGATGAGCTTTAATGAGGTGCCTGGTATGTGCCCGGTCTGTGTCCTCCATCAGGGGAACGGGAAGACAATACGCACAGGGTGAAGGGCTTACACCGAGGGAAAGCTAAGAGGAATCAATAAACAAGGCGAGTTAAATATAAACCAAATAACTACTGTCTCGTGAGTGCCCACTACATGCAAATCAGGGCATGGCTGAGGGACCAAGAAGAATGCGCGAATGAGAAGGTGCAACGTTTCGGAAGTTAAGGCTGCGGAAGAGGGATGGCTTCATTAGAGGTGACCAACGCCACAACCAGGGGGTGAGGACTTGGGAGCTTTATCCCTTGTCAACACTATTTCCTTTCAGGCAAACCAAGAGTGAAAAACAGTCTCAATCAATCTTTCTCATTCATCCAGTTTGCCAGTTTCTACTAGGACCAGACTCGTGCGGCAGTCCTGGACTGAGTATGGAGGTTTAGTACTTAATATGTGGGGCCAAGGGAAAGGAAGCAAATGATGCATAAGGATTTAAGGGGAAAAGCCTGAGTCAAAGGTTTTCAAATATACTTGAATAACGGAGACTCCTCGTACCCATTTCTCTCTCCATCAAACAGAATTAGAGAAATCAAATAGCACAGAGGATATTTCAGTCCACCGCCTACTTTTCCAGGCTTCTTTCCCACTGAAGCTGGAGGGAACTGCACATTTGCCAAATCAGCACATTAATATGCAGCATGGTATAGTATCATTTGCTGTCCTTGCCTTACATTCTGATCATCTCCACCAACCAAAATCCCGCATACCTTCATAGCTTGGCTCAGATTCCGTCTCCCCAGGATGCCTTTCCTGAATGCCTTTGCCTGAAATGACCTCTCCCTTCCTGGCCTCTTTGGACGGGCACTTTTGTGTTTTGTGTCACTCACTGATCTGTATTGTGACTGTTCAAAAAGCATCATCCATAAGACTATCAAGTCACTGAAATATTCTAAATGCCTAAATAACATCACACACAGTATATGAACCATGGTACTTTCACTTCAGAGACTTCCCATTACCCTCACTTACATTTTTGTATGTATTATTTACCCTTTTAAGTTTTACGTTCCCTGAGGGCAAGGACCAAGTTTTATGGATCAAAATATTCATCAAAGCACTGAGCTTAGAGACTCCATAAATATTTGATGGATGGATGAGTTAATTAAGTAGGAAAAAAATGTGAAGGAAAGTAACTTTCTTTAGCGTACGTATTTATTCCTCCCTGCCTGGGTATGCTGTGACACATGTTGCAGGGCATACGGTGTGGGCACGCGTGTGTGCAGAAACAGTTCAGATCCCCACCCACATAGCCTACAGACTAGAGGAAGGAGCCATATAATATGGGAATAAAATACTTGTCAAAGAGTGACATATACTAGAAAGACTCATAAAGCAGGGAAGAAGAACACGGAGTGGGCAAGGGGAGGAGGGAGACAGGCAATTTTAAATAAGATGATCAGGGAAGACCTTGGGAAGGAAGTAACCTGTGAGTAGAGCATCCAAGGAGATGACTGGACGAGCCATGCACATCTCTGACAGAAGACTATGCCCCAGTGGGAAGTCTCAGGAGGGAGTATGCTTTGGTTGTTTAAGGAGCAGCAAAGAGGCTACTGTGACTGAAGCAGAGTAAGTGGAGAGGAGAAGGAAGTAAGGTTAGACTGTAAGGGAATGTAATAGTTTCCCTGGGCAGCCACAACTAATTTTCGCTAACTGTGTGGCTTAAACAACAGAACTTCATCAGAAGTCTAAAATCCAGGTGTGGGCAGGATTGGCTCCTTCTGGAGACTCTGAGCAAGAGACCATCCCACTGCCTCTCTCTTAGCCTCTGGTGGTTGTTGGCAATCCTTGGCAGCCCTTGCAGATGCACTGGCTTATAGATGCTTTGCTCCAATGTCTACCTCCATCTTCACACTTCCTTCTTCTCTGTTTCTGTGGCTTCTTTTTTGTCTCTTATATGAACACTTTCACTGGATTTAGGACCCACCCTAATCCAATAGGGTCTCATCTTGACCATTACCTTAATTACATCTGCAAAGACCTTATTCCAAATCAGGCCACGTTCCGAGGCTCTGGGTGGCCACGAATCTGGGCCGTGTTCTGAAGCTCTGGGTAGGCATCTGTGGGATCACGTCTCTTGAGCTGGTAACAGTGGATGTGGTGAGAAGTGGTCCCATTAGATCTATTTTTAATTGGGCCAGTGGGATGTTTTGACACATAGGATTTTTGACTTACAGGTTTTTCTTCTTCACTGCTTAAAAATAAGAGAAGCGTTGGTTTTGGAAAAGAAGAAGTTATGTTGCACCCCAGCAGTTGTTACTGCCTACTTGGGTCTGTTGTGAATATGGAATAAACCCGAATGATGGTTTACAAACAGTTGAATGTAGGCAGATGAAGTAGGGTCCTTTTCCAGTTTTAATATTTGGTGTTTCTTATTAAGTATATCTATGATTGTATTTTGTTGCAATTCAAATAGAGCAAAACTCTAAAGATAAATTGTTCTAAGGACAGGAAATATATTCACATGGCAAAAATGGAGAAATGTATCACATTTCTTATGCAAACCTCAGAACCAAAACAACTCTATATTCTGATTCACTGAATCTATTTGAATGGAGATATTTCTCTTTGGGGAAGGAAACTGATCTCACTCATCTGAGAAGAAAGCAAAGACTTGCATGTTAAAGAGTCTTAGGAGTTAAGCTCAGCTGGAAAAAAAAATAATGAGAATCAACAGGAACTTCTGAGTGCCCTGGTAACAGTTTCAGCTGAAATCCTGATTTAGTTTCCAAGTTATGACCTCAGGGAGACAGGACATGCAGGGAGAAAAAAGGAAATGAAATACTATAAATTGCCCTCATTGTGATGTCAGGTTCTCAAGCAAATTCCTTGATATTCAGTACAAAATAAAGACCAAGCATGCCCCTTAGTTAACAAATGCCTCTCCATGGACCTTTCCCGCTGACTCAACATGGTCTCCTGTTACTTGTTATCTAAGGAGGAGTCTCCCACTTTCTAAAACTGGCATTCAATCGAACTCTCATACTTTCTCCTCCATCCATAAGAGAACCAGGGCTCCAGTTTAAGCCACTCAGTGTCTCTCTAAACACGGTGTCTTCTTGACTGCCTTCAGGCTCTGCCCGCCTACCTGAGGAGGGCACCATCACGCTCAAAGTTCTTCAGAGTTTTGTTCTTTTTTTTCTTAGTTAGAAATATCTTTATTAATAATAAAGTATTATTTTGTACACCAGAAATTAACACAACATTGTAAATGGACTGGAAGCCAATAAAAAAAAAGCACTGTTAAACATTTTACTACATTCATTATAGTATGGCTTCCTTCCACTGAAAAAATACCGAGCTGAAGTCAGCTGCTGGTATTTGCAAGCAGCCCTGTGTCATTCTGTAATTACATCAGTGTGGTGTACACAACTTTTATCTCACTGGTTTTCGAGTATCTTACTGTTTTTCCCTATTTCCTATTTACAAGTATTTAAAACTACTAATACTTGTAAACAAGTACCTATTTACATGTATTTACAAGTCCTAATACAGAGGTAATTACTTGCAAAAAAAACTTCAGAGGATCATGTCTTTGTTAACTGGAAATTATGACTTTTTGTGCATTACTTGTTGCCATGCAGATTATATTGTAAATGACTGGGTCATATTTCATACTTGCGTAAGCAGACAATTATATGTGCAAATGTTAAGGGTCATCCGTAAGAAGATTTGCCACAAAGCCGAAGAGGCACAAATTTCAGGCCTCTCTACTTGTGTGGGATAATCAAAACGTCATATATTTTTGCTAAATTTACAAAAACAGGATATTTTAACTGCATTGGTTAATTTAAGAACACTATTCATTTCCATTCTGACTTTTCCTCTGTCATATTTCCTCTCATATCAAACATCAGTCTGTCAGTGGCCATGAGAATTTCAGGTACCTGGCTAAGGGAATGTTGAGCTGAAAATCACCATTCTAACCATAATTTTGACAGTCTGAATATTTACAAACTCCTGCCTTAGTATACATGAAAAGTAGCTTCATTTATCTCTTTAACAGCATGTATTAAAGATCTGAGAGAAAATTCAGATTAAAAAATTAACTGAAGATTAAACAAAAGTGATAATGATCAGTGATGAAACCAATCCAGTGTCAAGAAGGGACTGCAACAGAAACATCTTATGAAAATTATCTATCAAAAGCAGTAATTTATTAGAAGAAGGAAATTTGTTTTAAAGAGAAGTAACGAATCAATCCTCTTTCATAGTTTGATATTTCAATTAATGAAGAGGAGTGAATCTGTGCACACTGGAAAGAAGTTAAATTTCTTGATTTCCCACAAAATATGATGACAACAAGTCTAGCACAAAACTTAAATACGTCATTACAGCAAGGACATTGATGACAAACTAGTAAACGAACGTCAACAACTTAAACAGGACTTAAGCTCAGACCCTGCGCAAGGAAACCTGGAATGTTTTAAAGACCTGCAGCACATATATAAGAGAAACTGGATAAAGGGTTACCAAATTTGACTACAATTCTATAAATGTGTATTATGCTACCAAAAATGGCGTGAGACTGAAAAAAATCTATCCTACGTAATCAATAAGTTAAACACACATATATACACATGCAACCTGCACACACAGATTCTGATCAATTACGCTAACAGAGAGACTGAATTAACTTTCTATCCTATCTATAAAAAATGATCCTACAAATCTTTATCATATGAAGAACACGTAGCCAAAACACCCGTAGAAAAATAAGGTATTGCAGAAGTATATCAAACAATTAATTAATAAAAATATTTCTAGATGTTTCCCATATTTTTCAGTTCTTAGACAAATTTGTAATTTTTCTTGTTTTTGTCATTTCAAACAATTATTTGCTTCCATACATAATTTTATTCATAATTAATTTATTTGCAATCAAGTCAAAGAGGAGCCCCTCAAATATTACAAACACAGGCCCCATAAAACCCATTATTTTCCACTTTAACCAAGATAATTTCAACCATAACTATGTTGTTCTTAAATATTTACCAAAACAAATAAATAAATAAATAACGCTTTTCAGTCTCCATTCTGTCAGAATACTCTTCCTTAGAGATAAATTATATTGTCTCTGCTCCAATTTATACTAATTATTCATATTTAGCTTTTGGTGAGCACACACAGGGATTCACTGTACACATAACAAAATACATTGTGAATGATAAATTTAGATAATCCACAACTTTCTCAGGAAAAAGTAGACTGAATTTCATACTATTTTTTGACTACTATGCCACCCACCCTTGTCTCTCAAGTTAAGATGAAAAATTAAAGTCAAAAGGTATGACTAATTGCAAATGTTATAAGAAATAGTTTTTTTAATGATATCCAACAGATATGTAATAGTGGTTAGAACCCACTCAGATGCTGCTAGAGCACTGGCTCCTTTCCTGTCCCCCCAGAAGGTCTAATTTTATCTCCAAATTTTGGTTCTGACTTTACTTGATAATGGCTCGGGTATCTACGAGGATCCCTGTTCTGCTCTGACTCTGGTGTCCTTTTAATATCTGTGATCTGTCTGCTTCCCGTTCTGCTCATACTTCCTGTGTGGATACCTGTGTAAGGTTCCCAACTGAGACTCGGCTCACTCCTGCTCTGGAATTCGGACTGCTGGCTGGGCCAGGTCTCCCCTGCAGGTTTGCTGCTGTGCGTACAACCACCCTCCGCCCACCTGGTTCCTGGCTCTATCCTGACCTCTAGTGACCACAGCAGGGACCACCCTGTCTGAAGCCCTTACCACTCACGCATCACATGGGATAGATCTGGTCAACTGTCTCAGTGAGGATTACCCTAAAAACTGTTTACTCATATTTAAGCATGAAAGTTTATTGACAAATAATGAAATAACTTGCTAAAGATTAAAATGATAGGCACAGGAAATTCATCTTCTTTTAAGCAAAAAAAAAGTTTCTGTACTTAGTAATTTATTTCTTTATCCATCACCTTCATCCTTCATCCACTCATCTATCCATGAGTTCACTCATTCATCCATTCATTTGACATGAATATCTGGCAAAGTCCTAAAGTAAACTAGACAAAGGTACATCACAGTTTGGCGTGGGGCTCGCCTTGTCGAGATGCATAAATACGCCCAGCCCAGAATGGAGGAGAGTAGGTTTCCTCCGAACAACACCAGTTCTAGATTGCTTCTATCTCTTGTCACATTTCGGTAATTCTTGCAATATTTCAAACTTTTTCATTATTATATTTGTTGTGGTGATCTGTGATCTTTGATGTTACTACTGTGACTCAGATGATGGTTAGCATTTTTTAGCAAGGAAAAAATTTTAATTAAGGTATCACACTGTTTTTTAGACATAATACTGTTGCACACTTACTAGACTACAGTATAAACATAACCTTTATATGCACTGGGAAACAAAAAAACGTGTGGCTCATTTTATTGTGACAGTCACTTTACTGCAGTGGTCTGAAACCAAACTCACAGCATCTCCGAGGTATGCCTGTAGCAGAAGTGATGTTTAATAGAATTATCTAGCTGACAGATCAATGATCATTTCATACTTTTTTCCATAGACATTATTCATTTATCATTCTTTATAACTCAGTGATAGATGTTTTCATTTTTGTATAGAAACACAAATAAACTGCAAATGGATAATACTACCCAGATCTCTATTGAAATGGCCAATCAAAGCAGAGTCATTATTAATGGACAAAGGTCTCCGTGGGGTTTTTTTTTTTTTTTTTACTTCATGCAGGATTCTGGACAAGGAACAGATTGTGATAACAATGTAATCTGTTCTCCGTGTAATACTCAGCATCCTCTTGTGCAATGTTTCAAACATGATCACTGCCTACTGATGTCTAGTTTACTTCCTTACAGATTCATTTGGCTGATGGAACTCTGATGGACGCGATGGAACAGGGGGCACTTGCTATTATCGACTTTTCCTACCAGGAAATCAAACTGAATGTTAATAACAATGGGGATCTGGGGTCAGACCAGGTGTCTGAGCAATAAAAGTACAGCCGCGAGACGATCCCACGCAATCCACACCGCTGGCCTGTGTTCCTGGGGCTCTCCTTAGCTCTGAGGAGGGTTAAAAGCCAAAGTGCCTTGAAAAGGTAACTCCCCACTTGTCATTTAATGGGACCTGCAGTTGTGAGAATTACACTGTCACACAGAGGAGGAATCCTAGAAACTCTCTCAGGAACCATAGTGTGATGCCATGGAGAAACTATTTCTGGATTCAAAAACTCTCTTTAAGGTGAAAGTTTTAAGTGCTATTTTTAATGCATGTAAAGACTTCCAACAGAGCAATATGCCCTGTAAAGGAAATGTCCCAGTTCCAACATTCTTCTTTCACAGGAAAGTCAATACTTTATAACAATCAGAGAAGTAACAATAACCTATATTCATATAGCTAATGCAATTTACAAAGCAGTTTTGTAACAAAGGCACACATCTAAAGAGAGTAGTTTCATTCAGCTATCATTCTGTAAACAGGCACCATTTCCTTGCTCCAATCTAAGTAGCAGTAGGATCTGCTGGTATAAAATATTTCTTCTAAACACCATTTGCGTGAGTGTATATGACATTGAGGGTCTGGGAATTAACCTAGTGCTTCATAAAATAGCAAAATGATTGGATGTGAATAAGTGAAATAAATTATGCAACAAAATAAACTATGTACAAATTACCAAAAAATTAACTTACACAGGTATACGACTTTTCTAATTCTTGTGTCACTCACTACATCAAATGCATCTATGAACAATTATAGAAATATTTTTGTTGTGGGGGAAAATCTGGGCGGTAGAGAGGATAAATAAGTAAACAATAAAATAAATTACAAATAATGTATAATAGCACTGCAGTGCCCTGCGGTTTACCGACTTTCAGGAGCTTACAAGGCATCTAGCATTGTGCTAAGTTCTTTAGATGTATTGACTGATTTAACTTTCACAACAAACTTGAGTATAGAGGAAGAAATGGATGCTAGAGCAATTCAAATAACTTGCCCAAGGCCAAACAGCTATTAAGTAGCCAAGCCTGCAACACAGAACACAAGTCTTGGAATGCGCTGCCTGGAGACATATACAGAAAGTGGAGAGGCAAGGGGATAGTTCAGAAAACAGGAAAAAGGCACAGAAACCCCACGGTAAGCAATGATAAACATGCAGCTAGCACAGCTATCCCGCTGGGGTGGGTGGGGGCCGTGTAAAAGGCCTGCTCAGACAGGAAGGCTGCCATGGACCTCCTGGCTGCTGGGAGGAGCACAGAAACTTCTATTGTGTCTGCTGCCCGAGTCAAATGCTCATCCTGGCACAGGTACCTTTTAAGGTTAAAAGCAACAAAAAGACAAAGCAAAATCAAATATCTTTTCGTGGTGCTTTCTTAGGACTTTGCTATTTCATTCCTCAGCATCCTCTTACAATAACATTATACTTTCAACACACATTATTTATGTTCTTGGATTTCTTCCTACTACTCTGATTTGGCAAAGCAGATGCTTCCCTGCTCGACAGCGGTGATTCTCAAGCTTGCCTGCACATGAGAATCACCTAGGGTACTTTTAAAACATATGAATGCCTGGGCCCCACCCCACAGCAATTAAGTCATAATCTCTGGGGGAGTGGGTCAATGCATCCTGTTTAATAAAAGCTCCCCGGATGATTCCAATGGGAAGTCCGGGCTGAGAGTTGCTATTAAGCCTGAATGAATCAAGGCTCATGGCTTAAGGTTACAGTTAGTTACTCAGTCATAAAAAAGAATGAAATAATGCCACTTGCAGCAACGTGGATAGACCCGGCGATTATCATATTAAGTGAAGTAAGTCAAAGAAAGACAAATATCATATGATACCACTTGTATTTAAAATCCAAAAATAATTATACAAATGAACTTATTTACAAACCAGAAATAGACTCATAGACATAGAAAACAAACTATGGTTACCAAAGGGGGAAGGGGTGGGTGGGATGAATAAATTAATAAGAGTTTGGGATTAACATACACACACTGCTGTATATAAAAGAGATAAACAACATGGACCTACTGTATGGCACAGGGAACTATATTTAATACCTTATAATAACCTATAGTGAAAAAGAATCAGAAAAAGAAGATATATAGATATATATATACACACATACACATATATACACATATATATACATACAAGTGAATCACTTTGCTGTACACCTGAAACTAATTCAACATTGTAAATCAACTATATTTCAATAAAAAAAAAACTTAACAAAAAAGAAGTGGACTACCCTCTGTGTTCCCCTGCCTCAATTTACACATGAATCAAGTACAGAAAAATATACAATGGTATGTTATGAGGTGCTAAACTAAAAGGTTGCAAGCAATAACAACTTCTTTGATTGGAAGAATCGTGTCCTCATCCTAATCTCACAATTTGGGTCCTAGAATGTGAGCCAGATGGATTACAAAACCCCTCTAGTTACACGGCAGTCCCACCAAAGGGACAACCAGAGAAATTATGATTCCAGGAACTATTTTCCCAGCTCAGCATTTTCACTAATGATTGTGTCACTTTGCCAATTACTTTTTTCACAACCTAACAGATGTGATTCTCAGTTTTCATGGATCTTTTTTTTTCTATGCTTTGTTCATTTCCCTTCATCTTTTACACCTTCCTTCCAGCACCTGGGTAGATGTAACCATCTCATTAATCATATTTTGTGTGATCCGAAAGAAATACAGTTAACATATATGCTACTAGTTTCAAAACACATCTCCCTCAACCTCACTTCTGCACTCTGGACCGGCATGGCCACATTCCAATGGCTCCTGGAATTCACTGTGCCCAAAACTGAACTCAGATTTTTCCAACTACCCCTATAGTCTGGGGAGCTCCAAATCTGTACCACCGGCTCAGATTCCCTTTCATGTTCAAATGATTACCTGTGGCTGCTTCCCCAAGAATGACATAGGCCCCTCAAACTCAACATGCCCAAAACCAAACTGATCGTCTTCCACTTCAAGAGTATTTCTCCCCCCAAATTCTCAATCAGTGGCATCACCATCCACATACTCATCCAAACTAGAACCCTGGGTGTCATTCTTGATTTTTTCCTTCATAATTACTTCTCATATCAATCAACCACTGTTTCCAATTTGACTTCCTCTATGGTTCTCTGCTCGCATCCTCTTCAACACTGCACTGCCCTAGTTAAGTTAGCATGTCTCACAAGTACCACCAATTCAAAGCCCAGGCTTCTAGTATTGTCGTTCCTTAAACCCATCAGCTATGCAGCTGCCCGAGTATAAAATTAAACCTGATTGTTTCATTGCCCTCTTAACTTTTAGTGTCTCCCCAGGACTGGATAAAGTCCTACCTCTTCAGCCAGCCAAGGGTCCCTATGTGGAGTGGCCCATGTCTTTCTCTCCACTCACAACTCCCGTCAGCCTCTGTCTAGGACTCAGTTCTCTAGAAACAATAAATGTTCACACTCTCCCTCCAACCTGCTTTGTAACCTGTGCCTTTGGCTCTCTACCTTTTGTTTGGCTAACTCCTGCCCATCACTTAAGACTTATTTCTGTTATACCTCTTCCAGGAAACTGTACTTTGTCCCCTACTGCCCCCCAGGTTCTACTCTGCTTTCATGATATTCTGTGCAATTCTCTATCATTCAAATTAATCACTATCCTCCTCTCTAATGTGAATTTCTCAAATTCAGTGACGGTACTCGGCATCCTCAACAAATAGAGTCTGGTACTCAACCACTGTGAATCATGAATATCTCCACGGCACTCAGGATACCCTTCTTCCATGAGAGTTATCTTCCATAGCAGTTACTGTGCCCCTCCTCTCTCTTCTCAACTAGACTGTTAATGCCAGGACTGCTATCAAAGACTGTATTGTATTTACCTTTGATTCTTCAGTGGTAACTATACTGTCTTCCCATAAATAGGTGCTCTATCAATGACAAGTGAAAAAAAGGAAAGGAAGGTTCAATTTCTATATAATGGTTCAGCACAACTTGAAAACTGTAAACATTAAAAATTCAAGTAAAATGTGTAATATTATCCTTCACTTCTCTATACAAACAAATGAAACAGTTAAAGATTCCTGGAGACTTAAGAGATAGTTACCACCTTCACATATCTGATTATAAATAGAATATTTGTCTTACTATATTCCAGAATTGAATCATTATAAGATTCTGAAAGAGATCATCAATTTCACTGATAGCTGAAAGAAACAGTTCCCTTACAGGTGTGAATGGACAGAGACATACGAGGAAAAGAGGCTAGTAAGGAGAGATGGACCTTCCACCGTATACAAATGAAGCATCAGTCACCTATCTTTTCAGCTCAAGGCACCATGTTGTTGACAGCTAACTGATGCAAAAGTCTCAAACATCAACGATTAGGGATTCCAGAATAGTCGGCATTTTAAAAAGCTTGTCAGCAGGTATTTTAAGACAGTAGATATTTTTAAAAGCCCAAAGCAAAGAGCATAATTAATAAGTATTAATTTGTAGCAAAAATATATAACTAATATTGTTACAGCTTGCAGACAAAAAAACAAAAACAAAAATAACATGGTTTGTAGCACTGCTGGGGAATGCTGTGAATACTTAGGAAAATTTTGCTTTTTTCCCTTCCCTATCATCTCTCTTTATACTAGATAATTCGCTCATAATTTCAGCCTTTTTGGACTCTCTTATCCCATCCATTTAGTAGCTTTTTTCATATAATATGTTCTTTTTAGAAATGAAATTTTTTTTTTCAATTTTCTGTGCTGTTATTTGTAGTGGCAGTGACATATAATTTAGAGAAGTTATCTACAATCTCTGTTAGTGCTACTGAGGAGGAGGGTGGCTCACTTTAGGAACTGGCAGCTGTCAGCACCTGTCATAAGACATCAGGGTCTGTGAACCAAATCGCTTGTGACTGACAATATACCAGCAAGACTTAGACTGGAAGTCAGGACAAGGCGCTGAGACTGGAAGAAAGTCATGAGCTCTGTTTGAGATCGCCTGCCTCTTGTGAAGTCCAGCGGCTCCTTGTGAACGTGTGATCTCTACCCACCTGTGTCAGAATCACCTGGGATATTTGTTAAAGATGCAGATTTGTACCTCAACTCAGACCTATTACGTCATATTTCTTGGAGGTAGGGCCCAGGAATCTGAATGTTTCCAGTCTCCCCAGAGGATTCAGGGCCATGCTAGAGTTTGGGGACATCTGTTTTAAGCCACATATAAAATGTCTGTGACTACAGCTCCTTTCCTCCCCAGCCAAGAGAACCACATTATTTTAGGGAAAGCCTTCAATCCACTTACATTTAGGCATTTCATTTAGAAACTTTTACGTACAAGAAATTACTTGTAACATGCTGCACAGTGAATCCTGACACGTGTTAAGGCGCAGAGCTGGGAATTGCTGTGAGGTCCTGGGAGAATCGAGCTCACTGAGCTCCCACACCGGTCACTGCAGCCTCTTTCTAGAAAAGGCTTACTAAAGGCTTACCCTTCAGAGTGGTCCTCCCAGGAAATACGTTAATCTTTATGAGGACTCAGATGATTTTGTGGATGTGATATAACATTATAACTGTAAATAGGATAGGATCAACCACTGAGAAAGTCTTAATAAAGACAATATAAAATACTCGAGCTGGAAATTCTAATTTCACAATCTAATGACTAACACTGCCTCTGAAATCCATGCCTATTTTGGAACATCATAATTATATGGTAGGCAAGGTATGGGAAACAAAAAGAGAATTTAAATGTGTGCACACACATGCACCCACACATGCGCATACACTGAAATGCCAAGAACTACCATTCAGATTTTTAAAATCGTCCCACATTCTTCAGACTGAATCATCACTTCAGAATGTGGTCATTTGTCCACCACTGGCTATCTTTCTTACTTTGTAATTCACATCTATGACAAATTGGTTTTGACCTTACCCAGGTTTTATCTTATTTAAATCCATATTTAAGTTCAAAACAAAAGTCTACGTATTAAAAGGTTTTTGTTAGTTTTAACCTTGTCACCTGGAAGGAATGACCCATAGATATTAACAACCACTATTATATTAATATGTATTTGTTTAGAAGGTAATATGAAGAAGGTGAGACATTGGGCTGGCAAATTCTGATCATCAGGAGGGAAGAGAACAAAATTCTACAGGACGTAGTCCCTTGTTATAAGTAAAAACAGAGACAATTCAGAAGTAGCTTAAGGCTGGAGAGGATTTAAGATTGTTGGGAGGGAGGCACTATGAAACGGAGAGCAGGTTAGGAAAAGCCAAAGGCAAATATGTAAATTCTGCCTTGGCCCGGCCCAGCAGAATGGTGCAAGACGCTCTGAGGCAAGTGCGCCCTTCTCAGCTACGTGGAGATCTGAGAAGCAGTCAGCTCAAGAAGAGACTGATTTTTATTTGACTTATAGGTAAACATTAAATCTCTGTACTGTTTCTCTTCGCTATTAGGAAGTTTTTCTTCTCATGTCCTCCAAGCCAAGATTCTCTGATAAAGCTTGGTTTAGCAAGTTACTTGAAGCAAAAGTATTGTGGGAATGCTAGTGTACAAAAAGTGAATCATGAATTGAGTATAATAATAACTATGATGCATTAAGCGCTTCATATACGCCAGCCATTCTGCCAAGTATTTCACTTATACTAATTTCACTTTCACCTTTGATGAAAGGCACTGTTATTCTCCCACTTTCTCAGATGACAAAGCAAAGACTAATTAAAGTAAACAAGGATGGCGGGTAGAAGATAAAGCCAAGGTTTACACTGAAGTTTGATTTATTCCAGTCTTCTCTGTCTTAATTGCAAGCCTGAATGCCTTCAAAAATTAAAAGTGTTAATTATACAAGAAGCATTAAATTTAAGACTCCTGTACCTACCATCTCCTTTGATATGTATAAAAGAAGTTCAAATTTATTTTAAACCTCCTTGCAAAAATTTAGGAATATTTTCACAGGTTAAAGTTATGACCTATGCGAAAACGTCAAAACAGGTCTTCAAAAATTAGTAACGTCCCTGAGGAATCAGGTCTCACCACAGAGCATCCCAATAGCAGTTGTATCTAATAATAATCTTGCATCCAGAAGCCAAGTCAACCTCCCAGTGTTCATCCCATCTAACTGACAAATAAGAGTCTTACATCATACCCGGGACCTAAGCAAGATACTCTTGCTGTCTGATAACACTGGCATAATCTTTATTCAAGTTTTTCCTCACTTGAGGACTATTTCTTTTTTTAGAATGAGCACCTACTAATTTCACTCTTCTCAGACAAAAACAAACTAGTCAACGGACTTCCCTGTCCACCTAGCAACTTTCTTCCAAGCTTCGTCTCATACATCAACATCTCCTGACACTCCTCTCCCACCTGCGATGAAAAACCTCCCTCTCTACCCTCTCACAGTATCCTGCACATATGTCTCCTGGGGCTTGTGCATCATGCTTCTATACAGCTGAAGACTATGTGCTGTTTCACCAACCAGACTGTAATACCCATCTTTGTATCTATCTTGGCCAAGCATGGTGGCCAACTCACTGCCATAGCTCAATAAATGTTTGTAAACTGACCAAATACTTCCAATAACTGGTTTGAAGTATTATTCTTCCTCAGGTAGCCCTGGTCCTGATACCTCTCTCAGTCCTCCAATAAAAAGAAACAAGTTAATAGGCTGGGATCATGAGTGATAAGATGCAAGGTCACCTATGGTCTGGACCTCACAATTCTAGTGTTATCAACTTAGTCCAAATCTTACAGGAAAAAAAAAACTGTTTCATTGTTTCTTTATCACATTTTGGAATAGAAATAAACAACTAAAAGCCTCGTCCTGAAACGAGGTAGGGAAAGTGAAAGGAATATTAAAAATCCGTAAGTGGTAATCTTCCCGCAGGGGGTCCAACAAGAGCTGCTAAGAGATGTGGCCATGGCTCAGAAACCTTCAGGTGAATGAAGTCAATCCACTTTAACACTCAGTCGCTGTTTTACTTTAAGAGCAGCAGTACGTGGTTAAGAACACAGACTCAGGCACGCTGCCTGCATGGCCCACATTCCCTTGAGAGATGCTCAATGGACATCATCTATGTCAGCACTACTCCTCTGACCACTGGTTTCAGCCACCAGTGTCTCTTGTCTGGAGGACTGTGACAGCCCCGGGAATGGTCTCACTGCTTCCACCTCTGCTCCTTTGCCCTCAGAGAGGGACGTCACTGGACAGCTCCTGTCTCTCCTTTGCTCTGCCTCCCCCAACGGCTTCCTTCTCACTCGCCTTAAAGGCCACAATTCAGCAAGATTATTCACACGATCCCCTCAGCCTCTCTCTTGTGCACGTGATCTCATCTCCTGTTATTCTCCTCTTTTCACTTTTTTCTATCCACATCTACCTCCTCGCTCTTCCTTGAACATGAAAAACACGTCCCCATGCGAAGCCCAGGGCGCTGGGCATCTGCCTTCCCCTCCGTCCGAGGTGCTCTTTCCTGCGTTTGTTATCTGTGTGGCTCGTTCACTCACTGAACTCAGGTCTCTGCCTGCGGACCATGTGGTCAGCTTCCTTCCTCACCATTCAACCTAAATCAGCCACGCTCCCTCAGCACTTGCTCCTCTTTAACTATCCCCATCCAACGAATCACAGATGCATCTGTATGTTTCTGGTGTGCTGTCCAGAGCTCCAGGATAACAGGGATTCTATCGCTGGCTCCTAGAAGAGGATCTGGTACCCAGCAGGCAGTCGATATTTACTGAATGAATAGTGGAATACCTCATAATTCGGTTTTGTTAAGAGTATATAAAATGTTGAAAACTACAGCATATAAAAGTTAAATAGGATGATATTTGAATGCTATTCCAAATGCAGAATGAAGGGCCAGACAAGGAGTCTGCTGTCCTTGCGTGCTTGAGATGATGTTATACAGGACCAGGAAACAAAATTATTCTCTCAGTTTCTGTCTAGTTGCTAAAAAATCCTGTCCCAAAATGAAAGACACATTTTTGCAGACAGCCAGCTCCTGCAGGCTTCCAAAAGTAATACAGGGTCAGATAACTGTCAAAAGGTGTCCCCACAATGTGAACAGACGTGAATGCAAAATTTACAAGGTTTTTCTTTGCACACTCTTGAGGAGATGAGACCCTACCGCCAACGTCCTGGCATATGGCCACCATCTGCAGAGGAAACCAGAACACAGTACGACTGACAGCCTTTGGTCTTCTTATTTAAGTCAGCTTGGCTGTGCTCTCTCTCAGTCTAGAAACCCAGGAACTGTAGACACCAGACTGGCTTACACCTACCACTCAGCTGTCTTCAGGGCACCTGTTCTTATAATGACTTGCTTTCCCCTCAAAAAATGCGAATAAACGTGATTATTGGCAGAAGCAAAACACAGAAATGAAGGTAAATCCACTGCGGAAAGAGCAAATGAATTCTTAGTAAATAGAGTAATTTAAGCAACTTCATACTTTTCAATATTTGTATATTTGACTCTAACTTCTTCCTACTTTCCATCATTAAAAGTTAAACTAATGGCATATATGTCCTTTTAGGTTTTTAAAAACAAGGTAGGACTGCTTATAAACTCAGAAAGATGAAACTGGATCCAGAAATTTTAGCTACAAAATAAACTGCAGTTATGACAGTGTCTCCACCACCGTGCTGCACCCACCATCATGACTCAGAGAAAGGCCTCTCATGTACGTTCTCGGGAGATCGTGTTCCAACAGGCTTAAAGCTTCCTCCAGGGTGACAATTAAGGCACCTCTACAAGCAATTGCCTTAGAAGGATTTCCTCCCAGTCATTTGCTCTAATCGGGAGATAAGACTACATTAGACTCCTTTTCCTTTCAAGCTTTACACATGAAAACATTCACTCTTGGATGAAAAGCCACATTAACTTTTATGCTGAAACATACTTTTATTTGTAGCACAAGCCTTCAGGCTAAAACCAACCCCTCAAGATGGATTTTGCCAGAAGGAAGGATGTCAGAATTCCCAGAGCTTTTCTCATGAGTAGTTAAACTTTAGAAAATGTCTTCCAAAATTACAAGGGTCTTGAGTGCTCACCTACTGCCACCTTCTGCCTCTAGGCAAGAGGAGAACCAGCCCAACAAGGCTGACAGGTAGCTCACTTTTTATTTAGCAAAGGACTTGCAGGGGCTTTGCTTCAGCAGCACACTCTCTATTTTAACTGAAGTACAGTCAGTTTACAATGTTGTGTTAATTTCTGGTGAACAGCATAGTGATTCAGTTATACATATAAATATATTCATATTTTCATATTCTTTTTCATTATAGGTTATAACAAGGTATTGAATATAGTTCCCCGTGCTATACAGTGGGGCCTTGCTGTTTATCTGTTTTACATATAGTAGTTAGTATCTATAAATCCCGAACTCCCAATTTAATCCCTCCACCCCTACTTTACCCCTGGTAAATGTAAGTTTGTTTTCTATGTCTGTGAGTCCAGCAGCACATTCAATAAGGTTGGAATGTTACACAGACGCTCAGCCACTCTGTAGGGGTGACACACTAATTTCCATACATACATTTTTTAAAAATTAGATGCACAACAGTGTATGTAGTATACTAACTTTTGTGTTACAAAAAAGAAGGAAAGACTATATATTCATATTTATCTGTATTGGCATAAAAGAACACAGAGTGGGTAATAAAACTGAGTAGCCTGGGGGTCAGGAGTGTGGGGACCTGATGGGCGGGGGGAACAGCACAGGTGCGTCTTCTTGGTGCAGCCTTATAGTCTGGGTTCTGAATCAGAGCAACTGGTTCCTTATTTAAAAATTTTAAGTCCCATAGGAAGATACGGTCTCCCTTAATGATCCTTAATGTTGTCTTAGATTTGAAAATAATCATGATACCACTTGGTTCTTTGGTTTTGTATGCCAAGGCTATCATTCAATATCCATCACTTCTAAGACATGCTTATTGTAAAAGAAGATCACAATTAGATTGTCATCATGACTAAAAAACTAGGAAGGATTTTTGAAAGTTGAGACCAAGTTTTTAATCTTAACATTTTTGTCCTGCTGAATGTCTCAGCGCTGTCTCTTCTAATAATAAAAACGCAGTGGAAATAAAATTTCTCTCTATTTCATTATTTATATCACCAATAAGTAAAAAACAAAAAATGCCATTTAGTGAAAGCCTACTATATTTTGGTGTATACATCCTAAGCTTTACATTTGACAGATGAGGGAAACTGCGGCTCAGGACATTGTAGTGACTTGCTCACTTTGCCAGTCCAGGTACCTGCCTCGCTCTGCCTGATCAGAAAGCTCTCACTCTGCCCGTAGGACCACTGTAGCCACTCCCCAGGCATGATTCTACTTGAAAGCAAGTGATACGCTGGCTGGAAGTGTTCCACTGTTAAGATGTGGAAACTCAGGCAGGCATTTTATAAATGAAAAATTGGAGAGACATTTCTTATTTCTTTTTCTGCTCTAACATCCAGATGAGTTATGCTACATTGCTGCCTATAATAAAAACAGGTTCTGAAAGTGTGCATTAGAAAAATAATCTGACTGCCAAAATGTTTATCAACAGATGGAAAGGATGCCTTATCATTTCCTTCTTAACCCTGAGGCTCTGTAACTGTTTCTATTTAGACATCCAAGGAGTTGGGAGGACAGTGCCTATGAATCATTTCATTATCCAGAGGACTGGTTAATAAATGTACAAGATAAAATCACTCTTATATGAAGATCCTCAATATTACTGCCTTACATAGAGTCAATCAAGTAACTGAACTTTAATAATATTAACCACGGGATGAATTCTTCCTCTAGTCATGTGAAATTGTCACCAGACCATGCACAAACCATAAAAGACAAAAAAAAAGGTAAATGGGACTATATAAAAATCAAAACTCATTGCTCTTAGTAAAAAAGAAACTTTGATGAAAATAAAAAGACAAACAAAACTAAACACACTCTCACCATACAATACAGCACTCATGCTCCTTGGTATTGACTCAAATAAATTGAAAACTTATGTCCACACCAAATCTACACATGGGTGTCTACAGCAGCTTGAGTCCTAACTGCCAAAACCTGGAAGCAAACAAGATGTCCTTCAGTAGGTGAATGGATAGATAAACTGTGGCTCATCTTGAGAGTAGAATATTATTCAACACTAAAAAGAAATAAGCTGTCAAGCCATAAAGACATGGAGGAGTCAAAGGCATATAACTACATGAAAGAAGCCAATCTGAAAAGGCTACATACTGTATGATTCCAACTACATGCCACTCTGGAAAAGGCAGATCTATGGAGACAATAAACAGATCAGTGGTTGTCAGGGGTTGGGAGGGTATGGGGGTATATGGGAACTCTCTGTACCTTCCTCTCAATTTTGATGTGAACTAAAACTGCTCTAAAAAATAAAGTCTTTTTTAAAAAGCCATAGAACGAGAGGACATATTTGCAACACATATATCTTACGAAGGATTTGTAGCCAGAACATATAGAGAACTCTTACAACTCTATTATAAGCAACTCATGACAAAAGTCAGCAAAAGATTTGAATAGATACTTCTCAAAAGAAGATAAACAAATGTCTAATGAGCCCAAGTAAAGATGCTCAGCACCACTGGTCTATCAGAGACTCATTTAATTTGAAATGCAAATTACAATGAGATACCACTACACAACCCACTCGGAGGCCTAACTTAAAAACATGAGCAGTATCAGTGAAGATATGGAGAAACTAGAACTCTCAGACATTTCTGCTGGGAAAGTAAAATGCAGCAAACACACAGCTAAATGTCTACTTATCACACAGTGCAGAAACTCCACTCTTAGGTGCTAACCAGGAGAAATAAAAATGCATTTCTACATAAAGCCTTGAAAATCAAGGTTCATACCAATTTTATTCATAGCAGTCAAAAAATGAAAACTACCTAAATGTCCATCAGTAGGAAAATGGATAAATAAGTTGTAGTGTATTCATAAGGTGGAATTCTACCCAGAAATTTTTTTTAAAAAAATCTTGAACAACTTATACATGCAAGGAACATGGGAGAATTTCAAAAACATTACGTATGACAGGAGGCATACACAAAGAGTACGCACCATATGATTTCACTTATATGTAATTCCTGATAAGGCAAATCAATTTATAGTGATAAATAGCATATCAAAGGCAGCCTAAGGCCAAAATTGATTGCAAAGTGACATCAGGGAATGCTGGACGTGATCACAATCTTCTCTACCTTGACTGTATATACAGGAGGACACATTTTCCCAGATGCATTAAGTTATAAACTTAAAATAGGTGTCTATTTTATATAAGTACACCACCATGGAGTTGTTTTATGAAAAAAAAATGTTCTGGTCCAGATCAGGATCTGTCATCACACCTAGCAAAAGATGCAGATTAAGTTTTTTAAAATATTATGAATGTGTTTATGTTCTAAAACAGGGTTTAAAGCAGAGATACATTATGACCCAGGAATCCTGGTCCTGGGCATATATCCAGAAGGAACCCCATTTCAAAATGACACCTGCACCCCAATGTTCATAGCAGCACTATTTCCAATAGCCAAGACATGGAAACAGCCTACATGCCATCAACAGATGACTGGATAAAGAAGATGTGGTATATTTATACAATGGAATACTACTCAGCCATAAAAACCGACAACATAACGCCATTTGCAGCAACATGGATGCTCCTGCAGAATGTCATTCCAAGTGCAGTAAGCCAGAAAGAGAAAGAAAAATACCATATGAGATCGCTCATATGTGGAATCTAAAAAAAAAAAAACAAAAACAAACAAACAAACAAAACATAAATACAAAACAGAAACAGACTCATAGACATAGAATACAAACTTGTGGTTGCCAAGGGGCCGGGGGGTAGGGTGTGGGAAGGGATAGACTAGGATTTCAAAATGTAGAATAGATCAACAAGATTATACTGTATAGCACAGGGAAATATATACAAGATCTTGTGGTAGCTCACAGCGAAAAAAAAATGTGACAATGAATATATATATGTTCATGTATAACTGAAAAATTGGGCTCTACACTGGAATTTGACACAACATTGTAAAATGATTATAAATCAATAAAAAATGTTAAAAAAAAGTAGAAATACATTATGTAAAATTCTGATTACAATGTCTGGGCTCAAGTAGGTGATCAACAAACATTAATTTCATTCTTTTATTCAGTTGTTTTTATGTGGAGAATATATGTAATGTCTTCGAAGGCAGTCAACTATAAAACACTGAGAAATATAAGCAAAAGGACAAGATTATGAGTCAATGATGAGTCATCTAAGAACAATTAAAGGAGGCTAGTACTATATGAAAGCTCTTCCCTCTTTTGTGATTTTTAATTACGACCTAGGTTTTAGAATGTCCTTGCTGTTTGCCTTCCTACCTCTGGTATCTCTCACTCTTTATTCTACTCATTTGGAACTTAGCACACATACCCTACATTAGACGTTACATTCTTAAGCACACATTCCTGTTTTTCAATTTTGTCAAGAACTCCTAGAAGGCAAGAACCTTGTCTGATACCTTTTATTTTTTATGGCTGGTTTGAACAGAGGAGACATTCAATAAAAGTTGAATGTTGTTAATGATATTGATAGCCTCATCTTTGAAAATCTCTTGCCTCATCAATATTAATCAAATAAATTAGATATTATTACATTACTTCCATTTAAAATGAAAAATTTATTTAAGAGATTCGATACCTTAAGGTCTTTTTCCTTCTCTTAATATACTCATAAATCTAGAATCCTTCATTTATGCACTTGATTAGTCTCTCAGTAAACACATGCTGAACATCTCTTTTTGCCAAGCATTATGCTAAGTGCTGAATATACAAAGATTATCATGTGCTCGCATTCTAGGGAAAAAAAATGTCAAATACAGCAACAAATTTATAATGGTGGGCTAAACACATCAAAAGAAGTGTATGGAAAAGGACAAAGATAGTACCAAGATAATGTTCAGATAATGTTCACAAATAAAATTTTGATCCATCTATTTATTACCTAATCCAAAATTTTGCAATCAAAGGTTCAGACATCTGAATGAAGATGATCTATAATTGATACTATAAATAAAGACTGAGCTATTTGGGCATTAAGATTGTGGTGATTTTCCAAGGCAAGGAGAGTAACCCTTCTTCTCTGATTACTTAAACACCTGCAGTTATGTCTAAAGTCAATAAGCACGTCCAAGGTTTCGCTTTTATTTATGAGAAAGAAACTCTGTTTGCGTAAGACAGCCCAGAGAGTCAACAGTGAACCAGTAAATTACAGTATGATTAGAAGCTGACGTCTTCCATTTTGGACCTTAGTGCAAGGTCAAGGTGACCCCTCTATGGGCAGCTTTCTTCCACAAAGGGAAACATTTTTGGCAATTCTGAATGAGAAATAGGTCATAAGGATTTTGTCTACTTATGTATTTCCTTGATTGCAATTTGATATAAGAAAGTAATCTGTACCAACCTGTTCTCTCTCTTTTGGCCAAAAAGGGGAAATAACATTAGAAAAACAGTTCAAGTCATTAAATCTTTGTCCAATTGAAAACTCAAATGCTCATGCTAACTCCTTGGTCAGGGACCTTCTGTATGTCTCCTTTATGAAATTTGCCACCCTCCACAATTCTTCTTTACCTAGAAAACCCCCACTTATCCTCCACGTCCTAATTTACACGTCACTTTCTTAAAGATGGCCTTCTTGGCTGCATCCCCTCAAACACACACCCAGCTCCTACCCCAACACACTAGGAAAGAGTTTCCCTCATACGCTCTCATAATATTTCCTCATAAAACTTAAATATTTGTAATTAATTAGCTATTTCTTTTCTGTCTTTCTTGCTGGTCTACTTTCTCTGAATGGGCAGACACTTTCTATCTTGTTTGTATAATAGGCACCTAACAGCTATTTGTTTAATGAATAATGAAACTTACAAACAATAATGAAGTTCAGGGAACTATTTCATTTTTCAGTGAGAAATCCAAGGTTCCCTATTATAAAAGTAATTCTGCACTAATGAGTGTTACAATAAAACCTAGGTTTTATTTAACATAAAAGTTACTTTTACGGCAATATGTATAATTCCATTTTATCACCATTGAGCACAGAAAAATAAAATCCTATGTGATACAAAAGACAAAAATTTCCTTAAATACTATGGTTGTCCTGACTCACATCTCTTCTGTTTTAACCATACTCTTATTTACAGAACCATTCACAACATCCCAACTTCCATGGTTTCATAAGAGGGTTGACTGCATCACCTTGAGTAATTCAAATGATACATATTTTGGTAGTACTGTGTTTTTTTTGAAGTATGTATTGGTCTAAAATCATCTTTATTACTGCTACCAAAATAAATCATGTATCATATAGTTATCCTGTTTTGGCATAATCACGATACATGTAAAGCCTCTTCAGGTAACAGTTACTTACTATTGAATTCTATCACAATTAAAACTATCAGAAAATTTCTCTGAAATCTGGAAATAAGACAAAAAGATGGAGAACATATGCTTTTAGTATCATACTGGGTCAATGGCTACCTAATGATTGTCTAGGTAGGCAAAGTGCTGGCCCGAAGAAATTTCTGTGAAGGCAGAAATGCTGCCCAGTATGGTAGCCTCTAAGCCAGGACAGCCACTGAGCACATGAAAAGTGGACAGTGCAACTGAGGATCTAAAAGTCTGATTACGTTTAATTTTAATTAAATTGAGTTTACATTTTAACAGCTGTATTTAAGGAGTCAGCGGCTACCTTACTGCACAGCACAGGTCTAGAGGAATGTGCTCTTTATTTGCCTCATTTTTTTATTATTAGGTAAAGCTCCAAGACTTGGTAAAATTATTTCTTAATGTGTAGAAATTCATCCATTAGATATGCAAATAATTTTTGCCCAGGGAGCAAATAAATCCAAAGATTTATAGCCTGTTGGATATTAGCCAATTTTAGAATCTGACTCAGTAATTTTAGTCCAACATACCTGTGTTAAATTGCCTGTATCTACATAATGTGTCCCATTTTCTCCAAAGCAATCATAACATCTGGTTTTCTTATTAATCAATAAGTTATGTGAAATGGTTTACATTTGTTCACTTTGTATTTTTCAGAGAGGCATGATTTGAAAATTAGACTTTAGCAGTTTTGGAGGTCACCCCCAAAAGCCCCTAAAATTCACTAACAAAATTATTTTTGAGATTTTCCAGATAACAAATCACAAAGATTTGGTATTTTATTTTATAAAAGTAATAATATTGCTAGAAATAGTTGGGTTTGGCAGCTTCACAGTTATTGATTAGTTCAATACTACTATAAGAGCTGCATAGGGAAAACTGTACAATCATAAGACTGGCTCTGACTTCCTTAGGCTAATCTGCATAGGTGAAATATTAATATAAGTATTTCAGAAATTAGATGTTTTTCTAGGAAGGCCCTGGAGATTTCTTCAGTGCCTTCCGTAGTATGTTCTCACCCTCAGAGAAAACACTGGTCAAATCATCATGAGAGCCTATTAAAGATTTTTACTCCCCTCTCTTCTAACATCATTGGTTATGGTCATAAATTCACTATAGCCAGCCTCATCATCAAAGAGCTCTGTTTCCTGATGCCTGCACGGAGGCTCTGCTATAAGCTTTAGGCTAGAAATGGTGTCTTCCACAAAGAAGGTCAGTCCCAGGTCTCATGTAAAGGACAGGACCAAGAAGTCTTCAAAGAACAGACCTTTGGGGATTGACTTCTAAACTCACAAGGCTACAGACAACTTTTAGGCTGTACCAGTGGAATGAGGCAGGATTTGCTGAACTCTGCAGCCCAGAAGCAGACATACTGCACGAAAGCACTAATCACCAGGAATAAAAGAGCTCATGAGGAAAATGCAACTATGATTATTTGTCTGGAATGTGGTTGGAATTATTTTAACATTCTACTTTTAAATAAATATATAAGGAAACCCCTTCTTAAGCTCTCTGTAATCCTAATACTAGAAAAGTATGCTTTTGTAAACTGAAATTAAATGTTCTAAATGGTATCTGAGTCTCACTGACCCACTTGAAATTTAGAAGTAAATATTTTTACTGAGTCTCCTTATTTCCCATGGCAATTAAAAAATATATAAACCACAGTAATAAAATAATTAAAAATGTAATGTTTAAAATGTTAAAATAACAAAATACTGTACAAATTACATAGCATCAATGGGAATCTATCCCCATATTTATCAGGATGTAACTACACAAATCAATGTTGCAGCCAAGTCTATGCTTGGAGCATCACATTTCAGATGGTTTCTTACTTAATCGAGTCTGGTAGCTTATCATTACAGAACATATGTGGAGTGGATGTCCACAAAGCCTTTCCTGGAAGATGGTCTGTTCTCTGCTTCCAAAGTCCCAGCCTCCCAGGTAGTAAAAAGGTTACTTCCAATAGGCAAGGGACCTTAGCAAATTTGAGGCAGCTCTAGAGGATAAGATTTCACCTAAATGTATAGGCATTGCAGGTGAAATCCAGTGGAAAGAGTGTTTTAGGGTTGGATTCCTAGCCGTAAGACAGAAGTGGTACTAAACGAGAATTTTGGAAGTTCAACTCGAGATTCCTTATGAAAATTTACAGACAGCAGTAAATTTCGTGGCATTAGTGGTTGCTCAATACCATAAAGCCTTAGATTTGCAAAGCAAACTGTAGAAGGCCTATCCAGTGGGCACGGGCCTCCTGACACACCTTTGGAAATAATCAAGTCGGAGCTATGCTCCAAGAAGCCTTCACTTACAAAAAGATGATGAGCTCATCTTGGCACACGGGCTTGGTTGGTCCACCCCTGATCTAAACCTTAGAAGTGAGGCAAAAAGATGGGCAGAAAGTATTTTCAGTAACATTTGGGGACAAAGGCCATCCAAAGGTTGTCTAAAGAAAGGAACTTAGTTCATCTCATTGTTTCCTATTGATTAAAAGTCCCAGATTTAGTGAAGTTTCTTGTTAACTCTCAGGCTTTTTGTCCCGTAGAAATGCAAATAATTTGCCTCATGAAACAGATAATGCCAAAGATTAATCTTTTTCTTTAAACTCCACAGCTTTATCCTAACACCTCTTTTGTAAACCGCTAGTACATCTCCTGTTTCTTAAATGCTTTTCAGACCGGTTATTACATCTTAGAGATATGCTTCATTAATTAATGAATTAAAGAAAATCTTATACACATGTCCATTTTATACTTGCCTGAAAGTTACAATTCTACATTCTCAAATTGTACTTTAACACACTACATGCTGATACAATAAGTTGAAAATTCTAAGATGTGGCTTCTCATGAACTGACCTCTTGGAATTTTATGATCATCTCCTCTATCCTGGAGGTGGCACACCAAGATTTCTAAAGTCCCTGCTAAACTTCATCTTAAATATTCTAAAACTGAAAAGTCTGAATGCATTAATGGGGGCAGAATACTAGTGAAAGAAAGAAACTTTAACATTCTGAAGAGACCTTGAACAGACTGATTTGGAATTCACTAATCTTTTTATTGCAGTAACGATGAAAGGAATCCATTCAAAATGAAAAAGCACCATTTAGATGATCACTTTGCCAGGAGCAATTGCTCTTTAATTGAGTCATTTGTTCTTCAGATAGATAACTTTTGACATACACATAGAATGATACAAGATTCATATCTTTCCTAGGGTTTTTTTTCTTGTCAAGGCATAAAATAAGGTCACTCTTTATTAGAGTATATGTGATGTTCAGACATAAAGCCTCCCTGTCCTTTTCAGATTGAGAGCAAAGTTGCTATAGATATGAATTGGAATTTTCACCTAGTTTGAATTTAGGCAAATGAAAAACTGTAAATAATTAGAGCTTTTCTATAGCAGAGCATCAGAATGGTCTGCTGAGGGTCATAAAATGTTTCATATTCTAAGGTTTTAAAAAAATAGTTTATAAAAGAAGTGAAAGGCAAGATAATAATTAAAACAACATAAATAAGAGGATAACACCTACAAATATTCATGATGCAAATTAAATCACTTTGGGATTCTATCAATAATGGATTTGATCAATATTTATTTTACATAGTTATTGATCAGTATTTATTTACATAGTTACATAGTTATTTTACATAGTTATTATAGTCATTGAAATATTTTCTGTATTAAGAAATATAGGATATTGCAATACAGATCATCTTAAATCCAACTGTGAGTTAATCTTAATCTTGAAAATAAAGTTTTAACCACAGGGCATGATAACTATCAGAAAACACAATATAAATTTGGCCTCAGAATCAGAATCATGTATTTGTTATAAACCAATCATTTATTTGGTTATCATGCAGATGTTCTTGAATGGGAAAATTTCAAAGGTGTTTAGTTCAGAAATCTGGTTATTTTATCTAAACCCATACAGAGTGCTCTAGTATTAAAAAGTGAAAATTGTACCTGGTTAGAAATAATCTTGTGCCTGGTTAGAAATAATCTCAACAAGATGCATGGATAAAAGTGAAATTTTTCAGTGGGATCAAATGAGATTTAATAAATATTTTTAAGTCTAAACATTTTTCTAGAATTTCAAGTTTGAATTACATTACCTTTTGTACTGCATATAGCTAATTTGAACTGCATAAATTTCTGATACAAAGAATTTTTATATTGCAACATATGATGTTAACTGTATGATATTTGATCTTCGTGATTTGTGGAGACTTGATTTTTTGTGTTAGTAAATTTTTATACATAAAAGAATATGTAGGCTTGAAAGAATAACTTACTGGTTGCAGGTTTCATATACATCTAACAAATTGAGATTGTAAATTGCATTGTTCAAATACTGCCCTTAACTTCTGCCCAGTCCTGAAAGAGTTTTGGTAAAATCTCTCATTATGATTACAGATTTTTCTATTTTTTCCTTGCTTTATATATTGTTTATACTAATTTAGGTTATGTTATTGGGTGCTTACAGGTTCAGGATGAGTATATCTTACTGGTGAACTATACACTAAATCATTACTTTACAACACTTTTAAATTCAAATTATGCTTTCTGCTTTAGAATGTATTTTCCTACTATGATCATTGCTATTCCAACTTTCATTTAGTAATTACCTGCCTGTTAGACATTTGTCCCTCATTTAATAACATAAAGTATTACTAAAATTCAATATATTGCAATAAAGAAACTAAGACCTAAATAGATCAAGTTACATTTCCAAAGACACATACGTAGATAGTGACAGAGCAGCAGATAACTGAAATACTAGCAGCACAAGGTCTCATGAACTTGAATTTTACTTCCTGACCTGACCCTCTCCACTACTTTCTTACCCTTAGCAACAACCTTTGCTCTATCCTAGTCCTGCAAAAGTACAGATTTTAGTCTCAAATTTGCCAGTTTGTCTGACTGCTATTCAGTAATATCTCATCTTCTTCCACAAGACTGGGACCTGGGCCATACTGAATCTAGACCAGTCAGGGATCTTATTCCCCTAAGGATACCTCTTTTCAATGCAACCTCTTTCATGCTTTTGGTTTAGCTCTTCATTTTGGATTCTGTCTGATAAAGTAGTTTCAACTACATCTAGCTGATAACATCCAGGATTAATGTTTTCCTTTGAAATGACTAGAGAAAAACATTGTTGAACAATTTTGCCACTATACCTAGTGGTATCGTCAAAAGCAACGGGGGGTGGGGGGAATACTTAAAAGTCACCCTTAGCAATTTTCCACTTAAAAATTATATATGTATATATAACACATGTGGTGGTCTATGTGCAGGTGTATACTTCATAGCTGTACACTAATGAGATGACAAAACTCCAAACTCTTCAGGTATGAATCACTCCAAGGATCAATGAACCACCTTCTTCACGAATGAACTCACTTCTTCAACTTGAGCTTGAACCCTATGCTGTGCCACATTCATCTCACTGAACTTCTCTAGAGGTTGTGTGACAGGCCAAGCCCAGTAAGCACAGTCTTGCCAGAGGCCACGTGTCTAACCTCCTTGGAAGTGGTCATCTGAGTCTGGCATTCCCTGGGAGGAACAGCACCTTAATTAATCTCCATCAAGCGCCATGTTAGTGGTTTCTGAGGAAACGATCAAAAATCTACCATAATTGCATCTAACAAAGCTCTTCACTGAGATTTGCTCTTTAGGAAATTCAGGAGCAGTGACCTTCCTTCCTGCTGTCAGTGGAAATGGCTATCTTTTCTCCCTCAACTGTGTGACGTAGAATCACCAAAAGAATTTACAGAAAGGGGCACAGGAGTGATGAAAAAAAATAGTCCAATACTTGTTTATTTGACTAGGTATTCAAAGGAGTGAATCCATAAAGTTACAATGATACTTTATAAGTTATAATGGAAATTAAATTTGCCCCAGGTATTGTCATGGATACTCAACGTGTTATCTCATTCTTCTCCAAACTCTGTAAAGTTTTATCAAGAGGGTGAAATCCTCAGGCTTTCAAGATTCAGAATGATGCAGAATGAGTTTAAACTGCAGTAGGTTTGTACAAAGTCTGCTTTCTATTACAGCACATGCTGCCCATTACTTGGCTGCCTCTTCCACTGGGATCCCTGATGACATATCACTCTTCCAGGGACCCTTCCACACAACCACATCTGAAATATGCACCACATCATTCTTTATCATAGCACTCTCTTCTAATTTTCAAGTTAGTATCTATCAGATATATTCTGGGGTTTTTTTAGTTATAATAACAATTTTTAAAGAAGTTTAATAATCATGTGTTTGGTTCATAAAATTGCTTGCTGCCTATTTCCTTCACAAAATGATGAAATGATGGAGACCACGAATGGTGGGAAATCTTGCATACAGTCGAAATTCCATAGCTGGCATATGTTAAGAAATCGATAAATATCTATTTTAAAAAGATGATCCAAAAATGTTAAACACTGTGTCCATAAAATTTTACACTGATTCCAAAGTGCAAACTACAAGTATTACATTATATCTGAAGGAATAACAAAGCTCATTTGCAACTTAAAAACCTATGGAATCATGATTAATATTTGTCAACTGTTTCCTTAGAGTTTTGAACTTCTTCCCTCTTAAATAAGAGACACAGGGGAAGGGACTGATTGTGTAGTAGTGGCGTCCCAGGTTTACGTCAGTTACAGTTGTGAGAACCAGGAGGGACAATTAATGTCTTGGATGAAATCAGCTTCTCAACAATGCATGGCACACATTTCATATTGTTAATGGGTCTTTTACACCCAAAGGCTGTGCCTCATATATTTTAAAGTCTTTGGCTGTACCTGCAAACTTATTTATTTATACATAAAGTCAGCTTCTGGAAACAAGATCTTTGCTTCTGAGAAAAGCTTCCTCTCAAAAACTACATGGATAAGAGCTTACTCCTATTGCCAAACTCCAGCAAAATACACAACTCACCCTTCTGGTTCACACAATTGTAACCGCTGTGGACGTGGCCTGCCAGTAACATGCTCTCATTTTCTTCCCTTTAAGTCTTTTATTTAATAAGGGAAACTCATGACTAGATTTCAAAGAAATTCTCAAGCTACATATAGCTTGTTTATTGTGGCTTGTATATGTGGCCAACAGATCCTTAAAAACTCATGTTAGCACTGTAATCGCCTCTCAGGACAAGCTAAGAAGGACTATACGTCATTCCTTTAAGGTTGCTTCTTTACCCCTTGAACACAACGCTCCTCACCTCTTACCATCAGAAGCCAGCCCGCAGCTGACTTGCTGCATTTTCCCCAGTTTCTACTAGGAGGCCCCTTTTCTTACTCAAAACGCAGGTGCTCAGAAAAACAAAATAAAAGTTTGTTTGAAACCCCTGAACACCTGAACATGTTTTCCTGAAGCATCTTTCCTGCCTTTACACTAGCTTCTTTTAGGAAGTTTAATCATGCAAAAGCTATTTTCCCCCCTCTCTTTCTTAACTGTCTTGCTAAGCACTGTTTTCATATGGAATAAGTTACGGTCTTAAGATAAAAGCCCACATTGCTGCAGGCGTAATTGGTATGACCACATTTGCTCTCTGCTGAATCTCTTTAAATAAAAATATGTATTTAAAATTAATCTTTTAGAAATATCTATCTTACTTAGCCAGCACATCTAGATGATATATTCACCTGGATCTCCTGGGCAGCGGGACTTTTCAAGGCCTAAGAGGATTATCCTCAGGGATAAAATCACCAGATAATCACGACTTTCACACTTCAGCAAATTAGCATTCGTGTTTGCATTTTATTCTTCAGCTTAAGCTCCACTTGTTTGCCAGCAATTCTAGGCTTCTGCTTAGACTGTTCCCACTGCCTTCAATTAGGTCTAGCCAGTGGACTTAATTTTAGGATTTAAACTCAGGAAGAAAGTTCATGTTCTAAGAAAAGTACCAAGTTCTGAATAAGAACTATGTTCTCAAGATTTTTTCCCCTGTCATCATTGGAATCAATGCATCTTTAGACTCGAAATATAATGAAGTTACTTAAAAATTATTTATGATAAGACATGTATAAGAATATGACATAAACTGAAGTTTAAGGCTGCAAATCATATGTTGGGCAAGAACTTTTGAACTAAGTATTAATTTGAAGAATTGAGTCATCTTTCTAGACTTGGAATACAGAAAATGTTTTTAAAAGAGATAAGGAGATACTTCATTAAACACAAAGTTCGTGGAGCTATATTGCTACACTAACTAAAAATGAATTTGAAGAATTACTTTTGCATCACAAAATATTAAAAGTCTATTACTAACCCCACTCTGATTTCACTAAGTTCTGTCAGAGGCAAGATATTATCTTCAAAAAGATTTTACCTGCTTAAGAAATATTATATAGCAATATTAACATGTTATTTTTACATACTTATATTCATTTGCACTTAAGGGTGTTGCAAATTAAGTAATATAACCACTTATAATTATTTACATTTTGAAAAATACAGGTAGCATATTTATATAGTAAATACTCAATCAGAATGTTTAAATTATAAAGAGTATGGAATCATAAACTAAGACTCAATTTCTCCCTCCCTCATATTCTCTGTTCCTCTTTCTTCTCCAAACGAGAGTTTTAGAACTATAGGTATATTTTCAAAAGTTTGATACTTAAGCAATCTGAAATTTTATTTAGGGTATTTCAATATAGCAAGTATAATGTACTTAAAGTATATAATTTTTGAACCATTAAAAACATTTTAAAACTTATTTAAAAAACTATTTTCATTGAAGTCACATTTTCAATACTGATGAACTATATTATGTCTAAGATTATTTGCTTTCCCGGAATAAATTTAATGGTACAATTTATCTTACAATTTTCTATGAACTGACCATTAATATGACTCAACATTTTATTGATTTATAAATATGTTTACCTATTACATTATGGTATAAGATACCTAAATTTGATCTAATTTCTAAGGTAATAATCTAACCTGACAATCTGACAAGGCTTTAAAGTTTTCAAAGAGGTTTAAATTCATGAAATTGGTACCAAGGCCCTAAAAAAGCAACTTTAATTGATCTGTGAAATACTTAGAGAGAATGTCCAATTTCCTCCATAGAGTCAAGTTCATTTGGGTTTTCTAACAGCAAACTATTCCCTTATCGCACATAACCAGATTTATTGTTGGACACGAAAGGGAATCAGATTATTATTATTTTTTTTAATGTTTCTGGGTGTAATCTACTACTTGCAGTATCGAGCCCAGCATGGTCAAGAGAAAGCAAACCAGATTTTTCTTCAGCAGCTTTACCCTGAGAGGGACAGAATGGTTTACCAGCTCTCTGGCAGCCTACATTTATGGTAAGAGTATCTGAAATCAGAAATAAACGAAGCATAAAAAGACTCCTCCACTGCACCACAGCAATGATTAGAAAGGACCATCTCTGAAATTTGAAAACAGAAAGCAGAGAGCAAGCAAGCCGCCTGCAGCCCTGAGCAAATGCTCTTTCCCATCAGAACTCTGTCGCCAATCCAGCTGCTCCTCTTGCAAACCCGCAGGCTAGAAGAGGGAACCACAGCCACTCCGAAGTGGAGTTTCAGGCCCATCATTAGCGGTTTCTGTCACCACCCCGGTGCTTTGCCTTCATGAATGAAATATGCAGATGGATCTTACACTGGCTCCTTCAATGAGGAACAAGAAGGTCAGCAGACACAGCCAACACAGCCGGCACATTAGAAATCTGTGACCCATGTACTTACACCTCCAAATGCCTCCAGGTTTCAGCCTCTGGAAATATCTAGCCCATTTCTCTACCGCACTGTTGCTTCCATCAGCTGTGGAAATTAACATAAAATAACATAGTAACCCAACAAGTGCTGGACAGCGTTCCAGAGAATCAGATTAAGTGAACACTAAAGGCACACTGATGGTGTACAAAATCTGCATGATAAATAGCGAGTAAATACCTTCCGATCCACCAGAGGGGGAAGGATGCTGAGCTGCTACGGCTGCTGCCTGCTGCCTGCTCTCTTGTGTAACAGCGAAGGCGGCTCAGTCCCCCTGACAGGCGGTGAAGCGTGGCTGCCTGTTGGTGTCCGGGCGGTCCTAGTGCCTGCCCAGGTCAGCGCGCGAGGTAGCTCTGAGCAGCCTCCCCATTTCCTGTGATTCTTCCAGTGAGCGGCACCGAGGGTTTTCAGGGACGTCAGCGTGTTAAGTGTCAGGGCAGTTGGATCTGGGTTTTGGGAAAAGTCATTAGTAAACAGGGTCTCTAACGCTTCTAAACACTGCTGTTGAAACCAAAAGAAAAAAAAGAAAAAGAAAAGAAAACCCCCAAAAGTTACAGATGATCTCGTCTGTTAAATAAAGTGTGCTATTGATAATGTTTGAGCCAGAGGGCTCTTAGAGAGAAAACAAATTCATCCATATACCATACTGACTGCAATCCGTGTTTTTTGCCCCCCCCCCCCCATTTAAAACGTAAAGGAAAAAACAAGTGGGGGAGTTTTAAAAGCTTGATAAATCTTTTCTTCCCATCTGCAAAGAGTATTTGTTAAAGGTCTAAAAACTTCATGTTTTGCATAATCTGTTTACAAATCTCAAATAAAATAAATGCAGAGCAAAGAAAATACAGACCTCTGGGAGCTTGTTCTCTAAGAGAGGGAAAGTGTGCCAAACTCCAGACAAACACCACCCTTCATCTTTTCTATTCATTTGCTCCATCTTTTTTCCCTTTGTAGCCCCTTTTCCCACATAACATTCATGTTTTTTAATTTAGTTTTTGTCTAACTCCTCTACTGCAACATAAGCTCTATGAGGGAATCTGTTCTGTTTGCTTTGATAGAGTAATATTTCAATACCCTGGAAGATTACTCGGCACATAGTAGGCCCTCAGTAAGTAAATACTTGTGGAAAGAAGGAACTAGACACTCAGCTGAAAAATTACACTAAAGAAAACAAGTACAGAAGTTAATCTCTTAACTGATTAAATTCAATTAGCAGGTCTCTCTGGGCAGCTGTTTTATTTAAGGGATTGTGTTAAGTTTACATTTGCCTTTAAGAAGCTTATAGTTTAAATGTAAAGAAGAGATAATAATATATGTGTGCAATCAAACAACTCTGTGTGCATTTAATATTTGCCATAAGAGAGTAAACGATGTAAGTCAGGATGTGCTACACTTGCTGGGGCTTCTGTTTTGACATTATGAACGTGGTACTCAGCTAGGGGACTGGGTTTAAGAATTCAACACTGATTTCTCCCCGCAAGTGCCCAGTTAGAGTTTGGTTGTCAGTAAGTAGACTGGTTTGGAAGGGATCAGAATCTGGACAGTTAATTCCAGCAAGATTTGTTAAAAGAGTAAATATAGGTACTAACACAGGTGAAGAGAGGGAAGGCAGGTAGGTGGGTGCTACAGGCCCTGAATCAAAGCCTCAGGGAGTCAGCAAGAGGGTCCGGCAGCCACCAAGTGGTCGCCTTCTGGAGCAGGGAGAAGCCGCTCCTAGCTAGTGGTCCCGGAGGTCAGACCACGTAGGTGAGATAGGACAGCCAGCAGCAAGAGTTCTGGCCCATAACATGGCAAACTGGTAAGGCTGAGTCTCAGAGCCTCAGAGGCCAAGAGGGGAGAGAGAGAAGACTGAAGATCAAAGTAGGACTCTCCCCATGGAGCACTCAAGGCAGGGTTTTCTTACAGGAAAAGAAAACACCCAAAAGGCACAGGGTCAGACTAAGCCCAACAATAAGGGGCACTCATGCGTTTTAGGATCTAAGATTGGGAAGTCAGTCAGCTGGACTGGTACCAAGTCACACGCAGGTCAAACAGCTGTGACTGCGGCTGGGGAAGAGCTACGGGAAGAGAGAGCCATGCTCATCACTAGACAGTCAAGCTAAGCCAGGGTGATGTTGCCTCAATAAAGAAAGATTGCTTTGTTGAGCCCACAGATTACAATTCACTTATCCACTGCATCTTTCCGTTTTTCTCAAGTCAGCATATTTTCTGAAATGAGATTCTGTTTTAAAGAAAAATTTGACCAGCAGCAAAAGGTGCTATCGTTCCCTCCAGAGATGCTGGTAAGCACGCCAGGTGTGTGGACCAGACCACAGCAGCGGAGTGGCTGCGGCTGGCACGAGAGGGAGGCCATGCCCCTCCACCAAGCATCTCTGTAGCCATGGCTTTTTATGAGTCGGAGAGCGTCCTGGGGAACGATGCACTATGTCCACGGCTGGGCCTCAGAGAAACACTGACGTGTCACCTGTGCAACGATACCAAGTGGAGGGAAGACGAGCAGGGATGCTGAGAGACGCTTCACTACACACACAGAAATCTATAAAGAGCAAAAAGACGCCATCAACATAAAACAAAACAATCTTGACCTTAGCAGGTAGAGAGAAAAACAGAGACTGTACCTTCTTTTCATACAAATATGGAACATGTATCAAAATTGATCACACACAGGTCATAAAACAAGTTACAAAGACTTCTAAAGAATCAGTATCACACAGGCCATGTTCCCTGACCAGAGAGCAACTACATCTGTCAGTGACAAGATGATGAAACACTCGTATACAGCTGGCCAATACAACCACACACCTAAATAATCTGAGTTAAAGGACAAAATGAATCCAGAAATTTAAAAACACAGAAATGTATGATCATACAAATATTATCTATGGGGGCTATAAAAGCATACTTCAAATAAGCTTGTAGTCTTCAGTCCTTACATTAGCAAATAAAAAGGCAGAAAATTAAGGAAGGAGATTGAAATCTTAGAGAAAAAAATCAATGAAATGCAAAACAACTCTATATTATAGAAATATAGCATATAAAGAAACAACAAAGCCAACGGTATTATTTTAAGTTAATGAAAGAGGTAAATATTTGGCTAGAGTGGTTAACTATAAAAGAAAGAAGGTACAAAAACCATTTAAGAACACCTTAAAAATAGTTTTTCGGTTTCTTTGAAATGTTTCTTTATATGATGTCTCAAAATATTTTGCTCTTTGCTTTATACTAAATGACTACATTTTCTGTGCCTTCTTTTTCTTCGCATCCTCATTGCGCTGTGGCTTTTACTGAGTGAACGGCTGAATGAATAAGCTGACCGTTGACTTGATCAGCTGCGTTGAAGTTAGTTCAAAACCTTGTGATTCATCCAACATTGGAATAAAAACCGGAGCATTATATATAGTTTCAGGCTTTCTGATAGCACGATGTAACCTATTATATCAATGCTACTACTATTTACTCACCTGAAAAAAAAAAAAAACAGTACTTAGGCACAATGCATATACCTTATCTATTTACAATATTAATACATCAAGCCAACCAGAGAGGAATCTGTTTCTGATTGAATTTCACAAGCAAGGGTGTTACTGCTGATCCGCTGCACTAAATAGGTGGTGTGCAGTGCGGTCCATATCAGCTCGAGAGGCAGAAGAGGCAGTACTTAAGCTTGAGGACACTTCCCAGATTGAGAAGCAGTAAGGACTTCTCACTCTGTGCTGGTTCATTCCATCAGGCACAAGCTGGATGGTGGGTATCTCCCTATAAGTTTGAAGATTTGTTTAGCCACAAAATTCCAGATGACAGAGGGACAGGAACGGTACATTATTCATAATTAACATGATCTACCAGATATAAATGTAAATGATGACAAAGAAGCATTTATAACTGCAGGAAAAAAACTCCCCCATACAGTACATTAGCATGTTTGTGCATTTTCTGCTGAACATTAGCTTTATCTAGATTCTTTAGTAAGATGCAGAGAATAAAAGATTTTTGCTGCAAGACGATTTTTGTCTAGGGGCCTTCACTGTCCAGTTGCATAACCTTGGGTAAGTTATTTTACTTCTCCAGACTTCTGGTTCCCTACCAATAAAGGGGCTCAACTAGGTGACACCTAACACCCTTTTCACTTCTGCGTGTCTGGATTCTATGTCACCAGGTGTAGAGAATCAGAGGACCATCTTAAGTAGACATACTGCAACTGCCACTGAAAGGCCTATGCTGGATAGTGTGGCTGCCACTGGAAGTTTTCATGTTGGAAGACCTCCCTGGACATCTCTCTCCCTGCCCAAAACTGAATTCACATCACCCGGGTGGTGGGGGTCGGGGGGTGCTTAAAAACAGATAATGTGTGCTGGGAAGGACCAGGATCAGAATCTCCAGAATCAAATCTTCTCAGAAGCCACTGATCAGTAAAGGAATTCTTTAATATGAAAAACATGCTATTTTCTCTTTAAAAACGGCCAGGAGTTCTGGTCTTCGACAGTGAAGTAGATACAATGTCCTTCTCCTTGTTTCAATGACTCTGTCAGCAGAAGTTACATATTTTGCTTGAGAGTTTATGTAATCTTTCCTTTTACATTTATGTTTACAACAGTGCAATTTCAGCACCTTTTCTGAGATTCATGATTAAATCATCTTTTCTTTAGTAGCTACCAGACCAGGACAGCAAGTTGCATAAATATCTGTTCTCCCCAGGTTGCTTTTTATTTTCCTTGTACTTCCAAAAATCCTGGCTGTGCTACCAGGATCAACTTTCTCCCATACTTCCTTGCTCAAATATTCAAGCGATTAGATTATAATAATGGTATATTAGAGCTTAAAAGAATCATAGAAATAATTCAGTTCAATTTCCTCATTTTACAGTTATTAAAATGAAAGACCATGGAGACTTAATAGTTTAAACTCACTGTATTAGCCTGTGTTTCCTGGAAAACAGAGCCTGAAGCAAGGCTTAAATATTAATGCTTTACTGGAAGGGAAAACCCAGCCTGGTGAAAGTAAGGGAAAAGGAAAGTGAGGTAGGGAAGGATGGAAAGCAAATGGACAATGATGTATTATCATGCTGACCTCTGATTCCCAAGCTCAGAGACGAAGCCAGTTACTCTGCAGATGGATGTGCACAAACACCAGTGGAAACGTGCTTGGTCTAGCAGGATGGCTCCAGACATTGGTACCATACCCAAAACAGTCTGTCAGAGAGAGAAGGGGGAGAGAGTTTACCTGCTGGATCCATCTTGTTTCTCTATTACTATCTAATGTTTACACATGAGGACTTAACTCCCCCTCACTTCCAGGCTGTGTTACCTGGCCCCTTTGGTATCTTCTGGGAAAGTCAAATTCCATGCCCTGTGTTACATGGAAGTGCTGGCTGGAGCCAGAGATCTGGGTGAGGAACTGGTAAGCTCAGGGGACAGAAACATGAGAACCCAAATGAACCTGACTGCCGTTGTAACTGCCAAGCAGAATAAGTGATTGAGTGTTTTGAAGACAAGTAACCCAAGAAAAAACTGAAGATGGGGCCAATACTGCCCCATAGCTTCCTAGTAGCAAATCAGGCCTATAAGCAAATATCCTTACACTAAATTTAACACTCAGAAAATAGCCCAATTTCTTAACTTGTCTTTCAAGACTCTCCATTGTCTAAATTTACCTTATTTATTCAGCTTATTGCCAACTAAAGGACTCCTTGAGAATTAAATCATCTGCTTCTAAACAACTCAACTATTGGGACTGAGAATTGAGAACACTTGTGTCAACATGATTTAACTGTTTATTCCAAGAAATTCTTGCCCAGATAGATAAGAACGTAAACCAACAAAATAAAAAGCCAGTGTTTGCTTTAGAAAGTTCTTGCAAAATCATTTGTCCAGGAAAACAGTTTGCTCATCTAGGCAAATAGCTTTCTTTCAAACAACAGTTTGCTTATCGATATGAACTTCAAGATCCTCCCTTGTTGAGCCTAGCCATCTTCAACTATTATTCACAAACTTTGTCCAATTTCAAAATCATCTGCCTTGAAGAACCTGCTTCAAATTCCTGAGCCTAGATCTCACCCTTCTGAGACAAGTGTTTGATTGACTTGATTACTTCCCCACCGCAGACACACAAAATCCCAGGAGATGGGCAAGTCACTTATTTAACTGCAGTTTAGGTACAAATGAGCAGTTAACTCACACAAATAACGTAACCATTGCCTGAATCCCCAAAATAAAGGCAGAAGAGACCTCACAGAGAAAGAATAAGGTCGATTATCTATTCAATTCTAAAAATTCAAAACTGCACAATAAATGAAAATTAAGAGACAACATGTCTATTTAGAATTATAAGAAAATGATCCAATTTCATTGTGCATAGTCCCCATTTTATTGTATAAATTCATGTATTTTACACTACACTTCTATCTGTTTGTAAAATAGGGTGAAACTGTCCCTCAAAAGTGGGCTGAACTGGACTCCAGACAATTCAATGAAAGCTACTGGCTAGGAATTATCCTATCCTATCTGCAGGTTAATTTCACACAGGGTGAATTAGTAACTGCAGAGGTAGGAGAAGCAACATCTCGGACGGGTCTTCAGCTATGCCTCTTAAAGTTTAAGAAACACCTCTTTTCAATGCCACTGAAGGGCACATGCATTGATATGACATCAAAACATCCTTAAAGAACATAGTTTTAAAATAGCTAACCAAGGTGAGGATACTGGTGGGCGAGCTAAGGAGAAGGATTCCTAAGTGCACCAGGAGGCAGTCTGGTTCCTTAGACACTTCTTTTTTTAGGTTCCATTCCCTGTTATTCTGAGAAAAACTCAGAATAAGTTTGCAGCAACAACAATATCAACAGAAGATTTAGTAAAGCTGTTTTTTCCTTATTTATATTTTTTAAATCTTTCAATGTAGTAACATGCTAAATGTAAAATAAGTGACTCTGATATAAGTGCAGATTTGACTTGGATATGAAAGAGAACGCAGGCTGAAGTGGTCTCAGAGGGATGTGTGAGCCAGGTGGAGCTGAGGTGGAACGTGGGTTGACAATGGCTAGTCAGGTACATGGTAAAGGGTGGGAAGGTCCCCAGTCAGAGTCATGTGAAATGGGCAAGTAAAGGGAGGAACACAGGCCTGACTTCTCTGCATTCAGAAGCTACCTAAGTGAGCCTTCTATCACCAATAAATCTTCCATCACCAATGAGATAAAAATGTTACTTAAGGTGGATATTCATAATAGCAACAATACCATATAAAATTCTACAAACCCAACTAGAAATGAGCAAAAACTATAGAACTGCATAAAGAAAGCTTTAGATCTTTAGTAAAGGTCATAAAGAAAACCTGATTTCTTTTGTAAGAGAGCGCATAAGCTCTGGTATTAAAAGAATTTAATATTATACAGATAATGTGTCACTCAACCTACAAATGTAATGCCAAAAAATATCACCAAAAAATTTTGTAAGAATTAACAAACTGATTTGAAAAATACTTAGCTTTCTCTTGCACACCGTATGATCTCTCAAACCACACTATAGAACTAGAATAACTCTGAATATTGTGGCATTGATGTAGAAATGTAAAAAATTTATCAAGCATGAAATGGAGACACGTATATATCAGTGTAATTTATGACAAAAGTAGAATTTTAAATCAGTAAGGTAATGACAGACTATTCAACACACAATTGGCACAATAGGCCATCCATTTGGGGAAAGGATGTCAGATACCTACATTATTCCATACACAAAAATAAATTCAAATGGATTAAATACTTTAAAATCTGAAAAAGATTTTAAAATAAACTACAACAGAATATTTTTATAATCTAAAGAGTGCTTCTAAGCAATTCACTAAACCTAGACTCCATAAAGTGATACATAAATTTTTTTCAACATATAAAAATTTCAGTATAACTTAAATATCAGGGTAAAGATTACATCTATAATTAATAGAGAACAATATCAAATTAGACAAAATAAAAGTAAACCAGCTGATAGAAAAATGGCTAAATTAGATGAGTGGCAAATTTCCTAAAGAAAATATACAAATAAGATCAACGAAAAGATGCTCAACCTTATTACAAATCTCATTTTACCTGAAAGGAACTCTCACGTTTTGTCCATCACATTGTCAAAAAGCAAAAACGCTGATTCAATACATTAAGTAACAAGAGGGTAGGGAAAGTCACTTACTGTCATACTTGGCATTATCCATTGCTAAATCTTTTTAAACAGCAACTTGATGTTACTGATAAAGGAATAATACATAAAATATAATTCAATATACATTTTCAAACTATTACTTGTAATACATACGTATGTCTGTGTGTGTGTGTGTAAATGCCATGGGTAGGAATGGAAGGAAGCCTGACTATTTATGTGATCACTTCTGGAGAGACAATAAAACTGAGAGAGGACTGGAGAAGGAGAAATGCTATATTTCATTTTATTTCCCTATTCTGTGAGTCTTCTGCTGGAATTTAGTCACATCCCACTTATCTAGATATTTTTCACTTTTTAACCGAGCATAATGTGTGTTTTATGCCCACGCACACTTAGGTACACAGAATGGAATACACCTAAGTATATACAGCTTCATGAACTTCCACGAGATGAGCAAGGAACAGTCAGATCACGAAATAGCACGTTCCCCACACCTCAGAGGCTGTCTCATGTTTCCTTTCAAACAGAAACGCCCTCTCCCTACCAAAAGGTAACCATTATCCTGACATCTGACAACTAACATTATTTTTACCTATTTCGTTATTTTGTATAAAAGGAATTTATGCTCGGCAATTTTTTTTTATATCTTCCTCCTTTGCTCAACATTTTGATTCTGAGTCATTTTTACTGTAGTTTCAGATTTTTCATTCTCAGTACTGTCCACTGACTGAACATTCCAGAATGTATTTATCCAATCTACTGCTGATGGTCTTTTGGGTAATGATCCAGTTTAGAAGTAATATAACATTCTTCTGAACATTCTTCTACATGCCTTTTAGGGAATTGACACATGCACGCATTCCTACTAGGTCTACACCCAGAAGCAGAGCTGCTGGCTATAGGTTTTATGTACGTTATTCTTGAAAAGATGTTGCCCAACGGTTTTCAGAAGTGGTTTTATCCAGACAGACATAGAAAACAAACTTACGGTTACTATGAGGGAAAGGGGGTGGGAGGGGTAAACTGGGAGTTAGAGAGATTTGCAGATGCTATTATAAAAAACGGATAAACAACAAGGTCCTACTGTAGAGCACAGGGAACCATATTCAATACCTTGTAATAGCCTATAATGAAAAAGAATATGAAAAGGAATATATAAGTGAATCACTATGCTGTACACCAGAAATCAGCACACCATTGTAAATCGACTATACTTCAAGGTCTAAAAGTAGTTCTATCAATTTCCACTCCCACTTGTGGTGTCTGACAGTTCAGTTTACATCACTGGGAATACTTGGTAATATCAGCCTTTCACACTTGACCTTTCTGGTGGTTATTTAGTGATATATAGTTGTAATTTAACTTGCATTTTAAAAACTAACTAATGCAGTTGAGCACATTTTCATAGATTCAATAGTCATTTAAATGTCCTCTTGTGAAGTGTCTGTTCAAGTCACCTGCCCATTTTTCCACTGGGTTTTTTTGTTTATTTATTATTTATATTTATACAAATACATATATACATATATATAGTATCTGTTCTCATTTGGTAGGTTGCTTTTTAACTTTTAAAGATATCTTTTGAAGAACATTTCTTTTTATTTTAATATAATCCAATTTATAATCTATTTTAGAGTTAATCCTTTTGGTGTCCTAATTAAGAATTAATTTATTAATTAAGAAATCTGCCTACTCTTAAGTTGACAAAGACGTTCTGTGATAGTTCATCTAATTTTCCTGATTTCTGAAAAGCAATGTAAGTATAAAAGATTAGTAAAATCTTTTTTAGTAATAACACCTAAAAAATTGAGCACTAACCATCAATAGAATTTCACAGTGAAAGTCAGTAATTTAACTGGCATGATCCTGTTATGAGGGGATATACCCGTCCCACAGAGCACTATAAAGTTTAATTCCACTTTAACATTTGTAAATAAAATGTACTGCCACTTGACTACAAAACTGATGACTATACCCTGTTTGGAGAAAGCATCTTAGGAGCTGTTTCAGAAAACCAGGGATTTTTGAAGAATGCACCAACTATTCTGTCTCTGGACTGTGTTCTAATCTCCAGATCCTGGACTTGAGCTGTAGCGTTTCCTGCCTCCAGCCAGCCCTGCTCACTTCAGACTGGCCCCGTAAGCCCAACTGATACCTATCCTGTTGCTTCTTTTCTGAATTCAGTGATTGCTGTATACTGACAGACTGGTACATCTCAAGTCTGACGTCAAGAGGAGATTCTGTCACCAACCAGGGACCTCTGCCTTGAATGAGTTTTTCCTCACATCACAGGGCTTGGCCCTATACTTGTGCTACTGACTGTATAAAGGTATATATATATAATTATGCCACCCCTAGAGTTTTTTCTAATTGTTGAATATATTGTACGATGTTTAATACATTGAACCCTTAAAGCTGTCTATTTATCTTTATTTCAAAAATCTGAACATGGGGACAGTGCATACTTGAGCTCTGTTTGATGGTGAAATTTAAGTAAGAATAAGTCACCCATGAAAAAAATAAATAAATAAACTGATGACTGTAGTGAATAGGCATAAGTAGAAATCATAGGTAAATTAACTAAATTTTAGATCAAAGATTTTAGGGTATCTTTAGATTAATATTATTTATCCTGGTAGCTCAGGAGACAGACTCTTCTCTATGTAGAACACCAAAAGAGACTTAAAAGACACAACGTGCTTTCAGTGTTAAACTGAAAATGGCTATTGGATTTAACCAACAAAAGCTGAAAATCTCATTCTCTGTCTTATTGTAAGCACTCCTTCTTTATACTTCTTTTTATACATTTCCTCTTTCTCATTTCATTGGATTAGCAAAACGAATCTGCTTAAAGACAAACTTTGCTGAAAGAAATCAAATTTTTATTTTGTTCTTCTGTTCCTTTTCTTCCTAATTCTTGGAGATATTTCTGGTTAGAGTTCCACATATTCACAGAGCTAAACAATATTTTAAAGTATTATACTATCCAACCTTCAAAAACATCCAAGCAATATAAGAACCAACCCTGATCGTGCGACAACTGGCCAAGCCTTCGGCTATAGGGGATATAATCATCTGGTTCTGTTTTTTATTTTGACTAAATAAACTATGAAGACTATAAACAATACTTTAAAAGCATGGAAATAAATTGGAAATTTTATTTTATTCAATGTCAGTTTTCAAAAATAATTCCTTTTACTACTCCAAATTATTAAATAATGATTGCAAATTGTTACACGATTAAATATGTTAAGCGTCTTAATGAAGAAGACGGGTTCCATTACTCTCCTAAGGATTTGGAAAGAAGTGATACTGGTTTGCTCGATTTCTCATGTAGACCATTTCTTGTATATATCCTCCTTTTTTTAAAAAAAAAATCCCCTTTTCATCATTTAAACCTGCAACTCATCACTTGAGTATTCATCACTGAAATAGCTCCTAACTGGTCTTCATCTCATTAGTCTTCTCCATCTCCAATCTACTCTAATTATTTTCAACCTCATATTCTTAATTGACTGATTTTTATGTTGTTTCCCTTTACTCATTAACCTTCAGTGGCTCCCCATTATTAAGGGGATAAAACTCAAAATGTTTCAATCAAGCATCAGAGGTCTTTTAAAAATTGGCCTGAACCTACCTTTCCAACCACTACTCATAACATTCCTTTACGCAAACCCTGGCGGCTACTTCTAGTCTTCAAGAATCACATATACATGTATCCTCACTTTGCATCCACAATCAAACAATTTGCTCTCTTTCTGGAATGCTCTCCTATCCCTTTTCCCTGACTGTCTACTTTCAAAGCTAATATCATGTCCTCTGCCTTCTATGATATTTCACTAGTCAACTTTCTCCATGGATAAGAACTTCCATAGAATACATTGGTTTTGTCCTGCATTTGAGGACTACCAAATACTGCCTGTCCATCCATCCATCCTTCTGTCCATTCATGCATCTCTTTATTTAATGAATATGTGTTTAAAACCTGCTATTACTAAACAATAATAAGCAACAAATAAGCAAAGTCCCTGCTCTCATGAAGTTTATTTCTGTTACAGAGAGACAGAAAATTAACAAATATGTGTATGTATACACACACACACATTTCAGATGACAGTAAGCACTATGAATAACAAAGCAGAGTAAGGGCACAAGCAGAAGTGATGATGCAGGCATGTGAGCTACTTATAAATGACAATCAGAGAAGACTTCTCCATTGAGGAAATATTTGAGAAATGAATATATTCCAGGCAAAGTAGCTTTGACTTGCAGTAAAAAGTATCTACATATGTTCCCTGAGGAAGAATATCACCCTCAAATCAAGATATTCTGTTGACCAGAAATTCTAAAGAATTATTTCTTTAACATAGTTTATCTATCAGATTTCTAAAGTGGAGACTTGCCCCTTTTTCTCCAAATAAAGTAACAGACCCATTGAAATTTCATCTGAGTGGAAGGCATGGCCCTGGGATGCTGCAACACTGGACCAGAGGGCTCCTGGGACTGCTGGAAAGGCAGTCTGAACCCACAGGGATTTAGCTGTGGGAAAATGGGCAAACTCTCGGTCTTCTTCCAAATCCCTGTTATGAGAAATCTATATCAGTTCGGGAGCCTAAAATGATCCAAATGAATGAAATCTCCCACCTTCAGATAAAGGCCAGATAACAACGAGCAAACAAATATGCTTCAGCCACTCATCTTAAGAGAGAATAAGGGGAGGGTGACACACTTTGAAGATTATTTGTCTCCTGTTGTCTGAAATTTCCTTCTCCGTGTGATGAAAATAACCAAGGTGCTCTCTGGCCGGAGAATGGAAGAATCCCTAATTTCAGCAGATACTAAAATCCCAATAAATTAATATATAACTGTTGAGTGCATAAGTGTGATATTCCATGATCCTCACAGTGATTAAATATTGGAAAGGAATTAATATTATGTGTCAAAATGTTCAACTCAGTTTGTCGTTAAAAAAATAAGCAAGGAGACTAAGACATGGAGTTAATCAAGCTAGGTTTTTAACTCAGTTTCTTAGTTTGTGTTTATTCTAAATTCAGTTCTCTTAATCTGGCTACAGTAGAAATGTGCTGAAATAGAAATTATTTATTTTTAAATTTAAAATCAATCTTTTTCTAGTATAAAATGTTTTGCTATTGGCAGATCTATATTTCAAGTAAATCTAAAATAACTCAATTTAACTCTCAAAAGTAAATCTCTACATGATAGTTTACGAAACTTGAGACTACTTTCTATTGGATCAAGATGTTTGAAAGCTAACAGTTTCCAAAATTATACCATTAGAAGTCATTGAAATGAGAGTCTGAAGCAATTTGAGAGAAATTTGAAAAATCAGAGGCATTTTTTGTGTGTGTCTCTGTATTTCTTATTTCTTTCATTTTAATATTGAGTCACCAGGCTTGCTCACATCCTGAATTAATTTCCTTTCATCTCTCTTCCATGTACAAGTTATCTGTATAATCGTTGGTACGTCATTACTCCATCTTCATTTTTCAGATGATTAAACTGAGGGTGAATAACTCGGCTGAGGACCAAGCTGCTAGCCTGGGTATACTCTGAGTTCTCAGCTGGGAAAGCTCTAACCGATGTAAGGTGTTGTAATTACAATTTATAGCCCCTGATGCTGCAGCGTGTTGCTTAGCTAATATCTCACCTCCTTGCACTCTGACCAATACTTTCCCTTTGGGGCTATTTCTCTTCTTACAAAAGCCATCATCTGGATACACCTCACCGTTACTCTTGTCTTCTCTATATATGAAAATGAATAATTTTGATCACAACTTTATTTCCGAAGGAGGTGAAAAGAATCCATGGAGAAAAGTGTCAAATCATTTTTTAGAACTCTATTTTCAAAACTCCACCTCTACTACATCTTTAATATTTGTGCAGCACCATAAAATGTACAGGTTTGGGCTCATTCTCATGAGTAAAGCTTGAGATTAAATGATTATAAATGCTTTTATATACCCATAATGCATTGACCATCTGTCTTGTAGATTGCATTTTTCACTAACTGACTCATAAAAAGAAATTCCTTCAAATTCAGCATTATGTATAAATAACATTTGATAATATTTTTATTCCTAAAAATGTTAAACACTAAAATATGTTATGGTCTTTTCTGTTTCCCTTATAGTCTGACTGATTAATATAAAAAGTAAGAGAATTTTATGTAATATATTTTGTGTTGAATAGGAAACAGACTACCCCTGTCACTGAGAAGACTCAAATCAAAATTGGGAAGTAAGATTCAAAGAAATTATATTGAAATACATGCCACTATATTACTAAGTGAATAACAGAATGAGTCAGATCCTCAATGGTGTGAAGCAACCAAGATTAGGAATAAGTTCCATGAGGTCAGGCTACTCTGGGAAGGCTTCAGAGAATAGGAAAACATAAAATTTGACATGCATGAAATGTAAGTTGAGGAATGGCAGAAAAGTGATGGCAATTGCAGGAAGGAGATTTTTACATGGTAGAGCAACGCAGAAAGAAATCAAGAGTGATAAAGAGATGAGCTATGTGAATTGAGGGTTGTGTACCAGGATAATAAGTGAGATGAGGTCAACGGGTGGAGAAGTTCAGCTACCAGGCAGATTATTAAGAAATCTGGATTTAATCAATTAAGAAGGTAAAGTTCCAAGTAAACTGCTAGGGAAAATGCAGGTGTTATGACACTGTAAAAGTGGACGTTATTTTTGCGTGGGCATTTTGACTGACATCTCATACTGGGTAACAGAGAGTGTTTTCTATTCATTTCAGTGAGCTGTAGACATGGACGGTTTCTATGATAGCATGACACTGGCCAAATCCGGCCTGCCACCGGCTTTTGTATACCTTAAAGGCTAAGAATTTTTTTTTTTTTGTATTTTTAAATGGTTGGGGTGGGGGAAAGGGCAAAAGAAGCATAATATATTGTGATTTGTGAAATTACATAAAATTCAACTTTAGTATCCATAAAGTTTCACTGGAACAGAGATGCTCTCATCTGTTTATGATCAGGAATGGTTGCTTCTGTGTTATAACAAAAGTTGAGTATTCATGACAGAGACCATCTGACCCACAAACCCTAAAATGTCTACTGTTTGGCCCTTTATGGAAACCTTCTGGCATCAATGTCTCCCACACCATGAGATGCATGACTGACATCATGCTGTTACTAGCTGATGTCTGACTCTCCCCCAGTGATCACTGATTAGATGAGAGGCGAAAACCGACTCAAACTCAACAAGTGAAATGATCTCTGTCAGGATACTGGAGTAAAATTTGGAAATCAAGAGATCAGGAAAGATATGTGCCAGGTGTTTCTAACTGTTGAAAGTGAGAATAAGATAACTTGGGAGCTGACTTTGTTCATCATGCAAGATGTGCTCAGAAAAGCAGACATGAGAGCCAGTGAATCCCAAGGAGAGGGAAAGGGAAGCATCCTTGGTCCCTGGCTACCTCTCCTGTTCTTGGTTCCAGGCGTTCCACACTTCTTGTTCTCATATTCCAGGTAACACTCCTCTGTCTTTATTTTGAAAGCTCTTTGATAAATTGATTCATTTATCTGCTTGAGCTTGTGTGAATAAACTTATTTTGCTTGAGAATGGAAAAAACATCCAGACATTGACCTCAAAAAAACTTTCATTAAATTTACCAGAAAGAGTTCATCAATATGTAATAGGGAAGAGCTCCAGCAAACAGAGGTAATATGTCACAGAGATGGCAACAACATCTTAGAGTCCTTTTGCAAAGTTTCTATCCATTTTTGTAAGGTTTAATGTAATTTTATAAGTTTCTTGTTTTTCCTTTTATAATTTAACTAGAGATACTTCCTATATGTAATGAAGAAGGTGTTTGATCCCCAAATGCATTATTGGCTTGCTGTATGACCTTGCAGAGTCACTTAAGTATGTAGACTTCTAAGGGTCAGTTTTATTCTTAAATGAGGAGCAATGCTGCATAAGTCTAATAACAGAATTTCTTAATTTGAAGTCCACAGGTGAAATCCAGCAGTCCAAAAATCTGTAAGCAAATACTGTAAGCAAAATGTTATGTGAGTATATTTTCTCAATTTTTCTGTAGAGGGCTCATAGCTTTCATCAGATCCTTGAGGGGATCCATGATGCCAAAAAAAAAAAAAAAAGCTAAGAAACATTAACTTAAAGAATCATCATCAAAATTAGGAGTTGGGGATTAACAGATACACAGTACTATATACAAAACAGATAAACAACAAGGCCCTACTGTACAGCACAGGAAATTATGTTCAATATCTTGTAATAACCAATAATGGAAAAAATCTAAAAATATATATATCTGAATCACTTTGCTGTACACTTGAAACTAATACAACATTGTAAATTAACTATACTTCAATAAAAACAAATCATTATCAAGATTAATGAAAAATGTATGATGTTATTAACACACCAGGGTATGGTATTTGTTGTAACAGTCTGAATGGACTAAGATGGAAACTATTATTTACTGATTAGTTTGCATAAAAAGTGTTCCTGGATGTGTGTGAGTGTGCGTGTGTGAGAGAGTGTGTGAAGGATCATTTTCCTTTTTTTTTAAATTTTTTAAATTTTTAACTTGAAGTACAATTACAATGGGTCAATTTCTGGTGTATAGCACAGTGTTCCAGTCATGCATACACATACATATATTTATTTTCATTAAAAGTTATTACAAGATACTGAATATAGTTCCCTGCACTATACAGAAGAAATTTGCTTTTTATCTATTTTTATATATAGCGGCTAACATCTGCAAATCTCAAACAGTTCAAATAGTTCTTTTCCTTTTTGTGTTTTTCTCTTACAGCTTTTTAAACATTGAATAAAAGGCTCACTTAAGGTTGAAACCAAAAATCCTTCTCTGGCTCCTTTCAGCCTTCATTTGTACTTGTAATACTTCAAAAATAACTAGCATTCTAGGCGTGATAAGAATATCTTTACCCAAATAATCCCATAACCTACTTTTCCCCAAAACTATAAAACTTCTCTGGCAATGTGGAGAGACAAGTTTCAGCAGCTAGTTCTCTTGTGATTTATATCTATGATTGTATTTCCCCTTTAAAACTCCAGATATCTTCCTGCTATCTGTGGAAATTCCCTCACCACCCCACTGTCACTGACCTGCTTCCTTCCCAGCTTAGACTTTTCCGTTGACCACATCCCTGTTTGGGTTACTAGGCAACCAGTCCTGGAAGACGAATTTTACTGTGCACATGCTTTTCCTCAAATGGATGATTTGTTTTCCATGTCTTTATTTGGCCATAATTTGAATCTAATTCTTCCCAATACTCTCAATTGTGGCTGTAAGCTTTGGTTTTGACAAACTATTACAAGGCACAAACCTGAGTTTTTACTATTTATATTTGGTTTCTTTTCTAGGAAGCTTTCTTTTTCAATATCTTTCATGATTTTCCCTCCTTATTAAATGTCAGCATGAGTCTCACTGTCAACCAAGTCAAGACTTCGCAAATTTACTTCCTATCACTATGGAATGTCCGTTATTCACTGAGCTATTTTACCATGATTGCATTATAAACACGAATGCACCTAACGACCTTTGAAATATGTCCAGGGTTCAAAATGAATGTGCTCTTAATTAGAAAATGCAGAATAAGTGTAGACAAAAAAGAAAAGAAAAGAAAAGACAAAAACAGACCTCAGGAAGACATCATAGAAATCTGCTAAAGTCACTGTGAAACACATGGGGAAATGACCTGATCCTTGTTGCGGCTGTGCAGTAGGTACACGAGGGTTCAAAACCTGCTGACTTTTGAATATATTTGAATTATTTCTTAATGAAAAGATAAAGGAAGTTCCTTGTTATTATTTTACTTTTTAAAGTTGGAGTAAATCTGTGGGCACAGAATTTGGGAGTGTCTGACTAAGAAAAATTCTTTCTTAAGAGGATAGAGCCTCACCTCTACTCAGGGATTCAGTCCTTGGAATTAGGCCAGAGGCTTTGAAAATCTAGTAGACAGTCCTAGTCAAGCCAAGATCCAGCAAGCCTGGAATATTTTGGCTATAAAGTTCAAGTTGAACCCTACACCACAGTTTCTAAATCAGGGCATAACCGGCATTTGGCTAAACAGGTAGGGTACGTCGGCTCCATCCCTGCCATCATCACTGCCACTTCATTCATGACTCCAGTGACCAAGCCCTGCTGCGGCAAAAGAAGGATGTCCACTGCCTATAACTTGGACCATCCTTCCTGCCTATATCTAAGATCCTCTTTTGCACTGGGAGCCTCCTGGGAGTATTCTCATGGGACACACTTTCAAGGCTCTGAGTCCATTCTGAGAGTTCTATCCACATCTCTGTTCTCCAAGTTTCCTGTGTCACTTCCAGATTTGGTACGACTTTGAAGAAGAGATGAATGTATTTAAAGTCTTATGTAGGGTGGGGCCATTAGTTAGGCTGAGGCAGCTATGGTGGGCAAGGAGTAAGTGTGGAGTAAAATTAAGAGGATGGAAACACAGGCTACAGACTGGGAGAAAATACTTACCAGCCACACATCCAACAAAGGACTGATATCTATAAAATATAAGGAATTTTTAAAACTCACAGTTAAAAAACTCACTGAAGTCTGAGAACTTAATTAAGACAATAAAATGTTGTTTGTTGAAAAAAATCAATTAGGAAATGGACAAAAGTCACCAACAGACATTCCATCAAAGAGGCTATAGAGATGGCAAATAAGCATATGAAAGGATGCTCAAACATCATTAGCTGTTAGGGGAATGCAACTAAAATTACAATGAGATATCAGTATATACCTAGCCGAGTAGCTAAAATTAAAAAGTGACAAAACCAAATGCTGGCAAGGATGCAGAGAAACTACATCAATCACATACTGTAGGTAGCAACTTAAAATGGTCCAGTCACTCTTAAAAATAGTTTAGAAAGTTGCATAAAAGTTAAATATATCATGTAAACAAGCATTTCACTCCTGAGCATTAATCCCAGAGAAATGAAAACTTACGTTCATACAAAAACTTGTATTATTCATGGCAGTTTTATTTGTAATAGCAAAATACTAGCATCTGATCAGATATTCTTCTTCAACAAGTGAGTAGTTAAACTATGGTACACATATGTCCCAGAAAGCTTACTCAGCAGTAAAAAGAAATACACTGTTGCTAAATTGAAAACATTCAAGTCTCTCTAAGGAACCATGCTGAGTGGGGGAAAAAATAGTCAATCCCAAAAGGTTACACACTGATTTTGCTTATGTAACATTTGAGAAATCAAAAAAATGTAGAAAGGGGGTATAGATTAAGGATTGCCTGGGCAAAGTGGGAGCTGAGAAAGGGGCTGGAGGGAAGTGGATGTAATTATAAAAGGGCAACAGGAGAGATGCTGTGGTCTTGAAACTGTTCAGTATCTCAGTCCTTGGTGACACACAAACTAATACACATGGTAAAACTGTATAGGACGGAACACACACACACACACACACACACACACACACAGATAAGCGTAAGTAAAATTGAGGAACTCTGAATGAGATTGGTGAATTGCGTCAATATCAGTATCTCACTTGTGATATTACAGTATAGTTTTACAAACTGGTCATTTGTTGAAAACTGAGCAAAATGTATGTGGGATCTGCCTGTATTATTCTTATGACAGCATGTGAATCTGTAATCATTCCAGTGAATATCTCCATTTAAAAATTCACGCTTACAGAAAAGACGTATTAAAGGTTGTTACTTGCTTGACCCCACAAAAGGATTGTCATGGGAATCCTTTAACTAAATTTATATATTTATATAATATATATACATATAAATTTATATATTTTCTATAATAAACTCACAAAGAGAAAAAAAATTAGATTCTGTATTTTGTAGAAATATACCTGCTTTTTAAAGCGAGTTTCACATCTTTTTATTTAGCTTTCATTATTAGTGGGCAGCCAAGTTCAGCTCTATAATGACTGGTCTCCAAATATTCCATTTACAAAATGGATTCAGGATGATTGCTTTAGTGTTATGGAAATCTCTAAATTCTTGTCCCTGAAGCACTAAAGGCAGCCTCTTGTGATTTTCCCTGGTGGCAGGTCTCCAGCCCTGCGGAAAGGCTCCATGCTCCAACCCAGGGGACCAGCACTGAAGCCTGGAGGAGAATGATGGACAGGTCAAATAGACAGGAAGCAGGAACTCAGAGGCCCCTGGAATCTCTGAATTGTCATCTGTACTGTCATTGGACTCCTTTCATGATCTCCTATTTCCTATCAATGAGTGCCATTTTCTGATAGGCAGAGATTGGAACCCTTGAGTAGGCAACAAAATACATTTTTCTCAGGGCAGATGTCTTTCAACTGGATACTCAATTCCAATATTATTAATGTAATCATTCTGCAAAAAATTTGTTCAAAGTTTCTTAACTACCCATCTTTGTAAGTAAAATACACTTTTTTAAAAGATGAGATCAGAAGTGCAGATGTTAACGGCCAGGCTTCGGTCTGTTTCTAGGGCACTCCCCCACCTGCCCAAAATAAACGGATGCAAATCTTCCCTCCTATCACTGCATTTCTGAACCCACAGACATCTGTGGCTAATCACACAAGGACAAGACGGAACTGAAGCACCATAGAGACATCTACTGGTTGGTTTCTTTTCTTCTGGTCTGGCTTTTAAAAGGTTATTTTCTGTGTCATAAGGAATTACAACCAGCCAGCACTAACCAGCTTTGCTTCCAGGGACGGTACAGACAGCTCCGCAGACAATCATACTGCCAAATCACCTGGACAATCAATTGGAAGTCTAGAGGGACAGATGCGCTCACAGTCCAATCTTCCCATCACACGCACTCCACTGGTTCCACAGGGCTTCTGACAGCCAGGATGGCAAAGAGCCAACCCTGTTAAACCCAGTGTGCGCGGTGGAGGATGGGCACGAACAGGGCAGTTCACAAATACGGTCCAGCTGGAAAAATCAATACATGCCATCCTAGATTTTTCATGGAGTATTTCCGATAGCTCAGTACACAGGCAATAATTCTGAAACCAGAAGAGTTAGAAATACTTGTCTGGAACATTTTCTTAGAATCATATCTGAAGCGGAGAACCTAAGGTTTATTTTTAAGAAAAAAGACCCAAAGTAAGTCTCCGAGGTGCCACCCTGGAAGGGCTGAGCACTTGGACAGAAAAGGAAGGTGGCTTTGATGGCTACATTAAAATTTGGTAAACCTACTTCTGTTTTTCCTGACTTTTTCAACTGCTGTCCTGTACTTGTAGACTTTACAGACATCTTTGGACACAACTGTGGAGAACAATGATGGCACAAGCTGAGCTGTGGAATATTTGATTGAATCCTGATTCAATTATAGAATGGATTTGGAACATACGAGTTGATTCATGGATCTTAAGTCATCCTAGACCTGGATGTTTGACACAAAGAGACACGATTTATTATCCCTGTGGCTGTTCCCTCTCTTTCCCGCATGAGGAAAAAGCATAAGTTTGTGCCAGACCCAAAGGCAAAACCAGTATCTGTTTAGCAGAGTTCATGTAAAATGTATTTCCAACTGTATTGATTAAGATTTGCAAAAGAGACTAAAGGGGCGTACAAAAGAAAAGGCACATTTCCTTTGGCTCATTAAAAATCCATTTCAGAATTGATCGTATTGCCATAAGTACCAGCTCTGAGGTAGGATTCCTACTGTTTTTGCTTGATGACGAAAGCAGCACAAACCCCTTGTTACCCCATCATTTTCCACAGAAAATCCCTGCCAAGAGTTTGCGATATATTTTTTGGTGTTTCCATCCATGTATACCTAGAAGCATGAATATGAAAACATACCCAAGTACTTTTTTGTCGCCTGTTTCCTGCTTTAAAAAAAAAAACAACTAATTGTTTTTAGGGTCTATTTCTCTTATAATAGACGTATCTACTTCATTCCTTTTAAATGTGTGTCTGTATTTACCCAGCTATTAGCTGTCCCCTAATGCCCGCTTTGAGAGGACAGTGCTCTGTGACACACAGCGGTTATCAGAGGCTTTGATCTTCCTGTTGGGAGTCCCTCCCCATTTCTCCTAGCTTTGCTACAGACATCCTTCTCTTACAACCTGTTGCTTTCTGCACATTTTCCTCTCAATCCAGCAAGCAAATGGGCAATCCTCTCTTCTCACAACGCCGCGATTCCCTCTCCCTCTCTTCTCACCGTCATTCAACCAGCAGTCCATGGAGGGCTGACTGTTTCAAGCACTCCTTAGACATGAGTCAGCAAGATGGATTTGAGCCCTGCCCTCTTGAAGCTTATAACCCTGTATCCATTTCTTGATTAAAAGAATATATGAAGAAATCAGGAAAATGAAGTTTAAAGTGCCAGAGAGCTCAGCTAGTAAGAGGCAGAACTCCCACTGGATCCATTCTCATAACCACCCCACCCACTGATTTAAACACACCGGTTTAACAGATCCACTCATCTCCTTTGGGAAAAACTCAAAGAGACACAGGTTTCTTCCTGACTTTCCTGAATACCCCAAATCTGAATTTGCCTTCAAGAACTCCTGAGGGCTTTGGGCATATGTTCAAAGAGACTGATGGCCACCCAAGTTTCTCAGAAGAGCTGGAAGGAGGGGAAACGTGGCAGGAAAAGGAGAGATCTCACGTCTCCCCACCCAGTGCACAAGGACAGCAGCAGGGTCCTCTAATGTTTATATATACATATAATATATACATATTTTGAATTTGTTACGATTGCAGGTTCCTTTTCATAGTGGGACACTTATATCAAGCACATGCAACTCTCCTAAAAAACGTTAATTTTCAGAAACACTTTCCTAAACCTGATGACAAAAATATTTCACTTTTATTGTAGTTTCTACGTGTTTAATTATTAGTGAGGTCAGGTGTCTCTCTTTTTATACTCACTACTTGTTTTTTCCTTCTGTAGTAAGCATTTTCACAAAAATTCTTTGTTCATCTCTCTTTCTGTGCGTCTGTAAGTACCTTACGAATTTGTCAGTGCTCAGTGTATGTAAAGAATTTTTTTTTAAATTTTCTATATGTTAAAACATCCCCCCCCTTGTTGACTTCGATTTATTGTGTCTTTTCTGTTCATAAATGTATGGACTTTCATGCAGAGCTATTCAGCAATATTCACCTTGGTAAGTTCTGGTCTTTGCTATGGGATATACAGCATCTCTAAATAAATAAAAATTCAATGTTCTAATGTTTAATGACGAACGATGACAGAACACAGCATTTTCTTTTTACATCCTAGCTATTAAAGGACTTCGAAACTGCTCGGCAAATTCACCTCAGTTCTTTCCTAAGTTCCCAGAGGTGAATCCTGACGGGGGGAACTGGGGGCGCCACCTCAGAGCTCAAGGACATTCAAAACTCCTGCAGAAGCTGGGAAGACAGGGCAGGGACGATGGTGACAACGCCGAACCACAGTCCGGCGCAGGGGGCGCCGCAGCCCCGCGCTTTCCTCACCTCCGTCCGCCGGGGCCGCTGCGCCGGCCGCGCCGGGACGCCGCTCCCTCCGGCCGGGGCTCGGGCCCCGCGTCCCGGGACAGCGGCCAAGACGCCCCGAGCCCGGGAGTCGGGCGGCCAGGCGGTCGCAGCGGGTCCACACGCGTAAGAAGCAGGCGGGCGACAGGCTCCACGTCACCCGACGCCGGATCTCGAAAGCTCTTGGCCGGCCGCCCGCCCCTCGGGAGCCGCCGGGGGCGGGGGCGCCGGGGGGCGGGGACGGCGGGGGGGCGGGGGCGCCGGGGGCGGGGCCCGGGGGCGCCGGGGCGCCGGGGCGGCTGGGCTTCGGCCCCAGGGGCCCCGAGGCCCACGGCCGGCCCCCAGAGGTGGCTTTCTTAGGCCTGAAAAGAAATGGCAAAACGCACGGAGAGAGCGGAGCGGGCAGGGAGGTAGCAGCCCGGGGGTCAGAGGTGCATGGCCACGAGGAAGAGCCACCTGTCTTCTGGCCTCCTCCCAACTTCAACCCTGATTTTCTGCTAATAGCCTCTCATTCTGAGAGTCAAAGAAGAAAAATAAATAGAATGAATACTCTGATTTTGCTTTTCTCAAAACACAGACCCAGAAATTTGACTTCGGAAAGATACTAAAAAAAAAAAGAAAAAAGAAGAAAGAAAAGGAAGGGAGGGGAGGGGAGAAAGAATGTCAAGTTACCTCAAAGCATGTGAAATAAAACTTCCAGGAAAGCATTTATAGTAGAAGGAAGGAAAGGAAGGAAGGAAGAAAAAAAAACTGTCGTTACCTAAAATCCAGTGAGATAAACCCTCCAGGAAAGCATTCGTGGCATCAGCTGGGTATTGATACGGTTCACCCACTCTGTACCTTACTTGTCGCTGATGCTTGGAGAGTCTAAGCAATGTAAACAGTGAACAGGGCCAGGCAGTGCAGACTGTGTTGTTTGTTTGTTAGCACTCAGTTAACAAGTACAGGAGAGAAAAGCCTCCAAGAAAACAGCACCAGAAGAGCCCCTAGATGAGGTGATGGCTCCATTGAGCGTACGCGTGTATGTTGCTCCTGTGGTCCTCGGATAGGCTTAGTGTGGTCACGTGACGTGCCTCCAGATGAAACTGCTATGGTCTTTGTTCAATAGAGACCACATAGGTTTTTAGTGTTTGTATAAACGTTGATGCTGTGTCTTTAAAAAGGGCCTTGAATTTCTGATTCTGGTAGATTCACAGCCATGCATTTTCGTTTTTTCTTTTCCTTTACAAAATTTTGAGAAATATTCATTGCTGGCTCATTTTCTTTGTGACAGGTCTAAAATGTTTCTTAGTAATTCTATTTGGTAGCATTAAAATATTTCAAAGCTATTTTTGTGTTTTCTCATTTCCCTTTGCATTAACAACTAAAAAAATGATATGCTGTCTTTAGAATATTAGATGACTTCTTGATCTATTGTATTTAATATGGATTCTGTATATTATTTTTAAAGTGTATATAGTAGTTTGTAGCAACTCATATTTTTAAAATTGCTTCTTGTGACTCTTCTGATATTAGCATTAAATTTTATAGTCATTGTCCATATTATATATTTTAGCTTCCATATTATAGTGTGTCTTGGGGTGGGTCAGTTTTAACAAAAGGCATTTTAAAACGGGGCTTCCCCCCCCCCATATTTTAACAGTGTTAAATTTCTTAATAGCTGATGATTCAGACTATGCAAAAAAAATTTTTAAACAATTTCTTTTAATTTTTATGTATTTCCATTCCTTTTTTCTGTCCCTTGTAAAAACTTTATAGATTATCTTATTATATATTCCTCTAACATTAAATAATCTTCAAAAATATGTTTTTGAAGTGTCTACATAGTGCTCTGTCTTATAGATAGACTGTAATTTGTATAACTATTTCTCTGTGGTTAGAGGACTGAGATTATTTCCAGGGTTTTTCGGTTTTAGATAACAGTAGATATTCTACTACAGAAATTTTCTGTGTACCTCAATTTGTTATCCTAAGACAAATACTTTGCAGAGGGTTGGATTATGTTTAAGTAAATGAATGAATGAATGAATAAATAAATAAATAAATAAATAAAAACTGAATTGTGTAGTTGATTTTCCTAAGCGAGTAGACCTTAAGTGTTTTCACTACATGCACACACATACACACACACACAAAATTATAACTATGATAAGTGATGGATATTAATTAACTTGACTATGATAATCATTTCACAATGTAAACATGTACAAAGTCAGCACGTTGTACACCTTAAATATTCACAATTTTTGTCAGTTATACCTCAGTAAAGCTGGGAAAAGAAAAAACAAGAATTCCCTATGTCTGAAGAGAAAATTAACAGAAGCTAAAAGGAAAAGGGAAGGTAGAAATAAATAGAGAACATAAAAGGTGTTATTCTCTCCTTCTCTCTCAGATGGTCTTGTTTGTGTGACCAGTGAATCCCCAAGGCGTTCTGGGGTCTGTGCTGTGAGCCATTTTAATTGTCAATTAGCACACAATTGATTGGATTAAGCATGCAGTCTTCCAAATTAGATTTTAAGTAATCCAACGGACCCTGTTAGACCCTGAATGACATAGACTCCCTCGGGCTGATGCTAAGGACTTGGAAAGGTGAGAAAGGAGGCCGTGCAGTAGCAGCACTGTCTTTCCTGGGATGAAACGAAACATCAAACATGGAGGGCAAAGGCTACAGGGAACGGAGAGGGTCATGGAACAAGGATTTGCTGGAAGCCCCACTCCACCCCTTGCCACCTATGTGGCTTTAAGCAAGTTATTTAAATCCTTAAGCCTTAGTTTCCTCTTCAGAGGAAGTGGACAAATTGGTATCTCTCTTTCAGGGTTGTTTTGGTTAAATCAAGTGATGATGTCTATAGCACATCAAGGTTATGACCAAATGTGAGGCAAATCCTTTATGAGCTTCTCTTTCTATCTCTTTTTCATGTTTCATAATCTCAAAGCCTCATCATTCTCTTAACCCTTCAAAAACTGAGTGCCTGTTTCATGTATGACCCTAGGTCATGGGCTCCTGGACTAGTACATTATTGAATAAAAGATGAGTTTTGCTCTTTCAAAAAAAGCTTATAGATTCATTAGAGAGATAATGCTAATAAAAGGCAGTCTTTAGTGGTAGATTATTCTGCACTAAATGCATAATTCTCACCTAATTGTCACAACTATTCTAAAGATTTCATGCTATCTTTGTCCCCATTTTACAGGTGAATAAACAGAATTAGGAAACATGTCTAAAGTCACATAACCTGTAAGTATATGAGCAAATACAGTACAAAATCAAACCCAGATGTCTATAAATTCAGAGTCCAAGTTTTAAATCAGGTTCAAGCCCTAGGTTAGGCTAAAAAGTAATAATGAGGTGGTATAATATAACTAGAATGTGATGAGCAACATGAGAAATACAGACAGATTTGCAGAGAAATTTAGAGGAAGAGTGACCACATTCGTCTGCAAGAATCAAGGAAGAATCCATGTAGGAGATATTAGAACTCTGTATTAAAAAGCAATATTGCTCTCTGCCAATGTTATATTTTCCTTCTCTGTAGAAATGATTTCAAGTGATACTGGGGGCCTATCCAATCACAAACCAACACTAGTAAAACACAGTCTTAAAAGTTAAGTGCCCACTGCTGTGAAATAAATGTTCTTGTCTTAGGCCTCCAAATGCCAAGCCTGGGAAGTAGAAATTTTCCACAGAGAAGCGAACACTATTTCGTCCTTGACTAACCATGGGTGGGGACCGATCTGTGATCTTGCTCATCATTTTAGCTAGGAAGATGGACTGTGCATGTGCTGGCAGTGATGTGACAGCCCAGCAACTGTGTGAACAAACACGAGCGTTGCTCTTGGAACCATACAAAATAATGGTTTTGATTCCCTATTGAGCATAGAATCACATTATCTATTCCAGGAAAAAGAGGAAAACAAGGATTTCTCTACCCAGTTATGGGCTAATATTTTTGTGTGTGAAAAATATGTATCAAGATTTTTTATGGGCACCATTAAAAACAACATACTGTGCTGCCACTTTTTTTTTTTTTTTTAACGTAATGCATTTCAGAAACTAGATCCTAGCAGGCAACTGGTAATGGATATGAAAAGGAATTCATTCCAGTCCTAGTCCAGCCCCATCATGTGCTGTGGATTTCTAGGGCCAGCCAGGGACCATGCCAGGGCTTTTATTGCCCTTAATTTTCCTGTGTCCACCCTGGTCATGTCCTGTGGCTATCCCGGCTAGACTTGCTAAGGACTGACTCTCAAAAGGATCCAAGGTGAAAAACAGGTAAAACGCTAATTGCCTGCCCTCCTGTTCCTGAGGCCCTTCATCTTGCTGACTCCAACCAGACGTTTGTGTGTGACCCTCTCCCTCTTGCACTAACCTCTGACTTCCTGGAAGGCCACACATATATGCCTGGCCCAGCTCTGCATTGTTATTTTCTTTGGTTTGTTGAATCCTTCATATTGTCTTCGGTTCCCATGGTACCATGGCTCTTATTTTTGGGAGCACAGATTTCCTGCCCCTGCTTCTGTGTGCCCTCAGCCTCCACGAGTGGAGGGTCTAGCTTTGAAGCAAAATCAAAGTTGACTTCAGTGCAAATATATAATTTTAACTTAAATGTTTATGAGTTCTATGTTTTGGCATACAGCTCCCATGGAATAAACATCATTTTGCAAATATACACTCAAATAAGCAAGACATGTCTTATTATTTCATTTAATTTTCTAATCTAAAATTTTATCCTAACTTGTTTTTAGCACTTGGCTGGTGAGAAGTTTAATCACATCACTACTAGGCCTTTCCACATCTCTTTCAGTTAAAAGTCTGAAGGAAATTAGTGAGAAGGCTATTGTTTGTGATTTAGATAAAATAAATGAACATAGGCCATGCTCAATAATATGCTCAAAAACATTTTACAAGGCAGTATTTTTAACAAGCTCTCAATCCAGCTACAAAAGCTTGTAGCTAGACTGAAAATAGTGAACACAAAGACAGGCTTATTAGAAGGGAGAAGACAGAGGAAAGGGTAAGAGGGTCTTTTTTTTTTTTTTTTGGTAAGAGGGTCTTACATGTCAAACTTGTTTATTCAAATTACATCCTGAAGGTCTTGCAAGGAAGACCTAGGATGCTTTTTAGAAAACAGATTCCTGTGCCCAGTATCCAGAGATTCGGATACTGTATGTCTGAAGCTCCAACCAAGAATCAGCATTATTAATAAGCATTCCAGGTGATTCATCTGTGGGCCATGCAGTGAGATGTGCTGAGAGTGGTAATTTTTGAGCAGGGCTCGACATAAGAAATCTGTAGCCTAGATCAATCAAAAAGTGTGTTGCAGAAAGGATCAGAGCCAGAGATAGAAGAGGCCAATTAAATACAGCAAAATGAATTTAGACTAAAAGCAAGGGGGGCTGGATAAGGCTGGCCACAGAAGTTTGTAAAATTTTGTCTTAGTCTAACACGATTTCTTTCTGTCACTATTCTGCTACTGCTATATTGCCAAATATATGGTAAGCCCTTCAGTGTTTACGAGCGGACAAGTTTCAGAGTTCCTCTCCTCAAATTTTATGTGTAAAAATATCCTTTTACATAATTTTGTTCCAAGTCATCACTTTTATTCAGCATGTTTCTTTAGAGGGAAAAATAAAACATTGCTTTTACTCTTCGAAACTTCTGTTTCTTTTTTGTACTTAAAAGTGACTTTATTCTGGACTAATTTTAGACTCATAGAAAAGTTGCAAAAATAGTACAGAGGGTTTCCAAATATTCCTTATTCAGCTTGAAACAGAGAAAGGACATCAGCAGAGAAACTGGTGAAGTTCAAGTGAAGTCTTTAGTCAAGGATACCGTACTAATGTTAAATCCTGGTTTGACACTGGTGCACTTCTAGTGTGCTAACTAGTGTAAACAGAGGCTATTGAGAGGCTGTAGAGATAACTCTGTGAAGACTGATTCTTCCTGAACAGAAATAGATCATTATTTCTGTGCATTCGTTTTATATCTTTAAGTGTATGTATTCATGTTTTCTTTATCTCTGGTGTTGATGAGAAATTATGAGAATTTGACTCCTTAAATTACTTAGATGTAAGATTATTAAAATAATCTGTGATTATTGCCATTTTTAGATTGGGGAAATAGAGGCACAGAGAATTCAAGTAACTTGTCAAAGATTACATACAGTAATTAGAGCAGAGATTCATTCTTTTGCAGAAAAAATGTGTTAGAGCTCAGCGTTATAGCTCAGTGTTACAGCTCGGTGTTACAGCTCAGTTGTGACAGCAACCTGGGTCTGGGCGAGAGACCAAGCAGCACTCGGAGAGTTGGAGAACTCAGGTTTATTAAGCTGGCGGGCCCAGAGGAGTTAACACTACAAGCTCTGGACCCCGTCTTTAGGTTTACACAGGCTTTTATAGGCTGCCAGTTTACAATTTTGCAACATCATATGTAAATAAGGTATAACAAAAGTTGACTAATCAGGAACAGGCTTTGTAGAAATGGACCAATCAGGAGTGAGCTCCACTTTCCCAGAAGTTAGCCATTTCAGAGGCAAAAAGTGAGATAAAGCTGCTGGGCCAGGGAACCGGATGGTGCTGGCAGGAGAGTAGTGGCCCTGCCTGGGGGTTCTGCCGGTCTTTTTTATGGGGCTTCCCACCTCAATTCAAACCTGAGTTTAATTGTGATCCAGAGCCCACAATCTATACTATAGTAGCATCGTGTTATACGGCCTCTCACATCTATTAAAATCCAGAGAATGCGGTAACAGAAGTTGTTGCATTCTCCTAATACCACAGTCTAGTATCACAGGAAGAAAAAGGACCTCTTGGTCTTTCATGTATCTAATCTGTCTCACACTCTCCAGTAGATTGAAAACAATAATAATCATTCTCTAAGTGATGAAAATTTTAATATTTATTCTGAGATGTATATAAAAATGACAGTATAGTTACTCTGAAATATCAGGTCAGTAAATGTCTCCTGAAAATTCCTTCCATTACACTGGGAAGTCATAATCAATTACATTCATATGTTTAAGCATCATTTATTGGCAACAGCACTAAAACAATCTCTTTGATGTTGGCAGTTATCAGTATCTGTAGGGGTCCCTGTGTTAATGTCAGAAATAGGGCGTCAGTCAAGGTTCTTAGCTGCAAGCAATGAAACTGACCAATTACTTAAGCAGAAATAGGACTTATTGGAAGCATATTAAGGGTTCACAGGATTGAAGAGAGGCTGATCCACCAGGCTGGTGAAATATAAGAGGGCCAAGGACAGAAAGGACATCAACTTTTAGTAGGACCAGTCTGCACAGGCCCCCTTCTCTGGCAGTTGTCTCCAGGCATCACCACCATTGTGGATGGTAGTCATCACTTCCTCCTTTTGTCATTTTTCCATGTCCACGACTCACAGTCCCAGCTGAGAGTGTCTGGACTCAGAGTCCAGGTAAGAGTGATTGACTGAGCATTAGTCGTTTGCCAGTATCTGTTTGGGGAATGAAGCCTAGACTCACCTAAAGGGGGTCTCCAGGGTTAAGAAAGGAGTTCAGTTTCCTGGAAACCCGGATGATGACAGTGTCAGTTATACATATTATATTCATGTTTTATGCCAAATTTTATTCTTAAGTGGAATTTTATGTTGATTTCTTAGAGATTAAAAACACAAGGTCATAATATTTCTTTTGTCTTATATGAAAAAATCCTTTCACGGAAACAGAGAATTTTAGAATGTGAAGAGTATTCTGGAACCCTCTAATTCAACAGCACACATCACACCAGAAACTCACTTATTAACTAAATGAAATGAAATGAGTGAATGAAATGGAAAGTCATTTATAATTGTAGTAATTAGCAACAGAGCATAATTGACATTGTGGTTTCTGGATGTCAACAGACCTGGCTTCAAATCCTTCCAACACCACTTCCTAGCTGTATGACCTCCAACAGATTGCTTAAGCACACTGTAGCTTTTTACACTAGTCTGTAAAATGGAAAAACTGGTACCACCAACTTACCATGTTAGTTGAGAGGATCAACTGATGGAATTCATGAAAATCAATCAGCATTCACTGGTAGTTTCCTTAGGGGTTGATGATATTGACGTTGTCACTGTGACCATCACCATCATCATCACCCAACTTCTATTTGAGCACATTTAGTGAAGAGCAATATCTCACACAGCGATGCATTTCATCTCATTGCTGCTTAGCTCTCGTTATTACCAAGCTCTTATCAGTTGAGGAAAGAGAAAACTTCAGATGTGTGATACACATGAGCTCTAGTCGTCTGCATCTTTCCATATTTCCAGCTGTGCTCAGGCACCAGTGTCCCTCACAAACGTGTTTTCCACCTATTTAGCACTTCACAGCACCATCTATTCAATACGTGATGTGGACCAGCAGGTATACATGTATATTCTATGCTGAGCTACAAAGAGTGATAATTTTAAAAGGTATTGTATTTAATGATGGCAGAATATACACTGACATTTTGTTTTTAAAACTAATGAAGAGCAAAATTTTATAGAATCAACACCATGAATGTTATGCTAAAATATGCTAGGTTATTTCCCTAAAATATTTATTTTGCAGTAAATCATATGTTCTCCAAACTAAGTAATTTTGTAAGAAATTACATTCTTGTCATTAACACTTGTACGTTTAATAGCACTATCAACTCGCTTCTTCTGAATAGCATAATTTAAAGGTTTTGATTAATGAGAAACATGTGTTGTGGAGTTTTAAATTAGGTTTGAAAACTTTAATTTTTTTTTAATAAGAGAGCATGATTGTAAGCTCTTTGGGCAATTTGAAGTGTATTTCTTAGCTAACCAAAAAGCTAGTTATTTAATGCAATAGTAAAAATTTAAAAATTTGATGGCTATATTATATCCTAATTTATAAAATTTGAAATTAAAATTATATACATTCAGTGGTATACGGTATAAAAAAATAATAAAATGCAACAAGCCTTTTTGTTAAACAAGATTTAGAATTTTTCTTCACAGCAAACTACCCACTAGATGGCACTAAACAACTGCCAAAATTTTTCTAACAATGCCCTTATACCAGGTCAAGAAAATAAAACAAAAATCCTAAGGATTGATGGAACAGTTATATCAGACATACAGACCTAGTCTCAAAGTACCTACATTGTATGTAAGGTGATATTTAAGTACAACTGAGATCTGTTTACTCAAGAAATGTTACTCAAGAAATGGCACAGTCATTTGATAGATACATGGCAAGAACCTATATTAATGATTCAACATAAGTGATAAAATGCAAATGATTCTTACAGTTAAATTACGTTAATTTGAATTCCACCAACTAAGATTCCACTATCTAGCCAAGGCCTGGATTTTCTCAATGTGTATGAGGAAACAGAGTTCACAAAACAATAACAAAGCAATAATGAAAAGGAACTCCAGGAGAACAATTTATATATAATTTGAACTGATAACTATAATTTCTCCCAAACAAGGGTTGGTGGGTTAAGGTGACTATAAAAACATTTTCACTTTTTTAGGATATCCTGACATTAAGCCCAATCTTTGTCCAAGGTATTGAGCTTATAACTCAGTTCATAAAATTAGAAATATCATAACATATTTCCACAAAGCCAAAACTTCAGATGAAAGCTCAAAGTTTCAGGAAAACTCCAGGATATTTGTAAATTTGGAGCGATGTGTCATCCTATAGAAATATTCCACTCTCTTTTGGAGGTTGATATGTATTAAGCTGCAAAATGGATTGTCAAACACTAGATGGCTTTGAAGGCAGAGCATTTTACTGCCTTGCTTCCATTTTGTAGAATCTACTTTTACACATCATGGGTAATTTGTATTTTTATAGTATCAACAACTTCAGTTCCTGTATCTTTTACCCTTTGATGTGGTTATCACTTACAACCCTTCCTGAAGATAGAACATTTTGTTGAACAGACTCAGACATAAAATCACAAAATGCTACCAAAGAAACCCATAGTTGAATTTGGACTAAGATTCTGAGTGTTGTACGCTTGTGAAGGATGCTAATTGTGATATAATATAACTGGGTCATTTGTCACAACAAGGCTTGTTCTTACCCTTTGCCATGAAAACCTGTTGGATATGGTATTTGATGTTCCTCTGAGCTTCCAGAGCCTCACCTATAAAAGAGAGGCACTATTCTCAATGTCAGGAAAGAGGGGAACAGGTGAGCTTTTAAGAGCTCAGCTTCGAAACAAAGCAGCACTTAGACTATTCAGTTCCTTTCCAATTCCCTTTCCACTTCTTCTCTGTTCCAACTTAAGATTTGACTCTGAACAGGTTTAGAAAACATACACTAGGTAACTTCCTAGGCCAAGAAGTAGAATATTACCTGTCTTCTAAAGTCCCTTCTTGTGTCCTTTCCTAATCAGTGTGTTCTCTTTTCTCCCAAGATAACTGCTGTTTTAGCTCAGTTCCCTAGAAAATAGAATGTGAGCCAAAGATTAAGTGCGAATTTTTTTTTTTTTTGAGGTTCAATTCCCAGGTGATGAGAGTGAGGGAAACTGGAGCCGAAGGATGGAAGGAGGGAGCAAATGCAAGATGGTGCATCACCAAGCCTGCCAGCAACCGCTTGCCCCAGCCTATCTGGTTTCTCAGATGCATGGAATCTTTCCAGACAGGCTATACATCTTGTGTGACCAGGATGCATGAGCTGCTCAGTGGATGCCATAGGAGGTAGCCAGGCATATCCTCTCATGTGTGCCCCGCCCTCGATGTCCTGCTTCTGGGCAATGGGACTCCAGCAGCAAGAGGCTCCCGTAGTAAGACGCTGATGGTAAAAGTGATTGAGTCGGAATCAGAACTCCCATGCCGAGTGTTTGCCACACATCTCCGGGCACATCACAAGATTATACTTCTTGTCCTCTTTGTGGCTGGATGAGGACATAAGTCTGTTCAGGCCCATATGTTGTGAGCAGAAGTTCCATATCTTACTTCTGTTCCAGGACATGAATCAGTGGTGTCAGACCTCACCAGAATGCTCTGTGATGGAAATCATGTTTGAGATCCCATCAGCGAGGTATCCATCTTCACCTGTAGTGAGGAGTCTTCAGTAGAAGCTCCAGCCTCTGCATGGTATGTGTAATGGACATGTATAGCACGAGCAGAAAAAGAAAAAAAAAAACCTTTTTTCCTTTTAAGCTACTGATTTTACAGGGCTGTTTGTACTGCAGCAAAAGCTAGCCTGTCCCACTGAGACGTCACGGAACATTTGATGTTCCCTGAAGTCATACCTGTGTCCCCTGAGAGAGCCAACATTTGGACACTGGCCAAAGAGCAGATGTTAATTAATGCTAACCAGACTAAAACAGCCACAAAGTACGTCATTTCAAACCCAGTTAAATAAATAAATATTTGTCACCTCCACCTGCTCCCCATTTCCCCTCCAGTACCTGGAAAATATAGAACAAGATGATGGAGAGAAAGTCACATAAGAGAACCGACTATAGCTTCTTCTCTCTTCCAGGTTCCTGGAGCTATGGCTCCATCTGAGCTGGGAGAAGAAAAAGTCAGGTGTTGTTTTTTTTTTTAACTGAATCATTCTATTTTAGAAAGTAAACCAAAAGCTACTGAGTGAGCTGAAGGGATAGATAGAACAGAAAAGAGAGGTTCCAACAGACAGTCATTTTTATTCCTCCTAATACACATGTTCAATCAGTCAGTCCCATTAGCAAAAGCTAGCATCGTCCAAGAATATCCTGGAACTCAGAGACGATGAGAAGAGAGATTTCAACCTTACTCATTGCTGTTGAAGGGGAAGTATTTCCCACGCCTTACGCATTATCACTTGTCTGTCTCATTCATATTGTGATAGACACAGATAGAGAACCATGGCATCTGTGCTATGTCTTCAAATACCAGTTGATTAAATGTCGTGGATAGAAATCTTTCTAAGATAACTTTCCAAAAGCAGTAATAATTATCAAATAATTTTAGAATTGTCCTTGTGGCTGCAGGATAACAAAACCACCATCTTCTCCTTCCCCAGAAAGAATTACCACTATACACACACACACACACACACACATATAAAATTATATGTAAATATTATATTATTCTATATAATGATAGAATTTAATATATCAACATATTATAAAAATACATTATACATACATTAATTATATATAAAAGAGTTTTATATAATTTACACACCATTCAACCAATCCATTTAAAACACACACTTCAGTGGCTTTTAGTGTACTCACAAAGTTGTGCAACCACCACCACAATCTATTTGAGAACATTTTCATCACCCTAATAAGATGATTAGCAGTCACTACCCCTTTCTCTCTTAATGCTCCCAGCCCTAAGGAACAGTTATTGAACTTTCTGTCTTTATAGAATTGCTTCTTCTGGCTATTTAATATAAATGGAATAAAAAATATGACTTTTTTCCATAAGTGGCTTTTTTCACTTGGCATAATGTTTTCATGGTTCATCTGTGATGGTGCCTGAATTACATCCTTTATTTTGTTGCCAGATAACATTCCATCAGATGGCTATTTCTAATCTTATTTTGCCATTCATCAGTTGATAGACATTTGAGTTGTTTCTGCTTTCGTTTACTATGAATATTGCTGCTTTGAACAACATATGCAGGTTTTTGTGTGGACGTATATCTAGGGGTGGAATCTCAGATCAGACTGATAACCCTTTGTTTAATCTTAATAGGAACTTTCAGACTGTTTTCCAGAGCATCTGCATCATTTTATATTCCCACCAGCAATGTAAGAGGGTCCCAATTTCAACACTGTCTTTTAATGATCAAAAAGAATGAAGATGCTGCAGGTGTATTTATTAACTCCTATAAACGAAGCAAGCTTTTTCTACTTGCAACGAGAAAAGATATTGGATTTTTCTCAGTTCATCAAGAAAAAGATTGCACCTTCCTAAAGTTCCTAAATTGCTATCAGGGAGCAGTTTAGATCCTGAAACAATCTGGCTCAGATGCAGGAAAAGCAAACACTGTCACCTGTTTTCATTGTAACAATGTTAACTTCTACTCATCAGCTTTGGTTAAATAAGGACATGTGAACTAGTTTTATGTGAATTAATATTATCATTTGAGTTTGCATAAGGGTAAAGATATCAAGCTATTCATCAGAAGACATGACTTTCCTCTGAAGTTAAAACTGGTAGAAAAATAGAGTCTTAATTCACAAAGTATCACTATCCACAGGATCTAATTCCTGGCAGATCCCTGTGCCACTTGGAAATGAGCTTAATCAAGCATCAGTAATGATTTTACATCCTTTAAAAGGGGAAATCAAACATAGAATCCTATGTGCCAAGACATTAGAAATCAATATAAAAGACGATATCTGCAAATTGCATAAATGGATGTGAAAATTATAAGTTCATTTATCAAAAAAGATTACCTGTTCACGAGTCCTAACGACAGATCCCATTTGGTGAGCATGCTAATAACTCGGCAGCTGTGGAGCATTAGAACTTAATCTAATTATTTCCAACGAGATGTGATCTAGCGACTACGAACAAAAATGCACTCAGAGGAAAGAAATAGGTCTCAGTATTTCTAACTATCCCAAATTAACCACAGAATGTAGAAAAACAATATTTACCTATGGGCCACCTGTATTCCCAATGTCACGCTCAGTCTGCATCATCAAGTGACAAAGCATCTTGGAGAGTGAAAGCAATTAGGCAGATAATTAAAGGGAAAGCAGTCATTTGCCCCCTCCTTTCCACTTTATCCCTCCAATTACCAGGAAATTAACATGAAATATTTTTTTCTTTTAAAAAGTGAACTACGTGAGTAATTGTTTTAATTTTCTGGTTTATATTTCTAGGAAGTCTTATCAAATGAGAGTTCAGTTATGAGAATTTTTCTACTACCTAAAATAGTTAATTGAAGGGTTGATGAAGTGCCCACCTTTCCATGGGTGGAAAATGATATCAAGAGTCATGGAATTCACCTGGGGCCGGAGAGCACCTTGATAACAACCAAATGCTTGTTTGTTGACTATTTCCTGGATCAAAAATGAAACCTGTAAAAGAACAGTTTTGTGACATTTGGGAAAACCTGAAGACACATTGCGTTCTAGACAATATTATGGCCGTATGCAGTATTCTTTCATATTCTTGCATAAGATAATGATATTGTGACTAGCTCTTTGGGGATGCCTGCTGAAATATGAGGGTGAAGTGTCAGGATACCTACAACTTGTTTTCAAGTGGTTTAGCCAAAAAGAAGTGACTATAGAGCCCATGCGATAAAATGACAATTGTGCGGGAATCTAGGTCAAGAATACATAGGTGTTTCTTCTTTCCATTTTTTTTTTTTTTTGCAGGCTTGCAGTTTTCCAAAATAAGATATAAATTGGGAAAAGGATGAGAAGGAGAGCCCCTTGATGCCCATGGAAAATCTAAATATCCCTGAAATCCTGGCTTAAATGCTACCGTGTGTGTGTGTGTGTGTGTGTGTGTGTGTGTGTCTGTGTGTGTGTGTATGTGTGAAATCTTACTGCTTACTGCACTGTGAACCTCTCTAAGTTACTGGAACACTCTCTGGCTATTCACAGAATTAGCAGTTAGTCATGTTATGCTCTCATTAAACATCTGTTAATTTTTTTGTAAATATATTTTTATTGAAGTATAGTCAGCTTACCATGTTGTGTCAATTCCTGATGTACCTCTGTTATTTTGATTGACAGATGTAGGTGAAAAGTTCAAGCAATCAGTCTCTAAGAAAGATACCATGAGAGCTGATGTTGGTGCTGACAACAGTAGCCACCAATGGTCACATGCTCGTCGTGTGCCTGGCACAGGGCTAAGTATTTCACATAGAGCACGTCATGTGATCTCATTCACACTGGATGTGGAATCCTGGCTTTCCTGACCATTCATGAAACAAAACCCTGATTTGCTTTAATAAAGCACTTCTCAGCATGCTGTGCTATTGAAAATGAACGAAGCCCAGGAAGTCTCTTTTCCCATGGTGTCACACAACTGGGAGATGTTTGAAAACCCAAAGATCAAGCCACTGCCGGAGCAAAACTACTGAAAAACAATTTGAAGGGGCCGAAGTAGTGGCTGTCTTCATCCCTGGTGATTTCATTTTCAGGGCAAGCTGCCACGGAATAAGCCTGAGGGAGTCGACACACCAATTAATCAGTCAGGGTGCTGGACCAGAAGCTCTGTAGATCCTGAATTTGCCCCATAACCTGCTGAATGCATTTCCAAACTGTGCCTGTCAACGGGTAAGATTAATTAATAGAAAAAAGCCCGAGGTCTGTTTCCAAGATGGAAGGTTGTCTCTCGCATCTCCATAAAGCCATTTGCATGTTATCCCATAGCTTTTATATTCGGTGTCCTTGACTCATGACATTCAGTGAAGAATCCTTTAGGCAGCATATTGTGCATGGAACTGTGAGAAGTCTATGGAGATAATTACACACGTAGCTACTGGCAAGACAATTTGTCACAGCAGCACTGAGTCTTACCTGCGGTTGGACATGGTTGTTAAGAAAATCATCTAAATGGATGCTGTAAAATGGGAAGTCATTGGCATGTTTAAGAAAAGGATAAAGTCTCAGTGTCTTAGATGTGTGATGTTATCTGTGGGTAATCAAATAATAGTAACAGTAAAGTAATTAAAATGAGTGATAGTGTTTTATCCATAAATTATAATGATGTATTATGGAAAGATCTAACTCATGGAAGAGACCACGTGTTTATTCATATTTCCAAATGATTAACTCTAGTCAGTAAAGTTTGTATGTGGGACTATGTATAAAGCAAAGTAAAAAAATATTTTCACAAAATCCATAGAATTTCCTCTTTTCTTTTATAAAATTAATTTAGTAACTCAGAGGGCCCTTAATTAAAAAAAAAAAAAAACAGAATCAAGTACATTGGGCCACTTTGGCTTTTGGCCCTGTGCTTCCCCCCTCAGGGACATCTGTCTACGTAGGATTGGGTGAAGCAAACAGAAGACGTGAGTGTCCGTATTGTCAGCTCGTCCAACAGCAGATTTATGAAGAGGGAGCCAGCATGTCGGCACGTTTACCTGGCTGCAAACTGCTCAGGACTTTACCTTTGTTCAATCCAACATCTTCTCTCAGCCCATGTGCCAGGTTGGCCTTTTTTAGTGCTTCAAACATGCCAAGTTGTTTCTCATGCTACAACCTTTGCATGCAACTCCCTCTGCCCGAAATGATTTTAACTCCAGTCTTCATATAGGTGGGTCCTTCTCATCCTTTGGGTCTTGGTTTTAATGTCACCTTCTCAGGGAGATCTTTCCTGAACCTCCTCCACGTGCTTGCTTTTGATTTTCTATCTTCACATGCTGTTTGATTCCTTCATAACTTTAATTACAACTTTAAAATATTTTGTTTGCATTTGTGTCTTGCTAACTTGTCTATTGTCTGTCTTTCCCACTATTTTTATGGCCCATGAAGACAGGATGGGTGCCTTCCCTATTCACTGTTGCAGATTCTGCACACAGCAAAGAATGTGGCAAATGGCGAGTACTCAGCTGATACTGGCTAAATGAGTGAATGGATGGATCCCTAGACATGCATCTCTAATTTGGCTTGAATTAGGAAAGAAGACTAAATCATTTAGACTTGGTCAATCCCCTCTTTGACCACTGTATTAGGGTTTTCTAGGCTACAGTAAAAAAAAAAAAAAAATAGATAGAAGCATATTTTTGGCTTAGCACAATTCAGGTTTACTGCTCATGTCTGACACAGCAGAGATGGTTCTGTGTCACTGGGGATGGGGACAGAGTGGCTGCCCTTGGCTGACTGCAGCTCTGCCATCACATGTAGTTTCCAAGCTCACAGTGTAGGTTGACAGCCCCATCAACCAGAAGAGAAGAGCGCCATGGTGGGCACAAGGGCGGTTTCCAGGGGTTCCATCATCATTTCTGCTCGCTGGGGCTCAGTCACGTGTCTGCCCCAGCTTCAAAGGATGCTGGGAGATATAGGTTAGTTGTCTTTTCTCAAGGATTTTGGATCAGCATAAGAAAAAATGTTTATTCTCTTTTCCATTCACCCAACAAGTGCCTATCAGATGTCTGGACTTATAAATACGAATAGACCCCTCCCCAGAAAAGCTTACAGATAGCAGGGAACATAACTAACAGCAGTGCACTATGAGCCATGCTACGATAAATATATCTGAGTGCCACGTAAGGACATAAAGCGAATAGGGGAAGACTTCAAAAAGGAGCTGAAATTTGAGTCAGGCCTTGAAACATACACGTAGTTTGCCAGGTGGAATAAGAATTACGAGTGAGAACAATGTTAGATGTAATAGTGTAGACTTCTAAACAGCAATGTTATTGGAGTGAATAATATTATCATGGTATTTCAAATAAATACAATTAATACAAAGTAAGCATTAAATTTTTGGATATTTATCACTGTAAACATTATTCTCCATGAATTTATTTTAATAGGCTGCACATTACAGAGTATGAAGTCTGGAAAGCCAAAAAAATTGAAAAGTGTTTCCAAAAAACTGAACCCTCTGGATAAAGCCTATAGTCTGGGTGATTAAAATTAAAAGTTGTTGAATAATATTTATTTACATAATAGGTACTCCTCTTATTTGCATCATTGCCTATGAAATTGCACCAGTGCGACTATTTCATTTTCAAATATTTATTACATCAATACTAATTTCTAAGTTCTGGAAAAAATAAGAGGGAACCAGATACAAATGGTCCCTGCTAATGGAAACAAAGTTAAATTTGTGTTGCTTTTTAGAAACGGGTTTGTAGTAGTCAGAGTTCTAATTACTAATGGGCCTGTTGGGTAAAAGCCAAGATAAAATGCCTTGGTATTTTCTGAATAATAAGGACTAATAAGAGAACTCAAGCCATGTATATGCTAGTAAAGCTAAAGAATCAACAAGGTCCTAGCGTATAGCACAGGGAACTATATTCAGTATCTTGTAATAAACTATAACAGAAAAGGATCTGAAAAAGAATATATATAAATACATAAAACTGTATCACTTTGCTGTACACTAGAAACTAACACAACATTGTAAATCAACTATACTTTAATAAAAAACCATTTTTTTAAAAGATGCACACTCTCTCACACCACACGCAAAAATAAATTCAAAAGTGCTTAAAAGCTTAAACATGAGACAAGACACTACGAACCTCTTAGAAGAAAACATAGGCAAAACGTTTTCTGACATAAATCTTAGCAATGTTCTCCTAGGGCAGTCTATCCAGGCAATAGAAATAAAGGCAAAAATAAGCAAATGGGACCTAATTAAAGTTATCAGCTTTTACACAGCAAAGGAAACCATAAGCAAAACAAAATGAGAACCTACGGAATGGGAAAAAATATTTGCAAATAATGCAACTGACAAGGGCTTAATTTCCAGAATATATAAACAGCTCATACAACTTAATAACAAAAAAACAAACAACCCAATCCAAGAATGGGCAGAAGACCTAAACAAGCAATTCTCCAATGAAGACATACAAATGGCCAATAGGCACGTGAAAAAATGCTCAATGTCGCTAATTATCAGAGAAATGCAAATCAAAACTACAGTAAGGTATCACCTCACACCAGGCAGAATGACCATCATTAAAAAGTCCACAAACGATCAGTGCTGGAGGGGTGTGGAGAAAAGGGAACCCTCCTCCATTGGTGGGAATGCAGTTTGGGTGGGAGGCCAGGCTGGAGAGGAAGTGAGGTGCTGGAGGGAACCATGAACCATGGGAAAGGTGTGGAATTCCTTGTGCTCAGCAGTGCGTGCTGACGCACACGCACCTCTCTCAACACTTGGACTTGGATTACGCAGCCCACCCCTCCCTTGTTTTCTTCCCTGTCCTGCTGACAGGCAACTTTTCATGGGCAGGTGGTTCAATAAATGGCAGGAAAGAGCAAAATGGCTTAAACTTATGCTTCTTAAAACCAAAATGATGTTGTCAATCTGTGAGTCTGGGAAACAGGAGAGGCAGTACTGTCCTTTCTTTAGTTCATATGCCATTTATTCTGAAAAAGCAAAGGCAGAAAATGCTCTTCCATCACAGAAGACCTCTACTGCTTAGGAAGACCCTGCTCATGCCTTTATGTACCATAGCTAACCTCTGGTTATTTGGATTTTTATGTTCTGTAGAGTAAATAATGAAAGAAAATTTCTCTAGTAGAAAGAGCATAAAAATGATGCAGAGTAACTTGTCTATTTCAGGAGAGAATTTGCAGAGGACAATAAACATTAGTTTCTACATCGAGCAGGTCCTAAACCATATTGTCAAAAGGTGACCACCCCACATATACTAATTAATTAACGATCCTTACTTTAGACTCATTTTCTCTGCCTGTTGAAATTTCGGTATTTTTTTTCTTAGGCTCTCTGGAATCCTGACCCTCCTTTAAAGAAAACAAATTAATTGAAAAAATAATCTGCATCAAAGGGTTAAATGGATTCTGGAAGTTAAAGGTCCTCACTCCCTATAAACTTGCCCTCTGACATTTGAATAGGCTTCATGTAATGGTTCCTAGCCAGAGGCACTTACCAGAATTTCCCAGGAAAAGCTAACACGGCTACAGAACAGCCTCTGGTTATGTTTCTGTTCCTCCTGGCTACCAGTGAGGTTCTGCCAGCCAGAACAAAGTAGAAAATGAAATCCCCCAGTCCCCGTTTTACTTCTGACACACTGCACGTGGAACCACAAAGACAGGGAGACTCTCTCCAACTTCCTGGAGATCAACTACTTATGAGAAACCCTGGCATGGTAAGAACACGTTCCCCGAGTGATGAGAGACCTGTAGAAGGACTTGAATGTACCCTTCTGCTCTGACTCGCTCCCAGGACCAGCCTAATCTAGCCTGTCTGTCAGGAGCCAGCGGCTCACATGCATACGTTTTGCTAAGATATCCTTGGGGAAAAGGGTCTGTGAGAAGCTGATGTGACATACTGTATAAACTGAAATATGCAAACACGCATTTCATTCCCTAAGATGGTTTTTAAATCTTAATATTCTGTATTAGGATGGTCCTCGCGGGTTCCCACTGATAATTTAAAAAATAGCCAATTTTGTTTTTAAAACTCTTTTTCACTTGGAGATGCACGGAGTGTAATTCTCTTAATGTCACTTCGCCAGCTGATCACACACTCACTCTGTTGCTCTGCAGGAGTGAAGGTGAATCCTTTCATCTCTCCCTGGACTCTCACCTCCAACTGTTGCAGACTTTTTCTACATGAACTTTAATTTTCATTCTACTCAACTCTTAATCTCTATCCAGCTTTGAGGTAACCATGTCATAATACTTCCTCAGAAGCTTCAACTACCTTGTGACATTTTTCTTCTTTTGATGTCAATACCAGTTGTAATTTTTGGAATAAATTACTTATTAGAGGAGGAGAGGTGGCCAAAACTATGCTAGATGGCAAGGGATTACCATCTTTAATTTAAGAATTCACCATCATTGCCAGATAACATTTATCAAACATTGCCAGGCTGTTTTACAAATCTTAATCTATTCACTCTTTACAATAGACCCATGCAGGGTGTGGTCTTTTTTTTAACCTCCATTTTTCAGATGAAAAAACTGTGGCACAGAGAGGTAGGTAATTTACCAAAGGTCACTGGGTAAACGAGTTAGGTTTCAAGTCCTGGCTTCCTGGTTTTAGATCTTATACACTTTAATACTATAGTAAGAGACAAACATAAAATCTTTTGTGAACTGGAATGAAGAAAACCTGGTTCGTGGGGAATGTGAAAACTAAAACTGAAGGTAAGATGGAGAAAATATAAAGAGCAAAATGGCATTGGACATGATTTTCTTCCAACTGGAAATAAAATACATAAAAATAAGGTAGCTATTAATGAAATGTGAGTTAAGCACATTAATGCATGCGGGAAGAAAGTAGAAATGGAAGTCAGAAAATGTAAAGTGAAAAGGTTTTAAGTTAGTGCAGAGTCAGAGTTCTGAGTTCATGCAATCTTAGCTTTAACACTGAAGCCCTGCGGGCAGGATAAACAGTTAAAGTCCCTCACACTGTACCCGCACACAGCAGAGCTGGCCAAGCTTTATTCGAGCTTCAGGTCCTTCAGCTCAGAATGAAGACTTTGGGCTGGATAATCTCCATGGCCCCTTTCAGCTCGATGTTTTGGGGGATGCAATCAGTGCTTCAGTTCATCAAATGCTTCCTTTGCAGTTCCTCTGTCAGACAGGGCCGGGTTCTGTGCAGAAACACAAAAGCATCAGGCATGATTCCCCTCCTTCCAGGAAGGGCTCTTGGTGCTCACCTGTGTCCAGTGAAACCCTTGGAGACTTGAGTCCTCAGCCAGTGTGGCCAGCACCTGTGGCCAGCTCACTTTGACACTGTAACTGACCACATCTGATTCACAATTATCAGACACTGTTAGAATTTTGCAATTGTCAGAATGTTTGTAAAAGTGTTGCAAAGAGTACCTGGGGCTCATAAAGGGATTAGGAATTTGGAGTGAAATGCTTACTTCTTCACCTAAAAATGTTTGGCTTTATTTGTTGGGCCGACTCTGGGTTGTACCCCAATATCCATTCTCTTTGTTTCCCTTATAAATAGAACATCAGTGTCAGCTAGTTCCACACCCAGAATAATCGTGACATTCCTGTCTTCCTCACAGCTAGGTGTGGCTACATGCCTAATTTCTGGCAACGGGCTATAAGGAAATTGTCATATGCAATTTCTAAGAAATAGTCTTAGAGGGGAAGATCAAGTCCTTCATCTCTCTTCCTTCCTGTTGGCTGGAATATAGACATCATGACTGGAGCTTAAGCAGTCATTTCAAACCGTCAAATAGAAGCCAGATACTGAGAATGTGAAACAATGAGATAAAGGAGCAGAGTAAATGGTAATCATCTGGGGCTACTTGTTCCGTTTGCAGGGTAAGTCCTTGTCTTCCACTTAGGACAGCTGCAAACGTGGAAACAAATGCACATGCTGCAGAGGCATCTCTGCTCACAGTATTGCTTAAAATCAAACTACACTCGGAGCAAACACATCCACTCTGCTGCTGGAAAAGATGACACTATTTGTTGTGCACAATTATTTTATTTTTTACTTCTTTTTTCCAGCCTTATTAAGATGTAATTGACATAAACTTTGTGTAAGTTTAAGATGGACAACATATTGATTTGAGAACTTGTATATTATAAAATGATTACCACCATAGCTTAGCAAACACATCTATCATGTCACATAATTGCCACTTAAGATCTACTCTCGTAGTAACTTTCAAGTATATAATATGGTATTATTACCCATAACCACCATGCTGGACATTAGACCCCTAGACCTTATTCATCTTATAACCAGAAGTTTGTACTCTTGACCAGCATCTCTCCATTTTCCCCACCCTGTCCTACTCTGCAGCCCCTGGTAACCACCATTCTACTCTCTGTTTCTATGATTTAAGCTTTTTTTTATATTCCAAATATAAGTGATATCATATAATAATTGTCCCTGTCTGGCTTATTTCACTTACCATAATGCCCTCAAGTTCCAAATATGTTGTTGCTAATGGCAGGATTTTCTTCTTTCTCATGGCTGAATAATATTCCATTGTATGTATGTACCACATCTTCTTCATCATTCATCTGTTGACAGACACTTAGGTTGATTTCATATTTTAGCTGTTGTGAATTTTGTTTGCAACCCTGTTTTCATTTCTTTTGGCTATACACCCAGAAGTGGAATTGCTGAATCATATAGTAGCTCTACTTTTAATTTTTTGAGGAAACTCCATACTGTTTTCCATAGTGGTGGCACTAATCTACATTCCTACCAACAGTGGGCAAGGGTTCCCTTTTCTCTAGTTGTCAACAACGCTTACTACCTTTTGTCTTCTTGATGATTGCCATTCTGACAGGTATGAGATGATGTCTCATTGTAGTTTTGATTTGCATTTTGCTGTTGATTGGTGGTGTTGAGTACCTTTTGATGTACCTGTTGGTCATTTGTACATCTTCCTTAGGAATGTGTCTATTCAGATCCTTTGCCCATTTTTAAACTGGATTGTTTGTTTTTGCTGTTGAGTTGTATGAGTTTTTTTTTTTTTTATATTTTTGGTATTAACCATTTGTCATATATATAATTTGAAAATGTTTTCTTTCCTTCTGCAGGTTCCCTTTTCATTTTGTTGACAATTTTCTTCACTGTACAGAAGCTTTTTAGTCTACATGATGTATGATCTTTTTAATGTGCTGTTAAATTAGATTTGTTATTATTTTGTTGAGAATTTTTGCATTTGTATTCAGCAGGGATATTGGCCTGCAGTTTTCTTTTCCTATAGTATCCTTATCTGGCTTTGGTATCAGGGTAATGTTGGCCTTATAAATGGAAAACAAGATTTTTCTGTCCTCTTCAATTTTTTGGAAGAGTTTAAGAAGGGTTGGCATTAATTCTTTTTTAAATATTTGGTGGAATTCACCAATGAAACCATGTGGTCCTGGAATTTTCTGTGTTGGTCTATTTTCTGTTACTGTAGATTAGTGTAAAATTTCTAGAATTTTATATTAATGGACTCAGACAGTAAGTACTGGTTTTTGTTTGACTACTTTCTCTCAACATGATTACTCTGAGATTCATTGTGTTGGGGTATGTATCAATAGTTCATTTACTTTCATTGTTGAAGAGTGTTTCTGCTTTTATCTTTGTTATTTCCTTCCTTCTGCTAACTTTGGGCTTATTTTCTTCTTTATTTTCTGAGATGTAAAGTTAACTTGTTTATTTGAGATCTTTCTTTTTCTAAATGCATTTATTCCTATGAACTTCACTCTTAGAACTTCTTCTGCAGAATCCCTTAGGTTTTAATACATTGGCTTTCCATTTTATTTGTTACCTTTTTTATTTCCCTTTTGATCTCTTCTTTGACCTGTTAGTTGTTCAGCAGTGCATTGTTTAGTTTCCCCATACTTATAAGTTTTCCAGCTTTCCTCCAATTAATGATTTCTGGCTTTATACCATTGTGGTCAGAAAAGATACTTGGTATAGTTTCAATCTTCTTAAAATTGTTAAGACTTGTTTGTGACCTATCACATGATCTATCCTGAAGAATACTCTGTGTGCACTTAAAACATGTGCATTCTGCCACTGTTGGATGGAATGTCCAGCGTATGCCTACTAGGTCCATTTTGTCCCAAGTATGGTTCAAGTCCAATGTGTCCTTGTTGACTTTCTGTCTAGATGAGGTGCCCTTTGTTGAAAGTGGGGCATTATTGTTATTACTACTTTTATTGTATTGTCGTCTAGCTGAGGAGTTCCCTCTTGGCACTGAACAACGCCTACCTGAAGGATGGAATGATGCGAGCAAAACAAAACTGTCGTCTTTCCCTTTATTTGCGATTAGTCTCAGGTTTTCTTATTCTGATGTGTTGCTGAAGTGGACTCCACAGTTCTCCCAGGACTGTTTTTGTTCCTGGAGAGCTAACTGTTGGAGGACAGAGGCGGTGGTCTCTTATGTTGCCATCTTGCTGATATCCTCCCTCTGTGCACAGTTATTTTAGTTTCTCCTTTCTGTTGTTAATCTACCGTTATGTCTGGGGGGGTTTGTGCTTTACCTTGAGGTACATTGTGGACATTTTAAAACTTATCCTATCTGATAAATGCAAAAGCAATATGAGGAGGAAGCTTCATATACAATCAATGGAAATGGAAAAAGTAATTTGAAAAATTCAAACTGTTGCATTCAAACACATGTGTTTTTAGGGAGAAATTGTTTGATGATAAGGACCATTTTGAATGACAAAGAGAGACACTTGCAAAATTTGGAAAAGGCTCTTAAGATGCCCTGGCAAAAGTTAGCAAGAGATGTGGCAAACTAGGGACATGTTTGACTTGATCATAACACTCATATTAGACACCTGTCACTTTAATGGCAATTAATGAGAAGCTTAGAAGATCCTGAAGAACTTAAAGACCAAGCAGGTGAAAGTTCACAAATAATAATTTGTTTCAAAGTAGAGATGATCCCAAAGTTCAAAAAGCTTTGGAAACTTTACAATATCAAAAGGAGTGGCTTAAATAGTACAGCTTATGAAAGGTTTCCCTAAAATAATTGTGGGCACCATCAAGGAGCAGGGTGAATTTTACCTCTTACAGTAGGTTTTCAGTATAAGTAAACAGACCTGTTTTGGAAATAAAATGCCCAATAGAACATTTTTTAGTAAAGCATCCAATGAAGTTAATTACACTCATTTGGGGAAGTGTATTTGAAAACTTAACATTTTAATCCCACAAGAATTACTGGTGGACTCGAAAAAATTGCTTGTAAAAGATGTTTTAAATAGAGAATTTCCTGATTGATTTAAAATACATTACAGACATTAGGTGATTATTTGTTGAATATGCACACTTTACTTAGTATTTTCATAGTACTTTGTAAACCTTTTGTTGAAGTTTTGTATTTTAACTGGTGAAAGTATTTTCCACAATGCTGCTTAATACTTTAAGATTGTATCAATCTGTAAAAGTCTAAAGCAAAAAATGAATCCAAGAGCTCATTCACGTCCCTGTTTTACAAAGCACAGAAACCTGATGACCTGAGATAACCCTAATCACAATATCCTCCAATATTTAACGTAGGAAATTCATTGCTAAGAGCAGAGTCTCCTTAAACACAATGAAGTTCTTCTCCCTGTATTACCACAGCACAGCCTGTATTATCACGAAGAGCAAAGGGAGAAAACAGTGGCTTTTATCACAACATCAGATTATTTAGAATGGCTTCCAGTATACAAATTTTTAAAAATTCTTTATTAGCAGTAAACTTATATTAGGTCTCTGTATTAAAAGGTTTTTTTTTCCTTTTGTATTACAAAGCAAAGTTTTAATCCATACTATAAGAAAGCACATTTGATCCTAATGAGTTTAATCTTTCTTCTTCACAAGCATTTAAATCAAAGGCACAATAGAAGTGAATTGGTTTAAAACTGCTGGAGAGAAATGCATTCACACTTTCTCCTTTTTGCTCATTAATTGTATTTAGAGCTTTATGAAATATTTAAAAATTTATATAATGCCTTTCATTATTCTTAAATTCTATCATTAAATAATGGTGGTGGTATAAAATATTGTTTTTCAAAGGCTCAAAATTTTACATTTTCTAGTGTCTGAGAAATAATACTAGCTGCCCATAAATGATTATCTAAAGAATGATGACTTTTCTAATCTTTATTTTGCAGAGTCTAATTACTTAGTAAGGCCTCAAGCTCTTTGCTAACTTACATGGCCCATTATTGAATGCAACAAGTCAGCCTAGAATGACATATAACACAAAATCCTTTGCTTTAGGAAATCTTAGAAAACAAAACAAAACAAAACAAAACACTTTTAGAACCTATGCAGAACCTCTAATGGTGAGCAAACAAGAATCAGAAGTTGGAAACTAGAGATCCAGGCTCCGGCATCCACTCACAGGGTCTGAGTCTTTGAGTAGAAGCCCCCTTCCCTGGGACAGTCTTCCTCTTTTATCGAGTTTATAAATTGGGGGTGGAACAGGCAGGTTGATTGAACCCTAAAGTCTTTTCCAGAATAAAAAGTGTATGCGTCTACTGAGTCTTAAACACTCAGAATATAAGTAACATTGAGTTACTTGTGTTTCCTAGCAAATTATGACCAATGTGCCCCCAAAGTTACAGTACAATGCATAAAGCAATTTAAAAGTTCAGATTTTATAAATAGTAGTTTATAGCAGTTTACAGATCATGCAAAATATCAAGTATAGAAAATGATATTGATAATAACAGTAAAAACGTTCAGGTATATAAAATGCATGACTTGTTACATTTGATGTGTTTCTAAGTGTGCTTTTGATTTTAAATGTATTAAACCCTGTTAGCCCTCTCATTTTTGTTTTCTCTCTACTTAAATTTAAACTTTCACCCTTGTTCAACTTTCAGCCTTTCTATGAAATCTTCCTTGATTATTCCTAACCTCACTGATCTGCCTTCTTTTCTGAATTCCCCAGAAGGAGGAACACTTTTTGTAAGGATGGATAGTTATATATATAATAATTAATGTTCATTAACCACCTTAATTGAACATTTCCTTCATTCCCTACTGGAAAACAAATGCTTAAAATAGTCAAGTGTAAGAAACTGGGAAATAATCAACAACCAGATGGTGGACACTGGCTTGAGAACCAGCATGCTAGAAGCAGGCAACCTCTTCAGCAGTTGAAACCTTCACTAGCGAAATTGAGATTGTTTGTACAGGAGGGATGAAAAGAAAACTCTGGGGCCTTGCCTGAAAGGATCAGCCAGGCTCAGCTGAAATTTTCTTTTCCAGGCATTTGGACGTTGGCCGGCCCAAGACAGAGTCATTCTCACATGGGAATACAGCAAATGATTGAGCGAGAGGGACAAGGTCTCATGAAACTAAATAAATGCTTTGGAATCTCTTGGCAGGAGAAAAGAATACATTGGAAATGCTAATCTGGCCTGAGGAGGGCTAAAGGCTCCAAAAATGTCATACTCCATCTTCAATGATAACTTCATGGCCCCACGCTGTGGTCTTTGTCGTCTCCACAGGAGATGGAGACACCTTGGTAGAGGGGCTTTGGCTGGTCACAGGGCTAAGAGACAGGGTGCTCTGAGATCCAGGCAGGGATGATAAGGCAGGAGATGGGGTAACACCAGGCATGCAGATGACATGATTGGACTTGCCGTCTGCATGAATGATGATGGTGGTACCGTTGGCAGGCTTGCCAAAGTGGACAAAGTATAACAGAAGAACAACAAGGGTTGTGGCAATTAGACAGGCCAACAGACACACCAGGAATGTTTTCCAGAGTGACCATGGTTTTGGTGTCACCTGCAAAGGGTTATAAAAAATGAATATTTATTTCAGCAAATCACAAAGTGGTAACTTCGGTAAATGATTTCAATTAGAATACGGCTAACCTTTTTCATTACTCCAAATGCTGTAATTTAAATGCATAAATTTATCAGCTCGCTCTCTCTCTCTCACACACACCCCCTCCTTGTCCACAAGTTCATAAAGACATAGTGTCCCCTCCTAGTGAACCCTTTGTACTAAAACAATAAGGCTACATCTCAAATGCAAATAGGTTGGCTCAAGAATATATCACGTTAAGTTATTATCTTGTATCAGCTACTAAAGTTGCAGTATAAATTAAATTATCTAATTAGCCCTTAGGGGTAGAAAAATAGAGAAAAGGGATATCAAAACATTTAGATGGGTTACCTTTGAGTGATGGACAATTACAGATATTCTTTGGTTCACTGTCATCTCCCATTTCCTTCACATTACATACTGAGACTTTATAACTAGAAAATGACTTACTAAATATCATTTTATCTCTTAAACATAAATAAAAGGAATTTCACTGAGCATAGAAAGACATCAACACAGAAAAATAATCAGCTCTGGTACGGAGAAATTTCTCACAGGAACAGACTACAACCCTGACACATTGCTGGGGCCACAGGTCCTGGTGTTGCTGGGAGATCTTGGAGTTGTGAGGGTGTGGGGGGCACGGGAGGAGCACAGAGCCTCCAAAGGGCTAGTGGCCAGGGAGGGGTTAAAAGACAGGCGGACCCTGCCCATTTTACCATTACTTTGAAGTAATGAAGACTAGTGAAGACTCCCCACTGCCCCCTCCCAGGCCCCAAATCTTACCCATTGTGGCTGTAAGGTCACAGGCAATCTACAACCGCAGTGCGTTCCTTCATTTGAACAGTATGGATTTCTGGGTAACTGCAGAGAAAGAATGTTAAAATAAATAATCAATCAATCCTATTTTTGAGGATGAGGAAAATTTATTTCATCCAGGAACGTGAACACATAAAACACGTAAAAAAAAAAAAAAAAGTGTGAGAGTCCAACATATATTAAGTGAAGAGCCAACCAACTTCTAGGAAAATCTGATCTGAAACTCTAACAGCAGTTTAATGATATGAATTAGACAAAGAGATTTTTCATATTAAATGATCAAAGAAGGAAAATAAAAGAATCGTCTCGATGCCCATGGTTCATTTAACAAATTTCAGCATTCAAAATTGACGAAAACAGACAAGCAATACCAATCTCAAAGAACTAACAGGAAAAGAATAATTCCCAAATGTGACAAAGAAAGTTTACTTCAAAGCAATGACCAGCATCGTATGTTACAGTGAAACATCGGGGACATTCCTTTAAAGTCAGGAGAAGAGCATTTCCTGCCACCAATATTAGGCAATGCTTTTCTAGAAGTTCTCATTAGGATGTACAAGTAATGGAAATGGGAAGATAAAATTAACATTATTTGCAGATGACTGATTGCTTACAGACAGAATGCCAAAAATTAGCCATGTAATCTACCAGAAGTACTAAGAACTCATCACATCGGCTGATTATAAAAATATAAAAAAAAAATACGTGCAACAGCGCTCATTTCATGTGCGGGTATGTTGTAGTAGCAACTGCTCTTCACAGCAGTAATGAAGCATTTTAAGTGGCTAAGTGTGAAAACTGTCATAGGACTTAAAAGAAAACCGTAAAATTTTACTGAGGAACAAAGAGGCAACTTGAACAAATGTCTTTTTATAAAAGTTTTCTGTATTATAAGCTCTCAGTTCTCTGAATTTTAATAAAGATCTTTACAGAATTTTTGGAGGAAAAAACTTACGTAAATGGACAAAAATTTCATGTGGCAATATAAAGCAATTAAAGGGATAAAATGAGATAGAATTGGGGGGGACAATAAGCAAAATCTTAGCAGTGATTTTTCTCTGGGAAGGCTCACGGGTGATTATTTTAATATTTCATTTGTAATTTTCTGTATTTCCAGATGTTCTAAAATGTTCTAAAATAACAAAAACCCATATAGTAATTATTAAACCCCTTGTTTTAGGAGATCTAAGAGGTTATAGGTTGCCTGTTAGGTTACTAAAAAATGGAAATTCAAAGCATTCCATTTCACAGTCTCAGAAGTTGGTTTTACTGTGGGTTTTGGGGGCATAATTAATGAATTATTTGACTTAATGGAATAAATTTCATAAATGTTTTTGGCATATGGGGAAATACCATAACTCAAATTTAATATATTATGAAAAAGAGAAGGAAATAAAATGATATATATATGATATTAAAGCAATGACATATCACAGTATCCATAAAATATGAGACATCCAATGAAGTCTGTGGTAGTCTAGGTACTGATTCCCCAAACTGAACACAAATACAACTTGCAAATTGCAGAACAATTCTTATACCAAATCCTATCTTTGTGTTTACTTTGTCTGACTTGACTCTTGGTTCCAAAACCTCAAGTTAATTATAAAATTCATATTTCTTTGTTTTAAACATAATAGTCAAGTTTTTTGAAAAGGAGTTCCATATCATGAAAAGATTATATGTGGGCAGCCTGAGTTCCATTTCTGAGTCTGCCACTAGTCATTTGTAAAATAAAAGAATTTGTTTCAGTGATGCATGGGACCCTTTCTAAGGGACGTTCTAAGAAATATGGATTTTTTATATTATGAGAGAAACATATTTTAGGCATAAGTCTTCCCATCATGAGACATTTTCCATAAATTACTTTGGAAACAGGCAGGCCAAAGAGAATAAATATTTTCATTGAATCAAAATATACATAAATATAAATAATATTATTAATATTTGCTATCAACATAACATTTCAAATCATCTACTAAAATTTTGTCTACTGGTACCTTATTACAAATTTCTAATATAAATAGAAAAATTTAGGCAAAAAGTCCAATGTACAATTCCCAAATGGTGAGGAAACACTACCTTGTATAGTAAATAACTCCCTCAATATTTGATTCCTGCTAAAAACATCCAGATTCCATTTAGCCTCTAATAGCAAACATCAGGAAAAAAAAAAAAAGCAACTTACTTTTTTCAAAGGGTTAAATGTTAAATGTTGAAAACAAGAACAATAGACATGAAAGCAATGACAAGCTACATACAATACTCACCAACTCAGCTGCGTTTTGTTCAACATCCACAGCGTGCTCCTGCTGTTTTCCATCCATTGTCCGAGGGGACTGGCGTCTCCAGTGGCGCTCCAAAGATATCTGTATTCACTTCGTGGATGAGAAGTTAGGAAATACTGAATTTATGTTAAATTAATAATCACATATTTACTCAATCTGGAATTTGCAAGCTAATAGTCATCTGTTTTCTGGGAAAATTTCCAAATTCAACCCCAAAGTAAACAATTTATGTTAGTTGGGAAAATGTAGATAGAAAAATGTGCTCCCTTCCCTAAATGACCTACAGAAAATGATCTCAACTTTAAGACTCTAGAATCCTGAGCAAATGTAAATCTTTGCCCTCCTTATTTCAGAAAACTTATTTAAAGTTGATTTCTCACAGGTTAGGAATTTAGCTTTTGCCTCTAAAAAAGCCCACAAAGTCACTCCTTAATTAGGAATATTGCCAAACTCTGTGCCTAAACAAGCAGAGGGATTATGGTGATGACTAATTTTAAAATTGTCCAAAAATAAGACAATATTGAGATTACTGGATCATGATAAATGGAGGTGATCGGTTAATAAAGTCTTCTGCACTGAAGTCAGTGGCTCAACTGAGATGGACAAGGGGGAAAAATACATTAAAACAGCTTTAACAAGAATTAAAGATAAAAACAGGAAATAAGTACATTTCAGTAGCTCTTAAGTACATAAATCGAGGATTATCCTTGGTAAATCTTGTCTGCTTCTTAGCACATGATATCTTGCTTTGGGCTATGAAATGATTTTGTCACTGTTTCTGATGATAATCTTTAAGATAAACGGGAACTAGAAAAGAAAGACTGTCTTTGGTACTTTTCTGTTTCTCACAAAAAAAGTGTCCATGATACAGCCTGCAAAACTGAGGTGGTGTTCTACCACAGTCTGAGAGCTGATCTGCTCTGACCCTTTGGCAAAGTGACCTGCAGAATAGATCTTCAGGTTGCAAAGCCAATAGATGCTGTGGAGCAGAAATTCAATCCCTAATCTAAGTCAAAACCCCACGTAGAACCAGAAAATAGATTCTTCATACACGAACCTAATAGACGAATCACTTAGTAATCAGGTACTCGCATGCAAATAAGATATGAGGTACTATATGTGATTGGATTCACCTATGATCTTCTGGATTTCTTTTATAGTTCAGCTTTAAAACAATGTTCTATGACCATTATTTGAAAATTAAAAATAAAACAAGCATCTACACAGGATGCTTCATTATTCCACTTTAAATCCATCAACTTTAGTTTCCGTTACTCAGTGCCTCCAATTTACTGTCTTGCTTATCATTTTTTCATTAGGTTATGAAACATCTGACTTCATATACCTTTTTCCAGTTAGAAAAGTGATATAAGCCTACTTTGAAGATAAATCAGAAAATTTAAAGAAAATAATCGCCTATCCACTGTTGAAATTGTCTTGGTTCCTCCCAGACTTTGTCCAATGCATATGCAAGGATAGTCACTGTTTTCCATTTGTCTTAATGGTTTCAGAACAGCCTGTAAGGTTAAAAAGTAAGATAGTTTACTTCACCACACTTCCATTCTTAAGTATTTAGATTGTTTCTATTTTGCAGCTATAATATTCATTAAAATAATTTTTTTAAATCTGTTTTTCAAAATTTTGGATGGTTTCCTTAGTGGAGTTAAGTAGATCAAAAACTCTTGATTAAAAAAAAATTGCTAAGTTGATGGAAAAAATTGTACCATATCACACTGTCCCTGGCCCTGTTATAACACAGCCTTACTCACTGTGTTCTCTGTGCTCGAACAATTTGACCGTTTCCTTATCTTTGTTATCAGGTCACGGAAAAAATGGATGTGTGTGGGTGTGTGTGTATTTATATCCTTTGTTTTATAACTCTGAAAATAAACATATTTATAACCGTTTAAACATCATTCAGTAGTCATTTATAAAATATCATATATGTGTATATTCATATTTATGTTTATTCTTATTTCTGTTTTATGGCAGTTTAACTATTATGGGTCATTGGGTTTTTTTTCTAGTGAACATTTTATGTACCAAAGACTTTTTACCCTCTACGTTGCAAATATTTTTTCCAGCATTTTTTCCGTTTGTTTTTTTTTAGGAATGATTTTCTGACTTACCAAGTTTTTTGAAACTTAGGAGGTTAAACTATTCATCTCTGATTTTTACATTTTGATTTTCAACTATTAACTCTTCAGTGCATTTGAAATCAATTCTGTTTTCCCCCAAGTGTTTAACCAATTTTCCTAGAACAGTTTTTGCATAATTTTTTCTTCCCTATCAATATATGATAAATGAGTTTTTTCGTTGTAGATGATTTTAGTCAAGTTCTTATGAACAATGTAACCTAATTACAAACAAATTAAATTATTAGTATATAAAATAGATAAACAAGTTTCTACTGTACAGCACAGGGAACTATATTCAATATCTTGTACCAACCTATAATGGAAAAGAATATGAAAAGGAATATACGTCTGTATATGTATGACTGAAACATTATGCTGTACACCAGAAATTGACACAACATTGTAAACTGAATATATTTCAATTAAAAAAAAAAGAGCCAAGGACAACTAAAGGTTGTTTGTAGGCATTCTGGCTATCATATTCAGGGCACAGATATCTTGACAAATGTGATTTGAACATCCAAATTTGTCTGCTCTATTTGAGCATTAGGAGATTGGTCTACACATATATTATGACATTTATTAATAACTCATCACACACATAGGTGACATCCTGCTGTCTATTCTGCACTATCATGTCCCTGGGTCTCATCAACTAACATGGACATGTATTATAGTGTCCGTTTTTCAAGGGGGGGACCAGGCCTATTTTTTGAAATGAATGTCCTGAGTGGTCAGTAGCCAACTGCACAATTTACAAGAACTTAATCAATACTGGGTGACTAACTGATAAACTACTGGTTTAAGTTAAGAAAGTTCCATAAAAATAGCTAAAATAGTTTATCCTATCACATTTTCCTTTGAATTCTCAACGCAGCACAATGCTGAGTACACAGGAAATATCTCACAAGTATTTGTAGAATGAAATGGGTATCATTGGAAATATTTCCTATTAAAAGACAATGCTTAGCACAATGCATTCAGTTAACTCTTGCTAATTAATCTGGTGAATCAGAAAGATTGAGCTTCCCTTTAAGTTTTTCTTTGAATTGGAAACCTTGCTCAAAACCCCCATTTTCTACTAAACCCTGTCTGGTGAGCTGATGAGGAATCTGTAATCATGACCTCATTTTCTGATGATTTCACCTTCTAGCTCATATTTATAAAATTTGAACAAATGAAGAGCTCTGTTTTAACTTGACAGCTCTGGCATTTTACATTTATTTTGTGACTAAACACAGTGCAGCTTATACTTGGATAAAGGTACTCACCTCTTTGAGCGCTCAAAGAAGGGTGCCAAACCCCACAAACCAGTTGGTGATATTAGGGAAGGCATTCATAGGGTTCCGAGCTAAACTGAGTTTCAAATGATGGGTAAGAAATTAGCCAGGTGAGGAAAGAAGAGTGAAAGCTCCGGGAAGAGTCAGCAGCCTATAAAGAAACTGGTGGAACGTTAAGAAGTTCATTAGGAGTAGGCTGGAAAGAAAAGAAGGAGCAGATCTCATGCAGGGAACTAGATTTTATTCTGAAGGCTATTTGAAGCCACAGTATTCCTTTAAGCATGAGAATGACAAAACAGAAACTGTATTTTTGACAGCTTCCTCTAGTGAAGCAGGGAGAATGGGTTGAAAGGGCAAAAAAAGAGAGAGGGAGCCCAGGCTGGAAGTTGAGAAAAAGAACCAATTTTAAGAAATAGTAATGAAGATATGGTATGTTTATACAATGGAATACTATTCAGCCATAAAAAACAACAGCATAATACCATTTGCAGCAACGTGGATGTTCCTGGAGAATGTCATTATAAGTGAAGTAAGCCAGAAAGAGAAAGAAAAACACCATATGAGATCGCTTATATGTGGAATCTAAAAAAAAAAAAAGAAAAAAAGAAAAAGAACATAAATACAAAGCAGAAGCAGACTCATAGACATAGAATACAAACTTGTGGTTGCCAAGGGGGCGGTAGGTAGGAAGAGACAGACTGGGATTTCAAAATTTATAGATACTGACAGGCATATGTAGAATAGATAAACAAGATTATACTGTATAGCACAGGGAAATATATACGAGATCTTGTGGTAGCTCACAGCAAAAAAAAGTGACAATGAATATATGTATGTTCACGTATAACTGAAAAATTATGCTCTACTCTGGAATTTGACACAACATTGTAAAATGACTATAACTCAATAAAAATGCAAAAAAAAAGAAATAGTAAAGAGGTGAAATCAATGTCCTTTATAAATTTATGGCTCAATCTGACATCCAAAATTAAATTTTCAGCTGATAGGATTTTCGACGTACATGGTTTTGTGAGTGACCTAGCTTATATTAATGGCTGAAAATGTCCACTAGTGTGTCTAATGAGCTTATTGGGAATTCTAAGTTCATATAAACATGAAATAAGTGTATATTTTACAAAATCTGTTTTCAGCTGTGCTACGTGGAATCCCTCTTTGCCAATGGATAGCAGAGTGGCTGTCATCTTTCCTGAAGCAGTAGTTTTTCCATTTCTCCATGCCTACATCACCGAGGCAGTTTCTCCAGTCTCCTGCACTGTCCTCAGTCTTTCTCATGAGCACCTAGTGTCAATCCATGAAGAAGATCCTGTGAGTGGGTACAAACTCCCCTTGTGTCTGTGGCTCCCAGTGCTTTTGTGTTCTCACACTAGCTCAAATTCAGCCTTGAGAAATTTCATAAAAATTTTTGGTTGAAATTCTACCTGCTTGTATGGTAACCCCAGCACTTGGGTCCCATCTGTCCTCGGAGGCACCTGTCTTTATTTGAATTTCAGGCTAGTAGGTTGCCCTGTGCTTTCAGTTCTCTGATGGTTTCAAAAATGTAATGACTTTGTGGATTATCCATCTTTTTTGTTGTTGTTGGAGTGGAAGTGATGTTCTTTTCAACTTTCTACATCTTGGTACATTGATGTTTTAGGCAACTTACCTAACTGCTCTGAATTGCAACTTTCTCCTTCATAAAATAAGGACATTAACACTTACCTCATTGAATTGTCATGAGGATTTTCTGAGATGTAAAGGACGTAGACCACAATAGGTGCTTATTAAATGTAAGTCCACTTTAAAATTGCCCACCCGTGTTTATTAGGAGCTCACTAAATCTCCGTTGCATCAATCATGTTACTTCTACACACTTTAATGACTGGGTGGTAATTTTGGTATCCCTTTCATACAACCCATTTCAACACAAGTTTTCACTCCTTCCAAAATCAAAATAATTGATTGGGGTGACGGGGATGACAAGATTTTAACCAGTGCACCTGAGCAAAGCAGGTCTAGTGTTATATGGGAGTGCATGAGATTTCTTTTGCCTTTTATTCATCTAATTGGTTCATTTAGCCAACATTGGGTATGAGACTCCTACTATGTGCAAGGCTAGATAGCATTCCAGCCTGGCCTTTAGGGTCCTATTCAGCTTAGAGGAGAACACGACAAGGTGGGAAAGGTTCAATGCAATTGGAAATTATACTCAGAAGCAGACCCCAGTGCAGGGTAAGAAAGAGAGAATATGTTGAAATCGGAATGAAGTGATGACTTCAGTTCCCACTCTACCTCAGAGCAAGGAAAGGAGGCACCATCGAAGAACTTCATGAAGCAGGGCTGTTGTGAGCCCTGCCTTCCTCACATACCCCGCCCCTCTGCCATCTGCTCCCACGTTCACTTCACCGCGTGGACAACCTGAGTGGCCCAAACCTCTCCACTCAAGACCACCTTTCCTAATTGTCCCACCCTAGTCCCAGCTCTCTGCTCAAAATATTCCAGGGGGTGTCATTGTCACAAAACTCATGAAACTATTTTCAAAAGAAAAAAATGTGCTAGGTAGGTGGTCTGCATTTGCTGAAAAGAGAATCCAATTTTCTTTAATGCCATTTTTTTCCAAAAATATTTTTCTGAGAAAAAATTAATAGTAGAAAATTTAGAAAATACTGAAAGGTCTAATCAAGCAAAAAAAAAAAAATGCCTAGAACCTCACTATTTGATAAAATGATTTTTTAGTATATTTCTGTCTTTTTATCTTGAAATTTCACTATATATTTTATAATCTGCTTTTTCACCATGTTTTCAAGGTATTGGAACATAATATGACTCTACTGTATTTCACCATGTAATCCTTCTGCTTCTGCTTTGGGGTACTTGTTTTCTAATATTTTGTATTTGTAAGTAAATCTATTAAAAATTATTTGTACCAAAAATTACTTTCCTATGTTTTAGGCATTTCCTTAGTGTAGCATTCCAATAATTGACATCCCCTAACAAATGTCATAACATTTTAAAGCTTTCGGTACCTGTTGCCAAGTTCCTTTCTTCAGTGTATTTGGACTGATTAATAATACCATCAGCCAAATGTAGGTTTGTCCATTTCGCTTCCTGCTCAGCACTATTCAGTGTGTTTTATTTCCAAAGTCATTAAGGAAAAAAGGCATTTGTCATTTCATTTAAAAATTATTTATGTTGAAGACTTTTTATTACTGAATTATTATTCTGCTTTTTCATATTTTCTATTAATACCCTTGGTACATGTAATTAAAGAGACCTCAGTGATTTTCTGAGTGTAATTATCTTTAAGCTTTTAGAATAACATTCTCTTCAGGGGAAAGAGTGTACCTCTACCTACTGCAGACATTATGGTTTGTTCCTCCAATTCCAAGGAATTACAGCTATAGGAGAAAAACGCTCATTCCTTGGAGGACTTTTTAGTGTATCTTGAAGAAAATGAAGGTGGCAAAAGAGGAACTTTTCTAAAAGGCATAAGGCTTTAGGTTGCATAAGCTCAGAGTCGAGCCCCCATGCTGCTACTTATTGCTGGAACGGGTGAATTATTCAAAAAAATCTAGTTTAACCAAAATGAAAATCAGAGTTAGAAAGGCCTTCCTTTGTCCTCTTAAAGTGACTTAATCATGACACAATGTTGAATTGATGAAAACACATCAAAAAATGTGTTAATAGTTGTTCCATTTTTTACTGGGGTGAAATCTCTGCCTTTTGAGAAGAATCTCTTGGCTCCATTGAGCTGTTTCAATATATCTGAATTTCAGCCAGTATTGGCGATGGCCCAGCAAAGGACTGTTATCTTCACTTGAAACGTCAACATCAGCCTTCTGGAAGCAGGCTTTTGATATTAGCTTTGAGAAAGAAATTTATAGCAGCTGCTTAGTTACCTTTTGTCCTGATACAGTTGCAGTTGCTATGACTCAAGCAATGACAATCCTAAATGAATTATGTTAAATCTTTAGCTTCACAGCCGGCAGCCCCACCCTTTCCCCTAGAGCGGGAACAGATGTGCTGATCAAAACAGAATCATAAATTGTCACGTTCTGGACTTGGTGGCCAAGATGGTGGCGTAGATCGAGCCTGATCTCGCCTCCTCCCATGCACACAGCAAACTTACTCCTAGATTGCCAAGTTCTGGTGGCATTCTACCTCTTTCAGTCAGATGGCTGAGAAGTCATCTTAAATTAGTAAACAGGAAAGAGATTGAATTGTGAGCCAATATTAAGCAAATCTGAAAAGGAAATAAATGAAGGATAATTCAAGAAAATCAAAGATTATTGGCATAAACATTAACCCAAGTGAGAAAACCAGAAAAACCATGCCAAGGCAACTGAAGCAAACAAGAGATACAGCAGCATCCAGGAGAACTGAAGCTAAAAACAAAGACCAGAGTCCACCAGGTGCAGCCTTGAAAAGAAGTCAAGTAGAGAAGATTTGGCCACACTCTCTCTTATGTTAGAAAACTGTGTTCCATTTAGCTGGAAAGCAGGGCTTCATCTGTCTTAGAACGGTTGTAATCAGAAGTACAGTCTGGCAGCTAGCTAAAATCATTGTAGATGTCTGTGATGCACCCACAAAAAATGTTTTAAATTTCTTGTAATTTTGCTAGGAAGGGAAAATATACTACAAACTTTCAAAGTAGCATATGATGAGATCTGGATATAAGTGACAAGGAAATGAGAAATACAGAAAAGGTACATAAAGTTTCAGTAGGTAACTAGTGGGAGAATCCAGAAAGGTGCTTAGGCCAGAAACTAGGCCTGCCTTCTCGGGAAGGACCTGCTGAGAGTTGTGAACGAGAGCACAATCTCAGCTACCCCTGGGAAGGGGCAAGTCTCAGTCCCCAAGCAGCTCCTGGCATCCCTGGGCAGGACTCAGGCAAATTATCCATCCTAAAAGGACCAGACCAGGAGAGCAGTGCCTCCTAGCAGGTGTCCAGAGCATGCGCTCAGGACTGCAGCACATGCCAGGGGCTGCCCAAGGAAAGCAGGGCCATAGGCTAGGAGGCTGAGGTTCAGAAGTGGGGATTCCATCCCCAGAGATGGGAACAAAACGGGATGGAAGCAAAACTAGGGCAAGGTTCCAGGCCCAGTAAGAGGATGGTGGGGAAAGTAGGATATGAAAACAGAAAATCGGAATGGAGGACAAAAAGAGTCATGAGCCTACCGCTGTCCTGCTGTGAGGAACTGGAGGACGAAACTCCAGTGCGTGGGTGGGCAAACGTGCCTCAGTGCACTGCCATGTGGGACCAGCTCTGACTCTGGGACCCCAGTAGAAACATCATACCCCTCTCAGGGCTGCAGCCAAGATGGTTCAGAGCCCAGCGTAGGGCCTTGATTTGAATATTTGGAGTTCTTCTCACCCAAATGCCATCTTCATAACTACAACATCTTAAGCGAATAGATGGATAATTTTGTCTCTGCCCCACAGGCAACATTTGGCGATGCCTGAACACATCTTGAGTTGTTACATCAGGGGGTAGATGCTACTGGCATCTAGTGGCGAGAGGGCAGAGATGCTGCTAAATATGCTACAGTGTACAGGACAAGAATGAAATGACCCCAAATATGGACAGTGTTGAGGCTGAAAAAACTTGATATAAAGTATTCCCAGCCTTCACTCCTGGCACTTGCTACTTTCAACAACCTTCTGGCACTTGTTACTACTGGAAACTATTCTTTGTTTATGCATCTGCACATTTATTGCCTATTTCTCCTATTGTAACGTGAACTCCTGTAGCTGCAAACTCGTTCTTCTTGTTCGCTGCTATATTCCCAGAACCTGACATGCAGTAGGTACGGAATAAATGTTTGCTGCATGAATAAGTTGAAATGAATGAATGATAGAATCAATGCATGAAAAAGGGCAAAAATGCAAACCAAAGAAACTTTGACTTCAAACTCCGTTGGTATGAAGAAGGTTCAGAAGAGTTCCTAATTCGGTTCAAAGGCATGTTCAGCCACGCAGTAATTCTATTATATGTATGTGTGTTAAGGTTTCCACTGGAGTGTAAGTTCCTTGAGGTCAGTGTCCAGATCTTCCTCATCTCTAGCACAGAGCTGAAGCCAGTCATGGTGTCAGAGCACAGACTTTACAGCCAAGACACCTGTGAAACGTTACTCGTTTACAGATTATTGGGGATGTCAGTAGAAGCACCAGATTCAGCGCTTTAGGTCATGAGAATAACGTGCATTCCACAGGCAGTTAATGTAGAATCTGCATGTTTTTCTACCCTCCCCAAATTGCACCTGAGGTCACATCTCATCATTGCCAAATAAAAAGTTGTCACAGTTCGAAAAGTGAATACTCTGTCATTACATCATTTGACCTACACTTCATTTACCTGCATAAAGCCTGGTAAATGAGATTAAACAATCCAGTGGTTTATATTTGAGTAAAAGTGATGTTCCTCCTGCTTGTGTAAGACAAGAGCTCCCTACTGCACCCTTCCCTTCAGACAGCTTTAGGAATGATGAAATGACAAGCGAAGATGATCATCTCCAAATAGTTAAAATAGAGAGAAAACTTCCAAATAATGTTCAGCAAATACATTAATGCTGAGAAGAGAAACAAATAGAAATTTCTTTAGTTGTGGAAAATAATGCAACATAAAAAATTTCTTCAGTTGTGGATATTTTTAGAACAGAGGAAAGACTAGAGTGTATGGTGGATTACAAACTGACCATGTGGTAAAAACAACATTATAGGAAACATAAATATGAGCCAAATGTGTGAAAATTCCTTATAATCTTTGCCTGGTATATAGTAGTTTATTAATAATTACTATTTTTCTTCCCCATCCATCACCCCCACCTGGTTCCTCTTCCAAGGATCAACAGTGACATGAAGCCTTCATTAGGTACTAATGAGAACTTATGACTCTCGATTTATGGGAACTGTGAACACTCAGAAAATAAAGTACATTACTAAAAGGTAGAAAGTAAGTCTTGTGAAAAAAATTAAAAGAATTGAAATGATTCATTCTAAACAAAAATGGGCTAAAGTGTCTTATTAATACTAATATTTAAGAGCTAAGTATTCTTCTCTTGCAGAATCAGACCTTTACAATTATCTTTCAAATATAAATATTTGAAATTTGAAATAAATATTTATTGGGGTCTACCATATGCCAGATGGAAACAACAGCAAGTAATACAAAGGGTCTATTCTCATGTAGAATCTTAAGTAGCACAAGTCAGCTAGCTTTTATCTGTTTATTTAACGTGTATTTCTTAAGGACCAATTATGTTACAGGCTAAAGAAATCTTATCATTCCTTATAAAATAAGCTGTATATGTATTTATTTACAAATATGGGTAAGCTTCAGATTATTTATCATTCTGATGGCAGAGCTATGAAAGAATTAGAAGATGGTAATTCAAAATCAGAGATTAAATGGTCCAATCAGTGATGTTTTAAATAACTCATAAGACATTCTTAATCAAAACAGTGAAGGGGAAAGGAAACGCCTTTGTGCATTATTAGAAATCTAAACTAATGCATTTACTAAAATGGAAATATATCCAAGCACATGTAATTAAAACAACTCCATCAGTAAAAATTAATAATGAGTATCTACTGAGGTCCAAGCTTGAGACTTTTCAAATGGTTTAGAATTTTCACAGAAGCTTTAATTTAAAACCTTCTTGAAAATATTTTTTCACTATTTGGTAAATGAAACATTCCTCTCTTGATCATATATATAATTGGTTAAGTAAGTTTTTTGTGTACATAGCTAGGTCTGTAAGTGTCGGGGTTTTTTGCATACCTAGAACATGATTCAATTTTTAATACTTTTAGTCAGAATTTGTGTTGCTCTAGTGTCATTCTAGATTATGACCTTTGAACCAGTGATTCTCAAACCTGCCTGGACATTAAAAACATCTGTAAAGTTTTTTAAATTATTTTAAATTAAATTAAAATATAGATGTTCCAATCTAAAGATCTTGATTTAGTAAATCTGGGGTATCATCAATTACAGTTTAAATCTGCTAGAATTATGAAGATTTCAAAATTAACTGAGTCTAAATCAATGAATTTACTGCTTAATCTGCATTTTCTTCTGTATCTTCTGTACTTAAGCATATAGTTGGGACTTAAGACATGACTTTAATTAGTTGATTTACAAGATTGCAGAAAATTAATCATTTAATTTTAAAATAGAGATTCAAATACACTTTCAGTATTATTAATGCAAATAGAATATGGCTGCCTAAAAGGTAATTACAATCTAAAGAAAAACTGAAAAAACATAAGAAAATTTACCATAAAGGAAAAAATTATAAATTCTAAAATTTTCTCTGCATAAACTTATTTAAATCTCCCCCATATAAAATTTGTTTTTTATGTGTGTAATTTGTCTACAGAGGAATGCAATGCTCTGAACTGAAACCAATACATACAAAAATCAAAATTGCTAATTTTACTATAAGATTTTATACAACAATTTCTTAAAGACTTTCTAAATGAACAAATTGGGTTACTTTTTCTGTATAAAATTATATTATTTTCAACTACAGAAACAAGAGAAGACTCTTACAGCTTAGGTGTTCAGTTATTTAAAAATAAAAACAGTTTTAATAGTTTTAGAAGTCCTAAGTGTCGATGCACTGAAAATTAAGGTAACTATTCCATTATTCACTGTCTTCAGTGGCATCATGGTAGCTGCTACAGGTATAATGTGGGAGTGGCAGTGGACATGGACTCAAGCTATTGAAGAGTCAGCTACAATTTGGGGAAAGAGCCAGTGAGGGAAGATAGCTGTAGATTAATTGGCAGCGAAAATAGCTAAAGGATGACTTGCTGTGGAAGAGAACATTTTGATGATTTCGGGTAGTTCTATTAGAGCAAAGTGATAACGGTGGCATCTGTAGTTACAGCTTCAGATGCACGCGTGGAGATTACAGGAGAGAGGGGGCCGCTGTTCCGCAGGCTGCGCAGAAGTCACAGTAATTGTAGATGCAGTGGGAATGTAGTGGTTATAGCTCCAGTTGAAGTGAACGTAGTTGTGCAACAGCGGGAGAGGTGGAGGAAGTCGTGATTATTTTGGTTGCCAGCTGAGACTAATCTATAATCTGTAATCTACTAATAATATCCTGTTATGAATGTGGTAGCAGTTGTGGGTTCTGGTGAAGTGGGGGCAGCTGTGGTTTCACTTGAAGTGGCGGTGGTGGCTGCTGTGGCTGTACGCTAACTAGAAGTGGTGGGGGCTGTAGGTGCAGCGGAAGTGGTGGCTGTGGCTATATTTTCAGTGGATGCAGCAGAGGTAGTAGATTCTGTTGAGGTGGTTGTAGCCGTCAGTCCAGCTGAACTGGTGGTCACAGTAGGTTGAGAAGTAGTAGCGGTTGTTCCAGGAGTGGTAACTGCAGGCTCCCTACTCATAGTTGGTACCTGGATAACAATGGAAGGACTGCCATTCCCCCCGTTATTCACCAGGCATATTATGAGTACTCCAATTGCTGTTGTTATCACACAGGCTAAGAGACAAGCCAAAAAGACTTTCCACAGAGACCCATTATTGCAGGAATTTTCCTTCACCTAAGAAGAGCGTAAATAAAAATATCAGTAATGACCAAAAATGTTCGTGATTTGTCACCTCTTTTGTGTTATTTATAATCTAGTGCATTAGCATAACTTGAATCCATTTATGTCTCTGAAGAAAGTTAAGCTTAAAGTCCAAGTTTTTATCCAGATAGAAGTAATTGCATGGTTTCTCTAACATTAGAATAAATCAAAATCTGCCAAAATCTCATATTCTTTTATTTTATTTTCCAATGATGAGTATGGGGACTTTTGTCTTTTCACATAAGCAGAACAACACTTTCATGGTAAAAATATATATATATATATATATATACATACACACACACACACGTACGTGTATATACAATCGTATATATTAGATGCAGTATAGTGCAGGTTTTAAGATCAAGAGCTTTGAAGTTCAGCATCTTTGGAGTTGAACTCTCGCGCTGCCACTGATTAGATGTGTAGCATTTGGCAACTTTATCTTTCTAAACCTCAGTTTTTTCATAAGGATAACAATACCTACCTAATAAGAAAGATGAGAGGATAAAATAAGACAAAAAGTTCCTGGTACTTGGAAACCTATATACATTTTCATTTGTCCAACATGATTGATTATTTTGTTATCACTTGGATGAGAGCAAGACCCTCAAGGAATGGACACAACACTCGTGCCTTTCGGACAGACTAAAGCAGGTCCTAAATGTCGCAAAATATGGGCCACTGTATTTGTTCAAAGGCCAGGGTTTCATGCAAAGGGTAGCAGCTCCAAGGCGGCAGGTGCAGAATGAGAACAGGGGTCACCACGGCCAGGAAAATGAGGACCACTAGGACTAAGTTAGCCCCAGGGGAAAAAAAATCATCTTCTTTACTTTGATCTTGGGTTCTACAAATGACACTCAAGAAAAGAAGGTGGCAAAAAGGTTTATGCACATCTGGGAGGAGTCTACAATACTGCTTTAAGAAAATATTATAAAAGAGCAGCTTAGTGAAATAAAGTGCACATAACCAGACAATAGGACACCTATGTTATCCTCCTGTCTCGGCCACTTCCAGCAAGCAATGCGAGTTTTGGCAAATCTCTTCAATTTCCTCGGTCACATTTTCCCTGATTATTAAACATTTTCCCTGATTATTCAGGGACAATCTAGTCCCTGAATGGGACTAGATTAGTCATTCTCATCACTAGTGGCACATTAGACTCACCTGAAGCTTTTAAAAGACACTGATACATGGGCCCCACCCTCAGAGTTTCTCATTTAATTAGTCTGTGGTGGGGCTCAGCCGTCTGTATTTCTTAAACAATCCCTGGGTGATTCTAATACACAGTTAGGGTTAAAAACTACCAGACTAGATGTTATCTAAGACCTCTTTCAATTCTATGATTGATATGAATCTCTTTCTACCTTTGCAAACAAGAAGAAACATTTTCTACCTCTATCCATTTTTAGTTCATTTATTTTTTTCACATTGACCTAGTAACAGTATCAACAGTTTATATTTTTTTTAATCCAAAATCAAGAAACAAGGCTCAGACTCTTTCTACTGAACCTCTAAAGCAAGGTTAAGCAATGGAAGGTAGAAATCCAGAGTCAGGATAACCCAGCCTGCTAAGCAGAATTAAATAATTTATAGTCAATGTCAAGTTTCTATATTAGAGCTGAAGATGTAGAGATGCAGTCCCGAGGTAGTTAATTCAGCCAGCAGAAAAGATCAAGAACCAAGGAGAGCTGGATCCAGTCTTCAGAGTCAGTGGAGAAAATATGGAGAACAGAGCCAGGGTTCTATGTCAAGGTCATATGCCCCAGAAGTCAGAATCAAGAGAGCTACAGAGTCACAGACAGGCTCAGAGGCTGGAACAGCTTAAGAAAATAAGGTGATCACAATAGATTAGGATCCTTGAAGTTTTAAATATGACCCAGTCTCTCATCAGAGTCTAATGTGTGAATTAATCTCCATATTGCTGACATATTTGTTCCCCTACCCCTTCCCAATCTTGCATTTGTACTTTAATTTATTCCTTTTATTTTCATATATGTTCTCTCATATATGTGAATATCTGAGTCCCCAGCTAGAATATTACCTCATTGAAAACAGAGGTTATCAAATATCCTCCCTCTTGTAAATTGCCTCACAGTGACATATAATTATACTGAGAATACAGCAAATGCTTAACATAAATGTAGGTGAATTAAATGATTACTTTCTGGGAAAAATTAGACCAAATACAGACCCATATTGAGCACATCCCAACCTGGGTAAAAGCTGCTATAGCAAACATTACCTGTGCATGGGACAAGTCTGTGAGTGGGTATCCTGACTGTGCAAGGACTCCCGGGTTCACGCAGACCCCAGTTAAGCTGGAAGGGACATCACCAGTTACGCCATTTGAAGGTGGACACCAGCACACGGAGCTGTGAGCTTCTTGGTCATTTGAGCATGTGACTGGCTATAGAGATGAAGCATTAAGTGAATAGGAAGCCGTGGTATTGAATTTCTAAAATTAAATTCATCAGTCATAAAAAAACAAGAGTGTGACTTTTTAGAAAGAAAGAACAACAAAACTTTTTAAAGAAATAGATGTTTTCTCATCCTCTGAAGACAAAAAAGAATCTAGACAGATTATTCTATTCCATTTTAACTAATTTTTATAATATTTTAACCAATGTTTCAGATCAAGAATGTATATCGTCCCATCTTCTCTATCATATTACAAGCATGTATTTAATACTTTCACGTCCCGAGCTGCTGTAGGTGGAGCATATAATAGGAAGCCTCTATTCATAAAAGGAATAGAATGTCAGAGCTGAAAAAGTTCTTGGAGCTTATCAAGTACAACCTGTTACGGTCATTTTGGAAATGAACATTGAAGCAAAAAATATGTTGAAGTTATTATTATTACTATTATTATCTCATAATGACATAATAGCAAGAACTAGAGCCCAGCCCTTCCAGGGTTAAGGCCAGTGTAATTTCTACTCTACTACGCTATATATAGCATATTATTGTGCTAAACTATGATGATACGTTAATGAAAAATTCTTACACAAAGAGAATCCTTTGCATAATCCACACTATGCTCTATGCAATGGAACTTGCGAACCCATGACAAGGACACAGAAGACACATCTTTGTGCGGTTTGTGACATGTCTTTGCTGGGTTCCTATTGGGCATAGAGCAGTATGAAAACAGTTCTCAACAACAATAAAAGTTCATATGCTAACATAAAAGGGATGTAAAACAGCTTTGTATATAATTTAAAAATACAATAATTGCTAAATATTGTTGAGGAAAAGAGGTAAGATTTGGAGGAAGAGGTGTATTAAAAGAGGAAAAAGAACAAGATAAAATGAAAATAGAAGAGGAGGAAGTTTAGGAATTTATGGATCTGGGACAAAAATTTTGTTACATCTCAAAGGTAGCACAGCATTGGCTGGGGCGGGGTGGTCTTCTCAGGATAATAACACTAACTTACCGGCTGTGAGGCGAGGGCATCTCTGCCACTTTCTGTGCATCTCCAAAAAAGGGGATACTAAGACTGCTCACTCATAGATTTGCTGTGAGGATTAAAGATTAATGAAAGGGTTGCTGGCGTACAGCAAGCATTCAGTGAGTACTGGCTATCATCATTGTTCGCATAGTGTCCGTGTCTTTATTCCTATGCTACAACTACTAGTTGTCTCTGATCATGTTGATTTGATAACCCATTAATAAACAGCTGTAAAAATGGCTGGCCCATCAACCAGTGAGTTCCATAAAACTATCAAACTAGAATTGTATAAAGTCATTGGTCCACTGGGAAATAGCATCAATAATACCAAACATAAATAATTCTTATTAAATATAGATAAGTTGGAATACTCTTGGCCGTAAACAGTTTACTAAGTTAGGTTTTTCTATAAATGTTATATCAAAGAAATAAAGAAAATGGCTCTATGTTTTATTGAATAAGATTAAACAAAGTCTGTGTTATCCACTGGGTAAATCTGAGCAAAACTGGACTTACCTTTAATAACAACCTTGCTTAGTTCCATAAGGGCTGGTTCCATTGCTTTAGTTATTACTCAGTTCACCTGTGGCTGATGAACTTGGGTGTTTTAATGTGCTTTGTAAACAAAGTAAAACTCACTCGCCAGGCCAGTTTTCCAGAATTTTCTGGCACTGTTGGAATCCCAACCCTTTCAAAGAAGGAAGATGATATGTGGCGTTTACGTGAAGGGTGGGGAACCTGTGAACTAAGCTCAACTTCAGAGAAACACTGAGCCAAGTGAGCTTTTTCCTGTGGTAGGGTTGCTCTGACTCTTGTACAGGTGAAGTCCCCACACAAAATTGGAATAATTGGAGAGCTGTGAGTAATGTTCAATGAGATAGTCAGCCTTAGCTAATAGTGGCCATGGGCAACTGAAGCATTAGCAATAGTTACCAAAGAAATTTCTATAGATTTCCCCCCTAATTTCATAAGGATTAACTTAAGTTCTCATATAATCCCAACAGAAAAACAAAACACTAAAATGGATTTTCTTTTGTTTATGATCTTTAAGTTATTCTTAAATTCTATTATTGAATTTGGTCTTAAGAGAAAAATATTTTTACTACTATGCTTTAAATATCCATGGTAATTAAAATGGTGTCAGCTATCCAGACAGACACCATAAAAAAAGTACTTAAGATAATATTTGTAGACATCTTCAAGTTTGTTGTTATCTAGAGACACTAACAAGATGATGAATACTTGGCTAAAGGGATTTTTTTTTTTTTTGGTCTGAATATTCTAGCATCCTGAAGATCCAATTATAGAATGTCAAAGTCAGAAGTGACAAAGAGAACAGCGTCAGGAGGGTCCTGTATATGGTGACACAAAAGGACAAACTCCTTTTCTCTCAGCAAACCGGGAATCCTCCAAGAGATTCTGTTATTTAACTAACACTTGTTGAACAACAGGATTTGATCTTCTTTGGCTTATTTTGTAGGCGATGAATCCAGGCCAGTTGCCACAGCTCCAACTTGCAAAGGCAAACTATTTCATCTATTCTTCAGTTCAGGCAAAGAATTTTAACTCACCATTTTAATTTTTAGCGCATTTTTATTCTTTGTTCTGATATTAAAGAGGCCACTTCTAACTACATAGTAAAGGCTTGATTCTTGGTGCAAAATATTTCAAAATAGACAAAATGATCATATTTTCATACAAAGGAGGCATTTTTAGAGGATTTCTTTTGTAAGTCAAAAGGGAATATCCAGGATTAGTATCTGGATTTCCAACATACTTAGGAATCTGAGTTCTGACAGGTTTAGAAATTATATACGAAATACAAGAATGAAATTGTAAAAATACAACTTCAAAGCTAAACCAAAATACCATTGGAGCTTTATGTTTACATGATGGTGAACACAGAAAGTTAAGTGAATTTATTTTATATTGTGGGGTCATTGAAACATTTCTAATGCTGTATATAAGTAAGTATATGAAATAACTTCCAAAGTATAGCATAGCAGAATATAGCATGAAAAGTTGAAGCAAAAACATTAATACACAGCTACTTTTCTTTTTGAAGAAGAATGCAAAGTTATGACATTGACTGCATTGTAGTAAAGAGATTAGATTGCTATTAAACGCTGAAAGTGAGATGGCAACATAGGCAAAATATTACAATAGAGCGACAATACTCACTGCCTGGTTTTCAGAGTGTTCAATATTCACCGCATATTTTCCATGCTTTCTGTTCATTTTTGAGCTTGCAATACTACAAGCTGAACTCCAAAAATATTCTTCAGTTCATGCATTGTGCTTTATATATGCAACACTGACAAATACTTGAAAGGATTGATGGAAAATCAACTCTGATACATCAGTGCAAGGTGGATTAAACTGAAGAGTAAATAATTATTCACTAAAACGAGATTCACCTTAGAGAAGGAAATGAGATACTAAGTATAGAAAAACACAATAAAGTTAATACTGCTTCTGAGACTTACTGTGACTCCCTGCTCAGCAATCCTCCTGACAGAGGGAAACACTGAAAATCTTACTCAATTCTTCCTCTTCCTCCTTTTGGCACCACCTGCCTTCCATTTTAGGACCAACCAAAGGGAAAATTCTGATGTAGAAGTTTGTCATTGCTTTTCCTCTATGCAAGCATGAATGCCCTGTCCACACTGTGAGCAATATTTCTTAGTCATCTATGATCTGAGGGTGGCTTCATCTTTTCAGCCTATAAACTGGTGTCTGGAAGTCTCTTTGGTCAGTTGCTCAGTAATTCACATGCGCTTAAAAACCATTAGAATCCTCCATACTCTTTTCCACAGTAGCTGCACCAATTTCCATTCCCACCCACAGTGTATGAGGGTTCCCTTTCCTAAACATCCTCGACAATATTTGCTATTTGTGTTCTTTTCGATGATAGCCATTCTGACAGATGTGAGGTGATATCTCACTGTGGTTTTGATTTGCGTTTCCCTGATGGTTAGCAATTTTGAGCATCTGTTCATGTGTCTGTTGGTCATCTACATTTCTTCTTTGGAAACTGTCTATTCAATTCTTCTGCCATTTTTTAATTGGGTTGTTTATTTTTTTGATGTTGAGTTGTATGAGCTGTTTATATATGTTGAATCTTAGCCCCTTATCAGTCATATCATTGCAAATATTTTCTCTCACTCCGTGGGTTGTCTTTTCATTTTGTTCATGGTTTCCTCTGCTGTGCAAAAGCTTTTAGGTTTAATTAGGCCCCATTTGTTTCTGTTTGCTTTTATTTCCCTTATTCCAGGAGACGGATCCAAAAAAAAAAAAAAAAAAAAAAAGACATTGCTGTGATTTATGTCAAAGACTGTTCTGCCTAAGGTTTCCTTTAGGAGTTTTATAGTATTGGTTCTTACATTTCAGTCTTTAATCCATTTTGAGTTTATTTTTGTATATGGTGTTAGGGAGTGTTCTAATTTCATTCTTTGACTTGTAGCTGTCCAGTTTTCCCAGCACCACTTATTGAAAAGAGTGTCTTTTTTCCATGTACACTCTTGCCTCTTTTGTCATAGATTAACTGACCATAAATGCATGGGTTTATTTTTGGGCTCTGTATTCTGTTCCATTGATTTATGGGTTCCTGATGCACAATTCCAAAATCCAAAAGATTTCAAAAGCTGAAAATTATTTTGCACTTTTAGCACAAATTTACTTGACAGCAAAAGTTAATCCAAACTAAGAAGGGTAATTTTTAACATTTAATAATCTTAACGTGATTATTCATACATTTAATTACAAAAATATGAATGTCTATTGCAGGTTACCACCACAGTCCTGCAGCAGGTGTTGTGTAATATACAGTATATGTATCATATAACTTTCATGAAATTTTTGAAATTATGAATTTTGAAATACATCTCGACCAAGCACTTCATATGAAAGACTATGGGCTTGTAGAAATTTTCAATTTTTTAAAGACAACTAGCATGTCTGCCTTTATTCCTTTTTTTAAAGTAACTCCATAAATTATTGTGAGGATAAGGTAAAACACTCAAAGCCCATGATTCATTCTAGATCACCAAGAAGGATTCATTTCCTTTCTTCCAACATCATAGGACTTGGCCAATGGCACTTGCTAGAGATCTTACAGGAATAGGAGGAGGAATGGGACTAGGGATCCTTATATCAGGAAAGGGGTCAGCTTATCTCCCTGGTCCTGAAAGCACAGCCTGGGGGCCTGTTTGTCTTTATTCTTATTGCTCTGAAAAACTACTTCATAAAGACTTCAGCTAGTAAGCCGACTCATAACTGACATTTTTTTAAATGTGTATGAGCAAAAAAACTACAAGAGCTGGTAAACGAATCCAACATGGTAGCAGGATACAAGATTAACATACAGAAATCTGTTGCATTTCTTTGCACTAACAATGAAATATCAGAAAAGGAAAGTTTAAAAAAATCCCTTTTAAAATCACATTAAAATCACAAAAAAAAAAAAAATACTTGGGAATAAACATGACCTCAGAGGTGAAACACTTATATGCTGAGAACTAGAAAATGTTGACAAAGAAAATTAAAGATGAGTTAAAGAAATGGAAAGATATCCTATGCTTTTGGATTGGAAGAATTAATATTTTTAAATGGCCATACTATACAAAGCAATCTATAGATTTAATGTGATCCCTATCAAAATACTCAGGCCATTTTTCACAGCACTAGAACAAATAACTCTAAAATTTGGATAGACTCACAAAAGATTCAGAATTGCCAAAGCAATACTGAAGAAAAAGAATGAAGCTGGAGGCATAACCTTCCCAGACTTCAGACTCTACAGAGCTACAATGATCAAAATGGTGTGGTGTTGGCATAAAACCAGACATGCGGATCAATGGAACAGAATAGACAGCCCAGAAATAAACCTCGAAACCTACTGTCAATTAATCTTCGACAAAAGAGGTTAAGAATATACAATGAAGAAAAAAGACAGCCCCTTCCAATGGTGTCGGGAAAGCTGGACAGCAGCATATAAATCAATGAAGTTAGAACACTCCCTCATACCATACTCAAAAATAAACTCAAAATGGCTTAAAGACTTAAACATAAGACAGGACACCATAAATCTCCTAGAAGAGAATGTAGGCAAAAAATAAATACACACACACACACACACACACATAATGGAATACAATGGAATGGAAGAGATTATTATGCTAAGTGAAGTAAGCCAGAAAGAGAAAGATAAATACTATGTGATATTTCTTATATGTGGAATCTAAAAAAATTGACACAAATGAACTAATTTACAAAACAGAAACAGACTCAGAGACATAGAAAACAAACTTATGGTTACTGGGGGGAAAGAGAGGAGGAGGGATAAATTGGAAGTTTGGGATTTGCAGATAAAAACTACTATATATAAAAGAGATAAACAAGGTCCTACTGTACAGCCCAGGGAACTGTATTTAAGATCTTGTAGTAACCTATAATATATATATATGTGTGTGTGTACAACTAAATCACTATACTGTACATCAGAGACTAACACAATGTTATAAATCAACTATACTTCAATAAAATAAAAAAATTTAATAAAATAAAATGGGAATGAGAAGACAAGTAAAAAGAACAGCTTCAACCATTGCTGGATCATAGCAAATGATGCTACCTTTGGGCAGCCTCTGACATAAGACCTGGTCAATGTAATATTATTAATATTACAGAGATGTCTGTGACAATTTTAGTGGGTGTACCACACTCCTCAGAACTAATCCTCAAAACACCTACAAGAATTAAATACTATTATCTGATTGATCACTCTCCTGATGAGACACATATGTTTAAGTGACCTTTTAGAAGCTCATGTTGAGGCTAGAGTGTGTGGCCCTCAGACTTCCCATTCATTCATTGTCTACAGCCATTTATTAATTGTCTAGTGCATACCACACTGCACACTAAGAAGGATGGAGAGAAAGAGAAAAACAATTCAGAGGTTAAATTTCTTGGAAAGACCATGCGACTGTTGAACCTTTAGAAACTCTGATGACATACGTCAGGACACATCAGGGAAGTACAGAGGTTTACTGCAAACAAGGCCAGGGAGGTGCTGACACCTGGAATTAGACTTGATCACAAGGACAGAGATTGTTGGATATCATGCTCCAAATAGCAGCAAGGACTTGGCAACTCCCAGGGCGGAGACATGACTCAGCCTCCATGCTGACCCTGCACGTTCTGCCCAAACAATAGACAAATGGTCGGACTTGAGCATCTAAGAGGTTCACAGAGCAAGGAGTTAGCAATCAGTCACGTGGACCATATCACTTGCCAGCAGGGCCCTGGATCTGGGAGCTGAGGTTCACTGAAGGGACTGCAGTCCACAGGGATGAGCGCAAAAGAACTGGACAGGCCTCATTAAGGAACAGTAGCAAACAGACTGGTTATTAGAATGGGAACTCAAAATGGAAATTTAATAAAACTTCAGGTCTACAGGGAGGGACAAAGAGAGAAACTGGGGCTTGCAACGTCCAGAAACATAACTTGGTTATCAGAAATGAGGCCCTATAGGGGGCTTGGGGCAGATCTCAAACCTGGGATTAGAGTAAGATCCAAGTGCTAATCGGTGGATCATCATAGCCCTGCCCAGGGTACAGTGGACAGTTCAGGACCCAGCAGTCCCAGAGCTGAAGGGTGGAGCATTGCTTATTTCATCCACTTCACATGGGTGGAGTGTGGAGTGTAAAAAATGAGAGCTACATGGGGCTGAATCAGTTCATAGAACTTCTATCTGAATCAGGTTTAAATCTGGAACAATGATGGCAGTGAGACAGGACTGAAGGAGGCTGCAGTGAATTCAGCTTCAGGGAGCAGGTGAGGAGAGGGCAGCCCAACAGGGTAGCAAGGCGAGGCTGAGAGTAAACCCAATGGGTGTGGCGTTCAAAATGTCAGGAAAGCCAATGCAGTGATCTTTGAGGAATGAAGCTGGTCATGGTTTACAAGAGACAAGTTCTGATCCAGATCTTAAAGGTCCTCACACTCTTGGATGCGGAGAGAGGAGGAAAGATAAATTGTGGAAGAAGAAAGCAGCTAAGACACACAACGGAGAAGCAGAAGGAGGCAAGGCATTGAGGGAATCTGTGAAGTGTGATCTGGGTGTATGTAGTGTGAGGCCATAGTGGAGAGACATTAGATCAAATAAACAAAGGGAATAGGTAATGTCGAGATGTGAACTTTAAAATGTGAATTGAAGGTGAACAAAACAGTAGTATTTTGGGTAAGAAAATAAATGAAAATTCTTTGGAATTGGTAATTTTGTAGCCACTAGTGTCAGTAGAAAAAGAAAGATTTTGACTATGCTTGAATTAATTCTAGTTGTAACACTGTTATTCATATTGTTGGCTGCCTTGTAAGTTCCCTGCTATGTACTGGGTGTGAAATGTGAATAATGAGCCCATCACTTCCCAGGAGGAGGGCCACACATAACTAACTGGTCTCCCTACCTCCACGCATGCCGTCGTCCAATCCTTTCTTCACAAGGCAGCCAGGATGCTCTTTGCAAGTGTCGGCCTGCTTATATCACTGTCCTGCTCAAACCCCCTGAATAACTTCCCATTTTAATTAGGGTAAAATCCAAATCCTCTCCATGACCAACAAGCCTCTGAGATTTCTGGCCTCTGTTCACCTCTGAATCCTCACCCTGTACTATTTCACAGGTCAGGTGCCCCAGCCACACTTTCTTTAAAAAAAGTATGGAGAAATATGCGAAAAGGTATGAAGAATAATCTGGTAAACTGCCAAATCCCTATTATTACCCAGTTTAAAAATTCAGGATTGCTTTTATGCAGACACTTCTGAAACCAAATGCATGTGTGTTTTCTGTAACAACCAGTTCACCAGCTTTCCACATACCATCTAGGTGTCCACAGTTCGACTGAATTCTGACACAATCCATCCAGAGTTAGCATCAGATCCCACAAGTCAGAGAGCTCTGTCCCACAAAAGTGCCCCCATTTCAGACACCAACCTCAAGTCTCGAACCACCTGTATTTCTGACCAACTGGCTAGAAACCAAGGTTCCCCTTCTCAGGTTTGAGAATTTTCTAGAATAGCTTACAAAACTTAGGAACACACTTTACTTACATTTACCAGCTTATTACAAAGGATTTCATAAAAGATACAAATGAGCTACCAGACGAAGAGGTACACAGAGCGAAGTCTAGAACTGTCCCAAGTGTAGGGGCCTGTGTCCCCGTGGAGCTGGGACGTGCAGCAATCCCCAGCACGTGGACATGGTCACCAATTCAAACGCAATCTAAACGCTGTTGTTTAGAGGGTTTCATGGAGATTTCATCACTTAGGCGTGATGGGTGATTAACTCAATCTCGAGCCCTTCTCTCCTCCCTGGAATTTGGGGAGTGGGGCTGAAAGTCCCAGGCTTCTAATCAAAGTTTGGTCTTTCTGATGACCAGCCTCCATCCTGGAGTTATGTAGGGCCTGCCAAGAATCTCCTTATTAAAACAAAAGACACTTGTATCACCTCTGTCACTCAGGAAACTATAAGGAATTTAGGGGCTCTGTGTCAGGAGCCAGAGACAAAGACCCGGTATCTTTAGAAGATATCACAGAAATAAAAGTTTTTTACACATAATTACAGCCACCTCTGTCTTTATTCTTCATCATAGTCCCTCCCTTCCAACCTGCCAGAGGTAATCACTCTCTTCAATTTGATGTTTATATTTCCCATGTATTTTTTATTTTTAATACATTCCAAAAATATAAAATATTATTTGCATGTTTTAAAACTTGCATGAAACCAATTATACTTTTTCACAGTATGTGGGGTTTTTTGGACCAGATTACATTTGTAAAATTCAACTACACTGACAGCTGTAACTTTATTTTATTTGTTTTTCCTATATTATAGTATTTCACTAATTGACTACATCACAATTATTATTCTCTTGTTAATAGAAACTGAGTTTGGTTACATTTTTACTGTTATAAACAATGATTCTATGAATATTCTAGTAGGTACCTCCTCGGGAACATTTATTAAAATGTTTCTAGATGTATATGGTTAAGAATAAAATTCCTGGATCATTGGATGTGTGTGTTTTTTAATTATATTGTGTATTTCCAAAATTGTTTCCAAAGTTATGTGAATATTCACTCTTCTAACAGTATTCCCAGTTTTTTCATAAGTTCTAACAGTGTTGTCAAACTTGGGATTTTTCTATCATGTACAGTATTAAAAATATTCTACTGATTTCCCCTTTTTTTCATCCTCGCTTAGCGTGTAAGTTGGAGTTTGTAGGTGTCTTTGTTTCTGCATTACACAATAGATAGTTGTGTGAACTTCTGTTTAGTTTACACTTTGTTTTGTTTTATATGAAATTTAGAAATAAATGTAGGAAGATGCAGAATTAAGTAGCTGTTTTCATCTTACAGGAATTAGAAAGCCTGTCTTTTGTCATCCATTTGTTGACTTGTGATCGATCATATTACACATATACACACATGTTGTATCTTCTTTTTCATTGATCATTTAAGCATATGCAGTTGCCCCAGTAATTTTAAATTTTTTCTAAAACAACACCACATTTATCATCTGTGTTGGGTGTGACATTAAGTCATGAGTGAATTAGTTGAGCTAACCTGTTAGATTGTTGTGTATCTTCAACTGCGAGTAATGCTGGAAGGTGTTATTATCTATATTGCAAGCTATTTTCCAGTGACCAATCCTCAAAACGTGGGATTACACAGCTAAATAATATTGAAAGAAGGATAGGAAATACACATAGGACTATAAACTGAGGGTTCTGGTCCAGACAGCAGGGACCCTAACATTGGACTGGACCAAATGTAAAGGTGTAGGGACACCTGCTCAAGGTTCTGGATTCAACACGTTAGACCGAGGGGCCTGAAGTAGCTCTAGTAGTTTGCTTGTTTGATTGTACAAACCCAGACAGTGGTGGATTATGTTTAATGGAGCTAAAATGACACAACATCTTTGATACAATATTTAAAAATAAATGAAAAATCCAAAGTCTTAGGAATAAGTATGTTGCACTGGACTTGTCACATGTGATTTTCTCATGCATCCCATGATAGCTTCCCTTGGGAGGACCCAGGGGAACAGCCCTTCATCACACAGTGAAAAATATAGCCCATGAGGGAAACAGCATTATCCCGGGAAAGCTCTTTGGACAGGGTGCTCTGTAGGCTGGGGAGATGCACACAGAATAACACTGTAAAGTGAAAGGTGAGTTGCTTTACCTTTTACCACTCACCTCCATGTGCACTAAGTCAGTGGCATGTGCTTGGTGGTCCATTTTTGAATTTGGAGGCAACATGTTGTATTTTTATGGTGTTGCTCTGACTCACTGAAGCAGTGCACACTTTGAAGAGAAGGTATGCAGCTGTCCGAGATGGAGAATAGTTATTTGCAACATAGGACGTGGTTTATTCCAAAATCCTGGGTTCTCCGATTGGGGCTTACCAAAGGTTAGATTCCACATCTCAGTCTGCCACAATCTCCCAGAGTGCCACTGGATCTGCCGGGCCATCAGGCCCCGAAGGCATATTTACTTGCACTGAAGTCTTGGATGCTCCTCCTGAAGATGTGTACTGCTGCACAGACCTGACATCATGACTTGGTGGATCAGTTCAGAACAGACAGTTACGGTCATATAGTTACTTGGTGTCCCATGGTCGAGTACTTAGTCTGCCGGGGTCCAGAAACAACTGTGAAACCCTCCACAACTTAGAGACATAATGCTGAGTTAAAGAAGTCAGACACAAAATACACACTGTACGGTTCCCTTACATGGAGCTCAAAAACAGGGAAACTGAATCTATGTGAAAGAAGTCAGAGCGCTGTGTAAGCTCCTCGGTGGAATGTTGACTTAGGGAAGACACAAGGGATCCTGTTTGTTGCTATGAATATTGTAGGTCTTGATCTGGTTGGTGCTGGTTGTGGTCTCAGCCGATTGCTGGTACCTGCTGTGGGTTGTACTTTCAGTTGAAATGGTGGTATCTGTGGAAACTGCAGGCTCAGCTGAAGCAGTAGATGTGGCTTTAAGAAGACATGATACTAGCAGACTCAGCAAACAGCATGACAGTTGCATTCTAGCTGAAGTAGTGGTAAGTACAACGTTCATCTGAAGTACTATTAATAATGTGTTGAGCTGAAATGGTGGTAATAATGGTAACCGTGTATTAGTAGGACCTGGAGAGGTGACAGTGGTCGTGGATTTAGCTGAAGTGGTGTTTCCTAGTGTGGTTGTGGGGACAGCTGAAGTGGTGTTTACTGTTGTGACTATAAACTTGTTTGAAATGGTGATAACTGTTGTGGTAATAGGTTTTTATAGAAATTGTAGTAATTGTCTATTGGTTTCAAGTTAAGTGCCAATGCCAGCTATCGTGATAGTAATTCAACTGAAGCAGTGACAGGTATTGTCGTTGTGTATTTACTTAAAGGGGTGGTGATTGTTACAATTGTTTTAGATAATGTGATCATATGTTCAGCAAATATTATGGTGATTTTTAGTCCAATTGAAGCCATGTTGAATGCTGTGGTCCTGCGTTCAGCTGAAGGAGTTGCCATGGATGTTACGGTTGGCAGTTCAGTAGAAGCTGATGTTTGTAGGTTCCATTGAAGGTTTCATGGACTTTATAGTTATCAGTCCAGCAGAAATTGTGCCAGTCGCAGTTCCAGCTGAGCTAGTCGCAGTGGTTGTGGTGGTCCCTCGCGCAGCAGCTACAGCAGTGGTGGATGTGGTGGGAGTACAATCGTGGTCATGCCTGTTGCCTACAGATTCAGCTGTTGGTTGTTGTCCGGGTGTGAGTGGTGGCTCCTCTCGCTGCAGTTTCCACTGAGGCAGCAGTAGCTGTGGGTTTAAATAGAAGCGGCTTTTCTCTCGATGTAATGCTGCTCCTAGGTTCAACATAAGGGTCAGTGCAAACAAAATAGTTTTGCAATGTATGAAGCTCTGTGCAAACGTGAGGCTGGAGTGAGATGACGGATGCTGGAACTAGACTGCTGTGTGAGCCTGGGCAACTTAAAGTCTCTGAACTGGTGAGCCTTCAGTGTTATAATCAGGATGATGGGAGAACTTCCTCCACAGGATTTTTATGAAGCATATATAAGATAATATGTGCAAAATGGTTGGAGCACAGCTTGCCATGTAGTAAGTGTTATGTAAGAGTTTGTGAGATGATGAGGGTGGTGGTGTTGGTGACACTGAAAATATCGCTTATTCATTTTATTGGACAGGCAAGAGGACAGACAAAGAATGCAAGCTCTGGAGATGAATTTGAGTTTAAACCCCAAACCTCTGAGATCTAAAGCAAACTTTTAACTCCTCTGAGTCTTGAGGTATTTTTTAATCTCTAAAGTGGTGAATAATATAATAATAATAAAGTAGTCTTTAGGGAAATAATTAAAAAGAGGTTGCAATTTTATTTTTAAAATATTTTGTCTTTATCAGAAGCAGTGTAGCATAGTGATTAAGAGCTTTGGAGTCTAAAGATTCAGGGGTGAATTTCATCTCTGACTCATAAACATGCTAACATCTGACACTTCTCTTACTGTCCTAGCCTGTATTTCTTCATAAGAAAGCACATACCTGTATCCAAGGATAATTGTAAGGATTAAATAAGATAAAAATGTATATAAGTACTTGGTGCAATTTCTGACACTTGCTCAGTTTTAAAATTTGTGACTACGGAGAAGCCCATTGTCACTCAGGCTCTCCTAACTGAGATCAGGGAAGGAGGATAGGAGAGCACCCATCTGATGTCTTGGAAAGAAATGGAATATGTCTTACTGCTAGAAAATGTGGGTCCCAGGCTTGGGAGGGAAGCCCAGCTTGGGAGTCTTGGGTGGCAGTTCCTGGAAACCCAAGAAGAACCAGACACTGAGCATCAAAACCAGGGAAACAAGGGGCACCAATGGCCATCCAACGTCACCTTGCACCACAGTGTCTAAGGCTCTGGCTAAAGGAAGCGTGAAAGGGGAGCAGAATAAATGGCTGCCCTCCCAATTTGGAAGAAGCATATTTTCTCTTGGGTTTGAGTCAAAACCGGAAGCAGGATGAAATGCAGGCAGATTGGAATGTTGCAACAGAACTGAGCACACTGGCTGAGTCTACCACTAACTTAGCCACGTGAATTCTTGCAAAAATGTGGCCCTCCCAGAACAATATTTTCCCCATCTGTTAAATAATGTGTTAAGACCAGATGGTAACTACAATCTCCTTCTGTTCCATGGTAGACAAATTTGCAAGCAAGAAAAGTCACTTTAAGTAACTCCATCAGATCCAGGTCTTTCATTGTTCACTTTGCTCTCAGACCTACAAGGTAAGATTCTTTTTTTTTCAGCAACAAGAGTTAAGCTCAGACCCTCTTTAATGAGCCTTTAAGCAAGATTAGGGATACAGTGAATGCTGGAACCTAGAAGACCCAACAAAAGAGCCAAGCATCAACAATAGTCAAAATCAGAATTCTCCCTGGGGTGAGAACTCAGAGATAAAGCCACAAAAGCAGAGGAGAATATGCCCTCAGGAACACAGATCTGAATCAAGTAACCAAGAAAAGAAGAAAAACTGGGGGATGGGGGAGTCCAGAGAAGAGAGCTGAAAGAAGGGCCACAGTCAGTCTTAGAGGCAGGAGTGGGGGACAGTGACTTTTTTAAGAACAAAAAGTCAATGATTTTTCTTTCAAATTAATAAAATATAGGCAGAAGTATTCTGTATTCTATATATATATATATACACACACACACACACACACACACTCACACACACATGGACACACACATAATAGTACCAAGAAGATATTTAATGGTATATTCCCAGGAAAATACTAAGACTTTGGGTTAATAATACATAGAAAGAAATTTAAACTATACTCACAGTTAGTACAAAAAATAAAAGATTTCTAATTTACAGCTAATTGTTGGAAAGTTAAAAAATTGTCTTTCCCTTACTAATTGCATTCATTCTTTTTTGTAAGGAATACATAAACATTACTTCTATGGTATAAGAAAAGCACAAAACTTTTCTATTAAGACTAGAAATAAAATTCATGGAGGCAAGATATCAAATGGAACAACAAATACTCATGGGCTGCTTTCTCGGGAGCTCCACATTTCCTCCGTATTTCCCACATTTCCTGTCCATTTCTGAGCTGTCCATCACAAGTCTCACTCCAGGACTATTTTTTATTTTGATCACTTATATTTGCAATTTTGAGTAATATTTAGTGGACTGATAGCAAGTTTACTACAATGCATCAGTGCAGGTTTGATTACATTGAATATTAAGTATCAGTCCTAACAAATGACCCACCTTAGAGTCAGAAGTAAAGCATTGATTAATGATGATGAGAATATGAAAACCAGCCCCCTTGGAGAGGTATTATGGTTTCTCTCTCTGCAGCCCAACTAGCAGAAGCAAACTGCGATAACCTTTCATATTTCCTTCCCTCCCCTTTTGTCCTCATACTTCAGATACCATTCCTCTGGAGTTCAAGGACAATCTCTGATGGAATTCTGAAGTAAATAAAATTTCCAGTTGCTTCCTTCCAAACGTACAATAACCATCTCTCCTCATGTTGGTACCACCTCCAAGGCATTATGCTTCCTGATCATCTGGCAAAATAACATAGCTTAAAGCCTCTAAGAGTGAATTCTTCTCAAAAAAGGGGGGGGGGCTTGCAGGGGACCTTTGGCAACGTCGGGAGTCATTTTTGGTTGTTACAACGAAAGGGAAGGGCATCTAGTGGGGAAAGCCAGAGACGCTGCTAAATATCCCCTAATAACAAAGAACTGTTTAACCTAAAGTGTTAACACTGCCAAGATTGAGAAACTGCCCAAGAACATAACGAGCGTGAAAAATCTGTGGATAGGAGGAAAAGGTAAGGAAAGAGTTTGTTCCAAGGAGGGTGAGAACATGATGTCCACTCAGCAGTAAAACTAGCCCGTCACGCCCCCGTGTGGCCTCTGGCAGGGGAAATGTAAGGGGTCCACATGATGTGAAAATTTCCATAGTAATGAACATGAGCACTGAACTTAATTAATTCCACTGCAAATCAGTAGGTTATCATTAGCCAACCAAATGTATGCACCTTAAATAAAATGGACATTAAACTGGGTTCTCTTAAAATCTGGCTACGTATTTCAGAATTACAAGTTATTCTAAATAATCATTCTTCCCTTCATTGTCATTGTAAGAGGACCCCCGTATTTTAACTTGGCACATGGACCCCTAGAATAAAGACTGCATTTGCCGGTGCCCTTTGATGCCAGGTGCAACCACAGAACTAAGTTCTGTAAAATGGGATATTAGCTGTTACATCAGCAACAACAAAGTCAGACACTTAAAAGGGAGGGGCACACATACCTCCTTTCCTTCTTTCACCTCTTGACAGCTGGGATGCAGATGTGGAGTTACCTCATGTCAGGCCATGCGTTTAAGGACAACACCCTAAGATCATGGAGCAACAGGAGACAAGGTGAGAGAAGTGAGAAGATCCTGGACTAATTCCATGTAGCAAAACTCAGGAGCAGCCTAAAACACTGCCTTACTGTGATACAGGGACACACATCTTAATTTGGCGTTGGAGCACCATAACCACAGAGCAATCAAGATCCCATAAGCATTTGCTTGTACCTCAGTGCTGTTCAGTAGCCTGGAGAGTGGTACCTCATTCTATTACTTGTGCAGAAACTTTTAGTTCCCGCCCTCAAAATCCTAAATGACCCAATTACAAAGTTCCAAAGAAAATATCAAACTGAACATTTTAAAAAATCATGTTGTCATGTAAAATCATGTTTTGTGGTACGCAGATTTTTGGCTTTTTTAAAAACCCACATATCTTGTGCATTTCTTATTCCTTAGATCAAACTAATTGGATTAGAAGATGTACAAAAAGTATACGGATATTTCCCTGTATTTATCACACTCTCCTATGAAAGTTTTTTAACTTAAGCAGACATTTTAGCTAAAAATATTAGTTGAATATTTTCTTGCATAACAGAATAACTGAGAACATTGATATTTGAGTTTTTATTAGCTAAGTTTGTGAGCGGTGGGTTATTTTGCTGTCATCTATTAATAGTGAGTGAACACCACTCTTGTCTTAATGCTGGGTCAACACTGACTTCTTTAAAAACTATTTTATCCATCATATACATTTGTGGATGAAATCTGACAATGAGTATTATGATAATAATTAAAATATCTGTGTATTCTTCCTTTTCACTATTGCTGACAATGAGAACCAGGATGACCACTCAAGCTCTCTGATCACTGGCAATCAGTTAAGCAAAGGATTATTATATTCATCATGTTTTCTTATGTAGTGGATATAGTAATTAACTAGCCAGACACCAGATTTCAAAAACTTACCACAGTTGCTGTTTGAAGTTCCTAAACCATCTAAATAGTTCTAATGCATAAGAATATTTATTGTGAAAAAATTCACAGGAAATTTTCACAAGTAGTATTAGAATTATCAGTGTCTTTATTGCATTACATAAAATATAATTATTTTAAATCATAAATTTGTTTTGTGTATATGATTATCACAAAATAAATTCATTTCAATTTTACTTTTCCCAGTTCTGGCCCTAGTATCTAGAGGAAAGTGTTCTTTCACTAAAATAAAACCAAGTAAAAAGTATTTAAGGAACACTGTGGTACTACAATTAGCAGCACTAAACAAAATAGAAACTTAACCAACTTTTCAGGATTAGTTCAGTTGCAGTTCAGTGATTTTTCTAATTCTAAATTATTCAAGAGCCCTAATCCATGTGGGCTTAAAATTTGTATGTAAATTTTTATTGAGGGAATATTGCCTTTCATTACACAACACATAATCATTTTACTCAACAAAGATTTATTGAACAGCTAATTTGTGCCAGTCGCTCTTCTAAGAAGTCACAATGAATAACATAGATAAGATCCTTGTTATCACAGAGTTTACAATCTAGTCTTTGTTTATAAATTGGGTGCCAAATATTTTACCACCTTAACCAAATGGGGAAGAACTCACTATTTATATTATCCTGGCACAATCCGTGTAATCTGAGACTATCCTGGGAAAACTGAGATATATGGTCATCTCATTTATAGATAGCATATTGGAATTTAGATTACACATTTCAAAGTTTTTTAATTGTAGTATTTCTATACAGCAAGGGTAACATTATTTTGTTATTTTAAAATTTATGGTTATATGTGTAAAATTTTAAGACCCCAGATATCTAATTCAGTCCTCCATTGAATGAAGGCCAACTGCATCACTCACCCTCCCATGACCAGTGCCAGTGGATTTTCTAAAATTTTGGCATTCTACATTCTGATGCTACTCGTTGTCAGAAAAACGTCCTTATGCCATTACTGAAGTATTCTTCTTTGTAACTTTAACTTTTTCTCCCTATTTATTTATTCTAGAGACAAAACAAATAGCTTTTCTACTAAATAACAGCTTTTAAGCATTTGAGGACAAGTACGATAGTTTTTTTTTTACTCTAAAAACACTATTTTTAAAGGCTAAAATTGGTCATTTGACTTTTACTTAAGTATAAAATATGTGGGTGGTAGGAAAAAGAATCACTCTATTATCAAATGTGACTGAACCACCCTTAGTGGACAGTATCCCTGGTAAGTGCTTGACTAAGAGGCAGTTTGCCATTATTAGTAATATTTACTGTGGAAAGGTGTTAATGATTTTACCAATGAGTATTCCACGTGATCCTAATCTAATTCTACAGCCCACCATGCATAAAATACTATTATTTCCACTTACCTGGTGGGATATTAAAGTTTTAAGAAATACTTTTTGAATTCCGAGATATTTTTAGAATGCTACTTCCATTAATTAGGCATCACTATGTGCTAAGAAGGAAAATAATGCAGGAAGTGGGGGCAGCAGGCAGGAGAGGAAAGACATTTAACAGATTAAATCTATCATAAAGACCGAACAACAACAACGTCTATCTACAGGACTCTAGTGATGTACTTCCTGATTTATCATGATGGCATGATAAATACAGTACCTTTCTCAGTCCTAGTTAGGTCTGGAACTTGAGGCAGGAACTAAGGCTACACGTGTTGGGCAAGGTTTATTGGACTGAGTGGGGAAGACCAGTGGCAGCTCAGTCAGGGACAGTGAGGTGGGGCTGACAATAAGTGGGTCTGAACTGATGTCACTAAAAAAATAAAGCAAAGAAATAGTTTGAATCTGGCCATGGCATGTAGGATTCAAGTTCTGATCCAGATATTAAAAGTCATGATGCGCAAGCCTAGTAGAGGAGAAAAAGGAAGGTTTTGTATAAAAGTAGAAAAGGAAGGCATTAAAGGGAAGAATAGAGATTGGTAGAGAGAGTTCTGAGTGAACAGCAGGCTATTTGGAGAACAGAGAGAAATGATATCAAATAATTACATGAAAATAGAAGTTAAATGACAATACGAGACTTCTGATATTTTACGTAGAAATGGCAAGTCAAACACCAGCATTTTAAACAGGAATATAATGTGAAAATTATATTTGGATAACTAGAGCTAAACATATGCTTACCCACTGATACATGACATAGACATTTTGTTGAGTGAATGAAACTATATTCAAAAGCCTGCATACTATGTAATTACATTATGTGAAGATAAAGAACAGTCAAAATTAATCTGTGGTGACAGTTCAGAATAGTGGTTACCTCTGGGGAAATGGGGCCCTGGCATTAGGAATTTGGAATTTCTGGGGTGATGAAAATGTTTTATATCTTAATCTAGATACATACATATGTATAAAATTCATTGCACTATACACTTAAGATTTATATCTGCTAATCCCAAACTCCCAATTTATCCTCCAGTCTCCTTCTCCTTTGGTAACCATAAGTTTGTTTTCTGTGTCTCTATGAGTCTGCTTCTGTTTTGTAAATAAATTCATTTCTATATTTTAGATTCCACATATAAGTGGTATCATATGGTATATGTCTTTCTGGCTTACTTCTGCCTAGTATGATAATCTCTATATCCACCCATATTGCTGCAAATGGCATCATTTCATTCTTTTTTATGGCTGAGTAGTATTCCATTGTATATATACCACATCTTCTTTTACCCATTCATCTGTCGATGGACATTTGGGTTGCTTCCATATCTTGGCTATTGTAAATAGTGCTGCTATGAACATTGGCATAAGTGTATCTTTTCAAATTAGAGTTTTCTCGAGATATATGCCCAGGAGTTGGATTGCTGGATCGTATGGCAATACTATTTTTAGATTTTAAGGCACCTCCATACTGTTTTCCATAGTGGCTGCACCAGCAGTGTAAGAGGTTTCCCTTTCTCTATACCCTCTCTGGCATTTGTTATTTGTAGACTTTTTAATAATGGCCATTCTGACCAGTGTGAGGTGATAACCTCATTGTAGTTCTGTTTTGCATTTCTCTAAGAATTAGTGATATTGAGCATCTTTTCATGTGCATATTGGCCATCTATATGTCTTCTTTGGAGAAATATCTGTTTAGGTCTTCTGTTCATTTTTTTATTGGTTTGCTTGGTTTTTTTTTTCCCCCTTATTAGTTGTACAAGCTGTTTGCATATTTTGGAAATTAATCCCTTGTCAGTCACATCATTTGCAAATATGTTCTCCAAGCCCATAGATTGTCTTTTCATTTCGTTCACGGTTTCCTTTGCTGTGCAAAAACTTGTAAGTTTCATTAGGTTGTAAGTTTTGTGTTGCTTTTGTTTCTGTTGCCCTGGTAAACTGACCTAGGAAAACAGTTCTATGATTTATGTCAAGTAATGTTTTAGCACTTTACTTTTCACTATAAACATAATAATATAAATTTTCCTCCAAATTCATCTGGAGGAAATATAATATTTAATTATCATAAAGATTCTTAGAATTTTCTAATTTCTGTTGTTTTTATTTGACTCATAGTTTATTTTGAATTTTTTATTTTCCAGTGTTAGGGCTCTTCTAGTTATCTTTTTAAAATTTGCTTCTAACTTGTTTATGACAAGAGAAAATGATTGAAATAATATAAATTCTGAAATTTATTGAGTATTATTTAAGTATATGGTCAATTTTTGCATATGTTTCCTGTGAGCTGGAGAAAAATGTGTATTCACTTATTGTGGAGTGAGAAAGCTATAAATTGATTCACCTATTCAGGACTTCTAAACTCTAAAAATATAATTCAATAAATTTCTGTTGCTTTAAGTTGCTACAGCAGCAATAGGAAACTAATACAGATATTGGGGCCTGGAAGTGGGGCGCTGTTACAACAAATACCTAAGTAAGTGGAAGTGGCTTTGGAACTAGGCAATGAAAAGAGGTTGGGAAAATTTTTGAGAAGCATGATACAAAAAGCCAAGATTGCCTTGAACAGACTGTTAGTAGATACCTGGATGTTAATAACTCTATTGCAGTTTCAGAAGGAAGTGGGAAGCATGGTAGGAGAGACTTATATTGTCTTAGATAATATTTAATTCATCAAAAATGGGCTGTCAGTAGAAAAAAAAATGGATGTTAAAGGTCCTGCAGGTGAGGGCTCAGATGAATTTGAGAAATGTTACTGGAAAGTAGAGGAAATTGAATCCTTGTTATATAACGGCACAAACTTAGCTGAATGGTGTCCTTCACAATTTAGTTATGTGGAAAGCAGGCTTGTAAGCAATGAACTTGGACATTTAGCTGAAGATATTTCCAAGCAAAATGTTGAAGGTGTGAACTGGTTTGTTCTTGCTATTTATAGTAAAATGCAAGAGGACACAGATAAATTTAAGGAAGAACTGTTAAGCAGTAAAAAAAAATGAGGACTTGATGATTTGGGAAATTCTCAGCCTATCCAGATTGCAAAAGATGCTAAAAATAGGAGAATCACTGTCAGAAAATCGTGCTAGAGAGAGAGAGAGCCAGAAGTGTGGTTGGACAACCTTTTACTATTGCCTTGGAAGGATAAAAAGTCAGAGTATTCAATCACACAGACAGCTCTTTGAAGAGATTAAGCTTGTGATTCATGGATCCCCTCAGCCATCTCAGCAGAAGCCAGGAATAGAAATAGGATTTTTCTAGGAAAAATCTGTGGAGGAATCTCTTGTCTAATAAAGTGACATGTCAGACAGGGGACCCAGAAGGACCTTGAGAATTTTATACCAGCAGAAACACTGCCAGCTTGGAATAAAAGGGACAGAGAGAGGATAAAATGAAAGAAGTCATCTGAACTCTCAAAATTCTTCAGGCAGAAAACAGGCTGACAACACTACTCAGCTGCAAACATACGCTACCTTTCAAGAAACAGGAAGAATGTTCAAGTAAAACGGTGAAGCAGCAGACCCAGAAGGCGGAGCTTCAATCCAGAGAGCTATTCCCAGGCCTTGAAACCTAACGTTGTTTTTCTGTCTGGATCTCTGAATTTCTTGGAACCAGTGGCTACTTTTATCTTTCATTTTCTCCCTTTTTGAATGGGACTATCTATATATGTTCTCTTATGCCTGTCTCACCATTGTGCTTTGGAAGCAGATAACTTGTTTTCTAGTTTCACAGGTCCACAGATGAAAAGCTATTTTGTCCCAGAAAAGATTATATCTAGAGTTCCAACCATACCTAATTTTAAGATGATTTAAATGATGAAATTGGTGACTTTCAGGCTCATGAAGCTTAGGTAATATTTTGGACTCGAGTTGATGCTGTAATGAGTTGAGACTAGGAGCTTGGGAAGGAGGGAATGCATTTTACATATGGGATAGATATTTTGGAGGGGGACAGCAAATGGACAATGTTAAGTCTGAATAATGCCACCCCTTTAATACATACATCTCAATCCCTACGTTATCTTACATGGCAAAAGACTATACAAATGTGATTAAGTTAAAAATCCTGAGATGGGGATAGCATCTTGAATTATCAAGATGAACCAAATGTAACTACAAGGTTACTTATAAGAGAGAGACAAGAAGATCAGTATGAGAGAGAGAGATGTGATGACAAAAGCAGAGGTTGAAGAGACTCAAAGAAAGGGCCATGAGCCAAGGGATGCAGGCATCCTCTAGATTCTCATTAAGACAATGAAGTAGACTCCCCCAGAGATAACTTTCGTTGTCTCTATGTTATTTTAAAGATAGTAAAACTGCATTGTTTTAAGCCCTTAATTTTTTTTGGTAATTTGGCAGCAATAGGAAACTAATATATGAGTCAATTAACATTTATCAGTTTATATATTTATGTAGGTAGTAGGTATTTATGCAACAGACATTTAGTGAGCATCTACTATATCTCAAGCTGGAAAAATTTTACTATCATTTTTAAAAGTAAGTGTGTATGTGTGTGTGTTTGTGTGTGTGTGTGTGTGTGTGTGTTTAACTGAAATAACTTGAAGAGAAGGAAATTTCAATTTGTGGAAGGATAATCCAAATTAAAGTATTCGAATACAATTATATAATTTTTAAGTATGTAGAAATTATGGTAACTGGGATACTATGGTAAAAATAATATTCCTATTACAACAACTTAAAATTTTTTTCTAATTAATATGGTTAATATTGAAATATTTATTTAAAATTTTTTTCCTTAAACATACATCCTTTTTTTCCTGTTTGGTAAGCAATATATTCCTTCTTCACCCCTGCCAGAATGTAAACATATAATAAATAGCAGTCCATTTGTACAGGTCTGAATAGAGCTAACTTTTTTGTAGTATGTTTGTGTGATAGACTGAATATTTGTGTCCCCCAGGTTTATATGTTAAATCCTAACCCTCAGTATCATAAAATTTAGAGGCAGAGCCTTTGAGAGGTAACTAGGTTATGAGGATGAAGCCCTCCCGAATAGGGTTAGGGCCCTTATAAAAGAGTCCTCAGAGAGCTGCCTTGCCCCTACCATCATGGGAAGCCACAGAGAAAAGACAGCTGGAAACCCTCACTAGGTACTAAATCTGCTGGCACCCTGTTCTTGAACTTCCCAGCCTCCAAACTATGAGAAATAAGTTTCTGTTGTTTATAAGTCACTCAGTCTATGGTATTATGTTATAGAAGCCTGACTAGACTAAAGCAGTCTCAATTAGTTTTTTAAAATGATTTTTCCATGTCTATTGATTTGTAAAATACATACTCCTGGCTCCCTCATTGATTCTGCTCCAGTAATTTCCAGTGGAGCCTGGCCATTCTAAGCATCAATTTAAATCTTACCAATTAACAGAAATTGTAAACAAAGTCCAAATTAATAATTTTATTAATTATCTTGCACATTTATTTTCTTCCTTGGAAGCTTCTTCAGTATTTAATTAATGCTTCCATTTGAAATAGCAAAAACTAATTTATAGTAATATTACAAGCAGCCAATATGCTAAAGATAAAACAGATGAGGGAAAATAACCCCATTTTTGTATTGCATACATAAGAAACAAAATATAATAATTAAAATTATTCTATGTAAGTTTACTTATTGTACTTTTATATTTCACATCCATCCTTTAAACACATTGGTATTTATCAACAGATATTAATAGTAATTTTACTATGAGATTTAATCATGCATTTCATAGATAAGGCTTTTTCAATAACAAATTATGTTCACTTTTATGCAAATTACATGATCTGAAATTTTTAGGAAAAGTGATAAACTTTTTAAATTAAAAGTTCAGTTCTTGTAAAATGATGACTTAATAAGTGTGGAAGACAACATGGGCTTTATGTAATTATAGTGATGGATTGGTCATAGGCTAAATGGTTGGGTTTTGTCCTTAAGATGGTGATAAACTTCCAATGAAGTATGGTTGTTGGTTAGAGAATCACCTACAATAATTACAGATATAAATTTAATATGAGAGATGGTAGTGGGGATTAGATAATGGGATAATTAGGGATAATAATAAAACTTTTTTGCTATGAGGAGATCATTCTGTTGCTGCAATGTTATTTTGTTTCATTTGGTTTTTTAAGTGGTGCCAGAAACAGTTATGGTAGTCGATTAGTCGTGGTGATGTTAGGCTCAGCTGAAAAATATCGCATCATTCGATCCCACAATAACCACAGCTACTCCCACCACTTCAGACAAATCTACAGCATCGTTTCTTGTGGTAGCTATCGGTTCAGCTGTTGCATTGGTTTTGTGATGGCTGTAGGTTTAGTGGAAGTAATGGTGGTCATAGCTTCAGGTGAAATTATTATAGTGTCTTTGTGGTAGTAAATTGCATAGAACATATGGTGCTTTTAGATTAAGCTAAAATAGTAACAGTGGCCAACTGTGGTTGTTGGTTCATTAAAAGCGATGGTAGCTATGGTAGTTGTAGCTTCTGTTACCTGGATGTTAGTTGTTGTCACCTGAATTAACTAGGGTTAGTGGAAATGTGGGGCAGAGTGAATGTGTGATATTGAGGTGGCTGTCTTGTGAGAGAGATGAGTTTCATTGAATAAGCAGCAGTGGCTAATGTGGTTGCAAATTCAAAGTTATACAAATTATAGGTTTACTTCAAGTACTGGCTGGAAAGAGTTGAGATAAAGTGGGGGTGGCAGTCCTGGTAGTAGGATAGCAGTGGTTGTAAATTCATCTGAACTATTGGTTCCCCTTGAGGATGTAGCTTCAGTTTAAGTGCTTGAAGCCACAGGGTTACAGAGCCATCTGAAGTGTTATAAATTCTGTTGAAGTGCTACTGTTATTTTAATAGCAGCTGCTGAAAAAATTCTGAGTGTTTATGAATGAAGTTTTAGTTCTTGCTTTTGTATCTGTACATTTAGTGGTATTTGGAAATTCAGTTTAATTGGGAGTGGCTTTTTTGGTTGTAGGCTCAATGCAATTGGTGGGAGGTTCAGGTTCAGTTCAAGGATAGCTGGTACCGTGGTGGAGGGTTGAGGAGAAGTGGAAGTTTGAGGTTCGGCTGAAGTGGTCATTCTATCTCCAAGTATAGTAGGTTCAGTAGAAACTGTAGTGCTTTCAGCTTCGGTGAGTGAGGTGCTATCCACTGCATTTGTTATAATTTCAACTGAAGAGGTTGTTACATTTGTCATAGTAGAAGGTTCAGTAGAAATTGTTGCATTTTCAGGTTCAGTAGAAGTGATCGCTTCTGTTGTGCTCGTAAGTTCGGTTGAAGGATCTGTAGTCAAATGGGTTCCAGGATCAACTGAAGAGGTAACAGTTACAGATTTATTAGAAGTCAGGATGGCTGTTGTGGCAGGTTCAATTGTGGGCACAGGAGCTGTCTGTTCTGTTGAAGTGGTTCTCGTTGTAAGGTCTGCTGGAGTCGTGCTAGGTGTAATTTCTGTTGACAAGGTTATAACCGTTGTGGTGGCGTTACCCTCAGCTGAAGTGGTCGATTTGGTCAGAGTGGTGGCAGCATCCATCAGAGTGGGTGGTTCAGCTGAAGTGCCGGTGGCTGTTTCCATTATGATGGTGGTTTCAGGTGAAGTGGAGGTTGTGGTGGTTGTGCTGGCAGGTTCAGGGGACAGGGTGGTAGTGGGCTGCTTTATGGTAATAGGTTCAGCTGAAGTAGTGGAGCTGCCTGCTGTGGTGCTTGTAGGACCCTTGGCTGTGATTGCAGTAGTTGTGCTGGTGACTGCGGGTTGAAAGGTAGGCAGTGAGGTTGTTCCAGGGGTATTTATTATATGTCCCCCATCATCCAGAGGTACATGGATAATAACGGGGGTGGTGTTACTTCCCCTTTACTGGCCAGGCACACTATGAGTACTCCAACTGCTGTTGTTATTACACAGGCTAAGAGACAAGTAAGGAAAATTCTCCACAAAGACCAGTCACTGGATATATTTTGTGTCACCTAAAAAGGATTTAAATAAAAATAGTATGACTGAAACCAAACATTCCAAAACAATAAAGATCATTGTCACCTCTTTGTAATCTGTATTTGTATTTTTATAATTTGTCACTTATCTGTAATTTTCTTCATCAGAGAAATGTATAGATGTCATTATTATTCATTACCTTTTCATAAAAAATACTAAGTTAAATTTCTACATTTTCGTCCTGGGAAAGAATTGGTTCTGTGCTTTCCTTATCACAGGAGGAAAGAAACATGTACACAGTTATCACCTAAAATCCCCAAATAAAGATGAGTATGCACATAGGTTGCTGACTGCACAGTATAAAAAGGACCCCTCAAATTCTCCTGGTTAGAATTCCCTCCTTTCTGTTAACACCCAAAATTCCTCCCAATAATCAGGCTTCCTAGAAACCTTCCATCAACGTGCATTTTAATTATTGCTTCTATTAATCTTCAGCTCAGACACTATTTGGCAGCATGAAATTTTTCAGACAGACCAACTTCTACAAGCTACCGCTATTTTCACTTGGAAAATTGCTTATCCTCTCTGAGCTCAAGTCCTCGTCTGTAAAATGCAAGTAATAGGAACACATGACTTATAGTACTGGCATAAAGATTAATGGAGGTGAAGCTGCTCTGTAAACTACAAAGTGTTATACAAGTGAGAGGCTGAGTACGTGGTGGTTGGATGGCACAGGGTCTGGAGCCAGAAACAACTTTGGCTTCAATCTGGTTCTGCCGCTTACAGTGTGTGGCCGAGGATGAGTTACCTGCAGCTCTGTTCCTCAGAGTCTTCATAAATAAAATAGGAATAATAATGGAACCTGTCTCATGGGGTGGTTGTGGGGCTTAAATGAGAGAGTACAGGTAAAGTGCTTTATCACTTCTGGCGCTTAGTAAATGCTGTAAGATGCTTGTGATTGTGCCGACACTGATGATTATAATGGTGCTGCAGCAAAACATTTTTGTTGCTGTTTAGTGGACAGGCAAGATGATGGTGGGGAAAGAACAGGCTTTTCTACCGAGCATTCTTGGGTGTAAGTCTCAAAATTTTGAGATCTGGTATAAGATTCTTAATTTGCCTAACATTAGTCCTATCTCTGCCAATTAGCAGTTGTATAAATTTCAGCAAGAGTTTCAACCTTCCTGGGGAATATTTTTGCAGTCAATAAATGAAGAGACTGGATGGGATTAAATGGTATCTAAAATCACTCCCAGCTCTCAAGCTGAAATGCTTTATTTTATCTTTGCAAACAAGGAGAAAATCCTCTTACTGCTTCTCTTTATGATCACCCCCTCCTTACACGTTGTCTCAGCTCTGCCAAAGTTGACACTTCACTGTTTTGTTTTAAGGACCAGGGCTCAGATCCTCCAAAAGAGTACCTTCCCCAGTAGCAAGAAGCAGAGCAGAGGTAGACTCCGAGCCAGAATAACCCAGCCCAACTATTATGTGTGTCATCCATCAAGAACTATCCATTTTCTGCCAGGGTTAAGGGCTTAGAAATTATGCTATGAGAGGAAGTAACTATAGTAACCATAACAAGAGATCAGAAATATAGGATATCTGGGTCTAGACAACAAATCAAGAGGGAAAGCACTGGGAAACCAAGTGAGGCTTCTAAGTAAAGGTTTAAAACACTAAGATCAGAACCAGGAGAGCCAAAGACATATTGTGGTTTCTAACATTCTTGACTAAAAGACACTGGCATCCATGGAGGAATAGCTAATTCTAAGTCTTGTGTCAGGGAGAGTGAAAAAGCCATATTCCCAGACATCTTATTATGCTAAAAAACAAAGAATCTGTCAAAGCCTAATCAGGCTTTCTCAAGAAGACACAAGAGCCAACCTGAAAGGGCTCCCAAATAGCCTAAAAGGAAAATTCAAGCATCAAAAAACTACTGACCAAACTGATTCTGAAGAAATACTCATTGGTCACCACTGGAGGATGCTAGGGTACCAACTAATTCATTTCTTTGAAAATTAATACATGAAATAAAAAATAAAATATTTATGCTGTATTTTCTCTGAGAACTGGATTTCCTTCAATTCAATTGGTTCATCTTTGCCAAAGAACTTGAGCTATAATGTAGAGGGAAATATAAAATTAGAAAAATCACCATTTACCAGCCCAAAATGGGAAAAGTAGATCTCGGCAAAGATTATTAATAGATTTTAAAGCCATTAGGTGAAATAGTTGAAGAGAAATATGGTAGAGGTATCAGCTTGATACCACCTGAATCTATAAACAATCTTAGCATCATAAAAAGTAGGAAAACCAGACTTCATGTAATACATGATCTTATGCAGTGAGATGCACACGGCATCACCTCTAAATTGTTCTTGCCTCTCGTTTGCAGGACATACTATAGAGAATAAAGGAACAAGTCAAAAACTGTCATGAAGGAGCAGCCAATCCAATTCTGAATATAGGACATTCTATATGGCAAATGACCTAGTTTCTTCAACAAATCAGTGACATCTGAGAAAGGAGTGGGGTGGAGGCAAACTGTTTTAGGCTAAAGAGATGTAGATACACAACAATCCAAGCAATGTGTAGACTTTATTTGGATCCTTATTAAAACTAAATGATTATAATTTCGAAACAGGGGCAATGTGAACATGGACTAAATATTAAATGATATTAAGGAATTACTATTAATCTTATTGTGAAAACCAGAAGGTAGCTATGTTACTAAAAATGTCCTTATCAGGCAGAGAAGTATGCTGAGCCATTTGCAGGTGAAATGACTTAACGCATACTGATGAGGTGTGATTAGGAAAATGCTGGTATTTGTTGAACCTGGGTGATTCAAATATTGGTTATTTTTATACTCTTTAATTTTGTTTCGGTTTAAATTTTTCCTAAGAAGGCAGAGTTCAGAGAACTAAAGGAAGGGCATCCAGGCCGACTCAGACTCAGGCTGGAACAGGGTCAGAAAGGGAGGCGCGTCCCCGCGGAGCAAAGCCCTTGAGTCCTGGAGCAACGAATATCCACCTCCATTGCGCCCCTTGGGCATAGTTCACTCACCCGTTCCCTATCTATCTATTCCATGTGTATATATAAACCATATATACCATCCTACTCCCCCCTTTATAGATCTAGATAGATAGATAGATAGACAGACAGACAGATAGGGCGATGGAGATAGATAGATAGATAGATATAGCCTGATATATATATATCAGTAAATACTGAACCAGGAGTACTGCCATGGGGGTAACACTGGAGAAGCAAGCAGTGTTATCACAAACAATACCTCTCCATATGGGAACTGTCTTCCTGGACTGATGCAGGCAGCAGTGACACTGGTACAAGCCTCACCAGTGACATCCATTGATGGTGGAAACTGACATGCTAAACTGTGAACTTCATGGCCATCTGGACTCTGGAATGTCTACAGGAATAAAACAATGGGACAAACTGAAAGAAAAGGAAGCCACCATGTTGAATTTTGAAGTAAAATTATTCTGAAAATTCTAAACCAGCTTCTGACATGTCATGAGACTGTTAGTAGAAGATCAGTATTTAAAACAAGACTTTCATACCGAATAAGTTAAATGCTTTATTTTATTTGGTGAATAAATACATTTTTCAAATAATAGCTTCTCCCAAAATAATTAACTGTGGTCAGGTCATTATCTTGAATTATTTTTAAATAATTTAATAATGTTTTGGAGTCAAGATTATACAGCATCGATCATACAGCATCAGTTATCATCATAATATGATACTTCTTATTAAATATCCCCATGTTTCAAGCATATATAGGTGCATCCTGTGAAGATACGCCACCACAGAGCTTCTATGAGATATCAAAATAAATGTTTACAGATCATCAGAACTAAAAGGGAACTGACCACTTATCAAAAGCATCCTCTGCCAGTTTATTTTAGAAATAAGAATCCCAAGAACAACAGTGGTGCAGACACATGCCCTGAATAACACAAGGTAGAAAGTACCAGCAATTCGACTTTCTCCTTCTGAGCCTGAGTCCCCACAATTAAAACCACCACTTTAAAGCCTCCATGCAAAGACATGCCCTGTGTTAACAGTAACTCAACGCTCCATTTAGCGGAATGCAAGACAGAGCTAAGGAAGACCAAGTATTCCGTAGTCTTGTCAACGTGTATTTCTTGGTCTCCATCTCACCTCAGGGAGCTCTGCCTACAATACATAAGATTATGTAAATACAAAAACAATAAAGCATTGTTATGAGTGAAGTGAGAATAAGGGAGGTGAAGAAATCTGAGGTTAGCCAAATTGGGCGTTGTGGCTAAAATCTGAACAGAAAAGGGCTTAAGAGAATGCAAAAGGCATCTTTCCTAATGCTTTGTTTCTCAAGCTGGGCGTCTAATGCATGACATGCTCATTTCCTTGTGCTTTAGACTTGAATGTCTGAAATATTTCCTACATAATTTTTAAAATAATATAAAAGGGAGGGGTCACTGAAGGAAGTCTTGAGGGGATAGGCTTCTTCAAAACAGGCTAAAAAAAGGAGAAACCTGAGACACACTGTTAAAGTCGGGAAGTTTATAAGAAATTCAGGGGGAACGTTTCTTTACATCTACTGCCTTGCTGATCAGATAATAATCGGTTATATTAAAACTAGTTTTGTGTGTAAACACTAGCCCAGTGGATGATCATCACTAAGCATAAAGGTAAATATGACTGTAATTAAATAAAGAAAACATGGTATACAAATTATGGACAATTAGTCAACGTCAGTGTCCATATAGTATAATACAACTTGAAATAAATGAAGATAGCAGTTACATATTGTCACCGAATAAGAGCAGGGCTGATATATTAGCATTTCCAACAAACTTCCATCTGTTAGTCATTCGAAAACTTTGAGGAAATCAGGATTCCCTTGTGTGGACGTCATTGCTTAGTCTTCAATTATTTCTCAGTTTGCCAGGGCTGATTCACTTAGACTATGTGAATAAGCTTTATAAGCAGAATAAAACTGACTCATCAGGCCAGTTATCCAGGCTTCTTGCCTTGTTGGAAACCCAGCCCTTTCAAAGGAAGATGATGGTGTCTACTCCAAGATGGAGCATCTGTGACCCTGGGATCAGACCTAGCTATCGGTTGTGGCTTTAATCATAAATGCTTAAAATATGAAAATAATCTGTGTGTGTTATGTCGCCTTGGATCTAAATTTTTAAATTTCAGCTCTCACAGCACTGGATATAACATAAATTAGCTCATCGGTGTTCACCAGTAATGGGCCACAAAATAAAATGAAGGTGCGTAAGCCATGCCTAGTGAGTAAAGTTTTATGTTCTCTGTTTATATCTTTAAAAAGGTTAATATAAGATGTCATATTTTCCCTAAGAGGAAAAATAAAACCACCTAAACTGTCTTTATGTACTTTTTTTTGCCTATACTCTTCAGCTGATATTTGTTTCCATTGGCTAAGCATTCCCTCAATGGAAAAACTATCTTCCCATAACTGTATTCAAGCATCTAGTCAAAAAGAGACAAAAATATATTCTAACTCTTATTTCACGTAACATTTGAAAACATTTGTAACTTTCACATTATCTAGAGAAAACATAATATTAGCTAATGAGTAGCTCCATAAAGGGAATTTTCTTTTAATTTTAAGTGGAGTATTTTGGCATCACAGTAAAGTAGAAAAATCACTGAAGATAGTATTTTTTGTGTGAGGTCAGGGGTCACATTTCCTAGGACCAAAAGGAAAAAACTCTCTTGCTTTGGAGGCAGAAGTATCTTCGTCAAAAATTGTTCATTCAGCTAATTTTTATTAAGCAGCATGACTTTCTTCTTTGATCTGTCTCCCCAGTGCAGAAATGTGTTATTTCATGCTTTTTTCCCCTTCGTACTATTTATTTCAAACTGCACTTGTATTATTCCGTATAGTTTTATGTTTATTTAATATCAAGGGCAATTTGATTAGATTTGCTTGTTTACCAAAAACAAACAAACAAAATGCTATTGTAACTATTACCTAGCAAATGGTTAACACTGTAAAAAAAAAATACACAAGTATCTTAACAAATTGCACATAAATAAAACAGAATTTTTTAGAGAGGATCCTCCTTCTTAGATCTAGGAACCATACCCAGCATTAGCTCCTGATTTTCAAGGATTTGGGAAATTTTTGAGTTCTGACAGGTCTATAATTTGTGCCAGAAAAAAGTCTATTATACACTGAAATCTGGACTTCAAACTTTTAAAACCAATTCAAGTTGAAGAGATTAAAGCCTAAATTACAAAATTATTTTGAATTATACCTATAGAGCATTATTTAAATTTTTGATTAAATCACGTTGACAGAAAATTGCACCTGTTGGAGATTAATAAATATTTGAAATAGTTGTAAACTATGCATGGAGTCCATGCTATACGAATAAAAATACAAGATTTGTGATTGACAATGAGTGGTTGAAAAGTTAGTAAGCTGAGTTTTCCTCAATAACTGGAAGTATTCACTCCTTTTTTTTTTTGAAGATTATAAAACTTACTAGAATTTTCAATAAAGACTGAATATAAGACTCACATAAGCAAGCTACCAAAATGGAAAAATAAATACCCACAGGCTGCTTTCCAGAGGATTCAATATTCACTGTATATTTTCCATGCTCTTTCACCATCCTTGAACATTGACTACCACACACTTAACACCAAGAACAACTTTCAGTTTGAACATCGCCCCTTATAAATGGAATCTTGAGAAATAATTGATTGATGTAACCACGTTATCAGCTATGATGCATCAGTGCAGGTATGAACTAAATTAAGCAATCAGCCATCAGCCCCCAATATGGGATCCACCTTAGAGGAAAAAGTAAGGTAGTAATTAATACAAGAAACAGAAAACCAATCTTGCCTCTGGGAGCTATTGTGAGTTCCCTCTTGGCTCCCCAAACGGAAAAAAAATTCTCAAATTATAGGTCATGGTGCATTCTCTTAACTTTCAGCAACATTCCTCACTTACCCTTCATTCTGACTTTGGGGCTTCTCCATCATAAAATTCTGGAGCAGGTGATAATTGCCACTGCTTTCTTTCCAACGAAGCATGGCCATCTCTCTCATTGTTGGTACCTCCTCTTAAGGATGCATAGCTCTCCGCTCACTAGACTTCGGCATCTTCAGGCTCTCCTCCGGTCCTCTAAAACCTTCCAGTCCTCCTCCTTCAGCTTCCATAAAAATGTGTCTATCCTGAGTCCACTTACTCAGAGCCCCAACTCTGAGAGCTAGCAAATCTGAGATATAAGTAATTACTAATGTATTCACCAAGGTCTTCCATCTTTCAGAAGGGCACCAGGAAAATTTTAATTTTAAATATTTTTAAGATATTTTAAATAATTATAGAAAATGATAAAAACAAGGTTTTCCAACACCTTCCTATTTAACTGCTGAGGCAGTCTCTGCCTTACGTAGGTAGAAAAATGTCCCTGTGACTCAGCAAAATCTAAATGGCAGTAGGATGGAGTTCAGAAATAACTGCCAATTTAAAAGTTAACAATGAGTGTCCAACACATATATTCAGAGATACCTTTCCAAAAGTGGCCCAGAAAGTTCTCAGTGAAGAATGGTATCTGAGTAACATAAATTTTTTTTAAAATGACTCATACAGTGGGTGATCAAAAACTAATTAAAAAATAATGTCCTGTTCTGATAGGTGTGTCAGCAGCACTAATTGACTAGCTAAAGAGCCATCCAATTTAATACAGCTCAGTTTACCAATAACACATAGACCACCTATTCCCACCCTGCCAAATTGCAAACAGAAAAATCAAGGCCCCGAGAGGAGAAATGAGACAGCCAGTTTAATAATCGTGGTCAGAAACTCTACTGTCTTTCAGGCTAGTAACCACCCATTGTCCCAGCTCAGGATGAAGAAAGGTAGACAGTCCATTAGAGAATCCATTAAATCTCCTTTTGAAAACAAAACAAAAAAAAAAGACAGACAAATCAAGTCCCAGAGTAGGAAAGAGATGGGAAGATTTCTTGGGAATGCTTATTCCTGAGCCTCATGTCTGGCTAATTCTGGTTGTGGAGGTGGGGGGGGGGTACTCTACTTAGATGACTCTTATGTACACCAAAGTCTGAGAACCACTGTCTTAGAAAAATTTAAAGAAAAGTGATGGAATTCCTTGAAATATTTAGGAAGAAATATTTTGTGTGTATGAAAAAATAACCCTACATTTTCAAACTATGTGGCTAATCTCTATTTATTCATTCAACAGATGCCAGGCATTATGCTAGAAGCTAAGCAAACAATCTTTCTACCCTCTTGAAACTATACAAAGAGAGAGAAGGGTGTGTGTGTTTGTGTAGTTTAACCCTTTCAAAAGTCTTCCTATAAATGTATTCACCATTTTTAGCATAAGAGTTCTAGTTGGAATTAACTAAAACAAAATGTCATCGCCTCAGCTTCTGAAATAAATAGGCAATTAAAAAGTTATGGAAGAGGGGAGAAGGTGGGGCAGAGATTTGTTTCAAAAAGCATTGTAACACAATGCCTGCCAAGAAATGACTCTCGGACCTGTAGGCTATAAGAATCCACATGAATGAAATGTTTCAATAGTATTGAACACTGATAATAACGCCAGCTTCAGTTGCACTTGAAATGACTACAAACTGGGCTTGTTTTCCAGGCTGGCTACATGTTTGACACAATACTAGTTATTGCTAATAATTACTCTCTCCTTCACTTTCATAGTAAGTAAACCCTATAATTCTTAGCTGGGTACATGCCTGCCAACAATAAATGCTACCCTGCCTAACTGCCCATGTAGCAAGGTGTGGCCGTATGACTAAATCCTTGCCCATGGCATGAGAAAGGAAGGTACATGTACAGTTCTGGGGTTTTGTACTTAACAGCAATGGATACGCCCTTCCTTTCCCTTTTCCCTTCCCTTTTGTTCAAATGCAGATCAGTGTGTAAACCATCCTGTAACACAGAGTTTAGGGCAATATCCTATGAACAACTGAGCAGCCAGCTGGGAGAAACCTGAACCTCTAAATTCTTAATAATGAAGAGAGACAGTAGCACCTAGAATTCTATTAACAGCTGAATTGCATCCTTAGTAACACACTATCATATGATGTTAGGGAGATACTATCTTAATTTGACCCTGGAGCACTAGATAAAATTTCACAAGCATTCATTTGCATCTACTCTTTATTTTGTTAGCCTACAGAAGAATAAATAATTTCTGATACTTTGTGCAATAACTGGAGTGTTCCACTTTCAAAATGCCTAGTTAATTAGAGGTGCAAGACTAAATTGCTAAGCACTGAAGAAAATATGTTACTGTGAAATTCATCGGATCTCTACTTTATCAAGGAACGCTTTATATGGAGGTACACGGCATTACTCAACAAGACGGAGTAGAACACACCTGGATTAACATAAGGTGCAAAGATTGTATGGGTAAATCCAAGATTGCCACTTTGCCCAACATTGGGGATGCTTTTTATATCGCAGGTTTTGTGAAAATGGTGACTCCTGTGGTCATGTTTCCAACTATCTTCATAGTCATACATTCTACACCTAGATATATTTCACAGTTAAGTTGGGATTCCCTATAAAATATGTAATTATGTTTGAGTCAAAAGGATCCTAAACATTCAGGTCAAATTCCAGTGAGTGAAATGAATTCTTACTCCAGACTCTCCGTGTCACGTGCTGTGACCGAGAGTTCAGCTGTTTTCTGGGGTTCAGTACTCCTTTCTGGGTTGATTCACCTGCTAGATCAATCTTTTTTATGTTGCTGAGTCAAAGACTTCATCTCAGTGACCTCAACCTGTTCACCTTGGTTCTGTTTTCTAGAAAGTTACATGAAATAAATCAAATTCTTCTCTTAAATAGGTCTGAGTTGCTTTGGCACCACAACCATGTCCCTCACTATTCAAGGATTTTTTAATCTACTTTCTAAAACACAAAAAGTAGATTAAAAATTTCCTATTATTATTTTTAATGAGTAAAATGTTGAAAGAAAGAAAAGAGAAAAGGAAGGAAGAAAGGAGAGAAAAGGAAAGAAAGAAGAGCAGAGCAGCACCATAGCACCATCTGTTGTTATAAAATGTCACTGCACCCTCCTAAATAGGTCTTAACTGGATGTTAAGCCCTTTCCAGGACTATTATGTTTACTATGAAGAGACATGGCTTTATAAGTGGGTGTACTTCTCCGGCCATAATTTAATCTTCATAACCTCTCAAGAATTAATTGTTATTATTCTCATGTTCTTGATAAGACATAAAATCTTAAAGAAACCCTTAATGAGTCTTAAGCTAAGTTTAGTGTGTGAAACTGAGGTTGCCCCATTCATCCAACATTCAATTAATTAAGGTCATTCTATAAATTTTGTTCACTTTTGTTAAGAATAATGGGGAGAGGGTAACTGTACATTTTAAATGGGTAAATCTTATGATGCGAATTACATCTCAATAAAGCTGTTAGACAAAAAGATTATTAGCAGGGAGGTAGACAGAGTGGCATAAAAGATATTTAGAAGTCAATCAAAGGGATCAAACAAAATATTGAAAAGAATAAAGACGCTGGTGACTTACCTCGAGGTGCATCAGGGAGGCCTGGATGTTAACAAGATTAGACCACAAGACAGTCATGTTCACGGCTGGAAACAGACCATCCACAGAGGCAGTAGATGCAGGAGCCTATTTCTAAACAATAGAAAGGGCTTAGCAAATCCAGTCAAGACTGCCAGGCTTCTATCCATGCAAACATCACTATCTTGGACCTGGATTCAAGCAGATCATCAGCACTCAATTGTCCGCACTGAAGAAGTTTATTCTCCCAACACATGCACCGAGGACAGGAATCAGGAATCCGTGGAGAGCTCTGCAGGTTTGCAGTTCTGTCAGAGTCGGCCAGGAGTCAGCAGGGTCCTAGCCCCCGGAGCTGAGGTTCCTGGGAAAGACAGTCTCCAGGAATGGAGCCTTAAAAGAACAAGGTAAAACTGCAAGTCCTACTGGGAAATAAGAAGGAATCAACTAAATACCAGCAACTCAAAATGGACCCTCAATTTATCAGAGGCTACAGAGAGCTCACAGAGAAGGGCTTGTAAGCAAACGTCAAATCCCTGCTCAGGGCAGCAGCAAGGAAGGTTCAGAGCACAGTGGTCAGTGCAGAAGGCTGTTGTCACAGCGTTCAGAGCTTGGGATTTGATACTCCCCTCATCTGGGTTGATAGTGGCAGAAGATGACTATATGAAGCATTCCTGTCCAGCACCAGAAGATCAGGGGCTGGCGCACCTAAATAATTTTTTTCTCTGATATAGTCAGTTCTGGGACTAGGGCAGAAACTGGGGTAAGCCAGGTTGAAGGGTTTGGTGGACTTAGTTGTGAGGACTAGAGAGACACTCAGAAAGGACAGGAGAAACGGGGCTCAAAGTAAACATATTTGGAGTGATATTTTACAAAGTATAAAGAAAGCAAAGGAAATCATTTTTGAGTGAAGGAGCTGGTCATAGCTTGGAGCAGATAAGTTCTGAATCAGCTCTTAACAGCCATAATGCACACGGGATGGGAGAGGGGAGGCAGGAGGGCACTGCAGGAGCGGAAAGCAGCTAAGACAAATGCAGAGGAGGCCCTCTGGCTAAAGAAAGTGACACAGATTGGTCCAGGAATACAGAGAGGTGTTCTAAGAATGTAGAGAAAAGAGATTAAACACACACAAAGTGAGAGAGAAGAGACGAGAACTTTAAAACTTAAATCTGGAAGAGATGAGACTTCAAGAAAATAATATGGTCATTGTACTTGAAAGAAATACTGTTTGGGGTGGGTCTGATCTGAGTAAAAGAGGAATGACTGTGTGTCTTTTGACATTATTGAATAAAAGCAGGGTTCACAGTATTTATCACTTACCGTGTGTCAGGCTCAGTACTAAGTGCGTTCGCTCAACCCACTGTCTCCTCTTACCAAACAAAACGCTTCGCAGAAATCCCCTAATTTTTCTATTTCTACATTTTCAACCCTCCAGTCTCTTTTCCACAAAGCATTTACATTGCTCCATCTAAAATTAAAGCAGACATGTCACTTCTTTGCTCAAAACTCCCCAATGGCATTTTCTCTTGGGAAAGGAAAATCACTAAAGTTAGCATAACCTGTAAGATCTTAAATAAGTTCGCCCCTGCTGACTTCGTTCTGCACTCACGTAGACAACATTTGCTATGTCCTAGCTGTGCTGTTTTTGGAAAATTAGGATATACTTCAAATATATAAAGGGATGTAAAGGATTTTACACTGAACACCCATATATACTTATCACTCATTCTTGGAGAAAAATTACAAAACATGTATGAAACTCACAAATAAAAAGCTGAGCTAAACAAGTCAGACACAAATGAGTACATACTATACCGATGCCATTCTCAATCAGACAGCGTGGTCCGTGGTGTTAGAAATCAGTACAGTGTTTACTTTGGGGGAAGGAAAAAGGAGGCAGTATCCAGGTGTGGATACAAGGCAGGCTTCTGAAGTACTGGGCAGGTTCTGTTTCTTGATTTGGGTATGGGTGTGTTCACTCAGTGATAATTCATTGAGCTGCAACATGATTTGTGTATTTTCTGCACATATGCTGTACTTTAACTAAAAAAATTTTAGAAAAATAATACTAATAGGTTAATATTAAGAAGTCTATTAAAAGGTGTTGAACAGTATAATTTCAATTCTAAAATTGTCTTCATTTAATAGTAAATACTTATAATGTTTGCTATTTTTGTTTATTGAACAAATATTTATTACCTGCTAGGTGCTGAATACACACACTGGGTAAACACAGAGGCCACGTCCTTGCCTTCAGGAAGCTTACCTAATATATCACTGCTATGATGAATTTATGCACTTACTAGATGAATATCTATTGAGCACCTACACAGGATTAAACTGGGGAAATCTTCTATCCTTTACAAAGCAAATTTGTATTTATTTACACAATGGATCTACTCCAGAACATTTCCCATCCTGATTCAAAGCAGAGATGTAGAACTGGAAAATGGTAAAAGTTACATTTTCTTTAACAAAAAAAAGAAAAGTTCAGTGAGTGATACATTTAATAAACAATACAAAGTACCACTAATTGAGAAAAAAAATGGAAGAAGGAAAAAATAGAATTAAAGGGTTTTAATAAAGTTTTATTATATTAATTGCATATAATTACTGTAAGGTTAGCAATGTGGGAGGAATTTTCTCTGGTATTTCAGCAGATAGCAGGCATAAGTAAATTATTATTTATTTATTCAAATATGATTATTATTATTTACTCAAATTATTTAATTGAAAGCCTTTATAAGATTACTGCAAAAAAAGTAGTAGACAACAAAATCCCTAATTGAAAATAGTGATAACACATTTAAAATATTACTTGTACATCAAAATGATTTAAAGAGAAAATGAAACGGAAGTAATTTTGGCACAATCTAAAAAGAAAATGTGATAATACATAAATGTATTTAACATACTCTTATAATATAGAATGTATTTTCCCTGTGCATATGGAATTTGTGTATTAAAGACTAGGTCTTTGGAAAAATAAAAGACTAAATTCACACTTGGTAACTTTTTATTCAATTATAAAACAGTTTTCCAATGTGAGTAAATAGATTGGATTTACTTTATATGACAATTGTATTATCTAAAACCTCACAAAATAGAGACTCTCCTAATTAAATGGTCAGGGCTAATACATGGTATTGTTAAATCTAAATCTTGTTTTGGGGATGAAATTCATTATCACTTGAATGATAGTTGGACTGGTTAAGTAACCTTGTTTTCGAAGTGGTTATTTTGGCAGTTGTTAGAGTTGTACGTTGGCGGTTATTGACCTCTGGTGTGGGAGTGATGATAATGGATGTTAGGATTTACCTTGCAAGCATCCTAACAATGGTTGCAACGGAAGGGGTCATTATGACTTTGCCATTTCTGTCAAGTAGGTGTGATATTGTGATTACTGGATTAGTATACATAGAGGCAGCATTTGGTTCAGACTAATAAGTAATAGATAGCTTTAAACAATGTATCAGCAGAAGTTACAGTGTTTATAGAATCAGTTGATAGGGTACTGGAGGGTTTAGTGAGGTTTGTATGTTGTAGTACCATGTGCAGTAGAAATGGTGGTGGTGTAGAAATGGTAGTATGACTGTAGGACTGATTGATGTGGTGGTCCCTACTGCAAAATTTCAGTAGAAGTTATAGTAGCAGCATGTATTGTTGATGGAATGTTGTTGTGGCAATGGATTCATGAGAAGGCAGAGTGAAATTGCTAACTGCATTGTGACAATAAATTACTTAGTTGTGGGTGCATTTTCTATTAACAGGTATCATTATGTTTCTATTACCAGGTATGGAAATTATCATCTCAGCTGAGGTCATTAGGGTGCTGTGATTAGAAAGCTGGTAGCATCTGTGTCACCTTTATTTTTACTGGAGGAAAGGGGGTTGAAGATGATGTTTTATTTATGTCAGAGAACAGACCAGATTCAGTCACTGAGTTGGAGGTAACTAATGTGGTAGTGCAAATTCAGTTGAAGAGCAGACAGTAGTGTCTGGAGATTCTGTTAAACTGATATTGTAGGTTCATTTGAAATGAAAATAACTCAGACTTGAAGTTGCTGAGTAATTTATGTAGTTGTAGCTTCAGCTGAGTGGGAGGCTTTGCCACTGTGGAACCATTGTGGAGTTGAATTGGTACTGTAATATTATAATGGTAGACCAGAAAAAGTTACGGCAGTCAGAGAGTCAGGTAATATGAACCCGGTAGTCATGGTGCTGGGTGCAACTGAAACGGTACTTGCAATTGTGGTAACGTCTCCAGTTGAGGGAAGATGATTGGAATTATGGTGGTAGGTTCAGGTTAAAAGATGGAGCTAACAGTTGTGTTGGTGGGATTCAGAAGAAGGGGTAACTGCGGCTGTGGCTGTAGGTTCAGCAGAAGTTGCAGAAGGGATGGTAGTGGCTGATGTGATTGTACCCTTAAGTGGTAGTGCTGGCAGTTGTGATAGTTGGTTCAGTTGAAGTGAAAGCAACTGTGGTGGTTGTAGGTTCAGTAGAAGTGGTAGAAGAAGGAGTGGTGGTTGTTGAGTTTGTAGATTAAGAAGTAGGGCTGGCAGCCATTGTGGTAGCTGGTTCAGCTGGAGAGGTGGGCGATGCCGTGGCTGTGGATTCAGTAGGAGCAGCAGTGGGGACAGCTGTGGTTGGAGCCTCAGCGGTACCAGTACTGGCATCTGCAGTGGTAACTGGTTCAGCTGGAGAGGTGGGCAATGCCGTGGCCGTGGATTCAGTAGGAGCAGAAGTGGGGGCGGCTGCGGTTGGAGCCTCAGCGGTACCAGTACTGGCATCTGCAGTGGTAATTGGTTCAGCTGGAGAGATGGGTGATGCCGTGGCCGTGGATTCAGTAGGAGCAGCAGTGGGGGCGGCTGCGGTTGGAGCCTCAGCGGTACCAGTACTGGCATCTGCAGTGGTAATTGGTTCAGCTGGAGAGGTGGGCGATGCCGTGGCCATGGATTCAGTAGGAGCAGCAGTGGGGGCAGCTGTGGTTGGAGCCTCAGTGGTACCAGTACTGGCATCTGCAGTGGTAACTGATTCAGCTGGAGAGGTGGGTGATGCCGTGGCTGTGGATTCAGTAGGAGCAGCAGTGGGGGCAGCTGTGGTTGGAGCCTCTGTGGCCACTGTTGTTGTCAGGTCAGATGAATTGGTTGCTGCTGCTGTTGTAGATTCTGTTGAATCAGTGGTTGTTAAGCCGGTAGGTTCTGTTGAAGAGCTAGCAGTGGTTGTAGAGATGGTAGTTAGAAAAGACGTTGTGGTTGTGGAACCTACTGTAGTAGTGGGAACTGTAGTTTGGGAACTAGCAGATGAAGCTGTTTCAGTTGTCGATGAGGGTGTCCCATGGTTTTGAGGAAGCTGGATAACAATGGTGGGGTTATTATTTCTCCCACTATACACCAGACACACTATGAGAACTCCAATCGCTGTCGTTATTACACAAGCTAAGAGAGAAACCAGGAATATTTTCCACAGAGACCAGTCACTGAAGAAATTCCGTGTCACCTGGAAAGGATTTATATAAACACTGAAGTTGAAACTAAATATTGCAAGAAAAATTAATGCCATTGATCATCCTTTTATATACAGATTACTTTAGTAAAAAAAATGTTTAAACATAAAATGTATCTTAGTGGCCTGTAATATTGGCTCAAATTTAAGTTTTCATTTACGAAAGTCTTGGTTCTTGTACTAGGAATAAAGAAATTTCCACTGATCTCTCTGCTTTCTTTCTGTATGTCTGTATTTAAAACTAAAATAAACAATAAATGTCACCTCAGAAACCCTTTCTTCCTCACACCATCGAAAGAATTATCCACTGTGTGACTGACTGCTGCATACATTTGAGGGACCCAAAAGATCATCTGATTAAACTTTCTTCCCTTTTTGGCCTCTCACGTATCAGAAATGTGTCTGCTTTGGAGTCTCCCATTTTAAATGCATTAATTAATGGCTTACCAAATATTCTAGCTAACTTTTCCAACAGGTTAGTATAATATTTGGCAGCATGAAATTTGGAGTTGAAAACATTTGTTGAAATCCAGCTTCTGCTGCCACCAGCTGTTTTCACTGTATGGGTAAGATACATCCATAAAAATCTATGTGATAAAGTTAGAATAGGGATTAATGTCAGTAACATTACTTGGCAATCTCTCTCTGTCTCTCTCTCTCTCTCTGTCCATCTATCTCATATATATATATGTATGTATGTATAATTTGTTATTGTAGAGGAAACATTGCATAGTATAAAACATGTAAGCCTTGAGATCAGATAGTCTTGAATTCCATACCATTAATATTCTGAGCAAGTTTCTTAACTTCCCTAATTTTTAACTTGCCAGAAACTTCCTCCAAGTTAGATTTTTGCAGAAGGCAGTGCATTGTCATAATTAAGGGCATAGGCATCGGAGTCTGACAGATTCAGGTTTAAATTTTAAATCCATCTTTTACTAGATAGATGATGGCATTTGAAAATGTGCATTGTCCTGGAAAGCCTCCGTTCCCTGGTATGAATCATATCACCCATTTCATAGGGCTGCTGTAAATAGTAAATAAGAAAACGGTATGGATAACATTTTCCTAGCACTACTTACTTAGTGCCCAAAGAACATTTCACTAATTTCACCTGATTTCACTAATTAGCTCATTCTTATCCCTTGTCTGGTGACTGAAAACGATCACTAAAGGAAACAAACAGTGCCTATGTCTTTGGAGCATGTAGGGTAGCTCTTCAATGTCCCAAAATAGGGGACACTGTCTTGGACAATAAACCTCAATTTGGTTTTGAGAGCGACACCCACTAGGCAATGAGGAGCAGGTCAAGGGCATTGGGTACAAAGGCTAAGGGATTCGGGGCACCAAGTAAGAGAGTCCGAAGACTAATGGCACCCTCTGCTCCAAGTCATCTAGGCCTTAGAAAGGAAGCTAAGAGCAGAGGAGAGGAAGGATGGTACACACATCTCAGAGGCAAAATCACCCTCATTTTTAAACAATTTTTAACAAGAGATTAACAGAAACTCATCTTAGCCTGACCTCAGATCTGTGCTCAGTGCTGTTACTGCCAGTAACTAGTTGTGTGAATTCTTGCAAACAATCTAAACTTCCTAGACCACAGTGTTTTCCATCTGTGGCTGAGTAAAGGTGTCTGAAATAATTTTCAGCTCTCTGATTGGCCTGTTTTGTTTGAGGTCATCAGAGACATATTCTCTAAATAATCCCCATCAAAAGCCTTCTTCTGCAGTGTCTTTTGTCCTAAAGAGTTTTTCCTCTCTCGTTTTATTAAAGTCTTTCCAAACTGTCCCCAGAGCACGATTAATCAGAGCAGGGCTGTAGTCCAGAGCCAGCAGCACCCAGTCTGCCAAGCATCGCCAGCAATCAGTCAAAATCAAGTTTCCACCTTGGAGCCGGGGATGGGGGCTGAGTGAGAGGAAGACTCAGAGATCAGATCTCAAGATGAAGAAAACAGAATAACAAGAAATAGGGTGAAGAATATAGGAAATCTGCTTCTGGGCACCAAATCCAGGTGATACTGCATAGTTTCTGAGTCAAGGCTGAAAACGGGTGAGGTCAGAAATAGGAGGCTGCTGGAAGGCCCACAGTGAGCCTCAGAAGCAGGAAAGGAAGGAGAGTGAGGCAGATCACCCACAGACTACGGCCCCAGGCTTTAACACATGACTTCACCCTCCACTGAGCAAGGGCTACAGTGTCACTCACTGTCAACGAATTTGCTGTCATCACCTACTCAGTCCTCCAAACAAAGGGGGCACAAAACTTAGTTTTTTTTTAACCTTTATACGTTTTCCCTAAACTCTGCATGTTTCTTCTTTCCATCTTAAATGAAGAACCCCATAAATCTACCTGTTCTGCATTCCCTCTCAGTGACTTGACATGTTCAAAAGATGCTGTAGATTTTCAATAGAACAATGCTAATTAATTGAATATTTTTCCTCTGAAATATTAGATCAAGTGCATTTCCATGTGGATTACATTATAACCCAAAGAAACGGTGTTGCCCCAAACATTACCTGACATTGTTGGAATTCTCTGTTTGGAAAGTTTGAGTGTCCAAGTGTCCCTGTGTTGGTGCAGACATCAGTTAAATTGGTACCAGCATCACCAGTTACATCAACTGATGTTTTCAACCCACATGCTGAACTGTGTGCTTCATACTTTCTAAGGTTCATGAACGGCTGTATTCAGAAAAGAATGGGGGAAAAATAAGAAGCTATTGTCTTTTATGTCTAAAGCAATACACTACTGACAAATATAAATCAAATTGTGACATATTATGGCATATTTGATCAAATAAGATCATTTGAAACCAGACTAAGGAATAAATAAATACATTTATAATATTTCTTCTCAAAATAAGAAAATCTAATTAGATCATGTTACATTTAATTACTTTATATAATTATTGATGTTAAAACTCAGACTTTATTTTTATCTTCATCATATTTAATGGATTTGTTAAATATCATTATGTGGCAAGCTGATGAAGGAAGATCACATTTTAAAAAATTCCACAGTAGGATATGGAGAAAAGGGAACCCTCACACACTGTTGGGGGAAATGTAAATTTGTGCAGCCACCTGGAAAAAAGTTGGAGGTTTCTCAAAAAACTAAAAATAGAACTACCACATGACCTAGCAATTCCACTCCTGGGTACACATCTGAAAAAAAACCAAAAACTAATTCAAGAGAAATTGCACCCCAATGTTCATAGCAGTATTATTTACAATTGCCAAGGTATGGAATCAACCTAAGTGTCCATTAACAGATGAGTGGATAAAGAACATGTGGAAGAATACACGATGGAATACTACTCAGCCATAAAAAAGAATTTTTGCCATTTGCAGCAACATGGATGGACTTGAAGGGCATTATGCTAAGTGAAATAAGTCAGAGAGAGAAATACAAATACTGTATATCACTTATATGTGGAATCCAAAAAAATACAACAAAATAGTGAATAAAACAAAAAAGGAACAAACTTATAGATAAAGAGAACAAATTATTGGTTACCAGTGGGTAGAGGGAAGGGGGAGGAGCAGCAGAGGAGTAGGGGGGAAAAGGCTTATTATGGGATTGTATGAAATCATGTGGGTGAAACTTTTGAAAATTGTAAAGCACTATAGAATTTAAAGAATCATTCAATTAAAAAAATGACATACTTCTGTGTAATTCTACATGACCATAAATTTGTATGCCTCAGCTAGTATGGAATAATAAAATTCGTTGTGGAAAAAATGAAGTAAATTAAATGAAAAAATAACAAGTCCCACAATGAAAACTCTAGAGACCTTAAGGCTTGTCAAGGACAACCCTTTGGGGTCTTATTCATAATGAGAAAACCAAATCTAAAGAGGTAAAGTGAGATTCTGGATAGAACAAACTGCAATAGTCCACTTCTTCCACTGTAATCAATCAATCAATCAATAAAATTGAAGAGCTTTGAGAGAAGTGAAAATCAGATTTTTTTTAATTTAAATAAAGAAAGAACTTTTCCAAAGTAACCTAACAATCAAAGAACATTTTCTTTTCTAGGGGAATTGGTTGATTCTAAGCATAAGCTGAGGTTCTGACAAACCAAAACAGTCAACAAAACTTTTGGTGTTCATGTGAGTCTGGTATAATGGACTGGAAAATAGAAAAGGCCCAATTGTAAGGTCTTTGTAATGTTCTGGGATAGCTCAGGAGGCTGGAGACCAGGATGGAAAGGCAGAGTAAAGTCTCTAGCAGTATCATAGTGATTAGGAGATAAAATTCTGCTGGAAGAAAGGAACTGATCACAAACACAAGACTGGTTTCCCCTAAAGACTTTGCCATATTTTGAGGCTGCCTGGCATAGAAAGCTAAAGAGTTGACCTTGAAACCTTGGAATGTCAACCCATCAAGAACATAGGTACAAACATTCTAAACAAAACACATGGTCAATTAAATCCAAGAATATATAAAAAGGTTAAAAAATCATGACCAAATGAGGTCTACCCAAAACCTAAGCTAACTTGAAATGAAAGTTAGTTTAATATTCAAAACAGCTAATGTAATTTACCACAGTAACAAAAAATAAAGGAGAAAAAATGTGTGAATATATCAAAAATGCAGAAAGAGTTTTAGCAAAATTCAACAACCATCTGTGATAAAAATTTCTGAGCAAACTAGTAACAGAATCTACAATCTGATAAAGGGTAATTCCATAAAACCTAAAGCTAACATCATAATTAACGGTGAAATATTTCATGCTTTCCCCCTGAATTCGGGGCCAACATAAGATGTTCACTTTCCCACTTCCATTCAACATTACATCAGAGGTCTTAGCCAGTGTATTGTCAGGAAAACAAAAAGAAAGTTGTAAAATTCAGAATAAAAAGAATAATGCAATGCTTGTGTTTATAGAAAATCCAGAAGAATCTACAAACAGAATGTTAGAATGAGAAACTGAATTAATGAAGTCACTGAACACAAGGTAAATACACAAAAAAAATCAAAAAAAGTTGGAGTTATCAGTATAAACTCACGTTTAGCTTAATATAAATGCAGATGATTACACACAGAAATATTTAGAGAAATAGATATGTAATATACACACATAAATTTCCTTGCTTTGTCAGCTGAGAGGACCTAGAAGCAACAACACTCTAGCAGCAACAAGCACCTAGATCTTGGTTTCTGATAAAAGGAACCAGGGGTCCTTGGAGAAATGGCTGATTCTAGAGCTGGGAGAAATATACAAGATAAGCCTGGGGCATCTTGTAGCACCAGAGATTAAGGAAGTCTTCCATGCTTCACCAAACTAATAATAATAATAATAATCATGATAATAATAATAATGATAATAAAAGACACAAGAACTAACTGAAAGAGTTCTCAAAGGCCAAAGCTGTAAAAATCTGAGCAAAAAACTTCAAAGTAGTACCAGATTATAACGCAAAATATAAGACAAATATCTGGGAGTTCATATTCATATAAATCATTGAACAAATAAATAAATGAAGGAGAAGAGACAAATCTCTTATGCAGAAGACCTCCAAATGATTGACATAGACACTATACCCTCAAGAAACGTAACTCCCCACTTTCTAAGTGTGGACTGAGCACAGCAACTTCCAAAGAACACAGTTTGGGAAGGGGGAGTGTGGAGAACAACTTTAAGAATCCTGTCAACTACTTCTTCAGCCAGGTCCCCACAGTCAACATGAACAATGATAAGTCATGTTAATAACAGGTGTCACTGACCTGATGTGATGAGAATGGCATTTTGCTTCCATGGTCGTCCCTAAAACAAAAACCACAGCCCCAGCCTAATCATTAGGGGAAGAAAAATCAGACAAATTCCAATTGGTGGAAATTCTACAAAATATCTGACCAGTATTCTTCAAAACTGTCAAGGTCATCCACAATAAGGAAAGTCTGAGAACCTGTCACAGCCAAGAGAAACCCAAGGAGTCATGATTACTAAACGTAATTTGGTATCTGCAATGTGATCATGGAACAGAAAAGGTGCAGTACGTAAAAACTAAGAAGGTCTGAATAAAGTATGCACTTTTGTTAATAATAATGTATCAAAAAGGTAATAATAGTGTATCAACATTGGTTCATTAATTGTAACAAATGTACCATATTAGTGTTAAATGTCAGTAACGGGAAACGGGTGAGGAAAAGAGGTGAGGGAGGTTAAGAGGTACCAACATCCAGTTGCAAAATAAATGAGTCACAGGTGTGAAATGTACAGTGTGGGGAATATGGTCAATAACTATGTAATATCTTTATATGGTGACAGATTGTAACTAGACTTATTATGGTGATCATTTTGAAATGTACAAAAATACCAAAACACTATGTTGTGTAACAGGAACTAATACAGTGTTACTATAGGTCAATTATACATCAAGAACAAACAAACAAACTCATAGAAATAGAGATCAGATTTGTGGTTACCAGAGGTGGGGTACATTGAGGGGAGGGGGAATTGGATGAAGGCAGTCAAAAGGCACAAACTTTCAGTTATAAGATAAATAAGTACTAGGGATGTAATGTACAACATGACAAACATAATTAACACCGATGTATGTTACATATGAAAGTTAAAGTAAATCCTAAGAGTTCTCATCAGAAAAAATGTTTTCTATTTCTTTAATTTTGTTTCTATATGAAATGATGGAATTTCACTAAACTTATTGTGATAATTACTTAATAATGTATTTAAGTCAAATCATTGTGTTGTACACTTCAAACTTATACAGTGCTATATGTCAATTATATCTCAGTCAAATTGATAAAAGAAAAAAAGAGAAAAGAGGAAATTGCATCTCAGGTGCATGGAAACTCTCTGTACTGTGTTCACAATTTTCTATAAGTCTAAATATTTTTTAAAGTTTTTCAAAACAACAACAAATTTACATTATTCAAGTTCTAGTGCCAGGGTTTCTAAGTCTAATAAGACCAGTATCCATCTGTCCACACTCTACTAACTAAAATTCCTCATATCAGAACGAGATCTATGGCCTTAATATTATTAATGCCATCCTCTTTTTTGACAGAACTAGGCAGTCCATGAAAGAACTATGGAAGACAAGTCATTTGGCAACCTCCCAACATGCATTTTCTAGTTTCTATTTGATTTTTCTACTCTTACAGATCTTATGCTTCATTGGTGAAGCACAAAAGACTTGTTTGAATTTGACAAAATATGTGCAAAAAGATTAGAAGCTGGAAAATGTTTGAGCACAACCATATTCACCATAGTCTTTATGAGGTGGGTAGCACAGAGGAGAAAGGGAAGGGTGTTGGGAAGATATAAACAAAAGATTTCACAACTAAGGAACAGTATAATGGGTATAGACAACCTTCTTGTACTATAATTATGTAATGTGATAAATATCACTATAGTGGCAATCATACTAGAATATGTAATAATATCAAAGGAGCACATTGCACACCTCAAATTTACACGATATTGTATGTCAAATATATTCAACAAAAAAATTAAAAAATAAAGATTTCATCTATATCTGTAATGGTTTATTTCTTCAACTTGGTGCTTGTACCAAGTTTATTATTATTATATTATTCTTTAAATCTTTTAAATACATGTTGAATTTTTTAAAGTAAATGAATTAAAAGGGTGGATTCAGTTAAGAAAGATTTTGGTGGTTAGGTTTTCTTGAAGCACAGTTAAAAGAAAAATAACTCCAGATACAGTTTTAAGAAAAAGAAGGAGCATAATCTGTGTTACATACTTAGGGGAATGTGAATTGTTACATGTAAATTTGTTACAGCTGAAAAATATTATAGAAGTATTTAAATTTTTTCTCATGGGACAGCAAGAGTAGTATTTAACTGTACTCTCAATCATATTGATTAAATATCCACTCCCAAATGGTTATTAAAAATGCTATTGACATTGCTAGTTCAATTAACCTATAATTTCTATTATAGTAATAAAGCTAAATATGTGTGCAGACACTGGCCATTGAGCAACTACAACTAAAAATAAAAGGGAGTAGAATCATATATAGTCAAGAAGGAAGACACTTGGGCATAAAAAAATTAGTCAAGGTCTGTGTTTCTAAAGTTACAATATCATGCCAAAGAAATAAACAGAATAACTATGTAGTGATACCTAATAAGAGAAGATATGATACACACAGGCACTTTAACAAATTTCCATCTGTTTTTAACTTTGAGAAAATCACGAAGATTCATATTTTATAAAAGCTTTGTGTTTTGGGGTATTATTACTACCACTATTCTTCAGCTATTCAGTTGCTTGTAGCTGATGAACTTGAATATTTTTGAACTTTTGTAATTAAATAAAAATTCACTAGCCAGATCAACTTACCAGAATTGAAAATATTTAAGAGAAGGAAGATGGTGGGTGACTACACTGAAAGCAGGCAAGTCTCTAAAGTTAAAATTTTGAGCAGTTGGGGAGCTATGAATTATAGTTAATTACCTCTTGGTAGAAACTAATAATTTCCATGATATACATCTAATATGCATTAGCTATGTTCATGAAATAAAGTTTTAAATTCTCTGCTCATAACTTAGAAGAGATTAATTTACCATTTCATGTTTCCTAAGAGGGAAAAACAAACTCCTAAATTTTTCTATTCTATTTAGCCTTCAACTGATACTTAATCCATTGGTAAAAATGGCCCTCAATGGAAAAAAAATTTTTTTTTCTCTGCCATTATGTCCTAATACCCAGATGTAAAGTGAAACAGTCAATGATGAAAATACATGCCCTTTATTTGAAAACTCCCAGCACTGTCTAGGGATATTTTCAAGATGACCAATCCCTTACAAAAAGGGACCTTTTTATCTGAGTATCGTGACACTGTGAAAACATAATGACATGATTATAAGACCAGAAGAACCAGGAAGAACATCTTTAGGGGAAGGGTTGTTGATCTAGAATCAAGAGAAGGATTTCTTTGCCTCATAACTTCCTTGTTAGTGTAGGGGGACAAAAATAATTTTCCTCACAAAATGTAATTGTCCATTCAAACTTACACTGATTTTATTCAACAAATTTCCATTTCTATTTCTAGTATCAAGGGCTCTAGTCAGATATGAACAGTTACATAAAAGGCAATCCCAAAACACAGCACTAAATAGTAAATTGTTTCTTCTAAAAACATAATCAATAGTCAAATAATACTATATATAATTAAACTCTAATATTTCACTTGAATACAATTCTCTACCAAAAAAAGAAATTCATGTATAGTTAAGTAGAGACTAATCCAGAGAATTTGCTAGATAATTTGCTTCCTAGGCCTAGACTTCACTTACAAGATTGTCTTCTAACTTTCAAAGATACATGAGATCTTTGAGCTCTGACAAATCCACACATTCTACTAAAAATCCAGGTAATTAACACAAACATTTATATATCACATTTTAAGAGCCATAATTTGTTAATCAAGCCAAGTGTAGATTTGTTGTCTTATACTTCAGTTATAACTGTAGAGAATTATTTGAACAGGTTATTAAATTATTACCCAAATCTGCTAATAGATCAGTGAGTATTAAAATGAATTTCTCAATTTTGCATATACTGATATACAGAAAAAATACAGGTTTTCTAATTAACAAGTAGTAATAGAATAGCCAAAAATTGTCTTCCATGTAAATGTTTGATAAAGAATTCCTTTTGGGGAAGAATCATATTGTTACAAAAAAATATTAAGAGTTGTATAATTATTGAAGACAAGACTCTGACCTATCTGAACATACCACGGTGCTGCCACCAATACTCACTGGCTGGCTTCCAGATTGTTCAATATTCACTACGTATTTCCCACGTTTTCTGTCCATTCTTGAGGTGCTGGTATCACAAGTTTACCTCCAGAAACATTTTTCAGCCTGTTCATTGCCCTTTATAAACCTGCAACCTTGAGGAATAATAGAGTTGATTAGTATCTACTATGAGACATCAGTGCTAGTGTGGATCAGGCTAAATAAATAATTATTCTTTAGATGGGCTCCACCTTAAAGGAAGAAGTGGGGTGTTAAGCAATTACATAAGGAAACAAGAAAATCAATCCCACCTCTGTGATTACACCCCAATACTATGCCACCACGCAGCCCGCCTAGTAGAAAGACACTGCAATCATACCATCTTCCTTTTCTCTCTCCTATCACATCATTTCACAGAACTCTTCCTTCTGATCTCAGAAACAGCCCAAGATAGAATTCTGAAATAAGTGAATGTTGTTGTTGCTCCTTTAATAACCAGACATGAACCTCTTTCCCCTCTATTGGCAACAACTTTCTGGCAATCACGACCCTCTCCTCATCAAATCTTGACCTTCTCGAGTTCCTCCTCAGCTTTAAAATTTTTCCAGTCTATTCTCTCTCTCTGCTTCTGGAAACTGTTCATCTAACTTGACTTATACTTTTGGGAAAAAATAATATAATTTGGTTGTATGTATTTGGCAATAGTTACCCAGAAGATTACTTCTGATTCTGCTTGCAATTTAGTAACAGGATACGTGGGCAGGTGAGCCTTTTCTAACTTCTGCAAATTATACTCAAAACTAAAGGACTTTTTTCTTATCTGCAGAAATATCTTCGGCGGGATCTAAAAGTCAATTGGCAAAAGTTAAGAAATCATTGTTAACCTCAAATAAAAAATGCTCAATCAGTTCCCAATACATGTATCCAGAAAATCCCAAATAAAATTTGTGTCGAAAGTTGTTTATGAAGAATGGTGCTTAAATAACCTAAAAGTCTGAAACTATCTCTTCAGTAGTAATTTGTCCATAGATAATTTATTACAAATGAAGCAACAAAGACGAAGTACTTATGCTTTTTAGTTGAAAATGTCTCATAGAGCACTTTTTAACTGGCCGGACACCTATCAGGTTTCAAAGATAAGAATTACCTGATCATGGAGCTGCAAGAGGTCTGGGAGATCTTGTAGTTCAGCCTTGTCATTTTAAGGTTGAGGAAATTTGTATCCAAAGAAGGGAAGTGATAAAACCAGTCGCGTGATGGAACCCAGTTTCCTTTCAGTCTAATATCATCTCTATAATTAGCTTATTAATAGTGTCTTTGTAGAAAGATGGATAGCCTAGTAGGAAGTCAAGCAAATGTCCTTTTGAAAACAAACTGAAACAAAGATTTCAAAGACTTGGATTTGGAAAGGATCCTAGATACGATGCCTGTTATATGCCACCTGAGACTTACTGAACCAGACTGTCAGGGGCAGGGTCTGAGGGCCTGACTTTTTGGTTAAATGCCAAGTAATCCTTATTCAAACAATATTTGAGAAATACTTTACTAAATAATGATTCCAAGGGTGCTCATAGAGTGTTTTCATACCTTTAGGGAAGAAAATTGTGTGTGTAAAGAAACTTCAATTTTCTTACATCAAAAAATGGGTTAAGTTTTCAAGTTGTGTATTCCTTCAATAAGCACTATTACGTCTACTATACCCAAGCATTGTGCAAGATGCTGAGTGCTCAATGGAGAATGAGCCAAGATTTCAGCTTTCCTGGAGTAGAGTAAAACATACACTGATTATGTATTAGAATGTATTTTGATCATTTCTAAAGTGCTCCTATAAATGCACTCTTCAGCTAAAGTTTCCATTGGAATCCACGGGAGCAAAGTAAAATGGCCTTGGGATCTACAGAACACAAAAGGCATGAAAAAGCTAAAGAAGGGATTCGTTCTAAGGAGGAGGAAGAGACAATGCTTTGCCTCTCCATAATGAAACTAAAGCAATGGAACTATGGCTTTTGTGACAGTGAAAGTAGAGTGATCATATATTTTATCACTCCAAGTCAAAGTATTTCTGAGAGCAAAAGGAAGCAGTATTAATAATTTAATTTTGCAGCGATAACACTATCCCATATAAACCAGGACATGTGGTCACTTAACTATAGGGAACCCAGGCAAGTTAGGAGTTTCACTAGTACTAATCATGACCACCTGGTAAGTCAATGAATTTAAATGATTTAAATACAATCATTTAAATACAATGATTTAATGTATCTAGTGAACATATATTTGAATAGAATATATATTTCACTTCAGCTTTTAAAAAAATCTAGTATGGCATTGTGGTACTAAGACACACATATTTAAATTCTGCACTGGATTTCCATAACCACTGAGTAGGCAAAATTCCACAGGGTGCATCATTAGGTCACTGACAAAATAATATCAAAGTTCTACCCTCCCTATCATTAACTCATGAAGTGTTATAAGAGCCAAAGTAAGAATGAACAAGTAAATTGCTGTGTACTTAAATTTTCAGTATAAAACTGGAATTTTCTTAATTTTTCAAAGAACACTTTTTGTGCTCACCTCACAAGGGCAGCAGCTAGAGTAGAGCACACCTGGATTACTACAACATGCAAAGAAATACAGGTAACTCTTACTGGTATGCTGAATATCTCCTAGAAAATAAGCTCTTTGATATCTGCAGAATTTTAAGCTGAAAGAATTTGGAAGTCTGTATTAATTGAGAGTGGTTGACAGTCCTTTAACAACTGGTAATTTTTTCAGCCAAAAGAATCCAAAGCCTGTTAAAATGTCATCTGTTATGAAATGAACCACACTGTAATCTTAAAGATAACAATAAAATTAATTTATTAATCAAGTTACCCATTTGAAATATTTCCATGACTGACATTTCATCGTGATCTGATACTAATGAAAATACCTTTGTATTTCTGCTTTGGTCTTTCAGTGTGGTGACAACTCATATGACAGCCCTAGCTCTGCCATCTTTAACAATTCTTTTAGGCCAGGACATTACTGTAGTTCATAATGTTGCGTTGAGTGATTAAAATGATAACCAGACAGACAGATAGCAGATTTCAAAGGCTTCATTATACTATTTAGATCTGTATTTCCTACTAATTTAAACTTGATAAGATAATCATTCAAAATGCACAGAAATTATAAAAGAAGTTTTTTGGTATTAAGTCCAAATCAAACCAGTGCAATTACTATGCAAAAAAAAAAAAAAATGACCAAAGTGGGAGCGTGAAAAACTAAAACTATCTGCACATTTGTTCAAGAATCCACCCCTCTTGTCCTTCCCTCCTCAAAGAAAAAACAAAAACAAATCAATTGAGAGGTTGTTTTTCCTTCACATCAAGAGAAGGATACAGGAACACAGTTCAGATACAGATGAGAGGTAAGAAAACAAAAATTCCATCCCTTGTTGAAGAAAGTCACTCGGGCACACTAAACAGGTGCTCCTCTACACCCTGGCTGGTGTCTGACTCAGCCACATCTTGTCATTAATATTACTGAAATGTCTTGTGATGGGTGCCTCTTCCAGCACATACCACACTGAACATATCTAATCCGCCTAATACCTTCCTGAATTAAGTATCATTACCCCGTTTTCCTGATGAAATACTAAAGCATTCAGCAACACTTCACGGGTTTCAAGGTAAGTCTGTGGCTCCGCGTTCATTCACCCAAGAAGTGATTATTAAATACTTACTATATTCACTGTGCTACATTAGATGCTAAGAAAAATTGGGAAATGGAGGAGAGGGAAAAATGTTTAGAAAAAAATCAAAAACAACTAGACATGCCTCAGGATATATCAAGGCAGCATGGTTGTTTACGAGCAGCAAGAAAGAAGCATCTTTAATGCCTGGAGAAGACTTGCCTACTAGGGAAAGGATGCTAGAATTTAGACCCAAATTATATTACAAGCTTAGAAATTTCTGGGCAGAAAGCGAGACTTAAAAGCTTTGCAGACTGGATCTCTGTTTGGGGTTTGGGCAAATGATCAGCATAAGACAATCCAAACAAAAATGTCAGGGCTTCCCAACAGGTGCAATTCAGTTGGAGAATGATCAGAGTTTGAGCATTCAATGCCATCTATAAAATGATCTGCCTACAGTTAGCAGAGCTCTAACACCTGGATAAATGAGACTCCTGTATCCTAAGGGATGGGGACTGAAAAAGAAAGACAAGGCTTCCAGCCCTATTTGGGAACCCAGGAAAACATGCTAATTACCAGAATAGGACCTCAGAAAGGAGACCCAGGAGGATCTCAGGCCTACAGAATGAGTAATAGAAAAAGGACTTGGACTTGTAAACTCCACTATCATAATCTGGTTCTCAGATGTGGGTACCATTAAATGTTGGGATGAGCACTGGTCCCCAGACCACAATGAAAGTAATACCAGTTATTCAAGCCCTCCCAATACATGATAGAATTGCACTTTCTATCCTCCTCTATTTCTTCTCCACCTCCTTGAAGTCAGGTTTATTCTAGCCAGAGTTGTCAGTAGAAGAGAGGTGTATCACTTCAAGGATGGAGCATTTAATGTTGAGACCAGTCATAAGCCATGACCAATGGCAATGTTTTGCAAAGAGGCCAGGTTCCATTAGCCTGAGTTTCAGACGATAAATGGAGCAGAGCCCATAGATGACCAGTAATAGGCAAACAGTGTGACCAAAAAATAAACCTTTGTTGTTATAAGCCATTGTAATACCCGTGTTATTTGTTGCTACAGCAAAATCTAGCCTATCCAGACTGAAACAGAGCTTCAGGTGGTCAGCAATAGGTCATTATACCTCATACTAAGGCTAAAATATTACATATCAGGACATAGCATATAATGTAAGGTCCTAATGTTCAAAACTGGGCTTTAACAATCTGGTCTGTCTCAGTCATGGTGGCTCTAGAATTTGGGCAGGACAGAAGCTGCTGTGTAATGCTGGAGTCGACTCAATTAGGAGGAATGTGGCAAAACTGACAGTAAATATGCAGAGAGTGATGTTTTTCAAAATACACATTAAAGCAAAAGCAGTTACTGATGTGGAATAATGCCAGTCACTGAAGGTTCTTGGAGGTGTAAGCCAGATCTTAAAGGATACTGGAGGTTGGCAAAAAGAAGTGAAGGTGGGCAACATGAAAGAAGAGTGCATTTGAGAAAGTAGAGTGGGGGGAAAATAATGTGTTGTCAGGAAGATGCTGAAGAACAGCCTGGTCGTGTAGCACTACAGACACAAGACTTCTTACTGATTGCCAGGCTCTGTATTAAACACTCTCAAAAATATCTTTCTCTGGTAATTACGGTAGCCTCATCTTTAGCTTCCCCAGTGTACTCTCCTCCAAGGACATAGCATGATCCTTAAATGCCAATCACATCATGCTGTACCTCAATCGATATCCCAAAGGATTCCCATTGCGTGTAGGAAAAAATTACAAATCTTTAACATGGGAAAAAGGGCCCTGAAAAGGCTAGCTCCATCTACTTTAAAACCTTAGCCTGCAGCACTATTCCCCACTTTCTCCACCCTTCAAACATGCTCTTCTTTTTCATTAATTTAATGGAAGCCTGTCTCAAGATCTCTGTCCACCTGTGTCTTCCTTGGAAAGTCATCCACCACCCCTAACCCCCTTCCCCAGGCTCATTTCTACCCATCTGTGGCAGACAAAATAATGACCAACCAAAAATGTCCACATCCTAATTCCCATGGATATGCTAGGTTACATGAGCAAAGAGGGATTAAGGTTATGGATGCAACTGAGGTGGCTATAATCAGCTAACCTTAAAATAGGGAGATTATCCAAGTGAGTTCAATGTAATCACAGGGTCTTTAAAAGCAGAAGCAAAAGACAGAAGTTAATCAAAGAAAGAGATGTGACAATGGAAATAATGGTCAGATAAATACAATTCTGGTGGCTTTGAAGAGGAGGAAGGGGGCCACAAGTCAAGGAATGTGGGTAGACTAGAAGCTGGGTAAAGCAAGAAAACCAGTTCTCCCCTAAGGCCTCCAGAATACCTCGATTTTAACCCAAGGGAGACCCACGCTGGAATTCTGACCTTCTGAACTGTAGGATTTGTGCTTTTTTAAACCACAAAGTTTTGGGTATTTCTTACAGCAGCCATAGAAAACAAATACACCACCCTTCGGGTTTCAGTTTAAATCTCACTGTCCAATTTAAATTTATTCCTCTAGGTTTAGAATCTTCCCAGCACTGTGCCCTTTCTTAGTACTTATCATTGTTGGTAGATAACTAGATAGCTAGCTAGATACCTAGATAGTGTTTTTATTTGTTTAGTATCTATTGTCCCTGTTAGACTTAAATTTCCACAAGGACAGAGACTGCAGTTTTTATCATCGCTATATTCCCTAGCACCTGGCACAGTGCTTTGCCCATGGTGAGCCCCTAATAAGGACTTACTGAAAAAACACACAGAAGAGTTCCACTTGCCTGCAGTGTATTTTACAGGTTAAAAAGACAGAAAGAGACAAAAAGAAAACTGAAGTTCAGAGAGGCTGAATAATTTACTTAAGGTACACAGCAACTAGATTGTAGATTTGGAACTTGAACACCAGCAATCTGATCCTGCGACTCAGGTCTCCCCATATAGGTCTGTGGCTGGGTCGTTCATGGTCCATTTCTTAGCAGAACCTCTAAGGGTAACTTAATTGAAAGTTATTCTCTCTCAGTGAGTAACTCTTTCCCTAATAGCTCATGCCTTTAAAGCAACTAGGAGTTCTGCAGCTCACACTCAACATCTTCCAGAATTGACTGAGGCCCACTGACTACAGCACCTAAACTTGCACCAAAACTGATTAAGGCAAAAGATCCCAATGTTTATTCATAAAATAAAAAAGCACTTGAATACAGGACAACAAACAATTTTAGCATTCTTTAATTTTTACCCTTAAGTGAAGAGATGAAGGTCAGGTATTAATTGTGATTTTCATATATAAATATAAAAGAATTTTACTGTTATTTTTACAAATGTCGTATTTTAGTCTTCAAACAATTCATGGGGGTAAGTTTAGTTTTCAATCCATCATCTGGTACAGTGCCCAGGACAAGAACTTAATAACTGTTCAATGAAAAAAATAATCTTTTGTGTGTGTGTGTCTTTTTTCCCAACTTTATTGAGATAAAATTGACATATAATATTGTATACATTTAAGGTATACAATGCGATGATTTGACACACGTATGTATTGTGAAATGTTTACCACAAAAAGGTTAGTTAACACATTCTTCACCTCCCATAATTACTATTTTGGTGGTGTTGTTATTGGGGTGGTGGTGGTGAGAACACTGAAGGTCTACTTGCACAGCATCTTCCAAGCATACAATACAATATTATTAACTATAGTCACTATGCTGTACACAAGGTCCCCAAATCTTATGCATCTTATAACTGAAAGTTTTTACCCTTTGACCAACATCTCTCCATTTCTTCCTACCCTCAGCCCCTGGCAACCACCATTCTACTCTGTTTCCATGAGTTTGAAATCTTTACATTCTACATATAAGTGAAATCAGACAGTATGTGCCTTTCTCTGTCTGATTTATTTCATTTTACGTAATGTCTGCAAGGCCTACCCATGTTGTTACAAATGGCAGGATTCCCCTCTTTTTCAGTGGCTGAATATTCTATTGTGTATATATATACACACACACACACATACAATCTTCTTCATCCATTCACCCATCGATGGGCACTTACTTTGTTTCTGTATCTTAGCTATGGTGAATAAGGCTGCAGTGAATACAGGACTGCAGATACCTCTTTGAGATAGTGATCTCATTTCCTTAGGACATACACCTAGAAGCAAAACTGCTGGAGCATACAGCTGTTCTATTTTTAATCTTAACATTTTTGGAGGATTTTCTATACTGTTTTCCATAATGGCTGTAACCACTTTACATTCCCACAACGGTTCATCAGGGCTCCCTTTTCTCCACATCCTTGCCAGCCTTTTGTCACGGCTTGTCTTTGCTAACAGCCATTCTAACAGAGATGAGGTAATATCTCACTGTGTTTCATTTTTATTTCCTTGATAACTAGTGATGCTGAGCACTTTCCATGTGCTTGTTGACCCTTCGTGTGTCTTCTGCAGAGAAATGTTTATTCAAATCCTTTGCCCATTTTTAAAATTTGCATTTCTTTTTTCTTCCAGTTTTATTAAGATATAATTGATACACAACACCGTGTATGTTTAAGGTGTAGCATAATGATTTGATTTACACACATTCTTAAATCATGATTTGTATCTTTAAATTAAAGGTACTGGGTGGGAGTCAACTAACTAGACAACAATTAGGCAGTGACGCCGTACTGCCTGCTTTGCCAGGACCTTTCAGGACTTTGCACCAATGCACTCTAATCCATTCATTTATTCACGCGTCCAGCAAGTATTTACTGAGCTTTATTCTATGTCAGGCCCATGTTGAGCACTTCATAGGCATTTTACCATTTAATCCTCATGACTACATTCACAAGCAGGCAGTACTTGTGACCCCATTTCACTCAAAAGAAAACTGAGCTTCTGAAGTGTAAGTAACTTGCCCTAAGTCACACAACCAGGGAGTAACTGAGCCTCAGTTTTCTGAAACTATTCTTATTTCAGAATTTGGGCTGATTGCCACCCCTTAGGTGCAGCTGACCCACATGGCCTCCAACACAGCCTCCCCTGCCATCTGCTTGCTCTGTCCCTTCAGCCTTGCCTCTAAATGGCTCACAAATCAGCGACTTGTAGCTATCTTCCCATCTCTCCTTCCCTCCAAAATTTGAGCTCCTCAAGAAAAAGAATGATAGGGAAACCCTTTTTTCCCCCACCATTCTCTCTTAGCTAAAAAAATTAGGAAATTACACAAAGATGAAAGGAAAGTACAAACATCTAATGTCCACAAGGACAGAAAGTATAATGGAGGATTTTTTCCTCTCTCATTTTTGGTAACCAGTTAGGCTTAAGTAACATGTGAAAATTAATACAATTAAATTAGAAAGTGTTCCTCACCAGGCTCGGTGTTGAATGACCCCAGGTCACGCCTTCCCTTCTCTGTGTGCCAGGCCCTGTACAGGTGCTGCCTCATTCAAAGTCCATGCCACCCATGGAGCCATCTGGGGTCTCCCAGTCCCCATTAACCAGAGATGTCTTGTGTCTCAGTGGGCAGAGCTTCACACTTTCTTTGGGTGTGTGCAGTTAGCATAAAATCCAGGTCAGCCACACAAAAAGCCTTGCTCCAGGGATTAAGGGAGGAGCTGTGGAGAGATGAAAATTCAAGGTTACCACAAGTTTGGGTGTTCAGATTGTCAGTTCTGGAATAAGACTCAGTCGCTTAGTGGCTTCCAGTCCCTGGATCCAAAATGGAGACCACAAAGCCGTCCCTATCCCATGATGCTTAGAGACTGACATCTCTCCATCAGAGAAGCCATTAAGTAGGAAGGAAAGGCACCTGCATCCCAAACCTAGGAAAGGAGAATTATTTACTTACATTTATTTAACAAACACTTAAACAGAACTTAATAAGTCCTAGGCAATTGCTCTAAGCACTTTATGAACATTAGCTCATTTAATTCTCAGAACAATCCTAGCAGGTATCTTCCTGATTTTACAGCCAAGGCACCATTTCTGAGGCACAGAGAGGTTAAGCAGCAGGTTGGGGGTCACACAACTAGGAAGTGGTGGAACCAAAGTATATACCTAAGCAGTCTGACTTCGGAGTCCATTCTTTTAACCACGACACCATGCTGCCTCATATTTTAAAATAGCATAATATTTTCATATTAAAATAATGTCACAAATTCCTGAAACACTGGCAACAATTTTTACAATCTTTTCAATCTAGCCGGTTCTCCAGATCCTGTAAAAACCCAGTGTCTCCAGCAGCAGCCCCCAGCGCCTCCCTGCTGACAGTCTCTCTATCCCCAGTCACCTAGTATGTTCCTTCCTGATCTTTGTCGTGGTCCGACTTCAATAACAGCTTTCCATTTCCTGGTAGATGGAGTTCTGACTCCTCCTGTCTAGCTTTCGAAGCCCAGTGGTCTCAACTGTTCACTTGTGTTTCTCATGACCCCCCTTCTCCTACAACATGTATCTTTCAGCCATTCAAGTCCACCTCCTCAGTACACGGAGACCAGCCCAAAGCGGACTTCCCCGAAAGCCTCAGCTTCTCTGCGTTTCCTTCCACCTAAATTCCACCTCCGAGCCAGGGTCAGGTTTTCAGTTATGCACAAATGAACGCTGACTTGAACTGCTCACTCTTGCTTCTTGTCTCCTTCCAAATGTGCATCCACCATTGAACCTCAAACTGGACTGTACAGAGGTCGGATCTCCTTGTGTGCTCTCTTCTCAGTGCCTTCGCTTTCCTTACACCTCCCTGCTGTCCCTACATTTCTATTTTATTTGACTTTATTTTATTTTAATGTAGGTGCAGAGGGTTGGGTTAATCCTACTTATCAGTTCACAACACAACATCACCATCGGTCTCTGCATGGCTCTCATTTTATTCACCTTAATCTCTACATCTTGATCCCATTCTCCTCCACCTCATATGTTTAATGTGTTTTTTTATGAGTGGTTTTGCAAAATGAGTTTGATTGTTTTAGATTCTTCCTGGTTTTGCTCTGCTTTTAAGACTCATTAACAGCGCACTCGGAACATTAATTTAACTGCTCTTCGTGCAGCCACTCCATCGAAATATCTGCTCTCCCGGGTGGTCATTCAGGTTGTCTCCAACTTCTGGTCACTACAAATAATGTTGCAAAAAATACCTTGTATGAGTCCCTTGATGGAGCCAAGAAAAATTTTCTTTAACGTGAAAATGTCTCTAGGAGTAGAACTGCTGAGGCAGAGGTCTGCATGTACTTAATTTGTCCAAGCCGTGCCAGATGCTCTCTAGAACCACCCTCACCCCCGCCAGCACGTACCAGCTTTGTACTTATTGCCAGTGAAATTGGCCTTTCATTCTGGCTATGCAATACTTGGGGAAACATCTCGGGAACTTGTAAATAAAACCAATGCCCAAACCCCGCCCAGAACATTTAGGTCTGGGTCTCCTATGGTAGGGCCTGGGTATTGGAGTTTCTTCCCCCAAATATTTCAGGTGATTCTAAAGCACAGCCAGGACTGGGAATCTCTGGTATAAAGGGTTATCTTATATTTTTAATTTGCCTTTTTCTCTGTTTACTCATGGTTTTGAGTATATCTTCATAAACTTGTTAACTTTGGGGTTTTATATTTTCCAGTAAATTGTCTGTTCTCCAGCACATCTGCATGGTTAAAAGTAGGTTTAAACGATGATCAGGTACAGGTTTGTACGGGCTGTACCCTCAGATGGTGCTTTCTTGGCCAGTGGTCTGTCCTGGCTGACTGACCAGGGCTGGATTTTGGGTGATGTTTTGATGGAAGTTGTACTGTCATCACTGACTGGCAGGCGATGAGAGCCAGTTACTGTCCCTGCCCAGGCATGTTACAGAGTTCTGTAAATAGCTGCTGGGCCAGCTTTGCAGCAAAGAACTCTGGGTGTCTACAAGTGAGCTGGCAAAGGCAAGGCTATTATCTTCATCCATGTTGCCACCAACTAAGTCTGATAGCTTAGGGCTCTGAATGTGCCCAGTACCTGACACTAGGTTGGGGACATGCTCAAAGATTCAGACTCGGCGCAAACACATTGTGCTGCGTGGGCGGAGTGCAGGTAGGCAAGATTCACTTCTCTGTTCTCCACCTGTGCTAAGGGCTTTGGCTCTGTTATTCATCAATGCCAAGAAACTGCAAGGATTTACAGTAACGTTTGAGACCTGGCCACAAAGAACACAGATGACCACAACATTTTTTAAACTAACTATTCAAACTACAATTTGACTCATGTAATTATGTATCAGTTATAGCAAATGTGGGATGTGGCTGTATTTTAATGTAATGTGAGGTGGGGTGGGAACACCAATAGCATGAAAGTCTCTGGGATATGAAGGCCTTAAAATGACCCTAGAAAACCAGTGAGCCTAAGAAGGGATCAGAATGACACTCAAGCACCAAGTTGTCTATGTCTCTGGAATTCAAATTGTCAATTTAAAAGATACTGTAGAATGTATCTTAATTGTATCAGTCCTGTAAGCCAGCATGCATCTCAGCCTTGGCTGCATATTAGAATCACCTGGAGAGCTTTTAAAACCACTGCTGGTGCTGCCTCCCACCCCAGGTATACAAATATCTCTGTAGGTGGTGCTCAAGAGAATCAGTATATTTTTAACTCCCAGATGATTTCAATGAGCAGCAATGACAACTGCTGAATTTGAGAACGCTTTCATCATTCTCTCTTTACTTGCTCTTAACCTCACCAGAACCCAGCTACAAAATGACAGCTCTTGTGAGAAACAAAGGCCAAATGGAACCCAGTTAAGCTGTGTTTCCAGAGGGGAGCTGTTTTCCTAAAACAGTTTGCTGGATCACCTAGATACACTGCTAGACTTAATTGCTGAGAATACTGAAAGCATTAGGGCGACAATATTTTGATTCAGGATTTTTTTTTTCTGATACGTCACAGTTGGAAATGCATGATTCCAAATTTACAATGGCAATTCCAAAACATTTCAAGGTATCAGCAAGCATGGACCTTAAGCCAACAATTCCATAGATTTACAAGGGACTGAGAAATGAAGCTTTTCTCTAAAGTGTGACCCCTCTCTCTCAGTCTTGAGTCTGAACTTTGGAATCAGAAGAAAAGTTGAAATTTCTCACTTTTGAGTCTTGAACAGAAGGCATGGGAAGGAAGACTGTGAGAGGAGGAGCAATCAACATTCTTCCACTGAGGCCTATATCAGAAATCACCTACAAGAGAATGACCAAACTCATGAATCATGGTTGTAGAGACTGCAGTTTTTCTTCACCAAGATAAATATTGCTTTGAGAAAAATGGTTTTGTCCTAAATATAACTGACTTAAACATTAGCTATTTTGCATTATATTCATGAGCAAATTTCAGAATCTTAAACTTAAAACTCCTAAAACCACGTTCAGTAACATTTTTATTTCTCAAGTTAATAATGAAGTTGTAAGTCTCTTGTTTAACAATTTCCACTTGGAAAAGGAAAAGCAATTCAATCAAAATTAGTCCCGAATTAGTCCTGAATCTTCCCAGTTATGAATGTTAGTCTGTGTTCAACATTCAGCTGTGGCAAGTACTTCTCTATCAGCCTTTTCACTCACTAAACAAAGTTAATCAAAATGAAAGTAACAGTAATGTCAAACTGCCCTCAAGAAGGTACTACATATTACAATTATACTAAGAGCATTTGAAATACAAAAGCATTGATCTCAGTAGTGTTACCAATAGTTCTGTTTTTCTTTTTACTATGAAAAGAATACGTATTTGTTATATAAAATTTGGAAATGGGAAAAAACAACCAAAATGATTTCACCAAATTTTCTTCACTTTCCTTTCATTTGTTTACTGAAGAACACAGAGACTGAAAGTCATCTTTTTTTTTAATTCAGTTCCTACTTTTAATAACCAGTGAGAACAGTTTCATAGACACCCTCCCAGACATTTTTGTATGCTCATGTGGTCAGGGAGAGAAAGGTAAGGAGGACTAGAAAACAACTTGCTTATTTCACCTTTAAACAATAAAACAAGTAACCTTCCAATACTGTCCATACAAATATTTTATTAAACTATTTCTGTGTTGGATAAACATTTATATCATACTATATATTGTCCTTTTTTTTTTTTTTTTTGCTATTATAAGAAACTAGAGCAAATTTTTATAAAGGAAATGTGGTATTTATGATACACTACTGGGCTCAGTGAACAAATTTTACAAAGCCTTGATAATGTTTCAGTTTTCTCAAGAAGACATTCCAGCAGGGTAATAGGACTGGCTGCAGGCACTGCTGACAAGATGTTAAATCCTGACTCATTAGAGACTGTCCTCACATCCATCATCTTCAACTTCACAGCCTGCCCTTCCTGGTCCAACACCCTCGGGTTCCATTCCCAGGTATGTTCTCCCTGTTCTGCTGCTACCTACTAGCCAGGCCCCCCCCCCAGCTCTTTGTATGAGTAACTCCTTTTCTCTGATACAGGGACAACAGTTGCTCAATCTGGCCATGCCGAGACTTGACATTGGTTATTTACCTACAAGCAATGCGAGAGGGTGGGAACTGATCTTGTGGAGAAAAGGCATCATCTTACAAGACCATTACTTCAGAAAGGCCTTTAGGAATTGGAAGACTGCTTCCTGTGGCAAGCCAGTCCAGGAGACTCAGTGAAATCTGGGACTTGAAGTTTTTAAGTACATCCTCAGAATAATCCATTCCCAGTCTAAGAGTCCCATCCCTTTTAGATTCTTGACTTTCAATAGGAAATTTTTTTCAAGGCAGTGAATTCAGCAACCATGGTAACTCTGCCACTCTCAAAATCAAATCTGACTGAGATCAGATCACTGTCTGAAGGTTACTATTGGGACCAGATTTTCAGCACAGTCTGTATTTTGGGTTCAGGAGATGAGTGTCTGTTAAAACACAGTCTTCTGATTTTCCCAGAGTACCCCAAATTGATACTTGGCTTTCTTGAGTCTATTATTTTCTTCCTTTAGGGCTTCTATGACTTTTAATAACAGCTAACCAGTTGCATATGCCTTCAAATTATCATCATCTTCATCTATTTCAAGGCCAAGAGTTTACATAACTCAGTGCATCCTTCTCCACCTGCACCCCATTACAATCCACTAGAGGTGAGAGTCCTAGAAATTATGACACTGCAGAGTGCTGGGGGCCGTCACCACCACACTTAAGACAGCAGTGGGGTCCGCATGGAGTTTCAGGTCCTTGCTGTTATCCTTGTCTCCAGAATCCCATCCTGAGGCTCTGCTTCCTATGGTCACTTCTGATATCAACTGTCCTAGTGTGGGCTTCCCCAACGGAGACACTGAGATAAGAACTTGACAAGTAGCCTATGTAGGAAGTTATCCCAGGAAGCACCAAGACAGTGTGAGAAAGTGAGGTCAGAAAGGGGGAAATTAAATACAGTGTGTAAATGAGCAAGTTACTATATATTACAGGCACCCAGGGCTCAATACTGCTGAGAACTTCTGGGAAACTATGTGGAAAAGGGCTCTTCAAACTACATCCAAGGGAAAAAACCAACTACAAATTGTTTTTATAAATATAAGTTTTTTATTTATGAAAAAAAAAAACTCAGCCACACTCAACTTTTTGTTTGTACTACAAGAGCAGAGTTGAATAGTTGCAACAGGAATCACATTGCCCACAAAGCCTGAAATATTTACTATCTGCCCTTTTACCAAAAAAAAGTTTACCAATCACAGGCATATGACATACCTCAGAGTTGTCCTCTGCCAAAACATGGGATGAGAATGCTGGAGTATTTATTCATCAAAGCCTGTCCATCATTTACTGAGGGCTACTATTGGAACCGTTTCTCCCCAGCACGTCCAGCCTGCCCCACACATACTAATCATACTCCAGTAACCAGAGGTAGCACTCAGGTAGAGCCTCAGGTGCATACACTAAGATGCTACTGGCATGTACAGAAACAGTACTGCAGGGATTTAGATAGGGCAAAAAAGTGCCTGCCTACACCTTATATTTCTGGTTTTATGAGAGCCACTTTTGAATCAAAAATAGATAGTGAATTCCATCCAGTACTATTCCTTCATCTATTGCTATAACTATAGGTTATTTTTGCCTTTAGCCAACTAATATGAATTAAATACAATGCCAGATATTGAAGCACCCTTATATTCCTGGAGTAAACTTAACCTTATCATGATATATGATTTTTAATACACTATAGAGTTCATTTAGCCAATGTTTTATTTAGGGTTTTAGCATCTATTTTTGTAAGTGAGATTGACAAATAATTTGTTTTGCAGAGATCATCCTTACCCAATTTGAGATTCAAGGTTCCAATAAAATGAGTTGGGCAGGTTTTCTACTTTTTCTATTTATTGGAATAAATTTACTACAATTGTAAAGCTCTATTCCTTGAAGTCTGATAAAACCATCTCAATCGAAGCCTTCTTGGAGGAGAAGTCTTTGATTACATTGTCAATTTCTATAACAAGAGTGGGCTAGTCATGTCTTCCCTTTCTCTTTGAGCCAATTTTGCCATTTTCTATTTCTCAAGAAACATATCCATTCATCTAGGCTATTCATTTGGAGTTGCTCATAATTTTCCTTTATTCTTTTTTTTTGCCCCTCTTTTTCACATAGTTGTATCACCTTGTCAATCTACATTTTATTTACTTGCATCTTTTCTTTTTCTATTCAGGTATAATTGATATATAACATTATATAAGCTTTGGGTGTACAGCATAATGATTCAATAACTGTATATACTGCAAAATGATCACCACAATAAGTTTAGTTAACATACATCACCATACATAGCTACAAAATTTTTTTCTTGTGTTGAGAACTTTTAAGTTCTACTCTCTTAGTAACTTCCAGATATGCAATACACTATTATTTACTATATTCACCACTCTGGACATTACATCCCCAAGACTTATTTTATAACTGGAAGTTTGTACCTTTTGACCACCTTCACCCATTTTAGCCATTCCCTCCCCACTGCCTCTGGCAACTACTAATCTGCTCTCTTTAACTATGAGCTCAGTAGTTTCTTTTGGTGTTTTTGTTTTGTTTTGTTTTATTTTGTTTTGTTGAGATTCCACATGTAAGCGAGATCATGCAGTATTTGTCTTTCTCTGTCTGACTTATTTCACTTAGTGTAATGCCGTCAAGGTCCTACAGGTAGTTAAGATTTCCTCCTTTTTATGGCTGAATAATATTCCATTGTGATATATATATATATATATATATATATATATATATATATATATATATATATATATATATATATATACCACATTCTGAGGTCCTGAGGTTAGGACTTCAACATGTGAATGGGGCAGAGGAATAATTCAACCCATAACATCCAATATCCTTCAGCTCACAGTCTTATCTGATACTCCCATTTTGATATTCTATTATACTACTATCTTTGTGATGAAGTCATCATAAGAATTATTACCTCAATTTATCATTCATACACTGAGGCAAAGTGCAGGTGAGTACATTCTGAGGGTCTATAAACTTGTCATTACCTGAGTGTACGTAAGAAAGGATTAGAAATCCTTCAGCCTTCATTAAAAAGCTTTACACTGTCCCATTCCACTGCCTGGTCAATATCTGATATGAATCTAGAAATAAAAATAAGCCAGAAAATAAAGTCTCATCTCCTTCGCAATAAGTTGTAACATAAAACTCCCTAGGAAAGCAAATTATAACTATATATAATATAAAGAAAAGCAGAAGTAATGTTCAATAATGCTCTACATTATCCTAGAGAATGGAACAGTGGAGAAGACAAACGACTTTGGAGTCACACTGAACTTGGCTTGGTTAATAGTTCTGCCATTATTAGCTCTGTAACGCTGGCATAGTTCTTACTTTCTCTTTTCTTTTTTGTTTTATTTTTACATTATACTTTTACTTTATTATTACATTTTGATGGAATATGCTCATTATTATATATATTAAATAATACCAAAGTGTGATAAAGTAAAATCAAAATCTTTCTCATTATAAATTTCCATCCATGAATTCTCCTAAGAAATAACTGTTAATATTGTATTTTTTTCCAGTCTTCCTTCTATAAAAATACAAATATAAAAGGTAAATGAATATATTTTTGCCAAAAAATTAATTATATCAAATATATAACACAATGCAACTTGATTTCTACCTTGAACAGAATGTCACAGACTTTTTTATATAACTTTTCATATAGATCCACTTCATTCCTGTATTTTGAGTGGCTACATAATATTCAACAGCATGAGAAAACTAGTTTATCAAATGCATTCCCCTGTTGATACACTTTGGTTGTTTTCAATTTTTCACTATTATAAATAATAATACAACGATCATCTTTGCACAAATATATATGTGTGTGTGTGACAATTTCTTTAAAATATATTTCTATAAGTTAAACTGCTAGATCAAAGGGTATGTGCATTTCTCATTTTTTATAGGTCCCACTGAATTGACCTCTATAGAAGTTTGTACCAATGGCAATATCAATCTTTTCATATTTTGCAAATGTAAGAGGTGAAAAATCATATATAATTGTAATTTTAATTTGTGTCTTTTTTTAAGAGAAATTGGCAATAGCAGTATCATATGGAACCATTGGCCACTTGTTATTTCTTCCACTGTAAATTATTTTTATGTATATTTGCCCACATGTCTGTCATTTTTTTTTTCATTACTTATTACAAGTAACTTTTTTACGTGGCTTTTTTTCTCTTTCAGCATAGTGGTTGAAAATAAGGATTCTGAAGTTAAACTGATAGAATGAAATCTGACTTCTGACACTTTATGTGTTTTTGAACAAGTTACTTAATTACAATGTACAAATTATGTGCTTTTTGTACAAGTTACTTAATTCCCCTGTGCCTATGTTCCTTCCTATGCAAATACTGATATTAAGAATACTTACTCCTAGAATGTTATGAGAAGTGAGAGACTACAATTTAAAGTGATTGATCAGTGCCTGGCACATAGCCATCACTCATTAAGCACTAGTTATTATCTTGTTTCGAAAGGCATGATTGTTAGCCTCAATTAATCTCAGTTTCCTCATCTACAAAAAATGATGAAATCTACATCCCAGATTTATTGTGGAGATTAAATAAGATAAAATAATGGGTTTATGACAATAATATAACCTTATAACATTATAACTTTTTATCATCTTGCCTAAAAATTGTTACATAACTGAGAATGTCACCATCTAGCTTCTGAGTGGATGTATTTGCAGCTGCTACTTAAACAATAGGGAGAACTTGCACTCCTTCAGCACTTCACTTACTCCAGAGATCAGACTAACTGCTTCACACATATGGTCTCATGTAATTCTCAGCACCTATGAGGTGGGTACCAGTATTATCTCTATTTTATGAATGAAGATATTTATGGATGAAGATACCAGTATTATCTCTATTTTATGGATGAAGATATTTATGGATGAAGATACCAGTATTATCTCTATTTTATGGATGAGGTATATATGAATGTAAAACTTGCCCAAGGTCACATGTTGGTTAGTGGTAGAACAGAAATTAAAACCAGAGCATCTGACTCCAGGGTCGGTGACCTTGACCACTATACTGTGCTGATCACTTGGCAGTGGTAGAACCTATAAGAGATTTTTATCTTTGCTTTTAGAATAATAGATGAAGTCTCCAATTTTATATGTAATTTTAAGAGGAATAAAAACATGTGACATATTCATAGGATTAAGTTTTCTGTAGTGACTGATTGTCAACCCAAAAGAGAAATATAATAACATTATTTCCAAGTAGATAAATTTTGGGCCCCCTATAAAACCTTACATGGATATCAATTATCTTTCCCATGATGACAAGTCTATACCAAATAACAAAAAGAGGAAATAAGAAAAAAATCAGTAAAATTTTATATAAATAATATTTACTTAGACATAAATTTTATAAGTAAATTCTGAATTTGAAATTAATTATCAAAATAATCTGCCTAGATGTAGAATCTGAGGAGCCTTATGTTGTGTTAAAGTGCCATCTGCAGCAAACATTGAAATATCTACACAAACTGTATCTGCAGAACATTCCTTTCCACGTTGATTTCAATAGCAACTAAATCCTTAACATTAAGTCTCCCTCCATCAGCTATGGTCCATTTTTACTCCACGGTTATTTCTATTCATTATTAGCAGCTTTTGGAATACAGGGACTATTTTGGAAAGGAAATGAGCCAGTCAGACATATCGGGAGGCTTCACAGATGGCATTTTTTAGAATAGTTTTGTTTTCATTTTGCTATTGAAAAGTCCTTTTAGACCCCTTTGCAACATGCAATAATGCGCTCGCATTAACTGATACATGATGTGTGCTTCTGCTATTTTTCCTCTGCTTCGCTTGGCAATTAAACACATGATTTCCCTGCAAATGACTATAATTTTTTGCTTCCATAATATTTATGTCAACTCCAGAGGAGCTGGGAGTTGGCATCCTGAAAACCTGACCATCTGAGGCAATGGCAGCAGCTTGTAATTTCATCTGTATCCACTAATTACTGGATGATCAGAACACCAGAAATAAAAAAATCATATGCTGAAAAACCATAATATGTGCCCTCAGCTGGCTAACTCAGTAATTTGAAGCCATGTGCAAATGAGCACATAACTTTCTGAGTGATTTATTGCTGTTTTGGGACTACATACTAAGCTTTGAAAATATTTCATTTGATCTGAACTACAAACTTCAAGCTGAATATGACTGAAAGCACCACGCACACCTTGCCAAGAGGTCTGCAGAAGCGGTTCTCTCGTGTCAAAAGGTATGATCAGAACACACGTTCTGCAGAACTTGTCAACAAGATTGTCGGAACAAGGTGGCGTTCAGTTGAAGGCAGAATTCACACACGGAAACATCTGTGGTTATTTGTATTTCTGAATTTGGGCATCATGGAAAGAATATGACGTGGGATTTAAGCTTTTATTGCATCCCAGGAAGTGTCAGCTCCCTCTTTTCACATTCCAAGTTCACTGGGTCTTTAACAGTAACCTAGCCCAACTGCCTCATTTTGTTTGTAAGAAAACTGAGGTAGAGTGAGGTCGAATTATTGTCCCCAAGTTACACACTTCAGTAGTGGCAGAGCCCAGCCAGGAGCTCAGTGCCTTCAATCCAGACTCATTTCCACCTGACCACCTAGGGCCCGTGCTGGGCTCAGGGTTGGCTTCTTGCCTCACTAGGGAGGATCCACCTGATTGGTTGCACAGGGCCTCCCCAACATGCAGGGATTGCCCCGGCCAACAGACAGATCCCCAAGCTGTGGCCTAACAGGGCCCTTCCCTGTTCTGCACCTTGTCCCACATCCTTAGGTTTCGTTGACTTGACAAATATCTAGTAGCTACTGACTATTCCCCTAAATAAACATACACTGAGATTTACATTCTTCAGGCCCTGAAGATATAAAAACATATAGTTAGTTACTGTTATTCACAGTAGCTATGTTTAATAAAGTCACTGCAAACACTGAATTAGCAAATACTGGATCACTGCTGCTAGGAGAAATAAAGGTTAGGTTTCTGCAAGCCTTTGATCACATTTTCAACCGATTGATACCTAACCTTGTTTTATGTATGTTTCTGCTAAAAGATGTCTTACTTGATATATATTGTTGATTCATTAACACAACTTGTAGCCAATAACACTATAACTCATACCTAAACAAAGTTTGTCTAACACATATATTTTCCCATAAATCATATCACAGCCTTCTTGAGCTTAAGAACACTAGATAGCACTTTAGCATTGCACTTGAGGGTCACTTTAAACAATGTAATCACCAACAAAAAGCACAAAAATGCAAAAAAAGAGCATGGCGCAAAATAGACCATGAGATGAAACAGGGAGGGCAAGTGTCTCCTTGTTCGATCTCAGCTATAAGCATGCATGACAAGAGACTCAAATTTTTCAAATTGTCACCACTATGCTCGTGTCCACGATGTCTGCAAAATTGCTGCAAGTATTGATTTTGGAGAGTAGGTAAATTTGCAAATACAGAGCTCAGGAATAGTGAGGAGCCACTGTAGTCCCTACTCCTGAGGAAACCAAAGAACCAATTGCTTTAAAAGTCAGAGGAGAGCAGATGCGCCAGGAGTGGGGTAGCCAAGAAAAACACTAGAGGGTGGGGAGAGGACTAGAGATGGGTTCTAAAGAACCGACGGGGTCTAAAAGGACAAATGAGAAGGTCCAAGTTGACTCCAGTTTTTTTCTCTCGTTCTCTAGTACAGTAAGATGATAAAGGTTTCTTTCTCCTGAAAAATCTTTCTATTTTAAGTGTCCTACTACCTTACAGGAATGAGTCTCTAGACCAAAGTTAAAAACAGGTACTGAAGTCACAGCTTCTGTGAAGACATCATCTTGGGTTTTAATGGCCTCAGGGTGGATCAAAGTGAAGGCCCAAGAAGGGGTACAGGACTGAGATTCCTACAAAAATGAGGGGAGACTGGCCAGTGTGATTAGGTTATCTGTGTTTGCTAATTGGTGGTTACCCAAGTTAAGCTCCTGCCCTCCCTCAGAGATTGGGGTAGGCTCTGTCTTCCTTGATGATTACAATTCAAAGGGATGGATCCCAGGTCTTTGAGAAAGATAGACCTGGGTTGTGCAACTAGCAAGAGGCTGGGAGAACATCTCAAAGACACTGAAAAAGAATTTAAAATTGAAAATTCTCTAAAGTAAATGTTCTGAAAAAAAAAAAAAAAAGGAGGTCAGGGACCTATAGTCAGGAAGTTCATCTAAAATTTTCTCTAACAGTTCGTCAGCTGAGAGGAACATTAAGGCCACCTTGGTCAGGTGTAATAGTATGTGTTTAAAAACTGACTCGTGGAAGAGGGGGCCTGATTTGTAACATGAGACAATTTAAAGGGTGAAAATATTCCCACCATTGTCAATTCAGTCTGCCAGTGAGATGCCACTGAGTGCAGAGCTGGGAAGACACACTGACAGGTCTCAGGAGTGAGTAGGAGATGGCTCCAGCTCTCCACTGGCCATAGGCGTGTATTGACTCTGTCCAGCCTTGTGGCCTGGGAAGGATGACCATGATATATTAAGTGAAAACTAAAAAAAAAAGTTATTCTGCTTAAAATCTGGAATATTATTTCATTTTTAATGTACAGATGTTTGAAAATTTTACACAAGCATTTATATAAGCATGGAGAAAGGTACAGAAGAATATGCAATAGGTAACAGTTTACTCAATAGAGTGGGAGTGAGGAAGACTCTTCTTTTTTTTCAGAAATCCAACTCTGCATTACTTCCCTTACTTATAATGAGTATATACTATTTTTTAATATAAGTCACTTATGTAGTGATGTACATAAGGAACCATGTACTTTTGAATTCTTCCTTCCCATACTCCTCTGAGCCTAAGAGGATACCAACTCTTTGATATTTGACCTTTGTTCATTTGGGCTTTTGAAAGATGGCTAGGCAAGACAAAAAAACACAAAAATGAAGAACAAACAAAAATAAAAACAAGTTCTCTTCGAGACTTTGGCTTAACAGAATTTGTTAATCTACATCTATGTTCCTCAGACAGAATAAGCAAGCAAGCAAGCAAGCAAGGGAGGGAGGGAGGGAGAGAGAGAGGAAGAAAGAGAGAAAGAAAGACAGAAAGACAGAAAGACAGAAAGAAAGAAAGAGAGAAAGAGAGAAAGAGAAAGAGAGAAAGAAAGAAAGAAAAGGAAAGAAAGAAAGAAAGAAAGAAAGAAAGAAAGAAAGAAAGAAAGAAAGAAAGAAAGAAAGAAAGAAAGAAAGAAAGAAAGAAAGAAAGAAAGAAAGAAAGAAAGAAAGAAAGAAAGAAAGAAGAAGGGAGGAAGGGAGGAAGGAAGGAAGGAAGGAAGGAAGGAAGGAAGGAAGGAAGGAAGGAAGGAAAGAAGGAAGGAAAGAAGGAAGGAAGGAAGGGAGGGAGGAAGGAAGGAAGGAAGGAAGGAAGGAAGGAAGGGAGGGAGGGAGGGAGGGAGGGAGGAAGGAAGGAAGGAAGGAAGGAAGGAAGGAAGGAAGGAAGGAAGGAAGGAAGGGAGAAAAAAAGATTACCGGTTAGTTTTTCTTCTCAGAATCCTTATATGGCTCTCAGCTAAGGACACTGCTTCCCATGACAATTTGACAGTTAGTGGCAATCCTTCCAGGTGCTCAGACTAAGAAACTTGACATCATCTCTGATGCCTCAATTTCACTTGCACTTCATATATGATCCACCAGCAAAATTTTTTGGCTCTTCCTTCAAAATACATCTAAAATTCGATCTCACTTCTCACAGTGCCACACCACCACCATGGTCCAAGACACCATCATTTCACACTGGCTGTCCTGCTTTCACTCTTAACTTCTCTTGGTCTATTCTCAATATGGCAGCCAGAGTAATTTTATTAACATTGAAGTCATATCACATCACCCCTCTGCTCAACGACTCTGTTTCCCCATCTCCCTCAAGAGAAACTCAAAGTCACTACAGTGGTTTCCAAGGCTCTGTGGGATCTGGCCCACCAACTACCATAAATTCTTTGATATCAACTCCTATGTCTTCCCCAGACACTCACTCCACTCCATCCACATTGGCCTCCCTGATGCTTGAAGATCATGTCAATCACTATTCCGTCTACCTTGGTATCTTTTTTTCCACCAGATATACTTAATTACTTTCTCATTTCCTTCAGATCTTTATTCAAAGGTCAATTTCTCAGAGAGGTCTTCTCTGGTCTCCTGATTTAAAGATGAGCACAGACACATATTTGCCTCCTCAACTGTTTATCTGCTATATTTTTCTCAAAGCAATTACCACCATCCAAACTACTATATATTTTTCTTAGTTACTTGTGTCAGAAAATTATCCAAAACTTGCAAATAAGCAAAATTTGTTAGCAGAGGCTAACTTGTAGATTTCTGACTAGTAAAGATGCAAATAACTTCTAGTTCGGTGGGAAAGATAAAACCAAAGTTTATGATGTATGTCCCTGTTGGTCATTAACCAGTTTTGTATCTAAGCCAGCAAACTTGTCCTTACATTGGCTATAGATACCTAACTTCTATAACGATCTTTAAAGTTGTTTTAACATTTTATTTGTCCCATTGTTAATGAATGAGGTGAATAAAATTTTTGACATGTGCCTATTTTAGAGTTGCAGGAGAGTCATCATATGACCCTCTTAACAATTACACTTTAACACTTTGTTTACTGCTTGTCTCCTCACCTTAGAATATAAGCTGATTGAGGGAAGGAATTTTTGTCTGTATGATCAGTGCCTACCACCATTCCTGGCACAGTGTGTGCACAAAACCCTGTAAATTGAGAATGTCATTTGCAGGAATTCTAAATAATGTTGACTATCTTTCTTCCTTCTGTTGACTTTTAAACATGAGACCATAAATCTCTGCTCCTTTTTTACTTTCATTGCTTTTTCCTAGTAAAGGAGTTTCAGACAAAAAGTGTCTAAATCTGATTCTGTCATAAGACTCCCCTCTTGGTGCAAATCTACGGTTAGATGAGGTACTTTAGTGGAATGTCTAGTAGAATAGAAAATTAGTCCAGAGAAAGTACTAACAAATTGTGTTCCCCGCACATATGAGCAGAGACAGACCACCTCCAACTAAACTGAAATCCACTGACTGGCAAAGAGAAATCATTTTATGGCTTCCAACCCTTTGTTAACTGAAGAAATTTTTACAGGAACTCTGCCTAAGTCATTTCTGGCCAAATTTATTCTCCTCGTCAACTAGGAAAAGAAAAGAATGAAGAAAACCTACAAGAACAAAAGGAAAGAAAGTTTTAGGGCCTCATTTTTCAGGTAATTAACCTAGATCTCTGCTTGGTTCGTGCCTGCTAGCAGAAAGGAGAGGGAAGGATGGATGTGGGGAGAGGAAAAGGATTCCAAAATCCATCCAGACAAGAACTTGAGCTTTTAAAAATGCTCTGGGAAGGGTCTTGGGAAACGCTATCCAACAGAAATTTACTGTGAGCCACAAATGTAAGGTACGTGTGTAATTTTAAACTTTCCAGAAGCCACAATAAAAGCAGAATTCATTTTGATACTAGATTTTACTTAATATATCCAAAAATATTATTTCAACATGCAGACAGTATAAAAAATTACTAATGAAGTATTTTGCATTCTTCTTTTTCATACTAAATCTTCAAAATCTGCTATATATTTTATACTTACTACATGTTGCAATTCAGACCAGCCACATGTCAAGCGTTCAGTAGCTACACTTAGCTACCATATTGGACTGTGGAGATCGAGAAGGAAGCTATTCCCTTTACACAGCTCTGGATTAGTCACTTACGTCTATCCTTCTGTAATCTAGTGTTACAGCCACGGATGTTATTATCTTTATGTCTAGATGAAGAGACAGAACCAAAATTTATCAAAAGGCTACCAGAATTAACAGGGAGCATTAATTTTTTTTTTCATTTAGATTCTCAAAAAAAATAAATAAATAAGGCCTTAGGCCATACCTTTAATCAAAAATGCAGCCCTGAAGCAGTTTCCTCCTGAGAGCTTTCTGTTATCCACTGGTTCATTTTAATATTGAAGGCAACTTTTCAAAATTATTTAGAAGCATGTGAAGGCTTAGGTCTTAATATCTTGTGTTACGCTTTGCACGTTTATGCTTTTTCGTTTGGCTCCCTCTAGTTCTATTAGAATCCATATAAGCTAAAACTTATTTTGTGAGCCCCCAAATTGCTCTTTTCCCAGTACCCTCATTCTAACCTAATGGTCATAATTGTTTCTAATAATAACTATAATTATCCTTCATATTTATATTAGTTTTTCACACATATTATCTTGTTTGAGTCTCAGAGCAATCTCAGGAGATAAATCCAGTTTATGGGAGGAGGAGACTGTGATTCCCACAGGGTTTGGGGCTTATCAAGGTCATTCAGCTTCTAAGTGGGGAAAAAATCAGAACTGAAATGGGTCTTGGTTCATGAAAATGTTAAGCAAAGATCTTCCTAAGGTGAATTTTCAGGTATTTTTGGTGCTGGTTTTTCTTTCTCTAGAGAAGTGAATTACAACATTATAGATGCATAATTATGAGAAATAGGCTGCAAGAGCATTTTTCCATGCAGTTTTCTTGGGTTTAAGTAGTTTTGTATGCCTAACAAACAAACTGTCCTTTAAGCCTCTCTCTCCACGACTTGGCAAAGGCAAGGGCTGGGAATTATTTAGGACTGTCTAGTTTAATGTCTGGGACATAGTAAACACATCACATATTTTGATGAACGAATAAATGAATGCAAATTTGTTTCCAGCCTTTTCAAATACTTTTATATTGAGGCAATGTAAAAGGGACATGCTATGGAAATTATTTGCCCTATTTTAATGAAGAGGAAACTTACGCGCCAAAAGGGTTACTTTGGTCAGCGCTGTCCAGTAGAAATATAACCCATGCCACATATGCACTCTTAGATTTTCATAGCGGCCATATTTTAAAAAGATAAAAAGAAATTAAAATTAATTTAAATGATATATTTTTGAACTAATGTACCTAAATATTATCATTTGAACATTTAATAAATATTTTAAAAATTGTTAATGAGATACTTTGCACTCTTTCATTCATATGAAGGCTTGGACATTCACTGTGTATTTTACATTTAAAGCACATCTCAATTCAGACTTGCTACATTTCAGGTGCTCACCAGCTACATGTGTCTAGAGGCTATTGCACTGCATACTGAACCCTTGGTATGCAGCAGAGAAATGACTTCAGCTGTCTTCTCTTCTCATTCCTCACCATCCCACAAATATTTACTAAGCACCCACCATATATCTGGTACCGGAGATAAAACTTAGAGGGAAAAAATCAAAAGAGGCTCTCAAACTGTCACATATTTGAGGAACACTAAATTAAGAGATTGAATATACAAATGGAGCATGCTAAAGGAGGGGTGGAGGGATAAATTAGGAGTTCAGGATTTTCAGATACTAACTACTATATATAAAACAGCAAGGTCCCACTATATAACACAGGGAACTATATTCAATACCTTGTAATAGCCTGAAGCCTTCCTTTTTTCCCACTGTAAAGCTTTCCTATTCCCTTACCTCCTCTGAGTCTGCCAAACGCCAGTGATGGTTGCTGACACCCTCAATCTATTGTGAGTTCTGAGTGAAGAGCTTCTGTTTATTCTCACATGGGTGGTCTTTGTTTATCTCCACAAAAATCTTTAATTAGCTTTTTATTAATGACTAAAATAATCGAACTTCCTCTTGAAACTTTCCCTATGGGTTCAGTTTTTCATTTTATTTGCATCATTCATTCATGCAATGACTATTTGCTGTGTCAGCCACTATGCTGAGTCACAGAAACTAAGTAAAGCACCAGAGATTCAGTTTTTTCTCTCATGGAGCTTAGATCTCAACAAAACACATACACAAATAAATGTTTAATAACAGTTGTGCCAAACACTACAAAGGAAATCAGTACCTCGAGGAGATACCTGCACTCCCATGTTCACTGCAGCATTATGCATAATAGCCAAGATACAGAAACAACCTAGGTGCCCATCAGTGGGTGAATGGATAAAGAAAATGAGATATACACATAAAATGGAATATTATTCAGCCACAATAAAGATGGAAATCCTTCCATTTGTAACAATATGGATGAACCTTGAGTATATTATGCTAAGTGAAGAAGGCAGACACGGAAAGAAAAATACTGCATGACCTCACCTATATGCAGAATCTAAAAGAAGTCAAATTCATAGAAGCAGAGAGTAAAATGGTGGTTACCAGTCTCAGGGAGATGAGAGAAATGGAGAGATGTTTGTCAAAGAGTACAAAGTTGCAGGTATACAGAACAGGTAAATTCTAGAGATCTAAAGTACAGCATGGTGACTATAGTTAATAATACCGTATTATACTTGGAAATCTGCTGAGAGTAGAACTCAGGTGCTCTCACCACAAAAAAAAAAAGGTAACTATGTGAGAAGATGGATATGTTAACTAGCTTGACTATAATAATTATTTCATGATGCATATATAACATTGTATTATACCTTAAATATGTACAATTTTTATTTTAAAAAATAAATTTTTTAATTTAATAAAGAAAAATGCACTATGAATGAAAAGTATATTATGATACCTCATAAGATGTGAGTGCCCTCTTTCCCAAGGAAAGACCTTTATTCTGCTACGTATTTGAACCTCAACAAATGCCTGGCAAAATAAAAAATATTATTTTTCCCATAGATTTGCACATTGAAGATCAGGCATTTTTTCTTATTGCTCTGTTTCCTTATCCCTTTTTGCTGATTTCTCATTTTATTTCAGTGAACATTCCTGAATGGTTTCTGGCACTCCTTCAAGAAAGAGACAAAAGGGAAAAGATAAAAAGTTTCCTATTAAATAAAATAACCATGGCTCACTCAAGGGTAGTTTAAGTAATTGTTCTTTAATTTTACGTTTATTAATAGTTCTCATTTTATCCAGGCAAAGAACTCTGTTACGGTTTGATTGAATTAAACTTTAAATAATTTTCATTCCTGCTGAATCTCAGATAAATCAAAAACCAGAAGTGTTTTCTTCCCTTCACTTGGGCACTTATTAAAATTTCATTAAAATCATTTTTAAATCTTGGAAAACTACACCAACTCATATTTTAATGTTACACTTACTTGACGGCTAGGTGTTCTTAATCGTTCTTTCATTAATGTACTTCAATTTATAGAATTTCCTTTGGCTTAGAAAAATAGGTAATTAACTGGAATATTTGTTAAAATAATATATGAATATGTTCTGAGATATGTTCTGAGATTTGCAGCCTATCACTACATGCATCCAATTTAATTCATCTTCATACCAGGTTAAGCAGTTTACTTGAGAAATTACTTCCAAAAATTTCTTGATTATTAATGATATGTTTATTCTTATTATCTTATTGTTGCTTGTATCCTTGGAATTCTATCTGACCGATCTAACATCATAAAATCCAGGCTGACTTAATATGAAGTGAAAGTATAACAGTGTATCTATTGACCTCACTCAATGATACGAAGTCAATTTTACCTTTTAAGATCATTATTTAAATAGTTAAGATATTTTAAATGCACATTTTATAAAATTCTAATGCATATTATCAAGTAAATATGAATATATGAATATTCTAGTAATTATATTTAGCAAAATAAAACTGTGAAAAAAGCCTTTGAATTTTTCAAGACAAAAATAACACCAAACACCACAATGCTATTATTTTCAAAAGGGACTTTGAATTTCTGGATAATTGGAATAGAAATTACACTCCAAGCAATAATTGTTTGAAGAATCAGTTTTCATTTACATTGTACCATGTAAAAGATAAACTCTCATTCAGAGCTCGGCCACAAATCAAATACCTCTTAGTCCCTGTAAGTTCAGATAATTTTATATCCTCTGAAAATCATTCCATTTTTGTAAAGCAATGTAACCCTTCAACAATGAACACATAACAAATGAGGAATTCATCTTGCTATAATCCTCTCTTAGTTTACTGGTTCAGAGAACAATTTATACCATACCTGTATAAGTCATTGTTGTAAGTGCAAGATCTCACTGCATAATAAAAAGAACATCTTCCCTGGTTGTCTGTCTGTCTGTCTGGGTCTCACATAATCCAAAGAGGCTTTCCTCAACTGGGCCTAAAGAGCAAATTCCTCAAGATGAGGTAAGAGATCACAAAGGACAGACATGAAGCACAGCTATCCATCCAGGGGATGACAGGGGAAGGACCACAGAGATGCGACAGGGCTGCCCAGAGGCAGTCTACATGTACGCTCCCCTACACTTCCACTTCTATGCTCCCTCTTCTCTCACTCTCCTCACAAGAGTAATTTTTTCAAAAATGCCCCTTCCTGGAAGATGGGCCATAAATTCATGAGATGTTCATACTCTCCATCAGCATGGAGTTAGTTATTCTTTCCTCCAGTTCACCTACTTAATCCTCCATTAGGCTGTTTTTAAGACCCTTCAATCTTTAAGTCTCGTTTTGTTTTGTTTTGTTTTGTTTCCTGCTGCATTTCTCCTGACTGCTCTTGATGCATCCTGAGCTCTCACTTCTCTAAATTTCAGTAGTTCTTGCTATCAGTACCTCTCATCAGACATGTAACCTATACTGTTTTGGTTTATTTTTCTACGCATTTTGCCTCTCATATTGGCCTGGATACAGGGGCCATCATCACTGTGCGCTTAACTGCTACACACAAGAGACCAAAAATACTTGCTGTGATAAAAGTCATCCAAATAATATTTCCTAAATCCAGGAAAGGGGAAATTTTTGCATGGGTTTACACTGTAGAATTTAGACTATTAAATTCTACTATATGAAGTAACTAAATTATTTAAAAACTAAAAATTTTATCATAAAGATGTGTAATGGATTTAATAAATGCAAAAGCTCTAATCCTCTAACTAGCACTTTGTTTATAAAAAATAAATATTACCTGGAGAAGCTGATAGTTCTCATCCAAATCATATAAAGAAACTTGGTCATTTGGACTACTGGAAATTTTCAAGAGACACCACAAGTCTAAGATTTGTCATATTTGCCTCTTAAAAGTGCCAAAGACTTCTTACATAGGAGATGTTACTCTGAGAGATTTAACCAAAGGAAAAAAGAAACCAGAATGTCCTAAGGAAGATGAGTAAAGTAAATATATCATCAAACAGCATGGGGCTCAACCAAAATGGACTCTCACATCTCTATTTCCATGCAGCTCTTTTAGAACACTTAGGAAATTTGATCAGCTCAATCAAGTCCTACTCAGAACTGCATTGTCAAAGCACAAATTAAGATCTGGGATCCACCAGCATTTCTTGTCACACATCTTGGTTTAGCCAAACCTACAAGGTTAAGCAAATAAACTTTAAAAATGAAGAGAAGTCACAACACTTCAAAGAGTGGAAGGATAAATTTTCTCTATACAAGTCAGAGAGGGTTCATTTTTAGCAAAATGAACAAACAACACTCCCCAGTTTTTTTCAGTAATCAGCACAGCTGAAAATAGCAACATTTCGAGCAAATTCTGGTCCTCGGTGTGAGCCTGCATAAGCTGCTTCACCTCGGCCTGCTCAAATGGAAAATGTAACTATTACATAATAGTATCTCACAGAGTCACTGCAAGGATTAATTAAAGAACTGACCATACATGCAAAATATGCTTTATAAGCTAAAACCCATCATTTACTTCTGACCTGTTAAGCTTGTCCAACGAATTCATGCAGCATACTGTCACCTACCAGTTAAACCTTACCCCAGGCATCCTGAAGACTTTCCTAGCAATTACATTTATCACCTTTCATTTATTTCTAACCTGAGAATGGAAGCCCCTGTGGTTATCAGAGGCAGGTGATCCAGCCCATCCTTTCTGCAGCAACCATAAAAGCTGGGGCACAGACATGTGCACAAGTTCCTTCCATGGAGAAACTGGTGACCAGGAGCAGGTTGGAAGGAGAAGGTGAGAGGGGTCCTTCAGCTTCCCTGCTCTCTAGGGAGGATCACAGCCAGCCCAAGCACCTACTGAATTAGAAGGCAGGCCCTCAGGCAGCAGCTTTTAAAGCATGCAGACAGGCCTCTTTCAGGGGAAGACTGGCAGAAAGGCTATCTTGCCTGCTCCCTCTGTTCTGAGCCCTGCGGGGATAGCCTTTGTGAATGCTCACCCTCTCTTTAAGAATCGCTTCTTGTTTTGCTACAGTCTTGTGGGTCTTGTGAAAACAAGCCCCACTGGCTTTCAGAGCTAGGTGTTTTGAGAGCCTGTCCCTTCGGTGGGAGTCTCAAATTTGGGGGTGGTAGATGTGAGGCCCAAACCCTTTTCTCCTTAAGGAAATGCTAGGAGTTGGGGTTTCCCTCCCAATTGTATGGTGCTGTGTCAGGAGTGGGTTTCTGGTAGGAGTGTGTCTCAGCCTTTTCTGCCTACCTTGATGTGTGTATTTTCTCATTTCTCTGACATGCAGAAGTCATTCACCCAGCCTTTGGATCCCTTTCAGAGGGAACTGCTCCACATGTAGCTGAACATTTGGTGTGCATGTGGGAGGAGGGGTGCTCAGGACTTAGCTCACCGTCTTGGTCAACCCCTCTTGACCTGAGTTACGGGGTTTTTTTGAAAGAATACCACAGGGAAAGCCCCCTTGTCATCACAGCATACCAGGGGTACCTGCTACCACACGACATCTCTAGGGATGTTAACCTCAAGCCTAAGGCAGTGTTTGCAGGTTATCCCCTGTATATGTACTGTCTCTCCCTCTAGTCTTTGCAAGTATGACTCTTGCATCATTCAGACACAGGCAGATTTAAAACATACTTGAAAAATAAAGGAGAAGCAACCAGAGAGATAGAAAGAAAACCAAGAGAGAGTGTTGCTCATGTAGCCAAGAAAGACGAGAGCATTTCAGGAGTGAGTCCACGTTCAACGCTGTTAAATGCCGCAGGAAGTAAAATAAGGTAATTACTGAAAAGCGCCAAATGAAGGGTTGTGTTGACTCAAATAAGACTAATGTTAATTGTTTGATGGAGAAAAGCCAGAATCCACGGGCTGGGCTAATTACAGAAAGTGGACATAGAGTATAAATTACATATTCTGGAAGCTTGACTGTGAAGGAAATACATGGAAAGGGTGGTGGTTAAGGAGACAGTATTGAGGTCAAAGGAGAGTTTTGAGGGATTTTATTTAGAGAGATATATATAAGTATATATATATACTTTTTAATGTGGAAGAGACTTGAGAAAACGTGTGCTGAAAGGAAAGAGACATTTCAGAAACAGGGGAAGGGAGGGTAGGGCTTAAAGATCTGATCAACTTGGCTGGGTAGAATAAGAGCACATGGGCAATGTCACAATATCTGTCACAGGATGAGGTTAGGTTAGTCTCTTCATTGAGCAATAACATCTGAATTATTACTGATTTGTTTGTCAAGAATGCTTAGGGCTTCAATGAGACAGACTACCAGCTCAGAAAGCAGTCTCTTAAAAATAATAATATATAATTATTACTATAATTATAATAATGATATTATTTCTCAGATGTGTCCAAGTCACCAAAAACATGTTCTTCCAGATTTTTGGTTGACACTCCAAAGACATTTTGTAATTACAAAGGCAAAATTATTAATTTTATAGTGGAGACTCCTGGCAGGCACTGCCTTAGCCAAGTGATCAAGGTTAATATTATCAGATATCAAAAAAAAAATCACTCTTCACCCTGATAGGACACACTGAGAAGGGCACGTCATTTCTGAGTTATCCTTCCCAGTAATGTATAATCTCAGTCTAATCATGAGAAAACAACAGACAAATCCAAACTGAGGAACACGTTACAAAATAATTGACTAGTATTCCTCCAAAGCATGAAGGTCATGATGTAACCAAGCAGGACCCTATGGGACCTGGGTCAGACCTCTCCCCCGTATTCTCTGCTTTAGCTCCTCTCTGAAGCACCTAGATAATAGTATCTGATGCACATTTCCTGAGTTTTACAGCTGCTAAAACCACCACCAAATGGAAGAAATTAACAACTTGATGATCATGAGCACACAGCCCCCCAAGATCTACTGATATCTAAGGACAGATAATGTTAATTTCTGTGGCACCATCCTGTTACATCACCATCAACCAGTCAGAGAATTGTGCACAAGCTGATTACAAAACCTGGGACACCCCCCCTCACCTTGCCTTTAGAAATGCTTTGCTGAACCCCATCAGAGAGTACGGGTGCTTTGAGTACTAGCTGCCCTGGACTCCTTGCTGGGCACCTGCAATAAACACCGCACTTCCCTTCACCACAACCTGGTGTTGGTGGATTGGCTTTACTGCATGAGGACAAGCTTACCCAAGTTTGGTTCTGTAACAATGAGAGACAAGGAAAAGACTGAGGAACTATCACAGACTAAAACAATGTAACAACTGAAGACAACTCCGGATCCCAGATTAGATTCTGGAGCAGATGAGGAACATGAGTAGAAAAATTGGTGAAACAGCATAAAGCTCTGTTCTTTAATCAACAGTATTTGTACCAAGGTTAATGTCCTAGTTCAGATAAATGTTTTATGGTTAAGTAAGCTTAACAGAAACAAAAGCTGGTTAAAGGGCATGTGGGAACTTGTATTTTTGCAACTCTAAATCTAAAATTCTCTCTCCAGGAAAAAAAAAAAAAAAAGCACTGCAAGTAAAACCCCCTTCCCTCTGCAATTCCACTCTTCTTCCTCTTTCCTCCCAAAACTTTCAAGGTAAAATTCAACATGATCATCTTAGCCCGCAAAAGGCCCATTTTATCCTGGCCCCAACTTCATCTCTAGCTTCCCTCCAGTTACTCTCCAATACTCTTTGATCCAAAGAAAAACACTGCATATTTCCTAAATGTTTCAAGGGGTATCATGCCTCTGTTCCTTTTGCACAGAATGCCCTTATCATGCCTATATTCACCAAACACCTACTAAAGTTTCAAAATGGCCCAAGTGCCTCCCCATCTCAGGCATTTCCTTATTCTGTGTTCTCCAAGCAGTCTATGTATCCTGATACCGTAGTACTGATCACACTATTACACTATAATTGTGGATTTACCTGTCTTCTCAACTAGATTATCAGCTTCCTCAGAGATGGAGTCATGTTTGACTTAAAAGTACGTATCTAACACCTAGAAAATTTTAGGACACTCAATAAGTGTTTGATAAAATGAATAAATGAATGAATGGTCCAGCCAACCAATACAAATTAAACTTGAACATATGAAATTATGTGACCATATCTGTAAGTAGTAACAGTAGCCATAGCCTCCTACTTATGTTTGATCAAAGTGAGAGGACAGTTTTTAATCTCCTTTCAGACCATGAGGTACACTACGAAATTTAAGTAAACATCCAGAATTTACCCAATCCAATCAGAGAACAAGAGCACTCGAAACCAGAAAAAAAATATATACATATTTCCAAATATACGAGATAGAGAGTTAATATTCTAAAGTATAAAGAGTTAGACTGTGGTTTCCTTGAGGGTAGGGACTGGCACATAGAAGCTGTGAACATAAATTGATATAACTTTTCTGAAAAATCACTTGAATTTATATCAAAAGTCTTTTTTAAATGTGCATAATCTTTGACCCAGCAATTCAATTTCTAGGGATTTTTCCTAAGGAAATATCTGGATAAGTAAGCAAAGATATACGTACAAAGCAGTACTTATGTTAGCAAGTATTTGGAAAACATTCCAGGTGCTCACTAATATGGATTGGTTAAGTAAATTTTGACAGTTAAGTGTTAGTAGTCTGCCATTAAAAATAATGTTATGAGTCTGTATTCATTTGGAAAGCTATCATGTATATTAGTTGAAAAACAAATAGGGTTTTTTATCCCAATTTTACTTTTTATACTTTTAATACTTGTATATATTTATGTGTATGTTTATATATGTATATGTGCATATGTTTATATAAATATGTATGTCTGTGAGTGGTATCTATGGAAACATGTATACCAGATATAAAAAGTATTTAGCTCTGGGCAACAGGATTATAGATAATCTGCTTTTCTCTTGTACACTGATTTTTTAATAGTGAACATAATAAGAAAAATGTTTAATAAATATTCACATACATACCTACATGCTCGAATTTCCTGATCAATGTCTTCCCTTCTTCCTTCCAGAAGAAACATAACTGACCACCATGTGGTCCCACTTCTTTCTGCATCCCTTAGTCAGCTCACAAACCAGACTCAGAGGGAAACACACACAACTAGTGTCCTTGGAGTCTGGGGCTGATCTGGCATGTTTCACAACCCCCAAGAGAGCAATGAAAGCAGCAATGATAACCCGAACTGCCCTTGAAGAAACCTAAGTTCCTTGCCCAATGTATGCTGAACAGGAGGAATGAGACAAAGCTTCCTCTGTCATCCTGTAATTTTATTCCAAAATATGCTACAAATCAATGGGAAACATTTGTAATATATGTGTGATTTATTTTATTGACAGTTTGAGGGAAACAGGTTGAACTTCACGTCATACACATGAAGGCACGGGAGCCTCACAAAAGCCAGCGAGATAGGGAGGAAAGGGAGGCCCCTTTTTCATTTGAGGAAACTGAGGTTCATGGAAGTTATGTTATTGCTCACACAAGACCTCTCAATGGGTGAGCATTAAAGCCCAGATCCAAATTCAGAGCTCTGATTCCCCTTGTGGGCCTTCCATGCACAATAGGGCATCCTAAACTGGCCTGATTGTAAGAATCCCCTGAGAAGCTTGGAAAAAAATTCTGAATTCCAGACCAGCCTTTTCTTTAATGATTGATTGGTCTGAGATGGAGTCTGGAAAATTGTATTTTTTTAAAACCTTACCAGATAATTTTCATGATTCGGTCAGTTTGATAAATGTTAACACTACTGCATATATTCCTTACAGGGAGAAATATCTATTCCCAGTCACTCCTGGGTTTTTAAATATTACGATTAACAAAGACAAAGGCAGGGCTTCTGCCTGGGGCTGGCCTGTTCCACTCCAAACATGGACCTTTTCTGGTAAGCACATTTGCTTACCTCTGGCTGGGCTCACCACAGGCAGCAGAAACCACACCTTTGGCCTGACACGTGCCCTTCCTCAGCTAATCTCACCTCCCCTGTGGTTGAGTCTACTTCATGCAGTGGCCTCATTTTCTGGTCTCTTCCATCTCTCCCTAGAACCTAGTGTATGAATCTCCCTCACAACCTCCTCCTCAGAGGCTGACCCACAAGCTGGCTCAGCTTCCTGCCCAAGTCAGCAGCAGTCCAGCCACTGAGCAGTGTCTACTTGCCAGTAGAGAAGCTTCCAGAAACGCAGCTTCTTACAACCCAGGATCCATGATGCCAAGCCCCACCTCACCACACACTGATTTTTCAATTCCTTTCCTGAAAAGAAATGAGGCTGCTGACAGGCCTGCTCTCTGTACGTGACTGGCTGAAAGGGCTGATGGGAGGCCAGTAATCCTCAGAACAAAAGACCCTTTCACGCCCCGATGCTGCCTAGCCAGCTGGAGTGCTGAGGGGCCTCACTGCGGCTGCTCCCGTGGGGTGGGCCTGTCAGCAGTTGTCTCCCAGCAGTCCTTGGCTGGGCTGTGTTATGGGAAAGCTGTTCTCCAAGCCCTTCGTCAAGGCTCTGCCATTGTGTAAGATATCCAGCCGCTTTACTCAAATTTGAGTGACACATGAGAGGTACAGATAAAGTGCTTCAGGAGTTACAAGAAGGGAGTGATCGCTCTAGCCAAGAATTTAGAAAAGCTATCTGGATTGCAGTGCACCTGATCTGAACCTTAAATTCTGAGTTGGATTTGGACATGTGGTAACGTCTAGAAGGACATACAAATGGAAGAAGGAAGCATAAGCAACCATGCAGAAAAAAAAGCGTGGGGGGGCGGTTGATGGGTTTTGATTATCCTGCGATTCCAAAAGTTAAGTGTTTAGTACAGTCTGATAGGCTATAATTCTTTTTGGAAATCTAAACTTGTGAGGAACTTAAAAAAAAGAAAAAACTAGATTAATTAGGGAAAGAGAAGGAACTAATAGTTATAGGAAACCTTCTATGTTCCAGGCATCCCAAATGATCTCACTAAATCCTCAAAACAACACCTAGAAGAGGGGTGTTATTCACCAATCCACACATTTCACAGGTGAGGAAAATGAGGCTTAAGAAATTGAATTAACTTGTCCAAGGTAACATTGCTTATAGGAAAAAAAAAAATCAGAGAAAGTATTCAAACTGAGGTTTGATTCTTCCTAAATCCCACATGGTATCTATAAAGCCACACTCTTCCTTGGGATGACAAGGGGGTCATAGCATTAGTGTAGGGCATTCCTCAGCTTAGATCTGTGCACCTGGGGCCTGAAAGTTCCTGACTCAAGGGGCAATTTAATTTCAGTAATACAACATCATCCACCACATTAAATTAATTTGAATTTTGTTGGTTTTAAAGTATTGTTTTTACTTAATGTGTAAATTTATTTGGGTCTTATATTTGTCCGATAGCTAACAGTATAAGAAGTATATAATTAGTGTTATATTTGTACATTTTTATACAATTTTTAAAGGTTACACTCCATTTACAGCTATTACAAAATACAGTTGTATAACACATCCTTGTATATTTATACATTTCAAGTAACATTACAATAAAAAATGTATTTTCAACATTCAAAGGGTTGAATTTTTTTCCATTAAAAAGGGTCTATGTATTACCCAATTCTGAGAATGATTGTACCATCACATTGCTTAAGGATAACCATTAGCTATAGCATAGACCTTTTCGTGTTGACAAGTCTCTGGAGAAACGATATGACTGTGTGATGCAAGAGCTGAGATTTTTCTACAACTTCATCTTCACTCTTTTGTACCAGGGCAGAAAACAAAGCCCAAGACGGTGTGTCATGTGAAATTCTACGCATTCCACTCATGGTCTATTAAACTGAAGTAAAACTAATTGGGGAAAACCTCTTTTTTTATCTTTATCACTTTTAAATTTCAAAATTTTACAGATGTTGAAAAGCTCTGGATTTTTCAAGTTCTCCCCCTAGATTAAAGAAGCAGGGATACAATTCCTGTCTTGTCAGTCCCACAAACACTGTAAATGTAAGATACCTAAGTCACTTCACAGTTACCTGGGTGATGTTCTTCTGACACATATTTTACATTTTTATGATACATTTCATAATGCACATACTTAAAATATTTGTAATCCATGTGCCCCTTTTTCCTCTTGTTTTCTTTCCTATTTCCAGTCTGTTCCTTCTATTATAATAAATTGGATTGAATATTTAAGAGAGGATTCCTTCTTTTAAAAAAGAAGTCATGGCCTGTCTGGTGAATTTTCAAAAAGCAAGAAACAGAAAAGGTACTGACTTCATCTCTAGATTAAGATAAATAACTTTAATTACTCAGTGGGTGTAAAATTTGACACATGCTTTAAGTCCATTATTGGGGCCCTTAAACCCTGTGTCTTCTGACCCAAATGACACACACATACATCATGCAGTCAACACCCATCCATACTTATGACCAATGTCTCGACCTCTGTCACCTCATTTCTGCTGTATGCTTTTTCTTCTAGCTACAGAACTCCAAAAAATTCCCCACATTTACCCCCTCCACCATCCCACCTCTCACTGACAACTAATTTGGCATATCTAGTATTGATTCTGGATGTTTTCTTCAGATATGGTTTTGTCTTTGTCTTTTGGCTCCTTCTTTCTGGCTATTGTGGATGACTCGTACCCAAAATGCTGCCCACATCCCTGTGTGACACTGACAGGAGTAGCATCCTGGTTTCCCTTTATAAGAGATTGTAAACATTCCAACTTAAAAATTTATAGTAAAGCACCTAAATGTCCATCAACAGGTGATTGGATAAAGAAGATGTGAGATATATATATATATACACACACATAAATACACACACACACACACACACACATATACATACACTGGAATACTACTCGGCCATAAAAAAGAATCAAATAATGCCATTTGCAGCAACATGGATGGACCTAGAGATTATTATACTAAGTGAAGTAAGTCAGACACAGAAAGACAAATATCATATATCACTTATAAAGAGAATCAAAAGTATAATACAAATGAACTTATTTTATAAAATAGAAAAAGACACACAGACATAGAAAACAAACTTATGGTTACCAAAAGGGACAGGAGGGGAGTATAAAATCAGGAGTTTAGGATTAGCAGATACAAACTACTATATATAAAATAGATAAACAACAAGGTCCTACTGTATAGTAAAGGGAACTACTTTTAATATCTTGTAATAACCTATAATGAAAAAGAATATATTTACACTTATATGTATAACCAAATCACTATGCTATATACCAGAAACTAATACAACAGGATAAATCAACTATACTTGAATTTTTTTTAATTTGAAGTAAAAAAATATTTTTAAACATGAGAGCATAAAATACCACCTTAGCATTTGATAGGGTAGGAAGGAAAGGATGTACATAGAACAGGAACCCCCCAGGTGGGCATCTTTACATTAGTAAGGCTGAAGGACGCTGCAGGACGCTGCTTCTGCGCAGAGCAGGCATCTGCTGCCACTTCCACTGGCCCCACACAAAGGTAACCCTGCCCAAAATAGGAACACAGAGTGACTTGACTGCTCACTCACCACTGCATTCCATACTGCCTACTACAGCCTTCTCTGAAAAGTCAAAAAGGAAATTGTGGAAATTCCTCTGTCTGTAAACATTCTCCAAGAATTTTTACTCACATTCCATCTCCTATAGAATTAATACATTTCCTCTCACAGAGAAGATAGAGAATAAGAAATCATTATTCTTTGTACAGTATCTACAGCTTTTTGTGAAAGGAAGTTATTTTCTTCTTCAGATTTCAATCTTCCAAGTTTCATTGTCAATCCAATTTTTTAGTATCTTTCTTTCTCTCTCTCCAAATTAGTTTAAATATCAGTATCTGGAGACATTACTAAAACATTAATAATGGGGGTTTGTTTATACAGTAGGAAAAAATCACCTGATTTCATTAGACGACCCAAATTTGACAAATTTGAATTTTCTGAACCAACATTTTTGGCAAAACTGTACAAACTTTTGTAAAAAGCCACCCATGTGCTTTAAAAGCCTGATGAAGAATGAAGGAAAGATGGGCCCCACCAGAAGAACACTTACAACGTATCTGGGGTTGCAACTAGTTGCAACTAATAATGCAAAGTAGTTTTCATTATTTTGTTTTTTTTAATAAATACTGTAAGTGGTAAAATACAATTGAATTTCTGTGTGCAGGAAAACATGTGTAAGTGTGGGACAGAGCATAGAAGGGGCACTGTAAGATCCAGAATGGGATCCAGAAGTCTGGTTTTGATTTTTCAGGAAGTCCACATCATGATAACTCATCTCCATCATAGCTCTAAGCACTTCCTAGAAGTCAGAGAAGTGTCCTTTCAAACGACTTCACGTGAAGTCAGAAGGCTGTGGCCTCCCAACCCACCTCCTTACTATCACACGCCTTCATGTTTCCACTTGGCCCACTCCATGATTAACCTTAAAAATCACTGAGGAACTCATCAGCCTCTTTAGCTATCACTTTGACAAAGAACCTGCCTCTAAGGGGAACTGATGGGCAACACTGGATTTGTCTTTATCAAAGCACTTATCACACCCCAAGGTAAGAATGACTCATCTATTTGTCTGATTCATGGTAAGCTCCCCTGGGGCCGGAACAATGTCTTATTTGCTTCCTATTTCCTCAAACTGGCAACATAGCACTAGCATCTGAGAAATAGGAGGTACTCAGTGAGTGTTTCTGAATGAAAGAATAAATTCTGTTGTAAAACACTGGCAAACATGGATGTGTCCCTCCATGTAGTTTATAAAATGTTGAACTTGGAAGAGTCCAATGTTCCCTAACTTTTATTCTAGAAATTTCATCTAACAGTATTTTTTAATTTCGTCCAAACTATGAGAATGAATTGATACAGTGAGTTAAAAAAGGTTACCCTGGTATGCTTTTCTATTTTAAGAAGTCACTGAGAGTTTTTTTCACATCAGCTCATATAATCTCTACAATGTAAATGTATCTAACCTAAACTCTGACTATGCCAATGAATGCTTAATAGACATTACTATCTATATGCCCTTAATTCTGTCCATTTCATCTTACAGTTTAAAAAGAAAAGAAAACAAAACACACACACACACACACACACACACACACACACACACACACACACCCCAAAGCAGCATAAGAAAAGGCCAACGGCACTGCAGAGTAGCATACAACACCATCCCAAAATTTAGTTGTCCCTCGGTATCCACAGAGGATTGGTTCCAGGATGCCCCTCAGATACCAAAATCCACAGATGATCAAGTCCTTTATATAAAATGGCATAGTACACTTTGCCCTTTCTATCTGCAGGTTCCATGGTTGCTTGAATCCCCAGATCTGGTACCCTTGGATAGGCCAACTATGTGTCACTTTGGTATAGGAATCGTTTTTAAGCTAAAGACAATTGAGAAAAAGCATATAAAAGAAAAGCTCTCTGCCCTCCCCCTATTTGCCTAAAACAGAACATAAATTTACAAAGGTGTCCCTCCTCCCTGTCTTTACCAGGAAGAACAAAAGTTCATCACCAGAAACATTAGACCCTTATCAGCCTAGAGATGGTACCAGAGGAATCTACATAACAAACTTCACTAACTAGCCCTCGTCTTCCATTAATTTCTCCTATATTTGCCTTTCCATAATTTGCTGTCCCTAGAGACTCAAGGTCCTATTCCTCTGTCTTGTCACTTCTCTAAAAATGTATTTTTCTTATGCTAAAATGCTAACAAAACCCCTGAGTTACTCATCTCTGGTACTCCCATGTGATACACACATGATGCACATGTTAATAAACATCTGTTTGTTTTTCCCCTGTTAATCTGCCTTTGGCCAGTCTAATCTATAGGGCCCCAGGGGGAGAATCCAAGATGGTTGGAAGAGAGTTTCCCTTCCCTTCAGTATCAACTATATAGAAACTAAAATGTCATTTATGGCAAACCACAAGTATTTCTGTGTCAGCAACAACCTATATTTTGCTTTCTTACTAGGTTTATGCATAAAATAATTATCATATGTGGAATCTAAAAAAAAAAACCATAAATACAAAACAGAAACAGACTTATAGACATAGAATACAAACTTTGGTTCCCGGGGTTGGGGGGAAGGGATAGACTGGGAGTTCAAAATTCACAAGATTTTTTATTTGATTGGTTTGTATGTTTTTAGTTTCATCCTTACTTCCAATCTTTAAGAAAGAATGGCTAAGAGTAATACATTCAAGAAGAGCAGAGCATGTGGTAAGGCAAGAAAATGGCAATAACAAGACTATTCTGGACAAAGATTGTGAGGGTACACTATTCACTGTTGATTTTTAGGGATCATATCATAGAATAACCATTAAAATTTTTGAATTGTTATATCTAGATAACTCTTTAAAAACACACACAAAATTAAAGGACTCATTGAAAGGATACTGGAATTTTATTGTAGAATAAGCCCAGTAGAAAAATAGGATATAACTTTATTTATCTCATCTGTCCTGTATTAACTTATTGGTGATCCAAACAGTATTCCTTGTACAAATAAATGGTATAGCCTGTTTTATGTGAATTGTTTCAGAAAGAAGTTAAGTTCCTAGGATTATCCTTCTCATAAGGCCTTGCGCTGTAGAGACAGGCATGCCACTTAAATTTTCTCATCTTCTTTGTCAGTTCTAATGATGTGTCTAGACATCCAGAGGGAAGTAAAAAATTGAAGCAATCAACTATATAATTTGGACAGAAAATCACATACAGCTGAAATATTGAGCTGATTGGGTAAAATAAATTTCCTGCCAGCCCTCACTTTTCACTGCCTGCTCAGACACAATTCTTATCTGGAATGCAATAACTGGGTTCAAAATTGGCATAAATAGATATTTTGAAAATCTATGCAAAATCCATCTAAATTGTTGGTTCATCCTCACTATAGAAATAGGGAGCATTAGTCAGAACAAAATGAACTACCAGTTCTCCATGGTTACAATCCTTGGCTATAACCTAAATTTGCTTGTACATTACCCCCAAAAAACTGGACAGGCATTGACATTTTGACCAAATGTGCAGATATGATGAACATGCAGATATGCCATCTGATCTCCTGATTTTCAGTTTCTCTACATATTTACGAAGTATCTATTAACTAAACTTTTTTCTACAAATACAGAAGCAAGACAAATGTTAGCATTTCAGTGGGTTCGACTGGGGAGACAGGAACCCTACATGTAAATTACTTCATGTAATCCTCACAAAAATCCTTCATTCTTCCAGTCAACAAAAAATGACTGAATGCCCACTATGTCCATGCAGTTAAAATAAAAAGAGAAATGGCCCCTTCTCTCATAGATCTCATAGGGAGATAGACACTGAGCAAATAATCATCATTAAGCTCTGTGCCATAATTACAAGAAACATAATTCTTTGAGAGTATACGACAAAGGAAACTGATTTAGACTAAGCATCTCGCATTTCAGAGATGAGACCAAGAAAGCTCACAAAGGTTAAATAACTTGACCAAGGTTACACAGCCAAGGTGTCAAGGAAGCAGGATTCCCTCCCAATCCTGCCTGACTTCAGAACCCTTGCTCTTTTCCTTATGTTTCTCTCAGGCTCATTAAGACAGCAACTGCATGAAAAACAGGAGGCAGTCACAAAGCTGGGAAGATTATGTGCGGTAGATTATACTTCCCTCTTTTTTAGCCCATCTAGTTTAATATTTCCTACAAATGTCCCTCTAAGATTGAGGAAAAGGTTTACAAACTCTTGCAGTATTAATTAATTCTGCTTTTGTTTAGACGTTGGGCCTCTGCTGCTCCGTGCTGGGACTGGATGTGCCTAACTGAGTTGGTCCACAAATTCTTGGTTGGTAGTTATCGTTCACTGTTGTGTATTATAAATACCATGCAGAGGATAATGATGAAAGTAGCCCTGAGCCCTATCTTATGGTCGAGATCATAGCTCCCACTCCCTCGTGTCATTTAACGTTAGAATTAACATTCAGTTGATTTCACACTTCCTATGCTGGTATTGAAGGTGGAACATACTGACCAACTTTTGTACACCTTGGTATGTCATCATTAAGGTGACAGACTGATCTAGATTTTTCTAGAACTTTCCTGATTTTAAAGCTAGAAGTCTTGATCCTGAAAAACTCCTCAAGCCCAGGCAAACAAGGATGGTTGGTTCCCCTAGTCACTGTGCAACTCAGGGACTAGAGAGCTATTTAGGTTGACCATACATTTTGGAAACACAGGCAAATACACATATGCTTGGTGATAACTGCATTAAAATACATGGGGTGCTCAATGCATGCATGAAAGTTCAAGGCATTGCCCCTCATTAGTAATGCATATTTCACTGCAATATGCAAAATAGCAATGAATGTAGTGCATTAATGCAGCATTTCCATCAATCCTGTATACACATACATATACACATCTGCAATGCATTGCCTCAGGTGATTTGTACCTTTGGTATTCATTACATAAAACTGTGCCTTTAGACTTCCCTGGAAGAAATAACTATGGGCTTCATATCTGAAAAGCATGCATCCCACTCCACACAGCCACATGGTCCAATACAGTTTTGGCAGACATCTCCCCACCAGTCCCTAAACCACTCCAGGGAACTCTCCCCCTGCAGGTTAACACAGTCATTACTGGGTGTCTTGACAGAGTCAAACATGGTGTGTTTCTAAACTTTATAGCTACACTAGAAAGTTTACCAATTGACAGGTAAAGTTTTTTGTTTGTTTTTATATTTTCCTACAGAAAACAAAGTTAAAGGGTCAAATGTGATACACATTTAATTCATGATTCTCTGCTTAGTTCAATTTTACCAATACAGAAAGCTGCAAATATGTGAAATACCAAAGTCAAACTGTTATTCTAGTGGATCTATACAGCTTTGACAAATTGAGAATCATATTATCAGTTTCTTTCAGAGCAAAAAAATGACAATTATGACAGCAGGAACTCTAACAAATGAAAAAGCAGTTCTACATGTAGTCATGCTATAGTCCACCATCTGAATCAGTATCTATTCTCCAACTGACACAGTTTCCAGACTCAGTTGGTGTATTACGTTATGGGCAAAACTCAGCCTTTTGGAATCTTAGCACACCCTAACGTAATCAACAGAAATCGTACACAATTAACCAAAAATTGATTTGGGGCAAAAGTAAATAATTATTCCAAGGTGTTAAACAACCCCATGGCCTGAAAAACATGATCGTCATGATTATTATAAGTGATTAAGGTATTTTTCTCTCTTTCTTATGAAAAAAAAAAGTGTAGCTATGTCAATAATACAGTGTTATGTTCTTAGTGTTGTTACTTTGGATATTTGATATAAGCAAAACCCAATATTTAATAACTCTTGCTACTAAAACCTGAGTCAGGTGCCCATCTTTACATCCAGTTTCATCAAGCAGAGAGACAATCAAGCCAGAATCACGTCAGAAGGAAGACCCAGCTTGTTTGGCTGCCGGTATTACTCTGCTTGCTCAATGCAATTTACCGAAGGGGCTTTGACGATTCATGTTCTGCACACCTTTAGGATAGCAGAGACATACATTATTGGTTTTGTTATTAATTCAACAGCCACCAATTACAAAATATTTAGTGGGTACCAGGCCTTGTCTCAGGCTAGCTAGCCAGGTGTATAAATTATCAAAAAACTTAGTAACTATGAATGGTAGGTACTATTTTTTTTTTAATTTTACAGATAGGGAAAGAGGAACAGAGGGTAGACTAACTCTACAAAGACTACCCAGCAGGAAGCAGCAGCAACTGGATCAGAACATGGGTGTGTGGGATTCTATCCACAAATTCATGTACATAGCACGATACTTTAAAGTGCTAAAAAACAAGATAAATTAATATTTTGCTTCTCTCTAAATTCTCTTAGAAAATAGAAAAGTTCTCAATTTTGTAAAACACTAGCTTTTCGCTTTATTTTTTAAGTGGGGCATAAATCAGTTATCCAGACTGTTTTTCCTGTGATGTTTTAAATATTTCAAACACTCACTACTACAATAAAACATAAATTATACATACTGTTGGCATCTAGACTGATTTTATGATATAAATATTCTATATTTTGTTTGAATGTATCCTAATGTCTATGGAAAGTCTTAGGAATTTGAGGCCTTCCAGCATTCTTTCTTGTTACTGTTTAATTTTCATTAACCTCATCCCCTTCTAAAAAGAAGGTAATGAGAATGTCAAAACCAAAATAAAATAAGACAGCTAATTTTTTACAATTGTAAAATGACTATAAATAGATGTGTTAAATATCTAGACTAATATGGTTATTAAAGTCAAGCACTAAATTTAGTTTTGATTTACCATCAGGTATATAAAATATAGTGAGAATACATAATTCTCATGATTCATTCTACTAAAAAGAAATAAGTTTCTTAGAAGAGTCAAATATTTTTCTGACAATAAATCTCAAAAGGGACTTTTAAAAATTACTACCATTTGCTGAGTGTCCACTCTGTGCTAGGCCCTGGACTTGGCAGAACACATGTATTTCCTTTTAAGAAGAACAAAGATTATTTCAATCCTTCTAATAGGCTTATGGAATAAAATAAAATCTCTCTGACTACAGTTTTGCAATTATTCTGATTCATTCTTCAATGAATATTTTTTATCTTCCTTCTATTAAAAAAAAACAGTCTAGCATTAACTATTAATGCAGGAACAGCATTCCTGGAAATTGAGACAAATAAATGATGCAGCCTGGCAAGTTGTGATTTTTGAGGAGCTGGCCTAGAGCAGAAATAGAACGAAAGAATCTAGAGAAAGGAAGAAAGCTAATCCTTTCATCAGCTCTGTGAAATATCAAACACCTTAAGTAAGCATTTGACATTTGCAAGATCTACAGTCAGTTTACAGATGAATTCCTTAATATGTTCCTGTTTTATGGTGCTCTTTGTTGCCAAAAAAAAAAAAAATCCCTGATATGCAAAAAGCAGTGTTAGAATTCTGTGGTATTGCTAAAAATTCTTATGTGTAGAATCTGTCATCCTACTTTTGTTTTAAATAGGCTGATGTATATTTTGTAACTTCAAATAGGTAACATTCACTTTATATTGTCTTTAAAATGGGAAATATGATTACTTAGGATGCAATTTGCATTATTGCTATAGGTAAACCTTGAAATTTGCTTTTGTATTTTATATTCCCCTCTGGTTTCCTGTTTTCAGTATTTGAGAGAAACAAAGCCTACTTTCTGTAATTCTTTTTTCCTTTATGCTTTTTTAAATGAAACAGAGCAATTACTAATAAGGCATTTTTACTTTTTGTATTTTTGGCACTATAACATTTTTACGCTTGGACCTAAGGCATTTTTACTTTTTGTATTTTTTGCACTATAACATTTTTATGCTTGGACCCACTCAATCCAGTCCACTACAAAACTTGAAGGAACTCAAAGTCAGAGTTTTCGAAGACCACAAATGGACTGTATGGAAATAAGTGGAAAATATACTACCCTAGAATATTAAATATAAGCATTTACAAAGCAGTTAATTTATACTATATTTATATATAAAATGAATGTGATTCAGTGTGTTGAGTTTCTAGTGAGAAACAACCAATACAACATCTTTGCTCTTGGGCCTCTGGACTCCTCCTCTTCTGGGTTCTATAAATGTTTTCCTATTGTGTGTTCAGTTCTGAACTTGGGTGTTTTTTGTTTTGTTTTTGCTTTTTTGTTTGTTTGTTTTTTTAGTGGAGGTACTGGGGATTAAACCCAGGACCCTGTGCATGCTAAGCATGCATTCTACCCCTGAGCTATAACCTCCCCTCCAGAACTTGGGTGTTTTGATCTTGTATTAGGACCCTTATTACAACAGGCAGAAAACACTTAGCTTTTCATTATGAATTTGCTCAAAGCTCATTTTGGGTTACTATTTGTAACTTATCTGGGGGGCAATTTACATCCTCCAGAAATTATACTCAAATATCTCCAACTGCTTATTCGGGACCAAAGTGGACCATTTTTCTCTTCAAACTGAAAACAAAAAAGCCCTTCCTGTATGTGCTACATCTTGTGGACCAAGGAAACAGACTCTCCCAGATCTCTTCCAGGTTGGGTCTGAGCTGACACGGGCTTCCCTCTTTGCAGGAACATGGAATCCTGACAGGTCTAGGTAACCCAGTTAAATCCACTTCTCACTGGTCTTCAGCTTGGGGCACTCGTTTATAATCATTTCAAGCCCTCTCTATTGTAAACTATTCCATATCTGCCCACTGGAGAAGTGTGTGCCTCACGTTGCACTTAACCCCTCTACTGTGAGCTTCATAAGTGAATTCTTATTGTCCTCCTTTCAACTCACCTGAAATATCAAATGGCTAATTTGAGAGAACTGAACACTAACTCACAGCAGTGCTGTGTCTGTGAGCTCACTTCTTCATGCTCACAAGCTCATTCCCATTGATCAGTGTTTCTCAAAAAGTGGACCACATATCAGAATCTCCTGGGGAGTTCATTAAAAATGCAGACCTCCAGACTCCACTTCTTAAAAGTCTCTCGGGAGTGGGAATAAATCTAGGTGTGCGTTTGTTTTGTTTGCTTAATTTCCCAGGATGAATCCCAGTTTAGCCATTTAGTGTATCTTCAAAATGGAAGACTAAAAACTATCATTCAGCACTATTTGGTATAACCCTAGCACATTGTTCAGCTAGATGAACGACTGATTTTTTTTTTTTTCGCTAGATTGCCACTGGGTTTGAGGTTTCAGGGGGCTTTCTGGTGAATCTGGGGAAGTTCATACCCAGTAGCCTCTTCTGCCTGGGAGCAGAAATGAGAAGAATAAAGGCGAACAGTTGTTCTAAATTTCTCTATGCACAGAGAATCCTTTTAATTATAATTTACTTATTATTTTTTTAAAAACCAAGAAGCTCAGAGGGTTGCTGATTTAAACTTCAAAATGAGCTAAGTAAACAGCATGTACTGACCTGTACAAAGAGGGCTAGTTCAAATACTGGCTTTTAATTTGATGTGTCAACTTGGCTGGGCCACAATGTTTGATATTTGGTCAAACACCATTATGCAAGGGTGTTTTGGGATGAGATTAACATTTAAATCAGTGCACTTTGAGTAAAGTAGGTTGCTCTCCATAATGTGGGTGGTTTCCTCCGATCAAATGAATAGAACAAAAAAACCCAGCATCCCCTGAGCAAGACAGAACTCTCCAGCACACTGCCTTCAGACTGCATCTGCAACATCAGCCCTTCCTAGTTGTACAGCAGAATGCCTTCAGACTCAAACTGGAACATCAGCTCCCCCAGGTGTCTGGCCTGCCAGCCTTCCTACTGGAACTGCAGCACTGGCAGCCTGCCGGCCCCCCCTGCAGGTTGTGGACTGGCCAGCCTCCATTAGCACATAAGCCAGTTCTGTATAACAAATCATATTTCACACACACACACACACACACACGCACGCACACACACACACACTCATACAGCCTATTAATTTTGTTTCTATGGAGAACCCTGACAAATACAGAGGCCTTGAATAACAAGCCAAGTCACAGAGCCCTTCTTCTATAGGTGGTGGGAAGACTTTGAAAATTGCTCAGGCCAGGAGTGGCTTCACCAGGACTGAGCTGGGCTGTAGGAATCGAAAGTGAAGAATAGGATCCTTTAAGAAAGAGAGACCAGAGCAGGATGACCAGTTAGGAAGTTACTTGGAGAGTTTAGTGTGGTGACATTAAGGAAAGAGGGAGATAGATGGAAATTTTCAGAAATACAATCAACAGAACTTGGTGACTGATTAGAGGTGACATCTCAGCAAGGGTGAGGGAGGAGTCAGTGAGGTCAGAGGTTTGAGAACAGAGATCTTAAAAAATGGTGATGGCCTTAACCTAAATAGGAATGCCAAGAAAAAGAGTTGGTTTGTTGAGAAGGGCTTGTGAGTTCAGGTTGGAAATAATTAATTTGCCAGCAAGACTTGTAGGACAGTTGGAAAATTGAGAGTAGTATTCAAAGAGGAACAATGGTAAAAAAATTATTAATAAATTGCTAAATGGTAGGCACACTGCCCAGCACCTTACAAACCTAATCTAGTATAATCTCCCCAAGCATAGTGAGACAGAAACTCTCAACTATACACATATGCCCTTTGTATGATGGAAACTGAAGCTTCAGAAGGTTAAGTCTCTTAGGAGATGGTGAGTCAGAGGAACAGTAAGAAGGCCAGTGTGGCTGGAGAGCTGTGAGCAAGAGGGGACAGGGGTAGAAAACGAGACTGAAAACGCCAGCAGCCAGGTCAGGGAGGGCCTCTGAAGGTATCTGCATAGATTCTAAGGGTGATGAGAAGTCACTGGGGGAGCAAAGGACTCGGGTTTTTAATGTAATTTAATGTTTCAGAAGAACCACTCTGGCTGCTGTGTGGGAATAGACTATAGAGGACAAGAGAAGCAAAACACCAAGATCTAAGCCTCTTGGGGGAACCCAAGCAGAAGAAGATGATGCTTCAGACCAGAGTAGGTGAGATGGGGTTGCAGTGGGGATACATTTTGAAGTCAGAGCCTCCAGACTTCATTTAGGAGCTCAGTATTGGGTAATAGAGAAAGAAGGAAACCAAGGATGATTCCAGGAAGTCTGGACTCAGCAAGCGGGTGTCTGGTGGTGCCATTTACCACTGTGGGAAGCAAGGTGGGGGAGAGAAAGCACTAGGGAGCGGGAAACCATGAGCTCTGCTTTAGACATGTGCAAGTTATCAGCGTAATTTAGTAAAAATAACAATATCCCACATTGTTATGTGGGCTGAGCACAGGCTGGCAGAGTAGAATCTCAAATACTGAAATGTGATCCAGACAAATACTGTCTCACTGTTTTTGCCCGTGAGGGCTTGTCACTTTGGGGACTGAATCATTTTATGTACGTCATAAACCTAACCTAAGCCTCACTATCCCACAAACTGTAAACCAAACAGTGCTCCCCAATAAGCCATAGGTCAAGCCCTAAAAAAAGTCCTGGAGGAGTGGAAGTGATGGATAAGAAGTTAACCTTTCCCTCCTGGGGAGGGAGAAGCTAATGGAGGCTCTCTGGACCAATATTTAAGGGGGATTTAACCATGCTAAGTCATTACCTGCAGGTTTCATTTAACCATGTAAATGGTTAGTAGTATTCTAGCCCTCACTCTGTCGAGAATTCAGCTAAGCAACATACTAGAATGATTTGCTTGGTTGCTGTATGCTAAACAGAATAAGGAGAGAAAGTTGAAACCAGGAAACCAGTTAGAAGTCTGGCTACAATGTCCCACATTTATTAATGAAAAAAATGGGAACAGGACTGGAGAGAGACTGCCTAGAATGTAAGCCCCAGCAGGGCAGGAACCTCATCCGTCTTGATCGCATCTGTCTTACTGCACTCTAAATGAGGATAATGAGTAGAATATAGCAGACATCAAAAAATACATGCTTAAGGAAAAAAGGAAGAATGGGAGGGAGGGAGGAAGGAAGAGCGGATGGAAGGGAGGGAAGAAGGAACATAGAAAGGAAGGAGAAAGGTAAGGATATAAAACTGGGTTCCTGTGTGTGAGTTTAGGAAGCAGTTACACACTGGGAATTTTTACTGCCCAACTTGTCAAATTTTCTGAAAATCTGTCTCGTTCTCCTTAAGCAAGGTCTAGTTTCTCCATCTAAACTTGCCACCAGGTGTCATGTTTTTCCCAGTATTACAATCAAATAGGTGTTGGTGATTACATATAATTACCACTAGGTGTTCTTCAATTTCTTCCTTATTCCTCAGAAGTGCCATAAATGTCTGTAGGTTCAAAGGACTTAATGGAGAGAGAAAACTCCCGACTCAATTTTCTATCACAACTGTAAAACTGTATTATTGTTACTCACATAATAGCTCCACATATTTTTTCAAAATGATTTAAAATTACATGTGAGTTTGTTAATAAATAGGAATTAAGCATGAATACAATCCTCCACCTGAATACTTAATATTTTTTATTCAACATATTTGCCATACAAATGATTATTTCTAAGTACATAGGGTAATTACTTTTGCCCTAAAGATAAGTATCTGGACATGCAAACACATGACTTAAAAATTAAAGGATGTACTAATAGAAAGAAAAAATTCTCTGGAAACTCAAATATCTCAGTCAAAATTGTTCACAATATGCACTGAATTCAAGTGAGCTGTGTCAAAACAAATCTGACATATGTTGTTTTTCTACTCAGTCTTCTCAAGATCTCATTCTGTTGTTTCCTTCTTTGTTTCCTTTTTTCCTTTTTTTTTTTTTAATTTTTCTCTTCTGTCACTTACATGTGAGTTTAGGACTCACGATCGCAGTACCATCACTCTAGAGAATCCCCAGCACAAAAGAAAGTACTAATCTTGCTGGGTATTGTCTTCACTGATTGCACCAACAATGAACAAACAGATTGTCATAAATATTCTCACTTCAAATGAAATAAAACAATGTTTCCCAAAAATTGTTTTTGAGAATTCTGGGTATTCTACCTGTAGAGGGTATAAATTTCACTGTTATCAAAGGTTGAGAAATCAGAGGTGATTCTGTTTCGGCAGCAACGTAAAATCCTGGTTAACACAAAGAATTGGCCTTGGAATCAGGCTGCCAAGGTTCACATTCAGGCTCAGCAGCTTGTAATTTTTCTGTACCTCAGTTTTCCTCTAGAGAAAGCAGACATACTGGTGATAATAAGGGTGCCTAACTTATAAGACTGTTGTAAGGATTGAATAGGCTAATTTACATAAAGCATTGTGACACCTGGCGCTTACTATCATTTCTTCCAGAAACACAAACTGCTGACAGGCAAGCCAGTTTCAAGAAATCAAAAGGTAAAAATCTTTACTGATCTGGAATTTAACAGGCATGGAGATTCTCACCCAGAGAAGCTTCCTGCACATTCTAATTAGGATGGGAATTATTTGCTGTTATGATACTTAAAGCACCAGGAAAAAATAAAAAATTTTGAAAGTGGAAGATAGATCTGGGTTTGTTTTGGTAGCATTAGAAGGCTTGGTGAATAATTGGCTTTTATTTACTTTGATGTCATAATTTTTTAATAATATGCCCATCTCTTTATGTCCTGCCCCATTAACCCTCTTCTTAAAAGTTTTCTTTCATTAAGTCCTCTGATCATTTCCTGTATATTAGGTCTGTCCTCAACTGAACATTACCTGAAGTGATGCTGGGCTCCTCTCATTTTTCTCTAGATCTATGCACCATATTTCAAGCTCTCAAAAAATATCTGTGTTGATTGATTGCTAGTAAGGCCTTAAATTTGTATAGTACTTTATAATTGATAAAGCACCACGACATGTCATCCTAACAAAAAATTACCATTTTCCAGTTTAGGAAACTGGAATTGAGAAAAATTAAATATTCGCTTTTGCATAAAAGCTAGTAAGTATTAAAAGCCAAACTTTGAGTCTGGGTCCTCAAAGAAAGCCCAGTGCTTGTCACGGTACACACTTTCCCACCACTGACTCCCCATGCTCAACTCCCACAACTCCCTCTTGCGTATGCCAAGCCCCTCGGTTTTATGTATGTAGCAGTAAAATGGCTTACCCAAGGTCAAGGTTTGAAATTCACAGTTCTGATCCCCAGTCCAGCGCTCTTTGCACAGATGGGAAAGTTCATTAGTCAAATATGGAAAGGAAAGGAAACCAATTGGGAAGGAAGTCAATGACTCCCCTCCTCGTTCTCACCTCAAACTTTGCCCAAAATGATTGCAAATCCCGAGAATTCAAAAATGTGTATACTCTGTAAAAGAAACTCTGACTAGGGTTTTTGAACCCTGAGCTTTTATAGAAAAACAACCTTATGTTTTTACTTGTTCCTTCTCCTCTCCCTTATTAATACATGAAGTTAATGTAGTTCCTGCTTTTGTTGGGACTTACTCGACCATTTGCCTTTGGTGTGAAAGATCAGTATTTTCCCCTCAAATCAATTAGCCATGAATTAATTCTAGTGTTGCAGATGTGATTCTCAGCCCACAAGCTCAGGTGTTCAAGAAATATTGCTGTTTTATTGCATTTAAATCAACTTAATATGGCACCAAGCCTGCATTTCATCCCAGTCATTATGAGCACCCCTTCCTTTCCCAGGTTGCACCAGAATCTCTGGAGTCACGTGGAATGCAGAAAAGGCAGGAAGAGCTTTAGGTGAACATACTCCAAGCCTGGAGTGGTCCTACAAGGGCAGGAGACCCAGCCTCCTTGCCATACGTGGGCACTAGGGATCTTTCCCTGGACGGACAACCCTCATGCTCAATGTCTCTTCTCCCTTAGGTGCCATTTTTCTGGGGTCTTCCCAATTCCTCAACCATTGCTCCAAATCAATGCATTTATTCCCCCCATGAGACCTCAAACTCCTTTCTTATGAGTTTGGGGAGAATCTTGGGCCTCAACTTCTCCAGGCCATTATAGGCCTTATCTATGTCCCTTCTCCTACTAGGAAATTATCATTAGCTCTTTTTTTCATTGAAATATAGTTGACTTACAATATTATACTCGTTTCAGGTGTACTACACAGTGATTCAGCGTTTTAGATTATATTCCATTTAGCTTTATTACAAAATAATGGCTCTATTTCCCTGTCCTGGCCATTAGCTAAAGAAGGAAGGGAGGGAAGGAGAGCTGCTTCTCCTTTCTATCCCACAAGAATCTCTGAACAACAACAAAACCAACAACAACAACAACAACAACAACAACAACAACAACAAAAACTAGACCAGGCTATATCCTCAAATAGAGAAGAAGGGGAAATAAAAGGAGAAGACAAGCAGCTAACATTTCAGTAATTTATTCCACCACACTATTTTCACTCCTATGTCTTTGACATAAGTAAGCCATTGATGCTAAACTATTTCACATGAAACAAGTTTTAACAAGACTGGGTCCTCAAAATATAAAGGTGAGTACTATTGAAAGCACTCATTAAGAAGCACTATGCAAATACAAACTTCTAACAGGCCCTGTGGATATGGTGCACAGCTGCCAGATAAACATGATCTCTCTCTTGGGAGGGAGGGAGGCAGATGAGAGGTGACCATGACTGAGGCCCTGCTTAACAGAAGCAGAAATCCCTGACACACCCACTGCCTCGTCCTCCCAGATCCTCTCCTGATCCCTTTCACACCTTCAAATATACCCATCTTTTCAAGGGTTGGCCAAAAGGGAAACAGAAATAGCCTTTGGAGAATAAAATATTTTTCACTTTTCCAAAAACTTCTTTAGCTAAAGGAAGAGTTAGTGAATACCCATAAAACAATACTGGAGGGAAGGGCAGGGGATGGAGAGAAAGAGGAGGAACGACATGGTCAAAGTCTACTCTCTTTGATGTCAGCAAAACATAACTACCCCAGCCTCATTTTTCTAAGTGAAAGGAAACAATAAAAAGTCTCTACAGAATCAGCCAAAACACTGTATTACAGGATTGTAAACTTGAAAATCACTTAAAAAAATTTGTGAAAAACTCAAGTTTTCCAAAGTAGAAAGTTATCAATATTGTTTTTATAGTTTTTGAAGGAAGAACGTCTCCCTCTAACACCCTGACCTCTCCGATGTTTAACTCGCTGTCATTCACAAGTATTATTATGATTTCTTGAGGACATCCTGGGTTTTTCTTTTCCCAAATTAATGTTTGTTTTATTTATCATCAGACACTTTGGTTTTGAACCAGGATTGAAAAACAGATTGGACTTTGGAATTATTTGTAATTCTTCTGCACAGATTTGCTTAGTCTCCCTCTATTTATTTATTAATCAATTGTGTATTTATGTCAGTGTTGATATTTTATTTATTTTATGCTTTGAGTTTTAGTATCATTTCATTTGGTGTTCCCCAAATTGTTCCAGCATTGTAAAATAGGTTTTTGTAAAGCCAAATACTATTAGTAATTTTTAAAACAGCAATAAAAAGGCAACCCTATAAAACAGAGACTATTACTATCTCCACTTTACAAAAGAGAAACTGAGGCTCAGAGATCTTAATTAATTTTTCAAAGAGAATTATTTGAACCCTTAACTACAGGGGTCCGAGGCAAGTATAATTTTTACACACTTGCCTCTGTTGTCCAACAGAAAATACTGGAGAAAGGCCAAACTCAATATCTGTATTGCATTTAAATGAAAAATCTAATGTTTTAGTAAAGCAGACTATTTTGTAAAGCAGAATTGTAATATGAGCCAAAACACAGTCATTTGATATTATTCTGTCTGGACATACATCAGATCTTACCCATGATTGAAGAGCAAGTGGATGCAGAAAAACACCAAATAAATGTCCACAAAGAGCAAAAGTAACTTTGGGGAGTAAAGTGAAGTAAGACTAATACTGTTCACCCAGTATTAATACATTGCCAGCTGGCTCCATGTCTCCAACTTTTAATAGGTCAAAAGTGACCAATTTGAATTTTTTCTCCTATTCTTCAACTTCTTCTACCTGTCTCATTTTTAAAAGCTCCCTTTAAAACCCCTCGATTGCAGAGATGAGCTGAACCAACAAGGTAAAGCTGTAAATAGTGATCTAGGAAAGCTTGCAAGTCCAAGTCAAACCTAAATCCCCTTAGTCTGAGCAGGAACTGTGCATGGTCCCATGTTGTGAGGAAGAATTGTCCACGGTCCCCTGGTGGAAAAGCTCAGGGAGAAGAGAGGGTGGGAAAGGTAGGGTGGGTCCAACCTGCACTTTCCCAGTCCCTCAGAACACACGGGTCCAGCCAAGCAACTCTGAAAGGCAGATGCCTGACAGAGGAGAATTCTAACTCTACTCTCATGCCTGGGAGTCCCCCTTTCCTGTACACTTTTCCCAATAATAAGTCTAAATTCTTCTGTTCTGATTTCACCTCAGAGGCTGGAGTAGCAGAGCCCACCCCTTCACCCCTTCCCTCTTGCATCTGCTTCGACGAGATGCATCCTCACTCTGATTCTGCGTGGCTCAGTCACTTTGTCTCCCACCCTGTAGTGTATCTGTGTCTTGCTTCCCTTTGGATCCAGAGTATTTGGAATTCCAATTCTGTTCCTAATTCTAGCCAATTCTCAATGCTTCTCACCAATTGTTCTCTCTACCGGCCAAGCATAAGTGTTTTTAGAACCATTTTAAAATAAGTCAATAATTCAGAATTTCATCCTTCAGGAAATATCCCTATGAAAAAGTAGAGAGCAGATTTCCAACAGCAGCTGTGCGCTAAAATCATCTATTAAATCCAGAGGCCCAGGCCACAATCAGGGCCAATTAACTTAAAAGCCCTGGAAAGACACTCAGGCACTGACATCTCTAAACATCCTGCAGTGATCCCAACGGATGGCTACATTTGAGAACTACTGTTTGCAGACAGAACCTGCTGGCAGAGGCCGAGCAAAGGTGAACATTCACTTCTAATTTGTTTCAAAAACAAAAAACAAAAAAACTACCAATGACATGAAGCAAAAAGCCACTTTGGGTACACTTGTAACACTCTTCTATAATATCTGTTCAACTTGTATTTCCATACTAACATAAAGTAATCTTTTAAACCCAGATTATCCATAAATTCCAAAAACTTTATTGTAGTTAAAAATGTCATTTGCTTGGAAAGAAAGATGCAAGGAGAGAAGAGGGAGGAAAGGGAAAACTAAACCTATTTGCCTTAATGACTGTCATTTATGACTTCTACATTTTTATATAATATCTCTGTCTTAGATACTCATGCTCTGATCTTGGAGGGGAATTTTTGAGGAACAGAGCTGTTGCAGAAAGGTAAGTCAATGTCTTAATTAAAAGTAACTATTTAATAGCTGACAGGAAAAGTGAAATGCATCCTCAGAGCAGAGTTGGGACTCAAATGTGGCAATGCCAGATAGAAGCACGTGCAAAGGACTTGTCAAAGAAAACTGCATCAGACCAGAAAAATGACCATCGCTGGAGGATGCACAAGCTCAGAGAATTCTCAGATTATAAAACAACATTTAACCAAATATAATTAGAAATATGGCTCTAACCACCACATCTACACAGACCTTAGGGTTTACTCTGAAAAGAAGCAAATACATGGCATATTTTGTTTTATTATGATTTTCATAGATTAGGGAGACAGAATTACACCTCAGGTAAAACTTTCACCTGACCCAAAGGGAAAAGGGTATATTCAAAGTTACTGATTTGAACAGGTGAAGAGTATCCTTAGCGGTAGAAGGCCCTGATGTTTGAAAAGAGCAACCGACTCCACCAAGAACAAAGAGGAATTCATGCTGCTCCACATAAAGTACAAGGCGCTCTCAATGCTGCTGGCTTCAGTATCTGCGCAGATCATGGCTTTGAAAAGCATTTCTCTTCCTTAATTTGGACTTAGATTGCATTGAATCTAAGAATAACTTTTGTCCCTGTGAGTGGGATATGGGTGTGTGCCTGTGTGTGTGAGGATTGCACATACATATTCCATTAATTACCCAAGTGGTCTGCTGGAGAATGAAAAGGCGTAACTTTACTTCAACAAAAGCCAATGCTCAGTTTTTCTGTTCATGTCCCTTATGAGTAACTCTAGATAGAAAACCCCAGAATTTGGCAAAAGTATGGCTGCAGGTTGTCGTGTCAAAGGACAGCGCTGGAGGCGAGAAGCAAGGGTGAGAACTACTGCTGTGGAAGGAAGCGCACCCACTGTCCTTTAACAGAACGAAGGTGTCCGCTGTACACCAGAACCGCTCTCTCTCACGGTCCTGCTAGCTGCCGGGGGGCTGAGGACTGCTATCTGTATTCTGGGTGGCCAAGCAGCTGCTGAAACTCAGAAGTTACATGCCTATGAAAAGAATATTGAGGAATAGTTAGCAATCTCTGCCACAGAGGAAACGACTAAAAAATGAACGATTAAAAGTCATCTGTAAAACCTAGATCATAATATAGCTGTTCCCAGAGTCCAAGAGAAAAGACCAAACTATTCAAATCTTTGGATTTGGGAGGGATGCAGTCCTATAATTATCTAGGTACAATCTTTGCTTTCCTATTTTCAGGTATGACTTCCTTCAGAGAGATGAAGAGAAATAGAGAGAGAGATTGGGGTGGGGGAGAGAGAGAGAGAGAGTTTTGGCCAATAAGATGGTTGTGAAAGTGATGTGCACAAATTCCAGGCCATTCCTGAAAAAGACTACTAGAATATAGACATGACGGTGCACCACGCTGGACCTTACACGCGGCTGCCTTACGACAGCGAAGTCTGGGCCCCAGACTCTGTCATAAAGGAGAGCTGCCCTAACAGACTTTTATATGGTGAAGGAAAATTCCCATTATAGTTAAGCCATTATTAATGCTGGGTCTCTGTTTCTATGACTAAACCTACATCCAAACTAAGACAACCTCCAGTTTATTCCTTCATTATGTTTCGTGTTGATGATATAGTCAAGAATTAAGGAACAGAGCAATAAGAGATACTGTGTCCTTCTCCACACCACCATTCAGCTGAAGCCAGCACAACGGCAAGAGGGTCATATCATAAGGACAACGGTTGTAGTGTCCAGTGACCCCCCAGCCCACCTCCATGAAGTGAGCAGAGCCCCAGGGCCTGACTGAGACAAGTGAGCAGGAACATGTGCTACAGAGAAATAGTTTAGGGGAAACACAAGATAAAACCACCTACCCCTAAATATGCTAAAGGAAGCGTAGTCTTCGAGAGAGATTGACACTTGGATTATATTTTGTTTTGGAAAAATTGGGATGGGAGCAGATGGGTTAGCACACAAACTTTTGTGAGGGAGAGACTTGAGATCAAGCGTCTACTCTGTCACTGACTAGCTATATGACTTTGGGCAAGTGATGTGACCTCCCTCAGCCTGAGTGTCCTCATCTGGATTTAGTAACAACTATTTTGCAGGGTGATATGATGGATTATGTTAAATGATGCACCTTAATACTTGGTGCAATGCCTGGCATGTAGTATGTGCTCAATAAATTACCTTTAAAAAAAAAACACTCTAAACTGGAAAATATCCTTACCTTTCCTCAAAAGACAGTGCGACCTTACTAATTTCTCCTTTGGGTCACAATATACCTCCACTCCTAAAGGCCCCTCTTCTTCCCCTCCCTGCAGTTCAAGTATGAACAGAATCGTACCTTCCTCATCAGGCCTCAGCTGATCATCCGCTCCCTTCTCTGAACTCTGTGGATGCATCATCCTGTCTGTATCACTCGTTGCCACTTAACCCCACACTGTTTTTCATTATACCTTAAGACTTTCATGTTTATCAGGTCTGTCTTCCATTAGTGTCTAAATTTCAGAGTTCTGTTCCTTTAGTTCACACATCCTATTTAGCCCAACATGGTGCACTCCTAAAATACTCATTAAAGGGATAAATGATACCCTTCAAACAAATGTGCATGTGCAGCTTACAGAGAGCCAAGTAGAATAAATGTCATTCTATTCATATACTGAGTAACCAAATGGCAGAATACCTTAAACTTTAAAAATCAAATTAATGGAATTTTGACATTTGCAATCACGCACGAAGCCAATATCATGTACTTTAAATTTTCCCTTGACGGAAATAGCTGTTTTCCTTGACTTACCTCCCTAACAGCAGGTATGTTTTAGCTGCAAACTCAGCTTCCTGCATAGCTATTTCCCCTGCCATTTCAAAGCCCATCATGATCCTGTATTTTATTAGGCCATAATGAAATAATATTTATTAATTCATTTCTCAAACATTTGGGTGCTAAGTAGCACTTGGGGCATCAAAAACAAATAATTCAAGGAATTTCCAGTCTAGTATAGTCTGCTACTCACTTACTTCTTGGTGAACTTTGATATTTGTGCCTTATATCCCAAGAACAAACCCGGGGAGGACAAGAGACAACTGTACCTACTGCTGGTCTAACTCCACGAGACGGTATAAACTGTCACTCTGCATGGACACTGACTGGAACTAATGTTTTGAGTCCATAAACCACTCTGTGTAGATCACTTATAATAATCCCTGGCAACATAGTAAGTGTTTGACAAGTGTTAGCTACTAGTAGTAGTGATGTTCATATTATTAGTATTACTTAGATTTAAAATCTAAAGTAATATCAAAAGTAACTGAACCCCAGCTGTAAGTACTGACAATATTTGAGACCTAGAAAAGTGTGGAGGTAAAAAGCAGAGTGCGACGAGCTTGGTGCAGTTGTTCATAACTGGGAACTTATCGATTAAACTTTCAGAATCTAGAATTAATCTGGAACACAAAAGTTAAATTGTAATGAATTTATTATGTAAATATATTCCTTATGTGTGTTTTCACTTTTATCACAGAACAGCAAAAAGGAGGCAAGAATGTCCCAATAGGATGCACTTAATGAATGATAATATGAAGCTTTATACATTTATGAAATATTAGAAGTATAAAAAGAAATAAATGTATTCAGAATATTTAGCTCAAAATCTTGGAGATTTTAAAAGTATAGGCAAATGGTAAAGATGGTAAATTGTATGTTTATATATATTTTATGAGGAAAAGAATTTTTAAGTGTACACAAAACAATGCAATATTCTCAAAAGGGGCAACAACCATGCTGATGCATATAAACTTTTGTAACTTTAATGTAAATGAAGTTTATGCAAAAGTGTTAGCATTCTATCACAAGAGGAACTGATTATTAAGCAAAATAGGATTAGGAAAATCAACTTGCTGACAAGCTTAAAAGGAGAGAAATTTGCAGACGCACATTTAAGATCTCCTTGGCTTTAAAAGAAAGTCTTACCCTAGATGTATATAGTTAAGTAGAAGCTTCTGGTCAAGGAAATGGGTACTGAGTTGAGTTTGAAGAGATATGAAATATAATGTCATAATATGAACATATCAGCTATTCAAAGCAGTGTCTGTTCACCAGTGAGATGGATGGTGTAGGTCCTAAGCACCATAGGAGTTTGACATGAGGGGGATCGGGGCTGGTGGTAAGAGGGGCTTCTTTAAAGAGATAGGCTATGAGCTGTGTCCTTTAGGACTACAGACAGTCGGGAGTAAGCGATGACATTGTACTTCAGGGAAGGAGATGGAAGATGCAAGATTGTGAGGGATAAGGAGCATGTAGAGAATTAACAGATAGTCGCACGATGGTGTGGCTGAATTTATCCATCTCCTTCCCCCTTCAACTTTCCTTTCCATTTCTAGTGGTGTAATCGGGCCCACGTGGTCCTGGGAGAGCTACCAGTGTCTGGAGATTTCCACTGTGGCTCAGCCCCCACAACTGACCCAGAGAACAAAAGGGTTGAGAGAGAAAAGTAAGTGAGACTCCTCACACACGATGTACCTGCCATGTCTCCCCAACCCAAATGGCACTCACTGCTTCAATTAGTACCTTATTTATTTATATTACTTTTAAAATAATTAAAAATTGTGTTACCAAAGTAACCTCAGTGGCATGATACACCTTAATAGCAAAGTGAGTCAGTGAGGAAAAGAGGTGCTGTTTTGTGTTCTGTGACTAAGCCGTGGCTCCGGCGTCACTGTCTCCTGCCTGGTGACAGCTCCCCAGCTGCTCCAGGCAGCCAGCTCCGGGAGTCCTGCCTGTTTCCCCTTGGACCACAGCCCTTTTGGACTCTCGTTCATCTCTTTACATTTCTGTCTCCCCCAGGGACAGGAGGGACTAGGAGCCCAGGGGAGGGACTCTGTTAAGGCTCCGGTTCCGGAGCCAGAAGGCCCAAGTCTGAGTCCTGTCACTGCTATTCTCTAGCAGTGTGACCTCAGGAAAATCACCTAACCTCTCTGGACCTCACCTTCTGATTTATCAAGGGGGGTTGTGAGCCTATGAGTTAACACATAAAAAGCACTTTGAACAGTGTCTGCCTGTAGTGAGCATTCAAAATGTTAGCTGTTTGACTCATCCAGAGCCTAGCACAGTGTTTGGCATGTAGTATGTTCAGGAAATACTTGTAGAATGAATGAATGAATGAATGTATTGGGTGGGAGAACTCCTATTCTTCTTTGCATCCCTGCTAGACTCTAGCACAGTGATTAGTAGGTTTGTATTCAAAGAAAGGCTGCGAGGCAAAGATTCTACCTAAAATGAGGAAACAAAGCCATTGGGTGGCATTCCAGATCCCCACGAGATTTTTTTTTGACCAGATATCTTATCTTCAAATCATTCTATTCAGGCATTTCTTTAGTTATCTACTAATCCACCAACACATGAGATACCCATGAGATCTTTCTGAATTTCACCTCCTACAGAAGAGGAGTGAGTACAGATGGGAATGTGAAGAGATCCACTTCCACTCCTGAAATATTCATTGATTTTCTACAACACGCACAATGCTGCTGCTACATCCTTCCTGATGCTTTGGAATCATTCTTTCATAACAACTCATAGAAGCATTAGAATTTCAGAGCTAATCATTGGTTTGTGAAACACACCCAAGAATCAGCAATTGGCAGGTGTAAACCTGCCCAGGATTTTATGGGTGGAGTGTAGGTGGTGTGGATATTGCACTCGGGTTAACACCATTGTTACCTAAAAACAACTTATTCCCTACAAGATTGCACTGGTTTTCCGTCAGATATATGGCCTGTGTCTCGCCTAAACACTCTAATATGTTGATGAGAACTTTCATAAAAACAAGGATGAGACTTTAAGTCCAAAGACTGAAATACTAAAAAGATCACTGAAGTAAAAGTCAAAAAACAAAAACAAAAACAAAATCAGGATTCTAGTTCTAGTTCTATCCCCTTCTGAACCATAAGGACAGGGATAAGGAATTCAACACCCCTGAAATGGGGCAGTAACCCCTGCCTTGCCTATTTTGGGGATCGTGTAACCATTTATTCATTCAGCAAGCATTTTTTGGATACCTTCTACAGACCAGGCTGAAAATAAAGCACTAGGGTAAAAAGATACACTTGACAAAAATTTCCAAAGAAATATGTTAATATAAACTGTAAAATGTTATAGAATGGATTTTATTACATTATTATAAGCATAGCTGTTACTTATTATTTAAAGACGAAAAATAAAATCTTTCAGCAGGTGTCCACAGAGTGTTTCCCAGCCTGCTCTGCAGGAGAGTATTCACTTTCACCTCCACCTCCTCTGTATTTTTAGTTCACTGCCCCAAAAAGGCCTCCCCTGACCATCCTAAGATATCCCTCCCCTCGTTATATTTTTTAAATCAAGGTACTTTTCGTTCATAGTAAATATTTGTAATTATGCATTGTTTATTTACTTGCTTTTTATTTATTTCTGTCACTAAATATGCATTCCATGAGATCAGGGATTTTGTTCTTGTTGCCATATACTCAGTAGTACCTAGTACAGTGCCTGGAGCATATAAGATGCTCAATAAATATTTGTTTCATAAACGAATGAATGGAAAAGCAGTCATGTCACAAAGAGCCAGCCCAAGTGAAAAGAAACAAAACAGATGGCTTAGAAGTGCTGAGACTGAAAATGAATCAATGAAGATTTTAAACTCAAATTCTTGGCGAGTGTTAGTCTGTATTTGTTGTTTATTCAGAGGGATAAGAAAGCAAATGATTCACCATATATTTATTATTTTCTTCAATTCTTATAAAAACAACCTTTCCAAGTACGCACTGTAAAGCTCGCTTTACAGATAAGTACGCTGAGGCTCAGAGAGGGCACTGGCTCAGGTGGTAAGAGGCACAGCCTGTCGCGTTGTGCGCTGTTTTATTTTGCTGTTCTGTATTACCCACTTCACCCCCACAGACTGATCACGAAGAGTCCAGGAATAACAGAGGACAGAAAGCCAGAGAAGAGAGATCAAGGCACAAGAGCTGTTGCAGAGGAAGGAGATGAGAGCTGACAGGACACAGGAAAAGTCCATCTCCCCAAAGATCCAAAAGCACTGAGGCAGCGTCCTCCTTCCTTACGTGAAGGAACCCAGGCTTGCTCAGGGCAAGTGATCTGTCCAAAGTACCTGCGTCCCAGATTTCTCTGTAGGTCAGCAGTGATTCCCAAGTCCCGAGTCCAGACAACACCCTCTCTCCAGCTCTCCTTCTCTGCTGTTCCTCTGGTCTTTACATTCCCTGTAAGAAAGCTGTTTAAAAGGCACAAAGACCAAGCAAGACGAGACAGTGTAGCTGCGTTCACAGAAACAGGATTTGGCCTTCAGTCCAGCCTGAGCTGGGTGTTTTACAATTAGGTTTTCATGTGAGTATTAGACCCTCCTTTGGAGAACTGAGCTCTGGCGCATAAGTCTGCAGGCAATCAATTTGTTGCAGAATTTTGCAGAAAGCCACAGCTTTCCCCTTTGGTAAAACAGAAACTTCAGACTGAGGCAGTTTGCAAAAACTTCTCTGACGGTGTGTGAGCGCCACCTGACGCCCAGAGGCAGGATGGCGTCCCTCTCTGGTTCCGGGCTGGACATCCTAACCACAAAATGTGGTGACCAAAATAAGGCGCCACCCACTCAAGAGTCCGTGGATTTTCTGGTCATAGGTTTATTGACCTGGAGGCGATGCAAGCAAAAGACGAAAGGAAAGAAAGAAAAAGAGAAGGGCTCTGGATGGGGAGAGCAATTCAGTCTCCTCTCACCTCACACCCATTCAGGCTTTATTGTTCATTTACAAACACTTTCCATGGTGTGTACTGTTTCTTTCCTTGTCTTTCCTTAACTCGTTTAATGTCCTTTACTCAGAGCCCAAATATCCATACCCCACCCTCCCAGCTTTCCTCCCACTTCTTTTCCTTCAATACTGCACAGTGTCCCAAACACAGAAGGTGTTACAGGTGTTCCTCCAGAAAGGATTCATGGTGTAAGTTTGGGGAATGTTGAATTCTCTACACCTCCTCCTAGAGATTCATAATCTTTATTAGCACTGTGTCCCCTACTAGACTGCCATGTCTCTGGCATTCACCACTGTACCCAGTGCACCAGATACCTGCTCAACAAGAACGTGCTCAACAAGTTTGACTCAGATGGATCAGGATACCAGAGACCCTTCGTAAAAGGGTCTATGTAAGAAAAGCTGTTCAGTATTCTTTAACCCACTGTCTCTGGATGATTTCACCCTAGAACACATGTGTGTGTGTGTGTCCTGCTAAAACACTTTCCGTGTGTGTGTGTGTGTGTGTGTGTGTGTGTGTGTCCTGCTAAAACACCTTCCATGCAGAGACAATCCCAGAGATAGTAGCAAATGGTTGTTCTGCTACGGCTCCTGTGGCCAATTTAGGGACAGTTTTTTTCACCTGATAACCCATGTTGCCTCAGGTACAGCCTGGCTCATGGTGCACAAGGGATCACAGGAATACTCATTACCCACATTTGGCTTGCTCTTACACTTAACTGACACACAAGACCCTAAGCCCCTCAAGGGCCCCCTGTGTATTTCTGAGAATCCCCAAGCACTGTCTTAAATGTACTCACAGGCAAGCCTAGTCAACTATCAGGCAAAGTCCCCCTGCCACCACCTCCTATGATGCTGGAAGGTACCACCACACCCTTTGGGACCTGCCTGCTCTGGAAAGCACCTGTATCATTTCTTCCAGGTACCACTGCATCCTCTAGGCACTGACGCTCTCACTGAACATCATGATCATGCCTGGACCCAATGCTTTTTCTGCTAGGTACTGTCCCATTTGCCAAGCGCTGCAGCCTATGTCCACTGTGCTGATGTTCTGGAACCACTGAGAAGCCAAAGGTACTCTGAATTCTCTGGAATCCTCAGTGTACCAAAACCACTTTGCATTCCATCACCCAGTGGGGAGATCCTCACTGGGGGCTATAATCTGCTGGCTGCCTGTCAAAGGAGTGTCTCAGGTCCCAAAATAAAGACTTAGATGTGGCCACCCACAGAAGAGATTCCCAGAGACATATCTGAACCCCAGTCATGGATACTGCTTGGGTCTCAGCTATGAACCACCCACCGGGCCACCGGACAGCATGGCGCTCACCTCTATCCTCCCCGCATAGCTGCTCTCTCCTTTCTGGCCTCCCACATGCACTGCAGTCACGCCTCCTCTCCCACCTCCAATGGAGCTGCTCCTGAGAGGGCACCGGTGGCCTTCTAAATGCTGACCCCAGACCACTCTGTGGCACTTACCTCTCCTGATAACTCCCCCATCCCTGAGCTGCCTCCATTCTGGGGGTTTTCTATCCTCAGTTTGGCTTCATATGTTTTTCCCTTCCCACCTACTTACCCCAAAAAAACCCTCTTTATGGTGACCAGAGTGATTTTCTGGGCCTTAAAACATTAAAGACCTAAATAGCATATTCATAAATTTAAATCTCTCCAAATTCCAGATCTGTATATTCAACTGCCCAACATATAGCTTCATTTAGATTTCCACAGAAATTTTGAACTCAGCACATCCAAATCTAAGCCCATAGTCCCCTCCCTCCACCATAGTTCTTTCTGTATTTCCTGTTTCTGTTCATTTACTCAGAAATCCTTCAGTATGCTCTTATACATGTATTCTTATCTTCCCAAGAAACTCATGAGAGGGTTACTATTAATTTCCATATTTGGGGAAGGGATAAAGTTGAAATTTAAAAGGTGACATAAAATTTCCAAAGCCCCACAACATATAAAACACAAAGCCAAGGTTTGGCCCTGGTTCTAGCCAACTCCAAAGTCCGCACAATATAAACGGATTTAAAAGCCCCTAAAACTGGAGGACTTAATCTTTGCACACCTAGTTTCCTGTACAACATCTGACACAAAGAAGGTCTGCAATAAGTGTTTGATCCTTGAATTACTAAATATTTGCTTACAGACAAATATAAACAAGGCAATGTGCTAAGAATCAAGGGAGAAAGAATAAAAGAACAAGACATGGAGTCTGCTCTCAAAGAGTTGTGATCTTGTTTAAAGGAAACAGTACAGGCAAGATTGAGAAAAGGGTGACCTTTTCACCACTATTCTTTGACGTTATCCTCAAAGGGCTAACCAAAGCGATAAGATGCAATGACAAAATAAAATATTGGAAAGGAGGAAACGTTATCATTATTTGCAGTGACATGATTTGCACAGCTTAAAAATCCAACTTTAAACATTACTCTAAAAACAGAGAGCTCGGTAAGGTAGTCAGTTATAAAATTAATATAGGTCAAGTTTTCTTAAAATCAAACATAATTAACTATAAATTACAATGAAAAAATCCTTCTTTCAATGAAAATACCCAAGCATCAATTTAATAAGAAATATGAGAAAGCTACATGAGGAAAACTATAAAATCTTCTAAAATATATAAAATATGACTTAATAAATTATTCAAAATATTATATTTCTAGATAGCACAATATTTTTAAACTGTCAATACTTTTCAGATTTTATGTTTAGTAACACTCCATTCAAAAGCCCAACATATATATTTTTTGTAATATGGAAAAAAATACCAAATTCATCTGGAAGAATAAAAATACAAGAATAGCTAAGAACTGTAGGAGAAAAAGAATAATGAAGTGAGACTTATCATTCCAGATACTGAAACATATTATTGAGTAAGGCTATTACACAAAGAACAGACAAATCACTAGAATGTAACGGAGAATCCAGAGGCAGAACCAAGACAATATATTTGAAATAAAAGTGACATTTCAAATCAGTGGCAAGAAGATGAATTATTCAGTAATGATGTTAGACTGCATGCTAACCCTTAGATAAATAAAATAGGATTCCCTACTTCATACATCAGTTACCTTTTACTACATAACCAGGCAAGCTCCAAATCTCAGGGGCTTAAAAACCACCACCACTTATTTAGTTCACTTTTCTGATGGACAGCAATTTGGGCTGGACTCAGCAGAGGAGCACTTCTCCTGGTCTTGGCTCTCATTCACCCATCTGCTGCTGTCAGCTACTGCTCATCTGATATCTTGGCTAGGGATTAGCTGGTCCAAGATAACCTCACCCACATCTCTGGAAACTGACTCGCGGTCAGCTGGAGTGATGGAGAGCAACAAACAAGGCCACGTGCATCTCCTCACCCAGCAGGCTGTTAACAGAATGGCCCTGTAGGGTCCCCAGAGAGCAAGCAGAAGCACGAAGGGTCTCCTAAGGTCTAGCCTTGCAATGGCACACTGTGACTCTCACACCATTCTATTGGTCAAGGCAAGTTACAAGGCCAGCCCAGACTTCAGATGTGGGAAACAGATTCCACCTCCTTGTGGGCAGAGCTGCAACTTCACATTGCAAGGAGGGTGGGCATACTGAGAAGCATGAAGAATTGCAGCCATTTTTGCAACCTTTCACACATGTTAAACCTGAATAAACTCCAGATTAGATAAATATTTCGATGAAACAATAAAATCAGAAAACTTAGTTGAAAATATGGATAAATACTCATAAAAGAAGTAAGAGACACATTTTTAAGCAAAACAGCAACATTCGATCCCATGAAAGAAGACAGTAGACATAAACCTTTAACACCTAAATTTTTCACATGACAAAAAAACTAACATTTAACACAGTTAAATGAACACTTTAATTATCACATGACCAAAAGAAATCACAAAAAAAAAGATAAAAAAGTAACCTAAGTGCAATGCAAAATGCTAAGAAATGGTTAATTCAAAAAGAGCTTTTATAACTTGGCAATTTTTAAGAAAGAAAAATAGACAAAGGACAATTTGTAAAAGTAAACATTGCAAATTACCAATAAAGATGTAAAAAGATGTTCATCCTCAATAGTTATCAAAGGTATATAAACTAAAACAGTAATAATACATAACTGCTTATAAGGTTGGCAAAGTTTTTAGTTTTTTGTTGTTGTTGTTTTTGTTGTTTTTTAGTAATGCAGTGTTACCAATGGTTTGGAGCAAGGAATTGGTAAAGTTCGTTTTGTTTTGTTTTGCTTTGTTTTTTAATAATGCAGTGTTATCAACGGTTTTGAGCAAGGAATTAACACACTAGTGGTAAAATGTAAATTAGGAGAATCTTTCCGGGTGATAGTTTGGCAATAGAAATTCAAGTGCGTATACCTTGAACCCATCTATTCTTTTTTTTGCTTTTGTTCAAACAAACAAACAAAACCCACGCATGAGGCAATTACACTAACCCAGCATCGCTAGCTCCAGTGCTTCCGGCTGGCAGCCACCAACCGTCGCGCGGGCGCGTCTAGACCTCTGTCGCTGAGGTGTCCGCTTGCGGCCCCCTCGTCGGGCCCTCCCCACTCTTTGCAGCGCCCCCGGGGCAGCGAGGCCGCGAGGCCACGCTCTCCGAGCCTGGGCGGAGGCGGCAGGACGCCAGGCCCAGCGGTCCCCTCCGCGTCCCGGGCACGGAGCCTGGGCCGCCCGGAGGGCCAGGTGCCGCGCTCCGCGTAGAACAGTTCTCGGCGTCGGGAGCAAGCTCCCTAGGCCCGGCCGGCTGGACGGCGCAGCGCCCACCCATTCAGGGGCTTTCGGCCTCCCAGACTGTCTGAGGAAGACCGCCGGGGCTCCCACCAGCCTCCTCAGGCCTCTCACAGCCTCGCTTCGCGCAGCCTCCGTGCAGACGGCCGGGGCACAGGCGGCAACCGGGTTTCCCGCGCCCCGTGGGCATCCAGTCTCGCGGGAGTTCCGAGCGCCCCTCCCGCTGGTCTATGTCTAGAAATATTCCTCTGCAAATCCACAGGCGAGAGTGGATGGGGAGAGATGTCTAGGTCGCAGCTATTTTTCCATTTTACCCAGGATGAGTATTAAGAAGGGACATTTGAGCAAAGTCCTTCCTGATGATGTGAGAGAGTTAGAAATCTGGCTGGGGTGGTCCATGCAGAGGGGACCACCCAGTCAGATGGTATAATTTAGAAGCGTGCCAAGAGAGTTGGAGGTTCAGCCCAGAGGCTGGTGTGGCTGGAGTGGAGGGACCAGGAGGAGCAAGAGTAATAAAGATGAGACCAGAGAAGTTATGGGGGTGAGGCATGGAGGGGGTGACCTTGGAAGAGGAGGGGCATGGGGGCGGCTTGGCAGGGTGTGGCTTGGAGCAGTGGAATATGCAGGAAGGTCGGGGGTAAAGGAGACGGAGCATTTAACTTCTCTCTGAGTGAAATGGGGAGCCAGTGGAGTGTTTTGAGGAAAAAATGACATGGGCTGACTTACAAAAAGGACCTCTTTGACGTCTTTGTTGAGAATAGACTGAAAATGAGATTCGTAAGCAGAAAGCAAGCTGAGTTAGGAAGCTCCTGAAGCAAGACAAGAGAGGGAAAATGATCGGGCTCAGACAGAGTTGGCAGCAGTGAGGTAGTGAGAACTGGTCAGAACCAGAGTGGATGGAGGGCGTGAGACAGAGAGGAGGCAGGAACGACTCTGAGGGTCTTGGCCTGAATAATCGGAAGGATAGCGTCACCATTGACCAAGATGAAGAATGCTCAGGTGGAGTTGATTTAGGAGAAAAGATCAGAAATTCACTTTTTGTCATGCTGACTTTAAGGTGTTTTTAGACACGCAAGCAGAAATGTCAAGTAGATAGTTGACAGTAGTCTAGAGTTGAAGAGGGAGGGTCTAAAGGAGAGATGGGTTTAGGCAGGGGGAGGTGTGACAGCAGGGAGCTCCGGCACCATCACAGGTCTAGAAGCTGTCATCCAGGGACTGTGGGAAGTGGATTAGTCATAGTTATCATTTCATCATGGTCTTCTCTAAAGTGTGGGAAGGGAGCTTTGGACTAAAGATAAGCCCAAAGTAAAGTAGCAGTCTTTGCCACAGCACCCCGTGTTTAGCCTCACATTCCCACCAGAAGCACTAGCTGAAAGCTACGATTGAATTTTTTCCTGAAACAACAGTGTACAACTCTCCAAAGGTGTTTTCCAAAAACGGTAGAGAATCTAAAGGTGGCAAGCACATCCTTGGGAATGTTAAAACCTCTCAAGGAAGCCAAAGCTTTACAAAGTTAAGTTGCCCTTTAACTCCCCCCTCCACAAGTGAAGGCTGCACTTCCTGTTCCAGAAATCATCCATTTTTAGAGCAGTTTTGTCGCTACTACACTCATGAGCTTTATACCTAGAAAGTCAGCTCTTCAGGCCCTAATTTCCTTATCTAGAAAGGAAAGCAATTGGGCTAGGTCACTGAGTTTCAAACCTTTTTCTGTTCTGTTCGAAGCAGGGCAGGCTGACAGCTGGTGGGGGCATTGAGCACCACGGTTTGGCTCACCTCTGCTCAAAGTCCCAACTCTTTGCAGGCTGTTTAGGGCACTGTGGAAACACAGTTTGTACTTCCTGGACTAGCTGATCTATATGGTCCCTTCCCAGCAGAATACAGCAGCACGGGGAAGTGGGGTCACCACAAGTAGGAATTCTCCAAAACACAACAGCAAAGTATGTGGCATTCCAGATGGTTATGGAGATGCCATTGCAGAGGACAGAGTAATCTGGCCTATGACCCTTAATGGATGGAGTTTTTCTCTCCTGTATACAAAGATACTTTGGGGAAAGTCTTCAGATACTAATTCATGTTCGTATTAATGTCTTACATGCCTACTGTGGATGCATGACTGATGGTTGGAGCCAGGGCCCTTAATCTAGTTCATTCAGATCAAGCTGCCCTTAGTAGCATCTGTCCCAAAATACTTAAATACAAATTTTCCACCCACATTTTATAATAAGTCTTCAAAAGGTGAGTCTCCTCTCCCATTTGATCTCCATATGTTAGGTTTGGGAAATTTTTAGTGTCTACATATACGGTATTCTCAACATTTCATGTTGCACATCGAAGTGGTTCTCATGCCCCAAAGAGAGGAGCATGGAGGGGGCCTCTATAAATGAGCTGTTGCCTCTAGAGTGGCTTTTCCAAATAGTCAGCCAATGTCAAAGACTGTAAGAGGGGACTTGCCAAAAGGATTCACCACTGCCTGTACCATATTCCACCACCCTGACTGCCCTTCTTGCAGTCTCTGCAGTTCTAGGAGGGTTTATATCTCCCTTTGCATCTAAAACCACAGCAACCATTACTCTGCTTCCTCCCACTTCGTCCTAAATTCCTCCCAGTGCTGCAAACATTGATTATAAATATGTAAAGAAGTATCAGAAAAGAAATGCATAGTTCTGTCATAAATACTTCATTTTATAGCCCCTTTGGCTATAACCTGAGAATCTAGTTTGACTTCATGCCAGTGAGTATTCTCTGCCTTTGTGGTCAGAAGAGTAAGTTGGAAGAGTGTTGAAACATCGTATTGATCTTCTTGATGCTGCATTAGTATTTGAAGTTGACACATTCAGACAGCTATTGGTTTTACGTCTGCACAGTGCATGAAAATGATTGAATTGACAAGTACTTAGTAAAAAGATGACCTACAAAATTACAGAACTACTATTATAAATTTCTTACTGCAAAGAGACCTGGGGGGAAAAATGTTTATAAAATCAACTGCTCAAACTTGAATGAGTCAGAGTCCTTGGGTTATTTCATCTAAGCTATTTGCTTGTGAAGTTTAAATCTCTTTCTCTTTAAAAAAAAAAAAGATGTTGAAGTTATTTTTATATTTTATAAAATATTAGCTCATTTCCCATGGGCACGCACACCAGGAGGGGAAAAAAAATCATAAGCAAGTGACCAGCCAAGCAAATCATCCTTTTATGAAAGCTGGTAAAATATGCCTAGACCACCTCCTTTCACTTCTCCCCTTCTAATTAGAGGAAAATGACTCCTGTTTGGGAAAGCATCACCATGGAATTGAACCTGGCTGGTGTAGCCAGCATCTACCATGTTCCTCCCACCAGAGAATGGGGATGGAAAGGGTTAGAGTGAGGAGTAGACTGTTAAAGGAAAAGAAGGTTCCAGCAGAGTGCGCTGACCTTGTCTTTTCCTCCTCTCTCTCTCTCTCCTTAGCTCTCAGTTCTTCCCAGATGACCACGTAGAGAAGAAAGAGCAGGGACAGCCCCAGCCATCAAGGCCACCATGCGGATCTGCCTTAGAGTCACTCTATTTACACACATGTCATGGCTGTTAACACTGAATCAAGCGGGTGACACATCAAAGCCAAGAGTCTGCTTATCTCAAGAGAAAGAAGAAAATTAAGAAGCATAAACATTAAAAGGAGGAGCAACAACGTGAATGAGTTTCAAAAACATAATATTGGGGAAAGTAAATTAGGTACCAAAAAACACATAAAGTATGCTCCCACTTACATAAAGTTCCAAAACAGACACAAGGAAGTTCATCACATTGTGGGTGGTGACTGAAGCTGGCCCCGCAAGAGGGCCTGCAGGTGGTATAATGTTTCTTGATCAAAGTGCTGGTTGGATGGGCATGTTCCATTTGCAGAAATTACCCAGCTGCACACTTGTGATTGGACACGTTTCTCCATGTATGCTATATTTAAGTGAGAAGTTAAAAGTTAAAAACCTAAGGGGTGGTAGCTAAAAATATGGGCTGAAGTAGGTTGTGTCTGGTTAAAAAAGTGTCCCATCCAAAAGCAAATATTTTAAGAAAAAATTGAAGATCTCTCTTGGGAAGGAAATCCAAGAGTTCTACCCCAGCCCTTAGTTAAGTCATGACATTTTAAAACAACAATTAAAATCATAGTTTTCCCTTTTCTTATATGTGTTCCTGCTCTCTGTTCTGTAACCGTCTGTATATTTAAGAACTCCTTCCCGCACCCAGGTCAAGCGAGAATTCAAAACTATAAACCTGTAAATCCATCTCCAATGGTTTATTTTACAACATAGGAGAAAGTACATTTAAAAGGACAATCCATCCTGGCTGACAGAAGTTGTTTTCTTCTTGGCTTTTACTATCTATAACCCCATACAAAGAGAGACAAAATTGCCTCCCAGGACAATAATCACTTAAGCAGTGCTGATTCTGGGGGAAGTTATCTAGGTACACAAGACAGTTAAAGGCTTTGCATGAATCACTTGAGACCAACTTTACTAGTAATTGTTCTATTTTTATTTAATTTATTCTTGACACATACTAACAGTTATAGCATACTACTTAATCCCAAAACAAAAACAGGTTAAAAACCCTGCTTCTTAATCGCTCAATTCCCTGAAAAGAAAGACTGAATAAAAGTAGCTACTATTTGCATTGGAAATTTGTTTCTAGGTGATGATTTAAATTTTTAAAATCTCTTCATTAACCCAACATCCAAAGTGGGCTTTTGGGATATGTGCTAATGTCTTGGCTGACACTCCAAGAGTCCAGACCCGCATCATACAATATTCATTTATCCTACACATCAAAGCCTGCTTCCTTTCAGTGAGAGCTACTTCACACTCTGAAGCAAGGAAGAATCGGAACACAACAGGCTAAGATAATAAAATGATAGATTTATTGCCAGTAGGATGAAGCCAGGCATTCCTGACCCAAGATAAGAGATGTGAAAGATACCTGCTGAGGCCACTTGAGGTTTCTTGTTAATGTTTAAAAAAAGAAAACAGAATTCAAACACTCTTATCTGGATATTTAAACTTTAGAAACTAGAATGAAGACCTGCCTTCAAAAAAAAAAGTATGCGAAAAGCAATTTTATGAAATTATGGAAAATTTGAAGACCAAAGACTATTGACACTGGAATGGGAACAACCAAAGGGACTGTGTGTTGCCTTCTCTGGAAATATGAATGCATAATGTAGACTCATCTCTTTAATTTTTTTCATCTCTGCTACTGTGCATTCCTTAACATAGTCTTATGATGAGGGATAGGTTCATACAGGGAAGGGGTGGGGAGGGAAGAGAAATATAGAACCGAATAAGAAACATTTAAATTACAAATTTCCTGAGGCCACATCTTTCTTATGTCTGTTGCATATCCTAGCACAATGCTAAGCACATAGTAAAGGTGTAATTTTTCAAAATGAGCAAAAATTTCATAAAAATAAGCATTGAGTAATATTGTATGATGCCACTTATATGAGATATCTAGAGTAGAAAAACTCATAGAGACAGAAAGTCGAATAAAGGTTACCAGGAGCTGGGGGATGAGGGGAATGGGACGTAATTGTTTAACAGGTATACTGTTTCTGTTTGAGATGTTGAGGAAGTTCTGGAATTGGACGTGGTGATGGCTGCACAAAAATATGGATATACTTACTGCCACTGAATTGTACACTTAAAAATTGTAAATTTTATATGATGTATATTTTAGCACAATAAAAAATTTTAATAAAACTTTTAAAATAAAACTGCTTAGTGAACACTTGGCTACATAGGAACAATGGTCTGTGATCACAGGAGGCGCTGATCACCTCTTTACAGAAGCAGCTGGGCCTGGGCATCCGGCACGTGGGAGGCCCAGAAAAGGAGAGGCAGTGCTGGTGCTGGGGTTGCGGGCATGTAGGTCACAGGAGCTACCACTCTCGTCTGAAGGTTGTACACTTCCTAGGGTAGAGTTCTGCTTCAGGTGGAGAAATCTTTCATGTATTTGAAGACAGTAATAAAAAAAAATTCTACACAGGAAGTGGGGAGCATCCCAAAGGATCTGGAATTTGCTCTGAAATATCTTACTTGCAATCTGGGTAGCTTACCCTTCTCAGGTCTCACTGTGTATCTCTGCAAATCAAAGCATTGAGACCAAGTGATAGCTGGCCTCCCAGCTGTACAACCTCATTGTTCTAAGTCATCCCTTCTCTTCTCCTAACAGTTCCAACTTCAGTACAATGAAGAAAACACAGTTTCTTATCTCTTTAGCATCGCCATTCTTTTCTGGACTCTCCCGTGCCTTCCTGGTCTATTCAAAGCAACAGTGCTCCAAGGTGAACACACCAGTTTTATAAAGCGATGGTGAGTCCAGAGCATGGAGGAGACACTGCGTGTAACTTCTAATTATAGAGCAAAATCACTGTGGCTTTTTTTTTTTTTTGGCCTTTTTTCTTCTTTTCGTCTTTTAAAGTAATAATCCTATACAGCTGAAAATGATTTTCAACCACTGATAAATTACAGTCATTAGGAATCAAGTTATATAATAAAAGTAACTGATTTCCTTTCCCTAAATGGGTTGGAAGATAAAAAGCAGCCTGATTACTCTTCAATAGGAAAGGATGAGAGTATGAACAAAGAAACTTTTTATAACCACCTTGCACTATTTAGAAGCAATATGGAACATGCAGTGCTGTTTACCTAACTCATAGTTCCTCTCTTCAAATTCATTCACTCCATTCACTTATTCAAAGCTGCTGCTAAAAAGTTCTTTCTAAAGATTTTATTTTTGATATTTAAGAACACGCTATGTACAATTCATACCGTTTCAAATGAATGAAATGTGGCTGAATTATAGACTGTGTATAAAGTGGTAAGGTAAGTTCAATTTTAAAGGAGGTTTTCAGTCAAATGAGTGGGTTTTGTCTGAATGATGCCAAATAATCCATCTGAGCAATTCACTCTTCAATCTATTGATTTGGTAATAAATAAAGTAGATACACCAAAAAGCCTGAAAGCACTTGAGGGCTAATGGATGAGGTTACCCTAAAGAATAAAATGGTATGAAAACTAGAAATCAACTTTCCAAGGAGGGAAAAAGGACTGAAATCAAAACAAACAAGTGAAAATTAAGAACATATCCCCCATAAAATAAAATGCCAGCAATATTCCAACTGACATGTCTTCATTAGGTTATTTCTATTTTTGTTATTTTTCTTTTCTAAATACACAGTAGACTGGAAACTTAAGTCAGGCTTCAAGTACATTATTATCAGGAAACCCAGAAAGTTCCAGCACCGTAACATATTTTCTTTAGGTGATGATATATCATATTTCAAATATGCATAGAGGGAATCCAAAAATGCTCCAAATTCATAAAAATGTAAGAACAGGTTTCGCTTAAAATTAGAAGACCAAATAAATGTACAAAATCTTTATTAAATGACCACATAGTAATCTGATATAACACTTCCTGATACAAGAAAATGGATTTTGAACTGATTTATAGTATATTCAAAAATTCCCAAAGTAAAACAAAATTTGCACATAAAGTCTGCCTACACACATTGCCATTTCCTTTTATGACGCTTTCCCCTGTAACTGGACATCCACCTGCCATATACCTATTTGCCCTGTGCTGTTCCCTGCATCTTCTCAACCATGTTCCCCTTCCTGGATGGTGACCCTTTCACTATAAATTCTCTTCAAAACAATACCACCACCACAAAATTCCCTTTGCTAACAAGCTCTGAACTCAGCTGGCTCTCCTGGAAAATGGTAATAAGGTAAATACACAGTAAGGTGGTTCCAAGGGATGACGGGCCTTTTATGATCTGATTATATACATTATGTAGATGGCTACTTCCCCATGCTAAAAGTGAGCCATTCCTGATTCTCACTGCCTTCTATGTATGTAGTCACTAGAGCTAGCTATCTAGAAAGAGAGAGAAACAAGAGAGAAAGAAGGGAGGGAGGGAAGGAGAGAGAGACCATACAGATTTATCTTTAGGCCAAGGACAAACATTCTAAAATATTTTAAAATTCCATTATGTGTCAGGGAACTATAATTGAAAGGTGATGGTGGATGAAAGCATTAACAAGTATCCACACTGACTAGAGTTTTACATAGGGTGGCCCACAACTGATGGTGGTACCCAAGCAACATGCAGAGGTGCCCAAAACTTGTCAAAATAAGCAAAAATAAAGCACAGGTTATACCTGAACAAATTCTTTTCTATTTAAGACAATGACCCCCAACTTAAAGACTACCAGCTCCTACCAGCTTCCGATAAGTAAACCACAGACTTATCTAATACAGGGCCAACTATTCCTCTAATGTAAATAGTTGGGGACGTGACTAATAAAATTCAAAGAAAGTATTGAATTCATAATTAGTTTGTCATTAAGTATTTTCTTAGTATTAAGTCTTAAGTATTTCTTAATATACAATAAGTGTGTAACTACTCGTATGAGTGAGTCCCTGAAAATTTTGGCATTACAAAAAGTATCTTCATGTCAATGAAAGGGTTGAGAATAGCCATAGAGTTTTATATGAAACTCTCCAAACAAGGTTAGATGTAACTGGGTTCCAGTGCCTCAATACGTGCATACATAGGCTGATCTCCCTACTTCCTTCCACAGCGATAAGTAACAAAAACACATGCACAGCGCTAAGTGTCACTGATGTGCATGAAAAGAATGGATTTTCATCTGGAATAACAAATTTGAAGTAACAAAAGAAAAATAAACAAATATGTACATGTATACTAAAATCCATACAAAAAAATATTGATTTAATTGATCAGATCTCCTCCATAGGAGAGGAAATCTGATAATCTGCACAGAGTACACTGAAATGTTCCCTTAGCATGAAGTGCCTTTAATCTTATCAGCTAAATGAGCCCATGGGGCTGCTTTGCACCTGCTTTCCCAATATCACTCTATAAAGAGCTCCAAGTTCATGAGCCAAGTGGTCCTTCTTTAAAATCAATAATAACAAATGAAGAGGGAAGAATAGATATGAACTCATCAGCAAATCTACGGCAGGTTGATTGCCTGGTCCTCCTTGAATTTGGGGATCTTCTTAAATTCACTTTGCTTCTTGAAGAAAAGCTGGGCCAGGATGTGGTCTGCTGTAGCTTGGAGATAATCGTCCATGTCAAGGGTTTGCAACTGACAGTGGAGACCAAAAGAAGATGTGTTAGCACCGAATTACTCAGGTTTCTACAAAGATCTCACAGCCATCAAGGCATTTTCAAGACTGTAAGCACATGGCTGTGTGGCATTACAAGCTATGAAATCCTGCAAATGGTCCCCTTGTGTGCTTGACTTCTCTTGCCATGGGGAGCTCACTTTTTCGACTCTGAGGATAAGGAAAATCTGACTGATGGCTGGAGATGCTGAGGCATCTGAAGTGTTCTTTAGAAGGGACCTCCATCCCCATTGGGGGGGCAGTTCTCTTTAAAGAGGGAGCAAGACCTCTGTCTACCTGTAAGCAGGGACGAGTGACAAAAGGGCCTCTCAGAGCTCCACGCCCAAAGGCACATGATGGAGGCTAACCTGGCTGCCAGGTAAGTGGTCCTCCTGCCGCTCAGCCAGAGAGGGTCGTTAATCTCCACCTGTCTGCCCTGGCCATCCAGTCGGCTGGGTCTGACTCGTCTGTCTGTCCTTGTGCCCTCAATCACTGTCTTTCTGTCCTTCTCTCTCTCCCCTCACCTCTCTTCCTCAGCCAGCCTCTTTCAGTTTCTGCATGTATGTGTGGGTCTCTCACTGTCTGTTCCTCTCTCTCTGTGTGTCTGTGTGTGTCTCTGAGATTATCTGTCCCTGAATCTCTCTTTTGTCTCTTTGTGTGTGTGTGTCTCTGGGTCTGTCTGCCTTTCCGTGCCCTTCTGTGTACGGGTCTGTGTGTCTTTCCTTCTGTTTCTGTCGCTCTGTAGGTCTCTGTCTCTCTCTGTCCCTCTCTGTGTCTGTGTCTGTATGTCTCCTTCTATTTGTGTATTTCTGTGCTGTTTCTCTTTTTCTCTGTCTGTGTTGCTCTCTTCACAGATCTCTGTCTCTGTCTCTCTCTGTATGTCTCTATTTCTGTGTATGTCTCTGTGCATGTTCCTTTGCATCTATCTCTGTGTCACGGGGCATGTCTGTCTCTTTCTGTGTCCCTGTCTCTCATTCTGTGTTTCTCTCTGGGCGTGTGTTCCTGTCTCTCAGCCTCTCTCTCTCCATCCTCTCTCCCTCCTCTTTCCCTTCATACACCTTATGTAAAACATATCCCCATTAGAAACACCCCCATTCCCCTCTGATGGGTTAGTGGGGGACTACCCACCCTCAAGGTACACATCAGATATTCCTGAGGCTGGGCGTAGAGGCAAAAAAAATTCCTCCAATCCAATCATTTCTTTCTTCCTTACTGGGGATCACTCTCTTAAATTGTTTCTTTTAATTAAAAAAAAAAAAACCTCGTTATATTCTCTTTCTAAAAGATTTATACTCTCTAATTTGGGGCTTATATTTAATAATTTTCAATTGTTATTTTTATCCTTCTTTCATATTTTTAAATTTTAATTTGTTTGTATCAGCCTTTCATGTCACATTAATCTCTTCTTTTAGTTTTGGGGGAGTTTTTTTTTAATTTTAACATATTTTTATTGAAGTACAGTCAGTTTACAATCTTGTGTCAATTTCTGGTACACAGCACAATACTTCAGTCACATAGGAACATATATAAATCCGTTCTCATATTCTTCTTCACCACAGGTTACTACAAGATATTGAATATGGTTCCCTGTGCTATACAGTGTAGACTTGTTGTTTATCTACTTTATATATATTATTATCTGCATATCTCAAACTCCCAATTTATCCCTTCCCGCCCTCTTCCCCATCTGGTAACCATAAGTTTGTTTTCAATGTCTGTGAGTCTGTTTCTTATTTATTTTACCTCCCATGTTTATTTTAATTCTTAACTTTTTACATTTGGAATATTTCTACACTTATATAAAATTTTTATTCTACTCATTTTTAAAATTCCCTCTTCTTAATCTTAACTTTTTAAACTCTAACTTGCTGTTTATAACAAGTTTTTTCTTCTTTTCCTTTTTGTATTGGATTTGATCTGATTTGGCTTTATGATTTATTCCTATAACAGCTATAGAGAATGGCAGTATCAGTGAGACCCACACCAAAAGTAGGAGACACTGGAATCCTTCTTCCCTCCAACAAAGTCTGTAGCTAGCTTTCCACTGTATCTCTTCCTCACAGAGCTCTCCCCACACCTCATCCTGGGTACCGCCAGGAAGGTTTGGAGACCCAGAGAAGCAGATTCTAGACTTTTCCAGGCTCCCTCAAAGAGGGGAAGTGTCATTATGAGAAATGAGCATCACCAAGCAGGACAGACCGGCCGTTGGGCGTAGGTCCTGTTGGTGATACTGCTGCCTTCATGCTGTGCTCTGCCCCAGAGATCTTGTTAGGCTTTCTTGTAGGAAGAAGCGTGGCCAAGAGAAATGTCTGTCTGCTCCTGGACTTGCCCCAGGCGCACCCAAACTGTTGAAATTCTCACCCAGTCTCAGAAGGAAACCCAGTCCTAAGGATTGCTTAAAAATCTAAATTCTACTATTTATTCTTGCTCTTCAAATACATTATTCCATCTAATCAAGGAACCCTGGGATGAATTTTTAAAAGCAAGCAACTACTTAGTAAATAATTGTTCATAATTTATGTTTCATAATACAGATCTTCATATACCAGATTTGCTTAAAGAATGATAGGAAGAAATGCCACCCCTACTCACTCAGTAGCATTGCTCAGTCATACTCAGTGTTACTTCAAGTCTCCTAAAGTTTCTTTTCGCATGCAAAAGACTCTGTTTTTCCTTTCTTTCTCCACTCTCTCTCTCTCTCTCCTTCATCTCTCCTCTCCCTCCCTCTCAATCTCTCTGCCAAGTAAATTCCAGAAGAATAAACTATGCTCACTCCCTCCTTGAGAGCTGCAAAGCTTCAAAAATCATGCTGTTTCCTTATGCCATAAGGTACACAAGGGCCCATCTCAACACAGGGAGGCCAATCCAATTCTAGGGCTGGATATTAGGAAAACCACCTTCCCATAGATACGAACCATATTCTCTAATCTCTGCTTGGTCGGTAATAGAAATGATTTCATGGATCTCTACATACTACTCTTTGGTCCTTTTTCTCAGTTGGTTGACAATTTGGGAAATTACAAGGGAATGTAATGTATTGGATCCCTTTATAACCAAGTGGAAAGATTATTTGATTCTCCTCTTCACACTTTGGTTCAGCCAGTTCATTCATTCATTCAACCATTCATTCAACACACGTGTACTGAGAGCCCCCTATGATCCAGACTCATCGCTTAGCAGGGTATTCTGCACATCACTGGCACTCAGCAATCTCTCTCAAGCTGGCTTATTCTCACACCTGGTCTTCAGTGCTGAAGGCAAGAATGAGAAGCAAGTCCTCATCGCATGTGCTCTTAATATAATGCTGGGTTCCAGTGGGGAAAAATACCACATCTCCAATGTGAATGTTAAACTCTGTGGTACCCTGAGTATTGATGATGCCAACCTAGGGAGGGGGAAAAAGAACTATGTTGAAGTTAAGCAAATAAAATCAAATACTCATTAAAGATAAGTATTCACAGTGAAGAACAGATAAATAAAAGCACGTGGTTATAAAGGGACTTCTTAGAGAGGACAAATAGTAGAAGAGAGAGGCAATCCTTCACATAACATCTCCTGTTTCTCAGACATAGTCCGACAAAAATTCCACTATTTAAGTAAGTGTACCTCAAAATGCATTAGTGAGCTGCAGAACATCAAGCAAAAAGAGCATTAATCGCCATGTTCTGATTAAGAGTTATAAACTATGTTCCCTAGTCAGGCAGAAGATTTAAATTTCAGTGTTTTACTACCCCCGTGCCCTCCTTTCTGCTTGCTTGGGAAAATCCAGCCTTCTGGGAAAGCAGCGTCCTAATGGTCTTCCATTAACAGGGTTAGAGACTAAATGCGCATACAGACGCACACACATGAGCACACAAGCACACCAAAAATAAAATCTGACCCTTGAAATAAAATTTGTGAAAGATTCCAATGCCCTTTTCCAACTTTTTAAAGCTTTCACCTCTTAAAAACATAAAATGAAGCTATTTGCTTAGGATGACTTACTTAGGTGAATATCAGTCTGGTCTGGCTCTTTCTGTCAAGACTGAGACAGGTACAAGCCAGAGATGCCCATTTTACCTGTACATTTCCCCAGGGAGCCCTATGAAAGTCCAGAGAGACTACTGTCAAGTCACCACAGTAACATGCTACTTAGTGTGGCTTTTCTTAAGGTAACCATATGATTGATCACCCAAACCAGGACCCTCTGAAGAGTCAGAGGAATACTATTAATAATTTCACCAAGATGACAAGTATACATCAGGAGGATCCTGGATAAGTGGGGATGTATGGCCACCCTACTGACATCCCACACCTTCCCAGCCACCCCCACTCACATTACACTGAGAGGCAAAGAGCCAATGTCATTGTCGTCAAAGGGGAGCACATTAAACACTTGCATTATCTGAGGATGTGAAACTCCGAAAATGTAAGCAGGTATTTAAGCCCCTCCACCGTAAGTGATAAAACCCTTTATCAGTCCTGAAATGTTCTTAGCCTCTTCTCATGCTCAGAGCAAATTTGGAAGCTACCTTGCAGGGCCCGCCTGGTGTCCTCTGTGGAAACTGTACCCAGAAAGTCATTAGCACCGAGTCCTATCTAGTATGTTACCAACAGCTGATCCAAAACAAAGAAATATCTCCTGTTTGTTTCTTTCTGCACTGAAAAGGAAAGTTCAGGGGGAAAAAAAAGGTTCACAGAAAAATTACCTGTGCACATCCGCTTATTACATATCCCATTTCATTTGCATTAAAATGAAAATGTGGCTGTCGTAATCCATTGTTATAAATTCTGAGGGTACTCAAAGAGAGGGCATTTTGATGCTTGAAAAAGAAAAAGAATGAAATCCAGTTATTTAGCCAACATCCTACTCAGCAACTTAACAACTCATATAATCATAATAGTAACTAATATTTATGAAGCTCTAACTGAGAATGTGCAATTTTTATGTCCTTTACATTTACTATGTCACTTGTTCCTTATAGCAATCTTTTAAAGTTTCTATTGCCCTTATAAAATGAGAGGAAAATCTAAGTATTTACCTAGGGTCACACAGGGATCCTAATCAGGGAATTTGATGCCATAGCTGTGCTCTTAGTTATTATGCAATACAGATTGTTGGGCATTTAACACAAATGGAAAGAGACATCTTACAAGCATCTGGTCTCTGTATAAACATAACCATTCATGCCAAGAAGTTAAGATCCCAAATCCACACTGAGGTCTCCATTAGTAGTTTACACTGATCAGATCAATGTGATTTGAGCTAGTGTTTGGCTCTTTTCCTTTTGTCCGAAAGAACACTGAATACAATCTAAATCCCATATTTCACCCATCTTAATGATCATCAAATCATTTTTCTCAATTACCTGATTCAGGAATTCACTAAAAATTTTTTCATTGTTGCTCAGTTCACTTCTGTTTTTCCAATATTGTGCCAGTTGGATTACTCCTCCTGGAAATTGATATTCTTTTGAACCTGAGTCAGATGAAGTTTAAGAAACAAAATAAGACAGAATACTCAAAATGTTACTACAAAAGGAGAGTCAAATGCAGTCCCAGTAACATACGTCAAGTCTTCTCTAGTCAGACACAGTCTATGTGATAGGAACTGCTAACCCAGATCCTATATGCCCCCAACATATTGACTTGATACAGTCAGATACTATCTCACCTTTCCAATATCTCTCAAAATTTCTAACACATAGTGACCTCTTTCTGTTAAGATAGACTGTTCAACTCAGGGGACCTGGCTAGAAAACTTGAGAGTCATCCCAAATACCAATCTCTACCTCACCCCTCAAGTCAGTCAAATAAGTCCTGTCAGCCCTGCCTCTTTAAATTCTCTGCTTTGCAGCAATTTTCTCCCTCTGACAACTATCATGGTGCAGGCCACCATCATCCCCTACTTGAGGGACTGCAAGAGCCCCCTGACTCATCTCCCTGCCTCTCATCTTGCCCCTCCCAATCATTCTCCACAATTCAGCTGATTTGGTCATCACTTCAAAAAAGCAAAACTAACACTAACTCAGAAAGATATCTGCACCCCATGTTTCTTGCAGCATCATTTACAATAGCCAAGATATGGAAACAACTGAAGTGTCCAAGCTCATAGATATAGAGAGCAGAATGGTGGCTGCCAGAAGCAGGGGCTGGGGGTGGTTGAAGTGGGTGAAGGGAGTCAAAAGGTATAAACTTTCAGTTACAAAGTAAATAAGCCAAGGGGATGTAATGTCCAGCAAGGTGGCTATAGTTAATAATACAGTATTGCACACTTGGAAGTTGCTAAGAGGGTAGACAGTATAAGTTTGAAAGGAAATTTGTGACTGTGTATGGTGATGGATGTTAACTAGGCTTATTTTGGTGATCATTTCACAATATACACAAATATCAAATCATTGTTATACCCCTGAAACTAATATAATGTTGTATGTCAATTATACCTTAATAAAATAAATTAATGAAATGATATAAATAAATAAATAACTTCATTATATCACTCTCCTATATAAACCCCTTAGTTGCTCCTCTTTTCCATCTGGATAAAGTATAAACTTATTAGCATGGCTGCATAATTGGACCCTCCTCTCTTATCCACTTCTCCTACAGCACCTCCAGCCCCAGCATACCCCTCACACTCTGAAATCTTTCACATTCTCTTTTGCTTCCAGGCCTTTTTTGACATTTCCTTCTCTGTTGAGAAATACGGGGGTTTTTTCCAAATTTCCCTTGACTGTGATGCACCATAAAAAAACAGGTTTCATCTCAATCCAATACACCTATATAATCACATTTATTAATACTTAACTAAAAACGCTTCACAAATTAACGTACTATACCTTTCAGGTCATAAAAGTATCTCCACACGAGGCTATCCGCAGACTGTACGTAAGTAGCATTGACAACCAGTTCTGCCAAGTTGGGAGGAAGGTTGACCCCCTGGTCCTCTTTTTGCTTATGGAATGTTCTAATGAAATTAATTCCACCTTCAGGCTGAAATGCATAAGAGACCATATATCTGTGAAACGTTCTGCAAATTGTAACAATACAAGGGTGAGTAGCTGAGGACAGGGTAGCATTGGTACCAGTGTGGTTTTCAGTGGTCCAGTCAGAAGAGCTGACCTCAGTGAGCCTAAGACTTGTGATATTTATGAAAAATTTCTGAATTTTCAATATATTGGTGTTGGAATTTTGTGGTCAATATAAACTCCTGCAAAAATATGCACTGTTTCCCACACTTATCAATACCCTTACTTATGACTCATTTCTGTTACTTCTCCTTATAACATTAGAGCAGGATTGCTGCAAAATAAATCTCAGTTTCTAAATTTACCAGAACCCCTTCCCATTGTATGGGCCGTCACCAATTCTGATCACCATTTGCATCGTCAGCATCCACATCATACCCTCTCTATACCCAGCATGATGAGCAGTCCCTCCAGGGACAGTATAACTACATAAAGGGATGAAAAATACCTATTTCTCAGGACAAGTGTGGGATCCTCTGCATTAGATTAAGAAAACGCAATTACATTTTGAGTAGCAAAATTTTCCTTGGTGAGCTTATGGCTTTTCAAAGATGAAAATTATAGTAATTTTTATTAATTATATCATAACCACTGAACCAATTCATTACAGTTTCCTACAGAAGTCCTTCATAAAGGAAAACAAAGAGCAATTCAATTTCAACGAGTTTTATGTCTTTAGTAGAAACACGGGGTATGTTCTTGAGCTCATTACCCAATTGTTACCTTGTTGACTGCCACCCTAGAACTCGAATACCCATGCCCTCTTTGTACCTATGTAATGCATACCCTCGTGGTGGGATCTGTTCTTAGCAGTGGTACAGACCTTAAGTGACCTGGAAGCAATGTCCTCAGGTGTGGAAAAAAATACATCATCAACATCCAGGGTCTGAAGTTCATCATGTGTGGAAAAGAAGAGCAAGAAAAAGCAGTCTTCATTCCCCACATTCTTTATCCAATGTACTGTGTTTTTAGGGAAGAAGATCACTTGGCCGGCCGTAACATTGTACGTGGTAACTACACCACCATCATCAACCACCCCAATCCATGCCGTCCCCTGAAACATAAACAGAAGGGCACAACCAACATTACTTTAGAGCAATGTTTCTCAACCTCTTTTCCTTACCTCCCTTCTAAGGTACCAAATTAGACTTTTTTTTTCTAATCACTACCCTATGAAATATTAACGGTACACATGTACTGTAGACCTGTATACTGTGTACACATATTGCTTATGTACTATATGTACATCTATAATTTACACACAAAAAGAGTAATGTTTTTTAAACTCTAAGAACCATTTCTCATCCCCTTTGGGGCGATACCACCCTCATTGAGCATTTAGAGTTCTAAGTTCACGCTAGTTTGAAAAGACTGCAGGCACATGTGTGTGTTCATAGGGGCTCACATAGATATGCATGTGTGCGCATGTGTGTGTTTGTGTGTGTATGCATACAGGTGAATTGTATTTTCCAGGTGAGAAAAAGTCTGCATACAGTTTTAACAGTGATAACAATGCTAATAACATAGTGCTTTTACTGTGTGTCCAGGTTTTCTTCTAAGAAAGGTTTAATCTCATATAGATAAGATTCTCTCTCTCTTCCTGTCATAAATTCTAACTTTGAATGAATTGTCCAAGTACAAAAAAAGGAGTTTTATTACCAACAACAGAAACATGTCACCAAAACAACTGGCTGATCTATTCACAAGATCACCAGGATAAGACCAGACCCTGAAAGTTCTATGAGAGCTTAGTCACTGCCACTTCCCCAGTGTCTGAAATACAGAAGCTAACCCATAAATACGTTTCAGAATTAATGAATTATTTGAAATTCAAGTAAGTACACTCATTTCACTCCCAGCTCTATTTCACTTGACTTCCAGAGAATTCTGAAAGGTCTAAATCACAAAAGGGCATTCAATTGGCCTGAGCTCAGGGACTCCAGGCTGAACATTAGTGAACTAGTTTGTTATTCCAGTCACTGCTATTTCCCTTAGAGGGAAACTATAGTCTCTTTGATCATTAGATCAGAGCTACCAGTTTTAGCTTTGGCTCAAAGGATGGAACAGTGATCTTGGTTTAACAATGTATGAAAAATGATTTCATACTGAAGAAAGAAGTTCAAAGTGTTGCCAAGAATAATTAAAACAAACAGGTTAACGCTTCAAGGCACTGCTAACTAATCTAATTGAGTACACAGCTAAAGCCTGGATGCTGTCTGTCACTTGGTTAAGGAGATTTTGCAACAACTAAAATAACAGCCTAAGGACCCACAGCATAAATGCTTAAGTGCAGAATGCGGGCAGACTGGTTATACCTGAGCAAGATAGCCGTGTTCATTAGCATTGAAGTGCCAGTGAGGGGCCCGGAGGCCATTGCTTTTTATTCTCAGGGTCCCCAGAGTCATCTGTGACCTCTGTCTGTTCAAGCTGCTGCCAAAGGCCTCTTCTTCAATGCTGACATAGTCTTTGACGTTGTTCCTGTACCGGGCCCACTGGATTGCACCACCAGGGAACTCAAACACCTGCAAAGTCAGAAGCAAACCGTCAGCACTGGAGGCCATCTCCTGAGGAACATGAGGCCACCATGGCCTACAGAGTAAGAGGGAGGCACAAGAGAAAAGGCAACGGTGGTGGGGTGAATACTGGAGTCTCAAAAAGGAAGAGGAACTTGGTCTGCAAGACTCACAGTAGGACGTGCAGTGCTATCAGCCCGTTAGACATAAAAATGAACACCTATCCTGGCAAGAGAATAGAAGGCTTTCCACTTGTCCATCTGCACGTCTCCCCTCCAGCGAAACATAGAACTATCTACTAAAGGAAAACTCTTCCTGGAGCCAACATCAACCCAATGTTCCCCTTTCGCAGTGCCTCACCTCCCTTCATCCTGATGGCCCACAGCTGCTTCCTTCCAGTAAGGAGAGAATCAGGCTTAGTAAACAAGCAATAGAAACTTTGTTTTGAAATCACCATTTAGAATAGAGGATTCTTTTTCCCAGTATGAGCAATCCATACCTTGGACTTAGGTAAATGATTAAGAAACTGGAATTTTGTATCAACCACCTTTTGCACCACAGGAATCGTTGCTGTCTGCAGGGCTTCCAATCCTAAATGAACTTCTGAACGGGGCTGAGAGTGGTTAACATAAACCAAGGAGAGAATCAGTACTCCTACTGCTGTGGTAATGGTGCAGGCCAAGAGACACACCAGGAAAATTCTCATCAGTGACCACTGCCTCTTCTTTTCCTAGGAGAAATTACGAAGCCATTATTCTCTATTCGTGATGCATTAGAAACATTGCCTCCTTTCTCAATTTGATTTATTTTCTTTTTTATTTAAAAAAATGCATTTGTGGGATAAATATACTGAGTAAAATAAGACATGTGTAAATAAATACACACACACATGCACTCACTGTATGGTCAGGCTGCATAAGATGGCTGCTCTCACACTCTCTGTACATCCCCTGCCCCACCTGCCTCACCCTTACCTTATGCATATGATCACCTCCCCTTCCTAAACGGAAAGTTTAATCAGTAACTATCCGCATGACTGGCCCAACTCCTGGCTAAGGATTGTTCCAGCCCTCAGACCAGAACAGCTCCAATATGTTCAGTTATCAACAGGCAAGAGTGGCCCCAGCAACGGTTGTTAACCCAAAGAGCTGTGGGGGCGCGCATTTCAACAGTTCCCTCTCCCTGCTCCCAACTGTGGCAACCAAGGAGCCTTTCTAATGTCCTGCCCCCTATAAATGATAGCCTCCTCCTCCCTGGGTAGGGAAGACTGCCGTCGTGTCCCGCCTGCCCTCAGCCATACGCGGTGGGGTGGCACCCCAGAACCTATGCCTCTGACTTCTAAGATTCCCTGTCCCTTAAATCATTGACACCTCTGTCCCTGACTCTGGGTTCTTTCTTCCATCTGGTGGCTGAGCAACTGCAAGGACTGCAGGACTGTAGGGCGCAGCCCAATACTCACACACACTCCATATGCCTACAGCTGACATCAATGGAACAAAGATAAAAATAAACAAACACTTTTGGTTCCAGAATGTACAAATGCATTTCATGTACAGGTACATGCATGGGAATCAGAACATCAGTAATCAACGGGCCTGACAGGTCTCTCTCTATCCCTCCCCTTTCATTGAAATAGCTTCATTAAATTCCCTTCCTTCCCTACACTACCTATGTAAGCTACTAACCCATCTACCAAGTCACAACATTTCCACGTATTTCTGTTACTATTTCCTGGTTTCACACCACAGATATACACTAAAAACAACAGTATTATTTCTCTGAGTTACAATCCACATTACTGAAAGCTGCCAAGAAAATACACACCCTAACCTGCCCTATTTCTCTGACCACTACAGTAATACTCATAAGCAATGACGTCAAGGACTCCTTTTCCACTGCTGTCTGAGTCCCTGGCCTTTCTCTCTGAGTAAGTGTGTCTTTGATCACTAGTAAATCTAACATAGACACTCCCGCTTTAACATTCTTGAATGTTCAAAAGAACACAAATAACAAGTGTTCCAAGGATGTGGAGAAAAGGGAACCCTTGCACACTGTTGGTGGGAATGTAAATTGGTGCAGCCACTGTAGAAAACAGGATGGAGGTTTCTCAAAAAAGTAAAAATAGAACTACCATATGATCCAGCAATTCCACTCCTGGGTACACATTCAAAAAAAAAAAATTCCCACTAATTTGAAAAGATAGATGCCCCTCAATGTTCATAGCAGCGTTATTTACAATTGCCAAGATATGGAAGCAAACTAAATGTCCATTAACAGACAAAAGGATAAAAAAAAGATGGGGGGGTGGGTTGCATACACACACACATACACACACACAATGGACTTGGAGGGCACTACGCTAAGTGAAATAAGTTATACAGAGAAAGACAAATACTGTCTGATATCACTTACATGTGGAATCTGAAAAATACAACAAACTAATATATAAAATTTTAAAAGACTCACAGATTTAGGGAACAAACTAGTAGTTGCCAGTGGGTGGGGGGCAATGTCAGGGTTGGGGAGTGGGAGGTACAAACTACTGGGTGTAAGACAGGTCACAAGGATATATTGTACACCATGGGGAATACAGCCAATGTTTTGTAATAACTGTAAATGGAGTATAACCTTTAAAAATTGTATGAAAAATTAAAAATTAAAATAATTCTTAAATGGTATATTTTGAATAGCATAATCACTCATCAACATGTTCAGTTTAACATTGCATGAGGGTATTATATTGAAAAATAAATAACGCATTAATGCCATAAGCCACAATTCATAGACAATTGGGCCATTAAACAGCTAAAGGAGTGAAGAGTTCATGAGAGAGAAGGCAAGTGGGGAAACACTCAGAACAGGAGATTCTACTCTGACGAGGATCACCTGAAGAGAGCTGGTCTAGAGAGCAGCTGTTTCCTGAGCTCTGCATCCAGGTTTTGGGGGGAACTGATCTCAAGATGAGAATCCCCATTTACATTCTTACCATTCGGGAGGTGGCGTTCATCTTCCCTGCAGACACAGCATTCTGCTTTGCATCTTCATGCATTTCAAATGCTAAGTTGTCCATTGGCAAAGAGGGGCAAGCAATTCACTGAAAGTGAAAAAGTAGGGAGGGATGTAGCTTTAGCAGGAGAGATCCCTGAGAGAAGAATGACACTTCTCAAACAAGGGAGTACTTATATAGAGCTGCAAGTTAAGGAAAGGAAATAAGGAAGCTGTTTCTTAAGCAATAATCTTGATTTAAAAAAAAAAAAAAACAAACCCTAGAAAGAACTGCCAAATTAGAGGCCAATAAAACATTCATTTTGGTCTCCAGCTCCTTGCTCACTGATGACACATACACAGATAATAACAACTATACCTAATATTTATTTCCTTCCCTAAGTACAAGGTACTATACTAAGTGCTTTACATACATTGTGTGATTTATCCTACAGCAATCCTGTCAGGTACTGGGACAATTACTCTCATTTTGTAGCTTAAGAAACTGAGCCATGAAGAGGCGTGATACCTGCCCCAAATCACACAACTAGTTTTAGTGCTGGAGCAAAGCACTTTATCAAAAGAGTCTTCCATAACGTTGGTTCTCTGCAGTTTGACAGTGGGTGCTTAGTCTAGCACAATCTTTTGTCACCCAAATCAGTCCTCATTTTTCTGTGTGGTTTATTGGATAATTTTGTTACCTGAAAGTTAAATCTTCATTTAAAATTCATTTTGTATCATCTTTCCTGGGGATGAGTTGCGACCTGAGTCATCTGAAACCTACTACTATCATCCACAAAGCAGCCATCCACCCTTCTTTCCTTTCTATCTTCCATTCTTTATTTCTTCAGCAAACATGGTTGAATGCCTACACTCTTCCAAGCTGTATATCACTCTGCACATTAAGAAATCTTTTATTAGCTTATAATCCGGTAGGAAAAACAGAAAAGAAAACAAATAGTTCCCCCTCACCCCCAAATGTGCTGTGTTATGATAGAAGCATGTCCAAGGTCTTGTGAGGATAGAGAAGAGAGTAATTGTATCTGAGATGGGAAGTAAAGGCAAGACCACTCTGAAACTGTAATTCTGAGCTCAGCCTTTGAGTCCCAACATGGCTTCACTCCGTAGGCACACTTACTTGCATTCTACTTCACATTTCTGGCTTGTCTACAAGTAGTTTAGTAACAGACCGTGTAGTAAAAACACAGACCCTATCTGCGTCAGGCAGCTCAGGCTCTGACAAGACTGCACCTTAATCTATGCTCCAGTGATGGGGAGCTGACTTTGTGGCTTTCCTACCATTATCTCCTCACGTCTAAGACGCACCAGTTACTCATATCAATTTAGCCTTTTCCCGGAAAGACCTAGAATGCAAATGTATGGCATTGACTTCTGAGGTCATAAAATATTGAAAGTAATTGTTTACCTGTGGGGCCGACAAGGTCATTTCCTCATCTTCTTATCAGAGAACCATAAAACATATTTTTCATGTTAAATTTTCCTCCTGCATTTGTTAGCTGGAATGAATTCTACATTTTAACATCTATAGTGTGTTTTACAACAAGTGGTCCCTAAGATTCAATGACAATATAATATGCCACTTTCCTTTGACCTTATCAGTAAATGATACTCTATGAATCTTCAAAGCAAGTTTTACAGAATTTTCTGTTTTGTTGCTCTTCTTTCTTGGAAGTATGAAGTCACATCCCTCTGTCCCCTGCCTTACTTGGGAGCTACTTTCAGCAGTTATTTAAATGAAAAGACAAGCAAATCATCCACTACACTACACAAAGACTCACTTTAGCACTCAACCAAAGAATGCTGCAGCTGGACGAGGTCCTTCTGACCCTTGCATGTAAGAGAACAGAGGCCCAGAGAGCCTAAGTATTTTTCTCAAAGTAACTCAGTGAGTCACTGGCAGAGCCAAAACCAATGTCCTGTTCTCTCACTTTCAGCCAGAGCTTTTTCTACAACTTCTATTTATTGTACAAAAACCTCATGCCTTTGGTAATAGTTCAAGGTGAAGTGAAGCAGGACAGCTGAAGGCAAGAATATTATCAAAATCATTTTAAAATATGTGAATATAATTCCATGATATAACCTGGAGGTCACCCACCCTCCCCCCGCCTGCCCCCATGGGTGGTATGCCAGCCATTCACATAGCCCTCTGAAGGGAGTAGTTTCCATCAGACCAGAAATATTTGGCAAGCTGGGAAGAAAATAAGCAGAACTGTAAACTGAACCAGATTCTACAAATAGCAGCCAAATCACGAAGCAGGTGCCAGGCTTACAGAGAGAGAAGGACACTGGTGACCCCGTTTAGATTTCTTTGCAACACACCTAATCACACATCTGATAATCACTTTTAAACAAGAACTGAGGGTGGGCAGGGATAAATTGGAGCTTGGGATTTGTAGGTACTAACTACGTATAAAAGAGATAAACAGCAAAATCCTACTGTAGAGCACAGGGAACTATATTCAATACCTCGTAATAGCCTATAAATGAAAAAGAATATGGAAAGGAAAGTATATATATGTATGTATAACTGAATCACTATGCTGTACACCAGAAATTAACACAACATTGTAAATCGATTCAATTAAAAAAAAAAAGAAAACAAGAACCATATACTTACACCTTGTGGCCAAAGACAAACAAGGGTTCATGCCTCAAAACTGGAAAGAATGACTAACAAATTCATGCCCGATACTTTCATTTTCACCTCAAAATGTTTAAGCTCCAATCATAAATATAAACACCTGAAAATATTTCCTGAGGTTCAGTTTTCCTGTCAAATGTACTTGCTCAATTCAAACATAATTAGGAAACATTTGTATTCGTCAGGGGCCATGTTATACCCAAAATATTTAACCACCCTTAGGGCACAGGCACCAAGCAGTCAGAACAGGAGAAGTTACTTGGTGTGGCCACACCAGTATATACGAGATGAATATTGGTCCTGCCAATGGCTATAACCAGGGCACAACTTGATAGTATAGTGGTTAAGAGTGAAAATTTTGGAGCCAGACCACCAAGATTTGAATCCTAATTCTGCCACTTATTAACTGTGTGACCCGTGACAAATTATTTAACCTCCCTGTGCCTCAAATTCTTCATCTGTACAATGCGCCTAATAACGTTCCCCTCATACAGGTATGAGACGATTGAATTAGTTAATATAAGTAAAGCACCTAGCAGCGCCTGCACATAGTAAAATGCCCAATTAATGTTAGCCTTTTCCTTTCTTAATAAGCACAAGTAGACGTGCTATTTTAATATTACCCATATTTTAATACGGTAGAAGGACCTATGAATTCATAAACCACCTATTACCCCTCCTAGGAATTCACAGTACTACATCCTCACCTATTACCTTGAATGCTGTATGGAATTGTCCTTACTTTAGAAATTAGAAAATCAGAATAAAAAGACCTGCTTATATTAAGATAGTAGAATTATAACTAAGACATTGCCATGACCGTGAACTCCGGTCTGGACCACATCTAAGTACTACAGAGCTGTGGCAGTGTATCGCTTATCTTTTAAACCTTTCATCTTCTTCTAACTCACCCTCTCTCCATTTAACATCATTTAAACCATGGTCACTTTAGTCTCCGAAGTGGGCAGTGCTAGGGGGATATCTTACCTATGTAAGATATTCATTAGATATCCACCAAAAAACTCTAGTTTTTAATGAAGGAAACAGAAAATCATTAGATTACCACAGCTGCAGGCAAGATGCTTTGGTGAGCACTGAAATTACTGGTTGAAAGCTGGAAACAGAATATATGCATATTCTTAAAGTATCTCTCCCAAATATTTGATAATTACAAAGGGAGAAACTGTGATTTTATAGTGGAGAATCCTGGCAAACACCACTCTGGCCAAGTGATAAAGGTTAGTATCACCCATAATACATACTGGCAGCACGTACCCTGCCGTGAACTGATGCACAAAAACGGGCAGATCGCCTCCTGTCTATGATTCCTTCTAAATAACGTATGTCCCCAATCTAATCATGAGAAAAAAAACATCAAACAAACCCAAACTGAGTGACGTTTTACAAAATTACTGACAGTAATTACTGACTCTTCAAAACTGACAAGGACACGAAAAGCAAAGACAAGAACTGTCACAGATGAGGAGATGAGGAAACTCAACCACTAACTGGACTGGATCCTGGAACAGAAACCAGTGAAATCTCAATAAGGTCAGTGGTTTAGTTAACAGTATTATGCCAGATTTGGAAAATTGTACTTTGGTTATGTAGATGTTAGTGTAAGAACCTGGGAGATTAAAAAATGGAAAGATATTCCATTCTCTTGGACTGGAAGAATCAATATTGTTAAAATGGTCACACTGCCCAAGGCAATCTACAGATTTAATGCAATCCCTATCCAATTACCCAGGACATATTTCACAGAACTAGAACAAATCACAATAAAATTCATATGGAACCATCAAAGACCTAGAATTGCCAAAGCATTACTGAAGAGAAAGAAAGAGGCTGGAGGAATAACTCTCCCAGACTTCAGACAATACTATAGAGCTACAGTCATCAAGACAGCATGGTATTGGTACCAAAACAGACACATAGACCAATGGAACAGAATAGAGAGCCCAGAAATGAACCCACAAACTTTTGGTCAACTCATCTTCGACAAAGGAGGCAAGAATATACAATGGAATAAAGACAGTCTCTTCAGCAAATGGTGTTGGGAAAACTGGACAGCAGCATGTAAATCAGTGAAGCTAGAACACTCCCTCACACCGTACACAAAAATCAACTCAAAATGGATCAAAGACTTAAACATAAGACAAGATACAATAAACCTTCTAGAGGAAAACATAGGCAAAACATTATCTGACATACATCTCAAAAATTTTCTCCTAGAAGAAATAAAAGCAAGAATAAACAAATGGGACCTAATGAAACTTACAAGCTTCTGCACAGCAAAGGAAACCAGAAGTAAAACAAGAAGAAAACCTACGGAATGGGAGAAAATTTTTGCAAGTGAAACCGACAAAGGCTTGATCTCCAGAATATATAAGCAGCTCATACGACTCAATAAGAAAAAAATAAACAACCCAATCCAAAAATGGGCAGAAGACCTAAACAAGCAATTCTCCAAGGAAGACATACAAATGATCAAAAAGCACATGAAAAAATGCTCAATATCACTAATTATCAGAGAAATGCAAATCAAAACTACAATGAGGTATCACCTCACACCAGTCAGAATGGCCGTCATTCAAAAATCCACAAATGACAAATGCTGGAGAGGCTGTGGAGACAGGGGAACCCTCCTACACTGCTGGTGGGAATGCAGTTTGGTGCAGCCACTATGGAAAACAGTGTGGAGATTCCTCAAAAGACTAGGAATACACTTACCATATGACCCAGGAATCCCACTCCTGGGCTTGTATCCAGAAGGAAATCTACTTCAGGATGACACCTGCACCCCAATGTTCATAGCAGCACTATTTACAATAGCCAAAACATGGAAACAGCCTAAATGTCCATCAACAGGTGACTGGATAAAGAAGATGTGGTATATTTATACAATGGAATACTACTCAGCCATAAAAACCTACAACATAATGCCATTTGCAGCAACATGGATGCTCCTGGAGAATGTCATTCTAAGTGAAGTAAGCCAGAAAGAGAAAGAAAAATACCATATGAGATCGCTCATATGTGGAATCTAAAAAACAAAAACAAACAAACAAAAACAAAGCGTAAATACAGGACAGAAATAGACTCACAGACAGAGAATACAGACTTGTGGTTACCGGGGGGTGGAGGGTGGGAAGGGATAGCCTGGGATTTCAAAATTGTAGAATAGATAAACAAGATTACACTGTATAGCACAGGGAAATATACACAAAATGTTATGATAACTCACAGAGAAAAAAATGTGACAATGAGTGTGTATATGTCCATGTATGACTGAAAAATTGTGCTGAACACTGGAATTTGACACATTGTAAAATGATTATAAATCAATAAAAAAATGTTAAAAAAAAAAAAAAAAAGAACCTGGGAGAAAAGTATTCAAGGAATGTCTTTGCAAGTCTAAGTTCTAAAATGTAAAATTATCTCACTATAAAAAGCAAAATGAAAAAGCAAGAAAGAAAAGGAAAGGGAAAAGAAAAGAAAAGAAACGAAACGAAACTGGGAAGGATGGATGGATGAAGGGGAGAAAAAGAAAAAGACAATTTTTTAAAATATCCTTCACCTCTCTTTCTTAGGCATATGACTAATTTATATTTCCCAGCATCTGAAACAGTTAACGAGTGTCCGTGTGTCTGAGTTTTAGTCAATGATATATGGGCAGAAATGCTGTGTGCCATTTCCAAGCTAAGACATCTTAAAAAGAGGGTAAGCCTCTGTCACTCCTGCTCCTCCTTTCACCAGCTGGTTGCAGTGATGCCCTGGGGGGAATGACAGAAACTCTAAGAGGGAAGGAGCCAAATCCCTGATTTACTATGAAGAGGAAACGCACTTGCCAACCAAGAACACTCATCTCAAGCTCTTGCATAAGCAAGTAATGAAATTCTGTCATATTGCACCATTATACATTTGGGCAGCCTATTTTTTTTTTACCACAAACAAAACCAAACAAATGTATATCCTCGTTAGTCCTTACTTCCACTAAAAGTATACTGCCAGGTTTATTCTTTGAATGCTTATCTGCATCACAAGGACTAGGAGCATATTAATAAATTTGACAAGTGCTAAGAGCAGCTGATTACAGTACCTATCAAAGGGATAAACTGAATACATATTAAGATATAACTCTTCATTAAATGACTTGAGTTTATTTTCCTGGAACACATCCAATCACACACACACACACACACACACACAAAAATATTTTCTTAGAAAAACTGAGCCACCTAGATTCTTCCTTTATGCCATGCTGGTAGGGGAAATAACAGTGCTTCTATGTTCAATAAGAATATTTCCCCAGCCTTCCCCATCTCTAAGTTATCTGCCTTCTATAATGATTCAGGTGATAAGATGATAAGACAATGTTGGGCAATTCTTTCTGATTACTTACTTTAAAACGTCTACCTGTAACAAGATTGATCAATGGTCTTATTATGCAAATGTCTCTTATCTGTTGCTCAACTGTCAGACGACCAGACACTGGAGACAGATGCCAAAATCATAGAAGATATAGACCCTTGTCTCAAAGACTCACAATGATTCATAGCAGCTAACAAATGCACACGGAAAATTAAACAAGAAAAAACACTATGTTTTACATGGTTCCCTAATAAAAAGATGAGGAAATCACCTTACAGGCCCTACAGGTAAAACTTAAATTATTTTAGGTATTTTGTCACCTCAAAATCAATTCCGTACCTTTCAATTTCAGATATTTGTGAGAAAAGGCTCAAGACATGTTCCCATGGCTCCCGAAGCCCACCGTCACCTATTCCAGAATGTTCTCAGGAAGAACTCTAACATGACAGGTGTTATGTGAGTAGAGCTTCTAAAATAAGTGTCAGAGAAGGGAAGAGGAGCTGGGAAAGGGCTCTGAACTTGTGAAGAAAATGAAAATATTCTATTCATGCAGCTCTACATAACAGTCTGACCTTGGGCTAGCTCCTTGACCTTGCTAGGTTGGCTTTCCTCATGTGTATAAGATTAAGGCTAGATTAAACGACGCTTAAGGCTGTCTAGCTCCACCCACTTGAATTGGAGATATAATTATTTTGAGAAATAACACTAAACTGCTAGATTCCCAACACTCCCGCTTTTTTTCAAGATCCCATTCACATAATAAATCAAGATATTCAACACCCCAGCTGCTTGTTCCCCAAAATAAGCAATTCATGTGTAATTTACAGTGCCAATCCGGCAGCGTATTAGAAGGGAATGCTGTTGAGTGGTGATGTGAACAACAAAATCAGCTGAGTCCAACTACAGAAAAGTGTCTGTTACAGCTCACGTGCATTCATTCAGCAAATAGTGGCTGAATGCTCACTATGTGTCAGGCACTGTTCTAAGCATTCAGGATATATCAACAAACTAAGTAGACAACAATTCCCTGCCCAATGTGCAGCTTACATTCTATGAGAAGTCAGGACAAATAAACCAATAAATAAAAAGTGGTGACATACAGACTACATTTAAAAGTGGTAAGTGCTATGGGAAAAGAATAAGCAGGGGTGGGCAGAAGATGTTGGATGAGAGTGGGCAAGTTTAATAAAGTGATTCCAATAGGTCTTGTCGGCAGTTTGCTAAAATTTCCTAGAAAATGAAGTTTTATGCTAGTCTCCACTTTATTGGTGACAAGCCATGTGCCCGTAGACAAGTAATATACATTCTTTGTCTTTCTTACTCTTCAGGTAAGTGGATGAAGTTATAAGCCCTTTCCAACAATGTATCTCAGAAGGTTATGGTAAAAATTCAATGAGCTATAGAAGAAAGGGCTTCAGTAAACTTTTAAACTCACCATAAAATTAAAGGGATTAGTAGTTGCCTGTCTTTCCTCTTCAGAGATAAATTAATATACATCTAGGTTTTTCACATTCCTGCCGATGCTTCCATATCACTGGTCCTTCAAATTTTCACCTCTCCTATCTGCTTTCTATCCACTCCAGAGAAAGATGTTAAGATCCATTCTTTAAATAAATTTAAGAGAGGTTTTGGGTAACCCTTCTGAAAGATGATCAATTCTCTCAAAGCCAGGTTATTTCTCAGACATTTCATACTTCATTTGACTGCTCCACACACCTAGAACAGTCTCTTCCTCTGACACCGTCTCCTGAACTTGCATCCCACAGACTGTAATTTTTTAACAGACAAAAGCAAAAACTCAGGGTTAAGAAGGAAGCAACCAAGTAAATCACTATATACAAGGATCAGTCCATGGACATGAAAAAACTATGACAGCAAAACTAACAGATCAACTGATAATGCACCAAGCACTTGTACTATACAAGCAGTGTGCTGAGGGGCTGAATGGAATACCGCAAAACATACCCCATGATTCAAACCCTCAAGAAAAAAGCTGATATTCATTTTCATAGCAGCTGACCCAGGGGAAAACAAACACATCCAAAAAACCTCTGGACCATTCCAAGCCTTGCCCACTAATGACTCAAGTATATAATGTGAGAACACAGGTAATGAAGGCAGCATCTCTGAGGCAATCATCCATGTTTGGGGAAAGTTGTTTTAAACAATGTCAGTGTATATTTGCTGACAAACACTGACACTGTGACTGGCTGTCACCATGGTGGCACATTCTCACCTCTTTTGCATTCTTAGTCTGAACTAACACAGTCGGCAAACTTTGATTCTTTTTTTTATTGATTTGCAAAGCTTTGAAATAAAAAGTAATAAATTATTTCTTTAAAAACAGCAAGGCTTCAAGAGCTACAATTTCATCTCCTGTCTTTTTTTTTTCTATTTAAGTATAGTTCTTTCACAATGTTTCAAAGTGATTTAATTATACACATATGTATACATATATACTTCTTCAGATTATTTTCCACTTTCATTATAGGTTACTATAAGATAGTGAATATAGTTCCCTGTGCTACACAGTAGGTCCTTGTTGTTTATATTTTATATATAGTAATGTGTATCTATTAAACCCAAATCCCTAATTTACCACTTTCCCCATGGTAACCACAGGTTTGTTTTCTATGTTAGTCCATCTCTATTGTATAAATATGTTCATTTGTACCTGTTTTTAGATTCCACATGTAAGTGATATCATATGTTTGTCTTTGTCTGACTTATTTCACTTAGTGTGATAATCTCTAGGTAATCTCTAGGTCCATCTATGTTGCTGCAAATGATATTATTTCATTTTTTATGGCTGAGTAATATTCCATTGTCTGTGTGTGTGCCCCCCACACACACACACACCACATCTTCTTTATCCATTCATCTGTTGATAAACATTTAGATTGCTCCCATGTCTTGGCTATTGTAAATAGTGCTATGAACATTGGGGTGCATGTATCTTTTTCAGTTTTCATCTTTTCCAGATACATGCTTAGGAGTGGGACTGCTGAATCATATGGTAACTCTATTTTTAGTTTTTTAAGAAATCTCTATACTGTTTTCCATAGTGGCTACACCAATTTACATTCCCATCAATAGTGTTCCTTTTTCTCCATATCCTCTCCAGCATTTATTTATAGACTTTTTGATGATGATCATTCTGACTGGTGAGGTGATATCTCACTGTAGTTTTGATTTGCATTTCTCTAATAATTAGTGAAGTTGTCTATTTAAGTTTTCTGCCCATTTTTTCATTGGGTTGTTTTTTTTTAAATATTGAGCTGTATGAGCTATTTGTATATTTTGGAAATTAACCCCTTATTGGTTGCATCCTTTGCAAATGTTTTCTCCCATTCTGTAGGTTGTCTTTTCATTTTGTTTATGGTTTCCTTTGCTATGCAAAAGTTTTTAAGTTTAATTAGGTTCCATTTGTTTATCTTTGCTCTTGTGTCCCTTACTCTAGAGGATGGATAAAAAAAAAATATTACTGTAATTTATGTCAAAGAGTGTTCTGCCTATATTCCCCTCTAGGAGTTTTATAGTATCTGGTCTTATATTTAGGTCTTTAATCCATTTTATTTTTGTATACGTTAAAGAATGTTCTAATTTCATTCTTTTACATGTAGCTGTCCAGTCTTCCCAGTATTACTTATTGAAGACACTGTCTTTTCTCCATTGTATGTTCTTGCCTCCTTTGTCATAGATTAATTGGCCATAGGTGCATGAGTTTATTTCTGAGTTTTCTATCCTGCTCCATTGATCTATGTGTCTGTTTTTGTGCCAATACCATACTGTTTTACTGTAGCTTGTAGTATCATCTGGAGTCATGGAGCATGATTCTTTCAGCTCCACTCTTCTTTCTCAAGATTGTTTTGGCTATTTGGAGCCTTTTGTTTATCCATACAAATTTAAAAATTTTTTGTTCTAGTTCTGTGAAAAATGCCATTGGTAATTTGACAGGGATTGCACTGAATCTGTAGATTGCCTTAGACAGTATGGATATTTTTAACAATATTGATTCTTCCAATCCAAGAACACAGTATATCTTTGCATCTGTTTGTGACATCTTCAATTTCTTTCATCAACATCTTACAGTTTTCAGAGTACAGATCTTTTGCTTCCTTAGGTTCATTCCTAGGTATTTTATGCTTTTTGATATGATGGTAAATGGGATTGTTTTTTAAATTCCTTTTTCTGATAGTTCATTGTTAGTGTATAGAAACGCAACAGATTTCTATATATTAATTTTGTATCCTGCAACTTTACTGAATCCCCTGATAACTCTAATAGTTTTCTGTAGTGTCTTTAGGATAGTCTATGTATGGTATCAAGTCACTTGCAAACAGTAACAGTTTTATTCCTTCCCAATTTGGATTCCTTTTATTTATTTTTCTTCTCTGATTGCTGTGGCTAGGATTTCCAAAACTATGTTGAATATAAGTGGCAAGAGTGGGCATCCTTGTTTTGTTCCTGATCTTAGAGGGAATGCTTTCTCAGCTTTTCACTGTTGAGTTATGATGTTAGCTGTGAGCTTCTCATACACGTGTGGGCCTTTTAATGTCTCAAAACACAGAAAGTTCCTCTGAACATGGTTCACTGCTCCTTATACCCACTTGCCAGTGCTATTTCCTTGCTTCCGCCTTTCTATACCCTAATACTCAAACTAGGTTAAGCACTCCTATAATACATTCTCAGAACACCTGTGTGTTTCATTTGACATTCTCATTTCAGTTAAATGTAAAATTATTTGTAACATGAGTACCTCCACTGCCAGATTATAGATTATATAGAGCAGAGACATCATCATTAAAGCTTAGCATAAGGCCTGGCACTTAACAGGCTTAAATGAGTAAATCATTGACTCTTACATGATCTTTACATCACATCTCTTCCCCAAAACCATCACCAACTTGTGACCAATGCATCCAGGCTTCATCAGTCTCCCTTTATCTTAACCTTCTAGAATGCTGTTAAATAGGAGAAAAGCCAAATGGTCAATGAAATCACATACAGAATTTTCTTTAAAAAAAAAAAAAAACAGGTATGGTATAGCAATATGACAAGGTAAATAAGAAATATCAATGTGAATTCGTGTAGACATTTCCATGTCTGTCCCTGCTAAAAACAGCACAGCAACACCTGTAGCAGCTGTGCTTTTACCCACCAGCCACTCTTGCGGCTGGTGTCCAGACTTTGGCCTCTAATACAATTTCCTGCTATAAGGAACAAGAACTCCTAGTTCCTTGGGAGGAGGGTGTGACTATGTTTTACTGCAGGAAAAAAATCAGGAGGTTCTGGAATATCCTGTTTCCCAAAAGCAATGATGTTTTCATGAATGTCAGAACAAAGGAGGCTTCCAAAGGACCCCACAAGCCAGACTGTGATAATTTGAACTTCAAATAATAGTTTTATTGTGGTTAACTGTAATAAACCTGTGAAAGGTTCTAAGTTCATAATGATACTCAAAGGATAAAAAGTAATGTAAAGTGTTGATAATGGTAGTTGTAATACAAAAGGATAAACATAATAGAATGTATTCTAGATTTTAATGAATAGAAGAATATTAATATATAGGGACCTTATTTCTTCTACTAATGATACATATGACCCCTGTTATAAATTACAGATATGTTATTTCTACCTAGATATTACAGTAAATGTAGGGAAGAGAACAGTGAGTGAAATGAGTAATACCGGGGAAAGCAGATACTGTGCCCAAACCAGGAACAACTGAAGCCAATGGTCACATATAGTAGCCAGAAGGAAGAGAGTGCAACAATTAACCATCGCCTGTGATTACACACACTAAGGAAAAGAAGGGTTCAAAGTGTGTGTTCTAAAAGGAAGGATTAGCTAAACTTCCAGAGATAGTTATAGAGTCATTCCTCATCCCCTGAGAGAAAAAATTTCTAGATGGTCCTACTAATGATAATAAAATTAAGAAATGCATATGTTTTTTAAAACATAAGCCAACACACCAGGTCAATAAAATACAGTAACAGGACAATGGCTCAGGTATGGTTGTCCAAGGGAAATTTAAAGATTGCATTATTTCTGATACAATGCCAAGTTTCAAAAGTTAAATCTCTGTGAAAGACAAGTACTTAAGGTCTCATGAGGTAGCAGGTAAAACTCATGATGTAACTGTTGAAAAAAAGGGGGGGACTCCCTCTAATGCTCCTATAAGCAGACCCAACATCTCAACCAACAATTAACTGTTAATACTCAGTTCCTGCAACATCACATGATATTAATAAAACCCTGGGTAATAATCAAAATATTACTAAAAGCCCAGGAAGCTATCAAAAGTAGTATACCAATAATCCTTGGAAAATACAGGATCTAATACAGAAATAATGATTTAAAGTCACAGTATTGATGTTTTAGGTTTACCATAATGCTAGAAATATTTTTTGAATCATTGTATTTATGTATTTTTTTATCTCTTATTTAAAGTAGCCAAAAGAATCAGATATATGATTTGGAACTGCAGTTTAAATTACTTCAAGGAATGTAGTCAACTTGCAGTCATTTAAATAATTGAAAAAGTTAGGTTTTAAAATTGTGTATGTTTACAAATTAATCATTTATTGTTAATGGTGTTCTTGTCCATGTTCAGAAGTCTCTGAGACAAAGGATCTATCAATAAGAATTGAAAATATTTGGAAAACTCCAGCCTTAGGCTGTAACTGATTCTCCATAGGACTAGGTATTCAATATAATATTCTGCCATGTACTTGGAGAATTACTTCTCAGTCTAATATTCCAAGAACATTCCTCTAGAGCATGGGTCAACAAAATCCTCCTGTAAAGAGCCAGATAGTGAGTATTTTAGTCTTTGTGGTCCAAGAGGCAAAATCAAAGATATTACATAGGTACTTATATACCAAGAGAAAAAATTAATTTCCAGAAATATTTTATAAAATTCAAAATATGAGTACAATTTTTTTTTGTAATACAAGTCTAATGAGAAAGATTGAATTCTTTTTGGGGAGACAACATCTTGCTTAATTGAGATTCAGAGTTAGAGCTCCTTATCATCAAAACCACTTACAAATGCTCATCTGTTCATACTGACCCATATGAGATTTTACATATTTCATCTCTGAAAACATCCTTTCACACAGTTACTGACAAATACTGATGCCAGTCCACAAGCATATTATTTTAGCTGAGCATATTCATCATTCAGAAAGCATGTAGAGAATTCTATTAGATTCTTCTCTTGATATTTGCCTTTTTTAAATACATTAATCACCTCCAATTGAAGGTGAAAGCTCTTCAACTGCATAACTAGATTTTTAAATATGAAAATCTCCTTAGTACTTGCATGGAGGTCCAAAAAATGCTCCTAGTTTTAGCTTTAAAATAAATACAGTGCAAATCTGTAAAGGAGTGGAGATCTTGCTTTGCATTTTAACATCTGAGAGCGTGGGAAGTTTGATATTACTTAAAATTCAAGCAACATTGGCTGTCATCAAACTGACTTTACCACAATATAAGATATGCATATAATTGATGTTTTGCCTGGCAACTTTAGGTTGAATTCATTAAGAAACTTATGAAGTCTGCCTCAAAATCTAATTTCCAAAACCATTCAGTGTTCCATTATAGTGGAACACTGGTTCTGCTCATTAAAAAAAAAAAAAAATTCAATTTTAGCCCTAAAATTTTTTTAAATCACAATAAAATCACGTTACCACTGCTGAGTCATCAAACAGATATGCGGTAGGGTAAGAGAGAAGGTTCAGCTTCTATTTCTGACAATAATTCACAGAACTGGTAAAGGTTAAGCCCACAAGAACAAATGAAGCTCACCATTGACACTACTGGTTCAGCAACACGTGGGAGACTCAAGTATTTTCTGCAAAGCACCTGCTACTGAATAATTCCACAAATAATCTATAAACATTACATTGTCACAAGCTCTGTAAATTTGTACAGCTAAGTTTTTTTCTGCTTCACACATATTTTTATCACTGTAAGTTGTAATGCATCATGGTAGATTCCACTTCATGTTTACTGATTAATTTTTCTCAAATTCCTTGAAATAGTCCCTTTTTAGTTTTAGCATGCAGACTATTCATAGAGGCTAATTCTATTGTCACTTTAAACTTAGTGTTGACTGCTGGAATGAAAAACAGCTTAGTGGTATCAGTAACATCTTTTGGACTCAAGAACCAAGAAAAACCAAAGAAATTATGTGCCCTTACTTTTCACTATTACTGTTGCTCCCAATATCAACTCTTTGGTTAATTATTCTCCCCAAGAGGCTAATAGTCTTAAACAAATGTATTCTTCCTGGACACATTCCTTCAGTTGCTGCAATCAAGCAGAATTTAATTAACCCACTAGAGTAACTAGTTTTCCTTATTTAGCTAACAAATGTGCCACTCAAAAATTACTGTCACTTCAGCCTTATTTTCATTTTTTATATTTTTTAAGAAATTCTGCTGTGATGATTAAACAATTTTTTTCTAATATGACTGTTGCTTTTCTGAGTTGAAAATATTGTGAGTGCCTAGTCCAGTAATGTCGAGAAAGATTAGTTATTTTTATGTCATAAAATATTCATCTTTTAAATTTTACTCAACCATTTACAAACATAAAAAACATTCCTAGCTTGTGGACTGTCCAAAAAACCAGCAAGTTAAATTTGACTCATGAGTCATATTTGAATCATGACTCATATTTTGTCCGTCCCTGCTCTAGAAAAGAGTTTAATTTCTCCTCCCTAATTCAGGACCTAAGATCATCTAGAAAGGTGTGTGAAAAGAATCAGTCATCATTTATTGGCTTCTCTTCCAGGAAGGGTGGATCCTGCTTTATTCAAGGATAACTGTATCTACTGTTTGTAACCCAGGTCCTGCACAACCAGTGGTTGCTCCCTTTTAGTCAGTGGTTTTGGGGAAACCTCTTAGCTTTCTCTAATTTTCACTCCTTAATTCAACTCTGGCAGCATTAAAAGCATTCCTACCTTGCCCCCTTTTTATTCGAGGTGGTTCTTGGAAAAGATACTGTTCAAATTACTAAACCAAAGCCCTCATTTGGGTCATTCTTGACAAGTGAGGCCTTCCAACAGCCAGAAAGGCCTCTGCTTACATAGTTAATGCTCAGACTGGAGTTTTTCACTTGAATCGGAGACTATGAATCAGAATGTTATAAAAAAAAACTCTGTGCTATAAAAATCTAGACATTTCTGGAACCTAGAACTGAGCTACAGGACTCCAGCTCTTAGTTTTACAATTCAGAACTCCACAAAGATGACTCAGAGGGGAGCCCTTCTTCTAAGCCCACTGGGGATAGAGAACAGAGAATCCCTAGCATTCCAGCCATCCTGGCAGATCCTCCATTCTCCTCCTCACCCCTTACCTGTCCCTTACTCGCCCTTTCACAACTAGGGGTTCTCCTTTGTGGCCACAGCCAGTCGAGGCCTGACATAGTGACCAGGCACCTCACATTTGACATTCCACGCTATACAGACTGAAACAAGGGAGAAAACACTAAGTCACGTGCAAACTAGGGTATGAACGTTACAACATCTCCTGCAGAGGTACTTTGAAGGCATGGTCACCAGCTAGGAATCCGAAGCTATCAATCCATGAGATTAACGCAAGCAGGGTCTGGTAGTTCAAAATAGTGGTTTTATCAAAGTATGTATTTCACCTTTTGTTGCCCCTTTATGCCTTTTCTCTGTTCCCACCTCACAACGTATCTTTCCTCCCTGACTTGAAATGAGTGTGTAGTGGAGGCTAAGGCCACTGGTTTAGTCCACTAGCCAAACCTGCTTTAATCATGTATGGGGATGAGGCCTTAAGTACAAGGGTACTTACCTTGAACCTCCACTCCCAGCTCAAGATGTCAAGTCTGTATCCTGCTCAAGACCCAACAAAGCCAAGTATTTTTCTTTCAAGGGCCACCCCTTTGCAATGACAAACACATGTGCCTAGGCTCAAACACCCTTGTATTGTGTGATTGTGGGGAGGGTAAAGAAGAGATGAGTACAAAAGTAATTAATGGTCTAATAGGATCCATGGGCTGAAGCATGCTGAAGAGAAGGAAGAGAACTGGGGTCCTAATCATAATGCCTACAGTCTTAAAGAATATATCTGGTTTACAGAACGGAGAGATGCTTCTTTCTCCACGGAACAAGATAGTTATACCTTTGTGTGAGAAGGGAGGGAAAGATAAAAGCATTTCTTAGCACATTCCAGCACAGTCTTCAAGAGTTATAACTGGAGAATGAATGCCAGGGGTTGAGCTCAAAGCCAGATTAAGGGGTAGTGAGCCAATCAGAAAGTTTCTTAATCTTGTTACTGCCAAAGTACACAGTGCCCTCTAGTGGGAAATTTTTTTAAACAGTCCTTCCTAACACACTGACCTGTATCTGTTTCTACAAAATACCCATACAGAGGCAGCTAAACGGCAACAATTATAACTAGCTGAAATTCTGAAAACAAGTACTGACATAATCGTATTTAACCAATAATAGCTAGCGCTGGGCACCTCCCATGGTGAGGCGCTGTGCTAACTACGCAAGCACTTAACCGGCATTCTTTCAATCCTTACAACAGTGAGAGGCAGGCTCCATTAGCTCTGCTTTTCAAATTGAAACTTATAGCTGCAACCTGCCCAAGGCACCCCGACTAACAAGGCGGGAAAACAGGACATTTAAATTTTAAACCCTTGTTAAAAATCTGACTCAGAAAAACACACACAGAATGAGAACTACAGCAGAAAGTTGAGAAACGTTACACTTTGCTCATTTTTAATAGAATATTGATTCTGCTTTAACTGGCAATAATGAAATAAATCTGTTTCTGAATAAATTTTTTTTTTATTTCTCCCAAGTTTCCCTAAAAAAACCAAAAACTGAATGATCTGAAGGGGTGCTGAAGGATTGATTACTTTGTTAGGGCATTATCAAGGTCGTCCCAGGGCTCCTGTCATCAGCTTCTGAATCCCATTCCAAGAGACTTCTTTGTGCTCTTTTGTTGTCTTCTTATACTCGTGTCCAAAATCCCACATAAATCACTCAGTAAATCAAATAGCATTTAGTACTGCAACCTGAGACAAATAAACAGCCCTCTAAACATTATTATAGGAAATAAAACCTATATTCTGGAACTTATTTTATAACACAATATCACAGGAACCTCAGTAAAAGTAACTCTACTTTTGAACAAAAGCTAAATAAGGCCTGCTTTCTTTCTTTACTTCCTAAAGAAATTACTAATATAATGCATTTATGCCACAATATCAGGTTTTAAGGACTAACTACTGGAAAGAAGGAAAACTGCTGATTTTAGCATTTAGAAAAAAGTTCAATAGCCACAAATCAACATTGGGACTAACAACAACAAAAACTAACATTCACTTTAAGCCACATCAAAAATATTGGTCCCGTTCATTTTGCCAACAGCATAAAATCCAAAATTCTCAGTTGAGCATATCAACTGCCTCAGATGGGCCCCCAAGTCACCTTCTCAGCCTCATTCATTCAGAGAACCATTTATGAGTGCGCTGTAAATTACTGCTAGGCACTATTCTAGCTGTTGGGGAGTGAATAATGCAAAGTTCCTGCCCTCAACGTTCAGTGCAGAAAAATAAGGCAGTAATAAAGGGGCAAAGTATAAGGGTGTGGGGAGCAGTGGGAGGTCAGTAGGCCTGTCTGACAAAGTGGCATTTGAGCAGACACCTGAAGTGAGGGAGTGAATTAAGGGGTATTCATGGAAAGACTGACCAGATGGAGGAAACACTGCAAAGGCCTGTAGACAGAGGTATGTTTGTAGTTACTTGATAACGGCAAGGCTGTGCAGCTCAGTCAGAGAGCAAATGGAGTGGTACGAAAGGTCTGGCTTTGGGGGGTGAGGGAAGAGGTGTTGGCACATCACATAGCGTCTTTTAGGCCAGGGTAGGAATTTCACAATCACTCTGAGATGGGAAGCCACTGGGAATTCTGAGAAGAGGTGCAACATCATTAGACATGTTTTAAAAGGATAATTCTTGCTATAATGTGGACACACAAGGGTAGAATCAGCCTTATGTCTTATTCCTAGTGCCTCCCTCAACTAGATGAATTACCATATTAGCAGCTAGTGTCGACTGAGATCACATGTGCCAAGCATATCACTTAATCCTTGAAACAAAACTGCAAAATAGCTATTACAAATAGAAGGGAAATTTTAAATAGTCTCAGGCAAGGTCAAATAGCTTGTTCACAGCAAAGAGGTAATAAATGGCGGAATCATAAAACAAATCTGCCTGATATTAAAGCGCGGATTTCTTCCACTACAGCACGCAACATACACTTCCAAGTCAATAAATTTTGGATCAGATCTTTTTAACAATTTAAGTCTTTGCACATCTTACTCTCTGCCTAGAGTACATACCCTTCCATCCACAATTTCTTTGATGGCAAACTTGTTCATTTTTCTAGATCAACTCAAACATTCCCTCCTGAGTGAAATCATTCCTGATTCTTCCGGCCACTTGGCTGTTCCATCGTCTGCACCTTAATAGCAGTGGCTCCATCATTTCTCAGAAACAACACTTACCTGGTGGTAGTGGCACTGTGTCCATCTATACATTTCCACCATGGAGTTCCTCATGATAGTCGTATGTTATTTGTCATCATCTCTCTCACCCCTACTACCTTCTCCTCCATCCACCTCCACATGGAGCCAAGTAAGTGCTGGTTGAATGGAATTATAAATTACCAAAGAATCACGTGTACATTCTTTATGCATCCACTCTGTGCATCTTGGGCATCTGGAGCCAAAATTTTTTTTAATGAAAAAAACTCACCAAAAAAAAGATAATATAAGGTGATAAATGTATTAATAAGATGAAGGCTATCTTTTCACAAAATGTGTATATCAAATCATCATGATACACACTTTAAAAATCTTACAATTTTGCCAATTATACCTCAGCAAAGCTGGAAAAATTACGGATGGCAGTAAGAAAAAAAGTAAATGGATGTTAACTAGACGTATACACAAATGTCAAATCATTATGTTGATTTGAAATTAATATGTCAATCACATCTCAATATAAAAAATAATAAAGTGCATGTGCTAAGAGTTCTGCTGTTAAGTAGGGCTCTGGGTCATTTCTACAATACAAGCTCTTAAACACCAAAACAGGGAAAGCTAAACAGCATTCAAAAAAAAGTGAGACAATTATGAACATAAAACTTTGCCCCAAAAATGTAGAAACTGGAAACAGCCTGAAAGATGGAATGTTACTTTTGTTGGTTTCAATATTAGGAAGACTGAAAGCATTAGGAAGACATGCCTTGCATGTGAAAGGCAAAAGCAGGAAACCATATTCAGTATCTTGTAGTAACCTATGGTGAAGAATATGAGAACGAATGTATGTGTGTTCCTATGTGACTGAAGAAGTATGCTGTACACCAGAAATTGACACAACATTGTAAACTGACAGTACTTCAGTAAAAATATACTGAACATTAAAAAAAAATTTTAATATATACAGAAGATATGGAAAAACAAACCATGGCATAACTGAAGCAATATGCTACAAAACAAAGCATTCCAATTGCAGGAAAAGCTCAATTTCCAGAACCATTCAGATAAAAGTTATGTGGCCACCATGACGAAAAACAATTGAAGGAATGCACTCTACTCCTATTTCTGATATTCTGATTTTCATTCATATGACTCCAGAATATTTATAATAGTCTCAGATTTCTAGTTCAGAACTGTTTTCTTTTACAAAATTATCAAATTAATTAATTTTGAAAATATTGGTCCAAAGTTTCTTATTAGATTTTCTAAATGACTTGACATTTTTGCTATTTCACCTTTATGCCAGGTTCTTGGCTTGGACAGGCTACGTGGTATACTGCAAAACAGGGAGGTCAGAGGTAGACAGGTGAAGCATTTATTATTTCCCTTATGTTTTCTCCCACAAAAACCTTTGTAGAACCTGATGAGTTTCTGTGCCAGCCATCAATTTAGTCTCTCAGCTCCAAATTCACCCTGAAGGGGTTCAGCTGCTGTTTTCTGGCAGCTCCACCATCAGTAAACAAGGTGGGTATGAAGATATCCAGTGGTTGTCTGCCGCAGTCGCAATCCCAGAATGTATGGTTCTCCTTGATGACCTCACAGACCTGGCCCAGGCTGGTGATCACCTCTGACCTTTCCAATACAAACACCTTATGCTCTAGGTGTCCTGCCAGCACTGTCCAGCATGCAGACGGATCCCTCACTCCCTCTACAGGCCCACACACCCACTCACCAGCTGCAGCTTCCCTGAACCTTGGACCGTGGATTCCTGCTGGCCTAGTTACTAAAAACTAAATCTGGTCCAGGCAAGCCAGTAAACTTCTTTGCCATCCAGTGGGCTGCAGCCACACCTTCAACAAGTTCTGATCCCAAATCTTAGATCCCTCTTACAAGTTTGAACTTCTGTGGATACTCTCCCTTAGCTCTGGGGTACCAGAGAGTTCTCCTGTATCTTTTATCCCTTTTGTCATAGTTAAAACTTTTTTATATTATGCTTCCCTTGTTTAAAATCATGATGTGGTTTCTGTTTCTAGACTGGACCCCGCATGATATAGTTTCCCATGAAGCCAGGCTCAAAAAAGCAACACAATGAAAACCATCCAATGAAAGTTTCCCTAGACTTAGTCTTAGATCTGTAAAATAGCTCATGTATCTGGTGCAAAATATACAAAAACTCAAAAAATATTAAAGTTTTGGGGGCTCAAGAGGTTAGAAAGCTTACAGCCAAATCATCCAAAGTACACAAATGTTGCCCCACTTGATATACAGTATCATCAGAAAATAAATAACTCTCCCAAAATAGGTTTAATTTACCTCATTTTTAAAAAGACTTGCAGGATATCACAATAAATAAAGGATGTTTCTCCCATCTTGAGCTTATGACCTTATACAGACTTTTGAATTATCAATTAACACTTTTAAGTTTACATGTTTCTAGTTATACATCGTAATGTAAGAGACACTATCAAGGAGACAAAACAAAATCAATCATCTAATTTTTTTGAGACACTTTCTCCCCGAGAGAAACAATGTGCTACAAGAGGCATATCCAAAACATAAAACAAGAAATGTAACAGCTAAACAAATGGTGGGAGAAGGAAAAAGGAGAGCCAAACTTCCAGAGTCTGGAAGGTTAGAATGTTTGGAAAAGGAAGTATAAACTCTGTCAGAGATTTAAAGAAATAGCAGAGTAAGTTTTAGATAACCAGAATGAAAGAAAACAGAGTGTTTCACGTACAGGAAATAATATGCACAAAGGTGAGAATATACATAGAAAGTTTGGGAGAATATGAGTAAAGCAATTTAGCTACAGCAAACTTGCTGAAATAAATCAGTAAGATTACAGTGGTGGTGTGTACAAGTGTCTTGCAAAAACTAATCAGGCTGTCTTCGGGGGTATGGACTGAAAATGAAGGGAAGAACGTTTATGGTTGAAATAGGTATCAGGAGGCATATGGACTAGTCTCAGTTAAGGTAATAAAGTTACTACACTGTGAGAAAAGTTATTACACAGACAGATCTGGTCTAGGGTATGGACAAAGTAGAATAAACTGGGAGGGTAAAAAGCTAAGATGATGTTGTTGTTGTTGTTGTTGTTGTTGTTGTTGTTGTTGTTGTTGTTGTTGTTGTTGTTGTTGTTGTTGTACAAAAAAGGAAAATGACCTTAGCCGCAGATGAATTTTGTCCCCCTTCATGCTACTTGTTTTTTGGCAAGTTTACTTCTTGAGGGTACTACCAAAGAGGTTTTAAGACATAGTGAAAGGTGGGACAGGAAAAAAAGGATACAAATTCAAATCTATAAGTGATGCCATATATTCAAAAAACAGGAGGAAAAAAGAAATCTTGTCATGATTTATCTTCAGGCAACATTTTGGTAAACCACATACAATTTAACAAGACATTATCCCAAACATTAAATACAAAATACCCACCAAAAACCACACTTACAAATTTCAAAAACAAATAATATAACTAGAGAGACAAATAACTGAAGACAGAGTTTCTCAATTTGGTCAGAAATTTCTACAGAGCGGATATAAACTGTCCCAGAAAAAAAAAAGTAGAGTTACTGATAGTAAAGAACATTTTCACACATTCATCACTTTCATCCCTAGATCTCAAATAATTTCTGGAATTATGTTTGTCAAATTTTTTTCATACCCAATTAAAAATTTGAAATGTCTCATTAAATATTTCTATTTAACATTTTTCAATATACCTAAATGAAAAAAAAAAAGGTTGATGAAATTTTATATTCGCAATGCTATTTCTTAAATCTAATTGTTCTCATTATCTGCTCTATAAATTCCCAACTCAGCAAGTCTCAATACTGTTGCTTCCTTTTTTGTCTCTGGAAGTCTCAAAATAAAAAATACTGAAATATTTCAAATGTAGCTAAGTAAATCAATACCTTAAAGAATTAATTAAACATTTATCATTTCCATTTTTCTTAGCTGAATCTCCTATATATTTCTTTGAGGCTGGAGTTAATCATTCAGATAAAGTTCATTTCCCTTCTTGCTAAAAGACTTAAACTTCCATATTTAATACAAAGGAAAAATACTTAGGGGTCAGTATAATCAAGTTCCTTAAAAAATTTATATTAACAAAACTGTGTAACAAAGCTTTATAACAGGCTGACCTTATATAGTACTGGAGATATGTTCTTGCAAATGAGAGCCTTAACCAAGTCAGTGCTATTCAGTCATTACAGCATAATCCCTTTGGAGATGCTTTCTAAAGGTATACTAAATACATTACGTCTGATCAACATATAATATGTAATTATCTGATGCCTTTGTCTTCTCTGCCTTTAGAATTTGTCTAATACTGGATTTCACTGGAACAGGATTAAAATCTATCTGCATTTTAGACAACCACACTTTAATCGTCAAAGTAATGCCTTGTTGGACCGTATGCAAACTATTTGTCGTGAAGCAGAAGACCATAATCAGAAAATAGAATGTTGGTGGCAAAAACACCTCCACAGAATAAACAAAACAAACGTATTAGCAAGTGATTCTCAAACTGGGCAAAAAGAATCGTACAGTGACTCTGACTCACCAAGCTGGGAAAAGAAAACAGACAGGATTCATTCTACAGCCTTCGACAGGTAAGTTCTATAACCAGGGTCTTATATAATGCTTTAAATTGGGAGGGAAAATTATGTACTTAGAAATCCTTTCTGACAGTAAAGCTACTTAGCAAAAATGCTGCCATTTGGTAGTATATACATATACCGATATTCTTTAACTGCATCAGGCTTCACCATGTCTCACGACTTACTCATTTTTGTTAGTAAAGATGCTTCCTGCTTATTAGAAGCTAACTTGTTAAAAACTGCAAAATTACAGAGCTCTGTTTGGTTCCAGCTTGTGACAAACCTCAAAGACTACAGATAGCTTTCAAGAAAGTTCAGCAATTACAAAATAGCTTTAAAATAGAGAGAGGTGCTTTCTGACTTTCCATACTCATTTTAAGTTATCAAATTTCATAAAGCAAACAGTTCCTATCTCATAGTTTTTACTAGTTTCAGCTAACCTCAAAACTTAAATCTGAAAATAATGTAATATCAAAATAATTAAATTCTCAAATATCCCTCATCAAAATATTTTGTAAACTCAAGTATCATCAAGATCACTTCTTAGAGTGATTCAAAGCAATTAAATGAGGTTTTCTTGAATTTCACAATATGAAACATTCCTTTTAGCACTGCATCAATTAACATGACTTGCAAATACAACATATTCTTAAATGTCTGCTTTATGAAACTTAAAAGGAACACATTTCCATATGATACATGGTAACAATTCTGATATCCCTGTAAGCTCCTTAAAAGTGGATGCTAACTTTATCAAAGTCTATTTAAGAGATTTTGGACAGAAACCAGGAAAAATTTCTTAATGATCCAGAACCAGACAATAAAGTGATAAGGATGCTGAAGGTTAAGTTCACATAAGCTTCAAGAACGGAAATCACCCCCTTGAGACATTAGGCATTTGATGATAGCCTGAAGACCAAAGTTAGATCAGGACACACAGTGTGGGTCCTGCCAGTTCACATTCTGGTATTTTGCCACAAAATGAAGATAGGCCACAAAATTTATGGACATTTTCAAGTTTGCTTTTTAAAAAAATGTTGGAACTAATCACAGAATAACATACGGCTTAAAATTATTTTGTCAGGTTAAGCATAGGAAAAAATACATTTTCGTTTTGTGGTGATTATTTATTGGTTAGACTTTTATTTTCCTCTTCACATTTTCGGTGACTGTCTCCCACTGGTATCATCAACCAGGTCTCTCAGGCGAGATAAATGGTGCAAAGCCCTTCATTAAAAGGTATAAAACACATTATAAACCAATATTAAGGACTGAACAGGCAATGCAGACAGCAAGAAATGGTGATAACATCGTTTATTAACTTCAAAATTAGTAAGAAAAATAAATTTATAGAATATTCATATGACATAACTGGCCAACTATTAGGCAACTCTAAGTCTAGCTGTTTATCCACCAAATAGTGAGGTCTCACTGGTAACCCAGACATCAATGCTTTCTAATATTCCCTTTCTTCAACTGTTTGCTGATAGACAAGTGAAAGTTAAGTAAAAGACCACACCATGGTTTAATGTTTTTATTCAAGCTATGAAAAAGGACTTTACACTAATATATGTTTTTATAAAATGAATTTCAACTTACCTGTATTTTAAATGTATTGTCTTATTTTAAACACAATAAAAAGCAGCATATATTAGTAATTAGAAATTCATTTTAATGTTTTCATAGTTAATTCAACATAACTGGTTTCCTTTATAATCCTACATAGTATATTTTATGCATTTAAAAAACGATATCAGGTAGAAAGGAGAGAAGGGGAGGGGAAGGGGGTGGTATGATGGGAAGGAATTTTAAAAAGCTAAGCAGAAATGCAAAATCTTCAGTCCCCCCCCACCTCAACTACACAATCAGTTGGCAGTTTCTTTCATTTAACCTCTTCCTGTCCTACTGAGAATAAAACAATCAATCTGCTTAGAGAAAATGTTATCAAAAGTGATTGCTATTTCAAAGATAAGTATAGGGAGCAGGGAAGGATAAAACTGTAGAAGGAAATTATTCTTGATTTTCTTCTCTAAAAAAGTGAAAAAGCAACTATTGGGGAAAACATCAACTTAAGGGTTACGTTAAAACACTGAGTAGTCATTCACCTTAAAAACTAGAATTTAAAAATTCATTTTTTATTGTGACAATGTATCTATTGATAACCTTAAAAACTGATCAACCCACAGAAACTCAGTAACACTGATTATGTGATGGCAATTTAGCTATATTTCAATTTCCTCATTGGTATCTTTCATTTGTTTTCTATTAGTACTACTATACTGGCTATTCTCTTAAACACTATGTTTACCGGCCTATATTCAGCCTAGTATCCAGCAAGAACTGAATGAATGAAAGACTTTTCAGAACAACTTGCCTATCACTTCTTAGATTGAAGCAAAGTATGAGTGCACTAGAACAAAGAGAAATCTTTGCTTTAGGGTCATGTTTTACAAGTCCAAGAGCTAATTCTGTCTATTCCTCATATAGAATGAAGACTAGAAAATTGAGCAGGATGAGATATGAGAAATAAGACAACTTTTCAGCTATCATTAAGTTTGGTCTTCAGCATGACATTTAGCATTGAGAATTACAAAAGCTTACACATTCATCTCCAAATTGTATGTAAGACAACATATCCCAAAGCCAAAAACAAATTATTTTTGGATGGCTACAGACTCTGCAATGAAAAATTTAATATGTAAATGCATAAGACAAAGCTGAGTAGTACAGGGATACAAAACAATTACAGCTGTGATTCCTACTAAAAGCAAAATCCCTCTAGAAAAACATTTCAAGCTGCTATCATTCATTTATACTTCAGATCCAGAGTCTTTCTCAGTTATTTCTAATGGGAGAACATAAGAAAAATGAGTGTCCAAGAGAGTAAATAGAGCCCATACTAAGATCTCGGAGTTTCCTAAGGCTAATGAAAGATATTTTAAAACTGGTTAGCAACCCAAACTGTTAAAAACAAAAGTAATTATTTAAAGAACGAGGAGAAACATAATAGGACTTACCCTAGGAAAAGTCATTAAAGCACCCAAGGTACAAGCTGTAACTTCTGAAGGAGTCTACTTAATATTTGAAAATATGAAAAGATGACCATAACCCTAACCAGAACATTTTGCAGTCTAGAAAGAATTCTGAGACTGAATTAATTTTAAATTGTCCTTAAAGCAGTCAATCTAAAGACTAAGTGGGAAAAAAATGTATTAATATGCTTTTCTAAGTCTAAACTTACTTCATAACAGTACAAGTGCTTTACGGATAATATTTTTGAAATGTAAAGTAAAAGCCAAATTAAGAATGCTTCAGCTAATCCAACAGAATCAACAGCTAAAAGCCATCTAACAAAACATGAATCTTACTCTCTAAAAATGGCATTCTTTATGTAAGCAAGATTACTGATTGTCCAAGCTAGAAAAAAGTTACTATTAAAAAGTTATAGAAAATGATATAAACACCTACAGTCAGTATCAATTTTTCTGGTCATTTAATGACTTACGGCCCAGGCTTCATTTTCACCAAGAAAAACATCCTCCAGAAAACACGTTTAAGTCTGTGACACAAGTTCAGTATCAGTGCTTTTAAAAACCACAGAAAGCTTGAGGTCATCTACTTTAAATTTTAAAACAGAGCGAGGTTTCTATCCTAGATAATCAATTGAGGCATTGCACCTAGTCTCAAAGGCTAATGCACCACTATCATTAACGAGAGGTGTGCTAGGTACACAGGCTACAGAATCACACTGCCTGGTTTGAATCCCAGTGCTATGTTTTACTAGCTATGTAACCTTGGGCAAGCTACCTTACTACTTGATTTTTATTACCTGATCCGTAATATGAAGATAATACCAGTACTTTCCTCACAGGGTTGGGAAGAGCATATGAATTACATACAAAAGCACTCAGAACATAAGCTACTTGGTAAATGTCCAATAAATGTTAGTTATTAGTATCATTATTCACAGAATCCTACTAGATATGAAATGCTATACCCAAGCACTACGGCAAGCTACAAAGAAATAACTATTACTTCTACCAGAACACTACAAATTAAGTAGAGGGGAGAAAAATCATACCTATATATATACTTTTTAAACTATGAAAACAAAGGAGACATATATAAATATGTATCATGACAATTAGAGTTTACATGTCTAGTGTTTCACTTTTCCCCCACTTCTTTAGATAAGAGAATCCTAAGCAAATTCTGAAAGGACAAAAGGTTGACAGTATTTTAGTCCCACTTACAGCCAAGTAAAATGGTGTTACAAAGCAAAAAATTTTAATCTTAGCATTTCTCAAGCTCAGTAGTCCATCTTTTGTGGGAACTTCATATTTATACAACCAAACTCATAAAATAAATACTCTTCTCTTCTGCCAATATCATGACTATAAGAAAGATCTGTATTCTTCCCAACTTTTTTATTCAAGATAATGTAACTAAAAAAAAAAGTAGATTAACACCTTAAGGCATTTAGACCTATCTTTATACTCAGGACATTATATCCATTTTAGATTTCTGTGGAGAGATGTCAAATAATAATACATTTATGATTATTATATTTCTTCTAAAGGGAATATATGAAGACACATTTCACAAACAAGTTGTTCTTCCAGGATATCCACACCAATACAGCAGTATCTCAAATTGTTAGTATTACTCAGAAATGAAAAGAGAATTTCTCTAGGCCATTCACATCTATTGTGTTTTAGGTGTCCAAGGTTATCTTATTAAGTCCTAAGAACATTTTACGTAGAAAATAACACAAGTTTTAGGAAAAACCTCAGGATTAAACAATATGCTCCAAGAAGCTTAAATATGCCTAGAATATCTATTCTTATAACTATTTAATTCATCCTGTAACTTTCTGATTTCAAAGAGACAGCTAAAATGGATTTGTATCCATAACACATCCAGAAATTAAGAGAGAACACTTACTTTTGAAGTGACTTAGTAATCGGAACCATACTTTCCTTCAATTGTAATTTAGAGAAATCATCTTCTGATACCTATTATTAAAACACCAAATATAACAACATAGTAAAAATATTACATAATTATAAGCTTAAATACTATTTAATACGTGATTAATAAGAACCTTAAAAAATATTGTCTGCATTTCCAAGGGAATAATTATAGCAAATAACTTTCAGTAAAGCATTAAATAATATACTTTTTTTTATTTTCTAAAAATACTACAGCTACAACTTAGAGTCACCTTTCAGCTGTCCTAAAGTATGCTTCTAAATGTTTGCTCAATAAAAATCAAATCTCGGCTTGAAATCATGACTTTACTGAATAAGGTTATATCTCAAGAATGTTTAAAAGAAGATGGAGAAGGAGGATGGATTATACTCAACATGAATGTTATGATCATTACACTGTATAGAGAAAAATTAAGAAATACAACTTAAGTGAGTAGGCTGTGACAGTCCCAAGAGCTGATCGACTCATTTGTAGTGAAAACTGAATTTCATAAGGATCTACTGAATAACAAAACAAACAATAACAATAAAAACATTCATTAAGTGTTTGCCAGGTATCAGGTTTCTACCAGGTGTCATGCACTATAATAAGTACTTCTACAATTTGTCTCAATTTGTCTTCTCAACAATCTCATGTCAGAGAAGAAGAAACTGAAACTAAAGAGATTAAGTAATCTATACAAATACTGCACTTGCTAGTAAGTGGCAGAATTAGAATTCACTATCAGACTTGGGAAAACATACATTATGTTTATAAACACTATACTACTGTGAGGAAAATTCAACCCCTAGGGAATAGCAGCCCAAAGCAGAAACAGATTCCCAAATTCCTAGGAAATATACAAAAACACAATGGTTTTAAAATAAAACTTTATATAACTGTATTAAGAAGAGTCAATAAACACATGATGACAAAATTAAATTTTAGATGACAAAGGTAATGTGGAGAAGTTTATTGCTGAAAGGTTTTCCAGGCCACCCCAAATATGAATACAAGAAGCTAGACTATACTGAGTAATTTCATAAAACATTAAAAAGTAACTCTTACAATCCTTTCATAATATAGCTGGAATGTCATCATATACAAATAAGATGTTAATCCAGCAGTCCCACTTCTGGGTACATATCCAGAGGGAACTTTTAATTTGAAAAGATACACGTATCCCAATGTTCACAGCAGCACTATATACAATAGCCAAGACTTGGAAGCAACCTAAATGTCCATCGACAGATGACTGTAAAAAGAAGTTGAGGTATATTTATACAATGGAACACTACTCAGACATAAAAAAGAAAAATAATGCCATTTGCAGCAACATGGATGGACCTAGAGATCGTCATTCTAAGTGAAGTAAGCCAGAAATTGAAAGAAAAATACCGTATCAGTCATATGTGGAATCTAAGAAAAAAGAAAAAGAAAAAAACAAACAGACTCACAGTCATAGTAAACAATCTTATCGTTACTGGGAAAAGAGGGTGGGAAGGGATAAATTTGGGAGTCTCAGATTTACAAATGTTAGCCACTATGTGTAAAAATAGATTTAAAAAAAGTTTCTTCCATATAGCACAGGGAACTATGTCCAATATCTTGTAATAACTTTAATGAAAAAAAATATGAAATGAATATATGTATGTATATGCATGAGTGGGACATTGTGCTGTACACCAGAAACTGACACATTGCAACTGACTGTACTTCAATAAAAATAAATAAAAAATAAATAAATAAAGATGTTGTATTTATAACCATAAACTTAACAGAACAATCCATTCAAGGGTACACAACTGAAGAAATCTAATACTACTAAATTTGAATTACTTTCCCAAAAAGAGAGTAACAGTATAACTCTACAACATGTGTTATATTACCATGCTTATTAACATAAAACTAAAGGTTACACTAAAAAAGATCAAGAAAGAAATCTTATCTTTCACAGATCTCAATTTACATTCGCAGATTTCAATTCATAAATTAAGTTCATGCTTACTTGTTTAACTTCTCCTTTTGATTCTGTGATTTTATTCTGATTAAAACTTTCTTGCACTGCTTGAAGATTAAATAACATTTGTTTCAGAGCTTCAACAGGACCATGATGTTTCCCCCCAGAAAGGGTACAGCTCTAAAGTTAAAATAAATGAGTGATGAACCATCCAAATTCAGAAGTGGAAAAGTTATATCTTGTATTATTTTCCCACAGTAGAAAATCAATGCAAAAATCCAAACAATACATGTCGATAAAGTGCTTTAAAAAATCAAAATTTTAACTCATCAACCTCCCCTTACCCAGTTCCTAGATGGAGTCACTTAAAGACAGTCATTAACAATTTGGCATATCCTTTCTAGTCCTTGCTCTTTTAAAATTAATAGTACATGGTGCGGAGAGTACAGCTTAGTGGCAGAGTATGTGCTTAGCATGCACTAAGTCCTGGGTTCAATCCTCAGTACCGCCATTAAATAAATAAACCTAATCACCCACCCACTAAAAATTTTTTAAAGTGAGCACAATTTTTAAACATTAACAGTACATGTTTACATTTGCAATTAATTCATTTAGTATATTTCAAAGCATAGATTTTTAGAACTGAAAGGTCCTCAAAGAGTAGGTAAGCCAACATGCTCCTTCCAAGTGTGTAATGAAATCAGTTATCAGCTGGGCAAGGACTAGAATTTCAAATACAGTATTTTCTGCACACTTTTAAATGTTTTCACACAAAGAATACCAGTTTTTCACCTCTTTATGGACATTCCTTGCTATCTAAAAAACATTCATACCTCGATTATCACTGATCTTACCTGCATCCAAAGAAGGCAACAGCACTTAACCATAAAAGGTGGTCAGTTAAGAGAATCTGTACAGGGTATTTTTAAACTTCTTTTTAAAAATCTTATCTTTATTTTTACATATTTCAAATGAATTGCTGTGTCCTGATAACTATCCACAAGGTGGCAAATAGGCCTCTTAAGATGTCTATAATTTAACATATTCAGCATAGACAGTATAATATATACAAAGTTAAGCACAATGGCTAAAAAGATTTTAAAGACACTCAAGAGTAGGGTATAAGAAAGAAAAAATAAGGTGTGTGAATGTAAAATGGTGCAGCCACTGTGGAAAACAGTATGGCAACTCCTCAAATAACCAGAATTACCATATGATCCTACAACTCCCCTCCTGGTTATACACCCAAAAGCAGCAAAAGCAGAGATTTAAGCAGGTATCTGTACACCTATGTTCATAGCAGCATTATTCATAATAGCAAAAAGGTAGAAGAAACCTAAGTGTCCATCAACAGATAACTGGATAAACAAAACATGATACATACAATATTGTGTTATTCAATCTAGGAAAGGAAGGAAATTTTGAAAGATGGATACAACAAACCCTGTGGTATGACTGGAATCAGAAATATCAGTATGAACTCATGATTTTATACCTACATATAAAATATACATATATAGACATAGAAATATGTATGTGTGCATGTGTGGGTTAGTAAACATTTATGCTTCCTAAATCTGCCTGCTGAGAAAGTCTAGAATAAATATTATAAACTATAGTTTATTTATATATTATAAGATATATTATAAAAATTATAAAATAAACAAAAAATGTAAGTAAATAAGTAATAAGTAAATAAACAAAACTCAGTAGCCATAAGCACACCGAGTGTCTAGATCTTAGTTTCTAAACACTATTTTCCAATAAAAAGAAGCATGGTTCCTCAGAAAGGTGCTCAGAAAAGGACAGGGACATGTCAAAAGGACACAGGAGTCAACCTGAAGGAACTCTTTATGACCTAAACTGGAATAATTTAAACAACAAAATGAGTAACAATATTTGATTATAAACCTAGAATAAAAATATCCACGAGTCTCTTTTGACATAAATATAATTTATATTTATAAAAAATAAATGAGGTAGAAGGAACTATTCATTACACAAGAATTTAAATTAATGCAGAAGACAAAATCCACCAACAGATACAAAAATTAGTGGATGAAAGTTTTGAGACTGCTTACATAGTCTCAAAATATTTCCCATAAAATATTTATTAATTATAAGTGGAAATCATAATTTTACTAAAGAGAAAGCCAGCAGGCACCAAACATTCAAGACTAACATCACAAGTATTAATGTTATTATAATTTTATATTTTATACAGCATTGTGTTAATATATTGCTAATGGGCTGAATGTTTGTGTTCTCCTAAAATTCAAATGTTGAAGCCTAATCCCAATGTGATGGTATTTGGAGGAGAGCCTTTGTGAGATAATTCGGTCATGAAGGTGGAGTTCTCATGAATGAGATTAGCGCCCTTATAAGGAGAGACACCAAAGGCTTGCTTCCTCTTTGCTCTCTGCCACATGAGGATACGAGAAGATGGCCATTTGCAAACTAGAAACAAGATCTCACCATCTGGACTTCTTAGACTCCACAACTGTGAGAAATAAATGTATGCTGTTTAAGCCATTTGATGGCGTATGGCATATTTATTATAACAGCCCCACCTAAGACACAAATCAATATTATTAATAATAACAATATATCATGAACCTTCTGATACGATGCACTGAGGAAGGCACAGCATGATTTCTGTTGCATTCTTGCCAAAAGTTCATAACCTCTTTCTAATCATCATGAGAAAACTTCAGATAAACCCAATTAAGGATCATAAAAAAAAAAAAAAAAACCAACTGACCAGTAACTCCTCAAAACTGTCAAGGTCAATGCAGGACAAGGAAAGACTGAGGAACTGCCACAGACTAAAGGAGATTAAGGAGACCTGACAACTAAATGCAGAGTTGGATTCCGCATTGGATCCTGGAACAGGACATTGGTAGAAAAACTAGTGAAATCAGAATGAGGTCTGTAGTTTAGGAAACAGTATTGTGTCTATGTGATCATTATACTATGATATATGAGATGTCAGCATTAGGGAAGCTGGGGGAAAGGTGACAGGAACTATCTGTATTATTTTTGCAATTTTCTGTACATCTAAAATTATTTAAAAGTAAAATACACCGTGGTGGTGAGAGTTTCTGTATGGACAGGAGAAAAGGGATCAGTTAGTGTTAAACAGTCATCCACCTCAAACTTTATAAAAACTTCTGCAAATCTGTTCCTCTACCAGTGCTCCTTGCCTACATAAACAGCACCACTCAGTCCTTTTGTTGCTTGGCTCAAACATCTTGGAATTATCCTTCAAATCCATTCTATCTCCATCCTACCAGGTCTATCTTCAAAATACATCCCAACACTAACTACTTCTGACCACCTCCAATGCACTCACCCTAACCCAAGCCTTCATATTTATAATCCCTATCCTCAAAGATTGCAAAAGCCTCCTAACTGGGTCCGCTGCTCCTTCTCCAGCTCTTTTCAAGCCTATGTTCCAAACAGCTGCCATTTTGTATTTCAAATGTAAATCTGATCATTTCATTCCTCCAAAGTCTTCCAGTGACTTCTCATCTCACTTAAATAAAATGAAAAATCTTCATTGCATTGCTTACATAGCTACATGACCTGATCCTCGTTACCTCTCTGTCTTATCTCTTAATTACTCTTCCTTGCTCACTCTGACTGAGCTACAATGACTGGACTTTGATATTCCTTAAACATGTCAAACACATTTCTGCCCGGGGTTTCTGCACTTACTATTCCTTCTACATGTAGTTATTTCCTGATTGTACACGGATTATTCATTCATTTTAGGTTTTGGCTCAAGTATCAGCTCACTAGAGAGGCCATTCTTAACTACTCTAGCTAAACTGTACACTCATTTCTCTATCCCAATTAATTTTTCTTCATTACATTCATAGGACTCCCTTATATAGTACACATTATATTTTTGCTTAGCTTATCTTTCTAACTTGGAAAAAAAAATCCAAATGGCAAGGATTCTTCTCTCTTATTCAGTATTAGGAATATAGTTCCTAGAAAAGTAAGTACTTGGTACAAAAATATTTGATAGTTAAGCTTCACTTACACAGCATTGCTGTAGTATTTTATATAGAGCTCTAAGGTTGGACATATTTTAACAGCCTCTACTTTCTCCAATAAATTTCACTTAAGGAAAAGATATATTTTATTAAAACTTTCATGGAATTTTTGTTTTGGGTGTTCAATCTCTCAAATATTCCAGATGTTAAGATCCCAAAAGTATATTTCAATATTTAACAGTCATGGCTTATATTTCTAAATCATATTATATATCCTTCCTTATGTGCATATATACACATTTACACTTTATTTTAGGGCTACTTGCAAGATGCACATATGCTGATTTTGTAAAACTGGATAATAATTCTATTTTAAATTATAAACATGTATAATTGCATTTTAGGAACACAACTCAAAATAAGCAACCTCTCTATGGGAAAATATAATTTACCCCATAAGGATCTGTCATGTGTCTTCCAGAAAAAAAAAAAATTGTAATGACAATTTAGGCTCCCTGTAGAGTTCAATTCCAAGTCCCTCTACTTTAGAATACTAAAATAAAATTATCAATAATTCTAGGAGTGATGGTTTTATGGATTTGTGTTGGGGAAGAAGGGATCTGGGTCATTTTTTTTGTTTTACAGTACCTAAATAACTTAGAAATGTCTATATATTAGTAATAAATCTTCTTTTAATTAATTAAAATGATTTAACTTCACCCACCTGATTATCATTGTTTAAAAAGTCTTCAAGGAACTCTTTAGGATATTTTGCCCTTGAAGTTTGTTGAGGATTATCATCAGCGTTAACAGGAACAGGAGATTTGCTAAATAGGATTTAAGGATACAGGACAGCAACTAAGTTCCCAATTTATAAAAATTAGACAGTATATAACTGATGGTTATCACTTAAATAAAAGTGGTCAACATGAAATAAACATTACAGACACAATTCATATTGATACTGCTTGGTAATTTCTTCATCTTCTCCCTAAACTGCTAACAGAATCCAACCTCCCCTATCTCCTTGCTTCTCCTTTAAAGCTTTAAGAAAAAAGATAAAGACACTGAAGACATTAGTCTTGAACTAAACAAAAAAGCCTTCAAATATAAACATCCTCCAAAAGCTCACTTGTTTGAAATAAGCAGTACATTTTACCAATTAAACATTGTTAGTTACTTAATGATAACACCCAAAACCCCCACACGTATATAAGCATTTCTACTGATGCTAATTACATGCTCTTCTACATCAAGGCAACAGACTTCTCTTCCAGAACTGGCGCTCACATAGAGGACAGATTAAAGTGAGAGAAGAATCAAATGAAATTTGAAATAAAAATTCTTGAGTTCAGATCCCAATCCCACTTGCCATATGACTTCACATAGCTCATCTTAACTTTAGTTTCTACATTTGTAGTCCCACTTATCTCACAGAAGTATTGCATAAATTAACTCTATGTGCCTGGTCTATGTTTAATAGAAGCTCAATAAATAACAGTTTCTTGATGTTCAAGGGGAAGGCAAGGACATCCCCAGGAAAAGTAAAAATTTTCCAAAACCAAATTCTATCAGTCACTGAGAATAAATTCATTCTCTCTTATTTACACAACAATGTAAGATGTGTTTCTAACTCAAGTACTCAGATATCTAAGAACCCTCTTACATTTAAATGGCATAATGCTAATTTTTTTCTCAATACTTAGCAGCACTTCATTATTGACTCATTTGATTTGTAATTTACTATGAACCTTTTCTGATTCTCAAGTAGTCTTTTCTCCCATTCTTTACCAAAGGAACTTGTACATCATCCAAAAGGCATTTATATGATTAAAGAAGATGGATGCTGGATACAGAGGTATTTATTATACTATTCTTCTACTTTTGTATTTGTTTGAAATATTCCATTACAAAAGGTTAAACAAGGGACAGGTATAGCCCAGTGCTAGTAGAGCCTGCGCTTTGCATGCCCGAGGTCCTGGGTTCAACCTCCATTAAAATGAATGAATAAAGAAATCTAATTATCTCCCCTCATAGAAAAATACAAAACAAAACAAAAAAAGAAGTTAAACCAAAAAAAACCCAATTACTCAGTTGTGGTTATTTTATCTTTTAGCACACAATCTTAAGTACTTCCTAGTTAATTTTGTTTTTGATGACAGAATGATAATAATTTGTCAATATCACACTGAAGTCAGGCCTATTTCTTTTTCTCATACCATCATTAAATTTATATAAAACATACTCATCATAACATGAATTCAATCTTCCAAAAATCACCTACTGTATATAAGATACTAGGTCAAACCATTGATAATAATAATTATACAGGTCAGAAATTACAGTATCCAGTTATAAGATACATTAAGTGTATTAAAAAATTTTACTCTTAATTTAAGCATCTCTGATATTATTTTGGTTCAATTTAAAAGCAAAGTATTGTAGCTATGGGACTTTACAAATACAGATATCAACTGGTAAGAAAATAAGAAATTAGTAAGTATGAAGGATAAGAGAAGTTTAAGAATTAAGTGAGCTAATTATTAATTTGAGTTTTTCTTTTTTTTTTTTAAGATCTTATTGAACCAACAATTGAGAAATGAAGCCAAAACAAACAAAAAATATTCTGGATGATCATCAACACCATTACAAGTTACAAGAGAGCATCATAAGTCAGAAACTGTCCTAAGTACCTTATATGTATTTTCTAATCAATTGAATCCTCACAACCCCTAAGTACAAGAACTTATACAAAGTAGAATTAATTTGTACAAAGTATCAACAAGGAAGTGACAGAGCAAAGATTCCAAATTAGAATTAAAGTCAATGTCTACATTCAAAAAAATAAGATGTTTAACTGAGAAGTAATTAAAAAACAGATCCCGGAATTAATAGGCTCTGTCTATAACAGAATGAAAGTTTAGACAACGGAAGATAATAAATTATCAGAACCTAAGGCAGGATGTAGGGTTACCAAAGATGCATTTCTGATGAATACAGAGGTAATAATATCACTAAGGAAAAAAGCTTTCCTACCTAAACTCCCGATTCTTACTCTACATGCACACACATGACTAGGTAAATGCTTTTTAAATTATTCGGAGAAACTATGTCATAGAAAAGACAGGCACACAAACAAAAACAATCTTAGGAACTACAAATATTTACTATACAAGAAAAGGTACCATCATTTATGGAAAATAATGACTTACGGAAAATAAAAACGTAAATAAAAAAATGAATACATCTAATGTGTAGAGAATATAGAGGGAGTAAAAAAAGAAAGTCACAAGAATTCCATAGCCTTCTCAATCTGCAAAATAGTTGCTTTTGGTTCTAATTCTTCATAGTAAATATATATCAATATTTTATAGTGCAACAAAAGAACCATGTAACAAAGACAGAAGTTATATAAAGAACCTAAAGTTAAACATTACATCATCTTGCGGTAACAAGTGAAAAATGCAATTGAAAGCAAGCAACACTGAAAGCTATGTTCTATAGAATTACCATGTTATTATCATTGTTAATTATCATTAAGTCATTTAAAAGATAAATCAGATGTTCACATGACATTCTTCATTTGGAAAACTAAACAGTTTTTCCATTGTAACTTACTTACAAAGTAACAGGAATATTTTCCCATGATCTTTCTGCTTCAAGTTTATCTAATGAACAAGGACTGTCATCCTTTTTCATAGACTTCGGTAATTCTTCAGTACAATCCTCTAGATTTCTCTTGGCCTTCAGGATAAGCAATTCAATTCTGTCACCTAATTTAAAAGATAACATTGATTCTTTAAGAAAAGAAAGAAATGCAAAGCACGGCAAAATCTCACAAAGGCAACAAGAATTCAGATAATTTGCAATATACAAATATCTAACACAGAAAGCTTTGTTTACATGTGACATCTGTTGTGACACAAAGAAAAAAAAAACATTTTCTAGTCACAAAATGCTACATAAGAGACTGTAAGAGTTCAAAACAGATACATCACTTGATCATTACATAGAGAATATAACATAAAAGCTCCTAGATGTCAGGTCAAATTTACAGCAGTTTCTTTTGGTTCTTAAAAACAAAACAGAAAACAAAACAATTACCACTGAATGGCTTTTTGGATCCTGGGAGAAGTGGATTCTCACACTGGCATTGGCTATGTTTTGAATCACATTTATATTCATTAACTAATCCTTTATCATCACTCAAGGAATTTGAAATGTTTGAGGGTTCAAAAGAATATTCAAAACCATCTAATTTATTCATTAGCCGAGAAGTTCTTTGTGCCTGGTAACTATGTCTAGGGGAACACTGATCTTCTTTAAGTATTTTATAAATCCTTTGACCATTTGTATCAGGTAGCAAGTCTTGATTGTAGAGCCAGACTGGGTATTTGAAATCAGGTATACTAGTTATCCCTGAAACATCAAGGTCAGATTTCTGGCTTGTGAGCCACCTTGGGTAATTCTTTTCAAGATTGTGTTCTGAACTGTCCCTAAAAGATGATTTCTTGGAAAAAGATAAAGATGGTACAGAAATGCATTTATGAGCCTTATTCACAAGTTTTGGGTTTTTTAGCCTACCACATTGCTTTCCATTTATATTTGTGTATACAACTGGAGTAACTATGTTATCCTTGCCCATGAGAGCAGAGGATTCTTGAAAATTTTGATTCTTTTCAGTGACAGATGAACTCAGTCTTCCAATGCGTTTCTTGTTTTTCTTGCTACTTCGGTGACGTGATCCAACATAAGTGAAAGAAAATGATCCATCTGCTGGGAGTTTTAATAGTTCATCAGTTGTTAGGCTAATGGAGTCCATGTCATTAATAGTCTGTTCTCTATAGGGTAAGGACAAGGAGTTTTTTTTGTCATCAACATTTTCAAAAGCTGAAAAACAAAGCATAGTTCTGTTTATCTCCCTATATCACATACAAAAATACTTCATTAATTCAACAGTAAATGAATTAAGAATTTAAGAATGGTGTTTGCTGCTTTCCCTTTATCTTCACTAGAGCTTTGAATAAACGTATAAAAGGTATAGGTTGATGAAACAGGATGTGCCCTTCAAATCTCTTCAATTTAACTAATTCCTACACTTTTCTCTCAAAAAGTGAAATTTCTCCTAAATTTTCATATGTTCTTTAACATTTTTCATCTTTTCTTCAACTTTTTTCTAGATATACCCGATGCACTAATAACATTCACATTAATATTAGTCACTTAACACTGGCTGCAACATAAGAAAAAAACATGTCATTAAACTATATGGAAAAATAATTTGCTTTCTTGCCTACTAACCTTGCAATAACATTAGCACACAGAGAACAGCTGTTCAAATTCTCCTCTTGTGGAATATATTGCCCACATCCTTCTAAGAATAGTATGTAAACTCATTCCACACTAGAGGCCATTCTGTAAGCACTCAGTAAAGTGTTAACTGGGTTATTAACAAATGCATTTTTGAAACTTGTCTTCATGGAAACCTTATCACGGAAAAACTGTTAACATCTTATGAATATCACTGTCCCACAGAAAACAGATCAGGAAGACTGATACAGCCCTAATCCATCAATTGGAATTGATCAAATATACATTCTGAAAGACTGAGATTTGTTTAAAATCCTTAAGCTAATTAATGAAAGTTAGAACCACCTAGTCAATGGTCTTTCCGTTACACTATAATAGAATTGCTTAATGGTTTAGGATACGCCACCTGCTAGTATTAGTTACATTCATCAGCTTCCTATCCTCCAAGGTCAAAAGAGGCTCTTAAATAAAATTTAAAAAATAAGGACACAAATGAACTACTTAACTCAGATGACTGATTTCTTGAATATGTATAAGCACAATCTGACTGTCCTTTATGACTGGATTATCGCATTCTGTTGATTCTTATTTTGTGGTTGGCTATGTTCCTTTGATAACTTTGTAAGCTTAAAAAGTTAAAGCTCTAATCTGTTCTTAGAAACAATGATCAATACACATATATAAACTAAAAAAAATGTGCAATATATTGTATATGTGTATTTACATGCAATATAATGTATATTTGCAAACTGTAAAAATTCTACCTAATAAAACTAGAAAAGAGGATCTTAGCTGAAAAATTCTTGAGAACTAGAAAATTATACAATCATTTAAGAAATATATCCAGATTTCAATATTATAAAAGTCATTTTTACCACAAAAGAACAAGGCTGCCACACAACTCTCAATATGCTTTAAATCAGTAGGCAAAAAGAATATAAAGAATAAAAGCATACCATGGTTTGGTTTATAAATATAGTTGGAGAATTCTGGCATATTGGCAGAATATTTATCAATGTTAATCTTTCCAGTGCTTGCACCAGGATACATTTGGCTTAGGTCAAAATCATCAATATAGGCCTGTAGAGCCTGAGATGCAGAACTGTACAGTTTATCCTTATACTGAAAAGAGCCATCAGAGTTAGATGAATTACTACCACTCAGGCTGCAGCTTGCTAACAGAGAAGATACTGAAGATTCCCGAGAACAAACTCTGTGTTTTGTACTTGATCTTGCCATGGCTTCCTCAAAATGGGTTATTTCTATTCATTTCTCTTAAAAACAACTGTAATACAAGAGCAAAAGGTTCCAATTAAAAGGAGTAATTGCCTTGTCATACACAGAGAAATTATTAAACATGTAAACTTTTATAACCTTCTTTAGAGAATAAAATTCATTATAAATTATTTTTAGGTAAAGCACATAATAGATTTTCTATTTTAATTATTCTGAATTCCTTCATCTTTGATTTAGAAAACATTTATTGAGCATCTACTAGGTACCAGGAATTGTGTATACAAAAATTATCTTAGACTATGCATAGGAAGTACCAAAGGAAGAGTACTCACTTTTTTTTAAGTCCTAAAAACCACTGGTGTACAGTCTTATGCTGATGTGGTCTATGACATCACAATACCTAATATTCCCCTATACAAAATATTTTTCAATTCATAAGCCTACTAGCATGCACTGTACATAGCAGGTAATGGATAAATTTTTTAAAGCATCAAATGATGTGATGGAAACATAAAGGAAAAATGGAGAATATACACTCAACGTTTTAAATGCCAATATGTAACTTTGGCCAACTTCTTCCCCTAAAAGATTTGAGAAAACAAATTTACAATATTTACCTATAGAGAAATAAACTACAAGTCTTAAGATAAAATAAGCTACTAAAATAACACTGCTAATAATCATTTTCTGACATACATTTTTTGTACTCTCCTCACTATTTTCAATTCTTACGTAAAACAGATTCAGCCCATCTAAAAATTTGGAAATTGCCTTAATGTATTCATCTGTTTTTCCATTAAAATTGAGAGAATTCCTGTCTACTTTAATATAGCAACAATAGGATCTGTATTTGAAAACCTAATAAATAATAGAATAAACAGGCACTACTTCAGTAAATAATACGACGTTCTTTTAAAATTAAATCAATGATTTCTTAAGTAAAAATGAAAGATTAGTGTCTAGGACTTAATACATGTTGTGAGGTAAAATTAGTATGTTTAATTTGGGCTATGATGTTTAAGTTATAACTGTCAAATTTGACTTTAAAAATATTGAGAACGTTTTCCGTTTAAGAAGAAAAGACAGTAAAGTAAATGTCAGAGCTGACAGCAGTCAGTGGAAGCAGCAGCAGACCATAGGATAACGGTTATTTAGCCTGACTTCCCTGACTGCTGTGACACTACTGGTATACCTCTGAAGCAGGGCTGGACTAAGTCAGCTTTGCCCCCTCCTCACTCCTCTCGCTAATGACTTTAAATTTTCTCAAGTAAATATTGTTTGGATAATAAAATTGACCAAAAGTTTCCTCCCTTATTCAAACACAGTATGGGTTACCGATTTTATTTTTTTATTTCACAAAATCTTAAAAACAAAAACAACACCCTAAAAGGGAAAGCTGCTGGATTACAGTTCTCAGTAAATGGGCAATAACATTTAGTTTAATTCACAGGAGACAAAAAGAAAATCCACAATTGAATTTTTATTGTTTAAAGTTCCCTAAAATACACAAAAGTAGAAAGAATAGTTGAATAAACTATGCACTCATCATCCGGCTTCAATTACCAATACACCCAAACATCTGAGCCACCTACTTCTCCCCACTTCCGCCACAGAATTATTTGGAAGCAAATTCCACGTATCTTACCATTTCTTCCGTAAACACTTCCGTTTGTATCTCCAAAAGAAAATCCATTATTCCGACGAAAAGAATGTTAAACGAGTGGCCTGAGATTTCTATTACCTTTGATGCAAAAACAGAATGCTCAGCGTTAAATAACCCACGGGAATAGCTCACAGGAAATTAAGAACAACTCTTAGAAATAACAGCTCTGTGACTTATGTTATGAAACTTAACATGTGTTTGCTCCGCAGTAAAAAGACAAGAATTAATGGCCCTAGAAAGCGAAGATCGCTGGCGCCCCTGCAGCAGAGCATCTTCGGGTTCAAAGCCTCGGCCCGGAACTAGGAAACACCTGCCACGGGGATTCCAGCACCCGGGGGAGGTCACAGCCTCAGGCTTCTCACACACCACGTGTGAGGCAGCAGGAGTGGGTGCAGCCGTGGGTGAGCAGAGTTTTTCCGAGGCGACGGCTCCTAAAGCCCAAGACCCTCCCTCCCCGCCCGCTTCTATCGCCGAAAGTGCCCTGAGGTCCACATCGGGTCCCATTCGTTCCGTACCGCGACCCTCCCCCTAAAGTTGTCCCCTTTCCACGGGGACCCAGAGGGAGATGCCTTCTTCCTCCCTCCCTCCATACTTCCCTTAGCACTCCCCTCGGGCTGTCAGAGGATGGGGCGTCCCTCGAAAATACACCCCCTCTTGGGGCCGAACTCACCGATGAAGGCCCGAAAAGAGAGAAAAATGCACGTCCACAGCTCTCCACCGAAAGCCTTGGCCTGTCACCAGACGGGAGACGCGACAAAGCATCCTCGACCCGGACGCCGCTCCGCCTCAGGCCCCACTCGCTCGCAGCTTCCTCCGCCGTCACAGCTGAGCGCTACGCCCGCGCTCGCTTTCAAACTGACCCAACATGGCGCTGGCTTGCGGTGCGCATGCGTGGCGCGAGGGGGCTGCTGGGCGAGGGGCGGGGTCGGAGGGGACGCAGGCGCGGCGGGCCGTTAGGGCGCTCTCCGAGCTTGGAAGTGTAGTGTCTCCTCCTGGTTATTCTGGGGTGGGGAGTTCGTGGGCTAAGTCCACGTCGCTGCCCTGCCCACTGTCCCCGCTTTGTTCACGGTTCTTCGCGGCCGGTCGGCGCAGAAGACAGGCTGAGCTTCCTTCGGCCAAGTTTCCGGGACTTTGTGAGGGGACGGGCTGGGGAAGGGGTCTTGGGCGCGCGGGCGGCTGCCGTTTCGGTCGCTGAGAGCCGGCCCCACAGCCGTCCTTCCAGCACGCGCGCCCTCCCGGCTTTCAGAGCACCCCCATCCAGGATAAGAAGCATTTCCGCCGGCTGTGGGGGGGGGGGGGGAACGAGGGAGCAGCTACCACGACCACTTTTTTCCTCCTCCCTCGTCAGTGCCTTCCCGGTCCCACCTCTGAGCCCGGTCCTCCGGGGCTTCCAGCCGGCCCCTCACACTGAAAGCAGACGCGGGATTGCAGGAGGGAGTGTGGTCAGGGATGGGATTTAACAAACTCCTTGGGGACCTTGATTCCCAGGGAAGCATGGCAGTGACCCAGCACGGACTAGGGACCCCGTCAGGTAGCCCAGAAAGAGGGAGATCATACAAATAGATGTAAAGACCCGCTTAACAACATGTGTGAACCTGTCTACAAAGCTGAGACAGGATGTGAGGTGCGAAGAATCCGGTTTCAACCAAGTGGTGTATCAGAAAAAGATGCCATCTCAATATTGGTTTATGTTTTTTTTCCACTGACCCTGTGGGTGAAGATATCCTTGACCATTACAACTTCTGAATATGTTCCAGTTCATCCGATGTTCCATCACCAGGTAATATATAACTGTAGTCTTGCTGTTTGCTCTTTTCTTCTCTTCACCTTCTCTAGCCCACTAAGCTTAACCTTCCCTTTTCTTTTTCTTAGCAAATGAGAAAGTCCAGAAGTTACAAGATTTAGTTAAGTTACATTTTTTTGGTGGCAGTAAGTGGTGCTAGTGATTTGCAAATGAGTAAGACAACGTCCCTGCAGGAAGTTTAAATTCTACTGGTATGTTCCAGAAATCTGCAGTTTCTTGATCAGTCAGAATCAAGTATCTTGCTGATAGGAAATAAAGAGCTGTGTTATGTATGCTGGGAGAAGCCCAGGTCAGGAACCTGGAGCCAAGGATTATTAATGGCATGAGCTTAAAAATTTAGACTTTTTTAAATCCATGTTCCAACTAAGTGTCTTTTTAGTGTGTTCTTTTTAAAGATGATTTCTTAAAGGTTCTTTTCATAAACAGTATTTTCAACCTTTCTCTTTTTCTTTTGTCGAGGAATCATATAGCAGATGTTTCCTAATGACGACATAAAATGTAATTAGAGGACGATGAGAAACTAATGAGGAAATTATCAAATACATAGAACTAATTCATGGATCAAAATAATTCTACTTCCACTTTGTTCCTTCTCAGGTTGAGAGATATGAAGATCTCCACGAGGATTTGGAGAAGACTCCCGATAGTTATTGAAATTCTGGACTAGATCTACTAGGAAAGGTAAAGAAACCAAGAGTCTACTAGGAAAGAGGAATTTTAATGGTTTACTTACTAATGCTTTTCAAATATAGGTGTTAACTAGCTGTGCCTTGCTGGGGAACTAAACAAGAGAAAATAGATTTATGATCCAATCTAAAGGCCTTTAGGTAAAAGCTAAGGAAGACATGTGCTGATAATTAAACTTTAGGAAGGTTTTTTTGAGGCAGCTCTTGAGAGAGTTTTTTTTAAAGGTAGATTTAAATGTGTCCATTTTAAGAAAAGAAACTTAACTTTTTGATTACCGAGAAGGGGCCTGATACTCTTTCAATCACTTTTACGTGTATTAACTCAGTTAATCCTTATCATGACACGATGACATAGGTATTACTATCCCCAACCTATAGAAGTGAAAATTGAAATTCGAGGGGTAAGCTGTTCACCCAAAATGATAAAGCTGGTGGTGAGTGGCAAAGCCAAGTTTTAAATCCAGCTCTGTACCATACAGCTTCCCTAACTGAAAGCTGGATGTTGGCCAAAGGACCACTGGGACTCCAGCCTCCTGAGCTCATTCAAAGCAGAAACAGTTTCTTACTCAACTGTTTTGCCACACCTACCACAATACCTCATACCTAGCAAGGATTCAGTAAATGTGTTTGAATTGAATTGATCCTCTCTGAAGAGGTAACATTTAAGCAAAGACAACAATGAAGAAGAGTCAGTTATGTGAACATACTGGGGAAGAATGTTACAAGCAGAGAGAATAGCAAGTGCAAAAACCCTGAGGTTGGAAGTTACTTGGTTGTATTTAAGGAAGAGCCAGGAGGTGAATGTGTTTGGAGCTAAGTGGGAGAGAAGGAGACAGGTAGGAGTTGTCTTTGGAGAGGAAGCCAGGGGTCAGATCGTTTCATGCCCCTGCCTCTCACTTTAAAAAGATGAATTCTTAGTAACACATGATCAACAGATTATGATGCTTTACAAGAGAAAGGAAGCATGATTTGGCTGTTAGAAATACTAGTGATTTATTGAATAACTATTATGTGCCAGGCAAAGACATTTAAGTGCCTTATTTCATTTAATCCTCATATCTGTTATACAGAGTTAGATATTATCCCAGTTTTACAACTTGAGAAAATGGGAAAAAAGAAATATTAAATAACATGCTTCACAATCAGTCAGGGGCAGAGACAGGAACTGACCCAGGTCTCTTTGACTCCAAAGCCTACTTTGTACTATATCACATTTTCTCATTTGAAAGACTATGAATAAAAAGGAGGAGTTTCATCTAAGTATGCATTCAAAAATTAATTATTATTCGTTGCTATATGACAGGCATTATAGAAATAGTATTAAAATGTAGTACAGCATTTACCTTTTTTTGGTATGATTGCATTCTTACCAATCATTTGTTTTTAAAACTTTGCAGGTAAATGGACTATCAAGCATTTGCCCAACAAACTACTCAAGAAATTTTAGGTTACTATCAAGATACATCGGGCTGGAAAGTGATTAAGACTTCAGTAAGAAAAGTTAAATATGTTTCGAGAGTTTGTTTTTTAATGAGAAACAATTCATTGTAAAGACATTTTAAAAAATATTTTTATTTTACAAACCAAAAAAAAAAAGTTTTTACTTTTGTTTTATTTTTTGTTTTTGTTTTTTATTCATTTTTTCTGTATCTGACAGCTAATTTATATGTGGATTTTTATTCCCCTTTGAGAAAAAGATAACTGTTTCCAGCAAGGCTTCTAAAAAATTCCATGGAAATCTGTGAGTACAGTTGCTTTGAGTTCAATGCTGCTTCTTTAACTATAAAGCATTATTTGATAGTGATCAGAAAATAGAAATTAATTATAAAGTCACTTGACTGAAATCTGATATTAATAAAATAGAGCAGTATGTACCATCTAATTTTCAAACCTGAAGACAATCAGAAAAAAAAAATTACTTCTAGTGAATAATTCACTAAGATAGGAAATTTATACTTCAAGAAATAATTACTATAAAAATAGATTGGTATTTTCTTGGTAACAGTATTTTGTGGTCTTTTAAACACTTCACCTTTCCATTAAATGAACCACTTACAGTTTATTTCCTCAATATATTGCTCTTGCTAACATATGCAGCTTTTTCTGTAAGCTGCTTTTTTTAAAACACCTTTATTGTGGTATGATTCCTGTATAGTAAACTACACATATTTCAGATGTACAATTTGATGAATTTTGACAGATATATACACCAGTGAGACCACCACCACAATCAAGATCGCTAACATTTCCATCCCTCCCCAAGAGGTGCAGATTTCGAATTCCCAATTTATTCCTTCCTGCCCTCTTTGTCCCCTGGTAACCATTTGTTCTCTATGTCTGTGAGACTGTTGCTGTTTTGTAGGTAAGTTCATTTGTGTCCTTTTTTTCTCTGTAAGCTACTTTTAAGGATATTTTTGCTTATCCTGTTGTTTCAAATACAAGTACACTAAGGGAAATTGTGCTGGCATTTTTAACCTTATTTTTAAGAGTTTCATTTATTGTTTATGATATCACATTAATGCCATCAGATCATCATATGTTATTGAGAAAACCAAATTTTATTCCTTTTTTGGGTAAGGGGAATCCACTCCTTTTCAGTGCTTTTTTTGCTCTTTTTTTTTTCATCTGACTAAAATTATCTGTCTTGTGTTTCAATCCAGTTTTTTACTATAGGACAAAGCTGGTAGTCTTTCTCCTATTCATTTTAATAATTATCAGGGAGATAATCCCTACCTTTGTTATCTAAATAATTAATGATTCTAATAATGGTACTTTCAAAAATAGATCGAGCAGGGAGTGGGTAAGGTCAAGCCCCAGCACACTAGGGGAATAAACTTTTGGATATTGTTTTTTGGTGCCTTAGAGATCAAACAAGTGTAGACAGCAACCTATGCATCAAAGAAAGCTTGGAAGTTAAAGCCACGAGATTTTCAGTACTAACTGCTATACATAAATAAACAACAAAGTCCTTCTGTATAGCACAGGGAACTGTATTCAATACCTTGCAACAGTCTATAATGAAAAAGCATATGAAAAGGAATATGTGTATGTATAACTGAGTCACTATGCTGTACACAAGAAATTAACACAACATTGTAAACCGACTGTACTTCACTTTAAAAAAAAATTAAGGCCACAAGATACTGCTTAACCACATAAACTTCTCATCAATTACTGTTGGTTTGTGATAAATACAGAAGGTAAGTGTTTATGAGAAACAGTTTAGAAAAATTCTGAGTAAAAGTAGCCCCTTTAAAAAGACAGCTGTAGAAACAAACAAAATTTATTAAAAAAAAGAATTTTGAGATTTATATTATTACAGTGCATATTTACATTAACCTGGCTACTTTCAATTGAATATTAGTGTCTTAAATTGCAGGTATTACCTTCAAGTTTTCTCTACATCATTTGTTACATTAGTCTGCTTTATACTATGATACATTGTATTTTCAACTTAGACCTAACTTACTAAATTTTGAATTTTCTTTATTTTGTTAACTATAGATACCGTGTTGAAGGAGTAATTCCAGAATCAACATCTCGACTATCTGATTTCCTCTACAGACCTGAAAACAGAGTTACATGGGACAAATCATTGAAAGTGTACAACATGGTACAAAAGATTGATTCGGTAATTTGTTGTTTAATATTGGACTTTTACTGTATTAATACACTTTTGGTTTTATATCTTGGTGATTTGAGTTTATTAAACCTATACACACATATATATGGACATTGTATTTTATAGGTTCAAATCGAGTCAAAATCTTTATGAAAAGCTTAAAACTCTCTTCCTCATTAGTTAAGAGTTCAATTCCAATTAGCTTTATTCTGTTTTAAATGCATATCACGTTCTCAGTCTGGTCAGCTCTCTTGTAGATGTGTGCCTTTGGTTATGAGAGGACTGAACTCATGGATTTACCTCCTCCATTAGGTGGGAAAAAAAGATTAAGTATGCCTTGTTGATGGAAAGTCAGTACATTTATCTTAGTCATAATGCATTAGATAGCAGGAACATTGCAGACACATACCGTAAGGGCTTAAGAACAAATGGCATGAAACTTTTTTAAAGAGTAAATACGAAATAACATTATAAAGACGGTTGTGGTTATAGAAACACTTTCAAACACATTATCTCAGAGATGATGAGGGAGAATAAAAACAAAGAGAAAAGAAAAATGTAGGTAATGGGGTAGAAAGTTAAAGTCAGAGGTGAGAGAAAAGAAAATGGAATGCAAGAGGTAAACAGGGCTCAGAAAGGGAGAGAAGAGAAGATCAGTATGAGGTGAGGGTAGAGTGAAAGCTCCAGAGCAGGAAAAATGAATGAAATGAGAAAGATTGATACATGGTAAAAAGAGGGAGAAATGGGAAGAAGACAGAAGAAGCGGGGTGAGGAATTCTGAACTTCGGTGCAGCACAGGTCTGTCATTTATTAAGACTGCTAGACTTCATCGTGTGTAAATTATACCTCAGTAAGCTGCTTTTAAAAATTGAGTCCTTCTTTGGCTAATAATTTTATAAGAAAGCAGTGGTAAATGTGAATGTTGGAGTAATGCAGACCTTTATGATTTTTACAAACAACTGCATTTGTAAAACTCCAGATCACCAAGTCGTTGGTTCTTCAAGTCTCCAAGCTGCATTTCACTCATAAAAACAAACAAATGTCCTATATATCTGCTGTCACCTTATCATTTATTTATAACTCTATAGGTTAACTTTACCTCCTTTTATTAAACTGATTTTAAAATTTGGGATGGGGAGAGGTTGTAGAAAAGCCCAGGAAGATAAAGCAGTGTTATCTTGTAGAGAGGCCCTGAAGTCCCTACCCACAAAGAATCCATGTCCATGACCCTCTTGGGATTTGAACATGGTCCGTCACAAATGAAAATCCAAACATTGGACTGTTTCATTCATGATTGTATGATACTAATGATACAGTTTCATTAGCAATTCGGGTATTTCTTCTGTTGCTGCAAGTCAGCTGTAATAGTGGAAAGAATACTAGGCTTGGCATCAAAAAACTTGAAAACAGATTAAGAGAAATTTTGTGATTCACCCAAGGTCACCACAGCCAGTACATGGTAGAATCAGGACTTAGACCTGATCTCCTGATTCCAAATTTGATGCCTTTTCCAGTATACCACAGTATCTCTGAATCACATTACATCACTAGAAGAATTATCTTAACCTTCCTTTGAACGTTTGTAGCATTCATTTCCAGGGGTGCATTTTAATTGACTCACTCACCCCGTTGGTGAGGGAGGGAGTCCTGCTGTAGGGTTTTGGGAGTGGTCAAACATGAAACACCAGCACGAGACAAATGAGATCAACAGCAGTTTATAAATCATTAATCACAGCCCAGGAAAGGACTGTTAGGACTTTGTTAAATTAACATTTGTTAGTGGAGCACAGGGTGCTAGCGGTGAGCCAGGTTCAACAAAAGACCACAAGAGAAACTGAAATAGAGAAGTTTATGATGGCCCTGGAGGAAGTATACAGCATGCTTCAAGGGCCCCACGTTGGGAGGTCAAGGTAGGGTGCAGACTGAGAGAAAGGACCTGCAGCACATGCCTTTATTAGGGTCTGTGGGTGGAATGCTTAGGAGTTAAGTCCTGGGCTAAGTCGGGATTGATCAATTTGAACCAAAAAGAGCAGGGTTTTGGTAAGCTCCACGGGGGTTCTTATCTAAAGGACTCACAGGGGAAGATCCTGGGAAGTGGGGGAGACTGTTGATCACAAGAGCTATTGGGGAAGTTGTATCAGGAACTTGCATTTGCTTGTGACCCTGCCAGCTGTTATCGAGGGCATGTGCCTGCATGAGAGGGCCAGTGTCAGTTTCCACCCCACACGCTGCTTGGCCAAATAAAATGGAGTCGCTTAGCTAAGTTCGCACGGGCACACTGTGCCACGCATGTGACGTGGGAGTTGCACCCAGGAACGGAGTGAATGACCAGGGCCTGCGCACGGCAGGTTTTGTAGTATCAAGAGGTGTAGGTGACCCCTGGTTCCTGCAGGGGGATCTGATTGGTTGTTGGAATAATTCTGCAGGGTAGTAGGAGACTGAAAGCCACTATCCAGGAATAGGTAAGAACTGTGTCCGATCCTGCGGAAAAGGACAGTGGTTTGGCCAAGGGTTCTTATCTATGGGAACGGAGTGGGGAGAGGAACTTGCAGTTAGGCCATTCAGGACCCTCCCAATTTTACCAGATGTCAAAGCAGCACATGTATTGGTCTTTAATTTTAGGCTTTATGCCACAGGCTGCTAAATCAACATGTTTCAGAATATATTATCCAGCCAGTATGGAGTAGTAGATACACATTGTACTGGGAATCTCGAAACCTGCGTTCTATTTCTGTACGTATCTCTAGTTCTACATGTAATTTAATGTTTAGGTTTCAATTTCTTCTTCTAAAAATTTGAAGAGTAGGTAGTATCAAGATTCCTTTCTGAATTTTTTGCACTTTATTAATCCCTTATTAGATATATGATTTCCAAGTATTATCTCCCATTCTGTTAGCTGCCTTTTCATTTTGCTGTGCAGAAGCTAAAGTTTTAGTAGTCCCACTCGTTTATTTTTGCCTTTGCCAACATTATGCCGTGAAATTCTCTGAGGAACAGTACAAAGAATAGATGTTAAATAATTGTTGCAATCTTCATGATTTAATTTGTTTCAGGAAACATTCATATGTCATACTATTACACAAAGTTTTGCCATGGGCTCAATTTCCCCCCGAGACTTTATCGACTTAGTGCATCTGAAGTGCTGCGAAGGGAATATGGATATTATCAGCTGTAAGTTGAAGCATTTTTGCCTACTCTTTGGAACTACTATGAGTCCTTAATAACTTTTTTTCTCTCAACTCACAGTTTGGAGGAAACAATATTTTCAATTAATTCCTTATTTTTGTATTTATTTAGGGAGACCAATAAACACATGTATAATGTAGATAAGCCTGAAGTTTACCCAATTCTGGAAGTGCCATTTACATCATAGTCAATGATTGTGGCACCTACTAGCCTTTTTACAGCATATTCCCTGCAGCAGTGAGTATAGACAGACACTTGCAGGCTAAAACAGCACAGCATACATTTTAAAACTACTAGGAAACAAAATGGATCTTTGGATATACAATTTATAGTTGAATTACATAGAATGGGTCTGTCTAGTAACTGATAAAACACCTGAAGAAAATTTCACTTGATGATTCTTTACATAAATGTGCTTATATTTCTTTTAAAAACTAGAGGCCTTGATATATCCGTACCCACCTGCCCTCCCCCCAAAAAAAATGTGTCATTCTGTAAAATGCAAATGTGTAACCACTTCCTAACTGGCATTATTCACTTAAAACAGTTCACACTACACAAATCTTTGCACTCAGACAGTTCAAGATAATTCATGGTGAAGGGACTTTGGTAGGACAGTGGCCTAGAGCCCTGTTTTCTCTGTCTCACTCTTCCTATCTGAAGACTACCTGGGGAGAGGGACAGTTAAGTGTTGTTAATTATTATTTTTCAACGAGCTGCCGTTACTCTGCTGTGTCTGTAGGACTTTACATTTCAGAGTCCGGACTGAGTCATAGCTCTGCTGATAACACGCACTCAAACCCCATACCCCTGGGGGCTGGAGTTCATCACTTTCACGTAGTTGTCTTATGTAGTTTCATACAGTTGTCATTTAGTTGTCTCATTTTTAAATGAGGGCATGTAAAAATTTGTTTACTGCCTACAACACAAAATACTGTCCATTTGAATCATAGATCTGTTATTTTCTATGTTATGAAAGCAGTCCATTTCTATCTTATTTTTAGTGGTCAGAGGGAAGGTAAAAAAGAAATATGGAATTTAAAACAGTAAATATTTGTAATCATTCAGTGATCACTACTGAATTTGCTTTAAGCAATTTTCTTTGAGTTTTTTGATGAATACTGTTAGTTTTCTTCTTAATGTTTCTGTTGTTGTTTAGTTTACTATGTACCTTGCTTACAGCTAAATATTTTGCATGCATTATCTCATCCATGAGGAAACAAGCTCACAGAAATCAAGTTAACATAGTTAATAAGCAGCTCAAGTCTTTCTGATTTTCCAAAATCTGTGCTACTACCACACTATATGCCTCACAAAAGACCCATACTTCTTTGTAGAATATAAAAAATTAGAAGAAAGACAAATATAATCTCCATATTTTAAACAGAGAAAAATATGTTAATATCACTTCTGGCAGTATCGTTTTGCCAACATAAGAGGCTCTGGTAAGCTAATGAAATAGGTGATGAAAATGGAAAATTCATTCAACCACATTTGTCTCCTAAGCTGGTCCTAAGGTACCACTTAACATTGTATTTCCCACAGAATTGATTGCGTATGTTAAAATTATATAGGAAAATTCTCTAACAAGGGCGGGATTCAGCTGCACAAAATAGACATGATTTTTAAAATATTTTTAGGAAGAGTATATATAATTATCATAAACTTAATCATAATCAAATCACCTCCCTTCTACATTCACATGCAATTTGCAGTTACGCTGCACAGTTCCTAAAACAAAATCTACTGGTTTTTAATTATATGTTCAAGTTAGCTACAGGGAATTGGCAGAAAAGGGCATTTAAACTACCTTTATTGATAGACCAAATAACCACATCAGATATTTTATTTTAAAAATAATGAACAAAATGACTATAAGCCCACTATCCTAATAGAATAGGCTTTTTTCTTCATATTTCTGCTTTTGCTTCAAATCTCAAAAAGTAATTAAATGATACTTTAACAGTTTTTCCTGTATGTAAAAGGTTAACGGCACCTTTAGGAACACTGGCATGAAAAAGTTTGAGGGGACAATAGTGCTCATACTGGTACTTTTTCATTTTTGGCCTGTGTACACATTCATATGTGCAAACATACATATATGTATAAAACTGATGTCAGTGCTGATAAAATTAAATGCTATGTCATACATTTTTAAAAATATGCTACTAGAAATGGAATTTTTCATCTTTGTGAAACAGATTTGATTTCAGTTTATTTTTTTTAAATCACATAGCTGCTAGCGTGGATTTCCCCACATATCCTCCATCTTCAAATTACATCCGTGGTTACAACCATGCTTGTGGCTGTGTGTGTTCACCTCTGCAAGAGTAAGTGTCATTTCCTTTTTTAAAACAGTTTTTTAGTTCAATTTGTGATTTGTTAACTAAAGGATTCCTAACTCATCAGAAATACGTTCCGGTATATTCTGTTGGGGAAAAAAATTGCCCCTAAATACAATTTTAAAAATAACTTTTCAGTATATTTGTCTTAAGTATAATCAGAATGGCTAATTCCTTATAAAGTGTGATTTGAGGTTTCTGGCACTAGTCACATTATATACACAAACATCACCCCTAAACGTTAACCTTAATGTTTTTATATTCCCCCATTAGAATCACTTCTGTGAATTATTAAGGAATTTTTGCAAACTAAAAATAAATTTCTCTAGAATTACAGTATGCTTACATTTATCAAAAATGTAATAAATTCTTTCCTTAGAATAAATTCTTACCAGTGGACTACCTGCTGAGAACAGATAACTACAGAAAGAGCCATCCAGTAGGTAAATTCAGATAAGGGGAGAGCTGGAGAAATTAAAGATGAGTCACTGCCTATAGGTGGCCTGCCTAGGGATGAAACAGTAACATATAACACACATATTCTGTAAATGCATGTACATTAATTCAACTAATATTCCACAAATTTCCTCAAATTTTAACTTCTGTTAAATGATTTTCTATTAAGTAAAAGATACTGGCACATAAAAACAGATGTAAACTTTATATTGGTCAGATAAAAACCTCTTGATATGAGGAAAATATTTATGTGAAGGAAGTAAAAATAAAATTACATTTAGACCTGTGTTCCTTAATATTTTCTCTTCTAAATTAGAGAACTAAAAGGAATTCACAGATATTTGCATTAATGGACAATGCAAATATGGTAATAATGATGATGACGATATGGCCTTTGTGACCATCTATCACTTTTGAATCCATGGCCAAGACTTTATTCTCCACAGCTGGAAAGAACAAAACAAGGAAAGAATTATTGCTCCAAGTCAGCTAGGTAAATCAGCTGATGGCAAGGACTCTAGTTGGGAAGCCACGCACCCTGAAGTGTGTTTCACCGGCAAGTCCCCTTCGTGCACCTTGTCAACATTCTCTTTCCACTGCAAGAAAACATAAGACAAAAGCTCTAATTTAGATATCCCACCTAGGGTGGGAACTCTGCCTAGCATCCTGCTGGAGAAAGGTACTGACAAAAAAGTGACTTTTGTACCTTCTCTTTCCTTGCAGTGCAACATTTTAGGCAACCAACATTTATAAACAAGTCAAAACATGTTATCTGTAGTACAGGTATTCTCCAGTAAATCTTGGAAAGCCTTTCTTAAGTGTATAAAGCCCTAGTAAACTCAAATAGAGATTTAAGACCATACAAACTGCTAGTGCATCCAGCCATTTGAGACACTGAAAATACTCTAACCTCCGCTAGAGAGCGATGTAAGAAAATAGACACGTGATTTGCTGAAGCAGTCAGCCTCATACCCCTGCTAAGAGAATTTTGTAAAACTGTATGCCACCTTGCACATATCTAAGTTGATATTAAAATTTTTCATAGGATTATATTAAGAGGGTGCAATTTCCAGCATACTCTAAACATTGACACTCCAAAAAATTGTTATATCACCCTTGTAAGAGCATCCAGTGGAGTCTAAATATCATCACAACTTGAAACCCGCCATTACATTGTCAGCTTCAATATGTATCACTTTTAACAGTCAGATTGTATGTCATCTCCTTTTCTCCTTGTATTTTTACTCTTTTTCCCTTAATATAATAATTTTATCCTAATAGAATATATTTTATGCTTTGGGTTCTTTTATTAGTTATTTTACCATACCTCTGCAAAAATAAATACTTAATTTTTGAAATTTGTTTTATTTCCTGTGACCCTAAGTATTAAATGTTAAAATAAATAGTGTGTACTGGGTTAAGTTGTTACTATTACACATTGATCAAAATAAAAAATATATTACAAAATAGGGTACATAATTGTTAGGTTTACCTTTTTCTTTAGAGGAGGTACTGGGGATTGAACTCAGGACTTTGTGTATGCTAAGCATGCACTCTACCACTTCAGCTATACCCTCCCCACCCATAATTGTTAAATATAAAACAAATTGTTATTGGAAGCATATATTAATAGCACAAGATATCATACGAAGAGGAAAATAAAACTAGTTCCAGAAAAATAAATATATCTTACTTCTATGTGACACTGTTAAAATTTACGTATATTGACTTATTTAATCCTCACAATAACCTCATGAAGTAGGTTATATTACTATTCCCATCTTGCAGAAAAGGAAATGGAAACCCAGAGAGATTAAGTAGCTTTCTCAAGGTTACACATAGATAATGGCAAAGCTTAGCTTCAAACCATGCAGACTGGTTCCAGACTCCATGCTTCTATCAGTTACACTCATGGGAAAAAGTTCTGATCTAGATACTCCATCTAATAGAATGAAACAGCGTTTATTATTAAATCTACTTCTATTTTGTATTTTTATAAACATAAGCATAAGAAACTTTGGTCACATAAATAAGTGTGTTAAAATGGAGAGTATAACTCTAGCACTGTCATTCAATCCCTTGAAATTCTTCTGAATTATATAGTGACCTATAATCAAAAAGTGTTTTTAATGACCTATTAGCTGACAGCTCAATTAGATCCTTAAATTTGACTGAAAGCAAAGAATTGACAACATGATTTTGTGAGGTTTTATTACCCAGTCATCAGTCTTTCTCTTTCTCAACTCACTTCCAATAGATTAATTTTTCCCTTTGGCATCTCAAAGATTTTTATATGCCAGAGTAAAGCACCTTGGTACCATTCAGTGTTAGTAAAGGGGGTAACAGGTATCCCTTTGTTCTGTAAAGCAATAGAAGGGTGTTGTGAACAGGCTGGTGGGAAAGGAAAAGCTGGCATCTCCATTAGAGATGTATTCTCAGATCAGTTTAAGGAAAAGGTACATGGAAGTTAGAGGTTTGAATATTTATTCTCTTAAATGTTACTCAGCATCTCATACACCTTGGCAAGTCTTCATCTACTCTATTTTGAAGGTTACTGGGTTAGAATATAAAACACTACAGTCTTCTTGGAAGACAGTTTGGAAATAACATTTCAAAATGTTAAATGCACAGACAACTTTGTCCTGGCAATTCAGTGTGAACATTTATAGAAGTGAAAATGGATACATTACAAAGATGCTTTATTGCAGATTTCTTTATAGTGGCAAAAAATGAGAAACAACCTCATAACAGTCAACAAAGAACTGGATAAATAGAGTATGAAATAATCATATGTAGTCATGAAAAGCAATTAAGCTGATTTATACAGATTTACACAGAAAAATGCACAAGATATCATACTAAGAGGAAAAAAAACTAGTTCCAAAAAAATAAATATATCTCATTTTTATAAAAACAAAAATGTACATGTGTGTAAGTAGGGTACATATACATGTATGTACATACATGTGCTATCTTTGTATATCCATAGACAATAATCTGAAAAGATACAGTCAAAACTATAAATAAGTGATTATCTCTAGGTAATAGATTGAGGTGAAATAATTATGAAAATGTTCTGTTTAAGTTTTTATATGCATACATTACTTTTGTAATTTTAAAAAGGCAATAAAATGACAAAAAGGAAAAGATAACTAAAATGAAGACTTTAAGATATGGTCTGACTACTTAATATTTTTATGTAAAAATTTATGAGCATGCAGTCTTTTGTTTCCCTTCCTTCCCTCAGTAACTAACTGGCCATAAGCACAATGGGGGCAATCAGTGATGGATAAGGAAACTCCTGCTCCTTGTAAATTTGTAAATGTAATAAATAAACCTAAAAATTCTATTTTTTTAACTCTTCCTTTGTTTACAGGAACCCAGCACATTCCAAACTAGTGATGTTTGTCCAGACAGAAATGAGAGGAAGATTGGCCCCATCAATAATTGAAGCAACCATGCCTTCCCATTTAGTAAGCTTCATCCTCAATGCAAAAGATGGAATAAAGACACACAAAATTCCATCAAGATGTGGATGTCATCATAATGGGCATTCATCATTCCTCAAGAAGTGAGGTCATTTAAAATCATGTGTGGCAGTTCCTGCCATTTACTTCTAAGTCAATATACATAAATACTGTTACACTATTCTAGACAGTATTCTTGAACAAATTACTGAAGGAACTTTGTGAAAATAAGAGCTCATAGTTGTACAAGAGAACAGCATTAAATATTGTTTTTAATCTCACATAAGAATAATGTTAAATAACAAGTGTTCTTAATGCACTTTTATCTTTTGCTTTTTTCCCTGGAAAATGCTCTGCAAAAAGCATCAAAAAGAAAGCACATATAGTCAGAGGTCAGCATTAATTAAAGATTAAAATATATTTTAAATTGTTTTTCCTTCACTTCCTGCTTAAATTGTTAACTGCAAGGAAATGAACATAAAAATTGAAAAGAATTCCACTAGAATGCTTGACAACTGATAACTAGAATCTAAAATTGAATGAGTCATGCATCAGTTTCTGGTCTGGCCAGAATGCAGTAGCCCATTCCTCCCAAGTCCCCATCATAAAGCGAGAAGACCCTGCACATACGCAGCAGACAAGCGTAGGTGGAAAGAAGGCAGACTGGCCAAGGGCCTGGGGACTTGAGGAATGACATAGCAGTGAGTTCTCTGGGTGTCCTTATCGCCATCCATATACCCCAGAGTGGGCACTGCAGACATCTCCTTCCTGGCACTGCTGACAGGCAGGTACAGAAAAGAAAGAGAGGGGGGAGGCTTTAAGAATAAGTCTGCTCCTCTGCTGCTCCTCACCATACAAATGTCTACAAACAAAAGTGTGACCTAAAACAGAACACCAGCCAAACATCAACCTAAAGACTGTAACTACCCCACCATATGGTGTCCCTGGGCAAAGCAGAGAGACATCTTTCACCCACCTCATTGCTGTCCTGCAGAAGCAGGCAGTGGTGCTTTGACAGCTCCACCCTTTGATACTGACAAGGTTGAGCAGGGAACTCATCTTCCATTTTCCAGCTGGCAGAGGCAGGTAGCAGTGCTTTGATATCCCTGTCAGGGTAGTGTTAGTGAGGTCCAGTGACAAAATGAGCTTCCGCCGCCTACCCCCATCCCCACCCCGGCAGCAACGGGACGTAACCAGCTAGTGCAAAGAAGAGCTAGTCACCATTCAGCTGCCCTGATACCTGGTATCACAAAGGCCCCCAGGATGCTCCCCACCCGGCATCAATGTTTCCCCTCTGTAGTGTGTTGAATGGTGGCCCCCAAAGGGTATGTCCTTGTCAACTCCCTGGAACCTTGAATGTGACCTTATTTGGAAAAAGGATCTTGGCAGATGTAATTAAGGATCTTAGGATGAGATCATCCTAGATTATCTGGGTGGGCTCTAAATCCTCAAAAGAGACATGTGGAGAAGAAGAGGCCATGTGAAGACAGAAGCAGAGACAGGTTTTGCAAGCACAAGCCAAAGAACACCTAGAGCCACCAGAAGCTGAAGAGTCGAGGCAGGTTTCTCCCCTAGAGCCTTCAGAGGGAGTGTGGCCCTGTCGACACTTTGATTTCAGCCCTCTTGCTACCAGAACTGTGAGAAAGAATTTGTGTTCTTTTAAGCCACCAAATTTGTGGTAATTTGTTATAGTAGCTGTAGGAAACTAATAACCCCCTCTCGTGTCAGGAGGGCTCATTGGGAACCTGGGCCTCCGCTCCTAGCCGGCATCAGTGGGGTGAAGCAAGGTGTGGGTCGTGGGGCCAGTCAGCACTCCACTTCCCCTTCCCTTCCCCCGGTGTCATTGGGGGCCCCGTGGGAAGTTGGGATTATATTTGCACTTGGAGGCAACAAGCCTATGCAATTTAGGGCCCATTTTTGCCAGGAAGGGAAGCTAAACCACTCCCCGTCTGTAGTTAGTGTCAGTCTTGTTCTACTTTTGCCAGGTTGGTGAGGGCAGGGCCCAGTGGGAAGCTGAACTTATGCACCCACCAGCCCTCTCACTACACCTCAACCAGGAAGCTACCTGCTGCGATGGAAGGGTTCAGTGGGATCCAGAGTCCTTCAGAGAGGAAAGAAGAACATCAGAATGGGTAAAAAAGGGTGAAGAATGTCATATACCATTCTCAAGTATATTTAATCACATTTGATGGTTGGCAAAAGTACAAAAGCAATTCAGTGGAGGAAGGACAGCCTTGCAGCAAATGCTGTTGGAGTAACTGACATGCAAAGGCCTAACCTTGCACTTTATACAAAACTAACAACACAGAATGCGGGCTTAAATGTAAAACCTAAAACAATAAAACTTAGGGAAAAAATCTTCAGAACCTTCAACTGAAATTGATACAGTTTTAATGGAAAAAAGTCCTCAGAAAATGGAGAAGTGAGTTTAAAAGATTTCTATAAATAAACCAAGGGTTGAACATGCAAATAATGAAAGCAAAAACAAACAAGAATATAGCAGAGCTGACATTTTACTCCTAATGTGAGATCTGCAACGTTACAAAGTAAACAATATATGTGGTTAGATCTCATAAGAAGCTAGAAAAAAAAATTGTCAAGGCTATTTGAAATATAAAATTACACCCACTATCAACAAAAATGAGCTTCATCCTAAATGTCTTTCACGTCTTGAGGTATCATCCAACAACATTAGAACAAATTTACAATTTTAAGGTATGTAAAAACAGAAGTACATTGAATTAAATACACATTTTGGCCAAATAGGTGAGTATTAAAATCAGTATTTGGCCAAATCAAGGGCAGCTCCTATTATCACCATCATAGAATGAGCTGGAATATGGGGATAAATCTGAAATGTTATCAAAAAAATCATACTTTTAAAATTTTCTTAAGTCTACATTTTAAAGTTTGACATTAGTGTACAAGGAAAAATAATTTCAGTATTGTCAGCGTCCAGAGTATACCTGCAGGTGCACCTTCCACACTGCGGAGCACAGGTTCAAGTGGCACACGTGATGATACTACTTCCTTGGACATCATATCTGGGAAAAGTTTTTTCAGTAAAATGAGTTGCAGTATGAACTTCGATTTAGTATTCATAGCTTTGGCAAATCTCAAAAATCCTTTAAGTACCAAAATGGCAGTCTGTAATAATTATTTTAATAAATTGTTTTACATTTTATCCTCCATTTAAAGGTTGGGAATTTAACTGGTTGAACAAATTAAGTTGTTTTTCACTACCACCTTTTTTCACTAACACTTTCTTCACATACTTTATTTTTTTCATAAGATTAAGATGATTTATCATGTATATTATTGTAAATTATTATATAACTATCAGGTGCCACAATAATGATGTATAATAGACAATTACAAAACCTCAGGGGCATACAATTAACTTTATTCGTCCCAAGTCTGTAGGTTAGCTGTGCTCACTCACATGCCTGGCAATTGGCTGTGGGTCACCCAAGAAAGGACAGCCTGGGCTGGAAAAACTGGAGTGACATCTTGGCTTCCTGAGTCTCATCCTCCTGCAGCCTAGCCTGGGGGTGTTCTCATGATGAAGTTGAAGGAGCAAAGAAGGAAGCAGAAATACTTTTAAGTGCTTTTTTAAGTCTAATATCCCATTAGCAAAGCAAGTCACTCGGCCAAGCTCATAATCCATAAGCAAAGAAATAGAATCTGCCTGTTTAGTGAAACTGTAAAGTCACAAGGTAAATGAGTATAAATACAAGAGGTGAAGAAATGAGACCATTAATACAACTGACCTATGACTGTCCACCCTCTGGTCATAATCACATTCCTTCCACATGCAAAACACACTCATTACCAAGACCTCCAGAGGTCTCATACAGTTGCAGTATCAGGCTTCAAGTCCAGGATTTTGTGATAATATATCAGGTCCAGAAGCAGCTCCTCTTGATCCAGAGACCAATGAAATAAAAAGACAAGTTTCCTAAACCTCTGCTTCAACACACACACATCTAATATAAAATAATAAAAAAGCAACAGGATAACCACAGTAAAGAGTCCCATGGGAAACGGGGTAGCATGGGAAGCATAGACCCACTAGTTCATAACAACTCTGACGTCCCACTGGGCCTGCCATTCTGGCAGTGGGGACGTGCTCCCTGACCAGACCCAGACCCTTGCTCCTGGGAGCTGCTCGCTGACTCGTCGTTCCCCAGGCTTTGGTCACACTATCTGAGATGTCCTCCTTTCCCCCTTACCCTCCTTTATTCTTTCTGAAGAAATGATCCTTGTTAGCAGCTGAGTAACTTTCTCAGGCTGCTTCTTACCCAAAGAAAGTCAAGGGCCAGAGGCCTTTTTATAGTCTGACCATCTTTAGTCCAAGCAGTTGGTGTTTTTGCTAGTGCTGCTCTCTTTAAAACTTTGGAGCTGGCTGTCTGGTTATGAGCCTTTACATACCCAGAAGTCACACCCCTATAACTGGTAACAACTTATGCTGCTCTGGACTCTCCTGCTTCTACTTTTGGATCAGACTTTGGTGGAACCACACCCTTAGGCTATTGTCCACTTTAGAAGATCTCAGCACAACCTTAACTCAGAAGTCTTATCAAAATACCTGATAATCACAATCTAGATTTGATGTTTGATCTCACTTTGAGGCTTTTCTAACTGGGGTGGCTGGAGATAAGACAACAAGTTATGTTTTCCAGTTTAGTAGTTCTGGCACTCTATATTACCTTTAACTTCTGCTTGCAACCTAACCTTTTTTTTTAAAAGCCTAGCACTAATGTTCTCGTACATAGTACTTCAACCCATGCAGCTAAAAGCCAACAGGGGGCGCTTTCTACATTCTGCCTGGAGGTAAACCTTGCCCAAAGCCAAAAGTTCAATAGATGTATGTTCTGTTTTCCAAGGTACCACAGGCATCTGTTCTATCAAATGTTTCATAAAAGCTTTATAATAAATCAGTTTCCTCCTCATTATTCCAGCCTCTGCTAACAGTTTTCTCAACTCCCTACTGAAGCCAATACCAACATTTTAGGGTTTTGTTGTACAGCTCCCCACTTCTAGGTATTAATTTTTTAATTAATTAATTAATTAATTAAATACTTCTAGGTATTAATTTTTGTAGCAGTTATCTGTAACAAAATAATGCCACAAAACAAATAGCCACACATTTTTTGACTCAAAAAGAATATATGTTCATCATAAAGTTATCAAGTATTTGCACTCTCAACATTCATATTAACTGTCAGTCTCTTTCCCTACTCAATAATTGAATTGATTTCTATAGCTTTCATAATGTTTGCTTACTGAAACATTTTACTTTGCAATAATAATTACAAATTTATACTTTGATGAAATTTGGTTACACCTGGAATGCTTAACTATATTTGAAAGTGAATACTCACGTTAATAATCTAAATGTGATACCTTATTTTTATGACTGGCATTATTAACACTGATTAGATATGATGGTAACCTACGTAATCACATGAAAATTTCATGCACAATTTCGGTGATGCCACAGATGATGCTGAAGTACTTGATTATTTAGCCACCCAAAAGCCAAGTAACTGAATTTGGCTACATACTATACCAGGACTAAAGCTAAACTCTGGCACATCTCTAACTTGATATGTTTTATTTCTTGACCTGGATAGTTACATATTTATAAGTTATAATTACTCATTAACATGTCCATGTATTTCTGTACTTTTCTGTATACAGATTTCACAGTAGAAATTTTCTTATATTGATATTAACTCAGATTTGATGAAAGACATAAATGTGCAAATTCAGAAAGCACCTAAATCCTAAACATAAAAAGAAATACATATTTAGAAGTATAATAAAAACTGCAAATCTCCAAAGATAAAAATACTTCTTTTATTTTTTAAGTATCTTAAAACAGTCCAACAGAAGTCAATTCTAAATCCACAGTTCTGAAGACATGTTGCAGAAAGTTAAAATAATTATACTTTGAAGGAATGTTGAGATGCAAGAAAAAAAAAGGTGAGCCTCCCAAAAAGATAAACATATGGGTAAACCCAAACATTAATTATATAAAATATTAATAATACTGAATTTGGAGCTGATATAAAGAACTAGAGGAACTTGATTAAAATTAATATATTTTAACATCTTTGTGTTGTTTGGGAAAAGGGTACAGATATTTACCATCTTTAGATGTTAAGTTTGTTAAATTTTTAAGGGTAATGAGAAACTTAGGATGTTTAAATTTCAAATCAGTAGAAGGAAAGTATAAAATAGAAAATTCAACCAATTCAAAAAGAAGACAGGAAAGGAATAAGGATGGGAAAGAAGCATAGAAAGCATAGAAAAAGAAAGAGAAAGTACAAAATAAGATGGGAAAAATAAATCCAAACAGACTTGTACTTCTGCACTGTGGTGAGACAGACAATCTTAAGAGTTCTCCCTACAAAATATTAGATTCTGGAGAAAACAGACTTGTTAATTCATCACTGAGTTGTACTATATAAGGGAAATTTCCAGGTCCCACCCCTCTACACTCACACAGAGGGGGAAAAAAAATGAGCTGAAACAAAAGCAGGAAAGGAGCAGGAAGTACGGGCAAGAAGCAAACCTGAAAGGTGGAGTTCACCCTAAAGGCAAATGCAGATAGCAGCCTGCAGCCGACCTCTGGAGATAAAATCTTCGGATAGTGTAGCAAGGTTAGGGAGCTGAAAATAAGACAAAGACAACTGCATTCAGCCAAAAACGCTGAAGGGGATACAGTGGAGCCAGTGGGTTGGTACTGCCTCACTGGAAGCAAACCAAATCATATCTGAAGGGAAGCATACCCAAGTTAGGTCTTTTGTCTTCCCACAGATTACGCTCAGCCGTGCACTAAAGAAAACAAGCCAAAACGGTACACAACAAATCCAAAACTTCAGACTTCTAAGTCTTAAAATATTGAAATGATAAGAAAGAGAATGTGAAATATTTATAAAAATTATAAAATTAGAAATGGACTTACAAAAGACTAATGAATAAACAGGAGAATCAGAAAAATACTCAAATGAAAAATGTAATTACTGAAAATTAAAACCATTATTAATGTTTTAAATAGATCAGACACTGCTGAAAAATTAATCAGTAAATAAGAAACAGGCTGATGAAATTAACCAAAATGCAGCAAAGATAAACAAGATGATGAAAAATACGAGAGAGCAAGGGACATGAAAGATAAGAGTAAAAAATTCCACCTTTGTGCAGAGTCCCAAAAGAATAGAGAAGCAACATTTGAAGAGCTAGTGGTTAAAAATTCTACAGAACTAAAATGAACTGAAAGATACATGAAGCCAGCCTATGCCAAGAATAAATAAAAATAAACTCACATCTCCAAACATTACAGTGTATCTGTGGAACACCTAAGAGGGGAAAAAAAGATTTTATTAAAAGTAGAGATAAAAGATAATATGTCAGATGCTGAGGTACAAAGATGTTGAAAGACTAACTTGAGGCCACAGACTAAGCAGCAGAGTTGGTGATATACCTCTTTTACTCACTTCAGAAAATACACTTTTAACTACTACTTTATGTTCTCTTTTTAAACTGACCCAAACTGTTTAATTTTCTTAAACTTTTTTTTTAACTTTCCAGTTGTCCAATGATTTCTGGCTGAAATAATTACAAGGATTCTTAGAAAATTTTAAAACATGTATTATATGAAAAAGTAATATACGCTTCCCTACGAGTTTAACAACTTTACCAGAATACTACATGTAAAAAATTTTATAGTCGTTGATCCAGAGCGCTAAATATTTACGTGGTGAGTAATTTCTGATATTCTTGCTCCAAGTTATTGTCTTTGATAACCCCAAACTCCCTGTTAAAAATCCTTGTTAGGGAATTTTCACATTTCAAGAAATCTAAAACTAAAAGTTCTTACCTAAATGAAACTTTAAGCTGCTTTCATTCGTGTTTGTATACTTTTATTTTTATTATCTTTTCTTTAGATTACATCCCGGAAGGATATAAACTTGAGAAAATGCCTCCAAATCAGTGCTAAGGGATATTTTGGTGTGTTCTAGAAACATTCTCTGTGCCCACAATCTTGTATCTGATGTTTAATGCAGCAGGCAAAAGGCAAACGCAACAACAAAAGGAGAAAGAGGATACCCATCAATTTAGTAACTGTGTGTATTTGTTGTGGGTATGACATCCTTAATCTCATCTCTAAATCTTCGTCTACAAAAACGTAGAGGAGATTCAAAACCATCTAACCCACTGCTTTTAGACCCTGCAGACTGGCCAGAGGAAATGGACTTCTTCTATTACCTTACATTCTTAAAGACCTATCACTTTCAATTCTGGTGTCATCCTTCCCTTAATTGACCTGTATGGAGAGGTCTTTCTAGTTCCTTACAACATATACATTCCTGCCTAAGTCCCCACTGGACCCCTGCCACACAATTTATTCATTCAGTATTTACTGAGCAACTCTGTGTGCCAGGCATTATGGTAGGTTCTAGGTGTATTAAGAAGCATTAATTGAAAACACACTGCTTCAGCATTAAAAAAAAAATCAACTTATCAAATGTACATAGTACTTTAGTCAAAGACATATACATTTTTAATAGGTTAGTTGGCAGTAGAATTCCCCATGGCTATTTCCTAAAGGAGTGAATTTCTTGAGCAATTCTGTATTTCATAGAAAAAAAACCTGTTCTTTGCTATAGCATAGCAATGATTTGGCCATTTTATTTTTTATATACAGGCATATATATCTTCCTCCCAGTGTTTCCACAATCTATGGAAAATGTACTAACACTGACCATGATACTCTTTTTATTCAAAAGCAATATAAAATAGCTTTAGAAATATGAGGAAGGTAATAGTTTACATTATTTCTTGTTATATTTTTATGCTTTGTGCCAGAATTTACTTCCCATAACTGTGCTTGATATGGAACATTTTATATTGTATTTCTACATTATTGAAAGTATCTATTAGTGTTCAATTTAAAAGAGCTTAATAAACTGCTAATCTGAGAACAATGGTCTTTCCCTTTTTTCTGAACATGCTTATTTATGTAGTGTGGAAATCTGATCCTGTTCTCTTCCAATCAGCCAACAGTTCTTTTTGTACCTCTTCTGGTAGTTCATAGAAAACTTCGGGATCAATGTCAGAAGGAAAAGTAATTTTCTCATCAGTAGAATCTTGCTCTCTATTTTCTGTAAGTCCTTCATGATGAGAGACTGTTGCCAGCGGTTGCTTATGGCTATCTGTAATGCGGTTTTTGGAGAAAAGTTGCTCACTCTGCAAATTTGGAAATGAATGGAAAACAGATACAGCAGGGTTTGTATTTGAAAAGTGGAATCCTTGAGATTCTTTCGGTCCTTGACTCATTCGTTCATCTTTTAAGCTACTGTCTAAATAATGTGAATAATCCTTTGGGCTAGACAGGTAAGAGGAACTACTGCTACTTACACCTGATGTTCCTGGTTCACAGGGAGATACAGAGGATATCTGTTTGCTATTGGATAAACGCTCTCTAGGATTTAAAGAGCCATCTTGCATTTGTTTTGTAGAAAAAAAAGATAATATTCCTCTAGAAGCATGTAATGGACAACTCGAACTTCCTTTCCCTTGAACTTTTTCTTTAGATTTCCCAGAAAGGATTTCTTCTTGAATATCTACTGGAAGCTGCTTAAAGACTTCTTGGTCAATACCCTCAGGAAGTGACAAGAGTGGGAATTCATTACTGTCTTTTTCTCTAGAAAACTTTGTAGTATCTGGTGGAGATTCCCCAGTTCTTGTACTCTCAATTCTTCCAGTTGGTAGAAAATCCCAATTTGTTTCTTTGTCTTTGGAAAAATCCTCCATATGAGTGTCTTTCATTTTCTAGAACATAAAGATAACAGAATAATTTAGATACCTGATACCCTTTAAATATACATGCTGCTGAAGTGTGACTATAGCAATTATCCAACCAACATGATTCTATCTGGCTCATAACCGCAATCCTTCTGGCAGGTTCCAAACAACTAGAAATGATTAATCCACCAAAATCCGTCACACTATCGTGTGGATCTTTACTCACTATTCCAGGAAGAGGATTTCTTCCTAGACAGTACTAAGCCAGAATATGTATCCAGAGGCCTCGAAAGGATCTTAACAGTCATGTATTCAAATTTCCAATTCTGTGAATAAAAGAATGGTGGCCTATAAAAGTAAACAATTTACCAAGGGTATCTAAAATACATGTATATGCACAGATAGCATCAAGGGCTGGTTTTCTAAAATTCCCTACTTTGAATTGTAACATTTAACTGAAAGAAAAAAATACTTTTATGACAAAAATCCAATATCATTGTAAGATCTAACACTCTTTCATATTTACATGAAATACAAATTTTAAAATGCCTTCCATCTTAATTTGCATAATTTTTTCACTTATATTTTCCCTTCAGTTTGAAGCACCACAAAAATATATAGACAGTCAAATACAATTCAGGAAACATCAACACAATAGTAACTTCAAAAAAGTAAAAGGAGAAGAGTTTGGGGCCACTGTATCTATTGAACACCTACTGTATGCCAGACATATCCAAGGTACTTTCACTTATGTTTACCTCTCTAATACTACTGTGAATATAAGACCTTTAATTCTCATTCTACAAATTAATTAAAAAGAAAGAAGTGAACATCTTTAAAAATTTCAGTTAATAAATAGAATAATTTAAAAAGTAACTTGAGGAGGGCACTAATTGATTATTCCCATAACACTATTCTGTTCTCATTTTAAGTTTCAATGTAAATGAAAATATTACCAAAATTATATTGACTGATTATAACAATAAAAATAAAATAATAAAAACATTTTAAATTAAGAATTAATTGTAGGCATAAAAATTTAGGAAAAGATTATTTTTTAAAGCATTCCACACTTAGTAAAAAATAGTTTGCCAAGTGGCCATAAATACAGCATTTTGTTTTAGTATTTGAAAATATGACTGGCCTCTGTCTCTCTATTACCATACTCTTAATTTCTACAATTGTAAAATGAACAGCCATCATCTATCAATACAGCTACCAGAATTCAGTATAATTTCAAAACCAAGAAAATTTAAATACTTCAACAAAAACACTGGGGGGAGGGGTTGCTGGTAGCTTATGTATAAATTAACACACAACAAAATTTGATTTCCAGCATTTGAAAATATTTTCTTAGGAGCTAATCATCATATTCCTATATACTGTTATAAAATGTTTACAGAGAACTCCATAAAGGTTTTCTCTTTTATCCAGTGATGCTTATGTTTCCTTCTTAGATCACAGTACAATATACTTAGCAGTAGTAACCATAATATGAAAGGTACTATGTACAAGTCAGTCATTCAAATCTTATCACCCAAAAGAATCTCTAAATTATATCAGTTAAACACAAACTTATATTTGTAATTTAACCATACAAATCCAGTGATAATGTACTTACAAAACTACGCTTGCCAGAGCGTGAAGTTGTTGATAGTGATGGTGTTAAGTAATAATCAATAGTCCCTTTCTTTGCAGTATTTAATGCTTTAAGGTTACAGAAGCACACACTTAAAAGGGTAAGATGAAATGGCATCTTCACATTCACCATATTTCGAAACAGTTTCATAAGTATATCAACCATTGGGGTCATCACATCATAATTTCCTAAATAAAGTGTTCAGAAGACAATATATAAACATATTATATCATAATTAATATTAAGAGATTAATGTACTTTATATTGCTTAGATTAAGAAATTAAAATCCTAAATGGTATCACTGGGACAACTTGACATGTACTGAATGAACCAGGACATCTCAGCATCAGTACTAAGTGCTAAACGAGTTTTCAGATTTGAAATACAGGACTTTAAGTTATGGAAGAACGCTGAGGTCAGAAAAATCTCCCCATAAAGCTATAATATAACTGAAGAAAATGGTAAAAATAAATAACCATTTTGAGATTCTGGAATGAATCAAAGGCAAATAAAGTGAGAAGCACTGATTTATGAAAAGCTGCTAGAACTTAGGTAATAAAGTGAGGACAGCAGCCGTACTGGCTGGAGTCATTTCTCCCATTTACCCAGTGCAGTTGGCTCAGTCATTTTACCAGGGTGAGGCTGGCTGTGAAAACCAGCATCTTTGCTGCCAGAAAGGACTGACCTGATTTGAGGCAGAGAACAAAAGCCCACACCCAGCAGTGTTGCCAGAAAAATGAACAAACTTGGTAGGAAACAAGTGAAATCGCATAGCTGTGGAGCCCAGGGTTGCAGCTGTGGCTGGGATGAGTGAAAGATCAGTGGACCGGCCATGAGTTTAACCAGGAGACCTGGGAATGAGAGACTCATGGAGGGCCCACATAAGCCCTCCTCAGCACCCACGCCGACTGAGAGGCTGCACGCACAGAGAGGGCCCAGGCTCCCCACACGTCTCCAACTAGAAAGGCAACAAGCATACCAGGGGCGTGCAAGAGGGCCCAGCAGAAAACAAAAGCCAAGCAGACTTGAAAATGGCCTAAATTTTGAAAGTGCTCTTCAACCCATGTATGTATCTGCTAACGGAGATGAAAGCCTTCCAGGCTGCAGCATCTGAGCAAACCTTTGACCAATTATTGTCTAACCACCAAACCGTGCAGACACAGGGGAAACCTCCTAAGGAAGCCAAAATAAAAATTTTTAATTTAAATTAAAAAAAAAAAAAAAGCTGAGCAGAGAAATCACGAGAAACATATCACAGGGGAGGTAGATTTTGCATCTTAAGTACAGACAAGTTACAAAGAAAAGAGGAAAAAAAGCCCATAGGGAAAAAGTCCAAATCCAGAGTTGCTACAATACAAGGTTTTCTAGTGAAAATTCCTAACAGAACAAACGTATTTAATAGCTCACTAACACCCTGTGAAGACTACCCATCTTTGGATCGTATTTCTAACTCAAAGTCTGTTTTATTAAGAGTTCAACCTGCTAACTAAGTTATCAGAAAATTAGCCCATTACCTGTCCCTAACTTCTGAATCACGTGGGATGGAATAGGGCACTGCCGACTCTCACGGCTACAGTGCTTCTCAGATGAATACCGACGGATTATTAACCTTACTGTATGTGGCTTCCTTCCATCTTGGCAGACTCTAAAAATAAAGAGAAAGAGGAAACAAGGAATTAGAAAAAATATTATCTAAAGATTTTTCTAAATGGTCTAATATACCTCATTTATCTGAAGGTGCAAGATTTAGTAACTAACAATTATAAAGACAGCTGATAACTAGGCAGTAAAGGTCCCTGAACAGCCCAAGTAAATTTCACAAAGTCTAGGCACTAAAGGTCTTAACTTTTAAATGTAAGCTCTCAGGCCTCACTCAGAATTGAGTGCTATCAGAAAAAGAACAGAAATAAGATATAATTATAACAAGCCATTTTATATTCCAAATTCAAATCATAACTAAAAGCAACATTTTAAAATCAGGAAATTTAAGAACCTGAGAATCATTCACTGACAGAAGCAAATATATAAAAAATGACATTTTTACACAAAAAAATTACCAAAAAAATTTAATGAGATTATTTTTGTCAAAAAGCACACCCCTCAAATAGATCCAAAGGAGTCAGTAGTATCACCATTATATGGCATATCACAGCAATAATGTGAAAGATCAATTATATACTATATTTAGGAAGTTAAGAAAATGTCCATGCATCTTAAAAAGCATTCCAGCCAAATGGTCTTAGTTTGGGTGTTGAAAACAAAAACAGAAAATTCACTTAAAAAGTAGAAAATGTAATTAGTAGAGAAAATAAATGTCACCAAAGAATAACATTTTCCTTCCTATATGTATGGCTATGGATTAAAAAATCACAAACATAAAATACAAATATTATTAAACATACTCAAATTGATTTTGAATTATAAAATATAATTTTATAGTAAATAACTATTTTCTTATTGCTTTATCACAAAACCTGTTGACTCCTGCTTTGCTAAGATAATAAAATATCTTAAATGGTTCCTGTAAACATGTTACTAGTTTAAATATCCTCCAGTTAAACTTGTTCTATTAAGTTAATACTCAATTCAAAGAGTATGATTTGGTTCCTATTACTAATTAAAACATACTAGAAAAAGGTTATACTCGAAGCAATCTTAAAACCAGTGCCTAGAGAATGGATTAAAAAGTATATGATTTTATACCTCTTACATACCTATAGTATTAATCATCATATGCTCTAGATCATTCACACATACACAATTATTCTTTTTGCCAGTCACTTAGACGGTATTAAATATCTCAGTCACTAAATAAGGGGCCACTGTGTGGAAGAGGGAATGGCAAGCAGAGATAAGGAGAAATGGTTAATAGTTGGTATTTCACAGGTTTTAGAGCATCTAGCCTCATTTCTGGGTTGATTCTTCAAATAAGAGAACCTATAAAACAAACTTCTCATGGTTTCTCCATGTGCAGAACTGTTTCCAATGGCCAGGCATTCACAGTAGTCTTACATTTAGCTGAAGCAAAGCAAATGACCCAGTTTCACTAGCATACTCCCAGGCCCAGGCTGAGTCATATCACTGAAGCTGGGTCATAGAGCCAGCCAGCTGCATGCAGCAAACGGTGAGCTGCATGGTGCTGCTCAACACATGAGAACCGCCACAAATGTGATGGCAAAGTTGTAGGAAATTTCACTTCATCAGTTTTCTGAAAGCTGGAGTCATCCAAAAACCATTTTCTCTAGTCACAGTAGCCATCCTAACATCACTGCAGAAGCACACCTACCCAAAACTGTTAGACCTCTGACACCTGGGAAATAGATACAGGGTGGCAAAGGAGCATCGGAAACCTAAAGGTCTTGTTCAGTTTATGCAATGCTGTTCGTATACCCTTAAACCGCAACTGACACCCTTCAAGTACTTACAGACCACTAAGCCTGCACATAGCCACAGTCACTCACTGCTCACACAGTCCCATTTAGCCATTCCATTCATTGGCTCCATTTTCTTTCATAGTCTGAGGCACAGGACATAAAAGGGTTCTTCTGCTTTTTCCATCACTGTTGCTCTTAATAATTTCCTTCCCTCAACCATCATGAATTTATAGATGTAGAAATTCTGGAGGTACCCATGAAACTCCCTTTGGTAACAATCAGCAGTTTAAGAACTGCAGTCAACCATAATGTTATGAAAATTAAGACTAGTGGAGATAGATGAATTAAATTTAGTTAAGAGCATCTGTCACTATCTTTGCTATTCTCTATGAAGTAGAGAAGTTCAGTGAGAAATCATCTATCTTTAGATGTTTAGTCTCCAGTTAAACAGTAAGTTCCGAAACAGAGCAGCAAGTATTCCTTCCATGTACTATAAACAATCTGTAAGATGACATGCAAAATGCAAAAATCACCTGTTTAAAAGACTAGCAAGTAGTTCTTCAATCTTATTTTTAGCTTCAATTTCTGATGAACATTTTTTAAGTGAATCTTCTTCACTAAAGGACTACCAAAGAAGCACAAACAAGGATTATTATAAACCCAAATAAGCATATCCAATTATCAGTGTTTATGTCAAATAAATATTCAGCAGCCTTTACTAACTCACCTCTTGTGCTTAGTTTGAGCCATTTAGTTCACTTTTATATTAAATCTTTTTACCTGCAAGTTATTGCACTCCACTAGAAAGTACACTGGAAGTCAAGAAAATTACAAAGCTCTAGTATCAACTCCAAGCTTTACTTTGAGATTACAGTGAGGCTCTTAATCCCCTAGGACTTGAATCTGAGCTTCACCTTGGGCAAGTGATTTAATCTTTCTAAAGTACAGTATCTTCATCTTAAAAAAAAAAAAAATAACAGGAGGAAGAGGGAATGAGGGAGGGAAAAAATTTTAACAAATGACAGTACTACCTACCTGGAAGGTTTGTTTTGAAGATTTAATGGGATAATTTGTATAAAGCACTTAGTAAAGTGCCTGTCACACAGGAAAAAGTCACTCAGTGTTACCTGGATGATTACACCTTTCTTCATTTCCTAAATCATTACACTAATCCAAAAATAAGATTTTTAAAAATTAAAACGTTTTGCCTCCTATATAATTAAGTGGCATTCAATCAAAGTGGCTAACTTGAGATTTAAATACTAACTCTTAGAGTCAGTGTAAGACTATTTATTAATCTAACACAATGAATAGCATTCTCATAGGGAAGGGAACATGTACTAACCTAATAAGCAAACTAAAATAGACAGAGCAGAGCAGTAAAACTAGAAATCTTTATCTCAAATAATGTGACAACCAGTACTCAATCAAAATAAATACCACCATCATGTACCTGAGGTGGCCCTGAGGGCGTCACAGGAGAGTGGTCCTCTCCAAGACTGAGCTTCTGGATACGCTGAGCAACTGAAATTCCTAATTCCTTTTCTAATATTTTGGATGAAAAAGTCTGAAGATCACGCACATTACTGATACCCAGTGCTTCCAGACGTTTGGCAGTTTTATACCCAATACCTGAGCAAAAAGAGATGCACGTGGTGTTACAGTAGCTTTTCTCCTTAAAACTGGCTAATTAAAATATTATATATTATATAGATACATCAACCACATCTTTTGATAGCATAATTGATATTTTGCTAAGATTAAACTTTATGAAAAATTTGGTTATTCTGCTGCTCAAGGCCTCTGAGTTATGGACCATCTTGAAAACCTACCAACTCTAGTATAATATAGTGAACAGACAACCAATAAATGCTGTCTTGATAAAATGAAATTTTTACCATTTGTTATATAACATTGCAGAAGTACTGAAGTTATTATTCATGTAAAGAAAGACTGTCACTAGAGCAATTAAAATTAATTACCATGTGCTAATGATTAGCTAACATGACAGATTCCTATATACAATACTACACATTTATATCTGGAGACAGTAACCATCCCAAATACAACTTCAAGCCAGAAGAAGAACAAACAAATCTTCTCATCAGCAAAACTCCTATCACAAAGTTCTTACGCTACAACTCAGCCACACGTTATCACAGGAAAATTGCTCAGGCAATTTAGTGCCCCTTTACTCCTTTCATTTAAAAAAAATAATTCTACAGTTGTCTGTTTGCCTTGCACAGTAAAAGAATCAAAGGCAATGGGTGTGTAGGGGGATTATTAAGTGAAGTGACAGACATTTTCACAACTGAAAAAAAAGGGCTGGTAATTTGGCAATAAGAAAAGAGAAAGTCTGTAAAAAAACGAAAACAAGAATTCAAGTAAAGCCGAGTAATACACAGTCCTCAATTTATTATAACTTGACATAGTGATTATTCTTCAGAATGCAGATTCAGAGTCATCCAAAAACCTTTAACTTAACTATTATACCAAATTAAGGAAGGCAAGGCAGTGTTTAACACATTTTGGAATCCAAACATGGGTTACATGGGTTAAAAAAGTAAAGTCATGACATCTAAACATTAAGCTTCAGTTGTCTTAGAAATTCACTTCCCCAGAACCCTATTATAACATCTTAATCCCCAGCAACGCCACAGAAGCGAAGTTTAACATAGCCATTATTGATGGTCTATGAAAACATAAGTATTTGGCCTTCAAAGATACAAACTTGCCCCATGACCTGAATAGGCCACAGAACCCCTCAAGAAAATCAGTTTTTTCATCTTCAAAATAAAAAGTTGACGTAGATGTTTTGGAAAGCCCTTTGTCACCCTAATGTTTTATATATAATCCCAAAACAGAATTAGTGTAAGACCAACTCCCCTCTCTAGACCTGATGTACAGTCTAAGAGCATGAACCAGAGACTAACAATAAAGGACCGTGTGTTTCCAGGTTATAACATTCATGATCATGTTCAAACTACACAAAAGCAGGTGAGACTATAAAAGCACTTTCATATATTTCCTCATATAGATTCCTTTCAGAAAACATCAGCTTTTTGGGTTTTTATCAGGAGCCAAGTACACAGACTCAAAGAATTAATTACGTGTATCTGTAGTTTTTAAACTTAAAGAAATACAATAAAACCAAATATATTTGTCTTACCAGGGATTTCCTTTATGTGGTTCAAACTATGAATGAGATCTTGAGAACTTTCAGGTAATAAGACTGTTTGTTGATTTGGTTTAAAGACACCAGAAACTAATTTTGCCAATAATTTATTAGAAGCCACTCCAGCGCAGCCAGTGAGACCCAGCTGAATGTACATGGCTTCCCGCATCTCTGCTGCAATCTGAGATCCAACCAGCAGTCTGACGTGCAAGAGGTCACGCAGGTTTACAGCTATAAAAACAGCCAATTTGGTTAAAAGCCACCATCAAAAGTTTTAATTTTCCTTTTCACAAATGAGTTGTAAAAAGATAAAAGGCATAATTTTCACCCAACTCCACCCCTCAGCATCACGATCCTGCCACCCACTTAACTCATCTCTTTGGGTCTTCACAGGAATTCTGTGAAGTAAGTAACTACTGCAAATGGTTTCCAAGGACCTGTGACAGTCAGTGCACACTGGCAGCGCTTAATGATTAACAGATTACGAAAGCTGATCTCTCATAAAAAACTCCTACTGGCATTAGTAGAATTTTTATTTATGTTTACCTGCAAGTAATCATAAAAATGAAAGTATTACATTAATGAGAAAACATTACAGCTTTAAAGAGCTGAATCTAAACTTTACACACTAGTGTTATGTGCTACTGAAAACAATTTTGGATTTGTATATAGTTTAAGAGAACTTTTATTAAAAATGTAGGGAAATTATGCAGAAACAAATTTTCTTAGGTATGAAAATGATATTAGAGTTATGTAAGACAGCTGTTAACTCAGGAGTATTTATTTACATTTGAAGTGTCATGACATCTGTAATTTACTTTCTTTTTTTTTAAATGAAATATAGTCAGTATACAATGTGTCAATTTCTGGTGTACAGCATAATAGTTCAGTCATACATATACATACATATATTCATTTTCATGTTCTTTTCCATTACAGGTTACTACAAGATATTGAATATAGTTCCCCGTGCTATACAGTATAAACTTGTTTATCTAATTTATATATATTAGTTACTATCTGCTAATCCCAAACACCTAATTTATCCCTCCCTACTCCACTGTCCCTTTGATAACCCTAAGTTTGTTTTCTGTGTCTGTGAGTCTGTTTCTGTTTTGTAAATAAGTTCGTTTGTCTTTTTTTTTAGATTCCACATATGAGTGATATCATATGGTACTTTTCTTTCTTTCTGGCTTACTTCACTAGAATGACAATTTCCAGGTCCATCCATGTTGCTGCAAATGGCATTATTTTATTCTTTTTTATGGCTTAGTAGTATTCCATGGTAGAAATATACATCTTTATCCAGTCATCTGTCAATGGACATTTAGGTTGTTTCCATGTCTTGGCTATTGTAAATAGTGCTGCTATGAACACTGGGGTCCATGTATCTTTATGAATTAAAGTTCCCTCTGGATATATGCCCAGGAGTGGGATTGCTGGATCATATGGTAAGTCTATTTTAAGTTTTTTGAGAAATCTCCATACTATTTTCCATATTGCCTGTACCAAATTACATTCCCACCAGCAGTGTAGGAGGGTCCCCTTTTCTCTACACCCTCTCCACCATTTATCATTAGTGGACTTTTGAATGATGGCCATTCTGACAGGTGTGAGGTGATACTCATTGTAGTTTTGATTTGCATTTCTCTGATAATTAGCAATTTTTCATGTGCCTACTGGTCATTTGTATGTCTGCATTGGAAAATTGCTTATTTAGGTCTTCTGCCCATTTTTGGATTGGGTTGTTTGCTTTTTATTACTAAGTTGTATGAGCTGTTTATATATTCTGGAAATTAAGCTCCTGTCAGTCTCATCATTTGCAAATATTTTCTCCCATTCCGTAGGTTGTCTTTTTGTTTTCTTATGGTTTCCTTTGCTGTGCAAAAGCTTGTAAGTTTAATTAGGTCCCATTTGTTTATTTTTGCTTTTATTTCTATTGCCTGGGTAGGCTGCTCTAGGAGAACACTGCTGAGATGTATGTGAAATAATGTTTTGCCTATGTTTTCTTCTAAGAGGTTTATAGTGTCTTGTCTTATGTTTAAGTCTTTAAGCCATTCTGAGTTTATTTTTATGTATGGTGTTGGTGGTTTGAAGTGTCGTGATATCTGTAATTTACTTTCAAATAGCTCATCAATCTATCAACCAAATCTATAAACAGAGCAAGATAAAGCAAATGTGGCAAAATGACAACAACACGTGAATCTACAAGGAGGGGCATAAAGACTGTTCTCACTGTACTGTTCTGTCAACTTTTCTGCAGGTTTGAAAAAAAATTTTTTTAATTTTATGGGAAGGACAAAGATTTCATAAAGAATTAGATGTTTTAGGATGTAAAAGCTAGCTCTCTATAATATGTTCTAGCCAACAGAATCCAAGTTTGCTTTAAAAATTATACAGAAACGTATTTGGAACCTTATTACTACCTAGACCTTGAAAGTGACAAAGGAGCCACAGGTAAAAAGACACATGAAAAGCTTCATATCTTCTTCTAAGAGAGAACTGTAGCTCTATCCTTTTCTTCTTAATATCAGGGAAGTGGAGAGTGACTGAAGATTGATGACACCAGCTCTCAAAAAAGGGGGTAAGAGGAAGCATGTGCTGGCTGAGACCAAGGTGCAGGTAGGTCAGGGCAAGTCTTACACAAAAGCAGAGTAGCTTGCCTCTCTTGCTAAGAGTTGGCAAAAATAATTGAACTGATAAAAATGACTGAGCTTGCAAAAGATGGCAGGTAGGCCTGGACAAGCTTCCACAAGGGGTAACTTGGGAAGTTAGAAGGCAAAGCGGGGCCTTGGTGCTTTGGGGGAATAGAAGGGAACAAGTGAAAGAGGCAACAAAGGCAAATTTAGTCTACCTAAAAGTTTGCTTAAAAATGGTTTTAGGAGAATAAAAAATTACTCTAAAAAGCCAATTCCTGTAACTTCAGGATCACCTAAAGAAGTATGACACCTTTGAAAATACCATTTTTAAAAATGGTAACACAGGACTGTGTCAGAGAAATGAGAAGTGCACAAAGCACAGAGCTACATGTCATCAAAATCTCATTTTCTGCCTATTTACTATGGAAAAGCACTATCTAATTTTTGTTCTCTTAGATTACCAAAGTATGGCTATACCACCAACAAAAGCCATAAAACTTTCAGAAAGACACTGTCACCGCATTGAACTGATTGAACATTAAGAAATGTAGATATTTCTAGTTACTAAATAGAATGAATAAGAACCCACTTACCCTGATTATTGTACACATGACCAGACACAGTCAGTGCTGCAATCTCGTCACTTTGAAGCTGCTGTAGTCTCTTCCCCACCATTTCTGTGAGATCCACAAAATTTTCATCGAACCCAAGTCTCTCAACAACTGGACTAAATTCTTCCAATAACTCTAAATTAAAATAATATTGGAGCAGAGATGTAACTGATTATAACTAGAATAGATTTAACTCTTTTATATTTAAAAAATAACAAAATATGTTAAAGATTTTACATATATTCACAGTTCCACAATATCTTTAATAAGGTCTTCAGTTAACTGGGATTTTTTTTTTCTGCATCACATTCTGAGTAAAGGCAGTATTTTCCAACAAAATAAGTCCAATAATAACATTTCCTGGGCAGATACTCATCACAATATATTTAGCTCCATCTCCTACACCTGTAATTTTTTTAGCTGTAGTACATTAAATATCAAAGCCGTAGGTCAAAGAAGAAATTATAGTCTGCTTAGAAAAGTGAAAACAAGTAATATATTCTAGCTATATTCTTCACGATAATTTTTAAGAGGCAAAACAAAATAAAATTTTAAATTTCCAATTAATACTGAGTCAAAAAGAAAAGTCATTTAATTTTCAAAATACATTACAATGCAGTATTTTGATTTGTCACCCTTCAGCTCATTCCTTACGGGCAGAGATAGACCATGACTTACATGTATTTGAATGTCCAGCATCAAGCACAGTACCTAGTGCTTAAGTCAAATGTTTACTAAATTAAACTGAACCAAAATTTGAAATAAGTTCAAAAAGACTTATCAATTCTCATTTTTAGGATTAAAAGTAGTAACTTTGAAATCACTGAGAAAAATTCTCACTTCTCTCTGAATCACCTATTGATACTAGCTGGATGGCAGAGAACAAATTATTAGCCTCATTATATAAAAATGCATAGGTTCTTAAAGTCTTATGATATGAAAGCTCAGAAACCAAAGACCTATGTCATTCCACAGAGGTGACTTTTTTACACAAATACTAGAAATACGTTCTGTTTTATTGATGCCAACACTGACAACACCAGGGGAAAACAATAAATATAACAACTTGATCTGGTAACCACCAGAAAATCACGTCCGACCCTCCTAGACAAAACCATTTATCTACTCTGAGGAATACTGAGTGTGTCCGACAACATAAAAGGATCCTTTTGAATTTCCCTCATCAATTTCTATTTTTTTCCCCCAAAAGTATATACCTGATATCCAGCAGTAACAGATAGAAAATAAAAGTTTATCAAAACAATACTATATAATAAAAATAAAGGACAAGGTTTTAAGTACTAAGCTGAAAAGCAAGTTAAATAGAGAATCACGTACAAAGCTGGTGGATCACTGAATAGTGATTGATCCTATTGGTTCTATTACTAGGTCACAGGAATAAATCACTTATCCCACTCCCAAAGTTAACCTCTTTTTGTCAACGTCATAATCAAGATGCATTTATTAAACATATGATTACACAAGGCCAAAGAGAGGAGTCTGTAATTAGAGAAAAAAGCTATCTAGACAAAAATGTATATATACTGTAGAAAATATGAAATAGTAAGGTTATACATCATAAACAGGTCTGAGATAAATGCAGCTTAGTATCAGAAAACTCGATACACGTTTCTGCATCTTGCCTTTTATTCACTTAACGACAAGACATATTTCTATGAGTCAAATAGTACAGCACCAAAGCTATTCTTTTTAATGGCCATATAATAGTCCATCCTAGAGAAGTCGGTTTATTTAGCCATTCTCATCCTGATGAGCATTTGTTTTCATTCCATGCTAAAATTATGAACCATGCTACAATTAACATTTTCCTACATATCTCATTATTTTATTTCTATTAGATAAACCCTCAGCAGTGATACTACTGGGTTAAAGAATATAGTATGTATCTTTAATTTCAAAAAATGTTTCCAGATTGCTTAAAAAAGGCTGTAATACTTTGTTTCTACTTTTTCTCACATTCTTAATTTTTTTACAAGTATGATGGATGTAAAAATAATTCAGATTTCCTTAGCGCTAATGAATTTGAGCATTCTTTTTCTATATTGTTGGACATTGGGTTTGCTCTTTTTGTCAACTGCCTACTCATATCCTTTGTCCATTTCTCCTGAATTTCTTTTTCTTGGTAATTGTCAAGAACTTCTGGATACTTAACTGCTACAAATAACAAAAGAACAAATAAACATAATAGCAAAAATATAAATAAAAAGCTGATTCTTATACATTTTAAAATTGTATCTACTTGCCACATGCCAGTACAAATGTGGTTTCACTTTTCCTGTAATTTACTAAAACACTAAGATTCAAACCTGAACCTTAGTAAGGGGGAGTTTATCTGTCATGCTAAAATATATAGAAAATCTTAGAAAATACTAATATACCCATTATCTTTGCTAATAGTTCCTAACCAGTTTTTAATTATGTTAAACATTACTGAAGCCTCTCTCAACAACCATTAGTGCATTAGAGTACAGCATATTTCTTCATAATTCATTTAAACTTGACATTTAAATTAAAAATTTAAAATATCTGGTTTTCTTTGGTATATCTTCTCCCATTTTCTCCTTTAAATTTTTAAAATATTTTCTCATATTTATAAAAACACCAGTCATTACAGAGTTCAAATTCCAACTATACATTTTTTGTCACCATTATTCATATTAAGTCATCCTCATGTAAATGTTTTTTTAAAGTGGGAAAGACCAAAGTAAAAAGGAACTAACTTATGGCATTTTATATTTATTAAAAGATTCATGTAGTTAACAAGCACCCTATATAAAAATTAATGCTGAAACTACATTGCCCATAATCTGTACCTGTAACCTTATATGACATCTCTCTGTAACGAGTCAAGTCTTCTCCATTAATCAATACTAGCTGTGGACACTTTTCTTTAGCATCTCTGACATTCATAAGTTTCTTAACTCCAAGCTTCCTAGCTTCATAGTTGCAGGTAACCACCAAATATTTCTGCTGAACCCCTGTAAAAAAAAATAAAATGTTTTATGGAAAAACTGAACAGGATTGAAGAAACATCTTAAAATATAATTTACCAATTCCATATTATAAATGTAAGTTGTAATGCAATCTGTTTAGATAAGAATAAAAAGCTCTCAGTTAAAAAAAAATAGCCTCTACTCATAAAAGTCCTATGAAGTACGGTTTAACAAAAACGACCATAAACCAACAGTTCTAGGGCGTCTTCAGCAAAAAGGCACAAATAAAATTCTTCTAGGGTTTTTTTCCAGACAGTAGAAAACCAAACTAAGTTATACTAAATTAACTCTATATAACTTTATATATAACTGTAGACCATCTTTTACCAAAAAAAAAAAAAAAAGCAGATGAAAATAACTGAGTACAATTAACTGGTGGCTGCTTGACATCCTCCCTTATCTTCTGAGTAACTTTCTAAAGAATTTCAAGCAAGGTTCTGTTACAGCTGCCAACCTACAGCAGTTATTAGGGATCTCCCCCAGTAAACGTTCTAATTACTGAACTGTTCTTCACAGTAATCTGCAGAAAAGATTAGACAGTGGGGTGGAATGAAGAGCCCCCTATCAGAAAGGATTAAACTATGATCATGCACAGACTTTAAAACTTCTAGTTTACTGGTGGCTTAAAACTGCTAAAATTATTTGCTTTTCTCTTTACACAAGTTGACTACTTGTTTACCACGATTAAAGTAACATTCACCTAAAATATGTAAAACACAAACATGTAGAGGGAAAGAAAAGGTTATGTCCATTCCCCTAATGTAAGACATTTTGTTTCTAAAATTTTGATATTATAAACCAGGCAAAGAAACATTATTTCATTATTTTTGATATGTTTATGCCCAAAAATAGAATCACTGGGTCAAAAGTAATAATTTATGATTCATCAGTTAACTATATAAAAAATCAGATTAGTAACTTCAACTGAAAAAAAGTCTTTTAACACAGAATTATAAGGACTCAGCACTATGTCACCAGCCCAAGTACTCATTTGTTTGCTAAGTACAAATGAAAGACTATGTTCACTTTCTCCTAGAAACTTTCAGCATCACATCCCTCACATCCTGGTAATCATTCATTCCTGCATCTTAATTACACAATACCTTTTTATTAAGCATTATTTACAGAGCACCTTGTTACAATGCTACTAATTACAAATACCTTTAGGAGAAAATTTAGGTCCCCTTATCCTCACTCCTTGACACCCTTAGGAAATTTTAAAGATCCCAGACTGACCTTGGCAAAACTAGTAATCAGTCATCCCTTTGTTCTTTAATAAATCAGCTTGGTTGGGTTGAATTAGGATTTATCAGAACCAAAGTAGACATCAGAGCAGCAGGTGAATAAAATTGCTCTTTATGCTTATATTAAAAGATAAATCCTTACTACATGCATAAAAGAAACTTTCATAAATTTACTTTTCCAGTTTAAGATATAAGAAGAAATGTTAAAATAAGCCAACTTAATAGTAAGTAAATCCTCAATGTAAAATTTCTCTTTGCCTTTTATTTTAAAAGGTACTTACGTTTTTTATGGAAAGCTTGTACTATATGCCTTAATATTTTAGGTTCTGTTCAAAATTCAACTGTTTTGTCAGATGTTACGCAACAATTCAAGAGTTATGGGGAGAACAGATGAAATTTTCCATTAAAATTAATACAAGAGGATGTTCTTGAAGTAAGGTGGTGGTAAAATTTCAAACACTGAGAAAACGACTAAATGTTTATTATGTTCTTTCTGTTCACTTATTTGGCTGGCTCTACCCACCGTGTCACATTCACCATTTGTTAAACGAGGCTTATAAAGTTAACACCTGGTAGTGAAGCAAAGATAATTGTCTATAAAGCATCACAAAACTGCTTCCAACATTTACTAATATGATTAATAAATCAGAATATAATAAACATAATAATGAATCCTATTATACAATGAAAATAGTATCAAAGTCCAGAATTACCTAAAGGTTTGTCCTTTAGTTCTGGATTTGAGATCATTTCTACTTGTGCATAAAAGCAATCCAGATCCACGTGTACTATGACTCTAGATGAAGAACTTCCTGCGGGTACCACTTGATCATGAACTGTAGCAAATTATGCAAAGAAATACAAAAATACTTTCAGGCTGCTTATCATCTCTGAGCAATTGCCAGATCCCTGAAACATGGTAACTGAGAAAGAATACAGAGTAATTTTTAAAGTTTTTCCTGGGTTTATTACATGTGTCAAAGAATCTGAAAATTAGACATGAGAAACTCCATCTACAGTAGGGTCTTCGGTCTGGTTTACTTAGCATTTCTTTGTTTACTGTTTTTTTTGTTTGTTTGTTTTTTCAGAATAGTAATAAAGTTTAGGGGGAAAAATTTTTAACAATAAGGGAAGATGCAAGGGGTAATCTACCATTTGGAAGTTTATAGTAAAACTTAGAGTAAATTGGAAGGAGTAGAAAAGTTTAAACACTGATTTTCAACCAACGTAATTATTCTAAGTGGCGTGTCCTTAAATTGAAAAAGTAATCTGAAATACAACACGCAGAAGACGGAACCTATGGTTCCCAGTGTACTATATTTAGCTCCCATACGAGATCAGGATTATCTGGTTCAATGCTGAATACCCAATACCTAAAACAGAACTTGGCATATACTAGACTACCAATAAATACTTGCTAAATTTAAAGATCGAGTAAGTATCTCTTGGATTTTAAAAAGCCAGTTCATGTCTTGGGGGAGAGGGTAGACGGGTAAGACAGAGGAGATTCCTGCTCTTAACACCAATTACAAATAAGGTAGGCTAAATGCAATGTGCTATTCTGGTTTGGATCCTGGAGCAGGAAAAAAAAATTGCGGAAAAAAAAATTGGTAAAATCTGAATAAAGCTTGTCCTTTAATCGTTATTATGCCAATGTTAACTTCTTAGTTTCGACACATGTTCCATGGTGATGTAAGATACTTTTCATCTCTCCGTAAGTCTAAAATTATTTCAAAATTTAGAAGTTTTTAAAAGGAGGTGGGGTGTGGAAGCAGGGAAGGAGAGCCCTGGCCCCAGGTCCCGGGGTTGAAGCGGTACAATGCAGGGCCCAGAGGCTGGAAGAGGGTCACCGGAGAGGCGGCCACTGCAGACGTGCCTCGTCCTCGGTTCCGATAAGACCCATCGCTTCCCGTCCGGGCTGAGGCCGGGCCCAACCTCCGCCAAGTGGGCGCTTCCGCAACCATTAGGCGCCCGGTTACCTCTTCGGCTTTCACTGGGCTGTTTGAGGGATTATAAATGCACCCTTCACAAACAAACTGACGCGCCCACCCACTCCTACTGGGCAAATCCACCCCTTCCGGGGTCTTCGCTTAAAAACACCAGGCTTCGAGGGCAGCTCTCTCGGCGGAGCCGGGAAAACGAAAGGACCCGCGAGGGGCGGGGACGGTCGCACCCCAACGGCCGCCGCCGCCGCTGCCGCCCCGGGCGTCCGCCCGCCCCGCCCCGTCCCGCCCTGCTCATTTACTACAAGGGAGGCCGCCGGGTTCCTCAAGCCCCCGCGCACCCGGCGAGCCGCCGGCCACCCCCTCCTCCGCCCGTTCCATAGCTGGAGCCGCGTCCTCTTCCTCGTCGCGGCCGCCTTCCGGCTCGGGCTCCACCCCCCGCTTCTCCATCCCGCGGCGGCGGCCAACCGCAGCGCAGCTTCCGGCCGCTTCCGCCTGGTCTCCAGGGAAGCTGCTCCGGGCTTCGGGCCTCGCGCCTGCGCAGTCCGGGCTGCCCCGCCCGCGGCCGGGAGGTACGCGCCGGCTGGGAATCCTGCAGACCCACGTGCGGAGGTTCTCTTCGCCCAGGCGGGACAGGGAACGAGGAGCTGTCGTCCCAACAGCTCATTTTTTATCTTGAGGTCTTCAATTAATCTCACACCACAAATGTTCACCTTTCACCTTTACTCAGAAGGCCGCCTGTTCTCCTGATCAACTGGTAGCAAAATCGTTCCCTTAGACGCTGAATGATTTGTGGGAGTGAGGGAAAGGATAGAAATTAGTGTAAGAGCAAAGCGACCGTGGAAACTAGTATGATTAGCAAGTACGTTAAAGTTTGCTGCATTTTGTTTGTTTGTTGTTTGATTCAAAGAGACTATGACAGATTGGACCCGTGAATTTTTAATCGTCTAAATTGAATAGTATTTTGATACATGAGCTTGGGAGTCAGGTAAAATCTCCAATGCTAACTGTGACTTTGGGCAGGTTAAATAACGGCTCCGAGCCTGTTTCTTCACTGTAAAAAAAAAAAGAGAGAGAGAGAGAGGGAGAGAGAAAGGAAAAAGGAAGGAAGGAAGGAAAAATTGTGTTGAGTGTCTTCAGATTAAATGAATGAATGAGAAGTAACATACGCTTTAATACTCCGGTGTTTATTAAACACCAGGTACATGGAAAGATCAAAGGTGCTCAGTAAGTGTTCATTTTCTTTTGTCTTCTGTTGAGATGCCTTGCGTGCCTCTGTGTGTGTGTGTGTGTGTGTGTGTGTGTGTGTGTGTGTGTGTGTGTATTTCTTCCAATAGAGAAAATTTAGAAATTTCTCTGTGTCTGTATATATATATATATTTTCACACAAATATTTTGGGTTTTATGCAGGATTCTGCTCTTACGAAATGGACAGGAAAACTTTGGGAAACCCATTAAAGCACATGCTGATGCTTCTGTAAAGAAGGAATACAGGCAGAGCTGGGACTCAGTGATTTGGAGACCAAGTCTTCCTCTGAGTATTTTACTCTTGGACCTGTTCCCTGGAAGTCTCCAGTCTAAAATCTAAAACGCCAATTTAAAGCTATGCTGCTTTCTTTGTGAATGCTGTTAGGAAAATTTTGATAAAGTGCTTTTGAATTAAGTGTCTCTTTCGCTGTCATCAAGGGTTCAATTACTTGTAGACAACTAAGGTGTTTTGGTTTAATTCCCCGATGTTGAGAATGATACAAACCAAGGAAATACCATAGCCAATTAAAACAGTTCCTTTATAAGAGACATAAGCTTGCTAATGTTCAACAGCTTGACTAAAAGTGAACCGGTGTTGAAAAACAACACACATAATCAGGTCCTCTAGTTAGTTGAACTCATTTCCCTGTCAATTGTCAAGTTGAAAAGTGGCTTTTAATTTAGTAGAAAAATAGACAAATGGAAACTTGAAATCCCTAGGGGAGCAAGCAGGGCTGACTCTGTGCAGTAACACAGAGCCTCACACTTAGAAAGGCTTCTCACTTGGTTTAATGTTCTGCTGTTGCTGTCTTGAAATTCTTAATAATTTTTGAACAAGAAAGCCATCATTTCCCTGTTGCCCTGGACCTCAAAAATTACCTAGCCAGTGCTCCGAACAAAGGAGGGAAGTGGCATAGAAAATGAAACTTATAAAACACCTGTATGTCAGACACAAGTTTCAGTCTTAAAGCAGAGTATGTCATTCCATATGCCTTAGAAGGCAGGTATCATCATTCTCATTTTACCAAAGATGAAACAGGCCAGCAGAAACTAAGATGCTTACTCAAGATTGTGAATCTAGTAGTGGTAAATCCACTTGCCAGAGTTTTCAATAGAGAAGAATTCATTAAGAATGTTTCTTCCATAGAGGAAACCACTCCCCCTGCCCATTTTCCTTGGTGCTTCAAACACCAGACAACTTAGATATACTAGGAGGCATAAAAATAAAATTTATATTAACTACTATGTTACTTTGTTGTGGGATGAATTAGGGAAAGCATTTCTTTTAATTCTGTCTCTCCTCCCCTAGTTTTAATTAATTGGCTCCAATCTTGGAGAATTTCAGGAAATAAATATTTTAAGCATGCATTATAGTTGTATATTTAAGTGCCAAATGAGGAAAGCAATTGCAAGGCAGACTAAGCATTTAATCCAAAGAAAATTACGGTTGAAACAATATTTGTTGGGGAGCATGGGGTTGCAGAGTGTGGGTAGTGGATAAAGAAACTGAGGGCATTTACAAGCTTCAGAAGTCAAGACATTATGAAATTAGCATACATTAAAAGTGGTAACCATAAACACCCATGTCAGGGAAGGCTGGGAAAGTTGCCAGTGCCTGCTTCTTTTCTCCTAGCCAAATTGGCCATATATGGTTCAGAGGAAGGACTCTAGACGATGTTCAAGGACTTTATGTGAAGAGTGTGAGGTTGTTTATGAATGTCTGTAGTTGATGTGGTTGGTGGCTAGGTAAGTAGAGGTTGATCACAGGGTCAAATGAACTATTTGAACTGGCGAGGCACAAAAGGCCTGGTTTTGTAGTCTTTGGCCTAGTGCAGGGGTCCAAGATATTGTCCCCGGGAGATAATCTGGCAATATCTTGGAGGTACTTGTGGTGGTCACATCTGGGGAGTTGCAGCTCTGCACTGCTGGCCTGCGGTGAGTAGAGGCCAGGGCTATTGTTGAACATCCCGTAATGCACAGGACAGCCCTTCACAATGAAGTTATCAGCCTAAAGGGTCAGATGGGCCAAGCCTGGTGCACTCTGGCCCAGGAGTGTTTACATTGTCCTTCTCCCAGATCCCTCCTCAGCTTAAAGTCCCCAGTTGTAAACTAATATGTAGAATTGGTCTTCCGTTATGTGCTTTTTAAATTATAAATAGGACATTTTTAGAGAAAGGAGGATATGAGAGAGGGAGAGAAGCATTATTTAGTTGCTCTCCACTGTGGGAATTTACATTCTGAGGCTAAACAGCAAATGCATGCATTTGCTAGAAAAGAGATTTAAGAAAAATATTCACACTTTTATGAAGTTTGTGAGTTGTCCCTTAGGGTGAAAAAGGCCAGTGAGTCAGAAATAATTTACATGGCTTGGAAGCTAAAACCAGAAAGGCTTCAGATGATTGAAGGCAAGCTGTCATTATTTTTATGCTGTTGTACAATGTGCATGTTGTGCAGTATTTCCTAAATAATACTCATCCAAGGACCTCACACCTATTGCATAAAATTTTCAATTGTCATAAAGAAACCCTCCTCTCTCTCTCTTTTTGCACATTACATTATACACCAAACCTGCAGTTTCAAGCTTTCTCAGTGTGACCTAAAAATATTCGCTGCATACCATGTGATTGTGGCTAAGAGAAGGTGTAAGAAGCTGGAGTTTTTCTAACAGTCAGCTTCTCTTTGCTTTGACCTTTGTGGTTCTATAGAAGTCTGAAGAAAGGACTGAATAGTCATTTTAGCAATGACATTTAAAAAGTAGCTTCTCAGGGTGTGCTCAGTAGATTTTGCCTTGTCATTTTGGACAGAGAGAGGTGGGGACCAATGTGATCACGATAAAAGTCATTGGTCCCAGTTTGTAAATAAAGTCTGCAAGCTTCAGTCATTGACAAAAAGAGAACTTCTTGATGTCATATAGAAAGTGCAAGCAGATAGACATTGATCAGATACACTGTGTTAGATTTATAGACACCTAATTTTAATTAGACATTTTGTTTTTAAAACTTCTTTTTCTGATGGCAAAAGTAGTTCGTGATTATTACAGAGAATTTGGAAAATATAGAAAGGAGGTAAAAAGAAAAAATCCATAATCTGCTGCTCAGAGATAACCAAGCTTTTATAGTCTTCTCATAAAGCACAACTTAAAAAGAAAGCTTTTGTTTAATTTTGCAAATAAATTTCTGTATCTGTTTCTTTATTAAACCACAAAACCATTGTGAGGTGCATTGCCTGAATGAATGACAGGAAAATCTTTGTATACATATTTGTTTTTGATATTAATTTGAAGGAAATGAATAAACATGGTCTCAACATCATTTTGGAAATGTTAATAGTTTCAATTTAATTAATAATAGTCTCCATTTTCCTGGTTTGAGTGTAATCCAAATTCTTTAAAAAGGCAAATACTTTTTTTTAATTAATTTTTTTATTTTTTGAAGAGTGATTTTATTTAGGTTTTTTTGTGGGGGAGGTAATTAGGTTTATTTATTTATTTAATTTTGAAGGAGGCACTGGGGATTGAACCCAGGATCTCGTGCATGCTAAGCATGTGTTCTACCACATGAGCTATAACGTCCCCCCTGGCAAATAATATTTTTATTTATAGGACTTATTTCTTAACGTTGATTCAAAGATTTCATTAAAGTACCTATTAATCCTAAAAGCACTGCTTGTGCCTCTGATTTAACATTTTTTTTCTTTTCATCCATTATTTAAGATATTCTAGTAAGACAGATAGATAATAAGGTATAATGTAAAAATCTCCCATAATCTCCACTGCACTGACATCACCGCTGTTAACAGAGTTAACCACTGTTAATATATATTGATATACTTCATCAGACTTTTTCTTATGATGCTTAACATAGCGTAGACATAGTGGTAATCATTTCTAACTCGCATCATTGGGATTGTACTACACAGACTCTTATGTACCAAGTTTTTTCACTTAGTATCTCTTGAACGTCATTTCTTTTCCACGCACAAAAATCTACTGCATTCTTTTTAATGGATGTGCTGTTTTACCAATTCCGTATTTATGGACACTTATTTCTGATTTTTTGCTGCAGTGAACATCGTTGTATATCTCTCGCTATGCCCTTCTTTGGGAGTTTGATCCCAGCCAAATCTAACCTCTTAAAATTCTGTAAGGTTGCTATCATTATCTTTTTAAATTAATGAAAATCATTTGAAAGCGCACTGTGATACACGAGTCCTGTGGGCTTTACTTCCAGACAATCTCTCAGACCCCTCCACTTCAATGCATCGGCACTGATCCAGCGCAGCGCAGGGCATCTCACACACAGTCATCGCCCACTCAGCCCACAGCAGTGGCCTCGGAACATCTGCTCTTTACCATCTGTGAGCCCTAGAATGATGTTTTAATAATGCAATACATAAGTTTCCTGCTAAGAATCTTTCAAAGGCTTCCTGCAACCTTTAGAGTAAAATTCAAATGCCTTTTTCGCCATGGTCCTCAAGCATTATAGCTGTTTAACGCTTTTCTTCCCTACATCCTCTCATAGCAGTTTCTTTTTTGCTTATGTTTGGGACAGACCAGCCCCCTTTCTGTCCTGGGGACATATATTAGTCCACAGTCAGCAAGCTGGAGACCCAGGAGAACTGACGATACTTCCAGTCTAAGCCCACAGGCCCGAAAACCAGCAGAACCAATGGTGTAAATTCCAATTCAAATCCTTGTCTGAAAGCAGAAGACCAGTGTCCCAGCTCTGACCCAGTAAGGCAGAAAGAGCAAATTCTCCCATATTCAGCCTTTTGTTTCTAGTCAGGCCTTCAACAGACCGAAGCAGGCCCATCCCCGTCTGCTTCACTCAGTCTGCCGATTCCAGTCTTAATCTCATCCAGACACATCCTCACAGACACACCCAGAATAATGTTGAACCAAACACCTGGGCCCCCCATGGCCCAATCAAGTTGATACATGAAATTAAAGATCATAGAACCATTTCCTGCCGGCAGACCACTGTATTGTTTGCAAGGTTTTTCGTAGAACTGGCTTGTTCTCTTTCTCCAGTTCTCAAGTCAAATGTCAACATCTCTGACTTTTCCAAACCGCACTCTCTCAGGTGGCCTTCCCCAGAATTACCACATTCTCTCACAACATGCTGAGTATCATTTATCACTTATCCCAATACATAACTTTTTGCTTGCTGTTTACTTGTTCTTTATCTCTCTTACTAAAATATAAATTATATTAGGGTAGGGACCTAGCATGTGTTGTCCTTTTTGGTATCTACCAAAAACGTGTGCCATAAATGAATAGCATTATTTCAACATCAATTGGATAATTTAATATTAGATTTTAAAAGTCCTGTATAGACAAATTTTCCTTGTAGAAGAATTCCTAATAATATATGGAGATAAGCCCTCCTACAGGAGGTGGAGTTTAATCTTCCCCCTCTTACAAGAGGACTGGACGGTGACTTGCTTCCGAAGAACAGAGGATGGGAAAGGAGGAATGGTAAACTTAGACAGTGGAGAAACCTGGCAATCACTACCTTAATCAGAAGATCATGCGGATAGCATACATCCCTGACAGGATGCATTCAGAAAGGCACAGCATCGCTTCTGTGGAGTTCTTGCCAAAAATGCATATCATGTAATGTAATCACACGAAAACCTCAGACAAGCCCAAACCGAGAAGCGTTTTACAAAACAGTTAACTGGTTTCATCAAAAGTGTCAATATCACAAAAGACAAGATAAAAGGAAATGTCACAGTTTGAAAGAGTTGAAGACGACACAACAACTCAATACAATGTGGCATCCTGGATTGGATCCTAGAACAGAAAGAGGATATGAATGGGAAAACTGGTGAAATCCAAATGAAATCTCAAGTTTACAGAAATGTATTAATGCTGACTTCTTAGTTTTAGCCAAAATATGATGGTAATGCAAGATGTTAACAGCAGAAACTGGTGAGGGTTATGTGAGAACTCTATTATCTTTGCAACTTGTCTATAAACGTAAATTTATTCCAAAATAAAAAGTTTATTTAAAAAATAGGTAATCACAAACCAGAATCTAAATAAACTGCAATATTTTTTTTCAAATCTTAGACATAAAAGAACAAAACACTGAAAACAGAAAGTCCCCCAGACTCATAAACACACACACATGCACATAAAGGTAACTATGTGAGGTGATAGATGTGTTAATTAACTTGACCATGATAATTATTTTACATATTTTACATAATGTATGTTTACTAAATTATCACATTGCACAACCTAAATATATACAATTTTTATTTGCAATTGTACCTCACTAATGTTGTGGAAATAAACTTATATATTGCTTCTGATATTCAAAAGTGCAATGATAAATCTATCTTTTTGTTAGTTAACTGTATATATAGAGAGAAACTGATAACTACTGTCCTTTGAATTATGCTTACAAAATTTCAAAATCTCCTAAGTCTCAACTATTACTTTCCACTTCTGTTACCGTCCTTCAAAATCCTTAAAAGACACTGTCTTTGCAGTTAATTTCCATTTAATGTTTATAATTGAAGAATATTGTTGCGTATACTGGCACCAAACAGATAGTTGCTGCTGTTAAAATGATCACTGCTTACAAAAGTTTCCGCATGACATGATTCTTACTTGTCTATACGTCTTAGCTTTCTTTCTTTTGAATAAAGCCAGAAAGATTATTGAGCAATCAATGGTAACGAACACCTGAAGTCAAAACTGCTGAATCCCAAGTCCCTCTGAGGCGTTAGACACAGAGAATCACCAACAAATTCTTCCACCAGTGTCTGAAGTGGCTTCTACTCTAAAATAGTCACTATCCAAAAGCAAGAAGAACAGTTTGTCCTTTTTGCTGTCACTTGGGTAGTTATATTCATTCCAGTGAATGGCATCTGCTACAGTCACTTGCGCAATACGTTGATAAATAATTCACTGTAGAAAACATCCTGGTTTAGGATTTACATGGAATTAGCTAAGAAATTGATACCTACTTAAGTCTTAAGACATTTTTTAAAATGTTGACCTGAATTGTTTTTCTTTACCTTCATGGAGTCACAGATCAAAGTCATGAAAGATAAGGAAAGATGTGGAATTATCACAGTTTGGAGGAGACTAAGATAATGGAATAAATAAAAGGTACCATCCTAGGTCAGATTCTGGGACAGAAAAAGGACATTGGAGAAAATCTGGCAACATCTGAGTAAGCTTTGTAGTTTGGTTAAGCACTTTATGCCCATGTTTATCTTCTGCTTTTGATACTTACGTCATGTTTTGATATCACATTTTGATACTTATACCGTGGTCTTGAAAGTTATTAACATAGAGAAACCGGGTGAAGGATAGACAACAGCTTTCTGCACTATATTTGCCACTTTTTGCAACTTCTGTTTAAGCCTAAAATTATTTCAAAATGAAAAGATTTTTAACCATGACATTGGAAAATTCCTCAGGAAGTTGTTACTTCAAAGAGAGACAGTATTTCTCAATAGTTCTAATACAGCCAGTTTACCCTCCAGCTTTGAAACAGGCCATTGTTTCTTCCGTCAAGCGGCAGATAAAGTGCAGTTGCTGGCTTGGGCTGTAGGAATATTTTGTACACAAGTGTGTATTCCAAGATCCTAGGATTATACTTTGTAAAGCAAAATTTTCATGTTTTGAGAGGCCTGTGGAAAGCAGGACCAGTTGAGAGAGTCACATTTTAAGTTTATTTATACAGAATATTTATGCTCATTGGGTGGAACTTTGGGTTGAATTGTCTAGATAATTTTTAACTTGGGGGATTTTTTTCCTCTTTCCACTTTTTTTTTTCTTTCTTGTCTAGGGCATATAGTTGAATTTGAATAAGTAAAATATAGACAACGTCACTGTAGTCCAAAGGAGGAAGCAAATACACAGGAACTTTGTTAAATGGGTAATAGAGGAATTCATTCTTTGAGATTACTTTAAAAGTGATCATCATGAAAAGGAGGTCCTTTTGGCAGTTCAGAAATCATACCCTGTCTTACTATTACATCCATTCATCACTTACCACTTGCCTGCCTATTCTTCTACCTCTAGCCTAACTCATTCCTCGAACTCTAGTCTATGTAACTCAGCAAGGAAGTGTCCCTATTTCACAGAAGAGGGAATGGAGGTTCAGAAAAGTGACATAACTGGCCCAGTCTAGGCTTCAGATTCAGACTGAGCCGTCTGCAAATGACTAATACTTGTATTGGTTGAACTACCCTGCAATAAATTCTATCCTTAGTGAATTGTGTCATAGTGAGATTCAGTATACAAGTTTAGTTTTTTGGGGTTTTTTTTGACATATTTGAAACATCCTGTTAATTTTAAAAGAAAATGTGATATTTCCTTTGAAAATTGGTCATACATAATTAGATTTTCTTCAAAATTTAGAAATATATAAGAAAATTCCAAGTCTTCCAGTTACTGTTACTAGGTTCCATTAATAGCAAAATGTATCAAGCTGATAAATTGTATGTTTCATAAGTACATTAACTTAACGTGTCAACATCTTAGAGGACCTTTTAATAACATATAGTATTGCAGCACCCTAAAATGTGTTTCTTAAAAGCCAGAAAAAAAATTAGTGATCTAAAAGAAGTAACTCAATGTTTACTTTAAAAAATCTACCTTTGGCCCTTCATTTATGGGTTCAGAACTATAGTGAAAAATTTATGAGTAATCTCCTTGGCACAAAACAAACTTTGCAAAGCAGAGATAAATAACCAGTCCTACTCTGATCTCAATGAGAGTTTCTACTAAAAAAAAAATTATGTACTTTGGATATGGGAAATATTACTCCGAGGAGCTTTTATTCTAGAATTCTGATGCTCTGTAATTGGATTAGTAGACGAAGATCATTTACTTGATAAAGAGGGAAAGAAAACTTTGTGGCCGTTGTAGCTTTCACCTTACAATTAAGAGTGACATAATTAAATGCTCGACTTTAGCACCCTGTTATAAGATACAGGTTTAAACCTATCCCTTACATCATGAAACCAGCAAGTTTCCTTCTGTGTGCCCCAGAGCCCTTCTCGGTGAAGTTGAAATGCATTAAAGGTTCTGAGCAGACAGTACTCTGCTCAAGCTCTCAAAAAAACAGAGAACACCAACACTCCTTACAAGTTCCAAAACGACAGTGTGAACTAGATAATCATTGTTTCCTAAACCTTCCTGGTCTCAAGAATCATCTAGGTACCAGTTTAAAATACCTTTTCCTAGGCACGTCATCTGGAAATTTCAATTTAATAGTTTGCAGTGGGGCCTGAGGATCTGAATTGTAGACAAATGTCACCGGCGACCAGGCATATTTGAGACACAAATTTTTAAAAATAAAATAAAGCATGTGTTACTCCTACCAGGAGTTAATACAGAAAGAATAGAAACTCTGCTATTAGTCAAATTCAGGTTTCCTCATTTATGAGTTTTTTAATCTCTCCTTCAACATCTGCTTTAAAAGGTAATCATATTATCAATCTCTCAAATTTATTGTCAATATTACATACAAAGGATCTAGGCTCTTGCTACTCAAACTGTGGTCTGGGGACCAGGACCTAGCAGTCACTGAGAACTTGTTCAAAAACGCAGAATCTCAGGCCCCGCCCCAGACCGTCTGAACATGCTTGTTAAGAAAATGGGCTGGATGATTCACATGCCCTTTGAAGTTGGCTAAGTGCTGGCCTTGTCGCCGAGTCAGGGTTCAGGAAATGCTAGAGTCTTTCTTTCTCATTATAGTTGTTGTACCAATAATTCAATTGAGCTGAGGTTCAGTGAGTGTCACCACCATTTCTTACTGCTGGGTTAAGCCCATCAGGTACACTTTCAATTCCTGTACAGTGCAAAGGCATAAATAAATCAACAAATGCATGGGCTGAACATCAGACTCCCTGCAAAAGGTAACTGAGAATTTCACTTTCCGGCCTTTGCTCCCGCACTCTGCCGCAGGCAGGGAGCAGACAGTTCCCATTTTTCAGTCTCTTTTAGGGATTATTTCAGATTTTCTCACACGTGCCTCACTGACAGTTTCTTACACAGCTTTCACTATTTTTAGCAATTGTTGGTAGCAGGAGAAGCCTACATCTTATAACTGAATTGGTCGCGGCTTGAATAAAAATTGGGAGAAGGTTTTATTAAAAGGTTTTGGGTTCCTTTTTCTTTCTTTCTTTCTTTTTTTTTTTTTTCTTTTTACTTTCAGAACTTACCATTGAATTCTGCAGAGTCCGAGGAGGAGAATTAGGTACAACCTGTCTTACTGCCTCAAAGACATTTTCAGTAATTGCCAGCAGTTAAGGTGCACAGCACATGTTAGTACATGACAAATGAAAATGAAGACTAAGTTTTAAACTTTGGGGGTGCACTCAGGGAACAGTGGAAAAGCCTGGCTGCTGCACTGAATATTTTAGCTGGAATGCTTTTATTAAAACAGTAAATGAATTTAATGTTTGAAAAGAAATGAATAGGATAATTCTCAGATTTGTAGATACTCCAGCCACACACAAAATAGGTTTCTTCAATGCTTTGTGTCTCTGAAGAAGTGTCTATTATGTGCTTATAGTATAAAAAAACAAGTCTACCACTTTGATGATTTTTTTTCAGTGCTAACCTTGGCTTTCTTTTAGCTTAATAGGAACAACTGTGTCTACATTATAGTTACATTGCCGCAGTTCAGGAATGCTTTCACTTTTATTTTCTCATTGTTGTTACCCAGTCCTTTCTCATTCATCAGCTCAGTTGATCTTCAGGGGAACCGTGAGCCAAACAGGAGCTTAGCACATCACTCTCACGAAAGGGGCCTCGTGCCAGGATGTAAACATCGCTGGTACCTTCTGTCTATCACCTTTGTTGATCTCCCATATCCTTATGGAACTGGGAGGGTATTTTACTCCCCAATCAGGAATAATTGTGTCAGACAGCAAAAGAAAGCAGAAAGCATTCTGGTTTGAGCTACGCACATACTTTTTTTCCCCTGAACTATTTGGGAGAAGGTTCCCTGCATCATTCCCTTTACCCCTTCATATTTCAATGTGCATTTCCTAAATTCTGTCACTCATTTTGGCATATAATTTTGCAGTCACAAACATTTTTTATTGCAATCTAACCATTAAGTTTATATCCTTTCCTAGTTTTAATTCTTTCCAACATACCTTATGTTTTTCGTATGTTATTGCTTTTCAAATGTTTTTAGCCCATGAGTTCTCCTACTTAACCTAGCTGAGTAGTGAGAGCTTGCCAATTCCTTGACTTTCCTCGTGGCTTTGTCCCCTACCGCCTGCAGCTTATCTGTACATTTCTGGTAAGGAGTGGCCATAACTGCATCGTAACTTTTTTCCACAATGCAGCCTCAGACTGACCCACCCAGAGCTCAGCTGTTATCTTTCAATCCCTCGTAATTACCCCATATTCATATCAAAAATTGTTGCACATAATTAATGATTCCACATGGTTACACTGTCTCTTGCATCTTTTAGTGGTCTTTGCAGGCATTCACTGTGGTCAGAAGACCTGAGTTCTTGTTCCAGCTCTGTCACTTATCAGAGAGGTAATCTTTGCCAATCACCTAATTTCCCACAATCTTAGTTACCAAAGTTAAAATGATATCCAGCTTCTCTATCTGTTAAAACCAGCCTTATCCACTTTAGGCTTCTTTTGAGGATAAAATGATAAGGTGTATGGGAAAGGGCTTTATGAGAAATGCCAGAGTATTGTAAAACAGTATATCTTCAAATATTCAGAATCAGAAAGGATCATAGACTAAAATGACTGGGTCATCTTGCAGATGAGGACATGAATGGACAGAAAGATTAAATAACTTGTTCACAGTTTGGCAGAGCCAGGCTTCCTGGTTCCCAAACCAGTGTTTTTTCAATCTCAGTAAACTGTCTTCCGAGACGGAGTCAGCCTCTCAGGGTGCTCAAGTTTATGCCTTGATGTTGTAAAGAACACAATCCCAAATCCCCCAATTTTTTTTTTTTTTTGCCAAATATTTAAAGCACTAAATGTGCAGAGTATAAAAAAAATACAAGTTTAGAAAGAGAATTTAAAGAAAACTCACGAAGATTATAGGTGACAGAATTTTACTTGAGATTATTTGCAATATCTGTTAAGAAATCATTCTTGCTCACTGAGGTTCAAGCTTCATCAAAGCATCAGCAACTAAGATTTATGTTAAGCTTGAGCAGATTAACCCTCAGTTCAAGGTCAATAAATGGCCCCTATAAATTGTCAATAATCATTGTTTTTCAACAGATTTCAGTACAAACATGCAACCACAGGATGACAGGTTAGCAGTGGGATAGTTCTGCCTAAAGCTCAATTCAATATTGTTCTAAAAATTTAGACTTGCAATTATTAAAGAGGCAACTAGCATGATTTTTAGATTAAACTAAGTGACAGATTAATTTGTTTTTAGTGATAAATGTTGAAGGGATATCCCCCTAGACACTGGATTGACTCTGCTCTGTGTCCATTCAAACAGAATCTCCCTCGTAGAATTTCTAAAAAGATAAGAAGGGAGACGAGGTCTGAAGCTCACAAATCTAAGAATTCTGTTCTGAGAACAAAAGTCTTCACTGTGTACTCTATTGAAATCAAACTTCTAATTCCAGTGAATTATAGGGGAGTTATGCCTAGATTTCAATCAGAGAAAAGGATGCAGTCTACAAAGTTCAGAGCAATTGTCTTGAGAATGCCCCCAAAATTTCTGTCAGGGCAACATTTCTGTACACTCATGCATCAGAGCTATTTCACGGTTCTCAGCAAAGGTTTGAACAGTAAGATCCAAGACTTTATGCATATTTTTACAGATAATAAGTTCATATTAACAAAACTGAAAATCACTGAATTCTCAGAGAACATCACCCAGACTGTTCCTCTGACTCACTGATCCTGGAAGTTTAAACATGAGAAGGATGGTGTCAGTTTTAGGTTGTTACCGATCTGTCTTTTGGTATCGGAGAGAAACATCAATAAATAATAGAATTTGAAAGCCCATGATTTTCAATCAGTGCATTTCATTTTTCTTTTTTTAATGTAATACCTCCCCCCCCCAAATATAAAAGCAACATGGCAATTCTTTATCAGTTACAGATGTTGGGTTCCTAAAAAGCCCTGCATTTGGCAAATCCTGAGCACAAAGAATATACAGCCTGAGGAGAAAAACACACGCCATAAAAATATGATCCGTGTTTTTAACTTAGTAAATAAAAGTAGAAGGCATCTGCTTTAGAAACACACCAGATTTGCTGGCATTAAATATTCGCTTCAGTAAGTCACCCCCTTCCTGAGTCACCTTTATCCATTATTCAGGAAAAATTGCTGAAGTAGATTCTCAAGTTACCCTCATGTTATCAGGCTATAACTCTATTTAATGCTTTCCGAATCCTTTCTACCTTAGAATTTACTGTTGTTGTTCTTTAAATTATGCTTTTCTTTATTTGCTTTCTGCAAGTCTCAGCAAATGCTCGCGTAATACCTAAATTTTTTACAAGGTATCTATCTTAATACTTAGGCATTAGGGGAGAGAGAAGAGAGTCTGGTCATGAAGGCATACACAGAGAGGTTGGGGAAGGCAAAAACAGAGCTGGCTACAAACATGCATGTGTCCTCTGAACTGGGCAATGCTTCCATGAAGGGGACAGGATGGAGCCACACATTAACCTCAGTCAATCCAAGCTGGTTTTTTGTTTTTTTTTTAATTAAAGTCCATAACTCTCATGTATGGCTGAAGCATCATGCTGTACACCAGAAACTGACACAACATTGTAAACTGACTACGCTTCAGTAAAATACACACACACACACACACACACACACACACACACACACACACACACACACAAAAGTCTATAGCTCAAATCCTCTTCAGATCATACTAACTCAGAAATAGAGCCAAGGAGACAAAAGACATTTTGCTTCTAAATTTTAATAGCCATAAAATGAGGTCTGAAGTAGAAAGCTTTTTTCTGAGGCCTTCCCTACCTCCCGCATTTCCCCACCCACCGTGACTTGAAGATAAACAGGCAGACATGAGCAGCCGACCTGACTTTTCCACCCAGTAGCAGCAGGGTGAGGAGCTGGTTCTGAGAGCACAGAGGCCTGTCGGGGCCTGCAGGAGGCCAAACACACCTGCCAGCTTAGTGATGAGAACCTGGGAGCGCAGTGAGCCACCATGCCGCGGGGGAGGCAGCCCGGGAAGGAGCTGAAGGCTGAGCCCACCCGGCCTTAGGATTGTCGGGCTCTCCCCACTAATTAAATAAACAACAGTGCTTGCCTTGGGGAAGAGAAAAGAGAGAATGAAGAAAGAAAAGAGGGAAAGTCAATACACTGCCCCTGGGAGAGTAGGGCAGAAGAATCTTCATTATTGAAAATAGTAAGAGCAATCCTTTAACAACCATCCCCCACACCCCCCAGCACATACACACACATCTGCTATCGTGGAAAAATAGATAACCGTTATTATTTTGAATGTGACTCCATCTTTTTATTTGGATTGTGTTTTATCAGGTAGTATTGATTTCAAAGTCCAATTATGCACACAACTCAGCTTGGAGACAGCTATTTAAGATTTAGAGGAAGGAGAGATCGGTCACTGTCTACAGAGTTCAAAGAATCGGCCCTGGGCATGGGAGCGAGCAAAGAGAGCTTAATTGTTCTTCAATTTATTTCTCTCGTTTTAAATAGATAATGCTTAGCTTAAGGGCAAATACAAGGTATTTATAAAGTATCCCCTAGATTTCTACTGGCAATATCTCATTTACTTATTGATACAGTTAGAGAAAAGCTTTCTGTTTATGTTGACATTCTCTCCCTAGAAGAACAGCCATAAAAACAACACTAAAAAACCTTTTTTCGTGCTTGCTTTGGCAGCACGTATACCTAAATTGGAATAATACAGAGAAGATTAGCATGGCCCCTGCGCAAGGAGGACACGCAAATTTGTGAAGTGGTCCATATTTTCTAGGAGCTTAGGATTAGCAGATACAAACCACTGTATATAAAATAGGTAAACGACAAGGTCCTGTAGAGCACAGAGAACGCTATTCAATATCTTGTAATAAACCATAATGGAAAAGAATATGAAAAAATACATGTATGCATAACTGAATCATTTTACTGGACACCAGAAACTAACACGTTGTAATTCAACTGTACTTCAATTTTTAAAAACCCAAAAAACCCTTCTTCTGTTCTACATTGACTGCAAGGAGGTTTTCAGTAGCACCTGCACCAAATCTAGTCCTTGTGTCTCCAATAATAATGTCTACCACAGGGTATGTGAGATAAGAAGGGCGCCAACTTGTAACAACACTTTAACAAGCAGCACGTGCCCTCGCTGGAAAGACATAAATACAGAGGCTGAGGACATCTAACATACCACGTGACCGGACCGAGCAGTGCAGAACGGGTTATTACACAGAGAGGAAGGTTTAAGTCTCCTCAAGTTTGGTAGAGATCAAAGTGGTTAGCTTATCACTTCCTGAGCCAAAATGTTCAACATGAGGTTATTTGAATGCCAAACCTTTCCCAGATAAACATATTAAAAGTACATCATAAAATATTTTTAAAAAATTTAATTAAAAATGAATTTATTATTATTTTTTAAGCACATCGGACAACCCCGGCAGAAAATGGGCAAAAGATCTGAACAGACACTTCACCAAAAAAAGATGTCTGACATCATTAGTCACTGGGGAAATGTAACTTGAAACCACTACACCTGCATTAGAAAGACTAAACTTCTAAAAACTGACAGTACCAAGTGTAGATGAGGATGCAGAGTGAAGGGGACTCTCATACATTGTTCATGGGGATGTGAAATGGTACAATGACTTTGGAGAGTGACGTGGCAGTTTCTTAAAAAGTGAAACATAACACCTACCAGGTGCCAATTCCATTCCTAGCTATTTACCCTGGAGAAGTGAAGACATATGCCCACACAAAGACCTATATGTGAAAGAGCATATCAGGTTTACATGTAGTGGTTGAAAATTGGAAAACAACCCAAGTGTCCATTAATAATGAATGGATAAACAAATGGTGATACATTGACAGTGGACTACTACCCAGCAATAAAAAGGAATGGACAGTTGACGTTCTCTACAACATGGGTGAATCTTAAAATAAGTAGCTAAGTGAAAGAAGCCAAGAAGAAGAGCACATAGTGGATGATACCATTTAATTTCAGAAAATGTTAATTAATCTGTAATAACAGAAAGCAGATTAGTGATTTTCTGGGGAAAGGGTGGAGGCGAGGAGGATTACAAAGAGGCAAATGATGGAAATGTTCATTATCTTGATTGTGGCGTGTAGTAAGATGCACCAAACTGTACTTTCCAGATGTGTGAGGTTTGGCACATTTCAATTATACCTCAATAAGACTAGGGGGAAAACACCTTGAGAAACCTAGCACTTTAGGACATTTAGATTTAGGTCTTTCCTGCCTCCATTCCGGAAGGGGAAATCTTTATCACTTAGGAGGCATTTACCAAGGAATCCACTGTGTTTGGAAAAATTGGGTCATGGACTTTAGGCAGCCTAGCTGACAGTCAAAAGAACTGACCTTGTCTGATAAAATGCATGTAGTCAGATCTCAGTGGTGGGAAACTTACTTATTCAGATTTAAGGCTTACTCAGCAAAACAAGAAAGGCTGTCGTATCTTGAGGTCTTGATCCGGTTCAATAAAACTTAGAAGGAGTGATGTCAGTAGTCCTATAATCAGACTAGGTGGGTACACATGATCAGATTATATAGAAGCTCTATAAGTCTTATTAAAGAAAGAATTGAATTACATTATTACTTGATTAGGCTCCTTAATTTCCTAGATTCATTTATGAGCTGGAGATCCAGACTTTCCAAAACGATCTTACTCAAACTCTTCTGTCTTTCAAACTTTTTTTTTTAAAGCAATAGACTCTAATCAAGCAAAATCTCACTCAAAACACCCACCTCAATCACTGCCACTGCTGCAGATAAAAGTAGAAATTTATGAGCACATGTTTATTTTACAAGTTTATATTTTTAAATCCTTATTGACAAGTATGACACAACCAGAGAATAAAACACAGGGTTGGATGATTTTAGCTGATATATCGACCTCAGCTTCCCTTTCTGTTTCTTGCCGGGATTACAGAGTTTTCAGAAATTCCAGACTCATGTAGATAAGGAATTTCAAATGGTATTTTTTTAAAAAAATCAGTGCCCATGGAAAACTCTTCAATTAAACTGATCCAGAAGCTAAAGAAGATGTTAAAAAAAAAAAAAAAAAAGTTGCCTCTAAGTGGAATCACCGATAATATCTAACAACTGATTTCATTTCAAAAAGGCAGGCAAAAATCACCAAAGGTTTACAGTGTTAAAATCATTTATCATGAAAGGATCACAGCTCCACGTGCTGTGCGTTTTCTTGTCCCTGCACAGCTCTACTCCGTGGTAAGCACACATAAAGTGCACTTCCCCGAGCCTCGCCAGCTATTTCACAATGGTGCACACACGTTGTAACAGTGGCTTTACTTGTACAGTTTGATGTGTTCAAACATGCAAAAACTTCAAGTCGAGGAAAGAAAAAGCTGAGTCAGAACCAAGTGACAAACTTAACAGCCAGTGAAGCAATACTGAGGAGGTTCAAGTATCTAATCCAGATGGCAAAGGTGAAGGTGTTTTGCGGGTGAAATTAATGCGCCTGATGCGTTTAGGTTGAGTCAATCAACAGATTATCCTTGGTGTCCTGAGTTAACCAGTTGAATCCTTTAAAAGAGAGTCTAGAGATCAGAAGCAGAAGCCAGAGACTCTTTTGAGGAGCTTGAAGAAATCAGTCTCCTTGAGTTCTGTGGCTGCCAGGAGTAAATACTGCCAACAACCACGTAGGCTGGGAAAACGCATGAGCCTCAGTTTGAGACCCTGGCCCCAGTCCACACCTGGAATATTCCCAAAAGCAGAGGACCCAGCAAACCTTGCCCAGACTCCTGATCCGTGGAAACTGTGATAATAAATGTGTGTTGTTTCAAAAGGACACATTTGTGGTAATTTGTTCTCCAGCAATAGAGAACGAGTACAGATGCTTTATTCCCAGGCAAATACTGTGAGCACATCAGGGCTGTCATTCAGTGTTAAACACTCTTTAAACTCAGGGGTATAGGTGAGTGATCTCAGATGAGCTCAGAAAACTCAGCTCAGCTAAAGAAAAAACACTCGAGAGAGTCATTCAAAATTATGTCGTAAGAACCTGAGGAAGTTAGTAAGCAACATGCTAGGTTCTGAAATGCAAATGTGAGTTAAGCCAACGACTTGAAATGGTCTCTGAGTTAAATTTTGACTTATAACATATTCTAGTGTGTTTTATTACCATTAAAATGTTTTTACGTTTTTAGACTATATATTAAAGTACGTATAAATTACAAAGGTAAAAATGTAACCTTACAGTGGAGGAACTTGCCAGACACCCCCCTTAATCAAGTGATCAAAGTTAATGTGACCAGTAATGGGACAAACTGAAATCCTGTGTCTGCTGATAGGATGTTAGTGAGAATGACACAGCACCGCTTCTGCTGTGTTCCTGCCGGAGATGCACTTTACCTGCATTTGATCACAAGGAAACATCGGACTAACCCAAACTGAAAGACACTATACAAAATAACAGACTAATCTCCAAAAGCTTCAAAGTCATGAAAGTCAACAGAAGACTGAAGAATTGTTCCACAATTGAAGGAGACTGAAAAAAAAACATGACAACCAAATACACTGTTATGATCCTGGGCTAGATTCTTTTGCTATAAAGAATATTTTGGGGACAACTGGCAGAACTCGAATGGGGTCTGAGGATTATGATTGCATGTAAATCATGATTGTATGTTAATTTCTTGATTTGATGGTTTTACTGCTACTGTTGGAGGAGAATGTCCTTGTTTATAAGAATTGCACGTTAAAGTACTTGGGGTTAGGAGATATCTTATTAGCAATTCACTTGCAAATATTCAGGAAAAAGATGTTCTTTAAATTTTTTGGAAGTTTGAGATTGTCTTAAAAGGTACACAAAAAACTACACACTTGAACTTTTAAGAAATTATGCATTTGGGCAACCCCTAAGTACTTCTTATGGAACACTATTTTTAAAAGTCTCTCCTTTACTTTTTTCCAAATATAACACTATGTTAAATAAAACTCCCTCTCGTCTATATGGCAACTATACACTTCTCTATTTATTTAAAAAATTGTAAAATTGATCATTTTTCTTTTTTTGTGGTTCCACTAACTGTTTAATTTTTCTATTCCTTTGTGATAGGTTATGATTTGTATAATCATAGAGTTGAAAAATTTGTGGGAGATATTTGCTAAAATAAGTACAAATTTCGCTTTTCATATTTTCATGCGTCCAATAATTTTACATTTCAAACATGTAGTTTTGCTTGGGATTTTTTTCCTTATGCATCCTCCAGTGCTATTTATTATTTAGAATCAGTTAATTACTGCATTCTACAAGTTGTAGTGGCGAACAGCAAATCCACCATAGATAGTCAAATGTTATTTCAGGGTACAGTATACAAATTATACAACTGGAAAGCCATTTCTTTGTGACTTAAGCTTAGATGCTAAAAAAAAAAACCTTATAATCCTATCTTCTTTTTATTGTTAACTAAATTTCCAAAAATATCTTTCTCATCTACAGTCACTGTATACAAGTTAACGTGTTTAGAAAAGCTTGTAAACATTTCTATGTTTCATGTCTTTTAAAGAAAAATATTTCCCACTAAATTTTTGGACATTAATGTTTTCATAATTTTTGGTGTCATGAAACCCCTATATTGGAATAATTACTCCTTGATTAACAGATGAAGATGAGTAGGGAAAGGAATGAGGGCAAAATTCTCTGCACCTTTTTGCTCCCAAGGCTGCTGCTATATGTAATGTTTAGCTCTTTAGACAGCCTACAGAAACTGACTTTCTAGACACACCTCTCCTTCTTCAGCTGGCACTTTTCTTAAGCCGACACGAAGCAATCAGACTTGCAGATCAACTCTGTCAACATTCAGTCTAACATTCAGGTCTCTCATTCAGTGCTAAAAATTTCTTTAAGCTCAGAGTTACAGCAGAGAGAAATCCCTGAAACTCAGATCAGCGAAAGAAGAAACAATAGGAAGAGTTATCCAAAATTACACACAAGGAAAGTGAGGAAGATAAGGAAGCTGCTCACTGAAAATCAACAGTGATCCCCACCCCCCAACATAAATCCCATGTGAGGCTTTAGGTAACACGTGCACCATGTACGAAAATTAAAATGATACATCATCAAAGGTAAAGCTGTATTTCACTGCAATGGGTAATTTAAAGACCCCAGGTTTTAAAACCAGATGGCCACATGCTAGCTTTATTATCTGCTGGTTAGGTAAACTCTGATGGGTAATTTAACCTCTCAATGCCTTAGTTTCCTCATGCGGAAACTGGAGACGATGCTATTTACTTTGCACACTGGTGCATGATGAGATATGCCTGGGGAGTATCTGGCACCAGGACTGGCATGTAATAGGCACCAAGGAAAAAAATGATAATTATCCTTCATACTCATGAGGTGGTGAACGAAGGTACCAAAAGGAAGTCCTATTACAATTTTTAAAAATGGTTATATTTTTACCAAAATCACACATGCACGCAGTTCAAAAAGTTCAATAATATTAAGACATGTATAAAGAAAGTACGCAGGACTCAGCCCCGTCTCTCTAGTCCTCAGTCGCACTCCCAAGAGGTAACTCAGTTCTGCTTTACTAAGCTGCTGCCACTAGTGCAGTTTCAGCGTCCCAATATTTGGTTACATCACTCAAATATGATTACCTATTACATAATATCACAATAGTATGACCATGATTATATTTCATTTCTTTTTCCCCTAAAGCTAATCATTACCTCTTTTAAAATTTTTCTTAGTGTTCTATGCGATTATCATTGACTTTTTTCCCCCCAACAGTCTCCAAGAGCTTTTTAACATAATTTTCTGCAGAGGCATCAGCATAAACAGTCCTTTTTTTTTTCCTTTTCTTTCTTTTTAAATTTTTTTTCCTAGAAATGTGCCTCCTATAACCTTTGTCCTCTTCCTCCAACCTGGAATATTGCTCTCTGGGCCTCCTGCACATCTCTTAGGAGCTCTTTTCCCCATCATCTTGGCCATTTGTGTCTCTCTGGTGTTACTGGAATCTCCCTTTTCTTGGGTCCCCCATCTTCCTCAAACTAGTTTTACTCCCATGTTTTGGTAAATCACATCCTTCACTGGCTTCCTGGAAAAGACTCCTTAGAAAATTCATCTTGAGATCTATCCTGCAGTTATGAAAATGATTATTGACTGAGTATAAAATTCTAGTTTGAAAATAACTTAAAAAAATTTAAGGCATTGTTTCTTTGCCTTAGAGCTTTGTATCGTTGAGAAGTTCAGGATTACTCTTACTGTCCATCCTTTGTATGTGAATTCTCCCAGTTCAATGGTATTCTTATTGCCAATGCTTTGTATGTAGATTTTTTTTCTCTTTGGAAGTTTTCAGAACCTCCACCTATGATGTTCTGAAATTCCATGATGTTATATTTAGTGGTGAGTCTGTTTTTCTTCAACATGCTGGGATCTCAGTGGGCCTATCAATCTGGAGACTCAAGCCCTAGAATATTCCTTAAATTTATTTTTGATAACTTACTCCTCTTTGCTTTTTCTATTCTTTATTTCTGAAATTTTATTGATCAGATGTTGGACTTCCTAGTTTTTTTTTTAATTTTTTTTTCTGGAAGATTTTCTTAATTTTCCAATACTTCGATTGATGTTTTAAAAAATTCTGCCATCATAGTTATATTTCTAAGAGCTCTTTCTTATTCTCTGATTGTTCCTTTTTAATATCATCTTGTTCATCCTGAAATGTCTTCTGAATATGTTAATCTCTGAGTATATTAATTAGAATTTTTTAAAAAAACATATGCAATTCCTTTCATTGCTCTGTTTCCTCCAAAGTTATTTTTTCCACTGTTTTTTGCTGTTTTTCTGTGTTAAGGCTACCTCAGATATCTGGGGATCCTAGGAAGCCCCTTTTAAAGAATAAAATATGAGAAAGCTGTTTAAAAGCTCTATGTGCAAGGACCAGAAAGATTTTAAGAATGTCTTCAACAAATGAAGAAATAGTACAATACACAGAAAGCAGGGTATTTATGGTCCCGCCTAAAAAAAAGACTTGGGGATAAGTGTTGAAGAGTTAAATAATATCCTCTAAGAAAAATCCATCTTATATAAAGAGTAAAAGAAATAGGAAAAGAGGAAGCCAAATAAAGGTGTTTCAGCTGACCTGGTGAACCATTTGAAATGTAATCAGTTGAAGGACTTGATCTGATTGATGTACAGTGAGAAGATGCCACAAGAACCTAAGCATGGATGGTCTGATCCAAATGACAGTGAGAGAAAGCACGTGGAAGTGAGTTAAGTACAGGCTGTTGTGCTAAAGTATTTAGTGATCATATAATAGTTCAAAGGAGAGAAGTCTGAGCACTGTGCTGCTTCTCTGGGGGTGACAGTGACCTATGGCATTAAATGCCTTGGATTTTGAAGACAAGGGCAACACCAAAGTACCAACGAGTAAAAGAAATATTAAAATTTTGATGTTCTGATTACCTCTCATATTTCTACAATCCAGTGATCTCCGCAGAAGACATGCGAGGAGTTTGGCCCACAGTGCCGCCCTCCCATTCAGGAATCTACTGAATGATTAAATCACATACACTCTAAAATGATGTTTCTCTGGCAAAGAAAATTCACATTCTCATACTGGTCACAAGAGGCTCGCGTTTCACAGTATGCTCAGAGATTATCCCCTTATCTTTTCAGTTCCATGATAAAGCAGGGTTAGGCAAAAACTAGACCTGAATAAAATTATGTTTCTTTCCAATCAAATTACTGACTTCCCCTGTGTTCCCCCTACCCCTGCAATGTACGCCCCAGTGAGATATCGCAACATGCTTCACTTTACCATAATGTTATGGCAGTATCTTGTCCTTCTATCTTCTTGAGTCCCTGAGATCTTATACTTAGTTATTATTCCAAGTTTCAGATTAACATATTTGGATGTTTTTCAAACTTCTAAAAAAAAAAAAAAAACACCTTTAACATATGATTTAAAAACACTGAAAACGACAATAAATTTGCTATGTCTGTGAGTCTGTTTCTGTTTTGAAGATAAGTTCATTTGTGTCCTTTTTTTAAAGATTACACATATAAGTGATATACGGCATTTTCCTTTCTCTTTCTGGCTTACTTCGCTTAGAATGACAGTCTCCAGGTCCATCCATGTTGTTGCAAATGACATTATTTTATTTACAGTAGGATGATCTGGCTGATGCCGAAGCCATGCTGGCATCAGAGCACAGGGTTCAGTTCTGCGGCTAAATCTGGTGAGAAGGTGACTTAGCCAAGCTACAGCGCACAGAATAAGAAGAATAAAGATGAAGCCTCAAAGAACACCATCATTTAAGAAACTACTCAAGAAAGAACCAATACCCAATGCAACTGGAAAGTAACATATAGAATGAGAATCAGAGAAGTATGATGTCTCATAAGCCAAGGACGGAAAGGATTTTAAGAAGTAAGGGGTCACCAGAGATGAATATTAATTTCTCAGAAATCTCTTTTCTTGGGAAGAAAGGATATGATCAGGAGAGTGCCAATTAGGGCACTTTTTCCTTAAACTTAAGAAATAAACATAATCCTTTCACAAGGAAAAAATAGAGGACCCCCTCTCTTCTGGTGTTGAGTTAAATTATTTTCTGATGTTACTCATAGATGTAAAAATATGAAACTTGTTTTAACCTCATAATGCTTGTGGTTCTTATGTAATTAAAAAATGAACAGATTTATAAGTTAAATATAAGGAAAATTATCAAATAAACAGTCATAAAATTAAATCAATGTACTCTTGTGGATGACTTCCATCCTTCCAACCCCTTACCCCCCTGCCCCCAACCACCAGAAGCCAAATCACTGATTTCAAAGTGGATATGGTACAAATTGCCACTAGTCAGATAGTTTGGGTTTTGGCCTGTGAACACCACTGTGTTCTTGAGGTGGCAAGTTTTCCTACCACTTTTCTCTGTTGAAAGACAGCAGAACTTTTATTCAGTGTGCCCTGAAGTTATTTGGCTTCCATATGGCACAACCTCATCATCCACATATTAAGTTGGCATCTGTTCCTTTGTCATTAGCCAATGTCATTCAAAATAGCACTGTTTGTTACCAACTAGATAATCTTGGACAGTGAAATAAGGTGGCATGACTCAGACACCAGGTGTTCATGGCTTTTTTTTTTTTAATAAAAGAGTTTATTGAAATGAAATTTTCAGCTGTAGAAACACTAATTAGGTTCTCCTTCCCCAGACCTATCACTCTATTTAGGGCTCAGACAATAGCTGCAATGAAATGACCAAGTTCAGAGATAACCTAATGGTACATATGCTCTGTAGCTGGGCCTGTCATTGTGTGAAGCAAGGAGATAAAAATTAGAGCTGATATAGAGATGATCTCTTGGAATGCTTTTGCTTCCAATCAGAGTATGAAAGGGAGGCCTTTCCTGGACTCCTACTGCTGGGTGCAAAGTCTACCAACCATCCTTCTTTGCTGGCTTTCTCCTCTTCTGACTCTCTCCTTTACTCTGTGCAACCTCTTACCCAGAGGGCTTAAGCTTGGGAGTGGCCCAATTTCCAGCAAAATACACACACTTAAAAACCCAAAAGCGGTTTAATCCCCAAATGGTCTAGTTTCTCATGTAACACAGAAGTCTGGAGATAAATAGTTGCAAGACTTGGTTCAGTGACTCAATAATGTCATTCAGTCTCCATCCTCTGGCCCTGCTCTTCTTAGGGTGTCTGCCTTCTATCTTTCTGCTCTTTGCTTCTCCGTTGCAAGTAGCTGTCACAGCTTCAGGAATCATGTCCATGTTTAAGGTGGGAACAAAAGGGAGAGGGTAGTGTCAACCATGCTTTTGTACTGTTTTGCTTTAATAGAGAAGTAAAAAACTTTCTCAGAACCACTCCCTACAGTCCACTGTTCTCACCTAAACTAGACTGGGATAGCTAAGTATTTAGATTTTTTTCAGTCTTCATAATGGAAGCAGGCAAGGGAGATGGATGTTACATTAGACCAACTGGCATGTCTGCTACAGATGATGACAGACAACGTTGCTGGATCCCTCCTGTTCCCATCTTCCTCCTTACAGGACAGACTTCTAAGCTCTGCAAGAGAATATGTAACAGTAAACATAGATGCTTGGAGATAAACAACATGACATCTCAAGATTAACTGTACAATTGTGATCAGCTTGTGGGGGAGGCTGGAGGTAGGTGAAAGGTGTACCTTTCAAGCCTGCAAGTATTTCAGAAAGGAATCATTTGGCCAAATCATGGACTCTCTATTAGCTTTTTCACATTATGTTAAAAAAAATTATGGGTAAATCAGAAATTAGCAAAGCCCCTCCACCAATACTCTGAAAATCTTGTAAAAGATTCCAAAATAAACAAAAAGACATTGAAATGTATGTGTGCATATACGTTCAGAGAATATTAGGAGAAGTCAAGTTATTTGAAGTCAAAGAGCAGAAACGTAAATGTTGGTAAATACACAAGTTCAGGAAAGGTTGTTTAGAAGTAGAGTCTCATATTGTGATTAAATCGTTTAAGACACAAAATGTTTGAGGAATTGATGAATAGTTACTTTCAATTCAGGTAGGAGAGACTGACCACTCTAAATTAGAACACATTATAACTGTCTTATAATTAAGCATTTTTGTAAAATGAATTTAAGCCTCATTTTTAATTGAGTTAAATTTATTGTTAAATAACTTTTGGGACTTGGAAACCTATTCACATTTTATAAGAATAAGAACAGCTGTTAATACTCTGATTTCAGATAATCCACGTGATTATATACTTCCATTGAGAGGAAAATATGCTGCTCATTATTTTGAGAGTATCCAATTTTTACAAAATGCATGAATTTGATTTATTCATCAGGTATCTAATAACCCCTCCCATGTTCCAGGCAAGCCCCGTCAGGCTCTGGTGATGCTATGGTGACAATAAGAATGGCCTTCTAGGCTGGCAGGGGAAGAAACACAAATAACTAATTACAGTCAAGTACAATAAATGGCTGGGGGAAATATCTAATGGTATACATACAGCACACAACCCAGGGGGGTCCAGGAATGAGGGGGTGGGGGGAGGTCAGAAAAGGCTCCTTGCGGGAAGTGATGTCTAAGATGGGACCTAAGGGATAAACAGGAATTAGCTCAAGAAAGGCGCTGGGGTAGGGATGGGGTGGAAATAAGGGAACTTCATCCATTCTGAAGCAGGACTAAGTCCAGGGGTGAAATAAAAGAGACAGTGGGGCAGTTTGAAAGCAGCTAAGCAGACAAGGCTGTAAACTGAAGTCCGGCGACGTGGGCTCTCGGCCTACTCTGCCACGTCTGAGACGCATGTGAGACGCTGGGAAAGCCACTGATAGCATGAAATCTCTCGGCGAGATGCATTTCCCAATTTATTCAGTTACTGTTCCTCCCTCTGCTGTGAACAGCAGCCCTTGTCAGCCCTAGTTTCTCTGGATCACACGTCCTAGCATTCTGGTGTTTTTGAGACCAGAATTAAGTTAAAACAAAACAAATCAAAACAAAAAGCCACCAGTGTTTAGCATGTTAAGTGGTATCTTAGAGCTCTGAAACCTAAATGTCATTTTCTTTCTAATCCTAGTCCTATGTTTTCTATTTTTAGGAAGTTAAATCAAATAAGCATCTCTCCATCCCTTAATCCTAAATGCCTAATACTAGCCACTTATGGATGGCTAATGTAACAACCAGCAGAAAATTTTAAAAATGCCGGACACTAGCTTCTGAAATAATTTCCCTTGATTCAAAACTTACTTCTCCTTGTCTTCTCTTGCCTTTTGAGTAATTAACGCTTCTCTTTTTAGTTTGAACTATGCAGGGTAAGATTCCTCTGTAGTCATTCCAAGTGGAAGGTAATAAAAAAAAAACTTTATTCTGCATGTACTTGAAAGTGTCATTGGGCCTTCTGACACACCACGCCAGAAGCCTTTCGTTTTAGTTGGGAAGCAGTTGAACAGTAGTTGGGCCAACTCAGTGAATCATAAAACCTGCTAATTGGAGCTGGAAAATGGTTTTTGGCTATGCCCTCCCTCTTGTTTAATGTCTTAATAAATTCTGACCATTTTGTTTGATCTCTGTTAAGAGAAGAAAAGTGATCCCCCCTGTTATCACTTGGTGCAAATATACTCATTGGAAAAAGCTGGATTCTCCAATATGTAAATCCTTCTTTTACTAAGTATCTTATCACACTCAAAAATTCAAATGCAGGTTATATTTGTTAATAAATATATAGATCTCAAAACCAGCCATTACTTCCTGTTCTTTTAAGTTTCATCCCTTGAATGTGTTCTATTTTTCTTAATAAAAATCCAAACTGACATCTATTTTTCTTGAAAACTATGTTTTATTTAATGGCTTAATCTCAGGTTTTTTTTCTTAAATAACAAAGGGAAAATATCATAAAAAAAATAAAATAAGCAGTCTTCCAGGGGTGACAGCTGGTGTTTCAGCACCTGCTTTTACACCTGGGAGGAAGAGATCAGAGGTGGTTAAATCTCTTTTGTTTGCTTAATGGACCAGATTTCATCCCTAATTCTCTCTTGCTGTTGTTGTCTTTCACTTTTTCCCTAATGTGAAGCCAGCAAGACCTTTTCTACGGCAAGAGAGATAAAATTGAACAATCGGTCACTACTTTACTGCCTGAGAAAAACAATGCTGCTATTCTTCCAAGAGTGATATAAAATGCATTTCTCCAGAATTATAAGAGTGCTATTATTTGTCCAGTATTTTAAGGAAAACAAAGGGATCTACCTCTTAGTTACTTAGCGTTTACCTCAATACTTTTAGGTGTCAATCTAGTCCCTGTGAGAATTTGATGTTTCCTTAATTAGATTGTTTCCTTCTTTTAGTGGAAGAATAAATAAGTGTTTTTGTTTGGTTTTATACTTTGCTTTATGGTATCACAGCAGAAAAATTCAAGTGTGACCCAAAAAAGCTTCTGAAATGCCTAAAGAAGAGTTTTCTTAACAGAGGGAACATTCCACTATATTTACTGGGGTTTAGCAAATGGAATCTGGTAGCAGAAGTCAAAGTAATTACCTTAAATTGACAGTGATTTATTCCTTTAAACATGCTTTCATATCCATTATATCATTTGATCTATAGCCTTGTTAGACACAGCATGGGAAGATAAAATTTTCCAAAAGTATATCTTTGCCCATCTATTATCTCAACTACCATTTCTACTGAGATTTTTGCTCATGTTTGCCCTTCAGTTTTTAATTAGGTGTGAAAATCAAAGCCTTCCTCTTGCCGGGTGTTTGTTTCCCAAACTTTGATCTCGTAATTCTCTTTTATTATTTAACTTGAGCCTTAAATGTTGGTGTTCCTTAAGATTCAGTTCCTGCTTCATCTTTCTTTTTCTTTTATCATAATTTTTTAAATTTAAACTTAAAATTTATTTAGTTATTTATGTATTTATTTATCTATCTACTTTTACCATGTGTGCTTTTCCTTGGAGATCTTACTTACTTGCAGGGTTTCCTTCAATTGTCACTTTCACAAGATGACTTCTAAATGTACATCTCAGAACTGATATCTCTCCAGGGGACTTGACTTTCCAACCTTTTGCTGGACACATTTTAAAACAGATTTTATGGAGGAAGCTATAGCTTAGTGTATCTCAACTCAAGGACCTTCCTTTAATAAGGAACTTTAAGGTCAGGCTCAGAGACAGATAAGTTTGCATGTTTGAGTTGGTGTTTGTCTGCATATGTTACAAAGACCAATCAAATAAATTTTGATTTTCCATTATTTTATAGTAATTTTTTTTCCATATATTAAACTTGGCCCTCAACATTTAGGTCCCATGTGTACAAAAACTAAAGTTAGTTTATCGCCGTTTTCATAAAATGTAGTTTCCATCTTTCAGTCTTCCAAACATTTCATAATATACCATCTTGAGTTTAGAAATGTTAAAACACATAGAAAATGTGGTCCTCTGAAATGGAAATTAGTTTTCTTAATCAATTTGGCGTTATTCTTTAAAATCACTCCTGAATGATGAGTTGGCAGGTCAGAATGAATTCCACGCAGATTCCTAAAGGCCGGTGACAGTGCGTTAAGTTGGTCTTTCAACATAGGGGTGTATTTACCAAGTCAAAGGCCATGGGTATTTGTCGCAGGCCATTAGACAAGGAGGTCCAAATTAAGAAAAGATCCTAAGAAATGAGGTAAATTCTAGGTGGATTCAGGGATTCTGTCATTTTATGGAGAATTCAAAGGTGAACCTTGCAGAGCTGGAGGGAACTTTTCAAACTGTCATTTCCCTTCCAAAGTTCTAGGAGGATAATCAATCCAGGGTCCGACGGCCCGGGAACCACACTTTAGGAGCGTAGCGATATTGCCGTATTGGGACACTTCGACTTAATTCGTGAATCTGAGCTCCCGGGCAAGCTCTGATATAAAGATGCAGGAAAGAGGGTACCTCTTATGCTGAGAAATGAATAGTCGAGTGAGTAAATATAAAACATGAGATACAGTTTGTTCGTTGTTCATTAATCGGGAAGCAAACGTGGGTAAAATCGCATAGCTGAAGAGGTTGACTCTATTTGAAACAAAGTAACCCAGTCGCTCTGACATTCCCCCACCGGTGACTCGGGGCCCAAGTCGCGCGCCCCGTGGGGGCGGGGGCCGGAAGGGCGCGGCCGGGGGCGGAGCGGGTGGGGCGGAGGCGTGTCCTCCGGGAGGCGGAGACAAGATGGCCGCCCCTAGCGCTTGGAGGACCTAAGAGGCGGTGGCCAGGGCCACGCCCCGGGCGGGAGGGCCGCTCTGTGCGCGCCCGCTCTATGATGCTTGCGCGCGTCCCCCGCGCGCCGCGCTGCGGGCGGGGCGGGTCTCCGGGATTCCAAGGGCTCAGTTACGGAAGAAGCGCAGCGCCGGCTGGGGAGGGGGCTGGATGCGCGCGCACCCGGGGGGAGGCCGCTGCTGCCCGGAGCAGGAGGAGGGGGAGAGCGCGGCGGGCGGCAGCGGCGCTGGCGGCGACTCCGCCATAGAGCAGGGGGGCCAGGGCTGCGCGCTCGCCCCGTCCCCGGTGAGCGGCGTGCGCAGGGAAGGCGCTCGGGGCGGCGGCCGTGGCCGGGGGCGCTGGAAGCAGGCGGGCCGGGGCGGCGGCATCTGTGGCCGTGGCCGGGGCCGGGGCCGTGGCCGGGGACGGGGACGGGGCCGGGGCCGGGGCCGCGGCCGTCCCCCGAGTGGCGGCAGCGGCCTTGGCGGCGACGGCGGCGGCGGCTGCGGCGGCAGCGGTGGCGGCGGCGCCCCCCGGCGGGAGCCGGTCCCTTTCCCGTCGGGGAGCGCGGGGCCGGGGCCCAGGGGACCCCGGGCCACGGAGAGCGGGAAGAGGATGGACTGCCCGGCCCTCCCCCCCGGATGGAAGAAGGAGGAAGTGATCCGAAAATCTGGGCTCAGTGCCGGCAAGAGCGATGTCTACTACTTCAGGTACCGCCTGGGGGGGGGGGAGGGGACGCCGGGGTCAGGCCGGGGTCAAGGGTCAAGAGCTGACCTGGGTAGGGGATGTCAAGATGAGAGCAAGGGCCGAGGGGAGTGGCCAAGACAGTCTGGCCTGGTTGTAGAAGGTGCCTGAGCCTTTGGGTGAGAGTTGACCCCAGTGCAGTGACAGTCACAGTGTCTGAATGGCGAGAGCCCAGAGGAGGGCGTCTGATGTTAAAGGTGTTGGTGAAAAAGGTTTGTGGAAAAAGGGTTACTCTGGCAGGGATGGCTAGTCCACTGAAGGGTTAAAAGAAGGTGTAATTCATCGAAACTATAAAACCAGTCACTGTTGGCTCCTGTCCCAGCCTGTCCCAGATTCATCATCACAAGAGTGTTTAATCATGCACATGTGGAAGAATTAGCCATCTACAGTAACAAGGTTTCAGTTACTTTGTGGGATCCAGGAACATTTCATGTAGAGTAGCTATTTGGAGTGCCTGTATTTTCTTGGAACTCTCTTGGTGTTGCAGAACTTAACCCCTCTTGAAAACAAACACTGTAATAAGTTGTTAGACTCCTAGGCCAAAATTTGTACCCCAGGGGACATTTTGGTTGTTGCACCTTGGGAGGGGGTGTTACTGGCATCTAGTGGGTAGAGGCCAGGGATGCTGCTAAACATCCTATAAGGCATCCTACGAGGCCAGGGATGCTGCTAAACGTCCTATAGTACGCAGGGCCGCCCTCACAGCAAAGAATTATCTGGCCCAAAAATGTCACAATTGTGGGTTGAGAAATCTTGGTCTGAATGATAAAAGAGTTTCAGCCTGCTGGTGAATCCTGTGGTCGTACTGTCTGTGTCATTAACTTGGATGACCCAGTAAGCCAGGAAAGTGTCTGTGGCTATTCATGCCAGTGGAATTTTCTTATCAACAAATTTACCAACTTTTCTTATAAACCATCCCATTTATAGAAAATATAACCATGTTATGTACTTGGAGGGCTGTGTTTGTGGGATGATTGAGTCATTTTTTAGGGAATATATATGGATGTTGGAGTAGTTGTCTTCTGCCATTTAGCCATTGGAATATGATATAAAGGATTTCCTTTTTCCAGCATCAAGTAGGTTTAATACATTACCCCTGGGAAGAAGTGTATATGCACACACACACACACACACACACACACACACACACACACACACACACATGCAATATGGTGTTTATGAATTTCAAATACTCTTAAATAGATTTGTGGTTAAAAGAAGTATGTGTGTATATATACATATATACTACACATGAGAATGTGATCACTACTGGTATAACATATAAATATAAACATATTCTTGATAGTTGCTCAACGTATGGGTGAGTAGTTTCAGTAAAGTTATTTTACCTCTTTTAGTTAAAAAATAAATAAAATAAAAGTGATGTGGCCTTAGAGCGTATTTTGTCACTGAGTCTGAGACCACTCATCATGAAATCTTAAATGATAAACAGAAAACTTACTTTAAACGTACAGAGGTGACAATCCTGTGTTGTATTTCCCGTATCATTAAATATTAAATTTGCTTCAGTGACACTGAGAAAGTTATTGTGGAACAAATGGTTACTCCTTCTCAAGTTCACTTGTTTCATTTAGCGCTTTTCACAGTTGTTCATTTTTGCATATTCTTCCATTAACAGCTCCTGTTTTCTTTCTAAGCAAGTAGTGTGCATAACCTTAATGTGAGCCAAGTATTGATGTCTCGTAGCTAGTTATATTTGACGGGAATATTCTGTGTCTGGGATTGAACTCCTTGAGGAATAAGTGGCTGGTCTATTCTCAGTAGAGCATTTTAAACTTTGAATTTCACTCCTTATGGCATTTCTCCTGGGATATGGTTTGTTTGGTTTTGGGATGATTTATTTGTTCAAAGTAACTTTCAGATATTTCAGAGCTTTTTTTGTTTTGTTTTCCTTGCAGTAGCTGGAAAAGTAATTTCAGAAAGACAAATTGCTGTAGTGCTCATTCTGATCTGTGGTCACTTAATTTTTTTTTTTTTTTTGAATGTGTTGTAAATTTTCGATGTTAACTTTTTGATACAAACTCAAAAGATATTTTATGGTAGAGAAACTGATACAAGCAGTTTAAAACAAACTTTCTAAACAGATTCATCCTAAGAAGAATCACAAACAAGTTTAGTGATAATTACTCTCTAAAGTCTTTTTATGAAACAGTGCAACATGATTTCCTTTTTACTTGTTTACGCAAAATAAAAAGGCACATTGAACAGATTTGTGCCACATTCGCTTAGCTCAGGGCTGGAGGGAGTGCTGTCTATTGCCTGTTGACTACGTACAAATCAAATCGTAGTTACTCTGCAGGATTGTAACATCCAGTCTTGCTTTCCTTCTGAGAGGTTACATTCTGAGGCAGGAGGACACATATAGTGTGATGTGATACTTGTGATACGGTGGTTACTCTGACTTCTGCTTTCAGTGATGAAGTCATATTAAAGGTGAACACATTTTTCAACAAAGTGTCACTGCTTTGCATGTGAGCATCCCCGTATACATGCTAGCCATTCAAAACCAGTAGCTCACAAAATACAAGCCATATCTGTTAATAGGTGGGTTTGGCGTTAACTCGTCCGTTGGTAATGTGAACACCTGCACCTATTTGTTCACACAGATTCTAATAATGCTAACTCCTGATTTAGGTTGCCCCTGGGGAGGTTAATTTAAACAAATCTGTGCCTGTTAATGGAGGGAGTTTCTATGCTTACTAACTGGGCTTAAATCAAGCTCATCAAGAAAAACCTCAATTTTTTTTTTTTTTTTTTTTTTTTTTTTTTGCTATTTCCTGAGGTTGCCAAGTTCTAATAGGAAGACTCGCCTCTGGTTGCCAGTTAAGCAATGTAACTATCCGTTCTGTCTGGATTACTGGTAGTATCATGGCAGTTTGTGTAGTAACATCCAAAGCTAGTTTTTAAAAAGGCTATAATTTGATAAAATGATGGATCCATTGGTGTAGTTTCTGAAAAAGTTCTTTGCCATTATATGAACCCATTATTTGAACAATACTTTTCTAGCTGGTGTACTTGACTCCTGTCATTTCTGGTACCCTGCACTTGCAGATTGATATGTTTGAAATATTGTTTTCCTCTGCATAGGAACCTTTAGTAATTATCTTATTGCCTGTTTTTAAAAAATCAAGTCTAAACTTATTGGGTTCTAGACTCTTGGTTATAACTGGGTTAACAGCCTGGGAGTCATGGTAAACTGTTACGGCTGCTACCATAAAATATCATCTGGTTGAATATTGGAAACATAACAGTAAACATTCTTGAGTCTTTTATCAAATTATGATGCATTTGCAGCTGATCACTTCTCTGAAAAAAAAGATAAGATGGAACCAGAGAACAATTAAAATAATCATTAGAAAGCAGGTGCATGAAGAGAGACTAAAGAGGTTTCACCTTGATCTGAAATTGTATAATTGAGGTCTTTAAATCATGAGTGATGTGATTAAAGTAGGAGTCTCTAGGGAAGGCAGCAGAGCACAGGAGTTAAGAGATCGGGAGTCAGCATGCTTCCTCTGCACTGACCAACGGTGCAACATCGAGCTTGTCACTTAAACTTCCCAGGGCTGTGGTTTCTCTGTTTGTAAAGTGGGTATGATTGTACCTGTACCTCATAGTGTTATAAGGATTTAAATCTAGAACACTGAAATAAATACATAGATCTCTTGAAGCTTTGAATATGTTTAAGGACTAATTAAAGAAAACAGTTCTTCAGATAACTCAAGTTGTATGGGCTGAACATATTAAATAGGTTTTTAAAAGTGTACAAGGCATATCCCATTTGTTATTAAAGGTCAATATGGTGCTTTGAAGGCATGAATTCTGAATCATTGAAGATGTCAAAGTTCAATTAGTCTCTTTCCCTGTTTTTTTTTTTTTAAATAGACTCACCCATGTAGTCTTTGTTGGATTTGTCAGAAAAAATCTAGCTCAGCGGACCGGGGGTCACAGTTCTTTAAGTCTCTCTGACGTTCAGTAAACTGTTCTTCTCCATAATATTTTCTTTCTAGTTATCCACATTTAGTTAAATGTTATAACTCTCATGTTTCCATAGAACCTGTGACTTTCTCACATTGGCTATGTTCCTCCCTCCAGGCACAATGCTGAACACACAGATGCTAAGTGTTTACCAATTCATATGACACTTAAATTTTTGTAAAACAAGTCTTAAATGCCTTCCTAGCCTTTGTTTTATATTATCTGTGATTTTGTGCTGTACAGTTGTCTCCAATTTGCAGGTGGTGGGGTTACGACAGGGAAGTTAAGTAATATGCTCTAGGTTGTGCTGCTGTTAAGGGCAGAGTTAGAATCCAGATGCAGGTGGTTTAACCCTGAAGCTCTTAACCACCCTGCTCTGCTGCCTCGCACAGATCCCTGCTTGTATTCTCAAGTATTGCACCAACTCATGCCTAGTCTGCTTTATTGAGCTTCGTGTACCATCTAAAATAATGTAATTACTTATGACGATGCTTGCATCCTGAAGTTGACAAAGGGTAAATTCTAAATCCGATTTGGTAGTGAAGCCATTGAATCAAAAGATGCTCTTCCAGTTCTATGCAATATTAAAGGGGAAAAAAATGGAAAAATTGTTTTAAATTAACATAATCAAAGCAGTTTTATTCTGGATAACATAAGTAATCATTTTGTTCAGAAATGTTTCTCTCTTTGATAGACATTTATCCTAGGATTGACTCTCTCATTTCTCAGATATTCAGATAGGTAACACATTCCCTAAGGAACAAGCTATATAGGTCTTCTTCATTTAAAAAACTTTCACTTAAATTAGAAGAAATCAGATTGTAACTTGCAGGCTAAATGTAGCTTATGAGATAGTTTTATATGATTTCTGCAAAAAGCTCGTGTTTCTTTCAGAGTTGGGATACAGTTGAAATGTACCCTACAGACCAAGTTAAAAAAAATCCGTTTAGTTAAAGAAAATAACAAAACGCAATATTTATTAAACACTTAATTGCATAACCAAAGGTTTTACTTGCTTTTAGTCTCTTTTTGATAATGCCCATGTAAAGCCTGGGCCCAGAAAGAAAAGCCATAGGTGTGGTGGACATTGTGCTCTGGTGATTCTCTCTCAACTGTACCATCGCATCTTTTGTAATGTGCTAGAGAAAGTTTTGTTAGGGTGCACCATTGCCATCTGTCCTCCGTCTGATTTTTAGAGTCTGACATGCAAAGTCTCTCTTGCCAGAACACCCGCAGTACCTGAAGTAGAGGAAATACATAGCTCAAAAGGAACTGATACATGTTCATTCTAAATATGATCTCTGGCAGAAATTGATGTATGATTTGTTTCAGATTGCTTTTAAATTTTCATTTGTGAAGTACAGGGTCACAATTTAATTTTTCATAATTTAGTTTTAATTAACAGAGCAGAAGTGGATGATTTGCGAAGTTAGTGATTTTTCTGTTTTGTTTTGTTTTTGTTTTACACTTTATGGTTGGACTAATTTAATAGCAATTCACAAACTTTAGCCTGTGTTTGAGATTCGGACCGGCAGGATGACTTAGAAATAAACCATCAGCTCTTGACTTGATACTAACACCCTTCACAGCTCCTGTCTGTTCTCTTACTGCTGTTTGCCGTTTCCACTAAGAAATAACTTGGCAAATTGAAAAATGAAATTTTACTTGATAAGAACTTCTAAAAACTAAAACTTTTCAAGGAAAGAGAATAGAAGTATGAAATAGAATGAAATTTGAATGATATATGGAGATCTTATGGTTTTGCCTTGTCTTATTATAACATAAATTCATACTCATTTGGGAACTTGATTACATAAGGAGTATGCAAATACAAATAATAGTGAATATAATTTAAAATTAGATTTTAAAATTGAGCCCTTAGTATTTGTCAGGAACCAGTAGGAGTGATTTACAAATGTGAGGAAGAAAAACATCATCCTTTTGATGATTTTTGAATAATACATCTTGGTATTCTTTCCTTTTTATGCTGGAAGAGCCCATAGATTAAAGCAAGGAGGAATAGCCTTAGAATTCTTTTTAACATGTATGCAGTGATGTACGCATCTCTTTAAAAAGGTCTTTCCTGGAGGCCCCTAGAACAAATGGGCAATATATAATATAAACATGGACATATGAAATACGTTTTGCAACTTTTTACTCTTAGAGCATACAAGGCATAACTCACCATGTCAGATTACCATAGTAGTTTCTAAATCCTTTCTCTCTATCTCTGTACTTATCTGAAGGCCTTGTTTGAAGTAAGGCTGTCCATAGATGACACAGGTTTAGAGTAAGAATGGGGACTTTGAGTCAGAAGATTGGGCTTGAATCTTGAATATTGTTTTACTGTTTTAACATGGACAGATTTTTAAACTTCTGTAAGCTTCTGATTTCTCAACTGTAAATCAAGGGTAAGAATTCTACCTCATGGAATGTTTTGAGCTTAAATAAAAGTACATGTAAGGCATTTGGCATGTGTTGAATTGTCAGTGGATCAGTAAAATGTTAGTTCCTTTCTCTTCACCTAATTAACCAACATAAATAGAAGCATGTGCTTGTTAATATGTAAGGATTCACAATATTTTGTTCTATGTTGAAGTGTGATTAGAGAAGAACTTAGGTTATACATGTTCATCAGAGTTTTAAAAAAGTATTCCATTTTTTTTCTCTGATTATAAAACTAACCCATGCTTAGTGTGGAAAATTGGGAGAATATTATAATGAGAAATGACAATCCTTGTTTAAGTCCTAAGGAGAGGCACTGCTGATATTTTGACATATTGCCTTCTATTCTGTTTTCTGGATATATTTTTCTACGCACACAGGTATGTGTGTATGTGCGTATGTTCTTTCTTGGTACTTTTCATACTGGAAGAATCCATAGATAAAATCAAGGATGAATAAACTTTTAACACGTAAACAGTAGTGTATGCATGTCTTTAAAAAGGGCTTTCCTGGAGGCCCCTAGCCTCTTCTTTAAAAATATAGTTTTTGGGGGGGTGTTCTTATCTATCGGTCTATATATTTTTTATTATGGGAAAGTTCAAACACGTGCAGAAACAAAAGTGGATAGAAGAGTGTAATGAATCCCTCATGTGCTTGTCTATGAGCTTGAACAGTGACTCCTGGCTGGTCTCATTTCATCAATATCCAGTGCCCGTCCCCACGTCTCCTGTTATGTTTTGAAATAATTCCCATAAGTGTTTCATTTCTGACATTTCCATAGCACTGTTCAGTCCCCAATTCAACCAAAATAGCCACTGTTTTTTCCTTTTTCAGAAAGTGAGTGCTTGTGGCAATGGGATGAGATTAGGTAAAATTCTGCATTCATTCATTTTTTATTTTTTGGTGGATAATCCTGGCTTTTTATTTTCTTAATCATAGAGATAACAGAATTTGCTACCAACAATATACTTTTTGCATACAATTTTTGTTACTTAAATGTTAGTTTATGGAATGAGAATGATTGATACAGAATTTGAATTATATTTGAGGTCTTTTATACCTCTTAAAATTGTGTGGTGATTCTTTAAACATTTAGGTCAAGGGAAGAGGTGAAATGCTGTCATATCTTATCAGTTGCCAAATTGTAAATAATTTTTTCCTTATTGATACTTTAAAAATAATTCTCTACCTCATCCCTTACCCCTCCCCAACTGCTAAGGAAATTCTTTAATGCTCAAATTTACTTATCCAAACTCTTCTTATTTTTAAAAAACGACTTTTCAGTTTTCAGGGAGAAATATTCAGCTTGCATCCTTTAATGTTTAAATATTTTATTATAGAACATTTGAAACATATGGAAAAGTAGAGAGAATTATGTAAAAACTGCCAAGTATCCAGTTCAACAGTTGTCAGTCTCGTTTCATCCATACCCAGATCTACGACCCCTGACTCATTACTTTGAAGCATATCTGACATCCTGTCATTTCATTTGTGAATAACTGCACTTTAATATGCTACTTGTGAAGATAGGATTGAAACTTGTAGACGTTTTGCAACTATACAGAACTCAGTGTTTCAAACTAGAATACAAGAGATGCCAACAGGCAGTTCGTGGTTATTGGCCTGGTTCCTATTACTTCTTTCTGCTCAGGCTTATGGAAGAGGTGTGAGACAGATTGGTATTTCTGGGCTCTTGGGTACTGGGGTGGAGACGTACATACTGGACCAGGTAAAAGATGTGGTTTGCGTCGGGCTGAAGAGGGAAACCATTCAGCCTGTTTATTCAGACTTGAATAAACCAGTATGGCTGGGGTGAAGGTCACTGGGTAAGAGGAGTGGAAAGTAGGGTTGAAAGGTTAAGAGAAGACTAGATGAAAAAGAATCTAATTGCAGGGCTAAGATGTCTGACTCCCTTTTGCTAATGGGTTGAAGTCCGTTGAGGGCTTTTAAACTGGAGCTGTCACAGTGGTGTTTCAGGAAGTTTAGGATAGTTTAGGATGCAGAGACTAGCAAATAGAAAATCAGCCTTTTGTAATTTAGACCTGAGGTGATACAGACTTGATTTAGGCAGTGGGAATGGAAAGGAAGGATGGATTCAAAGGTGATTGTGAAGGAATTAGATTTAGTAACTGATCAGAGATGGAAGGTAGAAGTGGATGAGAGTAGGTAAATTCTACCTGGCACAAATATAGAGGGCTGAGGATGGTTCATTTTAGGAAAGGCCTCCATTTAGAGTTTGGGGAAAAACGAGTGGGAGTGGGCGCTGACTTTTAGATAGATTTTCTTGTGTGTGTGTCATGTAGTTTTGAAAAAATGAGATATGTTCTTTGAATTAATTGGTTTGGCAGTTTTCTGATTGTATGTTTTGTACCTAGGTACGGAAAGCTAATTTTAATTTCAGATTTCTAGTCTTGGCTAACATTTGATTTCTGGAGATAATTGTTATTTAAAGTTAGAGAAATCTTTCTTTCAGTACTTAACTCTTGTAAGTATCAAGTAACTTTAACACTTAGAAGAAAAATAGGAAGTTGATGTTTCTTCATTCTCAGACTTCTCTAGTGCTGTAGTTTGTGGCATTTTTATTATTCCCCGCAAAGCACTTCCCAACGTCGTTGGAGCATGAAGCACCTCGGCACTTGCCCTTGAACCACGCAGCTGACCACCTGCCGTCCACAGGGCACCCTGATGCTCGCAGGCCTGTCCATTTCACCCCATTCTGGGTGCTGCTGTCCCAGAAATTGGTGTCAAACTGGTGTGAAGATATACTCGTGTCTGCTCACATCTCTCGTTTCATAATGGTTTGACTAAGCGTCATGATTATCCATGTTACCAAAGTAACTTGAAAAAATACATTCTGCCGTGTTAACTCGCTTTCAGAGTGCGGTTTCACATGGCAGCGGCAGGTCTTCAGGAGAGTGCATTTTCTCATCGTAAACTGGCAGGGAGTGAGTGTTGCAGTGGTCTAGCTCAGGTAATGCTGATTACAGATGAGTTGACAGAGTGACAAAATGCAAATGCCACTAAGTTAAGGAGACTGTCACTTAGGTCCTTTTGGTGTCACAATTAATTTTTTTTTGGATTTGAAAGTCAGATGCCAAGTAAAATCTCTTTCTTTTTGGTAAACTATAATTAGAAACCTCTAAGGTAGAGTTGCATTTAAGAAGTGCTTTAAACAGTTTAATCAAAATGAAAGCAGGCAGAGACGTAGTTCAAGTGATGAAATGCTCTTATGAGAACTGGAAAAATATAACTCATGCTTTTGATTTTCATTTATTAGTTACTTTTTTCACGGTATTTAGCAGGGAGGACAAGTTAAAGGTGAGATCACAGGTTGCTTCAGGGTAGGCAGATCTAGGGGGCAGTTGGTAGGGAATTTTTTTGTGGTTGAAAGTGAAATATTAGTATTTCATTACTGGGATTAGAAGTAATCACTTTGGGCAGAGAAAACTGAAAATGACTAATATCCTTCACTAGTCTACTAGAGTTTAAAAAAAAAGTAATTTCCCTAAGTTACAGTCTGGTGCTTTTAGAATAAAAGCTTAGTCATGTTAAGCCCTGGTGTGCCGGAGAGTGTTACCTAACAGCAGCCATCTTAGAAGGCAGACAGATGATAACTTAGTCACTTTGGGCAGGACGAGAGCCTTAGTGGCGTGGGGTCTTTTTGTTCACCTAGCACTGACTTCCTTGGCCACTCCAGGGCCGTCTTGCCAGTGTGCAGGTGGTCTGTACCTGACAGGCAGAATTCTGCTCACCCATTCCCGTGGGCCTCTTCCTGCTAATATGCTTGCCTTCAGCTCCTGCAGAGGAAGATCCCTGGTCTTAAAGTTCCCCTGGGGCAGCCGGGTTGACTTTCCTCAAAGCACCAAGCACAAGCTAGAGCAGTGAGAAGAATGCTGCTTGTACCACTGTCCTGAAGGCAGCAGTGTTGTATGAACAGTGTCTGCAGCTGTGCAGTGCAGGGGCTTAGGTCTGTGTATCAAATCGTTTATCAGAATCTTGTTCTGGCATATCTGATTATAAGGACAGTGTGGGTGTTTTAGCTTAATTAAAATTAAATGTAATATATTATGACAAAATAGTAATCTACCAATTTTTCATTAATTTGGGTCTTGTAGTAATACTTCATTTTTTATGTAGCATAAGATTAATTATGAAAATATATTCTGGTTCAATTTTTAAAATTCCAGGCAATATAACTTTTAAGTAAGCATAGAATTTCTGTTTCATTGTGTCTGCAAATGAAAACCTTATTCTTAACTATCCATCTAATAAGGATTTTTTTTTTCACTCAGAAGTTGCCTTGTTCCATGCTAGCTTATATAAATTATGTTTGAGGATTTTAAAAAGGGACGCTGTAATGTCTGGTTGTTTGACTCATCAAGGGGATGTACAGAATTGTAATGAAGTAGAATTGCAGGGTTAGTAGAATTATTTCTAAGTGGGCTGGGGGAATCACAGACAACTTCATAAACGCAGTGACATTTTAGCTGGGCTTGGAGGAGTTAACAGTTCCGCAACAGACAGGATATTGCTTATGCTCATCCTTCCACCTGCAAAGACATGGCCGGAAGTCAAAAAAAGTGCATGGAGTATTTTGGTGACATTGAGTTTAGAATGTGGGGTATCTTCCAGGTTGGTGGGGAAAAGTCAGGAAAAAAAAATCTAAACAGATTGAATGTTTTTGATGTTTCATTGAGGAGGCAAAGCGATTTTGTCAGTGTTGAGGAGTCTCTGAACATTTAGAACTTGGTATTGGATGTGTGGCTGAGGGATGGGGCATTGAACATTGTGATGTGGCCTTCTAGTTTGAAGATTGGTTGCTAGGTAGACAGTGATATTTTGGGGGTGGAAGTTTGCAGTGGGCAGAGATGATTCAAGTTTTGGACAATATTGAGGATTATGTGCTATTTTCTTTTGTGATGCTGAGCATATTTGGAAATATGGGTTAGAATGGGAGTTGAGGTTTGCTTATACACAATCCTGTATTCTTTCATCTGCTATGTTCTGTTTGTTGCCTGCTTCCTTTTATTCTGTTACATTCTGGTCTTAACTGGTTGTTGTCTTCTTCTGGAGGCTGAATTCTATACCTTGAATTGTGTTTCAGGAATAGTTACACTGTGTGATTATGGAAAAAGAATGTTGATACGATCTTGAAGTCTTGTGGTGGCAGAAGACCATGGAATTTGTGTTACAGAGTAGGGTGTGTTAATTTGGATTTGACCCAAAAAGAAGTTTTGCTGTTCCAGGGAAATGTAAATTGCTTGGTTTTCCAGCCTTTTCTCTTTTGTCTTCCTGTTGAATTATTTTTCTGTTATTGTGGTCAGTTGGTACAATCTTAAGTTCTAAATATGACATGTTGGCTTCTTTGAGAGATATTCTAGAATTCTCACAATTCTCTGCTGATGACACATCACACTGAAATGTATTTTAGCATATTTGGCTCAGAAAATTAGATAAGACTTTGGGGCATTCTTCCTGTAAATCGTTCTTACAAATCAGTGCCACGTGGGAAAAAATTTTTTAGGAAAGACTAGCTTAGTTTAGCCATGTTTATAATTCTGGCACTTTTGTAGTTTTCCAGCTTCGACAGTATTTCTTAACAAGAGGTAAGTTATTCCTGATACACTTCTCTGAGGTGGAGTTAGGCTAACAAAAGTTATGTCAACATTGTACAAACACATTTGCAAATGTTTGCCTTAGTTTTTTCCTTTTGGTAGTTACATTAGGGAGCATTTAAAGATTGTCAAAATTTATTAATTTTAATAATTTTTTTCTATTGTAAATGTTATGAGTTCAAATCAGTCGCCCAAACATTATATGGATTCCAAGTGTGTGTAAGTGTTTTCAACAAAAGTTGTTGACTTCAAAAGAATGTGAAGTTCTTTCTGATTACTGTTGGCATTATGTATATTAATACTTACAGAAAAAATAGCATTTTGAAAATCACTTTGGAAAATGTGTAAGATTGAGGACATCTGAAGTGCTCTACTTGCAGTTAGTGTTGGGATTCTGTTAATGATTGCTGAGTGAGTGACCACTGGGATAATCTCTATTAACATCTGTTATGTGTTCCAGGGCTGTACCTAGTGGGCTGTTATGTTAGGTGACACATTATCTCTTTTTATAGGAAGTTAAGAAGTTTCTTTAAAACTTTTAATATTTCTTTGAAAAAAATAAAGGTATGTAAAATTGTCACATGGTAACAATTGGGAACGGAAAGGAAGGCATGAAGGAAAGGTTTATGTAGAGATCTAGGGTAAATATTACTGTCTTTTGTACAATTAACATTATCTTTCTTCTAGTCCAAGTGGTAAGAAGTTCAGAAGCAAACCTCAGTTGGCAAGGTACCTGGGAAATACTGTTGACCTCAGCAGTTTTGACTTCAGAACTGGAAAGATGATGCCTAGTAAATTACAGAAGAACAAACAGAGACTGCGGAATGATCCTCTCAATCAAAATAAGGTTGGTTAATTTATTTATATGAGTGCTATTTCAGAAGCTCTCCAAGTATCTTACATTGCACTGTGTCACTGGAATTTGGGTTGTCTGAATATCCCAGTTTTTTTTTTTTTTTTTTCCTGCTACTACTACAGAGCATTTTGACTTACAAATCTGATTAATTTTCTGGTAGCTGGCAGTGCTTACAGAGAGAGCCTATGTAAGCTGTGCACAGCTGAAAACAGCATGTCAGTATCTTCCTATGCCAGAATACACCACACATTTGACCCTTTGGGACTATTTACAAAATATTTCTTTGTTGATGTTAATTGTCTCCCCCTTTCTTTTTTTTTCCCTTAAAATAGTTCCTATTGCCCAGAAAGAGGCAAAATTTTATTGTGGCAGGTATCCTTACTTACCACATAGTTTATACTACCTGCTCATTTTCAAGAGTAAGCTTTGAGAAAGAGCATTTTTTATTTTGGCTTTTGGATGGTGTTGAGGACAGTGACTTTAGGAATAATACTCTCATTCTAATACTGTGATTGGAGATTTTGTCATTAGCTCTTTTACGGAGCTGCTTGGTTGGTTATTGTACAGGAATTTGAACTAGCAGCACTTGAATTATGATGCTAACGTAATTGTATTAAAGCACCCAGTATCTCTACAGAAAAAGCCCTTCTCTCCCCTCTAAAACAGCTGATCTTATAGAACCATTTTTTTCTCCCTAAATTTCATAGGTAGATGGGTATGCGTGTTGCCACCGCCATTCTCTCTCACTGACTGTGTGAAATGGCGGAGGGAAAAGTAAAGGCTTTTCTTTCCAGAGTTTGGACTGACGGGACTGTGCGAGCCCCTTGGCAGCACGCGTCCGCCTGCGGAGCCCCGAGGCAGCGTGCAGGGCGGGGGCGTGGCCTGCGTGCTGGCTCCACCGCTTAGCAGCCCGTGTGGTCATGGGCTACTGCATCAACCGCTGATGGCCTCAGATTTCCCATTTGTAAAATTAAGACAATAAAGTCTTTCCTCTAGCAGTGTTGGGAGGAGTAAACAGGGATTTGTATGACATCACCTGCAGGTTCTTTTCCTTTTCCCGATGTAGCTTCCTAAGCACCAGGCTGCCTCCGTGACCGGTGAGGGCGCTGTCTGACCCGAGCTCTCCTCCCCTTTTACTTCTCCTGGAGAACGTGGGGTCTCTGCTTCATATCCCTCTTTGTTCGGAATCTAGCTTCCCAGTTAGTTTACAATAGCTTGGTTTCCAGGAAGTGGTGTGGAGGTAGGAATGCACTGTTCCCTCACGTACTGTGTAGTTACCTGGCATGGTTTCCACAGGAGCATCGCAGGTACCTTGTTTGGAGAGGCGGTGCAGGAGGGGAAGGCTGAAGGTGCCTCTGTATTGCTTATCTGTGGTGTTGCTTTGGGGTGATGGCTACGAAGCTGTTAAGGACACGAGGCAGTGGGAGGAGTCGGGGTGCTCAAGTTAGCACAGTTAGGGACTTGAGTATGTACAGGTGAAGCTGTGTGATTTCACCTTGAAGTCTTTATTCTGGGTTTATTCGACTTCTTAAATGTGCAGAGGAAAATTAAGATTATTTTTCTAAAACTGCCTTTTAAACGCTCTAAACAGTGCTGGGTGTCTTTTGAAGGAGCTTAAATATTTATGAAATGAATGGAATGCTTTCAAACTATCCTATTGTTACCAGAATCATAGTTAAGCTGCACTACTCGTAATAGGAAGATATACTTCCTGACAGTTATGATTCACTAAAACCTGAAACTAACTCGTTTCTTTAGTTTGTATGCACCTTTCTGCTCTAGCTGCGCTGGACCGCTCGCCATCCTGCACCGTGGCATGTGCTTTCAAGATTCTGCTTGCTCATGTGCTGTTTCCTCTGCTTGGAATGTGCTTCCCCCTTCCCCTCCATCTGGTGAACCGCTACTCATCCAAGGCCCAGCTCCATTGTCTCCATGTCTGTGAAGCCTGCTCTGCATTCTCCAGGCAGAACCGGTCCCTTTTCCTGCAGTGCCTCCCTGGTGCTTTGCCGTTGTATTTGTGATTGTTTGTCTGCTTCAGCTAGACTGTGAGCTCCACGAGGGCAGGGCCTGTGTCTTGTTTAGTTTTTTTATGTATAGTCCAAAGCCTAGCGCATGGTAGGTACTTAATAAACATTTGCTTCGTGTTTATTTGGTTTATTATTCACCTCATTCTAGAACTTTATAGTGGTTATATATGTTTATTGAATAAATTAATATACCATACATTATTTTGGAAATGTCTTTTATTATCATTGTTTTCTGAAACTCTATCTGAATTTTTCTGGGCGTGGTCTTATTTGTGCCTCTGATTTTATTTTAGTTAAGTAGTCAGAAAATGGAGTTTTTCATTTTTTTTTAAAGTAAGCTCTCTTTTGGAGTAACATGAACATTGAATATCTCTATAAAGCAGAAAACGTACTTGTGGGTAATTAATAATTATACATATGTGGTAATAGAAGTGAATAGATCCTAGTTCTGATTTGAATATAGAATTGACAGAAATTACCAATGAATTGAGTGTAGAAGATGACACAGAAGACTCAAGTGTGAGCCCTTAGATTTTAGTTAGACTGAGTGACTAGGTAGATTTGATTGCCATTTACTGAGATTGCCTTGGGGAAGAATTTATATGGGTGAATAAAATAAACTCAGCTTTGAATACAGTAAATTCAGCTTTGAGTGTGAGATACTTGTCAAACATCCAAACGGAGATATCATGTGTGCAACTGGTATACTGATGGAGAGGTTTGAGCTGGAAAGTCATTAGCACCTAGGTAGTATTCCAAGTAATGGGACTGGAGATGATTGATAGATAGATCTGGAACCAAGCTCTGAGAAAATCCAATAATTAGAATTTGCTTAGAGTAGAAGGAATCAGCAAAGTGGATTGTGACATGATTGCTGGTAAGGTAGTAGAGACATGGGAGAGGACAATGTTTCAAAAAGGAACGTGGTCTGTTAACTTTGATTGCTGCTGAAAGGTGGATGCAGGAAGACAGGAATTTCCATTGAGTTTGGCAGCATGATGGTTATTAATAACCTTGATAACAGTAGTCTCACTGGGAAGAGAAGCCAGACTGGATTGGGCTGAAAGTGAATGAGAGTTGAAATTGGTCAGCGTGGACAATTCTTTCAATAAATTTTCTTGGCTAAGGAGGAGAGTCACTAGATGGTGGATGAGAGGGTTGCCTATTTGGTTACTCTCCCATCTTAAAGGCTTTGGAAAGGTTAAGAAGAAAGGAGTCTGTAACACAAGTGAAAAAACCACAGAGGTTTAATTAATAATACATCTGCAGTGTACTAACAATGATGGGGACCATGGAGTCTACTGGGTAGGGAGGAATGTGAAAGAGGTTATGGAAGAGTAAGAAAATAGGTCATTCAGTGGATAGGAGATACCAATGGCTTCAAAGAATGCAGTCCTAAGTGAGTTGCAAGGATAAGAAGTAGCAATTGGAGAGTTAGATGCTTGATGGAGATACTGGAGATGGTGCAGTTACTGGTGTTGACAAGCCTGTGCCTATTTTAGGTGGGTGAGATTGGGTGGAAGAGTGGATCAGAAGACTCAGGATGTGGGTGAATTATCTACATGGGTATTGAGGCCCCTAAGAATGAGGACAAGAGCTGAGATGGGGAGGAAGATACAAAACAGAAACTGAAGTCTTTCATGAATGAAGGGGAAGGCAGGGAGGAAGGGTGGAGTACAGTCAGAGGATTGTGAGCTTCAGAGGAGCTCATGTTTCTGAAGAAGCAAAAATGGGAAAATGCGTTGAGAGAAACGAGGAGAGAGAAGGGAAGCTGTACCACTTCTTGGTCCTTAGATAGGTAGTGGTAAGTTAAAAAGAAGAAACCCTCAGAGCCGCTCAGGGTCTTTGTGCTTCTGTGCCGTTGCTCCCAAGGGGAACAAGTTAGAGCAAATGTCTGCAGAAGACAAACTAGGGATGTCCTCTTCGGTCGGAAGGGCAGACCCGTGAATTATTGTTCATCTGAATTTAAAATGGTTGCTTTAAGTGAGAGTGTATTTGTGAGAAGAGCTCTGGGATAGAAGTTTTTTTTTAATTAAAAAAATTTTTTAATTATTTATCTTTTATTGAAGTATGGTCAGTTTACAATGTTATGTTAGTCTGGTGTACAGCATAGTGATTAAGATAATGCATATATATTTGATTGTATTTCATTCCTAAAACAACCTTTGTGTGTACATATACTGCAATATAATTCTAATATTAACCACCTGGAATTAGCTGACTTCACAAATAAAGATCACAGTCCCCGCCCCCCCCCAAAAAAGAAGAAAAGCCTTTATTTGAGAGAACTTTAGGGGAGATAGGATCTTTGAGGGGCAGCCAAGTTTCAGTAAAGTCCAGAAACTGGAGAGAATGTTTAGAGAAAATATTGAGGTTATAGGAGGGCCTGCTGCCCGGTCATTCAAGAGCATGCAGTGTAAGGACGGGGGTGGGGATGGGTAAGATTAGGGGATTGGTTTTCAAACTTCGGATCATTGAATCAGTGTAATTGTTCAAGACTAGAATTTTTAAGATATGAAATACAATAGGTTAGAAAATAGCGCACACATCCCAATTAGTAAGGGTAAGTATTTTAGATGATTTTTGTGATACTGTATACCCTTGTGTATACCGAGTAATGATGTAAAGTATATATTTCTTCTCTTGGCTGAAGTCGGAAAAGTTTGAGAGCCACTGAACTAGGAGGTAGCTGTACAGAATATTATGGGGATGAGTGCTGGGTGATGACTTATGATCTGGGGGACTTGGCTGTTGTTACGAAGATTGGATGTGGGGTGTGATGGATTAATTTTGATAACTGCTAGAGCAGAGTACACAAGCAGTTGAAATATTACTGTCCTGACTTTTTAGAAAGGAGGTCCGTGTATCTGCTGGATAACTATTGTAAACAAACTTAGAACTTTCTTAGGCAACTCGGACCTGTCTGGAACTCTGAGCTCTGAAAGAACTGGCTGTATTCCTGCCTTGATTCTCAGCCTCTTACATGAGTGATCTGTTACAGGACTGCTCGGCAGAGTGTGGGCTCCTTAAACTCGTTTGCTTACCTCCCTAAGGGGGAAAAGTTTTACTGTTTGGAGCAAGCCGAATTCTCACTGAAGTTTTTAGGATCCAAAATTGATTGGCTGTTTGTCTCCAAGTTAATATCATTCTTACCTGTTAAAGTTTCTGTGTTCAACCAAGCAATCACCTGTCTCATCCCTGTAATTTATCCATTGATGTCCTATTATTTGACCTTACACTTTGTTCCAAGGTTTTAATCTCCATACCAGTCTCCTCAGGTCTGGAAGCACTGTGCTAAATTTAGGTTATTTTCTATATGGATGGAAAGTCGTTACGGCAAGTAAGTTTCAGTGAGATGACTTAAGTTTTCAGATCCGTAACCAAAGAATATTTTTCCTGAATCATAGCTCTCTAACAGCAACATGGCATGTTCCCTGCCAGTGTACATAGTTTGTTTTGATGTCTGAATCTCATGTTGGCTGTCTGCTGAGTTCTAAATTCTTTGCAGTCTTTATTTCCCATTATTTCATGATATAACATCACTATGATTGACAGCGACTTTGCCAAGAGCACCATGTGTAGACTGAGGATTATTTTCCCATGGGATGCTTATGTAGGGCTGGCTGTGTGACTCAGAGGAAGACGCTGCTATGTACCCATCAGCATAACTTAACGTTAAATAGTCATAAATGGAACAAGTCTGAGGATTATTTTACATTGGTAATCTTGAGGTATATGATACAGACGACTATGCTGAATAATTCTGAGATAGACATTGTAGACTACATGGAGTCAATATTTTCCACTTATGTAGCATGTGTATGTTTAAGGCTGAAAATGAGACTATTCAAAGACTGTAACACAAGGCCTTATGTGTAACAGACATTTTATGCATTTATTCCAAAGAAATTTTTTTTTAGCATATTCCATGTGCTCAGGCAGTATTCCACATTCTGGAAATACAGTAGAGGAAATTTGTGTGTTTGTAAACTTACATTGTAGTGGGATGAGAAACTAATACACAATTTAAATATTAAAGGTACACAGTGAATGAAGTAAGAATGGTTGAGATTGACTAGGGGGCTGCTTTAGGCTGAGTACTCAGGAAAGTTTTCTTTGAGGGTGTGATTTTTAGGCCCAGATCTGAATGAGAAGGAGTCAGCTGTACAAAAACCAGAAGGAAAAGGGAATAGTGCAAAATCCTTTGAGGCAGGATGCATTTAACATATGAAGGTAGAAAGCAAGCCACAGTGACTGGAGGTTAGTGAAAGTTCAATGAATGAATAAAGGAAGAAAGGGTAAGCTGTAGCAAGAGACAGTAGGACTATAGGTGACCTTTGAACAAAACGTTTGAACCTCACGCCTCCACTTACATGTGCATTTTTTCAATAGCAAATATCGCAGTGCTACACAATCAAGGGTTGATTGAATCTGTGAATGCAGAACCATGGATCCAGAGGGCTGACTATAAGTTATGTGTGGATTTTCAGTTGTGGGGAGGGTCGATGCCCCAAACCTTCATGTTGTTCAAGGGTCGACTGTATTTAGTGTTCTCTTGTCCGAAGAACTTCTAATTTTCGCATATGCAGAAATAACCTTAGTAAATAAATAAAGGGCATTTATTTCCCTTCTGCTAATAAATGAAGATAATAAGCAAGTTGTTATCACCTAACAATGCTTTCATTCTTCGGCTAATTTGAGCTAGGTATTTAGATACGGATTTGGATAAAATTGCTAGAAAGCAAAAAGCAAACAGAACTTTATAGTCCGTTCAGTATGAGAGTAGATTTAGCACATTGTAAGTTAGTGTTTCAGATGTATCCAAGTGCAATAGATAGACCTTTTGAGACGGTCTGGGCTTGGCTTTTGTGCTACAAATGAAGGTAGATTTGGGGACGTAGTTCCCCACGGTACAGCTTTGGCAGGATTTATTTTGGATGCCTGGGTTTCTGTTGGCGATTGAGTCAGTTTCACCAAGTTCTGTTAAGTCCTGAAGAGTTACTTGACTCTGTAGACTCTAGGTCAGCTAGAGAATTAAGCCCTATAGAAACCAGTTTGTGTGACTTTCTACAATTCTAAGGGTGTGTACTCAGCTAGTGCCAACTCAGACATAAAGGAGATAATTAATTCCAGACACAGATGCCTTAGTTTGAGTAGAGCTGCTCTAGCCATCTGTTTGAAACTCCTTAGTATCTTTTCCCATCAGTCCTTTTATGACCTTATAGTAACTAAAGCTCTCAGAAGTAATTTTTTTAAACAAAACTCTTCAAAACTTACTTTCAATGATGAATTTCAGTCCTATACCTCTTCAATTAATTGCAAGTATATATCCTTTTTTAATGAGCTCAAAGTGTAGTCCACCCATTTTATTACTTTTTAAAATATGATCCCATTGATCTCCTTAAAAAAAAAAAAAAGAACTTGTTCCTCACTTAGGATACTATATGAAGTGGATTTTCAGTATAAAATCATAGATCCCAGATGTATTTTTCTTTACTTTTTGCAGAAACCTATGAAGGTTGCACCACCTTGTGAATATACTAAAATCCGCTGAACCGTGTAGTTTAAAGTGGTGAATTGTACGGTGTGTGAATTATGTCTCAAAAACTGAAGGACTATAAAGCACTTTGCATTGTTGGCTTTTGATTTTTATGGAAAGGCATTAGCTGTCAGCTACTGTGTATCCTGGAGCAAATCTGAAATTACTTTTTTGAAGATAATCTTGGTTCAACCTAAAGATACCACTTAGGCTCGCCTTTTTGTGAAACGGGATGGCTTTCCTTCCGAGAAAGCTTAGTAAGTTACATTTGTAAGTGTTAATAGCATCTTGAATAACAGGTTAATGCTGAACTTAATAGAAACAGCTGCTGTTTATTCAGAATTTGTGTGTCAACATAACTGTAAGCTATAACCCTATTTTGTTAATTGTTGTCTTCCCCTGACCCTGACAATGTAAGCTCCGAGGTGGGGGCTTTGGTGTTTTGTAAATGACTCTGTTCCCAGCATGCACTCACAGATGGTAAGCTCTCAATATTTGTTCAAGACTGAATGGAAGCTGCACCAGCGGTAGCATCTTACATGCATGATCTCGTTTGATCTTTGTAAGAGTCTTGTAAACAGTTACTGTTATTATCTTCATTTATGGATGAGGAAAGTGGCCTTAGAAAAATAAAGACTTCTCAAATCGGGGCATGAATATCTCTTGGGGGTATGCAAAGCCACAGAATTAAAATGGTACTTGAATGATACTTGGAAGTGTCAGTTTTATTTGAACATTTTTGGGTAGGAAGAGCAGCATTTTTACATGACAACAAACAGGACTAATTTTAAAAATTAAATGCAGAATTTGCATGAATTTTAAGGGTAAAATGAATCCTCAAGACTCTTGTCATAGTATATGTACAATTGTGAGCTATTTACTGAATATACTGTATTTTAACACCAGGCTAAGAAAAGTGGTATTTAGAATATATAGTTTAAGTTCCTGCTGTTCAAACTTTGCCACGTGAAAGGCTTTACATGGTATCACAGCATGGGTAGTTTTAAAGGGGTTGTTTCTATGTCCTTCCTTCTGAGAATGTATCTAAGACAGAGGTACAGGTTCTTCCCCCCATCAGCTCCCCTTTCATAGTCAGCTTTCTCCCATTTTACAGAAGAATAGCACACCTCTCGCTTGTTCGTGGTTTTACTGTGGTATGGAATGTTTGATCTCCAATAAAGGAACAGTTTGAAATGTTGGTGATGACACTGACAAAATGGATGACTTGGTAACAGTCAAGTCTTTCTGCTAATACAGTTCTTCGCCTGCAGTAAAATTTATTAAGCGTTAATGTAGATGTTGATTATTAAAATTTTTTGATGGTTCACTATGTGATATTTTAACATAGTACTCAAAAGAAGGCCAAAGAATTAAGTGACAGACTAAAATTCCTTCATTTTCTCATTTATGTGAACAAGGTTTCTCGGTGTTAACATAAAAAAAATGAAGAATAGGAACAGAATTGATATTAAATCTTGTCCCATTCTAGCAGATAGTAATACTCATCCAAGGCCATGGAGTTCATTTTTTAAATAAACAATTATTTTATATGTATGTATATATATAATTTTTATAGACTGTGTTCAATAATTATTTATTAAAATGTGTAATTTACCATTTTTTGTCAATTATATACTATTAATTGTAATAAACCAGAAGTCACTTATTTATTTTTTAATCACTAAGCTTTGTGGTCACAGAAAGTTAAATAACTACGATAATAAATGATTAATTAAACATTTTCAAGTATAAAATAGGAAATAATTCTGGAAATGGAATATTAGTCCAAAGAGAAAAAGGAGTGAAATAAAATGAATTATTGTTGAAGAGTTTGTTCCTTTATACATGGTTGATGGTGGGTATATTTAGATTCTGTTAGACACACTGTAACATGATATAATAATTTATTATTGAAGTGTCAGTATTTAAAATATCTGGTAAATGCATCCTTTGCAACTCTTTAAAATATGGAATATTCTTGATGGCAAGTTTACAATGTAGGGCGGATATATGAATATATATGTTTTTTGATTTTAGTGGGTAGGAATGAAACAGTATTTGAAAACTACTGGTTGATGACACATGCTCTTCACCCACCTCTTTAGTCACCCTCTTTGCTAGCCTTACTCAGGTTGGGTCACTGAAAGTCTGCACGATCATCAGACCACACTGGTTCAGTCATTTTCATCTTCACTGAGTTGTCCTTTAAATATGTTCTCAGCTTTTATGGAAGGTCACTGGAAGAAGAAACAGCACTTGGAAGTCTGCTTAATATTTGTTGTGATGTTAAGTGTCTTTAACTTTTTTTCCCTAGATTTAATACCAGAACTGTTTTTGTTTTTCTCATTAACTGGTATGCTTCCTCCTTTCTGACTGTGGTATCTGTATAATTTAATGTTTCTCTTTTCACCCACACCCCCAGAAAGTTCACATCTACATTTGATGCTCAGCTCTAGTATCTGTCACTATTAACCTTTGGCAAGGAAATTTGTTTTCTCCTCGTCCTTGATTTTTAACAATTTTTAAATTAATTTTTATTGCATATTTGGCCTTTGTGAGTTTCAAAGCATCTTCTCAGATATTAATTGGAAAGAGATGAAGTAAAAACTTACAAAATAAAAAAAGATTTATTTTTGTTCATCCCAGGGGAATAGAATAAACCCTCAAAAATTATTTGAGTTACTTGAATACTTCCTGCTTAATATACACATTATTATAAAATACATTAAACTTTGATTTGAACAGCCTGTATACTGAGATTCATCAAAGTTTGGAAAATTTTAGTTCTAATATTAGAATGTGTGTGTTTGTCAGTTTAATTTTATAAGGAACTTCTGTTTCACTTTTTTTTTTAATATTAAAGGGAAGATTTCAGGTATCTGAATAGCTTTAATCTTGTCCCATAAAGTATTTGCTTTGTAACTCCTAAGTTTATGGCAGATGGGTGGTTATTTAGAAAAACTCAGACAGCAACGGGGCATGAAGGACTCTGACAGTGTTCAAGGAAGAGCAGTAATAAAATTTACTGTTTTTCTAACAGTTTCTGGGAAAACCAGTTAGTCCAGCTTTTCAGATTACGTGACACTGTTGTAGAACACAAAGTTAATTAGTACAAAAATTCTGTCTGTGTTCAGAGCTTTCAGTCAGTTAAAAGGAGAAAAAAATAATAAATACCAAAATAAGATCAAGAGAAGAGCCATGCAGCACACTCTTGAGTAATCTCATTCCATGACACTGGGAAATGAACTGTTTCATCGTCAGACAGTGGAAGCGAATGGTATATTTTAAATAGTTTTAGCCAGCTTTTTCTTCAAACTTTTAATTTATTGCAGCACAAACATAAGTTAATGGGAAAAAAAAGACCAATCTTACCATTGTGGCACCAGTAGTTTTACATGTTCCATGCTTGTTCCTAGTCTGCGTGGATTCAGGATTTTATAGTTTAGAATCGTTTAGACTAGTCTTTGCTGCTGCCAGTCATCCTCAGTAACACTGAGAATCTTAACAGGCTCGACTGTGTGTGCTCAGACAGTCACTATATACTTCTTTGTCTACTGGTACCATCTTTGTTCTAATACCAGCACAGTACATTGCTCTTTATTAAAGACCAAAAACACTAAAAACTAAATAAGGTATTGTTAGTGATAGGTACTAATTATAACTAATTATGACAGAAGTTCTTCGTAAGCATTTATATATCAAGCTTCTTTAGGATTGAATATTGACTATTTTATAGGTTGAGTGGCTTCACTTAGGGCCTCAGGATAATCTAGATGTTATAAATCAGGGTGGTCCAAACCCTCTGCACATCACAGAACTACCAGGAGAGCTTTAAAAAAAAAATTCTTGGGTCCCACACTTTTTAGAGATGGCATCCTAAGTGGTTACTCAGCAGCCTGTCGGCCAAGTGTGCCTACCTCTAAATCAAATTTATTTGGGAAAACCATAAAGATAAAGTGAAATGCCTGAAATAGCATTATTTATTTATGATGAATACATCTCTTAAAGGTAAGCACGTACATTGTGAGAAAACTGAGTGAGAGAAAAGAATGAGAAGCATGACCAGTACGCACAGCGAGGAGGAGTGTGTGGGGGTGGGTTGGGGGTGGGGTGGAGGCACATTTACCAGTGAGTCCAAATAATACTGTAATTCTAATAAGGGTCGGATTAATTTATTGTGGTCCTTACCTTTCTAGTCATCCTACTATTCTTTAAGCACATTTCACAATCTTGATACCCAAAGGGCTCAGACAGTTACCACAAATGTGAGTTGTGGACTTTTGCAAAAGGAGAACCCTTACCACCTCTAGTGGGCAGCCACCACTTGTCAGTCATGGCCTGTGTGGGCTGAGTCAGGCCAGTATTTCTAGATCTTTGGGTTTTTAAGTGAAGCTAGAGTTCTGGATTTTACGTGAATTTTATTTGTAGATGTTGGCTTAATTTATTAAAGACACTACAAAACGAAACAAAAGGCATCTATAGGTTAGGCCTGGTTTCCCTGCCACCAGTGTGCAATCTTTGTCTGAGGGCAGTGGCGGTCCAGGTGTGGTCCCTGGACCTGCAGCAGCACCTGGGCCGTAAGGGAAATGCACATTCCCAGGCCCCACCTCAGACCTCCTGAGTCGGAACTTCTGGGCGTGCGGCCCAGCAGTCTGTGTTAATAAGCCCTCTGGGTGACGCTGGTGCATAGTGAAGTTGGAGAACCACTGTTTTGGAGTCTGGAAGTTGATATAATTTTTGTCTGGAGATGTAAAGATAAAGCTCATTGAATATCCTGTAGATTTAGCAAGTATATTTCTATACTAAAACTATGATAGATATATCTCTCAGGTATACATGATCTTTAATATTTTTTGCCAAAATCAGAATACACAATGATTAAATCACATTTTGTCCTTTTTCTTTCTCCAGCACCCTGCCCCACTGTTGGAGTATTTTAAATGAACTTAGCAATTCTGTGCCACCGTTTGTTTTCACTGGAACACATCTTAACATTTTTTTACTAGCCAATTAAAAGAGGATAAGTCTGTTGTTTGACTTTCTGAAACTTCCATGTTAAGTTTCTATTTGAAAAGTTTTAAGTGTGCGATAGGATATAAAAAATGAATCTTCCTCCTTATATTGTTCTAAATTGAGTTCTGCTTGCGAGAATTAGAAGAACCATTTCTAATTATCTTTTTTTACACAGGAGAAGATTAACTTATGTGGTTTTATGTAAGCCTGACCCCCTGACAGCTGTTTATATTTTAATGACCACGTGTACCATTATTTTCCTACATTCTCAGAGTGTAGAAATGATTGTTGTCCTGCAAGCCCCCCATCTCTTTTGTATAACCCAACCTTAAACATATTTGTTCATTTCTAAGTCCCTAGTATCTTGCTAATCAAATTAATTATGAATTTTATATAGAGAATTTTCTTACATTTAAAAGTATACAAAAAGCTTTTTATGAGAAAACTTCACGTAAGTCTTACATAATAACATGCTTAAGATGCACTTTACAGTTTTAAAATGATGAGATTGAGAAGTTTGGGACAATCTAATTTAAAGTAGTGGATATAGAATTAATAGTTCATTTAATTATATTTATATATAATGTTTATTAATTAAAACACTTATGTCCACAGGGTAAACCAGACTTGAATACAACATTGCCAATTAGACAAACAGCATCAATTTTCAAACAACCAGTAACCAAAGTCACAAATCATCCTAATAATAAAGTGAAATCAGATCCACAACGAATGAATGAACAGCCACGTCAGGTAAGGATCTAATTGGTTCTCCATTCTTATTTTTCAGAAGATTCTGGTATTTTTACCAGACATAGTTCAAGTATACTCTGGTTAAAATGGAATATATTTGGAAAGAAAATTGTTTTATATTCTAGGCTATTACACGAATGCTGGAGAATAACTCTAATATGACATTTAGGTAAAATGTTTTAAGAAAAAAAATAAGTTAATTAGAAATAAATCTAAATTTAGCATTAAGGACATTTGTATGCTTTTGTGTGGTAATGTACATCAGACTTGGTTCTGCTAATCTTAGTCTTTTATAAAGATTATCTTTCCAGGGGTAATATTTCCTAAGGGGATGAAGCATGCAGTTTGTGTTGCTTAGTTTAAAAATATATTCTATTATTTGGAAACTACTTTTTGTCCTGATTTCTTATTACATGAAAGCGGTCCCTCCCCTTTTGAAAAACAGAATTAAATAAACTTTGGTTAATATGGTATATTGTCCTGTGACTTCCATTTTTGTATAAATTGCATTTATTTTTCTCTTTCTTTATTGCTTCAAGCTGTATTCCACCAGAATCTTTTCTTAGAAAAAAAGTTTTATCTGAAAGGCCTCCCTGCTGCTTAATAATGCCTCAGAGCCAGGAGAGGGAGACTTGACAAAATGCTTAAACTTTCCAAGTAACCTTGCTTATTCACTCCCTAATTGTGGTCAAAAGATTAGGTACGTCATGAAATTTTAGTAGCAATTGGGGTGAGGGAGTGGAGGGAGAAACATCTGTGCATTTTTTTCTCTCCTTTCTCTGCCTCCTCCCACATAAGGGTCAGAAACGCTGATTTACCTACGACAATTACCTTTTGCTCTCGTATTCCCCTTTTAGATGGCTCACTCCACCTTTTCATTTGAATTTTGTTTTTCACTAGTCCCTCAAGTGTCTCATCTCCAGACTTCATAAAGGATTGGGCCAAAACTTTCAGACAGTTGCTCTAAAAGAAACTACATAAAGAAATTCAGTTCCCACATCCTCTGTAGTGTTTTTTCCTCTTCAGGTGAGCCAGGAAAACAGAAGATATTTGGAGCCACATTGGATCAGCATCTTGCTATAGATGTCTCAAGATTTGAAGTTCTAAACTTGCTTTACTGTTGGTCCCCAAGAGATTCAACAGGGGCCATGTAAGTGTATCACATCCAATATAAAAGATGCGTACCTGCATGTGCCTTTAGGCTCTTGTCACCACTTAGGTTTTCTTTGGGCCATTCAGCTTCCTGTACCAGGCTTTTCCCTTCTGTTTTACTACTGCACCCAGCGACAGTCACCAAACCGCAGTAGTTGCAGTGTATTCATGAAGGCAGGGAAGGAATTCTGCCATTCTGAACTTTGCCCACCTTGATAAAGCCATTCCCTGATTGTATTCTTTCTCAGATACTGTCTAAAGTCTTGCACATCTTGTCCTTTGGCTTTTTGGTGATTGTAAAATCGTTTCCTTGTAAAGATTTTTATTAATTGAAAAATTTGGAAGTGTGTAATTGGGTAAGACAGTTTGCTTCAAAAAGCCCAAAAGATAAAGAAAGTAGAATAACTAATAATATTAGTTCTGGACTGAAAATCTGAGTTGTCTTATTGAGAACAGATAGTGTTTAGCAGATTTTATCCTCATCATTACCTTGCCAAATCATTCTCAATACAGTCTGTAAACAAATATTTTGGTTAAAGGCCAACCGAGTAGCAAATTATGGTCATTTTGTCAGTAATTTGTTTTCTGCACCTAACTTCAGTCACAAATTTTGAAAACTGCAGTAATTATATTTACTGGGCATTTATCTGGCTATAAAGATATTGGTAACCTAGATTTTTAAACTGAAGTAATCAGATTTGTCGCTCCTTATTCTTTGGTGTGTTGATTAGTTTTAAGTTTTCCTTCTTTAATTAAGGTTTCTGAGATTGTCCTCAAATGAAAAGAATATGTCAAAAATGCAAAATCATCCCCTTTGCCCTCGCCCCTCCAAAAATCCACTTACGTCATTTCAGCCAAGATCTTCTGAGGGTTTTATCTTTTAGCTTTCATAGACAGGGAGTGTTAAAATTATTTAGGAGATTACTTCTCCAAATGTTTGGACTGTTTTTCACATTATCCTCTTGTTGCCTGACAGTTTTTGCTGGATGTTTTTGATTATAAAAAGACATTAGTTGTCTCTCCCTCTTCTTTATCTTGAACATAAGAATCGAAATAATATTTGATTACTGTCTCACTAATAGGATTTCAAAATATAGGGCTGTGCATTGGGTAAACATATGAAAATAGTAAGGAGACATCTTTTGTATTAAGTGTTTTTAAAACCGTGATCTGTCATCCTGACTATTTCAGTTTAGATTCAGGTTTTTTAGTAAAGGAAAGATACTGATTTTAATTATATTCTGACATACATATGGCAGATGACTGCCATTGAGCTATTGTTGAGGAAATAGTTGGCAAAACATACATAGGGAAAATGATTTTTTCCAATTTTGGTGTATTTGGCATAGCTGTTTTGAACTAGATTGGTAATATAAATTGCCAAATTTTTGACTTGGAGAAGTTATTTTGATCACAAGATTAAATTAACTAGACAATGAGTTTTCTATTTTTGAGGTTCCTGCATATATAAATATTTTTATCTTAACTGTATCACATCCTTTTAATAAGATATTTCAAGCTAATGGTATTTTAATTCCTTTTGGAATGTTAAAGATTGAGACCTAGAACTAGGATTTGATTTTTGGATCTTTTACCTTGAATAGGTTTGAAGTTATTAGTCTAGATGTGAGGCAACTGTAGAAATTAAAAATTCTGCTTTTATATAACAAACATCCTATGCTTAGGTCTGTCTACATGGCAGTCTAATTTGAATTCTGTAAAATATATAAATTATGAATTTCTGATCTATCCACTCCCTGAAAATGCCTTAGCTTTAAAAGTGCAATCAAGGATATATAAATAACTGTGCATTAAACAGAATTCAGCAGTGATTTCTGCCTATAATTAAAATTATAAGATAGAAATGACATTTGAAATACCTGGTTATGATAGGATAAGTAGCCAGCCTGTTTTATATATACTATCAGCATAGTTAGTAAGTACTTGTCTTTTCATTAGATTAAAAAGAAATCTGGAGTGCGCTGGAGGGAACTCTACCAGCTATAAGACTCTTATCCCAAACAGTAAGATCATTAAAAGATCCTTATTTGGCCAGGAGTGTAAAATACTTCTAAATTCTTTTTAATCTAATCAAACTGAGGTTTTTTGTTTTTGTTTTTGTTTTTTTTTTTTTGGCTGTTGAGGGTGTCTTTCCTAGCTCTCTTTTTTCAACATATGAAGAACTCACGTATCTGCTTCTTTCTTATTTCTTCGATGCTGTCATCTTTGATACTTTCTGGTCTCTTGCTTTTTCTTTTTTATCCTCAAATCAAAGAAATTTCATCTGTGAGCCATTACTTCTTCCTTTAATTAAAGCTGATAGCCTTTAGGTGTTTCTGATAGTCTCTGAATATTAATTACATTTCTTAACGAATACTCACTTTTTTTTCCTAAAAAGTAAATATTTAAATCAGTGAAGAAGTGAATTTAAATCTTCCATTTGATCCTAGATTTTTTTTCTTTTTCTTTTGTTAGCTAATTCTTTGTTCAAAGGATATAAAACTTTACTTAACTCTATTCCAGAAGCAAGTCTTTTTTTTTAGAATGATTTTTTTCCAGCTTTATCAAGATATAATTGACATATGGCATTATGTAAGTTTAAGGTGTACAAAGTAATGATTTGAATGTATATATGTATACATTGTGAAGTGATTACCACCATACGGTTAGTTAATGCATTCATCACCTCACATAATGACCATTTTGTGTGTGTATGGTGGTGGTGGTGAGAACATTTAAGATCTCTCTCAGCAATTTTCAGGTATACAATACAGTATTGCTAACTGTAGTCACCACGCTGTACATTAGGTCCCCAGAACTTGTTCATCTTATACCTGCAAGTTTGTACCCTTTGACCAACATCTCCGCATTTTCCCTACCCTTAGCGCCTGGCAGCCACCATTTTACTCTCGTTTCTGTGTCAGACTTTTTAAGATTCCACATATAGGTGACATCATACATTATTTGCTTTCTCCTTTTGACTTATTTCATTTAGGATAATGACCTCAAGGTTCATCTATGTTATTGCAAATGACAGGATTTCCTTCTTTTTTATAGCTGATAATATTCCATTGTGTGTATGTGTGTATGTATATTTGCAATAACATAGATTTCATTTCCTTTGGATATATACCCAGAAGTGCGATTGCTGGATCATATGACAGTTCTAGTTCTAATTTCTTGAGAAACCTTCATAATGTTTTCCATCATGGCTGCACCAATTTACATTCTTACCAACGGTTCATGAGTGTTCCCTCTCCTTTACTTCCTGGCCAGCACTAATTTCTCATCTTTTTGATGATAACCAAGAATGACTTTTTAAAGGTGTTAGAATACATTTTCTAGATGAAATATAAATTTTAAAAACATATACTTTAAAGACATTGTGTGTGAAAAGTTTATAAAAGGTTTTATATTCAGTTATTATAACCCTAAAGATTACTGTTCATTGCTGGTATTCTAACGTTTACTTCTTCCTAACCTCTGACAGTTGAAAAATTTCTAGTTTGGTCTTTATTATAATGCTTTTATGACTAAGAAATAGATAAGTTAAAGCACAGAGTTCAATGGAGAATATTATATTCCTTGTCTCTAGACAGTGAAATTGGCTGCCTGCACAGAGGAAATAGACATGTTGTCCTGTACTAAATTTAAAAGCACTGTTGTGGGTGATGTTGGAAAGATGCCATGTATACATACAGACTTTAAAACATTTTATCTAACGTTATATTATATATATTTAATCCATGTTTTATATAATTTGTGTGCTATAATTTTATAATTAATTGTATATTATTCCAACAACTGTGCCTTGTGCTAGCATACGATTTACTTAATTATTTCCATATTGTTATTTCCAATTTTTCCACTACCACAGGTAGTACTCCAATGAGTTTCTTTATGTATGTAACTTTCTTCCCATATTTTTCAGTGTTTCCTTGGGCTAGATTCCCAGGAATATAATTAGTGTGAATATTTATGACTTTTGATACATATTGGCAAGTTGATTACCAAAGAGGTGTACCCAATTAAAAGTCTATCAACAAATTACGTGCAATTCAGTTTCAGCTTACCTTCTAGGGTATTGTTATCAATACTTCTTCTTCTTGGTAATTCAGCATATAAAAGCTGCGTTTTATTTTAAATTTGCATTCATTTGAATATTTGTGAAGTTGAACAGACTAAAAGCATTGGTGTTTAATTTTGCAAATAGGAAATGATTAAAGGATTTTGAACAAGGGAGTCGCTGAACTTGACCATATCTTGTGACCTAAAGCTAATACAGTGTCTGTGCTTCCCAGAAGCATTCCTTCTTATCTTCTCAGAGATCTCACTCAGTGGCTTATGTTAACTACCTTTCATCTCCAACTTTTCTCTCTAAACTGGCTTCTCTCCCAAAGCATTTAAACATATTCAAGTCTTCCCTATCTTAAAAAGTTATTTATTTTACTCTGTGTCTCCTTTTGATTCATTTACTTTGCCTTCCCTTTACAGTCAAACTTCTTGGAGTTGTATTTACTATCAACTTTACCTCTTAATTTTTGTATCTCTGAAATAACATCTTTTGTTCCCACTATGCCACTTGAACAGTTCTCACCAAGATTGTCGCTGATCCTAAGTAAACTGGATGGAAAAATTTCAGTCCTTAAATTACTTGACTTGATTTAGCATTAGGCCCTCTGACTACCCCTGCCTTCTGAAATACTGTCTTTTATTCTGTGACACTGTACTCTCTTGGTTTTTTTTTTTTTTTTTTTTCCCTTCCCTGTTTTTTCTCAATCCCCTTCCTAGGTTCTTCTTTCTGTGTCTGTCTTTCAAAATGGTGGGGTTTCCTAGGGAATACTATGCATTCTTCTCTGTACGTAAACCTTCCATGGATAATTTGACTCATCCTCATGGCTTCCATTATCATCTGTGTGTTAATGATTTCCAAATTTACATCTTTGTCCTGAGCTTCAGTTGTTTGTATCAATCTATCTACTAACATTGTTTGCTTGGAAGTCTCACCAGCATCTCTAATTCATCTACCAAACTTCACCATCATCCTTTCAAACCAGCTTCTCTCCCAGTGTAAGTACCACTGTCCACCAGGCCACCTAAGCCAGAAACCTGAGCATCATCCTTGACTCTTCCCACCTTTCACCCCCAAAATCTAATTAGCCAACAAGTCCTATTGACCCACCTCCTAAATATTCACTTGCTCTGTCTCTCTACCAAGTGACCATCATTTCATCTCATCTCTCTTCTTCTTATTCTCTTCAATTCATCCTCCATATCGCATCCTGAAGGTCTGTTTGACTTGATGACCTATTAGTGTTATTCTGCTGAGTACCTTTTGATGATTCCCATTAGTTTTTAGGTCAAAACACCTAAATATGACTTATAAAGTCAAAACACTGAACATGACTTACAAAGTCCTTCATGATTTGGCTTTTGCATATCTCTCTGGCCTCACATTCTTCCCTTGTTCTACAATTGAATCATGTGAAATTCTGCAGATTTTTGAATGTGCTATTCATCTTCCCCCTGCACCCCCTGTGCATTCCCTGATCATATTTTGTGCTGCTTTCTTTCCCACCTTGAATTAGCTATTTCCAACTCACCCTCAAATCTGAACTTAGATATCACATCATCTCTTCCAGAAATCTCTGATTCATCAAGCCTGGATTTAGAGACCCTCCTTAGTGTTTCTCCCTTTCTGATCATAACTGTTATTCATTACTTTATCCATAGTTATCTCCATTATGTTGACGCTTAACATGTATCTGTTGAATTAATGAATTAATTAATTTTTCTAAATTCAAAAATCATGAATTGAGCCCTCAATTTGTACCAGGCACTTCTCTAAGTTGTGGGAATACTGCCGTGAACAAAACAAAGTCCTTGCTCTCAGGGAACTTCCCTTCTAGTGTGATAGGGAGACAGATAAACACATAGATAATGCGTCATGGTATAGTAAATTTGACAAAAACAAAAAGCAGAGGAGTGAGAGAATATATGGTCTTCAAAAGCAGAGAAGTATGGGGAGGGCATTCTAGACGGAGGTTTTAATCTGGCTCCTGCACGTAACGTGAGAGCTGACTTAAGGCTAGGAGATCACTGAAGAAATTATAGGACGTTAGGACATAAATGATAAGATTTGTTCCATGCTGGTCATAAAACAATTGACAAAATGTATTGCTGGATCAGCCGTGCCTATGAGGAGTGTTTTAGAATTTAGGTAACTAGCAAAACAATGTCATTGACAGGAATATGGAAGTATTTTTTTAAATAATAAACTATGAATATGAATATTAGTAATCATGGGAACTAAAAGATCCAGGTGGTAAAAGATGATGGGCCAGAGACCTGGAAAGAAAACTGGTTTGCAGTTTTCTTGATGTCTTAGGCTTTATGGGTAAGAGGTGTAGCTGGAAGATTTTATGTGAATTAAAAAAAAAATTAATGAATCCATAGGTTTTTCCTTCATAGTAACCTTTAATCATCATGTATTTTTGTACATCATTTAAAAATAATTCACCAATCATGTGGGGAGATCCATGACATTTTTTGAAATTTTTGTATTTCTCTAAGTAACATAGGAATATAGATGAAAAAAAGTCAAAAACTAGAAAACTTTGTTTCAGAACAGCAGTTTCCTACTTTTTATGTCATCTAGTCCCATTTCCAAAAGCATTTTTTCCCAATTCTGGTCATTTCTCTTTATAGTCACCTCCATAATTCTAAATAATATACTTATTATGCTATTTCTTTGTAAATTTTAGACATTATTTCTTCACTTCCCACAGTGGTACATGAATACATTCATAGTTCCCTCTCTCTGCTTCATGCTCCCAACATAGTTGTATCACATTTTTAGTTAAATAGTTTAAATAGTCAGGGTTTACATTATTATGATGGAAAATATTCATGGTTAGGCTAAGGAACACCCGATCATCATCATCAGAATTCTTTGTTGTTGTCAGTCTTAAGAATGGTGTGCCGTGTTTTCTTTATAATATAGTTAATCTCGCCTGAAGCTCTAACAGTTCTGCCACATACCCACCCTCAGTGATATTTGCCTTATTCTGGAAAACAGTGCGGTTCCTTCTTATGTCTTTCCTGGGGTCACCCCTGCTCCTCTTCAGTCTGGATTCGTCCTGTGGTGTTGCTCGGTAGCTGTACCTCTGGGGATTTTTCTTTGCTGGGCTTCTGTGTAGGGAGTTTGTTTCCTGGGATTCTGTGTTCCTCCCTCTCAGTATACACCCTCAGTTGTAACAAATCCTCCGGCAGCTTTCCAATCAAATATAACGGGAGGTAACGTTTTTGAGAACCTGCATGTTACAAATAAGTGTTATTCCGGCTGGGCACAGTCAAGTTTGTGTGGGTGTGCAATCCTTAGACTGAGATTCGTTTTCCCTGGAGTTTTGAAGGCATGCATCATTGTCCTCCAGCTGCAGTGTCGCTGAAGAGAAGTTCAGTGCCATGCGGAATTTCTGTTCCTCTCTTACGGTCTTTTTTTTTTTTTCCTCTCTGGAAATGTTTAATATATTTATGATTTTGAAAAATTCACTGGTATGTGCCCGGAGGCCTTTTTTCATTCAGTGGGCACTTGGCAGGTGGTGGATGTGACTCCTGTCCTTTGCGTGGGAAATTTTCTTGTATCATTTTTTTCCTTCTTCTCCTGAACCCTCTAACTTTCCATCCTCTCTTTGTATAAGTGGAGTATTAGCCATCTTAGAATTTTCCTATTTCTGCTTTTGTCATTTACATCTTATTGTTGTTGTTCTACTTTGTGGGATATTTTCTTGATTTTAACTTTTAGTCCTTTTCTGAATTTTTTATTTTGGTGACCGTATTTTTAATTCCTAACAGCTGTTTCTTGGCTTTTGTATATAAAATCGTGCCATTCTTCTCTTACGGATACAACTACTTTTACCTCTCTGAGTCTGTTAATTATAGGGGTATTTTTTATTCTATATTTGTCTTTTCCTCTGTTCCCTGCATTGGCTATTTTGTTGTTATTGTTACTGTCTTTCTTGTTGGCTACTATGGATATTGTGTCAATGAATACCTAGTTCACGTTTGTAGTTTGGGGTTTATACAGGAGTAGAAGTGCTGGGTCCTGGAGTACGCATATGTTCAGCTTTAGTAGATGCTGCCACATAGTTTTCCAAAGTGGTCATGCAGAGTTACCCTTCCACCAGCAGTACAGTCGCTCCAAGTCCTCACCAACACTTGGTATTGTGAGTCTTTAAGATTTCGAACATTCTGCTATGTGTTTAGGGGTATTTTGTTGCAGTTTTTAACTTGCATTCCCTTGGTATTTGATGTGCACTTTCTGTATGTCTATTGGCTGTACAGATCTCCTTTCTTTTGAAGCGCCTGTTTTTATGCATTTTTCTGTTATCTTGTTTGTCTTTTTCCCATTGACTTGTGGGAGTTCTTTGTGTGTTCTGAATACCAGTTCTTTGTCAGATATATCTTTCACAAATATCTTCTTCCAGTTTGTGGCTTACCTTTTCACTTCCTTAGTGGCATCTTTTAATTAATGTAAGTTCATAATTTGAAGAGAGTTGGTGAGGCGGGAAGCCCCATAAAAAGACCAGCAGGACCCCTAGGCTGGGCCGCTGCTCTCCTCTTAGCACCGTCTGGTTCCCTGGCCCAGAGGCTCTATCTCACTTTTTGCCTCTAAAGCAGCTAACTTACAGCTAGAATTCTATTGGTTACCTGAGCTCACTTCTGATTGGTTATTTCCTTCACTCCTGATTGGTTATTACTCTCACTCCTGATTGGTTATTACTCTCACTTCTGATTGGTCCACTTCCCTAACTTCTGATTTGTCCATTTGTAGTACTTCATTTGCATGGAATTCACTCCTGATTGGTCTATTTCTACAAAGATTGTTCCTGGTTGGTCAACTTCTGTTGTACTTTATTTGCATATGATGTTGCAAAGTATAAAACTGGCAGCCTATAAAAGGCCTGTGTAAACCTAGAGATGGGGTCCAGAGCTTGAAGTGTTAAGTCATGAGGGCCTGCTGGCGTAATATACCTGAGTTCTCAAACTCTTTGAGTGCTGCTTGGTCTCTCGCCAGGATCCAGGTTGCTGTCACAACTGAGATGTAACACATTTTTCTGCAACATTGGGAGGTGGGATAGAGACTGGAAAAGTGCGGGGCTGGGGACTTATGGGGTATTAGTGATATTCTGTTTCTAGATCTGCATGGTAGTTACATGATTGTGTTTACTTTAGAAATCTTCACTGAGCTGTGTACATATTTTTTTTTTTACACTTTGTATGCAATACTTGTGACGATTTACAAAAAGTAAAGGATATAATTTATCAATCTCTTTCTCCTATTTCTGTGACACGTTTAAGACGTTTTTGCTTATTCCAGTGTTATCAATATATGCCCCGTGTCATCTCCCGAAAGCTTTGTTTGACCTTTGCATTTAGGTCTCAATCCACCTGGAATTGACTTTTGTATATGATGTGAGGTGGATTTATTTTTTCCCATATGAATGTGCAGTCGACCCAGCACAATTTGCTGAAAACCATTTTTGTTCCATTGCTTTGTGTTGTCTCCTCTGTCAAAAATGAAATTTGTAAGTGGGAAAGTCGTGAGTCTGTTTTTGGACTCCCTGTTCTGTTCCTTTGGTCTGTTTGTATATGTGAATCTGTTTCACTGGGCTGTTTGTCCATGGATTCCCACCACTGCATTGTTTTAATTGTTGCAGTTTTATAAAAAGTCTTGCTATCTGGTAGTGTAAGTGTTCCAACTTTGTTATTCTTCATTCAAGACTGTGTTGGTTAGTCTTGGCTGTTGGCATTTCCACATACATTTTAGTCTCAGCTTGTCCTGTCTTCTTCAAAACCTGCCAGAATTTAAATTTGTAGATTAATTTGGGAGAGAATTAAGGGTTTTATAATATTAAGTCTTACAATTCACTAACCTCGCATATTCCGCCATTAAGATTTTGTAATTTTCAGTCTAGAGATCTTACGTGTCTTTAATTAATTTCTAGATATTTGATGGTTTTTGATGCTACTCTAAGTGATTACATTAAAATTTTTCCAGTTGTTGCTAATATGTAGAAATAAGCTGAGTTTTGTATATTGACTGTATATTTAATTATCTTCCTAAATTCACTTATTAAATAATCTTTCCAATTTTATACACAAATAAGCATATTATCTGCAAAGAAGGATTTTATTTCTTCCTTGCCAATCTTTAAACCTTTGATACTTTTTTTTTTTTTTTTTTTTTTTTTTTTTTTGGTCTTCACTGGCTTAGAATTCTAATACAATCTTGATAAAAGCAGATGTCCTAGTCTGTTATCACAGTTCCAGGGAACATTTTTAATGATTCTCCATTAAATATGATGCTTGCTATAGATTTTTTGGTAAACACCCTCTGTCAAATTAAGGAAATTCACTTTATTTCTAGTTTACTAAGATTATTTTCATGAATGGGTATTGAATTTTATCAAATTCTTTCTCTCTACCTAGTTAAATGATAGAATGATCTTTATTTTGTTAATACAGTGAATTACAGTGATTGGCTTATGGGGTAAATTGCAGTTCTTGATTTTTTTTTTAATGTAAAACATACCTTGAATTTCTGGATTAAGCTCAATGTGGTCTTGGTGTGTTATCACTGTTTAGATTTGCTGTTGTTTTGTTTAGGATTTTTTGCATTTATATCCACAAGAGAGGTTGACTTGCATTTTTCTTTTCTCATAATTTTCTTCTCAAGCTTTAGTATCGGGGTTTTGCTGGCCTTGTAAAATTAGTGAGGAGGTGATCTCTCTTTTTTTTTTAATTTTTTATTATTAGTATTATTTTTTTAAATTGATTTATAATCATTTTACAATGTTGTGTCAAATTCCAGTGTAGAGCGAGGTGATCTCTCTTTTAATATTCTCTGAAAGAGTTTGTGTAAGATTGGTACTTTTCTTTAAATGTTTGGAAGAATTAATTGTGCTGTTTTTAAGTGGGAAGGCTTGAAACTGCTGATTCAATTTATTTAATAAGTGCACCAAAGAATATGCATAGTTTCTATTTCTTCTTATACCAATTTTGAGAATGTGTTTTCCTAGGAATATGTGCATTTCATAATTTTTAAATTTAATAATATAAACTTTCTAGTAATGTTTCTATTATTTGTAGTATCTGTTGTGATGTTATCCTCTTTTCTCTGACGGTGGCAGCATCCAGATGAAAGGTGGAATAAGGTATTGAGGAGAGCTCTCATAACAAGTTCTGAGCTCAGTCTGTACATGCACTTTTCCCCATGGAAATCCAAACTCCTATTTTATCATCAAATGTATTAAGATAACATTTATTTTATAGAAGTTAGTTAATTATATAATGGATTATGCTATGTCTTATTTGACACTTACTGCCTTGAAGTAATCTTCTAGTGATATTGGGAGCTCTGTTTTCTCATTGTCTATATTTGCTTGCTATTTTTTTACTCTTTCTCTTTATTGTCGGCTTTCTGAGTCCCTTTATTTTTAGACTTTTTTGGCATAAAACATAGCGTTGATTGTTTTCCTATTGAGCGTCTTTTTTTCTTTTATAACTGAGTTGACTGTTATATTTATTGATTTTATAGATACGTTTGGTCTTGATTCTATCTTTGTAATTACATACTGTTTTTAATATTTTATTATCATTTTCTGGTGTTTCTATTTTTGTTCTGAGGTCTGGTTTTCCATTTAAATTCGAAATCATTTATTCATTTATTCGACAACCTGTATTGCTGCATATATTACAGGTGCTGTATAAACACAGAAGTCAGACAGGCACCCTGTACTTAGGAAGACTTCCAATCTAATAAGGAAAACAATGTGACAAATACGTAAAATAAAGGGGCATACCTACATTCCCACGTAGACTTATATGTTAATAAGAAAATTATTGTTCCGTCTTTTCAGCAGCACATGGAAACCTTATAGACCTCATGAATGAGTATTCTTATTCCACGGTCATCTTAGGATCATGCATTTTCAGGCGTCTGACAAGTAGAACCTGCCCACTTTGTGTAAGGTCGGTGGTGCTCGTGACAAAGTTCCAACAAGCAGCTGCAGCAGATGTCACTGCCCCTCCGGCCTCCTCAGCTCTGACTTTTGCCTCTTGCTTCATCCTTTCACACTCTTTAGCCCAAATCGTTACCTTTAGCCTTCACAGATCTCCCTGTAGTTTGCGCGGCCACGTGAATCACGCTTTTCCTTGATTTACATAATAATTTTCTTGTCGTTATCTAGCCTGTTCTTCGTCGGCCACTCCGACAAAATAAGCGGGTAGCTCTTGCTCGACTTCTGATGTTTGCGGGCCATGGTATTTAAGTTAAGTTGTTTTTGCTGACCAAAGCTAGACAACTCAGATATCATATGGGGTTGATTTGAAATAGAGCAGTTTATGAACTGGACAGCGAATTCCTTCTGGGCAGGAAGCATCATTCCTCTGTGTAGCCCTAACCAGTGTCTTGCCTATTTAGCCTTCCATGAGTCACTGAATATAAAGTGTACATTTTTGGGGTTTTGCTTTAGTCTACAAATACATGACAGGATCCTTTGTTCTTTGATTAGATTTCAACAGGAGCCTTAGAAAAGTGAATAAGATATTCATTGAATTTATGAAATCCTAACATTAGAAAATATTCTGAGGCATTCAATAAAAATTTTATATTTTCAAAGAACTTTCTCATTTTTTATTAGTGTTTTGATAACCTTCTGAGTTACCTAGTATTTTTGTTTTACTAGTGAAAATACATACAAAGGCAATTAAGTAACTTCCTTAAGACAACACATCTACTTAATGGCTGAGTCAGAACTAAAGCATTAAGCTTCCAAACCAGTGTTTTGTTTTTTTTTTCTGTTACCCTGTATTCCATCTACTTAGCCACATATTCATTCCATGAAATCTGAGTGTCTCGCATTGTGCTCTTGACAGAGATGAAGACTATGCAGGTTAAAATTCATAAAATAGTTAGATTTTTAAAGTAACTTTTGTTTCTTCTACTTTACAAAGTATTACCATTTCTGTCTTCAAATACTTTAAGAGGTATACATCTTATACATTTGTTTTAATTAGGGAAAAATGCTTATTTAGTCTTATTTCTTTGATAATTACTGTTAAAAGTTTAAATTTGTTGCTTACTAGTAATAGAAAATACAGAAGTATACAGAGAACCACTATAAAAGATAGACTTCCCTAAGTCTTCTGACAGGAGGCGATGGCAGTGGTGAAGTAGGGCGAAGGAGGCTTGAACCAGGAATTATATTTGGTAATTCGAAGGTTACTGTGACCTTGGGCAGGTCAGTGTTAATCTGATAGTAGAAACAGAGCCCAGGTGAGAAGGAAGGAATGAGTGGAAGGTGAGGAATTAAGACAGCAAGTTTCTCTCCTAGTGGAAGGAGGAAAACAGAGATGGTTTGAGGGAGAAGTGGTATAAATAAGGACATTTTTTAGGTTCGCCGTGTTCCAGTGCATCTGTCACTTCAGGGGAAGAAGCCGGAGGAGAGGAGGGGGTAAAACAGGAAGTGTGAGAGGAGGATTTGGGTAGACCGATGGGCAGGACCAAGGGGAGGCAGGAGAAGGGAGGACCAAGGGTCATGTGCAGAGATGCTCTCAGAAACACAACAGGACACATACTCCTCTGAGGGAGGAGAAAAGTGAAGGAAGGTGGATGGTCCAGAGGAGACATGAGGGGAGGGGAGGGGAACTCGTGGCCTTTAGACTTGAGCTATTGTTATAGGCTTCTTGGTTTAGGAGCTAATGTTCAGCTTGTTCTATTTAAAATGAACAGTGAATTTTAAAATGTAGAATAGATAAACAAGATTATACTATACAACACAGGGAAATATATACAAGATTTTATGGTAGCTCACAGTGGAAAAAAATGTGACAATGAATATATGTATGTTCATGTATAACTGAAAAATTGTGCTCTACACTGGAATTTGACACAACATTGTAAAATGACTATAACTCAATAAAAAAAAGTCTAAAAAAATAAAAAAATTAAATGAATAGTGAAAAATAAGAGTTTGGATATATAGGACTTTCAGATGAATTTAGTTTCATGATCGAACTCTCTGTGTGTTTCTGTATAATCAGTGTAATGCTTTCTAATGGAGCTTTTAATTCCGAAAGCAAAGGGAAGATGCATTTTAAGACAAGATACGAAACTTACATAAAGATGCAAGTGTCTAGTTGTTTGTGTGGCCAAATTTGGTGGAACACTTTTTCCCTGGGCTTTTAATTTGGAATTGGCCAGGCCCTGCTGATAGCGACATGCTAAGAATTCATGGAAATTAAAATGTTCGCGATCAGCCCGTTGGTTGTGTTTTGTCGCTGTGCCTCCACTCAGACACCTGAAGCCGTTCTGAACGTAGCCGTGTTTTCCTCAGTCGTCGGGATCCTTTATGGCCTCTGGCCCTGTGGTGATAACAGAGAGCTCCCTCTAAAATCTGTACATACAGATGCAATTGCTGACTTACGGGTTGGGATATGAAATGTCATGTTTCAGTTACTTGGATCCCCATGCCTACCAATGGAAGTGATATTATAGATGGTTCTAGTGTCCCAGGCAAGACCATTTAATCTAAAGTGTCTGGATTGTTAAAAATAATTACTGTTTGTAACCATGGAAGTGTGTTAAATTTCAACTCATAAGGTGAGAAGCGTTTCTCCCACTTCTGCTTTATCTTACTTACACCCTGGTTGTCTGGCCACGACAGAAGAGGCACGCAGCCAATGCCCAGGGTGGGATGGAGACTCTTTGAAAGTTGAGAAAGGAGCTGGCTGCAGTGACACACATGCCAAGGTGGGGGGGGGGGTCTCCACCCTGTCTCAGCTCTGAGACCTGGGCCCCTGCCATGGTGAATCCTCTATCCCCCCACCCCTTTCTCTTCCTCTGGACCCATGGTTCTCAGCCAGACCTGACGTGGTCCTCCCTCTCCAACCCCAAACACCCAGGGAAGTTGGGCAACGTCCAGAGACATTTTTGGTTGTCACAGCTGGGGTGGTGCTCCTGGGATCAGGGACACTGCTCCACAACAGATAATCACCCGCCCCGAGATGTCACTAACACCAGGACCAAGAAACTCTGCTCTAGGTCATTGCTGGGGTGGGAGGGATTTTTTTTCCCCTTCTTGCTTCACTGCAGAACAGAAATGTAGTTTGTTTCCAGGTTCTCTCCTCCCTTCTATTCTTGAAACAAACTCAGAGCCTTTCTGAGGTTTTTCTAAGGGCTCTACTCTCATCACAACATGGAAATAGATGGAGTAAAAATAATAAGGAAATTACAGTTTCATGAGATCTTAATGAAAAGCTTCCATGTTACCCACTGGACTTAAATAGAACAAAATTCTCATCCGTCCTTAGTCCTCTGTCCTTCTTCCCCCCTGGGGCTTCCTCACTCCCTGGGTTCCCTCCTTTGGCAGGGACCCTCTCTCCAGTAGCCTCGGGAGGGAGGAAGCGTCCTCGGGCTATTGTAAGGAGTGAGGGGAAAGCTCCTTTGTTACTGCATAGATCTGGCCAGAAGTATTTTCAGTTGCCTTCCTTCTTTTAAGGAACTCACAGAATGAGATTCTTATATCACAGCATTTCCCTAAGTGCTGCTACACGGCACAGGGGTCTCCTTTCTCTGCTGCGCTCTCCTCCTTTCCACCCTGCACAGTACTTCCACCCCGTCTGGCTTCACAGGCGTGTGACCTGAGCAGTTGCCTAGAAGGGCCTGTGCCTGGTCAAATGCTTGACTGTCATCATGAAACAATATTAATACTTTCTGAACAAGGAGCCTCCCATTGTCATTTTTTACTGGGACCTGCGAATTACTTAGCCAGTCCTGCTTTGCAAAGTTCTCCCAACCAACTCTGGGCCTAGGAGAGAGGCAGTCTGGCTTGGATGAGAAAAGGAAGAGGATGAGTTTTAAGATGCTCATCGTAGTGAGAAAGCCCCAGCTGAAAATCTGGGCGGGAAGGGCAGATTCGAATGCATGTCTCAGTCTTCACTTGTAAATACTCCCCTTTCGGAGTTGACTGTTGTTTGCTTTGTTTATATTTGTGAATTTTAGTAAGATGACCAACTTCTTACTGGGCACTGTGGTGTGGCGATCAGCAGCGCGCTCGACGTGGCGGGCAAAACTAGGTAGTAAACATATTTACTCTCTGCCGGGCACGTTCAAGTGTTTGTAAAACCTTTTTTATTTTCCGTAACCATTTGAGACTGTTTTTATTGTCCCATTTCATAGGGTAGGAAAATGAAACAGGTTACACTAGCTGTCCAACTTTATAAAGCTAGTTAGTGACAGAGCAAGGATTTGAACCCAGATCGGTCTGAGCCTGAAACCCAATCCCATTCACTCTGCAAGTCAGAAGTTACATCTTCCTACCGTCTGAGCTGACTTTCAAGTTGAGGTCATTACTATACGTGGAAGATCAATTCCTTTTAATCAGTTTTAAAATACTGCACAGTGCTTTTCAAATTGAATATGGTGGTGGATGAAAATATTATTGGTATATTTGATCCAGATACTTTCCATGTGTTCATGAGAAATAGATATTAGCGTAAGTAACCTAAGAAGTATTCTTATAGAAAAAAACTCAAAAGCCTTCAGTTTCATGTGCTTCATGAATCACTCCCTCTCTCCTGTTTTATGAAATATCTGCTAACTCTCTATTGTTAGTGTGAATTATCTAAGGGTATCTTCTTGGAGTGCAGGTCTCAGTCTTTAATTTCCACCCACCAACTAAAAAGTGTGGTGTTCAATGTTATTGATATTTGCAATTAACTCTAAGAAAGCTAATCTGTAGAGACTGTATATTATACCAATTCTTTGGTTTTTTATCATGTGAGCTACCCCAAATTATGGTTTGATGTCATCTTAAAACCCTGTTCAAGCTTTAGCCTAAATACATTAGGTGGCTGGGCCTCTTAATTCTGCATGAGGAGGAGGCAGGCAATGGTACCAATCATCTACAGCAGACAGCGTACATAGTATTCTTGGTAGGTAAATGGATTAAGTGCAACTTGATAATTTTCTTAGCAGTTATGATCTTTTATCCACCTTTAATTTCATGAATAGAAGGATCTGTGGCCTGTTACTATTAATGCAAAGCCAAACATGTAAATGCCCTTCCAGAGCACAGTGTTCAGATCAGGACTGTTTAATAATCACACCAACCTGAGTTTTAATTCCAGCCGCCCCACTGACTAGTTTGTGTACCTTTGGTAAGTTACTGTAGCTGGGACTGATAATGTCCTCAGACGCTGTAGGAGAGACTAACTGAATTACTGTGCACAAAGCCCTGAGCAGAGTGCCAGCCTGCGAGAAAGGGCTCGATGGGTAAATGGTAGCTGTCATCCTCCTCCCCTTCCTGTCCCATCAAGAGAAGATGGCAGGGCACAAGCAGAACGTGGGCAAGCCCTTTCTCTGTTTACACCTGAACAATTTGGAATACTCTTCAATATACTTTGACACACATCCTCCTGCAGTGAAGAATAAAAAGACAAATCTCTCTCTCCAGTCCTCTGTGTGGACAGGATAGCATGATACGTTTTTTTCCATCTGGTAGAATCAGGAATCGAACTTGGGGATCAGCTCTGTGTGTGTGCACTACCCTTCTCTGAGCACAAACCAGACCAGCCTTTCTCAAACTGAGATTCCCTGGCCTGCATCAGATCACATAAGACACTTGTAAAAAATCAATCAATCAATCAGTCTAGCTCTCTAACCCCAGATCTATTGAACAGATTCTCTGGGGCTGAGGCCTTGGAATATGCATTTAAATAAGTCACCCTGGCGATTGTGTGTACAAACCATTTAGAAATACTGGCCTGTACTCTCCTTCTCACCTCCTTGCCTTTGCTTAAGCTATTTCCTTGGCTTGGAGTAGCGTTTCCTCCTCTGTACAATTCTTACGTGATTTTCCAAGAGCTACTTCTTCCTAAAAGACTTTCCAGATTCTCCCAAGTTGGAGTTAATTTTGTATCTTCATTATTGCGGTTATCAGTCTCCCTTGTAGAGTTTTGCTAGTTTTCTACCAAACACCAACCATTTAGAGGGCAGTGATTGCCAGTTATCTTGATGACCATCCCAGGCGCCCAGCAGAATACTTTGTGTATAATGGACACTGAAAGAATGTTGTTGAATTTGGATCAATTCTCTCCTGACTTTATTCCAGTAAACCATTCTGTCCTGACTTCCTCAGAAGAGCACAGATCTCTTCTGCGTATGTGTTATTAAGCTCCGGGTGATGGAGGACAGTCCTCATAAACATGACCAGCCTTAGTTCCCAGCCTATCAGAATAGGGATGTGTATTTGCGAGTGGCCTTGAGGAGTTGTCTGACATCCCTGTTCCCTCCTCATCTTCATCTTTGAATATTATTCATAAGGCGACTTGAAGGAGTCCACCAGAGTCCCAGTTAAATCCTCAGCCATTAAGAAAAGAAAATGCTAGAGTCGTATTCTGGGTTGGTTTTACTTTCGGGAAGATGGGCTTGACCCTTCATCTCACTAACGGAGCTTCCAGAGCACGACGTCGTGCTTGCCCGCCGGGACTCTAAGGCAGATAAAGCGCATGCAGCTGATACTGCTGATGCCCCAGAGACCCTGCATCCGTGTGAGGAGCAAAGGTGTAGCAGTGGGCTCCACCTCGTCATCAGATGGTTTCTCCAAAGCCGCACTCTCCCTGCCAGTGATACTGTGGGCGCTTTTGTGGTTTTGGATAACTTCTAATCCCATCCTGTGCTTCTCCATCAACTGGTTTACTGGCTGGGCATTGCTGAGACCATTGGCAATATAAAACGATGCATGCATGGGAGCTATCCAGTTTTCTTATACACTGGAGGGTGACAAAGAAAACAAGATATTAGAGGCACCCACAGGGTCGGATTAGCGGGGGTTAAAAGGGGTGTGATAACTGCGGGTGGTAGCACATTAGGGAGTTTCTCCAAATCTTAGACCATCGACCCTTAAAAATATTACATTGATTATCTGACCTCACACCAGGCAGCAGGGTTAAGCTGAGAAGATCATTGGATTCTGCAGGTGTAATCAGGTTTTTATTGAGTAGGTTGGGATTTATGAAAGCAGTAGTGTTCATGAAAGTATGGTGGAAGAGACAAGAGGGGGGGTGCCTTACAAATTTAGGAAGACTCATCTTCGTGGTATTCCTGTCTTTAGGTTTCTAATAGTAATGCACCAGGAAGAACTGCAGATGACCTAGTAAACATACAGAATGCATCAATGAGCAGACCTGAAATTTTAAATTCAGGGAGAGGAAGACCTCTCTCTTTCCCTGCACCCCTCCAGGCATTCAGGGATATACAGTGACCAGAGATAATGAAAGGTCACTGAATTTGGGGAGAGGAGCTGACCAACTGCTAGAGTAAATTTAATAGAAATTCATGGAGTAGGGGCTGGAGTACAACAGTTCAAATGGAGCTGGGAGAATGAAGATAGTGCATATTGATCATTCCTTGAGCACTTAGCTTGGAAAAAAAAAGAAAAAGGTAATTGTATAATCTGAATAAAGTTTGTGTTTATATATATTAAAAAAAAAAAGATTACAATTCCAACACCCTAAGGAATTCCCTTGGGCTGACCTCTTGTAGTCAGACTGTCCCTCCACCCCTGACCCCCACACCCATCCCTGTAGTTTTTTTCTTTTTCAAGATGGCATATAAATTTGGTCATACAGTATGTAAAAGACTGGCTTCTTTTATACACACACACACACACATATATATTTATGTAAATTTTAAAGATATTTTAAAGTGCAAATTTAAAGAATCCCCACTCTCTAAAACAAACAGAAGAAGCAGGAACCTGAGATGGATGTAGAGAAGGTGAGTTAGGAACATGCTGAAATGTAAACAGACATCTATGTCATGAAGATGGTTCCAGTCCTCACAGGACCTAGGGGAGCTTATTGGCTTTGAACAAGTGGTGGACAGGATGGAGAGGTGGGCACTGGTGACCTTGACCAGTTAAATGTTTTCTTTGCTCACCTAGCCTCCTTTCCTTTTCTGACCTTTTTCAGTTCCCCACTCAGCTCCCGGCGGGTAGGGATGAGGGGAGAAATACACACACAAACACACACACACACTTACACGTACGTAAATACGTTCATCTCCATTTTCAGAGCATAAGCGTTTCATTTATGAAGAAGTCATCAAACCTGTCAGATTCAACTTTGGATTTAGTTGAGGGCTATCAGATGTCACGTGGTGGCTCCAGGACTTGTAATCTAGAGTGGTACACTCGTTTCTCAGTCCAAGATTTATTTTGAAAATTTTTTCTTCCTAAATTTTTGCATTATTTCCCTTCAGATTAATAGAAATTTAAAAATTAAAAATGATAGAATGTAAACATTTAACTTGATTTCTAGAATTGGAATTTTTAGATGTAAAATATTAATAATCATCTCTGTACGTGGTTTTCATACTTTGTTTTTGGTAGCATAAGTTTATTTTTACAAATTAAATTATGTATGTATAATTGTATTATAAAAGTACTCACTAATCTCATATTCACTGATACCTCTGTATACTTTTTCATTAGGAATGAACTGTGCTTTCGTATCTTCGGTTTTTTCCCCCTGTAGTTGTGACATTCAAAGCACATATGATGTTATTTCCCCAAAGAGAAAACAAAAAGCAGGCAGGGTTTCTTGAGACATTTATCACCTTCATCAATTATTACCTTCACCTATTTTTCCCTCATGATGGTTAATGTACTCATGTCCTCACGTCAGTTGGCCGTGTATTCTGCTGCTGATGTAATTCATAGGGAGACGTAAGGAGATGTGACCGTATACCAAAGGTCTTCAAAGCACAGTGAAGCAGGCTACCTTTGGTGCTGGCACTTTTGGTTATTATACAATCTAACATATTACTCTTCTGCCATAAATAGAATTATTTTACTGTGTCTTCCCATTTGTCTGGAAGGTGATTATCTGATACTTTTCAAATATCCAGAAGTTAGAATAAAAGCCTGAAAAGCCCTCTGAGTGGTCAAACTTTGTGAAAGTAAATATAATAGACCTTGTGCCTATACTGTGGCAGTATGTGGACATACATTACAGTATGTGGACATATATTAATCACTTTATTCAGTCCCCACAATAATCTTATTTGATAGTCCTTGCTGCCACATTTTACAGAAGAGAAGATTGAAACTTTGGAGGTTACAGAACTTGTCTAAGGTCATACATCTATGGCTGGGGTTTCAGCTTAGTTTTGTGTGCCCCTAAAGATCCTCATTCTGGGTCCATTTACTCCCATATTCAGTCATTCACACAAACACCTTTTTAGTATTTACTCTATGTCAGGCCCTAGGGAACCAGGATGAAAGACAGATATACAGAATCCTAAGGAATTCCTTTATCTGTTTTTGGGGGCTACAGTAAATATGAAGCAGACAAGAGATGAGGCTTGAGGACAAAGACAGTATCTATTATATTTTCTGTTGCATCTGCAGGACAAGCACAGCACATAGTAGGAGCTCAACAAACATGGTGAATGGATGAGTGGCACAGTGAGGAGCACCAGCCAGCTAGGAGTGAGAATTGAGTGTAGAGGAGACATAAAACCAAACAGCGGGACTGTCTTGGACCATTTAGTGTTTGAATAAGCAATTGCAGACCTGAGTAACCCCATGGGGTATGAGGAGCCATCAGTGTGCTCACTGAGGCCAGAAAGATGACCTGGGGCCACTGAGTGACTAAGGCAACCCAGGCTCTGTGCAGCAGGAAGAGAGTTACTCATGAATGTGACATCCTGTTTAAACAGCAAGGAAGTATGTAAGACATTTCAGAAAAGTTTCCATAAAAATTAGCCCTTTTTCCCTTTAAAGTATGCTAAAGGGCTGAACTTCAGTGTCTTGGAAAAATCACAAAGGTGGAAGAGCTCTTTGCCTAACAATATTGGATACAGGAGTATTACATGATCAGTTTGTTTTCTTTTCCCTGATAAATTGTAACATTAAATTTTCATGCCAAATGAATCTTTTAAGAAATTCAAGTTATATTCTTTGGAAGATACCTTATAAAGGACTCTATACAGCAGATAGCATGTAACAATCTATAGTTTGTAACAAGTGAATAGGTTGCATAGAATAACAAAACAACAGTTTTTAAGTAATATTTGAAAGGATTATGATATGTTGAAGTAATTCATGTTTGGAGTATCATTTAGCTTTTTGTAAGGGAACAAAAACGGGGAAATTAGGAAACTACTGAAATGATTTCAATTTCATTATTCAACAGCATCGATGCGCTACTTTCTTGTTCCAAGAATGTATCTATTAACAGTGATGTTTTGCCTTACAGCTTTTCTGGGAGAAGAGGCTACAAGGACTTAGTGCATCAGATGTAACAGAACAAATTATAAAAACCATGGAACTACCTAAAGGTCTTCAAGGTATTATCGAAGTTCAGTTGAGCAGTACCTACTATGTGCCAGGCTCTGTGTTAGATGCAGTGCAGTCACACATGACTGAGACAGGTCTCTGCTTTGGGGACTGTACGCCTTGCTGGATATGAACCTCTTAGGTTTTAGTAAACGCAGAGGAAATGTCCATGAAAAGCTTGTATGTTGCAGGGATGTTTCAGGGCAACTCCTACCTAAGATTTTTTTTTTCTGTGTATACATTTTTGGCTTTAGGTTAGTTAGGTTCATCACAGAAGTTAACCCATGTGCTGCTTTTAGAACCAAATGTAGCAAAGTGGCAGAATGTTCCAGGCTTCCTGCTCGAAGCCTCATCTGGCCCCTGCACTTGCTCTTCCTCTCCTCCTCTTACCAAAAGAACAGCCAGCAGCTCTCCTTCTGCCTCTCCCCTCCACAAACCGCTGCCGCAGGTAGCAGTGGGAGCAGATGCCCATTGGTCCCGTGACAGCAGCGAGGGGGATCTGGGGTGGAGAACTCAGTTGCCGGCCAGTGTGCTTGTCAGTCATATGTTAACTCCAAGTTCTAGAGAAGCGTTCGTTTTCAAGTTAGAACTTTGGCTTTGAAATCTTGCTATATTGTGGGTTGCTCAAAAATCCTCATAATTAATGGTTAGAATATTGCCTCATCTCTTTATGTTCCTGGAAACTGTTGCTTTAACTAGGTTTAACAAATTAATTCTATTAGTTTGGATATTTTGTTAGGTATTTGAAAAAGCTGTCAAAAGTGCAGGTACAGCATACTTGCATTGGCTTTTCCTTTGAAAGCCCTACACAAAGAAGATCAGCGTTGAGGTACAGATAGGAATTAATGTTAAAAGCTACAAGAGAACCTATTCCAGGACCCTAGGGATGCATTAATAGGAATATGTGAGGATGATACGACTTTAGAAGGGACTTAGATCATTAAAATAATTGACTTTGCTTGAGGAAATGCAGCCAACTTTTAAAAAGTTAGTACTTGGAAAATGTATTTTTAAATTCTGTTAATAAAACTTTATTTTTAGGTGTTCTGTTACTATTTCTCAAATGTTAATTTTTGGTGTATAATAACTGAGTAGATATGCTGTTAGCTTTTTCTGCTTTGGCTTGTGTCAGTTTTAAATAGCTGATCCCAAATGCATATAAAAATATGAGTTGTTTTAGATTGCATAAGGTTTGCTCAGCGCGTCCAGAAACTTCCTTTAACTTTTTGCATGTTTCTGATTGCAGGAGTTGGTCCGGGTAGTAATGATGAGACCCTTCTGTCTGCTGTTGCCAGTGCTTTGCACACAAGCTCTGCACCCATCACAGGGCAAGTCTCCGCTGCTGTGGAAAAGAACCCCGCTGTCTGGCTTAACACATCTCAACCCCTCTGCAAGGCTTTCATTGTCACAGATGAAGACATTAGGTAAGGCAGCATAGCATGACTTCAAAAACTTGTCCTTTGCACTTGGTACATTTTATACTGCCCAATGGGCTCAGTGGTACATCTAGTAAGTGGTGAATCAATCAAGAAGTTACGTGTGTGTGCGTGTGCGTGTGCGTGTGCGTGTGCGTGTGTGTGTTTACAGAGCTTTTGTGAAACTAATGGAAAGTGATACAGGACGTTTAAAACAAATATGTGCTTGAAAAAGGTAGCCGTGCTGTGCGTAGCCGCATCATCACGATGACGGTCGCACTCTCTCCGCATCATGGTTGCAGTGTCTTACGCAATCTGGGGTTCTGCCCTTCTGCTCTGAAGAACCCCTTTCAGTCATGCCTTTTGTGATTGCTTCTGCACTGGTGTGTCTCTCTTTAAGCAGATCAGAGCCATGCTACTTTAAGCTCAGCTCTGTTTTCAAAGTTCAGTTTACTTCTCTTGATTATGTTTATCTCATTAAGCTCAATTTAGAGATTTATTTATCTTTACTTCACCTTGTTTCAAACACACACACACACACACACACACACACACACAGAAGCCAGATGAGAAGCAAATGAGAAGAAAGATGAAGCAGAGGGTAAAGCAGTAAAACAGCCAGGAATGAGGAGCGGACACAAGCTGCACCCATTAACATCTTTTACTCTTTCTAAGGCTGGGCCACAAATTAGGGCTTTAGCAGCAAATTATTTAATAATTATTTAATAATAGGACAGTGTGTATGCTTCACTATTTCTAGCCTCTGAATGTAAACCAGAAAGCTGACTACTAGAATATTATTCCTAGATGAAACCAGCAGATGGCACTTTTGAATTAGAAAATATGTATTATATTTGTATTTTTTAAAAATAAATCTATGAAAGTTGGCACGAGAATGTTTTTAAATATGTGAGTCTAACTAGGTTCATAATCAGAAAGCCTTTCCTGAGTTTTTAAGTCATTCCTTTTGCAAAGACGTAGAATGGTTCAAAGTTGCATTCAGATGCCTTAATTACATAGGATTTATGATCAGTGTCATTTTTTAAGAAAAACAAACTGTAAAATCAAGGAAAGGAATCGACTTGCTCTTTGTATTATCCTTACCCCTGAGGAAGGAAATTACTCCTGAGACAAGTTCCCATCTGCCTTGGAATGCGTGCCCAGTTAATCAGCAGAGATTCCACTAGGTCATTATGGGTGTTGACTGAGGTTCTGAGTGATGTGATGGGAATGTGGAGGACTTCAACACCCTATCTTTTGATAGCAGAGGAAACTGTCTCAAAGCCAGTTCTGGACGCTTTCCTTTTAGGGTTGACTTGTCTAACAAATTGTCCATTTGCTCTCACTGTCATAACAGAAGTTATTATGCAGACATTTCTTGTTGAATTAGTACAGGTTCAAAATAAATGACTGCAAATGGAATTGTTACCCTTTCTCCAACTGTGAAACCAATAATCTATTTCTATTAAACCTTCAACTAAAGATCTCAACACTAAGCATGTAGTTTTTTCAGCAGTCCTGATACAGTTTCCTCTATGGGTGTATTTGTTTCCTGATACTAAGTAACAAATTCTCATCACCCTGGCAGCTTAGAACAATACCCGTTTATAGTGCTCAGGTCTGTGGGTCAGAGGTCTGGGCCAGGCGTGACTGGATTCTCTGCCTGGGGTCTCACAAAGCTGAAATCCAAGTGTCAGTAGTACCGCCTTCCCTTCTGAAGCTTGGGCTCCTCTTTCAAGCTCCTGCGGTTGTTGCAGGATTCATTTCCTTGTAGCTTTGGGACTGAGTCCCCTCTTCTCCTGTTGGCTGTGGGATGGGGGCTGTTCTCAGCGGTTGGAGGCTGCCGGCAATAGCTCTTAACATATTCCCTCCCCTGCTTCTTACTGGAAGGGCCCAGCCCCTTTTAAGCCTCTTTTTGTTAGGTCGGGCTCTCTGTGATAATCCCTTTTGATTGACTCAAGGTCAGTTGATGGGTAACCTAATCATAGGATGATATCCCATCATATTCATAAGTTCTGCCTGCCCTTGAGGGGAGAGAATTTTACTACAAATGTGTACAGGGGCAGGTGGTGACATCTTGGGGACTGTGCTAGAATTCCACCCATCACATCACCCAGTGCTTTGATTTCGGCTTTCATAAATGTAGGAAGCAATATTCAAGACAAAAGGGAAGCCATGGCCAATGTCAGAGTTTAAGACATACTTCCCTCTTCCCGAAGCGAAAAGCACCCTGCCTTCCGTTTTCTCCGTCTTCCTGAAGGGGTTACTTCGGGGCAGGTTGGGCAGGCTCTCACACTCTTACTAGGCGGGCGACACTGCCAGTGAGACTGATATGCCATCGATCATAAACCCTGAGTCCCGGAGCCAGAGGCAAGACTAACTGTACAAGAAACAGGCAGCGTGTCCTTCCCAGCCCTGCTCCACTGCGGGAAAATCTGCTCAACCCCAGTTTCTGTTGATATGCCAGAGGCTGCAGTGCTCCTCTGACTCAGGGACAGCCCCCCTCTTTTTGCAAATTCATTTAAAAGGTGGAAGTTTGAGCTTTTTTTCTCTTTGTGCTGTTTCTAGAGTTCAGTAAAGATGACCTTTAAGGTTTTGTGGCTCCACCATGTATGGTCGTTTCATTCCTTTGGACTCATGAGATGGAGAGAAAGGTGACTTTACAACTGACTGAGCGCCCAGGGGGTGAATGCTCAGGGCGTCTTGGTGGAGTCTTCTGGAACGTTGCCCCTCTGCCCTTCTGCTTGCCTGGCGCTGGGGCAGTGCTGCAGTTTGTCTTCCTCAACTGTTGATGGAGAAAATCTTTTTCTTTTCTTTTTTTTTTTCTCAGCAGAGCCCTCAGTATTCCTTGTTGCATCTCTTTCCTGTCACAGGCTGCTCCATCTCCTCCTCCTTCTCCATCCTGACCGCCTTTCCTTTGGTCTCAGGAGCTGATTCGTCCTGTTTTCTAGTCAGAGCTACCTCCCACCTGGGCCTTTGCCTCTCTCCTTTTCTTTTTTTTTTTTTTTTTCCCCTAAGACTTTCACTTACCAGTCTTGTCCCTGCTCTTGTGTTTCTTCAGTCTTTAATTCTCCACTGGGTTCTCAGTATGAATTTCTATTTCCCATCTTTGTTTGCTAGAACTGTTTTAGGAATCCCTCTTGCCTTGTCAGGGAGCTACTCTCAATTTTTTCCTGCTTTTTATTATTTTTTTTAAAACAACCAAAAAATTATTTATTTATTATTGTATTACTTAATTATTTTACTTTGGTGGTGGTGGGGGGAGGTAAGTAGGTTTGTTTATTTTTAGAGGAGGTACTGGGGATTGAACCCAGGACCTTGCGCATGCTAGGCACCACTTGAGCTATGCCCTCCCCCTTTCCTGCTTTTTAATGATACCGTGTATACCAGTAGCCTTTCTTCCTGGGCTTTGTTTTTCTTCTGATGGTTCTGAAACTTTTTTATGACTTGGTGTCATTCACTCTCCCTTTTGAGGTCCCTTTACCGTCCCCAAGACACAGAGAAACTTGTGGCACGTCCCTAACCTACTCGCACATCTCGGGCAAAGAGCCTTCTCAGTGTCTGTCCCTGGTGTACAGAAGCGGAGGTCTTGGCTCCTCCTTGATGGCCCGCAGGTCTGCGGACCCAGGAGAGAGCTCCAGCTACCTCTCCCCTGACCTCGTGCCCCCACCTCCTCCATCCTTCTCAGCGCCTCACTGCACAAATCTCTTTTCCTTCTTTATTTTTCCATACGACTTCCCTGCTTTTATGTTATCATCCTTGATAGGAATAACCCTAACTCTTCACATACTTGAAGTTTTTGAAGTTGAAGAAAAAGTCACTGAAATAAATCTAGTGCTCCCACAATTCTCTGTGAGATGAGGGACACCTGCTTGTCCGAAAAGCCCTGTTTTTGGCAAGACTCATCGCCTGTGTGGCTTGCTTTTGTGAGGGCAGAAGCAACTTCTGCAAAGTCTAAGGAGAAGGGAATGCGTGTTTCTTGGGCATGTTCGTGACTTTGAAGTAAAAAGAAACCATATCGGCAACTTCGTCTTTCCATTACTTGCCAAGTTATCGGAGTCTTTTTTACTGTTTTTAAAAAGGAAACAGGAAGAGCGCGTGCAGCAAGTGCGTAAGAAACTGGAAGAAGCCCTGATGGCGGACATCTTGTCCCGAGCCGCGGACACGGAGGAGATGGACATAGAGATGGACAGTGGAGATGAGGCCTAAGATTAGCATCAGGTAAACGGCACCAGAGAGACGCGCAGCTTCAGGCCTTTCACCTCCTTGCTTTGCCCTTTGGCGCCTGCTTGGGCGCTGGCTCAGGCGCCTTCTCCTGCGCGCGCGCTGTGGTTTCCCCCAGTCTGTGTCCGAGGACCGTGTCAGGGTTGCATCCTTTTCTTCTCATTATGTGAAGACGTCCACACCCCTGCAGCCACTCGCAAGGGATCCGGCCTCCTTTCTTAATGCCAGGTGGAAAACCTGCAAGGCGTCACTAGAGAAAAGCAGGGGACAGAGAAAAGGGCTCTGCCCTGGGGGGAGGGGCGGCTGCAGGAGAGGAAGGCTGTCACCTCCACCGCAGTAGCTGTCTGGGGTCAGTAGTCCCCTCTGTAAAACTATGGTCACAAAGTAGGCAAAATCCCTCTCTTTTTCTAGCGCAGACGTGATGCAGGGAGAATGAGAACGGCATTTTAAAGTATAATAAATAATGGACCCTAAACATTACAAATTGTGATCCTGTCCTGAACTCACAGCTGAGTTTGACAGGCTCTGTTCTGTTGGGTACATAGTCTTTTTACATGGTTACCCTCCGATCTCCGAGGGTTCACGTGGCATCTTACTTCCTAGCTCTATCCTGCTTTGTTTTGGGGGCCATGTCTTTTTACCACCCCTAAGCCCATTATTTATTTGCATCCTTTGCAGCTGAGCTGGGGTGAAGTTGGGAGGGAAAGAGAAAGAGCTGGAGGGAGGGAATGAGGGAGCAGCGGGACGAGAGAGTTCCTGTTGTCATCTTCGAGCCCTTCCTCTCTGTCCTGAGAGTCAGTCTTGCGTTCAGTGCTGGGTCCTGGGGGCGAAGTGCTGGGCACAGTTCCACAGCCCCTGGGCACATAGAACTTACTGTACAGTTGTATGGAACCAATGCTCCCCTAACTGTATAATTAGCAATTGTGATGAGCACAGTGAAGGGAAAGTGAAGGTATTGGGAGAGCTGATGGGGGAGCAGCTAATGTGACAGCAGGGCCAACTCGGCCTCTCTGGAAGGTGATGATTCTGTGAGGCTGTAAGGCCAGTAGGAGTGAGCAGAAGTTTGGGTGAACCATGTTCTCATCAGAAGAAACAGCAGGAAGGACTCAGGTCCTTTAAGGAACAAAGGAAAGATCACCACCATGGTTGGAATGTAGTAAGTCAAGGGAGGGTTAGAATGCTCAAAGATGAATCCAATCATGCTGAGGCTTGTGGATTATTGTGAAGGATTTTGAGCTTTTATCATTAAAACCACTGAAACCACTGGAAATCCACTGGAGGCTTCCAGATGTGGTGAGATTTGCTTATTGACAAGATCCTTCTGGCTGCTGCATGAAAAAGAATTGGAGGAGGGAAAGTCTGGAAGCAAGGAGACCGTTTAGGAGGCAGCTGTCCCTCAGCAAGAGGTGATGGTGCTTCATGAGGGTCTTGGCAGTGGGTGAGGAGAAAAAGAGGAAGAGGCCGATTTGTGATGTATTCAGAGGTAGCCTCGACTGGACCCAGTGACTGACTGGTAGTGAGGGTTGAGAGTGGGAAGAATGACCCTGGGTTTTTCACTTGAGCCTCTCGGTGGATAGGAAGGGGTCCTGTTTGGTACAGGCACAGACTGAGGTCTGAGTTCATTGTTAACACGGTCTCTCCTTCCCATCGGTGCTTTTGTCTGAATTCAGGGAGTGGCCCACGTCACAGTGACACAGAAATCAGGCCGTAATGACAATGCCTTATATTTACAATATTCAGTGACAGCAGGAACATTTGATCACACAATTTCCTGACCACACAGAACCATTCAGAGATTGATCAATCGATCTATCCATCCATCCATCCCTTTAGTAACAGATTGAGGTTTAACTTGTTACTTAAGATTTTACAATCAAGAGGAGTGCTACCCAGGTTAGAAGTGATTGCAAGAAAAAGCCCTAAAAACAAAGGTGTTAAAATATTTGGCTACAAATGAGATATAGTTTCAAATATATAAATAGTTCCATTTTTGCAGTTGCATGGTATACCCTTTCACTCAAGTGAAGCCATAATAAGACCTCAGTGTGCTTCTGTCATCTCTAAGAGCTCTGAAGTAAAATAAATTATCACGAAATAGAGTAAATCTTTGTTGGTAGAAATTTTCCTAAATTTTCTCAAGATATGATTGGATTCGGCTTTGTCTACTGTGTTTTTTTTTTTTCATTTGTATGCCCTATGATTTCTCTTTTTATGGTGATTTTATTAATTGTAGATAGAAAACATTTGCATAAGCATGTAAAGGGGTACATATGATTTCTTTGAAAATAAAGTGAGTATTAAAGTGAGATAAAGCACTTGAAACGGTGAGGAGATATATGCAGCCCTTTTTAGGTACAGAACTGTACCTAAACAGCTGTAAATAATGCTGTCAGGGCTTTCTGAATGCTGTTCTAAGTGAAATTCAGCCTCTCACTGCTTTTCCAGGTTTTGTTGACCTCACCTGAGAAATGCTTGGATGACTTAAGTTTGTTTGCTTTTTCTTCCAGGTAACTTTCGACTGACTTTCCCCAAGAGCAAATTCCTAGAATTGAACAAAAACGTTTCCACTGGGTTTGGCCTGTAAGAAAAAATGTACCCGAGCACATAGAGCTTTTTAATAGCACTAACCAATGCCTTTTTAGATGTATTTTTGATGTATATATCTATTATTCAAAAATGATGTTTATTTTGAGTCCTAGGACTTAAAATTAGTCTTTTGTAATATCAAGCAGGACCCTTAAGATGAAGCTGAGCTTTTTGATGCCAGGTGCAATCTACTGGAAATGTAGCATTTACATGAGATATTTGTTTCCCCTGCAATTTTAATATTGAACGGATCAGGAATACCAAATAAATTTCCCAATTAAAGATTATTGTGACTTCACTGTATATACACAGATTTTTATACTTTATTGAAAGAGGACGCCTGTACATTCTTCCATCATCACTGTAAAGACAAATAAATGATTCTATTCACAGACTGATTGGAATTATTTCTGTCAAAGAGCACACACCATAAATGACAGCCTCCTTAGGGTTCCTGACTCGTGTTCAACTGTGATCTCTTGGCCTTCGGTTTGAAATGGAGGTGACAGAAAATAGTTGACATATTTGCAATACGCCACGGATATCATGATAATTCTGTTGCTTTCACCTGAATTCTAAGTTGTCGTCTAGCATGGATAATTTTTTTTTTCTTTCCTATAATGAGCACTTTTGTTAGTTCTATAAGAATAAAGCGTTTTCTTCCCTCAGGCATGAATTAGGTACGCAGGTACCCTTCAGATGTTACTGGAAGTCCGTGTCTGTTTTTTCAGAACATTTCCCATTTTCCAGTGTCCACTAGCTTACAGGGTTAATAGGTGCAGGTCGGACCCTTTGCCGCAGAGAAACGCAGCTTTCTAGGCAGAGCTGCGTAATGAACCAGACTTTGCTAACTGGTACCTGGCCTCTGAAGTATGAACATTTTTTTTTTCTGTTGAAACTCAAAAGCATAACTTCATTACCATATATCCATTGATATCTAATTACTAAAACTGGCATAGCGTTAAAAAATGAGTTTTAAAAATCCAACTATGCTTAAGTTAATTGGATGCCAAGGAAAGGAGGGAGTGGCTCCAGGCAAGTTTAAGCACATTTTGAGAAATGGAGCAAAAATAATATCTTTCTATAGGAAGGGGTTATATGTACTTATTAACTCTGAGTTCTTTTAAAATTAGCCCCCAAAATGACATGATCGCGAATGTAACCAATTTAGTATAAATGTCACCTGTGCATTTTTTTTTCAATCACTACCTCCAGCTCCCTTCCAGTTCCCGGGGAAGGGAGGAAAAGTGAAAGCAGTATGGCTAGGTTTGAGTCGCTGTCTCTCTAGACCTTATGCCAAACTGCATAAGAAACACCTTCTTGGCATTCCTGATTTGCATTCGGCTTTGATCTCTGGGCCTTAAGCCACCAATTTCCTCAGAGTAATCTTTCTGGCAAACGAGCAGACTCTGGGAAGACAAGTGGCAGAGGGTGCCTGCTCTGGACCCTTCAGACCAGTTGGGGTGGCAGTGGGAAGTTAATATTGAGTTCTTTTTAAAAGCTCTCGTGACTAGTGAGAAGGAATGTCCAAAGGCTTCTCTTAGACTCCCTCCAAGTCCATGATTCTTCCTTTGTAATCAGGCTGGGGTAAAACGCTTTTATAAACAACTTTTGTAAAACGAGACAGACAATGTAAACACACACAAAACTTTGATTTTTGTTCTTATATACTTTGCTCAGGTAGAGAACAAGGTGTGAAAGCCATTGCATGGTGTCCAGCTGGGAAACATCCCGTAAGTCAAGGGGTTCCCAGTATGCCCACAGGACATGTCCAATATTAAATTCATCATCTTACCCCACAAACCCACCACCATCTTGCATTTCCTAACTTGGATAAAAGCAAGTCATCTGATCCAGTTGCCCAAGGCAGAAGCCCAGGTGTGACCCCACTCTTTCCCTTGCCTCCAGCACCCCATCAGTCCAGTTAGAACTACTAACCAGATTTCCCACACCCACATCTCTTCTCCAGTCCTGCCACCACTCAACATGCAACCTCTTCTCCTCTCCTTGGCACTTTCAATGGCTTCCTTTTTTTTTTTTTCCCTTCTCCTTCCCTCTCCATCTCTCCTTTGTCTCCTCACTATAGTCATCAGAATGGTCCTTGAAGCAAATGTGACCATCTCATTTCCCTGCTCAAAATTCCTCCCTTCTCTGTGTACCCAGTTTAGAGTGCTTTGAAATGGAGAGAACCTGTGTTGGAACCTGGTTTTGCCGTGTGTGTGACTTGTCAGGTTCCTTCATGTCTTTGAGCCTGTTCCTCCTCAGTGAACTAGGAATCACACCTACCTCATAGAGCCGTCGTGAGGACTGGACGAGACACTGTTTGTAAAGTGTTAGCACAGTGCCTGGCGCGTGGCCAGTGCTCCCGTGGGAGCACGCTCTTGTTAGGATCCTCGCAAGGGTCTTTTGATAAGGCATTTGCTGATAACCCTAACTACCCCCAACTTAATACACCCGCGATACTTTATTTTCTGCCTTGGCATTCTGTTTATTTCCTTTGTAGAAATCTTCTAAATCAATATTTTATTTATTTGTTGACTTTTTGTCTCTCTCTCTCTGCTAGAATGTAAGCTCCATGAGAGCAAGGATATGTCTGTCTTGTTCCCTGTTATAACCCCAGCGCTTAGCCTAGTGCCCAGCACACAGTCGGTGCTCAATAAATGTTTGTTGACTAAATGGACAAGTAATCACAAGGCTCTTCATGATCTGCTACCTGCCTACTTGTCTAGCTCATCCTGCCACTGTCCCCACCGCACCTTCGGCTCAAGAAAAACCGCATCACCTGCTCCTTCGAAGTGCCCCTTGGGCCTCTGTGTCTTTGCACCTGTCGTCCCCTTTGCCTGCCTGTCAAATGGCAAATTCCCGAGCACTGGTCAAGTCGCAGCTCAGTGGCCACCTCCTCTGTGAAGCTGTCCCTGATTTCTCCAGGCAGATGTTCTTTCTCCCTCTTCCAAATTCCCACTGCACTTTGTAAATACCTCCGTGGAAGCACTTTACTGTATTGTATTGTACATTTGTTTGCATGTCTGTTTCTACTTTTAGTCTGTAAGCACCCTGAAAGCAGAAATTGCATCTTTTCATCCTAATGTCCCCAGAGCCTAGCACAGTGCCTGGCACAAAACAGTTTGTCAGTTAATATTTGTTGAATGAATTTGTGAACGAACAAAGGGTCTTGCCATTGGAAAAGTGTTGCAAGACATCTGTATTATCACAGAAAGGAATGCCCCTGGTGGCTTCTAGGGTATTTGTGTGTGTGTGTGTGTGTGTGTGTGTGTGTGTGTGTGTGTGTGTGTGTGTGTGTGTGTGTGTGTGTCTGTGCTAGAGAGGAGCTCTAGAAAGCATTATGTAATCTCTTTGAATATAAGATGACTGGTTTGAATTTTTTAAAGTTGAATAATATAGATCTTCATAAATAATTGCAAAAGATATCAAAAAGCTTTGTGATCCCTCAAATGCTACAAAGTCCAAAATAAATATTTGCACTATTAGTATTTCCATAGTGAATGCTATGCGAAAATGTACAGCAATAAATTTTGAAGCTTTAAAAATGTTTGTGTAAAGTCATCTTCAGTGACTTCAGACTTTGGGGTTTGGGCCCCCAGAGCTTCCAAGCTTACCCAGTGACACTGCTTTCGTGTGTTACTGAGACAATTGCTCAGATGTTCTGCTGGCGTGGTTAGTGAACAGAAAGGACTGACAGGGTTCTCCACGGAATCAGGTGGAGGCCACACTGGGCCTTGGGAGGCCATAGCCTCCAAGCCTCCGCTAGGACCATCATGGCTCCCTTGTCCTGCCCTCCTCGCTTCTGGGATGCACATATGACCCCTCACTTGTCATTACATCATCACTTCTAGCAGGATTAGCTCTGGGATTGTGAAACAGAGCAGCCAGCTATCAAACCTGCATGTCTCAAAGGGTCTGGGGTGGACTTTAAAATTTCAGGTTGCAAACTGATTTCTCTAGAAAGGCGCATGTAAGTGACTGTCAATTATTTGGCTTTTGTTTTTATGACAGGAGACACACATTTGTATTTCCTCTCATTTATACAGCATATTTTACTTCTCACTTCCACACATTTTATAATTCACAGAATACATTTACCTCCATTAACATCATGGTTGAATTTTAAACTACATAGAAGCCATGTCCTCTGCACACACTATCACCCCCATTTAAGAGTTGAGGAATCTAAGAAGCAGACAGTTAAATGAGCTCCTCAAGCCAGTAAGGTGCAGAGAGGGGCACGTGAACACAGAGGTGGTCCAAGTACAGTGTGACGGTGGCCTGAAAGCTTCCACTGGGCAGAGTGACTCTTCGTGGGAAGCTTGGTCCTTTTCAGTCTGAATAGTCAAAGCTTTCCGTCGAACTCCCCTGCTGAGAAAGCGTCACTGGAGTTACTCATGTTTTAGAAGAGGTGGGAAGGGGTGCGGCTTCTTCACTGCAGGACGCTGGGACTTATTTTCATCGGAGGGGTCAGCGTTTCCCTTCTGCTGTAATACTTTCAACTTTTTGCTTCACGAGCTTGATGCTGTGAGAAGTCAGGCAGCCAGAGGCAAGTGGACCGCCGGGCCCGGGGAAGGGCCGGCAGAGTTGGGGGCGTGCATCTCGGGCACGTGGGAGAGCATTCTTTGGCTTTTAACATCTGTTTTCATGTCATCTTTTTGAGCTTTTAATTTCTGAGGGTTTCATTAAGCACAGAATATATGAGCAGAATAGTACATGTGTTTCGTTTATAAGTAAATATCTATAAATTGGGGACATATGCTTCTTTTGTTTTTTGAAAGAGGTCCTTATTGAAAGAGTTGTGAGACCACCACTCCAGGGCAGGGCTCCTCATTTGGGGTTCCGGTTCCCCGGAGTCAAGGACCCTCTTGTCTACCCTCCCGCCATCATTCTGACGCTGCATTTTGTGCCCAGTTTTGTGATGCTGTGCTCTTCTCTGGGGTAGTGTCCAGAGCTTCCATGAAGTTCTCAGTAGGGAATGTGTCCCACAGTGCCTGGTGTCTGGTACGTATCTCATCAACTGTAGCAACTCTTTCCCTCAAAAAACACCCTGGTGATTTTTGGGGGGATTGGAATCTGTCTTGGGGGGACGTTATCCTGAACTTTGCTAACTGGACAGATACCTCTTGGACCAAGAGTGAACCAAAGTGGGAGATGTGTGTGTGGGTAGGGAGGTTGGTGGTCCGCTGTCAGGGTGCCTTGTTGATCAGTTCATCACGGCGTGATTTATACTAAAGGGCCTTGGACCCAACCGTAGCTAATTGTGTAAAAATAGAAACATTTGGAAACTTATGGGGAAGGATTGAAAAGCAAATGGTAGAATGTGCTGTTCATGATGGAAGTGACTGCCTTCTTTTAAAACCTTTCTCTCTCTCTCTCACCTCTTTCTCCCCCAAAATGTAGAGTCTACTATACTTGCTATAATTGAGAAAACCACAAGCTTACAGCTATGACTGTTATTTTTAAAAAATGATTGTAGCTCTTTGGAGTAAGCTAGATTTTAGCTTAGCAGCAGCTGCTGGGCCAAGGGGATGAATTAGTCACCTAACCCTGAAAACCCTTCACACTGAGAGGGAGGGGAATGCATTATTAGTCAGTGAGCCCGAAACACACTCAGCTTTCCTGGAACTTTAAATTCACTCAGCAAACAGTCACAACCTTTGTTCTTCTTAGTTTTTTAGAAAAACAAAATCTGACAGGCTCCACTGCCATATCCTTAAAGACCCATAAAGAGGCAGGAAGGAAGATGGGTGAGTGTTACAGAATGGAGGGAACCCTAACCACGCAAGGACATCCCCACCCGGTCCAGAGATAGCTATCTCCCAGGACATTTAGGGGAAGAAGTCAAGGTGACAATGAAGAAATGTACGCTCTGACAAACACGTCCATGGAGCACTTGCATATTAATTCAAACGTCTATAACCAACTTGGCTCATACCCTCACATTAAAAGGCTATCTTTTTCATTTGTTTATTTACCCATCGGATGTGTGGCAGACCCAGAAAGCTGGCTAGTCCAATAGCCATTCACAGAGACACCGATGACACCCTTATGCTCCTAATGAAGAGCTCATGCCTTGATCTTCAGCAGCCATTGTGTGACCTTGAAGAGACAAACAGGGGGATGAAGAGTCAACACTGCAGAGATGGTAAACTGGAAGGCGAGCAAGAGCCCAGGCTCCCAGCGACGTCACCTTCTTGGACCAGCCCTGATGATATCCGCTTGGGCTGCTTGTGAAATCAACAATACCAACATGCAATGAACACATGCCATTTTTTTTTAAGCGATTGCTACTCAGTACATACCCTCCCTCTAGGCTCAGCTTTGAACACTAATATTTGATTCATCACTGGAAGCCCTGCTGAGTTTTCTTTCTCGCTGTCATGGTTTCATACACTGCCACTCACATGCAGGCTTTTGTTCACCCCTGCCTGGATTCCTACAGTGACTTCTGTCTGCTCTCCACGCCTCTCGTGTCTCCAGCTCCGTTCCATTTTGCACATAGTTCTCATCTACCTCTTAGATTATCTGATGTTCTCTTGGGCGTCTATCCTTCTAGACCAGGTCTGAATTCCTCAAATGACACCTGGCCCTTGGTCTACACATCTTACCTGTGAATTCTTCCGACTAAAACTCTTAATCAGTTTAGACACTGGATTTGTTTTCTATTGCTGGGGTAACAAATGACTGCAATTTTAGTAACTTACAACAGCATGCATTTATAATCTCATCATTTCTGTGGGTCAGAAATCCTGGCACAGTGTGACCAGCTGGTTCTCTGCTCAGAGTCTCACTGTTGAAATGGAGGTGGTGGCTGGCTGGAGATTTTATCTGGAGGCTCTAGGGGAGAGTCTGCTTCCTGGTGCGTCCAGGTTGTCAGCAGAGTTCAGGTACCTGCAGTAGAGGACTGAGTCCCATCTCCTTGATGGCTGTTAGCTGGGCTCATTCTCAACTTCTAGAGGCTGCTCACATTCCCTGGCTCATGGCTTCCTTAATTTTAAAAACACTCAAAGCAGGTCACATCCATTCTATGCTTTCGATCTTCCTCAGCTCCCCTTCTGCCTCCTGTCTCCAACTCCAGCCAGGGAAAATTCTCTGCTTTTAAGAGCTCATTCGATTAGCTTGAGTCCCCCAAGATAATCCAGGAGAACTTTCCTATTTTAAGGTCTGCAACTTTAATTGCATCTGCAAAGTCCCTTTTGCCATGGAACCTAATATATTTCTGTTACTGAGAACGACAGAATGGATATTTTTGAGGGGCCATTCTGTCGGTCGTACACTTTTAGCCACAAGTAACGGAAAAACCAGTCTCAAATGGTTTGAATAAACAAAAAATTTATATTAAATGTATACATAAGACAATCCTATTGGAGGTCAGATGCCCAGTGCAGACCAGCAGGGCCCCAGCTTTTCATCCGGGTAGCCTTCTGGTGCTGGCCTCCCCTCCGTGTCATAGCTTCATCCTCATCTCAGTAGCAGGATGGTTCCAGGTGACATGTTTAGACAGGACAACTGCCAGATGAAGAAGGTCAACGGTTTCTTCCTACGTCTGCTCTTCAGAATCCCCCACTTTCCCTCCTACTTCGTTGGCTAGCATTGGGTGACGCGTCCACTCCTACACCAGTCCCTGCGAAAGGGAGTTGGAATTACCCCAGGTGGCTTAGACAAATCATATGGGAGTGACATGGCCGCTGGTGGTCACCCACAACACCGGCTCCCAGCTGCTCACTATTCTTTTGTGTCATGCTTCTCCCACCTTTGTGCTTTCATTTTTACTGGTTTCTTCATTAAAAACTAGCTTCTTTGTCTCACCATCAGTCCAAGGCCTCTGTTATCTTTAAGTCCAAGAGCATCACATTTCCTTCCTGAAGACTTGTCGAATGCATCCCTCCCTCCAGTCCATCCCTTCTTGGTAGCATGACTCAATCTGACACATTGCACATGACTCCACAGGGCCTGCTCCTCAAATGTTTCTCCCCTTAACCAGCTTATACATTCCTCCAGGACATGAGCAATGACTTCTACAAACAGTGAATCTGGGGATGAGTTCATCAGCTTAGTACCTGGCATTAGTTGCAAAGTTGACGGCACAGTCCTCATAAGACCACCCTCACTTCTGATACCAAGTTTAGGGGCTCTGGAAACCACCCTCGGGTTCGAGCATTTGCTACAAGGATGCACAGAACTCACTAAAAGCAGTTATATTCATGGTTATGATTTATTGCAGGAAAAGGATACAGAGAAGCATCAGCCAAAGGAAGAGACACGTAGAGCAGAATCTGGGGAGATTCCAAATGCAAAGTCCCCATCGTCCTCTCCCTACTGAGCTGGGACACTACCTTCCCAGCATCAGCGTGTGATAATATGCACAGGGTACAGCCAACTAGGAAAGCTCCCCTGAGCTGCAGGGTTCAGAGTGCTTCACTGGGGCTTTATCATCTAGGCACGATTGATTGATTGCCCACGTGTTTGCATCAGACTCCACAATGAAAGATACTGCTTGACCCAAAGCCCCCACCCCAGGTCACAAGGTTGGTCTTTCTGGTGGGTCTAGCCCCTCTCCCCACAAGACTGTGGGGCCTGGTCAGTCCCATCCTAAAATCTATTGTGACCAGACCCACCCCAAAGAAAGAGATTCTCACCAGTTATGACATAGATTACCTCCCAGAAACCAAGGGCAGTGGCCAGTCTCCTCTTTGGGTAAGGCCAAATTCTTCACCATACCCTTCATGGTACGTATTTTGGTAGCAGCTACGAACCTGGTTATTACCAGGAACTTCAGCAGAGTTCTGTTGATAACCAAATTAATATTTAGATATTCCAGAACAATCATACTTAAAGAGGATTTACCATTTTGTGCCCCTCCACCAAAGCCTTATTTTCCAGCATCACTCTTACTTATCACATAAACTAAGCAAGAGAATCTCTCTGTTGCTTTTTCTTCACAAATTATACAAGCTCATTAAGGCACAATCGGTTCCTTTTTTCTTAATCTGGAGCAAGTGAATGGTGTAAGAATGAACAACAGGGCCACAGACTGAGTAATCCTGCAAACACTTTACCCCTCGAAAGAAAAAGCAATGATCCCCATTAAACTTGAACAATCATACTTAATTATTGCAGTGGTTACAAAGTCAGAGGCACTTCCTACCTCTAACTCAATATTTTTCAGGCCTTTTAAAAAAATCCATCCTTTCATCAATATCATATTAAAACTTTCTTGAATCGAATCTTATGACTCTATAAAAATCTAGTAAAGGAGATAAACCAACTAAGTGAGGTTATAGGACAGGAGAACAGGTCTTGCCACGTATTATTTCTACAGGAGAGTCATCATTTCTGGGGGGATCCTGAGGTTCCATAGTCAGTACATAAAGTGAAAATATATAGTCAAAATGTGACGATATCTGAGCATTTTGTTTTGCCTTTTAAGTAAACGTCACTGTCTAGAGGTGAATGGAGGTGGGGGGACGGGTAGGCGGGTAGAGAAGCCTAAAGCGCTCCTGCACATCTGGAGGATTACCTATCATTCTGGTTTTTAAAAACGATTTATTTAAAAAATTATATGCAATAAAATTCAGCCTTTTTGATAGCGCAGACCTGTGAATATGGAGAGTCATGTGTCCATCACTATAACTGGTACAGAAAATTCTATCACGGCCACCCTCCCAAATTCCCTGGTGTGGTTCCTTCGTCGTTACCACTTCCCTACCCTAAGCCCTTGTCGACCGCTAATCTGCTCTCCATCTCTGTCGCCTTGTGCCTTTTCCCAGAATGTCATATGAATGGAGTCGTGCTGTATGTAGCCCTGTGGAACTGGCATCTCTCACTTAGCCTAATGCATTTGAGAATTGAAAGTTCATCCTTTTATCGCTCTGGAGGTTTGTTTATCTGTGGTTATTTATTCATTGGTTGTCGGCTATTATTGCTCTGAGTATCAAAACTTGATCACTTTAACACATCTTAGAGGGTTTGTTTATTGTTGAGGGGATCAAACACAAAACCCCAGGACTGAGAGAAATGACATTAACTCGAAAGAGTGGAAAGTGAGGAAACTGAGAGATGCAGGAGCAGACCTGGGAGTGAGAAGAGAACGAGGAAGGTGAGACAGTATCACTTGAAATAGTGATATGTGTATTTTAAAACCAGATGTGATAAAGGAAAATAGAAAGAAAAGCCTGTATCAAAATCTGATAGAAAATAAGGGGCCATCACCCATGTTGAGAGAAGCCACATTTAGATTTTTTAGAAGATGTTGCTTCTTCAGCATTTGCATCCTCCCTCAAATGGCACATTTTATGTCTCAAATGCTTCCCTTTTCACAGCCTTTGGTTGGAGAGAGCCTCATTACCGTCATTTTTTACTGGCTGTCAAGATAGCTCCGGTTCAGCCGGGCCCAGCCGAGGTAATGACCCAGGCAGGGGAGTAAGCCATCAATTCAATATATTTCCTGAATGCTACATTCTTTCTAAAAATAATATGTAAGATGTCTGCAAGCTAGTTCCTGAATTGTTTTTATTCAAGAAACTTTAAGATGAGCATTGCCGGCTCGTGCATTAGTGTTCATCAAATACTTCAAATGAAACGTGCTCTGAAAAGTCAGTGCTGAGTTTCCAGAAGAACTCTTCTAAGGTTCTATTTCCCATATTCTTTCAGAATTCTGTCCTGAGTCTTTCCCAGAGCTTTTATGCGATTCTCGCCCGGGCTGGACCGGAGGGAAGTGTTCACGTGACGGGGCTGCTCTTCCTTCTCTGCTTTTTCTCTCTCTTCTCTCTTCCTCTTCCCTCCTGTCGGTCATCACCACAGCGGGCAGAACTGTTTCAGGACCTGTTCTCAGAGACAGAACAACCACCAGGGTTGGCTCACAGAATCGGGCTATTATTTTCCTACAACCAGCATTTGGGGTTCACCTTCATACCCCATCTTCCTGCAGTAGCAGCCCTCCCACTAATTACCCTCAATTACATACACGCGGGGATTCAAGTCCAGGTTGTCTGATTCAAGAGTGCTAACTGCTACTCCTCTCTAACTCTCCTGTCTCATCCTGTTGTGCATGGGCGTTCCAAGCCATGTTATTTGCACCCACAGAATCAATGATCTTCACGGTCCTTTGGGTAACTTACATTTTTTACCCAAAACTTACATTGGGAAGGAATTTGAATGCCTTTCAGTGTACGCATATCAATTTTGGCAACCCTGAGCAACAACACACCATTTAGTCAACAGTTTTGTGTGTGTTTCTCTAATCATGCATTCAAGCAACTCTCATATCTCTTTTAAATTAAACCCTTTAAAACTTTAAAATCTTTAAAACTCTACCAGGCTTTCTACCATGTCATAATCATTTTGTATTGACCCAACAACATTGTGAGGGGGGGAAGCGACATTCTCAATAGAATTTTGACTTTCCTGTAGGCTTTGGAAGAACAATAGAATTGCGTCAGCAGCCTTAAGTGAGTATGCCGGGGGCCCAGGCCAAACTTCACAATAGCTGGCACCTGGTAAGAGGTAAATGTACGCATGCGCTAGTAGCGTGAGTCCGCATTATGAACAATACGCATGCGCAAGCAGAATATATAAAAAGGACCAGCGCGCCGTGCCGCGCCGAGGCGCGCCATCTTGTTGCACTGGAAGTAAGCGGCGTTTCGCTTCACGTCGGCTCCTCCCGCAGTCTATTTCCCGGCATGTCAGCTCCTTGCGCATTTTTCCAGTTGGGCAGCTTGCCTCCTCGAATCCCTCTCCCGCCCCCCTCAGCTGACATCTTGTCACTAGTCTTCTTTATATACGATTGGAGGAGGTCATAGAGAGGATGTGACGGCCAGTGGACCTCTACAATCAAGGCTCCTCACGCCGTTCCCTGTCCTTGGGGTGTGTGTTCCAGCCACTGTTTTCACGCTAGCAGCCGTTTCATGTCTTGAGAGAGTAATGTATTGTTGAGACCATCGGACAGTGTATGTGACTGAATCCTATTAAGGGCGCTAATACCGATTTCGAGATTCCAGCAGGTGGGTGAAGAGAGTCACTCATCTTGCAGCCGCTCAAGCCAAGCCATGTAGGTAAGCGCCCTCGTTTATTACACCTGCTACCAAGCAATCGGGAGGGATCGCCTCTGGTCTTGCCTTGCCCTCTGCAGAGGGGCCGGTTTTGAATTTCATCGGGAATTCCCAGGGTTGCAAACCAACAACATTCTATCATTTCCAGGACAAGAGATGAAGTCAGAGGAACAGTTGCCTCCTTGCAGGAGTTAGCCAGCCAGAACTTCATCTTTTTCCCCCTGCGTGGCCATTTTATTTTCTACTTTATTCTACCTTTCAAGCCCGGGGGGCGACCAGAAATGCCTCATTCCCTTGGACAAAAGGTGCTTAACTAATGAAACAAAACTGAAAAGGAAAGTAATATAAGTCACTTTTTTTTTTTTTTGGTAATTTGGAAAGACTGGTATTCTAGTTTTTCAGAAATTGTAGATTTAACTATGAAGTCTGACAAGTTGGTAGCAGGAGCATTCTCTGATACTTAAAAAAAACAAACTCAAAATACACACGGGGAAAAGCGATATATTTGAAGGCGCAAGTACTGACTGCGGGGGGGATTCCTTGCACGTGAAAGCGGGAACTCCTCAGACTAAATGTTGCCCTCAGTAAGGTGCATACATTTGATAAGTGCTCACACACTTATGTTTATCTTTTGCTTGGCTTCTTGACATACTCAAAACTGCAGGGGGAAACCAGAAATTTTGGTGAATAATTATAATGCTTTATGAATCTGTTGAAGGAACCGCTTGAGGTCCTCATGGGTGAAAGATAGAGGATGAGTCAGCTCCTCCTCTGTGGAAATTATCAATCTGATTTTTCAGCTAGTCCCCTATCAAATAGGTCACTGCCTGAGCGGTTACTAGTAAAGACAGCCTGAAACTCCAAATGGTTAGTGTCAAGGACAGGGTCAAAGGCATAATTGTTATTTTCATGAACCGGGTAACTGGTTTAGCCCCAGCACATGAGTTTAGTTACATTCTGTGTTTCTATTTTCGGTGACAAATCAAGTGTCTAGATGAGAAGTCATCACCTCCCCCTCTTCACAGATACTCATTTTTAGAAAGAAAGAAAGAAAAAAAAAACCACCCACGTATATACCGGCTTAAAACTCCTTCTTCCACAGTTCGTAGGGATAAAGAGATCCATCTGAGATTATATTTCCCATGCTCACCATTTCCCAATAAATTCAGCCTCTTCCCACGTGTGTGCTCTGGAGAGGCTGGCTTTGTTTGAGATGTTAACGATTACCGCCACTAAGGAAAGGTGCTTTAGCGTAGCTTTCTTGTAGATAAGTCCATTACTGCCCAGAGGAAAATCCATTAAGAGCCTAATCCATCTCTTGTCTGCTCAGACCAAGACAATGGGGGAAGGAGGCACGGACACTATGCTGTTTCTCCCATGGACCCCAATGGCCTCTCCAAGTTAGTTGGCAGTCCCTTTGGGGAACACCTTCCAGTTCCAATAAGGTAGCCCTGAGCCCTGATGTCCTGTACGGCCAGTACAAACAAAGCCACTTTAAAACCAGAGATGTTCTGAAAGGGGAGGGTCCTGTCAAGCAGATCTGGGCTGTTTTCCAGGATAAAGAAGCTTCACATGACACTTAGAGTGATGGAGCTGTTTCTGAGCTGCTTCTAAAATTCCTCATATTTTTCCTGTGTTCCTATATGTGACACTGTGTAGATTCCCTGACCATAAATGTGGATCATTTGAGTTTTATAGTACAGTCCCAGCTTTGGACTGTCTGCCCTTAGAAAGGTTCATTTTTTACTGCAACCCTGGGATGTGCTCTCAAAAACACCCTACCCCCAAAGTCAGACTCTCAGACTCCAAATCTCAGCTCCCTCAGTGTTTCATGTGCTTGATTTCCTTCCTTCCCCCGTAGAGGGGGACAGATCTGTGTATTAAAAACCAAAATTTCAGGTGCCAGAAGTGTGTCTTTGAGATTATTGGGAGAATTTGACCCGCCATCCCCCACCCTGCGGCAAGGTTGCGGCTTGTGTCCCCGTGGCAGTGTGGTGTTTCAACCTAGTGTGACTCAGTGCTCTCTTCTAGATCAGAAAAGAAGCAAGCCCAGGGGTGATGTGAAGGATGAGATAGTCCAGGTAGCCTGGGGCCTCCGAGCAGGGACTCAACTTCCCGTCCCGCCGCCTTCCCCATGTTGGGAGGGACTGGAGGGGTTGGCAGCTGGTTTAGGGTCTTGGCAGCCACATGGGGCAGGAAATCAAAGATGCACATTTAAAATGCAGGCACTTGTTTCCAATCTATCTGACTAACAGCAGCAAGCTGAATGCTGGTGCTCGGGGCAAGAGAAATACACTGACCAAGTTTGCTCCTATTAAGGCAGTTTTAATTGATGGCACTTGGCAGTGAGATCCCGCCTTCCCGCTACTCTCCACGCCCCTTTGGATTTTAAGAAAGCAACGCAACTTTCTTTGTACTTTATTCATTTCTTTTCCCTGGGGCCAAATGCCCAGCACATTCTAAATGAAATGAAGAACCTCTAGGGGTCAGTGCAGTGTAAAAAATGGCCAAGGCTTGAAGCTGAGCAGAATCCTGTGTTTCAATCACAGCTTTGTCCCCATTTCATCCTAATGAGGGATGGCTCCCGTTACCTCCTGCTGAGCCTGGCTCCAGAAGCAATCCCCTTGATGGCCGTTTTCCTTTAATGTAACTTTAAACATTTGCAATCAAAGGCAGCTCTAATGTGGATTTCGGACGATCTGTGCCGTTTTCAAACATGTTGCTTTTCACCTGTTCTGTTTGAACCTAGAAGGTTGCCCCCTCCCACTGTCCTTTCAAAGCTTCACCGGTGGGGTGGAGGTGGGGGGGAGTGCAGAGCCTGCTGCCCGTTCACCACACTTTACCCCGTTTCTTCCCTTGAAGTAGAAGAAACTGTGTGTGGTGAGACAATGATCATTGGTCTCGTTAAACCTTCAAAGATTCAACCCTGAGCGATGGAAATTACATGGGACAAACCTATTGTGTTTCTTCCTCAAAATCAGAGTGTGTGGCCGGGTGGCCAGCTGTCCCCCTCCGCGGTGCACAGTTACTAGGCACAGGCTGCCCAGCCCAGGAGTCTGGACTCTGGCGTGTGGGTGGGGCATTGTGACCGCTTCTCCCGCTGGAATGTGAGCATAAGAGATGCGCGTCATTTCCAGGCTGAAATGGTGAAAAAGCAGGTGTGCCTCCCCTACCGTCGATCCCCGCACCTGCCAGATGGAGACCAAGGCCTCTGAGCCCCAGGGAGTGGAGGAAGTCGTCTGTGTCCTCAGATCACCCTGTGGAAGGTCTGCTGCAAAACACCCTCCTGAGCTTTTACATAAAGGAAAACCTTTCTTTTATTGTGTTAAGCCTCCAAATTCCTGCTGCTTATCTCCTTAGCAGCTAGTGTTATCCGAACTTAGCTGAAAGGTGGGGAGGCGGTTATAGACTCGTCAACGGAGTTTCCCGGTTGGTGGGTTATAGTGGTTTGGTTTCTCTTCCTACTTCTTTGATGCACCCAGTAAAGCTTCGGTCACGTCACCTAGAGCGCCAAACTCTGGCAGAAGTTTCCTTCTGAGACTAACAAGGAGGAGGGAGTTTTTTTTGGCCTTGGAATAACTGTTGTTTTTAAGGGCAACAGATCCAGAGTGGAACATGCCCGTTTTCTTTCTTTCCACACTCCCAATCATAATATCCCATTGAATCAACCCAAGTTGGGTTTTCTCATTGTCAAAAAAACAAACAAAAGAACCCATGTGGGGTGTGTGTGTGTGTCCGTCCGTCCCCTATTGTATACATATGACATTTTTGGCCTTTGTCTTTCAAAGTTGAAAAGTCTTAATTTCTTTCCTTATGTTGTCAAAAGATATTTAAGTTTTAGGGCATGATGGGGGTGGTGTGGGTGTGTGGGGGAGAGAATGATAAAAAGACAGAGGGCACACCAGAATGACAGGTGGGGACAGAGAACTTCTGTTGAGACCCCTCGGCAGACACTGCAGAGCGTGAGGGATGCTGGGAATATCCTGAGCCCTAGTCTCTCCTCACTGAGGTCGTTTCAACTCCACCCATTCACTCCTCAGCCCTCCTCAGTTCTGACCCCACTACCTCACTGGGACAGTTCTCAGCTCACAAAAGTCCAAATTCCAGCATCCCTTTTTCAGCTCTTAGTCCTATTAGCCCCTCCACCCGACCCCACCCCAGAGCACTCACTCCTGTGGACCATTTCTTTGTGATGTGCTTTCTTGTTGGCTTTTTGCAGTGTTGTGTCTCCCGACCCCCTTGATCTGGGAGGTAGCTGCTGGCACTGGTGCCACCACTTCTAGTGTCCTCGTTCCCTGCTAACAACCTTGTGAATGCATCCTGACACCCGAATATGGTTCCAGAATCCTCCCTCGGGGGCTCCAAGCAGACACTGCCCGTTGATCAAGGTTGACGTGATGGATGATACCTCCTGTCCAGCCTGCCTTAATTGTGTCTCTCCTACCATCTTTGATTCTATTTCATTTTGATGTCCATCCTTCCCCTGGATGACACCATCCCTTCCCACAGTTCCAGTGAGTACCCATATGCCAAAAACACCCCGATCTCTATTTCTAGATCAAATCACACACCCCCCCCCAACACTGATAGTTCTACAATTCAGCAGATTTTCCCACCTGGAACAGCTACAAATGCTTCTAAGTCAGTGTGTCCAAAACCAAGCTCATCATCATACCTCCCCAAATCTGGTCTCTTATATCCTCCAGCTTTGTTAATGGCACTGTAATCCATCCAGTGGCCCAGGCTAGAAGCTTCTTTTCCTTTCTTTCAGTCTCTCTGCCCCCATTCCTACCCCCGCATCACCACTGCTTTCCCCTCAAAGTCCACCCAGTAACAGAGGCTGTATGTGATAAATGCCAGATGAGTAAAATGGATAATTGCTTGGCAGGAAGGGCTGTAGCTTTTCCACGATCTCCATTTAACTACCACTCCCATCCAACCGTCCCCTGTAAACACGCACTCTCAGTGTACTTAATGGTGTACTTAACGCTGCAAACACAACCAGCCTCTCCTTACAGGAAAGTAGCTCTTAACCCCTTGTGCGTGAATTTTGGAGTTCTCTGCAAGAAAGCATTTCTAGCTACACCATTCCCCAGCCTAATCAATCTTCACTGGTTTCTCTTTGCCTGTAAGATAAACCCCCAAACTCTGAGCCTGTTATCGGAGGATGTGTCTGACTCCAAGCTACATTTCCAGCCACATGAACTGCCTGTTCCCCCTCCACGTCCAGCCCTCAGGTCTGGCATGTTCATTACCCACTAATTAGTTGGTGTTTCCAGGATATTTTTCTTGCACTTACCTGCCGGTGTCTCTTTTCTTCCTAATTCTATCTGGTCACTCAGCTCGAATGTCTCTTCTGTGAAACCTCTAACTCATTCAGGTAGACCAATCAGAAGTAGGTGTTCTCTGCTCTGTTCCCCAGCACATGACACATTTCTGAACAGCATGTGCAGAATCCTGATTGGGTGTCTTTCCTGCCCTCCAATTCTAGGTCCCTACAGGGAGGGACATCTGCTTATTTTTGAGCCCATGACACCTTGCATGGTGCCTACCGCCCAGCGGATGAGGGTGAAGGAGGCAGCGCACGTGCTAAAAGAGGAGGTGAGCGTCATCACTGACGAACTGCTAGGATTTTCACTAGGACATTTTAAATGTCCTAGTCAGGACGTTCAAAATCTAGAAGTACAGTTCTGGGGTCTGCAGGACAAAGGGGCCCCGGCCTGGCTCCGCCCACCTGGACGGAGAAGCACAGTGAGGGTGGTGTCTGTGGAAGGAGCTCAGACATGTACTCTGGCCAGACTGTGTGTGTGTGTGTATGTGTAAGGAAGGCTGGTGGGGAGTAGAGGAGGTAATTTCCATAGAATTACCTGTTGGGCAGACTGTTTATAAGCAAAGCAAGCATTCCTGGCTTGTCCACTATCAGATAAAACCAGTTGATTTTCAAAGGCAGTTTGAGCTGCTACTTGGGGCAAACACACAGCTGTGCAGAGGGGTACAGAGGGACGGGATCAGGTGCTCACTGCTGAGTCATTTACAGTCCCGCTTAGGAGGCGAGGTTTTTACAAAGCTGGGTTGATAAGTAGGGTGATCACGTTTGATCATCTAGACTGGGACATTTTTGAGTGGGAAACGGAGCACCATTAAGTATTTCACCAGGAATATAGGTCGTCCCCCTGCCCCCCGCTGGGACATACAGTCACACTAAGGAAGGCTGATGTTTAATGTGGACTATAAATGCCAGAGTTTCCAAGGAGAAAGTAATCACGAGGAGGTTAGGGGTCACAGAATCTCTGAAGAGGGGAGCTTTGATACAGGCCTTGAAGAGGATTTAGAATGGTGAGAGGAGGTGGGAGAAAATGTTGCAGAGTGGAAGGGAGTGAGCGTGAACAAGATGGTGGAAGACCCAGCGGTTTGAATAAAGGGATCAAGAGCATGTCCACCTGTCTGGATCAGGGGGTTCACAGAAGGTGGTGATGTGCGGGGTGGAGAGGTGGGGTGTGGACGCCAGAGAGGAAGGGGAAAGCCAGGCTGGCAGGAGGACTTCGGCTGCCAGGCTAGAACATCTGCATTTCTCACTCAAGGCAGTGACAGTTTTGAGTGGAGTGATTTGCTCAAAACAAAGCCAATGTGTATATACACATATATTTAAATTAAGGTTAACTTTGCAGTCCTTTCTGGATGTAGCAGGGGGAAACCAGAGGTGAAACAGGAAGTTGCAAATCTCCAGACAAAAGATGATAAAGATGTTAAGTGGGACAGTGGCAGAGGAATGGAAAAAAGATATTTGCAAGTTACTTTGTGGAGGGGAAATAAACAAATGAAATCTGAAGATTGTTTGCTTATGGGAGACAAGAGAATCTAGGAAAACTTGAGGGTTTTTTTTTTTTTTTGATTAGGTATTTTTATCTATTGTGAAATGGTCACACCATACAAATATAGTTAACATCACTACACATAGTTAAAAAATTTTTTTCCGTTGTGATGAGAACTTTTAAGATTTATTGTCTGAGCAACTTTCAAATATGTAATAGAGTATTAGTAACCATGGTCACCGTTCTGTATGTTACATCCTCATGACTTGCTCATTTTATAAGTGTTGCTCGGTTGTCCCACTTGACCCCCTTCACCTGTTCCTCTCACCTGCCATGCCCCACCTCTGGCAACCACCAGTCTCTCCTCTGTATCTCTGAATTCAGAAAACAGGAGGTTTTGACAGTAGGTGACTGGGAGGCAGGTGGCCCCAAGTTAACAGAGAATAAAAAAGTAGATGGAAATAGTTCAGGAAAAAATAATTAAGCTGGGAAAATTTGACATATTTTTGCTTTTTGACTTTGATGTTAAAAGTAACAACACACTTATTTTAGAAAACTTGGATAATGTGGAATTACAGGTGATAATTTCAGCATCTGGTGATTTTGATGTGTCTCATTCCTGGGACCATCCTGATGGCCTTTTAATTCTAGAGAAATAGATAGGTGAAGGTGAAGCCCGATTTCTGTGTGAGTTTTTCAAATGGATTGCCTTCTGTGTTTAGAAAATATTTCACTCATTAAAATATGTTTGAAATGGCATTAAAGAGTGGCATGGAGCTCCCTATCTTGTAATAATCTATAATGAAAAAGAATATGAAAAAGAGTAGATATGTGTGTGTGTATATACATCCATAAAGCTGAATCACTATACTGTATACCAGAAACTAACACAACATTGTAAATCAACTATACTTCAATTAAAAAAAAAAGTGGCATGGAAAGATCCACAGGTGGAAACTTACGGGACAAGTATCACATGAATGGTGATAAGAATTTAGGGAACAGAGAAGTCAGATACCTGAATGAAAAGCCCTATTAAAATACACTCACCAAACATGAATTCCAGTGATGGGAACAGTTAAATACAATGAAGATTCTGACAGGTTGCTTGTATGATTGAGGTTTAAACAACTGAAGATTCTTTAGGATTTATTTTCTGTGAAGCCTGGGTTGTTCTCGTTTCTCCAGCTTTCTTCTGTTCCCTTCATTCTTGATCTACATTCATTCACCAGAACCGTTGCTGTTTTATCAGCAACAGTATTTATGTGGCACATTAGTGAGTCATGACCAGGCTGAATTCCATGACGTCGTCCAAAAGTTCTCAGTGGTGCACACGCATGATGTACCTTTCTTTATCAGGTCACATCATCTTGAGCTTAAAAATATGCTGACAAAAATAGTAAATGTGCTCTTCTGGCCTTCTCCTGTCCTCCAATGTCAAAATCTCCAACAGCCAGTTATTTCTAGGGGTCTTCTGGGAATCTCACGTTGCTTATGAACAGAATCCTTTCAGCCCCTGCAAGGCACTCTCATGTCCCTTCTCCTTGATGGCACACCTTGACATTTTCTGCCAAGGCGTCATGGATGATGCTGTTGGTTTCAGTGCTGCGGCCGGCGGAGCCCTCTGGGTACCACCACCTGCTGATGCCCCCTCAGTTGCACTGCGCCAACCACAAGGGCCCTGCAGCTGTTGCTTTGTGCTAAAGCATGGATGCTGTTGAAGCTCTCAGATGCTGATGGGACAGTGCCCTGCTGCATGAACAGTTGAAGTGGGGGGACATCCTTTCCCCAGCTTTGGGCCACACTCTCTTTGTTCCAAGGCAGCGCTACCTTCTGCTCCCCAAATAACAGTGAAAAACAGGTCTTTCAGTTTATAAGCCGCTGTTAGCTTTTTAAGACCCTAACATAAGACCAGAGCTCCTGGGGCCAGAGGACTGTCTGAGTGGATACTTGCCTTACTTAAAATTATTCCTCCCCTCAGATTCTAGGACTCTATCCTGCGACCAAGTGTAGAGGCCTGTCCACTTCCCATAGGATTTGCACTTCCTCAGGGTTTCTCCGTTTTTTCGTGTAACCATATCTCCGCAGACCTAACTCGATTATTCTGAAAGACATCCCCAGTTGTGTCTTTAACATCAAGGCAGGATAAGCTCAGACCCCTCTGCTGGTGCAATGAACATGTCCCTCTAGTTGGTGGCACATTTCTGTTGCAGGATCCAGAGCAGCAGCTCCTGAAATGCTAAACCCAGCTTTCCACCAGAGGGCAGGGATGTCATAGCTACTGAAACGCTCGAGTTATGTTTTACAATAAAGGAGACCAGGTTAATACAAAATGTAACCTCAAAATTATCTTCCTGTGTTGTTCTCTGTGTATCTTTAATATTTCTACAATGCATATTAGTGTGTTTAATGGTGATAACCATCCTAAGTGACTGTATATTCTTATGGTGGCTTTACTTATATTTTCACTTCTAGTGGTTTTATGGGCATGGAAAGGGTGTCTAGCAATACAGATTGTTTGGTGTTACCCTAGATTTTCTTTGAAGCATAAAACATACATTGCACAGGAGATTTTAAGAAGAAATAAATATAGAATTAATTGGCATGGCATGCCGTACTGCAAGAACATTTGGTGCCATAGCCTACATTTGCCTAATATGTATTTGAAACAATTTTGATTTATTTCTTATAAAAAATTAAATCTGATATACTGATTTATTTCTGCTTCAAGTTTTTTTTTTTTTTTCCCCCGTAAGCTTGGAGAAGAGCTATCTGCAGTTTCCAAGTGGGACTGTTTTGGTTTTGAGTATCCTTTTTGCGAATTTAACTTCTACTGTATAGGAAGTGAAATCCTGGTGAATGTTATGCTGATTTGTGGTTTTAGAGAATCCTCTACACCTTGTAGAAATAGAAGCCTTATGATGGCAATGTGAGGTTCGTATAATAAGGTATTTCTCTTTGGCTGTTGAGAAAACCAAGGTGTAGCAATTATCCTGAGTCCCAGATAAAGGGAAGTTCTTTACAAGCTTTTATTTGGGCCACAGCTTTTTAAAAATTGGTGTGCTAGCATGTCCACAATTTTTCAGTAAATATGTGGTTCTAAAAATAAAGAGCTATCGTCTCATTGTTAGTTTCAGTGTTGATACAGTGCTTAGAGCCCAAAGGTGCTCTGGGGCTTCCGTACTCCCTTTGCCTTCGTTCAAAGGAAAAACTTTACATATGCAGCACTGTTGTTCCAGAGACATCTCAAGGGAGGGAGAGAGCCAGAGTAAAAGACATTGCATTAATTTTGCTCAAAACAGTGAGCATAACGTGGCTCAGTGAAATGATACTGCCTGAGATCAAAGCTAAAACCTTTGACCAGCCTCAGTGTGCCCTGCCTTTTCACTGCTGTTATGATATACGAAGACTCTGCTGAAAGTGTTACGGTAGCTGACTCCCTGCTCCAAACACAGCCCTTCCCGGCAAAAAGGGAGGGTTGGCAATTGGCAAAAAGCACAAGGAATGGGAAACACTGTCTCAATGAGTTGCCTTTTTCTCTTGATCTTTTTCCCTCACTGGTAAGTTTTAAAGACCTCAAAGTCATTTTGCCTGGATGTTCAAGGTGATGATAAACTGCATAGTGCAAGATACGCTTCTAACTCTCTATTTTAGAGACTCGGATTAGATCCTTGCTACTTAAAGTACGGTCTGTGGACCAGTGGCATTGACATCACCCAACAACTTGTTAGAAATGCAGAACCTCTGTGCCTCACCCCAGGCCTCTTGAATTGAATCTGCATTTTAACAAAATCCAGGTGACTCATTAAATTTTGAGAAGTGATAGCTTATGTAATCCTTTTTTCCTTCCTCTTTCTTTTTCTCCCTTTCATTTTTCCTCCCTCCCTCCCTCCACCCCTTCGTTCCTCCCTTCATCCCTTCCTTCCTTCCTTCCTTCCTTCCTTCCAACTACAACAGATGATTTCATGAACCTCATGACTAGAGCGCATATGGAGACAAAGTTGGTCAGTGTGCTGCCATTTCCTTATACTAATAATTTTTTTAACATAAACGATAAGGTACAATTTGCCTCGCATTAAGTAAATTTGGCAAAACTCCGACTGACAAGACAGACACGTGAGGAAGTGATTATTCACGTTGTAAAAGAATCTCTGCTTTAGAAGGAGATTTGCTAAATTATTTCTCTAAATTGCCCTGGGGGTACGTATGAAATGGAGTTTGACTCAAATGTTGATTCACAGTCCAGGTTCTGAGATGGCATGTGATACATAAATTGAGACATGATTGCACAGATAGTTTTAGGCACCTTATTAATTTCTGGAAGAGCTCTTGACCTCCCTTCTCATTTCTTTTTCCCATTTCATTCTGATTTCTCTAAGTCTACAGTCTGGAACGACTTCTTTTTTTTCATCTACCAACTCATATAAATCTCTCACCTCACATCCCTGTGAAGTCAAAGCCTTCACGGAGATTGAATTAGCAGAGAAGACACCTAAAGATGAATCCAGGAAAAATGGCCTTTAAGCCTGATGAATAGTAATGGTGGTATCATGCTTGGTTTGAGCCTGTAATCCTCTCTGATAGCAGAATCCTGCAAAGAGAAAGAGGATACCTCCCTGCAGAACACTGAATAACAGCAGAGAAATATTACTTGGACCCCAAATATTATCTATAACTGGTAAACCACATTGGAACAGCCACTCAGATCACCGGGTCCTCCATGGCCTCACGTGTTCAGATCTCTACTTACGTTTCTACAGTGCAGTCGGTGTTTTTGATGGTTTCCCCTAGGAGTTGTGGAGGGCAGGAACTTTGTTCTTCACATCTTTGTGCACCCAGTGCCTGGTGCCTGGTAGTATTTCACACTTGTTGGATGAAAGACTTAGGAATCTGCACAATTACTGACACCTTTAGAAAGCAGCAGGAATCTGACATCTGAGCAGAGTGTTCACAGAAAGTGGAACACTGATAGGTCCTCTCTTTTCAGAGAGACAGTGGTAACATGGTTCATCTGAAATGTCAGATAGTAAGAATTAGCATTTGACTTGGAAATTGTGACTGTATTGGAATATTAATAACAAGCATTGGAAACACTAAAAGACAAGAATAAAAAGGAGGAGGGAGAGGAGGAGGAGGGGACATGGGGAGGAGGAGGAAGGGGAGGAAGAAAACTATGGCTGTTTCATTGAAAATCTTTGACCGTACAACAATCCCTGAGGCTTGTTTATGTCCGTGGCGAACCCTGAGTCACTTCGTAGATCAGTACAAAGGACTCCGCTCTGCTGGGAACCTTGATTGTTCATCTAGGCAGATCAAGTTTTAAAATATAGGCCTTCTTTTTTTCTAGGCCTTGCTTAGGAAGAGGAATCAGAATCACGTCTTTGTCATCTAAGCACCAAGCGAAATGCAAAGAATATGCTTGGATTAAAAACCTGCTAAGGTAACATATGAGGAGGCAGGTCACACATTAGCACGTTCCTCCTTATGTAGGTGGTGCCTTTCCTGCCGGGTGCTTGGATCCTGACGGCAGCAGACATTTGGGTCCACCATGTTTAGGTACCCCCTTTCCATGCTATCTGGAAGTAGTCTTTAATTCATAAATTTGTGAAGATATGCTATTTCATAATTACTGAACTCATACTTTGATAAGCGACACAAGTTTTCTGCGTACTTAATTATGCACAACAAATCAAACGTGATCTAGTAGAATGCTGGTCTGATTCTTCCTCTTAAGGAAATAATGAGGAAATGTAAAGAGAAGTGGCCCTGTCCTGGTCTAATCTGGATATCACTTCCACTGTTACATAAGTTGTGGTTATCCTCTCAAGTATTTTCTATACTATCCTTTTTTTTTTTTTATCGGTGTATCCAGAGATTTCATTCGCTTTTATCATGGCCCTCGCTATTTGAAAATACTAAGTTTTTGTTTTTAAAAAGAGGCAAAATTTTATTTTACTTACAGTGTTTATCCACTATATTCCTAATGAAGCCTGTTACCTTCAGCAAAACTGTTGGTTGTTAATTATTATTATCCCAAGAATAGGATAATTGTTCCTGTAATTTTCTCATCCTCTTCTCCAATTGTTCTTAAGGCTTTGGCCATTTGCTCTTGTGTTTTCTATGATCTACCCTTGAGCACTTGGGAGAAGAGAATTTTACCACTGTTGATAGAAAATTTCACTTTTTGGTCAGAAGTAGAGCTGAAAATGGATCTCCTGTTGGATAGAAATGTGGGCACGCAGGTGCTTCCCATACAATAGTAAATACCTCCCTCTCCTGAATACAGCAGCTAAGTCATGATTCTCTTTAAAAATACCATACTCAGTATCCCAGAGGGTTTCAAAAATAGCCCCAAGAGCTTCAAAAATAGAGTTGGTGACGAGGAATTCAGGACAAAATACAGAAGATGAAATGTAATGGGGTTAAATCTTTGAAGATATTTGGGGTGCATGATCAGACATAATGGTCTGGGAGCACCAGATTTCTCATGAGTGGGGCAGCACAGAAAGGTAAGACCTCTTCGTTAGTGATTCTTGGAATTACGTGACATGCAGTCCTCCCCCTCCCCCTTGGGAAAGAGCTGATGCTTGGAGACGTGACACTTGCTGGGAATATTCACTTTATTCAAGTCTGTTTGTTTTTGTTTTTTTTTTAACTTAAGAACTTTCAGTTGCATTTAACTGAGCATTTCAGAAGTGAAACTAAATATAAACTTGATTAATTCCCTGGAACATCGGTCTCCTTTTCGCTTGAGCAATGCAGGAATGATGTATGAGAGTGTGTGCCTCGGCTAAGACCTGGGAGGGAAGGGGAGCTTCTGAGACAGGTGACTCGGTCCTCAGCATTTTCTCAGTCTGGGCCTTTCGAAGCTGCGCCATCCCTTGGACTTCAGCACAAAGTGCTCTGGGGAACTTTCTTTTGATGACTATCGGAGATATGACCAAAATTGCTATGAAGTGTAGCTCAAGCAGCTGACAAGTGGCAAAACAGCTGCTCTCTAATCTTTTAGGGGCTGTTTTAATGCTCGCAGCACTCTCTTGAAGGAGCTAGGAAGCAAAGCTATTGATTTCTGCCCTATTTAGGGTAGGTTAGGCTGTGCTCGTATTGACAGATTCTTGTCCCCAGGGAACTTGCTGGGAGGAATAAATGCATGTCTGGGTCAGACAGGCCCTTTCTCCAGAGGTTTCTAAGTAAGAGTAAACATGGATGTAGTCGTCGAACTCATGTTTTATACCACAACGTGTTCCCACCGTGTGGTTGTGAATGTTGGCTGTTACTCTTCCTTTTGCTTGGACAGATTTAGACTCTTTGAGATTATCCAGTAATTTAGGGTCTTCAATCCCAGTTATCCAAAGATGAGGACCTCTTGCCCATGGCCATAGTGATTGGAAGCAGCTGTTTAATCATACATCCCATTTCCTCAGCATCTGCCATCCAATCTAGAATTGTCACATTAGCCTAGGATTGTTGGTCTCAATGTTTACATTGTTTCCAGCCAGGTAGCTGTCTGGATGTACTTTCTGGAAATATTTGTAAGAGAAAAATCAAGCTTTAGCATAAGGGAAGAAGTGTACAGCCACGTCTGACCCATAAAAAAGCAGAGAGGAACACCAAGTTCAACTTTAGCACCCTGGGTCCTCCCTTCGGGTGTTAATTTCCCTTTTCTATATTTCCTATCTGGCTTGGGGATGTCTACATTTTTTTTAGCTTTATATTAAATTGCCTACATCTTTCTATGTCAATAGAATGTAAAATGTATGCATGCTTCAACAATTTTAATGGCTGCTTATTACTCTGTTGGGTATATGTTCTTAACCAAACCCTAACTGATAGGCATTTATGTTACTTCCAATTTTCTGTTTTTTCTTTACAATGCTTAGATCGGCATGTTCACACATGTAACTTTGTATCCTTATCAACATTATTTGAAAGGATAATCTCCTTTGAGTGGAATTACTAAATCAGAGTGTATGTACATTCTAACATGGGCCCATGTTGACAAACTGCTTTCCAGAAGGTGTGAATTTACGTACTCATCAAATGTGCATCAGAGTTCCTTTTCTTCTAAACCCAGCCTCTTCTAGTCTTTAGAATTTCTTTAGTCAACTGGAGAGACGAAAAATAGTTTCTAATTATTTCAATTTTTATTTTTTGATTTTCAATGATTTTTAAGTATCTTTTATGATTTCTAAGAGTATGTGTAGTTTTAGTTCTTTTATTGAAGTTTGATTCATTTTGAGTTAATTTTCACATGTGGTGTGAGGGAGGGGTCTAACTTCATTCTTTGGGATGTGGAAACCCAGTCATCCCAGCATCATTTGTTGAAAGGACTATTCTTTCCCCCTTGAATTGTCTTAGCAGCCTTGTTGAAATTAATTGACTATAAATGTGTAGATTTATGTCTGAACATAATCCTATTCCATCAATATATACATCTATTTTATGCCAGTACCTCACTGTCTTGATTACTGTAGCTTTGGAGTAAGTTTTGAAATTGGAAACTATGAATACTCCAACTTTGTTCTTTTTCAAGATTGTTTTGGCTTTTCTTTTTATGATTTGTGTAACTATTTCCCTTTCTTTTTTGAATTACCTATTAGTGCCTGCAGTTAATTACTTATTCATGTGATTTGTGAAAGGAGAAGTTTCTTAATCTCTCCTGGTTTTGGGGGATGACATGAAATGAGTTTGTGATGGATGTGGGACCCAGTGCAGGCAGCACTTTGGGCATTATCAGTCTTTTATTCACTTTTGTGTGAAAAAAGAAATTTAAATGGAGCAAAATCATGAACAGGAGAAAATTAGACTCTATTTACTACCATGAATAAAGTCACTGTAAAACAAAGAAGGCTTGGATTGAGAAGAAGCAGGTACAATCCTTAAAAACATAGACCACCTCCATCAACTGCTCAATTATTTCCAAATAAGAGAGTGAAAGTATTGCAGGATGTGCGGTGGTCCATTGGCATGTGGGGAAACAGCATTAACGTTTATTTTAAATTATTTTTACCTCATTAAAAACATTTATTTTGTGCATATGGTTTAGAACATATTAATAATACAGTGATACATATACATGTTGTTATATATATACATACACATGTTGTAATAAAACCCCTATATTAGAAGCATATGCTTAAAATACTTTCCTGACAATGGTGAAGATAAAGAAAGATGGAGGCCTTTGGTCTGATTTTTGTCTCAGGCCAAATGTATGGGTTTATGTCTGGACGTTCAATCCTATTCCATTGATATGTACGTCTATTTTATGGCAGTACCTCACTGTCCTGATTACTGTAGCACTTGAGCATGCTTGTGCATTCCCTTTCTTTCTGGGCACACCTCCTTACTGATTCAATTTCCTTGTAACTTGAGCCCAGTTATTAGGCCATCCAGTTTCACTTCTTCTTGGTTAGGTGGGTCGTTGACAATTGAACTTTTTGGGTTGGTGCTAATCTCTGCCTTTGACAGTTGATTTTGGCTTCCTACTCACTGCTAGGCACCTTTAGACCCTGCTCATGTCCATCAGAACTTAGAGAGCAACATACTTCCCCCACTCTTGCCTGCTCCTCCCATTACTCTGGCTTTCCCAGGCTTTCATCATGTTTTGGTCACTGCGTCATCTCAGAGCTCTAGCTTATTTGTGACTTCTTTGATATCCATCAGAATGTATCTGAGCCCCATTCTCTAATGCCCTAACCCATTCTCTAATGCTAATGAATCCTGTGCTAACATAATGCAACACAGTGGGGGGAATACCTGGTCTGGAGTCAGGAGAGTGTACTCAAGTGTCAGCTGATATATCAGGACATCTTCCTGTTATATCTGATCTTCCCAGTCTTTCTTTTAGGCAAGAGCCTTGAAAAACTTTTTCACATTATTTTAATTTGTTAATAAAGTTTTTCATTATAAATAATCATCTTTAAAAAATGGCTCCTACACATAGATGGTTGTTGGGAGATTCTGAGTCCTGCCTACAGGGGAAGGTAGCTCTGTTTGTATAAGACAGAACACACTGTAACATTATATTGTTATATTACTTAATTACAATATCTTATTATAACATTGTATCTAGTGCACATTTAGCAAATTAGTGGCAACTGCTCGCCTTTTCCATAATCATTGGGCAGGGTTATCCCTACTTTTTAATGTGGTCATAAAAATTGGTGGGTCATGTAATTTTCAAACTCAGAATGCATATATTTTTCAATTGAAGTATAGTTGATTTATAATGTTGTATTAGTTTTGGGTGTACAGCATAGTGACCATATATAGAGAGAGAGAGGGGGAGAGAGAGAGAGAGATCTGAATATATAGATGGAATATATATCTGAATATATGTACAAAATGCATAATTTTAAGAGTGTATCTTTTAATCTAGTAATTACCTTCATAGAAATTTATCAGATTTTGAAATACTCCAAAATGTTAACAGTGGTTGTCAATCAGTGTGATAAAATTTTAATATTCTGTGTATATCTTCAGAATTTTTAAACTTTTTAATAAAAAGAAGTTAGAAAATCCCAGTTAAAAAATGGATGTTTTTTTAAAAACAGGAGGAATATCTGAAGAGCCAGTCACCACCGAATAGCACTGTGGGCCTTTTGGGGCACCCACTTTACATCTGGGCTTTGCTGCTTCCTGCCTGTTTGACTCTGGACAAGGGACCACTCTAGGCCTCACTTTTCTCAACTGCATGATGGGGACATTTCCTGAGCATCTACTGTGCGCCAGGAACTATTTTCAGTGATAGAAAGCCACAAATGGAACAGACAGCAATCTTTGCCGTCTTAGAACTTACCGGCCTCAACTTTATCAGCTTGTGAAACTGGAAAGAGTTAAAACATGGAAAGCAGTTAGGACAAGGGCTGACACAAGGAAAGTATTTAATAAATGTTATAATTATAATTATTATTATTATGGGCACTGCACTATTTTTCAACAGGAAATTGAGATCTTAGTAGCAAATAGCTGAATTTAAAGCAAAAATGTGAGAGATGGATGTTGGTAAGTCAGAACTCGACTTGACTGGAGCTGTGTCAGGGCCTAGTGAGTGAGTCATACGAGGTCATGTTGCTGTATTAATTAACCCAGCTGCTCTGTGGGCCCACAAACCAGGTACAGGATGGACACAGAGGAATTCTTATTCCTCTGAATATAACATGGACTCAGAGGACTGGGGCATTTCAGTGGAAACTCTTCCCATCAATCAAGCTAGTACCATGGGACACTATAAAATCTATTCTGTCCACATTCTCCCTTACATACATTTTCAATTGCATCTGTTTCATTTTATTATTACATCATATATGTGGAAACTCTCAGGACAGAGGCAGATTTCAAGAAAAATGATGGCTCACAAAGTTGGCCTTGGGGGAAAACAGAACAAAAAGAAAAATTGTCTTTGAAACACCTGTCAGCATGCATTCGCCTATGTGCCAGTTATTGTTTTAGAGAATTGTTTTCAGAAGCATGAGCACAAATTTTTTTTTGCCAGCTCGTAGTTCAATTTAAGCAGCTTGAAGATCCTTGCGTGATCATTTGTAAAAAAATTTTAAAGAAGAAAAACAAAAGCAAACACAGCACCCCACCCCCACGTTCACTTTCATCCTCTTCTCTGCCAGCTTTTGCCAGCGTGCGGCTTAACTGAAAATGCTGGGTTTGCAGGTTTTTATTTCTGACTCAAAGCCCTTGAGAGAGTTCTGTGCAATTTAAAGGCTATTATAAACCTTTAGGATCACACTGTTATTATTTATAACAAGGTCTCATTGGGGGGGGTAAGGTCACAACTGCAGCTGAAACAAACTTCCTTCTTTGGAAAAAAAAATTAAACTCTGCTGATGAAAACATTAGATCGTAAAGGAGAAAACAGGACAGTATGGTTTATTTTGTAAGCAGTACCTATTTAAGAGAAACAAAGTTTAATAGGAATTTTGCAATGCTTCCGGCTATATTCCCTTCTGTCATATCTAGTGAGGAAGTTCACAAGGCAAGAAATTAAACACCTGCAGGTTTTGCCTCAGGCCCCAAGTCTGTCTGGCATAGATCTTAGCAAAGGTCAGTATTTGTTTAGAGTTTTGTTTAAGGCAACAAATGGAGAGTTATTGGAAAGATCTCTTTAAGCAAGACTTATAGGCAGGAATGTTCTATTTTTAAAGGTAGAAAAAAGGTGCAATTTTGTTTTTGAACAAAATCAGCTGGCATAATGCCAAGAACATCGAACATGGAGTTAGCATTGCTAGATTCTAAGTATAGCTTTTAGGAGCTGTGTGTCTTTGGGCAAGTTGCTTTACTTCTCTGGGCTTCAACATATACATAAAATAAGGGTGTTAGACTGGTTTTAAATATTTCTGGTTACAGCTCATAGTAAGAAATTTTTAAAAATTTTTAAATTTTCATTAATTTTTTTATGTTAGGGGTAGTAGTTTGGGATTTCAAAGCAGAGGAAGGCAGTTTACACAAAACAAACGTTTGGTAACAAAGTGTCTATTTTCTGTGAACTCCCATGCATCTAAATATTAAATATTGTTAAAAATCGTGTGCCTTTCCTCCTGTTAACCTGTCTCTTGTCAATTTGCATGATGCAGTTGCTGAATCTAAGAGAGTAGAGGAAACAGTTTTTCCTCCTGAAGATTAGCATAATGAACCCCAAATATGGCTCTTTTGTTATGAAACAAAAGTTTGTATGTCCGACGCACAGTAAGGCCAAGCAAACTGAAATGTCAGCTTTTGGAGCAGAGAAGGGATTATTGCAGGGCCAAGCAAGAAGAACGGGTGGCTCATGCTCAGAAAAACCCAAACTCCCTGATGGTTTTAGGGGAAAAGTTTTTATAGACAAAATGTGGGGTGAGGGCTGCAGGGTGTGTGACTTTCTTCTGATTGGTGCTGGTGAGGTAACAGGACCATGCTCCAGGAATCTTGTGCTCAGCCAGAAGTTGCCGTCCTCCACCTTGGTGGGGGCCTGGGAGATACTGTATGTATATTCCTTGAGGAGGAGCCAGGACCCTGCCCCAAGGCTGCACTACTGTTCCTTGACTGTTCCTTCCTTGTCTCTGCAACCCTCCCTTCCCTGATTAGCAACTGTTTGAATCTGTCCTTTGGAACTAGGGAAGGTCAGGGAGGCTGAATGAAACCTCTTTCCTACAAACAAGAAACAGGGGACAAGGAAAGGATTTGTACCAGGGAGGACCCCACAGGGCCCTGCTCCATCTCATTTTGGCATAAGGATTAATTTGAGCTGATTATTTTGAGAAACTGCAGACCCAGAAGCAGCTCTGAAAACAGAGAAGTCATCCTTTTGTAAGGGAAATTTGCATTAGAAAAGAGAGCCTACACCTGGAAGAGAGCTATTACTGGAGATGACTTTATCCCCTGAGAGACTTAAGTGCAGGGCAGGGCGATCCTTGTTTACCAGACATTCCTGGAAACTGCCTTCCCCAACTTAGATGCGCCAGACCCCTAACCCTTTCCTTTGCTCAGGGAGATTTTATAAACCTCAATCTTCTGGTTGCCTTTTGAATCTTATATCTTTATGGGGCTTCTGTACATAGGTATATAGTGGAAATAGGGGTGTTTCTTTTCTTTGTTAATCTTTTATTACAAGAAGGTCCCAGCCAAGAATCTAGAAGGATAGAGATGATACAGGAAAATGAATGGGGGAGTGGGCAAGAGGACGGTCTCAGCTGAGTCCCTGGGATGCGCTCCACCAAGTGTGGGTCTTTGGCTTCATGCAGGAAAGAATTCAAGAGTGAGCCATGGTTAAATAAAGGTAGGTTGATTTAGAGAGAGGCATACTGCATAGACAGAGTGCAGGCTGTTTCAGAAGGCAAGAGAACGGCCATGAAGTGTGGGGGTGGGTGCTCAGTAGGTACACACTCCATGGACGCAGCGTGGGCCATCTCACTCTGAAGGGAGAATGGTCCCGAGGTGTTGGGGGGTTGTTAGTTTTTATGGACTTGGTAACTTCATATGCTAACAAGTGGGGGGGTTATTCCAGCTACTTCGGGGAAGGGGCTAGGGTTCCCAGAAATTGGGCCACCGTCCACTTTTTGACCTATTATGGCTAGCCTCAGAACTGTCATGACATCTGTGGGAGTGTCATTTACTATGTTAATAATTACAATGAATGTATAATTAAGCTCAAGTTCTACTGGAAGTCAAATTGCCCACCATCTTGGGCCTCAAGGCCTGTTGGGAGTTGAATTTTCTGCCTCCTTGGTATTAATTGCTTTGTTATCTCTTGAATGGCTGTGCCCTGCGCCTCCTTCTTGCCTCAGAGGGAAAATTTTTTTTCCCTCTTGTGTCTACTTGACAAGATATCAGGAGTTTATGAAGGTCAGTGTTGGTTGGCAGGTCAGGGGAAACATGAAATATAACATAGAAAAGAGACAGATCAAGGAGAAACTTGTAAGTCATGCTTGTTGCTGAAATATTGGCCTCTGTACCCCGATAGCTGAATTGAGAGTCAGAAGCAGAGTTTGGGGAGAATTAGAAAAGAACAGTTTTATTGCTTTGCCAGGCAAAGGGAGTCACAGTGGGCTGTGAGCCCCACGAAATACGTTTTCCATCATAACCCAGCGTACATCTATACCCATATGAATAGACATATAGATGTGAATTAAAATTTTGTGGAAAAAAACCTTGCTGTATCTGATGCTCTGATACCATATCATTCATTCTGTTCCATTCTCTCTCATTTAGGCCAAATGCTGGTGGAGACTCATTGAATTAATTTCACTCGTAGGTGGCTGCAGTCAACAGTTTCATAAACACTGGGCTAGATAGTGTTTATGGCCTTTTTGAAGCAGAAAACCTCTGAAGTAGAATAATGAGGGATCATGGAACTGCTTATAAGTGAACAAAGACCTCTTCGCGCTGAATGAATAGCTCTCTCCTCTTATGAGACTTGTCAGCATATTTGAAGTAATCAACCAGGTCTTGCCAGATGAGAACGTGATTTTCTGCATCATCCGTGTGGTGGCAGGTGTGTTAGCCCCTGGAATCCCATGTGTTAGTGGCTGCCTCACTGGCCACCAGGTCAGCGTTAGGTGAAATCCTGAAATGGGTCACATACACTTGCAGAATCTTTCCCTCTTCCTCTGCAAGCCTCCTCTTGCAGATCCTGCTTCGTTCTAGAAGGTCCAGGAGACAGACACAGTCATTGTATAATGCAGGTGGGCTTGGGTCAAGCATGTCCTTGAGAAGCCAGTTGAATCTCAAGCTTGTCAACATTGGAGGATTTAGTTTAACAGAGACTGAAATTCATCAAGAATTCAGTTTTAGCCAAGTCTCATTTTCTCTGTGTAAGCCTTTCTGTCACTGTCTTTACTGTCCTTTTCCTTAATTCTTGGAGCTGTTTTAATCCACATCACTGTTTCCCAGGGTGTGCCAGGCTAACAGCACCCAATGAGATGGAGACATGGTGATAATGGAGAGTTACAGGATTGTTTATTCTTAACGAACATGGTAAATAATCTCTGATGAGGGGAACTTGGATGCGACATTTACCAGACTTACCCTCTTACAGTCTCCTCTAGACTGTAAGCCCAGTGAGGGCAGGGAGCTTACTGGTTTTCTTCAACAATTGCCTCAGGACCCGACATGTATTTATAGTCATTTTTGGAATGAAAGTTGCTGAATGTAAACTATTTGACTGCATTTACATATCATTGAAGAGAATGAGACAGTTTTCTGTGGAAGTACAAGAAAAGTGGGGTCTTAACAGCACGCATTGGCAGCATCCAGCTGGTAGGAGTTTTAGCCTTTGAGTATTTCTGGTCCCAAGGTTAGGACTGTCTTCCTGTTGGAGATTAATGTAGAGGACTCTGGATTCTGAGTATTGGTATTTCCAGTAAATGAGATGAATTGTCAAGCCAGACTGCTCCTTTAATATTGAATGCATCTAACTGACAGATTGTGTATATTTACATTATTTACATGTGTAAACATATATATACACATAAATTGAGTATATATTTAGTCATATTTAATCTATCACATACATAGTATTACACGTGAGCAAGCCAAGGCCCAGGTCATGTGACTTGCCCATCTAAGTGCACCCAGGAGGTGGAAGTGCTGGGATAGTATCATGTTTAGTTAAGTGCCTGGCTGATGTTGCTACCTAAGTATGAATGACTCCTTTTTTTCTTGATTTTGGGCAAATGTTTTCATGAAGTGTATATATAAATACCATGCTCACATGAAGAACTTCCACAAAGTGACCACAGCCATGAAACCAGCGCCCAGAGCATTCCCAATCCCTCAGAGCCCCCCTCGCGTCTCATCCCGGGTGCTGGGCCTCCCCACCTTGGCCACCGAGGAAACCCATCGTCCTGTCTTTCTACACCGTGTAGTACATTTGTGTGGTTTCAGATATTACATAGTTGAAATCACAAAGTGTGTACTTCCTTATATCTACATACATATATATACACACATGTATATTAAAAGAAATATTAGGAGCTTATACTTACTTCCTTCTTGGAACGTATGTATTATCTCAGATGATGCTAATTGATTCTGTGTGATGAGCTGTTTTGTTCTCCCCTGATGAGTCACGAAGTCTGCTGTTAGATGAAGATGAATACACTTCTGTCAAAGGGGAGTTATGCTTGATTTGAGCTCTGTTTGAACAGGTCAGTTAATCAGATCGTGGCGGTAAAATATTGCCACTTTCAGGAAGCATTGCAGGTGGTATTAAATTATAGAGTCTAGTCTTGATGTTTATGAATAACTCATAATAAATAAATAGACTGAGCATTTTTACAGAGTGACTAATAGACTTTGACTTACTCAGGTGGGCTGATTTAATGTGTTCAATCAGCTGCCAGGAATGAGTGCCAGAGAAGCATTGCGAACGAACAAAGTCAGGAAGGGGCACTTCTGTTAAGGGAGTGAAGGACCCTCCTCTTAATGGATAAAACTCTCAGACCTTTTACATAAACTGGTTGGGTTTCATCAACTTGGAGAATCTCCTCATCCCCTGGACAGTTGGCTTTAGCAATGAGACAGTTTGGTTTTCTAATGTATCTCGAGAGCTACCATTATGGTTTCAGAGGAAGTGACAACAGACTGGGATCTCAGTGCCTCGGTTTCCACATCCATGAAATGGGGCTGCTGCTTAGGCCTGTCTCCAAGTATTGCGGTGAGGATCCAATGAAACAATGCATGTAAAGCATTTGGAATAGCCCCCGGTGCATAGCAAGCACTTCGTCAGTATTAGCTGGTAGGATAGTTTAATGTATAAGTAGAAACATGGTTGCCCGCATGGTGTTTTTTGGGTCACTATGAGAGAGTTCCATCTACAAAAACAATTTGTGACAACACTTGTCATCCATAAGAGATATCCTGGTGGTTTTGTTAGGGCAGTACCTCAGACGGCAAGGATGTCAGACCAACCCATTTTGACTCAACTCAATCTCTTCTAATACGTATCCTTCTTCCTACGCCCTCTCATTACTCTGTTCCCTTGGAGAGACTATTTGCAGTCGAGACACATGGTCTGGTGCTTCACACACCTGTATGCTGCTGTCTATGAGGTAACCTCAGATGAATATCCTGCAGACACCTCCAGCTGGGCATGTTCAAGCCCAACTTCATTTCCCTCATCTCTTCTCCCCTTCCTCTGGACTAAGTAATTTAATCACTTACTCGCTCATACACTCATCATAAATATATTAAATGCCAGCACCGTGTTAGGCGCTGGGAATCCAGTGATGCCCACCGTGGTCTGGGTGCCTGTCCTCACGCAGCTTGCAGTCCAGGGGAGCACTGGACAGGGCAGTGCTGTGACAGGAGGATTCATTCAGCCAGATGAGCAGCCAGGAGGACTTCCTGAGGAAGTCACGTCTAAGAAAAGACCGGAATGAAGGTAGCTGGGCAAAGTGAAGCAGGGCAGGTGAACGCCAGTGCCCGGGGGATGCAGAATGGCATTAGTAGTATTCTCCATCTTCGTTTCCCACGTGCACTCACAAAAGCCTGCTGACTCACTACACGCGGTGTGACTGTGTGTGTGTAGGAGGAAGAACGTTTATGAATCTATAATACACGCGACACCATTTCTTAACATTTGACACATTTAATGTTCACCACAACCCAATGAGGTAAATCTTATAACTGTTCTCACTTTATAGGTGAGAAAATTGAGGCATTAAAAAAAAAAAAAAAACTAAATAACTTGGTCCAGTCTTACATGGCAGGGCAGCACTGGGATTCATGCTCAGGATGTGCTCCAGAACTTAACCATTCTCCACCACTCCGCCCGGTGCCTCCTCCAGCCCATCCTCTCCTCCCGGTCCCCGGTGTTCTCATACAGGGTCCTCACTCTGGCCTGGCCACCCAGTGATCCCAGCTGCCTGCAGTTTTGCTCTTTCCAAACAATCTCCCACACAAGTCCTAGGGTAATCTTTCTGAAACATGACTCTGATCATATAGCTCTACCCTGCTAACATTCTGCAGTGTTTTCTCCCAGCCTGCAAAGTCAAGTTCAGAGCTCTCATCTTGCCATCTCTGAGCCCTCCATGGTGATGGGCCCTGGGTCCCCACCCTGGCATCGTTGCTCACCTCTCCCCACTCGCATCCCGAGTTTTCTCCAGAATTGACCCTGGGTCTCTCGCGTTTCTGGCTCAGCACCGTCTGGCTTTCGTCTTCGTTTGCAGAGCCCCTCTTCTCTTTTTGTTGGCGTGGTTCTTGCGTGTGCTTCAAAATTTGCTTCCTTCCTAGTCCCCGCTCCCTCCCAAGTCCGGGTGAAGGGGCTTCACTCCATGCCCCCTCCACCCTTGCAAGCCTCCCCACTTAGAGGCTCTGCTTACAGGCTAATGAGCTTTCCACGTCTTGCCTTCCTGCTCCAGTAGACTTTGAACTCTGTGCAGGCAAGGAACATTCTTATTTATTTCTACATTTCCAGCCCGTTGCCTGGCCCACAGTAGAACTCAACCAATGACTGATGAATGAGTAAATAAGAGGGTGTCATATGGAGAGCAGGGCCCTGGGGCAATGCGGCTGAGAGTGGCTAGGGCTTGACGGATGAAGTAGAGGGCGTGGGGCTAGCAGACCGGGGGAGCATTGCTGGTAGCTGGAGGAATTTAACAGAGGGCAAGACATGGTTCCATACCAGTCAGTGGTGTGACAAGGGAGCATCTCAGTGTTCCTGGTCAGCCGTGGCTCTTCTTCTTTTATCCAGTACGCCCCCATGGCTTCATCCAAGTGGTTAATGATGAAAAAAAGATCTGTCTCGCCATCATCTTTCCTTCCTTTCTTCCTTCTTTCTTTCCTTTATTAAAATGACCTTTTAAAACTTACAAAATGAGTATATATGCTTTATGGAAAGGAAGAACTTAGCAGATAAGCCAGTTTGAGAAGCATTATTGTATGAGCGTCTTAGGGCTGCTGTAGCAAAATGCTGGAGGTTGGGTGGCTTTATTAAACAAGTGAATTTTCTCACAGTTTTGGAGGCTAAAAGCCTAAAATCGAGGTGTTGGCAGGATGTCCCTTGACAGGGATTTCCAAGGGAAACCTGTAGAGGAGAACCCTTCCTGGCCTCTCCCTAGTTTCTGGGGGCTGCTGTCAACCCTTGGCTTTCCTTGCTGGTGGCTGCACCACTCTCATCTCTGCCCTGTCATCACTTGCCCCCCCCCCATGTGTCTCCTCTGTGCCTCTCCCCTCTTTAAAGGACAGCTGTGTATATGTATATCGGATTAAGAGCACATCCTACTGCAGTGACTTCCTCTTAACTAATTATATGTGGAGGGACCCTACTTCCAAATAAGGTCACATCTGAGGTACTGGGGGTTAGGACTTCAACACGTCTTTTTGGGGGACACAATGATTCAACCTGTAATAATATTTCTACTGCTCAGACAAACACTGGTAATAGTTTATGATATATTTCCCCACATCTTAAAAAAGCACACGCGCACGCACACATACACACACACACACATACATAGATACGGTGTTTAACCAAAATAAGATGATACTGTATATGTTGTTTTGTAAGTGGTTTTTTTTTTTTCCAGTTAATGATCTAAGGAGATTAACTTTTATTATCTGATTTCTTTTGCTTCACTTTGCATCCCTTGTTTTCTGGCTTATTTACTGTGGTTTTCAGCCATTATATCTGAAATGTGATCCTATAATGCTTTTTTGAATTGCTAAGCATATTTTCCTATTATTAAGGAAACTTGCTGGGTTCCCTGTGGGGATAAAAAAGAAAAAGGGAACAGATTTACAGGGCCCATTTCATTATGCATAATCCTTGTAAGCGTGTCTTCTGGATGTTTCTGCTCTAATTGACATTCAGAAATTGAAGGCCAGGCTGAGTTTCCACCCTCCTCCCTAGCGAAGGAGGGCTGAGGTCAAGTGTGACCCTTGTCTGAATCTCTCCGAGTACGTTCAATGAGCTGTGTGCCTAATGAAAAGTTTCATCTAAGGCTCATTTTTTCAGGGGAACTTTTTCTTAACCTTTCCTTCCTCTACCTAATACAAAAGGCTGCAAGGAAAATACAGAAGAAAGCAGCTTTGCTGCTTAAGAGTCAGATAATTGTATAAGTGAACTGAAATACAATGAGACGTTAGGAAAGAGAGATTTCATCTAATCTTTATTTTCCATCTTTTTCTCTCCCCCTTTTTCCTTTGCAGCTGACTTTGGTGCTTTTCAGAAAAAGGAACATGTTTTGTGCCTTAAAAAAATAAAAGAATACATAATGTTTGTGACGGCAATGAAGACTGAACGGGAGCCGTCTAGCTGGGCTAATGGAAAATTGATCCCCCAGTGATCAGGTGCGTAATCCTTCTGAGAGAGAGGTTTGGCTCTGAATGTTTTACAGAAAGTGGCAGTCACCCATATGGGAGGATTTATGAGATAATGGGAATAAAGTTCCTGCCTACAAATATCTTTTCCTTGACACACCAAGATGCCTGGAATGATGATACTATGCACTTCGTAGGATGATGTCATCAAAGGACAAGTTTAAAGCACAAAGATTACTGAGCTTGTTGTATGTAAAACCATCGTCTTCAGTCATGTAATAACCGTGGGAGCCTAGGACCATCAGAATCCGCTAATGCTGAGTTTTGTTGCGGGGGATGGAGACCAAGAGTGTGTGCGCATTGAATTGTGAAATGGGTGTCATCAAAGAAGCAGAACTTGAGGGGCTTCCAATGGAAGTGAGAGGGAAGATGCGGCTACAGGCAGCAGGTGTCATGCTACTGATGGCAACGTGCAATGCCATCTTTAGGAATCAGGCTACTGGGGTTTAAATCTGAGTTCTGCCACTTAAAAAATGTGACAGTTTGGTCAACTCGAAGTCTTAGTCTTCATCTCTAAAGTGGGGGTAGTAGCAGAACTATCTCTGAGGGTTGATGTGAAGATTAAATAAACTAATGAGTGAAATACGCTTAATACAGAGTTTGGAGCATACTAAATGCCCAGTAAATATTAGTTACTATTGTTATTGATGTTAACCTACTAGAAGAAGTACGTTCAGCAGTAGCCTGGGAATGTTAAGTGAAAGTGGTAACTTTTAGCAACATTACAACTTTTAATTCTCATAACAGTTCTTTGCTAGTATCTGCCTTTTAGAGATTAGAAAATTGAAGCTTATAAAAGTTAAATAGTTTGACCAATTTTAAGTAGCTAGTAAATCCCAGAATGGATTTGAATCTAAGTCCCTCCAAGGCTCACTCCACAAGGTGTAGCCCTTGCCAGCAGCCAGCCTGCAAGGCCAGCGTCTCTAGACACGGAGTCCAAGAGGGGGATGTGGATGCCAGGGACTAATGAGGGAAAACCCTTCAGAAAAGAACCTGTAAGAGAGGGAGGAGAGTGGGACAGGAAGAAGGGCCCCCAGTGAGGACATGGTCTCAGGGAAAGTCTAGTCTTGACATGGTCCATGGGGAGAGAGGGTCAAGAAAAAAATCGTCACACATCCCAGTTGTCCCTCCTTGAGACAAGCGGACTGGTCCTGTGTGCTCACTGAGTCAGTCAGTCTCTGGCTTTGGCTGCCTCCGCCACCTTCCCCCTTCAGCTCCTGAATAAGGGGGTTCTTATTTGTGGTTGATTATCCAGAGAAGGGGATAACTGTGAGCCATTAGCTTCCAATACTCCCAGCAGTGAGGAAGGAGTTTATCAGCCAGTACGGGTGATCTGGGGAGTGGGGGTGGGGGTGCCAATAAAAAATACCATGCCAGGAAAATCGGGTAAATGAGCCCCAAACGGGGTCAGTGGGGGGAGTGTTAATTTGAGGCGACTCTCAGAAACCTACAGTCATTAAATCCAAGAGTCAAAACAAGGTATCAGTGGAAGAATAATATGTGAAGGTATTGCTAAATCACAAAGTTGTGAAAAATCTGGTGAGGCCAAGTGAGGAGTGAGGGTTGAGATCAGGTATGACCTTTATCTCTTACCTTATCAGCTCTGATCTACAGACTTAAGGAGACGTGACTACGGACACGGAGGGGGAGCCTATAACGTAGCTTCCAGCATTACTGCAGGGCTGGATGGATGGACTTGCCTGAAACTCAGACCAGCCTCCCAGCTAACTAGTGGTAGGGTTAACCTGAGAACAGGTAGAGCCAACCGGAAATGGCGGCAGGGATTTAGGAGTGAGTGATGCATAAACCAAAGTTCCAGTTATGCTTCTGCAGCACACTCACGGCAGGGCCTCGTCACCCCTGTGAAACACGGGTTTCTCACCTGTGAGATGAGGTTGTCCCCTCCAGCTCTAAAGCTCAGTCCCATTAGCCAGACACCACTCAAGTGTGGCTTTCACTGCAATTAGATGTGACACTCCCTGTAAGCTTCACCAGTGATGCACGATGGGTTTACTGCTGATTCTTTGTGGTCCACTTTGAAAAAAATCAATGGAAAGCCTTGAAAAACTGTTTTAAAATAGCACTTAGAGAGCACATGTTTTGGTCGAGATGGATGGTCATGGCGTGGAAGCATTCTAGGTTGGAAAGAGAGAGAGCGTATAAGGCCAACTGGTGCATCGGCTTTGGGGCAGGCCCAGGCGGGTAAGGACCACACTCCCTGAACAGTCTGGGGAAGGCCACGTGATAGGGTTCTTGACGTTGCAAAGCCCAAGGGTGCCCCCAAGTGGTGACTGCTGGTCTAGCAGCACAGTTCTGGAAGCAGTAATCTGGTACAGCGAGGGCTCTGTTGATTTTTGGGATCTCTGATGCTGCCTTGCTCATTTGAAATTTTACGCTTCAGGGGACACTATCCTCTTGGTTCTCTCTGTGTTCACAGTAGCCTTTTTTTCCTGTTCCTTGTTCATCGGACTCCAATCTGCTTAGCCTCACCTATGGTAATTGAAAACTAGCACCTGGATATCACGGTCTAAATGATGTGCTAATACTTTTCCATGTGTCTGTTGAGAGTGACTCAGGGAGACTGAAAAAGAGACAATCAGAGGACAGCATTGAGCTGCCATCATCTGGTGTCCTTGGATGAAAGGAGCTTGTACCAGTAAATGGGAAGTCATACATGGGCTGGAGTGCTTTCTTGACCATGTATGATACCTGAAGTCTTCTTCAGTAATGGGCACAGTACCATCTTATGCCATTTGTGGATTTCATGTCATTGCTGTGTGTTTGGAAAATGTCTGACACTCACTGAGCCACATGGATTTCTTGATTGAGTTGACCTTTGAGGGTGAAGACAATTCTTCACAGAAAGTGCTGGGGGTAAGCACATGTGAGTCCAGCGCTCAGCAGCTCCAGTATGTAGGTGGGACGCAGATCTTTTCTTTCATACTTACTCTTGCAAAAGTTTTTGGGCCCAGTCCAGGGCTGGGTGAGTTGTTAACGCAATAAGAAATATACTAAGAGTCTACTATCACTTGCTTAAATGGTAGGAAGTAAACCAAAGTCCCCTTATGGGACAAGTGTAATTTAGATTGGGATTTTAAAGGGAAAAAAAAAACTTAGATCATTTTACAAATTGGGTTGTTTCATCCCACACAATATACAGCCTGCCTACGCCCGAGTGGAAACCAGGGCCCATTCATCTCCGGGCGCTGTGGGTTCCCCCGTGACACGGGCCCCATAACGCTCTGACACCTCCCTGGATGTGAGGCTGGTCTATTAAGTCACTCACTCCTATCTCATTAAGTGCACATTAATCTCATTAAACCTTTCCATTCTTTTTTGTTCGAAGGTTGACCTGCTAAAGAAAAATCTCTGTCTTCCAAACTACTGTGATCTCCTTGTCAGCTCTTAGGCGTTGTGTTTGGGAAAACAGATACAATTTAAGCTCATCCTTCCAGTGTGCTCTGTTTCATCCACCTCGAAGCCTGGGGGTGGGGTGGTCCCCTGCTTCTAGAACACCCCCCTCTGCAATTGTGGTGCGGTTATTTCTTAGCTCAACCAATAACAAACCGTTTAAAAAAAAAAATCAGCCAGACTTAATTTTTTTGGCAGCTGAATGAATGGGCAGCAGAATTTATAGGAAAGAAAATAAACTGGGGATGGTTTCCTTTATGAAACTATTTCATTTGGAATTTCCTTTTAATCACAACCACGGACATAAACTTGATCCCTTGTTAAATTAGCTAGGCTTTTAGGAAAAAGCTGTATACTCTCCCCAGTGAAAGGGTCCCGTTAGAACTCCGAACAAAGTTCCTGCTGTTACTGTTTAATACAGAGAGTCATCAGTGAAATTATAAGTGATTTGTTAGTAATTTCTAGGACACCAATGACCCATTATTGCCTCCCATGAAAAGCTAAAAAAAAACCCTCCAAAGAAAAACTCAGTGCAGGAAGAATTATTAAACACTTAAATCAAACATTGTAAAGTGTCACTGTATCTGTTAAGCAACTGTCAGAAGCCTGACTGTATATATGAGGCTGAAGAGAGAGGAAGAGAAACTAAGGAGCTTAATTTTATTTCCAAGTGTGGCCAAAGTTAATCATGTTTTTGGTACCTGGGCTGGTGCCTCACACTGCAATGGGGGAGGGCTGTGATGATGATGTAAATGTTAGTCAGTGTTCATTACTCACTTCTGATAGTTTTGAATATTAATTTGGTGGCTTTGTTTACTAGAGCAGAACCTGAAACAGAAGATGAAACGTGGCTTTTTGACACATTGTCAGTAGCATTAGACCAGCCTGTTGTCTCATGAAAAATCCGGTCATGTGGAGCTTGGCTCTTAGAGAATGTTAGAACTGGAAAGGCTTCAGTTTTTAGAGAATGCTGAGATCCAGATAGCAGTAATCAGTTAATTGAAAAGTGTGATTTAGGAAAGGAGCAGAGATGAAATTGCTTTATTTTTCTCCAGTCGTTGCCTTCAGTCATGCTCAGCTGAGTCTCCCTTTTCCGTCCCTCTGTGATACCTCAGCTTTATCCATAGCGTTCCAGTCACTTTCAGTTATTAACACCCCCGGTCCAGTCTAGGCTAATTTCAAGCAACAACAATACTTGTTTAACTGCCTTCTCCCCTCCTCTTCGCATAGGCCGGGCTTGGTCCTGAAGGACTTGAAAGGGGAGAGAGGGCGCAGCTGACTATTACACACTCTTTTCCTCCTCCCTCTGCTGTGTCTCTGCCCCCTCTGTGGTTGGAGATGGCAGGAGGGAGTAGGAAAAAAAAATTAACTTTACTGGGCAGGGGACTGCAGTTTTGGGTTGGGTGGTTGGTGCTTAATATGCTCCCTGTGGCTAATGTCCAAATGCTGGCTCCCTGGAGGCAAATGTGAGTTCTGTGGAGGGTTTAGTGAGATCCTGTGAGATCTTATGAGATCTGGCTGTGGATTGTCCTTTGCTATCTCTGCATCGTCAGCACATGCAGCTCCCGAGGCTGGCTGTCTTTTTTGGTGGGATCTCTTTGCTGATGACAATCCTCTTGGGTGAGCTATGACAAGAGTGCTCAAATCAGTTACCATCTGAGGTGTCCACGTTGCCCATGGGACACTCATCATCTTTGTCCTGCAAAACCTTGGGGACGCTGATGGCCCTGTAGTAGATTTGTCTTTATTTTACCATCCAAAATGCAGGGCATATCAACTGGTCTGTTGCCTAAGCAGATGTCCAACCAGGGAAACAAAGCCTGAATCCCTTTCTAAAAAGCCCTTCTAGACCCTTCCTGGCTCTAACACTTTTTACGAGGCTGGTCTTTCATGACTCTTAACATTTTCTTCTTCCAACTCCCCTAGCCTGTTGCTGGGGAGACTGGAGGCGAGTAACATAATCTAAGTGACACAGTCAGCTATAAGCTCTAAGGAGCAGAAGGATGGAAAGGGAATCAAAGGTACAATTTCCTAGCTGTGCGGGGACTGTCTTCATCAAAGCTGGTACCAAATCTTGCTGCTGCAACTGTTCCAGAGGCCAGATTTTCCTGTACTTCTCTGTGATTTATTACCATTGATAATTAATGCCCTGCAGTAATGAACAAAATGTAATGGACTGTGTTGGCAAGTGGTGTGGCTTGTGACCGCCCCACTTAAGCTTTTCTAAATGCAATGCAATGGCGTTCTGGCTACTCAGGAAGCTCTAATCTCGCTCTAAAAAGATAACTTGTAATATCTTCTTGAATTTGTACCTGGAAAACCGTATCAGCACGTTTTCTCAGGCTCTGTTTAATCATTTGCCAAGAATGTAAAACTCAAAGTCGTCCCCAGCTTCCAGGCCGCAAAAAGGAATTGGTGTTTAAGTTAGGTTTACCATTGTTTTCATGAATTCTCATTAAGAGTTTTGCAAATAGGATGATGTGTTTACATCCAACAGTAATGTTCAGTGGTTTGATCTGTTGATCAAGTATTATTGAAAAATAGCTGTGAAACATCTTTTTAAAAAAGTAGAGCTTATGGTTGGAATTTATACGAAATTTCATTGTCTTTCAAACTTATTTTTAATTTTAAATCAGCCTTATACCTTTCTTTTAAATCATTTTCTCTAAAGTCCAAATTGGGGGAAAAAACACTGGAGTCAGATATGCCACTGTTTACATTAGGGTCTGCCACCAACTGCTATATAATTAAGCTTTTGACGTAATTTACCACTCTAATCCTCAGTTTCCTCATCTATAAAATGGGGGTAGTAGTTGCTACCTCATAGACCAGCCCTAAGAATTACTAGAAAGACTGTGTGAGGTACTTATTTTTTAACTTTCTTTAAAAAAATTTTTTTTTATTGAAGTATAGTTGTTTTACAGTGTTGTTAGTTTCAGGTATACAGCAGAGTGATTCAGTTATACATACATATATATATATATATATATATAAATATATAAAATATATGTCTATTCTTTTTTCAGATTCTTTTCCATAATAGGTTATTTCAAGACATTGAATCTATTTCCATGTGCTTTACAGTAGGTCCTTGTTGTTTATCTATTTTACATATAGTAGTGTGTATGTTGATCCCAAACTCTTAAGTTATCATGCCCCCCCCCTTCTCCTTTGGTAACCATAGTTTGTTTTCTATAGCTGTGAGTTTATTTCTGATTTGTAAATAAGTTCATTTGTATCATTGTTTTTTAGATTCCACATACAAGTGATATCATATGATTTGTTTTTGTCTGACTTACTTCACTTAATATGATAATCTCTAGGTCCATCCATGTTGCTGCAAATGGCATTATTTTATTCTTTTTTATGGCTGAGTAGTATTACACACACACACACACACACCACATCTTTTTATCCATTCATCTATTGATGGACATTTAGGTGGTTTCTATGTCTTGGCTGTTGTAAATAGTGCTGCTGTGAACATTGGGGTGCGTGTGTCTTTTCAAATATATACCCAGGAGTGGGATTGCTGGATCACGTGGTAAGTCTATATTTAGTTTTTAAAGGAACCTTCATACTGTCCTCCATAGTGGCTGCACTACTTTACATTCCCACCAACAGTGAAGGAGAGTTCCTTTTCCTGCTTGGAAAATTCTTGACTCCTATTTCTGGGTTTCTGTTCCTGAGTTGCAAATTTGCAGCTGTTATTTTTGGGTGTCCTGGCTCCTGGCTGAATGTCCTTGCTTGAGCATCTCAAGTGCCTGTAAAGCGGCCACGCTCTATGTTCCCAGCTGGCCTTAGTTTTACTTACTTTACTTAGAAAACATCCATCTTGGACTTTGAAATCCAGAATTTACTAATTTGGCAAACACATGTTGAATGACTAGTGTGTGCCAGGCACTGTTGTTGATGTTAGGGATTTAAGAGTGTCGATAACACAGTATTATCTTCCAGGTGCAGTAAAGTGGAATAGAAGGTGTGATACAAACCTGTGTGAGTGACCTGGGGTTGGTGATGAGGGGTGCACTGGACTGAACGTTTGTATCTCCTCCAAAATTCGTATGTTGACATCCTAACTCTCGATGTGATGATATTAGGCGTGGGGTCTTTGGAAGGTGATTAGGTCATGGGGGTGGGGCCCTTGTGAATGGGGTGAGTGCCCTTAGGAAAGGGGCCCTGGAGAACTCTCTCACCCCATTTCTGCCCTGGGGATACAATGAAGAAAGAAGTCTGCAACCCAAAGAGTCCTCACTAGAACCCTAGCATGACGGCACCCTGATCCCAGACTTTTAGCTTCTGGAACTGTGAGAAATAAATTTGTGTTTCTTATAAGCCATTCAGTCTGTGGTGCTTTGAGATAGCAGCCCAGACGGACCAGGACAAAAGGTCACGGTCTCACGGCAGAGAGGCCGGCACGGCCATGCGCGCACGCACATTCAGGGCAAAGGAAGAAGTTCATTGTGGCTGAGGTCAAAGGCATAGGGCTTTAAGGTTTTATTCATAACAAGAACCAGGGTGGGAAAGGGGAATGGAAATCAGATCAGATAAGAAGTGTGTAGTTTGTAGAGAAAGGCAGTCCTTAAAAGGTTTAAGCAAGGGACTGAGAGGATCATCAGAACACTGGGAACCTGACACCAGCGTGGAGGTGGGCAGCCCGCTGGGATGGAGATGAAACGCATGACTGACACAGGGGTGTGATTATGAGTCCGGGCACAGCCAGGGCAATGGGAATAAAGAGGAGGGACTGGATGAGAGAGTTAATGCAAAGACAGGACGAACAGAAGTTAGCCTTTTATGCCATGGTGATGGAGAGGAAAAAAGGCAGTGTGTATGACACTCAAGTTTCCTTATGGACAACTGGCTAGAAAGGTTTGTTGAGACTAGGGACACAGGAGAAGGAGGATGTCTGGGGGATAGAGAAGCTTCAGCGTGTATTAAATGCCATAAAAACATGAAGTTTTACTAGCTTAATCATAACAATAAAAGGACAATGAAAAAAAGATACACCCCCCCCAGCTCGGATGCTGGGAAATACAATTATATGTGTATATTTTATTCCTTTGTGTGTACTATGATGTGAAATTTACAGAAATGTGATCTACAGACATAGGGCACAAGAAAGAGGGCAGGATCTAAAAGGCGGATGAGAGAAATACCTAACTCTGTGGCATCTGCGACCCAGTGTGTTAACATCTCTACTCATGCAGGGGCTCCCCAGACAGTGATTCGTGTTGTTGCTGGGTACACAAAGATGTATGCTTGGGTAAGGCTGTAAACTTTTTTTTTTTGAGGAAAGTTACTACACTGTAAGTCATAAAAAACCTTTATTTTTGCAAGCAGAATGAGCAAATTTGTCTATATGATTAGGAGAAAGCTCAAGCAAATCATCAAGATATCCAGGAGTTGGCAGCATGTGCATTTTGGGGTTGTTTCTCAGAAACGTATTTATTTCTCCTCAAAGGGAAAGGAAAATGTAAATGATCCCGTTGCCAAAAATAAGAGAAGATTAGGTGCTTTCTCTGCCTCCATTAAAAATGGCTTCTCCATCTGCGAGCCGCCTGTTTCACATTCCGCTACAGAACTAAATGGTTAATAAGGGGACAATGTGCGAAGGAAAAGATTTCTTCCAAATTGTGATTCAGAGTTGGAAAGGATAAGCATTTACATGTTAGTGACAATAATACCATTACTGTTCTGCCTCAAAATAAGTCTAAGTACGAAGCTATCAGTCCGTGATTCAGAGAAATTAAGTTTGCATCCGGATCCTGCTTCAAACTCACATCTCCTATGAGGTGTCCAGGTCCCACACCAACTGTACTCTGTCCCTTAAAGTGGCTTTCAACAAAATCGGGTCAGGAATAGGACAGTCTAGCTTGGGGTGAGCTGGAGATTGAAATTTCTGTTCATAATGATTTTGTGAGCTATTTTACTTTTTAAAACAATTTCGAACTTACAGAAAGGTTGCAAGGAAGCTTTGTGCTAAGAGTCTGACGTGTCGCCATGGTTACCATATTGGTTCTGTCATTCTCGCTCTCTTTCTATTGATACATATGCATGTTAGTACCATCATTTTTCTTGAGCCATATGCAAGTATTCTGCCTGTCACCCCCAAATACTTTGGGGTGTATTTCCCACAAAGACTGTCCTGTATGACCACAGTACAGCCATCAAAACCAGAAGTCACCCTGATAACGTTGCTGTCATGTAATCCACCAAACCCACTCAGGTTCTTCCAGTTGTCCTGATGATGTCCAGGGTTAGACATTTCCCTTGGCTCTAAGTATCCCATTTGTCATCAGTTTGGAGCAGTTTCTCAGTTTTTTCCTACTTACAGTGGTTTTTACTTTCTTAAAGAGCACAGGCCAGTGACATCACAGGATGTTCCTCATTTGCATTTATCTGCTCTTTCCTCACAAGTGAGATTACACACTGTTGGTCAGGAGCACTTTAGATCTGACGTAGTATTCTGCACCATTTCAGGACACACGCAGTTTCACATTTCTGCTGATACTAACTTTTATCATTTGGTTAAGATGATGTCTTCTAGGCTTCTCTACTGAAAAGTTCATGAATAAGGATTTTGTACTTGATAATTAAAAAGTAAGTGAATTTAGTTTGGATTCTGCTAGGAGGTAGAACTCTGTCAGTGTACACTGGTGGATTCCTGTTTTATTCAATGGGTTCTAATCAGTTACTATCATTATTTATTTTGATGCTCAAATTGTCCCAGATTTGGCTACCAGGAGCTCCTTCAAGCTGGCTCCCGTGCCCTTTGGACATGTCCCCGTCATTCTTAGAGCACTTCCTGACTTGTTTTCCACAGGAGCATCATGTGCTTTCCCTGTCTCTGTCCTGGGACCAGCCATTTCTTCAAGAAGCTCTGGTTTTAGTGGAAAGTGGGCTTTAAAAACCAGGATCTGGTGCTAGACATGCTTATTGTTCCTGGAGCATCACTCCTTCTTGCCCTCTTAGTGGATAAAGTTTGGAAATGTATGTATGTAAATGTGTACGTGTGTGCGTGTGTGTGTGTGTGTGTGTGTGTGTGTATTTGATGGTTTTCGTAGTGTGGTCCCTAGACCAGAGCATCAGCATCACCCAGGAACTTGTTAGAAGTGCAGATAATCAGGCTCCACCCGAGACCTACTGAATCAGAAACTCTGGGGGTGGGGCCCAGCAATTTGTGTTTTGACAAGCCCTCAAGGTGACTCTGATGATACACACTTAGGTTTAAAAACTACTGGTCCATTGATAAATTGCCTGTGTGTGAGTGTCTGTCTGTCATTTTTAAACATAAGCACTTACCAGAATATGTATATAGATTATGCATATATGTATATATTTGCATCTGTATTTATCTCTATATCTTTTTATGGCTATTGAAAATCATTTCACTATGCTACTTCCAATTCTAATCTAACACCAGAGGGTTCTAGACTGCTCCTTTCCATGTTTATAATTCCTTCTTATATATTCACTTGTCTGATCCATTCCCCTGCATGTAAACAAACCTGACAAGGGTATCAACCCCCCAAACCCTAAATCTGTCCCTGGCTGCCTTCTTTCTTTGGCTCAAACCCTTCCTTTGGGCCAACTTGAACAAATATTAGAGAAAGGGAAGGAGGAAGATGTATTAATTTTTAAGACGATGAAACATTACAAAAACCATTTTTAATCAGTGTATGAGATGCCAATATTGGTTGGTTGACATTATTTGGATGTTCACTCTTGATTATCAACTGATGAATCAGCGAGTTGCTCTGTCTTTAGTTGGGTACTGTTATTTCTTCAAGGTTCAGTCTCTTTTTAGTTACTCGTTTCTCCTTTTCCTTACCTCCATTATTTTTATTATCAGTTTATTGTTCTCTTTAAACCTGAGACATGCACACATCACTCACATTCAATTCAGTCTATTATCTCTCCTCTGTACACAGAGATTTTCTATTTCAGCAGTTGATAACAAATTGCTTTCTCGCTTCTGGGCTCATTCCTCCTGCATGGATAGAATTTTGTGTGGGGATTGCCATTTTTGTGCATTTATTTGACAAACATGATTGAGTGAGTACCATGACCTTCTTTTTGAAAAAGTTGACTATCAGGTGCTTTGGAGACACCCAAATGTAGAGCTCTGTTTGGCGGTGGACATGCAGTGTGGGACTCAGAGGAGAGTTTTTTGCAGGTGGAGAAATAAAATACTGAACCATCTACTTGCATATAGGCGGTAGTTAAGGCTGCTGTGCACTTGACTCAAGATCGTGTAAGGCAAAAAAAAACCGGAGTGAGGAGATGGCCTGGGAGCAGTCCTTGGGGAATTCTGATATTTTATGGTCAAGGAGAGGAATGTGATTCTGAAAAGTAGAAAGAAAAAGATGGTCAGAGTGTTAGGAGGGATATTAATCAAAGGAAGGGTATTTCAATAAGGAGGAGGTTCAGTGATGTTTGGAGGCCAAGGAAATAAGTATCACTAGTTCACTTATTTTGGGTGCCAGACCCACGCACCCGAAAGCTACTGAAAAAGTTCCACAATGAGGGGGATCGATTCATAATCACCTAACTCATCCCTGCACTTCATTTACCTGTTTTTAAATGTCTTTGTTCACCTCAGATCTCTGGGCTTTCCCTCCTCACCCTGTCCCTTCACTTTCAGCATTTGACTCTCCCCCTACTTCAGAGAAATTAGAAGCCACCAGGCAAGGACTCACATCCTTCCAGTAGCAAATGTCCAAACCAGCCACGTCTTCCCTCATTTATCATTCTTTTCCTGGCCCCTCCCTATTCCAGTTTAATGACACTCCCACCTCTCTTTGGATCCCATCCCCTCCCACTTTCTCAGGAGCTCCACGTAATAATCTGCTTTCTCCTTTATATATTCAACTTCCTCCTTCCCAAAAAGTTTAAAAGCCACTGGGTAAGAGTTTTGCCAGATGAATGCGATGGAAAGACAGAGGACCAGAGCACTTAGGGTCATCTCAAGGGTATTATCAAAGTGATGTGCCATGTAATCTAAACTCAGTAAGGAAGGAAGTGAAAAAATAGAGGGGTCAGTGCTCTGAGGTCAAAGCATAATAGGTGGGGTGGGAGCGTAGTATATCTGAGTTAGTGATTTTGGAGGTGGAGCTGTTAAGAGTCTGACCGTACAAATGGATGACTGAAAACCAGTGGAGGAGGAGGTCACTGGGGACCAGGAGACTGAGTGAAAAATAAGCCATGGGATCTTCCATGTGGACAATGAAATCACCCAGGATGATGGCTGGTCATCAGTGAGATACTTCAGCAAGGTACTGAAGTCATCAATGAACGAGGAACAGTGGCCACAGTTCTCTGTTTTAAGATGCACAGATTTTATTTCACATTTTAATGTGTGTTAGGTATAGATGCAGCTTTTAGTTCTTAATGTGTTTATCTATTGTGGTCTTTTTTGTTGCCCTCCTCCTCTTCCTCCCAAGCATTTACTTAAAGGACTCATGAACCTTGTAACTTCTCTAATTTGAGGAAGGGTGACTATGTATTAAATGTGTGACATTACATAATTAAATAGTGTACTATAAATGGAATAATTACATTATATCAAGCTCACGTGGTGACTAGTAAGTGCTTGATAAACAGTAGCTTTTTTTTTTTTGTATGAGAAACTTCAGGGCTGCCTGTAACAAATGAATACTAATAGATATTACTGTTGTAGCTTAATAACTAAGTTGATTTGCATGTTAAATTTCTAGAGACACCTCTTCCAGCATATATTCAACATCAATAGTAAACAAACAAACAAAAAACACACAAGGATCCCTGAATCAGCTCTTTAGGATTCTTATTAAATCTTTGATTTTGTATTATTAGTTAAGTCAGTTGCCAGACTAAAGAGTCACTGTGTTATTGTAATACTTTAAAGTAGTTAATTAATAAAGAAACGTTAAAAAAAAATCCTTTCCGTTCTAAAATTACCTCTGAAATACAGTGGCTGAGAATTCAACCTTAGATGTCAGGAAGCTCAGATTTACAGTCTGATTCCTACTGGCCTAAGTTTCTCCTGAATTTATGCTTTACTTCGGCAATCATTCAGTTACCTGCAGAGGATTTATAGTCTCTCTGTGCACAAAGCACAGAAATTTCTAAAACCACCTCTAGAAGGGACAGCACATCCAGGTGTTGCTGGGGGTGTTGTCAGATGCTGGATTTCTGTACGCATCTGTACTTTGGTTTCCACCAATAACTTTACATTAATATAAGGTTTTGTGCAGGATAATTTTCAGGTCATTTTTCTTAGTTTCAGAACACAAGTAGAACTATAAATATTGCTGCGTTTAGAGGACAATAACTTAGGAGGATTCCTCATCCCCCCATAAACAAGCCTTCCTTGCAGTCTGTTTTGGCTGCAACTTTGGTCCCCATGTTTCTCCATATTTTTCTTCATAAATAAGAGAAACCTTCTTAGGATTCTCGATTGTATATGGTGCTGAACTTTAATAGGAGCCAAATCATTATAAATTTGGGGGTTTTGTTTGAATTTTATATTTGAGTGCCAGATTGTTGACACTTAAGATGTCCTGTTTTTCAAATCTGGAATGAAGGTGTGGTCAGAGACAGTATGGCAGACCTTTAGCTAGACACTTCACGCACATTACCTTCTGTCACTCTTGGAACAGCTTCACAAGTTGGGGAGCTTGATTCTTGGTTTATAGTATGACAGCTTGGCTTGGAGTTGAGATTCAAACCCAGGTCTGCCTGACTCTGCAGCTCATGCTCCTTCTATGACACTAAAACTGGACAGAGAGAAAGCACAGGACAATATCTTAATGGTTGTTGAATGGTGTAAATCTGAGTTATAAAAGTTTATCACCATAAACTTTTCGAGCAATAGGATTTTAGGACAGTTTCCTACGCTGTGTAATACAATTTCCACGTTGTATGATGTTTTCCTCTTGACTAAGCATTTGACTCATCTTGGCTTAAATCAAACATTGGTGAATTAGATCAGATATTACCATTTTACAGAAGATGAGCTAAATAACTTGTTTTAGTTAAATAGCTGGTGCAGAGCTGGAAACCTGGAATTCATCTCTCTGTGAACGTGTTTGGAATCAGCTAGGCACAAATTCTTCGTAAAGGTGAAAATTTAAGCAATACGTGTATCCATTCCGTAGATCGTCTTCCCTGAGTAGTAAGTTGGTGCTCTCTGTGCTTCTAGGACTCAGCCTGCAGAATACTGCTTTCTTCTTCAAAGGTTGACCTGTAGTATCATCTAATAAAAATGTTTGTGGAAGGACTTGGGATTCTGAGGGGAAGGAGAAGTACAAGAGGAGGGCCAGAAATGGGGGAAGGAAGTTAGAAAGATGAGCATGAGGACAGTTTTGCCTTGGGCTGGCTCTGTTGCCATCTGTCAAATGCTGCCTGTATAGTGGTCCTTTTAGCTATGAAGGGACGAAGAAATAATGATACTGAAAAATAGAACATATGAATCAATTTTATAACTTCATACTTTACTTGTTTTTAATCATCTTCATTTACATGTCTAAGATTAATTATACATGAAGAAAAAAGAATTGGTGAATTTGAGTAATAACTAACATGGTGGGGGCCTTGAGTACATTAATTTTATGGTAAGCTGTTTGCCTCTGATAATTAGTTTGATGATAATAAAGTTCTTAACAAATCATATAAAATAAATGAGGTTGAAAGATATGCTATTCCAAATTGAAAATAAGATACAATATACTAGTATAAAACAGTGGTAATTGTATGATAGATTCTGGAAAGGAAGAAAGGAAGGCTGATTTAAAAAAGGTTTTTGTATAGAGCCTCCAGTTCAAAGAGTGATGATACTTGTATTTAGGAATCACTGAAAAATAACAGGTTTTGTTTTAAGAACTAAAATCCAGAGAGCCGTTTATTTAAACCAGTTTTCACGCCAAAGCTCTCAGAGGCTGTATCTGTATGAAATCAGTGGAGACTACAGAGAAGGGCACGCCTCTGCCTAAGCCATGAGTAGACTACATCCTTTAGTTCTATTTTTATATCCCCCCCTCTGTTTTAAATTTTGTCCTATTTTATTTGCATAATAAGGAGCTATGGAATCTTTGGTATCAGAACCTCTAGAAGCTGGCAGACCTTTATCAGTAAGTATAAAAACTAAGCTTTCAGTAGGCTAGTGAAATAGTCATCTATGTAAAATAGATTTTGTATATTTCTAATTTTAGTTTTGTTAATTGTTTTCGTAGTATTTCATGAAACTCTTATTTGATGCAGATGCATTTAGGAGTGATTTTTTTTTTTTTTAACAGGGAAGGTAATTAGGTTTATTTATTTATTTTTAGAGGAGGCACTGGGGATTGAACCCAGGACCTTGCACATGCTAATAAGCATGTGCTCTGCCACTTGAGCTATATACCTTCCCCCCTAGGAGTGACATCTTTCTTGATGAACTGATTCTTTTAAGATTATGAAATGCCTGTCTTGGTTAAGACTATAATCTTAAATATATTTAAGAAAATATATTTAGCCAAAATTATTACAATTTTTACTCCTCATGAATGATTCCATCCTGTGTATTAATATTGCCATGTGGTATTACATCACCTTGGCCTCAAGAACTTCATTTAGTTTTTCTTGCAGAGTACATGTGCTAGTAATGAATTCTGTTTGTTTTCAGTTGATCTGAAAATACCTTTCTTTAATCTTCAATTTTGAAGGATATTTTTGTTGGAATAGGGTTCTAGGTTGACTTTTTTTTTTTTTTTTTTAACACATTAAAAATACTGTACCATTGCCTTCTGGCTTCAATGACTTCTGATTGAGAAGTTGTTTGTAATTTACATTATTATTTCTCTGTGTATGAGCAATGTTTCTTTTTTCTATGGCTTCTTTTAGGATTTTTTTCTTTAGTTTTTAATAGCTAGACTATGATATGCCTAGTGTGAATTTGTGTGTGTGTGTGTGTGTGTTTACCATGGTTTGAGTTGACTGAGTTTATTATATATATGAATTGTTATTTTAAAGAAATTTTAGAAAAATTTAAATCAATGTTTCTTCAAATATTTATTTTCTGTTATAGTCTCTTTCCTCTCTCCCTCCCTCTCTCTCTCTCTCTCTCTCTCTCTCTCTCTCTCTCTCTCTCTCTCTCTGGGACTCCAATTATACATCTATTAGTCTGCTCTGTTTTGTTCCACAGACCATTGATGCTCTTTTCATTATTTTTTAATCCTTTTTCTCCCTCCATGTTTCAGTTTTTATAATTTCTATTGCCTTTTTATCAAGTTCATTGACTCTTTCTCTTGTATTGTGTAATCTTCTCTTAATTCTGTCCAATATATTTTTTATTTAAAATGCTATTTTTAGTTTTAGTTTTAGAATTCCATTTAGCTCTTATTTAGTATTTCTTTTTCTATCCTGAAAGAGCAAAGGTGTCATCATGGGAGAATGCAGCAGAGAGGAGTGAAGATAAAAGTCATTAGAGTGGAGAAGTTTAAGAAACTGTGAGGTCCCCAGAAGTCACCCATATATACCTCTGATGTCTCCCAAGATGGTGGAGTAGTTAAGGCAGAAAGCCAGACAGATGATGAAAGGACTGAATATAATTCAGCAATCAGTCTGGGAGGAAGCTGGGAATGATGGTAAATCTTGGAGGCAAAACAGATCTCTGTGGCATATATACCAGATAATGGGAGGGTTTTTCAAAAGCTGATGGGTAATGGCCTTGAATTGGAAACAGGCCACTAGGGGAATGCTGACTCTCATGTAGGCATGGGAGAAACAACAGACTCCATTTCAGAGATCTTCAGAGGAGGTGGAAATTGGGGGAAATGTCAGAATTCAATGAAAGCAAAGGGTGTATTGTCTTTCCAAAAGTTTGGGACACAAAGGAATTTATTGATGATGGAATAGGAGTTTAAAAGGATACAATGAAAAGATAGGAAGGAGGAATGACAGTGAGAAGCTTGAACCACAAGCCAGTATGAGGGAAGAGACTATGAAAGACGGATCACTGGTTGGAGCTTCACTGGGGCAATGGCCAATGTCAGGGAAGAAAGGATGGATTAACTGGTCTATAATATCTAATAGAGCTTCATCAGAGTAAGAGCTGTTTGGTTACCAAAATGCTATGGCATTCCAGGGGTGGGGAGGCTCTAAGTATCACCTGTAGTTGACTCCAGGTAGTGCTGAGAGAACAGAAAGTGAGGCAGGACCTCATGCTTCATTCTCAGTAATAGTAGGAGGAGTTAGCACAGATCAGAGTTTGTATTCTTGTAAATGAAGATTATTTTTACTAACAGACTCTGAGAATGGGTTTTAAAAAAAGGTTGGAGGAGATACTCAGTTTGTTGTCTCAAATACTAAAGGAGATCTTGGTGCCATGTAAGAGGGAAGACGACACAGAAGGAGGACTAGACATAGGGAACCATTCTTCGAGATCAGAGCCCTCCTCACTCATCTCGCTTTCCCACTCTGAGCCCTCCCGCCACTGAATGGCCTGTCCTGCCTTCATCCCTCCCTGCTACTGTCCCTTAATTTTGGGCACTTGGATAGACTGTTTCATGCTGAAGCTGTGATTAATATTAATCATAGGTTCCAGACTCAGGAGTTACATATTTCAAGTCTTGCTGTCATTGACAGGTCATCAATTAAGCTTCAGTGTATTTATTCGGAAAACAGAGTTAAAGCTTTATTTTTTGTTGGGGAGGGAGAGGTAATTAGGTTTATTCATTTATTTATTTAATGGAGGTCCTAGGGGTGGAACCCAGGACCTTGTGCATGCTAAGCATGTGCTCTACCAGCTGAGCCACACCCTCCCCACATTGAGGCTTTCTTTTGTAAACGTTTTGCTTGGTAAAGGCCAGTTATCATGGAACTGCTTCACAGAGTCATTGAAATTTAGAACCAGTAGGAAACTTGGAGACCATTCAGTTCTTACCTTCAACAATCTTGGTGACTTAGTTTACCCTTTGACTTCTAATTATTGTCCCTTTTATTCAAATAGAGCTGAATATTGCTGGAAACTGTCTTGAGCTGGCTGCTCCCACATTCGGGGGAAGGAGGACTCTCCCTTCTACACCTCCATCAGGTTTCCCGGGCGCTGCTCACTTCTTCTGGAAATGACAAGTGTACCTGAGTAGCACAGGGGTTGTCCACACAGGGTGAGCCAGGCAGGCACCAAACAAAATCTGAGTGTGCATACGGCTGTTCCTGTTGGCTGCAGGTGTCGGGCAGCCCGGGCTGAATGCCCGCTGGAAGGACCACGGGCAGAACAAGGGTGGGGATGGGGCTGGGGGAGGCCAGGAGGGCTTGTTCATTGGAGCCCTGTGGATACCAACTCTGAGCCAGCTTTCCAGTCTCGTCATGCTGGGCCCCACTTGCATTTCCCACCTGCTGCTGCTCTGGCGTCTGTGTGAGGCTTGGCGGTGGTAGGGAGTCGGGGCTGACTGGGGGGATTTGTTCGTATTTTGTGCTAAATGATTTACTCCTGCCGTGAGTTGTTGTTGTTGTTGGTATTGTTCTCCTAAGCCGTAGACTTTTGAAATTTAAAAACTAATAAGAGACTGCTTCTCCGCTACATTTTCTGTTTTTAAATTACTTCCCAGAGGCAATGAGCACAAAATAGCTTAGCTGTTTAACTGGAGAGCTAAGGCGAGGAGAAAAAGAAACTCACCGTCAAAATCACATTGGCTAACCTTGACTAAAACCAGTCAAAATATTCTAAAATCCTTCAAAATAAGCTAAAATACACAAAGCGTACCTTAAAAAAACCCAGAAGTTCTGTGCCTCTTTATAAACAATGTGCAGCAGGTACGTTGGTGTTTCACTGACCTTTAAATAGTAAAATAAAAACTATGTAAAAAAACAAACACATAAACATATAAACGGTTAAATGGTAAAAAAAAAAAAAAAAGGAAAACAAACAGTAAGTAGTTGTATGTTTGCTATAATTCACTTTTCCTTTTTGCCTTCAAACTGCTTTTGAAATACATTTGTAGGTAACTTTTATAGCCATTGCTACAAATTTATAGCTTGGTGTGTTCCTATTCATAATTTTCCTCAATCACATTTTTGGAGTAAACTTAATGGGCTAAAAGCTTTTTATATGATTTCCAGCCTCTGTGTGTGTGTGTGTGTGTATGTGTAGACTTTTGGTGTCTGTAGAATGATCCCTCACTCATGAAATCCATGAATAATAATGAGAATGTGAAGCCATTTATTAGCATATAATTGGAGAAGGAAACACGTAGTATGCTACATGTGTATTTAGGTTCTGTTATTCATTATGCTTGCAAGATTTAAGACAAGGTTTGGTTCTAAAAACCACAGAGGCGCCCCGGGGGGGGGCCTGTAGGAGGGCCCTGTGAGACCTGGTAGGTCTACTTCTGTTTTAACTCTCTGCTCAGGTGTAAGGATTCTCCTTGGAGTCTAGGTCTTTGGACATAATTTTCAAAGTCGTATACCCAGTTTGGCGTGGGGAATTTTGATGCGGGGGATGGGAAGCTAATGAAAATTGAGGAACTTTGGTAACATTGGGCGATGCGTCTTTGGGCAAGTCAGCTCACTTGTGTGGGTCTCAGTCCCCTCCACACAAAATTGAGAGTTGGAATAATAACGTCTAAAGTCCTCTCCAGCCCTAAAAGTCAACAGCCTCTCTCATTTCAGTTCAGAGTGGCTTCTCATTTCAGGCCAACTTAAACCTCTTGCCCAGGAAGGGTTATAATATTTACCAGACAAATGGTAAAGTATGATTTTTTAAACTTGTGATCTTTTAAATGTTTGTCAGGTCTATTTTCCATCGAATATTATATATCCAATATCACTAAGTAAGTGGTCACAGCTCTTTGGATGCTCAATATATTTGTGGATGATGAGGGTAAATTTAGTCCTCTGTCTACCCCTGTCAGATCACGACGAAATATTTTTTTTCTCAGAGCTATACTATGAAGTTAAGATCAATGTTTTAAATACTGAACTGTGCTATGAGGAAGGCAATATCTTGTCCCTAAGACAATCTATAGAAGCTTATTAATTTTTCTTATTGTGGTGAGAAACACACAGCATAAAATCTACCATCTTAACCATCTTTAAGCATACAGTACAGTAGTGTTAATTATATGCACATCGTGGGGCAAGAGATCTCTAGGGCTTGTTCATCTTGCAGATCTGAAACTTGATACCCCCTGAAGAACTCCTCTTTTCTCTCTACCCCTAGCCGCTGGCAACCATCATTCTCCTTTCTGTTTCTAAATAAGCTTATTACTTTTATAGCCAAGGCTTTACTCCCTAGCTTGGTTCCTTGTGTCTACAGATGAGACCTTTATCCACCAAGTTCTTTCGACTCACAGTCTCTGTCATTTATCTTCGGGTTTTACACTGGCTTTATCATGCACGTCGAGGAGCTCTGTGCAGTCACACGTTTTGGATAGTCTTATCGTTTTGGTTCCCAGAGCAACATTTTTCACTCTGACTACAGTCCCACTCTTGGTGGCAAGCTGGCCCAGAGTTACACAATGTTTTCCCATGTTACCTTTGAAGGCTGTTAATTAGAAACCCTGGACTACTAGCCACCTTCAGGTGTGGTCTGAGGCCATTTCTTGCAGCCACACATTGACAAATAGGTTAGTCTCCTCAGCAGTGAGTAGTAGTTAAGCCTAGTGGAAGGTTAAGCATACGGAATCCTGCCTGACTACATGCTTGATGGAGAATAATATGGTATCTGCACTGTGTCAGGGTTTTCCATCATTTAGGAGAGATGCTAGGTTTGATATGGTAGTCAATCTCCATCAAGCATATTCAGAAAACCTTGAATCATTCAATTCAGCAAACCTCTGCTTATGATCATTCAATTCAACAAGCCACTGCTCATGTGGCACTCATGATAGCCATTTGAGTGATGAGTGAGCTTTAGAATGGCTTTGTTCCTACTGAGAACATTTCCCTTGAATGTTTGAAGGTTGATGAACTTGGCCTAAATCATACAGGGCCATGTCAGGGACCTGCGGTCATGCTGCTGATAATTTATGCTGCATTTTTATTTTATAGGGTTTATGCCTCTTCTGTGATTCCTCATCAACTCTTCATGATGTAGGGAATATATCCAGGAAGCTCTTTTTATAAAAGTTTGGGTTTTTGTGGGGTTTTTTGGTTTGTTTTTGTTTTTTAGAAAAAAGGGCTTATAAAGAGTTAATATCTTTAAGCAGTAGATGTAGATTTTTTCTCTTGGGTCTTTATTAAGCCTCCTGCACCATTTGACTTTGTAAGTCAGCACTGTATATAGTCTGAACATTAAGTCCCCATTAATCAATGACACAAGAAAAGCATTGGTATTTGTTGGCTAGTTGATGCAATGGCTTTTCAAACCAGACTGCATAAGAAATACCTGGAGAACTAGAAAAATGCCAATTGTCAGGCTCCATTCCCTCAGGTTCTTATTCATTGGTCCATTGGGCTTAAAAATCTGCTTTTTAAAATTATTCATTTTTAAAGTTATGGTAAAATTGATCATTTTAACCCCTTTAGGGGTACAGTTCAATGAAGCACATTCATATTGTGTGTAACCATCTCCACTATCCATCTCTAGAATGTAAAAACCTACTTTTTAAACAACACTCTTGGTGATCTTGAGGCAGGGAATTCCCACCATACTTTGTGACACATTGATACAGCGTGGACTTAGAGCTGTGCTAGGCATGGTGGGGAGAAACAGCACATGGTAAACACTATCCCTGGGTTCAGGTGGTTTACACTTTGACAGAGGACCAAAGAACAGTACACGTGGAATAAGTGGAGAATGACCCCAGATAGAATAAAATTAATACACATATTGTTACACATATACACATACCTGTTATGCTGCTAGGCAGGGGCTAGAAAGAGGGAGACAAGCAGATATATATGACTGAAAAATAATAAATACACTGGAGGAATAGGTCTTGAGTTTGACTCAAGCAGTGTTGACAATGCAACCTTTCGAGGCATAAAGGCAACAATGTTAGGATTCCAGGCAAAGGAAGTCATGTGACCTGGTAAGGAATGTAAGACCATTTCTCCAAAGATTGATGATACTTGGTGCAAGTCAGAGTTTATGCTTCCAACAATGGTGTTTCCCTTGTAGAAGTGAGGAATAAACAATTCTATGAGTCTTTCAGCAAGGAGCCAAAGACAAAAATGAGCACAAGAGTGTCGTCTGTATTTTGGTCACATGGTCATAAGTGAAAAATCATAGATCTTTTCATTAGAAGAACAACTAGATGAGAGTTATTAATTTGTAAGGTTTCTTTCTTGCAGCTATAACACTGAAGAGAATTTCCTCTTTAATGGTTAAAAGTACCTGGTGCCTTGTGTTCTTAAGACCACAGACCAGAATTTAGAGTTCACACCTCCAGACCTCATCCAGGATTGGGGTGGGAGGTCACCATTTGTCCAGAAGCATGAAGTTGGGGAAAATCTAGGGATCTAAGTGCTGCTTAAATAGTTTTCTCCCAGTAGTTCTCCATTCTGCCCTTCCCTCCATTTCCTCCAAGAACAGGGCCTTGTGTTCCAAAGACTATTCTTTTAAAAAATCTGTAGCATGAATCTGCTGGTTTAGGATTCAGATCCCAAATATTTGTTACTGTTACCTTCTTTACTCTTTCCTGCATTCTCATGGGTTTGTTTCTGTTTTAAAAATCCTTTTACTAGCAAGAAAGTGTCTCAGAGTTGAGGACACTAATGAGATATGATAACTAAGTGCAATTGGCTCCTAGAACAGAAAAAGGACTTTAGTGGGAAAATCTGGTGAAGTCAGAATGAAGTGTGTAGTCTAGTTGGCTGTATTATACCAATGTTAGTTTCTTAGTTTTGACAAGGACACCAAGGTGATGTATGGTGTCAACATTAGGGGAAGGTGAGTGAAGGGTAAACAGGAACTCAGTTCTATCTTTGCAATTTTGCTGTAAATCCAAAATTATTCCAAATTTAAAAAAAATTTTTGAAAGATCGCTTTGCCATAGTTTTGGTTGGGTTCCAGGAAGGAGCAAAATTAGATGCATGTGTTTAATCTGTCATTTTAGCCCAGAGTTTAAAGTCCAGATATTAACTTCTCTTGCAATATTGAAGTATCAATTTGTTCAATTCCAAAGTTACATTCTTTGCCCTTGTGAGTTAAACATCAAAGGTTTTGGCATTCTCCCTGATGTCTCACTGACTTAATATCATTCAGCTAGTTCGAAATGTCTGGATGGAATTGGGGTTCTAATCACAGCTGCAGCCTGGAATGCATATAATTCCTTCAGGGCTTTATCATATATATTCAGTGATAATTTTTTCATAGGCTTTCTTTTAAAGCATGCAAAATGATAAATGGGCACAAAATTTTTTTAAACCACCAAACCCAACATTTGGAAAATAAATTGATTCTAGACCTCGAAACCAGTTAATTCAGGCAAAATTATGTTCCTAGAACCTAAGTAGTATTGTTGCCAAAAACTGTACCAGTGAGATGGGAAATCTTACATTTAGCCTCATCAGGATGCTGATCAATGGGTACCAACTAAAAAAAATTTTTTACTGGGACAAATCTAGTCATTTTGACCCTACCGTATTAGGGGAAAAGCCCACTTAGGCACTTGGCCTCCTTTCCAGCCATGGTGTTTGAGATATTGCCACCTTCTTGCAAAATAAAGATATTTGCAATGGTGGCTGTCACAATTGCCTGATATTATTTGATAGAACTTTCTGTTTTTGGTTAGAATTCAGCAAATTCAAAACTTCTTTATTTTCATTTCCTCTGTGTTCATCTCTCTGGTCCTAAATTGTGTGTAGGTTTTGAGGAGTGAGGGGCCATCCATATTCCCTGGTGAGCAGGCATCTTTAGTTTTACACTGGGAAATTTCTTAGGCCTAAATAACCTGTCTCCTAAGGGAAGTTTCCTCTCCTATGTAATTAAGTCATTCCGACCAAACTAGACACCACCTGGTAGCTAATTGTCTTGATCCTATAGACAAACACCAATGACAGCTTATCCCACAAAATTAACATTTTGTGTAGGTGCACTTGTGCTGCCTCCTTAGGGTTGGCATGGGTAGTTCAGAGAGGACCTCTTGCGCTCTTGGCAATGCAGGTTATTTCACGCTGGGATGTTTGACATTTTGCTGTAGATGATTCTTTGTTGGGGACTGTCCTGCAGCATCCCTGACCTCTACCTTCCAGATGCCAGTAGCACTCTCCCACTCTGGTTGTGACAACTAAAAATATCTCCAGAGATTGCTGAACATCCCTAGGGAGGCAAAAGCCATCCCTGGTTGAGAACCATTGCCAAAGTATGTGTTGAACTCTGGTGTCTGTCAGCTTTAAAAGTACAAAAGTTGGTCTGCTCATCTAAGTTTGAAAAGATCTAATCCCACACCAGCTTATGACTTGCAATACCAGGCTGAGCTGTGGCCACGTTATTCTACGTTAAGCCACAGGGACCTCCAGCTCCAGGCGTGACCAGTCTTGAGACAGTACCTTTCCAAGAAACCCTGTATAGAAGCATTCATTTTTCTCTGCACAGTCAAATGTAAAAATTGAGAAGATCTTGGTGCCTGCAAGTTGTGGTGCCTTGTATCAGACACAGCAGTTAAAGGCTGTTTATGATGGAGCTGTCTCACAGCTGGATTTGCTCAGCTCCATTACCTCCAGAGATGCCTGGGGCCGTGTACTGACTCTTGGTCAAGATAAGGATGAGTGGGCTAGCTAGTAATTTATAATGTGCTGGTGCTTGCTGGTTTGCATTGTCTACAGATGTGTAGATCGATGGCTTATATTTGGTTTCATGGGTTAAACAGCCTGGCTGGGCTCTGACTAGTGGGGCATGAAAGACCCACTTTACTGAGCTCTTTCAAAGCCAAGATTCCTCACGGATATTTTGATGGTTCATAATATGGAGATAAAAGTAGATCTTGTGTGACTAAGTAAGGATCCTGGGGCGGTGCATCTGGGAATTTCTCAGGCCCCCTAGTGCTTGCTTGTGCTGTTTTCCTCTATGTCCTTTGCTTCAATAAAACCTTTTGTGAGTCTGCTCTGTAGAATGTCATGAGTTCCTTCAGTTCTCTGACATGTGAAATCTTTGCAGCTGCCACCTGGGCACTCATATGGCCCGATGTAGATGTCCTCAAAATGTCAGGCAGAGGAGGGGTATATAGCTAAGTGGTAGTGCCTGTACCAAGGTCTTGAGGACCTCCATTAAAAAACAAAACAAAATACATCAGGGTGATGTCTCCCTGCCTCTCACTAAAGTATATGAGTCACCAGATGCTTCTCTAAGTTTTCATTTTTTCCCTCAAATTCTTCAAATGTGCATTATTTTTTAAATAAGAGCTTTATTGAGATACAATTTACATACCACAAAATTCAGAGTTTCTACAATTTAGTTGTTTTTAGTATACTCACAAGGTTGTGTAGTAGTTACCACTAATTCTATAACATTTTCATCACCCTCTCTCCAGAAGCCGTATCCATTAATAAGGAATGAGTCATCCCTCATTCTCACTTCTTTCCAGCCCCTGCAAGCCTTTGTCTGTATGGATATGTCTATTCTGAACATTGCATTTAAATCGAGTCATACAAATGGAGGCTTTTGTGACTGGCTTCTTTCACTTAATACGATGTTTTAAACGTTCATGTATTTGTGACATATTATCAGTACTCCATTGCTTTTTATGGCTGAATACTATTCCATTACATGGATATACCACATTTTATTTATCCATTCATCAGTTTATTGTCCTTTGGATTGTTTTTACTTTTTGTCTATTATGAATAATGCTGCTATGAATATTTAGAAACAAGTTTTTGTGTGACATATATTTTCACTTCTCTTGTATATATACCTCTGAATGGAATTAATAGTCAAATAGTAACTCTATGTTAAAACTTTTGAAGAAATGTTCAACTGTTTTCCCAAGTGACTGTTCCATTTAATATTCCCACCAGCAGTGTATGAGGCTTTTAATATTTTCACATCCTCACTGACATTTATTATTGTCTGTCTTTTTGATTATAGCCATTCTATTGGCTATGAAGTGGTGTCTCTTTCAGGTTTTGATTTCCCTAATGACTAATGATGTGGAGCATCTTTTCTTGTGTTTATTAGCCATTTATATAACTTCTTTGGGAAAATGCCTATTTATATCTTTGCTCATTACTAAATTGGGTTGTCTTTTTCCTGTTCAGTTGTAAGAGTTATTTATGTATTCTGGATATAAGTTCCTTACCAGATTTGTGATTTGCAAATATTTTCTTCCATTCTGTAATTTGACTTCTTACATTCTTGATGATATACTTTGAAGCACAAAAGTTTTAAATTTTGACATAGTCCACTTTTTGTCACTTGTGCTTTTGGTATCATGTCTAAAAAAATCATTGCCTAATCTAAGATCATGAAGATTTGTTCTATGTTTTATGCTAAGAATTTTATACTTTTAGCTCTTGCATTTATTTATCTTTATTTTTTAAAATAATCTTTAGTTCTTTATTTTATTATTATTATTCCTAATGAAGGTACAGGCGATTGAACCCAGGACCTCATGCATGCTGAGCACATGCTCTACCACTGAGCCATACCCTCCCCCCAGCTCTTGCATTTAGATCTATGATACATTTTGAGTTAATTTTTGTAGGCTGTATGAGGTAGTTGTCCAACTTCAGTGTTTTGCTTATGGCAGTCCAGTTGTCCCATCACCATTTGCTGAAAACATTCAAACACTCTCTTTAGTTCTACTTTGGTACATTCTTAGGCAATGTACGAGATGTTAGGGGCTTTACCCTCATACTTGCCTCTCCTACAGGGGACAGAGATTTCACCTGTAAAACTCACCCACCATGGCCTGGAATTGAGATCACATGTCTGCCATGCATAGCTTGGTCCCCAAGATGAGGGAGGGAAGGACTTGGATATGCATGCCCACTTTTTGGTGTCAAATTCACCCTTGGGGAGGAATGAGTGAAGGGCTAGAGAGGGCCCAGGGCTGGTTTTAGCTATTGGCACTGACTTCACTTGGAGAAAAATAATTGGGAGTAGGAAATAGATTATCCTGTTTTTATAAAAGCCAAATTTAATCTTTCTTTGAGTTGCTAAAAAAAGAATAAGCTTTCTAGTTGAGTAACTTTGAGTATGTAGTGAATGTTGGATGATATGGTATTATATTGTTTATTTTGTTGTGGTAAAGGCATGCTGGTTATGTAAAGGAAATACCCTCATCAATTTGAGATGCTCCAGAAGTGTGGGTAGCAAAGCAAATGACTGGGATTGCTGTAAAATATTTCAGAAAAAGTGTATATCAATATTGGCCAGATATTGATAATTATTGAGCCAAGTAATGGGTACATGAACATTTATTATAACATTTTCTCTGTTTTTGTGTATGCTTACAAATTTTAATGAATTTTGAAATATAAACATTTAATATAACATGTTATCTCTAAATGATTAGGAAAATGTTATAGAAGAACGTTGTCATCAGAATGCTTTCTGATTCCTTTAAATTATCACTTTTTTAAAAGAAACAAATCAAAAATTAGATGACTAATTATCATCTGAGTTTAGTGTTTATAAGAAAACTGAAGTGCAGTTCAGTCAAAAGATCCATATTTGCCGAAATCATCTTAGTTTTATTTCTAAAAATAGGGGATGAATGCACATTTATATATTTAAGAGGAAGTAACAGATTTGAGAATTATGCATTATTTTTGAAACTTTTCTCATTAATTAGAGTTTAAAAAATAGCACTTTAAAATTTTAGAATAATTTTAGTTATACAGAAAAGTTGTAAAGATAATAAAACAATGTTCATTTGGTACATGTGCCAAAGCTTAGAAACCAACATTAGTATATTACTATTAACTGCTTCACCAGTTTTTGAGCGATCTGGCATTGAACACCTGCCCCAGAGAAGCAGAGGCAGTACAGAGGGGACACCACCACACCGTGGGGTCATCATGGAGGAAACTTGCCTCCTCTCTACCTCCCTCTATACCCCAACCCACAGGACAAAGCAGAAAAAGAGTGAGGAGGAAGTGGTGAGCACAGACCAGGTCCTTTGGTGGTGGATCCTCAAATCCAGCCTGCAGAACAGAGAGCTTTGGTTTTAACATGAGTCTACAATTTAAAAATGAAAAGGGTGAGGTCTTTGAGATTTGGCATAAGACTGATGTCTGTTAAAAAAAAGTTAAGGGGTAAGACTGAGATCTTAGTAAGGTTCTCTACCACCCCATGGGGCCGGGAGTCCAGCAGAGCATAATGGAAGCAGTTATAACAGAAAAATCAAATAAGTACCCCACCCCAACCTCCAACAAAACAACAAAACAAAACAAAACAAAACAAAAGAAAAAAGCAACAAGCAGAGACTCTTCAAAGTCTCATTATTTACGTAGAGCTTCTAGCATAGAGCCTGGTGCACGTGGCGTGTACAGCAGGTGTTATCTTTCATTACTATTAATATCATTAATTTGCTGAGTTTGGGTCTGTTAATGTTTTGTACATGATTAGCAAATCCAGAATTCTTCCTTCCAGCCTGCCTTCTAGGCACGTATTCTATGTGAAGGAAGACAATGTTAGCAGGCTTTTTATTTCCTTAATGCAGGGACATTCCTGGGATGGTATGTTTGAGGGGAGGGGCTGAAGGCAACCCCAGACAGTGTGCGTTCTCGGAGACCTCACTGAGCGGTTTCTCCCTACAGTGTAGGGTTCTGGGAACCTTCGCTGGGGACAAATTCACAGCCTCTATTACACCAAATCTGGAAGGTGGTGAAGCTTGAAGCCTGCCTCCCATTTTAAGCAGGATGCTCTAATGTAAGCCTAATGGAATAAAATACAACGGAAAGTAAATCTGAAAGGTCAATACATACATTGGGTTAATGCGTTGTAAGAAGCTAGTGTTCAGTTGAACGGGTTGTTAGTCCTCTGTAATCCAGGGAATGAATACCTGCGGCTAAACAGGATAGAAACAAAGAAAATGTTGGATTCTGTTTATCCTTGTCCAAGAGGAGACCATGATACGGCTGTATCCTCCCAGGATGGTTTTTCTCTCTTTGCATTTTCCAACCTCCTTAAAATGTTAATAGTTTCTGGGAAGACTGACAAGAAACAAAACACAAAGCAAAACAAAGATAATTGAGACAAAACGATTCTCAGAAAGAGTAAGCGAGAATGTAAATCTAAATGGCCTACGACAATGCCGAATTAAATTCCAGGGATTAAGAACATGGGAATTGATGTTGCATCCGATGTTGTGAGTCTAAATTCTGGACCCCTCAGTAAAACGTTTCAGATCGTCCCTTCTCTCGCTCCTTATCTGTCTAGGTCTATCAGCACGTGCGGATGAGTATCAGTGGACTACGGGTCCTGCACTGTGCTGGCTGTTGTGGGAAATACCTAAGAAAAGCGCAGCATTGTAACTGACTGTACTATTAGAAAAAAAAAAAAATAGCACAGCATATGGTCCCTACCCTCAAAAGCCTTCTTGGAGGGGAAAGAAGCCAAAGGACAAGTCAGAGCTGAATTTTTGCACATTAGCTGTAAGAACCTAAAGTGATTCAGAGCTGGAGAGAATCAGCAGAGCAGGCGAATCAGAGCAAGGTGGATGTAAACGTACATCCTCAGTGGCAGCTGATGAGCAGAGGTGTCTGGGTGGATGCGAGAGAAGAAGGTACATCACTTAACTGGATGCATTCAGACAATGGAAGTCGCAGAAAAACTGGGGCTTGTAATGATAAGAAGAGGCACCAGAGAAGACTGGAGAAGTTGGTAGAGCTCCCAGGAATGGAGAGGAATGGACTCAACCCCCCAAAATGTGTCTCTCTCTTCTGGGGCTTCCCCTCAAATTGCACATTCCCTCTTGCCATTTCCAGCCATTAACATGAGCTGAAATCACTCTCAGCCGTTTAATGAGTTCCTCTGGGGCTCACGTACAGCCCTCCTCTAGCTCTGAGTCAGGAGGACCTGCTGTCACGTCTGAGTTTCAGGCTGTGCTTTTGCCGTATTTCTTACAAGAGTGGTCTCCTCCGATCTGCAGCCATCGCTTCTTCATAGATCCTCAACCCCCTGGGTCCCTGTTGGATCCAACAAAGCTTTGAGAACTTCACCCCAAACCACCCAAGTGAGAGACAGCATCGATGCAGGCCTGCCGGAGAGTAGGCTTTACAAGTCTTAGTTTCATCGCTTTCTTTTGTTTCCTGGAACATTTGCTGTTTTTCTCCTTTCCTTAGGTGGCTATGACAGGTAGGTTACGAGTTGTGGGCTTACTTAGTGGCCACTGGTCACACGTCATGAAGAGGCTGCACTCTTCCCAGGGGAGCCAGCCCTGACTTTGACAGGAGAGAGCCCAGGGAGGTGGAGTACGCCAGAACTGTAAGGAGCTACGAGGTCTGATAAACAGGCTGAGAGGAGGCACTGATGTGTCTGACTAGACCTAGTAGGTTGCTTCTAGCCTCCATTTATTGATAGTTTAATTTTTCCCTTGGGAACAACTTTTTTTTAAAGCAAGTGAAATGACCACATTTCTGAGAGTGTCTTCTTAGATCGTTAATGCTCTAGACACAAAAGGGTGGTAAAAGGAAAGTCACATGAACGTCAGGGTGGAAGAGATTTGGGGTTGAATCCATTCTCACCATTTGTTAGCTGCTAGAATTCGGTCAGTTACTCAGGTTCCCTTGTGCCCCAGTGTCCCTATCCACGGGATGGGGGCTACTAATACCTACCTCGGAGGGTTAGTATAAGAGTTAACCAGGTAATGATTAAAAATGACAAGTTGACGTTTGGTGTTAGAAATCATACAGTGGGGTTTTAACGGTTTTATTTTGGGACCGTGGCTAGGAATCTAGGAGTATCCTGGTCCTGCCCAGAGTATAATTCTTCCTTTCAGTGAATCCCTAAGGGACATAGTTTCATAAAGACCAGCAAAGTTCCATGGGGGCAAAGACTATCAATTCTTATTTAGATATTTGCTACCTACCAGGGAGTGGATGAGTCATTCTGTCACAAAAGGATTCCCAAATCTCCAACAGGAGGGTTCTCTTCAAGCTGGGTTACAATTGTGACTTGGATTCAAGGCCTAAGATGGCTTCTCCTCCACTGTCATCGCTTCCCCAGTAATTCCCAATCTCACCAGTGTATCTCACCAACCTAAAAGTGAGAAGAAGATAGAGGGCCCAAGAGGGCTGACCTTCAAGGAGGTCCTGGTTCCATGTAACAGACCCCAAAACATGGAGGGAAGCTGAAACAGGAGAGTGGCATACATGGGCATGGCCTTTCCCACACAGGGTCCCCCCCCATCCTTAAATATGCATCACTGGCTCTTGTGAGGAGCCATGTGATAAGGAAGGAGAAGGAAACAAAGACCTTCAACCACGTTGCCCACCACCAAATACAGTACGCACCTAATAAATGGAATACCCTCGACCTCTTTAACAGTGTTTTAAATGAAGCCTCTCACATGAGTGGACACCGATAGGTTCTTTTCACTCTGTTCTACCCCCTCCATTTCTTCCCTCCGTCTGAGAGAATGTCTCACCATTCGTGCTCTTCCCTTTGAAATTGATGGTGGAGCTGGTTCCCACAGGGCAGGTGAGGCACAGTCTCTTTGTTACCTGCCTCATCCTGGTGGGCTCCGACTCCCTTCCCAGACTGGAGAAACATGGGGCCGAGAGCCAGGAGGTCTGCAGTTTCAAGGCAAATCACTTCAGCTGTCGAATTCTCAGCTCCCTCATGTGGAATGAATGTTGGGTGAATTTCAGACTGTTTCAGAGATGTTTCATGACACCTGTGGGAGACAGGAAGTATGGGAAGGGCACGGGGGCCCCCTGGGGTAGGCTCCTGGCCTCCCATGCCAACTAATGTCACCTCGATTTTACCTTTAATGGGTTGGGTTCCCCATAAAACTTTGTAGGCTCCTGTTCTTTAAGAGTCTGAAAACCTCTGACTTGGGTGAATTCCAAAGCCGTGCTGTCCAACGCTGTGACCGCAAATGGCTGCTAAGTACTTGCAAGGTGGCTGAGAGGCAGGAACTGCTTGTTTTCTTCAGGACCCTGTGAGGTCAGACTGTCTTTGAAGGCTGCCTTTAGGTGACCTGGTGGGCTCTGAGTGTGATTGAGGTCTCAATCTTATTTGTTATTTAATCAGACTTCCTTGCATGACAAATTGCTGCTTTTGACATGTTTAGTGATACAGGGTTTTTACGACGAGAGTGTGTGAGCAAATCAAGGCTCAAAAGCCTTCTCCTCCTCCTCTTGCTTATGAACTATAAAGGATGCTTCCTTTTCTAATTCCCAACACCTGTGTGGAAAGCGCTCCAAGGTCCATTTAAAAATTTTTTTTTAAGGAAAGGATAAAGTTAGACAAGTAGGATAATATTCTGTTTTTAAGGACATTAATTTTATGCTGTAGTAGTTTAACAAGCTTCAGCCAAAGGTGAGCTGACCTGGATGAGAGTGAGGTCTTCTGATTAATAGCACATGGCTTTCATAATGGCCATCATTAATAAGTCTACAAACAATAAATGCTGGAGAGAGTGTGGAGCAAAGGGAACCCTCCTAAACTGTTAGTGGGAATATAGTTTGGTGCAGCCACTTTGGAAGACAGGATGGCGATTCCTTAAAAAACTAAAAATAGACTTACTGTATGATCCAGCAATCCCACTCCTGGGCATATACCCAAAGGAAACTAATTCAAAAAGATACATGCACCCCAGAGTTCACAGCAGCAGTATTTACTATAGCTAAGACATGGGAACAGCCTAAATGTTCATTCACAGATGATTGGATAAAGAAGATGTGAGTGTGTGTACATATACATATATACATACATATATGTGGATATATATAATGGAATACCACTCAGCCATAAAAAAGAATTAAATAATGCCATTTACAGTAGCAACATGGATGGACCTGGAGATTATCATATTAAGTGAAGTAAGTCAGATAGAGAAAGAAAAATACCATATGATATCACCTATGTGTGGAATCTGAAAAAAATGAGACAAATGAACTTATTTACAAAACAGAAACAGACTCACAGACACAGAAAACAAAATTGTTACCAGGGGAAAGGGAGGATGGTGGAGGGATAAATTAAGAATTTAGGATTAGCAGATATTAATTACTATATATAAAATAGATAAACAACAAGGTCCTACTGTATAGCACAGGGAACTATATTCAATACCTTGTAATAACCTAGAATGAAAAAATACGAAAAGGAATATATATATATTTATAACTGAATCACTATGCTATACACTAGGAATTAACACAACATTGTAAACCAACTGCCCTTCAATAAAAACATTTTAAAAATAGCATATGACTTGTGGGGAATGTCTGTTCTCTTTGGACATTGGTTTACTCAGCTGTAAAATAGATGATACCTTGTCCTGTCTTTTGTTTGTATTAAAACATGAGTGTGATGAACTGAATGTTTGCCTCTAGAACTATGAGAAACGCAGCTGACCCTTAAACAGCTCAGGAGTTGATGGCGCCCACCACCTTCATGGTGGAAAATCCATGTATAACTTTTGACTCCCCCCAAACTTAACTATTAATAGCCTACTATTGACCAGAAGCCTTACAGATAACATAAGCAGTCAATTAACACATATTCCATATGTTATTTTTATATCTACATATATTTTATGCATTCATAACACAGCTAAGTTTTTTATATTTCTGAGCAACATGGTTTGTCTACATGGTTTTGTTTACAAGTTTTTTCAAGTTGTCACAAATCTCTAAAAAATTTTGTAAGCTATTTATTGAAAAATATCCACATTTAAGTGGATCCATGCACTTTAAATCCATTTTGTTAAAGGGTTAACTGTAAATGTTGTTTGTTTAAGCTACGTAGTCTACAAACGGAATTTTGTTATAGCAGCTCGAACGAAGACAGTATTTGTTAAAGGAATCAGAGAAAGCACAATGTTTATGGGTTAATTTGTTAGAAGAACTTGGAAAGTTTAACGCACTGTCTTCCTCCTGTCCCGGGGTGCCTGTGGCCTAAACCTGACTCTGACAGTGTTCAGTCGTGTGATTCTGAACAAGGCACTAATTGTCTGTGGGTCTCTAAAGATTCTCAAGGTTCTGTGAATTTTCAAATGTAATTTGAACCCAGTGCTTTATATTTTCTAGGTCTCAAAAAGCACACATGTATGTGTGCATTTATTTTAAAGAATCTTATCTTTTAAGTTGCAAAGGTAATTTCGCTCACCATATAAAGTTCAAAAATTACAAAAGCATAGAAACTAAGAAAATGAAGGACTTTCTCCATTTTTTCTAAATCAAAGAGCTTGGTGTATTTCTCAGGTATCTCTATGCTTATACAGGTCTCTGTGTGTGTAAGTTTTAGTTCAGCTGAATCAGGCTACACTTGTTTGCCTGTTGTAACTGTTCTTTTAAAAAAATTAATAGCATGCCTAAGTTATCTTTTTATGTAACTATCCATCATGCTGTTTTTTTCCCTTTTTGTATCAGCTTGATGTTCTGTTGCATTGTTGGAGGAGGTCACTGAGAGGATGTAAAACACCTGGTGCCCCACGAGCTGGGCAGCAGGAGGCTCCTAGACCCGCCCCTGACCTTGGGATGTAGCCCCGCCCCCCGTCCGGGCGGTAGGAGCCATTTTCAAGGACGCAGTCTGCAGGGAGCGCAGTGCTGTTAGGTCCCTCTGGACTGAATTCCTGCCTGAACCCCGTTAGAACCTCTTTATAAGCTAAAGAATCTGGTGGGAGGGTATGAAGATCTACTTGTCTTGGACTGAGTTCATGACTGAACCCCATTAGAGCACTTTTATGACCTTAAGACTGGCGGGAGGGTATGAAGATGTACTGGTCTTGCGGACGCCTGGAACGAGCTTCGCAAGTAAATCCCCTTGTCTATCAAACCTGCCCCGGGCCAATTGCAGCGATCCCCGCCTGTTTGGTTTTTTCTTACCCTCCGTGTAGGAGGAACCAGTTTCTGATTTCACCCAGGAAGCTCCTGTGGTGGCAAACCAGCATGCATATACTTAATTCATTTAATCCTTTATAAATGAAGGTGTTATTTACTCTTTTTATATTTGTTTCTTACAATTATAGAAATATTACAAGAGAAGCATGAATGGCATAGAAAGGTGCAAAACTTTCTAGCCATTCCCATTTGTATTTCTCAAATCGAATTCCCTACAAGTGACCACTTTCAACAGGTTTTACTTTTGTTTTGCTGGTTATTATTATAACTGAATTGTATACTCTATTGATTTATCAGTTTTAGACAATATCTGTTGACTGGCTGCTATAAAAAAAAAACAGGAGGTCTGAAATTCAGTGGCACAGAGACAGTGACCGTCTCTTAGATCATGTATGTGAGTGTGTGTATCCTGGTTTAATATTTGCTTGTGTTAAAAATTGATACAATCCTTTAGAAATGATAATTTTCCTATATTTTGAGGACTTTTAATGCTGCTGGGGAGGGTGGGGATAATTCCAGTCTTCTGTTATTTTGAGACTGGTTACCTGAGGGGAATTTGTGGAGCATTAGTTTTATATGTATTTTTATAGTGACCCAGCCTTGTCTTGAATTGTTGATAGTGCTCATTGAAGAGGGTGGGGTCCACATGTTGGTCAGTGGGCTGCTGGGACAACTGTCAAGGAGCATTGGAGCACACACTAGACATGTAATCCAGTGGTGGGTGGCAGATTCAAGACAAATTCAGATGGATTTCAGTGTCAAACTCCTAAAGCTTCAATCTGAGCAAAAGAGGCACATTGTGGGCTCAGGTGTACCGGGATCAGTGTGCGATGGTTAACCAGATGGTCCTAGATCAGCTGCCAGAGAGACACCTGAAGCCAGTTTCGTTCTAGGGTGGGGGTGTCATCTGATGGTGGTGGTGGGAAGGGTTTCCAGTCGAGTTGGGAGTTTCCCATAGGATTTTCTACAGAGAAATGACTTGTGTTAAGCAACTACAATGTTTCCTGCATTTCAAAAAAATTACTGTGCTCCAAAGGTTGGAGTCACACAAGGTTAAAGTGGGCTGCTACTCTGATCTCACTATTATTAAGATATATATTTAAAGACAAGTCAAAGTATAAAGGCAGTGGTAGGTGGAAAAGCAATCAGATGGATAATACTGCTCTGCAGATTATGAGGGATGGCTGCCTTATTAGGGAGGTGGAATTAACATGCCCTTAGGGTCATTCCTCCAACCACACATCACTGGTGTTATTTGTTACATCTGTGTGCACGCAGGGACTATGCCGTTGTGACCTTATAAGTGAAAACACCTAGGAGCAGCTTAATAGGAAACTAGAAAATCAGCTCTTGTTAATCATTCAGGACAGGTGCCGAGATGCTGCAGACGCTGGAGGTGGAGTAAGGTACCGAGGCCCGGATGGAAGGAAGTTACATAAGGGTTCCGCCCCCTTGGTCCCAGCCGCGTGAGGGCTCACTTCAGCTCTGAGGGAAACTTGCGTAGGATTTAGTGGGACCATTCCTAATGGCCCATGGGGTCTGGCTCCCCTGGACTCAGGAAGGACCCAGATATGGGGAAGTCTTGAAGTATGTTTTTGGAGTAGTTCTGTTTGGATGACGTGTTATCAATCAGCCAAAGAACAGAGTGACAGCTTGTCTTTAGAATGAGGCACTCAGGTTAGTCCTTGAGGTCAGTTGGAGTCTTGGGAGTAAAGCTCTGAAAAGGGAGATGGTGGGAGTCATGGGGGTAGGATGGTGCAGACCAGTGATTCTCCAAGGGCGGCTCCTGGATCAGCCTCATCAGGATCACCTGGGAACTTGTTGGAAACACAAATCCTCAGGCATCCACCACACCAACTAAATCAAACTCTGGGAGTGGGCTCAGTGACCTGTGTTTTAACACATTTTCTGGGTAATTCTGATCACTCAAGCTTTCAAACCACTGCTGGAGGTTAACTAGCTACCTGTTTATTAATTTAATATCACCACGGTGACATTTACATAAGCAAGAACAAGTCTGAGCCAAAAATCCTAGGTAAATCAGTTCGAAATGTCTTCCAAACTTCTGCTATTGAAGAAACGTTTATATTTTTCTCTGTTACCTAAAAAATATTAGTTGAGAAGTTTCTATATGCTTGGTAATATGCTTAGTATTTTAGCTATATTATTTCCTGGAATTTTCCCATCCTCAATTAAGTGCTGTTTATATTTCCATTTTACAGATGAAGAGACAGAAGGATTTAGAATCTCATTAAGGGTTTTGGAGCTAATAAGTGATAGAGCTGAAATCTGAATCCAGGGAATTTCACAGAATGAGCTTGGCGTTCTTAATTACTAAGCCGGACTGTATGGAGCCTTAAATTTCCCGATAAGTTCTCCCCGTGTGAAGGACTGCGGACCACGCGTGATTTGGTAATGTATATTGATTGGCGTTCTCCTGCTATGGGTATGATGGAAAATGTGTTTTGCTTGCCATTGCTAACTCATTGAATCTCTATCAAGTCAACAATTTCTACATACTTGTGTGCAGTTGAGCTCAGAGTTTAATGCTAAGTGGACTTCCTACATACTATGTTTTAATCTTGCACTTGCTAAATTTATGCTTTTCTATTACACCTGTAAATATTTCCTTGTCATGGTATGAATGATTCACCATTTTCCTCTCAAGGATTTCCTTGTGTTGTATTGGCGTCTCCCATTATATTTTAGGACAAGGGTAAAAATAATGAGACGAGGTGATTTTAAATCAGCCTCAGTGTTGTTTCAGAATGAGCATCTGATTATTCTTGTTTTTTTTTTTTCTTGGTGATAAGTTTTCTGTAATTGGAAATGTTGAGGTAATGCTATTTTTAAATTCCGAGTGTGGAAATATTTCTATAGTATAAAAGTCCTCTCTTGTGTGTGTGTATGAGTGATTGGGTGTGGGTCAAAGAGACTTGGAGCATTAATTTTAATTCAGAAGTGGTGCCAGAGAGACAAGTTAATTTGCTAAATCAGCCTGGTGAGAGTTGGAGCTTGGAAAGTGCATTCAAGGAAAAATGTCTTGTACTTTGCTGGAACAATTCTGAGGTAATAGGCTTGGGAGTAAACCAGCCGCCAAGGTTTAGTAACGTTTCTAGAGCTGTGGTTGATGTGCCCCCAAATCCCAGATACCAAGTCTTGCTGATTCTATGACAAATCACTTTTTCACATTTTAATATTTATGAAATCAGAATACACCTTGTGATCGGTGAATGTACAGTAAGATGTTAACATGGAGCTGAGGCTAGAATAGACATTGTATTGTCAAAGAAGGCCATAGCAGAAGGAATCATAACTTTTTATTCAAAAATTTTAAATTTTATTTTTAATTGTGGCAAGATATACACAACATGAAATTTATCATCTTAATCACTGTAAGTGAACAGTTTAACGGTGTTAGGTACATTCACATAGTTGTGTAGTCATCCCACCATCCATATCCAGAACTTTTTCACCTTCCCAAACTGAAGCTCTGTACCATTAAACAATAACTTCTCGTTCTGCCCTCCCTACAGCCCCTGGAAGCCACCTTTCTATTTCTGTCTCTATGAATTTGTCTATTCTAGGTAGCTCATATAAGTAGAATCATATGGTACTTGTCTTTTTGTGACTGGCTTATTTTATTTTGTATAATATCCTCAAGATTCATCTTATGTTGTAGCAGGTGTCAGAATATCCTTCCTTCTCCAGGTGAAATAATGTTTGGGTGTATATACCATTTTTTTTTTTAATCCATCCATCTGTTGATGGACACGGGTTGCTTCCACCTTTTGGCTATTGTGAATGCTACTATGAACATGGGTATATAAATATGTGTTTGGGAACTTGCTTTTGATTCTTTTGGGTGTAGTGGGAGTGGAATTGCTGGATCACACGGTAATTCTATTTTTAATATTTGAGGAAGCATCATATTGTTTTCCATAGTGACTTCACCGTTTTGCACTCCTGCTAACGGTGCACAAGGCTTCCTTCCAATTTCTCCACATCCTCGCTGACACTTGTTACTTCCTGGGTTTTTTTTTTTTTAATAGTAGCTTTCCTAATGGGTGTGAGGTGGAGGAATCATGTCCTTACTCATGTAAAGAGCATAATAAAGGGGTAAGGATTGAATACTGGGGTGACTTTGGGGGAGGATGTCGTAGGGAGAGCTGCTGATTTGACCCCATGAGGAGAACGAGTCAGTGTAAAACCAATGGGAAGGTACAGGTTGTGCTTCCTCTGTTTTCTGAAGTCTAAGGGGGCCCTTTGGAGCTCCAAGGAGACCACCTGGAGATCTAGTACCAGTATCTGGCAGCTGGCCCTCAGTAGCGTTCAGACCTACTCGTGATGGTGTTTCAGGCTGGAACTTTGCTGGGCCCTTTCCCCCTCTCCTCACTGTCACTCTGGAGGAGTTGAAAACTGCCGTTAGCAGGTTGTAGGGGGAAGTGGAAGATTAGGCTGGAAAAGAAAGACAAGAAGCCACCGACCACACCCCATTGCCTGCCTGCTTCTCATCAGCGACAGATGCAGAGAAGGGAGGTGAGATGCTTCAACTTTATATCAAGACCAAGTTTTGATTATGATATGGAACTGAATATTCTAACTACCAGTTGAAACTGCCTTTTCTTTTTTTTTTTTTTTTTAACTCAGAGTAATAGGTGGGCTTTTTAATGACCCAGAAGGAACCAGAAAATTCATGGAACCAATTTTCATTTTCATCCGGGATAATACATAGTCCCACGGAGCACATTTTAAGGGGCAGAGAAGGATTATGTTGCTTTATGATTATATCCCATTGGGTTTGGCTTATTCAGTGAAATAGTTAAATGCATATGTAGTGTGGTAGTGTCTTTCCCAACTGAACCTCGGTCCAGTTGTAATTAAAATGATGCTGAATTGTTCTTGGAAAATTGAGAAGGTGGGGGAGGCTTTATCTGAGACTTGCTAGGACATTGAGAAAGAGAATATTCCAAAGTTACAATGTTCAGCTGTGGTGTGTTCAGCCTTGGGAAGAAGCCTGCTCCTTTAATGGGAGGCTTCTAAGCGGAAGAAATGGGACAGTCTGTTATGGCTGAAGACGGGATTGGACAGGGGTCCTTCTCATGGTCCCTCTAAGACTGGGATTCTGGTTCTGAGATGTTTAGTGTTGAGTTTGACCTCGTGGACGCTACTGTTTCATAGCGATGTGCTGACAACTTCTCTCTCTCTTAGAGTCTTAAAAAGGGGGGGGGGGGTTCTTATTGTACCAACGGCTTAAGTGTTAAAAATATAAGCTTTGCCATTTATTCAAGACTCAGCGAATATCACATTATATATTTTGGCCATGTTAAAATAGCTAATGACAGAAAGAATGTCTCTGCTTTTTGAAAATATTTTTGTTTCTGTTGTAGTATGAGAATATTCCCACATTGCTTTTGAATGAAATGTGCAAGTTAGTTACTCAGCATCCAGGAGACAGCAGTAGGCCTGTAGCAGTGGGAGAATTTATTTGGGGAAAACAGAGCTCGGCTACTGAGTTATTATTTTTGGAAATAGTTTCTCTTATTATTTCAGTTATGCCTTAACCCCACCAAAGCTGCATTTATGTGAGCTCCAAATTCCAAACCCAGAGTTTTAGCTGGATTTCATCAGTACTTCATGGGAATAAAACAAAATGGCCTAAACAGTAAGAGAATTTATTTTAATAACAACATCCAGAGGTCGGGTGGGGTGCAGGCCACTTCTGCTTCTCTGCGCTCGTCCTGGGTTGGTTTCATCGTCAGGCTACTGACAAGATGGCAGCTGGAGTTTCAGCAGAACATCTTGTGATGACAGTTGCTAGAGAAAGAAGAGAGTTTTTTTGTCTCTTCCATAAAAGTAAGAAAAATTTCCTTTGAAGTGCCTCCTTCCTTCCTCTCAGTGGCTGGAATTAGTGATGCATCCTAAACTGACAGCTGGAAAGGGGCAAAGGTATGACCACTATTGACCTAGAAAGTCAGGGTCCACTCCGGGGAGTGCCGAAGTGTCAGCTTCTCCTGAATCATGGGGCCAGTGGAAGGAAGGTCTTCATCATCCAGGACTGTGTTAGGAAGGAGGCTTGTGGGATGGGTACTGTGTAAGCAGCCAGAGATGTGTATTATAAAAAAAGTGGGCTTTCAAAGAAATTCCTGTGACCATCAGTCGTTATAATACATTTTATTCAAAGTAAAAAAATCTTTGTTGAGTCATAATAGGTTCATCATATCAAAGCTAGAAGGTGCCTTAGATACTGTCCAGCCCAAACTACTTGGGAACTGAGGCTCAGAGAAGGCAGGTGACTTTCCCCAAACCCCAGTTTGTGGAAACTGCAGTGGCAAGCTAAGGGCAGTTCTGGTGTAATTACAAAGCAATGACTGCTGCTTTCTTTACTCTCCAGTGATGTTTCAGAGAGGGTCAGACATTGCGAAGTGAGGCTGAAGGACAGAGCAGGAGAGTCTTAGGGAGAACGATCTCACTGTGGCGTAGACTGTGGAAGGGGTGGGCCGGGGCTGCTGCCAGGGCAGCCGGCTTCATCCGTGAACGATCAGATATTCCAGGCATTGCCAGCCAGACGGCTTCTGTTACAACTGTTCCACTCTGCCACTGCAGTGTGAAATCCACTGCAAACAACAGATAAATGGGCGTGACTGTGTTCCAGTAAAATTTTATTTACAAAAACAGGAAGCAGACAGGATCTGACCCATGTGGTCTGTAGTTTGCCCTGGTTACGTGCTTCCAAAAGACGGATCTTCTGGTTATAGTTCTAGTGCTAAACTAGAGTTGTGAGGAGGACCACATGGATTTCAGACAAGGCTCGATGTGTTTTCCCCAAACCAAAAGTCAAAGGCATGGCCTCCCACTTTGTTTCCATGATGTGGAAACTACTTTTTATCCAGTCAATTTATCATGACAGTGGGAATGTTCAGTATATAATGCAGATTCACAGTTAATTTCACCGAGCTGATCAGTCAAGCAGTCAAAAGACGGTGCTCCTGCCAAGCTGTAACCTTGATGTAATATAGACAGATGATCCTCCGGGAACCAGTCTGCCTGCAAGTCGGCTTACCTGTAATCTGTATTTCTCACTGAGCCTCGTATGAGAACATCTAGTTAAACCGCTCTCTGAATGAGGGCTCTGCTTGCCTTAGAATTAATTTAACCAAATGAGTAGGAAACTTTTAAAATTGTTGCAAAAATTGGTAACAGGAAGTCAGTTGCAAATTGCCTAAGCATTCGTTTTCTAGGAGACACAGGTTAACTATTTTTGGCTGGGGAGTCACATGATGAGTACAGGACCTGAAGTCTCAAGGAGGGGAACAGTGATTTGTACAAATCAAACAAATAGAAAACAAACAGACTCACAGGTACAGAGAACAAACTAGTAGTTGCCAGAGGAGAAGAGGGTAAGGAATGGGCAGAATAGATGAAGGAGATTAAGAGGTACAAACTTCCAGTTATAATATAAATCATGGGGATGTAATGTACAGCACAGGGAAAACAATCAATAATATCCTAGTACCTTTGTATGGTTCATCACATATAAAAATGTTGAATCACTATGTTGGACACCTGAAACTAATATGACATTGTAAGTCAACTATACTTCAAAAAAAAATATCTTTCATTTGGAGCAATCACTGAGGTGGTGCATGATTGTTTTGATTGAACAGTTTCGACTTGTCAGATATAAACACAATGACTTGATCTTTCCAATATCAGATTGTGTCAGTCAAACTTCTTTTTCCTGCTTGGATGTTGACAACCTGAATGACAGTTTGAGCTGATTCCCTAATTTTTCAGTTACTTTTGGAAATTAAAATCGTCTCATTTTTGTTCTTAAAAATTTTCCTGTTCTTTTTAAAACCTCAATCACACATTTCAGGGCTTTCCGTCTTTTCCTGACTTCCTCCAAACCCAGCAAAGACTGGAGATTGGGAGTGTAGTCTGCCCTCTCGCCAGCCCCTTCCCCGTACTCTTTGCTCTGGTCCCTGCATGTTGAGATGCTGGAAGGAGAAGAGCCTTTTTGTGTAACTGCTGGTGGAGAGATGGTTGTTTTCAACTTGGCTTTTGAAACTGTTGCATCCTGTGACCCCTTTCACATCGGAGGTGGCAAGGTGACTTCCTCCATTGATTGTGTGGCTCCATCTCAGCTGTCTGTCCAGCTATCAGATCCCCCAGAGGGTGAGCATCCCCTGCTGGTTCTCTCCAGGGCATCCTTTGGCCCTTGAAAGTCTTCCAGGCAGTCTTCCTGTGTGACTCCCCTGGTGTGAGAGATCCGACTGTAGCTTAACCTCCTCCTCCTTCCTAACTCCCAGTCCCGCCGTGGCACCCCTTTGCAGCCTGTTGCTGCAGGGTTCGTCTTGCTCGGCAGGAGGGGCCTGCGTCGTGGATGTGTGACCAGTGCATTTGGACTGGACCTGTGCTCAGAAGGGCCCCACAGTTTGATTTGTCATGCCCTGGGTGGGGTGCCATCTTGAAATTCTAAATAATTTTATCTTTGAATTTGTGTTTTAGGAGTGAAGTCAGGTGGGCTGTGGGGCATGTGTCAGGGGTTCGAGCCCAGTCCCTTGCATTGACCTACATCTTGCTGCCTCCTTCCCTCTCTCAGAGGCCCTTGCCCCGCTCCTCCAGGCCCTGGGAGGAGGCAGCCTTCCTGTCCCCATCCTTGTCCTGTGACCGCTGTCGCTCTCTGCAGCTTGCCGTGTGTGTGTGTGTGTGTGTGTGTGTGTGTGTGTGTGGCCTGAGGGGGCCTTGGGCACAGGGGGCTTGGGTTGGTACATGCCCTGCTGTGTCTTGGGGCAGAGCAAGGAGGCATCTGTTGCAGTATATTCGGTGGACAGCTCAGGGGGCCTCTTGCCCAGCCCTGATGCTGGGACCAACCTCATCCTGGTAGGGAGGTCAGGGTGCCTTGGGTCTTGCCCTTGTACCGAGTCAGGGTGGAGGGCCCATGGAGCTGGGGAGATTGTTTTTCTGTTCCTAGCCTGGGCCCCACATTTTCGTTTTGCACTGGGTCCCCCCAGATTAATCAGCTAAAACTGCCAGCAGGTGGTCCTCTTGGGAAGTATTGGCCAGACAGCTGAAAACCACTTCAGTAGTGAGGACTTCACCCACAGCCAGGCGCTCTGCTTAGTACTAAAAATGGTGGGACTGAGGCCCCCCCGGCCCCCACTTCCTTGGCCCTCCTGTGTCTTTCCTGAGCTGTCCGGCTTCAGAGTGACCCACCAGCTTCCAGATAACCACCAGCCCTGGCTCCATGGCGGGGCGCTTAGAAGGCCCCTCCCCTGCCCATAGTCTTCTAAGAGGGCTTGGCAGGCGTTCAGAAGCCCACTCACCTTCTTAGGTGGGGGTTGGTTGCCCTCACAGTGTTGAAATCTCCCCGCAAAGCCATCTCCTCCCTCCAAGTCCCCTTTCGTTTCTTACTGACAGGCTGGGAAGCCCTGCCACCCTTCTTGGATCCCGAGGGAACCCGGACTTGCCTAAGTCTTGGGCCTCCTGTGAACTCCACCCTGGAGAATTCTGAGATTTTGTTCTCAGCGGTGCACTAACTTTTCTTTAATCTGTTCTTTTCAGTCACCTTCTAGGGTAGAAAAACATCTCTATGCGGACTTCTCCCCCTTTCCTGTGAACACGTGTTCGCATGGACCCTCAGCCTTCAGTGAGTTCGTGGTGGTCCAGAGCTGACAGGCGATTCCACTGAAACAGTGGTCTCACCCAGCAACGACCTCTCCATGCTACGAGCCTTCCGGGTTTCAGCTTCACCCTTCCTCAGCAGCTGAGAAACTGCATCTCCCTGTGCAGTGCTGGGCTTACACTTCCTACACATTTTCTCTCAACACCGCGTGTGCTAGAAACAGCCATAATGCTTTTTCTGAGGGTCTCCAAGACGTTTCCCTAACACTGAAAACTAAGCCCTAATTTTCTGGTGGGCAAGACGGAAAAAATAAAAATCAGTCCCATTTCCCTTATGTGGTATTTGTGCAAGTGGAGGGTAATTGAAAAACCTCTAACATTGTAAGAGTTGCATGAGTTTGAGGTATCTGCAGTCTGAACCTGAGTGAAGACAAGCCCCAGACGTCCCAGGCACCAGGTATTCGATGATGGGGGCAAACAAACCCCACGAGAACCACGTAGGCTCAAGATGCTAGAGTGAAGCTGCGCTAACACGAGCGTTTCTTGGTGAGCTGGTCCTCGTCGCACGGGATACTTCCAGCCGTACACGAGGTGGAGGTGATTCACCTGGAAGAGAGGAGGCTGGTGTCTGTCTGAGGTACATGGGTTTGAAGGACTAGAATTGGGTGCTTTTCTGTTCCAAGAACCTTGGGATGATTTGCATTTGGTACTTTTGAAGTCCACCTGGTGTTTCTGTTGGCAGGTATTTTGCTGCTTTGATCCTCTTTCGAGTTGCCTCTCTAAGGAGTTCACTCACTCCTTTTTTCCCTCTGATTATTATTCTGTTTTATCTCTTCTACTTAGAAAAAAAATCCCCAAGCCTCCCCTGACTCAGAACGTGTGCTGAGATTCTTGGATTCAGGGTGTCCTGTGGTTGGACGCCTGCCCAGCCTTCAGCTGTTCGGAGCCTGGACGGCAGGTGATGGCGATGCTGTCTGACTCCCAGGGGCCTCTGCTCCCCGGCTCTTGTTTACCGGCTTCAAATTCCATCTGGTTCTGCTGACGGGAACCTTGACACCGTCTGCAGACACTGGAATGAAGCAGTTTTGGTCTGATGCAAAGAGAAGTAGCAAGGTGAAGCCCATTTGGGAAGTGCCATGTTGGCTGCTTCAAAAGGAAAACTGGACATGGGGGGTGGTGTGTGTGTCAGTATGTTCCTGTGTTTGGTGGCCTTCCTGAGGGGACGCACAGAGAGGTGTCACCTTGGAGTGTTCTGTTTTCTCTTCAATGGGGTAAACACGGACTGAAGGAAATCCAAAGATGCGGCCCTTCTCTGGGACGGGTTTGGATGAGTGATTGGCAGTAGGTTGTGTTAATACGTAGGGAGTCCACCTCCGCTCCTCTGCCCACAGTACAGTTGGGAGCGACGGGTTTTGTTGGTGTATGTGGCATGTAAAAATTACAACCGTGTGCTTCTCTTAGCACCCAGAGAGTTCACTGATGTATGACTAAACCCCCACGAATATCCGTAACCCCACCCCAGGACAAGGGCTCATGATAATCTAATTGCAGGAGCTCAGATTCGTACAGTGCTAAGTGCCCCGCGCTGCTCTGAGCGCTTTAAATATCAACTCCCTCAGTTCCCACAGCAGCTGTAGAGGGTACCACTCTCATCCCCGTGTCCCAGATGAGGAGACAGGAGCGCAGGGAAGACGGGCAGCATCAAGGTCACCGGCGTGGAAGTGGTGGAGCCGGGATCTGAAAGCGGGCTGTCTTGCTTCAGGAAGAGGTTAGGACCGGCCACGCTGCGAACAGAGGCCACTCCGCGCGCTCCTGAGTGTGTTTTCTGTTTGCTCCTCCTTTGGGACGGTGTATGGCCGCTCTCCTGCTGCGGCACTGGACCTCTGTTAATCTGTCCTCTCTCCGGTGCTGGCTCAGGGAGGCTTGCCCTCTCGGAATTGCATCCTGAGCTTCCTTGCCTTCAATTTTCCATTTGCATTTGGCCAGTGAGAGGAGAGGCCGGCCTTTATTGGCTGTGAGCCCGTCCTCTGCACCCTTGCGGGGGTGACCCCAGTTACCTTCGGGTCTGTAACAGCTCTCTCCCTTTACTGAGGCAGAAGAGGATGAAGGCTTCCAGCCTGTGCGGTCCCAGTGCCTTGCCATCACCGGGGGTTCCCTGAGCCCTGCCCACACCTTGGTAGAAAAAACCCTTCATTAATTTTTTTTTAAATTGAAGTTTAGTTGATTTACAGTGTTGTGTTTCTGGTGTACAGCACAGTGATTCATTGTATCTATGTGGTCTTCTGCAGACTATGGAAGTATTATAAGACATTGAATACAGTTCCCTGTGGGCTACGGTAGCATCTTGTTTATCTGTTTCATAGATAGCAGTTTGTATCTGCTAATTCCAAACTCCCAGTTTGTCCCTGCCCCCTTAAAATGTAACACTTTGAGCGTGTTAATCTCCTTCTGCAGGAATTCTAACATATACAGGCTTCTTCTGAGAGTTACCAGTTGCCCCCTGCTCGAGTCTCCAGTACTCAAAAACACTTGATATTTTTAGAATAATTTTGCAAAAGGTAAATGAAAAAAACCCAAAACTTAAAATTTAGGGCAGGGCCAGGCAGACCTGTCACCTCAGCTTCGAATGGAGAGTAACAGTCCCGTTCGTGTGAGACGCCGTCCTCTTTCCCAGGTGGTTTTAGGTGCGTGTGTTAATAGCAGCTTTTACAGTGCTGTGTTCCGTGTGCCCTTCTGAGGACTTCATATACATCATTCTGTTGAATTCTCCGAGCAGTCTTAGGGGGTCAGGGTTCCTCCTTGTTACTCTCATGTTGCAGATGAAGGAACAGAAGTTGATTCCAAGGGTGAGCAGCCTGTTCCAGGCTGTGCAGTCAGTAAGTCGTGCACGTAGGATTTATACCCGCATAGCTGATGCCGGAGTCCGGGCTTTTCAGTAATATTCTTATGTCTCCTCCTCCTGATTTTGCTCTTGGAGCAACTGGGAAGTAGGCCAGTCAGGTATAGTTCTGTTTCCTTTGTTGCAGTTGAGGAAAGTGAAGCACAGAGGGTTGGAGTGACTTCTCCAAGCTCCTGGAACTAGTTAGTCTGCAAGTATAAATGGCAGGGCTGGTGATGACAAGGAGGTCTTGCTGGGGAAGTCAAGCAGCCTTCGAGGCAGCCTTGCTTTGTGCAAAGAGCATTAGGCTTGGGGTTAAGAGACACAGGTTGAAACCCTGACTGAGGCTTCCTAGTTACTCGGCCTTCAGGAATTCCTACCCTGAGGCTTCGTCAAATGGGAGCAATGAGTCGTCCTTCACAGGGTATGTGAGGATGCTGTAAAGCAATTGCATAAAAGTGTTAATCACAGTCATTATTTAATACATGTTTTAAAAAAGTGTCCCCATAAATCATCAAAGGGCAGAGCCGTGAATTGAGGGAGAGACGGGGAAGCAGAGGGTATTGGGCCCCTGACCTTCCGGGTGCAAGTGGTGAGTTCCTTGTAAGTGTGATAACTTCCAGAGAAGCCCGCTGTGGGCAAGCGGGGCTTCATCCAGCCCTGAGCCCAGACTGAACATGCGCTCTGTGTCACTGGGGAACCTGGACGTTCTGTCAATGTGAGGGCTTTATTTTTGTGATGTGCTTTACAGTAGAAACTAATTATAATTCTGACAACGCATGGCCAGGGAAAACCTTGAGACAGAGCTTTCCTTGGTGTCACGTCAGGTACGTTCCTGTGAGGACAGGGGTTTTACAAACAGGATGATTGTATCTGTTACGTGGTGCCTTGATCTGAGTGGTTTTAGGGGCTATTCTCAAGCGCATTTGAAATCTGAGGCTTTTCCAAATCATCTCGGTAGGAAGTAATTTCTCACCCCTCGAACTGAGGGCAAATTGACGTCTATACCATTTCTCTGAGTGTACTGTTTCTGCTTTGAAAATGGTTATTCATGTACTTTACCCCTCTCCATATTGACAGTTTATATGTATTTTAAAAACACTGTAGCCTTTACCACTGCATATAAGTGTGTTATGAATGAATTAAGTAAATTTTTTTCTGATCTGTGTTAGGCTGGGTGCATCTGGCTTTCTTTGAAAACATTGAACATTTTCTCTGTGTCAGGGACTCAGCTGGACAGAGGGGTACAGAGATGTGTCTTTGGGCTCTGGGACCTGACGAAGGTGCAGATATATGTCAAGTCCTGTAAGAGATTGTGTACAAGGGACGATGAGTTCTTTGGCAGTTATATTGAAGACAAACGTATTCACCAAACATATTAGAAATGATCCTTATAGAATATTTTCCTTGAAAAAATCCAGAATAAATACATAAATACAGTAAAGCCTCCCACAGCCAGAATGTTTGGGGAATGAAGTGTTTGGGTTTCTGGGATTTTCCGGTCAGCTGAGAGTTAACCTACGTGTTTGTGGTTGTGAAAATACAACGTGAATCCTGTCATCACTGAAACTATCCTAAAGATCCACTAGACGGCGCTATGTTTCTAGGAAAAGCAGAGCTTTCAAACAAAACTCTAATCGCATTTTAATTCCCGGGCACTCTTCCCTCCCTTTTTAGGGAAGCTGAGTGTTGAATGAAAAATTGAATTTTTAAAGGTTTAGTTGAAAATGAGAGACCATCAGAAGTTCACTCAGAACACATGAACTGAAACTTCCAAGGGAGGTTTTCACACATTTTTATGATGTTTGACTTATTTTCAGAAAAATGAGAAAACAAAAAAAACAGGAGGGTCAGTACCCAAGCAGATAGTTTTGTCAGATGGATTTGCAGACAGCAAATGAGGCAGTGCGGCTTGTCATTGCCTTTGCTTGATTTTACTCTTTGATTACATTTTTCTAAATTAAAGGTAATACAAGCTTATTTTAAAACTATAGACAATGCACTTTTATATATACAAAATACGTATTTTATTACATATATACAAAAAAAGTGAGTCTCGTCACCTGCCCCTAGGTATGGCCCCTCTGGTTCTTTTGTTATGTGTTTACAAGCATATTTCTCTTCATAGTGAGAGACTGAGTACACAAATGGACAATGGCCAGAATTTATATATATTTATATAAAAATAGCACTCTCATCTACAGTCTGCATCAGCCAGCCAGGAAGCTGCCTGTTAGCTGTAAGTCACACTTGTAGGAGGAAGTCAGACCATGATCTCTAGAAACCGGTCCAGAAAGTGAAACAATAACCTCCACATTTAGCCCCAAACAGCCAGCCCTTGATTAATCGCTGACAGAGCTCTTCATTTCTGTCCCAGGTGTAATTTAGGGCTACCCAGAGAAAGCCAGATATGCGCCCCTGGAGAGATCCCCTGCTTCTTAGCTAAGAAATTTCTTAAAAGACTGCTGGTACATGTCCTTTGCCTTGCTTTCCCTTTCTTGTGCCTGCTGTTTGCAGCGTTCATGTGATGCTGTGTGCGCCCTGTTGAACTGTGAAGATAAGAGCCACAGTCTAGGGACGAGCAGCAGAAAACTGAAGCGTCCTGGTACCCGGTGGTTCTCAGCCACCATGCAAGCCCTGGGTTCCCTGTGTCCATGTCAGAGAAACAAGGTCTTTTTAGTTTAAACCACTTTTTTTCTGTACTAGCTTTTACATACTACTTTATGTTTTTCATAGTAAATTATGTCTCTTATTTCCTTTTATCAGGTTTGGTCCTGTCTGTTTTTCTCCAGTCTCACAGTGTTTCTGTGACATGGCCAAGGGGGTCGTAGTCTGCTGCCACAGGGTTTGTTGCTGCTCACCGACTGCTATTGCTGGCTGCTCTGGTTGTTTCAATGAAATCTGTAGCCATTATTACAGCTGCAAAAGTACAGAGTCAGCCTCTGAATGGTTGATCGTCTGTGTTGTCATAGCCTCATTCATGCACGCGTTCAATGAACCTGTCAATCAGAGATTAAGCTTAATTCTAAAAGCGAATCTATTGCGTAGACACTATCACTTAAGCTGCTTTCATTCTACACAAACCCTCGTTCTTTTCCAACCATATCTGTCTCCCAGTTGTCTCTTCACATGTGTTTATGAAGTCAGCTTGCAAGCCCTGTGATTAGTGAGACACGGAAACAGCTGATGTATCTGTTTTCCCGTGGCTTCACTTAGCTCGGAGGCCTCCAACCTCTGTCTCAGCTGCTCTGGGAAGTACTGTGGATTTGGGGGAGTAGATACGTTCAGAGTGGAAGGGACAATGCCATGGGAGGCGGAGATAGTGTGGGCAAAGACACCCATTGGGCAAGACTAATTTTCTGATGGCCGCATCATTCACTCCTTCCCCAGAGCCACCATTATCTCTTTGCCAGTTTAATGCTGCAGCCTCCTTACTGATTCCTCTTTGGCGCCTCCCCAGTCCAGTTTCTGCTGAACAATCGGGGAATCCATGCATCATACGCAGTATTTAGTGCCTGGGCCTTGAAGAGTCTGATTAAAAGATTAACTAAAAGCCCCAAGTAAAAATGACAGCTACTGCTGCGAGCTCCTGGTGCAGGGTCTTGCATTGCTGACCATGGAGTGTCGGAATGTCTCAGTTCTCATGTCTCTCACGTGTGTGGCTTGTACGGTACATGTACACCCAAGACATTATTGACACGTAACAAATTAAAGCTGGCAGATGTTCTAACAAAATCAATTTGCTACAATTTCCCTGCAGATAGACATAAAGTGTCTTGGGTAAGGGACTCACTTTTCTTAATGGCACAAAGTCACCTTTTGGGCAAGTGGTGGCCTATGGTCACTTGAGTACTGCATGCTAGGCCTGTGGATGATATCTGGTAAAAATGAGATTTAAAACAAAACCAGCAGATTACAAATAAATCCCCAGAGCACTGTGTACAATTGATACTATATCAACACAACTCCATTTTTGTTGAGTAAATACCTCACTGTATTTATTCCAGTACTGTTTATCACTACTATTATTATTTTTTACAAAAAAGAAATATCAATTTTAAATACATATACTCAAAACATATATGTCAGATGTCAATTCCACAAGGGAAGACAGTTGTAGCTTTAATCTAATCATCTTTTCCCTGTGGTTGTTCTGTAGCATCTGTTAGCAGTAGAACCTGGATGGTGGGGGATGGGTAAACCTGGAATAAGGAATTTCCAGAATCTCTCTATTGGGAAATAATCCCACTGATGTAGGTTCTCATCTTTCTTAATCCAGAGCCCCCCTGGATTTTTCTTTCTAGCACCAGCTTGGGAAGTACAGGCTGACTTCTTACTGGACTGTACTCAGCTGGGGAACCAACTCCCCAACACTTTTCTTCCCACCATTACTATGGGCTAAAGAATTTGGGGGGATAAACTCTTCTGTTTACTGTTAACTCCACTTAGGTAGTTTGGGGGGAATTTCATACATCTTGCTTATGAGTAGAGAAAAGGGCAAAATTTCCTAAATAAAACCTGTAATGCCAAGCACTACTTTAAAATAAAGTCCATTTTTAATAACATTTTATAATCCATATTCTTGGAGTTGAAATCAATGGTCTTGGACGGCACTGAACCAATGTATGACCACAGAGTTGAAAGAAAAAAAATCCGTGAATTTAATGTTATTCTAAAGAAAGTTCCCATCAAGTTAGCATAGGGTTAGGATTAGGGCTAGGCAATTTTAACTACCAGTTTACCTTTTTTTTTAAGGGTTTTTTTAATTGAGGTATAGTTGATGCACAATATTACTTAAGTTCCAGGTGTACAATATAGTGATTCACAATTTTTAAAGTTGATACTATATTTATAGTTATTATAAAATATTGGCTACATTCCCTGTGCTGTACAATATCTCCTTGTAGCTTATTTATTTTAAACGTAGTAGTTTGTACCTTTTAATCCCCTACCCCTGTATTGTACCCCTTCCTTCTCCCCATTGGTAACTACAAGTTTGTTCCCTGTTATCTGTGAGTCGTTTTCTTTTTTGTTACTTTTATTTTTTAGATTTCACATACAAGAGATATCATACAGTATTTGTCTTTCTCCGTCTGACTTAGAGTTAACCTGGCATTATGCTAAGTGAACTATCCATGTTGTTACAAATGGCAATATTTCATGCTTTTTTATGAATGAGAAGTATGTCATTGTATACATACATCACATTTTCTTTATTCATTCGTCTGTTGACGGACACTTAGGTTGCTCCTTGGCTAGTCTTGGCTGTTGTAAACAATGCTGCTGTGAACATATGGTTACGTGTATTTTTTTGAGTTAGTTTTTTCATTTTTTTGAATATATTGTGAAGGAAAAGCCCAGCTGGGCTAACGTGCTAAGTCACAAATCTAAGTGTGATAAGTGTCGGTTTACTGATCTAAGTTCTGCCGGGCTAACTCGTAAATCTGAAGTTTAGTGTCAGTTTACTGGGCTAACAAGCTAACTCGTAAATCCAAGCTCAACAAGTGTCAGTAACGTGATCTGTTCCGAATTGATAAGCTCCAGTGTACTGATTCCTTGCTTTTTGTTGTTTAAACCTTATTGGCTAATAGCCCCATACTTGTAATTAACCCTATGAAACCTCATGTGCATGTCTTGGAGATGCTCAGAGCTTCGGAGCAGAAGCCCCCCTGAGCCCGCCGGCGTAATAAATCTGAGTACTCCAACCCTCTGAGTGGTGCTTGTTTCTTGACTGGCCTGTCGTTTCCGTAACAATATACCCAGGAATGGAATTGCTGGATCATATGGTCGTTCTGTTTTTAGTTTTTTGAGAAACCTCCATACTGTTTTGCACAGTGGCTGCACCAGTTTACATTCTCATCAACAGTGGACAAGGATCCCCCTTTCTCCACATTCTTCTCAACATTTATTGTCTTTTGGCGATAGTCATTCTGACAGGCATGAGTGATGTCGCATTGTGGTTTTAATTTGCATTTCCCTGATGGTGAATGATGTTGATCATCTTTTCATGCAGTTTACATTTCTAATTGATTCAAAATATACACTTACAATTTACCTTTCATTCATTCCCTCTTATAGCCTGAATTATCCAGTCAGGAAATTCAGACATTAAGTAGTGCAATGCTTCCTCCAGTTCCCCTGTTTTTCCCCCATGGAAATTCCTGCGTGTCTCAGAGAGCTAGTTCACAACTGACCTTTTAGGATCTGTGTGCTCCTTGTAGGGTGGGATCTTCTGTGTGCCTGATTTCCCCTGCCATATTGCAAAATCCTCGAAGGCATATTTTATGTTTAAAATCCCTTTTTGCATCCTAATGGCACCTAGCAGAGAGCCTTACACAGAACGTTCAGTTACATGTCAGGTTACATTAAACTTCTCTTTCTCAGAATTTGAAAACTTACTGTTCAGTAGGAGACTAAGTGAATTTTTTGCCCTTCTCTAGAAAAATGGCTTACTCAGTTAAAATTTTTAATTAATTTCCTTTTTTATTTTTGCCTTTTTCACTGCTTCTTCCCTCGTGAGAGTTTATAGACAATGCGCTATCTTCACATTTTCCAGCGTGCCGCTTTCATTTCCATATAAATATATATGCTATTTATTCCCCAGTTTCTATTTACAAATTTCCTCCATTTAAAACTTTCATGTTAATGTTGGAACAGCTCGGTCACTAAGGCTGCCGTCTGATGAGAATATCGCCTGCCTGGGGGCAGCCCGCGGGGCCAGATGACAGTTCCGTCCAGCCATTTCACTATCTTTGATTAATTTGGTATAAGGCAGGGTGGCTTAGGAAATACAGAGTGACTTAGGAAAAGTCAGCAAAGGTGAATAAAGTTATTTCTTCCTCATTTTTAGGAAACAGTTTTGTCACCTTGCTATTACTGTTTTTTTTTTCCTGCATGAAGTTTACTTTAAACATTTAGCTGGGTTGCAATAAATTATCCAAATCCGAGATTGCCCAGATAGTAAGTAGAGGAGGATTTTCTGTTAGGTTCCCAAGTGTTTTTGGCCACAGTGTCTCCTCTTCCCAGATTTTCCCTTCCAGCAACTACCTGTTGTTCCCTTTTGTGCCAGGCTTCTGTTTTTCAGCACAGCCTCTTTCTGTGGGATCAGCATTAGGGTCAGAATTGTCTACAGTATGTTATTCTTCCTTGTCCTTTCCACCCTTTCCTCAGTGTCTGAGTACGTTGGTTTGCATACAAACACACACAGGCACACACACAACACACCCATCCACCCCTCCCTGATGGTTTTACACCTTTGGGGAAATGCATTTTTATGTTTTCTCTGTTGACAATTTTGCATGACTCTGTCTGGCAGGCAGTTAACCTGGAGACTCTATAAAAGAATGTGTACAGGTAAAGGGGGAAGAAAGCAGAGTTAGCAAAATTGATCACACATGGAGGAAGTGGACAGACAGGCGTGACCCACAGAGTTGCTGATTCTCATCTTTGTGTGTGTGTATTTATATATAATTCCCTTTTGACCTCCCCACCTCTGATACGCGTGTGAAAAATATCTAATTTTCCTTTGAGAACTAACCTGTGAATTTTAGGGCTAGTGTTCGAGTAGGGCTTAACGTGTGGGTCCTATCGCTTTAACGTCTTGAGTTGGTGCATCCTTAAAACATTTTATCTTGGCTCATGAAGCAGAGTTAAAGGCAACTCCCCCAAAGCTATTGCTGCAGACACAATGTTCTGTGTTTTTATTCTAGAAGGATTTGTGGTGTTCAGATTTGGTTACCTGGGCTTCTCACCCAATTTAAAGGTATCCATTGTGAATAATTTTATCCCGTACATGAAATTATAAATTAATGTTGGCTAATAGACTGTGATTCACTGGCTACAGCTCAGTAACGTCACTCCTTTTATTTTGTTAAAGTCAGTTTTGTTAAGCACCGCTCGCGCTCATGGAGTCTCTCCGGGGCATAGCATTAGACTAATAGTAAATTCTGCAGTAAACCCGTGGAGCCACAGTGCATTGGCTTTGATGCAGGAAAGCAGATGTGGGGAGTGAGGAGGGCCATGTCCCAGGTCTTGGTTGAGCCCCTGGGACGTGTCCCGCCAAGTGTGGGTCCTTGGCTTCGCGCAGGAAACAATTCAAGAGCGAGCCACCGTTGAGTGAAGGTAGATTTATTCAGAAAATGCATTGAAAGGCAAGAGAAAGGCCACGAGGTGTGGGGGTTGGGTGCTCAGATTAAAAGTAGGCACACACTCCATAGACAGAGTGTGGGCCCTCTCCAAAGAGGGAGAGAGAGGGGCGGCTGCCAGGCTCAGTGTTGTCAGTTTTTATGGGCTTGGTGGCTTCATATGCTGATAAGTGGAAGTACCAGTCTAAGTAGCCTGGGGAGGGGGCTGGGATTCCCAGGAAGTTGGCCATTTCCCACTCTTTGACCTTTTGTGGCTAGCCTTGGGACTGCCATGGCGCCTGTGGGCGTGTTATTCACCATGCTAATATATTACAGTGGGCATATAATGAAGCTCGAGGTCTACTAGAAGTTAAATCTCCCACCATCTTGAGCCTCAAGGCCTCCTGGGGGTTGAATCTTTCACCATTTTGATGTTAATTGCTGTAGCATTCCTTGAATGGCTGTGCCCTGCCCCCTTCCATCCTGTCTCAGTTTATCATTCAGGTGTGGTGGTGAAAATGAGCATTTCCTCAACTATCTAACATTTAATAGAGATTTTTACTGGGCTTAGGAGCAAAACACTACATCTAAGTCTTGGGTAAGCCCTGTGTCCCCCTGAGGCTTCTGTTCATTTATGCTATATGACTTCCTCATATCAAGTTAAGTCAGTGGGAATTCATTCAGCACCCACAAAATGCCCATCAGAGTTAGACACTAGGTGGATGTTCTTAAGTAACTGCTGTCTGCCAAGAAGGATGTAAGGTTTGCCGAGATACAGATTGTTGTCTCTTTCTCTCCAGTATCCAGAACATGCTGGGTACCTACTAGGCTCTCGATAGTAAAGATTGTTAAAGAAATGAATAAAGAATATTGTTTTGCTTCAGCAAAATTATGGAGTGCCTTCAGACTGGAAACTGTAAAGGTATCTTACCACCATTCAGCAGGATCTAAGGTTGGAGCGTGCGGGAGGGTGGGAGTAAAGGAAGCTGGGTAGACATGGCTGCTGTTAACCACCGGCATGTGGACACGTGGACGTGGGTGCTTGTGTGTTCTGGGGCTTGGGAGTAGATTGAGACCGAGGTTGAAAGTTTGGATGATGTATGGAACGTGAGCTTTATCCACGCACATCAGAGTGAGCTTCGGAACGCAGATGCGTGGAACCTAGGAGTGCTCAGCGCCCTCTGCAAACATTCTGACCAGAGACCATCCGGCTGCACCTGGCACCTTGGCAGTGTGGAGTTTATTACTCATGGGCAGATAATTCCATTTTTAGACTGTTTCATTTACAGAGATTTTTTTTCCTTATATTGAGGTAAAATTTCTACTTACTAGTCCTTAGTTGTGCTCCCTAAAAAGTATTTATCACCGTTTCTTTCTCTGTCAGGGGATGGCATCATTTTAACATGACTCATTCTCATATCTCATTCTCTCTCTCTCTTTGGGGACATCTTGCTAGTAAAATAACATTTCCTGGATCATATGTTTCACGCAGGCCACGACTTCTGGTCCTTCTCTGTCTACTTGCTTATCCACAGCCTCCAGTGTGTATGCGTTATTTTTTCTTTGAATAGAGGGGTACTTTCCATACTGTAAGATGGACACATCTTCAGTCTACAGTTTGAGTTTTGACAATTTTATACACACCCCTGTAAACAGTATCCCAGTCAGTATATAAAGCATTTTCATCATCCTGGAAATTTCCTTTGTGCTCCAGGGAGACAAACCCTCTTCTGACTTCTGTCACGATAGGCTTTTTTTTTTTTTTTTTTTTTGAACTTCATATTAGTGGAATCAAACAGCACACACTCTTTTTCATTTGGCTTCTTTTAGTCAGCATGTTGCACGTGTGAGTAGTTTGTCCCTTGGCGATGCTCAGTGGGATTTCGGTGTGTGAATACACCCCCATGTGTTTCTCTCTGCCCCCGTTGCTGACGTTGGGTGCGTGCATTACTCTCTACCTTTGATTACCATCGGTAATCTGACCAGTGGGTGCTGGAAGAGGACTGCTGCCTCCCTCGCTCTGGCATTGTACTTTTGTTAGTCTAACATAAGATTGCATTAGTTACTACAGCATCTGTATCATGCTGTTGATATGCTGGTAGACTGAAAAGAGCAGAGCTTTGCAGCAAGAGGTTCAAGTCCCCGATCTGCCTCTTGTAATCTGTAGGACACAGGGGAATTGTATTGTATCTTTGGACCACTGTAAAATGGGAACAGTAATAATGCCTGAGTCTCTGATACCTATGGGTAGAAGCTTATGGCACTCAATGAGTGTTAGTTTGTAACCACACCTGCCTACCTGCTTTATGCTGGAATTACTGTCTATGAGAACATGCTATAGTTTTGTCAGCCCCTCTCTCTTCTGTACTTAGGCACTTTCATAAACTCAAGTGCCACGTTTTCACATTTATCTTGTTTATTTTCATACAAATCCAATCCATCATTTTACTCCATTGAGACCACCTAACTCTTGACTTGATCAACCAGCAGAGTTGCTGTCTGCCTCGGCTCTCCGTTGTCTATGGATTTGATAAGCAGATCATCCTGTACTCTTTCAAGTCACTCTTAATATTTGGACAGAACAGAAGAAAGGGTTTAGCATAAAACTGACAACCACCCTTAGTTTGAAATTGATCTGCTAATCAATACTCTTTGGGTCCTGCTGTGCTGGCGGCTTCAAATCCAGTGAACTATATTATTTTTTAGTTATCTTTTCCTAAGATATCAAGAGCTATAATTATACAAACTAGGATTCAGAGGCCTTGGACATTCTACAAATATAAAGAGTAAATTGTAACCACTCCTCTGGAATACATCTTTAATTCATTAAAATATCCTGGAAAAAATTTTAATAGCTGACTTCATAATTTCAAATTTTTAAAAGGTCACCCCCGATCTCCCATAGAAAGAATGTTGCATATCTTGTTCAAAATGAGTCATCAGGGAAAAAACCAGAAATGTAATGATATTTAATATTCTGTAATTTAACCATTTTCCATTTCTGTGTGCTTTTTTATGTCTTGCAAAAGTAATAGCTTTCTTGAGATTTTTAGTGAATAAAATTGTATCGGATTCTTTCTTTGCATTATAACTTCTCAGATAATTTAAAAATACCATTAGATACAACAAAGAACAAAGATTAAACAGAATCGTAATCTTTTCTAAGTATATTATCCTAGCTTGATTTTTAAAAGTATCATTTTGGTTGAACTTGACAGTTCCACACATAAGGTACATTTACCTAAGAATATGTGGTTTGTTTTTAGTGGTTATTTTCTCATTCTTGAACGTGAGAGCTGATCACGTGATTAAGCAGGGCCTTGATATATGAACTACTGTTCCAAATTTCTTTCTCCTTTGAAAATTAAGGACCATTAGATTCACATAAAGGAAAAAAAAGGCAGGTTGACTTGGAAGATCCCTAACGGCAGGGCACATGCCAGTTATTTTTACTTCTCATTGCCTAGCATTGTGCTTTGCACAGTGTAGGCACACAATAAACTCTACTAAATTGTGTTGAAGGGAAATTCAGTGAATTCTGATGAGCTGTTTACACATACGATATGAATTTCACATCTGGCAGTGTATTTTCGGAGTTCATCATTCTTACTAAACATCGTCTGCCTATGTACATTACTGTTTTGAAACTGTCAAAGGAGGAGAGTGTTTCTTGTCTTCTGTGATTCTATAGTTGGCAATATTACGGTGTATAAGATCGTTAAAAGGAAATCAGCTGGGAGGGTGACATCTTCAAAAACCTTCCGAATAACACTCATGTAACCTGTTCTCTCAAAAGACACCTTGATGATGAAAAAAAATTTTTTTCTGTACAAATTTGCACCAGAACAATTTTCTGTAGCAGTTAGAAAAAAAAAATCAAAATGTAAAATCACATGGAGATCTCTGTAGTCGCGCTTCTTGGAAAGGTGAGAACTTGTAAGGAGGAGTGTCCTTGCGCTGAGTCTTTGATTTGCAGTCGCTAGATGATCATTATTTATTGCCTTGTTTACGGGACTCATAGTCACTTCCTGTTAGTTGCACATTCCTTCATGTAAAGATGACTGTATTCACACAGAAATCCTACACTTGTCTTTGAGAAGCCTCCAGATCACATTTTTCTGATCTTTAATTTTGTTTTTTGTTTTGTGTAAGGGGAAGTTAGCAAAATGAGGAAAGAACTAACGAAAAACATTTTCATCATTATCGTCATCACCTTTGTCAGTATTGCAATTGAAATGAACTTTAAGGCTAGAGCTTTGGCATGAATTATTATTTTTTTTAGCTCTTGAATTTGAAGTAGATGGTTTTAAGAGAGATGTCTGTTTACATGTGACTTAGTCTGGCAGATAAATCAGGGATCCTAACACCAAATTTAATATCCAGGAGTATAATAAGGATTTGTGATGCTTCCTAGAGGACCTGAGTCTATAAACCAATGAATAGTTTACAATGAGACATAAATATAGCCTATAAAACATGCAGCCTTTTCATAGAAAGTCTTGATGTGTTTGAGGTTTGGCAGTGATGAAAGACAAACACCGTTCTTACAAATTTTATGTAAAGATGGCTTTATGTTTCAAACATTAATAGGAGGAAATTTTATAGCCTTAACTGGACTGAAGGCATTACTGGCCTAGAAAAGGGGGAGCAACTGAGAACCAGAAAGACTCCCCTGAAGGTGAAATCCCATGGGTCCTGATTAAGGTTTGGCTTCTTCACTGAAAATTGTCTGCATTTGGAAATGATGGGACCAGGGAGAAACTCACTAAGAAATAACCGGGAGGATGTTCTGAAATAAAATGAAAAAAAACCCCAGATGAATAATTTATGACCAGGTCTCATCCTAAATTCTCATCTTCTTAAGGAACACATGAGCAGTCTGTTAGAGATGAGCCTCTCTTCGTGAGGTGCCAGCCTCTGTTGACGTGACGGAAGCATTTGCAAGCTCAGTGCATTTTTCAAGTTCAACTTTATTCGTTTATTTTCCTGCAGATCTGCGTAGTAAGTCATGGCTGCTTTGCTCAGCAATAGAAATGTTTTACATGTGCCCCTCTCTCCCAAGAGCCCTGACTTCCGCAGAGTTGCCTTATTAATTGTCCCTGAACATGACCTCAGAATCTCAGTATGTGCCTGTAAGCCCCCCAGGCTGTGGTCCTGCTCGCTCTCTCCTCATTTCACCGCTGGGGTCCAGATAAATTGAAATGCCTGGCCATGCCCATCCTTTCACGAGGTTCTAAAGCCTCATCTAGTTAATTAAGAGTAGGTGTAGGGAAATAGAGACCTTGCTTTTTTTTTTTTGCTAGAATCAGGAAATTACTCTCCAGATGAAGGAACCACCAGCTAGCAGCTGTCAGCTTAAGTTTGACCCTTTGCACAGGCATTTCTGGGTTACCTTAACAATGCAAAAAGAAGTGATCAGAAAGAGAAGGTTAAAAAAAATCTCATTTAAAATCAAATCAAAAAGAGTAAAATACCTAGGAATAAGCTTAACCAAGGAGATGAAAGACCTATAATCAGAACACTATAAAACCCTGATACAGAAAATTGAGGCTGATGTAAAGAAATAGAAAGATACCCTATGTTCTTGAGTTGAAAGAATTAATATTGTTAAAATGCCCATACTACCCAAAGCAATCTACAGATTTAACGCAATTCCTATCAAAATACCCATGATATTTTTCACAGACCTAGAACAAATAATCCTAAAATTCATATGGAACCACAAAGACCCTGAATTGCCAGAGCAATCTTGAGAAAAAAAAAAAGAACAAAGCTGGAGGTGTCACTCCCAGACTTCAAACTGTACTACAAAGCTGCAGTCACCAATCAGCATGGTACTGGCACAAAAACCAGACTCGTAGATCAATGGAACAGAATAGAGGGCCCAGAAATAAGCCCACACACCTATGTTCAGTGAATCTGGGACAAAGGAGGCAAGAACATGCAGTGGAGAAGACAGTCTCTTCAACAAGTAGTGCTGGGAAAACTGGGCAGATGCATGTACAACGATAAGGTTAGAACATTCCTCATACTGTAAACAATAAACTCGAATGGATTAAAGACCTGAACGTAAGAAACCATGAAATCCTAGAAGAGCACATAGGCAGAACACTCTTTGACATATATCATAGTGATATCTTTTTTTTAAATCAATCTCCTATGGCATAAGAAATCAAAGCAAAAATAAACAAATGGGACCTAATTAAAATTAAAGACCTGTGCACAGTAAAGGAAAACATGAAGAAAACGAAAAGACAACCTACAGAATGGGGGAAAATATTTGCAAATGATATGAACAACAGGGGGTTGGTATTCAAAGTATATAAACAGCTCATACAATTCAATATCAAAAAAACGAACAACCCAATTAAAAAACAGACCAAAGAGCTGAATAGACATATTTCCAAAGAAAACATACAGATGACTAACAGGCACTTAAGATGTTCAACGTTGTTAATTATTGGAAAAAGACATATCGAAACAGTAATGAACTGTCACCTCTATCTCTTCACATCATCTCTCTATTCATGTCTGTCTCTGTGTTCAAATTTCCTTTTTTTTATAAGGACAGCAGTCATTGTTGGATGAGGGGCCCACCTACTCCAGTAGGACCTCATCTTAACTAATTCCATCTCTAACAGCCTGTTTCCAAATAAGGCCACATTCTGAAGTACTGGGGGTTAGGACTTCAGCATATGAATTCAGGAGACGGATACAGTTCAACTTACAATGGCAAGTATCACTTTTGTAATTTTTTTTTAAAGGATAAAGTGAGGCAACTACAAAGAAAAGGACATGGGGGTTGGCGTTAAGGAGGCACAGACGTTCCAGACTTGGCTCTGCCGCTCTCCAGCTGCGCTGGGCAGGTCAGGAAGGTTTGACTTGGCTGATCTTGGAATCTTGTCATCCCTTTAAGCAATCTGCATCTCTGCCCAACGTGGCCGATTTTTCTGGGCCCAGGGAATTCTCCTTCTTTGCTGCTGACAAACCACGTGGGCCCTAAGCAGTGCATCTTGTCCCCATCTTTATGTCCTGTGTTTAGCACAGCTCAGATCTTTTATATATGTATATATTTTACAGGGAGTTAGAACACTTGCCTCTGGTGAAATGGCCCTGATGTTCCCTGAGTGGCTCAATTGCAGCCAGCCTGGAATAATAATTTGCTGTAATTCTGTGCGTCCATCAGTCCCCCAACTACATATAACACCACGTTTTATGTCCTCAGATCTTGGGGTGCTTATTTAGCACCAGGGGTTTTTAAGCAAAGGATTTCTTGACCTCAAGCCAGGATCTCATATAGCACCTCGAATTCCCCTCTGTGATCTTCCTCCTCCGTGTAACTGGCCCAATTTATACTGTAGTATTTCTGGAAAAGCGATGGCCCCTATCCGAGTGACTCTGTGGGAGAGTGAGTCTCTTTTCCACGAAAGAACTGTTGGACCAGGTTCACCCTGGGAGCCAGGTCAGCCGTGGCCTTCCTCAAGCTCATCTGGCGCCCCAGCTCCTTTCTTGAGAAGTGCTGCTGTCACGTTTCACCGTACTTTCTCGGTTGTGGTCTAATAAGGTGACGCAAAGGTCACAGACACTGATGGGCCAGCATCCCCCCTTCAGGGTGTGATGGTCACTCCTGCTGATGCCGGGTAACAGCAGTGTCTGAGAGGTGGTGATGGACATTGCTTCACGCCAAATTCAAGCCCCTGCAGGTCTTAAGATGAACAGGATCATTTCAAACAAGACAGAGGAACAGTCTCCGCTGGCTTATCCTGTCTGCTTATTCGAGCTGGTGCTTATCATCGCAGTTCTGACACGCAGGTGATGCGAGAGCTGATGCACGGCAGGGACACGGGGTTGCAGACAGCTTGAGCAGACGGCTGCTGATGTAGGTCAAATGCTTTTGAGTGGCTTTACTTTTTGTGCTTTAATCAGGGAACAGCGAACTGGATGCTGTAGTTTGCAAGGTGTGTTAAAATGCATGGGTGGGTTGCATTGTCAGAATGAGGATGACTGTAATGTATTTTGCACATGTCATCATTGTATGTTTATGATGGTTTTTCAGTGCAACTCTTAACTTGGTTTCATCATTTTTACGTCCAGGCATTTCTAAACTGTCTGAACTTAGTGGGAATTCAAAATTCTGAGTTGCGTTTTCTTGTAAATTCTGGAGTCAGGGCATTTATGATTCCCATCGATGGATCTGTACCTTTAATTTTGTGGGTGATTAATTCCAAATGGGTGAGGTATTGGAGTCAATATGGATACCTGGGGTGGACTGGGTGCCTGTTAGGGCTCCTCACTGCCTGAGGGTAAAGATAAAGGCCGCCTACTCGGTATTAAGGTTGACTAGTGGGTAGTGGAGTAGCTGAGCGGAGGTTAAGATCACCGTCTTGCTTGTTAGCTCCTTACTATGGCTGTGAGGAGTCAGTCCCTGCCGTTGGGTTTGGATATTCGGTTATAGTGTGCTTGTGTCTCACATGGAAGGTTTTAGCTGGATAAACAATCTCTTTATGGCTGCAGTGTGGAAAGAGAAAAAGTTTGAGTGTTTCTTCTGTTGATGCTCTGGCTCTGCGGAGTGATACGATCTGTAAAGTCTCCAGCTGGTGCTTGAGTGGTCCTGGGGCGTGCACCCTCGTTGTTCTTATCTAGGACACGCATGGAGTGGCAAACTGTGTCAATACAGGCCAGCGGGAAGCTGCTGTTTTAGAGCCATGGGGGAAGTTCATTGGGGCTCAGTGCTTGGGATTTCTCTGACTTCCATATTCTTTGATATTTTTTCCCCATATTTTCCTCTGGTTTTATGTCACAGGACTATCGTGGACGCCATGACGGGTACCATTTAGGAAAAGTGGTCAGACTTTGTGTGGGAGGAACGGTCTTCCTTACGAGCCATCTAGTCACACTGTACATGTGTATACTCTGCTCCAAATTACTTAACTTTGTTAAGACTGAACTTGGTGAGGAAGGAGACTGTGATAAACCATCTTAAGCCTCTTCATAGGACTTGAGGTCGGTGTCTCATGAGTATTTGTGGAATGAATGAATTCAGCCAAGTAAATGATTATTTTAAAGACAGATTCAATTATTTTAGAAATAAGAGTTAAATTTTTCCTTCAGAAGACCTTTGTATCTTAATGCAGACTTTATCCTGATGACACAAAATGATGCTTTAGACTGGTCACTAGAAAGTCTGAAATCTTCAGTCTTAGTAAGAGCAGACCCAGATTTACTGTCAGTTTCTTTCCTACATTGGCATAGGTATAAACAAACAAATGACCAGTCTGAGAACAGATCCTACTCTAAATGTTTTCAGTTTAGGGAGATTTTCTAGTAAAATCCTCATTGACTCTCAGGGGGTCACATTCTTTTAGTTTCCGACCTTATGCTTTTTTTTTTTTTTTCCTGGAAAGATTTCTGGTTCTGTTAAAGATTACTAATACAGAGAAGGAAATCACCTCAGTCTAACAAAGTGGTGTGCAGGGAACACAAGCATGATTGATTTATAAGTGACACAGGCATGAAAGAAACCATTTAGTCTGCTTGCAGAGTGGAAAAGGACTTTGTTGACTAGTATGAATGGAGGATAGAATATTTCCCTCACAAAAGCTAAGCTCCAGAGAGCAGACATTCAGTCTGTTTCCTTTATTTATTCCTAATAACCTAGAGCACATAGTAGGCTCTCAACAGATGCTTATTGAATCAGTTGAGTGAAGGCATAATAATGTGATAGAGTTTTGACATCCAAGTGATACATCAAGTAAGGAAAGATATTTTGGCTTAACCTCCAGAAAACTGCTGTAACTGCCCTACTGTCCTGGTTTGGAAGTGAACCTACACGCTTCTGTAGGAATGCAAAAGACAGCTATAATATTGAATCTGTTGATTATATAGGACAAATCCCTTTAAAAAGATGGGTCTCAAGTCTTTTGATTAAATCTCTCTCTTGAAAGTTAAACCTTATGCTTTGAGATAATCGTAGATTCATGTTGCAGTTGTAGGAAATAATACAGAGAGAGCCCAAGTACCCTTTACCCAATTTCCTCCAGTGGTAGCTTCTTACAGAAATACAATGTCGCAGCCAGGTTGTTGACATTGATACAGTCAAGCCAGAAAACGTTTCCATCACAAGGATCCCTCATGTTGCCTTTTTTTGTTTTTTTCATAGCTGCAGCTCCCTCCAACTCTCCCAGACCCCTCCCGAACCCCTGACTTCTGATCTGTTCTCCAGCTCTATAATTTTGTCTTTTTATGTATGTTATATAAACGGAACCACAGCTGGTAACTTTTTGAGATGGGCTTATTTTACTCAGCATGAGATTGTGCTGGCAGGTGGAGGTTCAGCTCTGGCAGGGATATGAGAAGACCGCCTGGCTCCATCAGGCAAGGAATGGAAGATCACAGCCCCACCAACCCCGCCCTGGCAGGGCAATCAGAACATGACCTGGTTTCACTGGCTGGGGGATGGAAGACTAGCTTTCTACTTGGCCGTGACAAGACCATCCAGTGGGGGAGTTGGATGTCTACGCCTGCTTCCATGATGGGAGGCTGAGCTGGGGTGGGTGCTTTGAAGACTAACTTCCTGCTTGGCCCTGCCCAAACCACAACTTCCCGTCTTGCTATATGGGTGCAGTAAAGAAACTCAGGGCACTCACTGCCTCAGGTCTGTAGGCTGTCTGCTTTCTTCTTTCTACCCTTCAGAGTCGGCCGGTGCTCGCTGGGTTGTGTCCAGGGGTTTCAGTGCAGGAGGGAGGACCTGGGAGGAATGGGGCTACTCCCATCTTGGTAGAACCAGAAGTCTCTGAGTCTTCCTTTTCAACAGAATTTTGTACAACTTTTTTCAGTGCACTTGATGAATTGTTAACTTTGACAGAGGATGTTAATTTTCATACTCTGTCTTAAGAGTGTGTAATTTCTATTGCCATTCAGTATATATCCTGTACTTGAGACAAGTATCTGTATTAAATTCTTTGAAATAAGACTTTCATCAGGGTAAATATCTAAGGCTGATATGATAGGTCAGCTTAGAGGGAGAAAAAGACAAGGGTGTAGATCTCTCTTGAAATTGTCTTATAATTTACAAGTGTTACTTTGCATATTTATTTTCCACAGTTTGGCTGATAGAAACTATCCATCATTTTGGTGTTCTGAAGACTTGAAAGAGAATTCCTTACAGTTGTAGAGCGTTTTTGCCATACTTGTAAGTGGAAGGGGCTAAGAAATTTTATGGTCGTCTAAAATAATTCATCTCAGCAGGTTTTCCATACTCAGACTGTATACTGTTGATCATGTGTTATTTTACTCCTTGTTTTTATTATGTTCTTACTCTCCGACTCTCTTCTAGCTCCTTGGAGCTCTTCTTCCCACAAAGGCACAGGAACTCACCTCTTTCTTTGTAGAATTGGAGTAACTTCCAGGATATTTGCCTGTTACAGAGATTAGGGAGGGAGCCAATAAAATTATATGAAGGAAATTAATTAGCTTCAGCCATTCAACTTTTTAGCTGGAGCTCTAGGTCAGATGACCTCTCCCAAGACAAATCTTTCCGAAGACAACCTCAAAAAGTCTAAATCCCTGGAGGCAACTAAACTATGTCCTTATTAATTCAAAGTAAAGAATTCTAAATAAGCATCAATTCGGGTAAAGAGATTTAGAAGAAATTAAATTGCCCAGTGGTTTTGGTATATTTTGGGCAATCTGAACTCAATTTACAATTTTAGTCTCTGACATTCACATGGTATGAGGAATTATTTCACACGTGAACATTCACATATACATCATATAATAATAATAATAGATTATAATTATAATCTAGTATTATAAATATTAGACCTAGAAATTAAATAATGTATTCTATACACTTAAAAAATCCCTTATATAACCTTGTATTTATTTGGCAGCTACTTGATAAATATTTGCTGAACATGGGATTGATTTAGGTCATTCAGCTTTCCCCTCATTAACAACTTCTTAGGCACGATCTATGGAAGTGGTCCTGCCATTGTTGCCTTGAGTCGTCTTTCTCAGTACTTCTCATCACACTGCTCTGCTCTTATTCACAGTCCTGCCAGTCACAGCTCACCGGGAATGCACCCCATCTGCTCGATTCCACCTGTGGGGGTTAGCCCTCAAGGTGCTCCCCGCTTCAAAGCTAGTTATGCTGTTGTCCCCGGTGTTTAGCATCCATGCCATGGGCATTCCTGCCCGTGTTTATGTGAGATCTTCCCTCTGCCCAGCACCAGACTCCAGCCTGCCATGTCTTCCCGCGTTCTCTTCTTTCATGTTCTCATCTACAGCTAAAATTCCAGCTCATTTCTCATTTCTTCCTTGATGCTTCCTATAAATACTTTAATGCATGCTGTTACATTCTTATATAATCATTAAGACAGTATTGTACCTCAGAGGTACCCCATTGTACATAATCTCACATCTTTTTTTTTCTAATTTTATTTTTGCTCCCCTCCAGCCAATGGTTTTTGTTACACCGTTGCTTACTCTGATGAGGTCAGATGGTCATGTCATGGGTTCTCAGGACACTGTGTAGCACCTGCCAGCACTGGGATTGCTCAGAGCCTCTCTCCACACTGCCTCCTGGGTCTTAATTCTCATCACTTGACTCAGTCCTATTCATTTTCCAGGACAGCTCAGCAATCATTTCATCAGAGAAGACTTCTATAAATCTCTGACTAGGTCACTCTAATACTCTTCAGTGATTCTCTTTTGTAGCACTTGGATTTTATAATTATATATTAATTCATTCTGTGCATTCATTCATTAATCTGTTGATTGCTTATTATGTGCCAAGTAATGTTTCAGGAGCTGGAGACAGATTAGTGACAAGACAGATACAACTTCCTGCCCTAATGCCCTTACTACATTCTTGTGGGAGAGGATAAACACTAAAAAGCAAAATAAGTAAGTAATATTAGAAGATCTGTTAGTCAGAAAGGACTGAATTGTGCTGTGGTAACCAGAAAGTCCACAGTTCCGGAGCCCTTAACATAACAAGATGTCCTGCTCAGGAAAAATATGCTATGGGTCTGAGTAACTCTGGGGAAACTTTCCTCTGCAGTGGTTTGTACAGTCTGAGATGCTTCAGTCTTTAGCACCTCAATCTGAAAATGAAATCAGCTTCATGATTACCACAGCTGAGGAAACAGATCACTGGGAGGGTCTTGCCTTGGTGGTTAAATACCTTAGCATGGAAATGGCATGTGTCAATCCTGCTGATCACCCACTGGCCAGGATTAATCATCCGCCTCAGTTTATATGGGGTTAGGGTTGGGGTTTTTGGTCAGTCTAATACATTGATTTCATACTTATCCAGTTTTCTTTTAGCTTTTGTTTTAAGTTACTCCAGTCACTACAGTATCAAGCTCAAGAGCGTGGGTTTTATAGCCGGACAGTCCTGGATTTTGCCTGCATATTACCTTCACTTTGGGCACATTGCCTAAATGCCCTGAGCCCCAGTTTTCTTTGTACATTAAGGGTGCTGATAGTCATCTCATAAGACTTCTCTGAGTGTTAAATGAGAAAAGTTGCAAAGCCCTTAGCATAAAACTTGTCGCTGGGGAAGAACTCCTCAAATGGTTTCTCTCTTTCTCACTTCCTCTCTCTGTAGGTCTGTGTGTACACATATACATCCGCGGACAAAATGCATATTTGAATGCAGTATATATTTAACATTTTGGTTAATGTGTATATTTCATATAATGTTGAAATATTGGTTGCCTCAAACACTTTATTTTACTCTCACGCCAAAAGCAGAGGGAAAACTACCGGGGATTTGGAGCCAGAAGCCTGATGCTTGAACCCCAAATGTACTATTTTTTATTCAAGAGGATTGTTCTCTCTGAGATTCCATTTTCTCAGCTGCCAAATATGATGATGATAACTATATTCACCTTAGATACATAACAGGGTTAAAGAGAGGCTGAAAATGGAATGTATATAATAGTGCTGTTACTATGATATGTCTTTCTCTACATAACGTTATATGTTAAAATATCTAAGTGGTTCTTACTACTCTTCACATCCTATTTTATTTTGGGAAGATGATATCATTAAAGAAGATACTTTATCAGTGAATCCTGAGAAAATAGCAAAAGCACAGGAGAGAACTTTTATTAGAAACACAGTGTCCAATAACCTGTTAAAAATGTCTCTAGCAACAAAATAAAAATCCAAGACACGACTTTAAGGGAGGCACGGGTGTGGAACCCACAGCATTTTCCCTGAGTTTTACTCAGCGATATGTCAGACTCATTACCTTTGATTCATTGGGTTTCGGTGTCTGAGGCTGAGGACAGCACTTTCTGCAGCCAGTCGCGAAAGAACACATGATGCTGCCAGTGGGCGGCTCAGCGTCTTCACCGCTTTGAGGCCCGGGTCACTGGGAACACTTCAGTGCTGGGAAGTGTCTGAGACCAGGCTGTTCTGGCCGTCAGGCTCATTGGTCTGTACCCAAGGCCTACAGCACATAGTAGGTACTCAGTAATAGGTATTTGTTGATACAGTTCTCTTGTTACTTCCTAGATACATGATGTGGGGCCATTGTTGATCGTGTGAGAAATGTGAGAATTAGGAAAGTAATCAAGAAGACCTGGTACACGGGTGCTGCAGCCTACTTTGAAATGTATGAGAAAGTGAAAGCCATATGCTTATATGTGGAATCTAAAAAATACAGCAGACCGGTGAATGTAACATAAAGGAAGTAGCCTCACAGGTTCAGAGAGCAAACTAGTGGTTACCAGTGCGGGGAGGGGCAAGACAGGAGTTGGGAAGTGGGAGGTACAAACTCCTGGGTGAAGGAGAGGCTCACGGATGTACTGTAGACCATGGGGAATACAGCCAATATTTTGCAGTAACTAAATGGAAAGTACCCTTTAAAAATTGTATACGAATAGAAAATTTCAAAAACCGAAAGATACAATTGATGGAGGGAAAGAAGAGGGATGGTTAGATGAATAGGTATGTGATAAAGGAAATACTGACAAGAGTTGTGGAATCTAGGTGGTGGGTGTATGCGGGTTACCTGTATAATTTTCTAAGCTTTTCTTCTTGTTTGAATATCTTGGTAATAAAATATTTATGGAAGTAAAATGAAACTAGAACTAAAGCGCAGAGAGACAAATTAGCTAGATTCTCTGCTGTTTTAAGAATTGGGGTGCAACAAAGCAGACAGAATAGTGGACGTGTTTTGATGATGTTGTTGTTATTTGCTTCCTCTACCAGCTAGAAGAGACTAGGTATTTGGCTGTAACAAATTAATCCCTAAACCTTAGTCAGTCAATACCACCTAGTTATTTCTCATTCTCATGTTAAATGCAAGTTGACTTGGGGCTCAGTATAGGACCTGTACTGACAGGCTCCATCATTTGCAATGTCACCAATCCTAGCAGAAAGGGAAGAAAGCATGGAGGGTCGCAAAGTGACTTTCAAATACAGGGGAGTCAAGGAGAGTTTGGTATTGGTTAGCGTGAGTTAAATCTTCTGTAATGAGCCTGAGCATGAAGTAGTGAGCTCAATTTCCATGACTTCTTTACTCTTCTAAATTCTCGGTGACAAGCACAAATTGTCATGCCTGTGAATCTGAAATCTTTTTAAAACTCTGAAACACGAGAGACCTTTAGGAACAAATGATACACACTGACATATAGTAGGGGCTCTAATAGGTTCCTTATTTGCACACCCAGACGATGTGCTGTCATTCCAGTGTTCTCTGAATTTATCAACAGGTCAAAAATACTCAGCACTTACATTGTGTCTGAAATTCTCTACCACTCCAAGAGGAATAACAGACTTGGATCCTGTCCTCAAGTCATAATAATCCAGAAGCTAATGGGCACCCAATAGAGAGTAATTGTTACAGATACTGTTTTAGGCTTGATGGTAGTAGACACTATGAATAAAATAGGGTCAAAAAGACGTATCATAGCAGTAGGTGTGCTAGGAGTAATAGCAATAATAGTAACAGCAGCTCATGCTCACACTGGGCCTCCTGTGCGTCAGGTAACATTCTGAGTCCTTTATAAATACTGCCCTCTCCAGCATCCCCATCAACCTTGTGGGGTTGGTGCCATCACTGACAGACATTTCATGGAGAAGCAGTGCTTTGAGTTCTGTCACTGAAGTAGATTGATATCAAACGTGAAAAGGAGATGGAAGGACACCCTCAGGGAAAAGGAATTGTGTGCATAAAGTTGCAGAGGGTTAAACAAGCAGAGGATGTGGAAGGGCAGGAAGGAGACCGGGCTGAATAAAGCTCAAGATCCAGGAGGGCAAGGAGTTGGATGGTTGGATGTGACCTGACAGTAGGGACCTTGAGACCCATAGGAAGGCTGAGTTTTCTGTTTTGTTTTTCTTTTTGTGGCATGAAGCGCTTATGTCTGTCCATGAAAATGATAGGGGCCCCAATCAAACTAGAACATACACTTTAATGATAATATTATAAGTCACGTCTGCAACAAGAGAAAAGATGAAAGGACCGATGCATAGCAGTGACACAGCGGTATGAAAGAATTCCAGGTTTTCATGACTTTTGTTGAAAATGGGGAGTAGAACAGTAGAAAACTCAGTCAGAATGTACACTTGCATGGAAGCTTAGACCAGCTACAAAGATTAGAAGGCACAGTCCCCAAGACTGCTTTCGTTTCTGACACCAAGTGCAAGTTTCAGGGGTTCCCCAAGCCACCTTTCAGTTCAGTAATTTCCTAGAAAGATGGACAGAGCTCACTGAAAGCTGTTACAGTCATTGTTATGGTTCATTACAGGGAAAGGATGGAGATGAAGATTAATCAAAGGAAGGACATGGGCAGAGTCCAGGGGAGTTCCAGATTGCGAACTTCTGTTGTCCTCCACCCATGGAGTCAGGGTGCATTACCCTCCCAGGACTGATGTGTGACAATCTGTGTGGAGTATTACCAGCCAGGGAAGCTCACCCAAAGCTCCGTGCTTAGAGTTTTAGCTGGGACTCCATTGTGTAGGCGTGACTGACTGACAACCTACGTGGTTGATCTCATTCTCTGGGTTGGTTGATACTGTGTGACCCAAAGCCCACAGTCTGTTACATTTCTGGTCTGGCATGGCCAGTCTCCACTCAGACCATATGAGTGTAGCCAGTCCCCTCTCCACCTCCCCTAACCTACCCACTGCCAACCCCAAATCATGCTGTTGGACTATCTGACATGACCCAGTGCACCAGGCAAACAAAGGCACTCCTATCAGGCATTATATTCCAAGGGTCTGTGGATTATCTTCCAGAAGCTAAGGGCAAAAGCCAAACCTTCCATTAATTAAGGCCAAATTCTTTACTATACACCCTGATTCCAACATATCATTAATATTTACTGTATTCCAAACAACTGTGCGATGCAGAACAGTTCCTCCAAGACCAACTCTTTAATTTATTGGGTAATTTGCAACAAGTTACCTTCTTTATGTATTTTTACAGAAAAAAAAGCCATTGAACAGATTTTTAAAAAGTTTCCCATCCAAGTACATTTGTAATTTCTTTGTAGAAATTTCTCAGTAGAAAGCCTTGTGTAGCTTTCCCTTTGTGGTTCTATCTTTTTAGATTGGTGGTTACAGTGGGAGAGAGCCAGGTCCCACTCCGTAGTGACATTTCTATGGCTGCAGTGGGTCTAGGCAGTGGGAGATGGAGTTGGCGTTGGCTGGGCTTTTGAGGTGAGGATGTGGCCAGAGTGACAGATTTAAGGCATGACAGGTACAGGAGCAGGGCTGTAACTGACTTGACCTCAGCAGGGATCTATTTGGGTTAATTATACCTCAGTTTGAAGAATTTCTTTGTGTATTTATTATAGTGCCAGTCTGCTAAGTGTGAATTCTCTTACATTTTTGTCTGTCTAGAAATATCTTTACTTCCTCTCTACTTCTGAAAGCTGTTTTCCCTGATGATAGAAAAAAATAACCCTGCCAATTTAGTATTCTAGCACCTTGAAGGTATCAGTTCATTGTCATCTTCCTTCCATGTTTTTGTTGAAAAGTCAGCTGCAAAATTATTTTTTATGTGAGTGTATTGCATCATTTTTCCTCTGACTGCTTTAAAAAATTTTTTTTTCACTTATGCTATGATGTGCCGAGGTGTGGTTTTCTTTGTATTTATGCCACTTAAGGTTCCTGACACATCTGGAATCTGTTGATTTGAAATTTTTCACGAGTTTTGGAAATTTTCAGCCATCATCTCTGTAAATATTACTTAAACTCCATCTTCTCCATTTCTTCTGGGACTTTGATTGCATACCTACCAGACCATCTGACTGTGTTCTCCGTGTCTCTTACTTTCTGTTTGTTTTTTGGGGGTTTTTTTTTTTTTTCTTTTTTTTCTACTTGTGGTTCAAATTGAATATTTTTTCATTGGCTTGTCTTTGAGTTCACTGATTCTGTTTTCTGCTTTGTCAAATCTGCTGTTATGTCTAATGAATTTTTAATTTTATATGTTCTCAGTTCTAGAATGTATATTTGATTCTTTTTAGCAGATTCCAGTTATCTATTGAAGTTGTCTGTTTTTTCATTCATATTGTTCATCTTTTGTGTTTTCTTTAACAAGCTTATAATATTTAAAAATCTTTTTCTTATAACCCTGATATGTGTAATAACTGTGGGTCTGCTTTTAATTCTGTTTATTTTTTTCTCTTAACTGTTGGTCACATTCCTTATCTTTCCATTCATGAATTTTTAAATTATGTACAGGGCATTGTATATAAAGGAAGGATAAGTGCTAAAGTTGATTTTATTTTTTCCCCCGAGAGAGTAATGGGTGAGTAAGTTCAGTCCAGTCGGGTCTGGGTTCAGGAGGGCTGGAAGCTTTGGTTACAATGTTTTCCTTTTGTTCCAAATGTCTGAAGGATGAGACCTATTCCATGTTTGTTGTCGGTTCCTCTTTCTAGAAGGACTCTGTTGCTGAAGCACCAGGTATTGTGGGCGATTCTACTTAGCCTTTTATTCCAGCCCTCCTTCCTCCCATGACATCCCAGGACTCAGCAACTTGCTCCCGGGGAAAGCTGAGACGTGGGCCTGGGGACTCGGGATTCTAGTCCAGCGTGCCAGCCCGTGGAGTGTCGTCAGAAGCTCTGCTTGTTTCTTTCTTCCGCCAGGCTGTCTCTCTTTTATAGCAAGTCCAGTTTATAATCGATGTGTAATCTCAGCACAGGCCTTCAAGGTAGAAAATACACATCAGTATCAGCTCATCTAAGAAAGGCTCCATCCTTTGTCGTATTGCGTTAGTTCATTCAGTCCTCTTTGCTCTCATGGGTATCCCATGTCTTGACGAATGTGAGCTTTGCCTCATTGTTGCAGTGCGCCTTCTTCTGCCTACGGCCTCCTGTTCACATACAGAAGTTGGAAAAAAAAACAAAATGTAAAGGCAAAACAAGAGACTTAGAGGGTAATTTTTACCTTGCTAGACTGCTCTGGGTTCTATCACTGGACTCTGAGGATGAATCTTCTCCTGACTTTAGGAGTATTTTAGTCATAAAATTTTGAGAACTATCTCATTTAATCACTCAGCCTCATTTTTTTATATTTATTTTGGGGATAATCAGGCTTGTCTTGGTATACTGTTGTTGTATACAGCTAGGAAATAAAACCATAACAGAAGGTTAGAAATTGTAAAACAAAATACTTTATAAATGATAAAACATTATAAAGATGTTAAGTGTCATAATTATATTTGAACAGATAAATCAGATACTACAATTTCTTTATATTTTCTTTTTTCAAAACTACTACAACTATTATTGTGGGCGAGGACTGAGATGAGATGTATTTTGATTGAGGCTTGTGGAAGCTTAGGAAAAACATGAGTCCTGAATACGTGTCAAACACACCTCACAGCCTCCCTCAAGCTTACCATATGTTTTATAAATGATCATAGTAGAATTTATTTTAATGTTACATCTTAGGAAACAACTTTATATTACTGAGAGTGATAAAACTGTTCCAACTTTGCTAGAACATTGATTGCCTGGGGAGAGCAAATTGCCTCTGACAAAGTTTTGATTGCAATACAAATACACAAATATTTCTTGAGGACGTGTTGTGATTCCACCACTGTGCGGGCTCTGTTAGGTGTTTAGACACTAAATAAACCTGGGCCATCATTTTAGCTTCTTTCTGCTTCTTCAGTTACTCTTCCAATATTTCAGTGTCTCAAAGACGATATCCTTAACTTTATCAAGTTTGGCTACTCCATTTAGTCAATAATTTTTTCGTTTTTTAGGTCAAATAAAATGGATATAGCAGCTGGTCTGTAATGTTCACCTCCAGGGCTTCTTGATGCCATCCCGTTAACCTTTATTCTACTCAGTCATTTACATGTTCTACTTTGTGTACTTCTCCACAAAGCATTTGTGTGTGTGCGTGTGTGTTTGTGCATTGAGTACGGATGCTGATAAAATAGATTCTCAATAACTTGGCTGAGTAAATAATAACAATCCCTTGCATTTTGAGTAGAGTATTACAAGGTGCCTAATTCTGTCTCATATTATTATCTCATTCAGTCCTCACAACAGTCCTATGTGTAAAGTTGGTTTGGGATAGAGACAGACTTTCAGATAGTAATTATTCACTTAATAAAGATTAAAATGAAGAAAAATCCCAAAGAATTTTTCATATTCGTTGTCCAAGCTAACTGGGTGTAGACCCTGACAATATTGTCTTTCACAGATTCTAAAATGCAAAAACCTGTGGTGTAAAGGCTACTTGACTTTTTGTGCTCAGTTCAACAAATGGCAGTAGCTACATAGATGTGAACTGGTGAAAATGGAAATGGTAATTAATCTCGAGGATTATCTTACTGTTTCATGCCTGCCAGTGGAGATAGAGAAGACAGCATATGTACCATAGCCCATCATTTCCATCAATAGTTGCGTTCCCCAGCCACTCCCAAGAAACGCGCACTGCAGTTAAACAGTGTTGGGTTGTGCGGTTGTCAGTATTAACACAAATTCCCTGGTGTAGTCTTTCAACCAGCTGCTGTCTATATAAGTTATTCCTATTTAGACATTCTTGGTCCTTTATTGCATTGCTAATAAACGTCTGGTGCCTTTCATTTTAACGTGGTATTTTTGTTTATATTTCTCTATTTCCCAGCAATTCTGTATAACAAATAGTATTCTTTCCACTTCATATTTGAGAACACTGAAGCTTATGGAAGCAAAGTGGCTTACCTAAGATAATGTGTTAGGATGGCACCCAGAATTCAAGCTTGAGTAAATGAGCCATAGGAACACGAAAGACTTCCTCTGCTGTTGTTGAATGTAGTCTTTCATGACTGTCAGTTAGGTCTAATTGTCTTAAGATTGTCCTAGTCTTTAACATCCTTAGTGGTTTGTTGTCTGCTTATTTTATCAGTTACTGAGCAAAGCGTGTTGCATTCTCCAACTGTGGTGATTTGTCTGTTTCTTCTTTTAGTTCTGAGAACTTTTTTGTTGGACATATTTTGGGATTATACTATTAGATGTAAATTTAGTATTGATTGTTATGTCTTCCTATTGAAATGACTCTCGCTAGTAATACTTTTGTCTTGAAATCTAATATGTCTGATACAGTATCTGATTATCTGTGCAATTTATATTACAGCATTGCTCTGGAGAGACTACTGGAATGATATAGACCTTCTTCAAATGGCAGAATAAATCAGCTTTTGATAACATATAGATGCATATTTACAGAAAATTATAAATTCTAGGTCAAATTTCTCCTGACTTGTGGGGAAGACATAGTTCAGCGGCAGAGTGCGTGCTTAGCATGCAGGAGGTCCTGGGTTCAGTCCTCAGCACTGCCATTAAAAATAAATAAATAAACCTAATTACCCGCCCACTCCACCCTCACCCTCAAAGAAGAGAGAATACAGATTTCTCCTGGTTTCCAGCACACCACTAGTTGGCTTTCAACAGAAGCCAGTTGAGAATACAGATTCATTCTGAAAAGCCAAGCCATAATTAGAAAGTTAATTTGCTCACCCTCAAAAATCACATAATGAATACCAAGGCCAAATAGTAAATTACTTTGTGTTATCCTTAATTTTGGACTATTCATTCCTTTATTACTGTGGATAATTAAGAGTTGAGTATATAAGAATGGTAAAATAATCTTCATTTTCATCTTGTTTAAATAGAGCCATATAGTGGCACCCATCTCTGAGACAGCATCCATCGTGGATTTGGAGCTGTCAAGACATCTCTGTCTTGGATGCACTGGGGAGAGTACTGAGCATTTGCAGTAGGTGGGAATGCAACACCTTTGAGGATCAAGTAATTTGGGAGATGTGGTTACAAAGCATATTATCTGGGTGTTAAGTTAGCTATATATTTCCATGGGTATGTATTCTCATCACAAGGGCTGGAAGCTGTTCCCAGCCTGCCTTAAAGGTCAAGCTACTGCCCAGAAAGAGAACAGGGAAATTTAGGGAATCTCCAGCTACCAAGTCAGTGGACGTCAAAGCTTTGCTTGGTACAATTTCAAAGCCAGTTGTTTTTGTTAAGCCATCAGTAAGCAGAGAGGATGGCAGGACGAAGTGACAGTGCTTCTTCTTTCCCTGATTTGTATTCAGACGAATGCCTTACAATCATCTTTAATTAGGAATTTCAGTTTCTCTGTTCCATCTCCAGCCATGCAGTTACCAAGTCACACCCCATAAGTCATGAGACGTTGAGGGGAATTAGAAACAGCACCTCTTCAGAGGAGTGTCAGCTAACCGTCGCCCAGATGATGAGGGGAAAACTGGTTGAACTACACTGCTTGTCCTAATATAAGAGATACCTCCTCTCTGTTAAAATGCTCTGTGGGTGGTGAACCCCCCTCCCCCCCCAAATCCCACTCTGTTTCACTTCAGAAAAATTGAGAGGCTTTTTACTACCTCTTGCTTTATGGATAGGACCATCGCTAGGCCTGTAACCTTCACTGAACGGTGGCTTCAGCCAGAGCTCTGTTGGGAGAATGAAGCCTCCATATAATCCACCCCTTTTCTAAAAATTTCACAGGTTGTTTCAAAACACAGTGAAGGTGATCATTAAGAGCAAAAATCAAAGGTAGCAAGGATCTAAACTGTTCAATGCGGATAGAACCTAGCAGTGAGTGAATCTCCCTTACTTGTGCATTCATTTGCATTCTTATTAACTGATCACAATCTTACGGGAATTTTTATGTATAGTCAGGTTGGGAGAGAGAAACACAGAGCTTGTCCCGTTTCATCGTGTGCATGCTGTTTCCATGCAGTGGAATCAGGGTGAATGGTTTGGGTGGATAAAGGGCCAGTCCCCCAGGTTGGACTCCAGTGGTTGTGGCTGTCGGAGACGTGAAACTCCAGAGCCCAATTTCCACACCAGTGGTTAGTTTTCTAAATTACCTCGAGTGGGGACATTAGCACACAGCAACCTGCTTTTCTGGAGTTTGAAATGAAAGAAGAATGTGCCAAATTGAGTGATGTGGGGGCTGGTGAAAGGTGCACGGGGCTGGTTACGAATACTACGTTTATGTTCCAGCAGAATTTCCTCCCAAGGCAGCATTATTTTGCCACCTCGTGAGGAAGTTACAAATTCATGGAATGTTGATATTCCGCAAAAATGAATTTCTTTCCTTGTTCTACCAGGCTTCTGCTCCCAGTACTTTAGTCACTCGTTTTCACTTTAAAGAACCTGCATGAATGAAGCCTGACCCTTCAGCACCTTTCCCCCCTCATTAGATCAAAAGTCAAGGTCAAACCAACTCAAATTCTTCTTTCACGTATTATGTTTTTACTTACCTCCACCTGAGCAATTTCTCTACCCCTCATTCTTTCAGTAATTGGTTATATAAAAGTCTTTGACCTGTTTATATTTTTATGTTCTTCCATTATTTGTTACCTTGTTCATTTATTTGTTTATTCATTTGACAGATACTTGCTGAGTGCCTATTATGTGACAGGCATTGTTCAGGGTGTTAGCACATGATGGAAAAGCCAGTCTTCCACAGCGTCCTATTAACTATCCCAAACTCTATCTCTTGAGTCCAATCACACTTACGTCCTCAGTCACCACCCTTGTCTCATTATTCTTCCTACCATGACCTCTAAACTGACCTTTCAGCATCCATTATGGTCCTCCGCCCATCTCTTTTCCACACTGCAGGCAAGATGAACTTACCAGATTCAAATCTGATGATATTGCCTCTCTCCCAGCTTAAAACTGTTTAGTGACTTCCCATGGTTCCAAAACAAGGTTTAAAAAAAGCCTTAAAGCATGGCTGTAAAGACCTGCATGATTTATCCTTGCCTGTCCCTTCAGCCTGGCTTGAGCTACTGTCCCCCATCTCTCTGTACTTGGCCACTGTTATGCACACGTTCCCTCTAATTACAGGGCCTTGGAACCTGCTGTTCCTACTCTTTCAGATGTTCTTTCCATCCCTCCACCTGTTCACTCTACCTCAGTTCCATTGTCACAGTCTCAGGAAAGTCTTCTGAATCCTCCGCGACCAGGCCAGATCCCCATTTCTTGGCTTGCAGAACACTGAGTCTTTCTCACAATATTCCTATTCTGCGTTTGTTGGCATGGTGATTTAGTGACTATCTGCTTCCTCCGTGACATGGCGAGCCTCATGGGGGCAGGGGCCAGGTCCGACTGTGCTTTGAGTGTCCAGCGCAGTGTTTGGCACCCAGTAGCTACTCTACACATACTTAAGGGTTAATATTTATCTCAACAGGAGTTAGAACCTAAACCTGACGGTGGTTCTGCATGTTGAGTGGGTGGATTCAAGGAGAGCAGATGGGTGTGGCCATCACGAGCTACATGAGTCTTTGAATTTGTGTGCAAACTTTTTCTGTGATGGTGGATTTTTTTTTTGTGATGATGGGAAAAAGTTCATTGATTTCATCAGATTCTAAAAGGAGAGAGTGACTCAGAAAGGTTAATCAGGACTTGAGGGAGACTTTGAGATTTTATTTTTGTTCGTTTCATCACTCTTTAAGATGGAACTACTCAAACAACCTTTATTTCATCAGTAACATGGCATGATATTTATGAAGGCCCAGAGGACTGTGCTTAGTGATAACATTAAGCAAATTCAGAAACACTAGGAGTTGCTATGAATTTGAATGAGGCTTCAACTTGAATTTGTTGCCCTGAGGTTTTTTTTTTTTTTTTTTTTTTTTTCTTTAAAGAGCAGAGACCTGGCCATGAGCAGGTGAGGATTAAATCGCAGACAGAGGATGATAGGTATGGGACTTACTGCTGAGATTCAGCGGTCCAGCGGGAAAGTGTGACTGTTGGAAGTTAATGCAGAATGACAGATGGATGCTTCGAGTGGATTTTTTTTCTCTCTCACACAAACAAGTCTCTAATTAAAGCATTTTATGTTTATATAGTTGTCACATCCAATAATTTAAAATTATCCTAATTTAAAACAGCGTTTAAGAAACTTTAATTAGACTGTTAATATTATGAATTTTCAAGTACTCATGTTCTCTTTCCCTGATTAAAATAAAGAGAAAAAAATTCCCCTACATCATGCAGCCAGCACCTGATTCTAGAGGTGACAGTTAACTTAAGGTTAGCTTAGGATATAAACACTGTGAATGGGGCGGGGGAGCTACATTCCTTACTCATTTCTCATTCAGGTCAGGGAGCAGATTATTAATTTTCTCAAGTCATAAAATATGAGAGGAGTTTAGCTTTAAGGAATTCACAAATGTCAGTAGCTCCCCAAGAGTCACTGATGTAAAAATCTTGTCCATCTGAAAGAAAAAAGGCAGACGGGAACAGTAAACACAACATAAAAAAAGATCAAGATGAATTTGTTTCAATATGCTGTTTTAAAATGAATGTTGGAATAGATTTGATGTCTATGTATATGGAGAGAAAGGTCATTTTTTTTTCTTGATTCCAGCCTCCAAAAGAAATGCAGATAGCTAACAGTCCAATCTCCATCACTTTGACTGCAGAACTGGTGCCAATTAAAGATGCCTGGAGCTCTCCAAGCTCAGAATGACTCTGCTAGTACTTTTTCTTCAATTATTCTGAAGGACTAAATATGAAAACAAATCTCTTAGATTACCACAGGGCTGGAAAAACAAGAGCTGGAAGAGAGAGAGCCAGAGACAAATCACGATAAAGCATAGTCGTGTCACCCTTCTGATACCAGCATGCAGCTGGGTTCCTGCAGAAAGATTTTTCAGATGGAAGTTAAGGGGAAGCATTCCCACCCCCTGTCGCCCAGCAGTCTCTTTCTTCAGAATATACTCAAGAGAAACTCTCCAGCTTGTACAACTGGAGAAATGTACAGACGGTGCATGACATCTTTGATTACAGTGGAAGTCCAGAAACAATCCAAATGCCCGTCAGTCAGAGACTGGGTGAATAAGTGGAGACTATTCAAACGATGACATGTTATATATATTACATAATAGGTTAAATAAACTGCGGGGTGGCCCCCAAATATGGATGGATCTTGTTGATGTGTGATTAAGTGAAAAAGTAGGTTCCGACACGTTACGGCGCTGACAACCTTTTTACTAAGTTGGAAACACTAAAATAGACACGAGTGAGCTGAAGAAAAAGGAAAGCAAGAGAATTATGGGTGTGGAACTCAGGGTAATGGTTACTTTGGGCAGGTGTGAGGGGAGGCAGGCATTTGAGAGAACACAGCTTATGGCAGATTATCTTCAAGGTCCTGGCTTTTGTTTTGGGTGATGGGCTTGTGGGTGCTTATTACATTATTAAAAATAACTAACGAAAGAAAGTGGGCCATGGATGAACCAGTGATGAATGTGTGTCTTGAACTAAAAGAACCAATTCGAGGGGGAAGAAACCTCAAAGGCTACTTGATGAGTTTCCTCACGCTGAGGCTGTGAGCGGGTTGGGAAAAGAACCGGAAAGATTCTGTCAAGTTGCTGTCTGTTTCCTTTCATGAAGAAATACGTTGAGTCACTGGCGTAAAGAAAAGGAAACTTCACAAAATTCAGAGACGGGATAAAAACAATGAGACAAGTTAAACGTGAGATTTATTTTTCTTAGAAGAGTATAGAGAATGAAAACTGAGTCCTTACATGTCCTTTTCTTTAGGGCCAACTCCAACCTTCACTTCTTTTATGGAGACTTAATATTTTCTAACTGTTATGAAGAGTAAAGAATTTTAAACATGTGCAGAAATGGAACAGAACGATAAATCCCCATACATACACATCTCCGCGATTCAGTTACGGTGTGAGCGTGCTGTAATGTTTCCCACTATTCCATACCTCCTCCCTGGTTGTTTTTTTGAAGCACATTCCAGGTATGGTTTTTACATGTAAATATTACAGGATGTATCTCTAAAAACTAGTTTGTGTGTCTATAAACAAATTTCCACTGGAATAGCTTTATAATTTTGTAGTCTATCCGAAGATCATATTATTATCACATTTTAAAATTTTAGACATTTAATCGTATATAATTCATTTTCACGTTAGGTGTAAGAAAGGGGCCCAGTGTAGGTTTTCTAAATAGAATATTTTGTCATCTGCAAATTAAGTTTCATCTCTTATTTCCTTCCCATATTTTCTAGCATTGGCTTGGCCTTTGAGAAAAATGCTGGATAATTCTGGTGATTCTGGTCATCAATATTTTGTTCTCCCTTTAACGGAAATGCTTTGAAAATTTCAGTGTATGAAATTGACTGTAGGTTAATATCTTTTATTGAGGAGTTTCTTTCTCTTTTTACCTCACTTAAGTTTTTTTCAAAAATAAGAAATAAATACTGAATTTTACCAAATGCTTCTCTATCATCTTTTGAGAGGATGGTATAGGTTTTCTTCTTTATTCTGTGTTAGAAATAACATTAACGAATTCCCTAATGTTGAACTTTTCTTGCGTTCCTGCAATAAAATCTACTTGCAGGGGCTTGATTATTCTTTCACTACAACATCACTTAGGATTGTCCATCTGTATTATTATGTGGGATGGCTCTATACTAGTCTTAGATTTTAGTTTCAGAAAAATGTTAGCCTTGAGGTTTCTTTGGAAAGATTTCTATTTTTTTTAATGCTCTAGAAATATTAAGTTGCATTTAACTTATTTTTAAAATCATCTAGGCTTGATGTCATTTTGGAGGTCAAATTATGTCCCAGACGTGTGAGACGTACCGTTCAAACATGCTGCCCTTTCTACATGCAGTCTCCCTCCTGATCCTTAGTATTTCTCCAAGTTTTTCCAAAGACAATTGCGTTGAGAATGAAGTTTGCATTTAGCAGATCCTCCAGGTTATCAGGACCCACCTGTCTTAGAAGGCAGTGGGGGGGGGGGGGATTACTATTTTGGGTTCTATAAAACAGACAAAAACCATTCTTCCCCCCTGCATCCTGCTGAAGCTTAAACCAAGGCATCTGTTTATGTATTGAGCGAGAGTACGCACGTGTTTTAGTGCAGTTTACCCTTAGTACATACAGAGTCACACCTGGAACCTGGAGCCGAACAGCACATGTTCCAGCGCATTATAGTGAGATGTGAGCCTCTCTTTACAGACTGACGCTCTGGCCAGCTTCCCAGGTAAGATGCTCGTTAATTTGTCTCCGCTAAAGGTAGATCTTTGTCTCTGTTCATCTAGTTTCCTGCCTCTTCTGAGAGGTATAAGAGGTCATGTCTTTCTTTTTTTTCCTTTTTGGTTGAAGAAGGTTGTTATATGATTTAAAAAAATTTTTGGACTAATCTGTACACTTTTATTATTACTCCATGGTATTTGAAAGAAATGTTTATACTAGCCAACTATGTAGATATGACCTACCGTCATGGTTCTGGATACTCTTAAGGGGAGAATCTGGTGACCAAAGCAGCAAAGTCTTATTCTCAAGTGGCATTTGTTCAGGGAGCCACAGCCCTCAGAATAGGGTTGTCCTGCTCTTTCCTGTGAAGCCTGTTACCCCGCTGCCCACTGGACTGACTTCTCTCCCTATCTGCCCCTACCCCAGTCCTGTGCTTGGCACTGTGAAAATCTGTATTCTTCAACATTTTTATCACGGGTTGAACTCTCAGATTCGTTTGTCTGTGTGTCTGTTAGAAGCACTATGAGACCGAGGATTTGTCAGTCTTATACTGCATTGCATTCCCGATGCTCAGGTTAATCGAGCACTTGACACACGAATATAGGGCCAGCGGTGAGGATCTGGAGACCAGCACCAGCTGTCACCCAGGGAGGCCCTCGTATGGCAGTGGGGTCCCTGAGATCTCTCACTGGGCAAGCATTGATTCTCTTAAGACTTGCACGGGGAAGATGGCATGGAACTTCCCAAGTGGGATTTGGGGGTTGTTACCTGTCAAAGTCATTGAGGGTGAGTAAGACCTTTCCTAATTACTTTAAAGAGGAAGAATGACACCTGAAGTCAACCCATGCGTCCTTGAAAAGGGGCCTGCCTGTCGTCTTTACCTGTCTCTTCATTCACTGCGCTAAGCTCCTCCGGTTTTAAAGTGCGGCTCCGCAGCACAGGAATAGTTGCTGGTATCACATAATCAGAGGCGTGGTTATGACAGGGAACATTACGTAGCTGCCTTTGATTACTTGGGTTAGCTTAACCTCAATTAAGGAAATGGAGCGCTCACCTGCTGAATTCAAGGTGGGCAGATGGAGCTGACACAGCTGTCTGCGATGCCAGGTGGAGGGAGGGGATTCAGACCCAAGTGAGAGTACCATCTTGCCGGTGAGCAGCGCGCCATCTGCTCCTCTCTGCTTGTGTTTAAAAGGAGACGCCTTAACTCTTTCACGAAACAGCTTTCTAGGACAGACATCGCCACTCAAGCCACCTGAAGGGGTGTGAACGTACTTGGAGGGGAGCAGTTTCCTCCCTTCCCTCTGACAAGAGCCGGAAAAGAACAGGGAGCTGAGTGTGCACATGGATCGTTGTCAAGGCTCACTTGACGCCCGTGAAGAGGCCAGTAAGAGTTGTCTCATGTTCAGATGAGAAGCTGAAGCAGCGGAGCCAAAGACATGTTCTCTGTGACATAAAACAGAGCACGGGGGAGAGAAGAAAAAACAACCAGGTGGCTTCAGTTACCTGGAGAATCTTAATGAACCGAGGATAGTGCAGCTCTCAGTCTGCTTTTTGGCTGCGTGTGGCTGCTCAGCCATTCGGAGTGGAGTTTTCCACCTGAACCAATAGATTAACACGTTTGTTTAGCTAATCCATTTTGCTTTTTGGTGTCACCTTCCATTCAGCAAACTGAGTGTTTAGAGAAAGCTTTGTGCTGGGTACTATCAAGGATACAAGGACAAGTAAGATAAAGTTCCTGTGTATGACTTGTTTAAGCTCATGCAGGACTCGGACGCATGCGTAAACAATTCTAATGCACGGTCAGATTTTGGTAAATTGCATGAGAGGTCCTCCTCTCTGCATGGCTGAATCTGGGCTACAGAGTGACGTGTGAGTTCTGTCCTTTTATGATGGAACTTACTCCTTCCATTCCAAATTGAGTTCTTTTTTTGGGTGGGGGCTATAGTCACGTTTGCTTGATTGTTTATTTATTTATTATTTTAATGGCGGTACTGGGGATTGAACCCAGGACTTCACAAATGCTAGGCACGCACTCTACCACTGAGCTCTACCCTCCCGCCTCCAAATTCAGTTCTTTACCAGGCTTCAACTGATTTCATTCCCAAATTCCCTGTTTAACAACTAGAATAGAAAATAAGCTCTAGGGGAAAGGAATATGGCTGGCTTTGTTGGTGGGGAAGAAGGGGGGCAAATTGGGAAGAGAGATGTAGAGGGATGTTTATATAAAAAGACTAGCTAATGTAAATTTAATAAAAATCTTGAAGGCATTTAGTCCTCAGGTTGATTGTGGGGAAGCAGAGATGGCTGCGCTGTGGAGGAGACATGTGGGCTGAGCCGGAAGACGTGTAGCCCAGAGAGATGGTGAAGGGCAGGTCTCTGATCAGCTCTGTCTGGGGACAGGGGCCTGGCTCATATGAATCCCTCTTCTGTCTCCTGGCCCACAAAGCAGTGTGGACAAATTCTGTTACCAGCCGTCCTTATCTGTGAATAATTTTCTGTTCTGTTTGTGCAGACCTTACGTTCTCGCTTTGTTTGCTGTGTGTTTTCTGCTCCCGTGTGTGATATTTTCTGTGCTTTGGTCATGGAGCTGATCTTTTAAAAAATGTATTCCTGTTGTCACACCAAAGTCTGAGCTGAAAATCTCCCTGTAGGCAGAGGTACGGGTGCCATGCTGCCTTCTGTGGAGCACTTTTAAATCATCCTCTTGTCAACAGCCGAGTTTACTGTTTGTCCTATTTTTTTCACTTTCATCTGAGCCACATTTGAAAAGTCAAATGTTTATAGACACAGGAGAGAGGCAGTAATAGGCCTATACTTTCATTTCCCATCTGCTACCCTGTGCATTGTACTCCGTCCTCTGATACGGGAAACTCCAGAGAACAATGACAGCAGAGTCCTGACTCATGCGACAGGTTAAGCTGTAGCACACTAGGGCGTGTTAGCGTCCCAGGACTGTGTCTCTTAAAACATGGGGTACAACTCCCCTGGCCCTTACCTCGCCCACCAGAATGTGGCTGTTTGATTGTTCGGAGCCGGACATGTGGCCAAACTGGAGGAAATATGACTCTTTCTAGTAGAAACTTTAATTTGTAATGTAATAGAGGATTGTTGTTAAGAAATCAGTTCTCTTTGTATAGTTCTTGGGAAGGTCTTGGAACCTCTGCCCCTAAGGCCCTGTAGGGAAAAGTTGAATGAGGAGATGGATGATGGGAGAAGGAAGAGAGAAATAGAAAAGGAAAATTAAAAAAGAGATTTGAGCTTCTGTTTTCCTCTTCCTCCTCTTCCTCCCTCTGCCCCCTCCTTTGCAGTCTCCTTTCCCCTCCCCAGTTTCCTTCTAGGTGACTTCCGCATTTCTTATTAAATACACAAATCTGGCCTCTCTTGGCTTCTCTAGTTTGCCGGTTCTGCCCGTTATCTCCAGTCAGCCCCACTGAAGTAGACCCACTCAGAATGGTTTCCCGGTCTTCTTTGTCTGGTCCTTTGGTGGAGGGGCACCTTCTGCACTCTTTGTAGTGTTAGGGGGTTTGTAAATCATTGGAACCCGCTTATCCCAGGCTGATCGATCAGAGTAACCCATCCCCCTGGCCAGAGAATTTGGTGCAGGATCGATGTGTGATCATTTTGACCCAAGCAGAGCAAAGTCTTCCCTGGGAGAGACTAGAGAGAGAAGTGCCTTTTTTTTTTTTTTTTTGAGGTTGCCAAACTGGAACAGGTAAGAGCCTGTAATGGCCATTTTGCCTGCCACATAGGCAGTTGCCCTAGAATGTAAAGCCCATAATTAAAAATGGAAAAAGAGAAATAGCTCTGACACCATGACACCACCTCCTGAATTTCTGATCTCTTAACCATGACCGGAGCCTGTTGAACACCTGAACTTCCCAGATACAGGATCCAAGAAATGTCCTTTTCCTTGCACAACATTTGGTTCTGTTTGGCACATGCATGAGACATTTGGTCCACGCCAAAAGGTCTTTGATGTTTGGTTCTGTCCAAAACCATCTGGCGTGGACCAGATGTCATGGATGTGTTGGACAGGACCAGATATCTCTTAACCATCCCTTCTATTTAGGCTGGTCTGTTGTGTTTCCATTATGAACTGATTAGCACAACAAAGAACAAATAGCCAAGGAGTGGAGAAGGCTTTATTTTTCTAGAAGGTTCCTCAGGTTAACCAGAGTAGGTTCTTTCTAGTTGCTGTCAATAAAGGCAAAACCATTACTTTGGGAGTGCAGTATATTTGGAGATGTCCACCTAAACTGCCAGAGCCAATGCTCTGGTTTGTCATATGTCCAGGACTTGAATACAGTCCCACAGAGTTGTTTTTAAAGATTGTTTAACTGGCCTCATGTCCACCCTGGTCTTCATTTACATAACTCATTATTTGTGTCCGATTTTGTCTGTTAATACTCAGCACTATCCCTGCTCTTGTTCTTTCCTTTTATATTCCAGCGGCAAAAAGCCTGGAAATTAAAAGTCTTAAACTCCTAACCAGCAGGGTTCTGGTTAGATTCTGCAAATATGAGTCACTTTAGTGAGGTGTGGAAGGCATATGGAAGGATGAGCACGGTTCTCCAGCGTCAGCTGTGGACAGATGTGGAGGTTTCGGCAGATGGCAGACGTGGTGTTTCGTAGGTGGTTTCTGGGGTCTTCCTGAAAGTCACTTCAGTGCTGCAGGCAAGTGGATTGGCAGCAGCTTCCAGCTGCTTCTAGGCATCCTCCCAAGGACTAAGTTTTGGAGCTACAGGCGGCTGAAGTCATTGGCAGCAGCTACCCTCTGATTCCTGACTTTTCTCATTTCCTGAGAACCAGCAGCCCTGCAGAACCATCACTCCTGCAGCCCTCTCAATGTTTGTGTAAGCCTCCAATTTCCTCTTCTTAACTGAGGTGCCTAGGGTGGCTTCTGTTCTTCTGACAAAGCCCTGACTGGATCATTTTCTCTTGTATCACGTATTGAGAAGGACCAAGAGAAATCATGCAGTGGTGGGCAAAACTGTGATCATTCAACTCTGAAAATTGGGACGCTACCACTGTCTCTTCTACTGCTAGAGTGAAAGTATTTATTAAATCCTGTCGACTCTGAGAGGCCTGGAGGGGAGATGCTGTGTTCCCTTCCACACTCAGAAGGCTGTCTCCCTAGAAGGAGGTAGTGTTTGAGTGTTACTTGTCTGGATGGGAAGAACTCATTGTGCTTGTCCATTGAATTCTAGTTGTGATTGAAAGGAAAGTGGGCCATTGGCCCAAATTGCAAGTTAAAAAACTACTCTGGCTCTGGGAATTTGATTAGTCCAACTGCTTGGAAAGTACAGTTTTCTTGCTTCTCCTTGGCTTTGCTGAATCTTGCCCTTGAATGTTGTGACCATTCCGTTGCCGTCCCCTTGTGACTCCTAGAGTGTTTTAGTCAGAGTAGGTTAGGCTACGTTGTGGTAACAAACAATTCCAGCATCCCCAGAGCTTACCGTTTGCTTTTCACCACTGCTCTTGGTCTACTTCTGCCTGGGTATCTCCCCTTCAGGCAGTGATGCGAGGACCCAGGCTTTTTCCTTGGTGTGATGATACCACTCTCAAATCTCCCACTGTCACCACTGAAGGGGTGAGAGAGGGCCAGGATCACCCAGGGGTTTTGTTTCCAGGCACAGATACGGTGAATATTCCTGCAACCTACATTACATTGGCCAGATCCCAGTCATAAAGTCCCAAACTAACCATAAGGGAGGATTGAAAGTGTGGTTATTTTGTGTTATTAGTAAGCATTTAGCTAGCTTCAGCCAGATTCTGCCAGAAAGTCATCCCTTCCATGTGCCGTTCTGTGCTCTGCCTCCCAGACCTGACCATGCTTCAACAGCTTTGCTCCCTGAAGAGTTCTTTCGCTTGTGTTTTCTTTATCTAGATAGATTGCACCTTCATTTTTGTTATTTATTTGGATGATGTCAAAATGAACATACTGTTTAATCATATGGCTTATAGCAATCAGTGATTTAGTTTCTTTTATCATCTTATCTGTCCTGGGAGAGTAGGAAGTCTGATTCTGCTGCCTCCTTGATGAAACTTTTCTTAGTCACTCCGTCTTCAGTAATCCCTTTCTGACTCTCCAGAACAGCTAGCATCCACACGTAGTCCATGCCATAGGTTCTTAAACATAAGTGTGCGTCAGAATCACCTAAAGGGCTTATTACTAGAACAAACTGCTGGGCCCCACTCCGGAGTTTCAGATTCCATTTAGTGTGAAGTGGGGTCTGGGCATTTGCATTTTAAGTAAATCCCCAGGTGATGCTGACAGTGCTGGTCTGGGGATTGCCCTTTGAGAATCGCTGGCGTATACCAAGTGTTGTGGCATGAAATTTTGTGTTACAGTAAATTATTTGCTATGTTTCACATTCAGATCAATACATTTTGGGCACCTGCTGTGCAAGACCTTTTGCCACCTGGTGTTGATGGTTATCCAGTATATTTCAAGGACATGGTTTTTATGTGTTTTTTTCCTTTTATCATGCTAGTAGGTAGTCACTTTATAAACTGATTGGTGTGAACCCACACAATTCACTTCTGTTGTGTCATCTTTATTTAAAACAATAAGTGCTTGTCAGAATGAATACAGACTATGTATAAACAGGGTGATGGGATGGATTATGAAAACCTGTGATGTAGTCTTTTGACCTCTCAGGTTGTCTTCTGGGAATAGACGTTCTTACTCTGTGTTAACACCATCCTCCAGCAGTTTAATAAACATGACATATGAATTGTTCAATTTCATGTCCTTGGACATACTCAGTCAAAGTTATTGCAGAAGCATTATAGGTAATTAGACTTGGCTCTTAATGAGAAGACATTTTGGCTTTGCACAGGTATTAATGGACGTGAACTGCAAACCCTCCAGACTACGTTTAACTGCATAAAGAGGCTCTGAGAGTTTAATTTTGTCCTGATACTTCTTGCCCAAGGGTGAATTCCACTCAAGGGTGTTGATTCTGTTTTATTTGAATGCTCAGTATGTTTTCCGTGGGGTATCCTGGCTCCATGAAGGACCCCTGAGTTGAAAGTCAGGTAACATTCTGTAACAGTCTCAGCGACTTAGAAATGATTATTGTTCTGGTGGCGTTTAAGGCTTGGACTCAGTTTCCTGAAATATTTTATAACTAATTTCCTCTTACAATTTGAAATTTGGGGCTAATTTCCCTTCAGGGTTAACAATCAGCTCTTATTTGCACTATAGATAGAAGTTGTGTATAATATAAATTTGATTGTCTAAAAATTGTTTCAAGTTTCTTTGAAAACATTTTTGAAGAGAAGGCATGAGACTTTTCACATTTGTTTAATAAAACCACACGACTGTTATGCCAGGGTTGGGTCCCTCTGTACTCTTTCTCTTTTTTTCCATCTTTTTTTTTTTTTTTTTTTAATGTTTAACATGTTCAAACACATTTCTGGCTTACGTTGCAAAACACTGTCCAAAGTTGTTGGGAACATGCCACGAGAAGAAACTTTCTCTTTAATTTTAGTCCACTTTATTTCTAACTCTGTGGAGGAACAGCCTCTGGCTTTTTCTTCAGCACTGCAGTTTTTTTTCCCTCTCAAATTGGAACTACTTTTTGATCTTCTAGAGTTCTACAAGGGAATAAATATGCATGTAGATAAAAGGGAACATATGAAAAAAATATATTTAGACTTTCTAAAACCTTTGACCATATTTGCATAAAAAACTTATTAAGAGTTGAGTCACTCCAGCCTTGCCTGTATTATTTTGTCATAGGTGGCAACCAATTTAAAGTATAGAAAGAAGTAAGGTAATAAAGGAGCATTTCTCTGAGAAGAAACATGAATTCATAGGAATCAGTTCTAGGATAAATTAGAGGTAATGATCTCTGAAGTAAGTGGGTAAGCTCTGAAGGTAGTATATTGATCTTCCGGATTCCAGGTTGGTTTCAGTGTTTTGAGGCTGCATGAATGCTCAGAGAATTAACAGATGAGGATGTGTGGATACTTACAAGGGACTATGTTTTGGGATAAATTTCTCACATCTCATTCTGAAGAAATCTTGGTTAAACAAAGTTAAACCGAGGTCTATATTATAGAGCCTTGTGGATATCTGAGATGAGAGTACATAGTATTTCCCAAATTTATTTGATCATGAAACTTTTCTTTTTGCCTCTGAGCACTTAACAATTCATGAGATGCTAGAATTACATTTACAGATTACAATTTTGAAAATGCTGATCTAAGTTACTGTTACTGGATGACTGTCATTCTTAGGAGCCATTATACTGTTAATTAAAACAGTTGTCCTGAGTATTAAGTGATCAACTAGTGTTGAGAACTATCAAAAAGAAAATTAAAAACAAAGTAGAAATTGTTATACATTATTTACATCTAAAAATCCATGGTTCTTTTATACCTACTTTATCAGACAAAAGAGTTCTATCTAATGGCAACTACTTCCCTAGATTGAATCTTTTTTCCCCCTCAAGAATTCTGATTCTTCAGTTTACTCCTTTCTCTCCTTTGTCATCAATCTCATTCTCACTAGAGGACTATTCCCATCTTCATAAACCTGAAACATACTGCAAAACCCTTCCTCGTCCCTAGAGCATCCTCCAGCTGCCTCACCTTTCTGATTCCCTTTCATAGTCAAACTTCTCAAAACACTTGTTCATAGAAGCTGACTCAATTTTCTCATCTCTTATTCATACTCCAGTCTAGTTTTCATCTGTGCCGCTCTGCTGAAACTGCTCTTTTTAAAGTTGCCAGTGAACTGCTGATAATGAGAGGAGGCACTAAGAATAGTCCTGTATTGGTAACAGGCATTGCCTGCACCCACTCTTATACTAATGTCCATCAATCACTGGGTGGGAGCTACTCCCGGGGGTGTTAACTTCCTGGAACTTCTGGTCTACCTTGCTCAATTCAAGAAAACCTTGGGTTGCTGGGGATTGCACATGGAAGCCTGCATTAGGTATACACAGAACCTTGAGTGAAGAAGGCATGTGGGTAGGTGCCATCATCTGCAACAGCCCATGATAAGCCTGGATAATCTTCTAGTATGAATGAATTTGAACTTCTTGCTTTTAGTCAACCCTCATCTGCTCGGAAATCGAGCCACACCTCTCTCTGAACATGATCTGGCCAAGGTGGCTCAACGAATGCATCTGAGGAGGGATCTGGAAAATCCTAAAATTCTTCAAGTTGCTTGGATGCCCTTGAATAAGGCATATGACTATAGCATGGTAAACCCTGATGGGGAGAGTTTACATGAGGTTCGAGACAGAATTATCACAACAGTATCAGAACCTGTCTGGCTGATCATAAAGGGAATTTAATGCACAGGTTGGCAGCAGTGCCAAGGGACTGGAAAATTTACAGCTGTGGTTGGCCCTACAGAAGAACCAGCAAGCGCACCGAGTTTCAGCCCAGAACCACCAGCGCTCTCCTTTGTTACAAGTTATTTTGCAAGCGAATGCTCAAAGGGGTCTCACACTTGTGGAATCACAGTCATTCCATGATGACTTCCTAGCCTGGTCCATTCTTCCCTGCCTGCTCTCCCAGTTTTCCAGTCCAATCTAACTTTGGTGTTCTAAGCCAGTGATACTGCCTCATTGTGGGAGGAAATATCCTGGATGTTTAGGCTTATCTCTTCATGTCTACCAAAAAAACCCCCAAAAAAACAAAAACAAAAAAATAAAAAAACCCCAGAGAAAAGCATCCTGAGTGCACCAGATTCTTGCTTAGAGCTATCTTACTGGTCATGTCATTTTTAGAGGCTGCTGCCTAATACATTGTAGTCTCAGGAGCAAGTAGCAAGCAGCAAAGTGTGGTGGAGGGAGCTTGGACTTTGGGTTTAGTAAGAAGGAGTTTAAATCCTTCCTGTCCACCTTATTAACATCCAGTCCTGGACCACTGAACTCCTGGCATCTCATTCTTACCTGTAGTGTGGACATACTAAGACTCATTTAATAAGGCAACGAAGAAGAGTGACACCTTTTGTCAACATAAGTGCTCTGCTTTCAGATCTGTCTTGTTAGAGAATCAAACTACAAATTGAAGAATAATCCCTGACTTTGGAGACAAAAACTCAACAACAGTTTCTTTGAGCCAGAAGAGATAAGGATGACCGATCTAGAACTATCTCCTCAGAGAGGTAGATTCATCTTTTCATTTATGGCTTAATTTAATTATAAAGAAGGATTTTTTCCCTATTTAAATATAATTCCCTTTTGAAGGTTGCTATGATTAAAGAAGCAAATGAATGGAATTTCCTTCTCACCGTGGATCTCTTATGTTAGAAAATGTGTGGTCCTGTAGTTATGCAGTGTGACTACAAGATCACTAGGGCTTGTTTACCAGAGGACCCAGTGTGGCAAACCACCAATATGGCTGGTGACTAGATTTCACATATGAGATACCAAACAAACAAAAATTTAGTTAAAAAATTGTATTTCTCATCAAAAGAATTGAGGAGTGAATTAAATCGAGATAGTTTCTGCCCAGAGATCATCTTATAGGTGCTGTTGAGCTTCTGAAACTTGCTGTGTGACCTTATTTTTAACTTGTCCTCTGTAGACCTTGGTTTCCTTGTACAATAAGAATATCAGATAATCTTCAGTGTCTTTTCCTGAAGTTTCAAGTGTATGAAACTTGGTGTAAGGTATAACGGAGCTCACAGTTACTTATGTGCTAACCGGGACTGTTCCAGACTCAGGAGGGAACATGGACCTTCCCCCAGCTGCCTAGGAAGAAGGCACTGTCACTCATGGGGTGCCATGCTTATTCTGAGCGGAGATTACAGGCAGTTCCCACCAGAGCAGGGCACTTACCCAGAGCTCTTGAACTTTACATGGGACCTAGAAAGTCACCTTCCAACCTGATGCATCCGAAGTGTGTATCACCTGGTTCTTGGGGAAGTCAGTGCTTTTTTTTTTTTTCCCCCAGCTGATTCACAGCAGCATTTATCAGATACATGCCATTTTAGGAGGGGGACAGAAGAAGAATTTTTTTGGAATAAATACAAATGCTCCAGAGTCTGGTCAAAATGATCCATGATTAATTTCAGTGCCGTTCCCACACAGAAATCCAAACCCTCGGGAGGCAACATAAATAGTTCAGTGCAAAATTTTTCAGCTTTTTAAAGCCATGGTTGGGTAATCAGCACAGGCTCTCTAGTAATGGTGTGTTAGAAAGAAAAAGTCAGAGGTGATTTCCCGGGATATTTTCTTTACAGTAAAATGAAATAGAATGGAAACGATATTATGGGTCTATAATAATGTACACTATCCTTATGGGAAACAGAAAAATGTAGTGCTTCCCAAACCCCCGTCACATCCTGACACACAGAGAAGTTTAGAATTATTTTCATGGCATAGCTGGTTGCGTTTGGCCAGAGGTGATTGGCCGGGGTGCCCCGTGGCCATGCCAAGGCTAAGGGATCCGTATCTCGGATGTTGCTACAACTCCTCAGTCCGCCAGAGTCTCATGGCTGTGGTGTTGGTTTATTAGAAAGATCTCAGCACAGTTAACACTATATAATGTTATCTATGTGCCTGGCACTGTCCTAGGAGCTTTATACATCTTAACTCATTTAATTTTCACAAAATCTATGACACATGTAATATTATTATCATTCCTGAGTAGCTGACATGTAAAGAGACTAAAGAATCAGCCCAATTGCTGGTAAGTGTGGAGCTGGGACTTGAACCCAAGCAGTCTGGCTCCAGAGTTTGTGTGCTTAACCACCTCCCTAGATCTAGAACTAGAAGGGGTTGAGAAAGATCTCACTGAATCTGTAGTTGGGGTCTTACCAGTCCTACAGGGACCTACACTTGGAGAGCCCAGTCGTGCTTGGATATTTGTCTACTTTGTAGTAAAGGACACATCACTCTGACAGCGTCGTTCACGGTGTGTGTCAAGGCTGTGAGAAAAAGGGTGATTCAGGGGAAAGTAGCCAACAAAGCAGTAGTAACAAGTAGAGCAAGGGTTCTTTCAGAACAGAGAAGAGGAGAACCTAAAAACTCAGGAAAACTGTACTGTAAAATTTGCCATGGAAATAGGTTTGGAGTTTTAGGACAGCTTCTTGAAGTTGGTTACTTTCTGCTGGTTATAATGTTTGTATTTATGGTGGCTGCCCATTTGAATCTGCTCAGAGCTGCATCGCCTCTCACCCAATTTCTGGCTTAGATCGCTAAGAATTAAGATTAAAAATAACAACAGACTTCCAGTTTCTGGCCTGGCATGTAAAAAGCTGAGAAGTTGTCACTCTGTTCTAACAGTAGAGAAAAACTGAACAAACTGAAAAGGCAACAGCTCCTCGCAGATCTGTCAGAGAAGTGAGACCATAGGGGTGAACTGCTGCTCCCCACAGTGGAGAAATGGACAGTTGACTATGGAGAATCACATCTTATCAGACTAGGAACCTCTGCTGGAGACAGTGCTGGGGTAGGAAAACCTGAAATGTGATCGACAAATTGCTAGGGGCTCAGAGTGGACAATTTGGAGAATTAAAAACTCCTGGGGTACCCATTAATGGAGGAAGTCCACACTTACAGAATTTTACCTCCAGGAGCTCTACCGAGTCCTTGTGGTGCCGGAGGACTGACATTACCCACATCAGTTACTATATGTAAAACCACATTAAACAAGTCCATGTGGTATTATTGGTGAGAGAATAGGCAAATAGATCAATGAAACAGCCCAGAAATGGACCCATGTAAATACAGTCAACTGATCTTTGACAAAGCAGTGAAGGCAATATAGAGGTAGCCTTTTCATAACAAGTGGTTCTGCAAGAACTGGACATGCACATGCAGAAAAAATGATCTAAACAGTGTTTATACCCTTTACTAAAATTAGGTCAAAATTGATCATAGACCTAAACGAAAATGCAAAGCTGTACATTTCTTGGACGATAACATAGGAGAAAATGTAACTGACCTTGGGTATGCTGATTATTTTTTAAGTGTAACACCAAAGGCACGATTCATGAAAGGAATAATTTATAAGCTAAACTCTTAATAAAATGAAAAAAATTCTGTACTGTGAAAGACAATGTTAAGAGAATGAGAAGACAAGCATAGACTGGAAGAAAGTACTTGTAGAAGACATCTGATAATGGACTGTTATCCAAAATACACAAAGCACTCTTAAAAATAAGAAAACAACCTGATTAAGAAATGGGCAAACAATCTGAACAGATACCTCCAAAGAAGACACATGGTTGGCAGTTAAGCATATGAAAAGATGTTCCATGTTTATGTCATAGAAATGCAGATTAAAACAGCAGGAGACCACCATGCACCCATGGCCAAAATCCGAAACATCGGCAACACCGAGTGCTTGTGAGGACTGGAGCAACAGGAGCTCTGATTCATTGTTGGTGTGAATGTGAAATGTTACAGTCACTTTGGAAGACGTCTAGCAGTTTCTTACAAAACTAAACGTACTCTCACCATACGATTCCAGCAGTCACGCTCCTTGATATTTACCCCAGAATTGAAAACTTGTGTTCACATAAAAACCTGCACGTGGATGATTTAAGCAACTTTATTCATGGTTGCCAAAGCCTGGAAGCAACCAAGATGTCCTTCAGTAGGTAAATGGATAAATGATCCGGTACAACCAGACAGTGGAATGTTACCCAGCACCAAAACAAAATGAGCCATCAAGCCACGGAAAACACGGAGGAGACTTAAATGAATGTTACTAAGTGAAAGAAGCTAACCTGGAAAGGCTGCATACTGTATGCTTTCATCTGTGTGACACTAAGAAAGGCAAAATTGTGGAGACGGTGAAAAGGTGAGTAGTTGAGAGAAGCTGGGGGAAGGGAGGGAGGGATGAACAGGCTGAGCACAGAGATTTTTTCAAGGCAACGAAACTGCTCTGTATGTTACCCTAATGGCATCTGGTTATACATTTGTCAAAACGCACAGAATGTACAACACCAAGAGTGAGCCCTAATGTGAACTGTGGACTCTGAGTGATACGACACGTCAATGTGTATTCATCGTTTTAAACAAACGCACCCCCGTGGTGCAGCATGTCCATGGTGGAGGCAGTTGTATGTGCAGGGAGGGGACGTGAAAACTTTCTGTACTTTCAGCTTGGTTTTACTCAGAATCTAAAACACCCCTAAAAAATGAAGTCTATTAAAAACAAAACAGAACAACCACAACAAAAAAATCTGGTTCTTAGATTGCTTTTTTGGATAAGTGAAACTCTATTAATGTAGTAAATACATATGTGCTAAGTATTGATTATCCATATTTTAAAAATTTTCATCAGTAGCTTCAAAAGTTCATCTTTTTCAAGCAAAATTGAAGCAGTACAACAATTAGACATAAATTAAAGTCTCCTCTTTAATTCTTAGAGCAGGGATGGCAAATAAGGGTTGTCTTTATGACTAATTCTGCTGGACTCAGAGTGACAGTAGAGGGACTTCTAAGGCTGTGTCCAGGCTCATTTGAAGAAAAAAAGCAGAAGGTAGCTATACCTGCTGTGGAATGGAGGAATAGTGGGATTAATACTTGTTATGGTGAATGTTACTGTCAGAGGCCTGTGGTAGCCAGTGCATTACCCATTACCGTTCTCGTCTAGACTGAAGGTGTCTTTAAGCTCCTGAGCTCTTTGGCTCTGGGTCACCTGCTCCAGAAGGTAGGCTGGCAAGTGATAGGCTTTCTTCCTCTATTCATCTTGGAAAAAAGATATTTGTATCTCTTTGTAATTTTAGTGACCTCTTTGCAACTTCAGTTGTCTTCCTAAAACACCCTTGACTTCCAAGTTGATTTCTAAGTAACTCCTTTTGCGGTGGCCTTATCCTGTTACTTAAGTCGGAATAAAGTTAAGGGAAAACCCACAGTAGATACAATCCTACAGGGAGAATGAGTGAATAATTAGTACAAAATCTACCACACTGGTAGATGGTTAGTCCCCAACTCTGCTCTCCCCTCTGTGCTCATCACTTACATGAAAAATAGTTATAATATAGTAAAATAATTTACTAATTTATTTACCTCTGAATTTTTGGTAGATTTTCTCCAACCTGGATCTATGACGAGACTTAACGCTTTCCTCCTCCTAAACCGTGTGTTTGTGTGTGTACTAGTATCCTTTCCTTTCATCGTGGGTGCTTGCCTGACAACAGCCCAGAGGAGGGGGAAGCAGGACATGGTGCTGTGCTTTGATGCAGCAAGGAGCGACGGCATTGGACGGGCCTCTTACAGACAGCATGGAACATTTTATCTTGCTGCTAGGCTGATGAATTTTGGGTTCATTAAATTTCTTTTCTATGCCTGTGTCATCTTCAGTAACTGAGGAGTGCTTTATAGAAATAATCAATATAAGCATACTAGATGAAGCCCATTTCAGCCCTGTTCCCAGCTATGGGCTTTGCCTCAAATGCTCATTAAAAATACGGCTATTATTTTGTGTTCAGCCACAAATGGTCAAAACAATATTTCGATTGTAGGTGCTTTACCCAAGCCACCTGAATCTCAATCCCCTCGGAATGAAAGCTGGAGAATTCCCAGTTCGGATCCACCCGCTGTAGCTCTGTTGGGGGCATACACTAGGCGGGTATCAACGGTGAGTTTGCAAGGCATTTGTGAAATTTCTAAGTGCATAGGTATGTCCTCCAAGGGTGTTTACGTAATCTTAGTAGGACTGCGTATTTCCTGCCTTTATAACTAGCCTCACTTTTCATTCAATGTCTTTGAAAAAGTGATCCTGGAGTCACTCAGTCTGATTAACAGCTTGACTGCTGGTGTGTGCACAGTTGCTCTCAGGGGTATTTTTTTAGGAAAGCTACAATTTTCAATGTTCTGCAGGATTGAAAAAGCACTCTACAGTATGAAACATTTTGAGTTTATCATTTAGATGCTAATATACATATACCCCCTGTACATTTCACATTTCTACATTTTCTCTTTACCACCTCCCACTACTGCTATGTTTCTATGTATATGTATCTTTGTATGGTGTATATAATACACATTTTATATAAATTATATGTTACACATATTTTAACTATATAATCTACTTGAAGTATCTCAGCTTGTGTTTTTGTGCTGCAAATAGAAGTATAGAATGTGATACGTAGTTCATAGGCGGTCTGTTCCAACTCACTCTTTTCAGTTGAGATCAAGACCTGCCTGAGGTAGTGCTGAGTTCTGCTTAATAGATGTCTGGTTAACAAGTACCAATTATAGAGCTTGTTCCATTGTTGTCTATCCAAGGTTCTGTTCTGGAAGTCTGTGTAAACCTCAGTGTCCCTGTCTCTGAATCCTCCTCTCTTCCACATCTTTGAAGTGGTCTCATTAGCACCTCCCACCACACTTGCTCTTCGTCTGCTTGGTTGCTACAGGTTAATTCAGATTGCAGCTTTGATAGCAGCTTCTCAGGCATCTTCCCGGACAGCCTGTCTCCGGGTGGGATGTGTGTTCATTCTGTCACTTCCCACAGCATCTCCTGCTCTCCTTTATCTTGGTCTTGACCACACTGCACTGTAATTCGCAGTCCATTTATAGTCTCCCTTCATTAGACCAGTAGCTCCTTCAGAACAAAGACAGTGACTCGTTCACTGTTTTATCCCACAAATCCAGCAGCAGGCATTCAGTGCTCAGTGTCTATTTGTGGACCAAATGAATGATTTGGTTTCTGGTTTCCATTAGGCCCAACCTAATTTTTTTTTTTTTTTAACCCTCTCAAATTTGTGTTACAGATGGCACAGCTTCCTTTAGGGATGTGAGCCAACTGATATATAATTTTGATTTTTGGCAAGTAGATTTTGAGATGATTGGAAATGTTAATCTGTTATTTTTGCCTATTGACATTCATGTGTGTCACTTTTGTGAAAACCTGAAAGAAACTGTACTAATATTTGGAATGAATACTCCTGTCTGTTCTCGAAACCATATGCCTTGATCTCACAGTTACTGTCTCTCCCATCTGCTCAGTAAACAAGGCTGTGTCTGATGAAGGGAGAACAAAATCATTTCTGAGGGTGCAATCGGCACTGAACCAAAGTTAGACCAGGATGTCCCGTTCGGGGTGCACACCTGGCAATACTGATGATAGGATGCATTACCTCCTGCCTCCAGCCCCGCGTCTTATTTAACCTACAACCAGTTTGTTTCCCAAAGACTAGGTGCATGTTTGCTTCAAAAGAAAAAGTGCTCAGTTCCTTTAACTGCAAGTAATTGTTAGTTTTATCAAACTTTTTTTTTCTTTTAACAATTAATGTAATTAACCAAGGACGCTGTTAGGCTGACGAGGCTGCCCTGTCTTGGTCAGCTGTCAGGGCAAAGCAAGACTGGAGCCGGAGTCAGTGCCCTCGTATCCAAGAAGATGAACTTAAGAACAACCTGGCACCTGACTATATGAAAAATAAACAATAATGATGTATTGTACAGCACAGGGAACTATATTCAATTTCTTGTAATAACATACAATGGAAAAGAATCTCGAAAGATAGTATGTATGTATGTATGTGTATAACTGAATCACTTTGCTGTGCACCTGAAAGTAACACTGGAAGTCAACTACACTTCAATAAAAAAATTTTTTTAATTCCAAGAAATGAGCAACAACCAGGTACAAAGAGTCAGCCAGTCTTTCCAAAATAAGCCAGCCGCGTAAGCCATAGCCAGTCAGATAATTTCCTTGCTTTTCTCCTGAGTCTTCTCTGTAAAGCCCTCTCTCCAGCTCCTGCTGGTTAAGGGTGCCTAACCACTTTTAGATTGGCTCTGCCTAATTTGAATCAGTGAATGCTCCAGGGATCTCTCTAAAATTCTTATGTGCCACAGTTTATCTTTCAGCAAAACTAAACCTGCATTTCTTTTAAATTAACAAACAGCCGAGTGTAGGCAGACACGATTCTGTGGGTGTGGTCCCTGAGATGTGACTCTAGAAACACTTGGCCATGAGTGTGAACAGAGGGGATGATCAGAAGTCATGAGTGACTTAAGAGGTAACAGTGCATCTCCTTGCCCCAAAGTTTCAAAGATATGAAGGGTTTGAAGGAGTTATGTAAGAAAAAAAAAAAGCTACCTTGGCCAAAAAGTATTTAGTGAGAGTAAAAGCAAGATGTGATTGACCGTTCTCCTTCCTTGGGTTTAGCTTAGTAGAAGAGCTAAGCACTCTTGAAATAATGCCTTTGTGCAGTAAGACATTGCAGGTGTAAATTTTGGTAGGTTTGGGGAGGCATGGCAAGGCAGGCTAAAAGCTCCTTGGATCCCAACCCCTGGGTGCTTAGAAGGGGTGGGGAGGGTTGCTGCCTTTAAAAGGGCAGATGTGGGCACCAAGAGGGAAAATAGACCGAGGATGAAGAGGGCATGATGCTTGGGATTAGATAAGCCAGCCTGTGTGAAATGTCACAGCCCAGTAGGATGAAGTTCTAGCCTCTTGGCAACAAGCACGAAGATCTCCACAAGCACTTCTGTTATTTTAAAGCATCTCTGGACATAAAATGGGAGAAAAAAATAAAGGAAACACTGACCTTCCGCATTGCACCCTATATAGGCTTGAAGCAGAAATAATGTTTTGAATTTTCTCTTTCTGATTAGATTTCAGTTTTGTGAATATGCTTTCTAGTTCTTTGTATAGAATTGCCTTTCGTGAAGCATGTAGGCAGGAATTGGAGATAGCCATATCTCGCAGCCTCACTTCTCTGCAGTTACAGAGTGTGACCGTGCAGAATAGATGTGCAGACGTTTTGAAGCACACAAATTCTGTCCTGTCAACATCCCAAACTCTCCCAAAGCCCCTGCCAACAAAATGCATCTAAGCAGGCTGGGTGGACCCACATGCCAGCTAAATGCTGTCACTGGTCCAGTTTAATCAGACATCTTACTGCTAATTTACATTTGGAGATTTTTTTTTAGCTCATTAAATAAATTGGAATAAAAACCTGGCTTCCAATTCTTCCATTCTGTGTTTCTGCACAACCACTTGAAGAAAAATGTAGCTTTGCAAATGAGGATTATTTAAGTTTGGATCATTCTCACGGGGGTGTGTGTGAGTTCTTAATGGGTTAGTTTAGTTATCATCTCTGTTTTTCTGGGCCAGGGCTGAAGGTGTGTCAGTGTGTGTGTGTGTGTGTGTGTGTGTGTGTGTTGAGTGTGGTATTTGTGTGTGTGTTCAAGTTGATTGTCTCAGAGTATGAGATGGATGATAAATACCTGCCCCTCACCTCCAGGGGGACTGCAGGAGGTCACTTGGAGAACTTTATACGTATCCCTTTGGCCGTGGACTAAAAGTCCAGAACAAGGAGCACTCACTGATCTGGGAGAGGACCTCCTGCTTGTGGGCTTTGCTGGGCCAGATGGGGCCCCAAGTACAAAGAGATGGCGTAGGTCTTATTCAAGAGGGCTTTCTGTTGGGGTGAACAGACCACAGCGGAACAGATCTGGAAGGGCTTTGGGAAGAGGAAGTGACTCGCAGGAAGACAGATGCAACCTCCGAGGGGCTGTGGGGTAAGAAAGTTCCAGCAGCTGAGGCATGAAGCGTGTCTCAGAGGAGCCCCTGTAAGTCCTCTACCACGGTAGGTCCAAAATAGACACAGAATGCCCAGTTAAATTTGAATTTCTGATAAACAATGCCTTTCTGAAATTCACTTTTAACTGGATGTCCTGTGTTTTATCTTGGTAACTCTGCCTATTAGAAAAGCTCAGATTTCAGCATCTGCCAGGCTAAGAACAGGTTGCTGGCTCAAGACAGTATTTTTCAAGCAAGAAATTTACAGCCATGGTTTTATGATCTGGAGGAGTCAGAAGCTAAGTTAGAAAAGCGAGATTAAAACACAAGGGAAAAAGAGAGAATCAGCCAGTTGCTGCCTCCCCTCCCCCAATGCAGGAAGTTTGAGTTGGGACCAGAGGTCTGGCATGGCTCGTCTGAAGGGCGGTGGAGAAAATGAAAGTATTTTTCTCTTTTCTGTCCTGTTGTATCCATCCTGCTCAACACACTGGTCACCTGTTTATTTCATGCAACGAAGCTGGTTGTCTCAAGCAAAAGCACAAAAAAAGGATTTGAGAATTTGTTCTTTCTGTTTATGTGTATGACAAAGACTTAATTGTATTTTTCAAGGTTGAAAAAGAAACAGCTTGCCAAATGAAAAGGAATAGCTTGTGTTTTGAGGGTAAAATGCTGTTGTGAAATAAATACGAGAAACGGCCTGATAATTGATTTCTTGTCCAGAGTAATTACAACGACTATTTCTTGGCCAAGGTCATATTAAAGTGACTGTCAGAACTTTGTTGAAATTGAGATTTAGCGTGGGCAGGATGACTACGTACACATACTAAATATATATAATAAGTAGCTATAATAAAATGAGTATAAATGATGTTATATTTTGTTTCCCTGCCGTAGCGTATTTGTGAAACAGAGATAACGATGATAATTAATGTAACACTTTAATTGAGGCTTACTGTGTTATATTTGAAGGGTGCTTTACAGTTTTATGAAAGTTCTTCTCATTTGTCCCTCACAACAAGCCCAGAGGACTGGAAGGTATCAGAATCATCAGACTTACGTGCAAGATGCAGAAATTGAGGACCAGGGTGAGTTAAGTGATTCATCCAATGTCATACAGCCGGGAAGTAGTGGAATCTGGACCAGAACCCTTGTCTTTTGGTCAGGCTTATGTTCTGTCTCTCTTGATATCATATGATTAAGGAATATCCTTAAATAGAAGATGATGTGAAAAACTGAGGAAATGATCTGAGTATTTAAAGCAGGAATAAACCACTAAGTTTTGACTGGCTATTTTTGGTTCTAAAACCAAAATTATTGCTATGATATTGTAATTTGGAGTTTGGGAACCGTAAGGGACTTGAAAAGTTATGAAGGGCTATTCCCTTATTAAATGAATGGATTAATAGATGGTGTTTTAAAGAGCCTGTGATGTGCTGGGTTCTAGGGTACAAAGAATGATGAGCTGAGGTCACTGGCCCTTGGAGGGCTAGTTGAGCAGAGAGGAGGGGCTCCTAATATGGTTGGGACCAGGCTGACTTCCTGGAGGGGAGGACTCCCGAGTTACGTCTTCAGTGAAGAGTCTGGGTGAGTTAGGAGAAGACCGGTGGGTGGGAAGGGTTTCCTGGGTGGCGGGAACCATGGAGAGGTTAGTGTCCAGAGTGTTTAAATGACTTTCCAGAGATCACACTGTCAGTGGCACATTAAGATCTGAATCTCATCTGGCTTTCTGAATTTACCATTTCTCCCTCTAATGCTCTTCTCCAGTTCAGTTTGCAAGTGTACAGATAATTTCATTCACATCAAAATTGTCTCTGCTGTAAGGGTGTCCACTAGGGGTGCTGTTCTTTAATGTTATTCAGAAAAGTTTAGGAAGTACAATAAGACAGGTGATTTTTTTTTAATTGAAGTATATTTGATTTACAGTGTTGTGTTAGTTTCTGGTGTACAGCACAGTGATTCATACAGTATATATTCTTTTTCATATTCTTTCTATTATAGGTTGTTACAAGATACTGAATATAGTTCTCTGTGCTGTGCAGTAGGGCCTTATTTATCTAGTTTACGTGTAGTAGTTTGTATCTGCTAGTCCCAGACTCCTAATTGATCCCTCCCCCATTCCTCGTTCATAACCATAAGTTTGATTTCTGTGACTGTGAGTCTGTTTCTGTTTTATAAAGGCGTTCATTTGTATCATTTTTAGATTCCACATATAAGTGATACCATGTGATATTTGTCTTTGTCTGACTGACTTCACTTAGTATGATAATCCCTAAGTTCATCCGTGTTGCTGCAAATGGTGTTATTTCATTCTTTTTCACAGCTGAGTGGCATTTCATTGTATGTATATACCATATCCTGTTTAGCCAAACATCTGTCAATAACATTTAGGGTGCTTCCCTGTCTTGGCTATTGTATATAGTGCTGCTGTGAAACTGGGGTGCATGTATCTTTTCAAGTTAGAGTTTTCTATGGATATATACCCAGGAGTGGGATTGCTGGATCCTTTGGTAATTCTATTTTTAGTTTCTTAAGAAATCTCCATACTGTTTTCCATAGAGGCGTCAAGTATTTGTTAGTGAATTCAGCTCTATGTGCTCAGCGAAAAAAGAATAAAAAGTGGAATACTGCTGTTTGTTTCCACTCCACTCCAAGCATCTGAGTCGTGAGACAGCCTGTCCTTCTTTGCTTGGTTTCACTTACTATATAATTCTATGAAAGCATGAACATCTTCCTTGATGACTGTGATTCTGGAGTTTAGAGATACATGCATTTTGAGTAGTGGAACCACAGCTTTTATGAGATATGGTCAAAATACTTGTTACTTCCAGATGAAACAGTTATCTTGCTTGTAGTGGTCACGTGGAGTTCATCTGGAAAAAAATGGCTGAGAATAGTTAAAATATGGACAAAGAATTATAAGATCAGAATATGTGTATGGCTCGATATGGAAGAGTCACATCAGTAAATGAAATAGAATAAAGATGTAAATATATAAAAATATTTGCATATGAAAAAATTGTCACTTCAAATCAGTGAGGAACGGATGGCTTTTTCAACAAATGTTATGGTATAACTAGCTAAATGTGTGAAAATAATGAATTTTGATTGCTAAGGAAATAATAGTTTGGTAGGCATGACCGCATCAAAACTTAAAGCTTTCTACTGTCAAAAATATTGGGAATATAAAGTAAGTTAAGATGGACTAAGAAAAATATTTGCAGCACAGATGAGAGCCGTATGATTTTTATCAGTTGGTTTGTATGGCTGCCACATTTCCTTCTCTGAAAATGAAATAAATAGGCAGAGGCCATGTGAACTTCTTCTGCCCTTCGTCCCTCCCCCACCCCAAACTCCCTGGTCTAATTGTCTGATTTGATAAGAAGGGTGCATCTAGCTCAAAGCAAGACAGTCCAAGAGTAAGGTTCTCAGACTCACATATTTGAATGTAGATGCGTAGATAAGTAGCTGGTTATAATACACTCAGGGAACATTTACACTTTAATTCCTTGGAGACTAGGACTCAGAGCTGGTCCTATACAGCATCAAATCTCATGAATATATAACCCCATGAATAAATGAAGTCTTATCAAGAGAACTAGTCTATGAAGAGAAGAAAGGAACAGATGTAGGAGAGGCTAGTGGTCCCAGAGAGAGCCAGAGTATCTGCCAGATAGCTTTTCAGTTCTTGGGAGATCTTGTTCAGCATTTTGGCTTGGGGTTCTGTGAGATTCTCCTTTTCCCTAGCTATAAATTCCCTACTTCTGAAATAGATTGAAGAGATTTCTGTTTCAACCATCACTTTATTCTTGTGACGTAGGGCTAATGTATAAACTATTACTTCATATCAACAATCTTTTAATACCCTCTATTAAATAATCTATGTTAACGCCAGAGATTGGAGGTTCCACCTTAGTATTTACTAATAATCCTTTATGTTTTTGTACCCATTTCTGGACTTTCTCATCTATGCCACTGGTTTGTCTAGTCATGTACCAGAACTGCACTATTTTAATTAGGGGAACTTTGCCATATATTTTAGTACATGATGGGGCAAGTCTCACATCATTGTTCTTTTTCCACAGTTTCCTCGGCTGTCTCTCTTTGTTTATTTTTCTCTGAGAATTTCATCATCAATCAGCTTATGTAATTCCAGAAAAAAATTATGGTGCATGTATATAGGGATGGTGTAAAAATTCCTTAATTAACTTAGGAGAAATGGACATCTTGATCTGTTAGATTGAGACTAATGAATTAGAATTCCCAATTGCCAGTTGTTATTTCTTATTGTGGCTCCTGTAATTTCTGTTTTAGGAAGTTGCTAATATATTACTTTGTGTATGTGTATCCAGAACTGTGTGGATGTCATTGTGGGTTATACCTGCTACCCTTTATAAAACACCCATCTTTGTGCTTTTTCTTTTTCCATATGAATCCCATTTTGCCTGAACTTTAACATAACTCGTGATTCTGTTTATGTTTTCTTGAAACACATTTTCCTGTTCTTTCTTTTTCATTTCTGAATGATTTGTTTGGGGTGTGTCTCTTGTATATAGCACCGAGTTGAGTTTTCAAATGTGATCTAATTTAAAAATCTATTTTTTTTAAAAGATGAGTTATAGTCACTATACTTATCCAGCAGATATATTCAGAGTGAATTACATGTGCTTATTATTTTTATATAATGTAATGGTCCTACACTGTGTCACTGTATAGTCTGTTTTATATGCTTTTGAAACTTAAAATTTTTCTGATGTTTAAGATTTTTTTTTGTTCCAAATGTAAACACATTTATTTATAAATACACCTTAACATAGTGGGTTTATTTCCCTCTTTCTTTAAACAGATTCAGTAAGTTCACTGCTATAAGCAGTGATTTAACTGGTTTACATCAGTTTTCTTTGCCCATATTCTCTCTCCAGTATTACCCAGCTGTACTCAATAGGATGGTCTGAGTTGAGCATTTATCTTTGTATTTTGAAATAGGCATAGTCTTTATATATGGTTTCTTACTGGTAGACTTAGGTGGCCCTACTAGGTAGAGATGAGGCAAACGGAGCTTATTTTGCCTCTCCTCTCCCCCTTTCTTTTCTCTTTCTGTAAGTCGTATCATACCTACGTTGTCAGATCATTTACGACCCCCTTTCCCACCTTTGTTTTTGTCTGAGGTTTGCACTGACATATATTCAGTTTAACTGCCAAGCCTCTTGCCAAAGATTTGCCCGCCGTTTTGGTTGCCCAGGGATTTCCCTCCAGGGGGAGTTTTCTCAGGAAGGGCTCGTGTGGACAGTAGTCCCTGATTTACTGCATGTTCAAAACTGTCAGCAGCTTTATGCTTCATGAACTAGAAGCGGGAGATAAAATCTGTGTCCCATACTTGGAGGGATATAAAGTCCTTGGCTGTGTATAAATTCCTTTACTCACACTGTCTTGTCTAAGTAACTTTTAGGTTTTCCTCCTTTGATTTGTGGTGCTGAATTTGCTGGGTGGAAGCCTGATGCCAGCTTAATTTTCTTTTTCTTAGATATGCAACTTGAACATTTTGCCTGGCTGCCCAAAGAATTTTTCTTTATAGTTTAAATCCTTTATTATGGTAGTGTCTTTACTAGCTCATATTTTTGTATTGACTGATATGAGTCAATTTTCATTGATACATGGTATGCACTTTCTATCTATGAAGTCTTTTATTCCAGGAAATCTGTCTTGTACCTTAAAAATTTGTGTTCTGTTGTGTTGAGCTGGTTTTCGTCTTTCAGGAACTCCAAGTCTGTTTATGTTGGAACTCTGCTTTTCCTACTATATGTTACTTTCTCTTTAATCATTTTCCCTTAAATTTTTTTCTGTTTCATTTTGGTAATTTTCTAATTTTCCATTTTGTATGTCTCTTAAGTGACTTTTCAAGCATTCCTTCTCCCTTGTTCATTTTCTAATTTTTGTCTTTAAATCTATGATTTCCCTTGAAAATGTTTTTTCCTGATAATCTGTTTATTCCTATTTTATTTCCTCCTGTTATGTGGCTGTCACCTCCTGTGGTGATCTTTCTTCATAGCTATAATTGTGTCATTAAATTTTTAATAAATTTATGGTAGACTATTTTCTACAACTCTTTTCTATTATGTAATAACTCCCTTTTCCCCCCTCTGGTGAGTTCTTATCATTGGTAGGAATGTTAAATGCTCATTTACACATATTTTTCTTTTGGTATGGATTTTATGTGCACACAGCTTTTGTTACCCATATCTGGATGAGTTGAAATTTCCGGGACAACTGTTTACAGGAGATTTCCATGGTGATTAATAGAGGGGGAGGGGACAGAGAGCAGAGAGGGTAGCCTTTCCAGTTTTTAAATGACAGGATCTCTCTGCTGTTGCTACAGTGATAGACTATTTCTTTTTGCTTTAACTGAAGTATAGTTGATTTACAATGTTATATTAGTTTATGATGTTAACCACAGTGGTTTAGTTACACGTGTGTGTGTGTGTGTGTGTATATATATATATATATATATATATATATATATATTCCTTTTCATATTCTTTTTCATTATAGGCATATACAATTCAAGGTATTGAATATAATTCCCTGTGCTATACCATAGGCCCTTGTTGTTTATTTTATATGTAGCAGTTAGTATCTGCAAATCCTATGCTCCCAAATTATCCTCCACTCCCCCTTCCCTTTCTGGTACCCTTAAGTTTGTTTTCTAGTTTGTTTTGTATATGGACTCTCAGCTACATCTTCTTGGGCTCTCCAGACCTAAATTTGTTCAGGAGGATTTTTACCACCAGTTTGTTCCGCTGTATCTTTGGCCCCTGCTACCAAGGGACAGAGATGCAGCAGTCCGAGGGCGTTCCCTCGCTTGTGACGGTATGTTTGTGCCAGCGCCCCCTGAAGTCTCCATCCTCCTCCTGCTGCGGCTGTGTGTTTCCTGGTGACTTCTGTGGCTGACTACAGCTCGCTGTGCTGCACTCCTGTGTTCTGTTTTCTCTCTTGCCATTTCCTTGGAGTCTTTCTTCATCATAACGTCTCAGCTGCCTTTTGGCTGTACTTGCTTTAATTTGGAGTCTGGGGTTTTCTCTGTCTACTTGTTCCATTGAAAATGATGATTATTTCCATTTCCCTTTCTTCCCTCCGAATGGTTATTGGAAGTCAAATGGGGAAATTTAGAACAAAGTAGTCCCCATTGATGGATTTAACTCTTTAAAAAACATCCCAGCAAATCTGGCATTTAAAAAGTGTGTAAAAATAATGCAGAAACACAGACAGATATAACATAAATTATATACAATTTTAACATAAGTGACAAAGTAGGCATATATAATCAGGGTGTCAATTCCAGACAAATAATTAAGCAGTTATATATATACAAAATTCTGTAATTCAGCTTTGAATAGATAGGGGGACTAACTAGAAGCTGGTATCCTTTGATCACAGAGATTTCTTGCTGATTTCTTGAGGAAAGTTAATTTGTGGATCTGCAGAAGAACAGACATTCTGTAAGATGGAGCTGTGGTTTATTGGTTACCTTCAATGTCAAAAGGAAGTAGTCCAACAAAATATGCCATGTTGAAGTCAGATTTCTGCTGCAAGAAATAGGGTCTGTATCAGACAGCTCCAGATCTCTGCCCACCTTCTCATAGAAACTCAACCAGACAAGTTAGAGAGATGCATGAGTTACTCTCTTACCCTTTCCATTTAAAGGTTAATAAGAAGGTCATCAAAAAAAAGATCATAAATGCTAGAAGTGTATCCGTGTCAAATCAGCTAACCCATACAACCTGCTGTCAGTTTGTGGATCTAGGAACTCAGATATTCGCGTCACTGTCATCCTAGAAAAGTGCTTCTCTATAGCGGAGGTGGTTTTCATCACGAAGCTCATGAACCTTAAGCTTTAGAGACTCTTCCTGCCGTGGGACTATCCTAAATCTTCATCGATACATCACTATATATCAAAAAGGCTCAAAAAATTTTGGCACACTAAGCAATCAAATTGTTTACATAGGGACCCCACAAAAATAGTTGCCTGTGGCTTCACACACCCTAGGGGTGGCCCTGGTGGAGGAAGTGCACAAGATTTATAGACCTGGTGTCTGCTTATAGATCGCTTTGGATTGGGCTGTGCACAGTAATCCTAACTTGTACAATTGTGTCATCTCCCTCCGGAAGCCTTCTCTTTTTAAGTGAAATCTTAGCCTGCTTGATCATTCTCATGTTTGTTCCATCATACAGTTCGCAGCTTATGAAATGTTAGGAATTATTGTCCTGTCCTCTAATTGCTTATAATTGCATTTTTATTATTTGTGAATTAACACCATTTCATATACAGTAGCACTTGCTTGTTGATAAATTATTTCATACATATTAACTTGCTCTCTCTGAATCCATGGTAAAAATCCTTGAGATCAGATCTTATATTTTGTCTTTGCTTCTCAGTGTGAAGTAGATACTTAGTGAATACTATAGGAAGTTTATATTGTTACAGTAAAAATATAAATAATAAACTGACGTAAATGATAATGCATGCTGTTAGAGTAATTACAATTAAACACGAAGTCTATTTTCAAATACAGTTTGAGCAATTAGAATGTGCAATTAGAACATGGTGGAAAGTGAGTTGTTAAATGTTGATCCTAGTGAAAAAGATGATGTCTCTTTGCATTAAAAGATACTAATTCTACCCTCTGCTCCTACTGACTTTGAAAGTCGTTGATAGCAGGTAGAAAGATCCCCACCCCCTCCAGTTCAGGGAAGCCAGCATCACTTGTCATGCAGCTGGTTTCTGTCCTGGTGCAATCAGTCTGGTTAATGTCAAGTACCACTGATGGGAGTGTTCGTGACTCAGTCACCTGGAGGCATTCAAAGGATTGGTACACTGACTTTGATTAGAAAATAAATAGAAATTAAAGTCCCTTGTCTGAACTTTTCCTGCAACTTGAATGGCTTCTCTGGAGCTCTGACTCAGAGACACAGTCATGAGGCTCTTTTCATTTGAAGATGACTTCACCAACCCTCTCATGGGGAGTGGGTAGGAGTGATCCATGCCTGGCTGGAGGTGAGCGCTCTGCCTTCAGTTTTAGCACCAGAATGCTAGACTTGGCCCTAAAGGGCTAGTTGTTTGTTCCTTGCCTACCTCACTTTCCCCTCCCCTCGCCCCTGACTCCATTGTTCTGAATTTCCCATGAGGGCAGCAGTGGTCTGTCTGCTTCACTGACCATCAGTGTTCCCCTCACACGTAGCACAGGGGCGTCTGGCTTGTAAAGGACCTCACTGCGTATCTAACACATTGATTGCCACATCACCCAAGTCTGGGTGACAGTTGTGCTTCCTCAGGGGTACCAGGTCCACAGTGGGTGATCTGCGTGTTAATGATAGTCTGTTGACATGGGGCTAAATTCTCTAAGAGGCTTATTTGAAAGTTATTGTTCTCAGACTGCATGGCATTTAAAAGACCTCTAATGATGATGTGGTCCCTGGGATGAAAAGCGCTGTATCACTTTTACGTCCAAGAGACTGGAAGTGAGAAGGATTTATTTAGAACTGTTTCCTGGCTTCAGGTGGCTAGCAGAAGGCTGTACAAAAGAACACAGGACATAAAAGGACATAATTTTCCTTTTACTTCATTGTCGCTCCCATCTTATCTCTTCCTGCTGGCTATGTAGTTCCTTCAGCCAGGTCCTGCTACCTTCCAAATCATGCCTTGTCTAGGTTTGTTTATCATCGCTGAGCTACGCAAACCACCACCCAGAATGAGAGGGGCAAATCAGAGGGGCAAATGTAGATGGACCAGGATTGATTTTAGCACACTCTCTGTCCCCATCACTGAAGTTCTCGTTCTCTGTCTCTGTATATTTGTGCCTTTGGCAGGAGCACTGAGATCCCACTTTGGCACAGGTAAATTCCAAACCCCATGATGCTCACTGAATGCAGGGATACATGCATGGAGCGGACTGTATTATTCCCTTTGACACGCCTTGGCTTCTCGTTTCTGTGGTGTTCTATCAAGAACTTTTAGTAACAAATCCAAGTTGTGTGAAATGGCATTTGCAGAGTCTTTTCTACGTGAAAGACTGTGTACCTGACACATTTTGACCAATTACTGATACTTCTCTTCACTGGGCAGTGCTGAAGAAGCTTCTGGACGGAGAACATCCTGTAATTAGGTGCATTTGAGCGGATTTGTATGAAAGCAGTCTAATAAGTGACACTCTGCTTGTCATGGTGAAAACTCCTTTAAGCAAGGGAAGGCAAGGGTTTATATTTACTTGTCCCGTTAATCAGAAGCAGTATGGATATGCTTAATTTGACCTTTAAGCAGATGTATCTCAGGCTCAACTGTCTTTTTTCATATAACTATTGGGCAAACTTTCTCTCTTTTACCTAGCAAGGATTCCTGGTTTCCTAGCAGCTTCAATCTTTAAACAATGGTGCAATTTCAGGATGTCCAAACTATGAAACATTTAATGAGTACCAATCAAATGGAAGGAACAGGGGCAGTCGGAGCTATAATTTCCTAGGATCTTCCTAACTCCAGGCCCATCATTTCATGAGCAGATCTGGCTGCTGTGTGCATGGTGTGATTCCATAGCCTTCCTTAGGAGAGCTCTGCTTTAGTTCTCTCTCTGTGAGACCCTCCTACCTGCTGGCTACTAGATGCAATTTCATTTTAGCTGTTGACACAAATCTCCCCAGGGGAAGGATCATGCAAAGACATCCTCAGACTTTGCTCTCTGAGAGGAAAGGGTCAGAGAGCAGCTTTTAGGAGGTATAGGAGAAAGAGTGTGGGGGCAATACGAGGAACATAAGTAGGGCTTCTGAAGTGGGTAAATTGAGGCAGAAGTGGAATCATGGGCACAATTTCTAGGAGAACCAGTCCTAGCAGGCACAAAGTAGAATCTAGGTTTTCCGTATGCCTCCATGGGACAGTGATGACTGAGCGTATTAGTCACAGGGAGTCACGCCGGGTCAAGGGTGTCTTCTGCACTCTCACCATTGTTCCATACGGTGCAGGTGGAATGAATGTGCATAAGACATGGACAAAAATTATCTCAGTTACCAGGATGCTCTGAGCAGCGCTCATAGCATGCTTTTGCCTCTCTCAGTTTCCAGAGTATTGAGTGCACTGCAGGGCTGAGGTGATATAATAGCTACTAGTAGCGGTATCCGGAGAGCTGACCTGTGCTGCGGCATGGGGTGCGTTCTTCTCCTTTAAGTGCGGCATTCTTGGCAATGTGTGTGTCGGAGCAATGTTTCAGCCTTCCAACTATTAGGAGAAAAGAGTGCCTTTTTAATAGCGATACAAGGATAAAATTGACACTACACTGAGCAGAATGAATGAGGCAGTGACACTTCTTGTGAGATGAAACATCCCTCTGTAAGAGGAGTTCAGGGTGTTACTCATTAATCATTTACTATTCAGAATCAGGCAGAGCTTTGCAAGTTCAGAATATCTCTGTGATTTGGGTAATAAGAATAGGAAAGCAATTATATGAATTTCCCTCTAATACTGATGAAATGTCTGTGGATGTCAAAAGTAGGGTTCTCATGGTCCCAAAAGGATCATGACAATTTGCAGCAAGGTCTTTGCTGCTTCATGACACCTGGAACAGTGGTTAAAAATCTGCTTGCACACAAATCTTTTTTGAAACTTAAGTAAATAGCCAGATTATCCCCGTAATTTTTAATCTTTTTACTAACCACAAATAAACAGTACTTGGATGGCACCGTCAGCTCTGTCTGACCCTAGCTGTATTTTATGATACGTGTCTTGGGTCAGAGAGGGGCGTTTCCTTAATTCTTTATTGAATCAGCCTTTTAAAGAAGTAGCTGGAATTGATCCATTTCTCTAGGATCATCATTTAACTGCCTCGCTGACACCAAGGGGGCTGGAAATTACTCTTGCAGTGATGTAAAGGAGTTGGAAGGGAGATAGAAGGTATTTCTTTTTCTGAGCGACTCCAGGGAAAAACCAAGATGTTTCTTTGTGAAGACAGTTTTGCAGGGATAAGTCAGGTTGCTCAGCACACCAAGGCAAAAAGAGATCTCCAGAATTTTAAGAAGGGGAATTAAAGGTATTGCTTTGAATTCTTCAGGGAAGTTGGTAATAAAGCATTGACAGTTTTATGAAGAATTATCTGAGTCTCTTGCCGCTTGACAAGTCTAGTTGTTATTTTGTCTTGTTGATGTGATTATCCTTTCCGTAATTTAACATTTGTGTCCAGGGGGGACAAAGCAGTATGCAGATCAGTGTTCTTTAACTGCACTTCTTGAAGACAAGTTTCTTTTCCCCCCTTACTTTTGCAGCTTTACCATATAGTTCAGTGCGTAGAACACAGTTATTGCTTAGTAAATGGTCGTCAGAGGAATTAATGTTATAAAGAGGGTATGATTTAGCTGTAGAGCAGGTCAGTGTACAGAAAGTAATAAGTTAACAATTCAGAGAATACAAGCAAATGCCCAATGAGATTCATAGAATGAGAAGGTTAGAGGTTCAGAAGAGGAGAAAGTCTGGGAGGCTTAAAAAGGAATTCACGGAGAAAACCTAACTTAAGCTGAGCCTTGAACACAGTTAGAATTTAAAGCACTAGTAGGTGGAACAGACTCTTTCTGGGGTCCTTTTCCTGCTTTTTTAGTGCTCCCTTTTCTTAGGGGGCAATAATGATTGGTATGAGAATCCAAGTAGGAAGTTTATGGTTTTGAAGAAAGCAACCATATTTAGGCTGGTGAGTAGAAACGTTGAGGTCAGTAAATTCAAGGGGACATATGCAAGTCACTGCTATATTTTTGGAGTGACTGACAAGATGGAGAAATTAGCATTTTTTTATTCTTTTTTTTTTTTTAAGTGGAGGTACTGGGGATAGAACCCAGGACCTCATGTGTGCGAAGCATGTCGTCTACTAATGAACTATATACCTGCCTCCCCCTCTGTTGACTTTTTCATGGGAGCCAAGAACTCAATTAACTTTGGGGTGAATTAGGATTTTAATAAAGGTTGAATTGTGTATATTTACATCTGGGTTGCGCTGGCAATAGGGTTCCCAACCTTATGATAATAACAATTTAATGGGGGGGGGATCCTACATGCTGATTAAATATATTGTAATTAGAGACAGAGCATCATGTGATCTAAATAGCTCCTGCTTTAGAAATGGTCTAGGGGGGAAGTTTGGGGATGGTTTACGAGCTAAATAATTTGTATATGTGCCAAAGGGTTAAATTAAGCCTGCCTACCTGGGATTACTTCTGAGTTACTGCAGACCTGATTTCTCTTCGCTGGTTTAATCATAAACAATTAAATCATGAGTCATAGAGTGGCATACCCACTGGTGTTGCTATCTGGAAGGACCTTGAGACAGGTGAACGCTTATTTTCTGATGACCAGAATACATTGGTTTGGAATCAGTGCACAGAGACGAAGATGAAGGTGTCTGCAGGTTCTGGCCGTGGACGAGTAAACAGAATGCTGAAGAGTCCGCATAAATCACCCCTGAGAGTTGTCTTCCACGCCTGTCTGACAGCAAAAGCAAAATGGCGACAGCTGTCTCCTTTGAATCGGGAGCTGGATATTTCCACAAAGAATATAGATAAAAAGGAAAGGTCTTCTGTTGCTTTTTCTACTCAAAGGAAAAGCAATTGGGAGGGTGTGGAGAGTGAGCACGACCTCTCTGTCAATAAGCCGTGATCACCCTGTACCTGCTGGGTCATCGACCTCAATATAGTTAACTGGGTGCTGTGGGAGAGGTGATAACCACTTGTTCTGGGATCTGAATTTCTGACAAATAATTTTGGTCGGCCAGGTTTCTGTGCCCCCATCCATCCTAGATTAGAGTGGAGGGGGAAGTGGGAGGGGTTTAATTGCAGTGAGTGACAGGAAAATAGCGTGGCACTTTGCAAGGTCCTCTCAGGAGACAATGGGAGGGATCTCTGGCATGTCATGAAAAAATGATAATACAATTGCATCACCCTTTAGGATTTTAGGCAAACAAGCAGTGTTAATTGAGTTGGTGTTGAAGTCAACAATCATATCCTGTAAGACAATGCTTTAAAGGTGATACTTGGGGCTGGTTACAAGTCAAGGGCTTTAACAGTGAATACAGGGGTTTCAGAGTCGGTATATTAAATTCCTCTTGTTGGGTAGGAAACCAAAGTGAAGTTTCTAAAGCAGATTCCTGCTGTGGAGCAGTTGGGGTGCCCACCTTTGGATTCGAAGGCTGAGCATCTTACCCTCCCTAAGCCTGCTGTTCCCGGTGCTGCCCTCCCCATTCCAGGTGCCTGGAGGGCTGGGCGCGCCCAGAGAGAGGCAGTGGGAGGAGAACCAGGAATCCACAGCTGTCTCCTCTCATCTCCACGAATATGTCCCCAGGAAGGGACCTGACATCACACTTCTATGTGGTTTGAAGTCATGTGCCGCAGCAGGCCCTGATCATTGCCAAAGACTCTACCAAAATTCACCTCGTTGAGTCTTTTTCAGTCCTTGAGAGAGTACCCTGTACTCTCTCCAGTTTCTTCTCACCCATCAATGACGACCTGCTTCGGCCTCAGCCAACACATTGAAATCGTTCCCTCGATATCATCCATGTCCTTCCATTTCCAAATCCCAAGGGTACATTTTCCTCTTTCTCCCATTTGACAACTGTCACCTCCTTACCCATCTTGACTCTCCCGTGGCTTTACACCAAGTGATTCTTCTTGTTCATTCTTTCCTAAGGGGGCTGCTGGGCGTGGAGAGCTAAATCGCCCTTTAACTGCTTACTTCTTCCTTCTCTTTATCGAGGGAAAGATCAGTCAGGTTAGACGAGGCATGGTGTGCATTCAGGACAGCATAAGTCAGGAGTCAGTTTCCATCGCTCAGTGATCTCATTCCCGTAATTAGGTTCTCTTGTGGGTAGAGGGGGACAGAAATGGGCGAACAGGGAAGGGGCAAAAGAGCTGCTGTTGAGCGGTGTCTGAGTTTGCCGCTGCCGGTTCAGGGCAGTGAGACCCGCCTGCCTTTCTGATGCACTAGGCAGGGACTGGCATGTCTGGGTTGAACATATTTTTTTGTTTGTTTGTTTCAAAGGAAAGGGGAGAAATCTTTAATTCTTCTGAGCAGGAATTTTTGCTTTTCATACTTGGGCCGAGTGAGTGGCTCTTTGCTAATGTACTGCCAAACTGGATTACACTTAAGTCCAAGTCATTTCTTCTCATTGTTATCAAACAGCATTTACTGGGTTTTCCCTGCACATTTCCAGGCCACAATATATCACACATCCAATTTAACCAGATTCCGGGTAGTGAGAGGCGGGGTTGGTACCCTCTGTAATGGAGACTTCTACCAACTCCTCATCTGAACTTGGACTTATCCAAATTAAGTAATTTAGCAGCTGGCTAGATAGCAACTTTTCAGATTTCTACATGTTACTGAAAATGGAATATTTCTGTAGAGTTAAGGGTCTAGCCCATTCCTGGGCTTTATATTTAAACTGGTTATGCATTTTAAAAAGATAGAGCTACCCTTTAGGGAGGTATTAGAAAATGGAATACGTTGAGTCTCCATTAAACACTGGCTTTCACTGAGTATGTATAAAACCCACAAATCGCCATTCCTGTGGATATCAGAACCAAACATTAGCATTGCCAAAATTGACATCTCAGTGTTTTTCAAACTGTTGGTGATGAAGATCATATTTCCAATACCTCAGACTGAAAATTTTGTATAATTTACAAAAATGAATTAATAAAAATGAAATACACACATTACACACAAAAACCCACAAAGACATACAAAACAGGAGCTTATTTTATTTTATTTTTATTTAAAAAAAATTTTTTTGGTGGAGGAGGTAATTAGGTTTGTTTTTTTTTATTCTTAGAAGAGGTACTGGGGATTGAACCCAGGACCTCATGCGTGCTAACCAAGTGCTCTATCACTTGAGCTTTACCCTCCCCCCAACATGAGCTTATTTTAAAACGTTAAATTCAACAGATGTAGAATTGCTCTGTCAAATTGTATTAAAGTTTCCAAAGACATACCCTCAATTTCTGTACTTGTCATGGGCCAGTGGCAGTTTGCAGTCTGGTGTCACCCTGTGCATCTCCCTGGGAATAACATTATGCAATGAATTCTATCCCTCAGCTTTTACCGGGTTGTGCAGACCAGATCAACAACTGAATCTCTAAAATTCTGTTCCTTCCTGGTTTACACTAACCTCCTAACTCCACCCACCCCCAAAATGCTGTTCTATAGAAATATAACATGAGTCAGCTATTTAATTTTAAATTTACTAGTAGCCATAGCCACATTAAAAGAAATAGAAACAGCTAAAATTAATTTTAGTAATGTATTTTATTTGACCTGATATGTCCAACATATTAACATTATAACGTGTAATCAACATAAAATATTATTAATGAGATGTTTTACGTTCTTTTACTCACAGTAAGTCTTTGAAATCTGGGGTGCGGTTTTCACTTACGGCACATTTCGGTTTGGACCAGCCACATCTCAAGTGCTCAGTAGCCACAGGTGACTAGCGGCTACCATATTGGACAGTGCAGCCATTGAACTTCTCTGCGCTGTCCCAGAGCAAGCAAGACACATCGACAACATTGTGTCTGAGAAGGAAACTACCTCCACGTAAGGAAATTTCAGACTCTTTTCAGGGAGAGCAGAGGGTGCTGAATGCACTTAGGGAGGCATTCATGGCCCAGGATCCGCATTCCTTTTCATATCTGTCTATGGGAATGTCATTTTTAAGATAGCTTCAGCTCAGCATTTCTGTAATCTCAGTTTCAAATATTCTGATTTCTTGTCCAGGGTTTTCAGCTCTGTTACCTTCAGCCTCTGTGGATTGTGCACTATTTGTATTCCAAGTAAAGTGAATAGTTTGTAACTTACCTGTCTCACAGTTACTTGGTAACCAGAGAGATATCAGTGTAGTTTGAATCTTCTTGTTGGCTGGGTCACATCTTTGATCTTCGTCCTCCTTCAGCTTTGTTCTGTAGGGGTGGTATCCTCAAAAATCCGCTGCTTCCTTATTGATTATTGTTGTTGTTTGGGATAACGATGGCCACACTGATCTGGGAGTGAATTACGTGGGAGAACATCTCTGCTGCCAGCCGGGACTGTTTTCACGTGCACTTAATCTCCTTAGTGACATTCATAGCGACAGTTGTAGCTTCGTCCCCTCATCCCTTCCGTCTCATCAATCCTCTTGACTCTGTCTCAGGTTATGTCCATGGGGGAGGGGAAGTACCTCCAATCACACATTTATAATTTGAGCCATCAAATACTTAAAGTTAAGCTCTTGTTAGCTTTTCCTTTATGGTAAGATATAAACACCCACTAAATGAGTTCTGTATTACTCAAATTTACTTACACTACACTTGATCAGAAAGAGGGGAAGCAGGCAGATGAGATGGTGCACTTTTATTTCACAAGCTATGGGAGGAACCACAGTACTGATACGACAGCTGGATTTTCTGCATTCTCTCCCATGCTTGGTCTCTCATGAATATTTATTTGGATCATATTATTGCTAAGGATGAGGTCTTTAGAAGAAGGTAAATTTTTGCCACGCCTAAATCTAGGGATATTTAATATTAGAAGTTCAGTTTTATAAGAATGAAGTTAAAAGTGAGAGGTTCAGCTCAAGACGGTTGCGAGCATAAAGCACTCAGGGAAAAATCAAGTCTCAGTCTGTGAAGGAAGACCACAGGCTGACCAGGGGAGACCAAGCACCCAGACTAAGTGGAAAGGCCAGAGGAGGATGGGGCCTGGGGTGGGGAATAAGGACGGTAAGAGTGCCTTAGGTGGTTGCCACAGACACTAGAGGGCGCTGCAGTTCACCTTCATGAAGGGTAGGGCTGCTGACTTGAAGAGCCAAGAACCAGAAGCAGGGCTGCTATCACTTCCTTCTAGGCAAAGTGGAGTCAGAGTTCCTTGGGATTCTCTGGTGGTGGGTTCTGGCTCGTTGTGGAATGTTACTGAGGTTAAAGAGAAGATCCCCAGATTACTTCCTCATCCAGCACCAAGCACTGCCTCAGAAATTGATATTGACATGATGCCCTTTGAAACATGGTAGGTCCAGCTCCCCATTTCTGGGGAAATACACTGCAGGAGAAGGTGTGACAGGAAGTATAAGAAGGTTCGCTATATCTATATGATCTAGGATACTTAGAGAAGGAATTTTGTGGGGTGGTTTCATTTTACTAAGCAGTAAGTATGTTTAATCCAATTTTGTGCATCCGAAGTCCAAAAGAGAATAATAAAAGTACAACAAGAAATGTGCTACAAGAAAACACAGGGCTTTTTTTCCCCATAACCTTGGAATAGGTAAAAAAGATAGAAATAATATAGGAAAAGGTTAATAAACTTAACTAAGTAAAATTAAAAATAGTTATTCAGCAAAATAATACTATATACAGTATCAAGAGACCCAACACAACTGGAGGAAATGTTTACAACATATTTGAGAGGGAAAAAACAAATTTTATTCATATTAAAAAAAAAGTCCTTGAAAATAAATTAAAAAGAACAATGACTTAGTGGATAAATGGAGTAAGTACATGAGAAAGCAGGTCAGAAAATATTCATGGCTTATAAACATCCTCAAAGATGCTCACTTCATTGGCTATCAGGAAGATACAAAACACCATATTTTAGGTTATCCAACTGATAGAGATTAAAATGTTTTGGGGAAAAAAGGGTGGAACAAATCTTCCACCTTGGAAGGCAGTTTGGCACCAGAAATCGGTTTAAATATATGTACTCTTAGATCAAGAAATTTACACAAATCTGTGTACTCACACATGTGAGAAATGATGTGTTTTAAAGGATGATAATAGTAAAAGAAGGGAAGCATCCAAAATGCAGCTGTTACAAAGTCATGTCTTCATTTGCCGATACTGAAATCTTCGACATGACTGAGAAAAGTAAGATACAGTGTATAGAATTTGTTTGCATATATATAAAAATTAAGCAGAGAAAATGTCTCGAAATGCAAGATGTACTGCAGTAGCCAGTAACCACCGGTGACGTCTGACTGTTACGTCTTTGAGATGTGGCTAGTCTGAACTGAGCTGTGCTGTAAAGTATACGCTGAATGTAGGAGATTCAGCAGAGGAAAAAATGTAAAATATCTCAGTATGTTATATTGATTACATATTGAAATGATAACCTTTTGGGTATATTTGCTTAAATAGACAATATCATTGAAATTAATTTCACCTATTTTTTCAATTTTTAAATGCTGCTACTAAAACACTTAAAATTGCATATGTGGCTTGCGTGATGTTCGAATGTGATCAGTAGTGATGTAACAATTACACAAGAAACCTAAAAGCAGTTACGTCTGAGGAGTAGGATTGGAGATTTAGGAGGAGATGAAGACTCACATTTTATTGTTTACCCGTTTATACTTTGTGATTTTTTAACTTTGTAAATGGACTTTTTATGATAAACAGAAGTATAAAACATATCTGTTAAATAATTGAACAGAAGAATTAGTTACTGCATGGTCCTAGGTTGGCTCCTATGGGTTAGGTAGTGACTGGACACCAAGTAACTGGCTTTTTCAATGGTCCTCCCATGTTACTTGGCATCTTTAGTAGGGTTTGCAGTGGAAGCGATTAGGGTGAGCCTGACAGACGTCTGCTGCCCCTCACTCCTCCCTGAACTATTCTTACACTTCAGTTTATCCTGTGCAGACTGCCCAGGAGACAAATGAGGAAAATAGACGTGTGGGAAAGAACAATAAACAAGAAAATCGGTACATAGACTATTTTTGACACTTTGAGAAGGTTAATAACCCAAGAGTTGTATTTATGGTTGCAAATAAAAAAATATTGAACAGACTTCCACACCCATCCTCTGTACCCCTAAAATTTGGTTGTAAGTTTGTCTCTCTGAGTGTGTATTTATCTGAGAAGGGACCAGGAAAGTATAGAAATATTAAAAAAAAACAAAAAAACAAAAAACCATCATCTTCCCAGGTCCCTCATGACCCACATAATAGATGTTTCTGAGATTTGAAAAATGCCATGCATCTGCCTTTTAAAAGTCACATCTAAAAATACTTGCTACCTTCTAAGTAATCTTTTATTTTTAATTGTAATATTATTTATGAGTTTTCGCTCGCTAGGAATTCTGTGTCACTTTAAAAGCGGTGGTATGGAACACAATACATCAGGAGAAAGACATGTGCTGATGAATTACGGCCCTGAATGTCATCATCTCGGTGATGTATTTTAGGATAGGGATGGAAGAGTGAAGCTGAGGGATGAGTCTGTGTGCTGTGCATTCTTGAGTGATCCCCATGAAAACTATGATAGAATTATTATTCATGTTTAACGTCATATAATCAAAAAAGCATTTGCCTGTAGAGGGAACCATTTTGCAAGGTAGCTAGACATATACACCACCAACACACTGGGCGGCATGCGTTTTAAAGGACTAGAATTAAACAAAGCATAAGGAAAAAAATCAAACAGATGGCATTTGAGTAAAAATAATCCATATCTCACTCTTACAATTCAGGTAACTTCTACCTAGATTTGGTGGGCTGGGGAAGGGTAGGCCGTGTACACAGTAATAGTCATTTAGAAAGTTCTTCAGGTGAAGTTAAATTCTTAGCTCTGAGAATGCTGCCTACATGTAATTATGCGGTAGATTTCTTGCACGTCTTCATATTCATAATTACCTGGTATTTAACTTTCAGTAACGACGTTATTAAATCTGAGGTGACAGCCCTTCACTTGTGACATTTAATTTACTTTTCAATTTTCCTTCTTCCTTTGGTCCTTTAAGTGGTTCTTAAAGGCAAACAGCTGAGGAGGCATGGCAATCCCACAGTACATCAGCCATGATGATTTTTCTTGATAAATATCTTCAAAATAAATGTCCAAATCCGAGTGTCAGTTAATGCCTTGTGAGACATTATGGAGGTACCTGTATTTCAAAGTGGTGTCCTCTGTGCACAAAATAGCAGTAATCAGATGCTAAGAAAGAGTGCCTTAGGATAAGGTTCCTTCTAGTCATGCCATGGGCCATTATTTGCACAGCAAATTGCCTTGCTGTCTGCTTTTTCCTAATGATAAAGTCACAAAAGGTTACCTTTTTACCTGAAGGTGAGCTGACGAGCAAATCTCATTTACTTATTTTACTCCTGGAGATAAATCTTTCCTTGCAGTTCTTTTGCACACAAGTAAGAATGAAAAAGAATACCCATAATTATTTTCAAACAATAAAGAAGATATTTTAAAAAGGAATATATAAAATGAGGAAGGGAACATCATTTATGGGGCTCTGGGATTTTCAAATTGTGGGATTTTATTCGGGAACTCATTAAATTCTAGCGAAATCAAAGCTGAATATAGAAGCCAATAAGCATAATCTTATGATTGTATAAAAGGAATAATACACTCAGTGGTAAACATTGTGGGTGATTTCTCAGCTAGTATCTTTTGGATGAGCAATAGCCCTCCATGATGTCCTCTAAAAATAAAGTTTCCTCTTTGCCACAAAGGTTGTAAATGTTCATGTGGTTGGCATTACTTTAATTAACATTATTGTTCAACGCGTCTTTATAAGCCACTTATCTCCTCTTGTACAGAACTCATTCTAAAGGTGGAAGGAGGAGAATTTCACTTTGGGGACTCAATGCCAATGATTTTTTATTTTTCTACAGGTTAATGTAATAGAAAATTGTTGCTGAAAGGACAGTCAGAGGGCATGCCCCTAATATCAAACATTAACACAGGGATTCACTTTGCATTATTAACTCATGGCTCAGTTGGCTTGTCAGCTGTTGTCCTGTCTTTTTTTTTTTTCCTTGCCTTTCTGACCATTCCATCCTGCGATGGAGGCTGCTTTTCTGCCCAGACTCCATCAAGTTCCCTGTGCTCCAGGCAGCTCTCAGCGGTCATCATTTGAGCTGCCTTTGGTTGCTGGAGCCCACTCAGCCCACAAGCATGGCAGGCTCAAAGTATCAAAGAATTAAAGCCTCCTGGGAGCAGCTCCCAACTAAAGACTGAGGGCAGTTGGTATCTTAATACCCTAGTTTGTTACTTCATGGAAGGATAACCTTGAAGTATGCATTCTGTATTGGTTTAGGGAGTTCTCCAGGGGAATTCAGCTCCAGTTGTGCACAAGGATACACTTCCTGGATAATGCACCCTTCACTGGCTGCCTTGCCTTCCCTGTCTCTTGTTCTGATTCACTACTAGTGTTCCTTGGGGTCACCTCCCAAATAAACTACTTGAACTCAAATACCTGCTTAGGGGATCTACTTCTGGGGAAACTCAAACTCTGTCACTTGTTCTTGATCCTTATCTTCTAGATATCCAAATGTAGCCAAGGGCTTAGTCCTTGGGCCACTTCTCTTAGTTAAGCTTACTTCCTTAGTGAACTCACCCAAACTTAATATTTCAGATATTGTCAAAATTATGCCTCAAGCTCTTCTTTTCAGAATCTCAACTATATATATATATATGTGTGTGTGTGTGTGTGTGTGTTTATGTATGTATATATATCCATTTAAATGTCTATTAGGTACCCCCAAATTACATTTCCCTGTTGAATGAAGAAAAAGGCACAACCTAAAAGCTGAGAATTACATGTTCTTTGGTGGACTTCCTAAGGACTTTAAGACTGGGAGGCAGCTTCTCAGATGGCTCTGAAGGACTGCTCAGAAGCGGTAAGGCAGGAGCCGGGATATATAGGAGTTTCTGTAACTAAGACCAGGTAGTCAGAACATGAAAAGACGGTTGTGAGTTAAAGAAAACCAGACATCTGAAGTTAGAGAATTCAGTGCTTTTCTATGCATGGGAAGAGGCAAGAGTCTGGGTTCATTGAAGTCGTTCCTTTGATTTGCACCTTAGCTGTGGGTTCAGGATCCTGTGCTTTCACATCCCGAGTGCCCTCAGGGTACACAGCTGGGTGGGGCTGCAGTGGCTGAGGGCTTGGCAGAGTCCGGTCAGGGCTCACTGCCGGGGGGGGGGGGGGGGGGGGGGGCGGGGGGGAGGTACTGTAGTGGCTTGATGGCTGCAATATTCTTTGTTTACTGATATGGCAGGCAATATTTTTCATTCACACCAAAACCTAACCCTTGAAATTCTCCCTTAAGTTGTTGGGAACTGAATATCCCACAAGATGTTTAGGTTTTTGTGTTGAATAATACTGGTCCTATTTTGTCAAGAGACATGTAAAACATGCCTCCTTCATGTTCACGGGAGAGAGCTTAAAGGGACACACCTCTTTTCCTCTAAGAGTCTCTGGGATCCAGGTTCAGTAAACGTACCTCACTCAGATCTCCTCATGTAACAGCGCTCATAGACTTATCACATTCTCCTCTGTGAATAGCCCAGTTTTCATTGTGCCTCTCAAAATATGACAATTAGAATTAAATATGACTATTTCTGATATGGTCTAGCCAACATGGGATCTCTCTGTCTCTCTGACACACACACACACACACACACACACTTTATCAGGATATATACATGGTTCGCAGGCTCTAGTATTGAACGTCTTTGTATATGTGAGCAGTGTTATTGTTTTGCCGTTACTTTAAATAAAACTGGACAGTCATAACTACAAAAAAACCAATACATCCTGACAGATTTTCACAGAATGGTCTTTTTATTGTAAATGTAATTTTAAGATAACTTACTAAATTCAGGAAAGGGCATTGTGAGAGTATCAAAAAAAAAAAAAAAAGAATATGTCTGTCTGAAGGCAAAGGATACTGTGGTGTTTATTTTGAATAGTTTTTTCTTTGTGACATTTATCTCCGTGGCCTTCTGGCCTGCTCAGCTTTCTTTGGGAGAATCTGCAAGTCTGAGCGAGCTATGAAATTTGAAAGAAAACAGGTACTACTTTTTTTTTGTAGAATGAAAAGGCTTTTATTCCCCTGTCAACTAAACTTAGGTAAGCAACAGTTGTTCCGTCTAATTAAGACGGTGCATTTGTTTTAATGTAGGAGTTGTCAGGCCTTAACAGGAGACAGTTAATTCAGTCCTACTGAGAGAACAGAGCCCTGACCAGAAGGAGGACTTGCTCTAAGTACAGCTAATCACATACGAAGGTCAGCCACTTTCCTGGTGCTGATGGAAACAGTAATAGTATGGAGCTCTTCTATATGTGTGGAATTTAGTTTTCAAAGCAGTTTTATTACCAGAGAGAGTAGGTTCCTGTCTCATTGCAGAAGGAATTCAGAGATAAGACATGGAGGTCAAGAAAGTAACGTGAGGATTCATTTAGTGATGGTGTGCTCTCAAGGGCTGAGTTTCTTTGGCAAGCTGGTCACATGGGCTGTAAAAATGAATGGGCGGAATATTCATTGAGGAGGGAGGGACTTGGGGTTGTATTTCCTGATTTTCATCCCAGCTTCACCTTCCCGAGGGGAGGAGGGATTTTTGTCCTTGTTCAGTCTAGATTGGAAGGGTCATGGCATTGGTGCATGCTGGGTGCTTTTTATCTGCAAGGCTAATTTTATTGTCATGAGGGCATAATGAACAAAAGGTTACATTCAGAGGCAGAAGAGTCCTGCCTTATCCCACCTTTCTTTGCCTCCAGGACACTTGTCAACCCAAAATGTGTGGTTTCTTATCAGTCTGGAGGTTCCTGCTTTTCTTTGTCTGCTCAAGGACCCCCATTGTTTGCAAGGTGTATGATTTCCTGGCATTTATTCTATGCCCCTCTTTCTCTGCTCCCATCTAGCTATCTGTCTGCTCTAGCACTTTTGAACACCAGCTCTTCTCTACCTCCTTCCTCCCTTCCTTCCTTGCTATCAGGTGCTTACTATGTGCCAGGAACTGTGCTGGACACAAAATAAAATAAGACATTTGCCCTGTCAGGAGAAGAAAATCCAAATTACAGAGCTTGTCTTTCTAACAGCCCTGATCACAAGGTAGTGTGACCATTCCTTCACTCTCAAGGTGATTGTCGTAAACTCCATGAGAACTCACCACATGTGCACAGCAAAGCTAGTATTCCTGACACCTTCCTCGAAGTCAATAGTTGTATAAACAATGGAGTGTGTATTTTAGACTTAAGCCAGTTATTCCTCAACTTTCTAACAGAAGATAATCTAAAATAATGTTTCTCATCAAAATGAAAATCAAACAATATAAAAATAAACTCAAAACACACAATATGGAAGCTCATGTCAGTGTTCCAGAGATTTAAACTGTTTTAAACAGAATTCAATTTCTCAATAAGAATTCAGCCATGAGAGACTATCTTAATGCTTAACATGAAAATATTACCCAATATGGAGTATGACAACCAATAAGAAATTGGTTTGTAAAATTAGCTTTATAATGCCAAGAGTGTTAATAGGATGATGTTGACAGAATATGAATGTTAGTCATAAGTTCAGAGGGGGTTAAAATTACTAATGATGCCTGAACTTCTTAAAATCTCTGCAATTCATTGACTCTAATTCTATCATGTGGCCAGCTGAAAATTGGGCTTTCCCCATTATTAATTTTTAAACACTGCAGAAGAATAAGGTAATAAGTTTTTCATATATATTTGAGGACTTTCACATTGAGATGGCAAGAGCTGATATAACATAATTTCAAAATTAATGAATGAAGCTACATTTAAATGAGACTTTTCAGACTGAGTTGTGAACCCAGCTGTTTCAGAGAGCTGTTATTTTTATCTCAGCTTGTCAAAAAAAAAAAGAAAGAAAAAAAAAAACGTGGAGGGGTGATATCAATAACCCAAACAGAGGAGGAAGCCCTCTACACTAAGATGTACTTGGATTTGCATTTATTTGGGCTTTATGGGTCACTTTATGAGAAAAGAGGCCATTATTATCAAATTCTGAGACCAAAGGAATATTTTTCTTTGTGTTTCTAAGGCTCATTTTGTGGTGTGAACATTTGTTAACCTTTAACAGCAGAAATACGGGATTTAGCGGGATCAGCATCATCTTAAGGAAATCATCGCCAAGCATTAGTGCCAGATTTATTTTCCTCATCTAATGATGTGAGAATCTAAATGGGCTTCAATATCCTATTTTTAGTGCTGACGTGCTGCACTACCTGTTTCAGTGGGAGGTGGAGGGAAGCATGCCACGTCTGTTTGATATATGGTCACTGTGATCCTGTCTCTGGAAGCTTGGCTTATTAATTACTTGATAGTGAAGATGTAGAAATAATTGAAATAGGATGGGCTACAGTGTTGTTTTGGTGGGCAGTCCCTGCTGAATCAGGCTTCTTGGTGCCTTAAACCTTGAAAGAAATAGGAAGGATTTTGTTCTATTTATTATGCCTTTTTCTGTTGTTTGCAGAGGTTGTTTTTTAAATTATCAGCCAGTTTGAATTTGTGGAGGGCAGCATTGTTGAAAGCATTCCATGTAATTCAACACATATTTTCTACGCCCCACTCTGGGTCATTTCTTGTATTAGCTGTTCTGCAATTCTAATTGTGTCAAAGCCTTGAATACCTACTTTACACGTTCCTTTGACTCAAATTGGCAGTGTGGAAATAGTGAAAAGAAATCAAAAGCTTACTACCAAGATCCAAATGTAGACGGCGTTTCACTGCAGCAAATGTGTGTAATCGAAGAATGGGTTTGTATGTATAATATGACCACGGCCTTGGTACAGGGCAGTCTGCGAGCAGTCTGGTGGACTTTTTACTGCACAAGGGTTCCCTGTCCTAATGGGAGTGACCCTCAGGAGGGACCAGCACTGTCTTCAGCTTCCCTGTGGGGTTGAGAGAAGGTTCCCATTTGTGGGACTGACTTGGTGGTGTGCCCTCGTGGCTTCTCCCTCTGTCCCATTGTTCTACTCTGCCAACATTTTCCTGGGAGTACTTTCAAATAAATCTGTTTTGCGTGAATTCTCATCTAAGTGTCTCAGAAACCCAGCCCAAACCCACTGAAGGACTTAAGCGGAGAACGGGCATGTGTTGTATCTGTTGGTATTAGTTGAACTGAGCCTGACTGATTTTTTTCTTTTGTGTGTGTGTTTCAGGGTGCTTCCGACCGGATTTTCCTGTTTTGCTTATCTTCTTTTTTTTAAAATAGATTTTATTTTTTAGAGCAGTTTTAGGTTCACCACAGAATTGAGCAGCAACTGTAGAGTTCTTATATACCCCCTGCCCCGACACATGCATAGTCTCCCCATGTCAGCATCCTCCACCAGGGTGGCACATTTGTTGTATTTGATGAGCATACATGGTTGACACGTCATTATCACTCAAAGCCTATGGTTTATATTAGGATTCACTCTTGGTGTTTTATGTTCTGTGGGCTGGGATAATGGTATAATTACACGTATCCACCACTATAGTATCAGACACAATAGTTTCACTGCCCTAAGAATCCTCTGTGCTCTGCCTGTTTATCCTTGCCACCCCTCAGCTGGACGGTGGAAGGACTGAAATCAAGAAAATTAGTTAGGAAGGTAATTTCAGTAATAATGATAATAATCAAGGCAATGAACACTTACTCTGGGCTTATCCTGTGCCCCATATGGCAACCCAATGAGGGAGATATTTTATTATCCCCGTTTTACAGATAAGAAAACTGAGGCACAAAACTTAATGACAATGCTCAAGTTCACATAAATATTTAGTGGTAAAGCTGGAATTTGAAACCAGGCCAGTCAGTTGGACTCTAGGACATGTGCACTTACATGCCAGATTATATACTCCTGTGATACTGGTCTTGGGAAAAGATAATTTTGGTGTTGATTGGTGGAGTTGGTGAGAAGTATTCAGGTTCAGGGAAGATTTTAGATTTGTTGCTGAATCTGCTGTTTGGTGAGAGGGAACCAAAGGAATTACAGACTACTTGTGGATTTTTTGTTATGTAGTTAAGGGGGTGGTGTTCCTGACTTGTGCAGATGGATATGTTACAGATATTAAGGTTGAAAAGAGACATCAGGACATTTAGTTAGGCCTTGTTAAATTTGAGATGTCCATTGGACCTCCAAGCATGCAGACAAATAGGCAGTTGGATTCATAGGTCTACAGGATCCATAGGTCTGGAGGGAGATCAGACTGGAGATGTAAATAGGAGTAGGAGTCATCGGATGTCAGGGAATTTAGGCCACAGGAGATGATCAAATTATCTAGGGAGAGGCTGTTGACAGAAAAGATTATAAGGACGGAAGTGAGTCTTGAATTTAGAGGAGAGAATGAGACTAGGATTTAGCAAATTTGTGGAACAGAAGAAACCAGAGGAAAACTTCCCAGAGTTTAAAAAGAACACAGCATGTTCAGAATGAAAAGTTTCAGGTAGTGCTAAGTACAGTGAGTGTGCAAAGAGACACCTAAAGAAGTAATTGTGACATTTTAGAACACCAAGATATGGAGAACATCCCAAAAAGTGGGTTATGGAGAAGTTAAAACAAAAGTTGCCTACAAAGGAGTGAGATTAGATTCCTTACCAACAGCATTGTATGCTAAGATAATAGCCAGTAAATCATAGGTGATGGTAGAATGAATGTTTTCAGACTGAGATTCTCTTTTGTAGAGAGTTCCTTGAGGATATGCTCGGGCGGGGGGGGGTGGGGGTGGGAGAGCACATCAAGGAAAAAAAAAAAATACAGAAAGCAGGAAACAGAGTATCTAGACCAGAGTGCAGTGATGGGAAGTCTGTATGCCAGGCATAGAAAGCAATTAATCCGTATTATGGAAAGGAAGATTCCAAAAGGGTGGCCTTTGGCAAGGAAAGAAAGGAAGAATGAAGGGATAGATAATATGATTGTGAACCTAGAAATGTTTGAGAATGTGCTAAAGGAAAATGCTAAACTGAAAAACGGAAGATCCAGTTGAACTAATTCTAAGTAAATTCTACTGTAATTGGGAAGCACGACACTGGAAAAGGAAATGGAGCCCCAGCTTTTGATGCAGCTCATAATTGACATGACCACAGTGAATCAGGTATCACTTCTTGCTTTTCATCTTCTAGAATCACCCTGTAGACAAATCATGGGAAACTGTAGGAAGATTATAGAACAAATTGTAAACAGTATCAACTCTGCTTTTGTTAAAAGTGTAGATATGGTCGATGGAAATGGGAGATGGAAGGGAGGAGGGGAAGAGACAGAGGTGTGAGTTTTCCTGTCCTGTTGTCTTACAAAGTGGGGAGCCAAGATGTTGATAATGCATGGGCCAAGAAATAGTGGTTTAAGTAGTTGTGTTGTTATTGCAGAGATCTTCACAGGAGAAACTTATGTTGATAAATCTGCATATATAGAGAGAGATTCAGGGAGGTAGGGAGTGAGGTAAGTGACCAGAATCCTCATCTACCACAGCAGGAGGCCAACAGCCAAGAATAGTGGTATAAATGTGCTAATTAAGTGTTTGAAGGTGAGCCCCAGAAAAATGAAAAGGAAGCAGTTTAAAGTGTTTGCCTCTGGAGATTAAGACTCCATGGATGGGGAAGCATGGAGAAGAAAATTGTTGGCTTTGTTTTTTTATAAGCCCTTCTGTTCTTTTTGCTTCCTAAATCATATGCATTTATGAGTTTGAATAAAAATGAAGAAAATGAAGTGAAAAATTATAAAATGGAAATTGTTTTAAAATAAGGACATTAATTAGGAAGATACTGAAAAGACAATTTACAACAAAACACATGCACACAAGAAGCCTGGGGTATGTATTTAAAAATACTACAGTTGGAGACCCAGACCTGGACAAATGCTTTGAACTGAAATCCTGTAAGACTCATTTACAAAAAAGAAGACAATTGTAAGAAAAACATGGTTTTTGAAAATGAAATGAGGATGGAAATACGGCAAAGTTGTAGACCAGACATTAGGCATGTCGGCAGACTCCTCTCCACCCCATTTCTACTATCAAAATTTATAAAGCCTTTTGAAATAAGTTCAGAACCAATAGTGGAAAATAATTAAAACATGAAAGACAAGAAAGCACCAAAGAATTCGTGGAGTTAACTGAAGATCGTGGATTAAAAAAGCAGATAACGCAGTAGGTAAAGTACTGCTTAGGTAGGTCTTTATTAAGGGAGCGATTTAAAAAATTCTCACTCTTTAGTTGTCCTTTGAAGCAGCGAGATGAAAAGGAATGGATCAAATAGCAGCAAACAAGGAGGGGATATTCAGATTAAGGATGGAAATATTTGGCACAAGTGCCACCAGTCTCTCCTCCTGTGTCCATATGGAGGCTGCTTCAGACTCACTCTACACTTCCAGGACAGCCACTGAACTTGGTAGACGAGAGGAAGGTTAGGATCTAGGTAAACCTAACTGAAAAAAAAAGGTATAATTAAATCATCTAGCTCCTACTGAATTTATTTAAAAAATTGAGCCCAAACTTAACACATTTAAGAGAAAGAACATTTATTATTTCTTTGGCACACACAAGAAATATCTTCTAAAGGAGGCAAGGAGTGCTCCGAGTGTTAGTGGAACTGCTGACACATTAGCCAGAAGGTTATCCAGTGACCTCTCCTTGACCTTCACCTGAGCTTACTAGACCATGATAGTGGCTGAGGTCAAGTGCAACTTGAGATGGACATAAAAAGCATGAGTAATTCATTATACAGAATAAATAAATTGAGGTTAAAAGATGCTAAGTGTCAAAGTAATAGAAACTCTGACCCTAGATCTCAGGTGCCTGGTGCCCTGGTCTAGAGCCCTCGCACTAAATTACTGTTGAAGTTACACATCACATAAAGTAAATTTAAGATCTTAACACAAGATGTATGAGATTTAAGGAACTAGTTGTGAAAATTGAAAATATTGACATTGGGCACTGTTCTCTTCACATATGTCTTGGTCCCTAAAGAACTGGTGGCCTTCATATTACTTCATATGGCAGCTACTACAGAATTAGAATATGTGGCAGAGACTGCTAGGTGTCCACTGATGTTATGATGAACCTGTGCCCTGGTTTCCGTGGAAAAGTCCTGGTTCTTACTGTTGTCTCAGCATCATTAGTGATAGCATCCTGTGTCTTTCTTAACCATATCCTGTGTTAGGAGATAACTCTCCATGAGTCTCTTTCATTTCTGTACATCCTGTGATACCTGGACTATATTTTTAATGATGTTTCTATAGTGAACAATCTTGGGAGACAGAGAATGTGACCCTCTCCAGAGCAAAAGGCAAGCGTGTTACTGCCATTATAAATGACTTGGGTTCCCTAAATTCAAAATTCTACTCCCATAATGTGACCAGCTATGTGTGCTTGAATCATCCAGACCCATCACGTTACCCCTGTGGGACTTGGGAGGTCAAGGTAACCTGATGGAAATACTGTTATGCACATGCTACTTGCACTGCTATGAGTGATGAACCGTTGTTCCCGACCCAAAAGACCCATTTCTTTTTCCAGCATCTATGAGTCTGCGCCAGGTAAACTGATCATCTTGCAAATGGCAATAAAGTCTCAGATTCTTCAGAGTTCTTAGCATTCTAGTCAGTACGGAAACATGTATGATCTACTAAACTAACAGAAGAGCACCTGAGTTTCATTCGGCTGGGCACCCTGGTAGAGACCCCATCTCCCATCTTTGTTTTCATGGCCATGTGATTAAGTTCTGGCCAGTGTGATGTGAGCCAAAGACTTACTTCCAGATCATGATCATAAGAGGAATGGATATGTCCCTCCTTTTGCCTTTGCTGCTTCCGTCTGGCTGGGATACAGACCTAAGGCTGGCAGCCTGAGAAGACAGCTTAGGCTCAGGATAGAAGTCATCTGGTGAGCATGGCAGGACCATCCCACTAACCTTAGACTGGCTGTCTCTAAACTGTAAGGGAGATAGAAATTTTTATCTGACTTAAATCAATGTACCTTGAACTCCCTTTAATGGTAGCTTCAATGTACTCTTAGAAATGTAGAAGCAAAAACTTAAAGATCCCTCTTATATTATTTTAAGTAAATGAAGAAATTGAGACCTACAATCAATCAATGACTTGTTCATAATTAAAGTCAGTAAAACTAAAAGTCCTCATTGAGTCCCTTCCTCCCTGTTCTCCAAGTTGCCCGTATTTAGTATTTCCGGTGATGTTGAATATACAAGCACAAGGTGTCCACAGAAGTAGGCGAATAAGGAAATCTTTACAGTAAGCGAAGGTAAGTGGATGATACCGTGGTATCAGTTATCCAGGTGCAGATGAAGAAATGCAGATAGAAACATAATTTGAGCTTTGCGAGCCGACAATCAAGGTAAGCCTGAGAAATTGCAAGGGTAAAACGTACCCGGTGGAGGATAAATGATTTATACTAAAGTGACGTGGCCGGCAGTTTCTTTCAATTTCTGTTGTTATGTCCCCAGTGTCCAATTCACTGCCTTCTTGGAATGGCTTCATTAAACAGGTGAAATTTGAAGAGGGATCTGAGAGAGTTGGAATAGTTCTCATGACGAGTGGGTGAGGGAAAACTGGCTAGGCACTGACTTCATAAATCAAGCAGTATCTGTATGTAAGACACTTCATGAAATGCTTGTGGGTGGGGTAGAGAATACGGTGATTTTAAAGGCAAAATTTATAACCGAAAAGAAAATGTAGTTTTGTAGAGCTTACATTACCAAAACTGGAAATAGCAGTCCAGTTTTGTGGGGAGGAAGGAAATAGGTCATTTCATAATCATAATAGATTATGGGGCTTGAAGTGTGCCTCAAAAAACCAAAATGTTGTGAAGTCGAGGTCTTGTTAATAGTTGAAGAATTTCCAATTAGTTGTTCATTTAACCAGAATGTCTTAATAAGAAGTGTTTTGTTATTATTGTTATTTTTTTAACTTTTTGGTGAGCTTAGTAAAAACTCTTTCCTTAATCTTATCTCCTTGGAATCTCATGGTTTTATGGATTGGCACAGAAGTGCTCATAGGGTGTGAAAGTATCTGAAGATGAAATGGAAAAACTCTGATAACAGAACATTGGATTGGGATGGACATTATTCAGAATTCTTAGGTACCATGTATAATACTGAAGTAGAAAATATTATTGGAGACTGAGATTCATCAGATAAGTTCTCTTGGAGCAAACAAGGAGTTAGGCAAGTATTTGAAGGAATTGAGAATCAGTGAGGCACAAAAGAAGCCCTTGGGCTAGGCTCTTGAAGTTTTTTGCACCTCTGCTATTACGCATTTTGAAAAATTAATTGGGGTAAAATACATAAAACAAAATTTACTGTCTTAACCATACTTTAGCTTGCAATTCAGTAAGTTGTGTTAAGTAAATTCACATTGTTGTACAATCTCCAGAATATTTTCATTTTGCAAACCTGAAATTCTACATCTTTTGAACAGTAACTCCCCACCATCTCCTGGCAACAACCATTCTACTTTGTTTCGATAAATTTGAGTACTCTAGATACCTCATATACAGGGAATCATAACACATTTATACCTTTTTGTGACTAATTTATCTCACTTAGCAAAATGTCCTCACCATTCATCCATGTCACAGAATGTGTCAGAATTTGTTTTCCTTTTTAAGGCTGAACAGTATTCCATTATATGTATACACCATATTTGTTTATCCTTTATCCACTGATAGACACTTAGGTTGCTTCTCCCTCTTGATTGTAATAAACAATACTGCTCTGAATATGGGTATACAGATATCTCTTCAGGACACTGCTATCCATTCTTTTGAATGTAAATCCACGAGTAGAATTGCTAGATCACATGTTAGTTCTATGTTTTCTTTTTTCTTTTTTTTTTTTTTTTGAGAAGTTGCTATGTTGTTTTCCATAGCAGCTATACCGTTTTCCATCCTCACCAGCAGTACACAAGGGTTCCAGTTTCTCCATGTCCTTGTCAACACTTGTTGTATTTTTTCTTGATAGTAGCCATCCTCATGGGTATGAAGTGGTATTTCACTGTAATTTTGATTTGCGTTTCCCTATGAGTAGTGATGTTGAGCATCTTTTTATGTGCTTATTGGCCATTTGCATATCTTCTTTGGAGAAATGTCCAAGCCTTTTGTCCATTTTTTTAAACTGTATAAACTATTTATTAACAGACAATGCCCACAAATGTCTTTCTTCTTGGACATACCCATGGTGGCCTGTGGTCTTGGTATGCTGACCTCGGATACGAAGTCCCCAGAAGTGGCACAGCCCTCTGTGGGCTAGAATCTTCTTCAGTCATTCCAGGTCTTCTTGGAACTTGTGGTCCAGACCATTGACCAGAACCTGGCTGTATATTTCATCTTTCACATCCTTCTCTCTTTAAGAACCAGCCTGGGATCTTGTACTGGCGTGGTCTCTGCATTATGTTGACCACATGTTCTACCTCATCCTCAGTGAGCTCTCCTGCCCTCTTGGTGAGGTCAGTGTCTGCTTTCCCCAGCACCACATAAGCATATCTTTGCTCCATACCCTTAATTGCAGTGATAGTGAAGGCAGTTTTCCGCCACGCATAGATGCTGGTGTTGAGTTCTTGCAAAACGTGCTGGAGCTTCTCAGGGATTACTAGAGACATAATGGCTGCAGTGGCCCCTTTGTCCATTTTAAAAAATTGGGGTATTTATTTTTTGTTGTTGAGTTTTAAGAGTTTTTTCCTGTATCTGGATACTAACCACTCATCATATATACGATTACAAATACTGTTTCCCATTCTGTAGGTTGTCTTTTCACTTTGGTGATTGTGTTCTTTGATGCATAGAAGATTTTAATTTTGATGTAGTTCAGTTTAGCTATTTTTACTTTTGTTGCCTTTGCTTTTAGTGTTATATCAAAGAAATTATTGCCAAGTCCATTGTAATGAAGTTTTTCCCCATGTTTTCTTTAAAGGGTTTTTTCATTGAGGTCTTACATGTACGTCTTTGATCCATTTTGAGTTAATTTTTCATATGGTGTAAGATAAGGCTTCAGCTTTATTCTTTTGCATGTGGATATCAGGTTTTCTTAGCACCATTTGTTGAAGAGACTACCCTTTTCCCATTGAGCGGTTTTGGCATCCTTGTCAAAAGTAATTTTACTACATATTTAAACATTTATTTCTGGCCTCTCCATTTGATTCCACTGGTCTGTATGTCTTTCTTCATGCAGTAATGTACTATTTTGATTACTGTAGCTTTGTAATAAGTTTTGAAATCAGGAAACATGAATCATTAACTTAATTCTTTTTCAAGATTGCTTTGGCTATTTAGGAGTCTTTTGAAATTCCATATTAATTTCAGAATGGATTTTTCTATTTAAGCAAAAAATGCCATTGAAATTTTGATAGGGATTGCATTAAATCTAGATCATTGTGGTTAGTATTGACATCTTAAAATTATTAAATATTCTAATCTGTGAACACAGGATGTCTTTCCACTATTGTTTTCAATTTCTTCCAACAGCGTTTTGCAGTTTCAGTGTATGTCTTTGACCCTGGCTAAGTTTATTCCCAAGTGTTTTGTTTTTTAAATGGAATTTTTAAAATTTCCTTTTCAGATTGTTCAGTGTTACTGTATTTTCATTTTGTATCCTGCAATTGCAGAATTTATTTCTAAGTTTTTTTTTTTAATGCAGTCTTTAGGGTTTTCTGTATATAAGATCATGTTTCTGCAGCCAGAGACATTTTTCATCTTTCTTTCCAATTTGGATGTCTTTTGTTAACTTTCCTTGTCTACTTACCCTGGCAAGACTTCCAGTACTGTGTTGTATAGAAATGGCAAAAACAGGTGTCGCGGTCTTGTTCTGGTCGTAGAGGAAAAGCTTTGTCTTTCACCGTTGAGCATGATGGTAGCTGTGGCTACAACTCGTTCTTCCATGGGGCTTATGTGAAAAGAGAGTCAGCTCTGATTTAAAATAGTCCTGTGTCTTGATGCAGTTATGAGTAATATTGTGATTTGCCAGGTAAAAATTCTTATCTTCTTTGATTTAACCTGATCACTTAACTGTTAAAGAAAGACCCTGAAGGTAGGTATGACCATGTGACAGTGACAGTGATGACATTGAGAAGTGGCCAGTCTCAACTCTTGGGACAGCCCTATTTCAATGACTCTTGAATGCTATTCAGTTCTAAGAGTTTGTTGCAATTGTAATTGAATTTTGTTGTAAGCAACTCTTACATGAGGTCAATCAGACTCAGCTCTCCCTCTTACCTCCTGCAATGAATTCTCTTTTCTCTTTTGATACAAATACCCTGATGCTTACTCTGTTACTATCTCCTCTTCAAAGACTTTCCTGACTCAGAATTCCAATGAGCATACTTTCTAGAGCTAAACTTGTGCTGAATCTCAAGGGTTCTCAACTGCACAGGCGACACTGTTTGTAGTTTCAAGAAACATATCTCTCATGTGACTGTGCGCCTATTTTTCAAATAAAGTGCTTTTGTAATGAGTAAAATATAAATTCACTTACTAAAGGTCTTCTGAAGTCAAAACGGGGTATCATATTTTAGTTGGAACTTATATTAGGTGGATTAGAAATCTGAATTAAGCACAAAAAAGTCAAGAGAACAACATATCAAATTAATCTGAACTGATAATTCCACATTACATTTCATTCTTGAGTAATGGTTTTGATCACATGTTGGCAAGAGTATTTTCTTAATACTCAAGCATATATATATATAAAAAAATATATATAGTGGAAGTTACCAGCTGCCTCAGTGAACATGCTGTCCAAGTGACCCTATGTTTTACCACACATAGCACACATTAAGTTGCACAAGATGCAGAGAGTTACAGGGATGGCTAGTGATGATAATTGCACAATCATGTGACTGTTTTTAATACCAGTGAGCTGTGCACTTAAAGATGATTAAGGTGGGAATTTTTTTGTTACGTGCATTTTACCACCATTTAAAAACAGTGAAGAACAAAACCAAAAACAAACACATGCTGACTCAGACCCTCTGTCTAACCTCCCTTCTGGCCAGCACTGTCAGTAAAGGCCCAGAGAGTTTGATTTTCAAAACATAAAAAAATAAGAAATGTCGTTTGTCTTTTTAGGGTAAAATGCAAAATGCTCACATACACACACGTGGGTAGTTACACATTGCTTAAGGCAAGTCAGGATGTTACAAGAAGTGCATACAGAAAATACTCTTCAATAAGGAGTATTTGAAAGAAAAATAGGCCGTTCTCATGCCCTGGGCTGCTTTTGGTAAGGACACAAGGAACAGCTGCAACAAGTGGCCTGTGTTTAGCACCCGTTGCTTAGCCCCAGGGACCTCTGCCCCGGGCTGGTTTGTGTTAAGGAAGTTTTTCCGCTGGATACAGATTTAGGAAAATGACGGGAACGTTCTGGGCAGCTGCTTCTAACAAGTGGGCCCATCTCTAGGCCACAATTGGAGAACTTTCTTCTCCTTCAGAGGGAAAAATACCAGCCGGGGAGATTTCTCTTCGATAGATTTCAAACTTATTACGAATTGGGGGCATAAAGCAAGGCGGTGTGTCATGTTGCTTATTGGAGGAGCAGAGCTGGAAGGTGGAGACTTACTAGTTAAGGGTCATAGCACCAAGGGCTCGAAGGGTTTTGGATTTTTAAGAGACCCGAATTTCTTTGCCCCCAAACATACCCTCTGTGCTTCACTGTCTGTAGTCAAATAGATGAGCAGCGTGCTGTGGAAGGCACACGGTTTCCTGTCCGTCTGTGCTGGGCCACCAGTCATCGCCCGCAAGTGTGTCACCCTCAAAGATACACAAGCGCTTGGTCTGAGAGAGGCTGCGACCACACGTAGCATGTGGTTATTTGAATAAGAGCAGAGTGATACAATTGTAATTGGGAAAAGGGGCCAAGGAATCAACTTTATGGATTCCAGAGGTAGAAGGCTGAAGAGAACTCTCTGGGATTCCCAAATAATTTTAACCAGCAGCACAATTGAATGTATTGAGCTGTCAGAATTGCCTGTGTATTACCCAGCCCTTTTTATGGTACTGGCATTCTTTCTGCCATTAATGAGACTGTGTGTATTTTGATATTACATGGCTTAAGTTTCTGCATTTTCCAGGAGGTTTTAAAGGGTGTTGTATTCTTCCAAAACGTTGGAGAGGGATGGCCCCAAGGAGCTGTAAATGAACTGATATAATTGAAGTCTGTTAATTTACAGGAAAATCAGGGATCAGTGGAAATGGCACATTGGGGTTTTAATAGTATGGCTTTGAATAAAGGCAACTTAAGTTCCTTGGGCTGTACAAGTTGCCTTGAGTAATCTACAGAGTGATCATATTCGTTCTTGTTCCTTCTCATACTCATTCCTGCTCTTGCACAACCCCAAGGTCATGACTGTCTCTGGGGTACAGGAGTCCCTAGGAATCATGCATTCTAGTTTAGGGGAACACTTTCTGTCTTCATGGGGTCTAGAAAAAAAAAACAGGATCAAGTGGACAGTCCTTTTTTTCTTGTATAGTTAGCCTGCTCTGAACCAGCTTATGGGATTGGAACCGAAGGGTTAAGATGCCCTCAGAAAGGATGCATAAGAATATTGTAACTTACAATTTGTTACAATGCAACAGCTTACAATTAATACATTTGGGGGTTGAAATTTCAGCTGATCTGGACTTTGTATTGTTTCATGAAAATGAAGCCTCTTCAGGACTGGGGCTTTCCTAAGAGGGTCCTTCTTGGATGCTTCCTCCACTGGTTAATTAATGCTTCTCTAGAAACATCGGTTTTTCCTCTGATGCACTCTTCTCTTCGAGTCACTCAAAAGCCATTTCTGTCTCTAAAAGTCCACCTGTACACAGGTAGAGTTTCTAGGTTCCTCTCTGAATCCTCCTGTCAAGTGCAGCCCTGGATTTTGGTTAGATAAACCCCAGGCTCAGTTCAGAACACCGTCAAAGGCTCTGGGTGGGGGCCGGGGGCCAGTCCAGGAGAGATGGCACAGATAGGTGCTCACGTTTTTTTCACATCTTCCCAACATTTGTTGAGGGTAGGGGAGGATGCTGCTGTTTATCTTTCTAGGGAACCTGACAAATAACCATGTCGCTCGAGAAATTAATTTTTCTCGAAAGCTCTGCAGCCTACTCGCATCTTGTTGAGAGAACTTTTCTCCAGTGAGCAGGGCTGTGATTCTATCTTATAGCACAAAATATTTTCATTGTTTGCAATAAGGACAGTTGGTTTGTTTCTGTTCCAGCTGAGATCTGGTGGCACCAGAAAAAAATTACTGTCAGTTACTAGGTTTTCATTTTGTTTCTCAAGGCATGACTCCAACTCCTATTAGCTTCTTTGGATTCTGAGTCTTTCTCTGGTGGGGGTTTTGTCTGTAGCATCTGCTGCATGGATCTTCTCTTAACAATCAGACTGTCCGCCAAATCCCACTGTGTTCTTCCTCTGTTGGAGGCAGTCTGTTAAAAGTTCTCTTTAAGAGATGTAATGTGATTCCGAAGTGTTAGAGAACCTCTGAGGCAGTATCTTGTTCCCCCAGCCCCGGCTGGAGGGGACTCTAGCCTTCCGAATGTTAAGTGGGAAGCCTGGATAAAAGGCTTAGGTGGTCTCTTTTCCAGGGGGGTGAGAGCCTGCCCGTCAGGGGCCATACTGGCAGCTGTGACACTGCAGTGTTCCCCCTGCTTGTGCTTCTGTGATTTGACAGTAAGCTTATGAGTCTCCCAGTGACTTTTCTGCCGAAAGCCAGGCTAAGCTATGGGTGACAAGAGACTCATCCCGCCAGGCAGCCGGGGCCTGGAACCCCAGCGGGGGTCGGCTCTCTCTCACCCTCATTTTCTTCCAACCCCTCCTCTGGCAGCACTCAGGAGTCAGTTGGGAGCCCCAGGCGCACCTGCCCACCTCAACAGTCTTATACCTGGCTCTTGCATTAGGCAAGATGAGGACGTGAGGATATTTCCTCCCAGTGTTGGCTGCGTTCCAGGCCTGAATGCTCCACACATTCCCAGATATGTGACCTTTGTCTCCTCATGTGTTTGTGACTTACGTTGGTTAACCCTGTAGAGGAGAGAGTGGCTAAAGATGGGAGAATTTCACTCCTGTGTGCTTTTCCCTCACCTCAAGGGTAGTCAGAGGGGCTTCAGGGAAGCCACGTGCAGAGCTTTTGTGCATCCTCTGCATTGGAGGCATGAGAGGCTATGGTTTGACTCTGTGTAAGAAATCAAAAGGGCAGAGCGGGCTGTGGCCACAGTGTAGAATCTGAGCTTCGGGACCCGACTGCCTTCCCTGCAGTCATGGACTGTAGGTGTTTTTTTCCCAGGGACTGGTGGTGGTTGGGGAGAGCCAGCTTGCCAGGGGTCCAGAATCATCTTGCAAGGACTCTTCCAAGAGGGCTTCTTGGAGGGAAATGGAACCCCCAGAAGAGGAACCTGTGAAGGGGAGAACCACAGAGAACCAGGGTCCTAACAGTGGTAAACAGGGCCAGTGGGGATTGTGTCACTGAGACAGGAGTGGCAGGTGACAGACCACGGCAGTGAGGGTTCTGCAGAAACACGCAGTGGTGCCCATGCGAGAGGCAGCTTTAAAGCCGTAGCCAGGCAGATACAACTCGACTCCAGTTAAGAAAGACATTTCTGTACTCCTGTCCCTTCACCCCCTTCTTCTCATTGCTGTTACAGAGGAATTTTCAGATACTTCCCTTAGCAAGAGCTCCAGAAGCATTTCTGTTGCTTCCTGCTGGCAGGAGTCTTGAGTTGAACCTGGAATCACATTTGGAATGTTGATATGAGATTGCAGCAGATTTTTTATTCAACTCTCACTGTTTTAGGGACGAAACCAAAGGGCAACATGTAGTTATCAGAATGTATGCATGTATGTTGTAAAACTTGCCCAGGCTCTCCTGCAGGAGGAGGGAAAGAACAAAGCCTACACGTTGGGTTTGAGAGGGTCAGGAGGAAAAAGAATAAAGGAGTTTCTAATGTATTAATCATGTGAGTTATGATGTAAGTCAAAATTGTGAGCTTGCTGTTCAGTCACAGGTTCAAGATCAGTCACCTAGCTCTGCCCTCCCCACGCTCTCAGACGTTGCCTTAGTCTAAACTTCCAACTGCAAAGACAGATTGCCACAGCCCTCCCCCTCCGCCCCATGCTCTTCCTTATTGCAGGTAAATACCCAAAAGGGAGAATTTTGACATCATACCTACGAAGTTATAGGAACTAACGTTACTGTCATCTGGGGGGACGGCGGTGCCAACATGTTCCTGTTTAAAGCTTGACTGCTTCTTCTGTCCCCACCTTCAAGCTTTTAATTCTGGTCACTGCCTGTTCTTTCAAGACCTGACCTTGCTGGACCTAGTCAACTGATCCCTCACTCCAGGTCCTGTTACTCATGGTAGCAGATCTGAGAGCTAACCCCCTTTCATCCTGGACTCATAAGAATCACCCACACCCATTCCTCGTTGTAGAGAACCTTCTTTCCTTTCCAAGCCAGTCGCTGTGACCCTTTGCTCTTCCTTGGACCACTGGTTGCTAGCACTTGCCGGATCATGTCGGGGGATCGCCCTCCTGCTTGGAGAAGATACTTCAGTGGCGTGCTTGAAACTATTGTCAGTGACTCTCCTGGCCCTAAAACTTGTTCCACCACGGGGGCAAGGGCCAGCTTTCTCTTAGGGATGAAGTAAACTTAGGTAGAAAATTAAGTCTAGTGACTATCCCAGGATTAATCTAAATTCAGCCTCACATTTCATACCTTCTTTACTTCTCAATGATGGTGGACTTTAAGACGAAACCTAAAGATGATCTGGAGGCTGAAAGTGAGGTTTAACTGTTTCATTGACAATAAAACAGCTACTCCTTTTTAAATAGCTAATATGCTCCAGACATTTTGTTAGTCCTTCATATATATCACCTTTCAGTTACCTGCAAAAGCAGGTTTTACGATGTGCTTTTTACAGATGAGGAAACTGTAAATCCTCAGAAGGCAGATTTCCAAACCCATGCTGTCACCCTCACCTGGCCCCACTGTATGCCACTTGCTTCCGGGGAGCTGTGCAGTGTTATATAGTTTTTTTCCTATTGAAAGTGAGCTGGTGTTGTTTGAAGAGTGGCTCTCAATCAGGGATAATTTTTGTCCCCCAGGGGCACTTGGCAATGTCTAGAGACAGTTTTGGTTTCCATGACAATTCCATCTAGTGCGTAGAGGTGAGCCCACGGTGCCCAGGACAGCCCCTCCCCCGCAGCAGGACGTTAGCCAGCCCCAGCTGTCAGTGGTACCACGGTGAAGCACCTCTGGTTTAAAACAATTTTCAAAAGCAGTTTATATGACTAAATGAAACAATGGAACGTGCAGTTCTAGCTAAATGTTACTAGATCGATGAGTGACTGGGATAGAATTTTATAAGAGAAAATATAAAATTAATCTTACTTCATGATGCTCCAAGTCCCCAGATTTAATGTTTCATTTTATAATGTCGGTAAACGTGGGCTGCCTGAGCAGGGAAGGTCCTCCAGGAGCCCTTCCTGCCTGGACAGGATCTAGGTGAGAATGGTCGTGTTAGGTGGACTCTGATGATTTCTGGCTTATACTGAATGCTGGTGAGTTAAAGAATCCATCATGAGGAACCTCGCAGATTGCAAAGCAGAATAAATGAATGCTTTACCAGGTGAAATGTCGTTAGGGCCTCCCGCATTATTTTCCAGAGTTTTCACCTCCTTGCCTTTCTTAATGCCTGTTAAAAAATCCCAAACAAACTTAGAGTTCTGAAAAGCCAGGTGAGTGTCCTATTTCATTTATTTTCATAATAGGAAAGTCATGCAAGTTTGCTCACTGGAACAAATTACCCATTTATTGAATCAGGAAAGTACAATATTACTTACAAACTGTTCTCTGCTGGTTCTCACGGCAGAGGAAAGATTGTTCTGGCATAATGTAATGGCGTCCAAAATGTTACAGCATTAATTCAAGTAACCCGACAGTAAGAAAGAAATAGCAGGCCCTGAACAGCAGTAATGTTCTGCTCCCAGAGCTGATTAGCTATTTAAAATATGAAACAGCAGAGAGATTGAGAGACCAGAATGTGAAAGCAACTTCCAATTAATGATTTAGGAAAAGAGCTTGGGAAGAGAGAGGCAAGTCACCTGTTGACCAGCTTAACTCTTGACTTTGAAAATGAATTGGAAGTGGCAAGAAACACATCTCCTTTTAATGTCATGGAGTCAAGTGTGATTCTTAATGATGCTGTCTGGACTGCGTTCGTATTGTTGATACTGCCCTGAGAAGTACAAATGAATGCAAACATCTGTGCATACCCCGTGCATTTGTGCACAACATGTTCATGCTGTAAAGCTCCCCATAAAACAAAGCAGCCCTGAATATTACTCAGACTTATTTTATCATGCTGCCTGGACTTGAAAATGGAGAGAGAGGGTTATTATGTACTCATAAATTCAGGCCAATTAGGCAGAGAAACATTCCAAGCATAATGCCACATGTTCCCGCATCCTTTCACCTCCTTCAGGTGCTATTCTGTGGGAAAGGAAAGCCTCAGTAGACCCTTACACACAACTTGTTTTCCTGGCGAGGAGAGAACTCACATCTGTAGGGCTGGGGCTGGTGTAAATCCACTCTTTCATAGGAGATGATGCCTGCTAGCTCCTAGGCTAGCTGGGTTTCAGAGGGATGGAAAGTAATGTAATCTTAGCTTGGGGAGAAGTATTACGGAGACTGAATTAAAGGATGAGCATTTGGTGAGGGGCAGATTATCCAAAGGTGGAAAATAATATACTTTAGAGATAGTAAATGTGAATATCCCTAGATATTTTAAGCTCTATCTCTGAAGCTTTAAAAAGTTTTAAACTTATTTTAGGAAATGTCAATGCACAAGGAAGTTAGTAAACATTAGTTCATCACTATTGAACTATTTAGGGTGGAACTCAATTTATTGAATACCTATTATATACCAAGTATTACGTAAGGTACTGAGGACCTAAGACACAGTATTGATTTCATGGGACTTCAGTTTAACAGGTGTGGGAAAGACCAAACAGTCATAATAAATATCTCAATGCAAGATGATAAATACAACTAATTAAATCTAGGAAGGTGATGGAGATCAGAGTGGTATTTAGATAGGGGGTGATTCAGAGTGGGTCTTGAAGGAGAGGCACCCCTCAGGCATAACTCTTAGCTCTTCCATGCAGGGAACTAGATGGGTAGAGGGGCTGGAAGCCCAGATGTTGGCGGTGCTAGAAAAGAATCCAGTTTTAAAGGGAAGTTGAAGAGTTGAGTCTTAAAGAAATTGAATTTTAGGTTTCTGATTATTCAGGTAGAAATTTCTAACAGTCAGGAAGAAATGTGGGTTTGGCTATTAGGAGAGAGTTCTGAGTTGGAGAAATAGATTCAGGGTACTTTTAGGTTAAGTAAGGCCACCATATCTTGCTGCCTTTTGTTGGGCACAGGAACGGCTGCTGGTTTTATGTCATTTCCCTACCCGTGTAAGCATTTTGAAAAGTGCATGTCAAATGCATAGAAAATACATACATATATATATATGTATATATATATATATATAATATATATATATATATATACACATAAAAGTATAGTCAGTTAACAGCAGTTACAATGTGTCAGTTTCTGGTGTACAGCATAATGTCCCAGTCATGCATATATATATCTATATACACATATATTTGTTTTCATGTTCTTTTTTATTAAAGGTTATTACAAGATATTGAATATAGTTCCCTGTGCTACACAGAAGAAATTTGTTTTTTATTTATTTTTATATATAGTGGTTAACATTTGCAAATCTCAAACTCCCAAATTTATCCCTTCTCCCAGTAACCGTAAGATTGTTTACTATGTGTGTGAGTCTGTTTTGTAGATGACTTCATTAGTGCCCTCTTTTTTTCTTTTCTTTTCTTTTCTTTTTTTTTTTTTTAAAGATTCCACATATGAGTGATAGCATGTGGTATTTTTCTTTCTCTTCCTGGCTTACTTCATTTAGAATGACATTAGTGACCATAGGTATTTTTTTAAGTTAACAATCAATTGATGAACAAGTGAACTGTATGATATGTGAATATATCTCAATTAAGCTGTTATAAAAATAAAAAAAAAAAAAACCACACTGATGCAGTTTTCCTCTTTCCAAGTATTTCCCACAAGAAGAAAGGAAAGTAGGAAGGAAAGAGAACAATCTCCCAAATTGAATTCATGGAGTGAGTGAACTGAAAGCATATGATTTAATAAGAGATCGTGCAATTGGATTTGGTGAGAGAACATTTAGTTCAGTCTCCTACTTTTGCTGATGAGGTGTTTAGACCAGAAGAGTGAAAATGTGTATTTAGAGTCACACACTCAGTTACTTCCAACACTCAAGCCTTCTTTCTCATTTTTCTTTTTTTGTTTGATTTTGTTTGGTTTGTTGTTGTTTAAACCTATTTTCAGTAAAAGCAACACAGAAGAAAGGAGAGACCTTTGAGAAAGAAGAGACACTGGATGAGATGTAAGGAACGGGTAGGCTTGGCCCAGACCGTGGATCATACATTCAGCGGGGCTGATTTTCTCTGTTTCTATTTTTAATGAAACCCTTGAGTTCTGGCAGCAAGTGTTAGCAAGTCCACTTAGTATTTGTCAAAAAAAAAAACAAAACAAAACCCACTTAAGGTACTTAACTAATTAAACATTCTTGTCTTTCTGCATTTGACATTTTCATCAACTAGAAACTTTCCAGGCTAAATTACTGAGTTTGAAATAAAATTTTACATAATTAAACATTTAAAAATGAATACTTCTGCATTTCAAATAGAGGACCAGCCCTAGGGAAAGCAGAGCTTCACCTTAAAGTGGACCAGTTAAGACTGAGAGCTTCAGGAGAACTTGCTTATCATGCCTAGAATGAAATAAAAAGTTTTAAGTGGCTGAATTGTCAAATGGAGGAGCCCGTGAGATTTCCATATGCCACAAAGAGTTTCACTGTTCACAAGGTAAATGTATGACCCTGTCTTCAAATTTGATTTCCTCTGTGTGCATCCACTGTGGCTGTATCCCTTACAGCAGTTTGTCCTCGGTCACGGGGAGGAACGTTAGTTCTAGGAAGGAGAGTGATAGACTACTGGTGGCTTTAAATACTAAAAGGATAGTCTCCCTTTTTTTTTTTTTTTAAATCCTTTCCCCCTTTTTACCAAAGTGCAAGCTTTTATTCCCATACGTGTATCATTTACTCTTTTAAAATCATTCCTTTTTCTTGGTATATGTTCAGGGAGATATGTGATTTCAGGATGGATGATTCTGGGTCTGTTCCTATTAGAAATATTTTTAACCACAGTGCTAAGAATAGGTGCTCAATAAAAACCCAATGAATTAACAAATCAACGAAAGAGATTCTTGGATGCTGCTTTGGTAAATAAATGTGCAGGTCAGTTGACATCCTCTTCTAGAATGTGTGTAATCTATACTGCCTGAAATAGATATTATGTGTCATTTGTTGGCCCACATGGCAATTTGGTGGGTGAATTGCTAAGGGGACAGCTGTGAGCAATTGCGTATTGAACTCCAAAGTGTGTCATACATGTTGTAAATCTGTGCCTTTGAAAGACCGGGCAGATCAGTTTCACTGTGCTACGCTGGGTGTGAAATGGTTAAAGAGTAATAAACTCCTGATCTTTATAGCTGGAAAAAATGATTAATAACATTACATAGGAAGTAAAATTTTGGTGTTTCTGTTTCCTGGAGGATTGCTTTTTAAGTTTGAACTTCAAATCTGGAAGTTATTCTTTCAGCCCAAATGAAAGGAGGTTGGAAAAATGGATCAGTGTCATGAGCGCAGACATGTGTGGAGCAGGGGAGGTCTGGCTGTGGAGGAGAATGCTGGAATATACTGGAAGCACCTCTGGGAAGCAAGGCGGTATTAGTAGGGAGGCTCATGAAAACCCTAATTACTGCTGGTCAGTCAGAGCAGACAGGCAGGTTGATCAGCAGAGTACAATAGTCAGAAAAGTGAGAAGCACGAAAAGTCAAAGAGAAGCCCTTCCCCGCCAAGAAACCCATGGCAGACATTTTTGCGATGGATGTTGAAGGAAAGTTCGGTCTTCTTACCAGTAAAATTAATAAAGGTCCTGTCAAAAGACAGCTTTGAGCATGACTTCTGTAGCATATGGGGTGAAAACAATACGGAGGAAGCCTGAAGGCAGTACCTGAGTAAAGACAAACATGGACTGAACAAAATCCCTTCCCTTAGGCGTACCGTTTTGTCCCCTTTTGGCGAAGAATTGTGAATTACTATACGTTACTACGAGTTTGTTTTATACCAATATGCTTAAGTTAATTGGACCGCGACCATGTGGGTTTATACTTTCTCAACCTGTTGGAGACATGTTGTCTTCACGAACTCCCAAGTCCAGGAACCATCACCCGTATCGCTCCAGACACGGCTTTGAACTGGGCGGTCACTGATTGGCACCCAAGGTGGCAGTGCAGAAGTGGGCATCCTTGGATGAGCATATGTTGCTGTAAGAGGACTTGCTTTTCCTTGAATGTGCTCGCTACATCTCCTTCCTTAAAAATAACCCAAAGCACACGTTCTATTAATGACATTCCAGGAATACTGTCTTCCCACAAAAAGCTTAACGCATGGCTGACTCTAAGGCTACACCTGAGAATGGGTTCATCTAGTTAGCGCACTGATACTCTGACTAGACCAAGAGTAGAATTCAGAGCTTTGAAAAATTCTCTGTGAGGCTTACCTTTTTTATCCATGCTTTTATCCTGTTATTTCTGCATTTAATAACCGACAGTTATTTCACATGGTCATTGTGCCAGGCTTAACCTGCCTGTGAAGCTTTTCATGATCTGACACCACCTTTGCTTTCTCAAGATGTTTCCATAATAGTCAGATACTCCCTCCCACAGGAGCCCTTGCCTGCTCTGTGCATCTCTGCATATATATTACTTGATTTACACTGATCTTAGCCCCAGGCAGGCCCTCTTGCTTATCTCTACCAGACAGGTGATGGTCGCCCGCATCTCAAGGTCCTGCTTTACCAAAGGTCTCCCCCGTTCTGAGCTTGTACGGTATGAATACTGAGTACCACATTTTATCACGTAACTCTGTACTACTTTCCATCGTTTCCTTGTTTAATTTTTGTTGTTCTTATCTTTCCAATAAGAATTGTGTTTCTTGAAGGCAGGGACATTTCTGGTAGCTCCACGGCACCCAGTTCAGTGATGAACAAATAATGGTTCTCAAACTGTTTTAAACTTATTTTAAGTTCTATTTAAAAAGTCTCCTTGAGAGCAGCTCTCTCTGAGAGAATCGTGATGCTGTATTGTTCTGTGATCCCGCTACCTGTTCCTTTGTTCATTTTATAGCTCCCCCCTCTTCTCCCCTTACCTCGCAGTGGTGACCCAAAGGGAGCATATGGCTTAGTTTTGAAAATTAAGATTAATTGTGTTTTGAGAACTTTGCAGCACCCCTTACAATCTAATTAGCATTTCTCCACGTCACTGCACAGCTTAATTTGAGAAACAGTCTGGAACTACCAGCAGAGCTTGTGGGACACGTTGGCGGCAGCCAGTGCTGATTAGGCTCGTTGGCTGATATGACCACCAGGTGTCATCCAGAAGGAGTGTAAGGCCAGGATTCAGGAGAACAAGGACTCTGTGGGCAAGTAATGGCTTGAAACACCTGGAAAAAGCCAAAATGAGAGCGATTTGACAATGGTGAGGCATCACACAGATGTAAGACAACACTGTGTCATTAATATTCTTTTAGCAGTTTATCCTGCTGTTGGGCACTTAGGAACATTCACAAAACCCCACTTGTCATCTTTTGGAAGCAATATCTCTCATGTTCTATTGCTTTTCATGAAAATGGGTTGAGAGTGGGTAAAATTCTGCTGGATGTAATTAATTAATTAATTGGTATTTTAAAATTACCTGCTTTATTTCTCCATGCTGTCGTGATGGGTGTATTTTTTTATTGTGTGTGTTAAGTATTATTATATTACTTAACACACAGTTTACCCTCCTGATAAACTTGTAAGCACACAGTGCAGTGTTGTTAACTGTAGGCATGGTGCTGTGCAGCAGATCTCTGGAATTTATTCCTCTTGCATAGTTCACGCTTTATCCCAGTTGAACAGCAACTCCCGTTCCCCTGCCCCTACCCAGCTGCAATTTTTATTAATACTCCAATTATCCCCTAAAGAGTTATATAATACTAGAATATGAGTATCAATTTTATTTACTCTCTTTTCCTTCTCTTTCAAGCGGTCTTTTGTTGCTAAATCCTTCAGTGGCGTAAAATTTCATTTTTAAAATTTGTTTATAATCTAATTTGATTATTTGAGAAAATCTCTCTGCAAATTCTGATTCATAAAAGCCTAGTTCCCCCACCTTTTATTTTGATGTCCACTTGTCGTTTTTTTAAAACAGTTACGTTGGACCCCAATTACTGTTTCCATAGGCAGAACCTCATAACCCTGATTTAAATTTCTTCCTTCACAGATTTTTCAATTTAAATACTTAAAAAATTGTGTTCTCTCTCTCCTGAATGGCCTTTCATTCTTTGTGTCCCTTTAATTTCTCTTTTGAATGTTGTTTTGAAAATAGAGTATATAATCTTGAAATAATTGTTACGTATGTGGGGCCGGTAATATTTCCATTTGTCATACTTATCAAAGACATTGCCTTTTGGGAGTGGAAGGTGGGCAACATTCAAGATTCATCTACGTCCACTGCAGTCTGAATGAGTCATTATTTCTGAGACTGTGACTTAGCTTTAATGTTCCATGTGAGTGTTCCTTTTGTATCTTTGCTGTATTCTGTATTTTTTCAACCTTATTTGGCCTTCATTGTATCGATTTCAGTTTCTCCAACTTATCAACATGGTATTATATTATAACCCAATCTTTTGTAGCTTTAAAAAAATCTTCCCCAGCCGTGCAATGGTTTTATACTCTGTTACATTCAAACAGCCTGTAAATAAAGCCAGCAGGTTCTACGTATCATCTCTCAGTTTAACACTGTATGATTCACAATTGTGCTTTAATTTCAAATGCTTTAATCAGGAGTGTACTTTAGCATTATTTGTCATACTTCCTATATGAGTGTGCACCATGTAATTTGCATTCTCTTTGTACGTCACTTAAATTTAGGACATGAAACAGTGAACTGTCCAGGGAGGCAGTATTTCTCCTAACATATTGTTGGAATGTCTGGAGGAGAAATAATTGCCTATTGGTGTAATTTTTTAGAATTCTAGGGAGACACTTTGGTCTAAAATAGGTCTACCCAGGGATTAACCGATGTTGGCAATTCTGTTAGTGCAGATTTGGGTTTTATTTTTCGCTCAAGTCTTTGATTACTGTTAGAATGTTAATTGCCTGCCAGTGTTCAGTCCTTAAGCCTTTCAGCCACCTGCACTTAAGGGCCATCCTAGGTAGCAGAATCCTGCTCAGAAGAAGGTTTTGGTAGAACGCAAGATCATGAGATCATGAGGGTACATGGCCCTTGGCAAAGAAGATGAGGTGCAAGTCGGAAGGTCTGAGGGACCTTAAAGATACATCTTCTGTGTTACTTGTGGCAGAGTGTTAGTTTGATATTAAACATGTGCTTTTCCTTCTCTTTCTTTTATCCATCCTGTGATCAAGTAGCCGGACAGGCCACTAACTATTCTTGGAGGAATGTTATGAGAGAAAATGCAAAGTGTGAGAAGCAAGGAAATGTTCAACTTTTGTATCTTGAGGCAGAGGCAACAGTCTGGAGTGCTGAGGCATCTGATTAGTACAAATTGAGCATTTTAACAGAGCTTTGTAATCTCCAAAAGCTGGGTTTGGGGGGATCAAAATCAAAGCCCCACAGGAATCAATTCACAAAGTTTGTGATATACATGTAGCACGTACTAGCTTTGGGAAGAAATTATATTAATCTCATCCAGAAACACTCTCCCACACACCCAGAATAATGTTTGACCAGACATCTGGACACCTGGTGGCCCAGTCAAGTTGACACATACAGTTCATCATCACAGGAAGGTAAAGTAAATGTTTGTGATCACCAGCTAGAAGGTGGTGGGAACTGGGGTTTAGTCCAGATCTGTGAGATAAAAAAGCTTTTGCTTTTAACAGCTGTGTTACACTATTAATATTTCTGTTCCTATCCAGCCAGATGTCAGGGTCTCCCATTGTAATGCTTCCTGCTTCCTGTACGTTTGTACCGCCATCCCAGGTTAGTGCGTGTCTGTCCCATACCCAGGCCTCTGAAATGATCTGGAAACTGATACCCCTTCCTCTAGTCTGCCCCCCTGTTTCACCCTTCCAGTACATCTTTTTCAAACTCCCTAGGATCCATTTTCTTAAAAGCATTTTATATCATTTGCTTGCTCAGGAATCTTTATGACCCTCCAACATTATGGATAAAAGCCTGGACATTAAGGCTTTTGTGTCATCGTTCTACCTTTCTGACCCTGACTCCACCTGCACAGATGATGGAGATGCTTTGCACTTGGAGCACAGATTTCACAGTCTGAGGTGTAAGGCAGAAATAGCTTATGGTCAACATTTCCCTTGAAAATCTTCAATTTCTCTATAAAGTATAGTATACATAGTTTTATAATACAGTTTAAAATTTATAACAAGTAATTTTTATGTGTATGAACACTTGACACACGCAGAGCTAGGCTGAGGGGATGAACTAAAGGAGAATCCATAATAGAATTTTAGAATGCCTGCAAACGTGCTTTTAAGTCGTTGTCAAGTCCCTGCTTGTGACTTAGGTTTTGGTGGAGAATTCTGAAGGTTTCCCACTTGCTTTCCTGGGTGTATTCAGTTTGTTTTATAGTTCAGTCTCTCTAACATTAATGCACATTAAAAGATTTGTTTGTTATTGTGAAGATTAAATGATAGTGGGGTTTTGTGTGTGTATATGTGTGTGTGGGGGGTGTATGGTGCAGTGGGGGGGGGGTCTTTCTAAAGTCATCTGTAAGTGAAATGTGCTTAGGACCTGACCCCATTCTGCTGCCTTATCCTAGCTGTAGCTGGGTCCAGATAGTACACGTCCTTTCCCAGTTGCTCAGGTGTGCAGAGCTGTAACTCACACAGTGTTGCCTAATGACTCTCCTGATTCCTATGAATTTCTCTGTCCACGACAGAGTATTCTGATTGTGGCATGGGCTACATATCTCAAAGGAGACACGAACAGTGGGATTTCTACTTCACTTCAGGCTGGTCCAGAGGCAGTGGCCTGGGACCTCCCAGAAACTCTGCGTCTGTGAACTTCACTCTGCCCTTGCTCGCGTTCCTTTGCCATCAGAAGTCATTGATCTCACAGTTCATCTTTCCTCCTTTTCAGCCAACAAGTATTAGTACACCTCGTCGTTTCTTTACTGGTGATAATAAACCCGAGTAGTTTGACAAAAGGTTTTGAGGATTAGTTTAGGAGAGGAGGAAATTTATGAATGTGATTAACATTACTTAAAGAAGGGAGATAGAACATGGTTTTAATTTTGAATGAAAGCTAGTTAGACGAGTATATTGTGGTGCACAGAGCCGTGGGTTAGAGATACTCTGCTCCTGGCTCTGCCACTACCGGCTTCCCCAGGAGACCTTGCACCCACCCTCATTTGTCTTTAATTTTCTTATGTTTAACAGAGGAATTGGGTGCTCTCCAGGGTCCCTTCCCAGCCTCCTGTTTGTGATGGCGACACAGTCACTGACAAGCGCGGCAGACGGGAGGGGTGTTCTTTGCATATTTCACCTTCAGAGAAGAACCAGCATGGTTCTTGGCAGAGAAGGCAGTGGAAGAGGACGCTTTGTCCTCATAAGCCCGTGTACAGTGTTGGCGGGATGAGCAATGCGGTACAGGCCTGAGGGGAATTACATATGTGCATAACCTTGTGAGTAGGTGCCCAGGTGGGGTGAGAGTGTGCACACGTGTACGTATGGAGTGGGTTTCTGGGTTTTGAACTGTCTCTCTTGTGGCCTTCAGTTGGGAAAGATTAGCCTGTGTTCCATTGCTTTAGTTCATCCAAAACACTCTGAACACAATAAAATCAGAGTAAGAGCCTCTGCTCCTGTCCTTGGCTCTGGGCTGAAAAATGACTCTATGGGAATGGATAAAATAACCATTCTAAGCTTATCTTAGAGAATCCGAATGAAGCCATTTTCTTGTTCAATATAAACAACGCTTTTGCTCAAGTTCGTATTTTTTTTTTAAGTCTACCTTTGACTTCAAGAAATAAAGGGGAAGAAAAGAGGATCAGGATATGGAAGGCCCAGAGCTGACATCCTGACAGAAGTCCATTTACCAAAAAATACGTTTCAGAAATGAACAAAAAATGTGTCAGACACAAAGTGATGCATGACTAAGAAAGTATCAATTTGAAGGAGGATAAGATGAGTAAAATACAAGTTTATGTTTAAAATGGAAGAGTTTTCATGTTCAGAGGTTAGGAAGTTTAAGAAACTTCAGACTTACTTTGTATATTATTTCTAAATTGATAGATAAGGAAGAAACTATTTTATGAAAGTAGCCAAATACTTTAGGGTGCCGTGTAAAGTCTCTCAGCTGAAGTTTAAATATCTTATGTCCTGATCTGCAAATACAAGGGAAAATGAAAATCTACGTGTCATAGTGATTTTAAAAAAATGATACTTGGGTGGTAGTTCACCTGTGCTAATCCTTTATTTCTCTTTAAAGCCATGAATTTGCTCATTGCATTTTATTTTTTTGAGGTAGCAACAGAGACCAGTTTAGTTCTTATTTTCACTTCTCGTTTTTCAGTGTTAAAACAATGCAGCCTTCCAGATGCCAAGTGATGCAAGGAAATACTGCACCAAAATAGCTAGAAGATGTGTGTGAGATACTAAAACGTCTGGATGGAAAAAATGAAACACTTAAGTCATCTATCAGGAACTTGTTTTGTTTCTGCAATATTACATACCTGGTTTTTAGGAAACATCTGAATGTTTATTGTGATGCTGAAAAAACCTACTAGTGGTAGAAGAATCTTTTATGTTGTATCTGAATGCATCAGAATGATTCCTAAGCTCGAGTGAAAAGCCATGAACAGTTTTGATAATGAGGCTCATCTCCTGAAATAGAATTTGGGAGCGAATGGCTTCCTAGGTGGTTTGCAATCATTTAGAAACAACTTGACAGTCATGCACATATATCTGTCTCTTCATTAACTTGTTTTTTTTTTTTCCCAGTCAACCCGTTTACTTCTTACTCCCCAATCTCGACCCTAACACGCACTTCTAACTTTACCTCATTGATGGGCTTTAACTGAGAAAGCTGATTGCAAGTCTGTCAGGTTTCCCCTGTTGGTGTATGGGATCCATTTTAATCTTAAGAAGGGAACTGCCTGCAGGGATGCCAGCAGCATTCACCAGGAAGCTTCCCAGGGGAGGAGGGTGGTATTGAATTCACTGGAAAGCCTTCACCAGAAAGGCATCACTAGAAGGACACCATGAAGCTCACGAAACTCCCCTTCAGAAAGCCAGCTGCGCAGGCCTGAGGAACTTTCTTGGAAACTCACTAGGGGTGAGTTTCATCAAGCATCCTGACCCTCCTGCCCAGGGTGGTAGGAGCAGGAAAAATAAAGGTACAGCAAAACCAAGAAGAGAAGCCCTGCCTCTTCCAGGGTCCCTCCTGTGTCCTTTACTGACAAAGATTTAACATCATGCTAACTGGCAAGGAAGAAATGTTTCAGTAACAAAGCAGGTGATGAAGGGCAGATTTGGAACTGAGAGGTAATAAGCTGGTAAGTGGCACATTCCTTCTTGTTGTAGAGGGCGAAATCACATTCGAGTATAGTGGAATCATAAAGTCAGTCACAAACCAGGAACATTAGTCTTACAGTGTTATTTTCAAGGATCAGTCCAATCTCCGCTGCTTCTGTGGTTTAGGTTATAAGATGATTATACATTCTCTGTATCTTTGGATATAAGATATCGTCAACCAAAGGACAAACCACTGAGGACCATGATGATACCATCCATCGTGGTAGAAAATCAGTGTCATCTAGACTATAACATGTTATTGACACTCTTGTGCACGCCAGTTTCTGAGATGTTAAAATGTGAAAAAAATGAATATTATATATATTATTATATATAATATATATTATAATTATAATATATATATTATTAATATATATTATATATTATACATATAATAATATATATATTATATATATATGAATATTATATATATATGCAAGACTGGGACATTGTGTTGTACACCAGAGATTGACACACTGTAATTGACTGCACTTCAATTTAAAAAAAAGCTAATGTAAAAAATGTGAAAAAAGATCTTAGAAACTTTAAGTCTTTATTGTCTTAGAATCAGTACAATATAGTAAAAAAGGATCAGAGCTTTGGTTAGCAGCCCCAGCAGATGATTCCTCTTCTCTCTGTTCTGTGATCTTCTACTTACTCAAACCTTTATAATCTTTCCGTATGTCTTACTTCTGCTGCCTCCGTGAAAACTTGGGTATTTTACCTTCCACTCTTCTCATCACCTGTAAAGTTGTCCTCTGACTACACTTGATTATGCACATTATTCCCTAATTGTTTCACGTGTGTACATTTGCCTCCCTACCTCCATTGTAATTCCTTGAGAAGCCTTATTTGCAGCTTTTATACATTTGTATACAAAGTTTGGATGGTTTGATCAGTAGCTCTGGTGAGCACAGTAAAAATCATTCTCCGTCTGGGGATTGAAAATAAGTAGTCCAATCACATCCATGCTTGTGGCGTTTCCTAATCCTCTTTGACTTTATACGTCAAAATGTGGTTGATTGAGGAATGTTGGTGGTCATAAATACTTATATTTAATTTGCATAGGAATTGAACTGTGGTTCACATTTTCAAAGTAGAAGCCAGAGCATGATAATGTAAGATGAACATACTTTTGAACTTGAGCTGTACTGAGTAGATCTGTTAGGTCTCCCACCAACACATTTGCCCAAATCTCTGGAAAAGTATATTGTTACCATTAAAATCAATTCAGGCTCATTGCATCTTCCTTTCCCGGAGATCTGGGTCAGAGGTAACTCTCATTGGCCAGTGCGTGCTACTAGAAACCAAGGTAATTTCAAGCATCTCTGTTAAGCAAAGATATTTCAAAAGGCAGGAAAAGAAACGGATACATGGCTTTCCTCACTAGAGAAATTCCTTACAATGTCATGTTGGAGGAAAATATATTTTAAAAAGAACATTTTGTAAGAACGCATTTTAAACATTTGCAGTAGTGACAAAGGGAAAGGTTGTTTGGCAATTTAATTTTCCACTGTAAGGGTACAAATTAAAATCTGATGCTACATAAACCTTGTTAAAGGGCCTTTGGACAGCAAAGGGTTGTAAAGGAGAGAGGGAGAAAAGAAATCATCAGGTTTTTTGCCTCCGTAGTAAATTGATCTCTTGAATTACCTTCTTGCAGAGGCAGACCATAACTCTGGGGTGAAGTCTGTATGGCTCTGTGGCTCTCCTATTTCCCCCCAATAAATGTGCTATTAATAAGAGTGGTGAGTTTGAAGGATGGGGGGTTGCATCTGTATTGCACTCATGATTTCACTGGACCTTCCTTCTGTCCGATCATGCGGTTGGCGGCTCTATCTTTATCCTGAGAAAAGAGGGCTAGAAAGTAAAAGTATTTCTAACTCTGATTTCTTTTCCTCGGATACTTCTTTTTTTAAATAGTTACTTTGAACAAGCTTTATTTGAATTTGATTTTGGGAATAGAAGGCTGATGGTAGTGAGAGAATACCAAAGCGAGAATGGTTACCTTCGTTTCATTCAGCCTTGAGTGATGCGAAAACCATCACTATTAAGATTAAAGGAAAAATTATTGGAAGAAGGCTTTGGATTGTGAGATAAAGTTCGTTCAAACTTTTTTCCAGGCTACTTATTCTAGTTGATCAAAATTTTATTCTTTTATTTGTGGATGCATCCTGAATCACAGAATGGCAAGAAGTGATTTAATTCTTGGGAAATGTGAGAGGTCTTTGAGTGATTATTAAAATTTTAGCTAATATCATGAACTAAAGGATCAGCCTCACCATCTACGCCCAAGATGGCCAGAATCTAACACCTATGTGATCATTCTCTCCTCACGATGCCTTTGTATAACAGATTAATTTTATTTTCCCTTGGAGCCTGAGTATACACACTTGAAGTTGCATTTAATGAAACCATTCTCTAAAAGAATAAAGAGCTGAAATATATACCCTTTGATTAAATTTGCTCAAACCCAGGACTTTTTTTTTTTTTTAATATACATTTCTCTGATAACTCTTGGAAACAGAGAGGAAGCAGTTCTTTGCAAGAGCTGCATTTTTGGTCTCCTCCACGTTAGATTAGGGAGAGGAGGAGAGAGTCCTGAAAAACTAGAACCACAGTGTCCCCTCCTCACTGCCCCCCACCATGTCTTTGACTGTGACTGACGGAACATTTGAGAATGCCACACAGCCTATCAAAAAGATCTCTGAACAAACTGGTAGGGTGTGGAAATGCCAGGACACACTGGGGACTTTCAAAAGCTAAGGGCCAAAAACTCTTTGTCTCTTTCAGTTGTTTTGAATGTACAGAGGCAGCAGCTGTGATCTGTGGCAAGAAAGAGCGAGCCAGAATCAGATCAGAAGCTCTGGATCGCAGAACTGCCTCCACCCCTTACTGAGTCTTTCTCAGAACCGGTTAAGTGGGTTTCTCATTGTAAGGTAGAGGCGACTGTATTTCCTAAATTATGTCATCCAGTGAGACCATATTGGGCAAATAAAAACTTGTGCATAAGCTCTAAATTGCTGTGAAAATGTTATTTATGGTTGTTAGTTGGTGGTATGTTTGGCAGCATCAGTAAATGATGCTTCTCTGCTTCCTTGTAAAAGCATCTCTTTTACTCCATCTCTTGTAAATAATTCTCAAAACATGGTAAAAACACTACTCATCTTGCCACAAGATCTAGCATCAGTTCAAATACAGTGTCATCTAAATTTATGTGGAAAAAAAGATTTAGTAGATGATCAAACTGGTTGTGGAATGAACGAACATTTCTTTATGAATGTTGAACCTCTCTGAGGAACCTGTAGAGTGGAAACATCCACACAGATCCTTGGAAATTCTGAGTAGACAGGACCAGGGACGGACTGATAAGAAGATGACCTCTTATAGAGAATGATTTAAAGGTGCCCAAAAGGTACTCTTGTACAACCTTTAGTGATTGATTTCTTGAGGTTTATATGTGAGGTTCTTACTTAGGTTCTCTTGAAAAATGTGATTTTGAGGACAGAGAGTAATACATAAAATCATGACATGAAAGGTAAGGTCTCACAGTAGAAGGAACACTGAGCCAGGAGTCCGGAGTTCTGGGCTACATGTATTCTGTTCTCTCCTTAACCCAACATGGAAAGTCAGTTCTAAGGAGTTGTCTGTGATGGTGAATGGCAAATATTGGAAATTCTGCGCTTCTGCAGTTCCAACAATGAAATTTATTGCTCAGAAAATCAAGGCATATGATCAAATGGTAGAATTATGAAATAACTCTTGAACGCCTTGGGGTAATAGTAAAAGGGCATGAAAAATAGGATGAGAAGAAACAATTACTATTTAGAGGAGGGTACAGTGTTACAAGTGGTTTCACTGGAGAATTATCTCTGAAGAAAAATAATAGACCTTATTGCTATTAACCAGCTATGGAGTGGGGGACATTGTGCTTTGAGAAAGGCAATCCTGATGTGGAGAATTTTCCATGTTCCATGCTCCTTGGTTATCCAGTGAAACCTAGCCAAATGTGTGGTAGTGTTTACAGTCCCCATGCTTAATTGATAGCCTTGACCTGGATGTGTTCTCAATTTTCTAATTATCTCAGGGAAGAATTGTTCAGTTTATTCAAATTTGCATGCCTAAACTGATTTCCAGTTGCTGAAAGCTGCCAGCGAGCCCCTTCCTCATGCAATTTTGAGAGAGTTGACTATTATCATTAGTAATTCCTTCTAAGGAGGGCCATTAAGAATCTTGGCACCAGTCTCTGATTCGTTTTCAGTGTCACGGGAGAGAGATTTATTTGAAGTTCTGCGGAGCTGCTTGAGTCCTGTATCTTTTTCAGAAGGAGGTGAAGGTAATTGCTCTAATGCTCTGCTGTGTAGTGGGTCCGTAGGGATCGCGTGGGTAAGACCTTAGCAAAGCCTTTCAGCCTAGAGACCCAAGCCTGTGTTACAAGACTCTTCATATTTCTTAGTACTGGTAACACTGGGTAGCTTACGTGAGTGAGAATACAATGATTGAAGCCTTATTCCCAAGGGAACAAAGAGGAAGCAGATGGAGGCCCTTTCTGGGATGCAAAGGCTGAAAGAAGGAAAGTAAGAGGATTGCCTGTCTTGCCTGTTGTCTATGGCCCTCTGTTCCAATTCCAGTCTCCTTTTGCAGCTCTCTCCCCTTCTGCCTGCCTTCATGAATTCTCTGCTTCAGCCGGGTTGGTCTACTCATTGTCCCTCAAAAATGTCTTCTGTTCTCACCATATTGGGCTTTCTGAATGCTATTCCACTTTCCCAGAATGCACTTCTTCTTCCTCTCCATTTGTCTAAAACCACTAAACATCCCAGAGCCAGCTCTCATTCCATCTTCTATGTAAAGTCCTCCCAGTGTCCTGAAGTTAACAATCCACAAAGCCCCTCTTCTCTACCACCTGGAATCTTTCATTTGGATCGTTCTTCCCAAGGTCTTAGTCTGCTGGGCACTGGGCCTGGTGCTAGTGATGAAACTGTGAGCAAATCAGGGGAGGCCTGCCCTCCCCATAAGGAGCTCTCAGTTTAGAGGGGGTGGAAAGATGCTAATTAGTTGTCAAATTACAGCTCATATTTATAGTATTTACTTTGTTTCAAGAACTTCACTTGATATGATTTTGGTTAATCCTTCCAATAGCTTTTGGGTCCTTGTGTTACGCTTCATGAGGTAGGCTCTGTTATTTTTCCCATGTAACAGATGGGAAGATTGAGGGTCAAAGGGGTTAAAAATAACTTGCCCAGAGCCATCCAAATGCTGGAGCAGTTTCTGAACTCAAGCAGTCTTAACCACTAAACACATTTCTCCAGGCCTCCAGGTATTTGACCTTCACTTTTATTTTTTACCAACTGCCTTGTACTATACCTCACCCATGTGTATGCATACCTGGCCTTCTCACCTACACTGTGATGCAAAACCAATGAGGAGCAGTTAGGAACACAGGATTTGGAAACAGACCTCTATTTAAATCCCAGGTCCCCTGGCTGTGTGACCGAGCGAAAATTGATCTTTTTGACTTTCTATTTTCTTCTTTGTGAAATGGACAAAATAATAACCACATTGATGTGATTAAGCTTTACTAAGATATAATATACATAGTTCTAAGAAATGTAATTTATGTAACAATGCCTTGAGTGTCTAGCCCTCAGTAAATGGTAGCTAATATTATTCTTTGGAGCCTCCACCCTTGCCTGTCAGCACAGTGGTTGACACACAGCACTACAAACATCTTTCATGAATAATTGAACATAGTGAAAACCTAAAACTTCAAAGGAATCCTCAAGAAAACCCCTTGGACAGTTAATTTTTATTAAATGATATGTTTATGACAAAGTTTTGTTATTTTAAAGTATATAAAGTGGAACAAACTAATAACAAGTTACAGGAAATTTAAAAAGTATTAAGTATTGAATAAGAATTGTTTAATGGCAAGTGAAAATTTGAGAACTTACTTTGATAGGAATTTTATGACTAATAACCATTTATATTCTTAGTACATACATACTTTTCAATACATAGCATGCAAAAACTTCTATAAAGTCATTTTTTAATTTTGTATTCTATTAATACAAAACTTTTAATGAGCACATAGTGTATGTAAGATGTTAAAAAAAAATCTTAAACATTTTTTTCCAGTAGTTTCAAAGTTTCCCAGATTACTAAATTCTCATTTAAATGATCATATAATGGTCAGGCTTAGTCTGAATTATCACAAATTTTTAAAAGGTTATGTTTAAATAAATTAAGTATCAAATATCAGATATCCCTCATTCCCTTTCAGGGACCTACAGAGAAAGTAAAAATTTAACCTAATGAATTTCTAGGTACTTGGAGACTTTCTAGGTATCTTTCTGATAAAGATTTTAATTTAACTCCTTTAGGTCCAAGAACACCCTTTGCATTATTTTTATTCTTTTAAAGTTGTTAAGGTCTATTTTATGACCTAGGATATGGCAGTACAGTCTATGAATATCCCATGAGAAAATTTCCTTGAGAAAAATGTTTGGTTCTGCTCTAATGGGGTGCAATGTTCTACAAATGTCAATACGATGAAGGTGGTTGGTGGTGGTGTTCATATTTCCTACATCTTTATTATTTTTTTCCATTATGGATTTGTTTATTTCTCCTTTCAGTTGCTATCAGTCTTTGCCTCTTGGGTTTTGAAGCTCTGCTGTTAGCCACGCATACACTTAATATTATTATGCATTCTTGCTGATCGGACCCTTTATTACTGTGCAGTGCCTCTCTCGATCCCTGGTAATACTCCTTGTTTTGAAGTTTAATTTGTCTAATCTTTACATGGTTAACAGATTTTAGTTGGTATTTACGTGGTGTATCCTTTTTCCGTCCTTATTCTTTTAACCTACGTGTGTCTTTACACTTAAAATAGGTTTCTTGCAGTTGGCTGTTTTCTAATCTGTTAATAGAAGTTTAGACCATTTATACTTAATTACAGATACTATTAGATTAAAATCTACCATATTTACCATTGTTTTCTATTTGTTCCATCTGTTCTTTGTTCCTTATGCCCCCTTTTCTGCCTGTATTTAGATTGAATATTTATTTTATCTCTCCTATTGGTAAATTATTTATTAACTGTGTTTAAAATTTTCTGGTCACCTTGGCTTGTATCTTTAGTGTCTATTTTCTAATAATATCAGCTGCCTTATGTGTAGAGTAAGAACATCATAACGGCGTTCTCCTAGTTCCTCCCTCTCATCTTTGTACTGTCATTTTCAGACATTTGACTCAATACATATGATAAGCTAAAAACACATGGCTAAAATCTTTGCTTTAGACAGTAATGATCTTTTATGTCCGTTAAGGTTGAGAAAAAAAAATTTACCATTTACCCTCATATGTTATTTCCAGATCTCTTCATTTCTTTGTGTATATCCAAGTCTGTCTGGTATCATATTTCTTTTGATTGAAGAACTTCTTTTAACATTTTTTTGTTGCAGTTGTGCAAGCTTTCTGGAAACAAATTCTGTCAGTTTCTGTGTGAGAAAGCAAACACTTCATTAAGTTTTTTCATCCTTCATTTTGAAAGATATTTTACTTGGTATGGAATCCTAATTTGATAGTCCTTTTTTTTTTCAGCACTTTAAAGATATCACACCATTGTTTTTTTGGCCTTGCACAGATGAAAAGCTGTGCTATAATTCTTTATTTTTAAGTATGTAATATATTTTTCTTCTATACTCCAATGGCTGCTTTCAAAATACTCACTTTTGTCTTTGTTTTTCAGCATTTAAATATAATTTGTCTAGGGGTGTTTGTGTGTGTCTGTGTGTGTGTGTGTGTTGCTTTCTACTTGCTTGAAATCCTCTGAATTTCTTAGCTGTATGATTTAGCCTGTTATGATTTCTAAAAATGTCCATCTACTGTCTCTTTAATTTTTCTCCTGCCTTGTTCTCTCTTCTTCTTCTGGGATTCTAATTACACATTTATTAGGTCATTTGATGTTGTCTAACTGTTGGATGTTCTGCTAATTTTCTTTTCCACTCTTTCTTTGTGTTTCAGGTTGGGCAGTTTCTACTCACCTGCCTTCAAGATCATTGATTACTTCCTTGACGGTGCTGAAATCATCCAAGGTAATCTTCATATCTTTTAAAGTGTTTATTTTATTTCTAAGATACCCATTTTGCTATTAATAGTTTCCACCTCTCTGCTGAAATTCCCCGTCTACTTATCCATGTTGTCTACCTTTTCCAGTAGCGTACTTAAAATATTTATCATATTTATTTTAAACTCCTTGTTTATTAGTTGTAATATCTGGTTCATTTTGGAATCTGGTTTTGTTGGTTATTTTGTCCCTTGACCACGAGTTGTTTCTTTTTCTAAATTTGTTGTGGATCTCACAAGTTTTGCTTGAAAGCTGCCTTTTTGTGTGTGACAGTAGAGACGCAGATAAATAGTATTTAGGCCTGGAAATGGGAACAGCTCGTCTTTTGCTAGGCGTACCGAGTGAAGGGTTGTTTTAACCTCATTTAGGAGCTGGACTGAGTTTGAGTTTTGTTGTTGTTCTGCTTACCTTCGGTTCACCACCGGCTTCAAACCTGGGGGCTGGTTTGCTGAAGGGCTTATGCTCAGGGTCTGGTTCACCTGCAGCTGTAGGCTTTTCTCCCATGCCGGCACCTCAGAGGCATCTTTCTCCGTGCTCCTGACCGTCTCCGGGGGACAGATGCTGTTGCCTGTTACACAGTGCCTGCTGGCCTGACTGGGGAGGTTCTGTTCTGGCCTCAGTGTTAGCCGGGCCCTGTGCCCCTCGTCTCTGGTGTGGGCTCTTCAGTGACCCCGTCCTTATCCCGGAGCTATAGCACTGCTGCCTTTCTCCAGGGCAGGGAAGTTTCCCTTTTCCCTTCCCAGAATCATGACTGGTCTTCATATGTGTCCTGGAAACAGCAGGCATCACTGCCCTTCCTCCAGCTACTGAAGGCTCTTGTTCCACAACAGGAAAGGGTCCATACGGGCCTTGTGTATTTTCTAGAAAGAAAGTCGCTCCCCAGATCCAGGCCCCACCACAGCGGAGGCTTTCTCTTGTCCTTTGCCATGACCCTGATCTTCCTTGAGATCACTGTGGAAGGTCCTCCCAATGGGGTTGCAGCTTTCAGAGATTCTAAAATCTCATACTAGCTCACATTCAGTCTTTAGCTGTTAGTTAAAGGAGTCTTCTTACTCTTACAGGGAAGTCCTGTTTTCATCCTATGCACTGAGTCCATGCTTGTGTCTCGTTTTCTGTGAAGGTGCCTGTTTTTCCTTAGATTTCGGGTATGACTATGGCACTTGCTGGATTCAGGAAAAGTTAAGATTCTGTAAATTATCCATATTTGTTTTTGTTAGAGGGAGAGTGATGCACTTTTAAGTTTGCTATATTCCAAGTGGAATATAATGTCACTTAATTAAAAGAAAAAGAAAATTGTGCAGCCTTCAATGAAGGTTGCCAGTTTAATAAGTTCTTTGGGATAAAAAAAAAATCTTAGAATTTGAATAAAGGGTGAATCCAGTTGCAAAGTCTACAAGTGGAATGGCGGGGAATAAAGCTGTTGGCTCTGAAGATGAGCCTAATAAAAAGAAACAAGCATCAGGAGGCTCGAAGGGGGAAGGCACAGGGTTGTACTAAGGTGTCTTGTTTGTGTGAGTCAGCAGTGATGCGTAGGGTGAGAAGAGGTCAGAGATGTTTCTAAATGTCACATCCATGCGTCCAGGTTCATTGATACCCATAAGGGAAAAACAGTATGTTTCCATTGTGAGGAGACTAAAAATGAGAGATTTAAGAGACTTTTGGAAGGTGAATAGCTGTTATCATCTGCGTACAACTCAGACTTAATACTTAGAATGTGTGAGCATGAAGCCGAAAACAAAACCAAACAAAGCAAAGCTACCTCCTCGTTCAAAAAAGAGTCAAATAGTGTATGTGGCTGGTGATCACATGCATGAATGATGAAACTGCCCTTACATTAATAACTGATAGTTAATCAAATGAGATAATATATGTGAAACTACTTGCTCAAACATCGAGTGAAATGAAAATGTAACGTATTGGGATGGTAAATACTGCTTTGTTTAGGAATGAATATAACCCGGTATATGTTTCAGAATGAACTTAAGAAATATCCACAACCAAACAGATGTTGATACTACTGTCTTTATGAAAATCCTGGTAATGCTGATTGTATTTTTGGTAATTTAAATAGTTTGTGGTTGACTGGTTGATGTTCTGCCTCCTCCATGCAGCTTTCCCTGATTCTTTTGACCGACAGTGATGGTCTCCAATTTCTCTGTTGAGCCTACATCCCTCCATGTTGCACTAAACCATTTACAGTGTGGGAGGACACAGTTTTGAAAGCTGTGTTCTTCTCTCACCTTCTTACTACATTTTTTCTCCATGTCCAGACACATAGACGTTAGCACCCGTTGCCGTCAGGAAAGTCTGTCAATGTAGAAACTCAGAACAGAAATGTCAAATTCCTTGAGATTTAAAGTTGATTTCGGAAAATGTTGGGAGTGATACCTGAGCTAGTTATGTGTCCCTGTAAGAGAGCTTGGGTCCGAGCCTGGAGATGACCTGGTCTCTACCTGGGTGAACCAGCCTTCACTTGAGTGAACGCGGTTACAGCAGCTGGGCCAACGGGCTGTGTGGTCACCTCGTTGCTGGCCAGTGAAGGCCGCGACCAGCAGGGCCAGTGCCCAGCCTGCAGGAAGCACACACTTGTTGGCCTCGGGACTGCTCAGCTTAATTTCTGAATCTCTCCATGTGGACAACCGCTCTTTCATGACTGGCCAGGGTCCTTGGAAGACCCAGGAAAAGGAGAAGTGGGCTTGGGACGCCTAAAGGGGTAACTGTGGTAGGCGGTCCCAGGTGGTCCAAGCCTCTCCTCCACCCCTTACTTCCTGACCCATGAACCCGAGCAAAGTGGAACCAGAGAGAATGGGCTCTAGAACCATTTCCTCATCCCCAGCCACCAGGCCAGGAGACAGCTCACCAGTGTTAGTCCTAACCTTCTGTTTCATGTTGATTAATTATCCCTCCCATTTATCGTCTTGAGGTTCGTGTACCATATCTTTTGTTTGGTCCAATGAGTGCACTGAATAATGTGGGGCCCTCGAGTATATAATAGGTTTTGGGCAGCCTGGTCCTGAAGGTGGTGCCATGGAGCTGGATTGAATCAGAAAATGGACATGTTCCAGTTATCTATTTCTGTGTACAAGCCACCCCCAAATGTAGTAGCTTAAAACAAAAATCATTTGTCTGCTCATGAGCTTGTGGGTCAGTAATGAGGGTTGGGATCAGGAAGTGTGTTGTCGGGTGGCCTTGCTGTGGTCTCTCATGTGACTGCTGTCTGCTGTCACCTAGTGGCTCAACTGGGGCTGGATGGTCCAAGGGGGCCTCCTTTTATGTCTGGTGATTGCTGCCTGGATCTCTCTCTCTCCCATTCTCTCTGTCTCTGTGTCTTTCTCTCTCAGTCCCCTCATCAGGTCTCATATGCCAGGAAACTAGCCCTGGCTTCGCACATGGTGGTCTCAGGGTCTCAAGACCAAACAGCGGAGGCTGCTAATCTGTAGTTAGGACCCCATGTGACTGAGGTCCAGGAGTCACACAGTCACTTCTTCCACATTTTCCTGGACGAAACAGTGCAAGACCAGACCAGATACAAGAAGAGAGGAAAATAAACACTGCTTCTTGATGGAGAAAGTGGCAGTTACACTGGAAAAGCACTCGCTCAGAGGTATGGGAATAATTGTGACCGTCTTTGAAAACAAATCACAGTATGTATGTGAATGCACTTAGCATAGTGCTTCCACTTCTACTGATTCCCTAGTAGGCAGGGAATCAGTGGCAGTGATGATGGTGGTGATGGTTTTAATACTGTGAATTACTATTGGTAGCTTCAGAATTGAAGATTCTACCCCTTGTAGAAATATCAAAATCTACAATATTGAAAGTCACTCTCCATAAGACATAGGAAGGCTCACTGGCCCTTTTATCATGCTCCGTTGTTGCCTTGATAGTGAAATAGAATGCTCTGACGTTCCCTGAGCAGACAGTCAGCAGTGTGATTTACGACCCTGAATTCACTGCCAGAAGGTCAAAAGGTAGAGACAACAATAATTTCTGTCTCCATTCTTACTTTCTGAGCTGGTAGAACAGTCCCAACAACTTCAGTTTCGAGGCTTAAATTTATTCTTGTACCAGGTTTTAGACTAATGAGTTCAAGAATATTTTACTGGAATATCCCTTTAAAAATACTAAGACTAAGCTAGTTTTTTTTTTTTTAATCAGTCATATTAGCAAATCTTCAGAGAATATCTCTAGTTGTGGTGTTTGAGGCAGTAGAATCTTCCACATTCAGTGTTACTGGTAAACTTCCAGGCTAGCTCTTGTAAAATGTGCCACTTGGAAATAAACTAGAATATTCATTTGTTTTGCTGGTGAGAAATGGAAATGGAGGAGGTGACATAAATATGTGAGTTGCTATGTTGCGTTTATAATCAGAATACTCTGTGTGAAAAGCAAAACAAAGACAAACCCAGCTTTGGTGGAGTGGTGGGGAGGTAAACACTGCTAGGAGCCAGTGAGCAGCACAATGCAGTGAATTCAAAACAGTCCAGAATTGCTCAGACCCAGAGTGTCTGAAGGTCCAGGCAGACAGTGAAATGCATCTATGGCCAGTCCTTTATTTGTCATTGTGAACCATCAGGCACCAAATGAGACCCATTGATTTTTGTGTGTCATAAAATTTTATGTATTATTAGAAAAAATAAAGTGTTGCCTTCAGGAAAGACATTTTCTTAGCACAGATAATTATAAGGAATGTAATGACTGAGTGGATCATTTCTGAGAAAGAGAAGGGGCAAGTCTCATTGAAAACTAATTGCATTTTTGGTCCACGGTGATGGCAGTGCATATGCCACAGCAGCTCTTTGCAAAAATGGACTGTTGCTTAGGGTGGAGAGAGGCTCATTTGTCTTCTGAATTCCTGAAGAAAGCATTTCTTTTTCTGTATTTGAAAGGTAAACCTTTTATAAAGCAGGTCCTGAAATTCCAAATTGGAGAGTGTTTGCTTCTAAATGTTCACACTCTTTTATATACAGGCTTTATTCAGGTTCTCTATTCTGGTGAACTTGGGTTGATGACAGAATTAATTTTAAGGCAGCTATATTAATAGACATCTAATTGGTGGACCTATTATCTGCACATCAGACTGGATTGTTCTAAACCCAATCGATTAGGTGGAGCCATTTTTACGTGGTCCACAGCTACACAGGGAGTGAGCACTGAGGAGTTAAGAAGAAAACTTTAATTACTGCCCTCCGTGACATATCGCATCACCCGCTTTCTCACTGCGATTACCAATAGCAATGAATTTAACAAGTCTGTCTCAATTAAACTGATTGGTTATATATGTTGTTTTAAAATTAGACGTCATTGATTCCCTATCACCTACTTTCTTAACCACAGAGGATCACATTCAATATTATTGCTGTTAGCCAAGGCTTTTTTCCAGTGTTTTCAGAGAAAAGATACTAAAATACCATAGGGACTATGCAGACTAACATTCTCATTGGACAGGCTAACACTTGCTGCAAACTATTGAAATTAGGTATTTTGTTCAAAGTTACACAGCCAGTTAGCAGTCGAGCTGAGACAGATTTTTCTGGAACACTTCCTACTATTGCTTGAAATTCTTGTAAAGCACATTTCACCATTTTACATGATTGCCTTTCAATGGTCAGCATTCCTCCCTGGGGAAAGTTCTTCATCACATCTTTGAATTAAACTCACTACCGTACTTCATTAGTTTCTTCCCCAGTTGACCTTTGAGAGCCCAAACCTAAAACCAAACACCAGGAATTCATGACCCTAAAACTAAAATATCTAAACGGCATGCCAAGTGTTTAGGTCTTCAGTTTCCTTAAGGAAGTATTCTATTTCTCAGTTGTTTCTTGCCAGGTCACATCTCCTGCCTCCTTCAAAAGTTTGTATATTGCTACTGTGAAGCCTATTTCTGCCTTCTACTAAATTAAAGAAGTGAAGGCAGAGGAAGTCAATTTACATTTGCTGCTGATTCATTAGCTTGTTGATTTAATAAATATTTATTGATTATTTACTATATGCTGGATAGTCTTAAAGTATTTGGGCTTACAGCAGTGGGAAGAAACCGAGAAAACATGCCTGCTCTCATCATGATGACATTCTAAAGTAGAAGACAGAAAATAAACCAATATTTAAATACATGATATAGCAAGTGGTAACAGGGCTGTGATGACGTAGGAAGCAGGATGAAGGAACTGACAGTAGCAGGCAAGTATTAACTAGACAGGGTGGTCAGGGAAAGTCTCCTTGAGGATATTTGAGCTGAGATACAAAGTGAGGCAGAAAGCCATGCAAATATCCGGGGAAAAGATGGGAATGTAAAGTGTTAGCTACTTTGGAAAACAATGTGGAAGTTCTTCAGACGCTTAAACGTGGAGCTACCATATGACTCAGCAAATCCACTCCAAAGTATATACCTAAGAGAAGTGTGAAATTGTGTGTCCACACAGAAACTTGTACTCCTGTGTTCATAGCAGCGTTATTCATAAAAGCCAAAAGGTGAAAAGAACCCATGTGTCCATCAGTGGGGGTGAATGGATAAACACACTGTGGTATGTCCACATGATGGGATATTATCTGCCCATATAAAGGAATGAAGTACTGGCACATGCTAACATACGGATGAAATTTGAGAACATAACACTAAATGAAACAACCCAGTCACAAGAGACCACATATTACATGATTCTGTTCATATGAAATGCCCCGAAGGGTGTTCTATAGAGATAGAAAGTAGATTAGAGGTTGCTTAGTGCTGGAGTGGATGAGGGTGCTTAGGGAGGGCAATATCTGAAGGTTGTGGGGCCTCTTAGAGATTATGAAAATCTTCTAAAATTGACTCTGGTGATGGTTCCATTTTCGAGCTTCTAAAACCCTGACACAGCACTGCTAAAAAATCCTAAATTTCCTGAGTGATAGGAGGGTTACTCATCAAGAACCCTTTTAAAATCACACTTGTTTATGCTAATGAGGTGACTTAGGGTGGGGCCTCTGGATGAGCCCAACCTGGGGCTGGTTCTGAGAAAGACCCAGTGATTAGAGAGTTGAAACTTTAAGCCCCATCGCTGACTGCTGGGACGTGGCGGGAGGGCTGGAGATGAAAGCTCTATAAAAACTCCCGGACAGTGATATTTGGTGGGATTCCAGATTGTTGAATGCATTCGTATTCCGGGAGGGTGACGTGCTCTAACTCCAGAGGGGACAGAAGCCCCAGAACTCAGGACCTTTCCAGGCCCTGTCTGTGTGACGCTTCCTCTGGCTGTTAGTCTGTTATCCTTTATAATATCCTTTATTATAGAACAATAGACTTAAAGAAGTGCTCCCCTGAGTTTTGTGAAGCATTCTAGCAAGTTATAAACCCAAGGAAGGAGTTGTAGGAACCTTCAATTTATAGCTGGTTGGTCAGAAGTGCAGATGATAAAAAAAAAAAAAAAAAAAAATTCACTCCAACATTCACAGCAGCATTATTTACAGCAGCCAAGATATGGAAGCTACCTAAGTGTCTATTAACAGATAAATGGGTAAAGAAGATACGGTACATGGTGTATACAATGGACTATTACCCAGCCATAAAGAAGAATGAAATTTTGCCATTTGCAAGGACATGAAAAGACCTTGGGGGGTATTGTGCTTAGTGAAATAATTCAGACAGGGGAAGACAGATATGTGTTATCACTTACATGTGGAATCTAAAGAACAAACAAATGAATATAACAAAACAGAAACAGATTCACAGATAAGGAGAACAAACTAGTGGTTACCAGTAGGGACAGAAAAGGGGGAAGGGGCAGAATAGGAGTAAGGAATTAAGAGGTGCAAACTACTGTGTATAAAATAAATAAGCTAGAAGGGTATACTGTGCAGCATAGTGAATACAGCTAATATTTTATAACTTTAAATGGAGTGTATTCTGTGAAAATTTTGAGTCACTATAATTATAGACCTGGAACTAATATAATACTGTAAATCAACTATAGCTCAACTAAAAAAAAAAGTACAGGTGATAATCGGGACTTGCATTGGCATCTGAAGTTGGGGAGCAGTCTTGTGGGACTCAGCCCGGAACTTGTTGGATCTCCAGTTAAATAGTGTCAGTTCTGAGTTGAAATGTTGGACACCCAGTTGGTGTTTGGAGACCTGAGAATTGGTCGGAGGTGTTTTAAAACACCCTAGACATTGTATATTTTACTTCAGTGAATTATACCTTATATGAATTATATCTCAGTAAAGCTGTTATTAAACAAACAAACAAAAACTGGAGAAGTTTAGTGCCACTGTCTCCACTGATGCTCAGGCACTGAAGTTTTACACGCAATTACTTTTGCACCATCAGCGCAAATGTTAACATGATGCAAAGTGAATAACAATCCAGTATTATGAAAATGATTTTGACCTCATGGAACACCTGAAAGGCCTCGGGATCCCCCAGGCATCTAGAGACCACATGGTTTAAGACAATGAAGGGGTTATATGGAGCAGCTCTCACATAATACCATACCACACCTTCCCTGGAGAGAGCTTCCAAAGCAAGGTTTCACTTGGATCTCTTTCAAGGGTTTTGAATCTCTTAAGAAGCCAAGTGCCATCTTTATAAATTGTTTTGGGTCCCAAGAGAAGAAGACAAACAGGTCTCTGGTGTATTTCATTTTCAGTATGAAATTACACCAGTAACAATAAATATTTGTTGTGAATGAATCTGTAACCCCTTACAAATTACTCTTTGGTGGCGTTTGTGATTGCTTTGTTACAGGCAATAAACACTGCCAGACAGAAGACCTCTGCTGCTTTTTAATCAAATAACAGAATCCTAAAAAGGTCAGAACTGTAACTTATAAAAGCACTTTTCACTGGCTGTCCCCAAAGGAATGAAAGATCGAAATGTGAGTGATTCCCTAAGCAGAAATGCCATCCAAACACAGGAATCAAAAATGCATTGCTTCAAAGTGGGACAGCACTGACAATGAGTTGGAAAAAGACAAATTTCTCCTGTGGCCCTGGACCACCTTCTTCCATTTTCTTTCTTTCATCTAGGTTTGAGAAATTAAGTTATTTTCATAGATTCAAGAAATCTAATCCTCGTATCAGCAAGTAGGAGAAGCCATTATGCTACCAATCAGTTTAATAAAGCAATTCAGTCCCTGCCATATGGAATTTATTTACTTTAGTCAGTAATTTCCCCCAGGATAGTTATAACTCTCTGACCATTCATTGGATGCAATTTTACCTGGGAGGTAGAATCCAAGACAAGGAGAGACGTTTGCTTGCTCTTGAGGTCTGGAGCAATTGCCAAGGTATCTAGTTTTATTGGTGCACTGGTTGCCTTTATCAGCCAGCTTCACACTCATTTCTTCTTTGACTCCTTTTACATCACTTGAGCACTGATGGTCCAGGAATAGATACAGAGAGAGAAATGGCAAACTAAATGAAAATATTCAGGACTCTCATCCCCACAAAAGAATGAATTGAGGTACTTTAAAGTTTCATTTGCCACACTGGCAGCAAATCTGCAACTAGGAAGAAAGTAAAGATGGAATGTGAACTTCCAGAGGTTACAGTTTCTTGTCTGCTTCTTATTCAAAGCTCTACATTTAAACAGTCATGTAGTTCTCTAAGGCTTGATGTAAAACAACCTCCCTGCCTCCACCATTGCCCACTTCCCAAAGCAATTACTTTCAGTTCTTTCAGTTGATTTGTTTGATACATACCTCTGTATTTATGAACGACATGCATACACTGTTACTTCTTGATTTACCAGTTTTAAGCATTACCTATTTGCTTCCTACAATGGAAGATGAGAATTTAACTTTCATGTTCCCACTACTGAGCCCACACATATATATTACCTGTCCATGGCCATGAGACTCCCAGTATATTCACATGATTTTAGTAAATATTTAGAATAATATTCAGTGTTTATATAGAGGGACACTATACCTGGCTGAGCAGATAGTTAACTGATTATTTTTTCTTTTCTGTACAACATCCTTCTGCTTCCCAGAGTTAATAATTGTTTATTTACCCAGTTCTCTTCAGAATGAACACTAATTTCCTGTCAATATATTGAAACACTTTAGATATTCTATCAGTTTCATTTTATTGGGGAAAAAAATCTCTTCTAGGGCTTTCAGATCAGCTGCTATTTGAATTGACTGAGTTCTAGACAAGCCTTATAGCTACCATCCTGTGAGCTATCAGCCTTAGAGAGTACCCTGGCCTTTCTTTGGTGATAGCATCTCTGTTTCCTGGATCCCATGCTTTTCATTTTTTGATTACTTCCTCACTTTGGCAGTGTATCTTCTGATATCTTCCTGAAAATTCATGCATGGGAAAAGACATTTTTTAAAGATCTTTAAGGGGTGAAAACACCTTTGTTCTATCCTGCACCATTATTAAGAGTTTTTCTGGGTAGAACGTTGTAGATTGGAAGTTACTTTTTCTCAGAACTTTGAAGGCATTTCTCAGTTTTCATGATGTTTAGCAGAAGGCTTTGGAGACTCCTAACAATGTTTTGAAACTTGATTTTGGTGTGATACCTGTTTTTTTTTTTTTTTTCCTCTCTCTCCAAACTGTATGATTTTTTCTTTGTTTCCAATATTTTGAAATTTCATTGTGTGTACTTTAATTTTATCCATTGTGCTAAGGACTTTGTAGGTCCATTCAATCTGGAAATACATGACTTTCCTTTTTATGAGTTTCTTTTTTTGCTAGTTTTTCTTTGATGATTTTTTTCTCTCCATTGTTCTTGAATGTTTATTTCTGAGCCCCCAGTATTTGGAAGTTGAGCCTTTTGCACTGGCCCTTCCAATTTCTTATTTATTTCCTTTCTTTCACCTTAAGATTTTCTTTGTGGGCTATTTCCTTGCTTTACCTTCTGACTGTCCCATTCCATGTCTTACTTCTTAAAACAGGATTTCTCAGAATATTTATCTTTTAAAGTGGAACTCTGCTCTGTTATCACTGAACACAGTGATGACTTTACTCTTAGGTATTTTTTTGCTCTCTGTATCATCTATGACTCCTTCAAATTGATTTTTTTTTCCCTGTAGTTTTGCTTTGGTTTCTGACTTTCACATTAAGTAAGTTCCTCAGATGTTGGGTGTTCCTGGATAATCTGATCATATTTAAAAGCAAGATGATAAAAAGACAGTGAAAGCCACTGTGCACGTGGGTGCCATTCACGAAAGTAGGGTTTGGTCAAAAGAAGCTGTCAGTTTCTCCTTCCTCTGGGGGTGGTGGACTGCCTTGAAAAGAGGCTGTGCCACCATGTTGGAGCTCTGGAGAGAGAGAGAGAGGGAGAAAAAGGGAGAGAGAATTTAGGAAGCCCAGCCAGACCCTACCTGTCCCAGCCTTTGAGCTGAGAGGTCAGATGTGAGTGACATCATCATGGACTTCTGGCTCCAGTCAAGCCTCTGGGAAAGCACGGCGTCTGCATGAGTAGCTCCAGGTAATGCATGTGGAAGAATCGCTCAGTTGAGCCCAGCTAAGACCACAGAATCATGAGCAAGTAAATTAAGATACAGAGTTTAGAAGTAATCTGTATGCCAAATGGAAGAATCCAATGGGAAAAAAATGGACCAGACAGAGTGCAAATCACCAAAACAGTATCAGATGGGGGAGGAACTACTAGAAGTTTGCAAAAAGAGAGGGAGTATGAAATGGCTCTCCAGCAGAGACGCTGCTCAAATGCTTCATGGGGAGCATGTGGAGAGCTAAGCCGTGGAGACAATGCTGGAGTGGAGAATTATGAGAAGTAATTGTGAGATGTCATCTCTAGGAATCTGTGATTGATCAGAGTCAGAGGTGCAGGAAGAGGGAGAAATACTGATATCTAAGGCACCACACATTACTTACAACTGACTGGCTTTGAGTGTGAAAAGTGTGGAAGAGCCTACTCGAATCCATCTATAACTTGCTAGAGGAGGAGTGTGGTCATTTCGTGGAGAGTGATTAGTGCTCCTTTTATGGGGAGATGCAGAAAGCAAGGAGGGCAAGCGGGGAGAGAGCCCTGCTCTCCAGAAAGTGGCTTAAAAGGAAGGTTCTCCCAATCTGGGTCCTTCTTCATTGCTATGAGCATTAATGGTGGAGTGACCATGTCAACTTGAGTCTAGTTTTCTGTGACTGGTGAAGAAAGTTATGAAATGAGGACACATCAGAAGTTTAAGCAGCAAAGCACTGCTTACTGTAATAAAAAAATAAGAATTTTAGCCTTTTACTTAATTTGCTTTAGCATCCAGTTTTCATATGATCCACCTCAGCATCATAATAACATTTGCACGAAAATCTCCATCCTGCTGTAGACAAGATTCTTCTGTAACTTTCTTCCCTTTTCCGTCCAGCGAGAGAGCTGGTGGCACAGCTGTCCCTCTGTGGGTGCCAGGACCTCTTTCCTGCAGTTTGACGGGGTACCTTGGACAGGGGAGGCACCTTCTCACTTCACAGCTGTCCTGTGCCTGGCATGGTGGGCCCACACGTGCCTTTACAAAGGTGGTAAACATCTAAGTTTTCTCCTAAGTCTTGCTGAGAGGAGAGAGAGGCAGCTTCTAAGAGGAAACGTTGCTGTGGAACCTTGGATCACCACACAGAAAAACTGGAAACATAGTAGAAACAAAACCAGAAACCTCCTCATAATTTTAGGGCTTCAGAAAATGTTCACACTGAATTTGGGGGTAGCAAGAAAACGTTAAGGTATTGGTGGCCACTGTGCTTCCCTGTGGGCTCGTGAGAGCTGTTTCAGCGACAGATGGACCGTTTCGACTGTGATTCTGAACTGACAACTGAGCCCACTCAGTAACAGCAGTGTGCCCTGTCGGAAGCAAAAATACAAAGCTTAGAAAATATTTACACACCCCTAGTAACTCCTTCTGGCTATAAGTATTAAAGAGTTGCATATTTTGTCCTGCTTTTCCCCCCACTTTTTATTAGCAGTGTTATAATGATGCTACTTTGAAAATCAGCCAGCATGTACTAATGACCTGATGCTTTGCCAAAATTACTGGAGGAAAAGCAGATTCATCTGCATGACCAGATAAAAGACGATACACGAATAAATATGAAGCCACAAAAAGTTAGAAGTGAGTTAAAAAAAATTTGGCCATTCCAAAGATGGACACAGATCCATCTTTCTATTGGCAGGATTGCCTTCTTGCATTTTTTATTTTATGAGATTCCTCCCCACCCCCCACTCTCAGTCTGACAGTATTACCATGTGGTGCTGATACTGAGATAATTGTGTTTGTAACATCTTTTGGTCTTTCTGGATGCCAAATTATTTTCTCTGTAAACATGTAATTTTGATATTCTTATCCTGGGCCAAATTCATCAAGAAAAAGAAAGGGTAGAGAGGTTTCACTGCCTTCTAGTTTTATCCAACAAGTATAATTTCTATTTACTACCAGATGAAAATGGCTAAAATAAAGGATAGTTTTAGTGATGAATTGTTGAATTTCAGTATTTGTAATAGCTGGCCCACAATTCATGGAGCGAATAGCACTGTTTATTATTTGTGAAGTCTCAATTTTCTGCAGATACTGGCATTCTGTTATTTAAAATGACTATCCATCCTTGCTTTGAAGCCATAGCTTCCATTCAGCCCGATGACTTTCCTTTGCAGCTGTATACTGAGATAACTTCAGAATTCCGGCAGCTTCTTTTATGATCTGCATGGTTAAGGTTCAGTTATAAGTGGAGAATGCTATTTACCTGAATTTGAATTTTAATGAAGAAGAATGCCATTTATTCACGAACACTTGAATAGCAAGAACTATCGTAGCATTATCCCTTTGATTAATCTTGCTCATCACTTGTAAATACACTGAATGTAGAATGTGCATGTAAATATAGTGCACTTTAGCTTAATTAGAATTTTCTCAAAGAAGCAGTCATTCTGGGTGCTTTTAATCTAGGCTTTCAGATCATGGGCTCAACTGTGAAGAATAGTCCTTTCATGTTCCTGGAAGCCAATGGAAGAAATTGATGGGTATCGTAAACCATTTGGGGGAAGAAAGGAAAATCTATAAAAGGCAAGAGAAGCAAGAGGCAATTGAATTCTGTTCTTTCACCTAAGTTAGTGAGGGTGTCAGTGACAAGGGAGCATGGCTCATGAGGATGTAACATGAGTGAAGCAGACTGTGGGGTTCTGTGGGCATGGCTTGCTGGAGGCAGAAAGTGACAAGATGCAGAAGTTGGGGGTGGAGAGAGCTAAGGAAAGAGGCTGTTCACTTAGTTCTGAGGTTTCCCGGCGGTGCCTGGGCTGTGTGTGAGGCTCATCCTAGGTAAGGAGGACTCTGGCTTGGTAGCTTGGCCGTGCAGTCCATATGCATTTGTTGAGTGTAAAAGTTAAAGTGAACAACAATCCCAGAAAAGTTTTCTCTGAACGGGAAAAATTGTGCCCCTGAAATAGTTAGTGCCCACTTACCATCCTCTTTTGTCTTTATCTTTACTACTTAGAAAATGCAGTAATTTGTGTGCTTTCATTATTTTGCTATTGATCTCAGTGTTCCATTCCTACATGGGTTACTAGGTGTAGAACTTGAAAGTTGACTCTCTGAGTCTCTTTCCCTACTATATTTCTGTGGCTTTGTTACAGTTAAATTCACCAGTACTCACACAACACATATTTCATTTTTTAAAAGACTTAGACGTACTTTTCTCATGATTTTAGCTTACTCCTCAAACTATGACATATCGTAAGAAAAACAGATTCAAATAAGAAACTTGGTAAAAGGGAGGGCAGATGAGCCATAGAAGGACAGGTAAGACTAGACATTTAGGACAGCCAGCAGAGTCCGGGAGAGCTTGGGAAAAGGAAGGGAGTCTAAAGATAGGTTCTTATTCAGGCTGTTTTTGGATGGAAAATGAATTCATGGGTCTGGAAAGCAGGTATAAGATCAGCAAGTCAGTTCAAAGAGAAGAACAAAGGGATGGGGCTGGAACAGCTAAATGTCTACTAACACCTGTGTCCTCCCTTTCTCAGTACAGAATTGTTGTTAAGAAACAGCCGCCCCGCCGGGGACGGCTCTTCCCAGCGTTCTCGTATCTGGGTAGGGCCGTAGGATTAACCCTCACCAGTGGCGTGGGACCAGGAGAGAGGCATGTCACTTCCATGCCAAAAGGCTTTAGAAACAGGTGGGCTTTCTGCACTCTCCAGAACTGATGCAGGTACTCACAACAGCCTTGGAAGGTGAGCGTTAGAAATGGTGGATCCACAAGATGGGAGAAGCTTCGTTCCCAGATGGCTCTTTGGAGAAGCACTATACACGGATTAGAAACACTTGCTTTTGAATTTACATACGTGAGAAATAGAACTCTGTCATGATTCGATTGTTTATATATATAAATTGTTTACGTATAAAGTTTGTTACTGTAGATTATTATACACGTGTATCTTTGTTACAGTAGCTAACGTTGCTAAATAACTTAGTGAGAGTGGGAAGTGCGTGGCAGAGGTTTGAATAACACTTTGTCCAGTTCCAGGCGGTCAAAAGGAGGTACTAGGAATGTACTAGGAATGTTGCCGTGACCAGAGAGATGTCAGGGACTAGAGGTCAAGAGTCTGGGAAAATAGAGCAAAGATGTGGCCTCGTGGACGGTCGAGTTCACCCACAGCAGAATTTTTCTCCTAACGCTGAAACAGAATTTCTGTCTTTAAAAATTTCTGTGCTAAATGGAGAGTTGGTTCCAGAGATAGTTGTGGCATGAATATACTGATGGCTTTTAAGAAATTTAATTACCACAATTAGATGGTTTAGGAGGGGAGATCAGACAGATAATTGTAAATATATAGTTAAATTTCTGCCGTGAAAGCAATGTATAGAACATTCTATTAGCTATAAATATCAGAGTCCATTTAGTTGCCAGAAGGTTCTGTAAAGAGCTCAAACATGATCATGGCAAAGAGGGACAGCAATCTTCATCTAGGTCTTTGGATAAATTAAAATTTAAAACATTTTGTGTGAGAGTCGGTGGGCATGTCTCCATGGATTATATGCCTTAGTTGTCCCAGGAAATTGAGTCATATTATTAGTGATAAAAAGTCGATTTTCCCTTAATTAGATCTTATGAATTCTCTGATGTCTTAATGATTAGATTAAGTTTAACATCACAGCAATCATCGGATCGCTTATTAGACGTACACTTTTTTAGTCATTCTCTAGAGAATCCAAAGAACCTTAGTCCCTCCACTAACCTTGCTGGAGAGAAATTATAATTGTTACCGGGAGCGTAACTTCAACTTTTGGAACATTCTGTTGCGGTCTACATTAGAATTAGGTGTTAAATTGTTTGAAATTTACGGTTCTATTAGACATGACATTGTTCCTTGGTTTTAAAAAGTAATTTCGTAAGTAGAAAGTGATATTGAAGATAAGTTTAAATAGACGTGACGGAAGTTCAGCAAAGTTACACATTCTCAGCTACAGGTACTTATTATCTCTTTACTTACGGAGACATTGTCTCCTCCTGGGTTTCCTGTGTCTAGGAATTAACATCTGCTGTTCTAATGAGAAGGTTATAAATAAGGAGACAATTATCCAGAGATGAATAGAGAGTGACTCCATCTGTGTTATGTTACAGAACTGAAGCTTCATAGACAATACTTGCCTGATGACTGATATGTGAGAAATTGAACTGTAATCTAAAGCTTAGGTGATGTATTTATGCCAGTGGCACTGAGTAGTGACTTGAAGCTATTACTCAGATTATCTGAACCAAAAGATTTATTTACCTAACATTCCCAAATTATTGAAGCAAATGATTTTTTTCCTTTATTAAAAAAAAAAAAAAAAAAACTATGGGAAGCTGAGTAGTGACATGGGCAGCACTGCGAGAGCTACCGTAAGGCAGTACTGTTTAATGTTCCAAGCCAGCGGTGAACACTGAGTTCAGAAGAGGGAAGGCCATTGTGGTCTGGCAACATTTCATAAATGAGAAAGAACTTACAGTTCAAGGAAAAGGGGCTTTGAGTAAGCAGACAAAAAGAGGGACCAGTGTTCAGCAGAAGAACATAGTACATGAGGACAAAAGTAGGCTATTTTAGACATGCTTGAGTGGCAGTAAGCAGAGAGATCATAACATTTTAGAGGGAGGTGAGGTTGGGAGTAACAATGGGAAGCTGATTATGTAGGATATTAATTATCAGTTTAGGAAGTTTAGGTTTTATTCTAAAGGCAGTTTGGGATATTGCAGTTTTTGAAGCAGAGAAAGGTCTTTGGAGAAGGCATACATGGTAGCGATGTGCAAACTGGCAGCAGCACCATTTCCTGCAATTGTTTTAAATTGTACTTTTCTGAAGTTTAATTTTATTTCTTTCAGCAACTTTATTGAGAGGTAATGGACATACAAAACACTGTACATGGTTAATGTATACAAACTTAATGAGTTTAAAGATACGTATATACCTTGAAACCATCACCATAACCTAACCTATAAACATCCATCACCTTCAAAGTTTCCTCTTGCTGTTTTGTTGATGATGGTAATGGTGATGATGGTGGTGGTAAGAACACTGAGCATACAATCTGTTCTTTCAGCAAATTTTTAAGTATACAATACAGTGTTGTTAATTGCAGTCTCTACAGTAGATCTCTAAGACATATTCATCTTGGGTAACTAAAATTTTGTGTGCTTTGAGTAATCCCACTTCCCCCTTCCCTCAGCCCTTGGCAACCACTACTCTACTCTCTGCTTCTATGATTTTGACTATTTTAGATTCTTTCATATAAGTGGATCAGGCAGTATTGATCCTACTGTGCCTGGCTTATTTCACAAGCAGAATGTGCTCCAGATTTTTTTATGTTGTGGCAGAAGGCAGGATTCCCTTTTTTAAGGCTGAATAATATTCCATTTTATGTGTATACCATATTTTCTTTATCTGTTAATCTAGCGTGGACATTTAGGTGGCTTCCGTGTCTTGACTGTTGTGTGTAATGCTGCAGTGAACGTGGGAATGCAGACATCTCTTTACAAATTAGAATTGATAGTATTAAAATGTACATACTACCTAGAGCAAACTACAGATTCACTTCAATACTTATCAAAATCACAATGGCATTTTTTACAGAAATAGAAAAAACAATTTTAAAATTCACAGGGAATCACAAAAGACGCCAAACAGCCAAAGCAATTTTAAACAAGAAGAACAAAGCTGGAGCCATCACATATCCTGATTTCAGAATATATTACAGAGCTACAGTAATCAAGATGTATAGCGTTGGCATAAAAATAGAATACCGATCAGTGGCATAAAATAGCTCAGGAACAAACCCATGCATACGCACAGTCTTCTACAAGAGCGCCAAGAAGGCACAGTGGAGAAAAAACTAGTCTCTTCAGTAAATGGTGCTGGAAAACTGGATATCTACATTAAAAAAAATTAAATTGGACCCTTATCTTATACCATATGGAAAAAATTAACTCAAAATGGAGTAGAGACTTTAATGTAAAACCTGAAACTGTAAAACTCCTTGAAAAAATAGTAAGGTAAAAGCTTTTGACCCTGCCTTGACAATAATTTCTTGGAAATGATGCCAAAACACAGACAACAAGAGTAAAACTAGACAAGTAGGACTGCATCAAACTAAAAGGCTTCTGCACAGCAAAGGAAATAATCAACAAAATGAAAAGGCAAACTACGTTATGGGAGAATTATTTTTAACGTGTGTATCTGATAGAGGGTTAATACCTAAAATACATAAGTCACTCCTGTAACTCAAGAGGAAAAATACAACAAGAAATGGGAGTAAGAAGAAATACTTTTTAAGTTTATATAATCATTACAATAAGTTTAAGGTTTCCCAATACGTTGCAGGCGTAGTTTCAGAGGGAGGAAACCACGTGCTTCCACTTAGCACAAACCTGTATGGGAATATTAAAAGCTGGGAGAGATGGATATGGTTTATGAAGATAAATCCAGTTTCAGTGTATCTCTGTTCCATAAGGATTAATGTCTTACATTCAGAATATTTAACATTTCTGATTCTAATGTTAATATAAATGGCAAAGGGAAAAAAGATCTAAATAGAGCTTTGATTTAAGAAATGAAGTATTTATGATAAAGGCATTCGGAAAATTTCCTTTGCACTTGACAAACACTGGGATATAAACACTGAAAATCTGACCATAATTCTTCTCAGCTTTACTAATGGAAATTCAGAGGCAAAAGTAACAGCGCATTGCTAATTAATATAATAGAGAAAATAAAAGCAACTGATTCATCAAATTAATGTCTTGACACTTTTCTGGCCTACTTTTATGCTTGGATGCATGGGAAATATCAGTATTTTTAATTTTCTGCTCTGCAATTAAGACGTTGGTGTTGGGTCTTAATAATTATATTGAAGAACCCTGTGTCGGAAATACTAGTGCAAACACTGCGGATCTGCAAAAGATGTGCAACTAATTCAGCCTTTGAGGGAAGAATTTAATCTCTGGGCACCAGGGGGGAAACAAACTTAAGGAAATAGATGGTTTTCAGGCAAACACTAGCTGTATTCAACCATGTTGATTTTGGAAGCAGAAATAAAAGTGTTTCATTAAGGCTGGTTTTCTAGGCGTTGGCTTCATAGGAATGATAAATATGGCTCTGAATCCTGCTATGCGTAATGATGAGCCAAGTCAGAGAGACTTACTCAGACCTGTCCGTCGAACCCTTAGATGCTCAGTTTGTTTGCAGATTACAATTTACGTCGATTCTCTAAATGCCATTGCCTTATGCAGGGTAAGTGAGCTGACTGTTCAAGATGAACTAGTTCTGTACTAACAGGCCATTTCAGACAGGTACAGCCCTGCACACCAGCTGTTGTTTATGATTACTTTTAGGAATCCAAAGGGAGATTCTCTTTTTTTTTCCCCCTCATTCTGTTGTTACGTTACTAGGTTGAAAAATAAAGAAAATTAACCAGAAAATGTCAAAATTTTGGCCTCAGACACTTAAGTGCCTGGCTGTTTCTTCCTGCCTTGTTGCCTGTAAGAGCACATATATACCTGGAACTGATGGATTTGCAAGGACCTCTTCAGAGCTTTGGTCCTTCTGGGCATATATGGAGCAGTCCTGAACGCCCAAGGAGCAGAAAGTCACTGACTTGTATACCCTGTCTGGCTAGGGTAGATGTGTTGTTTCTGGTGTCTGAAGAGAGAGTAGAGAAGGATAAGCTAAAGGGATATCCTCTTTCAATGAAGGGATCTGGAATTTTCACCAGGGATGACATGGAAGGGATATTTATAAAAACTACTTGTAACCTTTTCTGTTGCTTTCTGGTTTGACCTTGAGTAGGGCCTTGTTGTAACGTGGACATAATTTGAGTGTTTCCCCTGGACCAAGTTACCTCAGGCAAACTCTTGACTTGCTGGTCACTATTAATGCTGTTACTGGCATCGGGTAGAGTTGCAGGGTTTCAGTGAAATGCTTTTTGAACTTCAGTTTTCTGCCTTTTGGGGCAGAATGTTAACCGACCACAGCTGAATCAATCAATCTTAATAACCAGAGAATACCTGTCTCACATAATTCAGTGGCTCCACAGACATAGCTTGTGGCTTTTGAATTCCCCAGCCAACAGTAATTGAGTGAATAAATGAATGAATGTGGATCAATGGATGAAGAAGTTAAGATTTTAAGGGTATGTCTATTCCAGATGGACACATTAGAAGAAGGATTGTAAAAGGCTTAGAAATAGACCTCTAGAAGTTTTATACCCTTAAAAATGAGGTCAGGTCAGACTGTTACGTGAGTATTCACTCCATGAAACCATCAAGGGGAAGGTAAGTATAGTCTGAGAAGATTAAGTCTAATTAATTGGTGAAAGCATCTTAAAAAGGAAGTGTTGCAGGTAATTTATATAATACATATTGAGAAAATATCCAGGAAGAGTAAGTGATAGAAACTGAGAAGGTTGAAAACCAAATTTCACTGGGAATCACGAGCTGTTTAGATATGGAAAGTCTATTGAATACTTAGGAAAAATTTCCCTTTTGCTTGTCAAACTCAGTTAAATTTTCCACGTATCTAATCGAGTAAGTATAATAAACTAGAGCAATCCAAAGTAAAATCAGAATGGTGGAATACAGAATTGAAAAGCGTTAGAAATTGGCTGAAGACATTTATTTTCAATAAGATTGTCTATTAGAGACTGGGTAGACCTCCATTTCAGAAAGAGCGATCTTGGATGAATATTAAATGAACTGATGAGTTTCAGAAAAACAAGGACTTACCAGGTTAAAAAAACTAATCAAAGGTAGGAACTTGAGAAGTGAAGCTGACTCTCATGTGAAGGTATTTTCTGGGCCTGTGAACTTGGGCTGTATTTGAAAGGTCTCTCAGAGTTTGGGGGAAAAAAAGGCAAAATCCAGGGCCTGCCTGAGGTAGAGGGTCTAATATAAAATCCTCACTTAAAGCTGGTACCCTGTAGAGTGATCCAGAAATAATCTCTGCCACTCTCAAGGGAAATTAGTGATCTAAAATACGGGCTTGAGATGACTGGGAAATACCATTATAAACGTTTGGAAATACCAGTTTGACCTCATGCAGCTTTGCAGCCTAAACTTTTGTTACATTTGAGATCCAGAAATTTGAATTAAAATAGATTGCCGACTGATAATTTCCTCAGGCACCTGGTAGAGGCAAATGTAGATCTTAAAAGGAACTCATTTTCAACTTAAGTCTCAAATGCCTCTTGCATTAATAACCAGCACACACAGAAACAAAGTACTCTGAGTAAAAACTATCAGGAAAAGACTCTCAAAGTCTTTAGATACTGTAGTTTTCAGATGCAGAATATAAAATACCTGTACTTACTATGCTTAAAGAAATAAAAGGCAAGCGTAAACTTACGTGCATGGGACATAAAACAGTAAAGAATAATCAAACACATTTGATAAAGAATCAAGTAGAATTGCTGGAAATAAAAATAGTAGAATTAAAAATAAAAATCCAATGGAAGAGGGGAACATTATAATAAAACTGAAACAAAAATCTAAACTGTAAAGTAATTTTAAACTAACAAAAGTCATGCGTAATTTAGCAAAGAGATAAATGTATGGGAAATAAAGAAGGTTAAGAGACATGGAAGGCAGAATAATTGCCTATAAGATGTCTAAGTGGAATTCTAGAGGGAAAAAGAATAAAGAATGGGCTGAGGCAGTATTTGAAAAATTAACGGCCAAAATTTTTTCAAGAACTGTTGAAAGACACCACCCCTGAATGTTAAGAAGCCCCCAGATCCAACACAGGTAAATTTAAAAAATGGTGTTTAAGACAGTACATCAAATACAAAGAGATGATTTTAAAAGTAGACACCGAGGAAAGAGTGATTACTTCAAACAAGAAAGAGTTAGAAATACATCTAACTTTTTCTTAGCAATAAGGGAAGGCAAAAGACAGTGAAATAACGTGCTAAGAGTAAGTAACCATCCATCTAAAATTGTATAACCAGCAAAAAATGTCTTCAAAGTATGGCAGTACAGTAAATACATTTGCCAACAAAAAGGAAATGAAAATAATGTTTCACCATCAGACTTCAGAAAGAAACCTTGAAGGATATACCTGAGGCAGAAAGAAGATGAAGCAAGACGGAAGATCAGAGATTCAGGAAGGAATAATGAGTACCGAAAATGGCAAATGGGTGTGCAAATCTGTGTAAACATCTTCTATACAAAACATAAGTAATAATGTCAGTTCCGAGTGAGTTAAAGACCTAATGTCACATCCAAAGCCATAAACTTGTCAAAAGTTAATATCCAAAAATACTCTCATGATTGCAAAGCAAAAAATACTCTTTAAGGCACAAGTCCCACTAACCATCAAGAAAATATTTCTAAGTCAGATTACATTAAAATTAAAAAATTTTCAAAACTATGTGAAGACATGTAACTGAGAATGTGAGTATCCAGAGTATATAATGAGCTCTGGTTAATCCACAGAAAATGGCCAAGAAAAAAAAAAAAAAAAAAAGGAGAATAATGGACAGAACACTGAGATAGGCACTTCACAAAAGAATAAATCCAAATGGCCAGACTTATGAAAGTGATGCTCAGTTTCATAAGTAGTTAGGAAAATAGATATATACCCCTAAGCTGTAAATTTAAAAGTCTAGCGTCAGTATACGAAGTGTCGGCTCGTACATGGAGAGGTGAAGACACCCTTGCTTGATGCTGAAAGTATGAGTCCAACTACTTTCAGAGTTTCATGTTATCTGGTAAAGTTGAACACGTGTGTAACAATACAGACATTCTAGCTCCAGGTATATTCCCTCAAGACATCTTAAACATGAACACAAGCAGACCTAAGCATAAGTGTTTATAGCCATTTTTTTATTAATCAAAAACGAGGAAATAATCTGACTGTCCATTAATAGTTGACTAGATATGTACATTGTGATGTATTGGACAACAAAGTAGTATGTCCCCATGAGAAAGAAACTAGTTATGGGATCATCATGGAACCTCACAGATGTAATAGCGAGTCAGAGGAAGGTCATCCAGTATGCAGTTTGGGTTCCATTTATATAGAGTCAAAAACTTATGAACACTGAAAAGTATGTTGTTTAGGAAACCTAAGTGAGAAAAATATAAGCAAAACCCTGATAATTAATATGCAAGTCAGGAAGTCAATTATTTCTGGCCCAGAGGCAGAGAGATTAGTCTAAGAAAGGTACAGAAGGACCTTTGAAGTTACTGGCAATCTTCAGTTTTTTATCTTGTGCATGATAATGTGGTGGTTAAATGGGTTTTTGCTTTATTACTCCATCTCCAGAAGTTTGTAAAAAATTTTTCCTTTCCTTTGTATTTTAATCATCCTGGGCTGCTGAAATGAAATACCATAGACGTGGTGGCTTAAACAACACTTATTTCTCAAAGTTCTGAAGGCTGAGCAATTCAAGTTTCTTGTGAAACTCCTTCTGGCAATTTTCCACTCATGCTTGCATATTTCATCATTCTCACCTGCTTCCCTTTCGTCACCTAGAATACTGAACACCTTCCAAGAATTGTTAATAGTCATAGGGGCCCCTGTCAAGTGCAGGGACTGAAGGTAAGCTTCATTAGCTTTGCAGTAAATCTTCCTGTCACTCAGATAAATGAAAAAATGTCTACCACACGTCAGGCTATATCGTAGGTGCGAGAATACAGCTTTGAATAAAGGCCCTGTTTTTGTAGAGTTTATAGCCTAACGTTGGATTGGGATGGAGAAAGCCAGGAAGGTCAACCATAAATGTAGATGTATCTATCAGTGATAGGTATGAAGCAAAAGATTAGGGAGAAGAAAAGGGGGAAAGAGAAGGAGTGTTAGGGAGAATTATTATATATGGTAATTGGGGTGGGAGGGTACTTCTCTGAAAGGATTGCAGTGAAGTTCAGATTGGAAAGAAGTGAAGGAGTGAGTCAGTTACACATGTAGGGACATCAGTTCCTGAGAAAATCAGGAAGGAGATGGCTCTGGCTGGAGAGGGTGTGTGCCTTTCCAGTGTGACTGGAGTAGAGTGAATCAGGAGAGTCATGGACTCAGAGGTAGAGGAGGACAGACATAGAAGATCTTGTGAAGTCTTTGGCTTTGATGCTGAGTGAAATGGGGGACTATCCAAGGCTTCTGATCAGAGGAGTGTTTGAAAGCAGAGCCAACAAATTTGCTGATGGATTAGGTCATGGGAGAAATAGAGGAATCCATGATGAAAGAAATGTCTTTTGGCTTGAGAAACCAGAAGTTTCACTTCCTAGGACGAGGAAGTCCTTGAAGTGGGGGGGTGTCACAGGGGCTGTGGGGCCATGTGCTGGTGGCTGAGATCAGGAGTTCAGATTTGAGCCTGAGGCCCAGATGCCTGTTGAACATTCAGACGGAGCTATTGGTCCTGTTTCATGCTACGGTACTTAAAGTTCAAAGGAAGTGTTTGGGCTGCAGATGTGAATTTGTATTAGTGTATATAGATGGTCTTTGCAGCCATGGATTTATAGGATGACCTAAGGAATGGATTTGTAATGGGAAAAGATCTGAGGACAGCACCTGGGGCACTCAGAATTTTATAGTTTGAGATGAGTAGAACCAGCAGACGTTGAATAAGAACTGAGTGAGTAGATATCATAAAAACCATAAAAAATGTTTCAAGAAGGAAGAAATAAATTTGTCAAATTCTGCGGATAGGTGGAGTGATACTAGGATTATCTAGATGTTATATGATGTGTTTGTAGAGAAGATAGGGCCAGTAGAATAGCAGTTTAACTGGTCTCTCTCTCCAAGGTATTCTGAAATTTCTGCCACATTGCTGATCTTAAGTCTCCTGGTAATTAGGTGTGGTTTAGAAGAGGTGGTCAACTGTCCGCAGTGTGGTAACAAGGCAGGAACGTGCAGAGCTTGGTTCTGGGACCTCAGTGGATTTTATGGCGTTGAGATGCCCAGCCACAAATCTGGAGCTTGCTGGAGATGCTGGAAACCTGGAACAATATTACATATAAGCCTCACTTCTTCCTTCCTCTCCTGGGATTTCTAGAGCGCTTGTGTGAAGTTGTTGGCAAACAAAGGCAAATTGAAAAACCTTGGTAGCCTTTCTGTCTTCTTCCTCCTCTCCTTTTTCTTTTAGCTGAGAAAGATCATATGTATTGAGAGAATTGATGCTTTTTAAGAGGAAATTTTTAAAAGTGGACTTAGACAAAAAACTCCTTCCAGCAAAAGTGTAAAGCATTCTTTAAATTTTCTTTTTAAACATATTCTTGTTCTGGAATGACTAAATGTGTAAAGATGACTAAGCAAATCAAATTTGAAAAGATTCTTACCTTTATCTCTTTTTAAAATGGATTCCTATCAGTCAGCTTAAATACAGACAGAAAATTAAATCAATAATTCTATTTTTCACTGTAATCTTATACTCAAAATGTAATTTCTGAATGACTTTTCTGGAAATTGACAGCGCCTTAGACTGGACAGCATACTTGCTGAGACAGGATGCTTAGACGGTTGATGATGCTAAATGCTAAAACCCTTTCAACCCATCCCCAAGGCTAAAATTTTAGGAAAAAGAATTTAGGTGCCGCTTTTAAGTTGTATTCAAGCCCCGTATCAGAGACTCAGCTGCCACATCACTGCGTTGGTAAATACAGTGGAATTTTATTTTGAAGGTTTCTGCTTCCAAACTTAGGGAATTTCACATTGATTGAAGATAAAAATATATGTCTGACAAATTCAAGATATTTATGACCTCTTAATTTGAAGATTTCCTTAACTAATGCTTCCAGAATAAAACTTCTATAATAAAATAATAGCATGTTTATTAATAATTTACATTTTTTGGGAGTTTCTTAATTTTTCAGTGTCTTTGTCTCATTACTGAGGTAAAGGTACATTTTTTTTATTGAATGCAAAATCAGGTGTACAAACGTTACACTTTAATTTATGAAGACTCAGACTTTAACATAAAAATGAAAACTTGTAACTTGTGGCCATTCTTTGTTTTTAGTATACTTATTGATTTGATCATTCATGCATTTATTCATTCACACAACAAATTATTACTGAGTGACTGTCATATGCCAAGCACAGTATTATTAACTGGGGAAACATTACTGAACAAATCTCTTAAAGATCCTTGCCTTTGCAGAATATTCATTGCAGAATGTGGAGATAGACCATCAACAGCAAAGCTATTAAGTAATTATTGGGTATATTAAAAGATGATAAACGCTTTGGGAAGAAGATAGCAAGATAAGGCAGACTGGGAATACCTGAGACAGTTGTAAATTTTCATAGTGTGGTCAGGTTAGATCTTACTGAAAGGTGACATTTGAGCATGAAGTCAAAGATTAGGAGTTTGGGATTAATAGATACACATTACTGTATATTAAGTAGATAAACAACAGGGACCTACTGTATAGCGCAGGGAACTATATTCAATTTCTTGTAATGAGTTGGAAAAGAATCTGAAAAATATTTATGTATGTATAAGTATAACTGAATAGCTTTGCTGTGCATATGAAACTAACATTGTAAATCGATTACACTTCAATTAAAAAATAAGGATTAAAAAAAAAAAAAAAGAGGCGGACAAGATTAGATAAGGTGTATCTGGAGGAAAAATGTTCCAGATAGAAACATAGTCAGGTACACCAGAAACTGACACAAAAATGTAAACTGACTGTGCTTCAATAAAGTATACACACACACACACACACCAAGCAGAATAAAGGAAATATTATCTATAAAAATATCTTGATTATCAGTTCCCAATCAGTAAGAAAGATATCAATGTGGTAAGTTTCAGTAAACATTATATAAATTGTCCGTTATGATCGCGGCTCCCTAATCATAGCACATTTAGTAAATTTCTCTCTCCTGGGAAGAAGATAGCAATAAAAAATGATGATGATAAACTCTTGTTCTCAAGTCGATCTGACAGAGATCTGTATGAATGATGACTTTCACAGTGTTGAAACACATGGAGTTATAAAATGTTTGCAAAGTTTTGATGAGAAATCGATATGCAAACTCTGTGCCAGATTAGTGTTTAATGTTTCTGCTGAGGAATGGCCTGACCATTAAATCCTCCTCAAAGGAGATAATGGAGTTATGATTGGAAGTCATCCTTGGATCGTTGTTACCCTCGGCCAGGTCATAAGAGGGATCTGGAAGCTAAATCCTCTTGGACGACAGTGCCTGGTAAAAGGCAGTTACTCCTCCAGGTTCTGCTCACAAATTGGTTGAGGGTCCAGTTTGGTTTGTACACATGAAAAAAATACTCAAACCACAAAAAGAGAGCTCAAACCATAGAAGATGAATGTCATAAACAGATTTGCCAAACAAAATGCTGTACGATGTTTGTTGTAAGAAAAAATGAGTATAAAAGAATCCTCTGTGTAGTGGTATCCTGACACACGTGCCTTTTGCCTGTTTATAAAAATACTGAAATTGAAAATTAAATCTAACCTCAAGTATTTTAACTCAACCAGCCATTCAGCAGTTTTCAAAATATTTTTCTTGATCAGCTCTGTCTCCCATTTTTTCATTTGTGTGTGTGAGTGATCGAGAGACAGACAGACAAAGAGAAATCTAGCTGTTTAGTTATTAAATGCTTAGGAATTTAAGCCTATTTTAACTAGAATTTAGCTACAGAGTTTCCACTGAAAAGCTGGCAGGTCATCTGTTTCTATGTGGGGCTCTCAGCATTTTGGAGTAAATGTTCTGTTATTATTTTCACTGGGAAAAATCTCACATTTCATTTCCGTATTACAGGGCAAATATGTGCCTACAGTTTTGGAGGAAGAGGTACAAAAGGATATATTTGCCTCTTGTCAAAGGACTATCCTTCCTCGTACCTTGGTGTGTGGAGCTCAAGGACTACTGGGGGAAAGGGCAGATAAATTTTCATAAGGAGCCAAGAAGCTTCATGGGAAGAAAAGCATTAAGACCTTGACACAATTTTTAAAATTAAGTATAGTCAGTTTATAATGTGTCAATGTCTGGTGTACAGCATAACGTTTCAGTCATAAATATACATACATATATTCCTTTTCATCTTGTTTTTCATTATAGGTTACTACAAGATATTGAATGTAGTTACCTGTGCCATACAGAAGAAACCTGCTAATTATCTATTCTATTATCTGTGGTAGTATTTGCAAATCTCGAACACAATATTTGTTTGATGGGGGAAGGAGACTGAATATTTGAATATGCTGAACAGAGTCACCCCTCAGAGGTCCACCAATGCAAAAGGACACCAAGCAAACTTACCAAGACTCAAAGAGAAACTAACCATGAGAGTTTGTGCGGAAACAAGGGCTTGAGTCATCCCAAGAAAGGGCTCCTGGGGGCATGGTGTGAAATTGGTGGAGAAACACCCTCTGTCCACTCAGCCCTGGAACTTTGGTTCATGTGTTCCACCTACAGATCAGGGTGCACATGGCTCTTCCTGGGCCAGGGAAATAGAGTGAATGACGTTAGGACACGCAAGGGAGCTTCTGGAAGAAATTGCTCTCTTGCTGGTAGTGTAGAGACACTGGGAGCCTGAGGATAAAAAGGGGAAGCAGAACTGACAAACACTTTCTACCGTTCCCAGATCCCTTTTCTCACTCTCCAATATCATGTGCCCAGTGTATCTGCAGACTTAAAGGAAGGGGGGAGCTATAGTAAGAATGACCGAGGACCAGCGTTTAAATGTAGGAGGTCAGGCTTCGATAACCTAGGAACTTCATCTGTTTCAGGCTGGCTCTGCGAACTTTTCTCTCCTGCTGGTGCAGGACACTGGCTTAGGCTACCACTGTTCGGGGAGTAGCGATGACAGCATTGTTGGTGGTTGGTGTGTTTCTGGTGGAGAACTGAAATGGGAGATCAGAATGCATTACTGGGAGACACTTTATTTTTAAAAATTAAGTGAAACATATTTCTATTTTCAGAGTGTCTAAGGTTAAAAGAAATGTCTCTGGCATCAAATACATTATAGATGCAAATAAATGTTTGCATTTATCTGCTAGTGTTTTGTGGCAAACAAAATAATGGTACAATTTCCAGCGTGTTCCTGGGTTGAGTGCCTTACCTTCTACTTTAGTTTTCATGCCACCTGTTAACTCTCAGATTTCTCTCCTTTTTGAGCATTCTAGAGAGAAGTCTATGGCTTCGATGTTCTGAACTCCTACTAAAGTCTGGGCAGTGTAAAGAATGCTTTAGCTCCTGATATTCGAGGGCAAACAGGCATTCTTTCTTGGTTGGGAAAGGTTTCCATGGTCCTCCGTGGGTAACATTACCTGAGCAGTGACTTCCTCTGCTTATGTTGCCCATATATAAATGGGCAGAGAATGTGTAGCTATAAAACTCTGGGCCGCTGAGCCCAATGTGGAAGTGTAGCTATAAACAAGTAATCCAGATGTTGACTTTTACACAGTACATAGACTTCTTCATATGGTCCTCAACCTCGAAGGTTTTTCATCTGAAAGGTTAGAGACATCTGTATGATTTCAACAACAGTACGACTTAACACGAGGCTTCCCAACCTTTGTGTTGTGGCTAGATTACAGATGTTCCCCGAAATACTGATTCTCAAACTCGAGCATGAATTAGAAAGCCTGAAAGGCTGGTTAGTACATGCAGTGCTGGACCACCTACTCAGAGTTTCTGATCCTGTAAGTCTCCAGTGGAGCCTGAGAGCTTGCATTTCTGGTAAGTTTTTCGATGCAGCTGCTGCTGCTCTTGGTTGGTGACCACACTTTGAGAACTGCTACTCCAGTCTTTGAGGCACCTGGGTTGGGTCATCAGGCAGGAGCCCAAGGAGCCACATGTGGCCGTCCTTGCTCTAAAATGCCTGCTCGGCATGAAGGAGAAGCTGTGCCTTGTAGAATTCTACCTTAACATCCCACTAAAGCAGCCCGGGTTGCGGCTGGAGTAGTTCACATTCAGAACACAGAATGCAGCCCAAGGTGAATTGTGGTCAGAGAGGCCATGAGCAAACTCCTGGATGGTGTTATTCTAAGAGTCAGCTTCTGAATTTGTCTGTCTGTGGCATATGTTTTGTTAGTGCGTACACACGAGCTGCAGTCTGGCCATTCTAAAAATGAATGCATATTCTGCAAATCAGCTGTTCACCATTATTTTGAAATATCCCCTTTACAAAAGTTTATGTGGGTTTGCAGTCCATTTGCATTACTATAAGAAATTTCAACATTACATCGATAAATGAGAGAAAAGAAAGTGCTTTTAGATTTTTAAAATATAATTCAAATTGCTAGTTTTTAAGCAGCTATAAAAATGGAAAAATGGTTTTAAAATTTTTTATTATCTCTATATGAATAAAGTGGGTTTTTTTTTTGATGTGACTCTCAAGGATTTGGAAAAAGATCATCGTTAAAATCATGATTAGGAATTGCCTGTAGCCAGCTCAATCATAAAATCCAACATAAAGTATCTGTTTTTCAGGAGAGCAATCTCAAGTTTCTCATTAAAGAAAAAAATGGAAAGCCTTTATTTGGAAGTTTTATATAAACTTAATAGTTAATACTCTTTCTATCATTTTTATTCTATTTCTCTAACATTGTTATATTACATTACAAATGTAATATTTTTTGCCAGGCCCTAGATAGACACTCTCAGATCCATTCCAGTTTATCCCGGTGTGTCGTACGGATTATCGCATTTTATGTGTACTCTAACCTGAAAATGGCTGAGAGGCACTGCAGTGGTCTTCATGGAGTGCTGATTAGCACGGCAGAATTTAAAATTACACTCCCCACTTTTATGTCTAGAGCTGTAGACAGTTAACCGCCTTAGCACAGGTGTGTGCTGTTATGGGAAGACTCAGTTGCATTATCCCTTTAAAAAAATAATTTTAAGGTATGTACTCATTGCTTCAAGGGAAATGAGTAACAGCGTCTTTTTGTGGTTTGGGAAAGACTGCTTTCCTCAGTTTTTCTTGGTGCATAGAAATGGGCATCGGGAAGCAGTAGCTATATCCTCACGAAAGATAAGGATCTTCCTGGAAAGAAAATGATCCAGGCGTAAATCGGTTTTCTTTGGAGATTCATTGTTATCATGATGAACTTCTGTGATGGATTAAGATGACTCTCACTAAGGCCTTGGAGACCTGTAAGAGGAATTCATCTTATAAGAAATGGAAATCCTGATTGGTGACCTGGAGTCATGGCTGCCTCTGTCCCAGAGGGAAGAATTATGTAGGCACAGAATTCCTCAAAAGCAAGAGATCTCTTTCTTGTCCAGATGCTCTGACATGAAGACCAGTATTTGAGAACAATGAATACATTTTGTGGGTATAAATTAAGTATGAATCCTTACTTAGGAGCTGAATACTTAGGAACCCGAGTAGAGTACTTCCCTCACTGGTTGTAACACTAAAAGCATTGTGGTTATTTTTCCTCAAAGCAAAGTGAAACAAAAATGCACACACCAGGTTCAGAGAGATCATCTTCAAATCTTTGTGAGATTAGTTTTAACCGGCAATAAAGGTGGCCTAAAATGGGGCCCAAAGTGACTCTCCATTTGTTTACTTGGCATTTGGAAATGGATGATTTCTTTGTTCTAAGTAAGATTCTTTGATTCTTAGATAATTTTAGTGGGTAGAGGGAAGAAAAAATTAGGAAGGGTGATGCAGGGGGGCAGAGAGAGAGAGAAAGGAATTGGGGGGAGGGAGAGAGAGAGAGAAGGGGGAAGGAGAGAGATTGCTGTTGGGTAGCCAAGTTGGCCAGGCATGTCCTTAAGTAATGAGTTAGAATATTATAAGGAGACTTGAACACAAGGCAGTGAAAGGCACCAGCCAGATGATGTGATAACAGATGTCTGTGGCAAGCATTTTTAGAACTAGAGTGCAGTTTGAAGGAGAGTGAACATCTTTACATTTCTTCATTACAAGGATTTCTAACTTGAGAGGAAAATCAGGAAATCAAAAACTAGAACTTTAGGAAAAATAAATGAAGGACAATGTAAATAAATTATAAACTGTGAACAGTTTCAGACAAAAAGATTTAGTATTGAAATCTCCATAATTCACCCACATACTTAAATGCATGCAGATGAACATTTAGACGCAGAGTGTTAAGAAATAAGGAAGTTGACATACTTAACGCAAAAGGTGGATGATGTGTAACCAAAAACAAATAAACCTCCCTCTAGGACAGAGAAGTTTCTTTTTGTCACTGGACCGTATTTTGTATTTATGTATGAATTTAGCCACTGAATGCATTCTCCTTATCCCTGTGTATTTCAGGGAAGGAGAAATGTTAGAGATGTTTTATACGCAAATTTTGCATTTGAGTTTTAAAGGGTGGGCTCTCTTCTAAGAAATCCTCAAAGTCGCAAGTATCAACTGTGTATTGCCCTCAAGGGAACATTGGGCGAATGTGAGTTCATTACAGTGTACACTTGAGCATAAAATCTTTATAATCAACCTTGTCAGTTTTGGCCAAGGGCTGCAGATTGTGTGAAAGTACTCTTTTTTTTTCCTTTTAATTGAAGTATAGTTTACTTACAATGTTGTATTAGTTTCTGGTGTACAACAAAGTGATTCAGTTATATGTGTGTGTATGTGTGTGTGTATCTGTGTGTACATATATTCTGGTTTGTATTCTTTTCCAGTATAGTTTATGACAAGATATTGAATATAGTTCCCTGTGCCATACCGTAGGACCTTGTTATTTATTTTATATACAGTGGTATGTGTCTGCAAATCCTGAAGTCCTAATTTATCCCCCAGCTTCCCCTTTGGTCACCATAAGTTTGTTTCCTATGTCTCTGAGTCTGTTTCTGTTTTGTAAATAAGTTCATTTGGATCACTTTTTCAGATTCCACATTTAAGTGGTATATATTTGTCTGTCTTTGTCTGACTTCACTTAGTATGATAATCACTAGATCCATCCATATTACTGCAAATGGCATTATTTCATTCTTTTTTATGGCTGAGTAATACTTCATTTTGTGTGTGTGTATGTGTGTGTGTATATATCTATATGTATATATGTATATCACCTTTTCTTTATCCATTCATCTGTCGATGGACATTTAGGTTGCTTCCACGCCTTAGTTATTATTGTAAATATTGCTGCTGTGAACATTGGAGTGCATGTATGTTTTTGAATGAGAGTTTTCTTCAGATATGTGCCCAGGAGTGGGATTGCTGGATCATATGGTAACCCTTTCTAGTTTTTTAAGTCATCTCCATACTGTTTTCCATAGTGGCTGCACCAATTTACATTCCCACCAGCAGTGTACTCTTGGCATTCTTTATCAAGGTTAACCCTGATAACTGTGACCACACAAAAAGTGATGGCAAAACTTTAGTACATGTCCTTGGTACAAGCAGTGGCTTTGAGTAATTTTGGAATGGGCCTTTTCTTTTTTTTTCTTCAAAGGTGCATTTTTAAGGGATGGCATGAATACTTCTCTCTCATTCTAGCTTGGATTTGGAATTAGTAATCAATGAACGGCTCATCACTTTCTTGGCTGATTTTTCTCTAAACTTACAATGAAATGCATTCTTTCTGTCTCCATTTTGAAATGAAAATAGCCCAGCCTTCATCTTCACACTGTGCTGGTAGAGTTTACACCAAACTGAGACATAAGAGCATTTGGACTTTCAACAACAACTCTTCCTTGTATGAATAAAGATTACTTAGATTTTTAGAAGAATGCAGAGGATTAGCAGTTTGTTAGATTAGTCTGGCCAATGTGAAGCATCAGTGCAATAATTTAGCCTAGAGTTACCTTTTTTTCTCGATTGCCATCACTCTGCTCATGAGCTCTGTAAGTCATTACAGATGTGTTTCCCTAGCATAATGAATCGGGAATGTCGTAAAGAGTTGTGCCCAATTCTCAATGGTATGCAGTGTGCATGCTTCCTGAGTCTGAAAGCGCTCTCCTGTGAAGTGGGAATGGGGAGGGGTCTCCTTTTAACTCACACTTAGAGCCTCCGTTCTCACCAGGCTTATTTATCACTTGCGGATTACAGGATTTATTTCCAGGGCAGGAATCTTCTGAAACACTTTCTTTCATCAAACATACTTGGCAAAATTCTGCTCTCTCAGATATTTCAGCCCAAAGTTATGATAACTCACTTTTTTCCCCTCATCCTGACATAGTTTGTAATAGAGGAGAACCACAGGGGAGATAGATGCATTGTTCTTTTCTTCAAAATCTTAGAGTCATGTGTGAATTGTGCCTGTGAGTCTGTCATGATGACCTAAAGCCCTGGTATTTTGAGGCTGTGAGCTGTGACTAATATTTGAAGCAAAACTCAGGAATGAAAGAAAAATCTTGAAAATGGGTTAATCCCTAAATATAATTATTTTCAGCTGGAGATACGTAGGTTTGTATAGATATTTCTCCACTCTGACAACCTTAGTCAGCTGTTCAAGCTTTTATTTTTATTTAACTTTTAGCAGTTAAACTCTTTAGTTCACATTCTCGACTATCAAATTGCTTCATTCTGGAAATTACAGAAACATTATTATACCTTGCAGTGTATAGTCTGCTGGTTATGATCCTTAGCAGTCATGAACTCCCACAGGATGTGAAGGAGTTGTGAGGTTTGCTTGCTTTTTTCCTGAACATTTTCAATAGGAGGAAAATGGGAAATGACTCTAAAAGAGAAATAAAAACACAATTATGAAGTGGTAACTCGATGCATTATTTTCATGTACCTGAGCTGAGGGAGCATGGGAAAACCCACATGAGGAGCAATTTGCTTTTTAATAGACAGAGAAAAGAAAGTTTTACCAGCTTTACTAGAATATGGGTAAACAAGTCAAGCTGATAAAGAATTTAAAGGAGGAAGTTATCTTAGTCTTAATTTATGATACAAAATCAAAAAGCCGGTAGACAGACAGATGCACAATCATTTTGCTTTTTCTTTTTAACTTTAACACAAGCTATGGGACTACAGTCTTTTCTGCAAAAGGATCTGAAAACCACAAGTACGAAATACTTTTTTCCATTTCACTCAGGAGATCATAATTACATCTGAAGGGTTGGAAACTCTCAAAACACTATGAAACTTGATACGCCCAAAAGATTGCACTGGCTGAAAGTTTAAATGGATTAAAGAAGGGTTTAGACAAATCCCTGGATGGCTGAGCCGCAGTCAGTGTCTCAAAGGCACTCAGAGACTTGGAGGTAGAGGTCTTGGGAGGGTTATGACCCAGCAAAGGGAAGGGTCCTTTCAGGGTACTTTAAGAGCCGAGATTCTGCTTAATTGTTTTCACTTGTTTTCTTAAACAGAATTTCTAGATGCCGTCATACTCTGGGGCTTCTTGTATGTTTGAATTTTGGCGTGGTCCCCAGGGAACATGGGAAGTAGTGCTGGATGATCTCGTCCCGGCTGATGAATTCCAAACTACATGGTGTGCACCAGGAAAGACAGCAAGTCATTCCTAGAGTTCACTGTGTGAAAAATGTTTCTTTGAGACTACCTCCCCACTCTCTTTTGCCGATTTTCTCCATAATTTCTCCCATTAATATTATACTCGATTATAGGGGATAATTTAGATATAATTACATTTTACAAGTAAGAATACAGGGAAAGGAATCTTGTAACATGACTGGAAGTCAGTCATTTTGGTGCCTTCTTTTTCTGTTACACTGCAGGTCCCAAAAGACTTGAGAATATGATAGACTGATTGCAAAAAAGTCCCAAATTCTGTATCTGTCCTTCTGTCTGCACCCTTTGCAATGAGATTTTTGCAGTCCCTCCGTCAGGAGGTGTTCTCTTTCCCCAATTCTCATTTAGTTTGGCCTTGAAACTGGCTTTGGCCAGTGCATTCAACAGAAATGGTGTTGTGCCAGTTCCAAGCCTATGCCTCAAGAGGCCTGGTATCATTTCAGACTTCTCTTTGAACTTCTGCCACTGACACAGAACAAGCCTGCTGGGGGCTGAGAGACCACATGGAGGGAAGACATGTTCATCTTCAAGACTAACTGGTCCGCAGACAACCAGCCAGCTGACAGCAGATGCATGCTGAGCCTGGCCAGAATCAGAACAATTGCACAGATGATCTACAGATTCATAATTAATAACAAATGTTTATTATTTTATGGTACTGCATTTTGTTTGTTATACAGTGAAAGCTAATAAAGGGATGAAGCACACAGTTGAGTCACTTGTTAGCTGTTTGTTATCATAGATACGTGGCTTCATACTCTCTTCCCTCAGCAGTTCCTTGGTGATGTTAAATGATTTTGAAACAAGTGGTCACATATCAAATCCAGGGGAAAAAAGAGAAAGCTCTACACCAAACTTAAGGAAATGAATCTGATGAAAGCATCATTCTTTTATTTTATAGATTAGGAAAATACAGCTGTATGTTTGTATGAATTTAATAACATGTCCTTAAAATACATACAGAGCAAAAGTAGTAAATTAATTGTGATGGGATATTTTAAACACTCTACTCTCAATAGATAAAAGATACTAATTTATTTGAAGAGCAAAATTCTGAAAATTAACCTAATAGAATGTTCCACTCAATAACAGCAGAATGCACTCCCTCCCTACACAAAATATTTATAAAACTTGACCACAGACTGAGTCACAAAGCAAAGCTAAACAAATTTCCAAGAATTAGAATCTTACATAATAGTATATCTCTTGATTGCATGGATGAATATATATGTGTGTGTGTGTGTGTGTGTGTGTGTATCCCTTCATATGTATATGAAGTTTTAGAAAGAGTAGCTATATGAGTTTTGGGCTGAGCAGACTTGAGAGCAAAGGAAATTATTAGCGATACAGAGGGGCATTACATAATAAAGTGGCCAATTCTCCAAGAAGATATAAGACTCTTTAACATGCATGTGCCTAAAACCATCAAAATATGTGAATAAAAAACTAATAGAACTGCAAGGAGAAATAGAAAGCCCCACTGTTACTGCTGGAGACGTCAACACCCTTTTTTCAGAAATGAACAGGTCCAACAGGTAGAAAATCAGTAGGATGCAGTTTAACTCAACAACATCATCAATCAGCCGGATGTGATGGACATTTATAGTCTGCTTCATCCAACAACAGCAGATTACACATTCTTCTCAAGCTCACACGAAACATTCATCAAAACAGACCACATTCTGGGCCACAAAACACACTATAACAAATTTAAAAGATTGAAAGTCATACACCTACTCTCAGACGATGTTGGAATTAAGCTAGAAATCAGTAATAGAAAGATAGCTAGAAAATACAAAACATTTAGCAATTAAACAACACATTTTTGAATAATACGTGAGTCAGAGAAGAGATTTCAAGAGATTTAAAAAATATTTTGAACTAAATAAAAATGAAAATTAACTTATCAATATGGGATGGAATTAAAGCAATTAGAGGGTAACTGATAGCATTGAATACATACATCAGGAAAAATCTAAAATCAATAATCTAAAAGAAAAGCAAATTAAATCCAAAGTAAGCAGAAAAAAGAAATGATAAGAATTGGAGTAGATATCAAATGAAACTGAAAACAAAATCAATAAAATCAATAAAATCAAAAGCTGCTGCTTTTGTAAAGATCTAGAATAAAACAGGGGAATATCTTTGTAAGCTTGACATAGGCAAGTATTAGATTTGATTTAAAATGCACTAAACATAAAAAAACAAAAACTGTTCTTAATGGAAATGAATACTTGTGCTCCTTGAAAAAGGTATCATTTAAAAAATGAAAAAGCAAGTGAAGGAACTGGGAGAAATGTTTGCAGCACTTGTATCTGATAAAGGATTTATATCCTCAAAATTATAATAATTACGAACCTCTTCATTTACATTCCATGAACTCTTTTGTATGAGAATTAAAGTTTTCAATTAAAGGTTAAAAAAATCAAACAAAAGTAGCAAAAAAAAAAAAATCCAAGTTTCTAGCATCATGTTTCCAACAAGCAAAATTCTTAAAGACAGCTTCTGGGATGATACACAGATGTGTTCTTGTGCAAAAATAGCACCCTTTTCACACCAGATTAAGCAGCTGTTTTCTTACGTACCAGCTGTGTGTACACAGTCTCCCTTTATGAAAATATAGGCAGAATGAAATGGAAATATTTCACAGACTATCAATTGAGGGCACATAGAACAGCCTGGAAGTGTATATTCTTTCATATACACATGTGTATGAACAAACGGATTTAAAAAATTCTACTCTTTGTTACTTTTTAAGATACTATTGAGATGCTATTCTGGTACCTCCTTTTCAGAACACGACAGAGCCTACCTGATGTCTGAGATGCATCGTCCCTGAGGCAGTCACTTTTCCCCTAGATTCTGAATAACTTGCAGGAGAAAGCCATCGCCATGTCCAGTCATTTGAGACTTAGCAAAGCGTAGTTGAGCAGTGGTGCTGCTTAAAGCTTTCTTGACTGCAAATTATTTCTGCATCTCTGATGTGTTTCATTGGCAGTTTAAATGGAAACTTTAATAGACATCCTTGTATATATAAAGTTTTGGCTGACAACCATATTGGGCATCCTGTGTACTAAGCATGTATATTTTTCTGAGTCTTTTTTACTTTCAAAGATTGGCTGACAGCTATTGATGAAACTGAGGCCATTTCCACCATGAAAGAACCTGCTGCTTCTACCTTCATTGATTTTTGGCTTGTGCGGCTCACCAGGGAATAATTGTTAAAATCTCCTGTGGACCAGGGAAAGCGTGCTACCTCTGTGTTCAGACAGCTTCTATTGCCAAGTAACTGTGAGACCCTTTCCATAGCCTAATTGTACACATACTCAAAGAAAGAGGATATTTAGTTTGGTCAGGAAGGGAAACTAAACAGTTTCCAAAATTGTAACATCAAGATATTTATATCTTCTTTTAGTTTAGTGTTTCTTTAATTGAAAACATACTACACTGCTATGGTAAGCAATTCGAACAATACAACAGTATAAACAATGAAAATCAAGGCTCCTTCTCATCTTGGAACACCTAATCTTCTTTCTTAGGGGTGACTACTCTGAACAGTTTCTTATTTTCTGTCAGAAATGGTTTATATACATGTATAAACATGCATAGTTGTGTGAAATCTATGGTATATATTACAGATGTTGTATATATAAACCAAACACAAAGGGGAAGCATGTAATATACACAGTTCTGCATAATATGATTTAAATTTATTTTTAATTTTCGTATGATAAAATTCACTCCTTTTGATGTGAATTTCTATGAGTTTTGACAAAAGCATAAAGTCTTATAAACAACAGTATAAAAATGCAGAATAATTCTATCAGTCCTGTTCCCCCAAGTTGTCCCCCATGCTGTTTCTTGTGGTCATATCTTCCCTTAACCTTCAACCTCTAGCTTTCAGTCATCTAGAAAGTCACATAAGTGGAATCATGCAGTACATAACCTTTCAGTCTGACTTTTTTCACTGAGCAATGTGCACTTGAGATTCATCCATGTTGTATTCATTGATAGTTTGTTTCTTTTTATTGTTAAATAGTATTTCATTGTATGGATGTACCACAGTTTCTTAATCCATTTCTCAGTTGAGGGACACCTGGGTGTTTTCTAGTTTTGGTGATTAAGAACAAAAATTTTATAAACATTTCATGGATAGATTTTTGTGGGAACATAGGGGTTTTTTTGGTTTATATATATATGTATTTTTATTGAATCTGTTTAAAATGTGTCAATTTCTTGTGTACAGAATAATTCTTCAGTCATAGATGAACATACATATATTTGTTTTCATATTCTTTCATAAGTTACTACAAGATATTGAATATAGTTCCCTGTGCTATACCGTATAAACTCGTTTATCTATCTTGTATATATTAGTTAGTATCTGCAAATCTCGAACTCCCAATTTATCCCTTCCCATCACCTTCCCCCCAGTAACCAGAAGTTTGTTTTCTCTATCTGTGAGTCATAGGCTTTTATTTAACTTGGGGAAATAGCTGTTCATGACTGCATATGGCTTTTTATCTCATATATATCCACCCTAGTGTTCAGACAGCCCGGAAATACCCTGTGGTTTTAAGAGGGATGTGAGTTTAATTTATATTTTCTTTGCTATGATTTTCTAATGTCCTAAAATCAACAACTGTGCATTGGCCAGCTAATAAGGAAATGACAGCAAACATTGATTGGGTCCAATTTTCAAAGTACTTTAAAAAATGATTCTGAATTTAATTGGCTGGCTTAATTTTTTTTCAAATGTGTTAGGATTTCATAACTAAATTCAAGCAGAAGTTTATCAACTCTATTTGAGTTTATAATCACAAGCTGCCTAATCTATTGGGCCATTTTGTTTATTAAAATTTTTTGCTAATGCTATTGTCCCATGTTGAGATCCAGAGAATTCACTTATAAGCAAGTGTGGTAGTGTCTCTGACTTGGCTGGTTACAGCAACTTGAAAGCATTTAATTGAGTGAAATAATTGGTTATGTGGACCAATGACAGGAAATAAGTGGCTAGATGTTTAAGCGTTGTGTAAATAGCCATTGTATGATTTTCCAAAGAAGAAAAAATAATAATGACCGCAAATAGAAGTTATAAAGTTTCTTAGTGCCCAAACTTCTGTCAGATTGCTGCTCCCTTAAATATACTTGTGGGCATCTCAGAGCATCTGGTCACTTTGATTTCTAAATATTATGGTAATGAGATTAATTTGAGGCATTTACTATATATATATATATATCCTTTACAATTTTACTTTTAGGAATTAGAGGTTCCTTGTTAAAGAAAACCCCTGACACTGTTTCTCCAAAATCCATATGTTGAAGCCCTAACCACCAGTTTCTCAAAACGTTACTGTATTTAGAAATAGGGCCTTTAAAGAGGCATTTAAGGTTAATGAGATCATAGAGTGGTACCTAATCCAATGTGACTGATGTCTGTATGAGCAGAGGAGATTATGACCCAAACACAGATAAAGAGGTGACCATATGAAGACAGAGTGAGGACTGGCCATCAGTAAGTCAAGGAGAGAGGCTTTGAAAGAAACCAAACCTGCCAACATCCTGCTCTTGGACTTTGAGCCTCTAAGACTGGAAATACAACATCAATTGTTGCAGCTGCCCCATTTGTGGTGTTTTGTTATGGAAGTCCTAGTAAATTAATATGTCCTGTCACCACATGGGACTGTCTCCACTTCCTGACAGAGATTACAGTGTCACAGCCTGAGCTTCTGCTGCGATCACTCTGCTTAGAAAGAAATAGAAAAGGGAAAAGAACAGTGACCTCTGTGGTTATGAAATAATGCTTAGCACGTACAAATAGATTGGCAACTTCTGCCTAGGGAGTTGGGTATCAGAATATGTACCGTAGTTTCCATTCAGTTCACTTTAACAGGCATTTGTTGGGTCCCTGCTAAAGCGGCTGGCTGTCAAGACCGAAGGCAGAAAGTGGAGATGTAGGGACTCAGAAGTCCGCGTATGCTGGTCCTTGTCCTGGGTACCCAAGGAGATATTGTCATTAAATTACCGCAGGAGAATATTTTCAGGGCCATGATAGGGGCATGGATGGGCACAACAGGAGTACAGATAGAAGCTCCCAGCCCAGTGTGTGTGTGTGTGTGTGTGTGTGTGTGTGTGTGTGTGTGTGTTGAGGGGACGGTGCAGAGGATCAGAGATTGATTTTATTAGAAATCGTTGCTCTAGCTGAGAGAAAAGAATAAATTAGGTGAAATGAGGGGTAAAAATGATGTTTTGTCAATGGAGAAAACATAAGCAAAAGCAAAAACATAGTGGGAGAGGCTGCATGAAAAATTTAGGTGTTGCAAATAGTCTGGTTTCACTAAAGTGCTCAACAGGGGACAGGAAGCGGTGAGAATGGAGAGGTAGGGTTATTCAGGATATGGGGAATGTTGCAAACTGTTCTAAAAACTTGAAATTTCTACAGTGAAGAAATGAGGAAAGGGGCGGGTTTTAGCAGGTAACTGGTATACTCAGATTTATCTTTTTAGAGAGATCCTTCTGACAGCAGTACTGAGGATAAATTTTACAGGGTCAAGATGAAAGGCAGGAAGACCAGTCAAGGGGTCATTTAAGGAGTCCAGAAAAGTAATAACGAGATCCCGAGATAGGGAAAAATATAAGTATCAGGTGAACGGTGGTGTCTGCCAGGAGGGCTGTTTTGAGGATTATGTGATGGCAAATTCAGGATTTGCGGGAAACGGCTTCATAATTGTTTAATCGTGTCTGTACAGGCTTAGCAGGGAATGTAGGTGGCTGGGAGCTTTCCATGAACTTCCCTGCCCTGATTTCCCAGGAAAAAATCAGGAGACTTAGAAGAATAATTGGATGTTTGGTAAAAGGAGCCAAACATGAGCCTCAGATTTCTAGCCTGAGTGACTGGATAGATGTAGTGAACTACTGATGAAGTAAAGAAGGTTTCGCAGAGAGAGAGAGAGAGAGGGAGAGAGAGGGAGGGAGGGAGATAGAGAGAGAGAGAGCACGCGTGTGCGCGTGTGACTGAACACGTATGCATGTGTGCGTGTGTTTGGAGGACAGTTCCATTTTCACTATATTGAGGTAGAATTCCCTGCAGGACATTCAGGTAGGTGTCAGGCAGCTGGCTGTATAAGTGAGTCTGAAGCTATGAAGAGCTGGAGAATCATATTTAAGGGTGATTAGTTCTTAGGTTCCGTTTTAAAAACCAGGAAACCTCGAATGAAACAAAACATGGAAGATTTTCTCAGTGTGTCGAGCTTGCTTTAAATTTCTTACACGTTGCAAAGAGCAGAAGTCAAATCCATAGTCTGTTTCTAGTCTCTGGTGTCCTCCAAGGAAGGTAGTTAACTCTCCTTGGGCCCAACCTTTCTAAGTTTGGAATGGAAATGATATGCTGTCTTTTACTTCTGTCTCAGCAATCTTTAGCCAGATCATTCCAGTGCCTAATCTTTTAATTCATCCCCTTTGCAATCTGGTTAATTCTTCCTAGATACTTAGCGAATGCTGCATTAACAGTTCATAGCCCTGATTAATGACCTATTTATAGAAGTTCCTACAAACCCTAACTTTTTTTTAGAGAGTAAATGTACCTATTGTCACAATCAACAATCAGATCAGTCAAACCAGACATTATGATTATTGCATTTTTATTGATGACATCAATCTTTCTCCGTAAAAGGATGAAAATTAGCCCCACCCTTATTCTAATTCTCAGTCTCTTAGGATTCCCTTTAAGGTAGAGCACTTTCTTGATTACGCTGTGATTAGATATTCTCTCATTAAGGATCATTTTCAATACTTTTTGGAGCAGTCATAGTATTCTCATCCATCTTACGCACCCTGCTTATGATGGCCTGTATTTCCAGAACTTTCTTTCTTCTCAGACTTTTGAGAAACTTTCCCATTGCTTATCTCCACTCTCATCTTCTCATAGTGTCTCTTATTAGCAGGTGTGAGATGGCAAGGAAAATAATCTTTAGTTGTGACAAAACTGGTTTGGTTTTATATTTTATTATTTACTCTGTATTTGCAGATTTTTTCCTTAATAAGCACTTCTCTCAACTATTGGCATTCCCAATGTCTACAATATATTATGATTATTAAGGTACAGAGAAGCAGTGTATCTGTCCACTTCTTTTCATATTGTTATTCAATGCTTTATGGAATGTCCATCTAAGAATTATTTATATTGCTAGATATTACAGACCTTGGCAGGAAGTGCAGTTTGATAAATACTACCTGATTAATTAAAAGGATGAATAATAAGTTAATACATGGGAATTAGTGTGATTTGAGGTTTAGACTTAAGGGGTAAAAAGCCTTGTGTTTCCCACTGAAATTAAATATGCAGATGTTAACAGCGGTGCTGTTAATGATCTGATTCTCAGATGTGTGTGTGTGTGTGTGTGTGTGTGTGTGTGTGTGTGTGTGTGTGTGTGTGTACCGTGAGCCAGGCTATCATTTGAGGATGGAGAGAGAGTAGAAGACTGACAAGTGGCAGACTTAGTCTGTAAATTTAGTTCTCCGAGTGATGACTCATTTGGTAGGTGAGCAATGAAAACTAGAACTGTTTTACAGTAAGAAACAAAATAAACACAATTAACCCTCGAAATTAAAAAAAGCCTTATCAGTAATGGCTGGCATTTCTGCCATCACATCCTCACTTACAGGTGATTACAGGTAAAAACCAAATAATCATTTATTTTGAGATAGCAAGTCTCCATAGAGAGCTGTAAAATGAAAAAGAAAAATCTAGTAAATAATCACGGATAAGAAGACGTAGATTTTTCTAATCCAGCTGCAGATGCAGAATCTTGCTGACAGTGAGATTTGAGTTGTGGGGCAACGTAAAATTGAGCAATTAGAGTAAGATTATACGTTCTCAGAGAAATCACTAATGTTTTCATAATGTGTGGATAGTGTTTCTGAAACCAGTTAATCTGTCTTATCTCAAATTTGCACTCCCTTTTTAAAGTATAATTTCTTAACTGTAATCAAGGAGATGGTTAAAAAGCGATAACACGGTGAACTCCCACTAGCCCAGATCATGGATCCCAGTTTTAGTTTAATTTTCATTCATAAAGATAGGTACCATTAATAATTGTGGGACCCTTGGGAGATCACTGTTGGGTTTACCAGTGGCCAGAGACATGGCCACAGTGATATGGACCATGGAAAGTGGGAAGTGACAAACATCATCTCAGAGACGAGGCAACCAGTTCTCAGGACATTTGTGAGATGCCCCAGGGGACACCCAGGACTATTTGGGAAAATTTTTTTGGCAAAGGTAGAGTTTGTAAAGGGCAAAAGAGAGCTAAGATAGAGACATACCCTTATTGTCTCTTTACTTTTACTGCCTTAGGATATAGGACTTCAGAAAAACCTGTTATAGGTAGAAAGTATATTATAGTCATATTATCATAATCCAGGAATGTTAGTTTCCTGTGACTGCTGTAACAAAGGTGCCACAAACTTGGTGGTTTAAAACAATAGAAATGTACTTTCTTATAGGTCTGGAGGTCAGAAGTCCAGAGTCAGTTTCACATGTTTCCAGGATCCCGTCCCCTCTGTAAGCTCAGTGGGGAGCCCGTTCCTCATGTCTTCTGGCTCCTGGTGGCTGCCGGCATGCCTTGGTTTGTGGCCTCATCACTCCAATCTCTACTCCAACTTCACACTGCATCTCTTTTTTTTGTCCACGTCGGATCTCACTCTCTCTTTTAAGGACACTTGTGATTAGATTTAGGGCCCATCTGGATAATCCAGGAGAATCTCTCCATATCAAGATCCGAAATTTAATCACATCTTCAAAGATCCTTATTAGGTAATGTTTACAGGTTCCAGGGACGAGAATTTGAAGATATTTAGTGACTATTAACCACGTAAGAAAAGACAGTAGCAACAAATAATTGAAAAGAGATGGGAGAGGAAACCACAGGTCAGCAACCTGAAGTTCTACTTCTTAATTTTCTGTGTCCAAGATTTCATTTTTATCACCATCCTCTCAGGCCACCATCTCCGTCTGGTTTAGTTTTGTCATTTCTAGCAAATGTTCTCCTCACTGATGACAGATAGGAATCACTTGAGCAGCTTTATAAGCTCCTGAATAGTCAGGCCCAGCCACACATTGGTCTAAATATAATCTCTGGGAATGAGGCCCTGGGTATCAACACTTTCTTACAGTTTTTCAGGTAATTCCGTGAAGCCAGGGGTTAAGAACCGCTGCAGTAGGGGGATGCAAATTGTGCTTGGTTTACGGAGTTGTGTCTTGCAGTGGGAATCCTTGGCTTTGAAACCCGAATTTGAATCTTTTCTCTAACACTTACTAGCTGTAGGACCTTGGATAACATGCTCAGGTGCCTAGATTTATTGTAAATAGTAAATTAATATAGATGCATGTATACATATATATTTATAATATGCTTACTATTTAAGCATTTTCATTTATAATATAAATATGAAGAATATTTGTTAAATGAATGTACAGATGTCAAGAACGAAGCTGAATGTCGTGACACTATGTCAGATGATAGGATAAAATCAAGAAAACAGACACAATTGCTGCCTACGTGCAGCCTATACTGTAGTGGGGAGAAGAGAGACATTAATCAAATAAAGTCTCCCAGAGAGGGATATTGAGAAGAAGCGGTGCTATAAAACTCTACAATGGTATTGGCAGTGTTTTTACTCAGTCAAAAAAACGTTAAGAAAAACTTCTCTAAAGAAGTGATACTTGTACTGAGATCCGAAGGATGGGCAGGAGTTATCCAGGCAATGTGAGAAAGGAAAAAATGCTCTGGGAAGAGGGACCAGCATATGTAAAACCCAGATTTGTGAGTGAGAATGGTGGGCATGGGGCCTGGAGGTAAGCCAGGGACCAGTTGAGAGGGTACAGTGCACATGAGGGTGGGGAGTGGGCAAGAGCAGACTGGGCAGCTAGTAATAGTTATGGGGCAGTTCATGCAGGGATCATGTGATGGAATCTTTCCTTTATCCTGAATGCAATGGAAAGCTACCCAACAGTTTTAATCAAGGATAGGAAATTAGGGTGGTAATGTTAGCCTGTGACTTAAAGAGGGGCCAGTGTAGGTGCGGGTAGATGAATGAATATACTATTGGAGCAGTCAAGTAAAAGATGGTGGTAACTTAGACCAGGGTGATAATGGAAAGATATATTCAAGAAATATTAGGAGATAATACTCATAGGGAGAAATAGAAATTGAATATGCTTTTTTCAAGTCTCAGCTGTAATAATTTCCAGCAGTGTTCCACCCTGATCTTTTCCCCTTTCTATCTGTTGAAATGCTAATAACCAGTGTTGAAGCTGATGGAGTCACTGTTAGCATGGGTCCCTGAAGGACTCCTTGGAGCATGGTTCCCTGACAGCCTGAGGTGCTCTGGGCTGTGTGCAAAGAGGAAATGAGCCTTAAGAGTATTGAGCCCTTAGCACACCCAAACACTTCGTATACTTCTTTTGTCCTCGACAACATTATACAATGTTCAGCATGTGATAAATGCTTAATGACATGGTGTTGATAACTCTCTACCCTGAATAGTGACATAAAAATCTGAGTAATACAAAAATAAGATGCTTTGATAAGTTGCATACCTCATCAAACACTGTGTTAATTGGTCTCAGTTTATTGTGATCATTCACTTGATTTTTCAGGTTTTGAAAAAGTATTGTTTTTATCTTCTCCTATTCCTGTTTTTTTAGGGCAGTATTTTGATTATATTTGATAAAAATGTTCTAGTTTAGCTCAGATGGGTCATAATGACTAAACATTTATTAGTTAATGTCAGGTTCATAGAATATATCATTTGTAATAGAAATGGTAGGTTTAAGTGTTGTTTTATAAGAATCAGGGGAAATATTACTTTCTGCCATTTATGTAGTTTATTTAGTTTACAACTTCAATTTTTAAACGGTTGGAAAATCTACAGAGGGCCAAGAACTTAGATCACTAGCTTTCATAAAAAATAGATCACTCTCATTAATATTTTCAATAATATATTAATATTAATGTATTAATACATTAATAATATATTAGTGGTTAAGGCTTTGAAACAAACCAAAGTAGATCTCAAAATCTGAGATATGTTCCAGCAAGATTAGTATGTTTATGAAGCAGTTCAGGAGAAAAATAAAACTAAGCTATAGAATCAACCAACCAAGAAAAATAGATTTTCAGGTTCCAATGACATTACTTGGAAAAATAAGGTAAGATATAGAAAAAGCATTGGAGTCAATTCTTTTGTCGTTTTTCTTTGAATTATGAAGTATATTAAATTACTAGGAAAGCAGATAAAAGAAGAATAGTTTTCCTCTGTTGACTGTCAACTAAGTTTTGACTTAACAAGAGTATGTATTTTTATTTGTATTATGTATTGTATTATGAAAGTGGTAGGCATTCAGGTTGACTATTAGAGTTTAATGGGACTGGTGTATACTTTATCCTGTGAGTAATTTGTGAGATCTCAGAAACAGGGATCCAAGAATTCTTCTCTGCTCATTCCTTCACAATTATGATTTATCACTTCTTCTGAGGCAAGTGTCTCCTGAGACCTATGAATGATTGAGTACAGGAGAGACTTTGGACTAGGGAAGTTCCAGCCAGAACTGGTTCCCAGCTTTCTTTTCTGAAAGCTAAATGAGTATCTGTATTCTGCTGTCAGGAAACCCAGGTTAGCACCAAAGGTGGCTGGATCCTAGGAAGAGCTTGATTCACATGTAACTCTGGGGGATTATTGTCATTGGGCAGAATCTTTAGGGGAAGATTGATGTTGGATACATACATGATCTTGGACCCCAAACGTCTAGAAGAAGCAAGATGGACAAGCCAAATCCTTCTTTTCTTGAAGTTGGGACAGTAATTAGTGATTAGTAAAATTAGTGAGAACTCCTGTAGGTGGTTTAGGAGGGAGATAATTGCCCATTTATTTCTACACTGCCAGTCCCCTAAAAGAACATACAACTTTTTGTCTTATCTGTAGGACTACCACCATTCAGAAAGCTCTTTAATCCAACCTGAGATCTAATGACTAACAAAAAGAAGAGGAAGAAAGAATTAGTATCCACAGCAGTTAAGTAGAGCTGATGAAAAAGACCACAATCTGAATAAGATAAGAGGAACACTTAGGGAGAACCTTAAGGAAGCATTCCCACAGATGCATACAGACACTGTCTTCTGCATATTCTTAGAGATCCTTGAGTTCTCCATGAGAATATTTTATTAGAAGTCTGTATCTGTTTGTTTTAGATATGAGAAATACAGCTTCCTGTGTGTACCACTTTAATGTGTTTTTATGTCTCATGCTCAATTCAAAATATCTTATTTTCCATTGTATATTCATAAAACATCTTACTCAAGGTGTTTCCTAAATTGCATTTTCAGACATTTAATCTGTAGGCTTTAAAGACCTGTTGTTTTCTTTGCAAGTAAAGCAAAAAAAGAAAGAAAAAGAAAAAGTAATTATTTATTTAATTCTACATCCCAGGATTCAGAATTGTAATGTCAAATCAATATACCATGTGGCTGTGAGCTTTTATTTCCTTGTCCAGTCACACTGTCACATATTCTAACAACCCCTAATATCGTGGGCCCTTCAGGAAAATGAAAAGCACCTTTTTTTGAGTCCAGCTGCTGTGGAATCAAAGAAACCTCAGTTACAACCAAATTTGTGATTGTTTATAAAAATACAATGGAAAGGTAATTCCTTAGAAATGAGGTTGAATTTTATTTATTCAAATAAAAACACCAGAAAGCCATAGGAAATGTTATGTTTAAATGAGAGGTGAAGGAAAGGCAAGCAGTGCTTAAAATGAGCTCTTTAGTGGAGCTGGTTAATCTCATGCCTACATTCTTTCTTAGTCATAGATTATATAAACATACTTTCTGAATTCTTTATTAGGGCTTAAAGGAATAATGTTAGTAGATGTTTGTTTTCCATTCTTACTTATGTTTCCTATTCTTGGCCTTTCCCTCATCAAAAGTCCTGTTTTAATGACCAGAACAATTGAGGAAGGCTCTTCTCAGGTTTAATCAAGACTGAAATGTGGCCTCTAAGCAAGTCCTATCTTAGTGACAATGATTCTGCAAATGTATCTTTTTCAAGGTATTTACTTTTATTGAGACCAGCTGGGAGGGGGAAGCAAAAACATCATTTTGACCAATTCAGATAGCATAATTGCAGGATTATATCCCAATTCCTCGGTCGTCAGACACCGGCCCACTCAGTGTTAGACTGACAGGAAGCTATATGTGCTGTCTTTAAGAGATACTTTCAAGCGGCTGCCGTAATAGACTTGAAAATGGAATTCCTAAAAACAACAGCACAGGAATCATCCCGGGGAGCACGTCGGAGCTGTCACTCCAGCTCGCAAAAGCTCGATTCTCTGCTGACAACATTAACTCTGGCCATCTGTAACTCATTCCTACCTCTTCTCAGTCTTAACTGGCCAGTTAATATGTCTTGGGACTGAGGCTTCAAGAGTCTTCAGTGTGTATAAAAAAAGGGATACATCTTGATTCAGCTGATGGAGCATAAGATTGCCCTTATAGATATATTGCAAGTTTTCAGAAAAATTTATGGAACTTCAACAGAATGAAAGACACTATAAATTTTACACAATGAATGAAACATGTTTTCTCCGCTCTTTCCATTTGGTAAAAAATTACGTATAAGCTATTTCAGCAGGTGCCCACGCTGCAATCATCTGTTTGATATCTGGTTTCATTTAGCTAGTGGGGAAGGGATAAAGTAGAGCAGAAATCCCATTCATTTGTTCGTCTGTTAGGAAGAAAATCTGAGGCACTTGCAAAAGGCAATTCAGTTTTTTTTTCCCTTTATATGAGGCTTTGACTTATGATTTCCAGTCAGAACCCCATCAGAGCCCAACAATTCAAAGGGACTTGTTTTGGGCCCTTTTTGATTGCCACCTACTTGGAGTAAATAAGCGGACACTTCTAGGAAATCTGTTTTCTTTCACTGCTGTAGGACGCATGCCGTATTATGAGATAAAGAGGACTATGAGAAATATAAACTACAGTGATAAAGAAGGATTGTTAACTTAGTAGAGAAGAGTGATTCTTCTTGAATACTGGAGGAGTAGACAATATATTGCTCTGGTATTGCTTCAATTCAATTTACATGCAGCTTTCAAATGAAATTATTTTAAAAAGGATTGAAATGTAAGGCTATTCTCTCATATTTTGAATGAGCTGGTTCTGAATCTTTTCCTGCAGGCACTTTTCTTTTTTTAAAAAGTTTTATTTCTTTATTTTTATTGAAGTATGATTGACACATAACATCGTAATAGTTTCAGTTGCACAGGGGCAGGAACTTCTCTCATTTAACCCTGTCTGCTGTACCTCACTATCCTGCTGATTAACTGATCAAGATACATTCACTGGCTCTCGCTGGGTCTCTGTTGAATGTGTTACTTGCTTTCCTGAGCTTTTGGCCTAATTGCTTCCATTTGATTGCAGCTCTGAGAAGATCAATGTGCTGTTTTCCAATTCCCCTTAATCTGCCTAGCCGTCCTTTACATCCCAAAGAACTCAGAAAATGCTGGGGCCTGTCCACTTGGATGGTCTTTACAGGTCGACTTTGCCCTGTTTTGCACATTCAGGGCTGCTTAAAAGCAGCTACAGTCCCTGGCTCTGCCACTGAGCAGATGGTGTGACACTGGGCGCATCTCTTCTGAGGCTACACCTCTTGGGCTGGCTGTCATGGAGGGGCCCCTTCCAGGGCTGCTGCAATTATTGTTAATAATAGTTATAATAATTGAGTTTATATGTATTGTTTACTATGTGCTACTATACTACAGGTTTTTAAAAACAATTGATTTAATGTTTACAATAATCCTGTTAGGTAGGTGGTACTATCTCCATTTTGTGGATGACGAGACTGAAGCTCAGAGAAGGTAAGCAGCCTGTCCAGGTACTGGCATCTGCCCCCTCCTTCTGATTTTTCTTCTCCCACAGCTAGTCATCACTGAGTCCAGCTGGTTATGTCTCTTCTCCATTCCTACCATCATTGCCCTGGTTTCAACTCTCAGCTTCGGGCTGGACTGTTTTAACCCCTTCCTAACTGGCCTCCCTGCCTGCAGTTTGATAGCCTTCCTCTAAGGTCTGTCAGTTTTTAAAATGTAACTCAGGTGCCACCTCTTCCAGGAAACACTCCCTGACCACCCTCCACAGGATGCTGCTGCCCTCCTCTGGGTCCTGTAATACCTTGTACAACCCTGGTCTGCTTTATTGAAAATATAGTAATAGCCACTATTTAATATGTGTCTACTATCTACCAAGGACTGTTCTGAACTCATCGTATACATTAACTCATTAAATCCTCATGACAACCGTATGAAGTAGGTACTTTTAACACCACGTTTTGGAGATGTTCAGTAACTTGCCCACGATCATAAAACGGATTCGTGCTAGAGCTGGAAGCTGAACCCCAGACTCACTTACTTGAGAGCCTGGTCTCTCAGCCTCTGCTCCATACTGTCTTCTGCTCCAAGTACTGCTCTCACCAGGAAGCCTTCTCTGGCTCTTTCCTAAGTTACTTTAAAAAATAATTTGGATTCGGAAAAGTCTAACTTAAACTTTAAAGCCAGAAATGAAGAGTTCTCAAGCATTTTTGATAGACTTGAAGTACTAAAAAAAGACCCCAGCATCAGATAATCCTACGTCTGTATAAAGCCAACCATTTTAAAACATTTTTACTTCCATGAAATGCATGGTTCTTATTTTTCAGGTGAGAAAAGTGAGGATGGAATGATGAGAAGTGTTGCCTAAAGTAGAAGTTCTCTGCTGGGGTGTCACTGACGCCTGGGGCTGCAACATTCTCTATTGTGGGCGGCTGTCCTGTGTATTTTGGAATGTTTAGCAGCATCCCGGGTTGTAACAACCAGAAATGTTACCAGACATTGTCAGATGCCCCCAGAGGGCAGATTGACCTCCTGTTGAAAATCACTGGCCTGAAGTCTCATGCTGGCAAATGGCAGTTTGAAAACTGGCTTTCTGATTCTCAGCTCAGTTCTCTTCCATTTCTCTTAGTTCCCAGCCTCAAAAATCAAATCAAAACAAAACAGCTACAACTCAGTCTTCATTGTCCTTCCCCCAGGTTCTCTCAGTGATGGTGGGGCATGTCCCTTTGGTTGTAGGCAGCAGTACAAAGTTGATTGGCCTTTTGCTGAACCAAGACATTGGTATCGTTGATGAAGAAATTAGCCTTTGTGAATGTCAGTTATGATATGACATATGGGTTATATGAATCATAAATTCATGATCCAGAGAAGCAGCCTTGTCTGCTTCGCTTCCGCCCATTGGGTAACACCACAGAGCACTGGATGGGAGAGTGGATACAACCTGGACTCATGCTGGGTCCCAAAGATTTAAAAAAAAATAATCCTGAAAAATAGCTTCCAGAAGGTGTATTCTAGACTTTGATTCTGGTTTCTTTGATATATTTAGACAAGGAATTCTGGTTTGGGGAGTCTAACAGGAAAATGACCCATTGCTGCTCCTCTCAGGGAAATATCTTAGGGGCTGATGCTTTGATGTGGGTGTGGCAATTTGAAATGCTCAGCAGAAAAGCCAAATGCTTATTGAACGTAGCTATTTATTGGCTTATAGGAGGATCTAGAAGTGAGATGTGTTACAAGTGGCTGAATGTATTTACTCTTTTCTTTCCCTGTCTTTGCTTGTTGGGTGTACTTACTGTGATGGCTGATTTTATGTGTCAGCTTGACTGGGACATGAGGTGCCCAGACATGTGGCCAACCATTATGTCTGGGTGTGTCTGTGAGGATGTTTCCAGATGAGATTAGCATTTGAGTTGGTAGATTGAGTAAAGCATTGAGTTGGTAGGCTCTCCATTGTGGGTCAGTATCATCTAACCTCTTGAGGACCTGAACAGAACAAAGAGGGGTGGGAGAATTGGCTCTCTGACCGACCAGTGGGGCTGGGATATCCATCTTCTGCCCTTGGCACTATTGGTCCTCAAGCCTTTAGACTCAACTGGAATCTACGTTGTTGGCTATCCAGCTCTCAGACCTTTTTTTTTTTTACCATATAACTGGCTTTTCTGGATCTCTGTCTTGCAGACAGCACATTATGGAATTTCTCAGGTTCCATGATCACATGAGCCAAATCAACTTATGCATGTCCTATTGGTTCTGTTGAACCCTAACTAGTATACTTATCTTATGTGGCAAATACAAGCTGATGTTTATCTTCCTTCAAAATTTAGAAATCAAGTTCTCAGTTCCTGTGGTATAAATATAAAATGTGCTCAAGCCAGAGAGAATAGACTGGAGTAAAATTACCTTTAAGGGCATAATGAATGAAATAGTAACTCAGGTAAATACTTGACTGAGAATTGGAATGAATTCTGATAGGCTGCCAACTCTGCTTCTAATTAGAGGTGTCAGTGTGATGACGTGTCTTCCTCTTTCTGAATTGTAGAGACCTTATCTGTGGTGAAGAGGTTGGACTACATCAGTAATTATCAACTTGGGGCACCTTTGCCCTCAAGGGACTGTGGGCAGGTGCTTTGGTTGTCACAGGTAGGGGTAGTGATGACACTGGTGTCTAGTGGGTAGGGGACAGCTGCTCAGCATCCTGCAGAGCTCAAGACAGCCTCCCCTAGCACAGAACCATCCAGCCGCCGTCACCAACAGTGCCGAGCTTGGGAACCCTGGCAATAGATTCTCTCTCTTGTTGCCCTCATCTATATGAATCTGTCTCTCTGCTCTCATTAAATCTGTTGAAGTAAGCTAACTTTGAAAGATCTTTTATAAAAAGTTAAAACAACTGATGATACGTAATTAACATGAAAGAAGATTTTACTAGAAGGAAATATAGTCTCATTTATGAAATACTCCCCTGGATTTATTAACTTGAGGGATAGAATCAAAACCAGCTGCCTTCCTCCAAGAAATACCTCCTTTCATGGACCCCTACACACACAGCCTTTTAGTAGATCTACGTTAAGGAGGGGGTTGCATGCTCTTTGTAGAGCTGTTTTTGTGCTTGTTACTGGTGACAAATGCTGTTGGAGAAAAGTTGAAGAAGACTATGAAGAGGCTCGAGATGACTGTCTGAAAACCCTCCTGCTCGTACATTTTCCCTGTGCTGCCTTTAATTGAGAAATCCTTGGAAAGTGTGATTCAGGGACACAGGATGTTTATGTTGGGTTTATGTGACAGTCAGAAGGGACTTTCAGTCCTGTCTCCGTGGTCCAGTTTAACGAGTCACCTGACTTACTTGAGCTGCTAGGCTGTGACCTTTAGCTCGTGGGGATGTGGGAGCTGCTGTTTCCCACCTCAGGGATTCACCTATGAATATATGTATTTTTAGAATATAATAATAATATATATAATTATCCTATAGCCATCTTACAGTTATACAAATACATATGCAATTCTGATCGGAACCAAGGAGGCATTGTTTTGGTTGCAGACAACATACCCAATGGCATTTCTGACCCTTCTGCCTTGGACCATTTGAAGCTAGGGTGATTTTCTCTTTGGCTTTGGACCCCAGTAAATTCCTGGGGCAGATCTACTAATCCTCAGGTCTTAGATGAGCTGGCCTCCCTGTTTTAGCAGTTTGTAGTTTCCAGCCTCCATATGGCACTTCCTCTATTCTATCAGGCAGTGGATTATTTCTGAACTCTTCTCCTTTTCAAAACTTACACTAAGGTGTAATTGACCTTTGGGCTTTCAATAGTTCCTCTCTGTGGCACCCAGGGTCTATTCTGTAGCCAGTAAAATTAAAAGAAATTAAGAGAATGAGTTAAAATTGTCGAATTTCGGACATCAGGAATGGAGAGTGGAACTACGAGAGGCTTTCCAAAGCCCTGAAACCAGCTCGTGTTGTAGGCTTCTTTCCTAAAGCTGGCTAGCTAGGAGAGCCTGCCTTTTCCTTCTCCATTCCAGAGACTTCCAACAGTGTGCTCCATGGGAAATACAGATCCCCCATACCTAATCTGAACCTTTGCAGTCTGGTATTTTTTCAGAATTCATTTGCTTTGGAAAGAGGTAATATAATGAATAGGTGAGACACAGAGGATTTTTTGGGCAGTGAAACTACTCTGTATGGTACTGTAATGGTGGGTCTGTTTGTCCAGAGCCACAGAATATACAGTACCAAGAGTGAACCCTAATGTAGACTACAGACTTTGGAAAATAATGGTGTGTAGGTTTGTTGACCGAGACACATGTACCACTCTGGTGCTGGGTGCTGGTAACAGGGGAGGCTGTGCATGTGTTGGGGCAGAGAGTATATGGAAGATCTCTGTACCACCTTCTCAGCGTTGCCGTGAACCTAAAACTGCTCTAAAAAATAAAGTCTGTTTAAAAAAAATAAGTAATATTATGTATAAGCTGTGTACATTAAAACATCCCTAGCAGAATCTGAAGCCATACCCAGCAACCAACATTACATCTTTGCAGTTAAAATTATGCTCCTTTATGCTAAGTGGGATAAACATAGCTTATAAATAGCCTCAAGTCAATTCAGGTCAGATTTTGCCTCCAGATGAGCTTGCATCAAACTTGCAAAAAATATAATAAGAATAATTGGATTTCTAAAGTCTTTCAATTTTGAAATTGTGGACAAGGGAGAAATTCTCTACCCCCTCTACTCTGTTTATATTGGCTTTTTATTCCCAATAGCAGTGACACAGGCTTTCTGGTTTGATGAGAGGGCTCAGAACTGCAGTCTCATTAAAGTCACCCTGTATCAGCACCCCTATGCCAGTGCACTCCGTGGACCTGGCCTCTGGGGTGTGCAGGGCTGCCGATGGTCCAGGTGACAGTCGGTGTGATGGGAGAGGTTAGTTCTCCTACCAGGCCTTCTGCATCATCAGTCATCCTAAAGCTGCCACTAGATTTGCCATCCCTCTCTCCCTGCTGTCAGCAAAGGGCAGCTTTACCCACACATTTCTGGGCAAATAAATGTCTCTTTGCTTTTGGAGTAATTCTAGACTCATCAAAAAGATGAAAGTCAGAGTTGAGTTTGTGCTGATCGGCAGAATAACCCAGAAAATAAAGTGCCAACTTGCCTTATGTTTATACTCTCACTTTCAAGCTCTGATCTATTTCTCGTGGAAGGAAATGTTTGCAGGTATACCTTCTTTTATGAATTAGTCAGGTTATTCCTTTAAGAGTAATTTTTTACTGTAAATATACCCCAGGAGGATGCAACTCATGTAAATCCCTCAGTGATTTTTAAAAAATAACTAATCTCAACATATATGTTCACCATAGAGGAAAAAGGGTTAGACTGGGATTCCGGAGGCAGATCTGACTTCTAGTCACATTTCTACTAGTAGCTATCCATTTCACCTGAGACAGGTGTCTCTGATTCTCTGTGCATGAAATGAGAATACTGAATTCAAGTCCATCTCTAAAGTTTGTGCTCCTCATCTGGGTCCTTCTTCAGATGGGCTTCAGGGGGTTTGTGACACCCTTGCTAAGTGAAAGTGTGTGTGTGTGTGTGTCTGTGTCTGTGTGTCTGTGTGTGTGTGTCTGTGTCTGCGTAAAGAGCCTTGACGTGAAAGTGTCACAGCCTTCATGAACTTCTAAAAAGGATGCATTCATTTTTCCTTAACCTTTTTATGATTTGATAAATCTGGATCTTCATACATCAGATTTGCTTAAAACAAGTTATACTTGCAAATGTATAGCAGCCGTAGATGGATTTTGGTTGCTGAGTCTATAGGTCCCAGCAAGAAATAGATGCTGTGTGTGGTGATGGATACTGAAAGAAGAAAGGAAAGAAAGGAGAGAAGGAAGGAAGGAAGGAAAAGGGATGGCATGCTCAGAATAGTTCAGAGAATGTATATACAAGGAACTATTCACAATTGCTTACAAAAACCTTTATAACATACTTTATAACACATGACAAAAGCAAAAGAGATAATGCAGCATCCAAGGGCCGGCAATGGGAGAGGAGGAATCATACAATCCTAAGGAGAGCCGGTGACTATGAGGAACGCTGGCTTTGATCCAGGGTTGCAGTTTTCCTGACGTGACCACTCAGAAAGGGAGCTGGGAGACAAAAGCTCCAACCACCACCTCCTCCCGTCCTTGGATCCCGCCCCGCCTCCCCCGCCAGGGCTCTGCAGTAGCCAAACTCAAGTGTGAGACAGAGATAGGGGAACCCGGTGACAGAGGCCAGCCTCCCTGGGCAGAGGAGAGTGGGTCTGGATGGGCAGATGGAAGCTCTCCGGCCAAGCAGTGTAGAGTAGATCTGATGGAAGCAGCAGGAGCCTGGGGACAGAATCAGTCTCGTCCCTGCTGTGTGACCCAGACCTTCCATGTGGCTCTGTTTCTTCATCCATCATCTCAGTGTGATGATACAAACATACCTTGGAGAGTTGTTTTCAGAAATGACTGATAAAAAAAATGAATATAAAACATTGTGCAGAGATAAAGCGACATATTGATGCTCAACATTTGTGGTTATTGGTTTTAAATTGTGCAGGAGAAATGACAGAAGCACTGGTGGCATGTGCACTGGTCTGAATGGCCTTGAGGCTTCAGCTGGGAGTGAGCCAGCTGTGGAGAAGGACACACTGGCTTCTTTGTGGACATTCTGCAGGGTGAGCTCAGTCCTTTACGTAGTTCAGGCAGTGCATGATATGGTTACAGGATATTAGAACAACTGATTGATTCAGCGATCATATCAGTCACGGGCCAGTCAAATCAGCCATTCACTTCTCCCAGTTTAAAAACTTGCCTTTTTAACTGATGGAGTGTGTGTGGTACTAGCTATTGATCGGCAGGTCAGAATACAGATTCCCAGGCCATAGCCCTGGAGGCTCTGATTCTGGGTGTGAGTTATAGATCGTGGCAGCTCTCCAACAAGCTCCCCCGGGTTATTTTTATGATGAGGTTGATCTGGGGACATGTGATGGAGGCAAATCTTGTCCATTGATTCTTCTGTCACAAACGGGAATGATCTGGAGAGAAGGACCGAATGGGGAGTTGGTTTATTCCTCACTGAGGTGATGTGACCTTCTAACCCAGACTGTTGGCAGAGCCCGTGGACAGGGGCTGACTGTTATTTGAAGGCGCTAAAAGACTCTGCTTGAAAACGTCTCTCTGAATTCTTCTGTTACAAACCCAGCATTTCTCACATGACTCATTCTTATGCATTAAGCCTGTAACGCCTCCTGTTCAAATGTAATCACTATCTCTGAGCCGGCATGGCAGATGGGAAAGGTCACCGGATGAGGAGTCAGAAAACCTGGTTTTCTGACTTACTGTGTTTCTCACCTCTTACTATCTGTGTCTGAGGCTACCAGAGCACCAATTCCTTTGTTATAAGAAGGAAACAGATGAGATTAGTAGTTTTCTGGGCTTTTTACTTAGTAGGGGGACTCTTTTTGTCAAATTAAAGCTTGTGAAGACTCGCAATATGTCAAGTTAAAAAAACAACAACAATGTTGAGTTGTTTTAATTAAAACGAGAGCATATGACACAGAAAGAAGCTGGTCCTGCTTTTTCTTTTCCTCCTCGTTGTTTCCATTGTGATGCTTCCCCAGAAGCCTAGGATTCTGCCACCTGCATGTAGAAAATCACTGCAAAAAATGAGCTCGAAATTCTGTTTCTGTTTTAAAAATTTTTATTCCTTTTGGGTACATTTTGAACCATTAACAACTATGATATTTTGAGCCATCAACTCAAAGAAGTTTCTTGGAAAATTTATTCATCTAAAAATATCCAGAACCAGAGCGTTTAATAAAGATATTTTGGTGAAACATAGGAGGTAGAAAAGGAGGGACAAACTCCAAAGACAAAGACCGGAGAGAGGAGCTGGGTGAAGAGGCTGAGACATCCTGGAAAGTAGCACGAAGGCCTTGTGTTCCCGGTCCGGGGAGGGAACTCGAAGTGGAAATAAGTGATACGATGATAATAACACCCATCAATTCTATAATTTTGTGCATTCCTAAAATAGTCCCTTTTATCCCCAGCACAGCTCCGCAGTTCAGGCAGGGCAAGGTGAACACCTCCACCCTCTGTATCAGGGTTCCTTAGTCGCAGCACTATTGGCGTTTGGGGCTAGAGGATTCTGTGTTGTGGGGCTGTTTTGTGCATTGCAGGACATTGAGCAGCATTCCTGGTCTCTACACACTAAGGGCCAGTAGCACCTTGTCTCCCAAATTGTGACAGCCAAGAACGTGTCCAGACGTTGCCTTGTGGGGCAAAACCACTCCCAGATGAGAATCCCTGGTCTGCATAAAATAACTGAGATACAGAGAAGCTGTGAGACTTGATTGAAATGACACAACCCTTGAGTTAAGCCATTTGTTCCCAATCCTGGGTTCTTTCCCTGCGCGGTGTTATTTGAATAGAGCTGTTCACTCTCTTCATATTTGGTTTAATCTTATGTCTGATCCTAGGAACAACTGTATCTGCTAATCTTCCATACGCCTTCCAGAAAATACAGTTCTGATGCCTGTTTTTCTAAAAAGAAAAATCTCTGACTGACTGCAGGGGCAAATTTAGGTCAAGGATGGGATCAGGTGTGTGGACACTTAGCACTCCTTGCTTGGAGGAATATTGGCTATAGAATTAAGCCCAGGGTTTTCAGGGGATGCTGTCCTTGACAGCTGATATGTTTGTAGAAGACATGGTTTGGCCCACTATTAATTCCGCTGTCCGTAAGAGTTGATGCCTCCTGTATGTTCCCTCCTGAATATTTTCTGTTGAATCTTGAACAGCAGTTTAGAGAAATTAGCCATTAGTTAAAAAGCTCATCATGGTAATGAATTTCTCTACCCAGAAACAGATATCGAGGTCTATAATTTTGAACCTTGATTGGTCTGGTATTGGAAAAGGGATTTATTGCTTTGAAGAGTTATAGAATCAATACACTTGGAATTATGTGTTGGGTAACCATGCCAACACAACTTACATACAAGATTGGAGGGCAAAGTGGTTTTAAAATAACTGACAGATAATTAAGTCTAGTTGTGACAAGACATAAGATAAATGATGATTCACTCGAAGCCCTCTGGTATTTCTTTAGCTGGAAAAAAAAAATCAGGCCAGCATAGCAAACATTAAACCTAATAAATGATTCTCTAATCAGAGTTTCCCAGAGTATTTCCCTAAGAGGAGGATTTTTCTTTGTTTTATATTTCCCCCTTCACATTTGAGCTCATCTTACTCCATCTCTTGTCAAGGACTGCAGGGAACTGATTTGTTTCATGTTTAAGAGTACAAAATGAGTATATGTGCAAAACAGTTGTGGCAGTCGGGGTCAAGCATGGTGAAACTATGATGATTGTTGGAAAAAACCTCCAGAATGCTCTCCCAGATTGTACCCTTTGTCAGCGTTCCATGCTGAGGAACTCCTGTACCTGGCAGTATATGAAATTCTCCTAGGAATACCCTGGCATGGATGATACTAAGTGAGTCAATTTCCAGAACTTCAATTTCCCATATGTACTGTTGCTAAAATTGATTGGTGTAAAGTTGCTGCCACTAAGATGTCAATCAGTTCTTCTTTTCCCGTCTACAATCTTACTATGATTCTTTGTCCAATATGCTTTAAAGGGGGGGGGGGCAAATAAAGGGACAATTTGAAATAATCGTGTCTAGGAAATTTGTTTTAATCAAGATGCCATAATCTCCACTTCTACCCTTCAGTTCTTGAAGGAACTCTACAATTAATAGGACTTGTAATACAGAATAAAAAGGCTTGGAGATTATGGATTAAAATGTTTCTGGGAAGCATGTTTTGAATTTTAATTGTCCTACATGTGTCCAGGCAACACGGAAGCAATCAGTCCTGTCCAAACGTAACTGGGGGGGGGGGGGTTGCCTCAGTGGTAGAGTGTGTGCACGAGGTCCTGGGTTCAGTCCCCAGTACTTCCATTAAAAATAAATAGGTAAACCTAATTACCCACCCCCCCCAAATTTTTAAAAAACTAAAAGATAAAAAAAACATAACTTCCGAGTCACTTCTTAAACAAAGTGCTTCACTTACTTCATGACACACTCAAGTTACTGATATAACGAAGACCACAATAAACATTTTCTTTCTGTCCTCTCAAGATCTTTTTACCTGAGTAGAAAATAGTTGTCTTTAATTTTATGTGCAGCAATACATTTTCCCTCTTCTCTCTAATCCATGGCCCTGAACAATTAAAATCATTACTCAGTTATCTTTAAATTAAATGTTTTGATGATTTCTCTAAACATTTACTCTTGGGCACATATGGACTATGGAATTGAGGACTTACAGAAATAACCCAGTAGACTCTGAGCTACTTAAAGGAAGGCAGCATCTTATAAATCTTTGTATTTCTAGTGCTTTACTCAGTAGCAATATCATAGTATGTAAGAAATAAAATTGTGTCCAGTTTCCTAAAACATCATCTTCACTACCAGGACCAGTTTTAATATACCAAATACACGTCTGTCAATCCAGGAACTACCCAAATAATTGAAGAAATTTATCAGGATCATTCATATCACTGCTCCAGGATGTGGTTTCAGTTTTACTATATAGACGCACCCCTAGGTTCAATCTTACTGCAAAGACAACTTGCAGCTTCTTTTTAAAATGCACTTGGTGACGTATACAGCTCAGCTGCTTAAATATAGTCTGTTTATTCAAACTGGCAAATAATTCATAGCCAAGGGCAATAAAAGATAATTAACAAGATTTTAATCCTCATTATTCTCCCTGGCACCATTTAAAATGAGGCTGTGGTTCCTAGTAAGACTGAAATAATTATATGTTATATATATATAATTAGTAATATATATATTAAAATTTATAATATATATTTATATATATACAATTGTATATATAATGGTATACTGTGTCTCTGTCTGTCTTTCTATCTGTATATCTCCTATTTGTCTTAGTCCCTGCTTGTTCCTGGTGAATAAAAGCATTGTCTACTCTGACCAAATCCAAACTTTGAGATGGCTGGGAGAGGGGAGACAGTACTGCAGAATGTTTGCACTCTGTGGAGGAGAGAGATCCTGTATGCACCTGCTTATTTTTTGAATAAGACCTTTGTTTGTCAAAACATATTTTCTTGAGTTGTCATAAATTATACTACATAATGGTTTGGGTCCCAAGTTCAATCTGTAAACACTGTGCTCACAGCTGGTAAATCTGTTATGTTTTGCTTCTGGGTGGAAGCCTTTCATTTTATTTAAGAATCACATCTGCTGAGAGCTGGCACTGGGGCACGGACTTGGGAAATCTGGTGCACATAAATTAAGCCTAAAACCTGGACTTGCTCAGGAGACGTGCTGAGCTCTGAGTTTTGGGGCACTTCCCCCAACCCTAGTCGAGGGTGCGTGTGCACACTCGTACACCCACACTTTTTCTTTCTCTCGAATGGCCATATGGGCAGAGTTGGCTGTTAAAACTGAATGTTAGACAGTAACACTATAAAATCTGAGCTTGACTTACGTTCTCCTTATTTAAAAAAGCTCACTGCAGTCTGTAAAATGTTTATGTTGTGAACAATAACTGCAACCATGACAGAAAGTCCTGTGTAAGGAAGTTCGCTTTTATTGTTAGGGGGCAAGAAAGAGAGGTCTGGAGGATAAGAGTTTTAATCATCGAGAACTGGGATCTGGAAGCTCCTAGCCATTTTCAGGATCCAAGATGAACCAGGGTCCTAAGATGAATGGGGTTGTTAGTTAGTCTCAAATGATATTAAAAGTTGAGCCCAGAAATTAAGAAACTCTCCTTATTGGTATCATAAAGAAAGTGTGCAGTTGACTGACACCACCCTGTTGATTTTACAGAAAATCTCAGACCAGCTTTTCAGGGAGCAGCTGTATCTCTCAGGCTCATACCTCACACATCCTAACCCGCAAAGGGGATGAGCTTGGTCTAATACAAAGATATTGGCAAGGCTAGCTGAGTACCAGGTTTCCAAGCCTTTTCTGATTCTATTCAAACTAGAAAAAAAATTATATCATTTACTAAATACCAATGAGTATGTGGCATTTCACCCCTGGTCTAGGGACTATAATAAACAAGTTTAAAATATCTCTGACCTCACAGAGTTTATTGTCCAGATGCAGAGAACAGATACACATTCATGAAACAGTAGCAGACATAAAGACATACATAAAGTAAAAACGATGAGAAAGGACAGCAGAGGATGTTACTACATTCTGGACCACTTAAAACAAATTTCAGGACAGTTAAGTGTTGTGGGAAAGGCCAATCCACAGGGCACCAGGATCACAGAAAATGTAACACAGCAGGAGTTTGGCAGGATGTGGATGCCTGGACCATGAAACCAAAGATGAAAGCGAGTTTAGTGTTGAGCAGGCATCCGAATAAACTGGATGTGTTCCAGAAACAGCAGCTGCTGCCGCTTATTTTCTGTACACCAGTTACTCTTCCAAGTGTTTTACATGTTATAACTCATTCAGTTCCTCAGTAAATCTGTGACATAAATCCTATTATTTTACAATTTTACAGATAAGGAAACTCAGGCACAGAGGATTTAAGTAACTTGCCCAGAACCAAGCAGCCAATCTGGTGAATCTGGAACTCTAGGCAGAGTGCCTTCTCCACCCAGTCTTTGCACTTGAATACAGCTCCTGGCAGGACACTAGGGAGTGGCATGTGCACCTCCCAAAAGGTCATGTCTTGGATACCTCTGGTATCTTAGACTACCTGGATACACAAGCTTCTCCGGTTGCTAAATATCTTTATATTTTATCTTATTTCGTTCTTCTTAAAGACATTTTTTTCTGTTTTCTCTTTTTCTCTGGCTTAGACTTTTATTATCATCATTTAATTTTTTTCTTTATATCCCTGTTTGATGAATGTTAGCCATACCATCTTTGTACCCAAATCCTTAAAGATAAGTTGTTTAAAACCTTATACATATGTGAGCTTGATAATTTGCTTTCAAGAATCAAACTGGTATATCTATTATATGCTTTCCTTCTGAATATACACACATATTCTAAAAAGAGATCTGCAATCCTTGTGTACCAAAGTGAGTATTCCAAAGAAGCAGTACATCCCATTGTTAAGGCAGAAAGAACTGTGAAACCACACTGCCCAAAATTAATTCTTGCCAATAAATTTCATATATAGCCTTGTACAAAGTACTTAACTTCTCTGTACTTCAGTGTTTTTTTAATTTATAAATTGGTTAAGGTAACTCATCTGATAGAGGGGTTAGGGACATATTTGTAAAGCATTTAGCTGACGTGACACTAACAATAATTACTTCTGCCACCATCACCACCAATAGCAACACATAACCATAAATGCCAACTATTGTTGTTATTATTACTAAGCTGTTACCAAAATCATCTCATGAAGAGAACTGACTCCTCTTATAAGATGTTGCAAACCCTTTTATGTAAAAGTTGAGATTTCCAAGATTCCCAAGGTAGAACTATGAAGAGGACTATAGCCAAAAATTAAAAAAAGGTCAGCTGCTCTACATAAAAAACAAAACAGATTTGTGTTTTTGCTCCTAGTAGAGAATAAGGGAGAAGATGTGAAGCTAGTGATACAGTGGGGTGCAGGATCCTAAGAAATTTTCCCATTGTGATTCAGGAAGACGCCAAACAAAAATTAAACAGTCAGATCAAGCCGTAAGGTATTTGTCTGCAGTGTACATGACGGGGGCTCTAGTTTCTTGGTTTCTTCAGTAGGTGGATGCTGTTTTAAAAAGAGGAGACCAGGTTAATGGACCATTAGTATGATGGTAGAAGACAAATTATAATCTCTCCATGTAATTTTGATAAAGGTGCAACCCATAACTACATTGCTGCTAGGAGATAGAAAATACTAAATTCAGTTCACATGTGAGAATGGAAATAACTGTTCTAAACCAGCAGAGTGGAGTCTGGAGCGTGTATAGGCAAAAAGGCAGCCGCTGTGCTGAAGACAGGGACGTTCAGTGAGATTCTCCTTGTAGAACACAGATAACATCAACTAGAATTCACTCCTCGAAGGAAAGAGCCTTACCCTGAGCCTGAAAACTTCAAAAACAATTCTGATGTCTGGTAGGACAGACCAGGAGTAGTAGCCCCTGGTCCGATAGGCAGGTGCTTGGCATTAGTGAACAGACTGCGCAGTCCTGAAAAACACTTGGTGGGGTACAAGAGGCATCTTGGAAAGAAGAGGTGCCTTTTGAAGGGGAGGTGGTGGTAAAGGGAAAGAAGGACACATGGAAAGTGAACTCCACAATAAAACAAGATAGTATATGTAGGACTCAGAAAAAGGCAGATGGAAACAAATCAACAAGAAGATGCCACTTTTAATAAGAGAAATGTGCTTTAGAGGAACAGAGAAAGATGTTCTTAAACTAAGAAACTAAGTCACGCCAGCCTCTCCCTTTGGAATGCAAACTATTTCAACAAAAATTAATTATGAATTAATTATTCAGTATCCATGTGGAATTTACATAAGAAGAAAATACAAGTGTCAAAAACACTAATAACAACCACCAAAAAAAGTCATCAAAAAGAAACAAGTTGTAACATTGTAAATTAAATATAATTGAATAGATCAGAATAGAAATAAAAAACCAGGAAGATATAAGCAGGGAAATGATTAAACTCAAGAAAATTAAAGGAAAAGATAAAAATACATGAAAATAAACAGTAAATTACATTAATTAATTTTTAATTCATTAATTAAATGACCAGAGGAGTATAGCTATGATGCAATTATAGTGAGTAACACGGAAAACAGCAATGAAATAAGGGATAGAAAATAACAGGGAAAAGGACCTAAAAGTAACATAAACACTAACAAGGATCACATGAAAAATCACATAAAAGTCTAGAAGACATGAAGATTCAGTGTATGTATAATTGGAGCTGCTGAAGACTTTTTTTTTTTTAAATGACAGAACCAACATTTAAAAGGACACATAAGAAAAATTCTTAATACAGTTAAAGGAAATAAGATATTTATATATGTATAACCTGGTCAGTTCTGAGATATGTTCTTTTAAATCAAAAGATAAGTAAAAGATAAATAAAATTAAGCAAATTTAGGTAAATCTTAAAGATAAGATGAAAATTTTTTTCTGTGTATCCAGGCCCAAAACAACCAACCAACCAAAATCCAAGTAATTTACAAAGGAAAAAAATCCATTTGGCAGAAGACTTCTCAACAGGACACACAAAGTAGACACAAAGGAGCAACATTTTATATCCAGGAAGGAAAATGTGAGCCAGGGATTTTATACCCGAGCAAGCTCATCTTACAGTATCAAGGCTATAAAAAATTGGTTTAGAATTGGTAAGGGTATTGTAATCACAAGCTTTCTCAAGGAGTCAACTGGAGGGTGAGACAACCGAATTATTGGGGAGATTAGCAAGCTAACTGTGGGATATTGAATATGTTTTATTGTAAATCTAGGCCTATAATAGCAGTGGTTCTAACTGTGGAATAATTGCCATGAACTCTTGCAAAAAGGAAGTAACGCAGCTAAAAAGTGGGAGAAGAAAGGAAAGAGAAATAAGAAGTATAAGAAAGTCATTGAATTAAAAAGGTAAGTAGGAAATTGACACAACATTGTAAACTGACTATACTTCAATAAAAAAAAATATATATATATATATATAAAGAGCAGGGGCATATATAAAATGATTAGCAGAACTTACTTGAACAAACATATATATCTTAAAATACCAATCAAAACAAAATTTAAAATACAAAGAAAAAGAACCAATAATCAAAGACATAGTAAATATAGCATAGTATGCTCACCATATTCAAAATAGAGATGTATGAATCATATCGGTAGTGCATAACTTGCTTGATCAAATAATAAAGTTTTAGAAAGCTCCCTAACAAAACTCAATTCTGTGTTACTTACATGAGAGATATCTGACACAGATTGGTTCAGAATGGTCAAAAATAAAGGACAAGACAGAGATATCCTAGGCAACTATAAACACAAAGAGAAGAAGGATTTTGTTCTAGACATTTGGCAAATAGAATTCATTCAGGCAAAATTGTATTAAATGTAATAGTGGATATATAAAGGCGATAACTCTCAATGAAGATTTAGTATTTATGAGTATTTATGGATCGGGTATCACAACTATAATCTTAATGATGGATATGCAAGATTAAACACATTTTTGATTAAAGATTTTAACCCACAAGTCACATTTCAGTATAGATTAAGTAACTCATCTCCCAATCCCAGCAAAATATCTAAACAATATAATAAGGTCAAAGTTGTAGTTAGGTAAGAGAACACCCCATCTCAACAGTAGACGATACAGCTTCCGTTTACATGCATATAGATATTAATATGTGACTACTTCCATAAGATCCACAAAATTAGTAATAATAAAAATAATACCTGGTACAAAGAAGTAAGTTAAGGAAGTGGCAAAATATGAGGAAAGATCCTTTACACCCACAAAACAACTTTTGGGCTAAAGTGAAACTGCACAATTAATAAAGGAAAAAAAACTGTACATATCAGAATCTGTGAGATACAATTAAAAGCAGTTAGAAGATTTGTGAAATTATATACTTCTATCAGAAAAAAATGGAAGAATTAGAATGAAAACTGAAATATATAGGTTACCCTAGGATGAGAACTAGATCATTAGTTGATAATTCAGGGAATATTTGTTCACTTAACCTTGTGGTAATGACCTGTACAGAAATATAAAAATTGATATATTTGGTATATTGGTATATATTTCTTCTCTAAATCCAAATAATCTTTTATTTTAATACATTTCATTTAATAACAAGATTGTAAATTCTGTGGAACCTACCAGTTTACATTCAGTGGAGAAGGCAGTGAATTAATTTTTATTCCCATTTTACGTGAAGTGACTGAGGCACAGAGACTCAATGATGTATGTGAAACTATATCATTTCTAGTAAACAGGGAGTTTCAAAGTTCAGTGAAGGCTACAAGTCCACCCTCTTTCCTTTTTCCAGGCTGCTTTTTTAAACAACTGAATCTCATCAAACTCATTTGTACTCATAGATCTAAGCTAAGACTCAACTTGGCTGGTGATGAATTGAAGAACTGACATTTCTCAGTAATGGGTTCTCTTTGCCCGATAAGCTTCGCAGCATAAGACATGGCCAAGTGTCTTTTTCAGGTTGCAAATGGCTGTTTGGTCAGAAAGATCTATTTTTTGGCTTCTTTTTCTTTTAATGATGGTTGATATTCACGTAATTTTTGTTTCACATGAGAAAAGTGGTGATATTTTCCTGTTGACTTCATTTGAATGTAAAACACCATAATGAGCCGTGGCACTGGGAGGGCATGTCTGCCTTGGTTGCTCCTGAACCTCCATGGAATCCTTTGCCACGTTGGAGCTTTCTGGTTCATTGCTCTGTATAAGGAACTGTTAGAGGAACCTGAGGGCTCTTGAACTTGCGATGCTGATGGGTAGTGAGAACTCTCTTGGCTTAATAAGTTCCTTCCACAATTGCTAGACTATATTTGTTTTTCAACACCAACAGGCTGGGATATCCAGAGGGGATCTTTGTGTATAATTTAGAAGACAGTCTCTTTTCTGCTTGTTGTTTTATAGTTCTTTGCTTTTTTTTTTTTTCCCTTCATTTCAATTTGCAGCTATCTGTGCATAAAACACTTGGTGTGTTTAGCTAATGTCTTGGAATAGAAGCTAAATGAATGTTTTCAATCTTTCCATTCCTTAGCACAGCACGATTTTCCAGACCAAGAATTCTACAGCAGGGGAAAGGCAGGAGTTCGTCTTTGTATCGGCTTCATTTTTAAAGGGATTGAACACATTCACTCCATCCTGATATCTGCCTGTGACTCACGCTGAGTTTGTGTGTGTGTATTTGTGTACACACTCATCTGCACGTGTATTCTCCAGTCCACTTTCATAGACTAAGATCTTTGCTGCTTTTATGATTTTCAGTTTTTAAACAGTAGCTGCTCAGTCAAATGGCATTTCTCTTTTAAAATTAAACAAATTAAGTATAAAAAACCATTTACTTTATGATACAGGAAAAATTATGTCTTACTTGTTTTTGGCAAAAGAGATCATTTCTTCTCTGTTGTTCTACCAAATGGTGTTAAGAATAGGGTACTCTGATGGGGAAGTAGTTGACAAGGATTGCATGTTTGTGTGTGAAGGGAGAGCCAGTATTTTGATAACAGATTAAAAGAAATTGTGCAATCTATACTAGCAAAGTGAAATGGAAAGGACAGGAAGTAAGTGAGGGAGGGGGAATGGGACAGAGGACATGTTTTAAAATATATTGTATTAATAGAAGATTTGAGGCACAGCAAGACCAGTGGATTTAGGAAATGACTTATTTAAAAAAAATATTTGTTGCTTACAAACAAAGAGACAGGGACACATCAAGTGATGGGGATTTCCCTTGGGAGGCAGGGTTAGGAGGGAGAGGGAGAACTTCTGGCAAGAGTCTTTATGGTGGTTTCTTTGGAAGGACTGGCAGGAAGGGTAGACGGGTTTAGAATTGGCTAGTTTGAGTAATTTCAGTTGGCCCTAGGGCATACGGGTGCTCCCCGGTTGTCTGGCACCTGGTCCTGGAGTGATGAGGGCAGGTGGATAGCGGCCTGGAGTGTGAGAGTCTGATGGAGGGAGTGGTTGGACTCTGGATTGGCTGGTTTGTATTTGACTTGCTTCCTGTCTCTGGGAATTGACTGTATCTGGAAAGGGCCATCCCTCCAGGGTCAGGAAGGCTCCAGATGTCAAAATATCAGAACATAGACGATAAAAGACATGGTTAATGCCAGGAGGAAAAAGAAGGAGGGTTGGAGGAAATTTAAGAAGAAAGATATACAAGATCCCCTCAAACCAGTAATGATCTTTTAGAAATTCAATTTCATAGCACAGATGAAGACTTCCACGTTTTCCCTGACATCCAAAAAGTTTCAAGCGCGCTCTCTTCTTGGCCCCTGCAGGGCCTTTTAAAGTTTCTCCTGTAACAGTACTATCACAGCGCTGTAGCTCGGGTTCTTTGGGAGGATCTGTTGATTCCGCTGAACTAAGAGGCCCTTTCTCACCTCCTCTGTGCAGCAGCTCTAGCACTTTGCACGTCCTTCTAAAGATTTAAAGAAGGAAGGGAAAGGAAATAAGAAGAATGGAAAGAAAGAAGGAAAACGCTAAAATTCTAAGGACTGCTAATGTAAGAAGGGAGCTTGAGCCTAAATCTCTAGGGAAACACAAATGACAGAATTATGTTGGAGAGAGGAGCCTAGTGATATGAGTATCATCGGTAAAGTATGTCATTTATTTATTTATTATTTTTTTTTTAAAGTATGTCATTTAAATCACTGGTGCCATCCAGCTTGGATGATACCTGAGTCACTAACCTTACCTTATGACCAATCCACAGATTAATACCTGACTGTAATGGTGGAGGAACAGAAAAATGGAAAATGAAGGTGGAAAGAAACTCATCATGAGCCAGAGGGCTCATAAGCATGTCTCCTATGTAGGAATAATGGCATTTAGAAATGACAAGTGAGAATGAAAAGCCTAATTCTTATGTGTTGAATTGCTCTGCTAAAATATCAAGAAAAAGGGATACAAACGTAGGTACCAAACGAATCAAGATAACATTCCTCACAGTTTAGAAGATAAACTATGACACGCTGTGCTTAAGAGAGAATCAGGAAAGTGGCTCCAAGGGGCTGACTTCATGTGCCAGTATCTGCCAACGTCAGACAGAGTCTGACTGCTGTTTGAAAGAAGGATTCCTGTGAGGGGAAAATACTGCATCTGAAATTGAGTGGTTTTAGAGGAGGTGGTCTCCTACTGAAGTTAAATAAAGGTGTTGATAGAGTAGGAGTTGTCACCTTCACCCATCCCTTGAGTTCTTTCTATTTCAAGTTTCCTAGGGTAATCAAAGCCCCCTGCAGGCGCCTCTGTAGAATAATTGTGAGAACAATCAAATGGACCCTAAACCGAGGGTGATGTGAAGGTAATAAAAAGCTATTTGTGAAAACATAGAAAATAGAACTCATATTCTTTAGCTGTCAGGTGTTTGATTCACTAGTTCTTTTAGCTTCTGTGGTAAAGTCAGTAATTGATCATCGAAGTCAGTGGTGGCAAATAGGTTTACACTTGCCTGTCAACTCTGTCAACTCCAAAGGACTGGTAGAAGCTGCCTGCGGCCTTGCATTAAATAATACTCTGAGAACACATCTCAGCTGAATAGTAAGGAATGCTGAGCTCAATTAGCAATGTCTGCCATGGACTTAGCCATTTGTGACAAGGATTTATCATCTCATTTCCAAATACTCCCCCCCTTTTCTTGAGTGGTTTAAAATGATATTTGCAGGCAGAGGGATGGATTAAATAGTTTCTCAATTCCTATGAAAGTTATATCTCCGATTAGATATTAGTAAAATAAAAATAGATTAAATTTTCCCAGAACTCTTTACATATATTTTAAATAATAGATTGAAAGGAGCTATGAGTCACATGAAAAATACTGAAAGATCACTGTAGTCCTGCTTAAGACCTGAAGACCCACGTGGACAGCCACATAATCTGTGTAATCATGACTTTGTCACCCATTTCTCTCACCCTTCTTTGCTCCACTGACTCAAAAATGTTCAGATCAATTCTGCACTAATCTACATCAGCCATTTAAAAAGGCAAAATCATTTGTCAACATAATCTATGTATGCTTTTCTGTATAAAATGAGATTTCAAATTATATTTTGGTCTTTTTCTAAATCACTTCCGCTTCCATTCACTTCTGTTTCTTTTGCTTTTATCCTTGAAGGTGTCTGGTAAAGTGTGAGTCCCTGGAGTCCATATAATGGAACACAATGCGCATTCAGCCAGCTGACCAAATAAACCAATACATAGCCTGAGCCAGTCTCATTGTACTTGATATCAGATTCCTTCCTGGTTCAGGATGGCCAGTTTGCAGTTGATTGTTGACTCCCAGTAACATTTTACTTGATTTGATTTTTACTAGTTTCCTTTTTGTAGTTAATTAAGATTATTTTAGATTATTTAGCTCACCTCCTCAAACTAGAATATTTTTAGTACAGAGCACATTCATGTCTCTATGTGTTTTTATTGCTTAGTATCTGCTCTTTTTATACCAAATTGCCTATTTGCCCCCTAGTTTTCCTTTGCATCTGTTATAGAGAAAGAAGTAATTAAAACTGAAATTGGGAAAATAGAGGTAGTGATAAAGATGAAGACAAGAAACAGTTGATCATTAAAATGTTGCTACATTTTGTGGGGGATGTTCTTTGAAAACATCCTTTAATAGTAATTGATTGTCATGGGTTCTTCTTTGTACATCCCCCAACATTCTGTGCATTGTATCACTGTAGAAATGTTTTTGTGTGATTCAGTGGAAGACTATGCACTATTACAGCATACCCTTCCAGGTTATTAATTCTAACCCTGTTCATGGTCTTTGCCCTACTTTTCAATTACTTATTAATTATAGGTAAGTAACAGATATGTAAATGCTATCCTGTTCGGCAGTGATTTTAATTGATTTCTTCCTTTCTAGAAAATACAATTTTGTCCCCATTTGTGATTCACCTTGACTTCTTTTTTTTTCTTTTCTTTTTCTTTTTTTTTTTTTTTTTACTCCATATAAATTTGTGTTCTTTTGACTTTTCCTTTGAACCAGTAATAACATCTGCTTGGTTCCCTTATATCAGATGAGTACAATAAAATCTTGACATATGTTCATTTTTATGTCTGCATGAGAGTCATGAATTACCAGTTTCTGAAAACTGTCTTTAATACCACGTTTAGAGGATAGTACCTTCCAGTTCTGTTGTACTTTTGATGAACTATACATAGGGTAATAATTAGTCCAAAGACAAGGTGGGTCATTTTTGAGGTAGTTTAGAATTTTAAAATTTATGTCAAATAAGCAATTACTCCTTATTCTCTTTCTCCTCCTCTTCTTCTTCCTCTTTTCTTCTTTATTGTCAGTCAGTTAAGTTGGACAGATGCTTTCTTAACCTAGTGACAGTATTAGAATCAAAAAGAATGTTTTGTTTAAAGTGATAGCACTATAAATATTCAAAAAACGTTAAGCTTCTGTTGATTTACTACAGTAAACAAGGAATTTTTACATAGTAAAGTTAACCGTAATCTCCGTGATGGAGTAACGTGCTAAATTATTCCGACAGGAGAATAGTCTGTCAACTTTATGTCTTGGATGCCTTTCCATTTTTCCAGACCCTGCTCATCCCTCTTGGGAGAAACTAAACAGTAGATTTCTCTAAGAAGAGTGAAAAGAAATTCTAGATTTAATTTTGAAATATTACTTGGGAAAAAAAATAAAATAGATGCCTATACAGCTATTGAGAAGAGACAGAAAGACATTGTCTAGCTTAACAGAAATAGACCGCGCAGTCTTTCCCCTTTCTCATTTCCTCACAGGAGGAATACAGGATCATTCTTGCCGTCTGAGTTTATCAGTTCTTCAGGAGTGAGAAAACACTAGCAGGGTTTGTTTTGTTTTTGTTTTTGTTTTTGTTTTTGTTTTTGTTTTTGTTTTTGTTTTTGTTTTTGTTTTTGTTTTTGACAAGCTTTGCTATTCCTCCCTACCCCTGCCACCTTGAAGCATTAGGGATTCATGTTGTTTTGACTTTTCTCAAAGTTTTGGGTTTTATTTTTAAGTTAATGTTGTTTGAAGCAATTACTTTTCATTGATCCCTATATTTGCTTTTCCTGCCCCCTCCCCTGCCATGGGCCATTATATGATAAAATTAGGCTTGAACATTTTGATTTAATTGATCATTTCTTTTCTTTTTCTTTGTGGCAGGAGGGGTGCTAGGTTTATTTATTTATTTAACAAAAATTCTGGGGATTGAGCCCAGGACCTCATGCGTGCCACACAAGTGCTCTACCACTGCTCTAAACCCTACCCCCTACAAAGTGTATGCAGTCAGAAAGCTACTTTTAAAGTTTATATTCATGATTAAATTGACCAAATATTTATTGAATGTGTATTATGAACTCTTTAGAGCCTGAGAACACACCAGTGAACGGTACAAGGCCCTTAGGCTACAGAAATCACTAGCCATAATTTCAACAAAGAATTGGAGCCATAAGATAATTTGAAATTTTTTCTTTTTACAATTCTATTTGTATTTAAGATTTCTTGGATTTGTGACCTGTACACTCACAAAGTAGTGTCTCCTTTAATTAAAGAATCTTCCAATAAATAAGAACTTTGAGATTACTGTGAGCTTGACCCAAGTAAAAAGAGGACTCAGAAAAGTGATATTGATGACAAAGAACTCAGAAAAAGACAATCTTGACACACACAGATACAGAAATATTTTACTCCTATGACATATTTTACTCAGGATATGAGAGAACCCAGAAAAATGTTTAACCTGTTCAAAGGAAAAGTCAAAGGAGCACATATTTCTGTGGAATAAAGGAATGTTGAAATGAATTGCAAATGGAGACAAAAGTGGAATTTCCACAGGATGGAGGAAGTCAGTTCACTCTCAGAAATGTGAGGCATCTTGAGGAATGGAACTAGCCTTTAAGTAAAGGGAAGACAGTACCAATTTTCTTAGACCACAAGGTAATTAAAAACAATTTTTTTTTGAAGTGTAGTGGATTTACAATGTTAGTTTCAGTTGTCAGCAAAATGATTCAGTTATACATATACATATATATTTTTTCTTTTCAGATTCTTCTCCATTATGTGTTATTACAAGAAATTGAATATAGTTCCCTGTGCTATTACACCAGGTCCTTGTTGTTTATCTACTTTATGTATAGTAATGTGTGGCAGACCTCAGGATAGTTTGTTTATTCAGATACTGTGCTGTATCTATTTCTGTTGTCAACTGGAAAAAAAAGGCACAGTCTAGAAGTTCAGAATTATGTTTTATTTAGTGGTCTTGCTGAGGACTTAAGCCCAGAAGATAGCCTTTCGGAGAGCTCTGTGGGACGGCTCCAAAGACGTAAGGGAGGGGCCAGAATAGAGGTGCGTCTTCACCATCTAGGGCCAGTATCCCGTTCTTTCCCATCCTGAATCCCTGCAGGGTGCACAGTCTAGGGCGGCTGCAGTGGCTGGTGGCTTGATGGCCACTGCAACGTACTTTGTTTACTGATATGACAGATGACCTTCTTTGTCCACACTGTTACATTAAGAAAAAGAAATTTATGACCAAGGAAACTGTAGTGAGTACGGCAATCAGGTTAAAATACAGATTTTAAAGCAGGTTAAATTTGGCTGTGCTGTGTTACCATAACTACAGATTTCTGTAGTGGTTTTCTTCTTTCTTTGTAAAAAAAAAAAAAAAAAACAAAAAAAACCAAGATGTTCTTGCTGGCAAATTGTTTTCTCATTGATTGTTTTGACCTCATTTAAATAGTAAATCTGCAAGAAGTCGGAGTTTGTGAGACAGTCTTAGATAATTGTGAAAAATCCAAAACATGGCTAGTATGCGGGGTAGTGATAGATCATGAGTTATTTTCAATGTTAATCACTTCAAATTTAACTGAAGTTAATGTTCAACTGCAATTCATTTTGATGATCTTTTTAGTTTTTCTGTTCTATTTATCATGATTCTAAGTGATGTCCCTGGAAAAGTTGATTCTCTCTGATTAAGCTGAAAAGAGGTTTATTTTTAATATTGACATTCCTGGCTTCTACCTACAGTGTAGAAAGCTGGAAAGAGCATGGCCTCCAACTAACCACAAAAAATCCAGATAATGTACAAAGTCGTAACTTTTCTTGAACCTATTAAAAGCTGAAGGTGTAGTGCAACCGGCTTGCCTGATTTCTTTAGGAAAGACAGGCACCGCCAGGGGACAGGCAGGATGTGAGCACGTTTCTCCTGGGGCAGTAGCGAGAGGCAGGGCTTCCGTGCAAGTTGTAAGAAGAAATTCAAGTGAAAAAATTTTCCATTGGATAAAGGTGGAGTATACCCCACTCAGGCTGACCTGCGCTTATAGGACCATTGGGACCTTAGCCCAGGAGGAAAATTCACACTTGCCCTCAGGCTCTTCTAGAAATCAGAGCATTCAGGAGCTAGATGGAAGGCAGCACTGGATGGCAGCTTTGTCCTTGCCAGAGCCCTCCCACCAAGGAACAAAAACCACAAGCTGCTGGCAGGGCAGTATACCCCGCAGCCAGGGCACAGGTAAAAAGGCAGTGCACCCGGGGCAAGAATGAAAGGAAAACATCCGCTATCCCTAGGGTATTATTTAAGTTCTCAAAACTCACTGTTTAAGTTCTCAAAACACTAGAGGAGGGACAGGATCACTGAGAAAGCCCCACCCTCAAGATCCAGGGATTCAGTGTCAACAAAAATCGGGGTAGATTTCAGTTACATTATGCTCTGTGAAAGAATTGGACTCAGAAGGCTTAAAAAAAATATAGGCAGAAAACAGATCATTCTTTGCAAAGCACAGTGGTCAGGGGAGGAGGCCTAAAGAGGCCGGCTTAGGAAGGAATTGTTGGAGGTGATGGATTCATTTTGTATGTTCGTTGTGGTGGTGGTTACAAAACTGCACGTACTTATCAAAAAATATAGACAGGTATACTTGCTCTTTTTCTTCCCCAAAGGGAAGAAATTAGAACAGTTATGAAATGCTATAATTTTTTTAAAAATCCTAAAATAAAAAAAAAAACAGATTTGAAAAAACTTTCAAAGGATACATTACTACTTGAGAAAAGTGACCCAGAACAATCTGTATCTTCATATATTCTAGTAAAATTATAGGACATAATGAAAAGAAGGATAATTATTGGACATCCAGAAAAAATTATCCAGTTACTTATAAGGGAAAGTAATTCAGATTGTCAGGAGCTTTTAAATAGCAAAACTTTACATCCAAATAATTGGAGTATTACATTCAAGATACAAATTGGGGGGAAAAAAATGTTAGCCAATGACTGAATCAAGCCAAATTGACTTTCCGGTATAAAGGTCACAGACAATCTTCGATTTGTATGCAGGAATTCAGGAAATAGCGTCCCTCTAAGCTCTTCCTATTGAATTTACTAGAATGTGAGCTTCAAACAGAATGTCCAGGGACAGTGATACAAAGACTAGGGGTCAATTTTAATTATATATTTGCTCCTACAACTAATACTAAATAAGGATTATAAAGGAAAGAGTATAGTATGTTGTGACAACGTAAATATGCAGAAATTGAAAGAGAATGGAGAAAATCCAAGCAGAAATAGTTAACTGCGTTTAGTGATCACTGTGATGGATGATGTTAACATTGGTATTGTGATTCTGAGGTTGTTGTGAAAGCACTGTAGGACTGAGTAAATATATAATTATGTGACATTTTACTTCTCTTCTCTAGTGATCTTGAAAACCAGTTTCTCAGGAAAGAGACATGAGATACAGATAGAAGATAGATAAGCTTAAGTCAACAGCCTGTCATTCTGAAATTGAGTCAAAAGTATTATTACGAAGTTGTGAGGTGCTTTCTCTTTAAAAGCCTGTGAGTGAGTGAGTGAGTGTGTGTGTGTGTTCCAGTTTTGCCCACTAAAAACATCAAGGTAATGACTAGCCTAAAGCAGTGACTGTCCCTAGAGCCCAGATGGCACCTAATAAATATGATTTCCCTCTTTAAAACAAACAAACAAACAAACAAACAGAGGCATCTTGGAGTAATGTCTGATTGCAGGGGCCTGGGTCAAAAGTTGTCAAGATCATCCTGAGACGTCTTGTCTCTGCAGACATGAACAGAGCTAGCAGTCTACAAGGGTCAAAGCAAAAGGACCTACAGCCAGTTTGAAGAGGCTCCCAGTGCCTAAAGATGTAAACATTTATAGGTCAATAAGTGTAATAACTGTAACAGTTTGTAAAACACCAACTATGTTTAAACATATCAGTTCAAAATGATAGTTTATAGAGAAATGAATTGTTCACATTTGGAACATGATAGGAAACCAACTCAATGTTTTGAAGCCTAGTTAATACAGGAAAAGATCTAAGCATTATCCTTTATGAGTTGTTTTGCTGGGTAACTACATAATAGATGCAGAGAAATGTCTCTTTGTGGATGCGTCCCAGCTAATCTGGAGAAGCCAGGGATGAGTTAGTGTCACCATTTTACTATGCTTAACAGGCTTTGAGAATTAATTGCTGGTAAATTTATAAGACGAAAGGCAACTCTGTGTACCTCTTTTTATGTGTTTATTTACCTATTTATTCATTTATTTATTGTTGTTTAATGAAGGTACTGGGGATTGAACCCAGGACTTTATGCGTGTGGTGCGTGCCAAGCATGTGCTCTTCCGCTGAGGTCTGCGCACCCCCCACCATGTGCCTCTTGATGGAAGAACACATCAACAATGAAGTAATTCTTTTAAAGAATCATCAAATCAGAATATGACCAACTCTTTATATGTGAATTTCAACTTAGAGGAAATACAGGGAACAGGGCAGCACGTGAATCTATACTGTGGAGACACGCTCAGCAAAACACATACTGATTTTTTTTTTTTTTTTTTTTTTTTTTGGTGAAACTCAACACGCAAAACAAGCCAGTTATTGAACTTAAATTGCAGAGGGAGAGGAGGAAAGAGAGAGGAAGGGCATGAGGAGACTTAAAAGATACAGTTTTTAAAAAACAGGTAAACTCTACTGTTTAGGGATGCACTCATAAAGGATAATGCTCAGATCTTTTCCTTTATTTACTAGTCTTCAAAATATTGAGTTGGTTTAAAAAAAAATCCTAAATAAAACCATACAGAAATGCAAGGAAGTAAGTACTTAAAAAGTCATATTAGTGGTTACTTTTTGGGAGGAAAGAGGGGTCGTGGTGCCTTGTAGGCTATCCAGTCAGTTCTGTTTCTTACTGGGTAGAGATTACAAAGTTTATTTTCATAATAATTCACCGAGTTATAATTTGATATGCATTTTTCTGAATATTTCATCTTACAATAGAAAAGGTTAAAAAAAAGATACTGAGTGGATCACAGAATTTTGAGAAGAAGAACACTGACTTGAAGTTAAATTTCCAAAAATAATGTTAAAGCCACAGCACAGAACTGATGCGGAAATTCCTGTTGCTCCTGCTTCTTACCCAGCCAAAGGTTGTAAGCGATTGTTTGTCCTGTTGTGGGAAACTCTGTTTTACGGCAACTATAAATCCTGCCAGCATTGACATCACTTCTGCATCAGGAACTTGGCCTTACAGCCCACTTCTTACTAAACTGAACCAAACTAAAGCGAGCAGAGTGGACTCCCTGCAGTCTCCTTCCTCGTGCTGCTCGCTTCCACGCCGAAGTCTCACGTGATGAGAATTACCTAAGGTCAGGGGAGTGGCCGTGATCCTTGGGAGATGATTGACATGTTATGTGAGAAAGTACTTTTCCTTTTCTTTTTTTTTTTTTTCTTTTCCAAAAAGGAATAAGGTTATAATCTGTTTATTTTCTTACTTAATTTTCTTAATAGAGCTTACACAATAGGAATGCATCGGAAATAACATTTACACTTTTGTGTTCTCCACCCAGAATTAATGAATGTTGATATTTTGTCTTCAAATATTTTTCATGAGAAAGATGTAAAATGTAATAGTTGATGTCGGCCCTTGTTTTCTTCTTGAGTTCTAAAGTTCTCTCTTCCTTCTAGAGGCATCATTACGATGGATTTTACACAGATTCTTCTAGTTCACGTGTACCACACGTGAACAAGAGCTTTGCCGAGGGACTGCAATTAGAAGGAGGATTCTGGGGTTACATTGAAACACAGTGCATGCTTTCATAGACAGAGCCAAATTTTCCACTAAAAGGGATGGACCAACATTTAAGATTTCCGATTTCCCATCTTCCTGCCTGCTTGGAATTTTTAGGCTTTCCAACTTTTGCCAATTTGATTTGTTAGTTAGAATTTCACTTTCAGTTACATTTTCTGATGTTCATTATAGTATCATCTTTAATGCTGAAACATTGAATTTTTTATTTTTCAAGAGCAAGCCATACTTTGGTCTGAATTGATACAGAGATGCTGAACTAGGCCACAGCACAGAAGGCATACTCATTTTGTTCATTTGCCAAGGAGTAAAGCATCTAGTCTGATCGTTACAGTGGATACACACTAAATCAGTTTTAGAGTCTTGACCTGAGCTGACTCTGGATTTCTGTTGCCGAGAAGTTGAGTATTTGAACACAAGTATGGGTTCTTAATTTGAGAACACTGGACTTGTACGTTGATGTCAGGACCGCAGTTGTGTTTTTGAGTGACCCTTTTGGGATTTCTGGTAGAGCAGAGCATGCTGATGGAGAGGAAACAGAACATGCAGTGGCCCAGAGGCAGAGTCAGGTCACAGGACTTCAGGGTACCTTCTGGCTTTCGAACTCCAATTCCGGGTCAAAGACAGACCCAGCTACAGTGCTTGCCTTTAGGCTCCGGAAAGTCTCCACCGAATGCCTATAATAAATCGCCGTTTATTTACAGTTTGTTAAATGGGCAGTTACCTGGACCCAGCCAATCTCCTGTTATTTTAGGTTTGGATATAGCAATCCGTCTTGTCAGTAGAGACATTTTCCCTTTATGGTAAATGAAGCATCAGCTTAAGGAACAGGCACTTCTGTACCATTTGGGAGATGTTAAAGACTAAATCAGCATGTGTTACTCTAGCAGAGTGGAAGATAAATCAGATTTCGAGTTCTAAGATACTAGGTAGATTCTCCCTAGCTGTTTGAATTGAGGCAAGGAACTCTTCTGAATATAAATTACTTATCTATGAGATAAAGAAAATAAGATCAATCTCTCAGGCTTGTGATTAAAACTGAGTGAGACTGAGACAATAGATGCCAATGGGCTTTATAAACCATGTGACCATAAAATACAAATAGTATCATTTGAAAAAAATCTGAGTAAGGTCAGAAATGCCCCATTTTCCTATGTATTTTTCTTCCTTCTGTCTTCTCTGGGTTAGAAACACACAGCTCAATTTCCAGGGCAGTTTAAACTCTATGGGAATCATAAACTTTTTAGTGAGGCTTTTTTTCTTGGGTAAGCCTAAAACCAGGATGGGAAGAAAGATCTCCAGCATAAATCGTGTTTTTTGGCAGTTTTCTCCCCTTTTTCGTAGCTACTTCTTTTTCTTTCTCTCATCAATACCCCAGCAACTTCTCATAAAGCCGTTAAGACATTCCTAAAGAAAGAGAAATTCTTAGCTGATCTGGATGAAAAGTAGCTTTGCCCCTGATGGCTGGGCAACCTGGAAATGTCAGCTCAGTAGGTCATTTGGAAGGTGATTGGGAATGAGGTTTGGAGATGATTTCCAAGATTAATGAAAGTTAAAACTAGCGATAGACTTGGATTTGATGAGCTCACATGACCATGTACACTTGGAGGGGGAGGGGCATATTCAGGGACTTTCTTAAGCTAGTAGTTAGTAAATAACCCTATTCTAATGATTTAATTTTTATTTTTAATTATGGTAAAATATACAAAATATGAACTTTGCCACCTTCACCTTTTTTAAGTGTTCAGTAGTGTTAAGTACTTTCACCTTGTTATGCAACCACCAATCTCCAGAACACTTTCCATCTTGCCAAACTAAAACTCTAAACCTTTTAAACACTAAGCATTCTAATCATTTTAGAACTTTTTTTTTCTCTCGAATTGCTTGGTAAAGTACATTAATCGTCAGGAGCAGTGTATCCTGTGCCTTGTGTTGATGTATTTACATCATTCTTAGGTTACAAAATCAGAGGGAACTGGCACCAGTTCATAATTTGATACACAATTTGATACAACCAGCTTAATAATTAAAAGGATTCTGGTGGCAACAGTGACGTATGTCCAAATATCAAAACCTGGCCCCTCAGATTTGAGCTAAGGACTAAATTTGGGTTGATTTAGTTTATTTTGCTGGTTGATGAAGCTGTTCTTTAAAATGATATAAAAAAAATTGTAATCCTTAGAACTCTGATGTCATAGAGCAACTGGTTTGGATAGGAGCCCCTTACCAGGCCAGGTTCATGAGCGCTGGCCTGCCCTGCTTACTCTGGGTGGTGAGTGTGGACTCGGACCCATCTAGAAATGCGCATTACTGATTGTTTTCTGCGAGGGCCGACCTTTCCTCCGTGACGCATGCTTGTACGGCAGTAGAAAAGTTCCCAAGTTCACTTTTATGCCTACTTCAAGCAAGTGTCAAAAAAAGGTCTCTTTCTCTGTTGCCCTTCTAACCTTAACACTCAAAACAACTTGGGGTTAAATCAATTTTACAGAACAGCAACCTGTTGGGAAGGAAATCGAGCAGAAGTGCAAAAATGGCAAAGGCTTATTGTTGTCATTTTTCTTAGATCTAGAAAAAAATTAAATGGAAACTAAAAAAAAATGAAATTAACTGACATACAATCATATCCGTAATCAAATTATTAGATTCTGAAGTTTTAATGGAGGCAAGCAAAGGCCTCTGTAACTTGCAAGATGAAAATGCACACATGATAAGGGATGTATGTATTCCTCTCGCGCTAGAGCTGCGGAGAAGCTGGAGGGGTGTTAACAGATGCTGCTTCTGCTGGCATGACATGGATTGTTTTTCCTGTTATCATTTACTCTCCCATCTGAGGAGAACAGGCAGAACTGTCACAGTAGGAGAAAACGAGGCAGCAATAACAATGAATGTTCTTCCCCAGATGACAAGGATTTATCTTGCAAAGTTTGAAATGCTATTTTGGAAAAGTGGAAAACAGTAGGTCTGAAACGATTCAACCAAGGCACTTCCTTAAGATGATCGCAGATTAGTTCACTTGTTCCATAGACACCTTTCTGGAAAACAGTTAAATGCAAAATAGTTGGAGATGTAGGAATGATTTAAACTAATGCTTATTCTTAATTAAATCATATTCATCTGCTGAATATAAAATGGTATCACGTATCGGTTTCACTGAAAAATGCACTGTTCTGACTAAAAAAAAAAAAAAAAAACCTGCCAAATATTTATTAAAAATAACCAATTAGCAGTTAATATTTCAAAGAAGAGAATCAAAGTAATTAGCCACTGGTTCCAATTTCCATCATATTTATTAATCACTCATTTTATATCTTTAAAAGCAGTGCATTAAGAGAAAGATATTTCATATATGCAAAAAAATGGGAGCGAAATGCTCTACCGGTTATAATGAGATCATTTTGATATGACTTGTGCTTTGTGTTGTTATTATTCATGCAGAGATTTAGAAATTAACTAGTATAATTCTATCAAACCATGGAAATAAACAAAGGCTAACCAAATGAGAACAAGCAAGAATCTAAGCTTGGTACAGCAAGCTTCCTATAGCAACAGTCAGCCACAGTCACTTATCTTTTGGCAGAAGTTCAAAGGGAGGCAGGTGAGTGGGAAAGTTTTACAGTGGAAAAAGGAAGGGCTTCAGGTATGCCCTGAACGGGGCTGTTGGCCTGGGGAAGGCGGGCCGATTAGAAGTGAGGCATCCAGTGTGATTAGTTAGGGTGGATATCTAGCTTTCTCTTGTTGGTCCTAACTTGGAAGCAGGAACAAAAATGGACAGGAAAGCTGTCAGTTATTCCTCAAGTCCTGGACCTTTGGGGCTGATTGTTACAGGGGTTATTGTTCGGCTTCCTAAACTGTTGTGAGCAATCACAGTCTGACTTCCTTCAAGCCTGGCTCCTAGCAAGTTGGTTTCCTGGGCTCATTATTGCAGATAATGGGATGTTGGTTCCTGGGGGCAGGTGGCTGTAGGTTGTGGGTCAGAGTTCTGTTTCTTTGCAGGATCTGGTCATTGTTCATTTGTATATTCAGGCTCTCAAATCAGTGTGAAAGATGAAACACACAGGACAAAAAAATAAATAAAGAGATGGTTTTATTTAGGCAGTTAGAGTAGGGGTGATACTCATTAGTGAGAAATGTCTCAAAGAAGAGAGAGAAAACCCAGTTTTATAAAGATCAGTAAGTAAGAGAGTCATGGGGAAGCTTGGAGCTGGGTCTCATTTGAGTTACTGATAAAGGGTGGATTTTCGGACTTAACGTAGAAAATACTACAGCAGGTGGTCATTTGCTGTTAGCTCTCATTATGTAAGGGAGTTGGGGAATTTCTCAACGTTTGTTACCTTCCAGGAGCCCAGGTCTGTTCAACATCGGTGCTAGTAAATAATGGATTGTTTAATGAAAGCCAAATGCTTATATAGAATTAGTTGCTTGATACAACGTTCCCTCTTGCTATTGTCTATCTATACGCTGGTTCTAGCCTGGACGAGTTCCATAGTGTGTTTGTAGGAGAACTCAGAAAGGGCACCATGTCTTCCGACAGGAGTGATGTGGGCAGGCTTCACGGATATATGTTCACACCTAGGCCGGACTTTGAAGGGTGGCTAGGATGTTGATGGGCATTGCAGCTGAGTAAAATGGAGTGCAGCATGGTCCAAAGCATGGAAGTAGGAAAGCTCTCATGGCCCTTTAAGGGCTTTGTGTAGTGTAGGGAAATTTGGCCAAGTTAACCTGGAAAAGTAAAGGGGAGGACAGATCACAAAGGCTTGGGGAATTTGGATATCATTTAGCAAACAGTGGGGAGCTAGTGAAGACTTGGGGGCAAGGGAGTAATGTGTCAACGTGATTCTTTAGGAAAATCTGTCTCATGGCAGTGTAAAGGCTACATTCTTAGAAAAAGACTAATGAGAAATTACGGAAATGTCAGAAAAGTACTTCGGCCCTCAGTAGATGAAGAACAAAACTAGAGGGAGGGGCAGTGGCTTTTGAGAGGAAAACTGCTGTTTTGTGCTTCTGCAGTTTGCATTCCACCTTCCTCTAGTGATAGCATGTCAAAGTTCCTTTTTCTTTTGATGAATCTTCTTTCCCACACTCTCTTGAGAAGCCTAGACTTATTTATTTATTTTGAGATGCCTGTGGGGTGACCACCTGGAGGTGTTCAGAAAACAGTTCAGTATACGTGTTGAAAACTTAACTCGTATTTTTGGCCCTAAACTTCCTCTCCTTCTGGCTTGCCCTGCCAGTGAACGGTGCAGCGTCCATCAAGATAGCCTCCTTATACCTCAATTACAAAAAAAAAAAAAAAAAAAAAGATATCCTCCTTAGACTCCAGGGTATGTGTCTTGACTCCTGTCTCTCCTTTATGTTGCAAATCCAATCAAGAAGGAAATCTTACCCATTTTACTTAGTGAGTAAGACCGGAATCCATCCTCTAGCCTCTCTGTTCTATCATTCTCCTAGCCCCACCCCTTGGCATCTCTTGAATGGACTTCTGAACACTCCCTGGATACTCCACATCTCTCCCTTTCCACCTCAAACTAACCCCTATATTAACATTGAAATCTTTGTAAAAAACACAAGTGTAGTCATGGAATTGCTTTGCTTGTTCATATTTTCTGTTACTCGTAAAATAAATCCAGATTCCTTTATGTGGATGACAAAGTCTCATATGAACTGGCTCTTTTGTCTCACCATCCCAATTCCTCAACTTTACTCTTTCTTTTTAAGTTCAGTGAGATTGATCTTCATTTAATTCTTGAGACGTACAACTTCGTTTTGTTTTTTTTTTTTTAGCTGGCTTCAATCTTTTACATATGCTTTTCTGTCTTCTTGTGATGTTCTTTTCCCCTCTGGATATACTTCCTTACTAAATCTTGTTTATCATTTAGCTATTATCTCATATTTCATTCCCTTCATGGGGGCTAATGAGCCTGAAGCTTGTGGGAAAGGTCAGGGCTAGAGGTATGTAGGCAACAGTGAAAACTCGAAATAGATAAAACTTCTCTGGGACAGCAAGTGGAGCAAAAGAGAAAATTGCCACATGTGGCTCTTTGGAACTCTCTAAGTACCAGTACTTAATGGAGAGGGAGGCCCAAAGGAAAAGTTGAGGGTAGAGAGCTAATAGGCACTAAGTGATGAAGTTCAAGGTGAAACTGGCAATCAGCAAAATAGGTGCATGATTGGGGTCTGTTAAGCTTAAGATCTGAAAAACGTTCTTTGGATTTACCATTTAGGAACTGATTGATGATCTTAAAAGAGATGTACAGGTGACCCTTGAACAAGGCAGAGGTTAGGGGCCCCAAAGCCATGTTGTTGAAAATCCACATGTAACTTTATAGTTGACCCTCAATATCCGTGGTTCTGCATCCACAAATTCAGTCAACCCCAGACGGAACAGCACTGTAGTATTTACTGAAAAAAATGCACATGTAAGTGGGCCCATGCAGTTCAAACCTACGTTGTTCAAGGGTCACCTATGTTAGCATGGTAGGGAGGATTAAAGTCGAGTGGCAGTTGAGTTTAAGAGTAAAAGAGTGGCCAAGAAGTAGAGATAGCAAGAGTTAAAATAGTTTTTTGAAAATCAGGGTTGCCAAGGAAGGGAAAGAATGATCATTGTAGTTTTAAGGAAATGAAGATGGAACAAGGAAGGGTCTGTGCACGTATTATGAACTAGAGGCGGTTTAGCAGGGGCCATGGAAAGAAGGGAAGATTAATTTCTTGTTACACACTCATGCTTCTCTCTAAGAGGTGGTATCACATAAAAAGTGGTGACATTAGACTATAATATGGCTAATCACAGACAGTATCTATAATCATCTTTTATACTGGTATTGGTAAAAAGTGTTATTCAGATTCATACATAGTTGTTTATGATATTATAAAAATGTTATTCTGATTATTTTGAAGGTTTGGGCTTGTATTTGTCAAAACAATTTGACTAGGAAACTGTCTATTTCCCTACTTAAATCCTTTCTTCAACACACGCTGGGCTAGGAAAGGAGGGTTTGTGCATCAGACTGACATAGACACGTAGCTAGAGCACAACTATTGTTTTCCTTTTTCCTATAGCAAGGACTTGGTGCAAAGACGGACTAGGTTGCCTCGGGGAGAAGTGAGTTCCACATCACTAGGATTGTTCAAGCTTCTATGACTCATTCAGATTGATGACAGGCCTAGATGATTTTTAAAGGCACTTCTATCCACAGTAGTCTGTGAATTTCACATTTCTAACTGACTTTAGAGCTTGAATGCAAGCTCCATGCCAAGTTAAGAGTAAATAGATGTGAGCTGTTAACAAAGTAAGCAGTGAAGTGGAATACTATTTTTGCTGGCAAGATTTGCCAAGGACAATCTTTAAGAGAGCTGAGAGTTGATTCTATTAATGTCCATTGCTGCTCTTTTTAGAGAGATTTACATCTTGTACTTAATTTCCAAGTTGTATTTTCAAGAAGAATAAAAAGATTGGAGGAGAGCATTCTCATGTGATGATACTGGTCTAGAACCTCCGTAGTTAATACAGCTTTGTATTCATGGAGCATTGCAAAGGGTTCACTTTCCTCCATCTGTACCTGATTGGTCTGTGTTGTCATCTTTTTCCATCCTTTCCTTGCCCTTCTTATCATCCATCCCCCTTTAGATGAGGAAACTGAATTAGAGCAGTTGTGAACGGTCCGAGGTCACGGAGGAAATGAATGGCGAGAACTCACCATACGCATGAGGTGATCACCAGTAACAGAATGATCAATGGTGGCTCCCCCAGATCCTGCCTTGGTGCCGACATTTGTCCTCATGCTTAGCATTTCTACACAGCCAGCACTCGACGTGCATTTCCCACCCAGTATAAATTCAATTACTGCTGGTGTCCACATACTGTTACTCGTAGAACTACCAAGCAAACATCATGACTAGTACAAGTCAATTTTATATTAGATGGCTCATTTCTCCTGTCAAAACATCTGATCATTGCCTTTTACCGATGAAGAATTCCTTCATATTTTTGTTACTCAGATAGAGAAGTATGATAGAAGAGACAGAACCATGAATTTGGAAAAAAGAAAAACAAATACATTCTAAGCTTTGTGCTTCATTAAAGTTAGCAAGTGAAAGAGCCACAACAGCGACACAATCTTTCATGGGTTTCATATATTTGACAGAAAAGAGATGGACGAAACTATTCAATTTATTTTCACAATGCAAGGGGTGGGAAACCTCAACTGGTTTGACTTATGTTTTCTCCAGATTATTCTATTTTCGTTTCCTTCTCTGAAGAAAGGATAGTTAAAAAAATTTTTTTTTATTGTAGGCAACTAAGTTCATTTTAAAATGAGGTACTTGAACATAATCAAGATACAATATGTCTCTCTCTGGTGAACAGGGATGATACGGTAGAAAGTTGTTTTTCCCATCCCTGACCTGAGGAAAATTCAACGGAATTTAATTCAACAAATATTTATTGAGTGAATATTCAATACTCTGTCTCAAACACTCGTATAGGAACTTGATATACATAAATGGGAGATACGGTCACTGTCTTCAAGGAGATCTGTCTTTTGGAGGAATTCACAGCCTTGTGGGAGACTGTTTCTTGAAACAGTCCCATAGATTCTCATTTTTAAAGCCATTTCTGTTTTCACAGTTGCATTAATTTGTTTATCTTGGTTGAAGGATCTTACCAATTCTGCACGCTCAGTTTTCATAGAATAATATAAAGGATGGGATATGAAAATGCCTTGATGAGAAACCCTGGCAGCATTTCCCATAAACACACAGCATCTGCATCACACTTCATAACTTCTTAGTGGAACGGACACTTTCCCAGTCTCCAGCCTTTCTCAGCTGGTTTCATGTATTTGCGTGCATTTTGATGGGAGTCTTATTTCTGAGTTCCTTCACATCTTTTCTTGTAACAGAACATCAGAAGACTTAAAAGTAAGACAAGAAAAAAAGACTCCAAATTCATAGTTTCTAGTTCCTTTCTTACTAGTCCTTGTGAATGCTGGCTGTGGATCTGGGAACAAAAGGAAGAGCTGATTAATTTGCGGGAAACAGAAAATTGGAGTTTCTAGAAAATCAAGAGGCTGTGTTTCCCCTTCTGTTAGAAGAGATAATATCAAGTAGTTGACTATTGCCTTTTCTTACAAGACTCAGACATCAGTATTTCACTATCCTGCAGATCAGTTCAGTGGTTTGTACTGCACAACTGTGAAGCCAAAGATTAAGAATTGAATAGTTTAGGTACTGCTTCTTGAACTTTGAACTTACACATCACCTGGGGGATTTTGTTAAAGTGCAAATTCTGATTCAAGGTATGGTTTGGGAACTACTCTATACCTGTCCTGTACTGTAGCCACTAGCCTCATGTGGCTGTTGAACACTTGAAATGTGGCTAGTGTGATGAAATTTTTAACTTAATTTGAACAGCCACACATGGCTAGTGGCCTCTATGTTGTATAGTGGATGATCAGTCTATCAAGAAAAGTCAGACCGTTGACAGATCAATGATAGTCTTTAAGATCTCTCTTACATTTTCTTTCTTTCTTTTTTTTTCTTATTTTCTAGATAGTAGTCTGTTTTCCTCATTTGATGATACTGGATTTTCTGGTAGAATCTTTGAAAAGCATGTGGTGCCTTTTTTGGTATACGTATCTATCTCTGGCTGAGGAAAGCAAAGTCAGTTAACTATGACCGTTTGTTGGCTTTTCCATCTGGGTTTCACCAACAAAGCATAGGGTTGATGGCACATCAGAGGCTCAGTGAGAACTAATGGATTTCTTTCACTCATAGAAAAATCTCTTCAGGTGCCAGATATTAGAATAAGTAGATTTGCTTTTGAATATCTTTTGTTTAAAATTAAAGGATTCTTTATGTCTCTTTGTCATCTTTTAAAGTGGGAGTGCCTTCAATTGATACATATTTTAAAGAAGATTTGGGTGATTTGGGTATAAATGGGTTTAGTTGAATAAAAGATCATCATATTCATTCCTTTTAAAAAATGTCTAACACCTTGGGTATCTAAATGTTACCATGAATAATTACACTTACCAAACAGATCATGTGGTTGTAGGATACTTGGGGCAAATATTTCAATTGATTATATATAGTTAATTGTCAATATAAGCTTTTGTTTTTCTCCTTGAAAACTTAGTGGTTAGCTAAGGTTGTGGTATGGCTATAAAGTAATAGGATTTATTTTGCTTTTCAAAATGTTACTTCACATTCGAATCACTTCTGGCCTTAATTTTTAAAGAGGTAACTTGGGCAAGTTATTATTCTAACAGTGCTGCCACAACCCCAAATATTTTTTAACTCTTTCTTGGAAACTTCCTTCACATTTTGACACATTCATAGGAGCTCAGCAACCATGTTTCTTCTTCACCTTCTTGAAAATGTACTTGATTTTTAGAAAGCACTCGAAGTCATTCAGAACCGAATTTATGGAATAAGATGGATGATTAAAATTCACTTATTCTTTTGGATGACAAGAAGTACAGTTGATACACAACTGTGATGCACAATTACAAGGAAACGAGATGATGTCAGCCACCCCGAGGCTAATCATACTAGTGTCAGCAAGAGCTTGTCATGGTTCTGGCGTTTTCCAGCCACTGTTTTCGGTAACTAGTTCATACTGTTTAATCTTCATAGCAACTTAATACTGTTTTTTCCACTATTCAGTAGAAAATAATGATGCTTAAAGGCTTAGGCAACATTCTCAAGGTCACATAATTAAAAGCAATATCAATCAATTTTAAGGTTGTATAAATCTAAAACTCATGCTCTCTCTGCTACTTACACTGTTCTGAAGTGATATCTCCCAAGTGCCTGAATCATCGTGAGAAAGGTCAACATTAATGGAGAAAATACCTAATCTAACCTGGTAATGAAATTAAGGACAATGTTTGTTTGGTTGCTTTATTTGTAAAAAGAGGTCCCATTACTTTTAGGACATGCTCCTTCCATCCTGGCAATTTTACAAGTTCAAGTGCAAATCACAAAGTACTAATTTTATCTAATACTATGTTGAGTAGACTCTTTGCTCAATTGTAAGCTTTTGAATTTGATAAAAATGTAACATGGCTTTTAATATGTATAGTTCCTGCAGTAGTTAAGTTGGTGAAAATCTCTGTAGAAATGTTAATATTCACTATTGCATTTATAGTTGCAAGGTCTAAAGAAAGCAGGTCTTTTAAAATGCTTTGTTAAGTTATGTATTTATTTTTATCATGTCCTTTTCTCTAAAATTCTTAGTTACCTTTGCTCTATGATACCAAAACCTACTGGTTTTCTTTCTGCTTTTCCTAATGTTTATACTCTGACTTCTCTGGTAGTTTTCTCAGTTTGCCTCCTTAAGTAGATAGTGCTTGGCTCTGGTATAGAACTGTCTTCTTTTTTTATTCTTTCTAGCATCAGATTTACTCATGGTACCCACAGGAGTATTCTGCAGGTGCCTCAAAGTAACTCAGCTTTCCCTAACCTGAAATTCTTTCTTCTTCACACCTGCCCCTGCGTCGAACTTGCTTCCTCAGTAAATATACCAAATCATTCAGACTAAAAAATATAAACAAACAAGAAGACTAACGCTCAGAGTTGTCCTTGTTCCTTGACTTAGAAATCACCGTGCCGCTCTCACCACACCCAACTCCATGTTCATCATTTATTAAGGCAATGTTTCTTTTTCTCTGTGTGTATGATTTTTAAAAATTTTTATTTATTTTTGTTATTTTTATTGAAGTATAGTTGATTTACAGTGTGGTGTTAGTTTCAGGTATACAACAAAGTTATTCAGTTATACATATACATACATTTTTTTTTCAGATTCTTTTCCATTATCGGTTATTACAAGATAGTGAATATTGTTCTCTGTGCTATACAGTAGGACCTTGTTGTTTATCTGTTTTATATATAGTGGTATGTATCTGAAAATCCCGAACTCCTAATTTATCTCCTGGCTTCCCCTTTGGTACCATAAGTTTGTTATCTATGTCCTTGAGTCTGTTTCTGTTTTGCAAATAAATTCATTTGGATCACTCTTTTAGATTCCACATATAAATGATACCATACATTTGTCTTTCTCTGTCTGACTTACTTCACTTAGTATGGTAATCACTAGGTCCATCCATGTTACTGCAAATGGCATTATTTCATTCTTTTTGGGGGCTGAGTAATATTCCTGTGTGTGTGTGTGTGTGTGTGTATCACATCTTCTTTATCTACTTATCTATCAGTGGACATTTAAGTTGCTTCCATGTGTTGGCTATTGTAAATAGTGCTGCTATGAACACTGGGGTACATTTATCTGTTTGAGTTAGAGTTTTTTCTGGATATATGCTGGGAGTGGGATTGCTGGATCATATGGTAACTCTATTTTTAGTTTTTAAGGAACTTCCATACTGTTCGCCACAGTGGCTGCACCAATTTCCATTTGCACCAACTGTATAGGAGGGTTCCCTTTTCTCCATGTCCTCTTGAGCATTTATTATTGGTAGACTTTTTAATGTTACTAAGGCAACATTTCTAATGGGAATTGCATATGTCAGTAAATTCTCTAGGAAATACTTTTCAGCTGTTAAGTTCACAAAGGATAACGGAGAAACCTTTGTCCATGGCTGTGGATAAAATAGAGACGTTTCTTCCTTCGGTGCTTTATTTGCATCTAACAAAACGTCTCTGCAAAATGCTTCTCCTCTTTGTGCTCCCTGTCATCTTGGCAAGCAATCTGATAAGCCAGTTCTTGCTCGGCTATCATAATAATTAATTATAGCTAGTATGTTTGGAGTGGCTACTGTGGACTGGTCATTTGCTGGGCACACTGTGTATATAAGCTTTAGCTTCATCAACTTCTCTGCAAAGCCAGTATCAAGAGCTCCTTGGATGAGATCAGAAGACCGAGACTCAGAGAGACCCAGTGACACGCCCAAGGCCGCCCAAATAAGGAGAGGCAAGGGAGGTTGCATGTTAGGAATACTCTAAAGCTGGGACCCTTTTCACCATCCCAGGTTGCTTAAAGCTTTCTTTCTTCTAGAATTATTTCCATATAAACAGAGAAAGACAGATTTCTGGATGGAACTAGAATAAATATCCAAAGTGAAGATTCAAATTCCCTTCCCCTTTGTTTTCTTGCTTTTTCACAGGTGCTAATCAAGGCATTCTGTATAATCTGCATAAAGAGGATTTGGAAGGGGGAGGTGGCAATGACAGGGTGACAGAGAAAAGTGTTTGTATGTGTGCGTCATCAGAGCGAGGCTGCTGCCAGTGGATCAGGAGAGGGTGGTGTCCTGGCCTGGCTCATCCCTTGGCTGTTCTGCCACAGTTCCAATAACCACTAAGCCCATTGGAGTATAAATAGCAATATGACAAGTCTCCATTCACTTTATAGTGTTTTTATAGCAGGCTGCAGCAGCAAACGATTTATCTAAGGCAGAATTCCCTAATGAACACAACCCGCCCCAGTGTACAGACCAATTTAAAGCCAGTGTTTACAAACTGCAAAATACGTGGAAACAAAATCAAGAAAGATTGATTCTTTGATTATAAATTTAGTTAGCTCCTAGACACTAAAGATACGGATTTTTAAATAGCCACATGGCTTTAACAAAATAAAGCAAGAAAATCCTCTCCCAGCAAATCACAGAGATGAGAAATGCTTTGGCTTGAATTATCTTCCTGAGGGCTTGATCAGAGAGTCAGTTTCCAAGTCTGTTGTTTTTCAGTAACAGTCTTTTCCTGCAAACTTCGATTTGAAATATTTATGCTGGTGCTCTAGTGGTTTCTTTAATGGGGTTTCAACAATGAAAAGAAGAGGGGAGTGAGTGCCGCAGATGGCGTCTGTGTTTTGAGCTAGGGTCTCTGCATAAAACCAGCTAACCCACTCTGTGCTCACCTCGCCTTGAGGATTCCAGCTTCTCTCATTACCAGCTGTGGGGAAGCACCCCTGTGTCAGGGCAAGACTTGCTCCACACGCAGGGGCCGCTGGGGAAAGAGTTCCCATTAAGCCATGGCCCAGAAGAATAAAAGTTAGTTATTACTGAATCACAGCTAAGCTTCTTGAAACAGACCTGCCCTAGAGTTAGGGGATCATAGAATTTCAGGGCTGGGATGAAACACAAAAAAACTCACAAAGTTTGAAAGAGAATCCTATTGAGAGCTTGGGGGCAATTTGCATTATGGAAAAAAAAAATGTTCGTGAGCCTGGGATACCTAAAGTCAAGGGTAAAAGAATTGTTCAACTTGACTAGGCAGAGTTATCCTGGTAACTGGATTCTCGCTTGTGCCTTTCCTAGGTCAGCTGCTGCCTGGAGGCCACACTGAACATTTATAATTTAAAGTTAAAACAAACTCAATTGGTAGAAACATTAAAAAATTTCTCTCTAGAAATGCCTGTTGTCTCATTGGAATGATAAGAGCCTTTTCCAAGATTTTCCTTATTATGAGCTTCCTGCAGGCATGGAACAAGCCTGATTTAGGTTTTAGCCTTAGAGCTTCACATATTCATTATTTAAGCAGTATTATCAAATGCCTCTTATGTGCCAAGCCTGTTCTAGTCGTTGAACAGAGCAGTTCACCAAAGAGACAACAGTCCCTGTCCCAGGCAACTTCTTTTTCCGTGGAGAAGATGGATCAGAGACAAAATAAACAGCAAATAATGTCATGTATTAGGAGGTAAAGTTCACCAGGTTAAAAATAACAGTTAAAAAAAAAAAAGAAAGGAAAATAGGAATGCTAAAAATGTAACTGCAGCATTTTACAAGGTGGTCTAGAGAGGCCTTCCTGAGAAGGTGCCATTTGAACAAAGACTTGAGGGGAGTGAGGGACTGTGCCACTGAAAGAAGGTTGTTCCTGGAACAGGGTATACAGATGGCAAAGGCCCTGGGGTGGGAGCATGCCTGATTCATTCAAGGAACAACAAGGACACCAGTGTCCAGATTTGTGTTAGGGACAGAGATCAGGAGGAGGGGTCAGGAAGGGGAAGCAGGCTAGACCATGGAGAGCCTGAGGCCACTGTATGGTCTTCAGTCTGCATTCTCAGTGAGAAGCCATTGGAAAGACATGGATTGACCTAGGTTGTAAATAGTTCACTCTGTGAGAATCAGCTGAAATAGGACAAGACAACCAACAGAATTGGAGAAAATATTGGCAAATGATGCAACCAACAAGGGCTTAAGAAACAAACAATACAATAAAAAAAAATGGGCAGAAGACCTAAATAGACATTTCTCCAAAGAAGACATCCAGATGGCCAACAGGCACATGAAAAAATGCTCAGTATCAGTAATTATTAGAGAAATACAAGTCATAACTACAATGAGGCATCACCTCACACCAGTCAGAATAGCCATCATTAAATAATCTACAAATAATAAACGCTGAAGAGGGATGGAGAAAGGGAACCCTCCTATACTGTTGGTAGGGATGTAAATTGGTGCAGCCACTGTGGAGAACAGTATGGAAGTTCTTTTAAAAACTAAAAATAGAGTTACCATATGATCCAGCAATCCTACTCCTGGGCATATATCCAGAGAGGACTCTAATTTGAAAAGACACATGCACCACAATGTTCACAGCAGCAGTAAAAGCCAAGACATGGAAACAACCTACAAGTCCATCAACAGATGACTGGATAAAGAAGATGTGAGAGAGAGATATATATGTAATGGAATATTACTCAGCCATGAAAAAGAAGGAACTAATGCCATAGGAATCTGGTCCTGAAAGGAGGTTGCCAAGGTAAAATTAAATAGTTCAGACTACCTTTCAAAGCAAATTTAGCAGGACTCCTTCATACTTAAGCGATGTGCATAGGTAAATGCCTCACACAATGACAAGCTACTAATGTCCTTCTATAACCAAAAAGTTTCAGGTAATTTGTAGGTTGTGAAATTTAGTGAGTAAAATTTTATTTTTCCTAAATTCATGCACAGTATCATTGTAAGGTCAAAACTGGCTGTGGGTAAAAATGGCATAATGTCACTCAACCTAAGAGTGAGGTTCCCTCCCAATGTTAAAGATAGTTAATAAATCAACACACGACTTTTAGGTTATAATGTTAAAGTGGATAGAATGATCTTACAGGACAATTAAACACTTCACTTATTTGGCATAAAGTACTTGTTCTGTCTTCCAGATTTTAACGCCCCATGTCTATATTAGTTTCTGTTGTGCAGTTCAACAAATGGTCTCAGGAGAGTTTCAGGGGAGTTTAAGGAAGTAATAGGCTAGTTATAGATCCTTTCTGTGGGTCAGGTTGGTCTGCAATTTGTAATTTCCCATGAGAAATGTGAAGTTTCTTATCAAGGCCAGAGAGGCCAGAAATATCCATTTATCTCAGAGGGTCGAACAAGCTAAATAGGAAAGAAGCAGCACATAAAATTTCTGTAGCCTTACATTTTAAGCTAAATGTGGTGTGTGTGTGTGTGTGTGTGTTTGTTCTTTGGATTCCCAAGCTACTCAAGAGAATTGGGTAGTAGTCAGCTCAGCCACAGGAAAAAGAAATAATGTCAGAATACTCTAACCTTCTTTTGTGATGGAGTGACCAGTTTTGTGGGTGGAAAAGGCAAAAGGTGTAATATATCCTTCCTCAGGAAGGCTTGACTTTGCTCCCCAAGATATGCTCCTAAAGAAGCCAGAAGAAGTACTGTTGTTTATTTCTGTCGGATGTCAGATGTGTGGAGGTCCAAGAGACTGTTTATCAGTGATTCAGAGTCAATACACCAGAGCCCACTGAGAAGCTCAGTTCTCTTAAGTTTGGACAAAGTTCAAAATGTAGATGGAACAATGGCACATCATACTCCTTCAGAATTCAGGATGATTTGCTGATGACTTGGCAGAATGATTGACCTGAGACACGTTTGATGAAAACTGAGTAGAATGAATTGTTATTTTTTGGACTAATTGCTGTGCAAAGCAGGAGGGGAGCATTTATTGTAGGGAGGAACATGGAGAGGAATCTAGATTGCTCTTGAGTTGAATTGTTGCCCTCAAAAGATAAGCTGATGTCCTAAACCCCAGTACCTGTGGCTGTGACCTTATTTGGATACAGCAGATATTATCAAGTTAAGGTCGTTAGAGTGGGCCCTAATCTTTGTGACTGTTGTCCTTATAAGAAGAGGGAAAGGCCATGTGAAGACAGAGACACACAGGGAGAAAACCAAGTATGACGGGGGGATTGGAGTGATGCAGCTGTAAGCCAAAGAAAGTCAAGGATTGTTGGCCACCACCTGAAGCTAGGATGAGGCGAGGAAGGGCTCTACCAGAGTCTCAGAGGGAGCATGGCCCTGCCACAGCTTGCTTTCCGACTCCTGGCCTCCAGAATTGGTGAAGAATAGCCTCTATTGCTGTAAGTGACCCGGCACGTGGAACTTGGTTACAGCAGCTCTAGGACGTTAATACAGAGCCCAACAGCAGATACTCCCGCAGAGGAAGTCGTGGCTCTGAGGGCACTGTGGCACCGCGCAGACAGCGGGGCTCTGGGTCGTCCAGGAGCAGTCACTGTGACAGCAGGCAAGCGCTTCCTCTCACCTGGGCCTTCCTTTCCTGAGCTTCACAGAGGACAGATGTTGGTGTCGAATGGAATTAGATCAGACTTCCCCGAATAGTAGCCCGCCAGGCATGTCTTTCCACGGTGGGGGGTGGGAGTTGTTTTTATAAAATTTTGCACATTTAAGGGATTTCACAGACCTCTGTCAGCCCAGCGCGTGGTTCCCTGTTTAGATCTCCTGCTTTAAACAAAGCTGCCTCTCTCTAAAAGCAAGTGGCTTTAGGATGACTCCTCTGGCGTCTCACCATGGCAGTGACGACAACTTCAGTCAGCCAGCAAACGAAAGAAAAGCAGCAAAGCCCTTAATGTGTGCGACCTTCTGCCCTCTGCTCTCCAGCTGCCCACCTGCCCTCCAGGTTCCTGCCCAGCATCTGCCTCTTCTGTAAGGCTTCTCCTTGGCTGTCCTCTTCTAGGGTCCTCTCCCCAACAGCTGTCATCAGAGCTTCACAGTGTAATAATACATCGTCACTGGTATCTTCAGTGATGGTTCAGTGTTTTCTGTACCCTCACACACAGGTTATAAACTAGTGCTCCTGGTTTGGAAATAATGAAAAAAAAATGGTGAAGAATCCTCACCAGCACAGTCATTCACCACGGGAACCACAGCTGAGGATTTTAATTCCAGCCTCAGTTTTCCTAAACGTCACCCATGGGAGGTGGTAGTAAATATTTCCTTCCATGCTCTGGAATGAGAAGTCAAGAGCAGAGAGAGGGATGTAGAAAAGAAAGGAAGGAGAGAAAGAGAAGAGTGAGCTTGTCTGTTGTGATGAGTTATTATCTGTAACCCCTGAAACAACAAGACGTCGTATAATTTTATTAGGGAAACAGGAAGGTTATAAATAATGGCCTCACCATTATTCGTTTACCATTTTTAGACAGGTTTCTGAATGGACATCACACCTGAGCTTTAACAGCAGGCTTGATAACTATCCGTGTGGACAAGGAGGACACAGGCCTCAGCCCTGAAGTCCTTCCAAACCACCACTGCATCAGAAAAATCATTACACCCTCGAAAGTCACAAAGCCAAAACAAAAATCGCAAAGATTGAGCAGATAATTCCACGGAGGCCTATTCAGAGCACCTTCCTCAGTTACAGTCAATTTTCTTCCACACTATGTTTATTCCTCTGTCAGATATTTATAGTCCTAATACCAAAAGTCCATTGAACATCAACCATTGATACAGTAACATAAAGCAGATTTATGTATTCACCTTGTCTAACACTCTATTGGGAAGAGAAGGCATTGCTCAATCTAATAGCCTCCTTTCTTAAGAGATATTCATTTTAAAATGTTGTCTTATAAATACGAAATGGGTTGAGACCCGTGTGCTCCAAATATTTTAAGGGATTTATGTTTGCATTTAACTGTCCTTTTAATCAAACTTCAATGCATTGCTAACACTGCAGAGATTTCAGGGAGAAAATACTACTTGCTGTTTTGAAGTTGGATGTTTCCTAGTAGGAAGGAAAGCCACCGAGTTCTAGAAGAGGAAATTATGCACATGTTGTCAGACTCACGGTTATTTATAGAAGCTATTCCTGTATTTAATCATGGCTGTGGATTAAAAAAAGAAAATGTTTCCTATTTCCTTTTCTTGAATAATTTCTTTATGAAAATGTTCCAAAGTTATATGTCTATATTTTTTGTGGTGTTAAAAAAAGGTAATATCTCTGCTCTCTATATGCACAAATTTTCATTTTAATTTGATATATTTCAGTTTCTAGATACACATTAATATTTCAGTGTCTTCAAGGCTGTGCCTTCAAAGACTAGAATACCGGGAATTCATAGAAATGGACGTTGCCCTGTTGACTTTCCATCCCTCTGGAAGTGGTCGTACCAGCTGACTTTCCCACAGTGCACTGGGGTTCCCTTCTCTCTACATCCTCAGCAGCGTTGGTTGTCGCCCATCTTCTGGCAGTGGCCATCCTTACAGGAGTGAGGTAGTATCTCACGGTGGCCTGATGATTAGTAACGTTGACCACTTTTTCATATACATGTTGGCTACTTATATGTCTTCTTTGGAAAAATGTCCAGGTTCTTTGCCCATTATTTAGCTGGATTATTTGTTTTGTTTTGATTTTTTTGCTATTGAGGTGTATACATTCTTAGTACATATTGGATATTGACCTCTTTTCTGATAGGTGGTTTGCACGTATTTGCTCCTATTCTTCAGGGTACCTTTTCATGCTGTTGATGGCTTCCTTTCCTGAGCAGAAGATGTTTAATTTGATCTTATCCCACTTTTTAAAAGATTTTTTTGCTGTTGTTGCCTTTTTGTTTTGGGTGTCAAAACAAAAACATTACTGCCAAACCAGTGTCCAGAAGTTTACTGCCTATATTTTGTTGTTGAAGTTTAAAAATTTTTTATGTCTTAAATATAAGCCCTTTAACCCATTTTGAGTTGTTTGTGTGTAATGTAAGAGAGGGGTCCAGTTTTACTCTTTTGCATGTGGCAGTCCAGTTTCCCCAGCCCATTTATTAAAGAGAACCAATTAATATCTATAACATCTACTCTTCTTCATTCACCCTCTTCTTTTTCTTTTGTGATTCTAGACACTCCATGAAAGGGATTTTTGATGAAGATAGCTGTCTATTTCATTTAAAATGAATTCTTGGCTACTGGTAGTTCTTAAACCCATTCCTAATAATTCAGCAAGCAGTCATCACCATCTTTTCCCTTTCTTTACTGCTCCCATCACCACTCCCATTGGAACTGACTGCAAACTATATTACCCCATTCAGAGAACCAATAATTCTTTCTACACAGTGGCCCCGGTGATCTCAAAACGTTAAGAACATTTAAAATATGCATGTGACTTCTCCAAAAACTGGTAACACCGTGCTGTTGAGCTACTGGAAAAAAACTGTTTTGAAGTATAGCTGATGTAAAATGTTACATTAGTTTCATGTGTACAACGTAGCGATTTGGTATTTTTATAGATTACATAATCATACAAAGTTATCACAATATCATTGACTGTATTCCCCATGCTGTACATTACATCCCTGTACATTTATTTTATATTTGGTAGTTTGCACCTTGTAATCTTCTCCATCCACTTCACCCATCCCTCCTCCTCCCTCCCCTCTGTTAACCACTAGTTTGTTCTCTGTATCTATGAGACTGTTTCTGTTTTGTTATATTTGTTTGTTTTAGTTTTTCAGATTCCTACTGAAAGTTTCTGGGTAAAGAGTTGAAAAGTTAAAAATGGTGTTGGGTTCAGTTGACTATCTAAAGGGTAAACCCTAGGCTACTTATCTGAAAACAACTATTCTTTGAGATTTACAGAGTAAAGAAGTATAAGTTAACATTTTTTTTTTTTTTTGCTGTGAGACAAAGAGAGAAAATGAAGACTTTTCAAGCCCTCAGTCAATGACTAAAGCCTTGTGAGTACAATAAAGTACAGTGTCTAAAGTGGAGCTTTTTATAGGGTATTTTAATAATTTAGAACTGGTTTTTGATGTATACATGAAGCAGAAAGACCAGATAAATTATAATATGCAAGCAGTAAGCTTTGAATTAAATGGAAGAACACATAACAAAACATTTCTTAAAAAATCTATTATGCTTGTTTATAGTATTATATGTTCCTAAATGTATAAAAATATAATAGCTAATAAATACAATAATGTGCACAATCAAAATCGACTTAATTCAGTATTCTCTTTAGGAGTAATAAATCTTATTTGCTGAGTAGCTCATGAAATTTTATATACAAGTTCCGAAGGGTTTAGGTTCTGTTAAAAAATGAACAAGCCAAACAGACACGAATACTTCTGATGTTTAGTGTGACGACATGGCCTGCGGAGTGCCTGTGTGGCCAGGCCAGCGACGGCAAGACAGATGCCAGGGCTGGGCTTTAAGGAAGAAGTTTGAGAACCAAGAGAACTAAGTGGAGGCCAGGAGAACAGGAAGCGTCTACCTGCTAAAATGGATTCTCTAGAATAAATACTCGGAGGAGACCAACCAAAGAAATGGGGAAGCCTGTTCTGTGGGCCCAGTGGGGCAGTGGTTAGAAGCTGTGGTGTCAGTTCATTCAGCCCTTCTTCCTGGGGTGTTTTTCTCTCAGTCCTCAGTCAGCCCCTTCAGCCAACTGAAGTCCTGCTGGGACCATGCAGCCCTTCCTGCATGGAAGCCCATACCTTTGGTGAACCTCTTCTTCCACAAAAAATGTTAAAAATTATACTTCGTGAATGCATCTTCTGTGTTTTCATAGATTCTGTATTCATCTGTTCAGCATCAGTTCATCACAGAGCCAGCATTCTATTAACTATCTTCTCTAATTTTCTGTATTTTTTTCTTTTCCTTTCTTTCTTTTTATATATATATATATATATACACATACACACTTCTATATATATATAGAAGTACAGTTTACAATGTTGTGTCAATTTCTGGTGTACAGCATAGTGTTTCAGTCATACATAAACATATATGTTCATTTTCATAGTCTTTTTCACGACAAGTTGCTACAAGATACTGAATATGGTTCCCTGTGCTATACAGTATGGACTTGTTGTCTATTTTATATATATTAGTATCTGCAAATCTCGAACTCCCAATTTATCCATTCCCACCCCCTTCCTCCCAATAACCATAAGTTGGTTTTCTGTGCCTATGAGTCTGTTTCTGTTTTGTAAATAAGTTTGTCTTTTTCTTTTTTTTTTTTTTCTTTTTAGATTCCACATATGAGTGATATCATACGATATTTTTCTTTCTCTTTCTGGCTTACTCCTTGATGATCTGGCATTTGGGAGCCTTACAGACCCAGGGAGAGACTGCTCCTCCCAGGGCTCCTAGAAATAATAACTTGTCCAGAGAGCTTGCCTTTCAAATGCAAACCAATCAATTCTGAGTCTGTATACCCAGCCACCTCCTTATCTGACTCTCACACACCAAGACAATATTTACCTTGTCCTCCATCATCTCAGGGCCAGGTATCAGGCAATTAGAGACCACTCTTATGGCCCAAAGCCTGTAGGATTATTCAGACTAGCCAGTCGTGAACTGTTCACTCTACCTTGACCTGCCTTCCCCACAGAAAGCCCGGTGAGGGCTCTAGCCTAGAACTTGGCCTTGCTCCTTTCTGCTTCCTGTCCAACACTCCAACACGGGCGCTTTCTCCTGTGGTCCTGCATGGCACACAGCGACCCTTCTCTGGGACCAGAGAGCGTAATCAACTTTTTCCAAGCCTCATCCTCATTCCCTTTTGTGGCCACATTGTCTTTACATTATCATATTCAACATTTACATTCTTAGAACACTGAGTTGGCATAAAGGAAAATGTATTGATATTAAACATTAAAGTTTTATCTCCAAAAAGTTTCTTTTTTCTGATATTAAAAGAAATTTAAAAGTTTTGTAGGCTCCTAAGAATATCATGGGTCCTTGACGCTGGGTCTACAATGCCTGGTAGATACATTGGCCTGCAGCCCGGGTCTGCCTGCCTGCTCTGGCTGACAACTTTGTGAGCTCCTGAAAAACTGAGTTAGAAATAGACAACGGCCAGTCCAAATATAATAAGAGGAACTCTGACCCTCCTTCACAGGAAGCAGCAACCTTCACAGGAAGCCACTGCAGCCTCTTCAGCAATTGGCCCAGAATGGTAGGACTTGGTCGATGACTGTCAGCTTCCCTGTTTTTTTGCCCTTGCTTTTAATTTCAAACCAACCAGAGAAAGCTAAATGTGTTCCCAGACCAGACATATAGGATGCCCCACTTCCAGTTAGCCTGCTTCCAACAGCTCCAGTGCGGCCATGCCGAGGACCTCAACCACGGGATGTGTAAAACCTTCTCTTTTTTCCACTAAAAGCTTTCCCACTGCTTTGCCTGCCTTTGAGTTTCTGTCAGACACAGTGATGGGGGGGGGGTGGCCACTTGCTCTTGCAAGCTCTGAATAACAGCCTCTGTGTGTTCTCATGTGGGTGGTCTCTGTTTATTTCCACACATCTCATTTTTCTTGGGGTTTGTAGATAGGATGCTTCCTTCTCACTCAAAGCTGTCTTGTCTTCTAAGGAAAAGGTTCGTTGTGCTTTCCAGGACAACAAGCAGATAACCTGATGAGTTAATCTACACACATAATAAAAATACAAGTTTCATGACTGCCTTTGCCACTTTCTCAGATGTAATGCTTATATCAGAACCAGAAACTCTTGGATCACCTTTTCTAAACTTGTCTTTATCCCAAGGAAATATGAATAAAAAAGGGAATAGAGTTAAATGCAGACCGGGCAGCAGCACCAGCAGCACCCGGAGTCGTGTTAGAAAAGCACGTTTGGGGGCCCCACCCCAAACCTACTCCAGTGACCCTGGCATCTGAAGTCAGAGAACCATTGCTCTCAACCATGCTGTCATTGGATAAGTTCTTGAAATTCTTGACTGAACCTTACTTTCTTCATATACAAAATGTAGTTATGAATTCTCTACTCCCAATTTTAAAGGATTGTTGTGAGGATCAAGTTATTAATGTACTTGAAAACATGTTTTCAAGATGCATTCCCTGAAGAGAGAAAAGATAAACTCTACTGTATAATGCTTGAAAAGTCCTTAAGTAAGGAGCAGTGGACAGACTTTAAGGTGGGCCCCATGATCTTCATTTCCTGGTATTCATGCTCTTGTATAATCCTAGTTTACTTCTAGATAATTCATAATAATTAGTCTTGATCATTCATGACTGAATGAAGAAATAACAGTGGAAATGAGAAAATACCTGGTATTGAATTATAATGAAAATACTATATATTGAAACTTGTAGGATGTAGCAGAAGCCAAGCATACAGAGAATTTTTCATGTAAATGCAGATAATAAAGGAAAAAAAAAGCCAGAGATCAATGATTTAATTTTTTAACTCAGTAAGTTAGAAAAGTAACAGAACTGATAGAAAAGAGAAGACAAAAATAAAATAAATAAGAGCAGATGTTAGTAATATAGAAAACAAACCTTACATAAACAAAGCTGAAAATGAACACTTGAGGGGACAAAAAAGCCAAACTAATAATATCCATAAATGCTTACATGAAAAAAAGAGAAAAAAAAATCAATAGCACTAATGAAAAAGAGGATATAGTACCAATTCATTGGGCATTAAAGATGATAAAATATTTTAAGTAAATTTGAATATTTAGAGGAAATGAGCAGATTAAAATGAAAACCCACAACTTAACCAAAACTGAAACTGGAAGAAATAAAAATTTATGTAATCTTTTGGTTGTTAAAGGAATTGTCTCTGTAGTTTAAAAACAGCATAAAGTGGCTTCATTAATAACAACTTAATACAGACTCTTCCAGGAAATGGGAAAAAGGGGCATAACTCCTAACTCCTTTTAACCTAGTAGAACTAGAGACACAAGACTTGAAAAAATATTTCACAAAAGAGGATATCAGGATGTCTAATAAATATATGAAAAAGGCCTCAAATCATTAATAATAAAAATATAAAGAAAAGCCACAATGATGTAATTTGATGAGGACATAAAGAATTTAGAACTCTTACAAATAGCTTGTAGAAGGACAACTTTGAAAACTCTTGTGCACTATTTAGTGCCCAGAAGTTGAACAGTTGCATATTCAGTGATCTGTTACTTTTACCCTGGACATAAACAGGTACAGAAACGTGTGCACATACATACCTAGAGTTGTGTCTTAAAATGTTCATAGCTGCATTATTCATGATACCTCCAAACTAGAAGCCAAATACATACCAGTAGTAGAATATTATTGAACAATTAAATAAAGAGCTACAGCCGTATGGTACAGCATGGATGAATACCACAAAATGAGTGAGAGGCTGGATATAAAATACTACTACTGCATGATTCCATGATATACAGGTTTGGGGTTTTGTTTTGTTTTGTTTTGTTTTTTAAAGTGAAAGTAATCGACAATGTCAAAAAACTACATAGTGATTACCTCTGGAAAGAAAGGAAAGGTATGGTGATTGGGATCAGGCACAGAGAGGCTTCTGGGGTGCTGATAACAAAACTTTGACCCTCACAATGGTTACAAATATGGTTACAAATAGGTGTTCTAATAATTAATTGTTATGTGCTTATGATGTGTGTACTTTCTCTCTGATGATATTCTGCAATAAAGTATTTTAAAATTAAAAATACTAAACATATTAACAGAGAGCAATGATTATCAGATATTAGAGCAGAACTTCTAGCATAGAAGACTTAGATCAAAACACATTGATACGATGAAAGAAACTTAGAGCAAACAGAGCCAATGCAGTGAACAGAAGAAAATGTCAAAACAAACAAACAAACAAACAACTCAGTATGTTGGGAAACAAAGTAGTATACAGCATTCACAAAATCAAAAGTCTAAGAAGTGAACTTTCAGAAATTGAAAGGATATTTTGCAACTTGAAAAGTCCTAGCAGGAAACTAAAACAAATGAACAAAAAAAACAAAACAAAAAGTGGAAGATGAGTTTGAGAAAATATCTTCAAAATTAGAACAAACAAGAAGCTGAAGAGAATGATACAGATAAGCCAGTTTTTTTCTATGATATTTAACGTACAAGTTGAACTTTGACTATTTTGAGTCTCTTATTTTGAGAGTTGATGGTTTTTCCCTTCTTGTAAAGCAGGAAAAGTAATATGGAGAGACATTAATTATAACCAGCCAAATAGTAACTACAGGAATTTGGGAAAGTTTTTACCAATCCACACTTCTTCATTGAGCTCTGTCTTCACTGTCTATAGCAGTGTTTTCTAAACTTTTCCAAGTATGGATTTTAAAATTTTACTCTTCCATATTTGATGTACTAAAATTTGTGAATACCCAGTATTTACTCCTTAAAAAACTGCAAAATCTATTTAAGTTCATGTGTAGTTGTTCAAAGAGCTTCTGGTGAATCATTATTCAAAAATACTTATGGTAGTAAGGCGTAAATGTTAGGAGCAAGAGTATAAAATCATATGTAAATACAAATAACTTAAAAAAGAATAGCCAAGCCTCGGTTATTTCATCTGTAAAATGGGGACATTCTGACTCATGGCATCACTGCAAATATTCCATGACATAGCACCATGTCTGGCATTTAGTAAGTGTTAGCTGTTATTAATATCATCATCATCATCATTATTTCATATTGAATCAAGCTGATACAATTCTGTGCCAAAACAAACAAAAAAAGGCTAATAGTTTGTTTATCTGACAGGGCTTCTTTGGGTGTCTGCTCAATTTCTGCTCTATTTTTTCAAAAAATGAAAATAGATTCACTAACCCATCTTACCCGTTTTGTAAATCACTACTAGTCTGAAATAACTCAGCTTGGAAATCCCCTGCTGAATTAAGGAAGTCTTAAGATCTACTTTTATATTTATGACTAATGGAATTATATCTGAACAGTTCCTCTCTCTTTTATTATTCCATTTAAACCAAATACAACACACCTATAAAGCTGAAATTAAACATAATAAGAATCTTAATAATGATATTATTTAGGTCATGAGTTAAATTATATGTGATTCACATAGATCTCTAGAATCGTTTTTCTGGTCCTTAATAGATATATAAAAAGATAAACATTAAATAGGAGTAAGTTAATGCATCTGAGATGTGAAATAGTGTGCCAGGTGTTCTTCGGGGATCCTTATGAGTAATTTCTTAAAGAGATTTCCTTTTCAAAGCTTCTGGGTGGTGGGGGTGGGAAAGGATAGAGGCTTAAACTACAAACAGACATTTAAATGAGTTATGAAGACAAATGCCTAGATGAGAGAATGATTTAACATGGAAATGAGGTTTTTGAGGAACCATCTTTTCTAGAGATTAAAATGAAGAAATCGCCAGCCTCTGGAAAAGTGTTATTATTAACCCAGCCTTTGGAGTCCTCCAAATATTAACCCAACTCATCCCCTAATATTCTGGATACCACCCCCGTATCTTCTCCCATCATTTTGTACTAAGAAATGGTTCAAAATTCTGGTTTCTGTTACCGGCAGAGGACATCGCCGGAGAACTTTCGGAACACAGTCTTGGAATGGTTCAAGAGCAAAGTCTGACAATTACATGACCAGCCAGCGTCGTAGGGTCCCTCCCACCCAGGCCGTGTCAGGCCAAGCTTTTGTTTTATTCTGTTCGTTTGTTTTGTTTCCATGTAAAAGGAAGCCCTCAGAAGAGGGAAGACCCCTTTGTCCTCTAGATTCCTGTAACTTCGCCATTTTGCCATCTGGTGGATTTCCACCGTAATTGCAGCCATTAGACAAATTTTACTAGTGGACAGAGATAAAATTTCATCATAGACTTTGAAAGGGGAAGTCTTGTGGTTTTGATGAAAGGGAGGCAGACATAGTTCTCTCTCCCTGCTATGTCTACCTGCTTTCCTCTGTTAAGACACTGAAGAACACCTAAGGAGAATCCTAATTAATGTTGACAGCATGTACTAATGATTCTAAGAGTCCTAAAGGAAATCTTAAAAAAACTGAAGCAGACAGATGTTACCATATAACTGGATGTTATGCAGACATTGATGTCCGATGTGTGCGTGTGTGTGCAGTAGATATTTTTGCATCAAGAAAATGTAGCCTGAGAAAGTGTTCTGGGGCAAATTGAATAATGAGCATAATATCCAGGAATATCTCCTTATGGATCCAAAAATGAATATTCATGTCAGAATGCCTGCTACCTGAGCTACAACCCTGAGATACTTAGTAAGACACAGACATTATTTCTCAGCAGGGGCTCCTGAAAAGCCTAAATTATGGTTAAAAAAAAAGAAAAAGCTTACCTAACCTGGGCCCATGTCTTAGAAATTCATGGATTGAACGATCTTTTGTTTCACCTTATTAACTGCTGTATACCATCATAGAAATGGCCTAGGCCATTTGAATTCATTAAATTAGAAGTCCCCATTATCTCCTGGTGTCTTATAATTTTAAGTTTCTGTTCATGGGGCCTAATGACTAGATAGAGAGTGAAAAATGCAGCTTTGACGCTCCAAATTCCTCTGAGTTCTTCGAAGTAATGCCTTCTTTTAACCTGTGAAGAATCCTGCGTTAACAGGGGCCATCCTTCAATATTTGAACAGGACTGATAATATACCACCTACCGTGCCTGAAATTCCACCACTTTTCATTAGTTTGTCTGGGAGGAGGTATACACGCCTGCATATATGTGTGTCTTGGAGGCAGAGAGGGGAGGGAAGAGTATTGCAGGGAGGGAGGAGAGGAACATTAATTGCTAATTTTTTCTGGAATGTTCAAATGACTGGTTATGACTCTAGAATGCCTCGTGAGCCTGAGGTCACAGATGGTCCCTCCCATTGGCATGTTCAAGTGTTCATACCTACATAGGCTACTGTCAGTCTTTACTTTGGAAAAATACTTTACGCCTGAATTACATTTTTCCTTGATGATGAAGATTGGTCATGTGGTGGTTTGATCAGCGTCATCTTGCTTGTTTTAAGTACAGTTAGTCTTTAATTCTAGAGTCAGTTTGTTCCCATCCCCTTGAGGTCAGTTTTGGAATTGTGTAAGGTGGAGCAGCTTATGTCCTGGCTTCAGTCATGGTCATCTGGTCATCAACTTCTCCCACCGGGTGGAGGTTTTTGGATCTGCAAAACATCTCAAAGGATATGGCTAGAACATTATCTACGGCCCCTAAGGAGGAACTAAAGGTTCTTGTCTTTGTTTACTGGCTAGACTATTATTATTTTGTCTTGTTTGACTGCTTTCCTTTGCTTCTACATTTTTTCACATCTCTGATTAAATTCATTACTTGGCTTAAAGTTTTTCTACAGCCAAGAAGCAGGCAGAGGACACGGGGTGGGATGTCTGTCCCGGGAAGGCCCCATAGGGTCCTGCTCGGTTACAAAGCCCCCTATTTCTGTTAATTCTCACATCTTGCTCAGTGCCATTTATGGCAGCTGTATGGACTTGAAGTTATTGCTCTAAGATCATTTTATGTATTTGTTAATTTAAATATAAGTGCTATGTGAAGGATGCCTGTCTCATATCGGTCTACTTAACCCTGCTGTCAAAATGCCACCTTGAAATAAAGAGAAATTTGTTCCATTCAGTAAACACCTGCTACCCTTATGTTTAGGACCCAAACCAGTATAATTTTGAAACTGGAAGAAAATACTACTTATCATTACACTGGAGCAACAGGTGTAAATTAAAAATTTCTTAGGAAATCAGAACATATGGTTTCCCAAATTCAGTGATTACGATTCTGTTTACACTTCTAATTGGACAAGGAGGTGGGGTAGACATGACTTGGGCTACCCATCCAGCTCACATTTCCTTCTGAAAACCACCATTTCCAAATCCTTTCCTGTGACTTATTCTTGGAAAATATTGAGCCACGACCCTTGCCCTTTGCAGCCAAAACTACAAGTAGAGGTGGACTGAACTACAGGTAGATTTGGACCCAAGATGGGTCAGTCAGGTGACTTATTTACGAAGCAATTTGAAGTTGGGATTCAGAGATCCTGGTAAGAGTCTGTTGGTATTTTAAACAGAAAGGTCATGTAAAGCAAGACAGTGATGACATGTGAATGCAGACACAGGGAATGTTGATCAAGGCAGAGTGATAATTCCACCTGCCCCAGAAAGAGAAGTGGAGACCAAGATTGGATGGTTCTGGGTTTCATGGTGTACCTGGGACCTATGATGTATTTGAATATTCATATAATGAATTCTCCTTTTTGCTTATGATGATTTGTGTGTTTATTTTGAGATAGTAGCTGAGATAGGTAAACATTTGCTTAAGCTCTCTTCTTATATATCTCCTGTGCATTCCAAAAAAGTTTTGATTAAGCTTTGGTCCCTGCAATGAATTGTAATGTAAGAAAATTAAAACTACTTATTAAAAGTAAATATGCTTTAGTTTCCTTACGGTCTCTAAACACCAATTAAAATGCACCTTATTTTTGAATTGACATATAATTAGCCATGATGGAAGAAACAGTAGGAGAAATCTGATTTTCTACTTGTTTCATCTTGCTTAAAAGTTTAGCTGGTGTCTGCCTTCAACAGACAGGAAATACTCACGAGGTAAGAAGGCAGCTGGTGTAGTCTTCCGGGTTCTTTGGCCTCTTATTAATTTTTTAAGCCTAAATCGCCTATTTCAAGTTTATCAAATCTTCTAAGATTTGCAAACTTTCAGGGAGCTGCAGGTGCAGCATTTAAACCAGCCAGATTCTCAAGATTTAAGTAAAAAAGTGAAAGAAATTGAAAAAGGCCACTTGCCAAATTCTACAGGGGGGTGAAAACTGTACACATTGAAGAAAAATGCCCTTCTTTACACAGACATAGACCATTAGTATTAGAGAGAGAGAGAGAGAGAGAGAGAGAGAGAGAGAGAGAGAGAGAGAGAGAGAGAGAGAGAGAGAGAGTGTGTCTGAATCCAGAGAGCTTGTCACCTGGTGAAGCCAAGGGGACAGATGAGTTTTGTCAAAGTAACATAACACTTTCTCATTCTTGGGAGGATGTCTCACTACAGTCAGAAAGAAAAGAGAAAGACAGTCAGCCGTGGTAATTTAGTGTTGATTACAAAAAAATCAACAACTTTGTTATTATTTAATCATTACTGTTACCTTCTGGCATCAACTTAATAATTAAAGAAATTAGAATGATTTATCAGTATTGTACCTGATCCTGCCTTAACGAAGACTAGTATGTCAGTGGCTGTAGGTCAGATGATTTTTTTTTGTCTTACTTTACGATTCTAAGCTATACTCCACACGAATTAACTTACCTATCCATGTTACCAAAGGGAATTAAATAATGGAATCTGAGATTAAACTTCAATATTTTGGTCAAATCAGAGGGATATGCCAGTCCTTTAGTTAGAAGTTTATATATCAGGTTGACACCTCCTGAGCATCAGCTGACAGAACTTTGGTTAGAAAGCAAAATGTCCCGTTAGTCTTGATGAAGTCATATATTCACATATTTAGAAGAACGTATGAGTATGCTGGATTTAGAAACACTGAGTTTCATAGACTTAAATATTCAACAGATTTTGCAGCTAGTCAATCATTTCTAAAATTTTTTTTTTCAATATTTGCTAAGTGAGGGGTTTTGTAAACTGCAGGCCTTGTGTAATGCAATGAACTGAACTAACCTTAAGTTGGATTATTAAATGTCGATTTTCAAAAAGGAAATTGGATCAGCGTTCAATCCGAGAAACAGAATTATTAGGAGATTTATTGCAGGGCATCGGCTTACATGATTGTGGAGCTCCTGGGCAAGTTCGAAATCTGTCAGTTAAGACATCAGGAAAATCCGGCTGGAGTTCTCAGGCACAGCCTAAAACTGCTGTCCACAGGCAGAATTTCTTCCTCTCCAGGGAAGCCTCAGCTGAGCTTTTAAGACTTCTCAGGTGACTGAATCATGCTGACCTTTACTTAAAGTTAGCAGATTATAATCACAGCTATAGAGTACCTTCACAGAACACCAAGATCATTGTGTCATTGAATGACTGGGGACTGGCACCTCACCAGATTGACACACATCAAAAAGACCACCACAGATTCCTAGACAGTGTGGACCAACCCATAAGGTGAATCTCTTCTTCCTGTTCAGTGGCAGTGGTGTTCACTGCTCTGCCTTCCAGCTCACTGATCCGTTCCTCTGCATCATTTTAGTCTACCATCGGTTCCTTCTAGTGTATTTTTTATTTCAAAAGTTATTGCATTAACTCTGTTTGGTTGTTCTTTATGTTTTCTAACGCCATTGAAAACTTCTAACTTCGATTCTGTGCATCCATTCTTCTCCCGAGTTCTTTCATCATCCTTATAATTTATTGCTCTGGACTCTTTCTCGGGTAGATCACCTGTCTCCACTTCACTTAGCTCTTCTCCTGGGGTTTTACCTTGTTCCTTTGTCTGAAACGTGTTCCTCTGCCACCTAATTTTGATTAAGTTGCCATTGGTGTTTTTGTGGATGTGGTTGGTTAGTTATGTTTCTCAACCTTGGAGAAGTGGCCTTTGTAGGTGACGTCCCATGTGTCCCTGGGGTGCACTCGTCCCTCATCACCCAAGCTACATACTCTGGGGCTTCCCGCTGAGAGGGCTGCTTGGGTCCTTCTGCTGCGGCGGGCTGACTGTGCGGGTGGTGTGGGAGGCTTGGTTGGCCCGTGGTCCCACTGGTGGCCGGTCCCTGCTTTATGTAGACGCTGCAGGCTGCTTTTTAGCAGGGCCTGGTCACAAGGTGGCTGACTGCAGGACCCCAGGACACCCTGGGGGTGCTAGTGCTGGCTCGCTGGTGGGCAGAGTCAGGGTCCAGGAGACTCCAGGGCTGTTGCCCCCATCCAGGTGGGTGAAGCAAGTCCTGGGGTGTTAGTGCCGGACTCTTGGCAGGCAGAGCCACGTCCATCTGGCTGAGGGCTCAGGGGTCCCAGAGTTGGTGTCAGATTGCTGGTGGCAGGGGGCTGGTTTCTGATACAGTTGGGTATGGGGTCTGAGGTGTCCCAAAGCTTGTATTAACCTGTAGTGAGCAGGGCCCGGGCGCAGGTGTTTCCAGGGCAGGGTCTGGCCCAGGCTCGTACTGAATTACTGCTTTTTCCTTGGGTCCTGGGACACATGAGATTTTTGTGTGTGCCCTTTAAGAGTGAAGTCTCTCTTCCAGAAATGAAGCCCAGCTGGCCTCGAAAGCCAAATGCTCTGGGGGCTTGTCTTCCCGGGGCAGGACCCCCCGGCTGGGGAGCCTGATGTGCAACTTGGAACTCTCACTCCTGTAGGAGAACCTCTTCGTTACGATTATTCTCCAGTCTGCGGTCACCCACCGGGGGGCGTGAGACTTGATTATATTGAGAGTCCTCTCCTCCTGCGTACCTCTTGTGGTTCCTTATGTCTAGAGCTGTAGACGACCACTTCTGGTAGGTTTCAGTCTGTTTTCGTAGATGGTGGTTCTGCAGGTAGTTGTGGTTTTGGGTACCCATGAGAGGAGGTGAGCCCAGGGTCTCTCTCCTCTGCCATCTTGGCCTGACCCAGCCCCTGAGGTCAGTCTCCTGTGTGATCTTATGCTCCTCAGTGATGTACCACCATTGATTAACTCCTTCATGAATCAAACATGTGGCAATTCCAAGAGATCAAGTTGAAAGAGACCTTTTTTATTCAACTCTCCATGGAATTTATAAAAAAGAAACGAAATGTAGGTGATAGAACATTCTCAGAGAAGCTTGCTCTCCACTTAAAAGAAAAAAATCCCTGTTTGGCTTTTTTGGTTTGAAAAAAGTTCTTTATCTCAGTAGTATTCTAAAAGCAGGTGACCATTATCCAGCACAAATGTTCTATTTCATTGACATTATCTCTGAGTGGTGATCCGGGGATAAAGCTGACTTACTTAAAAGTCACTAACCTGTGCGTTTTGAAAATATTATATAACTGCTTTGGTTTTATACTAATCATAATTGTTTCCTTCAAGTGGTTCTAATCAGTGAAGTTTTCTCCTATATTTACCTACCACTTTTCTCGCTGAGTTTTAGAGACCTTGGAAATTTTATTGGACTATGTCAGACGAAATTAATGAAAGCATCTTCTATTATATCACATTTAAGCCCAGAGAGTTATGATGGGAGAGTAAACTAACTCATGATAAATAGCACGTGCTAAGACGTTAGTCTGAATTTTAAATGGTGGTTTTCTAATAAATTTATCATGGGTTAGTGTTTTATTGGCCAAGAGGGGATAGTATGCTATATATACAAAAAGATGGCATTTCTCTCTGGTGCTAATAAATTGTATTCATTTCAGACATTCATGTAGCCAAATGATGTGAATTTTTTTGAGTAAATCAGGTCAGTAGATAAAAATGACAACAAACTAGTGCTTGCTGTTTCTGAAACCTGACATCTGACCGACTGCTGCACTGGAGCTTGGGTCTGGCTTCTCAGCCATTGCACGTATTACTTTTCTAATGACTTGAAAGCATGAAATTTTCATTTTTACTCATGTGGATGGCTTGACAAATTTGTACATGCTACATAATTTCTTTCCTAGCTTAGAGCAAATATTAGAATTGCATGTGAGAAATGTTCAGCGCCTCTGCATGTCTGGAAAGGCATTAGATTTCATTTTTTTTCTTTTTGTTTTCTTCTCATTCTTCTTCTTCCATAATATCACCATAAAACCAACAACTTGAGAAGAATATTTGCCACTATGTATTGAATACTTATTATTTACCGCTTACCATGCTGGGGGCTCTGTAAATCAGCTCTTCTCTTCCTTTACAAACATTTCTGTGTAGAGCTTTCCAAAGGCTGAGATGAGGAAACTAGGTTTAGGGAAACCAAGTACCTGGCTTCTGATCACACAGCTTCCTGGCACTGGGGTTGGTATTGGCACTGGTGTCTGCCTCTTTCCAACCCCCAAAGCTTCTCTGCCTTCCCATCTGTTGATTTAATTTGTTATTTGAAAATATGTAAACTGTATAATCCGAGCAAATGGTGGTTCCCAAAGCATGAAACTTTAAGTCCTCGTTTCCAGATAGACAACTACTTCTAGAAACCGTCTTCATGCGACTTACACAGAAATATCAAGAACAGTTCAGGTCACCACGATCCTCTTTAATTCTGACTCTGTATTTTGAAATTTCAAACTGTTGTGTATTGGTATGTAGGAAAATTCATGTAAATTATATAAAATTCACTTTTATACTAAGAATGCCTTTAAAAATCAAACATCTAAGGAAATTAATTGTGCAATTAAGATTGTGGGGCAAATGTTTAGCCTATTTTGTAGGACTGGCTGATTTTAAGCACTTTAGAAGCACCATTAACATGCAAGTAATTGCTGTGCTCCTTTGAAAGTGGTCTGCTTATTATCCAGTCATTAGGCTGATCATGAAAGAATTCTTGACAATTTGTTAACCTTCTTCAAGTTACTATATTTACTTAAAAGTCACTAACCTGTGCGTTTTGAAAATATTATATAACTGCTTTGGTTTTATACTAATCATAATTGTTTCCTTCAAGTGGTTCTAATCAGTGAAGTTTCTCCTATATTTAGAATACACTTAGGTCATAAGCAGTGGAGCATTTTTTTTTTCCCTTCAAAATAATCTTATTAGATATCCAGATGGAGCTGAAGTGTTGGACCGCATTCAGAAATGACCAGTGGATGGATATTTTGATTAACTTCACTTAGTGACCTAACGATTTATGATTGTAATGGCCCCTGGAACCACAGGACAACTTAAAAAAGTCATAATCCAATCAATGGTTGTTATTTGGGGGTATTGTCATTACCCTCATGAAACCAAAAGCCCTGAGTCAGTTAGGGCGTTCATAGTGTGACAGCTTACACCCATCTCAAAAGTCTGAATTAACAGTTTTAAAAACCTTAGTTGGTACATAAGAACCCTCTTGCTTTAAGATCAGATTTTTTTATAATCTGTTTTTGAAACCTGTCTTGCCATTTCAAAATAGGTATACCTTTCATTACATGGTATCAAAAAGGGCAGAGGCAGAAAGAAAAATGTTATTAGAAGACCAAAAAGTTGTCAGAAAAGTTAGGTAATATTTGTCCCTGGAAGACACAATTTATTCTCTATTTTATAACCTTCAAGAATCCCTCCACAGGCAAGGAGTGGTATCTCCATCACAAGGGCATAGTTTGGGACCTTACTCATGCCCAGATACATTCCAAAATTATGTAGATTCTATACTTGAACTTGTAGAAAGATGGAAACGTTGTAAGACACTAGAGCAGGTTTATAATACTGCTGACTGTCAGTTGTCAGGGAGCAGAAACAGTGCCTTGTCAGAAGAATATGGAATTTAATGCCGCGTAGGCACAGAGGACAGAGTAGCTACATAATTCGACTTCATTTTTCTCTAATAGCATAAACTTTCTATTTCCTCCCAAGCTGGTATTTTTATGCAGACATTTCCAGAATTACCTAGGTGTGTGTTGTACTCACGAGTGTTCTGTAGGACGGTTATAATAATACCCTGCTTTGAACTGCACTACAATGAGATGGAAGAGAAACCACTGTCTTGCACTGTGGCGTCTAAGCTTTTGATAACTGCCATTGTCATTGAGTATCTCAGCTTCATTTCCTAGATAAATAACACTGAACTTGTTACTGCTAATTTTCTCTCAACATCTATTAAGTACCCATATTGTGAATTTGTTTTTGACATGAGAGTTAAGGTTGGTTTCCTTTTATGTTTCAGAAATGTGTCAAGGGAAGGTTAGCTCAGGGAAAATACCTGTCATGAGCCATAGAAAAGACAGATGAGTGTGTGCAGCGACTAGAAACTTCTCAGCTATGTTAAAAAAAAAAAAAGAAATCAGATTGCCTGTCTGTACCTGAAAACTATTGTTTAAAGTCCACAAAACAAAAAACCCCAGTATTTTTAGTCATTGTACTGACTTTTTAAAAAAAGAAATTACATCAAGTAACTGGTTTTCTGCTGTTCCTAATTCCACTATTCCTCATTCAGCTATTATGCATCTTGGAAGGGGTGACAGCAGCGTTTTCTTCCTTCCTTTGCAGCTAGACGTGTTACAGAAGCAGTTTCTTTTGGGTACAAGTCCCCCTCTCTCTTGAGGATCTAGTCAACCTAGAGTACAGCCATATACCTCACTGAAGCAGATTAAAAATAAATAGGAAATCATATCACTTATACATGAAATCTAAAAAAAAAAAATGATACCGATGAACGTACTTACAAACTAGAAATAGACTCACAGACAGAAAATAAAATACAGTTACCAAAGGGGAAAAGGGTTGGGGGGAAGGATAAATGAGGAGTTTGGGACTAACATATACACACTTCTATATATAAAACAGGTAAACAGTAAGGACCTATGGTATAGCACCGTGAACTATACTCAATACCTTATCATAATCTGTAATGGAAAAGAATCTGAAAAATAATAGATACGTACGTATATGTGTAACTGAATCACTTTGCTGTGCACCTGAAACTAACACATTGTAAATCAACTATATTTCAATAAAAATAAATAAATCTAAAAAAATACACTAATTTAAAAAAAGTAGTAGAAAAAAAAATCTTATCTTCTTGACATTTTTTGTGCTGTTGGAAAAGTCCCTAAGACTAGAATTCTAGAAACCACCATGTGCACGTACCAACTTCCATAATGGAGGCGTTTTTTCTCTCTGAAGGCGTAATTGTCATTTTCATAGAAAAATCATATCTGGATTCGTGAATTGCTAATTACATCGTCCAATTTAGGGCAATAACTTGAATTCAGTTTCTAACAAAAACCATATTGAATAATGGCTGCCGGGCTGTTAGAAGCACAGCGGTTCTTTGGGTTCAAATGTGTCTTATTAGTGCTTGTGAGTGACCGCTCTGATGAGTGCCCAGCAGACCTCCTGGTCACATCCACCCACGGCGCGCCTGTGGTCAGGGTCACCGGGAGACCTAGCAGCCTTTTCCTCGGCTACATGGCCATGGGAAGGTCAAGTAGCGCTGTGCCAACAGTTAACGGGGGATTTACTGGAGCCCTCTGCTCTCTTGCTCTGCTTCCTGGCGCCGGCCGAGCCCTCTCCCCCTCCACACCTTAAATGTGACTCCACAGAGAAGTTCTGCCCAAGCAGTTTCGCACATGTCCACTTAACAGACGGCTGGAGGCGGGAGCACAGTCGTTCAGAAACCGCAATGTGGGGTGCTTGTGTGAAGGGCCAGGAGGGGGCCCATAAAGCCAGCAGATCAGAATGAGTCAGCTGCTGTGAGGAGAGTGGTTGAAGTAGCTTTAATGACTTCTTTTTGCTTAACTAAGGGCTAGAAGACTGAACTTCTATGAACAAGCACCATATAGAAGAATGGAAGAAAAAACGAAGTTCTTCAGAAGTATGAAATGGTGCGTTGCTAGTAACAATAACGTATCGACGATGTGTATAGCATTTTATGGCTTAGAAAATGTTTTGTATTTTTTAAAAGGGATTCTTGCATAAACGCATGAGGAGAGCAGGGCTTACTGGCCACATCTGGTGGAGAAGAGAGGTGGGTTAAGTGACTTGCCTAAGCTAGTAAATGAAACATCGGGGACCCAAACATAATGCTTCTGGCGTGCCTATTGCTATGATGGCTATTGTTGCTAAGACTCCGACAATATTCCTGCTGCCTGATATGGTGCTTCACACAGAGAAGCTGTTCGAGAATAAATGAATAAACGAATTGCCAGCAATGTTCAAAATACTTTATTTCCATCTTTAGCCGAACAGCATTCTGATATAGGAAACCCTGGTGAGATAAACCAAGCTTTCTTCATGTCATATGGATGAGTCTGACGGTAGAAATTTAGCAAAATCTCGTTATATGAAGACATTTCTCAAGTACCCATTGTAAAAATAAAAACAAAAAAACAAAAACCACACATTTACAAGATGGGAAGTGTATAAACAAAGCTGCCCCTATGTCTTGTCATGTTCTCTTAAGCCAAGTCTAAACCCAGCCCTGAAAATTCACCAAATCGGCCAATAATGACATGTTTCAGTGTTTCTTTCCTCTGTGTGTGAGAAAAAGCTATGCTTAATACAGAACTCATTTTACAGTTCTCAGCTTCCATAGAATACTCCCTGCAAAGCCCTCTTTGACTTTGTAAAGTCTGGGCCCAAACCTAGCAAACAGAAACTCCATGCATTCAGAACAGTTGGTCTCAGGTAACCAGGCACCTCCAGAGCGCGCAGTGAATAATCAGGAATGAGTTCCCCAAAGGATGCTACTTTGTGAAACTGCTCACGGGATTAGAGGTGTCAATACAGCCCTTTGGCGGGAGCCTACGGGCCACGATTGGAAAATCCTGAAATGAAACTCTTCCTCTCCTGGTACTTACCCTTCAAATATTGAAGAAGAATCCACGAACACAAAGCATCAGTACATTTTTATATTTTTCATGATGGATGATGCTAATTTGGAATGAGATTTGGAGGTTATTAACACTCTGGGGAATAGTCGATGCCTAGAACAGGGGAACTTACGAGAAAAACAAGCAGAAATCTTCAGGACAAGTGTTTCTGGATGTGCGAGACTCTTCAGTCATGTTGATGATGCAGAAAAAACTTTCTAAATAGAAACATTTTCCCCGCAGAGATTTTATGTGATGTGTGGTTCCACACATTAAAATATATATATTTGTACAATTTCTTTCTCATTTCTTTTCACCATTTATTTTGGTATTTTTATGATATAAATTAGACTTTGATACATAGAATGCTGAAGTGTAGACAGTGTTGATTTAATCCAGAATATTTTCTTCTAGAAAGAGCATTTTTTCCCCCTAAAAAAAGCATCTTGTAGAGCATGTCTCCCTCTCTCCATCCCCACTCCTGCTTCCTCCCTTCCTCATGTCCCACCTGCCCCAGTGCTTTTGTTGGTCGTAGCTGTTAAGCCCTGGGTCTCCCTAGGCACAGGTGTGGCCACTTGGTCCAGACTGGGCCAATCATCTTATTCCATCTACCTGCTCACAGTGCTTGGTCCAAGCAATGGCACATTCCCCAGAGGAGGTCAAAGAGCTCTTCCCAGGCATTGTGCAAACTGGAGCTGGTGCGAGGCTGGGAGGGTCCAGTCCAGCACCAGCTGCAGACGTGTTCTGTTCTTGTTGGAACAACTGATCTGAGGAAGCACTTTTTGTACCAGTGACCCTGGTTTGCACACGTGCTTTCTGATGTTCTTGACGTTTGACTACGTGAACCAATACCTTTCTCATTACTGCTCAAGTTCAGTTTTGATCCCTGGAAGCTCATCGGCTCCATTAGACTGTTAGAAACCTTAGTGTTCAAGTCAAACCTCCTTGGACACTTGTAAAGATTGGTCTGGAATTGCTGAGGGTCACTTCCAACTCACTCAATTTTATTGGCCTTTAAATCTCATGTTTTGAGGATTAGGATTTACCTTTCTCTTTTCTTACCTTCAGATTTGGGATGATAAAATTATTGTGTAATTCCACAGTAAGGTGCAGTGCTCATCAATAGCAGAAGGAAGAAATCTGAAGGATGTTTTAAAGGTGTAGAATGAGTGACTATTCTGTGCCCTGAGCACTTTCGAACATGCAGAATTCAAGAGTAACTGGCAAATAGGTTCCACTTTCTAGCTGCTTATACACACAGAAAGTGATGTTCGGGCGCTCTGCTTTCAGTGGCTTAGACTCTGAAGTTCATAGGTGTTCAAAGTAATTACCTGAAATAGTCTCTCTAATTCATGTTTTTATCTGGTAGTAACATAAAAATATAAGCTCACGAGGGAGGAAACAGGTGTAACGGGGGCATATCCATAAATACGTAAGTTTATAGTTCATACCTGTAGCATAGTCTTAGCTAATATTCTTTAAACAACATTTATCTCTATTTAATTAAATACTTACATGAACAGACATCTGTAGAAAGGATTAACATAAGATCTTCTCTTATATGAGAAATCTTCAGGTGATTTCCAGAACCCTCTATTTTTATTCTAGACCTGATTTCATTATAACCTGAAAAAAACCATCAGTTGATACTTTATCTTTACTTAACATGTGAAAATTAATATTCCCTTGGTGATTGATGTACCTCCAGAGGTACAAAACAAGAGTTGAAGAGCAAGGAGCAGATTGGATAGCAGCCACTTCAAAAACTAGACTAGAACAATAACATGTTATTATATATACAGTAATAATAATGAAGAACAATAATATTGACTATGCTTTTTCTCAGGACTCAGAACTTCTTAGAAAAATACTCTGGTGTGCTTAAAATTTTGAAATGCAGTTACAGGTGGAGAAGATGCAGGAATCAAACTGGGTTGTTACCTAAACACGTAATTTTGGAGTCTAACACATTCTTTGGGATTGAGTCATTAAGAAACCATTTATCTACAAGAAGTATCTGCAGGAAGCACTGAATCCAGGTGGCTATGAAGTTATATTTTAAGGAACACTCAGAGAGAAAGCATAGCCAACTTTAACGGAGAGTTGTGAATAAGCAGTAAAGTGATTTCATCTTAATTTAGTAAACATTTTCCTTCTTGAAACTGAAGCAAAACTCCAACATATAAATTTCCAAAAGCTCACTTTATAATTTAACATGAATGCAGTGAACTTTACAAAGAAAATAAGATTACTTAAAAAAATTTTAAAGCAGAAGAATTGTGCAAAAATGAGAAGACGCATTTTGGTCCATTTTCCCTTCCCCCTGCATTGGGTAAGAATGTGTCCAAGAATATAAGAAAATGTGTCTACTTGAGACACACAGATAATATGAATAATATTGATGATTTTGTGAAATAATTTGTCTGAATATAGAGGTTTGGAGGGCAGTGGCTTAGCAATCAAAATATCTTTGTCATGATAAGAAAAACTTTCCAGTCATATGATTTTGATAGTTTCTTGAAACAGATGACATAGTTTATTCTTAGGGACCTTTCATTTTACCTAGAGAAGTCATTTTTTTTTTTTTTTTTTTTTTTTTTTTTTTTGCCACCCTGCGTCCATTTCTACTTCCTTCTGATAATGAGACATGGTACCTCCCCTCATGTATGCTCCTCCCATGGGCTTCAAGACAATTGACATCACCCCTGGGCTTTGGGAGAGGAGTGAGTGAACAAGACTAAGAATATAGCAAATTCCAACCCTTTGATTACAGCGATAGGTTCAGGGATGGACCCATGATCCACACCTGTCCAATGAAAAACAATCCCGGAACTACTGTTTGTGGTATCCAGGAAGCAGTTACCTCTCATTGTATCTTCCTGGTGCAACCTGAAAACGAAAGATGTGAGTGCAATGAGTCTACCCTAAATTGTTCCGGTAGCTGAGCTAATGTAGTTTCTTTTTTAAAATTTAAGAAAGGAGTTTAAATTGGATTTCCTGTTGAGTACGGCAGACAGAGTTCTTACTGACAAATGTTACTGCTACAGAACCAGACTTAGGTCTGCTCACCTGTGTGCCATGAAGGCAATCTGCTGACACCCGGTTGTAGCGAAGGAGAGCGCAGTTCATTGCACGATGCCAAGTGAGGAGCCCAGGGCAGCTAGTGCTTACAGGCCCTGAACTCCCTGATGGCTTTTAGGGAGAAGTTTCTAAAGACTGGGTGAGGGAGGGGGGTGGTGGGGTGCACGATCAGCTCGTGGACATTCCGCTGACTGGTTGGTGGTGAGGTCATTCATTGGGAGTCACCATGATCAGCCTTCTGGTTCCGCCGGGTCTGGGGTCTGTGTGTTTGTGGGCAGCATATGGTTAACTCCTTTCACCTGGTGAAGGTTTCAGTGTCTGCAAAACAGCTCCAAGGATATGGCTCAGAATATCATCTGTAGCCTTTGAGGAGGAACTAAAGGTCCTCAACTTTGTTTAATGGCTAAACTACTATAGTTTTATCTTTTTTGACTGTTTCTCTTTGCTTTTGTATTTTCTCACTTCTCTGATTAAATTTATTCCTTGGAACTTGGGAAAGGCCTGAGAGACTAAAGATGGTTTTTTTGTTTTGTTTTTATTTTTTCTTTTTCCAAACAAGAGGCAGGCAGAAGAGGAGACTGGGGGGTGGGGGTGGGGGTCTGTCCCAGGAGGGCCTCATGGGGTCCTGCTTGGTTACATTATGAGAACAAAAACCAACTGGGGAGCTTGTTAAAATGACAGATTCAAGGACTAGACTAACTGAATCAGCATCTCTGGAATTTGGAGCCTAGGGTTTGGTATTTTAACAAGAGTTCCAGATAAATTTTATAATCACTCAATTTTGAGAAACACTCTCCAGGAATTCCTAAAGACTAACAGTTGAATGTTATTCAGTTTGGTGATAAAAAGCACATACTTTAGAGCTGACAGAAGTGGGTTCAAGGTCCAGCTCTACACTAATTAGGTGAGTTGTGGCAAAACACATCATTACCCTAGTTTCAATTTCCTCATCAGTAAACTAGCAGTAATAGTGTTTCATGCATCAAAGTGTCGCTTTATGTAAAATGAGATGATGTACCCCGGGTCTTAACACAGCATGTGCACATCATGAGTGTTTAATTTCATTAGTGTGTATTATGTTGTTTAATTTATTGTTAGAGGAAGTCAAACTCTTGTGAAACGTTGGGAAAACAGCTCATATTTGGAAAACCTGAGCCCCACCTTTAATACTGAAATAAATCAATTGAACAATGGGCTGTACTCAAAATTTATAAATATTTTAATTTTTACCAAATATTTGGGTCTTCATGTGATACTTTATTTTTTTCATAGTTGATACAATATAAAATGTAATCAAATTTATTCATTTATTCAGTAAATCCATTCATTCATTTGTTCAGTCAGTCAGTTTGACCTCCGTGGGCAAGGCCATATTGAAAGGCCATTGGTCTATGCAGCACAGGCAAAAAGGCCAAACATTTAGTCTGGAAGGAGTTACCTCCCATAGCTGTGGGTCCAAAGAGGGGCCTGATTTGACCCAAGAGAATCCAGGGGAGGAAAGAATCTTGTTGCTTGCTGCCAAGTCTGGCCCGGGAGGTCTTCCCTCGCACTTGGATAAATGTGAGAAGAGAATTCCAGGACACGGTTTTCATTTAGCATCACCCGTAGCAGGAGAGGCAGTCTGACAGCTGGGCGCAGGGTTCCTTCTACACAAGAAATGGTCTTCAGGGAGACAGAGGCTTGCTTAACTGGGTCAGGAGATAGAAGCCTGGGGCTCCATCAGCAATGCGCTAACCATCTAAGAGCTGGTGGTGCTTCCCTGAAGGGAAAGATGAGAGGGATTTCCGTTTTTGCACCTGGAAGTGAGTAAGAGGGCAGAACAGAGAGACGAGGAGGGGGAGGCCAGGGGGCAGAGCCCGGGAGACAGTGTAAGGCACGGTTTCAGGTCCGTGGGTCTTTCCTTCGGATATAATGGCTACAGAGTATTTTCAAATTGGACTGTTTAAATTGGTACAATTAAGTAAAACCCTCCTAGCCTTCTCCTTCCTTCCTGTCTGCAGTCCCATCTCACGTGAAGTCCACCTCTGATACTTTTTCGTTTTTAATGAGAAAATGGCTGAGTCAACTAGATACCCAACAGAGGCTGACTGCCCGCAGACAACTTGAGTCGCAGTTTTCTGGGCACAGATACTGATAATTAATAGCACAGCAGCTTTGTAAGCTGTAAAGCAGAACTTTACGCCTGGTTCAGGCCACATAAAAAATCTCTGGGGTGGGCAAGCTAGGTGTCATTGCCTTCCTGTTACAGGTGAAAATAAAATAAACTCAAGCTCAGAAAGGGTAGACACCTATTCAAGACCCAGAGGTTGGTAACTCTAAAGACTAATTTTTTAAAACCACTTTTTATTGTGTTAAATGAAATGCACATAACATAAAATGTACCCTCTTCATTCTTTTTAAAGGGTACAGTTCAGTGGTATTAAATACTTCCACATTCTCATGCAGCCATCACTGCCATCCATCTCTATAACTCTTTTCATTTTTGTAAAACTGAAACTCGACAATCATTACACAATAACTCCCCCTTCTCTTTTCCCCCCAGCCCCTGGGAACCACCATTACACTTTCTGTCTCTGTGATTTTGGCTACTCTAAATATCTCATATAGATGGAATCATACAGTATGTGTCCTTTTGTGACTGGCTTTATTTCATTTAGCATAGTATCTTCAGGATTCATCTGTGCCATAGCATGTGTCAGAATTGTCTTCCTTTGTCATGACTGAGTAATATTCCATTGTATGTGTATACATTTTGCTTATCCAGTCATCTGTCAATGGACTTATGGGTTGTTTCCATAGTTTTTAGCTGTTGTGAATAATGCTGCTATAAACATGGGTGTACAAACATGTTTTTGAAGTCCTGCTTTCAATTTAAGGACTAATTCTTTTGATTGGGAACTGGATCATTCCAGGTTCGTCCTCTCAGTTGCCAGACCTGAAGGGTCCTTATAAAACCACCACAGTTGTGATCTGATCTTCTAGACAATAGCCAAGGACTCTGACCTACCAGCAATACCTTTATACACTTGAACCCAAATTGTCTGTCCAGTAAGACTGAAATTTTTGACTCCATCTCCTTATCTCTACCAGGATACCTTCTCTAATCTCTTTAGATTGGGCATTTGCCTCTTTTTTTCATTGCATTTTAGACTTCATGGTCTTGTGTTGAGTTTTACTCAGTCTTGGCATATTGGTTTCCTGTGGCTGCTGTGACAAATTGCCACAAATTTAATGGCTTCAAACAACAGAAATTTATTTTCCCACAGTTCTGCAAGCCAGAGTTTGAAATCTGGGTTGAAATCAGGATGTCAGCAGAGCTTCAGTGTAGCTGAATCTCTAGGGGAGAATCCATTCTTTGCCTCTTCCAGCTTCTGGTGACTGCTAACATTCTCTGGTTTGTGGTCACGTCACTCCAATTTCTACCATTGTTACAGTGCCTCCTCCTCTTCTGTGTCTGTGTCAAATCACCCCCTTGCCTCTTTTTTGTAAGGACACTTGTGATTGCATTTAGAGCCCATCCACATAATCCAAGGTAATCTCCCAATCTCAGAATCCTTAATGTAATCACATTAGCGAAGACCCCTTTTCTATTCTGTGTAAGGTAAAAGGTGCAGGTTCCAGGTTCTGGGCACCACTATCCAGCCTATCATAACCTGTCCTCTTGAATGAGGACGCTGCACATCCTGCTTTGGGTCCTGGAGAGTTTCATTTCCTGCTCTAAACCAGGGCCACACTTAGAGAGTGTTTGATTATTGCTCTTAGCCTACAAGTCTTTTCCTTAAACCACACTGCTATTTACTCTGCAAATTTATGGCACAGGTGAATTTGACTTTGGAAATCACCCAGGTTTTTTTCGAAGAATCATCGTTGAGTGATTTTAGAGTTTATTTTTGAAAGGCATAAGATCCAGTTACCCAATCACTTCCCCATTCTTCTGCTCTTGTTCATAGCGCAGCGTCTTCAAAGAGTTGTCACATATGTCGTGTATTTATTTCATAACTTCCTAATCCATCTTTGATCCTTTATAATTGGCTTCCAGCCCCATTCTTTCACGGAAACTGCTCTTGCTTTGTTCTCTAATAACAAGTATGACCGTATAATTATCCAAAGGAGGCTATTTTGAAAGTGCAAGTAGATACACTATGCTAACCACTGCTCTAGACACGAACTGCGTGAGGGCTTGTGCACATCCTCGGACTGACCCAGGAAAACTGGGGGCGTGGTTACACTACCCATGGTCACACTGACAAGTTCAGTACCTAGTACTTTATCTTTGTCTTAGCAGCATCCTACCAACTTTTTAACACAACCAATTTTCTCTCCTTTTCCAATGCTGCTTTCCCCCTTCCTTCTGCCATACCAATGCTTTTCTCCTGTTACTTTCTTCTACCAGGAAACTCCAGCTTTTTCCTGTTCTTGGCTACTCTTTCTAAGCCTGATCATCTGGTTGTACCTTCTCTACCCAGTATCTGTATTCTGCATTCTCTTGGGGCTCAGTTTGGGCCCCAAACTCTCTTTCCACCAAGTTTCCTGTGACTTTAGGTGTCGTCGCACGTTGACAATTTCTGAATGTCTCCAGACCTTTCTTATGTGCTCCACATTCAGATGTTCGGCTACGTGTTGATACCCCCTCAGGGATATGACACTGGTCCTTTAAGAGTTAGACTCTTTTTTCCTATATGTGCCCATACCCCAAACTGTCCCTCTCCAGTCTGCTGTGTCACAGAAAATGTTACTATCAACTAAAAGGCTGTTCAAGCCAGAAACTCACCCCATCCAAATCCATCTGCAATTGTTTGTTTTTACCCCTAAAACACATTTTAGATGTACCTGCTTTATTTTCATTTCTTTACCACTGCTGAATCACACCTTTCCTGCAGCCTTTTTTTCTTTTTCACTTTTTCTACTTGGAATTCATTCTCTACATAATAGGCGAGATGCATATTTTAATACACACCCACACGACTGATACACTTTTTTGTAAACATTAAATTAATAAAACTTCTATTCACTTTAAATATTGATTCTCTATGGCTTCTTAAGAATTGGCTCAGTGGTTTCAGTGCCTAAAGGGAAATTAAGATACTAATAAATAGGCACATAGTGAAGATTTGTAGGACTTGACATAAGGAAAAATTTCCCCAGAACTGATAAGGAAGCATAAAGTTTCTATTGGACAAGACACGGTACATTTGCGGACATGGGTATGCAAGGAGAAGTGAAAATGTTACGAGGTCACATCTTAGTGCCCTGATACCCCTCCACAGGGTAAAACCCTAGGACAAGGAGGCAGGTGTTGAGAGAAACCGTAGGCAAGGAGGAGGGAAGCCAAAACCAGAGAACCCTTGGACTCTCATCCATTGTGGCTCATAAGATTCTTGGAAAGGAACATCTCAGAAGGCTAGGTGATGCTATGGAGGAAAATAAGGTCTTGATATGCTCGGCAGAGAGAATGCTGGTGGTAAAACCTGCATATAAAGTAAGGAATCAGTTATTCCAGAATGCTGTCAGTGGGGCATTTGAGAGAGATCTGATTTGAAAGTCATTGAGTCTGCCATATGATTACCATGGCCAGGGGAAAGGTAACTCTCAAACAGAGGTTGCATAGTGGACAGCCTACTTGGGGTCCAGGTGGGAGATAAGACTCAGAGATATAATAGTGGCAGAAAGAGTTTAGATTGGGCCAAGTCAGGGGAATAATGGGATCCTGTTGTGCAGAGAGAAAAGCTCCTCAGTGTCTTCAGGGGCAAACCTTGGCAGTAAAGGCCAGCCAAGTTCCCAGTAGTGAGAGGGAGTAAAGGCTAACTTGGAAGTGGTGAAGATCCATACTTGGTCATGCTCTCCGAGAGAACGTACACACCTCCGCAGAAGCCATCTTGAAAAGAAATGGCAAGAGCAGGGGTTCCACAAGGAGAAGTGCAGAGATGACAGGGAGTTAGAACTTTGAAGTTCATGACTTTATACAAAAAAAAAAAAAAAAAAAAACTTAGCTAAACAGAAAGAGGCTGCTTTAAACAAAAAAGAAGTAACAGTCTCCTTTCATTGGCAAGATTGAGATACATCTCATTACGCAGCAAGAATTGGGGATCGTGAGAAGGAGAAGAGCAGTCATAGACAGTAAAGAGCGTGCGTGATTTTGCACAGCTGAGGTCACGCGTGCAGGTTTTTCAAATCTTGGTCCACCTAAATCAGATTTTAACTCTTCTGTGTCCCCAGCTGGCTCCCATCTCCTTTCAAATCTAAACTTGGTCAATCTGGCCCAACTCCAACTCCCTAGCCTCTTCATCCTGTTCTCCCCTCTTGCTCAGTGAGGTGCAGATGTGCTAATTATCTGTCCAGCCCTCGGATGAGCCAGGCTCTTTCCCAGCTCGGCCTTTGCTCAGTTTTCCCCTCCATCTGGAATGTTCTGTGTTCCCAGCATTCCCTTGGATTACCTCTCAGTATCCTGTGGTTGCAGTTTGAATGTTAGCTCCGTGGAGAAGTCTTTCCCTGTGAATTGTCTCCATTCCCCATCAATAGTGATGAACCATCTCTAAAGATGCAGTATTTCTATACTGCAATCTAGCACCCATTACAGTTATAATTATCACACCAATCTGGTCTTGTCTCCATAAGCAAAGCATAAACTCCATGGAGACAGGGATCCTATTCATATTGACCCCTCTTGCTTTTCCAGTATCAGTTCAGACACTGGTACGCTGTTAATATTCAACAGACATTTGTGAATGAAAGAATATCACTTTATATTCAGTGGTCCCTTATTAGCAACAATTAAATTAAATATTTTAGATCACCATTGCATATCTTCCACTGACTTTATAAATGTACTTCCTGCTTTTTCCCCCGCAAACCATATACTCCCCCCAAAAAATGCTGAAATATTTATTAGTTCCAATTTTTGTCTTATAAATTCTTTGTAACTTTTTTTGTTCGTATAATAACTTCTTTTATCTGAATAGCCCTTTTTCATTTCTAAAGGTTTGGTCTTATATATTATTTAAAGCTCTTTCCACATACCACCTTCCCTCTGAGGCTTCTGTGAACATCAGTGTGATACCCTGTTCTGTGCAATTTTGTCTTTATCTGCCTAAAGTATCTGTCTCATTTGAACTATAACCACATAATATACATGTATGTGTATAGATAACACATTTTTTTCTGTTAGTGTAAAAATGTATAAGATACACAGATTTATCCTTTAGTTTGTTGGTACCCTCAGCACTGTGCTTTACATGTGAATAAAAGGCACTAAGTAACTACTGGTTGTATATACTAGGAAAAGGAAAAAAATATTTTATAATACAATCTCTTTGAAAATTTTTTTCTGCATCTACATGCATACTACAAATTACACCTGTAGCATCAGAATCACACACAAATGACACATTTCTTAAATTGCTATGTATATATATTTAAATGTGTGACCACGTTCACACAAGTCGAGGGGAAAGATTGAGTACAGAGACTTTCAGAAGTAGCATTCCTTCGCCTTTTGCCAAGCCCTGGAAATTGTAGTAGGGGCTTTACGTACACTGTCTAATTTAAATTTAAGCCCACAACATTCCTTTAAAGCAAATGCCATCGTCAGTTTTTTGAAACATCCTATTTCAGGAAGAAATAGACACAGTAACAAATAAGGAGCCACACTGACAAAATTAAAATGCTGCCGTTGTTAAGAGGGTTCCACACCAAAGACCAGTTTCCACTTGAATAAAGAGAAAAGTAGCTGAGGGAATCCACCCCAGAGCCGAAGAATAGCACAGGAATCAAATCCTTAAGAGAGATTAAGAAGGTGAAAAATCGTTCCACTAAGAGGTATTTTGTCAAACTTACACAGAGAGTCAGAACAGACATTAGCAAAGACAGGAAATGAAAGGGCTGCCATTAATTTATAAAGAAGAATGTTAATTAAGACCTGAGAGGAATCTGGGAAAAATTACTTCTGTTATTTATTTCAAGAAACCTTTTGAACTGCTAATGAGAACGTTTGGATTATCTCAGGAATAACTGCCGTAGTTTTTACTGTATCAAATTATGAGTTTCTAAAGTTAAGGTGAAGGAGAGAGATCAGTCACAAAGGAAAGGAAAAATGTATAGTGATATGGAAATAAGAAATTGGTAAATGAAGAATAGATTATACTTAGGTAAATAGAAAGTAAAACAAAACCTAGGTGCTTAAAAAAAATCTAGTATTCAACAATGACAGTGGCATCTGGAGGGTTGCCTGTAACAGTAAACCCCAATTTCCCATTGTATCCATGGACTTAGAGAAAATAGGAGGAGGAGGAAGGGGAGAAGGTGGAGAAGATGTTATTACTGAAAGACGGGACCCCTCCACAGAATCAGAAAGGTTTTTTTTGTTTGTTTGTTTTTTCTTTTGAGACTAACTGTAAGGCCAATAAAACTTAAAGGAAGCACGGTAGATGGGCTGTCCTCGCCATACTGCCAGTGATCTCATGCAAAATGATCTTCAGATCACAGGTGAAAAGTTTATACCAACCAAAAATCCAGGCAGGAGTCACCTTGGCTGCTTTAAAAAGCATCAGGCACCCAGAAGTTATTTATTCCTTCCTCTAACCATTCTCTCTCTCCGCTACATTTATTTGTTCACTACGAACCGCCAGGACAGAACTAAGCAGAAAGGGTGAGAGAAGAACCAGTGAGCTCGGGCACGTGTCTCATCTTCCCAGTTCTGTACAGGCAGAGAAGAGACAGAGCTTCTGTTTCTTCCTGAGCTTTGCGCTTTTTCATATACTCCTCTTGACAATCAGGAAAAAGTCGATACAACCCAAGGGGCCATAAAATGAAGCCATGAGCAATTCAAATAAACAGATCATGTATTGATCTGAATAGATCTTCTTGTTTCAGAGTAAATAGAATAAAAATACTGAAATCCAAGGTAAAGATAAGAATGGGCTAAAGAAATGAAACAAAACAAGCTTATAGGATAATTCTTCTACAAAACCAGAAAAATTGTCTTTCATAAAAAACTGGTACTTTCAAATTTAGAAAAAAACGCAACTCTCTGGAAGGGAACTGGAATATATTGAAGAAAGAACAGGAATGGATAAAAAGACAACATGATGATGGAATGAGGGAGGCGATGGGTGAAAGAGGAAGAATTGCAATAAAATTAAAAATGCAGGTGCACAATTAAAACTATTATTGGAGGCAGTAAAAGATTTAACTTTATAATAAGTAGAAGTAGTGATGTGGGTGACCAACCTGAGAGGATGCAAAGAATGTTTGGGAAAAAAGAGTAAATGCATGAAAAATAATGAGAAATTTAATGATAGAGTAGAAATCACAAAGTGTTTTTAAGAATTACAGATATACCTTTAAAACACATCAAAATAAATGGAAACAGTTCTTGAAAAATGTCCTGGGGAATTTGATAGGAATCATTAAATCTGTAGATTGCTTTGGGTAGTATGGCCATTTTAACAATGTGAATTCTTCCAGCCCAAGAGCATGAGGTATCTTTCCATTGCTTTAAGTCATCTTTAATTTCTTTAAGCAGTATTTTATAGTGCTCCATGTATAAGGCTTTTAACTCCTTGGTCAGATTTTATGCCTAAGCATTTTTTTTGATGCAATTTTTAAAAAAGATTGTTTCTTTACTTTCATTTTCTGATATCTCATTGTCAGTGTAAAGAAATGCAGCTGACTTCTGCCTGTTAATCTTGTAACCTGCTACTTTGCTGAATTCTTTTATCAGCTCTAGTAGTTTTTGTGTGGAGCCTTTAGGGTTTTCTATATATAGTGTCATGTCATCTGCATATAGTGACAGTTTTACCTCTTCTCTTCCATTTTGGATCCCTTTTCTTTCTTTTTCTTATCTGATTGCTGTGGCTAGGACTGCCAATCCTGTGTTGAATAGAGGTGGTGAGAGTGGGCATCCTTGTCTCGTTCTGGATTTTAACAGGCAGGCTTTCAACTTTGCACCATCGAGTACTATGCTGGCTGTGGGTTTGTCGTAAATAGCTTTTATTATGTTGAGATATGTTCCCTCTCTATCCACTTTGGTAAGGGTTTTTATCATAAAACAGAAATTGAAACAATGCTGTAAACTGACTATACTTCAATTAAGGAATGTGAAAAAAATCTAAATAAATGGAAACAAGTAATTTAATGAATTGAAGAAAATTTCCATCAAAGAGAGGCAATGTCAGCCTTTCTGGATTCTAGCTTTGGGTAAACCTCTCTGACTTTGCACTTTATTTCAGATCTGTGAAATTCTCTACATGCATATTAATGCAGTCAGCTGCCTGTCTTCATTATGCCATTTCATGGTATTTCAGAGAGTATCCATTCTTTGACTCCTTCAAAATCCTTTTCATAAAAATACTTGCAATGGAGAGAGTAGTTCGTCCTTTAACTTTCTCTTGTCTAGATCAAACACCAGTACTCCATTTTATTTTTCTTCACACGACCAGTTTCTCATGATAGCTTCTGTGGAAGCACAACATCCTTACGTACGAGATGATTACGTAAATTGAGTATGTGAGACAAAACAGACTCGTAAATATGTTACTTCTCATTCTTGCGTATCAGTTTAACATTTTAGTCTCAACATATTTGTGTTTCAGGAATCATAGAATAAATACTTATAGAAGATAGCTCTGGAATATCATTAATTGGAGTTTTTTTTTTCAATTGTGGTATAATTACCTAATGTAAAATTTACCATTTTGATATTGTTAAGTGTGCGGTGCAGCTCAGTAGCATTAAGTACATCCACACTGGTGAGCTGCCGTTCCCACTCTCCACCCACAGAACTTTCTTCATCTTCCAGAACTGAAACTCGGTACCTATTATGCAACTACTCCTCATTCCCCCATCTTCTCAGCCCCTGGCAACTGCCGTTCTACTTTGTCTCTGTGAATGTGACTACTCTAGGTTCCTCATATCCTCATGTAAGTGGAATCGTGCAGTTTATTCTTTTGTGATGAGCTTCTTTCACTTCACGTTATGTCCTCCAGCTTCATCCATGCTGTGGCATGTGTTAGCCTGTCCTCCCTTTTTAAGGTTGAGTAATACTCCATTGCATGTATCTACCATATTGTGTTTACCTCTTCATCCATCGGGGAGTACTTGGGCTGCTTTCGCCTTTTGGCTGTGGTGAATAATGCTACTATGAACATGGGTGTTCCCTGCTTTTAATTTCTTCTGGCTCTATGCCCAGAAGTGGGATTGCCGGATCGTCTGCTCATCTATGTTTAGATTTTGAGGAACCACCATACTGTTTTCCACAGCTGCTGCACGAGTTTACATTCCCACTAGCGATGCCCAAGGGTTCCAGCTTCTCCAGGTGCTTGGTGATCTTAAACACAATTTATTTTCTCTTTAGGTGGAATGATTATGCATTGAAGAAGTTGGGAAGAGCTACATGACCTTTAAAGCCCCACCAGTCCTGTCACTGGCGATGCCTTGGCTTCAAGCAAGCTCACTGCGTAGTTCTCTGCTTGCCCAAAAGAGTTGGTAAAACTTTTATTAATACATGATTTTCTCTTAAAGAATGTATTACATGCCCAATTTAATCCTTCAATTAATACAGCAATATATTATTCAATGCATATGTGTGTCCCCATGTTCTGCTGTTGATCCTGTAAGAATGAAGTATTTGGTGGATGGAGAGAGTATTGTATTTGGTGTTGGTGTGTTGAAATGGGAGCAAAAACAGTGGAATCTTTGCCTTGAGGTTAATTCTCTAAAAACAGACCCTGACGTGAAGATTAGTGTAAAGGTGATTTACTATGAGGTGCTCCCAGGAGAAATCACTGGAGGAATGGAGGAAGAGGGAAAGAGAGGGGGGCAAGCCAAACGTGGGTACCGTATCTAGGCTGCAGTGCTGTGGAGCAGTGTCTCCTCGCAGAGAGTCACTTGGGCTCAGTCCTGCAAGGGAACTCTGGAAATAAGTTGGCTTATACCTCAGAGTTGTCACAACCAAGGGCATGGGAGCTGGACTGTTTGTCAGTTATTGGTAAGATCTGATCTGGAATTTCCACCTTTCCTGTGTATGTTGGCAAAGCAAGTTCTGGCAGCCCGAGGCAGCCCTTCACCAGACGTGGGTATTGGCTGCTGGGATAGAAAGCACGCTGGGCATGTGCATGAAAATGGCAGAAGCATGAAAATGGCAGAAGCATCCAAAGTGATGTGGACTGACAGCCTCTGATGCAGCTGTCAGAAAAGGCAACACGGATCCTGAGGGTAAGGACAGACAGCAGGGGTCAGGGTCGTGTGCATGCAGTACCAGACATTGCATAGAGAGACCATGAAGAAAGAACTTTGTATCAAAACTTTATTTATTAAACAAAAAAATGCACCATTGGAATAACATTTCTATAAAAAATGAATATGAGACTGTTCTACAGTGATTACAAAACCCCTTTTTCCTCGTGTAGTAGTATACAAGATCCTGTGTAGAAACAGTCATTGTTTTAAACTGTAAGCAAGCCTCCTTTCTCATAGAACAAGATTTACACTTAAATATTGCGGTCGCTAGTCTAACTTGGTTAACAACGCTAGAGTCTGACAATGTGAAGAAACTCTTGGGAGGCGCAAAATACCTTTTCTTCTTTTTTTTAAAAGGCATCTTGTCGCCACAAAAAGTTTCTTTTTCCACTAAGGCTAGTCAAAGCTGTAGTATACCCATTTCTACCAAATAAACCTACCACCCGCTAGCACACTCACGATCTGAATGGCAAAGCCCTTTGAGAGAACGAGGAGCACTGATCTGTAAAATGCTATCAGCATGTTGTGGGTTTGGTGTTCTCCTGTCCGAGCGACCCGGAAGGGGAGAGGGCTGCGATGATGGAGGGTCAGTGGAGGGCTTTGCCTCGGCGTGTCCTCACACTCAGCAGTGGACAGTTCATTTCCAAAGCGGCCCCTCTGAGATACGGAACACTGCAGCTTTAACAGCCATGCCTAGATTCCCAACCAGATCTCCCTTTGTATCATAAATTATCCAAAAAGAAGCCACTCTAAATAATAAATTAAATATTACTTATAAAAAGTACACCCCGGACCCACCCGCCCATCCCCCCAAACAAGCTGACAATTCACAAAGTTCAGAATTGTCAAGTTTACCCTACAGTAATAAAAAACAGCATTTCTCCTCCTCCCCAACATTCCTTTCTCGCATCTGAAAATACACTTTCAGCGCACGGTGAGATCCCTTGGCCCATGCATCTGTGTTTACGACATCTGGTAGAGTTCTCCTGTTGCTTCTCCACCGAACCAAAAAAAACCACAGGGTGACAATGTACAGAGGCTCTCTACTGAGAGCAGAAGAAGACATCCTTCAGAGAGTGCACCTGGAAGTCCACCGAGTGAGCAGCACCCAACGGTGGCAGCGGAGCCCACGGCCGGGCGTGGCGTCTGGTCTCTGTATTAGCTCACTGACTGAGACCTTCGGGCATTTCTGTTCAGAATCAGTACCTTTTGGCAGCAGGTATTTGAATAGCAAGTAACTCTGGGGCATGGGAGCACATACTTCCTAATGGAATAGGATATCATACAAAACATCTATGGTTTTTCCAAAGTATCTGATTTAATTTGAAACATGGAAATCAAGTGAAAAGCTTTTCTGTGCACTATTAAAGTGATTTCTGAAAGTTACCAGAGAAGTACAAATTATGAGTAAAATGTTGCTTTGAAAGTAATTTAAAAAAGAGAGAGATTGCAGATTTGAGTGTATCACTGCTCTGCAGTTCGAGAATGTTGTGGGCTCTGTGTTGTGTTTATGGGTTACAGACAGGCCTGGACACTAACCTCAGGTCTTAGGGATGGTCTGCGGTTGGATGAAGATAAACTGGTTGAGGAAGGGAATGCAGCCTTGTTCCACATCTATTTTAAAGTCTTGAGGACTTTGTTTTTCATAAACACACCTAAAACTAAGAAACTTTTCTCTTTTTCTCTCTCATGAGCTAGAAATGGATATTCTAAAACTACAAGAAGTCAGAGTCCGGGACACCATTTCATCTAAAAGGTAAGGTGATCTCTTATAAGTGACTTTTCTTTTTTGGTTAGAATTATAGTCTGGCAGCCATGTATGATTACATTTGTTACATTTAGAGAAGACCTTGAGACATTGAAACAAAGTCAACAGACAGATGGATCCCAAGGGTGGCTAAGAGTGAGCAACCATCTTTAAGCACAGACTAGGAAGGCTTCCAGAAAGACCTGTACTTCGATTATTTATTGGAAGAGCCAATGAGTGCCAAACGTTGCCATTTTAAAATGTTGTCTGGAAGTGACACACTAATGCTGGACGGCTCTCCATTTGTAGCTCTTAACCAATGCAGAGGACTGAACATTCATGTCATTTTGAAGAACATTTATTTCGAAGAGAATAATGTTATATCCAACTCCTCACAGGAAGCCTTAATAAATTCACCTCTTCTACCCCTGGCTCAATATGTTTCTTTTCTTTTCTTTTCTTTTTTCTCCAGATTGTTCAGTCGGGTGTGCATTCCATAATACCCAAATGTAAAGTTCCATTTAAATGTTCTCGATGTTTATAGCTCTGTCTGCTCTACAGAGAGGTAGCTGTGACTGGTTGCTTCCTGAATGTGAATCACTAAGAAATATTTAACTTTTGGCTGGGGCATCCTCCAACTGGGCTTTATACATTTGTGAGCTATCTGCATTTTTGTGAGTTTAACAAATGCAGAAATTTCAAGAGGAAAGAAAATAGCTTTCCTATCAGTATGAACTACAAAGGAAAAATACTGAACTTTTGCAAGAGGAGGCTCTTGCCTGACGGCTTGGCGCTGCGCAGGGGAGGCCTGAGCGTGCCCTGCCAAGTCTTATTTTCTTCTTTATCCAGGGAGACACGACTCCTGGCGGCAGAGCTGCTGGTTGGTTGTCAAGCATCGCCCTGCAGGAGTCAGAGAGATGTATGAGCTGAGAGAGCCCTGCACGTCATGAACTAGACTCAGAGTAGGAGCAAACTAAGGCTCTCTTGCAGTATTTACAGATTTCTTCTTGTCAAGAGATCAGGAGACTGGGAAACTGAAAAGTTACCTGTAGACTGGGGCAAGCAGTTGTGAGCACATGTGAACTGTTTGAGAGGATGGGGAGCAGAGTTGAACAGAGCCGGGGTAAAGGCATTTCATGTGAAAACCACTGGGTAAATCGCCCCAGAGTCTCTCGTGGGAATTCAAATGGATTCTACCACACAGTCCCTGCGTGGAGCTCAGACTTCCTAGCGCTGCCAATCAACAAGACAAGCCACTGGATTCGCGTCATGAGGAGAGTGTCGAGAGCGTGCATCTGCGCGTTTCAGGAGCATGAGCTGAAAACAAGTAATGCATATTTTCGTACGTTTAAAACCTGTCTCCTCAGGTCGCTGACTGAAAAGCCTAGAGGAGTCGAGAACTTTGTGAGAACGCTAGTTCTCGTGATTGTCCACATACAGCCTACAGACCGGAGGTGCGGCTCCGCTCCTGAAATCGGAGGTTTGCAGCTCTTTCCAAACCGAACAGTCAGGATGACCTTCCTGGGACGTCAGATGCCTTCAGAGAAGGTTCCTGGTCTGTGGGGATGAGAAAGGGGGAGCCATTCTAGGACCCTGAGGAGGTAAGACAAGCCAAATGAATGTTTCCTTTTCTGAGGGAGGGGTTCGTCCTGCAAGACTCAGTGGTGTGTTATGAAATGCCGTGCTCCGGGTCAGTGGAGGGCTGTTTACCTAAGCGCCGAGAAGCTGCACGGGAGGTACCTGCCCCCATAGAGTAACGTCCCAGAGCTCTTCAGAAGGACTTCAAGAAAATGTAAGCACACTGAGGAAGCACTCTTGCTGAAGGAGCAGGTTTGCAAACGGACCGGACTTTCTAATGACCCGCTTGAACAAGCCCTCTCTGACGTCAGATTTCCTTCCCGACATAAAACTGTAAAAAAATAATCTGAATTATTACTTCTGTTACAGTGCCATTTTGCTCAAAATATTTCATTCAGGGATTCATATATAATTACCCACCTAATAAAAGGAGCTATTAGGTTGTAAAGATCCTATCCCTTCCATGCTCTTTTAAAATTATGACCTACTCAAGCTTGAAATCAAAGGCAGAGCTGAAAGGAATAATTCAGCTGAAACTCTCTTATTGGGTTTTCAAGTTGCCTAACTGATAAATATGCAAACTAGCTCCCTTTTGGCGCTGCAGCTGCATAAATGGATTAACTCCAAATGCAGCTGAACATCCAGAAACTAAAAAAGGGTGCACACAAAATGTTTTTAATTTCACCTAGTTGCAAGCTGTAGATAAACATGGCAATAGAAGTTTGAGATTCTAGCTCACAATGGAGATGCGGTTTCGAAGAGCATCCACTGGGTTTAGGCTGTGTGAGAAGTGTCAGCCCCTCCACTCCCCTCTGAGTCTGGTGCAGAAGGTTCCCTTGACAACAAGGCTTGGGGGTGCCACTTCCCGACACTGCCTGCTCTCAGTCCGTGAGGACTCTGTTGGTGGAAGTGACATCACTCAAGAGAAGATACTGTTTAAAACTCCTGCTATTTCCCGTCCCTTCCTTGGGATGGGGCCTGTTCTCAGGAAGTCTGCCATTTCCACAGAGGGTTACGGGGACACGTGTGTCAGGATGTGTGGAACCGGCCACCTCACCTGGGCTGGTTGCCAAGACAACTCAGGGAAGGCTGGGATGGAGGGAGGGAACCCTTCTAGCCAGACTCCTGAGGAAGATGGCCTTGCTGAAGCTTTGAAATATCATCACAGTGTGGTATGGCACAAAAGCCACCCAAATGGAAAAGTGTCCTATTACAAGTTTAAGCACATAATTATCATGTGTCTGAGAAGATTGCATACTGTGTCCTCTTTCAGGAAGTGGACTGGTGGCTGGCAGGATGCCACTAGTTGCAGGTTTTTACGTTCCTGTTCCCCAGACATAAATGTCAACTGAGGGTGGATTTACAGATACTTGCTAACATGGGCGAATTTGACAGCCGCCTGCTGATCTCCACCCCTCGTGCAGGAACGACTTGAGTTACAAAACGTAAGCATTCACTGCCTTTCATGTGTTTACTTGTTTTTTTTTTTGTGCTGTTAGGAAAACCTCCAGTCCTTTGGTGCTATGGAGTGAGAGAGTTCCCATGGGTGCTTTGCACTTTAAAGTTGAAAACAAAAGAGTGAGCTTGCACTGATTTGCCATGGCATGGTACAGGCGGAAATAACGCACTTGCATTTAGTCAGATGAGACCTACACGGATAAGAAAATGACAGACCTCGATGAAGGAAAACAGAAGCATTTGTCATGACAGTGTGGTCACTGCAGTGGCAAAGACCCAGGACCATTCTAGCAGCTTCAGCTTTGACACTGCAGTGAGGACGTATCTTTGCTTTTGCTCAGGGACCCCACAGTCATCATTTTGAAACTCCTGATGCCTCTGAAAGAAGCGATGCTCATTCCTTCTGAACTGCTTCAGGGTCGTCCGTAACTGAGCAGTCCAGAGGGTTGACCTGTACACCGGTTAGCGTTCTCTGACACAAGTGTGCTGTTTATGGGTAACTGGTAATGCTGCCAAGGTCCCGGAAAATTCACCTCATCAATTCGGCAGTAGGCGTTAAAAGGCCGAGCCCGTGATAGCATTAAGTTGCTTCATTAGCCCTTCCAAACTCGCCATTTGTTCACTCAAATCATCCTGTTCATACACCTACAGAGAGAACGAGAGCAAAGAATTAGTGCAGGTGAATATTGATGCGGTCCTTTGGTTACGGCGGGGGCCACGTCTAATGGGTTCACTGTGTATTCTCAAGCGTGACCCAGCGGCCCAAAGCCAGGGGCTGTGCTCAGCCTACAATCATGGAATGAAGACACTGGTAGTCAGAGAGGCGGTGATGGGTGATTGTATACTATTTCGCTGACTTCATTCTTGCAATGAAGCTTTAGCGTCAGGAAAATCTTGTTTCAAAATCACGTTCTACCAATCGTTAGCTGTGTGGTCTTGGACAAGTTAGTAAACTTCTCTGATGTACAGTTCTCAACTCTAAAAAGATACTGATGATATCTATTTCACAGGAGACTCTGAGCGTCCTGTGACATATTTAGGGCCTGTCAGTATCCAGCAATCGGTACCTAGTCAATACGTTAGCTCCTCCCCTTTCCAGAGGTCAGCCCGTCAGGATGTAAATAATCCACATCACCAGGGTTCCTTTCTTTCTTTGTAACATAACGTAGACACTTTTTTGTGTGGGAACTCAGTGGGCTTGTCTGAGGATTATGACTTCAGTTTGTGTGTGAAAAAAAAAATTCTCACCCCAATCAGAATTGGCTCTGTGCATGGTTGTAAAGGTGACCTTGTGACACAGTTTGACTGGTGGATAAAATGAAGAGGTTAACATGTGGAAATCTTAGCCTGCTCTCTGTAACTCTCCCTTTCTGTGAGCCACTAGAATCGCGTCATTGGTAATACTGGATTATAGGCGTCACAGGTCCCCTGGGCACTAGCCTCGCGGATTTGGACTCAGTAGGTCTAGGAAAGGTTAGAATCTCTTCTCTTTTTAAAGCTTCCCATCTAATTTTGATGGTCAGCCAGTGAGGGAAAACAAGGTAGTGGTGTTGATTTGAGTCCCAGGTTTTCTACAGATTTGGTTTTCGAGTCTGTCTCATTTGTCCCCTGGGAATAGCAAGCTTGCCTCATTGGGTAGCTGGGAGGATCCAAGTCAGTGCTGATGAGAGGTAAGTGCCCAGTAAATGTTAGTGCCTTTTTCTCCCCCCCCCTTTTCAACACACCCTTTGTTTTGACTCATATAGACCAGCCCTACCTGATTATTCTTGGTTAGCTCATTCATTTGATGAAATTATTGAACCAAATTGAGGCCTGATTTCCAGCACTGTGTAGGCTAGGTCGTATTACTCAGTAATATGGGCAGAATATTGAATCCTGCCAAAGAAACACCTTGATCCCATGACAACACTGGAGGAGATTATATGGGGGAAATAGGCACAAAGCCCCTAAGGAAACAATACCATGAGGGATTAAACACGTTGGAAGCTGTACCTTCTTATAGGACTCTGAACATGCCCATGAATGACGTGGTCACTTACTGTGTAATCTTCAGAGCTTAACAGGGATTGAAAGTGGCCAGTCTGGCTCAAAAGACTGGCCTACATAAGAGGAGGGAGGTTGAAATGATGAATTTGGTAACTCCTTTCCCAAAATGATGTCATGGTTGTCTGGGTGGTGGTTCCTGAATTATCTAGATCTCATTGTCCAGTACAGCAACCTCAAGCCACGTGTAGCTACTGGAATTTGAACTGTGGACAGTCTACATTGAGATGTGCTGTACCTATAAGATATACATCATAATATGAACACTTAGTACAAAAAAGTCAAGTATCTTAATGATAATTTTTTATATTTATTGCATGTTGAAATGATATTTTAGAAATACTGGGTTAGATGAAATACATTAAAAATTAATCTCACCTATTTATTTTTACATCTTTTAATGTAGCTCCTAGAAAGTTTTATTTTTTATTTATTTTTATATATCAGTGTAAATAGTCTTTATGTTTTAATTGAAGTATCATTTATTTTACAATGTGTTAAATTTCTGGTGTACAGCATAGTGATTCAGTTATATATATATAACTGAATCTATATATGTGTGTGTATATATATTCCCTTCCAGATTTTTTCATTATAGACTATTAGAAGGTACTGAATATAGTTTCCTGTGCTATCTGGTGGGACCATATATAGGAGTTAGTACTAGAAAGTTTTACATTACATGTGTGGTTCCCATTATATTTCTATAGGATTATGATGATCTAGATTATTGGCCTCATCTCTGTATTTCCTTTAACATACAATCTTACTACTCTTCGTATTATACCTTTGGCTGCCATGCCTCAGAGTCAAACTTAAATGCAAAAATGGGCCACCTGATGTGATTCCTTATGAGATATGTATTATGTAAATGGCTATACTCCTAACCAAGTAGTGCATTAGATCCTTATAAATGTGAATCTTTTAAGTATACAGAAGTATGTGAATTAAATAACATACTTCTGCCAAATACTCACACCCATACACACATCTCGATTGGCTGGTGTCCAGGTAGTTAAAATATTTTGTTTGTAGTACTGAAAACAAGTAAAATCAAGAAAAAATTTACTGTTCTTTCAAATGAAGTAATTCTAGTCTGTTTCTCCATCTCCCCTCCTCCCACCAGTCCTCTGATTTTTCAAGGTATCTTATGCGTTAGATCCTCAGCCTCCTGTTAAATGTTTTTCTCTTGAATTATATTTAGAAATGCTCTGGAGTTTTCTGAATTGCTGCTTTTAGGCAAAATCTTTTAAAATCTGCATCACAATGCATTTTGAGGGAGAATGTTTGCTCTCTCAAAATTTCAGGGGTTTTTTGCCCCCCATTCATTTTCTGAGTTTTCTAATTTGACCACTTTGTAGCTTCTTCCCTGAGTTGGCAAACTTTTTCTCTCATTAAATAAACTTTCCCATCTTATTTTAATATATTGGTTCTTTCTTCTTAAATTCCTTCCTTCATGTCTTCATTTTGTATTTTCCTCTTCTCAATTCTATATTTCTAGGCTATTTTATGACTTTAAAAGTGAGATTTATGATAACTTCAGAAAACTCAGAGTGTAGCTCTGGTTACTGGAGTTTTACTTCAGGTACACCAAGGTGTTTCATCCCACTGATAGGAACACACACGCATATAAACATACATACATACATATATATATATATATATATATATATATATATATATATATATATATATATGTAAGTCACATATTCTGATGCTGTCAACTTGTATTTCTAAGATTGCCTGTAAGTCCCAGTGATTTTTTTATGTAACTAAATCCTTGCTGTCATTTTTTCCCCTTCATGCTCAGCTGCAGGAGAACGAAACGCTAAGAACAACACGGGCTTGGGGCTAATGGAGCGTGTGGCTGGCTTAGGCTGAGTGGCGCGGCGGTGCGTCCCGCGGTGCGGCGTGACCTGCGGGGCCGGCCTTACACTGGCTGGATCCTCTGCTGGTTTGGGGCTGTCCTCAGACGTTTCGGGGGCTGTTGGCACAGACACAGGAAGCAAAGGAGATCTCGCCTTTCCCGCCAGCCCCAGAGAGGCTGTTTTAACGTGAGTCTTGGGAAGAGTCGGCCCTAAAATAGAAAACACAGAGTGATGAAAGCACTGGATGAAAGCATTCTGGGGAACGCTCCCTCAAGCGTGTGAGCCGGGTCTAGTGGGCTGGCACTGATTTCAGGTTACTGTTCATTCTGTAGTATAGAGATGAATTCTGACACAACGAAGGGGCTCATTTTATTCATTTCATTTCTACTGAATCGAAGACAGATTCGGATCAGGCCTCCCCAGATGAAGCTCCGCCAGTCATGTGCAATTTCAAATCTCACTGGAAAGGGTTGCCTGGGAGCTCCAGACTGTTCGTCACACCTTGGAAAGCATCAGGTAAGCACATTTGGTGTGAGGCTCAGCTTTGGACCGGAAAGCCCTCTGCTAAACCACCTGCGTAAGCCATCAATTGTTTTAACAGAACCAAGGAATACTCGTGCAGTTAGGAGAGATGGTTGCTCTAGTCTACAGGTGAGTATTAGATGTTACACTACAGAAAAAGCCCTTTACAGCTAACCTCACAGAATCGCATTACTAATTTTCTTTTGGAAGAGAAAATTTTCTCTCCTGATCAGTATAGTGCCTCTCATTCAAATACATTCCAATGCTTGTGAGTTTCTACCAAACGACATTTCTGTCTGCTGTAAACAATGGCTGCCTTCTCTTTTGGGGTCTAAATTTTATAAAGGTGTATTGATCAGCTAGTATACCTCACACACCTAAGAACTTTGGTCATCCTCAGCACAGCAGGCACTGAGTAAAGCATCAAAGACGTTTGCCCCAGCTCTCGTTAGTGATGATATGATTCCAGCGGCACACTGTACATTTGCGGGGGGGCGGGGGAGTTGTTTTGACGACATAGTTCTAATTAATAAAAAGCTCAAAAATTATTCTACTATCAGAGAAATAGGAGATATTTGCTTACTGGGAAAGAGAGAACACAAACAACCCAGTAGGCTAGCAATTTGCTAAATGATAAATCCCCAACAAGCACTGTTTCCTCATGCCATGGCCTAGCATGTCATTCCCTTGTGTTTATATTGTTTCACTGTATTCTTAAACCAAGGAAGAAAAGTCTGCAGTTGGAGTGATTTATCACTAGAGGGTGATCTTAAGTTTTTGGTAACTCATAGAAGAGATATAGAGACAGGAGAAACAAGAATCATTTTAGGCAAAATAACACAGTTGGAGTTATCAATCCAGTCTGCTTTCAAATCCTGGAAAGCCCAACTGTGTGCTAGCCGTTGTCATCCCTTGCTCACCTAAATTAATTCTGTTTTTTCATCTATTTGTGAGGATTAAGGTGGCCAACTTCCTATAACTTGTTCAAAGAGAGCTAGCTATTATTAACATTTCATTGCCAAAACAAGCCTGGTAAGTATTCTATTTCCAGTTTCATTTATGAGGATGCTAAAATGGAGATAAATGAAATAACTTGTTTAAGTTCATGCATTTCAAAAGGGCAGGCAGAGTAAGGACCTACACCAAGATCTAACCAACTCCACAGAGCAAAATTAAGGTTTTCCTATTGATTGTGTTGATCTAGTCCATCCAAATTAAAAGAGGTTTTTGAAGAAGCAACGTGAAAGAATGTGAAATCTGGTCCAAGACTGTAAGTAACTTAAGGGTAGAAACTATTGGATTACAGTTTCTCATAGTTAAATTATGTTTGCATTTAAAGGGAAAAACAAAACTCTAATGAATTTCAGGACTGACTTAAACTCACATAAAACTTGGCATAACCTTTATAAACTTGTATTTCTTACACTATGCTATAAAACCGAAACATTTAAAAAATTAAGTAGGTCACCCTAAGCAAATAGTACAGTTTAAATTAACTTCATTAATTTAACGTGATGAAGGAGGCTGTTGGGCTAAAATGTATGAGCAGTTTTCACTAATCAATTTGTTTTTGGTTGAATCAGAGGTAAACCATTCTTCCCGAGAATGTAATGCTGGCAGGTCTTCATTGGATGGGAACAGTCATTTGTGTAAGTCTACCTCTACCCTTTTCTCTTCAGCCTTTGACTACAAACACAGTATTCCTAGAGCCAACATTGTTGTTAAACCCAAATGCAATGCAAAGGTAGGCACTGAAAACCCTGGCAGAGCAATGCCATAAAATGCCCCTCTCGATGCTCCGACTTCTGGAATTCACATTCACATTGTAGGTGATCACTTAGGTGACAATGCGAAGTTTAAAGAGGAATTTTCACACAGTGCTGGTGAACCTCGAGAGTGTACCTACTGACCTGCTGCTTTGAATTGCATCTTTTGAATTATGTTTACATTCCCCTCTAGAACGTAGAATGTTCACAATGTTCTGCTTAAACCGGAATTTAGCTTTATTGCCACGGAAAGTTTTCCTCCTAGCGCCTTGCACGAGTCACTTCTTTCTTCCCTATGTTTAGTTTAAAAGAACAGAGCAGCTGCATTTTAATAATTAACATTTTTCAGTACATACCTTTTTATATTTTTCTCCATTATAGGTTATTATTACAGGATCTTGAATAGTTCCCTGTGCTGTACAGTAAGTCCAGTCCTTGTTTATCTATTTCATACATAGTAGTTCTGTGTCTGTTCATCTCAGACTCCTCATTTATCCCTCCCCTCTTTGGTAACCATAGAAAACCATGTTTTCTATGTCTGGGAGACTGTTTAAGTTATGTCATATGATAGTTGTCTTTCTCTTTCCGAGTTACTTCACTTAGTATGGGCGTCTCTAGATCCACCCACATTGCTGCAAATGACATTAATTTCTTTTTTATGGCTGAGTAATAGTCTATTATATATATACACACACCACATCTTTGTCCAGTTAGCTGTTGATGATCACTTAGATTGTTTCCATTTCTTGGCTTCTGTAAATAGTGCTGCTACGACCATTGGGGTGTACGTATCTTTTCGCATTAGCGTTCCCTCCAGATATATACCCAGGAGTGGGATTGCTGGATCATATGGTAAGTCTATTTTTAGTTTTTTGAGGCATCTCCATACTGTCTTCCATAATGGCTGCACCAAACTACTTTCTCACCAGCAGTGTGGGAGGGTCCACACCCTCTCCAGCATTTATCGTTTGTAGACTCTTTAATGATGGCCGTCTGACTTGCATTTCTCTAATATGTGCTTGTTTTCCCATCTGTACATCTTTTTTGGAGAATTGTCTATTTAGGTCTCCTCATTTTTTAATGGGGTTGGTTGTTTATGGCTTTCTTTGTTGTGCAGAAGTTTGTAAGTTTGATTAGGTCCCATTTTAGAATTCTATCTAATGCCCTAATGTTTTGCATGTAGGGAAAATTACAGTTCTTGCTATAAAAATATATTCTAATGGTGTATTTTCTGCCTGGGATCCTAAACACTGGGGCAGATCCACAGTGTATTATACTGCACCTGAAACACTTGTATCATTACAATAAGGTGCAGCTATTCCTAAAGAGTACCATAGCTCAAACTCATTAGAAAGAAGATCATTGTAATAATTTACTGTCTCCTAGTGTCCCAGCAACAGTCCTATTCTGAGAACCTACTGAGTGCTGAAAAACATACAAGACACCGAGTTTTACAAAAGGAATCAAAGACATTGCCTCAGCTCAAAGACTACACATCACATAGTATTTAAACAAGTAATATTCACAGATTCAAAGAACTTTAGAAAGCTGGAACCTCGAGGGCTCTTGGAGTTGATTTTGGTGAAGAGAACACTGAGTTCCCTAGATTTCAATAAAATTCCAGTGCAGGAGAAGAATTTGTAGAGTCCCTTAGAGTTTGGTATTAGCAAGGTTTGTCTGGTTGTAGTATATAGCCTTAATATTGTTTTTCACTTTTCCTGAATGGGGAACTAATGAAAACGACTATAAGGGAAATTTCCCAGGAGAGATTTATCAACAGCCAATAAGACAACTTTGGTCTCAAAACTGCCCTTTAGCAAAGGGGACCAGATGTTTCAAAACAAAGATTCTCATGAAAACATGCTGTGCTGGCTACCTAAAACCCTTGCTTTTGGACATGCAGTTGTAGTTCAGTAGATTCAGTATTTTCTACTCTGCATCTCAGATATTTTAAGCTAGGACACTCGTGAAGCCTGGGTCCTTAGATGCTCCCCCAGCTGTGGTTTGTTTTTTTTTCCCTTCACTTATGTAGTCGTAGTTCACCATGTTTTACAGGTTCCTGTCGATTTTTCTAGTCTGTAATGAGACATGCCTTTAAGAGACCTTACCAGTGGCTCTTCCAAAGGGCTACACCCTGAATCTATTTTCTACACCATTCAAACCAGGTAAACATCTTCTCTTAAAATCACCAGTCTCATGTCATAGACTCTGTACAGGAGGGGAAGTAGTTCTCTTAAAATCACCAGTCTCATGTCATAGACTCTGTACAGGAGGGGAAGTAGTGTAGTCACCTGGCATTTGGATTAGTAAGTGATGCCTGAGCCCTCAGTGCCCTCCGAAGAGGACACTGGCTGCCCCCTCGCTGCCTCTTACCTGCTCCTGCAGAGCTACTGGTGGCAGGCCATTTAGCCTCAGCTCGTCCATCCTTATTTTTTTCAACTGCAGTATAGTTGACTTACAGTATTATATTAGTTTCATGTAGACAATGTAGTCAGTCATTAAAACCTACTTGGGTTTCAGTCGCTGATGGGTTCTCCCATACTTCCTCCATTGCTATCTGGCTTTTTCTACACTGCCGTCAGAAAGCCGTTTAAAAGCCAAGTTTGTTCTGGCGGCCCTGCCTCCCCTCCCCGTTCTTGTGCACCCCTTCTCTGTGAGGGGTTGTTTTAAGGCATGCTAGCCTTTGCCTCGCCTGATGGTGTTCTGACACACTGGAAGACAGCCATAATTCTCCTGTTGAACTCACGAAATAGTAGCAATTAGAAAAATCATTTACTTCAAGGTTTTAAACTCTTGTTCGTCAGTGTCAAGAAATGATAGAATTTCTGACAACTTCTATTTTTGCAGCCTACAGAGGAGACTTCATCTTTATTTCTTCACTTTGGAGAACTGCAGTTATACTGATAGTCTAACATAATTTTAATAAAACTTCTCTTAAAACCTGTAGAAGTTTCATTAAAATTATCAGTACTATATCAAAGCAAAAGAAAAGGGGAGAGTAGCCAAGATGGCACAGTAGAAAGGCCCTGAGCACATGAAAATCACAACTATCTGCTGAACCACCATTGATGAAAAAGATAGCTAGAAACCTAGCAGAAAAGATATTTTACAAATAAAGGCATGGACAGATCATCCAAAGCATCAATAAGAAACACAGGCCTTAAATAACACATTAGACCAAATGGGCTTAATTGATATATCAAGAGCATTCAAGCGGAAAGCAGCAGAATACACATTCTTTTCAAGTGCACTTGGAAAATTCTCCAACAGTCTAACCTTACACCTAAAGGAACTAGAGAAAGAACAAACAAAACCCAAGTTAGCAGAGGGAAAGTAACCATAACGATCAGAGCACAAATAAATGTGATTAAAAATAAATAGAAAAGATCGATGAAACAAAAAGCTGGTTCTTTGAAAAGATAAACAAAATTAATACGCTTTTAGCCAGACTCATCAAGAGAAAAGGGAAATTTACAGCCACCACCACAGAAATACAAAGGAACCTTAGCGGCTACTGTCATTCTTAGAAAAGTCCAGTCTCCCAAGACTGAGCCAGAAATAAATAGAAAATATGAACAGATTATCAGTAATTTAAAAAAATCTCAACAAAAGTCCAGGACCAGAAGGCTTCACAGGAGAATTCTACCAAACAGTTAGAGAAGATTTTAAACTATTCCAAAACATTGCAGAGGAAGGAACACTTCTGAACTCATTCTATGAGTGCACCATCACCCTGATACCAAAACCAAAGATACCACAAAAAACAACTATAGGCCTAGGTCACTCATGAACATAGATGCAAAAATCGTCAACTGAATCCAATAATTAAAAAGCTCATACACCATGATCAAGTGGGATGCAGAAAAAGCTTTCGATAAAGTTCAGCATCCATTTATGATAAAAACTCTTGAGTAAGTGGGCTTAGATAAAACATACCTCAATATAACGAAGGCCATGTATGACAAACCCACAGCTAACATCATACCCATTGGTGAAAAGCTGAATGCATTTCCTCTAAGATCAGGATGAAGACAAGGATGCCTACTGTTGTTACTTTCAGTAAGCATAGTGTTAGATGTTCTAGCCCCAGCAATTGAAGAAAAAGAAATAACTCAGAGGGGAAGGAACAAGTTAAACTGTCAGTTTGCAGATGACGACATGGTACTATCCATAGAAAATCCTAAAGGCACCACTAGAAAACTACTAGAGTTCATCAGTGAATTCCGTAAAATTGCAGGATACAGATGGAAATGACACAGATTTGTGTCTATTATATACCAACAATGAAATACCAGAAAGGAAAATTAAGGAAACCGTCTCATTCACCATCACATCCAAGAGAATAAAACATCTAGGAATAAACTTACCTAAGGAAGTTAAAAAAAAAACCAAAAAACCTGTACTCAGAGAACTGTAAAGATGCTGAGGAAAGAGACGGAATACCATACAACCCAGTGGAAAGGTATACTGTGTTCTTGGATTGGAAGAATCAATATTGTTAAAATGACCATACTACCCAAGGCAATCTACAGATTCAGTGCAATGGCTATCAAATTTCCAATGGTGTTTGTTTTCCACAGATTTGGAACAAAAAGTTTTAAAAGTAGCCTGGAAACACAAAAGACCCCAAATAGCCAAAACAATCTTGAGAAATACAAACAGAGCTGAAGGAATCGTGCTCCCTGACTTCAGACTATGCCACAAAGCTAAGCAATTGGCACAGAAATGGACACATAGATCAGTGGAACAGGGTAGAGAGCCCTGAAATAAACCCAGGCATTTATGGTCAATTAATCTGTGTGACAAAGGAAGCAAGAATAGGTGATAGAGAAGACAATCTCTGCAGTAAGGGGAACTGGACAGCTAAATGTGAAGGAATATTAGGACATTTTCTAATACCACATACAAGAACAAACTCAAAGTGCATTAATGACCAATATGTAAGAGTGGATACTATAAAACTCCTAGAGGAAATCCTGAGTAGAAAACTCTTTCACATAAATCACAGCAATATTTTTTGGATCTGTCTCCTAAAGGAAAGGAAATAAAAGCAAAAATAAACAAATGGGACCTAATTAAACTTAAAAGCTTTTGTATGGCAAAGGAAACCATCAACAAAATGAAAAGATGACTTACTGAATGGGAGAAAATATTTTTCAAGTGATATGACTGATAAGGGATTAATATTCAACATGTATAAACAGTTCATATAATGCAACATCACAAAAACAACCTAATTTTAAAATGGGCTGAATAACTGAATAGACATTTTTCCAGAGAAGACATGCAGATGGTCAACAGTCACATGAAAAGATGCTCAACATTGCTAATCACCAGGGAAATGCAAACCAAAACCACAACGAGATATCACCTCACACGTGTCAGAAAGGCTATCATCAAAGAGAACACAGGTAACAAATATTGGTGAGGATGTGGAGAAAAGGGGAACTCTTGTATACTGTTGTGGGAATGTACATTGGTGCAGCCACTGTGAAAAACAGTATGGAGGTTTCTCAAAAAACTAAAAGAACTATCATATGACCCAGCAAATACCCTCTTGGGAATATATCCTAAAAAAACGAAAAACATTAATTCGAAAAGGTACATGCACCCCAATATGCATAGCAGTGTTCTTTACAATTGCCTAGGTATGGAAGCAACCTAAGTGTCCATCAACAGATGAATGGATAAAGAAGATGTTTTATCTGTCTGTCTATACATACACACACACAATGGAATACTACTCAGCCATAAAAAGAACAAACTTTTGCCACTTGCAGCAACATGAATGGACTTGGAGGGTGTTATGCTAAGGCAAATAAGTCAGAGAGAGAGAAATACTATATATCACTTATATGTGGGATCTAAAAACTACACCACACCAGAGAATACCACAAAAAAGCAGCAGACTCACAGATACGGAGAACAAACTAGTGGTTATCAGTGGGAAGGCAGCAGTTGCCAATTAATGGGTATCAGATAGGCTCAAGAATGTATTGTACAAATGGAGAAATACAGCCAATATTCTGTAATAACTGTACATGGAAAGTAAATTGTATAAATTTAAAAGGAAAGATAAAAATTTCAAGAATTTAAAATTTTCTATGTTAGTCTAGGAGTCAAAATCCTACGTTATCACTCCCAAGTATGAAGAATGTCTTTGAGAGGGTGCTCAAGAAAACCCACATCCTTTTCAGTCCTTTTCAGAGCTGGAGGCGAGCAAAGCTGAGGGCGGCAGCCTGAGAGGAGGGCCAGTGGTGGGACCGAGACGCTGGAGAGCTTCCCTTCTCTTTGCAGACGGGCTTGAATAATAAGGGATTCCCAATCAAGACCAGAACATAATGAAACATTCCTTATTTCCCATGATAGGAAAACGTGTGTTAACCACACAAGGAATTCCAAGCATAAAATGGGTCTTCAAGTACATGACCAAATATTGAAGGAGAGTCCTCGCCAGGGACTTGGGAGACCCAATCTTCTTAGTTTCATGACTTTGGCCCCACAGCTTAATTTCTTTAGTCTTTTTTTTTTTTTTTTTTTAATATCTATAAAGGTTAAACAACTTTTACTTTAAGGTATAAAAATTACAGAAGGAAAAAGAATACAGCTTTTACACCTATACATTACTTTTCTGGATTTCTTGGTTTTCCTTAAGGTTTAGGCAGCATAGTTAATCAATTGGTAAAAATGAATCCAAAGAAATCTCCAGCAAGTGAATCTTTAACTGGTGAGTTATGATAATTGAATTTAAAATTGGTTCTTTCTCCAAAAAAAAAAGTTCTATCATTTTCTTTTAAAGTTATTAATGAAAAACCGTAACAGCAATTATGGTTGCTTTGCTTTGTTTTCAGGCTAACACCAGACAGTGCAACTAAAAATAAGCAGTATTAAATTACTATAAGTTTAAATGAGCCATGATTAATTGAAAACTAAATTTACAAATGCTTAGTCTGCAATCACTATAGATTTCCCCCTCCCCAGGGTGCAGTGTTGGAGCAGTGTTTCAGGCGACCCTTAGGTGAAATACAGGATGTTGATATGCTGAATAAATGAGTTTACACCGATATATAACTAATTAAGTGAGCATTGCTTTGGTTTTAATGTTACTCCTCAGCAGGACCCACTAAGGGGTAAATGCAAAGGATGCTGGAGCTCCGGGATGGGCCAGCAGTGCGCGTCACGTGCAGATGAGCTGCCTCAGCAGGCCTGTCCTGTTTTAAGCTTCATTTTCACAGCACAGTTATTGAACATGTCATTTGCTCATTAGGTACATAATACACAACTGCCAGGTGCAGATGCCTGCTAGCATCTCCCTGTAGAGGGTGCTCCCAAGCAAAACGATTCTTGGTGAGAACTGTTAGATTAAGCTGTAGAAGGACCCAAGTCAACAGACCCCTGGGTCGAATCGGGGTCAATGTGTAGCATGATTATAACTTTTACATCCTTGCCTACTTTCTCCTCTTTTCTATCCCATTTCTATCTACGCCTTCACCCTTTAGAGTAAAGTTAAAAGGGGTAGCTTTGAAGGGGCCTGGGTTCTCGTCTCCACTTTGTCTCTGACTTACTCTGTGATGCTGGACGAAGATTGCCTCTCTTGGTCTAGTTTCCACGTGAGCCGTGATACTGTCCTAACGTGCATTTACTATGAAGTAACTGCTCAGTGCTCAGGTTGTCTGGGGGGGGGGTGCAGAAGTGTCATACAGTCATGGATACTTCTCACGTGCACTGACCAAAAAGAGAGTAGCTGCATTCACCTAGATGTAGAAGCGTCGGGCACTCTTCCTCAGTAATTGGATTTCAAACATGTTAAGTTTTGGCATTAGTCAAAGGGTGACAAATACATGTAAATGCCACTTCTGGAAATGGAAGCTTTGTGTTCTTCTAACCCTCGTGTTTCTCCTCAAAGAGAAAGAAAACACTGGGGCTGTGTTAATGAGGTACTTCCGCCCCATCTCTACCCGCCTCTACTCCTTCCCACTAAGGTGTAAGGGGGAGCGACCCTGAGTGACAAGTAGGGTGACTTTCTTTGGGCCAGGCCTCTGTCTGTTCTGGCTCACAGCTGGTGAGCCCACAGTCCTGTAGTCAAGGAAGGAGGGGCCTCCCAGCTCCTCCTCCCCAGTTATCCCAGAGGGTCATGATCCTCTGGGATCTCTGCCTCCCATCTGGCTAACAGAATTTTTTTCCCTATTATTTCCATGAACTGGAACCCAGAGAGAAAAAAAGTTAAAACTTAGGCATCCTCTCTCTCTCCCAAAGGCACATAAACTACAATAAAACACTGTTGCCTACATTATCTCATGTGCTCATGTCTTGAAGATGGAAAAGTCCAAGTTCAAAGAAAATAAAGGATTCACTCAAAGTCACTTAGCTGGGAAGTGGGGTTTGACTACTGTTTGTTAAAGTACACGTTCTTTCTTAGACAAAAACAAACAAAATCTTAGCAAGTAGCCTTTGATGGAAAGCAGAGTGAAGCAGGCAAGACATTCTTAGCTCTGGATAGGAAGGGAGAGAGTGGGAGAAAAGGAGAGGAAACAGTGACAGTGGGGGATGGTGGTGGTGGGTGATGATTGGGTGATGATGGAAGAGAGGAAGAAGACATCCACATGTTCCTGCTCTCTCTCCTATCTTGATCCCAGCTAGACTTGCTCCCATCTAACTGGTGAACTAATGAACACAGAAACGTCACAGCATCACAGAAGTAAAAACTTGGAAAAGAATAATTAATACAGTCCATGGTTTTACAGTTTCCCTTTGAATAATGCAAAGGGTGAACATTATCTTCAAATACCTTTCCTCTTTGAGGATACTTCGCCCCTACACACGGTCCCCCGTACTCTTCTGTGCACACCTAGTAAGAGATACCAAGAGCAAGCATGCAGCCCTACCTCCTCTCCCAGGATAGGAAATGAGCCAATAATTTAACTGGTGGCAGACTCTTAATAGCTCATCATTTTCCCCTTAAAGGTAAATGGTAGAAAGAACCATATAAAGGATGCTTTTCTACCTGTAAGTCATTTGTCACCACTGCACCTGGGTCAGGGAGATGCTTTTGCTTCCTGGAACACCTCTCAAATCTGATACTGATATTCTTTTCATATTCTTCTTCTCTATCCTGCAAGGCATCCACCCTACCAGCTTGAACAATTAAATTTAATCCAATCCGTAATTCAACTCCTGCCTTGAGGTAGAACCAAGATCTAGTTGCTCCAATTATAAAGACAAGCTTGCTTTCTTCAATTTGTGGTTTGTTGTGCCTTTATACCTTTGCAAATTGGAATCAAAGTCCTGAATTCACTGGGCACATCAGAAGCTACCCACAGTAATGGAAAAAAAGCAAAGTTACCACAATACTGGGCGGGGAGAAAGTGACCAACTGTGTTGGAAACATGAGTTAAATATTGTCCCAGATGGCCCTGGAATCCATCAAGATCCTTTATATAAGAGAGGTGTTTATTTTGCATTTTATACCAGGTTAGAAAGTCTTACAGAGGTTCTAAAAAGGAGCTGGAATTGACAATGAGTCATTCTGTAACGTTTATGTTGGGAAATAATGACTAAGCAAAGGGTAGCTAAGAAGCCTTCAAAGACAAAAGCTGTCCAATCTGTCTTTCTGTCCTTAGGACTCACATCAGTGCCTTATTCACACGGAGTAGTGCTGACGTCATACTTTGTGGAATTCATTCCTGGAAACAAGACTGAGGGAGACAAAGGCAGCAGGCAGAAGAGGAGGCTGCAAAGTGGCTGCCCTCGTGATTCTGCTCGTTCCCGCTTCCTCTTGATTTAGAAACCGCATACAACATGAAAGGTGTCAGGAAAATTGCCAACGATCAAGAGAAATGCCTTGACCAGAACACAGCTGTATCTCCCCCTTTCTCTTGATGCTTCTCTCAGATTCCTAGACCACAAATTAACAAAATACCAGAACGAAATAAAACCTGCAAACTCAAAACTAAACATCTGTGTTATTTCCCGGAAGGCTCCCGTAATTCACAGTAAAGATGCTGATTCCACGTCGCTTCCATTCCTCACTTTTAAGGGGCCTACGTTGACTTCCTGTGTCTTTTTGCATACAATATCAAAGTCAAGAGGCTTCTCAGTTAATTTCATGGATATTTCAGATCATTTCCGGATAATTTATTATAAAAGGGACATTTGTATCCTCCATCCATATCTTTTTTAATTTTCTAACTTTTCCTACTCTATTTGCCACAAGAAGCAACAAGTTCGAGCTATTTATAGTTACTGCAATTCAGCTGTTTTGTGCCCCTGTGAAGAAAACTGTCAATTCTATTCTTCATGAAAAACAATGAAAAACAGATCTAAAAATACTTCCTTTATTATCTCATTTTTGATGATATCCTAGTGATCAAACTTTGGAGAAACCATCCACTCAATTCATAGGGAAACAAATGACACTGCATAAGGTTTCCATAGTATTTCATGGAAACATCAGAAAACCTGCAGGAAATAATGCAGAAATCCAGACATCAGTCTTGCCCAACTTTTGTAATGAGGTACTCTGTGCAGAATGTCATCACAACCCGCATTCATCCACATTCGTATGCAATAGGTTACGTTTCTGGTAAATACCTCATATGATGTATAAATATAATTTTCACTTCTCAAAAATCAATTTAGTTTGTAAATACTAAAAATATTTCTCTGTATGAAGACAATTTGATTGCCACAGAGGATTCTGTTTTTATAGTAAAACCTTGATTTGTCCAAACCAGATTTCTTAATATGCTGAAATAATTGATTTTTTACCTGGCTTCATCTTTAATAGAAATCATCAAATTATACACACACACACACAAATGGGTATCATGACTATGGCCAGAAACAGAAATTCCAGATTACATTCTGGGGTTAGTACACTTCCAACGTAACCCAGTATTTTCCAGCTTTCACAAACCTCTCAGACTGACCAAAGCACAGCACGAACAGTGTTTTCAAGCACAAGATCATTTTAAAAGCTCACAGAGAAGTACTCAGTCAAGGAAGTATGGCCATATATTTAAAAAAGTATTTTCAACTGTACCAGTTAAACACCATGACCACTTCCACCCCAAAGACCATGTCCGCCATTGAGGAAAGCAAGTTACGTGAACACTGCCGTTGTCTCTACTGCCCGACTTCTTCCCTGCGTTTTGCTGCCACACGTCTGGGGGTGGTCTACCCGTGCACAGCGTCTACTTACTTATTCACCACGGCTCTCTCGGTCACCTGGCTTTTGCCCTCACCAATTTATAGAAATGTCAGCTATAAAGGCCATAAGTACTCATCATTTTCCAGCCTAGTAAGTAACTGCCCTGTACAACTTTCCATAGGATTTGTTAGTAGTACGTTTTCTCAGTTCTGAGATTCACAGCCAATTATCCTGAAATCAGCATGCTTTTTCCAAGTGATTCTGTACAATTATTACTGTTTTTCCCCCTAAAGTTATACAGCTCAGTGGTACACTCAATAGGCAGTGACGTCTTTATATACTTAAGTTTAGGGGCCAAGTGAACTGATGTCTGTGATTTTTCTTTGAAATGCATCAAAAATGAAGGCAATGGAGAGAGAAATAAATATGTGGCAAGGGAAATATGACAATGTTCATTGTACAATCTAGGTGGTGGTTATATGGCGTTCACAGTCTTCCTGAGCATTTGATATTTTTATAAGGAAACAATAGAAGCAAAAAAACCTCTATGGCAGCTTTGAATCAAAAAAACGATTGTATTTAAAACTCTATTTTCCTTGAGATGCGCTCCCTTTCCTGGCTTTTGAAAAACCATGCTCCCATTGTTCTCCTATCTCTAGGGTCTCCTCTTTGTTCCCTAATAAAGGAAATTTCAGCTTTCAATTTTTGTTTTCCTTCAAATTCTTTTCCCGGGAGTTGTCATGTAACTCTGTCTACTACAGGCTGTAACTCTTAACCTCTCAGAGAACTGTTACCCAGCCTACACTGCAGTGCGACTTCCCTCTTGAATTGTCAGCATGACCACATCCGCCGCGTGTTTCCACTTGGATGTCCCATCGCCCCTTCATGTCCAGCGTACTTCACTCTTTCCTACTCTGCCATTCCTTTCTAGGAGTGTCCTTTCAGCTCCCTTTCCTCTTTCTCTTTGTTTCTAACCACGTCCCCAAAGACAGAATGGAAACAACCGAGTTGGCTTGGAGCTCACCGCCTCCCTCAGTCTTCACATCCAATTACTCAGTCAGTCGCCTGTGCCTTTTCTGGGAGGATAACTCTTGCAGCTGTCTCTTCCATCCAGTCTCACTGCCTTCCCCCTACATCACCCACTTCCTGTCTCACCTCCATCCTGCTTTACCATCTGATCCTCCCAAAGCACTGCTCTGTTTTCACTCACCTTACCCTGCCCTTTTCCAGGTCATCATTTCGTAACTGCTCCAGGAATCATCCTCCCCAGAAGACGGCTTTACCTACAGACTCTAAAAACATCTTGTACTTTGCCATCTCTGGGCTTTTAATTACTCTGGTCTTTCTTCCTGGTACACTTTTGTGATTCTCAAGCAATTGAGGAAAGAGAATAAATATTACAGTCATGCAGAAACAGACTTATATCCTGTCCCTGCCCTTTAGGAACTGTGACCCTGGAGATGTTACTCAGTTATTCTGCACTCTGGGTTCATCCCATATAAACTGACGTGGTCTACTTCAGCAAGATGGTGTGGGATGTAAGGACGAAGCACGTGTAAAATGGCATTCTCGAACCCAGTCATAAGTTTATAGCTAACATAGAATTGGCAACTGATAAACATTTATGTCTCATAAAATGACTTCTCTTCCCTGAGCTAGCCAGAAAAGCAATTTCCTGAGAACAGTTCATTCCCCAAAGATATTAGTTAATTGAGATTTTATTCTTCTTTATTTGCAGTGAAACTAAACGTCATTGAAAAATTCTAACTAATCCTCATCCTGCTGGGCCAAAAAGAAGTTCTCTTCAAGCCCATATATGGGAAATTATTTATGAGAAAAATATGTTTCAATGCAATGCTTCATAAACACTCTAATATTCAATATATTCTGCAGCATGAAGTTTCTGAATATTTCATATCTATAAAATGACTGGAAGCTAGTTCTGAATAATAAGCTGCAGGCTATCTCGTACTGGGATTAGAAATAAGCCCATATTATCTTTGGGTTTTTGACAACTATTTAGATATTTCTTTTAGTCTTCCAATGAAAAGGAAACTTTTCTAGTTGGCTGTGTTGGGACAATTCAAGTATGAAAAGATATAATCAATACATATTTGGAAAGGAAACTGAAAAAGTGCGACAAAATTAAAAAAACATATGATATCACTTCTATGTGGAATCTTAAAAAAAAATGACACAAATGAACTTATTTACAAAAGAGAAACATACCCAGAGACATGGGGGGAAAAAAACTATGGTTACCAAAGGGGAAAAGAGGGGAGGGATAAATTGGGAATTCAAGATTTGCAGAAACTCACTACTATATATAAAACAGACAAACGAGGTCCTACTGTAGAGCACAGGGAACTATATTCAATACCTTGTAATAGCTTATAATGAAAAATAATATGAAAAGATATATATATATAAAACTAAATCACTGTGTTGTGCACCAGAAATTAACACAACATTCTAAACTGACTATACGTCAATAAAAAAAAAAACCTGCAGAGAACACAGAAAGAAACAAGGTCTCTGTTTTTCTTTTCCTCTGTGAAAGCATAAGCAAGAGTCTTGTGTCATGGGTATAAATTTCATGGAAGGACACCAGAATACGTCTGGGAAAAAATAATTGCAATGTATATAAATCTACAGGTTATGAGAGATGCTAAAATATAGGTTGAATGTTTATTATTTGTGACATGATTGTTCACAGAATCATTGACTGTTTATGTGTATGTATTTTAATACAGTTCAGAAAATTAGGATTTGGTTTCAGAAAGTCCTAGGTTCAAATCCTTGCCCTGCTATTTAAACATAACGTGACATTGAATGAATTATTTTATCCTTTCTGATCCCAAGATTTCTCATGTCTAAACTAGGAGAAATAATACTTTACTCTTGGTGTTTTTGTCGAGATTACATGAGATAGTGAAGTTACAGTTAAGTGCTTACTAATGGTAATTATCAGTAATGAAGTCTGCAAATATCACCATGATTAGAATGGTTAGAGTTAGTTCACTTTTCCTTGAGGATCTATCAAGACCCAGCACATACTACACTTTACTGTTATATTAAAGGATAGTGAAAATTACTGTCTATCGTGATATTAAATGTTGGTTTGAGAAGTCATGTAAGTGTAAACTATTTAATCAGGATCATTCTACCTAGAGAATAAATACAAAGATAAACTTTATGAGCTTTAACCCAGGAAAGAATTAGAGAAAACACTGGTTGTGTGGCATCTGGGAGACAACAGATGCAATGGAATTGGGGAGAGTGGGGCACCTGAGTGGTGGGATGGCCTCCGACCAGCAAAGGGGGCTCCCAGTCATCTTTCAGGAACTGAATTCTGCACCATGTGTCTAACCCAGGAACTCAAGGAAAGAGGTGAGATGAGAGCTCTGTGCAGAAAATTCTCAAACACTCACAACGTCGAGAGACCTAAAAAAGTTCATTTTAACATGCTTTCCTCAGGGGTATTTTCCAATATTCTCTCATCGTTCCTGCCTCTGATCTGGAATTTCTCAAATTCAAATACCCATGTACTGGTAGGTGCTCATGTTGCACCTGGCTCCATTTAAATTCAGAAGCTCTGATCCAGAAACAAACACCTCAAAGAAAAAAAAAATAAAGAGAAAGATAGACAGACTCAGCAGAACGGAGGGAGAGACGACAAAACACTAACTGCTCAAACATTTATTGGAGAAACAGTTTCTTTTAGTTTAAAACCTTCCCTTTCTCCTACTCGCTATCACAACCAAGACACGTACTTACATGTCCTTACAATTATTTCATGCCCAGTAAATGATTTATGATGCTATTTTTCAGGATATTAGATGATACAACTTCTTCACTATTCCAATAAATGTCTCTTTTTAAAAATATCGTATTTATTTTGTTTGTGGGTTTTTTTCTGGCGGTGGGGTGGGTGGGTAATTTTATTTATTTAGTTAGTTATTTTAATATTGGTGCTGGGGACTGAACCCAGGGCCTCATGCGTGCTAGGCGTGTGCTCTAATCACGGAGCTATACCCTCCCCCAACATCTCTTTGAATTACCTCCTATTACCTGTGATTTCTATTACTGCTGTCTAGATATTCACTTATCCTCATTACATCAGAAAAAATTTAAAAATATGTCTTACAGATTTCATACACTATTCATCCTGGTGTGACACTGGCCGAATCTGAAATCTTCACTGAACAGTGAGTCATTGTTTAGGGAAATGCGTGTGTCATCATTCAGCCTCTGCTGGGGGGGGCTCTCCACTGCACACCGGAACACGGGATGCCAAGGACAGGTTATGATGAACGCCTTCAAATGACAACACATCTCATTTTCCCACAGAAGCTCATCTTCTGGAGAAAAATTTATCCTAAAGAGTTGTGGGTCTTCTCTACCAGTTTTCATGTAGGCAACAAAAATAAGAGTTTCAGAAGTGGGATCTCTTTCAAAACATTTATAAATACTAATCTAACGAATTCCCTCCTTGGACGTTGAAAAATGTACAAAACGGCCTCCAGTGTTTCTACAAGAAAATGAGTAACTTAATTTTTTAGAATTTCACTGGGGAGGGCCAAAGGGGACAGCTCTACAGCCTGAGATTCTGGAAGGTTTTATCTCTGCCAAAGGTTTTTGGAATTGGTCTTGAAAAACAAACAACAAAATCAAGGCAAAACAAAAACAGAATTTTTAGTGTTCAAGTTCCACAGCTGAGCCTCAACGCAGGGTGATGACGTAATGGCAGATCGAGTGGTCCTTAACTTACTACAAATGAACCAGTTGAGACGCTAATGAGAGCTATGAACCTACTCACTCGAAAAACCACACACACACACACAAACGTGAATTTAATTTCAAATGAGTTACTAAACGCACAAGTTCTCCCATGAACTCCAGGTGAAGAACATATGTTCTGTTCTGGAATCTCATTACGCAAAATGTGACCTACCGCGGGGCAAAACCAGCATCCCCTGGAATCTTCTTAGAAATGCAGGCTCTCAGGCTCTCCTCTGGATCCACTGAATCAGAACCTGCATTTTAGTAAGATCTGCAGGTGATTCTTAAGCATCTAAAATTTGAGAGGCCCTGCTTACGTTCATGGAGAGTTTAGAATTTAAAATATCGATCTCAAATCACACCTGGAAATAAGTCACCCTAGAATAGTCTTCCTAGAACACATGTTATTTGTAAATAAGAAGACAAAGGTGTCAGCAATATTTTACATGGGTTTGATGAGAAATATCCCTTCCCTACTTGCAGCAGCTCACTTCCTGGTCCTCACTGCCTACTCGTCTTTGCCCTGCAATTCCCTTTGCAAAAGGTTAGCGCAAGGAATAGCTCAGTTGGAAGTGAGAGCTGGGTCTAGGAAATTCCAGAGGCTTTAGTGACTTTAAATTGGTTCATTGTGAGAAGCAATTCAGGAGCTGCTGTGTTTATGAGTGAGAGGAAGTCAGATATGTTACCACCAAATCTTTCCACCTATTGGACATAAATCCTTAGAGGGCTTGAGGAATGGGCAGTCGTAACAACTGGTGGAGGCACAGATGAAGAAATGGGGGATGGGATGTGCTATTTAATGCAGTTTGGTCATTTAAAGGGGTTGGTGGGAAATAGTTTCCTGGCTGTCAGATGCATTTATGATACAAGAGCAGGACCTGTTCAACTGAACGAGGCCATGCTTCTCTCTAGAGGTGATATTCAGGCAGCTCGGAGCTGCTGTTCTGCAATTCTCTGCTCGCCTTCCTGTCTTCCAAGCAAGGGCCCGTTTCATTGGCCGCCCCCCCTCTGGTGCATGTTCTTGTGGTGAAATACAAGCTTCAGGAGTTAGAGCTTGTTTCACCAGCCACGGAACCACTAAAACGTACTTCTAAACCCCCCTTCCACGTGATCCCGCTGCTGCTTATCATAAGGCACTGGAAACTTCACTGGGCCCAATTTATAAGGCAATGTGGTCTCCAGATTATAGCAAAGCTCTTGGATTGAGGGCTAACATTTCTTAACTAGCGTCATTCATGTTTTACCTGCTTGGACTCCTTAAGGAAAATGAAACAAACCCTTTCCAGGTGAGGTTTTATTCTCCACATTTATAGATGTGAAAAATGGAAGCCCAGAGGCTGAGTGACTAACTCAAGGCTAACCCAGCCAGTGAGCGGGAGCGCGAGTCCGAGGGGATTTCTGTTACTTTCCTCGTGTACGTGCTCTTCCAGTCGCACTGCGCTCCTCCCAAAGAGGCCAGGAAGCCTGGCCGAGTTCTCATCACATGGCATGTTCCTGCCTTTAGTCCTGCACCAGGGCTTGTGTGCACAGAGCATCCTGTTTCTATTAACTACCTGTGGTACCGCTCCAAGAGGAACACAAGTAACTCTAAAATGCAACATGTTCTCACACCAAAGTTTAAACTAGCCATCTCAGACTTTAAAAGTACACTAGGTTAACACAGTATAGTTTGAAATACACTGTTTCTGTTCAAAGTCATGACTCAGGTGACCACAGAAGTAGAAAGATACAGACAGCTGGGTAAGAGGATGGGAAAGGTGAAAGAAGAATATTTAAGAAGGGAAATTCGGAGTAGATGTGAAAAGAGCAGTCGTTGCAAGTACCATAAAATCAACTGGGCTTACTGATCGTTGTTTTGTACCAAATTTCCCACAGAAGATAAAGGCATTCTCTTCCTAGAGCTTTGACATTCCAGTAAATAAAGAGATTCTGGTAATAAGAACATCAATCCTCCTGTGAGCCTAAGAAGAAAGTCTACGCTGTGAAGCACACAAGACACTTAACGTGGCACTTGGACTCCTCGTTAAGTCCCTGCCAGTAAGATAAAAGTTACAAACATTTCAGAAGATGTAGGAGCTTTAAATGGTTTTTACAAATTCTCTGTAACATCTTCAGTAAAGATACTACAGTCATAGCTTTAGAAACAGTTTGCTGATGGTTAAATTCTCACTTTTTTATCATAGAGATTGTTTTCGGCACGTTAAGATTTTTCACAACACATTCTCAACAGTCCATTAACATGGAGGTCTCTGTGAACACTTTTTATTTGTCTGTTGTAAAATTTCCCCCTGCTCTCAAAGAAAGCAGAGTCTGACCCTAACTGATGAACTATGAGGAACTCTGTCAAATGCACGGAAGACTTAAGATGCATGGTATGCAGCTCAGAAGCTTCATTCAAAGGAAAACCTTTCTCTTACTCATACACTTTCACAAAGCAAAGAAGAAATAGAGAGAGAATGTCTACCCTCATTTCTGCAGTGATTAAGATGGCTAGAATGTCATGTTTCATCCCTCTTTGAAGAGGAAAGCCTATCTAATTTCACAGAAGAGAATTAGTCGGATTCAGGGCAGCAGAATTGGCCTAACAGAGAGACTAGTCCTCAGGACTCTATTTGCACTGAGCCTCCTTCCCTCTTCTTAGACATAAAGAGGATGTGATTCTTCTCCAAAATACGGCAAAGTCTGTTTATCTTCATGATGTTAAGGACTGACTAGAACTTCCAGGGCTGGTGGCTTAGTGTTGCCTTTCCACTCTATGTAATTTAATTCAGCTTCAGCAGAAATTGTTATTCATTGTTGAGAATGAATAACATTTAGCATTTTATGATCAAATAGTCATGGATCTGGAAATCATTTCCTCTTCCCTGCCTTTATCCTCAATATCTAATCCTTTTGCCAGCTCTCGGATCAATCTGCTTCGCCTTTAACCATAATTAGACTTGAAATTGAAGAAAGACCTGAATTTAATTTCTGGCTTTTACTTTTATTATTCTATTCTGACCAACTCAACAAGTATTTATAGAGTGCGCTTTATGTGTGAGGGTTTGTATAAAGGTCCGAAGAACAATGACACATGATCCTGAAACAGTTATTGAATTCATCAGTAATGGTGGTGATAGTTATTTCTCAGGGAGGCATGAATTCACTTGGGAACAACCTGTATAAACTGTAAATGATGACAAAATGTAAAGCATAAACTCTACTAGTTTCACCTAAGCTGAGTTTTAAAAAGGCACTTTGATATTCAAGATATTTCATAAATAACAAAGTCCATATAGCAATAGTAACCACGCAACTCATCAGGTTCTTAGGACACGTGAAAGGAATATTCGCTGTTTTGAAAACAACCCGTTGCTCACCCTCTCCCTCGTCACTCTCTGTCACCTACAAGGCCACCGCTCCCCAGTGTGATCCAAAGACATTCTTCCCAGATAAGATGTTTCAAGTTATATAGTTTACCAGGTAATACAGTTCTGAAAACAGATTTTGAAATTTCTTCTCTTATGACTATCTAAAGAGCAATACAATACTTTCACCCTGGAGTTTAACTATATAAAGTTGATAATTAGTCTCAATTTTATCTATGATCTAACAATTCTTGGGGCAATATTTTCTCTTATTGTTTTAAGTCGGGTGAAAGTTTGATTAAAGGACTCAAATTTTGACTCCACTGTGGTCATTCATTCCCTCTCCCTAATGATTTCAGAATTTTCTAATTTTGAAGACTACTGGCTATTCATTTTGCACTCTCATCGACTATCTAACCCACAACCTGAGTAATATTCTCACAATCGTTCACCTTTACCTTTGTATTACCTTTCCTTCTGCTCGTCTTAATTTTATTACTGGTCTCCAAAGCCCTGGCTAGCCACGGTTCCTAGTGCTGAAAGCAACGGACGTCACCCCTTGGCTCCTCGCCCTCCTGTGGAGGGATCCTGGCAGGTTGGACAGGTGAGTTTGACAGGAGCTGTTCTAGAGTTCCTGCCTCGTCACTCCTCTTGCTATAACTCCTTGCCTCTGTCTACATCCCTAGATAAAGGGGTAAAACATTTATTCAAATACTGAGCTAAATAACTCAACCTACTGCTATAAAACAATTCTTTCAGAGAGATATTTAATTACTAGGATCATCCTAGAAACCTGTTTGTCAAGGGGAAGAAAAAGTCAATCTAAGAGTAACCTCTCACATCTCAAAAAGCTAAATAAATTCTTTTGTTTTTCTTCAATGTTACATTTCTCTGAATTCTTCAAACTCAGCCGTTAGCTCACTAGTTGACCTCGGGCAGGCTGCTGAGTGTTTTTAGGCTTCAGCTTTGTCGTTTGTGAATAAGGCACCAGACACCTGGCTGACTCATAAAGTCTCCCCTAGACATGGTTTCCCTCTCTTTGAGGCAATTAGCAGAGATTTTTTCCTATTTAAATACTGAAAGACCATATAAAGGGAACAGCACTTTATTAAAAGTCCAAGTAGGTCTGGAGTCACAAATATGGGTGACATTTAAGTGCAATGTGACTTAGTTTTTTTTTCTTAATAGGTGAAATTTGATTTGATTTGATTTGCTCTAATCACCCTAAATCAGCCCTTAGTAACATGTAACTATCTGTTAGGAATGAGGACAGGACAGTTTCAAGGAGGTACCTACCAAAACCTCGAACCACCCCTGACCAAAACAAAGAAAACGAAAACACACACAAAAATAAGTTTACACGTGAGATGAAATGTCATCGGAGGCAGCGTAATTTTCCTCTCTAGAATGGATTGGTGGTGTTGGCTCCAATAACATCAAATCAACAAATCTCTCCTACTTAGCTGTGCCAGTGATTTATGCAGTCAGGCTGGCCTGAGAAGTGACCCTCTTGTTCGACCTGCTAAAGGATGTCTGATCCGCCATGACCTCTGCCTGGGACTGATTTCAGGAGAAGGGAACATTCCTGTGGAATCCTTGATGGACACCTCCAATGATGGCCAACAAGTGGCTCAGGGAAAGTAATTGTATTAATGTATTCTAGTAATTTATTGGCAGTTTGGTGTGATGGCATATTTACTGAAATGAGGCCTGCCAAAAAGGTCAGGTTAGAACCAGAACGCATGATTTCTCAACCAGCCATAAAATATAAATCAAATGCCTTTTCTGTCCCCTGTCAGCCACCTCCACCCGCTCCTTGTCCTCGGTCCTCAGACAAATTGAAGAACAGGCCACAATTTGCAGAGGAAAAATCAAACTCAATTTCGCAGTACAATGAAGTGAGTTTTGGTCTTGTCATGTCCACTGACATATTGATCCCAAGAAGACTGAAAAGATCAGGATGTTCTAACTTTTTGCTTTTATAAATAAAAACGTGTAGACATGCAATGTTTTAATGGAGGATAACACTGCACGTATGCAGTTTTACAGAGATGCAAGGACTCCAGAGGGCAAGTGTTATAAAACAGTGCCACGATATAAAAGTCACTATTTAAGAGGTCACATTTTTTTTCCCTTTAGAATTACAGCCTTAGAAGACAAATGGTCTCCTAATCCAGGTTCATTTAAAGTGCAGCTGATCATTTCACAGCAAAAAGGAATTTTCACTAGTGAAGGAGAAAAAAAAAAGACAGCCTGTCTTGGCCCTTTGTAGAATTTATGTCAGATCTATAATGTCATAAGCCCAACACTCTGTCAGACATTTCCTATTTAACCTGAGAGGGGCTAAGCCAAAGCACTTAGACGTCCACATCTGCGATTTGCAAAGTGCGGTGACGGCAGCCTCCGAGATGTGTAAAGACCACACGGTTATTCACGTCTATAGAGGAAGCATGATGATGAAATTGTAAGAAATACCATGAAACACCTGAGAGTCTAGTAAGCTAAATTTCTCACTGCGGAAGGAAAAAAAAACGAAGGAGTGAGTCTGTGTTTTCAGGTAGGCAGAATTTCAGTCGTTATGACAACAGGATGGCTTTCTAATTACCATTTACTAAAGAAACCCTGCAAAACTCCTTGCACTTCCCTGGAGATCATTACTGCATAGTATGTGTTGCCCTGTACCTCATATAAAACTGCTGCAAATGGAGCTTTGCTTGCCTTTTTGGAAGGCAGACCGGGGCACTGGTCGATAATGTTGCCAGGAAAAAACACTCAGGAATTTGAGGAAGGAAAGAACTTCTTCACTGATCCTAATTTAAGTAATTTCAAAGCAGGAGCGTCTCATTTGGCTTGATCTTTAAAAATGATAGTAATGACTCACATTACCATATTCTAAAGTAATTACTTATGGTAAGTAAAGATACATTCATTAGTAATTACACAGTCCTTTGTTGTGAAATCCAGAGTAAAATTATTAGAGGTTTTTTTTTTAAGCCAACAAGAGAATGACTTGACTTCATCAATCAGTTTGACAAAAGTAATGATTTTCTTAGAATTAAAATTTGTCGAAAGCTCTAAGTATTTCATCTTTTAGACGACGAAGCATGTAGTTAATGTCACAGCTAATACATTTGTCAGTCTGTTAATTTTCTTTTTCTATTAGAATAAGTAAACATCGGCTCTTTCTTAAAAGCGTACTATTTACCATGTGTCGGGACAGGGCAGGGAGAACTTATTTGAAAATCAGGAGGTAAGACATTATTGAAATGAACAGGAATCACAGGGAGACAACGGAGAAACAAAGAAGGAAAGGGCGTCTAATGATTCCCAAGTGATGGTGGGGATGTGCCTCAGGTGGGTGGGGGAGGGCGGCATTTAAAGAGGAACTGTGATAATATAAAATCAACCCCAAAAATGCAAGCCAGAGAGACTGGAAAATTGGAAAGAAGAGACAGTTTACTAATAAGACATAGTGTCACTGAAAAAAAGAACAACATTAAAAGAAGACTTAAAAATGCGCAATGGAAATAAAAGAAAAATGAGATCTTGCCAACAGGGCAGTAGATGGGAGAATGCTTCTTCAAAGATGCTTGTTATTTGAGAGATTAGGTGCAGAGACAGAAGAATGGACTCTATTTCCATCTTTTAAGGATATAATACGCTCATTTAGGCTACATTGTGTCAGACTTTGTTTACAGCAGCTTTGGTATTACTGTAACTAGAAGAAATTAATAACTAGTAAATAACAGTGATAAGTGCTTTGTTCTGCCTGTTGTCAGGTGTTCTTCCTAAAATCAGGATTCTTTTGGGTCATTTTTTGTTATTGCAGATTGCTTAGAAGATGGGTTGATTTCCAAACCTTGTGTTCCAAACCAAACATTACCACCACAGTAAAATTTTCATTTAAAATGGACGTTAGAACATCATTTCTAGCTTTTTTCCTCTGGATAACATAGTCACTTAAAAAAACAAAAACAGAAACAAAAACCCAAACCCTTTTAGGCCCAAACAGGACAGTCGACGCCGTCTTCTCCCTAATCCCCAGCAGAAACAAAAAGGCGCTCTGGTCCAGCCTCAGGGTAATAGAATGAACCCTGCATTGAGAACTGGGGACCCTGGTTCTCCTCTCTGCTGCTTGATTTTCTTAGAAGGGAAGCATAGCGAAACTGTTCCTTTCTACCTAAGTTTCGGTTGCTCTATTTCTAAAATTAGGAAGTTAGGCTCAACACTGGTCTGTTACTCCTTCCTGGCCTTGCAACTCTGCAATAAGAACCCATGGAATTATGAGATTATATGCATTTCTCTAAAAAGTGATTTTGCAGGCTTTTGTACCTTTAACTCTAGTCTTGGAGACTGGCCTAAAATCCTAGGACCCACATGGCAAACAGAAGAACTTCTCCAGGATTATCCAGTGGCCACACCTACAGCACATACCAAAAGTACCAGATTGGCCCTCAGGATCAATGAACAACTTTCTAAAGGAACGAAAGGCACCTGCAACCAGCCAGCTGCTTAGAAAACAGATACTTCAGAGCTGCAACACAACATCAGTAAGAGACACGAGCACACGCGGCACATAATGTCAAAAGGACACCTTACATCCAGGAACCTTCACGCATTTTTCAGAGCCGCGGATAACAAAGCTTTTAAAAGTGAACACACGGGCACTTACCTGGCTGCGACAGAAGCGGTGTGTAAGGGACTTTCGGTTCTATTGCACTCATTGGTGGAGGTAGCAAAGGGTTAGCGAAACTGCGGAGCGGGTGAGTCGGTCGGACGCAGGCCGTGGGGATGGTTCTGCTGGGCGCCTCCTCGCTGCTGGGGTGCTCAGCCTGCGCCGGGGGCAACATGGGTGGCTGCTGGGTGGTTGGTCCTTCACTCACCGCTGCAATGGAGACAAGAGAAGCCATTCATTATTCTAGGAGGATCAAAGCTGGCTTTCCCTAAGTCCCCCAAAGGAGCCTCCTCTGCATGAGTTCAGAGAGTTATGCCAGGATGTTCAAGTAAGGAAAATGTAATCAAGACAGCGGACGGGCTAGGACTCCAAGGGCAAGGGGAGTTTGAAGAGAAGCACCTTCTCTCTAGGCTAGGAAGTCCTGCCAAAGCTGGAGGGGACAAGCAAACGTACACACAAGCTCAACGCTGAAGTGCGGAGCGGCAAGGGACACGTTAAGGCAAAGCTGTGGTGATGCTGGTTCAGGAAAAGGCAAAGGGGAATGGGGGCTTCAGGTGGACGCTATAAGGAGCCAAGTTGCTTTTAAGAATGTAAAGGAAAAGAGAAATGTGTGTACTTGTGTTCAATGAAGTCTGTGTAATTAAGCGGTTCAGAGCATATTTTTCGAAACAAAGAAAACTGCAGGTTTTACTCCAGACTCATATTTAGTCTAAAGGAACAAATGACCAAGGGTGAATCGTCCAGATGAAAACACGGCGTCTCTCAGCTCTCAATCAGAGCGAAGCGGCTGCGGGAACCCACACCTAGGTCCCTCTTTATTAACCAGCCAGTGGGCTGGATTTTTATTAAAGAGTCCATATCATCATATTAAAAATACCTCTCCAGGAAAAGAAATTTCACAATTTCCCTCAGAAATCCACCTGAACTATAATTCTCTCTATTGACGATTGGATTGCAGTAAATTCATATCATATTTTGAAAACTGCTTTAATTATATTACAGAAATGATACTGTTTAGTGATGTCTTTTCTTTATTCCTCCCGTCATGTTTTCCTTTCCTATTTATTCCACCTTTTTGACATGAAAGAGATCTGTGTTAAAACATTATCATGATCACAGATTTAATAAAACTTACATGCATTGTTTTAGTCTTCTAACATTTAGTTTCTTATTTATTTAAAAAAATAAAAATGCCATGCAGGCCTGGTCCTCTATCCCCAGGTTTCCAGCTGGCCACTGTGGCTCCTACTGGGAACATCACAGTGTGATTCTTGACTTTGAGGGAAATCATGGTGGCTTAATACCAATGGACCAGCTCTCTAGCAACATGCACTGGTGGAAATGGGAAGATCCAGCTTCAAAACTGAATGTATCAGTAATGCATAAGGAACTATTTTTGTCTTATTCAAAATCTTCATTTTGCCTAATACCTAATCCAACGCACAAGGTACAGGTTTTCCATAGACAAATTTATAAATCTTATATTTTACATAGAGCAAAAAAAAACATGCTTTTTAGAACTGGCTGACATTCAAGGTGGTGAATAACTTAAAACAAACACAGTGGCAACTATTCTGCTGGAGAAAAGCTCTCATTTCAGATGAGCCCGTTTGGCCAGTTCAAGTGCCAGCCTCAGGACACCCATGTGAAACAAACTGGCCCTGTGACATGACGTTTAGCTGTGCTAAGAGATCGGAAAGCAAAGAAACCCTCCTTTCACCTGAGAAGTGCAGCCTCCCTACAGTTCAGAGACTAATGGGAGAATCCAGTGCGTACTGGCAAGGCACCGCTTTTCAGATGATGAAATGGTAGGAATTCATTGTACAAATAGCACACAATTACACAGCAGAGTCAAATCCCAAGGCACTTTATAATAATTAATGTCAACACATAAATAATTGCTATGGAATAACTGGCAAAAATACTGCAAAAATGGAAATGAGGATTTTTCTTCTATCTAAAATTGTAATATTTGAAAGATATACAGCACACCGCTAAGTCTAGGCAAAGACCCCTCAAGACATGAACATTTCTAGGAACTAAATTTGCTCATTAATCTCAGATGAACAGCATCATGAAATAATTCTGAGTAACCCCAATTTCTCATATCTTGGATTTTTTTTAAAAGACCCTAGAGAAAAATTCATGAACTTCATTGTGCTGATTTTATTGAGGGCAAGTCCCATTCGTTAATTGATTTCCAAATTCGGGGAGAGGTGAGACAGAAAAATAACGTGGATAAAGCTTTCTCAGTAACTAAGACAATGCCGACACTGAAAACAATAGTGGAAATCATCAACCTTTCTCTAGCACCTGTTTCAAAGATGAGGCACTGGGGGCACTGATTTTATAGTGATTTGTAGAAATGAGACCTCAAGATTATTATTTGAGGTTTTCAAAATATAGCACCGTTCCTTGTTCCCCAAAGTACAGTTCCTTTGCCTCTTGAAGCTAAGAGCAGAACTGCAGTATACTGGTAGGAAGAGGAGGGACTGGTCCATCGCGACTGTATAAATCGTTATCTGTGCATCACCGAGTATGTGTAATGCAGATGTGGTAGCCCTGTGTCTTCCCTCTGCTTCTGGGCAGGGAGGAATTCAGCTTTGTTTGTGAGTTCAGAGAGCAACAGGTCCTCAGGGGCAGGGTTTTAGTGATGAATCATCTCTCATAAAACTCCAAAGTCTTTCTGATAACTTTGGGGGAAGGAGAGTTTCCACATTTTGCACAGTCAAATTTTCTTTTCCTTTGTGTGCCTTTTGCTGTTTTTCAAGGTGACTAATAAGACATCTCCAGCCAGAGACATGAAATGTTTTCTGCTTGAGAGAGAACAGGGCTGTTCAGTGTTCTCCAAGGCACTTAGAAACCAATACTGAATGGCTGGGAGTTAACTGTTTCTGACAGTGATTTAGAGAATATTTAGTTTCCTAGAAAAGAGGTGCTTATTCTACTTTTTCCTTTTCTAAGCCATCCCCTGGAAACACATATTAGTTCCTATTCCTTTTGCACTGCACACAGCTTTGCTCGAAAAACACTTGAAGAATGGCTGAATACGTATTTTAAAAATCTATGAAATCTTGGCCAGGAGCAGAATGTCTATGCCTTTTGATTTTAGATGAGGGTCAGGAATTACTAAGCTAGGCCTTCTGTTAAGAATCATTTATTTATATACCTTTATATAATAGTTACATTATCTATTTTATATTTGCATTATATGTTATATAATAGTTATAAAACTGAATTTATTTAATCATCCTTACTTTTAAATAAATGAACAAAATAAAAACTCGACTAAGGAGACTAAATCTATCTGTTTATTAGTTTGGAGGAATTTTTTCCCTCGAGTTTTTGCACACAACTCTATTCTGTAGACGTGATGTGCAGTGAGAAAAAGGAAAATAAATCTAATTCTCTCTTGGCAGATCTTTGATGCCTTTTAATTCTAACCTTGCTACATCTAGATGATTTATGATTTCTTAGAGCTGTCCCTGTTGGGTTAGAAAAAATATAGCTACCCCCAGAAATATATTTTATTGCTGTTACCATCTTATCTGTTACGAGACAGCCTATCTCACAGGAGCTGCTGAGTCTCCTGTTCTTAACTAAGAGAAGAATGCCGTAAAATCGATTTTAAAATGCTGTGCTTGAAGGAAAAAAAAAAGTCAAATGGCATAGGAAAAATCACCAGGGTATATGTAATAGCTTGAGAGTCTCTCTCCATGTCTACTTCTCTTAAAATGAATCAGAATACAAAATCAATATTCAAAAATCAGTTGCATGTCTATATACTAACAACAAATTATTAGAAAGAAAAATTAGAAAAACATTCTCTTTTATAATAGCATCAAGAGAACAAAATACTTAGAAATAAATTTAGCCAAGGAAGCCAAAGAACTCTACACTAAAAACTACAAGATTTGATCAAAGAAATTGAATAAGCCATAAAACTAAAAAGACATCCCATGTTCCTGAATTGGAAGAAGGTCATATTGTTAAAATTACTACCCAAAGCCATCTATATGTCAGTGCAATCCCTACTAAAATTCCAATGTCATTTTCACAGAAATAGAAGAAAAAAAAAAAAACCTAAAATTTAAATGGAACCCTGAATAGCCAAAAACAATCCTGAGAACAAAGCTGGGGGCATCATACTTCCTGATTTCAAGCTATCCTACAAAGCTATAGTAATCAAAACAGTATGATATTGGCATAAAAACACACACAGACACCAATGGAACAGAACTGAGAGCCCAAATATACCCCCACATATACAGTCAACTAATACTTAACAAGGGATCCAATTATATACTCTGGGGAAAGAACAGTGTCTTCAATAAATGATGGTGGGAAAACTGGATAGTCACATATAAAAAAATGAAACTGAACTCTTATCTTGCACCATATGCAAAAACAACTCAAAATGGATTAAAGACTTAACACCCGAAAGTATAAAACTCCTGGGAGAAAACTTAGACATTGGTCTTGGCAGTGATTTTTTTTTTTTAATTTGACACAAAAAACAAAAGTAATAAAAGCAAAAATAAGCAAGTAGGACAACATCACATTAAAAAGCTTCTACACAGAAAAGAAAACCATTAAAAAATGAAAAGGTAAGGGGAGAAAATACTTACAAATCAAATATCTGATAAGTGGTTAATATCCAAAATGTATCAAGAACGCATACAATCAACAACAGAAAGACAAACAATCTGATTAAAACATGATCACAGGAACGGAATGGATATTTTTCCAATGAGGATATACAAAAGACCAACACACACATGAAAAGGCGCTCAACATCGCTAATCATTAGGGAAATGCAAATCAACACCACGATGAGTTGTCACCTCACACCTGTTAGAATGGCTAAAATAAAAAAGACAAGAGATAAGAAGCATTGGCAAGGATGTGGGGAAAGGAACACTTTTGCACTATTGGTGGAAATTTAAATTGGTGCAGCTGCTATGGAAAACAGGATGAGGTTCCGTAGAAAATTAAAAAGTAAACAATCATATGATCTAGCCATCCCACTTCTGGGTAGAGCCAATGGAAGTGAAGACAGGATATCAAAGAGATATCTATATTGCCATGCTTTTTTTCAGTACTATTCACAAGATCCAAAACGTGGAAACAGCTAAGTTTTTGTCAAGGATGAATGGATAAAGAAGTTGTACTATATATCTATGTATCTATCTATATCCATCCATCTATCTGTCTACACATATATAATATTGGTTGGGGGAGGTAGTTGGGTTTATTTTTAGAGGAGGTACTGGGGACTGAATCCAGGACATCATGCTTGGTAGGCATGTGCTCTACTACTTAAGCTATACCCTCCCTTGCACATATATAATATTATTCAGCCATGAGAAAGAAGGACATCCATCTCTTTGCAATAACATGGATAGACCCTGAGGACATGATGCTGAGTGAAATAAGCCAGACAGAGAAAGACAAATACTATATGACATCACTTACATGTGGAATCTAAAAAAGCCAAACTCATAGTAATAGAGACTAGAATAATGTTTACCAGCAGCTGGGAGATGAGAGAAAAAGGGAACTAGTGTTCAGAGTACAAACTTCCAACTATAAGATGAGTAAGTTATGGGGATCTAATGAACAACATAGTGATGATAGCGAATGATACTGTATTATCTTGATACACTTGAAAGTTGCTAAGAGAGTAGCTCTTAAATGTTTCATCACAAGAAAGAAATGCTTATTATGTGACATGATGGGGTGTTGGTTAAGGCTACAGTGGTAATCATTTTGCAGTATGTAAGTGTATGAAATCAACACATTGTACACCTTAAATTTATACAATGTTATATATGCCAATTATATATTGTTTCAACCAGGTATTGGTTCATCAGGAATCAATGAGACATCTTGAATTATAACCAACAGACACTTAAATAAGAATATGTTGGAGGACAGTCACTTGCTTATTAACTTTCCAGTTAAGAGAACAAATTAATTTCAAGCACCCATTACATATTAATTACAAGCATCACTGTTTTACTGAACCAGTTAACCTTTGTTTCCCCCACAACTGCCCATATTGTCAGTGCAATGGACAGTGGAAACATTCCTAGAGAAACAGCCCAAAAGTGTGTAAGCAAAGTCCAAAAAACTGACCATGCAGGAAAAGACAAGTCTAGGACCCAGGCCATAGGTAAATCAATCTTTCCAAAAGAAAAGAACATAAAAATGCTATACACTTGACAAGACATCCTTGGTACTACTCATTTGTTCTTAGTAATAAGAAAGGAAAATGCAATATACTGACTTTTTCCTGCTCCGAAACCTCGGTCCACTGACAGTGTTGGGAACGGCACCGGCCGGAGGCTGAACTGCGGGTGGGGGTATCCACACGTGGGCGATGGAAGGATTCCTGGGTACTGGGCACTTTCTAGGGTTGGCACAGGGATGGCACTCACGACAGCTGCAAAACAAAGATATTATCATTGTTATTTTAAATCCTATGTATTCACCTAACAAGCAAAAAGGAAACGACTAAATGTTTATATCTTCAAATCCATGCACATTCTTCATGGCATCACGTAGTTTCCTCTCTTTCCAGAAAGTCCCTTTCTTACTTTTGAAGAGACAGCTCACTCCTCAAACATCTTACTAGGGAGCAGTACCCTGAGGTTTAAAACTTTCCATGGTTTCAAACAAAGAAATAATCTGCCACCATAAAGCCACCTTAAGGCTTCCTGGTTTTTCTTTAGTTTAGTTTAGTTTTTGTCTTATTCTTTCTCTTAGGCAAGAACGATGGCATGAGAAATAATGGGTTGTTCAGAAATGGAATATATTATAGAAAACGAGCTGAGGAAATGGGAATTTTCTGTTAATCCTGTGAAAGGAGGTAATGCTTTGGAGATCTACAGTCTGGAGAGAAAACAGCAGGGTATATTCTAAATAATTGCACTGAAGATTTATATTTAAATAGAAAGAAAATACTTTCAAACAGGCAGAAGACTGCAACTTATTGAAACATTCATTGAAATGCAACTAAATGTTTTCTGGGAATACTAGGCATTTTTAAAAGTTACATTGCCTTAAACCCACAGACAGTATCTTACAAAATATTTTCTATGTTTAGTGAGCATTCCAATTACTCAAATACCTGTTGAATTATACCATATTATGGAATATTTACTCTAACTGTAGTTTATCTTCCTCTTATAAAATGTTTAGTATTCCTTATCTCTTATTAACAAAAAATAAAATTTAAGCTAGCTACTGGAATGATCAATTTCAATATTACATTCCTGTCTATTACATTAATACAGTTATTTCTATTATACACATGGTTTTTTATTTAATTACACCCTAATGCCAATTGCTGGAGTTCAGCATGCACAGCAAAGCACATTTACCAAAGGAACTTTTTTTAAATCTCATTCCTCTTATGTAAGTAATTTCATCATCAAGATACAGATTCTATTGCATTACTGTAAATTAGTTAGGGGGATACTGATGGGAATACAATCATAGTTGGAGATTTGAACACTGCATTAACATCACTAGAAAGATCTTCCAGACAGAAAATAAACAAGGCAACAGAGAAATTAAATACTACAATAGAAAAACTAGATTTGGTGGATATTTTCAGAGCATTACACCCCCCCAAAATAGGATATACATTCTTTTCAAGTGCACATGGAACATTTTCCAGGATCGATCATGTACTTGGGCACAAAAGAAACCTCAACAATTTTAAGAAGATAGAAATTATCTCAAGCATCTTTACTGATCACAATGCCATGAAACTGGAAATCAACAACAGAGAAACAAAGGAGAAAAAAAGGAAAGCATGGAGATTAAACAATATGTTATTGAAAAAACAATGGGTCAATGAGGAAATCAAAGCTGAAATTAAAAAATACCTTGATACAAATGACAATGAAAGCACAACCACTCAAAATCTATGGGACACAGCAAAGGCAGTGCTAAGAGGGAAGTTTATAGCGATACAGGCCTTCCTAAAAAAAGAACAATCTCAAATAAACAATTTAACCCACCAGCTGAATGAATTAGAAAAAGAAGAACAAAAAGCCCCAAAAGGCAGCAGAAGGAAGGAAATTATAAAGATCAGGGAGGAAATAAATACAATAGAGATTAACAAGACCATAGAAAAAAATCAACCAAACCAAAAGCTGGTTTTCTGAAAAAGTAAATAAAATCGACAAACCTCTGGCCAAACTCACAAAGAAGAAAAAAGAGAGAGCACAGATTAGCAAAATAAGAAAGGAAAATGGAGAAATTACAACAAATAAAATAGAAATACAGAATATCATATGAGAATATTATGAAAAACTATATAGAACCAAACTGGATAACCTAGAGGAGATGGACAAGTTTCTGGAAACATACTGTCCACCAAGACTGAATCAAGAAGAAACTGACCAATTGAACAATCCGATCACTAGAAAGGAAATAGAAATAGTAATTAAAAACCTCCCTACAAATAAAAGTCCAGGACCGGACGGCTTCACCGGGGAATTCTACCAAACATACAAAGAAGAACTCATACCAGTCCTTCTCAAACTCTTCCAGACGATTGAAAAGGAGGGAATACTCCCAAACTCATTCTATGAAGCCACCATCACCCTGATACCAAAACCAGGAAAAGACACTACAAAAAAAGAGAATTATAGGCCACTATCACTGATGGACACAGACGCCAAAATCCTCACCAAAATATTAGCAAATAGAATCCAACAGCACATAAAAAAAGATCATACATCATGACCAAGTGGGGTTCATCCCAGGGACACGAGGGTGGTTCAACATATGCAAATCAATCAATGTAATACATCACATCAACAAGAGAAAGGACAAAAACCACATGATCATCTCAATAGATGCAGAAAAAGCATTTGATAAAATTCAACACCCATTTATGATAAAAACTCTCGCCAAAGTGGGTACAGAGGGAACATATCTCAACATAACAAAAGCTATATATGACAAACCTACAGCCAGCATAGTACTCAATGGTGAAAAACTCAAAAGCTTCCCACTAAAATCTGGGACAAGACAAGGATGCCCAGTATCACCACTCCTATTCAACATAGTCATGGAAGTTCTAGCCACAGCAATCAGGCAAGAGAGAGAAATAAAAGGGATCCAAATTGGAAAAGAAGAGGTAAAAGTGTCACTATATGCCAACGACATTACTATATATAGAAAACCCTAAAAGGTCCACACAAAAACTACTAGAGCTGATTGAAGAATTCAGCAAGGTAGCAGGTTACAAAATTAACGTTCAAAAATCAGTTGCATTTCTTTACACTAATGATGAATCAACAGAAAAAGAAAGTAAAGAAACAATCCTCTTTAAAATAGCACCCAAAGTAATAAAATATCTGGGAATAAATCTAACCAAGGAGGTGAAAGAATTATACACAGAAAACTATAAACCATTGATGAAGGAAATTAAAGAAGACTTTAAAAAATGGAAAGATATCCCATGCTCTTGGATTGGAAGAATCAATATTGTTAAAATGGTCACACTGCCCAATGCAATCTACAGATTTAATGCAATCCCTATCAAATTACCCAGGACATATTTCACAGAACTAGAACAAATCATAATAAAATTTATATGGAACCATCGAAGACCTAGAATTGCCAAAGCATTACTGAAGAGAAAGAAAGAGGCTGGAGGAATAACTCTCCCAGACTTCAGAGAATACTATAGAGCTACAGTCATCAAGACAGCATGGTATTGGTACAAAAACAGACATATAGACCAATGGAACAGAATAGAGCCCAGAAATGAACGCACAGACTTTTGGTCAACTAATCTTAGACAAAGGAGGCAAGAATATACAATGGAATAACAGTCTCTTCAGCAAATGGTGTTGGGAAAATTGGACAGCAGCATGTAAAACAATGAAGCTAGAACACTCCCTTACACCATATACAAAAATCAACTCAAAATGGATCAAAGACTTAAATATAAGACAAGATACAATAAACCTCCTAGAGGAAAACATAGGCAAAACATTATCTGACATACATCTCAAAAATTTTCTCCTAGAAGAAATAAAAGCAAGAATAAACAAATGGGACCTAGTGAAACTTACAAGCTTCTGCACAGCAAAGGAAACCAGAAGTAAAACAAGAAGACAACCTACAGAATGGGAGAAAATTTTTGCAAATGAAACCGACAAAGGCTTGATCTCCAGAATATATAAGCAGCTCATATGACTCAATAAGAAAAAAAAAACAACCCCATCCAAAATGGGCAGAAGACCCAAACAAGCAATTCTCCAAGGAAGACATACAAATGATCAAAAGGCACAAGAAAAAATGCTCAATATCGCTAATTATCAGAGAAATGCAAATCAAAAACTACAATGAAGTATCACCTCACACCAGTCAGAATGGCCATCATTCAAAAATCCACAAATGACAAATGCTGGAGAGGCTGTGGAGAAAGGGGAACTCTCCTACACTGCTGGTGGGAATGCAGTTTGGTGCAGCCACTATGGAAAACAGTGTGGAGATTCCTCAAAAGACTAGGAATAGACTTACTGTATGACCCAGGAATCCCACTCCTGGGCTTGTATCCAAAAGGAACCCTACTTCAGGATGACACCTGCACCCCAATGTTCATAGCAGCACTATTTACAATAACCAAAACATGGAAACAGCCTAATTGTCCATCAACAGGTGACTGGATAAAGAAGATGTGGTATATTTATACAATGGAATACTACTCAGCCATAAAAACCGACAGCATAACGCCATTAGCAGCAACATGGATGCTCCTGCAGAATGTCATTCTAAGTGAAGTAAGCCAGAAAGAGAAAGAAAAATACCATATGAGATCGCTCATATGTGGAATCTAAAAAACAAAAACCAAAAACAAACAAACAAAAACAAAGCATAAATACAGGACAGAAATAGACTCATAGACATAGAATACAGACTTGTGGTTGTCAGGGGGGCGGATGGTGGGAAGGCATAGACTGGGATTTCAAAACTGTAGAATAGATAAACAAGATTATACTATATAGCACAGGGAAATATACACAAAATCTTATGGTAGCTCACAGAGAAAAAAATGTGACAATGAGTGTGTATATGTCCATGTATGACTAAAAAATTGTGCTGAACACTAGAATTTGACACAACATTGTAAAATGATTATAAATAAAAAATGTTAAAAAAATAAAATATTTTAACTTAAAATGCAGATTAGATTACACTTTAAATTAAAAGGACTGCTTCTAGTAAACTAGCTTTTAAAACTGCATTCCAGGATTTATTTCCCAATATATTTGTAACACTCCTTGAAGCGCATCTTAACATGTTTATTTAAATTGAAAAATAAAGTCAGATTTTTTTCAGATAAAAAGTTTGATTGACTGATTCGACAATGAGGATTAACTCTTAAGTATGTTAAATTATGGGTGTTTTACGTGAATTGAATAAAGATATGTATTAAACATTTACTAGGATAAAACATTTAAAAAAATTATGTTAGTAAAGATATGTGATGTTTCAATGTTTCTAATCCTGCCTCAGCATATTGTACTCACAAAGTACCTCTAAGTGAAAAAAAATTTGCAGGTGTTATTTTATGATTACTTTGCAAGTCTTGGTAAAGCTTTTTACAGTTATATCTGCTAGACAATTAGAAAGTAAGTAACTTGAATGAGTAACAAATACTTTTAAAAGTTAGGTGGTTTCTAAAGCTTTTAATTCCCCCCAAAATTGAAGGAGGGCATTATCTAGTTGTTATTTGAAATATTATTAAAAATAGCTTTGTTCACAGAGTAAGTTTTGACATGTAATTGGAAAGTTTAAATCATTGAATAATTACTACAAAAATCTCTTATAATTGTACAAAAAAGCTTCATTCACGTCATTAAGCGATAGAATTCTAATACAACTTTGTATACAATTGTGCAGAAATACTAATTGTAATGTTAACACAATACTGAAAAAAAATAGCAGTTAAAGACCTGTGGTTATCTAAGTTTATAATACAAATCTAACACCTCGGTTTATAAAAATATTCTGTTTCAAAGTAGTAAGATTGATGACCAACAAAAGATAATCACAGAAACAGATGACATTTGTATATTATTCTGTGGGGACAATGAATTGTAGGTACTAGTTCACGGAAAAAATGAGTGATACAAACTTTTCTCTGTAAAAGAGGTGCTTTCTCGTGTATTTTATAAATGGATGATGGTGGTCATCAAAATGCTATGATATTTTTATGTTTCTGGCTTTATTTAAAAGAGTGTAATACCAGAACAATTACACTGTTCACAGACATTTAACATAATATTTTAAATGTTAAATTAAAAATATGTGCAATGATACAAAGCTTTTATGAATTATTTTGGGGAGGATTTAAATTAAAAAATTGAGACTAAATAGTATATGGTACCACACATAAAGGTGCTTTACAAACAAAAACATATTTTATAAAGCTGTGGCATACAGACACAGAAACAGACTCCAGCAAAAGGGAAAGAAATACAATGACAAGGAAATTTTTAAAAAGAATCAGAAATTCAAGCCAGACACCAGCCCAAATAATTATAAATTCCTTAAAGAAAAAGGTTATAATTTTGTCGTTTTCGTGTTTGTCACAGTGCAGTGCTAGAGATATACTTCACATTTTTCAAGGGAGTTAAGAAGAAGGAGTTTCTAGAACTAATATTAGAAATCTGTCATTTTAACCCACTGGAGATTTTTTAAAGTGGTCTGATGTATTATTTCGTCTCCTGGTGTGTATAATTACTGTACTAGTAATAGTAATAATAATAATACTAGCAATAATAGATTTGAACACATTGTAAATAAGAGCTGTATAATAACATCAAGTCTGTATTCATGTAACTCAAAATCCCAGTGGCTGAAGCAGTCAGTTTAATAAATTCACACATCTTACTGATCAAAATGAGATCGCTGCATAGTCATTAAGGCTGACTGCCAAATTGCAAAGCCTTCCCTGTGTTGACAACTTTTTCTCATAAATACATGTGATGACGATAGTCTCCCTTAGATACAGAAGGCACCCACTTTACAAATTGTGCATGTTTTAATCAATATCGTTATCTGGATTTAACCAATATTTTATAATACACTTAGAAAAAGAACGTCATAAATATCTCCTGGTTGGAGCTGAATACATTTGAATAGAGAAGCATGAAATAATTTGGCAAGTCACAGGTTCTGTATAGTTAGAGAGCTGAGAGAACCCAAGAGACTAAATTTATATTTAAGTTCTAAGTCTTTCATTACGGAAGAAAAGAAATTTTACTTTCTGTGAGTTCTGCCTTTTGACTACTGACCTGGGTACAAAAGGTTTGCAAATAATACAAGGTTTTTTAAAAACCAGAGATCTGTTGTATGTGTCTGCATCTCGAAGCTGCCCATAGTTCTGTTCCCTGACATGAAATAGAATGGTCAGTACTCCAAAGCTTTGGTTTTGAAGTATTTTGATCCGTGATTCTTTCCTAAAAGGGCACGGACGTCTGTACTTACTTATAAAACTGTTGTTGCAAAACTAATCATTCTGAAATAAGTTGGACCCAGCACTGTGTATTAAAGTGCATTGTGGTATTTTCCCTCAGATGTCAGTTTTGAGAGCCAGAAACACATGCGTACGTGCGTGTGCACACACGTACACTCACTACAGTTCAAAGCAGTCACCGCACTGCTATGTTTACGTAAAACAGCTGAGAGAGTGATACCACCAAGCATTTTCAATAAATCTATGCTCTGTGGCCAAATATGACAAGAAATCTGTCCTGACACAGCTTGCTGACAAATGAATTTATATCTCACCCTGAAGCATGAAGATTTCTCAAGTGGAAATTTCCTCACCAAATTACTTAGTTCCCTGAACAGGGCACACTGATATTCAAAAACTTCTTATAACATTCTTAAAAATTTTTAGCACTAAATGTGACCTATAGGAAATCTAAAGTAGAGATTTTATTTTTAAAGCTATGATTGTAAAAAAGAAGGCCCTCTGGATATTTCTCAACATGATACTTGACAGAACTGAGAGATTTGTTGAGGAGGAGAGGTAGACAAACATAAGAGTGAAGATAAGAATACTTGAAGTGCAAAGAGTTTAACTGAAATGATTTCTCAGTCTGCCTCTCTTTACCGTCTCTTTTCTGTAATGACTTACAGGTCATCTGGACTATTTGGAAATTCAGTGGCCAGCGCCCTTGATAAATATTGTTACCTCCTTCACATTTTCAAGTGTCCTTTGACGAGCAATCGTCACTGACTGGTATCTGCACATATCCACAACCTCTATCAAATTCCCTTTTAGGAAAATAGTGAACCATTCACAACTATGTGTTCTGTAGTTGTTCTTAACATAGTCATACGGAGCCCAAGCATGAAGGTCAAACGGCCTGGGTCCACTACCTACTTCTGCCACCTGGTGGGAGTGTCACAGTCGGTACCTAAGATGCCTCCCCGTGATTCCCTCATCACGATATTCACATCCTGGCGGAGTTCCCTGCCAGGTTCACCAGGGTTGGTCTGGTGACCAACAGGCTGCAACAGAAGGGATGGTATGTCACTTCCAAAATCAGGTCACATGAGATGCTCCTCACCCTTTGTGCTCTCTCTCTCTCTCGCTGATTACTCACTCTGGAGGAAGTCAGAAGTCCTATATGGAGGGCTCTGAGCCAGCACTGTGTATTCCTGACCCTCAGAAGCTATTGAAAAAAAAAAATGACTGTTTTACATTGCTACATTTTGGAGCTAATTTGTCAAGCAGTAGTTGGTAACTGTACCTTGACTTGAGAGGATATATAAGGTCTATTTCTTAGTTTCCTTATCTGTAAATGGTGATGATCACAGTACCAACTGTATGGTGTGGCTGGGAGGACTAAAGAGATCATCCAGACAGAAGTGCAGCAGAGTGAGGAGTCAGGAGTCAGCACGTCAGAAATGCTGATTATTGACATAAATCTACCGCATTCCAATAGATCTGGCCCAAGACTGAGCTGAATACCATTTAACAGAAAATAGTTTAAATCACCATTCTTGTGTCTTTGACCTTGATTATGTGATGATTTCACAGGTGAATGCATATGTCTAAACTTACTAGATGGTATACATTAAATATGTACAATTTTATATATATCAATTATATCTCAATAAAATTGCTAAAAAATAAGTTTAAAAATTTTTAAATATGATCCCTTAAAATATAAGCTAATTTTTTCACAGAGATACTGAAAATTATTATCATTAAAACATAGTTATATTTTAAAAATGCTGTCTTACACTTGAAAAAAAGTGCAATACATTAAGATAAAGGCAACTAAATAAATAGTGGTTTTTAACTCAAATTTGAACCTGGGGGTTATGGCACTGTAAGATTTATGAGATTAGAAAAGAAAGCTCTTTCTCTGAAGGAGGAAAATAACAGGAATTATGATTATAAAACCAAATCTGGGCTCCAACTCTGGTTCAGTCATTTATGAGCTAAATGGAAGGCCCTTAGTTTACCTAAGTCTCAAGGACCCATTTTTTGTGTGGTTTCTACACACTTTACAAGATGAGATATGATGTGGGGATGACCAGACCAGTGACTGCCACAGGGCGGCTATGAAAATGTCCTAAGATTAAATGGAGTTCACCGTGAGCAGGGAACTTTAAGACCCTGACAGCCTCCTACAGCCTTCACTCACTTCTACTTCTCAACTTCTGAAGTCCAGAAATCTGAAATAGCTGTGAACATCTGAGTACACATTTTGACCCCATGAGCATCAGACGGATGGGACCGCAGGAAAGGGAGACTCTGATCTGGGTCCAGAGGAAGCCTTTGAGAGGAGCTTCCTTCTCTGAGGTATCACACTGCTTCCTTCTCTGCACACCAGTGACTTTCCCAAGGCACCGTGAGCCATCTTTCATAAGTTACCCCAGATCACTCAAAAGACTTGACTCAGATGAGAAAGGTCCTGGAATAAAAGATAGTGCGTTTTGTTGTAGAACTTCCTTAATTCCTAATGTCTTAGAGAGAACTGGGCGGCAGAAACCTAGAAAAAGCCAGGGGTCTTTCAGGCCCATCCACGTTGCTGCAAGTGGCACTGTTTTATTCTATTTTTATTCTGAAATAAGTCAGACAGAGAAAGACACATACTATATAATATCACTTACACATAGACTCTAAAATAACACAAATGAATCTATATACAAAACAGAAACAGACTCATGGAGAAAACAAACTTACGGTTACCAAAGGGGAGAAGGAGGGACGGAGGGAGAAATTAGGGATATGGGATTAACAGATACAAACTACTACACATAAAATAGATAAAAACCAAGCATTTACTATAGAGCATAGGGAATTATATTCAATATCTTGTAATGACCTATACTGGAATATATTCTGAAAAAATAACTGAATCACTTTGCTGTACACTTGAAACTAATACAATAAGTCAACTATACTTCAACAACAACAAAAAGCAAGGGATCTTTATTTTTCATATTGCTCTAAAAAACCTTTCTAAAAGCTATGTTTGTATTCCTTTGTACTCCATCATCCAAAATTCTTTCCTTCCACCAACTCTTTGTCAGCTCCCTTCTTGATTATCTCTGTATCTCTGATAATCAAGCTATTTGCTTTCTGCCTTGGAAAATCGTTCCTAAAAACACAACTCTGTATTCTCCATAGGCACCTTTTTGAGCTTAAAAGCCATACCTTAACCACATCTGCCCCATCCTACCAACCTAATGGTTTTGCTAATCCAGTAAAATTACTGATCAATTAATTTTATTTAAAAAATACCAAGAGACAACCTCTGTGTCTTCAACCCTCAGTCATCAACAACTGTTACACAAAGTCCAAAGGCATTTACACAGCACAGTGGGAGCTACAGAGGCACATTAAAAGATAAAAATTAAAATGACCTCCTGCAGAAACTCATAGTTAAGAGGAGGAATTAAGTAGGACATTCAAGATGCAAAGATAAAGACTTAAGAACGTTATCAAATTATCATGTAGAATCATGCATTAGGTAATGAGATCATCTCTAAAGCAAATTTAAATGAGCTTTGACCTTTCTGCTCCTTGACACGCCACTGCTGCCACAGTTCTCGGCAGCAGAAAATCTGTATGCATTGGTGTTTATGGGCAAGTTGTTTGCACTTATTACTCCTAAGAAAGCATTCTCAATCATATGCGGGCGTCTGCAAGGGCTGCAGGGTGATGGAATGAAAAGTCCAGCTCCAGAAGCCTGTGGAGCTGGGACCAGGCTTAGGATACCGGCTTCTTAGACCACGCATGGAAGGATTAAATATTCTGACTTGGAATTCTGACTTGGAATCGAACGTTCTAGAGGTAGGACTTACCCTCTTATGGTTCAGTCCATCTGTGTACAAGAGGGCCCTCTGGTATTACAGCACCTCCAAACAATACAATTCCAGTTTTTAAAATCTGCTTTTTCTCATGTAGCTTTATTTCACTTTTCAATGGCTTCTCTAACTCACTGAATTCTGCAGGCAAGTGACTAAAGCAGATAGTGGAAATGGAAGAAAAAGAGTTGGCTCTCATAGTGAATATTCTAGAAAGCCCCCAAACCAGTAGCCATTGCAGAAAAGCAAAACTGTATGCTCTTCTTTGCCTCAGTCTTTTTTACTAGACCCTAGTTCAACTTTTTGAGATTTGTTTTTTCCTGAAAGGCCAATTTTACACTTTCTTCCCCTCCAATATTTACAAGGAAAGAAAAAACTGGGAAAAAATGAAACGCCACAGGTTTTTAGCCAATCAACCCTCATACAGTAAATTGTTACAGTTGTATAACTGACGTGACCTTACAGGATATCTACTTCCATTTATATCCTTCCTAGATCTGATTCCTCACTTCTCTTCTGGCATTTTACAGAGAAAGAAAACAGGTTGAACACGGAAAGGGAATCTTTCCAAGGTCAAACAAATGTTCCATCGAGTAATCAAATGCTAGAAATGAAAATCTACATCTCTCCAGGAATTGCTCTCAGCCAAAGAAGTTGCTCACTCAAGGTTTTGCCTTACATCCTCAGAGCAGCCTGCATCGAAGACAGCAGAAGTCCCCCTACCGACCCCTGCCTCATGTGGGACAACTATGAAGGACAATCCCAGCCTAGAGCAACCTGTAGGGTCAGCTCCATTAAACCGCATCATCAGTTCACCATCTCCCTCCTGCAACCCTGCATCCTTCACCCTCACAGGTGCTGTTCCAGAAAACACTTGCTAATAAGTCTCCTGCTTACCAATCTCTGTTCAGAATCTGAATCCTGGAAACCCAGCATATGACCCTTATCTATCCTTGAAAAATTAAAGAAAGTTACACCCGATGCTTCTGATTTCTTGTAGTTAATTTCATTTACAGTAAGAACGAACATTTAAAATAATTCTTCAGCCACAGTAAAAATAGTCCCTCTCTGCCATCATTTTACAGGAAAGAGCACGGGACTGGGGAAATCAAAATATCTGGGCTCTTCTCCTGCCTACACTATCAGCTGTATGCTTCTCAAGGGCATCAGCTTACGTCGCAGTGACGTGTGTCCAGGGGTACGGAGTAGCACACGCCACACTGTGTTTTCAACCAAGAAGCACCGTCTGAGACAAATAAACAGATTCTGCACTTCAGTGAAATTAAGTACCGTTTCCCGTGGGTTTTCATAACTAAAAACACTTCAGATGGTCTATATTTTATCTGCTAATTAACATTTTATAGAACATGGTGAGAAATGTCAAGGAAGAGGGCAAAAATAGTCTTACAAAAAGAATGACTCTTAAGTGGAACAGCAAGCATCTTCATATATATGACCGGAAATTCAAACTGTGCTATGATTTGGTTCATATATAGCTTGTTATGTGTGATATTCTTATATGTGTCTTCTGGTACACATATTATGTAATTCTGCTGAATATATACCCAAGAATGGAACGGATCTAGGAATCGAATTACTGGGTCAGAGCATCCTTATACATTTTGCAAAAGTATTTATCTATTTAAAATCACATGCATGCTTTATACGATAATTTTTAAAATAATAAATTGTTAGTCATTCTAGAGTCCCCCATTCATGTCGAGTAAGACACTGGGAATAAGAGAAGCTGTGTTGTTCTAGGCACAGAGTAATTCAGAGTTTGAGGTGACAGATGAGGCAGCGCAGTGCAGTGGTAGACTAAGCACAGGTGTTGGGTTCAGATTCTCAGAACCTTGGTTTCCCTGTTTGTAAACTGGAGATGCTACAGGCAAAAAAAATCTTTAAACAGAAGAAAAGAGTGTAACTAATAAAAGGCACACGAGACATCTTTGTCCTTGGAAAAGCAACGCACCACAGAGGCTCAAAGGTTGCTCAGTGTATCCTTGTGTAAGTTTCTTAATCTGAGTCTCTGCTCCCCATCTGTAAAATCTGGCTAATCTCACCAAGTGATAACACTATGAGGATTAAATGAAATAATAATTAATTAATAAGGTATTTAGCAAGTGAATAATATTTGGAAGTTCTTGATACTTGTTAGATTTCATTTCATTTCTCTTTCTTTCTAAGCACATTATTTCATTTTTTGTTTAATGAAAACAATTTTAATTGCCCTTAATACACCAGAAAATTTTATTAGAAGATACTCTAGCTATAACTGCTAAAAAAGAGCCCGAAAGTACCGATGTGTTACAAAAACAAGAATTCTTATAATATATTTACCTAATCATTCACCCATTCATTTGACAGATATTTACCCAGCACCAGTTTTGTGCTAGGTACTGAGTTACACAATGTGTAAATAGGAAGATGAATTAGATACATTCCCTCCCTATCATGTAATACACAATCTGTTAGAGGAGAGAAGATTTGGGCTTGAATATCTAAGCATATGAGGTGGTACTATGTGTAATTAATGCCACAAGACTGGTTTTTTAAAAAGGCTATTCAAACGTGAGAAAGGAAGCCATAATTTCTGGATGGAGTAATCAGAGAGGAAAGAATTTTTGAGAGCATCAATAGCTCTCTGGTCTTTGAAAGATGTATAGAACTTTGTTAGGGAGAGATAGCCACCAAGTCATCCCAAAAGGAAAGAAGTATTCAGAAGGAAAAACAAATAAAGGACAATGTATATGCATATTTGTAGACTGGTGATTAGTCTGGCTTGGCAAGAGTCTAAGGGAGACTCACACGCACACACACACAAAATATATACAACAATATAGCAATAGGAAACTAGAAATGTAGACTCAAATCTGGTATGCTGAGCAGTTTGTGGTTGTTTTTTTCTTGGAAGACAAGAAAGGAGGAGCCCCCGGGAAAACTTATAACGTGGAATGCCATGTTTCAGTTGTTTTAGGAAGAAATCTAGCAAGCAGTATACAAAGAAGTCTGGAAGACATTAGAGAGAGGAAGGCTAATTATAAAGCTGTTTTGACAGTTCAGATGTGAAGCCAAGAAAGGGGAGAATAAAAATACCACCCCTGGGAATACGAAGGTAGCCACGGATTCAAAAGATATTGCAGAAGAAAAACATCAATAGAATATGGGAACTTATTAGATAAGAAAGTTACATATGGGATAGAAAGGCCCACAGAGATTCTGAAACACAATGATTTTTAAGAAGAAAGCTACAGAAGATTGGCACGGATAGAACTTAGTTATAAGAGGAAAGTGGCTGGAAGGAAAGAACAGAGGCAGCTCAGTGTACAATGTCTCTCTATGTAGTGAAAGGAATGAAACAAACAGGACACTAGTTTGACAGAGTACTGCAGCTGGGAGCATAATGATTAAGAGAACCCTGAAGATGCAGAACTCTGAAGCTGCTCCTTCTGAGTCCAAATTCTGCCTGCCACTTACTTGCCGTGTGACTGCAAGCTTGGTACTTAAACTCTTCAAGTCTCAGTTCTCTCATCAGTAAAACAGGCATAGGAATAGTATCTGCCCCATGAGGTGACAGTTGGCATTTATTATAAATCCCACGTTAGGTTTTACACTTACTGTAGTACAGTTGAGAGATACACTGAAACATACAGGAAACTCGACATAGAGTAGGTAGAAAGAAACAATCATTTGTTCATTCATTTGGCTACATTGTATCGACTGAGTGCCTTCCATGTGCCAGGCTCCGTTCTGGGGACTGAGGATATGAAGTGAACAAAGCAGGCAAAATCTCTGCCCTCAGAGAGCTGACATTCAAATACGGGAAACAGATGATCAACAAGCAAACACCCAAATGCAAGGAGGGTGGTCATACATATTAATAAAGAAAAATTAAGCAGAATAAAGAGGGTAGAGAGCAACCATTGATGCTGCAAGGCAAGGGTCAGGGAAGACCTGTTTGTTCATGGTGGTGGCAGCTCAACACAGACGTGAATGAAATGAGGGAAACGACATGTAAACCTCTATGAAAAGAGATTCTGGGTAAAGAGAACTGCAAGTGCAAAGACCCTGAGTTGGAATGTGTAGTATTCTCCAAGGAACAGAGAGGAGGGCTATGTGGCTGAAACAAATTACACAGAGGCGTAGCAGGGGACCACGTGAGGGACATGCCACAGGCTGGATCGCACGGTGCCTCAGAGGGCACGGTAAAAAATCAGTGGATTCTGTGCTACATGTGATGGAGAGTTAGGAGGAATAACATGACCTAGCTCTCATGTACTGAAGCGCTGCCGTGTAGACAACTCACTGTGGGGTCAAGAGCTAAAGAAAAGTCAATGGTTTTAAGCTCATAGCTTTAGTCTATAATCTATAAGAGATGGTAGTGGCTTGGACAAGGGCAGAACAGTGGAGATGGGAAGGAGTGGTCAGACTTGGGACAGGTTTTGAAAGAAAAATGATAGGATGTGGTAAAAGACTGAATTTGGAGTATGAGGAAATTAGAATAAAAAAGCATGAAACTAGAGCTCTTTAACAAGACTATGGATGAACAGTACTACCATGTAGAGAATGGGATAAGTAACTGGGTCAAGTCTGGAGCTGGGGAGAGCGGATTACAGAAGAGGAAGCTATCCATTCTGAGCACAGCTGGCTTATCTATCAGACAGCCATTTGGAGGAGGTGAGTCAACATTTGACATGGAAATTGATGCGGATTTCAGAAAGGGATAAAGCTAGGGATAGAATCTGGAATTCATGAGCATTCAAATGGCATCAAAGCCACTGGTACTAGATGGCATCACCTAAGACGCTAGTGTAGACGTAAGACAGCAGCTTGAAGACTGAGCCCTGGGGCGCTCTCTGACTGAGACTAGGGACAAAAAGAGGAACGAGTAAAGCACTAAAAGGGAGCAGCCCATGGGGTAGGAAGAAAACCAGGAGCACTAAGTATACTACAGGCTAAGTGAAAAGAAGCGTTTCAGGAGAAAAACAGATGCTGTGTCCAATTTTGCTGAGCATCGAGAACTGACCACTTGGTTAGACCAGGTGGAGATTATTGATAACCTTGGAAAGTCCTGGTTTCAATACAGAGGGACTGTGAAAATGTCATTAAAGCTAGTAAGAATGATTAAAAGAGGAAAAGGTATAGACAACTTTCAGAAGAGGTTTTCAGGAAGGGGGAGGAATGGGCTTTAGTTGGAGGGGAACGTGGTTCTGGCAAGGACGCTTTAAAAGAGGAGTTACGAGGTAATGTTTAAATGCCTGTTGGAGTTATCAGTAGGAGGGAAAATTGATGTGGAAAAGGGAAGGGATAATTACAGGAGGGTCCCTAAGTGGTGAGAAAGGGTGTCCTCAAGGGTAAGAGCTGAACTCAGAAAGGAGCACAAACAGATCAAGTAAATTTGATGGATAGATAAGGATGCCGTTTCTGAATGCTTCTCTCTTTTTTTTTTGGTGATATAAGAAGCATGGTTATTATCTGAGAGTAGGGAAGGGAGAGAGGTATTGGGAGTCTGAAAGGCAAGAATAGATATAAGACATTCATCTGATAAAGTGAGACAATGAATGACTAAGAGAAATGAGTGGCATTTCTAAACAGATGACAGCTCACCTTAGATTTGTGGTCATAAACACCCAGTAAACAGGTTATGTGTTTTTCTCCAGACAAAGTCAGCTGCTAGGGTCCATGGTAAATCTTGGTAGAGGAGCTGATTTAACCAGGATTGAGGTTTTTTTTTTTTTTTTTTCCAGGTGAGTATGATAGAGAAGAAGAACCAAGGGAGATGAGGGTGTTTGCAAGGGACTGAAGATAGTAACTGATGATAGATTGGAAGCTGAGTTTGGATGGAACAGAAGACATGAGGCAGGTGATGGACAGTGGGAAGGTTGTAGAGTTAATGGATTGGAGATCCAAGTGGGATTGAAGAACTGTTGGCAAGGGGGCAATAAAATAAGTGGCAGGAAGGTAATAAGGTGCTAGAAAAAGGAATGATAGAAACTGACTCTTTGTAGGAGGCACAATTATTGGTTTAGTGTGTGACATGGAATTGAATTGAGGTGGGAAAGAGCTAATATTGTAGGTAACATGAAGGAACTAACATCAGATGGATTACTTGCGTGGATATTGTAATTACCCAGATTGATCACAGAGGTAATTGGAAAGGAAATGATTCTCAGATAATAATATTTTCTGTGGATGTGGGAGTATGACAGAAAACTTCAACAGGAAGGGGCAGTAAGTAATTATCTCAATATTTGTTTCAAGGGTGCTACATTATTTAAGTCTGAAAATTAGACCTATTGAAAATGTTAATCTATGAAGGTGCTCCTTAGAATGAGATCAAAGATCACAGCAATTTCAACTCTTTTTACATCAATTCATATTTTTAAAGTAATTTCTGAAATATGTATCCAACTGATTGCCAACAGACAGATCATATGATTGAGTACAAAAATACAACAACACTGAAAATTCTGACTTCTAAGTACAAATAATATGATTTTAATTCATTCTTCATGATGTCCATTTACCCAGAATGTTCAGAGAAAACTCTAGTTTTTGATAATTGATATAGAAAAGATACAAACAGAAAGCACTCACTTGTCCATGGCAGTGCCAGTCACTACTCACCAGGATTGTTGGACTGGGCATCCATAGGGATCATGAGCTTTGCCCGAGTGGCTCGGCGTGCAGCCAGTGACCTCTCCAGAGTAGACATGGAGCTTCCTGCTTCCTCTGTGTCTTGACCTAAAAGAAAAACAGTACTCCTGAGAGACACCTTCTTTAATGGTGTAACACTTCATTTCTAGCCAGGAACTCCACAGCCTTTTTTGTTTTATTGAAGTTTTAAATCATAACATCTACTTTTTTTTACAGCCCAATCAATATACTCTCATTGGACATTTTTTTTTTTTGGTCCTACTAAAATCATCATTTTAATCTTTGATGTCATTTGACAAACATTAATAAAATTTATCATAACCTCATTACCCAGAAAGAACCGTTATTTTATTTTTAATTTCTGCCTACGTATGTATATGCAAAAGGAAGAGAAAATATATTAATGTATTTATTTTTCAAAAATGGCATTAGACCGTACATACTATTTTGTAGCCTTCCTTATAAAATAACAAAAATCCTTCTCTGTCAATAAGTCAGTAACATAATTTTTAACAGCTCAGTAATATTCAATTGTATGAACTCACCACAATCTTTGCAACTATTACTTAAGCCCCAAAGATATTACATCTTATCATTAAAAACAGGAAATAAAGTACATTCTTCAAAAGTAAGGTTAGGTATATCTATATAAATATATTGTGATTCCATAAAATGTTATGCTAAAATGTCATCAAAAATGATATATGCAGATTTGAAAACTGAATAAAAATATATGCTGAAAAAACAAATTCTGCATAGTATGTATTCCTAAAGAATGTACTATTCATCGACATGAAGTTTTATCTTCTTTTAATTGAAGTATAGTTATTTTACAATATTATATTACTTTCAGGTGTACAGCATAGTGATTCAGTATTTTTATAGATGATCTTGTATTAAAAGTTATTACAAAGGAATGGCTAGAATTTCCTGTGCCGTACAGTGTATCCTTGTTGCTTATCTATTTTATATAGAGTAGTCTGTGTCTCTTAACCCCATACCCCATCTAGCCCCTCCTCCCTTCCCTTTTCCCACTGGTAACGGCTAGTTTGTTTTCTCTATCTGTGAGTCTTTTTCTTTTGCTATATACACTCGTTTTATTTTCTAGATTCCACAAATAAGTGGTATCATACAGTGTTTGTCTATCTCTGTCTGACCTATTTCACTAAGCATAATATTCACCAGGTCCACGTGCATTACTTCAAATGGTAGAATTTCATTCTTCTTTGTGGGCAATGTTCCATTGTATATATTTATACCACCTCTTCTTTACCCGTTCGTCTGTTGCTAGACACTTGGGTTGCTTCCATATCTTGTCTATTGTAAATAATGCTGCTATGAACAGTGGGGTGTATGTACCTTTACAAATAAGTGTTTTTATTTTTTCTGGATATATATCCAGGAGTGGAATTCCTAGATCATATGATAGTTCTAATGTTAGTTTTTTGAGGAACCTCCATACTGTTTTCCATAGTGGCTACACCAATTTACATTCCTATCAACAGTGTACATGAGTCTGTTTCTGTTTTGTATTTATGTTCTTTTCTTTTTTTTTTTTCAGATTCCACATATGAGCGATCTCATATGGTATTTTTCTTTCTCTTTCTGGCTTACTTCACTTAGAATGACATAGAATACAAACTTGTGGTTGCCAAGGTGGGGGTGGGAAGGGATAGACTGGGAGTTCAAAATTTATAGATACTGACAGGCATATGTAGAACAGATAAACAAGATCATACAGTATAGCACAGGGAAATACATACAAGATCTTGTGGTAGCTCACAGCAAAAAAAATGTGACAATAAATATATGTATGTTTATGTATAAGTAAAAAATTGTGCTCTACACTGGAATTTGACACAACATTGTAAAATGACTATAACTCAATAAAAAATGTTTTATAAAAAACAGTGTACAAGGGTTTCCTTTTCTCCATATCCTCTCCAACATTGATTATCTGTAGACTTTTTGATGATAGCCTTTCTGACAGGTGTGAGGTGATATCTCATTGTGGGTTTGGTTGCATTTCTCTCGTAATTACTGATGTTGAGCACCTTCTCACATGCCTGTTGGCCATCGGTTTGGAAAGATGTCTATTCAGGCCTTCAGCCCACTCTTGACTGGGTAATTCGGTGTTTGGTTTTTGACATTGAATTATATGAGCTGCTTAAGTATGTTGGATCCTAACTCCTTGTTAGTTACATCATTTGCAAATGTTTTCTCCCATTTATTTTGTAGATGGTTTCCTTTGCCGTGTAAAAAAGCTTTTAAGTTTAATTAGGTCCCATTTGTTTATTTTTGCTTTTATTTCTTTTGCCTTGGGCGATGGATCCCCAAATATATTGCAGCTTGTATCATGGCTGCAGTCTGGTAATCATTCAGTTAGCTTCTTCCACGTGGTGGGGGTTTCAGAACCTACTAAACAGCTCAAAGCACGTGGCTCAGAATATCACCTATAGCCCCGAGGAGGTCCCTGACTTTGTTTAAAGACTAACCCATTATTATCTTGTTTTGCGTGACTACTTCCCTTGTTTTCGTATTTTCCTATTTCTCCAGTTAAGCTTATTCTTTGAATAAAGTTCTTCTACAGACAAGGGGCAGGCAGAGGACATGGGGTCAGGGGGTCTGTCCTGAGGAGGCCCCAGAGGGTCCTGCTCTGTCAAACAACCACTTTCTGGATTTCTCAGTTATTCCTAGGCATGGCTTGATCTACCCCAAATCATTAAACAGCAGGCTTTTCTCTTCAGATCACTTTGCACACCAGCAGAGACTGCAGACTCTGCTAGACTAGGCCAGTGATCACAGAATGTGACTGTGTGGGGGTGACAGTGGATCTCCCTGGTAGTCAAGGCAAAGTAACACGAGAGTTAATACTTTCATACATCAAGTGTCCGTGATGTGATTTTTTTAAAGCAAAGAATTGACAGCGAATTTAAACTCAACTTTCCACAGACACAGGGAACTAAAAAGTAGGTTCAAACGGCTTCACATTTTTGCTCAAGATGTAACAAAATGCCCTGGATTCACTGAGTCTTCACATCTCAGTGTTGCCCACCTGCATCACCTCCTACCTCTTAGAACTTTCGAGAAGCATTACAAATTATACAAGGCAGTCAACATGATGAGAGAACAGAAAGTAAGCCTAGTGAATGTACCAGATTTATATCAGGTTCTTGTAACTACGGTGAATGATGTGCAAACTAAGGGAAGGCTATATCCACCAAAGGGAGTGGAGGGTTCTTTTGCGGGATTCAGAGTGGGCTGTTTCTCCTGATGCCAGAGAGAAAAAAGTTACCTGAATGAGAGGTGGTTTTGCTCCCCATTTGGGTTTCCGACTGGCTGTGACTGACTGGTGTGAGGTCTTGGCAGCTCTGGATGGGGGAGTCCCTCCCTGCAGGGTCAGTGCTTGCTGGCTTCTCAATATTCTTCATCTCCATTTCTTCATGGTGTATCCAAAGATCAGGGGGCCGGAGGTCCTTCTGGCTGCCCTTCCTTTTGCCAACACTGTGGGTGGCCCGTTTCCTATGAAACAAAATTAGAAGGCAAATGTGAGTGCCTTTATTCAATGGCCCTTCCTTCCTCCTTTTTTTCTTTTTCTTTCCCCCCTCCTCAGTCAATTCAAATCAGAAGCAGGGAAGGAGACAAAAGCACTCCCAGGAGGAAACCTGTGAAATGCACGAACTGGCAGACTGGTCTTGGCCGCCTGTCCTCCTGTCCCCTGGAGCTTCCCCACAGAACAGGAGATGCGGTGCTGCATCCCCAGGGCCCCGGCTGCCTGCCAGAGCACGCCTGCCTCCAGCTCCCCCTGCTGCAGATTCGAGCACGAGGTGACAGTGGGTGAGAGGGAACCAGATGCTGATCTTTGGAGCTGGGCATCAGGTACCCGACTGCAACATCTGTTGAGGAGATAAATGACAGAGTTGCTTCGAAAGGGCAAACAAATAAAAAGGCCAGAATGTGTGCCAGCAGCCAAGACTGGGGCTTAGAAGAAAGTCTCTCCCTCAGCTGTCCAATTTAATGTGCAACTGGGAAGCTGGCTGTTCCAGGACAAAAGACTGCAGTGCACATTCTTAGGAGAATAAAATACTTTTGTCTTGGAGTCACTAAGTGTCTGGATTCAAATACAAGAAGACCCATCCTCTGAAAAGAGAAGAACCCACTCTGGAAGTGTGTTTCCAATGTCTCTTATTTCCCTCAATAAGAACTCAGCAATCATTAGTTAATTTTTTCAGGGGTAGTCTCCGTTTGGGCCTAGTGAGATTCAGATAATCCCTGCATGCTAAGCCAAGAAGTGGGATGCTCAGGACAGCTGTTCTCTGCAGCAGGGGTCAGGAAACCATGGCCTGAAGGCCCAACCCTCCCACGGCCTACTTTTGAAAATAAAGGTTTACTGGAATCCTGCCAAGCTCATTCGTTTTCGCACTGCCGCGCTGAAGAGTTGCAACAGAGGCCAGGTTGCCCACCACGCCTAAAATATTTCCCATTGGGCCCTTTGCAGAAACGGTTTTCAACCTCTGCTCTATAGTTTTTACAATTTTTTAAAAAATCCCCACTTGTAGCTTCCACTTCTTTTAAAATAATCACATCTCTTTGTGAGGCAGAATTCAGTCAGTTAAAATCTAATCTTTGGCAGAAGCCCAGAGAAGTACCATTTTCTCCCTCTCCTCACTTGCAGTGAATGGTTTATGAGGCTAACTGCTTCCATGCTGGCTAAATGGTTCAAACTGCCCTCAGCGGAAACGCTTTGTAACCTGTGCAAGGCTGCTAAGAACGGCTTTGTTTTCCCCACTTGCTGGATAAGACACCCTGTACATATTAGGCAATTAATAAATGTTTAGTGGTCTCATCTGTTGAATTTTTTTCCTTAACATTCCTTTTTTCTTTCTTTCCTCAAGTATGTTGATGAGGATAGAAATGAAGATCCCCAGACCTCACAGCTACGTGGTGGTTTAGTGGAGAAATACTGCAGTGTTTCCTGCTCTAGTATTTCCCGATTTCCTGGGAGCAGCCTCAACCCGACGCCAGACAATGGTCTGCAATAACGCCTAGATCATCTCGTGTTTAAGATAATAACTCTCTTGTAACCATCCACTCCCTGAATTCATTTCCTTACATTTCACCAGCCCTCGGGAAAGGAGTCTGCAACTCATACATAGCTCTATATGTAATCCACCTTTGGTCACTTAGAAGAATGTAATGTTGTCTTCAAACCTGGAGATTTCACCCCACTATCTTTCTTTCCAACAAATCAAAATGATAAACAACTTAAACCCTGCTGTCTATATGACTACCTACAGAGATGTACCAGTTCACCAATCCAGGACAAGAGAGTCAGAATTCCCAGGATAATTTAATATTTAAACAGCCTGCGGTAAAGAAGTTTGTCAAACAATTTTTGTAGCAAGAAGTAAATGATGAATTCTGGTTTCCTCTTGCTTATGTGCATGTGTTATGCATTTGTTCATTCATTCATTAGTTCCCATGATCTTGGTGCCAAGCATCCCCAGGCGTCTCTCTCTTTTTTTTTTTTTAAGTTCCAAACCAGATTGAGGCAGAACCTTTTTGTATGTTATGATTTATAACCTCCATCTGGAAAGAAATGATAATTCCTGATAAAATGCATAAGCGTTTTTCTGATGGATTTTAATCAGATCGAGATCTCTTTGGAGAAGCTGCTTTCGCCCGGCTGACTGTAAGAATCTAAAGATCTCTAGATAGACTTTATTTACTTTTTGTATATATTCCATGAAAGGTAATCTAACCACTTTTGTTTTCTATAATGTCTCTTTTCAAGAGAGAAATCTTTGGCCTCGGAGTGGCCTCCCTCCCCTGCTGGTAGAAGCCCAGCAGCCCCACGTAGCAGGTTTGTAATACAACTGACATCATTGTGTGTGTGTACACACACACACACACGAAAAAACCTGACATCTGCTTGTAGCTAAGTTGTGTGAAATTTGTCTTAAAACCTGTAGGAACAGCTGTCACCCCAAACTTCTGTCCATCTGCTGGTTCCTTGACATCATGACTGCCACCCATTTCGCCCCCAGTTCCTCTGTCTCACCATTGCAATCTTCAAAATTTCTATGTAAATGAACCTAGTGCAATGGTTTCTGATGCGTGGTCCCCGGACCAGCAGCATCGCCCTCACCTGGGCACTTGTTAGAAATGCACATTCTCAGGCCCCGCCCCAGCTCTTACCTGTCAGAAACTTGGGAAGGGGCAGTGGGGCCCCATGGTCTGTGTTTGAACAGCCCTTCAGGGGAATGTGATGTAGCTAAAGCTTGAGAAGCACTGTTTTAATGAATTATTTGGTTTTGTTTCTTGTTACTATAAAGCTGTAATTTTTTTCTATTAGATACAGAGTATGTCACGTTTATCCCTCCCCCTCCCTCTACACACTTCTTCCAGGTACCAATAATCCTGTGCCTTCCAAAAATAGCTGCAGGATAGGAGTATCTCTTCCCACCCCACGTATTCTTGAATAAAGGCAAAGCAAGGAGTCTTCCATGGCCCTCAGCTGTCTCTTTCTCTTCCTGTGAAAGAGGAAGCCGTCACAGCATAATCAAGGTCTGGTGGGTTTTTGTTTGTTCTATGTATCTATCTATCTACGTATCTGTCTGTCTGTCTATCTGTCTATCTAATCTTACTTCTGCCCAGAATAGCCTTCACAGTCCTATCTCCTTACAAACTCCTTACTCTTTATGATTCCCTTCAACCCGCTCTTCCTCAGGAAACCTCCCTGATCGCTTTCGATCAGTGTCATCTTAGGGTGGCTAAATCATTTCCCCCTTCTCTCTCTATACCACTCACCTTGCACTGATCACTGTCTGTCTTATTGAGCTGGTCAGATACTCCCTATGTGTGAACTGGTTTCCTCCAGTGATACTGGAGCCATCTCTATTTCCTTCTCTTTCCCAACATCGTCCATTGTTTTACAATATTTATCCATTTGTCTGTTTAGTAAACATTTATGGAACATTAACTATGTGTCAAGAAATATGCTACATCCTAGAAATGCAAAGATCAGTGGGACAGTGAGAGTTTGGTACATGAATGAAAAACGGCATGGCTTCTGTACCACTGGAGCAAGGAGCACACACTGGGACATGGAAATACAGAAGCTGAAACGGTATAGGGGACCAAATCATAACAAAAACATTTAAAATAATATCAGTAAATCAGGGGGAAATTGCAGAAAGGTTTGCAACATTAATCAGATTGGTTATATTGTATGATGCAGATCACACACTAAGGGTACTAGTAATTCTTGAATTGAATAATAAAAAATGTGTAATTATTGATGTGGAAGGATGGTTTGCAAAGTTTGTCTCCGATTCTTTTTTTGCTATCTGTTCCTTACTTTGCACATATCCTATAACTCTAAGAGGAATTTCTTTCCGTTTCACTTTTAATCGGTATGCGAGGGATGTGAATGGGTAAGAACCGACCTTGGCTGAGCATCCATTTTATTCCAGACTGTGGTGCTCTTTTAAGCTCTAAAATACTATCATCATCTCACAGATTATTTTGTTGCACTGTGATAAATTAGTGAATTCTCACTCTGTGGTTAGCCATCCTCTGCCTAAATTATTCACAGGAGGCAAATATCTCTGTACTAAATTCTTGTGGTCAGACAGACACGTGCCCAAGATGTGATGGAAGACTGAGGCAGGCGCACTGCCCCACTGGGGAGATAGAGAAGGCTTCAGGAAGAAGGTCTAAACTAAGTGTTAAGAATGATCACAAGTTAACCAGGAAAAAAATACGTTGGAAAGTATAAATACCTGCCCTGCCTCCTCCATCCAAATCTTTCCCAAAGGCTTCCAGTGTCCTGGTTCTCTGTATTGATTATTTTTATTCCATTAACTGCCATTAAAAACAAAACAAAAATCTTGTATCGGAAAGCCAGGGAAAATATGTCCTAGATACTCACATAAACCTGCATTTTCTGAGATGAAATTAAGATATACTGAAGTCCTAAGTAGTTGCCAGTTAAAATCCCTGTATAGTGAATACTAGAAATGATTACAATGTTAAAATTTTTAAAATCAGTGAAAATGGTCTATAGTGTAAGGTAGATTTCACTTGAGCTTCAGCATTTGATCCTCAGTACTGAAGATGGTTATTTTTGTGAAGATTTGAATGTGGGTTGATATTTAAAACTTGCTGTGTCCACATCAAATCAAATAGGCGGCTTAGTTAATGGGTGGTTCTATCATGTAAACCTTGAATTTTATTTACACATTTAAATTACACAACATTAAATTAAAGTTGTTGATCATCTACCCAGGTAATTGCCTTAGAAATGTAATAACCATGTGTCCAGGACTTCCAGGATATTCTCAATGTCAATTATTCTATCTTTAGTATCTATAGGTAAATTCTAACTTATCATAATCCATGTTCTACATTTTGGCCAGGAAAATACTACTTTATTAAAAAGCACAGAAATCCCCCACAAATTCAAGCTTTCCTAAAACACAAATTTTCTGTATTATATTCTGCTACAATCTCATTAACGTCAAAATGTATATAATGGCAGTCTCTTCAAAGTAGTAAAAATTTAAAAATAACTAGAAAAATTATTTTTATTTCATGTGAATTTGAAGCTAAATGCTAAATGTGATTCTATAACTTAGCAGTATTCCATGGGGAATTTCAGTGTTTTAAAGGTAGAGGGGTTGACAGAAATTATTTAGTCCCCTTTCTTATTTGAGGAAACTGACATTCAGAGATTAGGTCTTCTCTTCGGTTTAATTAAATCTCATTCATTTAATTAAAGAAGTGGTAGAATCAGAACTAGAATTTGGGTTCCAATTTCTGTTAGTTATTTTATAATATAAAAAAAAAATCTTACCAACTAGAATATGAGTCAATCGGATAAGCTAGCTCATTACCTCATTATTAAATAAATCATGAATAAAATAATAAGCCATTATTAAATAAACCATGACTAAAATGTGCAGACACTAACTTGAATAAAGTATTACTGAGAGTACACAAAAATATGGCTCGAATCCACTGGGATGAAATTCAAGTCCCCTAATAAAACACAAAGACAATTCACATTCTCCAGCACTCCTAGACAAAGAGATATTGAAGAAGCCATGGATGTGTTTCCCACTACACCCTATTAATTACATTAAACTCCCATTTCTGAGAGCCCTGTAATAGACATTATTTCTGTTTCAAATTAGAATTGATTTTGCTTTCATCTGCATTATTTAATTTGTTCTAAAAAGCTCAATGTTGGTGGTATCGGGGGAGGGGTTCTCAATGAAATCGCGAAATGCTAAATTAAAACTCAGAAACCTCTTAAAGGAGAAATGCTCTTATTTTTCTTTTTCTCTGTTAACACAAAGAGACCAAGATCAGCGTCAATGGGCTTGTTACCAAAGAAAAATATATGAAGCTAAATTGTGAAAAAATGCCAAGTAAATATTAAGAAACTTTGGGGGTGAGGTGAGGAAAAACCCCAGGGGCAGTAGCGAGGAGCTAGACATTCACTTTCTTTGGGCTTTCAGTCATTCACAGAGTGATTCTTCCCTTCCTCATTCCCTAATTTAATTTTTATTTATTTATTTTTTGAAGGAGGGGAGGTAATTAGGTTTATTTATGTATTTATCTTAGTGGAGGCACTGGGGATGGAACCCAGGACCTCGTGCATGCTAAGCATGCACTCTACCACTGAGCTACACCCTCCCCCTTCATTCCCTAATTTTATAAACAAGTCGTACCCAGGGATCAGCCTCTACTCTTTCTATGTGAAACCTTCAAGCTCTTTCCAAAGTGCTTAGGGGAGGATTTAGGACAATTTAACAATTTCTCAAAAGAACATCAAATTCCACCTTTACACACTGAGGAGACTAGCATTTTCTCTGTGGAGAAACAAAACAGGTCTCGGAACTCAGTTCAAGTCAGCACAGCCCTCATTCTTCTCACGAGGATGAAGACGATAAAAACAAAACACAACAAACACCTCACTACAGATGGGCTTGGCGCATTCAATGCGTTTAGTGAAGGCATCCATGTTTTTAAAACTATCATGAAATAAGGCCAAGTTTGGTTCTGGTGCCCTCCCCACTCACCTTTCTGTGACTCTTTCTCAGATCTGCCTCGGAGACCCACGGCTTTGATTTTCCACCCTTCTGTGTTTGCACCACCCCCTTCCGCGGATTGGCTGGACCAAGAGATCGCTCAGTGACTTATTAGCAGTGACTTCCCCGCAGAGCCTTACTAAGGGCCGGGCACTCTGCAAGCTCTGTGGGTGATGATGACGTCCCAGATCACTTACACCTGAGACCGACCCGTTAATCACATGCTGCGTGGTTCCTCGTTTGAGAACAATGGACCAGCGCACCAGCCATCCTCAGCTTCAAGATGGTCCAGTCAAATGAACGCAGCTGGATATAAAATTTGCTCTGCCATAGAGAGACATGAAATGCGAAGACTGTATCTACCCCCCTGTGTCACTCTCCTGGGTATGTGTGGTTTCCTGTGTCCTATTACTAAACCAGCTCACTTCAAAATGCTGGAAGATACACTAGAAATCAATACATAGGGTCAGAGGATTTTTTAGCAAGAGAGAAAGGCTGAAGTCTTAGCAAAGAGGGAAAATTATTTGCTAGAGAATCTCTACCAATGTTTGTGGTATATAGTCATCAAACCCACCACCTCTGGGCCCAGGCCTCAGGCTGGAGAGCACCAGGCCTCAGGCCAAAAACAAACAAAAATTCAGGGAAGAGCCTGTTAGAGCCAATCTAATGAGAATAACACTGCTGAAAAAGACACATCAGGAGGGATCTGAAAAGTGCAAGAGAGGCAGAGAGGCAGAAAATAACCAGGAGATTATCGCTGATTCCCACAACTGGCTGATGCAAGTTAATATGCTGGTTACGGGGAGTTGCTGGAAGGGGATCAGCTGAATTAAAATCACCTTTCCACTCCAAACTTGGTACTTTGATGGATCTGTCATTCTCTGCATGTGCTATAACCTAGAGCTACATAGTATGAAAATATTTTTAAACCCCTCAAATTTTTTAATTTCTGAAAATCATCCAGAGCCAGGAAATCTGAACCATTTTGAATTTCTGGAATCTCTCTTCTATCCTAACTACTGCCTCCAAAGTAAACACTCCGTAGCATTATAACTATGTTGAGTTTGGTATTTTATACTTCGCCATTCATGCAACAAACATTGATTAAATGCCTACAGGCCTCCTTGCCAAAAGGGATAAATAAATACTCTTAGAGGAACACCCATCTCCAACCTTTTTTATACTTCATTGCAGAGAGGACCATAAGTAGGGACACGGTTAACTCCATTCTCTAAGTGTTATTTAAGAAGAGATGCCTTCACTGAAAGAAAGTACCTGGTTTCGAGAAGTAAAATCAAGCAGAAAGGCAAAGTAGGTCTCCAGGTGGATCCTATTAAGTCTGCAAGTCTAATCCTCACTCAAGTTACGAGCTTGGAATAGACAAAAGGCAAGATTTTGCCCACATCAGGCGATAAGGAATATGTGATGAATTGTAAAAGAGCACAGGAGGAGAGCCGTGAAAAATCGAACTCAAAAAGCTGGCAGGCAGGTCAAGCAGCGACTGCTTCCCTCTTGGGGGCTAGCTGTTACTCACTTTCTCTGCTGGGCCGAAGAGCGCCGGGTGCATATCATGGCCACGACCACCACCACCAGCACTGTGATGACACCAACGGTGACCACAACAATCACAAGCAGGTTGCTGTTCTTCTGAGGAGTGACGCTGCCATGTGGGGGGTGCATCTGGCCGATGGGTGGCTCTGGGAAAAGACAGGCAAAGAAAGATCAGGTTTAGGGAGAAGTAGCAGCTCATTGCTTATCAAGCTCTGTTAAGGATTCAGAGAGTTCCTATTGCCCTGAGCACTTCTGAAGCTGGGGGGAAAAAAACAATGAACCAGGAGAGGAAAGATCGAAATTATCCACCCAAGGTAAATAAAACCAACGTCCACACAAAAACTTATGTAGGAACATACACAGCAACATTGTTCAGAATTGCCCAAACTGGGAAACCCCCAAACCATCAACTGATGAATGGATAAACCAAAATGGTATATCCACACAACAGAATATTATCCAGTCATAAAAAGGAATGAAATGTCGACACATGCTACAACATTCATGTACCTTGAAAATGTTATGCTAAGTGAAAGAAGCCAGGTACAAAGGCCACATACTGTACAGTGCCACTTATATATGAGACTTCCAGAATGGGCAAATCTAAAGAGATAGAAAGTGGATTAGTGTTTGCCAGTGGATGGGGGGTGGGGCAGAAGTGAAGGGGTAAAGACTGTTTATCAGTACAGGGTTTCCCTTTGGGGTGATGACAACGTTCTAGAACTAGAAAGTGGTGATGGTGGCACAACCTTGTGAATATGCAAAAAACCACTGTATTGTGCACTTTAAAAGGGTCATTTTATGGAATGTGAATGGGGAAAAAAAGAACTAAGTGAATTAAGCTTTGTATTGAGTAGAAAGAGGGGAAGGCAGTAAGGATGCTACTCTGAACAATGAGGGTTCCAATATGACAAGAATCAGAGAAGGCTGAGAAAATACTATTTATTTGATGCTGTGAAAGACAAACTATTTGACATTAATCAATCACACTTTCCATTCCTTTTAAGAAGCTACCTATAAAGCACATTTAATTTTCAACCTGTCAAGGATATATGAATCTCACTGAAAAGCAGCCACAGAGTTTGAAAGAGTGTCAAAAAGTCCTGATATAAAATTTTTCCTGTCTTGCAACCATACCTCACGGTAGGCAATATTTAGGTGAAAATAACAGAAAAATAAGACAGTTTAATTAGCTTATATAAGCAAGATTGACTAATAACCCCTTAAATTGCTTTCTTTAAACCCTGAGTGATTAATCAATTAGAAATACTCTGTTTCGGGTCATATTCATTATTACAAGACACATTTTCAAAAGTAAATATTAGCATATAATTTATTTATAAATTAATTTTGAAAGAGTAGAAAGCAATGAATTTGGATGCTTTTAGAGATCTAAGTTTCAATCTGCTTCTTTAGCAACATACATGAGCTTTCTATATCCCTTAAGCAAAATATTTAGGCCTTTTGCACCTCAGTGCATTTATCCACAAATGGAAATAATATTTACCACATGTAGGGACTATCAGAGTTAGAAAAAACAATACATACAAAGCCCTGTCTCAGTGCCTGGCATAGAGTAACTGCTTACCAGTATCATTTTATACTATTAAAACATTAAATAAAATGTTGCCTAAGTTAGTAATCTACCATACCATTTGGGATACTGCTGGTGTGGACTTCCAAACTACGTTTTTAGAAATAACACGCAATGTAAAAGATAAATTAACTTGTTTTCACAAATGAATATAAAATAACCCAGCACTGGCCTCAACATTGAAACACTATCTTTTGACAGCTTATCTAAGAATCATTGTTTTGGTTTTTTTTTTTGAAAAGATAGTCACCTAAGTTTAAATAAATTATTGCTGACTCATTATTATTGGAAAAATAATAAGTGCTTCTGATAGAACTTGAATCTCAGGGGGAGCAGCTCATTAAACAGTCTTTGAATAGCGTTTTCTGATACAAGATTCTGATTACAAAAGAAAGGTTTCCTTGAAGTAATTTTTACCTTTACTACAAAGAAATGAGGCAAGTAATGAAAGGGCAGAACTTCTATATTATAGTTTTACTTACAATTTAAAAAGTCCTGTTACAGTAGTGTCTCCACAGGCCCTTTCTATGCTTAACAAATTAATTGATTGGAATAAATTAACCTTTTATGTGAGAGCCTACAATGGAGACAGCTGGAGATCTCACAGATTTTTATTAGCATAACTTAATTTAACAGTTCACTATTTCTGACAAAACTTAGTCTGAGTCATACACAACAGTAACATAGTGTGAATATTTTTTTAAAACCTTGTATATTGGAATTTTCAAATTTTTACTCTTATTTCTTTCTTCCCACTCAGGAAGATGTCATATTCCAAATCAGAAAATAATGACTCTGGATTCTGCTGAGCATTAGTGAGATTATATCGATGTCATCTGCCTCGGAGAGTTAGGGTTCATGAGGGCTGTCATTATAAATCTTTGTTTCCAGGCCTTATGACCTCCTCATAAAAGTTCCCATCAGTTTAAGACTTGATATCCAAGATCTTTCATTAATTTCCAAATCTCCATTCAAAGGCTGAATAATCAGAATATCTGATGTTAAACGGGTAGTTAAGAAAGTCAAGCACAATGGTGTCTGTAGATGGAGTTGATCCTTGTTTGTAGTAGCTGTGTCCTTCAAAGTCAGCGCAGACACTGAATCAGGGAAAACTAAGTATTGCGTCTGGAGGAAATACAGGGTCAAGTTCCTGGGAGCCTCTGGTTGCAACAGTTTTATCAGCCGATCAATGCATAACCTTGTTTTATGTAGGTTTCTGTTTAGAGACACCTTAGTTAATACATAATGTTGATTCATTAACATTGAATTCATGGCTAATGGCACTATAAATTCATGCCTGAGTGAAGCTTAATTAACACACATATTTTCTCCATAAGGCACATTAGCCTTTGTGCTTAGGAACACTAGACAGCACTTTATCAATACATTTAGGGGCAGCTTTAAACTGTGAAAACATCCAACAAACCCACAAAAGATGTGAAAAATGGGCAAAATGTATCATTGAAAGGACATATCCACAGTATGAAGGCAGATCATCACCTTATTCCATCTCCGCTGAGTTTGTGAGCACTAGGCTGCTCAAATTTTTGGCTGTTCTGCAAAAGTCTGAGATCATAAAACCACCATAATTATTAGTTTAGGGGGTTAGAAGGAAAATTATATAGATGAAATGAATTCCCAAATAAAGAATCTGCAAATAATGATGGATCAACCATATTATCTAAATACATCAAAAGACTGCTCCAAATTTGGAAAAAAATTAGAACTCACAAATCTAGATTAGTGTAGTTAAGTGTTCTGGGAGACAGCCTGACTCCAGAAGGGGCAAGGTGACATCTGCCACCTTTCAGACGCTGCACGGTATAATTCAAAGACTTGCAAATCTCCTCCAGGGCACTGTGATTATTTCATGAGATAATGGGTGCAGCACACTGACCACACACCCTGGCACAGAGTTGGTACTCAGCAGGCGTGATGCAGCTCAGTGTATTTCATTCTATGTGATTTGTCCAAATGAAAGAAAAATACAATATCCTAATTCATCTGTTGCTGGTGTTCGCATAAGAGCATGGGTACCCAGTGTCTGAGTAGTCAAGACCTGGGTATGTTTCATTAAAACCAGTGAGAAGGGAGTCATTTTTAATATCACATGAGCATTCTATCCAATTTAATTTTCATGCTGTTTGATTGCCATAAATGATTTCATCCTTTTTCTACTAAATTTAACAAAAGCAAACATAGATTTAATAATCTGATGGGTCTAAAGTCTTAGAGATGATTGGAAAATTGGTTTAGTAAAACCGATAATGTCTTTAATTTTTGTAACAGTTGGTAGGCTTTCAACAGTTTTTTACATTTCTTATCACATCTGCCCTCAAAAACTCTGCAGTCAGCTCGTGGGTAGACCGGTGCTCTGCCTTAGGAAGAGTCCCGGCTCCTGTTCTGCAAACTTGGCCTCGTTGCCACCATGGCTGTGCACCAAGCGCCACCATGGCTGTGCACCAAGCACCACCCTGTATCAACAGGCAGGTAAATGATGTGAACATAAGATTGACAAGTTCAATTCTGAGGAGACAAGCATCCAATGAAAGCTTCTAGTTTGGAAATGAACTTCTCTCTTATAATTGTTATTGCCTTCCCCAATAACAGTTGTGTTATTAAAATACTTGGAGCTCAACATTATGTCTTCATAATTTCACAGGCCTTTGAATTTGAACAGAAATTCATATGGCCTTGAATATTTCAAAGCATCTCCCCCTGAAATAGGGTGCTATACAGTCAGTTGGCTGGAAGAGATCTCACAGATAATCTAGCCCAATGTTCCCTAAAATGAAATATTAATCACCACTATGGGGGGAAAAAGGTTCCTTGGTCAATTAAGTTGGAAGATATATTTTTTTCCCTCAATCTCAGAATTTTGAACATGCTAATGTGAACTGTGAATCACCAGGAGAGGTAGGGCAGAAATGGTAGAGAATGTATCCAATTATTCCATAAATATGTACTGAAGATCCAATTAGGTGCTGTGGATATGAGGTTATGATCAAAATATGGGTAACAGGTAATTATATGATGTGATGGAGGTGTTAGCTAACTCTGCGGTGGTAATCATTTTGGATTATTTACGTCTATCAGATCAGCTCATTGTATACCTTAAATTTACACAAGGTTATATGTCAATTATTTTTCAATAAAGCTGGAGGCAGGGAGAAAACCCATGAAAGGATTCAAGTAGGCAAAAATAAATTCTATGAGCTAAGATGCACAGTTGGGATATAATCAGAGGTTTACCCAACTAGTTGGATCAGAGAAGGAAAAAAAAAATTCCTACACATTAAATGTTCTGTCTTCCACTCCTGAAACATGTAACCCATCTGGGTCATTTTGACACAAATGGAATGTCAGTTAACGTCTCACCTGGGATAAGGCATAGCAGACAGAAGGGAGTTGTGAAAGCTCCATTTCTGAGCTATTTTTTTCTAGAAGGGTGGGGAAAGAACAACAGCCAGGCTGTGAAACCATTAGAAGATATTTATGGGACCACATATATATCATTTCATGAAAATCTGTATGTCATGGTTTTCTTGTATATTATGTAGTCTGAGAATAACTTCCAACTTAGAATATTGATTTCTCCCTACCAAAAAAAATAAATAAATAAAAAGAAGGCATAACTGTTGACCTCATGGAACTTAGAATTTCCTGGACAAGACTTACATTAAACAAATCATGAAGCAAAGAAATGTGAAATTACAACTATAGTTGGTGCTTTAAAGAAAAGCAGAGTTCATGCCAAAAGACGTAACATGAGGATGTAATATGAGGTCCCTGACAGAGGAGGGAGGTCATGGAAGGCTTCCTGGTAGAAGTGACATGTAGGCTAAATCATGGAGTGTCGCTAGGCGTTAGTTCTTGTTCATCTACAAGGGAACTGAGAACAGACCATGTGTCTGGAATATTGGGAGTGAAAGGGAAATGGCACAAAAGGAGGCTGGGAAGAAAAAGAGGGCCTTGTTCATAGAGAGCTCTGGAGATCACATTCAGTTATCCGCAATAAAATCACAGATGACTGAAGAGTTTCCAGCAAGGAGGTGACGGACTTGATTTAAGAAGGCATCTCTTCCCACTGTGTGGAGAGGGGTTGTTGGTGGAAACAGACCAGCTAAGAGGATACTGAAGTTCTCCAGGAGAGAGCTGATGATAGCTTCAACTGAGAGGTGGCAATTTCATTCAAGCAAAGAGGACAGGTACACACTATAGTGTGAAAGTAAATGAACATAGCAGACTGTGCATGGGGGAGGAAAGAAAGGAAGAGTCAGGGTCAGGCCAAAGCCATAGTCCGTAGGTCTGAGATGAGGGACAGGGTCAAAGAGCAGGGGAGATCAGTGAGGGAAGAATGAAAGTTCAGTCCTGAGGTCTCATGATGAATTGTAAAGAGGCAGCGAGGAGGTCTGTGTTAGAGGTACACATGTGGGAGCTGGCATGTAGATGGAATTGATGCCTGGGAGCAGATGGGATCACCAAGTCAAGGCTATAGAGTAAGCAGAGACACTCCCTCAAGACTAATCCTCTAGTGTTCAGGAGGAAGGTGGGGACCTGGCAATAGAGAATTGAGTGCCAAACAACTTCCCCAATGCTTATTTGATAATGGAACACTTCCCCCCCTCCCCTCTCAGAGCCTCTCATGGGACCCACGTGCCTTGGAACAACCATTGCAGAATGTTAATCTAGATCACTGGTTTTTAACTGGGGAGACTGTGCCCCCCATGGGGAACTCTGGTGATGTCTGACATTTTTGGTTGTTACAACGTGCTAGAGGGAAATACTACTGGCATCTAGTGGATAAAAGCCAGGGAAGCTGCTAAACATCCTGCCTTGCACAGGATGAACCCAGTAGCAGTGAATGTCCCGTCCCAAATGGCGGCAGTCCTGAGGCTGAGAACTCCTGGCTGCGCTTAACGCTCTCCACAATCAGACGAAAAACTGAACTCCAAAGAGTTTCAGTGACTTGAGTCACACATTCTTACTCTCTGGCAAAGTCAGTTCTAGAACCTGGGGTTTGGGGTTAGTCGAGGTCTTGGAAATCATTTCAGAGAGGGAACATTTAGATGGTAGGTCGGCAGAGCCCCTGGTAGACTAGAACTTGAGACCCTTGTGTCCGATTATCTTTATATCAGGGAAACGACTGTAAAATTCTATTTCTGGACCTTTCCTTTGGCATTAAGGTGTCTACTGAGTGTCCTATAATATCTTACCAACCTCAGAATGATTATCTCATGCGAATATGCAAAAAGCTTTTATGTACACTTTATTTAGCTCAGTTAAAATGTTACTATTGGGTTAGGAAAACAATAAAACAAAGTTTTTCAAAACTAGAGGGCAAATCATGGCCTTGTCTCCTGAACTCAGAGTACAAGTCATGTTTTATAGAACACCTGATATGATGCTAAATATAAGTATTAATAATAGTAATTTTTAAATAATGTTTTGTTAAAGTATCAATACCTGTCACACTTAATTAAGTTTTCAGTAGTTGAAGTCTGTACAACAATGCTTTTGTAGGGTTTGTAGATTTCTTAACCAAAATTACTAATTTTGCTAATTATAGGCAAAAGCTACCAATAAAAACAAATTGATGATTTATCTCCCCAAAGAGAAAAGCAGGACTGAACTGAAGTAATTTTCACTGTTGTGATCTTTCATACAAATATAAACTACAAAATCACATTTTCAGAACTTGAAGATTTTCCAGTTTTAAGAATGTGGACCATAAAACTGAATGCATGGTGAGAGTGAAATAGTTCCATGTCACCCCGGTTTAGCTTTGATTTTACATGCCACCAGAAAATAATTTAGGAAGCTTCTTCAGTTTCCTCAATTTAATTAAGGGCTTCCAACTACAAGAGTAAACATGAACTATAGCTTTGTTTTTCTTTATTTGAATTTCAAGAGTGCTTTTTCAATAGAGTGACATGCTATAAGAGAAAGTAAATGATTAGCCAGGTCTGAATTTATTTGCAACTGGCTTGAGTAGCCTGACAATAAACCATTATTCTATTACAATTCTTTGAAGGATGAATCTGGCAAGTATAAGGAGAGACAGGAAACCTCTACAATTCTGTCACTCTATGAGGAGACGCATGAAATTTTCACTGTATATGAGGTTCAAAAACTCAAGATTTTAAAATGCTTTTGTGATGCAGCCTAATTTGCAAAGGTGCGGTGGGGGTAGAGTTTTATCATTCAAGGTTTCATTTGTACATCTAATTTGAAACTATACCCCCTTCTTAAGGCACAAGGTGTCAGAAGAATTTTGATTAGGATGATAGTTTCCAGATGCCTTTGCTGATTTGCTTGTAAGAGCCCAAGCTAAAGGCAAATTATGTATTTACCACCATTTGTTGGATAGCAAAACAGAAGAGGAAACAGATTATGTTTGCCCTCCACCATCCATGTCTCCCTGAGGTTATCAGTTCACCTTAATTAATCAAGCAGCCTGCAATAATCTGTTAGGCCAGCAGGGATTCTAGAAATGTTTCAGGTGCTCTGTTCATCCCAATCATTTAACATGAAATACCTAAAACATCATTAAGTGATGCAGAAAACTGAGGAGTAATGTCAATAATCTATCTAAACTGGTTCAAAGTCGTTGGATACCATTCATCTATTTTATCTTCATGACTTTCTCCGGTGAGATAATGTATATCAGATTAAATTTAATTACAGCTATTTTTCTCACTAGGAATCTTAAATTAAATGCTAAAAAAATATGACAACGTGCATTTCTCTCACTGTCATTCTCTTCATCTGAGGTCTGACTGCTGTGAAAAGACAAGTTCTTATCTGTTGCTTTTTCTGCTAATGTCAAATTTGGGCTGGGGCTTCTTTTCAATCAGAGGATTCATTTTATTTTGAAGGGCAAGTTCAAATATCAATATCAAACTTTTAAACTTGATCCAAAATTAGGTATGTCAGATTTAGTGATGAAAAACACCGGAGGCTCAGTTAAATTTGAATTATTGCTAGTTGCCTAAGAATATGTACATTGAGATGCATATGGACCTTGAGATGGTAACCGCTTGCAAGATTTTTCTTTATCTCATATTCATAGGCAGTTAGAAATGATTCAAATCTTACTGGGCCTCCTGTATTTTTGGCTGTTAAATTTGGCAAGTCTATCCAAGATTAGCGTTCTTTAGGACACACAATTTAAGAGAGTATATAATTCTTTTCAGTGCCTTACATTTGCTCCACCTCACACACACATAACTGCAGCTCAGTAGTGGATGGAACTGTGAGGGAGTAATTGTTCTTTCTCAGTTACCCATACTGATTCCCACTTCATTTCCTGGCACTCTGTCTCTTCAAAAAGCACTATCCTGTGCCAGTATAGACAGTCATGCCCTTAGCTGGGGATGAATTCCAATTTGAAACTTTGTGAAATCAGCATCTCAAAATCAGCCCTGTGGGATGATTTTAAAGGGAACAATGTTAATTTCTGGCATGAACTCCAAACCTAGAACCTCTCCATCTCAAATCAACCTAAATACCCATCATCAGATGACTGGATAAAGAAGTTGTGGTCTATTTATACAATGGAATACTATTCAGTTGTAAAAAAGAATAAAATAATGCTATTTGCAGGCAACATAGATGGACCTGGAGATTGTCATTATAAGTGAAATAAGCCAGAAAGAGAAAGAAAAATACTGTATGATACCACTTACATGTGGAATCTAAAACAAAAGACAAATGAACTTATTTACAAAACAGAAACAGACTAACAGACATAGAAAACAAATTTATGGTTACCGGAGGGGGCAGGACTGGTGGAGGTGGGAAAGGATAAATTAGGAGTTTGATATTTGCATATACTAACTACTATGTATAAAATAGATAAACAACACATTTCTTTTGTATGGCACAGGGAACTACATTCAACATCTTGTAGTAACCTATAGTGATTAATAATATGAAAAGGAATATATGTATTATGTGTATGTATGACTGGAACATTATGCTGTACACCAGAAACTGACACAACATTGTAAACTGACTATACTTCAATAATAAAAAAAAAAACAACTAGAACCTCTCAGGGTAAACAATACTACAATTATGTCTCTCCACAGAATTTCAGCAATAACCTTCTTCACCCTCCCTCACATCCCTGGGGTCTGTCTCACTCTCTTTCATCTCCCAGGAGCATATTTCTCTGCCTGGTCCGCTTGGGTAATCCTCCCTCTTCGTTTACTGCTCCATCGGTGGACTGCTTTTCATTCTGTACTCAAAGCCAACAGCAAGTGCCCTGCACACAGTGAGGGCTTAGTAGTGTCTCTTGACTGCTTGATGCGTGAAGTGTATTTGGCATATTGTTGAAACTTAAGATAAAATCTGAAGCAAGAGAATGAGCTAATTAAATCTGCAAAGTTCCGAGGCGGAAACTATCATGATCTAAACTCATTTTAAGGAGCACACCCTTGGTCTGTTTTCAGTCCCAACACATCCCTCCTCTCATCTTCCTGCTGTGAGCTCCCCAAAGTGTCTCACATATGTTGGAACCCAGAAACTATCAGAGCCAGGCACTGGCTATAACAAGTATCTAAAACACGAATACCTATAAGAGACAATAACGTTACTTAAGGAGGGGAGAGGATCTGTGTATAAGGCAACAGAAAGTGATGAGGGTTGTAGCAATCTGGAGAAAGCATTCTGGATATAACCTCAAAGAGTACTGACAGACTTGCATTTAGAAAGCTTAAATGTAAGAAACCGTACTTATCTGATTAAGTAAAATGCATTAATAGCAGAGAAGGATCTAATTGCAAACAGGAAGAGCCTACAGATAAAAATACGTTCCTGAGTCCACCATGGGCCAGAGGAGAGGGGACGCTGAGTCTTTAACTGGAACATCTGGTCTACTCCTCAGATACACATATCCCCTTTAAGGAAATGGATGCATTAGATTTTCATAGCCTATGACAGGAAATAATCACTTACCTCACCCACTCATTCTAATTTCACTCTCAGTAAGCAAATTTTAGATTACAATTCTGGCTTCCCATATGAAAAAAATTTTTAACAGAAAACCACTCAAGGGTATATTTATCTACTCCGTAATCAAATTTCTCATGAAAAGCTGCTAAAATTGTTAAATAAATACATTGTGTTCTTTTCATAAAACAGAATATGAGACAGCAGCAACGAGAAATGAAAAAGAGCTATTTGTAAACTCGTGAATAAATCTTAAAAATAAAGTTAAAGATAAACACAAGCTGCTGCATACATGTAGTGTGATGCCATTTGTATAAAGCTATAAACATGCATAATAATATTATAATGTTCACGGATACACTGACATATATGGTAAACACCATATTTAGGACAGTGGTTTCGTAAGTGAGGGATGGAGGGACCTGTGGAGAAGCATGTGACAAGGCAAAGATGTACAAGAGATTTTAATTGTATGTGGAATATTTTATACCTTAACCTTTGCGATGGATACACGAGTGTTCCTATTTGTATTTTGAATATATTAAATACGTTTTTAGCAAACCAATCCAAAGAACAGTAACCATAACCATTTTTTTTAAAAACTTATAATAAGGAGTAAATATATATTTTTCTTTGAGAGTTTGGCTAGTATTAATCCATCCTCCCAAAGTTTCTGTTTCAGCCAAACTGAGAACAAGATCCTAGAAGAAAATTTCAACTGCAACCTGCTTCTTCCATGCAGTTCTAGATACTATCTCCATCTGGTCATCCCCAAAGCCAACAGACAGATGCGAATGCTCCAATGGGATGAGCAGAAATAAATATTTAATCTTGACAATACTAAGGAAAATTAGCAATTAGGCACTAGAGGATTTTGAAGAGTAAACGTACTTTCCAGGTGAAAAGTCCCAGTAACTTCTATTTTTGAAGCTGAGTGGGTTTCAGTTTGATCAACCTTAGATGTCACCTCTGTCTGATAAAATTAAATTTTTAGAAACATTTAAAAAAATGTAGTATTTTAAAATGCAGATATTTATTAAATTCACTTATTAAATTCTCTATGTGTGGGCTTTTCTGATTCTGTTTTGTGCACTTGTAACTCTCATCGGCACTGTCTCCTGGTGAAATATTGCTACAGGTTTGTTCAAAACTTCATGTTTCTATCATCCCCACTAAAACCCTAAGTCCGGGGTTCTTGGTGTTCACTGTCCATAGAAAAGCTGCCTCAGCCACTCTAGCATTAACCATTTAAATTAATATAACAAATCCAACAGCACTTACTTACCATTAAGAGTGCTTCTATCAATCAAATTAGTGTCAACTGGCCAATAACCTCCATCTCCATGGCGACCTGTTTATAGAGAAAGCATATCAGAAATGTTAGTGGATCCACAACACGACAGCACAAATGAAACAAAACTGATAAAAATAACACATATTTGAAAATACACAAACAGTTGAACAAGATTATTTTGGCCACCTGAAAGAAAACCTGGGAATAATTAATACCATTATACCTTGTGAGGAAATGTTATTTTCTAAGGGTGAGAAAAATCTGTCATGAAAATCAACTCTTTTAAACAAGCTAAATTCAATTCCTCTCTGAAAAGTCGTTGCTTTTCCTCTTTTCTTCCAGTATCCTTGTTAATGTGTCACCAAAAGGTACAGTGGCAGTGCTGGGCTAAGTGCTGCTGCCCGGAACATCGCAGAACAGAAAGAGCGCGGGTCCCTGGCTCCTGGACGGGCACAACCCACCTCCTTTATGCCGCAAGAGGTCCTGTTTACATTGTTGCCTGTTGGCCATGACTTTGCGACAAATTATCATTATTACAGTGCTTTTTGTCTTACAACAGGGATTTGGGTAATCTTTGTGTTACATGCCATTATAGGGGCCTCGGAATGAGCTATTATGTATGGAGAAAAGGGTAGGGGACATGTCACAACCCACATGGTTGGAGTATTTCTTACAAACACACCAAGAAAGGAAGGTGGCTTCTTTCCTATCACATTATTGGAAACACTGTTGCCTATCAGGTGCTCAACAATTGTAGAAGTATTATTTAAGAGAACTGAGCCAGAAATTAACCAGAATTAATTATACTATCAGGCACATTTAATTAATGGTGTTTCACCACAAGTAATTCCCTTTTCTATTGGTACATCTGTAGAACTGTAATTACTTGATTAGATTTTGAGTTCTAGAATATCTTTTGGGTAGATCATTTACAGGAAAACATTTGGTAGCTGAATCTCTATGCAAACATGTACAAGAGTACAGCTAATTCTTTCTTTACTTTGGAGCATTATTTCTGAAAGCAGCTGTAATCAGTGGATGATGTAGAGGAAGCCTACTGGGGAAGTGGGGTGGTTTTTCTCACGTGTATGGATTTTATTTTTCTTTTTTAAGACTTCCAAGTTCTGCTCTTACGACATTCCTTTGCATACCAAACGCTCTTCTTCCTAAAGCTTTTCCAACATCTCATCATTTTATTTGCAAAATAGTTTTGAAGAAACAACTTAAATTTTGTTACCAGACTACACATTCACAATTTTTAAAAATTCTCTCGATATGAAGCCAGAATTGAACTTCGGATGTGAAGCGTCCAACAAGCAGTGCTAAATCAATCCAACCACATCATATTCTGTTTTCAGCGTAATATGGTACATTTAAAATCTGCTGGCCTATGACTGTGGAACATAAATAAGTGGGGACTAACATGGAGGATCCTGTTTGGGGGGGCACTTAGGGGGGATGGGAGAAGCAACTGAAATAAGCAGCAATTGTGAAAATTTTAGTGGGCTGATTAAGATGTAGATAAGCATAACCCTTTTCCCAAATACCTTGCTTGTGTGACTCTGACACGTTTGGGGTTTCAACAAGCAGAGGACAAGCTTTGCCCACCGGACATTGTCAAATCAATGTTGGAAGAAATGAGGTGAGACAGAAGTTCTGTTTGAATATTAAGAGGACTTTCCTCACATCTGAAAGCAACTAGATTGCAGAGCAGTCAGCCAAAAGAGAAGCTAACTGCCCCATCACTTACGCCACTAAAGCAGTAAATGATTTCTGTTGGGAGTAATTCTGTACTGGCTGGAAATTAGGTACATAGCCTGTGGAAGATTTTCCAATCCTGCTAGCATCCTGACAAACACCTTTTTAATGAAGTTTCTCACTCTCCCTGCTAGTTTGTGGGAAGACGCAGAAAGAAGCCCACAAGCACATCCCTACTGACTTAAACATATGTCTCTATGAGGACAGCACCCTTTGGATTTAGAGAGGCTACTGATCACACAGTGGATTTCAATATGCAGAAGAACATCAGGTATCATATGGTTAGAGCTCTGGGTAAGATAAAGGAACTCTGGAAATGCTTTCTAAATAACAGAGGGCAGCTTATGACTTGAGCATTCTACCTGTGTGATCTAGTGTACTGGCACTGGTTACCTTTTTGTTGGCTATAATTCAACTGGTCCCACCAAAGAAAATTAAGTATCTCTTAACAAATAAGGAGAAAGTACTTTAAAGAAACCTGATATCATCACCCAGCAAGATTGGATTTATGGTAATTTAGAACGCCCACATCACTTCAGTAAGGAAACGCAAAACTCATTTCTGGGATTCTGATGAATCTGGGATCTCTTCATCTAAAGACGGGGGAATCAGACATCAATTTTGTATGCTGCTATAGCTCTTTTCTCCAAAATACATCTTTTAAATTCCAGGAAGTCTTCCTTTATGGGTAAATAATAAGCTATAAACAGAGGGCTCTCCTATTGCCTTAGGGCAAGAACCACAAAATTGTCAGATGAGGAGACACTGCAGACTAAAGATGACAGTGAGTGTTACTGTTTCACATGTCAAAGCATTTTTAAGGGCTTTTCGCTGTGGCTCAAATATTAGATGTGTTTAGTTAACTTGGTTAATTTCATAAACACTGATTAAGGGAAATAGAGGACTAATTAGACTCTGGAAGATGAGAAGCCAGTTAATGCAAACATGTAAACTACTATCCACTCCCAGAGGTCTTAATTTTTTTTTTTAATGAAGCATAAAACTGATAGTAATTCATTCCAAATGTACTAAGTGCAAGGCACGGTCCTGGATCCTCAGGGAAAGGGTAGTGTATAAACATGTATCAGACATGCACCCTCCCATGACAGAGTTGCTTCACTGTATCCAGATCCTATGCAGTCCTCTCCATGGTTAATGTTAGCTAACTGCAGATGGTCTTAAATTTATCCTGACTGTAAAGATTTATGAATAAGTTAGTCCTTACTATAAAATCATGATTACTGTCTTGATTTACTATTACTATAAAGTCACTATTAGGTTTAATTGGAAATGTTTTCCATTTATCTAGTATTACTAAAAGAAACATATGCAAATAAAAGATAGTGTATTATTTTTCATCTCTGTTTCACAATTAAATTTACCTTAAAACCCCTGAATTTCTTTCTTTTTTTTTTTTTTTTTGCTTATTGCACTAAAGCTCTAACATTTTTCAAAATAAAAAATTCCAAATAAGTAAATGAATGCATGGAAATTTAATATGGCATTTATGAAAATAATACATTTCATATCCATGTTTCAAAATTATTCAAATAAAGCTCAACATGGTTCAAAAAACTGGCCATGGGTAGTTTCTTTTTTCTTATATTATGGACTTAGTCATCCTATTTTACATGAGCATGGTAATCAAAATGCACTAAATGGATATAGTATTATATTCTACAGGATATAACGCATAATTATTGTGTTACTGTGTACTTATATTTCCTTAATAACAGAATGAAGATGAGGAAAAGAATTAAGATGATAAAGAGTAATGAATTTATGGATCACTTAACCAACCATGGATTTCATCCAGATAATTTTATGAAAAATCACTTCTCCCACAAAGTTTTGATAATTGAAGCAAATGTTTTCTACTTTTTAAAATGTTTTGAAACCAAGATATGGAGGTTTCAGGAAGAAAAATAAAACAAATGATCCCACGTTTGACTTTAAAAAGAGGAATAGTGTGGCTTTTTAGAATTATTGCAAATAGCTATATAGTTTAAAGTTTAGTTTATTTAGATATTTCTTAGGAAGGTCCAAATCAGAAATTTCAGGCTCCTCCCCTTGATTTGCATTTGTAAAATATTATAAGTGATAAAGTCATTCAAAGAGTTACCTTTTACATTTTATATAAAGACTAGATCTGACAAGGAGCCTTCTCTGCCTCCTGTTTTGGCAAATATGACATGTATTCCTTTAGGCAAAAGTTACAGTCTCCATGATTTCCCTGCCAGTTACTTTCAGGATTGAGGGGAAAACGGGCAGAGGTAACATGAATTCCTTTAGGAAATGTGCTCATTATTGTTTCTTGGCACTTACCAAAGTGACTCTCATATTGTGTTCTTAATACTTGGTAAGTGACTAAAGTGAGTTAGAATGCTTTGCACTGTGCTAATGATGTGAACAAATCTTAAGTTATTACTATTATACATATTAGTTTCTGTGTTCTTATTCTTATCTATTTCTGTTGGAGCACAAAACTTTGTCATCCATGTATCTGTCCATGCTCCACCCACCGAGGTCAACAAATGTGTCGAGTGGACCACCCACTGTTCTGAGCATTAGGGATATAAAATGACTACTGCAGAGACTCATAATTTAGTGAGGGGAAAAATGTTCAGTAAATAATAATAACTACATTCTAATATTCAAAGGTTAAAAAATTGTAAGTAGGAGGCAAAATGGAAAAACAAGATGACTGACTATTTCTACCTAGAAGAATGATGGAAGGGGTTTCAGGGCTGATATCTGAGTTGAGAATTAAAGGATAAATGGAAATGTATCAGGTAGAGAAGAATGAGGTGGATAAACTTAGAAAAATAGGGGAAATAATAAAACTCATTATGTGCTCTACCAAAGAGTCTGGAATTTATCTTATAGAGGGCAGAGGTCCACTGAAGGTATTTTAAGCAGAAAAGTAACTCAATTAGATATGCATTTTAGAGAGACTACTCTAGCTGAGTGTGAAGAACAAATTAGGGCTGTTGTAACAAATAGGGTGAGAATAATACTAATTATGAATCCATGATATAGTTATCATTAGCTCCATTTTATAGATGAGGAAACCGTGGCTCAGAAAGACTAACTAATACACTTATTTTAAGTGGCTGAATCTGTCTAATTAGGATGATGATGATTTTACCATCAGTGGGCAAACTGATAAAAGAAAGAGGAGTGGGGAGTGAGCTGGACAGAAATGAGAGCACTTAGATTGGATTGATCAAATTAGATTGATCACAGTGTGAGTGAGCGTTTAGGTGTGCAAGTGTGACTTGAGGTGGTAGCTCCCTTCTCAGTAGGGCACATAGAACAAAACAGACTTTGTAAAAGAAACAAAATAGTTCTGTTTGTAACCATGGAGAGCACTGGGACAAGTGAAGGTGATACTTCAGAAAAGGCCTAACGGAAGTGAACAAATAAAGCTAGAAAAACAATTTGAAGATGATGGATACTGATGCCCATGTGGAAGTCCTATTCCAGATTTTCCTTTCCTCCCTCGACCCACACTGTCACCACTCCTCCCCCGCAAGCAAGACATGATCAACATCAGCACCCAGAGTGACTGGGGTTTGCAGGGCTCTGGATCCAGGGGAGCACTGCTGTCTTCAGTAGTCAGCGTACAGAGTAGGTACTTGATAAACTGAAACTTAAAAAAAAAAAAAAGGCCTGACAACTGGGGTGTTAGGGTGGAGGGAAACAGCAAAGGCCCCGTTACCAATTTATCTCTCAACCACAGTGCACTACTCTCTGCCCTAACCATGCCGTGAACACATCCTGCAATCGTCACTATGCGAGTAGCATCTTGCCTTCTTGATTTGCCCATTTTAGGATTTTTTCTAAATAAAAGTTCAAGTTATCTTTCCCTCTGTAGTCATTTGTGTTGACTCAGTTCTATGCATATGTTTAAAGTCCAGTCTTGGGTTCTAAGAAGTCCTTTATACTACTGCTCAGCGACTCCCATCTGAAACCTTATAATACACATGTGCAGATGGTACCCCCTGCTTTAGCATTTCAGACTTCTCATATTGGGCTGGGACTCTTTACATCCTCCCTAACTCTACTACACGCTTCTTGAAAATGAACCCACAGAACTGGGCTTCTTTCTTAAGTTTCATCACACCCAGCACAGCACTAGGTAAATAGTGACAAACAAGTTGTCAAAAGTAAGTCCAATTCTGTGGGGGAGGGTAGAGCTCAAGTGGAAGAGTGTGCTTAGCATGCATGAGGTCCTGGGTTCAATCCCCAGTACCTCTTCTAAAATAAATAAATAAATAAACCTAATTACCTCCCTCCCCACGCCTAAATAAATAAATAAATAAATAAATAAATAAATAAATAAAAAGTGAGTCCAATTCTTTTCATACTGCACATTTGGAATTTCAAAAACTCATCAGCACCCATTAGTTTGGATTTCCTCCCTTATGTACTCAGACTTACAAGCAGCTGGTGAAATGCAAGTGTACACATTTTCTGTTAACAAGAAATGACAGGAAGGGTGGAGGTCAAGAAAAAGGCCCAGCAGGTCAGAATCATCTCCAAATGTGACCACCATTTCCTGAATCACAGAGAACTTTTGTCTTTGTGCTTAGCTTTAATTTAGTAGGTGAATATTGAAGATATATTTTCTCCATTGGAAAAATATTTTCACATCTTCATCTCCCTCAAGATCAATCACATATATGGTCATTCCTCAGTATCCACAGGGATTGGTTCTAGGACGTGCCTCAGATACATCCGTGGATGCTCAAATCCCATAGATCATAAACATAGTATGCGACCCGACACTGGCTGAATCTGCAGGCAGATGTGGAGGGCTGAGCGCAGTCTCTGCAGCCATGAGCACTGCCACACTTGGGTTCTCCAAACTACACTCTGGATTAGATGGTAAAGTCTGTCTTCCCAGATTACTCTGTTTCTCAAAGATCTGTGTCATAATTCAACTCAACAAATACTTATCAGGCAACTATAACATGATATGTTCATAATTACTGATGGGGGTACAGGAAGGCAGGGATGACAATGTGAATTAGACCCAAGGAATTTACAACCTGGCCAAGAGGATGGGGAGATAAATAGTGAACTACAAGAAACAGACAACATAGCAAGGACTACACTGGATGTTACAGACACACAGAAGAATAAGAGACTAGAAGGTAAGAAAGGCTTCTTAGGAAAAAAAACAGGATTGTGAAGGGGCCTTAAAAGATGAGGACTCGTCTCAGCAGAGAAAGGGATTAAGTGCTGTTAAGGCTAAGAGAACAGTGCCAGTTAGAGCACAGAGTTCTAAAAATACATTTTTTCAAGACTGATTTGTGGCTCTTTGCCAACACACTGGGACATCTGTGGAGGGACACACTGGTTGTGAGGTTAGGAGAGGGCATTTGGGGTCAGGCAGCCAGAACTGACTTCATCTGTAAGCTACGGTGAACCACCTGCGTTTCAGAAAGAAAACTGAGGAGGTGGAATCCAGGACTGATAGAAGTGGGCAGAACATAAAGCTAGGCACCTGGTACTTGGCTAACGTCCACAGCAAAGAAGGCCATTCAGCAACGCGGTGGGCCTGACAGTAAGAACTAGTTTAAGATTTTTTTCAGGGCTTATGAATGAAAATGTCTATCTTTCAGGTTTTGAGAAGATTAAAATGATACCCTGAATCGGGTCAGCTTTTGTGAGTACAGAGTATGATTTTTTCCTTTCAAAGTTACCAATAAAACACAAAAACGCCTGAGAGGTTGATTTAGCAGCTTCTCGACTGCTTACTGGGGACAGGACAGCTTCTCAAAATTTTATCAAAAGCACATTACTCGTTATGTTGCCTCTCCTTTTTTCACCATAGTCATAATTTCCAGAATTGCAAAATTTTGGAACTGAAAAAAACATGTGAGAACAGCTTTTTCAAGGAGGCCTAGCAAACAGTTGAATAATGAAGTGAGTTGAAACTACATACAGTAATAGGGTACAAAGTGGTTTTCATTTTCAATTAAACAGCTTCCATCAAAAGGTGCTAAAGGTTTCAATTTCCCAAACAGCAGCCTGGTTGCTGTAATCCAAACCCTGCAAAATCTGGATTACATTAACTAAATTCCAGGCTTGACTAGACCGCATTGATAACCTTATTTCTCTGACACAGGAAATAATTAACATTCTGTTTATTCATGAGATTAAACCTGCTGAGGTATAAAAATGGCAGGTGTAGTGTTAAGTACTTTGCCTGAATACCCTATTGAGGAAAGACAAAGGCCTTTAAACGGGGTCAATTTATGGTGAGGACCTGCAGGTTTCACTGTCTTGATAACAAAGCAGGAGCCAATTAACTTACTGCATTTTCAGAAATTATACTCTGGTCATGAGCAGACATTCTCAAGTTAGTTAGCCTGCGTATATACCTCAGCCTAATCACATACATACTGTGAGCATTTGGGCAAGATCTAACCTCTTGGCATTCTATTCCCTGCATCTGTAAGGATGTTGTGAGAAGTAAATAGGATGGAACATGCACAGCACACAGAGTGATGGATGCACAGTCGGAGTGCAAAAATGTGATGTGTTACACTGTGCGAAGATGCCGTGCCTGGGTTTTTTATTCTAATACCAACCCTAAAATTTGATCATCTTAAACCTGGAAAGAAATCAAACATAATCTTGGCTAAAGTCATCATTTTACACGTGAGGATGCTGAGAGGAGTTCAGAGCCGCAAAACCATGCAGGGACTCACAATGACAGCTCTGTGCTGGAATTTGGGGCATCTGATCCCATTCGGTTGCTCCTCTAGCCCACACTGAGAGATGCTGATGAGAAAGCCGGAGCATTACTGACCATTATGTGATTCAGAGGAGAGTAATTCTCTCTCCACAGTGGGAGAGCTGCCTTCATCTGGGATCTACAAGCTGGTCGCTAAATTTATGCCTCTTTTCTAGGCCTCCTGTGTTAGATCACCCCTCTGCAGGCCATGGAGAATTAAAGATACTGGACAGTGCTTGAAGCAGGCATTTTCTTCATGATTCATCACAGCAATCATACAGATCATTCCATGAAGATTCCTACCCTCCATAAGGTACTGTGTCATGGCCCCAGCACCTACTCTGTGGCCTCACTGGGCAGGCATGACAACACACATGTTAAGAATGACCAGTTTTTATACCTCAAAGTGCAGAACAACATTTCAGGGTTAAATGGACTATGAGGATGCAAAACAACACAATACTTTAAAAGTTTCATCCAATAATTACTTTTGAGAATTGGTCATGTTTTATAGTTACAGCTATCCTGCATTGCAACCCTCAAACCAGAGGCTTTTACAAATGCTTCTGTGAGAAGCTTAAAAGGTTTGAGCTGATTGTAGAAAAACAAAAAGTTAATTTTTTTTCCCCATAAATAGAGCAGTAGTCTACAGAGGAGAGACTACACACTTTGGGAGTCAAAGAGAAACATGTCTGAGTTGCAACTCTGCCCATCACTAAATTTTTATCACTTTTGGGGGTCTGCTTCCTCATCTGACAACCTGTAACCAGTAAAAGAGTTAAAGACAGATTAATTTTTTAAGGTAGATACTATGAACTGAATTGTGTCCTCCCTCACCCCCAAATTCATATGCTGAGTTCATAAGACAGTAGCCATGTATTTGGAGATGTGTGCCTTTGTGGAAGTAATTAAGGTTAAAATGAGATCATATGGATAGGGTCCTGGTCTGACATAATTAGTGCCCTTAAAAGAGACTTGAGCGAGTTTTGTCTCTCCACCAAGTGATTGCATAGCAAGAAGGAAGCTGTCTGCAAGCCAGGGAGAGAGCTCTCCCTTGAAACCAACCTTGCCAGACCCTGACAGGAGACTTCTAGCCTCCAGAACTGTGAGCAAATAAATCTGTTGTTTAATACACCCCATCTAGTCTGGTATTTTATATCAACAGCCCACGCTGACCAACACAGAGCGAATTAGCACCAACCCTCTGTTTCCTGAGATAAAGAACCGTCAGGATCACATATTTAGGGCTGTGACTTCCCATTAACAAGACGACCTCAGACTGAGAGCCCTCTGCCTTGTTCTTTAGAATACTCAAAGTTGAGGAAAGGAAGGCTGATACTGGGAAAATATCTTTCCACAAACTTTCGATACAGAAACTTTATAGATATATGTCAGAAGTGTGCGTGTGTGGTTGTGCATGTACGTATGTAACATGTCGTGATGAACACACTTGATAGTTAAAAGCAGGGGTTTTGGAAGATACTTGTTTGGGTTTGCATTGTGGGCTTGTAGATCTACTTACTACCTGTGTGTCTACAGGCAAATCAAACTCTCTGAGCTTTGGCATCTTCATCACTGAAATGGAAACAGTAATGGGGTCTCTCTCAGTAGTGTCATGAGAGTTAAACGAGTCGATACATGCTACACTCTTAGAACAGTGACCGGTAGTGAGAGGTTCATAAGGGTTAATTTTACCACTAAACATGCCTACACAGACATAGGCAAATGGACTCGGCTTTTACCAAAATATGGAAAATAAAAAAGGAAAAGAATCTAGAGCAGAGGACCTTCTAGATCCTTCCCCCTCACTTCACATAGGCCATCCAACTTCCCTACCCTGCCTGACCCTCCAAAATAGTCAAGTCTGTGGTTCATCTCTAAAATCTCATGATTACTTTAAAACATATTGGCCATCTGTGCCTAGAAGATACTAGAGAAGTAATTAAAATGTGAAACAAGAGATAAGGGCCTCTTAAAAAAGTGGAATTATAGAGCAGTTTGAGATGAGAGGGCTGGACAAGTGCTGGATATAATCAAGTCACACTTACATAAAAGGGAAAAGGACTTCTATGTAAATGATCTATCATTTTCATACCAGAACTCCTATTACTCAGGAGAAAATGTATTTTTGCCAAATCACAGCTGATTCAAATACAACTGACTTTTTGTTTTCACATTTATGTTCTTCAGGGCAGATAGTTGATTCCAAGAAAAAGTCATTGTGACAAGAGCCTACAGAGATACTTCTTAAAAACAATCAAAACTTTTCTCATTTTCTCTCATATAAGCCAAACTCAACCTCCTGCTTTTCTATTTAGGACTCATCTTTGCAAGGTTAACTCTGACCCGGGGTGTTAAATTTTCTCTCTGAGCGAATTTTCTCTCAGCAGAAATTCACCGCTTGTCATAAATGTAACAGTGGGATCATTTCGCCGTGGGAAGGGGGCGAACTGGTATAACAGTGAGGACAATAATGCATATTCAACTGATTTACTATGTGCTGAAAGTGGGAACGTTCAGAATAGCTTTTTCCCGTTATTTTCATCAATTAGAGGGCTCTTAAGACTGGGTTATTTGTCATGCACTTGGTCATCTATAGAGGTGACTGATTTTGTTTATGAAGAGTTGCTGATGGCTAACAAATTTCATCTGCTTTCTTTGAAGAATTTAAAGATCTCATTTATAACCACTAAATTATATGTCGTCACTCCTCAATTTTACAAATAATTTGAGTTCAATGTAAAATTTAGAACCTATCAACGTGACCAATTGCATACCAGCTGCAATTGAATAAGGGACCAAGTAGCATAATATGTGACAGAATGTTTCCAAGTAATGTCAGATGAAGAAAAGGAACAATTGCCCCAATATGTTAACAGACTCAGCCACTGGCAATAATTCTTGGGAATTCCTTTTGTTCCCAATAATTGATCAGATCTCACTGAAAATCTGAGCGAAATCCATAGACAGTGCGTGATCAGAGAGACTAGGGAATAATTTACTCTTTCTCTCTTATAAAAGGAGGACCAATTTACAAAATACATTTCTTGGTAGCTTGAAATAATATTAAGCAAAATAGTTAACTTAAAAAATAATAGCAAAAAGCAACCCAAAGGAATCCAGAAACAACTGGAAGTCCACCAACTCAGACGCTTGGGCGTGCTGTCACCCACATGGCTACGGCTGTAGCATTTCATCTGGCTCACTCAAACAAAAGTTTGTGTTTTCTCTCTCTCTCGTATATACTTTTTCTAAATATAATTTCAAAAATTAGGAGTTACCTGCCTGTGGAAATCCCAAATTCATTTAAATTAAAGAAGGCCATGCGAAGTTGTTTTAATTATTTTATAACCGAAATAATAAATTCTGCTAATTAATGATTCTAGCTTGGATTTGGCCAGCATTAATATTTAATTTACCTAAGTAAATACATACTAACTGCCAATTACACATCATTAGTAGTTTTACAAACATTACTATTTAGCAGATATTGATCTTATAAAAATATTTTAGGTGGAAGCAAGCAGAAGAAGCTAGGTGATTAACAGAGCTGTTGACCCTGGGTAGACATTTCTGTGTATTGTGTCATTTCTAATATCCCTGTGTGGAGCCCTGGCCATGTTCGCTTAAGCAGAGGGATGGTAGAAGGACCCAGAGATAAACCTGAACATGGGATCATTAAATTAAATACTACTCATGTAGACAACCTTCTATTGTTAATGAAACTTAGCATCCACATGCTTAATATCTGTCAACAGTTAAAAAGTATTTTTGTTGGAAAGCATGTTCTCCCCCAGTCTACAGCATGGTTCCTTATGAGACCTGGTGCTGTAAGTAGGTTCTGTTGCCACTCGATGTCCAAAGCAGGAGACAAACTATATGAGCTGTACACCCTGAACCAACACTGACAACACTGACTATAACCAGTTACGAGCATTTCCAAATTCTCCCTCCTTTAAAGGACACAATATCCTGAAAAAATAAAACTCATACACTCTCCTTTTCCCCCTTTAGCATTCTACTAATTACCCTCAGTGTAAAAATAACAGAATCCTAATTTGTCCGTCTACAGTTCATAGTAATAAATTCAGAGCTACCGGAGAGTTGATGGATAACTCTTCTTTATCTCCATCCTCCTTTGTGTAAAACCATCCCTGTTTCTCTACACAAATCAGCTTTCAGCAAATGAATGGAAGAAGGACAAAATACTAGAAGTCAAACTGGCATGTGACTCGTGGAAGGAAAGCTTTCTGGCTTCAGAATGAATAATAGTGATGCCCTCAAAGAGTTGACCTAAATTTGTTTTTATTTATTAAAAGAATTGTATATGAAAAGCACACATGATTTATGGGTTTTTTTTTTTCTGTCAAGCAACACAACTTTAATCCATAGCTCATGAAAAGGAACAAGAGCAGCTTGAAAATTATGCTGAGCTTAATTATACTTAATGTGAATTATTCAGAAGTGCAGACAGAGACTAAAAATTTATTTCATACAAAGAAGCTTGACATTTTAATTGGTCCTTCAGAATAGAGACAAAACAATTACCTCTCAAGAAAATTTACATCTTCCCTATCGGAGCCTCAGCCTCAGCCAAGCAGAACTTCATTAACAAGATTAATTATCGAGCCAGTGTCTGCTTCGTCAGGTACACGGCCCAGGTAAAAAGAGGAATAGAAAATAATGCCTGACATTTCTAACAGACAGGACTGATTCAACAAGGGAAAAATGACAGACGGAAGCATCATACCTTGGTCATTAGCCATTTTGTCAGGGTGTTCCACTGTGGGGGAAAAAGAAACAATATTATTAGATTTTGGCAGTTCCTATCAAGAAAGCTGACATTTCAAATCAACAGTTTGGTTAGCGAGTTCTCATATCAAGGCCAATGCCCTGGTGAAATAAAACTGATAAGGAATGAGGTTAATGTGATTATTTCCATTCAATTAGTCATAAAAAAATTCAAAATCATGCTTTTGCTGTATAAGTATGTTCTAAAAAATATTAATTATAACATTCCTCTAAACCTGAACTCAGAATGATCATCATGCAAGTTTAATTAAAAATACAATTAACAGAAAAAAACGCATATGATTATCAAGAGATTATCACCCATGTATTTTAAATAAGTTAAGGAAGTAATCTTCTTGTATTCATTTTTTAAAAAATTTTCAACAAGAGAACTTAACCAATTTTCACATGGATAGGATAAAATAATACCATAAAGTTTAAATGATTTGATAAATTTTTAGAATTTATGAAGAAAAGTCTTGAATTGTTCACAACTTTAGATGCATTATGAGTAATGGTCTTGAAAATGACTTTTTAAAATTTAAAAATATCTCTAGTATACCTGAAATTCACATTGTAAATCAACTACATTTCAATAAAAAATGAAAATATCTCTAATTTTTTAAAGGTGGTTTCTTTTCTATTAACCAAATGTACCTTTATAGGAAGTAAATGTCTGTGTATCATTGCTTTTCTAGAAATTGAGAAATGACATTTTGATCAATGTAGCTCTTTGTAAGTCTCCATCAATTAGAATTAGTTCATCTACACTCGATATTCTTTGATCTTTGAGTCTTCTGGGCATATTTAACTCACTTAATTGTAGTCAAACTTAGGCAACTATACTCGCTGGATTGCTTTCTGTGTACGTCTCAGTTAAACTCACACAGAGAAAAAGATCACAGCATCCCCATGGGCCGCAAACTATAACCTAATCAGTCTCACAGCAAATCCACCATCACCACATGAAAAACAACTTACAGCAAAGATCGTACAGGGGCTGGTCCTTCCTTTTTTCAAAGAAGGAACACAAACCACTGTCCACAAGAATATATGGTATCAAAATATTTAAATAAAATGCTGTTAACAAAAACCCCTTCCAGATAAACAGGGTTTATTAATGTCACATCATAGAAGAACAAATTTCTAAACCAGAGCTCATTTGCAGTATCATTTAAAAGTACTATATAGACATAGTCCATGCCAAGGATAAACCAGAAAGGGGATCTTAATAAGCAGAAGAATTTGAATTCTGACTTGCTCTTTGGAAAATGGTATATACAAGAGTGCTTTGTATTAAGATTCTACAAACTTTAAGTAAGTTTTATAAATGTCTTCGTTATCTCCTCAAGATTTAACAAACATGTTTCAGTTCATCAGGCCATCTAATCTTTTCTAATCTAATCATTATGATTTAATTTTTATCTTGATTTTTCTCTCCCATTTCTCATTCAAGATTAATGATTTCTCAAAGTATATTTTGTTACAGTATTAGAGGACAGTTGATGAGAGGTGCGTCTGATAGGCAAACTCATTATCTGTCGCTTATAAACAGAGACAGGATCCTAACGTAGCTTTTAAAGGAAGACACTGTGTTGTAGGACGTGCCTACCAGCAAGAATGAGGATGGGTGTGTCAGGATCAATATGACCACGCAACCCAGGAAGGGTCAAGTTTGGCAGCCAGAACGGAACACACTTGAGAAACTAATCAGTTTCTCACAATCTAGGTGAGAACTTTTCAGAATGATACAAAGGGCGGGGGGAGAAAACCAATCTCATATTATTTCCATTCTTCATATCTCTCCCTCTGTCTTGAATTATATAATGTCTTACCTGCAGTCTAAGAAAATTTTTAGCAGGTGATAAATAAATATATGTCATAGGGAACAATCTCAACTTTATTCTTATCTTTTGGATTTATTGTCATGTCAGCAAATTTAGAGTGACTATAACTTGAGAAATTTTGAATGTCTCAAGAAAGGTTATTAACTAAAGAGTATTTTCCCAACAGGAATCAAATATTTCTAACAGTTACTTTTAATTAAAGACAAATAATGGCTGAACAGGATTGTAATCTGTACCTTGACTTTTTCATTGTTCCTGTCATTTGTCAAGAAAATCTTGTATTTTGTCACAGAACAATTTAAAAACTAAAACCTTTTTGTATTCTGGTCAGAGCTTTCACTTTTGTATCTTTAGATGGGAGAGATGCACATTTCTGAATGACAAGGATGCCCAGAGAAGTGACCCCGCTCTACTATATTTTCACTGCTGAAGACTCTGCTTCTTTGTGTAGAAGGTGAGTTCATCCCTTCACAGGAGCATCCTTCCTCCCTACTACTTGATGGTCCAACACAGAGAAGCTTACTTTACTGATGGAAACTCATGTGATGGGTAGAAATAAACAAGCCTCTTACACATCTCCTAAGGTTTCCGTACTGTGTGGGTCTAATAATGGTGAATTTGGGGAAGGGAGATGGGTACTTGTAGAGTCCTCTGTGGTCAAAGAATCAAGTTCATGATTCTTCTAATTAGCATTGCAAATAAAGAATCAGATATACCACATATATGCATGTACATAGGGTACATCCATAGTAATTTAATTCCTTTCAAATGATAAACGTCATTTTAATTAACCAGTGATTACTGATTGAGTTTCCTGTATCTCTCTGGCTGGTGGCTAAAACCAAACCAAACCAACAAACCTTAATCTCTAATAGAAAATTCTTCTATCTTTGCAAAGACTTAATATGAAAAAATGGAGCTTCTGGATGCCTGCCTAAGGCATGATTTGCAATGGGAACACTTCCTATTACCCAGTAGGTTACTGAGGGTTTCCTCAGCTCAGGACAACACGTAAACCTTTTTCTCTGTCAAACAAAGTTACATTCTGATGAACAGAGATCTTATGTTTTGAAGCCGCTTTGAAAACTGAAAATCTGAAATCAGATAGCATTTTGTCTTCAGTGTAGATTTGGTTCATTGTGGCTTCAAATCTCTTATGATGAGTAATTTATCTTAGAACATCTCTTATTGTAAATGACATACATGTGAGATACATGCATGTACAGTATCAATTATTGATAATGGTGGGAACATCAATATACCTGAATAATTTAAAATACACTCAAGACATCTGAAACTTACTGTAAGATTTACCATAGAAATCCAACTGACTATTAATTGGGCATGACATCCTTAGGGTAGACAGTATTAAACATTCCAATCTAGGTATGAGAAATAACTCTTGTGGACTACTATGACACACAACAAATTTCTGAATTTGTTCTTAGTTCTGAATATCATCTAACAGATGCGTTTAGGGCACTTAGTGTAAACGGTACCAAGTGAGAGATGAAGTTCATTAAATAATCTACAGGATGATGATCAGCGTGGGCCTATAAACCCTGTGGTAAGTCATCACTCTGCTGCTTAATACATGTGGATGCCTTAAGTCATCTCAACCTTTCCCTGAAATCTCTAGTTGGCACACATTGTGAGCATGAAATTAATTTGGCACTTGTCTATAGACACAGATGAAGCATTTGTGAAACATCTAGTTACATTTCATGCTCCTACAAAATGAATAACCAGTTTTCTTTCAATTGCTCATTTGGAATGAAACCTGATTTAGACATGAAGTCAGAAAAACCTGGATAGATGAAGACTGGCTGATTTTTCTCCTGCCTCCCTCCCAACTTCCACTCTTGTCGTTGAGAGCTGTCACGCAGGCTTAGGCTGAAAGCTTATTTGTGTGTTCTTGGCAGACTTTCAGATTAGCTGTATCCAAATCTAGCTTTTGAATAGCTCAGTCACCAGAATTCAAAAGTCCTCTATTTATTAGGGTAGTTTTCCTAGGAGAATTGAGAAATAGACTGTCTAGTTATTCTAAACTTATTCTTTAGTTTATCTAAGCAACTGGGTGAAAATGTCTTCCGATGCATGCTTCTAATTTTTCAGTTGTTTGCCATCATGTTTTATCACGTTTTCAGTCAGATATAGGGGCATAAGGTGGTAAGAGATTTACGAGCCAAGTATCCTTCTTTAAAATAACACATGTCATACCTTCAATATACATCTTAAAATATCAGCCCTGGAACATCTGAATTACTTTCAGTTTTTAAATAAAAGAGGCTCTTGAAATTATTTGTCCTCCAGAAAAATAATACTATACTCTGAAAATAATACTAAAATAGAAAAAAAAATAATACTAAAATACAAAGGACTCATGTGGAGATCATTTTGAGGTAGTTCTGAGCCTTAGTATTATTCTGTACAAATATGCAACTATTCTTAAATTGAGTAGCGATTTTTGTTCTTACAAGCATGTAGAGTTTTCTTCTAGTAATTATACTGCAAGATTTTTTTTCATGTTGCTATCCTGGGCCCCTAAAACAAATACATGAATTTTGTTTGAGATTTTCAGTCTTGCCATATCAAAATTTCTTTTAATACATTAGGACAATAGTTCCTGAAGGAAAATATTTAAAGTTGGCAATAGTATATATACCATTCACATAATTCAACGCTTTTTAACTTTTATTCCCTTACATAAAATGGCTAAAGGTTTTCATTATATTTTGAATAGAGCCCATATACATGAAATCAATACAAAATTCCAAAAGGGCTGTAAATGAAAAAGAGTCAAGTTAAATAGGTCTGCTCTGTGCTGATGGCAGAAAATGTAATAATAGATCTTTCTTTGACATGCTGGCTTTCAGCGTCAAAAGGTAGCTTTTAATTAATTTTTTTTATCTTTTTTCCAGTTTCCAATATTTTTCCAATTATTTAGGAAATAATTGACATACATCACTCAGCTTAAGATATACAGCATGACGACTGATTTACATATACTGCAAAATGATTACCACGGTAGCTTCAGTTAACATCCATCATCTCGTACAGATAAAATAAAAAGGAAAAAAAAAATCTTCTTCACTATAATTCTTAGGATTTACTCTCTTAACAACTTTCCTATATGTATATCATACAGCAATTTTAACTATGGTTACCACGTTGTACATTATATCCTTAGTACTTTTTTATCTTACATCTGAAAGCTGGTACCTCTTGACTGCCTTCCTCCAATTCCTCGTCTCACTGCTCCCTCCCCCAACCTCTCATAACCATAAATCTGATGTCTTTTTCTGAGTTTGGTGTTTGTGTAGGCTCCACAGATAAGTGAGATGATGCAGTATTTGTCTTTCTCTCTCGGATTTATTTCACTTAGCATAATGCCTTCAAGTTTCATCCATATTGTAGCAAATGGTAGGATTTCCTTGTTTTTAATGGCTGAATAGTCTTCATTATATACACATATATTGAAACTTCTTTATCCATTCATCCATCAGTGGACATTTATGTTGTGTCCAGGTCTTGGCTGCTGTAAATAATACTGCTAGGAACACTGAGATGCAGTTATCTTATGGAGTTAGTGTTTTTGTTTCCCTTGGATATATTCCCCAAAGTAGGAATATATGGTAGCTCATATGGTAGTTCTATTTTTGATTTTTTGAGGAACCTCCATACTGTTTTCCATAGTAGCTGTACTAATTTACATTCCCCAAAACAGTGCCCAAGGGTTCTCTTTTCTCCACATCCTCACTAGCATTTGTTATCTCTGTTTTGTTAATGCCCATTCTACAAACTTGAGGTGATATCTCACGTGGTTTAATTTGCATTTTAATTATTTTGAATGTCCACTGTAGACATGTTGCCAACAGAGATGGTTTAGGGCAATTCCCAACACAGACTCCAAAACTATTTTATAATAATCCCCCAGGAAAAGAAAGACAATGAAAGTAAATGATTCAAACCTTTCAGAGTCCTGAAGAGGATAGGATCGGAGAGGGGCCCCACTCCTTTTGCATTTCGTGCTTGGATTCGAAAGTAATACATCGTGTCGAGGTTGAGATCCATGATTTGATGAGTAAGCCGATCACCACTAATCGTTTCCATAACCCAGTCATCAATTGGTATGTTCTTGTCCAAGGTATAAAACAAGATGTAAGCTGCATAAATAAATGAATGAAACTTTATTTAGTGCGTTGATTACATGCTATACCTCTACTTCCAAACATTCATTTTCCCAAATATAATTTGCAATGAGTACTATATATACACAATTTATAAACTACAGTATTCGGTTTGGCAAGTAATGATTTTTTTTAAATTGCAAAGACTGGAAAGTAATTGCTGCAATGTACAAAATCTGAAAATGGAACGAGATATTGGAAATAAACATATCTGCCATATTTTAAAAATGTGAGGTTTCTGCTGCCTATAAATCCTGATTATTAGTTTGCTCTAATATGTAAGCGTGATGAAAAATGGAAAACATAGATAACAAGTCAGTATAATTTGTATTATACCCAATTATGAAAACAAGTAATGTTTATTTTGGCTGGTGTTTAAATAATAAAAATATACTGAAAAGTATAAAATTCCCTACCTATTTAAAGTATTATAAAAATAAATGATCAAAGATGATTTTTGTAATGGCTCTATTGTGAGGTTTGCATGGGTACTGCTGCTCTCCATTCATAGATGATGAATTATCTATTGATGATGATGATAATAGGATGACCCAAGCTAGGTGATGAAAGGGCCAGGATAATATCCTCTACTACCATACTAAACATCCAACACTATTTCCCCTAGTCCATCCTACCTCGACTAAAAGAAAAAAAGAGGAAAAAGTATTTCTGGGCAACTATAGGTTATCTAGCTGATACTGCAAATATTGATAATCCATCATTTGGTAGTATCATTTACCCTCTGTATTAGGGGATATGTTACTTGAATGCTAGTAGTTTTCAGTAGTGATCATCTAATAGGTACCTCCCAAAATCAAGGTCTCCTATAAAATATTCATATTTGAATATTATCTTTAGCCAATACGTAAGCTGGCTTTTATTTTAAAGCACTACATCATCACTTTTTATTACAGTAACAGGTGAGTGTAATATAAACTGTAAAAGAACTCACTGTAGGTGTCTCTGTTATTTGAATGTGGAGCCAGGCTCCATTTCTGTCAAAATTCTGTGACAGTATCTCCATCAGATAGGCCACAGGTGCCCCTAGGTCTACTCTCACACACCAAATACAGTCTTTGTCAATTAAGTACAAGCAAGCTTGCATTTTTAAATACAACTATCTTCCTTTGATTCACTTACTGCTTCCTTTTAAGTCCCACCTGTCCCATGTGGACTGGGGACCTTCACACATAGACTTTTCAATGGTCATGTCACAGGTCTCTCTGACTCAGAGTCACTTCCCTCCCCAAGTAACCATGCACACTGCGTACATCTCAGCACAAACCCTTACTCAAGGAGGAGTGGTCTCCATACTACGCTTACCCCTACTTCCGTCTTACTCCTCACCCCACCCCACCACCTTTCCTCACTTTCTCTATCCAGTTCCCATCCATCAAGGTCCAGCTTAAGCTACATCTAACATATGAAACCTTCCTCTACAGCGAGCTCTCCTTTCTGTAAACTTTGTAACACACTGCCATAAACTGTAAGAGCAATGATATGATTCTGTGTCATTTGTCACTTAATCCCATGGTGATTTATAGAATCATGCCTGGGTTTGGGGGTGTGTTTTTAGACAATGAACATTTAGTTCATAATCCCTCACAATTCTGTGGCATTAAGCAGTGCTGCAAACTCCCACACCTGGAAGTCCGTTTCTCTTAAATTCCAATCAGCGCCGAGAACCTGCACCTCTTCTGCTTTGGCTCTCACCTTTCCCTGAGTTTGCTGTTTTCCAAATCGGCCCAATCAGAAGAACTACCTGGGGACTAGGCACAGGCGACAACACAGACCCCAGGAAAGGGCATTTAGACTTAACAAGTGTGGCACACAAGTCTTCGACAGTCTCCCAATTATCCCTGCCTCCTGGTAGCATAATCTTCTCCATCTGAGGGTAGATGGGATTCCAGTCTTGCTTTTAACCAACAGAATATAGCAAATGTGGTGGGCTGTCACTTCCATGGTTATGTTATGTAAGATTGTAACATATAACTGCTGTCTTGCTAGCACTCTACAGATTCTCTCCTTTGTTAGTTTTGATGAAGTAAGTTTCCAGATGGAGAAGACCAAGTGACAAGGAACCAAGGCTGGGCTTTGATCAACACTCAGTAAGGAACTGAATCTTGCCAACAGGTACATTAGCTTGGAAGCAAATATTTCCCCAGTTAATCCTCAAATGAGAAATCAATCCTAAGCTAACACCTTGACTGTTGCTTTGTAAGAGCCCCTAAATCTGATTTCTCAGCTGAACTGTACTTGGATTCCTGACCCACAGAAACAGTGAGCTGGCAAATGTGTGTGGTTTGAATCAGCTAAATTTGCGGTGATATATTTACACAGCAACAGGTAACACGACAGGTTAATGGTAACCCCAGTCATCTGCACCCCAGATGGTTTCTGTGTTCAGGTCAAGTCAGGAATCGCTGCTGTGGTTGATTACGTGAACGCTGCATCCTTTGTGGTATTTGCTTGAGATGCTGATGTTGCAGATATGAATGTCTTCAGATGTAGAGAGATGAGGGTAGAAGACCCAGAAAAAGGAGTCTGCAAAATTTGTGAAGGCTGTATGGCTCCTCCCTCTGGTTAACACCAAAACTGGAAGACTATAATTCAAAAAGGATTCTGAAATATTACTGGATGAAGAAGTTGTTTCTGACCCAAGGATGTCTATTCATTTATAACTCAGCTGCCATGATCAACATAAATAAAATCTCCTAATATTCTTTGAGTCAGAGAAGTTTATATTCTTACCCAAAGAACCACACTTACTGAATAGAAGACCTTGGCACTGGGAAATTTTTTTTAGCTTTTATTATGTACATGTCTTATCTCTTCAAAGGAATGAAAACATTCCTTTAGTTCAGGAGTTCTATCTTATATTACTTTCTATTCTTCAAAAAAAAAAACACCTAATAAAATTGTCTTCACATAATGGGTATTAAAACTCACATATTTAATAAAATCACTTAGCCTGTAAGTATATAACTTTTAAATTCACGACATTTAATGAAACTGTTAAACTTTTCATGGGCTGTTGTAAAGGCATGATGAATCTGGGAGTTTGGGTAACTGTGCTCCCATCCAAGTCAGCTACACTTATTGCTGATTTTCTTCATTTACCAAATGAGAATATAATGTTTGCCTTCACTGTCAATTTTTCTGTGTGAAGAGTATTCAATTAAGCATTGAAAAATGAAGGTTCAGGCATCAGGTATGTAAAGTTGAACGTGCAAGCATTAGTTCTGACTCCAAATTGTATTTGAGCAATTTCTTGAAATTTATGAAAAAGCCTGTCATTGGTTGTAAATCTGAGAACTGAGAAGGAGAACAGAAACAAACTATCATTCAAAACTTTAAAATTTGGCCTTAGAGAAACCACACAGCTTCATCTGAATGTGTGAGTTTGTCGTGTTTTGAGGCCATTTGATATGTTACTGAGGCTTTTGCTTTATAGATTTCCATATAACCACACAGGCTGGAACACACTCATTGGTTTCTCACGACCTTTGTGTATCTGTATGCTCTTCCCTCTCTGTCCAAATCTCTGTCATTCTCCATCCTTTGCTCTTACAGTTTTTCCACTTCATTCTTCTCTCTTACCCAACATACTGGCCAAATAATGAAGCATTCTGTTCTGTCATAGATTTATCAGTTTACCTCGGCACTCCCACATCAGAACACCACTTGTCTCAATACACATATAAAATGTAGCAGCGTACATCTTTCATTTTGATTCTACTCATACAAACAGGTAGTTGTAATTCCAGAAGCAAACTGTCAGGAAGTTTCCAATCCCAACTCTCCTGGAACTGGTAAGTACTGGGAAGACCAAGATATATGACATGGCCTCTCCCAGCAAGGAAGTTAGCCTAGTGTGGTCAAAAGTCACAGACTTGGATTCCGAGACCTGACCTCAAGTCATAATCCCATACAAGTTTTCCAACCGTGAGCAACTTGCTTAATCTAAGAATGTCTCAATTTTCTTACCCAACAAGAAGTTGCTGTGATAGAATGCATTTTAAGCACTTAACATATCTGAGTATTTCTATTACATTATCTTCTATGTGGTAACTGCTTAGTAAATGCTATGGCTAATATTTATTTATTTTACTTAAAAAATATCTCATTTGGAAGCTGAAACTTCAGCTTCAAGGCAAACAGTGTATTTACTATCAATTCAATGATTATCCTGCTCAGTAAATATTTATTAATTCCTCCTAAGTGCCAAGAATATTGTTACTGGGGAGAAAGCATTGAGCAAAATATGAAACCTGTTCTTCTGGAGCTTTCAGCCCTTAGATTTTAAGCATTCAGATTAGCATTAAGATATTCTTTCGTGATAATATGGAAAAAGGAATGTAAAGAAAGAAGTCAAGATGAGTAAGTTTTTAATTGTTGTAACTGGGGGAAGTGTAGAGTCTTCGAAAAGATGAGAGTAAGAATATTTAGACCTACAATTCCAGTATGAGTATCCAGTTGGGTTCAAAGTCCCAAGGGGTTTTCAGATCCCTATTCTGAGTATAACAGTGCATTATCTGGCCAGTTGTGGTGGTGATAAGCAAAAAAATATAAGGAAGAATGGGAGTGAGGGGGAGTGGGGAGGAGAAGGAAGTGCCAGTCAGACAGACAAGTGGAAATGCACACTGTGAGGTATGATGCATGTACTCAGAACTCCTTGGGTGGAAATACAGATTGCAGAGACATGAATGCATATTCCCTGCAGTCCTGGCTAAGGAATATATACTTCTCCAGAGAAAGTAAACAAGGGACTAAAAAGATCTGCATTCTGGGAAGTTACACTTAGGGAACAGGTGGAATAAATGTCTGTTAATGAGACCACAGCCTGGAGATGGGAAGAAAAGTGGTCAGGCGATTTTACAAAATCCCAAAGAAAAGAGAATTTCAAGGAAGAGGAACTAGATCAGAGTATAAAGAGTGCATCACCTCAGTCATTAGATGGTATGGATAAGGAAACAACCTCTGAAGAGCCGCCTCCCTGTCTATATGTTGGTCCCTGATGCTAAGTAATGTTGGATGCTACGTCTCCTCAGATCAATGCTTCACAAATCTAATTGTACATTAAAGTCACTTGGGGAGCTTTTAAAAAAATACCACGCTCAGTCCCTCCTCAGACAAATTAAATCATAAATCAGTTGAGCATCACTGGCTTGGACCAGTTGAATACTAATAAGAAGAGCAAAACATGGTGGTACTTCTTGGTGATCTGACTACGCGAGTGTTATTTTCCCCACAAGGCCCTTGACGCTCCATTTCAAAACAGAATAATAGGAGTATATGATCAGAATGCCAAGCATATAGTAAGTGCTTAATTAGTTTGAACCATTTTCTTCTGAAAAATGTCAGTCTAAATTCTTAAGATGCCAGTTTATGGTCGACAAATTTAGGCACTGGAATTATCTGGATCTGTCCCCTTTGTCCTCTTTTTTTGCTTAATCTTTTTGAAATACACATACACACTTATAAATTTATTTATTTTTATAAATTGCTGATCTGAGTTCTGTGCAGAGCACATTTGTGAAATCTTGTCCTAGAATGGATTTCAAATGGGAGTAACAATCACTCACTCGTTTTCAGTGCTCACTGGGCATCAGGTGCTTTTCTCAGTACTTCATTACAGCAATTCTACAAAAGAGGTTCTAACTTCCAAAGTAAGAGTCGGGAGGTGGAATAACATCAGGCATCTCCCTCAGAAGCTTGGGTTTTTGACCACCCTACGCCACTGCCACGTACATGCAGGGACTTAGGGAAAGAAGGAGATACAACGGTAGGACGGGAGCACACCCCTTCACGTGGGCACACACATGTCCTGCCATAATGGAACTCACACTTTCCTTTGTAATCTCGTAAGAAACTGAGGGTAGAAAATCTGGGCCCTCTGCCTAATGGTCTGGTAGTTTGAGTATTTTATCACTCTATTTTTTGGAAGTAATTTGAATGAAAGAATCAAAATATGCCAGAAACAGAAGTTGTTTTAAGGGTTCTTAGTGTTTGCTCCAAGTTGAACAGAGTCAAAGTATCTCAACTTCATGATCAAAACTTGGTTTTAATAAATGAACTTTAAAGATGAAAGCATATTTACTCCCATACTTTTCCTATTCCACTGTGAGAGAAAGGATTTTTTTCATAGTGAGAACTACTGAAATACAACTCTAAATAAAGTATGAGGACATGGTTTCTTATATATGCACTATGAGTTCGGCACACAGAATTTTACTGCTCAGATTAATTTGCATTTCTTTCCATCAAAAAGCGGAATTAAGCTTTTTTTCAGATTTGAAAACACATTGCATTGTTTACATCAACTATTTGATGAGATTTATTTAAACAAGAGTGGAGAATTGGGTAGTTTATGACTTATTTTATCCTTTATCCCCCCCAATTTTTTTTTCATAAGAACCTGTTTTTATTTAGATAACTTGTATTCTATTCTATTTTTTCTTCTTAAATTTATTATCTGTTGATTTACCGTTTGCTTATAAATAACTCTTTATAACATAATAAAAGTCATCCTGAAAACAATTTAAAAAAAACCTATAAAAGCACCAAAAAAAAAGAACCAATGAAAACAGATCATAATACTGGGGAGGCAGGGAAAGAAAATCAGAATAAGCCAGCCTTAGTTTTAAAAAGGCTGGCATAGTACAAGTGAGTATGTAAGATTTGGGAGAGATTTTTACCTCCCTCTTCATTTTTCATAGGTATCAGCTCAAATGGAAATTCTGTTTGCTATTACACTAAGAGCAATTTCCGTGAGAAAACAAGTCTTCCACTTAAATTTAAATCACATTTGGAATTTTCACATTATCTTTTCATTTTGTAAAATTCAAAAAGTAACTCCCATGAAGTAAGGATGTCATCTGAACTGTAATTTCCATGCTTATCTCTGCATCACAGAATGACTGACTGACCCTGTTAATTTATAATAGTGCTATCCACACTTGGTCTCAGAAAGAAGAAACAGGAGTGACTCACACATGTGCCTAACCCAATGGTTCAAGTTAATTAGACTATAATGTACACATTTTTAGTTATACAATATTTTTCATAATAATTATATGCTATGGAGACATCTATTAAAAGCCTAAAGTGATCATTTAAATGCAAAATCTCTGATAGAACTCCATTATATTTTTCATACTAAATTAACATTATAGGCTTCTAATGGATGCTTTAATTAGGCATTGATGTTATCAGCAATATTTGGCAAAATAAAATCTGTCACTGTGAAATATTCATTAAGTCCAATTTCTGTCCTTCAATATTAAGTGTTTTCCAGACCTTAGGATTTAAGTAAGTAGCTAAAAGCTACATGAGACACTAAAAACCCTCAGACAAACCTCCTCCCCCTGGTTCCATACAGAAATACATGGTCATTAAGTGTCTTTTGTATTTGATAATTGCCAAACAACCAGCCTCTTTTTAGTCATCTGTGCTCAGAGGCATTCCATTAGAAGGTTGTCCTAATGCTCCACAGAATGAAAAACAAAAGATCTGTACTAATTGAAATACACATCTTTCAGGAAGCAACACCAATGAAATGTGCTTGTGTGCAGACTTGTAGGCGCCATTAGAAGAATTTCAAGGTCAGCGAGGGGCAAGAAGAGACAATCAGAAAGGGTCAGGAGTCAGCTGAGATGCTGGGACAGAAAACTGAATACATAAAAGGCAGGAGCAGTGCGCAGGAGGGAAGCAATCACAGGCCAAGCAGAGCAACGCAGGGAAGGGAGCTGAGACGCCTACCGGTAATTTTCCCATTGGCTTCCAAGGGAGGCTGCCAGCTCACAATGACAGTGCGAGGCTTCCCTTCTCGAGTAATGACTGTCAGATCCTTGGGAGCAGAGGTCGGGGCTGTGAGATGAAACAGAGACATGGCCTTGTCATTGGACGTGAAAGAAAACAGACATTTATGGGACTTCCAATCATGATGTGGACACTCGGAATCTACCATGCAGTGTTATCAGGCTTATTTTACCATGGACAGTTGATTTCAGGCATTTGGATTAAATAGGCAAACAAACAAAAATACAGAAATTAATGTTTCTCCATGGAAGTTAATTGGATTTCAAAGGTGTGAATATAGAGAGGAGAGTAAGATCTGTGTGATTTTAGAGAAGAAAAGTGTGTAACGGGTCTTTTCAAAGGAGTGCCACGCTAAAAATGTAAGAACCGCTAAAAGAACGAAGAAACGCACAGGTACTTAGTGAGATTGATGGCTACATGTCTCCAAGGGACAAAATTCTGTTACAACTGTAGGACTTATAGATGAAAAATCACCTAATTCTACTTTTCCTTAACAGCCGGAAAAAAAAAAAAGGAATTTAAATGCAAGCCAAAACATCTTGCTTAAGTAACATACTAATTATCTCCTAACAAAAGGCAAAAAATACTTGAAATTAGAAAAGATAAGGAATCTGTGAGGGTCTTAGTATCCACCTGCCATGGAGTAAGGTTGCAATAAACCCTGTCTTGTTTAGACCTACTTTTCCCACATACTGTTTAAGAGGAACATAATTGGTCACCCTCAAAATATGCCTCTTTGGCATAATATTGATCTTAGGCTGATTATTTTTAAGAAAGAGCAGACAAAGAAGTTCTGAAAACTGAGTAGAAATTACCCTTTTATAAAAAAGAAATTTATGTTTATAAGGGTGTCTCTCTCTCTCTCTGTACCAGGAAGAGAAAGATGACAAAATCTCTAGAATTTTCTTACCAGTGGAGAAGGCAGAGACTTAAATGTATATCACAGTCATACCCTTGTGGACTGTGATTTGCCTGAAAACTTCCCATTCCTGGATCCTCACCCCACAGCATCTTTTGCCTTTAGCTGAAGATAGTATTTAAAATGATGGTTTGGGCCCTTTTAGGGAATTATTGTTTTCCTGGGTATCTCCCATGTATATAGAAGGTATATATATGATCAAGCTTCTGTTTTTCTCCTGTTAATCTTTTATTACAGGGGGTTCAGCCCAGAACCTGGAAGGGTAAAAGAAAAATAAATTTTCTTCTCCTCTATTCTGCTCAACAAAATTTTAATTATACTATAAAGATGGCAGCAAACTGGCCAAGCCAGTCCAGTATCTTTCAGGCTTTCCTTGACCTGCTTTCTTACTCTCTATGCATTGAAGTCCAGCTAGTTTTCCTTCTAGGTGGCTCACGATGCCCAAGTCCACTATCCATCATCGTTTTCAGTTACTCTAAATTTGACACAGGCAATTTTGCAGGACATATATAAGTTCTGCGGTTGGGTTCTGGAGGAATTTCCTGATCTCTGCACAAAGGTGCTTGTGCATTATAAGAGAGGTACAACGAGGTCTGAATTCTGAATTCCATCTTGACTCTTAAAATACTCTTTGGTCTTCTGTTGAATGTTCAGGGCAGAATCTGAGTGTTATCAACACTCTATTTCCAGCTTCTCTTCCCGAATAGAATTCCAAATAGAGGGACACCAAACATTCCCATCTATCATACCATTTTATTTCCAACACCCTGATTCTCAAAGTCACTAGGATTCCAGGTTTAACCAAAGCTGCAACTAATTGTGATATCCTGACAAAGTACTTAATATATTCTTTTCTTTTTTTTTTTAAAGAGGGGGCACAGGATGAGATGGAAGAAGGCAACACAGCAGAAAAGGGAGGAGGAGGAGAAAAAAAGGTCTAATGTAGTTGGCCTCTGAGACTGTATATTAAGCTATAGTTTAATACACACTTTTTAATGAAAAGAGAACAAGAATATCCTTGCAAAAACCAAAGATCTATAATAGAAAAACACTGAAGAGACAATGTTATCTTAGAAGGATTATTCTTGTAAAAAGCTCATTCAAGATATTTTCTAAGCCACAGATAGGAAGGTAATATATAGCCACAAACTGGCTTAGATTATTATAACAAACATAGGAAGAAATTATCCAATTTTGGAAGTAATGAAAGATCTGTCTTTTTAACTAGTGGGAATAATCTTTTTTTTAAATGTGTTCAAATTAAAATTGATGCTTATTTAGAAAACAAATGATGATGATTAGACTGCTTCACTGAATCTAGACTGAGATTCAAAAAAAAATATAAAATGACTCCAATTTTAGATAGCAAAATAATTCACTGAAGAATTGGTTATTTTTCAAAAAAAAAAAAAAACCCACACAAAAGACAACCTAACAACTAATCTATTTTAGGTGCTGCACAAATTTTTCTTTTTCCTCAAGCCACATAACTGTTGGCGAATAGAGATGCTGGTATTGCAATCAACAGCTTAGATGTTTAGGATTATCATATGAACTGTACACTGTTCCCTCATATTTGGAAAATTGCCCTAACAACTTCAATGATCCCCTAAGTCAAGTACAAGATCTCTGGTCTGCTCTTCTCCAATCTCGTGGGTTTTCCTGAAATAATCTTTTATAAATTCTTAACCATCCTCTTTGAATTAAGTGTGGATAAATAAAAATGAATAATAATACCAGGCCCTGTAGGATTTATCCTCTTATTTTCTTACACAGCCTCGTTTCCCCTTGCTGTCCATGAATATCATGCTCCAGTCACCCTGAACCATTCATAAGTGTCTCTTAAAAACATCCTTTAGATACTTGCTTGTGTAGTTTTATTTATACATGGTACTCCTTTCCTTTGAAAGGCCCTGGAACGGGTACCTGATGATCCACCCAGCCACTGCTCAAGCATTATTTCATTTGCGAAACCTTCCCTGATTTCTCCAGACAGCATTTGTAGTTGGATCTATTTGCTCTGATTCCAACTTGCCCAAAATTCTATGACTGTATTTTCCTGTTACTTCAAGATTGTTTCTAAAATATCTTTCTTATGTATTAGATTATAATTCTCTCAAAGATATAGACTGTATTCTCTTTATCTTTTCTACTAAGTCCTCCTATCTCAGGATCTGACAGTCAAAATGTACCTTACTGGAAACCAGTAATTAATATCTCAGACAACTGGACATGGCACCACCCTCTACTTTGTTTCTCAAATGACTTTTTCCATGCTTCACTTTCTTTGTTAGGTGTACGAGTGGAAGGTAACATTCAAGATTTAGAAGATTTCCAACCATGGAAACTGTATTCAGCATTTGTTTTGGGACTGCTCAACATCCCATCCCTTCCTCTTCATTTAGAGTAACACTTGGCTCCTTTTTCCTTTGGGAGCAAGCTCTCCTCTGTCACATGAACTGGGCAGCAACAACAAATAGGACTTTCATGACCTTCAACTCACTCTCTTTAGCTACATTACTCTCTTTTCTAGGAAACTGAATGTTATACAAGAAAGGAAAACACATGGAGTCAAACCACTGTGATTGTAACATCTTGAAAGGAGAGTCCGATAGTTTCTCATCTCTAAAGCCTGGGAATACTGCTGGCTCTTGTTCCTTTCCAACACTTCATTATTTCAGGTGTCCTTCCAACCATTTTTATTTTACTTAAGTTAACTAGAGTTCAAGAATTTGTCAGCTGCTATTACTTTTATCATGAGCAATTTCAGCACAAGTGCATAACAATGCAGACCCCTATAGTCTTGATATTACTATAGAATTAGAAGCAAACTCTAGAGTTATTTCATGCACGTCATTTCCTTCTCACACTTATAAAATCTGCAGACACTTGTGAATTACTTCTTGCTCCTCACCATCACCCAGGGATCTTATCCACATGCTATTTACACCTCTGTCCAGATCATTACCTGTTTTGACAATTGCCCTTCCTACTAACCACATCTCTAAAAGTTAATATCTTTTGTCAGCAATGGGTCTCACCATTGACGTCCCTACAAGGGTAGGCAGTTGATGAGAAATCAACTGGGAGTATTTATCAAGCCAGGTGTCAGTGTGCATTTATGTTTATGACATGGAAAAACTGAATGAATTTCCTTGCTTTCAAGAGGAAATTACTACTCCTTCTCTTTACTCAGAGAAGACCAAATGTCTTACTGGTTTATATTTAACTCCTTTCATTTCCTTTTAAATAAAAAGAAAGATCAGGGCCTTTATTCTCCCCATAGTACATAACTCATTCAGCTTACCCTGCTCTCCCTAAGAAGCTATGAACACTAGCATCCAGGGCACAATCCTAAGAGAAAGAACTGATGTATTAATAAATAAATAAATAAATAAATTAATTAAAAGAATTAAGGTAATAATTTAATATGTAAACATGTAAACTAGAAGAAGAGGATGTTGAAATTAAATCAAACAACCTAGAAAACTTCCTATAGAAAGAAATATCCACAAAATTGCAAAAATATTCGCAATGAACTCTCTGAGTTAAGGTAGTAGCCTGAAATAAAAATTAGAACTGTGGGACAGTTCTAGTGGGAAAAAAAATTCAACTTTTACACAGATAAAAATTTTATTGGCATATTTAAAAAAAATCTGGAAATGTGTGGTATCGTTTACCCCCAAATATTATACAATGCCGTGAAAGCAATCAAAAAGCATGTTAAATCCTATTTTCTTCAGATGTTGGATTTCTGTGAACTATAAATGCCAAGTGCACTGCATGCCTACTAAGGTTATAAACTCAACATTTATGACCCGTAGTAAATGTGACTGGTAAAATTTACAGCAGATTGCATTTACTCTAGATTTGAGCTATTTCCAAATGCATGAAAGTTTTCCATTGTTATTTCCACCCAGAAAACTCTTCCCCAGCCACCGGAGGTTATTCAGAATAAGCATCCAGGAGACAGTAGTTGTAATGCGATGTTCCATTCTGTATCTAATTTCTTTCCAAAAAAGTAAATACCTCTTGCATCTACTGATCAAAGACACAGATGCTTTGGACAGAGTAAGATATCTTTCCTTACATGTACTGAAAAGAAGATTTATGTATTATCTCCTAAATTAATGTCCAGAGTAAAATCAGATTACTTAGTCCACTGGGGACTCTTTTCTTCTTATCTAGAGTGGAGAGGATAAGTTAGGTATAAAAGTGCTGTGAACTACAAAGTATAAAATATCCTATGTAAGACAAAGTGTGATTTAGACATCGCAGTGCACACCTGTTCCGAGGAACCTAGGAAACACCATTACCAAATATCAAGAGTAGAAATTTTGTTCTTCACCTACCTGCTTCATACGTGGTGGCATGCGCAGTCATGCTCCATGTGCTTGACCTTCTGTTTTTTGTCACCATGACCGAGAACTCATACATGGTGTTTGGTTTGAGGCCTGTTGCTGTGTAGCTAAGAGATGTTGTGTCTTCTGACTAAACCAGTGGGAAAGAAGAAAAGAGAAAAAAAAAATGAACTCTATCAACCTGGTAAATCAAGACACACAAGAAGACTATCAAAAGCCAACAAAAAGGGAACTGATTTCCAAACAGCGAAGGCCTAGGACACAACACTGACTTTATTTCCTTTCTGTAACCAGTTTACACTGGCCAATTGTACATCTAAAACATAATCGATAAAACCAGGTGTTATGCTGTTCAAAGGGGCAGAGAGCTGATAAATTTTCCCAAGTGAGGCAATAACCATGGAGACAGGACCAATTCCGCTTTCTTTTGTCAGTTCCATTTTTAAGGTTATCTGCACTGACTTTAACTTCAATTTATTTCTAATAATCAGAATTGTTTTTTTTCAGAGGGTTTAATATTATATATTTTATAAAGACTGTTATGACTATTTTCCAGTGGTAATAAAATTAATTTTTAGAGTTCCACTGAGCATGAGTTTTTTAAAAAAGGTTTTATGATACAAACTTCTAGTGATTCCAGAATCTGTATAGCTGTTATAAAGAAAAGGGGCAAAAACAATATTGTGTCCTGTGGTTTTATTTCTTTGTGCACAGGTCACGTTAAATACACATTGAAGTATGGTCACTGGAGCAGTTGATCAGGAAGAGAACAAATCGGATAATCATTAAAAGATTACATTAGTGTTAGGATTCTTTGTCTTTTAAACAACAGGTTAAGGATATTTTAGTAGAAATTATCTGTCTTTATTGCTTACTCAAAAGATCAAAATGGTAATAAAGAAAAAAAAACAGGTTAAAGTGTATTTTCCATATGATCCGGCAAATTTAAAACTATTTATGATTCATAAATATCAAGTTATGCTTGTTATTTAGATCTTGATCTTTTTCCAAAGTTAAATTTTTACTTTTCAATTTGTTACATTTTCTTATATATCTGTATCTAGAAAATTAAAGCTTTTTGTCCCCACCTGTGTCATACCTCCGTCTCCTCCCTTGGCTACTCTGGTGTGGTATATCTTTTTTATTCTATTATGAATCCTTCTTAGATTATAGCTATGAAAATCCTACATTTCATTAGAAAACCAAATAAATATTTAACTGTACTAATAACATTTCGATGATGTGCCCATCCGTCCTATTAAAGTGATGACCTCATAAACATTTATCAGAAGCTCTTCTTAAAAATAGCTGTAAAAATGTCTGCCCTAAATTAATGTAAAAATACTCTGTAGGCTCAGTAAGATGGAATGCCATCAAATACAACGTGAAACAGGCAGCCAGTATCTGGCATGCTGATATATAGCTTCCAACCTCGCCTGCCTTTCCTATCACGAACCTCTTAGAAACAGAACTAAGGGGAGAAAGATTCCAACCAGGAGGAAAGGATCATACTCTGATACAACGAATCTCTTCTAGCATAGACACAAGTGGCATTTGGAAGACAGCTAAGCAGTATTGTCCTCATCTGTATTCTTGAATGACACACTTGCCTTTTATAAATACCATGGATTCACTGAGTTTTCTCAGGAACAGGATGCAAGGTTACTTTCTCTAATAAATCATTAGCCTAGAAGCACTTTGGAAAATCATGGCTATTTGTGTGTGTGTGTGTGTGTGTGTGTGTGTGTGTGTGTGTGTGTGTGTTGTGTGTGTGTGTGTGTGAGAGAGACAGGGAGAGAGAGAACGTGAGCAGAATACCATCCCAGGTACTACCTCGCTGAACCTCAGTTTCTTCCTCTATAAAATGGAAATAACCATAACACAGACCTGATAGTGCTACTTAAAGTGTGAAATAAGCCAAGGAAAACATAGTGTCTGGCTCAGAGTAAGTGTTAAATAAATGTGAGCTACAATATTTCATGCATTGTCTAATGTGATACATAGGCATTATATATGTGTGAGATATATATATGCACACACCCATATATACATATATGGCATTTTAGGCATGCGATAAATTCTCTATTGAGTTGTAAGCATCTTGAGGGCTGGCTGAGACTAAGTCTTGCACAACTTTGTGTCTCCTGTAATAACCATGTTATATATGGTAAGCACTGGACAGTAGTAAATGAATGCATTTTGAATGGAGATCCATAGAAAACATCAAGTGATTCATCACTTGAGAAGAAAATAAATTATAGGACATTTCTTCATTTGATAAGGCAAGTCAATATAGAGTTTTGGACAATCAAAATAGGAATGTCTGGATGATGGCTTGAGGTAGGACGTGGGAAGAGGCCTGGAAAATGCCATCAGGTCATCTGAGTTCCAGCTCTAGCTTCGTGGGGAATTTTTGACAAGTTATACAATCTACCTAAGTCTTCATGAAGATCGCTATGTGCATACTTAGCTATGAAGAATCTTACTCATTCTTCTTACAGTAGGTACAAATATCCCAACCGTATAGATGAGAAAAATGAGGTTGAACAAGTTAAGTGATGTGACAGGCTCTAGCCAAGCCAACTCTTGGGCCCCAGTCATTTGACTCCATGTATGACTTCTCCCTCTGTGTCTTGTGGATGCTCTGCCCAGCTTATAAAGCTGTAGTGGGCAATGCAAGGAAGTAACATTTATGACAGTGGTTTGAAAAGTTCCAAATGCAAAACCAAAGCATTCTATTGCTATATTTGTAAAATTTAAGTTCATTATATGTCTTTGTAGTAGACTGGATACATTCCATGTTTATCCTCACTCTCCAACTTACCCAACTCTTCCTCTCTAACCCTTCTTCTCAGGGTGTGGGTGTAGAGCGTGCATGTGTGAGAAGGGGGATGGAATGTAAGTCACTGAATGTCTTAGGTCAGGGAAGATGTTGGGGAGAGAAACAGTTAAAATATTTTTTTCTATTCTCAAACTTCAATTCGTGAGAAATCAGCCTCTCCTGACAGAGGATGGTTTGGGGTTGAGTCTCACTTTGTAGGCATTCTTTGTGAGTCTCAAGAATCCTTTGTCTGTTCTATTAACTATTCAGCTGAAATAATCTGCCTCCAGAAATTTTGGAATTCAAACCATTCTGCAGAGAACAATCATTGTCCTTCAGGACGTTTCACATACTGGCAAGATACCCATGGCTGTTCTGTGTAATGAATGCGTCTACAAAGTACAGCAATTATGAGCATAACATTTTTAAAGTGGTCTTTTAAAAGTAAACTTAGAATTGGGTAATCTCTATATAAAGACTTTTTTTTAATGCTCTCATATGGTTCATTGGTTGCCTTATCTGATAATGTTGTCTTTACAGTTCTGCTGAGTCTTAAATCTAATACTGAAAGGAGATGGATAGGATGCTTACAACGTATCTCCTATCAACAGTACTATTTGGACTTGCTTGAAGAGTTTTTCCAAACACCTGACTTGCAGAGCAGCAGAACCAAAGAAAACTGCTTTTTAAATGGTCTCAACTAAAAACTGATACATGATGAAATGTGAATTTTATGCCACTTAACGGTGGAATGAGACTAAAAGCAGATCCAGAATGGCTAGAGGGAAAAAGAGGCAGACTTACAAAATTATTGGTGGGGTTCTGCTTTAACTCCAGGGTCTTTGGAGGCAGGAAATTCCCAAAGGGTATTTTAATCCCCCACATCACCACTGGCTCAAGGCTGGCTTCAGCAAGACGGCCGTTTAGTGGAAATAAGGTTGGATAAAGTATTAGGAGATTCAGATTCTCCCTGAGAGCTACCCTGGTCGAGCGGTAAAGAGAAAAGGAGTATGAAGACTCTGGGAGCCAGGGCTGAACCACTGGCTCCTTTGTTGTTGGTAACATCTATGCTCTTTCTTCCTTCCAGCTTTATTGAGAGATAACTGACATACAGCACCGTGTAAGTTTAAGGTGTACAGCATAACGATTTGACTTACATACAGCACAAAATGATTACCAGAACAAGTTCAGTCATCTAAACCATCATCTCATATGGATACAAAGTTAAATAGAAAAAAACTTCTTCCTTGAGATGAGAACTCCCAGGATTTATATTCTTAGCATTCATATATGACATACCTCAGTGTTAATTATATTCATCATGTTGTATGATGAATACACATCCTTAGTATTTATTTTATAACTGGAAACTTGTACCTTTTGACTGCCTTTATCCAATTCTCCTTCCTCCCAGCGAATTCTCCCTCTCGCCCTTTACAGTTTTATTTTTAAAGCTACTTTCTTCATCTCAAATCATCATCTTGTGAAGCTTTATATTTTAAATGTGTTTTCATATATTACCTCACTTGAATAAGTTATGAAATCTCTGAAGCACATGTGTAGAGCTGAGAGTATTATGTACATATTCCAAAATTATAAATAGTAATGTTAAGTATACAAAGTAACAACAACTAAGCCACATTAAACTGCCTCTATGATCTAGCGCAGTTCCAGGTATATGGCAGGTGCTTAATAATTACTCAGTGATCTCATTGTAGTCTACATTTGTGTACTGTTTATATACACTAACATGTGGCAGGCTTAGGAGGTAACGGAATTGTCCCAGCATACAAATAACTATTTGTTGGAGTTTCTGAGCTGAGGCTGATAGAGATTTGAAAGCAGAAATGACAGTGCCTCAAATGTGTATCTCTAAGGAGCTCTTGGGTGGGGGGGTTGTGAGCTAACTCAGTAACAGGACTGGAAAAAGGGAACTTGTTTAATTTGTATCAGTTAAAGGAGAGTGTGTGTTGAGAATATTATTTACTACATGCGGCTCAAACTACATGTTTTGAGGCTAAACAAGAAAATAGATGCTAGTGGCTTAGAGTGTTTTCATCATCTAAGGATGGTTTAAAATTTTCAAGTTATGCATTCCCATTCATATTCACTGTAAGATGGGTCTCTGTAACATTAATAGGGTTGCCTTTGGCATAAATCTAGATTCCAAACGAAAAGAAAAACACCAAAATCTATCCAAGAAATTAATATGGAGCCCTGCTATTTTCAAAAGAAAATGACATTCCCTTGTACAGAATCAAATTATTTATACAAACCCAGCATCTGGCAGAATTCAAATATTTTGTAGCTCTTGACATTTTTCTATCTTGCCTTAGAATTGTTTCCTAAGACATGATAATTCCATGCTAATTTTAAAAACTAAGTTATTTAAGTGTTTTGTTTTCCATTTCATGTCACTGCAGCAAAATGACTCAGGACAGTCCAGAAAGCATTGAAAATAATGTATTAAAACAGACAACAGTTTAAGTTTCATACTATCAATGAGAACTTCACCTTGTATTTCGCATTTGCAGAAAAGCTGGTCCTCCACCGGACAGTGTAAAGTCGCACTTCGGACGTTTTTTGGTTCTTAGGGACAGAGTTGTCTGCCCAGCTGACCCTCACGGCATCGTGGGTAAGAGCCACAGCCTGTACACCTACTGGTGGGAGCATGGGGGTGGAGACATCTGGGACCGAGGTGGGGAAATCATCAAGCAAAGGATAATAATCAACTGGGTCAGTGGGATCTGGGTTCAAAAAACCCGCCAAATGAAACAAACAAATAAATACATAAATAAAAGAGTTAAAAAAATAAACATCAGTGGTCACACATCACAATGAGTTAAATGCATGGCAATAATGATGAAAGGGAACATGAGAAGAACAGAAAAAAATACAATTAATTCAATCGGAAAACTCAGTAGAAACACTACTGCTATATTACAAAAATAACTGACTAGTTTCTGTACTTTACTCGTTTCCTTAGAGTGAAATTCGTGTATCAGTTTGGCTGTCATTTCTAGTTCTATATTTTAAAAGTCCAGTTTTTCCTCAGAATGTTGCACATTGCTTCTTACAAGATCGAGTATAGAATTTATCAGTTTTATAACTCGACAGATAACTTAACAAAATACAAAGAAGTATCTGGTTTATTTCCTCCTGCAAAGGAAATAAAGGTCTACCTAATACCTATTTTGTTATTTTTTTTCTTCCTCCTTCTCTAACTGGATTTGGTTTCCCTAGCGCTTTTATTATTGCTTAGATTCTCCCTGCATAAATACTGTTTAGGCAAGAAACAAATGATGAAAACCAAAGGGCCCTGAGGTCTACAGCCATCTGTCTACAGCTATGATTGCCCAAAACCAGAATGACCAAGTCCACGCTCCACATGGTTCCATGATGTGATAGGCTTCATATAGCACGTGGTATGGTTAGACTGAAATTCTTCAAGAAAGTGTAGAAGTGTCCGTTTTACCCACATTCTCACAGAGTAATTAAATTCTCTATGGCATTTCTATATTCTACATTCCTTCTTCTAAAATTGTAAGTTCCACGGAAAGACTTCATATTAGTGGGTGGGGAGGCAGACCTGAACCAGCTTAGCTACAGACTGATGAGATCTGCGCTGAGGTACACACACGGTTTGATCCAGAACACAAGCAGAATCTGCACGAAGATGTGTGTGGTTTCAAAAAGTTCTCTAGAAAAATCTTGCCCTTGTTCTCATGCTGGGGATATCAGAGTCAGGGCAGCTTATTCGGTGGCCCTTGTAGGAGTCGAAATGTAAGCCTTTTCTTTATTACCCAAGAATTTTCCTTTAAATCATGTAATATGTGTCTCACTACCAAAAAAAAAAAGACAAGATGAGCTCTTAGGCTGGGCATTTGATGACATCTGGGCAGACAAGACCTACTATAATGCAGAATATTTGAAGCAGGGAACAGACAGAGCTTACAGTTTTAAATATAGTGTTGTGGCTACTGGCTGATTGTGATGATGCCTTCACTTTGTTCACTGAGTTTTAAATGTCTACCCCCTACTCATGACTCTGTTTTCCAATGAATTATTTAGTCGTTTACTGGGCTGTGGTCTTTGGAGCTAAATCAGAAAACAAAAACAAAACAAAAGGGAAGACCAAAAAAAAAAAAAGTAGAAAGAGAGAGAAAGAAAAATGTGTGTTTAAAATTTAATGACAGAGCCCAGGCTTTTCATATTTCCTTTGATGTGTCTTTTTATTAAGGGCTCCTTTAAACCCGAATGGATTCATGAAATGATGAGGGGGAGCTGAAGATACTGCAGCCTCCAGGAGGCTCCCTGTCAGTCATCAGGCTGCTGCATCCATGGAAAGTGTTTACGCCAAACTAAACCAGATGCCGCCTCCCTTTCCTTAGTTCTAGTCTTAGCTGACTGACCGAGAAGAGCGTTATACGCGGGAGGACCCCTCTAAATGACAAACTCCTTTTGAACCAACCTATATTCATGTTACCCTAATTGTTGTTTCTTTGCTTCATCTAGTTTTGCTGATAAATCTCTATTAACATTGTCGTCTTTCACGGGTACCATGTGTAAGACTTTGAAAAGTAGTGATAGTATTTCAAGAAATGATAATGCCCCAGTCCTGCTGCTTCTGGATTTTAGAGCAGCATGTCTTTCATGACTTGTTGAGTTTCTCAGAGTCTCAGTTCCAGAATGCATCCCTAAATTGCAAGTCATGCTGCCTGTTGTTATATCTCTATGAACTTATGTAATTCAAAAATGCCTACCTTGGCCAAGTTTTTCTTGTTTATTTTAGGGACTTTTTTTCAGGCTCGGCTTCTCATTCTGTTTGTTACTTCCTCTATAGCTGGGCTAATACAATAGCCACTTTTTAATACAGAAAATTTATATTTAAATTAAATTAAAAATTCACTCACTGTGTCGTACTAGCCAATTTCAGATGCTCAGTGGCCACACGCGCTTCACGCCTACCATCTTGGACTGCACAGACACAGCACAGTGTTTCCAACACAGCAGAACTAGTAGCACGTGGCAAGCACTGCTCTGAACGTGTGTATGCTGCATCCATTGCTAATTATCTTTTCCTCTCAGATCAGAAACTGAGTAGCTGAATTAAAAACATTCTTTTGCGCTTTTTTTCAGTTGTTTTCTTCATACCCCTAAGGGCCTTACATTGCATTGATTTTCAGTGGTTACATTCAAAAGAGTGGGAAAAAAAAAAGACAAAATGATAAAATACAGCTTTAAACCTTTTGCTGAAAAGAGAAACCTATTCAGTTCCTAATAGATGCTTTGGTGAGAACACATGAGTTTTCTATCAATATGCTAAAGGTCAAAACAAGATTTAAAAAAAAAAAAAACCTCACAATTTACATCTGGATTGTACTTCATCTAGACCTTGATAAAACAATTGAGAATAAACAAATTTTCAAACAATTCACCACATTATTCCCCTGCCCTCTGCCCTTCTCCAGGCTCAAAATATCATGTTCTTGCAACAATAAGAAATAAAAATGAAACTCTTAACCTGCCCATTTGACTTGGTGAAACTGTCCTCCGGTCTAACGCTGGTATGTTCAGGATAAGACGACAATTCAGAGCGGACCAGGATCTCTGAGTACGCGCAAGTGGAAAGCACCACAGCCTGACACTTGCTCCAGCCTGACGCATTTACTGCCTAATTTTTTATTTCCTTTATGTTGGCCTCTGCCAAGACTGCTCCTGGGAATATTTTGCAGAAGCTCAGAGACTGAGAACGGCTTCTGTAAGCCCTAGAACACATTTTATTGAGAGGGTTTCTCCCAGAACCTTAACCTTTGATTCCATTTATTTGTCCTTTGTTCCCAGTGACGTGTGAAAACACAATAAAATTACGTCTGCCATGTCCAGGCAGGGGTGTTGAAAGGGCTGGTTTTATTTATCCCCTCCAACCCCTTACTGACTTTTCCTCAGTAAGAAAATCCTTCACACGTTTTCCAACTTTCGGTATTATTTCATTTCTCAGATCCATTGGATTAGTCACATCAGGGAAAAAAACTCTTATGGATCTCTGATATTTAAGAAACCGCTCTGGGAACGCCATATGCTGAGAATTGCAGAATGACACAAAATGCAAAGGCAAAAGAAGTTAAAACACCTCAAATGATTCTTTCTGAGTAACTTATCTTCAGTTTCTCCAAACTCTTACTACCTCTACCACTACTACTGTGTTCTGCTCAAAAATTGACCTCTTTTTGATCACCTTAGTAACCCTTCTTTGCGGGCTTTAGTTTGGTAAGAAAATACCAAAAGACTGGCCATAGTACAATTCTGTGTGGCCTGCTCGTAAATTCACAGTCACATCGGTGAGCAGCATCTTCTGCCCCAGGCAGGGAAGAGCTGGCTTACTGAGTCAACATTATGGGAGGCCCGGGCACAGCCAAAGTGGGCTGCTGTCTCTCCAAGGGACTTCGGCAGCTCCAGGGAACAAGGGGAAGTAAAACTCCCAGACACCCGGTATCATGTTGTCTCGTGGTTTCCATCCTGGGCCCCCATCTGCCTCAACTCTATATATTTAGAGATAACACGTTAGGTAGTAAATATTCTCTAGGGTAATATTTCTTATTTACCCTTTCTGGGGAGCCATGAGCCCCTTTGATAACAGTATATAAGATCTACATTATCTCCACAGATAGATTAATATACACTGACATGCACACAAGCTTTTGCAGACCACCTCAGGCAGACCACAGACGTTGAAACCAGCAGCCAAAGATTCAAGGACACTCCAGAATAACAACTTTGCCTTACAAGAAAATCTGGTTGAAATCCATAAAGCAACGGTATGCTCTGGAAACCACTGCATAACAACTGCAAATTTGGTTTGTAATTGTGTACTCTCAAGATGGTCTATGAACGAAGCTTCTGGATTTGGAAAACAAATTGTACAAAGTTCATATAAACTTAGGTGAGAGCAGAAGTCACGGGATCCCGCGATGTGTTTTATGTTCATTTACTCCGACCTGCCAGGACTTCATGCTCGGGCACCCAGTCATTTCCCGTGTTCTCTGGGGCTCCCTATCGAATCCTGCTCTCAGATCCTTCGTTCTCACTAAAGGGAAGACAGCTGATAAGCTAAATGAGGTCTGAGGGTTGCGGGCTTTGAAAGGGGGCAGGACTGAAGTGCGCATGAGAAAAACGGAAGTCTCGGGTTTTACTTTTATGTTTTAGATGACAGGCTATCGGGGGTGGTCACGTGACGGGGTCATGAACAAGCACCACAGAGGTGGCACTTACTCTGTTTCTGAGCAGGTCCAGCCTTGTTCACAATTAGTGGCCATAAATGGCTCGGATCTCACTTCCTCACCCACCCCTTCCTCATTCCCACGAGCTCCTGTTCCCTCCAGCGCTACGTTTAAAGTCGAGCTCAGGTGAGACTTCCTCGAGGAGACGAGCCCTTGAAGCAGCCGGTCCCGCCAGTGTCCGGAGGCCCCGGGCACTGCTGGGGTGACCTGGCGGCCCGGCTTGGCAAGAAGCCACTGTGTGACTTGGCTCATCCCTGTCCTCTCAGCCTGGAGGACCCTCTGCAGAGAAGCAAGTGTCCATTTGGGCACCTGGTGGCCATTCTGTAGAGACCCTCCTGCCTACATTGCATGGACCTGAGACAACCTGCTCAGGGGAATGAAAAGTGGCATCAGGACACCAAAACATGAAACTACTGGGAGAAGAGAAAGAACATTACATCTCTGTTCTCTAAGTCCACATGTTAATTTATAGACTGAATTCCTTTCACTTAATTTTGATAACCAGAAACATAATAAATTGTGTGTGTGTGTGTGTATATACACATAAGGCTCAGGACAGGATTACATACATTTTCCTTCTTTGTGTGTTTTGTTTTCTTCTGCTTTAGCTTTTTTGTTTTCCCCACCACAACTCAAGCACTGACCACCGTCACGAGTGGATGCGCTACGTGAGCTTACCTGTTACAGACCTGGTGGTAGCGCTTTCGTAAAGAGGAACGCCTTCCCCTGCGTTGTTAAAAGCTTTTAGGGAGATTACATAATGGGAACTCGACTCTGGAGAAAAACAGAAAGAATATGAATGTGTTGATTTATTTCATACACTGAAATACTCAGGATAAACATTTTCCTAAAATCAAATTTAATACATTCAATTAAGCAAATTGTTGTTTAAAAACAAGTGAGCTTGATTCTGGGAAGAAGGCAGCAGTGGTGTTTTGCTCTTCCTAAATTTCTACATAAAAAGAGAGTGAACGGCTAGATAGAAAACAGAAGGCGTTTGGACGCTGATGACAGAACGTGGTGATGAGGTGCACCCTCACACCCTAAAATAAACACGAATATAAAATAAATAAAATAAAATGGATGTGGACAAACCACGAAGGAACTGAGAACCTGTGTATTTCAGTATCTGTGTGAGAGAAAGCAGACGGAAGCATCAAATCTGAAAACACAGTAATTCTAAAATAACTATCCGGTGATGCTACAAAGTGCAAGCAGCCCAGCTGGACAGTGAGTGTAAATACTTGAAACTAACCCACCAAGTCTCTTTTCCAAGACAGGGCTCACACTGGGGACGAACTACCAAGAATATATTTAAAATTTATGAGTAGGATAGAAGCAAGAGAAATAAAAGGTCAAAGTAGGAGAAAGAAATAGTCATGAAAACTCAGGAAGCAAATGGCCCTAGTTCTTAGTGTGCATCAGGGATCGGCCGACTTTCCTGTAAAAGGCCCACAGAGTCAACAGAGCTTTGCGGACCATTTGTCTCTGTCACATATTCATCTATGTTTCCTTTGTTTGCAACTTTACAAAAACAGAAAAACCATTCTTAGTTCAGTGGGGCCCAAACAAAAACAGGACCTGGGCCAGATTCGACCCACAGGCTGCAGTTTGCTGAGCCCTGAGCCCTGGTCTAATAAAAACGACAGGAGAGGGAGCTCTGTGTATTTAGAAAAGCTACCTGAACCTCTTGGAGTGCAGGGAAACAAACCACAGAAAAGCATGCAACAGAAACCTGTCGAAGTTCAATTCCTTACAAAATAAAATGAAGAGAACAACACTCCTACAGACACACACACAAAAGGATCAAGAATACACAACAAAAATAGATTTAACGTGCAATTTACTGTTTCAAAATGAGCTAAACAACATTAGGAAAATGAAATGCCAGATATCTAAGAGCAACATAGGTCAGAATCAGAAAAACTCAGAAGTAAAATGCATAATTTGAAAAAGACATAGTTTACATGTAAGTGAAAAAGTAATTTTAGAAATAAAGGGTAACTAGGAGAACAAATAAATGTAACAAAGAGAAAAAAATTTAATTAAGTAAGAGGTCAAAAAGAATTTGGAAGAAAGTTAGAGTTGTTAGAAAAAGGAAAAGCTAGTATGTCAGTAACAGTTGTCCTTGAGCAAGAAAACCAAAGAAAGGGAACGGAACAAATATGTACCCAAAACGTAATTCAAGAAATTTTTGCTGATTAAAAGAAAATCTCTTAGGCATCTGGACAAAAGGGATACATGACTTATAAGAGGGAAAATTAGATTATTATCACGCTTTTTGACGCTCCCATTTTGTGCCAGAAGAAACTGAAAGAATTTATTTGAATACTCAAGGTAAGAGGATCTGACTCAAGGATTTCACAGTCCACAAAAGTTAACTTTAAATATAAAAGGCTCACCCAAAGTGCTATCAACTTGCAAGCAATCAAGGAATAGCGTTCCCCCGATCCTGAGAACTATGAGAAAATGAGCTTTAGACATCCGAAACGACCAGGGGAGACACTGACCTAATGGCTAACTAGTGAACAATAAATTTAATGAACTAAGACTAAATGAGGGTTAAAAGGCAGAGGTTTTATTTTGCAAGGCAACATGTTCTGATAGTGTAGGTGTGTAAGACAAAATTTAGGGAGATTATGGATAGTATATGCAAAAACGTTTCAATAATTATTAATGGTGACACTATTCTTATTGTCATTGTGGGACTAATGCAATATGAGACAGAGGAAATGAGTAATCAGGAGAAATTCTAATTCCATCATCTCCTGTGTCCTTGAGAACCAGATTCTTGGTGTGAACAAAAGTACAAATAGATGAAAAATAGAAGCGATTAAGTAAAGTACGGGGTTCCTAAAATTTAATTGGAAAAAATCAGTTTAAATTCAAAAGGTATTTTTATCTCTGTTCTAGTTCTGTCCACTGCAAACGTCTCGAAACGTTGACTCAACAACAGTAAATATCCCAGCAATCAGACTGGGATTTTGGGAAAAAAAGAGAATCTCACTGCCAGACTCGGAGAACTGGCTGCTTTCCGGTCTGAGGTAGCAAATGAGCCTGAGGTATCCGGACATTCCAGACAGAAAGGACACGATCCGAGATCATGTCAACAAGTCTGTTGAGGTGAAATTCCTTATAAAACAAAATGAAGAGAGTATCATTCTTACAGATAAGTATACAAAAAAAAAAAAAAGACAAGACCAAACATACGCAAGAAAACTAGGTCAAACCTGCAATTAGACTGTTTCAAAATGAGCTAAATGACATTAAGAAAATGAAGTGCCACACGTGCAAGAGTGACATGAGTCAGAATTAGGACAAACTCGGAAATAAGGCAGCAAGACTTGAGAAATCAACTTGGAAGAGGCTTCCACAGACCAAAGACGAGGACAATCTGAGCTTCAATAAATGTAACAGTTGCAATGAACTGAAACCCAACAAATACATATGAGTGCATAAATTCATAAAGCTACTTTAAAGAATAGTAAGAGTTAGTCACTTCTGAGGTTGACAAAGAACCAAATTACTACCTCAAAGTCTGGGGAGAGTCAAATATTTATCATGTTTTTCTTGAATAAACCCTACCACTGTATAGCCAAACAACATATGAGGGGGAGTATCTCCTTACAATATTATTCCAATGAATTAACCAAATAATAAAATGCAAATATTGCTGGTTTTCAGCCCCCATGAACAAACATCTATGCACTAAGCACTCATGACTGCTAAGATAAAACAGAGCTAGCGCGACATCACACATCTCTTCATGGAAGAAGACACTGCCCTGTAGGGTCCTGCCGAAGAGATGGGAACCACTCAGTCTGATCAAGCTCCAGGATCCAAGTGCCAGTTTGCAAGAAAAAAAGCAAAGGAACATGCTGAACTGCAACTTACAATAATTTATGAAGCTGTACATTTGTTGCATGTGGTTTTCTGTGTTTGTGTTTCAGCCTACAATAAAAAACTTTTAAAATGGGTAAATGTATCTGGGATGGTGTTCTTTGAAAAACTGAATCAGACAAAATCTTCATGAAACTTTTATGTGACCTAAGTGTAAACATTAAAGATTTGACATTCCAAACCACAATGACACAAGAACCTCAACATAACAAAAAGAATAAAATAAAAGTATATTTAATGGAGTCAAAGGGCTTCTATTCAGCAGCTTGCTTCACCTACAAGAGGGGAATTTATTTTTTAAATGCATGTTGTCAACCTAGTTTATCAAAAAGAAAGTAATCCGTCAACAAGCATTAAATGCTTCTGGAGATTCAAGAACACTTGTAAAAGACGGGGCTCTGCTGTCAGGTTACCCTCATATTTCCGGGCAGAGTAAACAAGGAGAGAGTGCATAAAATTAAGCAGTGAAGTGTGCGATACAACTTACAAATACTATGTGAGATTGGAGGCCTAAAAAATGAGTAAGGGATTGAGTCATCAAAGACTTCCTGGACTTGGAACTAGCACTTAAGGCACGGGGAGGGTTTACAGGTAGAAGCATGTTAGAAGGTAGAAAACATCGCAGGAAAAAATGAGAAAGATTGCAAATACAGTCAGGAAGATTAGCAAAATACTTTTCTACGAGGAAAAATATCTCTTATAGTTATTGGAGTGGAGTCCGATTTCACACATACACACTACAATGTAAACAAGTACATTAGGTTCAGACCATACAAAACTACCTTTTTTGGGTCAAACTGCACTTGGATTCATCTGATATACTTACACTATATATTGGCATTTATCTATGTATTTATCAAGGGAGTGAGAGACAGCCCAGGAATTCCGAACTCACATGCTTAGAAGTTTGAATTTGTTTGTTTGTTTTTGTTTTTAAATCTGACAGAGGGAGGGAGAGAGAAACAGAAAGACTGGGATACTTGGCTACAGTGTCTGAGAGACAACAGGGCAGAGAGAATGTTGGACAGGAATTCATCTGAGTAATTCATCTAAGAAGTGGGGCCACCCCTCAGCTTCAAGGTGTTATTAACATATGGAGAGCAGTCCCAGGGTTGCTTGATTTTCTGGAAATCCAGATTTTTATAGGATTATCACTAAATATCCAAATGTTGGCAAATATTTTAGATAAAGAAAATAAACCTGTGCTGGCAAAACAAAATACATCTCTGGACTGAATACAGGCCATGGTGACTAGTCTCTACCCTCAGATTCTTACATATACAACTACATGCAAATACATACACACACACACACACACACACACACACACACACACACACACCACACACATATGGAAAAACAGGTAATCAAGTCTGGACTTCCTTAGTTAAGATGTCAACCATAAGATTGACAGCAATTAACTAGAAACCATACGATGCAATAAGGAGGGTATGTATAAAATAAAGTAGGACTTGTTTCTGCAAGGCTAATGAGCATGCTTGTTTTATGCTGACCTCTCCAGTTTAGACCAGAATTCAGAGTGAAGTCCACTGGACTTGATCGGGGGGCTCTGAGCTTCCTGCTCAGGGTTAATGCGAAAGCTGCCACGTGGCTGACCTGGTCCCTATAGTGAATTCATGCCTTCATTTCTCTGTCCCTACCTCCCAGCTGCCCAGTTTACACCCCTGCAGGCAAAATACTCTGTAGAAGTCTCGGTAGCATTACTGTACTGTTGGCTTTCAGTTTTTGGAGTATGCATTATTTCTCATTTAAAAAAATAAAAATAAAAGTACCTTATCTGGCTCATTCTCATTTTACTGGTTTGAATTTTTGTCTTGATCTGAATTGGGACAGCGTGTGCACTGCATCCAGCAGCTGTCTGCCTCCTGAGCTGTATTCGTCATTTCTTAATCTCCCCCCGCAGTAAAGGCGAGGGAATCGTTACTTCATCAACTGATTCTTCTGATACCGATACCCACCACGTCTCTGGTCATCTGAGTAACGCTGGTTGCTTCCACTTGATGTCTGGCTAGTGGAGTACAGAGGTTTAGAATTTACTAGCTGTTGCATTAATGAATTATACTAACTCCTACATCCCACAAATTCTGACGATGCTGTGTACACCTTGGGGGCGACCAAGCTTAAATTTAAACAAAAAGCAGTAATGCCTTATCCTCGGGAAAGGTAAACAGATTTGCAGTAGAGTTACTGCTGATAAAAGAAGATGGCCAGAGTGAGGGGTCTTGAAGACTTTTTGGTTTGGTATTTTACTGTTGTCAGTAATTTGAGGATCAGTAAGTTCACTGACATTTCTAAAGTAACACAGGGTTGGCTGGGAAGTAAAAGACCTAAGACAACTTCACATCCCGTTCTAATTTTTTCAAGAAGCTTCCTTTTATGCTCTTCACATTCTACCTGCTGGTTAGCATCTTTTGGGCTTTCTCTGGTCTCTGTGCTTTTGTCAAACTGCATCTAGATCTACTGAGGACGCAACGGGATCTTTTCATGCCCCCATCAAGCTTGATCCAATATTGAATCAGCCTGAACAGCACACAAATACCACTCAGTTACTGGTTAATAGTGCACACTGCACTACACTGCTTTGATCCTCTCTTATATCGTGATGGTGGCATCTTCTTTAAGGGTGTACCGGGACGACGGCTGTGAGGGTGCACGGGGAGCAAGCGAGAATGAGGGTTTGTGTTTTCTCTACACGTAAAAGCAGTATGTCATTTACTACATCACCACTAGAGGGCAATGTGGGGCTATTTTTCTGCACATGCTCAGAGCTCTCAAACTTCAAAACCGATAAATCACAAAAGAATTGCCTAGAATTGCTCCCTCTTTAGAAGCATCAAATGAGTCAAACACATTTAATAGTATCCTAATGAATTCCAAATGAATAAATCATTAATTATGGTCAAATCCCAGTGTTCAGGAATACACTTAATGACAATTATAACAGCAAATTTATTTTTGGGATTTGCTGAAAAGTTACAGATATATAGGCTTGAAAACGTATCAATTGCCTCTGAAAAATAATGTAGGGCAGTATTTTCTCATCTGAATTCACTGTGATTGAATCATACTGCAGTAACTCGAATTTTGATGGACGTCCATGGGAACTATTTTTAATTATGGATGTTCTGAGCGATTCCAAAGATTTCAAATTATTGATCAGACTTTCATCATCGTTTGGCCAACCTTACCTATGAAATATATCACATTGGGAGAAGGAGGCTGAAGAAATACTTAATAACTCTTTGAGCATCCAAAACAGATGGCTGCTGGCCAGTGTTTTCTTTGGGCATGGGAACAGAAGAAATAAAGGCACCTTTACTGATTGTAGGGGTTGTAAAGACAAGAAATGGGCAATGGGGAGAATTTTTGGCTCTCCTTCCCCAGAGACTTGGTAGGTGAGAGAGCTTTTGTTGAGGCTTGGGTGAAGGTGGTGAGATCGATGCGGCTCCTCAGGGGCTGGACAAAGATGCTGCACTTGGTAACAAAAGCCAGTAGAAAGAACATCATTATGTTTAATTAATATTTTGTGTGAATTAAACGCCACCAGCCTGTTCTACATTGACAGCCCGTAGTCCTTTCTTCATTACAGATTATGTACTTCACTCAGTGCCAAGTGCTTGCCGGGGCCCCGTCTTCATGTCCCATGTCTTCTGCCCTCTGTCAGCACTGCCAAGAAGTCAATTAGAGAAAATCAGAGCGGTCGCCGTTTGCCTAATGCAGGCGCCTGCTCACTTCAGTGAGCCAAGGCCACCACGGGCATGGAGTGCAGGCCACTGGAACCCTGTCAGATGGTAGATGTGACTGCTCACCTCTGACCCCACTGGACCCAAACCATTTAATTAAGTGTAATGGGTGGACAGCAAACTCGGCCGATTGCACTGATCTCTTAGAAGGATGAGCAATTCATATTCAAGAAAGATGCAATTTAGACAGCACATTCAATACAGATACTTGTTTGTAAATTTAATTAATAGCTAATCTAACTAGCACCTTTATGAAGGCTTTCTTTTCTTCCTTCTCTTTCCCTCTCCTTTTCTAGGAACACTGTCCAAAGAATGGTCAGATTATAACGTGACTTGCTCATTAACCAGTCTTGCAGGCAAACAGACACTCAGCTAATCTATCTGAAGAAATATCTGAGTCCAAAGAAGGAGAATCAAGGTAAATTTTCTTTAATCTACCAAGGTCTATCACCCAGAGGGTGATCTGAACGTAGGACTCAGATTTCTTGATTCCAAACTGCACATTGTGAAACCTGGAGGTTCATGAAAAATGAATCCAGAGATGGTGCAACAAACCCTCTCACTTGCATATTCACATCCAGTCACATCCATCTACTCATCTGTCCATTCGCTTGTCAACTATCCTTGAGCATCTTCTGTGTGTAAGACACAGTTATCAGTTTCCTAGGGTATGTGAGGGTTTAAACCAACAAATAAACAAACCCTTATTCACCTCGATGAACGTTCTAGAGAAGCAGTACTGGAAGTTAAAAAAAAAAAATCAGAATGAAGTATTCTGGACTCAGAGAGCTTTGTGAAAAGATGGTACTTTCGGTGAATCTTGGTGAAGAAAAGTTTGAGGCGAAAGAGGGAGAGAAAAAGCAAATGCAAGTGAACTACGGTTGTAGAATCATGTATGTTAGGATCAAAACTTCAAGAATTACAATTTCTCCTCCTCCTCTCTCCTATTCCTCGTAGTAACATTTGCTGGATGCTTAATTAGACCCCTTGTTAACGACCTCACACCCTTTATTTTATGTAATCCTTACCTTAACCCAGTGTCTGGCACACAGTAAGCACTCAATCATCATCTGTCGAATGGATGAATGCTTGCCCCTTCTGTGGGTGGGTGGGAGGAGTTCTCATTCCCAAACTCAGCCCCTTATCCTTGCCTTTTACTGAAGAAGGGATGGTGAGTTGAAGAACACTTTGAACACATGTCAAACTGTGCTTTTGGAAGTGCTGACTCCTCAGACCCACGCAGTCCAGCAAAGATGGGAAAGGCACTGAAAGTGCGTCTACTTCAGAGCTGCGGTGGTTTCCAGGCAACGAGGACAAAGGCCTGGGCTGAGGTGGCAGAGTAATAAGGAAGAGGGAAAAGAGGCATGTGAGTGATGTAATTGTAGGTATATTTGGAGGGACGGTGGGAAGAGGGAAAAATCAAAAATGACTCCTCGATTCTGAGTCTGATGGCGCCATGAAACTACTGCTTCAACGGAGAAAGCAAGAAGAGACAGAAAACACATCTGTCATGTTTGGTATGAGAGGAAGGGGCATCATGGACAAAACGGACTGGCTGCTCCGGACTCTGTTGCCTACCAGTACCCATAATGAGCGCACGGACACAGAGAAGCTCAGGAAGAAGCAGATGTCAGAATCGGATATGAACAATCTTTGGTGTGGAGGACTCTTTCTTTAAGCCTTGAGGAACTAGTGTATCAGTCCAGATCCTCTTCTAAATTTTTTTTCCTATTGTCTCCACCAAATTAACCAGCTATCTTGGGGTTATTTAGGTTCAGGCTAGAGATTGTTAGAGCTGCTGGCTCCTTCCTGGAGAAGGTTACTGAATTTATGGAGCATCTTCCATCATATTTAAGAAAAGCAAACTTTCCTGTGTCCCGCATTTTGATTTGAAAACCAATTTTTCATCAACAATCTCAACAATGTTCCAAAGTACTTAGGGCAAGGATGGTCATTCTCATTTGAAAGATGGAGAGACGGAGGTCCAGTTGTAATCATCTCAGCCAGAGAAGACACAGGAGGAGCTCACTGTCTGTCACATGTGCCCAGACTTGCTCCTCCACAGTGCCAGGAGAGAACGTCTGGGGTTTTCTCTGGAATATTCAGCAGAGCAGCCTTTGGTCGCCAACAAGAGCAGAACATTCCTCACCAGCTTCAGTTGGTGAGGGGACGTGTGACTTGGCAGAGAGCTCTCAGAGTCAGAGCAACGGCGGAGTAAAGGCCTAGATGCCGGAGCACCATGGACAGCTGACAGACGCGGCACTTAAGGAAATAATTGCTCAGTCAAGCTTTCCACCAGGAAATTGCCAGAGACAATATAACCAAACATAGAGGTTTTTCTCTTTTTGTTCACATTTCTCAAAGAAATACTGAATTAAATAAAAGACAAAGTGAAAGTATTGTATAACCATCTAAGGATTCAATTCACAAGAAACACAAATACTGTTCACTTAGCTGATTGAAGCAAACAAATCATGCCTTTGGCTTAAAAGTCTGTCAGACTGACCCCTACCATAGAGGGAAAATAGCAGAAAAAAGTAATAAAATAAAATGGTTTTGGTTTGGAATTGGAAGAGGAGGCCTATTGTTTCCTCCTACAAATGTCTGCCTTCCCCTCCTCTCTTCCTACCTTCTGCCAGACTTCCTGGGTTTTGTCTTCTTTCCTCTCCTGACTAATTCTGTCCGGCTTCTGGGAGAGGGGGCAGGAACAAGGAGGGAGAGGGAACCACAAAGCGGAAAACAAAGGGAAAGAATAGGGAGCCTATGAACACAGAGACACTGAGGAAAAAGAGCAGATGTGAGTGCAGGAGCAGCGTGTGTGTTTATGAGCGCCTGCTGCCCCAGCTACCAGCCTGGCCGGGCTCGATGGCCCCCGCGTGAGCCTGAGGGGCGGGCTCTACGACGGCCACCAATCCAAAGGTGAGAAAGCGGGGCTCAGTGACGGCCACAGAGCTGTTAACCAGCAGTGCTCAGGTTCAAAGCAGGAGGACCAGGCGTGTCCTCCTCTCCAGTCCAGCCGCCTTCCAGTTACTGTGGGGTGAAGACTGAGCAAGACAGCTTGATCAAGAGGTCCCCAATGGTTACCCCTCTTTTTGAAGATACCAAAAAAATAATAATAATTTGGGGACTATACCATGCCTCACATTAAGCGGAGCCCAAGTTGACATTCTCTAATTTTTGGTGTCTGAGACATGTATGCACACGTGTGTATCAGAATAGCCTGCTCGATCTGCCAGCTTCCAGATTCGCTCAGCTTCCTGCCTTCAGCTGGGTCATGTGTCTTCTTATCTGATTACCGACCTTTAATTACCCATGATGCCAACTAGAGGATATTCAAACACTCTAGTGACGTGCAGCCTGCACATATACATGCCTACACTTACCTATAATTCTAGTGATTACTTTTCTCTGTACCGTTGTATCTGCGTTCCTCATTATCTTCAGATTAAGTTCCCTTTATGGTAACCCACTAAGTACTGCAAAACCGTGTTGTCCTATAGCACCTTCTGCTATGATGTCAATGTTTCATAGCGATGCTATACAGTAATGGTAGCCACTGGCCACATATGGCTACTGAGCACTTAAAATGTAAATAGTATGATGGGGAGCTAATTTTTTTCTCATTTTATTTAATTTTAATTAATTTAAATCTAAAGAGCCACATGGGGCTAGTGGCTTCCATGCTGGACAGCACACCTATGCAGAAGCTCTGTTCACCTTTCTCTCTCGTGGTGTTGCCACAGTTACAAAGGTCTTTGTGGACAATGCCAAGGGCAGATGGGGCAGAGTCAATGTGAGGGTTCCCGCTGCTATTTTTCCCTTCAAATGTGGAATAACTCACTACATATACATACTATGGCTTTACAGCCTGGGCTGAAGTTTAATTTAATAAGTTGCATATAGGTATCACATTTGATGGTAAAAAATAAAGCAGTTGCCTTGTATCTGATTCAGTTTCTTATAGATATCTTAACTGACTTCTATCCTCCTGGCGGCAAGTTTGCCTGAACTGATGGAACTTTTGAGTACTCATGCTTTTCAATAACATGCTCTAAAATTTGGATCTGCTGATGTTTCGAATATGTACTTGACACGGGAAAATGTGTCCAGATGGAAACTAACCTGGTTACTAATGGAAAGGGAAACATTACATTAATAATAATTCTAAGGTGGCTGTAAACTTGAACTCATTTTTAACCTCACGCTTTAATGAAACATGAAATGAAGTCAAAAGAGTTAGGGAAGGATAAAGAGCTGATAAAAACAGTAAGTGCTGATGAAAAATGGCACAAGGAATACATCATGAGGCCATTTGATCATCAACAAATACAGCTTCTGACCTAAGTTCTCAAGAAACTCCACTAGCATTTTAGTTACCGACTCAGACGGTCCTGAGTGGGTAGAAGAGGGAGAGAAAAAAAATTGAGACACAACTAAATGGGCTTAAAATGACCTGAGCCAAGAGTCAACCAAATGTTAGCATTAACAGCAACAGTCAGTAGATCCATGGGAGCAGAACAATACGCTGTCATTCTCAGGAAGCCAGTGAAATAAGAAGCAAAGTCCACTTGCTGATCCAGCAAAACATACTGAATTATAACATGACTGATATAGATCTGGATTTTAATGGACAATTTAGTACACGATTGCTTTAAATTGACCTAGACTGTAACACAGCTGGCTGCACGTCTGGAAAATTCCGCTGAGAGACTGTGAGCAAAGGGAAATGATAAAAGAGCAGCCCACCCAGTTGTGGGGACACACATGGTGAGGCTGGGCTTTCTTCAGCATCATGTTTAGTGAGAACTGGGAAGCAGGTAAGTAGGCAGGAGAGAACTTGAGAGACGTACACTCAGAGGGGTGTAAACCTAGACACAGGATGACCTTAGCGAATTTACAAGGTCTTGGGTTTCAGAGAGAATCACTGAGCTCTTAGGGTTAAGACTGAAAAGGACAGAGTTCTTCCTTCTGGATAGATTGCATGAGGTGGGAATAGCAAATATTTGTATAATAACTATAAATGGAGTATAACTTTTAAAATTGTGAATTACTATATTGTACACATGTAATTTATACATAGTATAAATATACATATATGCATCAGCTATACTTCAATTAAAAATAAATTACTTACTCAATTATAAACAAAAAAAGGTTGCTTTAACCAAGTGGAATCACACGGCCCCCCCCAAAATCATATATATATATATATATATACACACATATATATGATTATATAGTTGATTATTGAGAACAGTATACTCAGTGAAAGCAAAAGATACTAGACTCAGAAGAATAAGGATACAGATACAGAAGTACATCTCTATGAAGTTCTAGGACAGGCCAAGCTAATCCGTGTTACTCAAAATCGTAACTGGCTGCCCGTGAGGGGTGGGAGGTTGACTGGAAGGAGGCATGCAGAAACTGCGTGTGGTAATGGAAATGATTTGTATACTGGTTTAGTTCTTGTTTATACAAGTGAATACATTTGTCAATATTCATGCAATTGTACATTTACTATCTGAACATTTTACCACGTGTAAATTTTTCCTTAGTTTTAAAGGAAAACTATCTATTTCATGTGGTCAGAAAAAAGATATATGTTGATATAGTATTTTAAAATAACTAGATACCAGGTCCACACTTAATAATGTTATTTGTTTTATCATCATGACCTATTTTGAATGCCACCTCTTAAAGTTATTCATTATAAGTTTATTTAAAGTTTTGTTCACTTTTTTACGGGTCCTAACTTTATCTTTGATGCCTACTATGTCTCTGCAAGAATCATCACGTTGGTGTAAGGGTGACCAAAAGCTAAATTTTTACATCGCCACCCCTGTTTGCATGCAATAACACTGACAATGGTGGTTCATTTGACTCTCTGCAGATTACAGAAGGACAAACAAAACAAACGAGCAAAATATTGTGCTTCTGATGAGTTACTCCCTCTCCTTTGGGTGCTCACCAGCCCCACTCCCTTTGAAAACTGTGAACTGGGATTATTCTTCTGACCAAAGGACCTGGCCTGGAATAACTTATAAGGCAAGAGATGTCTCTGATATTTGCACCTCATTATTTTGAATATATCATTTAAGGGAGAAACAAAACTTTAAAGAAGCTGCAAATAGAAAGATAATCTTGCCACTTTAAGACTTCAAAATCTGAAATATTGGTTTGTAATTTGTTGTTCATCTTATTTATATTTGTCCTTGAGTCACCATTGGTTGTTATATTAAATCAAATCCAGCAATAAAACATTTCTATCAATGAAGAAATTCAAAATATGTGGTACTTCCTAAAAGTCTTTCTCAACAAAGATTTCCAAAAGACACTGTAAACAGAAATATCATCGGAATAAGTGTTCAACATCTTAAGGAAACAACTTGGATAGGACAAGACTCACTTGCTTCTATAAACTCTATTCTGTTAGTGAAGCATCCTACTGTGTTCTATGTCCACCCCTATGCCCACACTACTGAGAGACACATTCACGTTTGTATATTTACTTCAGTCCATTATGTTTTGAAATTTTTTATGTGTTGCAGAAAAGGCAAAGATCAAGTCTGAAAAATAAATTCAGAAATATATGTAGAACTTGTCCAGATACCATTTCTAGACTTTGTTGAATATCAAAACTACCTGGGTGCTCTGACAACTAAAGGAATTTTTAAAATATTGTAAAACATAATAAAGGGTCCAAATCCCAAAGGGAGAGCTCCAATTATTTTGCTGTTCAAGAATTTTCCTTTATTAGGCATTACCTGAAATGGGACTATCAAAGACTAAGATTCGCTTTTCCTTTGTAAGTGTAAGCAGTTTTTCCTGCATTGTAATTACTGTAAAATAACTCAAATCAAAGTAAAAATTATAAAGTGAGGAAGTAACTTAGAGGTACTTAAGTCATCCTGCAGTAGTTTCAAAGATAAACACAAAAAAATATTTTTCAGTGATGAATGTAAACAAGTATCCCTTTCTAGGATTCAACACAATGAATAGGGTATGAACTGTATTTGTCACAAATGTATCGGTTAAGGTACAGACCAAGTTGCTAGAATAAAGAAACACAAAATAAAGCAGCTTCAAGCGGAAGTGACAGTTTAGAAGTGAGTCGTCCATGTTGGTCATGTGGCTTTGACATCCTCTTAACTTGTATCTCTCAGTCTAATTCCATGACATCTCCCAGCCTAGGGGAAGGGGAAAGGGCCTGAGGGTGCCATGTGCTCATGCATTCTGTGAGGGTCAAGACCTGAGGATGGAAATGTCACATTTACTTATATGCATTGGCCAGAACTCAGTCACACCACCATCCACGACTGCAAAGAAGGCCATGCAGGAAACTTGCCTTCAGCTGGGTGGCCATGTGTCTTGCTAGAATCAAGTAGGTGGGTCTACTATTAAAGTCACTGCCTTTGGAGGAAATTAGAAGAGACAATGCATGGAAAGTTCTTTCCAAATGAAAATGAGATAAATATCAGGATGTTTCAGAACAGTGCTGATTATTTATACATGTACCTTTAATGCACATGCCACTTGTGAGAGAGAAACATCCTTACTCACTCTGAAGGCACGGACCATTTTTCCTTATTTTTCACACCCCCCAGTGCCTACCATAGTTCCTTATATACAGCAAGCACTTAAAAACTATTTGTTGAATGACAAACATGACTGATTAAACAAAGGAATAAAAAGGTAAAAAAAAAAAAAAAAAAGCCAGAAAAGAAAAAAAAAAACCCTAATATTCAAAAAGATGAATTATCTTTGCCAAGGTCGAACAGCTTATGGCTGGTAGAGTCAGGATTCAACCCAGATCTGTTTGAAAGTTTTCTCCTAAGAGATTCTCCTTCAAGAAAGTTCCTGTGATAAAACAAGCCATCTGCTTGAGAGAAGCTCTTCCTCCGTAAACTGGAAGATAAAATCTGCAGTGACTACAGCTTTGTCAGCAAAGGATTTGTTGTATTTCTTTTGTGGAATGTGAAAGACACTCATGTTGGTCTCATAAATTTCCTGAGCAATCACTCACTGTTTTCTCAGGCTTTTTGATGTCAGAGAAGAATGCGGTTGAATGATTCGCAGATGAATAATTCTAGTAAGAAGGCTCATTTCCAGTGTGCTGCCTTTTTGCTTACGATTATAAATAGTAAGGTTAACACCTGATTAATGGATGTTTTAACAAATGCTCAGTGCTAGAACATGCACGGTCTCCCAGGCTCATCCTTTGCCCAGCAGCTGTAAGAATTTCTGAACTGATCCCTTCAAAAACCATTAAATCTGGTAATGGACTAACTGGGCTCCCATCCATACCCCAGGTTTACATATCAGCGCTCACTCAGGAAATAAAAAGTTTGCTGATTTTTCTTTATCCTTGAAGGTAGAATTCAGAGAGTTGGCCAAGTACTTAACAGAGGGCGAAATTTCCATTAATGTGAGAAACATCATAGTGAGGGTGTGTGTGTGTGTGTGTGTGTGAGAGAGAGAGAGACAGAGACAGAGAGACAGAGAGAGACAGAGACACAGACAGAGAGAGACAGAGAGTGAGAGAGAGAGATCACGTGGGGGGAGGTGCATAAGAGTTCAAGGACTGTATCTAACCTTTGCAAATTTTAAAGTCATAAAATAACATGTTTGGGAAACCAAGTTGGTAAACAACATATCTGGAAAAATAAAGGTGTTACGTCACTATGAACACATATGTAAAAAAGAGTGAACAGGAGACAATTGGAACATGGATTAAAATTTTTTCCCCTAAGTCATCACCTCCATCTATTTTCATTTTATTTCTGGGGAAATATTTTATGAAGGTTGGGCTTTTTGAACTCTCAAGTCACTTGGCCTTTTGTAATACGGTGGATGAAGTAGGAGAAACCTTATGTGTTTGTGATGCTTAATTTTAAGTGTCAACTTGACCAGCCACAGGGACCCATTATACATTATTTCTGGGTGTATCTCTGAGGGGGACTCTGCATGAGGTGAGCATGGGACTCCCTGGACCGAGTCAAGCATGAGTGGGCATCACCCAATCCACTGAGGGCCTGAATAAAACAAAAATTGAAAGAAAGAGGGATTCACCCATTTTTTTCCCACCTCGCTGCTTGAGCTGGGACATCTCATCTTCTACCCTCAGACTGGGATCTACGCCACTGGCTCCGGTGAATCTCGGGCCCTTGGACTGGGGCTGACTTATATCGCCAGCTTTCCGGAGTCTCCAGCTTGAAGAAATCTCTCTTTCTCTCTTACTGGTTCTATTTTTCTGGAAAACCTTCTCTAGTCTGGTCTTCTTCCTCTGTCCATTGTTCACTTCTTCCTCAATAAGAAAATTCATCACTATCTGTCGGGCCAACGTCTTGGCAAAATAAACGTCATATATTTCCCAGCCAATCTTGCAGTTATGTTTTTGTGAGAAAACAGGGATGACTTCTCTTTATTTATGAAAGAAGAAGAAGAAAAAAAACCTTTATAAGAATATATGTTAAGTGGTCTTATATACTCTACCTCTTTAATCTTCCTAATAACCCCAAGAAACCTGTATTTTTACCTCTAATTTGGCAATGTAGAAATCGAGGCCTAAAGAGACTATAATTTGGTCTCCCAGATAAGAAAAGGGAGGGCCAGATTCTAAGTGAAGTCTTCGGTTCCAAGTCATGTTCTTTCTACTCAGCCATGACTGGCGATATTGTTTCTCTGTTTGGTACCTGATAATGTCAACTGAACTGCTGATCTGCATTAAACTCCAAACACACTAATGCTCCAAGAACACTATCTAATTAGCTGAATAGACTTATCCCAAAGTAATTCTATTTTTCTGTTATTATAATGTTAATGATCTTGAACAATTTATTATGAAGTTTGCACCTCTAATAAGTATCTCATTGTTAATAATAATGAAATGTAGGCTGCTCACCGACTCTCGAGGAAACCAGGAAAATCACTGGAGGCCTGCACTGAGGTGTGAAGCAACTTGGTTTTAGAGAAAACTGTGCTGCTGGCAAGTTACTGTACAAGTCATTGTTAGTCTATTCAGTGTATTTCTTAAATCGAATGAAAATCATATACACTTTTTCTATATTATGGGCAATGCTGCAGAGCTGAGGTTGAGATGGGGGGCTTCTGTTGAAAAGGGAAGGGGAGGAAGGCCCAGATGGCAGAGCAGAAGGACGCGGTACTCACCCTGTCCCATGAATACAACAAAACCCACATCTATGTACAGAACAATTCGCACACAATGCCTACTGAATTTTGGCAGAATCTCTCTTACTATTGGAACTACAAGGAAAATCCTCAGAAAACAACATGGTTATACTGTAGAGCACAGGGAACTATATTCAGTATCTTGTAGTAACCTATAATAAAAATAAAAAAGGACATGAAGACGAATATATGTGCATGTATGACTGAAACATTATGCTGTACACCAGAAACTCACAACATCGTAAACTGACTATACTTCAATCGACAAAAAAGAAGAAAGGAAAAGAGAAACACACCCATAAGAGTAGACTGTGGACAAAGAAGCAAAAAATGACCTAACGTATGTGTGTGTGCTTGTGTGTATGTGTGTGAGACAGAAACAGAGAGAGAAATAAAGACAAATTGGAAAAAAAAAAAAAACTATTTTCAATCTTCTACAGTTGTAGTGAAAAAAAAAATTCCTGAAGAACTTTTCAGGTATTAAATGTGCGTGCAGAAATGACTTAGATGGCAGGAAATTATCCTGGAGCTTCAGAGGGCTGGGCTCCGTTCGCCAGGTATTTTTCAAAGGTGCGCTTGACTCCCAACAGTTCGGCTTGCGGAAGACACTTAACCTGATGTAGCACAGCACGGCCGTTAAGCAGTGCTTCCGAGTCAGGCAGTTGGAGCCCTGGTTCCACTGCTAACTGGCTAAGAGATTTGGTATAAGGCATGTAAGCCCTTCTGAGCCTCTGATGAACTTTGTCTAGTTGGTGTTAACCCGCCTGCACGATGGCATTGATCAGAGCACCCTTGTCTTAGGATTCCTGTGAGGACCCAGTGAGATAGTGCGTATAAAACACACAGAGCTCGGCGCATAGTAAGTGCTTCAAAAAATGGTATTTTTTTGCCGTTATTATGGGCTGTGCAAGCCTTCTACTATCTGTAGTACTCAAGTTAAATGAGTCTTCTAGGTGTTTACTACGTATCAGCATAAATAATATCATCTGCTTGTTTTATTAAACATGATCAGTATCAGTTTTCCCCTTGTTTTCTCAGAATCTAATCATAAAAATATAGTTCATATAAAATAAAAGTAGAGTTTTCACATTAAAGAAGTTTCATACGTTTGTAGTAATAGCCTATTCAGAAAAGCAGGAAAAAATCTTAAACCTGATTCTGTTTCTTGAAGATACATGATACTTGTTTCAAAAACAACTTCACCCCTGCCACCCAGACTGGCAGGATCTGCCTCCTCCTCCCAAGCCCGTTCCCGTGAAGGCCAGGCACCTGTTACGCTCCTCTGACAGACTGGGGAAAACCAGGACACAGAGTCTAAGAAACTGGACCAACAACAGAAAAATCAAGGCATGCTGAGCACTCAGAAACTTCAAAACCCATTCAGACAAGTCAAGCACTGACAGAGCAAACAGTTGCTTTTGCCTGTCACTGACAAGAGATGGAAGCTCTTACGCTCATCAAAAATTCTTCAAACATATTCCATTTGACAGTATGTGTGTCCATGCTTTTGGTTCCTGTATGTCATCAAACGTACGTCCCATAGTGAGGATCAAAATACCAGCCCCTAAAGTTTTACTGCAAGTTCTAACCATAAAAGATGGTGTGGAAATAACACAAGAGACTTGGAAAAAAGGTAACAATTGAGAAGTGACTTATTACTCATGATCGTGAGACAGCATATTAGTAAAACACACTGATAGGAAGAGGGTCAAATGTAAAAAGAAAATCGTCACCTTTCTAGCCCAATCCTGCAGCATCTCCTTAAGCAGAGTTTTCTCCAGTAATTTTATACTTGTCCCTGATTTCTGCTCAGAAATGACTAATGGCTGTGTAAACCTTATAAATTAGAATTATCGTAAAGATAAATCATCTACTGTTATTCTTGTGGGTATAATTCCTCACTCTTCTTGAATAAAATTACTTTCTTTGCTGTTAACGTGTTTTGCTCTCAGCGAGAGAAAAAGCCTCTTTACAGTATTCGTTGTATTTCAACCAAAAAAATTTTTTTCTGTCTCTTGCTGAAAAATAAAGGCTCTGGCACATTAGAGAAAAGGTACACAGGGCTGAGCCAAGACTGACACTCAGTTTCTAACGTGCTTTTGGACATTAACGTAAGAGAGGTGGTTGACAAACCAGAAGAACACAATTCCTCTGGATAACTGAAGTGATAATCCCTTCCACCATAAAGCAGAACCGTCTTATTCATCTAAGTTCCCGGCCAAGAATCCTCTCATGTGGTCATTCCCAGTCACTCTAATAATTTCTTTTGCAAATAACACTGCTTTTGGGGTAAAGTTTTCTTAAGTTTTCATGTTTTAATTTTTTAATATTGGTCACACTGCTTTAGAAAGTAGACGATACCTGGATCAGAAAATGATTTTTAACAACTTTAGAAGGAGATTGAGAAAAAGTGAGTTAGATGGAGAGTTACTTTTTTTTTTTTTTATTGCCTCCCTAGGGGCTGCTGTAGCAATTGTCAGGCATAGCTTGGAAATACCGCAGGTTTGGTTCCAGATGACCGACATAAAGTGAGTATTGCCATAAAGCACGTCACGTAAGTTTCTGGTTTCCCAGTGCATATAAAAGTTATTTTTCCATTATATCAAAGTGAGCAATAGCATTATGTCCAAAGAAACAATGTACACACCTTAACTAAAATACCTTAATGCTAAAAAATATTAACCATCACCTGAGCCTTCAGTGAGTTTATAATTGTTTTGCTGGTGGAGGGCCCTGCTGTGATGTTGACGGCTGCTGACTGATCGGCGTGGTGGCTGCTGAAGGTGGGGCTGGTTGTGGCAATTTCATGGAATAAGACAATAATGCAGCTTGGTGCGCATCTTGTTCTTTCTTTCATGGGCGACTTCTCTGCTCATGCAGTGCTGCTTGGTAGCAGTTTACCCACAGCAGAACTCCTTTCAAAATTGGACTTAGTCCTCTCAAAACCTGTCACTGCCTTATCAACTAATTTTATATAATATACTAAATCTTTTGTTGTCATTTCAACAGTTTTCACAGCATCTTCACCAGGCGTAGATTCCATCTCAAGAAACCACTTTCTTTGCTCCTCCATAAGACAGAACTCCTCATCTTTCAAAGTTTATCATGAGGTTGCAGCAATTCAGTGATATCTTCAGGCTTCAGGTCTAATTTTAGCTCTTTTGCTATCTCTATCATATCTGCAGTTACTTCCTCCACTGTAGTGTTGAACCCTCAATGTAAATCATGGAGGTTGGAATCAATTTCTTCCAAAACCTGTTAATGTTGGTATTTTGACCTCTTGCCATGAATCATGAATGTTCTTAATGGCATCGAGAGTGGTGAATCCTTTTCAGAAGGTTTTCAATTCACCCAAAATCCATCAGAGTCATCACTATCCATCAAAGCTCTAGCCTTATGAAACGCATTCCCTGAAAAATGAAACCTAAAAGTTGAAATTACTCTTTGATTCATGGGTTACAGATTGGATACTGTGCAGGCATAAAAACAACATTAACCTTATTGTACATCTCCATCAGAGCTCTTGAGTGACCACGTGTACTGACAGTGGGCAATCATATTTTGAAAGGCATCTTTCTCTTGGTAAGAGTAGCAAGTCTCCATAGTAGGCTTACCCTAATCAGTAAACCATGTTGTAAATAGATGTGCTATCATTTAGGCTTTGTTGTTTCATTTGCACAGCACAGGCAGAATAGACTTGGCATAATTCTTAAGTCCCTAGGATTTTCAGAATGGTCAGTGAACACTGGCTTCAACTTCAAGTCACTGTAAGCCCCTAACAAGCGGGTCAGCCTGTTCTCAAAGCTTTGAAGCCAGGCATTGACTTCTCCTCTGTAGCTATGAAAGTTCTAGATGGCATCCTCTTCCAGCAGAAGGCTGTCTAGTCTGCACTGAAAATCTACGGTTTAGCACAACCACCTTCATTAACACTCCCAGCTGGGTCTTCTGGAGCACCTGCTGCAGCTTCGTCATCCACACTTACTGCTTTGTCTTGCACTTCTGTGTTACAGAGGTGGCTTCTTTCCTTCAACCTCGTGAACCAGCCTTTAAACTTTTCTTCTGCAGCTTCCTCACCTCTCTCAGCCTTCACAGAATTCAAGATCTCTGAATTCAGCTTTGGCTTAAGGGAACGTTGTGGTTGGTTTGATCTTCTATCCAGACTGCTAAAATTTTTTCCATATGAGCAACAAGGCCGTTTCACTTTCTTATCCTTTGTGTGTTCAATGGAGCAGCACTTTTAATTTCCTTCGAGAACGTTTCCTTTGCATTCACAGATTGGCTGACTGTTTGACACAAGAGGCCTGGCTGTCATCCTGTCTGGACTTTCGACATGCTTTCCTCATTAAACTCCATCATCTCTAGCTTTTGATTTAAAATGAGAGACGTGCAACTCTTCATTTCACTTGAATGTGTAGAGGCCTTTGTAGGGTAATTAGCTGGCCTAGTTTCAATGTTGTGTCTTGGGGAATAGGGAGGCCTGAGGAGAGGGAGCTGAGGGAACAGCTGGTCAGCGGAGCAGTTAGAACACACAAAACTTTCATTCGTTAAGTTTGCTGTCTTCTGTGAGCACAGTTATATGCTGCCTTACATGTGCACAGCTGCCCCTTCGAAACACTGACAGTAGTAACATCAAAGATCACTGACCACAGGTCATCATGACACACACAATGATCGTGAGAAAGTCTGAAATAATGGGAGAATTACCAAAATGTGACACAGAGATGTGAAGTGAGAAAATGCTGCTGGAAAAATGGTGCTGACTGACTTGCTTGAGGCAGGGCTGCCACAAACCTCCAACTTGTAAAACATACAATGTCTATGAAGCACAAAAAAACAGCACCATAAAGCAAGGGGTGCGTGTGTACAAATTCAGAGTCTCAACTTTAGAAACCCAGCCTCTCACCATTCTGAAGGCTAGAAGTCTGGAACCAAGGTGTCAGCTCTCCCTCTCCCAGAGGCGCTCAGGGACAATCCTCCTTGCCTGTTCTAGCTCTGGTGGGGGTCAGCACCCCTCCAGCTGCATCACTCCCATCTCTGCCTCTGGCTTCCCAAGACCTCCTCTTCCCTCTGTGTGTGTGTGTGTGTGTGTGTGTTTTATAAGGACAAGTCCTTGGATTTTGAGCCCACCTAACAATTTGGGAATATCTTATCTACAGATTCTTATTTACATCTGCAAAACCCCTTTTCCCAGATTAGTCACATTCACCATATCTGTTAGGGGTCTCCATCCAAAATACTACACCTTACAAAGAAACCTATCTAAGAAATCAATCACTTCTAAAATGTCACTCTTCTGCTAATTGTTCTGAAGGCTATGCTGACATTCACTTAAATGCTTGTAGAAAAAAATAATCCCGTGGCTCATAACACTGTGATTCCCAGAAATCCTCTAGGCTACCAGCACAAATATTTCATCTCTGCTAATAACAGAAGTGGCTCACAGACAACGACGTCTAAGGGGGCGAAAGCCTGACCCATTGTAGGTCTGCTTTACTTGTATTTACATAAATTAACATACAATGGAGCAGCAGAAATGTAACCCAACATGCTATGTTTTCTTTTAATGATTTACAACACAATCTGTTATTTCTGAAATATATGGCCAGTTTTTTCTTATTCTGATGAGACAGTAAAATACGTAGTTTAAGGAACAGCCATTTCTGTTCAGTGAAAAGAATTTGAGATAACATGGTATTCCAAGTATGGTTAACATGTTTTTCTAAGCTTTGGGCTGTTTATAACCAATGGCCTCTCCCAAATGACTGTGTTAATTAAATTAAAAACTAAGTAATTTACATATTGGATATTCTACCTGATCACTTGGTTAACTAATTAATATGCTTTGGGGTAGACACTGCTAGATATAATAGATTGTATTTGACTACTGTGCTTGATTTGCTACTTTATCTGTACTAGTCTCATGCTCTCTGTCTTATTCTCCACCTTTGTACAATGGAATAGTGATCATTAAAACATAGACCCACACACACCGCCACCCACACGTGCGGAACACCTGAAAAGCAGGAACATCCTTAGACGTTCCTTAGTGAAATGATTTGCCACTTTTTAAAGGTGGATTTTTTAAAATTCTTGACTGTAAAGATTTTAATGATCTAAAACTTAACTCTCTGTCCCTGCACATCTCTCTCCTCCTATCCCCACTCTGAAACAATTAAATGCCCGGGCACAGTCCTAAGAAAAAGAAGGAGATTTATAACATCATGAGCCACTTGGATCCAGGGAGGGAGACGGGATACAAAGTCTAGATGACAAGATAGGTCAGAGAGACACAAATATGTATTGAGTCAGAACCCTTCAAAGTAGTTAAGGCTATCAGAAGTTCAGCTCTCAGTGTCTTTGTAATAATATCGGGAGCTATACCTTGAGAAATTCTGGATATTGAACACAGTGTTTAAAGAGAACAACCAAGGTGCAGGGTACAACTGCCCAGTGCTGGCAAGGGCTAATTAAACAATAACAGGTTAATCCATTTCCTTTTTCTTGGCTCAGTTCTTAGAAAACACATGACAGGGAGGAAAAAAACACTTACCAATAATTACTTTACACAGATAAGTGAAATAGTGACTGTTTCCCTTTACTTAAATTGTATAATTTAAAAGGCCAAGTCTGGGACTCAAAGACCATCACAACGTAGTGTCAGCTTCCCTTTTAACCCCATATCCCCATTCTCCTAGGACTTCTTTGAATACAGAATATTATTTTCTCATAATAATGGATACGTGGCAATGAGAAGAAAGGCTTGGTGGTGGATGAGGCTTGCTGACTAGCTAAACTGATCCATACACAAGTTCTCAGCGTTGGGGTTCAATTAGTTCCTCCACAAAGTGACCATTAAATACACAGCATGAACCCCTAGAATCATCTGGGAAAACGCGAATCCAAGAATGTTAAGAGTTTCAACTTCATTCCACCTCAAATTTACACGCAAATTGTCTGTATTCAATACTCCTGCAACTGCTTTATTAGTACTTATATTCATGGTTAAATTGGCCTGCTCACTAGACCTTACACCTCCCTTGCTATCCCCTGACTTTGCAGTCTTGCATTTGCCATATCAGGTCCTCCCCAAGGAGAATGAATCCTACTGATTCGTTCAATCAACATCTTCAAGCAAATATTTCTACCAAAACTCTTTTAACAACCTCATGTCTAAGTAACCTTCCAATCAACCAATGCAATTAATGTTCTCATAGAAACCTTAGACCTCATTTATTCTTCTCAAGAAATATTTTTATACTTATCAAATAAGACCCTGAGAGCACAGAATATGTCAGAGAATATGCCTTCTATTTCATACTATCTCCCAGTAACCTCAACATGGCGTCTCATGCTTAACCAGTCACTTGGTAAATAATTATACACAGTGACTTTGGTAAGAAATGATAAACCATTTAGTCTTTTAACACACCATCTATCACAAGAAAATATTCTTCTAATTAAGCTGCACTATGGAAAGTTCACCCACTTAGTATTTTGAGTAATATCAACTGAATATCAAATAAATGATCAAGCACACTTGAAAGTAAAACTGTAACTTAGATAATAATGCATCATGTTCTACTGAATTCATCTACATCTGTAAAGCAGAAGCATTGAAACCTACTAGGGTGAATGTCAAAGAGATTATGAAATGTTAAGAAAACAAGAAGATGATATATTGTTCTTTGGATTCATTAGAGTTCCTATTCCATTCATAAAATTTAGAATATAGACATTAGGCAAATAGTATTGACAGGGAGAAATAACTCACAGCAAAAATAAGAGGCATATACAATCAAATCTGGGATAAACAATAGACATTGACATGTTCCTAGAAACTCCATCTTAGAGCTCAGTCATTAAAACTGCCAGAATAAAATTGTATTAAAATTTGCTGATATCAACTTGAGAATAAGCATGAATTTCCTGTGTAAATAACAAAATTACAAAATAATAATAACAAGGTAAGTTGACTTTCTTCTAGAATGGCTTATACAGCATACAATATAAAAATGTTCAATGATCTATTCTGATCTTCCAGTCTGAAACACAGCTGGGGATTTATGTTCCCTATTGCTTCATTGTACATAAGATAGTTGTGGATAAAGAAGAGGGTAAGTCTACCCTCCCTTTTTATTTTCTTTACCGTTAAGTGACTTATTTCAATGGGGTTTTTGTGTTTGGGCTTTTCAAATTTCAGGTCAGAAATAATTCTCCATAATTCTTCGTACATTTTGCTTCAAAAAATACAAAGCAGAATTTTGTTAACCAGCACCTATAATGTACTTCATTTCAAAATAATAAAATGGCCTCTACGTGGTGTTTATTCATTTTTTATTTATGTATGTCAACTATTCTGGAGGCTGCGAAAGTGCATTGATTTTTCTGACTAGAACTGTTTGCATGTCATAAACTCAAAACTTCTATATTCCATGCATGAAGGGATTGTTTTTGATGGGGGTGGGGGGTGATGCTGAGGTTAACATTATAATTTACATTGTATTCACTGAACTCAGAATGCACTCTGGGAGTTACAAACGTTCATTTATCCACAGGCTCAGACCTATTTCTAAGAGCACTCCAGTTAAATTTATTCACCACAGATACTATATGACAGTTAGAAATCATTCTTGATGAGATTTGTGATAGACATAAGGAAAGAGATACAATGTAGTCTGGCATCTTTGGTATTCTTGAAAAGCTGGAAGTTTTGGCATGCTGGAATAATAAAATAACTGTTTAATTGTATATTAAAGGACTTCCACATCTGATCAAAACAGATTTATAGGGACTGGATTTACCCTCTTGCCCAGATCAATTTAAAAAAAAAAAACAGACAAAATATATGAAATGATAGTTTTCATATTTTGGACATCAGGCAGATCAGGTCAGTGCTCTCTAAGAGAAGAGAAACAAAGTTAGCCCACTGACTCACCCACTTCACTGTGTGGAGAAAATTCCAAGGCTGCAGAAGAAAATGGGGAAACCCAAAAGAGCCCAGTGATCTCCCAGAATTAAAGGCACAGAGTTGGAAGTCTGAGATGACCAAAGCAACTGGAGTTAGTGGGGAAGAGTACCAGGAAAGAGAGAGAAATGCACAGAAGGAGAATTCTGGACATCTGCAGAGGATCTCTCTTAAATCTTCATTTGAGTACTTAGTCCATGTGTAGGAGGAAACGTCTCAAGGCAGGGGAAGGAACCAACTAACAGTAAAAAGGAAAAAAAAAAAATCTTTGGTGCTCACCCAGGGCTAGGGAAAACCGGATTTCCACAAGCATGATGGACAATCCATGTAACCCATGATTTGGAGTAGAGCACTCAGAAGGTACTGCCTCTGTAGCAGGGCAAATTAGCCCTGTGCTATTATGTGCAACTAGTATTCTCACACCATGCAATAATTTAAAAGCAAGCCTCAAAAGAAACAAAGTTTTTCCAAGTAACTGAATTACATCAGAGAATAAAACTCAAAAATATAAAAGAAAAAAACTATAAAAATCTCTAGCATCCCACAAGACAAATACAATCTGTAAGAAACACACAAAAATTACTAAACATGCAAGAAATAGGAAAATACAATCCATAATGAGAGGAAAAATTAATAAATAAAAATAGGCTCAGAAGTGATACAGATGAAAGAATACTTAAAGAGTTATAACTATTTTCCAGATATTCAAGAAGGTAGCAGAAAGATTGAGCATGTTAACTGAAATATGGAACATATAGAAAAGACCCAAACCATCTTTTAGAGATGAATGTTGCCATGTGTAATAAGAAAAATACACTCGATAGGATGAAGATCAGATCAGTGACTTCAGGAAAAAAACAGTGACTTTAAAAATACAGTAACAGAAACTATCCAAAATGAAACACACAGGGAAAAAAGACTGGAAAAAAAACGAACAAAGAATCAGTGAGCTATGATACAACCTATGACACCATAACATGCATACACTTGGAATCATCAATTGAAAAGAGTAAGATTGGGAGGGAAAAAAAATTGATGAAAAAAGGGCCAAAATGTTTCCAAATTCAATGAAACCAATAAACCCACTGATTCAAGAATCTCAACAAACTCCAAGCAGAAGGAACATAAATAAAACTGCACAGAGACATAATAATAAAACTGTGTAAAATTAGTGGCAAAGAAAAAATCTTCAAAGCATCCAGATAAAAAAAGATTATGTAAAGAGGTACAAAATACAAATGATTGCAGTAGTCTTATTGGAAACAAGGCAATATAGGAGACAGTGAAGCAAAAATTGTTAAAAATGCTGAAAGAAAAAAACTTTTCCTATAATTCTATCTTCAACGCAAATGTCTTTAAAAACCAAAGGCAAAATAAAAACATTTCCAGTTGCAGAAAAAACCATCATGAGCATAACTCATTACAGAAAGAACTCCATTCTTCTCCATGAAGAAAGAAAACAGCTGAAAATCTGGATTAATACAATTAAGATACGAAAAACATCTTTTTCTAATTTTTTTAACCTGTAAGGGTATTTCATTACTTAAAGAAGTACTAGCAATGTATGGCAAAGAGGTATAATATTTCTGTAAGGTAAACAGAGATAAATTTAAGATTCATACTATAAATTCTAAAGCAATCACTAAAGAAACAAGATGGCTGTAGCTAATGAGTTCATAAAAGATGTAAGATAAGAGATTAAAAATACTTAATCCTCTCAAAAAAGGCAAGAAAGAAAAGGAAAATGGGTACAAAGTCCAGAAGGGGCAACAAATACAACAAATAAAACACAAATAGCAGGATGGCAGATATAAATCCAAAAATGTTAATATTCACATTACATGTAAATGGCCCAAAGAGCTCAATTAAAAGTCAGAGACTGTCATACTGGATTAAACAAAACAAGACCCAACTATGTGCTGCCTGTAAGAAACCCACCTTTAAAGACAAATAGTTTGAAAGTAAAATAGTAATGGAAAAGTATATGTCATGCTAACACACAAACAAAAAACAGGCTGGAGTTGTTATATTAATATCAGACACAAAGCAGATTTCAGAGCAAAGCACATTACCACTGATAAACAGAGAGAGTTCATAAATGACAAAATGGTAAATCTAACAAGAGAACATAACAATCTTAAGCAATTGTGTTCCTGATTACAGAGCTTCAAATTGCATGGGGGCAGAAACTTAAAGAAGTAAGAGAAGAAATAGTAATTCGCAAGTATAAATATTAATGATGCAATACATCCAGATATGTTTTTTTCTGTCTTTTTTCTCTAAGTCAGCCCTGAACCTAGTTCACAGGATTAATAATTCTCAGACCTCCATGATTAAACTCTGGGATTCATACGTGAAGCTGTAATTTGTGTTTGATCAGAAATTTTAGGGCTGTGTCCTATCTCACTAGATCATATTATTCTATTGTTGAACTGAAGAGATTTAATTTTGCCAGAATATCATTTTTCCCCATAGGAAGTGGAACTTCCCTGTAGCAACATGTTCTAGTGCAAGTCCTGATCAGGCTCAAATTTGATCCCAGCCTCCTCTCTCCATGCTAAAGAGAGATTATTGCTGTTTATGACAATAGTTACCTGAGTGTGTTAATGTAACTCAACTTTTTTTTAAATCAGAAATTATCCTTGACTTTTCTTGTTTACTTTAGTTTTCTCACTATCTTTCCTCATCTGTAAAATTGGGAGATACCTGACACTAACATAATGGAGAAGATAAAGGAAGAGATTAGTATTTGTAAAGTACTTGGAAAAAATGCACTATTTGCCTGTAAAGTCTAAATGACATGGAAAATTAAGGAGAGATCCAGGTTGTTCCCAGTCAAATAAAATATTCTCTAGAAAAATAGAGAAAGTGAAGGGAAAATTTTTGATTGAATTCCTGAATTTAATGTTGATGAATGAATGACTGACATAATCCTTTCTTTGATCAATTTGACTTTACAAATGACAACTCAGGTTCTAAAATACAAAATGAAATGTGAAAGGGTTATTTTTGTTTTTAAAGGAGAAGAGGAAAGATTTGGAGATTCCTAATTAAATATATTTATATATGTAATTTTTACCCCATTGAGAAGATTTTTTTTTCTCCTCTTAACCCATTATAGTATTCATCTATTGTATTAGATTCTTCCAAGTGGTCTTGGAAAACTCACCAGGTGTAAGACAATGCATCTGCTTTGGACCTCAGAGGGTAGAAAGTGAGAAAAGAGTTACAAATAGAACGGTATGTATTATTAATGTATCACTCTGAGCTGCCCTTAAAGACTGCTAGAAAATGCACATAGGTTTAGAAGATACTAATCTCTAAAAAAGAAGTCATGAAAAAATAAAATCCATTCTTACTGATACATTCGAAGTAACGATCTCATAAAATGACCTTTTCTCTTCTCTTTTCACTCCTCTCTGGGCAACCAGTGCTCATGTTGAGTGAATCTAACTCTCCCACTCAGAATTTTCTAATCAGCATTTATTATAATTGAAACTAGGAGGTCACATTTTTGTCTTTCACGCTGAATTGAACGTCATTGTGTTGGTTAGATTTTTGTTTCATATAAATTTTAATAAATGAATATGTTTTATATAATTTCACGCATTTGGTGAGTTATCTGAGTTTAAAATCCTAGAATCCTCAACTATTTTAAAAATTGTATTTGCTATAGTAGTCTACTTCCAGGTAAAGAAGACAAACCAGAGCACTATAAACCTCAAGTTACAGTTTTATAAAACACCCAATTCAAAGCCTATGGAACTACATCATTTATACTTGCTAAACTGCGGATATGCAAAATTGTAATAATAACAACAATGCTTTATTTACGTGTGCATAATGTTTTTAACTTAAAAAAATTGCAAATAGCTGTACTTTCAATTATCTCAAGTGAATCTCACAAAAAGCTTGTAAGGTAGCATAAGATCCTGATCTACAGATGAGAAAACTGAGGCTTAGAGAGTCATAACAGTGTGAGGATGGAAAGGCTACTGTGCCACAGACAACCAATAACTCACTGTTAAAGACAGAACTTAAACCTTCATTTGATATCACTGCATTATGAACAAATTTAATTACAGATGGAAAAGGCATTTTATTAAGTTTTAAAAAAATTTACTAAACAGTCCAAAGTAAAATATTTCCAGTCAGTGTTATAAAAAAGGTTTTTTGGTAATATTTAGAAATAAGTAATGAATTTATCTAAAATAGCTAAATATTTTAACCAAGGCAAAACTTTAATATTTTGGCAATGATCATGATGCAGAGTTTGATATTTATATCTCTTACAAAGACCAAATTCTCCACCTCTGTTAACTCTTTTCAGTATCTGTTAACTCTTTGATACTACATAATAGGGAATAAAAGATACTCTTATTTCTTATTTTTACTGAAATACTATAAGGCTGGAGTTTAAATCACTTTTCCAAGACTAAACATTATGGGAGAGAGAAAAATATGGATCTGAAACCAGATTCAGAATTATATTCAGTTCCACCCTTATTTAAGTTTTAGTATGCTTAAGCTATACTTTTAAAATATAAGTCTACTGAAACTATATCCTTTAATAAACATTAGTGAAAGAATGATAAGAATTAAAGAAAATAATAATTGAGTATTCATGAAAAGAACCAAAAATATCTTTCCATACTTGCGTTAAAACACTTCAAAAGAAGTGATAAATGATCATAAAACCCCCAAAATTTTAATTGTACATTCTTCCTTTTATTGTGTAATGCCAGATCCTAAGAACAGGAGTTCCCCGAACATCTCTGCTAATCCACATCAGTGGTGGTGAAAGGTTTTTAATTCTCATTAAGAAATCTAGTAATTTTAAATGGGCTGATTAGACCTCAAAGAACATAAATCCTTTTACCATGTTTGTTCATCTCAGTTGGAAAAGCAATGGCTGTATTTGGACACTTACATATAACCACTTTTGTTCTCTGACCCTGATCAGTTGCTACAAGTATGATTTTGTTTTCATTTTCATTGTATAAGGACTTGAATACTATATTTTTTTTAAAGTTTTAAAAAATTAATCAAATATATAACCCAAATTTAGTTTTTTATATTACTAAACTTTAGTCAGAAATCTGCTCCAAAATGTCTTTTCAATTGGACTATATATTCCACAGTTGTCTGTGGACCCTCTAATTTATTTTGTTAACACAAATCAGTGAAATAGTGCCAAGTGTAACTGAGATGATGAATACACTGCCTAGAAACCAACCTTATATTCATCACCACAGCACTTGTCCCAAAATATTTAACACTATGTGTTTCTGGTTCTTCTATGATTGTGTGAGCTCCTTTTAGCTCACCCATCTCGCTTGTAACAATAAACTCTAAATGAATAAACAAATAAAATACAAAAAAAGAGAATCAATCTAAAAATCCAAACTACATAATATCTGAGGATTATATAAAAGCAAGCAGGCTATAAAATTAACTAAGAACTTGAACAAGAAAGAGAAAACAGGCAAACAAAACAAAAGAGAGAGAGAGAGAGAACAGAAAACATAAATAAAATGGTAGACATAAATTCAGCTATTTATATTTCATTATATTTTATTGGTCTAAAAACTCCAATTTAAAAGGCAGAAATTTTCATAATTTCATAATTTTCATAATCAAAGACCCAACTATATACTACTATATACTACCTACACGAGAAAGACAAATGTTAAAGGCATAGGTTGAAAGTAATGGATTGAAAAAGATATATTATGTAAACTGTAAATTTAGGAAAGCTAGAATGGCTCAATTAATAACAGATAAAACCACCCTGAAGACCAAGAGTATTACCAGAGATAAAGACATTTATTAAATGAGGTGATTTACTAAGAAGATATAACAATTATAAATGTGTACTTGCTTAATCACAGACTCTCAAATAAATGAAGCAAAAAGTCTGACAGAATTAAAGGGAGACATAGATGATTCCATGTATAGAAAGGTGATTCTGATACTCAATCTTAGCAATTCACAAACTATTGGTCAAAAAATGTAGTAAAGGCACAGATGATCTGAAAAATCCTATCAAAGACCTTGATCTAATTGACATTTATAGAACTCTATACCTAATAACTGCAGAATATTCGTGGTTTTCAAGTTCACATAGCACGTTCAACAAAATTAACAGTATGCTGGTCCACAAAATAAGCCCCAAACATTTAAAAACAGTGAAATCAAATAGAATATATAGCTAATCATGATAAGAAAATTAAAAATTAATAGTAATAAGGTATCTAAGAAAACACAAAACTGGAAAATTAAGCAACACAGTAAGTCATAGGGCAGAAAGAAATCAAAGAAAAATTAGGAAATATTTTGAACTAAGTGGTAATGAATGTACAACATATGAAAATTTACAGAATACAAGGAACGTGGTACTTATACTAATAGGTTTAAAAACCTACATTATCAAGTTCTACCCTAAGAAATTACAAATAGAAGTGCAAAGTATGACTGAAATAAGTATAAGAAAGAAAATAGCCAAGATAAGAGCAAATATGAAAGAAAGAACAGACAAATAATAGGAACAATTAGTAACGTTAAAGGCTCTTTCTTTAACATGATCAACAAAACTGGTGAACCCTACCTAAACTGATCACGGAAAAGAGAACGTAAATCACCAGAAATGCAGAAGCACTTAACAACGCAGATAGTAAGAGAGTATCATGGGTGAACAACTTCTATGCCAAAAAACGTGATGAAACAAAACAAATTTCATGAAAAGTTTAACTTGCCAAAGTCAATACAAAAAATACAAAATATAAAAATACCTATCTATGGTAAGGAAATTGAATGCATCTCAAAAGCCTCCCTAAAAAGGAAATCTCAGATCAAGATGGTTTTGTTAGTGAATTCTATCAAAATTCAAGGAATAAAAATTATTAATTTTATACAAACTTTTTCAGTTACATAAAAAAAGCAAATTGTTCAACTAATTTTATGAGGTCGGTATAACTTTTAAAAAAATTGGATAAAGTCACTACATGTACAGAAATTTCTCGATAAATATACCTTATAAATATAGGCACAAAACATTCTTAATAACTATTAACAAATTAAATCCAACAATATAGGAATGGGTATCCTTCAAACATCAATGTAATTTACCATATTTAAAAATAATAAAGAAGGAAAAGTATATGATTATTTCAAGAGATAGAAAATTATTTCATAAAAATTCAATAAATATTTATGATAAAATTCCCATAAAGCTGAGAAGAGTATAAAACTGCCTCAATCTGATCACAGACATCAGTGAAGAAACTACAGCTAACACCCTATTTCATGCCTCCCCTAAGATCAGAAACAGAACAAAAATGCCTGCTTTCACCATTTCTATTCAACATTTTACTGGTGATCTTAACCTTTGCAAGAAAGGAAGAGAAGGAAATAATAGGAATGAAGATCAGAAATTAAGTATAAAACTGTTCCTATTTGCATATGACGTGCTCATTTAAATGGAAAATCTCCGAGCATCTACAAAACTACTAATAGAACAAATAGCTGGATTGAACAGGTCTTAGGGGACCAAGGTTAATATTAAAAAATTAGCTGTTTTCTTCTACACTAGTAGCAAGTGCCTAGAAAATAAATTTAAACAACTATTCATATATATATCTATCATTTTGTTTGTTCTTTTGTTTTAGGGCTAAATCTAACAAAAACATTCAAGACCTCAAGACCTCTACATTGAAAACTATAAAATACTGCTGAGACAAATTAAAGAAAAAATGCAAAAATACAGTGTATTGTATGCGAATTATAACTCAATAAAACTCTTTTAAAAATGCAACAAGCTGTACACTTTATATATGCAGTTCATTATCTATTACAATACCTCCACAAAGATAAAAAGATAAATTGATCAATGAATAGACTGATCAATAGATTTGTACACAGAAAATACTGAGTTTTTAAAATTTCAAATTACCATTGCTAAGCATTGCTAGAGTTCAGATATTGTGGATCTACACCATTGGTATACATCAAACTTGGCATTAGGACTTCTGAACTAAAAAGGAGTAAGTTTTCAAAAAATTAACTATAAACATCTAATGTACAAATATTGGTTAATGAAGCTTTATGCCTGTACTAGGTAAGCTTCGTTTTGTTCTAAATTAAGCAGTAATACATGCTGTTCAAAATGGTTTTGTATTTCTAGTCCTGAAGCAGGTCATAGTGCCTCGTGTCTCGATAGTGAGTTACTATGTCTGATAAACAAAACGCTATTTGGAAGTTCTTGTCTCATCAAAGAAAAGAGGAGGCTTATCTCTCAAATACAAACCAAACAGCTTTTTAGTCTTAAACACAACCATTCTACTTGAAGTTAGGCTGACCCTATGCTTAAATGAATTACAACTTTCTTTAATTCATTTTTAATCGTATAACTGCCATACAGTTCTTAACCTATATTCGTTCCCTTTTGTCTATTATAAAGTGTCTAGATTCTTTGTGTTTCTAAAGCTTTAAAACTGTATTTTAAATACCTTTTCAAAAAGATACTAAGAAAACTGAAATGCCTATTTTAACATTCAACAGAATAAATAAAACATTGATGATGTGTTCTTTGTAGAGTTCAAATGTGGAACTGAATGAATCCTTTATAGCTTTATAAAAATTACACCTTAAGATTATGCTTAACATATATCTTGGCCAAATAGTAAAAACACATATTGAAAGAATACTAGTTTATGTGCAAAACCATTAGGATATTTGAACAAGAAAAACAAAACTCTATTTCATATTTTAAGACATGGGACTACGTTAAAAAGAGTATCAGAATTTAACGCGTATGTACATACACACGTGTGTGCGGGGGTGAGAGTGGGTGAGTGTATATATGTACTTTCTCCTTCTAATTAAGTTTAAAAGTGAACACTCATGATGATCTATCACTGAGAGAGGTTCCTATCCTACTGTACCTTTACTAGTTGTCTTGTCTTTAAAACATATTTTATAAAGGGAAATTTCTTTGTTAAGCATTTGGAAAGATTTGCCACAGGGTTAATCTCCCAAATGCCTCAATTTTGCTAGATTTGGAAACTCATGGGAGAGTTTCTTTGTAATAAAGAGCATCATTATCAGAAGCACATGGTGAAACAATGCAGTTTGCTTTCACGCCTTCATTCTGAGTTTGCACCACATCCTCCATGCCAGAGAGCCCGTGCACTGCCACGAGAACCTCTCCCTCTGGTGCGTGGCATCAGGATGAACTGTCAGAGATGGTGCAGTTTACTGAATAATGGATAAATGAGAGTCCCCTGACATAGGTTTGACGGCCATAAAATATGAATTTTGTGATTGCCTTAGCATTCAGACTCAGGGACTGACTGAGAGAATATTATTCCCAAATGCCAAGCTAACCCAAATTGTTGGAGATTTGCAGAAGGTGCGTCTCTTACTAGTGTTTGAAGCAATTATAGAGAGAATGGGTCAGTGCAATTTTCCTCTTGCACTGACAAAACCTTTTCTCGCTACTGCATTTTAGCTATCCAAATTCAAATCAGGTTTCTTGACACAAATGTTCTGTTTCTGAAAGACACTGCAAATAAGGAGGAACCCGAATCAGGCTGCATTTCCACTGAGAAGGTCACTATACTTCATTGCAAATAATGCGGTATTAAATCAACAGGTAGAATCAACTTGCTTTTTGCTTTATAACTGCTTCACTTATTGGCAACCTGTATATGACATATATTCATTTTATTTCCCTCTGCTAATGATGTAATCTTTTCTAACACTATGGAAAATGTGATACAAAATGAAGATGGAAACTTTATACATGTTAATCCTCTGAATAAATAAATTTTCAATGAATTCAGAAATACAACAATTGAAGTCTTGTATTCAGTAAAATGAAGTTAAATATAATAAGATAGTTTGGATTGGGAGGGATACAGAATACATGTAGAAAGGAGTTTGACTGCTCCAAGTGACTGGCTTGATTGAAAATCCTTTTCTTTATCTTGTTGTCTTACAGTTGTGATGACATAGCCACAGAGTTTTATCTATGAATACTATGGGGAAAAATGGTAACGTGGCTAGATAATTCAAGGTTAGAGAAAAACTGACAGATTATCTAGTGAGAAAAAAAAATGGCCTGACTTTCTTTTTGTAAGAATTATTAAGATTAGAGGTTTCCATCGACAGTGGAAAAAGAAAAATGTTCCAACATACTTTTTGTATCCTCTGACACACAGACAAGGGTACACACCAGGGTATTCATTACTGTGAATCTCTCTAGATAAAATTCTCCAATTCAAAATCCAGAAAAGTGTATGTGTGTGTGTGTGTACAGGGAGGCGGGTGTAGATTTACAGAAGAAAAAAAGAAAATAGGATAGAGTTGAGAATAAATATATGTTACAAATTGAAATCAAATTCCAAAGAGTATTTTTCCAAGAAAGAAAGTAATTTAAAATAGATCACTTATTTTCCTTAACAGAATAAAAACCACAGCTACTCACCCAACCTCTCAATGGAATAATATCGCTGTTTACTGTCCACACGTACTGTCTCGGCATAAGGGCTCCCAACGCCATAACCAATAATGTAACCTCGCACCACAATGTTTGGGTTCAAGGGAGGAGTCCAACTCATGATGATGCAGTTGGTCTGGGGCCTCACGTGAAGAGAGCTTGGCTGGTCAGGGACCTGAGACTCTAGAATTAAAAAAGAGGACATCATTATGTCTCATAATGGAACACACAGTGTGGCAAGACACCCCCCGTTTTAAATTATAAGACTTAACAGCATGTTCCACAGACCCTCAAGCGGTGCATCACTTATCACCCAAGTTCCTCCTTGTTTCAGCATGTGACACAGTTTCCATGCCTGATGTGGCTTTTACAGAATTTCTTAAGCACAAGAGAAGGCTGAAATTCCCTCAGAGGCACTGCAGTATCGCGCATCTTTATTCCAACAGATTTTCCTTGGACTTATTTTTTTCTCATATATTTCTTCTTAGGTATCGTGAACAAGGGGTGAAATCAAGGCAGATGTAAAAACAATAGAGAAACGAAATGTCCCAAACTGTCTCGCCTACAGGTTATTTACTCTGATTTAACTAGAAATGAAAATAAATATAGCTGTCCTTTCTTAAGAAATTGTCAGGATCAACAATTTAGGGCCATGATTTGCTGAGTGTGATTAGGATGGTACTTAACGCATGGTTTACTTCATCTGTGAAAAGTACATTTATTGTGAACGGAGGCGATGACCTGGGTTAAAGCCCCAGACTTTGGAGTCTGCAATTTTGGTTTCCTACAAGGCTCTGTTATTTACAAACTGTGTGTCCTCATCAGATTATTTATCTTCTCTGCGTTTACCTTCTAATTAAACTGGCCTTCCAAATACTGACTGACTCAAAGATTGAGCTCCGGAAATAATCAAGAGAAGCATCCAAATTTGTACTAGATACTCACCAGCTGTGACACCGTAAGCCTTACGTATCCTCTCTCAGCTTCAGTCTCCTAACGTGCAGGATGAGAATAAGGATAGTACTGTGGTGCTGCGAAGGTTTAATGAAATAATGCTTAAAAACACTCGAACTACGAGTAGCACCAACTGATGTTAGCTACTCGAGAGAAAATGCTACCCTGACCTAAATTTTCTTTTAAAGAGATTGTGTGTTGAAAATTAATAAACTGGCATTCTGATTTTTATATCATCGTTCTTCTCTATGACTCTATTTCTAAAGAAATGATGTATTTTCTGGACACTGATCATAATTCAATTAATAAATATGAGTAGAGTGCCTAGTGTGTCTGAGTATACGGCTAGGCACACATGATGATCAGGGTACAGGAGAGAGCAAATGTCTTGAGGTTTATAGTTTAAAGGGGAAGACAGAAAAAAAGGCAGTTGTAATATACTATAATAAATATTTTGATAGGTTTAATACAGAGCCTATTCTTTGAAAATCCAAGAAGTATGCTAGGAAGAAGTTTATGAAAGAATTGGCCCATCTAAACTTTAATAGTCCATTAAGTGCTTTGCACAGCTCTAGGTAGTTGATAAGTACCTAAAAATATTAGTGACTTAAACTTTATTCAAACTATCTGTGTTCATTATTTCTTTCACAACTGAAAATCTCTGAAGGTAGCACATTGCAAATTATGTAAGAGAATCTGACGATTAAACTTAATATTACAATTCATTTTTCTCCTTGATGCAATGGCAAAAGGTGATGCAGTCTCCACCACCAACTTTATCTTCAACATGCATACTTCCAGCTGAACTGATATATGGAAGCATGTCTTTTATTAAAGTTTTAAAAGTAGGTACCATACTAACAGCTTTTCAAAAGATGCTACATTCTAAAGATGTTACATCAACAGCATTTTCTAAAGTTGCTTTTTTCCCCCCGAAGATGCCCATTCGGGACAAAAGGGACAAACTATTATTCGTCTGCCCTGAAGAAGCCTGAGATACAATATGCAAAGGTGCCATAAGAAGTTATTTCAAAATGTGTATCTAGACCTTAACAGTAGAACACAATGTCTGTGAAGAACTTCCCATTATAAACCCTAGGTAAAAGTAATAAAAGAGACGAAAGAGATGGATTAATACTTTTCAGCCCTACTGTCATGGAGGCTCTCCAGTGTCCTTGAAATGTAATGGGCTCACCAGTGAATTCTGTTTGACATATTTGAAGCTTTTGCAATAATTATTGAAACAACAAGATAATCTGCCTAATCTTATTTTTAGAAAATGAAATAAATACTATTCAGATTTTCTGCATTTATGACTTTTTCAAAACAATTTGCAAGCCTAATGATTTGAATGACAATACTCAACATCTTTTAGAAAAAAGAGAAAACTATTTTAAATATTTTCAAAACAATCACTATTTCTCCAATTTTCTGCAAACCACAGAGTAGCTCCCTGCAAGTTAGTTACATTAATACCCCATAGAATTTCATCAGTCGAAGCTGTAAGGGTGCCATGGTAATGAGGGCATGAACTGGTTCTTGAAGAAGACCTGTTAATATACAAAACTCATCTTTATTCTTCACCACATAAAACGAGTTTCAATTCTACAGCCAAACCTCAAAATAATTTTTAACATGATAAAAATCAGGGTGTTGATACTTAAGAGTATATGCTGCTTCCGATCTGAACATTTAATGGGCTTTTAGCACCCAATTAAGATCCCTGGGTCGAAAAGAAAGGTGCCAATCAAGACAGTATTAGACCTAAGCCATTTATAATACACAGTCTCATCATAAAGGTAATTGTGTCAGGAGATTGTTCACAATCTGGAATAACCCACTTGTATCCACTCACTCAGTTATAAAAGACAGAAACAACAATTTTCCTTTTATGTTACTTGAGTGAGTTTTGCCTAACACAGCTGACCAGAGAGACTATGAAAATGGTTACTATTGGAATGAACTATAAAACATCGATTTAGAAAATTTGCTATGGAAGGTATGTGGCATGAGTACTCTTTAAAGGCCAAAACTGAAATTTGCTACTTAGAAGTACATGAAAGATTTTATAAGTAACTTCAGGACAATGATTGCATATATAAAGCATAGAGAAGTATCAAGGTACTTATTGAAATAATTTGAAACCCCCAAAAAACACAAAACATTTTGCCTGAAATATTCAAATTAATAAGGTCCCAAATTTCTGCTAGAGTCAAGATAACTAGGTCAACTGCCATTCTGATTATATTATGGAATTATGAATTCTCTTTTGGTTTGTGTCTAAAGAATATTTATTATTCTCTGAGTGATGATATAGATTTTCACTAATGAGTAATGTTCATATATAGCACACTAGGAATTTATCAGACTAATCCCAGAGACATTTCAACACTTACAGTGCATATCCTATGTGTCAGTCATAGTTCTAGCTACTAGAAATACAGTTTTGGGGGAGATGAGACCAAAAAAAACCACAAGGAAATCATGAAACCTTGGTAAGTGCTATGCTAGGATATGGCATATAACTGACTCATACACATGGGACAGTAACGACTCATCAAGGAAGGTATTCCTGGTAGAGTCTAAGGTGAATGATCGGAAAGAGCCAGTCAAGTAAAGTTCAAGGTGGAACGCTTCATGGGCAGAAGGAATAACTACTTCAAAGGCCCTATAGCAAGAATGAATCCGGTATTTGAAGAAACCAAAGAAGGTCATTGTGCTTGACCACAGAAGGAAAATGAAGATTGAAAGGGAGTTACTCAGTGGGAATGTAAAATGATGCAGTGCTCTGGAAACCAATATGGTGGCTCCTCAAAAACTCAAAAATACAATTACCATATGATCCAACAATTTCACTTCTGGGTATATTCTTGAAAGAACTGAAAGCAGGGATTCAAACAGGTATTTATATACTGTGTTCATAGCAACATTGTTCACAATAGCAAAAAAAAGTAGAAGCAACTCAATTATCCATGGATAAACTGTGCTCTATACATACAATGGAATAATTGTGGGCTTTAGAAAGAAACTTCTGACGCCTACTACAACATAGGTGAACCTTTAGGACATTATGGTAACTGAAGTAAGTCACTCACTAAAGGACAGAAATCGTATGATTCCATTTATATAGAACTTAAAGTAGTCAAATCAATAAAGACAAAGTAGAATGGGGATCACTAGGGGCTGGGAGGAGGAGGGTGGAAGGAGCCACTGTTTAATGGATACAGAGTTTAAATTTTGCAAGATTACAAGAGTTTTGCAGAAGGGTAGTAGTGATGGTTACACAATGGTGTGACTGTACTTACTGCCACTGAACTGCACACTTAAAAATGGTAAAAACGGTAAATTTTGTGTAATGTATATTTTAAAACAATGTTTCAAAAAATTAAAAAAAATAAGAGACCCTAAAAACATGTCCATATTTGTCTGCACGTCTATTGTGGGGATTAAGTATTTGGGGCCTTTGAGAGGTACAGTCAACAGAGCCATATGAGTGGCTGGGGAAAGAGGAGGCTCAGTGATAACTCAGAGATCCTTGGCTTAGGCAACTGGTAAATGATGCACTGAGCTGAGGAAAAGCAAGTGAATTCTTCAGTCATGTTAAATTTGAGATGCATATTAGTCAGACTTACGCAGCCATCAGAGAAGTGGGAGGGCCTGTAAGTCTGGGATTTGGGAGGAAGGCCATGGACAGATTTAGAGATGTGGAAGCCACCAGTATATAGAGGGTATTTAAAACAAATTCGTATGAATATGTGTGAAGATGTGTGTAAACAAATAATATATATATAAGATGATGTCAAATGAGTAAAATCACTCAAAACTCCCTAAAGTCTTCCCACAGCACATTGGAAATCCAGGTTCTTTACAATGGCCTAAAAGGTCATGTGTAATCTACCCCTTTCCCCACTTAGCTCTCTGTCCACATCTCCTACCACTTCCCCTGCTCACCTCACCCCAGTCATTCATGCCTAGCTGGATATTTACTGTCTCTCAAACATGACAGGCATGCTCTGGCCTCAGGACATTTGCACATGCTATACTCTCTGCCTGGGAAGCTCTCCTTCCGCTATGCCTTCCTCCCTGACCTTCTTCAGGTTTTGTTGTATTATTTCCAATTTCAGACTTCCCTGGCTACCATATTTAAAATTGTAATCTTTCTCTAACCTCTAATCTCTTAAACTAATAATCTCCTTTCATATTTTTCCCCATAGGATTTATTGTCACTTATTGTGCTAGTTCATGTGATTATTCTATTATTGTTTGTCTCATCTCCTTCTATAAATTCTAAATCCAGTACTTAGAATAGTTCCTGGCACGAAGTTCTCAAGAATGTGGGAACAAAGTCTACATATTCTATAATGTTCCATACAATTGTCATCATGTATAACTGTCATTAAAAATAAAATTATCACAATATTATACAACTCTCTCCATAAGATAAAAATGGTAGGGAAAAATGGAATAACATTTTTGTTATTTTGTTGTTGAAACAAGAAAAAAATATAGTTAATGTCATTTTCTCCTAGTGACCAGCAAGATTTGTCTCCTCTGACTCCTGCTAATGAAAATGATTGCTGCTGGGTACCATATGCTGCGATGGCACTGCCAAGTGGTGTCAGGCAGTTGGTTCTTTTGACAAATACTCACATATCGGTTCTCTATTTAGTGTGCTGCATTTTATAGGTCATTTTGTTAGCGTTTGGTTCCAGTCCGTAATAGCCTATATTTCTCTATGGAGAATTACATAAGGCAGTTGACAGACTCACAGGCGGTCTTTCCAGAAAGGTCTGATACATACTAATGTGTTCATTTCTATTGGCAGGGCCTGTTCTCAGCAACGGACATCATCTTCCATAAGGCACTCACCTCTATAAGCTTTGAATGTTATTTATTTGTTTATTGCAATGGGCAATCACTTGTATTCATTATTAAACTCCATCTTGGTTTTTTGTTTGTTTGTTTGTTTGTTTTTACAACTCTACTCCTACTGTTTTCTCAATATTAGCTTTTTAATGTATTTTAAAAATTTACATGCAGTGAATTCACTCAGCAGTACGCGGTTCATGGATCCGCCACGGCACAGAACAGTTTCACCTCCCTTGAAGTTTCCTCATGCTGCTCCCCCTCTGCAATCATTCCTTCCCACAATCCCTCAGTATTAATTCAAATAATGACTTTTACAATTTCATTTCTCTACAAATATATGCTCTTGGACTAATCTTACTTATTTGCAGCACTACATTTTTAAAAAACCACCTAGGTTTCTGTTCTTGTTCCTAATAATAATGAGTAAAATTTATGGAGATCTATTGGCCAGAAGCATTATACTCAGCATTTTAATAAATGTTTTATTATTTAACATTTCACATATAGATTGTGCTGTTAGCTATTCCATAAATTTTACATTATTTATCTCAATTTTTACTTTTTGAAGTTGAGAATTGTAATTTTAATTGTATTTTATCTTTTTGTTGAGTTTTAATACAAGTTTCCCTTCAATCTTAATTGTTTTAGGTCAAATAATCTTATTATTCCATTATATTACTTTATTTTCAGCTACTTTTGTTTGTCTAGTATTAATTTTACTCTATCACTGCTCCTAAAAAAATTAAGATGGATATAGATAGAAACAGAGCAGAATGGGGATTCTCAGGGGCTGGGAGGTGAGGGAAATGGGGAGATGCTGCTCAAATGGTACAAACTTCCAGTTATTAGATGGCTAAGTTCTGGGGGGTCTAATGTACAGCATGGTGACTATGCTTAATAGTACCATATTATATAATTGAAAGTTTCCAAGACAGCACATCAGTAAATGTTCTCACCACATATACACACAAAGAGGTAGTTCTGTGAGACGATGGATTTGGTAACTAATCTCACTGCAGCAATTGTCATATTGTATACATTATACACCTTAAAATTACACAATACTGTATGCCAACTATATCTCAATAGAGCTGGTGAATTTTTTTTTAAAAAGGCAAGACAAAATCAGGAAAAGAAAAAAAAAGAAAAAAGAAAAGGATGTAGACATTCAAGGGAAGCAGGTGAGTATACAGTCTTCTAAAAAGGGTGTTCTGACAGCTTTTTACTACATCACTGCTGCATTTGTAGGAGTCTCTGCATTGCTAATTTTTGCCAGCCAAGCTCCTCTGTTTTAGGGTAAAGGTTTAACTTTAAATTACATCCTTATTGATCGTGTATAACAATTCTAGCTGCTCACTTCAATTTTTTTTTTTAAAGCAGCACAAACTGATGTCTGAGTTCAATTTCCTGGACAATGCCTTGCTAAACTTCATCATAAATTCTCTCATATCCTTATGCAAGATATTTACATAAGAACTTTGGGGAATTCTAATGATTTTGTGTTTTCTTTTTAAGCTGAAATTTTCAGGCACAATATAAATATTTTAAAACTTCCCAGCTGTTAGTAATAGCAAACATGCTTTCAGGGAACCGTAAACAAACAGTGAAGTTTGGCTCTATAATTACTTTAACAAAACATCCTAATGAAAAGGGGGATCCATAGGGAACTGGAGTGTTTCTCCAAGTTACTGCTGACCTTCACACGGCTTAAGCCAAACAGAGAAGGCAAGAGAGACGACAGAAGTCACAGAAGGAAAGGGAATTTCTTTGATTGTTTTCAGTTCCCTGCACATACCACTGCTTCTGTTTAGCTGACTTGCAAGGTTCAGAGTTACCACCCTAACGACCCTTTGGAATTCATAAGGAGAGTCTAAAGAAAGGGGGAAAGAGACACAGCACTCACTGAAGAGGGCTAACACTGCGCTTCCTTCCAATGCAGATCTCTTCGGCTACAGCAAAGAACGTGTCTTTCCACGTGGTGCTCCAAAAAGATTGCTTCCTCCTTATTCATAAGCTTAAGGGAAATGAAAGCAATTCTAATGGAAATCTGACTTTCAAAATCCGACTTTGGAATGCTTAGGACTCAAGGTTCTCCAACGTTAGCCATGAAAGCTTTGGTGGAAGTCATTTAAATCTTATACTTTAAAGATTTACTTGAATAAGTTAAAATGGGATGAATACTTAAAACATCTTTCAATCTATGTATATATGTATTCTGTTCTATACAGACTAGGTTCTATATTATTTCTGTACTTATATATAGAAACAGAGCAAGCCATCAGGCTGAATGTTGTTTTGATGCCCCTGGTAACCACTCCTGAGCTTGTCCGTTTCTCCAACTATTAATTCCCATCAAGGGTTACACTTTTTCATATCTGAATGATGCAGTCAAAAGAAGAAAAACAGGAGGAAGGAAGAGGAATCCAAATCAGATTCAGGATGTAGCTGGGTGAAAGAGAGCATAGCTTAAGAAATTGAGAAATCCTTAGGACTGAGTATGTTTGGTCCTATTAATTTCTTACCGCAAGTAAAAACAACACCTACAAAGCAAGTGAAGCACGTCTTGTTCCACGTTTATGTAGTCAAATGCCCTGAAATGACTATCAGTTTCCATTATGTTGTGCAGGTGAACGAACAATCTCAAATCATGTACTATAACAGCACTATGTGCAAGAAATATGAACTGCACCAGCTTTCTTCTATTCACTTTTTATTTACCTTCTATCAGATGGCTAATGTGTGTATTACGGTCAAGGACAAGAACTGTCTAAGCAATTATAATCCAAATGAAGAAATGCTAGAGGGGGAAGGTAGAGCTCAGTGGCAGAGTGTGTGCTTAGCATGCATGTGGTCCTGGGTTCAATCCCCAGTGCCTCCATTCAATTTTTTGTTGTTGTTGTTTTTTAAAGAATTGGAAGAATGAGACCAGAGACAATATTTGAAATGTGTTGAAATGTGTTAAAATAATTGGCTGGTTAAGGAGTCACATTTGGATGAGTGAGGGTACATTCTGAACTAATAGTGGCAAAATAATTTTTCTCAAGGTGTTCGTTTTGAAGAATGTCTACGATGGTGTTTCCATCTTCCCTGTAATCCTAGCTGTCAGTCCCCTTTTCCTGGAGTTTCTAGTTTAAGTGCTCTTCGTTTTCATGGAGTCTTTCCAATAGTGCAGCCATTATCTGTTACTGCCTGAAGAGAGTTCTTCCTGTTTCTCTCACGTTTATACTCCCTGTTAACTCGGCACACTATGGGTTCTTAATCAATACTTAAATAAGGAAAAAAGTAAGGAAAAAGGCTGCATGCAGAAGAGGGATGGTACTAAGCTAAAAACATGGAAAGTTCAAACATCCAACTAAACATCATTTATTAAGACTCCGTTCATGAGCTCAGCATAGAGGTTCTTGATTAAAATCGATGTGTGCATTGGATTATATTCAGATCACATGGATATGAAAAGAATGCACTTAAATGAAGTTTTGTGCTATCCCAAGAGCTGTGCTTTTTACATTTTACTTCCACTTACAACGTGAGTCACTTAGCAAGAGGGGCTCATAAGTCAAGTGGAGAGCCTCATTCATCCTGGGTATTTTATGGGAACTTCGGCACCTACACTCCATTTATTTTCACTCCTTCCAGTAAGAGATTCAGTCTCTTAAGTTTGGGTAAATGATATGACCTCATTTCTCCAAATTTTTGCCTTGAATCACTGTCTTTTATCATCACTGGATCAGTTCAGGAGGGTCATGGAGGCTTTGCTTCGATAACCAGAACTGGACCCTGACTCACCAAACCTGGTCTTGGGTTTCAGCTCCACAGTTACCTGCAGACTCACTCGATCAAGTTAGTTTAATGTTCTTAGCTTAAGTCACTCTTCTTTGAAGTAAGGAGAATAATATATACCTCATATGCATAGTAGAGGGTGGAAAACACAAATGAATAAACTTTAAAAGTTATTTCCCAAGTAAAATAGAAACACGAAGTATTCATATGGCATGTCCTAAGCATCCTTTCATACTTTAGATAAGACAGATCACATCCTCATCCCTTCAGCCCAGCTCTCCTAGGCTCCCTCGGCCACCGACGGGCTCCCGGCTCTGGATGTCCGTTCATACTATTCCTCCTGCACTGAGGGCTCTCGTCTGGCCTGTTTGCATGCCTGCCTCCCTCACTTTCTCAAGGTCTGTGCTCACATTTTGCCTAATCAGAGAGAGATGCTCAACCCCTCCATATGAAATCATCCTTTCTGATCACCTGCTATCCCTTCCACCACGCTTCACTTTCTTCACATCATTTATCAGTATCTGTCTCTATCTCAGTAACAATCTAACTCTTCGAGAGTAGGGACTTTATTTACTGCTTTGCCTGTAGTACCTAAAATAGTGCCTGGTGTAAAAAGACTTTCAAGAAGAAATACACATTGATGACACAAATACTATTCTATTTGTCAGTTATTTATCTAGCCATCCTGAGTCATCACATGTTCAGTACACAAGTGTTTATTCTTTAAGCCACATTTCCTTGGTCTCAGTTTTGATGACGTAGCTTTAAGATTCCTGATCGTACCTTACTTCTTTTTTCAAGCATCTCTCATTTTTATGAATTTCTGCCTCCTTCAATTGTAACTCTAATCCCCTAGGGTAAATTTCTATTTTATTATTTAGACTTTTGTTCTGTCCATTACCTCTTTCTCTTGAATTTTCTTATTTCATCATGATACTTTTTCATTCAAGAAATATTTCTCATCTGATAATTTTGAAGATTTTGCTTATATTTAATGTATTGATATGTGACTTTCTACAAAGCTTAATATCTCATCCACAAGAGTTTCAGACAACTATCAATTGTCTGAAATTATAAGGCAGACTGTCCTTTATACAAATAAGGCAGACTATCCTTTATACAAAAAAGTTGTAACGTGCCAAATATTAATGACCATATCATAAGCAAGTCAAAAAAACACATTGCTGTTTTGCAGAAGCGTCATAAAAGAGTCAAAGAAGCTATGAAAAGTAATTATATTTTATGATTATGATCAGAAATTACAGCAATTCCTGTGAGGAAAATGGTTAAGGTCAATTATTCAAAATAAAAGAAAAAGAAAAAAATACCATTTCAAATTATTTTGAAAAAAAAAAAGTAATTTGTTATGAAGACCATAATTAATGCATATTTACGTGGCATCATTGAAGACTATATATTCATTCAGGGTTTTTTTTGTTTTTGTTTTGTATCTAAAGATACAGAAGAATAAATATCCCCAATGTTGAAATGCATCATTTTTTTTTTTAAGGGACCCTTTGAAGCTGCAGAAACAAAGAAGACAGAAATCAGAGTGACAATGATTGCAAAAAAGGCTTACCATCTAGATCATTCTCTGGAGTCTCTGCTGTGTACCAGTTGGAAGGTGGTCCAGTGCCATTGACTGTCATGGCTGACACTTGAAAACTGTACTGACTTCCTTTCTCCAGTCCTGTGAAAGAAATTTCCACAGAAGGAAAAAAAAAGGTACTGAATAAAAAGAATTTCTAGTGTGTTTCAAAAGTTTTTGTAAAATGTTAATAACAGTAGATGTGCTTTACATCCTTCGTGATTGTTGTGGTAATTATTGCTATTTTGGCCAAAAGGGTCAGGCTATCACAGCAAGAAATCAAATTATTTTCCAAATATTCTCATTTATTTTTTTTTCCAGTTTACAGAAATATATCCCTAAAAATAGCCTCAGGGTAAATGCAAAATATAAAATATGAATGATGAAGAAATAATCAAAAATCACAAGGATCATTTTTTCCTCACAGTCCAGAAGAAGCCTGACTATAAATCAAGAACAGCCAATCTGAAAATTTATGTTCCATCATTCACTCAAGGTCAGGGATTATGTTTTCTTTGAGCCAAGAAGGATAACATCCAAAGCCACTGCACTTCAGGAGAAAATACTAGGTCCTTGGTATCTTGAAAACTTCACAAGGCAAACTTAGTTCTGCCTCAGCTTCCATACGAGAGCATGAAGAAGGCGATAATCTGTGATAACCTGGACATACATCACTGTACACAGCGATGGCATCAGAGCTGATTTCAGAGTATGCAGAGAGTACAGGTAGACAAGAGAGACCCCGTGGATCATTAGTGTGATGTGTAGAAATTTTTAATGCAAATAACTTAACTAAATCTCAATGTAGCTCAGTAACATGACAAATTATTGTAAAACAAATGATACTTATCAAAAGACCATATGATTTTTGAGACATTGAGGGCTCCGTTTAAAGTGACAAGTTCTTAAACCTCAATCAAGGAGCTGAACAACATTGACAAAAATTAAAATATCATCTCTCTTTGTTTTTTCCATTAATTTGAAATGGCATAAACACTGGGCACCAAGGAAAATTCATAAATCAAATAAACTATGAGAGGAAGGATGCTTATATCAAGTACAAAGTTATGTACTTATATATTTTTGCACAAGAAGATAAATTAATCCTGGTACTGAGAAGAATTCTAAGTTACTACTAATAGGAGACGGTGTTTTAAGTGATGGTTAGAATAGACTTGTTAATGTCAAAGGGCAGTTGCCTTAAATAACTAGTACTATTAGAGAAGACAATTTCATAAAATCACCCACACAAAATGCTGTCCTCCTAAAAGGCTTCTAGTGAAAGCCTTTTCTTAATGGAGATTTTTTTCAGATTTTTTTTTTTGAACTTTTTTAATATGCCAAAAGTTGAACATATTTAACGTATACATTTTAATGAGTTTGGAAATACACACACACACACACACACACACAATTATATCACCACGATCAAAGTAATAAAGCTATCTTTCATCTCCAAGACTATTTTGTCCTCTTGCTTTTTTTGAAAAAAATAAAAGGTAAGAACGCTTGGCATGCGGTACCTTTTAAACAAGTGCAAGATCCAGTACTGTCACTATGTTGTACAGCACATCTCTAGAATTTATTCATTTTGTATAACCATCATTTTATGCCTACTGAACGACTTCCCATTCTCCCCTCCTCTTTTCCCCTAGTAACCACCACTCTCTTCTGTTTCTATGAGTCTGACTATTTTATATACCTCGCGTAAGTGGAATCATGCAGTATTTGTCCTTCTGTGACTTATTTCACTTCGGTATAACATCTCCCAGCCCGTCCATGTTGTTGCAAATAGAAAAACTGCTTTTTTTTTTTTTTAATTTTAAGGCTGAATAATATTCCACTGTATGTAATTACAACAATTTCTTTGTCCATTTGTCTGTCAGCGGACATATGTGCTGTTTCTCTACCCTGGCTATTGGGGATAATGCTGCAATGAACGTGGGGTGCAGCTCTCTCCTCGAGATCCTGGTTTCAGTTCTTTTGGGTGTATACCCCAAAGTGGTATTGCCGTCTCACTGGCGGTTCTATTTTTAACTTTTTGAGGACCCTCCATACTGTTCTCAGCACAGTATCTACTGTCAAAGTCGCTGTTACCCAGTTGTTACATATGTTAAAATTATGTTTAATATCAAGGATCTTTTACAGATTCATACAATAGCCAGAGTCACTCACAATAAAGTCAGACGACAACATGGTAGAGTACAGAGAGCACGTAACTAGGAATCAGAATGTCTGTGATCTAGTTGGAACCGTCCCCTTCACTAGTGGTGCATCTCAGCAACGTCATTCTTCAGACATCATTTGCTTCTTCTGTAAAACAGGGGCTTTGGATGACAGGAATTGTGTGGTTCCTGTACTGGTTGTCAGGGACCTACAGTTCACTCTTAACATGTGTGTGTGTGCGTGCATGTGCACGTGCGAGCACACACCTGGCTTCTTCTAAGTATAACTTTATTCTAAAAGAAGTATGGTAGATAGCAGTGCTTTTCTTAGCTGTAAGAAAGTTCTATTGTTGGAAGCAATTGGTCTTCTGCCTGTTTCTATCTCCAATAATAAGTGCCTTCAAACTCTAATTCTTCAATTCTATTTCTAGTTTATTAGAACTGCTGGTCAAGTGATGATTTTTTAGTCAAACAATATAATTTCCCTTTATTCCCCTAATGGTAACCTTGCTATAAAATTGCTGTGTTATTGTCTCAATTTTCAGTCCATAATATACCAATGGGTGTTTACCACTATGTTTATTCTTATATTGGCCATGAAGCCTAAGAAGACCCTTCAGTTCCAAACAAGCTCCTCTAAAGAGCATTCAAAAATTAAAAACAGCACTTTAAAATTCAGTTGACTTGGGTTCCCACAATAAAGCTGATAGCAGTGATTTAAAATCCTTTTATAACTGAATTGCTTTGTTATTGCAGATGTCTCATTATCCTAGTAAAAAAAAACACACACACAACAAAAAACACCTGTGTAACAGAAGATTGAAATATAAAATTTTTTGAGTCTCTACACCTGAATATTTATAGCATCCAAAGGAAGCATTCTAGCATTTCCAATTTTCCAACAGCCAAATCAATACAGCCATGTATTTTATGGACATTGAAAACATGGGGTCAAATCCTATACATTTGAAAATTCTGCAGATTCATATAGAAAATCAATTACTTCTGTTTACTTGAAGTGCATAAGTTACTAAACATACCCTGGGGACAACTCACAACCACAGGCAGTCTACCCTTGCTGCTCTGTAGCATTAAAGACATCTGCACAACATCTAGGAAGGCAACACACATGACTGAAGCTGGGACACAGAGCAAGGGAGAGGAGGGCAGAAGCCTTGCAAAGCTGGTTTTTCATGTTTTTCTATTCTCTGGTTCTTCTTAATTCTTTATGTCAAAGTAAAAATGGAGTCTGTGTGACTTTTTTGTAAAGTATCAGGTACAGTATTTAACTACTCAGATTATGTTTGCATCCCCAAATTAATTTTCTAACTACTGAAATAAAGAAGGAATAGCAATGAAAAAAGGTTTCAAATTTGGAGTTCAAATGGAATACCACTTAGCCATAAAAAAGAATGAAACAATGCATTTCCAGCAACAAAGATGGACCTAGAGAGATTGTTATATTAAGTGAAGGAAGCCAGAAAGAAAAAGAAACACATATGAGATCATTTATATGTGGAAACCAAAAAAATGACACAAAACAGAAAGAGACTCACAAACATTGAAAACAAACTTACGGTTACCAGGGAGGGAAGGGGATGGGGAGGGATAAATTGGGAGTTCTGATCTTGTAGCTACAAACTACTATATATAAAAATAGATAAACAACAAAGTCCTACTGTATAGCATGGGGAACTACTTCAATATCTTGTAACAGACTATAATGAAAAAGAATATAAAAAGGAATATATATATATATATGTATATACATACACACATATATAACTCAATCACTATGCTGTACACCAGAAACTAGCACAACACTATAAATCAACTATACTTCAATTAAAGTATATATAAATAAAAAATAAAACAAATTTGGGGTCTACATTCCTACAAATCTATAAAGATGGGAAGGGGCATTTGTGTACTATTTCAATAACAAACTAATTAATTCATCCTATTTCTTTGCCATTGACTTTGCTATGTGATATTAGCCGAGTGTGAAGATGGGCTGTCCCTATGCTGATTAGAAGTGCTAACTGTCACATATATTTTAGATGAATAAAGGTGTAGGACTGAATTATTTACTTTTGGCTAAATAAAGTTTATTAGAGGATATAATTCAAAATGATTGTCCCTGAGAGGAAAAGTAATAAAAGGAATTTGGAATGAGTAGAACACTGTATACTTGGAATAGACAAATATAACCTTTCTTGGAAATGTGGTCTTAACAGATATAAATTAGTTTAGGATCTGAGATGAAATCATCCTGGGTGACTTTGGAGTCTACATCCAATGAATGATGTCCTTAGAAGGAGAGAGGGCATGGAGACACACAGAGGAAGTGATGCAAAGATGGAGGCAGAGATCTGAGAGATACAACCCCCAGAGCTTAGGAGACAAGCATGGGACAACTTTTCTCTCAGAACCTCCAGAAGGAACCAGACACCTTGATTTCAGATTCCTGGTTTCTCCTGAACTGGAAAAACAAAATGCTATTGTTTTAAGCTGCCACATTTTTGGTCACTTCTTACGACCCTTCAAGGACTAATACAGCATCTTTGCTAGTGGAAAGGCTAACGCTTGCTGCTCTATATAGTTATTGTTTCAAATGATTTTATGTCTTGTAGAGAGAAAATCCCAAGAGTCTGTATATTTAGGGAGTCAGAATCTTGGTTTGATATTATGGAGCTGAATGTGTTAAATTCCATTTGCCACAAAACCCATAAACACTAAACAATTCACATCAGTAAGTTCTTTTGGCCATGTGGCTACCACTCCTCATTTATTTTCTTGACCAGCCCCTTCTTAGCTGTTCAATGGGCATAGAGTTAGAGTTAGTAGTAAGAAATTGTGAATTTTGGTAACCAAAAATTATAATATGACATTGGAGTCTTAACATTTTATTTGATTTTCACTTTACCTATGCAATTAAAAATACATATTTAATTGTTTCAAAAGTAAGCAATAATCACCATTAATATTTTGGTATTTAGAATATATTATTCTAAATATTTTCTTATCAATTCTTTTTGTTCTTGTTGTTATTTATAAATACAGACTCCTGTAATACTGATTTAAAACTGAATTACTCACTTAACATGTTTTTAATATTTAACATGCAATTTAGTATGTTTATATTACAATATTTTCAATGGATATACAGTATTCCATATATGATTATGTATGAATTTTCTAGGTAACTGCCTATAGTTAGATACTTAAAGAGTCTTTGTTTCTTTTTATTTGCTATTAAAGCAACAGTGCAATGAAAATGTTTATAGTTAAAAACTTTGCAAAAAATATGTCTGCATATTAGAATAAATGCCTAGAACTTGGAAACTTGAATCATACGTTTATGAATACACATACACACACACATATACATCTGTATATAACATTTATTTCCATATTGATCTCCAAAAAGATTCTAGAAACTTTTTGTCCCATAAGTAATATATGAGAGTTCATGTTTCTCTCATACACTTTCCAAAACAGTGTAGCATCATTCATTTTTATCTTTATTACTTTAATCAAAGAAAAATGCTAACTCACTTTGTTTTAATTTCCATTTCTCTGCTAATGAGATTGAACAATTTATTATGCTTTTTGGCCATTTATAGTTCTGTAAATTGAATATCCAGTTATTAGTTTCTTTACTGGAATGCTCATATTTTAACTAATTATTTTATTTTAAGAAAAGAGGTTCATTTTATGTTTTTAGTATTTTTCATTTGAGAAGGAAAAACAACCATAAAAAAGTTTCAGGGATTCCAATACTTATATCTATTAAAATATAAGCCTTGGATTAAATTATTCTTAGTGCTTCATCTTCTATTCAAATATTAAATCTTAGGAATTGTACTAAAATTTTTTCTGCAAGATTTAAAAATTTTGGTTATTTCATTTAAACTATGTACATGTTGCATCAAATATTCCAATGAGCACATATGCCTCACTTCAATTATTTTTATCTTCCCATCACTTTATCAGGGAAGAAGGCATAAGCTCTTGGCTTTTCTTAAGCTTTTAAAATGGTATGGTATAGTGTCATAACATTGTCTCAGATTCGACAATACCTGCCTAGAAGATTTTGTCCAAATATAAAACAAATAATGTGATTTTAGGCAATCTGTTTTGGATACGCCCTCACCATCACATTAACATTTTATAGGCATAAGAGGCAAAAATACATTGGGGAAAAAACAAATTTCTATCAAGTCTCATACTGTTAGCTGAGCAAGTAGCTTAAATTGTATGTGTATTTTATGATTTCAAACAGAAATTGACCAAGTACTTGATATAGAGAAAGTAATTAATGAGTTACTTTCCTTTTTTTTTTTCATTTGTGATGATAGTTTCCTCTACCCATTATCTGTAAGTTATGAGTCTAAGCTTGCATGTTGTCATGGACCCAGTTTACATGCCATGACACATATGCTCAACTGGATGCACCAATCCTCATCATGAGCCACTGCTACAGGTTTTGCTTCCCAAACCCTCAGCAACAGTTCATGCTCCTCTTGGTGCTTTACGGCCGGGAGTGCTGCCGCTACCCTGGACCTAGCCCTCACCATGTACAGTGCTGATGGGCAAGGAGAGAAGTCCATGTTTGCACACTTACCAGAAGTGCTGGCTCACCAGCAGTTGTCTGGAGGTACAGAAAACTTAACAACCTGTTGGTGGACGACTTGTTTTGATCAATGATAGACAAGAGAGAAACTGCTCACATTTCTTACCCAGCCACTCACTCTGAGACACAGTAGTTCATGCAGCTTCTCTCGTGTTACCCACCGGCCAAGGCCAAGCAAGCTCTGGGTTTGTTCTAAACTTGTGGCCAATTCATTAATATGCCATCATTATTTGATTTCTTTTCCTCTTTGGCTCACTTCCTTTGTTCCCTAACTCTTTTTTTTTTTTTTAATTGAGGTATAGTTGACTTACAATGTTGTGTTAATTTCTGGTGTATGGCATAGTAACTTGGTTATACATACACACATATATATATATATATATTCTTTTTCATGATAGGTTACTATAAGCTATTGAATATCGTTCTCTGTGCTATATAGTACACCTTGTTGTTTACTCATCTTGTATGTAGTAGCTCTGTATCTGCTAATGCCAAACTCCTAATTTAAACCCCTCTTTCCCTTTTAGTAATCATTAGTTTGTTTTCTGTGCTGTCTTGTTCCCTCACTCTTGCTTTCCTGGGCTTACACTCTAAAGGCATTAACTTGAAAGCCTGCCTCAGTCTGTTTACCATGGGTTAATAGTTCCAAGAGTTCAAGGAAATGTATGATTATTTCTTATAAAATTAAAAAAAAATTCTCTAAATACTGCACAGAACCTGGATCCAGTTTTCAGAGAGAAATCTGACCCTCTATGAGCTCTACCGATATTCTACATAAGTAAAATTTACTTTCATATTTATGGAAAGTAGATTAAGTGTTCTTTTTATTCTCCAAACTAACCGTCTCTCATTTTCCAACCTCATCCTCACTGCTGAAGATTGGCGTAGGGGCACACAAAGTGATTTAAACTTACAAGCATTTGATTACATGACTTTTAAAAGTTATTAAACAGTTAAAAGTTACTTGACAACAAAAACTGTCAAATAACTTTTTGATTTTGATTGTTGAGTCAGCAATACTACGAAACTAATATAGATAAAAATTCAAAGGTATATTAATTAAGGTGATGATCCAGAAGCAAAATCCATAGCGAAAGCAATACAGGGAACATCAAATTAGAAACATAAAAGCTATTCATGTTCAGACCAGTAAATGTCACCTACCAGGAAAAAAAAGGAATGTTCCTCTGGAGTGAGAGTATATTTTTATTGCTAAAGCATTTAACACTTCCAAGCCTACACCATGTGAACACTGACCTGTGAACAGGTACCAGAGGTTGTTTGGCTCCAGTGTTTCCATCTCGCCCCTACGGGTCGTCTTTCTGTGTCGAATTTTATAGCCGGTAATAAATCCATTTTGTGTTCCTGGTGGAGGGGGCAGCCAGCTTACTTTGATACTCTGTAAAATAACAGATGTAAATTAAATCTTTGGAGAAAGGAAGGACAACAGGATGGGGTCAAGGAATTGATCTGAACCTAAGAGCAAATAAAACAGATGTAAGAAGTGTTAGGGACTGACCCTTAAAACCAGATTAAATCCATTCTTACAAGTTGACAGTATTCCTATTGTCTGATTTTGACAAAAACACACAATTCATTTGATTGGTTACATGCCATCATCTCTCCTTTGCAAATGCCACCAAAATGAAGGTAAAATATTCTAAATAGTTTAAACCCATAAGGAAACAGAGAAAATAGGAATCTAGTGGATGAGAGATGTCAACAAATTTTTAGGAGGCGCAAATTGAGGAAAGTGTTGTGACTGAGCCAAAGGGGAAAGATGAAACCTAAATACCTCCTTAAGAGATATTAATGAAAACAAGGTGATCAGCATAAAAAAAAAAATTCAGGTAAGACTAGAAAGTGTTGCTTCCTAAATATCTTAGAAGGCAGGACGAAGGCATGGTTTTCAGACAGAAGATGGGTGGAAAGTCCTACCACACTCAGTAAAACGAGTGCTAACCCTCCCTGACCTTGCAGTAGCTGGGAGCTTCATTCCTGAGAAGCCACAGATTCAGAGATACCAGGCACGGAAGAGAATAAGGATGAGAGCAATGACATAAGACACCCAAGTCTTCTTCCTTCATCAGATACCTGTAACAACGGCAACCAGGTGCACACTTTCCAGACAGAACGTCAGGTAATTGTTCTCTACACGAGATTAAAAGTTTTGCCCTAGAGAAATTAACGGCCACATCCTTGATCAATTCTGCAACAGTGAGGCCCCCATTTAACAACTCTGACACACACACTAGAATTTGCATTTGGTAATAATCCTTTTAGTACTTCATTTTTATGTAAACTGGTAATTTAAGACTATTAAACATCAAAAAAGAAAGCGTTTAGCATAAAATACAGAGAAAAAATAGCTAAGGGTAAAATGGCACTTGAAGGAAACAGCGCTAGTGCATAGAGCAGGAAAACAATCCAAAAAGCTGTCATTAACACCTTAATAAGCTAAGAGAAGACACTGCATCCATGAGAAGGATAAAAATACAAGAATGAGAGATTTTTAAAAGCTATGACAACTGCAACTTGGTTGCACACATTAAATATTTAAGAGATAAACTGGAAGATAAATTAATAGAAATCTTCCAAAATTCTGAGGTGGGGTGGAGACAATTACAGGAATTTGGAGAGAAAAGATAAGAAATTAGTTGTTTAGTCCATAATTTTCAATACCTAATTAGTAAGATGAGAGAATGAGAAAGAAGGAAAAATAAAAGGCAGAATTCAGCAAAAATAAAACAAACCAAAACAAAAAGCAAAAAGAAACCTTCCTCCCCAATAAAAGCCTTGCTGACCTGGGAAGATCTGAGGTGGTATTCTGAAAGAGATTAATGAATATCTAACATAATAAACTAAAAAATGACCACATTAAATTGTATTACTATGAAACACTAGAGCCTCATGTGGTAGGGAGGATCTGAAAGCTTCCAGAATGAAGGAAAAAAAGGTCATATAAAAAATGATTAGGAGTAAGAATAGCATCAGATTTCTCAACAGTAACTTCTGAAGTTAGAAGACAACATTTAAACCTAGAATTTGATGTCTAGCCAAATAAATTATGATGTCAAAGAAAATATAACACAAGTATAAGAATATATGCTTGCATAAGTACAAGTATAGGGATATTTCAGATATAAATCATCTCAAAGATATCTATGTTTCATTTATCAGGAGGCTAGTAAGGGTATGCTCCAGGAAAATGAGAGTGCAAACTGAGAAAGGAGAAGATTTGAAATGCAACAGAGAATTCAAAATAGAATGAGAGATATGGCGTCTCGGGAAGACAGTGGGGAAAACTGCAATATAAGATCGGATTTGACAAGACCTCAGACCTGAAAGAGTACATTCTGTATAAATCCACTGATTATTCAATAGTAACATAAATCAGAAAGGTAGTTGCCTATGGAAACTGCACTGGAGGATGGATTGGGTATGGGTTTAAGAAGGCTGTCTGGAGTAATAAAATGTTCTGCATTTTAGTGCATGTTTGTTATGTGGATGGATACAATTGTCAGACTATATTGTTATGGGCTGGATTTCCCCCCTCTCCACCAACTCCCAATTCATATGTTGATATCCTAATTCCCTGTAATTCAGAATGTCACTGTATTTGGAGATAGGATCTTAAAAGAGGTAATTAATGTTAGATGGGGTCATTAGTGTAAGCCCGGATTCAATATGACTGGTGAAAGAGGAAATTAGGAAAGAGGAAATTAGGAAAGAGACACACTGAGGAAGACTATGTGAAGACGCTGGAAGAAGACAGCCATCTGTAAGTCAAGGAGAGAGGACTCAGAAGAAATGACTCTGCCATCACTTTGATCTTGGCCTTCTAGCCTTCAGTACCATGAGACAATGAGTACCTGTTATCTAAGCCACCTAGTCGGTGGAATTGGTTATGGTAGTCGTAACAAACTAATACAACAGAACCAAACACTTAAGATTTGTGCAGTTCACTTTAATTAATTACACATCAACCAAAGAAGAAGGAATAGAAGGAAAATGAGGAAGAGGAAGAGGAGGAGGAGGAAGAGAGAAAGAAGTGGACTGGGGAAGAGAAATGAAGACGGAATTGTGCCAGAGTGTTAAATCCTGATATAGAAATAAATCAGGAAATGGTAACTACAGCTGGTGAATTACATTAGAGAATTAAGGGACACGAAAAGCACATCACTGAGAAACACAAAGACACACGCCAGAAAAGAAGTAACAGCTAAAGGCGATGACATGGGAGTCTGAAGGGAATGGGAGCAGGCTTTGAGGAGGGGCAGGGAAGAGTCTACTGGTTTTGTCATGAGCCTAACTGGTACTATTTTACTTTTAAAAACTAATGTGCATGTAATAATCTGGTGAAATTTTGAATTAATTTTTAAAATAAACACAAATCTGTTCTTTTGAGAAAAACGGAGAAACAAATGACCATCAGAAGGAGGCTGAACACAACGTCAAGGAGTGGATTTCTGAGCCCTTGGCCCGCAACCCCAGAACCCCTCTGGCATCATTTCAATTATGTGGGGATAGCAGAGGCACAGCAGTATCTCCCAGGGAGACGGGAGTTTGAGACCCTTCTTCCAGATCTGCTACAAACTGGCTAGCTCTCTACAAATGATCAATTTCCAGTAAAATGACTTTAAGAATCATTTAAAGTCACCGTTACTCGCTCAGCACTTAAAAAAATTTCAAAGAACTTGCTAACTATGGCCAATTCTCATCATCTGCAGTACTTAAATTTCTAGAAAGGTACTGCAAACACTGAATTCGGGAATATTGTAATATTACTTCCAGGAAAAATATAGGTTTAGGTTCTTTTGAGAACCTAACAATATTTTTGTCAACTCATCAGTATGTAACCTTGTTTTCTACACGTTCCTGTTTAAAGACACCTTATTTAATATCATCGATGATTGATTAACATTGAACTCATGGCCAACAGCCTTGCAATGCATGTCTGAATGAAGCTCATCTAACACGTGTATTTTCACCTTGTAGCACATTGCAGCCCTCTTGCACTGAGGAACACGAGATGGCACTTCAGCACTATACATGGGACCATTTTAAACTGCAAAATCACCAACGGAAAGCAAAAACTATGCAAAAAAAAAAAAGTGGCATTTATTTGACCACAAAAGGGACACTTGGTTACAATATGAGAAATGAAATAAGAAGACAGTGCTTCTCCTTGTTCAGCCTCTGCTGGGAACATGTGCTCCTGGGCACTGCTTTGTATGTGGGCAGGTCTGCAAACGACTGTAAAGACACTCTGGGTATCAATTTCGGGTTACAGATAAATTTTAACAGGTAAATGAATTTGCAAAAATATATTCTACAAGTAATAAGGACCAAATACAATTACACAACCAACATATTTAAGTATTTTTAGAGGAACTTAGCTACTAAATAAAACTAATCTGATTATTTAAATTGTTAGAATATACTTGAAAGAATAGGACACTACTTAAATCATTTACTTCACCCTCACTGCCCTTTAAATGTGGAAAACTAACTGCCACTCTTATTAATACTTGTTAAACACTTTTTTGGCACCTCCTCTAGACCTGGAAATGATCTAAGCACCCTGTATATCTACATGAGTTATGTGGTTTATCCCAAAATAACCCAACGAGTTAAGGTCTGTTGTACACCCTCTGTACAGTCATGTAAACTGGGACACAGAATGGTGAAGGAACTTGAAACTACGCTGCAGTATGTGAGCGAGGCAGGATCTAGACTGAGGTAATTCCAGTTTCAAGCTGGCATCCTTTACTATTTAACATTTCCTCCCATGGGAGTTCCAGAGGCTGAAAGTCTAATTCATTCAGTTATTATTTATTCAAAACATATTAAGTACATCTCTGCTGTGTTACAAGCACTATCTTTGGGACTATGGAAACACCCAAACAGATTATTTATAATGAAAACAAAGTGCTAAATGCTAGAATAGATAGTCCCAGAAAATACAACAGAAATATAACAGAGGCAGAGATTAATTCTGTGGTCAAGAAAGACTTTAGAAGGAGCCCACCCTTCCAGAGTGAGTGGGACTTCACAGAAGGAATAGAAGAGATAGTTTAGACAGAGTGAATACCAAGAGCAAGTTCAAAGTATCATGACAATGTAGACCTTTTTCCAGTAAAGATCAAGTAACCGCTTAGTGGCTAGAGCAAATGGGACATAGAAGACAATGTAATAAGAAAGCAGATTGGAAAAAAAAAATCAGTATTCTAGCCCATGCTAAGGAAACACATGGTTAGATCTATGTGCTCATTAAAAGCATTTGGCTGAGTTCTTTGGGAGACAAACTAAAGAACAGAGTAACAATATATTGTCCTCAGCACCCAGAGAAAGGGTAGCCCTAAACATGCACGCAATCACCCACCTCGTCTTCCCCTTTCACACACACATACGTGCACAAGCGTGGACATATTCTCCGCTCTCAAGTGCTTTAGACACTCGCAAAGAAAACCAGATTTGATGAATAGTCCTACCTTTCGTTTATGCCCCACTACTCATCTAATTTTATTTCACAGTGCTTCAAGACAGTCACGGTAGATTTCATCACCATTTTGCAATTTTATAAGGGAGGTAACTGAGGCACAGATTTAAATGAATGGGCAGAAGTCGCCTTGCATCGTCACTGAAAGACTATCTGACTGTAGAGTCTAATGTCCATCTTATTATTTCAGACTAAAATACACAATCATGGAGCCTCTACTTGGAAATTCAACTCACTTAAATTCTCCTACAAAATATTCTTGAAAGGAATAAAGCTGAATTTAAATAATTAGTTTTTAATGTATCCAATAGACCTTCCATAAGTAGCCCTTGGGTAATCAAGAAGGTCATTTTCTAAGGACTGCAAGCTTGCTTTTTAAAGACAAAATGAAATTCAAATAGAAAATGAAAAAGAAAAAAGAAAAAACAAAAAACAAACAAACAAAAAATGAAGATATAAAACCTTAGACCAAGAGGTAAAACCTTATGAGTTTAAGTTAATGCTTTGCTATGGCTTTGCTGAGCGATCTGTCACAGTCTTATAAATGACCTACATCTTAATGCACATATTGAAAAAAGAGAATAATTATGCTTAGTATGTCTACCAAATGATTCTAAGTCACTTGATGAGCCTGGCAATTTTAATTATACTAATGATTACATGAACAATACTTAATTTTTGACAGATACTAATTTTTCTTTATCATATTTAAGGATTTTCAGTGATTGCATAAATTATTCCCCCATGACCAATACCTTAATATCAATGCCTGGCAGCAATTAATTAATAGAATCAGTTATGTGCTCTACACACCAGGAGGTGAAGCCCTCAATGGTTATTATTCATTTTTGGAAGTAATTTCATCATTTTTATTCATCTTCATATGTGGATAGCAGCTAAGTTTATTAGCATCTTTAACGCTTTCTCACTGATTTCAAGCAAGCAGCAGCAGGTTGCAAAGATCAAATTCTTTCTGTGTAGGTTCTTCTGTGGGTGATATGGCTGGTGTCCCAGATTATATTATATTGGGAAGTGAGGTGGAAGTGCTCAGTAACTTTTTTATTCAGTGGTATCGTGCATCCTCTTTTCTATATGAGACCTGTCAGTGCTCAGTAGCTCAGATTTCACTGTCCATCCCCTCACCAAGCCACCTAAAGCTGTCACAACCCAGTCTCCACGGGCAAGCCTGGTAATGGTTTTTATTAAAAGTATTTAACACGTGACCTCTGACTTCTGAAAAATCAATCCTAGTAGCTGTCACTTGACTTTTGGTCCTTTCATTACTTGAGTGGGAGGAATTAATCCTTTTCACTGGTGCAGTGTTCCATCTTGAATTGAGGATTAATTTCACATTTTTTTTCCAGATTTAGAAAATAAAAAGAAGAGCTGAAAAACTTAGCATCTCCAAACCCCTCCATCCCCTCTGGTTACCACGACAGTGAATCTGTTCACAGATGAGCATGGTGGAGAGCAGTTAGTCTTACTGGTTTAAAAAAAGGATCTTGTTGGCCATTATTTCCAAATTGTCTGAGATAAATAACCCTGTACAATTCGGTGATGTGCTATTATCCTCCTTATGGCCTGCATTAATCCACTCCTTTATTCTTCCTTCATTTGAGATGCACACAAATATGAGAACAAACAAAAAAAAATTGATAAGCCCGCCAATCCAGCCCCAATTTTTTTTTAAAACTGCATTTCATAAACTTTGTTTTCAGTTCCACGTATCCCACTGCACACTGATAGCTTCCCTTACTCTCTCTAGAGTGAATTGCAGGGGAAGACCAGCCTCCGTCCAAACACATAGAGTTACTGTAGTAGAGAGTCTTTTTAAAAACGGTTTTATCTGGATAGCATTCCCATTAAAGGGAACTGGAGGGCACCATTTGAAAGAAGATCTTTGTAGCAAATAAGAATGGCGTGGCTGAAACATAGCAGAAATCTAAGAATCCTGAAACTTACTTGAAAGTCAGTTTTAGACTCTGTCCCTTATTTTTGTTCTGTATTTCTGGGAACTTGTTGAATCTCACGTGAAGTTTCTTGAAGAAAGAAATATGCTTTCAGTACTCATGAGGCTCTGCAGATTTTATTAAAGAAAGCCCCTCAGCACTTCTTAAAAAAAACCTGCTGTTACTGTATCCTCCATCCATCCCCGTACTTACATTCCCTCTGCCACTGCGCTAATTCAGAACGTAATTTATCAACGCCCAGAATATAGCCCTAGCTAGGTTAACTGATCCCCCTGCCTCCCGTGCCACCCTGCTCACACCCAGGTTAGTCACCTTCTTTATCAGAGAATGAGCCACTTAAGCTCTTTGAGCCCAAGTTTTCTCATCTGCATTATAAACTAATAACAGTACCTATCTCAAAGGATTGTGGTGTGGATTAAAGAAGACAGTGGGAACATGCTTAGAGGTTACATCCAGGTGCCAGTGCACAATAATTATGCAGTAAATTGTAAACACCTTAAGAGAGGAAAGGAAAAGAGAGAGCTAGTGATCAAGAGTTTAAGAGATAAGGAGGGAGACAATAAAGAAAGGCAAAAGTAAACAAGGGTAGGAAGGCAGGCAGGCAGGCAGGCAGCCAGGCAGGCAGCCAGGCAGGCAGCCAGGCCGGCCAGCCACATACTCTAAAGATGCTCAGAATGTGGACCTACTTATTTGTGTGTTGACCTAACAATTTTTCTTCTGTACCATCAAAAGGAGCACTGAGAGAGAGAAATTACCTAGTAACACTTTTAAACTCCTTCTCTTCCATGATTACTTATTGAGCAATTTACTCTGTAGAGTATTAGTCACATTTCTTGTCATAGCCAATGGAACCTTTAGGCATGGGTAGTGAAGAGATCGCGGAAAAGGGTGGAGACCAGAGGAGTGCAGAAAAGTGAAGTCATGCAATTTGTATTTTGGGAGGTAGACTTGACAGCCCTTGCTGATTTATCAACCGTCAAATGTAAAGGAGGAAAAGTCATCAAGAATGACCCCTAGGTTTCTGGCATAAGCAACTCGGTAGATGATAATGCATTTACTGGGATAAGGTTGTCTGAAAAATAATCCACTCTCAAAAAAAATTTCACAGGACCTGCTGGTAGCATCAATAAATGACAATTCAGAGAGGATGGAGAAACAAAGGTTACTCATATTGATAATATTCTAGTTAACATTGGGAAGGGCATTTTAAAACTTTATCATTTAGACTAAATTATATCTTAATACTATCAAAATTTTATATAATAACAGCATTTAATATTTAACCTTTGATATGTATCCAAATAACTAGTAAATATTTCTATTGATGATGAAAATGTCTAGTTGAATTTTAAAATAGAATAGAAATTAATCAACTAATAAAACAGTATTTTAAGCTCTATTAGGGACATAATTGTGTGAGCAATTTCCAAAAACGGTTTTGCCCATTTATAAACCTATATACTTTATGGCACTAACCAAGTATATATTTGATCAAATATCAGTAAGGTATTATAAAGGTCTGTGTATATTGTTCCTACAGTTATATACTATTCTTGAAGATTTGACAATTTTTTACTTCATGATCATAAATATGCAATCTCCTGTGACAAGTAAAGTTAGAAGTTTAGGTACCATACTAAAATTGCCATTCTTGAGTTCACATAGGCAACTGTTATCCAAAATAACCTAAAGCCATGTTAAAAAATACCTTGTGTGACACTGCTAGAGTGAAGTCTGCTGGTACTACATGAAGTTTGAGTTAAATATCTATGCAATGATAGAAGTATGGTATATACAAATTGAGTAATACCTTATTTTAAATACAATTTTTATGAACATGTCTTAAATTCGGTCAAGTACACTGCTTTGTTTTTCAGAAAAAATGAAAGCTAACCCATAGCGCTCTTACATAATGCCTCTGAAATAATACAAACACATTTTCACCATTATGTTTTTTTAGTTGTAAAATAGTCTACCCTTGATCTCTGTCCTGGTGGCTCCTACTCCTCCTGGCTGGTGCCAGTGGGACTCCTATCTAGAAATTAAGCCCTACTTGACCTGGTTGGGAAAAATGCTGTCCCTGATTATGTAATATACTAAGCCTCAGTGTGACAATTTTTCAGGTTGTTCAACTTCAAACAAAATACTGCCTATTCACTTTGATTTGGGTCTCAGTTTTAGTAACTGGGTTTCTCTGGTAGGGACGCCATCATGCTTTTTTTTTTTTGTGAATGTCCCTTTGCCTTGTTAATCTGCTTGGCTCATGCAAGATACCCAAGGCATCCTGGACTGAGTCCTCCAGCAGCTAGTGTCTCCTTCGGGAACCTGTCAGAGGCTGGCCGACTTCCCTGAAAACATTTACTTGCCTCTCTGAATCTAGGTGTGTGACCTGTTTTCATACTCTCAACTGCCCACAACTACTGGCCACCACCTAAACTGCCTCATCAGTGCTTTCTGACACCACCCACCCACCACCCACCAGGCACAGCTGCCATCTACCTTTGAATTTGTCTGGATACTGTGACCAGTCTTACTGGAGGGATAGCCCTATCCTGAAGGAGTGTCCCTGGGGATACTCATTCCTTTTGGTTTAGGAGCACAGACCTCGTGACACTGGCCCTGAATGCCATACCAATTCATCCCATGATCTGTCTTCTTCAGGACTATATAATCAGCACATATCAGATTCTAAAATTCACAATGAGAAACATCATCTGGAATATGATCCATTTCTTTTAAGTCCCATTTTTATATTTCTTAGCGAAGGTAAACTGGGCTAAATTTAAACTGATGCTGGGAAACTGACATGCTACCAACTTCTACGCCTTTAATCAAATTCTGAGAGCTCAAACTTCACAAGTCCAAGGGGGAAAGGGGAAGGCAATAATTTACTTAATCTACATCATTTTAGCATCATAGGGGCTTTGAACCAGTAGCTCAAGGTCAAATATGTTTCCAAACCTCTACTGTGAGACCCTCAATCCATCACTGTCCACGACCAAGGGCAGCCCATGTATACTGGCAATTTAGCAGTCTGGTAGGCTACTATTTTGCATTCTTTCCAAGTAACATTTTTGAAGTATTTCTTGAGTTATTTGAAGAAGAGACTCAGAGTTCTATTAGGAGAGGAGTGGACACCAGCTTAGGATGACCTGTAGAGTCTTTTCCAGTGGTGTGGTTAGTTCACCACTGGTCCCAAACTTGCATGCCCATTCCATGCAAAAAATACTAGTCACCTCTTTAAGACTTGACTCCAAATGTTAAGTAAAGCTCAGATGCCAGGCACAGGTGCATGGAAATACACTAGGATCTCCTCAATTCTTAAAGCTAGTGCTTAGGATATCTTATTAGATATTCTGTCTAGCAGGCAGTTTTGAATTACTGTTCAGAAAGAGAGAGAATGGTGTTCTGCAAATAAAAGCTACTCAATAAGTATAATAAGATGGGTGAGAGGAAGCGCACTGTTCCACTCTCAGCTTTTCATTAATTTGCTAAGTGACGTAAGGAATCCTCTACCTAACTGCCGCCATCACACATCACAGGATCTTCCCTACCTACCACCTAGTTGTTGAGAGGTGATCTATGAGAAGGGGCTTAGGAACTTGAAAAGCCTGCAAAATCCAAAGTTTTACTCTCATCATCATTTTTAACTTTATAATAATAATAATTATTATTATTTGCAGTAGTTATGGTAGAATGTACCCCTGTTTTTGAATTACACAAAAGGACACTAAAAACTGAGCAATTTTTTAACAGATTGAGTCTCAGATCACTTTGGCCTCACATGATTAGGTACTGAAGACATAAAAATACATAAATGAATGACTGGTTCTCAATGAGTCTGAATTACCTTCAAAATCACCTATCTGATTGCAACAACTAGATTATACTTTCCTGGAAAACAACTTTCTTTGCCACCTAAAAACCATTCAGTGGTGAAGAGGGGACTGATTGCTTTACGGCAGATTTTTTCCATACTGATGAGTAACTCATAGAAACAGCACTTTCTCCATTGATTATCGAACCTCTGTTGGGAGTTGATTCTCAGATATGTAACTAAGTATGGTCTGTATTACTGAAAGAAAAATGAAGATCAATTAATCTTTCCTGCAAGCTAGGCTTTCTTAGCCAACTAAATAAAATTAGCCACATACTCCTGAAGGAAGCAAGAAAATCATCCTCAAATGCAGAAAAACAGAAAGAGGTAGAGGTAGATTTGCTGTGTACCTAGCCTCTTCTTTTTGTAAACTCCTAGATTTAAAATAGTATTTTTTTTTCAGGTGATAATTTGCTATGCATAACCTAGTAGCCAGGCCTGTTTTCTTTTAGGTCCTGGAAGCTGGGAATGTAATTTCTGGGAGGTATTCACATTGTGACAAAACTCCATTACAACAAAGCAATTTGGTTGTTCCCCAGAGTTCATGATAGAGTGATCTTACAAGTAATACATTTCAGAATTTGTCAGTAACAACAGACTTTCTTCTCCCGCGCCTAAGTCATTCCCTGGAAGTAAGCTAGATGTTTAGGAGGATCATTAACTCTTTCAGATCACTAGCTCCTTTCTCAGACTATTCATTTTTACTAAATAAAACTACTAAAAGCAATGTAATAGCCTTGATGCAGGAACCAGAGTTAAAGAAAGCCAGGAAACATATACATCAGGGGAGTTAGATGTAAAATCATACCCTTGAAAGGCACAAGAAAATAGGCCAATATATAATTTAAGGCAGAAAATATAGTGTCCACTTATTTCTCATTTCTTTTTTGACTTAGAATATAGAAACCAAGATACTATTTGAGCAGTAAGTTGAATAAGGTAACTTCAGGATAATTGATTTCTCCAGATATTTAAGCATCCTAAGGCAAAGAGATAAGAGTTTAAATACTGATTTGTGCCATATGAAAATTCTTTCACGTATGGGATAAAACGCATTTATCAAGAATCACTATTAGGAATTCAGGGTATTGCAATAATGCAGTCATGCTAAACTGATCATGATATATAACAACTTGGTCTCTGAAAAATGAAACATTAGTTTAAAGGTTGTACATTGCTCAATAAAAGAACAAAAATCATAATTTTTACAACACTATACACTCCAAAATCTTTTTTAGGGTAATAAAACCAGAAACTTTAAAATTATTGTCTCAAAAAAAATTTCTATCTAATGTGTGATGGAAGAAATATGACTGCAAATCAGTCTCACCCTGTACAGAACAAACCTTTTTTGCTTTTACACGTACCAAATATTTAGGGATAAACATATACAGCTAAGTTATAATAAATAAGGAAATAAAATGTTAGTATGAAACATTTTTTTAAATGCAGACACAGCTATTTAATAGAGGCATATCTTTAAGCAAACTGTCAAATTAGGCCCTAAATAATTAATCTCTGAAACCAGCAGGCTTTCAATCTCAGAACAGCCATCTTAAAGACAGACTTACCATGTAATTACATGGGACATTACAATGTATTTATGAGGTCATTTGTTACAATGTACAGTAATTACAGAGTACTTACATAGCTATTTATGTCTCATAAGATGAAGTGAGACTAAATATTTTAATTGTGTTGGAGAAAAAAGGGAAAATATTTGAGTTCCAAATGTCAGGTGAGATTACAGGTCAGATTCACATAACTCCTATTAACAGCTGGTCGCTTCTAGAATCGCAAGTGTTTTTTGGTGCTCTCTTGTTGTAAATGAAAGCCTGAGAAATATTACTTCCAAGGATAAAGTAAGTAGAATTATTCTCAATTTCAATCTTCAGGTAATGCCGGAAGGAAGACCAAATATAATTTACTATTTACACTTTACATCCAAACTCTAAATGTCCAGGTGTCAACAGAGCTGCTGGATTAAAAGCAATGTGATACACAATGTTTTCACAAATGACACACCATACAACTAGATAAAATAATAAAATAGCAGTCCTTATGTTTTTCACTTCTGTTACTTTGGAAGAATACAGTATTTGCTTGGATTTTCAGAGCACTTCTCAAATACACAGCCTAAACACATTCTCATTTTCTAGAAGAGAGATTTTTTTTTGAGTTAAAATTTCAAAGTTGGGTTTCTTTCCCTTATTCCAATCTATACTTGAAAATTCTCATGTAGCCTAATATGTGGATTATAGCAGCAGACAGAAGAGGTTCCTCTTTGGATTAATGCACAAAGCAAATCTTGCTATTATTTACATATATTACTTTACTAATTTATATATTAAACATTCCAAATACCTATTGTGTTCCAAGCCTGGTGATGTAACAGAGGCATATCTACCTAAAACACTTTCCATGAAGAGCATGGTCCTTCCCAGAGATAGATTCGATGATACTGTTGATAGACTGGCCTTAATAAATCTATCAAGATAAACAGATATACCATACTATGGTATCTTTTTGGCAAAATAAATTCTGGCTTTATATTCCAAGGTTATGCCTTTAAATTAGAACGGTCATTATTTCATGACTCATGAAATGCAAATAATGCTACCCAGACTTGGCTTATTCTTGCTAAGCTGCCTCCCATTAATGCAATTCAATGATTGGAAAGTGCAAAATAATTTTTAGTTGTGATGGTATAGACAGAATACCCCTTTCTCTGCTTTAGCCTGTATTGAGAATTTTAACAATAATTTTCTAGAAGGAATGAATGTCAACTCTTTTTTTGTCATGCAGATATTCTAACCACAAATTACTATAAATATGTGAGCTAATTAATTACTGTAAAAGCTGATGATCAATTTGACAGTGATACCAATTGCAGCCTCCTGGCAAAACAGAGATTCTATCAGTGTCTAATGACTGCTACATTCCTACATAATGGTCTCCAAATTTGCCAGATTCAGATACTCAGAGTCCACAGAACCATGAGCAGAATGCTTCCTGTTAATATGCAAATAAACCAATTAAAATTCACTAAGTCATTCAACCACCAGTCAGGTCAGTTCTGATCAACTGTACCAATTTTATTTATGCATGCAGGAAGAGCAGGTCCATTTCCTACTAAAGTTCAGAGAAGCTACTCAGAGAGCGGTTGAGAATATCTTCTCAGTAACTTATTCCACTTTAAGAACAGTAAGAGGCAGTTTATTGTTGAAAAAAAAAAAGGGCAACTGTCAATACTTCAATCAGTATCTCAATTAGATATGCAATCGTTATGTGCATAATTGATTAACAATTAACAGCACCTGTAGTTGGCTATAATTTTAATTATTACATTATGACTGATTACTTAAAATGATGTCTGCCTGAGTACTACTGAGTTATAAAGAAAATAATAAAACAATTTCAGAATAATTAGTCTATTAAAATTAAGATTAAAACCAATTAGATAAAATATTTTGTAAAGATTTTTGTTTTAAGTAATGTTAATGGATTTTCCTTAAATTATACAACATGGAGAGAAGCTGACCAATTATCATTCCAATGTAGTTAATCTGGCATTTTTCTGGAAGACATGGAAGTAGTTTAGAATAAGCTATTGCCCATCAAATAATAGGTATGAGAAAGAAAGTCCTAGATAACAGTGGATAACAAGAGAGCCTCCATTTCTAATCTGCTTTATTAAATATACACTTTTTAGAAATGGAAAGGTTTATCTTTTATCACAAATATGACAGTCTGTTCATAAGAGATCTTGGGCTGTCTTTTTTAGACACAATGTGAACACAAATAATGGTTTCAAACAGTTTTTTTTTTAAAAAGAGAAAGTCAATTTTTAAATAAAATACCTTAAAACCAGGCCATGGTAGCAAAGCATTCTGGTATGCAAACTACCATGGTGTTTTCATTTTGGTATTCTGAGAAGAATTTGTAGCTAATCAGGTTTCAGTCTTAGAACCAATAATCCCTCCAAATGTTTTCAAAAAGTACTCTATACAGTTTCATAATATTATAACATATTTTTGAGGATTTAGGACCTCACAAATTTGACTGAGGCACAAACTACAGTGATTTTTTTAGAATCTTTTTTGGTACAAATGAAATATTTATGCAAATGATTGTTTTAAATATACTCAGAGTTTGATACTAATTTCTGTTTCGAAACTATTCATTATAAAAATATTCAAATACAAGTTTAGAATAGTATGAAATACCACTTCACAATCACCAGTACAGCTATGATCAAAAGACAAATAATAGCAATATGGGCGAGGACGTGAAGACATTAGAACCCTGCTGGTAAGAATGTAAATTGCTGCAGCTGCTTTGAAAGACAGTCTGACAATTCCTCAAAGGACTAAAAACAGAATTAAATATGACCCAGCAATTTCTTCCTAGATGTTCTCCAAGAAAATTGAATAAATATGTTCACATAAAAACTTACACAAAAATGTTCATAATAGTGCAAGAGCATGGAAATAGCTCAAATGCCTACTATCTGATGAATGGATAAACAAAATGTGGCATGTCCCTACAATGGAATATTTTTTGCCTATAAAAAGAAATTCAGTGATGAATCTTGAAGACATCATGCTAATTGAAAGTAACTAAAAGAAGTCACTTTGCAAAAGATGACATAATGCATAGTTCCATTTATGAAATGTGCTGAACCGGCAAACTTAGGAGACAGAAAGCAGACTTGAGTTTGCCTGTGGCAGATGCAGGAAGAGGGTAAGAGAAAAAGGAGGAGTAGCTGCTAAAGGCAACAGGTTTCTTTTAGGGGTGATAAAATAATAAAATTAATTGTGGTGATGGCTTTAACTTTAAATGGGTGAACTTTGTGGTATGTGAATTATATCTCAATAAAGGTATTACAAAAAATAATTGCACCACAAAAATAGAAGAGGATAAGGAATCCCAATGTGCCCATCACCTAACTTCAAATTTTCAGTTCATTTTCACTTGTTTTATACATATATATATGTATATATATACACTAAACCCTCTGGATTGAGATTTTAAGAAATTATATATATGCTTGTAAAGTGAAGAAATACACCTACTTGTGTGGATATTGCTGTTAGTGGAAAGTACATTTTACAAGGACCTGAATATAATCTATTGGGAAACCTACAAGAAACAAACTAAGTCCTAAAAATATACAATCTCCCAAGACTGAATCAGGAATAAATAGAAAATATGAACAGATCAATGACCAGTAATACAATTAAATCAGTAATGGAAAAAAAAAAAAACAAAACCAAAACCTCCCAACAAACAAAAGTCTAGGACCAGACAGCTTTACTAGTTAATTCTACCAAACATTTAGAGAAAAGGCATCCCTCTTGAACATTACAAAAAAATCAAAGAGGAAAGAATGCTCCTGAATTCATTCTATGAGCCCATCATGACCTTGATACCAAAACCAGACAGACACTACCACACACACACACAAAATTATAGGACAGTATCACTGATGAACATAGATGCAAATATCCTCAACAAAATATTATCAAACCAAATTCAACAACATATTAATAGGATTATATACCATGATCAAGTGAGATTTATCACAGGGGTGCAAGATTTGTTCAATATCTGAAAAATCAGTCAATGTGATACATCACGTTAACAAATTGAAGAACAAAATTCATATGATCATCTGAATGATGCAGAAAAAGCTTTTGACAAAATTCAACACCCATTTATCATAAAAACTCTCAATAAAGTGGGTATAGAAGGAAAATACCTCAACAAAATAAAGTCTGTATATGAGAAACTCCTGGCCAACATCACATCCAGTGGTGAAAATCAGAAAGCATTTCCTCTAAGATGAGGAAAAAAACAATGATGCCTGCTCTCACCACTTTCATTAAACATAGTATTAGAGTCCTAACTGCAGCAATAGAACAAGAAAAAGAAATAAAAGGAATCCAAATTGAAAAAGGGATAAGTAAAACTATCACTGTTTGACGATGACATTATACTATATATTGAAAACACAAAAGTCATTACCAAAAAACCCCTGATAATTCAGTAAAGTAGTATACAAAATAAAGAAATACACTGCATTTCTATACAATAATAACAGAAAGGAAAATTAAGAAAACAAACCCACTTACAAGGTTACATAAAAAAGAATGAAATACCTAGAAATAAGTCTAACCAAGGAGGCAAAAGACTTGTATTTGTAAAAGTATAGGACACTGATGAAAGAAATTGAAAACATCACATATGGAAAAATATACCATGCTCATGGATTGGAAGAATTAATATTGTTAAAATAACCATACTGCCCAAAGCAATCTACAGATTCAATGTGATCCCTATCAAAAATATCAATTCCATTTTTCACAGAACTAGAACAAATAATTCTAAAATGTGTATGGAAACAAAAAAAGAACCCAAGCAGCCAAAGCAATCTTAAGGAAAACAAACAAACAAACAAACAAACAAAAACAAGAACTTTAAGTATCATAACGCCTAGATTTCAAACTATCCTACAAAGCTACAATAATCAAAATAGTATGGTACTGGCACAAAAAACAGACACATAGACCAATGGAACAGACTACAGAACTCAGAAATAAACCCATGTTTATACCCATGCCTATATAATCAATTAATCTTCAACAAAGAAAGTGAGAATACATAATAGGAACTAAAAAGTGAGTGTGTACTTGTGAGAAAGAGAATGATTACTTAAGTTCATATGAAATAAATTGTATTAGGAAGGGAAAAAACTATGTACTCAGGAGGAGGGTGGGGTATGGTGGGCAGGTCCTATGGCTGGAATGTTATCAAGCTGAATGCTTATGAAGCAAGGTGGGTCTATAGCATTGGCAAATTCAGACTAGAGTTAATGAAAAATCAATTTAAGCAAATGCCAAGCAAGTAACAATCATGGTACACATATATATTTTGGGGGTAAAATTACAGATTGGAAAAAGATATACATACATAAACATATTAATATAAATACATAAATAGTATATATTTATATAAATTTAATTAATAAGCTATATATATAAATATTCCACACATCTTGGTTACATACAATTGTAATACTAGCCCATGGTTTAGTTTTCCTTCTCAGTTTCTTTGTGGTATAAATTAAGTGGTCTAGAACACTGGAGGAAACATAACCTAAAGGCTATCTTTTGCTGTTCTACTTTAAATTTTTTAATCTGTACTTATTATCTATTGTCTTTGCTCTTAAATTTGATTGAAATATTATGAAAACATCTTTCAAATAATATGGATCAAAGCAGTAAACACTTCCTTCCTAAATCAATGTCCTAACTGAAGACATTAAGTCTGAAGTTTGAAAGAAGGAAAGAAAGAGAAATTAGTTCTTCTTTCTTTCCTGGAGTAAATCAGAATGTATTCGTTGGTAGCCAAGCAGATGACAACTTTGTCTCATCTAAGTTAATGTTACAGCCACCTTACTAGTCAACAATCCTACTCTTTAAAGTCAATGTTTGTATTATTCATGAATTCTGGCTGAACTCTTCTTTTTGCTCTAAGCTTTATGATTCATATAAAACACTGAAATGCTTGAATAAAAATATTTCCTCACTCCCAAGTTGCCTGCAGGTCGATTGTAAAAACATTCACTTTACAATCATTACGTCAGTGCTGACTTCCTGATTCCTTCTTTTATGTCTCCTTTTATTTTGTTTTTCATTAGTGAATTATGTAAAGATCATGTGATACAGCCTATGAACATTACTGGGAAAGGCAAATGATCAGAAGTCACCAGACAACATTCTAAGCACACTGATTTTCTCTTTTTTAGGATTAATGACTAGGGTCATTCAGCGCAATCCTTTAAATTTTGTACACAGTGGCATGTTTAATTAGAAGTCTTTCTTGCTACTTGCATATATATTCAATAACATGAGGCTAAGTACTTATGTGTATCTTATGTCTTAAATTAGAGATGGAAATAGAATCCTTATTTCACTTTGTTGTTTCTTACCTCAAAGAACGTGAATATTTTCAATACTGGTCTGAAAGTGGGGGATAGGAAGGAGAGTGTGGAGACATATTAACATGCAGAGATGGTTAAATTCTAATGTTCCACACTTATATAATTCTATAGTATAATAAACTCCCAAGATACTAAATAACTTCACTACTTGATTTCCTTATCTTGAAAATGAAGACATAGAGGCAAATTATTCTTGGTTCTTTGAGTGTTGATTATACAAATTGTTAATTTTCTCACACACCCCGCCCAGATAAAACCACTAGGAAATAATAACCTCACAGGATGCTCAAGAGAATTGACATATGATACTATATATCGAAGTGAGGCATATTGTAGGTGGTGAATAAAGCCATTTCTTCTGCCTGCAAAGCTATCAGTGTTTCTGAAAAGGCTAGGAAGGAGAAATTGAACCAACTCTCTAAACTGGGGGTGTGTGTTTTTATTTTGAAAGTATTTTATCCAACTCATAGTGAAAGAGTAGGAAACTAACAGAATGGCTTCCTTGATACTAAAGCTGTTTGCTGATTTATTCTGACTTAAAATTCTTACAACTTGTATTTTTCTGACAAACCCCCATCTCTGCTTTACTCGCTCAGCTGCTTTTGTGCTAAACAGCCCCCAACCTTTCCATTACATTCTCCACTCTCTATACATTCTTTACCCAGAATAACTTATCCTTTAACCCAGAAGCTGTTTTCCAGGAAGGTGGTCATGAGCTGATAGCCTCAGAAGAATGAACAGACCCTCCAGAGTTTCTCTGTGACGCCAGGTGGATTCATCAAGGTTAAGAATAATACAGCACCCTGGAAAGTGCCCTGGTTGTTGTCATCTTTATCTGTTCCATCTAGTTGTTGTATAAAACCTCAGGACCCCAACCCCAAGAGGGATTCACAGTCTCTCAGGCATCACTCAGCCATGACTCTCCATTTGCCTGGCAAAGCCATAAAGCTGTTCTTTTCTAATTCTCTCAAAACTCTGCCTCCATGTCTCAGTTTGTCTATTGGAGTACAGAGGCCACTTTTTCAGCAACAATAGTTCTCCTCCTTGCCTTCATCCTACCCTAACTAGATGTGGACAAGATTCCTCAGTCCTACTTTAGGCTTTTAATCAATTCTCTATGTGTTATAATCAGAAGTAAATTTTACTGAGGATTTTACTGTAACTTCCAGCCTTGTGGATTCTGGTGGCATACTGGTTCATCCACTCCCTAACCATAACTCACCCCTATAAAGTAGTATTTGCCAATTTCCATGGATCAGTACTTCCACCAAGGCCAATTTCAAGCTAGCAATGATTTAATAACCTCATTGCAAAATTTCTGAATAGTTAACAACTGGTTCTAATGAATCTGTCCCAATCATCTCCAACACATATCAAAACAGAATATGAAGCCAGTTTGCCAACAAAAAGCCTCAAGTCCAGAAGATAGAGTGGGACAAATCTGCATGGAGCACTACATAAAAATCAATTGCAAAGTCCTTGGGAGAAAGCCCTTGTTTGATTCAAAATTTTAATCTCCTGTACTACTTAGCAATCAAGAAATATTTATAGATGGAAAGATTGAAACTCAGATGGCCATACAATAGATTTTTGTGTTGTGACTTTCTATTAAATATCAGAAAGAATGACATGGCATTAAATTTAGAATTAAATCATTAAATAATACTGTAAGCCAAGCCTTAGCTTACTGGTAACTGCAAAATGACTAATAGCTTGAAAATATGTTGAAAAATTGAAAGTCTACGACAAACAATATATGCTTTGTAGCTTATTTAAGAATTCATATATCATTTTTAATTACATAGTGATGTCCACATCCTGCATCATGGTGAAAACATTTAAAAAGCTGATCTCTTAGGAAGCTGCAGAAGTTCAAGATTCTGAAGATCTCCCAAACAACCCAACTCATTCCAAGAGAACTTACAACATTTGGCTGGCGTCTCAGGCTCCTTGGAGGAGCAGTTCTGCATAAAGAGAATGTTCATTGCTACCTTTTCTATATATAAATACATATAAATACAGAATATCAAATTATAAAGTAGTTGAGCTCTTAGGGTTAAGTCATATGAAATGGCCAATAATCAACTTTTTTGACCAACAAAAATAGTGATTTCATACAGTTCAGATGAACAGAATGTTTTTTCATTACTCTTCCAGTCCAACTTTTTCAGATTTTAAGGAATAGAAGCCTCAAGGACATTTTAGATATTTTAGCTGAGATGCTTCAGAAATTTTTCATAATGGTGATACTCTGAACCAAAAATGATCAGGTTTGCTCAATTTTTTGCATGTGTTAAATAATACTGACTTGGAGAGAGAAAAACATATTTCATACCAGAGGGCAACTTTCAAAAAGGAATTCACCGGCACTAGAAGCTTGGACATTGTATAAATAAAAGAAGGGAGGTTCATAGGAAAGGGCAGATTTCCCCTAAGTTCAGAGTGTAGTCCTTCATTCTACCCCAAAATCTTCACAAAAGAATTTAAATCAGATGGACATTCAAAGGTGTAAGACTGGAAACAAGATTTAAGATTACAATGTGGGACGACTCTCTTCCATAACTTTCTGAACATTTTGTTTTCTCCATACACTGTTCGAAACAACAAAACACGACAAAAATCTCTGAAATGTCACCAGTAATGAGATTCTATGCTACTAAATAAATCCAATAGTGGGAATGAAAATAAATACTGAATCTAAATGCCTGTAGAAAATAAAAACAGTAGTTAGATATGACAGAGTTTTATCTCCCGTAACCAAGCTTCTACACTTTACATTCACTCACTCGACAAGCAGGGGCATGCAAAGATTAATCCTCAGGTTTCAAAAATGGCCTAGATTTGAATCTGTTGTGACAGTCACCAGTTGTGAGTTCCTGGGTGCTAGTCACTCATGTGCTCTGTCCCTCACTCTCCCCATCTACACAATGGGAATAACAACCCCCAATCAGGCAACAGATGCAAAGCACCATGAGTGCACTGTTCCAGATGGCTGTGTCAGGCTAAATGCTGAGACAAAAAATGAGCTCTCCACAGAAAGAGACTGAAATGAATTATGTGCAGGAGAAATGACAGAGTAGCATCACTAGGGAACTTTTAAAATGTAATATAGAAGGACTTTTGAAAACTAACAACAGAAGAGGAGAGGGAAGAGAAGGAGAGGGAGAAGTGCAGGAAAGAGAACTTGCTTTAGCGCTACCACACTGAAACAGGAACAGTAAATGTTAATCCTGTGTCAATTAAAGGTTTAACATAGCCCTTTATAATAAAGCCTGTTATTACACAGAATAGACCTAGAAGGTATGGCGTGATAAATTCACATCTCACCCATCCAAGAATCACGTAAAGTGCTTTGCTATAGCAACATTACTCCACAAATATGAGTTCCAATATGAGTTCCAACCTGAAAGAAAATCTTTCTCTCCATGGAAAGAAATGAGATTAACACACATTCCCCCATCGGAGTCCCATATAATTCCCCAGGAGTCCCATGAGGTTAACTACTCAGATGTTTTATTACACATATACAATGCCAAATATCCACATGTTTGTATCTTTATACAAATGGTAAGTGTCATATATACACTATCTGTGCAGCCACACACCTGTGAATATTTTCAGATTTTTGTTATGTATTAAAACCCTGTCTACATAAGAGAAAGCCACTTAGTCTGTGTTCCCCTTTAGAAGGAAAACAAAAACCAAATGCCTGTTGCGATTCCAATTATTTATGGAAGAACAGAATATCTGACTACAAAGCAAAACCCACAGTCCTTATTATTTCTCAAAAAAGCAAAAATATTACAGCCAAGATCCCAGAATACACCATTCTCTTTCTCTCTGGATGCTTGTGTGGGAACCATTCAGCAGCAGAAAGCTGCCATCACATGGGCTATCGTCCTAGCTGGGGGCTTCACAAATGTGTGGAGCAACTCAGGAGTCCCATCGGCTATAAATACATCAGCATGGCTGCCGATCTACTCTATGAGCTGAGGCCATGGGGGAGCTGAGGCTTTTTGTAGAATGAGGGCTTTCTTTCTTCCAATAATCAAAGAATCACTTGGGCAGAGTCCATCGAAAGAAGGGAAATTTCACCGGGAGACTAGCTCACCAATTTGCTGCTCAACTGGGTCATCGAGATGGCAAAGGAGGGGAGTGTGGGGGGCAGGGAAACAATCCTTTAACATCTCTGTCAGAAATTGAATGAGACAAACCCATTCCACAAGATTTTCTAATTTTGTCAAAATTATATCTGCTGTCAAGTCAACTATTAGGATGCTGAAGCAGCAGTAAAATTGACAGAGCTGGATGAACTCTCAGACTGTGTCCGCATCTGGCAAGCAAATATGGTGGATGAAGAGAAAAACAAGCAGCACAGGACCATCTTTAACCATCCCGATGACAGGAAGTGGGACACTGTGAGGCTGCTGAGCGAGGTGACTGGCTGGGAGGCCCGCTCTGCACAAGATGCAGGCTGAGTTGGATGCAGCGGTCCAGCGCCAAAAGAGGCTTACAATTCTCTTCCTGGCTCATGTTTACTGCAGACATTTAAGGGGCACAGTAAGTCTTTCAGTGGCTCAGAATGTTGCCTGTAATGATCATAATCCATCCAGAGTTCCCCAGCCTCCCAATAGTCCATTGGAAGAACAGAAAAACTTACAGCCAAATGCACTCTAAGAGCATCAATACAGAGGCAGCCCCAATCTCTAAAAAGACTGACTGGTGGTAGACTTGAAGGCCACTTTTATCCCTCAAATTTCATTTTTTGCCTTTGTTTCCTACATCTCTCAGACAGATTAAGTCTTGGTTGGCTCTTATTTTAAAGGAAAAGCACAGATCTCTTTATCTCATTTCTACTCTAATGATGATCTTGTAGACCTACTAGAGATGGTAAAGTACCTTAAAAATTATTGTTATTTAGAAAGAAGTATGAAATATTAATATTTAGGAAATTAACTTGTGTTGAAATACATGCAAACTACTTAAGAAATAGAGTATTTCAACACAGAAGTTAAATTTCTTAAGTAGTTTGCATGCATTTAGACTGCCACATTCTGACTCTCTTATTATCTGACTGCCCTTTTCTTCACTGCCTCTTCTTTTTCTAGTGTCTAGCACTGATTATGTTGGGTTTGGCCCCAGGTCCTCTATTTCTATCATTCTACATCCTCTGTAGGTGAGTGTCTTTAAATCAGTTTCCATGGCTACAACTATCACCATCAATGGGTGCCTAGCAAAGCTGTAGTCCTGGCTCCAATACTGACCCAAGTCCCAGAATAAAACTTCTAACTGCTTTATCAACATCTTAACCTCAATATTCTGTAGTATATTAAACTCAGAATGTCAAAGATCATATCCTTTCCTAGTGTAGTCCCACCATCAATTTTGGCTTCTTACTTTCCCAGACTTCTTTACATCAAAGCAAGCATGAGGTCCTATTGGTTTTATTTCTGGGTGTAGCTCAGACCCATCCTTCCTTTCCATCTGCATGATCATCACCCTGGTTCAGCTCTCATCATCTCTCACTTGAGCCACATCAGTAAGCTCCAGCTGGTCCATGACTCTGTGGAGTCACATGGCATTAGGCATGTCCTAGCATAGAAGTATCACTGAGGGAAGGAAGACATTTAGAGTAATTGTTCTTGCTCATATTTTCCAAGGAATTTAGAAGAAGTGAGTTATTGTTTATTGTCTCCAATAAAAATAAAGCAAGGGGAATGGAAGGTGAACCAGAACTCATTTCTGATTTATCTAAAGACAGTGATGTTAAAAAATATCTGAAACTTGGAAATAGGGGAAAAAAAGACACGTGACATTTTTCATGGGGATTTAACAGGCCAATACGAGGATCATTTCATTATTTAGGGGAATGTACTATGTTAAACTTACTGTTTACTATTGTTAAAGGACCCCTGCTCAGTGAAGCTATAGGTTAACATGTAGATTTTCTGTCCAGCAGATAATGCCAATAACTTCTGTCTGGGAGGAAAGAAAATGTCAAAATTTATAGTTAATCACCCCAATGGACATTAACAAATTTCATAACTCCCCTAGCAACTTTATTCTAACATTCCTTTATTAAAGTGCCCATAAGTATCAGCCCTGCCATCTTCTTAGTTCCATTATTAACTAATGAGAAGAATAAAATGTTTGATGTGTTCATTTTATATTTACATGGGAGTCATATTTTTAAGGTTTTGGAAGTCATGCTTTACCAATGGCTTAAAAATAACCAATTCTTAAGAAAACCTGCATTAACTCATGAAAAGTGTCTTTCTTTGCACTGTTAATATAACAGAAAGGGAGGGAAAGTATTATAGTTTAATTTAGGGAAAAAAAACTGAAGTCAATAAAATTTGGTTATACATGTTACCAATGATAAACCTTTGGTGTCCATGTTGGCTCTGAAACACCAGACCTACCTGAAAAGCAAAGCCCACAGGAAATTAAACAGAAGAGACCTTCACTAGTGCTGCTTGGTTTTTTTTTTTTGTTTTTTGTTTTTTTTTTTTTAGTGGGTTGCTGCTCACTGTACTGTCATGACCAGTTTCTCCAAATAGCCATGTTTTTTTACTTAACTACAAAGGCATAGTCTTTGTCAAAAGCTTTTTGCTCGAATTTTTCTGTGCTACACTGTAATACAATGAAGTAGAGGAAGCCAGTAAAAGGGCTGAATAAAGGGACTACTGATTTCAAACCAATTAAAGAGAACTCTTTCTTTGTGACATATTTAGTCAGATTGTAGAATTCAGGGCTGGGGGAGATCCTAGAGTTGACTGAATTTTTCAAAGGTCAGTGTAATTTTGTAGTAATTGTAGTGATGACCACGAGGAAAGAAAAAGTCAAACCTTGTCAAAAAAAGTTAAACCTTTTTGAGCTCCACGGTATGATAATCTTTCCTTTCTTAGGACTTGCATAGCAGTGATGGCTTTAGGCTTAGAATCCAGCCCCCGACTAAATAATGCACTTACATTGTTCTCTGTTGGTTTTTGGAATGTACGTTTTATCCCCTACAACGAAAAGGCAATTACAGTCTCAACTAATTCCACTGCTCTGTAAAGCCGAGATCCTTCTCTTACTTTCTACGCGTTCCTTGCTGTGTTGTACACGCACTAGAGACATCAAACACTAATTATCTTTATTTGCACTAATTTGTAATTTGAAATTTTCAGTTCAGTTGGGTTTTACAGGTAAAGGACAAGATCTGGGGGTTGTAGCCTTGCAGCAGAAACAGTTTTCTTCTGCCTTTTAAAATATACTCTACCCAAGACTCAACTGCCTGGGGCTCAATGCTCGGCACAGTGAATCCCGCAAAAGAATCACCTGGAGAATCTTGTTAAATGCAGATCTGGATTCAGCTGGATGAATGCGAGGCATGAGGGTACAGCTTGAACAAGATCCCAGGTGCTACTGACATTGATGCTGTGGACAAGAGACAACACTCTGACCAGCAAGGGCTTGGGTAGTTTGTTTCACAAGCAAATGGCAATCCATTTTAGGCTGCCAGCTTCTGAATAAAATCAGGAAGCGCAGCCATCTGCAATGCGGATAGGAGTTCAACTGAGGTTTTTCAACTAAACCCTCTTTATTTCACTGAAAAATACATGTTTCTGAAAATCCAGACTAACTTCAGAGTAGATCTGTCTAGTGTATACAACTTGGAGTGACATCTTTGCCCATAAAGAAAACATTTCATCTTAGCTTGGCATCCAAGGCTCTTTGTAAACTTGACTTAAACGACTATCCAATCTTCTCTCTCCCTTCTTCACTCACCAGATGCTCTACAAAACCTGCCGCATATATTGACTTGCTATTCTCTATTCTCGTACAGTTTTAGTAAATGATTCTCCCATACCTGAAAAGTATTTCTTCCACTCCTCCACCGCTTTCCCTTCTCGAATATCAGTTCAAATGTTACATCCTTCTTAACGTTCCTTTAATCCTTCTCTTTCCCTCAATTCTTACTTAGAGATAAATATTCCTCCTCCCGTGCTCCTACAGAATTTAGGCTTTATATACACAATTATATCCAAGCAAATAATATCACAGTTAAAACCAGTCTATGGAGACAGATAGATAGAATTTATTCAACTGGGTCAACCCTGACATCCGTGGACTGTAAAGGTTACTAAGACAGAGTCCTGGCCTCAAAGAACTTACATTTTGAATGAGAAAAGAAACTCATAGCTATAGAAGACAATTTATCTAATTGTATGTTTTGTGAAGAAGACAGATTAAGGCAACGTGACTAAAAGCAATGGTGGCAGAGACGGGAGGCTGTTTGAATTTGGAGGTCTCTCTGAGGAATATTCATGTTTTCTGAGGCTTGAATGAGATGATGGAGGTGGAAGTCTGAAGATTTGGAGGAAAGCTGTGCCAAGCTGAAGAAACAGCAAGTGAAAAGATCCTCAGTAATAAAAAAGGCATATTTGGTTACTGACATGTCAGATGCTGCAGAAAATACAGGAGGCAGGCGAGGAGCAAAGGGAAAGGGGGCATAGAGGCAAAAAACAGAAAGCAGTGATGCTATCACCGCCAGCAACAAGAGTCAAGATCAAACAAAGTATTAGGAAAAAGAAGAGCCACAGTTGCTCCAAAAAAAAAAAGTTCTGAGATTCTTCCCACCTTCCCCACCTAAAGAGACTGCGTGGCAAAGGTCAAATACTTAAGTACGTTAGGGGTTTCCCACACAAGTGCTTTAACGGGTCTGGTCGGGAATGAAAAAAAAAAAAAAAATATATATATAGTCTACATTGATAACTCACTGCTATGCAGTTTCTTTAAAAATTCAGCACTCAGTGTTGAAGACTGCGTTCAATAGTATATATTTTCCTCTACTACAGATACAGCTCAGTGTTTCATTCTTCAGTGAGAGATTCCAGGTATGTCAGCATTGCCAGGGCCTTTTGAAGGCTGCAGTTTCTGTGGTTACCATATGCAATCCCCAGTCCCACTGGAATCACGGTACACGTGGTGAAGAACAGAGATGCAACTTGTGTGCCATCCTCTCTGTCCCCTTCACTTACTTGAAGGGATAATTAAACTTGCCGCAGTAGTTCAACACTATTAATGTTCACTGCGAACCATTACAAAGAATGTGGCAATTTGCTTATACCTAAAAGGGGGAATCAGAACTAGAATGTGTGTCTCTGTGGGGACTGCATACAGTTGTTAATTGATCTGGGGCTAAACCTTAATGTGTTTGTCTGTCTCTTTGCTGCTTTCAGCATTTTAAGACGTCCAAACACTACTACCAACATTTTCCTATGCGTTAACCTCCACACGTGAACTTGAAAGTTACTGAACTTTGTAAATACGTGATTTTTTTAACTTATGTGGATGTATTGTTGTGTGTTTACTGCTCTTCTCAGTTTTATTCAATGAACTTGTATTTTTGGAAAAAAAAAATCACGTGTAATGACAGCCTATGGCAATGCCATTGAAAACCTTTACAGAAAGAACTCTGCTGACTACAAATTTGTTACAAACAGGACGAAAAGTGAAATTTAAGAGGCAGAAATATAACTTGATTATGGGATTCTGGATGACATAGAACAATCAGGACTCCTTTAATTTAACCCCTACACACCATCATGATTGATTTAACGTCTTACTGTTCTTCTGTAGAATTGTTAATTGTCTTCTCACACATCGTTCTCACCAAACGATATGGATTTTTTAATTAACTAATATAAATTTATATATCTATAATTTATTTAAAATTTCAGGAAATAGATGATAGTGTCTTTGAAAAGTCAGAGGATAGTTTTCTCTTGTCTTGCCCCATCCTCCACTCTCCTTTTCATTTCAAATACATTTGGGAAAAATTCCTTTTAAATGTATCTTGCAGCTTGTCACTGATGCTTCTTTTTTCCACATCCCTTAATTAACTCTTTTCCTCAGGCTTGCCCGGGGCCCTATTGATTTTGCTCTCCTGCACAACATTATCAGTGGAAAGGAGCTGCTTCTCTATGGCTGTGGAGCATACATGCTGGTGCCTCACAGAGGTACCTGGCCACATGTGGGATGTGGAGACTCAACAGATATAACTCACTTGGACAAGAGGAGTGAGCCCCTGAAGTATTGTTGAGTTGAAAAGAACGCTTATATTGAAGTAACTGAGCTTAAAAAAAAAAAAAAGCAGAAAGATAAGAACTAAAGAGAGAAATTATGGGGGGAAAAAGATGTAATGTGTCGAACAATATTTTCAATGGCATGGAAACCCAGTAAAACAAAGCCAGCATTTATTTGCAAATAGATAGCTTTCAGGCAACATGTGTGAAATTTAAGATTTAATTTTTAAACTGGAGTTCAGTACCAAATGATTTTCTAGACACAACTATTCACTGAATAATTTGAGGTTTTTTTTTTTTTTTTAAAGGATTTTAATGACATTTGCTTGTTAAATCCTAACCAGGTCATAATTTGCTAATCCTACCCATCGAGTTCCATTTGACCAAAATCCTTCAATACAGCCATTTAGCCCTGATTAACATACATAATCACGGTGAATCAGGTCAGACACTGAACACTCACGTTCAGGGAACTGCATCAACCACAAATGGTAAAAGCACAAAAGGACAATTCTCACCAAACTAATAAGATTTCAGAGGCTTTGGTGTAATTTCTTATTATGGGAAAAAAATCATATGGTGAATTATTATTTCTAAGAGCTCATACTTTCGGCTCTACAGGACTAAGTGAGATTATGGTATCTTAAATATAATCGCAACATCACTACATTTAATTTGCAACTCTGCACCACTTGTCTGCATGTGGCTGATCTTGCTGCTCTTGAAAATGCAGGAATAATCAAGCTAAATTATTTCCAGTTAATAATGTATCATTATCCCTCTTTTACTATTTGCTACTGACTCATAATCAAGGTTTGGATCCAGTCAATAATTGTGTCCTTTTCTCTCCAGGTTAATTTATATTTCTCCATCTGTGAGGAGCTTTTTATTTATCACCATATGAATCATCATTCTTAGAGAATCATGTGTCGATTTGGGGTGATATTTAAATACTCCTTAAGAGAACAGCTTTTCTGAAACAATCCAAAGATACCATAATTATCTAAAGCTTGCTTTCTAATGAAAATATTAAGTAGTGAATATGGCTCCCGCAATCCAGTACAAGGTAATGGAGACTCTTACACCTAACAAGACATTTTGAAAATTATGCAAAGGCTAGAGTTACAATGCAGTGTTTAGAATTGTGTTTGGCCCAGAGTAGGCAATGAATAAATGACTGCTAAATGAATAAATGACTGAACAACTAAATGAAGGAATGAATTTGATGAGGAAATAAAAATGATCTGAGATATGAGCAAATATGATGTAAGTCGAACCATTAGCAATGCATCCTACAGGTCAGTGTCATTTTGTAATGATAACTAGGAGAAAAATGCATATATCTTTGAAAGGATATTTTGGTAAAGATTGACAATTGACAGTTCCTTGAGAAAGGATATGTTTCAAAATTCAAAACTGACATTATTCTCTGATGAAATAATCATTCATCAAACATAATCTTACATGGAAGAATACAATTTAGGATTTGTTGTAGTCTTAAAAATTTTCATTAATCTTCTATTTCCCTCAGTTTGATCTGAAAAAAATCAGCTAGGGAAAACACAATCTACTTCTCAGAATTTTTTCAAGCTAAAGCTAAATGAACACACCATATGATTAACTCAGCTAAACAGGCATGTATTAAATGGATTCAGATCAGTCAAGCTGGTTGGCTGCCTGAATTAACTACTTGTTTAAACAAATTAACCAGTCAATTCTGCCAAAATAGAGTCTCCTATTCCTGTAATGAAGGATCAGTCACTCTGAAGCAGGGAAGATATAATTAAACCATTTTATCACAACACGGCAAACTAGGTAAAATTGATGTGGAGGGTCCACAAATGGTCTTTTTATAAAAAGAAGCTTTAAATGAAAATAAGTTGCCATGGCCTTTATAAAGAAAGGAAGAAGACAGAAAGATTCATTGGTCTTTCATTACTCCATAGCAATTCTGACAACTTCACTGGACAAGGGGAGACACACTGCCAGGCAACCTAAAAAAATGGAGCCTGATGACTCCCACCTCTTGTTTTTCATGCCCTGCGAATCCCCTCCCCTAGTCTGGGCTGGATCTATTGACTTACTTCTAACAAATGGAATATACTAAAAGTGATGGTTACAAAAAGACTCTGGCTTCTGTCTTGGGTTGCCCTCTCTTGCTGGCTTGCCCTACGGGAAGTCAGCTGCCCTGTTGTGAACTGCCCAATGGAGAGGTCCAAGCAGCAAGGAAGTGATGTCTCTGGCCAAAATCAGCAGTCCCTGGGCACTGCCAACTGTGATGCATGTGAGCTTCAAACCAGATTCTCCCCAGTCAAGCTTGAAGATGAGAGCAAACAGCTCCAGTCATACTTCCTGAGTCTTGTGAAAAACCTTGTGTTAGAGGCATTCAGCTGAGCTATGTCTGGATTCCTGACTCTCAGAAACTGAAAGATAAGACATGTCTGTTGCTTTAAGACAAAAAGTCTGGGGATAATTTGTTATGCACCAATAGGTGACTATTACACATTGCACAGAAACAGACTCACAGACATACAGAACAAACTTATGACTACCAAGGGTTAAAGGAAGTGGGAAAGGATAAATCAGGAGTTCAAGATTTGGGATACTAACTACTACATATTACACATCATTTATTTCACACTTTAGATACTAATATAATTAAAAATTACCTTCAGCTATTTCATCTGTATTTATGGAAGTAGACTGCTGAGAAAGTTTGCATTCAGCAGGGCTTTTCTAGACTGTAGAAGGGCAAGTACTTATAAGTACTAAACAAAGAACTTCGGTATTATATATGGCTGACAAATAGGCTTAATCTTATCCTTAGAGGGTAACAGAGAAGAAGGCAGCCAAACCTCCAGGGCCAAATTGCCTGGATTCAATTCTGAGCTCTGATATATAATAGTTCTGATCCATTGTGCTAGTGATTAAAACTCTGGGGCCTCAGTTCCCTCATCAGTAAAACTGGTAATAGTACATAAAATAAATTAAACACATGTAATGTACTTTTAATTAATAGTGCCTGGCACACAGTAAGCACTTATAGGTGTTACTTGCTTATATTGGAAAATAAATCCTGAAGAGTTTTCTCTTAGTATTCAGTGGCAACTGTAAGAGTCAAACCTTTGAAACACGCTCATAAGAAGAAGAGCTACCTGGAGAAATCTGTGGAGTTCACATCTGCAGGGATTAGGGTAACAAAACATAATTCTTAAAGACTAATAATTGGTACCAATGTGCCATATGGTACTTTGGAGCTAATTACATTTTCTGCACCATGAGGTATAAGGTAAAATTGTAAGAAGCAGAGAGTCTTTTATTTCAAAATTCTCTGTTCTGATTGTTTTAGGGTAAAGCCTCCCAGCATATGAATCCCAGGAAGTGGGTTGACGTGTATCTCTGTAAACAAGCCTTCAAAACAGCCATTGTCTGAATTCAAGGATGGAGACCATATAACTAATCACACATAATTAGAAGTTTAAGGTGATTTTCAATCTCCCGGTTTTCTTACATAAAAATCAACAGCACTTGGCCTGCTCCCCAAATAAAAAAGAAAAAAAAAAATCACAAAAATCTCCACCTGAGCAGCCTTTACTATAGTTAAAATATTTGAACCAAAAATTTCAAAGCAACTTGCAATAGTTTAAAAAGATTTCTGAAATCCTCTACCACGTTGGAATAAAAGCATCCTTGGAGCCAAGAGTTCATCTCTGCATAGTACTCTTTGGAGGCAAGTGGATGAACTATAGGCATTTTGTGTCTGTCTTAAGAAATGGAAGGACAACTAAAAAGTTGAGGGGTTTTGTTTTCTCTCGCTTGTTCTTCTGCCTGGCTAGAGTGAGGCTGTCTACTACAAACTGCAGTGCTCCCGCCCCTGCTCAGCACGAACAGCCTGCTTAATAAGCCTGGATTTTCCATTATCTCGTGACTTACAGCACTTATCCCTACCCCCTCCTTTAGGAACGTTATTCTCGTCATGCATCAGTTGTATCTCAGTAAAGCTGGGGTTAAAAAAAGAATGCTATTCTTCTCTTTTAGAAGCCCCCTTCCCCTTCAACATTATAAGTTTCCATCTATCCTCACACCATCCATTCTCCAGGTCAAACTCAAGAATATCCGTCTCTAGGAAACACTCATCTCACAGTAGAGATGTGCTCTAGAATCAGGTTATCCATATATCGTTTCTGGATTCGCAGAATCCAGACATGTTGGGATTATTTCTTACCATATTTTTTTGCCTTGGCTTCCTCATCTGTAAAATGGGGTTATACAGTACCAACCGTGCGGTGCTATGAGAACCAAAAATATAAAGTATATATACCCCTTAGCATTGTGCCTGATACATAGCAGGTATTGCCAAGATATTAATTATTAATATTATTGCCATCAGTATTATCACTGCTACGACTGTTAACATTCCATACCTTTCTCTTCTCCTATTTTTCGTATGCAGGAGAGTAATTTTCTTCTCTGCTTCTTCTCCTAGAACCTGGGCTGGCAATTGGTGAGGGGACAGCACTATTTAAACCATCACCTGGGATGGAACTTTGTGCCCAAGGAGGACGACTAGGTTTTGCTGTAAAATAGAATGCTGCTGCTAAATGTCAGACATCAGTATGAAACCTCTTTTGACATGGCAAATGCAGGAATAATTAACATAGGTGTGTTTTTAAAGTGCCACAGAGAAGATAAACACTTATAGCATTTTCATTCAAACCATATTTTGTCATTTTGCAACAAAAAAATGAAAAACATACTCATTATCTCATCACACATTAAGTTAAAACATTAATGGTACACACCCATACAGAAGCGCCCATAGGTACACATGCACATGTACATATACGTACACACACCTCTATTACAATAATAGGAAATCAGATTTTTAAAAACTGAAGTATAGTTAGTTTACAATGTTGTGTTAGTTCCTGGTGTACAGCATAGTGATTCAGTTATACATTTATATATTGTTTTCATATTCTCTTTCCTTATAGGCTATTATAAACTAGTGAATATAGTTCCCTGTGCTCTACAGTAGGACTTTGTTTTTTATCTACTTTGTACATAGTAGTTTGTATCTGCTAATCCCAAACTCCTAATTTATCCCTCCCACCTGGCCCTTTCCTCTTTGGTAACCATGTTTGTTTTCTATATCTATGAGTCTCTTTCTGCTTTGTAAATAAATTCATTTGTGTCAAGAAATCAGATATTTTTGTTGTGAACTCTGAGCTTGAGTAAAACTTACCCCCAGGAAGCCTTTCCTACTGAAACCCTCTGTTCACGAATGGACAGTGTTCTTTCCTCTAAACACACATGTCCAGTGTAAATGTCCTGAAGGCTACAGTCTATGAAGAGCAATTGTCCTCTCCCCCAAAGGTGGTCTTTGCAGTCCTACTCCTCCCTCCACTCATCCATCCTCATTCTGTCCAGCTCCTCTTCACAGGCCAAGCCTGGTCCTCTGTTCTTTGGCTGACACACAGTGTCGCCATCTGTGGCCACTCACCCTGTTCAAGTTGTCATCTTAAAGACGGAGGAAACAGAATGGAAAAGGAGGCTTCCTGAAATCAACGTGACAGTGTCACGATTCCCCTATAAAAACATTGCAGCTTTAAACTTATGAGAGTTCAGCAGTTGGACAGAGATATGAATCTTGTCACTTCTTTTAAGGCCAGATAACAAAAGAAAGGATGAGAATGGCATTGCAAATGAGAAAACTGAAGGCTGAGAAATCCTGATTAGACACATTCTTGAGAAGAGCTCACTGAATATGTAAGAAGGCATTTTATATCTTAACCTTTACCAGGGGTGAAAGAAAAAGCTACTTCTTAATTTTAATCCAATGCACATAAAAAAGTAATAATTCTTTTGATTTTAAGTTGTATTAATTTGGAAGGATGTATTTTCCTTCCTCCCAAAATCTATGTGAGACTTTCAACATGTTTATCGTATGTTCTATTTACATAAGTATGTGTAAATCTTTTTAATACTAATTTGAATTGCTAAATTTTTTTCTCACAAATCTGTAAAAATTATGATGCTTCAGGGCACAGAATAAATGACCCCCCACTGAGAAAAAGCTCCTTTGAAAGAAATCAGAGACAACACATAAAATTAATCTTGTTTCTGACTAAATTTACCTCAGAGACCATCTACAAATTCATTTTTGCTACCAGTGTTCAAGTGGAAATCAAATAGTACATACAATGGAAGCTCTCAGCTAGCCCCAAAGTAATAAGTTTGCAATATGGTGCTCTCACAGGGGAATCTTTGAATGCTGTGAAGTGCTTACATTTTTATGCCTGCAAAATAACTCTATCTGTGGTTATCATATAAATGAATCTCCTTCACATGTAACTAATCCACACCAGATCTGGATTTTATTAAGTATGATACTTTGGAAATTTGCTATTCACACAGCTAAATGTGTTTGAGTTATGTCCACCCAACTGGCCAAATCCTGAACATAAAGTGTTACCCTTTACTCATTAACAATTTTGCAAGTGTGCTTGGAAATAAGCATTTGAAAATACAAGTTCCCAACAATCAAAGTTCTGAATAAAGTAAGGTACAAGCTTTACATAAGTGTCAGGTGTAAAATAAGAAAAAATGATCAGGAATTTTATCTGGTCCAGATCAGCAATGGTTATTGTCAATCATGACTATGTAGTTTCTTCATATGCTAGGTCCTTCCAAACGTCCACATGTCCTTCCAAATTAATAGAACTTAAAATCAAAAGGTTTATTACTTTATGTATAACTCAGTGGTGAGTTTAGGATTTTTTTTTTTAATTCTTGTTAAGGTTTTTACTCTAGCCAAGGTACTTAATTGATGAATATAGACAACAATGGTAAATCAAAGTTGTTTTACAATACTCTTTCCCAAAACAGTCCAAGATACACATGTGGCTCTTCTTGGGGAAAGACTCATTTTACGATATTAAAATAAAAATACATAATTAGTCAAGTAAGGGAAAATCTAGTTTTAAAAGAAAGGTCACAGAAAGTGCTCACCATCAGCAGCCATCAGAGAAATGCAAACCAAAGTCACACTGATACAGACACCACTTCACACCCACTGGGACAGGTATAATCACAAAGACAGATACTAAGTGTTGGCAAGGATGCAGAGTAATTATAACTCTCACATACCACTGGTGGGAATTTAAATGGTGCAGCAGCTTGGGGAAACATTCTGGCAGTTCCTCAGAAGGTTAAATATAGAGTTACAGTATGACCCATGACTCTTCGATATGTACCCAGGAGGAACAAAACATAGATACACACAAAAACTCATGCACGGATATTCACAGTAGCATTGTTCATGATAGCCCAGAAGCGAAAACAACCCAAACGTCCATCATCTGAAGAATGGATAAATAAAATGTGGTATGTCCATATAATAGAATATTATTCAGCCATCAAAAAGAGTGAAGAACTGACCCATGCCATAAATAGATGAAACTTAAAAACATTTTAGTAAGTAAAACAGACCAGTCATAACAGACAAAAATATCGTATGATTTCACTTATATGAAATGTCCAGATTAGGCAAATCCACAGATACAGAAAGTAGATTAATGGTTCCTGAGCCTGGCGGTAGAGAGGATGGTGACTAACTGCTAATGGATACATGATAAAAAACTTTCAAAATCAGATTCTAGTGACAGTTGCACAACTCTGCACGCATACTAAAAACTACTGAATTGAGCACTTTTTTTTTATCTTATATGAATTATATCTCAATAAAGCTATTTAAAAAAGAAGAAGAGCACAGGAAAGGCATTGGGAACTTTGGATTGGGTCTCAGCTTTGCATGTTCTGAAATTAAGATTTCATTGGGTAGGAAGAAGTGGGAAAGATGCTTCAGGTCAGGAAAGAGAAGGAGCAAGTCCCAGAGGCAGAAATTGCACTGTGCATCCATAGGACAGGATGCTGAAGCAGCGCTCCAGTGAAAGAATGGTGGGAAATAATAAGTGAATGAAAGGTGGAGGAGACCACAGAGGGCTTCGAAAGATGAGTGCAGTATATTTAATGGAGGAATCTAGAGGAACAGAGGTATCACCATCAGAAAACAGATTCTTGGGAATACGAGTGAATTTTGTTGGGGAGATCACAAGTTCTGGGTTTGCTGTGATGTCAAGGAGATCTCTGAAAGTCCCGGGTAAGAGGTTAGAGCTGTCAAGAATCATCAGCCTATGTAACCTTGGCCTATTTTAGTGATAAATTTATTTCTGGAACTATATAACATGTACATATCCCTACTGTCTCACTTTCCATTAATATTGGAAGGTCAAGGAAGTAGAATATAGAACCTTGAACAAACCAAGATTCAGAAAAATAAGAGGGTGTGGTCATTTAGGGATAAGAAAAGTGAAAAAAGTCTCCAAATTCTCAAAACATTCTCTCCAGCAGAAGAAACTTCTTCTGCTGTCAATCATCACATCTATTTAAAAATCTGATAATGATCAGTCAACCATTTTCAGGATTCCTTTTATGCCTAGAGTATTTCTTCAATGCACAGAGCACTCCTAGGACTGAAATTCATCACCCAGAAAATATTTATGACATGCAAAAATTCACCTTTCCCCCTCTAATTTCTCACAGGCTGTCACTTTTATTAGTAATATTGAGCCCGGTTACAGTTTAGAAAACTTAGCTCTAATGAGGCCAAGGACCTAGGTTCTCATTAGTTAGCATTTGGGAAGAAAACAAAGACATACTATTTTCCATACACTGCATCCCTAATGCCACCCACTTGCTTCCGACGTGGAGTGCCCTAAGCTTAGGACAGATCAGGCTGGCTCTCATGGTCCACTTCTGAGCACATAGTGGACATTACGTGAATAGAAAACACTCAGTGACCTGTGATGAATGAGGATATAATCCTGTTTAAACAAACAAATGAAAAATCCTGAAACAAAAGTTGCAAGTAAGAATCTTTTTTTCACTCTAAATGTTACACACTCATACTGAAGAACGTTCTTTGAAAGTAGCTATCAGTTCTTTTTCAGGATATGAAAGATGGTCCTATCACATTACTTGACTTTATGGCCTATTGCTCTGTCTGTGCTGACTTTTTTCAGCCTCATTCTGTTCAGTGAAAAAGGATGAGGATGACTGAGCTGAAGGCAGAGCCATCTGACAACCACTTCATAACGAGCCAAGTGCCGAGCAGCAGGTCTTCCTTCTGCTGAACGTGAAAGACGGTACCAGCTCATCCAGATTCAGAAGAGAACCAGAGGTGCCACTGACTGCCTCTGCGAGATAATGCAAGAGGACCCTTAATTCAACTCTCAGCCCAGGGCATTCGACGAAGCGTTGCCTGGGAGATACCACTGAGGAGTGCTCCTTGTAATGCCACTTGCCAACGTTCTGTGTGAAAGGGCTTCGTGGTAAAAGGGATTTATGAAATATCTGGACAAAGCTAAAGAGACTCCTATTAGTATTTCCTATGCTGATAGGATTTGTGAATTTTTAAGAGCAACATACAGGCAATAGAGTTTCCCAAATGCATTTAGCCCTTACAGGAGAATACATTTTGTGAATCATTATATTTCACTTAAAATCAGAGATGTGCCTTTTAAGAAAGTTTAAATCATTATCAACTCTGAATAACTCTAAAAAAACACGAATACTTTTAAAGCTCCTAAAAGGGACAGTTGCAAATTGAGATGGATAAAGTATAAGTAGGGCCAGAGCTTATTATGAAATTATTAAAATATTATGAATAACATAAAACTATTAAGAAGTATTAAAAGTAACATTTAAAGTTACTAACAGGGTATCTATCCAGTAAATACTTGATTGGCCTGTAATTTAAAGATTATAAAACCAAATCAAAACTGTATAGCACATACATAGTAGAAAACTTCGTCCTTTATGCATAAAGATGTGTAGAGCACACGTTGGGTGGTCCATCAGTATTATTTTAAATTCAGTATGAAGAGTGGTCACAATCCTTTCCAGCCTGATAGCTACTTTTGTTCCTAAAGCAAATGTAATGAAAGTCTTTTCTGTTAAATATATCTTAAAATGTCAATTTTCCAAAAGCAATTTACAAAAGGTTAAACTATTAAGACATATAAATGCATGCGCTAAAATTATGCATTTGGTGTAATACTGAACTCATTCAGAGTAACAAGAGATTAATTTTCTTTAATGTTCAGATATATATATATATATATATATATATATATATATATATATATATTCATGTTAATTTTGTTAGAATGGCCATAAGCTGCTTCCCCCACACACCTGCCCAGTGCTTGGTGGAAATTTTTATTCCCAACACTTATCACAGAAAAAAAAAAAAAAAACAAGATATGCACACTGTATTCTTAAAAACTTAGAAAAAAAATCAGCATCTAATATTTGTAAACTTTTATTACAAATGAACAACTCTCCACATTTTATGAAAATATCATGAAATGTATTCTGGGCAGGAATGGAGTTCAGTATTTCAGAGAAATGAATGTATTGACTTCTGAAGATACTTTGACTATTTGCCATTCTGAACCCTTCTTTAAAATTCAGAACTAGTAAACTTCTGATCAAGGACTCAGGAAGAATGTCCATGCAGCAAAGTATTTTTACTTATCTTTTAGAATTTATTAGTGCTTTTCAGATAGAAAGAATATCTGTTAAATGATGTAACCCCTTGAATTGTGGTATCTCCCCAGGAAACCGTGTTCCATACACATTTAAATGTGTGCATGGAAATTTAGCACCCATCAGCTCTTCTGAAAGTATTATAAGGTGCTTAGAATCAGATTGGACATTAGTTTTAAATGTCTGGCCAGGGACAGATGAATTATATGAAACTCACTGTGTCCACACACAATGACAAAAGATAGAAATTATGTCAGGGTGTCACACAGCACTATAGGATGGACTCCTGAATATGAGATTTTGCAGAAAATGGGGTTTAGTCTGTAGGCTATATATATATACAGTTGTTTTGCTGTATTTGATTTTAGGTCCTTGTAAAGAAAAGAAAAAAAAATGAGTATAAGATAGGATCCTGCACTGGAATAAAAGTGAGTGTGGTGGGCTGGGCACGGGTATTTTTAAAGAACACCACACCACTGATTTTGAGCCTTTCAGGGAGAGAAAGATCACAAAGATAGGCAGAAATGTAAATACCGCCCTTCCATTTTGAAAGACTGATTCACCTGGACTGCAGCAGACACTGAATTTACACGTTAATGATGACTTGGATGCTGGTGGCTCTTGAATCTCTCTTCCTCGGGGATGCTAGCTAAGGACGTCCAGTACAACTTGGGGATGTGCCATCACAGAGGCAGACCTCACTGGCTTAGTTCTGGCTGCCATAACCAAGTGCCAGCCAAGACCAGATGGCTTAAACAATAAACTTTTATTTTTCACAGGTCAGGAGGCTGGAAGAGTGAGATCAGGGTGCCAGTACGGTTGGGTGCTGGTGAAAGCTGTCTTCCGGTCTGCCAATGTCTTGTGTCCTCACACGGCGAAGAGCAGAGAGGGGCAGCCAGCTCGTTCAAGACATTTATAAGGGCACTAATCCCATTCCTGAGGGCTCCACCCTCATCAGAGCCTAATTACCTCACTCCCCAAGTCCCCACCTTTTAATACCATCACATCTAAGGAAAGGATTTCAACACATTAATTTTTGGAGGTGGGGGGAACACAAACATTCAATCTGTACCAGTCACACAAGCATTCAGCACCACACTCATGACAGGTAAATCTGAGTCCCTCCTCTTCTCTCAAGTTTGCTAACATGGTTCTCTACCTCCAAAAGGAAATGTTATTTCAGAGCAAATACCCACCTGTAACCTTGGGTGCACATTTTTGCTCTTATTTCAATTACTATTTTTTATGCTCAGGGTGAGAATATTTGTTTGATAAAAGAAATAAATCTGGTTGTTCTCCCCACACTAAGCAGTCATTCATTCTTATAATGAAGGGACCAAGGAAAAATCCCTTCACTCATTAACTTTTAAAACTGCCCAAGAATATACAAACAGCTCACACAACTGAATTAAAAAAAAAAAAATTAATCCAAAAACAGGCAGAAGACCTAAACAAGCAATTCACCAATGAAGACATACAAAAGGCCAACTGACACATGAAAAAATGCTCCATATCACTAATTATCAGAGGAATGCAAATCAAAACTACAATAAAGTATCACCTCACATCAGTCAGAAGGGTCATCATTCAAAAGTCCACACACTTTTCCAGATAAATGCTGGAGAGGATGTGGAGAAAAGGGAGCCCTCCTACACTGCTGGTGGGAATGTAGTTTAGTGCAGCTGTTATGGAAGAGAGTGTGGAGATTCCTCAAAAGACTAAAAATAGACTTACCATATGACCCAGCAATCCCACTCCTGGGCATATATCCAGAGGGAACCTTAATTCAAAAAGACACCTGCACCCCAATGTTCAGAGCAGCACTATTTACAATAGCTAAAACATGGAAGCAACCTAAATGTCCATTGACAGGTGACTGGATAAAGAAGTTGTGGTTTATTTATACAATGGAATACTACTCAGCCATTAAAATGGTTAAATAATGCCATTTGCAGCAAGATGGATGGACTAGAGATTGTCATCCTCAGTGAAGGAAGCCAGAAAGAGAAAGAAAAATACCATATGATAGCACTTACATGTAGAATCTAAAAAACAAAACAAAACAACAACAAAAAAAACTTAATTACAAAATAGAAACAGACTCACAGACATAGAAAACAAACTTACAGTTATCGGGGGGGAAGCGAGTGGGAAGGGATAAATTGGGAGCTTGAGATCTGCAGATACTAATACATATACATAAAAGAGATAAACAACAAGTTCATACTGTACAGCATAGGGAATTATAGTCAATATCTTATAGTAACATGGTGAAAAATGATATGAAAATAAATATATGTATGTTTATGTATAACTGAAGTAGCATGCTGTACACCAGAAATTGACACAACATTATAAACTAACTATACTTCAATTAAAAAAAAAAAACTGCCCAGATGTTTTTAACTTCTCAGGCTATATGACACTTTATGCTAATACATTTGAAGGAAAACACATTTCATCTAATCAGGCATTGTTTAGACACCTGCCATTTAACTGATTCCTATATATCCTTCATCACCCTGTCTCAGATGAACATCAGTTCTTAAATTAACTCATTAGTCATGCAGACTAGCACTGGGCTGGGGGTGGGAAGGAAAGAGATGATTTCTTATACCGAGGCAAATAAAGTGTCATGGATTTATAATTAGCTTCAGTCGAACTCCTTAAATCCGTGTGCGAGGTTTCTCAGTCTAAGAAACTTGATCCACGTTTTCTTTCCAACACTCCCTCTACGCTGGCTTTGAGAAAGCCCATGATCTGTTCCCATTAAAGCAACAATAATACGATATAAATGACATGATGGTTAATTAGCTACTTTCTTCAGAGCACTTGTCAACTCCTTAGGGAAGGGTAATATGAATACAGAGAATTGTCATAATGACCCCAAACTGGTCTAACCCTTATTTGAGGCATCATGGCACCAGATCTGGAATTGGGCATTCCCAACTGAAGGTGACATTCAGAATCACTTCTAATTTAAACACTGATTCTGCTATCTATTATCTAAGTAGGCTTGGACAAGTTCTTTAATCATCCTCTGCTTCTTCATCTGCAAAATGGAGATAATAACAATTGCTACCTCACAGGCTTCTTCGGAATGAAAATATGAAATAATACATATAAAGTGCTTACAGGCATGCTTGGAATAAAACAAGCTTTCAATAAATCTGAGCCATTTGCACAGGCAGAGGGGACGGATAGGAACTTCAACAACTTGAAAACATACAAGGTAAAAAAGAGCTATGGTAAATTATCAAAACATTCACCTGATATCTGGGTTCTGGTCATTTCTGTTTGTGGTTGAATTAAGCTTATTTTTTTCCATATATTTACCTATCTATGTATTTTTCTGGCATACAGTAATTTTTTCAATTAACTAACAGAGAAAAAATAAACATGAATAAAATCAACAGTGGACCAGACAACTGATTAGGAGTCAGGAAATATGAACGTTAATCTTTTATTATCATCAGCTATGTGAATCTATCCTTTGGTTTCCTCACCTCATTTTATGAAAGGAAAATTAGAGCATTGGATAGAGTAAAAAATACTGTACAAATGCAAACTATCCCCATAAACTGAGGTCTTAGCATGTAAGATTTCCTTCCACACTGCTTACTTCACCCAATTCATGGCTTTAGTTTGTTCTATTTTAATTAAAAATCAGGTCTTCTGTGTGCCTCTTTCCCCAAATGAATGGATAGGTCAACCTCCTAAACTCAGTGACCTTGCCTCCTGCTTCTCCTCCCATCTTGCACAGCCCTTCTCCTAGTCTCGGACGCAGAGAAGTGCCTGGAAAGACACCTGGTGATGGGTCATACCTCACTGCCTCTACTGCTGGATCTAGCAATGTTTTATTCTTTCACATAGAATTTCTGAATCCTTTGAGAGCGCACTATTTGCTGACCTAGAGACCTTTACATTGCCTCCTTGGGGTCTGAAACATATGTGTTGCTTTGGAAATAAATTTCACATTTAAGATATTTTTGAGAAATCTGATTTTACAACAATTGTCCTTCTGTCTGTGAACACACTAGGATACTAACTGCCTGAAACCCCTACAGTGACCAAGAGTCAGTCTTTCCTTGGGGTCCTTCTCTTAACCTCACTCTATTTTTATCGTGTTGTAATACTTTATTCTTGTTTCTATTTTTGTCTCCTTATTGTAGACCATCTCAAATCTTATGCAGCATATAAATAAACACACGCAAAAACATATAAATGTACACACGATATAGCATCTGAAGAGATTTTCTGTGAAAAGCTCAGGTCAAACACAGTGAAAAAGGGTCTGACTAGCATATTTGATGTTTTTTTATCAGGTAAGTTCACTTAGTTTAAATCTGAAAACTTTTTCTTGGCTCCTATTTTGATTGTTTTTATGGGAAAAGATATTCACTAATAGGATATTGGAATTCTCTGAAGATAATTACATATATTCACACGTACATTCTGCAACTATAATCATCCACTCAGTACAGAGCTCATTTTCCTACAGGATTCTGCCTTCTTAACGTGCTCAACATTTTTAAACAAAATGAAAGATTTTTAAAAGACATTTTTATCATTTCCTTTGTTTCCCCTGTGGTATCAGAATAGAGGGCTGTATCCCCTCTTTGGCAGGACAAACATACATGTTTCTTGGGGAGAACATGGTCCATGCCAGATAACCCCTTCCTGGAACTGTTTTAGATTCAGCCCAGCGGGCTGAGACAAAGAAACTTCAGCCGGAAGAGGTATGTGGTGACACTCTAGAGACAGACAGTGTTCTGGGACTCCCAGGGGAGGAAGGAGGATATGGAAGTAACAGCTGGGGAAGATGCATTTATCACCCACTTCAATGTACTGCAGGTGACAAATCACGGATGATGGTGGGATGTGGTGCTTCAGCGATGAATCCATTTCCCCAAAGACTAATGATGGTAAGCATCCTTTCCTCTTATTGCCATTCCCATGTCTATTTGGTAAAATGTCTATCCGTACACACACACACACACAAGCAGATAGTACTGTATGTAACTTTCAGCATTTCTTAAAAGAAAACAATGTATGTGATTTGAGAGAATCCATGTTTATTTTACAAGAGAAGATTAGCATTAAGTAAAGTGTAGGAAGATTCCATTTGAGCTGGAATTTGAGTTATAAGTTATGATTTGGAAAAGTTCTTGATTATTTAGTACATGAATTCAGGAATCACATTTGTGTGACAGATAGTTACAGCTACAGGACGTAGCGCAAGGTTCACTTCCATTGAAATGAATCATCCCTAGTTAAAAGATAGTGAAATGCAAAAATGAGGGAGTTCAGTGTGAAACAGGAAAGAAGGCACACTAAAAGTGAAAGACAGAGGTTTTGTGTGGTGGAACAAAGCTGACTATGGAAATTCTTAATTTGTCAAGCTAACATCAGGTTGTTTTACTTAACAGGGAAAACCCATGGAGAATTTTCAAATAGGAAACTGATACAATTGTAGAGGTGCTTTAGTCTCACTGGTCAGAAAGCAGGAGGAGGCGGGAAGGAGTCTAATAAAAAGAGGGGATGGGACCAAAGACAACTGTTAAGAGACCAAGAAGTCCCTACTGAAGGAACAGATTTAAAAAAAAAAAGAGAGGACACAAGAGGATGGGCAGAACAAGAAGCAGAAGAAAGAGATGCGTTCCAGGGAAAAGGAATAAGAAACCAAGCACAATGAGGCTCATCGATTAAGAAAGAACAACATAGAGGTGAGGGATGACCTTGATGAGAACAGGTTTAGGGACATAATGCAGCAGAAGCAGATGGCAGGGTTTGAGGAGTCAAGAGTGGTAAAGAAATTAGAAACACTGAGTGTGGATAGCACTTTTAAAAGCACTGCTATGAAGGAAAGGACATAGAGCAAGAGGTTAAACACCTGTTTGTTAATATACATCTACTGAAAGTTGACTATAGTCAAATGCAGACAAAGGAGGTCATAGAGGGAGACGTTGAAAATATATAATAGGATCATCAGAGTGAGACCTTGGAGGAATCTGGAGGACACAGAACACAGGGAGAGGGCTGGACACTAGAAAGGATGGAACTTCCAGAAGCTTGAGAAAGGAAAGAGAATGGAGACGATGGTGTCCAACCTGTGGATGTGGGAGCTGGGCAGACGCCAGGCCAGGCCAGAGTGAACAATGAGAGGGACAGGAAGTATAGTAAGAGCAGGTAGATCAGTTAGAAATAGCCAACTGGCAAGATACTTGTCTGAAAGCACAACTGCTAAACGATGGAGCTGCGACTCCAACCCTTGACTCTTCAGGATGGAGTCATTTTATTTCAAAGCATTCTGAAATCAGTATTTACTCTTAATTTTTTAATTAATTTATTTTTAATCCAAAATGGAAGTTTTTACAATAAAATCTTATTATTTCCTTTGTGGAATGCAGAATGCAAGTATTTTATATGCTGAATTTTTAACCATTAGGAAATATACTATTAGAAGCCACTTAATCTGATCATCAATATATGTCAAAAACTACTTCCTGAGGGAAGTTCAACTATACCCCAATTTTTTTATACTTGGAATAATAAATTATCTCTTAAAGACAGAATTCCATCACGGGTCTGATATTTAAGATATTTTTATGACTTTTCAACATCGTGGAATACCTATACTTCAGATCCCTGTGAAGGGCTTATTTTCAAACGGTCTGTCTCTAGCTATCAAAAACCCAATTAAACCTTGAGCACAGTATTCTACAATGGAAAAATTTAATTTGATTTAGTGCCTATAAAAATCTGATCATAAGAGAGTAACACACCTGGAAGGTATTATTTTAGCTCCCTTATCAATGTCATCAGAGATTTACAATTAATCATGATGCCATTAACTTTTATTGAAGGTTGACAGAAGTGCTGACATAACCACACAGCTGTATTTTTGGTAAAAATCTACCCAGAAAGAATCGATCCATATAATAAAATTTTAAAATTTGGTACCTAGGAAAAACATTTCTTTCTACCATCATGATTCCCATGACAGCATACATAAAGGAAATATATAATTCACTCTGTTTGCTTTTTGCCTCGGAAAGCAAGAAGCTCAGAGTCAAATCTGGTACAGTAAACAAGTGATTAACTCTACCCTACATTTCCAGGACAGTGATCTATACTTTATCTTCATTAATTTGCACATGTATTTTTATCCTTACTTCCTTCATGAAGTAGACTCCAAATATCCTAAACTTACATACATAGCCCTTGATTTTTCATTAAAAAATGTCTAAAACAAGTTACTTGACAGAATCTTCTATTAACATTTAGTATGAGGCTTTTCTCAGAATGGTGCCCATGTGGGTTACTTTGGGACCCAATATACACACTGACAATTTACTTTTCTTTGTTAAAAGCTAATTGTAATATAATAAGAACTGTCTGTCCAAATAAAAGAAAAACAGATTTTTTTTTTACTAAACAATAGAATTAGAAAATGCAATAAACCAATTCCGCAAATCGTGTAAATTCCTAAAGCTCATTATAAACCATGGCATCCACAGTACACATTCACATCAGGCCTACTCTAGCTCCTAAAGCAAGCAAAACTTGGGAGGAAACCAGAGAAATCTCTGTGCTAATTTTTTTTTTTTAATGTGAAAAGAATACAAACTAAGCCCCGAGGAACCAAACAGAAACAAGAGCAGTTATCCTGATTTTCTATCCACATAGAGTAAAATGGGAACTTTCAGGCAAAGGTATTATTTATTCTGCACTGCCAAAAAAAAAAAAAAAAAAAAAAAGCTTCCCCTAAAGTGCATACTTGGTTGTCATTTTTATTGAATTATTCAGATATTTGTAATATTTATATCATAAATAAAAAGGATATTCACAATTTTTGCTTCATTTTCTTCTTTGAAAGTCAGCACCTAATTTTTCCAAGTTAGGAACTTTGTTATCAGGATGGGGCTTTTGATACTGAATATCGGCTACCTTACTCACACTGGCACCAGCAGCATGGAGTTTAACTGGCTCATGGAACTGGAAATGCCAAGGCAGGATGGGGGAACTTCACACATGATGGGAACCTAGTTATATCTTTGTTTCTTGGCTATTTTCCAGGTTTGATTGTTCTCCACTGAGAACTGTCTTCATCCTGGCTTTCTTCATTGTCATCAACTAGCTGCCACCAGCCAGCAACTGTGACAATGTGTCTTCTTAATCAGTTCCACTGGGAGAGAGTGAAAGTGGTTTCTCATCGCTCCCTTCTAAGAACAAGGGAAAACCTTCCCTAAGACCCCTTAGTAATGCTTCCCTCAAGTCTCATTGGCCAGAATTTGTTCACAGGACCATTCTGGAGGTAATCACTGACCAGGGTGCAGGATTCCCAAAACTGTCATAAACTATTCTGGACCCATCTTTGAAACCTCTGTTGGGGTCAGCATCTCCTAAGCTACATGAAAGTGTTAGAGAGGGATGGATAAGCGAACAAAATCAAGATGCTGTTAAGAAAGACAACTAGTGGAATGGATACTGGTCACCAAATAACAATTCATATGTATTTATTCTGTATTTTTGAAGCACCTGACATTGACTTATTTTTTTCACCCAGTGAATATTTCCTGAGCATCTGTTACGTTCCTGGCTCTCTCCTAAGCCAAGGGAGACAAAGAGATCAGCAGTAGAACAGTTAATGGGTTGAAGCATGTGGCTGAGAACCACCAGATTTGAGAAAGTTGAGAAATTACGAAACTGGAGTATTGAGTAGGATGTCTGTATGGATATTAAAGCACTCAGGTTTAGGGCTAAAAGGTAGGAAAAGAACTCTGTAATTGTGTTAAGAGAAAAAAGGAGACTTTTTGGAAATTCAATAGATTTTAAAAGAAACCCTTTAACAAAACCAAATATGGCTGATATCCCAAGCAAGGTCAGTCAAGAGTGAGTCTCCATTAAATAATTGAGCAAATAGCTTCAAACAATAAGATTTAAAACAAAAACAAAAACAAAAACAAAAAACAGCTTACAAGATAATGTAACTTAATGGCTAAATCAAATCAACACTGATCTCCATGTCTTTTATATAATCCCTTCCTCAAAGCAAACAAACAAAAAAGTGCTAATGTCCATGTCGTTACGTTTTCCCTGTAGTTATGTAAGTCTATATGGTACAAGACAGCCTCCTGTGCTCTGTCACATTTGTGACACCAAAGCATGTAAGTAGACAAATTTAATGCCTGCTTATGAAAACAGTCCTTACTGTTCATAGGCACATACAATTTTTCTGGAAGTAGACACATTTGCCCCCCAAAATTCAATTTTTCTTTGAAATGCCTCCTTGTCCTCTTCTCATAGAACACCTTTTTTAGATACAAAAGTTCATAGTAAGTCCAAACTATTTCTTATCTCATTGTTTCCTCTTCCTGGGCACCCAGAAAGATCACATTTCCCAGATTCCTCTGTAGTTAGATTGAGGAGCATCGAGTATATTTTAGCCTATGGGATGTCGGCAGAAGAGATGGCTACTTCTAGGTCTGGTTCCTAAAAATAACTTGTGCCATTGTCCAATTTTCAAAGAATCTAATGTTTTCCGGATCCAGGCCCAATCTAACTCTACAGCTCCATGACCCATAAAGCTCCATCATTCAGTCCTTCCCCCAGTAATAATGGGGCGCTCCCTATTCTGTGAGCCTCCCCAGACTCTATCATTTCTGCGCTTCTATCCTAGATGTTTCCTTTACTTAGAACACATAAGTTCCCTGGCTCAATCACCTTATGAAAGTCACCGATCCTTTATAGGCTATCTTGAATCTCACCCTCTTTTCTAGCTACCTTTAGAAGCTCGACTTTGATCTCCGTGAATTCACAACTCCAGGCAACTGTGCAATTTGTTACTGTCAAACCACACTTTACAATAACTGGGCTTTATGTGACTATTGTTGTTATTCCTCCACCAAAAACATACCGAGAGACGTCCATTCCCATTCAACTCCTATTCATCACATTTCATTCAGACAGAGAAAAACAAAAATCACCTTTTCCATATCTGGCCTTCCTTGACCAACTCAGTGCTGAAGAAAATTCTGAATTCTTGTAGCAATTGCCTACACAACTCTGAGTTAGTCATAACTGGTTTTTAGGTACCTTCTGTGTTGTTCCAATCTACTTAACTCTTATTTGTAGTTTACCTGTTTTTCTTCCCTACTACGTGACTGCATGAGATAGTCCAGATAAAACTAGAAAACATTAGGTGAGATATTTAGCAATGTATTTCCTTGTTCCCTGACCCTTGACCACCTTCAAGTAATCATGTTCTGACCCCCAGGCTCCTATAGACACAGAGAGAGTGAGTATTTCAATAAGCAAAAGACAAAGTCCTGAAGGAAACCAGTTCATGGTTAGGGTGGTAAATACTAGATTGGAAAGAGATCAAGTGAATAGCTAGACAACCTCTGCTAAACAGTAATGTCTGCCCAGACTGGAGGAGAAAAAGGGTAGACTGGGACAACTCCTGGAGAAGGGTCCTCAAGCCTGGACCCTGGGCTGAGTCTGAGAACAGTGGTGGCAGATAACCAAAACCCAAAAGGTGCAGGGGAAAATCTGAGAGATGAGAGGAAATATTTTTCAAGTGCACAAAATGGAACTGAAGTCACAAAGTATCAGACTTCCCATGAAGAATAACGCTCAGTATGACAGCAGAGAGTGGATTACACAAGTTGTTTCATCTGGTTACATCTGACTGTTCACTGAAACAAAACTGTGTATAACATGCAGAAGCCAACTGATATTTCTCATAATCTTGGGGAGACTATCTTGTGCCTTGTGGGGCTTTGCTGAGAATGTTAGGGTACTGCCCTGGACAAACTGCCCTCTGAGAACAACCCATATCTTGCTCTGTTTTTTCTAACGAGCTTACTGAACTATTCAATCTACTGTAAATATAATTAAAATAAAGAGAAGATTTCTCGGACTAGCTTTCTTCAGAGAAACCAGCTAAATCTGTAGAGTCAAAAATGTTATTCTCACCCCTTCATTTCAGCTGAATGACCATGTGATGTGTATGAACGTGATATGACTAAAGCATCATGAAAATCTCATGTAAAGGTAGAGCCTGAATCCTGCTTTCCAGTAGCGTCCAGACTTCCAGGAGTCTCCAATTTCCTTGCAGAGTCTCACACCACACGATCTGCTAGCAAATTACTCTAACTCTTTGCTGAGGGCACCTGAAATATCTATCCTTCAATGCATCTGCCAATCGCCCATCTCTTGACTGCATTGGTGTGGAAGCTACTGTGACTAGTTCAGAAACAAAGCAACAGCTGGCCCCTGCCTCATCCCACTTGTTCCCCTCCGGCGGCTCAGAGAGTAACACACATCTCCCTGGTAGGTATTTGAAAGATTTTCAACACCTGGCACAAGAAGATCCTTAAAACGTGATCACTAAAGATAGCCACCAAGTACCAATGCCTTCTTGAACCCTCAGGTTTGGGATTGATTTGTTTCCCTGTGGTCACTGTTGAAGTGTCTTTCCCAAGCTGTGCTATGTGATGACTATTCTTTAAGAGAGAGCTTTTTTCTTTCGCCAGAAAATCTACAATACAGTCAGAAGTTGTCTTCACACCCTTAATGAGGACCCAACTCCTTGACAGCTCAAGTGATATATCCTTTAATGCCCGCCTCGGTGCCACATTTTCTGAAGTAGGACTGCTTTCCTCATCATTCTTCCCTTCTGAATCCAGAAATACCCACGGCTTAGAGTCACCTCAGTTCAACATGTTGAAAATGTTTCTTCTTAAATCACACTCAGATGGCGTTTTATCACTCTGGGGTCCTCTCCCTTACCACTTTCAATACTGTCACTTCTCAAAATGAGGGACACAGAGTGAGTGCTGGGACCTTGAAACTTCCCAGCTGGATGTCAGGATGTCAGGGTTACACACCCCCCTCATCATTCCCTTCCACACCAAAGGAAAGGCCTGGGTATCTCTAGGGAATAGAGGATTTTATTCAGGGACTAAAAACGGTATGTGTTTTATTGAGAGACTGGAGAATGTGATATTGCCCTGTTTTTCAAAACATCCTGGCCAGTGGTCTATATCAGAGCGCATTCAGCAAATTCTGCAGTGTCATTTAAACTCTTGATCCCAACAACACGTTATCATTGATAGGGTATCACACTGCTTTCTTGAATTCATTTGATTCCATAACTAGGATGGAGTTAAATCCCATTTTCTATCTCCCCAATATGACCAAATACTCTCTACAGGCGAGGGCCTTGTCTTACAGTATTTGTTTGTATGTTTGGTTTTATCACGAAGAAAGCTTGCACACTCGGCATCTAATACATATTTGTTGATTAAGCAATTTTTTATATCCACCCCCTTTATCTTTCCTGAGAAAATGGAACAGTTATTAAGAAAATACTATGTTTCAGATAATGTACTAGGTGCTTTCCATATGTCAACGCATTTAATCTTAAATGCAATTGAGAACAAGGAAACAATAGCGTCCTGCCTTCCCCATCGGAAACACACAGTATTAAGCCTGAAGATCTTTGTGAAAATGCCAAGTCAGCTGATTCGCTCTCTTTTACTTCCTAAATCAAACATTGAACACATGGCCCTGGCTTTGAAATCTGCAGCTTCCACATGTTTCCCCTTATTGCTGTTGCTTCGGTCTCCTCACTGCTCTTCCTCCCTTTCATCTTTAATACAAATGCATCCTTCCTTTTCTTTTTTAAACATTCTACTGGAAGTAAAGAGAACAAGGAAAACAAACAGGCTGGCCAGTTCTAAGAAGCTCCTGTTCTTGCTAGTCCTGGCTGTGTGCAGAACTGCTTCCCAATGAGGAGTCCAGCTTCTGGCTAAAGCCCCGATGTGTGATGTTTGACCACAAGTGACGACAACGCCCTGGAAGCTGCCCTCTCCCAGCACCCCCCACCAGACTGGGTGCACATCCAATGCATGCAGTCTCTGAAGGAAGTTGCAGTCAAGGCCTCACCCCCACCCCGCTGGCAGTGGCACTGTTCTAGGCATGTCTGCTGTTCTAGCCATGTTTGCAATCTGAGCCCAGGCTCCTTCATTCAGAGGCTTTTTATTTTTTTTTTTATGGAGCATTCAAGCAGAGGTAGTTTCCTTAGGCACCTCTGCCCAGACCTCATCCTGGGGAAAGGAGGGAAAACCAAGGAGACACTGCTCTCCACTCAGCCTCAGTACTCAGGACCTTCCCACCCCTAGCCTTCTCATCCCACGACCCCCGGCCCCGTGTCCACGAAACTGCGGGAACCTTCTGCCCAGGGCACCCTGGGCAGTGAGACAAGCTCAGCGCCTGTGCTGACCAGGGGCTGCTCCCGGGGGGAAATGGAACAGGGGAGAGTCAGTGCTTTCTCTGGTTTGTCTCGTGCTTGTATCACTGCAGCTAAGGGAGCAAAGGCCTGGCTGTGGCTTTCATTTGTCCTCCTTCCTGGCTGGCTTCTGTGACACCCAGCAGCTCAGCTCTTCTCAGTTCAACCAAGCTCTTGACGCCCACACATTTAAGGTGCCAGGCGACATTTTCGAGAGCCAGCTGTAGACACTACCACACCTCACCCTCTCCTCGCCCTGGATCGCCCTAACTTGTTATACTGAAGTGCCTCCACTTCACAGCCCCTGGCCCAAATAACGTGTGGGAACTAAGGTCTGTTTAGAAGCTCAGAGATGCCTGCTTCCAAGAAGGTAAGGAACAGTCCCAAGACCTTCCCGACTCCTCCACACTTTTCAGTGGTTCTTCTGCATTCAGAGCCACAGGCTAATGCCCTAAAGACATTTCTTCTCTGTGTTTAAACAACATGTACACAATAGAATAAGACTCTATAAAAGTGAATACAGCTGTCATTAATACAGGTATCTTAAAAGCGAGCTCCTAAAAAAATGACTGCAACAAACCTGTTTTCGGGCATAGGCATAGCCTCAGAAAAAAATGGAAATATTAAAAATAAAAATAACAACCTTTGCTAGGTACTGCATATTTAGAGCCATTATTTTAATTCTAAGAAGAATCTTATGGGAGTAAGGATCAAGTGTTAGTCTCATTTTACAGAAAGATTGTTAATTAACTACAGAAAGGTCACATAACTGAAAAGAGAGACTTGATATGGGGTCTGTTTGACACAAAAGCCTTTTATGCCTTAAAGATCACTGTCGAACACATTTTCTACAAATACTCCTGCCTGGATACAACTGAACGGCTCTATGTCTGATCCTTTCAGCAGGAGAACCAGGATTGGAAGCTTTTATTTGTCTCCTTTTCATATATGAAGTTGACGACAACCATGGCAATCACAGAGATGCCTGTTGATCACAAAGCAGTTTCAGCAGATTTTTGATACTGCTTAGGGTGGGCTGAGGCCATCCCAGAAATGGGAGAATATTCAGTGTAAGGAAAAATCAAAGGTGGAAGCTTTCTCTGCACTTATTCCTGAGACCTTCTGATTTTTTTAAGTACTAGCATTTGCATTCAACTGTAATTTTATCTGACATCCCTTCTCTTCTTAAAAAAAAAAAATTCTTAGAAAAAAAAACCTAATACACAAGTAATTTAAACTCTGTTATTTATCCTTTCAGAGAACAGTAGAGGCATGACTGTTTCTGGTTACACATTACACACTGGTGAGAAAACAGTGTTGTCTGATTCTAGAACTAAAATTTTGGATGTCTAAATATTTTTACATTTCTTACCATTCCCCTCAAACAAAAGTAAAATTGCAAGTGTAGCCTTTATCGCTCTGTCCTGGTTTTGATTAAAATGCATGTTATGTTACCATTTTGCTTGTGTAGCTCTTTCACATGCTAAGATAAAAGGCATAAATTATCGTATTGTATCAGCTCTTGGGTATCCAAAATAAAAGAATTCTTCTAATAGACCATCTGAAATTCTGTAAATCATATTATCATGTCCAACCCCCCCCCCCCCCTTAAAGTGACACCAGGGAAAATCAGAGGTCTTTCCGCAAAACTCTCTGATTCCTGGGGTGGAATATCAATGTTCAAAACATCTGAATTTCTCTACTTGAAACAGAAAATCTATAAAGTTTTGTTTGACTTTTTCAAGCATTCTTCTTGTTACTCATGCCAAAAACACCAATCAAAGGGCTCAGTGGTGTAAGGGAGCCACCCTGGGCCTTTCTGTAGGTTTATTTCCCCATCACTGCTTGCTCTGCTTGCAAATTCACTCATTTATCAAAACGAAAGTCATCGCTAGTCCTCGGCCTCTTTCGACACGAGCTACCACTAAAGAGCTTACAGCAGAGAACATTAATAACTGGAAACAAGGAAGAAAGCTGCAATGATTCATGGTTATTTGGGGTCTGAAGAACCACAAAATGATGCACCTGGGAGAAATGTTGAAGGATCATTTCATCTTTTCCCTTCTTTGGGGTTTTCTTTCCTCCAGTTTTTGCAATAATAAAATGGAGGACAGTGATGAACTTTGCTGGATTTTTGTGAAAGTTAAATAAGATTAGGCATATCAAATGCACATGGCACATAACAGACTCTGAAGGTCCTTTCAATAACTATTAGCTGTCTTAACTTCTTAGAGTTCACCTTCTGTAAGTAAACAGCCCCCATACTATAGGTCAAGTTCTCCTGCCCTCTTAACATTCCACTATCATAGCATTTTCCAAATTCAGTTTTACATGGTCGGCTGCTTCTCTCGCTCCTCCTCTAGCCTGTGAGGTCCTTAGTTGCAGTGATATATATACCTTCTTATATATCATTTTTAATGTCTACTACTATTATAAGATTCATAGGAACATGGGGGGCCCCTGCAGTGTGTGTGAGCTTGGACAAATCATCAGTATCTCTGACTCTCCATTTCCGCATCTTCAATGGAAACAGTCATAGTTCAATTCTGTCTATGTCATAGGGTTTTTGTAAGGATTAAAATGCATAATTATAAGATTATTGTTTCATTGGTTATTAGACTTGTACAGGCATTACCAAGAGTTATAGGCTGATGTAATACAACCACAGTACATAAAGGTAACATTTAATCTCAACAAGGCACTCATATTGCGTAATTCTAGGAGCCATGATAAACCTAGATTCACCTTGAACACCTAAAACCCAGCATAATATATCCCCTCATGATAAATTAGATGATCCGTTAGAAGAATAGATATTAGACACAATTTCCTTAGAGAAGGTGCATTTCTCTATAACATTAATAAAAGCAGTTGTCTTGAAGAACATCATCAGCAAATACAAAACTCAAAGAATATAAGAAACAATTACTTTTAACCAATGAGACCTACAGAATTTCCCATGTGAAGGTCAAGCACAGTGCTCCATGAGGATCTTTTAGAAAGTAATTGATTTAAAGACTTCAGATGGACAACCTTCTTAGGTCCTCTCAATAAGTAACAGATTAAAAGGTTAAACCCAATTGTGTGCTAAGGTCTTCTTTCTCTGTGGTGGCAAGACAGCGATCACCTTAGTGGTTTATTTAAATTGATATGTGACTAACGTATAATTTTCCAACTATTAATTTTTAATGCTGTCAGATCAGTTTGTCATACATTTTTGGCATAGAAAACACTATTTCTATTTGATGTTTATATTTAATGATGCTTTTGAAAAACAAAGAGAATCAGAATTTGACTTCTCTTAACCAATCATTTTAAAATTTTGCTTTCAGATATAATTTTTATGGAAATCCCACTGAGTTGTTACAGAATTATAAAAATGATTCTCTACATTATATCTGTATTCAGTGGAATGACTGGCTAGGAAGACCTGTCTCTAGCTAAAAATCCAGCTGTCAGTCCCACATGTGGGATCCTTCAGGATGACTGCTGACTGCCTGTGATCATCAAGAATAAATGAAAATCCAGTTGAGCCATGTAAACAGATCACTTCTCTGACCATCACTTTATTCATCTACTGAAGGAGATAATAAAACTACCTCAGAGTTTGTTACGAGAATTAAATTTAAAGATACAAAATCTAGAAAGAAAAGTCATAAAAGGCACCCCAAAACACTAACCCTGGTCTTGCGTTATCTCACTCACCCATGTATACATATATTTGGCAAAAAGTTACCTTATGGTCCTTGTCTTGTTCAATTATGACAAGAGAATCTAATAGAGATTTCCAATAGACTCTACATCATTTCCCTTCCACATTTTCCTTGTGGAGAATAATAGTCTAAAAAGGATTATAAATAACAATGTTCTATGATGAAGAACAACAGTGACACTGGAGGACTTAAACTGTCTGATTTCAAGACTAGCTATAAGGGTACAGTGATTAAGATGGCATGGTATTAGCAAAAGGATAAACAAATAGATCCCATTAATAAAACAGGGTCTAGAAACAGACACAAACATAAATGTCAATTGTTTTTCAACAAAGGCACTAACTAATTCAATGAGAAAAGGGAAGTCTTTTAACAAATAGTGCTAACAAAGCTGGATAATTATATAGAAAAAAAAAGAAAAAAGTTGGCCTCTTCCTCAATCTTATATACAAAAATTAATGCAAGATAGATCACAGTCCCAAGTGTAAAAACTAGTACAACATGAAAGAGTGTCTTCATTTGTTGAGGTAAACAAAGCTTTCTTAAGTCATAAAAGGTATTAATACTAAAAGAAAAATGATGACTTTAATTTTATCAAAATTAAAAACATCTGCTCATCAAAAGAAAACACTAACACATTGAAAAGGAAAGCCTTAGATTTGGATAAATATTCCCCAAACAAAAATCTGACAAGGAGTTGTTCCCAGAATGTTAAAGAATTTCAAAAATCAATCATTTAATAGATTAACAATTCAGCTTAAATAAATGGGAAAGAAATCTTCAAATGGCCAATAAGCACATCAAAAGATGTTCAACATCTTTAGTCATCAGAGGAATACTAATTAAAGCCACAATAAGATATGACTATCTACCCACTACATTTGCTAAAATTAACAGGTCTAACAATACACGTGTTGGGGAGGATTGGATAACTGGAACTTTCATACACTGCTGGTGGGAGTTCCAATTGGCAAACCCCTTTGGAAAACTGTTCCCAATTATGAAAGATACACACCTAAATTCTAAGCCAGTAGTTCTACTTCTAGATACTTCTCCAAGAGATAGTTTCTATCAATGGAATACTTATTTGAGAATGTTGTAGCCGTTTTATTTACCATAGTCCTAACCTGGAAATGATCCAATATCCACCACAGGAGGATGGATAAACATATTTGGCCTATCATATAATGAAATTATATTTAGCAATAAAAAGGAACAAATTACTGTAGCAAACAACAATACGGATGAATCTCGAAAACATGCCAAGTGAGATAAGCCAGATACAAAAGGACCAATATTGTATGACCGCACTTATATGACGCACCGGGAACAGGCACATTCAGAGGCCGGAAGTAGAACACCATGAGCGAAAAGGGAAAGGGGAGCTGTTGTTTAATGGGTATAGAGTTTTATTTGGGATAATGAAAAAGTTCTGAAGACAGTGGCAACGGCTGTACAATAATATGAATGTACTTAATCCAAATGAAATGTACACTTACAAGAGTTAAATTGGTCCGTTTTATGTTATGTATATTCTACCACAATTTGAAAAAGCCAAACCGTCTGGGAAGAGCCTGGTTGTTCTGCTTCTGCTTCACTAACCTATGGTCTTATGGTATGCGTCATATTTTCACATGTTCTCATCAATCCTCTCAAAAAGAGAAAACGGATACCTGGAAGACAAGAATTTATGGGGAAAAAAACAGGGACTCGCTTTTCTAAGAGTTCTTTCCCTTGTAACTCTGTTCAGACAAAAGAAAAATAATTCTACATGCCACGTGCCATTCTCAGAGGTTTGAATTTTCATTAAAGTGAGAAAACAGACAGGCTTTCACAGAAATAATGTGAGTCTGTGGCCACATCCAGCAGGGATAATGATTCTTTTAATTACAAGTTACTGGGCCAAATTCAGAAAGACAGGATGGGCAGGCATTAGGTAACTAAATAATAAATAGTAATTACATTTCTCCTTTTGCATTTTAAATGGAAAAATACCTGGGAACCTCTACTTAATATTCCTTACACAGCGTACCCTCCTTGTCATGAAGTCACTTGAAATAATGTCATTTGATGCTGTGCATCCAATAACTTCAAATAACATCATTAACATTAGAATGAAAAGAATGGAAATTGGCTATCTAGAGGGCATCCTTCCACACACTTATGAGGTTTGTCGAACCAAAATTATGTGACTCTCCCTTTGTTACACATATTTGTCATGTCTAAGTAATAAGATGAATATATTTATAAGGAAGAAGAAAGGAAGGGAGGAACAAACCATATGATTATCAAAAGCTTCAGCTTTAAACAAATCATTATGAAACAAATTACTTTTTTTCCCCTAGAGATTTAGGTATTAAAAGGCTCTATCAGTTATTGAGAATGTCTTTCTGTACAGAACACAGTAAGTACTAGTTTAGGGAGACACTGACAACTGAGATCTGAGTTCCAGGTCTATAACTAAGTTGCTGAGGGATTTAGACATGTCTATACAGTTCTTCTTAAATGGGTGCGGGCTTGTATTACTTTACTTCTAAAGTGCATCCAAATACATCATTATGTCACTGTCTAAAAGACTGATGGTTTCCTGTAGGGCATACCTATGATCTTTGTGGTATATTTGGCCAGGCTTTGTGTCATTTGGGGGTCATGAAGCAAAAAAAAACAAAAACAAAAACAAAAAACCCATCTCTGGCCAATATATTTTGAGACTAGAAACAATAGAAAAAATACCTACTTCATTTTTGTATCTTGCTTCTGTATTGACCCTTGAACTATTCCCAGAAAAGAGAATTATACCAATCATGAGCAATGGTGCACGTTTGGTGCCAAAAATTATTCAGAAGAGTTTTAAGAAAAATCAGATGTAGTTCAGTAGGAAAACCAGGAAGTCAAACAGGAGAACAATTTTCCTTTTACCAACTCCTTTTGTGTGGATTTGAATGAGAATATGACAAATGTATTGACCCTGAAACTATAGGAAATGAGATGAAATGGGACTAGAATAATTACCTACATGAATCAGTTTTAATTACTTTTGAAAAAATATATAGAAAAACTGTTTATTGATATAACTTAGTTTTGATGAAACAGGGTTAGGGCAATGTACCCCTACATACTAACTGACGTTTTGAATATGGGCAAAAATGTGGATTTTGGTGTAGGGTGGAATAAATCTCTGAATTATTTTTGTGCATGACCTAGAGAGATATAGGGAAGACTAAAGGAGTACTGGATTAATACTAATATGATGACTGTATGGAAGAACTGGAAAATGTCAACGCGAGTAAAGGATTAGTGGCTTGTTTAGGGTCCTTCCGCTCTAGGTATTTCAGTCATTGTAGAGTTTTCTCCCATAATGCTCATTAGCTTTAGGACTTCAGGAACAGGCAAGGGAGTTCACAGGATTAGAGATAAATGGCAGTGGTATTACAGCAAAACAAAGCAAAATAAATATCATCTCGAGAGTGGTGAACATGATTAGTCACACAATTAACCACAAGGTCCAATTTCAAAGTAAAGAGTGAGACAAAGGGGGAAAGGATAAATGGAACAAAAAAAATGAAAGGAAAGTATTTATGAAGCTAATCAGTTTATTGAGACTTGAACACAGTACAGGTCTGAAAGGAAAGAGGAGTCATTGCTTAGGATGGTTTTAGAATTTAAGGTTTTTAATGAAAGTTTCTTCAAGGGAAAGAAACAAAGTATGGTCTGGGGGTCGTGGACAAAGTAAAGCAGGAGAGAGAATTGCTGGGAACAAGGAAGTCAATGGAAGCTGGGTGATGTATCAAATAATTGGACCAGAGAATTAGCATGTTATGCATTGCCTGCCACATACCAAGTAGCCGACCAATCTTCGTTTATTGACGTTGAATAAGTGCATAAAGATACCAGGGGACCTTGAAAAGTTGCTGTAATGGATTTCATCCGAGACAAAGTGTAATAAAAGATAAATAAAGAAGCCTTGCATGTAAAGCAGACAAAGGCTGGTGTGAAGAGAGTTAAGGAGATGTAGTTTGTAAGCATTATTCATGAAATACTTAAAAGGATTTTTAGTAGAGAATCACCTCTAGAATGCATCCACAAGATGTGACCACCCACAACATCGATGTGAGTGTACATTATACAAACAATGTAATATTTAAGATGAGGAAGGTGCCCTAAAGGGATGTTTAATAATCAAATGACATATATAAACTATGCAGAGGAGGATGACATATCAAGTCAGGAGCTGACAAGCAAATGAGAAATATTTGTAGAAACTAAGGACATTTAATGTGGAGAAAAATCTGTGGAGGAAACGGGGGCTTGACAGACATCTTCAAATATTCATAGTGCCAAAAGAGAAAGCCACTAGACTGACTAGAGTTGTTCCCTACAGTCCCAAGGGGAATAACTGTGACAAATGAATGAATGTTACAGGGAGACAGAGCAATTCATTTTGAATATAAATTTCTGGAAGACAACTACATATAACAAAAATGGCTGCTTAGAGAGGAAAAAAAAAAAAAAAAAGTTCACTGTCCCCAGGACAGTTCAGGCTAGAAGAAGGTTTTATAAAGGGGACTCAAATATCAGATGGATGATTGGAGAATCAGACCCTTAAGAGTCTTTTAGCATCTATTTTATGAATCAACAAAATTAAAATTACAGGTTTATGATATATTCTTGGTGATTCTGTTTCTGTTATTGTAGATATTGTTGTATATGTGATAGAGGAGATTATAAATTAGTGAAAGAGGAATGAATGAATTTTTTAATACTAAAAGATCCATCTACCCATCATTGAATAGAATTTATGCAAGACTCATAGATTTAAAAGTTTGAATCTAATTAACATGTACTTACACATGATTTTCTGGGCTCGGAAAATCAGTCCCTCCAAAAGAAAATTCAGAACTGAAATAAATCTCAAGTTCATTTAAGAAAAGAGCCTCTCTAAAGCGGTTACAACATTAGTCATAATTCTCTGCAAAGTCAGGCAAAGGATTGCTGATTGCTGGCATTAGGTAAACATAGGATGTGTTGCGTTGTTGAAACACTAGCTTTATAGTCCATTTCACAGGCACAGATACTGATAGTTACAATAAGCATGAATTTCTTTTATCATGTGCTTATTATGACAGGTACTATTTCATACACTTTATAGTCATTTATAACTTCTCATCCGAAGATCCCAGGACATATTCAGAAGTCTGTTTCCCAAGAATAGTATCATAACAAAAATGTTTCCTTAGTTTGAACGAAATCTGATGCGACAAGATGATAGATCCTCCTCCTTTTGGCCCAAGAGCATCACATCCCATCAATGTCAGTTTCTCACAAGACCCACATATCAGAGAATAAGTACGTTTTCTTATTGACAACATCTGACTCCTGTGTGTGTGTCACTCTGTCAAACTGTAGCCCACAGTAAAGTTCTGGACATTCATGTTTTCCTTGGCATGGAGGGAAAAATCAATTCCAAATCAAAATGAGGTATCTAGAAAATACTCTCAGAAAAAGGCATGCTCATTTTACCTATGAATTGAATAGAAAGTTGACATATCTACATATACCTCAAGGAAAAGCAGACCTGAAGCTTTATTATTTCACCTGTGCAGACATTTCTAAAAGTCAAGGTATTCACTAGCAATTATAGAGAGAACTCATACAATGTTGGGTTGAAGTCATCTTTCATCTGGTGTTCTCAACTAAATTTCTATATATAGAATTTTAAAATATTTTGTAATTTTAAGTGAAGTTAATTTTAAGGCAAGCATTTGCTCCCTTTATGTATCATTCAAAATAAGAAAAAAAATTCGCACTGGTCTATTTAGCTTAACATACTGCAAATCAGATGGTTTATGTCAATGACCTAAATTTCAGGTTATTTCAGGGTAAGGCCTCTTAAGAGACGCCAGTATCTAATTGTTAAATAAATAAATAGGTTCATAATAACTCTTTGTTGAATAAATGAATCAATAAAAGTGAATGAATGAGGAAATGGCCAAGTGACAGACATAAGACTATACATTATTATGTAAAATTAGATACTAAAACCCCTTAAGAAAAAACTGTTTTCTAAATGACATAATTCTGATCATTCTATTTCTAAAGGGCTAGAATAATTCATTACTACTGAAATGATTTATATTCATCATGAAGATATTATTAAAGGCACTGTGTAATTCTTCTACACTGGGAGCATACTGAATTTTATGGGAAAGACGAAAGTGCAGGTTATAGGAAATAAGTAGGAGAAAGCTTGTCACTTACGGAAGTAAAAGCTGAGTGTGGCTTTATTATGCAAGATGGTCACTTGCATTTCAAAGAAGGCACAGAGGTGTTTATCATTCATCATAATCACTGAAGATGGATGGACTACTTTCTGGATTAAACGATGATGGTGTAATTTGTGAAAACACATATATAGAGAGATACAGATATACATACAAACATATATACATACATATATGTACGTATATCCCCTCTCTCCACCTAATCGTTATTGTTAAAAAAGACTGAGAAAAAAAGACAGCCAGCAGCAGATGGCTATTTGGATCTACCTTAATGGTGTTTTCCCTAGTATTATGAACAGAGTGTCAAGGTTCCTAATCTCACCATCAGATTTTTTAAATGCATGTGTTTGTGGTAAAGGACTTGATTTTCCTTTTCCTTCCTTCTTGATTTTTTCACCTTTTCATGTTCATAGCTACCATATAATTAGGTCACCATTTTTTCTTTAACTATATTTTGTTTTTCTGAGGTGCTTTAGAGTCCACTGAGGGAAGTGAGGATGAGCTAAGAAACTGCCCCCCCCCCAGCACTCATTCTTGTCCAGTGGAATATGAGCAAGTGTTTAAAAACTAGCTCTCTGGGAGAAAAAAGCCTTCATTTTTAGTATTGGCTGAATTCTATGATATAAATACATCCGACAAGGGCAATTTCAAGCCACCAGTATGATGTCACTGGAAGCAGAGTTTAGAAGAGGTGCGCAAAGCACCATCATTGTACATTATTCTCTCCACGCAAACTGGATGTAAATGACCACCAGGCATAGACAGTAGTGAAATGTAGCAAAGTTGTGAGGGGGGGATAGGTTTTAAATTTTACCTTCTTAAAATAGAAATTATTTAATTGGAAGTTTATATAATCTAATTTTAATAATGGTCATGTTTAACAATGGGCTCACAAAATTCCTTAAAATTTTGACAACCGATCTTGGGAGTCACTATAAGCTGGCTGCAGCACCCCACTGCCCTCATCCCTGAAAGACCAATGACAGCATCTTCTCTTTTGCATATCTCTGCCTTTCCATATTAGACCAAGATGCCATGCAAAATTTTGTTTTTAAAAATGATTTTGTTGTATTAAAAAAGTTTGAAACCACTGATCTAATTAGACATTATTATAGTGGCATTTGTAGACCATCCTCATCTATATAATTTGGGCTGCTATCGGAAAACAGAAGTTTTCTGGACAGGAGGTCTACTGAGCCAGAAGTGTGTGTGTTCAGAGGGAGGGCAAGGGTTTCTGCATTTCAAACAAGCACCTGCCTTGTGGGATTTTTTATACTCATTAAAGTCGGAGAATTTCGGCTCTGGGCTTTCAACTTCCCCTTCTCCAGGCAGGAGCTGAGAGACTGCACCTGCCGGCTCAGCCACGCTCAGGTTCACTTCCAGGACAGCGGGACCATGAGCAGACGCAGTCCCACCTGGGGCTGAGGTCCAGCGTTCTCGACCTCGTCTCTCATACGCCCAGAACATCTCTGAATGTATCTATGCTAAGTACAATCAGAAGTGCCCCAGCTACCTCTAACCCAATATGCAAGGGGCAAGCATCTGCTCCCTGTATGACAGGTAGAAAAGTTAATTTGTTCGATAAGATTGGAAAATCTATTCGATCACAGGTGTTTGTCATTTGTCGGCTTCTCATTCGCTGCTGCTCATCATCGAGTTGTCGAGATTTCCTACCTGACAAGCAGAGAGACCTCTTATTAAACCAGTGGAGCTGAAGCGTTTAGCTAGTACCTGCCACGTGGTATACACTCAATGAATGTTTATCATGAAACACACAAATGAATAAATGAAGATACCAATGAATAAGCACAAGGAAGGATTAACCCAAGATTTTAACAGGAATAATCTTTAAATTCTTTGTTGCCTTTTCTCTAATAAAGCTTCCAAATTAAGAGACCACTTGGATATTTTTTAAACTGACAATATTTCCTTTAAGTATCCTTATATTTGATTTTAATTTGATTAGCATTTAAATGAAACACAATTGTTTTTCTTTCTTTGAAGTACAAAGAAGAAAACTCAACTTGGAAATACTGAAATACAGACATCTCTCATGGACCTATCTGTATGTGTTGTGTATACATATATATATGTAAGTACATATATATATATATAATATATATATATATTATATATATATACACACACACACATACACTTTGCAGCATTCAGATTCATCTATGCATAAAGATAAAAATCTATGGTCAGCTTCATTTTTTTTTGAAAGGTGCATTTTAAAGTCAGTATGAGACATTTCTTCACATATAAGTCCCTTCTATGTGTGTCTCTTCAACTTTATCTGTGTAAAAATAAAATAGACAACTATCTCGTTAATAGCTACTGCCCCTTCACTAAAACACAAAATGTCCTGTCAAACAGATTTCTCTGAAAGATGAGAAACATTTAGGTAGGAGGAACTGAGTTACTATGCACACACACACACACACACAAACCCCACAAAATTTCTCATCGTTTACCTTGGAACAAAGTTGTTTGTAGAAGACACAAGCAATTTCTTCCAGTTCCATTAAGATCAGATATGTAATATGATCTCAAGTTAATTTTCTGAAAATACTGAACTGTCCTTCAATACCTTTTAACCTACTGTTGCATACTTTTCGATGTATTTGAAAAATCCATTTGTTTTCAGTATGTAGAGTACTTTCTATAAAGTGCTCAGGAATCATGAAGACGATGCTCTTGGATTATCAATTCCACACAGTTTTCCAGTGGACTGAGTGATGCTTTGGAAAACTAAGGAGGATTCATCATTTTCTATGTGAAAGAACAGCCTAATAAATGAAAAAAGTAGGTTTGAATGTTGAGCATTACTGGGAGTATATATTCCAATAGCATAATGTTAGTGGGCTTTTTAATGAGATGAAACTAAAATGACCTCAGGGGAAAGACATATTAGATTTAATTCGGTTGCTAAAGCAACTATGTCTTAAAATAATACTCTCAGACAGTTGCACTATGCACCTGGCCACATTTGCTCTGTATTTATCTAATTTATGCCGATTTCGTTTACTTTTGTTTATTATTTAAATTAACAACCTTTGCTAATAAAACATATGCCCAGTGTTTGGATCTGCGTTTTCTCTGAATACAACACCCATTTCCTAATGGTTCCAGACCACAGCTGCTAAAACAATCAGAGGCTTTATTTTATGGCTGACAAACCTTGAGGGCTGAGGTAAAGCTCTTCTCTGTGACCTCAATTTTTCCCTTTCAAACTTTCAACAACAAATATATTCTAGAACTTGGAATTGAGGAAAAAAACAGAATTACGTTTGGAAATGCCAGAAGTTTTTAAGATTGCCTAACAGAGTTTGTTGAGGTATCAGCTTTGTTCACTTAAACTGCAGCTCCTCTAAAGTGCTTCCCCCCCCCCCCCCCCGGGCTTATCAGAGAGAAAGACATCATTGTGAGAGTCAGAAGCTTAAACACAGAATCACTCCGGAAAGTCAGGGAAAGTGTGTGTGTATTTAAATCCCCTTCTTAGCTCTCCTTTCTCAACATTTACAACCATCTCTTCCTATGCTTTCCAAAGAGTTCCATGTCTACTAATCTTTTAATCCGTTCCCCAGCTGCCAAACTAGACCTTACCTTCTGCTTGGGAACTACTGCCACTGAGAACTTAAACCACATGAAGGCAAAGCTTATTTTGAATCCCGCCTGGTTTCCCTCACCTTGTAAGACCCTGTAGTTAGCAGACAGTGTGGCCAAATGACTAATAATCCAGGCTAGGTTTGAATCCCACTGCTGCTGCTTCCTCCCTGTGTGACACTGGAGCACATTACCGAGTTTCTCCAAGCATGAGTGGTCTCCTTAGTAAAATGAGGACAACTATACAATCCAATACCTTATCACTGCTCATTTACCTCCATGCCTCCACCCAGCCGTGCCCTCCTTTTCTTCATTAGACAGTTTAGATTCCGTGGTCTTCTTTTTAATCACCCCCTTGCAAAACCTGTTAACTCCACCCCTTCTCCTCTGGCAAACTCCGGACAGAATAAAACCCAACCATCTGCCTGCCCTGGCCCAACAACCAAGCAACCAATCGTGGGAAGAAAAACACAACTGTGTCGGCTAATTTCACTTTAAATTCATGACAACAAATCTCAAATGGTCAGTCCATATTACTTACGCATATTATGATCTCCTATCGTCTGAAATACCTATTGTTCATCTTTTCCCTTTCCTCAATACTTCATCCCCTGGGGATGATCTTTTCTTATACATCTCATCTTCCCAGCTCCAAACTGACTGGTACATCCACTGCCTCCACGTCCACTCCTTCCTGGCTCATCGTATAAAGATGGATGTATCTGTTCCCTCCACTTGTCTGCTGGATCCTCTGCCTTCTTGTCTCCTCAGAAGCAAGCACCCTTGCAACTTCCCACGCCATCTTCTGCATCATCAATATTCCCCTCTATGCCACACTGTTTCCAAAGGTTGCAGTATCTCTCGTGTTCAAAACCAAACAACAATAAATAAAACAAATAAGAAATAAAACGTCCCTCAAGCCTATCACCTCCTAAAACCACTGTTCACTTCTTCGCTCCACTTCAGAGGAAAACTTCTCAAAATCATCATCTATGGTCACTCCACCCAGTCCCTTAACTTCCTCTCCATATTCATTGTCCCTCCCACTGTGGTCACTTTGCTGCTGTAATTTTACTGTATCTGTCATCGGTACCTGACACAGTTAGCAGCACCTGCCTTCTGGAAACACTCACTCTTTGTCCTTGACTGGTGATACTAACCCTCCCTGTTTTCTCCTCCCACTCTTATTCCTTCTCAGCTATCCAACCTGTAAATGTGTCGTGTCCCAAGATCTAGCCTTTTATTCCTAACCATAATGTCTCCCTAGGTGTCATCAATATGACAGTGACTCCTCAATTTCTATCTCCTGGACATTCATCAGACTTCTAGTCTCATGTACTAAACGGTCTTCATGATTGACATCCCTAATTGTAGGTCTGGGAGTTATCTCAAATTCAAAATGTCCAAAACCTGATTGTTCCCTTTAAACCAAGTTTTTTCTTCACTCATCCTTATCTCTTTAAACAACTCAACAATTCACTCAAAATCTAGTCTCTGCCCTTAATTCTTCTCTTTTCCTTTTCCATGTGTTTGTGTGTGCATGTATGTGTGTGTTTGGTCCAATTCATAAGCCAATCTTCTTGGTTCTGGATGCAACACATATGATTTTTCCCACTTCCCACTTCTCTTTTCATCTGCTCTAATGACTCCCAGGTTTCAGCTACAATCATCTGACACAGATCACTCAACTGTGTCCTACCTGGTCTCCCTGCTTCCATTCTGCCCTATTCCCCAGTAATTATCCTCACAGCAGCCAATGTGATCCTCCCCTTTGAAAATCCTTTTCATCATCCACAGAACAGAATCCCTTTATTTTTTTTTTAACCATGCCTTGTAAAGCCCTATAAAGTCCTGATCCAGTGACCTAGAATCCATTCATACCACTATTATTTCAAGTTCACAATCACGCACAGACAGCTCCCCTCTCAAGGTTTCTACACCAGCTGTTAGCTTTACTTGGAATGATTCATTCTAAGTGTGACAAAACTGGCCCTTTCTCATATTCTTGTCTTAGTTCAAGCGTCATCTTCTTACAAGTCCCTTCCAAGATAATCTGATTTAAATTACATCCCTCTTTCCTATCACTGTGCTTAACTTAGAAGGACATCTGACGGTCTTCTCTGCAGCTTCTCCAGGAAAAAGCTCAGCTCAGTTAACACTCCAATAACTGGTTTAAAAAATAATACTTACAGGGTTATTATAAGGAGTAAAGAGAGCTAGCACATTGCCAGGCACAAAACACCTGCTGAAAAACTTAGTTATTGCTATTATTATTATTATTATTACTACTACTACTACTACTACAATAATTAGTTGCTCCTTAAATATGTGTCAAGAATGTTAATTACAATAATATGCTAATGTCTTAAATCTTTCAGATGAAAGATTTTTTTGAATGGTTGTTTTCTAAGATAAACAAAATTTTAAGCCATACTAGTCAATTAAATGAATGTTTCGACATCTCTAAAATCATATCACACGGTTAGCAACTGCTTTTACCAACTGGTAGGACTGAATCTATTCACGCCCTCTCACTAATCAACCCTTCCAACTATAAGGGCAACTTCCAAGAACTAAATTAAAATCAGAGACCTTATCACTGGACCTAGATTCACTTAATTTAAGCCCACTATTAAACCCACATTTCAAAAATGTATGACTCGAGAGAAATCTCATTAAACTTCATGCGAAGACTGAAGTGAGCTTTGCCTTCAGAGCCAACCAGAACTGGATCCATTAGGAATGTGGGTGATGAAGTACAAATTACAAGGTGGTAATAAAGTGGGACTGGAACTCAAAAGAGAATGGCATTCGATCACACACTTTTGATTCTTTGTCATAATCGTTGGTGCAGGTATACTGAGTGGGAGTGACTAGAAGAAATTTGGAAAGAGCAAAATATAATAACCTTAAAACACACAATAGCAAAAAAAATATGTATTTTTAAGTATTAGAAATAAGAAGATAAGAACATTTTAGAAAATCTTTTTTCTATCCTGTTTACATTATAAAAACTTTATATAGAAATGGAGATTTAATCATGTCTGAATTTATTCAAATCACGTGAGAGGTGTTATAGACACTTCTTAATCTGCTATTCCTTAATGCACATAGGCACTTTATAAAGACTGTTTCTAGATTCACTTTTAGCTTTTTATAAATTTAATTTTCCTTCTTTTTTTCACTTAAAATTTATATTTTTTTCAAATTAATTAGGTGAAAAATTACTTTTGTGGAGATGAGGGTGCCCAATTTATAAAGTACATTGTTCTGGTTTGGAATGTATATCATGACGTTAAGATAAGTGACTGATAAAGTTTTAAAGATAGTATTTAGTATAAAATGCTTTTGTAGAAGGAAATCCTTTGGGCAAAGCAGAATTATATCAAAACTTTTCACAGCCTGTAAGGGACTTGTTTTTCTCACAATTTTTAAAAAACATCATTGCTTTTAAAAGTACCATGAGATAAGTATCCTTTGGGACAGACTTTGAAAAGAACAGCTCTAAGAAAATGAGAGTTAGCATGATAAAAAGATATGCTTAGAATTTCCAGAGTGTTGTCTTATTCAGCGTATTTGCAGAATGCATTTAAAATGACATGATACATTCACATTCTTTTAAATTCATTACCCAATTATTTTTTTTACTATCTTAATATCCTTCCCATTCATAGTTTCTCCTTTCATTGTGTTTTCAATAACAAAAGATGGAAATGGTTGACTTATTGGAACTTCAAAAATAAATCAAAGGATCAAATTAGCCACTGGCTGTTTAGGAGCTCTGGTCTAAATTGTGATGAGATATAAAACTGATGCTGGTGACCAAAATTGTTTCTGGAATCACTTCAGAACAACCTCATGCATATATTTCTGGTTCCTTATTTTTAACTATGACAGTTGGCTTTATCAGTCAATTAAAAAAATAATTCATAAAGGTGGGATCTTGGGACAGAAGTATTCTGAAAGCAGTATCAATGTTGGGAAGAGAAGTGTTTCTTCCCAGCCAATTAAAGTATATGCCTACATTCCTACCCACTATGGTTCGTTAAATCCTTCATTTCCCTGTGAAAGTGAAGACCTAAAGCTTTCAAAGTGTTCCATTTCTCTATTAAGATAAAGTGAAAAGGCAGTAAGGAACTTTTCCGTGAATTGGTTTCCTCACTCTTTTATAAAAATAAATCAGGATACAGAAAGTTGAATGATGGCTGCCAGAACCTGAAAGAAGTGTACAAATGGGGCATTTCTATACAGTGGGTACAGAAGTTTCAGTCGCAAGATGAAAAGAGTTCTGGCAATGCATGGTGGTGATGTTTGTACAATAATGTGAATGTAAGCCACTCAACTGTACACTTAATAATGGTTAAAATGGTAAATTTTATGTTACATATACTTTAACACAATAAAAAAGTATTTTTCAAAAAAAGTAGGAAAGCAGATAGCTGAAAACGGGTTCTATGCAAATAAAAGATAAAACATAGTTTTATTTTTCAGGGAGTCTCATTAAATTATCATGTTATTTGATTTTTAATATAATATAAAATTTTATATCCAGTCTGTTCTACAAATTCTAGACAAAAAAAAAAAAAAAAAAAAAAAACCCAGGAAGAGTCGACTGTAATAACTATCGATATGTTAATCTTCTATTCTCCTACCTTGCTGAATGAGTTCTTTTACCAGCTCTAATAGTTTCTGCGTGGAGCCTTCAGGGTTTTCTACATATAGTATCACGTCATCTGCATATAATGACAATTTTACCTCTTCTCTTACAATTTGGATCCCTTTTATCTCTCTTTCTTGTGTACTTGCTCTGGCTAGGACTTCCAATACCATATTGAACAGAAGTGGTGTGAGTGGGCATCCTTGTCTTGTTGCAGATTTTAGCGGGAAGGCTTTCAACTTTTCACCGCTGAGTATTGTTTGCTGTAGGTTTGTCATAAACAGCTTTTATTACATTGAGATATGTTCCCTCTATACCCACTTTGGTTAGAATTTTTATTATAAATGGGTGCTAAATTTGATCAAATACTTTTTCTTCATCTATTGAGATGATCATGTGATTTTTGTCCTTTCTCCTGTTGATGTGGTGTATCACATTAATCGATTTGCATATGTTGAACCACCCTTGTGTCCCTGGGATGAACCCAACTTGATCATGGTGCATCTTTTTTATGTGTTGTTGGATTCTGTTTGCTAATATTTTGTTGAGGACTTTTGCATCTATGTTCATCAACAATACTGGCCTCTAGTTTTCTAACTAAGGAAGTGAAAGATTTATACGTGGAAAACTACAAAATGTTGACTAAGAAAATAAAGATGACTTAAAGAAATGGAAAGATATCCCATGTTCTTGGATTGGAAGAATTAATAATTAAAATGACTATACTACCCAAGGCAATCTACAGATTTAATGCAATCCCATCAAATTACGCATGACATTTTTCACAGAATTAGAACAAACAATCCTAAAACTTATATGGAATCAAAAAAGATGCAGAATGAAGAAAAATAATAAAGCTGGAGGAATAGCCCTCCCAGAATTCAGACAATACTACAGAGCTACAGTGATCAAAACAGCGTGGTATTGGTACAAAAACAGACAAAGGGATCCATGGAACAGAACAGAAAGCCCAGAAATAAATCCACAAACTTTTGGTCAATTAATTTTTGACAAAGGAGGCAAGAACATACAATGGAGTAGACAGTCTCTTCTGCAAATGTTGAAGTGTTGGGTAACTGGACAGCTGCATGTAAGTCAATGAAAATAGAACACTCCCTCACACCATACACAAAAATAAACTCAAAATGGCTTAAAGACTTAAATATAAGACAAGACACTATAAAACTCTTAGAAGAAAACATACGCAAAACATTCTGACATAATTCTTAACAATATTCTCCTAAGGCAGTCTACCCAGGCAACAGAAATAAAAGCTAAAATTAACAAATGGGACCTAATTAAACTTATAAGCTTTTACATAGCAAAGGAAACCATAAGTAAAACAAAAATACAACTTACAGAATGTGACAAAATATTTGCAAAAGATGAGACTGACAAGGGCTTACTTTCCAGAATATATAAACAGCTCATACAACTTAATAATAAAAAATAAAAAACCTCAAATCAAAGATGGGCAGAAGACCTAAACAAGCAATTCTCCAAGGAAGACATACAAATGGCCGATAGACACATGAAAAAATGTTCAATATCGCTAATCATCAGAGAAATGCAAATCAAAACTACAATGATATATCACCTCACACCAGTCAGAATGGCCATCATTCAGAAGTCCATGAACGATAAACGCTGGAGAGGGTGTGGATAAAAGGGAACCCTCCTACACTGCTGGTGGGACGGTAGCTTAGTGTAGCCATTATGGAAAACAGTATGGAGAGGCCTCAAAAGACTAAAACTAGACTTACCATATGATCCAGCAATCCCACTCCTGGGCATATATCCAGAAGGAACCTTAGTTCAAAAAGATACATGCACCCCAATGTTCACAGCAGCACTATTTATAATAGCCAACACATGGAAACAACCTAAATGTCCACTGACAGATGACAAGATAAAGAAATTGTGGTATATTTATACAATGGAATACTACTCAGCCATAAAGAGGAACTAATGCCATTTGCAGCAACATGGATGGACCTGGAGATTGTCGTTCTAAGTGAAGCCAGGAAGAGAAAGAAAAGCATCCTATGATACCACTTATATGTGGAATCTAAAAAAAAAAAAAAGACAAACTTATTTACAAAACAGAAATAGACTCACAGACATAGAAAACAAATTTATGGTACCAGGGGGAAATGGGGTGGGAAGGGATAAATTGGGAGTTTGAGATTTGCAGATACTAATACATATAAAATAGATTAACAGCAAGTTCATACTGTACAGCACAGGGAACTATATTCAATATCTTGTAGTAATTTATGGTGAAAAAGAATATGAAAGCAAATATATGTACATTCATGTATGACTGAAGCTGTGCTGTACACCAGAAATTGACACACATTGTAAACTGACTATACTTTAATATACATATATACATACATGTGTGCATGCGTGCGTGCCGCACACACACACACATGCACACACAAACTACTGGGAAACATCCCTGCGTTTTAACGATGCTCCTACCCTCACACCCTTCCGCAGTTTCAATCACTGTTCCCTGGGCATTATCTACTTTCAAAGAAGTCATGGAATAGGTCAGTGAAGTCATCAGTTACTGAAATAAATATAGGAGATCTGTATCTACTTGAACTGAATGCAAGATACTATATCCAAGCAGAAATGTTCTGCGCATTATGATTGAGTACAAAAACCAGTGTGAAGTTTGTTATGTGTCAATATGATTGTAAATGCAATTTTCTGACTTATCTGTACATGGAATCAATCATCAAAGTCCTATATCTCCTTCTCCATATTAAATTTATTTCAGAAACCCACTACTACATTAGTGAGGGGAGGTCTCAGAGCTCTGGATCCAAATAATTCAGTGGCTGAAGTGTATCTTTTGCAAGATTTAGAATAATTCAGAGAGAAACAAAAAGAGAAAACAATTTTTTTCCCATGAGCTATCTGAGGCCTTTGTACAACACAGAAGAGGGAGATTGACATTTATAAGAATCATGGTGAAATAGAAGTGGTCCCAGAACACCTGTGAGACCAGTGTGGTTTCAAGGAGCAGCATAAAGTCAAGTGCCCTCTGAACACCCAAGAGAAGACAACCCCAATTTCACAAACAGAAAAAAGGAAGACCTGTAAATTAACATCTTAAGTCACACTGGCTCTTTGTTTTCCATTCCTCCTGTTTCTCCTCCTCTCCTTACTTTCACACTTAGGCTCAAAGTACCCACCAAGGAAATATCCAAGTGGAGAGTCAGATGCAAATGACTCACTTGGCTGTCACTTCTGTTGAAAGGAGGATTATCAACAAGCACAACCACAGAAGACAGAGACTGCAGTCAAAACCCTTCCTGTCACACCACATCTTCAGAAGCATGGCTCTCTGAGGCCATCCAGTGATACAACACTTAAGATTCCCTCTATATTATCAATATATCAGTCAATCAACACATCAACAAATAAATAACAGTAAAACATCTGGGGCCAAAGTGACCAGTTTGTTTTCTCAAATTGGAAGTTGCTATTTTAATTTCCCTCTAGGGTAGTTTCTGGGTGAAGGGAATTGTATGATCTTTAAGCTAATTTTCGAGTTATGTAAGCAAGCCAAATCATGCTGAAACATAGGAGAATGAGATGCTTTAAGATGGAGGAAGACGACTAGTCATATTTTGTACTGTCGCAGTGACGGTACCACACACACTGTTGAAGTGTGAGGGATTAACTGGGTACCCGCTTTCAGGAGTGCAATGTAACGATATCCACGTAGATGAAGGACAAGAATTTCCACAACAGAGAGGTGCGCAGTGATATAAGGAGAGGATCCAACAATCTGAATCTAAAAATATCCAAACCTGCACAGCAATCTCTTCCTGGTGATACACTAGGCTTTGTTTTCCCTTACGCTTTAATATTTCATTCCTTGCGAACCTCCCGATAGTGCTCAGCTGATAAATATCTCAGTTGATGAAGTATAAAGTAAATATCCATTATACTTCAATCAATATGCTTGTGCCATTTTCTCTAATTCTGTAGAGGTAAAACCATTGAGAAAAGGTATAACGAGTGAAAATAAAATCAAAGATGTCTGGAGCCACGAGAGACCTCAGAGATTCTCTCCAACTCTCATTTTTTCAAGGGGGGATAAAATGTCAACTTTGAAGAGTTACAGTAGATTAAATGTGGTTAGATGGAAACTGAATTTTCTCTCACAGATTTTCTTAGGAAAGTGTGAGCTCCAAGAAGGCAAAGACTGGGTCATGTCTCTAGCATTATTTACACACACACACACACACACACACACACACGATACGGAGTAAGTACACAGTAAAGTTTGAAAGAATAAGTGAAACCAAGGCACAGTGACTTTCCAAGATCTCAAAGAGCAACTAAAAGAGTCAAACACCTTGTATCTCAATATACTCTAAATGTCTTATTCTGAGAACCTCTGTATTGAAATGTCGGCAAATAGCCAAGGGCCGACTTAATAAGTCCTTTGCATTCTACAAGCCTGTGCATTATGTACCAGTCAACTAATTAAGTTGTAATATTTATTTCTTCAAGTAATAATTGAAGCTCAAAGTAAAATCTCAAGAAAATTATCCTTATAAAAAGCCTTCCCAATAAAAAGTCACTGTTTAAAGTCCATACTGGAAACCACGATTTTTTCTTTTTTGGTAAAGATGTTATTTCTTTAAAAAAAAAATTAGTATGAGAAATAAGCATCTCATCATAACCATTATCTAAAACTAATATCTAGAGGTCAAGTCATTCCTTCAAAATAAAATTTCTGTTCTCAGGCAGCCTGTTGAAAGGGAATCTAGTTTGTTCTATGATTAGAATTATAAAGGTAATCTATTACACTAAGTTTTCAAAGACAACATAGTACCAAAAATCCCTTTGGTTCTTTTGTTTAAATATATGAGGACCCCTCTGTTAGCATACTCTGGAACATGATGTCTCGGTCCAATTGGTTTATAGGTGGCTGTAACCATGACAGATATCCATAAAGGTCATTTTATACCTTGTAGTGACTTCTCAGTTCTGTACAGAAATCCGAGCCATCTGTGTGTGAACATATTAGCGCCACCAAATTTCCTCATCAACCGTCAATAAAATGATCAATTATGTCCCATAATTGCAGCTATCATATAGAATAAAAATTTTTAGTGACTATTCCTTCCATATTAAATAAAAATCCCAAGTAAAATGAATAATATAAAAGGTGTAATTCTGTTAGTCTAAAGAAAACAATAGTCATTCAACTACAATGTTTCTTTTTAAGCAAATTTTCTCCCTTGAAATGGAAGTCAGGGGCAAGTATCAGCATATTTGAGAACTTCTCTTTTGTCTCAAATAAAAGAATATCAAAATAGAATATTGTTACTGTCTTTCTCTGTAAGAATATCCTAGGAATGATACAACAGTGTTTTGATCAGCCAGTTCCTTTCCTCTTCTTAGCAGTCCAAGAAGAAACATTTGTATTCGTTAAAAGCTAGAAAACAAGATAACAGGGGATGGAGAGGAGAGTAAAAAGCAGCTTTCCAGTGCCTGGACCTCCGGTCTTCATTCTGTAAAGCTCACAGACAACTTAAATTTGCCGGTAGTGCAACGTTACCGAGATAACATCAGGCAGGGGAAGCAGGGTGTTTCCGTTTGGCAGCTGTAAGCAGTGTAGATCACAGGAGAGTATGGGCGGTGATGTTTGTATACAAACATACATATATATAAAGCAGTTGAAAAAGTCAATTTTGCAACCAAAGAATTCCCTCTTCAGGAAGGGAATAAATTCATATTCAAATAGAGTGAGCATGCAGAGCCATTCAATAATACCTCATTCACACTTCAGAAGAAAACATGCCTCCTTTGCAGGAGTAGACTTTTAAGGAATACAAGCATATACACACAAAAGAGCTCAGAGAAATGTCTATGTTCTGCCCTGAAGGAAAGACGTAAAGTGGATAAAAACTAATAAAAATGAGTCATTGAAATCAAAATAAGCAACAGTATGTTCTCCAAGTTTCATTCATTAGCAACCTACAATTATTGCAAAAAAACCCACTTGACTTTGATTTGGCAATCTTCTCATTTGTATAGCACATCTGCAAAACATTTAATGCCATTGTGAGTAACAGTGTCGTTTTTAGGGCGGCGTTTATTTCTGGTTATTTTCCTTTTGTTCATTTTTTTCCTCCCTGAGTTCATGTATTTTTCTCCCTTCTAATTTTAAATTTGTTTTACTCATTCTTATCCAATATAGTGCCTAAAATACATAAGAGGAAAACAATTTTAGAGCCCTTTCACTAGCTCTAAACTATAAATTCATTTGACAGAGGTAGGTCTGATCAGAATCACAAAATATGGTTTCATAAGAGACTTCTGCAAAATAAGGCAAGGAAGTGCATGGTGAGTGAAGTAACAGCTACTGACGCTAAGTCAGATCCATTGCATGTGCTGTATTCCTGCTTCCCCGTCATCAATCAATCAAGCACAGATTAACACCCACACTACATGAATATAGAAACTCAGGTTTGTTGTGGTTGGAAACTTTTCTAACATCTTAAACAGTTATTAAAAGGGAAAGCTAGGATTAAAAGCCAGAGTATGACCTTCTGTAAGATCCATATAATTTCTCCGTTGTCTCTAAGAGCTAAGAGACCAGGTAGGCCAAACTCCTGTGGCCCAGGGACAGTGAAATTACTTTTCTGAGCATACACAACCAGATGATGACAGAGGCAAACCAAACCAACCTTCTTCTGCTCCACTCCACTACATGGCTTTGGCTTATTTCCAACACTGAGTGAGAAGCACTTGAAATACCGAGATATTTCTAGAGAATTGGTTCTGCCATTAAACTACTTATCTTCAGCTAATATGTAGCCCAATTTAAACCCTTTTGAAAGTTATATCAGCTTCTCAGTCCAGGAAAACACTAATCACTGGCCAAAAGTGCTTTATAATTGTAACCTTATGAGACTTCAAGAACAGCCTTCAATGTCTGTATTCATAAGGAAAGAATAGGAATGATGATGAAATATTCTATTCTAATTAAGTCTACAAGGAAACAAAGTCTCTCTCTATCCCTCCTCTTTTAATTGCTTGTTTCATCCTTGCATTCAATGGCTCCTTCCAGCACATTATGCCCTATATTGGTAAGTATAGGTACGCAGACAACTTTGTTACCTGGTGGAATAGCCTTTAATCCTTGTAACATTTGTAAAAATCAAGTGTACTAGAAGCAAACAAATCCTTCCTTTAATAAATTTCAGTGTGGTGGAAGATGTGGGATCAGGGCCACTCACCGCATTGTTCTAGAACATTTTGTCACACGGAAGAAAACCACCATTCACCCAACACAGCAGGTGGCTGACTCAGTGTTACACAGGTGAAGGCAAGGAATCTGTAAACATTTCCACTACTCACCCTCGAGTTAACCACTTCCAGGGAGATGTTCTGAGGCGGGGCACTTGGCACTAAAAGAAAGAAAGCAAGGTGAGATGGTCATTGCCAAAGCCATGAAAAGCAAACTCTTTGAAAAGTGAAACCATGTCTTTTTCACAGTTCATAATGATAATCAGGTAGGTGATTCCAGGTGGCACTTCAAAATTTTCCTGGAGAGATGAAAAATAATTGTTTATTTTTTCTCGCTTGGGGGGCCAGTTATCCATCTAGGGAGCCCCCAAAATTGTTAGGCAAGAAAGCACCTGCCGAGATGCTAAATACTGCCATTTCATTACAGCTTTCTGGTGATAACCGTCCCAGAGAAACCAATAAAAACCCACGGGAGATTTTCTGGGGTGGTTTTAAAGGCTTAAGATATTGTGCCTTTCAGGATCTGCATGGTTTTATGATGAAATATGTCATTCTAATGGTCACTCATGTTGCTTAATCCCTTTAATGCAATCTTTATTATCTCTTAAAATGTGAAGAGAAGAAATACATCCCTTTTTTACGTGGTAGGTGTGTAATTAAACCTGTGTGTCACAGATGCACGCAGGTTACTAAACAGCACTTGGTGACTCGATTCTATTAACAAAGGAGCCATTTGTTTTTCTTTGTGGGTTTTCTAGGTGTTTTATTTCTCTTACTTGCATTCTGATTGTTCCACTCCTTCATGGAAGGAGAAAGAAAGAACACGTACAACTCTCTTTATAATACTTGTAATGAATGTTTACTATCTCAAAAAGTGAATATCCTACCACGGAAGTAATTCAAAGATAGCCATTTACTAAATGACTTACGTGTCAAGCACTATTCCAGATGTCTTGGATGAACCACAAAAATAATAAAGATCTTGTCCTACATAGTCAGGAAAGGAAGTCAAAAATGTTTTCCTCCAATATTTTTAGTTATCAGACGCTGTTTCCTCATTCTCACTATCCATTTCCCTATGATTTACAAATAAATAGGTGCCACAGAGTGAGGTTCTTGGTGGAAGTGAGTGGAATCTACAATTCTCTGTTGGGACTTTTCTTTATTTCCTGTGTTTGATAATTCTTCATTGTTTCATGAGGCAGAGAGGAAAGACACAGTTCATTGCTTTTCTCGTCAAAATGTCAAGCAATTGATCATTTACAATAGGTTCATTACAGCCAATCAGAGGCATTTGGCCTGGAAACTCCTCTTCTTGTGGTGGAACAGGTTGGTTTAAAACACGTGGTGATGAGGCATTCTGCAGAGCGGATTAGGTTCCCACATTTGTAAATGAGTCTCCAGAGACAGTCTATACAGTCACACGAACTCCTCCCCTTAGCAAGTGTGTGCTGTCCTGTACGCATAATTTATGAACTGAAATAACATATATAGTTATGAGCTTTTTTTCTTGAGGGAACTAATATGAGACATTTATTACAGAATAAGAGAAACTCAATATGTTTCCACATTGAATCCTGCCTCTTTACTTACTAGCTTATACGCCCTGGGTCTGCTGCTAACCAGCTTTTGTGACCTCTGTCTTAGCTCTGTCATCTGTAAAGCAGGGGAAACACAGTATCACAAAGTGCAGAGAGCGGGGCTTACACTAATAAGCACTCAGTAAATATTAGTGGTAACAGTTTCTAAGAAGCACATGCCTACAGCTGTTGGCCCCTCTGCTTTTGGACACAGGGCAGACCGGCACGGACACTAACAAATGTTAATTCATAAAATCTGTTACTAATCCATTCACATTGACTAGTTCAAGACAGAGTGGGAACAAATTGGCAAGACTAATTCCGTCCTATATGAAATATTAGGTTGCCTAGAATGATGCTCTCCAGTCCCCATGGTTTGAAGAAGTGGAAGATGGTTAACCAATGATACACTAGGTAGAGGAATTTGAACAAAAAACAGGATTTTTTCCCAAACAATTAAAGCAGAGCTAAACTAGAGACGACAGCTCATCGGGATAAAATCTTTATAGGCATCATAGCATAACAGGGATACTTTGGGGATAACTGATTGAAAAAAAGTTACTTGCATTTCATTTTGCTTTTATTCCACTTTCCTATCGCCCCCAAATATAACTTTTTTATGCTAAGAATTTCTCTAGCCTTACAGGAAGTATAATGCTCTCTATAACACATGCATCTAGACAAATCACAGGTTAAATTAGTCACACAAATAGGAAGTCCTAAAGATGTGTCCATACTTAACAGTCATTTTTATAGGTTTGGCTGAACTGTCTAATTAATTCAATAAATATTTACTGAGTTAGGAGGGATACAAAGATGAAATACATCATCCCTCATAATAAGGAACAGTTAGTATAATGAGAGAAAGAGACACTGGCTTAGAGAACATTTACATGTATGCCAAGCACGTATTCTAGGTGCTTATAGGGATCAGCCATTTAATTTTCACATCTCCCTTTTAAACCAACCCGAAAGGCAAGGAGAAGAGGGCTTTATGACTCAGAACTGGGAAGCAGGTGACTATTAATTGCAATTAAATTCACCTATACGTGATCTCAGCATGGACAGCTTCAGTAGAGAGGACATCAGACTGAAGTGAAAGAGGTGACTTGACTGTAAAGATGAATGCAGACGAGATCAGAGTGCCCACTCCTAGGGTCCCTGAAGTTCATGCTTTTTCTATCAAATGCATCTGACAGACGGAAGTTGGGGTCCCTTGCACAGTGATACTTGTGGGATTAGGGACAGGAAATCCTTTTATTTCATGACAGGTATTTTCTAAATCCTAAATCTTGCAAAACTTCTCAATGATAATTCTTGGATTATGAGTGATAATCTATCCTTCTCACTGACATTTAAAACCAAAGTGGAGAATAAGGCCACAGGAATTACAGTTCAGAGTGTGAAAAAAATCTACATACATTATGTAAAATATTCATTTTCAGTTGTTTTCCTTTTATTTTCATAATTATAAGTTGTGAAGTAATTTATTCTGCCAATAAATATTCTGTTCTGTCTTCAATAACAGAATCAGATGGATGGGCTTAAGAATTAAAAGTGATCCTGAAGTGGTATCACATGTAAAAATTTTTCACACTGAAATTGCAAATGAACATTACTCCTGTGTCGTCTTTGTGCTGTCCTTAAAAATATTCATGCCCTTCCTCATTCCACTGATACTGTATGAAATATCCACCCAGACACTTCCCCAGATTAAAGAATGGTGGATCGGTCAAGGAATCACACACAAAGTCATTTTTTTTTGAAATTCAAAAACATCAATAATTTATAGAATCACAACTACCAACTGGAAACCATTGCTGAAAAGAAATAGTGTGCTGCCTTTTTAATATTTATGGAGGTCACATCTCTGCATTTCTGCACCTGCGTGAATTGTCACTGGCCCCATATCATATATTCTGCTGTGCTGGTTTCACTTTTCATTAAACTTTCCAACATTCTGTTCTCACCCATTTCTTAGATCTCTAGTTTCCTCAGCTGCTGCTTTGTCAAATCCATTCTCCTCATGAAGATTTCTTCCTCTTTTTTTAATGGCATTTAAAAAATATGTCTAATCTTTCATTTGCTAGGCAAGGTACAAATAAAATTACACATTTTCATATTCAGTTTTAATATTTTCAACGTGGGATTATCTGGCCTAAATCTTCCTGGCTTGTTTTCAGATTAAGAGGTTTATGTAGGAGGACTGTCCATCACTCACACTTTTAATCATCCACCCCAATTTAGGAGGAGAAATAAAAGAAAGATGCCCATGGACGTGAGTCCACACACATGCACAAATGCATTTGTAATTATAGTAATGAAGGAAATCACAAAAAACTATTTTGAGCCCTTAGGCCGTAGTCACACTTTGAAGATGACTAATTTGGACACCCTGACTCAGAAAGTACATCTTTTCAAAGTTTAAATTTGATTGTAATAGATAGTTCGAGTGAATTAGCCAAATTTCAAATTTATGCTAATATATCCCATAAAGTTTAAGCTAGGAAAGCTTGAAAATCATACCTCTAACATTATTACATTATTGTAACAAATATGTGAGTCAAATTCACCGTCTATAACTTACCATCAGACAGCGTGACCACAGTTACATCATCGGTAGACACTCCCGGCCCGTAACGATTATAAGCTAGAAATCGAAGACTATATTCCGTAAATTTTTTCAGGCCTTCCAGCTTATATGATAGTCCATCAACCTCTATATTCTGGAGACATAAAACACCAGAACCATTATTCAGGAGGCACATTAAAGCAGAAATGGTGGCCATTCTGTGCAATCAGTGAATTGGATATTAGACTCTCACAAAACTACACTCTAGGCTTATTATGAGTTGTTGTAAAATCTAAATTGTGACACATACTCTCCCACTAAAGCCCACTCTACCCCTCTATAGAGTCCTAGTTAAAACAACACCACGCTAGTTTTACAGTCAGTTCCAATTTGTTTAACACCACCCAATTCATTGAACGGTGTGCGGTATTGACACCCACACCAAAATTCTGACAGCAGAAGGCAGCTTGTAAATCCATGGGAACTGAGAGTGGCTCCTGTCCCCTGAATGGAATAATTTACCAGGAAACAATAGATTTCTTCCTTCTCTGGATGAAATACACCCACAGCTCTTGAAACTGACAGATATTTTGCTACAATTGTTCTCTCTCAAAATGCTGTGAGGTTAAGTTGGAACTGTTTTCAGCACTTCACAGCTGTAGAAATGAGGTTCTGGAGGTGAAGGTCACTGAGAAATAAGGGCCAGTTCACTCTAGAAGAGCCATTACTTAGCCCTTCATATCTCACATCTATCTTGTGTAACAATATTCTTTAATTTATTTAAAATGGATTGGTGAAATGCATTATTGAAGGACCAAAATGTGTAGGGAAAAAGGATAGCTTAGAAAGGTGGACATAAGTGGTAAATAGCAGAGGAAGAGTGAACAAACAAAAACATGGAATGATTACATAGGAGGAGCTCTTAATAATTCTTATTTTATGCTATAGCTTGGGACTTAGAATTGTTTCTGAATAGAACTGAGGCAAATATTTTTTTAATAGAAAATACCTATCATGCTGTTTATGTGGAAGCATGAAGACCACACCATGCTTGGCAAATTCACAACACATGGTAAGAACTCCACTATCCTAAGGTCACTTCTGGGTCTTTCCTATTTAACTACACACTATGCATCTTTTTCCACATGAAGTTGAGCACCTGGAAGTGAACATCTCAATGGTCATATGTATGTCACACAATAGAATCGCCAAGTTCCATGTTTCTCCCTTAAAGACTCATTTACTTTTACTTTATCTGATTCCTTAGATGGCAGGAGTGGGGCCCATTCTCTTGCCTACCTGTTCCTTCCCCGTGGACACCTCAGTGCAGAACAGTCTGTAACCCTGGACTGGACCATTTGCATAGGCAGGGGGTTCCCAGGTAATAAGAATTGAGGTAGGTGAGGTAGATACAGCTTGCAGGTTTTCCACTGGCCCTGGAACTTGCACTGTTTATAAAAGAAATTGATTAGTACAAAAAGGTTCCCTTCTCAAAACAAACAGAACGATATCTTTTGCAGTCTAAGGAAATTATAGCATCATGTACTATTTTTAGGACCTTATGGAATAAGAATATACAAACATAGACTATAAATACAAAGTAATGAAATTTTAGAATCATTTAATTTCAAAACTCAGAAGAGGACTAATATTAATCTAAATTACTTATTTCATTTTACAGTTGAGGAAACTGGTCAAGGAGCGTAAGTGACTAGGGTAATGGCAGAAGAGTGCGGTCCTTAATCTAAATTCTCAGTGTGGAAAATGCTCTACTTTGCCAGTAAGCCTTTGTCTATGTACTGCTAATAACTGCAGGAGGAAAATGGAAAATGCAATTAGAATACTTGTACATCATGATCCTACTTATAATTCAAATAGGCAGCCCAGCTATGGATAATTTACCATGTTGTCTTTATTTAAGTCATCGTTTTAAAATCTCGCCCAAATCTGGGTCCTTTAAATTAATTTCAGGATTTAATTTTCAATTTCGCTTTCTAGTATACCATTTTCTCTCATAACTGTTACTTCACTTAATCAAGGATAAGAAGCTTGTTCACTGAAGAAGTTAGACAGCACAGGTCCACAATCGCTTAGCCAAACCACTTATGCTCAGATGTGTTTCTAGATCCAGAAACTTTCAGATTTCAGAAAGGTAATATGGTGCACGTGCAGCATTTCATGTAACACTGTTAAGTGGGGTCTGTGGTAGCACCTTGTTATTAAATCGTATGTTCGCAGCAAACATATGACAGTCACACCAAATGGGATTATTAAAGACTACACATAGCCTAATATAAGGTCAGGTCAGGTAGGGCGTAAAATGAGTTAAGAATTTGCAAATTTTGAATTTGTGTATTTTAAAAATTTTTGCATATAGACCTGAAAATAAATACATGGTTTGAAAATGGAAAATGCAACCACCATGTTAGTTTTGTAATTTAAAATAAACAGTCTCACCACTGCAGGTGTAACGAATACTTTGACAGGCTGGGTGTTTCCCCCAGCTAGCTTTGGAGAGATACACATCTCAGACCACTAATGCAATTCTGTGAGTATGAACTTCCATAGTCAAATAGCATATGAAATCCTGGCTAACATGGTATCTGATGATATACTCCTTAGATCAGCATAAAACCTATGTCTCTGGATCACTTTAAGAATTTGTTCCACGCAACCCAGCTCCGTAAGGCATCACTGCTCACATATTTTTTTGGAAAAAAAAATTGATGTCAGAAACATGTATTTAATGTCACCTTCACCAGTCCCCAAAGCCTGAGAATCCTCTTTATTGACAACTGCATTATTTTTACCTTATGATTGCTCATAATTTCTTAAAAAACTTACTCAGAAATCATTTGAAACCTACAGAAGAAAATTAAGGAGAGTAGTACATAGGATATCCATGTTCCCTTTATCCATTTACCCATTGTTAACACTGCTCTATAAACTTTGCCATTCTCTCTCAATATCCATGTATTCATTCATCCATCCATCCAGGTTAGGTTGCACTGACCAGGGTTCTTTAACCCTAAATATTTTAGTGCATATTTCCTGAGAATTAATGTGTGCATGAATAATACAGCTAACAACTTCAGTGCATTTCATTTTTTTTTTAATTGAAGTATAGTCAGTTTACAATGTTGTCAGTTTCTGGTATACAGCATAATGTTTCAGTCATACATACACACACACATTTGTTTTCATATTCTTTTTCATTATAGGTTACTACAAGATTAGCTATACAGAGAAATTTCTTGGTTTTCTATGTTATATATAGTAGTTAATATCTGCAAATCAAGATTTGCATCTCGTATTAATACTTTTCTTTTTTTTATCTCAATGTCATCTGTATTCCAGTTGTGTCAATTTGTAACCAAGCAAGACTCTATGAGGCCTTCCCGGGACAGACCTCCCCCTGAATCCACACATCCTCTGACTGCCTCTTGTTTGTAGAAAAGCTTTAGTCTTCCAGGTCTCTCCCCTGAGTCTCAAAAAGCTGGCTCAAGAGTTAATAACTAGGAAATGCAAAGAAGTAGAAACAAAGAATAGCTGTTGGGCCAGGAATCTGGTAACAATTTAGACTATAAACCAGCCATACAGCAGACTCACTGAAATCTCAGTTCCCTGAAGATACAGATAAGGTATGACACACATTCTTAAGTTGTTTTTCACAGGGAGCAGTCTCCCACCAGATGAAAACTGCGACCACAAGCACGTAGACCCTAGAGCCACTGAAACCAGAAGGCTGATGATGTGAAATTCACCTCAAAGCCAACCAACCTGAGAATTGTGTGAGCTGATCAGTCACCCTCCCTCACCTTGTCTTTAAACTCTTTCCCTGAAAGCCATCGAGAAGTTTGGGTCTTTTGAGCATGAGCTGCCCATTCTCCTTGTTTGACATCCTGCAATATACACCGTACTTTCCTTCACCACAAGCTGGTGTCAGTAGATTGGCTTTACTGGGCACAGGCAAGCAGACCCAAGTTTGGTTCGGTAACAACTTAAGCTACTAAATGCTTACTCTTCTTCACAACAGCACTAGAAATTCAAATTCCTGAATTCCCTAATGTTTGTCTTTCAAATTAAATAGCTCTAACATAGGTCTGTGGATAATACATCGTATTTTATGTTGATTGTGGAAGTATGTGTGTGTACATGTGTTTATGTATGTATACATATGTACTTGTATGTTTATTCACGACTATATATTTAAACAAAACTTGCATAGTTTAACATATGTGAGTCATTATATGCATATTAGAGAGAAAGAGGAAAAGAGACTCAAAGATGTTCGGCAATGGAAATTAGATGTGAAATCAATACAGCTAACAGCTTCACCCTTCCATTTCATTACATTTTAGTATGCCAGTCAAGAACCGTAATAGGGTTAACCACTCATCATTTCCAAGATGTCTTTAATAATCCTCACTGATCCCCTCAGTTGGACAATAATTTCATGGCAAACTGCATCTAATTTCTCTCCATCTCTATTCGAGTTAAGTCTTTCTTCAAAGAATGGAAAGATTTCAGAACAGATGCATAATCTATGCAAAGAACTCATCAATCAATGTCAACCTAACCAACTACCTTTTTAAATTTCAATATTGCATTACAGTAGAAATTCATTATAACACCTGTACCTAAGAACAAATTAAATACTTATGCTGGAGTAAGTGAGATGTATTACATGTCACTATTTTCCCTGGGAACAGTAATTTCTGACTATATATATATATATATTTATAGTATAACAGGGCACTTTATAATGAGGTCTTATTGCATATTAACCCAAAAATGGCATATAAAAGTTGGCTGAATCTTTAATAAAGCATGATTTATCACATATAATCATACTGATGACAGGATGTGTGCTTGTGTTCTATATATTAGTATGTGTGTGTCTGAAGAGAGACAGGATCATGGTTTAAAGAACTACAATTGATTAAGATGAGTCAGAAGGTATGATGTCTTGTCCCTACTCATATAGAGACCAGTCACTGGCATCAAGAATCAAAGTGTCCATGGACCTCCTTAAAATTACATGCATATTGTCAAGACTGCAGTATGTACAGGTGTAGGGTACATAGTTCCCATCATTAAGGTCGATGATGCCCTAATTGGCAGCTCCTAGTGGACTGGTTAATACTCTTGGTTTGTTTTGGTTCTGAAAATCAGTGATTCTTTATCATCAAATCATTTCTGGTGATTTTTAATTATTTTATGATGAGAAATATGGCAATAATTTCACTTTAAATAGGTATCCTCAACTACCAATAAAATGCTGCTCTTTCAAAAGATGAAACATTTGTGACATAGATTTTTTCTATTTTGTTTTCCAAATTATGGGTAAATCAAATGCATTTGGATTCATCTGGTTTAACCCATCAAATATTTTAGGTTTTCCAAATGTTAAGGCTTCTGATGATCAGGAAGTCAAACAGCAAATACAAATTAACACCTTATTTTATTTTCCTTTCCCCTATCTGGCTCTGTGTCTATTCTAATATCTATTTGTCTACCTTCCTGGCTTCTCTGTACTGTAAGTAATTTAATATTTGTATTAATCAGACTAAAGTCTAAATTATGATTTATAAATATATGGTTCTAAAAATATCTTGGGAGTTTAAATAACCCCTTTCAAATAAAAGTGAGTATAAGGTTTTCATAGAAAAAGCTTTAGAAGGATCAAGACATGCCTCTGTCATCATAAAACTGAGTGAGATGGGTGTCTTCTGTCTTTTCACCTCTACACTGATGTTTCTCAGCTGGAAGTCAGAAATGGAGACAAACGCTAGTGTCAGAGATTGTGTAGTTGAACATTTGACTATTCAAAGTCTTTTCAAAATGACTGTGTAGTACAATGTTCCTAAATCACTAATATAACAGCCCCCAAATTCTTTCTTTTTAAAGAACTAGAGTAACAGTGCATTTGGAAAAAAAAATTATCACACGTGTTGTCATTCAAATAATGATCTATAATTCACATGTCCTTAATTCAGGCCAGAATGCTGAGGATGAGTTTACCTCTTCATCCATGTGCTAATATAAAAATGATTCTTGAGGCCATTTTTAAAAATGGATAGTAAGGGATCTAAGTAATTATCTGCAGTGATCCAAATGGATTTAGGCCACAAAGCTCTCTTATTTAAGCAACAGCTTCCACTGCCGACGATAGCCTCATTGAATATGTTTCAAATGCAAACCATTTCTGAAACTATTTGCATTTATTGATAATAAAGTGCACGCTTTGATTGCCTCTTTGATTTTTTTTTCTCCTGTAGTTAACTGCTTTAATGATATTTCTATGAAATCTGTTTCTATTCTGTATGGGGAATGCAACATCAAAAAGCCTGCAGGCAATGTAATTATTAACATAATAAAACCCATTCTTGACAGAACTATACATAGTTAGGAAATATGACAGTAATTTGGCAAGGGAGAAGCACAAACTATGGGGCAGGTTTCTATTACAAAACCACAGGAGTATGACAAGATTTGGTTAGCGGAAGCAGTTATTACCTGATCATTTTATCTGTGGTTTTAATAGGGGCTATCTGCTAAATCACAGTATACCCAACTATGTCCTTAAGAGTGTGTGTGTGTGTGTGTGTGTGTCTGTGGACATATACTGACGTATCTTTACACAAACACACACACACATATATATATAAAATGTGTGATTTATATGACTTGTGTATCACACATATATAAACATGTATATATGCATATATGCCAATATATTAGATAATGGATATTTCTGACAGTGTAGTAGGAAAAAAACTTGAATAATTCTCACTGAAGAAAACAATCTCGAAAGCAGTCTCCTTGGGATTCACCCTCTAACTGGAAGTAGTTTTACAATAAAAGCGATTACAGGATGGACCTCAAGAGAAGGTCTTTTCAGTAGGATAACACATTTTTCACTAACACAACCAAACAGTAATAGCCTTGGTGAAGTATATAGAGTGTTTTGAATTTCACTTTAGAAAACTTAGCGATGCCTAGAAATAAAAAGTGTAGTGGGTACTGTAGACTCCTGACTGAGGTTTCAAACCATCTAAACTGGAGATTTCCAAGTAAGGCAACTGGTTTCACGACATAGCAAACTTACCTAAAAGATACTCAGCTTTGAAGTTAAAAACTTAAAGTTTCAACCAAATGTGCTTAAATTTCTGTATTACTGAAGGCTTCATGTCATGTAAACCTATCATAATAATTCCAGCCCCTCCAGAATAGCTTGGGTTTGGTTACTTCCCATTGTGATTGAAAGTTTAGATAAAAACACCAGCTGATTTTAAAGTCTAATCATACTTTTACATCTTTATCATACAAGGCTATCTCTAGTACTGTGAAATATTTTACTATGTAGGGATTTTCCAGGAACTTATTAGGACAAAGAAAGCACATGCACAGATAAAAAACCAAAACAAACAAAAAACATCTCTGTGGACAGATGATGAAGAATATGGTAACTGAGAACCGTTAGAGAAGTTTGGTCAAGGGTATTTCTTGAACAACAACTGAAAATTGCACTGAGGGGAAAAAGGAAGGAGACGGAGTTCAGATGTGGAGGAGGAACTGAGTGAGTCAGGACACATGGGTGTGAATGAGTTTAATGACTAATGACCTTGATAATAGCCCTTTTGGAAAAGAACTTACAAGTCGGTCAACGGAGAGAAAAACACTATATAGTTCAGGGAAGGCTGCAAATGAGGGAATCTTTAAGTAAAAATAATGAGACTACTTACAACATAACTAATTAATGATGGGAAATTAATCAGGAAACAACCCACAGGCATGAAATTAACCATTATTAAATTGCTTTTCTAGTTTATTAGCATTATCAGCAAATCAAATAATGTTCTACCAATTTTAGGAAAATGTGGTGTGTCTCAAGATACTTGAAGTAAGTTAAAAAAAAATTCATTTACTTTTTTGCAAGATGTTTGTCTCCAGAGCTTTAGTTTGGGGACAAGTGTTCAGAAAAGGAAAAAAAAAAAAAAAAAAACCAACTCAAATGAATTTTCTAAGAAACATCAAGGACTTTAGAGATACTACAAACAGAATTAGTAGAAAGGTGTATCTCTGAGATAACTGGTGAAAAAGGAAATACCCCAGATGGGAATGAAACACCTTAATTTTGAGTCCTGGGTCAAAACTCCCTCTCCTCTATTTAATAATAGTATAGATTTAGTCCAAATTACTTCAACACTCTGCACATTATTTTCTTATGAGTTCCTAATTTCTATATAACGGGATTGTCATAGAAATTGTATTGTATATGATGCTATATGGAAAAGTAAGTTTTCACAATAATACAGTAGTTGATATTATTGTTACTGGAAATCAAGTCTCTTAAACTTTTCCAAATTTTGGTTCTGTCATCAGACAGTTGGAGGAAAGAGTATTTGCTCTTCTTACTTCTCAAGAGTGTTAGAAGAACATGAAGAGATGATGTATGTGAAAAGGAAATGGGAAACCAGCAGTCCATACACGTGGAGGGTGTAGCGTGAGTCTGGACTGGGATTGCGTCTACAAACTTGGGACTGCGTCTACAAACTAAACATGGCAAAGAGAGCACCTGGTAACAGAGTGATTTGCCGGATGTGGTGCAATAATACATGTAAATTAAGCCTTTCAATCTGCTCATAAAATACTTCACATGGTTACTTTTGTTGTTGTTACACAGACCATACATTCATGAGTAATTGTTACAAAAGAGTCCCAAACAGAAATCCCTAGGAAGGGCATGTAGAAACCTCTTGCTTGCTTTACACTTATATGAGACTCGTACACACTCATATGAGACTTGTACATATTTCAGGATGGAATTTCTGCTCACAAACATGTCAGTTCTCTGTAAATAGAGATGCATCAGAGAATCAGATGTCATCAGTTTACCTGCAACTCAGCGCATTTCCCATGGTGATAATGTAACTAAATCCCAGCCATTTCTCAAAGTTGGCTTGTATTCTGGTCAGTACGGGAAGAATCAATATTTGATGTCTATAGTTTTAATAGAGCCAATAAATGACATGTATGGATTGCTTTTATAAAAGAGCCCTGCTGCCGCTTACTAGAGGAGAAAGAAGCAGCAATCTTTTTCTCTGGCAGTCAAGTCAGTAGGATTTTCTATATGACGACAAAAAGATCCTCCCTTAAAAGATACCATCTCTTTGGGGAAGACATTTATTGTTTATCTATTTCCAGGCTTTAAAAGATAAGGAATTGCCTTGGGTAAACTGATTCTTTGTGGAGGGACCCTAAGTTAAAGAAGAAATTTAGAACTCTATTCTCCTAACACATAGGCTTCGCAGAAGTCACAGATCCAAGTTACATCTCATCTAATAAAGTTTTGGGAAGAGAGATTTAACAGTAAAGAGTGTGGCCTCCAGAATCCGAGATCGTGGGTTCAAATCTAGTATCTTCTGCTCAGGCTACGTGGCTGGGGTCAAGCTACGTAATGTTCTTGAGCTTAAATTTTCTTTTTTTTTTTAAAATTACATATTTTCTTTTTTATTCCCTTCTAGGTTTTTTTTGGGGGGGGGATATTTATTTTTTAACGGAGGTACTGGCTGTTGAACCCAGGACCTCATCCATGCTAAGCATGCACTCTGCCACTGTGCTACACCCTCTCCCACCCCGGCCCTGAGCTTAAATTTTCTTATCTAAAAAATGGAGTTAATATCAATACATATTTCATAGGTTTGTTGTGGAGAATAATAAGTCATTTATGAATGGTGTACGGTACCAAGGAAATGCTCAATAAATATTACCAATTTTTACAGTATGCCAGGCATTGTGAGAATTGACAGAAGAAACAAAGAAACCTTCCTTAACATTGAGTCTAAGGTGATGAGACCACAAGGAGCTGGGAGAGGGGTCCCGATGTGCAGGGAGAGACTGTCAGAGGTGAGTCCATACTTGGTTTTAAAGGCTTTGGAGGATTTTGATTTTTAAGAATTGTAAGGGTACCAAATGTAATCATTTTGGACTCTGTCCACTACATAAAGAGAGACTTGAAGGGAGGCAAATAGAGACCAGGTGGGAGAATATTCTACAGTACAGAAGAGAGAGGTTCACAGCTTGATTTAGAGTTGTGGTGGGGGACTCAAAGAGAAAGGGAGGGATTGAGAGCTATATGGAAGGGAGAAATCAACAACATTTGATGGGCTGGAGGTAGGGCAGCAAGAGGATGGGAGCATTAAGAATGACTCGTGTACTTCTGACTTGCACAGCTGGGGGTTTCTGGTGATGTTCACTTAGACAGAAAACACTGGACTGAGCTAGACTGGGCAGGTGTGTGGTCATGGCGGGGGGGGGGGGGCAGGTGACTATCACAGCATTGCACCCACGTAGGGGATGAGTTTCTTCACTATATACAGAGATGCCTGGCTGGCTATTCATCCTCAGAGGGGCAGTCACAACCTAGTATTTTTCCTCCTCTTTACTGCTCTTTTCATTTCTTGGGCTCCCAGCTACATCATTTCACACCCTAGTTCTAGGGATAGCATCACACAAACTGTTTTTCTTCCTTATTTATTTCTCTTGCAATTTTTTTCTTTCTTTTTCTATATATATAGTCAGCTGCTTTTCAGGAACATTAGCTAGTTCCCAGATTTCATGATCATCTGTTTGTTCCGTTCCCACCTAACTTAGCTCCTTTAAACCCACACTTTGCTCTTTTTTAAGGCACTCAAAATATTCCAATTAACAGATCAGACTGTGCTAAGGAACTTTTTTTCTGAGCCATGTAAATGCATGTTGAGAAATTTTGCTCCATTCCACTCCTGATCTTAAAAAAAGAGCTCAAGATAAACTATCTTTCCTAATGGCAGCAACAATAAAAATTCCAGTAACAATGAACCTGGGTACCCATCTGACCTTGACTATACTGAAATTAATATTCGCTTTGCGATTCCACTGACATTTATCACTGGGAAGCACCTTTAACGCCCTTACACATACATGCACGCAAGGGGAAGATTGATCATCACACAGGGCAGAAAACCTAGCTGTCCTCTATCTCTAAGAAGCATCTAAAAGGCTCCCCGTCTGCTGACTGAACCACCCTGAGGATTAAGTTTATTTCATTTTCAGTATTCAAAAGATAAGAAGTTTATTAACCACATGGAAGACTCAGGCTTGTTCAGAGAGAACAGCAGTAAATCATCTCACAGAAGTTGGACAACTTTAAGTAAAACTGAACACAATTCTGGATCTAAAGATTCCTTTTCTTTCCCTAACCCTACCTCCTTGGCTTTTATTTTTGCCAGCATTATAAAGTCTCAGACCAACAGGAAAAAAAGTCTTTGACTCAAGCATTCAAAGGCTACTGATTATGATGTTCAGAAAATACGGAGTAAAATAAAGAAAATAATGGCTAAAATAGGAAAGTTTAAATAACTTTCAGAAATGTTTTTTAAGAAGATTGATGTATTTGATCACTGTATTTCAGTAACTCCAGAAGTCAACTGAATATCAGATTGGTAATTTTCTTGACTTCCTTCTGGTGGGGTATATAAGATAGAATGCATCAAAGTCACCACTGCCTAATATAAATACAATGTGAGCCATAAGTGCTCACATGTTATTAAAAATTTCTACTAGCCATATTAAGAGGTAAAAATGAAATAAGTGAAATTAATTTAAATAATATCTAAGTTAACCCAATATAACTGAAGTATTGTCACTTCAAATCATAATCAAAATGAAGTTAGTTAACATGGTAGTTTACTTTTTTTTTTTTAACCAAGTCTTTAATACCCAGTGTGCATTCTACTCTTACGACACACCTCAATTCAGGCAAGCCATGTTCCAAGTGCTCAACAGTCACCTTGGCTGGTGGCTACCACGCCAAACACTACAGACATAAACAATGCCACTAGAATAATTCAAGAACTCATTCAAGAATGTCCAACTGGAGTGGTGAAAAATTACTCTAAGAGCATCAAATTATCAAAAGAATAGAGAACAAATAATATTCAGAATGATAAAATTATTGAGCTGTTGGCATGATCAAAAATGTGAATGACGTGTTAAATCTATTATCACATTGTTATCTGTGATTTAAAATTGTATTAGGTGATGAACTGTCACACCGAGAAGTAGCATCAAGTCATTTCTGGGGGTCCTAAGTGTTTGCTGAGCTTGAACTCCAGTCAGTTAGCCCCTCCTGCACAATGGAAGGAATAATAATCCTTTTTTCTCTCACTGCAAGGTGGTAGGAGATGACTTTGAATCAAGTCTTCAGCAGACAGCAGACGGAAGGTTATGATCAAGTGAGTGATTTATAACAGGGAGCAGAAATGATATGTTTAGCACGTTCTTCAGCTTGGGGCTTAGCATAACTTACTCCGACTGGCATAAGCCTAATAGTGTTGGGATTTTTTAAGTATTAAACTGCCACGGCGATGCTTTTTGAAGCAGTAAGAATTTTAACTCATTAAATAATTGTTAACATGCAGTGAACTTTCAGCTAATTGTCCTTCCACGTCCCTGAAATCATCACGGCTAGTCTCAGCCCGTATGTACGTGCGCACACATTAACACTGTGGTAGGAATGTTATGCTATGTTCTAATCACACCTCTGACATCATTAGATTTGTAGTATTTAATTTTGTCACAGCTCACGAATGAGTTGGGATGGGCCAAGGTTTTCTTTCACAGAACATTTCACAGGTACAGGAGATGGCTACTGGCTTAAGTTAAAAGATTTTCAGGTGATGACACACAATTACTGCTTCAGGTCACAGCTGTTACATCAGAGTCAAGATGCTGCCATCAATGTTCCAGAGGAAAAGATCATGGTGGGTTTTTAATTAACTGAAGGTCAAACAGTGGAAATCTGAGCATGTAGCCAGTGCTGGTTACAGCGCTCACTGGTGGCTTCTGCAAACTCTTGTTATCCCACTGATCTCTTTCACTGGTTCATTCCCTTTGGGCCACCTAAGCAGTCTGCCGAACTTAATATTCAGCAAGCACTGTAGGGTTACAGCCTACAATGGAGGGTTAGAACTCCAGAGAAAGGGAGAAGGTACGAGCATATCAAACACAATTTTAAAGAAGGATGTTTTTTAACAATTCTCTGCTTGAGAAACAATAACTGAAGCTATATTTTTTTAATGGAAAAGGTAGTTTCTAAGTTAATTTTTAAAACACATGTATATAGACACTTCATACTTTTCTCAGTCCTCTTCTATATTATTTGGGATGTTACTAATCATCTGTGTGATTATTAGGGAAGTGTATGTATGAGGCTGAATAGTGTCCCCCTCAAAATTCATGTCCCCCTCAAGATTCATGCTGGATTGGGGTGGGCTCCACACCTAATATGACTGGTATCCTTATAAAAAAGAAAACACAAAGAGACATGGCCACAGAAGGGAGAAAGCCATGTAAAGGTGGAGACCGAGATCAGGTGATGCAGCTATGAGCCAAGACATGCCAAAGGATTGCCAGAAACCACAGAAGCCAGGAAGTAACAAGGGAAGATTCTTCTCTAAAGCCTTTAGAGGGAGCATGACTCTGCTAACACCTTGATTTCACATTTTAGCCTCCTGAACTGTTAGAGAATAAATTTCTGTTGTTGTAAAAAACTATGTGTGGCACTTTGTCATTGCAGTCCCAGGAGACTAACACAGGCAGTATGATCCTTATTTCAAGAGAAATAATTGGAAAATCAGAAAAGGTAAGTGACTTTTGCAAAAGTATACAGCAAAATATAGGTAATATCTCAGTCTAGAACCCAGGTCTTTTACTTATTGGTTTAGTGTTATATCCATTTTCAAGAAAAGGAAACACACAAAAAAAGAATTCTCCGACAAGCAAGATGGCAGAGTAGAAGGGCGCTCGTAGCTCACCCACTCCCACAAATACACCAGAACTCATATCTACGGACCCACTCAGCCAACCAGAGTACCTGCCAAACTCCAACAGAACATCGCCCTCTTCGAAAGACAAAGACGCCAAAAATCTGGTAGGAGAAAAGGGAAAAAAAAGAAAGAAGAAAAAGCAAAACACTGCGGGACTGGTCCCGTGGGGAGGGAGTGGCAAAGGAGGAATAGCGCTCATTTGCTGGGTCTCCCCCTTCCAACAGAGAGGCCAACGGGACGGAGGGGGAGCCTCCGAGGCTCAGCTCTGCCCCGAGCACCCCTTGACTGACAGAACTAAGTTAAACAGGCACAAAGAGTCCCCACGACACCCAGCCTGAGACGTGAGCTGGCAGCTGGGGGCCGGGACAGGCTGCCTGAGCCGGGCGGAGGACTGGGGAGGCTGCACTAAGGCAGCCCTAGGGGACTGCAGGGTGCTGTGTGCCATGGCTGGGAGGGGATACAGAGCAGAACCACCTCAGTACCCCATAAATTGCGAAAAAAGAAAAGCAACACAGCTGGTGTGCCCTGGGGGAGGGGCACCATAGCCTCTGTCTCCTCAGACCCACGCAGCCATTACTGGCGCTTCTCATGAGAAAAGAGGCGGGGCACAGCCACAGCCACTATCTTCTCCTGTGCGCAGCACCCAGGCCGGGGTGGGGCCGAGCCCTGAATCCGTACCTGGGGGCTCTGCAACCTCCTAGGCAGGACTGAGACTTGTTTACAGCCTGAGGCAGATAAGATCTTTCTGCCCTGGCACCTCAGAGAACTCGCACAGCCAAGACAAACAAGGAGCTGAGTTTTGGCACAGAGCAGGGGTGGGGCTGTTCTGCAGTCTTCCCTGAACACACCTACGGAGCTCCGACCCGAGGCGGAACAGGCAGCTGCACAGAGCAGCGGAGCAACAGGCACTGGGAGAGGGCGGGTGGTCACCCGCCTTCCTGGCAGGAACGCAGCACCTGACCATGGTGCTGGGAAAGGGCATGATCTGCCCACCTGCCTCCCTCCCAGCGCAGCATCTGACTGCGGCATCGGGAGGGGGAGTGACCCACCCACCCACCGGGTAAGAGCTCAGCACCTGACCCAGTGTCGGGAGAGGGCGCTATCTGCTAGCTGACAGCCACTGTGAGCAGCCCAGACGAGGGCGCCAACGGAGGGCCTCTGGAACAGCAAGATGAGTTCGCGAAACACAGCGAAGACAAAGACCTCTTGATAAAATCATTAAGAGCACACCATCTCCAGGACAACTAGATAACTGATACTCCTTAAGCCACAGTGCCAGAGAGGTATGAGCAATATGAAGCAGAGGAACCACTCCCAATTAAAAGATCAAGAGAAATCCCCTGAAAGCACAATCAAGGAAATAGACACTGATGGCCTACTAGGTCAAGATTTCAAAAAAGGAGTGATCAAAGTACTGAAAGAACTAAAAGAGATAGTATTTAGAGATATAAAATATGTCAAAAATGAAATAGAAGCTATAAAGAAGAGCCAAGTAGAATTAGTAAATTCACTTGCTGAGATGAGAGCTGACCTAAAGGCGTACAAAGCAAGCTAGATAACGCAGAGGAACGAATAAGTGACCTAGAAGATAGGACAACAGAAAGCACCCAATCAGAACAGCTACAAGATAAACAAATAAAAAAAAACAATGAAAACAATATAAGGGACCTATGGGATAATATAAAGCGTGCCAATCTACATATAATAGGGTTCCAGAAGGGGAAGAAAGAACAAAGGGGATTGAAAAGGTATTTGAAGACATCATGACTGAAAACTTCTCAAACCTAAAGAAGGAATCAGATATCCAAGTACAGGAGGCTCAGAGGGTCTCAAATAGGAAGAACCCAAATGGACCCACACCAAGACATATCATAACCAAGATGCCCAGAGTCAAGGATAAAGAAACGATCCTAAAGGCAGCAAGAGAAAAGCAAAGAGTGAGTTACAAGGGAACCCCCATAAGGCTCTCAGCTGACTTCTCTACACAGACACTACAGGCCAGAAGGGAGTGGCAAGATATGTTCAAAGTCCTGAATGAAAAAAAGATGCAGCCTAGGATATTCTATCCAGCAAGGCTATCCTTTAGAATAGAAAGAGAGATAAAGAACTTCACAGACAAGCAAACACTAAAAGAGTTTAGCAACACTAAACCCATGCTAAAAGAAACACTGACAGGTCTACTATAAATAGAAAAGAAGCAGGATGCTACAAAAATGAGAAACTCATAACTGGAAAGGTGATGACTACCATGAATTACAAATAGAATAAACACAAAATTGTAAAAGAAGACATCTAAATCATTGAGTGGGAGAGGGAAGCAAGGAAAGCCACTGTGGAAAATAGTATGGAGATTCCTCAAAAGACTAGGAATAGACAACATATGACCCAGGAATCCCGCTCCTGGGCATAAATCCAGAAGGAACCCTACTTCAAAATGTTACCTGCACCCCAATGTTCATAGCAGCACTATTTACAATAGCCAAGACATGGAAACAGCCTAAATGTCCATCAACAGATGACTGGATAAAGAAGAGGTGGTATATTCATACAATGGAATACTATTCAGCCATAAAAACCGACAACATAACGCCATTTGCAGCAACATGGATGCTCCTGGAGAATGTCATTCTAAGTGAAGTAAGCCAGAAAGAGAAAGAAAAATACCATATGAGATCACTCATATGTGGAATCTAAAGAAAAACATAAACACAAAAATACAAAATAGAAACAGAATCATAGACATAGAACACAAACTTGTGGTTGCCAAGGGGGCGAGGGGTGGGAAGGGACAGACTGGGATTTTAAAATGTAGAATGGATAAACAAGATTATACTGTATAGCACAGGGAAATATATACAAGATCTTGTGGTAGCTCACAGCGAAAAAAAAAATGTGACAATGAATATATGTACGTTCATGTATAACTGAAAAATTGTGCTCTACACTGTAATTTGACACAACGTTGTAAAATGACTATTACTCAATTAAAAAATGTTTAAAAAATTGAAAAAATTTTAAAAAAGGAAAGGAAACACAATTTTTGCAAGCAGAGTTGTTTAACAAAAATAATTCTGCATTAGGAATCTAGACATCGGCCTGGTGATATATGTACCCACCCCACAACTGGCCTTAAGCTCCCTGATCCCCAAAATTATTCTTCGTAAAACTCAGTAATTTAAATCAATGCTCTCAAATGTACTTTATGAACTTAACATTATGTTTCAGATCATTGGGTAAATGTTTTGGATTCTGGGTACCACCTGAGTTAATGGAGCATATAAGATTTCCCAAGACAGGGAAAAGGGTAAAAGAAAAAGGATGTTGGAAGCCACAAGGCAAACTTCTTCTGAATTCAATGGTCTTCACTTGGGTCTAAAAACCAGGCTTCCACGGATAATATTCTGATGCAGACTTAGAGCAATAAGGTGACCCAACATCTGGAACATCCCTGAACGGACATCCCATTCGAATTCGATCTCCTGTTTAATGAACACCGGCAAAGTACATATCAGAAAACAGGTGGTTCTGGGCTAACGTTTACTTTGGCACTAACTAGCCCCTTTTGGATTGGTTCCTCGGAATATCTTGGCAGCAGGAAGACTGGGCTGTGGATCTGAGGCATCTTTTTAGTCAATTCTCCTTTCTGGTATCAGCCAGTCAGACTACACTTCACTGACCCACCAGGCAGCTTTCTAAGAAGGACGCTTCTCTATGATTGACTAATATTTGAGTGTCTTCTGTGCATGGCCCTGTGCGTCTCCCTGCAGCACATTCATTAGGGGTATGTAGGACACAGATGTCTCAGTTTACAATCTGTAAACTGGAGAATTCACCCCTGTTTTTCAAACAACTGTTCAGCTCTGCCACGACTAGAAACTAAATACTGCGTTGCCTTGGCCATTGGCTAGCAGTATGTGACATTTTCTTTTATTTTTCTATTCAAAATATTGGGTGCCTTCTTTGAACTCACAGGCAAATCAAATAAATAAAACCTGAATCCATTTAACAGTCAAAGCTAAGGTATCAAAACAAGAATTCTTGATTTGTCCCCCAAGATCCTCCCCTCCCCACAGACCCTTCAAGCCAGCTTTTTACCCAGTTTCTGACCCCAAAATGGTCCCAATTTACCTAGTTTCTGAGGCCTAACATCAGAGTAACTCTGACTCCTGTCTTTTCTCCCATCCCACACCCAGCGGCAAGACTTGTCCCTGTCTTCCAGAAGTATCCTGAATTCTACTTACACAGATTCCACCAAAACTTGACCTACCAACGTCTCGACTAAACTTCCATATTAGCCTCCTCTTTAGCCCCCTTGATTTCACTTAAAAATGAAAGTTAGATCATGTCACCACCTCCTGCGCAGATGACTCTGAGAAGTCCTCTGCCTTCCTTACCGTGGCTTCGAGGTTCTGCCTGTCTGTGTCCTGCCACCTGCCCACTCCTCTCTTCTGTCCTCCCTCCTCTTTGCTCTGCCGCAGCTCAGTGGTCCTCCTGCTCTTCCTCTCTGGGCTTGACACTTGCTATTGGCTCTACCTGAATTGTCATTGCTGGATATCTTTGTGGGCACCCCTCCAAATTCATTCATGGGTCCCCTGAAATGCCTCTTCTTTCCAAAAGCTCTCCTGATTTTCCTTCCTAGAACCACCTCTTTCCTTCTCATTCTCTATCCTTTTAAGCTGCCTTATTCTTCTGCATGCTTTATTTGTTTACTGTCCCTTTCTATTACCAGAATATAAACCTCATAAAGGTAAATATGTGTCTTGATTTTTTTTAAACTGCTGAACTCCCTGCACTGAGAAATACAGGGTAGCCCATCAGGAGCACACAATAAATACAGGAAGGAAGAGAATGACGACTTTCGAACAGATTTGGACTGTGAAAAATGATCTTATACAGACTAACAGATGGATCCATGGGGTGAGTTAGCCAGGGTGGGCTTTCTGCTCTTGGAAATCTTAAATAAAATTTTGAAGTAGAAATAGAAGTGACTTATGAAAAAGGCTACAGAAGGAAAGCATTTCATTTCAAACACGTGTAAAAAGCACAGAGACGGGGATGAACAAGTCATATGCAATGTTAAGGAAGCTGATTACATGCATGAGCATAATTAGAATACAGCAATGCAGGAACGCATAATTGTAACAGCTGGTATTTACTGAGGGCTGACCAAGTACCAGAGAGCATGGTATTTTATATTAAATAGCTTATTTAATTCTCAGGATGATCATTTGAGGATGTACTGTTTTGTCCCATTTTACAGATTTTTTTTTTCAATTTTACAACATCCCTGCAATATCTATCTTACGTACGAAGAAGCTATGGTTTAGCAAAGCTAGCTTAGCCCAGTTAGTTAGTAAGTGAAAAAGCTAGAATTCTAATCCAGTCTGATTTCTGAATCCTTGTTCTTAACTACCTTTCACTCTCCTTCCATTCGGAAGACCTGGGACACCAAGTACAGAGGTGGTAAATGTGGTAAAGGTGGTAATGAACAGGTTCTTGTACTGATCAAGGGCTCAGAGTTCCGCTCTTTGACTTTCAGTTAATAAAAACTCCATGATCATTTCCTCTCTGATACTGATGACACCATCCTGACTGACTTTAACAGCTACCATCTAAAGCAATAATTGTGTGGCATTACCTTAAAATCTGTCAGTGCTAACCCATGGCAATCCCCTGTATCTGTGATCAGAAATTCTGGCCCAACTTAACTTCTATACTGATGTGATTTGGAGCCTCCCAAGGAGGGAAGATTGAGCTGAGACCTGAAAGAGTTTTCATAGAACAGCTGTAGGTATTCTCCTCCCAGCTATGTAAAGTAGGAGTAATGTCTTTACTAAAACAATATAATAATGCAGTAACACTGGAGTCAGAGAACAAGAGTTAAAGGAAAATTGTTATCCTTTTATGTAGCACCTAAGACTTGTCATACGGTATAGCAGGCAGAATATCACCTGCAGTGAAAAGAATCAGTAAAGTGGTGAAGTGATGAAAAAATGAGTTTCACTTCAGAAAGAGCCCCGGAGACACAGAAAACAAACTTACAATTACCAGGGGGGAAAGTGGGGAGGGAGGGACAAATTGGAAGCTTGAGATTGGCTGATACAAACTACTACATACAGAACAGATTAACAACAAGGTCCTATAGCACGGGGATCTATATTCAGTGCCTTGTAGTAACCTGTGATGAAAAATATAAAAAAGGAATGTGTATGTATGTGTGTGTGTGTATATATATATATGTGTGTATATATCTGAATCACTATGCTATACACCTGAGACTAACATGTTATAAATCAACTACACTTCAATTAAAAAAAAATAACAATGAGTTTCACTTATTTTTGGCTGGTTATCCACATGAGGATAGTCAACTATAAATTTCTTCATGTGAGACTGTCTAAAAACAGTATCATATTTCATACTAAAACATAAAGTGTATACATGTGCATGTGTGTATATATATGGATTAAATTATATAGTATTTATACACTAATACCTTATAATCCTAACCTTCAGTTAAAAAAAAAGGAGAAATAAAATTGATCGCACAGTGTGACTTGGAACTATTTATCTTACAGACTGTTTTCTTCAGAAGTTTCATTCCCAATTTCTTTGATATTATTCTGCGCATCTTATTTTACTTCCTAACACCAGCACCTTATAGAAGGCTTGACATGTAGTATGTGCCCAGTAAATGCTTATAGACTGCACAGATAAAGAGGCTCTCAAGATGAGGGAACAAATGACTATATATGAGTAAAATTCCGTATTCTCTGTCTTTCCCCTTCACTAGTCATGCACACCAGCTCTCCATAAATCTGATGTAACTGAAGGAGTCCCGTCAAAGAGCTCAGCTTGGCTGTTTTCACTTTGAAATAGTTTTATTCAGCTCCTATAGCATGATGACAATATCCCTGAAGATACTCAAGCTGTATTGTGTTCTAATTTAGTTTAGCAAGCAGCCTACTTTCATTTCTAGTAGGCTTCATAACCAAACTAGGCAATTAGACCTGAAGCAAATCTGCTTTCCTGGAACCGCACCGTCCCAGGCTAGACACCCACACTCCCCAGAAACCTCTCATTAGGATGGCACTTCCACGCCTTCTTTCTTCACGCTCCCTAATGTCAGTGAGAAATCTGTAGCATTTTTCTATATAATTTCTCACCACGCACATAGCTTCTCCAGATGTTTTGGTTATATCAGTGGAAGAAGCTTGAATTATGCTTTGTGCTCAAAGTAAGAGGGGTAACAGTGAGCCAGCAGAGGTTTTTCAGGAGCAATGAATTTATGCTGCGTCACTGTTTTACCCAAGCAACAAGTCACCTCTGTTCTCCATCTTTAATTGTGCATTGAAAGACACTGATTTTTTTAAAACCCTGGGAAAATGCTTAAGGAACTTCAAGTAACTAATCAGACAATATGATGAAATCTAGTCTCTGGTCTTCTAAAAATAAATCCTTTATATTAACTCAATGCATAATTAAATTTTCAACATTCAAAGGGTACTAATGTGTTAAATATGTTTTTAGTGAGTTCTGCTTCAAGTAGTAGGTATTTTCCCCCAGCTATATTCAGTGTCTTTGTTAAAACAATAAAATAATGCAAGAACACTGAAGTCAGAGAACAAGAGTTAAAGCAAAATTATTACCCTTTTGTGTAGCACCTAAGACTTCTAGGTTCCTTGAGAGATTCATCCTAGTTCCTTGAGAGTCAGGACATGATCTGACTTGCTTTTATTACTCATGTACATAGTCTAGATCAGTGATGCCCAAAAGAGCTTTCTGCAGTGACGGAAATGTTCTCACACAGTAGCCAGCAGTCATAGATGAGCTCTTGAATTGTGGCTAACTAGGCTGAGAAATTGAATTCTCAGTTTTCAATTTTGTTTAAATTTTAAATGCTAACACTTGTGGCTAGTGTGCCTGAATTTTACATTTTATTGTACATCAATACGTTTAAATGTAAACAGACACATGTAGCTAGTGGTTACTGTATTGGACATTGAAGGTTGAGAATTTAGCACAAAGGAATCACTTTGAATGACTGACTGAATAAATGAATGAATGAAGAAAGAAGAGAGTGACTCACACGTGCTTTGAACCTTTCTAGCATGATTAAACAAACCATTCTCACAAGCCTACCTCTAATTCTTCCACTAAACATACGTCACTGTAGAAGACATAATGCCTTGCTAATTGACCATTAAATCCAAATGGTTTCCTTAAGCCTTCTGTTGCTAGGGATGCCAAACTATAAGCCTTTAAGTTCTCCTATCTTATGTTTGTAATACCTGAAAACGTTTTGCAGGGAGAACATTTTTAAACTCTCCAGCATTTGTACGTTACTAAAAAGATGAAATCTCAGTGCTTACATTTCTTTCCTTCTACTATTAGTCTATAGCCACGTACACGACCACGCAACTGAACCAGCTGACTGGCTCACGGTCAACTCCACCTCCACAGGCATCCCAAATAGTCACTCAAACCACCATGCGGTGCAACTGACCAGCTTAAATGATAAAAGAAATGAGCTAAATAGAACTGTGATTTACTTGGTTTGCTTACTTTATAGAATTATGAAGAATAAATATCAATGGTATTTATTATCTCTGCCACACATTAAGTACTAGTCAGATTCTACCAGCAAATGTTAACCAACAAGCTACACAAAATGGCAATGCTGTGACACATTTTAGGGGATAATATAGTGTTTTCTGATCATAAACCATCAAAATTTAGTTTGGGATGCAAAAATGTACAATAGGTGAAATGAGACAACAAACCAGTCGATAGTAACCTGCTACGTAATAGGGAGAGGATAATTAGGGGGAACGGTACACAATATGGCTGATTGCACAGTAATCAAGCCAGTTCCAAACTGTCCATAAGGTATCGTATTTGCCTTATTACCTCAGTGATTACTGAGTGTCCCACTTTGTTTGTAAATGCAGGGCAGTTGGAATTCCATTTCCATTTGATCCCATTAGGGGCACTTCTCTCTACTGAGTGCCTACCAGGTGCCAGGTAGGACTCAGGGGCTTCCCACAGGTAATCACATTTCATCTTTACAACCTGGGAGATGGAGGAGTAAATCCTATCTCCAACTCGTAATTGCGGAAAAATGAGGTTTCAAGGATTAAGAACCTTGTCCTAGGATACAGGTAGTAATGTTTGAAGACATAATGTTCAGAGAGTTTTCACTTTTCTCCGTAACAACATACAAGTAGAGCCTCAATAGAAGTAAAAGAAAAAAAATGGAGAAGGAGGTAAAAAGCAAATACATCCATTCCTCTGGATAATATATTCGAAAGTCACTGGATTTGGGCATGGCTTTCACTCATCTTTTCACTATAAAGAATATAATGGACTAAGAATATTACTTATAACTCAACTATAAAAGGGTTTTGTGGATAATTAGGTTGTGATCTAGCAAATAGGCTCCCCATTCTAACTCAAGCCTCCGGCCAGTATGGGGTCCATTTTAACATCCTTCACGATTAAACTGCCTTAACGGCATTTTAAAAGACCCCAAATAATAATTCAAAAATTCTCCACATGTGGTATGAAAAGATTAGACAAGTCTTAAGCAGGCAGGGACTTAAATCCGGCTGATAATACAGGAGAGAAATTATACACCATAAAGGCAGGGGGAAGGAGAAAGGGTTTAGCAAAAGGAAGATGTAATCAGGAGACAGAAACCTTCCTATAAATCAAGGCTTTGTATTCTTGGTGATTATTTCATACACTGGATCTTGGGCTTTTGATCTCTTTAAATGATTACTGCAGAATGGATGCTCTTTTAGAAATAGTTGCGGGCTGATTTATATTTCAGACTTATTTTCCATCGGTGTTTATTCCTTGAGAATTACAGTTTTCATAAGAGAGTTGATATTTTCAAATAATATGGAAAACTTGAAATCCAATTTGTATGAAAGCTATGCCATCTCAGGGAACAATTACTACATCATATATGGAAAAAACAGTGATACCACGAACAACCCAACGTGTACCTAGACAAGATTCATTGTCTAAAGATAAGATCACTTTGCCAGGGAGAGAAGAATGGGGAAAACATCCCCCTTCACTTGCCTCTAAATTCTGAAATTCTAACCTGATAATAAAATCAGCCTTTGAACTTTCTCTAAAAACACAGAAAAAAATGGGCTTATGAGAAGTCGAGAGAGGAGAGAGAGGAGGGAAGCGAAAGGGGGAGGGGGAGGGGACAGGGAAGAAATGAAGCACAGGATTTCTAACAAGTTCCATCTCACTCAGATACTGGTGGATTACTGAGCGGGCGGGAAGTGTTCTTTATCCTAGAAATATTTTTAAATTGCCAAAATGGCATTTGGTGTTAACAACCGAAGATAAAATACACATGCAGTACCTATTAGTCATGATAACATAATTTATTTATTCTAATGTCTGTAATAAAGACAGCAAGGGAGCTACACAGCACTCTTAATCTAAATGAATGGAAGGAGTTCTGTGACATGTAAAAGATACTCTAAACGCACTGTTTATCTAGGCTGAACTCTTCCTATCTACCGATCTACTCAGTAAGAGATAAATTACCCAAGGACAAGTCTCAACAAAACAGAATCAGGTCACCGTGCGAGTAAACAATGGCTTGCAAAGGAAGTAATTCTTACTCCACGTGGTGGTAAGAAGAGAGACGATTTAATAAAAACAATGCTGTTATTAAAGGCCAAATAATGGTTAGCATTCAAGGCCATCACTACTGCCCTTAATAAAGAAAACTCAAGGCACGTTCACATTTCTAAACCAGAAAGGTTTTCCACTTTCCTCTTCTGGGGAAAAGATCACTTACAAGAGACAACCATACCAACTGCCACACATTTTACTCAGTCATGCATTTAGTTTTTATTTTGTGCCTTATAATCATTTATGTTGGTTTATAAGAAAGGAAATTCTTATAGAAACCAGTGCCCAGTGAGGTCTCCTGCACAAATTCTCAGACTGCTTTCTGAATGAGGAAGAGTCAATGATGTACAAAGGACCAAGGCAGCCATCTTTGTAACAGCACCTATTCAAAGAGGTGGCCACAAAATGATTTAAGCATAAACAATTACCTAGATAATATACCTTGGCCATCATAGGTAATGGGCTCACAAGCAAATCTGTGATTCAGATTTTTAATTTTTCATTTAATAAATTCTTACAAGTTTCCTTACTTTAGCTGTTCTGTTATTGTTGCATATATAAAATGCCTTCTCCCTCATGAAGCTTCTGAGATCTACATAGCACTGCTCCTTAATTACACGTATGCTTTCTTAACATGTCTCAGAAGGCAAGGAACAGTGTTAGGAACACAGTAGATGTTCATTAAACACACTTGTAAATTGAATAAGGTCATGGTTTTTGTATTATAAAGGTAAGGCCACGTGCGTAATACAAATGATCATGGAGTGATTCTTTTTTATTAACTATACTAAAAATGTGTATATGACTAATTTTTTTCATGAAATGAGAAAGATTTCAGAAGGAAGAAAGGAAGGAATGAACCTAATTACCTCCTCTCCCCCCCAAAACAAAAATAAATACATATTTAAAAAATAATTCAAAATTAAAATTTTTAAAAAATTAAAATGCTGGAAACTGATTTTCAAACTGGACACTTAGAAATAATGGTACTGATAAAGGAAATGTTGTGGTTAGTCTTAGAAGTGAGGCTGACCATGTAGGATTTTTATCAAAAATATAATGTAATCATAGCCAATCAGCCCTGAAAAATAAACTAAAACAATTTCAGGGATAATAGTAGGATTGGGAAGTGAAGAATTCAGATAATTCATAGATTTCTGGGTCTTTTGACAATAAACATGTTTTTAAAGCCTACGTTCTACCATTAGAAAATTGAGCAAGACTCTTTTTGAGAATTTTTATGGGTTTTTAAATATTTTAACAATATTCAACTTGTGTTTATTGAACTTTATTGATTAAAATATCAAATATTCACAGAAGTTATTGACTGTCTCTATACATGATCTGTGAAGAGTAAGTCAATGAAGAAACTCATGACTCAAACTATATGTGAACACAGACCCTTAGAAGAGGAAATCAGCATCATTTCGTGATTTAAATCCAAAGGGCAATACACCATCCTTAGGAGCAGGAACCTGGAAGCAGGACCAGCTTTGTGGGCATGTGGCTGGCTAAACTGCACAAGGTCCCGTGCTCAGGAGGGTCCCATGTGGGGCGTGGCCTGACACCATATCCGAGCTTCTGGGTCCTGCAAGTAACTTATCTGGTCCTGCCTGGGAGCCTGCATTTGCTACATATTCTCTGAAACCTGTACATTACTCTGCCTTTGAAGATGCTATCTGAGTTTTCCTTTCTGTGAGGCAAATGTTTCTAAGACTTGTACAGCTTGGAGCTCCCTGAAAGCAGCAGCTCTTTTGCCCATTTGCTGTTTTCCGATTTCTGTCCTCCTCTAATCTTAAAAGAACCTAATTATACAAATGACATCACTAAGCAATTGAAACTAACTCCTGACTTAAGCTCTCCTGAATGCACGCCATGCCTTGTTTAACCTGTTGATTCTTTTCCTAGATAAAAAGAAGTACGGATGAAGAATAAGCAGTTAAAAGATGACTAGCTTGCTAACCCCCAGCCCCCTTGGGAATCCTACAGGCAGATCATGGGAGCAAGAGAACATCAGAAGAGAGAGTCAGTCTGTCTGTATCGAGAAGTCCTACGCCCTTCGTTCTTTTCCTTGGATATTATAGTTTTCATAGACAAACTTGGAAAATCTGGAAAATCAATGAAGGTGGCTGAAACCCAGTGTTGATGATAAAATACTGGCAGGTAGAATTAGTCAGTCACTTCCCAGGGCAGTGAATGTGCAGACGGCGTGGATGGATTAGGACTTGACAGTTGTTAATTCGTTATTAGGAAGACGTGGCCAGAGTGGGAAGGCCATTTTGTTATAAAGTTATCTTCCCTTTAAAAACCCTCAGGTTTAACATGCTGCTCTAGAAATCTTCCTTCCATTTTGTCACTTCAAGAAATTTCTCTGAAAGGATTTAAGGATATCGCCGACACAAATAAATACTTTCTAAATTTGCCCTTCCCGTTCATACTCACACTCAGGCTGCGTGGCCACTTTGATGGGCTGAGAGCTCTCCCCTGGCCCCCACTCATTGTAGGCCACAACTCGGAAGGTGTACATGGCTTCTGGCTTCAGGTTTCCCACAGTAAACTGAAGGGACCCAGGCTGGGATGTATTCAATGCTCGTTCCCTGGGAAATAAAAGTTGCAGGGAAAGATTATTCCAAGATGAATACTTTTAGCCAAAACCTTTATTTAATGAGCAAGAGCAGTAAGGTGGACCAAAAGGTTGCTTACTAATTTCCTGTTGACTCTGCATGTAAAGCAAGACCTCAAAGGCTTCCTATGGGGCGTAAATTCACTGGAAGGGCCTATAAATAAATCTTGCAGGGTTCCTGGGGAGTTCAGGTTTATGCTATCCCCATAAAACTTGCATATGGAAGTCTTCCTTTGACACTTTATAATTTAGTTTCTAAACTCATGACAAAGAGCTAGTAAAATGAGAAGAAACATCTGGAACGGCGACTGGAAGGTGCATTTCGTAAACATTCGGCTAACGACAGAAATCAAGGTTTGAATTGTTCCACAAGTCAGTCTTTGTCAGTATTGCCAACAAATGCATTCATGCATTTTCTTTGCTTGGCCCAAAGGAAAAGGCAGAGGCTAATTGCTGATGTGTACAGAGCTTGAGGTCCGTGGTTATGTTAAATGCAATTAGTGAAAGGAAGTAGGTTCATTTCTGCATGAGGATAAAGCACAACACGTGTCTACTTGCCTTTTCTTCAAGCCACACCTGCATGTGTCCAATTCATTTTCCAATTCAAAATTTGCTCAGTGGCTCCCAACAAAAGATTTAATCTGTTGATCGTGGTGGGATTTACTATGCATATTAAGAGAGGACAAACCCTATGGATGTGGATGCTGACGTATAAGAAACAGAAACCCCTAAAGTATGCTTTAAGGACACACATGATTCTAGACATTTATAGTCTCACTGGCCTCATAAAATCGACTAAATGTGAAGGAGTTCCTTCTAAGCCACTCAATTGTTTCTTACGGTTTCTATTCCTAGATGACAGCTCTGGCATCTCAGCAGAATTATATATTCATTTTACCATTCAGCTTGATTTTGTTTTGGGAGATACTTAAAATGAAACCTATTTCTCTGCCAGGGCAAATTAAGCTTCCAAAGAGAAAAATGAAAACAATGTTCTAAAGGCATGAATAGTGATTCACTCTTAATGTGACTTGTATGACAGGGACCGGCTGGTTTGTCCCCACATCCATTTCTTCTTCTTTCTGGGCTAACCTGTACATCCCAGGCCCCCTGAAGTCCAGAGGAGGCCATGAGATTGGGTCTAATCAGTGAGTCTGAGTGTACATGATGTGTGCTGATTCCAGATCTGATCTAGAAAAGCCACACAGGTGGTTTCTGCCATGTTCTCTTTCTCCCCCTGTAAGCTTCAGGCAGGCAAGCAATGTGAAACTTGGAAGCCATACACTAGTCATGGAGAAGTCAACATTTTGCAAAACTTTTGAAGAGCTGGGAAAAGAACTGCCTGTCAATCAGCAACACCTGTTTTCTCCTTTAGAGAGTCAAACAGATTTGAGCCATTATACGCTTTAGGGCTTATTTGTTAAAGCACTTAGCGTTATTTTATCTCTTACTGCTAATAATTAAAAAATGCTTCCTGGGTGGTTACCAGGGGCAAAGCGGTGGGAGGAGTGGGGTGTTGGTATTTAATGAACACAGAGTTTCCGTTGGGGAAGATGGAAGAATTCTGGAAGCAGAGGGTGGTGACAGTCATGCTGCAAGGTGAATGTGCTTAATTCCACAGAACGCTACACAGAAATGAGTAAAACCTGAAATTAACAGAACATGGTAAATCAACTATACTTCAGTTAAAAAAGAAGAAAAAGAATGGATAAAACTATAAATATTATGTTATGCATATTTTATCACAATAAGGAAACAAATAAATCCAAAACATCCTGCATGAATCGGGATCTAGCCCAAGATTTAGGCACTCCTTTAAGAGTGCTGTGTCCATTGCTGCAAGGCTGAAGTGTGACTTACAGCGGGGGAGGGGTCTGGGTGGGATTCAATGGTAACCCACAGCAGCTAAGAGTAAGAAAACATCAGATATGGCTCCCATGTACCACGTATCACACTGATGTATTCTACCAAGCTAAGATTATGTAGGCCAATACATTGCTTTTTAAAAGAACACCCTCATAATCAGATTGTATGCCTTGTGGATGAAGGGAGTTTTGCATGTTATTTATTTTCTGTCAGTGGAAGAATTTTTATATGCATTGCCTTATGTAGCCCTTTTAAACAGACAGGGTGGTTTCCTTATTGTTTTATAGATGCAAAAGTGAGATTTAGAGAAATAGTATCAGAGAAATGGTAACAAGCTCTCCTTCCAAATTCGGAATTCACTTACTTGTTGGGAAATGATTTGCGATGTTTTGTTTTCAGCTATTAAAGAACAAGAGGGGTGATCCAAAGGACAGCTTATTATAATTTCTCTGGTTCCACAATAGAGCGATGCCAGCCACCTAGAATAAACTCTCCATCATCTCTACATTTAGGCAGTCAGTAATGAGGATTTTCTCTCGGCTCACTCTAGTTCTTGCTCTGAAGAACGGGGAACAGTAGACATTAGGAGTTTGCCCATTTAGTTACTGTCAGTAACTGTGTTGGGGTGTTCGCCTGTCACTGCACCAACTACTCCTGAGAAAGCAGTAGGGGCCAAGGCCGCACCTCCAATGAAGTTCTCTTCTGTGACTTTGAAGACAAATCCGCAGAGCTCAGAGTCATGGTCGGTGGTGGCAGATATACTGTCACACAAAGCTTCATTACTCTACTTTTTCCCCTGACTTGGAGATGGTAGGATGGGGTTCAGGCAAGTTCAAGACAAAGTTGACTGAAGGAAAGGGAGTCAATCACTTGTGCTTTCCAGAATCCATTCACTGCAAATTCATTCACTGAAAACCCACAGAGAGTATAAATATACGAAGTCTGTCTCCTTCTGCTGGCTGAGTGTGCCTTCTTTGTCGGTAACGTGCCTTCTTTGACCTTTACACGGAGGCCAAGAAGAGTGTGTTAATAAAAAGCGTTTCCTTCTTGTAAATTCTGGTTCTCAGTGGTTTGGGTTACCTAGATGAGGTTTCTTGGAAAATACTGCTATGTTCTAAAAGCACACACGTTGACCCAGTAACAGTAGAGCAGCTGCTTTGCTGAGATCCGGCTTTCTGTCCAGAAGTCTTCTCAGATGCTGATACATTCTGAGTCCAGGAGTCAGGCACGACGGCATGGAACGGATCCTTGAACAACACGCACTGAGACCTAACTCTGGTTAGGCTCTGCTCTCCTGTGCCTGGAACTGACGCTTGCTCTGATTTCTACTTAACAATTTATTGCATTATAATAGCTTTTCCTAGTCCTTTGTCATTGGTCTTCCAGTTCTATCTTCGGTTGACACAGATACTCTTCTAATATATATAATCTGCCAACTCCATGCCCAAAACATTGTTCTGGCTGCCATTCTGTGGCTAATACAATCTCCACTCCTTGGAACAGGATTCAGAGACCTTTACGTACTCAGCTGCAACGAGTCACTCTGTCCCACAACATCATAGCTATCCCTACCTCTCTGCCTTTGTCATTCTGCCTTTCTTTAATTTTGTTTTGTTTTATTTTGATTACCTTGGAGTTACCTTCTCCTGACTTAGTTCCTCCTTGGTTTGGAAAAGCTCATTCATTCTTCAGATCCAACTCGAATGAGATCTCCTGGTTGGAGCTTTACTCCCATCATGCCCTCTGATGCCAGCAGCATAAAAACACTGTCTCCTCTGTGCTCCTGTTGCTCGTGGTTTACACGTCCACAGCAGCCCATACCACACTGTGCGGACAGACATGTTGGTCTCTTTGACTCAACTGTGAATCATTTTAGAAGAGAAGTCATACCTCATTGGTGTTTTATCGACCCTCACCACATACACTCACTGCATATAAAGAATCCCTATGCTGCTGGTGCTCCTAACTTTTTTAGATGAATGCATAAATAATTGTGAAAATTTTAACAGAAGAATGGTATAATATCTCCACGTAGTGTGAGCTCAGAGATGCTTAGAGAGCTGGGTTCTGTTCCATGTTCCATCCCAACTTACTTGGGTGGCTTTCAACTGCCACTTCACAATATTTGAAATAGGTGAGATCTACTCAAAGAAGACTTTTTTAAAAATCTAATATTCTTTATTGGGAACAGAAAATCATCTGTGTGTGCACATGCATGTGTGTGCGTGTGTATTAGCTGAACTCGACACTTCTGTGTTTACATTTCAGAAGCAAACCGAGTTCACGATTAAGATGATACTATCTCTTAGTGGCTTGTTGGTAACATGTCTCTAGCATACATATGAAGTAATCACATATCCTCTTGCCTAAGCGTAGCAGGGTGTTAACAGTCACAGCTGCGAGGTGAGCCAGAGACCCTGTCTTGATGTAGCAAGCACCTAATTAGCTGCTTCAGGAAGGGAGAGTTATATTGATGTTCCTTTGTAAGGATGGTACTTTGAATGGAAAGATTTTTTAACATCTTTGATCCATTCCACTTTCACTTTTATTTCTTCAGCGAGAACAAGAAGGGTGTGATGATGAGAAGCCTTCAAAGCTGAAATATGCTGCTGCCTAAAATAGGGCTGAAAGTGACAGCAGCAAGACCCACCCAAATGTCACACCCTTTCCTCCCCAGAACCACAGGCTTTGGACCCAGTGCTATCTTGAAGGGAAAGGAGGTTCAGGGGTGACACAGCCCCCAGACAAAGCATGACAGTGGTCAGAGATCATCTTCTTGGTCAGGAATTGCCACTGAATTGTGGTTAAAAATTCTCTTTTCATTTGAGTTGTTAAAAAAATAATAATAACAACATAACCTGAGGAACAGGCTTGAAAACTTTTGCCTTCTCCTCATCTCTATGTCAGCATCTAGAACACACCCAAAAGCCCAGTTACGTAACAAACAGCTATGGCAACAACAAATTGAAAGTTCTCTTTTCATGGAAAAAGAAAAGTTCTGGTTTCAAATTATTTATTTTGTTTACTTTCAGTCAACAACCCCATAATAAACAGGACTCAGCTCCAGGCTCTCTTCTCATGCTGTTTTGGGGATGACCCATCTTTTCCTGCTTGATCTGCTGTCACCATCCACAAGCTGACAAATTTCTGATCTATATCTTCAACCCAAAGCTCTCCTCTGAGATCCAGGTTCCTATTTTCAAAGCTGCAGATGACATTTCCTCTTGAATGTTGTAAAGTATGTCAAACACAACACACCTGAAACTGAATATCTGATCTTCATTCTCAAACCTGGATATTTTCCAGCATCCTAAACTCCCCAAATTTTCTCACTGCCCATCCATTTAAACAACCTGAAACCTAGGAACTCTCCTTGAAAACCCCCTTTGTCTCACCATTCATGTCCAGTCCATCACCTTGTCCCGTCCATTTTCCTTCCTACATATTTCCAGAATCTCTATCCACTCCCCATCTCCACTGATACAGCCTGAGTCTGATCCACCCACGAAACACTACTAAACTGTTTCCAAAGAGAATGTTCCCTTTTCTAGTATTTCCAACACGGTTCTGGACACATAGTCAACTCACAAGTGAATAATGGGTGTTCAATTACACATGGCATCTGCAGAGGACATGTTTTATTTTTCAAAATGCATCAAGGCTGTGGGAAAGATTAACTCACAATTCTCTCACTCAGTGATCTAAGCACATTTCCAGGCAGAAAGGACAAGTGTTCACATTTTGCAGAGAGGCAGACCGAGAGGAAGGCTGACTCCGCCAAGCTTTAAGCTGGGGTCGGAATGCGGTGCTTTGGATCCTGAGTCTTGTTCTCTTTCCATCACAGCGCACTCCCTTCCTAACAAGCTTCATCAGCTGCACGGTCCTCAATTCTGAGGAGCAGGGAAAGGATATGTAAACAGCGTGTTGAAAATGTAATGCACGACGGATTCTAAAGTGAATCCTCCACGTCCACCATGAAAAGCTGGTCTCTAATCCCAAGCAGCGAGCAGAGGTTTTTCTCAGGCAGCATAAAGCATACAGTGCTGCAAGTTGGAAGACGCCCATCCCTCCTTTGTTCTGCCACAAAACAGGCGTGTGACCTTGAGCAAGTCAGGGGCTATCTTGGAGCCTTCCCTGTTTCGTTTGCAAAATGAAGATACCAGCCCCTTATCTGCCTACCTCACAGGGTTATTGTGAGGATTAAATTGAATGATGCTCATGAAAGTGTTTTAATTCTCTCATCTGAACTCCCGCAGGACTTTATATGTACCTCTTTTAGGAAATATCTTTCACTTTGTGTGGTTCAGCAAAGATATCAGTGGGCTAGAAACCTGCATTTAAATCCTGCTTCTAGCGTGTACTAGCCGGGTAGCTTCTTAAGCAATGCTTTTCAGACTTTCCGAATTGAACCAGGCAAGCTCATTTGTAAAATGGAGATTATCATACGTGCTTTATCTGAGGATCAAATGGGCTAATGTTTGTGAAAGTGATAAAGTCCTCTCTAAAATATTAATCGGGAAATATCTATATTTCACTGATTTTCACTACCAACCCACACAATCGTTAGCACATGGCACTAAGTAACAAAATAATGAGTTCTTTCAGTGTACCAGGCAAGGAGCAGGTGTTTTAAGTACTTTTCCTTAATTCCGTTTAATACTCATCACAACTTTACACATCAGGTACTGTTATTAGTAAACACGAGGCAACTAAATCACCAGTAATTGGCTCAAGGCCACATAGCTAGTAAAATTCCGAGCCAGGACTGAAACCCAGACAGTTCAGTTCCACAGTCACATGGCCTTAACCCCGTGGCTATACTGAGTTACACTCCACGCATAATTTCAGACTATTGAATGGAAGGTGTAATGTTCCCTACATATATAAAAAAGTTTGATGGTGTGTTTTATATGGTAAACAAATAATGCAAATCTATTTCTCCATGAAGTCAGAAAATTATCAGAAAGAGGCCTATAGAAGAAAATCAGGTCATAATTCTGAAAAATACCGAGAAAACTTGGTTCTCGTCCATATTAATCCACACACAGCTGGGAACAAGCTGGTCCAGAGCTGCTTTGGAGGGAGGTCTGCACTCAGTCCTGGTTCTGGCACTTACTAGCTGTCTACCGGAGGCGCAAACGTCTTTAAGCCTCATCTGGATACTGTTTTGTTGTAAGGATGAAATAAGATAATTTATGCAAGATGCTTTGGCTGGTATCTGGCAGAGTAAGTCCTGGATAAAATGCTTACCCTCATTATCAATGCTTCTTTGGGGTTGCAATTTACCCCTGCCCTGAGCATCAGCCTCTAGATGGTTAACTAACAGGAAGCTGGACTATGATTCTGAAGATCACTTTCAATTTTAACGATTTTTAGGTACTAGGAAGAGACAGCAGGTGATCTGTGAAACAGTTGTGTCTCTGTGAATTCTGGCTTTCAGGTTCTAGAATTGATGCTGCCCCCTGACTTATGAAATGAAAGCACCTGAGAGGCTGAATAAAATATGTTAACTATGGCACCTGCATTACTGACACCATTAACCAGTCAGACAGATTAATGATAATCTGAGCTAGAGTAATTTGCATGGCAAAGTCACTGCAAATCTGAGACAAATGTTAAATCCACTACCTTTTAAAAAGCTATTGTGTTAAGGAACTAAATAAACTTATGTGAGCAAACAAGCATCACAGTTAACTGTTCAGAGACATATGGTGTAGATTTGCTCTAGATCGGAGCCAGGAAACCCAAAATGAACAGGGATGTTGGAATGGAATTTCAGAATCAACTTTCTTTCTCAATTAAAAAAGTTTTTTTTTATTGAATTGCAGTCAGCTTTTTCATCTTCCTCAGTAACATAGTTTGTTTTATTGCTTAAGGAAAAATATATTAAGAAGACCACATCTGTCTCTGCCACCTCTGTCATATCACCTTCAATCAGTAAATATCTACAGAAGTCGGGATACTAGACACTTGGGTATGAAATTATAAATAAGATCTAGTCTCAGCCACCGGGGAGGGAAACATACATTCACAGGTAAAAGATGGTAAATGCTGCAATGCTGCGATGGTGATGTAATCAAAGTGAAAAGGGAGAATAAAGGAGAAATTGATGACTTCTGACCTGGAGGACCATGGAGAGTTTCACAAGGTGACTGACATTTCAGTTAGGGTTTCAATTCAACAACTATGTTGTGAGTGTTTAACCTGGGTTAGGTTTTGCTCCAGGAGCTGAGAATAGCTCAGTGAATTATGGTGTTAAAAACATCCCTGCCCACAGGAAGTTTACATTCTGATGGTGAGAAAGGAGATTCAAGAAACAATAAGAAAAAGGTAACAAAGCTGTGGGGAAAAATAAGAATGAAAAGGGGCACAGGGAATGCTAGGGGTCTCCAAGAGAAGGTGCCATTTTGGCAAAGACTTCGCGAAAGCTAGAGAAGAATCCACGTGGATCTCCAAGGTGAGGAGCATTCTGGGCAGACTGATGAACAACTACAAGAGAAGAATTCTTGGTATATACAGGAAACACACGGAAGCCAGTGAGACTGGGGAGGAATGAACAAGCAAGAAAAGAGTAAACATAGTCAGTATGAAGCTGGGAAGGTGGCAAGGGCCCAGATCCGGAATGATTATTTTATGAATGAGACAGGAAGTCACTGGAGAGTTTCGAAGCAGAGAAATGACACATTCTAACATGTGTTTTAAAAGGTTAACTCCAGCTGCTATGGTGAAAATAGATTTGAGAGGTTATTGCAATAGTTCAGGTGAGACTTGCTGGTACTAAAAAGAGGTAAGAAGTGGTAGGATTCAGTATATGTTTTATTTTCATTTATTTATTCAATTTTATTTTTCTATTATGGACAATTTTGAGCAATACAAAATTATACAGAATGATATGATGGACCACTTTACTCCCATCACTCAGCTCAAAATAAATCACAAAGGCCAGGCTTTCAGTATTATTTTGTAGCAAATATCAGGTATATCATTTCAAGGATTCCGGATATATTTTGACAGTATTGCCAAGACCTGATGATGGACTTGGTTTAGGGTGTGGGAGAAAGGGAAGACTTAATGATTACTCCAAGGATTTTGGCCTGAGTAATGAGAAATGTATAGATTTCACTGGGAAGGGGGAACCTTTGGGATAATAAAGTATTTGAAAGGGACTGAGGTTGGAAGAAAATAGGTATTTGGTTTTGTTTATAAGTTTTAGATGCTCATGATAAGTCAAAATTGGGAAATCAAGTAGGAACCTGGATATATGATTCAGGAATATGACTGGAGGTAAAATGTCATGACCAGATACACAAATTTGGAAGACATCAGCATACTGACAAAATATTAAGTCACAAACTGGGCAAAATGAGATCTCTAAAACCTATGCCCTAGGGTAATTCGACAGTTACAGATCAGTGAGATTAGGAGTAAAAAGTAAAAGAGCCTAAAATTGAGTGGCCAGAAGGTCTGCAGTAGAACCAACAGGGTGTGTATAACAAAACCCAAAGGAAGAATGAGTTTCATCAAAGTGGGGTGATCAAATGTGACAAAATTTGCTAACTATCCAAGTAATGAGAGGACCTGGAATTGACTGCTGGGTTTAGCAACATGGAGGCCATCTGGTGAATCTTGATAAAAGTACTCAGTGAAATACCAGGGGCAGAATCCTGACTGTGATATGAGGTAAGGTACCAGAGTGCAATCAGACAACTCAAGACATGTTGCTATAAAAGGGAACAGTGAAGTGGCAGAGGAGGGAGAAACGGGATTGAGGAAAAATTTGTTGAGATGGAAAACACAAATACATGCTTGTATGCTGATGGACATGATACCTTGGGATGGGAAACACTGATGATAGGGACAGAGAATGACTGGCTGAAGCTTTGTTCTTTTGTTTGCAAAAAACTATGGGACCTAGCACATAAGCAACTGGCTCAGCTAAGATAGCCTGGACATTTCTTTGATAGAAACTTGAGGAAGGACAGACTATATGCTTAAAGACACATCAGATATGGAAACTTGTACAACTTCCATTCTAATCACCACTATTTTTCAGGAAATTAGAAACAAGGTCAACTAGGAGTGAGGGAAAGAGGGAAGGTGATGGAGATTTGAGAAGAGAGGCAACTTCAGATGAGTAATCATGAATTTAAAGACTGACCAGCACAGTTGTGTATTTTCTTTCAGTTATATTCAGCAACAAGAGCACAAGTAAAGATAGGTAGAAAATTACATCTACTTGAGTTGGTTTTTGCCAAAAAACTAATATTAAATGAAAGAATAACAAGAAAACAGTGGTATATGTCAGTGTTTATAATAACTGGCCATAGGAATTTAGCTATTTAAAGGTGAAGGCAAACCTGAAGGATGAGGGGCCATGGAAACATCACAGGATCAATGAATTGTAAGTCCCCGAGGAATCAAGATTTGTTGTAATCAGTCTTTAATGGAAGATAGAAAAATAAGAGTCTAGAGATTGAGCTCAAAGTATGATGTTTGAAACTGAGATCATGGCAAGGTTGCAGTGATTGGTGTTGTCATGGACCTTGGTATGACCACAGGAATAACTAGCCAAGGGGTTATGAACTGATCCATGGGTTTGAAAGGTAAGCAAGATATCAACAGATGAACAAAGAATACAATGATTTTATTAGTAGGAAACAGTGAGCAGTTATGAAAATAAATGGTCCATATAAAAGAAAAGCAATCCATTGTTATGATCACTATTACCACCATTACCTTTGAACCTGATTTTTGCAGCCTTCTTTCCATATTGTCTCTGAGTTCACACTATTCTGAGACCCTCCATTCTGCCCTCATGCAGTGACTGCCCTGGATGCTTTATTTAAATTCTTTCAATTAGTTCTCATAGCTATTCTGACAGGTAGGATTTATCTTCCCTTTGTCCATTACAACTGAGAGATGTGATTCCTGCTTTTTACATCATTAAACACACAAAACTCACATGTCTGATACAGTAGTGCCATTTCCAAATCCAGCCATTTGGATTTAAGTGGTATATTTTTAACCATTATTGTTTATAGGAACCACACTCTACCTCTATAGGGACTGGAGATAGGCTTCCATTCAAAGGAGATTTGAAGTTATTATGTGCATATCTTTATATATAAATTTTGTATTTATGGTTTTTAAAAATTCATATTTTTAAGCAGTGAAGTGAGTGATCCAAACTGTATTTCAAAAAGATAACTAGAGACAGTGAGGAGGATGGATTAAAAGGTGAGAAGCTAATGTCAGAGATCAGGTACCTGATGACGGAGATGACAGAATCAAGGGGGCATGGCTGAGCTGTGGCCGAGGCAGACCTGACAGCACCTGAAGACAAATGGCAGTGCTAAGAGTCAGGGAGGAGTAAAATATGACTTGGGCTTTTTGCTTGGTTCACAGGATGGAAGGTACTAACATAAACAAGAAAAGTGAAGAAAAATATATTTAAGGAGTAGACAGTGAGTATGGATTTGGGCAGGTTGAATTTAAGATGCCTCTAGGAAATCCATGTGGATCCAGGAAGACAGTGGGCAAGATTTATGACCTCCAGGTTTCACAGCTGCACCCAAAGAACTTATGAGACTCCTCATAAGGTCACAGAGTTCAACATCTGCAGAGATAAGACTAAAACAAATGGCTGCTCGTCACGGTAATGAACGATCTCAGGGGAACACAGGCTCTATGTATATGTGTATTTCTTTCCTTTCATTTTAAAGTCAGGTCAAGTTGTAAAAGGAAATAGAAACTTAAAAAGGATATACTTTAGCTGCTGCTGTGACCACGAAAGAAAAGCATTTTGAGACGCAGCATGAGAGCAGTTGCACTGCCCCATGTGAACATCACACTGCAGTATTTCCAACTAAATACCACTCCAGCCGGCCCAAGCTATATCGTCCCTTTCCAATCCTGAAGGCTTCCTAAAGATGATCCTGGGTTTAAAACGCGCATGTGTGAGCGACTAGAAGCCTCACACCCGATGCTGGCTTCTCCCCACATGCCTTCAGTAGGCACTGGAATTCTTGCCACAGCCATCTGGTCCAGTCTTCTTGGAAGAACAGATAGTGACAGTCAGGATTAGTGTCAGCTCAGCCCTGTGAACAACTGGGTCCCACCAGGGCACTTGTCATTCCTCTCTCTCTCTCCTCTTTCTCCCCTTCCCTTCCTACTCCCCCTACACCACCACCACCTCCCTCCAAAATATTCCACATATGGAGATGCATAAAACAGGTCACATTTCCTTTGGCTGGTAAACTTTACAGAAAGTGGATGTAGTCCTCATTCAAGGATGCAGGAAGCTGACACATTCCGGAAACCCCTGGGTACCAATGGGGACTGATTATATATACATAAGAGGAGGTTTAATATGGAAGAAAAGATGTGAAAGGCAGAACTCAGCCAAGTCAACAGACATTTTATAAAGCTCCTAGTTGCCCTATGAAAATTCTCATCTACTGAACAACATAATGGTGTGGTTCCCTCCCTGGATGGGAGGCACAAGGAGGTCTGCTGAGTACAGTTGAAAATAGTACAGAATCTTGGGATTTGGCAACATCGTGCTTCTCCGAAGCAAATTCAGCTTTTACAAGCTGATCTCTTTGATCAGCTTTAATTGGCAATATAAAAAACCCAAAAGCTGCCGAGGAGGGGAGAAACTTACAAAATGCTTACAGAATAGAATGGAAAGGTCTATTAAGAAAGCTTCCCAGATCTCTGATTCCTTCTAAGTGAGATGTTTACAGAGTGGCTTTATGCTGTAATCTTAAATAAAAATTTCCAAACATCAAACGTGCTTATATTTAAATATACTTGTTCAAATGCTGATAATTCATGATATAGAATAATGATACCAATCATACAGGCATTTGATAAAGATTACAAAATTCCATTTTGAACAATATGGCAAACTAGATATTATGCCATAAACCCTTCTAATACAGCACATCTAGAATGTTGGGTAAATTATTCAAAATCACTCTTATTAAAAAAAAAAATGACCCATGAATACGCTGGCAGCAAAGTGAGGGAACTATCCTAGTGGGGAAGCCGACCTGTGGCGCTGGCGTCTAACTAAGGGCGTTTGCCCACCAACAGAAGTCTAGAGCTAGTTTTAGAAACTACCAGGAGAGAAGGAGAGGAAAGAGCTTACGGGTAAAGCAGTGGATCAGGTCTGATTAGAGAACCTTGCATACAGCCAGGAGCCTGAGAGAGCGAACTCCAGTGGATGAACTAGAAATGAAATCAGCCTCACAAGGGAACTGGTGAAACAGGCCAGTCTCAGTCATAACTTCACTGGAACAGAAAACAATCTCTCTAAAATTTCCTTACCACAAGCCTGCATTTACTCATTTAAGTGGATATGTGAAAAATGGCAGAAAAGCACATGTTATCATACTTAATGGACTTTCTTACAACCAATAAAATATCGGTATGAGACCTGGATGGACCAAACAAACCTTAACAAAACTTGTCTCTAGCGCGGTATCATTTTGGTAAAGCAAATCATCCCGCGAGAATGTACTTTAAACCTTGGCCTCAAAATTTCCCCCAGATGAACTTCTAAGGACTAGAGTTAACAATCAAGAACCAGCCAAACATGGGCGGAAACAAGCCCCTAAGAGGAAGAGTCAGCAGAGACCAACAGCTGAATCAGACGCACACAGATTGAGAATGATCAAATACAAAATACAAAGTGTAAAAAATTTAAAGAAATGAGATATTACATCATTTACTCTTACAGATTGGAACTTAATATCTGTCATAGATGCAAAAATCAAACTGCAAAGTCTTAAAATAGTTAAATATTTTAAAGGAAAATTGACGAGGAAAAAACCCAAAAAGCAAAACACAAAAACAACAGTAGACTGATATCTTGAAACCAGACCCATACAACCTCGCTTTTGCCTACACAGTGATGATATTAACAAGAACTTGTACCAAAGACTGGACACACTCAAAGGATCTTTATAGATGCAATCCAATTTAAGCCTAACAAAAACCTTGCAGGGTAAGTACTATTATTGCCTCTTTATTAAAGAGGCAAGTGAGGCTCAGATAGGTGCTGTAGTTTTCTTGAGGTCATACGATGCCAACGACAAGCTGAGGCTGCATCCTAGCCACGGTATCTCTTTCACACTCGGTTCTACCAACACACAGTCTAACTCTCTTCTCTGTTTATCACGTTGAAAATCAAGGAAATAAAAAAAAACCCACTGATATCCTATATTCACATGCTTGTCTTTATTCAAGGAAGTTTTCTATAAGTAACTGAATTTGGTTCTGTAGGCTCTTCTGCTTTGAAGAACCACATGAGCAACAGAGACATATTATCTCCATTAAGTAATGAGTGACAGGCACAGAGGAGAGATTTCAGTCTTCAAAGTCCTTGCTCAAGACCTCCCACCAACATCACCCCCCAGCCTACATATAAAGAGATGGTGGATTAGGCTGAATTTCATTGGTAGGACCTACCTGTTGTCACCCTCTCTGGAGAAAAAGACTGTGAAGGTTTGAATGTTCCCTTTTGCTTCTGCAGGTGGGCGCCAGCTGAGACGGACAAACCGACTGGAAACCAAGACAGGGACCACATCTCTGGGGGCAGAAGGCAGGATGCTGGAGCTTAGCATGGCTGAGGAGGAAGGAGAGGAGGCTGTCAGAGGTGTTCGGAAACAGGTGGGAAATGTGCAGGAAAGTAAATAAACCCATTAGTAAACAAAGAATGATACATTCACATAGATTCTAAAGGATGGGAGAAAAACAAGAGAAAGCAAAAAATAGTATGTGGAAAGAAAAGGTATATTATAACTTCCTAGGATTTATCAAAGATGGATTAATAACACGTATGATCCTACTGCATATTTGTCCAGTTTCTACTACTTGTGGGATCCATGACCACATGGAAAATGTTCTGTTTAGGCATGAAACAGGGAAACGTAGACTTGCAAGTACTGATAAATGCTTGAGGTAACCAAATCATTATTATAAAACCTTATTCCACTCAGAGCCTGCCTACACTGTTTTAGATACAATTTGAAGGAGCATGTTTTTCTATTTTCTAAGACCACAGAAAATGAAAAGTAGCAAATTAAATGTCGATGGGAGTTAACAAAAAGTAGAAACAGTTCTCGTGGACTACCTGCTAGTAAAAGATTATAACAGAGAAAACTCTACAAGACATCAAGATATACCATTGCACCTACTTGTAGAGTATCACCATATTTATAGCAAAATTTAACAACTGTTATTTTAAGAATAATTGAATCATCCACAGCTAGAAAACTGGTTTTTCAAACGTTTGGGACATTTATAATCTGTAATAGATGTTTGCTAGTGAGTGTGTGTGTGTGAACTCATAATTTACATTTGTTGGGTATCTCTGTCTTCTTCTCATTTGTTCATATCTGCAAGTCTAAGGAACATGTGTTTCTTCTGGACAGGTGATTCCTAGCCCCAGTTTTTGTCAAAGTCAGTCTCCACTCTTGCATTTACTTTCTCTAGGGGCTGGCTGAGTGAGCATTCCTGCCAGGAACCTAACTCCTGTTAGCTGGAAAATCCATTTGGGTCGGGGGGGATATCTCACTTTCCAGTGATTCCAGAAACTATTGATTTACAATATACACCAGTTCTAAAGAGAAACAGAGGTTTTAGAGAACTGCAAACAACTTTCAAAGTTATTTCTGGCCCCAAAGATTGTCAGCCAACTTCTTTGTAGATCCCATTTCCCCTGGCTTTCTTGATCAGCACAGTATTTGAAATAAACAGAAGACTAGAAGCAAGTTAGCCAATCTTTGATGGCAGAGTAGTAAGATGAGGGGAGGAGACTGATGCCTGGATAGGAAGCACCTCAAAAATAGGGATGATATGAAGCCTCTTAGCAAAGACCTTTACTCCTGCACACCATGGACAGCTCAAGCTAGCACACTGAAGTCAATGTATCCTCCCCTTGCCCCCCAACGGCTCCCTGAGCCTGCTTCTTCTCCTGGGCTGCTTAACTCGGTTGTATCTACACTTTCTTCTCAAGCATACAGCCTAGAACCCCCCAAGTGGGTCCACTCTTCCTGACTCGCCCTCACTCAGCCCTTCCTGGACGTCTGGCAGGTCCACGCTATTTTATCTCCCCAGCCACACTCCTATGCACGCAGTCATTCTCTCTCACCAGAACTGCCACTACTGTCTTCCAGCTCCCTGCTTTCCTTCCACTCTCCTCCCTCCAGTGTATTCACAGTCCAGCATCCAGAATAGCTGTGTAAAAAGACACATCTGCTCATGTCCCTTGGCTGTCTAAGAGCCTCTGCCCTTACTCTTTCCCTCGGAGGAACTGCAGACTTTTCAATCTGCCTGGTGGCCTTGTTCCTGTTTATCATTTTTCTTGGTTTGGCTTCCCCCACAAAGAGGCCCTAAGAAGTGGATTTAAGTGCAAATACTTTTTTGGAAGGTGATCCCAGGAAAGACCAGCGGGGTGTCAGGAAGTGGAACAGGGCAGGGAGTGAAGGCTAGAAAGAGTGAGTTTTCTGGCTGGTTATCACTGAGGGTAACAGAAGGGCAACCTCACTGGGGATAGCACATGCCTTTGAGATATCTGTCCACGAGGGGACCACACTGGTGGATTTATCTACCCACTCTTTCTCCACCAAAGGTTGAGGGTAATCCCTGGGGCATTAACTTCACTGCACAATAACCTAGTGTGTTCTGTTACCAGAAAAATAACATCTCTGAGCAGAGGCTTGCATGTGTCCACAGTAAGCAGCATTCATTAGCTCTACCCAGTCAGTAAACACTCACAGAGCACCTACCCTGTGCCAGCCCTCCTTCTAAGTACAGAGGAGATGAGGCCATTATTCTCATGGGACTCACAGAGATGCTCCCTAACTTTTTGATGCCTATACACTGAAGATGCTCTCTCTATGCTGAACCACTTGCAATTCCCCAGGGCCTTTGCACAGACAGCTCCCATTTTAACAAGCCCACCTCATCACTTAACTCCTACTTTCCTCTTAACTGAGTTTACATGTGTTTCCTCTGGAAAGACTGACTCACAGTATTTGTGAAATATCTAACAGACACAGTTAATATCTATAAAGTAAAAAGAATGTCCAAATATCAATAAACTTTATTTAAAAATAGGGTTCAACCTGACAAATGATAAAAGAAATGTACATTTAAATAAAACCTTAAAAAATCCATCAGAATAAAGTCTATTTAAAAATCTATCAGAGTAGCAGGACTTTAAAGAATGTTCTTATCTAGTGCTGGCCAGCCTCTTAGGCTGTCAGTTGAAGTTTGTAAGAGTACAATCTTTTCAGAAGTCAATTTGGCAAAATCCTTTGAAATGAAAAAAAAAATTATAGACATGAGAATGGTTAAATGTTTATCATTTAAAAAAATAACAAATATCCCCTTTATCAGTGCACCAATGTGAAACCATAGATAGCATGTTTTCTCAAAATCTAATACCTCTACATCTTACCAGTTTAAAGAAAATGGGATCCTTTCAATAAATTTTCTTTTACAGAAGATTTTTTTAAACAAAATGTGAACAATGGTGACTTGGAAAAATCTTTTAAGAGTACTCAAGAAGTTAGAAAAAGTTTTCAAAGAACAGGAGAGAAATTTTCAGATCCTTTTCCCCCAAGAGCACTTTGTTTATGGATGGTATCACAGGAAAAATGAGTTGGAAGAGGGAAGCGGGGTGGGGAGGGATGAATTGGGATTTGAGATTTGTAGATACTAACTACTATATATCTATATATACAAACACACATATAGACACACACACACAGAGTATATAAAATATACTGCTATATATAAAATAGATAAACAACATGGTCCTACTGTATAGCACAGGGAACTATATTCAGTACCTTTTAATGGCCTATAATAAAAAAGAATATGAAAAGGAATATATGAATACATACATATATATATACATATACATATATATATATATATAAATGAATCACTATGCTGTACACCAGAAATTAACACAACATTGTAAACTGACTATACTTCAATAAAAATAAAAAGTCAGTGTCTCCACCCACTCAGGGCTGCCGAGAGGAGGGCAGCGGGACCCACACAGATGCTCTCCTCCCCAGGCTTCCGGAGTGTGTTCTCCAAGAGCTAGTCTAGACTCTTTATCAGATAAAGCTCAGAACAGAATAAATCACAAGTTCTTTACCTCAATTTAAGCAGTTGTTATAAGAAAAGGAAGGGACACGTTTTTAACAAAGGATTGCCTTCTTACTTTATACAGGGGAAGTCATTTTGTTCTTACTAATCCTCCATGCTTTCTCTCAACAGTAACTTGTCTCCCTGTAAGGTCTCAATAAAGAACCAATCAGGACTTCTTTTCTTTGCACTTGGAGGCCTCATCTCCAGTCTGGCCCTAATCTCCCTGGCCCATTACTGTTGTCATGGTTACAGCTTCTTTATCTGTTGTCATGGAGAAGAGGCGAATTTGCCACACTATAGCATAGTCTTTTTTTCTTTTAAGAACTCCTTTAAAAAATTTATCATAGCAAAATCCAGGAAAAGGAGGTGATTTCTGAAGATAATGTAAATTTACAGAATAAGTTTTGAAATCCAAAACTAAGAAAAAAAAATTTTATGATGTCATATCAATAACATTGGTAATAATTATATTATTGGGTTAGTATTACTGTAAAGCCACAGTCCCTTTAGTTATCACTTTTTTTCTGCTAGAATTTTAATATATAGTGCTTACACACATTAATTTTTCTGAGCTTATTAACAGTGCCTGACCTCTAATCCCTAAGAGACACATATGAAAGATAAGATATATTCACAAAAACACAAAAATACTTAATTTGCATTAAACATCAAACACCCAATAGGCTTATTCCCTGTCACTCCCCATGTTGATAACTAAAATACTATAAATGTAGCCACCAGATCACCTAGATGTTTTATTTGCTGCATCTCTTTATTAGCTTAAAGATCTGATAAAAATAAAATATAGAGAACATTAGTGAAATGACAGGTATATTTAACTATGCTAAGGGCAAACATATACATCTTTTTCTTTTGCATTTTTTCTCGTTATTATTTCCTTGACACAAAATTCTAGCTTTTAATTATATAAATGGAGAAGTAGATAATATTTACATTTTGGTTTAAAGTTTATATTTAACAAAGTAATTTCACAAACTTACCCAAAAAGCTCAGCTGTGCATGACTGAAAATGACAAAGACTAACATTTTTTTTTCCGAAGTTCATGTTATTTTCAAAATTCAAGGAATCATGGCTTTTGAGCTAGTGTATTAAGAACTTTAGTAAGTCTAAGAAATGTGGATTTTTAAAAATAGTGATTTGAAACTATTTCTCATTTTAAGTTAATAATATGAGGTAGCAATTAATAAACTCTACAGTATCCCGTTAAATCTTAATCTTCACATAAAATAACTTATTGGGTTAGTACCTAAAAATAACTAATATTTATTGAATGTCTACAACCTCCTATTGTTATGCTTGAGATGAAGAATTATGTATTTTTAAACCATGAATTTTGTCTTGAGAGATCAGGGAACTTAGCTGATGGTATAAGATGTATACATGTAACACAATTACAAAGTTTGAGACCATCTCTTACTTAGAAACATGTTCCATTCTAAATTTTCCAGTAGGGTGGTTGTTTAGAAATCACAACACACTTTCTCACAAAACCATTTCTAATCTGTTCCCAGAAGCCTCTTTAATTTATCATTTTATTAACTATCCATAGTAGCAGTGCTATAGAATTGGGTCATACTTGTATGAATTTTCCTTCATAAATCAATGTATGATCTAATGATTAATCCATTCAATAATCATGGAGGGATGACTATGTGTAAGGCATGATGGGAAGACCTGTTTTAATCTGTTCCCCAAATTCCAGGGAGGAAAGCCAGCTTGGGAATTCTCCCTGCCCCAGCTTCACCCTCAAGGACCTATCTCCTGTCACCTCCAGTATTGGTCCATACATCCTAGGCTACTTTCTCAGTTGTCCTGGGCAGCAGTAAGCCTGATAAAAGATCTAGTTGAAGGTCTCTGTGGGTGAGAAGCAAGGCTTGAGAAGTTTCCAAAGGCTTCAGTTGCAGGCTTGGTTTCTTGCTACCTCTCAGCTCGCCACACTGAACTTGCTGGGTTCCATGAAGACCTCACGCTGTCACCTCTGCTCTGTTCGTGTTCTGTAACCAGAGCTGGAACACCTCCCTCCAACTGCTTCACTGCTCTGACCTGGGCTTAAGATTTCAGCCTAGGTGTCACCCCACTGACCCCCACCCTGGCGTAGGCAGCTTGATTATGAACTTCCACAGAACAAAGAATAAATACCCACTCAGGACATGTCCCACCCGGCACTGTAGTGGGCTGGTTGGATTTTTTGCTGTCTAATACCAAAGTACATGATCAGTGAGGGTAGGAACCAAGTCCAAACTGTTCACCACCTGAATCCCCAAATGCAGCACAGTGAATTTAGTCACATCCCAGGCATCCAGTGCCTTCGTGCACTGTTAGCTAAATAAAAGGCTTTTGCAAACTTGTGAAATTACAATGTTCAGACTTTGACTAATACATTTCCTTTCAGAACCCTGGCACGTGGCTCTCTGAGATTAGGTGTTGCGAAGAGACAGAGCTACCACTGCAAGCTGGCTGTTCTCATTATTATTACCTTGGTAATAAATAAATGGTAGAGAGAAAAACTGACATCATTGGGAGGTTGTCAGGGAATGTAGGCTTGGGGCAAGAATATTTCATTTCGGATCAAATGGAAAGGGAAAAAGTGTTTCCGAAATCCAAACTATGTGCCAAACAATGTAGAAGGTACCCTCATATAGAAATACTCCTAAGAGAAATAAGGCTCTTGTTGAGAAGCAGCAAAGAAGCCTGAAAAGCTGGTGTGGGCTGACCTGTGCATCCAGATGAGAACCTGGGGGTCTATTACAGGAAGACTGAAGCTCATCCCAGAACCACACATCAAAGAGAACCGCCAGGCCAAGGCAGTGTTCTAAGAAGAATTACCTGTGGCCACACAGACAGATAAGAGAAAAAACAGATTCTGGAAAGGATTATCATATCAGCAGAGATAACTCCATCTCTCAGAGTTCTGAAGTCTTTTCAAAAGACTAAATGAGAATAAAAAAATAACATCCGGCAAACTGGTTAAACAGCGCATATATGAATGGCAGTTTTTACGCTCAAAGCTGTACATTTGATAGACATAAAGCATACATTATATGCTTTCAATGCTTTCTTTATTTTCACTTTTTTTTTTAAAGGGAAATACCTTTTAGAGAGGTTATCCAAAATGGAGCAAAGGCCCCTGGCATTTTGTGGAGGTGGCTAACCCATCACTTATGTAAACAAATGATTTTGAGTAGAACACTGTCATTAAATATAGGAAATGTTGGATTCCTGCTCTGACACTCTGTGACTACGTGACTTCAGAAGTTATTTAGCTCTTCTGAACCTTATTTTCCACATTTAAAAAACTGATCCAAAATACTTAACATTCAGGGTTATGCGATGACGAGAGATGGATTTTAAGGACTGCTGAGTGCCTAGCATATGATTTTGTATTCAACAAATGGTGTTTTTCTTTGTCTATCTTTAGATCAAGGGAGCAGAAAGTCTGTTTCTGCTGGCCCAGTGTCAAGTTGTCTGGCTGGAAGTCTAGAAACTCTAGTGGAAAGACTTGAAGAGGGATGTGGGCTCTCATAGGTCAAGTAAACTGGGGACAAGAGTGCTTCCTATAAGGACAGGACTTGGTCCCCTCAGTATCTCTCCCTATTTCCTTTGTCAGGCAGCAGAGAAAAATCCATCCTTTGTTTTCCCTTTTAATCAACCCACATGTCCATTCCTTCAGCAGTCTGCTTCATTTCAGGTCTTTTTTCCTTCTCTGTATTTTGTTACCAATCATTGTATCCTTTGCATCTGTCACTATTCCAGAGCTTTGTGAGGCCATCTTTAATCATCTCTCCCATCAATGTCTCTCCCTGGCATCTTTCACCAACTTCAGGAGAGCTACACTCCCGTCCAATCCCCAGATCCCTCTGTTTCCATCCTGTCCCTTGAGTTTCTGTCATTGAATTCCTAGTCATTGTTTGTCTCACTTCTCCATGCCCAGGGACCCCAAAAGTGCCATTTCAATCATTCCCCTGTCACTAGAGCTTTCTCTAGGGATAAAGACTGACAAGCTGTGACAGCTCTCCTTCCATCCCTCACATGTCTGTATCATCATTCACCTCATCCCAACCATATGGTGCTTTGTCCCCAACTGCCATGCAGTCCTCTTCTCTGGCCATGAAGAACATCTAAGGGACACAAGCACTGCTAATACAAATCAGCATGGCAGGCTGTGAGAAGCAGCACTTTTCTGTGCAATCTCCTTTGGCAATAAGATGCTATCAAAGTAAAATAGCTGACAGGCTGTGCTGTTAAGGAAAAAAAAAAAAAAAAAGAATTGATTCAGTGCTAGAGCATCTTAATTTTTCCTGCTAAGTAACTGAATTTTTCCAGCATGAAACTCATGTAAAAGTAAGTCGAAGATAATGCAAATTAAAGGTTTAAGCTACTTTCTTTAGTAATGAAGGTGCTTTTAAGAATTGCTTTTATTGTTTCAGAATATCAAGTGATGAAAGGGAAGGGGAGGGGAGGGGAGGGAAGGGAAGGGAAACTTCCAATTACATTTAATGATTCAGTGAGTTCTACTCATAGCAGATTTAAAATAACTCTTGGTCCACGGGATTTAAAATAAATTTTAAAATTATTTATTTAAGGGCACTGTATAAGACTGGCCATAGAAATGCTCATGGCCAAGATGGGCAATTTTCAATGTTCTGAAGTGTCTTTAAGAATTAGAGTGGCAGAATGACAGATTCATCAAATGCTATGTCTCCAATGGACAGGATGGCATGGGCGTGTGAGGAGAGACTGAAGCCTGGGGTTGACTGGCAGAGCATGGAGGTTTTTTAAGCATCAGTGTGCAGCACACTTGGCTCCAACCCCTAGCTACTCATCCTTGAACTGTACAGCCACCAAAACAAATTAAAAGGAAATGAGAATAAAAAGAATAAAAGAGGATATAAAGCTAAGATAAATCATTACTTATTCCAATTAAATTTATACAAGCAGAACCTTGTATCACTGTTGTGAAGCCACCCCAGAACCACAGGGGGCACAGAATGTGTATGAATGATGCGTCCTTAGATCCCTGTTTCTGTTTTTAGTTTGTCCTTCTAGGCCTACGTACAGCTGAGAGAGACAGACAGAGAGATGCAGACGGACCAATTCTACTGCCATTCCCTTTCTGGGAAGCAAGATGGTGAGCATGAAGAATTTGCAACCACAGCTGAGTGATTACTCATGTAAGCTCATCTTTGTCTTTTTTAATGCACTGCAGTGAAGAAAATGGGAGTAAAACTGTAAACCATAAAAGCAGCTTATTGGCCTGAACGGAGTACTCATTCTTCAAATGCATTAAGTAGGCGAACAAAAGGCATAACTATCAGAGATGATTGATTAAGCAATAAAAACACATTAGATAATCATAAATCGTGACTGTGCGCCAAATGCCAGTAGCCTCCTTGGTCACTCTAAATAGGACAATTTTAATTCCTACAGAAAAGATGGATCTCTTAAAAAGTCTAGTTAGATTAAAAAAAAAACATTAAATATGTTGCTTGACCGAGAAACCCATATCACTTTGAATTATGGTCGGTAAACTTATCAAATAATTCAAAATATCACCCAGGTCACGTGAAGTTCTGAAATGCAAGATGTAGGTGTTCCCCTACCATAATGAGCATATCGATTTTCAGTGCGAGTCCTGGTGGCTACTCCAGCTGCAGCAGAGTATCTATCTGGGCTCTACTCACACGTTCATCAGCATCAAGTAAGAGGTGTGATGAATTGGGACAGGAAGGAAGGGGCAGGGCACAACCATTCAAGGAATGATGCAGCAACTGAGGACAGGACCAACTGGTTAAAACCAAGGTGGCGGAAGATCCAACTTCCAGTAGACCTTGACTCTCATGGCACAACCACAGGTGCCAAGTTATTTCCTAGGCTGATTATAAAAATTTAAAAGTGGGCAGGGGCCCAAATCCTGGAAATCTCTGCCCTTTCCCCAAAGCAGCTGGAATAACCCTCCAGTTACTTGTTAGCATATGAAATGCATATGAAACCCATAAAAACTAACAGCTCTGCACCTCACGGTCGCTGTCTTTCTTGCCTTCTGAGAAGGCCCACACTTTATCTGTGGAGCGTGTATCTACTTTTACTTTAAACCAAACACCCTCGCATCTCTCCATCTCTCTGCCTCTCACCTTTTTGAGATGGCCCACATTCTGCCGATGGAATGTGTATCTCCTAAGGTGCTCTCCCTTCTGAGTGAGACGGACAGCACTCTGTCTGTGGAGTGTGTATCTCCCTGAATAATCTGCTTTCACTTCCCTATGCTTCGCTCTTGAATTCTTTCCTGTGCGAGACAAGAACCTAATCTCAGGCAATAGGATGACTTTTTTTTTCCTAAGGTAAAATGAAAAGAATCCTGGGACTGAAACTAGGAGACAGCTGGCAGTTCTTGCAGTTAGGAGCTGGGCTACTATCACCTAGGGTGCAGACAGGTTAGTCCCCAAGCTAGTTACCACTAAGTTCTAACAGGTTAGGAAGCAGCAATAACTCCCATCTCTGATTTCCTTTCTCTCTTCTTTTTTCTACTTTTTAAATTTATCTTTCCCCACTTTTTTTTTTTTCTTTGAAAGTGATTCATCCAAATTTGAGACTGAATTCGGAACCCAAAGACAGCCTAAATATCCAGTTCAGGGGTAATAACTGGGTTCTAAGATGACACGATACAGAAAAAGTGTGGAATTAGGAGGTTCCAAACAGTGGCATTCTGTGTCAAGGTCGTTATTGATCACATGACCTAACTGTAGTGTCTCCTGTCTCTGAATTTTTTTCCAGTGTCAAACGTTCCAGGAACATTTCTCTTCTTCACTGGGGACCATGAGACACAAAATAGAGCAGCTGATGCCCACTGAGTACTTTGAGTTCAATTAAAGTGAGTCTGGAAATAAAGAGGAAAACAAACGGTGCTAGCCCCATCTCCACTATTTTACCACCTTCATAAACACCAGCATTTTCTATATTAAGCAAAAACCTAGACTGTCCTTGCACAGACAGGCTCCACAATCTCAGGATGGGAATATCTATAAATCTCCATCAAATGAGAGGCAGCTGGGACAGCAGCTGAGAGCACAAGGGCTCACCGGGGTCACACAGGGCTCGGTGACTTACTGACTCACTCCGTGTGATCCTGGATGAGACGCTTCACATTTCTGTGCGCTATTGCAAAGAGCATCGGAAAGAAAACTAGGCCAGAACAGAGTGTCCAGAAATAAATGTTAAAAAAAAAGAGAGAGCCGCTCAAGAAAAAACAGAGAAGAATATATATATTCTGCTACTGAAGTGGGGAGGCAGTCCTAAAAGTATGAGAAAAACAGAACCGATGCAGAAAAACATTGATAAATATGACTGTATTGAAACTAAAACGTTTGAAGGAAAAGTATAATAAATGAGATTGAAATAAGAATGACAAACTGGGATAGTATTTTTAATATTACAAAAGACTGACTTTCCTAGCATGCAAAAAGCTATCACAAATCAATTAAACTAACCAAGAAAAGAAATTAGTAAGAGTTAGAAAAGATGGGGAAGTGGTATCAGTATATAAGTTTTATTTCACTGTATTTAAGAATTTCTATTATTATTTCCTCCTTAGATCATTTTTTTATTTTTAAAAATTTTTATTGAAGCATATAGTTGATTTACAATGTTATGTTATTTTACTTTCAGGTGTACAGCAAAGTGACTCTGAATTATGTATACATATATATATTCTTTTTCAGATTCTTTTCCATTATAGGTTATTAAAAAATATTGAATATAGCTCCCTGTGCTCTATAGCAGGTCCTCGTTTATCTATTTTGCTCAGAGCAATTACTTATTCCATCAAAAAGAATTCTTTCACTGTAATGTATGTCAACATAAGAATATAAAATAACGTGGCCTTCACCTTCAAGAAAGCAAAAATTCATTAAACTTCAAATGAGAAGGAAACCGTCATTCTCACACCTTTGTTTATGTAAAGCAAAGAGCAAATGATACACTACATTCACAAGTAAATATTCTGACAGAAGAAAAAAATTACCTGTACAGAGTTCAGTTTGATGCCACAGTTACTGAAACATTTCTAGATTGCTAGTATGTGATTTGGTATTCTGCAGCTACTTTGTAATAAACATGAAGATATAGTTATTATGAAAGTTCCCTTCTGAATTTAGTTGTGTCCAAATAGAGATCAAAATACTGTATTTAAATAAATTCACTTTAGGATGACTAGAAAATAAAACAAACCAAAACCAAGACAAATTAGAGGAAACGTCTTCTGTCCTCTCTGCCACTCCACTATGTCATATTCCAAATATGTAAATTATCTCGTCTGGGGTCTAATTCTCTTGGGCAAAGATAAGGGATGGGAAATTTGGGACTTGTAAAAGTTTTACAGTTGAATAATGCATTGGATTCCAACTAGACTCTTGTTTCATTCCATTTTTCAACTTACATAGTAGCTAATAGCTAGTAAAATTAAAAGTCATGAATGGAAACACTGTTTTGCTCAAGTTGGCATGATGAATTCCCAGAGGGCATAGACCTGGGTCATCAGCAAAGTTGTTTGTCCAATGAGGAGAGTCCTGGGTAAGGAGGTCAACATGGGTGGCACAGTCGATTTTACAGTCTGTGATCATATCCTGGGTAACATGGTGTTCTGTGCGCTTCCTTGAGAAAGAGTGGAAACACCACTGAGGATGGTAAGAAAATGAGAAGTAATAATAACCAGGGCAATAAAATTTAAAATTGGGGGTGGGAAGACTTTACTTTTTGTAAATGGAGAGGAGGGTGGGGTGAAGCAATAAGTAGAATGACTTGCAAAGGAAAGTCTGGAAAACACTGAGCACAATTTACTGAAGAGAGTATTTACATCCTGATGACTCAGATGAAAGGACCCAATAGCTAGAGGAATCCATGAAATCCAGGCAGTTAAAATTGTGTTTCTAAAAACTCACACATCACAGATCATGCTGGTCCAGGGTAAGAATGTTGAGGATCACTAAAACCTAGGGTGAACTTCCACATAAATTAACGTGCTCTCTAAAGATGGAAATTTGATTTCAGCAAATCTGCACAACTTTTGGTCAGAAACTTCAACTTCTTTCTCCTCGTACCTTTTCCCATCTCTGACTGTCAGCAGTTATCACAAATAACTTTCAATTTCACTTCACACTTTTTCTCATCTGCCTCCTGCTTCATGCATATCAGCTCAGAAACATGGTCCAGACTTTTTGCTGTTTTTTGGGGAGGACACTACCCATTCCTACTCTTGCTCTCTCACTTTCCCGTTTCTTGCATTTCAGGTCATTTCACAATTTGCAGCCCATTAACAAACAGGAAATATCAATCACTAGGCACTTTCATCGTCATTTGTCTCCGTATTACCCTAGTCTAAAGGACACCACTTATTAACTGGGTAACGAGTCTGGCAGGTTCCTCTCTGATGGACGTTTCACTGGAGACCACGCTGTATAAGCATTTGACTAACCCTCACGATATCAACGGCAAAATTTAGAAATGTGTATTAAAAATTTCGTAAGTTATCGTAACGACTTATTAGGGAGCTTCCAGTGCCATTTTCACTCTGAATTTATTATCTGCTGTGAAATCCATTTCTAACTCATACTACAACAACCATTTCTAAATTTTGAGTAGCTCCTTGGGGCATGGGATACTGGGATTTGCTGAATAAATCAATGGCCACATTTTATATCCGTCTTGGTTTTATACACTTTGATGAAATTCTATTCTCAGACTTAGGCTTTCTAATCTTAAAACAATAACCCCAACCCCCTCCATCACCACACAGTGACCTCTCCTTCCTCTCCTCCCCTTAGCATATTAGTCTTCATATGAAAATCCACTCTCCTCGCTTGATTATACTCATTTCCCTTCTTGAATATATCTACTTCTGTCTCCTTTTTTGAGCAAATTGAATGGTCCCCAGTTTTTAAAATATAAATATGCGATTATTTTTTATGATGATGAGAAAATGGAAGCTGCTCTCCCAAATCATTACTGTTAACCCCAGCGTGTTACTGATCTCTATAGATCCTGATTTACAGGAGGGTAGACTTCAAATAAAGGTAACTTTAACAATCCTCCTAACCCCATGCTTCTGCTTCTCAGTTTCCTCTCATTAAAAATGCCACCCATACAAAAATGTCATGTTAAAAATATGGCAAGATAATTTCTGCAAAAGAATTCATTTTCACCTCTACTAAATTAATCTGGGTTGAGACTGAGCCGTGCAGATAAAAGCTTGTTTAATTTGGATTTTAGCATATGTTTTTCTAATATATATTTTAAAACTGAGCAAATCTGTTGCACCCAGACTGGAATTTCCTTTTTTTTCCTCAGACTAGAATAGTTTTATATATAGAAAGTGACTCTGAACAGTCTAAAAGGAAGTGAAAGACATAAAACCTTTTAGTCATCTGAATTACGATTTGTCTCCTCAGATGAAAATCTCCTTGAAAACAAGGTCCATACCTAATTCATACATTTAAGCACTCATTCATCTGTCCATCTGCTCGTTCATTCATTCAAAATAATTTTGCTGATCATCTTCCATGTATCAGGCACTGCTGGAGGCGATGGAACTGCAGTAAACAAGATAACCCCCTTCTCTCCTGGAGGGCACGTTCCTTGTACCCTCCCTGGTGACCACTTCAATACGTTAAGCAGAACAGAGGTTCTGGTGCTCACAGGGTGGGGAGATTAGATATTATTTGATGTGTTTTTCACCTAAAGTTAAAAAAACAACTCACATCTGAGAATAAAAGGCAGTGGAGGACAGTAGTTAAATATAGATTCCAGAGCCAAATACTTTCTGCCACATAATTAGGTATAAGTCATCACGCAAGCTCCTTCACTTCTGAGCCGGCGCTTCCTCACCTCTACACCGTGGATGGTAGGTAACAGCATACCTAACCCCTTAGACCATCTTTAAAGTCAACTGTGTGAAAACTTATAAAAAACGCACAATAGTCCCTGACTCAGAGGAAGCACCTATAAGCTTCTTTTAAATAAAACAGATGCCGAACTGAGAAAAAATAAAAACAAAAAAACAACAATGAGGAATTAGATCACATGATGGTGCCTGTTAATACCAATTTCACCAGAGCACTGCATTGGACAAACACTTTCATCTTCCTAAGCTTCTATTCCTTCACTTTAAAGACAAACGGAGTAACATAAACTCCCACCACCTCTCTCAGCTTAAGTAGAATGAGCCCAAACAACTTCTTTGATCCCACAAGAGAGTTCTGGCATAATCAGATACAACACACTGCTGCTTTTTGCCCCATGATTTGCCAGCCCCAGGGGAGTAGTTTCGGCTGGAAAAAGACAAACACTAGCCACCATGGTTTATTTTGGTAAGTAATCATATCATCACTGTTTTCTGAATGATCACTCCATGTCAGACACTAGGCAAATCAGTTTATGCGCATTAAGTGGGTTCTTCTGACATTTTGCATCATGGGGGGTTTTGGGTAGCTCAGAAAGGCACCCAAGGTCACCGACAAAGTGGCAGAAAATGTCTGCAAAGCCAAGCCTTAGGCTTCAATGGATACCATACAGTATGTACAAGCACAGAGAACAGTACCAACAGCGTCTACCGACAGCATCCGGAGCTGCCTTCCTGGTTTTCAAAAATGAATATTAAGTGCTGAGTGTTGTGTACTTGTCATGAGAAAATATGTTAGGGAAAAAAAAAGAGCTCCAATTATTAAAAGTCGTATTTCTCAGGCTGAAATTATTGATGCATTTGCAGTATTTAGTAGCTTGTCAGAGTTGCAGCCTTATTTCGCTGCAAACCCACAGGCATATCGCTGGTGTCATCTTTGAAATATTCACTAATTCAATGACAGAACTGTAAATTCTTTTCAGTCTGGAAGGTACAGAGCCACCTGTTATTTTGAAAACCTAAGCAACGTATATTTAGTGCATGATAAAATTAAGAAAGCTACCCCTGTGTATGAATCACAGATGCTAATTTGCTGGCATAAATGTAGAAAGATATATTGTACAATCCTGCCAATTATGTCAGAAATCAGTCTAGAGTAATTCATTAACACCTTTTCTTCAGGAAAAAAAAAAGGAGGAAGCTGACATCTGTAACTAATATTATGATCTATGTTATTTTACACTATGTTTTTGATTTTATGAACAGTAGGCAACCATAAGATAATTGAATAGCTAATTATTAAAATACTCAGTTTTTTTTTCATTCAGTCACTGTTCAAGAATGCAGATTCATTTTGCAAATTATAGGGCTTTTTTCCTGGATGAGGAGGAAGGAAATCGACAATGTTAGAGAGGCATGTTAACTCCTTCAGGGCTGGATGCAGCCTGGCAGGATATGCCTGATTCTGCACAAAAGCTATGGTCCTGGGATTCTGTACACAAACTCATCTGATAGAAATTAAACCAACTTTTAAATGAGCCAATAACCCTGCTATTTAAAATCAAATCACACTCTGCTTAAGCTATTCTGAAGTTTAAGCTTATAAATTTTTAAAGATATTTATTTACTTAAATACAATACTAAGGAATTACTCATTTCGAGCGCCCTCTGGAGAACAACTGGTGGGTGGATATTCCCCTAAGGTGACCCAAGTGACCTAAGGTGAATGCACTTCCTCTGAACAGAGCTGGACCCCAATCAACAGAATATGGCAAAAATGGTGAGACAGGCACTCCCTAACCTTAGACGGCAAAGGTGACAGTCCTTACTCTTGTGATTAGGAAACATTTCTTAAAGCTCTGTCTTGGCACACTGCAAGGAGAACCTCTCCTGCTCGCCTTGAAGAAGTGGACTGCTACTGGGTAATGACCAGTAGGAAAATAGGGACCACCGTCCTATGGCCACAGATAGATAAATTCTGCCAGCAACCCAGGGGCGTGGAAGTGGGTCATTCCGAGTAACTCGAGCCTCTGAAGAGACCTCCACCGTGACCAACATCTGGACTGAACCCTGGTCAGACCCTGAAGCAGCAAACGCAGCAGGACTCCTGATCCGTGGAAACTGTGAGATAATAAATGCATGTCACATTAAGTTGCTAAGTTTGTGGTAATCTGTTATTTACCAATAGAAAACGAATCCAGCAACCTATCATGTAGGTCAACATGAGGAACTCCCTAAAGATCAGTCATTGTCTCCTCTTCCTAGGATAGTGGAAATCACCAACCTCGCTAGAGAAAATGTCAACTGTCTTCAAAATGGCCCTTTGGAACTTGAGCATTCAACACACATAATGGATATTATTAATTCAATTCCTCCTAAGAATATATCCTGAGCAAAATACAGTTTTGTTCATATGCAAAAATAGTGTAATATTATGAGAAACATGGTTAATCTATGGTAATTCTCCAAATAGGGCTTAAATCTGAGGTACAAATCTTCTAATTTTTTCTAATCTTATTTTTTAATCAAAGTGTAGTCAATTTACAACATAGTTTCAGGTGTACAGCAAAGCATTTCAGTTATACACACACACATGTATATTTCAGGTTATTTTTCATTACAGCTCATTAAAAGAAACTGAATATAGTTCCCTGAGCTATACAGTAGGCCCTTGCTGTTTATCTATTTTATATATAGTAATATGTATCTGTGGATCCTAAACTCTGAATCTATCCCTCCCCATTTCCTCTGGTAACCACAGTTTGCAGATCCCTGTTCAGTGAACTGTAACCATTTGAATGTACAATCTGATGAGAGCTATAAATCTGATAGATGTATAAACCAATAAATTACTATCAGAATCAAGAAACGGATCCTCTCCCTCAGCCCCAAAAGTTTCCTCATCCCCCTTCACAGTTACCCCTTTATCCCTCCTGCCACCTCTAGCCCCTGGCAACCTGTGATCTGCAGTCAGTCACTACAGATTCAGTTTGCATCTTCTGGAATTTCATATGGGTGGACTCAAACATAGGTACCTTTTTTGTGCCTGGTTTCTTTTTTACTCGGTATAGTGTAGATTCTCTAAATCGTTTGGTCATGCTATACAACTTAAAAAGTGGTCCACTATCTTAGAAATCTCTCTTTTGGTATAATGACTAGAACTATAGCACAGCAATTATGTGAGCTGTTCCTTCTCTGCTCACGCACATATCGTATCCATATTATATATACATACACACTAGACATGGTGAATATCATATAATATTTACCATATGATGTTCACCATGTGATACGGGTGATGTCACCATATCTAGTGCTTATATATATTTTACAACCAGACATATTTCAATTTCTTTTTGGCTGAAAGTGAACAAAGCACTGATCATGTTTGCAAGGGGAAAAAAATCAATTGAAAATACAGTCATAATGGCTGCTTACATTTATGCACTGAATGGCTCTCAATAATTAACTGACATCACATACTGGAAAAATCAATAAGAAAAATGCCCATGCATAGCTTTCCTATTTCATCAACAGAGGTGGCTTGCTCTGCCACTGCCTTAGCACCGGGCCAGCCCGAGCAGCAGAGCTTAGGTGACGCCTGTCATAATCAATTAGTCAAGTAGAAAATGGTGTAAAAACAGAGCTTGTAGTTTGAGCGCAATTCAATCACCTTCAAATGTTCCCTTAGGAAATGAAAGTCTGCTATTCCATTCAGCCATCTTTGAACTGTTCAACACTATGTTCCCCCATTCATGCAAGCTATAAAATATATATATATATATATATATAAATACATGCAAGAGATTTGGGAAAATGTGGGGGAGAAAAAAATACATGAAACTGCCCAGCTGAAAGCAGCTCTCAACCCTACAAGGCAGTACTAACTTTAACCACGTCGAAAGAGGAAGAATGGATTAAGAATTACCAGAGATACTCACAAATGATTCCCACAACCCTAAAGAATTTTATCCAGGCTTGAAATGAGGGATGACAAAATCAAAATGTCACATTTCATGGTCTCTTCTTCATAGAATAAACATGATTTTTTAGCTGGCATTCTTGCCATATGATCTTTAGTCCACAAATCCTAGTAAAAATACATTTTGTATGATGAATCTGGACTCCCCCAATTCTTACCTCCCCTTTCCCCCACACCATTTCATGAGCTTAAGGTTGTCAGGGGACATCTTTGGAAGGAGTTTTTTTGTTACCTGACCCCTCCCCCATATTCCCTACCACCACTGAAATTCAGCTCTAAAAACTCAGAGAATGGAAGTTTTTGCTTCAATCCAATATGCTGAGAAGCGGAGGTTCAGTGTACACACCTGGTGAAAAGAGAGACTTTGAGAGTCCATTACACGAATGTGTCCTCAATCAGCAAGAACAAATGAATGAAAGTTTCCATAAATTACGGGTTCCTGGTGGTGTTTTCCTTGCCATAAATGATGCCTAACAACCAAGCCGCGAACAACCCAGTGCTAATGCTGAAGAAGGACCCTGAGGAGTGACAAGAGGGGCAACATTGGCACAAAGGAGTAAGAGTCAGCTGACAGGAAACAGGAAGGAGAATTTCCGTTTTGCCTCTAATGTTTGCAACATCACCTAGGTGTGCTGACGGAGACTGTCACTCTTGTTCCTGCAAGCCCATCTTTAGCCCCAGAGCCAGGAAGTGGGTTCAATGTGTCTTTCCTTTGAAATCTCTAGGTGTAAGTACATGCACAAAGTAAATCACTATAAGAAAATAACACTCTGAAAAAATGTCAAAAAATAATTTAACTACAGTTTTCCCATCCTAGAGTCAAACTGTGAGCTAGGAGATAAGCCAGTCATCAAGCACTTAGGTTTTGATCTACCAACAGGCCAAGTGAAATCCAGGTTAGAGTCTACAAAAATGGGTCACACAAGGTAGCTCTATGGATCTCTGTATCTTCAACGACCTGGAAAAATAAAATCCTGTCCAGATTTAAGAAGTGTGAGGCTCTAGTAATGTGATGCTCTCAAAAAGCATGTATGGTACCTACATATGCTTGTACATTTTGACTGAGAGGATACTTCATAAGCATATACGGTCCAAATATCTTCTTCTTACCCAGCATAGAAATGCTACTTCATTATTAGTCAGCTAAATCAAGCTTAGATTACATAAAACTACAATTAAAGTAGAAAAGCCACCGCTAAATGACCATAATTAAGTGTATGTCCCGTTTTATTAGGACTATCCATAAAGATATTTAATACACCTTTGCCTTGTCAACACATACGCTGATGCTTTACCAAACCTGCAGCACAGCAAAACGTCAACCCGTTGCAGATACATCTTTAAAATGCAGATGCTGTAAAGAGAGAGGCAGCCTCAACCTGTTCCTGTGCACAGCTCTGTACCTGTGACTGGCTGGTATTAAATACTCTTATGCAGCTCGCACATCCCACCCTGCCTGATGCCATTAACTTAGCTGGTACTCCACGAACACAGTCTCTTGCTCTCGGACAATATTCACGACCTCTCCTCTCAACCATGCTTTTCATCCCAACTCTCATTCACTCCTGATTCCAGCATCTGAATTTTATTCCTCTCCTCCAGCTCTTTAACGCTGGCACGATGACAATATCCGTGGCTCTATCCTTTGGCTTTGTCTAGATTTGTCTTGACTGAGTGGTTTCCTATTTGGGGGTTTTTGGAGACTTGTAGACAAGTCTTTCAGGGCAGTGGCTCTCACTCCAATGTGTGCTTCTGTTCCCTGCACTCAGTGAGAAGCAAGCAAGCAGACTGGAGCTGTGATAAACGTGCCAGGTGTTGCTTTCTCTCTATAGTCTCTTCCACAATGTTCATGAATTCTATGTGGCCAATGAAGGGGTTACAGGAGTGATCTTATTAAGTGGTGGAGTCTCAAAAAGAGACTCTCAGAGAAGGAGTGATACCCCCAGAGAACACGTAAGACACACACGTGCAGTTCCAAGGACACAAGGCGTGAAGAGTCTGTTAGCCACAGGACTCGGCCAGCCCTGTGTGCTCACTGCTGAATCTTGCTAAAAAGACTCTTAGCAGAAGAGAAGGAACACAACTAACTGTGCTAAGTAGTACTTGGATTTTCCACTAAACTCTCATGGATAATGTGAATTTGTATCATTTGCATTAAATTCCATCATATTAGTATGAGTGGCCTTATATCCGGAATGGCTTTGAGGTCCCGTCCTGATCTTTCTAGGGGCCTCCTGGGCAGCAGCTGGACCAGTGGGCACAGCTGCACTTTGGCGCAGGCTCGGTCAGTTTTGGGGGCTGACGTCGTAGCAGCGACCAAAGAGAGAGCAGGGAAATGGCACATGCCACATGGTAGTGAAGGGGACTATTTGAAGCCCAGACGTGTGGAAATTTAGAGGGAGGAAGTCAGCACCTCCCTAATAGTAGCTGAGTACTGTACCTTGTTTGGCCTCCAGCAAAACAGGCTCCAACTAGATTCTCACTCACTGTTTGATTATTTTGCTTCCCATCATTATGAGCAAGCACCTGATTTGCCCAGGCCTGGTACTGGGATTCCCCTACAGTGCAGACAGACACTCAGGGCTCATGGACATCTCTGCAAAGTTTGCCCAGACCCACTAAAGGAAAGGAAGGTTTATATGCAGAATTTGACCTTGGCATGGCCTTCAGAGTTATCTAATTATGGGTTCTTCCTCATCAATCGGTGGCGGACTCTTAAATGACTGCCCCTGTTTTCAGAAGAGGAACCCTGGAATGACAGGCTTTTATCAGGAGTGTTTATAATAAACAGCTGCACCACAGCTGCCCCGCCTTCAGGTCTCTCTGCTCTTCACATCCCTGAACACGTGCTGACTCAAGGAACAGGGCGCTGCTGCTATCAGTAACAAACTAGACCACATGTGACAGCCTAAATGAACAGGTACATATTGGGATAAAGCATCTTTGACTCTTACAGTGTCACCAGAGCCATCTATCGGGGAAGGAAGAATGATAGGAAGGCCAAGTGAGGATCAGACTGGAAAAAGAAGGACTGACATCATCCCTACCCATGCTTCACTGGATGGAACCTGGAAGTCTGACGACCTCAGCTGTTTACTGGCGCAAGCTTGCACCAGCCCAGGATGCCCAGCTGTGCTCAACTGTCCCCAAGTCAGGATTCAGTAACCTCAGGTTGGTAGCCTGAGACTGGCCACGGTGAGACTATTCGCATCCCAGACGCTGGTCAATGCTACAGATCAGGGATGTTTGCCTTATCATCACATCACTGGTTAGACTCCTCCTCCACTTTGAATTCTCCCTGGGAAATTTATTTATTTAAAGAAAGATAAAAATTGAATACGACATTGTCTCCATCTTCCCAAGTCCTCAAATTTGGCAGTTTGCGATCAAGCTGCCCAAGATGATCACATAAGGATGTAAAGAGAGCAAGAAGATACACTTTTACTATAAAAGTGCCTGAAAAACTTGCTATCTACTAGACAGTGATGAACTGCATGCCTGTTTATCTCAACCAAAATATAATGGAGCTACTACCAAAAAAAAAAAAAAAAAAAACAACTCAGACAATGGTACCACATTTCCAAGTTTCCTTGCAGACTACCAAGTCTAGATCATCCATATTGATTCACACCAATTTATTTTTAAGAGTAGTGGCAAACTCTGTTCGTCCTACACAGACCCCATTCTCCATCTCCCTATGACTTCGTCTCTTCAGAGCTAGGGTAGTTCGCATCATTTTTGCATCACTTGACTGGCGTTCAGCATCACTTCCTTTATGACATCTCTTTATTTGACAATGCCGCTATAACCCAACTGATCTCTTGAAATCATGGGTGTGCTCATATTTCTCGGTTGCCCACACAGTGACTAGCATGTTAGGGGTTCCTGATTATATATGTTGATTGATACATGGGGGAAATTTTCCCTCTGTTCATACACATCAATAATCACACCCATGGCCACATCATCGAAGTGTCACTTTAGCACATCCTTCCTGGGTTGCCTCCTGCAACGTCAGTAAGTTGTCAGCTCATACCCTCCCTGTTGTTTCCAACGTGATTAATTTATATCTTTACCTTTGTCAGTGAGTAACAATGTCAGCATCCTCCCAAGATAGTCTCAAAATAAGATATTTTGCCTAGCAATTCTTAAGCCTTTGAGTATTTGTCTCTAATGGTATTTATGAGTTACTTTTCCTTAATAAATTCTATACTTACAGGTTTTCAACACACTTCTTGAGAAAATAAATACTGTGAAGGGACTTTTACTTTTTCACAGATAGGATAAGAGTATTATGCTGATGCTGCAATTCATTTACATTTTAAAAGGTGAACATATCCTTTGTTTGAACTTTTACCCTCAAAACCCTCCCAGTGATGAAGAGAGATTGGGTACCACCCCTATTCTGAGGTTCTGAAATTCCTTTGTTTCATTTTCTAAAGCAGTCTTTTAAGCATTCTTAAAAATGAGCTGAGTGGCCCCATCAGACTGAGCTCTTCAGAAACACTAAATTTGCTCTTCATCAGCAAAATACCACAGTTTGCCTCTAACTCTATCTCCCTCCAGCTTCAAGTACAGCATAATTTGAATGCCTTGGGTGAAACCATGTAGTTTAAAAGGAAAAACACATTAAGCCCTCGAAACACAGAAATCAGGGAACAAACACAGACCCTCTCTTTCAGGAAACTAGGAGTTATCTATCACCAAAGATGAAGAAAAGATGGGTGGAGGATGGGGCAGGACTTAGCAGAGCAGAGTTACTTGAGATACTGATTAGGAAGCAAATGATTCTCCCCACAGACCCGAAGATAGCCCAGTACTACGAAAGACCCTGGGAAGGGAGGGGCTGAAAGCAGGAGAATTGCTTGAAACTTTATGTTAAGCACACCAGGCTCCCCTCGTACAGTCTGCTCACTGGTCCTCAGCCTGCCTGCGCAGGAGAAAAGAGATGTAACCCGTGCAGATACTAAACCAGAGAAGCTCTAGTCTTGGGGACACCAAATATAGAGAAAAGGAAGAGGGATGTGTGAGATGGGAAGATTAAATGAAATCTGCACGCTGAACAGGGGGAGTCCCACACCTCTCCCACCCACTTGACTCCAACATCTGGGAACCAGATTTGTAAATCCAAAGCACAAGAGAAGAGGATTTCCCTCTGGGGAGTCTGAACCACCACAGGGTAAAGACTAACGAAACTACTATGCAGGAGACCACTTCCAGAAGACAGATGGCCACATGGCTGTCCTAAAATGAAGCCTACATTTGATCTTCCAGCCTACAAAGGCAATGTTTGCCATAAAACTTTTAGTGCTTCACTTTTCAACATTAATTGGTAGCCTGGAATCCTAGATTCTTGAGGAATACCTCTGACATGAAAGAGACAGACAAAATCCAAAAGGGAATTTGGATGAAACATAGGTAACAGAAGAAACAGAAGAAGCATGTCAAGAAGTCAGAAATAATGTCTAAAATCAAACACCAAATACTGAAGAATATGGGTAGAACTCTCGTATGTTGCTGGAGGGATTATAAAATAGTATTTGATTTTAACCACTTCAGAGAACTATTTTGAAGTTTCTTAATAAAGTTAAAAATGCATCTTCCATATGATCTAGTAACTGTATCCCTAAGTATTTCCCAAGAGAAATGAAAATAAATGTGCTAGCAAAGACCTACTTGTGATTATCTAGAGCAGCCTTACTGGTAACAGCCAAAAATTAGAAAATATCCAGATACCCATCAACAAGAAAACAGATAAGCAAATTGTGGCTCATCTATATACCAGCATGCTAGTTAGCAATAAAATAAGAATTAATGGTTGGTTCACATAACAACATGGATGAACTTCAAAAACTTCAGGTTAAGGGGGAAAGAGGTCTGATTAATAGAAGCAATACTGTTTGATTCCATTTACACAAAATCTCAATACAGGCAAACCTGCTTTATGATATTAGAAATTGGATAATAGTGCATGTATGTATGAAGGGGAGGGGGGTGAAAAACTTAAGTGGATAAAACCATGAAAGAACACCCTAGAGGGATAAAAAAATCTTCTAAATCTTGCTTTGAGTAGTGGTTGAACAAGAGTATACTGCTGTCAAAAATTCAATTAACTAAACACCCAAGATCTATGCATCTTACTGCATATTAATTATGCCCCAATTAGAAAAAATAAAGTAATGGAGGAGAGTAAGTGTGAGGCGTAAGGTAATTAAAGCATTAATCTGTCATAATAGAAATAAATGTATAATATCCAAAAGAAACAGCTATACATAAATATTATTTAGAAATACAGAGGCAAATATTAGAATAAAGAGCTAAACATTGGAAAATGGTTGTCTTAAACAGCCAGGTCACCTACGTTGAAAGAAACCATGCTTTTTCCATGCTCCCTTCTACCCTTTCTCTCCCCTTGGAGTTTAATAGATTTAGACTTATGTTTTTTAAAATAATTTCCTTAACAACAATAAAACTAATTTTTTTTAAATTGATGCAACTAAGAGGGCAAGAACAAAAACACAAAATTTCAAAGGGAAAATGAGCATCCTGGTGCACTGAGAGCACCGAGTAGTAAGAGAATTTCACAAGCAGTGGTCTGCAAATGCTGAAAGTTGACAACAATATATCTTCAGATGTCATTAGTGTCATTAGGATTGGACAGATGCAAGGATGGAGAGAGATCTGACAGTCTCAATGTTACCACAGATATTGAAAGGAAAGATGCACTGTTAAGGCAAGGTGAGCTAAGTTTGTGCATTCATTTTCGACTTAATTTCCCTCTTCAAGATTGGCCATATTATTTTTAGCAAAAAAAAACCTTAGGGGCAAATAAATGTATTTATGTACAATCAGCAAAGTGCATGATATAGAACAGATGAAAAAATATACGCTATCTTCCTCACTAAGGTACATGAGAAAAGAAGTTGAGTTCATCACCATTAGGACACGGCTGTTGTGACCTCATTTATTTTACTCGTTTAACAAAAGTATCATAGCTTAACAATCAAACGAGTATTGTCTTTTTCAAGGAGCCGCCTTGGCAGCATATGGAAATATTCCAAGAAGCTGAAGTTAATAAAATAATTTCTAAACGTTTCTTTTGAAATTGTCTTTACAGTCTTTTGCATATAAATATTTAACTTACGAGACATTTTGGTGATTGGGGATATTCAATTTTAAGGAAAAAAATGTGGTGCCATATTTGATGAACAGTTTGGTTTTCCAGTCGATCGGCCTACTTTTTGGACTTATGAAGAAAAATAAGCTTTATACCTTAAATAAGAATATAAAGCAATGACACTTTTTACTCTGTACTTGTGAACTAAACTCTGAATCTACTTTAAAGGCAGAGTTCCAAAAAAAAATTGAAGTAATTTTCCAAAGCAACAATTTGGAAGAAAAACATTCATGTAGACATTGAAGTTAATCAATGTTTTTGGTGGCAAAGTTCTCATTAAAGTCTTACATTTCTGCCAATATTCAACAGATCAAAATGATGCAAATTAAAACCAAAAACCCTTAAATGAGACTGGTAGTATTACGGGTGAGCGTGTTTTTTTCCCTATAGATAGCATTTGCTAGGTTCAAAACTACTGAATGTGGATTTCTAGAGTCCCTGTAGACTGAAAGAACACTGGGAAAATTTAGAACCCAGTTTAATGGAGAGACCCTTGGCGAAATGTAAGTTGATTCAGTCCCAGGAAAGCATGAGGAATAGCATGAGCAAGCTCTAGCTGAGTGATTCTGATGATCACTAACAAAAAGAAGCCAGTCCAGTCTTTTGGGGGAGCATCTCTTATCCAAATAAACCTTACCCCAGATTTATTACAAAGACTGGTCTTCACTGAACACATGTTGCATTTGAAAGAGAAGAGCCACCAGCTGCCAGACTTTGGCTCCTCGGAGACCTCCAAGTATTCATCGTGTATCTTTTGTGTCCTAAATTCTTTTACACCAGGCATATTTGGCATAAAATACTGGGTATATGATAAAGTGATTCTGAAGTAGACAGCATGATCCTCACGCTAAGCTCTTATTTGTGCATTGCAATTTTTTTGGTTTTCTTCCCAGTTATTTCTACATGTCAGAATTGTGCCTGTCAACTCCAATGTCATAGCAATTTCTTTCTTACTTATGCTCTCATTTGACCTGAGCATCTGGATGTGCCAATGTTACAACAAAACAATGACAACAAAATATATGAACTTCAAAATGAACAGTTCTCGGTGATAGATATTAGTCTGTGCTCTTTTTATTCTCCGCTTAATTCATATTTATCTGGAACAAACAGTTGGGCAAATAAGATCAATAGGAAAATCAATGAGCAGCCCGGAATGTATGTGCTGTTCCAAAATATATGCATTTTCTCCCAGCTGTTTCCTGTGTTTTAAAGCCTAAGAAGATAATACTTACTGCTCCTAGCAACAGCTCAACACAGTGCCTCAAATATCTGTCACAATGAATAACCTAATTTCAATAATAAAATAAAGCAAAGCACTTCTAAGCCTATAAAAGTTGTATCAACTATGCTGTGTTACTCTAGGCAACGTATTAACTAAGGAGAGCTGGGACATTGTAGAAATGTTTCCTCGCTTTCTCTAAAATTCTGGGCACAAATAATATCCCACAGGTTAAAACCAAGGCAATGATCTTCAAAAAGACACCTTGATGTTAAAAGGCAGATGATTCAAGAATTATGAATTAAAAAGCCCCAGTTTGTACAGAATGCTTTGTGAACACTCTGTGGGTCTTTCTAGATTTAGCCATGCTATTGCTTCCTCCTCTAACCCATGCTCCTCCCTCTACCCTCCCCGCTAGACCTTTTATCTGGTTGAAGACCATTTCCCCTAAAATCTCTTTGCAACAGCTCTTCTCTTGAAAATGCATTACCAGGTGAGTCCCTTTAAGTTCATACATCATTATGCATTTCTTCTTGGACACACTCAATAACTTGCCGTGACTTGCTCAATGTGCTTCTTCTTCCTATAGCATAAGCTCCCTGTCAGTAGACGCATCCATTCCCTGTTGTATGTGATGTACTCTCTGCTTGGAACTCATGTGTCAAGTTACACAATAATAGTATAAAAGGATCACTGTGTGTGTGTGTGTGTGTGTGCGTGTGTGCGTGCAAATGCTGGGGCTGTGGTCCAAACTGTCTTGGGCTGGTCTAGTTAGATATGTGCTGCTTGGTATTCCACGGACCAGATATTTGGGAGTGAAAACAACTACACTACCATGACAATTTTATTCTACTAAACCATTTGCTTGATGTAATAATCTGGCCTAGAAAATCCGTGGTGGTGAGTGTTTGGTGACCATTTTGAGCCAAACATTAAACACAGCAAGTGTGGAAGGAGCAGTAAGTGAGAACCAGTAAAGAAAACCACTAAGAAAATAATAATGAAAACATGCAATTTCAGGGCATGGGAAGACGCAGTGAGGGAGCCCAATGCTTGAATTTTTCAAGCAAAGAATACACAAGTTGTATCTGGCAGAGTAAGAGCCAAGATGATGCTCTGAAGTGCCCTTAGGGCTTAGACAGCTCTGTGACAGACAGTCATGATGAACTGAGTTACCCAACATAGAGTTAATGAGAGAAGACATGCTCCACAAAACAGAAAGGTGCAATTTTGCAAACGAGATGATAAAATAAAGTCCCTAACAACATGGAAAGTATTGTTTCAGTAAAATCCACACATCTTTGGCAGATCAACAAATTATTATGTACTGGATGCCTGATACACGATTATTTCCCTGGATAATTTTAGACTACTGTTTAAAATAGCATGGCATACCATTGGCTTAAACTTCCAAATTAAAGATGTATATATACATATATATTCTTTTTCTCAAGATGTGTAATTGATGAAAATTAATTGAAATCTTCAGGATGTTTTAAACATTCAGAAGGATTATTTAAAAGTGGAAATGATTCTGATGAGAACGCCACGTTACTCAGGGAGCTGCAAGACACCCAGGATGAACATTTGAGCACCGACTTCCTCTCCCACTCTCCTCAGAGGCTCTACAGAGAGATGGATCCCTCCAACAAGTAACCAATAATCTTAAAGAACCAGCACAGCAAGTAATTCCAAGTGGTAGCGGGAGATGGACAGAGTCCAAACAGCAGGCGGGATTTCCATTCCTTCCCCTTGCCACAGAAAACAAATTTGTAGATGGAACCAAAGATTTTGAAAAATCCCAAATGACTATCACTGCCAACTATAAACCTAATAGAATATGAAACTAATTTGACGATGTACATATTATGCACATTTTTTCATCCTAAACTTGGACATGCTTTTCAGAGTATATTAAATACCTATAAATTATGATTTTAAGTTGTTACGTGTGTTTTTCATTGTTCCATTCATTCGGAACAACTATTTGCAGCATTCTAGAGATTGATCGTGTATTAAATAATAGTTAAACCTAAAACGTTAAAAGAAAATGGAACTGACGGCATCTTTGGCAGCACATCATTTTCATCCTTATCGTATTTATCTTTAGCATTCTCAATCACGCACTGTATTGACTGGTCACCCATCAAGTCTCACCGTAAAACCCTGGCAAATGATGCTAATTCTCATCTCACTGAGCACCCTAATGGTGATGCCTTGTGGTCCTCACAGGGTTAATGTCCCCTGGTCTTTGCACAGTCTATTCTTAGTATTCTCCTATCCTGACAAATACCAGGCATTTAATGTGTCATTCAGCCTCAGAGAATAACTAAGCCCTGAAGGTACATAAAAATATGCATCATTTAAAACAAAATCTACCAACTTTAGAAAGGAGAAGGCACGACAGAAAGCAATTGGCTGAGAACAGAGGAAAGAGCAATGGAAGTGTTAGCACAGAGCTGGAATAAACACCAGAAGCGTGAATGAAAACTGTGGGCCAACTTTTTCTGTAAAAAAAATTTAATGGCATACAGCGAAGGCATTCCAGCTACTGGAAGCTTCAATTACCTGTGCACCTGCTGGAAGTGTAATTCAGCTGAGAGCCGATCATCTGATATGTTCCTGATGTGCCTCACTGATGATTTCATCATCCAGAAAGCAAAGAAAGCAATGAACAAAACAGCTACTGGGGACTTAATTCCAGCCAAGGAGAAAGAACAGGAAGATGAGACGGGTGTAAGAAGAAAACTTGGAGAAAAGGGCTGTATTCTGTTGGAGTGCTGTAAGCACGGAGGGGAGGGATGAAGATCTTAACTAGACCTGACAATGATTTTAAAAAGCAGGAAAGGTGGGAAAAAGCATAAAATAAAGAAAATCAACAAAAAAACAAATGTGACTTTATTGTCAGAAAATCTAAAGGGAAAATAGTCTCACAAGAAAGGACAGCCCTATTGAAAAAAAAAAAAAAAGACACTGCAACTAGGTATCCTTAAATTATCTCAAGAAGAATAAACTAAGAAGGTATTAAAAAAAAACCTAATAGGGCTGGTTGCACATAGGATTTTTGAGTGAGCCGATTTAAAGAGAATGTATTCCAAAGACAGACGCGCAGAACCTCTGAGAACTGCGTCTACCATCTTTCCATCTTCCTTCGGCCACGCATTCTTTTTTTACTATATATTATATATTCTTTTAACATTCTTCAATATATTTGTATATTATAGATATATTTTGTAGTAACTAGAACAGCTTGTTATCATATATGTGAGGAGTTTGTTGATTGACATCTGACCCCAACACTAGAGTGTAAGTTCCATGAGGTCAGAAGCAACATCCATTCAGTTCATCAAAAGAGGTCCAGTGTCTTATAAATCAACTACACTTCAATAAAAAAAAAAGTAAAACTTAAAGAAATGAGGAAAGAAGATGTGGTATACACGTACAATGGAGTATTACTCAGCCATAAAAAAGAATGAAATAATGCCACTTGCAGCAACATGAATGGACCTAGACATTATTATATTAATTGAAATTAAGTCAGACAGAGAAAAACAAATATCATGAGGATCACTTAAATGCGGAATCTAAAGAAAAATGATACAAGTTCCATTTACAAACCAAAAGCAGACTCGTGGATATAGAAAACAAACTATGGTTACCAAAGGGGAAAGGATGTAAGACAGGGATAAATTAGGAGTCTGGGATTAGCAGATACATATTACTATGTATAAAATAAAGAACAAGGACCTACTGTATAGCACAGGAAACTATACTCAATTTCTTGTAATAATGTATAATGGAAAAGAATCTGAAAAGAAAATTCATATGTATGTACGTGTATAACTGAATCACTTAACTGTACACCTGAAACTAACATTGTAAATCAACTACACTTCAATAAAAAGAAAGAGGTCCACCGTCCAGCACAGGCCTCAGGATATATTACACATGCAATGAGTATTTGTTTTTATTGTTGTTGAATTCACAAGACAACAACTGAATACCAAAGACAGAAGAAGTGGCATTTGACAAGGATGTGCACACAAAAGGGAGATAAAATTGTGAGGATAATGACAGGAAGGCTAACGGTGATGTTTGCAAAACATGGGAAATACTCAAAATAGAGCTTTAAAAGTAACTGCTTTAAAACATTTTTCCTTTCTTTCTATCTGCTTCAAGAAAACCCCACCACGTTAACACCTGAGAAGTCCTGTGACATTCCCTCTTTAAGGTCAGACCACAGGGCAATTTAATTAAATCCGGAATTGATTCTGACAGCTAAAGGGTCTGGTCTAATGGCCTAGTGGTAGAGCAAAGCTAATATGGTAAATCATGTTTACTACATGTTTTCCAAGATAAAGTTTTTCTAGACCATTGAATTTTACAGAAATAAAGGAGAAACAGCAGAACAAATCTATATCTTAATGACACAGTGTTCTTCATTCAAACAACTTCCACAGACAAGAAGAAATGCAATTATGAAAGAGTTGGTGACCATGGAGTTACTACCTATAAGCCACACTAATTATGGTTCATTTTTTTGAGAATCTGTATAATACATTTTTTGCGTTGCTATCAGACACCACAAATTTGGAAGGCTAAAAAGTTTCTTTAGTAATACAATGTTTAAAGCTACTTTTAATTCTATTTCTCCATCTATTACTGGGAAATCAGTGCTAAGTGCCATAACTGTGACCAATTAAAGGCATTTCAGGCTGCCAGTCACCAGTTTCACAAACAATCTCTTGGATTTAATTTGCATGTAAGTCAGCTTGAAAATTGGAAAATTTCAGATCATTCACTCAACTGCTCAAAACCCATGTAGCAACTGGATGAAGACAACTGGAGAAGGAACAACTGAATAAGTTCATTTACTACTTTCAAAACATAAGGGAGGAATGTGAGGCATTTAGAAGGGAATCTTTGAATTGTGTATTCTTTCTCAAAACGGTTTTTGCAGAGAGCCTCAAAGTGCTTAGCACCGAGTGGACCCTCAAATCCAAGAAACTGTTTTATAAAAAATGTAATGGCTTTTCATTAATAGAATTAGGCACAGAGTGAGAGTTATAGGACAATCATCATTTGCCATAACTTTCTCAAGGGAAGTTACTTAGCTGCTCTGGTTCATACTTTTTCTTCCCCCCCACCTGTAATGTTTGTATAAATCAAAGAATTATTACTAAACTATAAGAGATATTACATGGGAAACTGTTAACCGCAGTGTTGAGTTCACAATAGATGCTCAGTTAACACTGTGTATATATTGTAGTATACTTGAAAAAAGAGTTAACACATGTAAATTTAAAATGTACAGTTTTGACTTTCAAAACAATTAAAAATAGATTTATAAATATTATTTTAGCAGGTAAAATATGCCCAAGAAATAGAGATACAGGGGACAAGAATTCAAATCAAAATCACCAAATATGTTCACAAAAATGTAAGTTTATGCACCTGAGATAGAGGCTATGTGAATGTTTGTGAATCTGCATGGAGAACAGGAAGAAACATGCACTTGGGTCAAAAATCCAAGAAATGAGTGGTGACCCTGACTCCACTTGGCAGGTGCTATAACATTTAATGTAACTTTCACTCAAATACAAGCCCACATTATTTCACATGCAGTGTGTTGAAATACTATTTTAAATTAAAAGGTGTTAAATGGTTCTTAATTGACTTCCAAAAAATATATATCCTAATAATGTGTTTTGTTTCCAATATCTTTTTTTTTCATGCCTAAGCAACTCTGGATTTTCACTGGTTCTTCTTGAAATTTTATAACTTGATCATGTACGAAACAAATAAATGTGTGTGGGAAGATGGCTTTATGACATCTCACTATCCTTAACTTTCTCAACAGATTTCACAGCAATCTACATACTTAATGATGTGTTAAATATGCAATTCATATTTTGTTTCCTTGATGAAAAAATGTATTCCTTCCTTAATACTTTCCATAGCACATAGTGAGTAACAGTCCCACTAATGATGATAGCCTTATTTCAATGTAGTTCTGAAATTTCAGTAACCCCTGCCCTGGAGTAACACTTGCCCCAAACATCTATTCATTTAAATATAGTTCCTCTTTTTACGTTCTAACTGTAAAACATATTTTCTATCAAAAATATTCTCCTCCCACCCAACCAAGAAGGAAAAAAAATGGCACTGATTAGAACCTGTGATTCCAGCTTTAACATGTACAGATGTAGACTTAAAACAAGTCTATAATTATGAGGCTTCATTTTGAATAATTTAGCAGCAAGACACATCATGGCTTGTGGCTTTATTCTCTAATAGCATTCCAATATTCATTATTCATAATCATTACTGTGCTTATTAGCAGAACGATTTTTCCCCTGACTTCCTTGTAAATTCAAACAGTTTCTGAGCCTAAAGGTAAGCAGAACATAGAGTTAAATTGTTATGTAACCTTCTCATTAGTGTACATATAGCTTCTGGTTACTAACCAAGAGTTGATTCTTACATGTGTTAAAGAATGACTTTATAGCATCTTATTCAACTGAAGACTGTCTTATCCAATTACAAATTACCTGATGCATTCTTTTTAAGAAAAACCTACACCAATTAAAAATAACATTCTTCTTTTAAGATTAAACTCTAAATTCAAAACGCATTTTTATTTTATCACTGCTTGTTTTTATACCAGGCTAACTGAGGAAAATGGATAGAACTTTGTGCAGTTTTTTTCCCCCACATCTATGACCATAAGACACAACATGAAAAGATTTCAGATACAATATATTCTCATTTCCAAATTTGTAGAAACTACTGAAATTCTTACATGAAATTAATTTGTTGAAGTTTACGCTCAGAGATTTCTAGAATTTGAAGATCATAGCTATTGTGGAAACATAGTTACCTGCTTAGATCCTGTTTAAATTTCTGATTAAAATTCATCAAGAATTTTAAGGTGGTAAAGTTGCTTAAGACACAATTTCTGATCCAACTTTTCTAGAGCGAAGTTGAGTTATTAACAGTTCTCATCTAACATTAGATCTTTCAATCGCCATATTATCTATAATTTGGATCTCCCTCTTCTCAATCTCCCATCCAAGATGTACATGATATGGAGGCTAGAGAGAGTTAATTAAGAAAGCTGTACCCAACAGGTGAAGAGCTACCATTTCTATCTAAGCAGCCATCACAGTGGTGATGCAATTCTCCTGTTCAATTGCCTAGGAGGTTACATAAACTTTACAATAACATGCGGATGATGATGATGGTGATAATGACAAGATAATGACAGTGGAGCAGGTCAAGAACAATGATGATGGCTATATGAAACTCTGCACAGGGCAAACTGACAGAATCAGAACTCAAACACTGAAATATTGCTAACACATACCTTTCTAGATCAATTCTGACTCAAATTATAACTGTCAGTGTTTCAGAATATTTAAATGAGAAATAACCTGGAATTGAAATCTGAGCTGTCTGTGGTCTGCTGAGGGTTCTGATTTCCACAGGCGCAGCCCTGCTCTCATTCTAGTCTTTCTGAGTAGACACAGCTTAATACGAAAGATGAAGTTCTGTCATACCTGCTGATGAAAAAGTTGGGCCAGGATGCATCCCAAGGAAAGCTAAACACACAGAACTAAGGTTGTCAGGGCAGTGTAGGGGTGAGGGTGGGGTGAGCACCTCAAAAGAGCACAAAAGGAAATGAAGCAAAGCTAAGACCCATGCATCTGGGGGACTAGATTTCTCCTGCAGCAGAAAGAAAGAATTTGTGCCAATGGGAAGAAGCTTCCAAAAGCAGATCATAGCCCATTACAGTTATGTTCGTAGACATTGAGTGACCCGACTTTGTGCAAAGCTTGAGTTAACTTAAGGGATACAGTGTAAACAGACCACAGTACCTTCCTCAAGATTCAAAAAATAATGCACTGTGATATGCCTTTGGAAGAGCAAAATGAGTGACAGATTCTGCCACATGTGTTTTGCAGGAAGAGTCATGAGAGATTTAACATTAAATTTTGAAGGGTATTCAGGATTTTACTTGCAAGAAAGAAAAAAATTAAAATAACATTCTATCACGTGGACACACTGGCATTGTAAATTTGTAAGTTATGATTAGACGCAATACAACGCCTCAACACAGGCTGTAGTGTCAGACAGACCAAAATCCTAATTTGACTCTGTCAATATCAGTCACCGTTCTACTTTTCTATAATCGGGGACAATGCCATTTATTTCAGAGAGCTACTGTAAGGATTCAGTGACATAATATAGTTAAAGTGCTTAGCGCGTTGCCTGCCACATATAAAGGACTTAACGTCCCATTCCCATTAACACAAGCACCATAACCCTTTAGTAAATTCAACCGTTATAATGATCATATACTCAGACTCAGTTATCCCACTTCTGGAAATCTTCCCAAAGAAATTAATTTAAACATTAAAAATTTAACAATGTACACAAAGGTAATCATCTTAGTGAAACAACTGAATGCAAGCTGTGTCCAGAATTGGAAAAAGCCACGTATGGCATGGAAGAATTGCTCAAGTGAGCTGTATTTAGTTAAGGTATTTAAAATCATCGCTATAAAATTACGTACTTTATGGAAAATACTTACGATGCAGTGTTATATGGCAAAAGTAGTGTTCAAAATACATACAGTATTATTGCAGTGATCTAAAAATAAACATAGAAAATGATTTGGAAGAAAATATTGCCCAACATTAATGATAATTATGTTACTATGATATTAGTGGATGCCTTTTTTTTTCTTTTGCTTGATTCAAAATACGCTTTCTAATACGGTTATACAACATTTTTAGTAAATGAAAATAAAGCATTTGGGATGTGCTGACTTGTGTCATCTCCCAATCAACTGAGGTGTTCATGATGATGCTGGATGACCCATGTCAAAGATGCTATAAAGGACAGTCTGTGAACCAAATCCATCTGGTCACCTGTCTGTTCAGCCCAAGAGATAGGAGGAATTTCTACATATTTAACTAGCTGGGGGAAAATCAAAAGAATAACATTTCATGACATGTGACATCTATATGAAATTCAAATTTCAATGTCTATAAATAGTGCTTTATTGGAACACGAGCATGTCCATTCATTTACATGAATTTCTATGGCTGTTTTTGCCTAACCATGGCAGAGTTAAGTAACTGAAATAGAGATCATTATGATCTACAAAGCCTAAAATAGTTTCTGTCTACACCTCACAGAACAAGTTTGCTGACCCCTGCTATAGGGGAATCACTTTAATTGAGAACGAGTTGAAGTCAACATCCCTAATTCAATCTTAAGGTTCCTTCAGATCTAAAGGCTCTCTTATTCTCTGATGGCCATCTGCATATAAGCAGCTGATGAGGAACCACGGACTTGAACATAGCAATACAAATTAGACACCCAAAGAGCCAGCAACCAGGAGATGCTACAGATAAGGTGAGAACACGAGAGAGTCTGAGTACAAGTAGCAAAAACAGATCTTGATCCCAAAGCTTCTTTCTGTCCCACCCTCCTACGTTGTTATTCTTCAAGGACCTAAAGGTTGGCACTTTTAGATTGAACCTAATGGAACTGCTGTTTTTATAGGTCAAAACCCATCAAATACTGTCAATTTAGTACAGTGCATGTAAACTTTTGAGACAAAACTGCAAAGGCAACTTCTGACTAACGTAGTCCAGCCAAAGTAACTCCCGATTTAGAGATGGATTAAGTGATCTCACATAAGCAAATATTAATGAGAGTTGGGTACTCTAGATTAGAAATGTTTAAAATGTTTTGTATTCCAGAGCTTAGATCAGGTACCTTCTTTTGACATTTAAAGAATTTATATATGCATTTTACTGGATTTTCATTGATTATAACTTTCCATCTCACAAATAGTTCAATGTGAATTTGATTATTTAAAAGTTCACTTGATAGGCTGGTTAAAAAAATAAACCATTCTGGTCACAAAAGGAAAGAAATTTATTTTTCTTTTTAAAAACTAACTTAATATGGGAGGATCTGCCCTTTAGGTCTAGACACAGAAATTAGGGAAATGGGTGAAATAAATGTGGACTGTTTCTAAAGGTTAGCAATATATATTATAAATCAAGAAAAGGTGAGAAATCTTAAATTGTAATTGAAGTAGAGCTTTAGAAAGACTATTTTTTGCTAAGAACAAAGAAGCTGAAGTCCGTGATACTGAGCAGGATATAAAGCAACTTCTTTTTTTGCAAGTCGAATAATTTAATAACCCTTGATCTGAAATCCAAGATACTTTCATGATTATGTGAAAAATCCAATAATGAATAACTGGGACTAGGTATATAATACATTAAAAAAAATGAACCTATCCCACTTAAGACAATTAATTTTACAAAACAGGGCAACCATAACCATTTACCTAAGCTCAAAACACTCCATTCATTGTAAATCTAGCTCCATTTGGAATTTTCACCAAGTAACAGGTCATGGGAATATAGTATTATGTGACATCCTCCTTCAGTCCATGATAAGGATTCAACTGACCCAACAGCTTATCCCCTCTGCCTTGTTTTTCCTACTGGAGTAAGTTTGCTGCTGGGCCATTCCTTCTACCTTTCCTACGGACTCACAACACAGATTCCCAAGATTACTAGTACAAAATAATAGTAACTCTTACTACCGAGTAAGAAGTAGTAAGAAAAAAAAAAAATTTTTTTTCAAAGAAAAAGGTTAATCCTCCCAGTAAGATGTCCCATAATATTTCAGCAAATATATACTACTTGATTTCAATTTCAAGCCAATGCTGTTTTTAATGCTAAAGAACTAACTGTATACATGAAATGAACGAGAATCCTAAGACAGATTTTTATCAAAGAAAATGTCTATCATTTTTATGCACAAAAGGGTTACTCAAAAACTGTGAGTCAAATATTACCTTAGCTATAAAGATACAACCACCACAGTACTTCTTTTTCCAACTATTGGCCAAATTATAGTTAACTAGACAGATGAATCAAATCTAAGAAAGAGATTCAATGGCCCAGTTTCAAAACAGAACTTAGACAGATGACTCTAGAATTTTTATTTAATTAGACCACTATCCCTTGCTATTCCCACCCCCCCCCCAAACTGAACACACATCCACCCACACACACACCAACTTTAACATATTGGGTAAAATATGCAAAACTAATCTGTAAAAGACCTCACAGATATCCAGGACTAGGGGGACATACGTTAGGTTATCATTGTGGAAATGTTGTCTTTTACTGTTATTTTATGTACATTTATTACTGTTAATCCTCTTTTTTAAGATGGAGAGACTTTGGTTGATTTCACATACCTCAGAGAAGCACCGTTTGCTTACAGTCGGTAAATCAGTTTGCTCTAAAACAAATTACTCACTTGATGATGCTACCAGTGATCCATCAGTGTTTTTTTCCCCTCTCTCTGGATAAGCCTATTTCTTTTCCAAATCACTGGTTAGATAATAAATACTAATTTTTTTTTAAAAAAAGTCTTATTTTTCATTGAAGTGTAGTCGATTTACAATGTTAGTTTCAGGTGCACAGCAAAGTGATTCAGTTATACATATATATACACATATATACGTATATATTTCAAGTTTTTTTTTCATTATGGCTCATTACAAGAAATTGAATATAGTTCCCTGTGCTATATAGTAGGTCCTTGTAAAATTTTTCTGAAGAACAAAAACTTGAAAATTCTAATGCTTGCGTGAAGTAAGGGAGAACCTTGAGTTCATTTCGAACAGAAGCTTAGCTTGCCAGGCAGAGAATGCAACGGTTCATGCACTGGCATTGCTGGCGGTGGGCCTTGCTTTCAAAGTTCGAAATAATAATTGCTTTTGGACCCATTCCTTTCATCAAGTGTATAAAAATTTCTTCATCTGTATTCCATTTGGCCCCAAATAAGTGAACTGGCTTATTTTGATAAATTTGTGAATCCAACCATAAATGTAATCAAGGAACTAGGGCCCACAGAAATCTATAGCCCTGGCCTGGTCTTTTCGAAGTGATTTGAAGTCATGAGCTATTGTGCCAGGGGAGCAGGGAGACGGCGGGTGACACTTCAGCCCAGTTGGCTGATCTGCATGTAAATAACCCACCACTTCAGCTTGCAAAGGTACTACGTCCTGTGCTCCTTTGGCAGGCCCTTTGGCTCAGTGTGTACCCTGCACAACATACTTGACTTTCTAAATACCATAGCTTCCATTCTTAAAAATTAACATCCAAACTCATTTCTCAATGGCATATCAGATTTGAAAATATGCTAAAGCTAAAGTGGAAGAAAAACACCTTTTGAGTTTGTTTTGTAGACAGAATTGCTTTTTAAATGTGATTTCTGTTAGCACTGTGACTCCTGGAGAGTGTCTCATGAGGTTGACAGGCTGGTGTTTTTTGTTTTTCTTTTAATTTTAAATATCTTATGCAGAAACAAAACTCAACTATTTAAAATAATTTGCCCACTTGACATCATCTTTTAAAGGCAGTAAGGAAAAGCAGGGGTTTTCACTTAAAAATGGGTAAAATTTAGAAATAAAGCATTGCCAAGATTCAATACAAATGCTACCAACTGGTACCACAAATGACTACTGGGAAAGGACACCATTTACATGAACATAAGTGTACTGTGCAGAAGTTATAATTATAAAGGGCCACGATACCACTATCTAGAGAGCTAGCTACATGTCTTTCTTTCTATAGTTAGTAAATTTTAATCAGTCTTCAGGGCCACAAATTTAATTTCCAAAAGAAGAAGAAAACACACTGTAAAATTCCGTTTGCAAGTTAGAGAAAAAAGAAGGCTTCAAAAATTCAGAAATGCCAAACAATAAAAGAGAATGTGACTTTAATATAGTGAAGGTACAATCAAAACCTTACTGGCAAGATTTAGTTTAAGATTCCAGATTAAAGGGAGAGACATGAGACAGCATGGCTCAAAACTTTAACAGTTAAAAATAAAAAAATGGCAGAAGACTCAGAAAGGCCAACACAGTATTGAAGAACAACAACACTGGAGGGTTGATACGACCTGACTTCAAGACTTACTATAAAGCTACAGTAATCCAGACAGCATGGTAGTGGTAAAAGACTAGACAAACAGGTCACAGGAAGAAAACAGACAGCCCAGATACAGATTCACATCGATACAGCCAACTGATCTTTAACAGCAGAGCAAAGGCAAGACAAGGGAGCAGAGAGAATCTTTTCAATCAATGGTGCTGGGACAACTAGCCATCCACACGCAAAACAGGGAATCTTGACACAGGGCTTACACTGTTCACAAGTAACTCAAAATGGATCACAGACCTAAATGTAAACTGCAAAAATATAAGACTCCGAGTAGATAACGTAGGCGAAAACCTAGGTGACCTTAGGCAGGGTGATGACTTTTTAGATATGACACCAAAGGCATGATCCATGGAAGAAATAATTGATAAGCTAGATTTCATTAAAATTACAAATTTCTGCTTTGTGAAAGACAATGTCAAGAGAATGAGAAGACAAGCCACTGACTGGATGAAAATATTTGCAAACAACACATACGATAAAGGATTCTTAAAACTCAACAATAAAAATAAATAAATAAATAAAGCTGATTTTAAAATGGGCCAAATAGCCTAAAAGACACTTTACCAAAGAAGACGTAGAACTGTCAATTAAGCATGTGAAAAGATGTTCCTCACTGTATGTCATCAGAGAGATGCAAATTGAAACAAAGATGAGGTATCACTACACACACAGAAGAACGGCCCAAATCCAAAACACTGACACCATCAAATGTGGAAAGGCAGGAACCCTCATTCATTGTTAGTGGGAATGCAAAATGGTACAGCCACTTCGGGTTAGTCTGGAAGCTTCTTACAAAACTTAACATACTCTTACTAATCCATCAATCTCATTCCTTGGTATTTACCCAAAGGAGCTGAAAACTTATGTTCACATAAAAACCTGCACAAGATGTTTATAGCAATTTTGTTCATAACTGCCAAAACTTGGAAGCAACCAAGATGTCCTTCAGTAGGAGAGTGGATAAATCAACTGTGGTACATCCTGATAATGGAATATCATTCAATGGTAAAAATAAATGTGCTATCACGGAGATACCTTGTATACATATTATTAAGTAAAATAAGCCAGTCTGAAAAGACTACATACTGTATGATTCCAACGACATGACATTCTGGAAAAGGCAAAGACAAAACTAGGGAGACAGCAAAAAAAACCAATGGTTGCCAGGGGCTGATGGGTGGGGTGCTGTAGGGATAAACAGGTAGAGCACACGGGATTTTTAGGACAGAGAAAATCCTTTGTATGATATTATGATGATGACTACATGTCATTATACATTTGACCAAACTCACAGAATGTACAACAGCAGGAGTGAACCCTCATATAAATGACGACTTTAAGTGGTTATGATGGCAAATATAGTTTCATCAATCCCAACACATGTACAGCTCTGTGGGGGATGTTAATAATGGGGAGACCATGTGTATATGGAGGTGGGGAGTATACGGGAACTCTCTGCACTTTCCTCTCAATTTTGCTGTGAACTTAAAACTCTTCTAAAACAAGTAAGTCTTCAAAAATTAAGAAAGAAAAGTTGTTTAATTAGAAGAAGTTAGCTTAACACCAGGGACTTAATAGTTTGTTGTTAGGACAAGAAATACATCTATTATTATTTCTAAATAAGATGCAGATTTGGATTAGAAAATAAAGACTTTTACTTTGATAATTCTAAAAATGACCTACGTTCCAAACTTTTCCTATTACAACATGTGCCTATCTGTTGTAATTTTTAGATTAATTTTTAACTCCATATAACTCAAGAGTAATAGGATCTATGGTATGTGAATTATATCTCAATCTGTTACAAAAAAGAAACAAACAGGGGGAAAGAATAACAACAGGGTCTGGTTTTCTAGGAAAAATAAATCAGGACTAACAAAAATCATTATTTGAATGGAATCCTATGAGATTTCCAAAAGGGAAGTGAATGAGGGAAAATACATGTTTTATAAATTATCATGTTAATCATTAAACTACTCTTAAGCCTCTCATTGCTACTGAATGGAATTCAATGAATGGAATTAATAAATTATATCTAACTATGTAAAAATGAACCTTACATATTCTGTAGTTTACTTACTGGGCAGCCTCTGAATAAAAGATGCCAACTCACTGAATTTTCATCCCATATAAATATTTTAAATACAATAAAATATACATCAACTTCTTTAACCTTCTTTTTATGTTGTTTTCAAATTAGCATTCAGGAATACGTGAGTTGGTGGGTTCAGTTTAATTTTTAAAATATATTTAATGGGATTTTAAAAATATATTTTAATAGGATTTTTGAATAATTTTTTTAAATGGGAAACTCATATAAAAGAAAACCTCTCAAAATACTGCGCCTGCATGTTACTGATTTTATGAACCAGTCATGAGCAAGAATCTAAGTGAAAGAGGATACTTCTTTGGGGATTTTTGAAATAAGTCACTATTATAATTTGAATTTTGAAAATAAGTGACAAATTCTACAAGTAATGACAAGTAAAATGCATAGCAGTTACACAACTGGATGCTAAAATAGTTTCAAGGTAGTACAAACAGAGCAAGTCATCATATTCTGCTGCTTTATTCTGTTTTCAGTGCCCAGAATATCAGTGATCTTCTGAATGTGACTAACATTCAGTTCTACCAGAAGAATTCTTTCAATGTTCAAATGAAGTGGTAATATTATGATTTATAAGAAATATCTATTTGGTCATCTGAATGACCATTTAGATTTCTCATATTCTCTCATGAGAAATACGTATTTGGTCTTTGTCCATAGTTCTTGGCTCACAACTCCCCCAAACCTTGGAATTTCCTAAGTGCTGAGAGAGATAAAGGTGCCTTTGTTAGGTGAATGCGGTGACTTTTGGAAGCACCTAAGGATGAGGGCTGGTTGCAGGAGCATCAACCTTTTGCTCAGTGGGTTGGAACTTTCAGTCCCATCTCTGACCTCTAGGGAGGGAAGAGGGGCTGGAGATTCAGTCATTGGCCACTGGCGATTGAATTCAATCAATCATGCCTACTTAATGAAGCTCCCATAGAAAACCTGAAAGGATGGGATTCTGGGTTACTGAACACATGGAGACCTGGAGATAATGGAGCACACAGAGACAGCATGGAGCCTCCGCACCCTGTCTCCATAGCTTGTTGTACGCATCTTATCTTCCATCTGGCTATTCCTGCTGTATCCTCTTATAATAAACCAGTGATCTAGCAAGTAAAATGTTTCTCTGAGTCCTGTGAGCTGCTCTTGCAAATTAATCGAAGCTGAGCAGAGTCCTGGGAATCTGATTTATACAGCCAGTCAGTGAGAAGCACAGGTAACAACATGGGCTTGTGACCGGCATCTGAAGTGGGGGAGCACAGTCTCGTAGGACTAAACCCTTAACCTGTGGAATCTGATGCTCTCTCTGGGTGGATAATGGAAGAATTAAACTGAATTCTCAGACACTCTGCTGGTGTAGAACTCTTGTTGATGTGGGGAAAGCCCCCATCGCATGTTGGAGTCCTCAGAACAAGAAGAGATGCGAAATAGACTTTTACTTTCAAAGGTATCCCTCTAAACACTAACAAACATGTCTCCAACCCCTTGTCCTTATCTGAGGATAGCAGATTTGTAGAGTTTATAAGACTACGCTCAGATAGCCATTACAATGTCCAGACATCCATGATTCAATCACCGTGTACCCCACCCTCCTCCTCCACCCCAATACATGATGAAGCAGTGTAGTTGAGAATAAAGCTAGACTTGGTTTCAAATTCAGATGCTGCCGTTTACTAACCGGGTGACTGACAAGTTACTTCACTCCTTTACACTTCATTTTCTCCCACTGTACAATGGAGCCCCTCAACGGCAGTGTTGCGAGGACTGAATGGTGGGGGAGAAATGAGTAAAAAGTGCTGAGCAGAAAGAGCTTTCACTAAATGTTCCTTGTTATTGATATCTTTCGCATTATGCCAAGGAGCTGATTGCTTTAGGAAAATAAACTGTTGGTATAAAATCAACATTATTTTCCTTTCTCCAAAGTTAGCAGTATCTTAATGTTCTAAAAATAATTTCAAATACAGTTTTGGTATAATACCACCTAGATATAAGATGAGGCTTTATTCATTTTAGGGAAACTGTTTTCTGTAGTGGCTTCTAAATGCATGGCTACAGTTACTCTGTGAAGGTCAAAAGCGACAGTGAAAACAACATTCAGTGTCCCTTCAGCCCAGCGTTCAGGCTGGGATGAAATGGGTGTTTTCCTCTCTTCCCCCTACTCTTAACAGGGCTCTCATTTCCTGATAAATCAGTGAGACAATGAAGCATTCAAGAAAATTTTCAGCAATTGAAACTGCAAATTGCAAAACAACTAAAATGTCTGAAGTGACTGGAACTTGGCTGAATTTCCATTTTGCTCATTTCTTTTCAGATTCCATATCCTTAGAGGTTCTGCTACATATACAGTTATTCAATTAATTCCAACAGGGTTAGAGGTTTGCAGAGAAAATTTAGAAAATGGGCATATATTCATTCTGTCAGTATAAATGCTTTGAATTAAGACTGAGCATTAAACATAACAAGAGGAATTTTTTTCTTTCTCTTTTAAAGCAAATTTACATAAGCTTTTGTACTGTCAAAAGGCAGACTAATAAGCCCAGATTGTTAAATCCTTGTTTATGAGAAAAACGGGTATGAGAGAGGACATTTTTCAGAGATGCTGTATGTAACTTGAAGGAAAGAGAAAGCAAACTCAAAATTGGTAGCCACTTTAGATTTATACCTTCTCTAAAACCTGGACCAAAGTGCCAAACAACCTGCTGTGTTTCCCTGGTCAGGTCTGGAAGTCCCCAAAGGTTTAAAACTTGCTGATTGCTAAATTATCTGGTTTCAGTTAACCTCCAATCTGCTTCTAAGCTAAAAAATGGTCTTTTAACGTATTTGCATAATACAGAGAAGAGAGTAAGGGTCAAGTGTGAGCTTGACATCTCTGTCTACATATCTCACTATTCGATGATACTGACATGACAATTAAAGAAGCTGTGCCAATTCAGCTGAAAAATTAGGGAGCTGCAAGTCACCTCACTTTATGCCAGAATTACTTCTTAATCATTTAATTATTCTTTTCCTAATTCAGAGATGGTGAGCGTAGGTGGACACACCTTCTGTTTAAGTATGTAAATTGTGATCATAGCAATTAAATGGAAAATGGTTCAAACTTTTCATTCAAATAAGAATGATTTTTTAATGTGTCAAATATGAGCACATCTCAACATTTTCAATAGTTTACAGCTGAATATGCATTATATCCTAGAAGAAATCTTTTCAGCACGTTCAATGCTGATTTCCTTAAAGTCCTATCTGGAAATAAATTAAATGTGTACACAAATAAAACAAGAATTCTGCTTCCTGTAGTGGTGAACTGGCCCTTCCCACTGAGAATATTAAAAAAAAAAAAAAAAAGAACAAATCTTAGACATAAGTCTGTTTGAAGGCACTGAACAGCTAAAAAACAGAAAGAAGAATTAATGGGATATGAGGGAAAAAATAGGCAAAGGGAAGTGATGATCCTAGAGTTTAGGACTTTTCTCTGTGGAGGGACTGAAGGTGAAGCCCTAAGGGTGATACTGTATTGCGCTGCCTTGATGGGTAAAGGCTACAAGGATTTGTGTCTCAGATCAGTGAACGGATTGTTGGGGGAGCCCTGGTAAACCTTCCTAACTAGGGATTATAGACAAATAGGTATCGATACATAGATATTGATGATGTAAAGCTATATACGCTATAGCCAATGAGTAAGAGCAGACCAGATGTACACAGAAGTACGGACAGAGGCTCATTGCTTAGTTATCTCAGGCTCTGCTGAAAGGGCTCTTACAGCAGAAGCAACGTGAAGTCTCTTTGGAAAAAGGTAACATCTTCCTAGGTCTCAATTTGCTTTCTTCAACAGTCTTGCAAATACGATGTCCAGTACACAGCAAGAGCTCTCAGCAAAGGAGGAATAGAAGAAAATGACATTTATTGAATAAAGTTATTTACTAAAAGCCTGCAAGGTACATTATACTGATTGGTTAAATGATAAAAGCTTTTACCTTGCTACTGGAACAAGGCAACATGTCCAGCACTGTCATTCCTATACAGCACGATACTGCACCAGTTACTCGATTTTGGCATTAATGGCATTTGAGGCCTGACAGTCTTTGCTGGGGGAGGGAGGGCTGTCTTTGCATTGTGGATAACTAGTTTCTGTCCCTAGGTGCTAGGAGTGCTCTGTTAGTTCTGACAATCAAAAATGTCTACGCGTTATCAAATCTTTTGGGGGATGCTAAACTGCCCTCGATTGAGAACCAATGCTCTACTGGAAGGTCCAGCTGGTGAAATAAGGCAAAAAGAGAGAAAAGGGGTGGGAGAAAAAGGAAGGAAGGAAAAGGAAAGGAAAGGAAGAAAAGGGAAGAAAAAAGAAGGAAGGAAGGAAGGAAACAAAAGAAGGGAGAGAAGGAAGGAGGGACAGAGGAGAGAGGGCAAGATTCAGAGAAACACAGACAGAGAGAGTGGAGACAGAGAGGCTGAAAACTCCAGAATAAACTTAATGCAAGATGGGCAAGATGTCTACACAGAAAGCATAAAATATTTAGAAACTGTAAAGAGAATCTAGTAAATATTAAAGTCGTAGAACACTTAAGTACTCAATCTTGCAAAAAAAAAAAATCAGCATACTAAATATTATATCAAGTACTGGAATACTGAATGTTATAAAGTAATGGAACACTCAATATTATAATGATATTATGTCTTCTCAAACTGATCAACAGATTCAATACACAAAGATGATCAATCAGTGTAAAAATAGGCAAAGGAGCTGAACAGTCATTTCAAGAAAAAGAATACCCAAATGGTCAATAAATATATAAAAGGGTGGCTGTCCTTATTAGTAACCAAGGAAATGCAGATTGAAACTACAGCGAAACCAGTATGATCCTATAAGAAAGGCTAAAATTAAAATGACTAACAGTGTTTGTGAGAATGCAAAGTACTAGCAACTCTCATAAACATTTGGTGGGAGTATAACATCAAAAACCACTTTGGCAAACAGGTTGACATTATCAACTGAGGCTGAAAATGTGCAATTCCACATCTAAATACACACCCCAGAAAAGCATGTGTTTCTAAACCAAGATAGACGTGTCTAAGTTTGCTCAGAACAGCATAATAGCCACAAATTGAAAACAATCCAAATATTCATCACCACTAGAAGGGATAATTACAGTATCTTGATACCATGGGGCACTAAATAGCAACAAAATCAGGAAACTGCAGCTATGCAAAAACACAGATGAATCTTACAATCGATGGGTGACTCTTCTAATGCCCAGAGACATGGCTAGACACGAGAGGCACATTTTGTGTGATTCTACTTATATACAGTTCAAAAACGAGAACTGAACTATACAACGTTTGGAGATGCTTGCTTAGGAAGTACAACTCTAAAGAAAGTACGTAAGTGGTTTCAATACAATTCAGGGTAGCGTCTTCCTTTGGCAGGAAACAGAGGTAAGCAATTAGAGAGGCGATGATGGAGCTCCTTGGGTAGCTGGCAAGGTCCAGCTTCTTGATCCAAGGGAATCAAGTGCAAATACATTGCACTGCTCAGGGTGCGTGTATGCACATGTGCACATGTGCACATGTGTGTTGTTCTGTGTAAGTCTTTGTTTCATAATAGAAAAGATATAAGAGAAAGCAAATAAACAAAAAGCCATTGCTATAAATTTAAAGTTTCCAAATCGCTGAAAAATACTCTGAGTTTCACACTTAATTTTCTTTTGCTCTGAATGTATGTCTCCTCTAGAGATTATCTACTTGAGAACAGTAAGGGAAAAAAACAACAACAATAAATAGATAAGAAGAGGGGACAGTAAGATTAATAACAATAAGCCACCCCAAACAAAAGTAAAAAGTAAGTAAAACCCAGAAACAAAAGATTACATAAAACAATGTTAAATATATATTGGGCATTAATAAATCACAGGAAAATCATAACCCTCACCCTCACCTAGACTATTTTCTTCCAAGTCTACCTACCTGAGCATGAGCCACCACCTAAAACCTTATGACATCATGAGTCAGAAGGTCTCTCTGAAAATATGAATATCCCACCTTTGGGAAGTAACACATGGTCATCTGTAAACAGTTTAATTTCTTTATCAGATTAGCTAGTCACCTGGCAATGAGTGAGCTCTGACTGAGGGGGAAAGGTAAACTTTAGTTAAGCTCTTTGAGGTTGGGAGTCATGTCCCTCCCCCTCTCTCTTTTTTCCACCCCCCATGTTTCCATTTTAGATTAAAGTGTGAAGCAAAGATTATAAGGATAAGAAGTATCAAATCGAATTCTCCTCTCTCTAGGAGAATTTAAACTTTTCCAGACTGGAGTTCAGTGTTTAACAAAAGATCTCTTCAGGAAGGCCAGGAAAATGGGGCCAATGTAAGAGCAGACACAATGGTAGACGTGAGATGAAACATTCTTCTACTTCTAACGTACAAGACATGTGGCTGGTAAATGGCTCTCTGTGGTTGTTCCCCAACATGCCTCAGTGCTTCCTTCTGTTCTTGGCACAATCTTTGATCTTTGTTCATGGTTTGAGGCTTTTTCTTCTACATTCAGAACAAAGGTCTTAACTAGCCGTCCAAGATAATTACCTCCTCTTGTTACATCTTGGCTACCAGGTGGCCAGCCCATATCTGACTTACATCCAAGTCAACACCCACTGAACAATGAACAAATGCTTAAAACAAGTGAAAATCTGTCTCAGCCTTGGAGAGAATAATGTGTCTAGAGTTCCAGTGAACAATGAAATGCCAGTACCAGGCAAGCAAATGTGTCCAGGCAGCAAACAAGAAACAGGCATATGGCAGGCGCCAGGAGTGGGACATTTCACTCTGCCTTTTGCCAATGGCAAAATCTGTTAAGAAGGTATCTGCCCTGAGCTAAGAACCTAGTTTAGGCAGCAATGGGAAATAAGATACCTCCTTGGAGTTTTAACCCATCAAGCCCAATTGCCAAAAAGTTCAACAGAAAGAAACAGAAAACAATCTGATCTGTCAGGGATTTTATTCCCCTAAGTGATATCTGAGGGCTCTGATCCACCCATGAAACTGCCACAGTCAAATAAAATAAAAAATGGCAATTGAGCAAAGCCAGGCTAGGGTTTCAAACAGCCTCTCGGTCTCTGCTTCTCAGACTCCTCTCTCATCCCAGGTCACCGCGAGGTGTGAGGGAAGGCCAGCAGACAAAATGCCTCAGGCAGCCCTCACAAATACACTAAAGCAGACATTCAAACGTTGGTCACACTAGAATGATTCTTTCAGGCAGGCATGATGGCAGAAAGCGAGGGTGTGAGACCACAAATTGTCAGAGACTGATAAGAAAATAACCTATTACTTGCAAAAAAAAAAAAATGCATTCTTTTTCCCGGGCCCTGGAAGCACCTTAGAAAAGTGGGATGTGCTGGGGGAAGGGGAGCAGAAAGGGTAAGTGAAATCAGAGAATTCACTTTATAAGGTGCAGAGTTTGTCAGGGTTTTGATGAAGTTAGAGTATGAATAACATCACAAGCCTTTCAAAAATAATCCACTCATCATAAATAGCAGTATTTCTCTCTTTTGAGTTGGATCGTACTGTGAAGTCTGAAATGTGATGATTGAATAATGCCCCAATGCATATACACAGCCTTTCCCGGGAATAGGGGCCATGAGAAAGCAAGAGCCATAAGACAGAAAGAAAATGTGTGGATTCTGAGCAGGATACTCTGGGAATTCAAGAGCTTTAGAGACAGATAAACTCAGAAAACAAATGGCTCTCAGAGTAGCATGAGAACTTGCATATTTTCAGTTGCTGATAAGAGTAGCTTGCTGCTCCTGGAATCTAATTCAAGCATCCCAGGAATGTACCTGGCTTTCTTTACTGAAGAAATCCAGACTCTTTGTTAAGGAACTACTTCTGTGGCAGGAAACAGCATCAGAGAGCACACACTTCCCTCACACAGAAAGCACTTCGGCTACAGCTTCTCCTCACTCCGTTCCTCTAAGATCTGGAGTTCTAAGAACACTAGTTAATACATGAACACATTCAATTTATAAATCTCCAAATGATGGCACTTCTTAGCACAGTATTTAAAATTACGATTGTTAACCTATTAAACGCATCCATGAAAACCAGAATGCATTTACATAATCAAAGATGGGAATTAATTTATCTGTTCTCTGTCTACTCCCACGTGGGGTATTCGTTTTGTGTGAGAAGGTTAAATTGAATTTTCGTACAACATCTTTAGTCGATTTCACAAACAGGAGCTTGAAATGATACATAGCCTACTTCTGCTGCTGAAACACTCAGGCCCCAGGTAGGATGATGATGTAGCAAGAACACTGGACTGGGAGTCAGGAGAGAAGGTTCTAGAGCAAGTTCTGCAGCTTACTCACTTGTTAATGAATCCATAATGCCGGACTGTCATTTGACCTCCCAGGGTACTTTTACTCTGAACATTCTCAAACACTATGTAGATCAGTAGAAATGTTCCAGTAATGGATGCTTTCTTTTTTAGGATCACCAGAAAACCAAGTAGGCAAGTCTTTTAAAAAACCTAAGAAATGATGTAACCCAGAGTTAAAGTCCATGGCTATTATAGAATACTAGTGTCTAGTCTGGATCTACAACTATTCTCGATTGGGACCATGGTGAGCCACACTGGAGCTTGAAGACAGAGGAAAATGTGCTAAAACCAATTCTGTATTTTCAGATTTGCCATCTTGTTTGTCATGGATTTTTTGCATTAATTTTGATTTAAAAAAATTACCGCATTACAATATTGTCTCGATTACGAAGTGCTTTGGAGCCCTCTTAAATTTTGCTTCCCAGGAGAGCCTTATTTGCCTGATCCTAGTCCCAGCCCTGTTTCTAGATCATTCTTCTAAGCCTACATTCATTGGCCCAGTTGACACAGAGGCAAATAAATCAATACACTCATACACTTCACATTCCTCTACTTGAGAATATTTGGATTCAAACTGTGGAGAGGAAATGAACTACTTAATAAGCATTTAATCAGAACCTACAATCTATTTAATACTGTCCAAGCAATAGGAGGAGACATAACTAAGGACAAATAATCCTGTCATTCTATGAAAGCACCGCAGAAGTGATTTTGGGAATAGCTGATTTATCATCAGTTACAAAAAAAAAAATACAATTTTACTATAACTGTTGGCTTCAGATTTTCCCAGAGTCACAGTATATTATTTTAATTATGTGTGACTGATTGGTATTTCAAACAGCTATTCACCCTAAACAGACACAAAATATACTGCCTTAGATCACACCTCAGTTCCCACTTTCTCATGGTCTCCTCCTCTTCCCTGAATACTTGTGAACCCCTCCAAGTTTCCGCTATCATGGCCTGCAGAGGGTGTGTAAGTTGGTTCCATCTCTCACTGGGGGAAGCTGGGTCTGGATTTCCAGTTCAGGTGATGATCACCTACTGACTTCAGGCTGTATGTCTCCTGCATTCCTGTATTTCATGGTATTTAGCAGGGTGATGTGCCCAGAATATTGTTCAGCATGAAATCACTGAACGGGTGGGAGGGTATAGCTTAAGTGGTAGAGCGCATGCATAGCATGCAGGATGTCCTGGGTTCAATCCCCAGTACCTCCTCTAAAATAAATAGATTAATAAATAAGCCTAATCTCTAATCACACCGCCTCCCAAAAAAACTGAAAAAAGAAAAAAACTTTTCAAGAAATCACTGAATGAATGAATACATGAGTGAATGAATAAATACATAAATAAAAAGATAATTTGCAAATCTGTGAGCAAGCCATCCCTAAGTAACTAACCCTAAGCATTACGTGTTTTTTTTTTTAATTCTCTCAGAAATTTAATTTTCTCCTTGAATAGTAAGGATAAAACAAAATAATCCAGGCAATCTGAGAAATAGGTAGACAACTTGGAAGCATACTGCAGCAAGGCAGCCTTATAGCTTAGGATCTGAAATCCTAACGGGATCTTCAGGGCACCTTTGGGTAGCGTACACTGTCTGAAGACCCTGAAGCAGACTAAAGAGTCTGAAAACCTGGAACAGGAAACAGGTTAAAGTGTACACGAAAGTTATTATTGGGTCAGTGGTGGAGGGATTTATCTGGTGCCCATATGCCCACAGCACTGAACAAGCCAGGAAAACAGACATAGGCTGACCTTTAGATTTCACTGCACCATAATTAACTTTAAAAATCAGCTAAGCAGACTGTTTGAGGGAGCAAAGCTCAATCACTCACAAGAATACAGCCCGAATATTAAGCTAGAAGGACACACTTTTAAAAACTAGAAAGAGGTCTTTTAATACAATGCATAGAGAGCCTTGCCGAGTTTGCGAATAGATTTCACAAAATTATAAAATCTTCTAGATCTCAAATGCCTCAAGGAATAAAAATAGATAGGATGATCACACATAATGCTTTAAAATGCTCTTAAAAACGTCATTGTGTCCCTAAAGGTGGCTTGTGAACAACCCATTCACTTTAAAAGATATCATAAACATCTTGTATCTATTTTTTAATGAAGTAGGAAAGAACTCACTAAACAGAAGTACTCTGAAAAAGGGAAGCTAAGTAGTTACAATCATTCTACTTTTTGGTCTGCGTTTCCAACACAAGCATTAGGATCTGACTTCATGATGAAGCGGTTTCAGAACCAGGTGCCAATTCCACAACTTCCACTGCCTTTGGTGATAATGAGCATGGCCTCTGTTGACACAACAACACACAAATCAAGGTGTGGGAGTCTTCAGGCTCTCCTGAGAGATCTGCCTGAATGCACGGCATGGGTATATCCCCGAGTCTGTCATTCCCTGAGAGCAGAGAGGAAATGCCCTTTTCACTTCCTGCTCCTGGGGTCATTACAGGCTGAGGTAATGGGTCAGTGGGGCACCTGGGACTGCTACAAGCCAAGAGCAGAGAAATCAATGTCAACTCTAAAGAAAACAGCGCAGCAGCAGCATTAGAAAGCACGTCCTCCTGTCCTAGGGAATCACCAAGACCCTGACGGCATCTCCAGGGAAAACAGTGTCTGAGAATCAAGGCTCCACACTTCATCCCCATCCTGGGAGGGTGGCTATGGAACGAAGGACAACAAACATGCCAGTGAAATGTGAGTTGTCCTCTACATTTTCTTGGCCAAGTAGCCATATAGGAAACTACATATTTTGGACAAATACCTCTGTGTACTTATTGTTCCCAGTATGCTGGTGTGTGACTAGCAGTCCCAGAGAATTCATTATGCATAGATCACCTTGCTGATTTTTTCAGGCCTAATAAAATTTGGGGTTAGCATCACTGTTAAAGGGTCTCAAGGAGGTCTATGAATTTATCACCTCCCTAATGCCTCTCACTTTGCCCCAGGCAGTATTTCATGGCTCAGTCCCAACAGTTAATATAACTGTCTCCTTTAGACAGTCCGTCTTCATCCCCTTGACTTTGTGGTATCACAGCTTCCTTTGGCAACATAAAGGAGACCACACTGCCGAGTGCCAAGTGTGTGTGCCCTCCAACACTGTCCTCAGTGTTCAGAATCCACCTTGGGCTCTAATGTTTTAAATGGCTGGAAGGAGATACTTCTCTGAGACAACTTCAAGATTATAACTGCTCCCAGCTTAAGTTGTTTCTGCCATATCTTCCCCATAAACCAAAATTATACTGTTGTCAGGCAAGTCAAGAAGGCAGCCACCCAAAAGATGATTAATTGTGCTGAACAGGATTAAGATGAAGGGGCTATGGGGTAAATGGGTATGTCTCCACCACCAGGAGAGTACTGACACCCACTAGGTCAAAAGTGAATCTTGAGGATATTGTCAGTGTGGACAGTGTTTCATAACGCCAGAGATAAAAGGATGGTAACTGTTTTCTTACTTAAAAACAGGGACTCCTTATTTCCCCTGCCATTGTTTGCAGTCTCTTCTAGGAAGCTAAGTATTAGAATAAGATTATTTAGTCTAATTGTCTGAGTGCTCAGGGCTTATCAAGAGATGGCACAGGTACCAGTAGGCATTGGACCCACTGCGTTCTTCTCTGCACAGACTGCTTGTTTTTCTCTCCCTCCCTCCTTCCTTCTCTCCTGCCTGTGTTTCCCACTCATTCTCTCTTCTCTGCCTCTACTGCAACAGCTAAAAGCTCTTCTGTCCTTTCTTCTTCTTTCCTGTGACCAGTGGGGTATTTGAACCTAAAATACTGACAAACACTCTTATTTAATTAGAACTGAGATTTTAGAAAATGTAAATTAACATACATATCTCCTGATACTCCGCTAAATCACAGACACCTCTCTTAATCTCTGAATCTACACTAAGTGCCTGGGGGTAGGGGGTGAGGGGAGTAAAGGGATGAAGAATCCTAAACTAGTGTAACTCATCTTCCTACATCCTCTAACTGAAATTAGATAGCCCATTGTTATTTCATAGATAAAGATAACTCATTTATTTCCATTTTCATTACAATAAAAACAACACTTAATAATAACAGAATTTACATTTATTACCTTCTTGCTATGGCTCTAAAGCTGCTTTTCCTGGATTTAAAACCTTCTTCAAGAACTTACCAGTTGGCGGGGAGAGTTTAATAGCTCAGTGGCAGAGTGTGTGCTTAGCATTCCCCAGTACCTCCATTAAATGAAGTATTTTAAAAAAAGTTATTAATTGTATAGCCAAGGATAGGTTAATTTCTACCTATTTAGAGAAATAAAGAATATAAATACAGTAGTGTGTGCAGGATAATGGCTATGTGGACTAGACAAAAAAGGGAGACGGAAGTGACCAGTTCACTTCTTATTCTATCAACAAATGACTCACTTTATACCTTTGAATGCATTCAGAGTAGAAAAAAACTCCATGTAGAAAATGTATATATGTAAACCAAAGACTGTCTACAGTATCTAGGCAATCTCTTGGATATAAAATTAAATCTACTGAGCAACTTATTATTGAATGGACGAGTTAATACGACAACTCTTGTTTTGCCACACTAGGTTTTCCTGACTTCAACCCATTTTTAGTACCATGTCCTAAAAGCTCATTTTAAACATCATCAAAGCCACCTTTATTTTGTGCTTCATCATTTTTCACTTTCTCCTTTTTCTCTCCCTTGATATGTATTTCTAACTACATTATTTAGCCATGAAAACCTTTTGGCATGTATTTTGTGGAAAATGCACCATGCTAAATATTAATGCATTTTACTTCATTACAGAGTAGTTATGATATTTTTAGCATAGTAATTGTGGTAATGCTATCATAGACAAGGATCATAATAATAATTATCATATCATAAACTGTAAGCTGATTTTTAAACAATCGCTGGGGCTCTCTGCTTACTCCCTCCTTTCCTGCCTCCCTCTCTTCCAACTGGTATCTCCTGGAATAAAGTTTAAAAGGACCTAGAGTCCACCGTAGGGCTATCAACTCTGATAAATAGTGCAGCCCCTTTATTATGTTACTTTTGACATCTTTAGTTGTCAGATTTTATAGCCTATTTCTTCTCTACCCATTAATTTTGGGTTTCCCATGAAAACAATATAAATATTAAAGATCTAAAAATAACAATAATTAAAAATTAGATCCCTAACAACTACAGACTGAAACTACTTTCCAGCTCCCGTTACGTCCAACTAGGGATCTGACCATGCAGTTGTGAGGTTACATCTGCATGACTCACTGGAAAGCTGCACTTCTTTTGATACAACCACAACTCTTGCGCGTTTTCCTAATGTGACGTCTTGCACATCTCTATGTATTTATTCTCACATATTCATTTGAGAAGTATTTGTTGAGTGCCTGCCTACACTGTCCACATCTTAGAAGACTAAGTTGTTTGTGGCTGAGGTAGGCTGAAGAAGGCTCCCTGTCCCCCAAATAAAGGCATCCACAGCCTAATCCCTGGATAGTGTAAATATGAGAATTTACATTGTAAAATAGACTTTAGGGAATGAATAGTGAAACAGGAAGTTGAGTCTGGATTATCCAGGTGAGCCCAAGGCAATCACAAGGATCCTAATGAGAGGAGGCAGGGGTTCAGAGTCTGCAGGAGAGGAGACAACAGAAGGAAGAGTTTGAAGTGATGCAAGGAAGGGACCACGGACCAGGGAATTCAGGCAGCCTCTGCAAGTTGATGAAAGGCCATAAAACTGATTCTCCACCAGAGGTTTCACTGGGAACCATCCCTGCCATCATCTTGACTCTAGCCCAGGTTGACAGATTTTGAACTTCCAGTCTCCAGCACTGTACAATGATGCATTTGTGTTGGCATAACCTCCTTTGCTTGTGTTACACCACAGCAGGAAAGTAATGTGTTTTTCCCCCCATTTTCTTAGAACAACTCAAAAACAGCCACCATTTCTATCAGCAAAGGCAGCTGCTTCCTCTATGATGGACAAAGGATACCCATGGGGAGATAGACTACCCAATCCCATGTCTTCCTGAAAATGGGTGAGCAGTTATCTCTGCATTTTGACATGGCACTGAGAGTGCTCATTTCCTTCAGACTTTATTTTGTGGTTAATCAGATTTCCTGAAAAGAGCACCAGCAATGACAACTGGAGTCTATTTATACGTACCCTTTGTGGAAGACCGCAGAGCAAAATGTCCACTCTAATCAGGGCCGTTAAACATGAGTAGAGCATTTTATATTTTCTTTTGATTGGAAAACAGACGTATAAGCTTTATTAAATTCTCCTGCCAACTCTAATTACGATTCTTCTAATAGAAGCTAACTTCACTCTCAGAATTTGTAGTAAGAGCAATACATAATCATCGTATAAGGAATGTTAAGCTTTCATTCAATACCAAGTTTTAGAGTAGATTATCTAAATTAATGTTATTACATTATTAGTATCCCGTATTATTTATTAAACAGTTAAGTTCACCCATGTTAAGTAGCCTCAGCCAATATTGAATATGAATAGAAAAATAAGATTAGAATAGAAAAATCAGATTTTTAGAAATCATTTAAAATTTCTTTGTGCTCAAGGCAAAAGCAATGAAGGAGGACAGAACCACTGGAGATGTCCAGAAGAGATATTTACCCAACTATCCCACCATCTCTCTGCTGAATACCTTTCTCCTGGCTCTTTTAGCCGCATGCTTTCTTATTGAGATGTAGAGTAGTCATCTGAAATTCTTTTGTAAAATCCCATCAAAGTTTCACTGAACAATCAATGAGTTAAGTTTTTCAGCTGATGCTACGAATTTCCCTGCACATTTAAGAATTCCACAGGGATCCTGAGGCTTTTGACAACCCTGTGATACGTTGTCAAAAAATAATGCAAAGCAAGAATGCAGATGAATCTTTCAGATTGTAAGAACTGGGGCTAAAAGGGACAGAATCCTAAAGGAAAATGAAACTTGCAGGTCTCTGATTGTCCAGGTCTAATACCTTAAAAAGCCAGATCACCTTCAGAAGATAAAGGAGAACAGACAGTACATATTTCATTACACAGATCTTCCTGCCAGTCAAGACAGTGTCTGTACACATCCTCTTCCACGCACTCCCTCAACATCTAAAACAATACAAGTCTTGTTACAAAACCAACCAGTTTTCATCATATAATTCAAATGGATACTAAAAGCTTAAATACTTTGTTTTCAGAATACCCTTTGGAAAAATCTCTGAGTATTACTACAAAGTGAAATGAGTTAATAAGGAAAGCATAATGTCACTGCTGAGTACTTTTTTAACCTCAATTTTAGGCATTCCTCACTGATAATTCTATGGGTGATGCTTTTTAATTTTAATTTTTTTTATTCTAGCACTCAATCCCACTACCAAGGTATTCTCCTATTAGTCTCTCAGACTGATTCAGTTACTGTTGCCAAGGAGACAGGCAGGAAGCAGGAGTTAAGCAGACCCTTTCATCTGGCGAGAGGACGATGGGAATGGATGAGGGAGCTGAGGAGGGTCAGGCGTTTACCACTGAATACCAGTCTGTCATGCTAACAGATGAAGCTCTTTCTGCGCTGCTCACACTACTCCCAGCAGCCAAGGAGAAAATAAAAGACACTCAAGCATGAACGCCGATCAGCCTGTGCTGGCAACAGTGATCTATTCACGTGTGCCACAACAGCTGTACTAGGCTTGGCTATGGATGCAAAGATAAATTAAATAGGTGTCAATAATTATAGAAGGTCAGAAGCTAAACCCTGAGGGTAACCTAATAAACCAGACAGATGGGATTTGGCTGATCTAGCCCGTTAACATGCCCAAAGCTTCCTTCTCTGAGGTCACAGCTCAAAATGTGTCATGAGCTCATGTGTCCTGACTTGAGAAGGTCCTGAGTCTTCTCCTCCTATGACTGTTTGCCAGGGCTGATGATCTTTTGATATTTGCTGGCAAAGGCTACACAACAAGGGTTTATTTGGAGTGATGTGAGATGCAATTGTAATAGGTTCTTCAAAATGTTGTCTCATCAATATTGATGTAAGAATACTTTATTTTAATTTTACTGTTTATAATAGTAAAACTAATATATAGTAATAAATAATATAGTAATCCAGTAATGTTAAATATGCATATTTAATAGTAATGGAGCTGTTCATATCAGAGATAGCATCTCTGAACCTACTCACGTGATTCAGTTGCCAGCATTAAAAATGCCTAGACTGTGTGTGTATTTAGACACAACTGAGTAGTAATGCATTTTCTCAACAAGTTTTCCAGGATCTATAGTATGTCAGATTCTGTGATGGGTACGGGACAGGCAAGGATTTATGAAATAAAAATAAAGCCCCCTTACCTCAAAGAGAGATAGACAAGTAAGCTCACAAAGACAAGTAAAACAAACATCTAAAATATACTCCATCCAAATGATATCAGTTAATACCACATAAAAAGGATTTAACACAAGTTAGATCTTGAGTTTCACACACTCATAGAGCAATTACAGATTCAGTTTCTTCCTTTCTCTGTCAAAATATCTACCTAGGATATTATTATTCCTAAAATGGATTATTACAATAAAGTAAAAAGAAAACACCACTATATTATATCAAGTTTGTAGGTTATTAAAAACATTATTTAATGATGTAATAAGTGCCTGATGGTACATCTGGTTTATAACATCCATTTTTTGATCATGGACTAATCACTAATCCCTCTAATAATTTACTATGAATCTGTGTCTCTAAGTAGGGGAGTAAGAAATTGAGAGGAGAGAGTACAATACTAAAGTAGTTCACTTGCTTAAGGCATTGGTTCCAAAACTTACTTGGAATTTAAGTTACCTGTATCGCCTGGAAAAATACAGCTTCCTGGATATATTATTGTTTAAATAAACCCACTAGGTATTCAGATGATAAATAATCCTTTATAACCTTTATAAATGTATTCTAGTTGTTAAGATAAACACTAATACCTTTTCTGAATTTTGAAGCTTAAGAAGTCACTTTGATCGAAAGCACAAATGATAAATGCTGGAGAGGCTGCAGAGAAAAGTGTCCTACACCACTGGTGGGAATGTAGTTCGGTGCGGCCACTGTGGAAAACATGGGGATTCCGCAAAAGACTAAAAACAGACTTACCATATAATCCAGCAGTCCTACTCCTGAGCATATACCCGGAGGGAACCTTAATTCAAAAAGATAACTGCACCCCAGTGTTCACAACAGCACTATTTACAATAGCCAATAGCCAACCTAAATGTCCATCAACAGATGACTGGATAAAGAAGTTGTGGCATATTTATACAATACTACTACTCAGCTATAAAAAGAAATAATGTCATTTGCAACAATAGGGACAGACCTGGAAACTGTCACTGTAAGTGAAGTAAGCCAGAAAGAGAAAGAAAAATACCATATGATATCACTCAGATGTAAAATCTTAAAAAGAAAAAAAAAAAGACACAAATGAACTTAGTTACAGCACAGAAATAGATTCACAGACATAGAAAACACTCTAATGTCACCAGGGGTAAAGGGGGTGGGAAGGTATAAACTGAGAGTTCAAGATTTGCAGATACTAATTACTATATATAAAATAGATATATAGTAAGTTTCTACTGTATAGTATAGGGAACTATACTCAGTATCTCAGTTACCTATAATGAAAGAGAATATGAAAATATATAGATGTATATGTATGACTGAAACATTATGCTGTACATTGGAAGTTGATACATTATAAACTGACTATACTTCGAACATTTTTTAAAAAAGTATTTCTTTTTTTAGGAAAGGAAAAAATATTCATTATTACAAATACAAAACGTCACTGATATTGCCTATATGTAGCATGCTGATAAGCCATTTGTTAGCAATCAAAAACAGTTAAAAGACTTCATATACATATTTAAATTCTTGGCTATCAGATCCAATTTTTATCCTAAAATAATATATTCCTCAACTATGATTTTTTTTTTAACAGTCATGGTAGGCAAAGCTCTACTGTATATGAAAGTGAAAATTAAGGGAAGTAATTTTAGAATATAAAACAGAGTGAAAGAGAGACAAGTTTGTTAGGGAAGTTCTCTCTTTGGTGAGTTAAATTTTAATTACCAGGAGAAATGATTAATAATCAAGCTAGATCTTGACATAACTATGTAATCATTGTTGTTACAGCTGCAATGAGTTTATGAGGTTAGTTTATATTTTCAGATGTGGATTACACTCTGCTACATTCAGTGCTTTCTATTTTAAAAGCAGAACGAGGTTGAAGACCCACAAGACTTATACATTGCATAAATTGATAAGGACGGGGTAGTTGAAAGAATACAGTTGAAAACCCTCCTTGAATCTTATGCTGAAATAAAATTTCCATTACTGCTGCATGGAGACCAACATGTTCTCCTTTGACAAGGACAGATTTTCGATTAAGCACTCTTAGATTGTAAATTACCATTCTTGATAGCTGGCCTCCCCTGCCTCTGGTGCCTTAGAGAAATAGGATAGACTGTGAAAAAGTGAAGATTTCAAGCAAGGTAAAAAAAAAAAACCAAAAAACCCTTCTCTTCACCATTCCCAACCCCCACACCCAAATTTCCATGTTTCAAGAGAAAGAATCCTGATGTGAAGATCCTGCTGAATTTAAATTGGACTAAAGGACATTATAATTACAAATCTTAGTAGCCATTCCTAGCATGATTGGCTTGACACTGCCATCACCATCCCATCACCAATTACAATTACAGCAAATTTGGCCACTGGAGATAGGGAGGGTGGGGGCCGGACTAAGGGAGGCACCTCTCTGGATTCCTCTTCACACTTGCAGGGAATTTTATTTTACAAATTAGCTGTAGACAGTTCAGGCTAAATAATTAATGTTTAGATCAGGTGGATATGACTTTCTTGAACAAGGGAAGAGAGAAAGTGGAGGTTTCCCAGGCAGAGTGAAAAGTCTTCTTTGTTTAATCCTGTCACTCAGAGATAAGGTACCAGCACTGCTACCCTAGAGAGACTGCTTCCCTTAGGGGATAGCTGGAGCTTCTAAATGATGGTTTTGTTTTGCTTTGTTTAGGACTCTGGGCTTTTTAAATACTGGGATGATAAAACGATCATAGATTAGAATTCTTATCATTTTTTAAGAAAACCCATTCATCATCTCCAAAGGCGTCCACACCCCCTGTGCTCCTCCTCTCACAGTAAGCAGATGTGTATTTCCTAAAGCAAGCACACTCTGCAAAATCAATTTGTGAGCTCATTACATAAATCCATATTAAACTATTTAGTCTGTATTTAACACTATAACAAGCAGAGTCAGGGTAAATTAAATGGATTTTATTTCCAGGTGGAGAAGAGCCAAAGTTAGTCCTTCCACTTCTAATTTATCTCTCCGTTCTAATCTGTGTCTGCCACAGACAGAAGGAGAGACACAAAGAGGAGAGGGAAGAAAAAGAAGAGATCATTTTTACCCTTCTGATAGTTAAGGGCTAATCAAATCAATATATTCTGGTCCTGGCAGTGACAGTGTGTTCTCAGTGGTTATCTTGCATTAATGCATAACTCTTTAACTCATTCCAAGATGGCAGTACAATGGTCCCTTCCTGAGAGCTGGGTAAAATATGTCCAGCAAGGAGGAACCATCTCATCAGTAGGAGAATGATTCACTTACAGCCTATCAAGGAACTCAGGATGCATAATAAGGCCCTGTCATACTCTCCCTTAAGCTGCTCATTACCATCAGTAATGCCAATAACTTACAGGATTCTCAGTCAGCATCTAAAGCTCCTTTTCAATTCAAATGCAAACTGCTAACCATTCTGTCTTTCATATTATTCTTTGAATTTATCTTCTATCTATGAGCAGAGTTGCCACTCAGCTCAGACCATAACTATTTCTCTCCAGGGATTTTACAAAATATTTTGCATTTATCTTTCCTTCTGCTCCAATCAAATACACGCAGAATATTCCTTTCCAGCCAGATTATTAATTTTGCCTATTTCAATTATACATCTTTCAACGACATGCTTTGAGATCTTTTTAAATATTTACCAGCTTTGCCTAATTTTTTATTGTATCATAGTTTCTACTTGGCATTGTCAGTTAATCGGTAAAACAAATCACTTGCTTCTTAGGCCTTCTAAGGAGTTACTGAGAGTCTGCCCTTGTTAGATCTTTTACCAGATACTTGAAATGCAAAGACAGGCACCCTCAATGAACTCACAATCCAGGTTCTTTCTGTCTAAATGCACTGAAATCACACTCCCTGGTCTTCCATCCTTTGTAAGTAATGGCGTTACCATCTACACACTTATATCAAGAATCTAGGACTCATCCCAGATCACTAATGCATCCATACATATTAATAGTAACCTCCATGTTTTGAAGACCTTCTAATATATCTGCCCACTCTTCTTGTACTGCTGCGGTAGATGGCTTTTCTCTCTCTTGCTTAGCCAATGGCTCATGTAACTTCCCAACTAGTTTGCTATTCTCAGTGTTGCCTCCTGCCATTGCTAAGCTAGCTGTCATCCATGCTTCTTCCAGATTTGCCTTTTAAAAACACCAATAGGAGAATTCCTCTCTTTTACATCCTAACCCTCAATATCCCACACAGCCTAGGAAAAAAGTCCAATTTTCTTTGTCTATTCTACAAGATACACTGGGACCCAGCCCCCTCGTTTTACTGAACCACACACACTTCTGTGAATCTATACCTCTCCTTCTGTGTTATTTCTCTAGGCGTTGGGTGTAACATTTCTTCTACCAGCCATTTCTTTGCCCTTCTGGACAGCTTAGCAAAATCATATTCCCACCTCCAAGTCCATCCTAGTTTGACGTCACATCCTCGGGTGGGCAGCTCTGATTCTGTACAAAAGCTGCCTAAGCCCCCCACTGCTCCACCCCCCGCATCCTGTGTGTCCGCACTCCCGGGACTCATGGTCATGACTTGTTCCACTCCAAAGTTCCCTATTAGACTCGAAGCTTGAACAACCACTCAGCAGCCGCATTCAGAAAATAGGAATAACTTATTCAAAGATAACACTTTATGTGCAAGAAACTACCTACTTGGTATGAGGTTTTGTTATTGTTGTTATTGTTCGTGATGAAAAAAAAAAAAAAGCCAAAGGTATTTACCACTTCATTTGGTTGAATTTCCCCAAGGGTTACATTATCCTTTCTAGGCAAGCGTGTTAAAGACCTAAAATATCTGATCAGAATGGGGCTCAAAGGCTCATAGTAAATAATAGGAAGTGAGGCTCACATGTGAAAAGAAAGTGGGTGGTCTGTATGTCAGAAATTAGATATGGAATTCACGAAATCCAGAGGCTTAAGTCTGGGCCACCAATTCTGTTATCTGATGCATCTTTCTATTTATGAGATCGAGAAGACAAGGCAAGAGAAGGATATAAAATATGGTACATGGTGGTTTTATTTCTTTCTTCTTCCAAATAAGTACCATATTGTTAGGAGAAAATCATTTAGAGAAAATCATTCTTCTCTATTCAAAAGTCTAATCTGCTTTTGTACATTTTCACATACATACACTGAGTCAACATCTTGCAGAACTAAAGAATATTTTGTCTGATTATCAGGTAGATCTCTTTTTAAATAGGAACTGGGACTGAAAAATAGAAAATATGGGAAACTAGCTTCTCTCTCTGACTTTTCTGGCTCTGTGAGGATACGTGTTTTGTGGTGTGGATGGGTTACTTTTTTCTTCCAACTGAATTTTCTTCTGTTCTACATACCAATCTCAGATACCAACTACATAAAGAACTGTATTTTGTCAATATTGTCAGAGAAAGTGAAGGTCATCTACAGATTCTTGGTGGATGTTTGCCATACAAAACAACAAAGACAGCTATGCAAAGCACACATTAATCATTTAGGCTTATTAACTATTACTTTTTATGGAACTGCATTATAGGCTAAAGACCTATGACTAGATTTTTATCTGGAAAAAAAAATTCTTTTAACCTATTTTTTTTTTTTAACCTGGAGCTTCTTACTTAAAGTTGGGAACAAAATAAAACAGTGTAAGTGAAAGAACTTTCAAAACAAAGGAAGCCATGTCATTCTGTGTGACAGTGGCACTAAAAGTAGTGTTAGAATAACAACAACAAAAATACCCCAAGCACTCACTCTATTGCAATTCAAGGAGTATAAACATAAAGAATCTAACTTTCTTTAAATGACACCTACTCTCTCTAATCTGCATTTGTTATATGAGTCTTCATACATTTTCTGGGTGTTTAATAAATGTTCAACAATTAAATCATTACAAGTTATTCTGTCTTAGTTGTATTTGATAATTAAGACTAGTTGTGTCAAATTTATTTTTGGTTAAAGCATGGATCCCAGGAGAGCAGGGATTAGATGATGTGCACCTTTAAGACTATTAAGACATATTATAACTGGCCCACACTCAGTCATGACTTCTTATATGATGGGAATCTGGATAGAAATCATCCGAGTGGCAGCATATTAGGAATTCTAATTAATTCCAAGTTTTCCCCCTTTATCAAATCACTGAGCCTGACCAGATTCACATAAATCTGAAACATCACCCACTGACGTGACCGAGCCCCACGCAATGGGTAGAATGTGGGTGGACAGTCACATCACGGCAGAGAGGGCTGGAAAGTAAGTGCAGAAGTGAGACAGCTAGCTGGCCGCGTGGCCTTGAGAAACTAGCTCCCTTCCCTGAGCTGCAGTTTCCTCACGGGCAAAGTAAGGGGAAAATAATTCTATCTTCTCCATAGGACTCTTGAGAGGAATCAACGTGTGATTGTAAAGCCAGAACTCAGGGTGGTACCCACTGATGAAGATTCAACAGTTTTTCAAATCCAGCTTCACCAGTTTGTAGCTATTTTATGTTGCTTGGTGTCTGTTCTCTTTGGGGGCACAATCTTCTAACATGTAAAATGAGAACGGTAACATATTCTCAACTAGATTATTGTAGAAATTAAGGGGATCTACTGATCCTGTCACATATTAGTTGCTGAGAAGCCACTAACTTGATACAGGCTAAGTACAGACTTCAGGAGTAGCAATGAAGACAGACTGGAGATTATATCCTAAAAAAACGGGGAGCCATCCTCTAGGGTGCAATATATACTCAAAATTAATGACCAGCATATGATGTCATGTCCCCAAAGTTAGAGTAAACGGATACAAGAGACTGAAGTAGCTGCGGTCCTGCTTACGCCCCTCCCCCGCCATCCCCGGGTGACTCAGCTTGGGAGTCTGTGTCTCCCATCCCCACAACTCTGTGGACTTAGAAGTTCTAGTTCTCAGAGGAGGAACACTTTCACCATTAACCTTTAAGCTATCACTGCACCCTGGTCATTCCAGGCTTCTTGTGCCAAACTACTAGCAGGCAAGGCAAAAATCATTACCCAGATCATCAGGGCAAAGTGAGAAACAAGGACAACTCTGGTTAGCACCCAGGTGATCTAATGGAGTGTGTCTTGGTACTCTCTCCCCCAATTTTGATGGCAAAGACAGTACTATGATTTCTATGACCTGCGAAGGGATAGGAGTTTGAGTCATCTCACCTGATGAGACACACGGACCAGCAGAGATGCTAGCTGAGGGTGAGAGGACCGAGGGCAAGGGGAAGGAAAATGATGAGTACCAGCTGCAGCCTCGAGACCAGCTGCAGTTGCACTGGTGGGGGTTGTAGTTCATCCCATTAACTTTTTTTTTTTTCCCCAGAAAATACAACCAATCTGTATCTTGCAATAGTTATTTCTAGAATTCATAACCTGAAGCAAATAGATTTCGGTGGCACTAGGGGAAGACTGTAGGTGATCCAGTGCTGTACCATCTGGATTTCCCTTTCAGGACTGTGGTGCTCAGTCCTCCAACTGGAGGAAGTGATGGTGGCTGATGGCTCCCTACTGAATCCATCTCCAGGAACTGCCTGCAGCTAAAGAGAACCACCTCATTCAAGATCATATCCATCTCTAGGGGCAGGGTAGCCTGAGTCACTATCCCAGCTTCAAAACTTCCTATGGAATCACCTGAGCCCTTTGTTGTGATGACACTGTAATTCACTCCTTCAAACTGTATATGAGTACCATTTCATTGTAGTTCTATCAATGTTGGTTATTACCACATCGATAACCAGTTAAAACTTACACCTGCATAATTTTAGCTATTAAATTATATGTATTATTATTACATTGATATCTTAAATTCTCTAGCAATATTATATCAGGAGGAATCTATATATCTGTGTGTGTGTAGTGTATGTCTACACACACACCTATTATCAAATGATGATTTATAGGTAAAAGGCAAAAAACACAACAAGTGCAAGATTCTTTGGGTTTACTGTAAAAAATCAAGATTCTTCTTTTCTACTTCCCCACTACAGAGTTTTGAAAAATACTATAAAATAACAATCTTTGGCATGTTTACCACCCAAGTCTGATGTGATCAATATTTATGAATCTATCAAGTCTTTCATATTGTATGGATTTCTAGTTACCACTGATCTCAGGATACCTCATATGAATGCAGAATTCATTTCTAATTTCAAAGTCAGCCACATAGCCCTATCCCCTTGATTAGCACTGAGCTAGCTTCCTACTTGAAGCACATGCTGAACAAAGGACAAGGTGAATGACAAGCCTTTATTTGCTGAGACACCTCTGCCAACGTAAAATTGGAACCCGCAAGTCATTAAACTGATACTGTAAACCCTGTCGCAAACCTTTTCACTGGCAGGCATTTCAAACAGACCTTATCTCTTAACCTTGTCCACTGGGCCAGAAGCCTAAACTGTCCCTGAGAATGGCCACTGTCCCTGAGACATTTGTTTCTTAATCCTTTTCCTGGAGGATGGGAAAATACCCTAGAAGGTAGCTCTCATTGTATCAGTCCAAGTAAATGCCTGCAATTTTCTTTGAGACTAAACAAACCAATGGAAGATTTTATAACAGCTAATATTTGCATAGCAATTTATAGCCTACAAATCCCTTTTACATACATGAATTGCACTAAATCTTTGAGACAATTATCTACTGCATTTTAAAGTTGAGCAAATGGAGACTTGGAAAGGTTAGGCAGTATTACCTAAGATTCTGTTCATAAATATATTCTATATTTCAATATATGTTAAATCTCTATAAACTAGAGGAGGATGTAGAGAAGAAAAATATCCTCATCTCATTTACTAGGTGAATATTACACAGCAGAAGATCAAGTGAGTGATTTATTGCAAACTTGGGTTATCACTGAACCCCTCAGGGGAAAGTGTTAGTTTGAGCGTGAACACTTCTCTAAGGGGAGACAGACTTTGAGGTAGAAAATAAAAGAGCAGAGAACTACCTTCCTCTTATTTTTATCTTTACCTTAGGAAGCAAAATAATTTTTCAGTAGATTAAAATAATTCATAGCTAGATATACTGACATTAGTAACGTCCTTGAAAACAATTGGTTCTGTATCCTAACAGGTACAGTTAATTACTAAGGCTTATAAGGGAGAATGTTTTTGGAAAGCTTATGAGCTATAATCACTCTAATCATCATTGGAAAGAAGTTTCAAAAAATAACAAGTTGCACTTTCATTCATTTAGACTGAATGATGGAATTCTAAAGAGAATGTTTGTAGTTAATGAGCATCTCAGTTTGTGTAAGGGAAACTGTCTAAGGTTTATTTTCCAGTTTGGGTCCACCAATATATTAGTCTAGCAGATGGAATTAGCTCTTCTAAATTTATAAAACTCAAGGAACAATTTGGTTCCACATGAAATTCCACTGAGCATTTAAATCACAGTAACTCTTCTCATATTGAGACAAAAATTCAACTTAATTGACCATCAGTGACTAATACTAGATTAAAAAGTACATCACTTTAGCGTTAGTTACATTCTCTCTTACATAGCTGCTTATGCACCGTTATACTGACAAATTAAATTCTAACAGATCTTGAAGTGTTAAGACTAATTGTACAGTTTTTCACTGCTTCACACAATCCCACTCTAGTTATTATATGAGTCCACATTTAGTAAGAGACACTTTGATTAGTTGCACTTAATATTCAATTACATGAGTATGCATCCAAATATTTCTCTTGTCCATTTGGATTTCAAGGTATTCTTGTCATATTGATAGGGAACAAGTCACAAAAACAGATCCAAAGGACTTCTGATTTTATGCCTTAATATTCATGACCAGAATTAAAACTTTTGCTAAAGTATAATCTACTGCCTTAATATAATGTTTAAAATTTTACATCATTTGTAATCAGTAACCTTTTCCAGGGGAGGACAGGGAATTAATAATAATCATAAAATAAGCATTTTTCTGAATGTTTAACCAATGTATTTCCCCTCTTACAGTGGGAAACTCTTGTTTGTAACCAGTGTTGGAGGAAAAAAAAAAACAAAACCAGCATTAGAAAATAGTCAATACTGACATGAAACACATGCCCCAAACTTTTTCCTTCTACGGAAGGCATGATTTGGTACCTTGCCTAAGCAAATATACCTTTAGTAAATATTTATCATCACACTTACTCATTTATGAACATATAACTTTTTGTGAACAGTGGACTATGAAGAATACATTATTTCTTCCCATGGCAAATCTATTCCATCTTCACCCATTTCTGCCATTAAATTAAACATATTCCAGACTACAACCGCATTCCCAGGTCCCTGGCGCACATCTTCTCTGCCCAACAGTTAGGTATTGTCAATGACTTTTGCTGCAGATCATTACTAGGAAACTAACCATTGCTGCCTAGCAGCTAGAGCCAGGAAGACTAACCCAGAGACAACTGACATCTTCTCTCCATCTTATCCTCCCTTCCTGCCTTCCTCTCTATGCTCCCCCACGACCCACCCCAACACGGCACCAGAAAATGTGCTTCCTTTTCTTCCTGGCTACTGTTCATAGTCTTCTTAATAACCACCTGCCCACACTCCAGCTTCCCGGATGGTGACTCAAGGGTAACTAATTCATCAGCATCCACCAGGCCAACCAGACGCTAAGGTATTGCTTTCCTGTCTGCAGATCCGGCTACTGAAGTGTCTCCTTCTTGTGATAGCTCACACTTTAATTCTGGACACTTGTTGGCTGGGCTATTCACTGAATTGCAGACTTGGTGCTACGGTTAATCCCCTTCGTTTGGAGAGGGGACTTCTTAACCAATGCCCCCTCACCAAAAATAAATAAATAAAAGATAACTTAATAAAATAAAGACAGACAACAATGATATAAATCAGCTAAAGTATTTTTACCTTCACCACTACTTATATAAAATATGATGATGTATTTTTGATGCATGTGCAAAGTCTTATGTGTGCAGGCTACCATCTGTGTGTGCACTGTATGTGTGTGTGTGCACGTATGTGCATTAGATACAGAGAGCGAGACAGGCAGCAGTCTGGAACCGTGTGTATGGTGTTAGTGTTAAATTTATATCATTACTGATAGCACTTCCTCTAGTCGAGTGTTTTTTTTTAAATGCCATTGGTCTCCTTAATCTTTATCTAGAGGAGATCATGCCTACATTTCACACGTTACAGTGCACATGTTTCAATATTTTTCCAAAACTTATTTTCTGGAGAGGAAAACAAGTCATTAACTCACGTTAATTTAGCAGATTATGCTTATTTCCTAAGGCACTAATTGCTAAAGAGGGAATAGCTCACTATATAGAAAAGACGATGCCGTGACCTCACTAGGCTGATGTAACCTTCCACCAACAACGGGCAGCGGCTCAAACAGACTGTTGTGTGCACTTCAGCGAGAAGCAGATTGTTATGGTTGCCGAGAGAAACTTTCAGCCACAAGCGAGAGGACAGGCCGAAGCTGGACAGCTGGGCAGCGCGGGCCCACGACGTGCCTGCAAATATACAGTGACCGTTTCTTGTTGCACCTTAAACAGAGAGGGCTCTATTCTTCCGGCCACGATCAGCCTCATTGCCGGGTTTATATTTACAGCCGGCCTCTCTGCCATCTGTGCACGTGGCCTATACTGCATCTCTGAGGAACTGGAGAGGCATTATTTGAAGACCTGATTAAACAGCCAGGAAAAAGTAATCCATCATGACAAGGAGGGGACTGTAAGGCAGTCACAGCGGTGCTCTGCCACGCTTTCCGATTTTTGTCTTCATTTTCTTTTACTTTCATTCTGATCCAATGCCAGATACAATAAACACTGACCAAGAGGGTACAATCTAATGACAACATCTTACCAATCCTGATGGGAGAAGAATGACCAAACTTCCCCCAGGCTTGCCCCAGCCAGGAGGTAAATGGCGTTCCTGCCAAGGGGGAGCCTTGCTCTTTCATGGTCAGAGTGACCCAAATGAACCGGGCCTGAGCAGAATGCAAGATCCTGTCGCTACCTGTTGTGATCAGAGCTTCCTGGTGTAAGTGAAGTTGAAAGTCTATAATCGGTTGATTGAATGAGCTGGACTGCTGGAATATTAAGAGGAAACAGTTTTATTTTCTCCTGTTATCCACTTTCAAACACTGTGTTGGATCTATTTCCTAACCCAGATAGTAACTTGGGCCACTACTCAGGTCTTAAGGGCAAGTTAACGTATTGTAAAAGTCTTATCTTCAGGTATTAAAAACAACAGTGCAGACAGACAGACAGACAGAGACACACACACACACTCACACCAGTGAGATCTAAATCAAGACTTAATGTTCAACTTTAAGTTTATTCCCTCCTCCCAGAGGAAGCATAAGCCCAAAAATTGGGACAGGACAGCCAGACAGTCTGTCACTTATTTTGTAGTCTTTTGGGTCTATTTTTACCCCTCTGCTTCAGGCTTTTTGGTAGGAGGAGAGGATGAATTTGGAGTAAAGAGACAAGGACTATTTTTCTCAACTTGTGCTCTTAAGAGTCCGGAGTCATGGGAAGCATTCTCATGCCTTTTTTTGTGGGGCAGCTCTGTGGGTCTTTCAGAGGCCCCTCCATCCTAGGACTCCCCAGCTTGGATGCCTTCCTGAAGCAGGCACGGCATGGTCTGGCTGGCCTTCTGCACCAGCTCCCAGCTCAGCTTCATACCAGGCAGTGCCCCTCTTCTGTCTTTTGGTGGCTGCAGCCTCAGCGGCTAGGACCTTGTGGGCAGGGTCCTTCCAAGATGACGTCAGCCCTGCTTTCTGCACGTGCAACTCATACCCTTGCTCTCCCCAAAGGTGGACAGAGAGCTTCTCCCCACAGTTGCCTTTCCCTTTCTCCTCCCAGGTTGCGGGCAGCTCCAGATACCCTTAAGTCAGAATAAGTCGCCCAGTTTCTATCTTTGCAAGCACTTCCCAGTAAAATACACACACACACAAACACACACAAACACACACACACACACACACACATAGACTCTGTTCAAGGGGTTTTCTTGGTGCCTCCACAGCTTGACTTGGGGAGGAAAGAACACACCATGATAATCTCTAATCCTATGAATTTCAGCACTTCAAAGCATCCTCCACTCCTAATGGCAGCTACAGGCAATGGTCACCAGGCCTGTGTGGTCAGCACCAACAAGTCCTAGGAGAATGTATCTCACACCTCTCTTTAGAAATGGGATTACTTATCTTGCATCTTCGTCAGCTTTATGGCCTTAGCTGAAAATCAATGCTAACTGGAGTCCTCTTGTTCTGGGACTTGTGTGCCAGCCAGTATTCACGTAAATGTCGCCATGTTGTCACTGCTAATGAGATTAACGTGTGGCTTTCAGACCATGGCTCGCGTGAGAGACCGTGGTTTTAGAGGTTCTTTTTCTCCTACTTATCCATTACTGTGTCAGCAGAAGACCGTGTACTTAGTCACAGAAATGAAGCTACCCTAACCCTTAGAGCACGTTAAGTGAAGGGAAATAAGTAGTCCATCAGAGAAATCGATCTTGAACAAGAGTTAATTGTCCCTTTACATTCCTAGACAGTTCCTTTCACTGCTTTACCCATCTGGGATGGCTGTTCTGTAGTTGCTTTTTTTGTTTTGTTTTAATCAAGAAAAAAACAGAGAAAGTCATCATTGTGAGCATTATTGTGAGAGTCTGAGAGTCTTCCGATAATTGGTTAGGAGTGCACAAAAGGTAAGACCTCAATGGGCACATTTTCAGTAATAAAAGCCAAAGAAAGACTATGTCTCACATACTTCTGTAGTTATACAGAAATAGCTACTTTCTAGTAAATTTACTGCAGGGAAAGATTAAGACAAGATTAAGTCACATAAAGAGGAAAGAATGTGGCTAAAAAAAAAAAGTTAAAATGAACATTATCAACAGATGGTATTAAAAACTTTTCATAAGAAGTATGAATACTTAATACTTTGAATATGAATACTTTTGATCTGTATAAACAATTGTTCAGTCCCTACTTTAAAGGAAAAAAAAAAAAGAATGGATGGTTTTGAACTTCTTTAGTGCCACGATGTTTCAAAGCAGCTGACCAGTTTTTTCTCTTGGTTTGCTTTGTTTATTTTCTGGTAGGAATTATACTGTTATGGGGATATTACATAATATATCTAATAGACTTATGCTAGTTTTGAATATACCACCATATTAAACTTCTAAAAGACTATATAATAAAATAAAATTAAGACTTTATCAATTATAGAAAAAAGGACAATTTATCAAAATGTTTAAAAAAGAGAAACTTTTTACTTTCAAGTGATTATTCTGCTAATTTTCTGCCAAATTCCATTGATTTAAAATCACAAATAAGTATGTATGTGTGTATACAAACATATGCTTATCTACTTTATATATATACACATCTATATATGTTCTATATATAGAATATACATCCCATATATAAATATATATATTTTATATTCATATGACTCTAGAATATGTATGTTCCATATATATATATTCTATATTCATATGAAACACTGAGAAGAAAGGCAGGCCACAACAGAAGGGGGAAGGTAGTAATTTACTGGTTGTTGTCTTGACACCCATAGGTACCTACTGTTCATGATGACTGGGTCTCACTGGATGGAGATATATATCTATATTTATAAGTGTAAATAGATATAGATACAATTTACTAGCACAAATACACCGTCAGTACACAAATGTACATCTGGATTAACTCAATAACTTCAAATTGACTTTGAGAAGAGGGAAAACAAGATAGATTTTACGAACAATCCACGCATAACTGTAACTACAGCAACCAGAGCAAAGTTGGCCGCATCTTACCAGGCTTAGGGACAATGAGCTGTGCACTGGTCTGGGCATTTCCAGCTTCATTTTCAGCCACACACTGATAAAAGCCTTCATCCGACTTCACCACCCCAAGGATGCGTAAGTTGCTTCCTCCCTAGGGAGGAGAAAAAGCAGGTGAAATATTTGAAAGAGCAAAAAATGCAAAATGACAAAATGAACCCAAATTTATTTTAAAAAAAAACTTCACAGAAGAAACCAGGAGGCCAAGAGGGTCCTCAGTCTCACAGGGATGTCCCACGTCACCTGGGGAATGTCACAGATACCCTAGACTGCTGAGTCCTCCTACAGCAATAGAATAACCTAGTTCTGCAATGAAAAAAATACACTCTCAAAAATAAACATCACCTTCCATATCTAAATGAGCAGTAAACAGAAAACTCTTTTATTAGGTATGGAAGAAATAGAAGTAAGTATAAAAGAAATCTCATTCTTTTCCCTCTATTGAAGTAAATAGGTTTGACAGCTGCTGGAGGGGGAGTGGGGAAAAGGAAACAAAAATACTGCTCTTTGCAGCTTCTAAAGGACAAGAAATCCACGCTGGATATTTTCTGGAAGTGTTTGCCGAGAAAAAAAGTCTGAAAATCCTTTTAAAAGTGTGTGCCCTTTCAGGGATTTGGAGGAAAATATGATGGATATTTTACACCTATGTCGCTCTAGTTATATGGCCGAAATGTCTCACCTTCAGTAACCCATAAATTAAACACAGCAACGTTAACTCAGGTTTTATATAAATTAGGCCGCCATCTTTTTCAAGGATGGGTGATAAAATGATTTGAAATAGCATTTAATTATACTAACTCAGTTTATCTTCGATAGTGTAAGAATTAGTTCAGTAAGTGAGATGTGTTAAATCACTTCCCCTGAAGTCATTAAGAGATAAATATTACCTCGTGGGGAATTCTTAATTGTTTTTAGTGTCTTGTAGTCAATTCTCAGCTGATGTAAAGTTCTCAGATAAAGCTGACTAACTTCTAATTAACAGTTCTCATATAAGTTACTGTTGCTGCTAAATGTTACACGTGTGACAGACAATGGCTCTCAGAGATCTGGAGCTTTGGGGGAAGTATTTTTAAGCACAATTTAATGTGAAGAGGGCTCATAGCATACATTTTCTTTTCACTTTAAGAAAAGAAACATTTAAATAGGTTGGCTATAATGAGTCATGCTGGGAGAAAGATTATTCAAACTGTAGGAAAAATAAATGTTGCTTTTTATCATGCATCCTTAAGGGCACTCAACAATTTCCTGTATGTGCAAGGAGCATATATTTAAGGTGTATACAACACATTTCAAGTTGCCCCATGGCAGGTCATTTTTAATTCAGTGATGGGGAAATAGCACCGCACTTCAAGGAACTAATGGATTGACGTGGCATTCAAAAGTTAAATGTTTTCCCTTTCTTATTATACTGTTCTCAACCAATTAAACAAATGCAACTAAAAGTGAAAAATGGTAAGTGGTGATAAATGTGATAAAGATATTCTTTATGGATTTCTTCCCTAAGAACCTTTATAGTATGACAAAGTGCATGGACAAAGAGATTAGGAAAGTTTCTGAAAGTCAACTGGTCACGGAAGAGGAATCCACCAGCACAGGCAGGGGAAAACCATGGAGCGAGCTTGTGCCTGAATTCAGAGGGCATTTACACTCGAAATCCCATTTTGCCGGGAGACCTGACTTGGAAGACCAGTCTTCTTGGGGTCTTGTCTGCATCTCAAACATAAGAGAAATGGACTGAAAGCCTCTTTCTTGAGCTGCAAAGTTCTTCAATATTTAAAAAAGTGTTTTTCCTATGTCTCATGTATTCATACACTTCAATTCAGAACCTCTGATGCTGAGTTACCCCAAAAGGAGAGTTTTCATAAAGCTTCTTCAAATGAGCCAAGCATTTTCCTGGTAACAGCAAAACCAACAATAATAATGATATGTCTTGATCACTCACTATGTCCCAGGACAACAACTCAGTGGATATAACACCCTTATTCCTGTCATTCCCCCCTCAAGGACAAGGGCAGAGAGTCCGCTAAACCTTATAGAAAGCACAAGAACTATTGTTCTCAGCTTCAATTCTTTCCAGTGTTCTAAATTACAAAGCAATGTGAACTCTGGGTCTCCATGGCTTCTCCACCACTGCCACCACCACTGTCAATGCCACCATCACCACTGCTCTTCTCTAGGCTCACGGAGGATCAGCTAGTCCTATCCGGAAGAGCAGTGAAGGAGCAAAGAGCAGCCATCTGTACTATCAAAGTAAGACTACCATAATCGTAAGTGGCACATCTCGCTGTAACTTCACTGTAATGGGCAAAAGTCAAAGTGGTAAGAGATTCCTGGCTTAGACAGTCTTTAACTAGGTTCTAAACTCTGTCCTCCCAAGAACCACCAAGGAGAATACTCAGAAAGTAATGGTCTTACATCCTCTATTTTTTCCCTTGTTTAAAACCTTGTCTGTAACCCAAGAAGGCTGGACAATGGCTGATTGATTACTCTTTTTTGGCTCAAAAATTCTAAGTCTAAAAAATCATTTGCTTTATTAGAACAATTTTCTTCACACATCATAAAAATTCCCAAGAGGAACTTTGTTCCAGGGAAAGAACAGCACGGAAAACATAGGAGACAATGAATGGGATTGTAAAGCTCATATGAAAAAAGATAATTACCACTATCTGAAAATAATCACTAGGAATGACCACATCTCCATTCTTCATCCAATTCACAGTGGGCACAGGCTTCCCAGAGACTGCACATTCAAACTCAATATCCATGCTTTCATAGGCATAGAGGTTGGAGGGATGATTTAAAAACCATGGCGGAACTGTAACGACAGAAAACAAAAGTGAGTGGGCGGGGATGTGAACTTGCAATGCTCAAGTCAAGTCTTCTCTGAGTTAAAAACAAATATTGAAACTATTTGTAATTCAAATAATTCCCATAAACACTTAGACTTTAGTTTACTTACAGGAACTACCAGAGGACACAATACACCCCCCCCAACCTCCCATGCAATTAAACAGTTGCCGTTAATAGTGTTTTGCCACAAAGAAGTTTTTAAAAAATGGAAAAAATATTGGCATATAATAAACATTCTGAATACCTAAGTATTTGTATCCAGTTGACCTACATAAAGGATGGTGGAAAGTGCGTAAAATTATGCAAACTGTGCTGATAAAGCAAATGAAGGGACACTACTATGACTGAGACAACCCAGAGGAGAAAACAAGAAAGCCAAGTGTCCCTGTAATTCAGGAGTTTCATTAGGATTTAGTTAAGGTGATGGACTCATTCCTGTTGAAACTGGCTGTGGCGACAGGACACTAAAAATGACTATCATTTTTACTGTGGACATATTTCTGTTGTCCCAGCAATTACCTATCTAGTGCATTACTACACTGTATTACTATTTTCTCAGCAGGGTACGTGATACACTAATTTAATTTAATGTCTTAATTACCATAATACTAGTTACTCTATGATGGAAATTTGCAATTGAAAGGAAAGCACAAATATAACACACCTTTGCTAGCAAATTTCTCAAGCTTGGTCCCTCAAAACCCTGCCTAGGAGAGGAATATTCTGAAAAGTGATGTTTATCTCCTTACACTGAGAATCTTAAAATGATGTCAGATTTGAATATTTATACTGTCTGAGATCCAGGTTAAATACACAATGAAGTAGCAGCCCTAGTCTCCTTTCAGATTGGAAATAAATATGCATGTTTAGTGGACATTTTTAAAGATTGCATTTTTTGTCGTTTTGGTGTTATGCTCAATGCGTAAGGAGTGCTGATTTTTGCTTCTTTCAGTAACCACCACACTTTGCTCTTTCCAACTACTATCAGCAAAACTTACCCCTGAAGTCAAAGTGAATTTGCCATCTTTGATGGTCACTGCCTTCTAGAAAAATAGGAGAGCCAGTGGAAAGCACCCAGGACTCAAGTCCTAGTTTTTCCACTGAATGATCTTGAAAATGAACTCTCTTTCTCTCTATTTTGCTCCCTGTCTTATTTTCCTTGTTTTTTAACTAAATATTTGGATCTCTAGTGCTAAACAACTTTCAATTTTTTAAATTTTTCACAAGTGTAAGTTGGTTTAGATTACTCAGCTGGGAGGTATTAATAGTCACAGACTAAAGACATGAAAAAAAATGTGTCTGAGAGCTCTTCTACAGGGAATGTGTCCCCACTGTATATAGGGTTAAAAATAATTATTTAGAGTTGATAATATTACTGTGAGATTTATTCTTTGACCGAGTTCACTGAGAATGAACCAAAAGACATCAGAAATATTTCCTGAATGTCTCTAATCAGATATATTAATTGTCTCTTTTGGATTCTGTTCTAAATTTTATCACAGATTTTGATCAAGAATTTATTTAACAGCCAACAGCCAATATTTATCAAGAGCTGACTGTACAATCTGTTACCCTCAGCACTTTATATGTATTATTCACACCACAACTCTTTGAAGCAGGTTCCATCATTCCCATTTCACAAACGAAGAGACTAAGGCATAAGGTGTTTAAATAATTTTTCCAATCATACAGCTGGTAGGTTCTACGGCCAGACAGGCTGACTCCCCCTCCTTACATGCTGAACTATTTTGTAATCGTTTTGCCCCTGGAAAATTCCGATGGAAGAGTAACTCAAAAATATTCCTGAAGGCTTAGACATAATAGAGTTAAGCGATTAGAGCTGTTAAAAAAAAGTAACACCATGTTATCTATTCCTTTTCTCCTTTTAAGTTCTTCTTTCCTGCAGCCTGAAAACTGCCCAAGTCTGCTCAGCCTCAGTGTTCATGTTCATCAGAATTCCTGGAATCACCCGTGCCCACATTAGAGTTTTCAAATTTTGAGTGACTTCCATCGGTGGATCTTGAAATTAACTTGTGGGAGTTGAAACTAAACTTTAAATATATATGTCTATAAATATAGACATGTACATAAACATACACCTATATATACACATACACACGTACATGTGTGTAAACCTATACACACACACACACATATATATATGTATATATCAGAGGAGAAAAGTAGAAAAGGAATAGGAAGAATTAAGAGTACAGAAAAAGAAAACAGGAAGAGAAAAGGACACCAAAGCTACACTGAAGAAAAGCAAAGTGAAGCCAGATTGCTTTGGTTTAAGTTCCAGTCTGTCCACTTACTACAAGTGTTTCCGTTAGCATCCCCCTTTATAACTTGGAGATAAGAATTGAGGATAAGAATAACCATTAATGTTTGTAAATGACAGTGCATCACTGTACGTTAAAGAAAAACAATACATAGAAAAACATCAGAGTGCATCAACTCCAAAATATCATACTGCATATACGTAAACACACATATTAATATGTAAATACATGGCTGGGTCTGTGTGTGTGTATGCAACAGCCTCTTTTTTTTTTAATTCCCCAAGTCTCCATTTTGACTTACCTTTCCATATTCTCAATGTCTAAAATAGTGTGCCTCATGCAGTGAAATTTCTTAAGAACAAACTACTGAATTTAAGTGACGTCCGTTTTCTGATAGTTTCGTGTAGGTTCATTCTGAATGTTTCCTCAACTTGAAGAGGAGGAATCATCTTCCTGTTTATTATCTTTCTGTGGAATTAAATCAACTGAAGCTGATCACACAGTGAATCCGGCAAACCTTCTGTTTCATTGATTAGTAAGAGACCCAGGTGACCCCTGAACAGCAGGGGGATTAGGGACACCAAGCCTCCGTGCAGTTGAAAATCCTCATGTGTAGCTTTACAGCTGGATCCACAGTTCTACATCCTAGGAGCATGTAGTACTGTAGCATGTATTCAATGAAGGAAATTCATGTCTAGTGGACCCGTAAGTTCAAACCTGTGTTCTTCAAGGGTCAACTGTAATAATAATTTCTGATTAAGGGAATAATTATTTGTTTAAGTACATAGTTGTAACTGTAAAATGGTAAAAATCACCGAGGCATTCTTGGTATTTTTCTACCTCCAAATGCCTACATGGTCATGATCTATCACCTGTAACTTTCTCATCTCTCTCAGGCTCTCAGCATTACACTGGATATCTTGTCTTCCCTGGCTGTCTAGGTACTTTCATTTCTTTATCAGGTTCCCCAATTTTCACATTATACCAGATGACATACAAGGATGACAAACATTGTCTCTTTCACTTAAATGGGAAGAAGAAGCATCAAGCAGCAATATTACACATGAAAAATGGGTCTAAATCTCATGCTTTCTGAAAATATTCTGCCTTTCTTGGACAGTGTCACCAGCCATCAGCAGATTGTGTGGTGAGGACAAGGGCTCATGATTTCTCTTCACATCTCAGAGGTTAATACACTGCCTCATTCACAGCACGTGCTCAACAAAGATTTGCTACTGCTGTTAATAAGAACTCAAGCAATAAAATGCACATGTTCATCCTTTCCTGCGGCAACAGTGGTACAAGATGAGGAGGAAGAGTTTGGATGATGTTATGGAAAACATGTACTTAACAAAATAATTTTATCACCCTGGAAAATAAAATGTCAGTAATTGATCAGAAAAAATAAAGAGCAAAAAATGATGCCACATGACCTGTTGGAGAAAAATCTATGTATGTGTTATTTTAGATACCTTTAAGAAATATTCTTGAAGCTCTTCTCTGTTTGAGCCAAAATAAAGTCCTTATAGGACTTGGGGAAAGTTCTTGAAAAGGTCTGAATATATAGACCTGGATTGGATTAGAAATTAGGTGAAAACTTTTCTTTTTTTTTTTTTTTTAAACTTTTCAACCTTGCTTTTAAATACTGCATCACCAAACTGCTACCTACTTTCCTGAACTTACCATCCACACATCCTTCACGTATACCCTATGACTAAATTTAACAATCACACCCAGCCTTTTCTGATCCCAAACATTTGTTCAATGTTTCCTCATCCTTCAGTGTTTTTTGTTTCATCTACCTATCCTTCATGAATCTACTTCTCCCCTCCAAAAAAATATTTTTTTCTTTTCTTGTAAAATTTCCTCCCCTTTTAGAAACCCTGTGGTGTGTATTTTAACTGATTTTTACAGCACTTTGCAAATTAGTGTTAACTTCTTTGCACAAGATGCTTTATCATGCTAACATAAATTCAATACATTGCTTAACATGTTTCTTGATCATTATGCTATCTGAGCAAGAGTGGAACAATGAGGTTTACCCAATTTTTCTCTTTTTATTTGATCTCTTTGTCTTTTTCTGTGATGAGCAGATAAGGATCTATTTACCCCATGTTAGGATTGCTTCTTAGAATTTAGAATCTAGGATATAACCACGTGACACCTTTCACAGCTCTGGAGTACTAGATTCTAACACAAACTAAGGCTGGGACTAACAAGTGAATATGACTTATCAATGGTTGTGGACACGTTTCTTCAGCCTTTTTTTTTTTTTTTTTTTTTTCTGATCATGAATCCCTGCCCAGCACTACATTCCTTAGAGGATATAATTTCTATTTATTCTCTAAGAAGAAACAACCATTCTTTCTCCATGAAGTTTTGTCCTTCATGAAGCTGACAATGGATTTTCCTGCTTCTTTCAGTGCCCTCTCCCTGGGCTCAAGTTTTATACCACTTAATGTTGTTAGATAACTTTCATATACATCATTATTTACTAACCAGACTAGGATTCTTAAAGATGAGGCCTGAAACACGCACTTTTTCTTTTAATTCCTTTTGAATATTAGCATAGTTCCCCCTCCCTTCCACTCTTGTGAAAGGAATAATTCACTACTTTAAGCTGTTTGGTGGCCAGCAATTTCTTAATGACTAATAAAAATGAAGTACCATGAATTTTCAAGTTTATCAAATCATTCCATTCACATACTTCTAGCCCATTTCAGAGAACGGCTTAACATGCACATACAATGCTTAAGCAATTTCAGGCAAGATAGTGATTTTGTTATACTTTCCTTTTTCAGCTAGAATAAAATTCATGACCAGAAATAAATTACCCACATTTCCATCAGATCTTGGTTTCTCAGGATCTTCTTAAGTACTTAGAGTACATATGGAGAGAATTATTCTACCTTAGGGGCTGAATAGTGACTACAACAGAAATATGAAAAATAAAATTCTGTTCTTAAAAGTGCTATCATATTTAGAAATGATTAATAGATGAGATATTCCTCTATACTGCAATCTTTAGAGTTGTAAAATTAAACATTAAAGTAAAAGTCTTTTCCAAATTAATTACTTTTTAAGTAAGTTTCAATGCTATGACTAATGATTTGAATTCTGTAGAGTGAAATTTCTTCTGTAATTTCAGCCCCAAAGTCATCACCCACAACCTAAGCAACATCAAAGGCTTTATTTCACGTCAACGATGCCTCCCAAGTATTTTAGTGACATCCTCATTACTCACAACTCTTCTTTAGACTTGGATTCTAGCGTTTTTACTTTTAGATAAAGTGTTTAGCTATTCTTTTCCAGTTATTCAGGTACAAAATAAATGTGGGTCAATTCTAAACTACTAGTCTAATACACATAATTAATACTCTCTGTATCACCTTACCTTTGAGAAGATTCTATACACTCTAAAGATCTACCACAGCTCTTTGAAATTGCAAGAATGTATTTTTAAAGCCAAGAAGTTGATTTAAATGAACAACAGGAAGCACAAATCACTGGTGAATGATAAACAAGAATCAAGTTTAAAAAGAAAAAATTGAGACTTTTTTAAATGAGATTTTGTCAGGAGAAAAATAAAATTACCATGAGCCTTGAGGGGCTACATTTTGACCCTGAGAACAGTGAAAAGCAAGCTGGTTTCCCTGGAGCAGAATAACTCTATTCTAAAAGAGCTAATTTGTTGTTGAAATAACAGGCATAAACCCATTAGTCTTCTCTTGAATGCAAATACCTCAAGATTCTGATTACACCAAATATCTAAAATATGTTTGCTGCCAAATCAGGCTAAGTCCATACACAAAATAAATGAGTTCTTTCCAGTGTAGTCTCACAACTACGTCAACAGATAATTTCACCTTAAGGGGCCATAGTTTCACATGTAATCACATCCAGATGACTATGAGGGAAGCCATCTGGCGTTGAATGTAGGTTTAGTGATGACGTATCATGGGGGGAAATATTCTTAATAAATTCAGGCTTACATGTTAAATGTACCTCGACAAAATCCTACTTTTATCGAATAACGTTTCTAAAAGACAATTTATAGATTAGAAATTGCTCTTTCATCCCATAGTTTCAATTCTTCCTGCACCAACTTTTGTTGCCAAAATAACTTTCTTTCAGCTAACAATCTCTAAATGTGTAATCCTCCTTCTCCTTCATTTAACAAGGAACTGTGTGATGTATCTCTGCCCAATCCAACACTTCTCTCCAGGCCTTTTATGTGACAAGTGACTTGAAGTCTGCTGAATATTACCCTCTAGTTTGCCCCTTCCTACCTACGTATCTGTTCTCCGCCATAGGACTGGCTGTTGAGATGTGCATTTCATTCTCTATTGAAGTTGTCTTTCACACACACCTCTCTGTATTCTCCCCCCACCCCACCCCCCCAAAATTAAGCTGGGGTAAGCTGGGTTCCAGTGGTAAATGACTGGAACGCATTCCACATTGGAAATAAAAGCACACTTGAGTTTTGTTCTAATTATTAATATTGACTGGGGCTCCCATTGTTCTGGAAAAATGAGTTTTAAGCTGTGGATTTTATTCTTAGCATTTTCTATGGGAAAAAAAAAGTTTCAATCTAGTCTGACAGCAATCATTTCCAGAGAGAGAGTAGTGAGAGGTTTGGATCCTCTTAACAACTGCGAGGATGTTCACTGTATCTTTGCCTGGCATATGTGTAAGCCTAGGTAGCATGTTTAATTGTACTTCATTTTCCCTCAAACAGAAGTAAACACATCGTTGCTGGAAGCTACACGACAGAGAAGCAGGTGAAGCAACCATCCATTCCACCGTGGCATCAATCTGCAGAAGAATCCACTAAGCTAGTAACTTAAGGACAGGGGCTGCCTTATCTCTCTTTCTGTCCCCAAGGCCAAACGTGAGATGGATACTAACAGACGTTTGTTAGATAAATAGGCATCGGTGTGGTTCAGTCTTCATAGGCTAATGCTTTGGCATTGCCACCTTCGGGTGACAAATAAGGAGTAGCTATGGAAAAGCTAGATGAGCAAAAAATATTTAAGAATAAAGGTGGGGGGGTGGGTATAGCTCAGATGGTAGAGCAAATGCTTAGCATGCACGAGGTCCTGGGTTCAACCCCCAGTACCTCTTCTAAAAACAATGAAAAATAAATAAAGATAAACAAACAAACTTAATTACCTCCCCTCCAAACCAAAAAAAATTTTTTAAATAATAAAGGTAAATTTTTCTTCTAAAGTTAATTCCAATGACAACAACAGAATATTAGAAGCATCAAACTATAAAGCCATTCTGCTGTAGCTTCCAAAGACGGTATTTTAATCATCTTAGAGAAATAAAAGTTGCGCTCTTTTGACTTTATTTTCTGCCCCATCAGCACGTCTTATTGAGGGCATAATATGCTGAAAACTCTGCGCTCCTATCTAAAACTGGTCTATGTACTGTGAGGATGAAGAACAGCTGATCTTCAACCTGGAGAGGCTTTTTTTTTCTTTAAATGTGCTTGGAAACTGTTTTAGATCTCTTCTCACAGTTTTCTTTATCCAGACAAATAATTCCCTTCCTTTCCTCAGTTTCAGCCGTTCCTGAAATCAGGGTTGTTTCTCTCTAAGTCCAGACTGAGCTTTCCATTTCTCTCTTTAATTGTAGAGGTTAGGACCAAACTGGGAGAATGATGTTGTGGGGCTGAAAACAGTGATAAAAGTGTTTTTATCAAGGTCCTAATTCTCCATGCTTACTGAGGTTATTGCCATGTCTTTGAAAACTTGATTCGTGTGCCATCAATGTCCTTCAGTAGATACTGGCAACTCTCCATCAATTCAGTTTGTGTGTGTGTGTGCGCATATGTATATAAACACATAATCACATATTTAATACATGCACTTCTATATATTTATGTACATATTTGTGGTCCTATATAATTCTACGTAAACTATAAAATCATATGGAATACCTATATTTGCAAGGTTATCTGTACACATAGACATGCAAAATTATACATCCACACATATACAATTTATAAACATCTCTTTGCCCAACTTTTAATTTTAGCTGTGAAGAAAATGGCAACATGTTAAAAAAAACATTAAACTATTAACAAACATATGTTGTATGATGACAAAAAAATAAGCATTTAGAATGAGTAATCCAGTTCCTAACACTGCATATTGACAGAAATTTAAGAGTTATTATATTTCCCTCAGTCAAATATTTCCCAGCTTGCCCTCCTGGTATTTGAGAGAAAAAGATGTGGATACTCTCAAAGGCTAGAAGAAAATGTTTCTGTCATGCCTGAGAGCGACTTCTGTGTATTTTTAAACGCACAGTGAAGAGTTACAGTAAATTACAGTAGAAACTTTATTTATTTTGTTAGGAGTAGATATGAGGGAATCTCCCAGCACAGTTAACTGAGAAGACGATGGCTTCTAAGATGTAACTAATTCCCTTCCCTCAGTACCTAATGAAATAAAAAGTAAGTCCCAGCGCACACACACAATTCACCTAGTACAACCAAAGAAAAGAAAGCACAGTCAATTGTATTAAAAAAAAAATCAAAACAGACAATTCTGGCGTACAGTAGAAAGGAAGAGTGGGATGTAGTTCCTCATCTGTCCTGAAGCCCAGAAACCCCCCTGGAGTTTGGGGAGAAACCTAAGAATTCTCAGTAACACCTCCAGAACTGAATCAATGTGAAGCCTGTGGGTAGCCTTATGTTCTTCCTTCCTTTTCTATTGACCAGAAGCTGCAGTGACCAGACCTGAGGACTACTGCCCCCTTCGTGGAAGGGAATAGGAGACACACAAGCGTGCAAAGCTGAGTGCTCGACTGAACTCACTCCCTTACCATTCCTGCTGGTTATCAAAAAATGAATAAAACCTAAAATACCCAGCACTTTAGACTGGAGCCCACGAGGTCTCAGGCAGGGTGGTAAATAGGTCTAGCAGTAATTCCCACTATGTTAGAACAAACAGTGTCTGGACAGAGCCACCCACACATGAGTAAGATAAATGACACATATGACAAATATGGAAATATATTACAGGCAAAAAGAGAGAGAGGGAGAGGGAGAGAGAGAGGGAGAGAGAGAGGGGAGAGAGAGAGAGAGAGAGAGAGAGAGAGAGAGAGAGAGAGAGAGAGAGAGAGGGAGAGAGGGAGGGAGAGAGAGAAGGGGAGGAAAAGTGGTGGGGGGGGGGGGGGGAGGAAGAGAGAAAAACCAAACACTCAACACAGAAGAAAATCAGAGGGTAGGAGCAGAAATGCCTCAAGTGGTTTCACACAAAGGATTTACTTATTATAAAAATAAATTCAACAAAACTAGAGGTCAAAGACTAGAGGATAAACAACAGAACGAAATGAAAAGGGAGGCACTGGACCTAACGAAGCAAATCAGGGAGCAAAACGCCACCATCCGAGAGCCAACACATAAATCAGAGAGCACAAGGGGCATAAGGGGCACCTTACAAACTGCGGTACCCACACGCGGGAGACTGGAAATAACCGCAGTGAGTGTGCACGGAGGAGGCACAGGGCCTAAAGTAATCACGGAAAGAGGCCACGCAAAGGTGAGGTAATATTAAGATAACGCATCCGGATGCAGCAAGCCCACAAGTGGAACAGAAGATACAATCAAAGATAAAATAACAGGATTTTTTTTCCCCTGAAATATAAATCTGAATTTTCAGGTTGAAAGACTATACCCTTTTCCTGGGGGAACTGAATACACAACCCTCAATAGTGAGACATATTTGAGCTATTGAATCTGGAAGAGAAAGAATTATTTGAGCATCCAGACAGAAAAATCAAAACCAAAACACATGTACAGGGAGTGAGGGAAATTGGGTTCCCATATAGTAATGTCTAACGTCAGAGAACAATGAAGCAATATTACCCAAGAATATTAGACGTGATTGTTCACATACAAAGCTATGTTCCCAATTCTGCAAGTCCTCAGAAAACACAGCACTTTCTAAAGTCAGTCTGACAACAAAATCTAGGCAGTTAAGAAAATCATTAGAATTAAAAGTTACGCATTGCGACAAAAGAACTAGTGATGAATACTGCATACAAATCCATACAGAAATAAGAGTAAACACATGGAAATAATGTTTAGAGAAGACAATTCAATTATTATAAACCTGGACAGTATACAACTAAAGCCATAAATACCAAAAGCGGAAGGTGGGTAAGCGAGAGGATGGATGGGACTGCTAACCTCTCCTCCTAGTCCCTCAAGGCTCCCATCTTTCACAGCAGTGATTTAATCAATTGTGTCTTTAAATTAAAAAATGAACTTAAAAAGACTAGAAAACAGTACCTCTAGCTGCATCACATTATTATAAACGCATTTCTACCTAACTACCCAGCTATTTATGTACATAGAAGGCTGAATGGAACACTGAGATTTGGGATGGCTTTTAATTCACATAGGTTATCTTCACAAAATTAACAGAGTGCTTTTTCTAGAACAATTTTTTTTAAGGAAGCAAATAGTCTAAGATATTACAGTGATTATGGAAGTGTAGATATAGATCCTTTCTCTTTTCATATTTTTAAAATTTTCAGTGATTATAAAGATATTCATGAAAAATCTACCTTCTGGGAAGACTTAGTATGACAGCTTAAAATACTAGAATCCACTGGAAATTCTAAGAGCTTGTATAAATAGTACATATGATATAAACAGCAGGTAAACATACATATCTTTTTATTTTATCATATGTCTCCACTGGGTTTTGAAAGAACTTCAGGGAGACTCCTGTTGCTGGTGGGGGATGAGAGAACATAAACTCTTAAGGGAGATCATGAGCGGTAAGAGCCACACTAGGTTTCCTACCTCGAAGGTGGTGAAGGGAGAATGTATACAGGATGGCCTGGAGGAAAGCACTTACAAGACAAAGGAGAACCTGGAACTCTGACTCCTGGTTCTAGCTCTCCTATACGTCAGACTATAGACACAAAACAAGTTACCGGACTTCTCTTGACTTCAGTTTCTTTGAAAACTCAGAAGGTTGAATTGGAAGCCAACTGTTCTAATTCTTTGGCACCTCTTCACATGTTGCTGGTGAGGGGTGGCTGTGATGTCACTTTCCAATCCTTTAATACCTTCAAGGAAAATACTGCCACTGTGTATACTGAGCTCCCGTATTCACTTAAAACTTCAGGAGAGCATTCTCTGCTGCTAAAGCAAAGAAAGTAAATTATCCCCAAGCTTTTTTTCCAGCTTTAAAATTTCTGAGAGTCTAATCTGCTAGTATATTCAGCTGGTCCAATGCTGTTCAGCTTCAATAGTTTACATCAAGTTGATTTAGAGAAGAATGAACAGGGAAAATAAAATTGTCAGTTTGCTTTTTATTCTGCCACTAAAATAATATTTGGATAGCATTAATGCATCACCTAAATGATAAATACCAACCTCGGCATCTCATAAAAATCACACAAAGTGACTCAAAGGCAGGTCAAGGGTAATTAGTTCAATGCCTTGCTGCAAAATGACAGGCTTCCTTTCACACTAACACTTGCAAATGGCTTCCCCTTCAGATTACTTGGTGAAAGAGTACTTCCAGCATCGATGACGTTCCAGTTCTGAGACTATCTGCCTTTTTCACTCCTGTGTTTTGGCCTCAAGAGACCTTGGCTATCTCCCTACAGATAAGGCCAAGCTCCATGGTAATTTTACTGCTTTGCAAACACAGATTTCAGAAACTGTGGAGAAAAATGTGTGTGTGTGTGTTAGGATTTATAAAATCCCACCACATAGATAGCCCATTTATAAACTTGAAGGGCTTCTTGCATAGTAAATGAAAATGGTCTCTTTAAGCATTTTGCCTGGTATTTAAAACCCAAAAAGGAATGCTTGTAACATTCATGTGCAATTCATTGTGGTAAGTTGGATTAAAAAATTCGGAATTCATAAAGTTCATTTTAGTCAGGAAGAACCCGTATCAAATTTTAAAATGTAGTGTGTTAAGGGGTATGCATTAGATTAAAAACAGCAAAATCTACCACCTGTTTAATAGAAGTTTATATCAAAAGAGATCTAGAAATTTCTGTTGACTGCCAAGAATTTCAATTTTAAAACCCTGCCCTGGTCTTATATTTAGAGGACCCTGAATATCATAAACAAATAAATATATGCATGTGTGCACGTATGTGTGCGTGTTTTGGGGGCATGTATGTACCTGTGTATACGTGTGATAAGAAATGCGTGGCTACCTTCATCACTTGGGATCTGGCCGTAAGTGCTGGCAGAGAACACTGTGTAATGCTAATCTCCTCTCCTGTGAGTAACACTCTTCAAAACTCAGAAACATTTTTCGTTTCTCCTCCTATAACTCACCAAATACAACAGTCAAAATGTAAGGCTAACTCAGAAGTTCTTACATTTCTGGCCCTGTGTTTCCTAGTGAAATCTTCTTATACCCAAAGGCTCATTGGGAAATGGCTGGAAAGAAAAACTAGAGGAAATATTTTAGTTAATTTTTCAAATTGTACAGAATCCTTCCTATCCCTTCTCATTCACAGAGGTCTTGGCACAGTTTGCTGAACATGACTCGTAAGTTAAAAGCAAACTGGTTAGAAAGCTTATTATTCGTCCACTCATTCTGATTAAAAAAACGTATGTGCTACTCAGAAGCTTCTAAAGATTACTTGGTATATTTTCATACTTGTCATTCATATGTCTCATATTTGTTCTTGTATATACATTTAATTCCTGCTCATATGCTAAACATAAGTCACATAAACCAACACAAGACTTTAATGAGTGATACCCATGCAACATCTATACAGCTATGCACATCTATGTTCTGTAGTCATAGATACACCCTTGAATGCACCCACTGGAATGCCTATAAAGCGCAACTTGAAATCTGAACATTCTTTCTGCTTTTATGTGCATAAGCTGAGACAAAATATCTGCCTTGTGGAAAGAAAAATGAATCCACCAAGTTATAAGTCAAGTCGCAAGTTATACAAAAAGGAGCCATTTTTTTGCATTTTGGATTTTTGCTTTTTGAATAAACCTGAGCTCCAGGTAGACCAGAAATGTAGGCTGTGAGTACTCTGTGGATATAACTGTGCCTGAGTACTTATTACTTTATATCCTAAAGCATAATGTGTGCTGAATAAATGCTGGTTTGATTGACTGATTGACTGAATCTATAAAGGATTTAGATCAAGTCTACCACTTATATTTTGCAGATAAAGAAACTGAGGATAAATGGTATTTTTATAGTATCACACAGCCCATAAATATTGAAGGTTATATCAGAATCCAAGTTTCCTAAATTCCAACCAATGGCCTTTCCTTTTTAACAAACTACATTTTTTATGTATGTAGTAAATTATCGAAGTATTTTAATGGCCTATACAATTACTTCATGATTTCTGGACAGAAAAAATGTTCATTTCCTTCTCTCCCCCCCCCTTTTTTTTTTTTGGCCAATTAGGAGATGATCTTGCTTTCATGCCTTGCAAACATGAAAGGGAAAATGGTATCAACTCCAAAATTCTTCTGTCATGTTTTTAAGATGCTTTCCAGCAATTTTACTTATTGTTGTCTATTTACGGGTCTTCTTCTAAAGTACAACACCTCTTTATTAATTTTTCAGTATATCCTGATATGAATAAGCAAGAACAATAATACCGAACTCTTTTTGAAGCATGTCTGAAGCTATCAGTGCCACTACACATTCTGTACAGAGAAATTTCAGGGTCTGTAGGCAATTCAAGTTTGCCCTGCCTTCAGATGGGTGATCACAGGTGCAGTAGCAGCTCTGTGATGGAGGGGTTAAATGGCATCATAGAATAGTGACTAGAAGTGGGTGACATGGATAAGTAGCAGGGGTAAATTCTTATCCATCATTAATTACTTACTAGAACTTGGTAGTGCAAAATCATCTAATTTAGGATTAAATTAGAATAATGAAATTGTGAAGGCATACATTTTGGAAATAAACCATGTAAAATGCAACTTTGCTATTCAGTGGCATAACATACTCCTCTTCAGGAAAGTCAGCTTGAAACTTTACCAGTTAGGCAGATCACTTTCAAAATTCTGCTTTGGGAAAGAAGGGTCAGAAAAATGATCTGAAGTTTCTAGGCAATTCCACTGGTTATGCTAATGATCGGTTCGCTTATTCAGGACACTATGCTTTGAAGAAGAAAATGTTAGATGAAAAGTTATCTCCAAAGGTCTGTATCTGGTCTTGTTTTCGATCTCTTCCTTGTCATACCCACCTCCTGAACCTTTCAACTATCATCTCTAGATGGATGACCACCATATTTAATCTTGACATATCTCATGAGTTCTATATCTGCAACTAACTGGTGGCCGTTTCCAGCTCTATCATTTCGAACCTGCCCCTGGCCAGCACTGATAGTTCCCCTGTGAGGTACTACCGTCACTGTTCCAGCATTTATTACAGTGTGTTTTCACATGGTCTATTTCTTCCTTTGTTCCCCTCCCATTAGTCTAGTAGCTCTTGGAGAGAAGGAATTATATTGTTTATTTTTATATTTCTAGAGCCTGAGCCAATTTCTATAACATTATACCAGTTTCACAAAGGTTTACTAAATTGAATTAAATATAATATGTATACATTTTTAACTAGCATTAGAGTTGCTTTGTGTGCTTTTAAACATGCGGAATCCTTGGCTCCACAGTGGCATTGTGCTGTGGGACCCAGGAATATGTATTTTAAAACCACCACCTCTAGATGGTTTTTGATTTGGGAAGTACCTGGATCACACTGTGAGAAACTAACTTCATGGAATATGGAGAAATGGGACTTAATTCAAATTCTGGCCTTACCGATTACTTAGTTACTTTGAGTAATTTCTCATTAGTAAAATAGGTTTCTCAAAATTCAAAGAGATAAGACATGTAAAGCACACATCACAGTGTCAAGAACATAGTAACTGTTCACAAAACCATAGCTAGCATTATCTCACTTAACCTGTCTCTGTGTTTTATCTCTGACAACCAGCTTGTTTTGTCTATTTTTCACACTTGAATTTTCTTTCTTTCATACCCTCCCCGTATTTAATCATTGTCAAGCTTTGCCATTCCATCTCTGTGACAGCTGCTGTCTTTTTGTTGTCTCTATCCCTGTTGCCATCACTATGGCGACATAATTTAACTTAATTTAGTGAATATTCGCTGAACACTTTTGTGTTAGGCACTGCGTTAGGCACTGAGGATACTAGGACGATAGATATGCAGGCAAGGAGTGGACTGTATAATGGGGAAGAGGAGCATATTTTTAAAATCCACAAGGTTGGATCACTGCTATAACAGAAGAGCAGTAGGTACAATGGGACATAAAGGAGAAGCAAAAAGGATTCACAGGACTTAATTCGGATGTCCCTAGTGATTTGGATTTAAAACCCTCCAGGGTCCCACAAAAATAAGAGAAGACAGAATGATGGATAATCCATGCCTGCAGTATGGAAATGTGGAGGCAAGACCTATGGGGACATGGCCAGGAGTGCCTGCATTCTTGGCTTGGGTACAAGTGGAGTCAGGAAGCCTCTTTCCAGTCTCAACCACAATGCAGACTTTGTAGAAATAGTTTTGGACCCTCATCGGCCCTAGAGCAAACAAAAAATCACAAATATGAACTAAGTATCTTCTCCTTTCTCTCTAAGGATGAAATTAGCTAAGAAAGCACAGTATGGACCTTCTTCTGGCCAATATTCCTTATGGAAAATCAAAAGTTGGAGTTTGTGATTCTCATTTTTTGAAACCATGAAAAATGGCAGACTTTGTTTACATACTTCCACTTGCATGAAAAATTAATGACCAGAGAGTATTTGCATGAGTACAAAATTCCTAAGTTAACTCCTTAGAATTGCACAGTCTTTGTATTGTCCAGTGACCTGGACATTAAAATACGGTACATCAGTAAAAGTGTAAATGCAGAATTTGATCAATGGGCTCTGAAGGGAAAAAAAATCTCACATTGCTGGAAGCCACAGACACAGACATTCTGTAATAAATCTCTCCAGAAGCTTCTGAGGCTAATGGGATGCATGCAAGATGGAATGGATCAGTTAAAAATCTCTATGTTTTAGTGACCTCAACATTTCTTAAAGATATTTTTTCCCTGAAGTGACAGCTGATTCAGTGACAAGCAATTGTATCCCGCAAAATGTCACCTCTTCTTATATGAAGTGTCCATCACTCACGTTTGAATTTTTTTTTTTAAATGTGTTTCTACTGATCCAAAGAGCAGTCCTGCTTCACCAATGGACTAACCTCTGTCAAAAGCTCATCTGAATGATGCTTTCTGAATTTTACTTTAATGGTATTAAAACGCACAGATCTAGGTGTCTGAAAGGGTCCGGGATGACTAGTCAAGCAGGCAACTATACGTCAGAATTCTGCCCCTGCCACTTAGTGGTTATGGGGCATGGGGGTCAATTAATTTCACCTCTCTGAGCCTCAGCTTCTACCTACAAAGTGAGCTTACTAATAACTATCAAATGTGGGTTATTTTGAGCATAAGAGGAAAATCCTACAGAACTTCTGCCCTAATGACAGTATTGTTTAGGTGTTACGGGCCAAATGTTTATGTCTCCCCAAAATTCACATGTTGAAGCCCTAACCTCCAAAGTGATGGTATTTGGAGTTGGGGACTTTGTGAGGTAACTAGGTTTAGATTAGCTCTGAGAAAGGGGCATGCATGATAGGATTCACGCCCTATGAGAAGAGGAAGACAGAGAGATCTCTCTTCAGAGGCACATGAGAAAAAGAAGTCATGTGAGCCCATGGCAAGATGGTAGCCAAGAATCAAATCTGTTGCTGTCTTAATCTTGAAGTGCTCAGCCTCCAAAACAGTGATAAATAAATGTCTGTTATTTAAGCCTATGTTGTTTAAGTCTATGGTATTTTGATTCAGCAGCCCAAGTGAAGACAATAAAGTGTATACACATATTATTGATATCAGTAATAGTCAAATCCTAAAATATCAAAAATGGAAGAGAATTAATTAATGACTTGTCCCTTCTATTTATTAACTTTACAAATGAGAACATGGAGACAAGGGACTGGTCTGGTGCTTTGTTTCATCCCTGGAACGTAGTTTGGTGCCTTCTAGTCTCTCAGATGCTTGTTGATGGGCAAATTGAGTGCATGCATGAATCACAAGATAGCAGTGGTAAATGTCAATCATGATCTCAAATATGTGTGGTTTTGCTTGAGATTGCATGACCTGGTCATTTCTAGAGATAGGTCTGTTTCTAAAAGTGGAACTCTGACATAATGCTTTTTCCTCTTTTTCTTTTTATTTTGTGTTAGCCTTCATCTCCCATACTTTCTAAGTGCCAGACATTATAGAATACATTCACACAACTTTATCTCATTGCATCTTAAAAAAAAAAAGTCCTTTCAAGTGTTCTCATCAGATCTAACTTTACAGATGAAGCAAACAAGGCTCCTAATAGCTAAATGATCTCCTCCATATTGTGAACCCCTAAGTGGACAGTCAGGATGAAGTCCAGGTATACTTGACTTCAAAGGTCATGCTTTCAAATAGCACCAGGTAGCTTTCTTACCTTATTGGAGGTTACATATACTGCTGCCTGTTCATTGTACTTCCCATCCCAGCATGCCCCATTTCTTCTGAGCTAGTAAATTTTAAATCTCAGCCTTTTAAGTAACACCTTCCTGTGATCTTCCACTCAAGACCTATGATAAAAACTCAAGCAACCAGAAGGCAAAGATGTAGCATGGTAACAGAATAAGGCTGTGCAAATATTGTTCATGACGACAAATAATAAAAGCATCTCAGGGTTTAGTTTTTTCCTGGCATTCCCCACCCCCACCATGCATATCTAGTGCCATATTAAAAGGGCAGGTCAAGGTCTGCCCGTTAAGTAGGCAATATGCATTGTTTCTTTCTGTACCCATGTCTACATACAACTGATTCCTTTTCATCTTTTTTTTCTTCAACCACTCACTGTCAGTTCTCTTATCCTTAACATTTTCCTAGCTGTACTTCATGCCATTTGCACCTGAACCTAACTGAGAATCCAAAGAAATCAAAACCAGGGATGGCTGCACTTGAAGTTTCATCTCTTACTGTAACACAGAACCATTTAGGCATCATTGGTTGAGCTGGAAATGCCTCTTCGAGCAAAGGGTCTTTTCTGATGTCCCTCAAATCATTTATTTACTCTGTCTAAACAGAATGTCAGCTCTCTTGCTTGAAACTGATGAAAATAACTATGCTTGCTGAGTCTTGAAGGACTGATATGGACTCTGCTCTACCATCTGCTTGAAAAATACTCACGTCCCTGCTACCTTGAAAATGTATATCAAGTTTGGACTAATCTTTATCTTGCTGAAAAGCTAAAGGATTCAATTGTACCCAAGATAGGAAGCAATGCTTGAAAGAACTCATCTCCCAGACTCTAAAGCATATTTTTCAAACAGAGATATTCAGTTCCAATATTGCTTAGACCAAATGTTCTGAACACTTTCCTTTACACTTCAATTTCTGCTGTCTCAAGTTTGCCTTCTCCACGCACAATTAAGGAGCAGATAGGGGGCTGGGGACACATATTGATAACAGATTCACTAGTGCCTTTACCCGTGATTCAGAAATCTTCTAAAATAGAGTATTACTCATGTAGGATATTAACAAACAAACCAGTGTAGATGTACCTTTAATGTATGCTGAATTCATATACAGTCAGTTTTGCTATAATGAGACATATGAGTTCCTAAAACTTTACTATGCTACAGTAAGGTGATAGAAGGAATATTATCTGAAATCAGATAGCAAGTTGTAAAATCAGCTCTAGAGAGGTGTGGCTCACAACACATGTGGTGAACCAGGGTAGTTAGCAGATGTCTGAGTTCTGTATTCCCACAGTTTGGCTCAGTTGGGCACAGCTTTCTCTATTCACCTATTGTTTCTTGCAGATGACAGCATATACAGAAAATGCAAAATGTGCATTATATACAAATTGTTCCCTAATATATTGATGACCTTGGAACAAGTTCACATTTTCAAAGCAAGCATTATAGCGGAACTGACTATATCAGAAATTATACAGATGCATCTCCTAATCAATTTGGGTAAAGATTTTTTGGAAGCTTTAGTATCTTCTTAAAAACATTTTTTGTAAAGATAATACCAAATGTTTGTAAGGGTAAAATGAAACAAACCCTATTATATGCTTCTAAAGGAAAGATAAATTGATACTATTTTCTTATAAGGCAATTTTGTAAGATGTATAAAGAGTCCACGTTAGGACTAGAGAGATGTGTTTTCTCTTTTACTAAGTAATCCAGAACCTGGGATTGGAACCTATAGAAATAAGCAGAGTTGGAGATAGTGATTTATCAACATGAGTGTTCACCGAAGTATCATTTTTAACAGTGAAATACTAAATGCTCTAAGTAAAGAATTGCTAATCTATCCCCCCAAAAAAAATCACAGGAAAAAGTTCAGGCTAATAATATATTTTTCTAAAAGGCTGTATCTAATTTTAACAAAAACTCTAGGAAATAACACCATGAATTTTAAACATAAAATTTAAAAAAAGTGTGAATGGGGATATCTATTACTATTGTGTACAAAGGTGAAAAACTGTATCAAATACACATTACAATGACTTTATTATTAAATCAATTATGGATGAATATAAAGCCACTTAAAATTACAGTGTAGTCTGCAAAGGGTGCCTATACCCCATTATACAAATGTACCAGAGAACGGAGACAACCCCACTGCTGTTCGTTTATGTTGTTTCCAGTTTTTCCCTACATTGCTATAATGCTCCTCTTGAGCAAAAGTATGAGCATATTTGAGAAACAAATCCTGGGCTTTTGAAATTCCCCCAAACTAAAGTTATATTAAATTTTTAATTATAAAGTAAATGTCATTCCATTTTCCACTTAACATTGGCAGGTCTAATTACATCCATTTTGACCAGATAATACTGCAGGTAGTGATATCAAAAATCTTTAGACCAGATCCAAAAGTGTGTTCTTTGTTCTCAGTACTGTTTCAGGCACTGCAGATAAAATGGAAAACAAAATAGACAAAGCTCCTGTCCTCGGGGAGCTTACATTCCACTTTACAAAGATCGAAAATGAGTGATGGTGAAGTGTTACCAGAGAGAGGTGTGTAAAGGAGAAAACAGAACGGAGTTGGAAGAGTCTTGTGGGAAGAAGTAGCTAGTTTAGTAGAACGGGATTACTTAGGGTGCAAGAATTCTTGAGGCAGAGGGAACAATATAGCTTGAGGGAAGAGTGTACTTGAAATGTCCAAGGAACAGCAAAGATGGAGCAGCCTGAGCAAGGGGGCAGGAGAGCTCACAGAGCTCTTAGGTCTTACTGACTATTCTGATGTCACTATGAGAGAGTGAGGAAAGCCTTAAGGAGGTTTCAGGAGAGAAGTAACCTAGCATGTCTCAGATTGATCAGTATGACTCTGGTTTCCGAGTTAAGAACAGAATGTAGAGGAACAAGGATACAAACAGTGAGGTCAGCAGGGAGACACTGCAGTGGCCAGTGAGGGCTAACCGCAGCTTAGGTCGGGGTGGCGTAGTGGCAGTGGGGTTCTACACTCCAACTGCACTGTGAAGTTAGAGCCAACAGGGTTTGTAGATAGACCAGAAGTAAGTTTTGGGGGAGAAGGGAGGAGATGCTGCAAGGTTTTTTTTGTTTTTTTTTGTTTGTTTGTTTGTTTTGGCCTATACAACTGAAATGATGTATTTGCTCTATACTGAAATGGGGAAGATTTCTGGAGAAATGTGATGGAGTAGGGAGGCTATGGGAAGAGATGAAAACTTGGTTATCATCTTAAGTATAAGATGTCTATTGGATACCTACGGAGAGCCTTTTTGAGTCTGAAGCTTAGGGAAGAGCTCTCAAAGACTCCACATATGAATGATATCATATGGTATTTTTCTTTATCTGGCTTGCTTCACTTAGAATGACAATCTCTAGGTCCCATCCATGTTGCTGCAAATGGCTTTCTGTTACTCTTTTTTATGGTTGAGTAATATTTCTATACATATGTATGTATGTATACACATACACACACACACACAAACTTCCTTATCCAGTCATCTATCAATAGACACTTAGTTTATTTTCATGCCTTGGCTATTGTAAATAGTGCTGTTATGAACTTTGGTTCATGTATCTGTTTGAATTAAGAGTTCTCTCTGGATATATGCCCAAGAGTGGGACTGATGGATCAAATGAACTTATTTACAAAATAGAAATAGACTTATAGACATAGGAGAGAAACTTATGGTTACTAGGGGGGAAAGTAGGTAAGAAAGGATAAGTTGAGAGTTTGAGATTTGCAGATTCTAACTACTATATATAAAATAAACAAGTTTCTACTGTTACAGCAAAGGGATCTATAATCAATATCTTGTGCTAACCTATAATGAAAACAATATGAAAAGGAATTTATGTATGTTTATGGATGACTAAAACGTTATTCTGTATACCAGAAATAGACACAGCATTATAAACTTACTATATATTTCAATTAAAAAAAGAAAAAAGAAAAAAACAATTCGAAAGCTATCAATACACAGACCAGTATTTAAAGCCAAGAGATTGGTGGGTATTATCCAGGTAGTTAAAGAGAAGAGGAGTAAAAACTGAGAGCTGCTAAAATTCCATATTTGGCATCAGAAAGATCAGCTGAAACTAGTCAATGAGGTTTAAAAGGAGTAGCCAGGGAGGTGTCTCAAAAGAGAAAGGAAGTGTAGGCTTTAAGAAGGAAGGCATGTCAACCATGTCAACTATTGCTAATAAGCTGACTAAGTTAAGGCCTGAGAAATAACCATAAAGGTCATCGGAGGCCTTGGGAAGGAAAGTTCTGATAAACTGGTAGAAGAGGAAGTGGAGATAGATTTTAAAAGACAATATTTTACAGAAGTTTTACAGTAAAAACAAAACAACAACAAAGTACAGGAAGGAAGTGATGCCTGAAGGCAACATGGGTTCATGAAGTTCACTTGTTTTAAGAGAGAGAAAATGACAGTGTATTTATATGCCGGTTGGGAATGAGCTGGCAGGGTGGGAAGACGGATGATGTAGGACAGGAAGAGGACAGACGCTGAGGCGATGCCCTTGGGGACCCAAGAAGAGATGGAGTCAATGCATGGATGGAGGAGCTAGTCTTAGGTCAGGTCATACAGACGGAAAGCAAGAGTTCTGGGGCACAAACATTAGTCTGATAAATATGGAATAGACGGCTGTTCTCTTCTGCTGCTGTTTTCTCAGTGAAAGGGAAACCACCACCATCAGCTGAGATTGAGGTGGGGAAGAGGGAGTGGACGGACGAGGAGAAAGGAAACATTGTGAAACAGTCTTACAGGCTGGTGGGAGAGCAAATGGAGTAGAGAAGCATGGCCCCATCACTAACCAACACTAAAAACCACCTGAACTAGCAGTCATCATAGTTAAGAGAGACCTGTCAGCAAGACCCTGTGGCTTTCTCCACTCATATTTGGCTTCAGGAATTCAGGGGCAGAGTGGATAAAACTTAGGTTTAACTGGGACTGCTTCTGTTGGTGGAGTTTCTTCATCATGCTATATACCTGAAGCCTTCCCCACCCACAACCTTTTTATTTCTCATGCGCCGTCATTTTCCCTTTCAGGTTAAGTCAGTTTGGGAGTCTTAGGTCACTTGTCACAGACTGAGTCCCACCTTCCATAAAGACTCTCTTTCTAACTGGTATGAAAAGCGTACTAAAGCAAAGAAATCTCAACTCTTTGAGAGGCCTTATGTGAAGAATGGGGTATGTCATCCTCCTTTTTTTTTTTTTTTTTTTTTAAGATTTTATGTGTGTTTCCAAGAAAAGTCAGCCTTAGAGCCAGAGGGAGTTTTCTGGGGTAAGTCACTGTTTCCACCTCAAGTCTGACTTGAACTGCGAATTTTTCTCTTTATTATTAACTTCTTTCCTGGGCAGTGAGCTTCAATGCTCAAAATTCTGCTCAGAAAAGAATCCTTATATGTTCCGTGCACCCTGTACCCTGAAGCTCCCACAGTAGCCCAGGGAACACCAGATCTTTATATGCAAAGGTGTACCATGAGCCTATATTCTGGACCTATTTTTCCATATGAATGCAGAAGTATTAAATGTAGGAGCTTGAGATTTTCCTGTTTCCAACATAAAATAGGATGGTAGGTAGTAACCTTACAGATACAATGTATAGAACCATAGATTCCTAACTCCTAGGAACATTTTTATATCAAAGATGTTGCACCTATAAATTCAACTTTTCTTCAAAATGGATTTATGCCATGCATACAAAGCATGTTTCTCAAAACACAAATAACCTCACATATCATGAGAGAAAAGTCAGATCAATAAATGTCTGTATCAGATCCAAAGAACTGACAACAGGGAAATCAAATGGGAAAAGTATACACTTGGTCCACCTATTTGCCAGGAAATTATCTTCCCCTTAAGTAAAAGGACTTCTAATATGTTTTCCTTTTGTTCTGTTCCTCCTGAAAAGGAATTTACACAGAGAAAAATCAAAAGCAATTTTTCTGTCTCTCTCCCCCTTTTTCTGGTTCTACTAGACTTCCTTTTATTTTATTATTATTATTATTTAACTTGGGGAGATTCTAATGCCTTGTAGCATGAAAAGAAAATGATTCCAAAAGATGAAAGTGTCTTTTGTATCATTTCTCTGTGATGGTATTTTCATCTGGTATCCAAACAACAGGAAAGTCTGGGGCTGACCTCTAGAGCAAGATACACATATTTCACAAAGTAAAACTGCCTGCCAGTCAGCTTGCATATTTACTAGAAATCACATTCTTATATTCTCAAAGCAACTGTACAAAGAACACTGTCCTTTTCAAAAATTAGCTTAACAGAAAACTAAAATTAGTTAAACCTGCATACACATACACACCCCTAAAAAGACACAAACCTACATGCTGATTTACAATGTTCAATATAATTAAAAATACGTAAGTTGAAGAGTATCTTATTAGACCCTTTTGGACCCTTTTCCAGGAAAATATCTTCAGAATAACCTACTGAAAACATCAAATTCTTTCAAAATAATTTTAGTTTGATATATAGAATGTGTAATTTTGGCAAATCTTAACATTATATGCATTTCATCTTATTTTTCCCTGAAAGTCGATTTTAATTTACTTGTTCTGTTAATGTTCATTTTTCTTTCTCAATTCAAACTTTATTATTTATTCAAAATTTGAATAAACCAAATGATTGGGGTCTATGGATACATATCGAAGTTATTTCTGTATGATCCAAACCAGTTATCACTCTTACAATATGACAGAACTGGAAAGACATCTCTCATTCTCCAGAGATCTGAACTTTCAGCAACTTCCAATTTCCCAAATGATGACATTTCACAGTGAACGGAAGTTACTTTTCATCATAAAAAGTTGGGAAAACCTAGTATTACCTAATTATCATAGAAAATAAGGTCACAGTGTATTGTCTAGGAAATAATTTTATCAGGATTCTAAGTGCTCACACGTCAGAAAAGAATTTCAAGAGAGACCCAGGATCCAATGCCTGGGTCACATAGCCCCATTTGTGGGTGTGAGTCCACTGATCACAAGGTGAGAGGTGAAATCCAGGTCACCTGCTTTATAGTTGGCTGATAATGTATTTCAGTTTCCTAGGAATGCATTTCACAGAGTTGCTACGGTTGGCCTCAGTGAAGTGATGGAAAGCAACAATAACACTGTGCTCTCCTACAAAATATTTCTTCCACTAGTACGGGGTCTACAATTCCCATCAGAAACATATTTCCTTTGAGTTGGAGTACAGTGTCCTCAACACTTCATCTAGAAAAGAATGCATATGTTATAAAATGCCATTATTATAACATAGCCCCTAGCTATTATAAAGATAGGGTAGGGACCTCTAGCAATAGGTCCAAGAAAAGCTAAGTCTTGATATAATTATAAAGAAACATATTTACAGCTCAAAGTAGAATGCTTCCTATATGCACAATGTTAATCCAACCTCTCAGATTAAAGTGGAAATAAAGACAGAAGAGCCCTTGTTCTTTGCATCAGAAAGAGTCCCATTCATTCATCCAGCCACTCAACACTCTTTAATGAGTATTTTGTAGGAGAATCTTCATTCTACTACATATATTAATATGGTTAGGAAACACACAGTGATGTCAGTATGTGCTTACCCCTCCTGCATTTGTCTCTCTTCTTCTAGAAAGACAGCCAGAACCTTGCAGTCCCTGCTTTACTGGGGATGCAGTCGAGGCATTGCTATTGACAAAAGCTTAAGTTTTCTGAGGACCACCTCCTTTCTTTTGTTTTAAAACCGACATTTGAGTGGGCTATAGTAGACATTTCAAGAGCATTGAGGAATAAAGGGGAGTTCTTAGTGGGTGACAGGGGTCAATTCAGGAGAAGGATAGGATTCACCAATACCAGAAAGCGTCCCTCTTCCGATCCAGGAAGATGGCAGAATCTGGGTGTGAACGGCTGCATGAACTATCTGCGTAGGCTGGAATCTAGAGTCCAAGGTTCCCAACTTCAGAAAATACTCCAACGTAGCATGAAACAAGGAAGCTACTCACTTGTAAGAGTCTAAGAAAGCTAGAAAATGACCAGTAATGATCAAGACGAAATCAGATAAAGGGCTGTCTCCAAACGTTCCGCCTTACCAAGCCCCTTGGGACGGCTGAGTAAACCCTGAAGAGAAGAGGAAACCTAACAATGTTGTAGACTGAACAGCCCCTCAGTTTAATAGAACAGAGTTTTGAAGTTAATTTGATTTGAGAAAAAATGGCATTTGTTGTACGTCTGAGTTTGTGTAACTACAAAAAGATGAAGACACAGACATTGCACCTACCTTCAAATTATTCACAACCTAGTGACAGTAAGTGACATAGGGGTAGGTCATTTCTATAGAGGATGAAAAAGGCCACAAATCAGCATTTCCAAGTTGCTTTGGTTCATAAAGGAGGGATGACGGACTCTGTCCAATGATTATTTCTACCACAAATGTACCTAGGAAAAGTCTCACCAAAATGATTCACATATGAGAGACAACTAACAGATATTTTGGTCCATTGTATTAAATTAAAGCAAGTCTAAGGATCTTAGGTCTGGATGACTGGTCAACAAAACATCAACAGGGCTTTATTTTAAGTATTCTTACCCCACATAGGGAAACTTTTAACCCCCACATAACTGCATTTCCTTTCTCAACCGAGTACTAACATAGTCCAATTATGTACAGCTATCCACATTTGGGGGAATTCTAGTTTATTGCTGTGTGAATTACTTGAGAAAGACAAAAATTACCACTCATATGCACTTACCCCAAACTGAAGAGAAAAAAAAAAAATCTGAAACTCTTTTCAGGATATGTAATTTTTTCCAATTCTAGAAATTTTACATTACATGGCTGAATATAGGGTGGTATACTGAGAATTATTTTTGGATCTAATCGCAGTGTAGTAACTGTTTTTATCACTGCCACACACTGCAGTCACAACAGTAGTGGTGAAAGTAGGGGGCGCCACTCAGTACACTTGGATGTCATTAAAGCTCCAGTGGAATCATTTTCCATCATTTAATATTGAAACTATTGTCTTTGTTGGGAGTTTTCATATTAAATTGCAATCAGAAATGGTTAAAAATCAAATTTACAAATGATTCATAAAAGAAATATTAGGCTAAAAAGTTATGGAAGATTTAAGCCAGCCTAAATTGGAACCATCATTGAAGGATTTGGAGTTTTAACTACCACCTAACATGATTGATAATAGTATAACTATACTGTTCCTGGCAAAGGTCTTTGAATATTATGCATGCATAGAATGATTTTATGCAGTGGGAAAGCTATTTGTATAATATTTTCCACTTGTAGTAATTAAATGGGAAAACAGCCAAAAACATTTTGTTGGGGGACAGAGGCATTATTAATGACTGAGAGAAAAAAGTGGTCATTAAATATATTTTTAATGCAAGGCTAATTTTAATAGAAATAATGCAAATTTTAAAGTCGAGAAAGCCAAAAACAGAACAAAACTAAAAGAGTGTTGCTGTTAATGGTACCTAAGGCACATTCTGATTTGGGTAACAGCACTTTCAGTGGCCACTGTTAGCATCACTTGTTCTAGCTGAACTCACCTGCATAGGCAACACGAACACCGCCCATCTACGATGCTATTCACTTGGATAAATAGTATTTCAGACTGGCTACCTGGGCTTTGATTAAAATGTCTATTTGCCTTACTGACCGTTATCATGAGATTACCTTAAGCCATTCCTTAATATGTCTTTATAACAATTCCTAAATAGACCACTGTTCTGTTCCCCACTTGCTAACGCTAAACTGTCTTCACCTCCACTCTAAGACTGCCTGACTCTCTTGAATGAAGCCAGTGGTCCCTCTCTTTATAATGCCTGATGTCCCCTTGGCCAGATTCCCATAGAAGATGAGAATGGAAAGATAATCCCTGCTTTCTGCTGTGAGTCAAAGCTCTATGTGAAAGAATGCACAGGAAAGGGAGAAGGAGAATTGTGCAAAAGCTGGAGACTGGAATTGAGGGAGACAAAAAGAAAGGAGGGGAGTAGGGAGAAAAACTGATGGAAGAGAAAAAAGAAAGAGGCGGAGAAAAACTGACAGGTGAAAAGAGAAAAAGAAGAGAAAATACAAATGATCAGATGTCCCCAAATATCTACACACTAAAACGTCTATAAAATTTTGATCTCCTGTGTTTTCTCTCCTAGAAGACCTGAAGCTCCCTCTCCTCTAAGGCCCTCTTGGTAAGCAGCCATTTCCATGGAGATGGGCATCTCTTGTGTGACCTGCTCAACGCTGGTCCTCCATTCACTGGACGTTGTTCCTTTCCTGCTACAGACCTCTTACTTTCAAAGGGAAGTGACCACCTGCCAAGACCACATTCCTCACACCAAGGTGTCCAAATGCCCTGCCTGAGAGTACAGTTGAAGTTCTTTAGTGACACTGGGAAAGATCTGATTTAATCGTTTCATATGTTATCACATCTGAGTTTTAAATGTTGCTCTGGAACATGAAGTGAAATTTGGGGGGTTTTGAGTATGCTGTGTGCCTTTTTAAGTAGTAGAAACAAGAGAGCATGCTAGATAAACTATATTCTTTCAATGTTTTCTCAGAAAACATGCCACGTAAAATTCTCAAATTCTAAATTCTGGAATACCAAAACATCCCAACTGAAGTTATGCACAGCAGCCACTGCAAAACACTCACACAAGTGCCAGGAGTTAGTCAGAAGGGAAGTGCAGAAAGATGATATTCTGAAATATTAACTGATTTTCTTTTACTTTCCTTTTTTTTTTTTTGTTTGTTTGTTTTTTTTGTTTCCAACCTATTACCCCTTGATCCTCTCCGAGTTTGCCTAGCTAGAGAGTGAAATATTTATTACCTCAAGGAAGGGATGTTTTATCAAAAAGAAAAAGAAAAAAAAAAAGAAAAAAAAAAAGGCTTCGAAGTTCCAACAGGATAGAAACTCAAGGGATTATGGAGAGAGAAAAAGAACACACAACGAACACGAAGAGTCCAGGCCCCCATCCCACTGTAACTACTGGATAATGTTTTTCCGTTCAGTGGGGAAGAAGAGAGAGTTGGAGGGCACGTGAGGTTATCTTAGATCCTTGACCATACCATTCAAGGCTGGGTCATCATTAGACCCAAAGAGGCCATTAGGATATCAAAGAAGGATAATACAGCAGCTGCCTCTACAGATCACAGCTAGAGGACCAGCTGGGAACAAGGAGGTATCTGTGATGGCTGAAATACAGAAATGTCATCACCTAGATGACTATCCCAGCTTCCTACTCCTGGACTTGACAGTATATAAAACTTTTTCTACTTTCCCCTACCAGATTAATAGAGATTAGGTTTCCATCTTCAATAAAATAAAGCCCATCTCAAAAGAATAATTAAGATCAGATAGAAGAAAGCAAGCCACTTTTTTGGGGAATCTGTAATTGAGTTTTGCACCTGGTACACATACAATGACTTTAAATGGACCACGTATGATAGTTCTATGCCTCACAGAACAGTATCTGTGTGATGGGAACTAGAATTGTTTTCTTATCATGGTTAGAAAAATTGGCAGGTTTATAATAACATTTCTGAGTTCATGGAAAAAAATGGTGAGGTGTCTTCATGATTAAGAAAGTATGAAGGAGGAGGAAAGAGGATCCCTTTTGAAAATATTGACAGCTCAGTCCAAGCCTGGCTTCCAACTCAGTGCTTTGAGGTATATTGACAATATACAGCTGAACCTTGCTTAAAGTAAACAGTGTAAGGGAAAACTTGTGTCCCACAAAGTCATAAAATGTATCTGTATTTTGCAGAAAGATTCACAGTATCAATCTGTTAAGCAGCATGATAGTCTAGTGAATTTAAACAGTCCAATGTTTTAAAAAGAATTAATCTACACATAACACTTTGGGTTCAAATTTATTGTACAAAGTGATCCATGCCAGTATTCAAGCTAAAAATAAGCATCATTCAGTAATTCGGCTGAGTGATACAGTAATAAAATATTTATAACAATTCAAATACCCTTTGATAAAATGGAAAGCTACCAAAAATGTTATAAATTCTTAAAGAAAATCACCTGTAACATCTTAAACTAGGATCATTCAGGTATATCATTTTGCCTGTGTAAGAAATAATTTAAGCTTCCTATTACTACTAAGATGTATTGTCACATTTCCCTGGAAAGACAAACAGCAACTAAAAGCATCTCAATTAAAAGGATTCAAAATGTTGGTTCATTAATCTAAGTAATAATAATAAAAATAATAGTAAGTTTATATTTAATTTAGCCTGTTGTAACCAACAGGTACTTAGTAATTTACAGTTAATCAAAGAGATAATTGGTACAAATTATCTCCTCTACCTCTTATGATACACCTCCTATTTGATGGAAAACACTGAATTCAAAGGTCACATCAGCTTTCTGTTACTTGGCAAACAACAACATCAACAAATAAGCTCTACCTGTGTTTCCCTGTTATAACTGCAGCAGAAAACAGAGGGTGACTCAAAATGTTTATCATATTTTGGAGGTTCTGGAAATGATTTTATATTAGACTATCACTATCCTATGTCAAAACTTGATAAAATATGTATTTTATAGTTTAGACACAAACATTCAACAGAAATGTGATCAGGCAATGAGTTACATGCAAAGCCAAAAATCGAAAATTTCTTTTCCAACTCGGAACATATTATAGTAAGTTATTATAACTCTATAGGTATTTAAAAACTGGATAAAATGAATGACTCTCCCCTTCCTAATCAGTGGTTTTACCCTCTGCTTCTTTGCTCCAGAAACTTGGGTTTACAGTCTGGGCGTGCCACTGTCCAGCAAGGATGTCCCACTGTTTCCATCAGACTCACTTACTCATCTGCATCAGTGCGTAAAATGCGTGGCCTCGCTTCCCACCAGGCAGAGTTGGTAGGAGGTTTCAACTAAATTACAAACTTACAAATACTTGAGAAATGAGGTGTTTTATCAGAGTATTACTGTGTTGTAATTACAGATTCACTTTCCGTTTAACAGTAGTTACTCATTCAGGCTACATAATTTACTTATCTTGGGGCTAATTAGAAAGTCTTCAGGGTTTAGAGCACTGTTACTGCTTCCTTGTTAGAAGAACAGACTCATCAGCCTTCTCTTTGTTTTTTCTTTGCCGTCATCACCACGATCTGAGGGGAAGGTGGAATATGGGAGGCCCAGCAGTGATAAAGTGCGGTAAGAGAAAATACACACAAAGTGTCAACTCATGTTGACTATCTGCTAACTAGGTGTGAAGAACCCTGTGCTGGATCATTCTCCCAGTGACTGTTTTATAGAAGAGGAAGTGATGGTATTTTTTTCTTCTTTCTAAGTATGTAAGGAAAGGCTGGCTTCAAAAATGCTGAATCAATTCCTTTTTTATAATAAAATCATCAAAGCTTATCTGCCTTTCAATAACTGGTTTAAAAGAAGTCAAGACATATCCCAAGCCATCAGGAAACTTAACACATCAATTTTACAATTGTGTCCATAGGCAACTGTGCATCAAAAATGACAGAACCACAAAATCAGTGGCTCATCACGGTGGCGCACCATTATGTACCGAGTACGCTGATCACACACTTGTGACGCGTTTTCTCACTTTCTCATACCAACAACCGATGAAAGAGAGGCCACTCATCTCACCAGTTTACAACAAAGGAGTCTGTCTGAGTAACTTGTCAAAGGCCATACAAGTAGCAAGTAGCATAGAGAAACCAGATTCAGACTGTTAAGAGCTATGAAAATGTAATGCATCAACAGTAACCCCAGAGATTATCCTCATAGGATGATACTTGAGAATTTTAGAATCGAAATGTACTCTAGAGATTGCAAAGGAGGCAAATAAAAGTCCGGACTGGTGAAGTGGCCTATATAAGATTGTGCCCCCGAAATGTAACAGACCCATTTCTCCTGATTCCCGAGAGCTTTCTTCCTACTTACTGTGCTGATTGTCTTTTAAGTATCTTTTATAAAACTCTTTAAACTATTTTTTTAAAATGATCCTGTTTCTATTTTTAAACATGATGGGCTCAAGGCAAAAATGATAAATTTTGCTCTCAGAATTTTTTTTAAAGTCTATCCTCTCCACTCTCAACATATTTTTGTTCAATTCTCTACTTTCTCCCAATCAAGTTGTGGAGTTTTTGATTCTAATTATCTAATAATCAAAACATCTGTCAAAATGTATTCATCTAAGCTAAAACTGACCCATAACACATGAATACACATTTTAGGTGAAATTTACAGATTAATAGATACAAAATAATTCCACTAACTAAATGACCAAGTAGAATTTGGGGGATCTGGAATCAAGAACCAGCCATGTATATATAACCCAGGATGTCAGATTACACAGCACTTGTCAAATCAACCCAAATAAAAGCAGTGCTGTTAAAGTGCCAGGCACTGTGCAAAGCTCCAGAGACATTATGCTCTAATGTCTCATAAACTCCATTATTCTTGAAACACCCACTTTAAAGATCTAAACATCAGAAAGGACAGATAAGTTGCTGAAAGTCACCCAGATGGACAGATCACATTTCAAATAGAGTTCTGACTAGCTCCAGGGCCCAGGTTTTAAATTTTGATGATATACTGCCAAAACCTGGAGTCCGTTAGCAGAATTTCATCAAGAAACGTTCTTTATGTGTGTGTTCATGTATGACTGAAGAATTATGCTGTACATCGGAAACTGACACATTGTAAACTGACTATACTTCAATAAAAAAAATATATAAATGTTTCCTCAGAAACAACCTAGTATTAAAAGTCAGCCTAGTTGTAAGACTATATATTCTTTGAAAAATCTTGAAATCATTTTCCCAAAGGATTTTTTTCTAATCATGTCAACAGCTTCTTTACAGGCCAATAAAAACTTGCATACTGTTTACTAGTATTCAGTATGGTACATTAGTTATTATAAAACTAGAAAAAAAGGGATGAAAAAACAGTGGAATTTAACTAGACTTGTCAAGTGTAAGGAATATACAGTGGTGTGTTGATAAATCTATAGGAATCAGCTTTCCAAAAAAAACTCCTGATTTATATTTACACCAATTTTCATGATCTAAATATTCACCTCACTGCCTGTTTTGAACTTTCAGGGTGATGTCATTGAACACAAACTTGGGAAGAGAGGTGCACAGTCAGCTCTCTCAAGCTGAAACAGCCAATAATGTAAAATGTTTTGAAACATTGAATCCTTCATGAAAATTCAAGGGGAAGTTTTGAAGAAAATGTATTTTTAATGATTTTTTTTCTCTTTTTTCTTTATGGGGGGAGGTAATTGAGTTTATTTATTTATATTTGGAGGAGGTACTAAGGATTGAACCCAGGACCTCGTGCATGCTAAGCATGCGCTCTACTGCTTGAGCTATACCCTCCTCCTGAAGTTTTGAAGAAAACATAAGTACCAAATACAAATTTTTTTTAACTTGTGTTTTCATAGCTAGAAAAAAGTATTCTTATAATTGCAGTAATGGTTTGTCTTTATAAAATGTTATAAATTCATTTTTACTTACTGTTTCATTGATTTACATGTTCGTTTTTTTTTTTTTTTTTTTTTTTTTTAACAGAAAGCAGGACTCTGGAAACTAGAACGCTGCAGTCATTGGTATGGTTTTTCATGCAACAGGCCTCTAAGAATCTGTCTTTTGCATTATTTGTATTTAAAACTATATAATGGCTAAACAATTTGTAATTTTTCTTGGAGTATAGACAATGAATCTAAGTATTTAAAAGATACTTCTCTTTTATTAATATTTTTCTGATATATGCTTTTAATGTTTCTTATGTAAACCTGAGAATAAACGTCACTCTTGCAAACAAGTTGTTTGAAAGGTAGATAATAATTTCTGTAATCCTCTTTCCGTAGTTTTGATAAAGAAAATCACAATCTTAATATACATGTAAAATTATTTACTTTCTAATATTAACCAATTTACTCTTTCTTAATATAAACTGTCTCCACTTAAAGTAAAACATTGGGATAAGTAATATATATCCTTGTCTAATTATTTACAACAAAAAGATTTAAGTTATTATTGTTTGATTTTTTTCATCCTCAGGATTTTCAAGTCATCAGATTTGAATTTCACAAATCAAACTCACCAGGAAAGAAAGACTTACCAATAAATACTCAGTTTACTAATGATTTTTTTACATACATCTACATACCAGAGTTGAGTAGTTCTACATCAATGCAAAAAAAAAAAAAAATGATCTGCATCCTAGTGACACATTCTCATATTTTCCCCCATATTCCAGACACTGTTCTAAGTATATTCAAACTATTCATTCTCAGTACGTAGAAAAATCTCAGGAGGGAGATAGTGTTATTATCTGCAATTTATTGATAAGGAAAGTGAGACAGAGAGATACAGTAACTTGCCCAAGTTCACAGAACTAAAAAGTGGCAGATCTGGGATAAAGTCCAAACACTATGATTCTAGAACTTATGTTCTTACCCTATTTTTTAATAAGGATATCTAATTTTAGGTTAACTTTTAAAAAAAAATCTGTTACTATAAATGTATACTCATGATAAATTCTTCATATTTAATTGTCTTTTCCTAAGAGTATACTCTCAAATGTATTCATTTCAATAAACAGATATTTTGAACTAAAAAATCAATTAGACAAATTTGTATGCTGAAATGTATTAACCATATATTAATGTACATATGAAAAAAAGAATATTACTCCTAGTAATATAACAAGGAAAACAGCTGAAAAAATGTAACTTTTCCAATATTTTAATTGCAACTTAATTCCTGAAACCAAGTTTGGAAATTTTAGCCCAAAGACTAATACTTTCATGCAGTTATTATATATAGGTGAAGCCAAGGCTTTTGAATAAAGTCCAGATAAAACCAAATGGAGCCAATATCCAACTGCTTGCTTTTCCCGAAACACGAATTAAAGTTGTCTAGAACTGTGCAACATGAATCAAGCCACCCAAGTTTATTTTCTTTATCAGGCCAGGCTACAAGGAGAATTAATGGTGAAGTGCTTTTATTTCCCTCGATTATGGTAACACCTACAAGAGCATGGGCTGATTAAAGCAATCAATTGAACTTCAAAATTAGTCAGCTGAGGTCAGTACTGGGGAATGCTCCAATATATAGAGCATGTTAGCCTTTTCTCCACGGAAACTCTTCCTCCAAAGCGTATACATGCAAGTTTATTTTAGAATAGCAATTGCCTGTGCAGTACTTCCCCTTAGAGGATGCTAGAAGAGGGGTAACATTTCAGTTTCCACCGTGTCTGTCACCCTCACTTGACTTCTCTCCTCACCAGACACGTAACAGAACAAGATATTATAACAGTCATTAACAGAAACATTTGATGCTCTCTGCACAAGGATTCACCCACAGTTCATTTACTTCAATTGCTTTGTAGAAAAACCTTCCAATTCATGTTCTACGTTACTGTGTTTTTGGCCACAGAAGACTTTACAATTTTCAAAGGTTAAGACAACTAACTTTCCATGCAACAAGAGAAGAAGGCCATGGGACGGAGTATTCCCTCTTTGTCCTTTCGGAGCTGATCCCCGGCTTCTCCACCCTCTGCTCTGTGCCCCAGGAGGCTCAACTTTAAGGGCCATCTCAACAGGCTGCCTTTCCTTCAGGCTTCTAGTGGGTTCAGCAATGTGTGGAACCAGCAGGTGGCAGAAGAAAGGGAGTAAGTCAGGACATTTTCCTCCCTGTTCCTCGGTTGGTTATGCGTCTCCACCTAAACATGCTGGAGGTGATGACGGAATGTTCTCCCCAGGTTGTGTAACTTGGCCCCTTTGTTTACCTCTACTGGCCTAGAGGTGGTAATGAACTAAGTCCAGGGGCTTTGTACTCTCTTGTTTCCTAGTGTTGACCTTTCCTTTTAAAACAGCTCATTTATTAAATTCTACCCAATTCCCAGACAAGGTGCTAGGACCTTAACTTATCCACACCCTACAGATCTCATACTCTGATAACTAGAAAGTGTGTGGTCCTGAAAAGATTTTTAAAATAAAAATGCAGGAGGATGCAAATAAGGTATCTGTTATCTTTTCTCTTTGTCTCAATAGATACTGGCAGGAGTCCATCAAGGCTACAGATTGCATTAACATTTACAATGAGGGCTAAGAACTAATAAGGAATGCAAAACATATCACATTGATTATGTGACCTTTTCCTCTTTTATTATTGCTGATTCCAAATAACTTTTGGTACAAGCTCAATTTTGAAGAAAACCCTCATAGACTTGATCAATAAGATCCCTATTATCTGTATGAATATACTAATTTAAGTGTCTGAAATTACATTATGAATATTAAAAGAAAGTCATCCTCCCAAATTGATGATTTGTTAATATCACCTTGGTGCTACAATATGGTTCAATCTTACATTTCTAGACAAGAACTGACTTTTTTTTTTAAAGCTGAGATTACAAGTGATGCTCTTTGGTCAAAATCAAATTTCGTCTTTGGCAAAACTGTCCCAGTTTTTCTTTTTTAATTTGAAGTTTTCACATAAGAATAGAAATTTCCTGCTTCTCTTGAAAGATTACATGGTCCACAGCCCAATTAGGCAAATTGACCTGGGACTGCATTTCTTGAGCAGAGCGTGCATCTACCAAGTTCCCGTATCTCCACTAGTTCCCATTTCTTATAAGTCTGTTTCACTTCTAGTTTACCTGCATGTGGCTACAATCTGTGTAGTTTATGACTCCTTGGATCCAAGAAACTTCACTGTCTCTAATATGTTATTGAGAATCACAATTAATAATTCTTTGTGTCTAAACTAGGGGTCAGTAAAGTCTCTTTTCCGTAAAGGACCAGACAGTAAACCTTCCAGGCTCTGTTGACCAGAGGGTCTCTGTTTCACTGTTCTACCACAGTAAAAAGCCACAGATAATATGTAAACAAAGGGACATGGCTGTAATACAATGAAATTCTATTTTAAAAAATGAGTGGTTGCAGGGAGGGAGTAGTTCAAGTGGTAGAGCGCACGCTCAACATGCATGAGGTTCTGGTTCAATCCCCAGCACCCCCTCTTAAAAAAAAAAGATAGTAATAAACCTAACTACCTCCCCTGCCCTGACAAAATTAAAAAAAAAAAAAAAAAAGAGTAGTGAGCTAAATTTGCCCCACAGGTTGTAATTTGCTAACACCTGATCTAAAGAACAAGAAAATCTGTAATATATCACTATACAAGATACTACAACATGTCCTAGGATTTTCATTTTTAGATTTGATGTTTCATCGAGCAGGATGAAAGCTTAAGGATAAAGGAAGCAACAAGCCCAGTATGAAGCTGATAAGAGTAACCATAAAGAGTGTGCAGATCCCCAAAACATAGAGATGACCTAGATTATACGTAGTGATACATGAAAAGTTAGTGTTTTAGAAATTCTGACCCAGGGAAGGTAGCTCACGGCAGAGTCTCCAACTTCTCTTCAATTTTTAAGATACACAGTTTCCTACTTCAGAATTTATTCTAAAATCACAAAGCTAATCCCAGCATCTTCTGCAAAATTAGGAGGTATTGACTTTTAAATGCCCATGGACCATAAAGCAAAAGAGAGAAATTTAGCTTTGATACCAGTTATAAGAGCTGTAGGCTCAAATGGATGTTGAAGAAGTAATGAGTTGAAGGAAAAGATTCTGAATTTCAGAGTCAGCTACTGCATTATTAAAGCTCTCAGCTATCTTATTTGTAAAAATGAGATTTTTTAAAAAGAATTGTGCTCGACAGTCGGGACCTAGTCAGTGCCAAGAACAGGGCTTAATACATTGATTGCTATAAGTTACTAGTTTTCTCACAAGACATTTCAGGCATCAGGTGCTTTGTGGTCCAAATCAACTTGGAACTCTCCATGGTTCTGAACTCTAGTCTTCAAATGCCCACTAGAGGAAAAGTCAGTTAAATAAAATAATTTCTTTTTTAAAGAATCATAATTTAGGTATAAAACAAGATGACTTGTACCTATATGTAGAAAAGTACAAACTCAATTGTTTCAGCTTTTGTCTTGAGCATCTCTAAAATCAAAAGTGAAAGACACCCTTTACTTATCAAGCAAGTATATTCTGAATACATAATAGGTTACAGCATTTATTTATTCATCTATTCATTCATTTTTACATTTAATGTTCAACAAGAATGCTGTTGGAGCACATACACTACTCTAGGATCATATTACTCTATTCTTTTGAATTTCAGGAAACTAAATGAATGACATGCTATGATAGAAAAAGGACATGTTCAGGGCAAGTGTCTCTGAGGAAGAGATATTTAATTGAGGTATTAAAGTTAAGTTGAAGCAAGCCAAACAAAATTATAGCTGTTAAGGCAAGAGTATCTCTTATAAAGAGAATAGGAAGAAAGAAAAAGAGAATAGACAAGAAGTTTATGATGAATGCTTATTCCTTAAGGCCAGGTTGGGAACAACTAGGGCAATTCCTGTATCCAGACTTGGGTAAAGCCAATGCATTTGAAAGTTTGATGTTTTGGTGTACCCAACACCATAACATCAATATTTATTTCTATTTATGTGTTGTTTAGCCAAACCTTGTTATCATTGTGCTTAGGTAGGATAATATAGTGACAGCTTTCAATCTCTGGGATACTCTTAAGCAATTTTATTAACATTGAAAGTCACATGTAATATTAATGATCAAGACAGGATATGCATATATCAGTGGAATACAGATTCTGCCCCTGCAGATAAATGCTTGCTGCAACCCAAATCCTCTAAACACAGAGATTAAGAAAGGTGATAGCAATATATTGAAACATTGCCATGCAGAAATTGGCTTGGGGTAACTCAGGCAGCATGAAATCCTGTAAGTCTGCATTAGGAACAACACTGGGGAACCTGCAGTAAGTAATGTACAAAAAGAAAAAGAAGTACTACTTTTTCCCCCCACACTAACGGTCAATGATGTTACATCTACTGGCAATGAATGGATTTAGAAGATCTGTAACTACTAAATTAATTTTTTTAAAAATTGTATGTATCAGCAAGTGTATACTTTCTCCTTCCTGGGGTGGTAAGGGGTTGGTGATGTGCCCTAATTTTTATCAGTCTCCTATAAATTTATGGGGCAATGCTCCTTTCATGCCTTAAATATTATCCATGCAAGTTATCAGTGTAAGGTTGTTAACTATACCCAGTATCCAAAAATTTAGGATTTAGTATGCTCATTGAAGAAATTCACAAACTTTATGATTGACTCTGTTTCTAAATTATCTTTGGGTAAAGTAACAGATAAATGGAGACAGAACCACTGGAGGGGGGGAAATCTACATTAATAAAGATTGAAATAAAGAGTTAGGTTTAAATTAGGCATTCCTTCAGAATAGGTAAGGCCATATTACTTTTACTGAAATTTGCTGATGCATAAAATCACATATAAGGAAAATGTATTTGCATACTATGAAGCATAATAGTAAAGTAAACATTTGTAAATTCTCCACCCATCATAAAAAGTAGAACATACCATTACTATTGAATATCACATTGCCTTTCATAAAACTAAAGTGAGTAAGAACCCATATAAACCATTTCCCAAAGTACTCCACTGCACACTGACATAAAATATACCTTTGGCTGAAGATGACTGACTACTTTTTCAAATCTCATAGAGGAATTCCTTATCAACCATCAAACATACTTCAGTTGAAACCACTTTACCATAAATAGTTGACACAATTTTGAGTTGCTGGTAAGTTCCAAATATTAAAGGAGAAAGATGTGGAAAATCTTTTGAAAACAGCAGTTATCTTTTGCTCATTTCTCCTATAATTTGACACAGATTCAAAACTGATTTTACAGCACTTTCCCTTGTCATGTTTCTCTGGTGTCAGTAAACCAAGTATTCCGATTTCCATAATGCACTTAAGCAGAGAGAAAGATTAAGATTTTTACTGTACAGTTTGTCCCATCTTGGCATATCATGACTTTCAAACATGCGAAGTAACCCATTTTACTTTTGGTATTTCTACTGGATAATACAGTGAAAATTCACATAAAGATTTTTTTTTTGCAGTTTTTGTTCTTATTTAAAATTTGACCTTAATTATTAAAGCTACATTATTTTAAATTCAAAGCCAAAGCAAGGGAAAAGGTTTTCAAATGCATTTTTTTAAACAATCAGATCTACTTTTTCAAAGGCATGTCCTTTTTTTTGCTCTGCAGGGGTACAGCAACTTTATCAGTGTGTTTAGTGAGAAATGCTTGCCTCTCTGGTTGAATAGTTTTAAACACTAAATTGAAATTTGAACAGGCTCTGGATTAAGGACTTATCTGAAACTACACAGGAGTAGTGTGGCCTCCAAACTCTCACTCACCATCATCTATGTTCTACTTTAATGGAGCTTGAAAAAAAAATGGAAAAGATAAGGGGACATGTGAATAAATTTTTTTGAAGAGATAGATATTCTTGAGTGATAATTTTTTGGCCCAATTAACTTACCTCTATTATTCAGTCATAGACTGAAATTAAACATTGATAAATTTCACTCTGTGGATCATCATATTCAATTAATTTCACAAGTTTTGAAAAATTATTCCCCATACATTTCCAAGTGTTTTGGTGAAAGATGACTTAGTAATGTACTAAATTCTTATGAAATAGGCCAATAGTTGTAATACCTTCATCTGCAGAATGTAATAAAACCTTCATCTGTGACTATACATTAATTTGTTCAAAGTACAAGTTTTTAACTTTTTTAACTTGTGATAACTGTGTAAGAAATAATTTTAGATTCTGTCATATAATAGAATGAGTCTCTATGAATCTAATTACTGCACAAAAATTTTTACTATTTTCTTAAAAACTTTGTAAACATAATGCTTGTTTAAGTATATAAACTCTTCTAACTTCCAAGAAGAAACAGATCTAGCTAAGGTAATTTATAAAACATTTTAAGATTTCCCATTATACACACATACACACATCCTAAATATGACTGTGACATAAGAGACATCTAAAATCACCAGCAACCAAACACAACAAAGTTAAGGCTACTCGACACCAGAAAAATGTCAGTAAACTTGAGCTGGAGGAAATCTGAAATTGCATTTGTACCTAAGAGAGCCTAAGATTTATCATATTCATACAAGTTAAATGTTGTTTAATTCAGCTAAATGAACAAAGTTTCTGTTCATCCTAAAATTCTCTGTTCTAAGATCTTGACTAGCTGGTAGATCAGAAAAGCTTCTTGCTCCTACAGTATTTGGGGGTCACTATATATAATTTTATAAATGAACTGGAAATCAGTTATGAATTAACTTTGTAGAACTTAGTATCAATCGCTATCTTCGAAATCAGGAAAATTACAAAAAGGAAGAAAAATCCAGTGATGCTCCAAAATCTGAGTGTAATTGTTGGCATTCCTTCTCCCTTTTACCAAACTTCTAACAGAACTGGAAGGATGATATCTTTACATCCGAATTTTCCTTCCCTTATTAGAGTATTAGTTACATTCTAATTTTAATTATTTGGGGAAAAAAACATTTAAAATAATATCTATGGGGTATTTTTTTTTTATTCCTGAGGGAATTTAATTAAATGAAGAACTCAGTTCCTCTATAATACAGGTGAATTCATACAGATTTCACCAGAAATTGGTTTTGGGGCCACCTTCACTTTAATCTCCTACGTATTTCTTCCTTCAACTTCAGATGCTTATGTGGCACCCAAGCCATTTCTTCTTAAAGATCTCTTCCAGTAATTCCAAACTCATGGAATGATCTTTTCTCCAGAATCTGAGAAGACATTATCTTTTTTAATGCTTCTCTGCATCCTCTGTTTATATTCCATATGATAATCTACTTTATCTAAAAGTAGAGAGACATTCTACTTAAGGTACCTACATCTGAAGAGCATAAATAATTATCCATATTTTCCAAAACACTGTTTACACTTCAAATACATGCTTAAGAAAACTGCAATGGTTGATCTGTTAATAAGCAAGTGATTTATCCCATTCATTACAGGGGCCCAAATGTAGAGTGACTCACAACAGACCAGCTCTTCTGGTTATATAATCATTATAATTGAAATACCTAGTATAAAAATAATATACACTGTTAAGAACAGGGTCTCTAAGGATAACGTGCCTAGGTTCAGGGCACAGCTCCAGGACTCACTAAGATTAAATAATTGGACCCATTTCATTAATGCTGCTATGAGGAACAGCCCATGTACCAGTACTTGGTACAGTATTCACAAGTATAAGTATCTATTATTGTTGTTATAGTCTTTTACTATTTTTCAAATACAGTAACTCAACTGTATAGGTACATACTGTAGTAAGTAACTTCTGATTTGTAAGTTGTTTCTTTTCTTCCTTATGATGTGAGTGAAGTTTTTGAGCTTTGATAGAAAATATGCTGTGTAACAAAAACAATTCTACAGATAGCGTTTTATAGAAATCAAAGTTTGTCAGGCTAAGAGGAATTAGACTTGGGTTTTAAGGCCATTCTGTATTCTGTTTAAGTATAATCAATACTTAACGAAAACAACCTCAATTCTTTTCAATGTAACAATAATCAGTACTACCATGTTTCTTTTATTTCTTAACATATAATTTACATTTGGTAAAATGTGTAAAGCTTAGCTCTATAGCTTGATAATATTGTGTGTGTGTGTGTGTGTGTGTGTGTGTGTGTGTGTGTGTGTACTCTATCAAAATCAAGACATAAAACACTTCCATTTACCTAAACTTTCATTGTGCACAATTCTAGTTAAAATCTGCTAGCCAGAGGTTGTAACTTCTATTGTGACTTTCATCATGATCAATAGTTTTGCCTTTCCTAGAACTTGGTATAAATAGATTCAAACAGTATGCGCCTTTTTGGTTTCTTTTTCTTAAAATAGAAGGTTCATTCATATCGCATTGTATGACGGTTTATACATTCTTCGTATAAGCTGTTCAGTATTCCGTTGTTTGACTCTAATACAATCTTTATTTTCTTGTTCTGGTTCACTTGAGTTTACAGTTTTGTGCTACTGTGGATCAAGTTTTTATGACTATTCTTCTACGAATTATTTTGTGCACATACACACTCGTATCTCTTGCATATACACCTAGAAGAGGAATTGCTGGGCCATAAGGAAGGCATTTGTTTCAGAAACTTTCAAATAGCTTTCCAAAGGGATAGCTTCATGTTTACATATCCACCAACAACGTACAAGTAGACTAGTTGTTGTATATCCTTGCCAACACTTTGTATTGTGAGTATTTCCAATTGAAGCATTCTGGTGGATGTGTAAGGAGGGCATGTCATTGTTTTTTAATTTGCGTTTCTGTGATCAACTATGTTGAACATTTTCCATAGTTTTTCTTGTCATCAAAGAATCAATAGAATCCACGTAATTTTTTTTTTACTTTTTAAGTAAGCTTTTAAAAAGTTATATATAATTATATTGTATACTATATTATAATTATGTGTACATGTTATACATACATACATATGATCCTTGAAGAACATTGGCTTGAATTGCATGAATCCACTTATATGTGGATTTTCAAAAAAATAAATGTGTACTAGAGTACTGCATAATCCACGGTTGGTTTAACCCATGGATGTGAAACTTCGCATATGGACCTGTGGACATGGAGGAACCATGAAGGATCAGCTATAAGTTATTTGTGGATTTCCAACTGTACAGAGAGGGTCAGTGTTCCTAATCCACAGGTTGTTAAAGGTTCAGCTGCATATTCATTATAATATGAATATATGATGTAGTAAAGGACTGAATGAATCTGTGTTATGTAAGTCAGTAGGAAAAATATATCAAAGAGTTGAGATATTTGGCAAGGAAAAAATTAAGGTAGGACCCATGAGCTCAATGAGTCAAAAGGGAGTATTTAAATCATTCATTAGCTGCAGAATGGCTTTAATTCAAGTTAATGTTAATTTTGTCCTAAACATATGCAATTAGGAAATGTATTTCTTAAAATATTTTATATAGTAATTTTATTCACATTACAAGTTTTTTATTAATGTATTTTAATCAATAAAATTTTCATTAAAAATTATTTTTAACAGGACTGATTTTAACAGACTTTAGTTATGCAAAGCTTATTTTTGAACTGAAGATATAACTGTCTTGCAAAATAAAAAGAGATATAACCTTGGGAAATAAAATTTAAATACTGAATTTAGTTAAAAGAGGATAAAAATACAGTCAAAGCTAAAACCATATGGAAAATAGATTATGTTTTTAGAAAAAGAGTATTTTAAGCATTGAAATACAGGATAAAATTACTCAAAAATTATTTTAAAACAGCCTTGTTTCTAAATAAAAGGGTTTTCATGAGATGCAAGCATCTCTGAGTATCATAATATTGGCTTCTTTTCATTATATATAAGCGAACAAAACAACCTATTGAACTGTTTTACTATTAACAATTGATAAAGTATTATTTATATACTCATATGCTTTCAGTCAGATTAGTAAAATGAGTTTAGGGATTTTTTTAAAGAGGAGTTCCATCAACATATTTAATATGTAACATCAATTTACTATTACTATGAGTCATTGAATTAAATTTACATTTTTAATATAAGTGCAACTATTTAGTATCAGATTTAAACATAAATCTGAGCAATAGATCAGGCTAGTTTTCTTTAAAGATGGTAGAGCTGCATTCTAATGTTGCTTAACAAATTTTCCCTTTTTAGTTTCATCATTAAATCATTTCATAAAAAAAACAAACATGAATTACACATTTAAAAAAAAACACTAATTCTAATCTTTGTATTGCCTATTTCTAAAAATAATGTTTGCCATATGTCAAAAGACAGAAATGCTGATCTGCACAATGATGTATCACTGAGATAAAAATTCAAGGAAAATTATTCAATTTTTCAAAGCCTTCCTTAATTACTATTTTTTTTGTATTAATATAAAGGTTAATTTGAAGTTTAAAACTTCTAGATGTGTATCTACCAATGAATATATCTTTCTTTGAATGCAGAATCTGACATTTTTCTTGAACAACTTACAATAAATATATCGTTGCCAATTTTTATTGCAAATTCTATGCATTATTTGTATGAGATTACAATGAAGAATTAATATGCAACTCCTTTTTCCTGTTACAGTCTTATACCCAAAAATAATCTTGATAAAATATTAACATTTCTCATTTATTTCTAAGAAATAACCATGAGCTATGATGACCATTAATATATTTAAAATGAACTGGCCATTTACTGAATTTCTCTTCTTTGGATTTCTTTTTCTGTTGTTTCATTATAATGTTCAATTTAAAGGGGTGCTTATTTTATTTGCTTATCTAGAATATAATAAGTATTATAAATAATTAAGATATATATTTATATACCTAAATATATATGATATATAATTATTTAATATATTATGCTCTACTATACTGTACTTATGCTCTATAATAATTAATCCTAAATATAATTAGAGTATATATTATAAATATACATATATTATATATTATAAATATTTATTATAAACACAAATAATATAGCATCTTTCTTATTATATTTATACTTTAAGCATTGTTAAAATGGCTCTCAAAAGTAATATTAAGTAATAACTAATAAATGGCGGATCATATTTGACAAAGAAGTCTGGCTTAGATTGGTATCTGAATACACAAATAAACACTGGGTGTGTTTCAAACTTCGTGGAATAAATTCTCTTGACTAATGACAGTGATAAGGAAGAAAAACAATGCATTACATTCTGTTAGTAATCTAATAGCCAAAGCAATTTTAGATTAGATTAATTAGAAAAGCGTGGGCATCTTAATTATATCACTAGGAACACAGCAATACCAACTTACTATTTTCAATCACGACAACAGATCAAATTAGACAGGGTATTTTGTTTCAGGAAATTTACACAAACAGATCACGGCATGAAAGAAGTCTGGTGATGAATTAGATTTTTGGAAAGATTAATTGCAATGTTAACTAAACTAAACAAAACCAGTATGAGGCAAGATCACACGAGTGGGTCTAATCAATTTTGCGTGAATTCAAAGTAGTAATATTTGATGGATTTGATTTTAAAAACATCTGTCACATGTATTTGCCCAGAGTTACTCCTGCTGCTTCACTGCCTCTACCTAGAGAAGTCACACTGGGGGCTCAACAATAAAACTCCAGACCTGATTAGACCTGTGACAATGCCAATGACTCTGAAAGCCAATAGGGCAGATGTTATCAACTGAGTTAGCCTATAGGTGAAGCATATGGGGAAGTTCAAACTTATCATGCTGGATGTTCAGAGCATAAAACATGTGACTGCTTTTTAAATTTTACATATAATCTAACCGGAAACTTTGAACAAAACCTAACTAACCCTAGCTAAACTGACTGCCAAAACCTAACTAAATGCCAATAAATTTTGATTTTATCTTGTTACTAATACATTGGAAGAACACACTCCACCATCTCAGATCTAGACAATGGAGAAATATTTATAGGTATTAAATATCTATCATATGGTCTAAAAAAAAGTCACCTAACTGCCAGGTCTGAATTCAGAGCTTTTTAATTCCTTTTTTAATCTTGACTTTCTCTTAATTGCTTTTACCCTAAATCTGGAACCACCAGCACCATTTCTCTAACTACACAATCAACATAATGGATAGACTCTTTTGGTGTCTTATACACACCATCATATCTTTATATACATGTATATTGCCAGTCTCAAGACTCCAATGGTAATACCAGGGGAAATTTAATGCAGTGACCAAGGATTCTGGACTTTGAGGAACATCCCTGATTTTTTATTACATCATAATCCTTTTTTTTTTTTAACTTTAAAACAATGGGTTTAAAGAATCACAGACTAATGAAAAAACAAATACACTTATAGAATATCCTTTAGCTTCTTGCACATTTTTTTTTTCAGGCTGAGTTCTAAATAAAAAATACATTATACTCTGGTATATGGGCTCAGCAATATGGTCAGTTAAGATACAGATGATCCTCCTAGCGCTAACAAATAATGTGAGGTGACAGAGATTCAGAGTGGCAAGGGGGCCATTCATGATGGCTACAGTATTCCACTCCCATTATCCTAACTTACATGCTCTGATCTAATCCTTCCGGGTCTGTTAAAACACCTTTAGTATAACCCTGAAATTGATGCTTGTAAATGTCAAGTGTGAGTTCTAATATACAGCACTTACTATAGCCACTATTTCTGGAATTACTGATGCAAGTAGAGACTCATTTGCAACCTGTTCATTTAAGAATCACTAGTGTATTTGGTATTTCTCTTACTTTCTGTCTATATCAAAGTACTGTTTCTTCAGTAGTAATAGTGTTTATTGAGAAATTTCTTCTAAATTTATACTCTATAACTTTTGTTAATAATAGCTGTAAGTATAATATATTCATTCATTTATTTACAAATATTTATTGAGTGATAATGGCATATTCAGGTAAAATGGCTAACTTAGAAAAACATAACATAGCTTCAAAATATTTTACACTTATGCAATGGGTTTAACCAATTTAAGTATGAATTGACTTTATGAATTGACACTATGAATGTATTTTAAATCCTGAGAACTCACCTATAACAAAATTAAAGTTGTATATTGCAAGTACTTATTAGATTGAATAGGAGAGACTTCTAATTATTCTCTCCTTAGATCATATTCTTTTTTGAAAATAGATAAATCCTGGAGCAATGGAAATGATTAAAGGTTTGTTTCCAAACCACTTCTTTGGAAGCAAATTAAGTAGAAATTACTGAAGTGTAATTAAGCAGAATAGATACTAATAATCAATGGTAAACATGGTTCGCAAGTAAGCAGAATAACTAAGCTAAGTAAAGGACCAGCTATCAATAAACATGAAAGTGGGATTTAAGTCAACTGCATGGAATGGACTCACAGAGCAACCTTAACCAGGGATTTAAAGTACACTGCTCAATAGTTAATACTTATCATGACCTGACCTTTTAGGTGAGGATTCTAAAAACACTTCTAGTTATGTGTTTCAGAGGTAGTTTTAAATAATATCTTTAACAAATTCTGGTGCTACTCCATATTTTCAATCTTGGAATAGTAAGCTCACTCTTAACTTTACATAATATATCTTTAGGTGAATTTGGTCCCAGTAATTATTTAATGGTCTCAGCCTCAGTTTCTAGACTTGGAGTTTTACTGGTCAAAATCATCAGCATCTGAATTTGCCAAAAGGTTTCTAGATCAGAAAACGGAATAGGAATGACTTTAAGTAAGTCATGAGCTTCCTAGCTGGCCACAGTCGAAGACATTCATTATTATATAACACTGGGCCCTTTATGCTATTATTTATGTTAATTTCTTGGTTCTGTAGGCGTTTGAATTTGCAACTTCTGGGCTTAAATTTTGCTACACTGAGAACAAATACTGTTCTTTTAGAATATATAAAATGTTTATTTATAATATATAAAGTATTTATATTTACTTATATATAATACTTATTTGTATATATTTTATTTATTATATACTTACATAGTCACAAAAGATAATGGGGGTTTAATTTCTATTATCAAGCCTCTAGCTTGCCCCTGACCTCAGCATATCTTAGTTAAAATTTAATAGTTGATCTTGATTCCAAATTAGATTTCTCTCCATTATAAACACAGTTGCTACCTCAGCTCTAATTTAGTTCCAGACAATATATTTTGATGGATTTCTTCTATAAGTTGTCTGTTTTTGCCAAGTAATGGGGCTCTCCATAGAGTAGGCAGTTCAAAGGAAACTAATTCTATTTGGAGTTTGATTGTTCATTTAATTGGCTGACACCCACGTCCAAACTTACCGTAAATTTTGAAATTTATCATTGTCAACTTGGATCTCTCTACATGTAACCACATCTCCTTAAATTATCATAGCTATTATAATTCAACCTCAGTGCTTTTCCAACAAAAGCTAGAGAGTTAAGTTCCATAATGCCAGATGCAACTAATTTTTTTCTACGTTTGAAGCTGGGAGTACATACAAACAACTTAAATCAGCTGCTTCACTTCAGCTAGGGATATTTGTTTGTCTTTATTTCCTGTTGTTGTTTTTATCGCTCTTTGGCATTCCTACAAACCTGGTCCATCATTTGCTTCGAATCAGCCTAGAGTGATTACGTTTCGGTTAATACACCATTTCTGATGATATATCACATGCAATAAAGCAGTCTCTGGAATCCATGGTCATTACCATTTGTAGGAAAAGGAGGTTGCAAAATATCATGACCTTGTCACGCCCTGTTGGAAGTGGATCGGCTGCCAGATATTTATTGACAGGACTCAAGACCAAAGTGCTCTGTACACTAATACTGACAAGGTCAGAGCAGCTTACAGGTAATAATGAAACTCATTCAAACAGCTGTGCTTACATGATGGTTTGACATCTGTCTGTGCTTCCTGCCTGGCTGATATAAATGACCAACCTCCATAAAAATCAGAGCTATCAGTGTATCATGACAGTTTCATTTTATCAAACTCTCATCAATATCAGCATAAGGTTTTGCATTCATCTGGGATTCTTGAATTCTGCATCTCTATGTTGCAAGTAGATACACATATTTACCTCTAAGTTTATGCTTTCCTGTATAATTTTTTTTTACCATAAAAATGTATCTCCAGGACATCATCAAGATGACAATGTAGGTCATTCCTCAATTAAGTCCCTTTCACAAGAAAACTAACTAGCAACTATCCATAAACAAGACACCGTTGTGAAAATCCCACAGCCTGGTGATGAGGCGGAAGCACTCCCCACCCTGGACCACAGAGACTGCGAAGGACCGTATTAGAAGGATAAGAGAAGCGGCCACACTGACTGCACTGCCCCTCCCCCAAGGCTAGCCCAGTGTCACACAGAAAGGGCCCTTATGGACCTATAGTTTCTCCAGTGGAAAAACGAGAGCCCAAGGTGGATATCCAGTTTTTTGTTTTTGTTTTTATTTTTTAGCATCGCAGGGCACTTCCTGGAAAGTCGAGTTGGGTCTCACCTCAAGTGGGTCACTGGAGGAACTCGACTGAGTGTCAGGTAGAGATGGAGGAGGCGGCTGGGGCTTACAGCCACCAGCACTAAGATCTTGGCAGACTACATCCCTGCTCTGCAGAAGCACCTGAGCTGAGACCCCAGCCAGTGAATAGGGCTAGCTGCAGAGCTGAGCCTTATCTGGCCAGGGAGCTCAGTTGGCAGTTCTGCCTAATTTGGATCCCCAGTCAAGTGAGACTGGTTATACATTCATGCTTGGGCTGGAGGGCAAATTCCAGTCCCACTTAACTGCTGAGTATAGCCTCTGATAACTCACAGCAAGGAAGAGTAGACGGAGGACCCTGGCAGCCATGGAGCCCATCCTTCACTTGAACAGGGAGCCAAGCCAGCAGCTCTGCCAGTATTAAGTACAGCCTTGGGCCCTGAGTCATCAGGGAGCCTGGTTACAGACCCCAGGCACCCTAGAAGCCTAGCCTACAGACACTCTGCAGCCAAGCCCAGCACAGTGGTTGCACACAGACTGTGACCTCGCCCAGGTATGGAGTCTAGTCAGTGACTTCTCCCAGCCACAGAAGGCTGCAACCCTACTGACAAGGGAGCCCCAGCAGCATCCCTACTGACTACAGAGCACAATCTTTGGCCCCACCCAGATGAAATACCCTCCTGACAAGAGAGTCTGACCAGCAATGTTGCCCAACATTGGAGCACAGCCGGAGAGAGACCTACCCGATCAGGAAGACCAGCCTGTGGCCCTACCCAACTCTGAGCAGAGCTCTACAGCCCTGCCGGATCACAGAGCACAGCCTGAGCCTCCATCAGGCCACAAAACCCTGCCTGTGAGGCCACCTGAACATGGAATGCAGCCAGAGGCACCGTCCAATTGGAGAGCACAGCCTGAGACACACCCAACCAGGAGCAACGGTGGAGTCCAGCCTCTAGTCCTGCCCAGAGAGTCCAACAAGAGGCACCACACTGCCTGTGACCTCACCTGATCAGAGGCGACTGCACAGCAAACACAACAGCAAATAAACAAAAATCCAATTAAAAAATGGGCAAAGAACCTGAAGAGACATTTTTCCAGAGAAGATATTCAAATAGCCAACATGCTTATGGAAAGGGGCCCAACATCACTAGCCATGAGGGGAATGCGAATCAAAACCACAGTGAGGTGTCACCTCATATCTGTTGGAATGGCTATTATCAAAAAGACAAGAGATGGTCAGATGTAGAGAAAAGGGAACGTCTGTATACTTTTGATGGGAATGTAAGTTGCTACAACCACGTTGGGTAACAGTATGGAGGTTTCTTATAAAATCTGAAACACAATTACCATATGATCAAACAATTCTACTTCTGGGAATATATTTGAAGAAAATGAAATCACTATCTCAAAGAGGTATCTCCATCCCTTATAGCATTATTTACAACAGCCAAGACATGGAAATAACCTAAGTGTCCATCAACAGATGAATGGATAAAAATGTGGTGTGTGTATATATATATATATAACAAAATACTCAGCCATATAAAAGAAGGAAATCCTGCCACTTGTGACAACATGGATGAACCCTGAGAGCACTACCCTAAATGAAGTAAGACAGAGAAAGACATAAGACATATACTGTATGGTCTCATTTGTAGGTAAATTCTTAAAAAACAAAACAAAAGACAAATTCAGAAACAAAGAGCATACTGATGGTTGCTGAGGGTTGAGGGAAGAGGGACAGTGGTAATGAGTGATGGTGGTCAAAGGACACAAACTTCTAGCTTGAAGATGTATACAATTTAGGGATTTAATGTACTGCATGGTGACTACAGTTAACAATACTGTATTGGACATTTGAAAGTTAAGACAGTAAATCTCAAAAGCTCTCACCACACACACACACAGAAAGACTAACTATGTCAGGTGGATGGATGTGTCAACAACCGTATTGTGGTAATTATTTGCAATATATACATATAACAAATCTTTACATTGTCCACTTTAAATTTACAAGTTATATCGTAAATCTGGCAAAAAATAAAAGTAATTTACAAAATGCATTTCTAAAGTAATTTCTCTTTTGCTGATTCTTCCATTTTTGTCATTATTTTCTATTTTCCTAGATGGCTTTTTAATGGTTAAAATGTACACCCTTGCCTTATACTTAGCATTAACCCAGAGGACAGGGATAGATTTGAAATGAGCACTGCCATGTCTAAAGAAGAATTATAATTTACTTAATCAATCTATACAGAAGACACCTGATGGGACACTTTAAATCTGGTTCACATCATTTACAGATCTCATTTTAGAAAGTTGAGATGACAACCCTACTTCTTTACCATGAGACACACAACTACTTTTGATTTTTGTTGCTCTCTGTAACAGCAAAAGTATTTTGATGTCCACATAAGAACACAAAGAAAATGGGCATAAAAAATGCTATGGCTATTATTCTTACATACATGTGGACTAAAACAAATGCCAAAACTACAACCATGGAGATAAGCTTATTTGAGGACTCTTCCTCATTTCTGTCACTGCGTCACCCAGTATACTGTTCTTTCTTAATAAACTGCCACTATCAAGAAAGATGCTGTGGGAATTCCACTGACCCATTTATAAGCTTCAATACTGAAGGTACACTGGGCTTTCTTAATGGAAATAGACCCTGGAGAAACGTGAAGCAAAGCTATGATATGTTATATGCACATCAATACTCATCTCACCCAAATGGTGACTGGGGTAGATGACCAAAACGCAATTATAATACATAGAAAACAAAGATTCTTTATTAGTAGATTTCAAACACAGCCTTTGTGATTCATAATCTTCCCCACCCTGGATAAACTGAAGCCTGAGACCAAATATCTATAAAAGGCACAGAGATAGGGATAGAAAGTCAGAGGGTGGCTACTCTCTTCTTTATCTTTCTGATAAAACAAGACTATGTGCTATCTCCAAGTGCACCCCAGCTTTCAGGAGTGGTAACAACTAGAAGCTACGAACACCGCTGAGCGACCATAAAGGGTGCAGACATGAAATGACACAGACATAGCATTTGACCTATTTTACTATATGTGGGTAAGTTTCACCCAAACCTCTCTCTCCTCAAATCCACACAAGCTCAACACTGAACCCAGGCTCCTATTATTGGAGTCAATGTGTATTACAGATCCAGGAGGAAGGGATCTCTTAGTTTAACAGCATTTTCAATCGTGTATTGAATGGTCTGCCTTCAATAATCCATTATTTAATTAAAGAATAATGATTTCCCCAGCATTTTAATTAGTTATCTAAGGTCTGACCATCAAGAAGCCAAGTTGCTAAGGAAACAGGAGAGGAAGATGCAGTGGGAAGCATGTCTGCTCATCTCCTACACCTGCACCCTTGATAGCATTCCTTATAGTCTAGTCACAGTCCCATTAGATGGCTTTGTTTTCAGCATCTACCAATTTTCTTTTCCCTAAAGCTATGTACCCCTGGCTTCTACCAAATGCAAGATTATGTCCTAAGGGCAGAGTTGGGTTTTTTTTTCTTTTTTTTTCTTTGTCAAGAGGTCTTGGCAGGCAGCCTTCCTGTATGTTGTTGGCATACAAAGAAACAAACACAAAGGAAACCTGACCAGTTCCATCCCTAGCTTTTAGAAAGACCGTGTGCTGATACAGTTCCTCACTGGAGAGCCATTCGGTCCTGCCTGTGAACATATCAGGTGCAAATCTATCCTTCCAGCCTCCCAACCTCTCCCACTTGTCTTTTCAAGGCTACTGCCACTTCAAAAACAAATCTCTTTTAAACATCTGTCATGTGCTTATTACCAAAGTTCTGAGAAAAACAAACCAACAAAAAAGGGAGGTAATCAAAGGAATAATGAGCAGACTTGTGTTTGATGAGAAATGAGTTGATTTTGAATCTCACCAACAGCCAAAAGTAATCACTGGTCTATTGTGAATTACTTGCTCCTCTGTGATATTCCTGGTCACTTCGCCTCTGACAAGCAAAAGCAGTACAACGCTGACATCTTAGCTACAAAAGAAGACAAGGTGGGTACAGAGGAAACCCATAATTCTTGCATTGTCGACTATGTAGCAAGGGTGTTTTATTTTAAAATGTAATATTTCACGATGATGATGATGATAACTTCTCTTCCCCCCAGAGAAGACAATGTCATTTGGGCTAGTCTATCTATGGCTGCTGTCATTCATGTGTCCTGAAAATGCTCTGTTATACTGTGTGATGAAGGAGACTTAAGCAATGGGAATAGAGTCAAAATGTGCATGAGCTGGGAAACTAAAGGGCATTGACACACGGCTAGAGGAACAATATTAGCTGTGTCATTAGATCGTTCTGCCAACCCTAGACAGTAAACGTTAACAATAAAATAACTGCATCTCAGAAGAAACTACTGTTTGGCTTTTCCACTTGGTTTATAACACCATGGAAATAAAGAAAATACACATTTTAAATTCTGTTCCTTATGGAGGAGAAGCTGGCAATATATATATATGTATAACTATAGTAGTTTCTCAGGTTGTGATACACAGTTGTTGGACAATACAGGTAATGAAATTACAGAAAAAAAAATCAGAAACAGCTGAAGAAGATGACTAGGGTGAGTTTCTCATCATGTGGTCACACTTGTGAACAATCCCAGGAAAATAACTAAAGAAAAATTAAGATTAAAGGAGGAATCGCCGCAGATCTCATCCAGTTAAAACTCATTAAGTCTGAGTTATAGTATATCCCACCTCATTGCCTTTGTCTAAGAAAAAAAAAAGACATTAGAAAAACCTGTCAAAACAAGTATACGATTTATTTCAAACAACCTAGAGAAATTTATCATTGTAAGGTAATCAAACAAGAAATAGTTGCTTGCAGGTTAGAGATAGTATTGAAACTTTTCAGAAAGGTCACCCAAGAAAAAAGGGTTACACTTCAAATGAAAAATGTGATTCTTTGTTCTCATAAATTGTTATCCAATCATGCAAAATTCTAGGATCCAGAAGGGAAAATTCTTGAGGAGGTTATGAACTACTTTATTCTTATCCATCTTAGGAGAACACATGGTCATGATAAGTCATAAGAAAGATGGTGGCATCTTGTTCCCTGAAAAATTTGTAATTGGAGAACGGACAACTCCTTTATATTCATAAAGGTCAGATCTAGACTTAAAGCAGTTGTCAAACCTTCTGTGAACCCTCCTATAAAAAAGGGCATGATTTAACCTTGTTCAAGGGCCCTCCCTTGTAGTCAAGTCCAACTTTCTTATATAATATCCAGAAGCTGAAAACCCCAGGGGGACAAGAGTGGACAGTCAGGCAAGTCTGAACCAGTGGCAGGCTGATAAATACTACCAACTTTCCTGGTGGGAGGCTGGGGAGGCAAAAGCCCTCATCAGGAGCATCTGTCAATCTCCTTCGTGATCCAATTTCCTACTATGACTGATTTCAAGCTGCCAATTTGATGGAACATGGAATTGGGAAGAGAGGCAGAGTAATACCTGCCTCTTAAAGAATCTTACAGAGTACGTCTATCAGAGAGAGTCAATAGATGTACATAACATCAAGAAGGAAGGTAATAGCACGATACTGTAGCAAAAATAATTAGGGAGTGATGAGTTATAAGTACTTATTACCTTGATTTTAAAATAATGTATTTAAAAATGCATATAATTTTAATAATGGCTGTGTTTAACTACTGGCTGGCAAAAGTCCGGGAAATTTACCAGTTTTCACAAGCTGTTATCAGCTGGCTGCAACACACTACTGGTTCTGAGTTCCTATTCCTGAGATGTTAGTCTCATGGATTCTAGATGTTACAATAAATTCAGGCAGCTTATCCCCAACAAGGTCAGTGTTTCAGACCCCAGGGTTAAGAGAGGGTGGTTCCTAATTTCTACACTCTCCTTGGAGAGTCTGATGATTACTATAGAACTTTGCCCTAAGGAAACTGTACATATAAAAATACCCTTCCCTACCCCCTTCCCACCCTCACAGCCATGCTTTGGTGAGCAGGCAAGTGATGAGGAGACAGCTGTCATAGCCATTAGGGGAGGAAGGGGGACTAGGGGAGGCTCCTCATGGGACACTATTCCATGACCTTGTACAACTGAGCTCCAGTCAATTTATTTCCTGAATAACTCACTTAGAAATAAGAAGCTGACTGGTTAACCTGTTTGGGTGTGGAATTAAGTTTCCTAGGGCTGCCATTGCAAAATACTACAAAACTGGGCAGCTTAAAACAGTAGAAATTTATTTCTCACAGCTCTAGAGGCAAGACATCTTAAATCAAGCTGCTGGCAGGGCCACACTCCTTCTGAGAGCCTGGGAAGAATCTGTCCTGGCCTCTCCCTAGCTTCTGGAGGTGGCTGCTGACCCTTGGCATTCTTTGGCTCATAGCTGCGTCACCCCAGTCTCTGCCTCTGTCGTCACATGGCACTCTCTGTGTGTCTGTGTGTCCTCTTACACGGACACTAGTTAACGTCAGTACTGCACTGTGACCTCATCATAGCTAATCACGTCTGCAGGCCCCTTTTTCCAGACAAGGTCACATTCCGAGGTACCGGGACGTTAGGACTTCAACATACCTCTTGGGGTGACACATTTTAGCCCTTTTACAGATGTTAACTTAATCATTTAATAAATTATGGATGATAATGCTTGATCCTGTATCTAAGGTCTTTCTCCCCAAAATACTTGGTCAATGTCATTGTATCATTGTTTTGAAAGGAATGGTATTTATATTCCCACTTAACAGAGAAAGAATCTGACTCATTGACAGAAGAAAAAAAACTGGTTCAAATCATCTGGTGAATCAATGGGAGAGCTTAGAATTTTGTCAGATTTAAAGCTAAGGTTCTTTCTAAAGCCCAAGTTCCCACACTTTCCACTGGAGCCTTTTCACAGGCTTTGCTTAAAGTTTCTTCTGTGTATATTCCTTAAACTCAGCAGCCCCTTCTCACCGTGAGAAAGTCTACTTACACCTCAGTGAATGAAATGAAATATTCTTACCCCAAAGACCACGTAACCTCATGCATAAAAATGTGCAGCTTGCCTGACGCCTTCAGTGACACAAACAGCTTTACTCTTTGAAAAATTCACTGTTTCCTAGGTATTTTTTTTAATATTTTTTGAGCCTGTGCTGTTGGTTTATAGTTAGAGCCATGCTGTTTCTGAACACAAGATAAAAAGTATAGAAAAAGGTTATTGTTCCAAAAAAGGAAACACGTTTTTGAAATGAGTCAGTTTAATACAAAGGGCTTTCACTGAAAAAATCAAAATGGGCTTGAAAAATCAGACCAATTGCATTCAGGCTCTTTATATGGCACAGCCGCTGAATGCCCACCATGTGCAAAGCCCCCAGATAGAGTTGAGTTCACTGACTTGAAAGGCAGGTGTCTGAAAAATTCACACGCTTTTGTCCTTCTTCCACTTTCCTCAAGGATTTTGAGTCTGGACATATTGTTTACCCAGTTATTCTTTGTTTATTACAGTTAGTGTTTACTTCCTAGTGTTTAATCCCTAATTCAGTGTTCTATCCCCAGACAGGCATCCTTAAAAAAATAAGGAATAACAGAAAAATTTAGAGCTGTGTTTATTAACAGCTCCCCTAGGGAAAGACGAAGTATACCTCTGAGATACTCTCAAGTGAAGCAGGGATGACTGCTGACAAGTCAAGGACTGAAATGCGTCAGGCAGTCAAAGTTTCTGAAGAAAGCTTCACAAAACTTTCTCAAAGGTTGCTCAAGAGAATGACTGAAGCTGTTTTTCTCTTCTCCTTGTGATTCCCACGCCAAAGCAAGGACCTGTTGTGCCAGAGTCCTGAAAGATGACCACTGGCTTTAATGGAAGGAGTTTGGGCCTGAGGTAAACATCTAAATAGGAAGGCCATTTCATTGTTCAATAGGTCTATTGAGAGAAAGCTGTTTTTCACTTGACCTCAAATCTGCCTCCATGCTACCTTCATGCATTAGAAATTCTACCCTTGCACTGAGAGCAACACAGAGTCTGATTCTATTTTACACATTAGCACATTCACTATTTCTCAGTTCTGTTGTGTTTAGCAATACTGGCTATCTTCCATGTACCGAAGACTACCCGAGATGATGAAGATGTAGAGATCTAGGGGGGAAGTCTCTTTTAAGGATCTCAGTGTAGCGCAGTTCGAGTAAATAGAAATTTCTAAGATGATGCAAATACTCAATATCCGCGTTGTCCAATATGGTAGCCACTAGCCACGGCGTGTGGCCACTGAATATATGAAACACAACAGGGCAACTGAAAAACTGGATTTTTAATTTTATTTAATTATATTTTATTTAAATTGTTACATACAACAATGGCAACTATATTGGACAGTGCAAATCTAGTGGAGGAGATAGGCCTATATATTGATAAATGTAACAGTAAATGTATAGTTCCCAGCAGAGAAGGACTGAAATGAGAGAACAGGTGATGCCTGAGCTGGGTCTTGGTGCTGAAATTAGCCAGGTGACTGAGGGGAGAAAGAGTTTCAGGAAAAAACCATCATAAAATCATACAGACCCATGTGAACCTACTGAGAACAAAGAATTCAAACAACAGTTTGGCCACAAAACCTGGCTGTGAGATACTGAGTATAAACTCCATTTTCCTCATGATCTTCACAAAATTAGTTTTCAAGTTACACTCTTACACACAATTTCTTTTGGCCTGTAGAAAAAATAATGCGAGAATGTTTCTTTCCTTATTTGAATACTATACTTCAAAATGTGCATGTGAAATTCAAATTGGCATTCATGGCAGAAAAATGGCTCAATTTAAGTTTACATTTAATTAAAAGAATTCTATAAATTCTCAGCCTAACTGCTAATAAGTCAACCCTCTTCTATAGTAATTGGAAAATGCGAATTTCTAGACTAAGATGTAGAATTTTATGTGTCTATTACAGCTTATCTAGGTAATAAAAACAGATTTACCCTTCTAAGATTTTTGTTGAATCTTTGTTGAATAAGCCTTCTTTGGATAAACTCTTCTACCCAACTCTGTGTTATACCCACATATTTGGAAGTAAGAAAAGCTGTCTATGTCAGTGTTGAACAAAATTCTAACAAGGCTGGGAGAGGGACGGAGGCTGCTGAGAGCGGCCAGAGACGGCTCCCAGGTGACCGTCAGGTGAGTCATCAGGACTATGTGGCTCCTGGACAACCTTCTCCAGGTACACGGATTTGGTCTGTACCTCCTTCATTACTCAATGAACAGAGTGTGTCTTTGTTTTAATTTAGCACAACAAATATTTTTCTAATGCTTTGTTTTGGTTTGGCTTTTGACTTTTGCTTTTTTTTCAAATAGAGGGATTGGGGGTTGAACCCAAGACCTCGTGCATGCTAAGCATGTGCTCTACCACTCAGCTATACCCACACCTCTGCTTATTTTTCAATTCGGCACTATTGTAGGCACTGGGGATATAAAAGTGTAAAGATGAGACTCAGCTCATTTTCTGAAGAGCCTAAGAGACTGGTTTACATAGATAAACCAATAGCCTCATTAGTAGCTGAGTGCTTTGTGTCTTCATCAAAAAATGGTTGTCTACCAAAATGTCCACAACTTGGAACACCAGGAACCAATTAGATTTCGAGAGAGTAGGCAAAGAGAAAAGTGTGTGTGTGTGTGTGTGTGTGTGTGTGTGTGTGTGTGTGTGTGTGTGTGTTCCTAACTTCAGAGAGAGTCAAAATAAGGAAAAGATCATTGTGTGTGAGAAGAGAAAATAAATGAGTTGAGAGTGTGTGGTAAATGATGGTAAGGTAGGTCCTACCTTTGCAAAACAAAATTATTTCAAGATTTCGTTTTACTTCCTAAATATTTGACTCTGACAATACTTAATCAGCATATATCTGCTACTCTTAGCAATCGTTAGTATCTGCAACAAGAAATGACATGAAGGCCTCAAGAAAAATAGTAAAAGATTTAGGATTAAAAGTTTCTGAAATGTGAAATGAACTATCCATTAAGAATATAATTTCTTAAACAAATATTTTATGAGCATGAAGTAAAGCTGTGTTGGTAAGTATATCCAAGAACAGTCACCTCAAAGACTGTCACCTATATCAAGATCTCAGTTCCCCTAAACCAAAACGTAAGCCCCAAAAGATTCGTGTAGATTTTCCTTATACACTCAATTCATGGTAAGTATTGTTAGTCATTCTTTAAAACAACAATATGACAAATATAATTAAGGAAAATAATCCAATTATTATGTACAATAAATTATCTTAAAGTATAGATTTAAAATACTGAGGTTTGATTGGAAGTAGGTACAACACACATTTTGTGATTTTATGCTCTTATTCATGGCTCTGCAGGAGTAAAATGTGCTCCCCCAACAATACATTCTTCCTGACTATTCCCCTGCCCTGATCAGCTTCCATCTGACATGGCGACAATGATGGAAACATTTCTGGGTAGTTTCAAAGGTAATTCAAGCCAGTAATAACTACTGTAATAGGAGAGAAAACACAGCCTGAAATGAACTCAACTTCCCCAAACAAAAGACAGACTCTTTGCAGGCTGGGATGTGTTAGGGGAATGGCACTGAAAGACAAAAGGGAGGATTTGGGTCCAGAAAGCTCAGCCATTTGGGCTGGTTAACTTATCAAAGTTAAGCTCCTCCCCTCCCACAGAGACTGGGAGACAGAGTCCCTATCTTCAGGTATTGATTGGAACAAACAATAAAATTGTCTGGCATCTGAGCTTTCCCAGACAGAAACTTAAAGGAGTTGGAGTCACCATCCTAGAGTCTCAGCCTTGAGCTCTTAGAAACGATGCTAGTGTTTATTAGTGCTAGAATCGGGATGGAGTTATTATGTGCAGAGTATTCTCTTGGTGTTCTCAGTGGAAGGACTATGGCGGCACAGGAGGTGGAATATAGCTTAAGTAGTGAGAATAGATTCTCCAGAAGCTGATCAGTCTCCATGGAAAAGGGATTCAGACCTCTAGGTCAAGGAACCTGGGCTCTGCTTGCCCAAGTCTTCATCTGACCTTTACTAGGTGGTAAAGAGATGGAATCAGGGTCGGGGAGGCAGTGGTTGGATAGCAGAGAAAATACACATTGAATAACACAAGCACTGTGTGTGGGACTTTGCAAAACATACTTCTTAATAATCATGCAAAGTAGCTTTGACTTTCAATGTTTTATGAAAGAGGAATGAAAATGCATCAAAGTTAAATTACTTCTCAAGATTATTAGTAGGTTGAGCTGGACAAAACTCAGGTCCAAGTTTACTATCCCTTGCTGCTTATCCTAAACCTCTGATCTCGACCACTGGTTAACAAAAGGCCTCGCCATGTGTCACAGAAGACCAAGGACCATACCAAGGTCCTTATATTATACCAAAGATTCAGTAAAGTAGTTCTGGGTCCACATAAGATGCTGAGCACCCAACTGAGGTGTTTGTCTTCATAAACAGTATTTTCACAGATAGCCAATTAAATTCATATTAATTTAGTTGCTACTTAAAAACCACCTCACTTTGAAAAATGTAATGTCTTAAATATTATTTGTCCCTTTAAAATACAAGTGGGAGCCATGCTCAGCAAAGAAATACATACTTGCTACGGGGAAATTTACTGAATTTACTTCCTGTTGGTGTAACTATTACTGAATAAATGATAGGTTGTAGAACAAGAAAACCCTCAAAATACCTCTCAGCCATGTTCACATTCTCATAGGAAGTACCTAATTTTGTATGGATGTTAAAAAATAAAAAAACCCTGCAAATCAGATTTGTTAAATTTGTTTGCAATGAGAAATGTGATCCACTGAAAACCTTCTTAAAATAAATCTGGTAACCAAGCTACCAGAAGTATTTTTTTTCTTAAAGAATTGTCAAAAAGGTTTTTAAGACATTTGACTAGAATTATCTCTCCAATTAAATTTAATTTCCATTCTGTAAAGAAAAAGCTATACCTACTACCAAGTTGATATTAATTGCCATATTAATAAATTAATATTAAGGTCATGCTTACATAATACACCAAAACATTCAAGTTTGAGTATTCTGAGTCCACGTCTCATTAGAAAATGAAGCACAAAATATAACCATAGCAGCTCAGGATTATTCAGATTTTCTTAATGTATGAATTTATTGCTCCTTCCTTGTTTTAAAAATAAAAGAAGACATTCTATTCTCAGGGGAAGTTAAGCAACTGAAATAAAAATTGCTTCTTCCTCCTTCCATTTCCCTCACATTTCTAAATAAGTGGACGTTTTTGGAATGAACCTGCGAAGAATTTACTATTTTATTCACTTCTCTCAAAGATGATCTTACAAAAGAACATCCTGTCAATAAATTCAAGTGGTAAAGAGAGAAAGCAATGAAACTCAAAGGATCTAGACGGTTGCATTTTATAGAAAGTCTGATGGGCGATGCTAATTTCAGCATTTTGTAGGCGCTTTAAACACTACAACTCTTTCTGACACATACTGGCTACACTTACCCAGGACGAGACTGTTTTTGTTAATGTAACTGAACTGAATAGTTTTGCCAGTGTGATCAACTGTCAAGTTGGCCATCAGTGTGATAAAACATTTTTTCATCTGGCAATTCCTGATCATTCAAAGAAAAATGAGCTAAGGTCTTTTAAAAATTTGGCCTGATTCAAGGAAAACTCTTCATTAACCCTAATTCAAGCATGACACAGGGTGAAAGAAATGCCCCTCTAACAGGTAGCATGGAAAAATGACAGGAAATTCTCAGAACTTATAAAAATGGGAGCTACCAGTTATTTCCATAGGTAAGATAGAGATTTTAATTCAGCAGAATTATGCACTCAGGAAAATGGCTCTGTGTGCCCTCAATCCATGTTATTTCTCAGATACCCTAAGAATTCACCCAATCCATCTTTTTACCTCTCCAAATCTGAACTGGAAACATGTCAAATTATAGCCTTTTTCATCCCAAATTCCTTTTGATAATTCTGTCATTTGTATTGAGACTCATTGTTACAATAGAGAATGATAGAACCTCAGTCTTCCATTTAACTTGATGGTAAAGAGACATTATACTGACATAAGAGATGATCACGTTTGTTGTGAAAGGGAATATTCTATTTTATACAGGAGTTAGAGTGTTCTAGGGTTATACTGAGCTTCTCTTACCCTTCCTTCCACCAAGCATATTCTTGTACACTTGCCAGATGTTCTTGTACACTGGAGTGAAAAGCCACTTAAAAGTCTTATACAAAATGAAACCAGCAAAGAACTTTTCACATCCTTCCTGCATTTGACCATCCTATCAACCTCATAGCAACCCTTCAGAATTTTATGAGTCTTAATAGATGTTATACAGTAATTGTCCTTTTCTGTCAAAGATATTTCCCAATTTTAGCTTTATTTAACTTCACTTTATGAAAACTGGAGCAATCATTTTGGAAAAAACTGATGATCCCTAGGTTCGATCTTCTAACAAGATATTGAACCATGCCTAGGATGGTAATAAACTCATTCCACATGAGAAGTTCTAAATTAAGTCATCAGAGGGATGGTTCCAGAGAGTCGTGTACCCTGAGTGATATTGATTCATGATGAATTTGAACAACTGTCTTAAGTAACAATTGTCTCTTGAGAATGAGTGGCTTAGGAAAGTAGTATTTAGCATTTTTCAAAAAAGATAAAATCAATCCTAGTCTATGGAGGCAGACTCATTAGATAAAGAAATTAACCATAGAAATGCAGATTTGGAAGGAATCAAAGAGGTCATTTATTAAAACACCCTATCATATGCATAAATCCTGTCTACCTCCCTAAAAAGAGTTCATCGGGAACCTGTATGAACACTTCTATGATGAGGCAATCCATTCTATTTCTAGATTCTAGATTTCTAGATTCTATTTCTAGTTGGAAATTCTCATTTGAAGAGCTATAATCTGCCGTCAGTTCAACGTATGACATTTAACTGTTTATTAAACAACAAACAACTGGGGAGGAGGCCTCCTGTGTATCCATATCCATCCCTGTACTGAGTATTGTAGTGTTATTCAAAGTCACATGGGAGATGGTCCAAGATTATGGCATAGGAACACCTTGAGCTCACCTCCTCCCGTGGACATACCGAATCTACACCTACCTATAAGGCAGTTCCTCTTGAAGAAGACCTGAGGGCTGACTGAATAGCTACTGCACAGAGAAGGACCACACAGAAATGAGTAGGAAAGATAAAAACACAGAATCCATGGGGACCCCACTCCCAATGTAATGACCTGCAGTAGGCAGGATTACTGACCACTGAGGGACCTAAGTGCAGATGAGCCTGCCATGGGACACAGCAAAAACACAATTAAAGGGCGACTAGACTGTACAGGAAGAAACTACAATTACTAATACTAGTGCTTCTACCAAACAGACAGGGAACTGCTGTAGCCCTCTCTGAGGTCTGAATCACCATCTAGCAACACTTTTTAAGTATCTCCAAGACCCCGTTGGCCCACACCCATTCAAGCTCTAGTCACCTGGCCAACTCTGCTTTGGGCCCAGCATTCCTAGGGACTCCCCTCCCAGCCTGCACCCACTTCAGCCCCAGCTGCCCTGCCAAATCTGCCTCAAGTGCAGTATTCCCCAGGGACCGTCCTGGACCAGGCTGATCCAGCCCAGCTGCACAACCAAAGTGGCCTCAGGCACAGCACTCCCCAGGGACAGCTCCCAACCTGGAGCCACTGTAGTCTCAGTCAGCCTCCCAAAGCCACGAGGTGAAAGCAGCCTACACAGGAGATGCTCCCATACAAAGCCATCCCTTCTAGACCAGAAGAGGTCGCTGTTTCACGTACTTCATAGAAACAAAAAAACAGAAGTCAAACAAAATAAAGAGACAAAGGAATATGTTCCAAAGGAAAGACAAAATAAAACCTCGGGGCTGGGGTGCGGTGGGGAGCAAGGAAATGGAGATAAGTAATTATTTGATAAAGAGGTCAAAGAAATGGTCATAAAAATACTCACCAAGCTCTAGAGAAGAGTGGAGGAACTAAGGGAGACCTTCAACAAAGACTTAGAAAATAAAAGAAATAACCAGTCAGAATTGATACAATAACTGAAATTAAAAAAAAAAAAAAAAAGAAAGAAAGAAAAAGACTACCGGGAATTAGCAGATTAGATGATACAAAAGAATGAATGAGAGCTCTAGAAGAGAGAATAGTGGAAATCACTCCATCAGAACAGCAAAAATAAGAAACATTTTTTTTTTAAATGAGGGGAGAAGAAGGGCCCTCAGGGACAGCATTATGTGTACCAACACTGGCATTACAGGAGTCCTACAAGGAGAAGGGAAAGAAAGCAACAGGAAAATTGTTTGAAGAAATAATGGCTGAAAACCAATCCCCTAACCTGAAGAAGGAACAGATACTCAGATGCAGGAAGCACATATAGTCTAAATAAGATAAACTCAAAGAGATTCACTCCCAGACTTATAATCAAAATGGCAAAAGTTAAATAGAGAAACTTGAAAGCAGCAAGAGAAAAATAATCAATCACATACAAGGGAAACCCTTTAAGACTATCCACTGATTTTTCAGCAGAAATTTTACAGGCCGTAAGGGAGTGGCAAGATATATTTAAAGTTCTGAAAGGAAAAAAAAAAAACTTAATACTTAGAACACTCTACTCAGCAAGGTTATCATTCAGAATCAAAGGAGAGAGTTTCCTAAGCAGGCAGAAACTAAAGGAGTTCACATCACCACTAAACCAGTCTTACAAAATACGTTAAAGGGTCTTCCTGAAGTGGAAAAGAAAAGGCCACAACTAGAAATAAGAAAATAAATGAAAGGAAAAATGTCACTGGTAAAGGTAAACATATAGTAAAGGCAGTGGGGTCACCACTTTAGTAAAACTAGTATGACAGGTAAAAGACAAAAGCAGAACAATCAGTCATAATCCCAGTAGGGAGTTAAAGGATCCACACAATCTAAACAATGTAAAATATGACATCAAAACCAAAATGTGGGGACAGGGGGAGGAGTACAAATGCAGTGCTTTTAGAATGCTGTACAACTTAAGTGACAGAGCTTAAAATAGACAACTGTATAAACAGGTGGATATATATGAACCTCAAAATATCCATAAACCAAAAGCCCACAATGGATATACAAAAAAAAAAAAAAAAAAAAAAAAAAAAAAGAAAAGAAAGGAATCCGAACATAACACTATAGCAATCCATCGAACTACAAGGGAGACCAAGGGAAGAAGGCAGGAACAGAGAAAAACTCCCAAAACAATCAGAAAACAATTAGCAAAATGGCAGTAACAACAAATACATACTTACAAAAAATTGCTTTAAATGTAAATAGACTAATGCCATCAAAAGACAGAGGGTAGTTGAATGGATTAAATACAAAAACAAAACTCCAAGATGCATCTATATGTTCCCTACAAGAAAGAGATACCCGAGATCCAAACACACATATAGAATCAAAATAAAAGGATGGAAAACAATCCTTGTAAAGGGAAAGTAAAACCGAAGTAGTAATGCCAACATTAGAAAAAAATCAACTTTAAAACAAAGACTGGACCAAAAAAACCTAGGGCATTACATAATGATAAAAGGGTCAATCCAAGAAGAGGATATATATAGCATTTGTAAAAATTTAAGTACCCAACATAGAAGCACCTCAATATATAAAGCAAATATTAACAGAAATAAAGGTAGAAATAAACCCTAATGCAATAATAGTAGGGGACTTTAATAACCCACTTACATCAATGGATAGACCACCTAGACAGAAAATCAGTAAGGAAACATTGGCCTTAAATGATATATTAGACAAGATTGACTTAATAGATTTATACAGAACACTCTATGCAAGTTCATCAAACTATACTTTCTTTTCAAGTGTGTATGGCACATTCTCCATAATAGATCACAAGCTAGGTCACAAAACAGGTCTCCATAAATATATTTAATAAGATTAAAATCATGTGAAGCATCTTTTCTGATCACTAAAGAATGAAACTAGAAAACAGCTATAAGAAGAAAACTGGAAAAAACACAAATGTGTGGATGATAAACAGCATCCTAATAAACCACCAATGAATCAACAAAAAAATCTAAAAGGAAACCAAAAAATACATTGAGACAGATCAAAATGGAAATACAACTGCCCCAAATCTACTGGAAATAGAAAAAGCATTTTATTGACTAGGTCATAAGGGTGGAGCCCTCATGAATGGGATTAATGCCCTTGCAAAAGAAGCTCCGGAGAGCTCCCTCACCACTTTCACCAAGTAACAACACAGCAAGCAGGTTCTCACCAGATGCCAAGTCTTCTGGCACCTTGATCTTGGACTTCCCCGCCTCCAGTGGAACATTACTCAGCCATAAAAATGAGTGAGATAATACCATTTGCAGCAACATGGATGCATCTAGTTATTATCATACTAAGAGAAGTCAGTCAGAGAAAGGCAAATATCATATGATATCACTAATACATGGTATCTAAAATATGATACAAATGAACTTACATACAAAACAGAAATAGATTCACAGACATAGAAAACAAACTTATTGTTACTAAAGGGAAAAGAGGCGGGGGTAAATTAGGAGTTTGAGATTAGAAGATACAAACCACTATATATAAAACAGATAAACAACAAGGTCCTACTGTATAGCACAGGGAATACTGAATATCTTGTAATAAGCCATAATGAAAAAGAATGTAAAAAAGAATACACACACACACGTATATATATGTATAATTGAATCACTTTGCTGTACATCATAAATTAACATTACATTGTAAACCAACTATACTTCAATAAAAAAAAACTTGGTACTTTATGACGTATAAGAGAAAAATTAAATAAGATTAATATTTTTAAGAAGTTTTCAGTTTCCTGAATAGACAACACATAGTTAAAATAAGAAACAGATGAAGAACATAGGAGACAAGTGTACCCAGGGTGCATGGTTGTATGCTTGAACTCTGCTGTTACATGCTAGTCTCCAGGACTGCAAGAGAAGCAGCAAAACAGTGCAGATCTAAGAAAATGAGAAAGCTTTCTGGGTGAGGTGGGTCTTCAACTGAGCCAGTAAAGATAAGGTTTGACACAAATTTCATCTTCACTATTATAAACAATTGAATCCTGTTCTCCTCCACTCACCAGTTGTGACTTGGGTAACTTAAATTGTCTAGGCATCAATTTCTTCATCAATAAACTAGGAAAAATAATACCCAGGAAAGAGCTGTTATAAGAATTAAATGAATTAATACATGACTCATGCTTAGACTAGCACATGGTACACTGAAATGTTGTAATGTTAGTTATGATTATTTCACTCCTGTTGGCTTGAAATAACTTTTTTGCTATGAATCGGCCTGTTTCATATTTATTACATGTGTATTTCAACAGGAACTCTTTCTTACACAGAATTTATACAAATAAGCTATAAAGACAAACTGTGGGTGGACAAGATAGGCACTGGGTTTTGTATGTAGGTAGGAGAATAAAAACACTCATGTTTTTATTATTAACATAATCTCTTTAATTGTTTTTGCAATTGAGGACACAAGAGGAGCTTTTTGATTCTGAATACACTAATTTGTTCTGTAATTTTATCTTATTTAGCACATAGGGGATGAGGTAGTTTTGAGACAAGATCACTACACTAGGAATTAGGGTCCCTGGGTTCTGTTCTGGTTTCTATTGCTATCTTGCTGTGAGACCTTGGACAAATCAATTAACTTCCCATCTTTAATTTTCTAACTATAAAACGAGGAATGATAGTTTCTTTCCTTATTACCCAGAAGACTTAAGCTGTGAATCTAACAATGATTTAATATTCCAAAGTGCTAAGTATTGGACAAAGGTCTAGGCAGTATCTTTCTACATCTAAACTGATGTGTGATCATAGACGAGTGGCCACAGACCTGTCTCCACCTGCAGGGTGAGTGGGCACTTGTGCCCTGAGGCTGAGACCACTTCCTCATCCCTGGTCCCTATATGGTTGATTGCCTGAAATTGTTTTTGCTACTCCACTCATAGTAGCAGGAAGAGAAGTTATTTTATCATCTAATTTAGTAATTTATGGAGAATTCAAACCACATCATGATAAGTTTTATCATTCATGTTATTAAAAAGAAACCCAACTTGTCAGTGATGGGAGAAGAGATACAGTGTTCAGCTGTGACTGTGTGTATGTTCCCAAAGTTCATGTCTTATCTACATTTATTCTATTTTCAAGAAAAGAAAAAAGAGGCAAGATACAATGTCTTCACTGTGTTCAGTGACCAACTTTTCCAAAATCACATTAGAGAAACAATCTTGTTAGGTACATCTGTTAATAAATAAAATTAGGGTCAGAATTCTGAAGAATAAAACAACATGTCAATTAAAGTATAATTATTTTGAGAGGAGAAAATTGTATGAATTAAACTCTTCTCCATCTCTCTCTACTCAAATTAAGTATTTCTAAAATTTGGGACCACACTATTTTAAGATATTTCCTGTATGTGGTCTCTTTAAAAGAATCAATTTTTTGGCCAACATTATATCATTCTAGTAGATGATAAAGAAATGCCTGCTTGAATTTTTTTAAATAATCATGTGAAAAAAGGCATTTTGTCATTTACAAGTCAATTCAAACCTAATAATAAACAGTGCATTGCTATAAAGATAGAGCAGGATGCACATGAGTTTAATTTTTTTAAGTAAAGGCTGCTTTAAGAACTTACATGAACGTTATTGAAAATTTCATCATATACAATTCACATCCTTCTTCCTAACAGATTAAAACTTTATATACACAATACATAAACAGGAGTAATAATTTTTTAAGCTAACAGAAACATAAACTTGGATTACAAAATGCTTTATCATCTTCATTTTTTATATCATGATTTTTTTTAAAAAATAATGGACTCTATTACAGATTTTACAACTAAATGTGCAATAATCAAAGACAGAATAAAAACCAGATTAAGGTACATAATTGAGAAGTTTTTCAATATGGATGAATTGTTCTCCCAGAACATCTCTTTGATATGATTTTAGTTATGCCTACAGAGGAAGAATTCCTTCACAAACAGAATAAAAAATGTCAATTATCTGACTGCTTCAGTATAAACTAGATAGCCCTATCGTATGTGAACTTCCTGTTTTATCTTTCTTTGATAATTGTATAAAGAGGAAAGACTGATTTTTCTTTTTTCTTTTTTTTTTTTTTTAACAGGAACACCCAGAACTTTGAAACATACATAACATTATATAAACCTTCAAAGTTTCCCTATTTGGTAAACTTGTTTTGGTCAAAATTTGCTTTCAGTGTACAGTGCTCAGATTCTAATTCTTCACATTTATAGTCTTATATTCTAAGAAGAAAAAAACCATTATATTAGCAGAAAGAAATTCATTAGTTTAAGTAATAATTATATGAAATGCATTTGTTTAGTTTGGAAATATTTTTCATGTTATATTGGTAGAAACAGAATGTGGTTATTCAGAGAATTCAGGAGAGATAGTCGGAAAAAATGGAAACATCAATGAGTATTGTCCACTGTCTAGATGCTTGTGATTCCAGAATTGCGGCAAGGTGCATACACAGATGGAGTCAACCAACTGTAAGAGAGAACTGTTGAAACTGAACCATCTGGGCCACACTGCCCAGTTCCTCAGGTAAACATCCTGCTCTGCTTTATATTAATGATGCTATAATGGGAAAACCTACAAGGAAATGGATGAAGACTAATCAAGAACCAAGAAACAAATCTTAATTTCTACCGTAGAAGATGTTGAGATAGACGGTGACAGCTGTGACAACAAATGATCAAGTCACAAAGTGATGATCCCAGCTGTAAGACAACTTGATCATAGTATGCCTTCAAGCTACAGAATTTCTTGGAAACTCTACATTGCTGTGCCATTTTGCCCTACCTGTTCTACCTGGTAGCCATTATAAATAAACAGATGCAGCAGAACTGAGAACCACAGAGCTCACTGACCTGGCGGAAACCCTGATGGCTTTTACTGCTTTTTAACCAGAGGGCTAGCACAGAAAGAAAAGTGAATGAAAATCCCTTGGATTTTGTTTTTATCCTGTAAATATTGTTTCTGATGCAAAATGCCAGAGTTAAGACGTTCTTTTATCTCCTTCCAAAACTACTGAAATCAGAGGAGATAAATCAAAATGCAAGAAACTCATAAGAGCCCTGAGAAAAGTGGGTTGAGGGGATGGTTAGATCTCAAGGGGACAGTTTTTTAGTTGAATTATTTGGAAGACAGAAAATGAGTGACAACATATTGATATTTTAAACAAAGCAGGTGAAACCAAGACTTTAAACATTTACAGGACAAGGCCTTTAAGGAGATTAAAGCTATTCTTTATAACAAAGACCCAGAGATGCAGAATAAATAGAGAAAGTGGGGCAGAAAAATGAGGTATGTGCAAATATTAGGATAAATATTCTAAGGAATATTTATCATCGACCACCCACTACTGTCAAGTACTTGCTAAAGGACCATTACTAGTAAGATTTCTTCTAATTTCTGAAATTATAAAATTACTCTCCCAAGAAATTTAATGACATTCATAGGTAGGCCTGAGGCTTAAGCCATTCTTATTTTGTGAACCTTCTAACATTATCTTCCTGCTGCCATTTCTACCACTCAATAGTGAGACCAGCCGGGTCACTAACCCACTTAGCCCTACATTGGAGTGGACAGACCTTTAGGGATCAAAATTTGTATGATGACGAGAGACTTAAATTACTCAACGTGCATTCATATTTCTTTATAAACATGAATGAACTGTCAGTGATTACCAAACACATTGAGAAGATTAACAACACAATACAATGGAACAAAAAAGAGCAAAGATAAGAGCCAAGTCTAAGAAAATGCAAGGAACAGAAAAGATTTCACTATAGTCCCATAAGTGCTTTGAGAAACTATTGCATCCATAAACCAGAACAAGCTGTTACAGTAAAGAGAAATCCAATCAAGAGTTCTTGAAGCTTAAAAATCTGTACGAGACTGGGAAATCCCATTTTTTGAACTGGAGAAAAAGGTGAATGGAAGAAAATGGTCAACAGATGCAGAGAATTAACCAAGGAATCCAATATTCATCTAATGAGAGTTTTAAGAAGAAACAGCATAGAAAAAGGAAGGACTAGAAAAAAAAATCAAAGAGAAAATAGGGAAAAAATATCCCGGAACTGTAAAAATGACAACACTCTTCAAAATAAAGTGGCTGTTATGTGCTTAAGTGCCCAGCAAGACCCACACCTACTCGTAACTCAATGAAATGTCAAGCCACCAAAGATTCAGAGAAGGTTATAAAAGCTTCCAAGGGGATAAGCTGTCTCTCTACAAAGGAATGAGCATCAAAGTGGCACTGTAATTCTCATCAGCAATGCTGAATTTCGTAAGACAATAGAGCAATGTCTTCAAAATTCTGCGGGAAAATGATTTTGAACTTCAAAATCTACTTTCAGCCATACTATTAATTATGACGGCCAAGTGATGACATTTAATATATACAAGGACTCAAAACTTTTGCTTTCTAAATACCCTTTGAAACATCGGCAAGTTTTGAGTCCTTGTATATATCAAACGTCATTATTTGGCTGTCATACTTAATACAAAAGAGAGACAAAACACCCAAAACAGAAATCCAACCACAAAAGAGGCAGACAGATAACAAAACATCGTAATCATAAACAATACTGGACTAGAAGTAAAAGGAGAAAAAAGTCCTGAGATGAGTTATGAGGGAGAACTTATCAGTACAAATTAGAACAATGATCCATGTAGCTCCAAGAGAAAAAAAAAGTTCTTAAAATATAAAATGCCATTTTTAAATTCCAGGAAAAGCAAATGGGCAATTTTCAGTCACAACACAAGGCAAATTTAGGTAAGTTTTGGTGGCAAAAAAATAGAGAATTCATTTGACTTCCATGCTGGAGAGGAACATACTTGGGGAAAAAAGATTACATTCCTTTTCTATGGGTTCAATTAAGGACTTGGCTCTGTATTAAATAATAATTAGATAATCATGGTAAAGTAGTAAGTTGATTACTTGTTTTCAATTTTACAATTAATCTATGATTATGGTTTAAAGAGGATGTAACACTGTAAAAATACATGTATTTATGACAGAAGATACCAAAACATTGATGAAAGTTTAAGCAAAAGGGTAAACATGCTTAATTATAGCAATTTTCTGAAAATTATTTTTGACACTAATACCTTACTTTTTAAAAGTCTTTATATGATAATATAATTTTTATGTTGCTTTTCCTCTGAAGTTGCATTCTCAACCTAATTTTCTGTGAATGAGTCAAATGCATAATGAAAATAGAAAAAAAATCAACTGAATATTTTCTCAAGGTAGTTGTCAAACACAGGTAAATTTTCAGTAGAAAACCTGGATCCTTCCCACTCTTCAGAGAGACTTCCACACTGATCACAGGACAAAAAAATTTGTCCACAGGAAAAATTTCTATGAAACTTATTAACAACAGCTCAAATTATAGCACATAACAGATAAATTACATTTGTCAAAAATTCTTAGTCATAACTCACTTTAAAATCATGTAGTTTGAGATGTTATTCAAAGAGATATTTGAATTATATTTATAGACACCACCATACACAAATGTACATATACACATGCACATACACACTCATGCCTATAGGAATATTTGCATATTTACTCCACAGTGTGAAGATATTTCAATGCAAAGACTGAAACGGTGAACGTTTTGACTGGAAAAACTGTCTTTGCATAGCAAGCCTAACTCAGCTCACTGCCATCTGAAAAAATTAAGTGCAGAAGGCAGTGAAAAACGATCAGGCATTTCTTTTTTCCCAGCTGATACATATCTTATTTATTCTTCCTTGTAATGTGTGAATGCTGCACCCTGCCCTATTTTGTCTTCTGCCTCAATTAAAATGTAAATTTCTGCAGCCCATCTCTATAATTCCAAACTGCTCTAGGCAGGGGAATTTAAACTGCTTTTAATAAAACCAACTACAGATGCTGAAATAAGATTTCTTCCCAAGTCTTTGAAATCTATGTGTGTAATGATATGCTGGAACCTCTGTAGTTATGTTTCAGCTACAAACACTCAGATAAAAGGGAGAGAAGGTGATCAGTGCATTTTAATATCACCATGTATGCAAACCCAGAGGTAGGGGACTGACCCTCCTCGCCTTTGGACAATTCCTAGCAATCCATCCTTTTTCTTTAGTGAAAAATAAATGTTGGTCACATTCAGAATTTATAGCCTCAAAATGCCACTGACCATTTTGCCAGACAGGATCACAGTTTGATAGGGAGATACAAAATTGAAGTCAAGTTTGCAAAAATGACTTTTGGGTTTTCACATTAGCCTGTTGGTCTAACTCTTCCATTTACCTATTTCAGTGTCTCACCCTATAAATCATCCTGTTGTCTCTGTCTTGTAAACCGCTCTGCTCCCTTCCCCAGTTAACTCCTAGTGTTCTTCCAAGTCTTACTTCCAGTGTCTTCTCCAGGAAACACCACCTGGGGCAGCCAAAGCCGCAATGTGCCTCTTCGCTTCCCTCGTCCCTAGCATTTCCTGGTTGTTCTCTCTCAGTTCTAGCAATTTATATATGAGAATGATCATCTGGTTTACCATCTGATCTAGGACACTTTAGAGACTGAAAAGTGCTATTAACCAGACAGGAATGGAGAAAACAGGTGTAAACCAGGACACTTCCAGGCAAACCAAGACATAGAGACAATCCGCTAGTTATATGGGCAGTTTCAAATAATTGTTGGATAGTAGAACAAGAGGGGTAAAGTTGGCATGTGTCAACAGAGAAGATATATTAAACTGCTTGGTTGACATTTTGATTTTCCGATGCCTCCAGTCCTTACAAAGCCTATAGTTTAGAATGCTGGAGAAAGAAAAGAATTTCTTTTCTTCTGCCCCAAATGCTTAACATTTAACAATATAATCTGTGTTTCTCTACACCAATAGTTCTCAGCAGAGGATGATTTTGTCTCCTGGGAGACATATGGCAATGTCTGGAGATGTTTTTGGTTGTTACAACTGGGAAGGTCAGGGAGGGTGCTACTGGGATCTAGTGGGTAGAGGACAGAGACAGGACAGCCTCTCTGAACAAAGAACTATCCAGCCCAAATGTTAACAGTGCCAATGTCGAGACACACTGCCACAAGCAAGTGATATAGTGAGCAGGCAAGAAGGGCAAAGAACAAAGGCAGAAAAGATTCACAGTGTTTGGATTTACAGTGTCAACCATGTAAGCCCTGTTTGGGGAAGCCAGCCTTCAGTAAGGAACACAGTGTCACAACCATCTTCCATTTATCACCTGATGAATGCACTGCTGTCATTACTTGTTACTGAAGTCATGGCTACAAATGAAGGATAACTATGCCTATACCTTCCTCTAAGTATTTCACTGTAGAAAATAAAGCTAAGCAACTACTCCAAAATGAATTTTCCACTTTCTTCCCTTTTTACATCTTTCTTTGCACCACTGCCAAGTTAATCACCCAGAAGCACTGCTTTCCTCCTTTCAGGGCCCTGCTTGAATATCTCCAGCATCGAAGTCCAAAGTGCTTAGCCATCAATCTTTCTGACGCAATCTTGGAAAGTTCTTTCTATGAGCATCTAACTTCAGCCACATGGGTCTAATCTCTGTCCTCCAAATAAGATTTCCCACCTCCTCTCACTATTTCACGCTTCCTGTTTGGAATACCTTTTTGCTTGCAATTTGCCTACCTCAATCCTATTTTCTTCCAAGATCCTGCTTAAATTTCCCTTTCTTTAAACTCTTCTCTCCAGTGTACCTTCATGGTATCCGTTTACTTCATTCTTCACTTACTTGTATTGTTATCTTCTGATGTGCATAATCCTAATTTTCCCATTGAGACATACAGTACTTAAGGAAAAATATAAATTTATATTTTAAAAAATACCTTAAGTAAATTTATGGCAAATTATCCATAAAGATGTTCAAGAAATATCACTCATCAATTATCTGGAACATTAAGTGTGCCATCCCCACTCACAGTTACTCGTATTCAATAAACGCAGATATCTGAAATATTACATGCATAGGCACCACTGTATCACGTTGTTGGTAACATGCATGGAGACAAATCTGTGACTAAATAAGCTCTTAATGGGATCAGCTTTCAAAGGAGACACTTTTTGCCAGTCTAAATAGAGGAAGAAAAGAAATAGGCCTGCCAACCCCTTGGGGAAAGTTTCAGAAGATACTCATGTCTGTCGCCAGTCCTTTCATTATTGTTCAGATCCGACATGGATAGGGAAAACTTGGGAGCAGGATTCCAACTGAATTAAATGTAAGGCTCAGAGAACATTGGCAATTTAATACATATATGAAAAAGAATCACTGAAAACTTCCAAGTTTTGAAAAACAAACAATCAGACAAAACAAAACAAAAACAAGAAGTTCCAAGTTTTGGTTCAATAGTGCTTAGTGTTCTTCAAATTGAGTCTGCACATATAAACTCGTAGGTTCACAAGATTTTATGTTTTATGGTTGCTTTGTTGTTTGTTCTTTTTTTTTTTTTTTTTTTAGTTTTCATTGGAAATTGAAACCTAAAATGATTTTTTTTTTTTTTTACTATTATAAAGATCAGTTTTAGACTTTGCTGTGGTTACTTGCAGTCAAAAAGGTATTTTCATGGACTCAGACCTGGAATCCTCAAGCCAACATTTCTCAGAATTGTGAGAGCACATGTTACTGAGGACCTGAGAATCTCTCCTCTCAGAGGTTCTCTCTCTAGCCTCAAATTTGGACAACACTGGCTTACATCTTCACAGGCATTACTGCTCTGTTTTAATTAAAAATAATAACAATACATTGACAGTCTGAAACATCAGAAGGTTTGTGACTTACTGTGCAAAAGTCACCTTATCCTAGCTTTCTTCAACTGATGGCCTTCAATATGGCCTAGTCATTCTTCTTCATGCCGTGAGTTACTTGTTACATGAGATAAAATCATTTTCTTCTCCAATCAGTTTTAATTATTTTAGTTAAGAGATGTTTAACCGCTGTTTGACTTTATTATCAAAAAGGTATGCAGTCATTCATCTAAGAAAATACAGATTTAAGCCATTTTAACCTGACAAAATTTTTCTTGCATTGTTTCACTAGAATCATCGCTAACAAATGAAATTAACACAGGTGAGCTACAATTTTTTTTCTCCTTTTCCCCAACTTCTTGTAGAGATTCTAGTCTTCATGGTCTCTTGGAACGGGCCCACAAGATGACAGATAAGACAAAGAAAGGCGGGAAGGAAAATCATTAGACTTAAATGTAACTCTACTTGGATAACTGGACTGTGAATTCTAGAATGGAATATGATTCTGCGGTCGTTTTCACATACCAAAAAACATGAAAAATTTAAGTGTAATTGAAATAAGTCCCCCTTTTTAAAAAAGACAACTAGCTGACTCCAATCTAAAAAAAAAAATCAATTTATGGTGTCTACCCAGTCATCCTCCAGCTGCAGACAGCTGGAGCTCCGTGATGACTTCCCAGAGGAAGCAGCTGGGTGAGTAAGAGCTTATCCTTTATTGAATTCCCTAATAAAGAATGTACATCTTTTGGGACTTGCAGAAGCATCAAGCATCACTCTCCTCCCAACCTGCCTTGTAAGGCAGACAGTTGGGGTGGCGGGGGCAGATAATTGAATTAAACACAGTGATTGAACACGAAAGCCGTGCCTGTGCCTCAGGGGATGTGTGCTTTCAGGAGAGCTGACATCCCCTTTCCTTTTCAAGTTAGACTGACAGTGACTGGGCTTCCTGAGGAAAGTTGCTGAAGTTGCCCTTTGCAACCACCGCTCCTGTTAAGTGAGATGGGGAGGGAGTCTGCATGTGGGATTTCATTTGAAGACATCTTTCCTCCGGTGTTCCTTCTGCTCAGGTTCGAAGTGTTATTAATTCAGTTCACATCCCTTCCACAGGCAGGCCACTCACTGCCAATCTGACTAGATGCGTTACCTGAGGTTCTCCCCTAACTCAGCACACTGAGAGGCAACGGCGGACTGCAAATGCATCTCAGACTCCTCCTGGGTCCTCCAGACACAAGCTAGGCAAGAGTCTGTCCTTCGCTGTGCTTTGATTGAGAGGTATTGTTTGCTGGGTACTGGCCTTCCTCCTCACTGAGAAGAGGAAATACTAACTGAACTCAATAAATTGAACTTGAAGAATGTGCTGACGAAAGATGGCTCTATACTGAATGGGCGAGTTAGCAACAGTGACACCTGTTGAGAAAGTCAGAGCACAGCAACGTATAGGCAGGTGAGCACACCCTCTGAGCCAACCGTGTACCCCTTATTTCACGGGTCGGGGGGGGGATGAAAGTCGTCTTTGGGTAGGTCATCCTTCACAACTTTCTTACCTTTTTATGCTGTTATTTCTCACATCTTCTCCTTTCTTCTTCCCTCACTGAAAGTGAGAGTCAATACTGATTCTTCCCCCGACATTCTGGTTCTCCTCTACCCCTGACCTTCATGGGAATCTACCATACTGACTTTTCTCTGGTATCTCCATCTTTGCATTTCTCTTGGCTGTTTTTTAACAGAATATGAGAGGATTCCACCTCTTCCATCTTTAAATATAATCCTCCTTTTGCACTAAGTCACCCTCAAGGAATCATCTTACCATGTGCCCTTCTGCACACAGAAAGCATTTAAAAGAACACATTTCCTTACTTCTAATTCTCTCTTCTACCCTCTCCCCACCCCCACCCCCCGCCTCGCACCCGCACGCACACAGTTTGGGATCCGCACTACCTACTGAACTCTGCTCTCAGCAAGGTCACTGACTACTTTCTCATGGATAGTTTGCAGTTCTCACTATTTGTCCCATGGCCAGTTCTGCAGGGTCACTAAGAGCATGGCTTCTGGGGTTAGACTCCCCAGAATAACATCCTCGCTCTGCCGTTTATTAACCATCTGTTCTTTGGCAAAGTATTAGCTGCATTTTGGTTTCCTCTCCATACAGTGAGGTGATAACATCTACCTTCCAGAGTTATTATGGGAATGAAGTGCATCAACACACAGAGCAACTAGCAAAACAGGTGCTGACAACACACAGCAACCATCACTCAGCTTCAGTGCAGAGTCTGAGATGCTGACCACCTCCTCCTTACTGAATTCCCTCCTCCAAGCTCCACGATATCACTTTAATCAAGATTTTGTTACCTTTCTGTGTTTTATCATTATTTCTCAGTTGTCTCTATTTTCCTTAAATTGAGAATCTGTCCACGCCTTCACCCCAAACTACATGTTCTCTGGAAACAATTTCATCCATCTCTCATTTCCAATAGAATTTTAACACCACAGTTCTTCTTTCTGTAGCTCAAACCTCTTTCCCTGAGGGTCTGAATCTACTGAAGAATTCTCTCTGGATGTCCTACAAACTTGGCATACTTTTAAATCATCACCCAGACCTGCACCTCCTACTTCTTCCTTTTTTCAACAAATAATTTAACCAAACCACCCATTTACCAACACTGAAATCAGAGATTTCTTTATCTGCCACTAATTCTACTGATTCTTTCAAATTTTCTCTTGCTACAAATCTATTCTCTCATCTCCATCCCACTGCTGTAGTCTCGGCCTTCATCATTCCTGCTCTAGGATGTTGCAAAGGCTTCTGGATTTTCTAATTGTCTTTGCTTTGCCCCCTTACCATCCATTCTCTACTCTTCATCCACTGACTTTTTCTAAACCACCGACCTCTTAAGCTCTCACCACTGCTTGGTATTTTCTCAGTGACAAACCATCACCTTCAAGGTAAACTCCAAAGCACTGAACATCTAGACAAGGTCCTCCCTACCTGTCCTGCTTAATATCATGTCACTTTCTCTGCATTCCCCACACTTATGCTACATTTATACTACTTGATTTTTGTAGAAATTTAGTTTAATTCAATCCTCCTGAGAGCAGAGATCTGCTCTTAGGAGCATCACTAACAGTCCCCTCAATACTGAAATGCTGAGGAGTATAAGTAACTGTCCCAACTTATTCTACAGCTTAATTTCAGATTTGGGGGGAGCTTCCCAGGTGATTCTAATGGATACCCAGCACTGAGAACCACTGATCTAGTCTAAACCATCATTTTACAAATGAGCATGTTACAACATTCTTGATTTCAACTCCTCTCAGCATTCTTCTCCTGGTGAAAATGAATGAGGTTAGCCACGAGTGCTAAGCAATAAAGATGGCAGAGAACAATCACCGAAGGGCAAACACAGAAAAGGAGTTTATTCTCTGCAAGAAAGAGTGAGTGTATTGTTTTTTTATTACCCACACTAGGGTATTTTGAGTTCTTGAGGGGAGAAACTTTGCTGTCCATTGTCATTTCAAGGCTTAGAATAGTGATTGACACATAATAGATGTTGATTAAAAATATATCAGAATGAATTCATGAGTGAAGGGTCACTAAATCTTAAAAAGCATCATCCAAGAATAATATGAAACACTGTATCTTTTCTACAGCTTTCATTTCAAAGACTGTTTAACCCTTCATATATGGATTCAGAGGTAAGCTCTGTGTTTGCATTTCTAAGACAGCAGAAGCATACGGTGGTTATTATTTCCACCCTTTAAGAGATGGGCTTACATTTAAATTTTGGAAACCAGAGTAGAATTCCCTCAGAAAAAAGAAAAAACACGTAAGCATATGTTTGATTTTTCCACTGGAATCAGATTGAAAAAGAAAATGTGAAAATATCTTCAGTCACTTAAATTAAAATTGGCAAGACTGTTTTCTATGTCTGAATCGGTTTCTTTCTTGTAAATTCTCGTGTCAACTTTTTTTAGATTCCACATATAAGTGATACCATATGGCATTTTTCAAAATGAAAAAGAGTATGAAAAGAGATATGCAGGTACATGTATGACTGAAACATTACACTGTACACCAGAAATTGACACAGACTGTAAACTGACTATACTTCAATTAAAAAAAAAAAAAGGTAGCAAGAAAGTGAGAATTGTAATTGAAAGTAGTTTTAAAGGTTGTTATGAGCTGAATGGTGTCCCCAAAATTCATATACTGAAGTGCTAAGGTGCAATGTGACTGTATTTGGAGATAGGACCTTTAAGGAGCTCAAGTTAAGTGAGGTCACAAGGGCGGCCATAACCCAACAGGAAGAATGTCCTTATAGAGGAGACACCAGGATACCAGAAATTCCCACACAGACACTTGAGAAGCCTGCCAGCACCTTGATCTTGGACTCTAGCCTCCAGAACTGTGAGAAGAGATATGCCTGTTGTCTAAGCCACTCAGGCTGTGTATTCAGTGAGGACAGATCCTAGTAGACTAACACAAAGGTGGATTTTTTTTTTTCCTTTACAGTCAGCAATGAGATGGCACGAAGGAAGCAGAGAATTCAAAGCAACTACCAAGACTCTTCCTCTGCTTCCAATAGAGATTGTCCTGGTGGATAGAGTATGAAAGGGAGTAGAGTAGAAATATGTCAACTGAAATCCCCTGAACATAAAACCCAACCAAGTTTTCACATGTCTATGGTCAATGTCTAGAATATTTTGTATACAATCAAACACATAGCAAAACATCCTTAACGTAAGATTTCCACAGTTCAACTATAATTGTTAAAGGTTAAAGACGAGATGCCACAGGGTATTCTAGCTGCCTACATTGCAGGTGGAAATGGAAACTGGGTCATCTGGATTCTCCTTACCACGTAGGCTCAGGTAACACTATCAGTGTTTATTCTCGTGGGATTAGATTCTACAGGCCACCCTGTGGCTTTTCAAGTAAAATAGTCATTCTTTTTCACATTCATTTTAGCAGCACTTGTGTTTTGGATTTGCTGCAAGTCATCTGGCACTTACTAACATTCAGAGTGGTCCAGGGCTGCCTCATGCAAATGTGGCTCCTTCAACCAAGAAAATGCACATTTTCTGTTAGACAATCAACATTTCATTAATAGCTTCTTAAAGCTGGAATAGACCTTAATGATGACCTATTTCACCACCTGCCCCAATCATCTCCCAACCAGTTAATATTAGGAAAAGATAAAAGACCCAGGCATCTTGATTTTCAAGACATCGTGAAATTTACATGTACAACATTAAACAATGCTTTCTGTTTTTGTATCCTGCATTCCGGCAGATTCTACTAACGGTATACAGACAATCTCAAGCTGCAGCAAAATTTGCACCAGGCTTGCCCTTAACTGAACCCATCTCAGTATCCCAAATTCTTGCTTTCTAAGTGAAATACAAATAAAAACATTGCCATATATATATGATATTGTTCATCTTAAAAATACTTTCCACTGGCATAACAAGTGTTAACACACTACATGTAATTTCCATCTGTCTTCTGTCCCTATTATAAATGGTCATCTGTTACTTGAAATACATGCATGCACATAACAGCTCATGAATAGGTCAACACTTTAGCCAGGAGAAAACACGCAAGGAGTCTTTGAAACACCACATGGATTTTTCAAACACTTGGTTTTGCCATGTACAGAAATGAAAGATGGAGAGAGAGGAAGGGAAGGAGGATGTAAGGAAGGGGAGGTGACAGAATGGGAAGAGGAGGGGAGGGAACGAGAAGAGGAGGGGAGGGGAGGGTCCTGAAGATCTGGCCTTCTCTCCCCTCTACTCCTACCAGGTCTTGAATCCCACATGTTGACTCTCTAGGTCTCCCAGGGATTTCTTCCGTGAACTGGTGAAAATGGTACCTTTCTGAGCACAGTCAGCAAGCCAGTCTATGCGATACGGTGTAGGAATCAAAACTTGAAAACCACCTCTCTCCCATCTCCCACCAGAGTGGGTCCCCCAGCTCCCCTCCCACATTCCCTAGTCCACTCTACAGACTCCTCTGGCTGAAGGTCTAACCATGTGTGTGCACGCGTGCGTGCATGTGCACGTGCCTCTCCCGACATCTCATGGCAGCATTATGAACTCTGACATGATATTCAGACTCCTTTCTGAAGACACCTTATTCCTAACCCTCCAATACCATTTCTATGAACTGGAGTCCCAGGGAATCAGACACTGATTGCTAAACAGCCCACGATGCCAGTGGTGCTGAGCACACTGATTTTCTGGGCCCAATTTATGATGTTCACTTGGTAGCAAGGGAGCCCGAGAGTGGGACGCTCTCATGTGATGACTCATCAATCAGGAGGTGAAGGCTCCTGCTCAGGGAATTCTGGGAAAACTCGGCGAGGCCGCGGAAGCCGAGAAGAAAAGGCTGAAGAGGAAGCTGTGTTTTCTCTCCCCACCTCGGGCTTGAACAGCTGTCATCTGTCTCTTGAGTGTGAATGCTTTTTCTAAGTAAAAATCTCATTTACATACTACAGAAAGTGGTGGGAAATCAGTGAATAAACAAATTTAGCATCACTTCCTAGCTAATAATTATGACTCTTTCTTATTCCCTGGAGTCTCAATTCAAAAGAACTGGAGCTTCACAACATTAGTTTTAGGAGCCAGGCTTTTAAACATGCTGCTCAGAGGACATGCCCCTGATCTTTCTGTGCACAGCGGTGCGCTGCTGTTGTAATTCTGCCTAATAATACCCCAAGCTCCACTTGTTACTAACGAAATAGAAATAACTGTACAGAGGCTTCAAATGGAATTGTGTTATCCAACAGGAATTCTACCAATGTTTCAGCTCTAGTGTGCCAAAAGGAAGTATTCCATTAATGACAAGTAACCGTCCCTCCTCCATTTATAATTTCTTTTCATTCATACATACTCTCTGGAAGAAGAAATTAAAAGTGTCACCCTTGTTTAGTTGCTATCAGCATTCTGAGCAGTTCTCAAACTTCAGGAGAGGTGCTGATTTCCACTACATTCTAAATTATATGTTTCAACTTACCACTGGAGAAAATCTTTCTTAGTTAAAATTGTTGACAAGTAATACTGGTACATGTACTTTAGAGGTGGTTTCATTTCATTTTATGTTGTGTGATATTTTTCAGTTTGGGGACACTGAATGAAGACAGTCTAAAAACAGGTTTCCCTGTTTTCTCATAAATAAAAATGGTTATCACAGATAAACAAAACGCATGGTCCTCTGGACTACCTGTTGACACGGCAAAGGTTTACTTATGCCCCATATAACTGTAGTGTGTGTTGTACTTAAATCTTTATAATGTGAGAAAAATGGTGATTAATTATTCAGAAGATCCAAACACTCTGAAGGTCAATGTTTAGTGACTATGCCAATAGTAAAGCAGGTTTGATGTATTTAAATATTTATATAAATATACACCTTCTTAGGGGCAGTTAAGGTTTATGTATATTTAAATATTTATATGTAGAGACACTCATACATAAACCCCACAGTCGTGGCTCCTTCTTATATAATTTCTGAAACACGATGTGTGATATTAAGGCCCTCGAAGGTAACATATCTCATTAGTGTATGTTGACTGTCCTCTTCCCTGATGGTATGACAAACAGATTTCCCTCCGTGAAAATTCTACCATTCTCTCATTCACACAACAATCATTGATTGTCGGCTGCACACAGCATGAGAGAATGAAGACACCAGATCACACACGCTCTTTCATTCCTCAGAGGTAAGACTAGAGATACAGGCAGGGGTCAGATTCTGGTGCAGAAGATCCATCAAATAAGTTTTAAGCCTATCATGTAGAAAATAAGAAGTTATCGGAAAACATCAGGCAGTAAAGAAATGTATTCAAATTGGAAGTTCTCGAGTGCCAGAGACATCTGATGCAAGCGTGTATGTGTGTGTGTACCTGTGCGTGTGTGTGAGAACATGCATAAGGCAGGGAATTGCACTGGAGGCTAACATGATATGCTTACTGAGATGATACGGGTATAAACTAGGAAGGTACCAAAGAACTCACAGAAGATGGAGCGAATGAAGCCATGTTAAGAAGGAAAACTATAATAAATCATCTTGGGCTGACTGGGGCCATGGGGAACAGAAGCGAGGGGGACGGTGAGTCTAGAACGATGCCCAGCTTCTACTTGGGTAACTGGGTGGGGTTGGTGGTGGTGCCCTTTGTTGACATGGAGAATGCAAGCGGGAAAGTTTTGGGACAAAGATAATATGTTTACTTTGGGGATATGGGGTGTTAGATGACTGTAGGACAACCACAAGAAAATGTCCGGTAGGCATTGGACATATGGTCTGGAAGTCAAGGACGAGATGGAGGTAGAGGTTTAGGAGTCATAGGAAAACAGCAGCTAAAACCAGCGAAGGGGATTAGATCGCTCAGGAGAAGCCTGTTGGAACAAAGGAAGGAAAAAGAACAGAACTCCAGGGAACAGGAACAGCTGGGTTCAGGCTGCTGGAGGAAGAGAAGCAGACAGATCAGATGAGTGTCAAAGATGGACCAAGCGAAACAATAAAAAATTCGTCTTACAAGCCAAGGGAAGAGAGGATTGTCTCACCTGCAGAGGGAAAATTTAGAGCCCAGATTTAGTAAGTAAAGATACAGGAGTCCCAGCTAAACTGGAATTTCAGATAAACGGCAATTTATTTTAGTATATCTCCAGTACTGCCATCAAACATGTTTATACTAAAAAAAAAAAAAAAAAATCCATTTTCATCTGAAATTTAAGTGTTACTAATTAAGTTTACAAATTAAAAGACAGGGTATTCTGTTTTGTCTGGCAACCCTAGTCAAATCATGTAAGAACTATAAAGATTCCATTTTCCCTGGCAAAGATAGCCTTCATTAGCCGTATTTACAAAATACATATTAGATTGTTTATATCTAGTTTCCATGCGATGACAAGTGGATGAGGAAGAGGTGAGGAATTGAATCCTAAATTTAAAATATTCTTTGAGGTCTTTGCTGTGATGGAAAGAGGGAAAGATGGGGGAACACCTAGTGTGGGACCTGGGGCCTCTTTAGGAAGCAAAAAAGGGAAAGGATGGACTAATGGGATAAGAGAGAGTGGGATGCTGGATCAGGGACACCACTGCTCCATCTCCACTCACCCACAGCCACGTCCTTTGACAAGTCTCTCTGCTGCCTGAATGTCTTCTCAAGCTTGGATCCCTCCGCTAGGGAACCCTGTCCCTTTGTCCCTGTCTGATGCACTGCGTTTATCCTTCCATACCCAAACCATTTATAGGAAATGTGCCTCACCACCCTCATCAGACTTATTAGCCACTCTTTCACTCCATCACTTCGTACAGTAATTATTTTAATATCCCTGACTCAGGGGACAGCTTAAGGACAGACTCTGTTTATTAAACTTTCTAATCCTAAACTTTAGCCCAATTCTTGGACCAGTATGAAAGGTTAATAAGTAACAGAAGATGGATATACACCCTCTTGAGATCTCTTTATTCTAGTGATATAGGCTATAACAACTTCAAATGGAGCAATTTCAAGACTCTCACTCTTACCAGACAAAATAAAATTTAAGGTCTATTCAAACCCCAAGCATAGATGCATTAAATAGCTCTAGAAGCATAAAGGCATCTATTGCATCATACACTGCCCATCATTTACACTACCTAGTGCTCACCTTCATAAAAGCTATAGAATAGTGCCTGTTAGGATGCTGAAAACATCCAGTCTCTCATATTTCATTTTTTTCTGTTGTTACTTAAGAGACACATCTCCATAAAAACACCAAACACAGTTTTTCAAGTCATCAGGAGATGAATATATTCAATCAAACACATTGTTTAGAGGAAAATCTAATGTATCAGAAGTGGAGAAAGTAGCAAAAAAACTAAGGTGGTAAATGAAAGAGGAAGTACAGATACACTGGAATGTGAGAAGAGATTCAGAAACCTGTAAAAAGAGACAAAACAGAGGAAAGTTTTGAAAAATGCAAACCCTTGGAAATGGTCTGAATTCTTTTCACTGCAAAAAGTATTGCCAAGAGGACTGAAATAAAATGACCAAATTGAATTCAAGGTCCTGTTTAAAAGTTTACTGTGCATATTCCATTCTTGGTTGCCTTGGCAAAAATACTCCCAACGTTTTGAGTAATCTCATTGTTGTGACGAAAACCACCTGCAAATCAAACAAGTAACACTGAAAGCTGGGCCAACCATACTCGGTAAAGTCCGTCTCGGGAAAAGTCTGCAGAGGAGTTTGGGTTGGGTTTGCTCCACAGAAAAAGGAGGAGGCAGTGAAGGGAAACAATAGGTTTTATGTTAAAGGGATTAAAATAAGGCTGGGACTGCCCGCCTGCACTGTACCTTGGTGACTCTGGTCTAAACAGCCAAAGTCATAAATTATGTGATTTTCATACTGTCAGACTATTCTACTCACCAGAGCTTAAAACCATAGAAATGTGGAGTATTGTACTGGGAAAAGTTAGTGACTCAGCTAATTTTGGAGGTATCTGGGAAACAGGCTTCTAAAATCCTTTCCCTGCCTGCCATCACTGCAGGCTGGACCAATCAGAGGGTGGAGTAGAGTCAGCAGGTAACAGAGAACAGGGATGCTATTAAGATGTTTAAATGGCTCTTAAGTTTCCACTTTCACAGGGTGAAACACTCCCAGTGGCTTGGGCTTACTGGACAACTTAAGGTGTCAGAATGAATAATTTTTTAAAACAGTGACAGGCATTGAAAAGGGGCCCCCTGAAACAGCTGTACTGGAGGGTGCAACCCAGGGGGAATGAACAGAAAATCCCTGACCTCACTTTCCTTTCACCCTTCTATCTATCCCCTCCTGTGATGCCTCCCATTGGGCAAATACAGTAGAAGCCAGATGGCAACAAGTGCCTATTTGATGCAGCACCAAGGAGTCAGCCTCCCATGACACATTTCGCAGCAGAGACAGACCAAAACTGCCTTTGGGGTGGGGTAAACAGAGAACAAACGGATACTGTTCAGGATATTGGTCAGCCAGTTCTCAAAAGTGTATGGAATGCTTGAGCAATTCAAAAATAATACAAAAACGATTTTTTTTTTGTTCTCTTGGGTGTTTGAAAGCATAAATAAGTAAACGCTTTCCTTCTGCTACTCATTTCTGGAGAATGAATTGTCCAAGTTGTCAGAGTGTATGAGCAACGTCTCTTTTTTCATGGCCATGAAATAACCCCACGTTCAAACAACTTTTTGCTGTAGGGCAAATTTTCGCTTTGTAATAGCAGGGGGAAAGGTTAGAAAGGCTTCCTTGTTTACTCTGAGAAACGATCTATGGATTTTTTGGAAAGAATTCCTAGCAGTCTCTCTTGGGTATTCTTTTTTTTTTTTTTTAACATTTTTTATTGATTTATGATCATTTTACAATGTTATGTCAAATTCCAGTGTTCAGCACAATTTTTCAGTCATTCATGGACATATACACACTCATTGTCACATTTTTTTCTCTGTGAGTTATCATAACATTTTGTGTATATTTCCCTGTGCTATACAGTGTAGTCTATTCTACAATTTTGAAATCCCAGTCTATCCCTTCCCACCCTCCACCCCCCTGGTAACCGCAAGTCTGTATTCTCTGTCTGTGAGTCTATTTCTGTCCTTTATTTATGCTTTGTTTTTGTTTGTTTGTTTGTTTTTGTTTTTTAGATTCCACATTTGAGCGATCTCATATGGTATTTTTCTTTCTCTTTCTGGCTTACTTCACTTAGGATGACATTCTCCAGAAGCATCCATGTTGCTGCAAATGGCATTATGTTGTCGGTTTTTATGGCCGAGTAGTATTCCATTGTATAAATATACCACATCTTCTTGGGTATTCTGAAGTTCTTTAGCGACAGAAAGAAGCACTTCCGGACAGTGAGCATGAGCTTCCTTCATGACTCCCACAGATATGAGGGCATCAGTGTATTTCACTGACTGTACCGAGGTAATGGTCCTGGCTCACAGATTAGCTGGTTTATGAAAGGAAAAGGCTCATGGGTAGTTTGTACACTGTACTGAGATCTAAACTCAAATGCAAATCACTGAGCTAACGAATTTAGGGGGAAGAGAACTGAATTAGGAGTCAGAAAACCTGGGTTTGGGAAACGCGATTTGAGTCTATCACTCAGTAGTAATACAATTTCAAATAAGAAATGGAACTTCTTTGTAACACGCTGTACATTCTCAGTAAAAGTCTGGATTAGTTTCTTTTCAATGTCCTTTCCAAAAATAACTGGAAAAAACCTAAATTCTAAAGGCATTCATTGAAACAACCAGATACCCGTCTGAAGAGTAAGCAATGCAGAAAAGAAAAGAAAAGAAAAGAAAAAAGAATTACCTTTCTCCGGCCATATTTTTAAATCTGACTATGGGAGTCAGAGTTACGTGACCATAAATATTAAATACAGAAGGTGCAAGGAAATAGCATGAGCTAAAGAAAAAGGGATGCACTTTGGCTCTGTCATTGCTTGGGACTTTACCCTTAATAAAATTGTGCAGTGTGAATACTTTTACTTTAAGCAAGGAGGTATCTTCCTTTTGTCCTATTGTAGTGCATTTCTTTTCTTTTTAAACATTCAAGTATTTTCTTTCTTTCCATCTACCCTAGACCTCCAGTACTGTGTCTGTTTCTACAAAGACGTTTTCCTTATAAAGATCTTCTCTGAGATAATATTGACATCACAGCAGAGTTTAAAATATAACCTTCTGTGATAAGCTGAACGGCGACCCTCCAAAAATATCTACTTCCTAATCCCTGGAACCCACAGATGTGTTATGTTACGTGGTGAAAGAAACTCTGCAGATGTGATTAAGTTAAAGATCTTGAGATGGGAGATTAGACCAGATTATCTAGGTGGGACAAAGCAAGGATCCCTGTAAGAAGGCAGTGGGAGGACCAAGGTAAGAGAATTAGAAGATGTAGGGAATAAAAGCCTAAGTCAGAGAGGAGAGAAGATGCTACACTGTTGGCTTTGAAGGCAGAGGAAGGGACCACTATCCACAGAATGCAGGGGACCTCGAAAAGCTAGAAATGAAAGCAACAGATTTTCTCCAAGAATCTCCAAAAAGGAAGCCCTGCTGAAACCTTAATTTTAGCCCAGTGAAACGGATTTCTGACTTCTGGCCTTCAAAACTGTACAATAATACAATAATTATACTGTTTTAAGCCACCAAATTTGTGAGACTTTGTAGCATCAATAGAAAGCAAGCGGAAAGTCTAAGAATATTTGAAATAGGGTCTCTGGAAGGACCTAAAAACTCCATTAATCAAAGAAGCAAATATATAATTAATAACTCCATGATGATTTCATGCTCTACACCAGAAAATTGTGGAGAAGCGTCTGGTTGGAAAACAGTACCCAGAGTTTCCCAAACACCACTAGGTCAGCATGAGTCCTACTGACTTGTAAGACAGTAAGTCCCATGAGATAGCCCTCAACTATGCTTCTGAGAAAAAAAAATCAGATTAAAAAATACATATTAAAGGGTCAGCCAGACAGGCAAAAGAATGTAAAGGTTTTTTTTTTTTCTATCACCATTTGTGGGCATTGTCATGAAGTCATAAGAACGCCTTATCTTTTCTGTTAACTTTTGTATCTTTCCATTTTTTTCTATTAACAAACAAAAGTGGACAAGGCAGAAATTAATTTTTAAATTCAGTATCATTAAATATCCATTTTTGGTAAATATGATACTGTAAACTGTTTCTGAATTTCCCCCTTTCTTGGGGCATCCTTCCTGAATTGAAATACATTCATGAACAATAAGAAAGTAATCTTTGCCCTCTTCCAAGTTTGCTTAAGTGGGGCTCCTTAAAAGGGTAACAGGGAATTTACTAGTGATGAAAATGGCTATTTATTCCCTCTATGCTCTATAGCCTTTGGATATACCTCTCTCTCTAATTGCACTTACCATACCATATTATAATTACTTGTTTACAAGGCTGTCTCTCTGACCACTACAGTCATAATAAAGAGACTATGAGTTTTTAAGGTTAGGGATTATTTTTACACACCTTTGTATCTCCCAAGCTTTCTGCCAGATAAACACTAAATAAATGTTTTTGGAAGTAATTAAATTTCCTTGCATAGACTAAGATTATAACATACTAGATAGAGCTCAAGAAGTCTGGGGGAAAAATAAAAAACTAAAGATAATCAGAAATAGCTGTCAACAATATATACTAGGTAACAGAAGTATTGGCTCCAACGCAAATACATCATGGCTTAAAATAGACGTGCTCACCTTGGATCAAAATTTTAAAAGTTGAGTACTGCTTTCCCTTTGCATGTCCACGCTTTACCCTTCAACCTGGCCTTCACAACATCCTCCTGCTGGAGAGATGACCCACTGGCTTCATCCTGCTGCACTGCTTCCCGGGACACATTCCCAGCATGGCCTGGGTCGGCCTGCAGACTGCTGTGTGTTTTTGTGCCATTTCATCCCTCTTTTGTTCATCAAATTGTATTTAAATGAGCAGGAATTCGCTCCAGGCTTGCTTTCTGCTTTTATCATTAAAGAACTCTGTCCTCATTTGTTCATATATGTGTCAATTTAATGTCATTCTCCTAAGGAAGCATCTTTCACACTGGGGCTTTAAGAAATAACTTCTCTGCACACAACGTAACAAACTTTCAGGTTGTGTGGTGCTGAATCGTAGACTTTATTTCGGCAGATCTTTAATGTGTTCTCAATCGATGTAAGCATGTAATTATGGGCAGCATTGGGCCTGACTATAGAAATCTACAAAATGTTACTGTTCTCTTTGAAGAGCTGTTATATTCAGTTTTTCACCTATGTTAGCCTTTCCACAAAAATATTACTGTAAAATTATATTACTCTATGACCAAAACACTTTTAAATCTATCATTCACTTACTTTAAATATCAATCAATACATTCTTGATTTTGAACAATCCCTTAGAGTTCACAGAAATTGCATCTGACTTTTTTTTTTTTTTTGAGGGTAACTATGTTGGAGGGATAAAGGGAGGGGGTGGTAAAGAAAGCCAAATTACAAATTTCAGTTTTGTCAGCAGAGTCAGTTAAGAGTATAAGATAATATTAGAAAGCTGGGTACACTTTAATCCTCTATGAATGGTTTCCAACGGTGGATGAAACATGAGAGCATTTAAATGGAAAATGTCATTTTGATTTTGGAGTCACTGAATAATGAACTGTGATGAACTGTGGGTTTTTTTTTTTTTAAAGATGATTGAAGAAAAAACAGATGAGTTTCTTAAATGGGTAAAATATGAAGAAAAAAGAAAGTTTGCCAATTAGCAAAGAAGAGACAGAAGGCCTAAAGCAATATTAAAAATGCAGAACTGAAAAGAAATGAGCGGCAGACCTATAAGTTGGAAGCTGTCGGACTCAAAACCTACTTCTGCTGGCAACAGACAGTGTGAGGTTTTATGTAATTTATTACAAATGTGAAAAAATTGTAATTACAGGACAAGGCTTCAGGGATATTCATTTGATAAAAGTTTTCCCTGCCATTCTATGTGGGACAGGTTATGTGCAAAAAAACTAGAACATTCAAAGGTCTGCAGGTGTGGGGCCCAGGGAAACTATAAGCACCTATATTATTTATAAGGACATGGTAAGTGGAGACTGAATTAAGGGTGCAGATGGGGAAGAGGCGGAAAGGGGCTGGACGAACACAGCTAGTCTCCCGGCGTGTGCATTATTTGAACATTTATTGGGCCTTGAGTCATCAAATTCTCCCCAGAGCGCTCCCCTGAATGACTGATGTCCTCTCACCAGTATTAAAGTTTATACGTATGTTCTATTCCTGATTAAAGTTCCAGAGAGCAGGGAGGATGCCTTCACTTTGTTGTTGTTGCTTTTTGGTAATTTCTTCAGTGTCTATAAAGTCAGCAGAGACTGGGATGAGCTCAAGAATCTGTACACATAAAACTTCAAGTTTCAGAGAAGGCGTACAGCTGCAGCGAGGACTGACCATCACTACCAGGTACCCCAGCTGAACTTTTATTTTTAAATCACTCAACAATTACCAACAGCCTTCTGAAAGTGTACTGGGGTCTCCTGAAAATCTCCTAATAGTATATTGACTTTCTTTGTAAATCAGATGCATAGGGAAGCCAACAGAAATATCTCGTTCTGCTTGGCAATCATTTTATCATTAGTACTATTATTAATAGTTTTTATTGTGTACCTCCCATGTGCTAGGCAGCGTGAATTTCTGTAAAATTATATCAAGTGCTGGCAGGAAGTTACAGACAGAATTCTATTTTCCATATTTAAGTTAAAACCACTTAAGTTTAGAGGGCTCAATAACCTGTCCAAGAGCACACAGCTAGTGAATTCACTGATTTAAGACTTTTCATCTCCCGTGAAATTGGGTGAACACAAGGCATTTTTGCAGGTATGGTTTAACCATGGATGCTCAGAAAGGAAAGCCAGTTTCTACCTACTTACTTCTCTATTATTTATCAAATCTAATCCAGCCAAACATCAAAGACATAATCCATGAAAGAAAGAACTGATGTTAAATGAAAAAAATTTCTCTATGAAAGACAATATCAAGAGAACAAGAAGATAGATCACAGATTGAGACAAAACACAGAAAGACACATGTGGTTAAAGACTGTTATCCAAAATACACAAAGAGTTCTAGAAACTCAACAATAAGAAAATGAACAACCTGATTAATACACGGGCGAAAGACTTAGGAGACACCTCACCAAAGAAGATATACAGACGGCAAGTAAGTACAAGAAAAGACATTCAACATCACACATCATTAGGGAATTACAAAGTCCCTACAATGAGATACCACCACGCACCTACTGCAAGGACCAAAATCCAAAACACTACCACCACCAAACACTATTGAGGATGCGAAACAACAAAAACTCTCATTCATTCCTGGTGGGAATGCAAAATGGTACAGCCACTTTGGAAGACAGTTTGCCAGCTTCTTACAAAACTAAACATACAATTACCATGTGATTCAGCGATTGTGTTCCTTAGTATTTGCCCAAGTGAACTGAAAATATGTCCACACAAAAACCTGGACAAGGGTGTTTTACTGCAGCTATATTCATAACTGTCAAAGCCTGGAAGCAACCGAGATGCCCCTCAGTGGGCAAATGGATAAATAAACTGTGGTACCTTCAGACAACAGAATATTACTAAGCACTTAAAAGAAATAAACTATCAAACCAAGAACATAATTTAAATACATATTACTAAGTGAAAGAAACTATGACACTGAGAAAAGAAGAACAAAGTCCATCTGCTCCATTTACATTGTTATTAAATTAATTTAAATAATCTGCCTTCAAAAATTGCTTCTAGAGTGATCAGTTGTATAAAATTTGGCAACAGTCCCTTGGAAAGAATTGGGCTATTAATCTGCCTTGTAGATTGTAAAATCCATAGAGAAACATCAGACTGTCCTCAAATATGTCCCTAACCTTGAGAGTGTTCTCCAGACCCACCTGCAAAATAAATGTTGCTTATTGCCTGAATGCAGTTTTAAATGTTTGAAAATTCTGTGTTACTTATTTAATTTCCTCCCAAAAGACTAATGACAGAGTAAACAGCACTAAGTTGAATTATGTGTGTAGGAAATGATGGAATGACAAATTATATAAACCTGGTAATGGTAATTTCCAACCAGTATGATTATCTTACCTCCAAAAGAGGTAGCTAGTGACATACTGTTCCAGCATTTCAAACATTATGTCATCTTCGTGAATGATCAGTCTTTGCTACTTTTTCCAGGTTTACACTACAAGGTAGAGGAGGTTCCCAGGGCATTTGCGTTGTGAAGATTTTTGCTGCAAGCCTAATGTTTAATTAAGAAAATAAGTGAGACCGCAGTATGATGAAATTGAGTAATCCCCATTTTACAGATTGAGAAATTAAGCACAAACATACAAGATAGAGGTGATGTTAAAGCTGAAATAAGAATTCAAGGATCACTGTACCTTGTAATTTTGCTTACGGTTTATAACAACATTTTTACGGTGCAATTTAAGCCAAATGGGGCATCTAGAGATTGCTGCTGACAATACACCACCATTGTATTTTATCCTAAATATGCCAACACTCACGGAAGTCCCTGATTGCTTTTGTCAACTGGGTAGGGGGATCATGGGAGCAGGGAGGCAACAGCACAGCTTTTCTGAAAAACAACACTTATCTAATGATCATTTTGGAGTCCTGCAGACACTGTTCTGTACTCTGATGCACCTTTGTCTCTTTCACAGTGTTTGAGCCCTTTAGATCAATCAGCTCAAATTTCTGCTCCCAACACACTGAAATGTTTGGTTAAGTTGACAAATTTGTGTGGGAAATATAACCACTTTGCAGGAAGCTTTCTGTCTGCTTTAGTCAACGCTTTGAAATAAATCCAGCCAGAACCATTTGTTCAGGCAGCTTTGAAAGTCAGTGATACAAAGGAATGAATAAGCTACAGGTTCTGTCTTTCGGGCTGTGTTTGAATGGCTCAGTGGGTAGAGACAGGCCACTGCTCTCTGGAAGGTCCAATGGACTCCACAGGCAAATGGAACTGGCAGATCCAGGTTGGACTCAGCAGGAAGCACTCACGGTATTGTGTGTGAGAATTTGGGCCAGGTCAAAGAGGCAGTAAGCCCGGAGGAAGTAATCAGGCAATGCTGTGCGCTGCTCCCACACTTTAGGTACCACTCTAAGAGCAGCGGCAGCAAGTGGTCGGGAGGGGTGAGAGGATGCTCCTGTCATTAACATGTTGTCTAAGTGCTGAGAATGAATGCCCACAATGACTGTGACACACTTCCGTAACTCATCCATGTGTTTCTTTTCTAATTGATTTAAACTTAAATATTTGATGAGCATGTCTTCTTTAAAAAGGAATGTTGGGTACTGCTTGAGGGGGATGTCAAGCTAGAAATCTATTTGGGACTCCTAAACAAATAAAAAGATCACGGAGGAGAATGGCTTAAGAAACCTGAGAGAGGTACAGACACAATACTGAGGGGTTTTAAATAAGTGACAAATGACTTCTGGTTGATAAAAAGTGATTGTCAATACATAAATGAGTCAACTGGTTCAGTCAGTGAGCATGAAAGCTCAACAAAGACTAAAGCTATACAAAAGAAGAGGGATATTTAAGCTGCCCAGGATTTTTTTTTTTTTTTACATAATACATGCAGTAACATGGGCTGAGGGTACAGCTCAGTGGTACAGTGCGTGCCTAGCATGCATGAGGTCCTGGGTTCAATCCCCAGTACTTCCACTAAGAAATAATAAATACTAAACCTAATCAACCATATCCCCCTCCAAAAAAAAGCTTTAAGAAAAAAGATAAATGTAGTAACTTAAATTTGTATGGCCTTTTAACTTCTCCATCACCTTGATATGCCCTAAGATAATCATCACAAAAGTCTTGGGGTATAGGAGGAAAAAATATTTAGCAATTTTACAAATAAAAAATGAATTTCCTGAGATAGCAAATGACTGTCTTAAGGTCCCGGTAGGAAAACCATATTTTGAACCAGGGTCTTCGTCTTCCAGGTACAACACAGAATTTTGTCCTGATCATGTAGTTTCTAATGAAGATTGTCAAAGATGTGAAAAACACCTAAAGGTGTTTGTCTTTAGTAAATGGGAATAGGACTTCATTAGAGCAAACAAATTTATAGTTCATTCTAGATATTGCTGAACCCTTTGAAGTATTTTTAGTGGTTAAATACTCCTTTACTAACTAAAGCTAATTAAAAGAAAATACCCAGGAAACAAAAAGCAACATAAAATGAGCAAAGTAAGGACATAGACAATTTAAGATACAGAGAAAGGGAAACGGTATAGCCCACCCAGAATATAAAAGGACACATGAAGAAGTATATCAAATTCAGGGACAAATGGCCAAAATAGCTTGATTATAATATACAGATTTGATCTACTTCAAAGGTGGACTACCCTCAACCCAAGATCAAACAAACTTCTCCCAAATAATGTCCAGCTATATCTGCAGTCTGCAAACATACATATCCTCATGGAAAATTCCACCTCATATCACGTGCACTTGTTGAACGCACTTGAACAATTCATGGATTGTTTCTACACTTGAATGTCTTCTTTTTATTGTGGGGATGAGCATACGTGCCTATCTGCCTCATTATCAGAAATAACAGATTATAATGGTATTTTGCAAATTAAGCAACAATGTTATAACATTGAACGATTACTATTAGGGATGAAACTACATATTTAGAGAATAATAAAACACTTCAATATGTTCAGAATTCTTAGTTATCTTCAATTTGGAATGATATTTTTCCTTTAGGAGTCTACTTGCTGCTTTGCAAATGTTTATTTTCAAATGACTTATGAAATAAATATGCTCTATAGAGGTAGATTAGTATGACAGAAAGTCTTGGACTAGAACTCTGAAAATACAGACTCTCATCTTAGTGTCAGACCTGCCCACTGTGATTGAGGGCCACCCACCCAACCCCTCCAGGTCGGTGTATACTCAGCTGCAGCAATATCGTACAGTATCTTCTACTTGTTGGCAATGCAGGTGTGTGTAACAAGCAAGGTAATGCTTTACTATAAAAATCTGAAAATTCAGAGAAGAAAGTTGGTTATGCATTTTGAGGTAGTCATCAGTGGGGAGATGGAAATATGTATATTCCAATATACATAAAAACCACCCCCTCTTCCACTTTAAGTAACTGATTGAATATCATTCCCTTTTTGTGAGGTAAGTGATATGGTCCAAGGATTTGCCTGAAACTTCGGGCATGAGTTATATAAGTTGTTTATCTGTTATCTGAAAGAAGCTCATTAAGTGCCTTCTGCAACCAAATTGCATTTGGCTGTTGGAAAGCTGGTATTCAGGTGTTATTATGTGGTGATGGTTTTCAAAGAGTTGACTTATTGAAAGGAAAGAGCAGTCAGCCCAGGTGTATGACACGGGTCAGGGCAGCAAAGAGACCATTTACAAGTTTATGTAGACACAGCCAGATAGACTACCTCTAGAAACAAGAGAACTTTTTTTTCAATTAAAAGGGAATATGGGCAGTTTGGTGCAGCCACTGTGGAAAACAGTATGGAGACTCCTCAAAAGACTAGGAATAGACTTACCATATGACCCAGGAATCCCTCTCCTGGGCATATATCCAGAAGGAACCCTACTTCACAATCACACCTGCACCTCAATGTTCATAGCAGCACTATTTACAATAGCAGAGACATGGAAACAGCCTAAATGTCCGTTGACAGATGACTGGACAAAGAAGATGTGGTATATTCATACAATGGAATACTATTCAGCCATAAAAACCGACAACATAACACCATTTGCAGCAACATGGATGTTCCTGCAGAATGTTATTCTAAGTGAAGAAAGCCAGAAAGAGAAAGAAAAATATCATATTAGATCACTAATATGTGGAATCTTAAAAAAAAAAAAGAAACCAAATACAAAACAGAAACAGACTCATAGACATAGAATATAAACTTGTGGTTGACAAAGGGGTGGGGGGTGGGAAGGGACAGACTGGGATTTCAAAATGTAGAATAGATAAACAAGATTATACTGTATAGCACAGTATATATACATATATATTGTATACAAGCTCACAGCGAGAAAAAATGTGACAATGAATATATGTATGTCCATGCGTAAGCTGAAAAATTGTGCTTTACACTGGAGTTTGACACAACATAGTAAAACGTCTAATAAAAAATGTAAATACATAAATAAAAGGGAATATGGGACAACACGAATGAATTTTGAGGACATCATACTAAGTGAAATCAGACAGCAGCCACAGAAAGCCAAGTACCGCATGATTCTACCTACTTGAGGTATCTACAATAGTGAAATTCATAGAATGAGGGAGTGGGATGGTGGTCGGCAGGGGCTGGAGGGAGGTGGATGTGGAGAGGTGACAACTAACTGGCAGAACGTTTCAGTCAAGTGAGGTGAATGGGCTCTAGAGATTTGCTGTGTAACACCACACCTGAAGTCAACAATAATGCACTGTACACTTACACATTTGTTAAGAAGATACTCATGCTAAGTGTTCTGACCACAATAAAATAAAAAATAAAATAAAAAGCAGGAAATACAACTTCTTGTGAAATTTCCCTTAAAGCTTGCATTCAGGGGAGAACTTGATGGAAAACGATGGGTCAGGTGAGAAACACAAAAATACAGATGGAGAGAAATATAAAAATATCACACGGACTAATGAAGATAACAATATTAGCCTCTAAAAGATACAGAATGAGATGGAAAATGTAAGCTTTTCACCCTGCACCTAGCAGAGTATCTGTGTAAGTAGGTCTTTAAAAAATATTGGTCAGATTGATGAAATGCCTCTACTCTGAGTGATGGGGATGTGCCATCTAGTTCTGGTTTCTATGATGGAAATTAACCCAAATTGAGACTACAGAGACAGAAGAAGGAGTTTGAAAAAGGAAAGGCAGAAATGTCTTTAGTTTTCTCCTCAAAGCTCCCAAATCATTCAGTGAAGTGTTTTGCAATAATGAAGACAGACTATCACTACCAAAGTCTTAGAATCTTAGACTCCTGCCTCTTTATCACATTGGCTGTCCCGGACTGTCCTGCAGAAAGGTCAACGAACCTTGGATCGGGACTTTGCTGAAATCATTCTGACGGCAAGAGGAAAGTAGCCATCTAACTACATGCACTCTGGTCATGTGAACTTCAGAGTCCCCAGGATTATTTCTAGAAACTATTAACCACTGGTATCCCTTACTTCCTATTCACTCTAAGAAGCAACAGATTAGGAGTGGGGACTTGGGGGAGGTGGAAAAAACAGAACTGAAACAAATAACAGGAAACTTATTAATGAGGAATGATTTCCTGACTATTCTATTCTTCTTCAGAACCCTCTTAATTACATTTTGGGCTGGTTTTGCCCATAAGGGGAGACAAAGAAAGAGGAGCCTTTTCCCACTTTCAAGATCCTTGACTTCTCTCTTACCAAGAGAGCTTCTGTTTATCTGCTTTTTGTCGGAGTCCTGAAAAGCTTCAGAGTCAAGAACTCTTCTAGGCTTGTGTGAGATCCAGCACAAATCATTAAAGTAGCCTCAGCCTCTCAAGTTTCTCACAGTATTTCAGCGATAATTTGCAGTCTGAGTGCTCCCTTCCCGGCTTCTGGTGGAAGTCTCACAACAAAGATACGACTTACACAGGGCAGGAACCACTCATCACAGCTTCACAGATGAAGAGACAGAACTCGCCAACAGCCATGTCTGGGATAAAGCCCTGACGTCTGTGACTATTAATTAGACAGCTTTCCTAATGCATCACAGTAGAAGCAAGGCATGCCTTAAGACAGATCTGCCTAATGGTTAAAAGCATGGCATCTGGAGACAGACAAATATGGATTTGAACCTTAGGTGTGGACCAAGGCAATTTATGTAAGCGCTCAGAGCCTTAGTTTCCATACCTGAGATATGGGTACAATGAGAATACATCATATCATGTGAGCATTAAAGGAGATAAGTTACAGTTAAACCTAGGGTGTGGTGTAGGTTAGTGCTCCCTGGACAGAGTGTTTGTTAATGTGTTAATAAGAGGGGAAAGTGGTTAGCAGCTGGAACAGAGTCACAAGGCTGAAGGCAGCAGTAGGTAGGTCTGCCCCAAGGAGTTCATGCAGGGGAAAGGAAATAACACAAATTAGAATCCAGGCTTGGACAGCTATTAGCTATGTAGGCAAAGCCATTTCATCTCTTCTCAATCTCAGTTTTCTAATTTGTAAAATAGGGATAGGATGCATACCTTACTGAGTTGTAGTAAAGAGAAGTATAAATTCATGTGAAATACACAGCATGATGTCTGGTGTATAAAAGGGTCTCAATAAATGATAGTTATTAATATTAATGATAAGTGATAGTTAACAATATTAATATTCAGCATCATTCATAATTGCAGGAGTTTCTCTTCCAATCCAGTCCATGTCCCAGTTGTTCAGAATAAGTTACACACACATACTCTCAAATATACAAACTATGATAGAAGAATTAGTAAGAAACTAATTTAAAACTTCACTAAATATAATGGTTTTGGTGAAAGAGAAGGACCAGAAGTGATTTCTAGGGAGTCTTATAAAGTTAGTGTTCACTAAAATAAGTCATGATAGCAAAAATAACAGCACACTGAAAGTATTTTATATATCCTCAATCATTAATAATATTAATCATAACGTTCTTTTAGAATCTTAAACTCTTTTAAAGATTGTCATGCTGCTAATATTATTTTACTTTATTTAGCTAGAATACCTACAGAGAAATATTTTTGTGATTTTTCTCTCCTTAATAAAAATTAAAATAAAAGGGATTGATGCCTTTCTAACCAACAAGAGATTGGAGTTGTTGACTCTTATGTTATAGCTTTTACTTTTATTAGTCCCTCTTAAATATGTCCCTGCTGCCTTCTTACAAATATCACCACAGTGTAGTCTACTTTCAGAATTCAGTAGGAATCCCTTATGGATTCTTGAACATGCAACTTCAGGCAGAAAGTTGTCCCAAACTGGACAGGAGCTTCATGGGACCCAGACAGCCCGATGTGGCATGACTCTCATCCCTGACAGCAAGCCGGGATGGCCCCTTCCATCAGATGCTTTCCAAAAAATCCTCATAAGCAGCCCTGAGCCCAGTTTCCAACTTCCAGGTTGAAAAGTCACAAAACATTTGACGACTGACATAAGATGATAGTTTTTCATTTGCCTCCCTCACGTGAGAGTGGGTTAAGCCTTCACTTCTGAGATCAGTAACACCCTGAAAACTTCACAGAGAAATCCCTAGGTAGACCAGAACATTATTGCTGTACCAGGTCTCCTACTGCAACTTCCTTACCTCCAGCTGCAGGGAATTTTCAGTTATTTATATCACTGCAGTCTGACGCCACGGTGCTCTTGCTAAGACAACCGAATTCAGGATTTGGACAGCATACAGTTATAGAGTCATCCCTCAGAATCCAAGGGGTATTGGTTCCAGGACACCCTTCCTACCCCATACATTCCCTATGTTTGTGGAGACAGAAATTTGGGATGCTCAAATGCTTTATAGAAAACGGTGTAGTATTTGCATATAATCTACACATCCTCCTGTGTGCTTTAGATAATCTCGAGATTACTTTTAATACTTAATACAATGTAAATGCTATGTAAATACTTCTAAATACAATGCAAACAGTTGCCTTGCAACATTCAAGTTGTGCTTTTTAAACTTTCTGAAATTCTTTTCAATGCTTTCCATTTGTGGTTGGTTGAATCTGCAGACTCCGAACTCGCAGACACAGGTACCTGCGGATGCAGAGGGCCGACTGAATAAACATACAGACATTTTGTATTATTTAAGAGCACAGCATGCCTTTCTACTTAACTGACATTAAAGGTTTCTGGTGGAATATGTTATTTTACATAATTTGTTTTTACAAATTAAAGACATTTAATGTTAAAAGCTACTTGCCTTAAATCCTCTTTTTCTGGGGATATCTTAAATTATATATAAGTAAAACTCCTAGAGGCTTGAATTCCTAGTATATTTCAATACAAATATTCATGCCAGTGTAGTCAAGACACAAGCAAAAATAGTCAGATAAGTGCTGCTAAGTAGACTGTTTTCAACGAGACCAATGGTGGGAATAAGATCCAACAGGTCCAGGACTAAAGGGAGGCAAATGCGATGAGTCATGCAAAAGCATGCTCACACTGTCTTTATCCAGTATTTTGATACATTGTTCATCATGGACTTTTGCATTCATTTTGACTTCTTAAAATACAGTATTAAAATACTACTTAATTACTGAGTTTTGGGAATTCCCTTAAAATTTCCACTTTGTTTTCACAGTGAGTGGGAACTACAGGAAAATACATTTTTAAAAATATAACAAATTTACCTGTGTATAAAAACTAGCTGAGGAATTACCCATATAAACCTCTAAAATATATATATATTTTTCTTGTCAAAATCTAAGAAAACAATAGCACCAACAATGGAAGATTTGGGGGATGCTGGGAAGACAAAGGTCAAAATCAGCAGGACTGTGTGAGTGATCTTCATTCATAAATAATACATCACCATATGGTCACATGATCTTTATCTAGCACTGTGTAGAAATTGGACATTCTAGGAACACACATGTTCTTGATAGCTAAATGGTTATCAATTCCAATGTCCCCGGGAAAGTTGATAAGAAGCTATCTAAAATATATCACATAATTTATCTACCTTCCTAAACAGACTAAAGTAAACAGACAATTAAAGTAAAGCCTCGGATTCTTTAAGTTCATCGTCATGAATTTTCCATTATGCTGTAAGACAATGATGCCATCTGTGGCTATGGTGGGAGACGGAGTTGTTGATCCATGTATGAAATGACCCTTGATCTATTCTACAGTCCAGTGGTTCTCCTGCATCAGAATCACCCAAGGGAACACAGATTGCTGGTCCCCTTCCGCTACTGTTTCTTTTTCAGTAGGTTTGGGGTAGAAAACGAAACTTTGCATTTCTAACATACCCGTAGGTGATGCTGCTGCTAGTTCAAAAACCACACTTTTAAGCACCACTGCTATAGATTTTTCTTCTTCTACCTTTTTCTTTCTTTCTTTCTTTTTTTTTTTTTTTTTGATTTCCTAGCTCCCCCTCCTTCACCTGTCAGTTATCAATGCTTTCCACATGCTCTTGATGCTAAAACTCTAGCAGAAAAATTGAGTCTTCTCCTGTTGCTTCTTCAGACAAAGATAGTGACTTTAGGTTTCGTACTTTATTTGCAGCAATCACATAGCCAGATGCACAACTGGAGTTGGAGTTCCTGGTCCTTAGTGATTCTGCCTTTAACTTTTGGACTTATGGAACTGGAGACATCAAACTGTTATTTCAGATAAAATATGGATAATTCTGCTGACCTTCCTAACACCCTCAGTTCCCTTCCCAAGCTCCCAAAATATCACTCTCATCTTGAGGAGGCAAATCTGGTTCTTCAGTCGTCCACATTACCAAGGAATCAGCTCTGCTTCCCCCAGTTTTCTCACTCTTTGTATTAAGTGAGAGAAATGTTATTCACCAGAAAGATATTTTTCTTACCATTTAGAACCCAGGTTTGTTGTCAAACTTTGCAATTCTCATTAACCACCACTTCCAAGTCCTTTAAAAAATTACAGTAACAACAAAGAGCATCTCTCTCAGTTTTTCTGAAGGTTAAAAAATAAAAATAAAAGAAAAATGCATTCTTTCCTCCAAGAATTAAATTTTAACTATAACTATACGTGGGCCCTGTGTAAGTGATTTAGACAATGTTTTCACACATCAGTTAGAAGAGCATAATGATATAAACGTAGATTACAAAAATATTCTATTCTTTGTGTACATGAACTTTCCGTCATACTCTCCATATATTTCACTAATCAGTCATTGTCATCACATGTCACCTTCTACTTCTGTCAGTGAACAATTAAAGTGCTTATTAGGACATAATTATATGTATGCACAGTTATTACAGCATATAGGATCAAAAATCAAAGGCGAATACTCAAAACAATGTTGATGAATAAAATTTATGTGACACCAAAATACTAGTAACAATGAAATCTAAAGGAGGAAGAGGCAGACAAAATAATGACATCTTAAATTCCCCATTAGGTTATCATATTTTAGAAGTATAGATTTATGTAACTATTTTTATCAATTTAGTTAACTGCCTATAAAATCTGTAATAGTGTTTCTATCTTCTTAGTTACTCTAAAAATTAAAACTTAAAATTATATAGAAGATACAGACAAAGAAAACATCAAAAGGGTATTAAAATAAAAGTCAGACATATAAAATAAGACAGGAAATAATCACAATAATAATAAATAATTTAAATGCTTATTCTGTGCCAGACAATATCCTAAGTGCTTTAAATCCTCTAGTTAATTTTAATCTTCATACAACTTTATATGTCTAGCTAGTAAACGGTACCAGTATTCAAACTCAAGACTGTTTCAAAACTCATGACAATAATTTAAATTATGTGTGACAATAAATAAGTGAAACCCTCCTTAGAAAAGGCAAAGTACTTCAAATTGGGTAGATATGAACAAACACAGAAGATACTAAACGCTACTGAAAGACATACCTAAAACTCTTTACATACTGAACAGAGTAGTATTAAAACATAAAATGAAAGACATGAGAAATAAAATGGGGTATTTACAGAAATAATGCAGAGTTAGAAAACCACTTAATTTCACGAGTATAATAAACTGGAATACTAAAACCAGGTAAGAAAGAAAACAAAAAGTCCACAGTCTCATTTTGAACATACAGCAACAATCTTATATAGCGGTAAACTGAATTTCACAGGATATTATTAATTTCATGTTATTGTAGTGAAAAATGCCTGCCTTGAAACAACAATCCATAGAGTGACAAAATTCTAGAGGCAGTAAATACTTTTAAAACTCACAAAAAAGTACAAATTTTAAGCTTTTATAGAAAATAGCACAGTAAAGTATTAATAGTATGCTATTTGTATACTATTTGTACTATTTGCAATACTGTACACTAGTCTGTATTCAAAAGTATCTATAATTAATGTGTACGTGTTTATTTCATAATGACAAGTTTTATTTTAAAAGAAAGCAAATATAAATGTGTATATATATACACATATATGTGTGAATATGGGTGTGTGTGCATATATATAAACATATATGTTAAAGAACATTTTAAAACTATAATACTGGCATCAGTCATCAATTCCTGGACTCTGTTTTCCATGAGGATGCATCAATTTGGATATTTCTTCAAATATTTTTTTAATATATTAAGGAAATATCCAGAATGATCTAGAGTGTCCCTTTTACAAACCATTTTGAATCTCACCATCCAAAATAAATAGTTACTTATGTTCCTTGTTATCTTTCTAATTTATGAGCTTCTTTATAGGGAACAAAATCAATAAATTTACCTCCAGGTATAAAAAGAAGTAGAACATTTTTTTTGTCCTAAAATTACCTTCAAGCTTCAAAAGCATTCTCCTAGGTATAGTATTCTTGAATTTGTTGAACATGACCATGCTCCACTTACTACCATCCTTCATGGCCATGAACTTGATTGTGCCCCTTTTCATCCATCATTTTTCCGAACTGAAAATTTCTCATCTGATCTTACTATTTCATTTATTTGACCATTTCTGTTAACCTTTCAGTCTTCTCTGTTTTATGGCTTTAATGGAATGTACTGGAGAGAACCATGAACTCTACTCCAAGTACAGAAGCATTATGAGTTCTATTCAGAGATTTAACAAAATTATATAATCCTGTTTTTTCAATTTTATCATGATTATCTTTGGCATTTGATTGACCTTTTGAACTGCACTCTACACTGAACTGTCTTCAAGGAATAACTGACGTAGATTCAGATATATTTTTTCCCCAGACAAAAATAATAACAGAGAAATTCATCTCATCAGCATAGTTTGGATTACATTTCCCCCAATACGTTACTTACACTTTCTACAGCTGAAATTTATCCTCTATTATTTTTCCTATTCTCACAGCACTACAAAATATTCTTGTAGAACACAGCCATCTCACCAGTGAGAACAGATTCAGAGTCATCTGCAAACTTATAGATCTGTCTCAGTGCCATCCTCATGGCCCACCTTCTCCTCCAGACACACATTACTCCAGTCAGGATAACTGGAGCCATGATAGAGTATCTTTTCCTCTACTTTTGGCTTAGTCCAGCCTCGTGCTCTGATGCTAATCCTGTGTATCAGAGGGGAATTTCAAGAACTTGAGCAAGTGCTACAGGTGAGAAGATTCATTCCTCCTGGATCATGTCTAGCCTACTCTGACTTCCTGCCCCACTCCCCCTACTCCCTCCCATTCTTCTATATGTCCAAGCCCCTACCTTCTACTCCAGTTTTGGTAACAGGTCTGTGTACATTGCCTGTTAACCCTACTTTTTGTTTGGTTGGTTTTTGAATGTGAATGCCTTGCCTTACTCTTATGAACCTCCTGTTTCTTTTTCTAGTGGCCACATTGGTCTTCCTTTTCTTGAAGTAGTGCTTAAGAGTCACCTGAAAGATTCTGATTCTTGGCCCCAACTCTATGACTCTGATTCAGCAGGTGAGGGCAAGGTGAACAAATCTGCATTTTTAACAAGCGATGCCAATGCTGCCAACCTGGAGACCATCCCTTGAGAATTACACAACTTCTACAATTTCACTCTGTTTCTCGCTTGCCAGAGGCGCCCCTGATGATTCACCTTCGGATCAGCTTATTTGTGTTGTCGTGATGGGCTTCTCCGTATCTAAAGGTCCTACTCTTTCCTCCGACCACTGTATCAGACAGGGAAGCAACAGCTACTCTAGTTCTGCTTCCTTAAAATGATGATGAAGGTGGTGATGATGACACTGAGCTTCAATTTCTTCATCTTAAAGATGAAATAAACAGAGCACTTCCCTGACAGAGTGCTGAGACTGTTAAATGAGGAAGCACAGCACCTCACACAATGCCTGGCACCTAACATATATGCCCAATAAATGTGGGTCACAATAACATCAATGCAGATGACGATGCAACCTATCACTAATTCAATGGATTGACCAACTGATTAGTTTCTGGAGATACAATCGTGGACAAAACAGGTAAGGACTCTCTACTCTGGGGAAGACAGAAGCAGTGAATGAGTACAGAGATAGTAACAGATTGCAGTAAGTACTACAAAGGGAGTAATACCAGGATGGTGGAACAGAGTAACTGAGAGGAGGCTGATTTAGTCAGAATGGACAGGGATGAGCCCCAGGAGAGGGTGGCCTTGGTGATACGATCTGGGCGAGGAGCCAGCTCCATGAAGAGCTGTGGGAAGACAACTCCAGACATGGGAAGCCACCCCAAAATGTTTTGAGATGGGAAATTGGTTTGTTCAAGGACAAGGCAGGAGGCCAGCGTCAGTGGAGCCTATGAACAGAGGTAGAATGTGATGAAGTTAGAAAAGTAAATGCAAGCTAAATCCTACAGAAGTCAGTGGGATGCGGTAATGAGTTTTTAGTTTAGTCTAAGAGAAATGGAAGGACCTTGGGGGTTTTAATTTCTAAGAAGGGACATCCTAGGTTCTGATTAACCTGCTAACAGATCATTCTGGGTGAGAAATGGGTTACAGTACTAGGCAAGACAAAGCAAGACAGGAGGTTATAGGTCTGGTCCAGATAACAGATGAGAGTAGTTGAATTTAGGGTAAGGGAAGTCAGGATAGAGAAAAGTGGGTAGATTAGAAATACATCCTGGAGGTTGAACTATTATGGATTTAATGTAAAGTATAAGGTAAGGAGGGCCCAAAGCTGACTGGGTTTAATATATTACGACACTGAGTACAGATTCATTAAACCAAACTCTCTTTACTTATTTTGAAACTTTTCATAAGCATTATATATGTGAATGATGAATATTCCTTATTATCCACAGCTAACTTAATTGTGAATATTTTCTAGGTGATTTTCTTAATAATTTATAATGTTGACATTTTTCGTAGTCATTGGTAAAGTGTAAATCATGGTAGATACTTCTTAAAAGCTCCCTCAAGAAAGCCTATAATATTTTTAGCTCAATTTGTTTTTAAAATAATCAAATAGAGTATTTATTAAATGCTTTATATGTACGAGATGCTAGTTCATGCCAATTCCCCAGACTATAAAGCCCACTCAAACCAGCAAAACTCATTGACCTTCTCTCACGAATCCCGCTTCTGCAACTTTGGTTTATTGATCCTGTATTTTATTGCTCTAAGATCTGGCATTCTTAGAGTCACCTCTTTTTTATCATAGTTTCTCTCTCCTTGAGTTTCCCTGAAACATCAGGAGGTGATCAGAGCTGTCCAACTTATAAGATCTAAATGAGACTTGCTATTCTGAGTTTGAGTAATTAAGCAGAAATGAGTGTGACTGAACAGATACCCACTGTTAGTAACAATAATGACAAAAATGCCACTTTCCAAGTACCTGCTCTATCTACTCTCCAGGCACTGCCCTGGAGTTGCACTGAACATGTATCATTTCACTTAGTCTAATCTTCATCACAACGCTGCTGGTTGGGTGTCACTAGTCCATTGCACGTATGATGCTCGGATCAAGTGATGTGTTCACGACTACTCATCCAGTAACCCCATCACGTATAAACTGGAGTAGACTGGAGGAGCAGACAGAAGAGCAAGACGGTGGAAGGAGGGCATGTGGATAGAATGAAGGATGAGACTCATAATCATACAAATGCTCCCAATTTTAGGGGAGATGCTGATAAGCATTAAGTGTCCCTTAAAGCATTCAGCCAAAAGGAAGAAAACCAAACTGTTTGCAGTGGAAGTGAAAAATGAGAACAGACTTGCTCCTCTGTTTACATGCAAGGCCATAAAGAGGTGCGGGAGAGAAAAACTCACTCATTGATACCTTCTGCTGAGGCCAGAATTTCATTTCTGATTATACTCTTATTGTTTTAAATATCAAAGAAGGAAAGTGTCCCTCCTTTCACTCTACATTCTTGCATACATCTATACAGTGACCCTGTGTGGTCTTAATTCCCAAGGAATTTTACAACCTGAATTATCATTCTAAAGGAGAATCACAATACCACATGCACAGTCCTCACCTCTATCTGGCTAACCATCCTTTAAGAATCACACTCACACACCCACCCACCCACAATCCCGCAGCTCAATGAAGTTTCTTTTGTTTACATGTACTGCAAATCAGTGATAAAGTATTATTATGGAGAATTCAGCAGTTGGATTTGCTATTTCTTGAATATCGGTAAGAACACACCAAGGGAAAATTGAATTACATAATTTAATCACCAGGACTAATTATTTTCTTTGCTGGTCCTCTAAAGAAGCAGTAGAAGCAAACCCACAAATACCACATTTATTTTTCTTAGCAGGAGGGAAGCACTGGGCGGTGATTAAAATGGCACCATGTTGTTTCCTACAAAATGTGTAATGGGTCTGAACTGCGAGAATAAAACATCGGCTACACCCATTAACCGTGGTAAAAATCTCCTTTCAGCTGGGGAGGCAGTTTCCACAGAAATGTATATGGTACGTGGCAATTACATATAAGCTACATTGGGGCAGCCTTACTGCTGATAATAGGATATTCTTCACCTGAAGCACTCTTGCATCCTCCAAACTGAAAGGATGAAAAATAAATTACTTAACTCTACAGTCTTTGCTAACTGCACACAGCATTTCCCAAACATTAGCCTGTTAGAGATTGTGAGGAGACTGTAGGGTGCATCTGTTTAACGTTGTTTGATCCAACATTTCCCAAGTTGAGGTGACCACAGAGGATTTTGTTTGTTTTGTTTCATTTTTGTTAGGAATACCTCATAATAAAGATACATTTGGGGGGATGCTGCTGCACAAGAACGTTTACCCTTCATCTTTACGAGACGTCTCACTTGATTTTGCAGATGCTGCATCTTTAACTTCATGCATTTTGTTCATACTGAACTTGAAACCAAACTGTGCTTCACAAGGGGTAAATAGTAAAATACTTCTATTGTGATTTAGAAAATTTTGTCACGTCTTAATTGTAGTGCAGTTAAAACTTCATGCATAGAAAAAGCTTTTCTGAACCCTAAGAATATGGATACAATGAAAAAGACTTGGAGTGTGAGGATTATGCACAACTTTTTGTTGTTGTTCTGTGTTTTTTTATTTTTTCTGTAACAAGAAGGACTAAATGAGTAAGACGATTTTTCTTCCACCTACTGAAATTCAACATTTAGGATGAAAATCTAAATTCAATTCTGAGAAAACTGTGCATTTCTTACATATGTCTTAAATGTTTCATCCATGCCAACTAGTATGCAAGATACTGGGGACATGAAAATGACTAAGATATAGCCCCTCCCTGTGAGAAACCAACTTCAGCTATGTGATTACAACCTACGGTATGAATTTCTGCGTAAACTGCTTACCCAAAGCATTAAGTGTTAGCAGTGAAATTAACAAGGAAGTTAGGGCAGCAGAGGGAAGGGAGGGGGTTGCTGCAAGGGTGCACACTGTGTCAGATCTAGTGATCAAAGAGCAGTGTGCATGCATGACACACAGTCAGTTAAAGAGTGTAACAAAGCATGAAAAACCACGCTTTGTGGACTCACTTTCACCCAGGCAGCCAATGACCTCATGTTGCCCTGAGCAGTTCCCCTGTGGCATTCCATTGAGTCTGTTCCTAGCAAAATGGCATAGTTCACCTCACACACATATGCCCATAAAAAGTCACTACAATTTAGTAATAAAAACACAAATAACCCAGATTAACATGAAGAAAGGATCCAAACATATTTTTTTCAAGAAAAAAATATAAATGGCCCATAAACCGATTGAAAAAAATACTCAACCTCATTAGTCATCGGGGAAATACAAACCAAACCTATAATGAGCTATCACTATACATCCAACAGGCTGGCTAGAATTAAAAAGTTAGCTAATAACAAGTATTGGTGAGAATGTAGAGAAATAGAAATCATCATATATGGCTGGTGGGAATGTAAAATAGTACAGCCACTTTGCAAAACGTTCTGGTTGTACCTCAAATGATTAAACATAGAGTTACCATGACTCAGCAATTCCACTCCTAGGTATACACCCAAGAGAATTAAAAACATAGGTTCACACAAACACTTGTATACTCATGTTTACACAGAATTATTCAGAAAAGGCAAAAGATAAAGACAATCCTAATGTCCCTCAGTTAATGAGTGGATAAATAAAACATGGTATATCTATACTATGGAATATTATTTGACCATAGAAGGAATGAAGTAGGTATTTACCACAACAAGGATGAACCTTGATTATGCTAAGTGAAAGAAACCAGTCATGAAACATAACATATTCTATGATTTTGTTTATGTGAAATGCCTACAATAGGGAAACCTACAGAGACAGAAAGGAGACTGATGGTTGCTTCAGGCTGTGGGTAAGCTAGGGGAAAGAGAGAATTAAGAAGACAGGGGAGTGACAGCTAAAGGGTAGGAGGTAACAAAGGTATTCTAAAACTGACCTGTGGTCAGATGAGTCACACATCTGTATTGTGCTGAAAACCATTAAGTTGTACACTTTAAATGCAGAATTGTATAGAATGTGAATTATAATGCATAATATTCAATAAAGCTTTTTTTTAAAGCATTAGGCAAGAGAATTATTGCATTTTAATACACATTTGTCAAATGAATGAATGAATCAACCAATGTACGGATAGAAACTCCAAAAGCTTTAATAGAATCCACCATTTTAAGGCCTCCATTTCCAAGTTGGTGCTTTTTGCCTTTAGGTACACTGCCACCAAGTGGTGCTGGGAGCCTTGGACTTACGGTGTGAATTTTAGGTATATGAATAGCAGGTACGCTTTGGAGGTATTCTGCTCAGATATACCAGATTATATTAAAGATGAGTCCACACCTAACTATGTAATATTACCTTAACATTACTGAAATGAGTATACCTATATATATTAGATAATAAATCAGAAAGTATAAAGTACATAAGGAAATATCCTTCCTCCCTAGTCTTTAAAAACTGGGAAGCACGACTGATGCTAACTCTCGCAAACTTTTATAATTAAAACACTCTGATTTACTTGGAGTCCTATTACAGAGTAATGGTAACTCCTTCTGGGGTAACGTGTGCTTTTGGTGCTTCAGAAAAACTTTGGCATGAAATGCCCTTTTAGGCAACTTTCCACCACTGTCAGCAGTTCTCCTCCTTCTAAACCACAGATGGTCAATTCACCTTGCTGAGACTGTTAGGGCTAATTAAAATCAGAGCCTTAGATTGCCTTTTTAATGCTCTGAATTAGTACATAGCCTTTTCCTTTCCCTCTGGGGCCTCTACTTCCTTCATCTGCCCGAGATTAAAAAATAGATCATAATAATCTTGAGGATAAATGCAAAACGTTGTTCAAACTGTTATCTCCAAAAGAAGAGGGAAGGAGAGTAGAAATCCCCAAAGTGGGCCTTCAAATAAATATCTGTATAATGAACAAATAAACCCGATCACTCATCCAACCAGTGTCTCCACTATAACTGCAATAGTAATACCAAATTGTTTTATTACCAACAGCCTGAATTTACCATTTTTCTTCTTCTAATACGCATATGCATCCAACATAATCTTCTAAACGTCATTTTGGATGAAGCTTTTGCATACTCTACTGACAGTGGTGATCTCAGGTGAGGAAAGTAACACAGTCACAAGAGGAAGCAGCTAATAGATGGTTCTGAATTTTTCAAATTTAATTCTGCCTTTATGCCCTTGTATCCTACATTTGGGGTCATATCTCTACATGGAAACTAATTTCAGTATGACCCATTTGGCAACTACCTTGTGAAGGATAATCAATATAAACTTATCTAAGGCACAACTTTTATGACTGTGATCATTGAATGCATCTGGGTGAGAGGGGTCACTACTAATAAAGGCCAATTACACATACACATGAAATTTAAGGACTGCTACTTAGGCAGAAGCAGTGATGTTGTAAATTCAGAAGAACTTTATTCAAAGAGTCACGCATTGTAACAAAAGGATAAATATTATCTGAATATATTTTATGATAACTCTTTTCCATTCATGGCTAAGAACCTAAGCCTAAAACCAAAAATGGGTAACCCCAGCAAGTCTTATAAATGAGGCAACTAAACACTGTAATGGGAGGTGAATGTGCCACTTACTTTCCAAACAAATGGATGGCTCAATTGTCTGCTTGGCCAGTTAAACCTGCTCAGAAAGTAGCAACAAATGACACATATGCTTCAGAAAAAAATTGTAAAACTAAAGCATATATAAAAAATAAAAGGAAATAAAGCCATATCAATTTTTTAATTCAGGTACAGTTAATTTACAATGTTTCAGGTGAATAGCAAAGTGATTCAGTTATATATATATGCATGTGTGTGTGTGTTTGTGTGTGTATGTATATATTATTCCTTTTCAGATTCTTTTCCATTATAGGTTATTACAAGATACTGAATATTGTCTCCTGGGCTACATAGTAGGTCCTTGTTGTTTATCTATTTTACATATTATAGTATGTATCTGTTAATCCCTAATTTATCCCTACCCCCCACCATTCCCCTTTGGTAACCATGTTTGTTTTTATGTCTGTGAGTCTCTTTTTTTTTTTTTTTTTAACTTTTTTTAATTGAGTTACAGTCATTTTACAATGTTGTGTCAAATTCCAGTGTATTTCTGTTTTGTAAGTAAGTTCCTTTGATCATTTTTTTCAAGGTTCCACATACAAGTGGTATCATATGCTATTCATCTTTCTCTTTCTGGCTTACTTCACTTAGTATGACAATCTCTAGGTCCATCCATGTTGCTGCAAATGGCATTATTTCACTCACTCATTTTGAAGCCATATCAATTTTTAATTATCATGTTTCTTACCACTACTGGACATATCTGAGAGTTGATGCAGTGTGTAAACATTTACATGCTTATTGTAGTAAAGTGAATTTATAGAGCATATCTAAGAACTGGCTTAGAAAAAGAATAAGCATATTTTCCATGGTTAATGATAATACTATGAAAATTGAGACAAATCATTTAAAATGATAGGATATAAAATGAAGGTGGTACCTATACTTAAAAATCTCTAAATAAACAGACGATGATATTGAAGAAAAATAACATAAGTGAACATTAAATTTATGGAGATATTACAACTATACATAATCAATTGTATAAATGAAGAAATGGGTTTTGATTCATTGCTCTTGTAAGAGGGACTTTTTTTCATCCTCCAAATTTAAGATTGTCAGTACTAAAAATATGTAAGAAATGTTGGTAATGTAATTCTCTACTGTAGCTCATGTCTGTATAAAATGGATCAAGAAGCTTTTTAACAGATGAATGCATAGAATAACTATTCTTTCTGTGGTGAATAAGTCTGCTTGCCATAACAAAATACCATAGACTGGGTGGCTTACATAACAGAAATTGAATTTTTCACAGTTCTGGGGCTGGAAGTCTAAGATCACGCTGCCAGCAGGGCTGGTTTCTAGTGAGACCTGTCTCCTCGGCTGGCAGGTGCTGGCTTCTCTCCAGGTCCCTCCACGGCAGCTCCTGTGTGTGTGCACTGGGTGGCCTGACATCTCTTCCTCTTCTTATAAGGACACTGCTTCTATCGGGTTTCTACCCTCATGACCTCATTTGCCTTAAAAACTTCCTTAAAGGTCCTATCTCCAAATACAGTCATGGTGGGGATTAACACCTCAACATATAAATTTGAGGGTGGTACGTTTCAGTCCATAGCAGTGGTGTATGAAAAAACCAAGAATCTCAATGGAGAGTTGATGAAATATTTTGATAGAAAGTTAGGTAATTCATGCACAGTGCACATTTTTAGAAATAGAGAATATATGTGTATTGTGTATATATGTGTATACTATGTTTATGCATGTACATATACATGTGTATATACATATATATTATATATTAAATACAGTGAATATTCTGAATCCACTGCCAACAGGCTTGAACATACCTGTGTAAGGCAAACATGCTCGAGTCAGTAATGAAAGCCCTTCTGAACACATTCCTAAAGGGTAACACCTGGACCCTAGTCCCTTAGGAAGGTGTTTCAGGCAGGGGTAATACCTGTCTCAGAGGACTTCCTCTCAAAGGTGTTTACTTGGGAGTATAAACTCAAGCACCACATGGAGTATATGTGCCTTGTGCTGGGTGAAAGATATGAATTCAAGTTTGGTTTCAAGTTTTCAATTACGTATGAAGGGCCAACCCAGCGACTTACCTGTGTCCTACAAAGCCAGTTTGGGACACTTCTAGCCAACAGTTCTCTAGGAAGGTGATAAGGCAAATAATTGAGAAAACCTAGATACAAAGGTAAACTTCTAATAGTATATTGTTTATATTGCTGCAGGCTGCTTCAAAAGGAATTCTAGAATCTTTTCTAGAACATTCAAAAATATTTTCATCTTCTCCTTGATGTTAGACCTAATGGCTTTCACTGAAGAGTGAACTTTCCACCCGTCTCCCTCTGGGTGTATGTGGACAGTGTACAGAGTTTGTGCAAGGTCGAGCCCTTCACTGGTTAAAGATCAAACACCTTTTTAAAGTATGCATTTCTGCCCAGATTCAGACAATGAATCACTTTAGACTGAAGGCAGTGCCAAATCTCCTGAAAGTTTATAAAGGGTTGTCTCACTGTATGCAGAGAGGTGGCGTATGAGGGTAAAGATGGGTAGACGGAGGAAAGGTTCAAAAATGGTGATTATAACTCTTGAGTGAGAAAGCTGGATATTATAAAAATAAGAATGGGCAGAATGCCGTTCTTTAGTTTTTTTTTTTTTAAACTAGAGTTTAAAAAATCATCATGGCACTAGAGATGAAACAAAGTATAAGCTGCCAACAGTATTCAGAGAGCCTCCCTCTGCAGCCTCGTCTTCAGAACTCCTCCTGTCACCACTGCTTTAGACTCTATCTTTTATGAGAGCAGGGACTATCAACTCTCCACAGCTTCACAGATGCCATGTTTACATGCAACACGGAAAAAAATCTGACTCAGAAGGCGATAAAGCAACTAACTGTATGAATCTGTAACTACACTTCTACTGCATCAGAGCCAGACTCCAAGGCTTTTTGTAGCCCTCCCCAAATCTAGTGCAGTGCATGTACTCAAAATATGTCTACCAATGCTGTATTGATCGTTACTATAATAGGTCAGGAGTATTATGTGAATGGCTATTATTAAAAAATACATCTGTAAATTAAAATATCTTCTTTATATTATACAAGGCTGTCCTTAATCCTGTATTATATAGATTTCTCCAACAGGTTTACTGATTATGGTACTTTGTTTTAATTTTTTAACTTAAATGCTTTAAATTATATCTAACATACATTTACTCTGAAACTCTTAAGGAAGACCACAGCACTTCTCTTTATCTTGTTGTATATAAAATTATATCCTAATTGAGAAGTCTGTTAGTTTATGCAGGTTCACAGTCAAAGCCAGTCTAAGGGTAAGAAAGGATCACGAGTCGAAAGGCAAAACAGGAGTCTGATAAATGCATGATTAAAGCTTATAAGCACAAGCTTGGATTTCTTGTGGGATTTTATCTTATGACGAACTTAAATTATGCTTAAATTCTTAAAAGAGATGAAAAGTAAATTTGAATAACACTGAGAATAAAATTATTTTGTCCTTATAAAAAAAGTAATAAATTCTGTTTTCCATATAAACTCAGTCTTGCAGGATGAGCTTAACTTTATATCAGAATAGTCAAAGACTGAATCAAAGATCTTATATCAACACTTATTTTAAAGCCTGGGTAAAATACGTAAAGGAGCATTACAACCACATCCCAAATTAAACCATGCCTTCTACAGTAGTTATAAATCATATTAAGTCTGTGGAAAATCCTTAAAATGTATATCCAGTTATCAAGAGAATTCAGGAAAAAAAGAAAGAAAGAAAACCGAGATAGAAACACAGCTCTATATTTAAAATTTAATAATGTTTCTAACTTACCTATTCAACATATAATCTGTAACTAGATTTTTAGAAATAGGATGGTTCATTTAGAATAAAAATGGAAGTCTAAAGGCAACAAATCCAGCAGCCATAAAGAAAGACTTGGTACCCCATATAAAATTTAAAACCAAACCAAACCAAAATCAAAACAACAACAACAAAATACACACACACAGAGCATACAGAGCATAATTACTACTCTTTCTATATAAAGAGTTCTGGCAAATCAACAAAATAAAGATGAATATTTCAATAAATGTATAAAGATCAAAAAGACTGAAAGTCAGTCACAAAACAGAAAATACCAATGTCCAGTAACCATAAAAATAATCTGAACGTAGTAGGGATGCAAAATAGAACAAAGAGACTCAATTTTATAAAATTATTAGATACACATATAATGGAAAAATGTACTCTTTTGTGAGGGGCAATTTTTTTGCAATGCTGGTGAGAACATCAACTTTTCTTTGGCACTTTCCTTTAGGATATAAGCAAAGAAATGATGAAGATATAAGAATAATCAGCTCAGTGTTTGCCTTTTCTAAAACTAAAATTTGGAAACAAAATTAATGCTCAGCAATCAAGAACTGGAGAATATGCAGCTGTGCACAGGAACACACAGAGGAAGATGCCCTGAATGTCACTGTGTGCACATATGTGTATGTCCATACATATATTTCTTGACTAGTTTATCCTCAGGAATCAGAATTTATATACATTTGACTTTAGATATCAATGAAGCATTACATGTCTAAACATGTGCATTAATTTGGTATAAGATTTGACCTCAGGTATTTGCAATTAGAGGTTTACTTATGATCGCTATAAATTCTAGCTCATCCCATAACCCCATTTGTCTTATGATCAGTAACACACATTACAGGATAATTTCTACAGTAGTTGTTTGGCCTTACTGTACAAATAATGTCACAAATGTGAAAGCTCTTCGTTTCGCCAAAAAACTACCATATAAAATAAGAGTAAATTAAATTGTTGCCATTTTAAATATAGCTGATTTTAGTTAGAATAATGCTACTTCTAAAACCAAAGAATTAGGGCCCTTTGTCTATCTTAGTTTAATATTTATGACTTGATCAAAGAACAACTTCATTGCCTCACCCATCATATATGTGATTACCCTGTGTGCAGATGAAAGCATTTTCTGAATAAACTTTAAAGCCAAATGCAAACTTTAAAGCAAAACAGATAGTATAATAATATTAAGATATAGGTTAGCAGATATAATCAGTATACTGTAGCTTTTCATTTCTACTGAGTAATTTTTAAAGAGCCAATGATTTTTCCCAGATCATGCTTTAAAAGGTAGAAAAGTTTTATCCCAGAGGAAAAAATTCAAAGACTGGTAAACAACTTTTTGTTGTTGTTACAGGAAAAAGCAATCAAAATTCAAAATGTTAAGGCATTTTCTCCAAACTACATATTTTGTTTGATTTTGTAACTATCACATATAAGAATTATTTGTTTGCAATGATACATGCTGACCTTGTCTATCTAAATTTAATGAGCCTACCCGTGCCTCTTAAATGTATTTAAATTAGATTCTTGCTATGCAAGTTTTCTTTAGATGTGTTTGATTTTAACAGTTCACTTTCAACATAATATCTACAGTATTTACCTATTAACTAAACAATTTTACCAGCCCATCTAAATTTAACGTCAGAAGCCCTGCCGTCTCAGATGACATCTAACTTTTCTATTCAACTACATATTGTTTTGTACAATGTCTCTCATTCAATTTCTTCATTTATTTCCCCCAGATAGTTTGGAACATCTCATTTGCTATTTAACATTTTTGTTAAATAATAATATTTGATAGGTTTCAGTTACATACCTGGAATAATTAGACCAAAGAGTGATGTATCTGGATTTTAATCGACAAGCAAGTGTTCAGACACTGCATTTAACCCCTGTGCAACTAATCAACACAGAGCAAGGGTGGATGCGGATTACTGGGGCTTTGCAATCTCACACTGATAAACACAGGAAGCAATTCGGGAGATAAGCGTTTAAAGTGGCACAATAATGTATTTTGAAGGATACAATGTAAACTCATCTCAAGTCATTAACTTACCCAAGACTGTGAGCTCGGCAGAGGCACTGACATTCTCATTTTTATATGTGACAACACAGGTGTAAGTTCCACTGTCATCATCTGTCACATTGGAGATGAGTAAGTTGCTTCCACCCAATAAAGAATACTTTCTGGACCTGTAAGACAGAAGATGTATGAAATTAGAGCACAGGTTAACATGTATCTATCAGGCAAAATATTCAAAGGTTTAAATGAACTCCATAAAAACCCGAATTTTAAAATTGTGAGGGGGAAAAAAAAAGCAATTTCATGGCAGCTTGTTAACATGGCATTTATTGATCAAAAAATCCCTTCAAGATAAACCACTCCCATTAGAAGACTGTGTGCTGTGATCAAAGAAATGAAGTAGATTACTTGGAGCTAATGTTAATACTAAAAAGAATCTTAGAGATCACCTGGTTCAATTCTCCCTTTTTGGGTTTGAGAACCACACATCCAGAGAAGTGATTCCCCACAGGGGAAGTCAGTGTCCTGTGTCCTGACATCCAATTTAGTCATCTTTGTACAAAGTCCCATTTCCTACTGCACCGTGCATGCTCAGCTATATTAAGAGAACACATCCTCACATGCTGAAGCTGAAGCCGCCTTTCTTGCATGCTTTAATATTCTTAGAAGTATTGTGATACCAGGCCATGTATGTTGTTATGTAAATAAATATTTAAGGTAGCTGAAATTTAAAGATTAACTTATTGCCTACGACCCTATCTCACCATAGAATATAAATGTGTTAAAAAGAAGCACACCAGACCTCAAAATCAATGAAATTAATTTCTTAAGTGAAATCCCATCCATTTTAACCAAACTGTTTCAGACTAAGTGTTCCATTCTATTAAGAGTTTATTTTCTAACTATGCCAGTAATATATATCAATGTCCGGTAATTTAAAGTCATCCAAGTTCTTCTGTCTTTATCTTTAGTATTTGTTACAGCTGGGATGGTGAGAGATATAACTGGAACTAAAAAAAAAAAAAAAAAAAAAATTACAGACCCTATAATGACATGCTATCTATCTGAATTCAGAAAATTTTGGTTTCTTAAGACATATTTCACTCTCTGTATCACTTCAGTAGGATGAGATCATCCAAAGTATCTTTGCTGAAGGCTCTTTGAGAAAGATCATCTCAAGGGCAACCCTGGCTTTCTAAATTTTTTTTTCTGCAGAATTTAATCTCATGGACTTTGACTGTTTCCCATTCCTTTATTCCAGTGGATAAACATCTTTCATATACTGTCTAACACCAAGGAATGTGGGAAGAACATTCAATTATTATCAAAAACCCTAATATTTCTAGGTGCTGGTATCAAATTTGAGAAAGAAAACAGTAGCAATATACTTCATTAAAGTCCTAAGTTTATAATACCTGAGTTGGATGACTTCCTCTCCTCGTAACCATGTAAAACTCGGGGGAGGATAGCCAGAAACACAACATTCCAGGATAGCATCTTTTCCTTCAATGGCTACTACATTTGATGGTCTTTGCAAAAAATATAGCTGTCTATGCAGTCCTGGATCTGTAGGGGAAGAAAAAAAAAACATAGGATCACATTTTTTAGTAAAAACGTTGCAAAGAAAAATGCTGTAGCTGGAACCATTTTTTTTTTACCCAATAAGACACTATGATAAAGAGGGAAGAAAAAAATGGAAAGGTGCCAATGAAACAGACTTATGAAACAGATTCCTAGAAGACATTTTCCAAGCCTAGTTTCTAAGATTCTAGGATTATAATATTATATTCTTAGCTGCTGATGACGTCATGGTATAAGGCGAAGGGAAAAATGCTGAGACGGTAAGTCACTCATGCGCACGTTGTTAACTTAACATCCTTAAAGAACAAGACGAGATAACAGTGCCATTTCTAAATGATATCACCCAAAGTTTTTTTTTTGATATTTTCAATTTGCATGTCACTAATATCTATTTCACTTCCTTCTGCTTTGTTTACTGCTTCAGGGGTTTGGGAAGTAAGAGTTTAAAAAAGCATGTTAGAATTGTGTTAAACAACATACAAGTACTGAATAGGCTATAGACGTTACTGAGAAAACACCTGTTATCTTCAAAACAAGAGTTCAGCTGAAGTTTGTTTTTTATAATAATAAATTTGGCTGTTTCTAAGCCTCTGTTTAGTTTTTAACAATTTTCTCAAAAATATGTTTGTCCCTGAAACTGAGACTCTGGATAAATAAGGAGCATCCTTCTACCTCATTCAGTGCTTTCAGCGCTTCTGTCTATAAAGCAGCGTTCATTTTTACTAGCAGGCAACTCTAGCAGTGTCTTACTCAGCCTAAAGACTCACCGTAGACCTCATATGATCCAAAAGTGCTAAGATTATATCAGGTGGAATAAGCAAAAAAAAAAAAAAAAAAAAAAAAAAAAAAAAAAAAAAAGCAATCCAAAGCACAGGGTTCCACACTGTGAAGAGAAAATTCCATAAGAGTTAAGCGCTTCTCTTCCACCCACCATATAAACCCTACTCCTACTGCGTGGGACACGCCTACAGCAGCCTTAAGGTGCAATGGGCTTGGAGGAAATCTCCGCAGTCACGTACTGTCCTCTGACCTGAGCTGCCTAAATTTCTACAACTCAAATTCATTCATTTAAGACAAAATGCTGTATTTCCAGGTCCCCATTAAAACCCACATCCCTCTATGAATGCTTACTCCAGGCTTAATAAATTAAATGAAATTAGTCTATGATCTTTCATTTTGCAAACTCAAAGCAAAATCTTGAAGCAAAGGAAATGAGACAACAAAATCTAAAAACCAAAATTGGGGTGGATGAAGAAATGCCAAGGGAAGGTAAATCTAACTGGGTCGTACTGTCGGTCGTGGATGATGAGAAAGTGAAGTGGGAGGGGATCTGTTAATACTGCCGTTCATCTTCCCTGACCTGACCCAACTCCACACAGGCTGATCACAGATTAGTAAAAGAACATCAATTCTTTTCAATATCTTGTAGAAACCTATAATGAAAAAGCATCCGAAAATGAATATATGTATGTTTATGTATGACTGAAACATTATGCTGTACACCAGAAAGTGACACAACATTGTAGACTGACTACTACATTTCAATTAAAAAATAATTTTAAAAGAAATTTAAAAAAGAACACCAATTCTCTAGTTAATAGTTGAGAGAGTAATTGTCATCTAAAGTAATCTGTGTGAAGAAAGAGGAATTCACACTTTCTCAGGCTTCTCATATCTGTTTCTGGTTGTTACAGCAACAAAAATAAATACTCCTCACAATGAAAATATTGACAGGATTCTCAAAATGTGTTAATCCTCATTAAACCAATATTGTAGATAAAATATCTCAAAACTTTTCAAAATTGCTGGTTGCATGTTTAATTTCCCTGCTTGAAAATGACTTCTCAAACCAAATGAAAATGTTTTGAAGGGAAATACTGCTTAAAACCAAAATTCCTGAAATGGACAGGTTCAGAAAATGTGCGTTTATAAATAGCCATCTTTCTGATGGAGGTCTAGCCATGGGAATGCTTGAGTTTCACTCCCTGTTTCTCCACAGAAATGTTTCCACTACATACACTGCATACTAGTACACTATTATAGTTGACTGTATGCTACACTGCTCTTCACAGACAACATCATAGAACACCTACATAGTTTTATCTTCCAGCTAAAAGAAAATTTACCTGGGTTCCATGTGCAGTATTATTTATTTATCCACAAAAGAGCCAAAATTTCACCTCAGTTAGATTTTCTTTTATCAGAAGCAAAATCAGGCAACACAAAAATGGTTACTTTAAAAAAATTGTCATTTATATATTTTATTTTAATTTACTAAAAAAGGGAACAAATAGTACAGGAAGTTCCCGCATACTAGATCCCCACTCTGACATAGTTTTTCTCGTTACTAACATCTTACATGAGTGTGGTACCTTTTCTGAAATATCATATAGTTGGAATTATACAGAATGTCGACTTTCCCTATTGGTTTCTTTCACCTACCAGTATGCATTTGGGGTTCCTCCACGTCTCTTTGTGGTTTGATAGCTTATTTTTATTGCTGGATATTTTTCCACTATACAGATGTACCACAGTTTGTTCATTCATTCACCTAGTTAGAGATACCTTGATTGCTTCCTATTTTTAGAGACTATGAACAAATCTGCTATAAATGTCCATGTGCAGATTTTTGTCTGGACATAACTTTACAACTTAATTTGGCAAACACCTTGGAACACTATTAGTAGATTGTATGGCAGAACTACGTTTATCTAAGAAACTCCCCAACTGTCTCCCCAAATGGCTCTGCAATTTTACATTCCCACCAGCAATGAGTAAGAGTTCCTGTTGCTCATTCTCCTATGCATTTGTTACGGTCATTTTTTGGATTTTAGCCCTTTTAATAGATGTTCAGTGGGATCTTATAGTTGTTTTAACTTGCAATTCCCCAGTGACAAGTGATATTGAGCACATTTCATATGCTTAGTTTCTACCCATCTCTCTCAGGTGCCTATGAAGATCTTTTGCCTATTTATTAATTGGTTTGTTTTCTTATTGTTGAATTTCAAGCATTCGTTGTATATTTTGGATACAAGTTCTTTATCCAGATGTGTGCTTTGCAGATACTTTCTCAGTTTGTGGCTTGTTATTCTCTTAACATTCCTCTTAACGTTGTCTTTTGCAGAGCAGAAAGTACCAATTTTCATAAAGCCCAACTTAATTTCTTCTTTCATGGATAATTTTACAGGTGTTGTACCTAAAAATTCATTGTCAAACTTAAGATCACCTAGATTTTCTCCTGTGTTATCTTCTGGAAGGTTTTATAGTTTCATGGCTTATGCTTAGGTCTATTATACATTTTGAGTTATTTTTGTGAAAGATACCAGGTTTGTGTCTACTATTTTTTTTCCTTTTTTGCATGTAAGTATCCAATTGTTCCAGCACCATTTGTTGAAAAGACTATCCTTTTTCCATTGACCTGGTTGTTCCTTTGTCAGAGATCGGATGACTATACTTCTGTGGGTCTACTTCTGAGAGCTCTGCTTTGTTCCATTTATCTATTTCTCTATTATTTTGACAACATAACACAATCTTGACTATTGCAGCTTTATCACGAGTCTTGATGCCAGGAAATGTACATCCTCTCACTTTCCTCTTTAGACTGTGTTCACTGTGCTGACTCTTCTGTTCACAGATATTTTAGAACTATTTACTGACATATACAAAATAACTTGCTGGGATTTTTGTCTTCATCTTAAAATGTCAGTTCAGGCATCACTGGGCTCATATTGCCACAAAAGAACCATCTACTATTTTCAGACAGAATATACATCCAGATTACTTCAATCTCCATGTGGCCCACTTCAGCTATGTTTATTATCTTTGTGGCTCTGTAGACACTGGAGCCTGATCATATGTGTGACCCTAATCATACGGAAGAAAACGTTAATTTTTGGCAGAGATGTTTGGTTCCATTTCTCTGAAGATATTTCTCTGTAATTATCTAATCTAATACATTCTAATATTATGGACGTTTCCCCCAAGAGTTAATAGCAATGGTCTTTAATAGTAAATAGTTCATATGTTTCACACTTGTGATAGATTAAACATGATCACAAATTGTTTGAGCTCCTCCAATCCTGAGTTGAGGGTGCATTTCCCTATGATATGAATCTGGCCTGGCCCTGGATCTTGTTTTTGACCAACAGGTCACAGTGGGAGTTAGACTGTATGAGTTCTGGAGACAAGACTGCAAGAGGCCTTACAAGTTTCTGCCACGGCTCTTTCTGAAAGGACCACGTCAGTGTAGCCAGTGGGAGGATGAGAAGGCACGTGGAGGATAACCGAGTTCCCAGCCAAAAACCTGCACCAACTGACAGACACGTGAATGAGGCCATCTTATTAAGCCTTTCACCTCAGCCAAATGTGCCCTACTGAGCCAGAGTGAAACCCGCAGAGGCACAGCTGAGATCCACCACAGAATTACAAGAGATAATAAATTATTTCAAGTCACTGCATTTTGGAGTGATTTGTTATACAGCAATGGACACCTGAAATCTACACGAGGAACTGGAAACAAACCCATCCCAGCAATTTAAAATGCCAAGTAAACTCTGGTTGTTGTTTTTAGTTTGACTTTGGTTTCTGTTCTTGTACTAGTATGTTGATTCTGACTATTTAAAGAGTCATTATTAAAGTCAATTTGTGCCTTACTTTTCTCCTTTAAGATGTGATTTTTTTTTTAGAAGAATGTCAAGAAAATGCATTTAAGTTTTAAAATTGAGAGGATAGAGATACAATTGCCAAGGTTTATCTTTGATAAAATTGTGGGTGATCTTTATTTTCATCTTTGGATTTTTCTGTATTTTCTAAATTTTTTTAATAAAGAACATACATTAATCTTAGAGTAAGGAGTTATTTTGAACTCTGGAGTTGCAAAGTAGATGGGAACTGTATGAGGAGTAAAGAAGTTAAAACAGGTAATAACTAAAACACAGGGTAAATATCTAAGAGCAAATGAAAGTTTTCCCCTCTAGGCTCCATAATAATAGGGATGAAAAAGCCCATGGAGGAGTGAACTTAAAATTCTAGGTCATGACTTTTGTTGACTACGTTGACTTTAATTGAATCACGATGGAATTAGTAATTATTTATAAAATTCATTTTTGTTCTTGCTATATGGGCACTGATTATTCAGACCTAAGTGGAGTTATCCGGTTAATAGAATATGAAAAAAATGCCATAAAATTAATAAATATTATTGCAATGCAGGAAATGGCACAGAATACCAGTTTGAAATGTTCTATTTCACACATTGGTGATGAGTATATACACGGCCATCTTATATTCACTTTTCAAACTGACATATGTTTTATATACTTTTATGTATCTAATACATTGTAAAATGAAAAACGGGAGAGAAATGCAAGGGTGGATTCTAGAAAACAGATGGAAACAGCTTTAAAATCAAAGCAGAAATTTTTTTTTTCTTTTAATGTGAAAATTTTACATTAAAAATTTCAAAAGCAGACCTCTTTAGTATGACGCTCATGGAAGTGAATGCACAAAGTTACACAGGCATGTTTTCTAACTTAATTACAAGCAGTCATGATTTGCTTGGACTAAAACCCAGTTTAGCTTTTTCCTGTTGGGAGGCAAATATTAGCCTGATTCTCTGATCTGATCTCATTGTCATTCTGGTGGAGGTACAGCTAATCATTCTCTGAGAGCAAGAGGGTGGTACGTAAATAAAGGGAAAACAGTCATTACAGTGATGCTGATCTCTGATACACAGAGACTGCAGTAAATCGTAGAATCACCTTCTAGCAACATGCTGCCTTTGCTTATGCCTTTCCCTCGTGCCTTTGTTCCTTCTTTCCTTCCCTCTTCCCTCCCTTTATAACTTAAATAGAAAATTTGGCCCACTTTGGCTTAATCTATTATCCGAGTTAGAGAAAACGGATCTACAATCATCAGGAAAATGACTAATAATGTAAACAGTGGACTTCAATCTGGTCTCAGGGACCATTTGTAAGCTTAAAAATGATGGAGGCACCCAAAGCGCTTTTGTTTATGTAGGTTATAGCTATAAATAGTTACCACACTAAACATCAAAACAGAGATTAAAATATTTACTTATTAAATATGTATTCACATCTCACAAAAAAAAAAAACTTCTTTAAATTACTTTCCAGGACAAAATTATCAGTGAGAAAAGTGGTGGTACTTTATGTTTCTGTAAAATTTTAATAAGTGGTTTAAAGGAAAATAACTAGATTGTTGCGTTACTTTCTGCATTCACATTGTTCTGATATGTTGATTTGGTTGAATTACATGAATATAATCTGACTTCAAATAGATATGCAGTTGGAAGAGGGAGCGTATTTTAATAGACTTTTCAGATTACTGTAGATTTTATCCTTTAACACTACACCAAAACTCAATAGGCAGTTCCCTGAAAGTTGTAATGTGAAATCTGACACTCTATCAATAAACATTTTGTGCTGTGTTATATAAAAATCCATTGGTCTGTCTTGCATTTTGAATGTAACTTTTGCCCATGCTTGATTCTGTCACATCAATCAACGGTCATTTGGAATGGTACACTGAATTAGACAGATCTTCCAAATGTTGACACATTTCACTGAAGTATCAAAAAATCTCATTTGTTACTATCACCACCAATCCTATCAGAAAGGCCTTTTCATGTTGCAAAGCTGTCAAGATCCCAGTGGCAGATACAAGTTTTCCAAATTTCTAATTTTAACTTAAAGGCTTGAAGTGCATCTTTGGCAGCAAACGCTATTTTCCTTGAACTGACTCATTCTGTTCAATTTTTTTTTTTTTTCAGAAAATGTCTAACTAGTACTCAAGTCTGAATAGCTACAGCTTTTCTGTTGATTGTCTTTTCAAATATGTTCCATAAAAAAAAAAGTAGCTAATTCATCTTGAAACTCAGATGAATACAGAAGTGTTTATCCCTCAAAAAACACTGTACTTTGATATCCCTGAAGTGCATTTCCCATTCTGACACGCACAACACTAAAAAGATAAGCATTTAAGTATTGAGATTAAATAAAACTAATATTTTTCACCGTTTCATCAAAGACTTTCTTAGGTTAACATAGTAAAAAAAAAAAAAAAAAAAAAAAAAAAACCCCTAGTATTATTATTAAAATAAATTTGACCTCACAGATCTCCTGAAACTATCTCAGGAAATACCAAGGGTTTGTGGACTGTACTTTGAAGAACTGATGTAGCCACAGTCTCAAGAAATTAGCCTGTCTTCTGAGACATTCAAGAAGCCCATTTCATTTCCTTTCAATATGGGAAAAGTTTTCTATGTTTCAGGTGGAGGCAAATAAATTGACAAAATAAATACACTTCCTCCTCGTCATCATCATAATTTTGCACTAAAGAGTGCAGTGTAAAACTTAAAATATTTCCTGTCACTGTCTTTCAGCAATAGACTATTTTGCAAGTTAAAAAGTATCGTGGATCATATAAAATGACACATTTAACCTACACTTCACATTTAGAAATAAGAACTCAACTATCTTCAGGGCTTGTGCCCTAAACAGACATAAAGAATGTGTACTAGTGAAAGTGGAAAGAGTATTTTCCATTTAAAGATATTTTTTAAATGTTTCTATTAAACCTTATACTGGCCAAATTCATTAAGTCTTCAAGACAAGCTAGAAACTAAATTTGACTCTGCATTCACAGGTTTTCCCAAATGGCTTGGGGCCATCTAATTTTGTCTTCCTTCATGATACATGATCAGGTTGAACATATGTATCATTCAACCTGAGGTATGTTTCAAAACGAAAGGTAACTATAATTATTCTAGGGCATCAGGTGTGACTGGGACCATCCTGGCAAACTGGAATATATTCTTACTCTGTAATGATGATGATTTTTTTTTAATGGGGCCTCAACTACTATTTAGAAATAAACATTAAACTTACATGGCAGCATCTAAAGAATAACTGAAGAACAGAGAAATTTAGTTAGGGACTGTTGGCATCTACGTCAGCAAGAAAAAAAATACTGGTTTTCACTACTTAGTAACTGACTTCCTCGAAATAACTGGTACTTGCTTTTAATTTTTGTGCTTTCTGAATGCAAAACCTTTTTTTCTCATTGTAAACTCTTTTTCTTTATTAAATTCTTGCCCCCCCCCCCAAATCCTGCCTCAACAGAATAGCAAACACATTTCCAATTGGAAATAAAGGGCACTGCAGGCTACCATGGAATACTCTCTTTCATTTCTTCCCAGGCATAAAGTTACAAGTTAATTTAACTTCACAGAGCTTCCTCTATCTGGATCCTCAGTTTCAAGCTAACTACTGTTCACCTGCTGGCTCCTTACTCATCTGCCATCTAGTTCTGTTTTTGGAATTTCAGCAGGCGCCATGGGTCTTCAAACACAAGTAGGTACCATAATACGTGCCCTGAGCAAGAAATTCCATGAAACACCTTCTAATTCTCTGTTTAGAGTGTCTTTTATTAAAAACCAGCCTGATCTGCACTAATCATAGGAATCAAAATTTATTTAATAAAAAAAAAAAAAATCTCCATCTGGCTAAAAGCCAAGGATCTTCAAACAAAAGGGAGAAGGGAGCCATTTCTCAAAAGCTCTCTGATTCTGACTTTCCTTCCTCATTTACACCAATTCAGTACTAAAAATGGCACTCCCTCTCTGCAAATATTCCTACATCTGTTCATATTTCCTCTTTCCTTCTCCATGTACACACACACATTGCTATTTGTAGTTCGAGCTTGGAGGAAGAAAGGCAGCATCTATTCTTATCATTGGCATGTGGCTGTATTCCTTCTGTCTCACAGGCAAATTTTGAGTCTATCAGTTTCATTTTATAGCAGATCTAAAGGAAGTGATTTTTCTTTTATAGAATGATTTTTTTAAATTTTACAGCTGACACTAGAATCCCAGAAAACAAATGTTACCATTATGATGTGTCAAAGTTAGTTTAGGGAACCCAGAAATCTTTATCATTTATATAAATGCATAAAACAGCATTAAAAACTTTCCAGAAAAGTAATGGATTTGTTATTCTAACTCTCACTTTTTGATAAAGAACCAAAAGTAGTCCAAATTATTCCTATTTGGCCAATGTTGAATCAATAAAGTCATGCCCATAACTCATGACTAAATGTCTTTTTTTTCATGCTCCAGGAATAAATTAATGTCAAACAGGACAAGAAAAGGAAGTTATACCAGTCTTTGAATTAATTTTTGTGACTTCTGCACGCATAGGTTATGACTTTGGCTTCCACATACCCTTCGAGAAAGTCTCTTATTTGTGTGTGTCAGGGAAGACTACCTTGGCCCTTCAGTCACCCCCACCCAGGGCTGCTGCTAAGTGTCACATTCCTAGTAAATGCAGAGCTGACCATATGTCAGCCCTAGACTCTTGAAGAAAGACAGACTCTCTCCTTTTCAAGAAAGATTTACTCCTCCATGTGGAGAACACTTTCAAGCATACTGTTTCTGCTTTTGCCATTACATGAAAAACAGCAACATTTTAGGGAATCAAATTAAGAGTAGACAGTATAGCCAATATGTAACACTAATCAAAGTCAAAGATGAACAGATAAAAATTATGACATTAGAATAATTGACATGGCAAGAAAACGTAATAGACTTCCCAGTATTCCAACAACTTTCAACTTGGAATCCTGAACCTGTGTTGATAACCCTCAAAATAGCACTGGGAGGTGAAGACTTACCTAACAAATATTATCTATGTCCTGTTTTCCATATCCATAGTAAATCAGGTTAGGCTTACTATCATATGAGACTTTGTTGCATCTGAATGGGATTTCATCAACTTCATGGGAAAACACTGGTTATCTCAGTTATCTTCCATTGGTTAAAAGACCTCATCTATAATAACAAATTCATATAATAATGAATCATAATATAGCATCATTGTCTACTGGCTTCTGTGCTCTACTCAGCTCAGGTTCCCAAAAAGGACAAGGTAAAGTTATCATCTGTGGGGAGTGGGGGCAAATCATGACATGAACTTGGGTCTGGTCACTGTCTGGTCGGTCAGCTGTATACAATAAAAAGTATCATGTCTGCTTTTGGTCTGCTTCTTGTGACAACATAAACTGACTTAAAACTATTTTCTTAATTAACGCAAAGGTAGGACAATCTCATGTTTTATGAGATTGATTTTTGACCCTTAATTTTTGTGTTTCAGCACAGCCTTATGTTTTTTTAATAATGAGAATTTGTCTAGCAAATTTCTACTCTTAAACGCTACAATTATAAAGGCAGAGTTGAGGACGAATGTGGATAAAATAACAAAACAGATCCTTGGGAAAGACTGATCTAGTCCAAGCTCTTGACACATAAGGAAACTAAGGATTTTAAAGGATTAGGAGAATTGGTACCGGCTAATAAAGAGCAAATAATAAGAAGTCTTATTATGTGCTAACTCTTATTTCTAAGCCAGTGCCCCTTGCAATATTTCACATAGCCAGAGAAATGATGTTGATGGAAAGGTAAGGGTGCAAATCATGCATCATTGAGTTACTAGAGGGGAAACAATAGCAGGTTACTGTGACTTCTAACAGATGTGAAAAGGAAATGCAGAAAGTAGAAAGCACTATACGCGTTAAGTAGAACAAAACATACTTAATTAACTACTGGTAGGTACATGCAATTAACAACCAATAAGTAAATGAGTGATTAGCTATCTGGAATCAAAGTTAGATAACTTATCAGAACAATAATCTTGACATGAGAATCAAAATCTTTAAAACTGGAATTTCTAAAATGCAAAAGTAATTATGAGAGTCACTAAAAACTTAGCAATTTCAGGCACTGTACTGGGCCTATAAAATTGAAACCTCATAAGCACCCTATGAAACTAGATATGTTTATCTCAATTTATCTTTCCCTGCCCTTATGTTGGTCATATGGCTACATGAATTAACTGTCTGGCTCAATGGTAAATTTCAAAATAAAGACTGTCTTCTTTGTTTTCCTCAACAGATCATTACTCTGTAGAAAATATAAAAATAAATGATAGCAAAATATAATTAATTTCAAAATATATGTAATATTTAGTCAAATTAAAAATTTAATGCACCCATTGGTTAATAATAAATTCCTAGTGATTAACAAAGTTCTGAAGCTATTTTAAAATCCTCAAACATATACAATTTTCATTTTAAATAATATGCATTTGGAATAGTTTCTATTAAAATTTATTTCAACAGAAATAAATATTTAGAGAAAAATCATTCAAAAGATGTTTTAGTCCAATTTATTCCATTAAAAGCAAATGTCTTTAATTACACAGATATTTAGTTCAAGTCTATCCAGGACCCAGAGTCATCCAATTATCGTTAAATGAATGAACAACAGATTCAATTACCAATTGATCAATTCAATTAGGCCATTAAGATAACTGAAATCAGAGTTCCAGTGGATAGGCCAGTTATTTTAGTCAACCTAGTGCCCAAAGCAGATTTATAATTCAGCAAGTCAATCTACTGTTTGGCACTCAGACATGATGAGGACTGAATAAAGTGGCCCCGACAATCACGATGGCCGCTTCAATCCCTCCTGCAATGCCCAACACATACAATGAGACATCTTAAAACACCTCAACTCTTACTGAGTGTTTTGTTTTTTTTTTAATCCTTTACAATAATTTAATACTAACTGTGTTAAGAGTGCACAATTTCTCATAATTTAACTTCTGTCTTAAAACATGAAATCAACAAATTAGTTACAAATTTTTCTACCTTTGAGTGAAACAAATAATTATTCATTATTCTGGAAAATATACAATGTTATGGGAAAATCTCTTCTAAAAAAATCACAATTGATTTTGAACACAGTAACACCACCACTCTGCTCCTAAGCACAGTGAACAGGGCCACTGCCTAGTTTCTACCAAGCCTGGACTCCATCCCCTCCCTCTTAGGTTTTACATCTGATTTGGTCTGTCTCCAAGATTCATGCTTAATATCTCCCTACCCATCTTCATCTCTGAGTCCCTTTGATACCATTGCAGTAGCAATTTTGATCAACCCTCTCTCGGATGAACGCTGTACATTCTACCCCATCTTTCTTCCTTCAGTTTCTCTTCCTTACCTCCAGTTACTCCTCCAACATTTCCTGTGCCCTCTGACCCAGTTAACCAGCCTGTGTGCAGTTTCCCTGGAAAGCTGTTCCCTCTCTTTTCTCTGTATTTCGCTGCTGCAACTCTTTCCCCCTGGTGCACTGAGTTACTACTTGTTCTTCAAGACCGGCACATCAGGGTTTCTCTTATGTCAAGTAATGGCATTCTGTGTTTCTTTTTTCACAGCACAAACCAACCACTTGCTTTATCTATTTGTCCCACTAGTCCAGAATTTTGGGGGGCACAGTTTTCCAACTTTGTATTCCTAGCAACCAGTGTGAAGGCAGGTACAGAAGATTCACCCAAAAGTTTGTTGAATAGGGTATTTATTTAGTGAACAGACTGAAATTGCTTGCTGAAAAGCAGCCATTTCAAAATAAAATATTTGGGTCTTAAAATCTGAATTTAAGAGATCTCAGTTACTTGGTGATATTAGAACCCCTAAGACGTAGAAATGGCAACTTCAAATGTTTTCTACAAACTTGAATAAGGACATCAAATTATTTAGATAACTCTCTACACACACATACACACAAACTGAAGTACAATCTTTATGAACTGTGGTAAAAACAAGTGTTGAACAGAGTGGTAAAACTTCAAATTAGCATTTATGTTTTAAAGTAAAGCAAAAATAGGTAAGTTCATCAATCAACATGATACTTAAATGATCACGGGAAAATGTATATTTTTAAAGAGTGGTAACCACACATGTACCACGTTAAAGCTTCTAAGTCACATTAATAACGTGATGGGTTTCTACTTTAACTTGAGTCTATCTTACACAATTAAATGTGTTAGAATAGAGGATGGGCAACATATGTATACAATTATTTCTTCAGTTGCTACTTATAGAAAGTGGAAACTGATTCAGAAAGGATTAGCATGATTTTTAAAATGAGAATATTATAAATGGCAATTAAAAGAAGCTGGGCTTCAGCATTTATTCATTTTCCTGCTTGTTGTGGGTTTGTGAATTTGACCCCTAAACCAGCTTGCAAACTTGGGGATAAATGGGTAACACATGCTCCTCCAGCAGGTCCTCTATGTGGTCAACAGCATACAAGACAGGCTCCGTCAAATGTGGTTAAGTGTGTGTTTATCACCTTGGCTCATAATTTCTTTCTGAAGTTTATATTTGAATTCATGGAACTTGGAGAAAAATTCTCATCAGATGTAATGATTTCAAAACAGTGTCAGTTTTCAGTCAGGTAAGAAATACCCACCCACCTCCAAAGGACACCAACATATTCTTGATTTAACCCACGGTAACAGTATAAAATTTGGCTCTCAATAAATCTCCATGGATTACAATGCAAATGTGTTTCACAAGGTGAACACATAAATGTAAAAGGTGATTTGATGATTATGTCTGTCTTTCAAAAGTTTCCATTTCGGATTTAATATTTAATTAGTCCAGCTTTATCCCTTAATACCACAGGGAAACAGCCTTTTCGGTCATATTAAGATAGTCAAACATATTCTTGCCCATTTTCTATGTGGCTTACTCGGGCTTCTCATCTGATTGACTCAAATGCATTATTAAGGGTATGTGAATATAAATATTTAAAAATTGTGTGTAATGGCAACCTAAACTAAATAAATGCATGGTATGTGTTCGGAATAAACGCTGCATTTGCATTTATCACTGTCTGAAGGATGGAAGGCAGTAGTGTCGCTGATGGTTATTGGCACAGTTAAGTCAGTATCCCCGTGACTAACAGAGGAGAGAACCTATGAAAGAGTTAGAAGAGGTTTTAGAGATGTCCTCACTAAAGGCTCTAGAAACTTGCAATCAAATTGCCAGTCTGCATTTAGAGAGACTTGGGAATGTGACCCTCTATCCCACCTAGCTGTGGGGCTTGTGATAATTACATTCAGGATGTGGGGACAAAAGCCAACATCAGGGGGGCTTTGACAGGGAGCTGTCACAATTACTCAAGTGTTTCCTTCTTTGTGATTCTCACAAATGAGTCTAAGTAAAAACTATAAGTGGAACTAAATGAGAAAGTAGCTATTACACAGACCCGAGGGAGTAGCAGTTATTGGAAGGGATCTTAGAAAACATCCATTCCAACCTCTGACTATTTAGGAGAGGAAAACAAGCCCAGCATCTTAGAGATTTGCCAGGGACGAGAAAGGGAGACAAGAGATGGAGAGAAACAACCTTCCTCGTCACATCAATCACACTTTATCGCAATTCCTTGCATGTCCCCGTTCACCCAGGGTTCTAATAAGCCAGGCTCTGTGTCAGTCTTAGTCATTGCTGTGTCCCTAGTACTTAGCACAACACTTCTCAGAAAGAACGGATGAGTAAATGCATGTTCAACATTAACCTGGGGAAGGCTCCTAACCTTGCTAAGCCTCAATGTCATCCTCTAAAAACAGAGATAATAATAACTACCTAGTAGACTGTTAACAGAGGAAAATTAAATAACATCAAACTGTTTAGCAATGGGCTTTGCACAAAGAAGCGCTCATTAACAAACAGAATGAGTGAACAAATGAGTGAAGCCAAATATAAGGAAAATACCTGTTTATCCAGAAAGTTCAACTGCAAGACATGGAAACATAAGAGATGCTTTTGGCATACCTTCAGAAAATGGTTCAGTTAGCAAAGAAGAAAAAACTATAAAACTAAACCCAACAAACAGTACAGAACTTAAAAAAAAAAATTTGTTAAAGGAAAAATTGCTCAAAACTTGTTCCAATTATATTCTAGAGACTAATTCTGATAAGAATAAAGAGCATTGCAATACCTGACAAGAGTCTGACTTCCGCCTCGTTGCCTGTTCTCGAGCTGGCTGGGTTCCGGGCTACGCAACGGTAGATTCCAGTGTCTCCCGGCTGGAGTCTGCTGATCTGCAAGGCTCCGGAGGGCAGGACCACCAGGCGGGAGTCACCCGGGACGGGAGTCAGGTCTTGCTGGTTTTTCTGCCAGTGTATTGTTGGCATCGGCTCCCCAATGACTTCACACTTGAGAAGCACTGTGTCGCCCATGAAGGCAGTGACAGATTCTGTCTGGGAGAGGAACCTCAGGGGTCCTGGGGAAACACCAAGAAGGAAGAATAAATCTTACCGATGAGGCACAATAATCACCCAATAAAACAATCACACCTCTGTTCCTTCCTAGAAACTTGAATTTTACAACATATTTTCTCAAAATCCATCTCATGTGCTCTTCACATTTTACTACACCATGTGTCTAGCCCTACAGTAGTTTCTGTGACTAGAAAATGATAAAGATGTTGCCATTAATCTCTAGAAGCTTATTCTTTTGTTATTATTGGTGAATAAAACAGCCTTGTAAAATAACCAAAGCAGACAGGGTCATCCTAATTTTACACATGAGGAAATGGAGGCTCAGAGAAGAGAAATGCCACATACATTCACACAGTCACCCTGCAAAGAGACCTGGGGTTCTTCTGAATCCTCATCCTCTGAATGCCTTTACTGTTACCTGACTTTGGACAAAGGACTATGAAGTTACGGGAATTTACACAGGACTGGTCATATGGCATAACCTAGGACAATTTCAAAAACGTTGGGTCATATTAACCACCAATTATAGAAACAGAGAACAATGTTTCATGGGTTGACTGCTTAAGGTAAATAATCATCAGTGTTTACCAGTCATGGCTGTGGTGGAGTGAAAAAATGCTTAAGTTGAAATTAGACTAGCATGTGTTTCTAGTCTGGCTGGGCTACCTACTCTGTGTGAGCCCTTTGGTAACTTGTTTCATTTCTTTGGGCTATAAAATGGGATAGCAGTGAACTCAACTCATCCAACTGCTATGATACTCATTTGAAATAACATGTTAAAAAAAAAAGTGTAGATATGGATGATTAAGCAAAGGTAGGGGGAAAAGAAAAGGCAAAAATAAACTGGCCATCACTGAGCATCAACATGGTGAGAGAGAAGCCTCCTCCATCATGATGTACATGAGAAGGGGAGAAAATACCTGGATCCTGCTCTCTTGAACCCCCTTTTATGAACAGATCACTATCTGTGACCCTAATGCTTTGACCTTAAAAACTATTTTTATGATTACATACATATTTGACTGAATGATGTCATCTTTGATAGATCATTGGCAATTTTACATTCTAGAGTTAATTCAATTAACTATTTTAAATTTCTTGATTCATGTTCTATTCATCAGTTATATTCCAATATTTCTATTTTCATTTTAATTTTACTGGACTTGGTTCCACTGCACGTGCATTTCACAATAAAATTAGATTCATTCATCAGTTTGGGGTTCACATCAAGTTTTTCTGATCACATATGCATGGCTGTGATTTTTATTTTAGACAGTTATTTTAAATGGGTCAAAATTTGTTAGGTCTTCGTTAAAAGCTTGTCAAGAAATTTTCTATCACTATTTAGTCAACAACAAATGTCTAATATGTTCAGTTTTAACCAGTGTTAGTTTTATATTGTCTATTTCAAATATAATTTTCATTACAACCTGATAAAAACTCTGCTAGAGTGCAAAGGGAAAAGACAAAATGGCATAGGTTAAAACATCATAATTTAATACAGGAGACAGAAATGCTGTAGAGAAGTCTTATACCCTAGGTTAAGGTAGCATTTCATATCCCTTTCAGGGATTAACCTTTGAGCCACAAAGATAACTGAACCTATGAAATAGGAAATTACATCAACATCGCCTACAGAATAGGTACAAGCTGCCAAAGATGTTATACCACTCATTAAAGCCACACTCACATAAGCAGACCTACAGACTTGGAGATGCAACATTACGGGTGTTCTTTAGTAAGAACGATTACTTCTAGACCATGCAGAAACATTAATTTATCCTACATTAATTTATCAATTGAAATTCATCCTACGCACGGGTACTAAAATTACTCATCTGGAATCTGGAGCCATGGAGCTGTTTGTCTCAATGATACAGACGTATCCACAGGAAGAGCCAACCCCATGCCTAATTTTATCCTTCTCATTTAGTTAACTGGAACTAATCTGCAACTGTGTTGGACCTACTATAGCATGAAGACCAAAAGGAATCGGTTAACTTGCGCCCTAGCTCACTGTTCAAAGTCTGATTTCCAGGCTGTTTGTACTGTGCAGTCTTGAGCCTGTATGAAAGAAGGCATGTTAATCTACCAGTGATTGGCTTCAGCATGGGTTTAAAGCATGTACTTGGACAGAGTGGTTTATATACACTACACAAGGCAAATCTGTAAGGAGTAGTGCCCAGATGCTGTGACGGTTACACAAGGGCAAGAGATTTTCAAATACACATCTTACTTGTTTACTTAATAGTTTTCTTCTTGGTCTTCATCCCTAGCAATTTATCCTGTAGTTAAGGAAATACAGTTGGGGATAATTCACCCACACACACAAGTTACACATTTTCTACAAAGTAGGGTAAGAATAAAATGTTTGTGATAGGTAGATACAATATCTGGATACTTTTATATAATCAGACATATGGTCCTGTGTAAGTTACATGCATTGGGTGAAATTCTAAACATGTATTTGACATCTGAATGTCTGTGGCGTTCAACAAAATTAACTTGCAGAGTTCTAGAGCACAGACTAAAATACAAAATGAAAGAGTAATTCATACTGATATTCAACAGTTGGTTCCTTTATACAAACTTCATCTAACTGGAAGAATCACAGACGAGGCATGAGACTGTCTATTAATATAATTAGGCTTAATGGAATTGGCCACTGTTCCACGTTCTTATTCAGTACACCCTCCACAGTCATTTCAGATCTTAATAAATGAGAGTCATAATTGCCTCCTACTTAAAATTCAATGATGCAATGTTTGAAAACCTCAAATAGGTGATTATTTGACATAGTGACAAATTATAAACATAACTTGCAGCTTTTTAAAGTATCATTGTCTCCATGTTACAGATGGAACCAGAACAGGAACAAAACTCCTTCAAATGTTTACATTATGTATGATTGTTTAAAAAAAGTTTGCATACTGAATTATACATCTTAAAATAGCCTATTTCCCCAATCTAAGTGAAAATGTCCCAAAAGGAGTTTCTTTTATATAACAGTACCTCCCCACTAAACTCCCGAGTGTCAGCCCAACTGGTAAACTCTGTTGTTTAGTAAATACATTCTGCCCTAGATTGAATTCTTACAAACTTCAGCCTGAAGTACTGCACTACTAAAAATAGTACACAGACCTATTTTTGTTGTCTTCATAAAGGCTTTTCACTGTTAGCCTCAGGAAAAGGCTGTGTCCAAGAATGAATTGTAGCTAAGGTTCCTACCGTCACAGTTAGCCTGGCCCGGGATTCTAAGACAGCTTTAAATCTAAGAACACTTGGACTTGCTGGGAGTGCCCCATCCCAGTTAATTTTCAGGTTTGAATGCCACCTGCACTTTGGGGCATTAACAAGGACCACAGCCACTTAGTGATCAGTTTGAGGCGGGAAGCCCCATAAAAAGACCAGCAGGACCCCTAGGCAGGGCCGCTGCTCTCCTCTTAGCACCGTCCGGTTCCCTGGCCCAGAGGTTCTATCTCACTTTTTGCCCCTAACGCGGCTAACTTACACCTAGAATTCTATTAGTTCCCTGAGCTCACTTCTGATTGGTTATTTCCTTCACTCCTGATTGGTTATTATTCTCACTTCTGATTGGTCCACTTCCCTAACTTCTGATTGGTCCATTTGTACTACTTCATTTGCATGGAGTTCACTCCTGATTGGTCTATTTCTACAAAGCTTGTTCCTGGTTGGTCAACTTCTGTTGTACTTTATTTGCATATGATGTTGCAAAGTGTAAAACTGGCAGCCTATAAAAGGCCTGTGTAAACCTACAGACAGGGTCCAGAGCTTGAAGTGTTAACTCCTATAGGCCCACTGGCGTAATAAACCTGAGTTCTCCAACTCTCTGAGTGCTGCTTGGTCTCTCGCCCGGATCCAGGTTGCTGTCACAACTGAGCTGTAACACCAAGCTGTAACACATTTTTCCGTAACAAGTTCAGGAACCGCAGTAAGGAAAGAACACATTGCTTTACAGATGGAAAAGTCAGGCATTTATATATGGGAACTTCATTTCATCTCCTGTCCTAGAAGTAACATGGGCACTTGTAACTCAGGTTTTATAAGCCACTAATAGTAAGAGCACCCAGGCTTCAGCATCAGAAATTTTACTGGTACCAACTAGTCACAGTTGTACAGGAAGCACTAAGTGTCGTTAGTAAGAGATACACAGTCATTATGAGAGTACCGTGGAGACACGGGTTTCACCCTGTTTATTTTGATTTCTGTAAAGGATCCTTCCTCATTCCCTAGTACTAACTTTAACAATAAAAGGAGTCATTAAGTGCCTGCTTCCATAAGTTACTTTGTTAAATGTGGCCCAAGGCCTGTTAAACAGCCGTAACAACAATTCTTTCCTAGAACATTTACCAACTATACTATCTGGCATTTGAATATCTGGGATGAAAGAGTGCCAGCCAACGAAGTATCAGAATTCTCACTTCCTCAGAGGGCACCCCCCAGCCCGGACAGAACCACTTATTCCTACACGTCTCCTCTGCAACACTTAGTCCAATTACAGTCAATTAACCGCAGAATTAATTTAATAGCCATCTTCCCGGTCAATCTGCAAATTCCACAAAAGCAGAGCTAATTCTATTTTATTCTGTACTCTGAGCACTTAACCCAGTGTGCAGCATAGAACCATCCATCAAATATTTGTTGAACGAAAAATGATGTATTCGTGGTCAGGTAATTAATTTAGGCAAATAACCCAGGCTCTTATACATTGGGAAATCTAAGAAGAAGCGCATAAAGAGAGCGAGAAGACAAGGATTTCTTCAAAGAAAGTGAAAAAGAGCTGAGGCTAATAAACAGAATGAACCCATACAGTCTTTCATTTGAAAAGATTGGAGGGGGGTGGAGGGGGAAAGCTATGTCTAGAGCATCCGCAAGTGTTTTATCTGTGCCCCGTAAGTTGAAACTGTAGAACAATGATATACATTTTGAATGAGATTTCCCCATTCTCCCTTCATATCACTGTCCCCATAAACAAAGTTATCAGTGATCTCAGGCCCAGCCCCGCCTCCCCAGCTGGGACAGCCTGGGCAGTGGCTGCAGCCATCAATCAGGCTCTGGCCAATACATATTTTTTCAAGAGCTAGGCACAACCCAACTGTTGGCTATCACCGGGGCAGCAGAAATGTTAATAGCAGAAGCAGCAAACATTTTTCATTTGGGCTTATCCTTTGTGATGCTAAAAAAAAAAAAAGGAAAAAATGAGGTAAAAAAATCACCATGGCAATGAATGAAGAGCCATGAAATCTGAAATCTGCAGGGACATCATAAAGGTATTAGGCTCTCAGAATTAAAATAATGAGAACAGTGGTCTCTCGGCATCCTTGCATCCATGCATACACGCGCCACGCAGACCAGGAGAAACCTTTCCATCAGACCCAGAGGGTCAGAAAGTTTGAATATCTTACACATGAACTCTCATTCCTTTAATTCGAAGCTACTTTGCATTTTAAGCAAAAGTGGAAATAAAGCATTTCATAGTCCATGTTTATGCCAAGACTCTCCTCCCACTGGGAGGCCTCACCTCCACCCCTGACACCCCCAGACTGGGCCTACTCCTTCTTTCAAATTCTAATCTCAAAATGGCACATTCTTCTGATTTGCCCTCTGGCCTCTTTGGTAGACTATCGGGATCTCCATCTCCTCCAACGGGAGGTCTCATTATTAAGTAATTAAAGTTCATTTAATAAAAACAGACTTACCAATCGGGGGACAGACCTTGGGGTTGGAAACATGTCTCGCTTTTAAATATTCAGCAAAGTGGTAATATTCTCGTACTGCCCGAGGAGAGCTGCTGTAAATGCTTTGTTTGCTTCAAATTAAAACCTCACAGCTCCATCCCCTTCAAAGGGAGACCTTGTTTGGCCCCTTTTAATTTTCAAATTAGCCCAGGGGAAGAGAACAGAGGTAATCAGAGGAGAAGTTTTCTAGATTTGGTTGCTTTTCAGCAGCCAGGAGACCAATAAAGGATTCTTGGAATTTATTATAAGCATATTTCTGTCTGTATATCCCTTTGGGGATTATCATTCCCCTTTATTTTTTTTTTTGCCCAGGTTTTGGTTTCTGTTTTAGCATCTTCATTTTCACTGATAAAGTTACCGACTTCTAGGTGGTTGGCTGAAGGGCAGTGGCTGGAACACGGCACTGCCAAACAAGTCTAGACAGTGTGTCTGGTGGGTGCCGGCCAGCGGATAAACTTCTAAGAAACTCATTCAGTGGGTGATCTTATAAGAAACATCCATGTGGCCAATTAGTTGAACCTCAGAAGGATATAGAAGATGAAGTCCGAAAGGGAAAGAAAACTGTGTAGGCAAATGACCCAGTCACTGTGTCCACCCAGCACTGCAAGTTTAGCAGCACATAATGAACTCATTTCCTGAGCAAAAAATAGCCAAGGAGAAACATCATCAAGAAGCCTTTCTCGGAATCACCTGTGTGGTTTGTTCAATCTAAATGCTCTAAAGGGCTGATGTTCTCCCAGATCTCCGAAAACTGATGATGCGTTAAGACTTGGAACCAAAAGGTCATTTGAGGATTCTCGTAATCTGGGAGTGATCAAAAGCCAGTTTGAATGCTGGTCTATCATAACCTCCCTAAGTAACCTTACTAGATTCTTGGCGTGCAAAGCCATGGAGCAATTCAGGATTCTCCAAATCATCCTCGGTAGCCAACATGACACCTTTCTAAGAATTGGAGAAGGGTGAAGAAAGGAGTTTTTAAAAGATACTCCATAGATAACAAATCCAGAGCAAGATTCCAGGCCCCACTCAACTTAGCCCAGGAGACACTTCTCAGATATGATCTACACCCATGTACCAACAGCTCTGCACCTCTTGACTTCACTGTCAGCATCAGTCAAGCATAATTCGGCCTGGACCATCCATGTTGTTTGTTAATTCCAGGGTCAACAGGGGGCAGATCTGGGAAGCATTTTTCTGCATAGCATTTCAATAGCTTTTTTCCCCCATCCTTCTGAGCTATTATAGAATATTATATATTATATACTATGTATTTCCCAACACAAGATGAAATAATGAAGAGGGCTTTACCACCAATTCCTCCAACTCACGTGCCACTGTCTTCCTGGATATAGATCCTTTGTAAAATCCAATCCAAGGATATGGAGCATCAATGTTATTATTGTGGACAAAGGTTAAAATAGAATCCCTCTTACAGGAAGAGGAGGATGGCACCCCTGTAGAGTGGCAGCTACATTTCCCCCTTGCTATGTTGCCATCTCTTCAGTGACTGAAACTGGTCCCTCCCCTGTACACATGTATTAAGCCCAGTGGAAACTCATTCTTGGAATGCAGACCAGTTAGGAGCTGTTTGCTTCTTTTACTTTACTGTAAGATTTTCTACAAAAATTCTTTAAGGGACAAACTTCTAATGCAGAAAAATGTTCATTAGGAATCAAAAACTGGAAATATAAGCAAGAATAATATAGTACTTTAGCCTACTAAGGTTGCAAAGATTTCAAAACAGCAATTAACAGTGACTCAGAAAGCGTAAGTCGATACCCTACCTTTGAAAAGTGATTTGTCACTGTGCATCATAACAATTTAACCCAGAACTCCACTTCTGGGAATCTAGCCATAAATATACAAAGAAAAAAAGTTAGATATATAAAATTATTCAGTACAGCATTATTTAAAATAGTGAACCATAGAAAATGGGCTAACAGTACAACTGGTGATTGCTTAAGCAAATTATGGTACATCCACTGTACTTAACATTATACAGCTATATAAAACTATGTTAATAAACATTCTTTAAAGTGAGTAAAAATGACTTCTCTCAATTTTTTCTAAAACAGGCATATCTTAAAATATACAAAAGAACATTTTGCTAATGATTCCAACCCTCTATTCAGGGTAGGACAGTCATTGTGAACTGCAGGCAACTAGTCATAAGCATATTGATTTCATGAGGAGATGTTTACCTTCACAGGCTCTGACAATAACTTAATTTTCATTCCTTCCTCAATAGATTAAAATCTCATTATAAAACCTAGGATTGGTTTATAATCTATAGTAATGAATAATTTTACAGAATTCAGGCTCAGGCTTTCCATTTAGTTTAAATCTCACTACACATGGCTAATGAATGGTCACAACGTTCGTGCAAGTTGATTATGAAGGTGGCTGATATCTGTTGGGCCTACTTGTAAACTATGCTTAATTCAAGGCAAGCAAATCATCTAAGTAACAGAAAAGCAAGTTCATAAAGTTGTAAGATATTTTATATGTCACTTCATATCCCTGCCCTGCTTTCTCTAAGTTCTCTTGATAACCCTGCCATGTACCACTACCAGCACTGATCGTATCATCTCATGGGAATTTCCAAAAAATCATTCATTCATTTAGAGTCAGTCAGTCAGTCATGGTGGTGGTTAATTTTATATGTGGTCTTAAGCAGGCCATGGGGTGCTGAGGTTTCTAGTTAAACATTATTCTGGGTGTATCTGTGAGGGTGTTTCTCCATGAGATTAATATTTGAATCAGTAGATTGAGCAAATTGTTCTCCCCAATGTGGGCGAGTCTCATCCAATCCATTAAAGGCTTGAATTGAATAAAAAAGTGGAGTTATGAGACAGGATGGAAGGGGGCAGGGCAAAGCCATTCAAGGAATGACAGCAATTAACACCAAAATGGCAGAGGATTCAACTCCCCGTAGGCCTTGAGGGTTAAGATGGCAGAAGGTTTGACTTCTAGTAGACCTTGAGCTTCATCACATGCTCATTGTAACATATTAGCGTGATAAATAACATGCCTCCAGGTGCTACGACAGTCCCAAGGATAACTGCAAAAGGCCAAGGAGTGGGCAGTGGGCCCAATTCCTGGGAATCCCAGCCCCTTCCCCAGGGTAGTTGGAAGGGTGCCACCTGTAGGCATGTGAAGCTATGGAGCCCATAAAAACTGGCACCACGCCTGGCCGCCTCTTCTTGCTCCCTTGTCTTTGGAAATGGCCCACACTGCCTATGGAGTATGTACCTACTTTTACTTTAACATGAGCTCCTAACCCCCACACCTTTAGGCCTTTCTCTTGCCTTACACTCTATGCAGTATCTATCTCTCAAAATAAATCCACCTTTACTCAACTGTGGCTTGCTCTGAATTCTTTCCTGCACGAAGCCAAAGACCCATACTTGGCGGGGCACGTCCCAGGGACCCAACTGAGACCTGGGATACAGCCCTCCTCATGTTCCACAACCATTTTTTCTGCATCACTTAGAGAAGAATCATTCTCTCTGCCTGACTTTCTTCGAGCTGGAACACCTGGCTTCCCGTGCCTTCAGGCTGAGACTTGAACTGGAATTTACACCATTCGCTTTACTGAGACTCCAGCTTTCCAGCTGCAGGAAGACTTTTCAGCCTCTATAATCACGTGTGTTTCTCTGGAGAACTCAGTCTAATACAGTTAGTCAGCATGTACTGGGGACCTAGCTTGTGGCAGGCATCATCCTATTTGCCTGAGAAATACAACGATGAACAATCAATACTAGCTTCTTTCATCAAAGGGCTCATAGTCCAGTCGGAAAAGCAAATATATAAGAATGATGCTATGTGGTAAGTGCACTGTCTTGTGGGAACAAAGGTGGAATGATCCTTAGGGATGCTGAAGGAGGATTAATAAAATGGCCACACTGAGGCTAACAGATTGCTTATTCTTATGCTTGCCCTTAAAATGGTCAACTGACCTGACTGACTGGTTACTACTCACAGTTCCAGGCCCACTGTTAAAACTGAAGCTATTGATCTTACTGTTTCTACTTTATTCCAGTAATTGAAAGTAATAATCATGCTTGGTTTCTGAGTCCTTCTCCAAGGAGAAGGTCACAGGACTGTAACTGTTATGCAAACGACAGGCCAGCCAAGAAATAAGCACCACTCAGAGGGTTGGAATACTCAGATTTATTATGCCAGCAGGCTAAGAGGGGCTTCTGCTCCGAAGCTCTGAGCACCTCCAAGACATGTGCATGAGGTTTTATAGGGTTAATTATAAGCTTGGGGTATCCAGGCAATAAGCATGGAACAGCTTTAGCAGCATTATTATCACAAAAGAAAGAGGCAGGGAGGCAGCAAACCAACATTTCAAGGCCAGATATGTCTCTTTGAAAATCCAAATGGCTAGCAAAAAAAAAAAAAAAACATGAACAGGGATCAGCAAACCAACACAAATTAACTTAGATTTACGAGTTAGCCCAGCAGAACTCAGATCAGTAATCCGACACTTGTTACACTTAGATTTGTGAGTTAGCTTGTTAGCCCAGCCCGGCTTGTCCTTCACATAACCTTACAAAACAGCCTGAATTACCAAGAAGACCACACCTTGAAGGCTTGAGATAAAGCAATCTAACCACAGGCCTCTACAGAACTGGTATCTGGAGGCATCATGATGCCACTCTGAGTCTTCTGATGAGAAAATGATTCTGTTGATTGTTATAGATGCTTTATTGTTTGAGCTATGGCTATACCCATCCACGAGGTGGGTTCACAGTTTTGAAGACACTAGCCTGCTGTGAGTCCCCTTTGCCCCGCAAAGCAATAAAATTGCCTCTTCTCTTCTAAGCTCCAAGACCTTGTCTCTGGGTTATTTGGCTCGTCAGGGATGGGGTCTGATCTTTCAGCAACAGTGCCTATTGGGAAGAAGATAATAAGGAAAGAGCTCCAGAAATAGAATATAAGCTGGAAACAGAGTGGGGCCCTTTCTGTGACCTCTGTTTCTTGTTTGTAGGAAATACTCTTTTACTCAGCCTCCTTGACCTTCCCTGGTTCCAAAGGGCAGATTCAAACAGTTGCTAATCAGGGAAGGGAGGGGATGCAGAAACAAGGAAGGAACAGTCAAGAAACAGTAGTGCAGCCTGCAGGGAGAATCCTGGTTCCTCAAGGAATATACATACAATATCTTTGAGTTCTACAAGAACTAAGGCCCCGCCCAGGTGGAAGATGGTAACTTCAGGCTGAGCACAAGATTCCTGGAGCACCTCCCTGTTACCTCGCCACCAATCCATCAGAAGAAAGTCACACACCCTACGAACCCTCTCCTCAAATTGTGCCTATAAAAACTTCTCCCCGAAACCCATCAAGGAGTTCCAGGTTTTGGAACGTGAGTCGCCTGTTCTCTGTGCTTGGCCCTGCAGTGGACCTTTCTCTGCTCCAAACTCCAACCTTACAGTGTGTTTGGCCTCACTGTGTGTTGGGCACACAAACTCGCATTGAGCAGCAAGCTGTGCTTGAATACTGAATGGAGTTTCAACTGGTGCCCAAGATCCAACAAAGAACATTCTGGACAAAGGACTAACGTGTACAGAAACAATGGATTTGAAGACCACAAGATTTTCTGGAGATGGTAAATAATTCAGTAATCGACGAGGAAGCACTAAGGGATACTACAAATGCTTTTAAAAAAAAAAACAAAAAAAAAACCACATGAGAGCATAATTTTATCATAGATCATGTGTGTTTTGACCAAAGTACTGTAAGCTCCCTGAGGGCGGAATTGATAGCTCCTATGAGTATCACCCCCCAGGTACCAAGCAGCACTCAATAAAGACTAAGTAATCTCCACAGTAACGGACAAAACGTTAGCATCATATTTACGTTATATTAACATGATATGTCAGCTCATATAACAAGTTCCACTATTTTGTATTTACATCAACATTATCAATTACTATTTAAGTGATGATTCATTCCTCTGGGTTTCAGAAGTCCAGGCGTGGAGTGTGAGATTCCTACCCAGCATATTTCCTGAGTGACACACAAAAAAGCCCCAATTAACAGGGAAGCCCGTAAGCAGAGAAAGTTAGCAAAAGGGTATCCTATTAGTTTCCACGGTTATGGAAACAAGAATTGATTGGCTTATAATTGTTTTCAACATTCAATTGAGCATATTGTTCAAAGGACTAAATTAAATGAAACCTGTCATTTTATTAACCCAAGTGCTTATTTTTCTTACTACCTGTAGCAGTGACTGAGTACGTTCTAGGCATCATACAAGGTGTAGTAATATAAAGTATTTTATGCCCTGCTGAAGTTCCCTGGCAACATTTCTCACTCTTAGTTTGTTAGGTGGGACCATCCCCCTTTCAATATAAATCTTTCTTTTTTCCTGTCAAAAAATAACGTGACTGAGTCCTCTATTCTGAACTTGTAGACAGAGACCAAAGAAAGTAGAAACCTACATGGAATGAGTTTTCAGCAAAAGGAGGCAGAGGGGAGAGTAGTTTCAGCTCTTGATTTCAGTACATAATTGATTAAAGTTAATTTGATAATGGCTAAGATTCACATCAAGTCTATCATCAAAAGGATTCAATTTTTTTCTCTTGTAATTCCAGCATCATTCTTCCTCCCCTACAAAATCCATCTGTAACATGAGGATCAAGAAACCCCAGCAGAAATAATTTAGATTAAAGACTTCTGGTACATCTATATAATTTCAATTTCAATCTGGGAATACCAATTGGGAGGAAACTGGCACTAATGAAACACATCTGCATGTTGTGCGTTTGCAAAATGTAAATGGAAAGCCAAAATATTTCTGCTTCACTGCTGAAGTTGTATGATTTTCTACTTTCTCTATTGAGACCCTGAGAAAAATCAAAACTTTTTAAAGAATTGCTATATTTTTGGGAGCTTGACCCAGAGTTACTATATACTTGATATAATAAGCCATTCAAATGGAAAAAAAAAAAAAAAAGAAGTTTGACACCAAAATTTATAGTTAGGGATTTGACTCCAACTCGGCTGTAGAAGAATGTTAGTAAACGAGAGGAATAGTAAGTCATCCCTAATGAAACTTTCAGCTGTGGATTAATTCCCATGGGTCCAGTTGTATCACTGGATACTTGTGTCAGAGCAGGCAGGTAGGTAGACATGAGCAGAGGAGGGCATGTGCTAAATGGCAGGAAACCATCTTGTAAGCAACGGAGGTCCTTGGACAGAGAAAAGCAGGAAGGAACCTCTGGATGGGTAAGAAACCACACATTTGGGGTTGGTAAGTGTCCTGGAGGCAGACAAAGAAAGGTGAGAAGAGGTGGGAATCTCTGGCATCTGAATGTAACCTTTTGCTCATTATGCCCTCATTACAATAAAACTAACCTTGCAGGTTAGAAGTACCCATCATGAACTGATGGCATGACACTTCTGATCTAGACTAAGTAAGGACAGAATTTCTTCCTCTCCTTGGGAAGGCAAAGCTGGGATGAAAATAAGAGAATATGACCCCAAACCCCTCCCTTCCCAATGAATATTCTGCCCATTCATTTTTACATCCCATGTTTCCAGCTTGCTAAAGAAACTCAGCATAGCTACACCTGAGTCTGCCTGCTCACCCCTTGGGAGTGTCCTATCATTTAATAAGTCTTCACTTTACTTTCTTAACCTCTGTCTCATCTCTGAATTCTTTCTGGGACAAGAACCTACTCTGCAGTAACACTTGTACTGAGAGTCAGAAGGAAAAAGGGCATGCCTGGGCAGTCAGATTTATCTTTTCCCTGCTCTTATAGGGGCCAGATGTGGAGTACAGGTGCGTGTGGGGGGAAGTAAAATATTCCTTCTGAACAGTTTAAGCCTCCACTACGGGAGTGTTTACACACTGTTTATAGAATCAGGAACAACATACTTCCAAACTTGTTTATGATTTCTCCTGATCTTATGATCCATGAACATAAAAAGAAATACTAAAGTATTGAGAAGTATTTCTTAAAAAGAAGCGTGGTTCAATAGATAGAGAATGAGCCTGAAAGAGCAGAGGGGCAGAGGAGCATGGCAAAAGATGAGCCTGGAGATGCCATCGGGGTCAATCACCCAGGAACCTTCCACCATCTTGGCACGTTTGGACTTCATTTCAACTACATTGAGAAGATATTAAGGATCTGTGAGCAAGGAAACGGCATGATCAGATACATACTTATTGAAGATCATTCTGGTTGCTGTGTAGAGGATAGTTGGTAGGAGGGGAGGTCACAAGTGAAAAGAAGAGTAAAAACAGGGATGTCACAAACAGAACAGTGGTACAGGTGGAAGGCAGCCAGCTTGTGTCAGGAATGCCGTCTCAGGCACGCAGGCCCCACCTGCCGGGACTGGAACACTTCCTGACCAAGGAATAAAGAGCCCAGACAGCTTGTGCTGGGCTTACCTCCTTGCAGGAGAATAGCTTTCCCTGTCTCAGGGAAGCACTCAATGGGGGTTCTTTTGTTCTGATTAAACGTGTATGTGAATGGCCCTTAGGCACATCCCTAGCTTTCAGCATTTCAGACTCCATAGCAGGAGTTTCCTGTTGAAAAAGGAAACTCCTTTCTACTGCAGTGCAAGAGGGGTGGGAGTACGCCAACTGCCCTGCCCTGGTTGTGGGGGAACCCACTGGCCATGGGGCCCACTGCCCACCACTGGAGCTGACTTGCTCTGTCACACCTCTGTGAGTAAAGCACTGTCCCATCCAGTGCTTGGCTGTGTTTTTCCTTGGCAACTCTGATGCCAAGATGCAGTGGATAGAAGTGTATGGAGTCCTCCCCAGGACTGATCACCAATATCCTGTATTCTGCTCCACGGCTTGGGAAAGGGAGGTAACAGTGAGAATGGAGAAAAAGTGACTAGATACATTTTGAGGCATAGTCAAAAGGACCTGTTGAACATTGAGTGTGGTTTGTGAGGGAAAGGGATAGACCCAGACTGGTTTCCAAATAAAATACATAGGCTGTAATAGAAGGGATTTTGCTTCGGTGAAGTGGGTATATGTGCTGGTTTGGAGCGAGGTCTAAGAGAAAAAAGGCACTGGAGTAAGAGATGTGGTATTAAACCTGAACAGGAGTAAGAGATCAAGTAAGTTATTGGCTCTCAATCTCTGGATCTCAAAATTGAAAGGATTAGAGGTGATTATCAAAGTTCTCTCTGTTTATAAAATTATATAACCCTGTGATTCTATGTTTAAACAACTCAATTTGTGGCCAGACCCTACATTCATCCACCAACATCGAACAAAACTAATGTAATAGACACTGTTAATCATTGGTGATATAGAGGCAAATAAAACACTCCCCAACTGCCCTAATGGAGCTGCCAGTCTAGTATGAGACCACATTTATCACAAAGACTCTTAACAGGGACCTAAAAAACAAGCTTGGAGATTTATGGTGAGAGAAAAGCCAATAAAATTTGCCAAATATTGCAAAAACTAACCAACTCAAGTTAATTTGACTGACTCTTACTTCTGTTGTTTATAATCACAAGTGAACTACCTTGTCATTGACTGAGACTTCTCAGTAATTTAGAGTCACTCTAATTTACTTTGGCTCTGTAGATAAAACTCTTGTTCCCAAAAGCTATTTAAAATACTGGTATTGTTAAGTCATCTAGTTTGTCAACAAAGAGAAGATCAAAAGTGTAAGTTTAAAACAGGTAGATTTATCCTAAATTATGCTGAGTTCTTTGAATTCACTTTGAGTCAAATCTTGCTTTCTTTGAAGCAAACTTTTTATGTATTTCACTCTTTCCTTGGCCTAGTATTTCAGGACTTGAGACAGTCTTTCGGCCTATGTACAAAGTGGATATATTTTTCTTGGGTTTAGGAAGTCATTCACTCTCCATCTCTATTTCCCATAAATCTCCTTTTATAATCATATACCCTATTCTAACTGGTCTTCTCCCTGAGATCCTGAACTTGGATTTGTACTTTCCCATCTACCTCTTCAGCTTTGTCATCCTCTTCTCTCTACCCACCTGTCTGACTCCTTGGCTTTTTTTCAAATTTCATGATGGCTGAGCCTTGTTTGGATTTGTTTACTGTTCTGTCCTTGGTGCCTGGTGCTTAGGAGACACTTAAATATTTGCTGAATGCACAAGTAAAATATCTGAACCCAACTCAACCTTCTAGATCAGTATCAAATCTATTTTTCCCTTTTCTTCCCTGGTATCGCATCAAATCGGCATTCATTCGGCAATCCTCAACTATTCATTGCCATCATTACCATATTTTCATGCATCCTTTCTCCTAATCAATTGAATTTTAGATTGCTCCAGGATAGAGACATTGCTATATACGTCTGTGAATATTCACAGCTCAGTGTCTCACACAGTGAAAACATCAAATAATACCCTTGTTTTAAGTCTGATCACATTGAGGACTGATTATTTTTGTTTTGCCCATTACTCAAAAGGCCATCTGTTAAGGATACTCTAAAATAGTTAGATTTAGTTGATTTATTTCATCTGAAAATTTTGATTACTGGTCCTTTCCATTGCAGAATATTTTAGTGGTGGCATCAATTTATAAGGAAGTCTCATTATTAAAAACTTACAATTTGTAACAATTTAGACCCTCAAGAGTCAGATTGTCTTTGAGACAGCTATCAAGAGAAGATTTTGTAAGCAAATTAGCTGAACCACCACAATTTACAGTATAATCTACATTTATTTTAAGTGACCTCTCCTGGTTCTGAAATGAAGGACTTGGTTATGCATTTTCTAACTCACTTATCAATCCCTGCTTTACACTGGTAGCTTTGATCTCGGTCTACGTATTTTTCCAAAAGTAATCTACAAGCATCTTGATGGTAAGAAAAAGACAATTCCCGTGTATTCCCTCTGCCCAGCACAATGTCTTTGCAGTAGTATGTGGCTAATGGTTATTGCTTGATTGATTCTGAAAGCCTGATTTTTAATCTGTACTCCTTCTACAATCCTTCTATCCTCCAATAATCATCTTAGCATCATTTCCAGAATTCCTAAGTGGTTTCATGAAAGGAAATATGAAGATACATAAATATCAGAGTCATCACTTAAAGCTGAAAGAGGCCTTAAGATCAAATGTAATCATTACACTTTATGGAAAAATGTGTGTTAAATATACAAAATGAATATTTTTTTACCCCATCTTCAATTCCTTTTTATGATTTTTATGTATTAAAGGTTCTCTCTGTATGTGTCTATGTCTGATATATATGTATATATGTGCATGATTAATAATCATACATGTGTCTGTGTATGTATATACGCATATATAAGTGTATAAAAATACAAAGAGAAGTATATGCATGTAAATACTTATATATGCACAACTATAGTTAAATTATATACATATATCCCTCTATATTTCAAGTTTATGTGTACATACACATACATTTACTTCATATGTATCTGCAAAGATACATAGGTAATTATTGAAACCAGTGGAGAATTGGGCAATCATATTATCATAGCACATTGTTCCTAGTTGTTAAAGTAATTTTCTCTCTCAAATAACTGAATAATTAACAAAAGTTCTTTTTCGCCATTATTATATACACACGTATGCATCTTCCCTTTAATAAAACATTTTCCGGACTTGTTTCTTTCCACTAAATTCTTTTAGTTATTAAAACTTAGATCTAAAAGATAAGCTGACTCCAGTTCTATCACTTAGAGAAATGGTTATAGCCTTATAAATCATGAACTTGTCCATAATACAGACTTTTTAAAAAATCTAATTCAAATTTATCAAAGAAGATGCCTTATTATTCACACCAAGCTGAACTGCTAATTTTCAGAGGCAAATGCACCTGTGGAAAAAGAAAATACATCTTTAAATTGTATTAGCCACTGACAGGACCACATACTGTTTTGTCCTTGTTGTTAATACAGAAATCAGAGGGTGTAAATCTCTTCATCTTCCTGTCAGCACTTCTGGCCAGGGTGTTAATGGCGTGTAGCCAGGAAGTTGTATAGGCTTACAGCCAATCAGCAGTGAAACCATTTAATCAGCTTTTCAAACAGGAAGTACAAGTTGGGAAGGTGGGGGAGCTCTGTGCTAATTTAGATGGAAACGTATTTTAAATCTCCAATTAAAACCAGGGACAAAAGATCTTAATCCTTTGTGATATCAAGTGGGTAGAAGAAACCAACTTCATTTATTAAGTGATAGACTAATCTTACTGTCTGAAAATAAATTATCAGCATCTGAACAGATTTCTTTTCAAAGGCTAAATCCTGACTTCCCCTGCTAAGATGAAAGTACTGTAGTATCTTCAGAGAGAAGCAGCAGAAGGGTCTCCTGCTTGGAAAAAACCAACACTTCTAAGGGCAGATGATTTGGTCTGGTACAGAGACTGCAAAATGTCTAATTCTGAGGCAAACTGGATGGAAAAATCATGACCACATAAATAATGATCAGAAACAGTTAGGTGAACTATACAATGAAGCTACAGAAATGTACCTTTTTGACATTTTTTATGTGTTGAGACACACAATTGCCTAAAATATCTTGGGAGAGATATTGTCTGGTATCCACAAGGGTTATATTACAAAAGCATTCAAGTTGTAAGCAATTGATGCAAACGCTTGTTAATGACCGAAAGGGAAAATGATCATTGTGGACAAGACCTAAAAATAGAAATGTCTGCAAATTAGTGCCTTTAAGTCTTAACTGCATAGCATTAAACTCTGAACATCTTTGCCTTTTAGTGGAACTGTCTCCACAGCTAAGATGACACAGGAGGAGAAAACACAATATAAAGCATTAAGTAGCACACAGGATAGAAAATAACACGCTTGACTCTCCATTTCTACAAATATACACTAATACCAGTTGTAAAACAACCAGTGATGAAATTTTTTCTAAAATGCTAGGAGACATAACACAAGGTTAGATGAACCTGCATCACTTAGACCTAAAATTTGTAGAATGAGAGGAGGAGTTACATAAAAGCACAAGAAATCTACAAAGTCTTAAGTTGAGACAAAACTCACAGTAGGGTCTGCAATGTTGGCTGCAAGCTGACTTGTCATTTATTATGTACAAAATACCACTGGAAAGATATTCATGTTATATTTTTATTTAACACCCAAAAGCCTTTCCAACATCACTTAGCTGCCCAGGTATGTGTTTCTAGCTGGCCTGCAAGACACTTCTATTGATTCCTCATTGTTTTTTGTAAAACTTAAGTTTATAAGAAGGAAAAAGATCAACTTTTTTTTTGTATTGTATGGAAATAGTTCACTCGACTGTGTATCTGTTAACTTGTTTGTCATCAAAAGAGGACTTTGTCTAAGGACTGACAAGTGTGCAAAATGTTTACAATCCTTTGTGAAACTGTAGTTTATCATTAGTTTGTATCTGTAAGTTACTGTTATAAATATTACCTGTATTTTTTGTTGCTGTTATATACAACTTTATACTTTGAAGCTGCTATTTGTGAATTTGCGATTGAAATTTATTTTGCCAAAGTCTTCTGAATGAACTGAATGAAGCTTCTGCTGTAGCATGCCATGCAAACACATTACTGTGTTTGTGGTTGATGAACTATGGCTCTGAATAACACTGTAGTTTAACAAGCTCACTGTCCTAAGTTTATTAAACATTTTCCATTCTTGTCTGACTCAAAATCCTGCCTTTCTTTTATTTAGCCCAGGCATGGTCTCACACATTTATCACAGCCACTCCATTCCTATCCAGCCCTGCTCCCAGCGCACCAGGACAGACTGTAAGGACACCACTACCACCTAGAAGCAAGAACTCTTTAACAAGGGTCAGCAAACCATACAGTTTGTGGGCCAAATGTGGTCTACCACCTGTTTTTGTAGGGCCCACAAAACTGAAAAAAAAAAGAAACAAACAAAAACAAACAAAATAAAAACTCAACAACTTCCTGGCATGTGAAAATTATATGAAATTCAACGATCAGTATCCAAAAAACCAAGTTTACGCGGAACACAGCCATGTGAATTGTTTACCTACTGTCTATGGATGCTTCCAAGCTACAGTGGTCAAGTTGCATAGTTGTGGCTGAGACTCTGGTCTGCAAATCAAGAAATATTTACTGTCTGGGTCCATTAGAGAAAAAAAAAATGTTGACTCCTTGTTCATGGTAATGTGGACTCAGGAGTTCTACATTAACTAGTCATTTTCATGTACAGCTGGTCAGTGTGGCTGGGAGAATCATCTACCCATTGGGTACATCTGACCTGTGCAATCAACTGCACAGAAATGATTGCTTACTACCGTAATGTTCTGTGTAGACACAACCCCAGAGGGCACTTGCTCACTTCAAATACAACTTTTATGAAGACAATAAAGGAGGTAACAGGAAAAAGAAGCAAAGGTTTATAAAACCACTTTCTCTCCACTTTCTTTTTGGCCCAATCATATTTCTGCAGCTAGTTAGCTAGTTAACAGTAATGTCTTATTTATTAATTCAGGAATTGCAGAATTTCCAGAACCTTGTCTTAGAGAAGTTTCAGCAAGGGAGACTTTCCCTCCCAACTGCAATCAATTTGGAGTACCATTCCCTCCAAACTGCAATCAATGCATGTTTTTAGCTTTTCTCCCTAAGCTCTGTGAATGAAAAATATTGCCAACTATATAAGTAAACAAAGAATGCTGTGGCCATCAAGTCATCAGCTGCTACTGCCACCCCCGACAGTGAGCAGAGGGAATTCAGGATGGAGACAAACAGGCAGCCCAGCCTCTGCAGCTGTCCCCAAAGGTGCACGATGATGGGACTCAGGATGTGAAAGAACAGGATACTGGCCCTAGAGAGCTAGATGCATCTCAAAGGAATGACGTCAATGAGCCCAGACACCTTCCTGTACATAGAAAAGCGCTTAATTCCTTAACTTGGGCTATCTGGTTCCCTTTAATTAACAGCAACCTTTTGATGATCTGACTAGCTGGTCCTTGTTGCAAAAATTCATATATTCTGGCTTCTACCTTGCCACTTTAGAACAGTTTCTCAGAGTGATCTGAGAGGCTGTGTCCCAGGTTCACTTCCTTAGGAAGTCCGCCAAATAAAACATAACTCAGCTTTTAGGTGATGTATTTTATTTCAGTCAACAGCTTTCTCCTATCCCAACATATCCCTCCCTCTTCCCTTTCCCCACTAGTAAGCACTAGTTTGTTCTCTGTATCTGTGAGTCTATTTCTTTTGTTATATTCACTAGTTTGTTCTACTGTTTTAGATTCCACATATAAGTGATATCATATCATATTTTCTTTCTCTGACTTATTTCACTTAGCATAATACCCTCCAAGTCCAACCATGTTGTTGCAAATGGCAAAATTTCATTCTTTGTTTACTGCTGAGTAGTATTCCATTGTACAGACTGCTTTAAAGGACGGCTGTGAGGCAGGGTGGAAGGAGGGTATCACGAGGAAAGCATGTGGTCAAAAAACACTAGGGCAATACCGCCATCAGAGAGAGAGTGGTGTACATTTGGTTTGCATTACATGATGGAGTGGGTGAGGGAACATCAGAGACTACAGTGAAAAACCACAGGGGAGAGGGACCAGGGAAGGAGGAGGGAGCAAGTGCAAGACCATGAATACTGGGGAGCAGAGTGTGAGTTTAATTCCACAGAAATTTAGGACAAATGTATATTCCATGGTTGTAGCTATGGAGTAAAATACTCAGGACACAATGTATGATTATTATGATTAATATGTTTAAAATGTTAAATTGGTGCATGTGTTGGGGTGACAGGGCATGAGAAAACTGATGCAAAGGAAGATAAACAGGATGCAATATTTGACTCTAAATTTTTCAATAATCTCATTAATTTTCACTGACTTTATTAGAAACTTTCATTATATACTGAAGTTAACTGAAAAAGACAGATGACCAAAACTTTCCTGAAGTTTCATGGTTAGGCTCCATAACCACAAACACACACACACACACACACACACACACACACACACACACACACACACACACACACAGAGTCTGTTCCTCTAGGCAAGTGGATCTCGGCTTGGGGTGGGTCTGCTTCCCCCAGGGACACTAGGAATATCTGCAGACATCCCCCTCCTCCTCGCTCCCAGGTGTGACTACCACATGCTTCAGGAATTTAGCAAACAAAAGCCTAGGATGCTGCTAATGCTCCTACAACGCCACGGCAGCCCCCACAACACAGAATTACACAGCCCCAAGGTCAGCAGGGCCGAGGTGGTCTAGACCCATCCACATCAAGGCACTAGTTTCAAGGGTCAGTGTGCCAGGAAAAATACAGAACACCAAGTTACATTTGAAGTTTAAATCAATAATAAATATGTTTTGAGCGTAAGTCTGTCCCATGCAATATTTTAGAGGTGACTGCATTAAAAATTATTCATTGTGTATCTGAAATTTAGAGTTAACTGGGCATCCTGTTTTGTTTTATTTTTGCTAAGTCTGGCAATGATACTCTAAGGAGATGGAGAGTCTGAGGCAAGAGACAATAAACTGGCAGGTGAGTATTTTAGGCGCAGCCCCAAAGCAACAGCCAGAGGCAATTTTAAAGGGGCCGCGTGGAAGCCCTGAATTTCTAAGGTTTTTAGGTCTCCCTATATCTCTGTTTTGGTGACCCCTGGGGGCTGACTCCTAGACCTCACCCTAGACTACTTATTCAGAATCTGCAGTTACAGAGACCCCCAGGGGATTCATAAGCACATGAAAATTTGAGAAGCACCAGACCATTCCTTCTGTTAGCCATTAAAACACAGAATTAACCCCAGCGATTAAAGGCCTATAATATGAAAATTGCCACCATAAAGCTCAGTTCTACAGCCTGAGGAGATACATCTAATTTTTTTCTAATAAACTCTAACATCCCATATAAGCCTTTCTTAATTTTGTAATCATTGAATCATGTAATCATTAAGAATCTATGTTTTTGTAGGCTAAATTTGGTAAAACTGGCTCTTAAAGTTAAATCCTAGTAAATTAGAAATGCAACTCTGACAGTTAACACTAAGAAAAGGAACGCGGACCACTGTCAAAGTGGATCTGAGCAAAGCTTTCAAGAATAATGCCATTTGCATCAACATAGATGGACCTAGAGGTTATCATACCAAATGAAGTAAGTAAGTCAGACAGAGAAAGACAAATATCATATGATGTTGCTTATGTGAAATAAAAAAAAAAAAAGATAACAAATTTTATTTACAAATCCAGAGATAGACTCCTGGACATAGAAAACAAACTGTTGACCAGGTTGGGGAGGGTAGGGGGAAGGGCAGATTAAGAGTTTGGGATTAATAGACATGCATTACTATATGTATTGAATAAACAACAGGGATCTACTGTATAGCACAGGAAACTATATTCAATGTCTTGTAATGGGCTGTAATGGAAAAGAATCTGAAATGTATACGTATGTACACATATAACTGAATCACTTTGCTCTGCACATGAAACTAACATTGTAAATCAACTACACTTTAATAAAAAAAGAGTTATTTAAAAAAAAAAAAAAAAAGAGTATGAGACCCATAAACAGCAGATTGCTAGGTTCACCCAGACACACAGTCAGCAGGTGGAAGGGAAACCATAGGGAAGGATGAAAACCTATTCTTTTCATTTTATTTGTTCACCCTCTCACCCTACATGGTCTAGGATATTTCAAATAAGCCATTATGGGCTATGATTTCTTCATCCCTGGACAGGTGTTCCCAAGAGCAAACTGAAGAAAGAGAGACCCTCCACGAGGGATCATCCCAGAGGGCTGGGCACCACCTAACCTCTGTGCAGCAGCCTCACTTCCTTGCCTTTAGCTTCAATTTCAAGAGGAAAGGCTTCGAAAACACTGCCATCAGGTCTGACAAGGCTTAGTGCGTTTCTCCTTGAAAAACTGCTATCAATGGCAGCAGAACCGCAAACCTGAAAAATGCAGAAGCCTGCGGGGATCCCAAGGGCTCAGCATTGTTCTGGATGCCTTACTACCAACGCTGCAGGAAGCGCAGTCGCCTTTAGCACCAGGAACAACATGAATATTTTATACCGTGAACAAAAAAATACTGCAAGCCATATTAGAAAACAAAGAATGCTGTGGCCATAGAGTCATCAGCCAACACCACCACCCCTGACAGTGAACTCAGGATACAGGCCAGCAGGCAGCCCGGCCTCTGCAGCTGCCCCCAGCGGTGCAGTATGACAGAACTCAGGATGTGAGAGGACAGGACACTGGCCCTAGAGAGCTAGATGCCTGTCAGCGGAATGATTTCAATGAACCCACACATTTGCACCTTCCCATACACAGAAAAGTGCTAAATTCCTTGACTTGAGCTATCTGGTTCTCTTTAATTAACAGTCATCTTTGGATATTCCAACTACCTGGTCTTTGTTGTAAAACTCCTATACATCCTGGCTCTTCCCCTACCTCTTCAGAGCAAGCAGTCCCTCAGGGCGATCTGAGAGGCTGCCACCCGGGCTGAGGGGTTCAAGTGCTCAGAAATGTCCACCGAATAAAACACAACTCTCAACTTGTAGGTTGTGCGTTTTATTTCAGTTGACAGTCCCATAGCATTCTGGCTGCAAGTTTAGTTTTTATCAACAGCAGAGATGATACTGGGACTGCGGTCTTCTTTGGTCCCCTACTATCATGTTTTCTGCATGTATTTCTTAGTGTTCTATTGAGTGCACAGAGAACATTATGTTCAGTGTTGGCATTTCACCTCTCTATCAGAGGAAGACAGAGATGGTAATGCAACCAAGTTTCTTTAGTAAAAACTAAAACAAGTTACATTCAGTGCTGTGTTGATGACCATGTTCAAGTAAGGAATCTGCTAAGATAATTTTTAAATGCTTTAAGAGGAATTTATATATACACATACATATATATATATATATATATATATATATATGAATGTTTTGTTACTACTTTATTGAAGTATAGTTGATTTACAATGTGATGTTTGTTTCTGGTGTACAGCAAAGTGATTCAGTTATACATATATATATATATTCTTTTCCATTATAGGTTATTACAAGATATTAAATATACTTCCCTGTGCTCTACAGTAGGACCTTGTTGTTTTATATATAGTAGTTTATATCTGCGATTCCCAAACTCCTAATTTATCCCTTCCCCTTTGGTCCTTTGGTAAGCATAAGTTTATTTTTCATGTCTGTGAATCTGTTTGTTTTGTAAATAAGTTCATTTCTACCATACTTTAGATTCCACATATAAGTGATGTCATAAGATATTCGTCTTTCTCTGATTTACTTCACTTAGTGTGAAAATCTCTAGGTCCATCCATGTTGCAAATGACATTATTTCATTCTTTTTAATGGCTGAGTAGTATTCCATTCTATATATATACACCAGATCTCCTTTATCCAGTCATCTGTTCATGAACATTTAGGTTGCTTCTATGTCTTGGCTATTGTAAATGCTGCTATGAACATTGGGGTGTATGTATCTATTCAAGTTAGTTTTCTCCAGATATATGCCCAAAGTGGGGTTACCAGATCATATAGCATTAGCAGATATTTATATTCTTCTCATGGGAAACTTAGCCTTCCCTCCTCCTCCACACTCCTATCACTTTAAGGAACCTCCAAACTGTTTTCTATAGTGATTACGCCAACTTACATTTAAGAGGAATTTTTATGAATTCCAGCAAGGAGGAATAATATGCAAGTACATCTTTTCAGAAAAAAAAGTTTCAAAATCCAAAATAAAAAACAAAGTATTTTTATTGTTGTTAAGAATAGCATGTATGGAAGCTGTGGGGACCCAAAAAGAAGAGAAAATTCACGATCTGAATGAATAATTAAACTTGAAAACTTTGATCAAAGGAAATCCATCATTTCCTAAGTATGGACAGTTGGGAACAAAGGACATACCAAAAACTGACTGAGCTTTTTTTTTGTATTTAAACACTTAAATACAAAAAAAACAATTTTTTTTTTGTATTTAAACACTTAATAATATACTAAGATTGACATTGACCTATTTGGATTATAAATAAATCCCTGTAATGGCTTAATTATTTTGCTGTTTAAAATTTTGCTGTTCTTAGTCTCACTTTAAATAACTTTAGTGAGCTTTCATGATTTTTTTAAAACCATAAAGCAGTGGGTTTTTTGTCAATACCAACTGGTTCATGAGATAAGAAGATACCAATATTCAAAGAGATGAGCCCAACTGTTTAACTCTTACTTGTATTTTGAGTCTTATTCCACAGGAGTGCATTTGCATCGGATCCACTGAGAAAATGGTAGCCAGTTTAATTAAATCTAAGATGTGTTTTAATCCCAGGGCTATCTCAAAGGACCTCATCTCCATCTCTCAACCAGTGAAATATGAGGTTTTGTCTGACAAAGAAAGAAAATACAAGTACTGTACTCATTGATTCAGAGAGAAAGTAGAATGAAGTCTGGGTGAGAGAGAGGAAAAATAAAGGAACTTTAGATCAAATCCTTACATGAACCTTCCTTTCTAAAACACTCTAGAAGGAAAAGGCTTCATTTCATCAACTTGATTTCATAGGATTTTGAGCAGGACAGCTATTAGCAGATATTCATATTCTACTCATGAAAACTTTCCCTTCCCTCCTCCAAACCCCTATCACTCACATCAGTACCATCCATCTAGCAAATGCTAATCTACATATGCCACCTACTATATTATTAACTTTGTCAAACAGCCAGGAGACAGAAGTGCAGGTTTGAAAGAACCAGCCATGCCAGATTAGCCAGATTCACTATGATGACTGGTCTATTTCCCACTCTGTGAATCAAAGGGCCTCTACAGACATGATATATCTTAATTTTGGTAACTCATTCAACCAGTGATAGCTCCTGTGCCAGTGAGGTTTATTCACCCATTCAGGGCTGTATTTTCAGCAGGGACAGAGGGTTTTAAATGCTAAAGCTCTAATCAAGGTTGAATTCAGGAGTGGAGGAATAACCTAAACTATTCCATCCTACACTGCTCCATGACAAGCAGGTCTACGTCTGCTGATTGAGGTTTCTGCATTTTTCACAACTTGGCTCCATTGTCTAGACTGAGATAACCACCATGCATATAGCTAGGGTTCGACTTCTTTATGTTACAAGAATGAGCTGCTTTTGTCTAATTTTTTTTTTAATTTGGAAGAATATTTGTGGGGGGGGACTATTCATTTGTTTTAATGGAGGCACTGGGTATTGAACCCAGGACCTCATGCATGCTAAGCATGTGCTCTACCACAGAGCTATACCCTCCCACCCGGTCTCATCCTCCTGTACACTCTTTACTGTGAGATGGAGAACAGGGCAAATTTAGTCAATGTTGAAAGAGGAAATCCTGAAGGGAGATTTGACCCTTGAAGACTAAGAATTCTCTTACGCTTCTCTCTGTATTAAAATTGTGTGCTTATTAGGTAGGGGTGGCTTTGGGTAAGACTTGTGGGAAGATGGAGATATTTTTGCAAGAATTAAAAAATTTACATGTCACTGATTCCAAAATACCAGATTTGAACACCACAGTATTAATATACTACAAAAGCAGTCTATCAGGAGAATGAACAGTTTATCTGGGATAATTTGGAAATTTTTCAAAGGCCCTCTTTCATTAGTTCTTCTATAAAAGCATAAAAGTTCATTTATTTTTTTATAATCTGTATTTTGGACTTGAAGTGACCATAGGAGGCCAAACACCTAATAAAGAGTGGTGAAGATTTTTTTTAAAGTGTCAGATAATCACTGAGCTCTTACATCTGATGAACGCCCTCTCTCCAGGAGCAGGACCCCTATTATAACGACATATATAATCTGTACATTAGTACTGGTTTATCTACATGACCAAAGTCTTCCCCCTGGAGGTTTCTGCTTTATTACATTTCCTGGACACACTGACTTGATCAATCATGTCAACCACAGACCACATAAATTAGCAAGAAGAGGGATGTTCCTTCTGCAGAGTAGTAAAGCATTTGGACCAGTCCCTAATGAGTCCTCAACAAAGGGACAAGCAAGAGGAACAGGAAGTCAAGCTCTCACACCAACCAGTTCTATGATCTCGAGGGCGGCCACATCACCACCTGGGACATTTTTTTAACATCTCTACAATGTGAAACATAACGCTGTATTTGCCCAGGCTGTCTTACTAGTTTGCTATGGTGATTAAATCAAGGTGGTGCTCTTTTAAGAGTGGGAAGGGCGATATTTTAATTAAGGAAAGTTCCTGGCTTTTGAACTTAGGCTTCCTCCAAACCCCCTACAAGTGAGCAAACGTTTCTGCCCTATTTGAGCGCCGCCCCGCAGTGACCCTTTCTTTGATGCAAGCCCTCCTCTGCTGCGATGTGACCTTCCATAGGAGACACAAGAGACGGCTCGCTTCCTCTATGCTCACTGCCCTTCTTTCAGTTGAAGGCCCCTCTGACACTGCCCTCTCCAGCAGGGTTTTCCAAATGGCTATTAACCTCCAACTTGACTTCTAAACTCTTGCTCTCAAGCCTCTGGAAGGTCAGGTTTTAAAGGAATAGGGAACTCAGCAGACTTCAGTGGGCCAGGATAGGCCAGGAAAAAGAGCCCAGCAACCCTGAAGAATTTTTTGACTCTATTAACTAATACATCACTTTATGCATAATCTAAGCACCCAGCCACGACCATGTTTACATAGGATTCTCTTGTGTTTTGAGTTCCAAATAAAATATGCTTACAAACTGGGTACTGCCAGGCTTATTAAAATGCTTCCTCCTGATTTGCTGCAACTGCTAATGTTGCTTACAATGAATCTGCATGTTGGATGCAGGAATTGACATTCCTGAATTCTATTTTCAGTGTAAGTATTCACTGAAACCTTGATCAAGTCATACTCTTTTTCTCCATCTGTGAAATGGGTGTGCTGGCCTTGCTCCTTACAGGGCAAACTTCAGAAAGAATAAAACTGCTTTCTGTTGAATAGGTAACAATTGCCTTTGCTTTCTCAAGTAGAGGAAAAAACAATGAATTGTTTTGACTAGAACACCAGAATGAGCTTCCAACAACTTACGTATTTCTGAAAACAAGCCAAAGTCATTTTAATTCTGTTTTTCCAGTGAGCAACTTGGCATTAATTTACATATATTCTTTTAACCATATCATGAAATGATTTTTCTTCTTTTGAAAACTCATGGCCAACATCTAGTCAAAAAAAGGAAGTTCTAATTATGAGGAGATTATTATTTTATCATTTGCACTGATTTGGCTCATTAGACCGATAATCCTTTTCCCCTAGCCCACAGACTGAAAACAATCTTTTTCTTCTGATTTCTGAGACTGAAATCAACTATTTTAACAAACGTTCAAAGCACAGTGAAGCCTGGCCAATGTGACCCTTAATAATAACAATAACCAGGGAAGAGATCAATTTTCATACTCCATTTGAGGGCCTTTTTATTAATCATTCATGAAAGTCGCAGGGCTTCATCTTGGTGGCTTCATAAAAATATGTTATATTCGAATTACGCTATAACATCATGGTGTCCAGCCAGCCAAATTCAAACGACATTCAGTTTATACACCTCTAATCTCTCCAAGTGCTTCAATGGGTCATTTATAGAATTGACTCTTAATGGTTAGAAATTAAATTAGAAAGGAAATATGCACCATGCTTCTGCTGCATGAAAATGAAAACTTTTTCCCCCCCTAGTTAAGTGGACCATCTTTCTCTTTTGGATATTTAACAAGAAAAAGAACTAATTTAATGGAGTGAGCTCATTAATGCTACACTAGCCCATCTATTAGCATGTGTCTTGAGTGCAAAGACAGCGAAGTGTTACTCAAACGTGTCTACAGCCTGAATTTACTAAAAGCACTTTCCTCTCAGATTCACCCTGTCAGGCATTTACTCAGTGTTAGGTTTTTTTTATCAGAGGATCCAATCTGTTTAAGAAGGAGTATACATGATGTCCTCTTTACCCTTTTTTCCCCTCGAATGAAAATGTCACCCACATATAATGGTAATACATCAGTTATACAGCAAAATATTTATGAAACAGGAACATTGAAAAGAAGAGGATATGAAACAGCCTAAACACGTAGAAAATAACCCACTGACATAAAGCTAAGACCCACATTAATAGCTTGAAGAGGAAGAGCTGGTACTTAAGGACAGTTTCATTTTGTTTAGATGTAATATGTTGTAGAGCAATTAGATGTAACCTATGGACCAAGGGACTCTGAGGTAAGTGTGGTACAGGCTTTAGAGAGATGGGAAGGAATCCCTGAATCAATACTCTACATATTGATTATTATCTCAAGGCTATTAACATGGCTTTCAAAGTACATTCAGAACTACTTCCCAAGAATACAAAGATACTGTTATTGCTAATAGAATCAAATTTTATTTTCAAATTTTGCTAAATTCATGATAATGGGTATTGTCAAAATTTTGTTTTTGTTTTTTCAATTGGTAGATGGCAAAAGAGTAATTCTATTAGGTTTCATAAAAATCTTAAAAAGATGTCCTCATAAACAGAAGATATCAAATTATCTGTGTGTGTATGTATCACGTATCATATATACACACATATATTCTAATATTTAAGTTAACTGTTTATGGCATGCAACTGATTCTGTAAGTTGGCTCAAGTTGTTTAAAGATTTTTGCTGTCCTGACTTGAATGATCACAAATTATCTTTCCTCCTTGTTGAAGCAAGTCTCTCTTAAGAATTCAGGTTCTAACGTCATTTTCAGTCACCATCCTCATGACCATCTGGCCAGATTATGTATACAACCCTTTAACAGTAACACAGTACTGAGTTTGTACTTTCCCTGCTCACAATAAGAAGTCTGGGCAGTACAAATAAGAAACATTTACAAATAAGAAAACTGAGGCTCAGAGAGGTTTGCGGGTCTTTGTGTCCAAATTCCTGGTAGACCCGGAAATAAACCCGTGACTACTGATTCTAAAGTCTGCGTGTGGTCCTTGTACCACATCACCATCACATGCACCCTGACAAAATGAGTCACTAAGTATGTCACTAATTAAAACCGCAATGCAAGACTTTATAAAGCTATACACAAATAAAAGACATTATTCTGTTTACTATTACATCAGTGAATGTAGAAATTACAGGGAGAAAAGAAGTAATGGGGAAAATCTACTCTCTCAGTCTCTCTAAGCCTCACTCCTCATTCAGATCAAGTTATTGGAACTGCCATCCCTTGTCACGGATGCTGTGAGTAAAGATGAAAAGTTGGCTTGCGGAGAAAAGATAAATAGAACCTGGAAAGGGCCGAGGGGGAGAGATCAGGAGGGTGGAGGGCACTGGACTCTGGGAGAAGAGAGCTGAGAACAAATGGCGATGGTCGGGCTACTTCACGGAGAAGAGCTCCACGCAGAGTGTTAAGGAGACCAAAGGCATCCAGAGCATCACCCTCCACTGTCCGCCTGATTCCAAGGGGGCGGATCGTATCCTTGCGCAAAACTACCTCTTCGTTCCTTTCAGCCACCGAGTTGGAGTTTGGAGGTTGCTTCGGCTGGAGGTCTGACCCTGGAAGCTATTTCTGACGGTTTCACTTAAGAAGTTCCGGTCACGGCTTTCATTCCTGTGGGGGCCAATTATCTCTTCTCTGACAAACAGAAACACAGCTAGTCCTTAGGGGCCCCCTCGGAAGGCATGCCCACAGTTAATGGGTCAGTGGAAACCACCTCTGGATACAAAGACACCAAAGATTCCTTTTCTAGAATGACACACAGCCACAAACCCTGCTGGTGGGCTTCCCGTGATGGTAACTAACAAACAGCTCCTATATATAAAAGGGAGTGTGAGTGTTTCAAAGGAGATTCTGCCTTCTTGAGCTGATACTCAGTTCAAAACAGAAAATTTATAGCTGCCTACAGCATGCCAGGGTGCACATGCGCCTAGCAAGTCAACTCACTCTTTTAGATGTAGAATGTCTAGTTAATGATTAAGTGACAATTATTGACTCCAATCTTACTTTCAAAGTAATTGTTTTTCTGTTTTGTTTTGTGTTTTCTCTAACAGTAAAGCAGAGAGAATTCCATGACATCTTACTGGTGGATTAAGATAGCTTTAGATGTAATTTAAAGTTTTGAACACGGCCAGGTAATTTTCATTCCTTTACCTCCATCTGCCCCACCCCACCCCCCTGTCACACCCACCCGCACCCTTATACCAATCACTCCAAGAATTAGAGGGGAACTTTAAAAACTGTCTCTGGATATAGATTTATGAGCACTGACTAAACGAGTGGTTTTAAGTTGCCCTCATGATGGATCACATGAACCAAATCAGCCTGTCGACTTCAAGTATAAGCTGCTTGTCACTGGAATGTGAAATTAGAGGCAGTGAGCACATAAAACTGCCTCACCGGTATGTATGAAATCCAGTAAAATTCCTTCTGTCTCATAGCCTAATGTTCAGCATTATGACTTTGCGGATGAGAAAACCGGTAAACTGAGGTCAAGGAAGGCCATTTGCTGAAAACTGGACAGCTCATGATTTGCACATTAGGAAGTAAGATCAAACTCCTTGCTGCTACTGCTACTGAGTTTTATTATAATTCCTGCCTCTCCACATTTATAAAGACCCCTAAAGACTAGGACTCTTGCCCATGAGTCAGTCAAGCAGGCTGAATCTGTGTCTCTGACTTACGCATAAGTTGCAATACTCACTTATCATTTTTGCCTGTTGGCCTCTCTGTACCCAGTCTGCTCATAAGCCTTAGTCCCTCACCCAAAAGAGTGAGAACCTGAGGTACTGGGATATTAGAATCTCTGCCTCCAGGCTCTGGAAATCATGCAATTTACTATTTCTTCCTGTGTTAACTGGTCAAGTTCCTAAACAAAGCACTGAGGAATAGCTTAGCATTAGCATCATTCCCAATTTCCCAATTTCATCTCTACTACGTGTTAAGAATATCATTTGCCTTTCCTGTCCAAATGTGGACATCTGGTTTCTCGGCTAGTTACACATTTGGATGGTATACTGTTTCATGAAATGGTTGTGGAAGTTAATACATGTCATTTCTCAGTATAATAATTGGCATGCAGTAAGTAGTTAGAAGTTAATTCTGCCTCCTTGAGCCTGAATTCCAACTAATTTGAGACGTGATGATCTTAGCTGATTTTCTTTGGTTCAGTCATCACTGATTCACTTTAAAAGCTTAGAGAAGGCCTATTTGGGGCCCAGCTCTCTGCTAGGCACTGAACTTCTGAACCTGTCTGTCCTTCCGCGGTCTGGTCTGTGAAAGCGACATGAGATTCCCAAACTACAAGGTACACCAGCAGTTGCCCTGGTCCAGCTCAACTCTGGAATCTACTCCTTTGCAGCTTTTGTCCCTACTTTCCCGTATGCCCAAGCTCCTTGTCACTATGTTTCACTGTCCCAGTATGGACAATATGATCTGGGGAGAGGAGATCACCTCTCTGAGAAGCTGAGATAAAATCAAGTTAAAGGATGCAATAAAATGAGGAATACAAAGCCAGAAACATTGGGGAAGAAATGAACAGAGCAGTTCAAGAGGTAGAATTTTTAACTATAGGAAAAGAATCACTATGACCTTGACTCACTTTTATAATACCTACCTATGAGCTGGAGACAGTAACAGTACCTGCCACCTAAGGTGGCCGCGTGGACCAAACAAGGTAAGAAATACACAAATTCCATAGGAAGTATTTAATGTTGATTTTTCAATAACAGCAACTATTACACACAATAACTGTTATCTAAATGCACATATGCTTGTTATTTATGTGACAGGCAGGAAAACAGGAACTTATAAAGTGTTAAAGAAATGACAAGCAAGCACCGCAACTACATAAAAATAATAAGAGCTTGATGTCTCTTGAATTATTTGTCTAGAATAAATGAATGCGTCCCTCCAGAGTCTACTTAACGTTAGTGGATCAACTGAATTTGATGTACAATCCAAATTCCTACAAATAAAGGAAACATGCTCACTTTGTATTGATTTGCCTACTTTTCACAGAACATTAGAAAATCAGCCTGTATAAAGTATACTGGTGCCCAGAGACTGTTTTTTTTTTTGTTTGTTTTTAGGCTCTCAAAAGCTGGTTACTCTTGGCTTGCTGAGCAAATGCAATTTTTGAAAAACAGACAGATAAAAGATGAACAGTCATCCCATCTTTCGAAAGTCTACCTTTAAAAATTAACATGGGAAAGTAAAAAATTAGTTAGACAATACGTTGAAGCTGTATGAATACATAAAAAGTTGTCTCCACCCTGGATATAAAAATATAGTGATTTTGATTTCTTCTCTTGTTATGCCTGTAAACCTGGTAACATGGAGTGAAGAGTTTCGACACTAATTTTTATAATGCAGTCTTTTTTTTCTGGGGCTAGAATGCCAATTTTCAATTCAAGTGTACTACAATGGTACCATAACTGCCACTGGAATTAAAAATAAAATAAAATGAGTTATTTGGACTATACTAGCCAAAAAAGGATGTGTGTTTGTGTGGTATGCATATTTTGTACTGAAAAAGCCATTATTTGATATTCCCATTATTCTACCCATAGTAAATTAGTACGGTATGATCTGTCTTAACTTATAAGAAAATCACTGAGCACGCAGTTAAAATCTATTTGTAAGATTGTAATTGCAGTAAAGTAGGCTGTTTAAACAGTTCCCTTATTGCCTGTTGTATATTATCTCCATTTCTTTCAATATCCAGTGCTGGAATGAGGCCCAGCACAGAGGGGGTGCTGAGTAAGTGTCTGTTGAACAGATGAATGTTGAATGTCTGCAGTCACCTTAAGGTGTCCGTTTAGATTCAACTGGCCCTCAGCACAAGACTTGACATTGGCCATTTTCAGATTCTTCCTTAACTTAATTTGATATTTACTTGGAAAAGAGGAGCAGGTTAAGAGGATCCAGGGGATTTTGGTTTGTAGAAAATGATGGATAGAATAACTTAAAGTGAAACAAACAAACAAACAAAACTTTATGACTAGGTTTTTAACCAGGTATCTTCCTGTATTTCGGGGAAACACACGCTATATAAAAGAAAAGGCAGTGACGGAGATTGTGGCTGATTCCAGTGTTCGTGGGGTGGTTCGAATGACCGCCACTCGGGAACTCTACTGCCTTGGCAAACGTGGTAATTTCTAGACTGAGTCTTAAACACTTTAGGAAACTACACAGCATTTAATACAGTGACTAAAATTATAGAGACATCAAGAATAATTTATAAACAAGTGATATAAAAATAGGAAAAAATCGAGCAACATGATCTTAAGAGGGCTAGGTAAGTTTCAAATTCCATTCTTAACCCACTGTGATTGACACACTGGTGGGTAGGGTCACTCCACTTTGAATAAAAAGACAGCGAACAGATTATACACCTGTCATTAGTTGTAGTCCTTTACTTGTGGACTTTCCCTTCTTAGCAATTTTGAAATAAGAATACAAATCCTGTTTAATTCCCTGTTCATGCGTGATTAGAAGCACACAAAATTTTAAAAAGGAGGTAATACTGAATCTATGAAACACCACGAATTTGTTAATGTGTAAAAGAATAAAAGGCTAACTAAAGACATTTATGGCTGTTATTAATTTATCGACCGAAACAGGTTAAACAAACTCCTAGATTTAGAATGTGTTCAGTAACATCAAATGAAATCTAACCTTAGAAATCACCCCACATTTTCTAACTTGGGAAAAACAAGCGGACTCAAAAAAACATATACATGATTTAAGTCTCATATTCTGAAAAACTTCTATCAATTCTTTTCTGAAAATCATCGTAACAAAATGCAAATGAGTGAAAGTGAGACTCTAGAGCACAACGGGTAGAGAGGAAGTGTTTTCTAAGGAATGGATTAAAAAAACAACTTGCAAGGAAGCATGAATCATCCTTTTCCATTCAAGCTGCTAAACAATGTTCAATGCACATCCTAGTCACGTGCTTATTAAGAGCTAACAATGAGTCACAATTGAGAATGAAGATAGGCAGAACTTGACTGCACAGAAAGTGCCAATAATGGATTTTCCCCTCTACAACGGGATCAACCAATGAGACAGTGTGTTTAACAACTGGCTGTAATAAACCAGTTAAAAATATAGTTACAAGGAGAAGGGGGTAAGATTTTAATGCCTATTTTTGAGAAATATTTCTGAAAGTTAAAGCTAATTGCTGAACTAATTACACTTCTCTTGAATTTCTCAGACACAAATGATGTGCTTCCAGATTAATTAACTTCACTTCTGAAAAACTGGGAGTGATTCCAAATTTTGACTGTCTGCTTATTCAACTTCTATGGAAAATATTCCTTTAAAGCTCTGCCCTCGGGCACATGACTTTAGAGAGCTTTCACAGGGTGTAAGTAGAAATTCAGAAATAAATCGCTGCCTTAGCAGTTGATCTTCCATACTTCAAGATGGTGAGAAAAAAAAAAAATTCTGGTATCTCAAAATTTTAAGATTCAAAAAACAAACAAATAACCCCCCAATACCTAGTTTAGTACTGTAATCTCTAGTTCTATCTGCTTTCAGTTCTGTGTGCCCAAGAGCAACAGTGTTCTCTCATGGCCTGGGGCACCGTAGTATTTAATAAGACTTTATTCGTGGGTTTGAATAGTGTTCTTGTTTGCTTCCCAAATCAAGCTGAAAAGTCCATGTGCTCTTTCTGCTCAGCCTCCTAAATGTGAACACTGAAACCAGAAGTTCAATTCACCGGCTAGAATGCAAGCTATCGATATTCCTTTGACTCCTTCTGTTATAAAATTCTATGCTAGATTTTTCCATCCTAAAACAAAAACATGGAAAAGCAGTCTAATAAATAATCAAGTTACAAAAGCTACTTTTTATGAGCTTTGCTGCTCTGGGGCATATTCTGTTGCCCACGATGCTTTCTTTAAAAAAAAAAAAATTCTTGAGATGGTTAAGGGAGCAGGTACAAAATAAGCTACATTGCCTGTGAGCTTTTGTGCCTTGATCCTTCCCACTTTCCTTCTGTGCTCTACACCAGGTTTACAGTTACCGGACTTAATTTCAGCTGCTTAGCTAGGGGCACTATTCCCATCCATGGTTATGAGTAAAGTTTTCCCGGTAGAGCTGGCTAGTCCTATCGGGGAACCAGCCAGCTCTACCGGCTGTCAGCAGGGTTTGTGAAAACGGGATGGGCAAGGGAATCAGCCGCTGTTTTAAACAGGAGAGATGTTTTGGCTCACTTTCAAGAGGGAACAACAACACATAATTAACTGGGTCAGGCATGACCAAGGGCAGATGGCAACAGCCGCCCAGTGGGGAGCGAACCATCTAGAATAAAGATTCTTGCTGGGCAGTAATAATCCTCCGAATTAGGAGGGACTGCGGATTTTCCCAGTTCTCTCTCAGAAACTGTATGAGTTTAAACTACCTTAATTTGTCTAAAAACCTCCTAGAATACACACACAGACACACACAGACACACACAGACACACACACAGAATATACTGGAGCTGATTGCAAAATACAAATGAAATTTAACAGCAGGAAGAAAATACAATAATGTTGTGATTCAGTTAATAATAGCTAGTATTTTTTTGAGAGTTGAGAACAGGCCAAATAATACACTGAATTCACTGAAGCACTATTTGATTCCAGGTTTGCAACATCTCTGAGGTACGGACTATCATTAATTACTTCCTTTTTAAAAATAAGAAAAATTTAAACATAAACAAGCTGAGGAATATGCCCGAGACTGCACTGTAAACTGCCACGCAAAGTAGTCAAGTGTGAACATACACAAAGAAAAGGGAGAATACACAAAGAATCCAAAGTCCAAACATCACTTGATTTTATATATATATATATACACACACATATATATATATACACGTATATACACATACATATATATATATGTGTATATACGTGTATATATATATGAAAGATGCATAATTCTCAAGCCAGAGGGAAAGATGGATAATTACATAAATGTTGTTGGGACAACTAGCTAGCCATCTGGAAAAGTATTAATAAAGTGAGATCCTGACCACAACCAATGAAACAGGATCAATTCCAATGGATAAAAGATAAATACAATGGTAAATAAATACATAAGATGACTACTAGAATAAACCAAGAATTCTTGTATAATCTTGAAATAGAGAAAGATATTCCAGCTACTACATAAAATCCCAAAGTCATTAATGAAAATATTTATACATTAAATTCAATTAAACATTTTAAAGTTTTTTTGGTGAAAAATACTGAAATGTTTCTATAATTCCAAAAGGAATTATTTTAAACCACCAAGATACATGTCCCTCCTCCCAAAATACCTACTTACTGATGTAAATTAATTTGGAAATAAAAGCCTTTCCCTGTTTCTCTTCCCAAATACAGTACGAAAGTTGTCGTCCTCTGCTTTGCCATGGCCAGGTAATTTATGGGTCAGGATACCCAGCAGGCACTAATTAGTGTCAAAACATCAAAACTGGAGGAACCCTGGTGATTACTGCATCCTACTCCTATTTTATAAATGAGAAGAAGTGGCAAGTGACCTGCTCAAAGTCACAAAACAAATTGATGTTTGTATCACTCACCTGGGGAATTTCTCCTGTTACAGACTGCCTCAAACTAGCAAAGCAAAGCAGAAGGAACCAGTTTGTAGCTGGGATAGTAAACCTTGATCCAATGGTCTAAGGAAATGGTAATTATTAGTAACAGTATGTGTCAAGCTTTTTCTACAAACCAGAGCCTTGGATACACTTCACAGACATTTAACCTATTAAGTAAAGTTCTATCGTTATATTCCTATGAGAAAACAGAGACACTGATTCAAGGTCACCACTAGCAAGCAGGGGAACCTGGACCTGAATTCAAGCAGCCTTATTTCAGACTCCTCCTCTTAATAGAAGCCAATGAACAGTGAGTTTGTTGAGTACTAGCTGAACATGACCATGGCAAGTTAAACATTAGTCCCTCACAATTCCCAGATGTACACAAGAAACCAGTTCCATACCTCCAGGATAGACACTTTGATGGCCTTCCATCTGCCTATTCCAACCCAAGTCCTGTTCAGATCGCTGTTTGATTCTAATCTTCTGGGCAAAGTTTTCCTTGAACAACTTGTCTGCATGGACCTTCCTGTTGTCTGAACTACTGAGTCATTTACAGTTGGTATCACAAATTTATAATTTTATTACACCTGTTAGTGAACTGACCTCTAAATGTTTTCACATGTATTTGGTTTGACTCAAAATAACTTGTAGACCAACTGAAAAGAAATGAGATTCTGTATACAACTTTTACATTCCCTGAACATCTAAAAAAGCAAAACCACAGGAAATATTTAACTGACTGATTGCTTAATGATCCCAAACATATGTATTCCATCACACTAGCACGTGCCTTTTCCACAAGTTATACATGGGATAACACTCTTCCCAGCTCAATTTCACCATTTTTTTCGATGAAAGACATTTTCACATATTGAGGTATCAGAAAGTCATTCTGGCTTATACATAAGTTAACATGAATTTCATGCTAACTAAAAAAAGCTTGTTTGTGGCTTATCAAATACATACTGCACATCTGCTTTAATTATTAAAGAAAGTGGAACACTGATAAGAAGTAAAGCATGTCTATGATAAAAATAAAGATTAAATGCCTTCCTTCCTTCCTTGGATGCCAACACTGGTCCTCCTTTGATAAGATTCCCTTCTCAGGAGCCAAGTTATACCGACTCTGTGTACATGCAGATTTGTATTTTTTTTTTTTTTTGAAACCTTGAAGTAACGTATCCCTGGTTTGTTTGATATTGTTCTGACAAGACACAATACTGGGCTGAAAACCATGCTTCTCCAGAGCAGTTTCTCAGAGTTATCTGAGACTCGGCTGTCTGAATTCCAGGCTACATTTTCAGTTTGGCTCATATAAAGCCCTTTCTATTCCTATTACAGATCGTTCATTACTTCTGCTGACACTTTTATATTCATTACGCTCCTGCCCATCCAAAATTGCAAGACAGGACAGAAAGCACTGTTGTCTTTTTTGCTGGTCAAATTTATACTCTACTAATTTAAAAAGTTCAAGTCAACCGAAACAGCCTTCACATTTATGTGTTCTTATCCCTTCTTTTCCTCCCCTTCTCTTTTGTTATAGCTCTCTTTGCAAAGATTAATGTAACAGATAGATTAGGCTCATCATTGGGATACTGTCCTGTTTCTTGTAACTTACATTTACCCCCGTATTTTTAGCCTTGTTTGAAGAATTTGCTCTACTGGGTGTGCGTGTATTGAGGGAAGAGGGAAAAGGTCACAGGGATGAATGAGGAATGGGTCTTTGTATAGTCATAGAGTTGTCATTTGGCTAGTGGTTTGATGGATTTATAATTTGCAACTGAAGAACTAAATTTAATGCACCATTATGGCTAAACTGTTCTGCTTGTAAAAAAAAAAAAAAATATATATATATATATATATATTTATATATTTTATATTTTCTTCCTGACAATAAAAGAACTGCTAGTCTAAGCCCTCAAGCACCATGAGGCCCACACACCCTAGTCCTCTGTGGGTCATCTCCATGCCCAGCACTGATGAGTCAAGGTCATCTGAGCAGGGAGTTCCCTGATTCCACTGTAGCACAATGGCTCATGTTGACTATGACTGGTCAGTGTCTGTGCCTTACAGAATGTTAAACAGTTTGACCATATTTCTGGGTATATACGTTCAAAGATACATCTCAGACCCAGAGTTCTATGAAGGAAGTGAGTGGCTTGGTGGCAAGACTTTCAAACCAAGTCTAAATAGAGAACATAGCACATATTTATATGTGCATGTTACAGGAAGGGATTTCACATAAGGGACAGATGAAGAAAAAAATAATAACAATGACAAGGTCGGTTCCAAACTGAAAGACCATCTCAGTAGAAAGTGTTTCATATAAAAATGCACACCTGTTACCTGTAACGTCAGGACTTCACACAGGATGGAGCTTTAGCATGTGTGCTCAAGAAGTCCAGCAGGCTGACTCCTGACTGCATGGTGGGTCAGAATCCATGACAATATTCTCTAAATCTGCACCCTCTGACAGATCTTTGTCCTTATCTCCTATCTCAGTCATTTACTTTTTGCACAGATCTCTGCTGATCATCCACTGCATACACTTCCAACCTCAACCACTACTGAGCTCCCTATGGAGGTCCCCTCCACCACTTATCCCAGTTCAGGCTCCACTATGAACATTTTCCAACTGTTAGCTCTCCACACTAGAAGAATAGGCTCAGCAATCCCATTCCTGGGCATAAATCTGGAGAAAACTCTAATTCAAAAAGATACATGCACCCCAAAGTCCATAGCAGCACCCTAAACGTCCATTGAGAGATGACTGGATAAAGAAGTTGTGATACACAGACACACACACACACTGGAATACTATTCAGTCACAAAAAGTAAAATAAAATAATGCCATTTGCAGCAACATGGATGGACCTAAAGATTATCATACTAAGTGAAGTAAGTCAGACAGAAGACAAATATATGGTATCACTTACATGCGGAATCTAAAAAATGATACAAACAGACTCACAGACATAGGAAACAAACTTATGGCTACCAAAGGGAAAAGGAGGGGAGGGATAAATTAGGAGTTTGGGATTAGCAGATATACACTACTATATATAAAATAAACAATACTGTATAGCACAGGGAATGATAGTCAATATTTTTAATGACCTATAATGAAAAAGAACATATACATTTGTATAAGTGAATCACTACGCTGTACACCAAACACTATAAATCAACTATTCCTCAATTAAAAAAAAAAACTTAACTCTTTACATCATTAAACCCCTTCCCTTCCACAGCATTATAGTCCATAAAGAAATCTGGTGGTACTTTTCTTTAATGCATGCTTCCTGTTAGAGAAGTGAGCTGTGAGGATAAATTCACTACATGCTGGAAATCCATCAAATCCCTGGAAAGAACAACTGAAATGAATGCCATTAACTTATATTTAAGGGTTTATTTTGCCCTTTGCTATTGCTTCTATTAAAGGATGCATTATGGCAGCTACATACTCTGCCCTATGATGGAGGACCAGCATTTTACATGGAACTGGAACATGTTAACTGAGACCTCTCTCTGGTTTCAGGAAGCTGTGCCTTATCTGATGCTGGAGCCAGGCTTGCACCCTCTACTTGTTCACTCCAGAATTTTGTAGGGTCTTTTTCCTTTGGGTAGAGGTTGGACTGCTGTTGAAATCACAGTATCACCATAGTGGGGCCATTGCTGCATTTGGTCCATTGCTGTATTGCATATGGTGGCTTTTTCTATTTGGTCAAGATCATCCATGGTGATTACATTACCTTTTACACAGTGATTACATTGCCTTCTACTATCTTTCACTCTTAAAACAGTGCCAATATACAGCTCTCTTTCAGAGCACCCATAGGTCACCAGGAAGGCGCAGTGAAGAAATGTAAGCCGCTGGGTAGCTCAGTCTTCTTTAAGATATGCTGCCTTTTCCTGGTAACACATGGGTAACATTGTTGAAAACTGCTCTCAGACCTCTCCTAGGGCTTGATTTTAAGCTTATTCTGTGTCTCCTCTGTCTTTCTTTCCCCAAGGGAACTGGGATGCATCTCAGTGAGTTCATTTTTCACTGACATCTTGTCAAGAAAGAGGTCGGATGTTAGCACAGATGAATACCTCTTGGACAGGTCTTTTCATTGTGTTCGGCAGAAAGCTGCCTTTCTTTAATGGCAAATTCTTATCTTTCTTTGACCAAAAAAATAGTTTCTGTACTTACTTTATGGAATATACTACCCATAAAGCACAAGTCCTGAGCCATTCATTCAGAACCTCTTGTTCAGGGATTCTGATGGCCACAATCAGATCTCCTATAGATACCACTGGGAGACACACATCAGGAAGCAGCCCTGCCTTTCTCTGAGTTCACAACGACTAGACATGAATAAAAGAAGTAACATTGTATGTTTTCAGAGAAGAATGAACTTTAGCTTTAACTCTACATGTACCTGCTCTTTGTCTTTGGACTAGTTTCTAGTTATTTGCTCCACTTCTCCTATTTGGGATACAGGGATAATAAAAATCTAAATCTTTCAGTATAGTTCTTAGAATATGGTATATTAGAAAAATGAAGGAATCAATCAATAAAATGGTGAGTTAATGTGAGGAAATGATTGCAAACCACTTTGGAATATGGTCAAATTACACACAATAATGGTAGAATTAGGAGACAAATTATTATTTGTGTAGAAAAAAATACAGGAAGGCCATGCATTAACCAGAGCAAGATGGAGATGATGTCTCTTAAATGGAGAACTCCTATACTGAGTGACTACATGGTGCCTTGGGTTAGTGCCAACTAATACCTCAAAGGTCCTCAGGACTCCTAGATTTTATGCCCACTTTTTCCACCGAAACACACATACTAAGTGGGGAAACTAAAACCCTGGAATGTTGAATGGCAGGTGGAAGGTCACATAACCATTTATTATTTATTAAATCCCCCATAAATCTTGGTCAATTTGAATTTTTTTTAGCATTCAGTCACTGCATTACATATTGTATTGGTTAATTTGTTATTATTCTCTGTACTGACACTAGAACACTAGCTCCAAAGAAAGCTGTTTGTGTTCTGTCTACTACTACTACTACATCACCTAGAATAGTGACTAGTATATATTAGGGCACCCGATAAATATTTGCTGAATAAATAGATGGATGGCTATCTAGTAAACAAAACCCAGAGTACACATTTCCTAATTGTAAATCTACAGTTCATCCCAGTATACCACATTGCCTCTCTGTAAAGCTAGTTTGCCATTTTATGCTTTAACACATTATAAAACAGAATCATATAATGAATCTTGGGTAAAGGATAATTTCCAATTCTATTCTTCTCCTGGTTAGGAAGAATGTAGCTTCTTGACTCACTTATTTCTACCATTTCAGTAGAAGCAAAAATGAAATTATTTAAAGTATGGAAGAGTAAAAACAAAGGTAGGTATATGTATACATTATATACACACATACACACATCATCTTCAATAAGAAGCCCTCTCTACTTAGCAGGTAAGAAAGGTGAAAAAAAAATTCTTCATACATCCTTAAAGCTAAATCCAATTACTAATTCTTTAATTAGTAATCAGCAAAATCTGTTATATCCTTTGCATAGACAGGGCAAACAATCATATTCTTAATACATTCAGCTATTATTTGTTCTATATTTTTTAATCAATGTGATTATTTTACATAAACGTAGAGAACACAGTCACAGAGACACACTTTGTATAGTCCCCAGTACATGCAAAAATGAGAGGTTCTTGATTGCCTCATATCTCTCTAGGATCTCTTCCTAGAACATCTCATCCACATAGTGAAGGCTTTGAAATTTATAACTCAAGTCTTGACTTTATACACGAGTTCCAGACTTGTACACTGATTACCTACCCAACATCCCTGAGATATCTAATAAGACCTCAATCTTAACCATACTCAAAACAGAATGCTTCATTTCTCCAAACTTGCCCCTCCCCAAATCTCTCCTGTCTCAGCTAACTGAATTATAACTCAGCTAGATACTCAGGCCAAAAATCCAGGGATCACCCTCAGTGCTTGTTTGTCCTTCATTCCCCGTCCTTGGTTACGTTTCCTAACCGTGGAACATGGGAGGGGATTCCTCAAGTGACTTGCTGGGGATGCTTCACTGCAGTGCTTCTCACCTTGAGCATGCACCAGCATCTCCTGTGGGGCTTGAGGAAGCACAGGACCCTGGACTCCACCTCCAGAATTTCTAATTAACTAGGACTGGGATGAGATCTGAGAAATCATAATTCTAACATGTTTTCAGGTGATGCTGATGCCCCTTCTCCCAAGACCATACCTTGATAACTACTGGTCAAAGGGGAGAAGGCGAATGAGAGAAGACAGATGGAGGGTGGGGAAAAGCAAAACTGTGGGCTCAGAAAGAAATGAGTGATTGACAGAGAGGCAAATATAAGCTCTTGGTAGCCAGTACTCCCAAAAGGTAGAAGATGACTCTCCAGCTAGAAAATGGTAACTGGACAGAGCACAGAGAGCACCTACCATACTCCCTAAACCCACTTCTCAGCTCCATCCCCAGAACAGGTACTGAGCGTAACCACTTCTCTCTATATCCACTGCTGACACCCAGCACACTCTCATTGCTCAGCAGATGGCAATTCCTTCCTCAGGCAGAATGGCTTACATAGTGTTTTATCTAGGGCAAGAGCCAATTTTCTGATATAGTCAACCTAGGATCTGCAGGTGGAAACAACTCAGTGACTTTTCTGTCAAAAAAGCTGCAACTGCAAGTTCAAAGTCAATGTCTGAAACAAAGGTCTGATGAAATCACCCCTCGACTGGTCTTGGTCTTACTTTCCTAGTGCATTCTCCATGCATCAGTCAGAGAATTTTTTCTTAATATAAAGCAGATTTTGTCACCTTTCCATGATTCTCCAGTGTTCTTAGAAAGAAATCAAACTTCTTTCCCTGGCCAACAAGGCCTCAGGTTTTTCGAACATTTGCAATTTCTCATTTCCTCTTCCTAAAAGCCCTACCCTACTGTCACCCCAAACCTCACCATGGCCTTTACCTCACAGAGATACAGACAAATGAATATTTCATATCATTCAGGCCTCAGCCCAAATGCCTCCTCCTCAGAAAGACCTGCACAGATCTTTCTACCTAAAATAGCCATGTCCCTAGTCACGTCCTGAATCATGTTATCTTGCCTTAGCTTATTCCCAGCAGCTAAACTCTATGAAGTCACCTGGGTTTTTTAAATCTATTTCCTTATCATCATGTCTTTTCCCATGAAAATGAGTTCCATGCCTACAGACTTTGTTTTCCAGTTCACTGCTCTGTCCCCAGAACCTGGAAGTCTCTTTAGCGCATAGTAGGAGTTGAACATTTTTGAACACATACAAATAATGTCCACGGATTGAATGAGGATTTTTTTTATTTCTCAGCCTTCAACTGCTCTACTGGCTGTAGGCCAGTATTTTAGTTATTCACTTCAAGTCCATGCACGGTCAGTTTGGATTAGAAAGATCCCAAGAATCAATCTGATCATGACTAATCAGCATAGTTCATACCTAGTTTCTTTAGGACAATGACTGTATCTGCGTTTTGACAGCTGGACCATCCATCAAAAAGACAGATCAAGCTGATTAGTTTGACCAAAGTTAGACTTTGAATGATTCTACAAATATTGGTGCCACTGAGAATTTGGGCACAATGTGATTGCATCAGTGCCCGAATATTAGCAAGAAATTCAATCTTAGAAAATGCAATTGATACCATTTCTCTAGTTAAGAGTATTGCCTGTCTGCCTCATGGAAACAGACCATGAGACCACAGCAAGGAAAGCCAAAGCAAAGTCATAAAAAAACATTTACTCAGGTACACGAGCAAACTGTGCCCAGGTGGATTTCAGAACCATGTGTGATTGGGATTTAGGAAGGCTTCCAGGAAAACATCCAGTAGCTGAATATCTGATTAATATAATGTAACCAACAAAAAGTCATATTTTCAGGCAGCATTTCTTTTATGATCTTTCTTCTAAAGATGTAGTTGGTCCCCAGATCAGTGGCATCAGTATCAACTCAGCATTAACTGAGAACTTTCTAGAACGGTTAATAAATCTAGCCGACCCCAGATCATCTAAATGAGAAACTCTGGGTGTAGAACCCAGTGCTCTGTGTTTTAATAAGCTCACCCAAGTCTGAGAACCTCTTGTACAAGGGAGAGTCAACCCATTGGTGATGGGCAGAGGTGAACTATATTTTAGTTAAAAGTACCTGCATTTAGAACTATAAGGTTTGGAAGGAAGTTAGAAACTGACATTCTGCTTTTAATTAACCAGGCAGTCCTCAGCAAAACACCATGTCCACCCATCTTATTTACAAAATGTAAAACTCAACTCCCAACATCACAGATACTGCTACAAAAACAAAGTGAAATCACTCCAGAAAAGTACAGTTATTCTCAGAATGATGAGTATTATTACAATTCACAGAGATATGTTAGGCTTTGCTATCAGCATAAATTTCTAAGCAATCATAATGTGTTTTGCCAAGCGAAGACGCTTTACCTGAATTGCCTAAATACGTATGATAATATTCAGCAATGTTGTCAGAAGAGGGGTGGGCGGGGGAGGAGCTCAGTTTCTCAGGAAACACCAATCAGCTCATCAATCCGCCTAGTTGTGCAATCACTCTCTCTAATGAGAGGTCTGTAATTGTCACTCACGATGATTTAACATGTCACTGTTGATTAGTACATGAGATGAAGATGTTTCAGGAGCAAAGTGAGACAAAGCTCACCTTATCCAGTCTTTGCTCTGCTCATGCCTGATTGTTGGGTAGCTGCAACCTTGTATTGTGACAAATTACAACTCCAACACTCACATGCAAACACACGTGCCTGAGCACTCGTGGATACACAGGCACACGTTTCATCATCCTATTAGAGATTTTTGCATCAATTAAAACAAAGGAATTTTATTTTCACATGTTATGGGGTATGTTGACTTACTTGTATATTTTCTCTTACTAAATAAAAAGATTTTATAGAAACTGGAATATGGTTAAGGGGGTTTCCAACTTCTGCTTTTTAACCCCTCAATGTGGTCTAACTACATAACCAAAAACCTTTTTTTTTTTTTTCTTGTGGATTCCTTCACATGTCCCTTGATCCAGACAAGTCAATCGTGTCACTTTCAGCTAAATAAATTGAAGGTCACTTCCATCTTTACTAAACCTATTTCCCTTTTCAAAACTCTCTTAATACATTCCCTCCATTTCTCCAAATTTGACCCATCCTTTAACACTCTCTTCAAATTCTAACTCAGGTCCTACTTTCTCCTAAAGTGATGAACTATTTTAACCTTTCCATTTTCTGAAGCCTTACGTAATTTACTGTTTTCTGAGCTCATTTGTTATTCATAAAACACACAGCTTTGAATTATTACATAATGTTGACATATGATCAACTCTCTAAATGTTAAGGTCTTTTAGGTTAGAGTCTGTTTTATGCTTCATTCTTCTGTTCTGAGCATCATCTGGTTCATAGTTAAGAAATAAATACTTGGTAAATTATTGTATGTGAGAGTTTAAAACAAAACTGTTGGCAGAATGATACCAATTTATGTCTTATGAAAGTTAAATGGTCTTTTTTTTCTAGAATCTTCTATGGGAACAACATAGCCAACATAATCACTGACGTTGTGTACAATTATAGGACATTTTTTTCTTACTAGTACACATAATTATTTTCTTAAGCAACTCTACAGATCCACCAGTCACCAGGAAAGAATTTCAAAAGCATTCAGTAAACCTCACTTTCCAAGACAAGAAAGTCGAACCATATTTTAAAATTATTTCCTCAATAAAAATGTCAAAGGAAAAATATTCCTGTTGGATAAGGAGAAAATCCTCAATAACAATAATCCCTAAAACTTCAAATGAATGAAAATTTCATATAATTTAGAGATAACAACAAATAGACAGTGCTCATCCAAAAACTACTGATGAACAATTTCAAAAACAAAGGAATGAAAATTTTACTTTATTCTTTCCCAGTGGTGTCTATCTGAATTCTTTGAAAACTATTAAGTATTAAACCAAGGTAAAAAGATATTTTTTAGCAATAAGAATCTTATAAATATATTTAACTTGAGTAATTAAATATGACTTTTAAAGAAGACCCATTTAAAAACTTAGTTTTAATGTATTTAATTTTAAGGAGTTTATATAGTTTTTTTGAATAAATTCACTCTGAATATATTTCAATTTGTTAAAGTGAAGATTCTTCAGTTACAGAATGAATGTCCGTGTCTCCCCAAAATTCACACTTTGACTCTAATTCCCAATACAATGGTGTTTGGAAGTGGGGCCTCTGGTAGGTGACTGGTTCATGAGGACAGAGTGCTCATGAATGAGATTAGTGCCCTTACAAAGGACCCCAGAGAGCCTGCTGGTCCCTTCTGCCATGTGAGGACACAGAAAACACATCGCCCTCCATGAACCAGGAAGCAGACCCTCACCAATCACTGACTCTGCCAGCGCCTGGATCTTGGACTTCCCAGCCTCCAGAACTGTGAGAAATACATTTCTATCGTCTGTAAGTCTCCCAATCTGGGGTACTTTGTAATAGCAGCCTGAACAGACTGACAAAGCCATCATTTCAGTTCCAGGGTCAAAACTATACGCTTGGGATAGGATCTTATATCACAACCAGAATCAAAACAAAATCTGCCACCCCAAAATCTTCCCATCACAAGGTATTGCCTTATACGTATCCAACTCAGGGAAATCAGCAGTAGTTTATTTTAACCTCTGAGTGAAAAAATGTCTTTCAGTAATATTTTCCCTACTTAAAATCCACATTTTGAAATTAAAAGAAACAAGTTTGGAAGGCAGGGACAAACCGGAAAGTAAATCACTTGGAAGCAGTAGAGTGTTCTCAGTGGTACTTTAAAATTGAGTTATTTGTCTGTTTTGGAAACAAAAAGGACTACAGTGTAAATTGTGTTTCTTCCAGAATTTACGACAACGGTCAGTTCCCTCCTTGGCCATACATGATACAGTGTTAAATAACTCACTCTACTAATTATAAAACATCTGTGGAATGTTAAATAACCTAAATTCAGTCACTGATGCCAGTGGATCGACTGGTGATTAATATGCTTCAAGGGCTGTCTGCCCTAAGAAAAAATCTGAACAAAGAAATTTAAGAAACACTTCATGTAAATTATTCAGTTTCATACAATTTATAAAGGAATAAACGTTTTAACACTGGGTAGTAACATGTAAGGAACATCTAATGATACGTGTGTGTGATATGTATGTATATATATACTGCACATGCATGTGTGTGGATCTGTACCAATTCTGCCACTTTTTTCTAATAAAAACCTTATTCTTTCACCTCTCTAAAGTCTGTTGAGTGCATTGGACACTTGTAACTTACTATTTTATCCAACCATAGGAAAGGCTTTATACTTACAAGAGGGAAAAAATGGTGTCGTTTAGAAACACGTATTTTCTAATTTCTTAAATAATGGTTTTAGTGAGGTTTGATTCAAAGGACTAAATTAGGTTATTAAAAAATAAAGATACGTAAGCTTATTTTTCACAAAGATATTAATACAGAAGAGACACATCAGCTTGGGTACACATTATAAGCGTCATACATAAAGGTGCTGGGCCGCACCCCGGACAGCTCTGCGGGGAATTCTCGGGCACACTCGAACTTGAAAACACAGCGTGAGACCAGTGGTTCAGAAACTTCAGTGAATGTTAGACTCACCCAGAGAACTTGCAAAATACAGATTTCTAGGTCCCACCCTGAGGGTGTCTGACTCATAAGTCCTGAATGGGAACTTAGAGCAAGCTCCCAAAGAACGCTCATGTTTCTGGCCTGGGACTGCCTTTTGAGAACCATTGCTACAATCTTCCTTAAATGCCAATTTTTTTTAACCTAGGGTATCAAGTGAAGTGGACTTCCACTTTATTTTCTGAGAAGGGCTCAAGAGTTCACATTCTGAGACGCTGACTGAAGATGGGTCTATAAGCTATGAAGAGAAGAGAGCATGCAGGCTAACCTCTGATTACGAAAATTGCCAAGCTGGATGTGTTCTCACCTGTGTGGACGTCCAGCACTCTTCACTCAGTAGTAAGCTACAGGTGGGAGGCCTATTTCCTCCAGAAGTTGCTTTTTGCCTGCTCAAGCACGTGGACCCCGAGAGCTCTATGATGGAGCCTGGCAGACCTGACCCGCCTGTTCTGTTCAGGGGTCCAAAGGTCTTCAATATCGTTGGACAGGGTGCGTACTCATCACACATCTCACTGCCTCAGCCCAGCAGGCAAATGAGTGCAGAACTCTTCTACAAAGGATGGCAGAAATATCTGAGTTTGGAATTTTCGTAACAGCTGGCTACAAATCATCCTGAAGGCTCTAAAAAGAGCCTCATCAGCCCTCTAAGGGATCTCTGGGTTTAAGGACCATGGTGTGTATCAGTGTAATAACCAGGAAGCATTTGTTTAGAAAATGTGTCCCAATTATCCACACATGGCCTTGCTATCAGGAGGTAATTTATGTGAACTAGGTGCATGGGAAAGCCACAAGGTGATGAGCTTCATTTTGGTGAAATGAAAGCTGAGGCACATTTTGTGGCAGTAGTTAGATTCAAAACGTTCTTTTTATTCAAACCCCTCAGGTTTTGATGGCAAAATCATGTAATTGTTAAGAGGCTATTTATTTTCTTTTTGCTATGGCATAAGACCATACACATGGCTAACCTGAGAGTAGGTTCATTAATGCATAAGTTAAACAATTTAGGAAAGAAACAGCCCTGTTTAGCAGTGTTTGGACTCTGCATCTGTCTTTTAGGGCACCAATTCAGTTAGCCCTGCTCACTACACTGGTAAGGAAAGATTTTTACAAGTACACCAAAAATAGGAAACTACAGGTAACACACGTCTCTTGGCTAGAGCTAGTTTCTGTTTGCAAAGTCAAGGGCCAATAAAAGGACAATGAAGTTGCAAATAATATTTAACAACTCTTGGCAAGTTGCTCTGTGAAGTGAGTATAATAATGATAATAACAGAATAACAGCATCTCATTTCTATTTGCTACTCATGTTAAACAGTAGACTGAGTACACCAAGCTTAATGGATACAGAAGCTGACAAAGTTTTGAAAGAAAATTTGCTCAATAAGTCTCTTTTTGAGTTAGTTGAGAAGGGATTTCAAATGAAAGTATATGGATGACCCCTGGGAGTCTAGTCAAAATTATGTACAGAAATTTGGGGTGTACAGATTTGCTTCTTGTCTGAGAGTACACAAGTAAACGCAGATTTCTTGGTAAGCAGTCTTTGTAATCTCATCAAATTCTTAAAGGAGAGTGACCCCAAAAGTAAGAGCCCCCACCCCAAAGAGCTTTTATCTGTGAGATTCACACAGACTGCGGTAGGGAACCTGGGGCATGTAACGTGCCCTTCACCCATCTTGTTCCCTTGGAAGGACTCGCTATGCCATCGTGGGGCTCCTTCCCCCAGGAAACCCAGTTCCAGCCTTCACATCTTCTGCTGTACAGCATTCCAAGGGGTCACTACCAAGTGGCTGGAGTTATCATGGAAAATGACACTTAATTCACTTTTTTTTTGGGGGGGGGAGTTTGTGCTTTGAGTATGGATTATGGTACAAAGGTAGTTAAAGGATAGTTTCAAACTGAAATGAGTTTAAACTCTTTCAGTAACGGATCTTTACTGCTAGACGAGGAGAAATTAAAGTCCAACTCTGAGCTATTTGAGTTTTTTTTTTCTTATTTTCCAGATTATTAAATACGAGAGTAGGCAGGGTTCAGTCATTGGCCTTCTTTGTTCCGTCTTCAGACACTCCTTTAGAGATCAGCTGTCTCACGGCCTTAAATACCACTATATGCTGTTAACAGCCATGTGCATCTTTGATCCAGACCATTCTTCCTACTGCAGACTTGTATAGTAACTGTCTATGCAGCATCTCCACTCACATGTCCAAAAGCATCCTGTCCAACACAAGACCACTTATGTTTCCCTTCAGTTCTCTTCAGCTAGAATCTCCTCCATCTTTGGTCAAAACAATTCTACCCTTCTAGCCTCAGGTCTCACCAAATGTTACTGTGATCAGTTTCCTCTCTTTGTCTCAGACCCCAAATCCACTCTGTTAGCAAATCTTGTTGAATCTAACTTCCAAATACAACCAGAATGTGACCACTTCTCACCACCTCTATGCTCACCACCCTCGTCTGAGCCTTCATCATCTCTAACCTGTACTGCTGTCGTAGCTTAACTGGCTTCCCTGACTTGACATCTGCCCTCCTATATCCAAGGACTGCACAGCAGATAAAATGATAGCTTAAATCAGATCATGTTTCCTCTCTTGACTTTCCATTTTGTACAAAGCAAAATCCAGAATCCCTACAAGAGCTTCCAAGCAACTACATGGTCTGGCTCTCACTTCCACTCTTAGCTTACACCCTAATTCTCCACCGCTCACTCTGCACCAGACAGTCTGATCTCCTGGCAATGTCTGAACATGACAGCCGTGTTTCTGCCTTGGAGCTTTTGCACTGCCTGTTGCTTGCCATTGCCTATTTCCTCTTCCTGGAACATCTGTCATCCAGAAATCTCCATGGCTAGCTTTCTGCACTCTTCAAAGTTTTGCTTAAATGTCGTTTCCTTAATAAGCCCCACTTAGAACATCTGACTAACACCAAGACTTATTCTATCCCCTTAGTCTGGTGTCTGTTTTCTTTCTTTCTTCCTTCCTTTTTCCTTCTCTTTTTTCTTTTTCCAGTTTCACTCACTAGAGGTATTCAAACATACCTTGGGCTACTAGTTAGATAAGACTCTAGGGAATTTACCTAGGTGTTCTCTAGGGATCTATTTCCCAGATGCAAAACTCACAAATTTGTGGTAGGCATGCTACATCAAAATTCCCTCAAGAATCTTGAAATGTTTCCTGACCCTTTAGCCAAAGAAGGGCTCAAGAATTTGTAGTTTTGTTAACAGTTCTCACTACGGGGTTCTGGTAATCAGCAAGGGTTAGGGATCTCTGTTCTAGGATTCTGGATTTCTCTGACTTTAAATCCAAAAGACTATTTGAGAAAGATGAACTTGAAGGAATCTACATAAACTCAACAAGTCTTCTCAGCCTGAGGTTGAGTGTTTCCTACCTCCAGGCCCTGGCTAGGGTGCTAAAGGACCACTGATAGAAAGATAGATGGACAGATGGATGGGTGGACAGATATATCGATATAAAGATGGAGATATATTTTTTAAATCCATGCTGCATCTTACACGTCCAAACTCATTCTGGCTTTATCAAAAATCATCTTGGAATGACAGCTCAATTATGCTGCCTTTTGAATAAGTGATTAAGTACAAAAAGTAGAGTTTTTAAAAAACGAGGTTATTTCATAATAAAGTGAAAACCACATTGTACAACATAATCGTAATACATAAAGAATAGACTATTTTTGAAAAAGTTCCCCTCAAAGGGAGAAGACTTACTCTCATAAAAAAATCTTTTTTAATGGCACGAATTCTGAATTTTCCTTTTCCACTCACCAAAGCTAAGCTTCCAAAATCTTTCAAGCTCTCTCCAATCACTAACATAAAATATAAAATTATATACCTTGCCATAATGAATGGCACTTTCCAAGACTGGTACTGCTTGACTTACAATTCTGGTATATTTTGTGAAGGTATTTCTGACTTGTACACAGAAAAATCTCAGTATCCTTTCCCACATTTCTTAGAGAGGCCAGGTTAATCATTTTCTACAAATTAGCATGCTAACTTTGTTTTGCATTTTTGTTTTGTTTTGTTTTGTTGTTTTGTTTTGTTTGTTTTGTTGTTTTTTTTTTTTACTTTGCTAACTTGACTTAGTCCGTATATTGGAAATACGGGGAAGGATACATGTGAAGGTTGATATCCAAGCAAGCAGACATCAGTCCCCCAACTGAAATCACTTGGAAAAGGTGCTGGCGCAAGTTTGGATTTGAGGATGCTTCACATGGAGGAAGGAAGTGTGTCACCGGATAGAAGTAAGAGGATGTTCCAGGTTGAAGAGTCATATAACAGCACAGAAATGATAAATTTTCTCTTTGGGAGAAAAGTGGGACCTCAGTGTAGGCACTTGGACACCTAATCCTATCTCCTCGCCCTTCCCACCCTTATAACACCTTCCTGACACCATTCTCACAAGATAAATAACATTTCAGTCCTTTTGGCAGAAAAATAGATGATCCATGCCAGAATGAATGGGAAAAATACTGTTTGCTACTGTGTTAAAACTGAATACAAATCATCCACAAACTAGCGCTAAAAATTTCCAAACAGTGGCTTAAAATAGTATCTCCATTAAGTGTTTGGAGTATAATCAGAAGAAAAAGCAGGGCTATACCAACACATTTTATTCTTTCAGTGCTCTTTAAAATCAAAAAGTAAAATTCAAGAACAACTTGTAAAAGAGGTGGGAGAAAGCGTTACTTGGAACTTTTGTCCAGCTTGTAAATTTTCTGTAACAATAAACTATTTTAAAGGGGAAGCTTTCCAAACTATAGTTCAGCACAATACTTTCTCAATATTTTAGCTTCTGGGCTCATGCTTTTAACCATTCATAATACACACTAGACGCATGTGAGTACGGGAGTACAGTGCAACTTTTGTCTAAGTTCTACACGGACATTCTTGAAAGTAACGTTGATTTTCACACACGGGTGTGAGGGCCAGCAGGACAGTTTAAGTCTTGTTCATTATTTTCTTTAAACATAATTTGAGTTTTAAAGACAAACCAAAACAATTATGATCATATTTCCCACTGCAACTGCATCAGAAATTTCAAGACACTGGAGACACTTCTTTAGAGGATTGTACTGTTCGCACCTACTGTCTCAAAATTTTAAAAAAGGCAGAAATACTTTCCATCTAAACTATATATTATAAATGATAATTATGTGCTATAATGTATAAATTATACATTATAACTTTATAAAACTAATAGTGTAAGAGAAAAGTAAACAAGCCTAAATCTGTCCCTCTCAATTTCCACATGTCAGCTGCAGGTACAAATAAAATACGAAATTTAGAAGGAATATGAATTGTTTAATTTTATTATTAATGAGAACAATATAGCAGATTTCCTTTAGCAGGCACTGAGCCATTACATGCATATTCTGATTTTACTTGTGTGAGAACCTTTTCAGTTAGCTGGAGTCACATCCATTTTAAAAACGAGGAAGCCAAAAGTTAGAGTAAGTTGACCAGCTGGACAACGAAGGTGACGCTGGGACAGTCTGAATCCATCCTCATTACTGCACTGTGTTCTCTTTCCAAAAGAAGTAATTAATCCTTAGAATCACTTAGTAGAAATGTTAAAGTGATTATTCAAAAGTATTAACTTTAAAGAAACATCTATCTAAGGTAAATGAAGAAACAGAACTTCAAATTTCATGTCCTGTTCCTAGTTCTCCACCTTGACTGCTTTCAGGAGTTTGACCTTTAGTATAACGGAAGGGAGACATTACTGGTCGTGAAGTCAAGAGACTGAGGAACGGCTTAGACAATACTAGCTGGTGTCAAAGACAAGCCCTCTAATATGTTCTGCCTTCCGTTGTTCGTTGCTGAGACCAAGGGTTTTGTCATCTCTGAAACTGCAGTAGCTCTAAAAGACTAGCCTTCCAATTTTTCTTTCTTTCTTTCTTTTTTTTTTTTTTTTATCTTTCAGTGCTCAAGCATTAGAAACATTATTTTTTTTCTTCAAGACCAATGATTTTGAAATACAACCATGCACAAGAGACCGGCTATGAATGTAGCTTTAAAGCAATCCAAAGAGCATTTCCCGTAACTTCCCACCAATAGATCCTGCCAACATCCCATGATCTACAGCTGGAGTCCACAGTTTAGACAGCCCTCGCACATTTCTCATCAATGGACAGAATAAACAGACCACTTCATGTTTTTTAACCTCTGTTTATCTTCCCTCACAATTTCAAAATAAATCTGTCATCACACCCAAGACAGAAAGGGAATAAAAGAAACAAAATAACTTTCTAGTTCTTTTAGAGAGTCTACAGGAAGTAAAGTTGAGAAACAACTTGGTCACTTTCCCTTTTATTGAAAATTGGTGTTATTTCTCAAGATGGGAAAATAACCCACTTTTCAGAGTGTCAAATTCTTCTTGAGAATAAATCAAGTCAGCCAGAGAGATATGTGTAGATGGAAAGATACCAGCTCGCCATGGAGTTGCAGTTTGCCCTTTCTGAGGGAATCACTATTTTTTTCTCACCTCCGTTCCCAGTCTTAGCAACATTGGCTCCTTACTCCATTTCCTCCAAGCTTCTCACTCATTTCCCAGATAGCACAGTTTGCACCAGCAACCTACAGTCATTACACCTTTAATAGTGGTAGATTCCCATTGCTTTGTCACACACATCACTCCCCATATATAAAAACTGTGTGTTGTCTTATTCCTCCTGCTTAGGTGTCCTTTTCATCATCTGTGTACAGGACACCCCCTGAAAATATTTACAGAGTGTTCTCTTAGGTGTTGGCTTCACTCAGTAAATAACGACACAGTGTTTGAAAATCTTGTAGTCATGAAGTACACAGTCAAAATCATCATTCTGATCCTTGAATTTTCTGGTTAGCCTAGTTAATAAAATGTTTCTTTTTATTTTATCAATGTTTAAAAAAAAGTGTTTGTGAAATGTATGATTCTACTGAATACCCCCCTTTAGTAACAAGTAAAATGAAAGGTAACCTCAAAACAATATTTAACTTTCAAAGAATTCTGCAGTCTTTTTGGAAAATCTTTGCTTTTCAAACTACCCAAAAAGTGAAGGAAATTAGACAGATTATACTTGATCATAGGACACAGTATAAATTCATTGCTTAATCATCTTTTTAATACATGAAGCAAAAACATCCTCAGGGTAAAGACCATGGAATTCACTTATGAATTCACCCAGAATTCAGCAGAGTCTATAGGTTTTCAGTAAATGAGCTTTCAATGGTTTTAAAAACAAAAGGAGAGAAGACTTGAAAACAAACAAAAAACAAGGTTCTAATTATCTGAGTTCAGTTTTTCCTATTCTGACATTTTCTTGGAAGAAGACATCACGCCTTAAATGTTGTCAACAATCTTCCTGTAACGGCTAGATGGTCCATTAACAGAACAAATTCTACATTTAGTCAAACATCTATAAACATATATTTTAGTCAAACTCCTTGTGGATGAATTTTTTTAAACAAAACAAGTAAAGAATCTCCCCCACATCTCCACTGCCCATCTCATAGTCTTAATACTAAAGATCAGGATTTTCATCTGCAAAAGAAGTGCCATGTGGCTGAGCTGCCAAGTGATTTCACAAAAACTTGTGGATTCCAAGTATGTTTCCGTCTCTGCCTGGGGGGGTTCTCTAACAATCTGGAATGAAGCATTTCATCTGAATACAGTCCCTCAATGCCTTGTTTTCTCTTTGTTCAGGAAAAAGCAGCAGGGTTGAAATTGGGCGGGGCAGAGTCAGGTGAAGGAGGGTTTATTTTTTTTCCTGTATTTCTAGTATGCTGGCTTATTTATATTCTGGAGGAAGAATGAATTAAAAATAAGGAAAAAAAAAAAAAAGCCTCCTAGCCGAGCTATCAGTTTACTCTGAGCTATAAATAAGTTTGTTGGCAGCAGCCTAGACCTCGGTGGACTATTTGGGTCAAGAGCTGGATGGAGACCTTTGGAATGAGCTGGGAAGGCAAGGCACAGGGACGGTAATTGATGGTTTGCACATTCTACTCCTGTCGGCACTTATCTCACTATGCAGAGCAGCCACTGTATCTCAGAGGTACTGCCTGTTCAGTGAGTCTGAGAATAGAGAGCTTACCCTTTGAGGGACATAGTTTGACAAAAGCAGCTGAGATTGAGTCTTGTGTTTTTGTGGGAGGCTAACCCACGTTAATGACGTCTATGAATATGCATATTTCATTTATCCTGAGTCAACTAGAGAGTTCAAGCTGAGCTGTGGAGGGAGTGCAGCGGACATGCTGGATGAATTGAGTTCCAATGGAAATAGATTCCAAACCTCACTTTTCTGTTTAAAACTAAGAGACAGTTCTGGTGCTTCAAAGAGTAACAGTAAAATTTCTCTGACTCCCCCAAATCCTGGTATTATTTTAAAACTCTGTTTATGACTTCACGTGCCTGTTAGCCAAACCAGTGACTGCTTAAGTAAAATCAGTGGATGACCTAATATGTGAGCACCTAGTGTAGGCCAGGTACTGTTCTAGAAACTGGGGATACAAGATGACTGAGGAGCGGAGTTACTGGCTCTATTCTCATCATTTTGGCGTTTTTGCTTAGATTTTACTACTCAAATTCACAATGACCCTTCTATAAATTTTAAATTGTAAGATACAGTGCCTGGTTGCACTACTATATTACCTGCACGCTGCTTCTGTATAAATGTTGTAGCCTTCTCTGGGGCAGGGATTATCTCTCGTTTCTTTTGTAACCTCTACTATATTGCAATGCACAGTTAAATGCTTGTTGCCCTAACATTGTAAGTGGAAGTCATAAGCCTCTAATTCTCCGCATGATACATCTTGGGATAATGTGAAGAACTGAATGATGTACATCCTGAAAGATGTCACTGACAGAATGACTTAGATCAGTACCCATCCTTTTGAGGGTGTTCTCAAAACAGCCACTGCTATGGAGGTGATGGTCCTGTATCACTCCAGTTTGTTTGGGTGGCCATTACCCTTTGAAGTCAGCTTTGTTGCAAATTTCCTGGCAATGTTCATGTGCCCTGAATTTTCTGACAGCTACGGATGTGTTAGTACACAAAGAGTGGGAACATACAGTTTATCATAAGATGGCAAAACAACAGAATCACAATACTAGCTAAATAAAATACTGGGTAGATCATTGATCTAATTGATCCTTCTCTTCCACCCATTTCAGTTTCCTAATCTCATTCAGTTCTATGTCTTTATCTTGGAATAGCTGTTCACATGCATAAACTCAACAAACACCATAAAATTACAAGTGGTATTTACAATTCACCCCCTTTTCAGAAGGTTCTTACTGTCAAAATGCTGCCTACTGGATATATATACTTTCCAACCTCTCTCCTGTCCTATTTTTTCTATCTTTCATTTAACTAAGTAAATTCTAATAACCTTGTTTCCTCCATCAACATAAAATTGAACGAGTCAGGAAAGGATCGTCACTAACTCCTGGAAACAATGACATGCAGCGGCATTTCACACTGTAATGGTTTAAACAATGAGGACCAAGAGCAAAGACCGACAAATTCTCCCTGACTACGTGAAAGCAGGCTGCACGGAGATAGTGTTATTTGAAAAGGGATCTGAATAATAAGGTATTTTTTTTTCAGGGATACCAGAGTTTTCAAGCAACTGGAATAATTCGAATAAGGCATAGAGTAATGACATTACATAGTATGTTTAAGAAGATTAAGTAACATGTTTTGGCCAGACTTTTCTAAAAAATAACAGATATAGAAAGAAAACTATCAGAAGTTTTAGCGTATCATAAAATCAACAAGAACCAAATTCAGTGGTATAAAAACATTGCTAAAAAAAAACAACAAATAAAACTAGGGTTTATGTGGCAATACTAATTTTTAGAAAGAGCATGATTTAAACAGTCATTTCTATAAACTGCATATAGGAGAATGAATTACTTAAAATCATTTTGGTAAGAATTATCAAATTAAAAAATAAGTAAGTGTGTGTGTATGTGTGTAGAGAAAGAGACACGGACAGAGGGATTTAAAATTTTTTTACAGTTTTCAAATACTTTTCAAGCCAGAAACCTCACTTCTGAAATTTGTTCTTAAAAAGTAATTTAAAATATAGATGAAAAAGACAAACTATTTACAAAGATTCCAATCACCAAATCATTTATATTTAACTTAGGATGGTTCTATAAAGATGAATAATAAAGGATTGGCAAAGTGAAGCTGGCTAATAATGGAATATCATATAATCATTACAATAATGTTCATAAAGAGTTTATGAGCATCTATAAAATATTGATGCTATAAAGGCTAAGGAAAAGCAGGACTCATAACAATGCAAATGAAGCTACTGTACAAATAACATTCATAGAAAATACATCAAAAATTACATATTAATGTAACAAAAGATTGAAATGATGATCCTGATCAGGAATACTAGATAATTTATTATCATTGCTTTATTTTGTGGTATAACAATATTATATTATGAGAACATACTACTTTTCTAATAAAAGTTTATTTTTAATGATTAATGTCATCTTAATAATTATAAAAAATATACCAACTGAATCCAGTGAGATAAGGGCCCAAGGTAATGCAACATCTGGGATATTACATCCAGTTTTAGGTAGTATTTTCAGTGTAGCTTAAGTAGAGGATTCAGAGAAGGACAACTAGGATGAAGCAGGTCACTGTTTCATTGGCCACTGACTACCCACGTTGGGTACGGTTAACCCATAAACTCTGAGCTGTAAATTGCCTCAGTTATGTTGTTTAAACTTCCTCAGCCCCACATTTCCCAACTGTAAAATGGGAGCGGTAACACCCACTCGTGTGATTGGATGCAAAAAATGCTGTAAAATGCTCAGTCACCCAAAAGGAAACAGAACAGGGGTTTGAGAAATGTTAGCTGTATGACAGGGAAACAAAGGTGCACAGGGTACAGATAGAGATCCGAGCTCAGTATGCTGAGAAATTCAGAACCACAGTGTGCTCTGCCATCTTGCAAAGGGCTCCCTTGGGAAGCAGAGAGCTACTGCCCTGTTGGCAATATCCACTCTGAGCCTGGGGGACCTGCCAGAGCAGCTCTGAAAAGAACTGTTTCCACTGAGTGGAGAGTTAGGCTGTATTGTGCCTCAAGCCTCTTCTTTCTCCAAGATATTTTGGTTCGGTACAACTTTTCAAGCAAAGCTCACACAAATTTAGCAATATATTTCCCCCCACAAGAATGACTACTTTGGAGATTTATTAAACTGCCATTGATTTGAATCCTTCACTATTTCTCTCATTTCCTTTACAGCTGTGTCACTGAACAACTTGCTGAGTCTCACTCTGCCTCAGTTTCCTCAACTGTGAATGACATTAATAGAACCTCCTAATAGCATTGTAAGAGGACCATTTAAATGAATACACACGAGGTGCTCGGAAAATACTTGGTGCAATGCACGTGCTCAATCTACAGGGCTATAATGTACAACATACAGAAGAGAGCCACTATTTTTTATAGTAACTATAAATGGAGCATAATCTTTAAAAATTGTGAGTCATTATATACCTGTAATTATATAGTATTTTACATCAACCACACTTCAATAAATCAATAAAAAGTCAAAAAAAGCAAGTGCTCAGTAACTATTAGTAGTCATTATTATTACTATTATTACAATTATTATTCACCAATTGGTTAGGTTACCCTCCTCCTTTTGCTGTCAGTACTCTATAAAGTGGTTCAGTGTTGTAAATTTGCACACAGTAGTGGCCTGTCGATAGCTCTCTAATTCTGACGCTAAACGTTTTGAAGATAAATCCCAGCTGAAGTTCTCAGTGTCTTTTCCAAGATACTTACATTATGCATCTTCATATATTCTTGGAGATATAGCATAATTATTTAATAATAAATCACCATTATTACTTTTGCTTTCCTGATGTTTATCTTCTTGTTTTGTGTCTTAATTACAATAATTAATTAGGCAGAGTAAAACAAAATTATTTTATATCCTAAGCATGAAAATTACTGAATTAGTCAATCGGGCTGCCACACAAAATACCACAGGCTGAGTGGCTTAACAGAAATGTATTTTCTCACAGTTTTGAAGACTTAAAGTCCAAGGTCAAGTGCCAGCTGATTCAGTGTCTGATGAGAGCTCTCTTCCTGGTACCTTTTCACTATGTCCTCACATAGTGCAGATGGAGTGAGTTCTGGTGTCTCTTCCTCTTCCTATAGGGACATTAGCACTACTGGATTGGGGATCCACCTTTACGACTTCATTTAACCATTAACACCTCCTTATAACCCCTTTCTCCAAATACAATCACACTGAAGGTTAGGGCTTCAATATATGAATTCGGTGAGGTGAGACACAGGTCAGTCTACAGCAATTACCCAAGTTCCACTCAGTCTCAGTCAACTGCTAACCAGTCCCATATTTTATTATCATTTTTAAGCTTGTCTTTAGTTTTATTTGGGTATCATGCTCTTACCACAGTCACTCATCTTCTTTGACCCACAACAGATGTGTTGTCCCAATTGAAACACTTTTTTCTAGTTGCCTAGTCTTGCCATCTTGAAGTTACATTCGACCTCTCCTTTATCATCCATTTCCAATGAGTCATCACATTTTTATTGACCCATCCTTTGAAGCCACTCTTAATAATATCCCTTCATTTTTATTAACCCTGTCACCACCTCATTCCAGGGCCCTAGTCACTTCATAGATCACTGCAGCAGCATCCCAACTGATCTTGTCTGTGTCTCCCTCCCTCCAGAGGATCATGCAGTCAGTTACTCTTTCTAACAGAATCCTATCATTTTATTACTTGCTGAAAACTCTGCATTTCCCACTGTCCATCATATTGAGTTAAAGAAAGTCTCCTTGGTATTCACCAAAGCCTTCCAATTCTAATTAGTTTGTATTTGCAACTACTTTTCAACACATATCTTCCATAAATTATAAAAGTTGGGAGAATGGAACTAGGAGGAAATACTCAAGAATATGTTTCTAACCTACTATTATGCACTAATCTTTATTTTCTATACTGACTTTCTAGCGTGCAGCAACTCCCCAACAAGACTGCATTTTTCGTAGTGTCATGAACAGAAGATCAAGTCTAATCCAGCAATGTGTGACTCAAGGACCAAGACAGCACACAGGGGGCCCTGATACTCTGTGCTGCACGGAAAATAAGGTGATTAGGGCCAGAGGTCCCCTTCTCTTAGGGCAACATTGCACCCAAGCTCAGCTCCCTGTGGCTTCCTCCCAATACCACAATGGGATGGCAACTCCCCGTGGGCCACAGGAGGCAGTCTCTAGGAGGTAGGTACCAACATCCCAGAAAAAATGTGATATGCAGGTCCTATGTCAAACCAGACTGGCTGGCATACAAGGTGTGTGTTCGTCCCTCTGCTAGTAAGTCTGCCCTCACACTTGCCTTGTGCAGCTAGGATAGGCTGGATTCCTACATTAAAATACAAACCCATGATGCTTTTACTGTAGCACACTTTTAGGAGAATAGAGGAATGGGGGACACATGTAATTAGGGTTATCCAGAAAAAGAGAAAAAACAGAAAAAATAAACCAATAGAATAAATAAGGCGTAAAGCCTTCCTGGTCTGGTCGCTCCTTGGGTCTCCACTCTTGAGAAGTCTCCCATGTACTTGTACAAATTCGATAAAATTCGTACGCTTTTCTTCTGTTCATCAGGCTTTGTCAATTTAATTTTAGACCCAGCCAGGAACCCTAAGAGGGTTGAGGAAAAACCTCTTCCTCCCCTGCACAGCTCAATCTCTGCTGAAAGGCAACAGCCACCAAAATTAGACCTCAGTGCCTAAACCTCAAGGTCAAGCAGGAAGACCATCCTGGAACCATGCGATGTTTCACAGGGAAACATTTTCAGAGGTCAAGTGCAACTTCACCATGGAGAGCCAAGGCCAGCTTACATTGTTTTCTTCAAACATATACATCTTAGGTGTCTTTATTGTCCTCACTGGGGTTTTCATAAACTATATTTCTGTTCTCTGCAAAGACGCAGTGGACACCCTGTGTAACTTCAGGAGCCTAGAGTTTCCGTCTGCCGTTTCCTGATGATTACCACGAACATTCACAGAACTCTGGTCTGTCTTTTACCTAGAGGCTTAAGTTCCCAACCTATACACTATCAAACTCTCAGCCCAGAGGCGTTCAGCAGTTAATTATCTGTTGAATTTTAATGGAGCTTTGCCTTGAAGCAGGAGACCAGCAAGTATGCAATGCAAGACAGCTCAGCTCTAGACCCTGATTATCTGCATTCACTGTAATTAAGTGGAAACTCTTATACAGTATTTAAGTCTCTGAGTTTTCTGGAAATGCATGTCCTTAGGCTTTCAAAACAAACATTATATCAGGTTCTACATGGGCTATGGCCATCCAACTAAACCTTTTTTTTTTTTTTTAAGATGAAAGAATTGCACCTAAATGACACTTTCCTGCCAGTTTCTCTTCTTTGGGATTTAAGATTTAAGGTAAATATAATATGTAAATTTCTGCCTTTCAGTTGTATTCCTTCTGCTCTCCTTGAAGACAATTAGTTGTTCTAGAGGTACTTGTCTTCCCTCTTGGCCTGAAATAATCGTTAACTTTCCAAACTTGATTGATAGAAATGCATGTGTGTGTATGTACTGTATGTATACACACTGATTAATGGGAAAGATAATTTTCCAGGAAAATATCTTATGAAAAATTTAAGTGAACTACACATAAATATGTAATAGAAATAATATAAGAATAATTGAGGTGGCTATAAACACTCACCTCAGTTCAATATGTAGGATTTTATAATCCTACATATTGAAGAGACAAATGCTCATTTTCAGTCAATCTGGAAAATATGAGTGACTTACTCCAAATTCAATAAGCCTTCTGTTTATGATAATCAGATTATTTTTCTTCTCAAACCACTTTCATAGATCTTGTTGGTCCTGAGTCCTAATCCAACTTACTAATGGCAGATTCTTAAAAGTTGCTATTTCAAAGAATCTGGGGTTTGCTTATTTCTAAAAAAATACAAACTATAAATTCAGATTTCAAAAAGAACACTCAAAAGATTAATTTGGAATTTTGGTTGGCATTCAGCTTTTTCTTTTCTTTGCTCAGATTCACCAAATGCCGTCTGTTGATAAGATAAAGGTAATTCAAAGCGTGATTGATGTAAATTATACAAGAGTTGAGCTAGGATTGAAGCAAAAGCATCTTTTATAAAGAAAATCTGTTTATTCAGATCTTAGATAAAAACAATGAAAAACTATAATGAAATATGTTCTTTTGCTGTAATTTACCATACCGATTCCTTTTCTTTTATGTTTAATAAGATTGTGATTTTTGCTGGCAGTGCTAAAATTGTTTACTTCTTTTCTAATGTTAAAAAAAAAAAACCCACTAGCTACACAATTTAATACATGAAAACAAACTTATCTGCAACCTGAATGAAAACATTAGTTTTCCTTAGTGATTTCAGTAAGTTATCAGCACCTCCCCAACACAGTGATTTCATTTTCCAACATTAATTTTCATAAGAAAAGTTGTTGGTCCATTTTTGTTACTTTTAACCAAACCAGTGCTGTTGAGTACAAGATTTTCTCTTGAATCACTTCATGACAGCATTCTTTAAAATTAATCAGCCATTCACACAGTTAATCCAACACACTTATAAATATCACCCATAAAACCTGATCTGGTATTTTTATCGCATACTCAATACCATCAAAAGTGATAAGAAAATGAAGTCATTATGTAAATATAGATAAAATGCAGAAATAATCATAACATACTATTCATGGGTCATCACTTTTATTCATAACATCTGCAAAAAACTACAGATAATAACAACTTGTCAGTTTTCACATTTACCCATATGATATAAGCAGATTCCTTATGGGAAAAAGCTCAAAAAAATGTCTTTCCCTCCAAAGGAAGACCGTAACTTGAATTCTATGACTTTCGACATTTTAAAATTGATCGGCTATCTGTATGTTGCCTCCTCTATACCAATCACCTTGCTGCCACTTGGGATTAGAGCCCACTGCGGTTTTGTCTATAGTTGCTCATCCACCTTCCATCCCAGATGCTAAATCAGCATGCCTCTGGGCATCACCCACTCACAAAGCAGTTCCCATCTGCCCACTGGGTTTGATACCCTTCCTACTTTAGACCTTTTTATCTACATCCCACACACCTGCTATGTCTCCTTTTGTCTTTAAAAGTGGGTCCATGGTGATGCTTTCACTAGCTTCTAGTATCTTTTAAAAAAGTTAAAATTTGGTGATTTGGGGGAAACTAAACATATTCAGTTTGTGTTATATTAAAGCGAATTTTTTTTTGAGAATACGTATTTTTTGATTATTAAAAAGGCCTTTTCCCCATACTGCTGAAAGCAATCTACAGATTTAATGTGATCTCTATGAAATTAACACAATATTTTTCAAAGAACTATAACAAATAATTCTAAAATTTATATGGAATCACAGAAGACCCAGAATTGCCAAAGCAGTATTGAAGAAGAAGAAGTTGGAGGAATAACCCTCCCAGACTTCAGGCAATACTACAGAGCTCCAGTAATCAAAACAGCATGGTACTGGCATGAAAACAGACATATGGATCAATGGAACAGAATAGAGAGCTCAGAAATAAACCCAAAGATCTATAGCCAATTTTTGACAAAGGAGGCAAGAATATACAATGGAGAAAAGACAGTCTCTTCAGCAAGTGGTGTTGGAAAAACTGGACAGGAGCACGTTAATCAATGAAGTTAGAATACTCTCACACCATACACAAAAATTAACTCAAAATGGTTTCAAGACTTAAATTAAGAAAGAAAACATAGGCAAAACATTCTCTGACATAAATCTTAGCAATTTCTCCTAGGGCAGTCTACCCAGGCAATAGAAATAAAGCAAAAATTAACAAATGGGACCTAATTAGACTTACAAGCTTTTGCACAGCAAAGGAAACCATAAGCAAAACAAAATGATAACCTGTGGAATGGGAGAAAATATTTGCAAATGATGTGACTAACAAAGGTTTAATTTCCAGAATATATAAACAGCTCATACAACTTAGTAACAAAAAAAAAAAACCCAATCCAAAAATGGGCAAAAGACCTAAACAAGCAGTTCTCCAAAGAAGACATACAAATGGCCTATAGGTACATGAAAAAAAAAAAAGCTCAATATCACTAATCATCAGAGAAATGCAAACCAGAACTACAATGAAGTATCGCCTCACACCAGTCATAATGGCCATCATTCAAAAGTCCACAAATGATAAATTCTGGAGAGGGTGTAGAGAAAAGAGAACCCTCCTACACTGTTGGAGGGAACGTAGTTTGGTGCAGCCATTATGGAAAACAGCATGAAGATTCCTCAGAAAACTAAAAATAGATTTACCATATGATCCAGCAATCCCACTTCTGGATACATATCTGGAGGGAACTTTAATTCAAAAAGAAGCATGCACCCCAAAGTTCATAGCAGCACTATATACAATAGCCAAGATGTAGAAACGACCAAAATGTCCATCAACAGATGAATGAATAAAGAAGTTGTGGTATATTTATACAATGGAATACTATTCAGCAATAAAAAAATAAAATGATGCCATTTTGCAGCAACATGGACAGACCTGTAGATCATCATTCTAAGTGAAGTAAGCCAGAAAGAAAAATACCACATGATATCACTCTCATGTGAAATTAAAAAAAAAAAAGAGGACACTAATGAACTCATCTACAAAACAGAAACAGACTCACAGACATAGTAAATAACCTTATGGTTATTGGGGAAAGGGGGTGGGAAGGGATAAATTTGGGAGCTTGAGATTTGCAACTGTTAGCCACTATATATAAAAATTGATGAAAAAGAAATCCCACAAATTTCTTCTGTAGAGCACAGGGAACTATATTCAATATCTTGTAATAACTTTTAATGAAAAAGAATATGAAAACAAATATATGAATGTATATGCATGACTAGGACATTGTGCTGTACACCAGAAATTGACATATTATAACTGACTGCACTTCAATTAAAAAAAAAAGGCCTTTTTCTTATGAAGTGATGAATGTAATATGTTGTTCTAACTGTATTTTAGTATCCTTCTTTGGAAAAATTTTAAAAATGGCAACCATAATCATAATAATGTTACTAATCATAGTTATTTTTACTAAAATGCCAAACTTTGGATGCTCCAAGGATGTCATCAAAATTTTAGCTCTCATTTTTGGCAGTTCCTTCTGGAACTTTCTGTACCCAAACCAGTGATATATGAAGTAATTGGTCAATGACACCACCAGAAACACAATTACCAATTGCTCTGCATGTGGCATCCACTAGAAACCAGGATTATCCAGGCACAAGTTTTTGTAGATGGAAACTTAGAGTTGAAATAAGTGTAACCATTTTAAGTCAAGATCATCCTTCCAAAGACCTGCAGCTTCAAGTGCTCTAATTGGTTGGCGAGTCAGTTGAGAGGCCCTAAAACACCACGGGTCCAGGTGAGCTGAGAAATAAACTAGAAAATAAGAAAACACAAAGGAGAGAGGAAACTCGCAATCAAAAGGGGGAGGTACATAAAAACAACCTCAAATTTAAATACACCCTCACTTCTGCAACAGTCAGTTAAAAGCAAGGTAGCCACACAACAGGGTGACCTCTTTGCCCACCACCAGCAGGTGGCAGTAGACACATCTTTGGTAATACTTTGCATTTGTAAATTTTGGAATACTGTTCTTGTTCCTTTCAAAACAGGGAATTTCTGTTTATACCTTTCTCCGACCACGCTGGTTTTCTTTTCCCTCTTTAAAATAATGATATGAAGTTTCATTCTAAAAATATGATATGAAATAATTTATGAAACTGTTTTCTATTTTGTATTTTGTTATTCTTGACAAATGTTAGACTTCAGTCTAGGCTTCTGAGACATTTTGGGGGGACTGAAAAAAAATGCCACGTCTCCTAAATGGATTGGGTTAGTCACTTGGAATTACAAACTTTCCAGTAGAATGCTACCTATGGAGGTAATGGTATATAACATTCGTAATGGTTCGGGTTCATGTCAAACCACACCATTTGGTAAAAGGCCATCATGAGGAGACAGGATCAATATCAAACTAATATTCTGATTTATAAATCCAGAATAAAACCTTCTAGGCACAGTAATACGTTTGGGTGGATAGGGCCTAAAAGCCGACCTTCCTGGTGTGTGTGTGTTTGTGTCTGTGTCTGTCTCTACCAGTTCTCATTCAGGCATCTAAGCTTCAGAAATCCCACACATAAAGGGAAGTTTGCTAGGAAACACCTGCATGACAGCCTCAGAACTGAAGTCAAGTGTGGGTTTTAGTAACACAAAGCATTTGTGTTCACAGCAACAGCAGCCCCTGAACCATTTAATGGGGCATCAGTCAGAATTTACACATGAAAGGGGGCTAGGATGGGTCTCTGTGACCTGGACCAAACTACCAGTGACTGGAATATTTCCCATATATTCCCAGGGAAGGCGGAGAAAACAGGTGTGTAATTGGATATTCCTCACTCATAAAAGGGAAACACAAAATCATGTTAAACTCCTAAATCCGCACCTAGGTTAAAGCAGAATTTTGCAAGGAGGATAAACACCTGTTTGCAGCACAGTCTGTAAAAACATCAAGCATTATGAGATTATTATGGATCTTGTAAAAACCAGTCCCGGGGCAAAAAAGAATATGATGGAATTGATTTATTTCAGGCTGATATTTAATGAAAAGCCAGATCCTGAGGACAAAGTTGTTATGATGTTTCTCCTCCCTTCAGAGCCTCCAGCATCCTCTTCCTGTGATCTGCTACCAAGCGAATAGCTGTGCGCTGGATATTGCTGTCATTATTTTAAAACAATCAAGTATGTATGTTTGTATTTATATATATATGACTTTCTCTTTGACAAAATACGTAATGGGAATGGATGTGTTAATATCACAGCTGAGTCAGGCCACCTGCTGGGAAACGGCTGTATTTTATCAACAACCTAGCCAGACATGTGCTGAGACAGGGCATCCCAGCGTACCACCCAGTAATGTGACATAAGTTTGCAGATTCAAAATAAAGGAGATTCACCAGGAGTGAACCCTAATGTACACTATGGACTTTGGTGATGATGTGTCAGTGTAGGTTCACCTGCTGAAACCTATGTACCATCCTGGTGGAACACGCTGACACTGTACCACTAGGCGAGGCTGTTGGGGGCAGAGGTAGGGGTTGGGGGTATCTGGGAACTGTTTTTCTACTTAATTTGGCTGTAAATCTAAAACTCCTTTAAATTTGAAGTCTATCAAGTAAATAAATAAAGGAGCTTCAGTGATGATCCACCAGGGCAAACTCCTGGTCTACTGAAGCCAAAACCATCTAAAGGAGGGATCTTCTTATCTCATTCCATAGCAATGTCAACAGTTTAGGGGTACATTTCAGATATGCCTAAAAGTCTCTAATAACATGAATCTTAATGTCTTCAGTTTGTCCCTTGCAAATGAATGTAAATCATGCTGAAATTATGTAAAGGAGAAGGACCCTATAGGGCCTTCCCAGGACAGACCCCTCCCTATATCCTCTGCTTTAGCTCATCTCTGAAATATCTAGATATGAGTATCTGATACACATTTCCTGAGTTGTTTTACAGATGTTAAAACCCTCACAAAATGGAAGAAGTTAACTACTTGATGACCATGAGCATGTGGCCCCCGGGACTAGGGAGTCTAAGGATTGATAATGTTAACCCTTATGACACTGTCCCATTACCTCACCATCTACCAGTCAAAATTGTGCACAAGCTGATCACATACCCTGCAACGCCCCTCCCTCATCTGGCCTTTAAAAACGCTTTCCTGAAACCCATCAGGGAGTTTGGGCCTTTGGAGCACCAGCTGTCCCAGACTCCTTGTCCAGTGCCTTACAATACACGCTGTACTTTCCTTCACCACAACCCAGTGTCAGCAGATTAGCCTGACCGCATGCAGGCGAGCAGACCCAAGTCAGAACCATGTCTTGGTTCACTGACTTGAACCGGACTTTCAATTAACGTGTTAACCCACATGCCCCCTGGGACTGCGTATCTCTTGAGATCTCCTCCCAATATTCTTGGGTCCTCAAGTTTCCAAATTTCTGAGAATGCCAAAGTGGCTTACATTCTTGGGGTCTCCGTTACTTCTCATCATGGATTCCTGTTTCTCCTCATGGTAACACAGACAGGACAGAAAACATATTCATGACTGTGGAAAATGCTACTGAAATTTGATTTTGGGGTAATGGTTAAATCAATATAAACAACTTCAAATAGAACAATATATTTCCCATTTAAAAATGTCCTTCTGCCACCTTTCACGAGACAATGGTCCCTGGCTGTCCAGCTCCTATGTTATTACCTCACCCTAGGTCTCCAGTTCCTCTCTCCTTTCCACCTTCTCCAGTCTTCTCTCCTCCACTTTTGGTAGCAAAACACACAGTCCTGTAATTTTCTTATCCAGAAAAACGTAACTGACGCTTTTTATAGCTGGGTTTCCTGCTGGCACCTGTGCCCTTAGAGCTATACCTTCCACAAATACTTATTAAGATTTTGACAAATAAAGTTCCTCTCCAAAGATGAATTTTGCTGCCAGCTATAAAGATAATATATCTTTTACTTGGTTATGTAAGTTGCACTTACGATCTAAGACCTAAGATCTAACTTGTTTACTTTTTTTTATAGAAATACAGAATAAATCTAAATAAAAAAACAGGTCTTTTCTCATTTCCCCAGTGCTTAGAAAGAAAAGAGATATTACCATATAGTATAAAGCTCTGGATCTGCATGTGAAAGATGAACATTTTGAAAATGAATAATGGTAATTTCGGACGATGTGTGTCCTAAGTATGTTGCTGGAGAGGACACCAGTCTGACTCTCAGCCCTAGCATTTCTTCATTAGGTTCATCGATTAATCAGGTGCTTGTGTTTGACTTTCGCCCTGGGAATAACCAAAAAGGACTACTTCCTCCCTAGTCTCTAACAAAAGCTGCAGATTTACGTGGCGTGGACGGGTGTTGCCCTTAGATTACATTCTGATACGATTCCACCACATTGAGAAACAGAACTGCCTATCCTCGGGGTAGTAAGAGCCTGAGCCCATAAAGACAAATATTAGCCTTTAAAATTTTACCTTTTACAGGCGACAGTTTAGAAATTGGCCTCATTTACATCTCTTGCCAACTGATGCATGTGAATATATATATATAAACACAAATAGGTCTATTCTATTCATTCATACACTCACTCAGGGAACATGTATTGAATACCAACAACGTGCTAAGCACGATCAGTGAGATGGAAGAGGTACAAGTCCCTGAGCTCAGACAGGACAGATGGAAAGTTAAAAATACTACTAATCACAAGGTCAGGTTTCCTGATGACTCAAAAACCTGTAATGACATCAACACAGATGTGTGTGTGTGTCGCTGTGTAACAAGATGACCTGACCAGCCATGGACACAACTGTGGTTGGCTGTGTGTGAGTAGCCCCCACCCCTTATTATGGGGTCCAGGTGCCTGACAATGTGACCTTAGGGCCGAGTATCCGTATTTCTGGGGCCCCCCCAGAACCAACCTGGGTTGCCCACAAGCCTCTGGTTGCCCTAAACGCCCAGGCACAGCTGCTGCTGGGCTCAGATTTTACTTGAACATCCTTTGACTTTCCAACTTCACGTCACCCCAGGCTGAATTTCAAGACAGACTGGCATTTTCCTCTGAAATAAGAGGTTTCATTAAGCTTTTCCTCTTCCAGTTAAGCTCAGCCAGAGTTGTCTCTTAGTAGATTTCTCAGCTTTCAGAGTTTTGTTAAGAGTTCCTTCTGGTCATGCTGTCCAGTCTTTCATTTATTTTTTGAATCTGAGTTGTAGGACCAGGATGGGTTCAAGTTCAAGGGCCCCTCCATTAACCCATAGACCATCCCTCCTGCCAAAAGGTTCCTTGCCCAGAAAAGCAGTGTGTGCAAATGTGTTTGAAAATAAGGGCCACCTAACTGATGCCACAGCTCAGTTCATGGCAGCCTGGGACCCTGGTCCCTCCACACATATATGCTTATGTAGCTCGGCTCTCTGTGTGACGAACACGTTACCTCTGTATTATTCTACCCTCTTCTTAGGTTCTAGGTCCTCTAGTTAAACAGACTCAGGTTCAAATCCTATCTCCTTACTCCTTTTGTGATTATGACTAATTTATTTTACCTTTCTCCTCCTAATCTTTATCTATAAAATACTAATTTCATTGGATTATTCTGAGGATTAAATTCTCACATTTACACAGTTAATATTAGGTCATTACTTATCCTTTTACAAACTCCTCCAGAGGCTAATGAGTACATGGGTTAAATGAGTGTGTTGGGTCTCTAAGGTAAAAGATACAGAAACACAAAGACACACATATTTTCTTTAAATGAAGCTTTCTGTCCTAAGATTTCTTCCTCTACCTATATATCAACACACAGATAGCCTCATCTTGAGTCCAGCAGCCCCCTCAAGGCTAGTTCTCTGGCAATAGCAATATTAAATAGTAGATGCTAAACACTGAAGACCCCCCAGCTACTTACCGCCTCATTCGTATGACTGGGTTTGTGTGCGGGGGAGGGGGGGTCCCTTCTCATTTGACTCTCGTGAAGTAAATGATTCAGAAGCAATTTGACACAGGTATAATTTCACTCAGTATCTTACTGCCATGCTATAGTACTATTTGCCAACTGTCAGTAACAGTTAACACTGTGTTACTGCTCAGGGGAATGTCAATACGGAAAGAAGGGGTTGCTTTAAAAGGAGAAGAAGGAAGAAGGTGGGGAGGAAGAGGGAAGAGAACACTGCAAAGTAAATCAGCTTCGTTCAAAACCCTTGAGGTGATTCAGGGATATAACTGGCCTAAGTTTTACATGTCTATAGGTTCCATGTGTTTCTGTACCAACAAGCAAACTGAGAAGAAAAAATAAGGTATTTTGCATTCATCTTTATATACTCATGGAAAAAGCTACCTTTGTTGTAAAATCGGGGTGGTTTGGTTTTCAGTTTGAAGCCTAAGCACAGTAACTATTACACCATTTTCCAAACTGGATTTCACAGAATGCCACGGTCTTGTAAGATGTTAACAGATATCCCGTAAGAAGGGTCCCTAGGTTCCAAGTTTGAAAAAAGAGGCTTATAACCTTCCCTTCTGTAAGATTCACAATGTGCATGATCACATTCAAAACTCTGATAAGTCCCACAGGACAGGTGGGTGGATGGACAGACCCTTCAACACTGTTTAACCCTGCATCTCCAAAATGTATTTGACAAGGGAAATCTCATTTTTGGAGAACTTCTATATCTCATAAAAGAGTTGACCCCTCTATGGAGAAATTTTTTTATCTAAAGTGGGGAAAAAAATACCTACTTTATATTGTTATTGGAAAAATTGAGTTAACCCAAAGAAAGTATTTAGCACTGTGTCTGTCACATACTGGGTCCTCCACAGATGTTAGCTGCTATTGTTGTGGTTATGGTTATTACTAAAGGACACTACTTCTTGAGGCGGCTGGTGGGAGAATTACAATTTTAAGCATGATCATAGTCTCTTTTCCTCTCATCAAAGGTGATTGACACTTCTCTCTTTGCTGAGGAGTATGATCACCATCAACGAGTCTACGTCCTTGATGTGAGAAGAGTGCATGTCTCTACTCCTTGAATCTCAGCTGATTTTGTGATAAGTTTTGACCAACAGAATATGGCAGAAGCTGCATTGTGAGTTCCAGCCCAAGGCTCAAGAGTCAGACCTTGTATTCCCGGACACTCACTGTTAGACCCCTGCGATCTCTGTGCGACCTCCATGTGAACAACCCCAAGCTGGCCTGTGGGAGGATGGGACCTGGAGAGAAGCCCCCATCTTTCTAGCCAAGATTGTCATAAGCAAGCCACCCCCTACCAATATACTGGCTGATTGCAGGTACATGAGTGAGACCAATCCACCTGGCTCAGACCAGAAAAACTGCCCACTCTTCTAATGAACTATAAATTAAATAAACAGTCATTGTTTTAAGTCACTCAGTTCTGAGATGGTTTGCTATACAGAAAAAGCTAATTGATACATTAGGGAAAAAAACAAAACTCTAATCTCCTCTGCTTGCAGTCTCTCAAAAAGAAAATCTACTTCTGAATGCAATGTGATGTTAATAGAATGTACGTTTTGCTGTTTACTCGCTGTCATTGATCTATAAAACACACAACATCTCTTTGGAGTTGAAAATGCTCTCACAAAGATTTTTTCAAACATATTTATGTATGCATCTAATCATACCATCAGCACCATTTTTAACTGAGAAGGATGGCAATCTATGTATCAAATATATTATCATTTTTATATTCATCTATGCACCTTAGGAGTGATACCTTGAGTCAAGGAATTGCAAAGATAAGATGCTGCTGGAACACCACTGGGAATGTCATTTTTGTAGAGCATCTCCTAGTAGTTCTTATTTCAAAAAACAGAACACTGTCTTTTACTCGATCATTGTCCTTAAAGACTGCACACACAAAAATCAAAATACTGGAGTAGACGTTAATGACTCATTAAAACATCACATGTCATATTACATTTGAGTCTGCAGGCATTGGGACCACAGTACTACCTAGTAACACCCAGGCTTTCATAACAAATTTTACTGAAGGTACCTTTTGAGTAGAAGAGGACTCAGGAATGCCTTTTCTCATCATCAGGAACTCTGCAATACTAGTTTTATTAATTCACTGAACACTAATGGAAAATGAATACCATTAGCTTATATCACAATAGAAGTATTATCCAGGAATATTCTTTAGGTAATTCAACAATTGTTCACTGACAATTACTGTGTCTTGGAACCTTGGTAGCCATTAATGATTCAAAATGAGGAACTCTATCCCTGCCCTCAAAGAGCTCCCAGTCAAGTGGAAAAAAATTCCCCTGAGGAACAATTAGAATTCAAAATTTCTCTACCTTCCCACAATCTGAACCTTGTAACTGGCCAAACTTGCCATTGATTCTATAACTGATTCAATTATAATAGGCATTATTTATTATATTGCTAATTATTAACAGAGAGAAAACAAAGCACCAGGAAATAAGTTGTATCAATAACTCGTAGGTTTTCTTTTTAATGTTCATTGTTAAAAAATGAATTTGATGCTACCCTCCTTGTAATAGCCATTCTAGCACTTGGACATTAGGGCATTTGAACTGGCTTCTCAAATGTCCATCAGTGGGTACCAGTTGGGATCTGCAGGAATATTTTGAAAGTGGGGTTAACTTTAGGTATTTGGATAATGCTAAAATCACTGGACAGAACCTACTATGGTTATAAGCATGCACCTTGACATGAGACTGACCTGGGTTAACATTCTGACTTTGCCCAATTGGCTGCTATGCAATAGTGAGCAAGTCACATGGCCTCCCTTTCCTCCGTCTTCTCATCCTCACCCTTCCTTGTTTTATGTTTACCCAAGAACAAAAATGCACCACACCACAAAACAAAAAGTACAATTTTACCATTGATAAAGTTTCTGATTCTCTTTTTTATAAAGTGAAGAGTTTACTGCTTCAAGGATCTCAAAATATCAAACCACTACAATCTATTGCAGTTCAATGCAGAGCAGCATAACCTACTACATAGATTCAAAGAATGAGGACCTGTCCTCTGCTGAATGTTGACAAAGTACTAAGCAGTCATAGAGCAGCAGGGTTCTGATCTCAAAAGAGCTTTAGAAATTTTTATTAAGCTTCACAACACAAGGACATGTCGTGAGCTTATAACAGCAGTTCCTGTTTTGTCTCAAATATTTAAAAAAGCAATTCAAAAAGATACATGCACCCCAATGTTCACAGCAGCACTGTTCACAATAGCCATGGAAATAACCTAAATCTCCATCGACAGATGACTGGATAAAAAAGTTGTGGTATATTTATACAATGGAATACTACTCAGCCATAAAGAATAAAATAATACCATTTGTAGCAACATGAATGGACCTGGAGTCATTCTAAGCCAGAAAGAGAAAGAAAAATACTATATGATATCATGCATATGTATAATCTTAAAAAAAAACAAAGAACACTAATGAACCTATCTACAAAACAGAAACAGACATAGTAATCTTATGGTTACTTGGGGGGAAAGGGGTGAGAAGGGATAAACTGGCAGTATGAGATTTGCAAATATTAACTAGCATATATAAAACATAAATAAAGTTACTTTTGTATAACACAGGGAACTATATTCAGTATCTTATAGTAACCTTTAATGAAAAAGAATATGAAAATGAATATATATATGTATTTATGTGTATGACTGAAACATTATGCTGTACATTAGAAATTGACATTGTAAACTGACTACACTTCAATAAAAAAAAATTAACTTAAAGTTAAACATAAAAAAGACAAAAAACAAAAAAACCTTCCTATCATTGGTCTTTGCCTCTGAAGCCTTTCCTCCCCACTGTCTCCTCCTTTATCTTTTCCTTGTATTCCTCACCCCCTTCATTTTTTAACTCCCAAGATAAAAAGACCCAAGGACACACACCCAAGCACCTCTGACTGATCAGAACAGCTTTCTCCCAACTCAGAAGGTATCTGGAGTTTCTATAAAAGACAGCCCCATTAACTGTATTTACAAAGTTCTCCTCAGATCTCTCTGAACCAGCCAATGCCTAGCCTGCTCCTTCCTCCAGCCAGGGGAGAAAAATCTGCCAATTCTTTGCAGAAGCCCAATACTAAGTTATTTTTAAAAACTGCATTCCCCTAGAAGGCAAAATATAATAGAATCTTAAAGAAATTTCAGTAAAGTCCTGTATTTAGAGGATTCTAGTTAAGTGACTGTTTACCAAATGCCTGAGAGCAAGGTTTTTTAGCAAGAGCATCTTTTGAACACCACAGTGCCTTTTACAGAAAATGCAATAAAATACACTTAAAATTACAATGCACACAACTTAATTTTTATAAAGATTCAGAAAGAATTATAGGCTCTTGTCAGGCCTGAAGTCACATTATTAACAGTCATTTTTATCATCCATGCCTGAGGATCCCAAGACTAAAATAAAGCTGCCCTGTGAGAAGTAATAGCGTTTTTATGTACTTTGATTTTTCTTTGTGTTGTAAACGTAGAAGCAAAGTGAAAATAAATTATTTGGGTTTCTGGATAAACATATGCTTATTATACTCGAAGAGTTTAAAAAGATGGAAAACCACTTTCTAGAGCAGCTGTAGGAGGAATGAGCAAGAATGCCCAACTCATTTAAACTGACAACCTATATAAATGGAATTTCCTGCATAATTATTGGTTCTTCACTTAAATGTAAAATAGACTCTAAAGCCATGTTTATTCTCAGAAAGTATCTGTTGTGTGGGTCTATTTTTATTATGACATGCAACATATTTCGAGAAACATCTGAACACTGGGAATCAGTATGATCTCTTACTTCCTGCTTCCCTGAATCCCACAGGGTACCATCTGTCCAAAAACATTTAAGCCTTTCACCAGTTTTATAGGATATAATAAAACAGTGATGATTTACCTTCCTAGGCAAATCTGTCACCCAGTTCTTCTAGGTAGAGCGCCAGGTTTTAAAATCAAAATGTTTATAGGAGCGCATAATAGGGAATAAATTCCCCTCAACTGTCCTGAAATTGACTTCTCTCTTAAAAGGGAATTGGGTTTAGAATCGAAACCTTGCAAATGTTTATTTCTCTCATATGATGCAACTTAGAAGGGAGCAAGGAGGCTCTAGTAAAGCCAAGCAGAAGAGAGTCAGTGGCCCAGGTCTAGGAAGTCACATTTATGAGACATCAGACCACAGGTCAGCAAGCTAGGAAGAACCCACAGGGAGGAAAGAGGAGGGCCACAAAGGCAGGGCTCTGTATGCGGGATGTAATGAAAGTGCCTGGCCAAAAAAGGGCAAGGGTCTAGTTCAAGAAGTTAGGGTTACATAAAATAAACACTTATGGTTACCACCAGGTAAACGGGGTGGGAAGGGATAAATTGGGAGTTCGAGATTTGCAGATACTATTATACATAAAACAGATAAGCAGCACATTTCTACTGTACAGCACAGGGAACTAATTCAGTATCTTGTAATAACCTATAATGGAAAAAAATATGAAATGGAATATACATATATATATGTATGAGTGAAACACTGTGCTGTACACCAGAAATTGATACATTGTAAACTGACTACATGTCAATAAAAAAAGAACGCAAATTCTTTTTAAAAAGCAAAAAAGTATAAACAACAAGGTCCCACTGTATAGCACTGGGAACTGTACTCAATATCCTGTAATAAACCATAATGGAAAAGAACGTGCGCAGGCGCGCGCGCGCGTGTGTGTGTATAACTGAATCACTTTGCTGTACACCAGAAACAATACTGTAAATCAACTATAATTAGATAAGCGAATAAATAAATGTATAAAAAGAAGTTAGGATCAAAGCAGAGGGTTACAAATAGCCACAGAACAAACTAGAACATCCAGGGTCAAAGGCAGCTTTGAGACAGGACTGATACGAGAAATAGAGGAGATCCGGGAAAGGGGTCCACAAAAATTAGAAGTTCCAGTTTCCACTCTTGAGTTCTAAAAACTATCAGAATCATGACAGGTTAAGTCAAAGCAGAAGCTCCCAGCTAACCTGTGTCTCCAAAGCTCCCACAGTAATACTAAAAACCCTCCTGTCCGGTTCTCCACAGAGTCTTGTTACTTACCAACCCTTTAAAATGTACTGCATTCGAAGGAGCCTATTGAACCAAACAGGGGTCCTTTGAAAAGATTCTAAAGTGGACCCTCATTGGCAAAGGTCCTTTTGTTTAGGAAGCACCTTTGTGCTCGGCTCTGGAAGTGCTTAACTGGAGAGGTCTTTTCCTTTCCCACTGCTACTCAATTGTACTTTACCTTGACTAAGGTCTTCCTAGGAAAATGGTTCTTCTTTTCATTGTTCAGAAATTATTTTCTTTAAAAAAAAATCATACATTGTTTCTTATTGCTGAAGTTTCTCCTTGCATATTCAGTCAGTAATGAGAGGAGTCATTCTCCTCAATGAACCAGCTCTTTAAATACGTCCTGGTAGCATTTAAAGAACAGAGTAATGCAAGCTTTCTTTACGGTTCTCACATATAAACAGACGGGCATAACGTCAGTCTCAGATTGATGAGAGCTTTGTAAAAAATGAATATCCGTAAAATTCAAGGCCTTACAAACTAAAAAAAAGTATACTGCATTTCAAGTGGAGACAAAGCCTTCTTCTCAAAGACCTATGTTTACTGAACTTCATTACAGGCAAATGAAATAAAATTCCCATACCATTTTGAGAAAATGAGCAATAATGGTGGAAAAAAAAAAAAAACAACACTGGAGCCTGGAGGACAAATGAATGGGGGAGGTATGGAGATTCCTCAAAAGACTAGGAATAGACTTACCACATGACCCAGTAATCCCACTCCTGGGCATGTATCCAGAAGGAACCCTACTTCAAAAAGACACCTGCACCCCAATGTTCATAGCAGCACTATTTACAATAGCCAGGACATGGAGACAGCCTAAATATCCATCAACAGATGACTGGATAAAGAAGATGTGGTATATTTATACAATGGAATACTACTCAACCATAAAAACAAACAATGTAACGCCATTTGCAGGTTTATTTTTTAATGCAAGTGCTGGGGATTGAACCCAGGACCTCATGCTGGCTAAGTACACACTCTACCACTGAGCTATACCTCCCCTCATTTTTATGTATTTTTGTATCAGTTCATTTAATTGCATTTTAATAAAGTTCCAGCCTGTCAAGGAAAAAAAAAGTGACTGGAAAAAAAAGATGATCCAAAGTTTGAGAAGTAGCAAAATAAGCAATGTAAGATTAAGAATCAGTAAAATTTTAAAAATTCTATTCATTAAGTCACCTAATGATTAAAAACACTTTGAAACCACAGAATGGAAGAAAAATAATAGGTTCTTTTAATATTTTTCTGATGTATTAAACACATGTGTTTAAAACAACGAAGGCTTAATGTTAAGTGCAGTACTCTTATTCCTCATTGGGAACCTTTAAAAACTCTATCTGTAGCTTCTCTTATATCTCTAAATAGTGGGATTGTTCCTTGATTTATCATCTTTAAGACATTATTTATTGACTTCTCTCAATGATGGATGAGTATTTAACTCACTTACGCCACCACTTCCTCCTCCCAGTATATTGATATTGGAACTAACCACATTGGTTATCACTGAAACTTTTAATACTCATCTCTCTTTATTCCTTCTGCTTTCAATGATAGATAAAACATACTGATTTCATAGTTTGTAAGAGACCGTTATTGTCTTTATCTCCTGCTTTTTAGCATGCCTTCCTTTTTTATCATCTACTTTCTGCCAGATACTTTTAACTTTTCAGGATAGATTCATTACTGTGTTGTGCATTGTCTATAGGAGGATTCAGAAATGCCCAAATATGTAAACACTGTTTATATTTTCAAAATTCTGTAAATAGTGCTTGCTGATGGACCAAGTCACGTATAAAAATTTATTTTATTTCACTCTTTTAAGTTTTCTAGGGATTTATATTTCTTCTTTTACAAGAATTTTTGTATTATAATCTCTTTCTCCCTCAAACCTTCTATCAAACCGACCAAGTCTCTCTTCCCTGGAGATCTGCCTCCTAGACGCTCTTCTACTCCAGCTGGCCTGAGTGATTCCCTAGGTCAGCTGCAACAAGTTTCTTTCTGGGATGTTCCTTCATTGTTTTTTCTTACTTTGCATCCACTCTGTGATACCCGTAGTGGGCTTAGTTATCCCGCGGTCCACTTTCAAAAGAGACATGACCATGACCTAATTGCCAGAACTTGTGAGTTCTGTCTTATTTTTTTTAAAGAGTTAAGGTCTTCGTAAATGTAATTAAGAGTCTTATTGACAAAACAGAAAGCCACTCACAGACCTAGAAGGAACATTTATAGTTACCCAAGGGGAAGGGGTAGATGGGCAGGCATAAATTAGGAGTTTGGGATTAGCAGATACAAAGTATTATATAAAAAAACAGATAAACAACGAGGTCCTACTATATAGCACACGGAACTCTATTCAGTATATTCTAATAACCCATAATAAAGAATATATATACACATACATGTAATAGAAGAGGAAACTGACCCTGAAGGCAGAGACTGGAGTTAATAAGCCACACGTCACAAGCTAATTAAGGCCTGAGCCAACAGAAGCAGGAAGAGACAAAAAAAAAAAAAAAAGCCCCCCAAAACAAAAAAATACACACAACAACCAGAATCTCCCGTAGAGCCTTCAGAGGAAAATGCAACCCCACCGACACCTTGATTTCAAACTTCTGGCCCCCAGAACCGTGAGAGAATACACTTCTGTTGATCTAAGCCGCCCCATTTACCGAACGTTGTTACAGGAACCATAGGAAACGGATGAACCAGCCAAGACCCCAGGGCAGTGAGGAAGTGCCTGGCCTGCCCCGACGCCTGGACACCGCCAGTTGAAATGAAACAAGGACAATTCCTCTTCCTCTCGTAAAGGTGGAGCTGGGGTGAAAAGCCAGGGAATAGGACGCCGAACGCCGCCCGCTCCACGGAACGTCCCGCCCGGTCCCCTTCACCCTCCGCGGAACCGGCTTCCCGGAGCAACGCGCGCCGGCGCTCGCTGGAGTCGGCCGCTCTCCCCTGGAGCACACCCTGTCACGTAATAAATCCTCCCTTTAGTGTCTAGGCCTCCCTGCCTTGTCTCTGAATTCTTTCTGCGGTGAGACAAGAACCCCTTCTCCCTCAACATTCCTACCTCGGCGTTTTCCACGTCCTCAGGCCTCTCCCGGACTCCGCCAGGTAGGAAGACGCCATCCTGAGCCGCAGTCCGCCCAGGTGTGCTTGCGCCAGGGGAGCCAAACTCGAGCAGGCGGAAGAATCTCCTTTTTAAAACTCGGCTTCCTAGGCCCCACCCAGCAGCCCCACCCCGCTCAGATGATTGGCTGAGACCCAGCAATTTGCTTTGCTAACAAGCTCTCAGGTGATGCTTATACAGCTGATTGGGGCCACACTCTGAACACCACTGCTCACAGCTGAAAGAACTTGCCCGAGTATTACAAACAACTGGGGCTCTTATTCCAGAATAATCTCTCAGGCCCACAATAATCTGATAATTACAAATCGTTACATTTAACCCCTGGAGATTATCATCAGGGAAACTTGAGTGGCTGCAGCCTCTTTTCAGCTTTTTTTCATCTCTCTCCTCCTGCATCTGACTTTTGTTTCTACAAATTGTTTCGCAGTCTGGTGTCCATAAATACCCCACCGTTTTTTCTACGTTATATCTGGGTTGTGCCTTTCAATTCTTAGAAACTTTCTATCGGTGCTGGAAGTGTCGTTGGGGAGACAAATGAGCATATTTGCTAAATAAATCATCTTGAGATGGAACTCATAGGTAAGGACGTGAAATGTAAGGAGGATTCCCTTCCCTCTGTCTACCAACTTAACCGATGCTCAGGTCACAAAGTGGATATATCAGGTAAAGTGAAAACTCTTCAGTATTAGAGGGTGAAAGGCCAGGATCCTCGCTTCAAATGCCTGGCTAACTGAAAGCATCAAATTTAAAACAGAAGTTACAGTTTTCTAGGATCTAATGATCTTAAATCCAAGCTTTTCCACTGAAATTGTAATTTCCTTTTGCCAAATTCTCCCCGGTTGCTATTATTCTTTCCAGCAGCCCCTGGAGGATGTGGTGGGGGAATCCCCAGTAAAAGCATAAAAGGTTTGAATGGTTTCATAACCATACATCAATCCAGCTTTGAGGAGTTATACCGGTAGCACCATGAATACCAGGCAACTGACCAATTCGCAGTTTATTTTCTTGGTGATAAAAATATTTGCATACATTTGGAAGTGTATTGAAGCAGGAAATCTCCAGGAGAAGCAAGAGAGAGATAGATGTATACTCCACTAAAAAGACAAATTTAGAGGCAATAAATTAGAGATAAAATGCTAAATTATTTCTTGAGGAGTTTCAGCTTCTACTGAGTCTTCACCATGAAGAAAAACCAACCAACCAAAGAAAGAAAGAAACAAAAAACAAACAAACAAACAAACAAAACACTGTGATAGATCAAATGTTCTACTGGATGAAAACTTCCTTGAAGGAAGGGCTTTGTCTAATCTGAACTCTTACCGCTTTAAATAGAGAACACAGCCAGCTCTGACGCTGACCCTAGAAATGTGCATTTACCCTTTGCATTACGGTACTCTTATTAGGACATCCCATGGTAGTTTCTCTGATGAAGTACCTTAGACATTAACTATCAGCCAGAGGGAAGGAAAGGAAAGTAGACTACATTTTCAACTCTAAACTTATTAAACCTCTAACACAAATCATCACATCACTTCTGCCATAAACCATGGCAATCCACAGAGATGCATTTAATCAGTCTCTCTCAAAAATAAATCACTGGTGCCCCACAATGTGCACATTTGTAAACCTCTTCCTATTAATCTCCTGGTACTCATGGTTTACTGACTGTTTTTAATCACTGTATGATGGAATATTCTTAAAGGAATAACTGTTAACGTGAAGTTCCTTAGCCAAGAAGTGTTCAGCATGAATTGATAAAATTACCATCTACCCAAGTGTATCTCATTACAATATCATCTAATAAAGAGGATAGCATCGTTAATAGCTTCTAATAATTAATAAGGATTCAAAATATAGTAAGTAAAAAAAAAAAGCACCACAGTGTAATTAACTACATGCTAAAATAAAAGAGGGGGTTCACAGAGTAACAAAGTGTGGTGCAATTCTGCATCAACCTAAACCCGTATACGTATTAAACTTCAGTGTATATCAGAATTACTTGAGGATCTAATACAGAAAACAGCCTCACTGCCCTCAGGTAGGGGAAGGCCTCACCTGGTATTTTTACCAAATTCCTCCAGAAGATTCTGATACAAAGCAAATCTGAGAAGCATTGCGCTTAGGAGCTAATTAAACTACGACACAGGTAACAAGAGAGAGACCAATTCAACATTAGAGATGGCTTTTGATATTGAAGAAATTCCTACCTCCCTCAAACAGATAAAATAGTACGGAGAGAACTTTTTTTTTTTTAGAGATCTCTCTGTTACAATGTCCCCATCCATATTCTCCTATTAGTAAGAGGGTAATACTCCAAAATGCTGTTGGCTTCTGGACACTGACTCACTAGGTTTCTATGTAGAAAAAGTTTTGAGCTTCTGTGTCCACCCCCGGAGAATAGGGTCGAAAAATGAGACCACACCCACCACGTGGAAGGAGCCCAGTGGCCTTCTACGCGACAAAGTGCTTAGAGAAACTAGCAATAGCAGTTAACAGGGGATTGGGGCATATTCCTATTTATTCTGAATAAATAATACATTTTAAAATTTAATAGAACTAAAAAAAACCTATCAGTTTATTCATGTATTTTAAATATTAATTCATTTTAAGTCAATGAGGATTTTTCTATACTGCATTAAAAAAAAACAAAAAACAAACAAACAAAATAAAAGAACTATGATCTCTACCTCATGTTTGCTACAAGGTGTGCATGTAAGGTCTGTGCTCTGATGCTGGCCCACCCCAGGGCTCAGCTCTTCCCAGATGACGCTGAATAAATCAGGCCCCCTGAGGCTTGAAAGAAAAGTGGGAAGCATTTGAAAACTGCTTTCTGAAAGGGAAAACAGATTATTACTTAAAATAGAAAAGATGAAAGTCACAATTTTTCTCTGTGTTGGCTCAGTGGGAGGAGAGGCCAAGAATGGCAGCCGTCCTACCCTCCTCGGCATGACAGGAACCAGAATGATCTCTGGACCATGGGGCCGTGAAGGATGCGGAAGGAAGATAAATTTTTTTTATTATTATTGAAGTATAGTTAGTTTACAATATTGTGTCAATTTCTGGTGTACAGCATAATAGTTCAGTCACACAGATACAAACATATATTCATTTTCATATTCTTTTTCATTATAGGTTACTACAAGATATTGAATATAGTTTCCTATGCTAAACAGTATAAACTTGTTGTTCATCTATTTCATATATAGTAGTTTGAATCCCTTAATTCTTTGGGTTTAAGATCATTACAGAAAGCCTTGACTAATATATTCAGACTTGTATCTTTTCTAAATCCAACATCCTGTAACTCTCCAAATCCCTGCTCTCTGGGTTGTTCCTGTACACTGGTCACTAAAGTTTTTGCCTTGTGATTTGATTACTTGACCCCCAGATAAACAGAGAAGTGCTGGGCTCCAGTAATCAGGGGCTTAATCTTCAGCTCCCCTGTCCCGCAGTTCTGTTCACACCCCTTAATGATGATTTAAGTTCAGTGCTGCCCACAGCCCTAGTAGGGCAGTAAGACACTGGAACGCTGTGCCCACTACGAACACAGCAGGGGAGATGACACACACAGTTCCCTCTTCAATCAGGAAGTTTGTATTCTAGTGGGGTAGGCAGGTGCTAAAAAATAATAATAAAAGTATAGTCAGCAATTGTTACGAAGGACACTGAAGGCATGGTGCTGTGAGAGCAGTTAGCACTAAGACCAAAAAAAATAAACCAACAGATATCCCAGGAAAGGTGCCACCCAAAGAGAGCTCCAAAGATTGAGTAGGAAGAAGCGTGACCAGGGGGACCTGGAATAAGTGTCTCCAGGAGGTTACTCCATATTCCAAGTCTTGCTATGGGAGTGGGAGCTTAAAAAGACTACTGTGGTTGGAGCGTCCTGAGAACACTGGTGAGAATGGAGGTGGCTGTGGAGGAAGGAAAGGGAAAGAGGATAAGGGGGCAGACGGAGGAAGTCAGACTAGGTAGGGATTTCAGGTCATTAAAGACTTTGGATTTGGTCCTAAAAATGGTGGGGAAACACTGAACAACATCAAATACTTTTTAAAGACAACTTTAGCCTCTGTGTATAAAATAGATTATAAGCTAATTAACATAAACAGTTGTAGATAGAGTCAACTGATCTTTGACAAAGGTGCAAAGGGAAAATGATGGAGAAAACACTACCTTTTTAATGAATGGCACTGAAACCCAATGGATATCTACATTAAAAAAAAAAAAAAAGAATCCACACATGCCATCACAATACCCTTCACAAAAGTTAACTCAAAACAGATCATAGATTTAAACGTCAAACACAAAATTATAAAACTCCAGGAAATAAAATAGGAGACAATCTAAATGACCTGGAATATGATGATGACACAGATACAACCCCAAAGGCATGATCCATGAAAAGGAATAACTGATAAGCTGAGCTTCATTAAAGTTAAAAATTGTTCTGTGAAAGCCACTGTCAAGAGAATGAGAAAGCAGATCACAGACTGGGAGAAAAAAAATTACAAAACATTTATCTGATAAAGGAAAGGTATCCAAAATGCATAAAGAACACTTGAAACTCAACAGTAAGAAAAAGACCAACCCAGTTTAAAAAATGAGTGAAAATATCTGAACGGTCACCTCACCAAAGATGATGAACAGATGGCAAATAGCCAAGTGAAAGATGCTTGGCATCACGTCATTAGGTAACTGCAAATTAAAACGACGAGATACCACTACATACCTATTAGGCTGGCCAAAATCCAGAACACTGACAGCACCAAATGCTGATAAGGATGCCGAGCAACAGGAAACTCTCATTCATTGCTAATGGGAACGCAAAATGGTACAATCACTTCAGAAGATAGTTTGCCAGGTTGTTGCAAAACTAAATATATATTTACCATACAGTCTAGCAGTCAGATTCTTTGGTATGGAACCAAATAAACTAAAAATGTATGTCTACCCAAAAACCTGCACATGAATGTTTTTGGCAGTTTTATTCATAATAGCAAAAACTTGGAAGCAACCAAGATATCCTTTAGTATATAAATGGATAAATAACTGTGGTACCTCCAAACAAAGGAATAGCATCCAGTTACAAAGAGAAATAGCTATTAAGCCATGAAAAGACAAAGAGGAACTTCAGATGTATATTGAGTGAAAAAAGCCAATCTGAAAAGGCTACGTATTGTGTAATTCCAACTATACAACACTCTGGCTAAAGCAAAACTCAAGAGACAAAAAAAGATGAGTGGTTGCCAGAGGTTATACATTTCATTATCCATCTGTCAAAACCAATAAAAGGTGTAACACCAAGAGCTAACTCTAAGGTAAACTATGGATTTGGAGTGATAACATGTCAGTGTAGCGTCATCAATTAACAAAGGTACTGCTCTGCTGTGGGATGTTAAAAGTAGGGGTGGCTGTGTGCGTGAGGAGAAATGGGAGTAATGGGAACTCTCTGTACCTTCTGCTCGATTTTCCTGTAAACTTAAAAGTGCTCTTAAAAGTAAGTCTATTTAAACAACAAAGTCCTACTGTATAGCACAGGGAGTAATATTCAATAGCTTGTAATAACCTATAATGGAAAAGAATATGAAAAAGTATATATATATACACTTTATATATACATATAGATGTATAACTGAATCCCTTTGCTGTATACCAGAAACTAACACAACATTGTAAATCTACTATACTTCAATAAAATAAAAAGTAAGTCTGTTTAAAAGAAAAAAATACGTTTCTTAGAAACTGGACATGGCTTGTTACTAGATAAGAATGTTGTGAGTGAGAGAGAGAAAAACTACCTTGTCCAGATTTCTGTCTTAGATGACTCAGCGGATGCAGGTCCACTCAGTGCAATGGGACCAGCAGGAAGAAGGGGAAAGAGGTTGACAATGAGTTAAAGAGAAATTGAAAAGGAAGTCAGATTCCTGATTAGAATCATTCATTTCTTCATTTTTTTTCTTTTGGATTTGGAGGTCCAGGCTTCATATCTTAATATTTTTCACTGGAAGATTTACAGACATGTACAGGCATGATTCTGGCAGAATACCGCCAGAAATAGAAACAGAATGTCTTTGTACACGTTAAAAAAGGCATGATGACTTAGAGAAAAGAATACGGTTTTAGAGTCTGCAAGACCTGGATTTTAAACCAGCATTGGGCATCCATTAGTTTGCGGGCAAATTACTTAAGCCATCTGTCCCTTAGGGATATTTCCTCCTGAGGGACATTTCATAAAGGGTGGTTGTGAGGAATGTAAATATTTTTAAGAAACTGGCACACAGTTAGTCCTCACACAATGGAAACAAATGTTGGGATTAAACCCTGGGTGCATCTCACATTTTCACCTGGATTTGACAGCTGTGTAAAAATATGATGCAGTTAGGTGATTGGAATAATGCTGAACACATATCAGGAAGTGATTTCCTGGAAACGTCCTGAAACAACCTAGTGCTAAAGACTTGGCACGACACCTTTTATTGAGGGTTTTCCACTCTGGCCTAGACAGCCCATGTTTGTTCTTTGGGGAAGCCATCCCAAGTGGTCAGCCCTCAAGACATTCCAGAGCGTGACACCAAATGACAGCATGCCTTTTCCTCTTCTGTTGCTTCTTTGTTCTTTCTTCCCTCACTCTTTTCCAATTACCTTCCAAAAAAGCAACTCTTGAGGAGATTTAACTGCAGACATCCCAAAGGGTAAAAACGGTGTCTGAATTATTCACTATTGACTAAAAGCCTACTGAGAGCTAAATATGATAGAAAGGGAAAACGCACACACAGCCACAAAGAAGACTTAGCAACAAACCAACGAGATGAGAATGAACGTTGTGAAGCCTTAGGAAAAGGTCCTGACGCCATCCACAAAATAATACAAATGTTGAAATAAACAGACCGGGGACTAAGAACTCTCCAATCAATTAGAGCCTTCTCTGTAGAGATGTGGCATTGGAGACTCCTCGGGTAGCACACAGCCTAGTCTAAAATGTCGAGGGCAGTCTAATAGAGTTCTTTTTGCTTTCTATACGATGGCCTGAGTGACTAGTGTGACCGTGAGTCTTAGTAACGAAAATCGGCAGCCCTGACCTGTTTGACCATATTTGTAGCTATTTCCTCTCATTGGTGACCTACCACACGTAAGGCTTCCGCCTCCAATTTCGGAGGCACGGCAGGCCAAGCGAAAAAGTCTGAAAAGGTCACTCATTATAGACGGAGGCATGGATAAACTCATAATTTTTCAAGCATGTGAAACACATGTTCCCCAGGTAAGCCCTGGCACTCCAAATGTCAAGCCAGAGCGAATTCTTAAAGCTGAGCTATAAAGCTCTGAAAATAGAGTTTATAATGAAAATGTTGACATGCTCTTGGAGCCACGGTAGTATAGAAAATTTAATATGTCACCTTGTTTTACAAGATTTTACTGGCACAGAAGAAAATTAAAACATTTAACATCTTTCGCTTTGCCAAACTGCTTTCCTCCTCCAAAGAGTGGCGCCATTTGTGGTGCTATTTCATTTATAAACATCCTTTTTATTGTCACCAGGCTGAAGGCACACATTCTCAGCTTTGCACTCACATTTCCTTTCCAAAGCACGGAAATGCTTATTGGGGCAGCATTATCTTGTAATCTCATTCACATTTTCCGAAGGTGTATTAAGTTGTGAGACTTCTGATGGAGAAAGGGCTGAAATTATTTACATGGCTACAAAGGCAACATAAATAACACTGATCATTTAAATATTTTCTGTGAGCCTTTCAAGAAGACTTTTTAAAAAAAAAGAATCATTTGTACTGTACACAAATTTTCATAAAGACAGCTTAGTATTGAAGGAAACAAATTTGAACCCTCTGGCAAAATAGGATGATGACTTGCATTTCTGAACGCAAGCAGACAAGAAACATAAAATGGGGGATAACTTTCTAAGTCAGCTCCAAATAATCAAGATTTGTATGAAATCATAGCTGTTAATCCAAGTCACATAATTAGCATGGCTCTCTTAACCCAAGTCATATTTTATGTCTTTAATGATCATTTCCTTTCATGAAAGGTTAAAAGTCGACGAGAGTAACCATTGTGAAGTTCATATGCCCTTCCAGAAGGAAAAGGAAGGGTCCCAAGGTTTGCTGGTCCAGAGAAACCTCTTCAAAGCCATGACAAACTTTACTTCAGATTTTCACTAAGTGAGAATTAAGAGATGTGTTTCGAGATCATCAAAGAATAAAATCAAAACCATGAATATCATCCAAGTACTTTCCAGGGCAGTCATTATTTTACTACAGGAAGAAATACTGATGCCAAAGTATTGGTACTAAGAGCTTGAAACAGGCACATATAACCTTCCACGTGTGCACAGAGCCCATCTGGACGTGGGAAAACAAGACTCAGGATGGAAAACAGGTCGGACGGTCACAGAACGTGCAGACAAGTGTCCCATATAGGAAAAGAGGGCTCCTTCATAGGGTTTCTCTCTTCCCATTTGCTTCAGGGTATTTAGGGAATCTTCAAGAGTACCCCCATTCTCTATTTTGCATAGAACTTCATTTATTAAGCCCTTGCTAAGTCCCCAGCCCTCTGCTAATAAGCATTTCTTGATTATCTTCCCAAGAACCTTATAAGGTAGGCCCATTTTAGAGGTGGGAAACTAGGCCCACAACATTTCCACAGATTGCCCAAGTTTACAGAACCAGTGAATGTTTAGTGATAGGATCCAAACTCCTGTCTGGGTGGCTCTGAAGCCCATGCATGTAACTACCACGCAACACCATATAACTAACTAGGTTCTGAAGAGTCTGTTCATGTAGGGAAGTTGAGAAGATGTGACATGATCTGTCTTCATGAAGTCATTGGCCAGTGTAGGAGTTGTGCGTGTGTGTGAGTGTGTGTGCGTGTGTGTTAAAAGAACATGGTATGGCATGTCCCATGCTATGATGGGGGAAGCACATGGAGGATGGAGCCTTTCCCAGCAATAATCTGGGGGAACAGCATTCTAGGCTGAGGGAATAGCTTGTGAATACAAAACCAGAGGCCAGAATAAAGTGGCCAAAATTGAGGGGGGAAAGACATTGTACCCAAATCTCTGAGAGTTAAGGGGAGAGGACGATGGGGATGAGGGTCCAGTGAAAGGAGGTGTACACCATAAATACAGTTTAGAGAGGTGAGCAATAATATATTGCTGTGGGTGAAAAGTCCAGATCCAGACAAAATAAGATTAAAAAAAAAGAACTGATGGATTTTTATCAGAACCTATGAAAATTGAAGAATAATTTAAAGGACCGTTGAGAGATGGTTTGGCCAGTGAGAAGTGGAGAAGACTCAAGGTTTATAATACAGCTTGAAGACATAATGAGAGGTGAGATAAAAGACAAAAAGAAATTGAATAGTTATGTGTGAGAAGGCACAAATATTGGTACAGAAGGTGACAAGGATGTGAAGTAACAAAAGATGCCTTCTCACTAGCTTTATACAAGGACTATTCTACTGACGCACCGTTAGAAAAGCAGACATTTTGAATAATTTTTTCCGAAGGCAAAGGTAAACTTGTTTCTTTATAACCATGTCCTCCATACTTCAGCTTCCAGGTCAAGATTCCTAAAGATGGACTGTATGAATCCAGTTTTGTAAAAAAAATAAAATAAAATAAAGTGCAAGAATGAGCGTAATGGATGAGAAAGGAAAACATAAAGAATAAAGTATGCGAAGCCATGAGCCCCAGAATATGCATGCTTAGGAAACTGTTGTAAAACCTGAAGGGAAGAGTGTGAGCAGGATGATAGATTGGGCTAGAGGTGAAGGCAAGGGCCAGACTCTGAAGGGTCTTTAGGCCACAGGAAAGAGTTCCCATTCTTCTATGGTGTGCTGATATGACCTAATCCCATTGTGACAGTATTTTGGTTCAGACCTAAAAGTAGCCTCAATCCCAAGTCATGAGGACACACCCACTAGAAGACTCATTTCACACAAAGCAGGATAGACACCTGTCAACACAGGGGAATCCTCTGACTCAGATGAGATGTATTCTTCTAGGTTGCTGTTTATATAAGACTCTCTATTTCTTTCTTAAGGGAGGAAAACAGTTGTGGCCGTTAATTAACAGTGTCAAGTCCTCACTTCTCATTGGAGCAAGCAATAGACCTGAGTGATATTTACGAGTTAAGGAGAAGCCAGTTCCATTTGCTCAGTCAGTGGCAGTAAAACAAATGCTGACCTCTGATGTTTAGGTCCAGGCTAACAAACTGTTCTTCAATCTAGCAGCATCTATTAAAATATTGGCACTCTTCTACTCAGCGCTTACATTACTAGATGTACGTCTTAGAGAACTGGTCAAAAATATACGCAAAAGAGTATCCACTAGCTACAAGACTATATATAAAAGCACTATTAACAAAAGTGAAAAAAACAGAAACAAACCAAATCTCTATCAACAGACAAATGGTAAACCAAAAATACTAAGGAGAATTAAAAACATATGAGGCCGACCTGTAAGAACAAATATAGAAAAATGTTAAGCTGTATCATTAAGTGAAAGAACAAGTGACAGAATATATATAAGATAATCAGACACTCTCATTTATGTTAAAAACTAACAAAGGAGACAGACAGTAGGTTGGTGGTTGCCAGGGCCTGGGGAGCAGGGTTTGGGAATGATAAAAATGTTCCAAGGTTCGAAAGTGGTGATGGTTGCACAACTTTACAAATATACTAATAATGAGTGAATTATTTACTTTCAAAAGATGATTTTAATATGTGAACTATTTATTAGTAAAAACAAACAAAAAAACCTCCAGATCTATGCAATCTGTATGTATTTGGGGTGAGGAGGGTTAACGGGGACATTTACTTTATCTGCACCTACATCTTCCAAACCTAGGCCCCTCCTTGGCTGAGACTCAACTGGAAATAATTTTAGAGAAATACCCACAATGTTTGCTCATAAAGTACCCAATGCCCTGGAGGACCCAAAGGATGCCCCTGGAAACAGTGCTTAGATCAAAAAAATACTAATTATTTTTTATATCATGTTCAGCCTCTGGAAATGAATTCTTTTTGCAAGAGGGACCACAAAAATCCAATCCAATAAAATCAACCAGCACTGAAACTTAATGTTGAGGCTTTATTAATCTTTAAAATACTTTCTTAAATAGACTGCTAGTTGGCAAAATGTTCCAGATAAAAAAATCTCAGCAAATGAAACCTTGTGAACAGAACTTTTAAGGGTGGTAAAGCTTCAGAGTTACCAAATGGGTGATTTCTTTTGTTCATAAAATACAATTTTTAGCAATGTGCATAACGGAACAATAAAAGTAGAGGGACTGCAAATCAAACAGATTTTATAACTGTGCTGTTCATCAAGAGATTGAAGACTGTTTAAAAAAAAAAAAAACAGACTAAAAATGGAGTCACTTGTGCTAAGCCACACGCACTTAATCAGTCGGTCTGAATTACTTTGATCAGCACTAGTAAGATAATCTGCCTGACAGACCCCACCTTCCTCCAGAGGAAGAGGACCTGGCCTGGAACAGTCCACTCTTTGCTAGAAACTTCCTTTTTCCATCCCTTCTGCCTATGAAGACTTATTTTTTTTCAGCTCCTTCAAGTTCCTTTCTACTATCTGCGGGATGGAATGCTGCTCAATTCATGAATCTTTTAATAAAACCAATTAGATCTTTAAATTTACTCAGATGAATTTTATTTTTTAACACGACATAGAGGTTTAAATAAGAAGAGTCATCTGAATGGAAGAGTGTATGTGAATGCTCTGTATTTACATCTAAATATTTCTGGGTAACCCCAGGTTAGAATACAGAGTGTAAATTCAACAGTTTAAAAATCATAATGGGAAATAAATAGATAATGGAATACAGGTTCTCTTATGCACACACACCTCCACCTGTACCAATATCTATCAAATCATTTATGTGCAATTACTCTAACCTAAGCTCACCAGATTCCAAGTTAGGCATACTACCCTGGGACTTCACCACCCTCTAGAAATTAGAGTCACTTTTTCAATTTCCTAGACCAAATCCCAACATGTGTGTATGAGGGTGATTTCCCACATCACCAACAATTCTCTGGATACTAACAAGTGTCCTTACAATTCAACTCAATTCTGATGCCTATCTACCTGGAGATGGCATCAGACTCCACAAATTCAGAATTCCATCCTACAAGACTGTCTCCCTAGTCCCCACTTCAGATGCCAGTCATGAGCCCAGGTTGTTACTCATGCTTCCAACCCACTGACTATACACCAGAGGTTCCTATGACCTTCTCTTTGGCTTCAGTTAATCTAATGATCAGTTCATAGGACTCAGAGAAATATTTTGCTTACTCGATCATTGGTTTGTTACAAAAGGATACAACTCAGAAACAGCCAGATAGAAGAGATGCAGATGGCAACGCACAGGTAAAAGGGATCTGTCATTTCCTCAACTCCAGGTGCCCCACTCTCCCGGCACCTCCACCCGTTCACCAACCTGGAATCCCTCAGAACTCTCACTTTTTGGATTTTTATGAAGACATCATTACATAGGCATGACTGATTAAATCATCGGCCATTAGAGATCGATTCAATCTCCTGACCCTGTCTGCCCCCAGAGGTCAGGATGGTAAGACTGAAAGTTCTAACCCTCTCATCACACACAGGGTTGGTTCCCTGGCAACCAGTCTCCAAACTTAGATATGGTTCAAAGGTCACCTCATTTACATAACAAATAACACCTTTATCACTCTCATCACTTAGGAAATTCAGAGGGTTGGAGGAAATCTGTGCCAGTAATGGGGCGAATAATAAATTAAAATGTCTTATAGAACACAGAATCACAGCCCCGCAGCTCTACATGGCCCAGTTAGAGCAGGGGCCTCCATACCTGAGTGGCATTTAGGGACAAGTCCCAGTTAAGGACCTGTGATGGATTTTGTGCTGCTTCTTGCAAAAAAAGGGCTGCTTCTCAGATGCTTTGGGAAGTTTTCCAACATGCCTTTCCATTTAGAACACTCTGACCTGTGGGACTGAGGCAATAGGTTTTGTCTTTTAATAGAAAGCCTCCAAAGAACTTGCAGCTATAGCACTGAGAGTAGCAACTTTGAAAATAATGTATCATCATATCATATCATATCATATCATATCATATCATATCATATCATATCATATCATATCAGCATGGATGTGTATATATGATTTACTGTGGTTATTTATTTGCTATGAAAAATATTTATCATTGTTTTATGCTAAACTCATAATTCAAGATCCAAAACAAGCTGTTTGCTATATCAAGAATGTGTGGCTGCTTCTTACATTCTAATGGCTGCCTAGTCACTAGGAATCAGCTCTTACTGATTTATTCTAATTCTCATCTCTAATGGAGAACAGACATACTTAACAATCACGGGAGAAATGACCAGTGGGACTGCTTATTATAGAATATATAGACTTGACTTACAAGACTATTAAAAAACAATTAAATTCTTAAAGGGAAGTGCATAAGCATTTTCACTGATGGTATTCAGTACTCTCATCTCTTTATTTTGATCTTGACAGGAAAAGTTTAAGATGATTTGGGAAGACATGGAAGCAACCTAAATGTCCATTGACAGATGACTAGATAAAGAACTTGTGATATATATATACAATGGAATACTACTCAGTGATAAAAAAAGAATAAAATAATGCCATTTGCAGCAACATGGGTGGAACTGGAGATCATCATTCTAAATGAAGGAAGCCAGAAGAGGAAAGAAAAATACCATATGATAACACTTATATGTGGAATCTAAAAAGAAAAAAAAGAAGAAGAAGAAGACAAATGAACTTAAATATAAAACAAAAACAGACTCATAGATACAGAATAAAAACTTGTGGTTGCTGGGAGGAGGGAGGTGGGAAGGGACAGACTGGGAGTTCGAAATTTGTAGATACTGACAGGTATATATAGAATAGATTAACAAGTTTATACTGTATAGCACAGGGAAATATATACAAGATCTTGTGGTAGCTCATGGTGAAAAAGAATATGAAAATGAATATATGTATATTCATATATGACTGAAAAACTGCTCTACACCAGAAATTGACACATTATAAACTGACTATAACTCAATAATTAATTAATTAAAAAAATTTTTAAAGACGATTTGGGAAATATCCACTGAGATTTTCTATGACTTCTAACTTAGTTTCTAGAACATTTCCTAAATTTGAATGTTTCTGTACTTTGCCAAAAAACTCACATCTAATGTAAATATCTTAATTCACAGGTCTTTACATAAAACTAAATTTAAATAGTACACTTGAGCATGGACATAAAAAATATAATAGGAAAAAATCAATACTAGTGATAGGTTCGTAAAAGTAAAATTGCTTTATTAAATTTATTATCAGTCATAATTTCATGAGAGATTTATAGTTATGCCACCTGATCTGATCCATCTACTTCCTCGAATTTGTCTGTTAGCCTGAACTTTATCAAAAAAAAAAAAAAAAAAAAAAAAAAAAAGCTCTTGTACTTCAACAGGGTCTTCTAGAATTCAAGAGTTTGGGTTACTACCACCGTCCTATTTTACTGTAGAACTATTTTAAATATTACTTGCTCATTTTCATTACAGTACCAGCAAAAATCACTGTAGCTAGCTTAAGGGTTGCATAAAAAGCCAGGGCTCTTAACATAATGATTTTTAGAATGAATAATTAGCTATTTCCATTGTCATATGAATTAGAATTCATAACAAAGAAAAGGAAATGAAAGGTTGGAAGACCTTTTTAAAGTTATTTTGTTGATGTTTCTACTATAAAAAGCCCTGTCAAGTTCTCTTTTGTAATTTTTATAATGTAGAAGATGTCTCTCCATTCTGCATATTTTTCGGGAATATATTTCTATTTTAATTTTATTGCAGAGTTAATTGACTTAGGAAGGAGGCAACTAAAAGCCTACTCTTTAAAATGCAATTATTTAAGTTGAGGGTGTGGGAGTACGCGGGTAAGTAGGTGTTGGGGCAATACTGGTGATTATCCCAGTTTTATTTGGCAATAAAACTAAAAGAAAATGATAACATTAGCACACATACAACTATGTCTAACACCACATTTCTTCCTTATACTGTCTTTCTCTCTCATGTTTAAACCACAAAACAATAGAAACATTTAGCTAAATGGCGATAATTGAGACCATTAAGAATTATGGAGTCAGAACAATTTATTTTCCCAACGTACCATTTGAAAATAAGCAATATCTCTATCAGTTTAAAATTAAAAGCTTTGCTCTGTAACTGAACCTTCCACAATGTAGAATTTTGAGCGTATTCAAGGGCACTGGGATACATTTTCCAAACTGCTTCACTGGATGAACTTGACCTTCTAGGCAAGATTCTTATATTGGTTCCCATACAGAGAAGGAACATGAGCACTTTTCTTGCTGTTTCCTTTCTATAACATTTGAGCAGCCTGAGGCAATGTAGTTTATTCTCTCTTCTCTTTAAGACACACTCCTTTTTCTGTTTCCTTTTAAGTAAAAATGTAAAGGTCAGGTTATCATTTCACAAAATACACCATTCTGCTGAGGTAATTCTCACTTCTCTCACCATAATATGCTTTCCCTAATTATTTCATAACTCATTTAAATGGGAGGCATTCTGGAAGAGAATTCATTGAAACAACTCCTCAAGTAACTATTTTTTTTAACTCAGGGGAATTTTAATTATAACGCCTGTGTTATTTAAAAGCAGAGTGCTACAATTTGCATCTTGAAACATTTATTGTAATAAGGGAGTAAAAAACTATGCTCCTGTGAATGAAATAACAACTCAAGTAAATGCAATTTAGTTGGCCTTTTATTTTCTTGATTTTCAAGAAACAGGGGGAAAAATGCAAATTTGACCTGAATTATAAAACCATTTAAAAGGATAAAAGATAACCAAAATCTTGCCCCTAGAATGACTTTAAGCCTATTTTACAAATCCCATGTTCTCTGTATTTCAGGAGAAATCTACAATGTGTCATTATTTAATGTATGGCTGTAATAGTAAAATCTTCTCATCTTAGAAGAAAATATCCAAATCACAGTGTTTTCCCCTGTTGGGGAGGAAGAAAACTTTTCTTTTACCTTTGGTGTAAGAATTAAATTGACATAAGACAAACAGGAGAATATCACAATTAATTTTGTACATATGGGAATCCCACATACACGAGAGTGTTGTAAGAGACCTCACATATATGAGAGGGTCAAAGACAGAAAAGCAAAACGAGGTTTATAGTCTATCCTGACCTAAGGAATGAGAGTGAAGTCTGGGGCCTCCAAGGACAGAGGGTCATTCACAGGACAAAACGAAGCACCGACACTTGGTAATTAGATGTTCGTCCCGCCATTTACGTGGAGCCACTTAGATAAAATGTATCTCTGCTAATAACTCTTTTGCTGGGGGAAATCCCCAATTTAAACTCTTCTAGGTTGTTAAGGGATGGACAGTAGTTTCTTTTGAGACCAAAAGATCTCCACTGCTTTTGGCTCAAAATTGTCCACGTACCAAAGTAGCACATCTTGGGGAGGCCTGTTCTGAACACCTACACCTACAAGAAATCGATATTTTCAAGGGAATAAATGGGTAAACAAAATATATTATTATTTTCCCCTTAGTTTATATTTTGGGGAATTTCATTGTTTAAAAATAAATGACTGGGGGGAAGGCCGAGCCCAGTGATAGAGTGCCTGCTTAGCATTCATGAGGTCCTGGGTTCAATTTCCAGTACTTTCATTAAAAAAAAAAAAAAAAGACTGAGCTAGTGGGCTCCTCACAGTACCCTTAAACCTAGTCCTCAGACTGAGAAGCAAAATAATAAGGGAATAAGTGTGTGTCAGAGTCAGACAATCTGAGTTCTAGCCTCAGCCTATAAAAAGTCATGACCCCTTTTCACTTTGTTCTTGGTCAATTCAGGCATCTAGATCACAAAGCTTTTCTGAACTTTATGAGATAATGAAGGAGAACTAATAAAATGGCCGCACTTAGGCTAACAGATTGCTTATTCTTATGCTTGCCCTTAAAACAGTCAACTAACCTGACTGACCAGTTGCTACTTACAGTTTCCAGGCCCGTTGTTAAGACTAAAGCTATTAATTTTACTGTTTCTGCTTTATTCCAGTAATCGAAAGTAATAATCATGCTTGGTCTCTGAGTTGTTCTCCTGGGAGAAGGTCCTGGGACTGTAACCTTACAAAGTAGCCTGAATTACCAAGCAGACTATGCCTTGGGCACTTATAAGATGGAGAGATGCAAACAGTGACAACCACCAGCCTCTACAGACTTGGTCACCTGGAGACACCGTGACACCACTCTGAGTCTGATGAGAAGAAAATCATTCTGTTGCTTGTTACCGATGCTTTACTGTTGAGCTGTGGCTGTATAATCCCCCTGCCCCAACCCCAAGGTGGGCTCACAGTTTTGAAGGCACCAGCCTGCTGTGAGTCCCCTTTGCCCCGCAAAGCAATAAAGCTGCCTCTCTTCTTCTAAGCTCTAACAGCCTGATTCTGAGTTTCATTTTGGCTCATCAGGGACGGGGGCCGATCTTTCAGCAACAATAATGCATATGAATACACAGTACAAAGAATGAAGTATTATTTTAAAAAAAAGCCAGTTAATCGTTTCCATATTCAAGATAGAAAGGTTTAAAAATTGACAAAAAAGGAGCTGGCTGGACACAAATGCTCTAAAATGCATCCTGCAGTCAGGGTCCTTCACGTGAGGGAGGAGAGACTGGTCCCCTCGCAGCCCCGAGAGTGTGAATACAAGCAGAGGAAGCACTTGCTTCTCAGAGCCCTGCAGAGGAAGTAGTTGGGGATGGTCGAGTAGTTGTGTGGGTAGGTGAGTGTGTTGATGGAGGGGAGCAGTGGGATGTTATCAGAGAAAATGAGTAAGATGACTTTTTCATGATTATTCAGAGAATCTCTTTAGTGATCTGGTTTTCTTACACATTGGCATTATTATTATTATTACTACTATCATCATCATCATCATCATCATCATCATCATCATCATCATCACCTTCTTGGAGGAGAAGGGGTTACGTTAAACTCCCAGTCTAGATCCACTAACTCCTGTGAACCTGGCTTAGGTGAATCGTTTTCGGTTGGAAGGGAAGTCAGGAGGCTTAGTTGAGAAGACTTTTCAGCATCTTTTTCCGAAATGACAGCAGCTATTGCTCGATCTAGAACTCCTAGTCTGGCCAGTACAAATTATATTAGCTCCATTGACATGACAGTAGATCAACTTGTGAAAAATGAATTTTGTAGTCAAACCAATTTTGTCACTTCTTGTCAAAAATATGCATAGATTCAACTTTTGAAAATGCAATTCAGGCTTGCCAGTTTGTACTCATGGATTGCAAAGGCAGTTATCTGATCCAAGATGACAATATTTATGGCTCAGGATTTGCAGCCTACACTTCTCTCCTCCCCCCTGAAAATGTCCTGCACCATCACATGGGAATACTGAACACTGTCATTTCCTAATAGTAATAATTATAATAACACAATAATAACCATTATTAAGCCTGTTTATACTGCTGCTGCTACTGATTAAGTATGTACTCTGCACTGTGGGCTTCAGATCCTAGATGTGATTTAAAAGCCACCATAGCCTTAGAAGGTAGGTTATCATTATGCCTGTTTTACAGAAAAGCATTGACAGGCTCAGATAGCTGGTGACATCTGGGGTAGGAAAGATGTGCTTGGCCAGATGCAAGCTCATCTTGATGTTATGGGTTATGGAAGAAATAAGGAATTGATACACGATTTTTTTTTCAAGTAGCATATGGGATATTCCAGCACAGTGCATCTTCTAATTTTAAGAGTTATTTGCAGATTATTGAGATATAAATTAAATTAGTCCAACTCTGTCCATCAAGAGGAGGGACACACATAGATAAATTAAACTAATTGCATCAAGTTCAATAACGAAGAAGGAGTAGAGGAAAAAAGAGAAGGAAGAAGATGACACTGGCTGGAAACTCTTGGCATAAAGCCCCACATCTTCACTGATAAAACAAATGCCTACATGAAAAACTACCAAATACACTGGATGCTCTTCTAGGGACGAAGCAGAGAGGGCGGTAGGAGAAGCTATGTAAACAAGCCAGACAGAGGCCCCGGCTGGGCTCTGTCCTCAACCTTGAGGTCCTAAGTAAAGGTATACACGGCAGAGAAAAATCGCACCATTTCTGATTAGCACTAATGGGATACAAGTACAATTCAACCAGCACAAGCCAAGCTGCTTTCAAATAGAGATTTAATGGCCCAGGCAGTCTTTACTGACAGAACTCACAATTCCCAGAAATACCGACAGTCAGTAGCCAGTTACACTGAGACTTTGAACAAGATGTTGAATGGGCTGGTGGCCCTTCATTTCTCTCTCCTAGTCTCCCTCCCTCTTCAGCTAACTGTGCACACAGGGTTCAAAGAGCTCTTGAGAAGTTCCCAGGAAATAGAAAGAATGGTGCATCACAAGATCACTGCATAAAATGAGTTGATTAAAGACAGATTTCATTTGCTGCATTTCTTTTTATCAAAAGACACTTTGAGAAAACAAAAATGGAAGAGAAGCATTGTATTAAAAGGGCTCTACACAGCACCTGAGGGTACAGAACAGTTTCTTTCTTTTTCATTCAAAGCAAAGCTGCCTGTTACCTTTTAGTAGTGACTGGTTTATTGACTGTTAATGCTTTAAAAATGAGATTAAATCAGGCCCATGGTCTTTATTACAGGGAAGATATATGCCCCTGTGCATTCCAGCAGTTTGGCAATCTTAACCTCAGCAGACATAACATTGATGTATGCTGTGTTGCCAAACAGCACCGGGAAGTGTTTAAAACGCGGCGAACAGCCTTATTGCCTTGAAATGATACAATCTAATATTAGATTGTAACTCAGTGACTGAATCTGCCAGACCATCCTTGCACAGAATACGAAAGTCAAAAGTCGAAGCCACTTTATTTTAATATCTCACATGGAAAGGATGGCTCCTCATCTCCCTATTGAAACAGAACATGTTAAAGAGAATCTGGATGAGAGGAAACTGAAACCACAATTTATCAGGATGTTTTCACTAATAGCGCATACGTGTGTGCCTTTTGGAATGGAGCATCAAAACGCCAGCCCAATGCATTCAAATCGGCAGAGCTACCTTGTATTGTGGGCAACTGACAGATGGGATCCAAGAGTCCAGAAATTCTCCAATGAGGGAAAATCAAATGGTACCCTTTCTGCCTCAGATGGGGCACTCCAGGAAAGCAGATTTTACCTTAATCCTCAGCGCTCACTCCACTTGTTCTTTTTAATCAGCCGTGATGAGCACAGACCTTTAGCCCTCTCTGCACTCTACGTTCATCAGCTAAACTTCAGACCCTCCTCACTCACAGATCCAGGTGGCTGACAGCCTTGGTTTTCATGATCAGGATGCCACCTCATGGATCTCCTGAGTAAAAGGGATGCTTTGCATCCATGCTTCAGTGTGGCATTGCTAAAGCAGGTGGAGGGCATCACTAGGTAGGTTGACCAAACATTCTAGTTTTACCTGGTCTGAAGGGTTCTCAGGACACACTACTTTCAAGTGCAAAAGTCAGTTCAGTTCAGTTCAGGTTAAACCAAGATGGTTGACCACTGTATCACCAGGTGAAGATCCTGCCCACCAGGACATCTCTGCTCAGGGATAATCTGGTTTACCTGAATTTGAAAGAGAGTCCTTAGTGGGGAAAAGAAGCCATTAAAGAGTGGCATGAAGCTGGGTATGGACTCTTTGCTTATCTATGAGATCTAATGTTTTTATACCATCACTTGACAAAATCAGCATTTTCAGATTTCAGCTCTATCATATATTCATTAGAAGAGTCCATGGGGGAGTGGCGGTTTATCCTGACTGTCCTATGTTATGTATATTATTGTTGAAAATGAGTCCTCATTCTCATCTGTCCTCCTGGATACAGACTGGGAAAGGAAACCCATAAAAAATGACTAAATTATGGTCTATTTGTTCAAATGAATAGAACTAAAGATTAAGTTGAAAGGAGCTCTTCAAACCTGTTTACCTATTTGAAGACCTACATTTGTTTCAGGTTGGATTCATCTGCCTTGTTTTGTAACCAGTATCAAAATTTAAACAAAACAAACATCAAAGTCCAAATTTAAGCTGAATCATTATAGAAATGAGTATAAAGTTGATTCTTCTCCCTATAAGTCTAATAGTTCCAAAGAAATAATTATAAGCCGCCCTCTAACCAAAATAATTGGGGCAAAAAAGAGCAATATTCAAGGATTCCAGAACATTCATACTGCTTCTTTCAGGCTTCAAAACATCCAGATGAAAAGTAAACAGTTTTCATCCTATTATTCAGTTATTGAGTCAACACATTACCAAACATAAAGATATTTGAGAGCACTAAGAAAATTTTTATTTTTCATTTAGATGTATATGTTGTAAGATAAGCCATTACAATTAAAATAAAATTCAGTGCTCTAAAAGTAAAAAGGAAACAAACAAACAAACAAAAAACCAAACACATGCTGCGAATTTTCATTAAGGGCTGTAAAATGAAATTAATTAGGAAATTATTTTTCTAATATTTTTCAATTAATGAAAACTCCTCCCTTAAACATAAGTAGTGGATTAACTTGAACCAAACTTTATGAGGTTTTCCAGAAGAAACTGGAAAAGGATCTCAACAGCTAACATAACATTATGAGATTTTCCAAAACAATGTTATGTTAGTTGTTGAGATCCTTTTACTGTTTTCCAAGCTAATTTAGAGAAAAAATCAAATCAAGACCATGAGGAAATAAACAAACATGTTTTTACGTTTTTCTTTTTTCTTAAAATATATACTTTGTTTCTGCAAATTTTAGTTTCTTATCTCAAAAAGAAAAAAAAAAAAGGAGTCAAAAGAAGAGACAGAGAAGAAAGAGGAGAAGAAAAAATCCACTTACCTGCCACTGCAACTTTTGCTGTCCGGCTAATAATTGACCCAGAATCTCCTAAAGATGCCTCACATTGGTAAAGTCCTTCATCTGGCTTGTGGTGCCTGGAGTGAAGTATGTTCTGTATCAACAGAGACCCATTGGGAAGTTGCTGCTTCCTTTCATCCATTCCCAAGGCGAGGTGGATGCCATCCTTCTTCCACTTTATAACTGGGACTCCTCGGTCGGACTCTGCAGAGCAGTTCAGGAGGACACTGCCTCCCCGCATGGTGACGGCATCAGAAGGTTCTGACAGGAAGCGCAGTGACGTGAAGGACTTAATCTGGAAACCTGGAAGGTGAAAGCACAGGGGAAGATGTTCACTCATTCAAGTAGGTCTCAGCGTAAATCCCTTGCCTTTTCTTCACAAAACTTTTTTCAAAAAAGCCAGGGCTTTGAAAACTGTCCAAGAGTAAATGAAACTCAAAATCAAGGATGTTGTGTTAAAGAATGAAAAAGTGTCTAATTGAAGTAATCACGATTAATGAAACTATTGGCCCCAAAAGTGATAATATAAAAAATTAAGAACTCATACAAATCTAGGCCTGGCCAGCATCACATATCAATCAGTACTGGAAATTTAGACAGAACAGATTAATATTTTCCAAATGAAACTAGATATTTTAAAGGAGCTGTAGTAGTGGGGTAGCTAAGATGTGGGGGGCTGTTTCCAGCTCTGCATTCTGATTATTGTATCCATGAACATTTTTAAAAAATCCATTCAGACATGGTATTTCACTAACAACGACAGCAATAAAAAATCAACTCCGAACAAGGTGGGAGAAGTTTTTTACAAAGCTCACGTGAGTTTTAAAATAGGTAAGAAATCCCGCTTGCAGAAACAAGTCAATAAAGCTACCACCTAAAGTCCCAAATCCCTAGTGAGTCTTAATTTCCATCTAAATGTTGCTCACGAGCCAGGAAATCTAGGTGAATATTATAGTTGGATTTTTTTCATAAATATAAGAAATCAACAGAAAGAATAGAAAGCCATTTAAGAATCTGGAGAGGAGGGAACAGGTACAATTAGTTTAAGTACATTCTTTTCAGGGCGGGTAGCATAGCATTTACCAGAAAGCTTGGCTGTTGAATCGAAGACTTTGACAAGGTCTCAAAAGGTCATTGGGCTCACCCTTTGCTCAGACAGTTGAATACCTAAACTCAAGTTCAATTATCTGCAATTTCATTTTCAATGATCTCTGGCACTAGGGATTCTACAATGTTCCCTGGTATCTTGTTTTCAATATTTAATCATTCTTAGAGTCTTAACTGAATTTTCTTGCTTCCATTTAATCCCATTTCCTCCTGAATCCTGTGTAGATGGACACATCCTTGTAAGAGCCCCTCATTCTTTGAGGCAGCATTTAATTTCTTTAGAGACCCCCCCCCCCAAGTTATGTTTTAGCCTCATTTTTCACAGTATAACAATCTCAACTTCATTAGCTTCCTTAACTTTTCTGGAAAGGGAATCATTTTTGTTGTACTTTGTGAAAATTTTCCAGTTTTCTATCATTTAAAAGGCAAGCATCTAAATTGTTTATAATCAATGTTCTTATGAAAGACTGACCCATACCAGCTCCAATGGACAGAATTATTCCTAGCTTTGTAAACTCCACTTTCTGGTGATGATAAAGCTGAACAGCTTCTCATTGTTTCTCAATAGTGTTATCTTCCATGTTCCCACACAACCAATCTTTCTAAGCCTTATATTCACAGTATCTCTGTTATGCTACTCTTTCCATTGAACCTTGCCCATCATTCACTGTCATACACTCATTTCATCTAACTAGGGCATTTACCCCCAAAAAGCAGCTGGAATCTTGCTCAAGTTAGTAAAAACAAAAACAAAAACAAGACAACAGTGAGCATTGTGTCTACCATAAATTATAATGGAAAAAAATCCCAAAAGACACAGCCTGGCCCCCTCCCTGTCCAATGAGACCCTCCTCCCCTCAGATCCTTTTAGTGTAGACAACCTGATTATTCCAGCCCATTCCTCCAGTGGAAAGTACATCACATTGGGAGTCTAGGTATTTAGCCATTGGTCCTGGCTTTATTACCTAAAGATCTGTGACACAAACAAGCCTTTGAAATCTTCAGGACCTCAGTTCCTTCTGTAAAATGAGGGTGTTGAACTAAGATGATCTCTAAATTCAATACTCAGTTTAAAAACTTGCAGGACTAGAATGGGTTAAAGACATCCATCAAATGAACGCTGCTCTAAGCTTACTGAGCTGCACACTGAATTTGCTATAAATGGCTCCCTCGTGTCTACAGGATATCCTCCTTTACAAGAAAAGAAACATAAGGTAGTGAACAGCTAGCTTGAGATACACCAAGAATGAGAAAGCAGAAGGAAGTTCTAATGTCCTTAAATGTCAAGATATTTCTCTAGAGTAATACCTGCAATTTCCATACAAGCAGCACGAATAAGGTAGAAATAAATTCAGAATTCAAGACCAGGCAACTACATTAAAAAGCATTTATTGCTTTTTTGTTCTTCCTGAGGCCTATATTTTAAACAACAACCTCATATTGAACACCTTATTTATGTCACAGAACACATAATATATTTAACGCAGCTGTTTATGACAGCATGCTAATGAGCATATGTGCCCATTATCACAAATAAATAATCCACTTAATCTGAAACAAGGAGGTTATGACACTTTGCAGTGCGGTGAGTACATAATTTAGGAAAGTTAAATAAAGATTCACTTTTCTTCAATACAATTACCCTTGCAGTTTGCTGGCAATTTGAGCTTTTGTACTCCTTATAACAATTATATTTTGAATAAATGGCTCTGGAATAAAGGTGCCTCATTGCTTTAGGTAACTTGCATTGGTTTATGTCATTTTTTTTAGAAAAGATGGAAGTGGACCCAAGCACATATAATCTATTGAGAAATAATAGGTATTATTAATGATCCTTTTTTCAGAGTTTTAGCCCATATTAGGTACAAGTGGCCTCCACTACCTTGGGGACACACACACAGGCTTAAGAAATGTCTCACTGATACATGACACTGACTTCAGCCTAGGCTACCCTCCTCCCTCTTCTCTTAGTACTAGTTTCTCTTGGAGGGATTTGCCTACTATATCATACCTTATAATATGAAATAATTTTATCAAACTGTTTCATCAAAGAATCAACATGAAATCATCTGATTTAATGCAGGAACAGAGAAAGACAGAAAGATGATAAAACTGAAGAAGACAAAGAAGTAGAAATAACTTTTAGAACTCGTAGCTCAAAAAATTGTGGCTGGAATTCAGGCAGAGTTTGACAAGGGTACAGATCCCCTAGGAAATGAGTAAAAGGAATAGTTGGACAGCAATGGAAGAATGCTGTTGAAGAGTAAAAGGGAAACTACCTTCTTTACAAGTTTACAGACTATTTTGCATTGGAATAAGAACGGTGAGAATTTCATCTAGAAGAGAGTCAACTGGAGAAGTTTTTGCTTTGTTTTGGTTTAGTTTTATCTTAAAGATGCCTGTGGTCATTCTGTGGAACCCTCAAATAGTAGTATTTCTCATCCTTGCTTCGTAAAAGAAGCAATCCTTTTGACCTGCTGTAAAATTACATAAGGCAATTATGCTTGGAGAAATGTACTTGAGAGTACCAAATTCCTACCCGCTAAGAAACTTGTACAGCTAGGTCTGAAATCAGGATTCATGGTAAGAATAAGTGACCCTTTCTCCCTGTAAATTTTGGCTTGGGAAAATTCCTAAGTCTTCTTTGGCTAGGATTTAGGCATAGAGCCATATATGCATTTAACTAATTGGTATTATTTCTTATCTGTGTCCGTGTGAGAAGAAGTAATCAAGTACCAGACTGGCCGTAGGCATTCTTCTTCTTCTTCTTCTGAAAGATGGCAGTTTATAAGCAGATACCAACATAGCAAAACCTTCAATATTTTCCTAATGAAGAAACAGAGGAAGATCTACTCTTAAGAAGTGACCCAAAGGAGAAACATTTACATTGATTTGCTTCAGTTTTGTCGAACATGAATAAGCATCAGAGAGAACACTGATAGGGACATTCCAAGTTTATATTCATTGAGTACCCAGAGATAGAAAAGATCCTCAGTGTATTTTAGAAACTCGCCAAAATGACCAAGCAAACAGCAAAAATGTTTCCATAAGCTTAAGTCCCTCTGTGCTTGGGCTCGTTGTCATATTCATGTCAATTTCAAAGGCCAGTCACAGAGGCAGACTAACATAGAATGGATTTTTTAAGGTATGACATTTCATCTACAATATCAAGCATTGTTAACTGTGAAAAATAATTCCCTGTGGAGTCAGAAGTTCCCTTCCAAGTCCAATATGTAAAAGCTTCTGGTTAAAGCAATAAAAGCTAAAAATGAAATTTATGAAAAGTCGCATGGAAGTAAAAAGAAGCCCCTAAAAATATTTTAAGATTAGAAAATGTCATACAAATCCCCACAGAACTTGCTATGCATAATTTTATCTCTTGCAAATTATGAAAACTTTCACTTTGGGATGCTTGGAGATTCTGCTGTTCCCCAAGTTCATGTAATCAACCCAGAAAATTCTGCCATCATTATCTCCTCTTAGAAATATATTCCACTGCATCTCCTTCTCTAGTGTTAAGAAAGAGATCTCCAACGAAAAAAATTAAAACTATTCTGTGGATGGTGAAATAGAATCCATTTTCAATTAAACCAAGTTCACTTACATGTGCAATTACCATTTTGGACATCAGCCCTAGCAAAACGTTTAAAATCTTCTCATTATGTTTAACTTCTGCCACTTTAATTATATGTCTTGGTATAGGCCTATTTGGGTTCATCTGGTTTGGAACCCTCTGAGCTTCTTGCACCTGGATATCTATTTCCTTCTTTAGGTTTAGGACCTTTTCAGCCATAATTTCTTCAAGTATGTTTTCCATCCCCTTTTCTCTTTCTTCCCCTTCTTTGACCCCTGTTATGTGTAGATTGACACACTTCATATTGTGCTATAGGTCTCTTACGTTGCTTTCATTTTTTTTTTCTTTCATTTGTTTTTCTATCTGCTGTTCTGACTGGGTAATTTCCATTGTTCTATCTTCCAGATCACCTACTCGTTCTTCTGCGTTATCTGGTCTGCTACTTACTGCCTTTAGCTTGGCTTTCATCTCAGCAATTGAGTTTTCTGATTTTAATTTGCTCCTCTTTCTAGTTTCTGGTTTCTTTTTACAGTCATCTGCACCTCTATTGATAGCCTTTCTAAAGTCCTTCAGTATTTTTATTATCTCCTTTTGAACTTGAGCTCTGGTAGACTGGAGAGGTCTATTTCACTGCTCTTTCAGGATTAATAGGAAGTGGTTCCTCTGCTTCTTCATTTTACTTATGTTTCTCTGACTCTATGAATTTAGGAGTAACAGTTATCCACTGCGGGCTTGAAGGACTGTTTTTATGTGGGAGCATCCCTGGGTAGTGAGTGTGTGTCTAGTATTTTTGTTGCAAAGTGTGTTTTTAGTATGGCTGGCGGCCATGTCTTTTCTGCATGTGTGCTGGCTGTTATCCCCTCGACTGGGGATGCAACTGGTGTTGTGGTGACCAGAGCCTGCCCTGGATGTTGAGCAGGGCCTCTCTTCCTTGCTCTGTGGTCGTCTGATTGAACATTTAGCATGCTCCTTGGAACGGTTTTGGTTATTCACACAAAGAGCTGTCAAAAGATTTCTTTTCATCAGCTGCAATAGCTACAGTCCTCGTGCAAAAGAAGTTTTGGGAAATATACTATTTTTTCTTTATCAGATTACATGTCTTTCATTACATTTTAGCTCCACATATAATTATAGCCTTTTAAAGTATTTGAATTATAAACTCTTGTCTGGTTGACCTACCCCTCAGTCCAGTTTAGCCTCTAGATAGGCGAAACCATAAGCACACTCACTCTGCCAGAGCCTGGAGGTGTGCTTTGTGTGCTTCATATTAACGTAGAACATTAATTTGAGTCAGCCCAGAGCGAGAAAGTGTATCTCACCAAAGCACCAGAACCAAGGACCACAGGGGTTTCTGTGCTGTATCAGTGTGTTTTTTAATTTTTTCTACTTTGTTAAGAGATATGGTAAAAATACTTGTCAGAAGATGTGGTCCTATCTTTAAAAAATTATGTGCATTCCAGCCCTTCTTAGAGAGTAACATTTTGAAGCCATTCAACTTCAGGAAAAGTTTTCATTACTAACATATGGAAATCAGAAATGAATCAGGTTTTATGGAATTTACTCCTGAATTTAAATAATGCAAAAGAAGACTTAACAGGAAGAAACCCAGGTGCATGTTACTATGGGAATTTATTAAGTATCATTAAAATGTAGGGAAATGATGGATGAAAATTTAAATGAAAAATTTTAAAGGACAGTTCAAGTTTTTCCCCCCATTAGAGACACTAGATTCAGCAAATAAAACTTAAAGACATCAGGTATATCTGAATTTCAGATAAACAACAAATAACATTTTTGTATATACACGTTTAAGACAACAAATGCTTGTATTAAATGAACAATGTGTAAGATGTATCTATGCTAAAACATTACTTGTTATTTATTCGAATTTCAAACTTAACCGGGCATCCTATATTTTATCTGGCAACCCTAACCCCCATGAAATTGCTTCCTTGAGGCTATGGCAAAAGTAAGCAAATAGTATACTAATTCATATCACCCTTCTCAGTTTTGACATGCTTACAAAGCGTGAACTCTTGGAAAGCTACCATGATTGAGTCAGAAAACGTGATTTTAGTGTCAGGACACTTGCTGACCTAGTCCAACACAACCAAATATCCGTGCAGAAAGGTTACTAAACCCAATTTGTTCTTAACACAGTGATCCTTCTTTGTCTCTTGCCTTTACAAGACAGGGAGCAAAATTCAGGAATATAAACACAGGCTGTGGAGTTCAAGAAGTAACTGTCCCAGCAGAAATCTCTTCGTGAGCCCACACAGCGGCTCCGCATCAGACATTCTGAGCACATGGCATCTTCCACAAAGCAGTGGCAGCTTTGCTGAGATCTGAGGTTTTTATAGGGCAAGAAGTGTGTGCCCCAGGCAACTGTCTGAGTGTCCTCTGGCTAAATCCAATGGTAAAGAAAAGTGATAAGGGCCGAGTTAGAGCAGGGGAGTAGCTTTCTCATCCCTCTGCTGTTTCGAGAGCTAAATCTCTAAGAGCTGCGTGATACTGGGCAAATTGTAATGGGATCTTTTTCAGCTCAACAGGTAACACAGCCTGACTTTAGGTTATCATTCCCTAGGCCTCATGCAAAATTAACACTTAAAAGAGAAACTTTGATGTGCTGCTTAATCTGCCCTGGGTTTAAACCTTTACCCGCCTCTTAAGCTTGCTTTCCCCTCCCTTGTGTTTTTCATCAGTCTTTCTCAAAGTAGGAGGATAGACTGCTTTTCATAAATGCAACTGTTAAGTGGATCACTGAGAAAGGTTATTTAGGGTATTTAGAAAAAAATACCAGTTACTGGTACCAAGTGCATAGGAACATTTCCATTGAGATGACAGTGAAGAGTGGACAAGCATTGGAATGCCATTGATTGGGACAGAACCTTATTTCTAATCAAGTTGCCCATATTTACTATATACAAGAAAGAACATATAGATATAAAACCAAATTCATAATCCTGCTTGCCTGGCGATAGCCACTGTTAAAATATATATGCATTTCCTTCTAAGAAATTATTCATTTTTTGATTAATAGTAATTTGCTTTTTCTATTCATGTGGTTGTAAAAATATTAGAGAGAGAGAGAAGGAACAAGAGAGAGATTACATTCTGGTCTCCACCTCTTCTCTTCTTATGAGGACTCTAAAATCCCACCTAAACTCAATTATCTCCCAGAAGTTTCACCTCCAAAAACAAACTGGACAGATGAATCTGTGGGGGAGCTAGGTGGAATGGGGGTGGCACAAACATTCAATCCATAACCTATGAAGAGCAAGTATCTAGGGGAAGAAATTTGCAGGGAGACAAGGCCTAAAGGTCACAGGGACCTGGGAGACAAGCAATAGATCTTTGTCTTTACTCCGACAAAGATGGAAACCTAGTGAAGAGTTTTGCTCAAGAGAGTGAAAAGGTCCAACTTAAGCTGTAAAACAGAATTTCTGAACAGGGAAAGATTTGCACACACACACACACACCCAGCCCCAGAGGCATTTGGTAACATTTGGCAACTGGGAAGGGCGCCACTGGTTCAGAGTGGGAAGAGGCCTTGGGTGCTGCTACCTACCCTACCATGCACAGAACATCCCTTTGCAGGAGAGAATGATCTGTCCCAAAGCATCAACAGTGCTGAGGTCGAGAAATCTTTCAAAAGGATCATTCTGGTTACTGTGTTGGACAACTGGGTTCACAAGAAGAAGGGAAGGCAGTTAGGAGGCTAGTGCCACAGTCCGGGTGAGAGATGACGTGACTCAGGCTAAGTACCACAATGGAAGTGATAAGAAATGGTCAGATCCAAGAGCCATTTTAAAGGCAGAGCCAACGGGGTTGCTAATGGATTAGATGTGGGTTGTTCAAAAAAGAAAGGAGTCCCGGATGACTCTAAGCAGATCAATAGAGCAACCTGTGTAATTTACATGCAGAAAAGGCACACTGTCGGTTGCAAAACCAAGCTCTCAGCACAAGGGGTCAGGAGACCTGAGTTCTTTGTCTAATTCTGTTGCTCACCAGCCCTCTGAGTGTGATGGATTCCCCTGAGAATCCATGAACTCATCAGTAAAATAAGGGGTTGGACTGGATAACTTCTAGATGTCCTCACCTCTAATATTATGAAAGTCTGACTTCACAGGTATTAACGTTGCTACTTACAAAAAAAATTACCCTCAAATTTAGGAAGAAATTTGTTATGTGAAGAGATTTGCTATAATCATGCTGTGATCAGTTTATCGCAGACTTCTATGAGACAAAGGGGTGCAGTTGTTGAAGGTGCCAAGAGATCAACAGCCCACCTCATTATCCGTAAAATAGAGAGACAGTCTCATCTTTTCTCTTAAAGATAAAAGCCTGCAGAGGTCACTGTGCCAAGGAAGCACAGGCTGCTTTATTACAATTCATGAGAAATGAACTATTCATCTTGCGGAAACTGCTGTTACAAATATGAAGGATTAATTCCGTAAAGGTCTGACAGGGCCAGGGAAAACCTTAAAAATTCAGCAAACCTCATGGTTGACATTGTAGCATGAAGTCTGATGGCAGGACCCATGCTGATAAAACATTTGTGTTATAATGAGTCCAATTTTTTTTCCCCAAATGGAGGCCAAGCAGTGATTTTTATTAAAATGTTCTCAGTTTTGTCAGGATATTTATTGCATCCTGTCTCAGCAGAAAGGTGATGTTCTCCTGCTCAGTCCACGAAGGACCTCAAGAAGGAAAACGCACAATGATAAGAGAAGCATCAACACTGGAACTGAGAGGCAGTGAGCTTTAAACAACTTCCGAGTCAGCACTTATTAAAGGACCCACACAAACAACTTGTTTTGTGCAGTAGTGATAAAGGTCCAGGGGGAGATGACTTGGAGAGCAAGATGAAGTCCCTTCAGAGGTTCAAAACCATAAGGGGAAGTTTGACCTCCATTTATACAACATATGTATGACCTATGTGAGCTTCAAAGATGAAGGGATGATATCACTGTCCCTCACCTTTCAGTTAAAAGATGAAGAAATACACGTGTGTTTCTCACCTAAAAAGAGCTGACTGTATGCATGAGTTAATTCATGCAATTTGCAGCAACGTTCTCGTTAGAGCTTTCCTAGAATCCAGTGGTTATTACCTTGGACCCAGCATGCTAGCAGGAAGGGATCAGTGTTGAAGGCTCAACACTGTTGTGCCCAAACAGTGGCCAAGGAATGACTGACCCCAGCATATCTATATATTTTTAAATGCATTATTCAAATGCATAAAATCAAGTTGATATCTGAATGTCTGGAATGCCACCATTGGGTATAATCTGGAAAGTTCTCTAGACTGAATCGTTCATAAATCCTTTGGTAGTCAAGTCCTACTGCAGACACCCAATAAAACATGGGGTGAAGATTTCTCTAGGAGCTGGAAACATTACATTAAAAGTGACTCTCAGTCCACTTGATTTCCAATATGGTGTGACATCCAGTAATATCTTAGAACTAGTTATAAATCTTAAGCTGATTAAATAGTAAACATTAACTCTCATCAGGCTCTCACTTTACAAAATGGGTAAGTTAGACACCGGCCTGTGCAGATAGAAAGTCACACTGAGTATCAGTGACAGTCCCACCAGCTTTTACAAGTGATAGCTCTGTATTCTACCTCTCCTGTGGCTCTCTACTTTCTAGCACATATCATATTTATGAGAACTTCTTTCTTATTATACTACAACCTCCAAGGGAGCAGAAATGAATCACGTGTCTCTCCATATCCCACAGCACTCGGTAGCCCTTATGTATCTCAGATGTACTGAATAAATATCTATTGGATAAATAAACTTCTGTAGACAAAAATAAGAGTTATTTAGGAAAACTGCCTTTATCAGTAAAAGAAAATCCTAGCAGAGGTTAAAAAAAAAATTAGACCTAATTCTCTTAGTTTGGCTATAAATGATGAAGATTGCTCAATATTATTGTCAATAAAAATAAAAATAATCAATATTTGCATTGATAATATTTCCTTGAATATTCTGAGAATGGGCTGGCCAATTTTTTTTTTTTTTCTGTTAAGGGCCAGAGAGTAAATATTTTTCAGCTTTATGGGCCAAAAGGCAACACTGAGTATACTCTACGGACACTTCCATGATGATTTAAAAGGCACTCATTTAAAAAATGTACAAACCATTCTTTAAAAAACAGGCAAAGGGCCTCACTGGCCCTCTCTCCGGGCTGGAGTCTTTGACCCTTATTATCAAAGGATGCTGCTAATGATTCACAGAGAAGGAGATTCAGGCTGGGAGCTGCCCCCTTGTGCTAAACTCACCACCCTCCAAGCTGCATTCCTCTCAGTAATAGATTTACCAGTTACAAAATCTGAATCAGAATATTTGGCTTATAGGCTGTGCGAGCGGGTGAAGTTTTTCATTACAGTCGTTCATTCATTCATGCATATTATTAAACATCTATGAAATGTCTGTATAGCTCCCTAACTACCTTGGTTCCTCCTCTTGTCTAGTTCAGGACCACAGACTTCGTACTCCATCCTCTCACCCTTCTTCTCGCTGCCTCTGGACACTTCCCGGCCTGTCTCACGTCCCTGCTCCCTGCTGCACCTGTTCCAGAGGCTTAGCCGACAGGGCTGTCAGGGATTCTGGGGAAGATGCATCCTTCTCATTGCTGACGATGTGCACAACACAGGCTATTATCACAGCATCGTTTACTAAAAAGCCCCAGAGAAAGGGAAAATGGTCTTGTTAGGTTCTTTCATCTTACATAAATAAACACTCAAGGTGAAGGGAAAAGCTATTTCTTTTGGTTTCTTATTGCAATTAAGCCAGCACCGTCTAGCACACGCTGCTGCAGCCCAGCAGCGTTCTTCATGGGCTTTAAAGAGGCTATAAAATTTCAGTTATGCACGATGAATAAATCCTAGAACTCCACAGTACAACTCAGTGCCTAGAGTTAACAACGTTGCATTGTATACATAAAAATCTGCTAAGAACGTAGAGCTTATGTTGTGTTTTTAATCACAAAATTTTTTAAAATTGAAAAAAAAAATGGAGGGTGGGAAGAAACTTTCGGTGGTAATGGATATGTTTATGGCATTGATTATGGTGATGGTTTCACAGGTTTACACTCATCTCTCAGTTCATCAAGTTGTATACATTAAATAGGTACAGATTTTTGTATGTCAATCATATTTCAACAAAGTAATAAAAAAAATAAAAAAAGAGGTCTGGGTAACTCACAGACATGAAGAACTAAGGGCTTGGCGTAGTGTCACCAGTGGTGACTTGTGGGTTCCCAGGGCTGTTTAGCCAATTTTTACCATTCCTGGGCAACTTTCTGTTCAGTTGCTTTTCATGTATTTATCTTATTTGACCTCTAACAAATTCCTTTCATTAGGGATTTTATGTCTCTAATTAAAAAAAAATCAAAGCAAAGAAATGATCTTGTGTGTCTCTATTTAGGAATAGCAAATGCCTTAAATTTATTTAAGTAATAAACAGCAGGTTGCCTTGAATGATAGAAACTGTAATCCCACTGAGAGGTCAAAGCGTTCCTATAAAACACTCCAATGTAAATTTGCACACAATTCTCAGATGAAATGCGAAGCTGAGAGCAGGAAATATGCTGTATTTACTGACTGTGGTACATGAGTCTCCATCACAAATGTGGGCTCCCATATAATGCATTAACTGGAGACACTTCTGCTCCCAACAACCCGTGTTCCCAGACAAACACGTCTACTTCTCTCATTCTGTCCCACGTGTGGGTTCTCACTTAATGCCTTCAGCTCTTTTAACGTCCTATTACCTCAAGATCAGAATAGCCAGGGACTTAACAGAAGTCACTGGAACATAAAAAAGGTCACTTTCTGTTATACAACATTTTGATTTGTATGATATCTGCCAGGACTGCAATTTTCAAAACCGTAATTTGTATACACATTAAATCACCTGAGCCAAATCAGTTACCATCTTTTAATGTTATCAGATACATAACTTCTCTCTGCCCTTTTCAATTCTTTTTCTCTCCAGTTAAAAAACAGCATGAAAAATATACTCTCACTATTGCACAGCCAGGAGAATGAATAACATACGTGTGAAAATAACTGATAATGATCGAACTCACTTACAAATACCCATCATCCTTTGCAGAGGGTGGTCTTGGGGTTGGCATTGGGGGTTATTCACCACCTTAAATCATGGGCCAAGTTTGCATTAAGATTTGTGGAAGGTTTGCATTGTAGTTTACAAACACTGTGTTATTTCTTTCTCTGCTTATTTTTTCTTCTATTTCTAGTAACTTTCTTAGAGTTTACATGGAAGACTCATTGGATCCTGTAGGTCAAGGAGAGATTGTTATCTTTATTTTGTAGTAGGGAAAAGAGCTCAGAGAGGTCACATAGCTCAGAAGAGTAAGAAGAGGTAATAAAGTCTAGATGTGTCTTAATTTTGGTCTAGGACTCATTCTGTATCACCTTCCTGCTCCCTATGAATGTCCTTTTTCTCACACCGTATAAAAAGTAGAATACATAGCCAAGTTGGGGGAGGGGGCAAACCAGCTCAGAGGTGGGACAGGCAAAAACACATGGTGTTAATCGAAATAGTTGACATAGACTCCCCTTCAGCTACTGTGATTCCAGAAAATCCATCAAGTATGGTTTCTTTTTTGGGCACTGAAACTTTTTGGTTATGTGAATACGTAACCTTCGAAGAGAGACGGAGTCAAGGATTCCATGATACCCAAAATCACTTGGTGTAAGGTGGTTTATCAGACTCTAGATATCATCACTTGGTCATAGAAGGAAGAGCCTGGGGTTCACACAGTGAGCCCTGGCAGGACAGGGGTCCGGGATGGCCTAAGAAGGGCCCACTGGAATGCCATTGCTCTGCACTTCCATCAACAAACAGAAGACCTGGGCGCCTCTGCATGAATGGGGTGGTGGGCAAATACCAAAGGAGAAAAACCTTTGTCTATTTTATTTTCTCCTTGGGGTTGTCCCTCCATCACAAAAATATGGATTTATCCCACATAGCTGGATCCTTGAAGAACCAAGACATTGGTCATCAGAATTTATAAATATCATACCTTTTAAGTTTTGATTTAGCTCAGAGAATTTGTATTGATCTACCACATATATTAACACAGGATTGATTCCTTTCAAAGTCAAGAATTATGCCTACAGTTTTGTTTAAATCCCCTTCCCTGTTTGTGTTTAGCACTGATGAACACAAAATAGATAATAACAAAGAAGGGCTGGCTGGCATTAGTTCCAGGGCAGAAGAATATCTTTAACGTGTTCAGTGAACCAAAGAGGAATAAACGAAACAAAGTGAACATTCTGAGATGCTTTTAGTAATTACTTTCCATTAGGTTCAAAGCTTGCTTCACTAGCTGCAGGATTCAACTGGATTCCATCATTTACGGGCAAGCAGGACCTGAAGAAGCTCAGAGACAGACTCTATAGATTAAAGTCTTTCATGGATGCCTTGGGCATCTCCAAGATAGTAACGCAGCTGGTGAAGGTTTTAAAAGTAGCTTTTAGCTGAGGTTACTGTTGAACATCAGCATGTCAACTGTTTTCACCATTAACGTAAAATAAAGAAAAATTTAACAAAAATGTATATAACATGAGGACACTGTACAATTTGGTTTTTTTTTAAACTAATTTCTAGCTAAATCACTGGTGTGATCACTAGGGTAATCATGTATTTTTTAATATAAATAAGAAAATTTTGAGACTGAATGGGGACTCAATTTATAATCATGCCAAGATAATGTGCATAAACTAGAACTGTTTTAGGCAACGTGGGATGCCTAAACCTGGTCTCTGACCCATCACTATTTTAAAGATGACACAGATCTTCATACTTACACTCTTTTGAAATCTGTTTATTTTTATCTGATAGTAAGAAATTTTGTCAGACACTGGAAGCATTCAGAATTAATTCCACTGAAATATAGTATGTGCATTTCTGTCTCTGAAATGTAGGATATATGATCATGCTTCTGGATTTTTAGTTAAATCTGGATTTAAAGAGACTAATTGCCTCATTCTCATCTAAATGTTGGGTACCCATTAATGGAAACAACTTTGGGTGGAGATAAAAGGCCCATATTTATTGGAACACCCCCTGGTAATAAGTGGAAAGGGATGACTGCAGGTTCATCATACTGGCTTCTAGCTGGAAATAAACTGAAGCCAAGTGATTAAAAATGTGGTGGGTCTGAGTAAAGGGGACTGTGAACCAAAAACTGTCACACTTCCCTGTCGGTCTGCAAAGTGACTATGAAAAATGATGCATGAATCACAGTAGAAAGGACCACGGCCACTTAGACCCTATGAACTCCACTAGCTTTGACTATGGAGAGCAATGGCAGAATGAAGCATGAGAGCTGGGACCATAGGTGAGAGCCCTGCTCCATCACATTCAATGAGTCACAACTCTGTGCCCTTTTGCTTAATAGTGGTGGGTTCAATGCTTTGACACAGATAAATATGTTCAGGAAACCATTCTAGTCAATGCTGACATCAGCAACTAACAGTTTAGCACAGCCATAGCTAAAAGCAGGAGGGGGTGGATTATAGCAGATTGACTTGAATTTTTGGCTGCATTAATTATTAATTCATACACAATACTTTTTGAAATTTACATAGTACTAATGGATCTTCATTAGACCACATCAGGACAGTGTGCAAGTAACTACTAGATCATATAAACACTAATCATTGAAGCTTTTCCTTTATAGGAGGGAAGAACGGGGGATCAACACTTAAACCCATCCTATGATAGAATTTTTAATCAGCTGATGAAATTATTGTTATGTTGATTTTAGAGAGGAAAAAACTGAGGCTAAAGTCTATGATAAATTATATTTTGCCCAATGGATGAGTATGAATTTGAAATAATATCTTTGACTCCAAATTCCACTTCTGACAGTCAGATTTATTTCTCTGTATTAGAAGCCTACAATTTTTTTTTTCTGTAAAGGGCCAGATAGTGAATATTTTTGGCATGTGGAGCAACAATTCAACTCTAATACTGTAGCAGGAAAGCAGCCACAGACAGTATGAAAAGAAATGAGCGTGGTCACAAATGTCCACCCTGCCCCTTGCTTCCAAGTACTTATCAGAAATAAAAGCAAAAAAATAATAAAATAAAATAAACAAAATAATAAGCAAAATTATGCAACAGACTAATAGCTTAGAATATATTATAATAATGCCTCTGTAACACCTCCAGTAAATACATTCTGGATTCTTGTCTGTTTGGCATCATTTAACCTGCTCTTTCAAAGCCTTTCCCCACCTTCCACCTCCTGGGTAGCAAATGCTTTAGTTCTGGCACTAGGGTTCTCTTCTCAAAATGCCATCCAGCCCCACCCTTCCTGGCTAAATCTTACTTTCTAAACCCTTATTTTTTCAGCTTCCCATTTAAAAAGTCTATTCAAAATAGCATCACCCAGTGGAAGGGAAGATTCAAAAACTTTTACCCACGTGAAGGTATGATCAGCTAAAAAAACTCATCGTGGCAACCTTACGTTAACTGCAGTTCAGTGAAGTCTCTTCTGAGTTAAATCCAGTAATCATTTGTTAAGTCTCTCTGTTAGATACTGGGAGTGGGAATGTTTCTAAAGAAAGCAGGGTGCATTGAAAGCCATAAAAAAGATTTAGGCTGTAGTAAATCCACTCCTAAGAAGCTATATCAAGGAATTCGGTGGAACAAAAATTGCCCCAAATACAAAAAGAAAAGCTCATTACAATGTTTGATATCATAGCAAATCTAGCTGTATCAAAACACATTAACTGTCTAATACTGGGGAAATAGATCAGTAAATCACAAAACAGAAATACAGTGACATATGAGGAAATAGTCAACATGATCACCATGCAGACCAGGAAGAAACACAACAATAATAAGCAACTCATTGTGGTAGATCTGTGGATAACTGGTTTGAGGTGAAATTCCCTTTTCTACCTCAAATAATGTCATGAAGTCAACCACCGATCGCATATGAAAGACCATTATGTTGCATGAACGTTTCAGTATGAGCCTAATGCGCTCTGCACAGGTATAAATACTTGTATATGTAAAGAGGAAATACTCTGTGGCTTCCTCATCCTACATCCTTTTACTGGAGAGGAAGATGTGGACTGCTGAACCCACAGGATGGACAAGACCTCTGTCACATGCCTGAAAATCCTTCTCACAATTCTCAACTGTACCACCTCTGAAAGACACGGACAGGCTCTTTCTTTTCTGTGCATTCTTTTCTTTCATTTTGAAGCCTTCTCCCTCATTCCTCAGAGGCCAGTTAGCAATGCAATAAATTAATTTGTACTTTGGCGTGAACTCTTTAATCCTTTTTTGTTTCTCTCCCCTCCCAATCAAACACACACTCTCACATTTGCATGTATTAACATAATGAAACATTAATTACACAGTGTCTAGGATAGGACAAGCAAAGCACTTCAATCAATCTCAATAACTTGCATCAGGAAGGTGAGAAACACTGCCCAGCCTTATCAGGACCACATAATAGACACAAACACAGGCTCAGTGTCTGTTGTGGGTGTGATTTATAACCAACATCTGAAAACAAAAAGTAGAAAATTACAAGGAGACTAATCAATAACAATTATCTTAATGATAGATGGACAAATTTTACTCTTTTGTTGGGGAGTATTGCCAGTCTAGTGGCTTGTTAGCAATCAGGGATAAAGATTAAGCAGACTGCCCGAGAAAACCAATGAGATCTGAAAATGTCTAATTCCTGGGGTGCAAAGAGTTGTTACATTACCTGATTTCCCTCAAGAAACTGTGAGAGTTCATCTGAACGAGAGAAGGTGTTTTCCAAGGCCTCCTGCACGGCTGCCTCCTAACCCTTCCATAGTTTAACTGGTCTTTGTGGTCTCTCCCCACACATTCATGTGCATCTGTTTAAGAAGGTCTGAATGCCACTAGGGTCAGCCTGCAGGGCCACACTTCATGCTAAAGGCCAGCATGCGTTCTGAGTGATTACTGGTAAGCTGTGCCAGTTTCTAATCATGCAAAAACTGTTACACAAGGGTACCAAACTTGGAACCCAGTACTCACAAGCATCTTCAATATTTTACACACTTACCAAGATTTTTTTTTTTTAATAAATGTCAATCATGGTGACACACATGTATTTGGGTCCAAAGAAGCCCCATTCTTGTTGGATTTTTTTCTCTTAGAACCACAGAAGATTCATAATTAAAAAGGAAAAGGGGAGAACTAAGGATGCTGTGGCGTTCCTCACAGGGCATGCCCCTAAGACCACAGCTTGCCAGTGTTGGAACTATGAACATTTTGGGCTGGATGGCTGGATAACTCTTTGTAGTGGGGAGCTGATCTAGGCATTGCAGGAAGTTTAGCAGAATATCTGGTTTCTAGTCCTTAGATGCCAGGACTCCTCCTTCCCCCCTCCCGTCGTGACAATCACAAATGTCTCCAGGCATTACCAAAGCTGCGGGGAAGAACAAAATCATATCCAGTTGCAAACCACCACCCTATTCCTTTCTATACAAGAACTGTGTAATGTTCATTAAAAAAAAAAGTTTAGTAAAGACTGAAAAAGATTATTCAATTATGTAAAATCTTTGTTATTAAGTCTTTGAAATAAGTGAGCTTATTTTAAGTCAATACTGCAAGGCATTTATAAAACATCGAAAGCCAAGAAACCTAAATTCTATTCCTAAAGGTCCCATCCTGACTGCATGGCCTTGGGCAATTAATCCTCTTCTTTTTTTTCTATGTATCACTTTCTTCCTCTGAAAGCGAAGAGCTTTGGACAAAGTGATTTCCTCATCTCTGCTGGGTCCAACATTCTGTGATTCTTCCACCGAAATAATTGACTCCTGTGGATCAGCTCTCTCACCAGGAGCACCCATGGTCCTCCCGAACATCGCATCAAGTGTAGGGCTCTGAAAGCAGTGAATTTTCTCACGGACTTTAGCTTAGTCCTGAATTTTAATCCCCGAAGAAGGAAAAACTGCATGCGTGAAAATCAGAATATGTAACTCAGCAAAGGCGGCCATGGTTCCTGTTTCTGGGTATTTAAAGAGACAGAAACATCAAGAGAGGGATAATTAGGGCTTCCTGAAAGACATGGGCGCGACCACAAAGCAAGCAAATAGGCAAACTAGCAACCAGACAGACGACTAAATCAAGCCCTGCCAACTGTGCTAACACTTTCTCTATCCTATTACAGTAGCTTTATTCAAGGCAGAAACTATACTTAGAGTTAAAAAAAAAAACTAAATAAATGAAATTGTACAGTTGTTAAAAATCCAATTTTCCTGAATTTGACCCTATGGGCAGTGAGGTCTCAGAGCACACGCTTTCTGATTTGTGATTCTCAGAGCCCATTAATATTTGTAATCACTTCTCCAAATACACACTGTTCACATAGATCCCTGGAGATCCTACAGACCAATCTGCCCTTTTGATGGCTGTCGAATCCTTGTTTGCATGAGAGATGCAACAAGTCAATGAAATCATCCTTCAGGACTCACAGCCCCGTCAACTATCGGCTATTGAAACTCATCCATCCATAGACCCTCATTTGGGCTCTTTCATAACTGATATGTTAGCTTGTGCATTCCTGCAATCGCTCATGTGAGTACAAAGTAAAGTGACATGACAGAGACACAACGTTATAATTCTCTACATCCAGAGACCCGAATGACCTGCCTGCCAATATACCACCATGTGTTCGCATTTACAATGCATTTGTCTCAACAAAGAGTTGAGGAAGACATCTTTCATAGAGGTTGTACCTGTCTCTCTTCCTTGCCTCTCAACAGTCTAGAAGATGCATCAAAATACAATGACCCTCCTACTTTCATGTGTAACAATCTTAGGAGAAGGAAGGCAAACCACCTGGCCCTAAGAAATGAAACATACACGCAGTAAAAGTATGCAGAGAAGTCTTCAGTCTGCACACTCGGTGAGATATCATCTAAGTGTCACTGCACTTTAGCTGCTGCTGGTAAGACAAAGAACTTCATTTCTAAAGCCACAGGCACCAGCTAACTGGTATCAACTACAGGATTGTTTCTTGTTTTTCAGTAGCTTATGATCTCTTCACAATAGTTTTCTAGTTTATTCATTAACAAAAAAAAAAAAAAGAGAGGGAGGCAGGGCACACAGTCATAATTACATAGGAAAAACACTTCGAAATCCCAGAAACAGATCCGCGTCAAAACAAAGGCTGAATTCTTTTCCAGCTACATACCAAACACTCTAAAAATGAAGCCCTTCAAGTGAGAGCCAAACACTGATCAGGAATTAGGAGAAAAAAAAAAAAGTTTACCATTAGGTGAATACACCGCATCACTATAATGAAATGGGAGAGTTGGGGAAATAAACAGCTAATTCATTGCAAATGCAAAACCACTCTTTCTCTATAAAATGAAAGCCACAATAAAACTGATGGGCCATGGGTTATAGATACATTGTTTTGGGCTTTCAAAACCCAAAGATATTTTAAAAACCATGATCCAAACATAACCGAATCGTAAAGCATCCAATAACAAATGTGTGCCCTCCCGTCCCGCCATTCCAGCCAGCACCACCGGCGGACTTCCCTCCTCATCCTCTCCCAACCAGCTGCATTTGGATACACTTCAGGAAAAGTCCCAGCTTCCAGATCTCATTTGCTTTCCATTCAGTGGATTTGGCAATTTCCACAGATAGAAATTAAAATTTAAAAATAAATAAATACAAGTATCTGTGGGTCATAAAACATGCAAGCTCAGCGGTTTTAACATTTAAAATAAATGCTTAATGTCCAATGGCAGGATTAGGTGATGTTACAGATGTGGATCATTTTCTTCTTGGAGATGAACAAAGAAAAGAGGAGGAGGAAGAGCAATCAAAGTTGCAGGATCCTGAAACTCAGTTATTCATCACACTGTCAGCTTCGTGTCAGAACTGGCAGTCACGTTCCTCAGCCCTTCTCCAGCCACGTATTAGCCCAGAGCAGTTTCAGACAAATAAGAGATGTTCCTTTTGACCATGTGAAAAAGTTGGCCAGCTACAGTTACTTTAAAAAGAATAGCACTATTTTCACGATCCAATGCCAGTCAATGGCTAGAAGATACCACAAGGTAAAACAAGTAATTTTTAATGTCCAGAACCTGTCATTGTGAATTTCCATTTCTTACTCTTTTCTCCTGGTTGTGGAATCTACTATTGCCACAGCGACACACCTATTGCCTCCAACAGCATATCTAGGAGATGGCTTCTATCAAAATAGATGAGCATCCTTTTCACCTTGAGTGATATGGGAGAGATTCCTGCTTATTAGACTCAGGAAATACGCAGGGATTTCCTAAGCCAGAGGAACATCAGGTGTGGGATGTTTCCAAAAGTTCATAGCTTTCCTTTCATAATTATGATTAATAATGATGGTAACATTAATAACAGCTTCTATTATTACATCATTTTTAATCTGCTACTTACTATGTTAAAGATTATTGTTTATAACCTAGAATACTCTTTGTGTCTGGTCTATAGTTTAGCTGCTACCATTATCTCCATTTTATAGACGAGTAGACTGTGGTTCAGAGAGGACACATAGCTTGACCATTGTCATCCAGCCAGTGAGGGGCAGAGCCAGGACTTGAGCTTAAGTCTTCCTGAATCTGGACACTGCACTTCTGATCAAAAGATTACGTATGGGGTTTGGAGACCTGAGTTCCAGTGCAGAAAAATTAAACTATAAAACAAAATTGACAAAAACTGCTTATGCTTCAAAGTGTTCACAAAATACCTAGAGAAAGAAGAGGGATGTACACAAATGGTGCTGAAGAGTCTGGAGTGTTGGGAGGTCAACAAGTGAAGTACTGGAAGATGAAATATGGAAGAAGTGATGTAGGTGGCCTAGCAGAGGAGGTATGAGATGACGCTACAAAGAGTGAAATCAACTAAAATAAAAATACCGTTGTGGAGAGAGATGGGATTCAATAGAAGAATGATCCTACTGTGTAAGAATCACTAAGTATCCGGAGAAGGAGAATTGCTGGAGACAAACTATAAATAGTGGTTAAGATCACACGCTCTAGAGACAATTGTTTCTGGATTTAAACACAATCTTTACCACTTATCAGTTATGTGACATCAGCAAGTCATTTATCCTTTTTTTTTTCTCTTTTATAAAGCAAGACTAAATGTCATCACCCATCAACCAGAGCAGGTAGGAGCTTTTAAAATAAAGTGATAGCATAAAGCCAATAGCAAGCGTTCAACAGTCGACCATTTATTATGATCAACAATTGGTCAAAATTTGATGACTCACTCTCGGTAGGAACTTGAGCAAGTCACTTTATTTCTCTGTCATTCCATTGACTTAACCTTTGAAGTGCGAGTGCTATAAGCTCAACATATTCCACTTGATTACATGTGTAAAAATGTTTCAAAATGTTTAAAACTGTTATTACAAGATTGTATAGAAGTGGAAACTCAGCCATGAACATTTGATCCAAACAATGGTGAGCCATGTGTGGACTGGTCTTTACTAAGGAAAGGAAGTATTAAAGTTGAGGAACTAGTATTCATTTCATTTCCAATTTATATTTTCTATTTCTGTTGCCTTACCCAGTCTCCGGTTTCTCTCTCTGTAATATGCCAGCTCAGTTCAAACCATCAACTTCATCTAACACATTAAGTCTGTATTCCAGGAGGACAAAACCATCCTCTCCCATTACGAGATAACAGAAAAATCTATATATTGGTCTCTGGCCCTGGTTCCTGGCACATAGCTCCCAAAACCCTTGAAATTTTCTGGGTAGAAGCAGTGTCTTTTGTTCTAGTGAGGTGACCCTTGGTGAGAAAACAGAAAAGACTAAGCCATGATTAGAAGCTTAAACTTTTCAGCCCTACCCATTCCCCAGAAGGAGGAGAAGGGCTGGAAATGGAGTCAATGATTGATCATGGCTATATCCAAAGACAGAGCTGAGACTTCCCGAGGTAGTGCTGTGCACAGCGGGGAATGAGGTGCATACTGATTACCCAGGCTCTCAGCTTTGCTCAGACCCTGGCATGGGTTGCTTTTCTGAGCCCTCCTTTATCAAGAGCTCTGTGCCTGAGTCTAGTGTTTATTCCCTCCTGCAATAGGTGCTTTAACTCAGGGGAGGTGTGCCCACCCACGGGCAGGCATTCTTGGTTAATCAATCACAGGCTACACAGGGAATTGCTACTGACGTGGCCAGCTGGGCAGTTGTCTACAGGGAGTGCTCTGAAAGAGACTGGAGAGCATCCTTGGCAACCAAAATACTCCTCTTAGTCTGTACTTTGCTTTCCTTTCTTTAGTGAGAAAACCTTTCAATGACCAGCAAGATGGGGTTTCAAATGCAAACATTTCTGGGAGAGGTCAGAGCTTTATTTAGGTTTGTACTCTCTCTCCTGAGATTAGTCTTTCACAGCAGGTTAGACTGAAGGAAGGCTAAGATTCCACTCAAGGGGGTCTGTTTATAGAAAGGGCTGGGTGGAGTCACAGGTGCTCACCATGCTAGGGTACCTACCTATGCTGATTCCGTGTAGGAAGTTTGAGTGACAATAAAGAGAAGATAGTCTTTGCTTTAAGAAGACTTTAGGCTACTAGGAAAACAGGGAGGCAAGGTTTAACAAGCATACAAATGATTGCTAAAGGACAGAAAACTAAATAGGATGTACCAATCATATCAATCTCTTGGTAAATCTTGGGAAGACTTTCAAATCAACTTAAGTTACAATTTCAATGTGAGGAAAGCTATAGAACTCTGAGGATACCATAGGGAACTTAGGCAAAATTTGTGAAGTAAGAAGAAAAAAAAATGAAGTGCAAGTGAGCAAAAACTGGCAGTGAGATCTGATTTAAAATAAGGTACAAGAATAAAATCTATTAGAACAAGAGAAAAGGAGCAGTTAAGGGTAAACGTGGTAATATTTGGTGGAGAAAGTGATGGGTAGTCACTAAAGGTCTGAAATGCTCAAAATTATCCCTCTCTCTCTCTTCCCAGTGGTGACACTGAAGATGTTCAGCTCACAGAATCAGTCATTCCCAGTCCTGAGACCATGCTGATCAGGCAAGTCAGAGAGCTCAGGCTCACAAGCTGGTGGGTCTGGAATTAGCCTGTGTTGATGTAACTCAAGGAATTAGGGTGTCTGAGCATGAGGCTTGGGACCACTCAAGTTCTCACGTATAGAATTTGCCTAGTCTCTGTGGTTTGGGCTTCTAGTATTCAGTGATTCATCTGACCCCAAGTATTCCAGCCTTAGGGACTTCCCATGGCTAAGTCTCACCCTCCAGAACTCAGACAAAGTGCTATAAATATGGTCTTCATGTCTTTCAGGGTTGGCCATTTGGTCTGAAAGACTGCTAAAGCCAGGCCTGTCCTTTTAAAGGTTTTTCTCCTTTCCATTCCAGCCTTGAGGTTCTAGAATCCCTCAGTTTTTGTCTACTCTCTGGCCCACAATAATTATCACACTTATGGTAACAACAGACAGACTTTGTGTGACCCATAATGACACAATTACTGGTAAATCTTTTGATTTGCATTTGTGTTGAATTCTGTATCTAGTTCATCATGACTGCATTTTGAATTTAAAAAAAATACTGACAATAGAAAGATACCAATTGAATTTAAAAATGTAGTCCAGAAATTAGAGCAAAGACAAAAATATGTAAAATAAGAGAGGGACACAAAATCAGTTCTAGAGCTCCAATCTCTGAAAAAAAAAATTCCTGGAACATTTTATGGAGATAATAGAAGAGAAGACATTACTGATGGAATAATACAAGAAAACCTCCCAGCACTGAAGGACACACAAAACCAGATTAAACAGGTCTATATCCACACTGTGACAGATATCATGAGACTTTAGATTGCTGCAGACAAAGGGAACATTCTGCATGTTTCCAAAAAGAGACAGACAAAGAGACTGAGAGACGAGAGAACCTAAAGGGATCAGGTATTGGAATGCATCAGATTTTTCAAAAGCAACCACGGAAGCTAGAAGACAATAGAGCCACATCCTCAAATGGTGGAGGAAAACATGTCCTTGATAGGAATTCCATACCCAGCTAAACTACTAATAAAGTGAGAGGGTGGAATAAAAACATTTTCTGACATGCGAAGTTTCAATTCTACTCCCCCCTCACAACCCCGACATGAATCTTCTCTTAGGAAGCTACAATCCACCAAAAGGAGAGACTAAAGATGATATGAGCTTTAGGAAATTGGTGCTGCCAGACAGAAAGGGAGGGAGTTCTCTGAACGGCGGTGAAAGGAGACCCTGGGAGCAGTCAGTCTTTTCAGACTGGAGCAAGTCAGAAGTCTATGGGAGAGAGCACCTCGGGAAGAAACAACCCGCAGATACGTCTGAATAACTGGGAGGTGATTCAGGCGCATGATGAAAAGATAACATTAAAACTAAAAAAAAAAAACAAGACCATACAAAAGACAATGATTAACTCCAGGTGGGGAAACTGTACTGGAAAGCAAAAATAACCACACTGTAAACACTAAATATCAATCTAAACAAAATTATAATATAACTGTATTCAGAGTCTGAGGGTGAGAACAGGACGCATATAGGGTAGAGGTGAATAGGTGAAGGGGTATGAAAGAATATCAACTCTGTATTTGTCACAGCAGAAAGTCAGTAGATAATGCTTAAAATGGAAAAACTCAAAAAGGAGTTATGTAAGTATGTTACTTAGAGACATGGAGGAAATTCCGCAGGGATCAGCTAGAAGAATTCAGTGTGGTCACTCCCGGGAAGGGGGGAAGTGCTGAAGTGTGGTGTCGAGGGAACGATGTTTTTACAACAAGCTTGCACAACTCCAGAGCTCTTTAAATCATTTGCATGCACAACTTTGATAACAATGACGGCAGAATGCATTTTACCTAATTCTGAAAAGTGATTTGAGGTATGCTTATGACCAGGAGACCATCACATTTGTAAAAGAATCAGGGGTTAAGAGGCATAAATGAGGAAAATCACTGTGACTTTAATAATAGCTTTATTATTAAAATATATATAATATATTTATTATATAACGACTTTAATAATTTTTCCTTAGCAAAGTCAAAGCCTTCCCACCTTGCCTGAGCTCAGTGGCTAACTGTATGTTCACAGATAACCTAGCTTTTCTCTCTCCAGGGAAGACATCATCTGAGGGTTAAAAATCGGCTTCACTCAACTAGGACCTGTTTTCATAAGACCCAGTGCCGAGCTGATCAAGTCAAATCCGACCTGAACACACGAAACTGCACCCCACGACTGTCCTGTTAAGCACAAAGTTTGCTCATAATAACATTATTTTTAGGATTTTTGTGAGGTTGACGGGAAAACAGAAGGAATAGTCCAGCATTAAATTACTCACTTGAACGCCTTTCCAAATTGAAATCACAAAGATTGCAAGTACAGAGTTGTAACTACACAGGAACCCATTTGAAATAATCTCAGATCCGAGCATTGCCATACGGTCCTGTCGATTTCAACGGAGACAGCCTACTCATGTGGATAATACTATGCAGATGGGGCAGTGGTGCCGGGGCCCTGTGCCAAGGCCACCTCTGCCCCAGCCCACCTCTGGCACCCAGACACTTTGTACATAATCTGTAAGGATTTATATATCTTCTCAAGGGGGCTCGAGGAGCTCAGGTTGGAACGGGGTATGTGTACACAGTGTTAGTTATCCTTCAGATGAGAGGACTTCTACTGTGAGGACCATGTGGTTCAGTTATAACGTGGTTGCCTGCCAGAAAAATGAACTCTTTTGCTAGAGTCAGATGCTAGCCTTCTCTCGGCCAATTACACAGGGAGCAGGAAGAAGTAGTGTCTTAGAGGATCCTGGGGGAGAGAGCCATGCACGTTTAGTAGCTCAGATAGCGTTGTGCCCACATGGTTTCTAATAACAGCTGAAATGGTCAGATGGGTTCCTGTGTGGTTACAACTCTGTACTTGCAATCCTTGTGATTTCAATTTGAAAAGGCGTTCAAGTGAGTAATTTAATGCTGGACTATTCCTTCTGTTTTCCCGTCAAGCTCAAAAAAAATCCTAAAAATAATGTTATTATGAGCAAACTTTGCAAATGGTTAGGAGACAGCTTTCCTTACATCTCATCTCATCCACATTTTCTCTTCTTCCCCCTTGCAGCTTTCTGGGAGGATATGGGTGCCCTGTTGGTTTGGAGGAACTACAGGACACTATTTTCTAGGTCTGAGAGACTCCTGCTTCTCTGGGAAGGCCTTCCATCCTGTGACAGCACCTCCAGACCCTAACGGGCTAGCCCGAGAGCCATGCATGGCATGCCCACCTGCATAAATCAAATCCTGGACCTATATTCCGAACCGGAATATAATTTCCCAATTTTTGCAGCAAGTGAGCAGAGATATATAATAAAATCCCTTTTGTTACTTTAAAATAAGATCCATTTGAAAATGATTTTCATTTCACCTTTTTTAAACAGTCAGTTCTATATAGACGATGGAGTTGTACAAATCCCTATAGGAAAAAAAAAAGTCTGCTGAGTCAGGATTGCCTTTCAGTCTGGGAACTAACGCAGCGGGACGCCTCCCGGTCCCCCAGCGCAGCGGCAAGAATATACGCGTGTTTCCCAGGTGGCCAGGTCTCTGCTCTAGCCTCTGGGGTCACCTTATTATATTCAGCCTGCAGGTGTCATTTTTCTGTCCCTATCTCTTCTCTACACGTTAACCAGTGGGGTCACATAAAATAAAATTAACATTCAGAGCTTGCCATTCCTCTGCTTAAATATTTCTGGGGTGTCCTGTTGCAGGGACCCGCAAATCCTGAATGTGAACCACCACGGGTGCATAACTGGCCTCCACTCTCCATCCTCCGCCTTGACCAGCACGTCACAGCCACATGACTTCCATTCTGCGCTTTAAATTCAACCCTCTACCTACTTGGAATGATTTTTCCCATGTTTGTTCCTGGCTAATTCCTACTCATCTTTTACTTTCAGCTTAAATATCATTTCCTCAGAGAAAAATTTCCTGACAGACCCACATGGGAAAGGAAGAATCTCCTACCAACATGATTCCCTGTCATGGTATGGGGTGTGGTTTCCTTAACAATTTACAGTGATAGATTTGTTTTTTGCATTTAGTAGGTTAGCAGTGATCTCCTCCACTGGACCAGAAATGCCATGAGGATGCCTTCTGCTTCTTTTTATTCCCCTCTCCACACTCAGTGCCTACTAGACAACCCGGTACATTGCAGGGATACAGAAATAATTTGCTGTACAAATAGATGAGTGTGGAATTCTCCTCTCTGAGCCCCTAGGCTTCTGGAGAACTGTCACAAATTTTCATTTTCTTAACCACTCTCTTGGTATCGATTGCAGGCCTGAGTAACCTCCTAAGGTTGATTTTCTTGTTCGTTTTCTTTACAGGTGGGTATCTATAGATGGTTGAATAGCGTCCCCCACCTCCCCCAAAAATGTACAACCTCTTAGAACCTCAGGCTGTGACCTTATTTGAAAATAGGTCTTTGTAAATGTCATTAAGGACCTCCAGATGAAATCATCCTGGGTTTTGGGTAGGTCCTAAGTCCAATGGCTGGAGTCCTTACAAAAAGGGAAGAGGATACAGAGTGACACAGACAAACGACAAAAGAAGACCACGTGAAGACGAAGACAGAGACTGAAGCGATGCAACCACAAGCCAGGGAGCGCTCCGGACTGCAGGCACCACCAGAGGCCGGGAGAGGCAAGGACGTTTTCTCCCCACAGGCTTCAGAGGGACAGCGGACCTGCCGATGCCTCGACTTTGGACATCTGGCCTCTCCAACTGTGAGAGCATACATTTTTATCGTTTTGAGTCGCCCACTTTGTGACCGTTTGCTATGGCAGCATTAGGAAACAAAGACAGGGTTCGAAGGGCAGCGGCATTATTCTGTAAGCCCTATGAGCCCCTTTCACAAAATTATGAACAAGAAACTGACACAGAGACATGAACCCATGTTTGGTAATCATTTACAAATGCATAGAGGAGCCACAGAAATAGAAGCTGGGAATTAAAGAGGTCATTCTAAGTTATTTGTCCAATCTCCCCACTCTCTGCGGAGCACCCCTTCCAGATGGTCCCCTGGCCTCTGCTAGGTGACAGGAAACTCACTATCCCGCAGTGCTGCTCAGAGGCAGAAGCTTTGAGGAAACAGTCTATGTGCCCTACAGTCCACAGCTGGCTGTTAGACTAACACTGCATTGATTGTTGGAACCACCGTGTGCCTCCAGAGCTTCGAAGAAGCGGCTTCAAAGTGTGGCAACATGGTGGTTTAGATGCTGCCAAAATCTTGCCCTGGCTTCCTTAAACCTAATTTAATTTTTTCAAGAAAGAAATAATAGAAAGATTATTCAGTGACATAATTTGATTCAATTATCTCTGCCCAGATCCCGGTGGCAACTGAAGAATTGAGTTAATTTTCGTACTTGTGACCAACACCCCAGTCAAGTTAGATCAAATCATCTAAGACTTATTGAACACTTTTCCTCTGGTAAATATTTTATTGGAGTGAAACCCAGATTTGGAAAGTACGCCACGCACAGCATACAGTTCAATGGCTCTCCACGGGGTGAACCTCCCGTGTAGCTCGCACTCAGATGGGGAACAGAAACCCACCAGCCGTCCCAGGCTCCCTTCCGGCCCCCTTCTGGTCACTGGTACCCACACTGGCAGCCACTCTCATGACTGTCGACTCATTAGATGAGGCTGTGCTGGTTATTTCCATTTTTGTCTTTTTTGTGTGTGTGGTACAATATACGTAACATAAAAGTTCCCAGTATAGCCATTTTTCAGTGTACAATTCAGGGACATTAAAAGTTCAGTCTGTTTTTGAATGCGACAGAAATGGGAGTCATCCAGAATGTACTTTTGTGTGTGATGTCTTCCATTCTGCACTTGTTTAAATCATGTCATGTTTCTGAAAAGACAGTAAATAAATGTCTTTTTAGGTAATTTATCCACTGAAAAACAGCACCAGTGAAACTCTAAAATGGGTGGTTTTATGGGTTAAAAGGCCCCCGGAGACATGTATTACGTTGGTATCCACTACACATAAATGTAGTTTTGAGCCTCTCAAATGACTCCCTTGGTGACCACCTGCAGTCCATGGGTGAAGTGTCACTGCCTGTGGTTTCTGAGCATCTGAATGTCATCGTCTGTGGCCACCACAAGAAGAACTGCATTCTGATTGCTGGGCTGCAGGTTACAGAAACCCATGAGTAGACGGACCTTTCCTTTCTGGAACAAATGCCATGTGGAAAGCCTCTTAATTTAAACCAGAAAGAGGTAAGGAATGACCTGAGCCTCCAATACCATAATAATGTCGATTAAAGGAAAGCTACGCTATGAACCCAAGCTTCTGATTTACAATGTATGCTGTTTTAAAGGCTCTGTGACATACAGATATAATGACCTCATATAAAACATTTTTATTTAGTTTTATGGACCTTGTTCTGCTCAATATCACATTCCCCTCTGCACCAAAGTTTGTGGAACAGTCTTGCTCAGCCTGTCTACAAAATCCAGACAACGCTTGGCCAACCTGCAGCATCTCCACCGGCTTCTGTTCCCCGGGGCCCTCCTGCAGTCAGTTCCCACCAGGCAGGGGACCAACAGTGCAGTCGGCTACTTCATACTGTTTGTTGACACAGATGAGCAGCCCGATCACACTGCAGGGCAGAGGAAGTGTTAGACTCTGGTTCCCGGTGGCTTGTTATCACACTGAGATTCCCATCTGTGAATCCATTCTCGGCCCTGGTTTTGGTACCTTAGAGCCTTCTTCAAAGAATGATCAGAAAGCTTGAAAGCTAACAACAGTTTCAAGATGGAAAAATGGTCACTTATGACTGAAAGAGTAGAGCGCCCAGAGAAACGGAAGGGAAGGAAACCCACGTATGCACGCACGAGGAGGGCAATAGGGAACTGGGGCACAGTCATTACAAGGACTATGGAATCACGTGGAAGATGGTGACATTCTTTCCAGGACAGTCCAGTACAAAATCCTAGCTTCACCCCTCCTGCAGGTGAAGCTTTTTACGACCGCCATGTTGCCAGTATGAACAAGGGTAATTGTACGGTGTTCTTAATTGGGCATCACACTTACTTACCTTCACCATCCATCACACCAAGGGCCTTGCCAAGAACAACACTCTGACCCTCAATCATCAGCCACATGTGAGGCTACAGAGGTCTCACTGAGCAGCTGCCGCCGTCGTATCCCGTTAAGTCTTCAAGGGCTTCCTGGCTGTCCACCAGTGAGGTCAGAAGCACCCCCACTTCTCCTCACTGTCCATCACCGCGTGACAGGTGAGCCAGAGACAGCCTCAAAACAGAGGTGGGCAAGGAAGCCTGGGGTTCACAGGTGCAACTGATTGCCAACATGACAGATTGCTTGTTTCATATGCAAAAGAGGAAGGAAAAGAAGGGCCCTATGGGATCTCAGAGCTCTGTAGCCTGGAGGCACAGCCAGCGGGCATGGGACAGGCAAACCAGGGCCTATCCAGGGCCCCTGAGGGGTGGGAGGTGAATCAGTAAATAGGGAACTGACAGCAGCTGAAGACCCCAGCCCTGCATCTGCTCCCTAGACCTAAGCAGAGGTCACAGACTCACAGAACAAGAAAGGACTTTGAGACACCTACACCACTCACTTCTTTTTGCAGAAGAGAAAATAAAGACACTGAAGGGTAACTTACATATGGCGGGTCACGTGCCTGGTTAGCACCAGGGCTAGCAGGAAAAACTAGACCACCTGACTCCTAAACAGGGGCTCCTTCTATTGTATTTATGGCCTCCGAAACCAGGAAAAAAACAGCTCTCTCAAGGACAAATAAATACAGAATGTCAGCAGGTGACTAGGGTGGGGTGGAGGTGGTGAATGGCACATTTAGACTTGATGAATGGGCCTGAAACCTAAGCACAGCCAATATACTGGCTAAGAGCTATTCCAGTTTAGGAGGGCTATTTTAATTACGGGTAGAGGACTGCAGGGGACTTTCAGTGGCCCTCTAAAGCCAGCCTTTATGCAGGATTACCCCGTGATAGTAGGAATTTCCTATTATGGTGATGATTTATAACATCCATTTGCATGTTCAAATGCCCTAACAAAGTGAAGAATAGGGTAATTTTATCCTAAAAATAATTCTGATTCTTAAGAAAGGGAAATTGGTGCTGAAGGAAGAAGAGATTCATTGTCACGCCTCCCCCTCCAATCCATGTCCCTCCCCCAGAAGAGCAATTATAAGAAAGAGATGGGAGAAAATATGGGGGAGGGGGGCGGGGGGGTGAGACGGGGCAAGAGAGAATGGAATTCTCAGTACACATAGTATCAATTTGGAAAGAATCCTAAATTAATATGTAACCACTGAATCCTTTAATGGAATAACCAGAACCTAATGAAGAGTCAGTAATGCAGTATTAGGATTAGAGGTGAGTGTACCTACAAATAATCAGGATTCAGATGGATGAGACGCTCACCCAAATGATCAGTCTTCACTCCCTCTCACCCTCTAGAGAGTGTCACTCCATTTCCCAGCAGAGCGTATCCCTCCCAGTTCACTACACAATGCTTTTCAACTTCTAAACCTTGTTAAAGCAACATTGTAATATTAAAAATATATCTATTACAGAGATAACTTCAAAAATTTACTCCCTGCAATCAACTTCTTCCATTCCTGCTTTGTCTGTTTAGCTGGGTTTTATCTACATATAAACATGACGCTCACTGACATTTTCAAAGAACAATGAAATGTAATCAGATCTTCTCCCCAAGGTGTGTTTTCTCTGATACATTGCAGTGGTTTCTAAAGGGTTTAGATGCTAACTTCCCATGGAACCTGGGGTCGGACACGCTGGTTCATCATCTTTGCTTGGCCTCTTACTTAGGAGTGTGTTCTCAGTATTGCCATCTGGTAAATGGGCTGGGAATAATCATAGCACTTATCAGGTAAATCTGTTGCAAGGAGTATATATGACACCTACAAAGGACTTAGGACTGTGCCAAGAACACAGCAGTGGTTTAGAGGTAGTACCTCAAGAGACTAAAAGTCCCCAGATGAGAGTTGTTTGTAGTCTTAAAACAGAGGTCAGGCAGTTCAGTCCTCCTAAGACCTGCTCACTTACTCAGTGTTTTCATCTTCCTTTCTGCATGAACCTGTAATGCTGGTTCTGCTCCGGTGTAGAGTGTGTTTTGATTATGCATAGCTGGCTAGTGAGAACCAAGTGTCTCCTTGCACTGCACTTAGCAAAGTGCCACCTGCAATTACAGGCTTAACACTTCCATTCTGATGATAATGATGATGACAGTGACAGCACCACTGATGACGGCTAAGAGATGACAAACAACCTGAAATGCAAAACTTGCCCAAGGAGGGGCCACCTCTCTCTAGCTCTGGGCTGAACACAATAAAAATGATCATCTCAATCATAGAGGCAATTAAACACTTCCCTGCAGGAAGCTGAAACTAAAAGATCCATCAAGGGCATGGGGGCTGCCTGAGGGAGTGTTTCATGTCTTCTTCATGCTGCAGACTGTGCTTCAAAATATTAACAGGTCATTAAACTCCCAACATCCTGAGGGATGCCCAGATGACCAGAATGGTGTCTTAAAACTTTGACCTTCTTGCTTTAGTTTCCTTTTTTTTTTTTTTCCTCCTGTTCGCTGTCCTCTGTTCTCTCTTCCTAGAAGAACTGAAAGTTCAGTTTTAAACAGATCACTGGTTTCCATGGCTTTCTTAAACTGCATGGCTCTGGTACGAGCCGTCCAATCTTGTTTCCTACGACCAGCATTGTGAGCCCACGTAAGCGGAAGTTAACATTGTCCTTTCTCCCTTGCCTAGTTTGTAAAGGTATCTGAAGCCGATCAATTAAAGACGAAGTGCACGAAGAAAGACCTGACCCAGAGGAGCTGAAAGAACCGGGCATCAGCTTCCGCGGGTCCCTGGGCACTCTCCATCGACAGAGCTTTCAGGAATTTCCCGGCTAGGCACTAAAGCGGTTTCATGTACCAAATGGCCTCTCTCAACCAATTAGGAAAATTAATTCAAAAGTCAAAAAGATGGAATGGAGTGAGCCCTGTTTCCCTCAGAGGACAAGCGTTCAGGAGCGAGAGGCTGACTCAAGGAACAGAGATGGAAATGCATTTCAACAGATGACACGGTGAGGCAGTGACACCTTAGTGAGCTATAAACTTCACGACTCTTCACCTTCTGAGCCCTCCAAACAAACTGTCTTCCCAGATCTCCCTGCTGCCTTTGCAAACTTGCTTGCCTACAGATTGAAAGCAGACCCATTAGGGTATCAAATAACACAGGAGTGAAAGGCAGCTCTGGTAGCAGTGTAATCCGGTATCATGAAAACTGAGATTACCAGCATGGATGTTTCAGAAAACCAGCCTTCTCAGGGTGACCTGATTATTTTCATGGACTGCTGGCCCTAGTCCCAGCTCTCAGTATTTGGAGAATACCTAGGATATTTAGTATTTCAGGATTTTCATATGAAATGTGGGTAGAGTAATAGCTTCTTTGAGATCAGTCACACCTGCATTGTAATAGACTCACGTTTCTCATCTGTAAAATGGGACAACAACATATACCTCACAAGGTTATGATAAAGGCCAAGTAGGTAACACATGGCATGTAAATGAATTAATATAGTGCCGACATCTCAGTGAGTGTTTTAAAATGGGTTGCTTATGACGGTAAGCAGAGGAACAGTAAGATAAAAATAAAATTATATTACACATATATAACGGTATGCTGAATCATGCTACCTAATGTCATTCTTTTAAAGTTAAGTAGGTGGGAAAGTACTTTATTTGACTTTGAGGCTGTAATGATCCTCCTAGATGTGTGCAAGACCGAGTGGTACAACAAATTCCAGTCTACATAACAGGCTTGTACTGATGAGAGGTACAGGAAAGTCACAAACTAGGTATCAATAAAACAGCAGCGAGTGGGACACATGTTATGCCGTGACCACAAGGGCCCCCAAAGATGGCTCCTTTCCCCACCCTTGTCTCCTGCGTCCGAAGGACAAAGTGAGAGTGTGGGGAGACAGAGGCACCTCCGTCATCTCCCGTATAAAGGCAGAAAACCCAAAGGTCCTGTGATTCTTAGAGCTTTTCCTTCCCTTCCTTCCCCAACATCTAAATCTGCAGCCAACTTACAGTCTGAGGGTACACTCACAGCATAGGTGAGTCAAGACTAAACTTGAAAAGACTAGAGGTCAAATCCTAATGCAGGCTGGTAGTGAATTAGTATTTATCCTTCAACAAACGCTTAACGTGTGTCAGGCCGTGTTCGCAGCACTGAGGGCACAGCACTAAGACAGACCAGATGTTTGTCCTTATGTTACTTACAGTCTAAAGAAGGGAACAGACAACAGCAAACAAATAGGATTACGAGACAACAGTAACTACTATGGTATATAAATTAACGTCGGGTCACAGTACGGAACAACTAGCCCGGGGGTGGGGGGGGAGTGCTTGCTTTACGTAGGATGGTTGTCCGTCTGGTACACCATCAAGACTTCGGCTCTGTGCTCCCCGGCAGAACACATTTATTCTGTTGGGGACCAAAGATGATTTTCTCACCAATCACATGAAGCCTCCTGGAGACCAGCTTCTCTTGTTTGTGGAAGCCTTTATTCCCAGCCAGCATCCTCTCTTCTCCTTCTACTCCGGGTGTATACACCCAGGGCAGAACGGGGAAGGTGCATCTGGGAATACAATGCAGTTACATTTAAGGCTGTGAAATCAAAGTAACCGCTCTTTTCCATACGCTCAAAGAAATACTTGCTTACTGCAGAAAATCTGAAAAACACAGTCAAGTATAAAGAGGAAAATGAGATCATAATCTCATCCATCAGGAGGACCACAATTAACATTTTGATGTGTTCCCTGCATATTGTGGTGAATCAGTCCATCTTGCTCTCTCTCTCTCTCTCTTTCACACACACACACACACACAAGTTCACATTGCACATTCTGTTCTTTTATCTTGTATTTTCTCTCCTTAACACTACATCATGGGTATATACTCTCATGTTCAATAAAATTCTTTGAAGATACTTTAATAGCTGCACAATATTCTGCCCTATGTTTATACTACACTTTAATCAGCCATTTCCATATAAATGATAACGTAGACTCTTTTCAATGTTTTAAGTTGTTAAAAATACAGCTGCAATCAGCATTTTATATATATATATATATATAAACATATATATAGTCCATATCTCTAATTATTTCCTTAAAATAGATTTCAAGGAGAGATACTTGATCAAGAAGGAGGATAGCAAACACTTTTAAGACCTTTGATAAAAATGACAAATCGATTTCCAGAAACCTGGGCAGTGTACTGCCTGACCAACAGCATCTAAGAATGCCTGTTTAACCACATTCTCAAGGACACAATTGCATTATCCCTCTTTGTTATTTTAACAGTAAAAAAAATTCTATCTCACTGCTATTAAAAATCTTATTAATTTGTTTATTCACTGAATTGAAAAGACTTCTTTCAATATATTATTCATTCATATGGTTTCTTTCCTGTGAATAGTCAAAAATTCACATAATTTCACCATTTTCCTAAGGGATTTGGATCTTTTTTAAAAATTCACTTTATAACAATTTTGCTGCATAAGGATTCTTCCAGTTACTTAATGGTTGTATTAATCTTTAGAGCATATTTGGCAAAGTTATATGAGATTTCAAAATTACTATAGCATGCATTCTGCAAACATCTGGTGCTGGGAGATCCAAAGAAGGCAGGCCATCTTCACCACTGGAATTAAATGCAAGGAGACAATGGAGGTGACTGAGCTTGGCACGTGGTGAAGGTACACATAGGACAGTTTCCTTCCTGTACCAGAAGCCCTCACTGCTGACTGGTGTTGGCCTCTATGGCCTGTCTGAGCTTTCTGGATTCTGAGCTGAACTCCTGTGACATGCCCGTGTTTTCTCTTCTTGGCACCACTCTGTTTTCCTAATCCAATCTACTTTCTAATATTATTTAAAAAAAAATTTAACCGGATGGTGATTTGGGAATTAGACAATCAGTCTTTCTAGACAATGAAGAGCAGGAAACATTAGAATATGACCTTGGAATTAAACAAATTTCAAATAATGATTATACAATTTACCATACTTTAGTAGTATCAAGATGTGACTTTGGACTAGTTATTTTCTCTGAGGATGAGTTTTTTCACCTGTAAAATGGAGATTATTATAGGTATCTTGTAATCCAGGTGCCCCCTCTGAGTTTAACAACAATAAAATATCCTGCAGGTTTTGTTGTGAGAAGGGTAGGGATGGACAGAGAGAGAATAGAGTAGGTTGCCAGAAACAGACAAGACATGAAATGAATCTTACTTTCCTGTGCCTGTTCAGAGCTTGAATTCCTAAGAGTATAAGTAACAGTGGACAAGGGGATGGTTTTGGTACAAACATATGCAGATTTTGATTCTACCAGAAAGGGCTTCTGGACCATGGTTCTTGGCCCCTTTAATCCAGAATCTTTTCCCTCTAGCTTAAATGGAAGCCTGATTACTTTCTGGGTTTGTTGTAACTTTGTTGTAACATAGTATTTGTCTAAAAATCAAATTTGCTTTCTCACTTGTACTCTTCTTTCCTCTTAGCTTTTTATCTTTAGAAAATTGCTGATAGGAACTCATGGTGGGGGATGCAAATTCTTGACCTTCTACAGTTGAACTACCTACAGTGACCCCAGCAGTGGTCCTGGGTGGGACTGCTCATGGCTGAGACGCAAACATTTCAGGGGAGACAGTTACAGTATCTTCTCATTGACATCTTCAACTGCCCCGCTGGTTGTCTATGCAGATGAGCTTTGACATCTTTAGACTTTGGCCTCTGCTATTGGATGTGATCCTGTCCCCCAGGGATCGGGTTGGGTTTTTCAAATATCTTGAAGCTACTGATATTTTACACATAAAAAGGCATGAGAAAGTTTTTTGCCAATTTAAAGGTAACTTAGAGAGATAAGAAGATGAAAAAGAGGCCCAGATATTACAAAGTTAGTAATAACTTAGCAATATTTACTAAGTACTAACTTAGTATTATTTAGTATCACTCATCAAGAAATTGTGAAAGCATAATACATCACATCAACAAGAGAAAGGACAAAAACCACATGATCATCTCAATCGATGCAGAAAAAGCATTTGATAAAATTCAACACCCATTTATGATAAAAACTCTCGCCAAAGTGGGTATAGAGGGAACATATCTCAAAATAATAAAAGCTATATATGACAAACCTACAGCCGGCATAGTACTCAATGGTGAAAAACTCAAAAGCTTCCCACTAAAATCTGGGACAAGACAAGGATGCCCACTATCACCACTCCTATTCAACATAGTCCTGGAAGTCCTAGCCACAGCAGTCAGGCAAGAGAAAGAAATAAAAGGGATCCAAATCGGAAAAGAAGAGGTAAAAGTGTCATTATATGCTGATGACATGTTACTATATATAGAAAACCCTAAAAGGTCCACACAAAAGCTACTAGAGCTGATTGAAGAATTCAGCAAGGTAGCAGGTTACAAAATTAACGTTCAAAAATCAGTTGCATTTCTTTACACTAACGATAAATCAACAGAAGAAGAAAGTAAAGAAACAATCCCCTTTAAAACAGCACCCGAAGTAATAAAATATCTGGGAATAAATCTAACAAAGGAGGTGAAAGAATTATACACAGAAAACTATAAACCATTGAAGGAAATTAAAGAAGACTTTAAAAAATGGAAAGATATTCCATGCTCTTGGATTGGAAGAACCAATATTGTTAAAATGGTCACACTGCCCAAGGCAATCTACAGATTTAATGCAATCCCTATCCAATTACCCAGGACATATTTCACAGAACTAGAAAAAATCATAATAAATTCATATGGAACCATCAAAGACCTAGAATTGCCAAAGCATTACTGAAGAGAAAGAAAGAGGCTGGAGGAATAAATCTCCCAGACTTCAGACAATACTATAGAGCTACAGTCATCAAGACAGCATGGTATTGGTACCAAAACAGACATATAGACCAATGGAACAGAATAGAGAGCCCAGAAATGAACCCACAAACTTTTGGTCAACTCATCTTTGACAAAGGAGGCAAGAATATACATTGGAATAAAGACAGTCTCTTCAGCAAATGGTGTTGGGAAAACTGGACAGCAGCATGTAAAACAATGAAGCTAGAACACTCCCTTACACCATATACAAAAATCAACTCAAAATAGATTAAAGACTTAAACATAAGACAAGATACAATAAACCTCCTAGAGGAAAACATAGGCAAAACATTATCTGACATACATTTCAAAAATTTTCTCCTAGAAGAAATAAAAGCAAGAATAAACAAATGGGACCTAATGAAACTTACAAGCTTCTGCACAGCAAAGGAAACCAGAAATAAAACAAGAAGAAAACCTACAGAATGGGAGAAAATTTTTGCAAGTGAAACAGACAAAGGCTTGATCTCCAGAATATATAAGCAGCTCATACGACTCAATAAGAAAAAAATAAACAACCCAATCCAAAAATGGGCAGAAGACCTAAACAAGCAATTCTCCAAGGAAGACATACAAATGATCAAAAAGCACATGAAAAAATGCTCAATATCACTAATTATCAGAGAAATGCAAATCAAAACTACAATGAGGTATCACCTCACACCAGTCAGAATGGCCGTCATTCAAAAATCCACAAATGACAAATGCTGGAGAGGCTGTGGAGAAAGGGGAACCCTCCTACACTGCTGGTGGGAATGCAGTTTGGTGCAGCCACTATGGAAAACAGTGTGGAGATTCCTCAAAAGACTAGGAATAGACTTACCATATGACCCAGGAATCCCACTCCTGGGCTTGTATCCAGAAGGAAATCTACTTCAGGATGACACCTGCACCCCAATGTTCATAGCAGCACTATTTACAATAGCCAAAACATGGAAACAGCCTAAATGTCCATCAACAGGTGACTGGATAAAGAAGAGGTGGTATATTTATACAATGGAATACTACTCAGCCATAAAAACCGACAACATAATGCCATTTGCAGCAACATGGATGCTCCTGGAGAATGTCATTCTAAGTGAAGTAAGCCAGAAAGAGAAAGAAAAATACCATATGAGATCGCTCATATGTGGAATCTAAAAAACAAAAACAAAAACAAACAAACAAACAAAAACAAAGCGTAAATAAAGGTCAGAAATAGACTCACAGACAGAGAATACAGACTTGTGGTTACCAGGGGGGTGGAGGGTGGGAAGGGATAGACTGGGATTTCAAAATTGTAGAATAGACTACACTGTATAGCACAGGGAAATATACACAAAATGTTATGATAACTCACAGAGAAAAAAATGTGACAATGAGTGTGTATATGTCCATGAATAACTGAAAAATTGTGCTGAACACTGGAATTTGACACAACATTGTAAAATGATTATAAATCAATAAAAAATGTTAAAAAAAAAAAAAAGAAATTGTGAAAGCAGCACCAAAATGCAGGGCTCCTATCTAAGAAATATCCAAGCAATGGCTGTTAAGCAAATATACAGAAATAATGATAAATTATATAAATAATAAGTTTAAAATTAAATGTCAGTTAGAAACAGGAAGAGTTAGTAAGTATTGCAATATCATTCTTTCTCTCTCTCTCTTTTTTTTTTTTTTTTCTTTATTGCTGTTGGTCCTCTCCTGAGTCACAGTACAATAAATTCCCACCACTCCCATATCCATTTCTGAAGGGCATGGCCTTTTCTCTTCCACGCCTTTGCACATGCTGTTCCTGCAGCCTAGGGAGCTCTTTACTTCCCAGGTCCCCCCCTCCCTCCCACCACATCGTTTCTCTCCTGTTTAACCCTCCCCCTCTTAATATCTCAGTTGACATCTTATCTGTCCCTGAGACCTTCTCTGACCACCTCTTCTTACCTCAAGCTCAGAAAAGTGTGTGTGTTTAAGATACCTTCCTCTTCTCATAGTACATTGCTCATCAGGTTTTTGTGTTCGGTTACTGTGAGACAGGAATTAGACTGTGAGCCCCTTAAGGTTGACGTCGATCATCTGTCATCTCTCCCTCCCCAGTGTATCACAAGGCCTGGTATGAGGCTTGCTGGTGGGTGGACAAGGGGTGAGTAAACAAATAAATAGATATAATTGCCAAAGTGCAAAGCATTTGGGGGCAATGCTCGAACTAAGCCTGTGGCATCCTGAATTGTTCTTGGCAAAACATGTTTTGCTTTAAGGTAGAAATGAGACTGGAACTTGGTGATAGAAAAAAAAAAAATGAACAGGATTCAGAAATAGCCTTCCAGGAACTTAAAATGCCAAAGGAAACAATGTTCACAAACAGCTACCAAGGAAGAATATAAACCTAGTTACTCTTGCAAAATCGTTCACAAAATCCTAACATATTACCATCATGCCTTAGGTTTTCATAATAAATTTAATTCTCCCACCTTGGTCTCTGGAACTCTTCTTGTAAAGGAAACTAGAGGACAATCATGAAACAAGGCCTGTTTTCTAAGGACTGTTAGGGCTGATCTAGAAACTTCTGTCCACACTGGATTATCTGACCTAGAGTTCAGAATTCCAATTAGTTTTTTTTTAAACATTGATGGCATTATTTCCACTTTAGGTTTTATCCATGTCGTTTAGATGTTAACCTCACTTTATAATCTCTACATGTTTCCGAGTGACACAGGAGCGTCAGGTGCTAGGGTTATAATGAATTTCCATCGTGGCCCAGTCAAGATGTCTCTGGCAATGTTTTACCATCCTAGAATTTAGCAGTCAACTAATGGGACATCTTTCCTATCTGCAGATTACTCAGTTGCCCTAGGCTTTGTCACTGTGACATATTTGAATGTCAAGTCATTTTAGTCTAATATGGAAGGAAAGATCAAACTTTGAAACCTAGATGTCAAATCCTATGCTAGATTTTAACAAGTCAATTGTTAATTCATGTATCTTTCAATAAAAGTTTTCGGAGTGCCTTTTATGTGCCAGGCTGTGGTCTACGCAGGACACTCAGCTGAGCGACTTGTACACCAACACACAGCTCAGGATGACCAACGTCAGACCTACATCTGTGTTTTCAGATCCCCAGTCTAGCACCCTTTGCACTGGACACATTCAAAAAAGACCCTGTGCTTCCTCCAGGCCCCATTTTTCTCTCTCAGACCGATTATATGTTTAAGAGATAAATATCTGACAGAAACCTCACCCTTTCTTGTGAAGACCACCATTATGTGCATCAAATGGACTGTTGTATCTAGTGATGGAGAAAGGGAATCTGGCAAGCAGTTTCACAGAAGCAGTAACATTTCCTTCTACCACTATTATCCCCCTTTCAAATACAAAATCCCAAGTGCTGTACTGAAGAAGCAATAGAATTCCTAACACTCCTCTAGCCATTCTAGCCTCTTCCTTTATTTTCCTAGCAATCCATTTTGGAGTTGCTGTCACCTTTAATCAGTTGGAAAATCAGGCATTTTCAGGAATCAACATTTATATTAGGATAACTATCTTCATCTGAGCAATTCATAATTGTCCACTCCCATCCCTAAGAGAGGAGTAGATATAAAATGTACTTAGAAAGTAATGAGACAAGTATTTACATATAGAGTAGGAAAACCAGCCTGGTTTCTTTATAGTCACAGTTTGCAGAGCATAATTCCTTAAGGGGATCCTAAGAGATGTTGCCAGAGACACAGCTGTGGACACAACGCCCAGGATAATTTCACCACCTGGGAACCAAGTGCCCCAAAGCTTCATATTAAGATGCATGCAGGGTACCAGAGGCATGAGTAGTCATAAATTAGGGCCAGAATATAAATGGCCTGGCTTAGCACATCCTGTGGCTCAGAGAAAAGACATGAGGGAGGCTAAGGGGAAAAGACTGGAAACAAATCCCCAAAGTCTTCGACACCAATAAATACAAGAGCTGAAAGGCATCAGTAAAACCAAGAAGCCATGTCCACCAGGGCATTCTGAATCCACAGAAAAAGAGAGAACTTAAGTGTGCGACAAAGGAAGGATGAAGGCCAGCCTGTTTAATGTCACCATAACCCTGCCCTGATGGCCAAGAGCTGGTGTGTTGTGTGCACACCAAGAGGGCATGCCATTTGTCTAATTTGCAATGTGGGATTCAGCACGACAGTGCTTCCAGCAAGCTCGGGCTTTTGAATAGAAGCCTTCAATCATCATCTTCACTGAATAAAATTTGAACTTTCAGGATATGAGGATAACAACCCTCGTAAATGTTAAATACAGTCGAAAAAAAAGTCTGTATATAATTTTCCTTAAAAAAATTACTATGGGTAGAAAAATTACCATGGCTGCTTTTGAAAGCTTCAAACATTTATTAATTAAGGTAGGACTCCAATTTGTAAATAAACCAATTACCAGCTGTCATCATTTTTTAAAACCAGTGGACTACCCATGTGATAAGGACATGGAACAGATAGTAAACTAGGTCATGTAAAAATAAAATATTTTCCTCCAATGTTGGATGATAAATTATTGCATTTGAATTTCATCACGGAGAATGGTTGAGAGTTTCGTGTGTACACTGACAGAGAAACGGTACCACACAACATTTATTAAGCTCTTTTATACCTGTGAACTCCTTTAGACCTACTTTGATAGAATCACGGAACATGAACATCACAAGGGAACTCTTAAACAACAAGAAACTTAACGAATAGCACACGATTACTCAGTCTTAGCGCCAGTATAATACGATAGATGCTTATAGACCAACCATTTCCCACGTAGCTCCTGGATTCTAAGTTTGTGCTGGCAAGTGGGAAATGGGAAAGAATATCAGATCCCCCGGATCCAGTCATAGGTACCTGGACCCTGTGAAGTAATTTCCTATCTCCATTCAAAACCTAAGCATGAGAAAGTCAAAGAAACATTTGTTGGTTCATTCTAATTTCCTTTTAGTTTTAAGATAAGTCATGTCATCTGAGCAGCTTTTCCAAAAAGAAGTATTTTTAATATTTTTAAGATAATATATTGACCTGATAGGATTAAAATGCATGAGAGGAGGCAGTGTGAAAACGAGACGGTAAAACCCATAAAATCCAACCCACACCCCCAGACCCACTTTCCTCGGCTACCCTGTCGCCCCCTATCACTTACTCAGCCTCACTGCTGCTCAAAAACCTGGCTCTGCCTTGATAACTGTATGTAGAATTTCAAGGAGAATGACAAGGTTAAAAAAAAAAAAAGGCTATTTTCATAGTGGAAATAAAAATGGATGGCCCATGTTGTCAAATATCATTAGAACATGCATGAGATGAACTCTGTGAAGAGAGTACCAGATTTGACAATTGAAAGATCAGTAATATTTCCTAGAATAGAATCAGCTGGGTGATAGAGGCACCCAATTACAGGAGGTGAAGAAGGGTAGATTTTTCTAAGAAGGGAAGAAGAGAGACTGGAGATGAGGTAGTAAATGAAGGCTGAGGCCAAGAGAGATTTTTATTTGTTTTGTTTTGTTTTTAAGTGGGCGTGATCTAGGTAAAGTCTGTGGAGAAGGATCCCATAGTGTTTGAGATATTAGATATTTAAAAGATTAAGAAAGATTTGGTAAGTGATGGAACACTGCAGAAAAGAGGAGAGGGGCTTAGCAAAAGCAATTTGTCCTGAATTAGTAAAAGAAAAGCTCTCTCCCCATTGCTGGAGAAAAGGTAACGAAGGTGGGTGATGATATACAGAAGTCTCTATGTAAGGAGGTAGGTGGGGAAATAGTTTACCATGAAGGACCACAGTTTTCAGTACACAACAGGCAGAGAGTTCCCTTGAAAGTTTATAACAGCTGCTAGGAAAATGGAAGCTGAAAATGATCCATAAATGCTTGGTCCACTATCATGGAAGCCCAAGAAAGATGGAGACTATAAATCTGTAGGAGCAAAAATTCATATTAAACAGCTGGATGTCTCTGGAAGGCAGGATGCTGACCCCAGGAAGCAAACGGTTGGTTTGTGTGAAAGGTAACAATTTGCAGTGTGAATGCCCCCACAAGGAGACACGAGCACGAATTTTAGGATGAGAGCAAGAAGAGGCTGAAGTGGGTCACGCCAGGTCTAATCTGGATAGAAAGGAAGTACACCAAATTCTTGAGGGAAAAAAAAAAAAAGAGGGATTCCAGTGCTTAGAAGTAATAATAAGATCAATAGCAGAAATATGACAGAACAAAAATAACATGTTTGAGAATTAAAGAAGGTGTCATTAATAGTCATGTCATGATAACAAGCACACACAGGTCTGTCCCAGAAAAAATGGAGTCATTTAGAAACTATACTCAAAGGTGTATAGAAGATAGTCATTGGACTTGCAAAGATCCAGGTACTTGATCTTGAGGCTAGTTTTTGGATGGTCCGTGATGAAGGAAAGAGCCAGGATGATCAGGATAAGTGTGGGCTGTATTGCAAATGCTCAGTGGCTTTGGGAGAGTGGCTTTCTGAGTAGGGTTGGAAAGTGTCTGACAGCATGGCAGGGACATCAAAGGAAGGATGATGGATTAAGCTGGAAAAGTAGAGACTGGGAGGAGCTAATAAAACTGCCAAAGTGTCAATGATTCTATAATAATTCTGTGCCAAGTGGTAGATGAGAAGTTGGAGCATGAACAACCACCATTTAGAAAGAGCACAGTTTCATCCTATGGAGATTGAGTATAAAAATATAAAATTTGGGGGTCTGCCTCTTTTTCCTTTCCTACGAGAAAACATGTAACCTGGTATGAAGGGGAAATAAGCTTATCACACATACACGTCATATTACCACGGTTCACTACAGAGTCTACAATTTTATTATATTGTCTATTAGGTAGGAAGGAAGGAAACTCATGTGTGTTTTGTATGCTGATGGTTGTCCCCTGAGCTCACAGGGAAGGGCGCTCCAGGCAATGGTTTTCTCACATAGGTGATGAGAACACAACCATTTTTCCTAGTTGTTACTGTGATAGTTTTCCAGGATAGGTAACACTTCAGGTATCAAGGCTACTGTCGTCGGGACATCAATAAGAAGCACTAAACCTTGTTAAATTTAAAAAAAAAAAAAAAAAAGGAGAGAAAACAAAAAGAATTTTCTAGCTACGTTAGCAGAGTCAAGGTGAAAACCGAAAGATTTTTTAATACAATATAGATGTAACTGATTGTATTGAAAAAAAATGGATTTCCGCCATCTACTATATTAGATTAAGTCCTTATCAGAAGTCAGCATACGTTAACTTAAGTAGAAAATCTCACAAACAATATTAGTCATTGATCAAAGGCTACCATACATACAACGCACCGCGGCCAGTGAAATTGACCATGACAATACGTTTGTTAGGCAGAGCTTTATCACGTTTCATGATTAACTCCCACTGGAGCAATATATAATTGTGCACTTGCAATGCTGGTCAATGAAACATCATTTTCTACTCCAGGTAATAACTCCTGGACTTGGAGGTACACAACTGCAATCACAATTACTCTCTGCCCTGGCACTTCCTACAGTGCCGTCCATTTGCAAAGTATTGGAGCCTTTGTAAGCTGACTCTGGTAGCTGGCACGGGAAGAGGTCCACCTCCATTTTAAGACACCAAACACATTCCTGAGTAATTGTGTGTACAAGACTCAACGACTATTCACTGAGTATGAGTGGAGAGTGATGTGTGGGATACAAGGCATCAACTTTATAGTCTTGCTCAGGGAAAAACTATACCTATAAAATTAGATTAGTCCATATGTATGAGGCAATCTTCGTATGTCATAGAAAAAAAATGTAGCAGACATTCACGAGAAGGGGTCAACGGGAGAAAATTGCAAGTACAAAGTAAAGAAAGAGAGATGTGAACTGGATGTGAAATGACAGAAAATTTAACTTGGAAGAATTGTGTATGTGTGTGTGTGTGTGAGAGAGAGAGAGAGAGAGAGAAAGAGAGAGAGAGAGATATCTTCCAAATGGTAACTTATAAAGCATTCACTGTATCTCATGATGTGTGTTTTTTTACATAAACAGATTACTCCAAGGCTTGAAATTATAGACTCATCACTCAGAAGAAGACTAAAAATACACTGCTCCACTCTTAATTTATACATGAGGCAACTCAAGACTCACAGATTTATCTGGAGGGATGCAGACACTTCCATGCACAGAATTAACACAACTCTGTGAATACATTAAAATTCATTGAATTGTACATATTAAATGGGTGAATTGTATGGGGGGATGTAAATTATATTTCAATAAAAAACTGTTTTTAATAAAGGATAGAACAGGGGATATGGGGACTAGGGTTCAGATCTGCTGACTTCCAAATCCAGAGAATTAAAAAAATAGTAGGCAATACCCTAATCGCCCTACTAGCATCAGGATACAAAGTAGCAAAAGTTCAAAACATTCAAACTTTCCTGCTGCCTCAGACTTCAGGATGCCAGTCTTTCTTACCCCTCAGACACCACCAAAGGCATGGTAGTGCCATGAATACTGAATCTGATGACAAGATTTGGGGGAATTCACCAAGAAAACGGCTGGATTTCATCTGTCATTTCCCCCAAAACCCCTGGCATTGTGATTAGCAATTCAGGAATGATCAGAAACAGCTGAAGATGAGTCACAGTCCTTTATAGTTCTGCCTCCCAAGGTTGCTCAGATAATGATAGCGACACCATGTGACTGCCATCAGGACTGCTACCCCAGTCAAAACTGGAGCAGGGAGAGGCTGAGATTCAGTCTCCTTGGCGGGCTCAGAAAAAATTACTGAACGAACTTCCTCAGGTGTCATGGCAAAATCCGTGGCCATGTGGGATTTCCAAACATGATCCCCAGCATGAACCACCCCCAGCCCGATGGCCTCACGGTTGGTTGAGGGGCAGGATCTCAGAGGATGCTTCCAGTTGGCTTGCGCTCTCGGAGCTCTGAGGCTCACAGCCATGCAGCGAGCCTGTCAACTCCACACCCCACCCTCCTCCCCAAGTTTTGGGACTATCTCTGGATTCCACACATACAGGGAAGATTTTACCCATAACTATGTTGTAATTCTGGGAATTTATTTTTCCTTTAAAGATGATCCTTGAGGAAGAATACACACATCCATTCAGTTACTCATTTATTCGCTTATCCAAGAACATGTAACTAACTGCACATGATTTGACTTCACCCTAAGGATGGCCATGTCACTCTACGTCCTATACCCTGGAAGGGTCTCATTATAAGACCTTCATCCTTCATGTAACTGATAATCTATATTTTCAAGAACCAGAAGTTGCCAAGCAACAAGAGGGAGCAAGAGGTGCCGATGGGGTTGGAAAAAAGGACCAACTCTTAGCCCATAATCTGATAATTAAGGCATTCAGAGAGAGGGCTGTGGCCCTCATTAAATCAGAAAAAAAAAAAAAATAGAAGGGTGGAAAATCTCACCAATTCATCCTCCTTGGAAGCAATTAGGCAGGCACTCTTTCTTCCAATAGGTCAGCTCTGAGGCAGACACACTCTTAATGAGGCAGAAAAAGAGTAATTTTTTTTCCCCAAAGTTAAAGGATGAAACAGAATCACAGCAAACAATTTCCAAGAAGCTCAGCATTACTGGGTCGAGTATAAGTGCTGCGTCTTTTTGAACACAGAGAGTTTCAGATTGTTTAAAAGTTGGCTGTCGTAACTCGGCTGAAGGAATTTGCATCATTTGGTTGGTTTTAGAGAGTAAGAAATGTACTCATTCTCTAAAATAGGTTCCCCCCTCCCAATTTTATAATAGCCTTTGGGATTCAAAGAGAGCCTTACTAAAATTCTATCTAAAGAAAAAAGAAACTGTCAAGATTCTGTCTTGTTTTTGTTTTATGAAGAACACACGCACATAGTAGGGCTACAATAAAGCCATTTATGGGTTGCTGCTGCTCAGGGATGATGCTTCCTTCCTCTCAGCTGACCCTTGCCCTTGATTTCTAGTTGCTTGATTGCCTCCTAAAGGATTTCACTGGGTGAAAGGGATCATGTCTCGGTAGCAGAGGTGGCAGAACAAGACGCCCTGTTCAACATAGGCTTAGTAAGTGCAACCTAGAAACGATTTCTACCTTTATTCCAAAATCAGATTCCATTTCACAGAGCTGAGTAAGGTGGATGACCTTACTGTAAGACTGTGAATTTGAATTAAACACAAAACCAAGAGCAGATGATACTCTTTAATGAGAATGAAGAGAAATAGAGAAAAATATAAGAAGGTGTCTGTTTCACCCGAAATAGATTCTCAATCATACTTCCCAAAATGTCTTCCAGAAGGCTTAAACAGCTGTTCTTCAATGGGACCTCTTGGATCAACGATTAAATTTCATATTCAATTTTATGTTTAGTACTATGGCATTTGCAAATTCTCTATTTAACAATGCACTTGGATGTAAATACTTTTAAACCCTGTACTCAAAAATCCCTATTCTGAACATTGAATGAATGTATTAGTGGCAGCATGAAGGTACTTTTTGATGAAAATGCAAACAAATAAAAATTTTTAAAAATGCAATTTCTTGATAGATGCACACACTAAACTCTGTTCACACATATGATTTACAATAATTGTCAGTGTTTAATGAATGTGGCAGTGTGAAGCATCCTTAAACAATTATATGCATTCATCTAATAAAGGGCCAAAAACTGGGATCATGAAGGACTGGGAAGGCTTTCTGTTCCACTATTCATTGGTTAATCTGAACAATCAACTGCCCAGAGAATTCCTTAATACATACGATCTATTCCTCTTCCTTCTCTTCTCTTCTTTAACCCCAAACTAGGTTGTCTGGTAGGGCTTAAAATAACACAGCACTGTGATAGAGCTGGATGGAATTTATAACAACTAATCCCAAACCCTGAGACCAAAGATGAAACACCTGATCAGTCTTGTTCAGTCTCCAGAATAAAATAGCATCAGGACCCCTGTGTCCTGAAGCTACCGGTACACTGAGATACAGCGCTCTGCAAACGCTTACGGAGAACTCTGTGCCTGGTGAGGCATTACGGGACAGAATCTAGATCTTCTTCTAGAGGAAAGGAGACACAGAGAAGTAACGAGAGCCAAATAGATGCACACAAATACACTCTAAGAGGTGAAGTAGGAAGAGTTCATTGCAGTGGAAAGAATGAGCCAAAGCTGCACGATGCCGGGGCGTTTGACCTGGGTCCTGAGATACAAGCAGTGCTCTGGGAGAGAATATCAGGCACAATGAGAGCATTGTGTTATGAGAACCTGCAGGTGAAGATCACATAAGAATAAAGCAGATCGTGTGGGACTGACGGGGTCCACAAATGTTGGCTCACGGGCTCATGGCATCAGAACTACACGGGGAGCTAGTTGGAAATTTATAGATTCTACCTTTTTCTCATTCTGTAAGTGTGGGGTGGGGCCAGAAACCTGCTGCACAGACACGTTCCAGGGGTTACCCCCTGGGGATCTGCGTTAAGACAAGTGACTTTAAAGAGGCAGTTTGTACCAGCTCAAGAGTGTTGGAAGTCCAAGGAGTTTGGGTTTTACTCTCTGGAAGGAAGTTCTTGATCACTCCAGTCCATGGTATTTTGACCCTAGTAAAAATATTTGGTAAAATCAGGATATTTCTACTTAAAATTATATAAATCTTTACTATCAAGAACGTTTAAATGTCAGCTTGTGAACTTAAGGATAAAAACTGCTGAGTAAAAGATCACAGATACAAAGAGATACATGCAGACACAACCAGGAAGTTTACAATGTCAGCAACAATAGTTCTGTGACTATTTCGATAATAAGGGTTTTCCATTTATTTCCTGTAGGACAGTGGAGGTGTGGTTACTGCAGAGGACGTGTGGGATGAGTTACCTACCCAGAGGTTGAAGGACTCTAAAGGGCTCTTATCTCTAACACTAACCTGGGCAAATTACACTTCTCTGTGCCTCAGTCTCCTCCCATGTGAGGACCTAATAATAATGCCTGGTGAGTATCACATGGATGGCAAGAATCTCAAGAAAATGTCAGTTAAAAAAACAATTCAAAATATTCAAATGAGGTCTGTAAAACCCAAGACTCTATGGAGAGGCACATTCAGATAAATGTTTCCAGAAAATACTTTCTGACTCCTAAGTTCTAGGGCAATAATCCCATTTTCAATCCCTTTTCAAAAAAAATTTTCTTAATATGTAAATGGAGACAGAGTCTTCCAGGGACCAGTTGTTCTGTGAGAAGCCCAGGTCCCAGGGGCAACTTGCAGCTGATCCCTCCCCTCCTCTGGCCACCGAGATGAGACCAGATGCACAGAGGGAAGAGTGAGCAGCTTATCACTGAAAATCTAATTTATAATAAAAGAACATGTGCCAGCGTACAGCCTCGGCTGGAGAAGAAACTTTCTTGAAAACCTATTCGAGACAAAACCACATGTGTTGAAAATCTCCCCAAGTTATCAATCTTTCACTGAGGCTCCCATCCAGTGCTGGCCACCCCAACCAGGCTTCTCCCCTGCCGCATGGGTCCCCCCCAGAGAAGAGCCATCGGTGCCTTGCCTGTCGCTGACTTAGGATCATAACCATTAATCATGTGCTGCTAACCGCTGCTTTAAAGCCATCTCCCTAAGTCTTTCAAGTTCATATTAGGAAAAATTAAATCTATCCTCTTGATATAATTCAGGGTTTTGTCAAAGTCATGAGCAGCTGGATTCTGCTCTTTGACCCACCATTCGACACGAACGTCATTCAATACTTGATTAGGATCACAAGGCTAGAAAAGTCCAAATATTAGTCACCTGGGTGAGAATTAAATAACACACTTCAGTCTGGAATTGGATTTGCTCAATTCATTCTCACAAAGCCATGCAGAGTAGTTATTTTTAACCCACATTTTATAGCTGAAGAAATCGAGGCCCACAGAGGTTAAGTAATTTGTTTAAGATGTCATAGTTAATTTTGGGCAGTGTCAGAACTATGCTAGGTAATGTCTGAAAGAAGAGGAGGGGGCAAGAAAAAGCCTTGCAAAAGTCATTCCTTTCAATCTGCTAAATTTACCCAAGCTTGCAGCTGACGTCCAAACTGAGTGCACGTGGTTTTCTCTCATCCCAGATCAGATCTGATTTTCTAAGCTACCCAACCCAGGGAGGTAATCCTTGATTTCCCCAGCAGGTGTCACTGTGGTGTGGAGAAGAGCATCCTTTACCCACCCTAGAAATCGCATTCTCTTTTCCTCAGACTTCTACCACTTGTTCATAGAGCTAGTGGAATTATACGTTATAACTGGAAATGTAGATATTCTCTGATTTTCTATTTCCACAGTTTACACAGACAAAGAAATTGAGTCACAGAAATATGACTTGCTCAAGGTCACGTGCCCATAGGGAGGCCGGGCCAGATGATTCCCCAGAGATCAGCTGCTGGGGACCATCCTTTACTCAGCTCTGTCCTCCCTGACTGTCATTCTAGCTGATGTCTCAGTTTCCTTTATCTGCAGCAAAGCCTTCTTCAATTCCCTATCTTTCTTTAAGAAAGGGAAGAGAAGATGTAGAAAGAAGCATTTAAAAAACATTTTTTAATTGAAAAATAGCACTTAGACCCTAAGTCCAACACCTCCTCTCAGACTTCTCCTTAGTGAACCTGACTTCTACAACATTACGGAATTCTACAGCCAAACGGGACTGGACCATCTGATCCAACCGTTTCTTTTTTTAAACCCCTAACTAGACTCCAGATTTTATTTGAATTTCACCAGTTTTTACACTATGTCCTTTCTCTACCTCAGGACACAACTGAGAATCCCACATTGCATTTAGTTGCCCTGACTCCTTCAGTCACCACTGGTCCAGGATAGTTTCTCAGTCTTTCTTTTTCATGGCCTTACAGTTCTGAGGAGTACTGGTATTTTGCAGAATGGCTCTCAGTTTGGATGTTTTTCTCATGATCAGACTAGGATTATGGGTTTGGGGAAGAAAACCACAGAGGTGAAGTGGAAATTACATTGGCGGTACATGCTACTAAAATGACTTATGACTGGTGATGGAATCTCGGATTAAACTAGTGACTGCCGAGCTTTCCACTGTGAAGTTATTAATTTCCCCCTTTCCATGCTCTGTTGTCTGGGTGAGGGTGACTCAGCCCAGCCCACGCATTATTAGGAATAATTTTATAAGAAAGATCTGTGCCTCTTCCCCCACTTATTTGTTACATTGTTTGTGTCAGTATGAACTTGAGTATATTTCTTTTCTACTTGGGATTATGGTCCAATATCACAGTATACATTTTGTTGCTCTATTTGTTCTGGTTCTGGAGGTTGGGAGTTCTTTCACACTGTCACCCGTGTCCCCTTGGCATCCTTTTATTTTTTGAGCACTTGCTTGTTTTCGGACACTACCAGATGGTCTAGGCTCATTCTACATTCCTCCTGCCCTGGCCTGAAAGTAAGCTGTTTGTCCAGGGAGTTCTGGTTCTTTTTCTTAACAAATGTTATTTAGAAACCAGGATCAAGTTACTGGATGTGCTTGTTGCTCCTGGCATGTGACTGCCTTTAGTCTCTCTCAATGGACAGAGCTAGGACATGTATGTATTTATGTACATCTGTGTATACACACACAACACACATATATATAATTATCTCTGACCTTATCTTTCTCTATATTAAACTATTCAAAAGTTCATACTGCTGTGTGATTCTAATTTAAGACCACAGGGTTCTTCCATACCTTGCATCTTGCTTGTCTGTAACTTTTCTCTCTCTAACAGTAAGAAATCTGACTCTTACTCCATTTATCATCAATACCCTCCTGTGAAGGGCTGAATTGGGTCCCCTCCCCAAATGCACACGTTGGAATCCTGATCCCCAGCACCTCAGAATGTGACCGTGTTTGTCATAAGGGTCTGTAAGGCAGGTAAGTAAGCGACAATGAAGTCATTAGGGCGAACCCTAACCCGGTAAGCCTGCTGACCTTACAAGAGGAGATCAGGACACAGACACACACAGAGGGAAGACCACATGAAGGCACAAGAAGGCGACAGACGCTTCTCGTCAAGGAGACAGGCCTCAGAAGACACCAACCCTGCCAACACCTTGATCTCAGACTCACAGTGTTTAAAATGGTGAGAACATACGTTTCGTTATTTGAGCTGCCCCATCTGTGGTACTTCCTATGGCAGTCACAGAAAACAAATGCACAGAACTTGTACCAAAAAAGTGGTTGACAAGAGAGAGGCTAAATCACATGCTAAAGGTTACAATAACAGGAGTGCCAAAGTCTTCTGGCTTCTAGGCCAGAACCGTTCTTTCTAAAATGGTACATTTCTACCTAACGATTGCTTTTTCTGCGACCATCCATGCTTCTCATTTCTCAGATCTGATCATTCCATTAGCTTACACTTGATAATATCTGATTTCTTCACCTGAAAATGCACATAGTTTAACTACAAGTACCCTCCCACTACGAATTCAGAAATGAGGTGAGTAAAAATGGCCTCTCAAAGCTAAGCTACAAAGCAGCTCAGAATGTGGCTATTCAACACCAGAGTGTGTTCTAGAACTTCTGCTTGGCAAGAGTTCAAGAGACATCAGTCTGGTTAGAATGGGAGGCTGGGGAGCTTCCCTTGAAGTTTTATTTGCAGCAACTTACATTGTACAGAAAAAGCAAAATACATGGTAAAGACACTTTTGTTCACATTTGATATATGATTGAAAAATAAAATAGCAGGGCAGGGAAAGAAAATTATTATTGCTTTTTGTTTCGATGGCTTGAAGGAGGAGCCAAAGCTGCCCTCCCGAGACCCCACTTTGGTGCTAGCATTGCTTCCCAAACTACTATCCATACCAACACGCTCCCATCACTAACATTGGATTCTTTTTCTTTTTTTTGAGGTAAAGTCAGTTTACGTGTTAATTTCTGGTGTACAGCATAGTGATTCATTTATATATATATATTTATATATTAATATATAATATAATAATATAATAATATAATAAATATATATATATATTTCTTTTCATACTCTTTTTCTTTATAGGCCATTACAAGGTATTGAATATAGTAGATTCTTGATACAGCAGTGATTGCAGAAATTTTTAATCAGTGAGTTTAGGACTGGAGGAAATATTTGGCATTTAGAATAAAAACCAAGTTACTTAGGGAAGAATGTTCCAGTCTTTCCTGCTCTTCTTATCCCTGCAGTCATTGATGTAAAAAGTGATATGATAAAGACACCTTAACATGGTAGAAAGGCTCTCAGGCCAAAATAACACTTGAGTGCAGAAAGAATCTATCCTGGACAGGGCAGGAGTGAGGTTGGTCAAAGATAAGACATATGGGAAAAGAGAGTGTAGTGGGTTAAACTGTATCCCCCATATGATATATTCAGATCCTCATCTGAAGACCTGTGGCTGTAAACGTACTTGGAAATGGGGTCTTTGAAGATGTAAGCAAGTGGTGATGAGGTCATACCGGATTAGGGTGGGCCCTGAATCCAACACTCCATCCTTAGGAGGATGGGGACACTCACAGAGGAAAGAAGGTTCTGTGGCATTGGAGTCAGAGACTGGAGTGATACAACCACAAAGAATGCCAAAGATTGCTGGGAGCCAAGAGAATCAAAAGGAATCAAGAAAGCTTCCTTCCCTAGCAACTTCACAGGGACCATGTCTTATTGACATGTTTCTTTCATATTCTTAACTTAAAAAAATGAGAAAATAAATGTCTTTTTTTTTTTTAGAGACTCTGTTTTTAGTATTTTGTTAAGACCAGCCCTAGGAAACTGTGACAGAGAGTTACAGAAGTAAATTTCTATTGGGGGGGTGAGTGAATCTTGGCCAGGGTAGTGACATTTTTCATCATAATAACATCTGTCTGTGCACTCGGGTAGTACAACTATTCCCTTAAGAGATAGACCTGCTCACGTGCTAGCTGAATCAGGTGTGAGCGCCTACAAAGCTGAGCACCTAACTTCTTTTCTGTTGTTTTTTGGTTTGTTTATTTTTTTTGGGGGGGTGTAATTAGGTTTATTTATTTACTTATTTATTTTAATGGAGTTACTAGGGATTGAACGCAGGACCTCATACGCGCTAATCATGCACTCTACCACTGAGCTACACCCTTCCCCGAGCACCGAAGTTCTTTCATCAGTAAATTCACCTCTCTGAGAAGACTCTTGGGAGGAAACGGCCAGGCTTTCTGACTAATGCTCCATCCACACCAGACATCTCCTCAAAACTTCTACGGAAGTGACTTCACTTCCTTCTGACCCCTCCCACACTGTTTTCTAAGTAATGGACGTTATTTCATTGTATATGTTGCCTTATACTTTCTATACATTTTCAAAGACCCTACGTTTCATCTTGACCACTTGCTCCCTGCCTGGCCTTGGACATAAAAGAGTCCCCAAGCTGTAGCTTCCCTGCTTATAAATGGGTACAATAATGACGGCTCTGCCCACCTCACTTGATTCCTGTGGGAATCAAATACATTACTATGTGCGGAAATACCTGTTGAAGTAAAAAAAAAAAAAAAAGTACTTTAGTATAACTGCTGTAAGTACTAACTTGATTTTTCAACCACTCCATTTCTGCGGTTTTGTCAATCTCATTACAAAGTAAACACTTTATGCAAGCTATCCTCAACATCTTCACGTGTGGACAGCGTGCTCATCCTTCAAAACCTGACTCAAACGTCACCTCTGCCGTGAAGCTGTTACTCCTCCCTCAATCCTCTTCCCACTGCCCCATGTGGCAGATATCTGTACATGTGTTATGTTCTGCAATCAGCTATTAAGTCCTTACAAGCCGGAACCAGGTCTTTTCTCAGGATTACCACGGAACTCAATGCCTATCACATGGTGTTCTCAGGTATGTTTGCAGACTTAAAGCAATAAAACATTTATTATCTCACACGGTTTATGAGAGTCAGGAATCCGAGCATGGCTCAGCCGAGAGTCTCTGGCACAAGGTCCCTCATGAGGCTGCAGTCAAGGTGTCAAATTGGGGTTACACACATCTGAAGGCTTGACTGGGCTAGATCTGTTTTCAAGCTCGCTCGCATGACAGTTGGCAGGAAGCCTCAGTTCCTTACCATTAAGGACCTCTCCATAGGGCAGCTCATGATATGTCAGCTGGAGTCCCCCAAAGAGAGTGATTCCAAAGACTGAGACAGAGAGAGGGGCCGTACTGCTTTTAATGACCTAATCTCCAAGTCACACACCATCATTTCAGCTTTATTCTATTCATTAGAAGTGAGCTGTATAGTCCAGCTCATGCACAACAGGAGAGAATTTTACAGGGGTGGGAACACCAAGAGGCAGGGATCACTGGGGGCATTGTAGAGGCTGGGTACCACAATGACTGAATGAATTAACGTCACGCTTAACTTTAATTTACTTCCCACTCAAGGTTTTTTATTTTCTCCCAGACAACACAGACGGGGCTTCACTTTTGTTGAATTGTGCTCAGGAGTGCAAAGGCAAAGCAATCATTAACCTTTATTTGATTCAGAAAAGATGATACACAGTAAAGAAGTCTGACTCTAAATGAAAGCGAATTTTGCACCATTCAGTCACTGTTCATTATCATCCCACCTCCACTGTTATGTGTATGTACATAAGTGATTGAATAAACTTTTACCTAAAGTTAACACTGTTTAGCAAAGTGATACCCATAAAATCAGCAAGTAGGTGCTGAGATAAGCTTTTAAAAAATATTTTCTAATTTATATTTTCCTACATCAAATCCAGACTAGACTCCTCCACCTTCTTCTCATAGTTATGAGCCACACTGTATTAAGTCCCTAAAACATACCAGGCACTGTGCTTGAGACAGAAGGTGAGCAGAAGGCACAAGGCTTCTAGGCTTACTCAACTTACGTGAAGACAAACGCACACACTACGGGACTTGTCTGGAATCTGACACATCAATGTATCCAACTTCTTTCAACACTTTTCAGCACAACAGTTTGTACTCATTATTGCCTATGAATTCCTTCATGCTTCTCAATTTACCCAAAGAGTCTCCATTTTTTCTGAAGGCTACCCAAAGTGGACTGTCTTCCATGAAATTTTCCATGCATCCAGTGCAATAAATTTTCCATGCTTTCGATAACCTTCTGCTTCTTTGAATTTCTGTAGCAAATTAACACTTAATTATGAACTCTCTTACATCTTTTTCAAATTACTTCATGTGATTTACTCATAGTGCCCCAACAGATGGCAACTTCTTTGAGGTTCAAGCTCCTCCCCAATGCTTAGAAGGTACTCAATAAATGCCTGCCAATTGATGGCTAATAAAGATAAAGTGCTTGCTTCGACGTCCTTAGCTAAAACTCTGTGCATTTGAATCTGGACTAATAAGACTAGTTTCTGAATTAATATTCTAGGTGCCTAAGGCTGAGCCTAATTTGAATTAAAATTTACATAAATTATTTAAATCAAAATAAATGCACAGCACTTTAATCTTTTCTGAATTTAGGGTTTATTGGAGAGATTAATAAGTTACTGTTCCTTAGTGTGGAAGCTTAGCAACTGGAATGTTAAATATTCCATATTTTTCAACTATACAAAAAGCACTACTATTATTTGCAGCATCCTTTACATAGAATACTTGAAATAGCCTAAGATCTTGGAAGGAATTTTGGCTTTAGAGTCACACAGACCTGGGTAAGTCAAATTGTAACATCACCGCCTGGCAAACTGCAATCAGTCTAAGCTTCGGTTTTCTCATCCATACAATGAGAATGCTACTCTTTGCGTTTCATAGCTATTGGGAAGATGGCAGTGAGGCACCTAAATGACTCAGCCTGGGACCTCAATAACATTTACCCTGCCTACCCAACTTCTTACTCTTGCAGCAAATATTTCTTTAAGAAACGCTGGAACTATATCGACCTGAGGGAAAAATTTATTGCTAATCATCCAAGATACCAAAACCAAGAAACAATAAAAAAATGACTGATTATTTTCAAAAATGTCTTTATTAAACAAAGATCCCATGGCTGGCCACATCTGATAGCACACTGCAGGAAATGGGCAATTTGGACCCCTGGCTATCTCAGATTTCAGTGGATCATGAAAATGCCTTGAGTCAAACACATTTACAATGCAGAAAAGAGAAAAAGAATGGATGGTCAAAAAGAACCAAAGAGTCATGAAATCAAAGCACTGTTCTCCGAATGTTCGGTTTACCACCTTTCTTTGAGTGCAATGATCTAATATTATTCTGGATTGTCTGGCTTCACCTGAAGAGTCACATGTTTCAACACAGGACTCTGTGTCCCATCCACAGTGCCTATAGCTGCTTGATTATAAAAGCATTTAGATTTTAGATGTCACTGCTAATTCCCATGAAACACATTATCAATATCTGGCTTTCAATTTAGAACTATTTGTTTTAATTCTGCTTATTAAGAGTCCATAGTATTGAAAAATAGTCTTAGGATACATTTCTAAGTTGTATGTATATAAGTTACCTAAATTGATTTGCACAAATATCCACATACTTAAACATTTTTAGCCAAGAGCCTAACAAATTCAAGCTTTCCCCGTGTCACTTGAGAAAGTCAGACTAAATTGAAGTTTTTTTTTAGAATCAATTTTTAGAATAGATTTGAGCAGGAGATTCAGATAAAGGGTAAAAGTTGCTGGGTTGGGGGTAGACAACGTGGATGCCAATCTAGATGAATTACAGTCTATGGCTAAGAAGAGTGAAAAAGATGGTCTGCCCAAACTGATGAGTAGAACCACCAAAGGAAAGAACCTTGGAAGAAAATTACACAGAAAAGCTGAATGATCCATATTCTGAGCATGACAAGAATGGCATCGTATCAGATTCTACAGATTAGTCCAAACTCTCATGTTCTCGGTGGGAAACTGTAGAGAAGAACTGAAAGAATGGCAAATAAAAATGATCAAGGAAAATCAACAGTAGGAAGGATTAGCACTACGACCTCAGACCCAATGGTGACTGACTTATCCTCCACCCTCAAGTCTACCTCGGATGGACTCATGACGCTCGTAGAGTGCTGGGAAAAGTTCTTCATGGATTATGTTGAGCTTGTTTGTTCTACTCAAGAATAGTTTCTGCAGTTGACAGGAAATAGGAAAAGTTGCTTTGTGGTGATTATATTCTGATCTAATGGGGCTCCAGGTCTTATAAACTCTGATTAAATTATCCTCTGGGATCTTAATTAGGTGTTTCTGAACTTTGGACCCTGTTTTTGGAAGTGTGGGCTGAAGAAGTAGGTAACCTCCATCCTGAACATCTCAGACTGTCCAAACACGGCCAGCTGCTACTGTTTCTTGGGTAAGAAAAGATAATTAAACAGGGCCCCCAAACAGGACAATCCTTTTAAAGCTCAGGCTTGATATAAGTCATTGTGTAGAGTTGGAACAGAGGTCAGTGTAAAAGAGATCCTGGAAAATTACTTGAAGATTGAATGACTGATTGATTTTTGTTTCAGCTCAAGTAGCCACAATGAGATGTAGCCAGTTGGCTGAACAACCTAACAGGAGTGAGTGCAGCCTGACCATTAGGAAAGAAGTGCCAACGGGATTATGTGCTGAAGGAAGTGAACGAGTCAGGGGAAGCCTCAGGAATTAAATGTCTAAGGCTGGAGAAGTAGCTAATTGGCATGGCATTGGCCATGCTGGGAGCACAGGCACGCTGGGTGTGGGTCACACTGGATTCGCCTGTATCTCTTCGGATTAGGTGGGATTTTCTTCAGTGCTGATGCACTCTTAGCTCTGGAGGAGAAGACTTGGTTTGTGTCTACTTCCATATCAGCAGCTTTCTAATATTGTTAGTTTTAAGAGAATATAGAGTTTCTCTGTGCTTTTTGCAGTTTTCCAAGTACATTTCTTACCTTTTCCCAGGAGGGAGAGGACTTTATAAGGGTGAGTGTAGGGACCTTTTCTAATTTACCTTTGAATTCCTTCCACCTTACTGAATCATGATCTGAAAACAGTACTGGAACAAGAAATATTTAAGAAATGAAGACTAGAGAAAGGAAGGGAAGGAGTTGGGAGACTGGAGAAGACAAACACTACCATTCTAGTAGTTTCCTGGGTTCTCTTTCAGACTGGCCAACAGTTCTCTCGGAGAGGAAGTTTCACATGAGTCTACTATTTTTCCAACTTAGAGCATCCAACACATGCAGCATTAACTTTTCCACGATAAGCCTAACACTTCATTTGCTCATCCATTTATTGTTGGGCTCATTCTGTGGGCCAAGCACATCACGATAAACACAAGAGACTGGGTTCCCTGATTTTGTGCAGCTTATATTCTAGTGGAAAAAGAGAAACATCAATCAACCAGGAAAATATCAAAGTTCTGCCGAAAATAACAGTAGGTTGGATGATAGAAGGTGACTCAGGATGAGAGATGGCCTTTCTCTGAGGATCTAGGAGAGGGAGCAGACAATGCAAAGATGCCAAGGAGAGAAGAACTTTGAGGTGTCCCCAAAAGTATGATCTGACTGTTGAGTAGTACAGGATGGGGGCCAGAACAAGGTGGGCTAGAGGAATACGATGGGGTAGATCATCTTGAACTTTGAAAGATGGCATAAGGCATTTGGGTTTTATTCCAAGGAAAAGGCACAATATAAATGAAGTTTTAAAGCATTAGTGTGAATAGACTTTAAGGGAAAGATGGGGTGAAAGACACCAGTTATAGATTATTTCGGTAGCCCGAAAGGGGAGAGGGGACAGTGGTGTGGAGAAGGCAGTGGGAGAGATCAGAAGTGGGAACAGATGCAGTTTTGAATTCAAGTTTCTAGGACTTGTCCGTGGTTGGGATGGGGAAATTGAGGAAGAGAGAGGAAGCAGAAGAACTTTTTTTTTTTTTTTTTAATATTTGAGCTACTAGTAGATAGTGGTGCCTCTTTACAGATAGGGTGAGAGTCTGGAAGATTAGATTTGAAAGGGAAAATCAAACGTTTTCTGTTTTGGTTAAGTTAAATCTGATATAACTTTAAAAGTAGTAGATGTTAATTATCTAGCTGAGATCAAGACGTCCAAAGGTTTGCTGCAGTACTAGAGAGAAGATCCATGTAAAGTGGCCAAAGGGGATGCGAAAAAGCTCATTTCAGATCTGGCCATCAACGTGACTGCCATCCACACACTGCAAGCCATCTCACACTCTTATGCTAATGATGTCCTTTAAAAAAAAATCAGTAAATCAAATGAATAGGTCAGGGTAAAATTATGAATTCTTACTTTTTACTGCAGGTCAAAAAATTCTGCTATTTATCTTGAGAGAGAGAGAAATTAAAAAAAAGAAAGAAAAAGAAAGACAATAATAAAAAATTTAAGCATGTGATAATAGAAAAGCTAGCTACCTTACAGCCACCTGTGCATCTCATTATGTAATTCTTGGAAGAGATGAACATAGTCAATCCTATTGTGTGAGAACATGCAGACAACATTAAGTCTTAATTGAACTAAATTGAATAAGCAGGTACTGGAACAAAAATCTGTCTTCAGAACATAAGTACAATTGCATCTACATAATATATTTTTAAAAACAAAGAACTGGAAGCAGGCATTTACCTATTCGTACTTCCAGGAGTAGGTAAATATTGAATGATAACTGGCAGTGACAGTCGCTGTAAATGTTAGAAAAGTAGATTTGAAATTTTTGAAATAAATATTCCCTTGACCACAAAAACACACTAAATTAACTGAGATTATGATTTGTGTCATTAGTACTTCAGGCAGATAAGCCACCTGCACACTTGAAAGCCTTTTCAAAGTTCTTGTTATTATTCTTATGAATATTTTAAGTGCTTTGGAAACAATAAAAACAGCAAACTCTGCTTAGCCTGCTTCAGCGGGCATCAGCTAGATGAATGAGTTTGCCCGGTCGCAACAAGGGACAGTTGGGACACTCGTCTTGACTGATGTTATGTAAAATGTCAGAGACTTTTGAATCTGATCTTGGCACAGCACGATGGAAACTTTCCAAATCCACAGACTGGAGAGAGCTGCACAATCACCACACAAAGGGACTGATGTGTTGCATATTGAATTCAGGCAATGATTACATATAATTGTATCATTACCATCATTACCTAGAGTGAGATTAATGGAAGCAACTATTCAGAAAAAAACAAGAAAGAAATTAGCTTTGAAGAAGCATAATGAAAGATTTTAATTGTGGGAAGAATTCAGTCACATTTTAAAATTACTGGTTGTGATTCCATCAAACTCACTAACCCCAAATCTCATTCACTGCTTCAATGCATGGTCTCTATTTCATTTGCTCACGCAATGATTAACAAAGGTCGGATATCTACGGAATATAACCTCACCTCAAAGCTAATAAACCAACTCACCCAAAACGTTTATTTTAATCAATGGGCAAAGGGATTTATAACACCTATTGACAGAGCAAATAAATGAAGTGGGATTTTTTTGTGTGTTTGTTTGTTTTTGGGTGCCATGAAAATTCACACATCAGTGGCATAACCCATGCTGGAAGCAAAACAACATGGTACAGATATGAACTGTGTATGTTTCATATCAAGTTGGAAATTATCGACTCACCATCTAAGATGGCAGTCCAGTTTATTCAAATGCATTCATATAATCTACATACAAGAATTCCATTCCTTGCTTTTTTTTCACCAGGGATTGTGTGAATTTTCCAACTTTAAATATACATAAGGAAGACTCTTGCTTGTACTCAGAGTAGGAGAAGTTTCCCGAAGCAGAAGGTCTGCAAAGGGATGGTATTGGAATTCTAAACTAGAGGGACCTTGATATGAAAAGATGGACTTTCCTCCCTCACCTGGCACGGAGGCTTTTTTGAGACTCTCAAAGGAAGCTCTTGGAGGGGTTGCAGACAGGCTCAGAAGCCTAAAGCCTGAGAATGGATCAGAACACTGAGCTCCGTATCTAAACTTAGATTCAGATCTAAGCTGTGGTTTAGAAATTGTTGCAACATAGACATTCTGTCAGTTGAGTTCAATCAATATGTCAATTAATATTAAGTCACGTGCATCTAAACTGCAACATAAATAATTTAATATAGTGGGCTGCTCTGTGTTCACTCTGGAAACTCAGAAGCGTAAAAAGCTGCATATCCCCTAGTCTGCAAAAACAGTATTTATAGTATTTCCCTTATTCCCTGTACAGTAACAATTGCTCACTCCTTATATGATGTAGCACTTTACATATTTTGTATCAGTTCTTTTTTTTTTTTAACATTTTTTATTGATTTATAATCATTTTACAATGTTGTGTCAAATTCCAGTGTTCAGCACGATTTTTCAGTTATTCATGGACATATACACACTCATTGTCACATTTTTTTCTTTGTGAGTTATCATAACATTTTGTGTATATTTCCCTGTGCTATACAGTGTAGTCTATTCTACAATTTTGAAATCCCAGTCTATCCCTTCCCACCCTCCACCCCCCTGGTAACCACAAGTCTGTATTCTCTGTCTGTGAGTCTATTTCTGTCCTTTATTTACGCTTTGTTTTTGTTTGTTTGTTTTTGTTTTTGTTTTTTAGATTCCACATATGAGCGATCTCATATGGTATTTTTCTTTCTCTTTCTGGCTTACTTCACTTAGAATGACATTCTCCAGGAGCATCCATGTTGCTGCAAATGGCATTATGTTGTCGGTTTTTATGGCTGAGTAGTATTCCATTGTATAAATATACCACCTCTTCTTTATCCAGTCACCTGTTGATGGACATTTAGGCTGTTTCCATGTTTTGGCTATTGTAAATAGTGCTGCTATGAACACTGGGGTGCAGGTGTCATCCTGAAGTAGATTTCCTTCTGGATACAAGCCCAGGAGTGGGATTCCTGGGTCATATGGTAAGTCTATTCCTATGCTTAAGAGGCAGAAAACCTAGGAATCATTACCTCCTTTTATAGAAAAAGTATAAAATATAAAAGTGACTCAAAAGTGAAACAGATAAAAACTTGAAGTAACTTCTTCTTATAGTTCAGAACTCCTTCGGGAAACATCACTAGCACTTACAGCCACGTGGAATTAAGAACCAGCTCCAGTAATGAAATTCATCCATACTCAGCCACATCCCCTCTACCAACACGGTCTGAACCACCATCATCTTCTCCTGGGCAACTGCAGTAATTCCCTTACTGGCTCCCTGCCTCTACTCTCTCCTGTTCTCATCTCTTTTGTATCCTACAGCCAGGGTGATTGTTTCAGAGTGGTGTTCTGATCGTGCCACCTCTCTGCTTAAAATCCTTCCACGACTCAAAACTTGCTCTTAGGAAGAAAGTCTAAAACCCTTAACATGGCCAACTTCTTTAAATCTCTATTCAGAGGTCACCTTATCCTCCCAACTACCCTGTATAAACCAGGACCTCTTCTACCCAGGGACTCTCCAGCCTCTCCACCTGCTTTAGTTTTCTTCCTAACACTTACCACCTGACATACTCCGTATTTATGGGCTTAGCTATTAATTATCTATCTTCTCAGGCATTCATCAGTTTTGTTCACTTCTGTATCCCCAGGACAGCACACATAGCTGATACTCGGTTTTTATTGAAGAAATAAATGCATAAATTCTGTCTTAGTCCATTTGGGCTGCTATAATAAAACACTAAAGATCTGGATTATAAACAACAGAAATTTATTTCTTATAGCTCTGGAGGCTAGAAATATGAAATCAGAGTTCCAACAGAGTCAAGGTGTGGGGAGGACCCTCTTCCAGGGTGCAGACTGTTGACTTCCGTGTCCGCACATGGTGAAAGCAGGCTAGGGAGCTCTGGGGGTGGGAGGGGTCTATTCTTTAAGAGCACTGATGCCACTCATGAGGGCTCCACCCTCATGACCTAAGAACCTCCTGAAGGCCTCACCTCCTAATGGTATCATATTGAGTGTTAGGATTTTGACATATGAATTTGCTGGGGGGGGGGGGAGCAAAACTATTCAGACCATAGCAATTCCCTGCAATGCCTGGCATGATCTAACTCCTGCTAACCTTTCCAGCCTCAACACTCAGAGCATTTCCTCTTTCTCTTGGTTCTCCAGGCCCACTACCCTTTATCGTGTTCCTTGAATATACCAGGATTTCTCTCATCCCACTGCCCTGCTCCTAAGCCTGGAAAGCATCTGCCTCCAAATCTTTTAATTGGTGCTTCTTTCCCTCAGTGGATGATATGTTTCATCACAGCAGGATTTTTGGTGGTTGTTGCTCTGCTTCCTTTGGTGTCACCAGTAATTGGTCTGCAGAGTGAATGTCATTTCTATATGATGTTCCTATGTATTTATGTCTAAATAGGTAATATGCTCTTCTATTGAGTTAAAACCCATCCATGTTTCATTCACATTGAATGGTTCATCTTTGGAAGTGCCTTGGTGAGTAAATTGGGTAAAGTTAGGCAGTCCATAAACTGCCACAAATGGAACCCCATTAGCAAATTGCCCTCTCTATTCGTGCAGTTAGTAATGACAAGTTTGGGGTGCCCTTCACAGAGTTAAATGCTTTTAGTGCAAATTAAGTTACCAGATTTTCTAGGGGGAGGGTATAGCTCAGGGGTAGAGTGTGTGCCTAGCATACACAAGATCCTGGGTTCAATCCCCTGTACCTCCATTAAACCAAACAAATAAATAAATACTTAATTACCTCCCCCCAAAGTAAAATAAAAATAATTTTTTAAGATATCAGCTTCTCAAAGCTTCTAGCATAAGCCACATTGAACACATTTATTCACCCTCTAAATTTAAGTGAGATAAAATTAGGCTTGACATATTTAAAGTGTCATGATTGCAGCATTTCTTTCCAAGGGAAAGGACACTTTTTACAAACCATGAAAGTTAAAATTTCATGTTAGAAACTATAAAAAAGGGGTGCTCACCCCGACATTCTGTTGTGAATCCTCACATTGTCCCTTCTCCTCATATTGCTGAACAAGTGCTTGCAAAGAAGACTTTATTCTAATTCAGCCCAGTAGTGCATTCATTCTCCATGGACCCATCTGTGACAGTCCCCAAACTGAGTCAGAATTAGCAGCAGCTCCTCAATATTTAATATATGCCGACAAAGACGACCAATCAGAATAGATCCCTACTTCAAAAAAGCAACAAAGCACAATTTCTCCCCTCTCCTTATGAATAAATGAATCAATCAATAACAACTGTCCCACTTGTGAAACATTTCGCCTAACGCTGTCCATATTGAGAATAAGGAATCTCACTGGTATCAATCAAATCAATGGATGTTAAAATATTTCTGTGTTTGCAATCGACACACCATCTCCCTGATGGCGTAGAAATTAACTGGCAAATTTGGATTCTGAAAATAGCTGACATGTAAAAATAAGTTCTCAGGAGTCAGACAGTAAAGGCTGATGGGAGGAAGAATGGGAATAATGGAAAGGAACTGGTCTTAGGGTCAAACTGACCTGGAATTGACATTCACTTCTGCCACGTGCTTCCTGTGAGCGTAGGAAATACCATTTGACTAGACCTTAGTATACCTCTTTCTAAAATGAGGCTAACAGAATACCTAAATCTTTTGTTGCAGTCGAAATTAAATGTGATAGTATAAACTGAAGGGGTAATATGAAGTCTTACAGGAAGTAAGTACTTAGTACATGTCAACCCTCCCCTTCTGCCACCATAGTTTATTATTAGACTCTGGGAGGATTTCCGGCACTGTAGTTGAGCCAGTGTAAGAACTAGCTAGTAATTTTTTCCTGTATTTTAACTATCCACAGAATTCATCTAAAAGTGCTTCCCTTCATGTTATATATACGAGGCAAAAGGTTAAAGCCATAGAATATTTCTGGTAGATTTAGACTTATGGTAGCATATATATGGTAGATTTAGAAAGGGCGGAACACCAAGCTGTGATTTTTTTTCTTTCTTTTAGGGACAGCAAGGGCATGGAGTATGAGGTCAGCCACCCATACCATGAAAGCAGGGAAGGCGGCTAGCTAAATAACATAACTGGCAAGTCCACTCACTCATTCATTTAACATTTATTAAGTTCTTACTATGTGTAAGGCACTGTGTTGTTCCAGAGGGTTAATGTGAGTACAACTATGTCCCTTCCTCGACCAAACCTTATTTCTAATGATGGAGAGAGGTAGCGATAGCTATTAATATATTCCATAATACTGTTCAATATATAATAAAAGCTGAGCTTAGCCTCTGCAGGGAAGAGGCTGAGAGGACATAGGATAAAGGAATCCCATTTGGATAGAGACGTCCAGGGAGGCTTCCCGATGTAACAGCGGTTTGCACTGATGGATAAGTGAGAGTTAACCTGGAAACCAAGGAAAGGCCGCCTACCTTCTTCTCCCTGCGAAACCCCTCACCTTTCAAGACACAGCGTGTTGAAGGCTCTTGAATCCCGCAGGCCTACTTGGTCTTCCCCACACGCTTTCCTTCTGCTCTGCTTTGAGGTTCCCCTCAAAGTAATTATCTGTGTATATGTGTGTATCTCTCCCCACGTGTATCATGAGGCCAGGATGCTGTCTATTTTCTGTATCATCAAGACTGGGTACCTGTGCCCATGGGCACCCAGGAAATGTTTCAAGAATGAATCCATATCTTTCTGATCCTGTCATGATGCTTAATATTTGCATGTAAGCCATTTATTTTAATTAAGAATTGTTTTCAAGAGTAGGTTTTTTTTTTCCAGTGGTGGAATTTGGAGCAATTTTGCCTGATTACTTGATTTCTATACCAGCTACACTACTGTTTACATAAGATAAAAGAATTATAAAAAAAAAATCTACTGGGATGCCAGACATCAGAAACTATCACCTCAGTTCAAGTACCTGACAAGATGAACTTCAATAAACTAGAAAGAGCCAAAGGGATCAGGATCCTGGACAACAAAGTTCTGATTCAGGGAAGTAAACCCCACAGCCAATCTTGTAGAAATAACCAAGCAAGACTTACGGATTCTTTAGAGCAATGATTAAACAGAAACTGCCAGGAAGTTCCATAAGGCTAAGTGGTACTTTGTCATGCAGTAATAATTCTGTTTGGTTCAGCAAAAACGCAAGGAAATACAGAGAACTCCTCTCCTGTGGAGGTTTCTGCATTTCCGCTAGATCAGAGATACACACTCCGGGCCCTGCTTCCCTCGTAGAACCCTGTTACCTAGCAACCAACATGTCTAGGCATTACAAGCAAGGGGCCTGTATGAATATACACCCTCACTCTCTTTCGACAATAGATAGGAGGAAACGCAGTGGGGAAACAGCTATAAATCATCACAACAACAACAAAAGACAACTTCTGAAAGTTTGCTTGAGAATGAGCACACGACCAAAAGCATAATACTGACATGCATGGTAATTAAAATATCTTCTTCAGTGTTTGCAGGAAGGCATACTTCCTATGTTCCTGAATCTATTTTAGTATCTAAAATTCAAAGCAAAATCACAATAATAGTAAAATTAGGATGATAATGATAATTATAACCTATTTAATATCAGCATTCAATAAATGGTTTTTTTTTGGCAGTGGATTTCCTTTGGTTTTATGCCCATAAATAGCATTTGTTTGAGACACACTGCTCTGCCATGTGGGAAAAACAATATTTCAAAGCTTTATTCCTTATAGACTGTCAAACTTTTCAACTGACCTTATACCCCTGGGTCAAAATGTCTTTTTCAACTAAAAACTGAGAGAGAATAGAGGATGCAATAAAGCACGTAACGGCAATGCTAACGTATGGAAGTCAGGTTGTTGGGTCGGAAATGGAGAGGAGTTGTAACTCAAGCACCAGCTGGCAGATTTAACAATAGGATCATTGATGAAAGAATGGACCAAAAGGATAGGGGGATAAATGAAAAGGAAAGGAGTAACATGTGAGAGCCATGGGATGGAAGCAGAAAGAAGGGATAATGAAGGCTCTAAGCAGAATTGGTTTCCTAGTGAAAAGGTTAATTAAATCTTTCGTGGCATGAAATTCTTAAAGAACTACTTTTCTGACTATGTGTGTATATATTCATGTGTGTCCTTTGTAAACACACAGAGATGATAATGATTTTCTCCTAACATCCTTTGACACTAATGCCTGAGCACATTTTTTTTTTCAAAGGGACAGTAATTTATTATTTTTTTCAAGGCTTCTTACATGCTGAGTGGAAAGAACTTCAACGCTGTTGACCTGCAAACAAATCTTAGGAGCCAGAATTTATTCTCTTTTCATTGCCCTGCTTTATTTTCTCCAAAATGTAAAACCAACAACAAAAGAGCAAATCCAATACCTCTATTAAAATTAATGGCAAAATGAATAAACTCTTAGAAACAATAAAAGGGACAAAAGGGACCCGCAAGGCTTGGGAGCTTCAATACTACTCCAAAGCCATAAGGCTGATTTCTAAGCTCAAGAAGTGATTATAGACCATCCCAAGAGGACACCAGCCAATGAGACTGCAGCAGCGCTATCTGTTTCCTGCCTTTTGTGCGTTTCTTCACATTCGTCTTGCTGTGCTGTCACAGGCTCCAGCAGCCTGGGGCAGGCTGGGGGCTCGGGGAGGGAGGCTGGGGTTTCTGATGTCAGTCTAAAGGGCAAATGCCCATCAGTATAGTCAAGAGGACACAGTTCACTGAAGGCATGACACGGTGTCCCCATCACTGTTATCCTTTTATGCCCATCCATGTAGAGTATATACACACTGACACGGGGAGGTACCACATGCAGCAAATACCTTCCTTTTGTTTGTTCTATATTTAGCCTTATCTCAACTTTAAAAAGCATTTGATGTATTTGTTCTCAGAATCCCGGGCTACTCTGACTACTGAAATAACTGCAGTTGATCAGGCTACGAGGTGTAGGAGGAAAAGTATGAATATACTTGCTCAATAAGAATCTAGCCTTCCTAGACCCTCCTGTGCTTGAATAGAATCCTTTCATGTGGAAAATCAAAAACAACAGAGAACAGCAGTTTCTTGAGGAGGGCATCTTTTTTTCTTCTCCATTTTGTCATAAAGCAAATGAGAGAGAAACAGAGGGAGAGAATCTGTCACAGATGTTTCATTCTGCCCTCAACTTCTTAGGGGACACTCCCAATGGTTTTTATCTCCAAAGAAAGGCATGTCTTCCTTCTTTACCAGTGAGAGATAACTTTGATTTGTCAAAATTGGGCAGGATGAATAAGCTTTTTAAGTTGAACCAAAATAATAATGATAATGATAACAACAACAACAAGAATAGGACAGTTACAGAGACAGGGATGGCAGGAGTATGTAAGTAGCACCTGCTAAAATAATTTTTTTTAATTGAAGTACAGTCAATTACAATGTGTCAATTTCTGGTGTGCAGCACAATGTCCCAGTCATACATGTACATACATATATTCGTTTTCATATCCTTTTTCATTAAAGGTTATGCTACAATAATTTTTATTGTTGAATGGTCTATGAAGCCTTAGGACAGGCTCAACAACAGACACTTCAGTATTTAAGTCTTTATTTTTTTCTTCTTTTTATTTAATGCATGCACATTTACTTTCCCATACTTATGGGGCAAGGATGGTTTTAGCATTATGAATGAGCACTACTGACACTAAGGATGGGCAATTTTTATGATTAAAGAATTTTACTCAAAGGCAGAAGTTTAAAACTCCAGTGTTAACAGAGAAGAACTGAAGTCCATCCCATAAATTAAGTGCATTATGCCACGTCTAGCACAGAATGTTGGCTGAATTTCTTTGTCGTTGAATTTCACTGTGTCTCAGCTCTCTTTGGGCTACCTTAAAAAACTATCAGAGGATATATTATGTTCACATTTCTATAGTAAGTGCTTGGGAAAAAAAAAAAAAACAAAGATACGAAAAATGCTTCCTCTATCCTCAAGGCATCTACAGTCTAGTTAAAAGATAAAATTGGTAACCCCCAAAATGACCTCAACTTAGGGCAGAAGGAAATCAGCCTCTAGAAAAAGGTCACTTTTGAGTGAGTAAAACATGTTGGGTTCTATGTGCTGAGCCATGTGAATTAAGGCCCAACAGATCCTAAAGGGAAACAAGCCCAAGAGAAGGAAAGAAAAGCACAAAAACCAACCTGCCACTGGATCTAACTTTAGACTTGGGACAGAGCCACAGCTGGACCTGATCTGACTCTCTCTCTGGGCACCCACCACAGAATCAAGACTTATCATAGAAAGACTTATCCTCAGTTTAGCCATCTGTAAAATGGCCTGAAAAATTCCCATCAACCTATCTCCTAAGAGCAAGGCCTAGCTTGTAAAAATTTCTCAGACTCAAGTCAGACACTTTGGGTACAAATCACTTACATGTGTGTGTATATATATATATATATATATATATACACACACACACACATTAATAGAGGATACAATTTTACGTATTACGGGATAAAGCATTTATTTGTCTGGTTTGCTATTACTATCAATAGTAGTTATGCTAAAAATAATGGTAGACACCATTTAGTGAGCACTTACTATATGATGCATGCCTTCCTCAGTCCTTCATCTGACTCAGTTTAATCCTCTCAAAACTCTGGGAGGCAACTGTAACTACTATCACTTACAGACAAACTCAGCATGGTTAAACCTAAGACCTCAGAGTCTGCACGTCAAAGAGTCAGGATTTGAATCCATTTCTGCCTCCGGCTATGAAGGTTCCCTGCTGTTAACCACTGATCTAAACTACTTCTGCTAAACATTCCATTCTTGGACCTAGTTAGACTTACGTATCCAGCTTGTTCTGCTAAACAGTAAGAATTAATGAAGGGAAAGAGGAGAGTTAAAGAATATACCACAGGACTTTCTAGAGCTGAATCATCTGTAAAGGCCATTGAACATCCTCATTTTACAGGTAATTAAACTAAGGCCAAGAAAGGGTAAATCATTTGCTGAAGGTTATTCACCTACATAGTCAAAACTAGATATGCTACCCAGGCTGATTGGTTCTTATTCCAGTCCTCGTTTACTTCTTCAATACCTTAAAACAGTAAAATGCTGAGGAAAGAATACGGTTCACAGAATTTGCTAATTAAAAGGTTAAACAGAAACCTCATTCTATGTCAATCTTTGTTACTGAAAATCTAAAGTATGGGTTGGACTTCCTGCTTTAGCAAACATAATAGAAAAACAAAATATAATTCTTGGCTTCAACATGCTACAGTGGAATCTGAACTTAACTAGTTATTCGCTGGTGCAAATGTGTAGACTGTTACATGAAGGCGTCCCAATGACTCATGCCTCTGGGTACTCACTCCCTTGTATGGTGCATCCAGTATCAACTCTGGACTTGGGATCATGTGATTTACTCTGGCCAACGGTTCACCAGCAGGTGTGACACAGCAAGGCTTGCACACTGGGGAAAGCCGGGGTAGCGATGGGGAACAGCCCATTCTAACCTCCCTGACCATGAACTACCATTGGAGAGAGATGCCCAGTCAGCCAGCTGTTGCTATTACAGCTGAGCTCAGTCTTCAACCATGGTGCCCAGAACCTCATGAAGGCACCACCAGCTATGAATGACATTAACAGCCTAGGGGAAAAGAGTTTGCCTCATCGTGGTCTACCTACTTCTGAGAGACAATGTGTCCTCTTCCATGTCTCAAGTCTTCAAGGGAAGATTAGCCATGAGATCCAAACCAGACATACCTTTTCCCTTCACTCCTTACTACCCCATCAGGTTGTATATCCATGCTTCAAAAAGGACCCTCTCTCCCCCATCCTTTGAGGATGAGCTGGACTTAGTAACTCATTTCCAAAAAATAGAGTATGCAAAGAGAAAACTAGAAACTTAACAGTGGAGAAACTCAGCAGATACTACCTCATCCAAGTGATGAAGGTTAACATCACCTTCAAGTGCAAGTCAGGAGGAGTCACATGCTTCCTGATACAAAGTTACAGGAAGGACACTTCACTGCAGTGGTCGGCTTCCTCAGAAAACATAACAACAGTCTAGACATGAGATAAACATCAGATAATCCCAAATTTTAGGGTAGTCTACAAAAGCCATGGCCAGTACTCCTCAAAACTAAGAAGACTGTGAAAAAATAAAAAAAGACTTAGAGACTATTACTGACCAGAGAAGACTAAAGGAGGTAAGACAGCTGAAGAACGAAACGTGACGTGGCATTCTAGATTCAACTCTTAAACACAAACGGGTCATGAAACAGGTGAAATCCAAATAGTGTGGAATTTAGTTTAAAAATGAAAGGGACGTTTATCGTATAAGAAATGTCACTACATCCTTCCAACCCACAAATGAAATTTAAAAAATAAAAGACATTATCCACTTAGGGGACAGGAGTATTTCTGCAGATTGCTTATTCTAATTGGCAAGGTTTTTATTATGTATCTAGACAAAAAAGACACGAAATTATGTGGAGTTGTTAGCGAATCTAAGGTCTTCTTCAAAGCTAGGGCAAAAAGGGAAAAGGGGCGAAGGGAAGGACAGAAAGGAGGGAAGGGAGGAAGGAAGGAGAATAAAATGATTTTGTGCTTGTATCCTCTTGTTCCATATTTCTGCACCCATTTCCAATAAAAATTGGAGTATGTGAATAAAAACCACTTACTGCGGAATTATTTGAAAGATTTAAAGAGTTAGATTCTAGTTAATGTAGAGTTTACCTACTAACATTGTATAGTGACTATCCTATAAAGCGTACACACACATACATCACTTTTAATGTAACTACTTTAAATCAATTATTATTTTAAAATATTATTAAACATGTTTAGGTGAGTTCTAGCAAGTCACAAACCTTTCAGTATCAACATTCTGTACTAACCCTTTGTTATTCTGAAGTATAAACATAATTAAAGTATAATTTTCTTATTTTGCACAGAGATTAATGTAGGATGGTGGACACTATTCATGTTGGTTTATCTAAGCCGTTTTGTTACGACAATATGGTCTGGGAAGGAGATGGGGAGAGTCTGAAAACTTGCGTGGGTCTACAAGAATCAAAGCTTACACTTTGACAAAAGTGCATCTGCATCTTTAAATATTCATGAAAATAATAATGTAAGGTCCCTTCCCTGTGGGGTGTCTACCCCCTCTGCAAGAGTTTAGTTCTGCAAATGTGATGATATAAAGGTTGGCGTATGATACTGAATAATGCTATTGTGATGGAGGGGAAAAAAAAGGTTCTGATGGAAAACGACATTGCCTGTGCCTTTAGATTTCTTTTTAAAACATATTGGAAAGAGATCAAGTAGTGCCACTTGGCAAATAACATAAAACAGAACAAACAACGCGAAGTTACAGAGACAGCCAGCCAGGAAGAATGCCCTAATTTCGTGTGTCACCTTTAGCAGGGGTCCCACTTGCAGTTTTACAACAAGGGTTATTCCCTTCTGGTGAGCGATCACCTTCCAGTGATAAAAATGGTGCCTGATCTGCAAAACCCACTGTCCTGGATTATGAAGAACTCATGTTTCAGGTCCACGCGTCTATGTCGCTGGAACCCCAACTTGAGACTGATTATCTCAAGCCTCCCAGCAGGGGTCACTACACTAATGATAAATGTAAGCTGTGATAAAACATATAATAACTGTTTCCATTGACATGAGGAAAAAACATACGATGTCAAAGACCCTGCTGGGGAAGCTTCAGATGAAAGCACAAAATATTTCTCCGCCAGAGTGATGGTATTTTACATAAAGAGCCAAAATATAATAGTTGCACTTCAGTGTAATGTTTACAGAGAGGACCTGCTAGCTTTTTGAATTCTACACATATAAGTTTGGTGAACTATTATAAATAGATACAGGAAAGAGACCTAACAATGGACAATGATTTTCCAACAATGATTTTACTGAAACTTTCCGCTTAAGTAATTTAAACATAACAGAGGCAGCATTTAGACACATCCTGATTTCACCGAGGACTCGGTCCCTCAAGCCAGCCTTCATCTGCAGAGAGGCCAGTGGTCACTTCATTCTGGTGCTCCATCCTCACACCTGCTATGCTCCCTGGTCCTGGAATAGTTCTGGGCCTTGGATGGGTTGCAATGATATTAGTACGAGTGGAGAGCTGAGGTCTTTTACTTGAAAACAGAATTCATTTCCTTGAAATCAGCCCTAAACCCATTTCTAAAATTTAGAAGATGGTAATGGAAAAAAGGGGTCCTGTTACCTCATCAGTTACAAATCCAAAGTCTGTACCAGGACCTATATCCCTCGCCTTGATCTTCTCACTCCGGAACACTGACTCCTTGGTATTGGAAGAATACACCAAGCACCACTTCCTCAGAGTCTCTCTGGAAAACACTTTCCCCCCAGACATGTGGGTAGGTGGTCCCTTCACCCCAACTGGTCAACTGAAGTCGTTTCCCCCAGTTGTTGTTTCCTCCAAGAGGCTTTCCTGGACCTCCAGACCCAACGAGCACTCACATCACTCTTTATTCCATTACTATACTTCATTTCTCTTCCAGGCCCTTTTAACACCTACATTATCTTCTGGGAGTATTTGCTATGTGTTATCTGGCATCTCCCACTAGAATCATAAGCCTATGGAGGTGGAGCTTTATGTTTGGTTTTCTGCTGAATGACCAGCATCAAGAATCCTACCTAGTACAGTGTAAACTCAATAAATTCCAAATAAATGAATAAACAAACAAACCAATATGGGTAACACATATTCCCCCATCTGGAGGACGGCAAAAGAGAGATGAGACAAAGATCATGACCACAAGACACTTATATCATGTTGAAGAGACAGAGTTGACCACAAAATGATCTTTCATAGTCCTTTCGAATCAGACCAACCAATGGCAGAAGGATAAATTGCTCTTCACTTGCAGAAACATAAGCCTTCAGGAGGAAACTCCAGTGAATTGATCACATATTAGAAATACCAGTTTTAATCAAATCTTCCACTATTTGAGATGTTCACAAAGAAAAAGTCAGACTCTGTTGCACTGCCAAAGACAGAATTTGAGGCTGAGTAGCTCACTGCTTTCAAAGCATATGGAATTTCTCAGAGTCTGATGTTCTTACTACATTTTGATAGTTATTCTTTCATCTCTAAATTCATAGCATAGACTAGCACATCAGACATATTCAAGATGAGAGCTCATTTGTGAACTCACAGCACTTAATTAAATTTTTCTTTTGCCTCTTTTTGCTTTTCTAGTTATCACAAAAACCTAGATGTGAAAATAACCCCTTTTTTATTTTTCTCCTGTCCATGAATCATAGCTTTAAAATCTGAAACCTTCTCATTTCTTAAATTCCAATTAAGCATTTGATCTTTTATTTCAGATATAACTGAAAATAAAAGCATGGTGTTGGTGGGGGCTGCTCACTGGAAATTTCACACGTGTGAGATTACTTGAAACCACCAAGAATTTTACCTGATTTCCATGCTCCATACAACATCTATTCCAATAATAAATATGTCGTTAATGCAAATGTTTCTGCTTGACTTTCCAGAAAGTTGGCAACCTTACACCACCCTCCTGCTTTGATAGACTCATTCTTTTTTTTTTTTCTTTTTTCACCTACTCAGGAAAGAAAAATAGTGGGGAGAACGAAAGGGTTAAAAAGACACCCCTTAATGAATGTGTTTAATAGCTGACACGTCTGCTTTCTTTTTGTTCGGTTAAACTGGCACCTCCTCGGCGTGGCATTGTTCACTTTGAAGTGGGTTTTCATTGTTCCACCAGTCTCTATCAAGGCCTCCTGACAGATGACCTATCAAATGCTTCCTCCTTTGTCTTCCAACCCCCTTACCACCCCTAATTTCTTTTCTTTTTCTTTTTTCTTTTTTTTTTGAAAAGGCACAATCTGCTCACCCTCTGGCTTTTCCTCCTCCAGGGGTAGCAGTTGGTAAGCCTTAGCCCCCCTCAAAGCCAGGGGCTGTTATGCAGAACATGTCTGGATCCCAATTACCCGAGGAGAAGTAGTGCATAAATTAGTAGATAGTGTTTCTAAAGCTGTCAGGGAAAAATTGTTCTTATTTCCTGAAACTGTCATAGGAAAGAAGGGTGATTCTGAGATGAGCTCTGACATCCCTGCTGCTTCTCGAAGACAAAGAGGCCCTAAAGTCTCCTGCCAGGTCTGGGCCCGAAATAGGCTTACGACAGACTCACCTCGCAACAGAGCTTCCGGAAATAAAACAGAGCCGACACTGTGGTCGGAAGGCGAGTTTCAACTCAAAATAGGTAAGGTAACATCTACCGATAATGACAGTTGTTTCATGAATCGCATGGAGTTGGGGTTGCTTGGATGACGCTGTTGCCAGCCAGCCAGGCAGGAAATCCACTAAGGGGTGGGAGTTGGGGCGAACCAGCCCCAACTACCAAAAGTTACCCTTCATCCTGGGGCAGCTGCGAGGCTGGAGTGATGAAAACTGAGCTTCCTAGAACTTACCTGAACACAAGCCTTCAAAAGGTCTGTATTCAGTGAGAACAGATAACCGCTCTATTCCATTCTCTACCTTGTAATTGATCCCTCCCTTTGCCCCTCCCCACCACAGTTTGACACATAGATTGTACCTGCTGGCATGGTCGGCATCATTTATATAGAATGCAACTACTTTCTCATTAGATGACCCACAAACACAACCAAACACATACCTACACATAAATATACAACTATCTGAGATACAATTTTAAAGGTTTTCTGTCAAAATAATTGAGTGTTATCTTTTAAAAAAGCATTTTCTTTTACATGTTAGCTTTTCAAATTATAACCACAGATCATCCTTAAAATGAAATTCCGTAGAACAGATCCTCTCCAAAGACGGTGGAAGTGACATGCCATGATTCAGGGTTGGCAAGGCACTAACCAGTTATTTTTTTTTTTCCAAATTTTGTGAAATTTTGTTAAAATAAAACAAGTTAAATGGAGCAAAAGTACTGTTAACAGAATACGGTGTATACACACACACACACACACACATATACACATACAAGAATAGAATTTAAATTTAAATTGTACTAAACGTTTGACTGGCAGGAACACAAGTCATCCAGATTTTGCCTTTCTGGAACATTTCTATTTAAATAACTGCTTCTCTGCTTTGCTGTACTCCAAACGGATGTAAATATGAAAGCCTCAAAAGAGCAAATTCCAGTACTGCTGTCTGCTTAACAAAACTGAAGATCAGTCATTGCATTTAGTATCAGATCTGATAAGTACTAGTCACACACTGGAAAAGCAAAATCTATTGTTAGTCTCTCTAACTGTTTCTTCCTATTCTCCTTATATAGAAACTTCGCCATGCTTTCAATCAAGTTAGAGAATTGAATATAAGTGAAATATATATAAATATTTTCAAACTAATGATGAATTAATTTGAGTAAGTGAACGTCGGAGGAACAAGGCATACGATTTAACACTAGACTCCTTTGATCACTCAGGCATCCTAAATAAAGTGTCAGTTTCACTGCAGGGAAAGGAATGGCTCTCTCCCAGTATGCTTGTTGGGCTGCTGTTGATTTACATGAGAAATTAGGCTTCTGACTTCCTTATACTTGGCTGATTAAACTTTAAGTTTGCAGTAAGCTCTCATTACCAAAGCATCACCTAAGCATAAGATGCGTTCCTACACTGGATATTGCCTCATCACTGAAAATGTGTAGCTATTGTTTTTCAATAGATGGTATTATAAATCAGGCTCTGATCATCTCAACAGTGAGAATTCACTAACTTCTGGATGACATCCAAACTCTTCAAGCACATCTGCTCTACACACCAGCGCGATGCACAGTGACTAGTGCAGCACAATTCAACATAACAATTTAAATATTTTCTATAATTAATGATATGTAATTAAACTTAATGTAATTACATTTGGGTTCTCCGAGGTAACTATTTTACAATTAGTGTTTCATCAACAAATAGCTTTTCCAAGGTGCAGCGCCGCTCTTTCTGGAGTAGTAAGCCATCCCCAGAAACGACCCTGTTCCAGAAAATACATTGCAGAGTGGCAAAATCAAACATTCCAGCCCAGCAGCCCCCAGCTTTTGATCGTGTTAGAAACAAGAGGACTTTGCATGCCAAAACCACACATCAGCCTAAGGGTTCATGGCTTTGCCTTCAGCTTGCTGCAAACTGGAAAGTGACAAGAAGGTCCAACCACTAGATGGGTTTTCTTACAACTTTACAAGCACAGTCAATGACCAAGAGACCCATAAAGGGAAGAGTCAACATTCTGTGTGTCTCAAGAGGGCCAATAAAACTGTCTCCTGACCTACCTTACTTCTTTAGATCAAGAAATCGATGAGGAGATGTTGGAAGGACAGCATCTGGGAGGCTGTTCTGCCTTCAGTGATGGAGGAAGGACACTTGCCCCGCATTCAGATGGGGCAGTACCTGCGTGGAGTCCTTCTATGCCCCTGGCTCAATGAAACCCATGGCCACATCATATAGTCACAGTAAAAGCCACGAGGCCACAGCTTCGCCATCCTGACTCCAAGGGAGACCCTCAGATTTACGCCAGCCTCTTGCAGTCTGACTCAAAGACACTAAGCAAGAGCCACGCAGTCACACGGGCGACTTGATACGCGATCCGGGTGCCTCCCAGGAGCAAGCAATCAGGTGGTGCGTCTGCTTTGCCTTCCTGTCCTGGTGGTTTGGACTTGAGTTGATTACCACTTGGCCCTTTCACGGATTCTCCGTTTCACAACTTTTTTGTTTCAGAAAAAGGAAAGGAGGGAGCAGGGGAGAGAACCATGTACACAAAAGCGGTAGATTTATGGCAGCTCCTTTTGTTGTCAGGCCAACAGGGATTAACTCAACAATAGGGGGAGGAGATGGGACAGAACAAGTGGCAAGACCCTCCTCCCGTTCTACTTTTAAACATCAGCATCCTCATATGTTTACCAACCATGGGTATGGTGCGATGTCCTAGAAATAACCCTGACGTGGAACTCTAGAGAACTGCGTCCCAGTTTTTCTCTGCCCTTGACTGGCCAGCCAAGACTTAGAAGGCAAGAACTTCTGGGTTATTTTCAAGTTTATTTCAACCAATAAGAAATGGTTAGACTTGGGCAAATCACTTAGTCTGTAGATTTCAGTAGCCTAATCTGTCAAATGGGAATGGCAGACTACCAAATACCCAATAAACTGTCCATATGATTTTTATATTTGCTAGCATGCATCTATGATCCATGCTTATACTGGTTGGGATGGAGATGTGTTCTTAGAAGGCTTGGGGTAACCCCTCCATCCTCTCTTTCATTTTTTTTTTTAACTCTAATTTAACCTGTAAAATATATTCTAAAATAAGAAATGTATTGGGTTCAGTGGTTCAAAAGCATCTGCGAGGCTTTCGTGAAAGCGTAAGTGAAACCTAATTGGGAAGCTAAATTATTAAATGCATTCCAAAGCTCAGGGCGTCTGCACATGTTCAACAGTTGTGCTTGTTCTGGCCTGGTTCATTTGGTTTCTGACTGCGGGAGTTCTTATCAGGATGACTTTTTAGATTAAAAATTTAAATAGCTTACATGGGCAAAGCGTTGCACAAACACAAATAAAAAGCGGTGCATTAGAGAATGCAAGCGAGCTTTGTCCCCACTGGGCTGAGCAGTCACTTTCAAGTCTACAAACCTCACCTGGATGGTCAGATACCAAGAAACATAGTCTGAAGCAATAATTAGTGTTGTCCAGAATAGATGACCCAGGGTACCATTTTTCCCCTCTACCTTTTCCATTTCCAATTACTAGACAGAAAAACACTTGTAAAAACAAAACTCTGCTACAGCCACATCTCACTGAAGGGACTCCACTTACTTAAAGATATGGAGAACTGAAATGATGAGAGATGACCTCTTAACCTCGTCATGTTTCTCAGAGTAATTAGGAATCAGTATGTTATAATCATGACAGTGTAGAACTAACGGTGAAAAGAGGATCACTTTCAAGTTCTGGGTCACGGACACAAACTGAAAGTATTTAGACTCCAGGTGTGATCACTTGTTTCTGAATCAGGGCTGGCGGATGGGCCCACAGGGCGCTCAGGGTCATTTAGATAAAACATTTTATGTAAAGACAGAAGGCATTTGTACAAGAGTGTGGTTATTTGATCATCTATTCAAAAACATAAGCCCATGGCTTTTCATGAACTGGAGCCCTTTTGAGAATTAATCAGAACTTGAATGAAAACGCTGAGAAGGAATCTCGCCACCTTTCCTACCTTTGAGAGAAGAAGTGTGCTGGCTGGAAAAATAACCATTGGTGCCTCAACCCAATCAGCACTCCTACTTCACTCACAGATTTCTTTTAGGACACTAAAAAGACTCAACTTTACTTCCCTTTGTAATGGATAACTCAAAAGCAAACTAATTACATCCCGAACACAAGCAATAACCAGGCGGTCCGTAGTTGCGCCTTCTTACAATACAACTCAGAGAGAAGAAGATGTCCATCTCTTAACTGGCTAAGAACTAAAGCCAGAACCACGTCCTGTCAAAGGGAATCAACAATGTCAGGTTATGGGATGATAACACTGGAATTGTGATGATTAATATTCTTCCATCATTTTACACTGTAAGAGTTGAGACCGAGAGGTTAAGGGCTCTGCAAGTGATGATAGCTAACAGAACCCAGTTTACCAAACACCATGTTTATGAACCTGGATAAAATGTTTGGCACTAAGGAAGAAGAGGAAGAAAACACCATCTCCAACCAAGAGGCAGTCACTCTCCCACGCAGAAATGGCTGTATACGCACATAATTACAATGCAGTGTCTCCAGCCAAGATGGGATCAGGACAGGCAACTCTTGGTTTATCAGTGGCATTTGCATCTCCCCAGCTATCTTTAACACACTGAAACTTGGGTCTCGCTGAATCAGATCTATCTGAAGCAAGACAGGCAGACCGCAGCAAAAGAACGCTTAACATCACGTCAGGCACACTGCAGGTATCCACGAGACACGTCGGAGCCCCACTGGTTAAAATAAAATTCCGTCTATTAATATAATACAGTGATCATCTGCACTGAGGAAACCCTGATCCTTGCCTGGAGGCCCTTCAGAAAACTCTTCATAGTTTAGAATCCCAGGCAATGTTTCCAGCTAACACTGAAATGTAGCCGCTGCCATGTGGTGAAGCCCAGCAGCCTCATTTCCCAGAGCAGTCCTGGGACCAAAAGAAGTCGGGGGGGAAGGGACGCAGCCAACCGGAGGCGGCGTGCAGCCTGGGAAGCAGCACTTGGCACCCGCTTCGCACACACCGCGGGGAGCGGCAGAGCGAGTGCGGCGCGGTGAACCGAGCTCCGGGCTCCGGGAACAGCTCGGATGCTGTCTCAGCACGGATCAAAATCGTGTTGAGTGAGTCACGCTCGCTTTATTTCACGTTGCAGTTTCTCCATCAGTACATAAGGGGCAAAAATAAATAAATAAATAAATAAAAAAGATTAAAAAAAAAATCCTGATGCGACCACACTTCACCTTCTATAAATATGATGGACACAGAACAAAGGGTTTTGAGATATTTCCTCCGAGGAGAGTCACAACAGGTCACAAGAGGTCTGAAGGGGATGTTTCTGACTCATCATATTTTGGGGCATGCATTTTGATTTCTTTTTTCCTACCAGGGAGGATGGATGTGTACTTAGAATGTTGCTCTCGAACACCATCTTCTTGGGAAACTCCTGGGGTATATCATGATGCTTATGCCTAAGAAAAGGAAGAAAGGAAAAGAGAAAGAAGAAAGAACAGACCCTATGTGTATCAAAGTCAAGGCCCTGGCCTTATGTATACAATGCTCTTATCAAAAAGATTCTATTAAGCTTCTGCTTGGAGTCCAGGATTGTAGTCAGTCTCCTTGTTGGCTCAAGGTAGCCCTGGAAACCACCTCGGCTTGTCTTTTCACATGCATGGAAGTGTTTTATTGGTCTGACAAAGGACAACAGAAGATTCAAGACAGAGATAGTGCTTTCTGTGGGGACAACATACGATGCAGCAAATGGTGGAGGGGCTTTCGACAGTCAGGTCTTTGAGGCACTAGGGGATGGCCGTGAGGAAGCCACAGTATCTTCTTTGACTTTGAGTCTTACAAGGGGAGGAAAGCGCATGGTGAGCACCATGTCAAGAAATGGTGAGGTGTCGGCCTCCAATGACCTAAGTGTGTCCAAGAACAGGAGAGACGTTGCTTCTGAAGGTCTATGAGGTCCTTCTTGGGGAACCATAGGCATCAGTGCATGAAGAGCCTTCAATTTTACAAGTGGGAGCCGTGTGTTCCCAGAAACACAAGTGTCTCAGATATAGAAAATGAAATCAGATAGATAAGATAAAAGGAGTCTTGCCATGACACCATGTGTACCCATCCAGCAGGTGTGGTCGTGTCCCAACTGCATCATATCAGTAAACATGGAAAGTGCCCAACTCTGGGGTAGGGACGGCATTGCTGTGGAACGTTCAAATGCAGCGATGACTTTGTTTTGGGGATGGTCCAAAAGAGTCACATGGCTCTTGAGTCAGAGCTTAAGTTTGAATAAAATTTAAGTAAATGGGAGAGAAATTTCCAACCTCCCACCCTCCTACCCTCCCCCCAAAAAGGGTAAGTAAGAGCACAGAGATGTCTGAAAGAAAGGGAATCAGACACACTGAACTGTCTATCAAAGTGGAGGCTGCATGTTGGATCCCCTTGGGAGATGAAATTGCATTATTAGGATAACAGAACACCTACACAGAAAATAGAATCATACACATTAGAACATACAAGGTTGCTCACAGGACATGTCCTCACCCCACCGGCACCCTCTTGGGTACCTAATAATGTGCTGTTCTCCACAGAAATCCCGAATAACATCCTTACACATGTAAGTGAAGATAGAACATATTTCTCTTATTCTCCAAGTGGGAAATTTCAGACACAAAGAAAATCATTCGCCCACAGGTATCAGGCCAAGACAACTCAAGGTCACAATCAGTATCACCCACTCTCAATCGGTTCTTGCTACCTGTGTATGAGAACGGTACCCCACTTCATGTCTAGAGTAAGAAAACGTGTGGCTTGATATCAACAATTATTAATAGTTCACTTTAGCATCTTATGCAAGTGCACTAGTAATCAGTTGTATTAAATTCAAACATTATGTTTTACTGTGTCCATGTATTATGTGTAATATATAATGCATAATAAACACTGCAAAATGTAACATGTAAAATAGCACATAATGTACATTGACATATATAACATATAAAACATATATATAATACCTATCGTGTATGAATACATTATATATTTTATATATACATATATTTAATGGACAGGACAGGCAAGGGAAAATCTGTTTAGCACCTTGAAAAAAAGGTCTATTTATGCAAAAAAAATTTCAGGAAAACAGCTTATTTTATACTGGGATTTAAGGTACATCACTGAAACCTCCTGGAGAAATGTGTTTTCTTTGTTTTTAATGAACTATTTTATTTTTCTCCAAGATAGAGTTTAATTTTTTTCTATTCTCACTGTAGAAAAAAAAAAATCTATAGCTTTTGCTTCTAGTACATGTGCCCGAGATTTTTGAAAAATAATAAATCTACATATAAAATGTACATTTATAGGCTATTTTTAACACTGCCCTAAAAAAACAGGCATTTTTCTATCTTGAAAGTTTTCAATAACAGGCAAAGTAAAATGGTATCATTCCTTCTATGGCTCAGGGAAAACACTCCATTCAGCTGCAGAAGTTATTTGCTCACTTGTCTAAGGTTTCGGGAAAAGAGCCTTCGTCTTTTTTGTTTCAAAGATTCCACCTAGATCCCATCAATGAAGGTAAGAAGCGCTACAGCTCAATTATTAATTTGTCAAAACGTTAAATAAGATAGGTTTCTATCTTAAGACTGCCTGACTCAATGTTCGCCAATGACAAGCAGGCTTAACAAGCCCCTTGTGTCTCGTCGCAACCAAGCAAAACTGTGTTCTCATCAACCAACTGCACTTGAATGAGCTTTAATTTACTGTTCTGGGTCTATGTTCTTCCCCTCTTTTCTTTAAAAAAAAAAAGTATATTAATAAAATCTGGGTGGTTGTTGAAGATGAAGGTGATGAATGGGTTAATGTGAAAAGGCGCAGATTCAAACATCCCATATAGCAAGACCACCTTTAGGGACAGACACTTCAGTTCTGCAACTCGGGAGGGACAAATTTATTTCTGTAGTGATGCATGGAGAATTTAAGGCCGGTGGTTTATATTTATTGTGGCTGCAGATAAACAATAAAAGCAGTTGAGTGAAGCAGGTGGAATAGACTCCTCAGACGGAAGAGTGGTCCTTAGTCTTGAAACAACATGAAGCATTTTTACGTTATTACAGAAACTTCCACGCCTGGAGTATAAAGCTTTGGGCCTCCTGCAATTTGAGTTCTCAAATTTGACCTTAGATGTGGAGGTGTGTAAGAGCGGAAATTGCCACTACTCCCCCATTTATAGATTGAATTAATTCCCAGTCTCCCAAAATGTAACCGTATTTGGAGATAAGTTTTTGAACCGGCATTAAGTTAAAATGGGCTGCTAGGGTGGGACTTAGTTCAGTCTGACTGGTGTCTGTATAAGATGAGATTTGGACACAGAGAGAGACACCAGGGATGTGTGTGCAGAGGAAAGGCCATGTGAGGCAGTGCAAGAAGTGATCATCAGCAGGAGTAAGAAACCAAACCTGCCAGCACCTTGATTTTGGACTTCTGGCCTCCAGAACTGTGAGAAAATAGATTTCTGCTGTTTGAGCCTTCCAGTCTGTGGTGCTTTGTTAGGGCAGCCCTCGCAAACTAAGATGGGGCATAAGGTTTATTCTCTCCCGCTCAGTCCCTCAGGGCCATCATCCTAGTCCATGGTGACGGTTTCATGCAGGCTCCAATCATCACTACACTAGGTACTTACATTACTTGCTTCTCCATCCTGTGCTAGCTCATCACTGCTCTTGTGATTAGATATTTCCTCCCTAACCAGGCTGTCTACAACTCTAGGTTTCAATATCTATCATGGGCTTCAGCAGCAAAATGAACATGTACTGTTGCACTGTCAGTATGTGGGTCAAACTGGTACCAATTTCAAGGCTTTCAAACAAAGGCATTCCTTTTACCTCAGATAAAATGAAGGGCTAATTCATCCAAAAGAAGCCCAATGTAAGTAAGCTAGGAAAAGTGGTGGCATCGATGTACCCCTTTGAAAATGCAGTTTAGATTTTATCATCTAAAATGGAAGAATGCAAATGCTTGGCGCTCTAAGCCTCAGAAGACAGGTTAAGATGGAAGAAATTGAAAACTAGCTGTTCCATGTGGTCTCGTGGGCAATAAAAGAGGGGCAAAGTTACCTGGTTAAATCTAGTCTTAGGCTGAGAAGCATAAAGTAATAGTCAGCACCTGCATTCCAATAGTAGTGAAGTGAAAGGCCTGGAGCAACTGTCAGATGGGAAAGAAGTTACACAAGTATGTGATCTGAAAGGCAAAATGTCAACCTCTGTTTGGAATGTTATGTGGAAAACTCCTACACATCCTTCAACTCCCTAGATCTTATGTCCTCTCCTACTGCAAACCTTCTCAAATGCCAAGAAGTCCTCTGCGCATACTTCAAATACAGCATTTATCAGATCATGTAGTAATTATTGCTCTATTCAATTAAATTTAAAACATTAACATAAGATGCACTGATATTTTATGTATGACTAAGAAAGATAACTGAACTGTGGCATAATTTGTTCTTGTCACATAGAATTTTAATTTATCCTTACTAAAAGAGCCCTTTGAGGTTTGTTTAAATATAAATTTGTTATCGCACATCACTCATACATAAAAAGGAAAATATTAGCCAAAGCATGCATAAATTTTTCTGAGAACTTCTTTTTACTCAGAGTTTGACTTCTTCGTCTCTTTTTGAGGTAGAGTTATGGATATTTGTGATTCGTCCATACACCTGTACCCTCTGAGCCATCAGGAAAACCTATGCTACCTATTTCTAAAAACAGGGCTTGTCTGGGCTATTCTCCAAATCTCTGAAGTTAATCAATAAAGTTGTGGGCATTTGCACAGGCTATGATAATCACACCGTGCCTTCCACCTGCCGAACAATGACTGTAATAGTCAAAGATGATAAAATAAGGGGGGAAAGTGTGCTTTAGAAGCAATGGAATATAGTAATTGATATTCCCTTGGGTTTTCATCATCATTCTATGTTATTATTCGGTGTCCTTGGAATTTAGGCTAGTTCCTGTTAAGCGGAAAGTTCTGGATCCCAGTTCCCATGGGAACTCTGCCTATGCTTTCATAATTAGTGCCCTAATGACCATTTTCTGAAGGAGAACATAAACCAAATGTAAAAGGATTGTCTCACCACAAATTTTCATGCCATTTTCTCACCAAACTTCTACTACTGCTGCTGCTACTATATACAGGCACACACACGCAAACACACACAAGCACGTGCACACACATGTGCAAACACACATGCAAACATGCACACGCACGCGCACACACACAAACACACATATGTGCAAACACACATGCCAACATGCACACGCATGCACACACGCAAACACACACACACACTCATCCCTGGTCTGCTGTAAGGCATTCTCGTTTCCTGTGGCTCGCTGAGGTGCACTGGTAAAGGAGGAATGACATAGCCATACCAGTGTTATGACTCAATATATGTGTCTCCCCCAAATTCATATGTTGAAATTTTAACCCTCAAAGAAATGGTATTAAGAGGTGGGGTGGGGCTCTCTGGGAGGCGGTTAGGTCAGGAGGCTGGAGCCGTCATGAATGCGGTTAGTCCCTTACAAAAGGAACTCCAGAGAGCTCTCACTCCTGCCACGGGAGGACACAGAGAGAAGACAGCTGTCTATGAACCAGGAAGTGGCTTCTCCCAAGACAGTGCCTCTGCCGGTGCCTTGATCTCAGCCTTTCCAGCCTCTGGAACTATGAGAAATGGACTTCTGTTGTTCAAGCCACCCAGTCCATGGTATTTTTTACAGAGTCACTGGAACAGACTGTGACACCCAGTGAAGCCAAAACACTACACTTAAAGAGCCCATGTAAGAGCCACGCAGAGCCGCAGAAGTATCTCTGTTCCCTTGTCCTACATCACTCCAATCTTGTTGACTTACTGTGACTATGTCCAAAAGAGCATACGATATGTTTGGCTCCTTGAAGTGACTGAAGCAACGACTGTCTTCCCGCCTCCACCCCTCACCGCACGTGCACACTCAAACCTCTCCTTAGTGGAGTCCACTGAAGCACCTCCTGTTTCCTGTGGTTGCGATGCACTTTCCGACATGTCCCTGCTCACGCTGTCACCTCCTCCTCCAGCTCCTTAGAGAGCCATTTTCCAGGCTCCCTTCTTCACAAAGACTTTACTTATTCCTAAGCGAATGAACTCATCTCCCAATCCTGAGCAAACCAGGTCCTTCCTTTTCCCTCTTCCCACCCTGTATGACAGGGGTAGTAACTGTGCGTGCCCCTTGTCATTCCTGATCCTTCAAGTCAATTACTGAGTCTGTCTTCTGTTTGCAAGTCACACCACCTGAGGGGCTGGAACGGGAGGGACACCCTGTAAGCACTAGTTGAAAGCTGCTCAAAGGAATAAACACATGGACTGGCTTCATCATTTAGGGAAAGGATAAATAAAATATATTCTATGATACGATGCAATATGATTCAATGGATAAAAGGAGTAAGTAGACTGCAAACACTTAGCTTACGTTACACACATACAATTTATGGTGGTGGTTGCCGGGGGTCAGGGGGCGGTGGCTAGAGGTGGTTATCTTCTGCAAGGATTTTAGCTTTGTTTCTATCTTTTCATTTTCATTAAAAAAAAAAAAAAAGAAAGAATACTGAAAGCAACATGCTTGTGAATTCAGGACGGCAGGAACGTAGGTGTGTCCTGTATTATTTTTCATACATCCTCCGATTTTAAATTTAAAATAAAAACTAGGTATTTCACTCCTACATTTATAGGAAATTTCTTCTGTTTCATTAACTGGACACGAAAGAAGAGCATAACTACGATGTTCTGCTGTTCAATGTACTTTGAGCCTGGCATCATTACATATGTGTGTTTACTGTCTGTCTTCGATTAGACTATAAGCTACATGAGATTCTGTTTGTCTCTGTATCCTCAGCTCCTCGGTCATTGGCCACACCCTAGGCTCTCTATTAAATTTTTGTTGAAAAAATGAAGCAGTATACTGACTATCCTGTGCATCTCTCAACTTTTTAATGATATCATTTCATTAATGTAGCCCTTGGAATTATATTGACCTTTAGTCAAAGTTCCTCCACTTATCTTGGACAGTAGATTACTAAGGCACTCCTGAAATTACACACAGACTTGTTGTGTGCATTTTTCTGCACAGAGAAATACAAGCGGTAAAAAGGGGGCTCAGAGGGTGTTGGCGGTGGCTGGGACATGGGAAGAGAACAAATGGACAGAGAGAGAGAGAAAGAGTGAGAGGTCTGGACAGACACCTGAGGGGGACCAGGAAGCTCGTGATGGACCATGTTTATTATGACTATAACAATAATTCTAGACCCCTAATTATTCCATGTGTTAGGCATTTTCTAAGAGCCAAGAATTGTGATGGATTCTTCACATACGGTAACTATTTTTAGTTGAATACCCCAATATTGTGCATGTGCATGAAGCTCACAGGGCTCTTTTCACTCAAGATGATAACAGACAGCGACAGAAAGAGCATCCAAGCACGGTGCACGTGTACTCCGGAGTGCCAGCTCCTAGCCATGGCATAACTACACTTAACTGTCTTTTCTTTCTTCTCCCTGACTGTCAGCAACATTTCAGGGATGGCTTACTCCATCAGCTTTATTGGATTCTCACAGCCAAATGTATAGGGCTAAAGACTTATAGGGGCAGTGGGGACTTGTTAATCAATATCCTCCTGTTGTGATGTCTGAGCAGATATTCATTTGCATTAAACTATCCACCACAGGCCAGCTACTGTTTTCCAGAAGCTGCGTGGAAGACGCAGTTCCCCAGAGGGCAGTGCCCTTTCCTAAGGGGTGGGAGAGCTGTCTCACTACCAGGTAAGGATTTCCTACTGTGGATTCAAAACCCACCCTGGAGATCCTGAACTTCCTCTGGGGGTGCTATTAAGAACTGATCCCCACCCCACCCCCACTCTGTTAGCTCCCTGAGTTATGATCCAAATTTCAACATTGCTAAAAGGTATAATTTTTCAGGGAGATGGAATGGAGTTCCCCAGACCATTTACATCTATCAGCTGGAAATTTTCTACTTGGGCAACTTGAAGCATTGAGAGAAGTCAGTTGGTCCATCCCTCCCTCCCCAGGGCCTCCGCTCTGTCATTAATGTCTTGTTCATCATATCCTGTAAAATCAAAAACAAAAACAAAGGAACAAAAGGAATAACTAAAGGAAAGGAAAGGAGAGGAGAGGGAAAACAAAGGAAAGGGGAGAAAAAACAGAAACAGGAAGCAAGGTCTTCATGAATCCCTGTATGTGCCCGAATTTCTACAATGCAGCCCTTCGTGGGATAAAAGGGCAACGTTCCTTATTAAGCACAGAAGGATGCTGGAAGGAAGAAAACTTGGTTTGAAATAAATAGCACCAAATCCACTAGTCTGTCTTTTTTGAAGGTTTTTTGTTTGTTTGTTTTTGTTTGTTTGTTTTTAATAAAAAGGGCATATCCATCATACGAAACACTTAGGAAAGATGCAGAATCAGAGTCTCAGGAAAAGCATAAAGCTTCAAGATCATTTACCAAAAGGCCCCCTCCTTTCCAGGATGCTGAAATCTAGATAGGTCAGCGCAACTGCATGTCAAAAGTCTCCCAGTCCCAAAGTGTTTACTTTACTGTACAACCTTGAAGTTAACCTTCACAGATTTTTTTTCCTCTTAGAATGCCCTTATTTTTGCCCTTAAGGTTATTAATTTCCAAGTTCACCCTCTCTGCATTCTCATCTCCTTTCCTTCAACTTGGGAAAAAGCCAGAAATGGACATCAGAGGTTGGGCCCAGGATCCAGTCTCAAGGGTAAGCGTCTGAAGAGACACCTGGGACACCCAGACTTTGGCACAGCTACTAACAATTCGAGGACCCAGTGTCTTCCTTCACTGGCATGTGTACATGGTGGTACATACCCAGAATCACAAAGCTCACAGGCATTAAATTCCTACAGAAGAATGCTCTTTACATGGCTTCTAGGTCTGCCTCTACACTTGGCTGTGTGATACTAAGCACTTACCCTAACTGAGCCTCAGTGTTCTCACCTGAGAAATGGCAGAGGTAGGGCATGCTGGTAAACGTCCGGGTGGGTGGGGGGGAAGTCCTGATTCTCAGTGTTTGCCAGTGTCTGTGGTGTAAATACGCCCCCAAATCTCTTTCCAAGCTACAAACATGACGCTGCTGAGTACCAAACCAGAAGAGATACTGTGAGCTGAAAGGAGGAAGTTCCAGCACGCCATCTTTCTGTTGGTAACACCACAGATGTTCTTGCCTTTCAACTTCGACGCACACATTTCACTGAGGCTGAAGTTTTTCTCTTCTCTCTGCACCTCTATTCCTACTCATAATTCAAGACTCAGCCTTCATGCCAACTCTCCCCTAAGCATTTCCAGGATCACTTACATCAGAATCAGTTCTCTATCGTATCTCTAGTTAACACCTCCTCCATTTTTTCCCTGTATTTATTAGTTGTGTACAAGCTTAGTTTCACCCCACCTCCCCTTTCCCAGCACATACCGTATTCTCCATGCCAGTACACAGCAAAATCTCTTGAACATAGTAGGGGTGTGATCAGTGTTCATTAAATACATCAGTGACTAATGCTATTTTGAAAAACATTACCAAGTCTTATCAAGAAGTCCTTTCCCCGTAAGGACTAAGAACTCTGAGACAGGACCACGTTTAATTCATGTTTATACTCCTAGTATCTCATCTGTGCCAGATAAAAGCGTAGAACCAGAGGGAACTGAAGGAGAACAATTGTATTTCCAAAGTGGTGGATGCAGGGGTTACCGATGGAATTGGGGTGGGAGGAGCCCAGATGGCATTGGGTTCCAACCTCCTTGCAGGATTTCAGTGCAGTGTGTTCTTCTCCTGCCTCAGTCTGCCTGTGAAACCCGGACTTGCCACAGAATGTCAGATCAGCACCACCAGTGAGCCTTCATTATCACTAGATGGCAAGGCAGGACTAACAAACCAGCTGCCAGATATACCCAGTCTCACAGCAGGGAAGCACCACACAGGGGAATGAAGGACAGCATCCTTCCTCAGCACTGTGGCTGTGAACAGAAGGCAGCAGGCTGCAAGCTGGGGAGGCAGAAGGAATACCCAACACGCACGTGAAATCTTATCCCGGATGCCAAAAGCTGAAAAGGTAGAGCTGAAGGCTGTAAACCCGGAAGAATCAGGACCTAGGCCTGACATTCCCAAGAGAGGGGAAGCAGTAAACAGTGTCTGGCCTTAGCATGGATGACAAACTCCCCGCTGTCTGTCATGTTCAGGAGAGAAGGTCAACACTGAGAGTTGCTATTTTTGACTCCACACAGAATAACGTACATGTTTAAACGAGCACATGTAAAATGCAGAAATTACACTGATACTGTCATAAAGCGTCAAAGGCACTTCAGGATGATTACAGAGCTCACTTATGATTCTACTCTAGGGTTAAAACAATATGTCCTGGTTTACCATGTGCTTAGGAAACGGGCTCTGAGAGGTCAGTGACTTAGCCAAAGCCAGACACGCCAGTACAGGGTAGAGCAAACCCAGGACCACCTGAATCCAACCCCTTGTCCTTTCTGCTACATCATTGTGCAGCCTAAAGTAAAAACCTGGTTCTAAAATAAAGCTTTACCTTTTTCTTACATGGCTCACATAAATCTGAAAGGAATTCCGTAAGTGTCAGGAACTAGCTTCCAAAGGTAAATACTTGGAGGAACAGCATTCATGTGGAAACAGAAGCTCTTGACTAATTAAGGTTAAAAAAAGGAAGGATTTATTGTAGTCAAGTCTCATCAATTTAAAATAGTGTTGCTATTTTAGTTAAGAGTCCAAAATGGTGAATGGAGGTGAATTTTCATTCTCTGTCAGGACCTCACTGAACACTCTGATCTATCTGCTACTGATCTAGTACAGGGCACCTGGTAAATGGATATTTACAGAAGAAGTCAAGAATGAAAACATGCATGGCAGTAAGCCTTTTAAATTCTTTACGATGCCCATAATACACCTGGGATTTCTTTTCACCTTCTTTGAAATAGGATGAGGTAAAAATGGTATCCCTTAGGGACAATCTTTTATTTTATGCTATGACTTTCCTTTCTTTGGCTTCTATTGGTGCTGTTTTTTTTAACGTTCAAATCCAGTAATGATCAGTTATCTCCAGCCATTTTTGAAAGATGATTAGAAAACTTGGCAGTCCTCTTCTGGGCATATTACAAATATCATAGAAGCAAAAATTGAGTGTATATGCTGAACAACTCGTTGGGTAGTTTGCACGAACTGGAGAATGCAATTTAATGAGCCGAGAAGATTCCATATCCTTTCTAGGCTGAAAGTTGTGATTTCTTTCACAGAAATCTGAGCCATTTGCATTGTCTAGTCTTACTGGCTGCAATGAACTAATCAGGTTTAAAGCACTCTTGTCTTTTATCACACTAGTGACCACCTGAATCAAAGTCAAAATCTGACCCTAATTAAACTTAAAAACTTTTGCACAACAAAGGAAACCATAAACAAAATGAAAAGACAACCTACAGAGTGGGAGAAAATATCTGCAAATGACATGACTGACAAGGGACTAATTTCCAAAATATACGAACAGCTCATATGGCTTAATATCAAAAACTCAAACAACCCAAACAAAAAATGGGCAGAAGATCTAAATAGACATTTCTTCAAATAAGACATCCAGATGGCCAACAGGCATATATGAAAAGATGCTCAATGTGACTAATTATCTCAGAAATGCAAATCAAAACTACAATCAGGTATCATCTCACATCAGTCAGAATGGCCATCATTAAAAAGTCTACAGGTAATAAATGCTGAAGAAGGTGGGGAGAAAAAGGAACCCTCCATTGCTTTAGGTGGGAATGTAAACTGGAGCAGCCACTATGAAGGACAGTATGGAGGTTCCTTAAAAAACTAAAAATAGACTTACCATATGACCCAGCAATCCCACTCCTGGGCATATACCCAGAGAAAACTGTAATTCAAAAAGACACATGCACCCCAATGTTCACAGCAGCACTATTTACAGTAGCCAAGACATGGAAACAACCTAAATGTCCATTGTCAGATGACTAGATAAAGAAGATGTGGTATAAATATACAATGGAATACTACTCAGCCACAAAAAAGAATAAAATAATGCCATTTGCAGCAACATGAAGGACCTAGAGATTATCATATTAAGTGAAATAAGTCAGAGAAAGGCAAGTATCATATGATATCACTTGTATGTGGAGTCTTAAAAAAATGATACAAATTTTATTTATAAACCAAAAATAGACTCATGGACCTAGACAACAAACTATTGTTACCAAAGGGAAAGGGCGGTGGGGGAAGGATACATTAGGAGTTTGGCATTAACATATACACATTACTAAATACAAAACAGATAACCAGCAAGGACCTACTGCATAGCACAGGGAACTATATTCAATTACTTGTAATAACATATAATGGAAAAGAATCTGAAAAAAAAGTATGTATACGTATAACTGAATCACTGTGCTGTACACCTGACACTAACGTTGTAAATCAACTACACTTCAATAAAAAATAAAACTAAAAAAAATCTGACCAACCTAGCTCTCATTTGTACACCGGAAGCAAAACTCAAATACAATGTCTCAGGAAAACTCAGTGTAAGTGCAAAATTAATGGGTAAATCATCTTTTTACAAAAATAAAGAAGAACAACAACAAAACACTTCTTTTTTTCCTAAATAGAAGATAAAATGGTATTCAAGAGAGATGTAGACTGCTATGCAAATCTTCCACATTTTTTTGGGTCAGTGCTCATAAGTGTGGTTTTCAGACCAGTCTGTCAAGCAACTCTCTTAGCCAAATTCTACTATCATTTATACTAATTTTTGATGGACATGGCCACTTAACCAGTTCACTGCCTCTAGCCATACCAACAAGCCCAGGGAATTGACACTGATGCAGCCCACGGGGGTCCAGAGATACTCCTGTGCTCATTTCTGTAACAGACATTTCCCCTTAGCAAAGCCTGAATGGACACAAATTATGATCCCGATACATCCTCGAGCAAATGACTTTCTGGAAAACACACATTATACTATGCCTTTTGACTTATTTCCTGTCCTCTCCCCTCTCCTTTGATGTGGTCAAACAAAGCATATACTTGTAGAAATAAAATCAAGTACAATTTTTTTTTTTTACTCTGAATCTCCTTCACATTATCTTCCTTATTTTAGCACAGCAAGGGCCCCAGGCTGGAAGATGTTTCATCCTTGTCAGGACCAACAGGAGGAAGACTTGGGCCATTCCTAGAGATAAAGTACATCATGACTCGGAAGGCTCCTTCTCCCCCTGTCCCCACATTCCTGACACTAACGGTGTCTTTTTTTGTTTTTTCACCTCCTTCTTGGTGGGAGAGAGGTAGGTAAACAATGATCAAATGCTTTGATCCACTTTCAACTTTGCAAGGAGAGAGAAGCTTGGTATTGGGGCCATGACCTTGGTCTGGTCCTCTGCTCCTGTTTTCTTGTATCTCCAAACCACCCATCAGCTACTAAGGAATGGGCATTAGGAGGACTGAGAGCTGGGGACCACAATTCACTGATGATTAGGATTTTAGAAAGTATAGTTGCAAGCAGAAAATGAAGATCTTAGAACAAAAATCATGTAGGCTGATTTTAATGGGTGCTGCCAAGAATCACGAATTACCCCAAACTCCAATATTCCATAAGTTCTTCTACCCTTGTTCTCTTACTCTTTGAGAATAAAGATATAGGGGGAAATGGAAGTGTGGTATTTTCTGACTCAAAACCACAAAAATTTCCTTAAGAAGGTCAGCCATGAAGCATTCCAGGGCATCTGTGGTAACTGGGTCAACAGCTTGAAAACCTGGCAGGTAGAAAATCTTCCTGTCTAAACCTTCTCAGCCAAGGTATTTCTTCTCAAATTACAACCCAAGAGTGTCAAACAGTCTAGAGACATTGATTTTTGTTCCCCCTTTTAAGAGGCTTTTCGTCCATCTATAAAACATTCCTCTTTTCTCTTTACATTGATGTCTCCTTCAGATGTTAATAGGACACACAAATTTGAGGGGTTTGGATAGGTGGCCATTTTTAATTTCTGACTCAATAAACTTCCTTTTCCTCAAAGAAACCTAGGTTGAGGAACATGCTCTCTCTCAGAATTTTATTAAAATTGAGGGTTTCCCTTTTCATCTCAAGTACAAGAATTGGGAACAACATGAACAAGAGATATTTTCCAGGCGCCATATTTGTACCTAGTATATTATGTTGAGTTTGGGGGAGAGCAGCGCAAGACGGCAATGGTCTTCGCCCAGAGGGAGTTTGCGTCTAGTTAAGAATTAGCACGTGAAACGTGAGAGCAGCCAGGTCAAGGTCTCATTGATTTTTTTTTCTTTTTTTTGTAGTCAGAATGGAACATGAGTCAGGAAGGTGGATCTGCGCAGAAATAGTGAAGAAAAAGACTGCACTGCTTATGCAGCTGTGAATGGAAGGGAGAAACTACTCAATTCTCATGGTCTCCAGAAATGTGGATAACTCAGTTGTATATTAAGAAAAAAGAGTAATTACCCTTTTACATGTATTGTCTCTACCCAAAAAGAATTTTCATTTTTCTTCTAATTTAAACGTCATAGCAATTTTATCCTAGTTCATAGAGTGGGTGTATTTAATCTTTCTGTCTATTCAACTGCAATGCCTTTGGGTTTGTATTTCCAGAGGGGACACGGAACATTCTTTCAGTCCCTTGTTGCCTAGCACAGTGCTGTGTTAGCAGATGATCGTTCCCTTTCTTAATAGCAGCGAGAACAAACTGCTCTCCACCGAAAGGCTGCTGTGAAGCTACGGAGAGCAATACTTGTAGAGGTTTTTGAGCTTCTTGGAGAGAGGTGTTATCTGAATGAAAACTTGTGAAAAGAAGGATCGCTGTAACATTTTCTGACAGTGAGAAACTATTGTGTTGTAAAATAGTGTCTAAAGGGACATGATTCGTCCAATTTAGAGGAACAAGACAAATCAAGGTGCAAGGAACCACCGGAAATAATACCATCTCCAAAACAGTACAGAAACTAATGTGTTACTAATTTCCATGGCCCTGTGTGATAACAGTAAGAGTGATGCCAAGTGATGCCAAAAGACACTTACTAGAGCTAAATCCTATGCTTCGCTGGAGAATTGAATTACTGGAGTAGCTTCCAGTGGAGATAGATAATTTTACCATGCTGTACTGTTATCTGACTCTAAGGCCAGAAAAAGAGTTAAGCAAGGTTCAAATGCCTAATGCCCTCTGCACTGCAGGAAGGATGGAAACAAGACAAGTGAGAAGCCATCCATTAGCCGATCAGAAGATCAAAGAAATCAGATATGGAGAAGTGAAATAAATTTTCCAGGTCTTCACCACTAAATTATGCTGTTAAATAAAACTAACCCCTCACTATAATGTAATCTGTAATAATGACTGCCATTACAATTCTGAAATAGAACATTCAGTCTTCAAGGAAACATCAAAGTAATTCAGCTTTTTAAAATTTTTTTCACGTTTGCTATGTACTTCTTAAGTTATATTTCCCATACACATGCTAATATTTTTTTCCCTGAAATTCAAAGGGTAATAGATTACTCCCATTTCCCCACCATAAGATGTATACTCTCTGTGAATATTAATCGATTTTCTAATACTTTTTTAACCAGAGTCATTAATATGATAATACTTTGGTAATGAATTTACAAAAATTCCATACAAATACTACATGTGCTAATACAATGAAATGCTGTGGAAATAATATGCATAATGCATTAGGCTTTGTTACAGATGCCTGCCAAAAATAGTGTTTGGCAAACAGTAGCATGCTTGAAAAATGCCTAACTGATTAAAATTTATTGTTGTTGATAGACCCAGGGCAAACACGGAACCATCTTTGCTGTTCATGCCCTGGCAGACACATCAGTTCACTGACTGCTCAGATTATCTCTGAGAGCTTCTGGACATCACTGAAATTAAGGAAGACACTTAATGAGATGTTTAGTGCTGGGGAGACTGACTCCTCCAAACAAAAGAATCCCCTCTCTACCGCAGTTTCATTTCCACGGATGTCATCCCTGGCAAAGGGTCCCAGCTCCATCCAGCAGCCACACGCAGGGCTGATCTGCGCTCTCTGTGGCTCCGTCTCTCTTTTCACAGATAGTTCCTTTTGAAAGTGATGAGCCATTAAGGCACTCTCTTCTCTCCAGCCTATTCCCAGTTTGTTATCCCCTAGTGCCTTATTGCTTCATGACTGCACCTTCCAACAAATGTGAAGTTCCGAGCGCTGTGAGTTGCAGCGTGGGGAGAGGCAAGTCAGGGGCTATCCTATTTGCCGGAGTCATGTGGGAAAAGAGCTGGGCTCTAGGGTGGAGCTTTCCAAAGACAGAATGTTTTATCTCCTTTAGAAACTACCATTTGACAGTGAAACCGCTGAATACGGCAGCAAACGAATCAAGATTCATTCGATAGCCAGAAGATCTCATGTCTGTCAGTTTCCTTAGATCATGAGCACTTGTGGGGACTTTGAATTCATTTAATTATTCCCATCATTTTACAGATGGGCGAATTGAGGTGCAGGAAGGGGACCTGACTTGCCTGACCATGGGCACACAGCTAATTAGTGACAAAGTCAAGATGACAATTTCTTATTCCCAGCCCAGGGTCTTCCACCAATGACAATGACTTTACTGCGGAAGAAAAAAAAAAACAGACTGGGCATTTCAAGTGTCAGCCCACCTCCTCCTGCCCATTGGTGCTGGTTATTTTTCCAAGGACTGGAGGAGAAAAGCTTCTAGATGGAGGATAAACAGAATGAATGGATGCTACTGATAAGCCTGAAATGGGGTAAACTCTCCAAAATGTGTTTAGATGGACAGCTAGATACACAAAATTTGGGACAAAATGAAATTTTAAGTGCTAAAGTATGATTTTTATCTATCTATCTATCTATCCATCCATCCATCCATCCATCCATCTACCTACCTGCCTATTTATTTTTACTGGAACAAAGTTTACTAATTTCCGATTACTTAAAAAAATTAAAATTGTCCCTGAGAAAGATCCTGGTCAGAAATACTTAAAACTCCACAATTCGGAAACGATTCTTGACAGTGAAACTGAAATTCATCTCAGTTAAAATTTAGAAATAAAATGGCCAACAGAGACCATTAAGTTTAGCGGGAATGCAAGGAGAACTGCCATCAATCAGGTGCTTTTAGAAATATAAACAACCTAGTAAAGAAGATTGGGCAATCTATAAAAATAAGCAGAAAACAGTTATAAGGATCATCAGCAGAAGACAACAAATGAAAGCGTGAGATCACAGGCACGCTCGCCACCAAAATGCAGAAATTTAAGCTCTGAGAAGGCAGAATGTATCCATTAAGAAAGGTAACAGAAAGGAGGGCGCAGCCAATAATGAAATGACTAATGAGTTCAATTTTAGCTTATTTTAAATTTACTGAAAGCTACCTGAACGGAAAAGGAATTTCAGCTTTGAAGCAGTGGATATAGGGGTACTCTCTAAACAGCAAAACAGAGAAATGCTGGTGGCCGCTGCACTGACACTCATCCCACTGGGGTCCAGCTTCAAATCTGGCCCCTTCTTTTGCCCCCGTGTTAAGTCAGTTTTTAATAAAAAATCCAGGAAGAATGCATACTTATGAACTGGGCAGTTCTTTCTCAGAGAGGAGCACAGGTCTCTGACAAGGTGTGGTAAAGACCAGCAGCGCAGACTGAGAACTTGGGGAAGACTTCTCTGAAGGAATGCTACTGATATTGACATTAGAAAGACGGATGGGGGCTACTTGGAGGAGCCGGCATGGGAGATTTTTCTAGGGAAGAACTGTATATGCAAAGACCTCCTTGGATTGGAGTGAATGACTCCCTTAGGTAGAGAGGACCTGATAAGGATGTTTCCTCTATTTTAATGCCATTGTCACAAGACTCAGCTTTCTAAGAAGGGATGATTGAGGACAATTTAAGAAGCATCTAAAATGCACCTGACCTCTCTGAGTCCTTCGTTTGGTCAATCAATAGAGTCAGACATTTTCCCATTTGAGGTGAGAAGATCAGAAAATTTCAAAGCATAAACTAATTTGCATTGAGTGGAAAAACAAGTCACCCAACACATTTCTCTTTCAGACAAATGGTGACAAAGTTAGGAAAAATGAGCCTGAGACTGGAAACCATAGCATAGGAAGCCCTGGTAACGCTCCCTGTCCTGAGAAAATTGAACAGACACCCTTAGGAAAAGGGCTAGGCTCACAGTAAGACTGGCGTCTTTTTGTGTGTGTGTGCGTCCCCACTTAAGATTCCTTCAGTTAGTAAGGCTGAGGGAGAAAAGAACAATATCCTACTAGAGTGTACATTGCCTGGGAGCCAAGAAAGAACCTCTGGCCGTGTAAGGTGATGCCTTTCCTGGAAACCATCCACTTTGGAGACCTCTTGTTCAAATAACCAATTTTATTTCTATTTATTCACTCACCCTCCTCCTAAGCTTTTTATTTTTACTTTCTTTCTCTATTAGTCAAGAGTCTGGCTATCATGTTGGCATGAGGGATGTTTAATATAAACACATAGTTAAATAACAACTACTCATTAGCAACAACAAATGACAGTTAGAAAACAGTGCCCCAAATGGATTTATTTTTAAAATATTAGAAAAAAAAATATGATACTCTCTCTGTTTCTCTCCTTGAGCCAAAGCTTGTGTACAAAAGGTTAGTGGCTTACGATACTCGACAGGTGTCAGGAGAGGGAGGCCTTGGTCTGAGGACCACGTCCCCAGGTTGCAGCACTAAGACCGACTGAAGAGGAACAGCTGGAAGGAGCACACTAAGGGCCCAGGACCCGAACGGGCAAACGTTTCTAGGTTCCAGGCACTTCTTCTAGGACTGTGTTTCTAGAACGTTAGTAAGACGGCACCCCTCACAAGTCACCTCCAACACTAAGTCAATGGCCTTTTAAAATCACATATGGGTTGTGGGGGAGGGTACAGCTCAGGGGGAGAGCACATGCTTAGTAGGCATGAGGTCCTGCGTTCAATCCCCAGTACCTCCATTAAATAAATAAACAAATCTAATTACAAACATCCCCCCCCCAAAAAAAAAGCTAGGTTAAAAAAAAATCATGTATGGGTGACTTGCCAGGTACCTAGTAGGCAGCTCACATGAATTAGAGGATCACTTAAGGCATCACTTCCTGCAATGCCATCATCTTCTGGTCCAGGTCCGAGCTTCTTGCTGCTTCTTTCTAGAGATCCCATAAGAATTAACTACGCAGGGAAAAGAGCAACTGTCCTCTAGGATTTATAGCAAAATCTCCCCCTCATAAAGGTCTGCTCAGAAGCCATTAAACTTCAGCCTTATTTTGTTTCACCTAAACAGCCTTGGATTTCATTCACTCTCTGACATGGCGGCATCCATGTACCCTGTACCGTACCATGTGCCAGGTATTATACTTCATAATTTTATAGCCATTACCTTAATTAAACTTCATATCAACACTATGGTTATTCCCATTCACACATGAAGACACTGAGGCTCAGTGAAATAAGGTCAGTTGCCTCAGACTCCATGGCGACCATCCAGAATCTAAGCGGAAATACTGAGATCTTGCCTACTGACACCGCACAGCCTGTATTATTCAAACTCGAAGGAATCTGATGCTCAGAACTCATAACCTTTCCCTATTTCAGCGTAGAAGCCTCTTGAAGAATTAACCCCTGGACTGCCCCAACACTCACTACACGCCCCTGTTCAGTTATAACTGGCTAGGTTTCTAAGAGTACATTTGGGTAAGTATGTTGTATTTTAATCCCTGTACAGGTGTCATTCACATATCCTCTCGTAGTTTTTAAGCTGGAAATAGTCCATATGTTTTCTCCTCATTTGTGATCTGGTCTCATCATTTGTGAGTCTCCCGCACCAAGGAGCCGCACTCTGGGTTCTGACTGGCTAAGACTTGGTAATGTCCACATTTCCATATGGATTTAGTGAAAGTTTCCTTAACTGAAAAAAAATATCCAAAAGATAAAGAGCAATGTCAGAAACCCATCTGACAAAGTCAAGATTCAACAGGGTGGCAGGTGGGTGTTTTTTCCATTTTTAACAAAGAACTCTACAACAGATCGGAAGGCTATCACGCTAAGGACAGAGCTGGAAGACAACACTGAGCATTACACACTGATGGGCTCATTCGCAGATTATGTATTACTCTCCTACAAAATTCTTGCGGAGTCTGACTAATTCAATTTTTCCTAGTTTGTGAAAAGACAGAATTATTTGAAACCTGGCAGACAAACTTTCTCCTAGATCAATTCTTGCTCATACTACAATCTTCACGGCTACACCAGTTTAAATCATTCAAGGACACAACTAAAAACAAATGGTTTCAGAGAGTGGAAGGAACCCTCACCCAGTGTTTGGGAGGATCGATATTGCCCATGTGCTGGCACTGATGCATAAGAGGCACCTGCACCCAGTTTCCACAGATGATCACCTTAGGTTCATGTCACCCACACCTGCAGTTTCAGGGCCACAACGCGATGCAACGATGCTTAACCTGAGACAGAGAGGCTATAGCTCAGGGCAGCTCTACCAAAGAAAGACCAGCTCCCATTAATAACAGGGTGGTCTCCCTCAGTTTGCTACCTGTAAAAGTGCCAGCACACTTTCTTCCTCTGTAGGGCTCCGTTCTCCCAGGATTCTGAAGTTTCCTTTTGGTAAATCAGGGGAAGAGAGGAGGGAGTGGTTATCACTTGGAAGAAGGGCACATTCACCAACCGTCACTGACCCAAGTGTGTACAAGCTCACACTATTAACAAAGTCTGTGGTGCGAAGTGACCACATAAAGGGGCCACTACAGATGACAGCATGTTTATAACAGGCAGATCCTTGCTGCCGGCTGCCTGGTTTACTGACAAGCAAACACTCTATCAGAACATGGCCAGCACGGCAATGGCACATTTAAAGGAGCGCTTTGCTGATGGTGCAAGGGCTGTCGGGTAGCGGTCCCCTGGGACACGACTGGTTTGCATAATATTTTCCTCATAAAGTTCATAATTGCACTTGGAACTTCACAGTAAAAGAAAGTTTCCAAGGAAGTTAAATTTTTTATAAGCATAAAGATCTTTGAAGATTCTATTCTTTGGAAAGAAAAAAAAAAGTTTCCAAGGTCACCCTAATTGAAATGCTCTAATTTAGGAAGGATTCACAGCCAAAGGAAAGATGTGAACCTTTCCCGCAGTTGATGCAATCTCAAAGGTGGAGACAGAGAGCAAGAATCAGAAAGGTTAAAGGTAAATGCTTTTTTCTCAGGAAGTTATGTAAGTACATCAAATACCGAATGAGGATACAGAACGCCAAAGCTTCCTGAAGGAAAAAGAGAGGGTCAGAGGGAACGATGAGCATACAGGACACCAGGGAGGCTACAGATATGCTGAAAAAAGCAGGGATTGCCGGAGCCAGGACACTTGAGTGTTGTTGGTCAGAGTGAGACCAGAGAGTGTGAGTGCGATGCCTAGACTGGTGACACCGAACACTCACCAGATGCACTTCCCAACTCCCCTCAGAGGCCAGACAAGACCCTCTTGCACTGCTGGTGGGAATGTAGTTTAGTGCAGCCATTACGGAAAACAGTATGGAGAATCCTCAAAAGACTAAAAATAGACTTACCCTATGATCCAGCATTCCCACTCCTGGGCATATATCCAGAGGGAACCTTAATTCAAAATGATACATGAACCCCAATGTTCAGAGCAGCACTATTCACAATAGCCAAGACATGGAAGCAATCTAAATGTCCATTAACAGATGACTGGATAAAGAAGTTGTGGTATATTTATACAACGGAACACTACTCAGCCATAAAACATAATAAAATAATACCATTTGCAGCAACATGGATGGATCTGGAAAATGTAATTCTAAGTGAAGTGAGCCAGAAAGAGAAAGAAAAATACCACATCATATCACTTATATGAGGAATCTTAAAAAAAAAAAAAGACAAACAAACTTATTTACAAAACAGAAACAGACAATCATAGAAAACAAACTTATGGTTACCAGGGGCAGATGCGGGGAGAGGGTGGGAAGGGATCAATAGGGAGTTCAAGATTTGCAGATATTAACTACTATATATAAAATAGATAAGCAACAAGTTTAAACTGTATAACACAGGGAACTCTATTCAATATCATGTAGTAACTTATGGTTAAAAAGAATATTAAAATAAATATATGTATATTCCTGTATGACTGAAGTATTTTGCTGTACACCAGAAATTGACACAACATTGTAAACTGACTATAATTCACTAAATATATATATATAAATTAAAAACAAAAACAAAAAACAATAAACTGCTTAACTCACAGACACAAAAAATGTGTATGAAGACCATCCTCTGCTCACTCCCAGGCAAGAGCTGCTTTTCTGTCCTGTTCCTCAAGAAATACTTAATGGATTTTTTTTTTTTCTTTACAGAAAGGGTTATTCTTGGCAGGGCTAAACTGGGAAGCTCAAGTCAACAGTGCTGACTTTATACAACAAAATGACTGTGATTGCTTCTCCCCTTTATATGCAACACATTATAATCCCACTAGGCTCAGGTCATAATTAGGAAATCTGAGGCCCAAGGAGAATCAGCAAATCCTTTGACTGTCAGGGACTTGAAGGCAGTGTTGACGTCTCACGCACCCCCAGACCCCCAGCACTGCATGGGCATCTGTTAACCCACCTGCCGCCTCCCCCCCGGCACTATTCTAGGTACTCAGAACACAGCAGTGACCAAAGCAGGACACCTCCTTCCACACTCGTGGTCCTTAATTCTGGAGGAAGGAGACTGGCCAGGAGTCAAATAAAATCACAGGGCAACCGCAAATTGTGGAAGTTCTGTGAAGGACTTTGTGTGGTGGAGAGCAGTTAGGGCCCTGCTTCTGTGCTCAGGGTCATGTGGTCAGAAGAGACCTCACTGGAGAAGTACGATTTGAAAGGGGAGCTTCAAGGTAGAAAAGCACATGGAAAGCTGTGCCAACGAGACAAAGGGCCTGAACTGTGAAACACTGTGGCTTGTCTGAGGAACAGAAAAGAGGCCAGTGCGAGGGGGATGGACGAGGAAACAGACGGTATTTGTCTGGCAGTTGGAGGTGGATGGCAGATCCTATAAGGCCTTGTAGGTCTTGGTAAAGAGTGTAGCTCTCAGGTGCAGTGGACAGGGACTGGAAGGTGTAAGAGGGGGATGACCTGCTTTGGTTCTATAAAGATCACTCTAGGGAGTGGCACAGGTGGGACGAAAATAGAAGCAGAGACCAACTGACGTGGCTACTGGAATATTCCAGGAAAAAGATTAAAACCTTGGACCAGGAAGGTAGGCGTGGAAATGGAGAAAGCGGAGAGGCTGGAGATTTATTCTGGAGGTGGAGCTGGGAAGATGCACTTGTGAATTGAATGTGGGGTAGACAGAAGTCAAGAGGGAAGCAAAGTTTTTGGCTTTCCAAATGTGAGACACCTGGAAGGTGAAGAGGCTGCCATGAGAAGTCGAGAACTGTGTTCCAGAGGGAGCTTGGGGTGTCAGTGAGCATCAGCATTGAGATGCCCAGCAGACAGTCGGGTAAGTTCAGGTCTGAAAGGAAAAGAGAGGGGCTGGAGAGAAATGTCTTGGTGGTCATCAGCTTCTAAATGGCATTTAATACTATGATGCTGATTAAGATCATACAGAGGGAGTAGAAAAGAAAAGGGGTCAGGGCAAGCTCTGTTTATAGCAAATATTTAGGAATCAGCTGTAGGGAAAAGAAGCAGCAAAGAAGACAGAAGAGGAACTGCCCAGGAAATGAAAGACAGGAGGGAAGCAGGAAAGACAGTTTTCCAAAGAGAATGTGATCATCTGTATTAAAAGATGCTGGGATGTGAGGCAGGAGGGGGAATGAGAACTGACTTTGGGATTTTGCACGTGGAGGTCATTGCTGACCTGAGAAGGGCCGCCTTGATGGAGGGTGGAGGTGGAAGTCTGATAAGAGGAGCTGAGAGTGAAATGAGGGAAAGGAGCCGGTGTGAAGACAGCTCTTTCAAGACGCTCTGCTGGGAACAGGACCCTGTCCTGGGGCAACGTCTAAAGTGAGGCATAGAATCCAGAGGTTGTTTGCGTGTTTGTTTATTTTAAGATGGGAGACACCAAAGCATGTTGGTATATAGAAGGAGCAGAGAGAGAGAAATTAATGAAATGGGAAAGGGTGAGTGGAAATTATAGGAGTGAAGTCAGTGGAGAAGGCAAGAGAGTTTATGAATGGAGATTTCAAGCTGCAATTTGACCTTGATTAGTAGCAGGGAACATATTCCATTGTAACAGAAGGAAAGGCAGAGAATATGGGAAGACCACACAGAGGGTACTCCATGGGGCTCGAGTACATGAGTGAATGAATGAGTGCATGAAAATACCAGCTTCTTTTGCATGGTCTAAATAATTTGGAAAATTTCTCAAGTTTATATCATTCAAAAGAGGCCACACCTCACAGCTCTCACATAATACTTACTCTCTGCATCAACCAGTTGTCACTTAGCATGCATCTCTCTGCCTAGTTACGTCTTTAAGCCTTTGGGTGCTGTCTCCTTAATGAGGCAGTAAAGGCCACCTAAACTCTGTGCCTCCCAGCACAGTCATCACTGCATAGTAGAAAGTCAACAGATACATGTTTATTGATTAATTGGAATCAGTTTTCCAAAGCCCTGTCCTACAATACCACTAATAATGTCAACGTTCCTTCCACCTCTAATATTCTGTGATTCTCGGCCAACTGTAAATAATGTACTTGCATCACCAAACCAATGGATGTGATTGTAATACCACCAAAACCATTAGCTTTCGATCTTTGAAGCTACTTATAAGAATGTTTCAGCAAAAAAAGAGAAAGGACTCAGAGTATATAAAATAATAAAATCCACCTCAGTTTCAGCGAGAAAAATAAACTCCCAACCAATACGAAGATACCTTTTCCCATAACTAAACTTCTACAACATTCACTATAAAACTGTTGGAGCAGTAACCATTTCTCAGCACCACAAATGAAAGTTAATCAGTCTCCCTGCTCTAAACTAAACTGTGTCACAAGAAAAGACTGTTTTACTCACACTCTCGCTGAAGATGAGTGCAAAACCAGAAGAGAAGAATTAATTTATATGTGGATACTTTTATTAGAATTAATTTATATATGGAATTTTAATTACAGGATGCAAGGCTGGGATTAATTTAATTTTTGTTTCAATTTACGAGGACGCACTTGGTTAATGGACTGCCTTTGGAAAAAAAACCCAACACTTTATTGAGGGAATCTCATCTGTGTGATTTACTGTCCATGTTGAGTTCCTTTCATTACACAAGAAATTATGATTTGCCCTTGAAGTTGAATCCACTGCAGGGGTGAGGGGGTGATGCCAGTACTGTAGTATAATCTACTATTTCTCAGGAAAGCAGCAGATTCAAAAGAAGCCTTGTTTGGCTTTCTTGTCATAAACTTCTTACCCTGTGTATTCAGTAGACATATGTGCATCACTGATTAATGCTTAAATCCCTTGCTGACATTATAAGCTTTAAAGCAATTTTACCTTAAAGAGAGAGAGAGAGTATGCATAGCCTTTTCTTATAGAAAATCTCTCTTAAACTAAAGTTTTGAGGCAAAGAAAAGGAAGCAAAGGAAAGGAAGGCAAAAATTGAAAGGGGAGACCCAAATATAGAAAAAGAAAACAGAACATAAGGGAAAAGAATACTACCCGAGGAAGTATCCTTGAATAACCTTGTTTAGAAAATTGTGGAAAATAAGCCAAACTCTGTAATCCCGTTATAAACTGTTAGCTTAAGGCTTTAGTCACGGAGAAACCGTGTAATGAGATTAAACCACATAAGAAAACATGGTTGTCTGCTGCTTGCTGGAAGAACAAAACAAAGAAAAGCAATAAATGAACAATTACAGTCTTGTGTTTCTCCACCCGCCTCTCCTGCTTCAGAAACAAAATAATGAGGAAGGAAGATCAACTGATAATGCAAATACCAAACCCCAGCCTTCCCCAGCTGCACATCTTTGAAGAGAACACATCTGCTTTCATTGCTCACTTCCTAATATTCTTCTTTTTATGATAAAAGAATGGTGTGATGTTAAAGGGAAAGATAAGTTCTGCTGATCATTCCCTCTTTGTAGGAGTTCCCTTTCTTGTTACCTAAGAAGATGCATAGTGAAAGCATTCTACTTCCCTTTGGTATTTCCTCCTCAACCCCAACTCTGACATCACACCCCACCAAGTTTTCATTTTCTTTTCTACTTGCAACTACTCAATTCCACCAATGTAGCCATAGGTAATAAATAAATGCAAGAGGGTGGCTGTGTGCCAATAAAACTTTACTTACAAAAAAAAAAAAAAAAAAGAGAGAGAGAGATCAGTCTTTGGGCTGTAGTTTGCAGACTCCTGGCCTAGATGATGATATGAGAAGTGGAAACACATGTTTGGGACCCTTGGATGAAATTGGGGCCCCTACATTTTATTCCTGAATTAAATTTTTGTACGCGTCCTTCATGGGTTTAAAACATGGATCTGTCACTAAGGATACTGGACACACAAGGGAGGTGAGAGTGATGGTGAAGAGTATTCTTGCTTGTGGGGCCAACTGATGTCCTTCAAAGTCCAAGAACCTCCATTCCTAGGCTCTCAGATGACTGCCTGTGATCCCTCAACAGATAAAGCATATCCTTTAGTGGGCGGGTTTGCCCTAACAGTCCTAGGTAATGCCTAATCTCACAAGAGCTTAGGCTGGCTTGTTTCAGCTCACCTTAGAGTCATAAACCCCACCGCCCTTCACGGACTCTAAACTTCTCACCTCACCTACAACCCATCTGAGACTTGTGCACAAGCCATCAGGCACCTCATGACCTGACCTTTTAAAAAATCCCAACAGACGACCCTAGGTGCTTATGCAGGCACCCCTCGTCTGTGTGGCCCGTGGTGCATCTATGCAGTGTACCCTAATAAACTCCTTTTCTATTCTCATCCTTTGCCTTTGGTAAGCTCTTTTACCACCCACGACACCAGCCATCCTTGTCCCCCGACACTGATCATTTTCTGTCACCTAATGTCAAAGGTGTGGTTGCAGAAGATGCGAGTATAATAAGGGGCAGTGATGGAAAGAAAGGCTTCCAGTCCCCCGAATGGACCACTGGCGTAGTGCCAGCCGTAAAAATGCATTCCGTTCATTGGGAATGGTCTTTCTCATAGTTGGACCCTCGACCAGTAGTATGAAAATCACCTGGGATCCTGTTAGAAACGCCAATTCGCTGGAACCACCCAGTCCTCCTGAAAAACTTGGGAGGTGGGGCCCAGAGCCTGTGTTTTAACAGGCCTGCCAGGTGACCTGGATGCACACTCCAGTGTTAAAATCACTTGCTATTCTAGAGAGTCTTCCATTCATCTCAGCTGCCAAATCTACATTCAAATAGAATAACTATTATCAGGATCTTGTATATTCATGGAGAGTTTTTGTCTTTCAGTAGGAGAAAATAAAGAATAACTCAAAAAGGTGGTAGAAGGGGATAATACTGAAAAGTATTATTCTGAATCCATTGAAACCGAGCAGGACCCTGTTGGGTCTTTCCTGGTACAAATCCTTTCAAGGTCTCCTATTTCTTGTTTGGGAGAAATAGGCTTCATTCAGACTCTCTGACCTTCCCTAGTTCCAAAGGGCAGATTCAAACAGTTGCTAATCAGGGAAGGGAGGGGATGCAGAGACAGGAAAGGAACAGTCAAAAAACAATAGTGCAGCCTTGGGGGAGGGTCCTGGTTCCTTCCCAAACAATATACATAACAATATCTTTGCATTCTTCCTCTGGAACTAAGGCCCCCACCCAGGTGGAGCACAAGATTCCTGGAGCACCACTCTGTCACCTCAGCATCAACCCATCAGAAGAAAGACACACACCCTGCAGCCCTCACCCCAAATTTTGCCTATAAAAACTTCTTCCCAAAAAACATCAGGGAGTTTGAGTTTTTTGATCATGAGCCACTTGTTCTCCTTGCTTGGTCCTGCTCCAAACCTTTCTCTGCTCCAAACTCTGACCTTTCAGTTTGTTTGGCCTTACTGTGTGCCAGTCACATGAACTTTTGTTTGGTAATACCTTAATTACAGATTATTTGTATTTGAAGACAAATTTTACATTCCACATGTGCCTAGTTTCTGGCTCTTTCTTTTTTGTAGCCTAATCCACTTTTAATCTTTTCTTCTATGAGTGTGTGCTCATGGGATGCAAAGAGATTTTTATTATTAACCAAGCACAATAGAATTTGGAAAGTAAATCCATACTAAATAAAGTACATTTCGCTCAGTGAAAAATCCACAAGTGTGGACTAGGGTATTGCTCTGGATGAGCTATTTTTATGGTGATGCAAGTAATTCTGGATATATAACATGAAGCATGAGTATCTCTTTAAAAGAAAGGTAAGGAAGCCTCTGGTACCGTAATTATCAGCTCCCAGACAACCCTGGTCAAAAGCAAAGAGACCTGTAAACATTCAAGTTCACACTTGGGATTGTGTCCAGATGGGAATAAACTGCCACGTAGGACCTAGAGACCTAATACACAGAAGTTTGTGTGCAAGTGCAGATGTCCTCCCTCCAAGCAGATCAGATGGTCAGGATGATGTCTTTCATGCAAAAATGCACTCCCCTTTGCAGTGACTGAACTGTTCTGCCTGTGGCCAAACCTGAAGCACAGAAAGCACATCAGAGTGAGGTTGTAAACTCTGAGCAGAAAAACGAAGGAGGCACAGAAAGTAAGGGGAAGAAGGGAGGGGAGAAAGGAAGGACTTCCTCATTTAATTCTCATCTAATGAGCCCCCCTGAGACCCAAACTCTGCCACAGCCTACCTCCTCTGGCAGCCTTCAGAAACAGGTCTAATCCCCTTTTAAACTCAGATTCAGCACCCGGGCAGTTATGTCAGCTGTGTGTATTAAGCATCTCATAGCATGGTATGGCAATATCCATTTCTACAGTCAATCTTGTTGGAGGAAAATTGATTAATACGTTTTGCTGGATTTTCAGCATTTGGACAGCAGCAGCATCTAAAAACATGGCGGGGGCGGGTAATAGCTCCGTGGTAGAGCACAAACTTGGATGCATGAGGTTCTGGGTTCAATCCCCAGTACTTTCATTAAAAAAATAAAGAAAAATAAAAACATGTTAACCAAAATTAAACTAAAAAAAGCAGCAGTAGTGATTGTCGACCTTGTAAAGGAAAAAGTGGCTCTGGCAGCCACAAACCCTGCTCTATAGAATCCATTCACAGAGACGACAGTCCTGAAGGCTGGCAATGTGGTCTTGATCAGAGTGATTGCTCCTCTACCCCTTCATCCAGCCTTCTTCTGATCACCACTTGGATGAAAAGAACCAAGGGAAAGAAGCCATGGTTCTGGGGAAAGATATCCTTGTTAGAAAATGTTACTTTGAAATTTAAAAGAAGTAACTGGCCTTCAATATAACTGCAGAGGCCAATGTAAGTTCATGATTGTGTGTAATTCTTGATGAGAATATTCCCCATGTAGTGCCTTAGAGTAGTACAGACTGATAGCTCATTAATTTTGTACATACGAAGGTCACCTAATATAGCTAGCTATTTTTTCCCAAATTTTCTACTTAGGAGAGAAGGAAAACATTGCAAAGAATAGCCAGAAAAAAAATTTAATATGACCCTAATTTAAATCAAGTTTACTGTAGCTAACTAAAGAGTAATTCAAAATGTTCAAATAAAGGACAATGAAATTAAAATTAAAATGAGAGCCAAGCCACCCCAGGAACAAAATATTTGAGAAGGAAATTCTCTTCACCAAAGAATTACGCTGATTAACTTTGCTGTATTCGTTTGTGCAGAGATTTAGCAAAACAGCAAATTTATCACTGAACGCCTTGAAGATGGGTTAATTTAAACATAGTCAAGACACCATCATCATTGGATAGTTACTGAGCCAGAGCCCCTAATTATATGCTATCATCTGCAGCAATACCAAGAATGTCAACAAGTCCAACTCTCCACCCACTGTATCTTCCCTCTCTTCTCCACCAAGTAATAGAGAGCAGTACTTGGAAACGTTGTTCACAACTATCCAACCTCCTCACTTCACAAGTAAGGGTGGAAAGCAGTTGAGAGATGAAGAAATCTGTCCAAAATTAGACAAAATTAGCCAGGAGCACCTTCAATCTCCAAATCCAGGCTAGCCCCAAAAAGCACTAGATGAGGAACTGGGAGACAGTTCTCCACCTGCTTTAGCCATTTAACTGATTGGCAAATCTGAAAACCAGTGGGGATCTCTGCTTCTTTATACCTATTAAAGGAGGGGAGGGGCACTCCTTGGCCCTTTCAGTTACTTTTACAGCCATTCTAGTGAGACGCAGCCATTTAATCCAAGCATTGTAGTTTTGGGCATTTTTCCTTCTAGCACAGTAGGTGGGAGTTTTAATAGTCAAGTCCTAGGCATTAACTTACGACTGGGGCCTCTGCTGGTTCTAATTGAGGGGTAGTTGCCTTTTCAAAGTTAAAGGTTGTTAGAGAGAGGGGTGTAACGGCCAGTCTGGACTTTGTGTGGAGAAAATTGATCCAAATTTTCACTGCTGACTTTCATGACACAGATTCCTTATCCTTAGTAAGGGTAAGAATTACTAAGAGTAGATCAGGGAAATCTGAATGTGACACAAAATCTTTTGATTTTGATTATTGAATGGTCTTTGACAATGTCTTATTTTATAGCCTAATATCGGGGAGATGAAAGTACCATTAGTTGGATTTATAATAAGTTGAACAACTGCACTGCATCCAAAAAATATTGGTTAATGGGATCATCCGTACTTAAAGGGAAATGTTTCAAACACCCTGACCTCTGAATGTTACAGTCAAAAAAGAAAACAAAAAACAACAACAAAAGAAAAATCCAGAAACAGTTGTCTAGGGGAGTAGCACAGAGCTCGATCCTTGATTTTGTTCAAGTTCAATATTCTTATAAATGAAGAGGAATTAATAGAATGGCCTCACTTAGGCTAACAGATTGCTTATTCTTATGCTTCCCCTTAAAATGGTCAACTAACCTGACTGACCAGTTGCTACTTACAGCTCCAGGCCATTGTTAAGACTAAAGGTATTAATTTTACTGTTTCTGCTTTATTTCAGTCATCGAAAGTAATAAACATGCTTGGTCTCTGAGTCGTTCTCCAGGGAGAAGGTCCCGGGACTGTAACCTTACAAAACAGCCTGAATCACCAAGAAGACCACGCCTTGGGCGCTTCTAAGATGAAGAGATGGAAAGAGCGACAACCACCAGCCTCTACAGACTTGGTCACCTGGAGACACCGTGACGCCACTCTGACTCTGATGAGAAGAAAATCATTCTGTTGCTTGTTACCGATGCTTTACTGTTTGAGCTGTGGCTGTATAATCCCCCTGCCCCAACCCCAAGGTGGGCTCACAGTTTTGAAGGCACCAGCCTGCTGTGAGTTCCCTTTGTCCCGCAAAGCAATAAAGCTGCCTTTCTTCTTCTAATCTCCAAGACCCTGTCTCTGAGTTTCAATTTGGCTCATCAGGGACGGGGGCTGATCTTTCGGCAACATAAAGAATGTGGTCTAATTAGTAGATGGTAAAGAAAAAAAAATCTAGGATGGTCTCTAGCATCTCTAGTACGGGATGTTTTGGGAATCCATCCCAAACAAAACTGTCAGATATATTTATACAAAACAAAATGGTCAAGTACATCTGTCAATAGACTAAAACAATGAGAATAAAGATGAAATGTTGTAGAGATAAATCTAAAGACTTACATTTACACTAAAACCAAAATCAATTGGATAAATACAAGCAAAAGAATCCTGTCTTGACAGTAGTTAAGGCGAGAGCCATCCAGGGAATTTGTTGACCAAAAGTTCCGTCTGAATTAAAAGTCTGAGGGGCCTTCTGAAAAGAAGCTAAAGCAAATAGTTGATATTAAAAAAAAAAAAAACACAACACAATCTAGAGAATAAAGGATGTTACAAAACAGCTGGAGAGTTAGGCCATTTCTAAACACTGAACCTTGCGTGGAACCTGAGAGACTGAAGGTTGTTCCAAGAAAGATGACAAGAATACGGAGAATAACAAAGCTGTACTGTTTGAGAAATGGCTGAAGGAAATGGTGTTATTTTGTTTGCAAAGATGACCCAGTAAGTGAATAAAAGCTCTTTTATAACATTTGATGAGGCGCTTTGGAGATGATTATTCAATTTATTTGTACATATTCAACCAAGAACCCAGGACCAAAGAGTTGAAATTAGGGAGGGCATTTATTTTGCGTTAAATATAACAAAGATGTTGCTATAGATTAGAGTCTTCAAAACAAGTAGTTTATTCTCCCTCACTTCATGCATAATCATGAAGGCTCAGACCATGATGAAAGAAAGAAAGAAAGAAAGAAAGAAAGAAAGAAAGAAAGAAAGAAAGAAAGAAAGAAAAGAAAAGAAAAGAAAAGAAAAGAAAAGAAAAGAAAAGAAAAGAAAAGAAAAGAAAAGAAAAGAAAAGAAAAAAGGAAAGGAAAGGAAAGGAAAGGAAGGAAGGAAGGAAGGAAGGAAGAAAGGTAGAAAGGAAGAAAGAAAGAAAGAAAAGTTTTGTTTATTTGCCAGGATGTTAACTTGATGGTCTGCAAAGTTTCTTCCCTTGTACCCTTGTAGTTTCTATGATTCTATGAATAATTTTTCCTATCCTAAAAGAATGGTAGCAGTGATGGGGAATTTTCTTCTAATAGGAATTAGATCAGTGATGATATTTGCTTACAAACACACAGTAATAGTAAGCCTACTTCTTTAAGGAGTAAGGGATTTCTAAAGTAAAATATTTGTGCAATTTTATATTTTATATCACTACTGAAATTATTTTCCTATAATCCCTTATTCAGTAATCTGCATGGATTTACTATCATAAAATTAAATTTCTCACATGAGGTATTTTCTCATACCTTTGAGACAGGATCTAGGCTATATATAAACTGATCAAATGAATGAGAAGTTGCTTGATTTGGTGATCAGCTTTTCAAAACCAAGTCCATTAAAGCCTAGGATCAGAAACTGCCTTAAAAAGTATGTAGAATAAACTTTCCTTCATGCTTGACTAACAAATTGGAGCATGACTGATGTTTGTTACTGTTGTTTTTTTTTTTTTTTTTTACTTTTTAGAAAAAAAACCTCATTTCTCAGTAGAATTTTGTTTGTTTTCTTAAAAATCAGAACATGTTTAGAAAGCAAAGACAAGACAATAAAAAACAAATAAGCAACCTTCTCCCTTCCCCTACCTCCAAACTGGACCCGTGGAAGAGGAGGTTATCCAAAGTGGTTTTTAAAATACTCAGGGGAAAGTTAGTTCACCTTCGAAATCAGCAACTCAAAAGACAGTTGAGAGTCAAAAACTACTCTGAGTGGGTCTCTTCAAATGTCACTTGTCTTTGTCTCACGTGGATTCTCAATGTGGTTCAGTAGTTTTTTATCTTTAACTTCTGATTCACAAAGCCCTGGTCCCACTCCTTGTAGCCATCAGTCTTGGCAAGATCTTATCCAAGCATTCAGTATCCCCCACTCCCACTTTCCATAGATGCCATCCCCTCAGTTAATGAGATAAAGGGAGCTATTAAGAATGAGTGCCCTCCCCCAATGTTCATAGCAGCACTATTTACAATAGCCAAGACATGGAAACAGCCTAAATGTCCATCAACAGATGACTGGATAAAGAAGAGGTGTTATATTTATACAATGGAATACTATTCAGCCATAAAAATGACAACATAATGCCATTTGCAGCAACATGGATGCTCCTGGAGAATGTCATTCTAAGTGAAGTAAACCAGAAAGAGAAAGAAAAATACCATATGAAATCACTTATATGTGGAATCTAAAACAAACAAACAAACAAAGCATAAATACAAAACAGAAATAGACTCATAGACACAGAATACAAACTTGTGGTTGCCAAGGGGGTGGGGAGTGGGAAGGGATAGAATGGGATTTCAAAACTGTAGAATAGATAAACAAGATTATACTGTATAGCTCAGGGAAATATATACAAGATCTTGTGGTATCTCACAGAGAAAAAAATGTGACAATGAATATATGTATGTTCACGTATAGCTGAAAAATTGTGCTCCACACTAGAATTTAATACAACATTGTAAAATGATTATAAAGCAATAAAAAATGTTAAAAAAAAAAAAAAAAGAGTGCCCTCAACTTCACTATTCTGTTTTTTTGGGGTTTTTTTTTTTTTTTTTTTTGATCCCTCTTAATGTCTTCTCTGTTTCTTATCTTTTCTCCAAGCCATACTACACTCTTCTGCCAGACTCACCTTCCTAAGGCCTAACTCTGCCCATGACATCTACCTAGTCTAATTCTATTAAGGCTAACCCACAGCCTATGGAAAAGTCATTAGTCCTGCCTGGTACTTAGGGCCCTTAATTCAATCTCTAATCAACTTACTTTTCTGGTCTCTCTTGCAAATCACTTTTATGCAAGTGTTCTCTTGCTCCCATGTTTAGAATCATATCCCACCTCCCAATACCCCAACCCCTGGGCAACTGCCATCTAAAGTGCTTTTTCATCATCGTTAACTTCCTAAGGACTTGCCTCCCTCTTGAAGGCAAATAACAACCCCTCTTCTCTTGCCCTCCCAATTGCCTGGGCATTTATCTGTATTTTGAAATAGATGGATGTGTGTCTTATAGCCACTACCAGATCATAAACTCCTCGAGGGACATGCTGCTTCCTGAATGTTCCATAGCATCTGCTTCTAACAGGTATTCAATGCTTATTTGGGGGGGCCTTGGGATGCTTAACATTTCTTTTCCCCTCTCTAATGCAAATGGAATTGGTTTATCAAATGGGGCAAACCCAGTGCGGTGACACCTAGAAGAGGCTAACCTGCTCTGTCACATCTCCCTCAGTTCTCCTTGATGACATCTCTGCCATCCATGGCTTTCTGATCACTTTCAATTACCAAAAAAAAAAAAACCAAAAAAAAACCAAACCCTCATTCAGGTAAGCAACTCTGATTCATTCTCAGGTATTAAAATATGACAGTCTAGACTAAATTAAACTGAGATCTTACACATGGCCATCGAGTACCCTCAGGGTCATAAAAACAAAGAAAGAAGGAGAAACTGCCATCGACCAGCAGAGACGAGAAGGTATGACAGCTGAATGAAATGCGGTACCACCACTTGAAGTCTAAACAGAAAGAGGAAAAACTGGTGAAGTCCAAATCAAGTCTCTAACTTTGTTATTAGTAAGGCAACAATGTCAGTTTGCTACTTTTAAAATACAATTTTTCAAATTAAAAAATGGAATCGTACCTCTGTTCTAAGTGTCACCCCCTCCCACCCCCAGCCCTTGCCCCGCCCACTTTTGCTCTCTCAGTAATGTTTACAGGCTCCAGGCAGGGTCTCCTCAACAATTTTGAGGAATTCATCTCTATCCTCAAACTTCCTTGATAATTTAAAAAAAAAAAAAAAAAGTTCTATTCACTATCCTGTCACATACAGAAAATTAGCATGTACTGCAGCTAGAGGTCATCAGTGAAGAGAGACTGTGTGATAACAAACTTAATATGTCCCTAGGTTATATAAAAAGACCAAGATACAGACGCAGGGATATTTAAAGCATGGGTAGATCCTGGTTTGTGAGACAGGAGATCAGTTCTGCCTAAAGCCAGGGAAGAGATTAACAGCTTCTCAAAGTGCCCCATTCTTTCCAAGTGTTATTTGTGAATGTCAGTTTCAAAAGGGAACATTCCTACCACACTGAATCTTGAGAAGAGAATTACAAGTACATTTAATGGCAGAGAAGCTTAAGAATGAATGGAGACCTTAAAGGATGTGACCTGAGGGCAGGACAGAAAGAGAGAGTTACATAAATCTGTCAGTAACTGACACAAATCCATCGGATTCTAAGGATCTGTCAATAGAATTTCAGGGGTTCAAGGTTACGCTTCACTCGGAAGCACCTTTCCAACGCTTCAGAGACAGCTCACCTCTCTTGGACATGACGCTTTTACTGGGAATGAGTATTCCAGTATAGTTAGTGTTTCAATGATTTGCAGCTATCGACTTTTAAGAGAGATGTAATCACACAGAAAGAACTCTGACATTTCCATGACATTTTCTGCTGAAAGGGGAAAAAAATGATTTTCCTTTTTTTCTTTTTGACTCAATGCTGAGTTAGAAATGGAGGGGGAAAAAAAGGGGGAGAGGAGCTTTCTGTCCACAAATAGTCTTCTCTTATTTCCTACTATGAATGACATGCCCCTGTGTTCCCTCTTATGTCATTGTTTTCTCAAACGTCTTATGTTCCTCTGATAGCATCAGCTGAGGGTACGTTATAGAGATGCTTAGGCCATCATGCTGAAATTGGAGACTTTTCAGATATAACATGTTTTATATTCAAGATTTTTATTTGCCATGGGACTGTCTTTCTGGTCTTGTTTTCATTATTGACAGGGAAAATGTTTGCCAATTTTCCTTTCTGATTTTTTTTTTCCTGGCATATTTAAAGAAAAAAAAAAGTGAGACACAAGTTGAGGTTCTGTAAGGAACGCAGGGTATGAAATGCAGAGGTATTATCCGCAAGGGAAATGTCAAAATGCTCATCTTAGACAATCGCTGATTTGACAACAATGTTGTCAGAAGTCACTTCTCACTGTTTTCACGTGAACTGAAAAGACTGGGTCACTAGGTGTCCCTTTCTTTACTCTCAGGACAGCAGGATGCTGACAGACAATATGTAATCTTCTTTAGAGATCTCTGGAGAACCACACCCCTTCAGTTTTGGAAGATACACCTAGAGTTCTGACTGAGGGCCACACATTGATTAGGTCACCTTCCAAAGGGACCTATAATGTCAGTCACCCATCTTATAGCACAGTTTGTCCTCCTGACCAATTGAGAATCATTATTTTATTTTTCGTAATTCCATTAAGTAATATTTCTTAAACATATAGGACATTTATTTCACAAACAGGAGCTTTGGCAGCCAGAGATAAGAGTAAGGGTTGCTGAAACTTTACAATCTGGTTGCCAAAGGTAGGCAGAAAAGCAAAGGAAACCAATTTGGAAAGCATTGGTAGTGGATAATCTATTCTGGAACAGTCTGGAATCCATCTGCTCTGAGTTTAACCTCCTGGCACAAACACCAACACACTTTCCAACATTTCTGTGCTAATTAGGATGATGATTCCACATGCTCTAGAAGCAATGTGATGATGAACTAAGGCTCCCCAGGGTTGGACAGAAAGTCACCAGTGTGGGAGCCAAAGTGTGTCTTTCCGTTTGCACTTAGGTAATACTCAGCCCATCCTCCACCTGGATGTTACCATACAGTTTGGGGATTTAATTAAAGAAATATGTGGTTCTTCAGGGAATAGAGACGAAGGAATGAGGGGCTCAAGCAATGTAAGCGGGAAAGAATTAGACCAGCTCTCAGGCTACTTGGTTCCTCGTTTGGTGTCTACTAGATACCAGCTCTATGAGATTACACTACACGTGTCATCATGTGTTTGTAAGTTGAAATAATTTCCTAGCCTTAAAAAAACCCACTTCTCTCATGTACATCATAATTTAGTTGGGATCACCCCCAAGAGATACACTGTGTTCTAAAGGAAGCATTCCTATTACTGACATTTCCCAGAGGAGGCTTCCTAAAAATATGATGGCCAACACAGAGCCCACCCCGTGTGTGAGACTAAAAGTAGAGAAGAAAGAAGGACAGCTGGAACGTGCTGCACAGAAACGAGCACACTTGCTTCTCACTCCCTGTAGATGCAGCAATACCAACGGAGCGAATGACAAAAGTGAAGAATTTGATGGGAAACTCCCAAAGCACCATACTACGCTACGTACAGAAGGACTCAATTTCTCCTCAACAGAAGTGGTCAGTCATTGGCTCCTGAACCACCCCCCAGCTGGGTGCTTCACAAGGGACTGCAGAAGGTAAAATGTTTAAGGTGACAATATCCACTTAGGAGATATATTTTCTAAAGGAAAGGAAATTTTCCAAGGTCAAACCCACTTCAGGAAGTGCTGGGCATGGAACACAAAAGTCATGTAATTGCCAGGATGAGTATGATTCACTCAAGAAATAAATTTGATAGTGTGTCTAGAATCAAAAGAGCAAGGGAAAGCATGTGACGGATGAGAAGAGGTGGGTAAGGGAGGGAGCAGGGGTCTCAACCAGGTAGACACACTAAGGCTAAACAGAGGAGTTCAGACTTCATCCTAAAAGCCATTAAACTTTAGTGAACAGTTTTACGCAGAGAGTGACATGGCCAGATATATTTATTATTGTTGTTGTTGTTGTTGTTGTTGTTGTTGTTATTATTATTATTATTATTATTATTTTAATTAAAACCCCTCTGGCCACAGTGGGGATGACTGTGGAGGAGTCAAGTGTTGATACAGCTGCTGATAACACATGAAGATGCGAAACATATTTAGGAGATAAAATGATGGGAAATTCATAAATAATTGGGAATTCTGGAGGAGGGGAGATGAGGAAGACGCCCGGGTTGAATTCACATCGGCACCACCTGAGTAAGTATGTGGATACCTCAGTCTAGAATGAAAACCTGGGTAATCACAGAAATTGGAGAGTAATCAGCGCACAGAAGTGTGGCCGAAAGTCCCAATAAGTAAGAAATTTCAGAGGGAAAAAGCATACAGTGATCAAAAAAATTCCAAAGCCTCCCTTTTCTGCTTTCTCTTCTACTCTCTAACATATTATCCACTTAACTCTGAAGTTGTTTTTTCCCCCTCCAAATCACATATATAAGCATTTATATTCTTCATATTTCCACACTATGACACTACATACTGAAGTGCGCTAATGATGATTACCATTTTTAAGTGCCTATTATATACCACATAGCATGCCATATAATTTAGCTTTAATTGCTCTACAGATTTCCAAAGCAGAAATCACTATCCCTAATTTATAGATAAGAAATTGAGGTTTAAAGATTTTACATAACTGTCCTAAAGTCACACAGTGAGTGTCAGAACTAGAATTCTAATCTTGGTCTCGAATAGCTGACACATTCATTGTCTTTTCACTACACCTAGGCTGCTATTCTCCATAACTCTTCAAAAGACCAAAGAAAACACCCAACATAAGACTCTAACAAGAGGGTGCATTTAAAAGTTTTGGAAAAGGGCATTTGTTGAGTTCAGCCAACTGGGATATATCACTCACCAGTGTATGCTCAGATACGTGCTTTGTATCAAGGGGCAGCTGAAGAATTAACCAACGTATGAGTGAAGAAACCAACCTTCCCTTAGAGAACTGGAAGTCCACGTGACAGTGTGTAAGTAATTAGGAATGTAACTGTATGTTGTACCCATCACTATGGTAGGGAATGGCTCTCAGGATTTCAAAGAGGTGTAAGAGCTGAATGTGGTCTTGAAGCTCTCCCAGGAATTATGCAGGGCAAGGTGGCAGGAAGGGAACTCTTTTCCAGCCGCAAGGTGAAAGTCACACGTCTGGAGGAGGCAAGCTGTAAGCTGAAACCAGCCCAAGTTTACAGGGGCTGGTACTAGAAGTGCTTGTCAAGAGGGGGTCCCTGGGTTTGAGAGGAATAAATAAAACTGATGATTAAAACCAAGAATAACACCACAGACTAAACACACCTTCGCCATTTTACTGATACTTATTCTAATCACTTTAGCAACAAACATTCCTACATCACTGTCAAAATTCTAAAACCAGACCTAAAAGACATGAGGAAGAAAGCCAACCACTTGACAATGTAAATTTAGGTCAGCAAATTGCAGCCTGTGGGCAAAATCTAGCCCACTGCCTGTTTTTGGACAGCCCATGAGCTAAGAATGTTTTTTGCATTTTTAAATGGTTGGAACAAACTCAAAAGAAGATTATGTAACATGGGAAAAATTATATGGAATCCAAATTTGAGGTCTCAAAAATAAGATTTTATTGAAACGTAGCCACATCTATTCCTTGGTCTGGCAGCTCTCATGCTACAATAGCACATTTGAGCAGCTGTCACCAAGACCGCACGGCCAACAGAGCCCAAAATATTTACTATCTGGCCCTTTAAGAAAAAGGCTGCCAATCCCTAGGGTAGAAAGGTCCCTGCTAATTTCATGGACTATTTTTCCATGGAAAGAAGCACTTCCATCTTCAGAGTCTGTAGACTTGATATCTAGTTCTTTTGAGGAGAATAAAGAATTTGAACTCAATAGCTCAATACCTTTCAGACCTACAGTTCTATGATCAACCTTACCCTGTATACCCTGAGCCTCACCACAGACAACACACAGTTTTTAACACTAAAGGAAATAAACACTGTGAATACTTCTTTTAAGGAATAGTGCACTTACTTTGCTTTTATCACAAGAAAAACTGCTTTAAAACCTGGACAAGAAGACTGTTACTTTTACTTTATACACTGATGATAGTACCAGCAAACCCTGAACCTGACTCTTGCTTTATGAGCCTCCATCTTGTAAGAGAGATCATTTCATTTAAGTCAGCTATATCCTCTAGCATGTTCGTCCTTTTTTTTTTTAAACCAAAGTTCAAAACACACAATTTGACAGATTTTTTTTTCCAGGTCCTCTTCCATATGTAAGAAGGAATCAGAACTCCATAGCATATAATACATTGGAAATTCTAGAGCAAAGGCATTTTGGGGGGAATGATAGAGATGAATGCTTAAAAGTCTGGATGCCCAAAAACTATAATATAGCATCAGTGAAAGTCAGTCCTTGCAGGCATCAAGCAAAAAAAAAATGTGGTCCTGTTAACACCAGGCTTCATCCAATGGTCCAGTCCCAATTCAACACTGGATCCAAACCTGGGGTGCTTAGTCAGTGTTAACTACAAATGGACTGAATAGTTCGTCTAAGCCACCCAGAACATCAGATGCTTCGTGGACATAAGATCAAGACCCCTCCTCCACCGTCTCAGTCTGACACTCCTCCAAACCCATAAATACACACAGAATTATGCACACAGCTAAATTTTCCCCTTGGATACATCCTATTCAGTTTCTCTGCCTTTCACCCTTTGATCTGTAGTTCCTATTTCTAAGAAACTTGTTTCTGAAATTCTCCTGTATGATGAATTGCACTCCCTGACTTTGTACCTTTGCAAAAGAGGCGAAGCATATTAAACATATGAATCAAATATTCCTTCCTGTCAAGAGACAGAAAAACACACCTTTATATTTATTTACATTTGCAAGTAATATGTCTCAATCCGTGCGTGCCTGGATTCATATTTTATCGAAATATGTTGCATCAACTCCCGGTCTGAGATGCATGCTTCAAACACTAGCTGGAATCCGTGGGCTTTGCTAGAATTCTCAGGAACTCATGTTCAGAGAATATAGGGACATTTGTGTGGTGGCAGAATTTGATGTAATGAAGTAATGTGAGTTGTAGATGCATTTCAAAGCAGGTGGAGGCACAAAGCAGAGGCTGATTTTTACATATCTGACTCTGCAAGTTTTAGAAGTTGCCTCCTCCTCAGGCAAATTCAAGAATTTATGCTTACCTATGATGGTTCATGAGAGCAGAGTTTAAAGATAAAAGTAGCAGCTTTCTAGAAACAGCAGGAACTGCATCTTTCATCCCTATACAATTCAAAGTCCTTCATTTGGCATTTAGTACCTTCCAATGGCAGATTCCTAACTACTTCCACCTGAATCTTATTTACCCACTAGGAAGGCCAGTCGTGGTGGGTTAACTTCCAGGGATCTCTTTCACACCTTGACTCTCCAAGTTTCCTCTGCCTAGAGGTCTCCTACTCTCTTCAGATGGCTAAGTCCTCCTCTTTTTTTAGTACTCAGTTTAGGGATCACCTTCTCCAGGAAGCTTCTCTGACCTTTATGGAAAGGCCAAGTCCTCGGTGATTACATCTTCTCTGCATTGATCTCTCTACAAGAATCTCTTGTTTATGTACAAAGGTTCCAACCTGACTACAAAATATGCAAAAAAAAAAAAGTCTGTATTGTATTTATTCCCAAACTCCATTGTTTTGCACTTACAAGATGCTTATTAATATTTGTGAGATGGATCTCCCACTGTTTCTAACAGACTATTAGAAAGCATGCTGACTCCTGATTCAGTAAAGACAATGGTAAGTAGTATAACACAGATCAAAAAGTGTAGAGGCAACGAGGGGGCAGGCAGGAATAAAAGAAAGAGGATGGTCATGAGATAGTGCATCAGAAAAGTCATTTTTCTACAAAGAGGTTCTCCCCAAAATATAGGAAAAAAATATTCTTGAAAACAGCACCTGAAAGCTCCAAAGAGGCTCCTCCTCACTGGACCATGTCACAGTCATTCCTGTATTTATTCCACAATACACATTGTTTGCCTCATTCTAAAATATCATCAGCCTGCCCCACTGCTCATCCATCGTCTCCTCCTGAAAATGCCCCTTCATTTCTCTGAAACCTAGAAATCTAGTATTTTTGTTTGTTTGTGTCCAATGCTTTTTGCATAATATCTGCACATTATTTCATGCTAAATTGATATCCAGTCATTTTCGTGTGCAAGTATTCTCTCAGCTACAATACTATAAACTTAAGGGAAGAGATGGGTACTTTCATCCTCTCTTTGCTTTCTCTGTGATGCTAGGCAAAAATGCATGACACATGTAACTGATTTCACTCAAATCAAAGAAATAAAAAACCTAAGGAAAATAAGATGTGAACAACTTCCTTTGGGGAAGACTTTGAAGGGGACATCTCCTTGCCCTAAAGATTTGTCTGATTCAGATTTGAGCTACAAACCACTGGCTGAAAAGGTAGCAAAGCATAAGGTTGTATGCTTACTTTAAGACTGCTCATTACCTCCTTACTTTGGCCAATTAGATCTTAGAGATCCAGTCTCTAAGTGGTACCCAGATGTTGTAGGAACTGTCCAGTGTAGGTCATCTCTTTCCCTGGCACAGTGGCCATGGAGTTCCTGTGCTGAGATGTTGAACATCACAGGGTCCTGGAGCCTCTTAGCATGTATCTGTGAGTAAATACTTAAAGCAAAGTTCCTGCTCAATCAGGTTGAACACATTGTCTCGGTTGTGTTAAGCTACTGAAATTTTGGTGTTTGTTACTGCAGTAGATCCTTGTCCTGATAAATACAGCAGAAATTACTTTTAGCTTTTCAAAAAGCTTGGAAATTTACAGATTCCTTCAAAGGTCTAGTCCCTTCTCCATTATTCCAGTTCCCAGAAGTTTCAAAAGGGGTTGAAAAGGAAGGAAATCACAAACAATGGCTTCATCACAGCCTGGTCACAACTTTGCTTTTCAAACATTTCCATTAACCTCAGTTAATTCATTATGCTTACTTATTTTTCTGTTCCCCATAACTTACTCTCATAATGTGTTCCAAAATTCCCCTGGTTCAGCCAAAAAAATAATTCTAGTATAAAGAGACAAACTAGATATTTCCTCTTAATAATCCATATCAAATATGAAGTATCTAAATTCTCCATTTGAATCCTACCCTCCATCAGGGCTAAACTCAAGTCTTAACTCTTCTATGATGCTCTCCTTAATTTAATCCTAGGTAACAGTGATCTTTATCCGCTGTGAAATAGTTTGACATCCATCAAATATACCCATATGCATCTTGCCATCTTACACTGTGCTTCTCCTCAACCAGATTGTCAAGTCACTGAGGATAACAGATATTCATGGGTATTTTGTCCCTCACAGGGTACTGAACAATAGCTGTTGCCTTACATTGTCTACTTTGCACTAGACACTGTATTTGGTTTTTAAATGCATCATTCTTCTTATTCTTAATATAATCCAATAGGACAAGTATTATGTTTTATTTTCTTATGGACGGCTGGATCTGAGATTTTTAAGCAATTTAGGCAATGTCACATAGAGTAAATGGCAGAACTATGTGTTAGCAATCACTTCGTGTGCATCAAAATGCGTTAGCTCTTCCTCAATCAAAAATGCATTTTCACATTCTTTTTCACCACGTAAACTGACTATACTTCAGTAAAAAAAAAAAAAAAAAAAGGAAAAAAATCCATTGATCTACATAGCTAGACTATGTTTTCCAGCCTTCCTTGAATATGTAAGTGGCAACTGCTCTGAGTTCTAGAAAATATATCATGGGCGACATCCAGGCTTAGTTTATCAAAAGTATCCACATGATACTCGTTCACTTTGCCTCTGTCATTCCACTGGATAGTGACAACTAGTGTGTCCTTGAAATTTCCATGCTGAAGTGGCAGGGTCTCTCAGACTTTGGAGATACTGCTGAAGGCATTCAGTGACTATGCAGAAAAGACTCCCAACCCATCCACTGCCAAGTGGAGTTCACATGATCAAGATATGCACTTCTACTGTGTTGTCACTAAAATAGGGGGGCTTTTTATTTCCCATATCATTTAGCCTATACTCAGCACTACATCGAGGATCACAACTTTGATCTGTAAGACATTAAATGCCTTTCCACCATATACATCCAGATATTTTGAACACTGTATCATTAAAAAATGCATTGATTTACTGATCAAAAGAAATATTTTAACATCTTAAAAACAAGTTATCTAGAAATTTAAATACTTTAGCTAATTTCATAGATTTCAAGTTTCCAAAGTTTGAAACCTCTTCCATCCCCTCTCAAGAGAAAACCCCAACAACTTCACATGGTAAAAAAAATACACCTTAATAAGTTTCCTTATCAACCACTTTTTAGTTTTACCTTTTTATATCAGTTCTTACAGAAGAGATTCCATTGTTTGTTCACTTCTTTAAGGTCAGATAATTTATACTTCACTGGAAAATGATAGGCAGATTTCCAATCATGATGTAAGAGGAACAAACAAATGAATCCCAAGTGAGAAATCATAGCTACATTAAAAAAAACTGCCATCAGTGAATGAGGGATTTATCAAATGATGTCACATATTTAAATCACTAAGGACAGACATTTATGTTCCCATCATAGGCATCACTACACAAACATCCAGTTCTCTTTCAGAAGACAGTGCTTCCCTACTCTCTTGAAGTTGGAAATAGCCTTGACTCAGTTTGGCCACGGGTCAAATCTGGGTTCACACATCAAAGGGCCTATGCTCAGCCCTCCAGCACCACTCTCCCCACAACATAAAGATTATGGAAGCTCATGTTGAAACAGGATGTCTCAAGATAAAGCAGCCTGAAAGGCACTGGACATCCCAGTTCCTCTGAGGAGCAGGTGCCATGAAGAGATGCTTGGGCCCAAAGCAGACGCTGCACGAGTAGGAAATAAAGTTTTGCTGTACTGAGCCATTGCTACAGATGTCAAAACACACAAAACAATCGCTGAAGGGCCAGAGAGTTAGCTCATTTTCTAGAGGATGAGGTGATGGTTACCTTCCCTTCCAACCATTTATAAATATAAAAACATATATAGAAATAGAAATACATAAATATATGTATGCATGTATGTATCTATCTATCTATAAATCTCATGATCTTTTCTTACTGCATCTTCTAAACATGAATTTTCAGACCGCCAAAGAACTTTATGGGAATGTGGCATTGATCTGACTACTTAGGGATTTCGAACGCTGCTCTTGAAAATCAAGTGATAGAAACAGAGTTTGCAGAAGACATTCGCAATAAGCCATATTAAAATAGTTCCTGGAATCCTTTCATTAGTTTAGGTGACATGCTGCATTTTGTATAGTATTAAAAATATAAGCGATCTGCATAACCTAAGCTAGAACATTCTGTTCAGTTTCTTTAACTGATCGTAGCACGACTCCTCCAGCCCCAGCGACCACCCATGTCAAGTCGTGGAAGACTGCTGATTGGGTTTCAGAAGGAAACAACTGCGGATTCAGTGCTGAATTCATGTGTAACTGTTTCTGTTGTCCTTAATCAGTGATGTCCTTACTCAGGCAATGGTCACTCTCTGACATGCCGGAGCTCGTCCGGCCATTACGTGCAGCACAGTAAAAGGATCACAGGAAGGACAGTGGCATCATTTACTGCAATCAGAAACGATGAGCTCTACTCTGTTTCATATTTAAGTTAGGACACCAATGCATCGCTGAATGCTCTTGTCCATGTATAATCATAAATTTGTCACATGCTGTTCTTCATTTCATACTGAGCAGGATTTCTGACGAGACTCTATTTTCTGGAGTTCCACGTTTCTCCGAGAGCGCCACATCTTTTTCTGCCCCCTGGTGTTGCAGTAACGTCAGAAGAAGTGGCAAGTTCACCTCAGTGCCTGGAGAAGCCACTGGGAAAGCCTAACACATCGGACGCAAGAGCTTGTTGGTTGTAATTGCTGTCCTTTTCCCAGCTTCGTTGTACCGCTTTAAAAGAAATGTCATACAACAATAGGAGAACAACTTCCTCTGCCTCTTGCAAACCCGTCACTTAGTGGATTTTTCTTCCAGAATATTAGAAATACTGTATTAGGAAGAGTGACTATTTTTCCATCCTAGTTTGAATTGTATACCATATGTTTTCACATGCATTTTTGTGTTTATGTTCTCAAACAAACCTAATAAAGTGACTTTTATTATTTTCCTTCATTTTGCAGATAAAGAAATGAGTCTCAGAGATGTCACAAGTTAGTAATCATGACAGAGCTATTAAATAGCAGATTAATGACTCAAATTCCATTTTAAAAATTCTAGAACCTCAACTCCTTTACAGCACCCATACTGCCTAAAAGCAGAGAGTGTGTATTAAATATATGCCAAGAAATTTCATTGGGCACCCACTTTGGACTAATCCCTTTGAGGTATACAAACATTAACCCCTGCTCTTGGAAAGTATATAACATAATTGAAGAGACAGTTAACACCTTGATTGTGTGGAGCAAATTACAAGTATAACAGGGCCACATAAAATGTAACAAACCAAAGCAATAGCAAGGCAAAGCAATAAAACAGGGGATGCTGTTCAATGGCTACCCAATCCGTCCCCTAAACCCTTCTTTTTGGCCTCCCGCTATAAAAGCAGGAGAGCCAATGCTTCACTTTCAAGCTTCCCTTGCAGCTAGATGTGGTCATAGAACATGCACTTCTGGGCGGTAAGATGCAAGTGGAAATCCGGGACCGGGGATTTCGGGTAAAACCTTTACCTTCCTGATACAAAGGGAGAGACACAGATGGTGCGACCCTCATCTGTTCTGTATTTTTTTGACTTTGAACTCAGAAATAACGGGAGGCCTCAACCATCACTTTTCAAGCATGAAGGAAAGACAGGCCATTGCTTAAATAATTACAGTATCTTCATTCCTCCAGACTTCTTACCACTTACTGGTTATTGTTTCTTGCAGCTGAATAAAACAGTAACTGACACACATAAAAGCTATCAGATGTTCAGCTCATCCCTGTTCTGTGAGGAGACTCCTGATTAGCTGATCAGCAGAGATGAGACTGGCTTGGTTGGGACAATGACGCTGATGAGGAAGGACCATGCGGTCTGACTGCCGAGATGAAACAAGGTTACTGAAATCCCCAAACGCCGAGATCAGACTTTTAGTTCTTGAACAGCAGAGTTACATGAAGAAAACACATTTTAAGAAAATTAATCTAGCAGTGGTAGGTGAGAAGGATTGCTGAGCTAATTAATTAATTAAGAACTTTTCTATGTACCACCTTGGATGTCATCATTTTTTACCTTTTACACATTTCCAAGCTCGACTGTAAGCCCGACAATTACTGACAACGAAAGATAAGCTGTGAGGTAGATGATGGTCAAAGTTGGAAATTCAGAAGAAAATGCAGTTATCAATTTCTTAGTAAATATACATAAAATCAAAGGTAAAAATAAAGAATAGGGCAATCTGTGTAAATTAAAGAAAGAAAACCTCATTTTATGTGAAACACTCTAGTGAAAGTTAGTTTCCATCTTTTTTAGGTTTTACTCTTTACTGAATTAAAAAAAATTATCTCATAAGACCCAATATTTATAATATCGCTTTTATCTTTTTTTGTTATTTAACTTTAGCTATTTTTTGCAATTTGTTTTGTGATATATGCCATTCTTTATCAATTTATGATTTAAGAGAACATGTGAAAGTCTCTGTGTGTGTGTGTGTGTATGTGTGTCTGTTAATTTCACTACGTTTTCAGGTTTTCTCAAAGGTTTTGGTGGTTGTGAAAAAAGTATGGAAAAGCAATTTTTTAAATAAAACTATTTTTTTGGTTTTTGTGCCTATGGCTTTTACAAAATCTATCTTCAAGTTTTTCCATCTTGAGAGTTGTCCTATGCCCTTTTTCTTTACCATCTTTCCAAATGCTATGTCTACAGAAAATGAGAGCTGGGAAGGATTTAGAGATTATGTACCCTTGCTTCTTGATCTAGTGGATGAGAAAGCAGAGACCCAAAACTCGATAAATGAGGGGCCCAAGGTCCCATTTCTAGCCAGCAGGAATTGGGATGAGAAGCACTTCAACATAAAAGCTCTTTCCTGTTAGACAGTCATCTCAAATTTCAGCAATGCTTTCATTTACCTACAGCAATTTTATCTTTAATAGGGTTGTTCTGGTCTCCATCCCTGGAGATTCTGATTAAGCAGGTCTAGAGCTGGTCCCTGGAAACTGCACTTTAAAATCTTTCTCAGGTTTCTCTGAAGCAGTGATCTTCAGGCTTCATGCTGAAAAGTACTGAATTCTGACTCATCCAAAAAAAATCCATTAGAAAAATCTCTTCTTGTCAACAAAAATGTATGACTTTTGTTATCTCCTAATCAATAGGTTGGAAAACCCTGTCTCTCCTCTATAACATGTATTATGTCAGGCAGCCACATTTCCGACTTTAGTGATATTTCAAGTTAACTTTGACAACAAGCCGCACCCTTAATTAGGCAAAACCACTCTTAACATACAAATGTAAGGCATGTGGAAGGGAGGTACTCTTTGTCAAGTGCTGACAGTCAAAATAAACCAAATCATGATAAATAGCAGGTAAAAAATAAGTAACTTGTGTTAAATCTTGTTTGTGAAAGCCCTTTTAATTGTAAAAAATATATTTCTTTGTATTTTTCCCTGTATTTCCTTAGAGTATTAGTATGAAAAGAAGGCAGCCCATTCTTGAAAATACATCATTCTAATAAAGACATATACTTAAGGAGTTTAGCTGGTTGTATTACACACACGATTTATTTAACTTATGTTATTCTTGGCAGCTGGAATGTGTATATTGCACCAGGTGTCACTGATTTATTTATGTCAGTGACTCAAATTGCCGGCATAGTGTTGAAGGGGAAAAATAATCACCTAATTCCACTTTAAAAAACCATACTTTGCTGTTATGGGGACGCAGACACAGACAGACACTTGGGAAAAGTAACAATAGCGAGGGGTGTGGGAGAAGGCCCCATGCGATTAATAATATCAGCTGCAGAGAAATGCACATTTGCAAAAATGTCCCAACCTCTGAATAAATCAAGGCTTCCTATTTTATCTACCACAGCTACAAAAGCATTTGGATAACTGACGAAACCTTCAGCAAACTGTCACACATTCAAGTTAACACCGTGTCCATCAGAAATTAGACGTCCCTGTAGGGTCATAAATATGAGAATATTTTAATTTTGAGATCGAAATATATGTTGGGTAGGTTTACACATGTATAGTTATTGCATACAATACGTAAAATTCTCTCTCCTTTAATTTCTTTGCAAAACTGCAATGATGAGTATTCATTCAAAGTGAAGAAAATTCGCCAAGAGTAAGAGTTTAGTGAATGGGAGAGGTGATAAAGCCATTGTTTTATTACAAGAGAGCTAGAAAGAGTGTAGAAGTTACAGAGAAACATGCTGAGTATTTTAAGGCTTAAGTCTTTATCTGACTGTGGAATAGAGAGATTTCAGAGTTAATTTTGCATATGATGTAAGCAAAATATGAACCCAAACGATATACACAATGTGTGATAATACAGAACTGCAAAAAAAGAGCTAAGAACACAGCATTTATGCCACTATAATCCTACAAGTTTTAAAATGACAATTGGTAACATATAGGAGCAGTTCACCTACACTTCTATGGTAGTTTGAGAAACTGTTACTACTAACTGAAAACCTCAGAACTCACCAAGAGGAGAAAGGCCACATACATGTGGCGTTAAGAAGAAGGAAAAACATAAGTGGCAGACTCCCCATTAATTTGTCAGTTAGAGGTTTCAGACCTAGAAGTCAAGATACCCAGAGAAAAGCCGAATAAACTTGGTTTACTGACAACCAAAGAGAGCAAGCTAACAGATTAGATGTTTACAACAGCAGGTAAGCAAGGACGTCTATAAACGCTTTTCTACAGAAACAAAGAAAACTGTTTGCTCCAAAGTTATGTCAGATTTTCAGATATGTCAGAATCCTGAAACTATATTATGATGGCAAATTAAATTATAATCACACGTGTATGTGTTAGGGCACAGGGTAGGCCACCCCAAAATGTGCCTCAATGATTATTTTGAATTAAAATTAAAAGGTGGCTAAGGCAAAAAGAACACTCTGACCCTCCTTTTTGAAAGAAGGAAATAAATCTCCCATTTGAAAGATGCATTCCTGGCATATGCAGGTATAAGGAAACCCTTGCTGCCTGAGATAGGGAATTCAGGGCTAAGAAACCTGTACAAATGAACCTTACTTCTTTAATATACTATTCAAGTCCAAATTCTGTTTAGATTCTTCAGTAATTGGGTACCCCAAACCTACATTTTTTATCCTGTCAATTCCTTAAAAATTTGTTGCTTTTTCATCTAACAAGTATAAAAGCTGCTTGCTTTGGCCACCTACGCCTATGAGACCTCCATGCACATGAATTAAAATTTGTTTTTCTCCTGTTAATCTCGTTTATGTCAACTTTATTTTTAGTCCAGCCACAAGAATTTAAGAAGGATAGAGGGGGAAATTGCCTCCTCCCCAACATATGATAAAAGACTTATGTAGGCATGCAAATAAGCATTTAATAATATATAGAGAATAACAGATTCCTCCTTTAAAAAATTGCTAAATTAATACAGCCATGTAAGATTTTCTTTCCTAGAAAACACAACTCAGTCAAATAACTTCACCAACTTACCGTGACACTTCTGGGCTTCCTTTTCGAAATTCTACTCAGAAGAAGTTTATGATGCACACGAAAAACTTTTTCTTTCTGAAAGTATCATGCTACCTTAATTTTAACCAAAATGGAATCTCTTGTTTCATAATCTTGGCATTGCATAACTTTTGGCTATATCCCAAAATAAAATTTATCCAGTAGGGGAAGGACTTTTTAACACACTGAAATTCAAAGAGTATTTACAAGCTAAATAAAAACTGAACAGAGGTTACCCAGTTAAAAAAAAATTACCATAACCAACAATGGGCAAGATCTTTATGAAGAAAATTACAAAACTTTATTGAAAGTGATTAAAGAAGGCCCAAGAAGTAAGGTCATACACACAATGATCACCTAGAAGAAGACAATATTGTAAAGATGTTTGCTGTCTCCAAATTGACTTATTAATTCAAAACAACTCTATTAAAATACACTGAGTTTTTACTGGCAACATTATGAGGTGTTTCTAATATGCATATGAAAAATAAAAGGTTAACAAGGGCAAAACTTTTTTTTTTTTTAAAGTTTGGGATATTTGCTGTCCCCAATACAAGAAGTTATAGTCATTTAGAAAGCATGACAGTAGCAAAATGATGTGACAGACAGAAGAGAGAAAAGTATCCAGGTTGACATGCGCATGTAAACTTGACACAGGACAGAGGTACAATCGGGGAACAGTGGGCAGAAGATGGTCTTTTCAATCAATGGAGCTGGGAAAGTTGGTTAGCAATGTAGAGAGCAAAAAGCAAATCAGATTCCAATTTCACTCTATATTCAAAACTCTATTCCAGGTGAATTCCTAAATGTGAGGAACAAAACTCTGAAACTTCAAGGAAAAAAACTATAGGAAAATAATGACTGTGGGAAAGAAAGGGATTTCATAAACAAAACAGAAAAAAAAAAAACAAAAGCCATTTAAAAAGGGTGAAAAATATAACTCTATTAAATTATTCAGAAGCCAGGTTTTAAATACCATGAAAACAGAATAGCACGACTATCAGAGAAAATAGGAGGAAAGAGAGCAATTATTTAGGACAAGGCAGAAATGCACCACACAAAAGCCAAATGTAATTGCTGCCGATTTTCATGTGGCCCGAGGAGCTAAGAATGTTGTTTGTATTTTTAAATATTTGAAAAAAATCAAAAGAGGAGTAATATTTCTTGACACATGAACATTTCTGAAATTCAAATTTGGATTACTGGAATTACACATTCACTTCCACGTTGTGAATTACACATTCACTTCCACGTTGTCTGTGGCGGTTTTCACATTTTAACAGCAGAGTCGAGCAGTTCTGAAAGAGTGCATGTGGCCACGAGGCTCAAAATACTTCCTCTCTGGCCCTTCACTGTAAAAGGGTGCTGATCTAGGCTTCAGAAGGCACTGCATTGTTGTAGTATGTACACAACTCACAACATCCTATGGTCACTACCATTTCTTTTTTTTAAATCATTTTTTTTTAAATTGAAGTATAGCTAACTTACAATATTGTGTTAGTTTCAGGTGTACTGCAAAGTGACTCAGTTACATATATATATATATATATATATATATATATATATATATATATATATATATATATATATATAATGTATATATTAGATTAGATTATACATTATCTAATATATGTATCATTTTTCAGATTCTTTTCCCTTATAGGTTGTTACAAGATACCGGATATAATTTCCTCTTCCATACAGTAGGTCCTTGATGTTTATCTATTTTATACATAGTAGTGTGTATATATAAAACCCAAACTCCTAGTTTATCCCTCCCCACCCCTGCCTTCCTCTTTGGTAACTATAAGTTTGTTTTCAATGTCTGTGCATCCATTTGTGTTTTGTAAATAAATTCATTTGTATCTTTTTTTTTTTTTTAGATTCCACATATAAGTGATACATGATATCTTCTTGCCTTGGTCACTATCATTTCTAACACACTTGTTCTAGTCTGTCTTCTAATACACCAACCACAGTGCCATAGAAGTGATCCGTCCAAACACACAAGCCATAGTCAAATTTGCACCTGACTAGGAAATCCCATATTTAAATTGGGATTTAAATGTGCATCACAGGAGAATAGAACCTGAGCTCCATGACAGGCACAAGAGGCCCGTAACTGGCCCCCCAGGCTTATTTCTGGCCGCTACTCACGGCCCACCACCCATTCTAAGCTTCCTGATTTCAGCTGTTTGACTTTCGCCTTTACAATTTGTGTCTGGGCCTCCGTGCATCCCTGGGCCCCAACATGGTTCTCAGACTCTGCTGAGACTCCCTCCCCCAGTATATTTACCTAGCAAACTCATTCCATTTTCAAAACTCAGCTAATATCCCATCTCCATCAGGAAGCCGTAGAGGGGTGCTTAAGTAGAAATATGCATCCTTCTCACGGCTTCCTTAGCCCTTTTGCCTGCCTCTTATTTATACCTGTGGCCTCAGCACGAAGCAGAATGCTCAGCACACAGTAAAGAGCAAAAGTAAGTATGCCCAAACTAAATGCTACTGATTCTGCTCTTTTTTCTCTTTTAATTGCTCTTTTTCTGGCTTAAAAATTTAAAAAAAATTTTTTGGGGGGGTAGTAATTAGGTTTATTTATTTTTTAATGGAGGTACACACTCTACCACTGAGCTATACCCTCCCCCCTGATTTTGCTTTTTAATCCCAAATTTACAGCTATAAATAGGCTCAGATACGTTTAGTGTCTTGCTTATGGGCCACAGAAGCTAATGAAAGTGACTGAGTTGGCATCTGGGCCCCGTTTTCACCGATCCAAAATTGTCACTGACTCCCAAATGTGTGCATTTTCCAATGCCATGTTACTTAACATGTAGCTAGTAAGGCTGCTTGGGTGCAGATGCCAAAACCCGGGGGGGGGGGGGAGTGAGGAGGAGTTAGACCAATGAATGGAAGGACATCCAAGTAGTTCAGAGCTCTCAGAAATCAAACAAGGTCAGGAACTCCTGAATACCTTCATCGCCCCTCAGCCTGGCAAAGACGCTCCCAAGCATGAAACAGAGAGGAGAAGTTGAGAGGATTCTAGAGTATTTTGCTCAATGCCCTCACTTCAGATCATTAGTGATAATAGGCTTTGAGTTGCTGTAAACTGTTTCCAAAGGATTGATTCTTCCATTTGCTGCCACTGTGCAGAAGAGGGCACCTCAGTTCCGTGGTTCCTGGCTTGATCTGCACCCTCCGAAAGATTCTGGTACCTCACCAGGCTAATCTCCTTAGCACCCTAAGCCGAGGGTTTGGTCTCTAATAATTCCTTTTCTTCCTTTCAATTCTAGACCCATTTTGGCAGCTAAACGGAAGGTTGAACTGGGAAAAAAAAAAAAGTGCTTAAAGCACCTAATTGGTGTGATCGCGTATTTTCTACTCTGTGAAGGGCGGTGGGAGCAGTATTGACCCATCTCCCCTGGCTGACAGTGAAATGTCAGGACGGGGCTGCAACAACATTCTCTGTAATGAAGCAACTCTGAATACCAAGTCAGGCAGGCTAGTGGATATCAAGTGAGAATGAAAAAGTATAAACACTTCTGATTAGCAGCCAACAGCACCAGCTGGAGCAGGCAATATAACGCAGAGGGGTCAGCTCCAGCGCTGACAGGTTTGGCAAGGCAACCTTGTTATCGGCAAGATGAAACTTCATTTGCTCACAATTTCATAGGCTGTTTCAAAGATGCCTCCTGCAAATTGACTTTCGGAGACGGAATTGCATTTAGCCTGACTTTTCTGGTTAAAACAGAAAGAATTTTGCCAAGTCTTTCTTGGTGATTGTGGAGGTTCAGATTCAAAAGGAGAGCGTGTGATGTGACACAACACAGGAAAAATGATCATAAAAAACCCCTAAGAAAAGGAAGATCTATTTTTTTTTTTTTAATGAGTGGTTGGATGTACTTGGTTAGATGTTCAACTAAATAGCCGAGCATCGAAAGTGGAGCTCGGGAGAAAACAAACATGGAGGCTCCTGAGTGTCTCATGGTACTTAGATTTAAGTAGGGAGAGGATATTGACTTGCGCTCAAAAAGTAGCCGTGGAGGAGGAATTTGTCGCTAGCTGTTAAAAATGAAAAGATTTTAACCCTGCATATGTACAGAGAGAAACTGCACTGGCAGCCCAGGACATGAAAGGGTGTTAGGATAGTTACTACTCTGACATTATGTATAGAACTAGCTAGTTCTGTTCTGTGTCCCTCAGCAAGTGGTTTTATTAGTTCTGGTTTCAGTTTTTCAGCTGTGAAAAAGAGTAAGTTAGATTGCTGGTTCCAAGCATCTATCAGAATCACATGGGGTACTAGTTAAAACATGGAGTATCTAGTCCCACCCCCAAATTTCTCGCTTTAGCAGATCTGCGGTGGGACTCTACAATCTGCATTTCTCACAAGCTCCTAGTGAAACCCATGGTGCTGGCACGGGGATCAGACTTGGAGGATAACTGGATTAAACAAGGTGTCTACAGAGTCAGTGTGCTCTGAGAACACTGCTGAGCTCACCGGGGAGGTGGTGTGATTTAGACCATCATCCGAAACAGCAACACGCAGATTGGTTTAGCTGAGCACATTACACTTGAAATATGTTTCCTGAGTGAATGTGTCTGTAATCTGGTAGCAGAATGTAAGCTCCAACACTTGGAAATTCTTATGAGTGGAGGGCTGCCCTGGAAAGCAGGTCACTACCAGGTGAACACTATAAATAAGGGAAGCGAACAAGACACTGTTACCTTGCAGATCTATTCCAAAAAGGAAGTAAGTGCTGAGTAATCCAAACTGAGGCCAATAATTATAAAATATATGCCAATCCATAAATGCTCCAGTCTGTACAGGTTATAACCTTTTTAAAGTGCCTGAACATGGATCAAAATGCTGGTATTAAGTCCGTTGCCTTTAACAGGAGCATCTAAAAGAAGAATTAAAAGGAAAAACATTTCTTGTCTGAGATTTCTCATGGCTGAACTTTGGAACTCAGAAGCTCGGTCCTAATCTGCCACTGGGGTTCTGTGGCCTTCCTTGCTCTTGCTAACAGATTTACAAGTACGTAAAATTAAGTGTTTTGAGAGATCTAGCCAGGAATCTGTGCCTTCACAAGTTATGGAATGAAAAATAATCTCATACCAATGGAGACAGAATGATTATAGGTAGTTACAATGCAAATATTATTTTTAAAAACACTGTAAGGTAATGATGGAGGGATAAAGTGGGGACTTCAATTTGGAGGAGGCTGAATCCCCAAGTGAAAGGTTGCTCTGGGGTATTAAATGGGCAGTAGGCATGTTTTGAAATGAGTGTGTGATTTTTGGACAAAGGAGGAACACATTTCTTAGAGCAGCAGGGATAACAAATGTGTCTATAATGAGCAAGTTTAATTAGGAAAAGAATATTTAGTATCTGAAATAGAAAAAAATAATTTGGTTTGACAATTTTAGCATAGACTCTAGAGAAACTGTTCTAATGAGGATCGAGGTGTTACTCAAATAAATCCAAGACAAAATTTTAGCACCCGCTGACTAAATGACTGTTCATTTCTAGGGACCATCAGAACCCTCTTCAACTGAGAACTAGAGGAGTTCCCAAGGAGTTCAGTTCAGTTATGGGGGGTCTTGGCCTTCTTTACAGATGGATAAAGCAGTCCTGGAAAGAGATGATTCTCTTTTAAGCAAAGACTTGTTAGTCAATAACATGTGCATTATGTGCTTGTAAATGTTTGTACTTTAATTTGCTCATCCTTCCAGGAGAGGCACCATATGCCTTATTGCGGTGCTGAAAACAGCTTATTTGCCCATTTCTTCTCCCCTCTAACCTCAAAAGAACCTAATTATTAACCTGCTGATTCTTTTCCTGGATAAAAATAAGTAAGAATGAAGGATGAAGCAGTTAAAGAATGATGAATTCCAGACTGGGCTTTCAAAATTTGTAGATACTGACAGGCATATGCAGAATAGATAAACAAGATTATATGGTATAGCACAGGGAAATATATACAAGATCTTGTGGTAGCTCACAGAGAAAAAAATGTGACAATGAATATATGTATGTTCATGTATAATTGAAAAATTGTGCTCTACACTGGAATTTGACACAACATTGTAAACTGACTATAACTCAATAAAGAAATGTTAAAAAAAAAAAAAAGAATGATTAGCTCTTTACCCCCCAACAGCCCCCTTAGCAACACTGCAAGCAGATCACGTGGCAAGAAAACATCTCAAGAGAGAGTCAGCCAGTTTGCACATGACGGAGCTGATGCAGAACCCAAACCCCTGCCTCAGTCAGGTACTCAGATTCTTCTCCCTCTTTTCCTTCTAAAAACTGTCATGGCTGAGCAGAATCTTCAGAGATGCTCTCAGGACAGGGGTCCACCTTCTCCCCAGATTGCGGACTTTTCTGATGAAAGCAACTGTCCTTTCTACTGACACTCGCCTCTCTATTACTGGCTTCTCAGTGGCAAGGAGCCAAACCTGAGTTTGGTAACAATGCAGGGAACATTGGGAGAATGATCCAGCACAAGAACCGAAAGAAGGAAGTCATACCTCCTACAGCTAAAGTCTTTAGAGGAGAAAATCCTCTCTTCCTCAATCCCCCAAGTAAGAAGCTCTCAAACAAACAGAAGTCCTAGAATTCTGCCTAGTAGGGTGAGGAAGGGTAAAGCCAAAGTAAGATCACGGCAGTAACAGGAAGGGAGCAAGGTCTCAGTTCCTGTCTCCTCTCCAACAGAGAATGGAAAGTCAGCACTGGAGGTCACTAAGATACACCTAGATGTGCGGGAGAGAGGTGTCAATGTTCCAAACCAAGAGGAGGATGGAAGGAGGACTGGAAAAAAATGCCAAAGTCGTGTGAGACAGGAATGAGTAAACAGCAGCTTATAGTGGTGACCTGAGTACCTCTGCTGATGGAGTCATTTGTATTCTGAGCCATTTTTAAAGAGCCAGTGACCTGTGGGCCAGTTCTTGATCTAATACCATCTAGAAAGTACAAGCCTTTACCTGGTACGTATCCAGGATGTCTTTTTTCTTAGAGTTTTTTTCTAAAGCTATAATTTTTATGTAACTATGCTTTCCTTTCAAAAGGGCAATTCTTTGGTGAAATAACCCTACACAAACAAAGAAATAAACAAAGAAATGGTCCTTTGGGGTTCTGTTCCAGCCAAGTGCCTACTCCCTATTTTGTCCAAGAACATATGTTATCTGTACCCTGACCTGCCCTCTTGTGTTGAAATATATGGCCTTGCATATCTTCTCTGACATTCCAAGATCTGCCACATGCATTGGAACATATACTACACGGGGGCAGGGATTTCTGTATGTTCATATCCATGAAGTGCCTCAGTCAAGAGTGAAAGAATGAATTAGTGCCTTACTCCCTATAGGTCAATGGATTCAACCAGAGTGGGTGATTTTTGCCCCATCAGAACATGGGCAGTGTCTGGACATAGGTTGGCTACCAAAATTGGTAAAGGCCAGGGATGCTGTTAAACATCCTACCATCACACAAGTCCCCTCCCCAGTGCCACGCACAACAAAGCATTATCCAGCCTAAAGTATCAGTGGTGCAGGGGGTCATTTTTCAATTATTAACGTAATATTTAATCATGGTTTTAAAAATAATATAAAGCAAAAAAGAACAAAAAGATAAAAGCGTTAGCAATGAATAGAGAACTGACAAAGCTGTACATCTGCACTTTAAAAGGGAGTCTCTTAATAAAAGACCTCAGCAAACTCTTGACTTTAATGATCTGTATTCTGGGCATCAGTGGGAGCCTGCGGCTGAAGGAGCTTTGGGCAGGGAAGACTGCCGACCACACCATGTGAAGAATCAATCTGTCTATTTCACAAAATTCTGACTCGTGCCTTTTCAAAATCTGGCTGGACACTGGCTTCTGAAAAACTGAGTAAGTAGGAAAGTGGATTTCCAAGAAAAAGCTTGGGCCAACTTCTTGGCTTCAAGAATGTTTAAGAAGAGATACAAGACAGAGTTAAAAAAAAAATACTTCCCACAAGATTATTTAAATACGTAAAACACAGCTGTAGGCCCAGCAATGACTGAATAAGCCTCTTGGTCAGTAATTAATGCCTGAAGGTTCTGGTGAAAGGGCAAAGCAAAACAGGACAAAACTTCCCCTCATCTGAATAGAGCCTTGAGGGTGGAAATAAAATGTGCCCTTTAATATGTTACTAAGCAATTCCAACAATGGTCAAAATGCAAAGATGCTGCCTTTCCCCCATTTCTATGTTCTTATTTCTTTGCCTTATTTCTACCAAGGAACCCAAAGGTGAGGTTTCAACTCGTTCCTTTGACTGCTCTGCTCAAGCCACTGACAAAGTCAGTGCTTCCGCAGTCTGGCTGGGAGGAGGGGGCGATGCGACACAACTTTTGTAGGAGGGCTTCCATCATGAACCTAACGAGCGGCATCCGACATCGGTCACACAAGTCCCTGAACAGCTCACCAGGTGATAAAGTTTTCTGTCCTTTTTCAGCTAGTTCTGACCAAGGACCTTGAAGGAAAGAAGAGGAAACAACCAAATGATTTAAATTATATTTAATGAAATCCTCAGACTTGTGAAAGAGCCTTCCTACCTTTCTCTGGAACGAGGTCCTTCCACAATGCTCTAGAGAACTGTTGATCTTTTTTATTATTATTGATTACTGTTTCAATTCTAGATTCGAATCGAAAACAGTAGTTGGAAAAACTGGGAGCTCAATTCTTATTTCATCTCAAACATGTCCCTTTGGTCACTGCAGATTAAACTGATGGCAATGGTGAAAAGAAAAATAAGAGACAAAAGCTCATATTTGTTTGTTAACCCAGCAAGGAAATGAGAGTGCATTTCCAAGTATTTTTCCCTCAAGTACCATTTGACTGTGACTAACTCTTCCAGCAACCACAGAGCTGCCTATGAGATGCTTAAAATTTTGAAAGGAGTAATTGGGCAAAATACAGTGAAGACCTTCAAGATGTGTACACACTTTGACTAACCGGTTGTATGCGCATGAATTTATTTTTTATTTTAAGTCATGCAAGCAGGAAGACATGAATAATAAGGTCTTGTGTTTAAAAATGAAAATTTTGGAAATAGAGTTTCATAACTCTATTTCATGCAGCCAATAAGAATTGTGTTGTGGGAACAGTGTTCATAATGTAAGTGAAAAAAGCAGTTTGGATTGTGATATTATTTTATTTTGTTTTGTTTTAATTTACATTTAGAAGCCTGGAAGGCTCTTCACCAAAATGTTAGTAGTACTTATATATGCATGGTAGTTAAGTTGACAGTTTTACTCTTTTAAAAATAAATGTATTTTATTTTTTTCCTAGAACAAATATACATTTTTTAAAATTATAAGAACCTCAGAAATGCATAGAATATTATGACTTTCTTAGATTATAGAAGCTTATGTACTAATTGGGTCTGGTTTCTTGATAGAATCAATTTTTTTTAATATACCTAATTTGAAGCAATGGTAGAAATTTTCCATAAAAAAATTATTTTTGGAAGTTTGGCTAAAACATCAACATTTTGATAATACAACTGCAGAATATTTTTAATGCTGGCTGAATTGGGTTCACTATTGATTTGTAAAGGAACATCCTATTTGAAGACATTTATCTACTTGTAATCGACAGTGTATAATCCATTACTCTAAAAGCTTATTGGTGTTTAACTTGGGGTGGAGGGGAGCACAACTCTGAGACTATAAACTCCTCTTTGGTTACCTAGAGATGGTAAAGACTTATCTTGTTTCGTAGAGCTTAATTAAGCACAGGTGTTTGTCAAGTACTTACTCTGTGCTGGGCAGATACCAGGGCTATTGCTGGGGACACCGGGAACCAGGGCAGTGTAAGACCACACGGACTGCGGATGACCACATCCATTCTGACGGCCAGCGCCCAGGCTGTTCCACTGCTTAAACATTCCAAGAATCACAGCTGCAAAACTTGACCTCTACACATTCAGCACTTGTTCTCTGCTAACACGGACTGCGCTAGGATTCACGAAACAAGCAGATTTGTGCCAAACTTAGTTTCCAGAAGTACAAAATTATGATTAGCTTGCTAAAGATATATTATTCCCTCATATATTCTCAGCTTCCTTGGGACAGGAAAATCATTTATCAACTTTCTTCAGTCCCTATAGTGTCTAGCTTTTGAATGAACATATATTCAGTACTCCAAAACATTTGATAGTTTGCTGATCATAAGAGGAATTATATATGTACAACTGAATCACTATGCTGTACACCAGAAATTTACATGACATTGTAAACTGACTATATGTCAATATAAAAAAATGTTTAAAACATACAAAAAATAAAAGGAATTATGAACATCTGCACCACATACCCTTGTCATTGGTGAGGCTAATGTTTCTGAGGTTCTGAGATGTCCCTATATGTGATAATGTTGACATATAGGTTGAATCAAGAAAATGAAAACAAATTACTTTTTATGCCAAGTTAGATACATAATATAATATATTTAAGCCAAGGCAGATCAGCAGATAATTTTGTACAAATAAATCCTGAAACAGAATTCCACATTTTATTTTTCTTTAATAAAGCATAGTCTTTAAGCTGTTTTCAGAGAATGAGGTCATTTTATTACAGAAAAAATATATTTTTAAGAAATGCTGAATTTTTGCCAAAAGCATACTGACAAGCCAGGGGGTCAAATCAATACATCGTCAACAAGGAACTCAGCAAGGGATCTCCCTCATCCCCTTATAAACTATTATCAAATAATATTTAAAAACTTGAAGCAGTATCTTGGCGCTTATCTCTGTTGGCTCTACCACAGTAGAATTGTATGAAGGCAACTAGCTTTAATTTACATTAAAGTCCTTTAAGTCCTTAATAAGTTCTCTGTTTTCCCAAAGATAACTATTAATTAGTCAATAATTGCTTAAAGGCTCCAATTGATTGGCACTATAAACAAAAGGCGGCTTACATAGTCCTTTTATTTCTGAGTTGCATTTAAGATGGGGTAAAGTGTTCGCAACACGTTATTAGGCAGACTGGAGAAGAGGATTGTACAAAACCCACTGAAGAAGCAAGACTAAACACGGGGCTGGCTCGTCCCTCTCTGTGTTACAGACTAGCAGGAAATAAAAGAGAGCAGTGAATACACAGCTTGAGAACATATCCAAACACTGCACATGAACAGTCTTGCCAGAAAATACCCAAAAGCTTCAGGGAAATTCAGCACATACCGCAAAAGTTAGAGGGTTTACATTCTCAGGAAGACTTCTGCTATTTGTGTCACAGAATGTGGCGTTCATTGCAGGACAGCAGAAATAAATTTCCATGTCAATTTCTCTACTCTCTTTGATCACTCATCAATATGTAATGAGAAGTGTTTGTAGCCCATATATTCTCTGGGGTGTCATTCTATATATTTGTAAGAAATTTTCTTTTGTCTTGCTGTCTTGTTGACCCCCAAGTCCTAACAGTCCTTCTGCAAGCTGCTAAAAATATTGTATAAAGTTTGGGACAGACAGAGTTCACCAGTCACAAATACTGGATCATTCAGAGTAAACTACAATTTGAAATAAAATCCATAATTTTTTAAGAGTATTTTAAAGCTAGATTCTCTTAACTAAAACTGAAGGAGACAGATTATATTCCTTCCATGGATGTTCACTTTCCAAAGTCAACCCAGCGCCCAAATTGCTGCTCTACTGATTAAAATTCACAGAGGGTTGAGCCCAGAATTATTTTACCTGCTATTACTTATCTCGTAAGTAACTCAGGAACTTGGATCTCTGATGAGTAAAAGTAGTAAAGAAGACTCTCTTTGAGTATCTGTGAAATGAAATACTTTAGTGGTTTCTCACTGCCATGAAGATAAAGACAAGGTTAATAAAAGGCTAGTGTGACATCACCAACATAGCAGAGTAAGAATTTTCGTCCATCTTCTCCACAAAGAGTATCAATTTCAACCATCACTCACAGACTAGAGTGCCTTTGCAGAAGCTGTGGATTCGCAGAGGAGATGCTCTAGAACGCCATTAAGGGAAAAAATGAGCATGGATGCCTAAGCCTTTGTGTTCTGGTCTTTCTTCACTTGTGCTCGCTCCCACTGGGTCTTTCTATACGCATGTTCTTCCTTTCTGTAAGGGCATCTTTCCTCCCCAGAACTATCCTTGAGGTCTTAGCTTAAACAGCACCCCCAGAAGGAATCCTCCCCTAATTCCCAGCAACATTAAGAGGAACCCCTCTTAACTGTGCCTTTCCTTCCAGCAATTAGCATGGTTTGTAACTATGCACTCATTAATATAATTATTTGTCTTATACCTGTTTCTCCCACTAGTCGATCAGAAACATGAGAATGGACAGTATTTTGATTTTTGTTCACTAGTGTAAGCCCAGTATCTAGCACAGCTACAGCTCCGTAGTCACTCAGTAACATTTACTGAATTATGGAATAAAGGTAAGTCTCATTTACTTCACGGCTTCTTACAGGCATCCTTGCCTGGAGATGTCAGGTCAGGAGGGAAGAAAACCTACAACCTTCCTTAAAGAGGAGACCCATCAGTCACAAAGCTGCAGGAGTCCACTTAAAGTGGCCAGATGTGCTATGAAGTCACAAAAGCAGCTTTCCGTCATTAGAAAGTCTGGAGAACTGGTCAGAGAGAGTAGGCGAACATGCATTTGCCCTTTCCCAAGCTGCAACAGGAACTCAGTGGAAAACCCTCAGCACTGCCTAAACATAATGGAGCAATACCAATTTTCCAGTAAGTGATCTTATATTGAGATGGAAACTATCCAGAAGTAGGTGATGGTGGCCAGGGACTGCGGAACAGTTACAAACGAGAGAGCCCACACCAAGGCAGAGTGTGACCCACATCACTTGTTTAAAGCACAACAGATAAAGGGCTTCTAAGCAAGTGTTCCATCCGTCTTTCTCAGACGTTTTCATATCCCAGGACAAATTTAGCCTCTGGGATTAAATTAGGTCTTCAGGAGTTTCCTTTAAGAAGACGAGACTCCCGCAGGCAAAACGGCATCACCAAAAGCCCCTTGTGTGAGTTCTAAAGTAAAGCAGAAAGGATGTGAAGTCCCCAGGCTTTACAACAGCAGTGATCACTCAACAGTTTTGCATAAATGATGACTATCCCATACTAATCAAGGACTAAAACTGAGATATAATAAAGGCCAGCGAGTTACCATGGAATGGCCCTGCCATGCCCTGAATTCAAAGTTCACCTAAAATATATCTATTAAAGTTGAATTTCTGCGATAAAATGAGGATGGCAAAAGTTCTCTACATTCTCTCTCTGCAACCTTGGGGGATTGGTTCCAGGACTGCCCCTCACCTCCCACCCACCTCCCCCATTTTGCAGGTACCAAAAACTTAGGATGCTGGAGTCCCTTATATAAAACGGTGTAAAATTTGCATATAAACTATACACACCCTCCTATATGCTTTAAATCATCTCTAGATTACTTTTAATACGTAATGCCATGTAAATGTTATGTAAATAGCTGCAAATACCATGTAAATGCTATGTAAATAGTTGCCCATGTGTGGCAAATTAAAGTTTTGCTTTTTGGAACTTCCTGGAATTATTTTTTAATATTTTTGATCCACAGCTGGTTGAATTTGTGGTTATAGAGGGCTGGCTGTATATAAAATTTAGGCTTATTGCCACTCCCTATTAAACACAGAAATATAAATCATAGTAAAACTACGAGTTGTTTCAAATAGAAGCACAGTATTACCATTGAGAATATAAATAAAAATAGGAAGAAAGTGACTACATCTGTTACTCATTCTTCATTACCACTGATAAATGAAATATTCAAATTCACTTCAGTAAGAATTTATTGCTCTACCCCGTGTCTGCTCTGTCACGTGTGACTGTGTTGTGTTCTAATCTGCGTACCTTGAAGCTGGTACATGCTGTAAAAAAGTAGAATTCTTTTGAAACTATTTGACTAGGTGTTGCTTTCATTTCTATTATTAACTTTTACTCTTGGATGAAGGAAGAGGGGGTAACAGCCTTCAACTTAGACATACACGTCCATCAACGAATACCATCAGGGGCCCATCTTTACTGAACATTTCCTCTACTGACACGTGTCTACAGATCTCCGTTTAAACTGAGAAATGAAAAGCCATTCCAACGGAAAGATTAAAGAAGTTCTAATTTGTATAATTGTTAATTATTTTTATTACCAGGGACAGAAGCCTCCTTTGGCTACTTCAGCTCTGTCTTTAACCCATCTTATTTACCTGAGTTCTCTTTCTCTAAAAGGAATGTTACTGGTGCCAATGTATACCTGAAAGCGAGGGAAACGATTTATTTTTATCCTTTTTTGTCTGGCCACGTAAAAATACTGGGCTTTGGGGCAGGGCTACACACATGGCTACAAGAGTGCTTTAACACTGTCTTGTTTCCTGATCCAGCCGTCTGCCCAGGGCAAACACTCCTCGCCTGGCAGGTTGGTGCGCCCTGTTGGTTTCCAAGGAGCCCACGGTTAGGTATGGTTTTAAAGCTGAGTTTCCGTGCACTCTTGAAGCATTTGAAAATGACATAAGCATGCGTTCTGTAGAAGAATTCATCTTAGTGACACTTCAGCTATGCAAGACAGTCTCTGGGAAAGGGACGTACCTGTTCTCTAAGGCAATTCTGAATGTTTAGTATTCATTGTGCGCTGATGCTAAGCGCCACTGAGCACACTTACAGAGGAGTGTGACCAGAGCCACCTGCCTGTGTTAACGCCATGGTACCAGGGAGGCACAGCACCCGGGGACGCAGTGAGGCAGACTCTCTTCTGGAAGAGCGGTTTAGCTGGGCACTTTCAGTTAAGCCATCCTTAGTTTGGGTTTCCACTCCGCTTCTGTTAGCTGTGTGACACTGCTTGACTCATTTAACCTCTCTGTATCTCAATATTTGCGTGTGCAAAATGGGCTACATAATAACTCCCACTTCAGGAATTAAGATAATGTCTGCAAAACATTGGCCAAAAATTTAACATATAACAAGGACTCTATGAATCACTAACTGATACTAAAAGTTCATTTTACGTGACAGCTAGGCTCCAGTGACAAAAAGCTGTTCACTTTCTTTACATTCCAAAGGACATCCGAACACACAAAGTATTAGGTAACTTAAAACAACCTGTGCATGACTTGTTATTCTTTTGCTCCAACACATTTGATACCTATTATCGTTGGAAAAATATTGGGGGGGCAGTCATTTTTCCAGAGATGTGTCAGGAGGTTGCTGACACTGAGCTTCCCCCACTTAATAGGAGTGCCTGTGGTATTAAATTTCCCTTTGATACACCTTCATGATCAATTTTATTTCTATGTCTGATGTTTTCTGGTTTCTCCTGTAATCCATTTTTTTTTATTTCAATGTCACTATTTGAACTGAAACCCTAGTATAGAAACATCAACTTCAGTCTTGCATGACTTTTACTTACACGTGACGATCTGTGCACCCGTGTGCCTAAATACTGAAAAAGACTGTGTATGGATCAAACAGTCCTTACGTAGGCAATATTTTCAGCGATCTGTTAAAAAATCCTATTTAAAAAAATTTAACTTTTAAACAAACATAATATTCTCCCTGTATCTTATTCAGAAAACGACTCATGTCTTTAGAAGTTCAAGAAATCCTCAGAAACTTGCGTTCTGTTGTAATTCTCTTGTCCCAGAGGTGCTTAACATCCTTCCTTAAATAGGCGCCATTGTAGCCCCGCATGACCCCTCTGCTCAGGGCCCTCTAGGGCCCCACTGCCACCGCATGGCGGGGCAAACAACCGTTTACCAAATATCTGCTCTTCCCACCGTCCCGTGAATTGCCTTCTCTCCCTTTGCAGCCCCAACCCTGTACACTCTTCTCAGCTCAGAAAGGCACGTAAGCATCAACTGGCGGATGGCTGAGGAGTCTCTCGTTGCCCCTGGGGGGCTCCCGTACATATGTAATTAAATTTGTTTTTCTCTTGTTAATCTGTCTCCTGTCAATTTAATGAATAAACTAGTCAAAAGAGCCTACAAGGGTAGAAAAAACATTTTCCTCTCCTACAAGAAAAAGGGATTGTCTCTACAAAGGCACCAGGCTATGCTGTACAAAAGGGAAGTATTTGCCCTCACAAGTTAGGAACCTAGTTCCTCTATGCTCATCTTTACAAATCTTTGGTGAACTTTTCTAAATCAATCAATCTCTCTCTCTCTCTCTGCAACAAGGAACAGAATAGGAAAAAAAAATACTACTAATAGTTAATATTTCATGAGTTTTTATTACATGCCAAGTTCTAAGCATTTTAACTATGTCGAACTCATTTAATTATCATATTATACACAAGATCAGGCATGTGATTGTTCCTATTATTAGAAATAAAAAAAAAAAAAAAACTGACGGACAGTAACTTGCCCAGGGTTATGTCACCAGAGGAACCGGATTCCAGAGGAACCAGAATTTGGCCCACAGTTGGCAGCTCCAGAGTCTCTAGTCTGAATCACTCCACTCTACTGCCTGTTGCCAAGAGATTCCTAAGAGTCCTGCAAACAGTCATTTGTCTTCTCTTTGGACATTGGCCCTGCCCTTCTTTTTTTTTTCCAGATCAAATTAATCAGAACAATATTTTCATATGTAACACTGGATCTGACACAGGTACTTGTACCTCAACCTCTCTCCGAGGAGCAGACACCCCAAGATGGGCTGGTGTGCTGACGAAACTCTGCTCTCCTGGACAGAAACAAGACCAGAGCGGTGGGTTGGAAGACCTGTTCCTCACCCCTTCCTTACCCCCTCCGACTGCCCTTACACATCTTTCGCATTGCAGAATTCATCACCGGAAGAAAATCAGAGCTCACTGTGCAGCAGTATTTTGGCTGGGCCAATAAAGCTGATGTCTTGCTCTAGCTTACTGCAACTTTCAGACACCTCAGATTTCTCAGGTTAGTACGATTCAGCTCTGAAAAACTGCTGCTTCAAGAGACGCACATTTTGAGACATTCACTATAGGCTTCTCGGCAGTAATGATAGAATGTAGGCGGCCTTTCATGAAAAACACACTAAAAGAATAATACAGAGATGAGAGGAGGTGAAAAGAAAAGGGAGAAAGAGAAAGCAATTACAGTTACGGAAATAGGGCATTTCTGTGCCAGGTGAGTTATATTTAGAGATACCTTGTCAAGTTGAAATATTTTTTTTCATAACCTTTCTTCATGTAAGTTGTATATTATCTTGTTAAACCTGAGAAGATCTGTTAACAACCAGAATTAATGCTAACTCTTACTCAGTTTATTTTCCACTTTTCATTCAATTCTGCAACTTATAACTACTGTTCTCAGTGATCACTCAGTGTATAAGATGTAGTATTCACGTTAAACCAAACCGGCAATAGTGATAAATCTTGCCAAAGAAAGCTCATTATTCAGACAATATTTAGTAAGGTCATAATGCAATTTCTCCTTTGAAAAAGAGAAACACACATTATATATATAAAATATTGATAGATACCTCTCTATCCATCTACATATATGTTCCTCTAATTTGTATAACTCTTTACGTCTTCTAACAAAACAAAAATGTTTTGTTAAATGCCAGACAGTTCATCCCTGACATTTTGTGACAAGTTCTTGAGAAATGCTTGACATGAAGGAGACAGATTTATTTCTGGGAGTTTGGCTCCAAGGGCTTTAGAGCATTTGAGAGGGAAGGAGCTGAAATGAGCAACTTGTCCTCTTCAGTGTTTTTATTGCAAATTGATCAACATATATTCACAAAATGCCTATTTTATGCTCGCTGTTGCGGGCCCCAGAGTAGCAAGAGAGAACAGAACAGATAAGAAAAAACTGTCATGTTCTCATGAAAACTTACCAAGACAGCAGGTCTTGTAAATGTCCATTTATAAAAGAAATTGTTCCCAGACTATTTTTAGGATGTGAGAGAGAGTCAATAGCAAAAGTCCCCCTTTGGAGTTCTCTCTCTCTGACACTTGATGGGGACTGTCATGGTGCTGACTGCATTCTCAAGGCTGTTTGTTTGGAAACACATACCTTGGACTTGACTGAGATACTTACAATGCTTCTGGGAATCTTGCCATAAATATCTCATGCGTCCCATCATTAAAGAATCTTTTTTTTTTTTAATGGTAGGAAGAAGAGCTGTAATTCTCATTCCCTACTTTCCCATGGCCATTCCTAAAATGCTTTCCTCCTCACTGACTTCCTGCCCAGTCTCAATTTCACAGCTGGCGGTTAGCTATAAAAGAGAGTGTCCCCATTTGGGGAACTGTACACGAAAGCCTGCCCTGTTTTGATATATTGAAGGCATCAAAGAAAGTAATGGCCCTGTCCCAAGTCCACTTTTATCTAGCTCTGCGAAGTGATGGGGAATTAGATAGTAAAAATGCCAACAGAAGCCTCTCTTCTGCACGCACGGGCCCTTTCCTCTGGTCTGAGGCTTTAGAGCTGGTGCCCAACACTTCCATGGCATGGTTGCTTCAAACACAGGTACGTGAGCTTACGGGTTTGCAGCTACACATCGAGTCCTTGCACGTTCCAGCAAGAACTCCCCTGGCTAAATAACCAGTGTAACTGTGAACAGAGAGATGAAAGGGTCTGAACATCATTAAGCCCACTACTTTCCGCGTCAGCAAGAGACAACCTTGAGTGGCAAACTGAAACCCAGCTCCCCGTTAAAGAGGGAAACCCCAGAGGAGTCACGTTTCTAACAACACAAGGACGGTGATATTGGGCTGATATTTAAAACAACCTTCATTAACCAGCGACCTTTGGAAAACTGTGCAGATTTGGACATGGGGGAAATTAAGCTGAAGAATTATACGTCAGCTTAAAATATTTGGAGTTCAGAAATGGTAACTATATTATGTGTGTATTTCTGATGAATTAATAGAGATTTTACATATTGCCTAGTCTAGATTATTATTTATATTACATTATCCTACTGGACTACAAAAGGAATCATAAAAATCTGCATGTGAACTGAAGATATGGGATGAGGTCCCTTGGTTTGTAGCATGTCCTCAGCTGTATAGTAAGGACACCAACGGCCACCAGCAGTTGACTTACCATCCTAAAGTTAGTGAGTAGCCTCTGGCCACAGGACCACATTCTCTGGGCACAGATGTGTACCCTACAGAATAAAAAAGTTTTTAGGGCAGCGTCCAAGGACAGTCCATCTATCTTGTGATTGGTAAGAAATAATTTACAAACTTTAACTCAGTATCACCAACCTTTTAAATCTCGAAAATCACTGACATGCCTCTGACATGTCCATGGGGTTTGCTGAAAAACTTAGGAGGGAAGAAAAAAGAGGGATATTTAAATACAACAGGAAAGGCGGCAAACGGAAGAAAAGTTGACGTGTGTGGAGAGGGGGGATGCCACTGAAGCCAACAATAAATTCTTATCTCGTTTCTGACTTATTTAGGCTGTCACTCACTCCTAAATTGAATTCAGCTCCACAGTATTTATGGAGCTCCAACTACACCCAGGGCTTTAGTGCTGCAGCAGGTTAAAAAATATAATAATCTCCTACAGAGAACTTCACAGGTTGTAAAGCTCTGTCTCAAATTATCTAATCTTCACAGTAATATTGTGACTTGGATATTATTTTCAGCATATTTCTGACAAGAGGCTGAAGATAGCTTGCCCAAGGTCACACAGCCAGCCCTTATAGAACAGTGACAGCGGCCTATGTCTTCTGGCTCCAAGACTCACTGTTACAGCAATCAGACATACAAATACATACATACATGTATATAAAATTCCTAATTATCTATATATCAGTAAATCATAGATATTCTTATAATTTGATATATCATTAAACTATTATATAATATTTTATATTTTATATATATACATGTATATATATATTTTTAGGTTGCAACTGATAGTCAAAGTGCTAAATGAGCCTGTAGAGGACAGAGAGAGTTTCTTTTCAGCTGGAGAGAAGAAGGAAGAGCAGGTCCATGGTGGAACTGAGCGCAGCCTTAGAACTGAACAAATTGAACACATACTTGAAGGAAAAGCACAGTGTGTCCCCAAAGCCCTGGATTCACTTCAACAGATCTGTTACTGAGAGCGATTCTTGGACATCAAGTTCCAGTGTATACAGCACCGTGGCTAAGAGACAGGGCGTAGTCCCAGCTGGAAAATGGGACAGTAATCATACTTGCTTCACAGATGCGGAGAGAATTAAAGGTGACAGTCCATGCACCACTCAGAAGGCTACAGAACCATGATATTAGCATCACTGACAACGGCAGGGCTGCTGCTGCTAGTGCTGGGCTGGGCTGGGCTGGGTCTCCTAACCCCCGGGTGCTCAGTGCCCTCCAGGCAGCTACAGTCTTACTAAGTAATGTAATATAATAACTGATTTTCAATTGATTAAAAAAACTACCTTAAGCAAAAAGAGAATTTAACTTACTGGCCAACATAAATTAAAAGTACTGTGATAGAGATGGCCTCAGCTGTGGCTTAATTCAGGGGCTAAAACCAAGTCTAGAAGGAGGTTTCTCTCCCCATGTCCTCTGAGACAGTGATGTATCTGACTTGCCCTCTCCTCGGAGGTACAAGATGCCAGGAGCAACTCCTCTCAGTATCAAGGTATTTTTCAGAAATTTAAAAACTATCTCCTTATACTCAATACTTTGTAATGACCTATAATATAAAGACTATGAATTTAAATATATTCATTTAAATATATATATATATATATAAATGAATCACTATGCTGTAAACCAGAAATGAACACAATATTATAAATCGACTATACGTCAATAATAAATAAATGAAAATAAAACTATCTCCTTGTGTCTTTATTTCTGATGGAATCATTTAGTCGTTCTCTGAATCAATCGTTAGAGCCAGGAGAAGATGCCGTGACAGGTTCCAGCCTGTCCATCAGTGGACATGGCTGGTCCACTAAGTAGAAACGGAGTCCGACCTGAAATGTGGAGTCTGATAGTGGGGAGCCTGGTTTCCTGGGGGAAAAGCACAGCCACATCCCCTCAAAGCAGCGTACACAGTGGCTGTGAGGCAAATCGTATGTCCAACATGATGACATGGTTATTGTTATCAATCCACTGTTCTTTTCTGGGATATACTGAAATTTTTCATAACTCTTTTTCTCCTCTCTTGATCCAGTACAACTTTCCAGGATTATTCTATGGACTGAATTAGCAATTTTGATATAATTCCTCCCCAGATGAAATTATTTGCACCCTCTTGTTTCTGTCTTTTCTAATGTCAGTCATGCCTTTTTATTTTAAACACTTCCAAGTTTTTAATTTATATTTTTGATGCATAGTAGTCCCCAGAGAGGTCTATCCTAAAACTCCTTTGAAGCAGATTAATATGTAAAAGTAGTGTGCAACTACATGCAGATTTGAAGATTTGAGTTCACACTATGCTCTTCATCTCAAGCCTTTGTTTCTTTTTTTTTTTTTTTAACATTTTTTTATTGATTTATAATCATTTTACAATGTTGGGTCAAATTCCAGCATAGAGCACAATTTTTCAGTTATACATGAACATATATATATTCATTGTCACATTTTTTTCTCTGTGTGTTACCATAAGATCTTGTATATATTTCCCTCTGCCATACAGTATAATCTTGTTTATCTGTTCTACAATTTTGAAATCCTGTCTAAGGCCTTTGTTTCTTTGTTTATGAAGTATGATTACTATTTGTTCAGTCTAATTCAACAGGACTGTGAGGATTACAGGTACACAAAGACACACCTGTAAACTACAAAATAAAAGTTAAATCACTATTACTACTGTTCTAGGAGGAGGAAAAAAGAAGAGATATTGTTCTTGCCTTTGTTGTTTATTATGCTGTTCAGTGCAAGCCATACTCGAAATGAGAATTAGAAGGGAAATTTTAAGGCCATTCTAGCTCTGACCCTCTGGGACTCTTTACTTCTGTATTCTAAAAGAAACTTCTTGATAATACTTCGTGCATTTTTCTTCTACGCAAGAACATTCTCAAGCAAAAATAAGTACAAAAATAAGGAACTCAACCTCACATCCCCTCGGCCAGGACCCTGTGCAGAGTGCCTGGGGGCTGCAATCAGACAGGCAAGGCCTCTGTAAGGTGCCATCTGGAGCAGGCAGGGAGGGCACAGGTCAGCAGACTGGGGGGTGGATGGGGTCAGGGCTGGATACTCATCTGCCTTCTTTTCACAGAGATCCAAGTCTTAAAAACTAGATAAACAGATAAAATTCACGAAAGATACACTTCTAGAAGGGCCCAGAGGGGCTGAAATACTCACGGAAGCAAATAAAAACATTTCATTTCAGCTTATAAAATAATGATTACAACCACTTCCCCCCCAAAAAAAGTTTATTTATTGTTTTTAATATGAGTAGAAACTAAAAATAATGCTGGCCTTAAGTACCTGAATTTATTTTGTTTCCATTACAAGAAAATTCACACATCTACACAGTTACCTAAATTACCTAAAGTTCAGTTGCTTAATCACCTGATTTCTAATTCTGTTTTTAATACATTTTTATAGGAATTTTCTTTCACAGTATATTTTAAGAGGATAGTTCTATAAGCACATGTCATAGACTTCTTAACAATAGCTACTTAATTGAAAGGAAGAAAGAGGAAGGATACAGGACACTAAAAATAAAATAAAACCAAACCAAAACAGTGGTGGGTATCATAGGCGGTAAGAGTTAAGAAGAATGAGAATTTCATCCACATTCAGACAACAACAGCAAAAAGTAAAAGAAAATACAAAAAAAAAATTCCTAAAAAATCAACCATCAGGGAAGGTGAGAACCTAAATCCATAAAATTCATCATCCACCATCAGCTCCTTAAGTGATCTTATTTCTGGCTCCAAGTCTAGTGAATCTGAGGAATACAGTCCCTGACATATTTCTACCATAATGGTATTCAATAATCACAAAACAGTACGGTGTCCGTTACTTTCATCCAAATGGCATGACTGCTTAAGGTTAAATGTGGACAGGTGTGGTGGACATCAGCATGCTACATTTTGTCTCTTAAGTACTGCCATCCATGTGTAAATAATCAGGTTGGAAGGGACGGCAAAATTGCTTCAGAAGATGGAGATAAAGCCTGAGAGAGATGTGTAAAGAACCATCCCCATTGTCTTGGTGATCCTTGGTGATAGTCAGGGGTGTAATGAGTTGATGGCACATAAATCATCCGAACGACATTTTTAGCACTGGTAGGTGAAACCGCCTCCTTTCCCCGAACTTGTCATTACGTTCTTTACATTTGTGATCGATGCCCAACAACTTGTTTTTTGTATTAACCTTGGCATCTCATGAAGTTTCCCTCCAGAGAGGTGGCCTCAGAAGAGGTGTAAACAGTAGCAATCTCTACCAAGGGGATGCCTATTTCCAATGCAAAGTGGGAGATTTCTAAAGCTTAGGACCAAGCACAGTCCTCCTGCCTTTTTCTTTTTCTTAGAGACTGCTCTAAGCTCTAAGATACAAGCCTTATGTTACCTCATCTGAGGAGGGGAGGTAAGGAGGAGGAACAAATAAGAAGATGAGAAAAAGAACTGTCAAGACTTTTTGGAAAAGAAAAAGAAATTTGAAGGGAATAAAGGTTTTCAATTATATGACAGTTAAAAATAACTATTGAACCATCAACTTAAGAATTCAACTTTGGGATTCTGCTTGAACTCTCTATTTCCAATTTTAGAAGAGAAAAATTTCAAATGGTATTTTATTTTATTTTCAAATAATGCTGTTCATCTAATGGAAAAATAGGTGAAAGTCATCATAAAAAGCAAATTCTAATTATTAATAAGCATATGAAAAGGTATTCAAGCTCATTAGTGATTAGTAACATGCAAATTAAAGATCACCCTGAGATATCATTACCCTTCCACCAGATTGGCAAAAATTAAAATGTCTGACAATGCAAGTGATGACAAGGATATGCAGCAATTGGAACTGTCATTCATTGCTAGGGGAAATATAAGGAAGAAAGTTTGGAGATGCACATTTTCTACACACCAGCAATGAGTCTCCTAAGTACAGAATCTAAAGAAGCCCCTGACCAAGTGCATCTTGATCCATGTTAGAAAATGTTCACTGCTGCATTGTCTGTGGTAGCCCTAAACTGAAAAACCTCTAATGTGTTGATAAACTGTAGTATATTCATGGAATGGAATATTACACAGCAAGAAAAAATGAAACAAGTACACATAAAATGTGAATGGAACTCACAAATATAATGCTGAGTGAAATAAGTGCAAGGAAAGAGAAAGTACGGTTTATAAAGACAGACAAAGCCACACTCATTTCTTTAAGAATGAACCAGAGGTCATGAATATAAAGTGGGAGGGAGTCCACAGTGGGCTCTGGCAGCTGGAAGAACTCCACTTCTTGGCCTGGAAGGTATTTGCATAGGTGCTCTCTTTAATACATGCTACAACTCACAACAGAACAGGAAATGTCACACAGCTCCATTTGTACTTCAGCCCCGTTATCAATGACAGAGGATTGGGGAACCTTCTAGACAGGAAGACAGCTGCCTCTTATCCAGAGTCATTCTTAATTTCACTTTTTATTATTATTGGATTATGGAGATTTGCCATTTTTTTTCTCTGCAGGAACACTCAATAATGAACTCTAATAAGTGGAAACTGACTTTTTTTTTCTCCCCGCCCCCCACCACAGAATTTGTCTACCATGAAGACGAATGACTGGTATTTTTAAAATTTGGGCTATAAAAATCTTGGAGACCCACAAAAGGCCAGGCTGTTAAATTTGTGAACAGTGGACACTGTAACACTCCCCTCGTCATAGTGAGGAAGTTCAGGGGTACATTTACCTAGTAATGGGAAGCAGATGAGGACTGTCTACTTTATTTATTTTAAACATGTGTTTATCTCTAGAAACATTCTCTCTGTCACTGTTACTACTACCTTACCACATTTCTTCAATGACATGGCTGACTTATTAAGGGCAAAGAGTGTACTGAACTAGGTAAACAGGCCATATACAGTTTTGTTACTGTATTCTCAAAATATATCGTAAAGAATAAACTATACCCAAAGTTCTATTTTACAGAGTAGCTGTGAGGACCACGTGAGATAATACATGTGAATTACTATGCAACATAAATCATTTTGCTTTTTTTAAGGCACTATTATTATTACCATCCTTCTAAAAAAACACATTAAAGTATGAATTTACTACAGGGGTAGGGAAAAAAGCAACTAAGAAACTAACTCAAATGGTCAAGAAACAGTAGGAAATCATAGTTAATGGTTTCCAGGTCTGTAAAAGACCTTAGGAAAGAGCAGGAAAACTGCAGGTGACACACAGGCACATTAGGAACTGGGCACAAAATAGAACATTTTAGCTTCAGAATATTTGTGACCACGTGAATGCATCAAGTAAAGTGCATTCTAAGTATCCTTGTAGAAGCCGTCCTTTTCAAATGTAACACAGTGTACCTCTAACCACTAGCACCTTCCCTCTGTGGTATTTGGGTTTGCCTCTTCATTGCATCCATGATTCTAGTAGGTACGCTGCAGTAATTTAGTAACTCAAAATTCCCCAGAGTTTCCCAATAAGTTCTTCGTTTCTATACAGAATTGATATAGAGAGAAGATGGTTCCAGTAAAATGAAATCAGAGAACTGGTCCAGAAGGAGAGAACTCAGGAAATCCCTAAGCCACCTACCTTTGTGATATTGGCAGCAGCAGAAAGTAGGTACCGCCTCGCATGACCCAGCTGCTAAACCCGAGGTGTCCTGACAAGTTATGACCCTCAACCTTTATGATAACCCCTTATCCCCATGGCAGAGTCCAGAAATCTGAGCCTCGGAGAGTTTAAATGACTTGCTCAAGCTCACACATATGGTAAGCATAGTCTAGCTGTATCCAGAGGGTCTAGTAGTATGCACTTCTAAAAACTCACAAAAAGCCATTTTATCTTCATGAAAGTCTATTTAAATATGAAAAGTTAATGAATGTTACCCTCACACTCAGTGTATTCTCTGTTACTACTCAATGCTTTAGACAACAAAACTTCAATATATTGGGTTGACAGAAAGAGACAAAATGAGTGACCTCAAAACAGCAAAACATGGCACCACTCCCCTGAAAAAGGCAACAATAAAGTTGTTTAGGGGGATTCATTCCTTACTTTCATGGCTTATAACTATAAAAGTTTCATAGTTTCCAACTATATTAAATCCATGATTGCACTGACTCACCAGTTGAATTTATTCTAGTGTAATTACTTCTCACACTTGAATCAGTCCAGTTTTATAATTCACTTCCCAAATTCTGGACTCTTCTACAGTTGGCTCTAAAGAACTATTCCATAGCTCTATCTAACAGCTTTATGAAGAAGGTTATAATATTATACTTCAGTGGCCTTAAGGAAAAAGTGTGTTGCTGGAAAAAAATATTGCTAATATTGAGGGTGCTGCAGAAGTCTCACAGCTTTTATGAATTCTCTCATATCAAATGTTGCTTTGTCGCCAGCGCCAAAGTATGCACTTTTATTTTCTACACACCTACATTCACAAACGTGGGCTCCCACGTTCACAGACTCCTCATAAATTGCCAAAACAATGATGAGTAAGGGAAAAAAAAAAGACCTAACCTTTTAAACAGGATAGAAAAACTGAGAAGAATGCAATCAACATACATTATTTAAAAAGAACTTAATGTGATTTTAAAATGATACACATGGTAGACATTCAAGTATTTGCTGAATGAACAAATGGATGAGTGATTGATAAGATATGAAAAATGCAAAAGAAGATACAGCCAATTGTAGAGATGCATACTGGATAAGGGATGAACTTTCTGGCTTTGTGAGTTGTTAATTACCAGCACAGAGGAGTCAGAGATTAGAGCAGAAAGAGAAAACACAGAAACCGGTACAAGAAGCATGGTGGTAGGGTAACCACTCATTCTGGTTTACTTGGGATTAAGAGATATCCTGGAACTTGGGAATTCCAGGGCTAACACTGGAAAGATCTCTGGCAAACTGGGATGAAGGGTTCATCCTAGGAGGAGAAGATCTAGACTATGAATCTGGAAACCTAGAACCCAGAAACCCCAACACTCCTCTGATCTGGTACAAACCGCTTAACTGAGTTACGAAATGTCTTCATCCATTTAAAAAGGGGAGCAGTGGGAAAGATAATCTTAAGGGCTTTTTCAACTTAGACAATACTCTGATCGGAGACGTAAAGAGTTGCTGGGCCAGGCCAACAAATTAAATAGAAAGAGACAACAGATGATCCCACCAGAGGTTAATTCAGCCTTTGAAAAAGAAGAGGCAGCAAACAAAAATTAAAAGAAAAAAAAGCAAATAAAATTCTGAAAAAAAAGATTAAGATCTGAGTTTCTGATTTTCAGATACTCTCACACAATTTGGTGAGCGAAGCAGTTCTTTAATCTGGTCGCCGGAACACAATTAAAATGCATCTACTCCGTAAATAGTACTTATTTTTAAATCCTTGAAACCTATTTGCATAGTCAGTTTTACATCAGAAAAAATAAACCTGACAACGGCTTAGTTCCATTGAAAGCCTGAGGACAGACAGAGAGACAAGCTCTTCTTCCTGCCCCTTAATTCACTATGCCCACGGTATAGAGAAGTATGTAGCGTCACGCATTTATTATTTTTAAATCTATAATTAAATATAATTTAAAATATTTATATTTATTGTTATTAATAAATTAAATATCACTAATAATGCATATTCTGTATTCTATTTATATTTATTATCTTATTACTAAGAGAAGAAGACATCATTTGGAATTTTTCCCAGTATTCAGCATAGGGGTGCACGTGAACTTTCCCATTACAAGACAATAGTAGAAAGGTGTCTCCTTTGTATCACATACAGTTTCTGTTCAATTCTGCCTTTTCCTAAATCGTAGTGCTTAATAGGTTTCCTGGCAGCAGACGCGAAACACTTTTAAGAGGCATTTAATGTGAAGCACTTGTTTACCTGTGGATTCATTATTAATGAAAAGCCAAGCAATGCACAGTTCAAATCAGGCAGACATTAAGTGGATCAGTCACCTGCATTATTAAAATGTACCCCGGGGGAAAAGGGATTGTTCTCCACTTTCAATTATTCCTAATGTAAGGGGTCCCCCTGCCCCCACCCATATCACTCTCAAGACGAAAGCTTGCTCTTCCCCTTGACCTTTCTAAACATACACCAGGGTCTTGGTCTGCCAGAGCTCCAGTCCCCAAGGTGCAACTGCTGAGCAGCGCCCGGACCCCCCCCTCCCCCTCCCCCTCCCCCTTAGCATGTCTTGAAAGCAAAGCCCCATGGGTAATAACACAGCTCAAAGCCCTTGACTGCAGGTCCCCTGACTACAGGAGGTTTGGAAGCTTCGTTTGACACAGTATGTCCCCAGAGTCTGTGTCTACATTGCCAGGAGGCAGAATTCTGTCAAGGAACACGTTCTGCCTGTCATCAGCTCAGGCCTCAGGAATCAGGTAAAGACAGGCCCCAGCTGCCTAGAAATCTCGATTAGGTTGAGTTGGAAAAGCAGAGTGGTGAAAAATGAGACAGGGCAATGAAAAACTGCAGACTAGCAACCCTTCCTTTTGCTCTTCTCTGACTCCAGAGCGCACCAGTTCCCACAGCGCATCCCTCCGTGTGGGCGATATTTATAGCTGGCTGCCCACCTATGCTTTGGTTTAATGTCACTGTTTATTGCCAGTTGGCCCTGGATGTCTATTTATATTGTAAAAGCCTAGAAAGCCCAAATTACTTCTGTAGTTTTCTCCACAGGACACACATAATCTGATGTTCAAAAATTGATTTTTCCCCCCATGGGGTTAGAAATATTAAGGCCTTCCAAAATACTTTTTCTTATTATCTTTCATCACAGTGCATTCTAAGCCACATACATGTTCTGTGTGGGTTTTGATCTGGCCATTGGATTGACCACTTTACAAAACCAGCGAATGAAGGTTACTCAATCATTCAGATAGCCAGATTCTATGGAATCTGTGCATAGCTGTCACGTGTGTTGTAACTCTGGACAAACTGATGGAGTCATGAAAGTTTCAGAAAGCCCAGCACTGACTCAGCACCCCAGGGGCTCCCAGCACAGAAAGTTTTCCCAAAGATTGAAGCAGAGTCCCTCATACAGATCTAGTCCAATATCCATACCTTGACACCATCCACTACCTCAACACCTTCGATCCATTTTGTCCCTGTGACCACAAAGGTGAGGCAGTGATGGGTCTGGGACCACTTATGGGAAAGAGAGGCTCAAGGGTCAGGCGTATGCTCACTGGGGGTCAGTTCAAAGTTTACTTAAGGCTAAATGTTGCAGTGAAATTCCAGAGTGCAGTTAAAGGTTATTCTCAGGAATGAGATTAAGGGGTTCAGACGCTCTCTTAAGTAGGTCTGGAAAAGAACCCCGGGAAATGGGAGGTAAAACAGGGCCACTTGTCTTCCTGGATGAGCAGGGGACCATTAACGACGTGAGCATGCCCTTTTCTCTGGAAGTGACCTGTAACATGTAAGGAGATCCCACCAATGCAGAAGCTGCCCTCGGACATCCTCCAACCCTCACCACTCCTCTCCCCTTCTCTATCAGGCTCTTGCACCTGAACATTTCATATTTTCAACTAAGACTCTACACATTGGCAAGTGGGGGGCTGAGTCACGTTCCAAGAAGAGCTCTGGTCTATGTTCCTCCTATATCCTGGTGTCCTTTGAATAAGGTCTATTTGTTACTTAAGACAGATAATCTTTATTTCTGCACCTTCCAACTAATCATGAGCTATAGAAACAAAGCCAAAAGTCAACAGAAGCCCAAAAGAATCTGATTTACTAAATGATTTGTTTATATAGATCTCCTTATCCCATAGATCAAATTATACCAGTTAAAACTGCTCAGGATAACATAGCCAACTGGAAAATACTTAATCAGTCTTACTTCCTAATAAGAATTTAATAACAATGGTGCCACACCTCTTTACTGATCTCCACAGTAAAGAAAGCAACAGAGTCGAGAAAAGATATTCAGCAAAATAATGATTCTTCAGAACACACACATACACACACTCACACACAGGCTCATGTCTACAGAACCTTTAAGAAACGTCAATTTTATGTCATATTAAATCAGACTACAGGGAACTTAGTATTGTTAGAATCAACTACTACTTGTGCTTAAATTTCTAACCCCATTTTCAAACACCACAATATGAGATCAATATGGTTTCTACAAATGTGAAGATCATGCTAACAGGTTTGTTTTAACTTCTGCTACTTCAAAAAATGTTACTGCAGCATCGCTACTAATGAACCCAGGAACCACTTTGCTGAAAGGAATCAATACGATTAAAGTATTTTTCCTTTGAAATACTAAGAAATGGTCTACTTAGAACTTAATTAACATAAAAGTTTTATGTAAAACCAACAAACCACAGACATGTTTCAAATCAAATTGACGTTTTCAATCCTACACGCCCTTTGTTTCCAGTACCTAAGTACATCTGCACTAACGGGAGAAATGCCTGCTTCCTACACAGAAACACACATAGCAGACTGGTAAGGATTTTGACTTAAGTGCCATTTTTACACGGAAACATACAGGGCAGACCAATGGGAATTTTGATTTAAGGGCCATTTAATTTGTTTTAAGGCATCAAGCAAGTCACAGCAGACAATCCAATGGGCAGAACGCGCACAGTACGGCTGCTTCAAGAGAGCTGCCAGATCACTGAGGTGTGTTAGCTCTGCAGAGCTTGCAGTTTGAGTTATTTAAATAAACTATGATTAATAAGCAACATTAAATTAATAATGGCCAACGTATACCACTTAGTTAAATTTAGTAAAAAGCTTCTAGAACTGTGTGCATTGATAAACAGATAAATGTGTGTGCGTGCGTGTTGATGGTTTTACACAAACACATTTATATATGTGTATGTATGTATGTATTGTGAGAGTATATATATGCATAACATACACACACATATATATAAGACTGAGGAAGTTATATGCCTCAAATCAGAGATTAACTAGCTAACTGGTATTAGGATCTCAGTATTTTGACTTCCCATCCCGTGCCCTCTCTCCATTTTATATTTCTTCTTTGCATTCAGTTACACCTCTAAGTTTGCAGACTTTAAAACTGTGCTAACTAAGCCATTTTGAACTTGATAGCGTGAGGATTTGAACCCGGGTATCTCTTACTCCAGAGCCTGGACTCAGATGCCTCCCAGGCCCCTTTTGTCCAGCTCAGCACTTCACACACAGTACAGATTGATAAATAAGTACTTGCTGGCTGTGTAGGTGGCAATAAAAGCCCAGTAAATCCTGTTATGATATAGCTTGTTATTACACAGACTTATAAATGATTCAAAGCGTGTTCTTCAAAATAGAACAACTCCATCATAAAAGCCTGACTTAGCACAGTCAGCACATATGCTAAATGTTAGGGCTGTATCTCAACATGAGGGATATATATGTGTGTGTACATATATATTTTTTTTAATCACAGTATTTATAATGTAAAAGATGATCCTGCAATAAATATTATTTCTTTCAATCCTAAATAAATTGGAATTTCAAACATTTCTTTTTCTTTTTTTTTTTGAAGTATAGTCGATTTACACAATGTTCTGTTAATTTCTGGTATACAGCATAGTGATTCATTTATATATACATATATATATATATATATATATATATTCCTTTTCATGTTCTTTTTCATTACAAGCCATTACAAGGTATAGTCCCCTATGCTCTACAGTAGGACCTTGTTCTTTATTTTATATATAGTAGTTTGTATCTATAAATCTTGAACCCCCAATTTATCTCTCCACTCCACCCCTTCCCCCCAGTAGCCATAAGTTTGTTTTCTATGTCCATGACTCTGTCTCTCATTTGTAAATAAGTTCATTTGTGTCCTCCTATTTTATTTTTTTCAAATTCTACATTTTAGTGATATAACATGGTATTTTTCTTTCTCTTTCTGGCTTACTTCACTTAGTATGATGTGTCTCCAGGTCCAAAAAGCTTCAGCTTGGACATTTTAAACATATTGCTCTAAAACTAAAGGTCTACAGGTACAGAGATCAGAGTTTGGATGTTTGGTGCTGAATGCTTTTTATATATGTATGTACCTTAATGAGAAGTGTATGTGTAAGCCCCTACACACAGTGACATACAGTAATAAGTAAATGAAATAAAGAATTTAAAAGGCTCACTAATTTGTTCAAGTCAGGGGAAAATGTGGTATTTATTATTAGTCTAGAAGACAAGAGTATTTGGAGGGTGGATAATAATAGTGGACACTTACAAAGCACTCACTTTGAATCAGCCCCTATTCTAGGAACTTTACACGTGTATATAATCTCATTTTCCAGGGCCATCATTTTTTTAATCTATCATCTATCTATCTATCTATCTATCTATCTATCTATCTATCTATCTATCTATCTATCTATATTCTTGATTGTTGTTGCCAATGTCAATAGTTCATTTCTTTTTTATCGCTGAATATTACACTGCAATGGATGTACCACTGTCTGTTTACCCATTGACTTGTCCAAGGACATCTGGGCTGTTTCCATTTTGGGGTGATTGTGATTGGAAAAGCTATCAGCATTTATGGACAGTTTCTGAGTAAGCTTAAGTTTTCATTTCTTCAGGGAAAATACCTAAGACTGGCATTGCTGGATCATACAATAAGTGTATATTTAATCATTTTATCTTGACATACAGACTCACAAGAAGTTGCAAAAGTAGTCCAGAGAGCTTTTACGAACCCATCACCTAGTATACCCTTCACCCCACGCTAACGGCTTACCAAATTGTCATTACCAAAATAAAACATTATCAAAAACAAAAACACTGACATTTGCGCAATATGATTAACTGAACTGTAGACCTCACTCAGATTTCACCAGTTTTTGTATGTGTTTTTTTTCGTATGTGCATGCATACGGTCCTGTAACATTTTATCACATGTATAGAGTTGTATAACCACCATCACAATGAACATGCAGAACTCTTCCATCCCAGCAAAGGGGCTCCCTTGTCTCTGTTTCAAACGTGGGCATCCTGAGGCACAGAGAAGCTGAGAAGGGTCTGTGGCTAAGTTCACTAAGCTGCTAAGCGATGGAGCCCCAGCGTGGGTCCTGGCAGAACCAGGGCCCACCTTCTCCCCGCCATTGCTCTGTTCTTCCTCCTCTCTGATAATTTCCACACAAGGTAGAACTTACAATAATAGATAAACAAATGTTACCTGGCAGAATTGTTTTTATTAATAGATAAAACATATTTATTCATGTGACACATATTTGAATGGCTATATTAAATTAGTTCAAAAATATTTGTAGGTAGACATCGCTAAAATTTGAAAGAATAGTTAAAACCCTTTTGCTCTTTTTAAGTAATATTAGATTAACCCTTCTGAAATTATGATTTTGAGTTAAAACACAGTTGAATCTCGCCATTCCATAGGGTCCAATCTAAGGACGATAACAATCAGTACTTAGATCTCACCGTCCTGGGTGTTTTATAAATGTTAATATTCCTAAGCTAACATCATATCAAAGGCAACTCCTGGATTCAAATGCATGAAAATCCCATGCCCTTTCCTGTTATGCTATTATATGGATTTAGGTATTCTAGCAGTTTTGTTCTACTGTTTATAACCTCACCCTTTTTTAAAATGGTTTTTGGTGTAACTGACAAATATATCCAAGCCCGGTTGTACTGCAGTTGACTGTGCCCTGCACCAGGAGGTCACAGCTGCTCCCTCTCTGACTCTGGCCCTGCCTTCTTGGTTTTCATCAGTCTCATAAAGTTCGTCTCCCCATCATGCTTCATGCTCTCGCCACATCATTTCTGACCATCCTCAAATGGAACAGAGACTGATGTATAACAGAATTTTATTTTCTATTTTGAGAAAATATAAATGTAGTTCTGAAATATGTTTAAAACTGCATAGATTCCAGCTAGGTCTCGTTTAGGAGAGAAGTCTTACACTGCAGCCCCTCTACCTAGAGGGGTTATTTGTTCAATTTAGCCAAGGTTCCTCCCAGGCAAGAATTCCTTCCTGGCCCCTTATGAACTTTGCATTTCCTTGTAATTCCAATATGCTTCCCTTGTGACAGCAGTGTGAGAGCTCAACTCCTTAGCTTCTACTGAAGTCATAATGAAATCAGATCCTCTAGTTACCTGTCTAGACACAAGGTCCCTTAATAAGCAGTGTATGCCCTTGAACAGGAAAATGCTCATATTCTGTGGACCACAATGAGCTTTCCCACCTGAATGGGCTTAACGGGTTCCATGAACTCCCTGAGTTTTTATGTGTATGGATTCATGTAAGTTTTTCTTGTGTTCACACATCCAGCTGTTATAAAATGTTGAAAGAAGTCCTTTACCTCAAAAATATTATAATAAAACACCCCACACTCTGGGCTCAGGAATCAATAAAAGAAGAATCATCTCAATTTAGGAGTGATGTCTCCTCATTATTGAAGTTACTCATTCTTGAAATTTCTATTTGAAGAAGACTCACATATAATGTGTCAAAATGGATTCAAAAGTTGGAAGATGAAATAATGAGATTAGGTATCAATTACTTCTTACTGCTGCAGTTAATCATCTAGACATAAGGAAAAAGAAGATGACAATAAATGGATACTTAGGGATTCCAACCTCAACAAGAAGTCCACATATTTAATGAAATTAAAGATGAGTGAGGAATTAGCTTAGTAATTTATTTCAAAATCATTTCATCTCCATGGAAAGTGCTTGGAATAATGACTATAAAGCAAATAATGTCATGGAAATTATGTAAATTAAGCACCTATTCTCCTATAAATCTCTTCTGCATTTGTTGTCCTTTTATCCTAGTATATTTGAAACTCTGAATTATTTGGGGAAAACAAACAAAACTCCAAGGAGAAAAGGTTCAGATGGTATAGACTCTACACTACTGACAAATGGTTTTAATTTCAAGCAGGTCACAGAAAACAGAGAAGAGTGTAACATTCTGAAATGGATGAAAGCTGGCATGAAATGCAATGACCCCTGCCATGACTCTGTTTCGTTTGTTTGTTTTGTTTTTTTTAACTATTAGGAATATGTTGCATCAAAACATTGAACCACTCTCCCATAGGAGTTCCCAAAGCTTTGCTGATGCAGGTCCACTGACCAAGCTAAGGGGGTGCTCCCTGGGATTTTGGCACAAAACCCCATGAGTGGCACTCCAGCTTTTGGCCAAATGATAGACAGTAGATCCCAATCAGATGTGCTAAACAGAACCCATTGAAAGGACAGGCCGAAAAGCAGGAAGTCCTAATGCAATTTCTGGAGAAGACTATTTTAAAGATAGGGTTGAGTATAGATAAAGAGAAAAAATTGAACTCAATAATTTTTGAAGCAACATAGAGAGGCTGTTCACGCCCTATTTAATGACAGGCGACCCTTTCACTTACATTCACACACAGAAAGGTACAGGTGCTATTTCCAGATAATAAATGACATTCAACTCAAGTGCTCCTAAGGTTTCAAAACTTTATGTCAAAGGTCAGCTTTCTCATGCAGGTCTCCTTAAGAATGTTTCGAACATACTATCAGTGACGTAAGACACCGCAGGGATTATACCAATATTGAAACACTCTCTTTCTTCATATTTAAATGAAAAGCTTGAGCAGGAACTTGGGAAATTGTCTCCAGTGCCAATTAATTTTTAAAGACAGAGCACATATTTTCATAGTTGTGGAATCTGACTACGTGAAGAGTTGTTCCAAGAAAATCATCAAAACCTTCCTTTCCATGGTCTTTAATATATTTAGACAGAGATCCCTCTTGCACCATTTTTGCTTACATTTGACAATACGTATCTCTTCACTTTCTCCTAATCATGCTGACACATAAATTATGCCACGTGAGCCTAAGCGCTAGAAAGATGCGAGACTGACAACTGTTCACAAAAAGGTAAAAAAGGGACCAGGCATTAACAAAATGATTGCCTGACCACTCTTCATGGCTTTGAAACTTGACAAGGTCTTTTTATTTACTTATTTTTTTGGCTGCTTTTCACTCATTTAAATACAAGGCTATGTGGCTAAATAAAGTACAATGGCAAATTCAATATAAGTAGCCCAGTTCTTTTATATATAAAATAAGGAACCTGGGGCCCAGGGAATGATTTTCCTGCTGTTAGCTGTCAGCAAAGCCGGCTTAGATTCTGATAGCAACGCACATTTTCCTCCACATAAAATTCATTTCTGTTGCCTCGAGAAGAAAGCATTTCCGGAGGACATGCCAAATTATTCATTTGAAAACATTTCTATTGAGATGACACTTTGCAAAACCTCTCCCCTCCTTTGGGTCCAGAGTAGAACCCTAACTCACCCATGAGCCTGATGTTGCCACACTCAGTACCCCTCCTGTGAACTCCCACTTGCTCTGATGTCTGCATCTTCCACGTGTGTTTTCATGGAGGATTGGGCTAGCAGCCACATAATAAATGATTCTTGATTAACAAGTGCAAAATAACAAAAATAGAACACATCCACAGCCGACAGATGGGAAATCAGCGATGAAAGCATCTACCTCCTGACTTAGAAATAGCTTCTGAAATAGGATGGAGAAAAATGCATTGGGTGGCTTCAGGGAAGTTAAACAGATAACTGCTAATATTTGTACAGCACTTTTCAATTTAGAAAGCCCTAGTCACACACATTTTCTCATTTAATGTAAAATCCACCACCTAGTGAATATCACCATACAATTCCATCACAGCTCTGAGGATGAGGGTCTTTTTTTGAACGGAAATCCCTGGATTGACTGTTAGAGCAGGTAACAATGTTGGAAAGCTCACAATGACTATTGGCTCAAAAAGTAAAGTTCCATACGCTTGGTGTTTACACTTTGGCATTGTCTGGTATACTCATAAAATATTATATACATGTATACACACACACACACACACACACACTAAAGTATAAGTAAGAAACAGGCAGAGATCAATTCCAACACAATAAATACATATATTTATTTATTCCAAATCTTACTTAGGCTTTCATATCTACAAAATAGCTTTAAATAAATTCCTGAATATCTGTAAGTTTATAAACCATCATTTTTTATGGACAATGAAAGAATTCATCAAAACTTTGAATAAAGATGGCTCAGTGTGTTCTTTTTCTATATATCACAGGTTTGCATAACACCAAACATCTGGATATAAAGTGAAACATTCAACCTTCCATATGCTTCCAAATATCAAGACGTTTACTATCCTGCAGAGATGAAATGACACAGAAAAAGCGACAGAGATATCTATTCAATAAAACACAATATCCGAATCATTCTCCTTGTTCAGCCATTTGAATTTTTTTCTAATGCTGATATTCATGTACTTACGAAAATAAGCAAAGATTTTGGGTCACAAGCAGTTACGGCCCTATCCTGCGCACAGTACTGCATTTTCATATCCAAGCAGAAGACATACACACAAACATCTCCAAGGAAGAAGATGATGAATTTCAAAGAAAGTTGATCCACAGTCACAGTTTATCTTAAGAAGATGACAGTGTCGAGCACGGGTGTACAGATTTATAAGAGAAGCTGTGAGTACTCAAGGATCAAGGTCAAGGAGTATTTATGAATGTACATCTCTTTGTTTCTCCTATTTTTTTTTCCTGTTCCACAGTAGAAGGACACAGTATGAGACAGCTTGTGAGCAGCTCACTAGTTCACAGACTTACCTGTCTATTAAAAGGGTCATAGTAGGAGTTACTAAACTCCCTGCAAGGATATTCAGTTTAACCAAAGGTCAACCAACTGTAGCCCCAGGGCATACCGTATATCAGTGAGCTTAGAATGGTATTTACAAGTTTTAATGGTCGAAAAAAATCAGAAAAACAGTATTCCACGACACATAAAATTGTATGTAATTCAAATTTCAGTGTCCATAAATAAAATTTTATTGCTGAACAATCACACCCACTCATTCGTTTATTTTAATGGCTGCTTTCCCACTAGAGGGGCAGACTTGAGTAGTTACAACATTGACCATATGTTCCCAGATCAGAAATATATACTATTCACTATCTGGCCCTTTATGGAAAAAATTTGCTGATCCCTTGTTTAACCCACTAAATAATCAATGAGTTGAAACTTTCTCTGTATTATTTAAATGACCCTGCTAAAAAAAAAAAAAAAAAGCAGGAGAGGGGAAGTATATACTCAATAATGAATTACAAACTTAAAATATAGAAAATCTTCAAGCCATTTCTTCCTAATTCTTTAAAGATATTGTTTATAGTTTGCTTTTCTGTGAGCTTGTAGGAAATAATAAATGGAAAAGTTAAAAGCTAACTCCTATGCCTATCTGATTTGCTTCATAAAAAATAAGTTATTTTGTCTCTCTTGCACCTTACAATATGGGAAGATATTTGAGATTTACATAGAAAGCTTTGGGAGTTTTCTAAAATTCTCTTGGATGGTAAAATAAATAAAATTTGGGGTTTTCTTTTTTTTTTCCTAAGAACGCATTTGTGAATATGGAGTATGGAACTAATTAAGGAGTGAATTAGAGAATCAGGCAGAAACAGGTGTTTCTATTAACTTTTGTTTACTGTACGGTTTACATTATTCCTTATTTCAGCATCTTGGTTTTCATTTTTGATCACTTAATTTGATTCTGATTCTTTTGGGTATTTTATCAGCAGTGCGTGTGAGGTTTATGGCTGTTTAAATCCCTTATGGCATACAAAAGGAGGGAGGAAGTACCTTTTTTATAGGAATCCTTCTATCTTCAACGCATTGATGGAAATAGAGTGATATTTTTCTAACAACCTCTCTCAATAAAGAAATCAATTAACATATGAGTTACATGAAAAAGCCTAGCATCTTGCATGGGGCAGAGGAAAGGCCAGCAGTCAAAAATCAAGCCCATGACTCCTATTTCTGCATTTATTCATTACCTGACCTTCAGCAAACTGTACCCTTTCTCTTGTCCTCAATTTTCTCATCAATCAAATGGGAGATTTGGAACAGCTGAGCGTGTCTCCAGCTCAAAGATCCGGTATTTCTAACCACTGCATTCACCAGTTACTTTACAAGAACGTAACAAACCTACTCATCACCGGAGGAGGTTGTTTCTGTCTCTGAAGCTGGCCCCAGACGACAAATATTCTCACTGGGCTTCATTTTTCATTTAAAATTTTGATAGATACATTTAAATCAAGAGTGAGGAGACCTGGATTCTTCCCCTCCAAACACCCATCCTGGGACAACAGACGGCACCCTGCCAAATGGTGAGGAGCCCGGTTCTGTGGATCTCACCAAGTTCCTAGGAGTTTTACACTGAATTGCAACAGGAAATAGGCACAACAGAGGGAAAGATTATTCTGCAAATATGAAGTCTAGAGAGGAAAACGTTCACTTCAACAGAACTTACTGAAACACTAATTAATCTATCTTCCGCCCATAACTAAGAAAAAATGTGTGTGTGTACACACACACACCCAACCGCGCACACAAATGGTGACAGTTTCATGGAACAGGCATGCTCACACACTGCTGTAATGCAGAGAAATGTAGAGAAAACATTTGAAAGCAATTAGGCAATATCGTATGGAAGAATGCTCCAAGTGTTGCATACTCTTTGACCCAATATTTCTGCTTCTGGGAAACTATTCTATATATATATAGAATATACATATAATTACTTGTGCTAGCAAAAATCTTTTTTTTTTCCCGAATAGTTAAATCTGTGGCTTCTTTGAATAATTTTTCCAATAATAATATTTTTCAATAATATTAAATTTTCAATAATAAATAGTTGTGTGTGATCATTAAAGTAATAATCATAGAAGTTTATAATAACATTGTAAAAAAGCCCAGTAGTTAATTAATATTCTTAAAAATTAGAACATAAAATGGATACATACTATACTCAGACACATTTAAAAAACAAAAATCAAATGCATAAAAATATTCGAAGTTGAATTCACCAGAAAGTAAAAAAATGACTGTCTGTGAAGGAATTAGAGGTATTTATTTTTCAAAACTTTGAAATGCCTTGTTATTATCACTCTTTTCTTCTGCTTAAAAAAAGTAATATATAATCATTATTTAAAAATTCCAACAATACACAATGCAGAATTTAGAACAGTAATATCACTTTGTAATGCTAATCACTGCCAAGTAATATTTATACTTTTCTATGGCCCTTAAAATTTTAATTGTTGTTGCTTTAACATTGTCAAGCAAATAACATGTACTTAATAAGTATTTGCTTAATGAATTAATGTATTTAAAAAAAAAACTTCTAGAGTTTCTATGTAACTAATGAAAGGAAGCTTTTTTACTTAGAAAGCACTATCTCAATATTATTTTTATTTCAAAATAAGTAGTTATAAATATTCCTATGGAACAGATACAGTATCAAACAATAGCTCCAAGAACTATATATTCCTGATTTTCACACTGCTGGCTTTTTGCCAGACCTGTGTCAGCCACCTACTGAATAACTCACTGCAGCAAAGTTCACAAATAAGTGTATGTTACTTTGCAAAGTAAGTTTATTCTTGGAGGTTTGGGGAATCTAAACGCTATTTTAAATGCGTAATGGGGGCTCAGATTTAAAGAAATTGAGCTCCACCCTTTTGCGACACAAGAACCCTCTGCGGTGTGAGTACGCACACGCTAGCACGTCTGTTCTGAAAACCTGCCTTCATACGCTGGACGTCCTACATGCAAGTTTATACGTGGTCTTTCTAAGAGACAGGGAAGACGCTTTATGCATATTGAGAAGGTGCGTAATTCATTATTAGATTAACCTCTAGGGAAAAGATATTCAGACAAAATAACAACGGATTTTAAAGTCTGAACTTTTAAACTTAAAGAAAATACTATCCTCACCATGCTAAACATTTCATTCTATGATGTGGTGTCCATCTTCCTAATTTAACAAATAGACTGTGGTTGTTTAAAATCCAGAATGCTGTTACTCAAAGGAAACGATATTCTTTTAACTTCCTAGGTCTTCTCACTAAAGGCTATCAAAGCCCATTCATAATGGAGTTCATTTAGTACAAACTACTGTTAGAGAAAGCAGTTTTGACAACGATTCTATGCGGCGTTGCTTTCTGTTACAATCTGGGGCTCAGAAGGTTATTAACAAATCTCTTCTAGGTCAGTAGCCCAGGAACAAAAATGGAATTATCCAGCCAAGGTCAAGACTTCCGTGAGAGACGTCTAGGAGTTTGTGGACAGGGGTTATAACTGTATTTTTCCCCCTGGACATAAAAGCAGCTTCTAAAGTTCCTGGGAAAATATTTCAATGAAATTTGATGCAGAATAAATTGGATATTCTTCACTGAAATGATATACACCAATGGATGTAATGACTCAATGAGCTATAGATATCTCAATATCATAGCAAACATTCACAAAACGATGCATAATGACTGTGGGTAATGGAATGACTGCAGAGACATCAAGAAGAATTATTAATGAATAATTATAGCACATCAATTTAAAGGGGAATAAATGATTTCTAAAAATACAAGAAATAACAGTCTATAAGACACTCTTTAAGTAATGACTTGTTCTTTCCCATTAAGGTTAAATGAATCAAAACCAGATGCTACCCTTTAGTTTGATATAATTAAATGATAACAGGCTTTTTTTTTTTTTAAATCAAAGCCTCCTTAGAGCCAAATTAACAAATCAGAATCTCTCCTAAAAAGCAAACTTGAGTTTTTCTGCTTCCTATGTGCATCATTAATAGCTGGTATCAAAATATCACGCTCCCAGCCTTCACCGTATTATTTTTGTTACTATAGAAATATAGATGGTTCAAATGACAAGCAAATAGATCATCTAGTTTATTCTTCCAGCACATAGGACTCTGACATCCCAAAAGAAAAACAAATGTTCATTGCTTTCTGCCTGTATTTCTGTAATCCCTAACTAAGGAACATCTACGGACTTCAGTGTGCATGCTCTTAATTCGTCTAGATCATTAATAAATGACAAATTGAATTAGACTTCAACCTTCACTTGAAATTTCCTGCAGCACAAGACCCTGGATGGTTTTTACTTTGGGTGCTCTTTATAAACATTGTTAGTTCTCCTTCAAGTTTACATTAATCCAAACATTCCTGGACTCACTTTCAGTCCTCATCCAAAATGATGACTTGGCTCTTAAGGCTTAACGTTTTTTTTTTTTTTGTTATAAAATCTTATTAATTATCACAGAGTCAGAGATTTTCAGATTTGGAAGAAATTTTAAAGGCCATCTAGCCCAACCCTCCCTTGCAAATAGTTTCTTTGGTAAAGTCTTCACCTGGCGCAGTAAAACCGTGCTTAGAAGTCTTCATCGTTAGCTAACTACACCTCTTTCTACCTTCCATCTTCGGAACTCATTTGACTTACTTATGCCAAGTCTAAATTCTGTCTTTTATCTTCTATTCATTCATCCTCGGTCTACCCTCAGATTCTACCCAAGTCAATTAAATTCCTCTTCTTCATGACCACTCCTCCTATGTCTAAGAGTAGAAACTATGCCCTGCGGGTTTCCTTCTTTTTCAGCACTTGAGGCCAAGTTCCTTTCCCATCCTTACAGTAATCCTGTGAATTTGGATAACTTGTCCATACATTTCTCTTAAAGACTGGCACTGGAGATGTGCTCTGACCAAAACAGAGAAGACTGAGACCATCACATCTACCATCCTAGGTAAGCTTCACATTTACTTATGAAATCCAAATCATATTTGCTCTCTCTTACTGCTGACCAACATCAAGCCTAAAATGTACTAAAATCACCAACCTTTTATTTTTCACGTTTGATTTTAACATGCAGGTCTTCCCCTATTCTCTCACTGATCTTTGTAAACTCAAAGTTAAGACTTTATATCATTCATGCTAAAATGTGTCATCTTGTTAGACTTCAGCAATCTATTTCAGCTAGTCAGTCAACATCAGTTGGAAGCTGGAAAACATCACCCCAAGTCATCAGAGCCCCTCCAGCGTCGTGTCATCTACAGATTTTGTGAGCATTCATCCAGGCTGATCAAAACATCAGTGAGGATCGATGGAACACCTGTAGCATGTCACTGAAGCTTGTCTCTCATCACGGACAAGGTCTCATTCATCCAGATCCTTAGGCTTTCCTTCAGTTACTAACCCGCTAGGCATCTTTTCTTCTAGTCCTGATCTGCCATAGTTCCTTTCACTTGAGGCCATTTCTACTTTGCAATCTGACAACACCCAACGAATCCTGTTGATAAGATCTTGTCCTTGATAATTTTAATGACCACTTATCGTACTTCATACAACCACCTTTTCCCTCCATTTAAAAAATTAAAATACAGTTGATTTACAATGTTGTATTAGTTTCTAGCATACAGTACAGTGATGCAGTTACATATATATATACACACACATATATATATGCACACAGACACACACATACACACTCTTTTTCATGTAGGTTACTATAAGCCATTGAATACAGTTCCCTGTGCTATACAGTAGGACCTTGCTGCTTATCTATTCTGTACATGGTAGTTTGTATCTGCCAATCCCAAAGATCTAGCCTCTCTTATCACCCTATTTTACAGGTGAGAAAGCTGAAATCTATAAGTAAAATAGCTCTCTCAAATGAAGTAGCCGGTAACTATGGACAGGGAATTGAATCTAGAATTATTTCCTTCAAGCCCTGTGCTCTTTACTGCTCTGATAGATGGTACCACATGATGTCAACTGGTACCGCATAAGACCTATCATTATGCCTTTGTTATATATTGTTGTTATAGACGTTCTCATATATTCCTTTTCTCTGAAATGGCTTTCTCATCCGGTCCATACAGAAAACTGTTCATCCTTAACCAGCACAAACAGCATCCTTTCTGTTAATCCTCCTTTGCACTCCTCTGGACCCACTGTGAGCATCTATAATTGCCCTCCGTACACTGCCATTATTGTGTACCATTTTTGGCTCCCTTCCAAGAGTGTGCACTCACACACTGAAGGCGGGGCTTCTCACTCTTTTATCTTGGTGTTCCCAGAAATTAACAAAGTGCCTGTCTCTTGGAGGTGCATAATAGATGTTTCCTGAACAGTAATTCACGTTTGACAGTATTTCGTTGGTCTCATGGACCAGTCTCTTTATGCCACCTGGTCAAGCCAACTTGAATTCACGCAGGGCAGCTTCAAAACATACACTCTCTTCACCCCCTTGTCACTGCTGTCTGTGCTCTGTCTATGCCTCAACATATATCTGTTTTATAACAGTCAAGTCAAAGACGTTTTGGTCCTGGCAGAGGAGACAGAAGCAGTAGAGGGATGGAGGCATTCTGCTCTCTCTCCACCACCCTACAGTATCACACCATCACTGCTGTCAGCAGCCTTGACCCTTTTCTTGCTCAAACCAGAAGTAACCTGAAAACTTTCCAAAACCTCCAGTCAAATTTGAGTCATTTAGCCCTATACTACCCAACTATTTTCACCCTTTTGGAATGAGCTAAGTGTGCTAAAATCCTAACGTTGATTTCAAAAAGACATTTCCTCTTGAAATATAAACCTAGTAAGATTTAAACCTTCAGCTTACAGAACTGCATATAACCTTTTCTTGTTTAAAATTTTCAATATAAATAAACATTGTTTTTGTAAATTGGTGTATAAACTATCTTTCTTATAGACATTATATCACTAATAAAAAATGTGAAAAACATACTTTTGGTTAGTTTTTCCCCCTCTAATCTGTTTCTTATTTATTTACATGTGTCTACACGTGTCGACTAAAAAATTGAAATATTTCTTTGAATATTTCAGGCCAAAGAATTATTGGTTTAAGGGAGGGAGACCCCATAAGTGCTACTTTCACCACTTCATATAAAGGGTACGTACTGTTTGTTTTTTTTTTCCATGAATGAACCAAGATCATAATATTTATTTTTCCTCATTTCTATACTTGCACCTAGAGACACAGACCCAAAACCACCCATTTCCACCTAGTCAATAATGGATGATAGTACAAACAATTAAACTAGACCTTGCCTTCAAAACAGGACTTGATAGACGGCAACTTGAATTAAATGACCTGGATCTGAACTTCAAACCCTTCTCCTGTCCTGACCTCCAATAACCAACAGGGTGCATGACGTTACTCCAGTAACGTGAAGGGTACGTACGAGTAGCACAACTTAGCACTGTTGATGTTCACCTTGATCATTTGACTGAGGTAGTATTTTTCATTTTTCTCTACTGTAAAGTAACCCTTTTCTTCCCACTTCCATATCTCATTCTTTGGGAATAAACTGCTAAGTGCAGCCCACAGTTAAGGAGTGGACAGTTATGTGCCACTGTGTTGGGAGAAGGGAGTATCTACATAAATTACTTAAAATTTTTCTCAAGAGATATTTGTTTCTCCATCATTGATTTTTTTCCATCATTGATTTCTATCAATATTGCCTTATTCACTTTTTTAAGGCTCACATTAGGGTGACTGAGGCAATTAGTTCATTTGTAGTAAGTTCAAGGTGAGAATTTTTTCTATCAAACTCAAACTTCAGTCTCTTCTGCAGATGGCATGCTGAGAAGTGATGCTCATAACAATTACTCTAGAGTTTTGAGGAATTTGAATAATCCAGCCCCAGCGTAATCCCATTTAAAATGGGAGACCATACAGCAGAGAAGCATAGACTAGCCTGCCTGGGTTCAAATTCTGGCCCTGTTTTTTTTGTGGTTTATGACCTTGGGCAGGTTGTTTAAGCTCTCTGTGGCTCAGTTTTTCATTTATGAAAAGGGAATTTTAATAGTACACAACATGTGGGGTTGTTATGAAGAATAAATGAGATAATCAAGGTCAAGAATTAAGTGTAGTGCCTGGGACAGACAGAAGCATACAAGCATCAGCCACGCAAACCGTAGTTTATACTTTGCACATTACCTAATGTCGTGCATGATAAGAGATGCAACTCTTAGTTAATAAGAACATCTGATAAAATAGGAGGTGCTATCTACCCAAAGGTGAAATTAGCTTTAAAATGAATGTCCTAGATCATGGTTATTGGCTTTGCTTCTCTAACATTCTAGAATTCTCCTTAGTAGGAGCGGAAGGGATGAGGTAACAGGGATAAGCAGGAAAACCTGGGTTCACTTGGTGAACTTCTAAGGATTCCTTTTGTTTGATTGTTAGAAAACAGGTACAAAGATGAGGGAGAAGGAGACGTAAAGATACTAAGAGTAAAAGGGCGCCGTGCCTAAGAGCTGACTGCCCAGACAGACAGGCAAAAGGCAATGTATAAGATAGAAACTTCTGCATTTGACATAAGGAGCTGGTTGAAATGGGGAGAAAAGATTATTCCAAGGGGATGCAACGAAACCAGAATGTCCTCTGCCTCCAGCATGCACAAGGGGGCTCCGCTTGTCATGTCAGGAATGAGATACTAAAGGCTAGAGGTGACAGTATACAGCATGGCTTGAATTCATGTTCATCTTATAGGCCCAGATGACTTCCATGCTCCATCCAGTGCTCACGCTTTATCATCCCATTACCATGCTGGGGGCTGGCACCATTCTGATAGGTTTCTCCAACCAAGGATTGTCAGAGGAGAGTAGGTATTATCTGAGAGAGCCAGGGAGATTGCTCCATCAGCTCTGGCCAGCCCAGCCTTTGTTGTGTCCCATAAACACAGTGCCTATTCCCATTTCTTTACACTGTCATGGCTCTGATCTCTCTTCTCTGTCAGTCCAGGGTTCTCCTCTGAAACTTCCAGATCTAAAAAGGGCCACACACCCTTACCAGAACCACTCCTCTCACCTGTTCTGTTTGAATTATAGATCTCCTGCATACTTTATGGACATCATCTTCATTGTATTCATTTAAAACTCTGCAGAATCCTACTTGCATATCCTATATGTGCATCTAGAAGGACCACCCTCAACTCCAACATAAGTCCATGGGGATAGGAATACTTTATTTTTGTTTTCTTAGAACTTCTTCATCAGACCAAATATAGTATTCCACATACAGATGTGCTAAATAAGCAGTGCTTATTTGACACTCAAATGACAGGCATGGGGTGATGTTTATTTAATTCTTTGTTCCCCACTGCATGGAACACAATACAAAATTGGGAAAATTTTGCCGTGAGTGGCCACTGAAGTCAGCCTATTTAAATGAGTTATGTTTAAGTAAAACAAACAGCTACTACATTCTATCTCCAAATTCAACAGTCATTTATAGAGGGCATGTGGCAATTCACTCGTAAGATACAATGTTAGAAAATATATGACCTCTGGTCTCAAGATGTTAATAATATTCCTATGAAACTATATATAGGGGGAAAACCAGAAAAATTCCCTTCTCCAAAGATGATCCTTATAATAATAACTTGTGGTAATTTCCAAAGCTCTGTCTGTATGTAACTTTGTACCAGTACGCAGGTATAGGGGAACAATTTTCTTCAATTTTCATGAAACATTGTCTAATGGACCAATCTTCCTAATGGTGGTACTGAAATTTTGTTTATGGGGTTGTCTCATAACAAAAATACTAGGAGGTCATCCATAGTTTCCTAGAGGAAACCAAAGTGGCTTGAGGTTGTCAGTATCATTTAAAAAGTCACACTGAAATAGAGCTACCATATGATCCAGTAATTCTACTTCTAGGTATTTATTTGAAGGAAATAGAAACACTGATTTGAAAAGATATCTACACTCCTATGTTCACTGCAGCATTATTTACAACATACAAGACGTGGAAACAACCTAAGTGCCCAGAGACTGAAAAATGGATCAACAAAATGTGATACAATGGAATATTACTCAGCCACATAATAAGAAACCCTGCCATTTGCAACAACATCGATGGACCTCGAGGGCATTTTTGCTAAGTGAAATGAGTCAGACAGAGGAAAATCAAGTACCGTACGACCTCTCTTACATGTGGAATCTAAAACAAACGCACGCAAGTACACAGAAACGGAGCTCATTGTTACAGAGAACAAATTAGTAGTTGCCAGAAGGAGGGAGTAGGAGGTGGGCAGCATAGGCGAAGATGGTCAAAAGGTACAATCTTCCAGTTACAAAATAAGTAACTCCTGGAAGGTAATGTATGGCATGGTAACTATAGTTAATAATACTGTACTGTATATTTGAAAGTTGCTAAGAGAGTAGATCTTAAAAGCTTTCATCACAAGTAACTGTGTGGTGATGGATATCAACCGAACTGAATATGATGATCACTTTGCAACACATACATATATCGAATCACTATGTTGAATACAATGTTTCACATCAATTGTATCTGAAAAAAGTCACACTATCATTAATTCATGGAAGTGGAAGTGACCAAGAAAATGTATCAATTTACCAGCCTCCGGGTAGCACTGCAGGGAAGTATCAGGGCAGCAGAAGCCCTTTCTCTTCTGTTCTTCCCCTTACTTCTACCGACGCGGGAAGACATCCCTCAACTTTCACACACAATCTCTAGGAATGCCTTTCAGGTCTCTAATTCCCTGCAATCCCCAGGGAGAAGCTTCCAAGTCTGAGTCAATGTCTCTCAGAACCTGATAAACTAAATCTCAAAAAGCCAGTCCTCCACAAGGTTAAAAAAAAAAAAAAAAAAAAAAGACTGAATGAAAGAGGTCCTTGCTTCCATGATCAAATTGAGTGTCTTATCATCCCTGCAGATTGGAGGTGCTGTCAGTATCCTAGAATGTTTTCTTTCCCTTTTCTTCTTCACTTACCACACACTTCTGAACTGCTAAGTGTTCTTAGAGCACTTCTTAATTGTTCTGTCTCCATCCTGAGCTGCAGTGGCAACTGAAAAGGTATAATACAGCATAGCATCAATCTCAATAACCTAACCCTTGTTGGGTTTAATGGGTGATTATAATGGTTATAATTCAGGCAGAAAAAGAAACCTGGTACCTGTCACCAAGACCTTAAGTTTTCTAGAGAAAGTTCAGTCAATCCAAGGGGAAAAGTTCTTTTTCAAAAGAGTAATTTTCTTTAAATTTTATTATTTTATTGAAATATAGTTGATTTATAATGTGCTAGTTTCAGGTGTACAGCAAAGTGATTCTGTAATACATACATATATATCTATTATATTCATATTCTTTTCCATTATAGGTTATTACAAGATATTGAATACAGTTCTCTGTGCTATACAGTAGGCCCTGTTGGTTATCTATTTTATATATAGTAGTGTGTATATGTTAATCTCAAACTCTTAATTTATCCCTCATCTCTCTCCCCTTTGGTAACCATAAGTTTGTTTTCTATGTGAGTCTATTTTTATTCTGTAAATAAGTTTATTTGCATCTTTTTTTAGATTCCACATACCAACAATATTATATATTTGTCTTTTCTGTCTTTACTTAGTATGAGCATCTCTAGGTCTATCCATGGTGCTGAAAATGGCATTATTTCATTCCTTAACAGAGTGAAATGTGAAAGAGTGAAAATATGTATGTAAATATGTCTCTACACAGAGCAGGTGCACAAACACACTGTAACATAAATGTATATTCTGGATGAGATGATACTGCAGACTTATTACACAGGGAACTAAAACCCCACAAATGGTCTTTCTGTTCACTGTTCTGAAATCTTAATGTGCAAAGAAGAGCGTGACCCTGGGGCGTGAACTGGAGACCCAGCATGCAGAGTCAATTGTTCTTGATATAAAATGTGCCCTGTGTGATCCTGCACATTTATCACAACAGGAAGCAGGCAGCAGGGGAGGAGCATCTGCGGCACCACAAGAAAAACACTGGAAGGAAACGCCAATGGGGATGACATTACAAAAAGACCAAATGACCTGCTTGTTCCTTGGCTGGTGTCAGAGCCTTCAGTGCTTCAATTTAGTTATCACCAGCTGCTCTTCCCCCAACGTGACAAGGTGAGAACTTCAAGGAGAGCCAGTGACAGCAGGAGAAAAATCCTCCAACAGTTGAGAGAGAAAATAATGACTTGGCAAAACAAACAAGGGACAGAGGTAACTTTCAATTCCCAAGAACCTATTTGAGGCAGATGACAGAGAACCATGTCTGTGCCTCTCCTACTTTCCTGACCACCTTGCCCTTCATTAGAAATATGAACAACTATTACTGTGGCTGCTTTATTAATCACAGGTCCACAGACCCAAAGCGGTTCATGCTTTGAAAGGCAATTCACAAACTACTACCACTCAGAATCTCTGACGGTTTTTCCTTGGTAAGAGGTTTATGGTGTTCATCAAATTCTAAGAGGGACCTGTGACCTATAAAAATTTAAGAATCTCTGCTGAAGATTGCAGTCTGCAGTCACTGCAGAAACTGGCCCCCAGGCGGCCCACAGGGGCACAGAGGCCAGGAAGTGTCCCAGGAGGGCTTCCTTCCAGCCCAAGGGGCAAAGGTGGGCTGAACTCAAGCTCTGCTCTCTACTCATGCCTTTGCCCTGGAGTAAAATAAGGGTGAAATGCTCCTTTTCTGTGTTTTATTTGTCCAGAGGGGCTTTCATTGTAAGTGTGCTGTATGGGCTAATGGTGGTCTGTGATTCATTTATCGTCCTCCCTCCCCCACAGTCCCTGGACTAAGCAACTACCCTGTCACCTTACATCTGTGCACAACCCCAAGCTGCCTTTGCTTTGGAAAAGGTATCCATTCTGCCTCCATGCTATTCACATAAGAATATTTTTTTGAATTACAGCAATTCAAGGTTGGTTATTACCTTTGGTTACTCTAAAAATGCACTGTCTAACACAGCAGGAACTAGCCACAAATGGCTACTGAGGACATGAAATGTTGCCAGTCCAAACTGAGATGAGATGTAAGTGTAAAATAAACCTTGGATTTTGAAGACTGTAGGGGAAAAAATCATGTACAATTTACTATAGTTTTATATTGATATCATATTGAATGATAATATTTAGACTATATTGGGTTGAAAGAATAGTAATACAAGTGTCTTTTACTTTCTTTAACATGGCGACTAGAAATTGTAAAACTACACACATTGCTCTGCTTACACCGTGCTTCTACTGGACAGCACTGCTCTAAAACACTCTGTCCACCCATTTTACTTGACAAGGAACTCAGATCTGACCAATAAGCTATCACTTCTCACACTGAAGTGAAATCTGTCTCTCTTCATCTTCTTAAACTCTAGGATGACTTTCTGGTACCAGAGCACAGGTTAAGCCCAACTCTCCCTGCACAACTTCAAAGATCCAGTGGTATTTATCATGTCTCCCTGTCACTTCCCCAAGACAAGCATCCATGACACCTTCAACTCATCCTCCTATTAAATCTAAAATCCCTTTTCTAGATGTTCTTCAATTTTCTTTTGGCTTTTCAGACTCAGGTTCCAAACTGTAACCCCCTGCCCCCTCAGTCTATTGGAATGCAAGACAGAAGTTCTGCAGCGCCTGCGCCATCACAGCATAAGTCATTCTCCATCTTTACAGTTAAGACACTGTGGTTCTGTGGTTTAATTTAAACTACTCCTGCTGACATTCAATTCAATTGTTTAATTTATTTACACCTCAAAATAAGTGTGTATCACGTACCCTAAACATGCCCTTATTAAATGCTCAAACTTATTTATTCTTTCAAAAGTCTCAATTATTTTAGGTTTGTCTTTTTTCAGATTCAGAGGTAGCATCTGAGATGAGAGCTGGATTATCCCACACACTGTGTTACGTTTTTACCTCAGCAGATACTTGTCCATAGCAATTCAGGTCCAAGTATATCTTTAATTAAAGTAAAAGGATGAAATTAAAATAATTGTAAAGGAGCAGCTCTATAATGATAGGAATATCCTTTTAGAAGAAAAAGACTTTCATATCACTCTTCTCACATCTAAGTGCTGTATTCAGAGCTGCCCAGAGGACCAAAATACAAGAGTACTAGGGTCATTTATAAAAAAGTGGAAAAGGACCAGGTTACACAGATTTGAGAGTCTCGGACAACACTGAATGTCAAAGATCAAAGGCCAAGTCCTGGCTATTTAGCAAGGCTTAAGGCCAAAGGAAGTCCTCCATTTTGCCTCACAAACCAAGCAAAACTCACATCCAAACCTCATAAAATATTGAAGTTAGAAAGAATTTCTGTCCTCATCCGTTCAGGCCCTCCATTCTCTCGTTCTAAGAACAAGAACTCAGAAAAATAAAATGACTTTGCAAAACATAACAGAGTTAGAGCACAGAGGATCTGGGAGAGAATACCAGATTTTCTCTTCCCAGGATTATGAAAGTTATCTCCATCCACTGAAGAAAAAGGTTCAAGTTTTTAATCCATCCAAGGATGTTTTTTTCTTGGCACTAAAGAGAATCATCAACAATACTGAGGGTAATGAGGAAATATAATTAAAACTGTCTTCACAGTTCTCAGCTCACTTGGTCTTGTTTGATGGAGCAGAAGGAGAAAACCATATGGTGCTTGAACAAGGATAAATTATGAATAAGGGGCCAAGAATGGTGAGAACACTGCACCAGAAATATTAAGCACTGGTTCCCCCTCTTGGCTCCTCCCCTTGTGCGCCATGTTATCTGGGTAAGTCTTGCCAAGACACTGAACCACTATATTCTCATCCATAAAGTAGAGACAATGTCATCTTCTCTACTTGGTCCACTGAGTGACTGTGTGGATCAAATGAGACAATGCCTCTGGAAAGGAGTTTAGGACAAGGAAACATTTTCCAGGAGTGGCTTGGTGCCTCTAGGGAAAACTGCCCAGTTACTTTCTAGGGGAAACCACTACTAGCTCCTGGCTACTTTTGTTTGATTCTCCAGGACCAGAACTCAGTGATTTTCACCATAGACTTTGCCCCTTGACAAATACCCTTTTTCTGGGGAAGTGGACTTCACCTCTCCTTGTAGGTCTCAGCCATAAGACAGCCAGCAGCTTACAAAACACAAGCATGAAAAGGAAAGATTTTTTTCAGGGAACACGAAAATTCAAGTTGGTGACAAACTTGTGACAGATAATGCAAAAACAAGCAAACAAACAAACGAAAAACCCCAAAAACGTAAAAACAAACAAACAGACAAAAAACTAAAGCACGCAAGTTTCCCTTATAACAAACCAGAAAACCTGACTATAATTTCCACAGAGACATCCAGATTGATGACAGAAATATGACATTTGTTTAGTTTTCTTTAAATAAGAGAAGTGCAACTTCAATAAAAATCCAATCAAATGGTGGATAATAAATGACAGAGCAGAGTTCACATGTGAATGAATAATTTACAGTGGCCAGAAGATGTTTTTAGATATAAACAAGATTAGGGGTTTAAGGTGGTGTTTGCTCATACTTTTATACTGAAGGTTTTCTTCACTCTGTGCCCATCAGCTCTATACACACACACACACACACACACACACACACACACACACACACTCATACTCTGAGAAGGGGAGAAAAGACGACAGACTAAAGATGTAATATAGTCAAGACTATTTTTTTGTGAAATAATTGAAGACAAGCAGATCCGAGATTGTTGAAAAGAAGCTTGTTGATCCTAACAGATTCTGAAGTCAACAGCATAAAGGGCACAGAAACACTTCCATCTTTCACAAATCATTCCCAAGAGCACTGAGGCCACAGGTTTTTGGAAGCCCTGAACTCAACTGTGAGTTTCCCTGCCCTCCTTTGACGTGACAAAGTAGGAGCCTCTTCTCCCAGCACCATCCATCCTCTGAATAACAACTGTGCTCTTACTGAAAGCATGGAGACATTAGCAGAGAAACTGATTCAATTCAACTAGTGTTTTCTGAGTCCCATGATAATTTCACCGTGGATATCAGACCAACACATCTACAACAAAGGATGAAATCAGAAAAACATGTTTAATCTAAGATAACAATTCTACTTGTAGAAGTTATAGGCCTGGCAGGGTCCTAGGAGGACTGGGTCAAAAGGCTCACTTTGTGCATGAGGAAACTCAGAGCCAGAGGGCGTGTGACACTGATTCCCACCAAGGAGAAGGTGTCGATGCCTATCTCACACTCTCCCCACACATCCCCCCGCCGCTCGCCTCTGCTTCTCATCATCCGCCATCTGTGCTGGAGAACACTGAGACCCCAAACCCTTCCCTCTGGAAGGCAGATGTTTATCACTACAATGCTTTTGTAGTTGACACATCCAAACTCAGGCCAATTTTTCCTGCCTTCTTACATCTTTCTTTTTTCTCCTCCTGTTTAACTTTCCTCTCCAAAAGCAACAGCACTGGGGTTTTGCCAGGACTCTCTTTCCCCAAGTATTTGCAGGCTCTTTCTTCAAACGTCCAGTCAGCCCTTTCCCCGGGGTTACACAGGGGTCTCCTTCACACACACACACACACACACACACACACACACACACACTCTTCAATCCTGGTTGCCTTCTCATTTACAAAAAGTGTTATCGTATCATGTGTGGAGTAAAATGACTCTAATATGTCCCAGATAATTTCCAAAGGATAACACAAATTAAAAATGCACCTCTAAGCATATACATTTAAAGCTTAGAGGCACAGGAAGATGAATCATTGCACGTATCAGGTCAAGTTTATCTGTTGGAGGTATTCGAATTCCCCAGGTCTAAGGTTCTCTTTCAGAGTAGCTTACCGCTTACTGCATTTCAACTTGAACCTGTTATTCCCCATCAGGATGGCTTTCTCTCTAAACTCCCCCTCCAGCCACATCGTCCTTTATCCATACAGCTTCACGTATGCCTTTCTCCTTCCTGGAAGTATTTCCCTCTTCCATTTTGCTAATTCAAATTCTCCTCTTGATGCCTTCAAGTCTTAATTCAAGTTCTGTCTCAGCCACAGAAATCTCTGTCACTACTACAGTCCGCAATTTTCTCTTAAGTATTTCATCGTACACTGTCTGGCGTTGCTCTATAATCACTAAATGTACATCTACCTTCTCAAATGGTAAGACTGTGGGGCTCATAGTTCTTAATTTTCCTTTATCTCTCCACGGTTTTTATCATGTGCATTTATTTTGTGGGTTATTATTATTTTAGAATTAATTCTGCCAGCAATATAAATTCAATTCAATTGAACAAGTCCCTGAAAGATGGCAGAAATTAAATAGGATAGCATCCTTGCTGTGGCAGAAGTAATATGACAGTAAGGAAGGGGGACGCCCATAAATAATTAACTCCTAAAACTTTCTTCTTAAGATAAGGGATTTTCTTTCAACAGTCTATAAATCTTTTACTACCAACTCACCACAATATAACTGCATATCTTACGTCCCAATACACCTATTTCCCTGAACTCACAGAACAAAGCCAAACATAATCAACTGTTGTGAATAACTCTTCTCTTGAGAGGAAGAAGTGTAACCATACTGAAGACCTAATGCCTTGGTGCCACTAAAATGGAAGGACCTTTAAAAAAGAAGACAAAGTCATGTCAAGTAAAAAGAAATGATATCATTTTAAAATCCAGGGAGACTTTAATTTCCCAGAGTGTGTATTTAAAGAAAATGAACAGAAAATTGTAACTGTGATATCAGAATCTTTCCACTACATCAAAATAATGACACTGAACAGCCTAAGAACAATCAGAAAAAAGTGAATGCAGCCTCTGGGAATTCCAGTTTGGCTGGAATTACCAGGATTTCCCACTGATCTTTACCTTAATATACCTGAACTTTGAATCAAGCTTATTTTTCATGAATTTACTGTCTCTTGGACTCTTGTAGAGAATGTTTCCTTCAGGAACTCTGAGAACTTTTCCCAGGGAACCATTAATTCTTAACATATCTCTCCATAGCTCCAAATTCACTACAGTTTAAATTAAGCCCCACAAAATCTTGGATTAAAGAAGGAATTTAAACACATACTGCATCAGAGACAAGGCTTGGATGTTCCAACACCAGCCCATGTTCTAACATCCCAAACCCAGATTGCTGGTCAATACATAATCGCCAAAATCAAACTCCTTTCCATTTGGAAAGAACAAGAAGCTAATTTTAATTTTTTACACACATGTCCATCAATCCCAGGCCAGACACCAGTTTTAGCCCTGAGGCTACGTTACCCACCTTATATGGACATTCACTCATTTCACGCACTTTATTAAAAACCTACTCTGCGTCTGATACTCCGTTGGAAAATACAAAAGGAGAACAGATAATTGCTGCTATGAAGGAGTTTATAACCAATATTAAAAGAAAAGATGTATTAAGAAATTACGGGTGAGGGAATTGTATCAAGGCAAGTAAGTAAGACACTGTAGTAAGGAAAGCCCCTCTCTGGAGAGGTATTGGTCTAGCAAAGATGGTCCTAAGAGCGAGGCCTTTTGAAAGGGCTACTGGGGATGCAAAGATGAGGAAGACCCAGTTGGTATCTGGAAGCGGCTTCCAGTCTGGGCTCAGGAGGGATGGAAGGTGACAGACAAAACCAAGCCAACTATAAGGTGGGATTTATTTCATAGTAAAAAAATAAATAAATAATAATAAAGACAAAAACATAGCCAGAACAGAGAAGAAAGAAATTCAGCTTGAACAGGTGACATCAAAAAAGATTTCATGGGTGTTGGTGAAGCTATATATATTTGTTGGTGTTTTTTGGTTTTGTTTTGTAAAAGTAACATCTGATAAGGTTAAGTTAAAAAAAAAAACCAGTGCTGGGGAGAGAAGAGGGTACTATAATGGATAGAATTCAAAAAGTGGTTAACAGATGAAAAGAAATAGTTCAGGCTGTGAGCAAGGCAGAAAGGCAGCTGGAAGTTAGGAAGTCATGGGATGTCAGGTCCCGAGCCAGTGCCAAGGTGGCGGGAAGTGGGCAGGAGAGGCTATGCAGACTGGAGAGCAGGCTGGGGTACAGCTGTGCAGGTCTGACGCTGTGCTGGGGAGGGAGGAAGCACAGCCAGATCCCACAGCTGTCTGAGTGCTGGGATGAGAGGCTCAGTTCTGTTTTAGGAAGATGCTCCTGGTGGTGATTCATGAACAGATTGACTCCCGGGTAGGAAGCTCAGTCAAGTGGTCGTAGCGAGAGCCTGCAGGGCAGTGGAAGATTTGGATTTTTTTTGGAGAGAAAGTACAATCCTGCAAGGAAGGGCAGGAGACAGAAGAAGGTGAGTGCCCACGGATAAGAGCTGGACTTCATCGGAGATGCAAAACACGACTAAGGCGGCAGGAGGGGATACAAATATGGGACGCACCGCGGACTGACTTCGGATGAACAGCAAGTGGCATCTTCCCTCTTAGTTTCTCAAGGGTGAAATAAACACTTCGCACTGACCGACGGCAAAAAGGCACGCGCTCTTGTCTCTAGGAATCTGCATCTTTTTTCTCTTTGTGTTATTTCCTCTTTTTTTCCCAGACTTGTAATATCTGGGGAGACAAGATGGCTATCGGTGGTCCAAAAATGTTCACAGGCTGTGGACCATAGCTGCCTCCTCTAGACTGTAATTTTAAGTCTCCAAGTAAGAAACCCTGAGAGATATTTATATCCAGCTAACTATGTATTTGCCTCCAGGCAGCAGCCCCAACAGGAGCTGTGTTTACTTTTCAACATTGAATGGGAAACATCATTCGGAAAAAAGCTAAATTTCCAAAAACCCACTCCACAACAGCCTAATTTTAGAACCTATGAAAACTAATAATTTCAGAATTCTACCCAATGGTTCTCTGTTTATGTTTTGTAATGCAAGTCTAAATATATCATAAGGAAGATGTTAAGTAACACTTTATCTATTTATTTACTTATTACTGCATTTATTTATTTATTTCCTCAAGCAAAAGCTCAGGGGCTGATGGCTTCCAGTTGGCTTTTATCTTCTGGACTGAAGATGGTTTTCCCATGAGATGATAAGGAGCTGCGGAGAAACTCAGGTGAGGAAAAACCAGAGCTCCCAATGAAACTCTCCAGTGTAAAAAGAATGAAATCGAATAATCCCATACTCAGACAGCACAGGCTCCCAGCACCCTCTTCCTGACAGCTTCCACCTCCTTAACGATGATTAAAATCAGAAGGACAGTGCACTAAGTCTAAATCTTACATGAAGAAAATAATAATCAAACTTGGTTCTCAGAGACAGCCTGATTGTCAACAATACAAGACTTTAAAGTAAAGAGGAGATCAGTTTCAAAGCTCAAAACTTCTCTTGTGAAAACGCCTAGGAGCCTTCTTGGGAATTAAGCTTCTTTTACCAAACGCTGAAATGATCCTTCAGAAAACGAATCAGTAAGAAAAGAAAAAAGGCACTCCAGCTTGAAAGAAAGAGGACACATCCTAGGGGATGGAGAGAATTGGAGGTATTCCCAAACTCCTTTTGGAAGAAGACTTAGACACGTGGATGAATCAAACACAGTCACTTTTGCCTAGCCTTTCACGGAGACCGCAGCCCTGTCGGAGACCTGGAAGGGAGGCCATCTCTTTTCAAGGAACTTGCAAGTTTTAATAAGATTGATACCATGAGCTTTACTGAAAATCCCTGTATTGGTAAAATAACGTCTTGCTCCCAATTTAAAAAAATTCCTCTGAGACCTGTAAGAGAAGCCCACATCTCTAGGAAGTTGTTTTTTTTTGTTTGTTTTTGTGTTTTGGAGGGAGTTAAAAAGTTCAGTAAATTACCTAAGTTATGGAGAAACAGCCAGCTACTTATCCACCTGCCCCCAGCTTCCTATTTCTGTCTTTTTCCATGCTCACGGTCAGAATGCATATGGAAATTTCAAGTTGGTCTATTCACTCCTTCTTTGACAGTCTACAGCTCCAACGCACCTTGGCGTCTCCATTTTCCTCCCCTCTCCCACAGAGCTTTCTTCCTTCCACCAAAGTCCGCTGCCCCGACCTTCCTCCACTTTCCAACCACACACATCTTCACAGTGTTGCCTGAACGTGATGCCACGTTCTCTTGTGTTCCCGTCCTGTCCTCCGTGCCTGTCTGATCTTGTGTTTGGAATGACTTTTCCCCCACTTTTTTTTTCCATTCCCAATTTAAAAGCCACCATCTCATAGAGGATTCCCAACACCCCCAGTTCCTTATATCCCTTCTTCTGTGGACCCCAAGCACTTGCATAAACTCTTACAGCCCTGAGCAATTTGCACTGTTTACTCAGGCATTTTGCCCCCTTATTCCAGATATTTGGTCCTGAAGGGCAGGGACCCATGTCACATTCTTGTGACTCGTAAGGGCTCAGCAAACACTTTTGAATGATCGCATTTGGAAAATTGCTGTGCACCAATTTCTCCAGAATACGTTCCTTCCATTTAAACTAGAAAAGCACTCGTATTTTTTATATTGTTTCCACTTGAAGCACTGTTTTAGTGTTTTTAAAAGGCATTCACTTTCCAATAAACCTCCCACTTTTTCGAAATTAATTCTGGTTTTATAGAGACCGTGCCTTTTATTGGACAGTATATTTTCCTGGGCATGACTTCAACATTGAGTTATACAGTTTCTGCCAACAATTTCACAAAACACACCTGCCTGATTAATGAGAAATGTTTTGCAACGACATACCTGATATGGCCCCAGTGGGGTACAGTGCACACTGAGTGAGGTACCGTGAGTCACGAGGAACCAGGCAAACCTGAAACCAATGGGCTTTTCTTCTCTCCCATTCAGTTCTGTCTGACTACTGCTCAACTTTCCCAAAGGGGGAGCGCCAGCCTGGGGGTGCTCCACATCCCAGGATTCCTCTGCCAGGAGCAGGATCAGGGCAGTGGCAAAGCACCTACTGTATCCAGAAATTAGATCTTGCAATAGTAAGCTTTGAGTGAAGCTTCCGCAGTCGAAAGTGATGTATGATTACTGTCATGAGTTCTTTGATTGATTATTGATTGCAATCATCTGCTCTCTCCCGTGATGGAGCTGGCTATAACTCGTCCATGCGGTGATGGATAATGCCACGTCCCTCTTTTTCAAAGGCAACGTATGCATATTGCTGCTGGAGATAAATTACTCATCGGCAGTGGGGGATGGAGAAAGGGGGAAAGGAGCAACTCAAGTTTATTAGTGACTTAATGATACAGTGTGCTCACTATCTGTATCCCCACTCTACACAATGAGGCTAGCCAAACTTACAATGATGGAGAGCTGGCATGTCAGGTAGCCTGGCTACTGGATTCTCTGCCAACAAAGGTAAACAATCTGATGCATTTGATAAGCCAAGTAGAAATTATGTTTTCAAAATAACACTGAAATAATTCACTTCCATTTAAAAAAAAAACAACAGTAAGGATCACTAATGAAGTACCTTAAGTTTAAACTATTTCTCTGGATTACCTTAATTAGGACCCAGAGAAAATAAGTATTAAAGATGAAGTTGCACTCTCAATATGCAATGTAGTACTTAATCACTGCTTTTACTAAATGGGTGACCTTGACTAAGTTAATTAAGCGTTCTGAATCGCAGCATCTCCTGAAGGCCCAATGCATATTAGGCTCTCCACAAATATTTGTACGGCAAATGAATGAATGCTAATTTCTTTATCTGTAAGGTGACTTAGATAGTAAGTCAGGTCTGGCAAACTCAAATTCCTCATGAAGCCAAGCAGGCCAAGCGTGTGGATTAATCCAATGGGAGACGAGGAAGAGGAGCGCGGGGTTTGTAGTTTATTGGAGGCATTCAAATTTTATTTTCAAAATTGACTTGGCCAAGTTAAAGAAGTCTTCCTGATTGATTTATTATTATTATTATTATTATTATTATTATTATTATTATTATTATTATTATTACACACTGGATTTAATATGTGAGTTTCCAGTTTGCCCATCCTGACATGGATCATGTTTTTTTTTTTAATGAAACCTGTCTGAGAGAATACATAGAAAGAATCTAATATAGGCCTTATGCTTTTTAAAAATAGAGGCTATACTTTCAATAGAATTTGAACATTAAGAAATTCAGAAAGCATTTTTCTCACTCTCAAACACAGTCTTCCATTAGTTTATGCATGGGTAAACGAAACATGGTGTATCCGTACAACAGAACATTATGCAGCAATAAAAAGAACAAAATACTAATACATGCTCCAATATAAATGAACCTTCAACGGTGCTAAGGGAAATAAGCCAGTCACAAAGCCACACATTCACTAATACTTATCAAAATAGCTGAAGTTAAAAACCGTGACAATGCCAAATGCTGGCAAGGATGCAGAGAAACTGTATCACTCATACACTGCTGATGGGAGTTTAACAGGGTACAGCCATTCTGGAAAACAGTTTGACATTTTCTTATAAAGCTTCCATGCAATTACCCTCCCACCCAGAAACTGCACTCTTAGACCTTTAGCCCAGAGAAATGAAGATGTATATTCATGCAAAAACCTGTAAAGAATGTTCATAGCAGTTTTATTCATAAGAGCACCAAACTTGAAACAGCCCAGATGTCCTTCAGTGGGTAAATGGTTGTACAAATTGTCCTGCTTCTATGGAATACAATGCAGCAATAAGAAGGGACGGACTATGGATGCAGGCAGCAACCCAGATGATCTCCAGGGAATTATACCAAGTAGAAAAAGTCAGTCCCAAAAGGTTAAAAACCGTTTGATTCCATTGGCATCATATTTTTGAAATGACAAAATTTCAGAAATGGAGTAGAGATTAGTGGTCACAAGGGTAGGGATGGTGCGGGAGAGCGTTATGGGGCAACATGAGAACACAAGCATCCCAGTGGTCCCAGTGTTCTCCTGTGTCTTGACTTCAGTGGTAGACACACACACCTACACATACAGTGAAACTGTTTAGGATCAAAAATATGTACACTCACAGGCACACACACTAATGTTTACAAGTAAAACTGGGGGGATCTGATTCAGATTGGTGGCTGGTATCAATGTCAGCACCTGGGTAAGAAGACACTGTAGTTCCATGATGTAAGATGTTACCATTGGGAGAGATTGGGTTAAGGATACACACAGGACCTCCAAGTGTTTATTTCTTACAATGGCATGTGACTCAACAAAACATCTATTAACACTTTTTAAAAAGGCAGCAGATTGTATGATCCTATTTATATGAAATGTCCAGAAAAGGCAAATCTATAGAGACATGAAGTAGTTAGTGGAGGAGGGGCTGGAGAGAGGGTGGGGAAGCATGTGACTGGTAATACACATGGCGTTTCTCTTTAGATGGATGAAAACGTTCTGCAATAACGGTGGTGAGGGCTGCAGAGCTTCAGGAATACACTCAAAGCCAGTGGATGGTACACATTAGCAGGGTGAATTTTATGTTATATGAATTATATTTCCTCCACCTTTGACTGCTGGTCTCCAGGCTTGGGAGGGTGGCCCTAAGAAAAACGCAGAAGGATAGGACAGAGTTTACGGACAACTTTCTTCTCTCTCCTACCACCCTTCAGGAAAGAGACTCCTTTCCTTAACCTTCAGGGTATTACTCATTTGAAAGAAGGGCTTCCCACACACACAGCCTTCAATCAATGAGGATACACACTTCGCAGCTGCATCTTCCCCACTGAGCAGCACCTGAAGAGCAAATTCAGCTCCCAGCAGATGCCTTAAATAATGTCCTTCGCTTTGTGCTGGAAGAGCTTCCAAGCCCAAAGTCACGTTAGTATCATTCTGTGCTTTGAACACTCACTACACACAACAGTTTGCAACCACGGGTCCAGTTCTAAAACTTATCTTGGTAAAACTTAAATGGGATCTATCCAATTTCCACAAAACAGGAAAAAAAAAAATCTAAAGGAACGCTCAAGAGAATGAAAAGATACAGCTTTGGCATGAAACCCCCTTACCAATTATGATACATAACACATGTGCTCAGCATGCTTTTTTGACCATTTTTCTAAGTGCCAGTATAAGTATTGTCTTCCGAGAGTAGAAGAAACTATAGCATAGGGATCACTTTTGAATTTAGATTAAGTTCTGCACATACTCCCCCTGATACGTGCCTAAGCATGGATGCCACTAGGATTTCTCTGTAGGTTTGATGATGCCTGGGAGGGCAACTACATCACTGTGTGAAAGATTGCAGTAAAATCTCTACCTTTGCATTGTGCAAGGCAAAAGGGTGGAGGTGGTGATGGAAATGAGACTGGCTCACAGAAAGTAATAGTTGCTTAAGATGGTAGGTTGGTCTGGGGGATTTAATTTCTTTCTTTCTTTCTTTTTAAGATCAAGACTAAAACATGGATTGTGCTGGATTATTTCAGAACACCTTAGGAGCAATTAGTTCAGCGACTCAGCCTCAGAGAAAGTGATGACAGTAGGTAACGATGAAGCAGGAGAAGCTACAAAAGCGAGGTAGGAGTGTGGGTGTCAAGGGAGGTGGTTGAAATATTCTAAGATAGCAGTAGTGAGTAATTTTCCAAAGCCAAGAAGAGTTCAAGCGAAAAAAAAAAAAAAGAAAAAGAAAAAGAAAAAACTCATTATATATTGGGTCTATACAGGATATAGATCAGAGAGAGAAACATATTTCAATTGTCTCCTTTTAGGATGGAAAATCATATGAAATATTAAACACCTCTCTAGGGAAATAAGTTTGATATTTTTAAATGCCAAATCCAAACCATATGTAATGAATATATGACCTTGCTTTAAAATATATTTAAGCCAGTTGAACTGTCGTATTTCTTTTATTTCAAACTGGAGTTGAATGATTTTCAGCAGGGAGAAGGGAGAACATAGTGGAAAAGAATTTCAGCATGTATCAATTGCTTTTTGGGGATTTCTAGCAGCTTCCCTCTCTTCTGGAGATGAACATATACCTCATCCTTGTAGTGAGAAACTGCCCTGGGTTTTTATTGTTTATGTGTGTTACACATCTCAGAGCAAGTCTGCAGGACTGATAACACGTGAGGTCACTGGCTGACTCATCAAGTCAAAGGCACCCCTGGAGAGAAGGAAGCTCTCACAGAACAGCCCAGAGAACAGGAGTTTGTTTATAAGCAATGACTGCTTTGGGGTATGTGTTTGACTGTGCAGAAAGAGCCCCAAAGGTAGTGAAATTAATAGAAACTGTGCAGTAAATAGCAGGTGTTTAGAGGCCAAGTTGTCCTTATTTCTTTATAATCTCTGTGAAATTTCAGTGTTTTTCACTTCTGGGAACACCTTTTATCGGGAGCCCTTGCCTGCCTGTTTTGAGGTTGCTAAAGGCAATTAAGACAAATTAGACTGATGCTGCCAGAAGTGCGTCCCCTCAGTACCTGGTACCCAACGGGAAGCATGGGAACACTGCATCCCTGAATGCATTTTTAGATACACTGTAATGGTTGGGGACAAAGAAAGTCAAGATATATCTTTTCTGAGTTTTGGTAATTTCATTCCTTTTCTCTTGGAAAATGACACTTATAATTCTTGACGTATGATGGAGGAGGAAGACCGCTAACCAGAGTTCCCATTCTACCCACTGAGCAAGCACTGCCTTGCTGCCATTTCCCAAATATGTTTTATGCGCATTATCTCACTCTGTTTGCATAACAAGTCTGCAACAATCCTCATTTTGCATCCGACAAAAGTGAGACCAATGGACAAGTGTCCAGTAATCCAAAGTCAGGCAACTAGAAAGTGGCAGAGCTAGAATGTAAACCTAGAGACGAGTCCGCCCAAACGCTCATACTCTTTCACTCCGCCTTACTGCTTTTCTTGCCAATGAACTTGGACAGATCACTTGAACTACTCACGTCCACATATAGTTCCACATCCAAAATGTGTCACTTCTGTGCATGTGTGAAATGTGTCACCCTTCAAAGATGGGTGACACATCTTTTTGTCTACTTAAGAGAGTTGATGCGAGAATGGAATGTAATAACGCACCTGAAGCTATCTGTAAACAAATTGCTTTAAAATATAGTGCGCTATTTTTATATTTTGGTATTCAATACACAGTATAACACTATACATAATATATTCTTACTTCACTAACCATATTAGTAGGCTTTAGTTGCATTCAAAGTTTTTATCTAACTATAGGTTTTTAGTAGAGATTGTTGTACTATATAAATTTGTTGAAACGTTCCACTTGATTGAACAAGATCATTAACCATGGTATTTTTCCAGAAAAGTAAATGAGTTAAGAGGTAGATGTGTTCCTTTCTCTGAATCACAGTGCAAGAAGCCTGCCTGGAGCAGATAGTGTCATCTTATCCACAAGGTGACTTTGGTAGATAAGAAGGAAGGAAGCTAGAGGTGGATGCCTCTTCTTCAAGGCAGAAGATATATACTAAGAAGTAATTGTTACCTCTGCAAGTCCTTGGCATGAATGAGTATAACAGATGAGAGTTGGGGACTCTGAGGAACAGGCGATACCAGAAGACTTTAGGGAAACCCGGAGGAGCCTGAGTAAATAGCAACATGGTGCTGGAAACAGCTATTTTAAATGCCAGCAGTAATAATAATATAATTGCTCTTTTTCCTGGCTGAGGGGTCCAGTCCCAATCCTGACTGTTCATTTTTTGTGGAAACTACATATTTGCTACTACTACTAACAACATTTAGGGAAATACATGTTTTTCTTCTCTTGGAAAACCAGGCACAAAGATGAGCACTCGAATATTGGTCCATTTTTTATTGTCTTGGCCAACTGAAAAAAACCCATTGTAGTGAAAGGCTGAGCCTCAGAATGCCCACAGCCTCTTCCTGTACAGAATGACTCTGGGAGGGCACAGTTTATCATTTATCTCAACTTGGCAATAGCTGATTGATTAATATTGGGCATGTGACCCAAGAGTCACAAATCGATATGCTGACAAGTAGCCTAATTGGTGAAAGCTTGCCTTAAATGAGATGCTAGTGACTAACTACACCAATCGTATCTTTTATCTCAGAAAATTTGTGTAGAAACACCAAGTCAATAGACCTAACGTAGTATTACAAATCTGTGAGGTGCTAAAAACTATTATGAGTAAGCAGAAACCACAGTGAGCAAAGCTCAGAGATAAAAGTTAACTACAGAAGGAGCAGAGAAGCAGAGGGGTGGGGCACTGTGGTACCTTCATGAACACTGAAACCCTACAGTGGGGATCAGTGCATCCCTGCTCTCCAAGAGCCATGCGATAACCAGGTCCCTAGAATGGATGAAGTGTGAAAGGTTCAATGACCAGCTACTGATTCCACTTCTTGAGCCAGGCTCCAGTCTCTTTGAAACTTTTGTTATGGACTGAATACTTGTGTCCCCCACAAATCCATATATTCTAACCCCCAAATGTGATGGTATTAGAAGGTGGGGTGCTTGGGAGGCACCTCTGCTATGAGGTTATAACCCTCATTTATAGGATTAGTGTCCTTATAAGAAAGGGACACACAGCAGCCCCCTTCCCTCCTTCCACCAAGTGAGGCTACAACAAGAAGTCAGCCGTCTGCAGCCAGGGGGAGGGCTCTCCCCAGAACAGAACTGTCATGACATCCTGATCTCGGACTCCCAGCCTCCAAAACCACGAGAACTAAATTTCTCTTGTTTAAACCCAGGAGTCTGTCGCAATTTGTCAGAGCAGCCCGAACAGACTGAGACACCAGCAAGTGTCTGCACCACTGCACTGGTACTTTTTAAAAACCTGGTGGTGCAGATTTTTCTAGATTCTTGTACAAAACTCAGATACAGGACCAAAGTTTCTGACTCCCTTATTTTCATTTGTATGTGTGTGTGTATATATATATATATATATATATAAATCTCCCATTTCTTAGGTCAACATGCTAAATCCACAAAAAACATCTGGTGGGCTCTATTTGAAATAGACCTTGAAGTAGATATATTGTCCTTATCTTTGAAGAAGAATGTTATGATGTGTGCAGCATGTTCAATGAAGAACCAATGAGCTAAAGGGAAAACAAGGAGAGAACTATTTCGCCCATGCAAGACACCAGCCTAACCCCTGATCAGTTCATGACACCAGTGTTCTGATTTGAGAATTTTCACCCGCTTGTGCCATCTTCCATAAAGTCTGTAACAAGATCCTACATCATCTTTAGCTACAATAAGGAGCAACAAGATTTCAGAGCTTAGAAGTTCGGGGATTTTATTTTTGCTTCGCAAAGCAGGTAACTCTGCTTTGCTGACCCTTTATATTAAAGGTGAAACGGGCTGCCTGGAAAATCATTCTGTGGGAATAAGGCAGAGCTCCTGGGGACCAGACAAGTTGCTTTCACTTCGCAGAACTGGCAGAGCCCGAGTGCTCTTCACCTAATGCCCTACCACATGCCAAACAGGTATAGTAATTTCATTTTCTTGAAAATACTCTTACCAGCCACAGCTAGGACAAAATTAACCCCACGAAAACCTGAACTTGTGATTGAAATTGAACAGCTGCGTGTTGGGTTTACCCAAAAGTAAAATAGCACTGGCGTGTGTGGGACTTTCTGCAGACTGAAATAAAATGGTCAGCTCCTTCCAACACACATGGATTGATGTCCTAAATTGTTACATATGTAAACATTAATAAGCTCATTTAGCAACCACTGAACTCTGCATTTGTCTAACGCATTTACTTTCATCTTTGCCCTGAAGATAAACAATTGGGGGAAAAATCCATCATTTAAGAGCAATTAAGCTTAATAATCACTCAAACTTGTCATTCATAAATCAAGACCAATAAAACATTTCCAACCAATTGCTCATCAGTGGAGTTGCTAGCTAAGCATTTGCTATAACAAAAGAACCACCGTTTTGTGTATTCCTACAGAAAATCCCTTTGTTTAAAGAAAGACCAGGTTTGTTTGTTTTCTCCTTATCATGTTCCCCAGCAGACTGAATCGAGGATGTGGATATCATTTACTGTAGAGCCAAAAAGAGAAAGAACAAGTTGCTCTAAACCTAGTATTCCACTCTTAAGATATGACATCACCTCTCAGGGATTTTTCTCCTTCATCAAAGAGACAAGAGAATCATGGGTAACATGACTCTTTGTTAATCCAGGTAGAGGGAACCCAGTAAACGCCACAGATCACACACCTATAGAAGGATGATGGTATCCATGCCCAGCGATATTAAAAAAGGATTTAGAGGAGTCTACTCTGGAGGGAGCATTCTTTTGCTCACTGGGTAAGAAGATATGGATGTGCAACTTTGGACAGTTAAACATCACATATTTCTGGTGATATTTGTGACCTAGTGATTATAAAACAGTACCTATGAAACTAGCACCCAGAGGTCATTTTACCATGTCCTTATTTCTGTTTTGCCTAAAAAGGTGGCCCTATGAAGTAAGTGCCTGTGTGTGTGTGTGAGCCTGCTTGTGTGTGTGCACGTACAGGCATAAATCTACCCACTCTTCTGGAAACATACGAAAAGCCCATGCTCTTTTGTGGTTATTCAGATATTATGCTCAATAAAATCATAATACTAGTTTACATTTGAACAGATTTTAAAACACACTGAGGCATACTATTTCATCAAACTCTGAATAGTCCTAGGAAGTACAGGGAAGATATTCGAAATTTGCAGATGAGTGAATTGAGGCTTGGACATAGTGACCCAAGACAGAATAGTCTGGCCTCAAATCAGGTCTTCTAAATCCTGGCTCAGTGCCCATTTGACTGGACCTAGGGGCCTCTGGAAGGGCAGACTGGTCTGAATTGTAGTTAACCAGCCACCAGGTCCCCTGCCCGACAGCCATTTGCAGCGTCTGATCTCCCACACACCAGGGGGCACTCTTAACCACTGTCTTGGAAACACTGACTCACTGAATTCACCACACTATATACCCCCATTGCAAGGCCATTGGCCATCTGTCTTCTTCCCTTAGCTCACCTCTCTCCAAGCTCTGTGCTTTCTCTTTTCTGACCTTCACTGTTCCTTCTTCCTCTCCACTGGGACCCTAGAAACTCTGTTGCATGTCAAACAAGCTTTCCTATATCCTCAAATGTTAACAACACCTGTGACATCTTAACTCACACCTGGCTCTCTCCCAAGGACACCACTTCCCCTGAGATCTTTAAAAAGAATGAGTACATCATGAACTCTGTCTTTAGGCAGAGCGTGTTGACTGAGATCATTATCACATAAACAAAATAAAAGTTATAGAACATGAAAACACCGTAAGTTCATACAACGTGATCTTATGATGTTAGGTTGAGCAGAAACTAACACCTTCATTTCACACATAAGAAAACTAAGACTCAGAGACAGCACGACTCAAGTAAAGCAGTTAGTGGCAGAAGTCATCTCCTCTGGCTTCCATCTTTCTCTGTTACTTCTCCTCAATGGTACTGTTTCTCTGTCCTCATTGTCACCATTCTTAGTAGGAGAGTTAAGAAATCTGACGATGATGATTATCAATTTTTTTCTATTCTCCATTCATTCAGCATCTATTTATCAACAAGCATTTAATTATTAATCAGCAAGTTATTAAAAATCTAGCTATTCTTCATTGGGCAACAGACTAAGGGTCTACAATTTTTTTTTCTACAGATGGCTAAACTATAAATAATTTAGGCTTTGTGAGCCATAAAGTCCCTATCACAACAACTACCCTTAAAGGGCAAAAGCAGTCATAGACACTATGTAAATGAACGGACAGGGCTGTGTCTCAATAAAACTTTATTTACAAAAACAGGTGGGTGGCTAGAATTGGCTTGCAGGCCATAATTTGCCAACCCCTGCAATAAAAAATGTTATAAATGGATAGGAGTGGAAAGAGAGACCATGCAAAGGGTAGAATATGAGTTTGGAAGAGACTCCAGTTTCTGCCAGGCTAGTGTGGCTCATCATATACATTCCAAACAGTGCAAAGCAACCTGCCAACCGATGTGAAATCCTATTATATAAACTAAATGTCCAAGTAGGTTAAGGGGACAGACAGAAAGTGTAGTTCTCAAATCAATACAGCAGGGGCATCTCTATTATGTCAGAGTGGAGGGAAATGCATTTAAATGTTGATCAATTGCCTCTTAAATACCAGACACTGTTTCAGGGACTTATTCTTATAACAATCTAATAAAGACAGCATTGTAATCTTTATTTTAAAGATGAGAAGCAAAGGCTCAGAGAAGTTACAAAATTTGACAGAGTTAACACATCAAAGAACCAAGATTTAAAATCAGTTCTCTTTGCTATCCAAAATGATATTCCTTCTATGATCAAAAGAAAAAAAAATCTAAAAAAATAAAAACCCCTATTATGACCATAGGAATAATTTGCCTTGGGCTTCTACCAGAAGGTGTTGTCAAAAATCTAATTTTAAAATGTGTTCTTTTTGTCTCCATTCCCATTCTCCCTACCCTCTACAAGAGGTATTTTCAAATATGTCAGTATTATATAGTACAGTAGGCATCGTCAAAGCTCATAAGCTCTCTTTGGTTCTGTTGTTAATCACCAGAGGGATAAGTGGGCATCCAATTGATTCAGTCTTAATAACTTTATTTTCTTCAATCATATCTGGAACATAATTGTCAAATGTGAGACCTGATATTTCTCTAAAAATCAGTAACACTGAGTGATAAAGCTCTTGCTGTATATAGAAAAGAATGGCCTCCAGGTACATAACAATGTCTTTCCAAAAAGTTGGGAATAAAATTATTTGAGAAAAATCACACTTGAGTATAACAGGACAGGGGCTTCTTCCAGGGATCAATATATTTTTTAAATTGTAGATTTAAAAAAATTTTAAAGCAGAAAAGTCTTTCAATCATATATATGATCATCCTCTAACTTACGTGTTTTATTAGAATTTTTTGTCTATATCAAGGCTTCTCAAAACAAGATTTATTTAAAAATCACTATGTTTAAGTAAAGGTACACTGGAGAGATAGAAACATACTAGTAATGCTCCTTAACAGGATTATTTTTACTTCTTTATGGGAAATTTTTGTCTTAACTTTGAAGAATGTGCAGAAAGAAAGAAAGTATAAATTGCATTAAATTTTTAGAAGAGGTCTAGTCAAAATGACAATTTTTGCCTTGTTTCATGACTGAACTAAGTTACTTAGCTTATGATTATTTGGATATCAGAGAAAGTTGGTACAATAATACCCTGCATTTCCATCTGAGAACAAGACACTGGCATAAGATAATCCAACAGGGCTGTAAAAACTATTAATTGAGAAGAGCAGGAGATATTTACCTTGTTTCAGATTCACGTATCATTCCTTGCGTAAGTACTTAGACATCTGAGAATTGCAAAATTTGCTCTTTTTTTTATTAGGTTCAAATGATACATTGTTATCTAAATGATAACCAAAATTCCTTGATGCTATTAATAAACAAACTTTAAAAAGTATCATTGTAGATTATTGATCCCATGCCAAAAATCTGTCACTGGTGTATAAATTAGCATGAACATATGTTAATGCATAATTCACCATTTGCAACAGAGCTTTGTTAAAAAATTGATGAAAATTCATGAAAGGACGTTTCTAGATTAAGTTGCCCAATAACAAGTAACCAGAGGCATTCACAATGCACAGTTAATACAGCTTTTGAAATTAGCTTTTGTGCATTTTGTAGGACATTTATAACACACATTTAATCTAGATAAACAGTTTGGTTACTTAATTTGATTCCCAGTTGTCCACATTTAACTACTTACTGGAGGAAATTGAGAGGTCATCTAGTCCGCTATACCCTAGTCTGTGGTCCATGGACCACCTGCAGCGGATTCACTTGTGAGCTTATTAAAAATCTTCTCCATCCTGGCCTATTCCCAGGCTTCCAGAATCAAGACATCTGATGACAGGCCTAGAGATCTATACCTTCCCCAAAGCCACTCAGATGCTTCTCACATATTGTAAAGCTGAAATTCAATCATGCAGAATCTGTAAATGAGAAACTGAGACTAAGTTTGCTTGAGGCCACCTGAAAACCAGCAGCGGATCGGGGACTAAAATCCATGACTACTTATTCCTGATCCAGTGTTCTCCCTCCACATTTCAGAAAACACAGAGTAGATAAGAAGGACATATACACTCCACATGAGAGCAAAGGATCAGTCTGTACCAACGTCACCAGAAGAGTCAGTGGCCATGGGTGACACAGGCTTATGGTGGGCCAGACCCTATGTTCAGTACTGAAATATATTAACTTATTGGTTCCTCACATCAAACCTCTGAGGTAGGTCCTGTTATAATCTCCAATTTACAAATGAGAGGACTCGGCCACACAAAAAGGCCAAGTGCCTTGCCCTCGTGGCTGGGGGATTACTACTTTCACAGATGGGAATCAACCAGGCATATCCCACCTAACCTCATGGCTATTTAAACAGGAGAAGGAGGTATGGATACTGTCTTGAGGTGGAACACTATAAAATATCTGATAAAAATCCACCTTCAGAAGACTGATCCGCTGGATAAACAAATTCCTCTTTGCACTACATGAATATATTTATTTTAATGACTATTCATTAATCTTGCTACCTGGCATTTAAACTTGAGTATACATATTTTTCCCAATTAGACTCCTGTCTTCTAAAGGGTGGGTAAAATTACATACAATGATAAAGTGGCAATTGAGATGAACTTGGGGTGGGGTTTCCAGATTTCACAAACACAAATTTGAGATGCCCAGTTAAATTCAAATTTCAGATAAATTATAAACTTTTTTAAATCTTAAGTATGTCTCAAATATTGTTACATTATAATATTGTCTTATACTAAAAGTTATATATTGCTGATCCAAAATTCAAATTTCAGTGAATGTATTTTATCTGGCAATCTCAACTTGGAGAAGGTAAAAGAAAGGGGTTTCTAGGGAGAGTGTGATGAGACTTGGGTGGGGGCTTTATCAGGGGATTCGGTGTAACCCTTGGGCAGCACACAGACACCGCACCTGTGAAACTAGCACAAAAGGGGATCTCTCTTGGCTGCTTCGTCTAATGTTGGGTGTGTCCAGCACTGTCACGGCATCTAGACCTAGACAGAAACCTGTGAACACGCATGAACAAAATAAAAACAATGCTGCAGAGATGGTAGGACCACGTAAATGTTGACATTGCCATGGGTGTATCTCTAGGTAATTTTCTCTTTACCATGTAACTATCCCTGAATAACTCAACACTACATCTTAATCTTGTGTATTGCCTCATGATGGTTTAGTCATTTCATTCTCTCTCCCTTAGTTCCTCCCAAAAGCTATCAGCTCCTTAAAATCTGGGAATTTGTACTTTACTGCTCTTTCCAAAGCAAGCTTGCTGAGAATACATATTGAGTAAGATTCAGGACTGGAATTGTTTTTTTCTAATAGATAGATTTTTGCCTGAATTATTCATTTATTCATGAATTCCTCTAACAAATGTTTACCGAGTACCACCTTAACTCTGCAATTTGCTCTGCCTGGAAAGCAGTGTGAGGACGAGGGACTGGCACTCAATACTAACCAACGTGAAGTTTTCTGTCCTCTTCAGTCAACACAGAAGAGAAAACTGTGGTTTGTTAACAAATAATCCATGGGGAAATCCATTCATCTTTTCAGTTTTAAAATCATGATAACTTCCTTAAAATACTGTAACCCAGAATCCTGTATACTTTCCTCAAACAGAGTTGATCTTACAAATTTACACTTACCACAAAAAGATGCATTTAATTAAATCTGAAAGAAAAATACCTATAAATCAAGCATACTTTTTGATTTTGATACAAAACCGGAAGCTCACAGTCTGAATGCATGTGTGCAAAAGAAAAAAAAAAATAAAGGAGATTGTGTTCTAAACAAAATTAAGTCCCTCAATAGAACTTTTGGTCTGAAATACACTAGCAATTAACACAGAGGAAAATATATTATTTTTTTCTTAAACAATCCCTTTTAGTTTGTCTATTTAAACAGAACCTGAAATTCACTTGTTAGAAAAGTAACAGCAATTTTCAAAGCTGCACATAAGGCCAAATAGCCTGTTACCAGATTTTAACCACAGCAATGCAATTCTAATGCACGAAAACAAGACTAACTAAAGTAACAAAAGAAATGATGATTATAAGACACTTGAACAAGAGTGTTATGAAATGGAAAAATATTGCCTGATCCTAAAAATTACCAGGAAATTCTAAATGAAAGAACTTGTCTATAGTCCAAAAAATGCCAAACCTGTTAAAACCACAACTATATCGGGTCAAAACCATGCATAAAAAGAACTAATTAGCAAGTAGGCTACCTCTCTAAATCAGCAAAGACGTGAGAGGTTTTAAAAAGCATGGTCTACCCATAAATTTCTTCTCTAGGGACATTACCCACCAACTCAGAAATCTCCAGAAAATCCTACCTTTAGTAACACTCCATGTAGTCGTCTACATCGGTTTCCCTACAGGCACAACCGAAATGTATACGTATTACTGAGAAGCTTCTGCTGGGAGAATAGGTGAGGGTGAAGTAGGAACTGTTCTTTTTTTTTAAGTAAATGAACACAGATTTGTTGGCTGTAGTAACAACCACACAGGCTGCAGGGTACAGCGAGCAGGTCCCAGCAGTGACCAGCCAAGGTAAATCTCTTGATGATTCATTCAGAAGTCACCTCCCAGCCCTCGGGGTTTACAGGAGGATCACGGAGCTGCAGGCACCTGTGGAGGGTAGCACTGGGCGTTGTGCTTGAAGGGCCTGGGTCCTGCCCAGCTTGGGGGCACTGGCTTTGGAAGGAACCCTTGGGTGACCAGTGAGTGCCCAGGCACTCTTTCTATCTTTTTTTTTTTATAACTTTGCTTTATGTTTCTCTCCTGTTCCCCGACTCCCAACACCTACCCTGAGTCTCAGGTAGAGACTCAGTCATCCCAAGCAGCAAAGCTAGTGAAGATGAGTGAACTACTTACTGCATGTGTTTTCTAAGATACAGGCAGGCTCTGGGTGAAGTCAAAACTAAGAAAAATTAATGCAGCTTCAGCTCTGCCAACTCCTCTGCCTCTAGGTTTAATCTGTTTTCTTTCTGCGAACCACTCGACATTCAATGAGTAACCTGTACTACTGAGATACAACCAGAGGTAAAGACAAGAGAGAGAAGCAGATACAGCAGGTATTTTCCTCCCCTCCTCCTGCCCAGCTCTCCTGTCATCTCTTTGTTCAGACACTTCTGTCCCTCACGGTTCATTGGAAGTTCTTCATCTCTAAGCAATTTCCACTCAACTGTCTGGCAACCCCAACTGGAATGGCAATTAGCCAGATGTCAGCCCTCCTATTACCCGCAGCCTCAGTTCTACATCGTTTAGTCACAGCATGATCACAGCCAGGGTGGAACCCACCAGGGCTCCTCTCTATAAACCTGCAACGAACCTGAAGTAAAGCCAACGGAGTCACCGCAAAGAGGCAAATGTAATCAAAGCCTCCCTCCTTCTGTCTTTTTCTTGTAACTTTGCTTTATCTGTTTCTCTCCTGTTCCCCCAGCGCCCACCCTGAGTCTCACTGCAAGTGACTCAGTCATCCCACGCAGCAAAGCTACTGAAGATGAGCGAACTACTTACTGCACGTGTCTTTTAAGATACAGTATCTGACATTCTCCTGCATCAGCAAAATCTGCACAGAAGCATCCAAGCCCCGGGGCCCTTACTCCTCCCATCAGCTTCTTTTTGAAAAATTAATGCAAATAAAGAAGATCCTCACTACACCACAGTTCACATTTAACAAAGAAGTTTGCCCCTAGGGGAGGCAAGACCTTACTTCATGAGCAAAACCCAGGCACAGGAAGCAGATACCTGGGAAGGCTGCCACCTGAGCTTCAGAAAGTCATTCGCCAACACAAGGTCGGCTCCTAATCTGGCAAAAAACCTTCTGGAGCTCTCCCACACAAGCGCATTTTTCAAAGGCGTGCCTAGCCAACAAATAGGAAGGTTGGCATTCAGAAAGATCTAATCATCCGAGGAGGAAACTTTTCCATATATTTTCATTCTGTTACCAAAAAATATAATTAGCAAGATGGGTTTCCCTCCACCTACCGAACTGTTTTCACTCAGGGGGCAAGGTTAGAAGTCCCTGGCCTTCATCCAGGGTCACAAATTAATCCGTACCTCAAGCGCTTGGACAGATGATTAATCTGCCTGAGAGAAGGGAGGGCGAGGAGCAGTGAGCCCGCAGCCAGGGGCAGGTAGATATTTTCTTAAGAGTAGCTAAAAACGAAAACGCGTCGTAAGGGTCCCATAGTTTTTTTTCTCTCCCTCCGCTCTGTTGTCAAATATTTTCCATTTATGAGCAAAGAATGGTTTTAATGATTGCCAGGACTGCATATTTTGCAGGCGTGCACATACACACAAGAGCAGGAGAAAAGCGAGAACTACAGATACACACACACACACATCTCATGCTGCGCTCTGTTCATCTACATTTGCTTACACCTCCTGCATCACATTTCTCCTGAGACTAGCACAGTTTTGTTGTGCTTTTTAAGAGATGCTCAGGCAGAAGGATTTCAGTGTGATTCTTACGTCTACCCACCCCTCCAGTGGAGAATCTGAGAACAAACTCTGCACAAGGAGTAATGGGCAGTCTCTCCTTCATGAATCTCCTAAACCCAAATCATTGATATTTTCACCCCATGCCTTTTTACATTTCTCTTGCTGGGAAAACACCACCCTTACTTATAAGATCTCTCTCAAAGTTCAAACTCCGGTTTCTGTCCTTCACCTGGGACTCCTGCCCTTCCCACTCCCAGCACGTGGCGATGCTCCAAACTGTGATATCACAGACCCAGCGAGTAGATACTACATCCCACGGTCTCTCTCCCAGGCTCCTATGCTCCTAGCCCAGGGACTCAAACCCGGAGGATGATCAATCATCGTTTGTCCGGTATAGATTGCTTTCTATTTCTAGAACCATTGCTTTTTTTCCCCCTTTTTTCAGTTGGAAAAGTCAAGAATGTATTAGGGCAGTCAGTGTCATAACTTTGAGGAAAAACAGCACCACAATATGGAAAGAGAACAAGTGGAGGAGAAGACAAGACTGTTCACAGTAACACTGTTCATAATGTCCAAAAATGCAAGGGAAAAAGCTCCACGGACAACGAAATAACGTGTGGTATAGTAATTCTAAAGAGGACAATGGCGCAATGAGAAGGAATGGATGGCGATCATAGTCAACGGCATGGATGAGGCTGGACACAAAAGGTATGTACTGTGGGTGTGGGAGCTCATGGCGAAAAAGAACGCGACAAGGAATGTATGCATGTTCATGTATAACTGAAAAATTGTGCTCTACACTGGAAATTGACTCAACTCTGTAAACTGACTATAACTCAATAAAATAAAATTAAAGTTAAATAAAATAAAAATACACACACAAAAAGGTATGTACTGTAGGGTTCCACTGATATTGAAGTCTTCAAATAGGCATACTAATTTATGGTGTCAGAAGTCAGGATCATGGCTCTGCATGGGATGGAGTAAAAAAAGTAGGCACAAAGAAGTCCTACGCATGCTAGTAATATTCTAAGTCTTGATCTGGGGGCTGGTTACACCAGTGTGTTCTTTTTGAAACCTCATCAAGCTGTTTGTTTATAACACATGGACTTTTCTGTCTATACGTTATACATCAATAAAACACTTACTTTAAAAGAAGGAGAAAGATATATTTGACCTAAGGAGCACACATTGGCACATATCTAGGAATATTTTAATTAACTGGTAACTGGGTTTAGGGTCATCTGTTGAATGACGGTTGGTCTATTAAAAGCTCTGTCTATTAGAAATGAGCCTACTCTGAAATTTTTTGTACAGGTTTTTCTGTGAACATGAGTTTTCATTTCTCTGTGATAAATGAATAGGAGTGCATTCTTGGGTTGGATTTGAATGTTTAGTTTTTAAAGTAATGGATCTTGTGGTAGCTCACAGTGAAAAAGAATGTGAAAATGAATATATGTATATTCATGTATGACTGAAAAATTGTGCTCTACAGCAGAAATTGACATATTGTTAACTGACTATAACTCAATAATAAAAAAAAGACAGAAAAAGATAAATAAATAAAGTAATGGTCAAACTTTTTCTTACATTCCCACCAGTGATGTACAAGTGATACAGTTTCTCTAAATCCTCACCAGCGTTCGGAGCTGTCACTATTGTTCTATCACAGCCATTCTGAGAGTGATACCACATTGTGGTTTCAGCTTAAATTTCCTCAGTGGCTAATGCCACTTAACATCTTTCATGTGCTTATTTGCCATCTGTATATCCTCTTCGTGAAAAGCCTGTCCATGTCATTGGCCCATTATCTAACTGATTATTTCATTCCTGTTAATTTTGAGAGTTCCTTGAATGTTCCAAATCCTTTTTTAAAAGATGTGGTTTGAAAACATTGCCTTCTATTCTGTAGCCTGTCTTTTCAACCTCTTCACAGGGTCTTCAATACAGCAAAAGTTTTTAATCTTGAAGAGGTCCAATTTATCATTTTTTTCCCTTTTACAAATTATTCTGTTAGTGTATTTTGTCTTTGCCTATTCCTAGATATTTTTAAAACTTTCAAAAAATTTTATAATTTATATGTAAGTATATTATCTATTTTGAGTTTATTTTTGTATAAGATGTAAGGTTTAGGTAGAAGCTCTTTTGTTCCCCCACCATGGGTGCATAATTGTTCCAGCACCATTTGTTGCAAAGGCTAATCTTTCGTCCATTGAATTGGCTTTGCATCTTGGTCAAAAACTGGTTGAGCCTATTTCTGTAAACTTATTTCCGGATCCTCTATTGTGTTCCATTGTTCTGTCTGTCTGTCCTCCTGCCAGTACCACACTGTTTTGACTGAGTATTTTTGTGTTAGTTCATGAGAGATATTGGTCTTCAATTTCCTCTTTTTTCTTCCCTCCCTTCCTTCCTTTTTTTTTTTTTTTTTTTAACTCTACTTGTCTAGTTTTAGCTTCAGGGCAATCCTGGCCTCATAAAATGAGCTGGGAAATGGAAATCCTCTCTTCTCTTCAGTTTCCTGGCAGAGATTGTGTATTTGTTGTATAATTTTTAATAATATATTAGCACATGGTAAGTAAATAGATATAGACTGGGGTTCATGTTCAAACATTTTCACTGATGGGATTCAGGGTCACTGAAGTTTAAGCACTCTAGATATAGCAACATTTCTACTTATTTTTGATCAAATGACTTCTGTTGTTTAGCTCTGTTCTTCTTACATTCCATTTGAATGATAATGAACCAGTTACATCTGTATTTCTCTTCTCATGCCGTGAAAATCTGAGAGGCATATGGAAAATTATACTGAGTTGATAACATGCCCATTTAATAATAAGAAGCAACAGATTTTTTAAAAAGGTACACTACTCACATTTTAAGGAAACAAATCAACAGTCTCATGCATAAAAATAAAACAAATCTCAGTTCCAAGTCTCTAACCTAGTGGTTTTCAACTGAGGACAATTTTTATCCTCCACATGGAGCACCTGGAAATGTCTGAAGATATTTTTTGGTTGTCACAACTCAGGATTGTGTGTTCTGCTGGCATCTAATGGGTAGAGGCCACAGATGCTGTTAAACATCCTGCAATACACAAGACACCACTCCACAAGAAAGCAGTATCTGGCCCCAGTAATGCTGAGGTTGAAAAACTTGGCTCTAAGCAACCCTGAATCTAATAAATCAGCCTAGAGAATCACTTTATTCCCTCCTTTCAAATTATTTTAGACCTTTCACCTACATTTTCCCCCAGTGAAACCAGACTGCAAGGTTTCTTTGTAGACTCCCTTTAAAAGACCTGATCTGTTGTATTCACCTTGGGAAACTTGGAGACAAGTAAGTTGCTTGCAGTTTCCCTATGACTGGGTCATTTGTAAATCTGATAAATAGGCACATTGCATTGATAAATCTCTCAAGGATCATTTGAGGTCAGAATGGAATTAACCACACAGAAAGATACCATAGTGATTATCTCTGTGGGGCACCTTCAGACATTCTGGGAAGATCCTCTCCTGCTCAAAAATAGTATTCTGGGGTAGACTGGAAACATTTCTACTAGAGAGTATTTCCTATGATAAGGTCACAAAAGGATGTTTCACAAAAGAAGAAAGATACTGTAGTCTCCCTCCACAGCATTAATGAGAGATTGCCTCAGCTATGCTGCACAGCTCAAGAAGGAAGATGGAGTCAGAGTCAGAGGCTAGTGGGAATAAGAAAACTACAATGGCTGGGGTGACGGGTTCTCTAGGAGGTTACCCAGGCATTTAAGAAGCAAGGTCTAAGAAGACCAGTGTCAGTCAAGCCTGAATGTCGCCAGCATCAATCAAGTCAGGCAAGGGGAGTGGAGTTGTGGAGAATCTAAGGTCTTTGTTCTGCAGAGGAGACAGGCAGACTGTCACTCATCATACAGGCATTGACATCCTCAAGGACTTGAAACGACAGCTGGAAGCCAGGGAAGTGAGGCAAGTTCCAGCTGTCAGGAAGGGCCAGTGGAAGACAGGAGTGGCTACACTCTAGACAGCAGGACACATCTGAAGTAGGGCTTCTGTCTTAGAAAAGGCGTCGATCATGAGACAGACTAAACCAAAATGACTAAGAAATGGGCCCTGAGCCCAAACAGCCCTCACTTCTGCAAATAAACCGAGTATAGGCTCGTCTCAATACTTTCTGAATTTTTCTAATCGCTTAAACCAACTCGTTGAAAGAACAGCACTACTCAATAGAAATAAAATAGATAATATAAGCCACAGGTGTAATTTAAATCCTGGAGTTACCACATTCAAAAGGTAAAAAGAAACAAGTGAAATGATTTTTAATAATCATTTTCTTTAATTCAATATACCCGAAATAGTATCAGTCCAACATGGATCCATATTAAAAAATGCTAATAAGCTAATTTACTAATATCCTACTACGAGTTAGAGCTTTTTCAAACCAATGTATATTTTACATTTATAGCATATGTCAATTCAGATGCTAAAGTTCCACTGGAGATAGTTAATCTATACTTAGATTTTATAAAATTTACCGTTGAAAAAGGAGATTCATATTCTCAGGTTGTTCCAAATACATTTCCAAGTTTTCCAGTAACTGAATTGAGTATTAGTCTTTAAATTAAATTTAACTACAGTTGAATAACATTGGAGATTAGTTTCTCAGTTATTCACTAGTTACATTTCAAGTGCTCAACAGCCACATCGGCCACTGGCATCTTGTCCTGGACAGTAGGGATGTAGACTAAATCTCTGCTTAAGCAACACGGTTAAGCATTTCATGGCTCACTGTGTAGAGCTGCATCTTCGCTGCCAGAGAAGTTCTCATTTCAACTTCAAAAAGAAAGTTTGCGCCCTAGTATTCTACAGTTAGGTAATTTTTTTCCTCTTTATGAATGCTTTAAAAGTTTTGGATTATATCCCTTCTATGTCTTCACAGTTCCTGAATATAAGTCCCTCATCATTTAAAGTCAATTTACTTATGAAATCACCTGATAGACCCAATCAACTGAGTTACTATTCTTTGGACCCTCTCTAGCCTTTTTCATGTCTTTTACTTGTTTCAGCGATCAAACCTGAAAATAATGTTGTAAATGTGGCCCAACATTTCTTTAACTTAAAGGTGTCCTCTGTAATCTAAAATCTAAAAAATCCAAAGGAAAGTTTTTTTTCTTTTGTCTAATAGATTGCAATTCTGATTCTCAGAGAGCAAAAAGCTTTACAAGGAGATACAGGTCTATTAGTATTAATAATTAAATGTGTAACGATGACTCCCTATTTTACCTAATATATTTGTAACTACACTAAAACAAGAAAACTTTAAATTTAACACAAGCTACTAGTAAGTTCTAAGAGGAACAAACACCACAGAAAACCAGATGTCCTCCTCCTCTAACCTAAGAAGCCCGTTTTAAAAGACTGGCTTCATAGGTTACAGTGAGCTATTTATTTTTATTTTCCAATAAAAAGATTTGATAGTAAAAGATGCTCTGAGGAATCCATCACCTCTAGAAACAGAGCAGATTTTGATCTACCTGAGAAAGCAAAGGTCCATCTGGGGACATGCTGATAGACAAAAGGCATAATTTGGGGCCCTGTTTCACCTTTGGACCCCTTGCTGGGAACAGAAATATACTAATTTATTGCCTGCTGCCACTAACTAAATTGGCAACTGATAGGCTGCGTACTGAATCCTGCAAGAGAAGCCACTGTCTCACTGGAAGTCTTTCTGCAGGACTCACCACGTACCTGCGATTTAGCTTCAACCACTCTGCTGTTCAGCATCTTAATCTATGTGTGTTCTACGCACATTAAGAATGCAAATGATTAATGCGCTCGTTGTCAAAAGCTTTTTACACCAACCTTCCGGGCAATCACTTTTACACTAAAATGCTTATAAGCACTGCATTAATATATTTGACTCTGAGAAATCTGAAGCGATTAGGAAAATAGCGCTGACATGTTATTAACCAAACTTTGAGTCATCTGACAGAAATTAAGTAGTTTGACCTGAATGGCTCACTTTAATAATAATAATAATAATAATAATAATAATAATAATAATAATAATAATAATAGTAGTAGTAGTAGTAGTAGTAGTAGTAGTACAAGGGAGCCAAATAAAGCCCAACAGAGAATAAGATTCCAAGGAAAGGATGTGATTCCTATCAGGCTCTAAAGGATTAGCATCTTATCTCAAGTTAACAAACAGCCTTGGTGTATCAGTATCAGTTTGTTTGTTTTTTTTTTTAACTGTTTGGTGTTCATTTTGCATCTCACAATATATTATCTCTGGATGGACTCCATAGCTCACATTTAGGAGTTTTTTTTTTTATGTCTACCTCTTTCTCTTTAATCAATACAATCCATCACCAATTTGAACTTTAAATGCAATTATCTAAAATATCAATGCTATACCTGTAACAACTGTCACTTTAAATTCTTCATTTACTCTATATTATTAATAATCATCCTTAAAAAAACTTCCTGAAATGGAGAAATAATTACATCTATGACCAGCAGTGACAGGAGAGATAATAAAGTGGCAATATTCAGTATTTATGGTTCCATTAATAGTAATGCTGAGTATCTATCCCTTGGTAAGAAAATCACTGTCTATTTCTAAAGAGAGACAGAGAGAGAAGGTTTATAGTCTTAAACGTAGATTTTTAAAGAAAAAAAAAATCACATAACATTAATCACAGTGACTAATATTGAAGTATTATAGACAAACACCTTCAGCTTAATAATTTCTTTTAATATCAGACAATAGATATTGCTTTATTTGTCCTGAAAATATACAGCCAGAACCTACTACAAAGGCAATGATCATAATGCAAACTAACCATTTATATGGGCATGCATTTTAAGCGGTTTTTGTACCTTTTATTTATTACTATATTCTGCACAGTTAAACTCTATTATAACATTAATCATGTTTATATGGGTCTGTATGTTCCACAGGCCAACCTCAAATAGTTAAAAAAAAATTTAATAGCTTATAAATCTTACGCATCAAACCACGGCTTTTATACCAAATCGAGGACATTAAAAAGGTATCCCATTACAGCAGGATACCTCCAAATTTTGCCTTTGTTAATTAGTCCTAAAAATGTCTTGCCTAATCTAGAATTATGCAAAATAATTCACCCACCAAATTATAATTATACAGAATCAAAATATGTAGCAGCAAAACAAAAGGGAAAATAAATATTACCCTGATACTCCTATGGGAATTTGGTATGGCACAGGCAATAAGAAATGTTAATGCTACAATTACACTAATAGAGTCTCACTTTTCTTAACCCTGGCAAGCAGCTCTGCTATCAGGGCAACCTGTGTAGATGTGTCTCCTCGCCACCAAAAGAAGTATTTCAGTGAAATTTGCAGATTTTTATAAATGACCTTTTTAACACAACTGATATGCATTAACAAGTATTTTGAAAGCATCAGAGCCATTTCAGAATTTCTTTGGGAAAAAAAAAATGAAACGATGACTTTTTCCCAGGATCAGATGTGCCCAAGAGGGGTAGTCACCCTTCCAATTTCCACTTCATTATTTTTATGATTTTAATTTTCAGAAGTAAATCCCCCCCACCAAGACAAATAACATTTCTGTAAGGAGGATAAAATAGAAGTCTTGTCCATTTCCATCCTTCATCCTGGACTCAGTACTATGACACATTAGGAAAGGGTAAAGGGCAAACCCCACTAGTTTTCCTTAATCATGGGACCAGCTATTCTTTCTGACCCCTCCAGAAATTAGAAAGTGATTTAAAAATCTAAATTTTTACTAATATTCTCTCTATAAAATTTTCATGCCCTTTGGTGAAGATCCATTCTTTTCTTTAAATATACATTTTCTTCTTAAAAATAAAGGTATTGAATCTTGTAATAACATTTAATGGAAAAGAAAATGAAAGCGAATATATGTATGTATATGCATGACTGGGACATTGTGCTGTACACCAGAAACTGACACATTGTAACTGACTGTACTTCAATTTTAAAAAGAAGTACTATTAGCACAAATAGTAATAGTAAAAAAAAAAAAGTCAGACAATAAACCTTTAAAAAAAAGTATTGGAGAATAAAAGCCTAAGGAAATCTGAGTTGGAATTCTGTCTGAAGTATTTTGCAGCCACGGGAAATGAGCAGTTCTATCTTCTGTCTCAGTTTACCCACTAGTAAAATTGTGGCAATAAATCACCTTCCTTAAACTCATGGGATTTTCCAAAAATCAAGTTAGATATGAATATTATTGGAAAAGCACAGACTGTTAAATGAAGAAATTTTAAGATAGTAATTGAGCAGAACACTGTTGAAAACCAAATAGAGGCAGAAATCAGAAACCAGCCAAATCATACATCTCAAGATACTTACAGAAATTTAATTTGGAAAGTTTGCCTCTTATTTCAAGTTGGTATCGTCTCTTTTCTTTCCGCTCCCTTCTCTTTCCTCTGCAAACAGACTCTGTTAAAACTCCTGAGGATTTTTAGTTTCATCTTTTAAAAAATGATAATTAGGAGTGTTTTATTCTGAACATTTCCAGGGTCATTTCAAATTCTTTGGAAATATGCAAAAAAAAAATACTTAAAGCAAAAGTTCAATGGTTATTTATAAGGTGCCCACTGTGTGTCAGGGTAGATGTTGCTGCTTTTTCCCGAATCGGAATTGTCAGATTGCTACGGACAGCAGGATTTCGGTGAGAGCTGGAAAAGCAGGCTGCCATCACTTAAGGCCAGCACTGGGGCCAGGTGGGAAGAAGGCAGGAGAATGCGGAGGAAGGAGGGAGGGCGGTAATCCACCTGCATATAAATCCTTGATGGTTTTGCGATATCCCACTCCCAGCCGCTGCTGAGTTCACTTTGCTCTACATCTTCCACTGGGCTGTGGATTCACAAAATGGAGTCAGCTCAAGTGAGGGGTTTAACGGGGGCCAGGGATTCTGAGCAAGCCGGAATGACCGAGAAAAGACCCCAGAGGCTTTGCGCTCCACTTCTGGTTTAATTTACCTGTTTACTGAGTGCCTACTCTGCACGGTCCACGTGTTGGGGGAGGAGGAGTAATACAAGGTAAACAGACTTGCTTCCTGTTCCCTTTAGGAATTCAGAGCAGTGGTGGGTCATTACAATGACACCCTTGCCAGTCACTGGTTATCAGGGGTTCCCAGCCATCTCAGCCACCCTGATGCTCTTCCTTTTCTCTGATATTTTCGCATTTAGGCTGCTAGATTCAAGGACTTTCTTATGCTTAAAGTAGAATCAAGGAATAAAGTTGTCAACTTTTATTGGGTGGAAGGAAGAGCACGGTCCAGGTATAGGGCAGAATATTAAAGGAATAAAAGATCCAGCCTGCCAGGAATCACCCCCTCTTCCATCCGGCCCTTGCATAAAGGAGGCAAAGATCCTCTGGAGGTGGGGAGGGGTGGGAAAGAGGGAAAAGTCAAGAGAGGAGAACAAGAAGATTCACTCTCAGACTGAAGGGGATGGCAGGATCAGAATGGTGGAGACTCTCCATTTACATTTAGAAATTTGAGAGGAGAGGGTGTTTCTATTCTGCTTCCCACCTGAAGCATTCACAGCATCCACATCCCTGGAGAGCTCCCCATTTCTCCCAGGCACAGAAGGGCTCAGCAGAGCCACCTCTAAAGGATGTCCAGGCAGATCCATCTAACAAAGTCTCGGCAGGTAACCAAGGGCTCAGGAAGCAGCCAGATACGCCCCTCACGTGCTTGCGAGTGGCATAAATGAGAAGACATCAAACGTGGGTGAACCAAGAGGACCCTCCTGATTAAAATAGGGGACGCTGCAATTGAAAGAGGCATAGATGGTGTGGTTAAGTTCAGATGAGCACACAGTCACCTCAGATGTCAGCATGGAGGGGTAACGAAACCCAGGAAGAGACAGACAGATGGTCGTCTCAGCAGATGGGAGCATGGAGCGATTCTCTCCAAAGCTGCATAAGGATATGAAACCAGCTGAACTCAGGTCCATGGATTCCAAGGACAAACACGTGCTTTTCTTAACATATATTTGTGATGATTATTTCTGTTCTTATGGATGTTTGAGTCCAGAGGTGATTTAGATTTAGCACAACTAAGATGTTACTTTGCTTAGTCTACTTTCTGAGAGCCTGAGCGTGCTTAGATCAGCAACACAACGCACCTGTCAGAGGGGCGACCCTGAACCCCTTCTTGCCTACAGCATGTGCGCTGTGATGACCTTTCACTCTCAAAAGTGTCCCAGTTCAGATGACAAATCATGTAGTTGTCCAACCTCTAACTCCTATTTTTCTCATCTTACTAATGGAGTATTTCACCTTGGTATCAAACAGACATGACTTTAAGGTGTTGTTGCTATGGTTGTTCATCTTTATTTAAAAAGGTAAAATATAGAAGCAAATAAAAAAAAACCCTCCCCAATTTGATTTAGCCTTTCAGCCTCTTCAGGTGAAAGAGGCCCCTCTAAAAAGCAAAATTAGTTAATAAACTAGTTTGTTTTGCTGAATCAAAATCCCAAACGGCACATACGTGACAAAGAAAAACACTAGCAGGACAGCACAAACTAAAGAACGCAAGTAGAACAGACTACCCAAAAAAATATTCTGAAATATTTGGAAGTTCTCCTAGGATGTCACTGAATTCACTTCCACATCTGATTCTGAATGCCAAATATACACTGTATGCACTCCCACCTTGGGGCTTTTAGAATATCCCGGAAGAATCATGTAGGTTGCTGACTTGTGCTGTGTAGGCAGAAAGACAGACTTTGCACGTGGCAGGGCAATAAAGCAAGTGTTTGTCAGCTTCCAAACTGGAACCAACAATAGATTGGCTATTTGCGGCACTACTATTTCTACAAGAATGATGCCAGTATCCTTTACTCCTGTATAATGGATGGAAAGATCAAGTCTAGATGCGCAGCAGCCCAGTATATTTCATCACCGTATTATCTTATAACAGTAAGAAAATCTAAATCAGAAATCCCCCTAACAGGCGAGGCTATCTCCCACTCCTGCTCCTCAGAATGCGCACACATGGAAAATTACACATTTTTAAAATAGTGTTTATAATCAAGAAAATTTCAGGATGCAGAGGTCCATGGGAAAGAATGGTGGTGATGAACACCATAGCAAGGAAATAAAAATAGTTCAGGCATTATTATTTGTAACTCATATTCTTTGAGATACAGTCGATATGCTTGTTCCTACAGAGGGGAACCAAACATTTTCTTCTTTATTTTCTTTGTTATCCCTCTTTGAGATTACAACTTCTTTAACACTAACTTGCCCAAACAAAAAAGTCTTTGAACCAAGTTATCCATTGGAATGTCTGTAAAACAAATCTTTATACAATATCGAGCATAAATATCAAGACCGTGAAGTGCTCTGTCTTCTAAACATACATGAAAACGCAGAGCTGTGAGTCAGGACCAGAGCCCTTCCCACTCAGAACCGTGGAAACATTCGCATTCACTCCAAGAATCAGAATATGTGCAGGCAAGTTCGAATGTCTCTTCTCTATTTACAGACTATGAATCTTGAAAAGCCAACATTCACATCTTTCATTTAAATTGCTCCCACTCGTATAATCAAGATAACTCGGAGAGCCCAAAGACAAAGAGAAACTGTGTATACAGCAGCTGGCCCGTAACAGATGAACACAAGTTGGTCTGTTTTCCATCACATGCTCTAGAAGAAGGAACAATTTATAACATTACCTTAAGCACAACTGATAAGGAGAAATACCCACCAAGAAATTCCGATAGCAACACATTGCAGAGAAAAATAAAAGGGGAACCAGAGATGATAAGCATGGATTTAAAATCTGACCCCTCCATTCTTGGGTGTGCCACTTCCACTCTCTACGCCTCAGCTTCTTCATCGGTACGAAATCCGCTGCAAGCACCACGAAACCCCCAAACGCTGATACTCCACACTTCCATCTGTTCTTCCTTTCCCAAGCAGCAATTTGGAAGACTATAATTCAACTTGATAGCTATTCCCTTTTTTTTACATTATCTTTCGTGGTATCAACTTCTGCTTAAGAGAGACAACATAGAGGCATTCAGTTATGTGTGATACACGCATATAAGGTGTGCTTAGAGGTTCATGCTGGAAGCTGGTAAAGAGAAAGTGATTGTATTCAGGGGACTGCAGTAAATTGATTCTGGCACACCATTTGTTGCACAATTTACTAGACTCCAATTCTTTGCAGACACCTGCTCCATCTTTAATAAAAGTGTGCTGAGAGTCTTTAGGCATAACGAGTGCTGCTGCTTATCATTTCGGCAATAACGTGCAGACCCACGCACTCGGCTGAACAGGAGCTGAGGAAAAGTCTCTAATACAAAATTACCAATGTGCAAAGGTTTCAAATAAAGATGCTCTAAGAAATCACTTTCCTCCCCTTCCTCTCAATGTAACACAGTTATTTTCTGGGATGGATGACATATCAGAACCAGTGAACACCCATCAGAAAACACTGATCATCTAATATGTGCCTGTGTGAATTACTCTAATTGCTTTGTGTACGTTCCCTAAGGATTTCAGTTCCTTAGGGAAATAAAAATTTAATCCCAATTTTGCAGCTGAGGAAATTGAGGATCAAAGTCACTTGCTCAAGATCACACAACTCAGAAGTATTCTTATCCTCTCTCCTTGCAGAAGGATTAAACAAACAAACAAACAAATTTTACAAATCACAAAAAAGATTTTGAAACAACGTTCTAGAGTTCCAGTATGAAAGAAATGTTATTCAAGTTAATGTTGGATCATTTTAAACGACACAAGTTAATTTTAAGAGAAAAGTGTTCTCATCTGAAGTTTCTGCATGGAAAGATAAGAGAGGGAGAAAATAGCCAAGAAACCGATTTGGGAGATAAACAGGCAGAGTTGTTAGCGCCAAAATAATTGCACAACAAAGGAAGCTTGCTCAGCATTGCCCGCAACAAGTACTACAGTGGCTCGAATTGTTTCATTTTTATTTATTCCAAATTCAATCCTACAGGACTGTCTGCTTCCTTGTATGATACATAACAGAATGAATGAAACATCAAGAGATGAATTTCTCCCTAAGAGATCACGGTTTCTGGATGTTAACACATGGCTTCTGCTCAGAGTATTCCTGTTCAGCATCTTCATTTGCCATTCATGAATCCTCTCCATGCGTCCTTGCACCCCTGGCTGGATGACGCTGCATTGTCTGCAGGCATTCTACAAGAACTCACCTGGAGCAGGAGATGCAGGGTGCAGCCACTTTGCAGTGAATGTCTGTAACACAGCAAGAACACCTGTGCCCAGCCAGCTGTGTTTCTACTCAGTGTGAGCAGAAAACCTAGTGACAATTATGTTTCCAGGACGGAACTGGATGACTAAAGCCATATGGAATCAGGGACCCTAGCCCCAGCTGAAAATAGAGGACCAAAAGGGTGGAGGCAGGGAAAGTGTTAATTCATGCCTATTACAGCCAGAAGGCAGCAAAGTAGATGAAATGATCTACAGGGTTTATCCCTAAGTCATTCACTCTTCCTTCAGGTTTTAAATTCTGACTGTGACATAGATAACCCTTGAGAATGATTTATGGGGACCCTACCCGAGTCCCCATCTGTTTGCACCGTGAGTCACTAACGCAAACATTTCCAAAGCAAGTGAGAGAAGCTGTCTTGGGAGACATTAAAAAGGGACTGGGCAAAAAAACACTAGAAAATATACAGCAGGGAGCAACACAGAATGGCTCCCCAGAGAATCAACTCACTGTGACCTAATATTTAAGATTGATAGTTGACAACGTTGAAACATTAATAGTAAATAAAATGCACTGAAGTGCACTTTGTTAAGCAAGGACCTTGAGTTAATGATGGCTGCCAAACAGATACGTGATGGGGGAGGAGTAAGAAAAGGGAGTAAGAACGCTCCACCAGGAGATCAGGGAATGGAATAACGGTCTTCTTATTCCATCAGAAAAGTAGGTGAAACAGGAAGGTTTATACAGCTCAGGTCTTCTCTAACGCCTAGGTCCACTCTATGTACCAGATACTACAGCGCACAGAGCACAGACTCTTCAAAATAACCTCTAAAGAGTAACTGTTAATCCCTCCAGAGAGAACACAGATGTATCTTCATCCTTCTTCCCCCACAAGAGAGACGAGGAAATAGACCAAAAGGATGCTTGCGTAACCTGAAATCACTTAGCAAAGTAGGAGACCCAAGAGCAGAAAAAGATCAGGCTGCATCATTTCTAGTTGGCCATCATCAACTATCAAGCTCAACTTAGGCATTTAAATTTATTTGAATTCCTGGATCCTTCATCAGCACTGTCTGGATTCCAGGAGCTTGCAATTTAGTTCAAGAAATGGGATATACTGTCATAAATATACAAGACCTTCTTTAAGTGCCAAAGAAGAAACACAGTTCACAAGGACAACGGGACACTGCAGATGACAGACACGACCGTGGGCAGCATGCTGAGAGAAGGCTACATTGAGCACGGCCATGGACTGAGCAGTATCCCCTGAAATTCATATGCTGAAGCATCGATGTGACTGTATCTGGAGATAGGGCCTTTGCAGAAGAAATTAAGGCTAAATGAAATCTTAAGGGTAGAGCCTTGATCCAAGAAGATTAATATTCTCATAAGAAGAGACACCCAAAGTCTGGCTCTCTCTCCACCATGTGAGACGTAGTGAGAAGGAAGCTGTCTGCAAGCCAGGAAGTGTACTTGCCCCAGAAACCCACACTAACAGACCCTGGCCCGGGACTTCCAGTCTCCAGAACTGTAAAGAAATAACTAGCTCAAGATCTGCAGGTACTAACTACTGCATATAAAATAGATAAATAACAAGTGTCTTCTGTACAGCACAGGGACTTATATTCAGTACCTTGTAGTAACCTATAATGAAAAAGAATATGAAAAGGAATATATGCATGTATATGTATAATTGAAACATCATGGTTTACACCAGAAGTTGACACACTGTAAACTGACTGTATCTCAATGAAAAAAAAAAAAAGAAAAGAAATAACTTTCTGTTGTTTAAGCCCCACCCCCGCCTCCCCAGTCCACGGCATTTTGATATGTCAACCTGAGCAAACAAGGACAGGCACTAAGGAGGGCAGCGAGCACCCCTAAAGAAGTAAAGTAAACGAGATCCTCCGATATGCTCCGGGGATGGCAAACTGGATCCAGCCTGCCACCCATTCTTGGATGGCCTGTGAGCTAAGAATGGTTTGTGCAGGGTTCGAGGACAAGCAAGAGGCCCCACAGAGAGCCAAAGGGGGCTCCAGTCACAAGGTGTCTCCCTGTGCCCCAATCACTCATGCCATGAAGACATAAACCAGAAAACACAAAAAGCATTCCTCTCCCAACATACAAAGTGATAGCTTGGGACCTAGCGTCTGTGGGGTCCACAGACGTCAGGCAAATTCCTGCTCCAAGGCCCCTCAGATGCCCGGCTGCTGCCCTTTAAAGATAATAAAGCCTTAGCTGAAATAACGATCATCTGTACAATGCTCAGAAGCCTGACCTCCAGAACCGGTCACAACACAAACTCCTGCCGAAATCCCCAGCCCCACCCCTGCACAACCCCCTCCCGTCTCTGTTACCTCAACATCAACCAATCAGAATTGTGCACGGACTAATGAGGTACCCTGCAACGCTCTTGGTTCCTGTGCCACGTAAGCACAAAGAGTTAAAGGCTACCTTCCTTTATAAAAGACCTCAGCAACCGGCCCTCGGGACAGACATCCCTCACCATTCTGCCTGTGTTTGCCTGCAGCAGCGTATCTAATAAACTTTTCCTTGTTTCTGGTAAATTCGTTTACCACCTGTGGTACCAGACTGCCTTGTTCCACAACAATTTGGGTATTTTAAAATGGTTGAGAAGAAATCAAAAGAATAACATTTTGTGACATGTGACAATTATATGAAATTCAAATTTCAATGTCCATAAATAAAGTTTTATTGGAGCCAATCTGACTCATTCCTTTCTGTGCTGTCCATGGCTTCTTTCATGCTTTAACAGCAGAGCTTAGCAGCTGTGACAGAGACTGGCCTGAAAAACTAAAAGATTTACTATCTGACCCTTTAAATTTAAAATTTGTCAATCCCTGGTCTAGATCGGGGCTTTGACTTCATGGTGCGTATGGACCAACGGGGGATCTTGTTAAGCTGCAGATCAGTGTATCTGGGATGAGGCTGCAGTGTCTGCATGTCTCACAGGCTCCAGGAGATGGTGTCCCTAACGCACATGGACCATTACTTGATTAGGAAGGTTCAAGATCCATGTTGTCTAAGATCCCTGCTTTCATTTAGAGGAACATCTTCCTTAAAGATCTGCTTGATTGGATAATCAGCACCCACCACCAACAGACTTATCTCAGAATTCATCTTAAAATTTAAAAATCAGTTCTTAACAGGGGCTGGGTGAGACAAAAATGGAAGGGGACTCTGGTTTGTGTGTGGGCAACTGAAAGTCACTGAGAGAAGAAAAAGGTGTCAACACTGAGCGTTTGTAGCTTATGTTAAGTTCATGGTTTCTTTTTTTCATGTTTCCGTTGATAATTATTTCTTTCATTATATGTAAAAAGGTTCTTGTTTCTTTTAGATGTTATACCCAAATCTCTTCTGTGAAGATGTGAAAGAAGCCAATATTTTATGACATGAACAAGCTATAACCCTCTTTTTTCTTTTTTAAAGATTTTAGAGTAAAACATTTAAAAGTAAATATTGAGATTTAAACTGATGAGAAACAGATTGGGTATTGCCTGTCAAAGCCCTAAAGGCCACAAAATAAATGGTAAGGTAACAGCCTCGGCTTGTTGAAATGCAGCCTGCATTCACGGAGGTTTCATATGCACGTCTTCTCTTTGCTGCCTCCTTAACAGATGTCACCAAGTCAGACATACAGGGCCAGCGAAATGAAGTGCAAATACATGCCACCCCGGGAGCCACGGGGACCTCAGCCAAAGGCGCCCCAGCCTGCGAACCACACGTGTGCAAGCGCCTAGACGTGAATTCCTCAGGCAGGAGCCCAAATGTCACTGGAGTACCTGGTACTTTAAGGATTTAACCCTAAAAACTTCCTGATATTTTCACGCAGAGTGCCAAGTCAGCCCACGGAGAACACTAGCTATGCTACTGCCCATAAGAGACGGGAAACCACCCTGCAGGTAGTTTCTGCGTTGTCCTGAGTATTAAAGTGATAAACAACAGGGCTTTATTTATTTGCGGGCTTTGCTGATTTACACATGTCTGATTGCTAAATTCCTCACAAATCATATGAGTATCATAAGTTAAGTAATAATCTTTGGCCTATATTTACATTATCCATATTCTGCATTTAAAAGGGTAGATGATGGGAGATAAGACCAAGGGTAATTAGTGATTTCTCCCGAAGCCAAAATAGAGGCTGGATTATAATCAAGATGAGAAATAATACTGCTACTCCCTACTGTATCCTTAGTATGTACTATGGTACATAGCATATTAAAATGAGATTGTGTACATATATATTATTTATACACACACACACACACACAACATTTAGCATAATAAAAGTAAGTAATCAATAAATACATTCTCCTTTAATCCTACTTATAAACGCAGTAAGCCCATTTTGCAGATAATAAAAGTGAGATGTAGAGATATCTACTACTTTGGCCAAGGTTGCATAGATAGTAAGCCACTCAGCCACGGTTGGAATTCCCTGATACCAAAACCACTGTTCTTAGCTGTTGGCAATACTGTCTCAGAAAAATGCATCACAAAGCTCCCGACTGCTAAGAAACTTAGTCAGCAAACAAAGCCTTTAAAATTTCTCAAGCCCATTCAGTTGAAGGGCAAAATCCCTTGGGATGATTTACTTGGCAAGATGACATTGTTTTTAAATGTCTGTGTCTCTAGGTGAGATGCAGTAGCCTGTGGAAAACCATAATTCCTGCAAAGACAAATCAGAAAAGCTGAGAATTTTTTTTTTTAATCTGTTTAAGGGTATCAGATTTTTGCTGAAGTGATGAGAACTCAAATAGGTCAAGATTTCAGAGAGAGGAGAAAGCAAGTAGACGTTTTATAGAAGCTTTTTCCTTGGGGCATTTGCCAATTTCTGGTGTCTAGAAAGAATCTAAGAATCCAAGCTTTGCCTGGGCAGAGGCCTAAAGGCGGGGACAGAGAAACCAGTAGGACTTCTTTTATGGTCTCGCAGACACAAAAATAGAGACTTGCGCATTCAGGTTCCTACTCAGAAGAGGAAAAGAAAATCTAAGTAATGTCAGTGTTCTCAAGATACATGCCAGATTTAGAAGCTTTATAGGAGAATTAAAAGCTAATTGCAAAGCCTCTAAGAAGCAAAATGATTTTTCCGACAGTCCTTGCCTGCTGAGAAGACAATGATTAGGCTGTGGACCCATCAGGGGAGGGGCCCAAGTGATCACACCAAGCTCTTTGTTAAAACCATTGGAGGACTACATTGTAGGAACAAAAGTGAATGGTAGAAACTGCAAGCAAGTCTTGAGTCACCTCAGTCCCTTATTTGGTTAAACTCTTCAGTCCCCGACTCTGGGACTCTGGGCAGCAAGGCACTAGAAGCTGAGTAAACTAAAAATTTTATATACAATATTTAGCAATCAATCAAAAAATACTAGACATGACAAGATACAGAACACTGAAACTAATATAAGAAAAAAAAAAAGGACAAGAGAAATAGATCCACGATGAGCCAAGTATTTTAATTGTAAGTTTAAGAAAATAAAGAGTAAGTTGGAGAAAGATGCAGGGAATGAATAATTCCACTAGAGCACTGGAATTTATTAAAACGATCCAATAAAAATGCTGAAACTACAAAACTTAATAGATAATATTAAGAACTTAATAGATGAGTTTATCAGACAATTAGACACTGCACAAAACAAGCTGAATAAAATGGAGAAAGTCTATAGAAAAACCTCAGCAACTTACTTTTAAATAAAAAATATGGAAAAGAGAATACAAAATGGTAGACACAATATACATACGTAACATGCAAGTTATTGGAATACTATTAAGACAGAGGAAATGAGGCAAAATGCAGTATTTGAAGACATAATGACTAAGGAATTTCTAAACTGATTAAGGACCTTAACTCTCAGATTGGAGAGTCTCAATGAACTCCAAGCAAGACAGCACCAACACACACATACATACACCACAGAATTAGCCATATCATAATCAAATTGCCAAAACCAAATAAAATAAAATAAGATAAAATAAAAATAGAGAAAACAGGTATTTCTCTGAAAGGACCAATAATAAACTTATAACTGACTTATCAAAAGAAATGATGGAAGTCAAACAAAACAAAACAAAACAAAACAAAACAAAACAGCTAACCTAGAAGTCTACACCCTGCAAAAACAGCCTTCAAAAATAAAGACAAAATAAACATCAGATTAACAAAAACTGAGTTTATCACTAGCAAACTTGCACAAAAGAAAATTCTAAAGGGAGTTATTTAACCAGAAAGAAACAAGGAAATGCCAGATGGAAACATAAAAGGTAAATGTGTGTGGGTAACTGTATTTCAATGGAATTAATGTCTTATGAGCTTTAAAATATATTTAGAATTAAAATTCGTAACGAAAATCAGAGGAAAGGAAGAGGTAAATGCAGTTAAATTATTCAAAGATTCTACCATTAGGGATAGGAATAATTTGAATTTGACCATAGTAATTCAAAGGCACATGTTGATCTCTCTAGAGTATCCACTAAACAAAATTATAAATGAACGAATGTATCACTAAGTCATTAGAGTGAAAACACTGAATAGTCATAAAATGTTTAACTTTGCAAAGGCATGAAAGGGAACAAAGAGGAAACCGAAATCACCAGGACCAATAAAAAGATGATGGGTGTAAACCCAGGCATGTCAATGACCAAGCGTCAGTGGACCAAATTCTCCAGTTAAACTATTAAGATTGTCAGACTGGTTAGACATTAAAAACAAAGATATCTAGACATTTTAAGAACAGAAAAAGAAATACCATGCAAATATTACCAAAATAAACTGATGTGACCACAGTAATATCAGAACCTGCAGATTTCTTTCCGAAGAGATTCCGGGAATATAAACCCATCCTAGAAAAGAAAATTCAACTTCCTGGTTCCTTGTGAGTTTAAGTTTTTCTTATGTCTTGTGTATTATTGTCGTACATTGAAGAAAGAAAAAAGATGTTTTTTTCTTTTTCCTTCAATAGACCCTGATGGTTTCTTAGAGGAGGATGGGTAAGCTTTCCAGGGAGTAAAGGCAATTCCAGAATGACTGTTCCTCCCAAATTTCAGGGCTGGCATCTTACATTCACATGAGCTCAGAGGAAAACTGGAGTGTTAGAGCCATCAAGTATCATGCTCAAAAAAACCCCTGCAGGATCGTTGTTTTTTTATAAACCTCATTGCCAGAAATCAGAACTTCCTTGGCCATTCCCAATGGCTTAGTTTATCTCTTAATCTTATACACGTATCTACATCTTCTGCCTTCTTTTCCTTTAAACCTTTCCTCTGCATGATCTAGAATTGCCACTATGTGATCAGCAAATTAATGTATCTCCCCAGCTTCTTTTTTAACACACCCCTCCGCTTTGTGGCCTTAACTGAACCCTAGCTGGCTGTGGTCATGGCTACGACGGGGTAACATAATGATGACTTGGCAAATGCCACTGACTGCCTGCTCCTGTCTTCTTTTATAGAAGCACATGTCTGGCAAAAGCCAAGTCCTGGAAGTGTGCACTCTATCGTGTGCCTTCCATGTACCTCACCTGAGAAGCTGAACACTTCCAGAGGAAAATCACACACTGCCTGGCAACACTACTCTGTTTCGGCAGCCTCCATTTCTCAGTCTTTATGATAAAGTACGTGAGTGAAAAATATCGCCTGCTGTATCAGTAAACAAAGGACACTGCAGCCATCAAGTCATCCGCCACCACCGCCACCCGCAACTGTTCCCCCTGAGTGGACTCGGATGGGAAAGAGCAGGACGCTGGCCCTAGATAGCTAAGGTGCAAATCAGAGGAACAATTTCAGTGAGCTCAGACTCTTGCATCTTCCCATACACAGAAAGGTGCCAAATTCCTTAACTTGAAATATCTGGTTTTCTTTAAGTAACAGTAATCTTTTGATGTTCCTACTACCTGGTTTTGGTTGCAAAACTCCTCTGTATCTTGGCTCCTCCCCTGCCTCTTCAGAGCAGTCCAGTCTCAGAGCTGTCTGAGAAGCCGTTATCCTGGGCTTAAGTCCTCATTACATCTACTGAATAAAACATAACTCTCAACTTTTAGGTTTGCATTTTTTTTCCAGTCGACAAGTATTGTGTCCTTTCCGCCCCCATTAAACTCTCCCCGTAGCTTCTCTCACCCGTCAGTGAGAAAAAAGAATCATGCAACTTGAATTTCTCCACCTTCCTACAAACAAAACTCAGATCTACCTGTAAAGTTGTATCTCTTATCCTCTCTCCCGGCATCAGTAGAGAAAACTGTACCTGCTTTTAAGATCACTCTCTCCACACAGAGCCTGGATCCATCTTTCATCAGTCTTCACCCACTCTTTGACCATTCCCATCAATATTTATAAATGTGCAGATTTTTATAAAACACCTATTTTGATTCTCCATCTACCTGTCGCTATGGCTACATGTCTCTCTTCTCTTCTCAAGAGTTGTCCACTTAGTATCTTTTCCTAAATATTCACCAGCTCCCCTACCCTAAATCTCTTGGGTCAAGATAATCAAGACATTGTACTGACAAATCTAATGAACACTAATTTCCCACTCCACCTTTCAGAAATATTTGTGCATTTCACCATTTCTTCACTTGTGAAATAATTTCCTCCTTTGGTTTAAATACCACTGTTCTCCTGCTTTTCATCCTACATCACTAGTCTTTGCTCCTCTTGACTTCTCACCCCTGGTTTTCCCCATGGCACGGTCTTAGGCACACTTCCTTTTCTCTCTCAACATATCCTGCCTACTGTCAATTTACATCACCTCCCAGACTGTTCCTCTTGAGTACGGTCATGTAAATGTCTTAGAGATTTTCCAAACATCCCAGCCTCTGCTAACCTACTCTTCCCCATTCATTCCCAAATTATAACACATCAACAATTTGAATCCAGAACAGCTACTGAAATAAAACTCCCAAGGACACCTGAGTTTCCCTTTCTCCCATTCCCCACATCAGATGCTCCGCATCTCTCACCAGCACCACGGATGGCCCCCCTCCGCTGGTCTCTGGTGGAGCTCATGCCGCCATAATCCATTATCTACAAGTACTTGGAGAAAACTTTTTTTCAAACTTGTTATTTTGAAACAACTGCAGATTTATAGGAAACTGAAAAAATAGTACATAGAGGTTCCAATGTATCTTTACCCCACTTACATCATTTTAAAGTTAAAACGATCCTGGTCTGATCCCTGTCCAATTCTTCACCTCATCCTGTGCCTCTGGGCCCCTCACCTTCTGTGTTCCAGTTTCACTATTTACTTTCTTTCATTTCCCCAAACAGACTGACCTTGCCTTCAACTCATCCCCCTTTCCCACGTTCTTCTCTTTCTCTGAAGTTCTCTTTCCGCAGCTTACATATTACCCCCAGATCACCCTACAAAATCGCTAAGCCTATGTCCTCTCGGCACCTGTATGTCCTTTCACAGATCCCACCACAATTATATTTGTGTTTGTTTGCATATTTAACTTCTGTATTTCTCAACCACCCGACTATAAATTCCAGTGGGAAGATAAAATGTAGGTCAGGATCATCTTCTCTCCTTATTACCTGGCACAGAGCATGAACGTACAATAGCAGGTGCTCCAGATCATGAATAAATGAGGGGGGATAAAAATAAAAGGGGAAAAGAAATTAGCAAAACAAAAAAGGAAAATTCATAGCCTGAGAACATTCTGAGAGCCTTTGGTGCAAGGCTCTGTGTCAGGCTGGAGAGGTGGTAAGCAGAACTGAAGTTGCTTGCCTCTGCACTGTGGCCCCCCCACTCCTCTGTGTGTATAATTCTAATTAATACTAGTTGAATTTAAATTGATATTTTTCCTTTGCTGCGTACTGCTCCTAAACATCAGGTCTGAAAGGCACAGCTCCACATTTTAACAGAGACGCCTCTTTTTCCTTTAGAAGCCATGAGGAAGCATTAACTGATCTGGGAGCATAATCTTTTTCCTGTCCTTCAGAGGGGAGTGTGGAGTCCTTCTGTCCCCAGTACCCGAAGTCTAACATTTTTCTGCTCTGCCAACCGAATGTTATCAGCAATGCCCAACTCCAATAAGTCTTAAAAGCAGATAAGCTGACCAGGGGTTAATAAAATAATAAAAAGAACGCTCATGGCTTGACATTTTTTTGAGAATATTTGATGAACTGTGTGTAAGAGTCCCTTACCTGCAAGCAGGTACCTGGTTTCTAGTCTCAGCTCGACTCCCAGCTAGCTAAGATCAACTGCTCTGTCCATCTCAGTCTCAGATTTCTGGTCATTAAAGCAAAAGAATTACGTTCCAAACTGAAGATTCTCTGGTTCTCACAATGTACAAAGCTCTTCTCAGCCCAAAGTTGTATGAATAAGCTACCTTGTGAGTAGAAAAGCAAAAAGAGAGAAAAAGGGGGGAAACAGTCTGCTATTGCTGACTCGCTATTGTTCTTCGAGCAGGTGAGCTCTTTTGCCTGAAGAAAACTTCCTGTTTTCCATGTTGCTTGACTGCAGCATGCCATTTTTCCTACCCCGTTAAAAGCTCCTATTATAGAAACCGCCAGATCTATTAGGATATCTTAATTACCACATCTTGTGCTGCTTTTAGTCTCTAGTGGGGCAAAACTGCCATGATTTATGCTTTACTAACAATGATATTTTTACATTAGTAAGCAATTAAAGAGCCCAACAGCACTCCTGGGAACATCAGAAAACTGCAGAAGGACTGCCATCATTTCGATTTATATCTGCTCTAATTATATTTACAGAAAACTTGGAAAAGAAGAAGATCGGGTCAAAATGTTTATGGTGCTCACAATAAATGTTTGTAAAAAGAGAACACTTGTGCTTCGCACTGACTATAGAAGCAGCGTGTAAAGTTAGAGAGAAGGGCTCAGTCAAGGTCAAACCACGATGAGAAGCAGTGTCGAGTCTTAGACATGTCAACCCAAGAAATTCAGATGAGAGGGATTTCACTCCAGGACGAAGCTTCTATCTGGTGTGTGTTCTGTGTCACAGGGCGACAGGTGACCCTGACCTTTACCTGGAGAGGGGGGCAGTGGGGAGCAGCATTTGAAATGAGGTGGGACCTATTAACAGAAACATCCGTTGTGAATAAAACCGCTAAAAAGGCAAGAATCCCCTGCCAGCAGTGAGTAGATTCAAAGCCAGGAATCACTGCTTCCCTTCTCCAAGACACAGGCTATTGAGAATCAATTCTTCTAATTCAACTGAAAGATTTGCTTCTCCCATTTTTGAAGTCTCCCCACGTAAGATGGATGTCCATCTTCCTCCACGTGCTCAGTTTTATTTTGCCTTCATCAATCTCTCTGTCCTATATATTTGCTATCAAACCCTTACTTTATTATGCAGAAAAGGACTATAAGAATAATTATAGGAAATGGTATCAGATTAGAATATGAATCTTCTAATTTAAATCTTTTTGAGCTCTCCATATTTAGCCAAAAGGTTGGTAGGAATCTAAACTACTCTGTACTTTTCCTGAAGTCACAGACTCTTCCCTGGACCAGAACAGCAGCAGCATCTGGAAGCTTGTTTGAATCACAAACAAGGTCAGTCTCACACCTACTCAATCAGGGTCAGCACTTTAACCAGGGGCGCCACAGGTACATTAACGTTTGAGAAATACTGTAACTGAGCATTAGCAGTGACTGGGAGGTCAGTGTGTCTATCAGGGAACTTGAACCCTGACGCCACAAGGTCCATAGCTCAAAAAAAAAAAGAAAAAAGAAGAAGAAGAAAAGGAAAAAGAGAAGGAGGAGAGGAAAGGAAAAAGAGGAAGGGGAGGGAAAAAGAGAGAGGAGGGGGACGAAGAAGGAGGCAGTGGCTTTTGGAAGTTACGTCACAAATTCCTCTTTTCCAAATTTGCTCTAAATCTCTAACACCAAATATCCAGGAGCTATCCCTTCCACATCTGGGGCATGCAGAGTGCACAATGAACTTCTCTGACCCCAAGTCTCCTGCTTTGAAGAAGCAATCTGATACATGCCTCCTGCCTAGAAACAGCAGGAGGTGGCAGGTGGTGTCATTGTAGCTTGAAACTTTGCATTCGAATCAAGTCACAGCGTCTACAGGGTAAGACGTTTACAGCATTGCAGAATAAGCTGGAGGATCCCACAGACTGAACAGCAATCAGTGTCAGCCCGATGCCATTCCACATGACAATTTCTAGAGAAACGACGAAGCAGCAGTCAAAGCTAGTTTCATTTATGCATTTCCCCTCTCTTCTCTCCCTGTCGGTGATCCTGCATCAACGCTGGTGTTGAGCACATTGAATATTCTCATACCTATTTCCCCATCACACCTCCCTCCGCAGACAGTATTCTGATGGTTTACAAAAGCATGTTACTACTGGAGGAAAAAAAAAAACACATTGACTTTGTTTCCACCTTCTCAATTACCACTGCTTCATGGAAGTTTGAGGCGTATTTTTAAATTGTATTTATCGGCCATTTCTGGATCAATTTTTGTTAGGAACTAGAGATAGTTACTGAGTATTGGAGCATCTGAAGAAACAAGAGTTAACCACAGAGTCTCAAGAAATGAGGAATAATTCTGAGGAAAGTGAGAATGGTTGTGGAACAAGCCAACAAAGAATAACATAAAATAGCCTTTTTTTTTCCTTTTAGAGGTTTTTTTCCCCCTTTTTGTCCTCAAACCTAGGAAGATGCATTGCTGATCAAGAATTAAAGAAACACTTGGTTGAGATGGGGACAGTTGGTCATATGCACATGCAATCATAACTTGGCCATCATTTTTGGTGATGAAATATGGGGCTTCAGAGAAGATCGTTGAAGGCTCCAACAGACTGAATTTTTTTTTTTAAAGACTAGATATCTTAAAGGAGATTCATATCCTGACTAGCCTGGTAACCAGAGGGTGTAAGTTTACGTTTTTGCCTAAGGGCCACTAGGATGGGTATTTGAATGCTTCCTCTAATGTTTATTCTTTAATTACTTTAGTGCTTTTTATTATTGTGACATGTTTTCCATCATTGCTGATCACAGCATCCCAGGAAGGCAGACTGAGAAGACAGTAATTTCTCCATTTTATAGATGTGGTAACTAAAGCCCTTCTAGGTACCGAGTGTCTCAATGACAAAATGAGGACCAGAGTTCAGTTTAACAGTCTCCACACTTGCTGCTTAATATTTAACACTTACTAGCTTTCCCAGCTACATCTATCTTTCACAATGATGGGGTTCCCCTCAGATTTTACTCACTGGTTCTGATGCTATTAATTGCTGCCACAGCTTAGCAGAGACGACTGATTCATTTGATATGTGGAAAATCCAGAGAGAAGCAGGTATCCACCCAGTTATCCACTGCCTCCGTCAGTCCAGAACACAGTATCGGAAGCTCTTTCAATACAGTTATTAACTCCTTTCTATTTACAGGTTTCTGGGTAAAAGCATTGTATGCCGTCTCTCAGTTGCACCTTTCAAGTCTAAAACTTGAAACTACATCCTGCCTAAAAGAGTTTTTCTTGTTCCCCACAGAGAACAATAGCATATGCCTCGACTGTTTGAGAGAGAGCGTGAATAATTTACCAAATCAGAACATTCTGTAAAAGACACTGTTTTGCTCTGATGCTCTTGTGTAAGTGCCACCGACTTCAATGAGGATTACACACATCTGTCATTGGGCAGAATCAACCCCATTATTTATTAAAGCTGAAACCCACCATTTGCCATAAAGCCTTCCTCCAGTCAATAATTAACAGATATCAGACTCACAGACTTGTGGTTCATACTCGATCTTTCTGATGAGTAAAACATGGTAATGAAAGAAAATGAGCCAGGGCTACATTTCCTAGACCTGAACGTACTTTCCCTGGTTCCCACGGTCACATACCTAGATTCCCATCTTCGGTGATTGTTTGTTTCTTTGCTACCACACAGTCTGTTATAGTCAGTATATGAAGCCACTCAATTAACTGGTATAAATCAACTGCTTCCTGTGTTTGTAGAATCATTGGGAGGCTACAAGGAGGATTGCGGTTCCTCTGACTGCCGTCAGGAATCTGTGGCTGTGAGCCCTATGCTTGCTGCTCACGTGACGGATCAGCAGGCCAGTGGTATTGGCATCTCCCGGAACTTTTTAGGAACAGGACCCACTCAGACCTAATGAATCAGAAACCCTGGAGTGTCCCCGATCCGCGTTTTAACAAGCCCTCCAGGCAATTCTGATTCCTACTCAAGTTTGAGAACCACTGCTCTAAACTATTATCTACAACCAAACAAAATAAGCTGTCAAGTGGTTCCCATCTGGGAAAGGATGGGAAAGTAGCACTAGGGTTATTTGTTTTCCCCTTTTTTGTGTGCTTGTATTTTGTACCACAAAATTGTATTACTGTGTAATATAAAATATGGTTTCAAAAAAAAACTACAAAACCCATGTTTGATTAATTTCAGAGGCCACATTCATTGTTGAATTATCATTTTTGGCTTGGAAAAGGTTATTTTGAGTGTTTAACTACACTTCCATTATGCAGTTTACACAATGTTTGCTGCCCTTTGAACTCAAATTATTTGGTATACCTTAATTTATTCTGGAATTTTCGTTGAACTATACTAAACTCTACCAAATGAAACACTCGTAATACTTGTACAATCATTTCCCAAATTTCTCTATCATGGTCTACTTCTCCTTTGCTGGCAAGAACGACTGAAACATTCTTCCCTCTTTGAGGGTACAAATGTTTCTGCAGGAAGAGATTCTGCTTCCTTTTCACTATCCTCCAAGTCTTCCAATACTCAACAAGAGTTGCTATTTGTTCTACTGGACTTTGTTAAGGGGGCTGGGGGTGGGTGAAATCTACTGGTGTCAGTACATGGTCAGACAGTGCATAAAAATGTCTAATGATACAATTTATCTTCTAGAGTAAAATACATTTCATAGGGTGGAAGAAATAACTCTTTTAGTGCTGTATTCTCAATGCATTTTGCATTCAAACCTCCTAAAATTCTCTCTGGCAACACAGTCCATACTGCAATGATGGATAACTGTTCTCCAACAGTGCTGGAAAGTGATTACTAATCTATGAGCATCTGCCTGCTGAGGTATGCCATGGTTTGAGAAAAGTTAAGAACCATTTCCACTCCGTTGGAGCTATCGTAATCTTTTCGAAGCCTTCAGTGTGGGACCTCCTGTCTGCTACCACATTTCTTTATTAATTTAAGCTGACTGCCAAAACTTCTCAGCACCATACCACGGAACCACGGAAGAAACTGCATGTTATGTTATGAGACAGACTGCTATTGTGCTCATCAATGTGACAGACCAGTAGTCACTGTGTGGGACCTTCATGCTACAAATCTCGGAGTCCAGAACAGTAGAAGTTAGAAGTATTACATCAAATCACGGGACTTCAGAGACAAAAAGAACTTATGACATCACCAAAACCACTTAGTATTTTTTTTTTTGGACAGGAAAATTGCCCCCCCCCCATCAAAATGCAATCAAACAACAAAAATCTTAGAAACTTAGGTGGAAACAGACAAGAATGGCCTGCTCGGGTTGAAGGGAGGGGTGACTCTGTTTTCCCTTCTCTTGACAGAGATCTACTTAGGCACCTCTACTGCCCCACTGGTACGTAGTCAAGCCCAGAAACTTCTGGTTTAGTTTAACTCCTTACATCTTACAGATGAAGAAACTGAGACCAGAGGGGCTAAGTCACTTGCCCTCCAACCTCAAAGATTAGTGATAATAGAGTCTGGCCAATTTCTGTGTATTCTATTAGTACATTGATTTTTCCCCCTAAATTATACAAAAGCAGAATCTGACCAAGGAGTGCCGAATGGGAAAAGGCTAAGAATAGTAGCGTTCTTCTGAAGTAGGTGTCGGGGTTCCTTACAGGTTCCATCTCTCCTCTCAGGCAAAACAGATTACAATAAAACAACAACAAAAACAATGCCAGGAGTAGCCATAACCAACCCAAAGCAGACATCTCTCTGCTCTGAACCAAAATAAGTCAGCGGCAAAAATCTACCGAACCCCAAGAGTGAGCAGAGTAAGAAGGATGGTCTGGAGAATCATTACGTCTATGCTGGGGGAAGAGAAGACAGTTTTAAACATAATAAAGGAAAAATAACCAAATTATGAGAAGGCACGTGGTTGTAAGGTTGACTGCTTTCTTTACTGTTGATTACAGTTTAAGGAAAGTCACTAGTATGAAATGTAAAAATTAAAAAAGTAAAAGAATTTGGAGGAAAGAGATCTGATTCAGAGAGAATAGTGCTGAGAAGAAAAAATAACTAAAGCAAATCTCAGTATCCCCAGAGAGGTAAAAGAAGAAATTGCCTCCACTGAATGAGAACATAAAGCTGTAAAAGGGGAACATTCAGAGAACAAAACAGAGTTCTTGGACATTTGAAATATATGATAGCGGAACTAGCTGTGAGACAAAGACCTCCTAGAAAGTAATGCACAAAGATCAAAGTGCATAAAATGGGTGGGAATACGTGAGAAAATTGGAACAATGCTGGAAGTTCAGCATCCAAATAATAGGAGTTCCAGAAAGAGACCAGTGCAGGAGAGGAACTCATTATTAAAATAATTCGGGAACATTTCCCAGAATGGAAGGGCATCATTTTCCAAATTGAATGATTCACCAAATGCTTGGTGGAACAGACAAAAGGCACTGACATGCTCATAAAAAAAACTCATCATCTGAGGCAAAAAGAAGAATCTGCAAGCTTCTAGGGAGAAAAAAAAATCACGTAAAAAGGATATGACATTAAAATGACTTTAGACTACATGAAGCTAGACAAGAATGCACTGTCTTAAGAATGTTGAAGAAACATGATCTCCAACCTAGAAATCTATTCTGAGACAAACTGTTACTAGTATTTATACATAAAGACATTTCAGACATGCAAAGTTTCACAAAATTTACCTCCCATACAATCTTTCTCAAAAATCTGTGAAAGTGTTCCAATAAACTGAAGAAGAAAAATGAGAAAGGAAGACAAGGGTGTAGTGGGCTGAATGGTGGATCCCCGAAAGCTATGTCCACCCAGAACCTGTGGAAGTGCCCTTGTTTGGAAAAAGGGTCTCTGTGGACGTAATTAAGGTAAGGATCCCGAGATGAGGTCATCCTCATCAGAGAAAGGCAGGGGTAGATTCGCTTAAGGCCACGTGGAGAGGGAGGCAGGCTGGAGCCATCCCACACCGCGGCCAAGCACGCCCGCGGCCACCAGACCCTGGACGAGGCAAGGGAGGGTTAACCCAGACCTTCCCCCAGAGGTAACTGCTTCCAATTACTTAGATGACTTTCTGATATTTACTATCATATCGCTGATTAATATGCCTATATTGAGGTTTATTCATTTTTCAGTTTTTAGGCATTCAGTCTTCGGGAAGATAAGGATTTGGCATGTGGCTCATACCTCCTTTTTGTCCCATCACACTCTCCTATCCACCGCCACAACCACGCTCATGAACTCACACTTACTTTCATCCCTTACCCTCTCAATATACAGCTAGATCGTAATTTCCATTAGATCAGTATTCATCATTTACCCTATTATGACCTTTCGTAAATCTCACTTTCCTTTCCATTTTAAACTTTCATTTCCTTAATGATCTATGTACTTGCCACTAACTCAACCCAAACTACATGCTAATTGTCTAATTCTCATTTTAAACATTTATTGACACCAGGAAGTCATTGATCAATGTCATCTTTTGGAAGAAGCCTCTTACAGAGCCAATCTGGACTGCCAGCACAGTTACCGTCCTGGGCTCTCCCTTCACTTCCGCCCTAATGATTCTCTTTGCCTCTTTGCTGTGCCAGAGCAGCCATCTCCTGTGTCCCTTGGTATTTGTGTCCAAGGGCTGCCATGACAAATTATCACAAACTTGGTGACTTGAAACAAAACTTACTCCCTTACAGTTCTGGAGGCTAAAAGCCCCAGGTTAAGGTGTTGGCATGGTTGTGGGAACAGCAATACTTTTTGTAATAATTTAATAAAATTAGTATTTAATAAACCTAATTAAGATGGTTTTAATATCACTTATATAGGACTTACTGTATTTCAGATAATGTTTTAGATATTTTACTGAATTTTTTCCTTCAGCACAGTCTTGTGGGGAGGGTACTATTAGCCCCATTTGACTGATAAGGACACTGAGGCTGCACAGTTGCACACAAGTGTCAGAGCTGGATTTGGAACCTAAGCAGACACCTCCAGAGTTCCTGCATTAACCTCAACATCTCTTATAAAACAAAATATGGGGGATGGTGCTGGGCAGACAATTTAACAAGCCTTGTAGAACTGAAAGACTTTAAAAAGTATATATAAATATAACTTGGTTTGAAAAACAAACACTGAAAATACTCAATCAGAAGATGAAAGCCACTCCTTGGTGTCGACTCCACCTCAGAGTCAGAGTAAACCTGGGGATGGGGTGGGGGGTATGGGCGCAGAGGGCATGGACGTGTCCCTGGCCCAGGTTATAGACTTGGTCTAACCTGCTCTTGGTAGCTCCACGTGGCACACGGTGTAGTTGGAAAGCACCAGCCGCAAGACTACCTATGGCAGGTGGAAGGGGACCAAACACGTGGACCCCCAAAGAAGGGAGAACTGGAGAAGTTCTCGGGAAGGCAGCTTGGCACCACACGCACCAGACCGGCACACGGCCCCACAATATTTGCACTCTTGCGTCGACACTTCATTTCCATAGACGGAACCAACACCTGTTGAAGCCTGAGAAAATGTAAGAAGTTGAAGAAATTAATTTGCATGAAAATGAAGCAAAATATGGAAACCTCAACAAGTATGTTTGCTTTCTGTAGTTGTGCCTGAGCTTGCTTACAAAAATTATCTCCCCTCTATATGAAATTAATAGATGAGATAGTCAAGGACCTACTCATTAAAAGCAATAGATTTTATTTTTTTTATTCTTAAAATTTTTAAACACTTTTTTATTGAGTAATAGTCATTTTACAATGTTGTGTCAAATTCCAGCATAGAGCACAATTTTTCAGTTATACATGAACATACATATATTCATTGTCACATTTTTGTTCGCTGTGAGCTCCCACAAGATCTTGTATATATTTCCCTGTGCTATACAGTATAATCTTGTTTATCTATTCTACATTTTAAAATCCCTTCCCACCCCGCACCCCCTTGGCAACCACAAGTTTGTATTCTATTCTCTATGAGTCTGTTTCTGTTTTGTATTTATGTCTTTTTTTTTTTTTTCTAGATTCCACATATGAGAGATCTCATATGGTATTTTTCTTTCTCTTTCTGGCTTACTTCACTTAGAATGACATTCTCCAGGAACATCCATGTTGTTGCAAATGGCGTTATGTTGTCGGTTTTTGTGGCTGAATAGTAAAGTAGTCCATCGTATAAATATACCACGTCTTCTTTATCCAGTCATCTGTTGATGGACATTTAGGCTCTTTCCATGTCTTGCTATTGTAAATAGTGCTACTATGAACATTGGGGTGCAGGTGACATTTTGAAGTAGGGTTCCTTCTGGATATATGTCCAGGAGTGGGATTCCTGGGTCATACGGTAAGTCTATTCCTAGTCTTTTAAGGACTCTCCATACTGTTTTCCACAGTGGCTTTCATCGCTTCCCTCTCCCACTATTAATGATTTAGATGTCTTCTTTTACAATTTTGTGTTTATTCTATTTGTGATTCATGGTAGTTACCACCTTTCCAGTTACGAGTTTCTCATTTTTGTAGCATCTTGCTTCTTTTCTATTTAGAGTAGACTAAAAGCAATAGATTTTAAATTTAACCTCTAAGTTGACATACTGTGATAGAAATTTTTGAAAGGGGAATACATTGATCTCTTAGTAATTTAGAAGAGATTTTCTTAAATATTTGATCTCCTCAAAATAGGTATATGAAAAAGAGGTCTAGGTCTAGAAGTGAGAATTTTAACAAATATTTATGTATATATATATTAGAGAGAGAGAGAGAGAGATCCAAATCCTGGATACCACAGTGAATCAGCTAATTTGGCTGACAATGCAGAAATCCAAATAAAATTATTACAGGTTCAAATTACAGACCCGTTAGATTTATGGCTGCCAAAGGGTAAATTCAGCAAGAGCACTCATGAGACCTCCTTGTATTTCTAATAAATGGAATAGTTAATGCTTTATGAGTGCGTATCAGGAACAAGGCACTGTTCTAATTGCCCTATAAATACATCAATGCCTTTATTCCTCACAAGAAGCTCACAATGTTGGTACTATTAATATCTTCACTATTTTACAGAAAGTGACATGGCGAGATCAATTGGGACTATCAATCTGTGGTGACAACTTCAGAACCTGGGCTCTCCAACACTGCATTACTGAAGAGCAGGCTGGCTTACTGATATAAGAGCTTGAACTTCATAAGATCTTCTTCATTGGATGAAACGTATGATCAAGGGACACGTGTTGCTCATATATAGCTATATTGTTTGTCTCACTTTAATAACTTTAAGAAACATGAGAAGAACCCCCTATTAGGCAGATGAATTATAATAGGTTGATAATTGACATACTCATGTTTATCTCTGTATTTAATACATTAGTTGTTTTTGCTTTTTTCCTGCACTATTAGATGCAGTCTTGAGTAATGAGGATAGTAGAACAGACACAGCAAATCCTTTAGATTTAGGCTAACCTGGGTCCAAATATCAGGTCTTATATTCACTGCTTATGTGACTTGGGGCAAATTTCTTGCCTGTTCTGAGTCTTAGGGTTAATAATGCATTTGACGATGTTCTGAAGAGAACTATATAGAATGTGTAGCATAGAGTTGGTGCTCCATTTATGTTAGCATTCTTTATGACCAATGGGATCTGTTGTAAGTACAGGATTTGTTACCAATTAAGAAATAGCGCAGATCTGAGAACAAAAATACTCTATGAAACAGCTTTCTTTAGTCCGGTTAAAGCAGAGCTCAGAATTCAAGACAGAGAGATAAAGTGGCCTTCAGAGATTCACGTTAGCATGGGAGGTCTTCATTTTCCTTATTGATTTTTTTTTATTCTAGCCATGTTGATACAGAAAAGATCAAATTTAACAGAAAATTTTGCCTGCATTTGTCCTCAAATTGTACTTGAATGGATTTGCTAACATCCATAATATCAGAATTAGTGTGTGAGGATGAGAATATCACTTGAAATAAAACTCACTCAGAATGAGAGAGAGAAAGAGAAAGAGAGAGAAAGAGAGGGGGAGAGAGGGCAGGGAGGGGCAGGGAACCTGGTGCACAGGAAAGATTTTACAGAAGTCCTAGTAGACTTCATAGCCCAGAGACATTCCCAAAGTTATGCCTCAATAAACTGTAGCAAAATAAAGTTGTAGTAAAAATTTCAAGCTAAGACCAAGGGACTAAGAACAAAATGATCACATGGTGCCTAGATTCTCCAAGATGATGAAATGGGCTTTTAGTGGGAGGTAAGTTCTCTAATACAAGGCAGTAAGAGAAAAGCTTACCCTAGAAATATGGGTTGAGTGGGCAGACTAAATCCATCCTCTTAAGTAAAGACAACCTGTCTATGCTTTAGCATTTAAAAGATAAGAATCACTGGACCTTTACAAGGAGCCTGTTGCTGTGCTGAGCATTAAACACATTTCTACACACCATTTAATTCTCACAAGCAGGTCTACAAGGTAAGTCACTATTATTCCTACCAGTTCCAAAGGAGGAAGATGAGGCATGGAAGTTAAGTAACTTTCCCAGGGGTAACACCTGTCAGCGGGCAAAACTTGAGCTTTTTAGCAATCGAACACCAGGGCCAACGAGCTTCAGTCCCACACCAGACAAGCCAAACCTCCACTGACTTTGGATTACCCAAATTTTCTAGCACAATGCCTTCCTGGCATGTAATGTGTGCTCAGTAAACACTGAATATTCCTCCTGCAGTCAAAGACATTGAAGACTGCACCCATGAAAGTAGTAGCTTCTTAACTCATGATTAATCAAAAACCCTTCAGCAGGGATTCATTTATCAGATTAGCCTAGCAGAAAACACAAATCTAAGGATTCAGGAAAAAGCAAAGCACACATTTGACATAAGAGAGGAAGAAAGATAATATTCATAGTACAAGGCACTTCCTGGAGGGGCCCAATAATGGGATACTGGGAACCTTTGACATCCAATCAGGAAGATGGTCATCTGAATGGGAAAAAAGATGCTCACACTCCCCCAGCCTTCATACCACTACAGGGTGACCCTGTCCTTTGGTTACAGTTGACGGCTATGGTGTTGCAACCCTAACCCTATCACAATCCAGCCTCTTCTCATGAGTTGGGAAATGGAGGCTCCCATTGTCAGGTCAATCCCTTTCCAGAACATGAAGATTTAAGATGCATAAAACAAGAGGCATCAGCCACCATGTCTTTACATTACACGATGGAACATGCAGACCCATCATAAGAGAAGATGACTCGAACTTGCAGGGAGCGCCAGAGCATGGACATCCTAGAGCCACATGAACACGTGGTCCACAAAGTTCCTGAGGTCAAGATGCTGCTGATTCTACCTACAGCTTGGTATTTCAAAGCCTGCCTTAGATATGGCTGGCTCCTGAGTCCACCATTGTTCTTCAACTAGTTAAAATTGGGTTTTAGTCACATTCAACTAAGACAGAGAAGCCAATCTTCATAATATCGTACTTTTAGCTTGTTCCCTTCATTTTTCCCAGGGCACTCGTAAGTCATGTTTTCCATGATTCTCATGCTTATGAGTACTCTGTAGCCCATCTCACCACCTGATCGTAACTCCTGCTTGAGTGAGACAGAAAATTCTAATGTGAATTTCTCTTTCTCTTCTCTCTTCTCCTCCCTTCATTCTTCCCTCCCTCCCTCTCACCCTTCTTTCTTTCCTTCGTTTCTCTCTCTCCCTCTCTTTCTCTCTTTCTTTTTTCTGTAGTAGTTAACCTATACTGAACTTAGAGGAAGTGACTTATCCAAAGTCACACAGCTAATTAGCAGCAGACCCAGAACAAGGATGGAAAACTTCTTGCTCATTCAATGCCATCTCCCCAAGACACTACACAATTTGTAAAGATGCGTAAAGGTGAAAGGGAGTAATTAAATTTTTATCCCCATCTAAATGAATGCTTTTGACTACACCAGCATGCTTAAAAGGCAACGGTATTACATGGCAGATTATACAAACGAGAAGCTTGCCATAATCTGCGCAACATTAAATGAGTAAAGGAAAAATCATTGCCTTCGGCTCAGAAAGCATCTCACATCCATTTAATTAAACAGCCACATGAACACACACACACACACACACACACACATCCCCCTAAACAATCGCAAATCGAAAGCTGAGTTTTCTTATGCAGACAAGCCAGACAATTTGAAATGAAACTTCAAATGGTTTCTGTCAGAAATGAAAGAAGAAGAACAAAAGGGAAAAGAGACAACGTGTCTACATTTATGGAATATAAAATATGATTTAAGCCCCCAGGTGCCGGAGCTACAAGTACCTTATTTTTTGCCTTGAAACTCGATGAGGACAGATTTTGATTTTCGCTGGGCTCGTGCTGTGGGTAAGGAGGCTGACTTGAGTGGGCCCGGCTTGTATCTACCTCCAGAGCTTTGCCTCGGTTGTTTCAGGCTTCAAACATTTCAAAACGGTATCAAAGTTCTTTCCGAACTAGAGCCTGCATTCGTCATCTGGAAAAGAGCTAGTTTCCTGGGTGAAATCATGTCAAATGATTTCCTCTCACGTATGGAAGGTGACAGAAGATGGTGTGGGGTGGCAATGGGCCTGGTGGGGGTAGAAATCCTGATTGAAATGTAGATGCCAGTCATTCAAATAGTTGCAAATTATCTATCCAATTAGACAAAAACATGTTGTTCGAGGGAAATCAGAATTACTACCTTTACCTAATATTTATCTTTTGTTCTACAGCCCTTTCCTTAATTCTGATCACCTCCTCCCCCGCCCCCCTGCACTCTCTTCTACAATCTCCTTAACCACGTGGCTTAGAAGAGCAAAAGAATCCTTCCTACTGGCTGAAATGGCAAAACCCTTTCTTTCTTGGGTGGCTGGTAGAAAGGCGATGCTGGTAAGAACTCCCTTCTCTTTAAAGGAAAATGAAGCTTCATCCCATCCTCTACCTCCACCCCCAAAGGAAAAAAACAAACAAACAAAAAAAAAACACTTGACTCACACCTTCCTGTATCATCAACCCATTTTTTTCCTGTTTCAACCACAAAAGTAATTACAGGCCCAGCAATAAATATCACATCTTTCACCCTGACAGAAAGCAGGAACGATACAAGCGCTTAATGGTATTATTTATTATCCACCTTGTACACATTATTTGCTGCCACGACTGGGGCTTTGTGTTCACTTCCTTGCAAGCAGTTATTTTCATATTGGCTTTACCCTGATGGTGCCTGCTGAATTTGAATGTTTTTAGAAACCATTCTATTTCTCCACCTGGACGTCAGGAGAAAGGCCTTGAAACATCCCCGTAAGGTTGCTTCAGTATTATCTCCCTCCAGATGTGAAGAAAGGAAAATGCGGGGAGGAAGCAGTTTCTCAGTCCCCACCCCAAACTGCTGCGATCAGATCTCAGTCTCTTTACCTGTCACTGTCGAGGGTGGGGAGTTGGCGACAGCATGACTAAAATTGTGATCAGGTCCTTTAGAACTTGTCTATATTTTCTTATTCAAATCAGAGAAAACCTAAAGAATAACTCATATCAGAGGCACAATTTACTTTCCTAAACTTGAGTAGACACCAATTCAGAGAACAAGGAGATTTTTAGGGACCAAATGGCAAAACCCACTAAGGAAGAGATAAAGAAAACCAGTTTGGAGGTCCCATTTTCTTGTCATCCATTACAGAGTTTGAAAGCTCTCTGACCAGGAAAGCACCAACAGGAAGAAGTGGGTGGAAGGGTAGAGACCCGAGTTATTTCCTGGGTCTGTCTCTAGCAAGCTGTGTCATCTTGGAGAATTGACCACAGTTCCCTGGGCCTCCACTTCCTTCCCTGTAACATTCTGCAACCCTCCCTAGCTTCAGGGAGTTCTGGGGGTGGCAGAAGTCCCTGCTTTTGTCACCAGGAGTGAAGCCGGGGTCAAGAGATCTTAAAATTCATCACTGTCTCAAACTTGAAGCCTTCAACTGATGCGTCTGACAGGCTTGAAATCAGCAAATGAGACTTGGAGAAGGCAGAGATGAGGCGTGAAACGTTGGTGAATTTAGAATCCTGAAGTTTTTCCTTTTATCACTCTCTTAAGGGGTCTGCCCACCTCCGGTCCTCTCCACCACAATGGCCGCCATCTTCTTCCGCGCCCCTAAATGCACATACCAGTGTGGTAATGTTGTATGGGTTGCTTTACTTTTTTTTTTCTCTGATAAGCCTATTAGAATTTAAGAACAGAAAGTTGAAGAGATTTTTCTCCTGCTTAAGTTGTCCCTGTAGCTTAAAGCAGGGCTGCAGCTGTCAGCCCTCCTGAAGGTTCAATAGGATTAATCCTAAAACACCTTGGAAGCACAGCCAAGTTTTCAGCAGCATTATATCAATTGATTTAAAAAAAAAATGTCGCCTATAAGCAGAGTTCAGGGTCATTGCTGAACCTGAAAAGTACATTAGAAGAAGGGAGAGCTTTGGTAGACCCTCTACAACCACCACTTCAAAAATAACTGGTTGGAAGGATTGCATCTCTGGCCAGAGGACTCCGCTGAGGACTTAAACAAAGGCCCTGGAGGAAGATAAGCAACTTGGAGTTAAACATGGAGGGAGGTGATGTGTTATGGGAGATGCCTACTGATCTGTTAAATCTATTATCTGAGACTGACAGGCAGAGACCAGTATCATCAGCCAAATGTGTAGAATCCTAGAGTTTTAACTAAAGAAGCAACTTAAAAAGCCATGCTGCTCTGGTCTTCCTCTACAAAGTGAGCTATCGAGAGCCATGGATGAAGGGCTGGGGACTTGTGATAATCACAGACCTAGAAGCAGGGCCAGGGCCCACCTGTTCCAAAAGTCTGAGAGGGTCCTTTCCACAAAACCATGAGCCTTGAACCTCAAAGCAGAAATCAGCCTCTGAAAACAACTGAACCATCTAGCGAATTGGCTTTCAAACAGCAGGCGACTGAAAATTCGATATTTTTTTTTCCCAAAACCTTGTTGGCTGATTAGTAACAGACTTTCCAAAAGAAAAACTTCAAAAACGCAGCTTTAGGTTTTGCTTTGGAAGCTTTCCCAGTGTGGACAGGAACGGCTGGCATCCCTTCACTCTGAAAGACAGGGCCCCAGGGTGCAGGCGAGCCACTCATCCCATCAAGAGGGTTCTGTCATCTTCCTTCCCCTGTGACAGCCTCTAGCCCGGGAGCCTCCGCCTCTGTGGCCACCTCCTTCCTGTGTGCACCTGGGGCTTGTCAAATACTGTCCCTCCTTAAAAGTGTTACAATAACCTGTGATGGTGGACTGCAAATTCGAAACGGGGCCAAGAAAAGTGAGGCCATTTATGTGATGGTTGGTGTCAAGTTACCCAGAAGAAACTTCCTTTCTCTTAAACACGAAAAACGGTGATTCTTGAAAACGACACATTTACTTGGGCATCGGGTCACCAGGATCTGAAGCCCAAAGTAGAAGTCAGTGTTGGCTTCTCACTCCCTCTGCCAGTGCACCCACCAAAATCAGGCCACCGAATCAGCGACACTGAAACTGACTGTCACAGATCTCCAGGGACATACTGTGCGAGGGAAGGCCAGGGCTGTTCGGGAACTCCCAAGAGGCCCTTTGATGGGCTGCTAGGTGGAAGTCTCTGTAGAAAATACGTATTTTTCAATCATGTCGCCCCCTGCTGTTCCTAAGTGACATTATGAATGAATAGCCACAACTTGAGTCCATGGACCCTAGGTGGTGAGCCATCCCATGTAGTCATATGAGCTCTGTTTTGGGATCTGTGAGCTTCCCAGCCACCTGTATTCCTCTAGACCCCGAACAAAAAGATTATTAGATCTGCCTGAAATTCTAAATGCTGTTTGTTCCTTTGGCTTAAGGCCCTACATGGCCCTTTAAGAAACAAATGTATTAATGAGAACTACAGTTAACATATTAAGTTCTGGACAATGGGACTTAATGGCATTTTAGAAGCAAATCACACCTTATTCATCTGATATCCCCAAGAAACCGGCACGAAGTAGGTGTGCAGGAAGTGGCAGTGAAATAAGCGGAAGGGATAAGTCTACTCCAACAATCACACCGCAGAGTTTTTCATCAAATTCACTCCTGCCAGCCAAGCACATCCCAGACAGTAAAGGAGCCAAGAGAATTCATTCAGACGAAATTGAAGAGTGGTGGGAATGGTGCCCCCTAGAGGAGAAGTCAGGTGAGTGCAGACAGAGGAGAAATCGGAGGTAGACATGAGGTCCCAAAGGGTTAAATACACCCTGTAAAAAACATCCTGTAAAGAACTATCACACCTTGCTCAAAAGTGTCTTCTACAAAATTTCTTCTAGACGGCATAGCAGGAATCCAAGCAACTGTGTGGATGACAACCTAGTTAAGAAAAACTTTGGGATACTTTGTGCAACCCTATCCTGGTCTAGTGCACGAGACCCTGCCCTCCCTCACTGCTGCCTCGGGAAGCAATGAGGTCATTCTTCTGCAGTGAAAACTGACTGCAGACTTCTTTCCAGGTCTCCGCCCTTCATCTAAGACAGACTGCAACCATTTCCATATGAGAGAAACAATAATGAAAATCCAAGGTTCAGCAAGGTCACACAAAGTATTCCAAAACCTCTGAATATGCCAAGTTTTCATAAGTCCTTTCCATGATTAAAAAGAAAAAAAAAAAAAGAAAGAAAGAAAACGCTCTGCAGGGCTCATCTGATTGCAGGGCTCAGAAGCACCGGTGGGAAGAACCTGTCTTCTTGGTCACCATCCTGATACACCTGTACCGCAGATTCCCTTCCCTTTAGGTGCATCTAAGTTCTTCGTCCTCTTCCAAGATGTTGGGGGCTTAGAAACACATTTCCAGTTCACCATACCCCAGAGCCAGGTGCTGCTGAAGAATGATTTCTGGTGGTTTTGTTTGGATTTCCCTAGGTCGACAGAATGCAGTCTTCCACCGCTGATTTGTTGAGTCTTATCACAATTCCAAAGTGTAAATGATACCCCTCCGTAACCCCACACACTGATGAAAAGGGTCTCCGCATGTTCTCCTCTACACATCAAAGAGGAAAGCAGGCAGCAGAGGGAGGTGACACGCTATTTTCAGGGTGAGAATAGTTATTCGAGTAGAACCCACATAACCCGCTGCCCGAGAAAAAGACCAAGGATCGCTTCAGCACCTGGAGGTCAGTGCTCGGTGGAGAGTCTTCTTTTTAAGTGTCTTATGACAGATTCTGCCTATTTGTTACTGTAAATGGGCAGTTCTTTAATAGTTTACTGTGTTTGTGACACAAAATTAGATTTGGAGGTTACAGCCTCTGCCCTCCAGGAGACCAGCATCTAATTCCAGAGACAGTAAGTATAATAAAAGGATCAACAGCAGAGTCACAGCTTCAGATTGTCCTCACGCTGCCAGGGAAAACGATATTTTGTCTCCCCCTGGGGAGTGTTTCTGTCGTGTGCGGAGATTCAGCAAACACAAAGGGACACCTGTACGGGGAGTCACTGGGATTCCTGACTTAAGTATCTGGAAGTCTCCCATTTACCGAGTTCTCGGAAACCCCTTAGATGAAATGCTTTCTAGCCTGTAATTCTGTCATTCCACTCCTGTCTCTCTGTAGACATCACTCCACTGTGACTGTTTTGGCCAATCCCAGGGCAAACTGACAAAGTTTAAAAGATGCAGATCCTCTCTGTGACGTTACCAGAGATTTGAGAGTCAGACAGAAAAATCCAGAATATTGGACAGAAAGTTGGGTGTGTCAGGTACATTCTAGGTCTTGGAGGGAAATACTCACAATGTATGTCTTTTCTTTAAATTCTCCAGAACCCAGTTTCTGCAAAAGGGGGGGCTACCTGCAATCTGAGTGGAAATCTACTTTTGTTCCTTTTTCCATAAGCCCACAACAAACCGACGTGTCAGACTGCAGGGCAGCGGTGGGAGGAGAATCGGGTTTATTCCTAAAGTGCCACAAACCATCAAACCCCAGATTATGTTTTGCTTCTGAAAGACAATTTTTAAATTTCTGACAATATTTCCAGCATTTTACATGTGTTACTAAATCTTTTCCTATTTCTTCACAAACTCACATCTGACCAGCTGTGACAGTGGGAATGCCATGTAATCACCAAATACCTTTCCCTTTCTCTCTTTAACCCATGACCAAGCACCACCTGGGGCCACATGACTGAAATCTGCCCAACACATGTCAGTAAAAGTGGTATGTGCCACTCCCAGGCCTTTCTCCCTAAAAAATCTCCTACGTGATCTCCACTTTTCCTTCACCCTTCATCTGCCAGCTGGAGGCAGGGGACCTGATGGAGGACCGAGGTTCCCATCTTGCAGGACCACAGGAAGAAGACGCCTGGGTCTCTGAATCACCACATGGAACAGAAAGAGATACTCACTGCTTTATATCTGGCTGTTACATGAGCAATTAAAAATCTTTCCTGCATTGATTAAACCACTGAGATTTTGTTTGTTACAGCAGTTAGCATATCCTGATTAACATACCAACCTCAGTCAGATGAACATCCAATTAAAGCTACAATTTTACCATTTCTGCCAAATCTAATTTTTTTTTTGTCATGATCAAAGTTGATGAGACCTGTACTTTTGACCACTGGTGTACCAGCCTCCCATTTCCCACTCATTCTTATCAAATAAGTGTATCTTAGTATTCACATAATTGGACACACATTTTCAGTATGCAAAGATAGTTATGTTGCCTAAGTCAAACTGCTGGCTAACAGCAGCATCACTAGGAGATGGCTAAAAATGTTTTACCAATGATGAACAAAAGCCATAAGTCAGCACACATTAGGTATCTTGTTTGTGGTCAGTTTATAAAAATGTAGGTGGTCAAAAGACAAGAGTAAGAAAATCACAGACTGTTTGTACTGGTTGTCTGTCTAGTCCTGAAAAAAGGAGAAGAGCTGTTCAACGAGCTAAAACTTTATTTTTAATATTGTATCTTAAAAAAAACTAGCCAAAGTTTAACGTAGCAATATCCATGAGTTTTGAAATAGATGTGTAGACACAATCTTGAGGGAATAAAACAACTGGAAGGACATTAGTGGTCCTCCAAGGGTTAACTCAACCCAACCCTCCCACTGTTTAAGTCTCTCGGCCCTTTACCTCCTTACTGTGGCAATGGTTCGCTGGAATAGTCATTTTACATCTGTTGTATTACTGGAAATGTTTACACAGCTAAACATATTAACTATTAATAAGCCTTCAAATTGGCCATTAGCAAACCCAAAGAAATTAGTGAGAAACAAATGTTACCATTAACTCGAAGTTTTGCTTGAAGGCATGGGATGAGGTTGGCCAATGAGACAGATTTCATAAACTAATAAGAATTAGCAATGAAATGTTCCCAAGGAGCCCAGCAAAATTATCCAGCAAGTTTGAAAGACTCACTGGAGATTTACTCTACCTTCATCCTTGTCTGCTTCTTCTCGTCCTTCATCAGCCCTTTTGAGGAACATATTTTACTGGTCACTACATCATCTCAACTCCACAAATGAATTTTCAGTCTATGTGGTAAAGTATCCCTGGGCTGTATTCTCTGTCTCTTTTATTGTCATATCGTTTCATCTTGTCATTATTTGACTGTTTCATATTTTATTTATATGTCTGTCTCCTCCACTAGACTGTGAGCTACTCCAAGGAAGAGAACTTGCCTTACTCATAGCTGCATCCACAGAGCCTGGTGTAGAGCTGGGGTATAAAATCTTTGTTCAATGAATGAGTATAACCATGCCTCTTCCTTGACTTGTGATGAATACTCATGTATATAAAATGATCAACAGCAATATCAGCCATCAATCAGGAACTTCTCTGTAGGAATTGTTCTTAAAATATCCCAGCAGCAAGAAGAACCACAAACAAATTATTGAGAGCATGGACTCGAGCTCAGGCTCCCTCGGTTTGAGAGCCCAGCTCTGCCCTTCACCAGCTGTGTAATCTTGGGCAAATTGAGTCTAGTCTCCAAGCCTCTGTCTTCTCATCTTCAGAATGAGGACAATAATAAAGGCAACCTTCAGTACTTTTAACAAATGCATGGAAAGTGCTCAGCTAAGGGTTTGTCATAGAGTAAGCATTCAGCAAATATTAGATACGTTTTCATTTTCTTGTGGAAACTCAGAAGGCTCACTGTACAGTGTGTTCTAATTTGAAATCTACAGAACACTAAATGTAGTCTCGTTTCAGCTTAAATTATGAAGAAGAAATGTCATCATGGAATTGTGCTATTTCAGTAGAAGAACCAGTGTTGCTATATAAATGAGATAAATACTGGGATCTTCATCAAAGCCAGCCAGTCTTTTCAGAGGTACAGAACATGGCATCCATGTACAAGAGGTAGAATCAGACTAGAATCAATGACTTTTAAACTGTTTTCCTGAAGCATCCTCTCCACAAATGTTCCCTGAAGAAGTCTACTCCCCTAGACATCTAAGAAGGTAGACTGGGTAGGAGAGGCCCCTGTAAGGTTAAATGTTCTCTGAAGTTTCTCGAGTTGCATTACTATTTTATGTGAATTCTTAACCTGTATCCATTAGGTAGCCCTGTTATTTTTATGTTAGATCAACCATGGACATATTACTCAGTGTCTTCTTGGCATCCTGCTGCATATCCCTATTCCAGGAGCATGGGACGAGGCTAGAAGAAAGACCTAGAAAGCAGTGTTGCTCTATCCAAGGCCTGGAGCTGAGAGACAGACTTGCAGTAAGTCATGCATCCAGCTTCTTGAAAACAGTTTTTTTTTTATTGAGTTCAGCTATGAAACGATTTGACTTTAAAAGAGGAAGCAAAGACAATGGAGTCATGATTTCCGGTAATGCAATTAACCAACCAGCATTGAACTAATTTTTATCAAAGCCCAGGTCACTGGACTGGACGACACGAGCACGTTTTATCAATTATAAAATGAGTACAGTCATGGCTGTTTCCCGGGTCCACAACAGAATGAAAAGAAATACAGGGAAAATCAGGAAGAACTCTATCAATTTAAGTTGCTGCCAGGGGTGTTACTGTTGCGACTGTGACCAGTCTTGGGGTGACAGACCCTAAGGCGAGACATTTTCAGCATTAACTAAACAAATAGAATTAAAGGACACACACACACGCCTTTTCTCAAGAAATCCGTTTAACAATGGGGCTGACGACTTAAAGGGCTAAGCTAGTGGCCTGGGCCTGAATAGAACCCTTCAGGCAAAAGGCCTTCAACAGATGCTCCTTTGTCAGGAGAAGGGGCCTCAGCTTCTTTCCAGATCAGTTGTGATGCCCGAGTCCCCGGAGGGTGTCTCTACAAAACTTGAGGCATCCCAGTGACATGAGGTGCTATTGTGCCTCTAATGACCATGAGGCTCAGGAAATAAAAGCCCCCAGATTTCTCGCGTGCACTTGCTGAGACATGTCCCTTCAGCTTGGATATAGGAAAGGGAAATTTACTGGCCAAGGGAAACCGGGAGAAAAAAGTCAGGAAGGGAGGCGTGTCCCGTGGCTGGGAGGTGCTTACATCAGCTCCCCGAATCTGTAGGGACCCTTACCTCGCCGCTGACTTCTGGAAAATATACTGTTTCTCAAAGGCAGACTAATTCTAACTATTTAGCAATTTCTAGAACTTACTGGGCAGATAAGGGTCCCTCCTAATTAGCAGACAGCAGTGACTGAAAAGCTCAGCAGAGCGTCTAAACAGGACAACCAGCTCATACAGGAGAGCCTTGCACCCTCCCAGTTTTAGCTCTGGGACGGTTAGTCTCCTTAGTCCTAAAGAACAATCCGGGTTGTCAAATTATTACAGAGAGAATCTCTTTTAAAAGTCCACAGATTTCTGTATAGTCATCTGAAATGATGAAGAAAGGAGAGAAGCCAACAAAGACACAGGCTTCTTTCAGTCACAAGTACGTCCCGAGAAACCAGCTGTGGCACAGACAGGACTTCTGTTGCTCCAGAAAAAAAGCCACCTTCACAGCAAACTTCAGTATAAGAAAAGGAATTTCCACGGGGTGGAAAAATCAACAGCAAAACAAAACCAGCCCTGCCAGCTGCCTGCGGAAAGTCTCCCTCTAGGTTTCTTGCCGTCAACTCTTTCAAACTTGAGTTGAAAGTGATGTTTTGCGTTGAGTCTTAGAACTGCCAGGGCACCTCTGAGCACCTGCTGACGCGGGGAAGCCTACGTTTTCACCTGCGGAAATGTGTCAAGTAGTTGTGTGCAAATTAAAAATCACCACTTCGTGTCATTTTTCGTGCTCGGAGCAGATTTGATGGGCAACGCTCCAACCCTCGGCTCCTAATGAACACGCTTGCTTAATTCTATAAAACCCAGTTCTTCACACCGAGAGCTAGGTTACACCTCTTCTATTAAAATTTATCTACTGCTGACATCTGAGTGTCTTTCTTGAGGACGCAGGGGACTAAAGCACACGCTTTAGATCCTCAGCTCGTATGTTTGGTGTTCTGCTTCCATGCCCAGCGACGTGGCTTTTGATAAATTACTCTTACCTACTGGTACTTTGATCTTCTCTTTCAAAAGGAGTGTATACAAAAAAGTGCCTCCCTACCTAGCAGGAACTCAGTGAGCATATATTGGGAGAATTCTCTTTGAAAGGAAGAAAACTAAGAAACTTAGGGAAATAATGTCACTGAGTAAATAGAAAGCCTTTACATTCCAAAGGCTGATAACATAGCTCATTTAAGCAGCACAAAACGGGTGTGCATAAAAATACAAAGTTGTAAATGAAATATTAATAATTTCACAGACATGTAAGCTGTAAGGGCCGAAGAGGCCCCACTATGGAAGCCTGACGGGCCCATTCTGAAGGGATGCTCTGAAGACCAGACGTGTAATGGTGGTAGGGCGCACTTCCAGAGATGTTAGATGGCTCACATCTGTGAAAAATGGAAGTCTTCGCTTATGATTATATAATATTTTCTACCTGGTCTAGACTGCAGGTTCAAAGCAGAAAGAATCTCCTTCTACCGCTAAGATGACGTCTCTAGCGCTCAGCACAGAGCCTGGTGCAGGGTATGCAACTGAAAGATGCTAGTCCAGCCAGTCCTCCTGAGGAGACCTCCAACTAGGGCCGTGTGCTCATGACCAAGGGCTCTGTGTTCAAATGACCGAGATCAATATCCTAGAACCAGCACTGAGCGTGAGGCCTTGGACCAGCTGCGTAACCTTCTGAAGCCCCATTCCCCTCACTGGTCAAGTGGAGAGAGTCACAGCATCTAAATGAGACGATAATATAGGATTCTTAGCCCCGTCCCTAACTCACAGTGAGCATGCAACATGTGCAAATGATTCTTATGCTTATGTTCCTTTAAAAAAAAAATCAACCCTTCTACCAACCTGAACTTCTCCTGGGCACCTTATTTCTGGTCTTGTTCTTCCTGGTCACTCAGCCGCAGGAAGTGGGGAGGGGGCCAGTGCGGCAGAGAAGGGTATGAGTTCTGAAGTCAGCAGGGGAGGCCACTGTGTCTTAGACTGGAAGCTATCCAGGAAAATGGGATGCATGGGGTCATGGTCAAAGACAAGGAAGCAGCACAGGAGCAGGGAACCAAGCCCCACAGCGCTTGCTCCTGGGCTGTGAGGGTTAAATGGCAACAGGTAACATATATAAAGCCTGACATCGCGCTGAGGACGCAGCTGGCACTCAGTAAATATGGTAACTGTTGTATGTTGATGACGACAGTCACTGTGTGTTGAAAGGGTGGGTGGAAAAGGACAGGTCAGTGACAGCAGGAGACAGGACTCGGCTGGGCTTCCTGAAGAATCCATGGCTCCACCACCAAGTAAGGGAGAAGGAAGGGGAGCCTGGGACCCTGTGCAGGGCTGGAGACACGGACCGCCAGAAATGCTGCGAGAGACTCAAGCAGAGAGAGCATTTCTATAACTCATTCATTCATTTGATAAATGATTTCAGAGGGTTGATTCTGTGTCAGCAACTATTCCAGACACTCGGGAGAGAGCCAGTAACCAAACAGACATAAATCCCTGATAATAGTGCTTACATTTTAAGTGGCGGGAAATAGGCCATAATAATAACAGTAACACATTAAAGAACATACAGTACATTGCACGGTGGTAAGTCCTGTGAAGAAGAGTCAGGGAAGAGGACTAGAGGTGTGGGAGGGTTTGCCATTTTGTCAGGGACAGCCTCACCAGGAAAGCAATGCTGAGCAAAGACCTGAAAGAGGTGAGGAAGTGCGCAGCCCTGCAGTATCAGGGGCAAGAGGAAGCAAACACGGAGGCCGGGGCTGAAGTGTGCCTGGGGTGTCGGGAGCAGGCGGGGCCGGGTGAGAATGACAGGATGTGGGCTCAGAGACAACACGCAGACACAGAGTCCAGAGCATCTTCAGGGCACTGGCAGGGCTTCGGAATCTACCCTGATAGAGCTGGGAGGATATTAGAGGGTTCTGAACAGGGAAATGATGGGACCTCACTCACAGGTCAACAGGGTCCATCCTGGCTGCTCTGTCGCATTAAAAACTGGGGGCAGTGGGGAGGTGGGACGAAGGGGACAGGGAGGGATAAAGAGGAGTCTGGGATTCACAGATACTGATGACTATTTATAAAATAGATAAGCAACAAGGCTCTACTGTATAGAACAGGCAACTATATTCAATACCTTGTAATGGTCTATAATAAAAAATAATTTGAAATGGAAATATATACACATATATAAATATATATGCTATACATGAGAAATTAACATAACAGTGTAAAACAATTATACTTCAATAAAAAACAGAATAAAAAATACTGTAGTGAGCCAAAGTCAAAGTCAAGAGATAAATTAGAACATAATTTTCAAAGTTTTGCTAAGAGATGATGGTGGCACTGACTGGGGTGGTTTAAGTAGTGAAAAGTAGGCCTTATGTGTATAAATTGAAGATCCAGCCAACAGGATGTGCTGAAGGATTAGATAAGGGTGTGAAAAACAAAAATCCCAGAAGAGTCAGGAATTTGGTCTAATTCAGCAAAGTTCTGGTCTAAGCAATCCAAAGGACAGAGTTTCCACTAACTCAGAAGAGACAGAAGGAAGAGACATTTGAGGAAAGGAGGAGAGCAGGTGCTCAGTCTTAGACAAGTTTGGACTCACGTGTCCGTTCAAGTGGGCAGGTGGGAAAAAAAGTTTGGAGTACAGAGGAGCTGGAGGAAAAACAGGAGTGTCTTTAGCGTTCTTCAGGTCGTGATACTGGGTGAGATCACACAAAGTGTAAATGCGGCTGCAGAGGAAATCCAAGGCTGAACCTTGAGGTGCTTCCGTGTGTGGAGATCAGAAAGACAGAGATGCCAACAATAAAGTGAGAAGGAACCCATGAGGGTGGAGGACAGCTGAAAGAGTGTGGGATTCTGGAAGCCCAGCGAAGAAAGCGTTCGAAGGAAGAGGGGGCGCCTGGCCGGATCAGATGTGCGGGGAAGTGAGCTAAGAGCACAGCAGAAGGCTGAGCCCTGGGCTTAACCATACAGAGATCACGGGAGACCTTATCACCAGCAGTTTCGAGGACAAAAACAGAGCAAAATCTGACTGGGGTTGGTTTCAACATAATCAAACAAAACAAAAACAAAGGAGAAGAGTTAGAGATAATAATAAAGCTTCTACAAGGAGTTTTGACGTACAGAGGAGCAGGAAAAGGGGGCAGCATCTAGAGAGCAAAATGGGATCAAAAGAGGGTGATTCTGATTTTATTAGCATGGAAAAATACCAGCCAGCTAGGTGTTGAATAAGAATGATCCAGGGGAAAGAGTAAGCTGAAGATGTGAGAGTGATGAGAGAATCTGGTGGGCAGAGGCTGACAGAAGGTTTTGATTCCCTGAACCTTCTGTAACCACAGGGTGAGAAAAGATTACAACTAATTTACGGGATGCTTCAAGTGGGGAGTTAAACTACATTCATTAGTGTGCAAATCACACGGCCCAGCATAGCAGAATTTGTTAGGTCTTAACTTCCCTTTTCATTTTTAAGGCTCACATAACATAATTATTCTTGCCAAAAGCAATAATGAAAAATACTTAATTAGGTGTTTTTTAATTTTTTTAATACTCCCTCTTCCCTTTCAGGAATGAGAGTATTTTAAACAGCATACTGGGCTAATCTAATGCTAAAATATTTTAAGTTCCTTAACAAGGAACTGGAAGAAAAACCCTGCATGTACTGTTATCTTTAACAGTAAAGATAACCACTGAGTAGAGGTAATTTAAAATTTGTATGCGAGTGCCTCTGATATCAAGGAGTCGAGCCCGCACATTCCATTAAAGTATATTTTCTGGATTCTGAAAGAATCACCAGTGTTGCATCCTGAAATTATGTACATTTGGCTCAAGAAGGGACCTACGTTACACATAGAAGAGGAGACAGGGATAGAAAAAGACTATAAGAGATGGTCTCATAGACATTTTCAGCTTCCCTGGTATTTGAAGGTGGTTCACCAGAGATAAGGAGGTTCTGTTTTCATTAGAAGCCTAAGGACTCTCAGAAGAAGGAAACCCAGGCTTTGATGAACAAAGAATAGCGCACACATACCCTACCTAAGACGTGTTGTCAAGGTCAGTGAGTTTCCCAAAATCACGTACTTGAAGGACACTAAGTCAGCGACCCTTGTGCAATAAAAAGGCTGGAGAAAGGGATGTCCGGAAAGGGACAATAGTGGAGGTGTCCCAGGAGCAGCCCCTGCCATGGTGGTGACTCGGGTGGGGGATCTCCGCTAATGTGGGGGTGGAAGCAGCCTTGACCAGGATCTGGACCACCAAGGAAACCAAGGATAGGTTTCTGTGTGAGGGTACAGGGCTTGTTTCCATCAGTGACACCATGTGGCATCATCCAACAGCTGTAGCAGGGATGAACAGACCAGACCCCCAATCTCTCAAAGGTTAACTTCTGCAGCCAAGACAGAACACCTCATCCCGAGATATTTCTGTTTCCTTCCTTCACTCCTGCCGTCCCTTTCATTCTCCCTTTCTCTCTTTTTCTCATTCTTTCCCCCTCTTTTTAAACAGTTGAGATTGTGGGGCTAAGCAAGATCTCTTAAGAAGCTAGCTAGAAGTTCCTGGTGACAGTTCCCTGGGGACTGAATATATAATACTTATGTATATATATGTATGTATATTATGTATGTATATATAACATATAAGGTAATTATGATAAATGAGATCTATATCATGATATAATGGTAATATAGTATTAAATAAGTTGAGTGGGATTATATTTACTTCTTAGTTGTTGAAACATTTCATGTGAGCTATAATTAACTGAAGATTTAGAGCAAAGGAGCGAATTTAGCAAAATCCACATCTAAAATGTTCACTCACTTCTGATGCTGAACTAAAATTCATGTGTAATGGGTCAGAATTAAAGATAAAAAATAATAAAAAGAAGTTTGAGTACTCAAATATGTGTGTCCTGTTTTCTCTGTTGGTAACCCCTTGCACCCCTCATCTCTAAATCTTGTCAAGTGGATATATTTAACTTGTCACAAATAACTAAGATACGGCACTAAAGGTACTTTCTGCATACTGCTACGTCAAATAACACTGGGTAACAGTTCCAAAGTAGGACTGAACACCGCATCTGCATGCTTCCTCCTGCCTTACGAGACACTGCTGCAGGCAGAAACCTCTTCTCTGGGATTTCTCCATAACTATTCCACCGCATTAAATTCCAGTCTTTCCCCTTCTGCCTCTCTTCTGGCACCTCATTTTTAAATCAAAGATTTCATTGATGAATTTTTAAAAGCACAATTCATAATTACAAATGATTTCAACTACAAAAGTGAAGAGTCTTTTGTGACAAAGAGAACCAGAAATGAAACGCGGGCACAAAAAAGCCCTTCATGTGCTGCATTTCCATAAAGTGCAGGATAATGGGGATTCTATTCACTTCAACACAAATCAGAGAGGAAATCCTGCTTTTAAAGAAGTGGCTAAAAAAAAGAAAACGCGAGATAAATGCTCACTAAGAGTAATACTCTTGGGGAGCAGTGTTGTACATCAGAAAGCCCTCAGGTTCAGGACTAGAAAACAGAGGACTGTCTCCAGCCTTGTGATTTAAGGCTGGTCATCTAGACTCACTGGAGCAGCTTACCTGTAAAATAAGGGGTGAGACCTGCCAGCTCTTGAGGCAAATGAAGGTCTAAGAGTCTATGAAATCTAACCACACGTGTGTGTGTGTGTGCATTTTTTCTGCATTTTATATATAGATATAAGATAGGACATTCAAAACATCACCATCAACAAGAAGCAACTTTTCAATTGCCTCCACTTTGCTAAAATGTATCTCTCCCCTAACAATAGGTAAGTTCAAAATCATGTCATTCACTGGAGTTTATTAAAAGATGACATAGGAAAGTCTGGTTTATTTTTCAAACCTGAATATCATTAGATATATTCAAAATTGTATACACATTTCACCTAATCCGTAACTAAGTTGGTACTCTAACAAAGTTATCAGGGAAATCTCTGGCAGTTTGAATAATCTTTGCTGTATCTCAAATACGTGCTGGGGAAAGAGCATCCTTGTTACCCTAGAGAACAGTGTTCTCACCTGTGTCCCACGGCAGCGATGGGAAGTCTGCAATATTCATTTACACACACCTGCGTATCTGAGATGAATGATAAAGGAAGAATGATGTATAGTCATTACTTGAAACACTAATAAGAGTAGTAATGATAATAAGTATTGTAATAAAATTAATGTAGTTTGTCATCAGTTTCCAACACTCCTAGAATATAATAGGGCACCCACTTAAATTTGAAAACCGAATCCTAAACATAAACCCTTCAGAAGTATTTGAACCTTCAGCCTTAGGTAAACACTATTTTCAAAAAAGAACACCTGCAGCAAAATAATTCAGTTATACATATACATATGTATATACATGCATTTATGTATACATATATATCCCTGAAACTAACATTGTAAATCAGCTACACTTCAATAAAAATTTTTTAAAAACCCCAATAATGCTGTAATAAAATAAAAAAAGAATACTTAAAATATATTTAAATAATTCTAGGTTGGAAATCTGTTTCCAACAGAGAACTAGGAACAGAGTGACAATTCTGTTTTACAATAAAGACCCAGTAGGACAGGCTTATAGAACATGAGTACAACTTTCCACAGAGAGCCTGAGAAAAGCTACTAATCTGAATCACCTCAGACAATTTTAATGACAAGACTAGATGTAAAAACAAGCCTTGTATGTTTACGTAAATAACAAATGGTGGCCCAATTTGGGGACCAGCTCTACGCATGTGTGTGTGTGTGTGTGTGTGTGTGTGTGTACGTGTATACAATGAATCCACATGTGTTGGTTGCATGTGGCCACCCTCTACAAGTCACAGTATACCTGCCACCTCCCCACTTAAATAAAACATATAACTACCCCAAAATAAGAGCAGCTAAGATCTTGTAGAACATGACATATTGTATCAGCTAAGATTTTAGTATTTCAAATTGTTCCCTGGAATTAATTTACCAGGCGGTCAAAGCACAGATCTATTAGGCTCAGTAGAACACATTCTTTAAATGTTAGTGCCATACAATGAATATTTGATAAGTACACCATTAATAAACCTTGGTGTGACATAATTGATAACGTGGAGGTTTAATGACAATTCCAAATGATGTAGCACATGGCATCTGGCCGTTCCTCAATCATCACGCAGGTTGCCCCTGCACCATGTGATGGGCACAACTGGAAAGGCAAAGTCTGATCTTCATTAGTGGCTATCCATAAAAGGTGTTCATTACAAGATAAATGATTATGGCCTGGCTCTATTAATTAAGCATGCCTTTCTGCAGACCAAAGTAATTGAATAAAATGGCCAGTAGCTTTTAAACCACACAAAATCTTAATGTCTCAGAAATAGATTCCACCTTTATTCCTTGCCTCTAATCCCCTATTATTCTAAGAATGCACAGCAACCGAATCTAAAGTGTTGCTAAATACTGACTGAACTTCACATATGAGAACATTTTCCTCTAACATCTAATTTGTGATTGTCATTTAAAAAAAAACAAAACTGATTTTTCTTTCTTTTCATCCAAACACCTCAAATCCAGTTTGAACCTATTCCAGAACATAAAAGATCAACTACAGAAGTACTGGTACTTCTAGAAATGAGTGGCCTGTTGCATCCTAAAAGAGACAAGGTGACTACAGAACAGGTCAGGAGAAACTCTTTATTCTCCTATCGCTGAATCACAAGTAGGAAATAAACCAATCACCCATGCTCAAACATTCCAAGTCTTTCTTTAATTTGGGGTCAGGAAGGATGCTCGAAATAGGACATGTCCACATAACAGTTCCCTTTCTAGCCCCGACTGTTAAAGCAAAAAAAAAGTATCTTCCTAGAATAGCAGCTTTAAAGCTTAAAAAATGTACACTAAGGCAGGAATCCCTGGAACTTTGTCCTTACGGTGACTTTTTTGCATGTACAGTATATTGGAGCCAAAGAACTCTAAAACAACAGTAGGAAATTTTGTAGTGATTTATTAAAAAAATTTATTTTCTAGATGGTTTGACACATTGGTGCCCAAGAAAGCAAAACATAAAATCCACTCAATAAGACAACATATGTCTTGGTGCTCAACAAAATCATCTGGGGATAACTTTGTTAAGTCAAGCAAAAATATCTACGTGTTGTATGACCCACAATGAGGTTCCTGAGACTAATTTTATAATACCAGAGAATATTCTGGCAATGAGTCAGTTTTTTCTCCCTAATTCTGCTGTATACTATTTTTATCTTGTGATCACTAGCAGAAATGATTAAATGATTAAATTGTTAAATTATTTCCACTTCTGCTGACCATAGTTTAGTTCATCAACTTACTGTATTAACATAAAAGATGAAGCTTGATCCTCACCTTGTCTAAAATGCTTTTATTTGTAACGTTGTCGCTTGCATTTATCAGTGATTACTTTGATCCTTTACGAAGTTGCTATTGATTCTTCAGCATGTCTTTCAACTGAAGCGTGAACAAACATTAAGCTGTAAAGGTGACATTTTAATTTCATTTCTAACAATTTGTAAGGACCCTGATGCTAACTCTGACCGTAATATTTCCAATCCTCATGAAGAGAAAAAGCATTTCCATAGTTTATTGGCTGTATTCCCATTGTAATGGCAAGCCTGCTGGTATTACATGCCATGTAATTCCTACATGAACTAAAAATACCACGAGACCATTCAAATGATGCATTTTGCACTAGTGCAATTGCTTCCAAGTGTGTTCCATCTTATTTTCTTCATGCTAGTTTCTTCTTGCTGTAGCACTGACCAGTACCCTCTATATTATGACTTTAATGTATACAGTAAAGTTAAAATTCCTTTATTAAGTCCTGCTATGACTTTTATGTTCATTTTGATTCATTTTTTTAAACTTAGATTACTAACACAGATCTAGAGATCATGCTCATTTATCTATTTTTTTTTTCAGGTGCAGGATTCTCCATCGATATGTTCCAACATCTCCCTTCTCTCACATTTCAGCTGAGCTCTCTTTGAGACAACGTGCCCTTCATTCACATCATCTATTTTTCCTCTGTGATCCTTCCAAGGCAGCATATAATGATCTTCAGAGACACTGTGGCTTTGCTCAAGAACTACTACAATTTTAAAGAATTTTCCTTTTTCTTCCCAAGCCCCAAGCAGAACGGACTTCGTCACTAACCAGCTGTAGGACCTGAAGGACACATTTTTGTCTCGATAGGTACTGGTTTCTGCATGTACAAAATGCTGAGGTCTGACAATGACTCAGGGATCCTAAACAACTCAGACCTGGCCCGGGGTCTAACTCCCTGTGTTACAGCAAGACCCAGGCACAAACCAGGACTTTTAGTGGAAGAGCTAAACATGGCCGAATGGAATTTCCAACTTCTCTACTTAGTGGCACCGTGGTCCTGGGCGACGTGCTCGACTTCTGTGTGCCAGTGCTTCCTCAACCGTAAAACTGGGTTATCCGTTCCTGTTCCACAGGGTTTGTGGTGAGGAATAAGATCAGCAAATACATTTGAGGTGCTGAGACAGTGCAAGGCACATGGTAAGCGCTCAATGAATGTCAGCTATTTTGAGTCCCTAAGAATTGAAAAAATACCCAGTCCCCTCCGTCCCCACCCCACCTCCATATGTAAGTCAGAAACAAAATTCTGATCTCTCCATATGGTGACTTTCAGAGGTTTTAGTTGCAATAATAATGTTTCTTAATCAAACTTTTTTTTTTAAAGTTAGCTTTTTATTTCCCTGCCCCAGTTTTGCCGGTGCGCTACGGCACAACTTAGTGAGCATGTGCAGTGTCATCTCAGTGGGCTGTGAACCCCCAGCCAGGTGGGCAGCGCCTCGGTGGGCATTACCACGAGTCTAACTTTCTGCAGGTGCTGTGACATGAATCACTCTTCTGAGCACTTTCTTAGATTCTTTTTGCAAAACAGTGCTGGCAACGCTGACAGCCTACATTTACTATTTCCTGAAATACTGAACCCCTCCTCAGATGTACATGCACCTGCCCTTCTTTGGATGGATCTGCATATAAAATTAGGAGCAGAAAAGGAAATGGTGAGGACCAGGATCTATCACATCAACTCCTCCAGTGTGACAGAGAATACTGGAAACACCCTTACAATTGAGTAATGCAGGGCGAGGAGCATGTGGAAGTTATTTAGTGTCAAATATTTAGGGGGGAAATATTAGCAATGGGGTAAAAAACACAGAAGGCATATTAAAGTTATTAATATTTTACAAAAGCTCTGAATCTGCCTGAAGCACACAGGGAGAAGGGTCTTATTCGTATAATATGAATAGGATATATTCCCAGCTAAAGCAAATTTCCCAGATACCCGAACCTCATTGTGCTAAATCCCAAATTTTTTGAACATTTATCTATTTTTGGATTTGTTGAGGGATCCACTGTACCTGTAGTCGAGTCCTTGTGAAGCCAGTTTATCTGCAGCGTCTGCTTAATGGATTATTAGAATCAGACCAGATAATCAAATCCACTTCCTCCTTATGTACACAAATTGGAACAAGGATAGGCAATTGATTCAGAGCTGGCAAACCTCAGGATAATCAGCAAACCATAACACTGCCAACGTTTACAGACGAACTAGAAAAAAATGCCTTCTCTTTCTTGGAATTTTATCAGGAAAAAAAAAAAAAACCAAAAAACTGAGAGAACAAGACAGAGGCAGAAATTCAAACTGAAAGCAAATCTTCAGAGAAGAGTCCAAAAGGAGATGGCAGACCAACATGGTGATGAAGCAGAATCAGGAAGAAACAGAGATATCGTAGTTTGAAAAACATACCAGGGACCTACAAAAGAGACAGATTCAGTAGCAAGTCCACATGCTGACTCAAGTGGCTCCAAGTGACCTCCTGATCACTTTTACTTTGTTACTTGCAATCACTAATCCTAGGTGAGCGCACACCACACACACACAGACACACACACACACATAGACACACACACAGACACACACACACACACAGACACACAGACACACAGACACAAACACAGAGTTTCTCTTAGGATGTACTTAGGGACTCTTTAATACTTGCAACCAAAAGAGCCCAAGCAAAGCACCAGCATCTCCAAAATGGATTATAAACTACGTCCTCTTATTCAACAGAGCCGAGTAAACCTACTTTACCCTTTTCTCGATGGCCCGGGGCCATTATTACTGAAAACTACTGCGAGGTGGTGTGACACAGTGATCTTTTCTGGGCTGCTGGGTGTGTAAGGCTCTTTATCTTTTCCCCAGATGGCCTCGGAAATGATGCTTTTTGAATTCCTCACCTCCTTTTTTGTGGTTTTCCCAGTCTCTCCCATTACCATGTATCTGCTTGCCTCTAACAGCTTTCTTTCTGAATTTCTGCTTCTAATCTTCTGGAGGCTGGAAAACAAGATAGCCAAGCCTGATGGATTTTTGTGTAAAATAAGAATAGGTCACCTCCTTAAAATATGACATCTTTATACAGTAAAACCATGACAAGTGGAGAGAAGGAAGGGAGAGGACACACACTTCGGGTCTAGTGCTGTTCCAAGTAGCTGCTCACCGATTCCACAGTCACAGGTGTGTGATCCCCGCCCCACAGCATTTCTACAGTGAAAGTTTATGTTTTATACAGTCATTTTAATAGGAGATGCTGCTGCCCAAAGCTTTCATCACCAAGGAAAACATTTTAATATCTTTATATTTTACTTACTTCAAAATTGATTTCAAAAGCAAAATAAGCACATTCAGATCATATCTCTAAAATAAAATCAGATTACCAAGTAATTTCCTTGAACTATCAAAATAATGCTTTGATTTCTGGCTAATCCTTTCCAAATTAAACCTGCTCTGCCTTCATGATCTGAGGCTGCTCTCAGTCCTCCAGATGACTGTAACAATGCTGAAGCTGTGTTAGAAGACAGACCCTTTTACCATACGTATTTATTGAGCACCTATTACGCTCCAACAAGCCAGGCTCAGAGGATGTGCTGGTGAACACAACAGCCGACGCTCTCTGTCTTTCTGAGGCTCACATTATACTCAGAAATCTACAGGCAATCCTGGTGTGGTCGGGGCAGCTTGGTCAGGCACACCCAGCCAGACTGAGATTTTGCCCAAAATGCCATTTCCCCCAGAAAGTCTAAGTCACTGTCCAAACCAGGACACTTCTGAGGATGAAAAGTGGCATTGCAAATAATTAAGAGAGTCATTAGGCAGAAGTCAGGGCCTCCCAAGGAAAACCAGATAGAGGGTCACCTCATCTATAGATCAACATCTGGCACGTAGTAGATACTCAGTAAGTATTTACTGAGTAAGTTGAAAAGGTATGAATAAAAAGGACCATCCAAATGCACTCTCAATGAAAACAGCCATTATTCCTTGATGAGCATTTCAGACTGTCTGTCATCCACCGAAGCAAGTGTAATCCAATCTCGGTCACTCCCTACCTGTCTTACCATAAAAATGATGACCTAGTGTGGCTGCTGGCCAACCCTCCTGAAATATCACTTAGGAAAACTGCACGGACTGAAGCAGCTCTATCCTATTTAAGTCTCTGTTTGACACATGCTTGTTTCTGAAATTGTTCTGCCTCCCATAATAGTTTCTTTCCCCAGATGAATATGGACCCTTCAGTTAAATTCTTCCTTGTTACTCATTTTAATATGGTAGATATATCAGAGTAAGGCCCCAAAGAAGGCTCTCGTTGGAATAAAAAGCTTATGCCCGACTTTTTTCCGTTAAAGCTTTGCCAGCCTAAGTATTATCATTTCATTGCTATTTCCCTTCCCTCTGAACAAGGAGCAAATGCTACAGAGTTATCACTTCTACCTGGGCTTTTTAACAGTAACTCATAATTTACTTACACTAAACCATCAAAGGAATATTGCTCTAAAAACTCTCAACTTAGCATCCATAACTCTAAAGTCAGCATCCATGAAGTGACTACATCCTTAAACCTGTATGTATAATCTTCCTTACAACTACAGGTTTTTTTCCAGAATAGATTCCGTAGGTCTGTCTAATTTTCAAAGGGCTGAGAGATTAAGACTACCAGTCTAAGGAAAGAAACTAGCAAGCATTAATTTCTCTATTTTACTTCCCTTAAAACCATTCTCCAAAGTCATTTCAGTGCATTTGGCAAATTGCTAGAGACAGCCAGGGTAAGAGGTTATGGGTAGGAGGGTAAATGCCCAAAGATTTACTCACACCATTCTGAATACCCTGTTCCACTAAGTAGAAACTACACTTAAGGATTATTTTGACTCCATTCTACTGCCACCGTTCTGATCTAAACACTCAGGATCTCATGAAACGTCTGCTCTCCAGTGAAAGGTCGTCTTCCCTTCATCCCCCACCTCCCCCCCATCTATCCACTTCAATTCCTTCTGAGCAGATAAGTCTTAGAAAACCTTTCCCCTCAAAGGTTTCAAAAATCTTTAATGGCCTCAATTTCCCTTGAATAAAATTCAAAACTCTTAGCCAATCATTAAAAACAGTAAGTTTACCTAACACTATTTCCTTTCATGAAGATTCTACCCTGTATAAAAATGTACTCTATCCATTAAACCAAAAAGCACTATTCGACTTTCAAGTCTGAACTATCTTACCAGTCCCCAGACTCCAATGCTCTCCACTCTGATCAAGTTGAGCCAGCCCATCCTTAGGGGTCCACATGGGCCACCTCTCCTCTGCGAAGCCTGCTCCAGCCATCTTGCATACACTGCTGCCTTGTGCCTCTCTACTCATCTACTAACTGTCTCCTACCCCAGAATCACTGACACTTAATGCATGCTGCCCTGTATTTATACACACCTTTTAAATTTTATTCTTAGTCTTCCCACTATGCTGAAGATGTCTTGAAGGCAAGAGCCATCTTAGACGTCTTTGATACCCTCACTCTCTTTAGCACTGGCTCTTTGTTGGTGATGTTGTTTGATAATAATATCAAAGGGTTAGCAGAGTGAGGGCATGATGTTCCAAGATGGGGGTGATCTTTACTGTGAAGGAGTCATTTTGGCTTCTTTTGAAATCCCTGGGCAGGCTAAAGAGTCCCTTGTGTCTCTCCCATCTGTAAGAAGTATTTTGTTTTCACGGGAGGGCTGAAGTCTTTGAGGTCCTTTAAGAATATGGAGAAGGGAATTGCTTTCAAATTGCTCTGAGGTTATTACTGTGAAGAGCGCAACTCTCTCAGAACTACTCAGACAGAACTGAGGATGGAAACTGGCAAACAGGGCTCCTGAGATTATAACACAAAAATCGAGCCATTGAATTCAAATGTCTCTCTGGGCATTATGCTGAACCTAAGAAAATTGGAGACAAGGTTCTGCTCAGCTCACCTCAAAATGAACTGCTAAGGAGGTGCGGAATCTCAGTGGGTCTGGTCAGTTTGCTCTAGTGCCCTTTTCCATCTTAAAGGCAGTAATATGTACAAAGGAGGACGATTCCATGACATCGACATGTAAATTGTCACAACAGCACTGATACCACAAGATGGCGGCAAGAAGGAGAATGCGAGGGGAGGTGACCGATGACCCGTGACAAATCAGTCATACAGATAGAATGAAAGTGTCATCCCCACAGGATGAAGTCCTATAAAAAGTGTCCTTTAGAATTATCTGCAAAACAAGAAAAAGCAGCAATTCAGATGAATCTATGTAGAAGGGCCAATAAAACACAAAGCCAAAGCCAACAAAGGCTCCGCCATGATCTGAAGAGGCAGCTGATGGAGGCGCTAAGGTCAGAAGCAGAAGAAAGGCAGTGAAGTTCCTGTTCGTTCACGTGGCACTGCCAACGTGGAGCGTCCTACAGGCAGTGCCACAGGCAGTTCTCACACTTGCAAACATTTTACTGAGTTCATTACCATCATTTCTTCTTAATTCAAGTTAAAATGAACGTGGTGGCTGTTGGGTAAGGGGAAGAGAGATTTTGAAGTTACAAAAATGCTGAGAAGGTTCCAGGCTATAGACTCTACATCCTTTTAATACAAGAGACTCAAGACTTTTAAAAAATATATTAAGTATGAATATTTATTTCAGGCTTTAGATCCCATTCAATTTCAAAAATACAAAATCTGATTTCTGTCCTCAGTGTAGCTGAGGCCTCTGTGTTAGAATGATTTCCTGGAGGCTGAAGGAGCTCTCTGCCCTTAGGAACACATTTCATGAGGCTTAGCAGAGTCCCTGACACTTGCTGTAGCCCAGCCTCAGGAAGGGAAAGAAGCAAACATCTCTCAGCCACTACCCTCCCCCAACAGACCTGCAATGCTACATTCCCAAACTAGGGACCAGTTACTAGAAAATCAGGGGTCCTGGATAAATATCTCGAGCTCACTCTGAATCTCAATTCCCTGGCAAAGCATCCCTTTGAATCTCTTTTGTCCTTTCATTTCATTGAACCATTCCCCTCTCACATATTCAAAATCCGTTCTCGCACTAGAGAAATTGAACACCTGAACACATTAGTACCTTAAGGAGAGAATAAACACACAGACACACAAGTGGAGAAGTAACAGATAAACAACGTTCAAAATTTGCATTTGAAGAGCACACGATGTATGTGACTATAGAAAGTGGGTGTATTTACAAAAAATTACGCAGTCTCTTAAATTTTGTTACAGTGTTTTCCGCAGGATTGGTGTCTGCATAATGATGCTCTGAAGAGAGAGGTGAGTACGTACAGCTGCAGGATTCTCTGTGGATAATCTTCCTGCAAAACCGAATATCCTGTGAATACTCCCGCTGTCCTCACATTTTTAAACCACAGGCTGCAGTAACGACTGCATTCACTGGAAATTGTTGTTATTATTATTAGTTGTTGTTATTGTTATTCCCACATTGAAGGGAGTGTGCTGCTTATTAGTTATTAAGGACCATACAGTCCCTGAAAGGAATTATTATTTAGGGATTGAACTTCAGTTACCAGCTTGCTTTTTGTCTGTCTGCTTGTTTTCTTGCTCTCTTTGTCTCCTCGAATAATAATCTTATTATTATTATTATTTTAATGGAGGCACTGGGGACGGAACTCAGGACCTCATGCATGTTAAGCATGTGCTGTACCACTGAGCTGTACCTGCCCCCCTCCGATATCCTTATTATGATTGTGCAATAGTTCTGGCATTTGTCTCCCCCTGCATGCCCCTCTCCACTAACCTCAGGTACTATTTTTAAAAAAAGCAAAGAAAAAAAGCATTGCTTTTGTAAATTAAAAGAAATTAGCATCCTGCCTATAAAATACCCATGGACGTCACAGAACACATTATTTCTGAATTATACAGGGACCCACTATGTGTTCATAACTGCTGGATTATTGACTAGAGAAACTACGTTCACTCTTGATCTTACTCAAGTTCAAACTCAACACTAATTTGAAAATACAGGTGGTCAACAGCTCGCTCTCAGACCACGCTGCCACGAGTCGAGTCATCCAGCTGAAGGGTTTCAATGGGTTTTTGAGATGATTACTCAGAACAAACACTTTGGAGAAGGAAAAGATGACATTTTGAAACAACGAAACACAAGAGAATGTGGTTTAACACTACCCTGAGCCAGAGCAGGAGAAAAAATACCTTTCAGTCTTTCCCTCCTGCTATGAATAAAGTCAGTTATTCCATATTCAAATGCAAAATAAAGTGCCAAACATGTGAAATTTGTATTCTCAAGGAAAAAAAAAAAAAAAGACTCCTGTTTGCTTTTGTCTTGACCTGCTAGCTCAGTGCTTGTTAAAACCAGCTGAGAAATACTATTGGTCATATTTGGTAGGCATTTATTGGCTCTGCTATTGTTTGTTTTCAGCACAAAAACGCTTTATGCTACCAAAAAAAATAGTTGATTTTATGTTTCTTGGTGTGAAAGTCTTCCATTGACTGGGCTATTTCTAATAAAATCAGTTATTTTTTTCACTTATGATTTTTAGGTTTTCAAAGTCATATTTTAGTTTATTTTGGAAAACGTGATGTGGGAAATCGGGAAAACACTTCACTTTGGTGGTGAATTCCTCAGGCCGGTGACTGGACACCTGGAGGGCTAGGGGCCCTTGGAGACTGGGAGCAGGTGGCCACACTCCACAGGCCCCTCTGGGCTAAGACCCTCCAGCTCCTTGGTCTCCTCCTTGGCTAAACGGACCACAGTCATTCCAGACTCCCCAGTCAGAAACCTGGTGTCTGGCTCCCCAGTGCGTTCCTTTTCCTCTCTCTTGGCCAGTCAGCAGCCGGAGCCTGTGAATCTGACTGCTGCGCATCCGTCCCTTCCATTCCTCCAACCTCACCACGTTGCAGCCCTTGTCAGTTATAACCCGGAAGATGACAATCAACGCTTGTCTCTCTAGCTCCCGTCTCCATCTCTCCCAATTCATACGTGTCATTAGTCATCGCTCTAGGATAGAACTGTGATGGCTTTACAGTGTTACAATTCTTAAATCTCTCCCCAGCAGTTACACAATAAAGTCCAAACTCCTTCACACACATCACGGGACCAGCTCTTGCGACGTCTTGCGACATGTCACAGACCAACTGTTGTCTACGTTTCCAGCCTCCTCTCCGCATCTTCCTTCTCTCCATTCTCCGTGACCTCTAGTCATGCCAAACGGCAATTCCTTGATCAAGACAGGATTTCTTCTCCGTCTCTTTTCTCGTATGAATGCTGTTCTTCCTGCCTAGAATGGCCTCCTTCTTGCTTGTCTAGTAAACTCCTAGGCATTCTTTATGACTTCCTTAGGAAAGTCTTTTCTGAGCACAGCTAAGCACGTCTTTATTTCTTTTCCTGGTGGCTCCACCACACCATAGGCACATCTCTGTTATCTCTTTTCACCTTCTTGCAAATCTCTCTTGTGTATTGGTTCCTCCCACAAGGACATGAGCCCTGAGAAGTCTGGGAATACAAGCCTTTAACGTAGGAGAGCCTACTGCTACTGGCGCAGTAGATCCTCGATGAATACTTCCTGAATAAATCACTGTGGGCCTGCTCAGGACTGCACATAAGGGTAACTGTTAGGCATGAACCTCATGAATCTTATCACCAAGGTGTTTTAATCTTGTTCTTAATAAACACAATATCACAACAGTAAACACAACATTATTTACAGGGACTAGTGGTACTAGCTGAGTTTGAATTGTAACTGTTTTGTACACCTGTATAGAAGCTTTTGGTCATTATTACTATTAAATATGAAGTCATAATTATGACATTGAAGTTCCGATTTTTCCAATTTTCGCTTGATAAAAAAAGTCAAGGACTCCTGGGCCCTATTTTCCTCAGACGTGCATCACCTGTGTGATGTGCAACAGCTGTTCTGCTTACATGGGGCCTGAGCGTCCAGCTCGCCACCTGCTTTACTCCTGACACCTGCCTGGCCCCTGCAGGTGCCTGCATTTTGACCTTGAGGTAGAACAATATAACAGAGGAGCCCTGCCCATTGGGAAAAGTATGTGTGTAGAAGTAAGGACTTCTGAACCTATTTGCTTTGCAATTAGTAAATTCTGCAGCCTTATTTAAACCTGTTAATATTTCTGGACATTAACGTTTTTTCATCTGTGCCAATTAGAAAAATGGGCTAGATCAGTATGTTTCAGAGTTTCAGTAGTGCCCATCCAAGAGAGTGGACTGGGAGAGTGAGGAAAGCTGAGAGAGAGCCCTACCTATATCTAAATGAGAACTCCTGAACTTTGATTCTTTTTCAGTATCCTGATGCCACAGAATATCTAGTTGAAAAATGGGCTCCAATACTAAATGAGTTAGAAAACCAGCAAATTAGATGGTATCCACTCAGAATTCTATTGCTATAGTTATAATCTTGACCAAGCTACACTAAAAGTCACATTTTTCATGTCTTCATTTAGTTAACACAAGTCCTCGGCCTACCTTTCATTAATAACCAACCATTATGAGTTGGGATTTTAGCTGGAGCATCATTTCTTTGTAGTGTGAGCTGTATCCTGAAAACTCTACCCAGTTCTAACTCGTTTGATTGAGTCTGCCCAAACAGCCTTTTATCAGGCACAAGCTACTTCTCTATGATGGATGACGATGGTTTATGGTGCAGATCTCATCTGCAAACGGAGTTCGAAAATTCTCCTTCACTGGCAGAATTCCGATGAAGCCTGTACCATCATTATTGCACACTAAACTCATTAGAATAAAAAGCAGGAAAGAGTGGCTACGCTTTATGGATGATTCGCTAATCTTGTTGTGTGAGAATAATACATTTATTTTTCCTTTGTGGGACCCGACCCATCTTGAACTTTTGTTTGCTATTACTTGACAGATTCCCTTAGGTGCTTAGAATACCTCCTTTTGTGCCTTTAAGGTTACAGAACGGCAGTAATCAAATCAAAGCCAGCCCCAAAAACAAAAAAAAAAAAACCTCTATGGATTCAAATTTTCCAAAATGAGTATGTCAGGCCGAAGAAGATGAAAATGCTAGTGTTTAAAAATTCAACAGTATGCTCTGAATAGGAGAAGAAAAGGGGCAGAGGACTGTTCAAAAAGAAATAATTGTGTCTTGGAGGTTTCTTGGAATGGTGGGAAGATTAAAACAATGTATTCCGGACAAAAATTAAGGTAAAATAAAATAAATAAGAGCAAATCCATAACAATATTTCATAGACCTGGAGGAAAGAGCACCTTGAGAAGTATGAAAGAATAAAACAAAGATACCATACTCTTTTTCACCCACCAATTGATACAAATATTTCTCACTTCTAGTATCTCAGCCGATCATCCTGTTTTTGTGGGTATTCTGTTATTCTTGTTCCTGATTCGCTATCGTGCTGTAAGGATTGCTGTTTCTTAAAATAAATGGTCTCAGACAAATGAACAGCTCTTATGACTTTACTGCTACTCCAGAAGTCAGTGATAAAAATCAGTGATTCCAAATTCTCAGTGATTTTCATAGGAAATTAATCATAAGAAGATGTTATTGACTGTGTTCTTATGTCCACAGCCTGAAGTGAAACTTGAGAAAGATAAATGTGCCCACGGATTTGCCATTAAGTCCCTATCAAGGGATCCCCGGATGACTGTATCAGTATCTGTGGTTAGTAACAGCAGAAGTCTATTCAAAGTAGATTTCCATTGTACTATAAAATTACTTGTATCTTTATGGTTTGTGAATTTACACCGAACACTGACAAAGGATGATGCTCCTTTAGCTTTCCTTTCTCTGCGCCCTCAATGAACTTCTTTTGAAAGAAGAGCCTTGACATAATTACGGTCAATTCCGATTGGTACAAACCTGCTCGTGAATCATCAGAAAATGACTGATTTCCCCACATAGCAATGGTGCTTAAGACTCAGAAAGTGTGAAATGAAAAACTTAATGTTCTCCTAACAGTGCAATTTAGAATAATGTCAATATACCACATGCTATTTCTTCAAATCATACACTTGAAAAATAATATGAAAGCAAAATGGCGCGTTCCCGTTGCGTGAGACGTTTACTGTGCTGGATCTGTCTCCTCCAACTCATCTCTCAATTGTTGGGGGCAATGAGCAAAAGACGCTGCGCCATTAAATGTCAGCCCTATAATTCACAGTCAATGGGCAGGCAAACAGCCCTTTGCACAGACCTGAAATGAATGGACATAGAAGCATTATAAATATCGAGCTCACTTATTAAAAACAAGAAGAAAGAAAGAAATGACAAAAAAGAGAGAAAAATCCACAGGAGAATCTCGCCAAGCCTCACAACTATGCTTGTGGATTTTCACTCTGAAGCAGGTGAGCATGAATGCTCTCTTGGTAGAGATGTTTGAAGTGAGACGGTGTATTCGTCTGAAGGAATTATCTTGAAGATTCTAACCTTTGTAACTAGTCCTGATGAAAGGCAAGGAGATGGAAGGAGTATGTGGTTCAAATTGGGGTCTACTGAGATTTCAGCTTTTAGCAGAGCTAGTAACAGCCACGTGATAGAGAAAAAGCTGGCGCATCTCACCCGACACCCTTGGCCACACTGTCCTCTCTTAAATCCAACCACGTTTGCACCTTAATCTCCAAACTTTCCCCATTCAAACTGCATGCTGCCCCTTCTTTCCTGGAGAAACATATATGCCTGAGTTCTTTTTTTATTCTTTTTCATCATGTATTCACTTGTTCATTCATTTATCAAGTGAACGACTGTGTATTGAATATGAAAATACTGACTGAGAAGTCTGTTTGATTCTACGGATGCGGAGATGACAGAAGTCCTTCTCTGGTGCCAGATCCTGTCCTATGTCACATCTCTTAGAGGTCCACTAGAGGTTCGATCAATTTGTGTTAAAGCTTCAACAGACTTTGTTATCTTAAAATAACACCCAAGCCCCAATGCCAACCTAGACCCTATGCATCCTTTTAACAGGACTTGCATCTTATCCCAGGAATTACTGATGTGGGAACTCTGAACACAGAGGCAAGGTCAGCAGTGGCCCATATGCCTCACCCGAAAAAAGGCCATTTTTCACCCTAATATATATTTGAGCTAGAGGCAAGAAAACATGGGCGATTACGGGATTAAGTACAATGGCCGAAACTAAATTACCATTGATGTGGTCCTAAATCCTGGATGATGTAGTCCTTGTAATAAGAGACCACCTACATTTTGTTCTGTGATTAGATTATACAAATATATTTATCGCAGCTCTTCCAAAATACTAAAAAGAGTGGTGTGTTTTCATAAGCTTCTCCCTGATGCACATCCCTAACCAAACCTGAAAGAAAATATCTATTAATATTTGATCTAATTTTCCTCTCCCATCTGCCTCCCACACCTTGGAGGAGCCAGAGGAGCTCAACAAGTATAAAGAAAATTCATTATTCCTTTTGCAGAAAAAAGAGGACAAGTATTTAGCTACTGTTCACACGTCTCTAATTGATCTTTCCGAGTCTTCTTCATTTCTGAAGGGTGGGAATTATGGGTCCCTCGGGTTCACGGCTGTTCAGTCAAGACGGGGAGTAATTTACCTAATTTACCGAAATCATAACCCATTTGCCATATAATACATTGTATGGCATTTTAGCAGTAGACTACCTGCTGAGCCTGGAGGTGGAGTGCACAGAATGGTAATGAAATAGCGGTGCGTTTTGGAAATGTGAAGTGCTAAGTACATACATGGCACCGCCTTATTATCGTAGCCTTGCTTTATTTAGGTGTGAAGAATACGAATTTTAATTTATATCTCAATCTACAGAAAGGATTGGTTTTTAAAGAGTTCTTTGGTTACGTCGGTGTAAACTTTTAAAAGGCTCTATTTTCTGCAATGAAAAATAATCTGAATATATATATTTATATATATACACACACACATACACACACATATATATATATATATATATATGTATATGTATTTGTATAGGTATAACTGAGTCACTTTGCTGTACACCTGAAACTAGCATTGTAAATCAATTACACTTCAAAAAAAAATAAGAATTTTAAAAAATGCACTGGAGGAGTCCCTGGCACATATGAAATACTAAATAAATGTTAGTTTTAAAAAATAAAAATAAAAGGCTCTATTTTCACACAGTTTTAAAACTTTTTTGGAGCAACTGGTGCGAAGTGTTTCAAGCCGTTTGAATTAATCACGCCGATTTTTCTGAAGGGAAGAGAGCCTGTGAGCTGAGTAGATTGTGTTAATGTGAAAAATTAATAAACTTCTACTTTATGGTTCCAGGCGGGCCATTAGAACAGTAACTGTCTCTTTTACAGCACTCTTAGTAACCCCGAATAACATCTGTGGCAACACCACGTGGAGAAGTAGTGCTTTAGGAGCCTCTGGATTAAAACCAAGAGAGCCACCAGAGTGGCAGACATGCACCCTGCTCAATGTCATGGCTGCGCGTCTCAAAGTGGCACTGCCCGTTAACGGCTGTGCAGGTCAAGAACTGAGTAAAGCCGTGGAAACTGTGTATGTATATGGGGCGGGGAAGCTGGGAAGAGAGCAGCCAAATCACAAAGAAACTCCAGCCTCTGGGATCTGTTTTGTGAAACTAGGGGTGGTTAATGGCAGTAACAACAATGGCACGTAATCAGTGAGTCCAGACGCCCAAACCTCTCTTACTTCTATTGGCTCTTCATAATAACATTTGTGAAAAGAAGTGAGTCATGGGCAGTCTAGCTTAGAATTTGGCATCTAAATATTCATTTGTCATTGAGCAGATGAAAACTCAGATAACCTCCTCAACTGAGTGAGTTCTGAAGGTGCTGTGGTATCCGCTGCAGTTGGAAAGGGAAGGGGACGAAGAGGTGATGCTGAATTTAAGCAACTTCTTGAATAGAGGGGGATGGTCATTTTGGTTTAAGATAGCCTGGACCCAGTGGTCAAAATGTTCCACAGGAGAGATACTTGGGTGAGCATAAAAATAAAACCTGTAAGCCAACCTCCTGTGAGATGTCAACAAAAATAGGATGTGAAAATAAATCCCATTGATTAATGTTCTTCTTTCTTCTCATAACCACAGAACTCCAGTTAGAGCAAGGGATAAAAGCCTGGCACAATCCTACGTGCAGAATACGTGTCCCTATCTTTAGCCGTCCAGGGGCTCTTATTTAAACTGTTGCTCTGTCTGTCCTCTGAGGCTGCCCTACCACCTTTTCACTATTTCTAGCTCCATCTATTCCAGCCTATTTCCAGCTGCTGTTCAGAGGAAAGGCCACAGCAATTATCTCCTCCACACATAATTCGCCTTGCTGTGACCATCTTTGGACTGCCAGTCTGTTGAGTGTGCATGTCTGTTCTCTTTCTTCCACGTGGCTAGAAACTAACCTGACCCATCCATCCCGGGTAGGATGTGCTACCTCTGCATGCCTCCACTCAGCTGACCCTTTAAAAGTCCTATCTCCCACTGAAATTTCTTTCCCCCTTGGCAATTTGACATCTCAAAGAGACCAGAACGTTTTCCTTTCTAATATTTAAAACTGCATTCCAAAGAAAAGTAAGTAATGCTGACTTCATCATAAATACGAAGACAGTCGTAGTCCATAGTGAAAGGAGTGTGGTGTTTGGTCTCTGTATGGACAAATTCAATTTCCTGGGACAGTAGGCTAATGGCATCATCACTCAGCATCAGCATCCCCACCTGTAAAATGGGAACTTAATAATCACTTCGGAAGATTATTCTGAAGATTAACTGCAGTAACAGAAGGCGCAGACCATCCCACATTTTAATGCGCAGAGGGAGCACCTGGGAATCTTGTTACAACACAGATTCTGACTTGGTAGATCTGGAGTAAGTCCCCAGACTGCACCTGTAACAAGCTCCCTGGTGAAGCTGATGCTGCAAGGCACGGGCGATGTGATCCGTAGGAAAACTGGGAAGTGCTGCGTAAAAGACCTTCAGTCCTTTGTCACGGCACAGCCCTTTGGTCCAACAGAATCTGGAAAGATTCCTCTACCACTGTGTTCATCACTCAGGTCTGTGTCAGAAAGCACACTTCCAGAATTATTTCTCTGCATTAAATACTAAGTGTGGGAACAGGCTTTCCAGAAGACACTATAAAAAAATATTTACACCTATTACTTGTAGATTTCCACTAGCCGTTTCCTTCTCTTTTTACTCTTAAAGAGCTTGGTAATGTTCATGTCCAGACATCAGGAAAAAAGTCACTGCACTTTCTCCTCTCTGAGTGTGTAGGAGAGAATCAGTGGTGGCATTAAAAGTTAGATCTGAGTGGGTGGTAGGATCCACGTGTGATGGACATGCCAGAGTTTCCAGAGAGAACGCCAAGCTGAAGAGGAAGAGAAAGAAAACCAACAAGATACTCTTGGGGAAGACGGCTACCGTGGGTCACCCTAGCTTTGCTAAGGTCTGCTTGGTTCTCCAGGAAGAAATGAGAGTCTTTAACTGGATGTGGGACCCTCCAGAGAACTGCCCTTGGGCAACAGCTCCTTCACTCACAGACAGAGGCTGATGCAGGGAGAAGGTGGAATAGTGATGCCTGGGGTCTATGATGGAGCATTCTGCCCCACCACGAGCAGCAAGAGTGATGCTCCTTTTAGCAAACACGTCCAAAGAGGCCAGAACAAATCCAGCTGCAGAAATGGCAAGTATCAATCTCAAAGGCTGGCAGCAGAGCAGGTGGCCCCAGGAGGGAAGGCCAGGGAGGTGGACTGCTATCACCGATGTGATAAATGGGAAAGACAGCCCAGCTCTACAAGAGGGTGATGAGAAACCGGTCAGAGCTGGGTAAGCATCTGAGCCATTTGGAACGGTGACAAAGCTGCCGGGATCAGACGGCCTTAGAGTGTGTGGTCCCAACCACCTGGGGCTGGATGAGGAGGTAACAGCCAGGCGGGGAGGAGATTGGAGCTCCCGCTGCCCATCACGCCCACGAAAAAGATGGCTCAGAAGTAGGAAAACACCACATGAGGGTGCAAAGAGAAGGCACTGAAGGAAGTCAGAGCTATTTAACTCACACGTGCACATGCACACAGTCACAGAGGCAAATTGGGCTGGGAGTTTCTTGGTGCAGAAAAGCAATCAGCAAGGTAGCACGGAAAACTGCTGAAGGAGAAATATTACAAATGGGAAAGGTCTGACAGGTTAGCCAGGCAAGGAGATGAGCAGATTAGAGAAGGGATTGAAAATGCACCAGCCCTAATACTGGTCTCATGGGGCCAGAGGATGAGTACACACCTAGGAGGAAGCTAATAACACCAGAGACAGACTCAAATTTGGAAACGGCTGGAGAACACCCAATCACATAGTCTTTGCAAGGCTCGATGATTCTCTGGGGAGAAAACTAAAAATAGACACAAACTGATTGATCTAGGAGGACAGACACACACAAGCACAGATTTACTGGTATAAGGAATACATGCCAAGGTCTGGGGGTAGACAATGCTATCAAAACTCAGAGGAAGGAACTGTTACTGCAGAATCAGGGAGGTCCCCAGAGAGAAGGGAGCTCCGAGGGGCAGGGACAGTGACTAGGTGTCTGATGCTTAAGGTGTTAACATGAAACCAGTGGACATCACCATGCCCTTATCTTAAGAGAAAAATGTTTGTGATACATTTAGGAAGTGGCAAATAGTAACCAAAAGGTTACAAGACGCCTCCTAAATTATTTTGCCTTTTTGAAGAGTCTCTGTCAGAAAAATTTCAAAATCTGCTGCTTTATTAACACTGTCACATAGGCATACAAGCCTGAAGTGAAATGGAGAACCAATTTAATTATCTAAAATTGTTACACGTAGCATATCACCGCTGTCTAATTGGTGTCATTTCTTCAAAAAGTGGTTTTGCAGGGAGTGAATTTTAAGAGTAATTGTAGCAACTGCTTTTGCCTATATCAAGGTTTCTGAACCTGGGCACCATGACATTTTGGACCAGATAACTCTTAGCTGTGCACTGCAGGGTGTGCAGCAGCATCTCTGACCTCTCCTCACTCGCAGCACCCACCTCCAGTTGTGACAATCAAAACCATCTCTAGGTATTAACAAACATTCCTCGGGGTGCAAACTTATTACCACTTGAGAACCCGTGGTCTCAAGTTTATCTAATTCTAGTTGCCTAGCTAGCAGCACTGCACAGGTAAATGCAAGGCTTACAACCATAAGGAAATAAAGAATTTTATGCATTGATGGAAAGACGGAGTTTGTAACTACTGAATACCTTCTAAGGATTTTCTAAGACTCTCTGATTCTGCAAGAAACTCTGCTGATCAAAAATCAAAGCAGCCTTACATCACGCATTTCATTAGTAGCTTCTGCTTTTCAATTCACTTGTGCCCCCTAGACCTTCATGTGTGACTTTTTACCACCTTGGTGCTCTGTGATTGCCAGAGAGATCACAGGGAGGATGACAACCGCTGAGTCTCAGCGTATAACCGTTATTGAAGGCTCCATCCTAAAATATGAAAGAATTCCATTTGATTTCTTTTTTAAAAAGGGACAAAATAGGACTCACCGAGTATATGAGTGTTAATTACTTTTGATGACACAGTGAAATTAATCAGATTTAGGGAAGAAAAGCCCAGAGTTAAATTTAAAGGAGAGATTACAAACTATTTCTTGACTGTCTACAACTGTTCTGCAGTTTCTCTAGTGCTTTGCCTTTTCATCAACTACTACAAAACACACTCCTAATGTGTGATAATTCATGCAGGGTTCTCTTAATGTGCTTCTGTTGTGATGGATAAGCAATTTTTATTGCACTGAAGAAAGGATTTCTTTTTACCAAATTGTTGTGCTCTGTAAGCAATGCAAAATTGGACTTGATATGTTCTGAAGGGCACTGAATTAGGTCAAACTCAGTCCCAGCGTCCACTGATCCTGGAGCCTTCATTACCTCATCTGTAATACGGGACAGATAATAACTTCCCTGCCCTTCTCACCCAAACGAGATTCAAACGAATGAATGCATATGAAATCAACATGAGTACTATACACATATAAGAAATAGGTATTATATTCAAACATGACTCTGCAGTTAAGACTTCCTCTACCCAAGGACTTCAGTGAAGTCAAAAGAGCTTTATTAAAAAACATTACTGAATGCAAAATAACTTTAATTAATAGATTTTCTATAATTTTTTCTAGATATGCATCTGTCAAGAATCTGCTTAAGTATGAAGATATTAAAAATGAATAAATAAAAATGAAATAAATCTTCAGATTATCCATAAACCTTATTAACAAGAATAGACTCAACTGACTGTCTCACCATTACAGGAGAGTAAATAAATACACACATACAGACATACGTGCTTAATCTATGATTCACTTCAAATTCTTTTGTGTTTTTGTTTATTTGCCTATGTCCAGATGGCAGGACTAAACTGCTGCTAGTGGACAGATGTTAGAGAGCTGAGGAAAACTGAAGGATGGATGGTCAGGGCATATGAATTCCCCTTCGCTAATTTCCCTCCCTGGAGTCTCCAGGCCAGTCGACATACGGGCCAGTACAATCCACAGGTGAGATCAGACGGCACTCCTGCAAACTGCAGGCCTTGAAACAAATCCACTCCTAATACTTGTTTTTGACTATGCAGCTTTAAGAAATAGATTAATAGTGTATTGAATCCTAACGTCCATAAATGATTAGCAATCATTAAACTTCTCTCAGATTTTGACTTGTTTTTATCTTCAGCCAATTCTCCTTGCATTAAAGAACCATTTATGCCAAAGGAACATGAGGCAAAGGGGAGGGAGAAAAAGCTGCCTCAGAATGAATGACTACATTCAGCCCTATTGATAATATTTGTTTTTCTTTAGTGAAATGATATTATACATTGTCAAAAGAACCACTCCTTTACACTAATAGCATCATAGGGCGTTTAGGCAAAAATGAGATGTGAGAAGCAGGAGGGACATTTCTTCCTTTGGTTCCTCTTGAATATAAAAGGCACCCAGTGCACATCGAATCAGAATAAGGAGAGCACATCAAAGAAGCTAAAAATCTGCCGCTGAGCCGCAAACATCCACAGATATCAAAGGAGACCCAAGTGAGCAGGATAAACCTCCAGCTTAGGTGGTCAGACCTGGGCCTGTCTGCTCCTGATCCTGAAAGTGATGTGTTATTAACAAAACAACAAGACAGGTGCAGCATGTGGGAGATAAGCCACCTGGGAGCCAGGGACCAGGGGCAACAAAAAGGAGCAACAATGTTTGCAGAGCTTGGACAGAACCGAAAAAAATGCTGTCAGGGAGAGAAGATAAAAGCAGCAAACAGGGCAACGAGGGGTGTGCTAGAGATAAAACAGGAGAAAGGGGAATCAGCAGAGGCAGTTCTGACATCTCCAGTGCTTTACTGAAATGCACGTGGGTTTTCAAGAGTCTGAGTCTGAGGGATGATTTCTCCAGCTGAGCTCCAAGGGCTCGAGAAGCCAGAGGGATGGAGAGACTGAAAGGCATCTTCCCTTCCACGAGAATGGGCAGCGCCAGATCAAGTAGGGTTTTGCTCTTTACGGAGCTCACTGGTGGTGATGCTGCCTAGGGAGGAAAGGCTTGTGTCCCAGGAAGACTGTTGCGGTCCAGGAATTGAGGATTCACAGTCAGGCTGAGCAAAGCCACACCCTCTGGACACAGTTCCTGCAGGAGAGCTCAGCAAGAATTTCAACTGGCCTTCGAACCATAAACAGTCAAGCCTGTCTAATGCTCTGAAACTACAACATAGTATTTAGCTGTAAGATGAACCAATCTTTTTTTTTTTTTTAATTTAAGAACACAGGAAAAAAAACAGAAGTTTTTTTTGTTTTGCTTTGTTCTGTTTTTTCCCTGTTGAATATGCCACACCGAGCTCAGCCTGGGACACTAACTGGATTCTCAGCAAATATCCGTTCAATGGATAAAAGAAAGGGGGAGGAACATACCTGTAATCCAGCCCCCCCCCAAAAAATGTTCATTCATTGTTTCTGAGAAAGTGAATGCTGACTTTCTTTAAAGTTCTATTCCTGTTTCTTTTTTGATTTCTTATCATGTATTTTTTTTTCCATCAGTTTTTACCTTTGGGTCCAAAGCAGTGGTTCACAAACTATTAACAAGCATTCAAAATCTTCCAGAGAACTTATAAGAATGCTGCTTGCTGGGCCCCATCATGAGCATTTCTGATTTCAGACTTCCCCAGCATAAATGGAATCAGATTTCTGATCCAGTAGGTTTGGGCTGGGGTCCTGGAAATAGCATTTCAAACAAGTTCTCTGCTACAGGCATGTCAAAGCATCTTCATAAGATGGACTTCAATGTGTTTCCATCTTCTGATGAAGTGATGGGCTGATTTCCCCCAATTTTGTGGGATGAACCTAAAGCACTTTTTCTGATCAAAATACATGAATAAGAAAATTGTAAGTTTCAAAAAGAGTCGGATATTAAAAGAGAAGTAAGAAGTTTTATAGAAAATGTTTTAAAGTGCCCAGTGAAAGTAGTGGTGCTCTCTGCTACAGCCTCGGGTTTTCTAAGTTAAAAGATTTATTATTTGAGACTGTCTTCCCCATCACTAAGTTCGCTGCATGAGTTCTTTCAGCATTGTTTTATGTCTTCCTGAACAACGGTGTTTCTCTCTAACTGAAAATTCCCTATTGGAAATCATGGAATTGGGAAGCTATATAAACTGGCTTATTTCACAGAGGTTTTGCACAGTTCCCCTTTACCATGTGCATTATGCAGTAGAGACGTGAATGAATGCAGGGTTTTACTGTCACCCTCCACAGACTCCTACCTCAATCTCAGTGCTTCCAATCACATTCATCATCCCAAGTTTTCTCTTTCCCAGCAAACAGAATCATCAGCTAAGAACCTCTGAGTCACACTGGACTCTTCCATCTCCCCACATCTCACATCCAATTGGCCAAAGTATTTTTTATTCTACCTTTAAAAATATGTTGCATCTATATTCTTCCCCCTCACCACTGCTGCTTTAGTCCAGGAATATATCCTCATTCACAGAGACCATGGCCGAACCCCCCTGAATAATCTCCCATCTTCAGTTTCTCTCCACTTTTACTTTCCTTTCACTCAGTAGTCAGCATTATGTTTCTAAGAGGTGTGTTCCCGTTACTTTCATGCTTAAAAAACCTCCTGAGATCAGGCTTCTGTTGGGCGTACAAAACGCCTTTTGGGTTCAGCTTGGTCCTGATTCACCTTTTCAGGACAGCTTCTGTCCCACGTATATTTTACATATACTTCATGCTCTACAATTATCTGCTTTATGCTCTGCACAGCCTGCACCTTTCCCTCTACTTTAAATGTTCTTGGACACCTTATCCACCTCTCAAATCCTATAAATCCTCCGCGCCCAGCTCAAAAGACATTCTTTCTTTCTATTCCCAATAACCTACTCGTTTCTTGACTTGATTGAGTAACAGCTATTTTTCCTTCTACTCTATAAGCTCCTTAAGAGCAGGAACCAGATTTTAATTACTTTTGGATTCCCCACAGTAATACATGTTGGAGCATATCTATGACGGTTACTAGTAAGAAACAAATGCAGCCCTTGAGCGGGATAGAATTAAATCAAGGTTTGTCATAACGTCTGTCTGAATGAGTGCTATTCTGATGGAATGACAGTGCTGCCTAATTAAAGATTTAAAAACACAACTACCTTGTGACTTAGATTAGACTTAGTTGATCAAAACAGATCAGAGGGGACCCTACGTTGATGTATGTTTTTCAGGCACATGAACGATAAACTCAAAGAGACCCATGATAAATTCATTCAATTATGTGAAAAGTGTCCACATAGCCAAATAAAGTAAACTAAAGAAACAACTTTGACGGTGAGAACTCATGAATATGCTCTTACCACTCTGGTATCAAATTTTAAGAGTGCATTAGCATCTTAAAAAGCAGCAAATGTGTCCTAGAATACTCAAGGGGTAATATAAACTGGTAAAAAGGGCACTGGCTTTGAATTCACAAATACTTTGGTGTGAATCCCAGCTTAGCCACTTAGCACTTGGGTGCTTTTGAGCATTTATTTAATCTGTCTTATTCTGAGTGTCCTTATAGTAACATAGAGATAATAACACCTATCATATGGGTTGAAAACTAGACTAAATGAGACAACATGTATAAAACGCTCAGCACAGTGCCTCGTACTTAACAGGCACGTAGCAAATGAGCCTCAGACACAGTTACGAGGACACAGGAAAAAATTGGTCACTCTTTGCGTTACATAAATGTGCATATAAATTTTGAAAAGGCATGGCGGCGTTTAGATAGCAGAATTAGAGAACCAAAGAGAGAAGAGAAGTTGGTGATGATGGAAGGAAGAGACTGGACCAAAGTGTTCACCCAGCTCTAGAATTTCCTCCTCTAAATCATAACAGGTATGGGGTATTTCAAAGGCAGCCTACTGCTTCTACTGTGCGCATATGTGCAGCTTTACTAACCACAGATTTAATTCCCCATTGTTGAATTACACGTTCTGCATCCCAAAACTGTTTCCAGGGGTTAAAGAAAATGTAGTTGGATTAATAACATACCTGATGATGGAAGAGCCAGAGTCTTTTGTTAGCTTGTTTGTCTGGTGCTTTATTTCAGTGAAATAAACATTTCTAAAATTATAATTAATTACGACGGCTTCCTCTGTCTCCACAAAATGCCTAGTACCAAGTTTATACTCTGCAGTAATTTGGTAACAATAATGCTAATGATGACAATAATAATTTAAACCACTAAATGGCTCAATTAAGAGCACATGTGATTAAATCACCCATTAAACTCTAAAAACAGGTGTACAGTTTATTGTTGTTGGGCTTCATTCCTCCACATTAAAACACACATCTTCTCTGAGTCAAGTGCATCTCCCTTCAACTCTGCCTAAGACCATTCTTTCTATGTATGTTGTAAACTTTGAATTTCCCTCCCTACTTCTGATAAACACCTTTGTTGTATTTTCAGCTAATCTCCCTATGGCACAGAAGTAGAAATTTATTTTTCTACTTTTCCTGCACTAAACACTGCTAACATGGTCTCTGAAATCTTCATATAAAAGAGTCAAAGATTAGGTCTTCGACTTAAACACAGTTCTGTGCAACATCTGCCATGAAGCAGGATGGCAATGGATATTCTCAGAGAAGGAAATTAGAGAGCTGATTAATATGCAGAGAAGCAATGTTGGCAGATGCAGAAGTAAGAGGAAGGGGATGTGGGAAGAAAGAAGAAGAGAGAAGTTTAACTAGATCTTTAAAAGCGAGTGGCAAGGACAGTATAGCGTTCCAAATGCCAGGCCAGGGGGAATGAAGACACAGGCAAAGCAACCAAGACAGCTGGGTCCTAGAAACGTGACCTGGATGAACGAGAGCTGGTTTGGTGGAGTGTCTGCCTCCTGGTTTCACATCAAATCTGGAGAACACTACTTAGTGCGAGATGAGACTGAGTGCTTCACAAGATGTGAAAAAAAGCATTCTCTCATTTCTAGGAGTAAGAAAAGGCCCTGAGCTACGAGAAGATGAAGAAAAACGGAGTGAACGTGTTGTGATGTAAGCAGTTGACCTGTGAGAACCGGTAAGTGCAAATATTGCTCCTCACAAGGGGAATCATGCCTGAGGGCAAGGGATCTCTTAGAACAAAAGATAAACAACAAGTTCATAGTGTCTAGCACAGGGAACTATACTCAACATCTTATAGTAACTCATGGTGAAAAATAATATGAAAACAAATATATGTGTGTCTATGTATGACAGCATTATGCTGTATATCAGAAATTGACACAACATTGTAAAATGACTATATTTCAATAAAAAAATTTATATATATACATAAAAAAGAGCAAAAAGTGTATTTCTCATCAGTATCTGCAGCCACACATCCTCGGGCTCCTTACAAAGTTGTGTCAAACGGCTGAGACTCAGATCCTGTACCAGGTAAACCCAATATTTTGCTTGATATAACTGACTTGAATCTAAATTTCATCATCTAAATTTCTCCCATTCTTTCTTCCTTCTCTTCTTTTCTCTTCTCTTCTCGTCTCTCTCCCTCCCTCCTTCCATTCCCACCTCCTTCCCTGTCTTTCTCTGAAAAAAAAAAAAAAAAAAAAAAAAAAAAAGAGTCCTCAAAAAATGAGTAGAAAGTAAACAGGGATAAATAAACCTGGACATAGTACAAGGAAAAAGGATGTATTGACCTTAACGGGGTCCAGCCTGGATTTGTCACCTGGTGGCTATGTGACCTTGGACAAACCACTACACCTCTCTGGGCTTCAGTTCCCTCTTCATTAGAAGGAGGAGGCGAAACCAGATCATCTCTAATCACTCTCCCAACTGTAAATACTTAGAGAAAGGGTAAGAACTTAGATTAAGGAACTAGATCTGGATTATGGTACCAACTACACAGTTAACTTACTATATGTAATTTTTGAATCTCAGTTTCCCAAATCTATAAAATGTAACAGTGGCATCTACATCATAGGATTATTGTCAGGATTAAGTGCTATTAATCATGTCAAGAATTGAGAATGGCACCTGGCACATAATAAGTGCTCTAAAAACCTCATTTATCATTTTTAACCTTAATGGCTTTTTTGTTACTATGGGCAGAGCTACTTCTTCGCCTACAAATTCAATTTCTCTCATAGCAGAGAAGTAAAGTTATATTCCAAAGCCTATTTGACAATATAAAATAGCATGAGAACCAAGCGATTTACAGATCTCTATCTATTCACATGTTGGTCACACAGATCCTCTAAAGAGACTAAATGAAACAGATCTTCAAAAATTCCCTTTTCAGAACTGTCAGTGGATGTTAAACATTATCAGGTCTATTGAACAGATATTTGCCTTATGGATTTTTTTGTTGATAGTTGTTGCTGGTTATAGATTTGTTTGGAAAGCTATTCATTTTCCTTTTTGGGATTTATTTCTTGGAAAACAGACACTCTTCCTTGGAATAAATAAAACTGACCATTTTGCTGTTGATTATCAGGCCACATTTCAGTCTAGATATGTTCCTTGCACCGATGAGGCCCTTCTGCCATGACCCTGATGTCTAGGTTTACAAAGGGGAGAGAAAGATAGTCAAAGATGTCACTTGGGGCACAGCTTTAGCTTGAGCTGTCAAGTTGAAGTAAGTGAAAAAAAGTAAGTAAAAAAAAAAAAAAAATCCTGACAGTAGAACAAGCTTTAGTAAGGAGCTGGGTTCTTCCTCCTCTGTTCTTCTTCCAAGGGAAATAAGTGTGCTTTACATGATGGGCCGGAGAACACAGCTTCTGACCAACACCAGGGTGTGTGGTAAGTGCTGTGGTGGGGATGACATAAGCTGCTCAGGGAAAGCTGTTTCAAAACCACACTTTCAACTCAAATCCGGTCCTAGAGATCTCTAAGGTGATTCTGAGAAGTAGGGACTAAGTGCTTCTATGGGAGCATGAAACAGTTAGAGAAAAGAGCTCCCCTAAGAAAAGAGGTATGAGATCTTCATCAGCCCAACATTTAGGGTAACAGCTGATACTGGAAAAAAGGGAGCCACAATGCTGATGGAGAACATTAACCTTTACTGACTATGCTGCACGAGCACATGCAATAAAGGTTTATTCAATTCTCCTCACAACCATGGGAGGTAAGTATTAGCTCCCTTTTAGGTATAAAGACTTCAGTTACCATAAGCCAAAGTCACATAACTGGTGTATTCAGTGGGGCTGCAGTTCAAACTCAGTCTACCTACCTCTGAAGTCTCTGCTCATTCTGGGAGAGTCATAGCGTTCTCTGTGTATGGATGTATGGAAACTAGAGCCTTTTGATGGTACCTGGTATAGTTGAGGCCAAAAGCCTTTGCATTATAGCACCAAACTTGAAATCACTACAGACACTAACTGGAACTCTGCGATTCAAGCATTAATTTTGATTTAGGAAAGGGACCATTCTAATGTATGGAGACATGGCCCATCACGGGCCTTAGAGCCCTACAACACCCAGAGGTCCATCTGGGGGTGATGACAAGGGAAGCAGAAAGAGAAGAGGGGTCCCACCTTAGACACACTTGGCTCCCTGTTCCATCAGTACCTCAGAAGGAGGGGACTGACAAGCAACAGCAGAGCTACATGAATTTTGCTGGTATATTATGTTGTAACATAGTTTAAGCTACTGTGGTTTATTAATTTTCTGATAGAGAAAATATCTAGACTTATCAGCACTATCCAACAAGTGGCTGGGGAAAAAAATGGGGAATAAAAGGAAAACAGGAAATGAGAGCGATAACGAGGGAAAAAGAGAAATTAAAAAACTAAAACGATACGTTGGCAATGATCTTAGGTTTGATGTACAGATGGAAGCTTTTCCACATACTGGTCTAGACTGAATCCCATCTAGACGATCCACTTCCATTTTCCCCACCTACCTAGTCTCCCTGGATGAACTGACAGGTGTAACTATGAAAGACTCCACACAGTTTAGAAGCAGTTGGCCGTTTCTTGAATAGGATCGAGGTACACTCTAGTTGGAGTGTTGGCTCAGAAGTCGTCACGCTCTGATTTGGCTCTACCATCAATATCACTCCACGTGACTCAAAGCAGGTCATCCATATCTTAATTTGGGAAACACTGAGAGAAAAAAACAGACTGCACTTCACTGCATAGGTATTCTTAAAAAAAAAAATGCATGAAACATACCATAATAGCTAAAGGCTTTTCCTGTTTGACCCTCTTGCTTCCCCTATAAACTCTGTCCCTCAAGGAACAGGGATGGGGATTACAAGGAATCCTGTGAGACAGGAGGGTTCAGTAGCTGGAAGCAAGGACTTGAGAGTCAGAAAGATGTTGATTCTGGTCACTGCTGTGTTCCTAGCTCTGGGGCACAGACAAATGGCCCTCCTCCAACGCGTACCCCCAACCCTGATCTCACTTCCTTATCTGTAAACTGGTACTAACAGTACCCAGCACAAAGGGTTAAGCTACGTAATATGGAGCACACCCGCTGACACACAGTGGATGCTCAGTAAATGGTAGCTTTTAATATAATCCTTAGCAGTGAAGTCAATTTGTCTATAATGGGCTCCAAGGCAACTCAAATCCAATTAGAAAGTTAATAAAATTAGCAAACAAATTTACATAAGCATAAAAGTTCATCAACATATGCAAAAGGAGCCCAGAACAAGAATCTACTGAACTCTCCCCACCCACTGAGCCACGTCCTGGTTCTCACAGCAAGTGTGAACTAGAAACAAGTCTTGGAGGAGAAAGGGTCTTGGGAAAAAATGCCTGCCATTCAGAGCAGTACCAGAGGGTTATTTTAAACTCGCACCATATTACTGCCTTCATAAAATTATCTTATTTTTTACAGATGAAAAAAGAAGGTCTCGATTTAAGCATGTTCAAGAAATGTGTTTCAGTCCCAAAATATATTTCACTTTAAATTCCCTGCTGCTCATTATTTTTTTTTTCCTTTTCAAAGCAGCTCTTACTCATCAATGCCATAAACTACAACAACTGAAGACAGATTCGGGAGTTCGATTTGAAAACAATCCACAGCACATATGTACGAACAGAAACTAATTGTCTTTTTAAAAAAAAAAACAATTTGTTGTCTCATCCTGTCCACTGACAAAATGGTTTTCTTTTCTTTCTTTTTTTTTCTGAAAGGGCAAAAAATCATGAGGGAACATGAGGTAGAAAGAGCCCTGCAGACTTCATCTCAGCCATTTATTTCATCTTCTGTGTTCATGAACTGGGGATTTAAAGGTCTGCGTAGCCAGGAGGCCTCAGGCTGATGTATCCACCACACAAGGACAGGAGCCAGGTGGTCCAAATGCTCTATGACCCAGGGCTCGGCTCTACCCAGAATTCCTCCCCACCTGTCAGAGTCCAGGCTTAAACCCCAGCCCTCCATGGGGGCATGCCACATACCATGTCTAAAGACATCTCTTCTTCTGATGGACTGTCCAGCATGGAGTCTCAGCACTGCTGTCTGCACAGCCCTGTAAAGGTTATCTGGGCACGCTTTTACCTTTTCCCATCAAGGACTGCTAACCACTCACAGGCAGGGCTGTATCATTTATCCCTTTTCCCATAGGATCTAATAGAGAGTCTGGGACACGGTGCATCTCCTATACATATTTCCTAATGCAGTAAGGGAGGGGATGAATCCATGCGACCTAAGAAGGGAGTTAGGGGATCAAGATGAACTTTCACTTTTCTGACTCAGCTTGTCAAATAAATTAACATCACTAGAAGGCCCCTTCTTTTTGGCTCAAATCTGTCTTATTTAACATAGGCCTGCAAATTTAAGGTCCTATTACCACTGGCCAAGCACTCCTAACGGTGGCTAAACGAAGCCCTAGAAAACACACGAGTCTGGAATTGGCTGGTGACTGACTTTTCTCATTTTTTTTTTCTATCGGGTGTTTTCTGTTTATTAATAATACCTGCAATATCAGGACTGCCAGTCGGTGGAGCACTTAGTGAGGAAAGGAAATAGACTTGGACAAGTGTGCTTAGCTGTTGACAATTTGTTTCTGAACAAGCTTTAGGCCCGGGGACAAGTGGACTAAAGAACAGCACCTGACCTTTTGTTTCTGTTTATATGTCCCTCATCAATTGTCTGGAGTCCAGCGAAACCTGAAAGGGAAGAACTAACGATAGAAGATGCAGACAGGGCTGCCTCCTCTCAAACCAGGTTTTTCGTTTCCAAGAGCAGTCCTCATGATGCCGGTTCAGTTCTGTCTTCCAACGTGGCAGGACCATACAGGCTCCCTTGACGTTCCCAGTCATCTGTCCCTCTGTGCTCCCTCAGGCTTATGCACTTATCAATCTGCCTTGCATTTAGTCACCGCTTACAAGGACATCCCTCCTGCTAGATTATAGATTCCTTGGGGGCAAGGAACCCGCTGCCTTCAGCTCGACACACTTCATGATGCTGGCACGGCATCCTGCTTATGGTCCGCACACCATAATTGTGTGTCAAATGGAAATTAGCATCAGCTTTTGGTACTTTGCCTATCATGTACTCCCTTGAAGCTCAGAACACATCACAGGAGATGGATGCTTTCCAGAGATTCTCATCACTCCCGAAATCAGAGGCACTGTGCCACACTGAAAACCAACTTCCTCAAGCCATCACACAGTGTAACTGGGAACAGCCAGGCACCTTATGTTTTTTTATGCCAGATGAGATGATATTGGAAAAAAATATATGAAAAGGTTATGAAGGGTCCAGATGGCTTGTAACAGGGCTGTAAACAACCTGACATGTCCTCCAAGATATAAAAATATGTCATTTTTAAACCCACACAATGATAATGGGAAACCCTCAGCAATTCTGGCAAAGTCAGACAAAGCATTTGGGGAAGCCCCTGTCAGTCTTTTAGCATATGTAGAACATAGACTCGCAGATTTTATGTCTCTCCCCACACGTCTGAAATTGCATTTGCAATTCACTGCTTAGAACTAACGAAAAGACTAATTTCTTGGTCTATAGTCCCCGGCAATCGCAGAAACACGCCAACCAGTTTCCCCTGCCTCTTGCAGCCCAAGATTGTGTTAGAGAGAAGCATAAACCAATTAAATGCCAAGAACAATTAACTTCTGCATTTTTCAAGCAACATAGAATGAGAAAATTTTATAGTGCTCCTATAATTAAAGTTAATAAAAGTGAATGCCAAATTCCCCAAAGGAAGTCATGCAGGTTCCTACAGACCACAACATACAAAGATTCTCCAGCTTGTGAGTTTCATGGCTTCATTGGAAATGTCATAGGGACTGGTCTCTTCTTGTTTTTCACAGCTACCTATGCAGTGAATTCACCACTTTGTTCTCCCGTGAAAGATAATGAGAGGAGAATCCCGCTGGATCATAAGACAGAGAGGGGGCTGACCCACCCACTCCGGCTATTTGAGACCCAGGAAGGCAGAGAGAATTCTGTGCTCACTGATAGCAAGCCAATGAGATGGGGAATAAAAAAAGGAGAAATGTGAGCGAAAGCTTCGAGTCAAAGGAAAAAAAAAAAAAGTCCTATTAAAGTCTCATTTTAAATCCATTTCAAGGCAGAGGGAAGGGTTTAAAATTGAGGAAATTGTATCTTCAAGTATCTAACAGATGAAATGTGTGTGATAAACACAAATAGCGATTTTTAAGCATAGAGGTGCACGTGTGTGTAATGACAAATCATTCTATTCAAGGAACATCTTCCTACCAAATAGTCTGCATGTCTATACATAAATATCCAGTGCTTTGTACATAGTTAGAAGGTAAAAGAGAGATGTTCTGAAGAGAAGAGATACTGACGCAAGAAAATACCTCCCTCAGGATCTCATCAAAAACCGGACACTACAAATGCTAAAGCCCAAAACTCTGTCTGTAACCTGCATTAGACTCTTCTAAAGGAGCATGTGTCTTATTTCCTTTGAGGCAAATTAAGTAAAAACCCCAAACAGCGCTACACTGACTAAATTTTGTTAGAATGAATAAGCAAAAAAATTAACATGTTTGTTTTATAGAACATAACCCAAGCTATCAGAACAGGAGGTCAATAGAGAATTGAACATAATTACGCATATGCTACTACCAAGAAATAACTTCTATTACCATTTGATAAAAATAATTCTCTCTATTCATATTTATGATCAGAAGAAGACATAAGGAGAAAGAAAGACCAAAGGAATTTTACAAAATGTGATCATATCATACATGCTATTTATATTAATTAATGTCAGTCATTTAGGCATTTAGACATGGCTACAGAAAACATGAAAGATCCGGTTTGCACTGAAATAATCACTGCCTGTTTTCTTTTTCGTTTTACTATGAAGAGCAAGGCTAGAAATAACATCTTGAAACTACAAGGTTTGCCTACTTCTTAGAGTAAGCTATGTAATGAACACGTTTGGGTTCTCTGTCTAATTTCTTTACTGATCATTTGGGTAATGTGAGTATACCATTTTAAAGCAAAGAAACAAAGGAATGATCTTTTGGGAAAAAGGAATTATAAAAACCTTAACAAACTCAACTTTCCTGCCAAGACATACTGAAGGCAACAGAGATGGTAAATGTCAAATAAGGCAATGTAGGTAGAGTCAATCTATGAGGGAGCTTATTCAAAGGTAAATTTAATAAGTTTGTCTGTGCATGAATACATTGCGATGATGCTATTCCATTTAGTTAAACCTGGGCGAATCAGGTCTTCTAAAAACACATGTGTCAAGCGGTACTCCTGGACACGGAGTTCCCAGAAAAAGGGACACGAAGCTATCATGTATTAAATGCAAAAGAAAGAAAAATCCTGCTGAAGAAACACAACAGTAAAGGTTATGGAAAATACTTTCAGCCAACAAAGTCTATCCAAGGAGTGTGGACAGCCTGGGAGTAAGGCAGAAACCTAGAGATGCCATCGGAATGAGAAAGCGAGCAAATCTAAATTCTGATCCTCATAGCACTCAGCAGTGAGAACCTTGAGGGCACAGGGCTTTGTTCTGCTAGAATATGTAGAAATGAGTTCCTGATTTATTATTTAAAACCTACTGCAGTGACTAGTTCTGAAATAAAATTCGTTTCTGGAAATTATCTTAGAAATTTGGCTTTTCATCAAATTTTAATTGCATATTTGTAAATGTATGTCTGTATAAATATACACATTTGTATGTGCATATACAACATTAGGCAGTTCTTGCATCTCATCCACATTATTATTTCAGCATTTATCACAGCATATTTTACCTTAAAAAAAAAACTTCCTTCTATTGTGTTCAATTTTGGAGGTCAGGGACTGTATCTCATTCACCTTATATCCCCATGTGACAGCATGCATTGCATGTGATAGGCAGGTAATGAATGACTGTTAAATACATTCATAGACAAATAAACAAATAAATACACATACATATACAAGCACACAATCACAGACACACCACACATGTATACTTACTTAGGCACATTTAAGTGTAATTATATATACTCATATACTTAGGAATACATAAGAGCCATTATAGATTACAGTGTAAGTGCTATTACAGTACAAGAGCTTGAGGTGCACAAAAGAGGGAGTACTTCAAGGGAGAAGTGGTATTTGAGTCAGATCTTGAACTATGAGTAAGACTTTAACAGGCGGAGGTGGCAGGAGGGAACTCCAAGCACACAGGACACTTTGAGCATAGGCTGAATGCATGACTGTCTAGGGTCTGGTATGGTGTTCAACTGTGCGTGGTTAGTCAGCAAGGCTGGACAAGTAAGCCCAGTGTTCTAAGCATTTTTCATCTATTAATCTAATTAGTTTTATGAAATTCCTATCAGGTAGGTAGACTGTCATCTCCATTTGACTGATGGAGACACAGCTGCCCAGAAAGTTGCCTGTGGTCATTAAACTAACATGTGGAGGAACCAGGATTCAAACTTAGGCAGTCTGCTGCTGGCTCGACAGTATTAGGTGCTTTGGTATCCGTCATGAATAAAAGAAAGAAGGAAAGTTTCCGTCACTACTGAACATAGCCAGAGACAGCCTCAGGCCAGCAGGCGGACCCCACCTAGAATTAACTCACGTGAGGCAAGTGTCCAAATACCTGGGAACATCTTCCCATTACAAGAATGGGAAGCTGGCAAGGCTCTACTCCTGGGTCCAGAGAGCCCTGGCTGCCCCAGGTAATGAGATTTGCAGATTAACTTGCTTTTATTTCAAGCCAGGTCCAACATCCTGTGTTTGTGTCCAAGCTGGACCAAGCCAACTTCAACACAGGACCAACGAATCAGAAATAAAGGAGAGGCAATGTTATGGAGACCTCCTGAGAGGCACCATGTTCTTTGACAACCTTGGCCCAGACCCTGGATGGATTCGGCTCCCCTCAAAGCTGTCCCACTCCCATTTGTGGGGCCTCAGGCAAGGTACTTCAAACCTCACGGAGCCTGCTTCACAGCCATAGAACAGGAGTGATAGCAACCACGCTTCACGGTGGTTCTCGTGATTGTAGTGCGAAGTCTCTCCTTATGTGGACGACGACCTCAAACTTGCAAGAGTCTTTATTTTTCATAGACTTTATTAAGAGAAGTTTCAGGTTCACAGCAAAATTGAGTGAAGAGTACAGACAGCCCCCATTTCCTCCTGTCCCCCCTCATGCACAGCCTCCCCCAGGATCAACACCCCCCACCAGACTGGTCCATTTGTTACAACTGATGAAGCTACACTGAACATCACTGTCACCCTCAAGTCCAACCTTAGGGTTCACTCTAAGTGTTGCACATTCTATGTGTTCGAACAAATTTATAGTGACATGTGTCTACCATTAGAGGATCATACAGAGCAGTTTCACGGCCCTAAAATTCCCCTGTGCTCTGCCTGTTCAACCCCATCCCCCATCCCCTGGCAATCATCCCTCTTTTTACTGTTTCCACAGTTCTACCTTTTCCAGAATGTCATATAGTTGGAATCGTATGATATGTAGCATTTTATATGTAGCCAATATGTTGATTGGCTTCTCTCACTTAGTAATACGCATTTAAGTTTCCTCAGTGTCTTTTCATGGCTTAAGAGCTCACTTCTTTTTAGTGCCAAATGATATTCTGTTGTCTGGATGAACCAGTTTAATTATTCTGCTGAAGGTCATCTTTGTTTCATCCAGTGTTTGGCAATTAATACATTTTTTGAGATTAAGAGAGATTTTGAAACGGGTAGTTTTCAGGCATTCCCACATCCTCATGTCCTTATGAGGCAATGTAGCACTACAGAGCCGGGCCTTTTGACTAACTGGGATATCCTGGTAACTCTCCTATCATCAGTTGGAGAAGTATATCTAGCTACCTACCACTCACAGAGTCATCAGACGGTGCCCTTAGAAGAGCAATAGTATCTAGAGATTTAGATTCTACCTTTGAGCCTCTGAATCACCTGAACCACCTCTACTGAATTTCCCTTTCATGTTCTCCAGCTGTAAAACAAGGATAATGAAGCTTCCCCTTCCTACCTGACAACATCCTATTGATGATCAGGAATGATACTCACAATCGCTCACATGTGAACTGTTTGTTACCCTTTCTGTACACATTATAATATTGCCCCTCTGCATACCACCACTGTGAAGTAGGCTCTCCACCTAGTCAAAAAATGGCTAAATATCTCATGAATCAGATTTCTCTTTGTTCCCACATGTCACAGTTCAGTCTCTGATGGATTTGTAAAAGTCACCAAGCATGCAAGTGGCATTGTTGGGGCATGGACCCAGGCCACCAGCTCTAAATCCAATGTGCTTTCAACCATGGCAGGTGGCCTTTCAAAGAGGAATAATAAATGTGGAAGTATTAAATTGACCTACATGAAATTCCAGTTCTGTAAGTTAAGGAAAAAACAGTTGAATATCAGCAATTTCACATGGTTCAACTTGATACTTCACAAATGTGTAAAGGTTTATACATACAAGTTATTGTGATAAACTGGCCGATCAGCATTGTCTGCAGATCACTCTTATTCATAATGGAATCAGTTATCTTGAATAGCCCCTCCACTTACAGCTACATGCACCAAATTATTACTTGCTATGGTGTGTATTTCCTCTTACGCAGCTTTATTTTACAGGTGAGGCAGGTGAGGAGCAAAACACAACACATTCCAACAGCCCAGGAAATGTGTGAACTGCTGTCTTAAGTCGAATGCTTCTTTCTGACACCCTTTCCTGAAATAATGAGCCAAAACATTTCTCTCTGTAACAAGAAGTGTTCTGTGCCAATAAGAACGCAGAGCTGTCTTTGGGGAGACATCCCAAGACATTCATTTGACCTTAATGAACAAAGATGGGCTGTTATCATAAGGATAACATGAGCCTTATAATGCAACCTAAAAAACCAAATAACAGTCCCCAAATGCCCCCACATAATTTTGCCTGTCCTTTAAATAGAACTTGGAAGTTTCAAATGAAAAGGGCTCCTTACGGAAGTTTTTTCCAAACCCATTACAAAACACACAATTGTTTGGGGAACTCAGTGCCTGATACAACAATCAGTTAGGCTGAGCAATGATTAGGGTCTAAAACTATATTTTTGCTTGAATAATATGACAATAAACCCAGAGTTCCCTGGAAGCTCCAGATGCCTGATGCTTCAGAGGAAATATTAAATAACAAACTACACATCCAAACAACATCAATGTGCAGTCAATTTTTTTTATCTGAACTGAGTGTCTGAGAACCTGGGGTATAATTATACATAAATTAATTTGCAAGCCCCAGTTGTTTTATGGTCCACACTAGGAATTCTAATTGCTGAGAGGGACTCATAAAAATATATCTCATAGTTCTCAAATGGAATTCAAAATTGATAATTTTAGTTCATAATTCTTCATGCATCTTGAATTCTGTATTTATTGTTGTAGAGGCTCCCTAAGAAAATGCAATAAATAATTTCTCTTCTAAAGACTTTTCCCTTGGGAAAAAAATTAAAAGAGTTAAAATATCTTGTAAGCATTTTTCAATATAAATAACTGATGGCATTGAATATAATCTCATTTCAGATGTTCAGAAAAAAACCTCTAAATTGTTGACATATAGACCTTCTAAACTACATGTCTAACATATTTGTATATTATTTAGAATATCATACATGTTTTGTGAATATGTGATTTATAATAAATCCTAAGTGGTTTATGTACTTTTCAAAATCCTACTGGATGAACAATATATTTTTGTAAGACAGTAGACTTATTAACATTTATTTCTCAAAAAAAAAAGCAAAGATTTATAAGTAGGTACAAAATTTGCCTAAATGAGTCAGTTAGATTTAAATCTTAACCACATTAAAAGTATGCAAATCAAGAAGCTAGCAATGAACAGAATAAGGTGAGAGGCAAAATAAACAACTAAATAAATTTCTTTTAATTTGCCTTATTGCTTTCCAAATATGGCCTCCAAAGAAATACAGGCCCTGAGGAAATTTGGTACAAAAGATCTGAAGAGGGAAGCTGTAAGTAGAATGCACTACTAGACTAGAAATAAGGATTTTTTTTTTCTAGAAACATGTTTTGACTTTGGAGAAAATTTTGAAATGTCTGCTTTCATACCTAACCATTCATTAATTCATGTATTCATCCATTCCTTCCAGTCCTTCAACATACTGAACGTGTATTGTACAAATAAATGGGAGAACACAAGAAGAAAAGGAGTTTCCATCTGGAAGAGTATTTTTTTTTCCAATCTAACGCAAAGAGAACATACAAAGTTGAAACAAAGAATACTTCTATTTTAAGAAGGTCTTACAAATGATGGCACAAATATTTGGAGATACTCAGAAAATCAGTATCAAGGAAGTAACTGGAGTATGACCAGCCTCTTGGTGTATTCTGACTTGGGTCTTGAAGGCAAAGATCTTTCTGACCTGGACAACTAATGACATACCTGATGCACAAAAATTTACCTCATCTCAGATTCATATTATTCAACCTCACTCTCATTCTTAATTTTGCTATGTTTCTAGTAAAACTATCCCATATTTATCTCAGGAATGCTCTTATTTTTCAAAGTCAAGGTATAAAGCATCTCCTGTCTCTTGTCCATAAACAACACTGACTGCAGGACAGAATCAGGACAGGTCAGTCCAAACTTCTGGGAATTTAAATGACAGCACCAACACAGCAAAAATAACTAGTTGCTACTTATCAACCTCAGCTTCAGGAGAAGCAATGATGTCACGAAATGTTCCTAAAGGAAAAAGCAGCGGAGAGTGATATTTGGAAAAGACAAGAGCAATCAAGGTTGGCAATCTGGTAGGAAAAATCAAGAAAAAAATGCAACGTGGTGATTTTTCAAGGACTGAGGTGATTCTCTATAAACGTATCCACCTAAAAGTAAGAAAACCTGGCAGCAATTGCAGCCTTACACAGACACATAAGGGGTTTATTAAATACAAAAAAAAAAAAAGTAATAGTTCAGACTGTTCTAAATTGCAATGAATCTACCTAGGTGGATTTCTGCACCAAGCTGCTGTTACTGTTGGTCTCAAGGACGTTGGGGAATAAACTTCTAGGGTGATTCAAACTGTAAAGCTTTTTTTGTTTGTTTTGATTTAATTTTATAAGATACCATACGATGTTAACAAACACAGAAGTTGTAAAGGAAAGAGAGTAAAAAGTGGCTGTACTGTCTACCACCTTTATCATGTTTAAATATTTATTTCCATTGGAAGTACACAGAGAATGCAGAAAGTCAATGAGAGCTGTGTAAGAATCCACAGACCAGCCACCAGAGTCCAAAGTAAGCAGTAATGCTGCTACCAGCATAGAGGGAAACTGACAACCACAGTTTGGCCTGCAGGCTGTCAAGCAGAAATCTATCCTTTTTTGACCAACCTAAGGAGCAGGGACAGTCACTGATTTTTTTATCTCTGCATTATGGCAAGAGTAATAGAATAACAGGTTTTCTATGTATGCTTTAGGAGAGATTCTTTCCTTTACCAATTTCAGTTATGTAAATATGACCTCATTATTTTTAGCATTACAGAAATGTTCACTCCATATGAAAAGAGGAATATGGTCAAAATACATCACTTATATTCTTATGTCAACTTTCGGGCTGAAGTATCAGATGCTCACCAACCCCTTGAGGATGACTGTTCACAGCACTAACTCATCCTCTTCAACAAAAGCATATTCAGCCTGACCTATGGAAGGATGATTGCCTAATGATGTCTGTGTATTTCCAGTTTACTAAAACTCTACATGATGAACACAATCATAGCCCTCCTCAATACATGATAAATGATGTCTCCAGACAGCAGGGAAATAATGAACTGGCACCATATTCTTGTCTGATAAGTTCATGCATCATTGTACCTGTGTCTGCAAGGAGCCCACCTCCTACTCCTCAACGTCAGGGAGAGCCTTCTGTCTACTCAGAGGAGCTAGCCTGTTGGAAAATACTTTTGTTCTTCCAGAAAGTGGCTCTTTGGAGCCCATGAAATATGGTGTAAACCACAGTGAGGGTCAATGCTTACTAACTGTCCATGACTAAAGCTTCACATAATGCCTAGTGACACAGAGAATTCCAAATAATGCCTCGCCTCTCAGTGCACAGCACAGTAATCAAACATACATTAAAGGAGGCCCGCTCTTAAGAGCACAAAGGTGGACAGCAAGTGTTGTCAAGGAGGCTGTTCTCAAGAGTGAACTACGTTTGTTGTTGAATTAGCAGCAAACGCCTTACTTAGGGAAAGGTTACATTTGGAATGCTGGGAAAAACACAGAGGCACTGCTTCCTCCCTCCCTCCTTAGCTGGTCTTTCCTGAAGGACTTTCTGTTTCATTCATTTCTCATCAGTCTTTTATGGAGTCTAAGGAACCATTACAAAGAATGAGAGGCAAAATGAAGAGAGTCGGGGGAATATATAGGACTTTTTAATATACTGCCTCCTTTGGAAGACACATCCCATGTGTTCTGATCAATTTAAGAAAGATTCAAAATGCACTTTAATGGTGAATTAGAACATAACTGGGTTGATAACTGGTCTCTTGAATATGATCCTAGACTCTCAAGAAGGCCCAGGGTGGGCTGCCCTCTGAATGCCAGGAATAGAGAAGAACTTGGAACCACTGTAATGAGGTAAAAGGCAGCAGAGCTGGTCAGTTTCCCCTTGGCTCTGCCTCCTTCATAGGGAGACAGTTTCCCAGGAGGCAAGAACAATCAAAAACCAACCCAGGACCTCCCACCCAGATGTGGCCCACCTGGCAGACACTGCCATCAGAGCATTCTTCCAGGGGCTTACTTTTATTGATATTGCTTTAAAAGTATTAGAAAACATATTTGCCCACAACTCTCAAAAATTAAATAAAATAGCCAAATGCTTCTTCTCCATCTTCAAAACTTTCCCCAATGTCTCATTCTTCAGGATCTAATTTTCAATTCCTAGGCTATTAGACAACTCTTCTTTTTACTGCACCCCAAATTTTGAGCAACATCCAAAGTACTGGCTGCATATTAATCAATTATATGTTTCCTTAACCACACCCTTCCACTGGATGATGGGGTCTGATGTCACTGCCTTTGTACAGGAAGCACACACGTCATCAGCTCAGCCTGTAACCAGTCGCTGAACTTCTGTACTTGTCCCAGGCATACTTGGACACTGACTATGCTGTTTCAATCATAATCCTAGAGAATGATAACTAATTAGTCCCTCCTTCAACCACTTTGGAGACAAAAGGCACTATGTGAGCGCTCAGGATTATCATTCATTAGTATTCCTCCTACCAGCAGCCCAAGTTTTCTCTGTTCTCCCATTATCACTAAATTCTTTCTGGCAAACCCTTCACAAACATTAATGCATTAATAATGATTCCAGTCCATAAGTATGGTATATAAAGCAGTGCTAAAGAAAGGAAATAGGGAAATTAGTCTCATTAGTTACACATTTCAAAACTGAAAATGCAACAGGGGGAAAAATCAGCTTATTTTATAAAAGAAAAAAAGACAAAAAGAAAAAAAAAAACTTTTAGTAGGAAGATTCAGGACTGGAGCCAAGTCTTAAAAGAGGAGGTAGAATAATAATTCCTTGAAATTTTCAAGTCACAGCTTGATGTGTACTTCTCTGGGGGTGCTTACAGACAGAATAGAAAGTACGACAAAGAGAACAAATACAATGGATAAAATCAACTGGTAGAACGAACTTCAGGAAGCTGAAAACGGGCCACAGAGGCCCACGTTTACACATGCATTCTTGTCTATAGAATGGAATATTCTGATCACCCAAAACAAACCAAGCCATGGTTCCAAGTCTGCTTAAAATGTTCAGAGGGTAAGTTATCACTCTTTCCTACCTCCAAGGCAAACTGCCATATATACCATTAATACCAAGTAATTATTTCAGTTAATATGGAAGAACAAAGCCTCAGAGCTAAAAGGATTTCTAAAGTAGTACCCAGTCAGATATGTCCACACACCCTGAACTGGACAGGCATCCCCTGATAAGGAATGCACTTGGCTTTCAAGAAGACACCTGCAAGTTAACCATTTTAAGTCAAATTTTGTGTCCCATAATTATTATGTTATAAATTGGAATTTCCTTCCTGAAAAGACAGTTTCACTCTATAAATAGAACAGAATTTATCAGGAAAATAATAGAAAAGCAAACAATTTTATGCTTTTATAGAACAGGCAAAATAATTTATGATAGAAAAGCTATACCTCTTTTGGAAATGCTTCAGCATAGGCCAGTTTTGTTAAGCCATCTTAAAATGGACTGTAGTAAAGTTTTAATTAAAGAAACCTTGTTCTTTTCCTGGTAAATAGGCATAAATCACTGATATAGGACTTAGAGCAGAATTCAAAATTAAAGACTCAAATTATCACTGCTGAGTCCATGCACATGAATGTACCTGAGAAAAAATCTGAAAAGACATACATAGAGAGAATCCATTTTCACTAGCCCTTTGCTCTAAAGATAGCTGTAGACTGAGTCAGCTCAGTCAGTAATTCCTAGAAAAGTGTAAGGCATAGCTTGGTGGGGACTGCCTTCAGGCACCTGAATGGCTTTCTACATTGCCAGTCGACTTGATGAAGGTCAGCTCTGTTCAAAGTTATTACATGGTCATAGTGTGAATTTTACTCCATCTTTATTTTGGGGACTGTAAAACCAAGGGGTTCCAAGTAGAGATGTAACTAGTTGGGTGAGGAACATGCTTAGTAGAGGTGGGGAAATGGGGAAATTTGATTCTGCCATGTTCTACGCCATGTATATTTCCAATCATTACATGAAGGTAGTCAGAGTTATATTACACCCTTTGGGAAGGTATATTGATTACATTCTGTTAAAGTTTTCCAATCCCAGTTAATAACCCTTTCTTATGAGTTCCAAGAGTCATCAGAATGTATCCACTTTTGAATTACATGCATTAGTCAGTAATGCACCAACAAATTTATGACACATTATTATTTTTGGATTGACCAGATTCTATTTTTCCCCTAAAATATAACTGTGGTTAGAATCATTTTTGTTTAGGAAATTTTAATGTTCTAAAGAATTCATGCACATTTTTTGGTGTCTGCCAAGACCCAAGAGTTCATAATGGGCACTGAAGAGAGAGAAATAAACTTTTCTTTGAAGAATAAATCAAATTTTGAAAGGAATCTAGGACATCTGGATGAAAATTTACAAACATGGGGTTCATTTAATGTAACTTAAAAACCTTGCTAAGAGAATGTGGATAATGGGGTCAAGGTTGTAAACTCCCCCACCTACTGAACCAGAGCAATCAATTAGCTCTACCCTCTTCTCTTACCAGTGTATGTACTCCCAAAGTTAAAAAAAAAAAAAAAAAAGCTTACCATATGATCCATCAATCCCACTCCTGGGCATATATCTGAAGAAAACTATAATTCGAAAAGACACATGCACCCCAGTGTTCATAGTAGCACTACTTAACCACAGCCAAGACCTGGACACAACCTAAATGTCCATCAACAGATGACTGGATAAAGAAGATGTGGTATAAATATACAATGGAATACTACTCAGCCATAAAAAAGAAAATAATGCCATTTGCAACAATATAGATGGACCTAGAGATCAACATATTAGGTGAAGTAAGTCAGATAGAGAAATACAAATATCATATGATGTCACTTATAAGTAAAATCTAAAAAAAAAAAGATACGAATCTTATTTACAAACCAAAAACTAGACTCTCAGATATAGAAAACAAACTATTATTACCAAAGGGGAAAGGGTGGGGAAGTGATAAAAAAGGAGTTTGAGATTAACAGAGATACTCACTACTATATATAAAATAGATAAACAATAAGGACCTGCTGTACAGCACAGGGAACTATATTCAATTTTTTTGTAATAACATATAATGGAAAAGAACCTGAAAAAACATATATATATAACTGAATAACTTTGCTGTATACCTGAAACTAACATTGTAAATCAAATACACTTCAATAAAAAACAAAATTAAAAAAAAAAAAAACTCTCTAATCAGTGCTGTCACTGAGAAAGGAAACCAGATGAGGTGCTATCAATGAGGCCTTGCAGCTCAGTCCTGTTACTGAAAAGCAACCAGATCGTTCAATCAAAAGACCTGGCTGTTTGGTCTGCTGTTTTCGTAATGAAGGATTTTTTTCATATTTGTACAAGATGAATAGAAAATCCATGTCCAGCATAATCAGTTGTATCCAGAGTCATCCAGAATTAGCAGACATTTTATAACTAAAGCAACCACAGGTAAGGAGGATTAATTGGAACAAAAATATCACATGCAAAGGTAGGAGAGCTAGTCAACACCACAGGCAGGCTCTCAGGGTGACAGGTGCTGTTAGTAACCGGGCAGCCCCCTGTATGGAGGGCCAACGAATCAGACACCCAGCGTGACTGTGCGCAGCTATTAGCAACCACCAGAGTCAGATTCCCAAAGAAATTAATATAGGTCTGGGTCAGCCTCTAATGGCAATTCTTCATCACATGAAGTGAGAGGCAAAAAGCAAAGGCCAACAGAAAAACAGATAAACTGTCCTTCATAGATGAAAGGGTGATGTGAAGCAAAGCCATTAAGGCACATGGTAGCAATGGATGGACGGATACACACTGCCTCATCCCTGCTGGAATGATCTATGCAGTCAGCCAGTGCTCCCCAGGCACTCCCCCTGCACGCGGATCTGTGCTCTAGGGGAGAATTCACCTGTAGATGAATAAGTGGAAGCAGCCACAGGGGCAGTGCAGGTGGATGCTATAAGCCAATGATTCGCAAAGTGTAGCATCCAGGAGAACAGCTTCAGGTCCCTTGGGAACTTAGACATGCAAATTCTTGGGGCTTTAGACCAACCGAATGGGAAGCAAAAGTGGGGCCGAGGAATCTGTTTTATAAACTCTCCAGGTGATTCTGCTGCAGAGCTCACATCTGAGATCGTTACTACAAGCATTCAGTAAAGGAAAAGAGTATGTCTGTATAATCCATCGTGAACGGCGTTCTCCACTGAGAAGTGGCCACAATTAGTAAAGTGCTGCATCCTTTTCTCCAAAGGAAAACACTCTTCTTTCTCCACATCAATTTATTAATTTATTCAGTCTGGCAAGCATTTCATTCATCGAGTACTCACTATCTGCTTGGTACTGTTCTGGGCACTGGCTAAGGAAAAAGTAACAAAACACAGCCCTCTCCTTGAAGATCATAATGTCTCATGGGGCAATAATTAGCCTGTTGCTCTGCCTCACTTCTTCACGCCAAGTATTTATTTAATATGCTTTTAGTTACTCTTCATTAAATTGAGATGACCCATCAGTTGCAAAACAACTCCTTGGTTCAACTTACTGATTTTAAATGAAAATTCACCAGTGTTTGTCATTCATTCCAACATAATACACTAGTCTATTTTATTGAAACTTTTCCATAGAAATAAAAAGGCAACTGCTCTGTTGATTAACTGTTAATCTCAATGGGCACTGTAAAAGCTACAGGAATTAATACCGAACCACAGAGCTTTTCCCTAACAAGGGATGAAGATGCTCAGACCATCTCGGGACTTTCTGCAGCATGCTCAGGTCAACTTTCAGGAACAATGGCTTATTGGTTAACCTCTGGGTTTCCCTTACAAAGGGGTCACCACAGGGATTTGGAGGAACTAGTTAGCAGACCCTAATGCTGATTAGCCTGATCATCTGGAAAATTATGTGGCGCCCCAATCGCTGATTTTTCTTCTGATTTGCTAGAAGCCCTATACTCCTCAAAAGCTTGGAACTTCTGCCCTTGACATATGAACGTGTTCTTCCATGTCTGTTCAGGGGTGGCAGGTCTATCCCAGGCTGTTTATTATTACTATTATTGTTATTATTATTATTATTATTATTATTATTATTACTGAAGTTCATACATCACTAACATTTGTTGCCCCAAACAAATGAACATGGCAAAATCATGCAATATGTAGACTAGGGCAGCATTTATTTTCTTTCCTGTTTTAAAGGTCATTAAACAGGAAACCCCAGAAATCACTCACAGTTTGCCTGGAATCATAGAATCCACCCGTTTCAGGGCTGGTGCCTGAATCTGAGGTGGTCTGATCCCCGAGCCCACTGGGGAGGCCCTGCCAGTCCCTCAGAACACAAGGAAAACCGGCCTCAGACTCAGTAGCTGGCTGGACGCCATGTATGAACACACACGGCCACTGTGTGTAACCTCCTACCACATCCATCTCGTGTGGCCCATCTCGAGCTGGATCCTTTCATGGATCGAGTTCGTGGAAACATTTAGAAACGTCACCTCTTCTGTGTGAGAGACAAAGAGCTCTGGGCTGTAGAACAGTGAGCATCAAAGAGACGCACAGACACCCAGGTAGAATCAGCGGCAGTGAAAACCCAAGGGGAGCCGTGACCCCCTAACAGCTGTGCCGCCCCAAATCTGGGAGGACGCCTTGCGTTCTGGTCTGTCAGAATAACAGGAAGGAGGATCCTAGGCCCACAACGGAATGGGCTTAGATAGCTCGGGAGAGAACCCTGGAAGTCTCAGTTCACCCGGCTTCTCCACTGGACTTTGTGTTGTCTCCATCTGCTTACAATCACCCGGACCTTCTGTGCCCTTGTAACCGGGCATTTGGCAAATCCTCCCATGACTGAATTTCTGGCCTAAGTATCTGTGGTTCTCCTGAAGGGACTATGGGACACATGGTCTCAATCCTGAAGCAGCATGAAAGTCCTTTCATCCCTTTGACAATATCGGTAAAAGCTCACAGCCCACTAACCCGGGCAAAACCAAAGTCCACGTACCCAGCAAAGCTGCAGGCAAAGCCTGGTCCTTTCTCTCTAAATGAAACAGCCCGCTGCCATCTGAGCAGTGTGATGACCATAATTGCTGGGTGCATAATAGTGTTATTGTCTTCAGACACAATAAATATCCCTTTCCTAGCCAATAGGCGATTTCAATCTAAACATCAAAATACTCTGTTTGGAGCTGGATTTTACTGTTTCCCCCAGAACCTGCCTGCTGCCTTTACTTGTGGTGTTCGTCCTCTGAAAGCTTGAGTTGGCAACCTCAGTGAATAGAAAATAAACACAACGGACTGTTATCAGTGTAGCTGCATCAGTAGCTTTGGCTCACACAGCAGATGGATGTTACAGGGTGCTGTTTTTCCCTCTTCTGTTACCCTATTTATTTTATTTCTGATGACTTAGCCGCAGGCTGTGTGTCCAGGAATTGGAAGGGAGGAGAGTCTCGTTCTCAAAGTCAGTCGCCAACCTGTCAGATACCCCTGCCGCTCTCGTGAACTGTTTTTCAGACACATCTTCACTTGGAACAGCTCATTTTGGCTGCTCCTTGTTTGATAACACTTGCCTTTTAACCTAAGCCTGAACCTTAGGTTAAAACCTGTGCTCCTAGGGCCCCTTGAATTTACCTGAGAACCAGTGTTCACCAGGAAAGTGTCAACGCCACCTAGCTAGCACAGGCGTTCGTCAGCAGGACGAAGGTCTGCAAAGCTGCGTGAAGTACTTCCTAACGGCCTGGCCTCCAAAGCCGGTTGCCCCGACTCCAGTTTTTTTTTTTTAAACTAGAAGTAAGTAAGCAGAGTAATCCCAAATCTGTTGCGAATACTATCTGAGTAAGTGCCACCTGAAGGCTGATGTTATTCGACCCAGCAACAGGAAGACGGAGTGCAGACACCTGGATATAGAAGTTGACATCTATCAGGACTAAGCCTTTCTGATAGGAGAGCTTAGAAACGAGCTTTTCAGGCTGCATCTGTTGCTTTTAACTCACAGCCTGGCAAAAGGTGCTAGTATCAGCCAATGAGGATAGATTAGACGCCGACCACGAGCTGAACAGCGGGCTGAGGGCTGTGTGGCACAGAACAAGTATGGTGTGGGTGCACAAGTACACTATGGATTGAAAACTAAAATACATGTTAAGGGAAACAGCACAAGGATGTGAAAACCATGGAACCTGAATCTAGAATGGACTTAAAGATAATCTAGTCCAGTAATTCTCCATCCTGGCTGCACATCAGAATCTAGGTGACCTATGGCTGGGATCCAGCTATGATCATTGTTTAAAAACTCCTCCAGATGATTTGAATGTGTACTCAGTCTTGAGAAGCACTTTTCCAGAACAGTGGTTTTCTCCCACTTCAACAAGTTTTAGAATTTCCTTGGGAACCTGTCAAAACATAAATTTCTGGGCCTCAGTCTTAGAGATTCCGATTTAGTAGATATTTAGTAGGGCCCACGAATCAACATTTGTAAGATGCTCCCTGGTGATGCTGACCCAGGTGGTCAGCATCTTGGTCCACATCTGATCCAGTGACCCTCAGACTTCGTTGTGCATGGAAATAAAATCCTTAGGTTAATAAGTGGGTTCCTGGGCCCTACTGCCAAAGTTTCTGATTCAAGAATTTGCAGTCTGTCAAATTCCCAGGTGGGCCCACAGTCTAAGAACCACTGATCTGTATCAGTCAAGGATGGAGACATACATCTGAGAACCATCTGAAAGAGTTTTCTCAAACTACACGTGCACTCAACTTTCTGGGAGAGTCCATATGGCCCAGGTTAGGAACCACTGACAGAATAAATCTGTTACAAACGGGCATGCCATCCTTCTCATTTAATAGATAAGAATATTGAGGTTCAGCGTAGAAAAGGCTTGACTGTGACCACATAGTTATCGGGAGCAGACTTACAGTCAGCGCCTGCCACACATCCCATCTCAGAGCAAAAGCCCTGGCAAGAGTGCCAAGGACAAGAAGGGAGGGAAGATACTGAAAGAACACTAATCTCATCACTTCTCAGTTCTGCCTTAGGACTGGCTCTGCCTGACTTTACCACGGAGAAATGAATGAAAGACAAACAACTTCCACCACAAGTAAAATTATAACCACTGGCTAAGACTGAAAGAAAAGCCTGAAGGAAGATGGTATGATTTTCCTTCCCCTGGATATTTCCCGCTGAAGCAGATGCAGCTGATACTGCTAGGTCTGATTCCAGCCCTGCAGAAGACTGGGAAATGAAAGTCAACTTTCTGGCCTTTCTATCTTATAATTTTTTTTTTGGTCTTTCTCTAGTTCTATAAACAAAAATGAACATCATTAGGTTGTCTGAGTAGATAGAATAGACCAAATTAAAGAATGCACCCCCAACAAATGTTGCATGATATCACAGATGTATCAACAGATGTCTTATAAAAAACTGCCCTCCCCCAACACACACAATAAAATTCTCAAACCCCTGATGCTACTGAGGAATGATGGCATATTATATAGAATACACTGTCTATTAGAACTAAGTTTTTCTTCTTCTCTCGTCAGTTTGCATGGTGTGTAAAGTGAATGCGCACTGGCCTTACACATACACTACCCATATAGTACTCACAGTCACTAACGTGCCTGACAGTCACTGGACTTCACTACAGTGCTTCCGTCAGAATTCGTGCGCAGCCATCCTGTTAATAGCATCAACGTGTGAAGATGTAGCATCCAAGCTTCCTAATTGGATGAGTTACTTTTTTTTTTTTGTCACATGATAGTGACTCATGCAACTGTCACCCTTACAGCACAGATGTAGTAGTTTCTGTGATCAGGCTGAACAATACCACATTTCAGCTTATCAGATCACATATCCAGAACCCCAGACAATTACTCTACTTCATGCTACTAGTCAACTATCCATCTTCTACCAGCCACTTACCTAGGGCTTTAGGTTGATTCTGAAGCATAATTAATAGACCAGGAGCATCCTTATTCCTAACTGAATGAGCATGTGTGCTCAAACAGGCAGGCAATCTGTATGCCTCATAAAGCAGATTTGATTGTGACTTACTGGTGTTTATGCCAAGAATTCAGGGAGTTGAATAGCTGACACATAGCGTCATGTTGGCAGCTTTAAATGTGAGACACAGATTTGCGTCTGACATTAGCTGCCCGGCGGAGCTGTCCCCAACACTTTCCCCAACCATGCATCTGTAAGTCACTTTCGCAAAATATGGTGAAAAAGCATCGTGACCGTATGGCAGCACAAGCAGACCAAGTGTACGTCTAGTCACCCCACCCCCAAGGAGATCCAGAGGTAAGCCCAGAGAGAGCAGAGTTTAGTCACCACAGTGCATTCAGTCGCGATATGGCGCCCACCGACGTTCAGGAGTGGCTTCGGTAAATAACCCATGAATTCTACTCCCCTTTAGTCCTTTCAAAATGAGACAATATCTGAATCAATGAGCCACTCTGAATACGGCAGGATGATAACAGCCATGGACAACCAATGGTCAAAGCAGGACAAAGATGTAGGCAGCTTGTCTTCCCAAATCAGAAGGAACAGCACGTCTGAACTCCCCTCCCTGTCGGGTCCCTTATTCTCCTGCGAACACCTCCTGCCTCAAGTCAGACAACTTCTTCAACTTCTTTCAATGTGTTCAACCTATATTCTTAAGTTAGAAGACGCAGAGTTCTCAGTGGGAGGTAAACAGATTTGGATCTGTCTTTACTGCCTACCTAGGGGCTTGCTGGCTTTCCTTCAAAATAAACACAATCTGATTCTAGGGCATGAATTCCGTAACAGTGAAGCAACATTTGGGGGTCTTTATAATTGGCCAGTAACTGGCTCAGTGTGGCAGAGAAGAAAACCCCCAGGGGAAGAAGTTGAGTTCCAAGTTGATTCTGCCACTCAGAAACTCCCAAAGCTCGGGGTGTGCCCAGTAGTATCTCTAAGCTCTTGTTCTGTTATCTGTAAAATGAAAACAATATCATTTCATAATATTGGCTTAAGAATCAAATAACAGCACCATGTATGCGGAAGACTGGAAGTTTAAATGTACGTGTGTGTGTGTGTGTGTGTGTGTGTGTGTGGTGTGACGTGAGTGATAAGTTGTTCTAATTTTACATCAGGCTGAAAAGCACCAGGGTGGTAACACTTCTGTCAAAGGAGGGGACAAACTGCCACAAAATAGGCTGTATAAATTCTAATTGCTAAGACACTGAGTGTTCACTGAGTGTGTGAGAAGGTACTCTGCTGAGAGAAGTATAATCATGGGAACAACTTGACAATTCCTGACCCTGCTGAGTCAGGAGAAAGAGAGAGAGACAGAATAACTGATATTTTGCCCAATGTGACAAGTGGTGATGACTCCTGGTCACTAAGCAGCGGCTTAGTGGATGCTGCTTTCCTTCCCTTCCCATCACTCTCGGAGGGCATGAGTCTCCTCGGAGCTCCCTGCATCCCTACTGCATGTGCTGAGGAGCAGGTGCCAACCTAGGACTCTGAAGGTGCAACAGCATGAAGCATAAAGATGCAAGAAGGGCGTGAAAATGCAACAGCATGAAGGATGGAGACCATTCCACTCGTCAGCAAGAGCAAATGATTAGTGGGAAATCTTTTCCACAAGTTTCAAATAAACTATTTGCAAATTTCTTCATTTTAAAATCCCTTCAGGGAAAAACATTCCAATGAGCGCTACTAAATTGGAGTGCCCACGGGCAAGCCAGCTTCTGCCAGGCTCCCCAGGGCCCAGCACTGTCACAGCTGTTCGTTCCTCCCTTGCCCACCGTGGTGTGCTCATCAGAAGAATGTCAGAAGCAGCAATGAGAAGTTAGGGGGTGTCTCCCAGCAGGTAGAGTTTTGGAAATAGATCCACCTACCTCTAAAGTGATCTGATGTCACTGTTCAACTACTGAGAAAACGGGAAGCAACAGAAATTAACTCATGGAGGAAAAGTCTGCTGCAAAGCCAACCACTTAAAAATCTCATGGAAGAGCCTTACAGAAAGAAAACTGTTTTACCCTGTGAAAGATATCTCGCTGTCTGGGCTTCCTGTTTCTGGTGAGAGAAAGACAGAAGCTTTGGGAGCAAAACATCCTGGAACCAAGTCCCACCTCTGCCATTTGCTAAGGCTGTGACTTAGGGATTATTATAACTCGAGTCTCAGTCTCTCCATCTGAAAACACTGGGATAACAATTTCCTTGTTTGGATAGAAAGCAACATGTGTGAAGTGGTTAGCACAGAGTTTAGCATGTAATAATTCCTCAGTGCAAGGAAGTTTATGTTGTTATTCATTGAATCAATTCACAATCATCATTAATTAGACAGTGTACCCGAGACTTTCATAAAGGGAAGGGGCTCCCTGTCCTTGCAAAACAGATCAGATGATGGCAGGGAGGCGCACACAGTCCTCAAGATTCAGAGCTCCAACAAGAGAAATTTATTTTCGACTCATTATTTAGGTTCTGCCAGAAAATTCTGTCTCCTAGTTGCAAATTAAACTTTCACATCAGCATTTTCCTTTACCCATCACTCCTTTCCTTACTGAAATCCACACTGTATTTTTCCATGGCTATTTACCTTGTTGTCCTATAAGGTATTACCACAGTTCAGGGCTTCCCAACCTCATCATTACTGACACACTGGACCAGAAAAGTCTTTGTTGTCCTTTGCTCTGTAGGATGCTCCCCTTCCTGTGCAGGATGCAGCAACACCCCTAGCCTCTAGCCACTACATCTCAGTGGCACAGGGTTGTCAGAGTTAGCAAATCAAAATATACAATATCCAGTTAAACTTAAGATAAGTAATAAATAATTTCCCATGCAATATTTGGGATAGATTTAAATTAAAAATCACTCACTTTTTTTTTTTAAGAAAATTCAGGTTTAACTGGGCATCCTGTATTGTATCTGGCAACCCTACAGTACAACTTTCCCTGTTATGACCACCAAAAATACCTCTAGGCATGACCAAATGTTCCCTGGAGGACAAAATTGCCTTCTGGTTATGAACTGCTGCATAAATGGATTCATCAACACGATAAAATGGAAACAGAGAGATTCTTCAGGCGGGCTGCCCTGTGACCACAATCAGAGATTGAGCAGTTCACAATTAACACCCAGGAGATAACATCGTTTGTGACTGATGGCTCTCCTCACAGCTAAACGACCTCTGGCTATAAATAATTATTAGCCTCGAGGAATTTCCACTGGGTAGAAACATTCTTGCCCAAAGATGGCCCAAGCACACTTGGGTTTACACCTCATTCTGTGATGTCTTCTTCCCAAGGGATCACACAGGGAGGAACACAAAGCTGAAAATGTTTGGAAAACTCATTCCCCTCAAACACTCATCCTCTACATACTTTTGTGTGTGCAGAGGAAGGCTGTTGAAAGCAGACCATGAGGTCCTTGAAGGAAAAAACCCAGAGGATACACCCTCTCTTCTTTCTGCAGTTCACCTGCAGGAAACTGATGGAGTCTTGACAGCCCAAATGAAAGCTTTGCTGAAACACTCTTACCAGAAGCGGAGTTTTCATACATTCTAAAGGGACTAGGGAGAGCCATGCAAAACACAGCACGGATTTCAGTGCAAAAAAAGGGTGGCACCTGTAAAAGAAAGTGCTTCTGTGGTGGGAGTTTAATTTGCAACCAGGAAACAAGAACTTGGAAGAACCTAAATAACAACTCAAAAATCAATTCTCTTGTCAGATCACTGAATCTGGAGAACGGCGTGCCAACAGCCTGGTTTATGGCTTGTGGCTGCTGATCAACCAATTGCCAGAAGAGGCACAGCACGTTTGTAGAATTTTCGAGTTGGAAAAGATTGGCAATCCCCTTTTCCACTCTTAATACATGAAAAGTTGTCTTCTCCAGACGCCCTGATAAGCTAAAAAAATAAGGAAGTCAAGTTACATACCCAAAGTCACGGAACAAGTTGGTGACAGACTTAAGAGAGGGGCCTCCAGAGTCCACAGATACGGGTATTCATGCAGATCTCTGCCCCTAACAGCCCCAGGAGGTGTGGCACAGGCTGAGCTGTGCACAAAGCCAGGGAGAGCCTCTCATACCAACTCCAACGGGGGTGGCCCTCCATGGGGTGTGCACACCATGGTGAGCCACATACAAATGCCCCTGAAGAAGACCCCCAGGGATGCCAAAGACCATCAGCTCTGGGCTGTGGACCATGATCAGTGCTGGGGAGTAACGAAAAGCATTCACTGCTTACTTTTGAAACCCAGCTATTGGTTACATTTTCTCACACACACATGCTATGTTCTATATTCATATGTAAAGCAGAATAGAAAGCAAGAAAGAGTCCTTTTGAATTGAACCAGCTAGCATCTTGTCTACTGTGACAGCATGTTCGAGAGAGGTGGGTAGGCAGTGATCTCCAAGAATGAGGCCAGAACAAGATGGCCCTGCCTTCCCTGCACTGGAAAGATCTTAAAGCAACTTCCACCCCTTGGTGTTCCCATGACTGGTGATGGCTGTGTTCACACACAGAGCAAGGCTTTGCAGAAGGAGACTCCAGGGGCTTTGACACATGTGAAAACTGAAATGCACCACTGTCCTGTACGGAAGAGGCTGGGGAACGTGACTGTCTGGAAGCTCTCCTTGGTCTCCTGGAATTCCCCAAACGTTCATGCCTCCCTTCCCACAATATTCATTCAGTCCCTGTCCTGACATTCATGATTTCATCAGGATTTGCACTACGTCAACTCTTATCACAGAAGGCAGGCTGCTGGGGGACAGGGTCGTGTCTGTGGCAAAACCCTAAATCATTGCTTAGTATATTCAACAGAGAACAAAGAGCATTATCAATAGTTCTGGTGGTGTAAGGACCTTCCTTTCACATGTCTATTTCATTTGGAGGGCTATTAAAAATACGCGCTAGACAGTTGCAGCTAAATTTGATGTAATTTGCTACTGATGAAATAAAACAGTCCACATCTGACCCCTATTACTCTTCACTTTCTGCTTAATTCTTACCAAGGAGTTAAACTAGGCTTTTTAATTAACCACAGGATGGCATAAAAACCAGAGCCACTCCCAAAACGGAACATGTGAAAGGTACTAGCCTGGAGAGTTCGTTTCAATGGGGATAAAGCACTTACAGGGAAGGGGCGGCCTTTGCTATGTGGTACCTACTGGGTGGCAGGTGGTACGTGTTGTGCCAAGTGCACAAACTACGTGTGTATTTTTGACGCACCAGAAATTGTACGTGAGACATAAAACTGGCCACTGAGGATTTAATTCCCAGCAATTTCCTTCCATAATTTTTAAAATCAAGAGTCGCCTGTCCTGCTAAGTACCGCTTGGCTGCCTTTCCCTCTGCCTCAACCAGCGCAACCAAGATCTCCCAACACGTATTTCCAGAAATAATGGATACGCTTGGGAGTTTGACAAATCAAGGCTCTTCAAGCTAATTAGCTTGGTTAATTAATATATCACTACCTTTCTTTCAAAACTCATTATGCTCACAAAAGGCCTGTTGGACCAGCAGAAGAGACATGAAAATAAATGACTAGGGAAACATTACTCAAGAAAAAAAAAACATCATTGACTGACTGAAAAACTAATATGAAGATTACCAAAATTCCCTAATGACTTTCTATCACAGGGTCTAAATTTAAAATAATTTTTGAGGGCAATGAAAGCTAAGTCTCAGCTAAGATCTTGGAACTGGAATTGAATACAGGTCTTTGGAATATGGGAAACACCCTAATAATTGGGAAACTACTGGGGAAGTAGTTTAAAACAGTCATTTTAGGCAGGCTTGGGTTTGTATGCTGTCCTGCCATCTGGGAAATGGCCTCTGTTTGCTCATCTGTGAAATGGGAAAAATGACATCATTAATGTTGGCTAATACTGAGTTCTGACCCTATGCAAGGCACAAGAAACAGCCTCAAGAATTGTGGTGAGGATTAAACAAGAATATGTCTATACAGTTATATACACACACATATATATATACACACAGTGGGATACATACATAGCTCTATGTGTATATAAATACATATATATACATACATATCTGTATCTATACACCGTGCTTAGCATAATCCCTGACACACAGTGTACATCAAATAAATGTTCTTTTCTATTAATAAAAATGGCTTTTATAGCAGCAATAATAGGTGAATAGGTCATTTTAAAAGAGGAAAACCAATTGGCAACAAATCGAAGCACCAAAGAGAAATATTTAAATATTAAAAAGAAAATCTTATGGATGACTAGAATTACTACTGGGAAGAAACTGACATTACCCTGTTTGGTGAGTAGCCAGGTTCAGTTTTAGACTCAAGTTCAAGGAAACAGCACGTCAGGAAAATACCGCTACTCTCACTCCTAAGGGACTATATAGAATCGCTTTCTCTTCTGGTTATTTTTAAACCATGTAACTGTTTTCCCGGGATAAAGGCTTTTTTCAGAAGCTGAGATGAACTAGCTGCACTAAGACTGCATAATTTCCAACTGAAGACTTGCCCTTGATTTCATGCAGTGAGTCCTCTCTTGGGACAAGAAAACAGAACACCCAGCCAAGTGCATTCTCCTTTAACCTCTGCATTTGCTCTTCCAGGAAAATTAAAGCGGCGGTTCTGAATAGTTTACATTTAATTTTTCTTTGTTCTACACACTGCTCGTCATCCTAGAAGACATCTCAGCTTCTGCAAAATTCCTCTGGTTCTCAGGAACTCCACGTTTCAGCTGTGTTTAATCACTGTGTTGAGAGTTGATTCATAAACTTTTTATTTGGAGGACCCTTTAACTAAATTATCTCTTCCTGTTATTGTAAACAGTGGTATGTCTCTCTTTTCATTACTATTGCTTGTCTCTATTACAAGGAAAGTGAACTCCTTACTTTAGAGAATGCAAAAAATTTCAGTCAACTATGAATGCAGTAAAGTGATTCTGAAGTCGGAGTAGATAATCTGAACATATACGTCTAGTTTTGTTTTATGATTGCCTTGCATTTTGCTAATTTTCCAAATGAACTGCAGTGAGTCAACTTCTGAATCAAGCATGCAAAAAGGAGGTCTGAAAAAAGACCTGGTACCTCTAGAATCAGGCCCATGTAGTGCTTCCCAAACACTCAACTCCCCTACTTTTACCCCAGAACGCTCGCTCCCTCCCATCCTGAGTGACCTTAACAAGAGTCTTTGTGACCTTCATTTCTGTTACAGATTTTGTCATTTGTAACTGCCCTGGGAGAACCTGTAGACTCTTCCTCTACACTGCAAGGAATGGTCTCCACAGAGATACAGTGACTCATGAGACCATGCCATTCACATTTGACATCTACTCACCAGTGAATGGGCTCTCAGATGCTATTACAAACTTACATTACGGCTGGGACAAAGGAAAAAGAATTTACGCAGAGCTTCAACAAAGATGTGCCAGAATTCCAACCGGACTTCCAAAATGAAGTTCAGTGTCAACTGTAGCTCCTTAATGCGGCTCAGAGGCTTGTTGATGATTGTGGGGGTCATGTGACATCAATCACCCAACTCCAGTCCAGTAAGCCCTGTGTTCCTTTGCCTAGTGTCGGCTGGAATTGAGAGGTTCCAACTCCAAAAACAAGTATATTATGCAGCTTCTAGTTACAAGAAATATTTAATTGGGAAGACAAATAGGAAATAAACAGAATAATAATAATAATACTTGAGAACATCACAGTATTAAAAAATAATGTGAAGAAATTTGTAAGTAAGGAAAGAAATGATTAAGGGGTGGGGGAATTTTAATTGATCAAAAAACCAATTATTGTAGGAAGTGCTATGTGACAGAGAAATAGGATGTGCCTAGTTACACATGGACAAGTGAGGTGCATTCCAGTCTGAAGAAAACAAAGAGAAAAACTCACAAAGATGACAAATTCCGCAGTAAGTGCATAGAACCCTGTAGACTGGCTGGATGATGATGGTGTGTGATTAGGGAAGACTGGGTGATGAGGTCGGAAATTTTGTTACATCACACACCAACGCGACCTCAAGATTTAAGAGATAAACGTGAAAAATTACAATAACCACACGAATTACAAAGAAACTGGGAAAACAAAAGGAGATTTTGGAGGAAATAAAACTTTGAATGAAGTTACATTTTTTAACTATAAAATTAGTGAAAGAAATCATAAAGAAATAGATTTCTGCTTCATAAAAATGTAAAAGTCTAGGATATAAAACTATGCATAAATAAAAATGAAAGGCTAGCCAGAAAAGCGAAAAATCCATTTGACACCAACATGGCAAAAATAATAATATCCTTAACGTATAAAAATAAGTGCTATATAATAAACATATATAAAATTCAATGAGATGAGTAATAAGATACACATAGAAAAACAAGGCAAAGTACATACTAAAAAATTCACAGTACAATTGTCTAACATGTATATGAAAAATACAATGAATATGAAAGTATTAATCCCTCTAATAATACAAGACATGCAATTTAAAAAATGACAGCATTTCCAACAAGACTGCCAGGAAATACCTGACAGTGGATGGAATATGGTGAAATGAGCTCTGTTATAAACTTAGATTAACTGGTCAATTTGTGCCATCCTTCTGGGGAACCACTCAATGACATCTACCATGAGCTTCTAACATGTTCATTCTTGAAACTCAAGAATTTTATCTTTTGGAACCGATTCTAAGGAAATGAATCAGGATCCTGTTTAATAATCAAGAGCTGGGAATAAACTAGGAAAAACCAGGGAAATGATTAAATTATAATATATATAAAATATATAATACACAATGATAGTAAAAGAAAATTTAAATTCTATTTCTGGAGAATTTTTAACATGAGAATATTTTGATATAAAGGTGAGTAGCAAACACTAAAAGAGTAAAGAGTAAAGAAATAAAAGGCTTAGAAATCAAGGTGCCTGATTTTCAACTCTGGACTTGCCTCCTACAGAGATACCTAAATACCACGTTACACTGAATCTACCCACAGACCCAACACAGAGCCCTGTATGTCATCCTCAATTTCTTAATTTCTATCGTCTCCCAGGTCAAATTGGTCATTGTTGGCTATCTCCAACACAGCTCTAATTTGTCACCATTGCCATTCCAAGACCGGAATACTGGTTTACTTCCAAAAAAAATTTCTAACCTAAATACTTGAAATAGTCCTCAAACTGTCTCTCAGATTCCAGTTTTATCTCAGTAAAATCTGTTCTATAAATTTTACCAGAACGATCTCTCTAAAATGGAAATGTGATTATGGCACTTTCTTTCTGAAGGCTTCTTCAAAGTTCTCTTTCACTTATAAGATTAAGCTCAAAATATGCAGCTTGGTACCTAATATTTTTGGTATTTTGGTCCACATCTACCACTTCAGCCTCATCCCCTCAAAGCCAATAGTTTTTTTTTCTTTCTATTTTCTACGATGTATATGAATCATTTATACTATTAGATTTGTTACTTTAAGAGGAAAGAAGAAATGTACATCCTTACTAACCTTCTACCCTTGTTCTCTTCCCAAGAAGGGTTCAAAAATCCAGCATTCTTTTCTTCCAGCTCTTTCAGACCCTAGACTGTGATCCTTTAGAGGGTCATTAAGTCTGTTCATTGGTTCATAGTATACATTTTAAATATAAAAGCCAAAGAAACAGAACAGAAAATACCAGTCATTGCATGTAGTTAGGGTAAGCACATCTTTTTTTAACCTTCACTTCAATTATATGTGGGTCACAGTCAAAAGAAGTTTGAAAATCACTGCACTATTCTGAGCTCCTCACTATTTTGTAAATAATTTTATTACAGCTTATAGACCATTGAGTCTGTTTATTTATTTCTTTCATCTACTGACTGTGTAGCCTAAGAGACTAAAAAGCAAAAAAAAAATCTCTATTAATTTGTAGATCTGATTATGAATCTATCTGAAAACATACATAGCACCGAGCACCACTCAATGTGTGTCAGATCAAAGTGTGCGTGCACGCAGCATGGGGTGGCTATTCGTGAATCAATCTTAGACCCTTGTCCAAAGGCATGTGGTTCCAAAAGGGCCAGAAAGACAGTATTACTTGTCTCTGCTAAAAGTTAATCTCAAAGCATGGACTGGGGAGATGGCTTTATTTTTCCAAGATTTTCAAATGTTATCCTTCTGTTTCTCAACTCAGATTCTTACTGTAAAGTTCTAAAGTATAATTCTGGCAATTTTTAACATTTTGTTTGGACATGTCCTATAACATGAAAATAAGATGAATAATAGGTAGGAGGTCCAAAGAAAGAGCTGGCTAGGGCAGAAAGGAGAAGAGAGATGAGAAACAGTAGCCACGGTAAAGCAGACCTGGAAGCCAGAACAAAGGGAATTGAGGATCTGCCAATACTGGTCCAACTTCTGTGGAGACATTGGCATCTCATACCAGGTCTGAGGCCCTCTCAGTGGTGGGACAAAGAGTGTAAAATCCGCCCTACTGTCACATGAGGGCATGATTATTTTGAGTGCCTAAAACAGGCACAGGAAGCCCAGCTCACTGGTCAGGTTCTTCGATGTTGCTTATGTCCTCGCTCTGTGATTTGAACCACTTCACTATTGAATTTATACCCTGTGCCCAGTGAAATACACAGAACTTGGCCGCCCAAAGAATTGGTCCTTAGAAATAGTGCATTGCATGGTAAAGTTTCATTTCAGCATAACAAGATTCTAGCCTTAAATCCTGAAAAACCATCCTTTCCACCATCAACTTCATCCATGACCTGCCCCTTAAGCAAATCCAAATTGTCTAAAACAGAAATTTTTCATTTAGTAGGATTAAAGTACAGTCCTCAAGAAGCAATTTATAATTTCACAGTGATATCACTGCAGTTCAAGTAGAATTTGATTTTTTTCTTAATGAAGCCCTTTAACTTATGAACTCAGCAATACTAATTATTCCACTTAAAAAAATAATTAGTGCCCCCCTTCTTCCTTGTCTAATTAATACCCTGTATTCAAGCAGCTAGCAAAGGTTACAATGCCAAACTGTCCTTGGTGAATTTTTAAAAAAATTGATCTGAGCATGTTCCCTAGTGGCAGACACACAGCCTTAGAAGAGCTCTTATATGTGTGGCCAGCACTGAGATTATTTTATTCAAGCTGAAAAAGACTCAAGGAAAATCTTCCGTTTCTCCTCTGTAGCAGACTCCTTATGATACAACAGCCAAGCAAGAAAGAACAGGTGGAAACATTTCACACATTGGATCTGAGAAGCTGTGTACGCCGCAGACTCACACAATTTTAAACCTGGAATGGATCTTATAAGTTGTTTCTGTTTTATATCTTAACATGCCCATTTTACAGGGAAGGAAACTGAGGACCAAGGGCAGAGTACAGAATTTCTAAATTTCCCTAAGATACTCAAAAAGACAGATGTAAAATCCATGGTTAGAACTGAAAAACCTGTTTTCTTCCACTGACTTCAGTGTCCACCTAGAACGATCATAGATGGATGAAAATGTAGAATGTGGAATAGAGGGAACTGAGTTTTCAGTGGGTTCCAATAATTTAGCATTTTTGTCTTTGCTAATTGCTTATGTGCTTGGTTATCATAAGATACAATTTAAAGAGACTACTTGGTGGGTAGGGGGAATAGCTCAGTAGTAAGAGGACACACTTAGCATGCCCGAGCTCCTGGGTTCAGTCCCCCATACCGCCATCAAAAAAAAAAGAAAAGAAAAGAAAGAAATACAGAAGCCTCTGGGTTCAATTGGCAAGGCAAGATGATATAACAGGGATGGTCAAATCTGAAGCTTAATTATATATTCAGCTACTAATTTGCTGGATGGCTTTGATCGACACCTCATCTATCTCCAAGAGCGGAAACTTCATTCATCGGGTATGTTATATAATCACAAAACTCGAAGGTCTCAAGCCCAACGTCACCAGACAGAGATTCAGCTCCTCTGGGGGAATTCCAAGACAAAGTGCCAGATTTCTAAGCTGCTCCAGACTTTTATATCTATTTCCACTCCCCTTCTGCAAGCTTAGTCAGCAAGTCTGAAAGGAGACTGGGGCTCCCAAGGAGACTCGTTTTGCTGGGCTCTTCAAATTTTGGTATCGGCACCCCTCTCCAGTCTATCCCCAATTTCCTTTTTCTTAGAACAGAAGCAGTAACGGTCTGGGCGTGTGCTACCTGCCAAGTACTGTGACAAATAATTTGCATAGATTTCATGGTAATGCCCAGATTTATGGGAATACTGTTATTATTCACATTTTATAGAAAGAAAAATTAAAGCTCAGAGGGATTAAGTCCTTTGTACCAGGTTGTGTCTCAGAACTACATCTGAATTGTTTCCTAAAATCTTGCCCCTCACTACACCATGTTTTCCCCCAAGATTCTCAGAATATCTGTCCCGAGATTATCCAGGGATTCAGTAACTAATTGAGCTAGAGCTAGAAATTCACTCTTTTGACTTATAGTTAAAGGTGCCTTCCCTACACCGCAAGTGGTGGAAGAAAGGCAATAAAATTACTGGAAAGACCTTTGCCACTAAGTGAGGCACAAAAATTAAGTGAACTCTGCAGCTGGGAAAGTGAATTAAAGGGCCATTACTGCTAATAATGATGATAGCTGAAAAGAGTCATAACAAGCATGGCCGCAGAGGAGGGTGCTGGACAACACAACATTAAATACAGGGTCAGAAGTGTTTTCTACTAGTGAGCTATTTCAATGGGCAGAAGCCCCCAGATTAAATAACCATACTGAGACCACAGAGGTAATCAGCAGTAGATGGTCTTGATATGGTCTTCTATGAGGTAGATTTCTATGTTTTGTGACATTTTCAATTTCTAACCAAATTTAGTTGATTATTTCCATTGAGATTATCATGAAAATAAATGACATTCACCTTCCTAAATAAGCATGAATAGGTTACGTCCACCCTTCTAAATCCACCTGGAGTCCCAAATTAATGTATTTCTTCATTGACATTTATTATGGTACTTTGTGAAACTTGCTTCACAAAGAGCCTATGAAAATCTATAGTTGTCAGAATTCCTGGAATTGAGCCCTGTGGAATTCCAGGTAACTAGGAAAAGGAAAGGAAGTGGCCATATTGTTTGTAAGTGTTTTCTTGTATCTTGCAGCATTTGGTTTTGGCAGTTTCTACAAGAAAAAGCACGGAAGAATGGTTGGCAAAGATTCCACTTTTATTTCCATTTAAGGGAAGGCAAATAAATGCCTGAGTTGGGTCTCAGTGGCTTAAGATAAAGGGTAACAATGTCTAAATGGTTGCTGTTAAATCATCATTGCTGCTGTGGCTTTGGTCAAGAACTTACCAATAATGAACAAAATGATAATGTGATAGTTTATGGTCATTCCAGGAGATTCACAAGAAAAATTACCTAAGGTCAAGTTAACTTGTCGAAACTTCATGAATAAACATCTTTGATCACATGCTGATGTACATGTCACCTGTTACTAAGAAAAGACAAACCAGGCATTTCTCTAAGTAATCCGTTAAAGTTCTGGGAAAATTCTCAGAATAGTAATGTACACTGGTTCCTCTCTTCTGGAAAAAAAATCATAATTTTAACAGCACAGGAACTATGCATCAGCGGCTAATTTAATTTCACATTTAGACCAATTAGAGAAGGAGGAAAAAAATCTGAAGTTAAGTACTTGTTTATAAAATGTCCTTAAGTAAAATTGCTCATTCAAAGAGCACTGCAATAACAGTCAGCTCTTTTCTCAAAAGGATTTTATGCCTGAAGACAGAGATTAGCTTCCGTTAATGACACCTGCAGAGAATGGGAGGTAGGCTAACCAGGGACAGACACGGTTGCTGCCCGCAGGTCTGTTTTAACCTCCAAGCACTGTTTTGATGGCTTTACATGGACTTTATGTTCACCATACTGTTCCTTCTCTCTTCCCCTCAACTTTTACACATTTGTACCTTTGTCTGAAGCTTTGCTTACTATTTCATTATCTCTAATAAATACTAACTGAGCATCTATCTCATCTGAGGTATGTGCTAACTATGGAAGTGGACAGCAGGATATGTAATTACTTGAGATGGTACATGTAAGTACCTAGATTGGTAACCACGGTGAATGGTGAATGGTTGCTGAGAAAGTCAGGGAATGAATCAATGAACGGAGCAGAAGATGAGAAAGGGAACTGTCCCTTGGGGAACAATTACACAGACTAAAGTACACAGGTCATCAACAGCCATCGGGAATGTTAGAGAAGTGAAAGTATTCTAGTTTGTCTAGAGCACAGAGTTTTCTCTCGGGTAAGAGGGTTGGCAGCATGCACATGTGTGCATATACGTACACACACACACACACACACACACACAGAACCATCCTATCATCTTTAAGAAATTCAAGCCCATCCTACCTCTTCTTGAGTGTACAAAGGAAGTCCTGGGAGACAAAGGAATCAAGCCCTCCCCCTTCACTATTAAAATTTTAGAGAATCTACCTACTTATCGGGCAGCTCACCACTCTTGATGAGTCAGGATGGTTTCAATTATTCATATTTAACACCAGAATGCGATTTTCTGCACTTTTAAATTGGAGTTTGCATGACAAACCGTTGACAGAATGCTCTTCCAAATGAGGACCAGAATGTTCTTTCTGAGGAATAGAAAAATCTGGGATAAGGCACTGGATTGCAGTTTACAATCCAGAGTTGTTTTCCTTCCAGCACCTTATGACAATTAAGAAATTTCATCCGAGCCATCTTCTTAGAGATGAGGAAAAGGCAATTCGAGGGGGAGAATGACTTTCCCAAAATCATAGACAAAATCATAGCTAAAAGTTTACTGGTCTTCAGAATCTATATCCTCTGGACTAAAACACAGTGCTGCACACATACCAATAGCTTCTAAAGGACCAGGACATCTAAACTTTCCTCTAAACGTCCACAGCACGAACAGCCTTTACCACTTGTCTCATTGATTGAACATCCCAACAGTCACTTTGACCTTGTAAAGTTTTCTCCAGGTTGGGGTTTGGATCTGACCTGGTGTCCCCAGGAAGACTTAAGACAACTCCACCAGACTGTTCCAATCACCTCACAAATAAACTGGCTTTGGCTACTGGATCTTTTTGCACTGCCCTGAATTATTTTTAAAAGGCCAGGTTAGTAGAATTCTGCCTACTACAATTCCATTTAAGATCGAGACACAAGACTTCTAAGCACAAACTTCTCAAAGTCACATTCCGAATCAGAAGAGAATGCCAAAGGAAGTTTCAGGTCTTCCACGGTTGGTCTGCTGAAAAATGATAGTTTTGTGTTAAACACTTAGCAGCAAGCCAAGATTTGTCCTTACAATCTTGTTCTGAAAAGTTATTTGAAATTTCATAATGAATGCTAAAGACGAACTATAGGAAATGATTAGTAATGCCTCAAAAGAGCTAAACCAGGACTAGCCTTTCACTATTTTCCTATAGTATTAATAAAGAATTATAGAGCAGATTTGGTTTGCTAATTCCTTTAACCTCGAACAAACCTTTAACATGTGCTGTTAGTTTCACTTTCTTAAATTCAAAGTCTGCTTGTACTTTAGCCCTCGTCTTGATTGGCTTTAATATCTGGGTTCTTCTCACATTCAGGAGGATCCCAATCTTAATGCCACCAACATGCAGTTCTTAGTCTATGGGGAAAGAAGGGCTACATAGAATTTTTTTTTAATCTGGATTTAGTTTAATCAAGGTCCTAACACATACTTCTGTCCAAAGGCAGTCACAAAGCGGACCAAGAGGAGCTAAAAAGCCCCAAGGTCCCCTTTCAGCAACTTTTCACCTTGTAGCAAGCAGTGTTACTTCCAGGGAGAGCCATGACGTTTAGACCATGTCAGTGTCCCAAGTGACTGATAAACCAATATAGGAAAGAAAAAGAAAAGAGTCAGGCACACTTGTTTCTGCCTTTCAAAATTCTTTCTCTCATACAAACCTGCCCAAGGCTGTGTGAAATTAACATTTTGGGTCACAAGATATTTTGTATATTTTGGACCACATCAGTGCACTGGATCTGAGTCAAGACTCCTGAGTTCAGGAGAGCCTCAGTCTCTTCAACCAAGGAAATTTATTACGGCTAACTCAAACCTGATATCGTATTACTGGTATTATTGTTTCTTGTTTGTTTACAATACAGTCAAATCATTTAGTTTCCTTGGTTTCAAAAAACCAAGTCGAGCTATTCTGATGTCGGCTCCATTCATATTCTTGGATTCCTCTCTTGTGTCTTGTCCCTATCATGAATAGCCTTAATGTATGAATATATACAGCATTTATGTTTATTTAATCCAAATAAACATGTCATGAATACCCAGATCACTCTCAATTGTCTTAGATATCAAGAAGGATAGAAAATAAACTCAATATGATCTCTGTCCTTGAAGAGCTTCTGGGATTTAAAACAAAGAGTTCAACAATTTTTAGCCTGTAACATGAAAAAGGGAGAAAATCCAGTAATAAGTATCTTCACTAGAAACCAAAATCCCATTTGAAAATGCGTATTCACTCTCTCTAGGTTCTATTCAGTGAACTCTTTAAGTTTCTACAGGATGATCTAAATTAGGAAACATGACGCAATCAAAGGTGACTCATTGATCACACGGGTGATTGGATCTTTACTGCAAAGCCCATCACCTATTTGGGGAAAGACAGAAGGATGTTTGAGGTAAAGAATTACTAGAGTGTTAGAATCATATAACCTGCAAAAGCTAAGCCTGGAGGAGGGAATTAATTGAGGACATTCTTCAGAAGATAAAATCCAAAATGGTCTGCTTCCCTAAAAAGCACAGAATACAAGAGAGTAATAGAAGTTTTGAGTTACAAAGCAAAATCTAATTGTTGAGATAGAAAGATAGATAGATAGACAGACAGACAGACAGATATCACAGAAGAAATTCACAATTTCAAAACTACAGCTAAACTGCTCCACTGAAGAAGTCCACATGTCATTACAGGCAGTCATTTCTTTATTTTCCAACCGCACTACTGTTGGTAATATGCAGTTGAAAAATATTGCTGATTTGTAGACTCTGTTTATTTGTGAAGGCCCCTCAAAAGTGGAACAAAAGATAGGGTCCTTGAGGCCCACATCACACATTCTAGTATTTATTTTAGACTGTCACAAAACTTAATTCACCCTAGCAGTTGACTTTTGTTAAAGGTTATACTGGGTTGGGGGAGGGTAACTTGCACATTTTTTCAGATAAAAAAAATTATTGGTCCCCAAGCTGCCTCAATCCATCTTCGGAGCTGATACTAAGTTCATATGTCTTCTCCCATGAAACTCTCCCTCTGGCTGTGTCTGTATCTCTCTCTCTCTCTGTCTCTCTGAAAAGTGAACCCCCACTGCTGGAGAGCCAGGTCATTGATTATAAGTCACAAGTGTGTTGTCAACACAATCAAACCCAGTGTGGGACTAGAGGTCCCTGCATCTCTAACATGATAATGGTGTTAAGCACAGGTTTTTAGCAAGATGCACTGCCTTTCCCACACAAACAACAAATTGTTTCCGATGGTTGCTTCTTCTTTTATCATCTCAGCTTTTTGTCATTCCATCCTCTAAGTGATCCCAGAGTTGCCCTAAGCTACAGAAATTAAATTCAGTGCATGTGCAGCAGCCACAATGCTTTTTTGGTTCTATATCATTAAAACATTTTGATGTCTAAACCAGGGGATGAGAATTGGGGATGGAAAGGGAGTAGATGAAATAAGCATATTAATATTTATGTGTAGATTTATTCACAACTAAATCATAGAGATACACTCATGTTACTAAATGTCAGAGACTGTTATGCCTACCTATATAATATATATATCCAAGCATATATTCAGGCTCACTACCATATAATAAACTTCATACAACACCATGTAATAAACCGCTATGAAACAGGTCTAATCTCTGTGTGTAATGGCTGCTATCAACTCTAAAAGTCCAAAGGACATCCACCCACTTCTCAGTGTATAGGGAGAGCCTTAAGGAACAGGCTAGACCAAAGCATGGCCCTAGTAATCCAGCCAATGAATGGACTCTCAAACAGTGCACTTGTGTTGCTCAAGGGGTAATCAACTCCCCTGGCCTTAAATGGGATCCCCCAACTGCACAACCACTACTCAGATGGTTTCTTCAGCACTATAGATAAACAGAGTCTAGTACCATGGAGAGCTTACCTTTACGGCATAGTGACAAGGCACAATTAGAAATCTGTCCAGCGGTCTGCTAGATAGTGAGTCCTTTTGGTAGTTGGAGGCAAAATAAGTGAATATAACTGAAGTCCTACTCAACTTAGTACTTAATGGCTCAGAGCTTGGGAATTTGTCTGAGATATTTTATAAGTTTTCTGTCTCTTAATGCAGAATTTGGTAAAAGGAAAAAATCCCCAAATGAGCAGATTATTAGAAGGAAGGCATGACCACGTTGTAAAAAGCCCAACTGAGGGCCTTCAAGGCAAGTACTTCCTGATTCTGCAGACTGGTCTACTTTAGCATCAAAGCCTTGCCTGGGTTGCAGCGAAGATGGGACTAGATGAAGGTGAGCAAGGCACCAGGGTGAAATATTTAGGGCAACTCTCACTCTTTGGGCCCTGAAACTCCATCAGGTCCAAAATAAATCACTATGAGGAAACCAGCACAATGCAGAGGGAAATCTGTTAGATTCATTCAAACACTACTTTTCACACCAACTCCACTCTTTCCCGTGATTGCATAATGACAATGTCCACACGTTTCTGCACACACCCAGAGACGACTGGGAAGGGAAGGAGGTCTAGTTAGGAAGCCATCTTTCTGAGTCTGCTAAACCATATCAAGAATTTAAGAAAGTTAAACAGAGCAAACAGAATGGAAATTGTTAGCAATTAAAGAGCGCTTTTCTTCCTCGAAGCTCTTGGCAACCACTAACTAACTAAACTTCTCATTTAAAAAAAAATTAGAATACTAAGTTTAAGGATGTGTCTGAGGCTCTTCCTCAAAACATACTTCACAAAATATAAATTACCTCTAGAGTATTTAATGAAAGTCACACAATTTAAGTAGCACTTTGAATGTCTCTGATCTAGAGGCAGAAGCAGTGTTTTTCCTTTAGTATTTTGCTGATTCTGTTCATTCATTCATTCATTCACAGAAACAAATATACACACATCACTTAGCACCTAGACTTTGTTCTAATTGCTGGAGACATAAAAATAAATAAGTTAAAATATCTGCTTCAAGCATGATAGTCTAGTAAGATGAAAAATACATCATCAAAAATATGGTCCTTTCAACAGTGTCAATGTTGTAATCTCCAGCAATCTCCAGGGAGACAGTGGTCAATCCTCTGATGAAGACTTCTCTTTGTAATGGAGTTCACATTTGAGTAAAACTGTCCCGTTGACTACTGAACTCCTTCCACCAAACTCTGGAATTCTCTTTGTATCCCATTACCTCTGTCTGATACAGTTGCTTCAGACAACAGTTTGGGAGTAAGAATCTCAAAAGAACATAAGCAGTGGTTTCCATGAGACACTCTGCCATCTTGGGTTTTTTTTTTCACCCTCAAAAAGTAATTTTTAAAATAGGCAACCAATTTCCTTTACTCTTCAGTGATTTTCATCAATTATTACTCCTTTCATTATCGCTTTTTGGGTCAATTTCCAATTAGAATCTGACCCATGACATTTTGAATTTTCATGTTTGGTGGCATTTGCTTTTTAAGAAGTATCTCTGTGTCTTGAGATAAAACAAGGGAATTGAAGTCAGACTTTGTTAGCATCACAATCCGGTGATCCCATTACTCCAATCATATTCAGGTTGTTCGTGTATATTTATCCTGTACATATATCACAAAACTCTTTATATTTACTCTGTCAATTACATTTGGATTTCTCTGAGATACACTGTCATGAATGATCAATTCTGTACAGCCTCATGCATGAAAACTGACTTTAAAATAGCACCACCTTTGGGTTATACATGACAGCTGATATTTCTAGATAGACCTGGTTTTCATTGCATTTTTTCCAGCACTGACAATTAAATAAAAAAATAAACGTAACAAGCTGAGCAAGAAAAGTCTCATGCCCATGAGCCGGTGATTTCCTCCACCTGAAAAGTGCCTGGTGTCACTCTTGTAACATCATGGAAATGACACTCAGGACTGCCTTCTTTGATCACTTACTCTCTTCTGTCTTCACTTTCACATACACACACTCAACACAAGCAGTAATGTACACTTCTTCTTGAATTCTCTTCAGCCATTTCCAGATTATTGAAGGTCACGTTTTAAAGAGAAAAATCCAACTATAAAACAATACTTAGGAAAACCTAAGTTAAGGAGAAATAGCTCATCTGCAAAGCCAACAAAACCAAACCAAACAAAGAATGGCAGAGGCAGAAATTAACAAGGAACTGGGAGGCAACTGAGATGCTTCCTTATAGTGTTGCCATGTTTTAGTGAGAAGGAAAACTTCCCCTTGGCATCACCAAATCCACCCTAGGTGAGGCAAAGAGATTCCATCTGTTTTCACTATATATAAAAATAGATCTAAAAAAAATTCTTCTGTATAGTACAGGGAACTATTCAATATCTTCTAACAATCTTTAATGAAAAAGAATATGAAAATGAATATATGTATATATATGCATGACTGGGACATTGTGCTGTACACCAGAAATTGACACATTGTAACTGACTATATACTTCAATTAAAAAAAAACTGCATGAACTACCTTTGTAACCTGAAGAGAAAGACTTGTCATTCTCATTCTTGATGACGACAGTCCAACAGGTGGAAATATACTCAAACTAGCCCTCAGTGAACTAGATCCTTCTCACCACATCAGTTCTCAACAAAAACAAGTAACTTGTGTCTGCACGATGATATTCACTTTTCTGGGCACTTTCCACATACTAACTTATATGCGTCTCATGCCCACCTTTCAAAGTGGGCAGAACTAACAGCATTATCTTCATTTTATAAGTTACAACGTCTAGGAAACAGTGTGCACGTCTAGGGAGGCACCCGGGTTCTGAACCAAGTCTAGCGTTATTCTCTGCCCTATCTTCCAAAGAGAGAGACCCTCCTCACTTAGCAAGTGGTCTTATTTTTTTTTTAATTGAAGTATAACTGACTTACACTAATACATTAGTCTCAGGTGTACAACATGGGGGCTCAATATTCTTCAACAACCCAGTCACCATACCCCAGACAGCAGGAAAAAGTCGCTCACCAACCCTGGCCAGAGGCCACCTGTAAGTCTCAGAGATTATAATCTGACTTGATTATATAGCACTTTTCTCCGAGCTCGCCTTGTGAGGCACTTACATATGACAGAACCATTTTTCCTGGGGAACGACACCCAGAGAACTAAGGATTTACAGACTGAAACCTGCCCACTTTTCTCAGGGTGGGGAGGCCACCATTCAAGAGCACAGAAAGGCGGGCTTTGAGATTAAAAATTAATTTGCCTTCTTTCCTCGATCCGTATGTCCCAGTGGCCTCCAGCCCCCAGAACTACCACAAACCAATTCTAAAGGAAACAGAAAACAACATGGACCCTACAGTATGAAGAGCACTTCCGCCGAGAACAAAACAATACGAGTAAATAATTCAAGACACTCAAAATACAATTTTAGAAATAAAACAGATTGTTCCTCATGGCTATTCCTTCCAGAGAGAGAGAGAGAGAGTGTGTGTGTGTGTGTGTATACAGATAGAACACGTATATGTATGTATGTTTTAAGTCTAGCCACAGGGTTTTCAGCCTCATAAATTCTTTTCCTCAGCCTCCAGTCAAGAGCAGATTTAACCCAGTCTCAAACAGCAGGGTCTTTCTGAGTAAAAACGGTCTGGGAACTGCAAAGTTCCCGTAACTACCACAGCCTGCTGGCTTATTAGTGAGTTCACAGATGTCCACCATCTGGCCTGGAACAACCCCTCCAAAGAAGAGGGAGGCAGAAACAAAGCCTGTCGGATCAATACCTCTCTGGCTCTGAGCAGCAGGGAGGGGGCCTCCCTCACAGGGGAAATATCTATGGTTCCCACAGGACGTCGCCATGTGCACCGACTTTTCCATGCACAGCCGATGTCAATTCTTTTCCTCAGCGCAACCTTCTCACTGGTCTGGATTCAAAGGACCTCTTCAGATTCACCATCTCCCACCAGCGTTCATCAGAGGTGGCTTGTGTTAACTGGGGGAAAGAAGCACCAGACTGAGGCACGGAATTTGCTAAGCCAGCCCAAGACAGCATCACCACGGTGGGTCGTGAGCCAGGAAGAAAAGGAGATTGGCTCTGCTCAGAAGAGCCAAGTAAATAACAGGCCCACGTGGTGACAGGGATGCGGAACAGGCCTCCAGAGGGAATGAGACAGGATCACATCACCCAGGTCCCCTCCGAGGAGGAGAGCCCATGGTTTTATAATCGATAGCAATATTTTAAACAAAAGTGTAAAGACGGAAAATTGCAAGTCAAATGGCAGATTAGTCACAGGCCAACATTTCTCCCTTCTGCCCCACGCAGCCGCAAATGACAGACACCACAAAGGGTGTGATAATGTAGAAAATGTAAGCCACGCATAGGTTTGTAAGAAGCTATATTCCGAACGAAACCATTCAATAAAGTAGTACCTTAATTTCCATGCATAGTTGGTGATCAAGAGATGAGAGCCTAGAACTGGAGCTGGTGAACCACAGCCCTCAGACTAAATCCGCACTGCTTTTGTAAATAACGTTTTATTAGGACAAAGCCGCACTCGTTCCCTTACCTGTTGTCTGCAGTTGTTTTTATGCCACTGAGGCAGAGCTGAGCAGTTGCTACGGAGGCTGCATGGCCCTCAAAGCTAAGATACGAACTTTCTAACCCTTCACAGAATGAGTTTGCTGAGCTCTGATCTACAACAGAGCTATAAGCATTGAAAAATCAATACTTCCTCACCAAGTGATAGCTGACTCCATGGGAGAAGGAGGACTTGGGTGCAACCCAATTGAGAATCACCTGCTGCAACCCTCCTTCCCACTCATTTCTTCTCAGTCATCATTCCTTCGCTGCCATGCCCTCCCCTAATACCTAAATCCCGCCCCAGAAAGTGAAATTCAGAGTTATTCAAGGCTATAATCTCTCTGGTCCTCAGTCCCCATCAAATCCCCACTGCTGGGTGTTTTAAGAAAAAGAAGAGAACCCTCTTCTCTCAAAGATATAAGCACAATGCTAAACGTCATTTCATTTAATAGGAAATCATGTGTTACTTGTTCATCTTTTTCTCTAAACAGTAATCAAGAAAGGTGTCTATTACCCATGACAGCACCCGCACCTTGCCTCAGTACTTGACAGATGAGTGGATTAGTCAATAGAATACAGTAACGTGAACCACTGATGATCACCACTAGATGGTCAGTCACTCCTGCACAGAATTACACCAACACTTGACAACTGGCATAGCACTCCACCTCCAAACTCACGCCTCGAGCGTCATTACCTTATTAATCTTCTCAAGACCAGAGAGCAGGAAGGGTGACAAAGAGGTGAGCGTAAACATATCTTATGACAGTGAATTAACCTCTAGATATCTTCCAACTCAAGCTATTTTCAAACACATTCTCCCATTTTTTTTTAAAATAGCACTGTGTCCGGCCAAAAAAGGATGGGATTGGCAAACATGATTTATTTTTTCTCAACTTTCAACACCTCTAAGGTTTTCCAATTTGATAAAAAAAAAAATATATATATATATATGTAAGTCCCCCAGTATAAGTCTCTGTAGAAAAGAGAAAGTTGGAACAGTAAGTTAAAAGGATTACACAAGAGACTCTTGCAATCTTACGACCAAGTATTATTGCTCAGCAATGCCACTGGTCCCTGCCCTGGCTCAGCAAGTTCCTACCGCCCTCTAGACCCACCCTTTCTTTGCCACTCCCACACCTCTATGCAGGCTAAGAAGGGAAAAGGCAAGATCAATGAGTAAAAGGAAGGGAGAATTTAGACCAAGAGTAAAATAGAACTTTCTAGAATAATTAAAGATTCAAAAGTGAAGGGAGAGGTATAATAAGGCAGTGGGTCCCTATCACTGGAGATATCAATGAGGGAGTTCCAGGATCTTTGAGAAGAATGTTATAGAAAGAGAATTTTTTCCTTATCCTGGAGGATAAACTAGTTGACTTCAAAGTTTCCACCCAATTCTTACAAATCTTTAAATTGTGTTCACAATAGATTGTTAATTTTTTAAGTTATATAAGATTATTCATTTACTATTTTATACATATAATATCAAAACATTAACAGTAATCCTCTGAGTCATGCAATAATGAGTGATTTATATATATTTTTTCCATTTATCTTTTTTAGAGCTTTACTCTTTGAACAATTGCTTTGGCAAATAAGATAAAAACAGTACAAGTTTTCAAAAATCATTATTGAACTTACAGGCCCAATCATTAAGTGTTATGTAATTTATTCTATAAAGACCCCTCAGGTTGTAAGAGCAGTTAGTGTTACCTCCACAGAACAGAGGCAATGAAATACAAGTATGTATCATATTAAAAAATTAACCCAAAATCGAGCCAGGACTCAGCCCTCCAGCTAGCCTCGCCTGCTCTCAAGCTGAAGCTCCCGTTGACATCCATGGGCGAGTAATTCAGGGAATAGAAGCCTGCTCTGGTGTCACAATTTCAAGCAGCCTAGGGTTGTTGCAAGGCCAGTATATGGAGGAGCCACGTTGGGCTGTCTAGCTGGTAGGCTGGAGGGTACCAAGGTGACCCAGGACGTGGTGAGGGTACATCTGGCCTTCCAAAGTCACTGAGGGAAAGCTAATACTGATATCTTAGAAGCAAGGCCTTTGGGAGTTGATTGCATAGCCATAGAATGGAGGAGGCAGGGTGCTTTGGAAAGTCCCAGGCAGCAAATACTTACCAACTAGTGAAGAAATATTTTAATTTTTCAGTGATCCGAACAGCCATCCTGGTGCCTGTGGCTAAATACCAACAATGGGTGTAAATGATTTCTTTACTCCACCAACAGAACCTAATTCTCCATGTGCTCAGGCCCTTCTTTGGGGGCTCTCACATCTCCTGCTCCAGCACTTCCTGGGAATGGCATCTTTGCCTGACAAATAACGCTGGTGATAAAGCCTTTTGAGTCAAAGAACACATAGACTGAAGCAATGAGCAAGGGAGTTTTTGTATCCAAAAAATGACTGCCAAGAATCTTTCAAGAAAGGGAAATATGCCCTATTCTTTATGGGCTGTGCAATCTAAGAGAAAGGAGAAATGAGGCACATTGAAGGGTGCCCTTGTGAACCTGATTGCCACTTCTATGTTCTCATTTCAAAATATAGGAGTCCTAGAAATAGGAACAGAATCAATCGATTACATAATTCCATTAATGAGTCTGAGCTGAACCTGGTCTGAATGCAGACTTTATGATGAGTTCTGAGTCTCCCACTGAACCATAAGCTAGCAAAAGAAATCCCTAGAAAAGCGTCTATAATGCAGTGTAAGCAAGTGAAGGCTCTTTTTAATGCAGGGGGTTAAAGAACAAAGGAAGGCTCTGTTGGATGCTGTTCCCCACTCTCCGCCCTGGCCACACCAAGGATCCTAAGGAAGGATTCAGCTTTTCTTCTGCAGCATCTGATAACATTACAACATTCCATTTTTCTCTTAGTTTTTCATATTCTTAGTTTGAGGGGTTAACATACACCCCACACAGAAACTCAATCACAGATTTTAGACACTAAGAGAGAAAAATTAAAACTGTGGGCTAAAATATAAAAAACATTATGGAGCTCCAACGTCCTTTCCCTAGCTCCCCTTAGGAATTTGTGAAACCTTGCTTAATGTCAACTGGAGCATCCCTACCATCGCCCCTGATCTCGTTTTCAACCAGATAACCAGCCAGCGCTTGAAATCAGGTTACAAAGAGACATGATATGTAAGATCTTGGCATAAATTCAAGGAAGAAATCAACTGCTTGTCAAGATCAATGGCTTCCCAGCTCCTGGTAGGAAACGTAACCATCAACTGTGGATCTGTGGGAAGAAGTGATTGGATAAATTAACAGAATTACCATCATTCGCCCATTCTTGGCAATGGGCAAGCTTCTACAAGCAGGGCCGTCATCCTTAAAGGAAGTAACTCAGAGGCTGGGTCTAGCTTTTGAGATGCTGCTTGACCTTTCCATCCTGAAACTGATTTGCTTCAGCTAGGAGGCTTTCAAAATCAAAATGCCATACACAGCCAAGGGCATGTTTCTTCATTCAATCGGATTTAATTACATTGTTCATGGAAAGCTAGCAATGTTGTCACAGAACAGTCAAACCACTCATCTCAAGCTTAGAGTAATTCAAGGCCTGAAACTTTTAGAAGGTGGACAAGTCCATGAAAAAAACACCTCCAGATGCATTATTTATAGGAAGCTCAGCTTTGATCCGTTAAAAAGAAATTTCAGTGCCTGCAAGTTTCACTCCTTGATATTCATCATCTTTACAGGTCAAGTAGTGGTACGACAGAAGGTGAGATATCATTTCCCCTCCTCCCCAATATTCCTGCAACAAACCAGAGAGAAAACTGTGTTAACCTCATGTTTCCCGTAGATTTCACTACAATAAAAAGCCTTAAGACTGCTCGAGAAGGAGAAATCCAAGAATTGGAAACCCCATTTCTCAAGCAGTGGATGACCTGTCATTCAAAGTCAGAGCATTTATAATGCCCCAGATAACATTTGTACTCATCTCATCTATTTAAATGCTGGACTTCTGATGATAACTTAGTGAACCAAAGAGGAACAGTGGTTTGCATAAGGAGACTATGTTGAAGTTCAATTTAATGAAGTAAGATTTCTTTTCATTATCTCGCAACTTATTTCTCATCACTTCTTCACCTTCAAATAATATTTAGATTTGATCTTTTCAGTTTAATTCTGATGGTCCCTTGGATGCTAATTCCCATGGGAGAGGACACTGACCTCTATGTGAGAGGAAGAAATCTCTGACATTTGAAAATCTATTTGGTAACAACTGGAGAGACTGAAGACTTAATGGTACCATGACCACAAGAGGAAGTAAGGAGGAAAGTAGCTATGCCTTGGTTTTCCTGCCTGCAGAGAGCTGGTGGAATCTTAGGCTCAGTAATCACAGTAGAAAAAAGCCAACCTACATTTCCACCTACATTCCAAAGGAAGCACAGCAATCATTCCTCCGGTGTTTCCCGCACTATTACATCATCATTATCATAATTAAACTCTAACTTACGGACTGGAATAAAGAAGAAAAAAAGTCTTGGTCTTTTTCTTCACAGAGCGAATGGTTTCACTGGGGAGACGCCTGACATGCATTGGCAACTTAATACCAACCTCCACACGATTAGTGAAAGAATTACTGGAATAGAAAGCAAAAATCTTTAAACCCACTGTGGACTGGAATGGATTGGGACTTCAGAGGTATAAGTGAGGAATGTGTGGAACGACATCAGTGAAGCGGCTGGATGGAGCCAAGCCCTCAGACAGTTTTCCTGATCTTGATGCTGTTAATGAGAACAGCATTCAGAACTTTGCAACAGATTTGGAAGTCACATGAACAAAGCAGTGGCGGCCCTGGCTGTGTCTCTTAACAGCATTGCTAATTCATGAACAATCCCTGCTCTCAGACTGTGGTAGAGATTCAAGTAGAAAGGATGCTAGAATCAGAACAGTACTTCTCAAACTCTGACTTGCAAGCACATCACCAGGGGATTTTGTCGACATGTAGACTCAGAATCAGCAGACTGGGATGAAGCCTGAGTTTCTGCATCTCTAACAAGCTCCTATGTGATGCTGATGCAGCTGGTCCACAGGCCTCATTTTGAGAAGAAAGGTTTTAGAAGATGGCTGAGCATTTCCGAGGCCTTGGACCTAACTCTGTTCCTCTGTGCGAAAAGAAGGAGGCAGCCATGTCTGGCCAAGCGCGACGTCTCCTGGAAGGCGATCTGCTTTGGGAGATCATTTTTATCTTAACCATGTCTTTTGCTCTCCAAATGACAGAACAAATGTCTGAGGGTTTTGTTTGTTTTAAGATTTATCTACCTGCTTATTCGATAAAAAGGAAAACAGAGCTCAACATTTTAATGTGATGCGAAAATAAACGTAACTTTCCCCAAGCTTCAAAGTAATTCCATGGCAGGGAGAAAAAGAGAAATAAAAGACTGAGCAAAACCAGTGAACAGTGGTTTATCCTGGAGGGATGGAATGATGGGGAATTTTCCTTTTCCAACTCAAACATTTCCATAATATTTGAATTTTCACAATGAGCACATATGTCTTTTTAGGCAGAAATTATAATAAAGAGAAGGATATAAACATACATAAAATTGTGAGAGGGCCAGGCTGTCATCTCTACACGGCTGTCAGCTCTGCCATGCTCATCGCATCTCTTTGTGCGGCCGCAATCCTACGTGAGACGAATCAGACAACTGTGTGGGCTCTTCCACATTTGTAAGAGAGAGCCCACCAGTTTTAAACTTTTAAGTTTTAGGAGTAGTTTGTTTTCACTATGCATTTCATAGATGAATCCACTTACCCTTGTCTAATCATGAGTGAAAACAATGCACTCTCGCTAGTAATTCCAAATTGGTGCTTTCCTTCCTAGCAGAGGCAAAATAATACAGTGGTTCAGGAACTGAACATTTGTGTCCAATTTCACTTTTGGCTTAGTTAAGCAAAATCATCATCCCCAAATAAAGGCTTTCAATGTTTTTCAAACACGTTTCCTTGCTGACAGGGCTCTTTTCATAAAATCATACAATGGTCCCGGATTTTTTTTTTTAAATGATGCACCATCCCTTTAACAGAAAATTGGGTTATTGATTAATTGATTATGTGCTGCTCACAAATGCCAACTTAAGCACAAGTAAGGAGATGCTATTGAATGTTCATAACTCAAAGGCCGCAAGACCACGCTACATGGTTGCATTATTACCATCTCCCATTTTAATGAGTACATAGCACAGCACTTTGTTGGCCTAATTTAAACAATATATCAAGACTATGTGAAATTCTCTTACACTACAATGGGAGAGAAATTACAACACACATGTGAATGACAGAGCTTAGCCTGGCTGTTAAGGCGGACATTAGCATTCCAAAGCTGTAGTTGGAATGTTAGTCTTTTATAAAGGTGACAGTGGATTTCTTTCCAGAGGAAATTAAAGTGCATGAAGCTGTCTTATAACTTGTTAGTGAAAACTGTGACATTTGAAAACGATTAACAGAAAATTGAGTTTTTATTTAGATAGTCAATGATCTAGAAGTGTCTACATAATAAATAGCTCTTAGGAAAATATCACCCATTTGGAGAGGAGAAGTGAATATTGTAAAAGAAACAACAATAATATAAAATTAATAACAGCTACTATTTATTTAAGAATCACAGCATGAATTTGAAAACATGTATTTTGTAGTCGGGATCTGAATTACAGGTCTGCAGTTTACTAGCATGGAGCCATGAGAAAATTAACAAAGATCTTGGTGTCTCCCTTTTGCCAGCTGTAAAAGGGCATAATATTAGGTCCTCCCTCATTGTTTTACTGTGAGAGTAAACAATTTAATACGGGAACACACCACAGTTAGGACTGAGTGTTGCTGCGAGTGACAGAAACCCACTACAATGGTTTAAAACCAAACAGAGGTTTAATTCCTCACACTAGCAAGAAGTCTTAAAAGGAGCAGTCCCAGGAAGCAATGCTACTCAAGGATGCTATCATGGATTCAAGTTTCTTCTCCTTTCTTCTCACTGTCTAGGCAGAAAGGAGAAAGCAACACGGGAGAAGGGGATGGTTCTTAGGTCAGGAGAGTAAACGTTCTCTGAAATCCTAAAGTGTCTCCTGAATTCACACCATTCACCAAAACTATGTCACACAGACACTCTAAGCTGCAAGGGAGTCTGGGAAATAAGAGTCTCTTAGTTAGCATACTGCTGATTAGAATGAAAAATACCCTTTTGTTAAATAAGGAAATAGGCGGGTAATAAACATTTCATGTACAATACCTGCCACATCACTTTAAACCACACAGAGTCTCACACATATTGGCCATTATTATTATTCCACATTTTTGCACTTTATATATGCCTCAGCCTTTATGAGACTAACCACGGTATATGCATCCGGAAACACAGACATTTATTTGCAGTGGCTCATTTACATATGGAAGATTTAAATACTACTTAAAGAGGTGCCACTGGTGACCTGGAGATAGAAAGGCTGAATCTACAGGGAGACAGGACGTGGGACATCGGTCCTGAAACCAGCCCTTCAAATCAATCTGAGTCATATGCAGAGAAAAGTTACAGACCCTAGTTAAAAGAATTATTATCTTAAAGGGTTTTGTGAAACAAGGGACTCGGGTAGTTTGATGAAGTTTAAGAGAGAGGAAGAGAGTATCAAGACACTCTGTCACTGGGCACAACGATGCCTGGGCACTGGAAAGGTTCTAGAGCTCAGACGGCCTTACACAAAGCAGCAGCAGCCACCTAGCAGAGGAAGCAGGAAGCTACAGAGGACATGGGAGAAGTCTAGCGGGCAGGCCAGACTGCCAGATACAGGGCAGCATTCATCAGGCCAGCTCGGGGATGACACACCTCCCCTCCCGGGGCTCCTAAAACTATGCAAGGAAGGCACTGCAGGAGGCTGAAGGTCTGTTTTGGAGAGTGGGGAGCATAACTGACAAATTTATGTTATGTAATGCTAACTTACTCAATCCAGCCAATATAACATTACCATTGTCTCACTAGTTACCTTTTGTTGAGTGCTTAGCACGTGTCAAGGAATATGCTAAATAATTTACATGTATTTTCTCAAATAATGTTACAAACACTCTCTGAATTAGGTATCCTTCCCCTACTTTACAGATGAGGAAACTAAGGCACAGAAAGGTAGAGAATCTTCTCTCATTTGGAAAATTCGAGGGCTGGAATCTAAACGCAAGTGCACCTGGCTCAGTGCCATACCTTGAGCTCTAAGACCAGCTCAACAAATAAAGTGCCAGGATTAATTTTTAGATAGAATGTACAGCAGAGTGCATTCACTTTCAAAGTTAAGTGTCCACAAGAATCATCTGGAAAGCATGTTAAAAATGCTCTTTCCTAGTCCCCTCCGGTCTGCCCAGTACTCTGATCCAGGGCGTATGAGGTGGAGCCTGGAGATACGCATTTTCAAATGCACACAAGTGGGGCTGCTGAAGCCACACAGTGAGAAAAGTGCAGGGATGTTAAGGATTATAGAAACCTCGTCTCTCATCTCTACCTCTCTGAGGGTGGGCTACCTACATAAAGCATCTAGAATTCTTCTGCATGGGAGATTTCTCTCTTCTCTTCTGCTGATGTATTTATTCAGCAATTTATCTACAGCAGTTTGGACTCATGAACACTTATTTTGCATTTTGGGCTATAATCTGAAATTACTTGATTTATTGTCGTACTCAGATTGTTGCAGCTTTGGCCACTGAGAGCTTCCAGTCAGTTCCAGGGCCCTTTGACACACTCCATCATTGTGGGTTTTTTTTTTTTTTTTTTTTAATGTTTTCTTAAAGAACTTTCTTACTTTCTGGCACTATAATATGCTCCAAACTTAATTTACATGTTTCCAGCCTAAATCTTAGAACCAGCCATTTCTCTGGGGGACCACTGTTCCTTTTACTGGAGAATGTTGTTACAAATTAAGACTTGGGTACTACGTACCATTTTTTAAGTACATGTACTTGCAGAAAACAAAAAAGAGGGATACCCTTGATTTTTTGTTGTTTGCTTTGTTATTGGTTTTTTGTGGGGTTTTTTTGCCCTTGCTTTTGAAAGGTGTCAGAGGATAACTAGTGAGTAATTGGACTACAAGTCAGAAGATTCGGGTTTTCCTTACAGAATGAGTAACTTCTATGTGATCTTAAACAAACAACATGCCACCAGTCTTCGTAACCTCACTTACAAAGCACATACGATGAATGAGCTCTTCTGCCCACTTTTTACATGTACTGGGAGATGAATTTAGATAACGGATGTGAAAACCACTGGGAGACAAAGTATCAGCCAAACGGGAAGCAACATCACCATCATCATTTATCAATTATTAATTATCATAATCTTGCATGACTGAGTATTTTGGAAGAAAGGACAAAGGAAGAGTTATTTAAGCTGAAAATTTTGCACTAAGCTATCTGTCCTTTGGCTGTAAAATGTACAGAAAATCTTTTATGGGCTAGCTAACACCCTTCATGAATTAGTAATAAAGGATTTTTGGCTTCCTGAACCAAAATTTTCTATACATTTTGAAGCTATGCCGAAAGGAAAAAAAGATGGAAACATTAATTTCCAGCACAGACTTATTCCAGCAGTGCAGGGACCTGAACTGGCCTTCTCAGCTCCTACATCTCAGAGTTCGAAATATGACAGCATCCGTCCTTTCCTGAGCAATTTGTCCTTCTGAGACCTCCTTAAAATTATTAGGGAAAGGCTTGCAGACAAAGCCTTTTTGTTCAGAAATTACATTATTTATGCTGCCAAAGTTACTTCTCAGGTGACCTTGTCACTTCTCCCTCCCTTCTCGCCTTGGCTGCCACAGATCGGCTTTGGGAGAGGCTGGTGAAGAAGGAAGTCATCACGGGTGATGAGAACCTGTGCCTGTGGCGAGGCGGTGGCTGACCCTTGGAAGTACAGCGTTCACCACCTTTGCTCTTGTCCTCCAGAGCCTGGACAGGTAAAGAAGTGCCCTACATAGGAATACATCTCCCCACAAACACCCTGCCCAGCAGACTCAGGCCTCTGTTTGTGAAGCCTTTCTGACAGCACGCTTCTCCGTCTGCACTTCCCACTCAGTTGGTTCTTAATAATACATCGTCTTGTATCTCTGCTTGTCTTTTTTTTTTTTTTTCATATTAAATTGCCTAGGTCTTATTTCCCCAGGCATCCTATTAACTTTATGAGAACAGTGGTAGTATGTTAAATGCCTCTTACATTCAACGTAAGAGTCAACGAATATGATAACCAAGCATGATCTCAATAAACATCTGCTGAGTGAACAGACAAGAAAAGAAATAGCTTAGTGCTCACTCTGTGCCAAGGGCTGTGATAATCCTTGAGTGTAATTCTTCTTTCTTGATGACCTGGTTCAGCAATGGTTTTCCCAGTTTTAGGGATGAGGACCCTGAATCACAACGAGGGTCACAGAGTTAAATCTCGGTAGAGCCAAGATTTAATCCCATGTGTGTGGAGATGTTTCATGGCACTCATTCTTAGATTGGTGCTTAGAGGGGCTCAGCTAACTTCTCCGGGACCCTGTTTCATTATCAGCACAAGGAGACAGTCATCTCAAACAACCCGTGAGGTCCTTTCCTGATTGACTAATGCACTGAGACACACAAGTATCGACCTTTTCATCCTGGATGCCTCTCTGGCCTCCATCGTCTTGTTTTGGTTTCCACTGACTTCAACAGAAATAGAACTTTAATTCTTTGATTCATCCTAGTCCTCAAGAATGGTTCCCCTAAAGAAAATATAGAGCCTATCCCTGGGATTATTATGTAGGAAGTAACAACTCACCTGTTTTATCCTGTTCCATTTTCATACCTGTGCATTAGTAACAGGGCTTAAAGAGACAGCAAATTCTTAACATGTGTGCGTTTTAGTATTTACAGGGTTTCCTTGATTTTGAATTTTTCCCAAGAACTCTGGAATGTTGCCAATAAAATCAGTAAGAGTGCCACATAAAGAAAAAAATCAAACCAAAAGAAGGAGAGAGGACAAAGGAGAATAAAATAAACTCCTCTGTAAGAAGCTGAGTAATCACATGAAACGGAACGTATCCTTAACTGAACTCTGTCACTTGTGCATAAGAGTAACTTCAGAAGTCTGTGTGGACTTGAGAGGAATCATTATATGGAAATCACCTAGTTAGTGAGGATCTATTAAATAATTAAAATGTATCCAGAGCTATACTTGGCCCAATAAAACACTAAAGTATTAGACACGCTTCTCCGATAAATCAATTACCCTACTACCTCCAAAATATATCCTGATACTGAAAATAAGTTATTTCTGACAGCCTGGGGGCCAGGTAGTTGGCCAAAACAAACAAACAAAAAAAACTAAACACAAAAACCTTCAGATTTGGACAGCAAATTTTATGTTAGGTTTAGAGGGTAAGGACTTCTATGACCCAGATACAAGGTTCAAGTCATTTGTAGACCTCCAAATGGGCACCCATCTTATCTGATTGCTGGAACAACCCCCTCTTACTAGGCTTTGCTGCCTCCCCAAAGTTATTCCTCTACCTGGCTAACAACAGGTTGTCTACAAAACAACTGCATGGCTGAAAACCCTTCAGAATTTTCCCCACTCCCATCCCCCACCTCGGGTACCTAATTTAGGGTGACCATTCTTGTTTACCTGGGGCTGTTCTACTGTGAACACTGACAGCCGTGCTTCATTAGAAACCACTCAGCGCCAGGGAAACAGGAACAGGTGATCGCCCCCTAAACACCGCAGCAAGAGGACCAGAGCCGGCATGATCTCAAGACGCCTATTTCCCTTCGCATATCCCACTCCCTCTGCCTAGAACGAGTTTGTTCTCCCTCTCTTCCTTTCTTTCTTAAAGGTTGATTAAATTTTGTTTCTTGAGCTATAGGATAGGAAATGCATTTTTTTTACCCCCCGAGAGGTGGTTTCACTTCTCTATAAACAGAATTTTACTCTAGCGGGAGAAAAAAAAAAGAAACCAGCAGCCTTACATAACCTTTTACAAAAGCCCTACTCATTCTCTACCGGGACCTGAAAAGGGCCTACAGTTCGTGAGCTAAGTAGAAACTTCTCTCACCAGGAGGAACACTAGTGATTTTCATTCAGATTGACCCAATCTGCCCAGCTGAGCCCCCATGCTCTCTGCTCCGAGAGACTGATGCAGAGCACGCCAGTTACAGCTCCTCTCCCTGCCTGGCAGTGCGGAGCAAAAGCTTCAAAACCTCGCACTGAGCTTTCTGTGTGTAAAGCTTTACTCTTCTTCAAAACCTCAGTTACGCCCCTCCTCCCCTGCCACAGAGGTCCAGGCAACTGAGCACTTGGTCTGTTTCCTGCCCTGAGGACCGTTCTCCATCAAACAGCAAGATTCATCATGGGGTCATCGTCAGGGTCTCGCTTTGAGCGAGTGTGTGCTTTTAGCATCAGACCTGAGAGGCAGAGGAGGGAGGGTGGAGAAGGACCCAGGCCCCCAGTGTCCCTTTCAAGTGCCTGCCTCTTTCCCAGTGTCTGAGTATTTTTAAGGAGGAAACGGAATGGAAGGAGGAGAAAACATGGAAAACAAACTAGCAGACTCTTTCAAAATGTGCTTTCTTACCTTGAGCACTGAGGAGAAAAGAAGGAAAAAGGCAAATGGAACACCCAAAGAGCATTTTCAGAGCACTTTCAAAGGCATTTAATCTCAAGGAAAATGAAACGTGTCATGGCTTCCAGGAAATACAGTTGCCAGTAAACCACAAACCAGAACATTCTTGGATGTTGGCATAGTTTGCCATCCCAAGACGGGCTCCTGAGGCCCAAGCCCTCCAAAGGGGCTTCAAGTTAAGACTAAACTAGCATGGGTGAGCCTTTTCCCAACTAGATTTTTACAAAAAAAAATTGAGCCAAGGGTCACTTCCCTCAGTGAGTATGCAGTCTCCTAGGGCAGGATTTCTCAGTCACCTGGGATTCTAATACAGTAAATTGGGTGTGGATTCATTTTCTGTATCCCTAAAAAGCTCCCAAGAGATGCAAATGCTGCCGGTCCATGGACCACACTTTGAATAGCAAGGTCCTCAGACATCGGTCCTCAAACCTGGCTGCACTTTGGAATTCTCACGGAGGTTTAATACTACTTGGGCTGAACTCCATGTCAGAGATTCTAAATTCACTTGTATGGGGTAGAGCTGGGCATTAACACCCAGCCAAGGTGAGCGTCTCCTCCATAGTGAAGACTCTGGGAACAAATTATACCTGGTCCTGCACCGTAACCAAGGAGGCACCAGTTCCCAAGTATCCATGCTGAATGGATGTTGAAATCAGTGGCTCTGCAGGAAAGGGATGTGGTTAACCGAAGAGGACTTAATGGAGGTGGTTAATTTGGATGAGGAATCCACAGAAGGTATGTCGTATGGTGCAAAGTTTGATCAATATGGCGCTGCATCAGATCTAACTTAGCCGAAGCTGTTCGCCTCAAAGTCTAGCAAAGGCATGGACCGTGGATGCTATACCATTACCCACTAAACTAAGCATGTGCTTGATTTCAAAACTGCTATCAGGGTGTGACACCTTATTTTACTTTGACATCTTTAGCATCAATCACCTACAACAATAAAATTGAGGAGGGTTCTATAGCGGCCTGCTCACGCCTATGAAATTTTCTATTTGGAGACTATTCCAGAATAAATCTAGCCCCTATTGAGATAATACTACAAACAGCTAGCATTTAAAGAACACTTATTAAGAGTCAGGCATTGGAATGGGTATTGTTTATCTAAATGTTGGAGTGAGTTTATCTCCAACTTAGAGGCAGGGAAAGAGAAGTTGGTTTTGCCCTGATTTTACAGATGGGGAAGTCAAGGTCAAGCCCACTGGCTAACGGGCCTCCCCCACACCACCTCCCTGAGGCTGTGCCACCTCTCTCATCATGACCAAAGATCACAGGACCGTGCAGCTGGCCCCTTTGCAATTTGGCAGCAGTGAAGGAAAGATTGCAAACTTAGCAATTTCTAAATGAGCTGTCACTTAAAGCTAAGAGAATACTCATTTGTTTCTTTAAAGAAATAGTAATAGAGAGAAAATGTATATAAAAGGAGTATACTGAGAAAATAATCTGCAATTTATTTTTAAATCTTAGGTCCAGTTTCCTTTTTAATACACCAAGAGGAATCGTGCACACATTTCAAAGGAGGTCATAGGAAAAAGAAATGTCCCGGTGCCAATTCTACTTGAATTGAAAAGGTGAAGTCCTGTTTCTGTCTGCTCAGCAATAGCTTTCAAAGCAAAAGCAGCCTGTTATGCATGCTTATTAATAATCATTTGCATTTATCTAGCTCTTTACAGTTTTCAAAGGTTTTTTTTTCCCCCTTATTACATGAGTTATGTCCACACAACCCCATGCAGGATGGCTAGGGTCATAAACTCACATCTGATAGTTAATAAGAAAATCAGGGCAAAGAATGTCTATGTAATTTGCTTAAATTTTTAAATGTGCTGAGATGAGATAAAGGTCTTTGTCGTGAACTCATTTCAATCCATTCAACCAGTATTCACCAGTATGGGTAGCTACTGTCTTCAGCCTCAGCTGAGCCGTCATTATGCTTAGTTCTCCTGGCCCCGGGACACACTCATCTTTGAATTCACTCTGCCTCCCCCGCCCCTCAAGGCCTCTGCACTTGCTTTTCTTACCTGCACGTTCCCACTTGCCGCTCCCAGAACATCCCCTCTTTAACCAAGTGACTCACTCTTCCGCTGCCGACTGCAGCCTTCTCAGGGACGGCTTCTTGCATCTACTGTCTGAGCCACTCTCCTCTAGTAGTCTTGTTTTTAAAGCCTTTTCTCATTTGAAATTATGGATTTATTAACATATTTATTTGATTAGCATTTCCATCCCACTGGGCTCCAGGCTCCATCACCAGCTTAGTGCAACACCCAACACCCACCCAATAAATAAGAGAAGAGTCATGGAGTCTGAGGCTGTATTTATAGCAACAGGCTGCCAGATCTGCAGAGGAAACTCAGAATCCCCATTCTCACCACACCTAAGCTTGGTTTCAATGTGACTGGCAACTTTTTTACACTCTCCTCTTTTTGTTTCTGTTTTCTTTTGGTGAATCAATCTAATGATACAAGGATGAATGAATTGGCTCTGTCACCCCATCTGGCGAGTATTAATATATTAATGATATCATGCATAAACATGATAGTTGATATTTTTCAGAGTCTACCCCACTTTCTTTGTGGTTCTTTTTCTAATGAGTACTTTGTTCTGCCTTGTAACCTATTTAGCTGCGTCTGTGCCTGTCACCGCCTCTTGACGATAAACCCTTGGAGGGCAGAATCACATTTAAACCTTTTATTTAATTCTTTGTAACCCACAGGAAGTGTTCAGTAGCTAGTCTCTTGAATAACATTCCTGATCTTATTTGATCCTTATAATGCCTTAATGAGTTTTTTAGGCATTGCCTGTCCTATCTGAAAAATGAGAACACGAATTTTAAGGGAGACAAAATGTGTGTCCATGAATGTCTGCACAAAAAGGCAAAGACTATGCTAAATCTCTATTTTCTAATATACGACTTGGGAGAGCTTACTTAGAAGAGTACATTAAATTGGAGGCCCTTGATTACCAGAAAGATATAAACAAACTAGAGGGAGTTCAGGTAAGAAAAATAAACATGATTAAGCTTCTGGAGGGGTACGAGGGAAGTGAACTAAATATTTATAGTCTGGTTAAGTAAGGACCAAGGAGGGGGTGGAGCCAATAATGATTTATGGCCAGGATTACCTAACACACTTCAGCACAGGAGACACAGAATGCCACTGAGGAGGACAAACAGGAACCAAGAGGTGGGAAGAACATTTAGAACAGGACTGTCTAAGATGAATTGCAAAATGAAAATTTCACAGCAAGAACTGATATGCTGCTGAAAAGTTTCCTAGGGGAGACAGTGAAAAAAAACCACCCCTGGAGATATCTCAAACCAGAAGAGAAAATAACTAGAAATTGTCCTGCAGGGAGCAGCTCTGCCCAGACATTAGACATGAAAAGGGAAGCTTTGCAGATTTTCTCTCTAATTTATATTCTTCTGGGATCCTGTGAGGCTGAGCAAAGATGCAGGAACAATGGATTGAGGACTCCGGGCGCAAGGGGTTTGCTTAGATGTCTCAGCCTTGGCTCACATCTCTAATGAGTCGGCACAGAGGCAACACACTAGAGAAGCCACTGCTGGCGTGTCCAATGCTTTATTTCATCCAGGGCCCTTCATTAGTCTGCCCCAGGGGAAGAGGTGAGACAATTAGGAACCCAAACAAAAACTGGGAGGTGTGCATATGCCCTTGTGCAAGCATGGGTGTTCGCTTGAAACCCACAGTCGCATATATAACAATGATCCTGGGCTTATGCATTTTTACCATATTGGAAACAGACCCAAGTTCAAATGGTCAAATTAGGATTTTTAACTTGGACTTAGTATCTACCATTGTAACTGTGATTGTGTTACCGTTGAGTTTCATCACATTCAGGGGATTTATCTTGTTCCTCAAATGAAGCCACCCCAGCATCCTGCTTCCCTGTAATTGATATGCTACATGCATATAACAGACAGGATAAAGCAGGATACTGACCAGGTAAGGGCTGTTCCGGGTAATCAACAATTTTAGGATGATGAAGGAGCTCTTTTCCATAAGTGTAAGTGTACATTCTGAAATGTCCTATAGGGAAATCTGGGCTAAAACAAGCCTGATGCAGTATCAAGTAACAAGTTCCTAAAAGTTAGACTACCAATTGCACCTACGCCTAAAAGCAAAAGCTGCTTAGTTGGAAAAACAGAATAACTACTGATAATATGGATGTCTCAAAAACAAATGGCTGTTCAGTTACAAAAACAGAATCATAGAATTATCTTGCTGAAATCAATAATGGCCAATGAATTTATGGGCAAAAAAATGCTCAACCTTATGAGCAATCAGGGAAATGTAAATTAAACCCACAATGAGATGCTAAGTCACATCCAGCAGACGAAGGCAAATTAAACCTATGACAATACCAGTATCAGTAGAGACATGGAACAAAGGGGACTGTTGTGTACTCCTGGTGGGAATTTCAATACATGCAACTTGTCACTGTCCCCTAAAAGTAAAGATGCCCTTTCTATGACTCGGCAACTTCACCCCTAGATATGCACCCTAGACATGGTGGCAGATTTGATCTGAGGGACACGTACAAGACTGTTCATAGCAGTGTTATTGGCAACAGCAAAATATTGACTTCCCAGGAGTTCATCAATGGTAGATTGGATAACGTGTGGTTAATCAATACCATGGAATATTATACAGCAGAGAAAGTGATTGAAATGCAGCCATATACATTCTCATAGATGACTCTCAAATATTTAATGTTTAGCAAAAATGCAAATCAGAGATGAAAACACGTATTTATTTTATAATGGTCAAATATGTGCCAACCAAAATCATATGTTAAAGATTCATAAATAAGCAGTAAAACTATAAAGAAGGCAAGGGATTAATTAACACAAAATTAAGAAAGCTGCTAGTGGGTACATGGGTTATTTGTTTGACTAGAATTATTGTTATCATGATCATTAATGCTATTATTATTAATTATACTGAACACTATACACATATATAGTATAGCTCATAATTTAAATGAATCATATAATGTTGAAATCTGTAATATAACTAGAAGTTGTCTAGTCCGCACCCTCCTTTAACAAGGAAAAATATGTTGCGTGAAGAAAAACGACATACAAAGAAATACCAGATTTCAGAAACTGCTACAAACCTATTAGCTAAAAACCAATGAACTAGTGAAGAACTCAGGTCTTGATTTAGAATCTCCTCTCTTACTTTAGACACAATCTCAACCGAACTCAGTCCCCTAGTTCTTTGCAAATTAGAAGTAGAAAAGAGAGAAACTGCCTTGAAGAAGTTTTACAACAGGGAGAAGTTCCAACTGCACACAGACAAGTAGATAAAATGCATTTTACAAATCAGGAATAAAAGTCTTAGGAAAACAAAGGCAACAGTCCATGGCCATTTAGTGGGAATTAAACAGTCCTGTATGATGTAACATCTTCAGAAATCATCCCTATAATATCAGACAGTACAATTAACTGAGCCACAGTGATGCTTGCAGTCTATTAAGGAAAGGCTAATTTGTGTCCTACATACTTAAAAAGGCAGTGGATAAATATTTTTAAAGACTTTTTAAAATTTAGTACAAGCTGAAAATAATGGTGTTTAACAAGAAACTTCAGTTGCTAAGAAAACTGACTACAGTGAATAACATTTATATTGACCATTTAATTCGCTTATATTCTTATAAAAATGTTAAAGCACCAACAGAGTAATGTTGGCATTGGTAAGTGCTTTTTATCAGGTCACAATAGACTAATGAGTTGCATTTTCATTAGATCGCATGACAAAGATTCAATTAATTCAGTGGGACATTTTTGTCCCAGGTACGTTCAAAGGCAGCCTTCTGGCAGTAACCAGTCTTTAAAGGATGAACCAAGCACAAGAGTGAAATTCCCAAATTGCAATACATACCCCCGTGAAGTCCCATCAGAATTCTTACAAATGGTATAAAGGGCTTTCCTCCCTCGAAACTGTGAAATTGTCGAGTGAGCAAGAAGTCAGAGAATGTGGACATGTGAAATTAAGTTAAAGTACATCACGAAAATGACAAGTAGGTTACAGGCACTGGGCTCACAGAACTGAGCAAAGAGAAATTTCCTCATTCAGGTCATGTCATAACAATAAACCTTAAAAATAGGATCAATAAATATGGAATGATTTGTATGTTTCCTGGCTGAACTTTCCCCCCCAAGAAATGAAAGCTGTGAATAATACAGTTGCTTGGAACTATTTATAAAAAGTAACATGAACCAGTACTGCCACTGGCAACTTAACCATCGACAGTGAAAAAGAAGGAATATTCAATCATACATGTTATTATGTTTTTTCCTAAACCATATCATTGATGAGTTCAGGCATTTTAAACCACAAATAAATAAATAAATAAATAAAATAACAGTTGCGTTAAAGAGGCCTGTTTTTTTTTTTTTTTTTTAACCTCAGGCTAAAATTTGCCAAAGAACTTTGAAGTACTATAGTAATTTTGATCATCAATCAGCCAACCTGCATTTCTGTGTTGTTAGTATGGTGTTAAAGCAGAGAAATATAAGGAATCAACCCTCTACTTACTGTAGGAAGAAGCCGAAGTGTGGAATACTAAATGGTGCTATAATTTATGCTCATGCTGCAATTATAAAACTGTATAATAATTTGCATTTTATTTTTTGCTGTTACCCAGTTAGCATATGTAACATGTAATTTCATCTTGCACTTTATTTTTTTAATTGGCCCACGGGGAAAATAATCTGGATTGTTCATCCTTTTTTATTGACAAGTTTAACATTTGCTTTACTTGAGGTCTGGTTTTGAAGAAAAGTATCTCCAGTGCTATTGGGGTACTGATTTTATAATAACCACCAAGAAGTGTTTTGATCTTGGAAAAGTAGTAACTTTGAAGAAAATTAAATTTGTATTATTCCAACTAGGTAACACCCTCCTGAAAAAACCAGCACACTGAGGTTGGCATAACCTGCTCTCCCATAGCACTCACTCCCCGTAAGGCTCCGTGAGCTTTGAAACGTCAATGATACTGGCTGAGATGCCACTAGTTAGAGTCTCTTATTGTGAGAGTACTACTCAGCTGAATAAAAAGAAACATCCATGACAATTTAAAATTTTGTTTCTAAGGCAAATCCCTGTGACTCTGAGAAGTGTAATACAGCGTGTTAAACTCAGTGCCTGTGGATCAGGACCTTGGATTCACAGTGAGAAAGGCTCTCCTGGGTCGTACCAAGGGAGGCAGTATTGATGCTATAAAGTTCAGAGATGAGAGCTGTGACTGTGCAGAGACAGGCTGGAAAGAAGGAAGCAGCCCACGGGCAGGCTGCAGAACCAGTCACCGGGCATCGTGTTGATGATACTTAATTCGACGTGTTTCAATCAAGAGTGAGTGAGACCCCAGGCTACCATTCATTAAGGTATAACTGTTGTGACAATTCATGAAACTCTTCAGTCCTCCTCTGGAGCATCAAAATAAAGAAACAGAGAGGGAAAAAAGGGAAGATTCCATGTTTACATTTTATGAATTGTAAGTGTGCACAGCATCCATCACTCCACTTTAGGAATTACAGCACATTTCCAGAACCAAGTGATTTTTTATCTTTAGTTAATTTATCAAGTAATCCTCAGTGGGCTTATGTCATTATTCTTTTTGCTCAGGCAAAACGAAGGTTTCCCAAAATTTATGCATACAGTTCATTGAACAGATGATCATCCGAGGTTGATTAATCCATGAAAAATTTACCATGTGAGCTGGCAACTGTGTACCAAATACCAAAGGAGAGCAATGTGTTCCTAACTCAGTGCAAGTTTCTGAGAGCAACACAGGCCATATCTATGGAAACTGAGAAGATGTATAGCCAGGCAAGAACAGCTCACTCACTCATGAAACAGCCCTGGTTTCGAGAAGCATCTTTATGTGATCAGCAACCATCTCAATTCACCCCACAGCCATACATTTGGGGAGATGGTGTGAAAGGTAGAAATCCTCTCTTCCTTGTGTGTATACGATTGGGTTTCAATTTTAGAAAATGCCAGACAAAGGCATCCTTTCCCAATAGAATTACTTTGGGAGAAGTAAAAGGAAAAAAATTTCACAAGTCAAGTTTAAGATGGCAAGTTTTCAAAAAAAAAAAAAAAAAGTAAGAATATTCGCTTTCAACTGTAATCTTGGGGCCCAGTCTTCCAAGGAAAGAAATACTCTGTTCAGAAATTCAGCACTCCCTGCAAACATCGGCATCACTGAAGATAAAAAGTGTTTTGGTCCGGAAGTCAAGGTTTACGTTAGAGTTTGCTTCCCAAGAAGAAAAATAGTACAAGGTCGCCCCACCAGCACACGGCAGAAAACATTCTAGGATCAAATCACATGCATTTGAAGTATTTCAAACTGCTGGATGAAAGAAAGAAGAACTGTTAAGTCAGAGAGGAAGAAATCTTTCCTCTCATAAAAGATGCTTTTGAGGATAACTAGAGTGTTGGGATCTTCTTGGAAGATGCAATGTCATCCTTTCCCTCTCCAGAAGGAGGTAAAAATACCCCCTTCCACCCAAAGATCACCTGCTCATATCTCTTGTCAAGCTTCCTGCCGGCTGAACACAAATCATACTGTAGCCTGCAAAGACCAGTACTCCAGGAGAAGCGCTCAGGAGGGCTTCATTCAGGACTTTGGATAGGATTAAAGTTCTTCCTCTTCAACAAAGACAATAAGGAAGTTTGCTGAGAGGTTAACTTACCAGAGAATCAATGTAAGTCAGACACACTGAGAAGTTATAAATCTCTCCCCGGGGTGGGGGGAGTGCCTATCAGCAGTTCAAGCCAGTCCAGCTCTTAAGAGCATTAAAGCAAATGCACTAAGCCTAATATATTCACACATAACACATGTGGTGGCTGCTCCACATGCTTCATAACTCAGAGGGCAACGGCGTCTGTGTGGGAAATGGATGCTGTGACAGGTCCCTGGTGATTTATACCGCAGCACTCATGGAGGAGCGGACAGCCGGGCTGCCCGGGCGCCCTCAGGTCCTGCCATGTTCCACTCAACAGCATACCCTTCTGGGGGCATCCGATCTGCTTTGGTTGGGGTGGGGGATGAGAAAGAGGTGGAGAGGGGAGCAGCAAGCCTCATCTCACCACGTCCCGACAACATAAACTCGCATTACTTTTTTTTCTGTAGAATGTAAACCCAAACATATATATGAAGAATTAATTAGCATGTATACTTCTTATTTCATTCATTAACATCTATCATTGAAAACCTCATCTCATACTGAGATCTCAGGACTCTACTGAGTGCCTCTGTTTGTGGCTCAAGTCAAACATATAAGAAGACTGCCTCTTACAAAAGCCAACTAAAAAGCCACCAGCCTCCTCCTCCAGCATCAAGTCCCCATCCTATGCCAACACTGGTCACGGATGCCCTTTGTTATGTCATAACAATTTCACAAAAATCTACAGCAGGTCCAGACTTTATCTAGGAAGTGCTATTGTGCTAGTCTCCATCATCCTTTGTCACCAATCAACAAAGTCTTTAAAAAACATCCTGCTGAATGGGAATTTCACTGCCAGGAAACTAGACACTTGGCCTTATTAAGGGCACCTCCTACTGGTCCTTTCAAGGAGTGAAATGTGCTTTCTTCATCATCAGTTCCCTGCCATGTCCCTGAAGAGGGGAAATTGCTACTAGGAGAAAGGAGAAACAGATTAAGAAGCAAAGATCAGAGTGATCTGAATTGGGAATATCTCAGGATTGCACCATTCACTTTGCTGGGACCTGTGCAAACTACATCACACTTGCAAATAACAGAAATTCAGAAGCAGAGAGAAGCTTAAAGATTTAGAGCCACAAGCCTATCCACAGGCTTATCCCTTGTACATGTATACTTTTGTCTGCCTTTTCAATCATAGACTTCTCTGTTAAGGAGTTAAGTAAAATAAAGTAATATATGGCTCTAACTCTCTAGACAAGAAACTTAAGTGGGAAAGGGGATATTTAATTAATTTAGATACTAAGAAAACATATACAAATCCATCTCCATTCATTTATCCCCATCTTTCACCAAAGTCACTTAAGAAATGTCTTTAAAATATTTTAGTCTAACTGACAAAACGCCATTGTCCATTTTTGCACATCTTCCTGGTCTAATGCAATATTTTCGGCCGACACATTTCAAGCCTGGCCCTGTAGACTTTCAACCCAGCGAGGATGCTCCTCTAAACTTCCCCTCTCTCCTCCGTGGCGGTCTCCCGAACTGCCCAAGAGCGCAAGTCCACCTTCTGTGCATAAGAAGAACGCTCCTCGCCGAATCTAGTGTCTGCAGGTAGCAGGAAGAAATTTCAAACGGATACCTATTCATTACTGTGGGGATAGTCCCCCACCCACCTTCTGCGGGAGTAATTGCTGAGGACAAAGCTCCGGGAGGAGCCGGGGAGGAGGAGACCGGCCTGAGGGGGAGGGAGGGTGCACCGGCTGCTGGGCGCGCAACGCTGGTGAGCGCGCGCGCGCGCGCGCACACACACACACACATCCCTCTTGCTGGCTTATGCTAGCTCTGTCTGGCCAAAGGAAGGTGAGGAGTCGGGTCGGTGTGGATGCGCAGATTCCTGCTCTCGTGTGGCCGCATCAGGATTTGGGGAGCCTCAGACTGCCTCCCTGCTTGACTGAATCCCTAGCAACCAGAGAGGTGCATTCCCCGCTGGCGTTCGCAACGCTGCGCCGTGCAGCACTTAGCAGGGAGAGAAAGCCGGAGCTTCAGGCTCCCGGGAGGCTGGGAGCTTGGCAGTAATTTACATTCCGCTCTCTGTTAATTTCCAAGGCGCAGGTTGTGTCGCTCCCAACCCAACGCCTGGCCCCTGCTGGAGGCTCCTTTTCTTTCGGATTTGAGAAAAGGTCGTTTCCGAAGGGATTTGAATGCTCAGCCGGCTGCTCTCCCCTCCTTCCCCGCCGGCCCACTCCCTGTACCCCAGTGTCCATCTATACTTATGGTGAGGCCAGCAAAACGAGTGGACCTTATAATGAGTCATTTTGCTCTTTTAAAAAAAAAATCTTTTGGCCGTCGAAACCTCCAGCTCTATATTCGCAGACTGCAGCAGCCCTGAGCATCCCTCAGACCCCTCTTTCTCCTGTTACAACCCAATCCAATCCCCAGTTTTGCCATTTTTAATTACAAACTGCGCTTGCCAAGTGCCAGGGCCAGGGGGCTGGTTCTCCGGAATATCAATCATTTGGAGTTTGGAAGTGTCCTGGAGACATTTGGAGACTTAGCTTGAGAGCTGCATAAACCGTTATAAAAAATAAAAATAAAATAAAATACTCCTCCTTCCTCCTGGCAACTCTGTACCTCTTTCGGTGCCACCGTCCCCTCCTCTGAAGTACCAAAACACATTAGCTGTTCCTCTCTCGATTCTCAATCAGCAAGTCTAAAAATCCAAAACGGAGGCGCAGATAATCACCACAAACCGCTCAGCCCCACCATCTACACTTCGCACAGCTCCCTCGAAGCCCCCTCGATGATCTCCTCCACTTGGCCCAGTTGCCCCAATTTACCTCCTTGGTAGCTTTTTGAGGCTTTAAGGATCCAACCCAGTCCCTTTGAACGGCATCCCCACCACCTGCCTCCTTCCGGCCCCAGCCCGCCCGCTCTCCAAACCAAGGCAAGAATTTGCAAAAGCAAAAATGCGAGAAGCACCAGGTTTGTTAAAAAGCGAAGGGGCGCCCCTTTCCCCAGCCGCCAGCATCCTCCGCCCCCAGGGGAAAAAAGTCTCCTCGTCTTTTATCATGCGTGAGGAAATGGGGGAGAGAGAGCGCGCAGAACATCTTGCCCTTTCTCCCTCTATCCCAATTTTACCAGTCGTCAAAGGAAATGAGAAGAAGGAAAGGGGGTAGAGGGGGGCGGGGGGCGGTTGCGACGAGAAGAAAGGAAAGAACCTCTTACCGGTGACTTGAAGATGTGCGCTGAGCAGGGTAGCTCCGAAGAGTACAAAAGCCAGCTTGGGTACCCAAACACATCCAAGACTATTCTCCATATTTCAGCCAGCACCTTCGGGGCCGGGGGTCCTGGGCAGCGGCGGCACTCACACACATGCACTCACACACGCATGCACACATGCACACACACGCGCCTAGCCCCTTGGCTTCCTCCTCCTCCTCCTCCTCGTCCTCTTCCTCCACCTCCCCTGCGCCTCTTCTGTCTCCGAAGCCTTTTTTCTCGTCCACTGACAGAATCAGCAGCAAAAAGAGGCAGCAAAAAGTTCCATTCGGTCCAAGAGATCCGAAGCCTTGGTAAAACCTTGGAAAACTAACTCAAGGAAACAGAGAGAGCAAGAGGAGGGAAGACAGCTCTCCGCGGGGCTTGCAAGTCATCAACAAACAGAATATCCAGGAAGGACCAAGAGGAGACGGAAAGCAATCTTGTGGTTGGGCTGTGCATCCAAAGGTTGAGGCTGGTTCCCGGTCCGCGGCTGGGTCAAGTTGAAGAGAAAAATCCGCGCTGGAGACCAGGGGAGGCTGTTCGTCTTTCCTCCGAGAGCCCGCGGGGACCTAGGGAGGAGAGGCGGGGGGCTGCGGGGCGGAGCGCTTTCACTTGTTACCGGGGTGTCCGCCAGCGGCGTGTGAGCTGGGAGTTGGAGCCGTACTACCCATTGATCCAGAGAAGTGGAGGGCTGGAAGGGAAAATGTGGAGACCGGAGGGAAGCGAACTGGATCCGGCCAAGATTCCACGGGAAAGGGGGTGGGGGCAGAGAGATGCCGGCGAAGGAAAAAAAGAGCGGTCGGAGGAGGCTCCCAGCAGCTGCCTCCGCCTGGTCTACATATCAATGAGCAGGGATGCCCTCTGTGGGCAAAGCGTGGGAAGTCACTTCTGTCAACGGATCTGGCAAATCTCGAGTGTCTGGGGGTTTGCGGCTATTTCCTTTGACACCTAATCTTGGCGAAATTATTTCTGCCTGTAAAATCCAGACAGGTATTTGGGCTGGGTCAGATGGCCGGGGCGTTTACTTTCTTCTCTGCCCTTAGCATTATCTCAAAACAGAATCTTACATCTGGAAGAATCCCCTAACCCAGCTCCCTTCTAGGACTCGGGGAACTGAGGTCCAGAAACACAAGAGACAGATACCCGACTGCTCCTTCCTGGCACAACAGCTAGGGTCCTCTTTCTGTAAGATGTCTTATTTCATCTGTGTTCTCTCTTCTCTATAGATGGGAGTCAATGCTTTATTCAACACATTTTAAAGCATCTAGCACATTCCAGGTACCCTGTTAGCTCCCAGAAAATATAGATGTAAAGTTTAATAGGTCTCAGCCTCCAACCTCTAGGGGTTGGTGATCTGTTTGGAGAGAGAACACAAGTAGATAATTATAAAATGTTATGATAAATACCATGGCCCATGTAATGAGGAGGTGCTCTGGGAGAACAAGAGAGGGACTTCTCCAGTCCCTGGGGACACGAAATGAAGCAAACACAGCAGCAGAGCAGGACATTTAGGAAGGGTGAACACTGGAGACCTTCCTGGAAACAGCTTTAAGCTGACCTTCTTTGTACATCTTATCACCACTGCGGGACGTAAAGCTTCTTGGAGAGGAAGGGTTGATGTCATTCATCTTTGCACTCCTCACAGATCTAGCACAGGACTTGGAATACTGCACATGCCAGTGTCTTTTTGCTGAATAAGTGAACTTACAAACGAACGAACTTGGCTGTGAAGGATGAATAGAAATGCCATTCTGGTAAAAAGTTCTGTCTCTTAAGGAGCTAGCTGTTCAGCTGTGGGTTCCCCCCATGTCCCCACTGCATCACATCGTCTGCTGACTCTTTCTCTTCCCCACACCTTCTTGTCACTTTCTCACCCCCATGAGTTTCTGAGAGGAGAGAAAGTGAATATCTATTTTAAAAGAAGTGGGGAAAGCATGAAGAATACGGGATGAAATCACCACCAGGAAAAGTTCCATGATATTAGAGCTGGACAACAGTTTTTCTGGATCATTAGCCATGTCCATCCCTTCCTGTTCTTGCAAAAATTAAAATGAGAAGTACCTGTGATTTCCAGATCAAAACTTCCATGAAACAGATTAAATGAATGAGTTCCCTAGAATGGAATGGAACTCTTCGGTGACCCCCACCCAAACATTTCTTAAAGTACTCAAAGTGTCCCTTAGCTGAGGACGAGGTCTCTGAGATATAGGCTCACGGTCTAGAACAAGGATCCTTAAGTGGGTCCATGGAATCTTCCTGGAAGGTCCCCACCGACCTTCATCAACACTCTGAAATTTTATGAAAAATGACTGACTTCTGTGCCCATGCTCTCTTCTCCCTTAGGAGGGAATGAATCTTCAGCTTTCATTAGATGCATAAAGTGAGCTCAAGCCTGCCCCCAACCAAAAAGGACAGAAATAACCACTCGTTTGGAAAGTAAGGTATAAGGAAAGTGTCACAATCTCTTCCCGAGAGAGTGGTAAAGTCTTCTGTTCTCTTCATCAGTAAGTCCACAAAGAATGGGAGGATAGGAACCTAAAATGGTGTGTGCTGTTCAAATCCCTTTAAATGGACACTGCTCACTCTAACACAGAACAAGTAGAGATTAAGTTCCTCTTCGTCATGGTCCTTGACCCCTGTACCCTGAGTCATCAAGGTCATCTGCCCACTGACCCATGAGCTTCTAAAAAGATCATCAAATTCTCTTTCTCTTAGATGTGTATTCGGTTTCACAACTAGCTCCTGACAGTTGCTTGTACTCACTTCCTCGATACGCTCTCTTTTTGAAGAGATGACTCCAGCTTGATTTTGGTGTCTCCTCTTGGAAACAGCTTCAGTATTTTCTGATTCACAGCATGACCAGTTATACTTGGGAGACACGGCACCTCCTCACTGCTCCTCTCAGAGGTGCCAGGCCCACTTATCACCTAGCCTCCTTATCAGGAAAAAAGGAAACCCGAACACCAGAGAGTAAGAGGAGAGGAATGGGAACCACAGGAAACAGCTTTAGAATCACTAATCCTCATCACATAGTATTTATGATATTTGGCAGTGGAAGTCCCCTTCTGGGGTTTAATCTGATCATAAAATATACAGACACCCAGACACACTTTTGTGCTCCAAAGGCAAATTAACCAATACTTACATTTCTTCAAACCACATGTGCCCCAAGTTATGCTGGTGTTTGGGGAGGGAAGAATCGGGAACATTGATTTTTCTTAGATTAGCCCAAGAAGATGAGTCAAATTAAAAATATGTATTTCCTTTTATGATCCCCATTATGGAACTGCATTTCTTGTCCCTTCTTAATTCAGAAAATTAATGATCTTAACCTATTTCTATTCTCCTTTCACTATCATGATCTGACTTTAATAGATACTTTCTATAACATGTTTAGAAATTTATTTGCCAAAACTGTAACATCTAGTCTAGCTATGAATTTGACCATGGTGCAGATCAAGCCATGTGAACATGACAATGTAACAATTCACCAGCTAGTCACTTATTTAAGAACACCAATTATTATCTTAGACACGTGGGCTGTGTAATATCTACATAAAATATTCAACTATAAATAAGATGTGGCCATTGCCCTTGGGGCAGTGGGGGTGAAGGGATATATCTGCGTTGACATTTGTTGGTTGTTTTATTTTTTGTTTCTGTCTTTGCTCAGAATGCGTTCTCCCTTCTCGCGGTAACCCGTCTCACATTTTGTTACTCCCTCTCCACGTTCTCAACCACAAGTTGAGGAAGTGGATCCTGAGTCATTTTAGTCATACGGAGTAGCCCATCCTCCCGATCAAGAAGATATATTCAGAGCTGAGCCCATCAGCCAATCAGAGCAAAGGAGTCATTTCTGAGGCTTCTGGGAATGAGAATCTCTGTCTCTCTTGGGGGTATTGCTAGGTGGACCCTCTCTTCCCTCTAGACTGTGGAAGTATCTGAGCTTTAATGAAAGTGCTCATTTAGGAGGAAGCTTGGAGCTTCCATCAGATCCCTATGAGGAACTTGTGGTAGGAAAAAAAATTCACCTCCTCTCCCCTCCAAAGATGCCCACATAGGAATCCGTCACCTTACATGGAAAAATGGGTTTTCGATGTGATAAAATTAAGGATCATGATATTATCCCAGATTATCCCAGTGAGCCCAATGGAATCACAAGGGTTCCTAGAAAATGGAAGCGGGAGTCACACAATCATAGAGAAGGAGCCGTGATGGAGAAAGCCTGTGGTCAGGGCAGAGCGATGTCATTCCTGGAAGGGATCGTGGGCCATGGAATGTGGCCTCTTGAAAGCTGCAGAAGCCAAAAACCAGATTCAACCCTGGATCCTGCAAAAGGAATAAAGCCTTACCAACAGCCTGATTTTAGCCCTGTAAAATCACATATGTATATATTGCAAATTAGTGGCTTAAAACAATACAAATTTATTCTCTTACAGTGTGGAGGTCTGCATGGAATGCAGGCAGCTCTAGACACTGGACAAAACAAGAAAAGGATTCTCTCCTAGAACCTCCAGGAAGAGCACAACCCTCTGGACGCCTCGACAGTAACAGCATAAGACCCATTTATAGACTTTTGACCTCCAGAACCATAAGAGAATAAATCTGTGTTATTTTCAGACACTAATCTTGTCATGATTATTTACAGCACCAATAATAGAAAATAGTATAGAATATAAGAAAGAAGCTGAAACTGTCAAATTAGCAAATGAAAAAAGGGAAAGGACATGAATTCTTGTTGACACTGGAAAAAGCCATTTTGCCTGAGGCCAGCCCAAACTTTAGATTTCCCAGTTACAGGACACAATTAATTCCTGTATTATTTAATCCAAGTTAAGGAGAATGTCTGCCTTTTACAACAAAGAATCCTAAACCAATTAAAAACAAAGTTGCTCTTTATTAAGTACATTTTCCTACCATGAAATGTAGGGCTTTTATTCAGTTCCAGCTTTGTAACTAATTTTTGAGAGGCAGAGGCCATCAGAAGTCTAACTCTGGGCGTGTGATGATACGATGGTGAAAAAGAGGCTTTATGATTATTCATCAGCAAAGCTTTCTCAATACCCACTGTACAGATACGATAGCTTGGTGGCTAAAATGTAGGACAACAAAGAGTTCTTGCTTTCAAGAAACATCCAATCAAAACAAAGAAGACAGACATATTTTATGGCCTAGAATTTAAAACTTTTTAAGTGTAATAGCACAAAAGAAACACGGTAGTAATTCAGTAGAAGGGAGAAATGAGGTGGTCAGAGATGACTTTTTGGAAGTAATAGGACTCCAAAGGGACTAGTAACTGCGCAAAGAATTTGAAAGGATTATGGATAAGTAAAGTTCTGGAAACTGAGCTTAAATCAGCCCAATGGGAGAGGGATCTGAGTAAGGGCATAGTAGACCAATCCCCAGTAAGGGAAGTCCTAGCAGGCTTAGCTTATGAGCTAAAAATACCCCCAAATTTCTAGTTTCAAATATTTTCTAAAGTACAAAAATTAATTGCAAAAGAGATAGATGAGTCACTTTGTTTTCAATCCTTAAAGAACAGGAGAGGCATTTATGCCTGAAAATAGTCAGTTTCCTTCATTTACGTGAAAAATGAAAAGGCTATAGATATTTCTAACTACAGGAAAGTGAGCTTGAAGTCAGTTCCAGGCAGAAGATAAAAATTAATGATGAAATACAAGATTTATAAATACTTAGGAAAGGATCGATGATCACTGGGACCCAGCATGGGTTCACTTAGAATAAATGATTACAGATTGAAGCAGCTGGAAAATGTCACAGACAAATTCTATCTGGATTCCGGGGAGGACATTTTACCGTGTACTCATGACTCTGTTATTAAATACCTAAGTTAAAATCTGACCTAAACAATAACACAGTGTGGTAAACCCACAGTAACTACTACTGAGGGGCTGTATGATTTGGTCAAAGCTAACCAATGCCCCCTTTGGAGACTGTTCTCCTGTGATCTACCAGAAAGACATACCACTCTGCACCCCTTTGACCCCAGAGGAAATTTTTTAAAATTGATCCTTGGGATAGAAATATTAACACGCTTAACAAATTAGTCGGTGGCATAAAGCTAGAAGTAATAACTAATGTATTTGCAGATGAATTTAAAATTCAAAAAGATCTCAGCAGGATGGAACCATGAAATTAATCTAAAAACTTAAAACGAGAAAGAATACTTGTAAAGGATGGCACGTAGTAACTCCAACCCCCCTCCAAAAAAAATCCAATTCTGTAAATAAAGGATTGGGAAGAAGAAATCTGACGTCAAGTGAGTGGAAAAAAAGAAGAGCATTTTAATTGACTTTAATGTTAATAGGCGAAAACTATACGGTGCACTCACTGAAAAACCCAGTGCCATGTGACACCACATTAGACACAATGGTAAACCCAAGCTAGGGTGGTAAATAACACTTTGCTCTACACCCAGCAGTACACCCAGGGGTTCCTTGTTCAGAGGGAGTTTTAATCCAAAATTGTATCCATCCTTGTTTATTTTTTAAATTTCTTCTTCATCATCCCATAAATGTGGATGCCTCCTATTGAGTTTAGAATTAAAGTTAGTATGAGTCCCAGTAAATACACATTTATATATTTAATATTGTATTAATATTATATATTAATTTTACATTAATAGAATATAATAATAAGTATGGTATTCAATATGTATTTAAGGGATTTGGAAGCTATCACATGTGGTTAAAGTCCAAATAGACTTCACAAAGCCTTGACTAGAGAAACTGAGAAAATGGCTTTTTATGGTCACGTCTATGGGATGAGAAGGGATGAGAATGTGCCTCGCCACCACTCTGGGAAGAGACTGGACTTCGTGTGGATTGGAAGAGGAGCAAGCAACTGTCATTTATATGCCTGTTATCTGCCAGGCTTTACGCCGGGCACTTTGTTATCTAATTTAATCCTCATGAGAACCTTGTGAAGTATTGCTCTTCCCGTTCACAGAGGAGGAGCGTGAAACTAAGAGAATTAAAACTGCCGGCCCAACATCACTCTGTCAGTAAGTGTAAGAGCTCACCCTGAAGTGGTCCCTGCTCCAGGGCCCCCGGGCTCCCCAGGCTCTCCTCGCACCGGCTCCCAGCCGTGTATGAGGAAGTAGGGCCACCGTAACAGCCAGTTCCTCGGAGAGGCACCTTCTCTCCTCTGAAGGGAGCAATGCTTTCCTTGGGTGTGAGCAGTATCTTTGGTTGTCCCACGTATTTTTGTAAGACTCCCAGCTAAACAACTCAAGAAGAGTGCCCTGAATAAGTTCTTGTGACAGCGTGCTATGAGAATTGGGGAGGATAATTACCGTGGGCTCTGGGAGATGTTGGCTCAAAAGGCTCAACGGCAAACTTCTAGAAATGATTATGAAGTCTGAGCATTAGAAACCGGGATGGATGTTTGCATCCTTTCAGCCAATAGTCTCCCATAGGCTGCCCACAGGGGGAACAGAGCTGGCTCCATCTCAATAATCATCCTTTACAAGTTATGTTCAGGAATATGGGCAGTTTTCTCTATAATAACCCACGGCAATGGACGAAAAAACCCTACTGATTTCCAAAATGGGAAAGGAACTTTCCTTCTATCTCAGAAACCAGCCAAAGCAAGTTCTTTTGCAATTAGAAAAGTGTCATTTTTGCAGTTGAATACTCAAAAATTGGTACTTTGGTACAACTCTATTCCTCGGTACTGAGGGAATTCTCCTTCTGAGGCTGGTAAAACTGCTGCGGAAATAGCCTATTTGTTGCTATGGTGGTGAGCTACAGAAGTTTAATTGAAGAATTTCCTGTTTCTGGTTTCACCATGTGAAGTATTGCGGAAGGACCAACTGCTGGACTTGATCCATAAGAAAACTTGCGATGTGTTTTCTTATGTAATGTGAGCTTTCTCAAGTCCACAGCACTGAGAGCGCTTAAGAAAAAGGAAAGAACGGCAAGTTTTTTGTTTGTTTGTTTGTTTGTTTGTTTTCCAGGTGCATTGGTGAAGGAGGCACAGGAAACTTGAAAAGCCAGGAAAGAAAGGCTGAGCCTTGTATTGGCCAAGAAAAATAAGAGATAAGACAACAGGGGAGAAATTACACTCCTAGACTGCTACAAGATAAAGGAGAATTGAAAAAAAATGATAAAATTACCAACATCAAAACCAATGAAAACAGTCAAATCAAATGTTCCAGAGAGTGAGCAAAGAACATTTGCCCACTGATTTTTTTTTTTAACTAACATATGAAAATATACACACTTTAACTTCTACCCACACTGCGGCCTTTCATCACGCCTTTGCATCTCCAAAGACGCTTCATTAGTAATTTGGGGTGATTTCATGCTTATTTTACAAAATGTGAAAATGTGATTTTTTTTCTGACATGATTTTAAATAATTTGAGATAGAAAGACCTTTGCAGCCTTAGAGTTTAAATTGCTTTTTCACCTATGAAACATCAACTTGTCATCAGGAGGCAAAATGTTTTAAAATACCTTCTTTGGGACATTTGGCCTTTTCCCTGAAAAGGATGGAAGACTCTTTGATGCAAATATTTTCTTAAATTTTCAACTAAAAAATGATAACAATAGGAGACTGGTCATCTGAAGACAGTGCATCTATACAATGAACTAAGGAGTAAGCCTTAGAAATGATGCTATAGAAGAAATATTTCAAGTTGTAAGACTTCATCATATTTTAAGTGAAAGAGTTAAAAAATTCCAAATTTCAAATATTGTCTGACCCTACCTTTCTAGTCAACGCTCCCAAAACACACACACACAAACACACACACACACACACACACACACACACACTCAATATTCTAGCATGGGAGAAAGAGCATGGACTTAAGGGTCAGTTATGTTTAAGTCCAAGTCAAATCTAGGTACTAAAAGACTTTAGTCAGGTTTAAATCCCTAAGCATCCATTTCCTCTCTGAAAAATAAAGATGTAAACATGCTCTGAGCATCACTGTGCGTCCAGCTTTTACTCTATACAGTCTCTTCTCAACATAGTCAGAAGGTTTTTTTTAAATATAAGTCAGATCAAGTCACCCTGCTCAAAACCCTTCCATGGTTCTCCATCTGTTCATCTCACTCAAATTCAATTCTATCTGACTCAAAACTCCATTCTTTACAGTGCTCTCTAGCATCTATAAAGATCCAAGGAACCCACACTTCCCTTTTCCTTCACTGTCTGATGTTGCCTCATAGGTGCTTCTTCACTCAGTCCAAGGTCCAGCCACCGGCCTCCTGCTGTTCCCAGGACAGTCAGGCACCCTCCTGACTCAGGGCTTTTGCACGCATTTCCTCTCTCTCAGAAGTTCCTCCTCAAATATTCGGGGACTTTCTCCCTAACCCTCTGTAGGTCTCCACTCAAACATCACCATCTCCGGGAAGCCTTCTTTGACCATCTTGCTTATGAAAATGCCAGAGAAGCAGTGTAATTTTAAAGCAGAAAGTCAAGGGGTTAGGAGACTCTGCTGTGTTCTTGAATTATTTTCTCTACCCCAGCACTTCTGCTTTCTTGTCCCTCAGATCTCAATCTAATCATCACTTCCTCAGGAAAACCATCACTTAGTAGATCCAATCCCTCTATTATAACCTCTCCTAAGCCATGTCCTTCTCCCTCACGGCACTTATCCTGGGGTTCATTGTGTGTTTAATGTTGATTCATGTCAGCCTTTCTCACTAGAGTATGAGCAAGATGAAGACAGAGGGTTTTGCTTGCCATTATAATCCCAGCAATGATATAATGACTGGCACCCAACAAGTGCTTAGTGTGTACTTTGTAAAGGAATGAAGGCACTGCTGTTGTCCTCAGCGGCCATGGAAGGGGTCTGTTGATCTGGGATCTCAGGACTCCAGCCACCTTTTAATCTTGTCTCAGCAGACAGGTGATAGACCGACAACAGCCCAGGTCAGAAAGAAGGTCCCATTCCTCAGATGCTTTGGATGGAGGAATGAAGATAAGGGCATTTTAAAAGCCAGCAACAGATGATGCCGGCGTAGGCCTGGATATTACCTATCACCTACTTCAACCCCCTTGTTTATGATCTGCTTTCCCACGAGAAACTAAGATGCACATATAGGTGTGAATGTGGATATGCCAATACGCATATAAACACTCCTACACACATAGATGTACATTTTTTCATATGTCCTGTATGCATATATACATACTCATGGAATTCTGATAAAATAAGCTTGAATGCTCTCGTTACATATGGAGATTTGAAGATCAAAGAAAATAAATGACTTCTTCAAGATTAGAGATAACCAGTGATTGAGGTTGAGCCAGAATGGTGTTATTTTTTTTCAATCTATTTTTTTTTCACTAAATCAGGAATCTTTTTTTGTAAAGGAGATTTAAATGATTAAATAATAAAATCAATCCTCTCAAGAGTCAAAAAAAAAGTCCTAGCTCAGCACACTGTGCTGAAGCTATGTCCTGCCATCGAGACGGGGTAGCTGGACTGAGCCACATGCAGTCCCAGGAAACAGGCAGAGGTCAAACTCGTCATCAAAGATTGGACAGAGGACAGGAAGACAGAGATCAGCCTCTGAGATCCAGTGCAGGTGGGCAGGTCCACACAAGCAAAATGGTAAAATAGTAATGGTTACAGAAAATGTGATGCTTTTTAAGGCAACCATCAAAATTGTTTATGAAAGGTTGTTCACACTATAGCAAAATTCTTATTATTTAATGTAAGTAGAAACACAGAATGTATAACTATATCTGATTGCCACTGAATAAAAACTACACAGAGAGCACAAAATGAGGATGAAGCACCACAAAATGTTATTCCCAGAGCTCCCTGAGAGATGAGGCTGTGAGCGGTACGGCTGTTTCCTTCTTTCCACTGTTCTGAGTGATGGGCAATTAACGCGGACTACCATTAAAATCACGAACATACAAAACAGGAGTGGGCATCTCTTGCTTTTGCTGCACGCATCCATTCATCCTTCTTTGGACTGCTGAACCTCCACCTCCCTATGAAGAACTGATCCTTCCTCATCCTCATCTCTGGATGCTCTTGGGTATGTTCCCAGCCAGAGGAATGTGTCAGCAATGTGACTGTGATCCACCCGGAACACAGGATGTACTGAGATTGTGCTGGGACACTGGACAGAGCAGACAGGTGGGAGGATTTCAGGCCTGGAGCTGCTGCCCTTTCAACGTGAGGGGGAGTCTCTCTGAGGATGGATCACCCAGGGAGGAAGAACAGAGCTGAGAGAAGGGCGGAAACAGAGCCCTGGGAACACATTCAGAGCCCTGATCAAGTTGAGGCAGAAAGGGGTCATATCCTCAGACTCTTCAGTCACTCAGGCTATCCCATCCTTTTGGTTTATTCAATCTGCTTTGGGTCTTCTTGCAACCAATGGAGTCATGGTAGCACGGGGAAATGTCCTTTCTCCCCTGTGCATGGGTGAGAGGGGCAGGGGTGGGATGCGCACAGGATGAGGCAAGGCTTTGCAAGGGCTCTGGCTCTGACTACCACGTGGTTTGGGTTTTCTGGGGAATATGAGAGACTGTGCGTTAGTCAGTCTGGACACCATATTTGGAGGGCAAAGGTTACAGTCCTATTCCCTGTATCAGTGAATACAGTGTTCACTGAGTTAACAAACAACAAACCTGTGTGTATTCTCCAAATACACGGTATTATAAAGTCATCTTCCACATTTATTACAACAAAACCGCGACATTTAGTTGGCTAATGTGACTATAAAAATAACTTTTAGGGATGTTGATAAAATAGTTAAATTCCACGTATATAATTAATTTGGACTCATAAGCATGTTGTAAATGACATAAAGGATAAATGATATATTGAATTAGAAATAATCTTCTCCACTCTGACATTGGAGCAATTGGACTTACACGCTTCATATGCATTCTCAGCATCAGTGTCCGTGTATTCAATTCACAAGAGTCAATTCTCACTCATGTTTACCACCGTTTTTCAGAGCACATCACGCTCTCATCCCATTAGGTAGAGACGCAGCCGTCTGAATCTGCAGACAGGCCCACAAGTGGCCATTACCTTAGCACGGGGGCGATTTTATTCTTCCATTCATTCCACAGCTGTAGAAATAGTGTCTTCAAAACATAACTGCTTTCAGTATTGCTTTCAGTAAAATGATTATTAAAAGGCTTATTTACAATTATCTCAAACACTTGCCATCTTGAGGTCATATCCTCAGGAATAATTACTAACTCTAGTGCTATTTTTTTAACCTTAAAAAAGCTAAATATGTTAGTGACCTGTTTAAACATACACAACTGCCATTGACTGAGATCAGCTCAGACCTAAATTTTTTCTTCTAAAAGATGCTTCACTGTTTATAATAAAGTAATAGGGAGAGTGTCCCTTAATACCTTCAAATACAGGGTAAGAGATAACTGTCTCAGGGAAAAATAATCTTAGCTTGGACTGCAGGTGATATTTTAGGGTTTGACTACGAACAGCTTAAACACGATCTGAGCCCTCACAGAACTTACAGTCTGGAGGGTAAAGCAAATGTACCAACAGACAAGTGCAACTCGGGTGATGAGCACTGTCTGATGGGAAGCACAGTGTGTTGAGGAGGCAGAGAAGAGGGACATTCTAACTGGACTCCAGAGGGTCAGGGAACACTGTCCTAAGAAAGGAAGAGTTAGGCAGCCCCTAAAAAATGCTAACAAAGAACAACAACAGCAACAAAAATGTGTGTGTGTGTGTGTGTTGTGTGCGTGCACGTGAGAGTATGAGGGGTTAATGGCAGACTGCAGGTGTCAGGAAAAGGGTAGACTGTTCCAGGCAGAAGGCCTAGCACCTGCAAAGGCACAGGTGAAAGAAACAGAGCATGTTTTATGTGGAAGCTGCATCCTTCTCCTAAAAGCACAGCCAGCCCTGTGTGTTTGTTTACTTGTTATTGTTGTTGTTGTTGTTTAAATACTTCACTGTGATGAGAGCTAGCGAGGATGCTGTTAGCAAAACAGAGCCCCAACTCTTCAAGTCTCTAGCATTTTCCAGGACAATATGGCATTTCCCTGCCAGATGGAGAAATACTAAAAATAAGCCGCATTAGTATTAAAGGCTGTATTCATGATCATTTAAAAAGTGCGTGAAACTCCAAGATGTGAAATTGATTTCAAAGAGCCGTGTTAGCCAAGCCTGGCCAGCAACCCTCCAGGGAAAGCCTCTTGGCTGAGAGATGCCCGCCCCCCACCCCACCTTCCCCGGCTCTGCCAACAGGTCTGCACTGCTAATAGCTGAGGACGTAACTGCTTAACAGGAGCTGAGAGATGCTTCCTAAAATGTCACCCTCATTCAAAAATATATTATGAGCTTTGAAATGGTATGCAGGACACAAGACTGAATGCATCACCAAGTTCCTACTAGCCAGCAAAGAATTTACAATGTAAGAAGGCAAAGACACTGTTGCATCATGAATACCTTCAGGATCAGACACCCATACAGAGCACAGTGTTGCATTCTTTTCTGATTATTATAGCCCTGAGACATTAACACTTTATCGAGATATGTAAAATCAAACCTTTAGAAATATAAGGAGAAACAGGGAAACCCACCATTATACTGTGATAACCATTAAATTGCTTTGAGTGGTTGACAGATGAAATTGATTAAAAAGTGTAAAACACAGAACGCATTAGTGGCTGAACGAACTAGATGCAGTCTCTGGTTAGGCATTCTTCGTACTTCCTCTGACTTAAGAAAGAACCGATCTCAGACTTGAGGGCAGACCAGACCTTCAGGTTTTTGTCAATTGATTTCAACTCGTCTGGCTGGAGAGTTGCCGACGCGCAAAGCCACCAGCTATCAAGAAGCTGCACTGACTGGTGAATGACTTTCTTAAAGGAAATGCTGCCTGAGGTGGAAGAAGGGGAGACATCTCACTCCTGACCCTGGGCAAGGTCATTTACAAAATGAGGGAGCTGACCACATCGGAGGCTCCAGAATGGCGCTGCACATCAGGGCCATCTGCGATGTTTGTTAAAAATGCAGATCCGTGGGCTCTGCCCCTTATGGGGAATCATTACCTCTTTGGGGTGATGTCTGGGCATCTACACTTTTATAAAGCTTTATAGGAAACTTTAGGGAGGGAGCCTAGTCCTGGGTCACTGACCAATGTCTGGAAATCACTGAATTATATAACAATCTCTAGAGCTCATTTCAGTTCCAGGTTTCTGTAATCATACGTGATCTACGTATTCCAAAGTGGAGGCTTTTTAAGGAGTGGTTTACTCGTTGATCAAAAACACCTGGGTTGGTAAATCTATCCTAAATTATTTCTGAGTTACTGAAGCTAGACTATCCCTAAGATTGACCCTGACATTCCCAAGTAGATGAACGAATGCTCTGGGGAGACAGGTGTGGCTCTCATTCCCTAGGTGTAGCTTCTAGGTGGCCCCAGGCTCTGTAGGCAGCCTCCAAAGGCGGTTCCCAAATAGTCATGAACAAGGGCAATATGAGACCCCTAATTGTGATGGTCTGCAAAGAAGACGCAATGCAGAAAGCTTTTGCTTCAGAGGAGCTCGTTGCAGTAATGGTCTGTTCCTGACTGGGTTATCGCAAATAATTAAGTTATTCTCTTTGAATTGGTTTTCTCTTAAATATTGCTATATGGGTTAAAGTCAGTAATATACATGAAGAGGCTTTGTAAGTTAAAAATTACAGTGTCAGTAAAAATTGTAAAATTACAATGTTCATAAAAATGTTAAGATTGTAATACATGGGAGGGTATAAACGGTAGAATATTTGAAGGAAAACCATCTATCACTTTTTAAAAATAGTTGTATTCCATAAATTGAGTTTGTGTTCTTTAAGAAATATTCTTTTTAATACGAAATGGATTTTGCCCAAGAGTTTCCCACACGTGATGGAGGCAGGGAGGTGTAGGGAAAGTAGGAAGGCTCATAAAAGAAGGGGCCAGGCTCCGAGAACTCCCAGGGCTGGAGTTAGTAACGACCCAGCACACACTTGAAGAAAAATTCCATTTTGTTTGATTCCTAAGGTCCAGAGGTTTTCAGACACATGGGCAGTAATAACAGTGGGCTTTAGATAAGACATCTTGTGTCAGTTTTGTCTATTCAGAGTCTAAAATTCAAACTCATTTTGAGAAGTTCTGCTTTATTCTGATGGGTTATTTCACAAATGCATGGCTCACACACAAAATACATCGGGGCCCGTCTATTTCAGAGACTTCGAGGCAGACGATGGCCTGTGCATACAGCAGGAGTGCGATCTGTGCATTGAGTAAGTTCCCTCTGGGGAACCTCCTGAGAGGCCTCCAGACCTCTGGGGAACTGAGTGGGGCCTCTTGTGGGGCCGCAGTCCCTCTTCACAAGGGTTCTGGCAGGATCTTTGGTGGCTCTCCTGCACCAACTATAGACACGATCCCTCAAAGTACAGCCGTTCTCCTGCACTCACAAAGCGCTTCTCAAATGCATGTACTTCTGTCCCCCAGAGGACATTCTCCAGCATCTGAAGACACTTTTGTTCTACTGGCATACAGTGGGCAGAGGCCAGGGACACTGCTAAACATCCTACAAGGCACAGGACAGCAACCAAAACAACAAAAAATACTACCTGGTGCAAAATATCCGTGTCCAGTTTGAGACATTCTGCTCTCAACAGAGTTTTGACACCTGCTGCCTTTTTGTTCCAGTATTAAAGCACTGAAACCTCTGGAGTTAAGTCAGGCCCCAGACAGAAAACCTCCTGAGAGGCCTCCAGACCTCAAAGCCGCACGTCCTCCCCGCCACCACCTCCCTGCCCGACAGCAGGAAAACCAGTTCACCCCTTGGGGCCTCCGCCCCACTGGCTCATTGGTAAAGGAGGGTTTGGGATTACACGGTCAAATTTCAGAAGATGTCCTTCCATGTCGCAGCATTTTGTGAATACTCTACAGAGGATAATGTTAAGAGCCAATTTTCCTCAGAGCCCACGACCGGTGGGGAGTGTTCCAAGTGCTTTGCAGGGTCTAACTCATTTCATCCCCACAAACGCTGACACGGTGACCATGATTACCCACCCTTTACAACCTGACAAGAGGACCGGGATGCAGAGAGGATAAATAGTTGCCAAGTTTTTCTACCTTGTGGGTGGCAGAGCCAGGATGTGAACCCAGCAGTCTGAGTCCAGAGCTTGCACAAGAAGCAGGCGTGAGCAGGACCCCAGAGAGGAAGATTCCCAGGAGGGGGCGAGCTGGGAGAGGCGCTGTCCTCACCTCTGCTCTGTCCCGGGCATCTTGCTTCATCTCCCCCCCGTGGAGGTTCTCTGCACGTGCTCAGTGTGAATCATCTGTTGAACTAGATCTTTGAAAAACCACTCGTTACAGGATTCCCAAGCTTCTTCCATTTTGCAATTTTACTACTTGAACCTTCCCAAATAGCTAATCCAAAATAAAACTTCTCTGAAAGCATGAAGAATAACAAAAATAGTGGTAATTCTATGACAGCAATGAAAATACCTAGATGTTATTATGTTATAGTAATAAAGGCAATCTTGGATTATAATGACTTTTCCCTGAAAAAATATATAGCTACAGCACATAACCAATTTAAGAACAGCCCAACATGGGGAAAAAAAACCCACAATTTTAGAAAACTACTGAAATTGAGTATCTGCATTTTAAATGGAGTCCTGGCAACAGATTCACTACAACGTTCCTTTAAATTCCAACCTCCCCGAGTGCATTTAAATTTGATTCAATTTACAAAAATTCAACATATACTCAACTTTTCAGGATTTCATCTGTTGCATACAATAGAATACACCTGCAAGAGCTCATTTATCCTCCCCAGACCCCAATTTCTCCAAAAGCATTATTTTCTACATTTCTGAGAGAAACAGAAAGATAATGCAGCATCTTGCATCAGCAGAAGACTAAATGAATGCTATTTGATGAGAATGATTCACAGTGATGAGGAGGATCACAAGGATGACAATGGTAAATGTGAATTGTCCACGGTCTGAGAATTAGAGGCAACTTTTTCTTTGAAGAATAGAGCTCTTACTTATTATACTCTGCTCCCTCATGGTAAATGAGTATTGTAAATGATGTATCCCTTTCCAATTTCCACCACATACAATCGGGACCTCACCATCACTGAGAAATGATCATATAAATGCATTTGGAAATTAAGTATCACGATTTCATTGTGATTTACTGTGGCGGACTGCTGATTATTGACTCAACAGCCTTTCTTCCCCACCACACCCTCCTCTTTCTTCCTCACTTCCTCGTCTGCTTCCACTACAAGGGCTGAGAAATCATGCTATTTGCTTCTCTTAGCAGCCAGAGTAGAGGCAGAACACCCAACACATCAGGAGAGATCTTCAAGAAGTTTGGGAAGGAAATTCTTCCAGCTCCCTTCAGATGTAGTTGTGGAAAGGGGTGAAGACTGGGGCAACAGCCACCTTGCAAAAATGGCAGAATAAGTCAAATTACGAAAACCACTGTTTTGAGAGAGGGAGACTAGAGAGACAGAAAATAGGTGGGCCAAATCTTTGTCAGGGGTCTAAAAAGAAGTGTAAAAAAATGGGTTTAACACTCAACATTATCCTAAGTAGCTGATATTAATTGGCTTACCTTTTTTTTTTTTTTGCCAGGGGGAAGTAATCAGCTTTATTTCTTTCTTTTTTTAGAGGAGGTACTGGGGATTGAACCCAGGACCTTGTGAATGCTAAGGATGTGCTCTACCACTTAAGCTACACTCTACCCCCTCTAAGTAGCTGATATTAAATACTTCTGTTGTCATGCAGTTGTTATTGGCATTACTCTCTCTGGACTGAACTCCAGCAAGGAAAGAACCCATGACATTCTCATCCTTGTATCCCTAGAACCAAGAAGAACACCTGCAACACCAGTAAATGGTTTATGTGAATGTCAGATCAAAACCAGAGGAAAATGATACACTGACCAATTCCTTCAAAAACATTATCTGTTAAATGTTCACTGCTTCCTTGTATTCGTCAACAGGAAAACAGAATATAATAATTATTCTAATAATAAATAAAAATGAAAGGTAAGCTATAGTATATAGACAGTTTTTCAGTGCTTTGGTCAACGGCCAACACATTAAACAGGTAGAGCTGGAGAATCAGCCTTAAATTCTCTTGACAACTTTGTCACTTTCAGTCATGTGACAACCCTCTCACCTCACTAATGTAGCTGGGTAAGGGAGATACATCTATTTTAAATGAAACTCAAATTGTTTCACTTTTTAATGTTTTGCATTAGAGTTATTCAATTCATTTTGGTAGAGAGAGTGAACTATCCCCACAACCCGGCCAGAATAAAAGCTATTAGGTTTTAAAAACTGAGTCTTCATCCTTGAGGGGAATGATTTTTCTGATTGCTAATGACTTGGCTTCCGGTGGACAGCTGAGACCCCTTCTCTTGTGCTAGGAGAGGCAATTATAAGAGACAGAGAGAACGGGGATTTTGATACCAGGAATACAGGATGTGAAAGGGGGAAAGATGGTGAGGCTGGGGCATGGAAGAAGGATGCAGGGGACTGTGACTTTCAGAGGCCCCAGTCAAGAAGTCTGGAAATGAGCCAGGACCTGAAGTGTACCTGGTGCGTACAGACCTCACCGGCTGACTTCCTGGGATTAGAAACTGCATATGGTCTATAAACCAAGGACTGTGCCAACCAACTGCTCTTTATGTGAAAGGATCTTTGCATTGTTGGGCTCTAGTGGTCCCATTAGCTGCTGTCCAGCGGACAAACGCCCAGAACCCGACAGCTCTTCATTCTTTTCTTGCCTGGCAACACCGAGGACACTGCCATGACACACTGGTAAACCCAAAGGGAATCCCAGACATTTAAAAAAACCAACTGAGAGGATAAACAAACTCTGAGCATAAGGAACTGAACTGAGGGGACCAGCACTGGGTCAACAGAGAATGTGTACTGCCGTTATATTAATGCTACATCGCCAAACTCTAGCTTTAAGATACATAACTGTAGGTCAGTGGGCTAAGAAGTAAATAGTAGCAGTTTTACTGATTTCTTTATTTCCTAAAATCTTATTGTACTTGAAGTGAATATCAAATAATTGAGCAGGCAGCCCTGCTTTGTTGATTGTTACTCACACAAATGTCTGCCATCCATCTTTTTGTTTTTGTTTCCACAGCCACCATCAAAGGCCCTTCCTTGGCTCCGACATGAACCAATGACTCACTAAAACTCTTCTGCTTCCAAAATGCACTCCCTTCTAATCTACTTGACACACAGCCATCAGATTAGTTATTTCAAATGTCCGTCTCTGATTACAGCCTCCATCTTCAATATCTTTTCATATTTTATTATTATCAGAAGTAAGTTCAAATTACTTAGGATCTGACCTCCATGTTTCCTGTGATTTGTAGTCCCCTCCTCATTCCTTAATCTTTACCAAAATTCACTGCTTGGTTGTGTGAACTTAACCCATGCCTCAGCATCTCCGTATCACCACACATACCTTTCCTGCTGTCTGAAATACTCTTGTCACTCATTCCCACCCCTTCTTTCATGACCCAGCGAATTGCTACCCTATCCTTTAATACATTCCCCGACATCATCTAGTGATCCATAATTAGAAGCCATACTGCCGGATCATAAACTCCCTGGTACGCACGGTGTTTGCTCAAAAACATTTCCTAAGGACAAAAACTTTGCTAGATCTCTTAGCTTCTAAACTGTATGTTCCTTGAGGCCAAAGACCATGTCTTTTTCATAATTCCAACCCACCCGCCTCCAGAATCTCACACAGTGCCTTGCTCACCGTAAGAGCTCAGGACATGTTTGAGGAACACTGGTCTATTTCTTCATTCCTCCCCTAACATTTATCAGGGAGCTTTCCATATGGCAGCTTTTCAGTAAATACTTGTTCCAACCAGCTGACTCACTGTCGTGCAAACAACTTAACCAGTGCTTCCAAAAAGAAAAAAAATGTCATACTAAAGGGCTTAGTTCAATACAGCTAATGGCATTTTTCAGCCAGATCCTTCCAGAACCATGGTCACTGTCAGGAAGAACTGCTCCCTAGATGTGTTCTGACACTGAGCTATACACCAACCAAATAGTGACATCACCCATTCTACCAGGGCTGGTTCCAATGGTCTGTCATATAGAACAGGATGGAAGCTCTTTTTTAAATCTGCAGTTTTCGTCAGCTTGTCACAGATTCTTTTGAAGCATCTGTTCTTTACAAAACAGTGTGAGTTAATTCCAGGTACGTACCATCTTTTTGGAAATTTAGATGATTCTGTTTGGCCCTCTCAACTGCTTCCCCAGGTATGTTCAACATATCTCTCCTAGGATTACCATGTCCTGGTTCTAAATTTATTAATCCCCAGCACCTCCCCCCAATTTATTATTTAATTTAGAAACTCTTAATTTTTTCATCTGTTAGGGAATGAACAATTTCAACATAAATTCTTTGTGAGTTGCAACAAAATAATAAGCCAGTCTCTTAAAAAGTCTGGGATGCAAGCCATCAGGCCCTACGATTTGGGTTTGAACACATTTGTCTTATTTCCTCCCACCCTGTTACTTTCCTCTCTGGAGGTGGTGAGTATTTGTAAATTCTAATGAGCTGAATGTAGCAAGTTTCAGAATCCCATTTAGCCTTCAAGGAAATGCTGAGGAATAGAAGGTGTTTTAATGTCTTTGTTTTGTAAAGTTTCAAATAAGGGTCTGCTTGTGTCTTGTTGGATATTTAGCTCCTCTGTTTTCATTTTTAATTGTCTACTTAGTGGAACAATCAATAGTCCTGAAAGGGTGACCTGCTAACCACATAGAGGTATTATTTTATATCCCATGTGCCTCTGCAGCCCTCGGATACAATGAAGGCACTGGTGAGCTCTTACTTTTGTTGTTAAGTCTTCAAGTGTCTGAATAAATTGGTTTAGTGAATAATATGTAATGTAAAATGTAAAAATGAAAGCAATGATATTCATATATGGCCTGCATTTACATCTTGAGAGCTTTTCTATAGCAGCTATTTTGTAATTAATTTATCTGGACACGAATACTGGAGAAAACAGGATGGACTCTGAAGATACTAATTTAGAAAACAGATGCTCTCATTTCACAATATCAGTAGATCATGTAATATTTGATAAGAGAAAACCCAGAACTTGAGGGGATTTATTTTCTTTTCCCTAAAATATTTCAGAAAAAAAAATCACTGTGGTCTCAGTTTTTGGCTTCTCATGAAAGCTGATCCAATAGTTTTGACAGAATCAGCCTGCCTATTCTAAATCATTTAATCATTTGCTATTAGTTTATTAAATGAATACATTATCCCACTACGAAAATGGTTTGTGTACAAAGATACAGGGTAAGCTAATGGCACGACTGAAGAATGTCATGAGAAGCAAGATGACATTCATGTCCAGGCTGAAGTCTAGACAATAAGGAGCCACTGAAAGTCTCTAACAAATGGATGTGTCTACAGGTCTTAAACTTCTTAAGTACCATTGATCCTTATATGACAGAGACCTGAGAGGATTCAATTCAGCATATACTGGAACTTACTTGACACATCCTACTCTAAAACATTGAAATCGCTTATCCACTAACCCTTTCCACTGCCCTTTTCTCCTTTCTAAATGGACTAATTTTTTGGCCCAGTAGCAAGGTTTTTGCCCCTTTTGTGCTAAGCCATCCTTGGCCCTAGGAACGCTGATTGTTCAAAGCCCCCACACCTGTTCCCACAAGTGCTGCTTTGCTGAGGCACGAACATGTGATAGAATCCTCACCAGATAATTCATTCAACCCATATTTGCTAACACTACAATGCTCCATCTTCTTTGGGTTTTGGGTACCGCGGTGGATAAAAGAGACAAACCCTGCCCTCATGGAGCAAAGGAGGGGCTGTCTTTCTTTCTTACAGATGCTGATTTGCTGATCTGACACCCATAACAGCAGCAGTCACCTTGACGCTACGGAGAGAGACAGAGGAGGATGCAATCAGCATACCCAGGGTGGCGGTGAGAAAAATCAAAGAAAGAACCCGAGTCCCAGGTGACATCATAAGCATCCAGACAGACCTGGAGTCACCCTCCTTCTGGACAAAATATCCAAGTAGTGGGTTAAGTTGTGTCCTGCCAAAAGATGTATCTAAATCCTAAACCCTAGTACTTATGAGTGTGACCCTCCTTGGAAACAGGGTCTTTGCAGCTGCAATTAAGTTAAGGATCTTGAGATGAGATCATTCTGGATTTAAAGTGGGTCCCAAATCCAATTACTGGTGTCATAAGAGAAAGGAAAGGGAGATGTGAAATAGAGAGAGAGGAAGACCATGAGAAGATACAGAGAAGGCGGCATATGAAAATGAAGGCAGAGACTGGAGTGTTGTGTCCACAAGCCAAGGAACCCCAAAGATGGCCTACAGCCCCAAGAATCTGGGGGAGGCATGGAGCTCATTCTGCCCCCTTAAAGCCTCTAGCAGGGAGCAACCCTGTGACACTGCAACTTCAGGCATCTGACTTCTAAAACTGTTGGGAGAACAAATTCTGTTGTCTAAAGCCACCTAAAAGGTGGTAATTTATCAGCGTAGCCCTAGGGAAAAAATACAGTGAAATAATTTATTTCCTTCACATTTAAGCCCCCCTCATGATTTATTCTTAACACAGGGAAGCCAGATCAAATTGCAATACTCCTTGCTTAAAGCTCCCCGAAGTTCTACTTCTCAGTCATACTGAAAGCCTGGCATCCTTTCATGGGCTCATGGGACCTGCCATGATCTAGCCCCAGGTAACCTCTCGACTTCTTTTCTCTTACTTCCCTTCACTGGCTTCCTGGCTGTCCTCTGAACACATCAGTGGAGTCTGCGCCTTAGGAGATCTTGTACCGGTCCTTCTTCCGCCTGAAATCCAACCTTCCCAAATATCTGCGTAGTTTCTTTATGTATCTCCTTTTGGTCTTAACTCAAATTTTCCCTTATCAGTGAGGTCTGCTGACCCCTACTACCACCATTACTACTGACTACTCTGTTGAAAATAGCAAACGGCCTCCATCTCAGAAATGAATGAACTGTACGTTTTTCAAATGACTATCCTAAAGGCTGTTTCTCTGGACTGAGCACTTTAGAAAGTCAGTCTAGTGGGGATCCATGCTGAGTGTATATTCTTTGGTAAGAATCTGGAATGCAGGTATTTTTTAGTAGACCTTTTTTTCACAATGAAAACAGCTTTGCTTTTATTTGATTATATAAATAACACATGCTTATTGTAAAACCTTCCAAGAACACAGAAAAGCTATTGTAAAACCTTCCAAGAACACAGAAGAGCTAATATGAAAGAAATTATCACTTGAAGTCCCACAATCCTGACATAATCATTAATATTTCAATACTCATCCTTTCACTAACCTCTCTCTATATAAAAGTCTACACATTTATATTTATATAGATATACAGAAATATTTTCATTTTATAAAGGATTAATCTCCCCATATATATTTATATATGCAAATATGCAATGGGAAAGAACAAGCCTGACTCCATATCAGATCTGTTCCTTTAGCTCTAACCCTGTGCTGTGTTGCCTGGGCTCAGTCATCCTGGTTCTGCACCTTTTGTAAAAGAATGTTGCCTATAGCCTGAAATATACATCCCACTCTCAAGGCTCTGGTTTTTAAGGGTATAACACTTTTCCATTCATACAGAGATAAAAAGTTGCAGAACAGAGGATAACATTTGTCTTGTTGGAGGTTTACAAGAACATCATGACCTCACCTACCTGGACAACTGTAAAAACAAAGGATTCTGATACCAAGAAGTTTGCAACAACCAACCACACTGTTCCCTTTTTAGTATAATTTTGACTTGGGGAAGATGGTTCTCCAGGAAATTAGTCTGCCATCTTCTCAGTCTGTTGGCTTTCTGAATAAAGTTGTTAATCCCTGCCCCAAAACCTCATCTCCCAATTTACTGGCCTGCTGTGCAGTAAGCAGAACAAGTTTGGATTCAGTAACAAATATACATTATATGTGTGTGTATGTGTGTGTATTCACACTGTGTGTGTGTGTGTGTGTATATAAAATGTGTGTGTATATGTGTGTGTGTATATACACAAATACATACACAAAAATTAATGAAGTTGTATCCTTTTTACTTTTAAAACATGGGCACTCTTTTGATTCTACCCTATTCTCATTTTTTTAAAAATACCAAGCAGAATAGTAGGAAACTCCTTCACAAAAGTTCTTCATGAAATTAAATTTCTTCCCTGACCAATGACATCCCACCTACTCAAGGAGATGGGACCACCTCATGTCACAGCTCACATTCTCAGAAGCAGTGAATATAATAAGGGATTATTCCCTGCTTGCCTGTCTCTGTGCAGAGCAACATTATAAACCTGATTGGCAGAACTGTTCTCACAAGGAGTATTAAGGATCTCACTTGAAGCAGAAACCATGTCTTATGCAACCAAGTATATCCAATAGCATGCCTGACACACAGTGGGTCCTCAGTAAATTAAGGAGATAATAGAGTGGAGTAAAGCCCCACAGAGAGACCAAAGGTCTACATTAATTATAAGGTAGAACATTGACAATCCTTTTAAAGTACTAACTCAATCTCCCACATTTGTCAAGCTCTTGAAATCCAGAAAGACAAGTTTATTCCCATATACAGAGATTTTTCTCTCTTGACCCTAAAGTCAGAGTTGGCTAGCTAGGCGGGTGGAGCTCTGAGAACAGAACTGTATAAGTATAATCCACTGATCCCTAAATAAAGCCTACGACAAGACCGGCACACAGCAGAGCTCATCCACGCATCGCCTGCCGTGAAGTTGTCCTTGATTGGGACCTCCCTACCAGGCCCAGCTGTAACAGTTGAGTTACGTTCTACTGATTTTGTATCAATGTGGGAGAGCCCTCATACACAACAACATAGAAATACTTGAAGACAGAACGTTTAGATAAATCTCTCTCTCATTGTCATTGCCGTTTTTTGCTTCAGTATTTTGCTTCAGATGCTTTTGGATATTTAGAATTATATTTAATCATTGGATTCTGACTTTTCATCTGGATATGTATGCATAATGTAGCACACGTGACTTGTTCTAACATTTATCTTTTTAGGTTTATATTTTGGTTTTGTAAGAAAACGGGAAAAAATTAAATTAAAACACGTAATGTAGAATGCACTTCATTTTCATGGCTACTTTGAAAGAACACAGTCAAGGTTACCATGCTTATATATGCTGAATTCTTCCCAAAGTTGTTTAGCTGCACACTTCTAAGGTTTCACAAGATGACTAATGTCTCTTCTAACACAACAATACTGTGAAAGACATTTTTACCAGGTCATCTTCAAAGAATTATAAGCAGTTGGGGAAATACAGACTGGAAAGGTACACGTTGGGTCAATTTCAATCCAGTAACTGCAAAGCTTATATAACACTGCCACATAATAACTGCGGTTTTGATTTTAAGTATGTTATTCTTTTACTTACGCATGGCTGGCCCATCTCCTCTAACTCCCTGGTAAAAGGAAATGCTTTGATGTAGGTAATGACTTCTCAAGACAGATAGAAAAGGCTACTTACAAACTTGATTCCTGTGAGTCACAAGGTAGCTGAATTCTGGGAAGTTGATGATTCAGTAGGTATTTTCTTTGCTGTTCTCCTTCCAAGTCACCTTCTAAGAAGACCCTGTGACAGTGAAAGAATAGTTTTGTTACCTCTTACCATCTTCGACCACTGTTTTTCCTCTGAGGAATTAACTAGTTCCTGGAAAACAAACAGTACTTCTGAAGGTACTATTAGAACCAATACTTCTTTGCAATTTCCTAGAACCTAACAGGACTGTTCGGAGAACCGAGGAGCCAGAGAAGAACCGTTCTATTTCCCGGCCAGACAGAACTGCCTTCTCCATCTGCTCTTCCAGCCCCCATCAACCTCACAGTTAGCAGTGCTTCTCTTGCCTCCCCTCAAAGCCTTTGTACACATCTTCCTCATGCTTGTCATCCTATAACCCATCCCTTGCTTTACATCAAGGGTTAGTAAACTACCTGTTTCAGAAAATAACGTTTTATGAGAATACAGCCACATCTGTTTCTTTACTCAGAGATTTCCCCCGAAGCCCATCGGGAGATTTTTCAGAGACTCATTCAGCTAACTCTCTGGAGTCTCAGCATTCTTTCCTTTCGTTTTTGGTTGTAAGTGCCTACAGATAGAAAGGTTAACTTTTTTTTTTATTAACAAAGTTTATTTTTAGAGCATTTTTTAGAGTCACAGTGAAATTGAGCACAGAGAGTTCCTACATGGCCTATCCCCACTCATGCACAACCTCCCCTATTACCAACACAAGAATGCTACATTTGTTACAGTGGAGCCGACACTGACAGTGTCATCACCCAAAGTCATAGTTTCATTAGGGTTCACACTTGGTGTTGCATAGTCTATGGGTTTCAATAAACATATAATGATATGTATCCACCATGATCATATCATACAAAATAGTTCCACTCTCTCAAAAGTCCCATGTGCTTTTTGTCTATTCATCTGTTTTCCCTTCAAGACCCTGGTTACCATGAATCTTTTCACTGTCACCACAGTTTTGCCTTTTCCAGAATGTCATGGTGGAATCACACACTTTAGGGAGACTTTTCAGACTGGCTTCTTCTACTTAGTAATATGCACTTAAGGTTCCTCCATGTCTTTTGATGACTTGATAGCTCATTTCTTTGTATTGTTGAATAATATTCCACAGTCTGGATGTACTGCTTACCTACTGAGGTACATGTTGGTTGCTTCCATGTTTGGGCAATTATGAAGAAAGCTGCTATAAATATCCACATGAAAGCTTCTGTGTGGAAATAAGTTGCAATTCACTTGGGTAAATACCAAGGAGAGCAATTGCTGGATTGTATGTTATGAGAATGTTTAGTTTTGTAAGAAGCTGACAAACTGTCTTCCAAAGTGGCTGCACCATTTTGCATTCCCACCAGTAACGGCTCAGAGTCTCTGTTGCTCCACTTCCTCACCAGCACTTGGTGTTGTCAGTTTTTGATTTTGGCCATTCTAATAGGTGTATTGTGGTATCACACTGTTTTAATTCGCAGTTCCCTGATGACATATGATGTTGAAATCTTTCCACGTGCGTACTTGCCATTTGTATATATTCTTTAGTGAGGTGGCTATTCAGGTCCTTTGCCCATGTTTAATTGGGCTGTTCAGTTTCTTATTGCTGAGTTATAAGAGATCTCTGCACATTTTGGATAACAGTCCTTTATCAGATGTGTTTTTGCAAATACTTTCTCCTGGTCTGTGAAGGCTTTATTTTTGAAAAAGGTTATGTTATATTTCCATTAGTTAAACAAGTGATTATCCTACTATAATTTATAAACAATAAGTATAGACTAAACCAAGCACTTTTAGTAAGTTTTAAAATAGTCTCATTACTACAAGAAATTTGGGGAGAAAACATAAAAAATAAAGTCACTGAAAAGCACTGATACCTTGTACATACAATATACATGCACACCGTGTACATACGTAGTAATATTTATATCATGAATGTATGTCTTACTATACTTTTAAAAATAATTTATCAATATGTTGTGAGTAGTATTGAAGCAGTACATATTCTAAAACATTGTTTTAAATTAAGTCATTACCATTCTATCTTAAAGCTATATAGTAATTTGATTATTTCCCTATATTAGATATATTGATTCTTACATCTTTTAAATAATGCACTGATGAATGTCTCAGGGAAAAAAAATCTTAGCATACATCTTTGATTACTTTTTAGTATAAGTTTTTAAAAGTGAAATTGTATCAAAACGTAAACTTTTAGAGCTCCTAATACATATTACCAAAATATCCCCCAGAAAGCTTTTTTTCTTCTAACACCCTTTGGAAGCCATCATGACAGTGTTATAAACACTCAACATTTCACTTCATGAGGTGCACTAACTCACATCCATTTACTGTATGATCAATTCTTTTTAGACACAAATGACATTAAATAACTTGATTTATTTAATAACACTAAATTTGACTCCAAATTAATGTGGCCGGTTATCAAACACCAAGTACACTTTCAGAGGATAAAAAGCTGGGGAAAAGTAGCTAACACTGAAAACGAAAAAACAAATAAGCAAGCAGGCAAACAAACAAAAACCTATGACTCTGGATCTGAAGGAGGTCTTAGAAAATGTCCTAAAAGATGGCTTCAACATGATCAATATCCTTAGACTAAAAACACGATCTTCCCACATTTAGAAGCAAAAAATTCTCATGTGAAATTCTCACTGTGGAACAGCTGCCTGAAAATTATTTGCCCCATTACCTCACATTCACCCCAGTATACACAGTTAATGCTACCTGGCTCCCTTTGAATATTTAAATTTCTTTCCTTCCAGTGGAACAGGCCTTACCACCAGGAGCCTCCTCTGAAAAGCTTTAGTGGTAGAGTGGGCTTACAATCAGCCTGACGTGGGGTCAGATTCTAACTCTGGTAAATCGCTAAGCTCAGATAAGTCTCAACTTCCTTCTACCAGAGGCAAACTACCTACCACATTAAGATTGCTAAGGCGTTTAAATAACATAAAATATTCAGAGTACCTAGTAATTGACCTCTTTTTTTTTTTTTTTTTTTTTTTTTTTGGTAATTCTGAGTTCTTCAATACAGAGCAGCTCTGTCTCAGGGCTTGTGCAGCTGAGAAAGGGTGAGTTCCCAACAGAAGTTAGCGGTGCTAAGCAGAAGTCAGGTCTAGCCCATGTACACGATGAAATATCAGCTTTGCCCAGTGCTGTTAACAATACCTGTCCAGGATACACAGCGAGTGGGGAAAATCGCATTATTAAGGATGTAACGCTGGAATGAGAATGGAATTCAAGTGTTTCAGCATTAACAATGAGAAAAAGAATACAGAGGAGTAAGAAGCCATGTTTAAGCACTGTATTTTGCCACTCGATGTCGAGGCAATTTTTGGATATTCTGGTTTTTGTCTCAAAGGTTTTCCCCAAGATTAGATGGCAGTGTAATGCCACCAAATAAATAATGCTTACACTCCAGTTCCACAGCTGAGTGATGGCTTCTGACTAGAAACTGAATGAACAGTTTAATGGGAGTTCAAATAGTAGCAAATAGTTGTTTGCCAGTTTACAATCACTTATTCTCATTCGCTCTCTGTCATTTTCTGAGCTATGTGGCAGTTAAGAAAGCTGTCATACAAAATGAAAGTGGCTTTTTCAAGCAGAAAACAAATGTACTCTGGCTGGTAGACTGGCATTTAATCATTCAGTCTCTTAGCATCATTACTCTGCTGCTGGCATAAAACATCTCACGTGTTTATGGAGGAGTGGTTAGGCTGTGAACACCTGGCCCTTACCAACCTCTGCAAGTAGGTGCCACCGAGGTCTGGGCTGTCACTAAGGTCAGTGATCTTTCTTGGTGTGACACCTGGATTTATCAGCAGTGGCAGAGGTAGACTATCCCTGGGGCTGTGACTCCTAGATTCACATCTCCTGGTTTGGGGGTGACGCTGTTATAAGGCAGATCTTAGTCTTTGGCTTGGTTCATGGAATCACCCTCTATGGCTCAGGGATTTGAAACTTTTTAAAACACGAGTCTCCTGTGTCCCTCTCTAATGTCTCGCCTAATTATGTAAACTAGTTAACAAATGAAGACTCTAGTGTCTTCTGGTAAGACTGAAAATAACCACTGCCTTCAGTTTTTGAAAACTCAGGCTTTTCCAGGTGATTTGTGTACATCGAGAGTCCTGTCTCTGCCCTGAACCATTTTAGTGAGGTGGTGCCTTTGGGGAGAAGGAGAAAGGTATTGATTATATTCACCCATAAAAAGCAGGGTCAAGTCAAGCATGCCCACAGGTGGGTGCTGGGCTTCCTGGCACCGGCTACAGGTGGCTCAAAATCAGGTAGTTACTACCAAAGTTTAGCAAGAGCAATCTTTCCTCTGGACTCCAGCTGCACCCTCCAGCTGGAGGGGTAAAATGGAGATGCCCCGTCACCGAGGAAGGAGTAGTGTATTGGTTTCTCTCCTGATTGCACAGAGAATGTACCAGGTGTGATGTTCCCTTCTGAAATCACCATTGTAATTACTTTGTGCAAAGGGAACATTTTGACGGCTACTGTTAATAGAGTGACCTCAACACAAAAACTCAAATTTTGGCATTCTCTCCAAGCACTGTGCATGCATATTCAAACTCAGGCTTTCCGGATGTATACCTTTTAGAATAATTCTTCAGAATACAATGGTTTGCTATTTTAATTGCTTCTCAGGAGAGGGCTATCACTACTGCACTAAATGTAGTTAACAGAACAAATTTTAGAAGATGCTCTTCTGTCATCTACTCTGCACTGTTCAAATTCTTCAACTTTCCAACGGTGCATTCAAATATTCTCCCAGTGAATTCCACAAGATCACTTATTATAGAAGATAAGACTGAAGGATGATCTCATTACTTCTTCTATGCTTTGAAACATTTGGGGATTTCCTTGTGAGGGGCCCAGGGTGTAATTATCAGAGCTGTAGACATCATGGTTTCCATCCAATCTACCATGTGGTTCCTGATGATTATCAAAGTCCTCTGTTTCTTGAAAAATATTAATTGATATTAAAAAGACCAGATACATTGGCAAGGAGGACTGCCAAACATGAAAAGAGGCTAAATGGGAATTGTTTATTTTGGAAGAAAGCGTGAGACTATGGAATTTGTTGTTAGGAACACTTACTTGAGAATGTATCAAGTTAGTGATGTATATTGTTTCCATTTATATTTCAAAAACACTGATGTAGTCTCAAGAGTTGGCATTGGCTTAAGTGTCTTTTGAAATAAAATGTGTTGCAGGTAAATAAATAGCAGCTGGCCTTAGGTCTCTCAGCTCCTTTCATTCTTCCCAAATGAGCTTCATCTAATCTTTTAAACCCAGCTAGATTACCCATCAGAGATGCTGGAAGTCAAACTCTTCTAAAGAAGTCTTAAAACAACCTCCGTTTCACCTTGTAGGAAATATCAAGATTAATCAATGCCCAGTTTGCAAGTGCATTTGTATCTCTACTGAAATTCAGCACCCTACTGAGCTGTCTGAGGATGGGAAATAAGAGAAATACCCAGAATGTTTTTACAGCAGAATGTGAAGAGAAATGTTGTCTTATTCACCAGTTCCCACAACTCAGTTTCAGGAGTTCAAGTTAAAACCATCATATACTATCAACAGTTGATAATAGGTTATTTGCTTCCAGAAGGAAATAGAAACAGAAAGTCCAGGGGGAAATATAAGATAAAACCAGTTAAAATGAGATATCTGTGTATTCAATTGTCAGGCAGAAACTTACACCCATGCAGGATTTTGTGAATCGTGAGGCAACTCTGCATTTCAGGACCATCCTTTCTGCAACAGTGGTGTTTTCCATCTTCCCACTGTGCAACCACGTATGGCCCTTGTTGTTACATCTCATTTTATTTCCACTCCTTGTGGGAAATTATTTAATGCCATTGTCAGAGCCAGCAGTGCTGGGAACATTTTGATCTTGTAAAACGTTCTCAGTTCCATGGGGGAGTCTGTTTCTGAGTTTCTGCTGTGGTCATGAACGATAAGTGGGCAGCATGCACACTTCTTTCCAATTTATTGTATTTACATCCCTAAGAGCTCAGATAATTTAACTTGTTGTCGTACATCACGTGCCTCTAACAGTTAGCAAGTGCATTCTACAGCTACCTCTGTAAACCCATCCATTTCACTCTTGGTATGAAACAGCTGTTTCAACGGTGGTGGTGGGAGGGGCTGGAATGAGCCGTGGACACACACAGTCATGCTGCCAAGTAGAACACTAGGGTGCGGACAGAGTAGGTGGGATGAAAGACACTGCCAAAAGGGAAGGGGAACTGGACCAAAAAGAAGAGATGGGTGGGAGAGAGGAATAAAATGATTCCCAAGGTTTTGGTTTGGACAAGTGGGAAAATTGCTAGAGCTACTTTCCTGGAAATTATTGGGTGAAATTACCTATCCAACCGTTCAATTAGACAGCAGTGTTTTCACAGATGACCCAAGGCGATATATTATTCATTTGTTCATTCATCCATCAGGTCACTCATTCTTATTTGCATTGCGTATCTACTGGATTCCTAACAATCTCTGAGGATACAAGAAGGAAGACATCATCTCTGCTTCTGAGGCTCTCACACTCTAGGGGGGATAACAGACAGGTGCCTGGGATCCCTTAATCCAGTGAGAGGCAGGTGTCAGCAGGGGGATGTGTGCATGTGACTGCCTCAGCCCAGAAGATGAAGATGCCCCCTTTACTGGGGAGGGGAAAGAGGACACAGGGAGGAGGGGACAAAAGCAGAGGACAAAGAGACAATACAGGTGGCTCTACAAAAGAGATAATGTTTAAGTTGAGCCTTGGAGAGTAAGAATCTACCAGGAAGAAAAAATAAAAGCACCATTTTAGGCAGAGGACACAACAGACAGAGAAAATGCCAGAGAGAACAACCCCTTCCCCACTTCTTAGTGTCTCATCACTCCCTCCTGATGCTGCCGGGCTTCACTGCCTTCAACACCATCATCTTTAAGCACAGTCTCCATCAAATGGTACCCGCTGTAGAGATGAAATCCCCCCTCAAGACCTTGATGCTTGCTCACTGACAAACAACAAAAGGTTTAGAACTCTCCGATTATAGTGTGTTTAGCAGTGGGGCCAGACTGAATGAGGTACAGCCTTTCGACCTGGAAGATAAAGGTACAACAACGTCTTGCTTGTGTTGAACGTTTATTTTGTCTGAAGAAAGATACTCAAAGCATAAACTGTTGTCACACAACCAAAGAGGAAGGGAGCCTTATTGTGTTCCGTGCAACCAGGGAATTCAGACCAATTAAGAGATATGGATGAACAGAGTTGAGAAAAAAGTACAGTGGGGTCAGTGTTCTGCCCCAGGAAATGTGTATCTTTCCCAGGACATTAAAAAAAAAAAAAAAAAAAAGAGTAACCTTAGCCAGGAGAGGTGGCTGGTAACAGTCAACATAATGACAGCTTCTTAGTGGCCTTCCCAGAGACTTGTCTTGGGGAACTACAGGTTTGATACAGGAAGAACGAGCTAAGATTAGTCCTGTGCACATAGAATTGCTTTGTATTTTCCTGCCATGTGGATACTGTTGATGAAGTTCTATGTTTATTCCTTTTTAGTCCTCACAGGGAAAAAAAAAGAGCTCTGTCCAATGTCCTGATTTGACTCGCCAGCAATTAAAAAAAAAAACAAAAAACCCTCCTTTCAGTAAAGCTCTGGAGAGAAAACTGCTTACATGTTTTCAAAGACATAATTGGCATTATAATTCTGGGATGACTTCTCTTCCCAGCAGGTATCACTTTACTTATGTTGATAATATACCATACGCATTGAACTGACTTAAAAAAGATTCTGAATGCTTGTTATGATTCTCAAGCACTCTAAGTTGCTGGGATCAGTGGCTTCAATTGGAAACATTTTATTTGTTTTTATAATAAAAAGTACATAATTGTTATTAGTCCCATGATTCCTTCTGTTGAATACAATAGCACTTGTCTTTGCCCCAGACTTCATTGCTTTTCACTCTGCATCATGTCCTTTATTGATTTTCCTGCAACTGTTATTTCCTCCAATAAGCCGTTTAAAAATAACATGAATTTTCTCCTCTAATTTTTTTGGCTTCATTCCGATCCACAGCCCTCCCCAGAGCCGAGGGTAGGACTGTGTTATAGCTTTGGCACTTTTCTCCTTTTTCTTTTTTGTCTTCTCATTTATCTCCCTCATGATACTGTGTCACGATTTTAAGGGGGCAAATAAATTACCCCCTTTCTCCTCCTCTTGAGTTTAGAACCAACTGGAAAATTAAAAAAAAAAAAACAGGCAACAAGCAAATGGAAATCAGAATGTCAGCCTTTACTACTGATAAAGCTGGTTGTAGAGAGCTTCTGGCTGGTAATAGTTCCTCCTTGAATTACAAAGACACAGCCATATAGTCATAGATAGCCCTGTAATACTGCAGCCCTCTCAAAAATGAGGAGATTCCTCAAAAAGCTAAGTGTCTGTGAGTCTCAGAAACAGGCTGGCTCTGAAAGACGGAAACTGGAGAGGCAGAGCCAAGTATTTTGAGGTCCAGTACATTATCAGCCAAGTTCTTATCTATAAATCCATCACTAAAGTAAGTTTCAGTCTATGTCAAGTTGAAGAGTGGAGAGTCATAGTGTGGAGAGTGGCCAGGAGCGTTCCCCTAGTGGAAGACCCTTCAGGGGAACCATGAGGTTAGAGGAATTATGTGGTAGGTACTGGAAACTTCAGTTTCCAAGAAAATATTCGTAAGATGTTTTCTGACCTTACAGTTAGTGAAGAAGTAACTAAAGCTCCAACATTTTCTCTTTCCCCTCTCTTTCTCGTATCTAGTACAATTCTAATCTAGGTGTGATATTGAGATTATTCCTCAGAACACATTAGATTTTGTGGTCTGGGTATCCGCTATTCACAGTAGTTGAACAATTCCAATGTTACCAAGTCAAAATGTCAATTACTATTGTAATTCTAAAAAACAAAAAGCAAATCTTTGTTGGGACTGAAGTAAACGATGTGGTCACAAAAATTAAAAAGTAAAATGTATTATATTGCTCATACACTTGACCTGCATTTCTCATACCAGAGACAGAAAATGAGTTTTCTTAATACTTAGTTGCTAATATTTTTTTCTAAATTTCTAGAGAGGTAATATTAATTAATCTGATATTTCTCAGATTAATGGACTTAAGATTTAAAGACATGACTTCCTCTAGATGAGACACAGAATTTTGTGACTTGGTCAATAATAATTTCCTGGCCTGTCTTAAACTTTGGCCCTCAGCATGTATGAAGGAAATCGTTTTTATGGAGACAAAGAAGGCTAGGTGTTGGAATTGAAATTGTAAGAAAGTCATTCGATTTGGGGGATATAAGGGGCTCAGAAAAATAAGACATGAGCTTGCCTGGGAGGCCTCAAGGTTTTGATTACATTTTCTCTCTACATTTGAACACATCTAAGGATTCCTACTAGAGCCCCACCATACAACCATTCACAGTATTCATTTCTTTCTTTTTTCACCAATGACAAACCAAGATGGCCTTATAGGATAAATACTTTTGTTGCACACTCAAGTAGTTACAATCTTTTCCAAAGTGTAGTGGTTAATAACACGGTCTCTGGCGTGCCACTGCCAACCTTCCATAAAGCCCTGTGATCATGGGAGGGTGCAGCACCTCCCTGAGCCTTAGTTTCCTCACTGTCAAAAAAGATAACTATTTGTGCTGTTGGTGGCAATGTAAACTAGTGCAGCCACTATGGAAAACAGTATGGAGGTCCCTTATAAACCTAAAAATAGAACTACCATGTGACCCAGCAATTCCACGCATGGGTATATACACAAAGAAAATGAAAACATTAATTCAAAAAGATACATGTATTCTAATGTTCACAGCAGTATAGTCTATGTATAGTCTACAATAACCAAAATATGAAAGCAACCTAATGTTCATCAACAGATGAGTGTATGAAGATGTGGTGTATATATACATATACATATATATGTGTATACACACACATACATATATGATGGAATACTACTCAGCCATAAAAAGGAATGAAATTTTGCCATTTGCAACAACATGGATGGACCTGGAGGGTATTATGCTTAGTGAAATAAGCCAAATAGAGAAAGACAAATAGTGTGTGTTATCACTTATATGTACAATCTGAAAGATAAAGCCAACAAATGAATATAACAAAATAGAAACAGACTCACAGATACAGAAAACAAACCAGTAGTCACCATTGGGGAGAGGGGAGGAGGAGGGACAAGATAGGGGCATGAGATTTAGAGGTACAAACTACTAGGTATAAAATAAATAAGCTACAAGGATATACTGTACAGCACAGGGAATACAGCCAATATTTTATAATAACTTTAAATAAAGTATAATCCATAAAAATAGTGAATCAGTATGTTATACACCTGAAACTAATATACTATAAGTCAACTATACTTCAATAAAAAAAGATAACTACTGTTAATTCCCATGATGACTAAATAAGAAAATACATGCCAAGGTCATAGCACAGGGACTGCAGTAGTATGACCACATAATCAAATTAAAATAATTATTAGTAGTACAAATATTTTGAAGAATAGTAATATAAGGATGCCAAGGTGAAAGGACAGACAAGAATTTTATATGTTTGCTGACAGAGAAATATTTACATGGAGCATTTTTTAAAAACCCTGTGATTACAATCCCAAACTAACAAATCTTAACATTTTATCACATTTCCTTCAAGCCTTTTAAAAAAGAAATAGAAAATTAGAAAGAAGTTGACATTCCTTCTGTGCACCTTCCTTCACCTTCCTCTCTCCCCGTGTCCCCAACTATTTACTAACCTGAAGGTGATGTATATCATTTTAACCACAATTTATACCTTATCAACAGACTAGTAAAAGTATTTTGGTAGCATACTCTGTATGTTTTTCTGCAATGTTCTTTTCTTTTTTTTTTTTAGGTTACTGTGAATTTCCTTTATACTTACAAATGTAGCTTTAAGCCATTAATTTTCATTATTGAACAGTACTCTGTTATATGATTCCCACAATTCATTTATCACTTCTCCTGTTGATGATACTGAAGTTGGTTAAAAATTATCATCTATTCAAACACTGCTGGAAGCATTCATGATCATGCCCCCTGATACACATAACCTTGGGTTTCTCATAAAGTTGTCACAGGAAGATACATATCTATCAGCAGTTTACAGAACTGTCAGATTTTTAAAACTTGTCAACCTGATGAATGTGAATTTTGCATTTGTGTTGTTTCAATTCACAATTTTCTGATACAGAGTAAAGCTGTACGTCTTTTCATTTGCTTATCTCTGCATCTATGAGCTGCCAACTCCTAAACTTTGCCCATTTTTCTATTGCCTTGATTTATTCTGTCTTCTTGATTTGCAGAGATTTTTAACCTATTCTGATTATGGGCAGAGTTCATTTTATTGCATTTATTAGCTTTATTGTGCTTCACAGGCACAGTGTGTGTTTATAAATTGAAGATTGGTGGCAACCCTGCATCAAGCAAGTCTATTGGCACCACTTTCCCCATAGCATTATTTTTTAATTAAGGTGTATACATTGTTTTTTTAGGCATAATGCTGTGGCACACCTAACAGACTCTAGTTTAGTGTAAATATAACTTTTACATGCACTGAGAAACCCAAAAATCTGTGACTCATTGTGTTGCAGTGGGCTGGAACCAAATCTACAATATCTCTGAGGTATGCTTGTATTACAGATTTTTTCCTTCTTATATGTATTGCAAAAATCTTTTAACTTTCTAGTATTTTTGGAACAATAAGTGTGAAATTTCCAAGTGGTCAGTATTTCTGTCCTTTCACTTATAATTTATTCTTTTCTGTTTAAAGAGTCTTCCTATCCCAACAGAGCAATATTCTACTACTTTTTCTAAAGATGTCAGGCTTGGTTCTATCATGTTTAAGGCTTCCATCTGTCTGGAACCTACTTTTGTGAACGACAGAAGACAGGTATTTTTGTGTGTTTGTTTGTGTTGTTATTATTCCTTGTTTGTAACCGGCAGGTTTAGCACCACTTATACGCAGACTCTGCTAATTCAAAATGCACTTGTGGGATGGGTTACCAAGTTTGGAGGCACTCAGCAGGGCTGTTTCTGGTCTTTATTTTGTTCTTTTATTCTACTTTTCTGTTCATGGACCAATACTGCACTCAGGAAAGGACTTTTGTGGGGGTGGAGGAGTCGGGGGATAATCAGCTTCATCACGTAATCATTCTCTTCATTATCAGCATTTGTTAAATGCCTGCTACGTGCAGAGTCCTGAGCCATTTACTTTATATCCAGTACTATATTCCATCTTTTCAACAACCCAGTGAGGCAAGTATATCTTTATTGCAAAGATGAGGAAAGCGGGACTGGGAGTTAAAGCCTGCTGGCATTTACTTAGGCTGGAAGTGGGAGAGGTGCTATCCACATTCAACCCCGTCCACCTGCAGTTCTCGTTTTCTTATACATCTATGATACGCCATCTCCCTGGACAAGACATTACAGATCACCTCGTCCAACAGTTCTCAGCACTGGCTGCACATTAGAATCACCTCAAGAGCTTTTCCTAAGCATTGATGGTCAAACTCCAGCTCACACAAAGAAAATTAGAATATCCAGGAATAAAACCCAAGGATTAATATTTTTAAAATGCTCCCTGAATTCAAATATGCCTCCAAGTTTGAAAACCACTGATTTAGACATGATTTATGTATTTATTTACTCATGAGAAAACTAAGGCACAAAGACAGACTCTAACTGGCCCCAAAACTCCCACCAGTTTAATGACAGAACAGGTACTATCTCCCAAGTACTTTGACTCATAGTCCAGTGCTCTTCACGAGACCACGCATTTCCTCAGCATGATTTATATCGAGTGGTGGCTGAATAAACTCTCTGTAAGTCTACAACCAAACCAAGTCAAGGGACCAGGAGTCTCCTTTCATGGACACATAAACTTATTCTCAATTTTCCAAATGTTTGCTCTCTTGCTTACCGACAGCAAAAATTCCTCCAATATTTTTACATGGTCATTCTAAATATCTGAGAAATCACACTGACTTGTGTTCAATCAAAGTGTCAACGGTGAATCGCACAATCTTTCCCAAGAACAGACTGAGAAAGGAGGTAAAAGAGGAGGTGAGAAAGGTGACAGTCACAAGGGAATAAAAAGAGGAGAATCTGAGAACTGGAAAGACAAACTTCCCATTGGAAACTTAATGTTACCCAGGCTCTCACAAAAGGAAGACACCGCTTGGGAAGAGACACACATGGACTGCAACCGTAACCCAGGTATGAGTCCTTGAAACAAAACGGGGAAAAAACTTCTCTTCTCAGTGAGGGGGATAATCTTACCCTTGCAATTTCTTTAAACCATTTTTTCAAAAGAGAGAATTAAATGAATATATGTCTTATTCAATGAACATATATGTCAACATTATTGATATATTACTATTATTAGTAACATTATTTTGTCAATCTTGACATGCAGTTTTGAGCACTCTCCTTTCTAAATGTTCAGAGAGTTATCATCTGGAGGCATTCATGGCTCCAGAATCATGAGACTTTCTCTGTGCTACATGCAAGTAAGTCAAAGAAGAGACCTAAGGGCATAAGTCTAGCTATCAGCTTTCCTTGACTTCTGCTCATTCTACTATCAGACAGTCCATTCATTTGCTCATTATACATCCACAACCCTAACTAGGTTGTATATGCTCAATTTGGCCTTCTCTGCATAGCTGATAAGCCGAAACATTCAGGTAGCACGTAGCGTTTCTGACAGCCAAACGGTGTGTACAATTTTGGCAGCATATTTGTACAGTGGTGTTTGTGTGTCTTGAATATTTCATCGCCTCTGTCTTCATTGTTTTGTAAAAACAAACGGAAGATGAAAATGCTGATGCAAGAAGCATAGATCTCGTAAACCTAATGTAGCTGAGACAAAGATGGAAATCAGTCCGAGTGCCAAGAGTGGTAAGTGGTAAATCAACAAGACGCTCATTGGGTTTGGGCCAGTCAACGTTTTGTTCAGTTGTGAATAGAAGATAACAGACAAGAACAGTTTTGAAATTCTAGAAATAAATCACAGAGGTTTGTGTAAGAGACAAAATATAATTGAGGACATTTTCTCTTTCTGTGCCTGGATCCACAACCCCCACTCTTCTAGTATGTAAGTTTATTATTTGGCCTTTGTACGATAAACTTTGATACATATTATTAAGAACGCATTATGTACAAAAGTAAGCTATTTCCTGCATAGCTCTTATAAACTAGAGAAGAATTCATTCCATAATCACAAATATGTTTTCCTGAAAGCTGAGATAAGGGTAATATAACAATTCTTCTTGCTTTGTAAAATCACGCACACCCACAGGTGTGTGCACAGACAAGAACGACCCTTGTCCTAAAAAGTCCAGTCTTCTACCAATAATGTGCTGTGAGGGAGTACGGCTGGCAAGCATGATAGAAATGCCAACAGTGAGGAGACGACCCTCAGAATCTTTGTTTCTTCTCTAATTCATTATGAATGCTTCATTGATCACAGTCACATTTTTATATCCTCTATTCTCATCCAAGGAAATCACGCACATTCCCCTCACCCACACACACCATTCTGGAGAGTTGAAGGGCAATTCCCCTCCTTAAGGAATTCATTTCATTTATTTCAACTTACTTAGCCCTTAGCAACGTGCAAGACGTATATTAGGTGCTCACTAAACCTCCTGAACTGAGTTTCATCTGCTAGCGCCAAACCTATAAAAGTGTTTTTATTCATTCATTCCTTCATTCTTTCATTCACTCACCAATCCATTTACTTATTCAACATATATTAAGCACTTTATGTGGGCCATTTCCTTGGCCAAGAGAAAGACAACTTAAAACACACCTTCCTGCCTCCATGAGTCAATCTGTCTAGAAGGTGATTTCAACATATAAACCACAGGAGGGGGATCAGGATGGTAAAGTAGGGAAATGTAGAACACACCTCCCCCAACAAACACATCAAAAATACACCTGCACGTGGAACAATTCTCACAGGAAACTAGCTGGAAACTGGCAGAAGTCCTATACAACCAAAGCTGCAAGAAAGATCTCTACGTAAATGATGGAACAGAAAAAAAAAAAAAAAAAAAAAAAAAGGGATCAGGTCAGGACCTGAGCCCCTGGGAGACATTTGAAAGGAGAAGAAGGGCCCTCACCCTGGGGAGGGAGCAGGTTGAACCACAATCTGGGTACCCCAGGCCCAGGGTTCTGCATGAAGGAGACAGCCCCTCTGCCTGCTGGAAAATCCACCGAGACAGACAGAAAAGCTGGAGAAGCCTCGACTCTGCTCACTAGGAGTATATTTTTTTGACACACGGCTGGACTAAGAATAAAATAAGGTAATATCATGACAAGAAAAAAAGAAAAAAAGAGGAAAGAATGAATGCACAAAAGATAATGAGTATGAAGTAAATATTACCTACTAATAAATGATGTTCTGGAGCCACGAGGTTTAAGGCAGGCTTGGGTATGAAGAGTGGAGGGCACACGATTGGGAGCCTACTAGGAAACAAGACTGCAGGAAAATAAATTTAAAATCCTCCATAAAGAAGGTTTCCTAAAGGACAACAAACTCAGCATGAAACAAGAAAAAAAAAAGGTACCTCAGGGGATACTGGGACATTTGTCTTTTAGATTTCATTTTAAGTGCAGTAGAAGAAATGGGGGAAAGATTCTAATGAGGATTCCCAATGAAAAACATACCTTCAAGCAGGCTCAAGGCTGGAGTTCACACTTCTTGTATGGCCTCCAAACGTACAAGCTGGAAATTCAGTTTAAAGCAATGCTGAGTTAGTAGACCCCCAGGGGACTGGACTGACTGACCCACATGCAAATCCATTCTGGAGGAAAGAAACTTCTTCCTGGGCTATGGATCTGTATCTATATATCCCTGACTCCATCTATCCAGCTAGTAGAATAGATTAAACAACAAAATAAAAGATGCAACAAAAGAGAGAAATTGTGAGCTAAAAGTTAAATCAAATGAAGTCACGCAGTGCATGACAAAATCCCTCAAAATATGTGAAGAGGAATTATAAAAGTTGTTAAGACAAAGACAATAGCCAGTGTTGCAATACTGAATACTGCAACATATGCAACATGCAGAGAGAAGGTGCTGGATGAGAATTTTTCAGAGGTGATGCAAAATGTACCACTCCGAAATTCCGACATATCATAAGCAGGAGAGTTAAAATTAAATTTATAACTAGACATATAATAATGAAATTGCAGAATGTGAAAAGCAACAAAGTAATCTTACAGAATAACCAAAGGGAAAAGAAAGAGCGCCTCAAATAGTAACGGCTACACTGACAGCTAATTTCTCAGCAGTAATCTTAGACACTGTAAGAAATAGAATTATAACTTCTAAGACCTAAGACAAATTAACTGTCATCCTAGAATTCTACGCACAACAAAACAAGCTTTCAAGAGTGAAGGTGAGCCTTTTGACTTCAGCTTACTATGTAGAAACCTGGAAAAGAATGTCACTCCCATATTCACAACAACAATAAAACTAACTGGACAATGGCAAATTCACAACTTGGTCAGCAACATTTGGCTCAGGCAACCAGCTAGCCGAAAACCTAAGGAAGTAGAAATGGAACACAACTGCTTGCGTTCAATGCCTCAGGATGCCATACATTCTGGTAAGAATTCAACCGAAAAATTTTAATGAACTAGTGAAGGGTAGGAGTGGGCAGGTATGAGAAAAGCATTAGAAAAGCAGGGGTGACCAACAGCAGCCATACAGCAGGACCAATCACAGTTCATAGTGACCCTCCCTGCAGACAAATCCAACAGATTGTGCACTGAAGAACAGCCAGCACAGCCTTGGTGCACCTTTGCACATTTAATCAGCTTTTGCCCCACAGGTATTTACACTTGCTAATGCCAGTCACCTGAGTTCCTCCACCCTGTTCACGCCCCACCACAACCCCTGCCAGAACTCTGAACTGCACCAGCAGCCACCACAGCCTTCTGCAGCTGGGTAAGTGCAAGACACCAGCCAGGAACCCCATGGTTGACCCCAAGCAATATGCAAACACCCAGGGCTTGCCCCTCCAGCTGTGTACTTGCATGTCTAGGTCTCACACCCATCTCCACTGAAGTGTGCACGCCCAGAGGGAAACTGTGCAGCTATGAGAGAGCAAACCAACAGCCTTTCTTCACTACCCAAGCTTTCCTTAAACCTCAGTCCATAAAATCTGGAAGAGGTGACCACTTCTTCAAATATGCAGACACCAACACAAGGCTATAGGGGTCATGAAGAAAAAGGGAAACCTGAATCCACCAGAAAACACAGTGAACCTTCAGTAACTAGATCCAGAGAGACAGAGATCCAGAAACTATTCAACAAAGAATGCAAAAAATTGTTCTAATGATGCTCTGAGAGCTACAAGAGAACACAGATAAAAAATTTAACTACTTAAAAAATACAAGAACAAAATAAGAAGTCCAAAGAGAGATAGAAAACATTAAAAAAAAAAGAAATGAATATAAATTTCTGAAGCTGAATAATACAGTGACTGAACTGAAAAAATTAATGGAGGGCTTCCAGAGCAGATTTGACCAACCATAAGAAAGAGTCAGTGAGTTCAGAGGCAGCTCAATTGAAATCATCCCATCAGAGGAGCAAAAAGAAAAAAAGGATGAAAATGAATGAAGTCAAATCAACAGGACTTATGGGATACCATTAAAAGAAAGAATGTAGGTACTGTTGGAGTCCCAAAAGGAGATGAGAGGGAGAAAAAAACTAGAAAGCTTATTTGAAGAAATAATGGCTGAGGACTTTCCAAATCTGGGGAAAGATTTGGACATTCAAGTTCATGAAGCTAATAGCCCACCACAAAATTTCAATCCAAAATGATCTTCTCTAAAACACATTATAAATGTCTAAAATCAAAGACCAAGAGAATTTCCACGGGAGTAAGAGAAAAAAAATTTTTTTTCTCATACAAGGGAACCTCTACCAGGCTATTAGCAGATTTTTTCAGCACAGACTTTGCAGAACAGAAGAGGATGGGATAATGTATTCAAAGTGCTGAAAGTGCCAACCAAGAATCCTTTACCCAGCAAAGTTGTCCTTCCAACATAAAAAAATCATCTATGACAAACCCACAAGGAACATTATTCTCAATGGTGAAAGGCTGAAATCTTTTCCCATAAGATGAGGACTAAGTAAGATAAGGGTGGCCATTCCCACCACTCCTTTAATCATCATATTGGAAGTTGGAGTCATCAGATTTCCTGATTTTCAACCATACTACAAAGGGATAATAATCAAAGCAATATGGCACTGGCAGAAGATGAGATATGTAGATCAATGGAACAGAATTAAGAGCCCCAAAATAAATCCTCACAAAACGCATGGTCAATTAATATTTGCCAAGTGAGCCAAGAATATCCAATGGAAAAGGACTGTCTCATCAAGAAATGCTGCTGGAAAAACAGTATAACCACATGCGAAAGAATAAGATTGGACCCCTGTCTTACACTATTCACAAAACCCTTTTTTGACTTTGGTCTGGGCAATGCTTTTTTGGATATGATACCAAAATCACAAGCAACAAAAGCAAAAGTTAGTAAGTGGGATGACATCAAACTAAAAATCTTCTGCACAGAAAAATAATCAACAAAATGAAAATGCAACCTACAGAATAGGAGCAAATATTTTCAAAATCATAAATCTCATAAGGGATAAATATTCAAAATATATAAAGAACTCACAGAACTCAACAGAAAGAAAAAACATTAAAAAAAATGGGACAGAGGATCTGAATAAACATCTTTCCATACAAATGGCCAACAGGTAAATGAAAAAGTGTTCAGTATCACTAATCATCATAGAAATGCAAATCAAAACCACAATGAGATATTACCTCACACCTGTTAAAATAGCTACCATCTAAAAGACAAGAGATAACGAGTGTTGGTGAGACTGTGTAGAATTCTCGCACACTGCTGGTGGAAGTGAAAATTAGTACAGCCACGAGGGAAGACAGTATGGAGGTTCTTCAAAAATAAAAATTAGAACTATCATATGATCCAGCCATCCCACTTCAGGTACATCTCCACAGGAAATTAAAACAGGATCTTGAAGAGACATCTGCATTCCCATGTTCACAGCAGCATTATTCAAAACATCCAAGATACAGAAACAATCTAAGCACCCATCAATTAACAAATGGATAAGGAAGACATCATATTATACTTACACACATACGATGGAATATTATTCACACGGGAATGAAGGAAATCCTTCTATTTACAACTACATGGTTGAAACTTGAGAGCATTATGGTAAGTAAAATTAATAAGAGAGACAAAGGCAAGTAAAAAAGCCGAACACACAGAAACAGAGTTGTGGTTACCAGGCTGGGGTCGGGGAGGGGAATGGGTTGATGTTGATCAAAGGGTACAAACTTCCAATTATAAGATGAATAAATGCTGGGGATCTAATACACAACACGGTCATTATACTTAATAATACTGTATTACACACGTTAAAAAATAGGGTAACAAATGAGTTGAAATAGTGTTCAAAATTTCCAAGTAAATAGAAAAGAAGATTTGGAATGAGAAGAAGAGTGAAATTCAAAAGGCGGCATGTGTGATAGAGACTGGCTATGTACTGACTTATTTACTAGATCATCTGGACACACAAGTCTGTTATATTTTCCTGCCTCTCCTATAGTTAGGTGTGGCCATGTGACTGACTTATAGTCAGTTTGGTGGAAGTGACGAAACACTTCTTGGCCTCATTCATAAAAACCTCTCATGCCCATGTCTCCATGTCTTTTTCCCTCCTCTGGTAACCCTCAATCATAGGTATCAAGAAGCAGAATCCTAAAATCATTACTTGAAAGAAAGCCTACAAACCAGAAACACCTATTTTCAGGCTTTATACAAGGGATAAACTTCTATTATGTCAACCTACTCAGATTTGCAGATTTATATATCATATAAATCAGTATTGCCTTAATTAATACAAGAAAGTAGAAAAACAAGAAATATGATATATTCAAAAACAATATACACTGAAAGGAGATATGCTTTAGCTAGAAGAGGCAAATATATCAATAACCACATTGTAAAAATCTAATCTCTTCAATTAGGTTAAATTACAAAAATAATCATAATGATAACATATGGGCAGTGGACATTTGAAAAGATAAAAAATTTTTGTGTACCAAACATTATTCAAAAAGTCTAGTGTAACTATATCAACATCAATCACAACTGTCCTAAAGGCAATACAAATTATTAACGGTACAAAAGGACACAACATATTGACAAGAGATTTCACGTTAAGAAAGATATAAAAATTTAAATTCCACACAAGTAATAAAATTCTGTAAAATATATATAGTAAAAATTGATATAACTACTAGAAGAAATTGTCAAAGCCTGCATTTTAATGGGAGAATTTAATAACCCTCTCTAGAATTGCTGAAGTAATCAATCAGTAAGGATGCCGAAGATCTGAACAACACAAATAGATATCCATACACATACACACATATATATATGTACTAAAAAATGAGAAATTATACAACATTGTCATGCACACATGGGATATTTACAAAAACTGATTATATACAAAACCACAGGAAAGTTTCAGTAAATTTCAAAAGAAAGAGAGACATGGGAAGTCTATATTACGCTAATGACATCACCAGAAGCATGGAGGTAGGAAACGTAGTGTATGTTTCAGGCAATGACTAACATTCCTAAAGATCGACGCTAAAATTAGGAGGAGATTTTCCTAAATTCCAATCCAGAAAGGAAGCAAAGTCTGAACACACAAAAGGTTTGAGTTATTATCTGGATCTTACTAGGCTCTAGTTCCTTTTATCTCCTGGCCATATGAAACAGATTAAACATTTGAATTAGAGGCAGGTGGTTTTATGTTCCATCTTAACCATAAGCTATTAATTTCATCAGAAGGAAAGTTCAACCCATAAGTAGACAGCCATTACAGCCTGATAAATGTATTTTTTGTGTATCTCTTGCTTCATAATAACAAAACAAAATCCAATCATATATCAGATTCACAGACATGTAAAAATAGATATTGAGATTGGGAGACAATTTCTTGACCATTCAAGTCTTCTTGATTTGTGTGAATTCAATCTCCTTTTTTCTCCCAAGGTAAATGTGACTGATCTGAAAGGTCAAACATAATTGGGTTCCCTTCTTCTACCTAACTTGATGTTTGGCATTGGCCTTCCCTCCACATTTTCTCTGTTTCTTCATGTGATGGCAACAGCGAGGTCAGCTGTTTCCCAGCAACAACACAGGGACCATCACAGATCAAGACTTTTGACTGGAATGTCATGCTAGCCAGGTCTTTGTGTCATGCTAGTCAGGTTGAAATTGTGCTGCTTAGATATCGGGCAGAAAGCAAAACAATGGCTGGTTTTACTTAATTGTTAGAATTTAAAAGTACAGGGCATAAACATTTGTAACCTATGACTCAGCCTTTTAACCTCACAGGAGGTAGAATTTGAGAAGCTGATCACTAAACTTACAAGGTTGACCTTTCACTTCTTATTGGTGTTTATGCCGAGATGTCTCATTACACACCAAAGACCCTCTAACCAAAGACAAGACATTGCCATTCCCTCCTCAACTTGTACCCAAACGGTCTTTTGTTTCCACCATTCAACTCAAACTGCTTTTGTCACAGTTATCCTTGTTCTCTGTGCTGTTACGTGCAACATCCTCTCAACAAATCTGACCATTCTTTGCTTTTTAAAACACTTTACTCTTGTGACCTCCTGATACCCCATTTGTTTTCCTCCTACCTCCCTGGGCCTGTCTTCCATGTTGGTTCCTTTTCCGTTGCTCCAGTGCCAAATACTGAAATAAATAGCGTCTGGTATAAGCAAGCATCTGGTATAAGCATTTTTTCCCTGTATCTGTGGTCACCCCAGGGTGACTTTATTCAGTCCCATGGCTTTGTATATAGTTTATACATCTAAAGTTGCCAAACTTATGTCTAGCTCTGATCTCTCCTTTTGAATGTAAGAGACATGTATCCAACCACCATATGATCTCTTTACCCCTGAGCATAATGCGCATCTCAAAATTGGCATGTCTAAGATACAACTCTTGGTTCTGTTTCGTTCCCTCCCAATACTCTTGTTCCCTCTGTCTTCCTATCTTCCTAAGTGGTTCTAATACCCACTTGAGTAGCTCAGTCCAAAATACATGTTTAATACTTGGTTCTCCTCTTTCTATAAATCAACTTGTCAAACCCCACCATTTACTCCTATTCGTTCCACTTCCAAAATATATTCACTTCTGCCCCTATCCATAGTTCCACTGGAAGTTTCTGCCACACTACTCCATTTGCCATGAGACCAAATACTACACAGGGACGAACGATGAACCAGAGACTGAAGAAATGCTCTAGACGTGGGTTTGCCTGATCCATCACACAAGGTCAGTATGACTCTGCAGGGCACTTAGCAACAGAGTGGAGAAGATGGGAGAGAAAGAAGAAAATATAAGTAAAATTTGTTGAGCAAATATTACTGAGCATCACCAGAAAATTTCGTACCTCCTAACTCCTAAAGAAAAATAGTTAATTTTTTTTTTAATTTAATAGAAGAAACCCAGGTGCCCAAGATCACAGTAAGTGGCAGGAGTGAAATTTATACTCTAGTCTTTTTGTCTCCATTGTTTCCCCCCTTTCCATACTCTATGGGGCTTCTGTCTTAAATACGTGAAGAGAAAAACACATGAAATATTCTATCTACCACGGGTTAGAAAAATCAACCTGTCAATATAGTGACAAACCTTCAAAAGTGATTACCTGACTGATAGATGGGAAGAAACCAATGAAAAGAGTTCCAGAATCATTGTGAGGAAATATTTCAAAGCTTACAGTAAACCAGGCTTCATTCACCCAGAACAACAGACTGAACAAAGGAGCTGCTCTCCATTTGGTTGCTAAAGCCCAGTGCTAATTGTTTATCAGTAAAATTTTATTGAGAGTCTACTATGTGTGTGCCGGTACACTTCCTAGATAAAAAAAATATTCTGCCTCATTATCAAATCACCCATCTGACCACGTGACATGTGTAAAAATCATTGTGGTTATCACTGCGTCCTTATGTGAATCAGACTTGGTAGACTGAGATCTCCAAAGAGCTCATGGTCCAGTGCAACGTTGCTCAAAGTACGCTCAACAGACTCTCGTAACAGAATCATTTGGCAACACATTATTTCAAAAATCTTGGGTTCAGTTCAGCCTTCAGAATCAGCATGTCTTAGACTGTTCATGGGAAACTTTCACATTTAAAACAAGTAAGATCCTGCTGGAGGAAACGACATGGGCTCTCGAGAGATCCTTTGCCCCAGAGAGAGAAAGGGAGCCAATGAAGGAGCCTTCTTTATTGTAAAGAAAGTTGGAGGTGAATCTAGGGAAATGATGGGGGACAAGATTAGGGATTTTCCTTATTTAATTTTTACTATTACAAGTACTCTCTCTTCTGATTTTTGAAGAACTGCTGAATTTTTAAGTTTTTTGGTTTGTTTATTTGTTTTTAACAAGTGTTGCTATTTTGACATGTATCAAGTGTAGAGCTAGCTGGCTGGGATTCTAGTACTAGCCTGTTCTTATTCTCCAATACAAAGCACATACCCTCTTTCTGCTTCTTTCTGCTTCCTCATCTATAAAATGAGGTAATTAGACCACATGATCAACCGTATTCCGTGAAGTGGAGCGATACGTGCATTTCCCAAAGACACTGCAAGTGGGAGGTGTTGCATCATGGGGCCTTAGACTTGGGGTTTTTCAAACCATCAGGTTAGAGTTGGGTACTGAAGGGCACAGCCACAGCAAGAAGAAGGACAGCTTCCTTTGGACAAGGAAGCCAAATCTGCAGGAAACAAGGATATGGAAAGGCAAAGCAAGTCTTGATTATTAGCTTGGACCCCAAATATCAGTGCAGAACTGTCACGAGTTGGCCTGTAAACCCTGGACAATGTCTTTACTCAAGTTTGGCTTGCATGGTTTGATGCAAATACATACAATGCAGTCAAAGGGAAAAAAAAAATTAAACCAGAAAGCCAGAGGAAGTAAGTCCCTCCAGGCCTCTACCATGCTGCTGCCCACAGACTCCCCAGACTCAGGACAGAGCTAGTCAAGGCTAACAGTCCAGACGTTCTCAGAGGGGACAGAAACTTCACGTCTCACTGACACTTAGGTGAAAGGAGGATCTGAGAATGAACAGAGAGAGGGAGGGAGGGGTCAAGAACAAGACAGTCAGAGAGAGACAGAGACAGAGACAAAGACAGAGACTATGAGAGGACCAGACAAGGGCTGGGGCTGCCAGTAAAACTCCATACACCACAGCTGCAGGAAAAGAGAAGGCAGAGTCAGAGTCATGGCCATTGTGACTGTCTCTCTTTGTGGTTGAAAAGTTCACTTCCTTATTTGTGATCTGGTGATAGGTTAACTCCAAAATTTGAAAGCCAACAGGGGGAGTGCTCAGTGGTAGAGCACATGCCTAGCATGCATGGAGGTCCTGGGTTCAATCCCCAGCACCTCCATGAATAAATTAGACAAATAAGTAAACCTAATCACCCACTTCCGTGCAAAAAAAAAGATTACGTGAAAGCCAATAAGCAATGCATACCTTATTAAGACTGAATTTAATGTCTGACAAAATACTATTCTCCTGACTCTTTTTTCTTTCAATTTTCTGATCTTTTTTTCAACTTTCTCTACAAACCTGACTATGATTATTTTTATATTGAAATATACTTCTGTACAATTTGGGGGAGCTCTTTAAGTTGATTTTTTTTTCACCTGTTTATTCTGAAATCATTACAGATTCACATTACAGAAGTGGCAAAGGTGAGGACAGTGAAATCCTGTGCAGCCTTTGCCTGGCTTCTCCCAATGGTTATAATTTAAGTTAACTGTAGTAGATCAATTTGTTCATTTTAAAAATAGCTACTTTCTGTTTTACAGCTGCAACATCTTCTTAAATCTGTCAGAGGAGACTAATGAGGATTGCTTTAGTCGTTTAACTCATTTTCTTTTGCTCTCCAATGTGTCTGCTTCCTAAAGTGTTACTTTGCCCCATCTCAGCCTTTCTCTTTCATTTCTGACAATTCTTCTCAAATACTTGGTCACCCTTGATTGTTGATTATATTTTAAACAACTATTCCTTAGGAGAGCAGATGGAGAGCTCTGTGTACATTGGCAGAGTCAGTCAACTGGCTGACTTTAATTTGGGGTGAGTGGGCTGCCAAGCAGTAGTTATTGGGAGAATTCTAAATTCCAGGGTAGGGAGGGCTTCATCCTGTAGCCTTGTTTCCTATACCAGTCCCTCTAGTGCCCCCTGACGCTGATTTTTAGAATACAAGTGTCTGCCTCACCACCAACCCTAGGATCCATCTAGACAAGAGCAGAATTATCCAATGAAAGCACAATATGAATTATAAACAAGAGCATCTTGTGCAAGTTAACATTTTCTAAGAGCTACATTAGAAAGTATAAAAAGAATTTAATTTTAGTAACCTTTACATTAACTTAAAGATCAAAAATATTATTTCAAAAGGTAATCAGTATAAAAATATTGAGATATTTTACACTCATTTTTTGTTTCATACTAAATCTTCAAAATCTAGTGTGTATTTTGCACCAACGGCACGTGTCAATCCAGACCAGACACATCTCAGGGCCTCAACAGCTACATGCGGCTACTGTTCCAGACGGCACAACTTTTACTGTGAATCCAGTCCTTCTACTTCTTCTATCTTCACTGCTCCATCTACTTTTAATTGTCTAGAAAACGTATGAAATTTCTAACCCACTATTTTCACCACTGTTGTGGATTTAACCTAATTATAAAAATTTCATTCCATTTTAGAATAGCATCAGGAGGAAAAGTGAATAAATGTGTGAGCTCTGCCACTGAGAAACCCACAAAACCATCAAAATCCCAACATCAACTCCCACAAAAGGAACTTTAACACAGAGGTTTTGTGGGTGTAAAATAAACAACAATAACAACAAAGGAGAGATCCTGGCATTTCCTCACACTTACCCTATTCTATACTCCTCAAGGATTATATTCCTATTTAATTTCCTTGGTCCACTACCATTTGATTATTCTGTATTGTTGGTTCATTTGTAACTTAACAGTAACTAATATTCGTTGCTTACTCCCTATGCACCAAGAACACTTCTTAGGCTTTCTATGTGTTATCTCCCTTAATTCTCTCAGTACCCTTACGAGCAAGGTGCTATCATCATCTCCTTCTCCCATGTGAGGAAGCTGAGGCACAGAGAGGCTAAGTAAGCTGTCCAAGGTCACAGAGACACCAGAACTGTGATTCCACAACACATGGTCTCAATCACTATGCCCTACGCTTCTCCAGAGTTTATGTCTAGAGCTGGACTACTTAGGTTTGACTCTTAGTCTCTCCACTTGTGGGCTTTGTAACCTTGAGATTGCCACACAGCTTCTCCGTGCTTGAATTTGTCATTACGGCAACAAGGCAATAGCACCCACTACAGTACTTTTCGTATCTACAGTAGAGTAAAAGGTGGTAGCTGTGGTCATGATGGGACCAGACAGCGCTTCGGGGTATGCTGAGTACCACCTGCAGACTGGCTTCTCTGCTGAATGTTGGCCTCATCTCTAGATTTGGACTCCATTAAAATTTTCACCAATATTCATTAAGCTACTGTCTCTCTTCCCTAGGGGGATTTTCATGGCTTTGACCCTTGCATCCTTCTAAACAGAATGGCAATCAGCACCGGGACCTGGCTACATTTTCTCTTTTCCTTTAGGTCTAAATAAACTACTGACTGTCCATCTTGGATTTGGAGAGTCCCACTGCTCACCAAGCCCAGCTACAACATTTTAACTCATGGACTGCATGGCCCTATGAGGTACAAGTGAAAGATACGGATGGACTCCAGTCGAACCTACATTTCATTATTAGAAAAAATAATATAAAAAGAAATGGCTTCATTTGAGATCAAGATAACTTTTAAATTAATAATTAAGAGTTTATTTCTTAGACCTAATCGCTTCTAGGCCTTCTGGCTAAGATCAAGTGTAGACCTAAGTTTGACCACTAGGCTAAAATAGTTCATAACGAAGGCATCTGAAAAACCAAAAACTTCCACACACATCCAGGAAACTGCAAAGCACTTGGTTTAAAATACGCCGTTCCCAAAGATCCATACGGAATAGGTGATGTTTGCATGTTGGTTGACATCTTGGGTAGGAAATGCTTTCTTAGAAAGCGTGGCTCTGTATACAAAGGAGAAGCCACCATTACTCTGGTAAGTAATGGGCTATGACCATGCTAAATGTATCCCTTCAATCGAAAGCCTCCAAAAGAAGGCGAGAAAACTGATTAGAAATGGTTTGAGAGTCTAATTCTGTTAGTGGGAATAAAAACTGATAAACAACATTGGGTGATCTGCTGGAACAAATAGATTCTTGATTCAGCAGGAATCCAGCTACTATTACGTTCCAGGTGAACAAGCATCACTTAAATAAATAAATCCTTTCTTATTTTCTGTAAATGCATTCCAGGTCTGCCGCATTTATTAAGTTAGAAGCGAATCCAGGTTGGAGAGGCACAGAATGCTCCTAGGGGAGACGCCAAGGAATCAGTGGGATAGATAGAAAGGTCACTGAGCTCCAGAGAGGGGAAGGGCTGTGTTTAGCAGCTTTCTCATAACTGAGCCTGCTATTAACATAGTGGTATTTTGAATTTATAAAGCATCTTGCAGCCCAGAGCTTCAATGTGTAATGCAAACATTAATTAATCCTCACAACATCCCAGAGAAGGTGAGGAGGAGGTCCAAGTCACATCTCAAAGATTATGCAACCCAAAAGCAGAGAAGTTAAGCCAGGGGTCAAAGGACACTCAGGTCAGCCAGAAGACCTGACTGCGGGGGCTGCAAATTCCCAGCCCCTGGGAGAGAACTGCAATCATGTGGACTTTAGAAGGTTAAGCAAAAGGAAAAGAAAAGCATATCCCGAGGCTTACGGAAAGAAAAGGAAGGATCAGCTATGGAGGAGTCTGTAAATATCTGCTTGTGGTGGGAAGGCAACTTCCGCTCCATGAGACTTTTTTTTCCCAAAGAAAAAAAGACATAATCCATCTCGTGAATGCAAAAAAGTGTTACCCCATCCCCAGGTAAAAACATACAAGAAGTCCGATGCTGTCTAACTGTGTTGCACTGAAATTACTGGTATTTAGTAGCCATAACATATAGAAATTAATTTCTCATTCCTGTTGTAAAAAAAAAAAATCTTTTTTATTTAGACTTTCCTGAGAGAGGAAAGAAAAAAAAGTAAAAATTTCACCCTAAAGGAGTGGGAGATGTCACTTATTGAAAAGGCAGATTTCAGGCAGATTTGACAAATGACAGCAGTGACATTTTCAGAATCACAAAAGCCGAAGCAGTATGCTCACTTGCCTTCTGAGGTAAAATCTCTCCAAGTTGCAAATAGGATTATAAATAAAGTGCTGTTCAAAGACCAATCACAAAACCATTCTCCACGAGAAACCTGAAATAGAACAAAAACATCCCACTTACGTTTGCATGATACACTTTACTACCTGCCACTTTAATCTCCAGAAGAGTCAAGCTTAACAATAATATCGAAGACAGGTTTATTATCAAGGTCCACATGTCCTATTTTCTTCTCACTAATAACCTAACACAGATGCCAGACACAGAAGTTATTCCTGGTGTGACGTATCAGTTAACTCCCTTTGACAGGTTTCCTCTTCTTTGAAACTGTAAATTCATTCATTAGATTGAAGAGACTTATTGAGCTCTGCTATATTATTCTTTGTTGTTTATTTCAAGAATAGACACTATCTGATGTATAGGATATTGCTGAGAAGTAGTTCTGTCTGTATTAATGGGGGAAATATTGGTGACTGTCAAAAAGTTTAGCGCTTTGTCTTGTGTTTCTGATTGAAACCACTAAAATCAGTCGTGTAAATTAAGCAGCAGAACAGATTAGAAATTCTGGTCCGGAGTAAAGAATTAAAGATTTAGAGATGTATACTTTGCCATAATATAAATATGGAATTTTGATACTCATTGCTAGTTTTCTTAGAGAGTTCAGCTCTTGTCTGGATCCCCAGATCTTTTCTCTTGTTGGTATTCATTTCTATGTGAAAATTACCTAAGATTGCCTTACCTCATTTGCCAGCATAAAGAGAAATGTGTTGGAAAGCATCACATGGGTAAAAAAGCTAAAGGGAGGGTGGCATTAGGGACAAGGAGAAGGGAACTAATCAGTAGTTATGACATCTCTGAAATGTGTCACATAAGTTAAGAAACTTGCCAAAGGTCATAGAACTTATAAGCAGCAGATCTAATAGTTGATCCAAATCTGTTTCATTCCAAAGCCCACACTCTTTCTGCAACAACGTAACGTCTCCCTAAAGCACTTTAGCTCCAACTTCTTAATTATTTATAACCAGCCTTGTTCCAAAAAAAATCTAAGGTTAACTTACAAATATGTAAACATCACAGGAGAACTGAAGTTAATATAAGAAAGTAAAATGAGATAGAAAAGCAAGGACAGGTAAACAGGACCATCTGAAGTCAATTTAGGGCACACCATGATGCCATTAAAGCCCTTTGGAGATGAGCCTCGAACGCGCCTGGGAGTTCCCCAGCAGTAAACAAGAAGACATACAGAAGTCTCCAAATTCTGTCCCTAGAAGCCAACCAGTTACCCAGAAAAAATTAGACTGATTTTTTTTTTCCTGCTCTAAGTTCTCACACATGGATTTTGCGTTTTGATGAACAACATGCTCAACAACAGGCTTTCAGAAAACAGGGCGTCAAGTTTAATTAGGTTCCTTTCCCCTCAGGTTAGATGAACGGCGCCACATCAAAACACAAGTCAATAAGAGCAACTCTAAGAACAAAATTTTGGAGAGAGGGAAGAGCAATATTCAACCCAAGCACATGGCTTCTTCATCATCTGGTGTAATTCAGGGTTAGATACTGAATCACTGAGAATAGATATAGACCATTCTCTTCTCCCTGTACCTCCCCCAAAGTCCTCAATAAATATCGCTTCTCTTAGTTGAGTGTAAAACGTATTCAGCAGGGTAAACGTAAAATGATAATCCCTGACAAGTAGCTAGAGCTCATCAACGCTCTGCAGCCGGTTAATTGTGAACCTACATGTTTCAACAAGCCAAGCCAGAGTTACAACTTAGTGTGAGGCATTAGGGAAAAAAAAGGTCTTGTGAAATGTAAGTGCATTGTCTGGAATTAAGATATTATCAGGATTACCAACTTAGCCTACATTAGTTCTGCCAGTTAGTTATTAGACAGCAGGGACCTGAAGGAATAGGCTGTAGGATACATACCCTTTTATTAAAGCCCCGGAAACATTTTTCATCTCTACCCCCAATGCCACAACAGTGGCAAAAAGTGAGTTTGAGTGCTGATTTGCAATCTGCTCCTGCAGGATTCTGGCGGAAGTTTTAGAGGGTGGTTGGAGGTCTGGGGTCAGCACAGGGGCACTGCCTGTCTCTTGAACTGAGAAGAGGCAGTCAGTCTCTTGGCACAGACAAGCAGAAGTCTCTGTCCTAGGTCCCCATCCCAGACAGCTCTGCATTTGTGGAAACTGTCTACAGTTTCTCTCCTTCTGGTGGCCTGGTATCAGCAGGAGTGGAAGTGGCAGGCTCCCCACTCCCTATTTTCTTCATTCAGAAGTCTCTCTGCTACTCTACCTCCAACTCTGCTGTGCATGCGGTCGTCTAGATTTCTGGAAATTGATTTGTGCTCCTGTGGTCACCCCAGGGTCCCGTGGTTGAGTCCCAGTCCAGGAGAGTGAGCAGATCATTCTAGCTGGCTGATATGAGATTCCTCTGGGGAACTGTGTGAGACTGAGCTGCCAGAATGGTGCTGACACACTAATTTGGAGTGACTCTCATTCAGGACTCTGGACAAGGTCAGGACCCTGGCCATCTACCACAGATCCTTGGGCCTGTTCTCCATCCTTCATATTCCAACCACAGGGCTGCCTCTGATCTTCAGCACCAGCAGACAGTGAGGGGAGTAGCACATGGGAATGATGGCAGAAGTTCCTTTTGGTGGCAGTCTTCCCCTGCTACAATGGTTTTAAATCACCCAGGGAAGTCTTGACACTTCCTCCAGACTTTGCACCATGACTGAGGAAGCCTCTTTGCAATGGTCACACATCTCCTCTGAGGGATTCTGAAACTATGGCTTCCTGACATCAATGGCTCATTCAATCTATGTTCTCTTTCTCCTTTGATCAATAGGGTGACATTGTGCTTTCCTAAACTGGTCTTAAACATGCTGGATAAAGAAAGGACATTCGTTGTGCAAGTGGGAATGCCTTTTCCACTCTGTCGAAGGGGCCACTGTCTCTCCTCCCTACTGGCATCCATGTATGGGAGGCAGGGGTGCAGTCATTATGGAAAGATATCATATTCGAGGGACGTGGTGAGGACAGCCTAAAAAGTCCAAGGCAAGACATGATTGGAAGGTGTGCTGTTCAACCTTCATACTATAAACTTTTGAACAGTCAGATCAGCATGTCTGGAAAATTAATTATGGTTCACATTTTCCTGCATATTCTTTTTATTTGAGGTCGTCATCAACAACCTTTAAGACAATCATTAGAAACCAGTATTCAAAGGTGGCTCGAAGGATGATACAGTTGTGCGTTAATAGTAGAAGGAAACTGCAAAGGCAAGGAGATCCATATTGTTTCAATAAAACAGGGTCTAAGGAGCCATGACATCGTAGGTAATAACATCATTACTAACTCTGTCTTGTGGGGAAAGATGAAATTAACCAGGAATCATGCATTTGATAATGATAAGGAAGAAGGAATGGTTTTTGGACCTGAATAAGAAATGGTGCCTGGACGCTAGGAAATGTGTGCTGATGTGTGGGAAACAAATGTGCAAATACCTCTTCTCTATATGTTGCTTTAAATCAGGGTCTTTGACATCTTACTCTGCTTGTTTTTATATAACCCTAGAGATAAGAATGACATATATTTCTAAAGGGTTATAAACAAAAAAAGAATATGTAACACAGACCATACATAGCTCACAAAGCTTAAATTATTTACTATCTGATCCTTCACCAAAAAAATTTGCCAGTCTATTTTAAATCATTAATAAATTATACTATCTTATACAGGCTATTAGTAATTTTAACAATTTTTAGAATTAACTTTTTCTTTTAAAACATTTAGATTTATAGAAAAATTCTGCAGATAATACAGAGTTCCCACATACCTCACACCTAGTTTCCCTGTCATTAACACCTTATATTTGTATGATGAACTTGTTGTAATTAATAAACCAGTATCGATACACAGTTATTAACGAAAGCCGTATTTTATTCAGATTTCTTAAGTTGTTACCTAAAGTCCATTTTTACGTTTCAGGATCCATCCTGTATTTGACAGTCACCATGTCTCTTAGGCTCCTCTTGGCTGAAACAGTTTCTGAAACTCCCTTTGTTTTTGGTGACCATGACAGTTTTGAGTACCAGCCAGGTATTTCACAGAATGCCCCATAATCGGGAATTGTCTGGTATCTTTCTCATGATTAGACTGGGGTTATAGATTTGGGGTAAGACCACAAACGTAACATGCAGGTCTCATCACATCATATCAAGGACACATACTATCAATGTCACTTAGCACTGCTGATGTTGACCTTGTCACCTGACTGAAGTAGGGCTTGTCAGGATTCTCCACTGTAGTTCCTTTTTCCCCCTCATTACCATACTGTACTCTTTGGAAGGAAGTCGCTATTCCCAGTCCACAATGAAGAAGTGGGGGACTATGCTCCACTTTCTTGACGGTAGACCATCTGCATAACTTATTTATAATTCTTCCAGATAGAATTTATTTATTTATTCTCGAATTGTTTATATTTTATGTTGACTCATGAATATTTATTTTATGCTTTACATTATATTTCAAGACTACTTTTTGAAGATTTTTTGAGAAACATCTCAAGTTGTTCCATCTTTGGCCATTGGGAACTCAACTGGCACGTGTGTCCCTTTAACATATCCCCCATCACTTTTTTTTTTTTTTTTGAGTATTTTCTAACTTGCTAGCACTGCAATATGCACCAAGTTTATCTCAAATATATATTACACTTAAAAAGCAAATTGTTTATTTAGATAGGGGTCTTCGAAAAATATCTGCATGGGTCTCCATACATTCAAGGCCAAGCTGTGGTCCAGGGGCTGCAGCTCTAAGGAGAGTCGTGGGGAAGATGGCAGCAAAGCAGAAATCTGAAAGGAGGATCCAGATATAATTTTTTTTTCACAATTTGGCTGAAAACCAGTCCTGTTCCAGAAACTAATTCAGCTATATCAGGAGTCCTTTAAACTTTGCTTTCCAGCTGTTGTGGGCATGCTAATAACATAGGGGCTGATATAAATATCACACAACCCCATATTGCAATATTATTCATCTGATTACAGGAGGTCGCTCACTGAAAGGGGTTTTTAGAATTTTAAATAAAGCTATTTTTACAAAGAAAATTTTGAATATATCTAGGAAATAATACCATCATGCATTGCAACAAGTAGTGATGTTTGATAACATTGCCATATGGACATTTTACTTACTATTCAAAGCACAGCCCGGCATTTACTTCTATAAATTCCAAGCCTTTTATAAAAATGTGTCTGTACCATGCCCACTATTTGTCATCCTCTTGCTTTTTGGAATTAAAAAATTATACTTCGGATAAAAATTAGGAAGCAAAGCTAAAAGAAGAAACTAGGTCCACTGAACTAGAGTGTGGTTCAACATGATAAGACTTCGTGATATGAAGAACCTACATTGCATGGCTCGCAAATGATTTCTAATAGTACACTGAGAATTTCTACATCTAAACTTTGTAAATCAAGACTTTGGATGGCTTTTGGTGGTGTCTAAAAAAATTAAGACTAAGTTAAAACAATGAAATTTTGTCAATGGCGAAGAGCCTGAATAGGAAATCTCAAAAGAGTCTGCAAACATTTGAAACAACAGTGAGTCATTAGGATAATTGTATTATTTTTATATTAGTTACAGATGCATGAACTAATATAATAAAGTCACAAAATCTCAAGGCCTCAACACAGTAGGAGTTTATCCATTGCTACACAGCCCACCCACTGCAGGCATTCTTGATCAGCGTATAGCTTTTCATGCAGTGATTCAGGGACACAACCCCTTTTATCTTTCAGCACTAGTATCCTTTCAGCCTGAGTCCTCTGTACCCAGTTGACAGGGGGAGAGAAGGGAGAAACTGTACACTTGCTTCTCAGCTCATCCTGGAATTTACACACACTCCCTGTACTCACACTCCATGTGTAAGTACTTACTACCTCACTTAGAAGGGAAGGAGTCTGGAAAATTTCCAAAGAAACAGCCCCGCAGTATGGGGGGAGGAAGCAGGGCTTCTTGGTGGCAGTTTTAACTCAATAGCCTTAGGAAAGATAACCAGCACTGGGATGTCCAAGTTCATCTCCAGTCATATTAATTTCTAGCCATACCATGTCAGGTACGTTGCTGTCTCAAGCTTTCAGTTTAAATCACAAGCCAAAATATTATATAACGAGTCATTTAACACAGGAGCTATTACTAAATCATAAATACAGATACCGTAGTTACAGAATGTTCTGGGGTAAAGTGGGAAATCTTCCAGGATCCCTTGGTTAGTGAGCTAACCCTTACATGTTTTCAGGCATTTCGATACTGTCTTCAAATAAATCCCATTGTCTTTCAGTTTCTCTTACACATAATGAACAGAATGCCAATCTTACTAGATCTCAAAGTGGACATGAGTGGATACAGAGACCTGTCAGGGAGTGGGCAGCGATGGTGTCTATGTAACGTTCACAAGAATTTTTGAGGGCTCGATATATCCCAGGAACAGCACTTAGCACTTCACACATAGCATCTTTAACGTCGGCTCCAGTCCTGTAATAGTTACCAACACTCTCCTTATCTCACAGAGGGGAAAACTGAAGCTCAGAGGGGCAGTCCTATGCTAGGGTGCGCCAGGGCCAAGCGGCAGAGACAGGCAGAGGGACTCTGATGCTTACGTCCCAGAATCGAAAAGGCAGCGCCACAGATTCTGCCAGGAGGGTCAATATCTACAATGTGAACCTGACAGTGTCTCCTCTGTAAGGCTCTAGCTTTTATTAAACAGAACAATGCAAACCAAAAACACCATATATTGGAGTAAATAATTTGAGACTGCATCTTTAAACCTTCCTAGCCCTGTAGGGCATCCAGATGTCTTCCAAATAAAAGCAGCAAATCATTAGAGATCAAAGTGTCCACTATAGATGACTGGTAGACATGTAGGTGATGAGATCTGAAAGTCAGGTGTGGGCGTGATAGCATCGGTTAGTCCTCTTTTTCAGACACTGGTGTGGCCCTATAATGCACTCAGCCGGGCTCAGAGTGGAGTGAAATATATCCTGGTCCCAATTTCTGAACACTTGCGCAAGAGAAAGAGTGGTTTCAGACCAATTTCTCCCCACTCCTGCCTGTGCAATGTTGTGATTGCTCTCTCCTTTTGGCCTTTGTCTCACGTCTCTATATCATGAGAGCATCTATGTGTTTGGACGCAGTTGGCGGCAACTATATTTCACTTTCTCTCTACATGGAAATCTACAGGTGTTTGGTTGACTTTTGGATGACCTATCCCACTAAGTCAGGAAAAGGAGACAAACAGGGGCCGAACAGGAATGAAATTTCTGTTATACAAACCATTTTGATTGGGAGAGAAACAATCATCCTATTTGGATAACATGGGAGACTCTGAACTTCGAAGAATTTATTTAATTATGTTGAAAACAACACTAATCCAACATAAGGAAACATTAATCAGATATAATTATTTTACCTTAAAGCTAATTAAAGTTATACACAGTTATATATACAAATTGTCTGCAGACACGTTTTATTTGTAGAAAATGTATCTGGTACTTTGAACTGAGAATGCCATTGCTAGTGATTCACTGAAATGTTTTCAGGCTTTTTCTGACGCAAAACAATTTCCCTGAAAGGTTGAAAATCATTTAAATGAACCTATAAAATAGGTGGTAAAAAAGTTTTCAGCTCAGCTGAGGAGGTGCTGGGCTGGCCCTAATGAGGTGCCCACTTACGAGAGAGTTTTATCATGTTTCCACAAATCATCTGTTTCAGTGACATTTGAAACAGCTATTAATGCAAAAAGTTTACAACTATAAGACCCACTTTAGCAGTTTTACCACATTTCCAAGAGTTTTGACAAGCTTGATGACCCACTGTAAACTTTTCCCTTCTTAATATAAAGCATTCGTTTAATTTGAGCACAAGAATTGAGCACAAGGATTGTTGAGACTCAAGATTTGAAGCAACAATACTGAGACTCTTCACCCTGCCTTATTGCTTAAGACTAATTATCTGAGCTTCGATACATTTAAAAATTCTTCTTTGCTATGATTCTTTTTTTTCCTAATTGTTAGCCCAGTTACAACATAAAGTTCCTCAAATTAATAAGCAAAATAATCAGTGCTTACTGTTTAGAAACAGATTCAGCAACACGACATACACAAAAGAAGATATTTCTGTCATTGAGGAGACTACATAAAACTTAAATATGGGGACAGGAAGGAAGCTGGTCAGTTACAGATAACGCAGTAAATGTCCCTTAAGATACATTTCATTGGCCAAGGACAGTGGGCACTCTGGAGAAGAAGTACCATCTGAAGCTGGAGACCTCAAACAGGAACTCAAGGTGGGGTGAAGTTGTGTTCCAAGCTAGGAGCAGGGCACCTGGCTCTCTCAGATCTCAAAGTGCATTGTTATGAAGACTCTGGTCCTCCACGTAGCTCTATGAGCTCCTGTTTACAAAGAGAATCTTATTTTTTCCTTCCAGGTCTCTGTGATGGGACAGACACTTCCATTTGATTTATAAACAGGTAAGTGTTCCCTTTGTGAGGAATATGAGACCAATGGACAACCAGTCATGGAATGCTGAACTTTCAATCCTCAATCTGTTCTAGCCTGTAAGAAATGAATCAAATCATCGCAAACTTCAGTACTTTAACTACTATTAGAATTAAGTGATAAGCCACTGACCTCAGTTTTTCTCTGCACACGTGTGTGCCTCCTTCTCAACCACCCATATGGTTGAAAGTCAAAGTACAAGAGGACCTTCAAGGTTTGTTCAAATGCTCACATCCTATGGCGTTACGATTTTCATTCTTTAAAATCTGGTACGACACAAAACATGGTCCTACTCACTTTGTGTTACTGTGGACACCTAAAATATACAATTCCCTTCGGCTTAAATAGACACACCATAAACGTATATTCAAAAATCACAGCAATTTCACAATTTCAGGAGGTTTTGGTCTGAACTCCTTTTCTTTCATGAAGACGGTAACAACCAAAAGGAAAGCAAAACCAATTCTTCACGGGCAATTCTTACGACTGAAATTCAGATGTATTAGCTGCATACATGGAATGTGTGAAGTTACAGTGAGGCAGTTTCCCTTCATTGGATCACATTCTTTGGGGCACCATGTCATCTGGCACATGTCTAAAAAGATGCCATTACTGACTCTCGCAGCCCATGTCTGCTCACTTTCTCTAATGCACACAGGCAGGCATTCTCCATGTACCAGCAAGGATGGTTGCTGGTATCCTTAGGGTGATACATATTTTGGCTCAAGTTTCAAGAGGAATTGAGAACTATCTTTCAACCTCCAATGAAGAAAATTCCAGGGGAGTATTTAATTGGTTCAACCTGTATGTCACATCTCTTTACGGGTGATCCCATGTTGTTATTATTAGCCCAGCTTATGTCACACACCCATGCCTGTGACTGAAGGTGAGGATAGAACACTGGGTTTGATCATCTACAGCAGCATGAGGAATATGGTATATGTTCCAAAGAAAAGCACATACCAATTCCAGGAGGAAGGAGGTAAAGTATACTGGGCAGACAAAAATCCCAGGACACATCTTGTATTGAGTAGATACCCCAGGATACCAAAATGATGTTTAATGAGTCAATAAAGAGATACATTGCCTTGTTTAGTCTTCTTTTCCAAATTCTAATCCCCCTAAGAGTACTTCATAGTGATAAATATCATCTCTAGCCTTATGTACAAACTTGCTGATCACTGATGGCTAGGATCTATGAAACACTCAACAGGCTCACACACAAAAGCAAAAAAACACTTAAGTGTAAATTGAATTTTCTTTTATTTAAGCTATGTTTCTCTCTTCTGTTTAAAGTAATAATTGAGTTAAAATTTTATTAGTATTTAGCTTTGTCTTAAACGTGTTCTTTATTCCTGTCAAGAAGAGAATTACCTACAAGAACACATTACCTACTTTAATAAAACCTGACCCAATCATATTCCAGATGACATGTGCTAGTGACCAGAAAAAAAGAAAATAAATACACACCTCAAGGTTGACCCCGGAATGTCATTATACTTCCCGTTATGAAAGCGCCAGGGAAGGACTAGCCAGACCTGTGAAGTTGCTTAAGGATGCCTTCTAAATAGTCTACTACCTTAATGATATGATATGAATACCATCAAGGCATCTCTCCACCCTTGGTCATATATACTCAACCTTCTCTTTAAATTTTCAATCATGAAACTCACCAGGGGAGTTAAAAAGGTGCTTTGGGCCCAATTCCAGACCCAACTGGGCTGAAGTTGAGCCTGGACATTAGCAATTTTTAGAAGATTTCTGGTTCCAGTGTGCACAACAAATGAGAACCACTAGCTGAGTGTTAAGGACTTGAAATCAAATCGCCAGCTCAAATGCAAATGTGTCACCTGAGATGGTTAGCACAGAAAGCTAATGTGTGCCAAGACTGCTTTAGTCATTTTCAACTGGGAGCAATTCTGCTCCCTGAGCACACGTTTGGCAATGTCTGCAGACATTTTTGGTTGTCGTAACTTGGGGGTTCAATTGGCATCTAGTGGACAGAGGCTGGTAATGCTGCTAAACTCCTAAACTGCACTGGATAACCCTGCACAGGAAAGAACTGCCCACCCAGAATGTCAACAGTGCCGAGGGTGAGAGACAATGCCTAAGCCAGGAATGATAGGTTAGGGACCAAAGACAGAAACTGAGAATGAATTGCTTCCCTGGAAAAGAGGGGTCCAATAATGTGTTGGGTGTCCTTGCAAGCTAACAGGCAGCATGATGTACTGCAGATTTCTTAAGACAGATTGGAGAAGGACCGAAAGGGCAAAAGAGCTGAAAACTCTGCCTATGACCACTGGGGTTAACAGAAAGCACCTGGATTTACATAATGGTGGTCCTGGTTCTCAACCAAGCTATCAATGTAACAGATGCAAATGATCAAGCAATACATTTACAATATTTGCATTATAAATTTTGATCCCCAAATAGAAATTGTGAAGCAGAAGAAAATTATGTCAAGCTAATGGCAGTTGCTTTGAAAATTTAGATTACCATAATGATGGACTTTATTAGCTCTTTTGTTTGGAAGAAGGAGAGCTGTCTTTTCATAAAAACACACACACACACACACACACAAAGCTGGCTGCTCCAGAGATCCAGATCATAATTGGTACAATGGATCTAGCATCTCTCCTTTTACCTAATTTAAAGTTCACTGCCATTTTTTCAACTTGAGCAAAACTGAGCAACTCTTTTCTTATTGCTCTTTGATCTGGGAAAGTAAGCAAAGCCTCATGAACCAAGCTTCTAATGAAGACATACAAAACCTAGGCTGTAAAGTCGAAAGCTAAATAGAGATCCAAGTCACCAGATGGGTGTCGATGATCTGATACCACTGAGGTCAATATTCCTGCATTTTTCCAATACATAAACAGAAAGCATCAAGTATGTTCCTCACCGTGTGCTACCATCAGGAGAATGGTACATAAAAAAGGAAATCTAAGTTCTGATTTTCCAATATGGCCCAAAAGTACACCAAATATTAATGATGATTATTTCTAGGTGATGGAATGGCAGATGACTAAATTCTTTCTTTACACTTTTTCCATGCTCTCCTAATTTATCACAAGGACACAAATTAGCTTTTTAATAACTTCATTTAAGGAAATACTAAGAATCCCCTAATTCTTTCATGAAATAGTTTTTGTGGGAATATGGCTTAATTATAATAAAGCCTAGATTTAAACAAATTATATCTACATCATGTAAAGTAGATTCATAGGAGCATCCCAAAAGATGGACAATTGGACTACTTTTGAAAAAGATAACCTAAAACCTAAAGATTAAGAGACCATTAGGTCTCAGGCACATCCTGTCACGGACCACAGCCCCTCCACAGGGCTGTGAGGCACAATTATCAAGTCCTTCCGCCCCATCCCGTCCTCGCCTGCTTCTCCCATTCCCAACATTCTGTTCACACGCAATTTTCTCAACCTGCCAATTCCATCGATGTTTCTCACTTCCTTAAAAACTCAGCTTGAAACCTCCCTCAAGGGAAACGTTCTGAAATATTTAGACATTAAGGGGGAAGTCTAACTCTGAGGAATTTCAAGGCAGGATCCATGCTTTTAAATAATCTAGATCAGGCTCCCAAGAACAACCCTAATTGAAAAATAACAAAAAACAAGGAACTCACAATTCAGCCAAGATTTATCCAAGCGTCAGCTTTCCGGAAGAGTGAACGAAACAGCTCCATCTGCTTCTAGACACTGACTCTCCTACTCTGGCCAGCTCACCAGATATGTGCTGTTCGTGCAGGTCCCATTATTACTTAGTGTGGCACTTTCAAAAACACACACACTCATGCTCACGTTTATACCTGATGGTTCCAACGACCAGCCATTCCTAATCCTGGCTGCACATAAGAATAATCCAGAGGAAAAAAAACAAAAGAAAATACCACTGTTTGAACCTCACTGTAGATCCTTTAATCAGGCTTTCTGGGAGAGTGTTTGAAAAGTTCCCCAGATGATAATGATGTGTACCCAGTGTTCAGAACCACTGATTTAGGGCATAAAATTCTTGAACCAAGAAGCTACCCTCTGTTTCTAACCTCTCCACGACGACTTTTGTCCCATGTCTCACCGCACAGCACACACATCAAGACGAACACGCAACATGCTTTAAATATAGACTTGCTGACTTAGTGTCGGTATAATGGTATATAGATCCTAAGTTATTTTCAAGGCCCCACACCTAAGAAATGGGGAAAATAATGGTGGAGAAGAAGGATCACCAGAAATGGGTGGGGGGAAAGGGTGCTGTCTAAATGTACAATGGAGGTAGTAACTAAAACAATGAAAGAATGCCTCAGCTGTAAATGAAACCCTCCTTTACTTCTGGTCTGCAGCACTGTAAAGCATCCAAACCATTGTGTAATTCATTCAGCTCTATGACACATGAAACTGATTATTCTTGAATCTAGGTCCCTGTCTTAGATGCAGAAGAGCCTTTGAATTCTGAGAGCCCCTTCTTTTGCTACAAGCCAAAGGAAGATCATGTGATAAGCCCAGGAGAGCACAGGGGAGTGGGCCAATGCATCTGAAACCATGTTCTTTTTTTAACTTACACTAAGCCCTTGAGAAGTATCAGGGCCTGTCAGATGACTCTAAGCCAAGCCTTTCTTGTGTCAGGATGAGTCCGTGAGCATAGCTTTTCTGGGCCAACTTGAGAGCCAGGAAGCCACTGTCTTTGGTGATTTAATCATTCTAGCTTTGGAGGTGCACATAAAGTCACGTCAGTAGGTGACAGCAGGAGGTAAGACAAAAATCCTGCTGTCCTCCAGTCTGAGTGAGGGGCTGCAATGAGCCTCATCTCTAGCAACCCCAACACGATAAAGACAAGTGCTGCTGCCACTATGGGAAGATTTAATTCTGCAAGAGCTGAGCTCTTAAACGCTAGTCACCTCTCAACAAGCCCTGGCCCTCTGAAGTTTGTCTACCCAAATATTCTACATGGTGGGTTAGGAACCCAAAGACCGCCTGAGTCAATTCAGCACACATTATTTTTTCTTTAGGATGAACAAAAACCCACAAAGCCTTTGTCACAGATATTGTGACCCCAGAAATAAAAGTAGATTATTTTTTTAGGTTGACCTGGCAAATCCCTCACTTGCATTTCCAAATGAGGAAACGCTTTTACCTTATAGGGAGTTAATTCTAACAAAGAAAAGAGTAAGTCGAAGACTGCGTCTGATTCTAGTTAAAACAAGCATTTGGAGAGAATGATCCTTTGCTAGTAAGTGGGAAATATTTACATCGCAGCTGAACTTTTCTTTACAAACTTTAATCAAGAGCATTAAGACCATCCAAGAATCTTCTAAATTAGGTGCTGGAAAAGGTAACCAGGGAAACCAACTGAGGATGGAGGGCAGCACAGAGTACCATTTTCAGCGTGTGGCACGGCCACAATTCCTGTGTTTCAGTTGCACCAATACTAGAGAGAATTTATTCCTGCTGGAAATAAATCCTCTCTATTGGACTTTCTATCTCCAGGCTTTCCCCTGCAAAGACTGCCCTGTTCCTATGTCACCATGTAGCCTGGAGATGGCTGTCTTTTGCTTGTAGCATCACACGGCCATCCTTCTATGTCTGTCTGTGTCCTAATCCCCTCCTCTTACAGGGACCACCAGTCATACTGCAACAGGACCCACCCTATGACCTCAGTTCCAACTTAATTACCTTTTTAAAGACCCTTTCTCCAAAAACAGACACATTCTGAGGTACCAGGGGTTAGGACTTCAACATACGAATTTGGGGTGGACACAATTTAGTCCACAATGATATGTATTGGGTTTAGCTCTTCTATTTCTTAGAGTAAGATAAATACAAAAATCTTGGTGCAATGAGGTACATTTTCCACCCTGGATTTGTCCCCTCTTCCCTTTCTTTTCTTCATACTCACCAACCACCCCAACCCTGAGTTTATCAGAACACTCTAAACTACCTTGGACAGTTTCAGTTTGGGTTGAAATTTGTTTTTAAAGATTAACCCCTCTCTCATGCTTTAGGGTTCTGGATTTTAGCCTCTGGACAGCTTATTATTAAGGCTTTTATTTGGCTTTTGACATTTATCTAGCATGATACACCTTTAACTGTCAGCTTACTGTGCATCAAGCCAAAGGTTATATTTGCCCTTATAAATTCCCCGCTCAAGCCTTTGCTTCCTTTCTGTCTTGCAGCAAAAGAGAAAGGAAAAAGAGAAAAAGATCATGTCCATGTCTGACCATGAGCAACACGGATTTCAAGGGTAGTTTTCCCTTGGCAAAGAGATGTCAAATTCTAACTGGCCTTTTCTCTTTGAGAAGTTGTTCCCTCCACCACCCTTCACGCTTGTCTATCCCTGGATGCCCATGGAACGTGTTACACTGAAACGTTAAACCTGCCACACTGGATAACTTAACATTTGATTTGAACTAGAATTATTTAAATAGTTTGATGTTGCTAAATTTCCAGCCCATAAATGAATATGACTTGAAAGAAGTGTTACAGATTATGGGGTTGCGTTGTGTCAAGAATGTTCTCTGAGACAGGCATACAAAAGATTTCCTGGGATGGGAAAAGGGCTAGAAAAAGGAGATGGTGATGCACATCTGACAAAGTCAGACCCATGGGGAACTCTGGGGCCAGGATTTCTCTGTCAGAGGAGTCGTGCTAGGGGCAAGAGGCTTTGTACCACCATCTTGCTGAGTTACTGACGGAAACCTGAGAAGGTGTGACTTCACTTACAATCGCCTTGCTCAGTCACTGGCTGAGGGTTTCTCAAAACATGATACAAACTCTGGAGGATTCTGACAACTAGAATTTGTCGGTGAAGGACATTCCCCTCAGCTGGGACAGCATGTCCTATCCCAAAGGGGAATCTAAGATGCGCAACTCTGCATCTGCCACACGTGTCTTTGGGGAAAAAGACCCAAAATGGTGTCTTATTTTTGTGTGTATGTTTACTTACACAAATGGTGATCATGTTACTTATTGTTTGAAGTGTGACATTTTGAGAGTAAAAGGAGTAGCCATAATTACACCAGGATTACAGGCATATATAAACACTCTAATTAAATACCTGTCTACCTTTATTACTCACAAACATCCATCTTCACTCCTAGGAGACTCACCCACGCATCCGTCACAATTACTTTCCTCCATACTTACTAAGGACTTACTATTGACGAAAAAGTCCAACTTGGATGTGCTATGGAGACTGCATTGAAGGAGCACATATGAAAAAGCAGAGGGAATTTTGCATCCCTTCTCTTCCTTTTCCTACTTCCATGATGGTGTCAGAATTCACTTATCCATCCTATCTGTGATTCTCAGCCTGGCATCTGTACCTATGGTTCTGTGAAGCAGATCACTAAGGACCCATGCAACTTACATTAATTTATTTCTTAAGTTTCTGTTTTCATTTTCATGTGTGTGGAGGGAGAAGTGAGGATATCTTGTTTACTCTCAGTCTATGGCATAGAGTCACTTGCTAAAGTGATAAGTTTAGGACTGGGAATTGATATGTGTAATTTTAATACAAATTAGATCATTTGGGGGGGGGTGGGATTCACTAGCTAAGTTACAAATCCCAATCTTACCATTTTCGCTGAGGTGCTCAGTGTGCTTTTGTTTGTCTACAGGAGTTCAGCCTGTCCTTCTAGCCCACGTTTACTTCTGGATGGGAAGAGGAGGGTGCATACCTTTTCAGATCCGTTTTCTGAGCCAGGTGACTTCTCTTTCTCTCAGTCCTAAGAACTGGGATGCCTTTTGTAGCCAGTCTTTTCAGGAAAGGAAAGAGATCAGATGAGATAATGGTATTCTCCAGTTTCACTATTGTCCTGAATCTCTAAAGCATCCTTGGGAAAAGTGGAGAGCCTTCTCATTTGTGCTTTCTAGCCATGCATATTAATCTCTTTACCTCTTTACTGCACTATGAATGTCAGCAAATTCTACTTGAAATTTCAAAGTCCAGCATCTATTACCACCATGTGGTGCTCGTGCTCCAAGTAGCAACAACAGTGGCACCAGCAACACTGGCACCAGCAAGGCACCAGTGACCCCAGAAGCACACCAGTGACAATGAGGGCACCAGACAACACCCCTACACCTAGTGGAGGCAAGGCCATAGAGAGTGGAAAATGCTGATCTCACCTACAGCTGTAGGTAGCTCAGGTAAGGGAGACAAAAACTTGTGCTATAGCGCCACCTACTGAAAAACAAAAGAAAGGCTTCTAATTACCAATTGTGTAATGAAATCTTTACCTAAAGAAGAAAGGCATTCACTACTACAAATGTGTCAGCAGAGGAACAACTCATCAAGTTTAAAAAAAAAAAGCCATGGCAACACAGCATCACAAAAATAAATGACAATTCTCCAGAATCCAAACATTAAGTCACAAAATATTGTGATCTAATTGATAGAGAATTCAAAATAGCTACCATGAATTGACTCAGCAAGCTACAAGGAAACTCAGAAAATCAGTTCAATGAGTTCAGAAATAAAATTAATGAACAGAAGGATAACTTTAACAATGAAATTGAAATTCTAAAAAAAAGAACCAAACAGAAATTCTGGAGCTAACTAGTACTCAATAAATGAAATGAAGAAGATATTAAAAAGCACTGGAAATAGAGCAGACCATATGGAAGAGAGAATTAGCAAGCTTGAATACAGAAATCTAGAAATGATATGTGAAGAAGAGAGAAAATGAAGAAATACAATGAGAACTATCTAACTCCATTAGAAAGGGCAACATAAGGATAATGGGTACCCCAGAAGGAGAAGACAGGCAGAAGGGAGCAGAGAGTTTAGTTAGATATAACAGCTGAGAATTTCTCTCACCTGGGGAAGGAACTGGATGTATAAGTCCATGAGGCTAAGAAATACCTAATTATCTCAAAACAAAAAGATCTTCCCCAAGACACATTATATTAAAATTGTCAAAAATCAATGACAAAGAATTTTAAAGGCAGGTGGTGGGAGGACAGAGTAACCCACAAAGGAAACCCCACTAGGCTATCAACAGATTCCTTAGCACAAACCCTACAAGCTAGGAGAGAGTGCAATGAAATACTCAAACTACTGAAAAACAAACTATCAGACAAGAATCCCCTATCCAGCAAATTTATCCTTCAGACATAAAGGAGAAATAAAAGCTTCCCCAGACAAACAAAAATTGAGGGAGTTTATCACCACTAGGCCTGCCTTACAAGAAATCTTGAAAGGAGCTCTTCTACTTGAAATGAAAAGGCGAAAGCACACAAAACTTTGAATAACATAATAAGTAGACATACAGAATCAGAAAACTACAATTCTGTGTCAGAATAGGCCGTTAAACAATTATAGCATAAAGGTTAAAGGGAAAAACATAGTTAAAATGATAATCACCACTTCAATTTGGTAATAAACTCATAATGTAAACAGGGGTAATCTGAGACAACAAAAATGTAAAACAGGAAGAGGGAAAAAAACAGAACTATTATAGGAAGATAAAGGTAAGATGACATCAGCAGGAAAAGGGCCATTTCATTTATGAGATATTTTACACAAACTTCACAGTAACCACAAAACATAAATCTAGAGCAGAGACACAAAATGTGAAAAAGAAGAAAAGGAAAAATACCATATGATATCACTCATATGTGAAATCTAAAAAAGAAAAAAGAAGACACTAATGAACTCATCTACAAAGCAGAAACAGACTCACAGACATAGTAAGCAATCTTATGGTTACCAAAGGGAAAGGGAGTAGGAAAGGATAAATAGGGGAGTTCGAGATTTGCAAATATTAATTACTATATATAAAAATAGGTAAAAAACAAACTTCTTCTGTATAGCACAGGGAACTATATTCAGTATCGTGTAATAACCTTTAATGAAAAATAATATGAAAATGAATATATGTATGCATATGTATGACTGGGACATTATGCTGTACACCAGAAATTGACACATGATAACTGACTATATTTCAATTAAAAAAAAAAGAGGAAAATGAGAAAAACATCATAGAAAACCACCAACACAAGGTTGGGGGGGGGGCGCGGGATATAAAGCAACCAGAAAACAAAAGGTAAAATGGTAATACTAAGTTCTCATCTATCAATAATCATTAAAAGACAGAGAGTGGCTGGATGGATTCAAACACAAGCTCCAACTACATGCTGATTCCAGGAGACTCATCTTAGCTCTAAATATAAAAAGGCTGAAAGTGAAGGGATGAAAAATGATACTCCAAGAAAATTTGAGCTGAAAGAAAACCATGTAGCCATACTCATATTAGACAAAATAGACTTCAAGCCACAAAGGCTAGTAAGAAACAAAAATAGATACTGAATACTGATAAAGGAGACAATTCATCAAGAAGATGTAATAGTTATTAATATATATGCACCTAACACAGGAGTGTCAAAATATATAAAGCAATTATTAACAATCATAAAGGTAGAAAATTGACAGCAACACAATAATAGTAGGGTTGTTTAACACCCCATGTACATCAATAGATAGATCATCCAGACAGAAAGTCAGTAAGAAAATACTGGCCTTAAATGAAACATTAGACCTAGTGGACTCTACATATGTATACAAAACAATCCATTAAAATGGAGCAAAATACAATTTCTTCTCAAGTACACATGTAACATTCAAGGATAGACCATATATTGGGATATAAAACAAGTCTCACTAAATTTAAAAAGACTTAAATCATACCAAGAATCTTTTCTAACCACAAAGATTTGAAAAAAAAAAAAATGAACTGCAAGAAGAAAGCTGGAAAAATCACGCATATGTGAAGACTGAACAACATGCTACTGAATAATTACTGGAACATTAAAGGATCAAAGAAGAAATTTTTTAAAACTTTAAGATAAGTGAAAATGAAAATATGACATATCAACATCTATAGGATACAACAAAAGTACAGGAAAGCACAGCTGACCCTTGGACAACAAGCAGGCTAGGGGCACTGACCCCCAGTATAGCCTAAAATCCATGTATATCTTTAAAGGCAGCTCTCCATATCTATGGTTCCACATCCACAGACTCAATCACCATGGATTGTGTAGTACTGTAGTACTTAGTGAAAAAATCTGTGCATAAGTGGACCCATGAAGTTCAAACCTGTGTTGTTCAAGGGTACTGTACATGGCAATACAGGCCTACCTCAAGAAACAAGCAAACATTAAAAAAAAAAAAAACCCTCAATCTAACCCTACACCCAAAGAAAGTAGAAAAAGAAGAAAAAAATAAAGTCCAAAGTCAACAGAAGGAAGGAAATAAAAATCAGAGTGAAAATAAATGAACTAGAGACTAAAAAGACAATATAAAAGATCAATAAAACTAAGATCTGGTTTTCTGAAAAGATGAACAAAATTCACAAACCTTTAGCTAGACTCACTAAGAAAAAAACAGAGAAGACTCAGATAAATAGTATCAGAAATGAAATAAGAGAAATTACAATGAATACCATGGAAATGCAAAGGGTTATAAGAGAATACTATGAATAGCTATATGCCAACAAATGAAAAACCTAGAAAAGTAGATAAATTCTTAGAATCATACAACCTTACAAGACTGAATTATGAAGAAACAGAGAAAATGAATAACTAATCACTAGTAAGGAAATTGAAACACTAATCAAAAACCAAAAAAGTCCAGGACCAGAGGACTTCATAGGCAAAGCCTACCAAAACATTAAAGAATAATTAATACATACATTTCTCAAATTTTTGCCAAAACAAATTGAAAAGGAGGAAACATTTTCTGACACATTTAACAAGGGTAACATTACTCTGATACCAAGACCAGACAAGAACAACATAAAAAAGTAAAATTATGGGGCAGTATCTCTGATGAACACAGGTTCAAAAATCCTCAACAAAATATTAGCAAACTTAATTAAACAATACATTAAAAGAATCACATACCATGATCCCGTGGATTTAACTCCAGGAAATGCAAGGATGGTTCAACATCCACAAATAAATCAATGTGATACACAACAGTAATAAAATAAAGATTAAAAATTATATGATCATCGCAATAAATGCAGAATAAACATATGACAAGAGTCAACAGTGATTCATAATAGACTCTCAATAAAATGAGTATAGAAGGAATGTACCTCAGCATGATAATAGCTATATATGATAAACCCATAGCTTACATCACATGAAGTGGTAAGAAACTAAAAGTTATCCCTCCAAGATGAGGAAGAAAGACGTCCACTCTTGCCACTTTTATTCAACGGATCCAACATTAAAAGTCCTCGCCAGAACAGGGAATCAGGAAAAAGAAATAAAGGGTATCCAAGCTGGAAAGGAGAAAGTAAAACTGTCACTATCTGTGAATGGTATGATTTTATATATATATATACACACACACAGACACATATAGATATATATAGAAAATGCTAGTAACTCCATCAAAAAACTATTAGAAATAATAAATACAGTAAAGTTGCAAAGTACAAAATCAATACACGAAAGTCTGTTATATTTCTATACACTAACAACAAACTAGCAGAACAAAACATTAAGAAAACAATCCCATTTACAATTGTGGGAAAAAAAAAAGAATAAAATACCTAGGAAAAAATTTAACCAAGGAGGTGAAAAATGTGTACTCTAAAATCTATGAACTACTGTTGAAAGAAGCTGAAGAAGGTACAAGAAAATGGAAAGAGCTGGAGACATCACGTTTGCTGATTTCAAATTTTACTCTAAGCTGTAATCAAAACAGTATGGTATCGGCAGAAAAACAGACACAGATCAATGGAACAGAACTGAGAGCCCATAAATAAACTCACACATATACGAGTAATACATTTATGACAAAAGAGTAAAGAATATACAATGGAGAAAGGATAGTATCTTTAATAAACTGTGCTGGAAAAAATGGGCAGCCACATGCAGAAGAATCAAACTAGACTACTACTTAACACCATAGACATTATTAACTCAAAATGAAGACTCAAATGTGAGGCCTGAAACCACAGAACTCCTAGAAGAAAACATAGGCAGAATGCTCTATGACATCAGTCTTAGTAATACCTTTCTGGAATCTCTCTCTCAGGCAAGGGAAACAAAAGCAAAAATAAACAAATGGGACTATATCAAACTTAAAAGCTTCTGCACAGCAAAGGAAATCATCGACAAAACAAAAAGACGACCTACAGAATGGGAAAAGATATTTGTAAACCACATATCTGTTTAGGGATTGATATCAAAATTATATAAAGAAATCAGACAATTCAATATCAAAAAATAAGTAATCCAATTAAGAAATGGACAGAGTACCAGAATAGACTTTTTTTTTTATAGAAGACATACAGATGGCCAACAGACACATGAAACAATGTTCAACAGCACTAATCATCATTAGCAAATCAAAACCACAAAGAGATATTACCTGTTGGAATGACTACTATGAAAAATACAAGAAATAACTAGTGTTGGAGAGGATGTGGAGAAAAGGGAATCCTCATGATGGGAACTGGTGCAGCCACTATCAAAAAAGTATGGAGGTTTTCTGAAAAAATTCTGAAAACTCATGTACAATCTAGTAATTCTACTTCTGGTTACTTATCTGAAGAAAATGAAAACACCAATTCAAAAAGATATATGCACCCCCTGTTCATCACAGCATTAGTTACAATAGCCAAAATATGGATGTAACCTAGGTTTCCATCAATAGATGAATAAAGAAGATGTACACATGTACACACAATAAAATATTACTATCATAAGAAAGACTGAAATCTTGCTATTTGCAACAACATGAATGGACCTAGAGGGTATTATGCTAAGTGAAGTAAGTTAGAGAATGACAAATCCCTATGACTTCATTTATATGTGGAACCTAAAAAACGAAACAAGTGAATCCCCCCAAAAAGAAATCAAAAACAGACCCATAGATAGAGAAAACATACTGGTGGTCCTTGGGGGAGCAGTTGGGAGGCTGGGCAAAACAGGTGAAGGGGATTAAGAGATATAAATTTCCCGTTATAAAATAAGTAAGTCACAGGGAGGTAAGGTACAGCATAGGGAATATAGTTAATAATGCTGTAACAACTTTGTATGGTGACAGATGGTTACCAGATTTATCACGGTGATTAACTTTTAATGTATATAAATGTCAAATCACTATGTTGAACACCAGAAACCAATATAATATTGTATGTCAACTATAGTTGGATAAAAACAGAAGAAAAAATGTGTTAACAACATATTTTTAATTTTTGTCACAATGTTTATATTTTGTAAATACTTATACATTAATTGGAACAAAAAAGGGAGTAAAAATACATGTTCAACACAAGCAAGACATAACATCAAATTTGTCCAGTGTGAGAAATAAAGAAATTTACAAGTCCCAGGAGAAAAACAAACTTTTATTTCCTTAAATTTTGGAATCCACATCTGCATTCATTCATATATATGTATATACATATGCACGCAAAGAGCAATTGTGACATCAGAGGACATTTCGTAGTCTTCTGTAAAATTGAAGTAATTCAGCGACTACATTGCAGTGATAGAATGTTTTTCACCCTTATGAAATGCTAAATGGTAAATGTATAAAAAGAATCCATATTTCTATAATTTTCAATTTACTAATCTCTCTCTGCATGCTGTCCACTTTTTGATCTTTATAATCCATATAGTTGTGTTTTTATTTACAAATTAAGCAACTGAGGTTGAAAGAAATGAGACTTGTCCAAAGTTATACACTTAAAAGTGAAAGAGATGGGACTTCTGATTTCATATCTGGTTCTTTTTCTTCCACATTCCTAATTATGGACCCACTGGTAAAGGATACTTGTTTGGGGTCAAAAATTTGAGGAGGGTTTATGTGCTGTTTGAAAACAAGTGGTTTTGTTTGTTTGTCTAGTTTTTCCAAATTAGGAACATGACGGTATCGAGAAGAAGAAAACATTTTCAGGTTCAGAGGTATGGCTAAAGGCTCAAGGCAATAAATTTGCAACTTCTAATCTGTCCTCTGTAGCTGGCAGAATAGATGAAATTCATCATGTCACTTACCTTCAATTAACTGCTTCAATTTTCTCAGGGAGCAAGCCAAGGAGACACAATCACATGCTTGAGATTGATATATTGAATTCAGAGCTGATCACTTTGCTTTGTAACTCTCCCATAGGCTCACTCACTTCCCTAAGGAAAAGACCTTTGGGTCATATTGACCTCATTCTGGCACCTGTTTACAGACTAATAACTGCTGGGATAAACCAAGATCTTCCATTCTATAACCCGCTTCATCAACTCATTCACTAAGTATTCCCTCAACCATGAATATGGTCCCTGAACTGTTCTAGGCTCCAGGAATACATGAAAAAAGTTGACAACACCCTAGGCTTGGTGGTGCTTTCATCCCTATAGAAGAGACAAGTAAAACACATAAAATCTGTCACTTGCTGCTGTGACTAAAATAGTAGCATGTCGTAAGGCAAAAGGAGAGAAGAGTCTCTTCCATCCAGTAACCCAGGGGACACTGAAGAAGATAACATCGAAAGAATAATTCCAGAGGCACTGTGAGGCTATAACAGGAGAGGAAAACTGTAAAACACAACCACAAACTTAAGGAAATAGAAGATAGGAAGAGACCTGTCAAGGAAATAGAAGATAGGAAGAGAAGTGTCAAGTTTAAGTAGAAATAAAATAGGAGAAGTCCTAGAGAATTTGGTCATGAGACATTGGTATGTTACATATTTGGATGATCCCAAGAGTGTAGCATTTCTCCAGGTGTAATAAAGTCCAGGATGAGGCCATGCATCTGAAACATGGATGGATGTCCTCAAATGGGTAAGGTCAGGCTACTGGATGGGTTTACATGAGTCATATGACTATTAAAGTTCCCACAGATGCTGGCAGGGATGGTAATGAGAAAGAAGACTGGTCTCAACCAAAATTCTCAAAAGCATAAAGTAGGGGCCTTTCAGAAGACCAGGATTATGTCAGATAATCAATGACAGAGCTGGGCAGCATACACTACAGAGAAGGAAGAATGACTGCATTGGCTATAGAAAAAATCATGGTCTGGAAGTAGCTTAAACAATCCCAAGATCATCCCCAGGTCTCAACATACATATCGTATGAGAAGCATATCCTTTGGAGAATATTGAAAAGGAAGTGGGGTCTTTGGGGAACAGCCAGGTTTATGTTAAGACAAGGATTTTCAAGAGTGAGAGAAAATCTACTTAATACTAAATGTGGTTCCCAAAGGAAGGAAGCCCACTGTGAAGAACCAGGGGGGTAAAAGCACAAAATAGTAGCTGAATGAATATTTGGCTTAATGATCTTGTACTAACACCAGTGAACAGGACAAAGGGATTATAGCACGTGGTTTCTGAGGCTCTAGGACGACACAGGGTGAGGTTCTGAGTATTGCTGAGGTCGTATCAGATGGATACTTGCATATACTGCGGGTGAAGTAATAAGAGTGACCCTGAGTTTAGGATTCTAGAATATTTAATAATGGGTTATAAGCATGGAAGCAAACATTCTCTTTGTTACACTAGTTAATAAGCATCCCTGCCTTTGCTGAAGAGGAAGACATTAGCTTATCCGCAAAGGCTGATTTGTTTGACATCATTGAAACAATAGTCTGGACCAAAGGGAAGTCAGTGTCTCTGTTGACAAGATGTGCAGAAGCACGAGAGACCCTTGGAGAATATCCTGCCAATGTTGGCTTGTGACCTTTTCTCTACACTGAGGGACGCCTAAGGATTTACCTTAGATTTAATCCATCTTGCAACTAATTTGAGGAATTTACCAATACACTTCATCCAAGCTAAGTGAGAATTTCGCTGAGGCAACCGAGTATCATACCAAGTACAAATACCCCATTGTTGGAACTGTAATCAGCAACCGGTAGTCATGAGACACAGCTGTTTTAGAGGTTGAGTACTGGTCATGTAGCCCCAAAGGAGCTACCTCTTAATACGATTAATACAACAGATTAAAAAGACCCAAGAACTATGGTTTTCCTGGGCTGAGATGGTCTGATCTCACCCAACTTTGCCTTTTCACAACCATGCATTTCCCAAATTTGCCGTGGCTGGTAAATTTTAAAGCCACGCTAAGTGTCACAGGCCATCCCTGCTATGTCACTGTGCCATGCTGCTGACTTTTTCTGTATACATTCGTAAAGCTGTACGCTGTCCACTGCATCCTGTGAGGGTGAGTGTCAAGCTAAACCCCAAACTGCAGCTGCTGCTCAACAAAGGGGGTACTGCCCTTCCCTGAGGGGTATAACTCTAACCCTAACTGCTCGGTTTCTGGGAGCTGAGTGTGAATGCACTCTTCTCAATATGCTATTCCTGTCTAATACTCCACAGTTTCCTGCTTCACTCTAATATACAGGCATTCCTTGTTTAATGCGCTTCACTTCACTGTGCTTCATAGTTCTTGCATCTTTTACAAACTGGAGGTTGTGGCAACCCTGCACTAAGCAAGTCTGTCAGTGCCATTGTCCCAAAAGAATCGCTCATTTCATGTCTGTCACATTTGGTTAATTCTTGCAATATTTCAAACTTTTCCATTATTATTGTATTTGTTGTGGTGATTTGTAATCTTTTTGATGTTACTATTGTAATCATTTTTCTGTTTTTTATCTTTTAATTAAGGTATGTCCTTTTTTTAGACAAAATGCTATTGCACACTTAACAGACTACAGGATATTGTTAACATAACCTTTAATTGTAGTGGGGAAAACAAAAAATGTGTGACTCGCCGTATTGCAGTATTTGCTTTATCGCGGTGGTCTAAAACCGAACCCACGACATTTCTGCCATATGCCTGTATGTCCAGTTTTCAGCTGCACTGGAGAAAACAATCTGCCCATCTGCAGGGGATCAAAGAGGGGGTTTCAGAGCCACACCACTTCCTGAATAGACTTAATCACCCTGTTCTCATTCCTACCTTGATTGCCATGTCAGAGGCACCTGTGCACCTGAGCCTTTCTGGGTTCATCCTCTAGGGATTCTGCCCTACAGCTTAGCTTTCTGCTCTTATGTCTGTTCTCTGCTAAGATTTATTATGTACTTTCCGACTTTTATGGTATATTTCTATTGTCCACTATAATTTTCTTGCTCTTGATGGGTTTCTTGTAATTTTTAAATCAACACATAAAATTAATTTAAGAATTTAAAAAAAACCCACTATAACTTGAGTAGGGTTTTGAGAGTTAAGCATATTTATTCAGCTTATAACTTATAACCACAGCCCTCAGAATAACTTTTAACACTTTTCAATCATTTAGGCATCAAATAAATTACCAAGGGTCTCTTCATTATGGAGAACACACTTCAGTAGGACCTCCAGAATGCTGACTCCCAAACCACCCCCAGCTGACAAATCTAATTCACTAGGTATTTTTCAAAAATCTTACCCAGATTAGATATGAAATGATTTATGTCTACTTCAACTGTAGCGATAATTTACCTTTGCTGATCATTTCCATAACAATTGACTGCTTTAAATATTTATAAAGCCAGATTTATTGAAGAATAATACACATGCTATAAAATTCACCCATTTTATATGTACAGTAGAATCAGTTTTCACAAATGTATAGTCAGTAAACCTCTATCTACCAAAATCAAGATGTAGAATGTTCCATCACCAAAACAGTTCCCACTTTCTTAGATTTTTAATAAGCATACAAATCTTTCTCTAAGCATTACTTCAGCCATATTCTACAACTTTTGATATGCTATATTTCACTTGCATTAAATTCAAAATACTGTTATGTCTGTTTACACCCACGAGCTAAGGAGAAGTATAATGTTTAATTTCCAAATATTTAGAGAGTTTCCAAATATCCTTCTATTATTAATTTCTATTTTAACTCATTGCAAGCATAAAACCCATTTTTATGATTTTGTTTTTAATTGGTGAGATTTTTGTCATGGCCCAGAATATAGTCTATCTTGATGAATGTTCTGTTTGCATTTGAAAAGAAGATATATTATTCTACTGTGAGGCACATCATGTAAAGGTAATTTATCAAAGTTGTTTGACAGTACTGCTCAAGTCTTTTATACTTAATGATTTTCTGTCTATTTGTTCCATCAGCTATTGAGAAAGTGTTGAAGTCTACAACTATACTTATGGATTTTAAAAATTTATTCTTTGAGTATTTTTTCATATGTATTTTGAAGTACTCTGAAGAGTTTTTGTGGGTGCATACCTACTTAGGACAGTTAATGTCTTCAAACAGACATTTACACTTACTTTAGCATTTGCAAAGTATACCTTTTTTCTATCCTTTTACTTTTAACACAATTACGTCTTTATATTTAAAGTGTGTGAGGGGTGGTTGGTCAATAGTATAAAGCTGCCTTGCATTTCTATCTAATCTGGCACTCTTTGCCTTTTATATAGGCAATCATTGATGTTTGGATTTAAAGTTTTTAATTTGCTAGTTTTTTTCTCTTTGTCCGATCTGTCCCTTTCTCTTCCCCTTTTCTGACTTATTTTGCTTTCATTTAGTGTTTTTTTTTTTATGATTGCACCATTGGAATCACAATTTTCTTAATGCTTGTTTTAGAGTTTACAGAATTCACCTGTAACTTATCAAAGTTTATCTTCAGTTAATACTACACCACTTTAGGTATATTAAAATATTGTAACCGTATACTTTTATATTTTGTGATATTGAATACATTTTACTTGGACATGTTATAAATCATGCAGCTCACTGTTAACTTTTTGTTGCTTTAAATAATTAACTTTTAAAAAACAATAAATTAAAAATGTATCTTTATCCTCATATCTACAGTCTTCTGTACTCTTTAATTCTTTTATGGATTCAAATTTCTATCTACAATCATACTCTTTCTCCCTGAAGAACTTCTTTTAAAATACTTCTTTTCATGCATATATGCTAGCAATTACATCTCTTAGACTTTAGCTGTCTGACGAAGTCTTTATTTGGCCTTCACTGATGAAGGGTGTCCTGAATAGAAGAGGGATTTTTGATCTGTCTTAGATACATATAGCATCATCAAATTCAAGAGCTTTAACAAGACCTTAAAATCCTCTATGACAGTGATTTTTGGGCATTTTATGTTGGTGAAATTCTAGAATTTGTGAAAATATGCTTGAAATGGTCAAGGAAACAGGAATTTTAATGATGAAGCTTAGGAAAAAATAATGAAATAAAATAAATGTTTGGTGGTTACTATGCTATCTACAGGTTAGCTATTTATATCAAATTGTTTACCATCCAAAGTATTTAACTTTAAATATTGAAGAGGCAAGGCACTTACATATTACAGTAAACCCAAATTCTGTTTTGAACTATGTTCACATTAGACTATGTCTTTTTTGCTCACAGTAGATTATTCCCCATTTTTTTGCTGTGACAAAGCTCATCTTTCCATCATTTGTTTCACAGTGAAATGCACATACTCATTAAAATTTAGCAGCAAAGCTCTGAAGAATTTCAGTAACTTGACATGCTGGGAGATTTACTACTCTAGTTCAACTCCTATGTTTTATAGATACAAAAACAGAAGGCAGATTAATCACCATATCAGAACCAAGACTGAAATTTAGACCTTATGACTCTAGTGCCACTGATTTACAAAACCAGTTCTATTGAAAATTAGTAAATGGTGCCTTTGCTTTTTTTTCTGCTCAAAATTCAATGGTTTACTTCTAGAACTGCTATGAAACATAAACAAAAAATGTTTTATTTATTGTGATTCTATCTCCAATTGGTCTGCAAGCAAATTTAGTGAAAACAGGAGAAATATGTTATTACCTCTTTCACCCTTGTGTCACCCAAAGAGACTACAGCATTGGTAACAACAAACTTGATCTATAAATGCATGACATGAGATTAATTTTTCATTGACTGAACATAGATTCTTGATGACCACTTGTATTATACATACATCTATGCAAATGGATACATATCCACATATGTTTGTTTCAGTATCAACGCTTTCTTAGTACCATGCAATAGAACTGGAGGATTCTACCCCATTTGGTTTTATATATGGGAGTCAGCGTATTTGGTTCTGATCTCAAACAAGGAAAGCTAAATCTGTGCCTTTGCAAGTGTCTGTACAAGGCACACCACAGTGCTGACACAATTTTATTATTTAACATACATTATTTTTGATCATTTAGTACTGGCCCAATCATCAACCACTTAGTAACTCAATCACAAACTAAAAAATACAGACTAGTTAATGTGGAGCAAATTTACTTTCACTGATTCATCAATGACAGAAAAATGGCTCTGCCTTATAGTATTAGGAGTACAGGTGATCAATAGTTCTCAGGGAAGATGGGTAAGTAGCAGGATAGGATACTCTGAATCTCCTCTGCAGCTGTGTCATGAAAAATCTTGTCCAAGAGGCATATTGCCAGAGATTATCTCATACCTCTGCCAAATGTGGATTATAAAGACCTAACAAAGGAACAAAGTAACAAAAATCACCTCTATCCCTTCTACTAAATACAACTGCCACAAATTACTGGAAATCTTTCCAATTATGGCTCTAAAATTGAGCATTCAATTGGGAACTAACAAAGCCCACTCCACTGCTAATCCTTAGATAATTACAAAAATTCTAAATTGCCTGTCATGTGACTGAAGTAGACACTTATAAGGCAACAGGGTGGTCGTGGTCACTACAGAGATGGAAATTCAGATGAAGGATCTGACAGTGTGAGTGTCAGCAAATGATAAGCGGTAGGACTCCTCTCTTTTTCTGTGCTTGTTGACCTTTTTGCTCTAATGCTCAGTCTCTGGGGCTAAATGCACTTATATTTCTTGGTATCTGGTTTTTTTTCCCCATGATAAATCTTCTACAATCTTTCTACAATGCCATCATTATCCTGATACCAAAACCAGACAAAGACACTGCAAAAACAGAAAATCACATGCCATTATTATTGATGAATACAGATGCAAAATTCCTCAACAAAATAGTAGCAAATGGAATCCAACAAAAATCAAAAGGATCACATACCACGATCAAGATAGATTTATCCCGGAGTCACAAGGATGTTTCCACGTAGCGCAAATCAATCAATGTGATATACCATGTTAACAAAAGGAAAGACAAAAACCACATGATCATCTCAACAGATGCAGAAAAAACATTTGACAAAATTCAACATCTATTCATGGTAAAAACTCTCATCAAAGTGGGTCTAGAGGGAACAGGACTCTACATAATAAAGGCCATTTACAATAAACACACAGCCAACATGGCAGTCAACAGTGAAAAGCTGAAAGCCTTCCTACTAAATTCAAGGAGCAAGACAAGGACACCCATTCTTGCCACTTCTCTTCAACACAGTATTGGAAATCCTAGCCGCAGCAATTAGACAGGAAAAATAAAAGGTATCCAAATTGGAGGGGAAGAAGTAAATCTGCCTCTATTTGCAGATGGTGTGACATTTTATATGGAGAACCCTAAAATCTTCACCCCCAAACTACCAGAACTAAGAAAAGAATTTGGCTAGGTTGCAGGATACAAGATTAATATGCAGAAATCTGTTTCATTTCTATACACTAATAATGAAATATAAGAAAAAGTTAAAAAAAATACTGTTTAAAATCACACCCCAAAACATATAGGAATAAACTTAACCAAGGAGTTGAAAGACCTATACTCTAAAAACTATAAAACACTGAGGAAGGAAACTGAAGATGATTCAAAGAAATGGAAAGCTATCCCATGCTCCTGGACTGGAAGAATCAGTATTATTAAAATGGCCATACTACCCAGAGTAATCTATAAATTTAATGCAATCTGTATCAAAATACCAAGGACATGTTCACAGAACTAGAACAAATAATCGTAACATTTATAACAGAACCACAGAAGGCCCAGAACTGCCATAGCAATCCTGAAAGAACAAACTGGAGGTATAATTCCCCCGAACCTCAGACTATACTATAAAGCTTTGGTAATTAAAACAGGATGATACTGGCACAAAAACAGACACATACATCAATGCAACTTAATAGAGAGCCCAGAAATAAACCCATGTACCTATGGTCAATTAATCTACAACAAGGAAAGCAAGAATATACAATGGAGAAAAGACCATCTCTTCAAGAAGTGGTCCTGGAAAAACTGGGCAGCTACATGTAAAACAATGAAATTAAAACATTCCCTCATGCCATATACAAAAACAATTCAGCGTGGTTTAAAGACCCAAATGTAAGACACATGAAACCATAAAATTCCTGGAAGAAAACATAGGCATAATGCTCTTTGACAAAAATCATAGCAATGTTTTCTCAGGTCAGTCTCCTAAGGCAAAAGAAATACTAGCAAAAATAAACAAATAGGAACTAATTAAACTTAAAAGCTTTGGCCCAGCAAAGGAAACCATCAACAAAACTAAAAGACTACCTACAGAATGGAAGAAAATATTTGTAAATGGCATGACTGAAAAGGGGTTAATATCCAAAATATACAAATAGTTCATACAATTCAATATCAAGCAAACAAACAATTCAATCCAAAAATGGTCAGAAGACTGGAATAGACATTTTCCCAAAGAAGACATTCAAATGCCTAACTTGCACGTGAAAAGATGTTCAACATCACTAATTATCAGAGAAACACAAGCACAAACATGCCTCACCTCACACCTGTCAGAATGGCTATCATCAAAAAGTCTATAAATAACAAGTGTTGGAGAGAATGTGGAGAAAAGGGAACCGTCAGATACTGTTGGTGGGAATGTAAACTGGTGAAGCCACTAGAAAACAGAATGGAGTTTCCTTTAAAAAACTAAAAACAGAACTACCATGTGACCCAGCAATTCTAATCCTAGGTCTGTACCAGGAAAAAATGAAAACACTAATTTGAAAATATACACGTTTCCCAATGCATACAGCAGCACTATTTACAACAGCCAAGACATGGAAGCAACCCAAGAGCTCATCAGCAGACGATTGGCTTAAGAGGATTTTATATATAAACAGACACACAATGGAGTATTAGCCATAGAAAAGGATGAAACACTGCCATTTGCAGCAATATGGATAGACCTAGAGAATATTACACTTAGTGAAATAAGTCAGACAGAAAAAGACGAATGCTGTATGATACCACTTATATGTGGAATCTAAAAAATAATGCAAATGAATGCGCATACAAAACAGAAACAGACTCACAGACACAGACAAACTAGTGGTTATCAGTAGGGATGGGGAGGAGGATGGGGTGAGATAGATATATGGGATTAAGAGACAAACTACTATGTGTAAAATAAATAAGCAAAAAGGATATACAGTCTAGCACAGGGAATTATACCCATTACCTTGTAATAACTTAGCATGGAATATAATCTGAAAAAATGCTGAATCACTAGGCTGTAGACCTGAAACTAAAACAATACTATAAATTAAATATACTTCAATTTAAAAAAATAGATGAAATAAAATTAAAATTAAATTAACAAACTAGATCAGTTTCCATTTTCTTTTCCTCCTTTGTTTTGGAGATTCTGTGGGAGCTGTTCTTGAGGAAGCGTAGAGAGCAGAAAGATACTTCAAATGCAGGAAAGAAGAGGAGCAGGAGGAGAAACAAGCTGCCTGCACACTGTACACACACTGCTAACCACACTGCTGGCTTTGATGTCTTCAAACAAAGTATAACATAAGACAAAGCCCACTGTTTAAAGCAGAAGCAGTCTTATACTTAGAAGAGGTAAAATCATTTCCTCTAAAGATCTGCCACTTATCCTCCTATCAGCTCTAATATATCTGCCAAATTGGTCTTTGTAAACCCAACATTACTCCCAAATGGTAAACCAGGAACAGCCAGGAGCCACATAAAGATGTGGGTTGGCTCTTTCTGAAGGAGAGAGGATTATGGAGGAGTTAAAAGGGAGATTGTGCAGAAGAGTGTAGGAGCGTAGAAACGGGAAACGAGAGGCTGGAGCTGAGTGCTGCTTACGTCTCAATAGTGGCACAAATGCTTCTGTGTATACACTGACCCAGATCAAAGGGCCCTCTTGATGACACCCTAAAGAAAGGGTATTTTATTATCTCAACCTTCAACATAAAATACCTATGAGGCAAAAACTAGATGTACTATCACAGAAGCTACTTATAGCACTATTGTTTCTATATAGAAGACCTACAGATATCAGTAACTCAGCTCCAAGCATTGCAAGAACATCCTGAGTCGGCACACACCACCACCACTTAGAAAATCCAAGACACAGCCCTCACGCCTGCTCTGTCCCCACATGGAGCTCTGCTCCCAGGAAGTCTGTCTCTTAACGGCATCCTCTTTTCCAACTGGGTTTTCCAGATTCTGATTGGTTTAATGGGAGCCATTGATTTACTATGACATCATGGAATACAGCATGTTTCCCTTCTCTAAATAACCATGTATGTTCCACCTGTATTGCCCATGATGAATACATTCACATGCGATCCACTTCAGCTAATACAGCCGCTTCCTTTTTATCTCCTCAAAGCTAAATGATTTTGACCTTTTGGGATCTCTTAATTGGAGCCCCCACAAAATCACTCAAGTTCCTCTTGTACAAAATTTCTATGTCACATTTGTTAGGCTAAATCATCATTACTTTACCTTCAATTTTAATGTTTACTTCTAAGCTGTCTGATAAAGATTCCAGTCCAAGTAGGAAACACCTCTAACAGTAACTGCCCATCATCTGTGATACTCCTTTTGGACCAAGTCAAAAAGGAACCCCGTTTAATAGCTAAGTGCTCAAAACTGTGGTGTACATGCTTTGTCTTCAGAAGCAACAACTTTATTAAACCACAATAGCAAGGCATTTGAAGTCTGTGGATTCTTACTCTGGTGCTGAGGATGAACCTAAAAAAAACAGAGGTTGAAAAGGAGGAGTTGATTCCTTGTAATTAGAAGGGTTTCAAGTATGTCAGAGTTCATCTACTCCAAACTCCTAACTGAATTCTAAAACCACCTTTAAAAATATTCCAACAAACTTTCACGCAAGCTCAACTATGCCATTTTTGTGGTCACAGGGGGAGATTATGACCTCAGAAAACACTCTCTCCAGCTCTAATAGCTCTTTATTTAGCAGAACACTTCCCCCTTGTTATTGAGCAGAAAGCGGCTTCCCTGTAATCTCCACCCATTACTTCTGCTCTGGAGTAACACCAGCTAAATGTAGTGTTGCCTCCAAATGGCTGCCCTGGGAACAGCTGAAGCGTTCTTCCTTGAGACCTTTTGTCTTTAGTTTAGATGTTTGTATTTCCTTAACCTTGGCTTCTAGGCACACCTGAATCACTCTCCTCTGGATGAAACGAAATTTGAAAGCATCCTTTTAAATTATAAACCTTGAAACTGAGTTCAACAGACACATCACATCGGTTGACTGTGTCTTCCACTTAGCCTGTAGAAAGGTGAAAACATCAACACTCATCCAACAGCAACAACATATACACACACACACACACACACACACACACACAGACTACAGTCTGCACGTTGACAACTGTCTTGATTCCATCAGAGAGCTGAGGTTACAGAGCAACCAACTAACCCAAACTACAAGGGAAGACAAGACCCTCTAAGGAGAAGAATGACCTGAAACAGATGCTGCTGGACATCATGCCCACTGGTCAGGACAAGTCGGCCAGAAGTCTAAACAAACTGCTAACGGCCAAATAGGGGCCAGTGGGAGAACATGAAACACTGGTAGCAGCTGGCCCAAGGACAGTTTGCACTCACTCACAGGCTTCTCCTCCACATACCCTAGGGTGTCCCGGAGGAAGACTGGCGCCTGGATGAGAAGAGAGCAGTCATAGGAGCTGGGAGGAAAGTTGCTGTGCACCAAAGCAGAGCCCCTCCCGGACCCTTCACCCCAAGGAAGAAATGTCTTTACAGGAAAGGCAGCAAATCCCATCACCTGAGGGCACAGCTTAAGACCCCCCTGAGTCAGGACAACCAAACAAATAAAAACTGTCGCCCTGGAAGAGTGCAGGTCTACATCCTGGGTCTAGATCCTTAGGGATGTCCTGCCATGGGGGCTAGGGTGGGATGACAGGGTCAGAGAGCCCCGAGACGTGCGGACAGAGCGCTGCGTGTGCTGAAAGCACTGAGCCGTCATTTCTAATGCTTATAATTCTCACGTCAGTGCTAAACATTGAGTTGCTGTTATCATTTCTCACGCCTAGAAAAGTTTTCTAAGAACTCACTCCTGGTTCTCCCCCTAGTTGTGCTACAAGATGAAGCTTCCTGAACGGCTGCCAACGAATGGGGTTTAGACAATCCCTTTACTCCAGGGCTTTGAAAAGAGATAATAAATGGAGAAGGGGGAGAAAAGTCTTAGAGGACTGAAAATGCAACAGCCCTCCCAGCAGAGCTGTCCTTTCCTTTATGCAGCCTTCCTCCATATCTACTTTGTGAATATTGAGATGACTGAGGCAGAACAGGATAATAAAGAATGTGAAAAAAATTCCCCCAATCTTTAATCATCTTCCTCCTTCCCAGATTCTTAGCCGAGAGTAAGGAGAAATCTGGTTTCTCCTCTGCAGCGGCTGCAGGTGCCTGAGGGGTGAGCTGCCTCCATGGAAAGCCTGGTGATTCAGTTTGTAAAGAGCAGAGAAAAGCACAGGTCCCCGCATTGCTCTAATCCTTCGGCATCAGTCCCACCTCACGGCTCCCTCTGTGCTTCCTGGGAGGGGCTCGAGGGTTCTGTTGTGCTGTTGTTGTCTTAATCAACACTGCAAGCCTCTTCCAATCTTCCTTTCCATCCTCCATCCCTTAATGCTGCAAATTGCGGAGAGATTTTCATGGCACAGGTAGGTCTTCACCCCACATTCACTGCATTGCAATAATGCAGGCCATGACATTTCTAGAGCCCCATAGGAATTTTTAAAAAAAAAAAAAAAAAAGGAAAAAGAGATAATTACGGTCCTGTTAAATGTATTCAGCTTCCCTTCATCTCATCTCCAAGGCCTCCTAGGCATGCAAACCCCAAGAGGACATGTTTTTGGAAGTGACTGAAGAAAAAGGCCGGCGTGGAGGAGACAGGCTGAGGGGTTACACCATCAAGGACCACGCCCCTCTCATGGTCTAACCGTGCTTAGGCTCTCGGCCAGGGATTTAATTTTGTATTGTTCTGACTTCCTTTTTCCCTTACTACTGGTTTTGGTGCAAACGTTGCAAGGGTTTGCAGTAACATCTTGAGGAGAACATGTGAAGAAGATCATGATTTATTTCTACAGTTTGAACCAGAAGCTTGAGCTTGGTTTCATAACCAAGAGACCTTCATCTGTCCCTCTCTTTCACTCTCCCTTTCTCCTTCTCTCCCTTGCTCCCTCCTTCCATCATCAGCTATTTACTGAAAACCTCCCTGTGCAGAAAAGTCTTTTCCATTCTAACTAATGACAGTTAATTGAAGTCAGTGTAGGAGGTAAAAATAAATAAATAAAACTCAAAGTCTTTCTTCTTCTAGCTAAGGAACTAGTCCCATCCCCCGCACGGCTGCAGGTGGCCCCCGCATCACTGCAGCACAACTGCTTCCTGTGCACAAAGTTCCAGGAGGGCAGGTGTCAACCTGTGTGGGCACCATGCTAGCTCCAGTGCCTAGCACAATCTTGGCAGAAACTGGGCTCCAGAAAGGCTTGTTCAACTAAGTAACTGAGCGTGTGAGTAGATGAATGGACGCTCAAGAACTTTCCACTCACATTTTCTGTCTCTGGATCTGTGCTTCTCCAAGTCAACTTTCAGGTAATAATTCGCATTATGAGCAGTTTAGACACCCAGAGACCTGCTAACTCACCTCTCCAGAAGCACCCAAAGGGATTTTTTGAGTTCTTAGAGCCATTTGGAAACTCTCCAAATCATGGCAGAACAGAGGGAAATCACCAAAATAAAAGTAAGACCACCATTCCTAAGTACTAACAAAGTCATGTGCAAGCACAGAAAACTATTATTTTTATAGCATTTGAGTGTGTGTGTTTGCATATTTGCAGGAGCTGATGGGGGTTGAGATTTAGTCAGGAAGGCTTCCTAGAAATGGCAGCATTTAAGCTCGTTCTCAAAAAGTTGGGTGTAATTTGGCTAAACAGAGCCAGGAAAGGGAGTTTCAGCAGATGCAGAAAGCCCTAAGATGTGGCAAGGCAGTGGGTGCCTGGGGACACTCTGTGATTCGGAAATAGAAGGTAATGCAGGGGCTGGGCAGAGCTACAGGTGAGTCTGCCCGGATTGAACAACTGGTTGCCCCATGAAAAAGTATGTGCTTTCTATAGTATGTAAGGAATGCGTGGAGGAATTTAAGTAGAGAAGTCTAGGTTCTCAAAAGGTAATTTTAGGGGCAGAGGACCTGGGTAAAGGAAAGCTAGAAGCAGGAAGACCAGATATATGGCCTTTGCAAGAGTCCAGAAACAAACTTGTGTGTGTGTGTGTGTGTGTGTGTGTGTGAAAGACAGGCTCAAAAATGGCTCACCCCAGCCCCACTGCATGCCTGCAAGATTCTTCCACACTGACCTATATCCAGAAACAGTTTTTCCACCTGATCAAGTGATTCTCACATTATGCAAACCACCTTCACCTCCCAAACAACGTGGCGTTACAATAATGTGTCTGAAATTACTGCTGTAGTTTTCTTGGCTCTCATTAGCACAGAATCACAGCCCAGCGTAGCACATTTCTTCTGGTGAAGGCAACTGAGCCAGGCAAAGGGCCAAATCGCATACACAATGACTCAGAAAAGGAAGAAACTATCACTCTTTCCTTGGGAAAATGATTAAGTCACAACTATACTTGCTATATGTAAGTAGTTTATTTTTTGAAATGTAAGTTTTAGTCCTGGAACTCTTACCTGTCAAGTTGGCATTTAGCTCAGAGGCTAATAACCTGGTATGAGCACACAGGTGCAGCCGGCAATCACCCTCCAGGGCCACCAGTCCTCCACCCCACTGGCTGCCTTTCCCCTCCGTACACTTTCCCCTCTGCACACCAGCTAAGGGTGCAGGCTCTGCAGGCTATCTGGGTTTGGATTCCATCTTTCCTACTTCTGTAATCTTGGCAAGCTTCTTAACTTTTCTCTAATTTTTTTTTAATCTATAAAAATGGTAGCACCTATCTCACAGGTTGGTTTATTTTTTGAGAATTAGATGAATTTCTAACCTCATGGGACATACCATTGAAAAACACAAAGATCCCTGTCCTTGTGGTATTTACATTCTACCAAGGGAGCAAGACAGTAAACTGTCAACAATATAGTATATTCGCAACCATAAGCACATCTACATGATTAAGAGTTTAACCTACAGTATGCTAGCACGTGATTGGTGTTAGAGTCCCGCGGAAGAAGGAGAACAGGGTAAAAGGGATGGAGGATGTGTGCGTGTGTGGGGGGGAATTAGGTGGCCAGGACAGTCTCATTGAACAGGTAAGATCTGAGGACATACTTGAAGGAGGAAAAGGCGTTATCCAGGTAGACACCTGAGATAAAAGCTCTGAGGTCCCCACCTGGTGTGGCTGCAACACTGGGACAGGGAGAGGGCACGAGAGGCCGGACAATGTGATCACTAGAGCCTTCTCAGCCATTTTATGGCCTCTGGCTTCTTGGAGAGAACTGGGTTTGAACAGAGGAATGACAACACCCAATTTATATTTTACAGGCTGCTGTACTGAGAACCAGACCAGTGACACAGAAACAAGAGAGGCCCTTCCGGAGGCTTCTGCTGCCATCCAGGGGAAGGCCAGTGATGGCTAAGTCCAAGGAAGTAGCTCAGGGGTAGGTAAGAAGCAATCAGGTTTCTGTATATTCTGAGCATGCAGGATTTCTTAACAGACCACGAGACTCGTGTTTTGGGTATAAATAATTGAAAAGATAAAGTTGTCGCTAACTGAGAAGCCTCCAGGTAGAGACGGTTTAGGGAGCAAGATCTAGAGTTCACTTGTGGAGATGCTGAATGTGAATGGCATCCAAGTGGAGATACTGAGAAGATACTTAGATACGTGATTTTGACGTTCTACCAGCATAGAAAAGAAACTGGATGTTGCCTGAATGCAGAGAGCACTTAAAGCCAGGAGGCTGGTTGAGATCATCAGGGGAGGGGATATATAGGGCCAAAAAGAAAAAAAAAAAAAAAAAAAGAATTCAGGTCTGAGCCCTGGGGCACTGGGATGCTCAAAGATCTGGTCCTTTAGGACCACTGGCATCAGTGGCAGTTTAGTCATGAAGCTGATAAGCTGCAAGCTTCAGAGTCCTTCCAAAGACTCAGTAACATGTTCACACTGATCTATGTTTTGTAACATTTGCCAAAGTTCAGATGTTCCAGTCATATCTCAAGTAAGATGACTGGCCCTTTCCACTGCAACCTCTCTCCCTTACATGGAGATTTCCCTTGTGAAAGAGGTTCCATTTCTTGGAAATTCTAACAGAAGGTTGAATTGGTTTAAGTTTATTAGATCTATTAATATGGTTCACAGTCACTTCCATATAAAATTAAGCATTTGCTGCTTGTCATGGTTTAGGAATGGCTTCTAGAAGGAGACCTAACCTCCACGGGGCTAACTCAACTGTGATCATGACACCAAAAGGCAGGGCCAAAGATCATGGTGTTGTACAGCAATCTGCACCAGATACACATGGAGAACCAAAGTTTGAAAGGTATGGGACTAAAGCTTTTCTGGAAAGTTCTTCAAACATCAAACGTGCAACATTGTGACTGGAGGATTTGATTCTCTTGGACACCAAGTCAAAACAGCAGTTGTCTCTTATCAAAAATTTTCTAGAAAATGCAAAGTGCATATAGTTATAAATGCCTGACATATTTTTTAAAAACTTTCTGATGGGAATGGGGCTAAATAGAATTTAACTGAACCCCTGTCGTTGTACAAATCTATAGCAATATTACAGACACTGAGTACATCTGTACTAGTTCATACCTAAACGAAACATGATATTTTTTCCCAAGTTTGGCAACAATCCTAAATTCATAACAACTTATGAAACTGAAAAAAAATCTAAACTCCATGAGAAACAAATTTTAGAGGAAAAAAAATACTTGAAGAAAGACTGAATTATCTTGCTATTCTACTTATAGAAAATATTGTACAATCATTTCAAACAAAGAGGTGATGGAAAAGTATTCCTCTCCCCCCAAAAAAGGTTAAAAAAGGATTATAAACGTGTGTCCAGAAGTTAATGAATAAATACACACTAAATTATTATGTTATTTTTCTGAAGTTTTGTCTTTTTGATACTTGTTGGTTTTATATGATTATAGTTCATCGTAATTTCCTTTCTCATTCTAAATAAATGTTCATTTTTGTACTTAATCTTGTGTTTGAAAGTTTCTATTCTTTTTTTAGAAACCCACAAATCATACAATTATCAGGCACCACAAAATCTGAATCCATTCCTGCCTGGCGTCTAGTAAGCACACTACAAACTGGACTTCATTTTCCTCTCAGCTCACCAGCCTCAGAGCCCAGGGTTGAATATTGCTGTTCATCCTCCTTCCAACATGTCCCCTTAGTAGCTACTGGCCAGCAAGACTGATGGGGAGATGAGGCGGAAACCTACCTGAGGACACAATGATTAGCAAATGGAGTTTAAATGCATGCTTTGAGTTGAAGAACTCCAGGACTCTTCAAAGAGAGGGGTATAATCTCTGCCTGAATTACCAGGAAGATGCTGTGTTATCATCCATGGCAGAGATTTATCTGGAATTGAGATTGCCTTTAGCTTAATAAAATGTTAAGCTTCATTAGAATTTATCAAGAACTTGAGATAACAGAAGTCATAAGCCCTGGGTTGTGCTCTAGGAGTTCCAAGTACTTTGTGGAATTGGTCCTAGGACTTTAACATCTCTGCATCTCAGTCCCTTTTCCCATAAAATAAAGGGGTTGGATTCCACCAGAAGTTCTTAACCTTGGACCCGTGGTCCTCTAACAGCCTTATGAATAAGATTCAGAGAATCCATGACTACCTGAAAACTATTTGTAGAAATGTGTGTGTAGTGCATTTTCCTGGTTGACTCAAATTTTCAGATTCTCTGAAGGTGTACTTTTTTTAATAAAAAGAAAAAATATCCCTGAATTAAATGATATATTTGCAAAACCTTAATGTTTGCTGTATTTTTCATATGTTGCAAATATAATGAATAAAAAGTAACTCAAAAAAAAAAAAAAAGTAACTCAACACCTGAACAAGGAGTAACTGAAATCATGTAAGATTCAGCTGAGTGGCAGGCGCCACATTAATGAGCAACGCTAACTGATTAACTGCCTTCATTTTTACTGTGGGCTGCTCACGTTATTTGGAGTTGCTGGGCTCTCTGTCACAGACTGAAACAAATAAAATAAAAATAAAAAGTCAACTAATAAGGAACAAGATAATGATAAAATCAAAAGAAAATACATAAAAAGAGATCATGTCCAATCAGCTATTTGCTCCAAGTGATTTTTTTCTCTCATTTTCTTGACCTCTTGAGATGAGCCTCTCAGTCCCCCACTTTGCCCCCACTTCCTCTTCAATCTGCATTCAACAAATGTTTGCCGCATGCTCTCTGCGCATCCGCACTCCAAAGGTGGGGAGTTAAACTTGGAAACAACAGGAGGAGTATTGATTTCGCACAGACTTATTCCCCCGCAGAACAAGGCCAGCCTTACCCAGGGGCAGGCTGGGCGGCCTCCTGCTCCTGCTGGTGTCGCGTCATGTACAAGTCCCCTGGAAATGAGCCCCTGCCTAGAGGCCTCGTGTTCTCTGGCTCTGCCAGGTGCCTGCAATCCTCACATTAGTCACTAATTTTCATTAAGGCGTTGAAAGTCTCCCTGTTACCATGCAAAGGTTACTTGGGAGGGGAAACAAATTAAATCATTAGCAGAGATGAGTTCAACACATCAGCTTCACCCTGCAGGTATTGAACAAAGGATACACAGGATTGATGGCATGGCCTGGAGAAAAATTCCCGAGATCAATGGAGATACCTCCTTTCAGAGTATGAACTTTTTAATGTCGAAAAGATTCGGACCCTCTCATGACAGTGGTTTGACTTCTAGAACAATACTAGTCATCAATTACTGGGCACTCAGCACTCGAAGAAGCACTTTACACACATTTTCTCTATTAAACAACCTTGTGATGAAGGTATTTTAATCCCTATCTTACAAACTAAGAAGCTGAGTGTTCAAGGAGCTTAGGCAATTTCCCCAAGGTTACACAGGTCATGACGCATTCATAGCTCTTAGATTACAGAGCTCGGAATCTAAAGCTAATATGTTTTACTGCTTCCATTGATTCAGAGGAAAAAATACATAATGTCAAACCTGTTCTTTGTGCAGAAGTGTTCTCAATGGCTTTGAGTTGTATCGATGACACCATACTCACACCTCTGGAGAACAGCTGTGTTGGGATGAGTAAGTCTTCGTTCATTCATACCACAACCATCCTTGCTGAGTCTGTGGATTGAAGGCCCTCGTACCTCTCAAAGACATCTGGGAATTTAGAACCCACCACATTTGGGGGCTCTCACTCTAGACGATGAGTCATTAACTGGCGGACTACCTCCTCTACCTTGCAGGTACCAGGAGGTTAGAGGGTAGCCTGTAGATCTTCAGCAATGAGGTGAGGAGAAGCAATGAAGGGAATCCAAGAGAGTAAAACAACTCCAAAGTCCCTCTGTTTCTCCCCCCGCAAGACTCTCTTGACAGGTTCAATGAGGGAACAAAACAACAAAGACTGTTGGAAACTGACTGTCTTAACCGGAAGCTGAGCAGCGTCAGCAGCAGTCAGTTTGGATGGTTTAGATGGAGGAAAGCAGCTGGAAGACTCGAATGTGGGATGTGGTGAAGGAGGATGGAATGGAGCAGGAGGAAGAAGGCCACTCACTCAGTTACTAGAAACTGCGTATAAAGCCTACTCTTGGTCTCATATTCAAGGTCTACTAAATGTCTTATTGCTGCATTGAAGAGAGACAGTCACAAGGAGACTTGTAGAAAGGTAGGTTAACGGAGGAGCATCTAAACTGGTTCCAGCCGATGAACTCGCAGGTGTAGGCAGTGTGTTACATGAGGGGCAAGTTTTTCTTTAACAGCACGAGGGTCTCTAGCCCAATGAGTGGAGTTTGATAGTAGTACTTGCTACAAGTAGAAAAAGATTTTTTAATTAAAAATTAAAAAACAATTAAAAATAAAATAAACAGGTTCTATCTCAGTGTAAGCTCAAACACCTCCCATTAAAAGAAAGGAAGGGAGAAGAAGAAAGAAGGAACCATACCTACTTGACACTATGATGTCATTACATTACTACACTATTTCTTTCCTTCTGTTAACAACCAGTTTCTAAAAGGTGTTTTAAGCTTTCTGTCTTCATTTCACTGTCCTCACCCACTCTTCCATCAGTACAACTGTCTTCCACCATCGCCCCTCCAGTCATACAGCTCACCTAGGAGCACCAGCAATCTCCTCGTTGACACATCTTAAACTTACTGAGAAGTTAACCACGTGGCTTACTTGATCGACTTGTCTGCAATCTTCTTTTCAGGTTCATCCTCCTCTTTTCATTGGTTAAATGCTTATACTTCTTACATGACACACTCCCTTTATAGGGCTTCACCTTCCTAATGGCACTGTGCTGATGAGTGCAAACGTTCATCATTAGTTTAGACCTTTATGATGAGCTCGACTTCTTTGTCCACCTTCATGTGTCCGTGTGTCATGGGCATCTCAAATGAAATGTATTAGTCAGGATTAAGTGCAGCTGTAAGTGACCGAATGTAACAATCAGAGACTTACATGGGATGGAGGTTTATTTTTCTCTCACCTTGGCAGTCAAGGATAGAAAGGCAGCTCTATAATCATCAGAATCTCCAGATACTTTATCTCACTTAGTCAAAATTCTACAGAGAAACAGAGTAAGATACAGGGGGAATACATATATATATACACATGTATACACACACACACACACATTCATTCATATTCATTGTCTCTCTCTCTATATCTATATACATATAAACACACACACACATATATATAGCCATAGATAAATAGATAGAGGTATAAATATATCGAGAAATAGAGACAGAGACAGAGATGCATATTCTATATCCTATAGATTCTGAGCCATCAAAAGGTCATTCCACAACCCTAGCAAACAAGCTGCTTCAAGATGGTAGGGAATATGGTAAGACCAGAGAATTCCATGGGCAAGGTCCATCACTACCCTTTTGCTATGAAGTGAGCAACCTGAACAGAAGCAATGCTGTGTGGAATACCATGAAGGCAGATAGGCCATTCTGTAAACCCACGGATGCGACTTTGAGAGAAGCGCTGTCTAAAGGGAAGACAAATCCATATCCAGAGTAACTATCTATTCCAGGTCTAACGTAAACAGCCTGTCCCCAGGTAGCTGGGCGATCACCCCAGGGAAGGGTGCCATACCGGGAACTCACTGTTGATCTCTGCTGCTGACAGACGGGGCACTCAGCAGGGGCTACAGCCAGGTCAGTCTTGGTAAGTGTAAGTCCATGCTTCTTACCAGGATGGCCAGTTTGTTCATGAGCCCATTGAGTGATGACAGATGTGCCTGGAGAAAGAGGCTAACTGATCCATACAACGACAAATTGGCTGCCAAGCCTGAAAAGGCTATAATCATCATGGTCTCAAGATACTTCATCTCCTCTCTCAACCGTCCTCAATAAGCAGCTTCCATCTCATGGTCTAAGATCACTGTTAGACCTCTAGCCAACATGTCCACAGTCCCAAAAGTGGGACTGAGGACATGAGGGAGAGAGAGAACACTGACTGGAAGAGCTATCCAATGGTGTGCTTACATCCCACTGGCCAGAACTTAATCACATGGTCACCACCCAGATGCAAGTAAGCTAGGAAAGGCCTCCCTAAAACATGGACATTTATTTTTTAAGGGAGAAAATGGATATCTGGGGCCAGCAAGCAGACTCACTGTCCTTCAGTATTTTTCTATAACAAATTTATCCCCCTCTAAACAACAAAAGCTGTTCTCCCTCTGCTGTGGACTTTCTTGGTAGCAGCATCATTCACCAAACTGTCAGTCAGAAACCTCCTCCTACTTTGCGTGGCCAACCTCTGCTGACTCTAGTTTTCAACAGACCGAAAGTCTACCCCTTTCCTGAAATTCAAACGCCACTTCCCCAAGTCCTTTCATGACCGTGTGTCCCTTTCACAAACTCCTACCTGTTAAATACTCTCCCCTGAGTCAGCGCAGCTCCTCTTTCATCCATTTCTCATTCTAACGGCAAAGCCACTTTCTAAGCAAAGCCTGGCTCACAGGTACGTCCGATCATTCTCCAGTGGCTTCTCAAACCCCACCCCAATCAAGCGCACAGCCTTCACCTCAGCCTTATTGTTTACTAAGCCCCCCACCCCCATTTTGCCCTCCACAATTTAGTCACCCACCAGAGGTTGCTGGTTCCTCAAATACTCGGGGCACTCTTCCATCTTTTGTCCTTCCTATTTGCTGCTCATTATGTTGACTACCTCCCTCCATGCCTACTACTGACGTCCTAACTCCTGCTCATTCTTCAAGGATCAGCTCAGGTGTCATCTTTTTCAAGAAGCCTTCTGTAAAGGCCATAGATTATGAAATGTTGTCTTCCTACAGCATCTCTATCACAGGATTTTTCACAACACATTATAGTTAATTATTCTCCCCCAGACTGCCCTCCTCAGACTCTAGAGAAGGAACAGAATCATTTGTCTGCATATGTCCAGTTCTTAGTATAGTATCTAGCATATCATCCTTCTGCAACAAATAAATGAGTTCATTAAACAGGATTCTGGCTCTCTTGCCTATCACACAGATTTCTTCTCCATTCAACACCTGAGCACCCCACAATCCTGTTCCTAGTTTGTTACCCTGATTCATGCCAGCTTGTCCTGACACTGCTGCTCACGAGAATGCTAGACCAGGATGACCTACCAGTCAATGACCTCTGCTCTGACTCCTATCCTTTATAGGCTTGTCTCCTGCACACCAGACGCATCCATTCATAGCACCTGGAACTACTGGAAAAGACTACATGAAATCCTATGCTCAATCTTTGTTCTCGAAGACTTTATTGAATCTACTAATCTAATAACAACGAAGCATTTAATCACTGAAAAGCAAATACTTGTTGAGCATTAATTAACTCAAAAATATTTACTGCGGCCCTCCTTTGTGCTAACTACTGTGTTCAATGCTGAAGATGCAATGATGAGAAAAAACAATTCCTCCTCTAATGGAGCTTCTAGCTTAGTCAGGAGGATGGCATTAATGAAATAACTGCATAAATAAAAGTTTAACTGCCAATATAAAGAAGCACCTTCAATGAAATGAAGGTAATTCACTGATTGCTAGTATTAAATAACTGTACTTAGGTGGAGAGGTGAGGGAGGTTGGTGGGAGAGGTCGTGGGGGGAGTCAAAACATCTGAAGGATGAATAAACATGGACTAGGTGGGAGAAGGGGAGATAACGACAGGAGCAAGGAGAGAGGGAGAGCACTGAGATGGAGGGGATGGCATGTGCAAAGGCCCCGTTGTAGAAGGGCCTTTCCCAGTACCTTCAAGAGGAGGTTATGTAACTGGAGCACACATGTGATGAGAACAGAGAAGTGACAGCTGGTGATCCTGGCAGAGCCACAACAAGCATATGGGTCTTCAAAACAGAGGTAAAACTGAGGTACTTTGGTGAGATGGGGAATGAAGGGGAAATCATGTCCTCGTAGGTGGAAGATGAGTCCAGGGAAGAATACATAGGGCATGATCTGTAACTTCAATGAGCTTACAATTAAGAATTAGATCTCTTGACACATGTACGATTAGGTATCAAGTAATGGCTGAACAATTTGCTAATGATTCAAGGAGCCACAGGACTTCAGAGATGGGCTGAGTCTTTCACCAATTCCCCTGAAGTTTGTAGCCTGGCAAGCACCAGAGTGGATAAGCCTTCTAATATGAAAATGCACTTTATTTTACTGTATGTTCATCTGCCCAGGGGATCTTTCATGGGTATTTTTCTTGAACTAAAAATAATTGAAAGAGTTGTAAATGGGGACTGGGGGATTCTCAGAAAGGAATTATAAAACAGAGTCTGTCCCACGCTGCAAAGCCCAAACAGGATCTTTTCCAGAAAGATTACGTTTAATTAGTTCCCAATTTGCTTCTAGTAACAGAAGGGATTTAACAGTTTATGGTAATAATATGCAAAAGGTTGAAATGCTCTTGAAGCATATGCTGAAATCTGCCACTGAACAGAGTGTGAGCAGCTACTGGCATTACTGGTGCACAAGGGCACTGTGAGAAGTGTGCCCTTCTCTCCCAAAGTCACTAGGCGGCAGTGGCAGTGACCTTTAGGGGTCTCTGCCTAGGCAAGGGGGTATGACTGTCCACAGTCAGGCTGCACTGTCCTCGGTGGACATATACTAAAGTCCTGGCCAAGCTCTGCAAATGAGAATACAATTCTTAATGAAGAAGTAATTGTAATAATAATAACTAATTCTTAATGAATGCTTATTACAGAATGGGATCTGTTCTACATAGTTTATATGTATTAACATATTTAATTATTAAGAAAACTGTACCAAGTAGGTACTATTAGCTTTGTTTTGTAAATGAGGAATGAGACACAGAGGAGTTAAGCCACTTCCCAAGGCCTCATAATTAGGTAACAGAGGAGCTGGGATTAGAACCCAGGTGATCAGCTCTGAAGTCCACATTCATAACAAACACACTACAGCGCTCTCACTCATGGACCTACTTCAGGTGGCTGATATAAGAACACACTGTGCTTACGTGGAAGGAGCCGGGAACAGTGCCTGGCCCCTAACAGTGCCCACATTTGCTTTTAACAGTTTTTCTCCAGCTTACTTTAGTCTGCTCCCCCGCTTCTGGTCATCTCTTGTTTTCTTCTACTCTGACTTCCTCTTGATCCGAATGACTCCCAAGAACTACAACATGATCACTTAATGTTTGTTAACGAGCTGCTTTTTGTCCATTTCTTCCATCTGACTGTTAGGGCAGGGAGGAGGAGGAGCAGGAATTCACAAGCCCGCTGATAATGGAGGAACTGTAGGAGTGAACACTCCCGGGGACAATGAACTTCACACGGCAGCTGACCCAGGATGGTGCTGTGTGGACGTGATATACTCCAGGAAAGCAAGAAGCCTTGAGAGGGTCATGTCGCTCCATCTGTCACAGACATGAGTTTCTATGTGGTTTCCCAAGGCTGGGGGTTAAGGGGTTAAGATGCTAAGACAGACACAAAAACATACGAAGCATGGATTCCTGAAAGGGAAGTTCAGAGATGTGGGAAGAGAAATCAGAAGCAAGCATGGGGCAGTTTCATGTCATGACACTGTGACACAGAGTTAATAAAAAGGTTGTGGTTATAGGTGACAGGGGAGGTAATGACATATTGACTAGGGGACCATGATGACTTGAAGGCAGGGATGAAAGATAACCTGTGTATGTCCTTCCAGGATGAGTGAAATGATAATCTCTCAGAATCAAAGATCCCCAGCCTTGACTTTTTTCTGCTAAGGAAATAGACAATACCAGCAAAAGACAATATCTTTGTCAAAGGTCTAGCTGTGGGGCTAGTTAGCTCAGAGCGACAAGCTGCAAGTATGACTGAGAAGTAACAAAGGAGACCTTGGAAACTTTGGGAACAACGTCTTCCAAGCAGTGAGCCGCTGAGGGTCGAGACTAGGGGAGGCCTAGGGTTCTGAGGGTATTTTTCACAGACTGCCACACTGCGTTTGTGTCGTGTGAGGACAGATTGCTATTCTGCAATGGACCCTGATGGACACACAGCTGGAGGAGAACCAGCAACCGAAACTAATAACAGAGCCGCCTGGAGCACAAGCACAATGGATGTGGAAGTCATGGCGGACGACACGAGCCCGCAGGAGAAACATGATGCTGACTCCTCCCGCCTCTCCCTCTCTCCCCCCATGAGCTGTGATGGCTGCGATCAGCATTCAAGGGAGCTCAGGTACGGGGCGGAGCGCCCTGAAATTCACTCCTGGCCCTGGTGTGGCTGGTCTCAGCTCTGTAGAAAGGCTTTTATTTTGCCTTCGAGTCACATTTCCCCAAAGTCAGAAATATTGTAAGATAGCATTCATTGTTAAGTTCTTACTATGCACCAGGCAACTTCACGTCCAATATCTCATTTAATCTTCACCACGATCCAATGTGGCAGTGCATTCTTCTAAAAATATTTCCATTTTTACACATAAACAAATGGAGAGTTTGAGAACACGAAACTCAGCCACGTTGCACAGAACTATGAATCAAATCAAGTTCCGTTTGATTCTAAAATGTGGGCTCTTGTCCCCTCTGCTCTATTGTTTCTTGGCTGGTTGTTTTGAGTCATTAGAGTGTTAGGGCAGAAGTTTCTATTCTAGCCTATTACCAGTGAACTTGTAGGTCATAGTTCTATTCCAACAACAGTGTCTACCCCTGCTCTTTGTGTACCATAGTATGCAAACATTTGCAAATATTTGGAAGCTTACAACCCTCTAGAGAGTGAAATACAAATTTGAGCAGGATTATTTTAGCTAGATCCTATGCAAAGTGACTTATTTTTTAATTCTTCCAAGGATAATCTTCCAGGACAATTTAATATTTACCAGAAGCCTATTATTTGCCTGGCATGGTGTCAGGAGCTACAGATAAACAACCAATAAGCCAGAGAACTTGGACATCATCAGAGACCAATGACGCTCAATCCCAAATCTTCCTTTCGCACAGATACTTTCCCTCCTATAGCTTCACCTCAACAAAGGGACTGCTGGGAGTTTTCTTAACTCTTCCTGCTCTTCTTGGAGACACTCAGAATCCTCACCCTTCACCCATGAAACAAAAGATGCCTAAGGCTTGGGGACTGAGTCCTCCCAACTGAGCTATGGTTGCCATGGAGACTTCCTCTCCTTCCTTCCCCACTTGAGCCATTGCTACCACTTGGATCTCAGCTGACCCCTACCCCCGACCCTAACCCGGTTCAAGGGGGTGGGATTGCGCTGGGAGCAGGTATGCTCATGGTATGTGAATCTGGAAAATGCAAATACAGTATCGTGGACGAGACAACAGGGTTTTAAAAATAGATTTTAATCTTCATCTACATTCTCTAAAAAATAAAATGTGGTAGTCTAAATTAATAACCTGTCTATGCTTTATAATATTTTTCTATGGGAAAATAAATTTTGAATTCCTAACATCCAGCTTCAAGACAAAATAAATGAGATTTCTTCATTAATTGTGGGCTGGCTTCACACGCTATATTTTTTAAATTTATTTTTCCTATGGCAGTACACAAATGGCTGGAACTGGTATAAATAGCTAATTAGAGAATCTAACGGAAATAGAAAATGGGAGACAAAATTCAGTGAGAATAAGCAAGTTGTCTCAGATCACCGAGCAAGTCCATCGGGGATGCTCACAACAGGACAGAATAAGCTTTGCCGGGGGCAATGCTTTGGCCCCCAACTTCCACTCTGCTAAAGGAACCCTTCTGCAGCACATGTACAGAGCCCACCAAAAGGAGTAAAATGAATAAAATCTTGTGGCCGTTTCTAGGACATCCTCTCTTACCTTCAACATACACAATCACTGAGGCAGGATCATTATGCAGATATCCGAAAGAAATACTTTTCTCGTTGTCTTGATTTTTACTCAGGTGTCTGCTAAAAAGGTAATAAAAATATTTGGCTAGACGACTTTGTCAAAATGGTGCTGAAACTTCTTTTTCAATCGGTGGAAAAACGAGAAACACAAACTCATATATATGTATATGTATATGTATATGTGTGCATGTGTGTGTACATATATATACATATATATATATATATATATATATTCCCCCCCCCTCTGTTGGAGAGGAACAAGGTTCATTTCTTATTTTGAGAATCATGACAGTATCCAGCACATGATGACTGGGGCCAATTCTTTGTAAGAGGATTTATATGAAAGAAATCTGAGATATTTCTTCTAAGTCAAGGCTTCTAATCAAGACACCAAAACCAATGCATTGATTTTCTAAGAAGTAGTCTTGGCAAAAAGAGAGGCTCAGGTCAGTCTATGTTCAACCAACACTTTCTGACTCTTGGCCTGAAATGTCAGCTATTTTATTACACCTTAAGAGAAGAATAAAAACAAGAGAGGAAGAAGGTCACATTATACCCATTATCTGTCACTGGTGTGGATTTACTTTTAGGTGATATAAGGGAACCTACTGGCAAAAAAATTCAGCTACGACTGGCAGTGGACAATGAATCTCCTCTGTGTATATACCTGTTTATTTGGACTTTGTACATTTTTTACTCTCAGGCCTTGTTTTAAAAACTTGAAATCAGCTAGTTTACCTAGATTTCCTTTTCTGTCTTTCTTTTTTTTTTGTATGGATATATCTTGGGCTGTATAACTAGGATTTTTTTCTGTTGTCTGTCAGCTGAGGGCTTTTATGAAGGAATGACACTGCCACCAGGATAAAAATCTGTCTTAACTCTTCCCCAAAGATGGTCTTACTCTCTGTATTTCTATGCTCAAGATGCCTTTCCTGTGTTTGCTGATCTGTGTCTGTCTTCTGAACCTGTCCATGCAGATTCACATTATTTCAAGACTCATCTTGGTAAGAGAATCCTTAGATAAGCCCCTCCTTGCTTAGAGCTAGAAAAAATTCTAGGCACTACTCAAACAAATGTTATTTCACAAGGAAAGGTTTTATCTTTGGTCATGATGAAACCAAGCAGAGTCCTGTGAGTTCCCTCCTCCACCCCAAACACAAAGGCCCTCCATGTCCCCTGCCTCTTGTTTATAGAAAAACTGGATTCTCCCAGGCCTCCCTGAGTCACAAGGAAGCATGCTCAGTTAATGATTAGGACAATGCAGTCATAGAATCTTCCAGTGTCTGATGCACATTCCTGAGTTGTTTTACAGATACTCTAACTCCCACCAGAGGGAAAAAGCTAACTGCATCATGACCATATTGTAACCATGACATAAGCTGCTCCATCTCGACCCGTACTAAACCTATGGCTAACATAATTCCAAGAACTGGCCTCAAGAGAACGGGATTAACACTATTGCTCAAAATAATCTGTATCTTTGTGAGCATCAAAATAATTGTCTCTTGCACTGCCTATATAAGTAAGTGGGCAACTAAAATTGTCAGCAAAGAGAGATGCTACAAACCCATGTTGACATCTTCCACTCCACAAATATGGTGCCCTATGTCAGCATGAAGAAGGTACAGAAAATGGACCTTCATCCATGATCCTAAAGAAATGGAATGATGTCTGACCAAGGGGATTTGTAAGCAACTTTTTGCAGAAAAGAACTCTGTAGGAAAGAGATCTCTGCAGGAGGCCCCTTTATTTTGTCACTTTAGCAAAGCTATACTGTAACTAATCTTAAACCAGGCACTCCTATACCCTACTCAGCTGTGGCCCAAACAGATCTTTCTTTTGATTACACAATACTTTACCTAACCTGTTGGTTTTTCCTTAGAGCAAAGAAATAGAAATGAAGAAAAACTAATTAAAAACCAACCAGATATTTTCCCCAGCTTCCCCTTCAGTAATCTTGTAAACAATCTGTATGAACAATATAGTAACTAAATCACAAGATGTTGACAGGTCTGCATGCAGTGGGAGATGGCAATGAATCTGAGCCCCTACTTCAGTGATTAACTGAGATTATGTCCCCATCTTCCCTTTAAAAACTTTCATGGTCAAGCAGAAGCTTTGGAGTTGGTTCTGAGACCTGTCTTCTCTCCAGATTGCCAGTCTTCTGATAAAAGCAACCTTTCTATTCCTACCAGCACTTGTCTCGAGTATTAACTTTTAGAGCGGTGAGCAGCCAGACCTGTGTTCTGTACCAATGAGATGCTCCCTACAAGTACTGGAAACCAGTAGTCCTTCAATATAAAGCCACATGAAGCAACTTGATAATATCGCAACAGTTTGAATTCAGACTCCAACACTGTATTTGAAATGGGAACATGTGCCTGGGTTTTCAACTGTCTCAAAAGTATATTTCTGCTCAGGAGGCTAGGGAGAAGCCCTAACATGACTATTAACTCTGGATGTGATAGGTAGCCTTGCCCTGAGCTCGACTGTCCCCAGGAGGCGGATCTGTGCATAGTTGGTCCCATAAGACAGAAAGCTGTCCTTCAGGGGAGAGGAAGGGAACAGTTGCTCACTTGGCTTGATATGAAAGCTGATTTTGTATCACTTGTGGAGATCCACTGACTGACTGGCTATTTCTCTTCTGATTGTCAGTAAAAGTCCAGCTTCCCTGAAGAACTTGTAGGTTGTTTGGCTGTATCTGCCTGCTCATTTCTGCCATCAGAGTAATTACCAAAGCCCACACGGAGTAGGAAAAAAGATAACTCCTGTTTGACAAAGGATCGTTGTATTTTGCCCCCCTCAATGGACCTCTGGAGGGCAGGAGGTGGCAATAAATTTTGCTTGTGCGTGTGTATTTTCTGTGAGGCTGGCTGTGTCAAGTCCCATTCAAATAGTGGGGGGGGGGGGGGGAAGCTGCTTATGACTGTATCCTTGGAAAATTGCTATGTGATTCTCAATCAGACTAAGCAAGGCCCCTTCAACTAGTAAAATGCCCCATGTTAGCTCTTTCTGTCCTAAACTGACCTATTCTACCAAGTTGCAGCTCATGAGCTGATAGAGTCAACAGAACAGTCATGAAAGAAATATTTTGATGGAAAAACATTTTTTAAAAGGGTAGGTGATGGATTTAAGTAGAAGTTGGAAATTTTACTGTTTGGAGACTAGCTTAGAATCCTTAATCTCCTTTCCATCTTGGCTGTAAGTTTGAATCTCATTTCTATACCCTTTCCATTTTCCTTATATTTGGTAGGTATATTTTTCATCGTCAGTGAGTAATTTTTTGTGTTCTTAGCACATCCATAAGAGGAGTACATACTTCAGGCAATTTTCTAGACAGCTGATTGGCTGAAGCTCCGTGTCACTAGAGGAAGAGGGCGAGATCTTCCCCTCCGGCCTCCCATAACAATGGTCCTATGAGTGATAAGATGGGAGATGGGCTGAATCTGGAAGAATTACGAATCTGCTTATACTGTGGAGAAATATTTGGACAAATACAAACTTTGTGATGGCTTCTTCTTCTGAGTGGTCTTCCAGGTGCTTCACTGGCTACTCCTAGGATGGCAAAGTCATGGAATCCAGAGTCTTAGCTTAACCTATAAGCCAAGAGGGTGTCTATTTCACATGATGGATCCTAGGGAAGCCAGGCTTACTAACAGTGTGATTCTAATACCTACGAATCACAGCCCTACACTACAGGTGACATGGGATAAGTTAGAAAAGGGAAAAAACAAAGAGCAGTGTAATTAGGAGTTATTGTCCTGGCTTCCGTCTTCAGCGTTTCCTTTCACTATTATTCTTAGGCAGTGGATATTTATGAAACACTAAGATCTTTGCTCAGATGACGTCCATCTGCTTCATCACCTTATTTCCCACCTGAAGCTCTGATCTCCTGACAGTGATGTCATAGGCATTTCTGCCCAAAGTTAGTTATAATTAGGGCTCCAGGTGAAAAATTAACAGCAGGAACAGATGGGACCATAAGAGGCAAAGAGTCTGCTCACATGCAAATTTCATCAGTGCCTGCCGACTGTAGAAAACTATAGATCAACAGGGAGGCTCCGCTCAGAACTGAGACTTCTGCGTGATGTGGAGAGTTTGCTGGTGTCACATGCCCTTCCTCAGGCCATCGGGGAACACTTTTCTTCCTGTTCATAAGGGAGGGCAGGCCGGGGGAAAGCGCAGCACCCGAGCTTCCGGCGGCGAGCACAGACATCTGGGTGGGTGCAGCACAGCACAGACATAAAGAAGTGGGGCTGGCTTGTGTGCCTGCGAGGGAAGAGCTGCAGCCCAGGAGCTGTCAATCTCGATTAGCTCCTTTAAAGAACTTGTGTGTGTGACATAAAATAAAAATAATACAGTCGTGTGAAGTGGAAGGCAGTAATTGCAGATTCTTCTCAATGGGTGTTTTATGTTACTGGGACCCTGTATTACTGAAATCACTGCATTACTAGTTAAGTGTAAAAAATATAAGGTCTTGTATTTGTTAATGTACATGGTTCCAGGAAGCCTGAGGGATCAGTTCAGGACTTGTAGGAACAGGAAATAAGAGGAAAAGGTAGAGTCGCATGTAAATAGGCTTTGCATCAGGATAGCCTATCTGAATTCACCATCCTCTTCCCACCCCAAATTCTATGTCAACTGTAATTATTTGTTCTCCCTCACACAGGTTTGGCAGATTCTACCAGTATACAGTGACTCATATCCAAACGTTTGTCTTTCTTCTATTTAATATATTCGAATCCCTTATTTTCTTCTATAGCGGTTAAACTAGCCTTTTTATTTTGTTGTCTCCCTCTTCTAATCTACTCTTACAAAGAACTCCCAGAACTAGTTTCCTGAAAGATAGTTTTGGTCATAGCTTTTCCCTGTCTGGATCCCACCCAGAGCGCTGAATCAAACTAGGATATGTAAATATTTATAATCAGTAGAATGGATAAAAAAGCTGTGGTATATCCACAGAGAAATGAGAACACACTTTAAATACACACAACTATGCAATAACGATTATCATAAAAAGTATAATGTTGAGCAAAAAAAGTACATATTGTTATCATTCCAGTCATATAAAGAGCAGAAACAAGGAAAACTCGTCTATATTGTTCGAAGACAGGGAAGTGGTTCCTCTTATGCTCTTGCAAGTCAGAGCGGATGGACAGGAAGGGAGCAAGACAAAAGCTGATGAAGTACTGACAACATTCTGTTCCTTAATGTAGATACTGGTTACATGGGTTTGTTCAATTTGTGAAAATTTACTCAGTCGCCCAATTTAAAAATGTCCACTTTCCTGCATGTATATTATACTTCACAAATAATTTAAGTTAAAAAACCAAAGGAAAAACATGCCATAGTATTCAAAGCTTTTTCTCAATTTTACACTAGTTTCTTCAAAGGGGGAACAGCATCCTATTCACTTTTGTACCTCTGGCATTTACATAACTGTAGCTGTTACATAACATGTTTTAAATAAAAAAGTAAATAGATGGGGGAATTCCACAAAGATGGCAGTTGTGGTGGCCACATTGTCTTTGGTCTTCTTGAATCCCTGCGTAAGAATAAAAAAACTAGAGAGGACAATTAAAAACCTCTGTACAACATTTTCCCCCATGTAGAGACCAAAGACTGATAACACGAGGCCTACCTTGGCATGCGTGTGGGAGAAAGCAGAAGGAATCAACAGGTTATGAGATGAACCTTGGAGTAAAAAAAAAAAACCTCCAAAACAGGAAACAGGCCTTAACTCAAAATTTCAAAATTCCAGGGTAAATTTAAGGACTCCAACAGTAGTGAGTACAGGAAAGGCTCATGGAGCGAGCCGAGAAGACTGGGGCAGTCTAGCCCTTATGAACTCACGAAAGTGACTTGTCCCACATGAGGTTAAACTGCTGTGAGAGAAAAGGAGATTGAGCAGAGGTGGGACAAGATAGAGAAAGGAGTGAGACTATCCCGACAAAAGTGGGGGCAGAAAACAGAACCAGGAAATCTCAGAATGCAAACCATCATATTTTTGGACTTTCAACAAAAGTCACAGAAGGTCTTTTGTGAAGAAGAGCTGTCTAATTTGAACATACTTCTAAAATTTCAGGAAATTCATTCAAATTCAAATTCATTAATTTGAGCATCAAAAAAGCTTGAGATCAAATTCCATATAAGGTTACCATGAAACCAAAATGAGAAAAAAAAAGGAAAAGAATAATATTCCTATAAACAAGAAAAGAATATTATCAACGTATGATCAAACAAAGGAGGGAGGTGTAAAATTGTTTTTAAAAAACCTGCAAAAATTAGCTAAAATGCATATAAAATGATTAAAAGTAAAGAGCAACATAAATCAGAATAAGAAAATTCAAAAAATGAGGAGTAAATTCAAAGATTAAAAACAAAAGAGAATACGTTATAGAAGGGAAGACTAAACTAGAAGAAAAACAAGAGAATGATCACAGCAAATAATGCCTTAAGAGAACAGAAGTTTAAAAAAATTCATAAATCAAAAAGAAATAACAATAATTTGAGAGAAATGGACAAGTTGCACAGAGAAGTTCCAACATATAAATAGCATTTCCTGAAGAAAATAAATATAAAAGCTAACAAATACTACAAATTTTAGCTCATAAATAATTTTATAGAAAAAAGACTTAAAATAATAAAAAGCACATCCTATATCTAAGACTACCAATTGTCACCCAGGCACAGCCTAATAAATTTCCCGGATTTTAAGGAAAGAAAATCTTTTGGTCATCTAAGCAAAAAGTTCTTTTGACCTAGAAAAGAAAGAAAACCAAATTATCATCAGATATTTGAACAGATGGTTTATGCCAGAAAAATACTGAGTAATGTATTTTAGACAAAGACAATGTGAGACTAGGATTTTATAACAAACAAAAGTGACCTTCAAGTATATAAGACACAGACTGCTACCAGCATGACAGAATTCATGTAATATTTTCATATTGTCTCGAGAAGACCTTCCTAAGGAATCTTCCAGAGAACAGACTTCAGACAATCAGAATTACTAGAGACACCAACATAAGGTGAGTATCACTTGTATAGAGTACCGTACATCCATACATGACTTACGAAATTCAGACTAAATGAGGAAGGTTCCCTTTCCTCCACACCCTCTCCAGCATTTATTGTTATTTTTTAATGTATAGATCCTATCAGCTCTGTTTCTCTGGAGAACTCTGGCTAATACACTAGCCTTTGTCTTGGACAGAGATATTATCTTTCAAGGCTACTCACTATACAAATACCTTCAGAAGACAGTCTAGAACAAAGATGGTCACACCACTGCTCTCAAGACTTTCAGAAGCACAACAGATCCATGGAGATTTATTTCCCAACAATAATACCAAAGCTAAGTAAAACCTTAGAGTCTTGAATTTGAGTTGGAGATATCAGTAAATAAAATGATAAACAATAAACTCGCAACAAGCCATATATACATATTTTTCCTCCCTACTTCTATCCATTTGAAGTTTAGAAGAATATAAACAAACTAATATCAATAGCAAGTCCAGACTCTGATCTTAGTATCTTTTTTCCATTACAGGCACTAAAATTTCTTGGTAAAATGGCTGATTCCTGGTTTAGGCCTAGAATATCTTGACATACCAGAGAACATGGAACATATTAAGGACTACCAGGGTGATGCCAAAAGCATACAGGAGGCAATTCAGAAAGGCTTCTACTTGGGGCAATTTGAGTTTTAATGAGGGTGAGAATTCCAAAGGATTCAAACTCAAGGTAAATTGGCCACCTTCTGAAGTTGACAGGGAACAATTCATTATCTTGAAAACTGGATAAATAAAAGGAAAGACATGCCATTATCTTACCTTTCTTATATGAACTGATGATACTATTGGATAATCAAGTGATTAGCCACAAATTATATAAGCAATTAATGGCTGAAAGAACTAGGTCCGATTCCCTTCCCATCGAATACATCGATGTGTATATACTGTATCGTAAACGTTTAATATGACCCTGACAGATTCACTTTTTCTTTACGTCCTAGGTAAAAGATCTCAGATTCTTTCTACGTCAGAAGTAGTCTTTACAGTCAGGATAGACTAAGTTTTGGAATGATAGTAAATATCTCCCAGACTCCAATGGCTTAACCCTACCTTAGAGGTAGAGTTCTCACTCCTATTACCAGAATTTTCCCAAAGAAAGAAACTGCTCTTTGCAGTTACTTGTGAACAGACTAACAGAGAAACAACAACCTTGAACACTGTTAGTTGTTTGTGTCAGAGGAAAAGAAAGTGCTAAAGGTTCTCACTTGTACAAGATACAACTGAATGCTTTAGCATGCAAGTAAACTCATCACTTAGGCTCACAACCCATTTGAAAAGCACTAGTTACATTGCCCCAGCCAACCAAAGAGAAGCCAAAAATGCAATCCTACTGTGTGCTCAAAAGGACGGAAAACTGAACATCATTGGCAAATGGCATTAATGACTCCTGAAATATTTAACTTATCTCTTGGCAGTTCTTAACCACTTGACGTAGGAAGTAATGTTGACCCACTGTGTGTGATCCTGGTATTAAAGGATGCTTTGTTTGTCAGCACTTTTTCTCTGGGGATGTGCTTACATCATACACTAAGTAAACATGACTCTAAGAAATATATGGTATTTCTTAACAATTGTTGATTCCAAAGAGAAGTGAGCTCAGTGGGTCAAAGTGACTTCCTATGTCAAGTGGTTAAGAACTGTCAAGAGGTAGTTGGACGTTGAGTACCTATCTTGGATTCCTAAAGAGAATCCCGCTGTCCCAGCAGCCAAAGCTCACTTTGCTGTCTTAAGTCGTCATCTTTGTAAGATCTTGGATACGTCAGTGAAGGAGCCAAAGTTTCTCATCAGCACACCAGGATTCTCCTGTCCCTCTGTCTCCACCCCTGTGTAACTACTTCATTTGGTCATTCCTATTCCTTCTATTTGCTCTTACACCACTTTCTGTAAAATAATAACAATGATAATAATAATCTGATAATGTTGAGTGGAAAGATCAGGGCACAAAATAGTACACATGTAAGACTGCAACCATGCAAAATTAGGTATGTGAGTGAAGACTGAAAGGGAACTTTTCAAACCAAAATGCTTTCCTCCTAGTTTTCCAAATTTTCTAAAACCTAAAATCATTAACACAAATTTAACTGAAAAATCATTATGTAATACCAGTACATAGAGTACCTCTCTTAGGAATATTTCCATTTGAATAGATTTTTTTTGTTTTTCTCCTTTCCTAGAACTACCAGAACAACATTATCATGTGAATATTGGCCTCCTCTCTCTCCTCCTGGAGGTGACACTGTGCCACCATATAACTACATTACCTTATAGAGAAACCCAGAGAGGTGCAGCATCAATTTTTACTCCAAACTTTCTCCCCAACTCCTCCTCTAACCTGTACATGGACTATGAGAGGATGCTTTTCTTGGGGAGAACTTGGACAGAAACCAGGAATTGCTTTACACATAAAAGTGATTCTACAGGAGAAGGGTATAACTCAGAAGCATAGTGTGTGCTTAGCATGCACAAGGTCCTGGTTCAACCCCCAGTACCTCCAATAAATAAACAAGCAAACAAACAAACAAACCTAATTACCTTACTGCCCAAAAAAAGAAAAAACAATTTTTTAAAAAGTGGTCCTATATACTGAATTCTTTCTCCCTATTCAGAGACTCACAAACAGTTGGATCTGAGAAAGGTCTCAGGGATCGTTTCTAGAACAACCTCTGCTTTTTATGTAGGAAGGTGTGGTAGACACTCTTAAGTTGGCTAACTCAACGCATCATCACAGCCCCTTTCTTCCGCCTGCCTCCACAGAGATGGGAAAAGCTCAGTAGCTAATCTCTCAGCCTCCCTTGCAGCTGGGGTATTCACGTGATTCTGCCAAATAAGTGAAAGTCTGCTTGGGAGAGGTGTGCTACAAAACACATCATTAAACTGATGGCACTTTAAAGAGTGGTGGGCATGACGTTATTAACAAAGCTTCAGAAGACCCCCGGACTTCTGGGAGCCACACATTTGATAACCTAAGGCAGGAACCAAGTCACGAGAGGATGGGAGGAAACATAAACACTTTTCCCAAATATACCAGAAGCAGAGTGGCTGCCCAGGGAGGAGGACAGCGGGGAGTGGGAAGGAGGCTGACATCTGGGTGGAATCTGGATGACTTCGGCCAATCAGGCAACATCTCTGGGCCTCGTGGCCTTCATCTTAAAAGGTTTATCATTAATGATTTCTAGGGTCCCTTTAAGTCCTGAAGCTCTATAAATTTACCTATGGAACAACTGTCCTGCTTTATCTAATACACAGGAAAGTTTCCAAAGTTTAGTAGGAATCGTAAGAGCCCAGAGATCAAGTTCAGGGAACAGATGCAGAAATAGGCAGGACCAGAGGGCCAAAACATAGCTGAGAGCCAAGAAGCTCAAAGGTCAAGAAAGCAGGAGTGAATCAGGAATTAATCTAGGAAACTGGCAAATGAAAGGATCACATCTAGAAAAAGTTAATGCAGTAATTGGTCAGCAACTCAAGCCAGGGTCTTGGTGACAGCCACGGGCAACAGATGTGAAACGAATATTAATTTAAGCATCTCTGAAATACCTCCCAAGCTATTTATAGCTTCTCAGGGGAAAGTTAAAGCAGAACAAGACCAAGTGAAAGAGGAAAAAACACTGCAGGGAAAATAAATGGCGTAAGTCGACCTCTTTTTATCTCCAGGAAGGTGCCACTGAAGGAATCAAAGAGCAATGCATTCTGATATGCATATATGTATTCCATACCTATAAAAATATCCACGTGTCAAAGGGAAGGCGCGGGCTGTCTCAGCACTGTGAGTTACGGGGAGACAGAAGCAGATGCACAGCAAGTTAAAGGGCTGGTTTCGCTGCCTGCATTGTCCTCTCTTCCTGCAGTTGGATTCCAGGGAATGTTTAGCATAATATATAGTAACCAGCTCTCTGCCCTCCAGCACATCAGCAGAAAGGGGATATTTACAATTGAATAGCAGTCAGAATGGGGCCCTAAAGAGCAGAACTACTGCAGTCAGTTCATTATTTACAGTTCCAACAACAGGGCTCATTGTTCCCCTTGTGGCTTCTCAGCCATCCTGGTAAGTAAGCTGTCTCAGAAAGGCTTCAGCAGGGACCCTCAGATGCTCACAACTCCCCCTGAGTAACAAGACTGACCTCACATATAGACAGGGCAAGCAACTTCCAATGTTGCACAAATACAAGGCCCTCCAAAGACCCCTCAATCAAAAGTATCCGTTAACTTCCTGCTGCCTGACCCCAATGCCTGAAAATCTTCCTCTGTAGCGCTGTGTCCCTTTGAGTTAAGATACTGTATGTTCCCTGTTCAAAAGCAAACGTACTTTAAACCAGTATAATCTATTTAATATCTTAGTGAAACCTTACCAGATCTGATCTAGTTTTAAATCACTTTTTTTTAGTTGGGCAGGTACATGGAGACCCTGCAGAACAGGGTTAGCTAGCAAAGTATGGCCCATGGACCAAATCTAACCAAATACTTGTTTATAAAGTCGAACTGGGACACAGCCTCACTCTTTCGGTTACATATTGTCTATGCCAGAGCCGAATGGTTGCAGTACAGCTTGTATGGACCAAGATGAAAATATTTACTATCTGGTCTTTTACAGAAAAATTTCCCAACCCTTAATATAGAATGACCAGATAGCTAATATTTTCTTTCATGATGTGGTCCTTGGACAAACAACACAGGCATCAGCTTGGAACAAGTTAGGAATTCAGAATCTTGAGCTACATCCCAGGTTCAGAGAATAAGAATTTGCATTTTAACAGAAATTGCAAGGGATTTATTTGTACAGTGAAGTTAAAGAAACACTGCTAAAACACGATAGACGAACTATGATTCTTCAAAGAAAACTATGAACAATGAAGTTTGATAATCCCATTTCAATCAGATAAGCACCAAATTGTGCAACTGTGAAAATAAATAATATTCAGAACAATATTTATTAAGTGCTGCTCACTGTGCTACAAAGACACTGAGAATCCCGAGGAAGATGGCAGAGCCCCAGACCTCAGAGAATCCCCAGCTTAATGAGAGAGTCAAATGTCTCAACAGCTACAGTTTACACAGACATGTAAACAAAATGCTGCAGGATTCCAAATACTGTGTGGACGCACTTCACTGCAGAGATGCTATTTGAGATCAGACTGGAGGCATATGGGAGAATTCCACAGGCAGGCAGCTCTGAACCAGCGTGAGGGGAAAACGCATGCAGTAATGAAAGGACAGGCCATGTTTGGGGAGCTGAGCGGGGCAGGTTCTGACAAGGCTCCCCACGATCACACCCATATTCCTGGCTCACAGAAACTAGGAGATAATATATAGTATTGCTGTTTTAAGCTAATAAATTTGGGGGTTAATACACTACTCAGCAATAGATAAGTGTGGTAGGCTAAATGATGCTCCCCAAAGACATGTCTACATCCTAACGTCCAGAACCTACGAATGTTGTCTTACTGGCAAAGACTTTGCAGGATGTGATTAAATTGAAGAACTTGAGTTGGGGGAGGAGATGATCTTGGACTCTCCAGATGAGCTCTAAATGGAATCACAAGTATCTTTATAAGAGGGAAGCAGAGGGAAAAGCACACAGAAAGGAAGGCAATTGTGACCACTGAGGCAGGGGAAGGAGTGATGTGGCCCAAGTCCAGGAATGCTGGCAGTCACCCGCTTCTGGAAGAGGCAAAGAACAGATTCTCATGTCCAGGGAGAGTATGGCCGTTCTGACACCCTGATTTCCATCCAGTGATACTCGTTTTGGACTTCTGGGCAACAGAATTGTGAGCATTTGCTCACAACATTTCCGTTGTTTTAAGTCAGCCAAATTTGCGGCCATCTGTTACAGCAGCCATAGGAAACTGATGCAATTACTAATACAGAAACTTTGACAAGTGCAGTGTGGGTGGTGTGCAGGATACACAGGAGGACTTTCACAGAGAAGACTCTTCTGAGGATGCAGACCAATCAGCCCTTTGTAGTGCTAAATAAATTCTACGTAATAAGTTATAGACAGCTAATTCCAGAGGGTGGGAAAAGCAGAGTTAAGTGATGGAAATGTCCTGATTAGATTATTTTGAAGCTCACTCTGGTGGCATTCTGGAGTATGGACAGGATAGGGCAGGATGGAAGTCCTTCAGAGAAGTGAGTGCATCAGACTGGGTGACAATAAGTAGCTATCTGAGCAAAAGCACCAGGAGGGCTTAATTCACACAAGGTATTTTCCTTAAGAGGAGGGCAGAGAGAGAAATAAAGCTAGGATGCAAGGCAGCTGCAAGGTCGGGGGTGAGAACAGTGAGTGGCCAGCCATCAGCAGCCAAGGGCGCCTGGAGCCTCTAGGCGCTCCACACACAGACCAGCCCGCTCCACAATTACGACGAGGGTCAGAGCTCTAGACAGCTTTCCTGGTCCAAGCAGAGGGGTGAGGCTTATTTGCAAAGACCAAAAGTGGAAACATCGTCTTTCACTGGTGGGTCAGCAAGGTCAATGCAATATTTGTCCTCAAGAGTTTTGAGGAAACAAAGAACATATCCGCGTTGCTAGGAAACCTGTCAGAAGATTCTACAGAATTCTGTAGAACAGAATCCTAGATTCTCAGTTCTTTCCTCATCTGCACCTTCTCTTGACTAGCCTATTACCCGGTACAAAACTATGGGTGGCCAAGCAGTAGTACCGCGTTTGATTAGCCACTTACAATAAGGAATAAAGTGCTTAAAGGATAATTTAGTTATACATATATCTCATTTTACTAACAAAAATATTTACAAATAGTTGTATGTAAATCATATTTTATAAGATTAATCACACAAAATACACTAAATTTAGATTAATATTTAACTGAACCCTATGGATCTACTTGTAAAACTTATACTCATTTCTTGATTTATCTTTGAAAAAGTAAAATGCAACTTACACTTCTCAAAAAGGCTTCTAAAAATACCACTTTCAATTAAGTATGAATGACTACCATTGGGATAATATTTCTCTAATTTAGGAATTTAATCATAGGGAGAAGCTTAGGTCATTTTTTAAATAAATTATTCAATTCATTGACTAAATAGTTGATTTCAAATGCTTTATTTTTTTCATATGAGACAATAATAATAGCATATACTTGCATACAGTCCTTTCCAATTTACAGTACTCACACAAAACCACAATCCCTAAGTCTGTGCTATGCAACTAAAATTGAATTTTTTTTTTCCTGAACAGCCTTCTAATTGGAAAAACAGAATCAATGACTGAAAATTTCAGGGAAGCAAATTCTGGCTCATTTAGGAAAACTATTCATTATCAGAAATTCCTCAAACAGACTGGACGGCTTTGCATTGTGGGAGAGCATCCTGGGAGAAACCTAGTATCACCTACGTGATCACAGCCCTTGGAAAAGACACTGGAAGGAGATTCTAGTAGACTTTTGTGGTCAACCTGTGTACCATTACGATTCCTCCCTAGCTCCAACACGTCATGATCCAACGTATATTTCTAAAGTGACAAACTATAAGTATATACTACTCACTTGTATACAACACCAACAATATAATATCTCAGATCTCAGTCTTTCTTTCCTGAAGAGCACAGAGAAATTTAAAGGGGGTGGGGGTGGGGGTTGAGAGAGGGAAGGTGCAAAAAGAGAACATAACAAATTCCCTGTTCCTATTATTCCCACCCCATTCCTGCGATTTACCTCTACACACACCCCCATTCCCCAATTTCATTTCCCAAGTGCTAGGCAAATTATAATTATTAATGCAATTTAAAAATTAATAAAGATTTTTTTAATAAGGTGCTAACATATGGAAACGACTCAACAGGAGGATTTCCATTTTAAACTGCCTTAAATAGCAGACTATTATCCCAGTACAGTTCAACACGACAAAAGAATAAAATGAATGGATACCTCCAGGGGACAGTGACATTTTCACAGAAGAAAGCATGAGACTTTAGTGCCTTCTTTGCTTACTAGCTTCCCCTTGTCTTTTGATTCTGCAGTTAATGAAATGTTTCAGTCTCCTGGATACCTGAGCTGGCCCCCTGAGTTGGCCAGGGATGAGGAGAACGTATCTGAAAAGAGTATATAAGAATGGGAGGTTCCAGTTGTGTTAAATGCCAAGCGATACCTTGAAGACACTGTGCCAAAGGGGAAAAAAAAAACCAAAACTTTCAGTAACCTGAAATTAATTCAACTATTAATTCAACTATTAGACACCACCATTTTTGCCGGTCAGAGGGGTTAAAAGTTGGCAAATTCATAGGGTTCAAATTAGGTAAATGGAGAAGGGATTAAAGGATTTGTCTTTAAAACTGCAGTTACACAAGATCTACATAAGGTTTGTTTAGATAATATGTTCATTTGAGGTAGCTTTGAGGAGGCTGATACAGTTTGTGGGACACCCCAAATCTTCACAAACTTCCAGTCGTCACTACCAGTGGCAATCAGGAAAATGTAATCAAAGATCGGTGTTAAAATTGGAGATGCAAAGATGGCACTGGAAAAACATGGTTGAATCCTTAGTAATAAAGTGAGAAATAGGAGGCAAGTTCTAAGCGGGTGAAGTGTGGTATCAGGAGTGAAGGCTGTAACAAATCTTTCAGACTTTCTACTATGACATTTATCAGCATCTTAGTGTTCTCCATAAGCTATAAAGTCCACGGTAGACTGCATTCAGCCACAATGAAGAGTCTCCTTGTAGCCACGCCTTTTGTCTTGAAACTTCGTAGTCCCTGCCTGCTCTGAGTCTAGGCTGGCTAAAATCATAATATGGCCATACGTTCTTCTAGTCTTTCTCTTACTCAGCTTAGAATCCTGCTTTGTCTATGAGCACAAGGTGAAGGCTGGAGGACGAATGGCCACATGGAGCAGAGAGAGCTTCATGTCCCAGCCAAACCACCAGCTGATCACAGATGCAGGAGCAAACCTATCTGAGAAAAATCAAGCCTGGCCAGCATTTATACAAACTTCTCATATTTCTGAAATTGGTCCCATAGTTAGAGCAGGTATTTTTTACCACCTTTTTCTATTACTCATTCTCTATTCCCATTGCTTTAAGCAAACACCTTAGTTTGGTTTGTTGCCCAGTGATGTGATCTAAATAATTACTCCTAAAGAGTCTACACCATTAGCAATTCTGACTGTACTGGGTTGTTCAGTTTTCTGTTGGCTTGAATCATAGGGCATGAGTGCATTAAGAGGCACCTTAAAGAACATTTGTATTCCAAAGAGAGCCTTGTTTACCCTGATCGTGAAGCGGTAATACCATTTTCCCTTGACAATCAGAATCACGTATCCCAGCCAGTATAAGTAACCCTGTTCTTCACCTATTAATTACCAGTATGAACAACCCTGAGTGTCCAGAAGAGAGTCTCCACTTCCAGCTTAATTATTTGATTGAACTATTGTTGTGTCTTCTGGTAAAAGCCTTCTTCACTTGAGAACTACCTTCTACACCAGCAAAGCCCAAAGCTGCAGGGAGGGGAGGCAAAAATGTTGCTAATCTAGCACTAGGAAGAAGATTCACTTCCATGGAAATTCCTTTATAATCAAATCCATGAATCTTGTCTAATAGTAGAAATACCTCCACAGCAGGTCAATGACTTAAAGCACTAACACCTTGCATGACACTTCCCAGCCTTCAAAAGCCATCCCACCAATCTATAAAACCAGCTGCTTCAGGGTTATGGGGAATATAGTAAGACCAGTGAATTCCATAAGCATGGGCATACTGCCGTACTTCACTGGCTTTTAAATGAATGCCTTGGTCAGAATCAATGGTGTGGGAACACCATGATAGTGAATAAGATATTCCATAAGTTCAGGGATGTTGGTTTGGCAGAAGCATTATAACAGAGAAGGGAAATCCATATCTAGAGTGTCTAATCCAATGACAGCAAATGAACCTGTGAGGGTGAGCAGTGAGGACTGATTGGAACTGACATCAGTGCTCATCCCTCAAAGGCTCCAACTTAGATGACAGGGGTGTCCCTTTAGGAAGAGCTGAACACTCATCTGGTCCAGAGTCAGGAAAGCTGGAGGAGGAGATCTAGTGTGGCTGAAGGAGCTGCAGCCCAGCCAGCAAGGTGCCCCAGGAGATGAGCAGCGACGTGGGTGTGCTATTACTGCACTACATGCTCCGAACCCACCTTCCCAGCACAGAAACCCAGAACCTTCACTTCCACCTTCCCCTCTGGAGGAAAACATCTCTTGTGGCCCACGCTGACCTAGAACTATGCAACAAAGGGAAATCTGGAGACACCGTTCAAGCTTACCTAAGTGGACACACAAGTTCACCACCACATACCCTAAGTTTGTTGTTTTGTTTCTGTTTTTTTTGTTTTTTGTTTTTTGGTTTTTTTTGCTGTATGTGTCTCACAGCAATTACTCACTGATGCAGGGTCTTAAAGGGTTAGCTCCTGCTTGGACCTTAAAGAAAAGTTAATAAGGAGATTCCAGCAATAGTATTAGTTATTTCTATCTGGAAATTGTAAACAAAGAGCTGAAGTATCAAATAAAAGGCAACAGTTTTTAGTTCCTAAAGGTGAATTTAAAATTTAAAAATAATGAACGTATCATTCTACCAGTGAAAATTATGAAATTAGATACAAGTAAATCAAAATCCACACAACAGCTTACTTTCAATAACTTCCCAAAAAAGTGGTGATTTTCCTTTCTTTGAGTTCTTATTATAAAGCTCAGGCGGTTTTTTTTGTTGTTGTTGTTTTTTTGCTCTCCCCCCGCCCACTCCTGACTTTAGGTGCACAGAAGTGAATTTTCTCTGCCTCTTATAGGTCACGGTATATTACCATTTTTTGATCTCAGACCCTCTTTTTATTTTTCTTAGTATTTTAATATTTGGGTTTGCTTTGTCACGTATCTCTAAGCTTATCCCTCCTTACCCTGCCCTGGCCCCTAAGGTGGGTAGGAAGACAGGAAAGGGTTAATACTAGAGTCTGGCTCAGGCTGAGTAAAAGTGAAGAGGGTGGTATTTGTATGAAGACAACATTCATACCAGTGTTTAGCATCAGGGGACTGAGTGACACCTGAGCACAGACCTGAGTGTCCTTTGATGATTTTTTAAATTTTAAGGTTTTGAACTTCCCAAATTAAAAAAATATAGACCTATCCTCAAATTCTTTTAACTTTGAAACATTAGACATTTACTAAAGAAAACATTTTAGATATTTTCAAGTACATTTTCCTCCTTTCTTTTTTCTGCCAGAAAACTGATGAAAGCACCTTAAAAAAAAAAAAAAAAGGAAAAAAAGACTGTTTGGTTGGGACATTTTTAGCCCTAAAGGTAATTATTATGAATTCTATCTAACAGGATCAATTTGATGCCCATTATATTACACAGGTGAATATATACATAGAGCAAAAAAGCTTTTCTCTCCCCCAAATCCCAATCATTAAGGGCAAATTCTGGCACTCTGAAATGGAAATAATTTGCTTGAGGGGAACAGGAAGGGAGTCAAAGAGATGGTCATTTTGGAAAATAAGCTTATTTGGTGATGTATGAAAAGACTTTCCCTGTGTGTACTTGCATCTGAATTCAGTCCACTGGCAGCCCTTGAAGACCATGGATGGTGCTCCCCGGAAACAGCTGCTTCCTCTCAGGCTGCATGTGTTTGCATAACAGACCCACAGAGAGTCCTGTAATTCTATCATTAGTTTGTGCTGAGATGGGGAGCGGCTAGCAGACCCTGGATGGAGTGGGTCCCAAGGGCATCGCCCAGATCAGTTCACAGCTCCAGCTGCAGTTGGTGGCTGACAGCTCTCAGCTGGGTTCCTCTATGGCATTTGACTTCAGCCCAAGAAAGCCATCTCTGTCTCACCCGTGGTCACAGCTCCTCCCAGAGGACAAGTCTCATCCAATGCCTGGTACAGGAGAGCTGAGGTGATTAGGAACATTTCTCCTTTACAGCACAGACAACAAAGGCATAGCCTCAGGGCCAGGAGATCACCTGAAGCACAAGCTTAGGGGAAATTTCTGGTAGTCATTGTTTTCCCCAAAGCAGGCAATTTTTGCATTCTACTCTAGGCTATGTCCATTTTATGTGAAAATACTTCAAATGGTTTGTTAAAAGACTTAATATCTCTCCTAATTTTCCAACTAAAATTAGCATCCATGCATATTCATTCTGTGGCTTTATGGCCCCAATTAAACAAGAGCAGGATCCCCATTTTGTGAGGTGCAGACCTGTGGTGAGGCCTCATGGTAAGTGGGTCAGGTGGAAAAGGCTAATTGGGAGCTCGGTTCTATTAGTGACAAGTGACATGGGTATTTAGCATTCTTCAAGGCTGGCATCAGCCACGCTTTCAAGAAGCACAATGTTCCATTACAACATAGGAAGGATGCGGACGAGCTGCTTCTGGATCATATACAAAGATGGTAAATGGAGTTGAGTTTGAGTAAAAGAGGTAGCGTGGAACATCCAGACTCATCTACTGTTTGTTTGGTTGGTTGGTTGGTTGTTTTTCCTTTAAGCTCTGTAAGATTGATTTGGTCACAATTGACTTTGCTCAGACTGTAACATTGGAATCTTGTTCTCCAAGTCAAGCCTCCTTCCACTGTCCCCTTCTTAGGCTGTTTTCCAAAATACTGTTGCCACTTTTTAGGTGCTTCATGCATCTTCCCCTGCCCTACCTGCCTCTACTTTGTCCACCTTCAATATACACACACACACACACACACACACACACACACACACACAACCCTGACAGAACAGCTGAGTAGAAAAAGCAACATTTTATCAAACAGTGAGTAAACAGATCTGCAATGACCTCTGTTTGTGTGACGCTTTAATCTGGAGGGACTAGATGACATCTACATTTAGATTTAGTACCTCTTATGATCTTCTAAAGAAATGACAATGACAAGAGTTCTTTATGACATGAAGTTAATAAAACAGTAGGATAAAAGGCAGAATGACAGAAGGTGTAACCAAAAGCGAAGCAGAGGAAACTGGGAAAATGTCTCCATTTTGTTCTACCCTCACAGTAAACCTGAGGACAGGCAGGGGGCTCACAGTAGCCCCCCTTTAATGTGCTGACAATCAAGGGGACCGTCAGAGGTTATGAATCAGACCACCACACTGTCACACTGCTCTGTAGTACGGCCGAGACCCTTGAGTCCTGTATGTGAATACCCTCTCCCTCCAGTGCATTTGTTTCTCAATCCATAATTATTGATGGGCTGTGTATGGCCCTGGCCAAGTCACTCCCTCACTCGGAGTCTCATCTTTAAAATGATGGCAGTGGGTGAGACGATCGATGAGGACCCTTTGACATTCACATTCTAAAATTCTATTATTTTTATAACAGAGTTGGGACAAGCACATGTATCTCCCAAATTCTCATCCTGGCTTCACTTTCTGTACTACTTACAGGTCCTCCTCAGGCTCTTGGAATTCCCCAGGCAGTGATGGATGAACACGACAGGGAGAATGGATGGGGTTCATCATACTCTATCTACATCTGACTGTGACGGATGGCAAGACACACGTTGCTTAAGATTTGGTGACGTGAAGGTGGGAAGACCGTGGCTTCTATTACTTAGTGATAACAGTAGGTGGCCTGAAACCTGTTCCAGTCTGTCCAGGAACTACACCAAGAGAGTCATCTCTTGCTCTGAACAATTTTCTAAGGACAGTTGACATCTCTAAGAAGTAAACCAGATACTGCCTTTGTGTTGGATATTGCAAATAGAAATTGTTAATTTTTTAAATTAAATTTCAAAGAGTGAAATGGATTTAGAATGCCATTGTTCTTTTAAGCAAAAACCTTCTAGTTAGCTCCATGCCCAGAATGCTTAATAATTATTTAACCTTGCTCAGGAGATCACCTGCAAAATTATTCCTGATTCTCCATGGACATGTTTCTCTCAACCAACTTTGTCTTGGGTCATAGACCTGGGTGACTCAAAAGTTATTTTGTGAGTTTTCCCAGGTTCTTAAATAAATTAAAAAATATATTTCACACTCTTAATTCTGAAAGAGTAAATGAAAATGATTTTGTGGAATGAGGGAGGAGGTATCTATAATTAGGGATATTTTAAAGTATTTTTAACAAGAACAAAGAGAAAGCTTGGGAAAAGAATGGCTAATTTAAAAAAAAATAATAAAATATTAACATCTTGCTCTATTTGACTCAAAAATTTTTTAAAGTGATGAAACATTTCCAATCAAGCTGAAACTTCTCAAGAAGTTCTATTCTCTTCCTTGCCTCGTCAGAGGCAGCCACTCTTCTGAACTTGGTTTTTATCCATTAACAATATATGGGTCCTGTTTTGCATTTTTATAAGCTTAGTATCAATGATGCACTTCCATACCAACAAGCAGGACTCCTCAGCGACCAGGCTTAGGACTCAAGCTGCCACCTACAAGCTTTGTGACCTTACATATGTTACTTAACTTCTCTGTATCAACGTTTCCTCATTTTTAAATATGGACTAAACTTCATCTTCTACCTCATGGAGCTGCTTGGAGCATCAAATGAGGAAATACACATAAAGCACTTGAAACAGTACCTAGCACATATTAAACATTCATAAGTTTTCATTTTCATAAGTAGCATTATAGAGCATAGCTTCATCACTCAACATTATTTCTCCAGTTTTATTCACTTTAGCTCATTCATTTTATGTTCATTTTAAGCCTATTTGGCTGTATTTGGTTTATCCATTCTTCTACTGAAGGATATTTACAATAAATGTTCAAGTTCATACTATTACAAACAATACAGCCATGAACTCTGTGGTTCATGTTTCCATGTATAGATGTACCTGAGTTTCTCTAGGGTTTACAATAAGAAATAGAACTGTGACAGCTTCATCTTTGCCAGCTCGTGTCAAATAAGTTTCTAACTTGTCCCTTTAAGTCAGGATCTCTTAGCATACTTTAGAGTCACTAGGAAGGCTTGTTAAAACACAGATATTTGGTCCCCAAACCCAGAGTTTCTAATTCAGTAGGTCTGTGAAGAGGCCTGAAAATTTGCCTTCCTAACAATTTCCCAGGTGTTGCTGATTCTGCTGGTCTGGGGACCACACCTTGAGATCCAATGCTCTAAATGAATGCCTAAATTTACACCTCTGTCAATGACTTTATGGTTTTCTGTATCCTTATGAACACTTAGAACTGTCATATTTTTCCATTTAAATGGCATCTCTATGGTTTTCGTTCAGCTTGTTCTGATTATTAATGAGATAGAGCATCCTTTTGTTGGGATCACTGGTCATTCACAGAACATCTCTTGTGAACTGCCATTAGTAATGCATTGATGACTAGAAGTGAGGACAGTGAGTACCCTTGTTGTCTCACATGGCCCTAGTTCATGCAATAACATAAGAAAAATAAATAAAAGAAATAATAATTACAAAGGGAGTTAAAGTTCTCTATTTCTTTATATAAACAATCAAAGAGAGTCAATAAACTAAAAAAATTCAGCAAGGTTACTGAATAAAAGATCTCTACATAAAAATGAACAGTGTTTATACACTATGAAACAATAGGGAAATGTAAAGGAATACAAGATTCCATAAAGAGTAGCAATAAATATAAGGTAATAAAGCTCATAAAAGATGTGCAAATTCTTTATGAAAAAAGATTATAAAGTTTAACCATTAAGTGTGTTTTCTGTCAAATAATAAAAGATATATTAATGGAATTTGACACCACATTGTAAAATGACTATAACTCAATAAAATGTTAGAATAAATAAAAAAATAAAAGATATATTAAAAAGGTCCATTTTTAAGAATTTGGTCATATCCTCATGTATTAAGATGCTTATAAGATTTTTCTCCAGAAAACCATTACTGTTAATATTTTGTTTTACATTTCTGATGTTGAACCATCCTCACCATATCTCTTAGTAATTAGTAATATTTGTATATTCTATTTAATTAAACTTGTTTGTATTTGACTTAGAACATGTGCATCCTTACTCAAAAAATGAAACTGTGTGTGATTATTTTGATTGTGCTTTCCCGGCCAATTGTGTGATCAACTATTCTCGCCAGTTCTCTTTTTCAAAATCATTATTCTTATTTGTCAAGAGTTGGCAAATGAATTTATAAAAATGTTGGAACTAGTGTCTTTCAGACAAGTCATTTGATTTTTGATTCAATGTCTTCATTTTTGATGTGTTTAGATTTTGATGTTCTTCTTTGCCATCTTTATTCTAGAAAACATTCATTCTTACTTAAATTTGTAAATGTACTTTTGTAACACTGTTAATAGGATTCTCTTCAGATTTAAAAAATCTATACTGTGTCTGCAGTTAGGTGTTGTTTCATTTCCAATTTTTTTTCTTTCCTCTGTTCTTATTGATCAGTCTTGCTAAGTTTATCCATTGTAGGTGTCCCCTTTTAGTTTTGTTGATAATCTTCACAGTCTTTTTGCTTTATATATTGCTAAAATACACTTTTTTATTATTTTATTTCTTTCTTTTTTTTATTTTAGAGGCAAAGGCTACAAGTCATTCATAATATTGTAAAGAGCTGAAGCAGAGAGATGTTAACAGCTTGCCCCAAATCTTGCAATTACAGTTGATCCTTGAATAATGCAGTCTGAACTGTGTCAGTCCACTTATAGGTGGCTATTTTCAATGGTAAACATCACAGTACTACACAGTCCGTAGTTGGTTGAATCCGAGGATAGAGAGAATACAGAGCACTGACAATAAGCACGGATTAACCCCTGAGTTGTTCAAGGGTCAACTGTATTTAGTAGGAGAACCAGGATCTGGATCCAGGGAATTTGGTTCAAGAATGCATATTTTTACCTTTTGTTGCTCATACAAATATGTGTTCCTCAACACATATTTGTTGAATAAATAAATACTGTTTTCCTAGTGTTGCTGTTACAAAGCCCCACAAACTGGGATGGCTTTAAAACTTTTTTTAAATTTTATCTCCCATTTCTAGAGGCTAAAACTTAAAACCAGTGCTCTGTTCTGTCTCAAGGATCGAAGGAAGAATCTATTCTATGCCTTTCTCTTAGTTTCTCATAGAGGCAACCTTCAGTGTTCCTTGGCTTACAGCTACATCACTCCAATCTCTGTGTCCATCTCCACATGGCTTCTCCCTCCATGCATGTCTGGGTCTCTCCCCTCCTTATAAGGACACCAGTCACATGGAACCAAGCATGACCTCATCTTAACTTGATTACATTCACAAAGACCCTATTTCTAAATAAGGTCACACTCATAGATACTGGGGTTAGGACTCCAATATGTCTTTTGTGAGGGACACAATTCCACCTGCAACAGTAAGACTCAGATAAGATCAACTCACTCACAAGAAAAAAAGCATCACTTCATGGTGGAATATACTGGAAGACTTAGTCAAGATGGCCCTGGTTTGAATTTAAGCTTCATCATTCACCATCCATGTGAGGAGTGTAAGTTACCACACCTTTCTAAGCTTCAATTTCCTTATATGTAAACTCATAATGATAACAATACCTGTCATAAAGAGTTACTATAAAAATCCATGGCAAAAACGCATGGATGAGAAGGAAGTAAATCATTCTGGGATACGGAGTCCAGAGGAGAAATTGAAATGGAACCGAGAGAAGGGAGAAGCAGAGGCTCTTAACATTTTAGTATCAATATATCTAATGTATCACTATATAGATTTTTCTGCTTATCTATATTTATTTATAAATAAAAGATTCGAAATCAGGATAGCAAATGTCAAGATGGCAAATACTAGGTCAAGAGTGGTACATGCTTTTGGTATTTTTCTGCACTTTTCTGTGAAACTGAAATACCTGAATTATTTAAAGAAAGAAAAAAGTAAAACATGTAGTCAAGAAAGTATTATTGCATTGTGTCTCAAGCCAACTCATGTTTCTCTCTATTTTCTTTAATCTGTGGATTACAAAAGTAAGTTAACCACTTCTAACTACTATTTTTAAATCATAGAAGTAATAACTGGTTGGGATTATAATTTAAATACTATAGTAAAGCATAAAATGAAAACTAACCCTTAACATATTTATGCCACTCCATTATATGTACTCCATTTAAAATATGAATTATTTTGTCTTTTTCCATAAAATAGTTATACATACGAACAAAACTACAAATGCTTTTTTTTAACACAATGGAATCATATTATACATTTATCTTGCCCAGATTTTAAAATCAACTCATAGACATCTACTATGTTCATTTTAGAGATTACATGGTATTTCACTGCAATGGTATATCATAATGTATTTAAACTTCACTCCTATTAACTGATGTTTAGGTTAGTTCTAGTATTTTTCCCCCAGTTAAGTGAATAAAGGTACATATATTTCTCATATCACTGAGGGAAAAAAAAATCCTAAAAGCTGAATTATTGGATAAATGCATGCATTCATTTTTAATTTTGATAAAGTACTGATAGCCAATATATGAGGGCAAATTTTTACTTGGTGGAGTGGCTTTGATGGAAAAACGAACAAAATTTTTAAGATTTTTGAGCTTCAAAATAGATGACATTAATTCTTGAGCCCCTACTTTGTGGCAGACTTTCTACTTAGATTTTCTGATCTAACCCTACGATAATCCTCTGCACTAATTATCCTTAGCATTGGCTAGATGATGATGTGGTGACTCAGAGTGGTTAAGGAAACGGGACAAGATGGGCCAAGTGCTGAGTGGTGGAATCAGGATGCAGACCCAGATGTGTCTCATTTCAGAGTCCAAGCACCTCCCACCACCTGGGACTGCTGCTCAGAGAAGCTTTGGGAGGAAAAGTAGACATTTAGGGAAGTAAACTTCTATAAAAGTTTGCCTGAGTTCCTGCTCCTCTAATGCCTCTAAATTTAGAAACAATCTTCACTTAATCTCTTTCTTTCATTGCCTGTCCCAATTCCAGGATCTGGGCCCTTTTCTTTTCCTCAAAAGGGAAATACAAAGAGCTTTCTAGTAGTTTAGCAAATGGGTACTGAATCAGCCTTTCCTCAAGGAGATGTCTGATAAAAAAGGGCTGATTCAACTTCTTACCCACATTGCAAGTGTCACATTGACACTGGTTCTTATTCCCCCAGTTTCCGGGGTCCTGACTTGATCACCAGGCTGCCCATTCTTGCCTAGAGCCCCATTTCCTAAGGACAAGATTTTTTGTCACCAAAGGTTGGTTTCTAAGCTTAGCTATTTCCCCATACCTTGTCCAAATTGACTCCTCTGCCTAGCGTGTGCTGTAGGCTCTGCCCCTGCAATCTACAACCTTGAATTGATGCAGATTGCCCTATTAGCTAATTTAATAAAACAAATATTTTCAGGGCACCCTGTCTATTCATGGCCCAGCTGTTCAGAAGCCAATCCATAACTCAATATTGACTATTCTATTTCCCCCAGACTGTATGGTTTCTTGTTTTCTCTTAAGGTGTGTTAGAAGTAAAATGAATCATTCCAGCTTTGTGTCTTTAAAATAAGTAGGTATCTGTATCTCTTAATTGAAAGTAACCAGTACAATAAGAATATTAGACGTATCAGCTGAGATGGATTCTGGCTCACGGAGGGCTTCAGCAGACTCTTAACTTCCTATTTTCACAAATTGTTACAGAGTCATCATTTATCAATGGATCCAGGCAGGAGGCAGCTCCAGATTTGCTATATAGAAGGGTCTTACTGAAGGAAGGCGGCCAGGAGACGCCTCTTGAAACTGTACTTTCGTAGTAAGCAGATTAAATTTGTTCCAATTTACATCAGAGATAAAAATAATAATCTGTTCTAAATATGCCTCTAATCACACTTTGTGTATGATTAAGAAAATATCAGTCTTTCATGTCAGCTAATATTATTGCTATTATTACCATTACTGTTATTAATATTTTTGAAGAGATGGAAATTTTAGGGAAGTTGAAGCCCCGTTCCCTAGCCATTCTTTGGTAGATCACAAGGACCAATGTCTGTTTCTCCAAAACGCAGCCAATGAATGGCATTCAGTGGCTGTTGTTCCGTAGCAAGGTGACAAATACCGGTCCACAGCACATGATCCCAATCGCTTCAACAATTTCTTTGATTTATTCAGTACAGTTTTGGAAAGCCCGGAAGCCTTCTTTCAGAATAACGCCCATCTTGATACTCACTGGTCATTCTAAGCACAAGAGATAAGTAAGGAGACAGTGGGGAAATCACTGCTGTCTAGACTTTGGGTAGGAAGGAACATGTAAGATGGGCTGCCACACTATGCAACAATAATCAATGTCACAAAGTTATCATGGGAGGTGTGGAGGTAAAAATAGAAAAAAGAGTTCCCTGCCCTCCCAGAACCTAATATATTTTCTTTTATCACCTTTTCCTGAGACTTTCTCCAGTCTCCTTGGGTTGAACTGAAGCACTATTTCCTCAATTAACAGTGATAGAAAATATTTATATGGCTCTTAAACTTACAAGTTGGCAATGCTGTGAGAGTTTTACATATAATAATCCATTTAGTCCTTACAGTAACCCTAAGGGTAGGTTCCTGTTTCATTTACATCCCCATTTAAAGGAAATACAAATGCAGAGAGAATTAATAGCTTGCCCAAAGACACAGCTGTAAGTTGTAGAGCCAGGAACTGAATATAAATAATCTGGCCGCAAAGCCGTGTATTTTCCCACTACGCTTTGCTGCATCTCAGTAGAAAGTCAGGATAGAACAGATGATGCTGGTGTTCTGGATGTGCATTTATCATTTTGCTAAGCATTTGGATTGGGGTTTCAATCAGTTAAAGGCACGAATCAGGTAAACACTCTATACTAAGAACTAAAGAGAAAAAGATAAACACAACCCTGCCCGTGGTGAAGTCAAGAGCTTAGGGGTGGGGAGTCACTTCCTGAAAATCTCCATCTCAGCTAACTGTAACACAAGTCACACTGGGTTAAGTGCTACAGAAGAAATGTGCTGAAATGGGGTGAGATACTGCAGCACTGTGACTAACCAGGAAAAAAAAATTTAATTCATTGTACTTTAAATTGGCATTTTTCTTAATATGAGAAAAACTGATCATATTTTTTTATGTGTAAAGGCAATTTTCATTTCATGTTCTGTGGTGTTTGTGGCCTATTTCTTCCCATTTAAAAAAACTGAATTGCTGATTTGTTTCTTATTTTTAGTTCTTTTCATATTAGGTATGTTAATTTTAAGTCTATACTGCAAGTCGCAAATACTGTATTTGCTTGACATTTTTCTTTTTATTTTGCACATGGAGTATTTTTTTCATGATTAGGAAAAAGTTTTGCCTTTCTCTGAGTATAAAGGAATTCAGTCATTTTACCATGTTTTCTCCTGGTACTTGTTTGGTTTGGTTTAGCTTTTCTTCTTTTTTAACATTTAAATACCTAATCCAGTTGGAATTTATACTGGTGTACAATGTGAGGAATGGATCCAATTTGATATCTTTAATATGAATATTTACTTATCTCAAAATCACTTATTAAAAATATAATTTCACTCACTGATTCAGGGGTAGTCCTTATTACATACTAGATTTCTAGATGCAATTGAGTCTATCATTTAGACTTTTTCGGTCCCATTGGTGTGTCCCTCTATTCCTGTGCCAACACCACACTGTTTTAAATATAAGGGCTATATATTTTGATTTAGGGTAGAATTATGCCCCTCTTGTTACTCTTCTTTGCTAGGTTTTCCTGGTTATTCATATGTGTATGCAAAAAAGTTCCTTCATTTTCCTATGTCGCTAATTATTTTTTATTTGCAGTCCTCATACTGCAGGAATGTCTGGTTGCTCCTAAATTTTGGGGGCTTACAAAGAGCTAAGGTATTATGGTGCATCTGTCCTTGAGTTATCTTTGTAAATAAGAACCTACCCTTCCCTATTTTTAATCCTCAGCCATAGACGCACACAAGTCACTCCTGAGATCATCCATACCCCGTCCGTAAGGCTCTTTCAAGTCCGCTGTCATCTCTCTGCTGTGACCAGAGCAGGCTGAAGCACTGACATCTTTCTGTAACTTCCACCCCGTGGAAACTTGGCCTATCTGTCTAGGTCCCGGTCCACGTGGACTCATTATACAGACATTCTTCACTCTGACGGTTTTCTCACCTTCTCCCCACCCTCTGAGCATCCTGGGGTTGAATCAGGCCACAGGTCCCACTCTCTACATATCCTACACTGCCTTCTTTTATCATTCTTTCACCATCTCTCGTCTTTCCCTTCCCACCCACGCGTTTCTTTTTTCTAGTATGGTTGGGAGTCGGCATGGAAGACTTCTTTGTTCCTTCTGCTTCTGCCAACCATTTTATTCAAAATCCTCTGAACTAACCAAAGGAATGTAAATATACACTTGCTCTCTTTTCTTCTGTCATTTTTCAAAAAGGACATTAAATTATAAATAGAAATAATCACACCAGCTATTGTGTCTCCCTTGTTCCAATTCCAGCACTCCATTTCACATACGAGGGAAGGTAAGTCATTTATCATTAGTGTGGACATGTCTGTCCCAAAGTGAGCCATCTCTGAACCTGATGGAACACTATGGCCCAGCCACGGTCCTCAGTGAAGACACCCTTGCTTGCACAGTATCCAGAAGTCCTGGACTTTGAAGTTGACAGCATAACTAGGTGTAACTTTGAAGTTGCCTCCTTTATTGTGAGCTTTCCATGGACCCTAGAATATATTCCATAGAACCAACTGAGAGTGAACCAAGTATCTGATGACAATAAGGATGGATTGTGGTAGTCATTAAAACTATCAAATATTTTAACTTCTTTCTCCATTTCTAGTCAAGTGGTAGGACTGCATTTCCATGCTCCAGGAGGTTAGTTATGGCCACTGGGACTTTCTTTGGCTGATCAAATGTGAATAAATGCGACATGTGTCATACGTGTCAAGGCACAAACTTTGATAGCCAGTGCCCAACTCACTAAAGTAACGTCCCCTTGTCAGAAATCACACAGACAGGTATCAGAAGGAGTCTCTGTTAGCCTGGGTTCCTGAAACACTGTGATTTGCAAACACTCCTGCCTATCTGAAATGCACATATAACATAAGAAATGAACTTTTTATTTTTTAAATCACTGAGATTGTGGGATCCTTTTTTGTTTTTGTTATTACAGCATAACCTAACCTCTACTGTCTGATACAAACATCCACCTTGTATGTTTATTGTGAAAATGAAATTTGTCATGTACATAAAACAGTAAACACATGAACTGACACACAGCATAGTATTAACTGTAGGTATTATTATACCCAAAGAAAAGTCCCCAACACGCTCTGCACAAACTAGTCTCTGCTTTACATTCCCAGCTCTTCTTGCAATGTGAAAGATTTGATTTCACTCACACACACACATACACACCCCTCACAGATTCCACTTATTTATCACAATGTCCTTGGCTCCTTTCAGAATATAGAAAGCTCAGTGCAAGTTTGGAGCTGAATTTTACGTTCTCCTTAGCTACCGAGGGGAAAGACAAAGAGGGAGCTGATTATCTGACATTCTAAATCTATCTTTAAGAACTTTATAGGATGGCTGGGAACTTCAGAACACATTAACATTCTTTACCTCATTGTCTGGAAAGACAATTACAAGCTCCTATTCAAGACCAAACAGTTAGGCTTGAATTTGGTCTTTATATTGAGTAGTATCTCCTTGGACGTGTCCGTTAATCTCCCATTGCTCTAATTTTCTCACATGTTAATTCTAGGTATCTTCAGGGTGGTTGTGAAGATTAAGTGTAAGGAGGAATGTAACACAACTAGCAGGTATCTGACAGGAAGGTGCATACAATTAATATGACAGACTTTCCCCCTTTCCCTCCTTTTCCATAACCTATGGAGAATGACTGAATCCTTCTTCTGCTTCCCACTCCTTATCATCTCTCTTGCTTATATTCACCTCCGCATAAGACCAGCCACCTTAGAAAAGCAAGTAGAATGACCCAGAATACTGCTTCCCCTGGGTTCTTCCCAACCCATTTGTCCTCAGTGGTTCAGCTTCACTGAGAAGTTTGATGATTTATTTTTCTGTTTCTTCATTTGGAAAATGAAGGACACCTTGTAATAATGCCTCATGAGTTCAGAGAGCAGAGAAACAGAGAATGTATATGTAGTGTGTAAATATCTATGCACTACCTGTGTATGCATAATGCACATACATGCACACACATTTGGAAGAATTTCAAACATAAAGAGATGAGGAAATAATGTCTAGCACATAAATAATCTCAGCTATGGAAGACTCTAACTAATGGGTGGAAGGCCAGAAATATGTATCAACTATTCTAGCAACATTATGCTTAATAGCCAAAGAGTAGAAACAATTCAAATATCTATTAGTGAGTGAATGGAAAAACAAAATGTGATATATCCATACAATGGAATACTATTCATTTATAAAAAGGAATGAGCTTCTGATACATGCTACTTCATGGGTGGATCTCAAAAACATTATGCTAAAAGGTCTAGTCCAGCCCAGGTCCCACCTTGGGCTCAGCACAAAAGGGCTTTCATTGAATTCAGTGAAAACTTTTTTTTACAAAAATCAAAGCTCCAAATGTATTGGAAATAAAATATGAACTTGCAAAAAAAATTATGCTAAGTGAAAAAAGCCAAACATGAAAAACTAAATCATGAATGATTTCACTTATATAAAATGTCCAGAAAAGGCAAACCCATAGAGACAGGAAGTGGATCAGTGGCTGTGTGAGACGAGGGGTGGGAATGGGGATTGACTGCGAACGAACATGGGGGAATCTCTTGGGGATAATGAAAATGTTCTAAACTGGTTTGAGCTAACGGTTGCACAGTCTCTAAATTTATTAAGACTCATTGAATTGCATACTTAAGCAGGCAAATTTATGGCATGGTAACTGTATTTCAATAAAGCTACTGAGAGCGGACGAGAGAGCAAGAGAGTAAGAGAGAGATAAGCAATAGATGTTCATCCAAATGTCAGTTGACACTGAGTATCCTGATGCTGGCTCAGGAATCCAACCAGCCAAGGCAATGCAGCTATGTTGGATGGCTATACTTTCTTAATTTGGGTTCTGAGTCACTTCCACCCCATCCAGACACACAAGACGCATGACACTCCTGCCAATACACAGTCTTCTCACCTGGTGGACAGCACTGGGTGACAGCTGCTGACTCACTCTCTCTCCTTCAATACACTAATCAACGTTGATGGTTACTAGCAATTACACTGCCTTAGGCCCCCAGCTCTGTTCTCAGAGCTGTGGTAGCTCTTCTCCCATGTGCAGCTGTGACACGGGGCTCCACCAGGGGCAGCACTGCTGACTTTCAGAGACCTGTCAATGCCACGTAACTTCAATGACAGGACAAGGTCACCAGAAACGGTTCCTGGAAAAGGTCAGTCTCCAGAGGGGGAAGTCATGATCACAGACTGAAACAAGCTAAGTGTATGTGATCTGATGAATGTAGGGGACTCTGTTCCTCAGCTTGCCCTCTGATTTTGATAACCACTTCCAGGGCCATCAGAGTTTGTAATTCACAAAGCAAATAAGTGCAAAGCAGGTCTCCACACTCTGCTAACCACACAGCTCTAAAAACCAGCAATTTCTCGAGTCTTTATAAGAAAGTTCCTTCTAGAGAATAAAAGAAAGACAAGGAGGAACATTTCTTGTGCAGAAGATTTTCCCCATTTCCTCAGAAGAATGAGAGATTAAAAAGGAGTGTTTTTATGAAATGGGAAAGAAAGTGAATACTGAAGTACACTAAGTATTGGTTCAAGAGGCCCTAAAGAGCTGAAACATTGCAGATGATGCCTTTCATCATTTATGAGGTCCAGGGTTTTGTCAAGTTCAAAGCTCTAGCCTTGGGATTAAAAAGTACCAAGAACACAGTAATAACAATATTTTTATTAAATGGAGAAGTAAATGTTGAATAACTTAGAGATGCCCTTGAAGACATGTGAAGAGTTCAGAGCGTGTTCCTAAGCCAGAGGAAATTTCAGAGCTAAAGGCATTTGTGGAGAGAAGGGTCAAGCCCTGATGGCCAAGAACAGGAAGCGAAAGACCCAGCATCTCCTTCTAGAGACTACGTAGGATCAGGAATGGTGCTCATGAAAAGGTGATCAGAAATTACGTAAGCACTTCAGATATGTAGGTGCAGATACTTCCGAGTTTTAAAAAAAGTGTTTCCTAAAATATTTTGTAGGGTATGTAATGCTACGTAGAGTGCTAGGGTGTCCAGGATTTGTTTGAGAGGAAAAAGTGAGATTTAATGTTCTCTCCCAAAAGAGCACATGTTTTCTTTGTGATCTAGAAATCTCTAGGGCAGAAGGTTCAGCTAAGAACACTCTACAGCTTACACATGACTGTCAAGTGTAAATCTCACTGGGTCATCATAAACATCCTAAAAGGTGAGTAGGGAAGGTGCTGTTCTCATTTTACAGTTAAAGAAAGTGAAATCTGAAGAGAATAGGAGACTCTCCCAGGAAACAGCAGAGCGAGGATTTGGATCCAGATCTCTTTGCTCCAAGATCAACGTGAATTCTTTCTGATAATTTAATATAATAATACGTCTAATACATACAGCACCTGGATCACCAGCCTGGGCCACTTCCATCTAAACAGACTTGCTTGTTTGTTGTTTTTGTTTTGTTTTATTCAAAGTTTTTTTTTTAGATCACTTGAAAAAGCAGACTCACAAAGTGCCTCCAACTCCTTGGGCAACAGTCATTTTCATCATAGAATCTTAAAGGGTCTGAGTTTCAGAGCAAGAAGAAACTTAAAATTCTCTGGCCCCAGTGCCTCATTTAACAGGTGAGGATATGATGGCCCAATGAGCTCAAGACAGACAAGAATAAAACTTGTCCTAACCTTAGAGGCTGACTCAAACAGCAGCCGAATCAAATCCTTCTGTAGCCGAGCAGGGTTTTATCATCTCAAAGCAAACAGCACATGCCCTCAGGAAAGAAGTAAGACAGAGCATTTCATTGTCATCTAGTTTCTTACTATCCTCTATTATTCTTCTTACTGTCAGTTTGACTTGTCCTGACCACTTCATACACTCTTTCTAGACTGAGCTTAAGCAGAACGCCCATTTACTTACCCTGGGAATGACTATTCGCAGATGCAAGTTCTTTGCGAGAACTTCATGAGCAAACCGATACCTTCACGGCGCCTGGCTAGGGTTAAGGGGAATCCTAACGAAATACACATTCATTAAAAATTCAAATACAGTAAAGCAAAGTTAATTTTTAAAATTATTTGCGGAAGGGCTGCCAAAATATGGAAAAGAAAGTCTCCTTGAGCAAAATGAGAGCCTGCTCAATCATTTTTCTAAACTTGAAATTTTAAATTGGTGTGAATCCAAAAGAATAGCGACTCAGCAAGCGTCAGCTTCACATATACGCTAAGAAACCGCGCTGCGCCACTGAGCTTAACTTCCTTTAACTCTCTCCGGCTCCCGCTGCCACTAACTAACTAGTAGGCAGAGGGGTTATTTTGTTGTTCGTTTTCATCTTCTGTGACTCTTCCTTCTTCTGTTGAACCAAACCTTTGCTTTCAAAAAATATCACCCCTGCATACTCAGGCTCTACTAATTAGGAGCTTTAAGAATGGAATGAAATTGTCAGGGGAAGGTTGGTCAGGGGAGGAATGAAGCATTTCCTATGTCACAGCTCGTTAGGAACCCCTGGAGAGAAATGTTTCCTCATGGTAAAATGAGGGGGTGGCCCTGGATACTCTAAGGCACCCTCCAGTTCCAAGAGCTATGGTTGAAAATAAACACTGACTCAACCTTGTGATCTCACTCACTGGACTTACTAAGAAATACTAAGCAGCATCAGTCGCTGACTACAGGGTTTATTTTTAAAACATCGAAATCTCTACACTGTCAGATAATCCTACTTTAATTTGTTTCAGGGCCGCTTGGCTGGCCAGCTCCAAAGTGAAGTCGCACTTCACCCACAGCAGCCGATGTAAGTGTTGGCTCAATTCGCTCATTTGCTATATGAATCAGGTAATTTCCTGTCCATGGGCTGCAGTGAAGGTTTCCTTTGATACCCTGCATGTATCTCACGAGATGCAAAATCTTGACGGAGAAAAGAGGAAAGATAATAAACTGATGGGAAGGAAAGAGGAACACTCTCCCTCCAGAAAGGTACAGAATAAAGTCCAGTATTTTCATGTCACTGCAACTAATATATCGATCTTACTCTGTTGTTGCATTGATTGGGATCAAAGCCTGCCTTTCTGCAATGAAACCAACTTCTATAAGCATCAGTTTTTGCCATCAGCTCTATTAATTTACAGAAAAATACAAGAGCTAGGGGAAATTGTACATACCTATTTTTAATAGGATCAGGCCTAAGGTAACTCTTGATCCTATCAAGGGTCTCATAGAAGTCAGTCGTGTAATTAAAATAGCTAACACTTGAATAATACTGGCTTTGTGCTGAGCTGTTCTTAATTTCCTTCATGTCTGTTAAGTCTTACAACATGCCTATGACAGAGGTGTAATTTTTATCACCATTTTACTCATGAAAATAACTTAGAGGATTTTAGGGATAGTACTGGGTTGAATAAAATACAACCCAAAATTCATGTCCACCCAGAATCTGTGAATGTGACCTTATCTAGAAAGAGGGTCTTTACAGATATCATCAAGTTAAGACGAAGTCACACTTGTTAGAGTGTACCTTAAATCCAGTATGACTGGGGTCCTTATTAGAAGAAAGTTTGGAACCACAAAGGCACAAGGAGAATGCCACGTGAAGACAGAGGCAGAGACTGGAGTGATGTGTCTACAAGCCAGGGGAGACCAAGGACTGTCACAACAACCTCAAGAAGCTAGGAGAGGGACCTGGGACAGATCCTCCCCTAGCAACTTCAGAGGGAGTGGAGTTCTGCTACACCTTAATTTTAGACTCCTGGCCTCCCAAACTACCAAACAATGTATTTCTGTTGTTTTCAGCCATCTAGTTTGTGGTAATTTGTTAAGGCAACCCTAGGAAACTAACACAGGGACTGTTCCCCAAATCCATTCAGCTATGATTAGAACTCAGTCTAGCTCCAGAGTTCACCTGCTTCACCATCATGCTTCATGGCATCCTGTGGGCCATGGTACTGTGGGATGGCAAAGAGGACAAAAAAGTAGAGAGAACTACATATGTTACCGGTAGTTACGATCAATCAAAGTTGGTCTTGGTTATTTTTTGAACAACTACCACTAATACCTTAACTGCTCTTAGTTTCATATCAATTCCTTCATCTATGAAATGGTGTCTCAGAACTCAGTGGATTTTTTGAGGATTAAGTGAGGTAATACATCAACAGTGCATATGAGAGAGGCTGGCATGTTATTAAGTGCTCAATAATTGTTATCTGTTGTCATTATTGGCATCACCACCACCACCACCACCCACTTCAGCAAATAGTCGACGTCTTCTCAGACCTAAGTTTGCATCTTGTTTCTGCTACTTTTTTTTTTTTTCTGTGTGGCCTTGGGCACGTTATTCAACCTTTCTGAGCCTTTTTTATTGGACAGTGGGATGTTAGCATATGCCCATGTCAAGGAGTCACTGTGAAGATTAGAAACTGTACATAAACATTCCGCCCGGTGTTAGAAACAGAGTAAGCAGAGGCTCACAATTCATGGCAGTCCTCATAGCTATTATAAACTACTCCAGGGGGCAGTAATCTCTTCCATCAAGAAATGCCATCATTTCTCTAGTCCGAAATATTCTAATTGCAATTCAGGCATTTTCTCTATTGTGCTCCCCTCAGTGATGCTGAAGGCATTCAGATCACCGGCTTTTGAAGAATGAACTTTCCTGACGCCGAACTTGAGTCAACACCATAGATAAAGTTGAACATTTCTAGAAAACAGGTATTTTTCTCCAGCTATTTGAATCTACATTTAAGCAAGAAAAAAATGAACCTTTAAAAACTGTCTTTGTGAAAGAGAATATTGAAATGTCTTCTAGAATGATAATGAGATGGATGAGCTAATGAGAAATCTCTTTCCTGTGCCTTGTGAAATATGGGTTTAATATAATTTTTCATTTTTTCCTAGCATTTCTCCCATCCCATCCCCTTACCTGCCTACACTAGTGTACCCTTATGGATTAGTTCCTTTATTTATTTTTAATTTCACATATATATTTGGATAAATGGTTGTGTAAGTGGTGAGATGAACGCTTAATGAGAGGAGTTGTTGCTGATAACTAGAAGGAGTAAAACCTTTCATCTTTGTCAGGGATACACAGTAATTCTGCTGCAGGAGTGACATTATAATGAACACAAAAATGGGATTTCCATTATATCTTTTCCTCTCTGCCCAATTCTCCCTCCCCCATTTTGTGTTGCAATGCAGATAGATACCCAGCTTAATTCTACATGGAAATAGTTTCCTTTAACCCCACTTTGTACTGTAAGGTATGTCACACACACACACACACACACACACACACACACACACACACACACACACACACACATCCTTTTTAGGCAGAGGTGGGATGTCTCATCTCCATGATCCTCAATTCCTGGAAATTCTTAAAGACCCTCAGCAGTGACTATGGGTGTGCTGGCAGGTTTAAAGTTCAGGCAGCCAAGTGGAGAATAAAAGAAATAGGGTATTAGAGAGAAGGAAAGAGAAAATGAAAACCTTTTAATTACCTGCGGCCCTCATCAAATATTTCTAGGTCCCTCCTCTTCTAGGCTCATAAGAGGAGTGCACTTCCTAGTGGAGTCCACGTGTGTCCTTCTGGCTGATAAGTATGAGTGGAAGTCATGTGTGCCATTTCCAGGCTAAAGCATCTGAGTGTGAGACCTTCCAGAACTCTTCTTCTCTCTGCCATGGCCACCTGCTTGCCATTTAGTGGAAAGAATAACTGAGTGAAGAGGTCTTTAGTACTGTAAGTTTCCCTAACAAAATTCTGCGTCCTAGAACACGGGCAAAGCAAGGCCGCAGGACACCTGCTGTAAGCTTGTGTCATGTGAAATAACTACATCTCCATTGTTCTTGGTCACTGAGCTTTAGGAGTTGCTTGATATGGGGCATAGAAACCTAGTCCATCCTTCTACTACAGAGAATAATAACAAAAGTAGCTAACATCACTGAAAGGAATGGAAAAGAAGTTCTTGGCAATACTAAGAAGTGGCTTAAGAGCTGAGGAAGGCAACACCACCACCACTCCCCCTTCCACAGACTCATCAGCACAACCAATCACCTGCTACCACTTCTCTGATGTGTAATTTATAACTTTAAGGGCTACCCAAGAGCAGATTAAACAACTCCCCAACCCTCTTTTCAATCAGATCATTACCCCTAAACACCCGCCAAGGGGAAGGCAAAAAAGTGTCACCAGCATGTGCCCCAGGATCACACACACAGCTATGGACTGTCATCTCCTGATCTGTGTCCTTGACCCCCATCTTGTCACAAGCTGGGTTCTCTGGAAATGAATACCATGATGGGGTTTTGTAGGAAGATATCTGTCAGGGATCAACACTTATAACAGGAAGGGAGTGAAAGCAGAAGAGAGGAAAAGGAACACTTGAAATTCAGTGCACGTCCCACAATGCAGGTCCTCACCCATCTGGGAGCTCAGGGGGAGCAAGGATTGTCAATTAGAACAACCAGCATCAGACAGAAATGGCCAGCTTAGTCATCAAAGTCATGGCCAGATATCTCCCAACCACAGAGCCAGATCCTGACCATGCTGAGGGCTGGAGGCTGCCTGACGACCCAACTCCCCACAGTTGAGCATCAAGTCCTTCCTTGAAGGGGAATCCAAGTGGAGTATCTCCATGGCTAACATATCTCCCCAACAAAAAGCCCTCCTACCATTTACCAGGAAGAGGTTCGGATCAAAAATTAAATCTCATTTCTCTGAGTCATCAGATCCTAAATGACTTCATTATAACGTGTGGGAACACTGAGGTCATCAGACCCAAAAGCATCTGGAGCAGCCTCTGAATTGGTTGGCTGGCTTCCAGTTTCTTCCCTCTCAAGTTCAACTTGCAAACCACAATGAGATTAATTTTCATGAAACACCTCTATCACATCACCTTCATGCTCAAAAACGTTCAGAACTTCCACTTGCCACATTTCTTAGGCTTATTCTCTACAGACAGGAATCTCTGACAGAGCGGATTGGTCTCCCCAGTCTTCCAAGAGGTCCCCTCCACCAAATTCTCTCAAAGCTCCCCAGCATTGGTTTTTGACTTTACCACTTTCATATTGCTCCAGTCTGGACCCCTTCTTCCATCGTTTTCTCTTGATAAAATATTTTACAACCCTTAATCCCCAATTCAGTTCTATCTTCCTCTGAGAAGCTTTTCCTGATCACCCTAAGTCCACAATGAGTATTCTCTGCCTTCTATGAACTCTTAAAAAATAACCTATTACCATGCTTTGTTGATATTTCATTTGCATAGAACACTAGATCCAGGGGTCAGGGGATAAGCCCTCACTCAGCAGCCTTTGTGGTTTTTGTGGTAGCTCAATAAAAAAGGTGAGGAGGAAGGAGCCAGGGACCAGTTATTGAGAAACATGATGCCTGCTCTGGCCAACTAGTCTCATTCCTTGTCTGTAAGAAGGAGAGAGTGAACTGGATGGTCCTCTCTGTCCTTTCAGGCTCAGACAGTCTATGACTGATTGCAGAGCAATGAACAGAGTGTCAAATCAGTCCCGTGGCAGACCAAAGCTATCTTAAGTAGTTTCCATGAGAAACATAGAAACAGGCATTGTCTAGCCTAGGCATTAAGGCACTGGTAGAAAGCAATGCTTTAAGTTGAGTTTGGGCGAATCAAACAACTCATCTCTGTTAGTGAAGAAACTGTCTCAAGAGACTCACAAGTACAGGACAACAAGGAAACAATAAATAAGACGTGATAGTCATCTCCTTTTCCTGGGACTCTGAAAGAGGAAATAGTCTGAGACTACAGGATCCGTCAGCAACTAGATACCAAAGTCCATGTGGTGACCATGAACATCTTTAAGCCACGTACCAAAGAAATACAGGGTGAGTCTCCTGCCTTAAAAGGACTTACGATCTAGTTGGCAGGCAAAAATGAGGCATTAAATAACTGTAAGGTAGTGTGGAAACTGGTTCTACGCAGTGGAACTAGATTTGACTCTAGACCTTTTCTCTGCAGAGCAAATCATTTCAGTCCTTAACTAACCCTTCTAATCCTCATTTGCAAAAAAATACGGATAATGGTAGTATTTACCTCACAGGGTACTGGGAGGATTAACTGAGTAAAAATTGCAGTTCTGGCACATTGTAAGAGTTCAGTAAATATTCATCATCGTCATCATTATAGTTTTACACACCAATACGCATTCAGATTTAAGGACTAGGGCAGCCAGGGGGAGCTTACCGAGAGGCAGAGTTGAGGTGAGCCCTGAAGATGAGGAGGGAGGTGGGACTGTCAGATGGGCTGGAGACTGAGAGAAAAATGAGGCGTGAGGGAAAACCTTTACAAATGAGAAGAAAAACAGAATGAATTTGGGTAGATGTGACCAACTGAGAATCCTAGGCAGAAATAGTCCTTGACAATGGCCTTTTGAAGTGTGGGTGGACCAAGCTGTGCACCCTCTGCTGTGGCTGGGGGAGGGTCGAAATACTTGCCTCACCTTGGACTCCACCACGTCACAGATGCAAACATGGATGCTGGGAGCCCTTGTCCTACTCAACTTTAGAATTCAGCTACAGACTTTGGCAAAGTGAAAATTTTGCTTTTTCGACTGCAGGCTTAAAAAGGAATTGCTTCATAAAGGCTTGTGGCTCTGGACAATGGCGTATCGTGGAACATGAGTATCTGGTAACACCAGCAACATCTAAGTGCTATTGGGCAAATCCCACCTGTCTTTTTCATAATAATTTTCTTCCCCAAAAGGTTTTCTGTATCATTGTGGCTACTGGTTAAATTAAGCTTTAAGGAAGAATAACAGAATAATTAATTTTAGGTTCTGCAGATTTCTAGTAATAAGCATCACTAATGCTTCATTTGGGGGCCACTGGTAACTAATTTAAACTTTTTTCTCTTTATATAGTCAATTTAATTTCAGGAGACCCAGTAATTTTTTTTCTTTTATTAGCTTTTGGCCTTTTCCCAACTTGTCTTAATCAAAATGCTTATTACTTGTGTCTTGCCATTAAGGATAATCTAGCTATTCTGTAGATAGCAAACTGCACGTTTTTTTAAAAAAAAAAGGAAAAATTTAGTTGCTACGACACAATTTCACTTGCTTCTTCCAAGTGAAGGCAAAAACATTTGCAATTCAACAGCAATGGAGTCATTCTAGGACGAGGGCTAATGACGGTTAAATGAAATATTCTTTGCCAACAGCATTGTGCAAATTCAAGTTCTTTACTTTGAATGCTGAATGCTCTTAATGACATTTTCCCCAATGCCACTAGAAAGAGGAGACGGAACTTGTAAACATTTCATTTGCCTTTATCAAATATTCATTGAATCCCTACTGTGCACCAGGCAAGTGTTTGAGGCTCTAAGGACGGATGTACTCATGAATGAGATAAAGTCTTTGCTCTCACTGAGTCTAAATTCTAAGTAGAAGTCAGCCAGCCAGCATATAGGTATGTACTGGGTGGTGACAGATTCCACAAACGTACACAAAGGAGGTAGAAGGCAAGTGGAAGAAAGCAGCAGGGGCTGGGGAGGAGTCCTGTTTCGTACCATGTGGTCAGGGAAGAACAGTCCAGGGACACGTGACCAGGGACCTGGTTGGAGAGAGAGAACAAGCCGTGTAGATCACAGGGGAACACACCCTCCAACCGTCACGTAAGCTTGCGCATGCTCATAAATAAACAGCTTGAGGAAAGAGATTTAGAAGGGCTTTTCACTCATCCACGTGCTCTAAACTTGTCCTGCTACCAGAACACAGGTCTCTCTCACTCGAAAATATTAATAAATGGGTGCCTGCTTAATTTTGACTCCAAGGAGAGACTATAAATCTGAGAGGTGGCTGCTCTGTTATACATCATGCATACTGCAGAAATTAGCAGGCTCCAACTGCCCAGAAGGCTGAACAAAAGTGGGATTTATGCTCCTCCCTCACTGATCTTTCACACATGAATCAAATGATATATTCCCAAAGAAGAACAAGACACTGACACGGTCTGCGCCAGCATGTGGATAAGGGTGGGACCTGTGTGTATCGATGGTTACACTCGGCTCTCTTGTGTCCCTCTGCCATATGGAGATTAATCTGGCTCAGGCCCTGCTGATAGTTGGAATTAATAATCGTCCTTACACAATACCAGCCAGTCACCACAGAAACGTGCTCCCGAATGGAGCCGGACTCATCAAGCACAAGCCAGCCATCACCTGCTCCCCGGTCCCCCTTTGTTAACCTTAAAATTAAACACAATCACAAACCACTTACAGAGACGACAGATTTCCACAGCCCCGAGGCATCCTGGAAGAAGCTTTCACCAGGTCCTAGTCTCAAATCCAAGCCCTACTCTTTCACTCAGTCCTGCTGACTGGCTATTTTGCAGCAAAGCACTCAAAGAACTCATATCTAGATTTTTCAGCTCCTGAAGAAGTTTCATTTGTTAACCAATAGAAGCAGGAGAAGGAGACTCATAAAAGAAGTAACTAACGGAAATCGACAACGCGGTGGAGACAGAATACGGTGGGAAAATGAAAGATGCAGCAGAAACCAGCAGTGACTTACAGTACAGAACAAACGTGGAGGCTGATTCTGAGCTAGGTCTGCCGCTCCCCATCTCTGTGACTCTGAGTTCCAGAGCCTCCCTATGTCTCTGTTACCTCAGCTGCAAAACAGAATTAACAGAAACCCCTTACACAAGGACTGTAACTTATATCGTATGCTCAAGCAGAGAGTGAGTATGCACGTCCAGGAGGGAGCGTTTTACTCTCCATTCTAAGGGTGGTCCTTCACCCTAACCTCCATTCACTTTGCAGTATTTAATATGAAAAGACTGAGCCAGCAAAAGCATTTGTACCTATTATGATCCACAAATGGATGCTCTGTTATTTCGCACACCAAATGTCAGAAATGGGTTTTCAATGGTGAAATTAGGTTTCATTTAATGGGTGTTAGTAATAGGTTTTCCTCAACTCAAATTAGTGATGTTTAAGATGTAGATGAGCTAACGTATTATAAGCGTTATTTTTCACCATTCTATGGAAAAGGAATGAGATCGCAGAATTCCTTCCTTCAGTCTTAGAAGTAGGGTCCTGGGCTTAATTCCTAAATAATTACTCCTAAATAACTATTGGTTTTGGGGAGTTAACCAACTGACATGGGCTAGATGGTCATCCAAGTCCCTCTCTGACGTGTTGTTGTGTTTGTTTTGGGGGTGGCCTTTTATTTAAGTATGGGTCAGATCTCCCCAAAGCACTGCAATCTTACAGAACAGGTTGTAAGTATCATTTCATACCTGCACGCTTATAAATGTCTACAGTGTTTCTATCGTCTGTTTAAGATGACACTACAGTTTGTTACATATATTTTAGATGTTTCCATCATAAAAAATTTATCCTTTCAAATTTCGGCACCTGCAAGCATAAGCTTCAATTATACAAAAATGTCACCTGTGGGAAACGCTCCATTTCCAGTGCAGTTCTCATTTTCAGGTACTGCTGCTGACTTGTTATTGTAAAAATGTCGCACCTAAGCGATTCACACTACTGGGAGACAATTCCCCACGGGTCTCTCACATTTATGTACATGTTGAATGCACAACCGCCAGCAGCTAGCTCTGTTCTCAAATTTTGTTTTTCAAAGATGTTGATACAGCAAAGGACCTTGAAAGATAAACATACTGGCTCCCTCTGGAGCAAAAGGAAGGTTTACTTATTGTCTGAGATAAATATAATGTCTCTCTAGTACAAAGTTCAGGTAAGATAATTGTCCACTATAAAATATTTGGGTTTTCTAAACTTGGGATTCCTCTCCTATAATGTAATCTACTCCATATGCAAAAGTCACCTAACCCTCTGGGTGTTGCCCTGTGGAAACCTGGGGCTCTGGGAACCAAAGAAAAATGATGATTAAGTGGCTCTGGCGATTGCTGTAAGTAATAAATCGTCTTCTCTTTCACCTAAGAATCTTGTGTCCTCCGTCAGCCTCCATGACACTGTGGCATGCTACCTTGTTAGTGTGTATGTGGGGTAAAATCTCAAATTCTTCACAGTTTTTGACCCATATCAATGCAGAATTAATTTTATTTCAAGTAAACAATTCTGATGAATGCCAGGGAGTCCAAAGATGAGCAGGAATACTATGGAGACCTCAAGAATTCTCAGCCACGAAAAGGGAGAGAACAATTATCATTCTAATTTGGACAGGGGCACGACTGAAAGCTGCAAAGTCTTGGCTTAAGAACTGACTGCAAAAGGAGAGTTAGACTATTTAAGACAGTCAACTCTTCGCAAGGGCCTTCAAGCTAACTGGAAGCATCTCTTTATATGAAAATAATTAAAATTCCAAATATAAATGATTATTTTTTAGTCATTAAAGAAATATTCTCTGAAAATGTACTAAATAATACTTTCCCCTGTATTTAAAACACAGTAACTTTTTTCTTTAAATATTTGACATGTTATTCATTATTGTACCTGATAATGCAAGTAATATATAGTCATTACAGAGATGATAAAAAGTTGTGTACAATTCTAAGTATTAAGAATGTACTCATTGGAGTTCCACTCCTAGAATGGCAGTGTGAGGAGCTCCATGCTCCCTCTAGAGTGAAACAAACATTAACTATTGAAATTATTTTAAAAAACAAACATTTAAAGTCTTTTGAAGTTGTTCTAATTTAATCAGGACACTTGAACTGTCAATTAGAATAGCAAAGAAGAAACACATATTCATGACAATCTACTAAACTATGCTCAGAACAGCGAGAGTCTATGACATGTGAGCCGAGCCTCACTCCCTCTCCTCATTCAGCTAAGCATGACAGAAGACCCACTCTGGATGCGTGTAGCCAAGAGGATAAGGCTTCCTCATCCTTCAGCTCTCAGTCAAGGGGTCAGTGTTTCCCAGGAGAGCCTTGCTGTCAGGATTTCTCACCACTTTCCACCCAGCTCCAAGTTTCAGAGGCTAAGTTCCTGGCAAGTGTGGCTGAAAGGTCAGGGGCACCTCCTTCCCCTATTCACCACTCACAGCACAAGAGCTTACCACAGGCACGGAAACAAAGAACACTGAGGTCCCTCTGTTCTGCATCCCAGCGCATTTGTAGGGTACAAGTCTCACCCAAGAGAGAGAAGCCCAAGAAGGTTAGAAGCTACAGTCTCTCCCCAGCACCCTCCTTTTAAGGCAGGGGTGTCTCAAGAAGCAGGTCACTGGCCCAGTTACCATCTGAGGGGTAACTGAGAGATACTGATCAGGGGAGAGCAAGTCCCCAAGAACAAAGAAGTTTGAAAATCCTCCCCCAAGACACCTGACATTATTTGAAAAAGAGTGGGAGAAGTTCAAGTTTAAGAGGGCTCACAAAAAAAGGAGAGCAGATTTTGGTAGCATGCAATTATGAAGAAGCTGAGAGTTTCATGACAGCAGTAACCTAAAATACAGACCAGTTTACCAGGAGAATCAGGAGAAAGAATCAGCTAAAAAGGAACCTTCTGGGTTCAGAACAAATCTGAAAGACTAGTCTCAAAAATCATTCCTGAAAAGGCATCTGAATTGAGCCAGATAACACTGTGGAGCAACTTACGCCCAGAACCTAGTTAAGAACAATAAGACAGTCAGTCAGAAATCGGTGGAACTTTACTGCTGGGTATCATGGCAACAGAGGCAGACAGATTAAGAGTGATTACCGGGGAAAGAGAAAGTCAAAGAGAGGCTTGCTAGACGATTATCTCAGGGCGACTGTGGGAAAGCCCAAAGCTTCGCTCTCAAAACAGCAGTATTGGAGGCTTCACGCTTCATGAGGGGGAAACAGACTTCACTAAAATGCCCCAGTCACTTCACTGAACAAGTAAAGTAGCAGATAAAAACAAAGAAACCAAAGGTGGAAGGGGATCAGCATCTAAGGTTGCTACAACATATTGCCTAAACAAAGACCACAAGACATGAAGAGAAATATGAAACTGTTACAGATACATAGAGAAAAAAACAAGCAACAGAAACTGATTTAATAGGGCTCAGGTGGGGGATTTATCAGGCAAAGACTTCAAAGCAGCTATAATAAACTTATTTTCATTAAACATATGTAAAGAAATAAAGAGAGCTATGATGACAATTTCTCACTGAACAGAATAGACGAAGAGATAAAAATTATGAAAAAAGAACTAAATGGAAATCGTTACTAAAGGGGCAAACAGTAGATTTGAACTGGAAGATGAAAAAATAAGAGAATTTATAGACTGGTACAGATAATACAATCTGAAAAACACAGGGAGGAATGAAGAAAAAAGAAACAGAGCGTTAGGGAAATGTAGATTTGAACTGGAAGATGAAAAAATGAGAATTTATAGACTGATACGGATAATACAATCTGAAGAACACAGGGAGGAATGAAGAAAAAAGAAACAGAGCGTTAGGGAAATGCAGGATACCACTGCGTGCACCAACATACAAGTGCAAGGAGCACCCTTATAGGGACAGAGAGACAGCGTCGGCAAATATTCAAAGAAATAATGGTTAAAAAAAATCCCACATGAAGAAAAAACAAACATACATATCCAAAAGTTCAAGGAACTCTAAGCAGGTAAAATATAAAGATATCCACCCACCACAGTTAAAATACTGAAAGGCAAAGAGAAAATATTGAAAGCAGCAAGAGAAAAGAACTCATCATATACAAAGGGTGAGATTAGTAACTGACTTTTCATTGGAAACCAGGGAAGCCGGAGGCAGAGGCAGAGGGATGATGATTTTAAGTGCTGAAAGATGAAAAAGAAAGAAAAAGAAAAAAAAAACCCTCTCATCGAAGAATCTTATATCCAGCAAAACTATCTTCAAAAAAAAAAAAAGGTGAAATAAAAACATACAAAATGAGATACAAAAACTGAGAATATTCTTCCTTATTAGAAATACTGAAGGAAGATTTTCAGGCTGAAAGTAAGAGCCTCTAGGTAGTGACCTGAACACACACACTCAAACAAGAGCACCAGTAAAGGCAATGATGTGGTTGTAAACGATACTCAGAAATGAACCATGCGTATCACTTTGTAACCTGCTTTGTTCACGTAGTAGCATATTTCCAAAGAAAAATGATTGTGATAATTTAAGAGGTTTAGAGAAATTGTATGTAGATAAAAAGCACATGAAGTAATTCAGTAGAGTAAGGGAAAGTAGTAAAGCTCCTAAGAAGACTTGAAACAACTAAAAATTAGCCTATTGTTTGAGAAAATAGGTATTTGAACTCTATCCCCTAATACACCATTTGCACCCCCCATGAGATTTTGCTGTTAATTCTTCTTTTTCCCAATTTATCCCTTCCCAGCCCCTTTCCCCTAGGAACCATGTTTGTCTTCTGTCTGTGAGTCTGCTTTTGTTTTATAAATAAGTTCATTTGTGTCATTTTTTTAGACTTCACACATAAGTGATATCATATGGCATTTTTCTTTCTTTTTCTGGCTTACCTCACTTAGTATGACAATCTCCAGGTCCACCAATATTGCTGCAAACAGCATTATTTTATTCTTTTTATGGCTGAGTAGTGTGTGTATATATATATATATACACACACACACACAAGAGTATATATATATATATACACACACAAGGTGTCACCTTCCCTCTCTTACTCTTGCTCTTTGTTACTGCCGGTTCTTGCCCCCCTCCTTATCTGCCAGGCTTCCCCCGATGCATCAACCAGTCATCGAGCTCCACATTTCCTGCTCCCTCACAGTTTAGGCTCACCCACGTGTCACACGGAGCGGTGCTGATTGCAGCCTTGACTGTAATTGTCCTTTCAGTTCAAGGATAACTGCCCACCTTGGGTCTCCTAGATTAAATTTTGGAGAGAATAAATTGTAATGGCTGAGCCCAAGTTACAGACTGATTCCTCTAGACATCTGTAAGATGAAACAATCTCCTGGGAAAAAAGAAATTCATGTAGGGCTGCCCTGCCCAGGATGGCAAGAAGGGGCAGCTAAATTTGAAAATAAATTAGGTGTGTGGTGGTGTCAAAAATCCAAAACTAGTAAAAATTAAAACCAGACCAGTAGGATAGTAATGATGAAGAGTTTATTGTGCACAGAAGCATGGTTCTTACCCAAAGCTGGTAAGAAGCTCAGAGACATTCCAGGATGGTTTCTGAAGTGAGAATGTGGCAGCTGTTTAACCTTCACAATGACTGGTTACAACGATGGAGGTTTCCAGATGGCAGTGGACTGGTTAAAAGTGATTCTTACACCACTTGAGGAAGATGACTAAAGTTTCTTTTATGATTATCAGAGGCACTCACAAGAAATAATTTAAGTTTTGCTTATGTTCATGAAATAAGCTCGATTTAGTTTTGCTTATGTGGTGTAAGCGGTTTCTCCTGCTCGGGGATTTTCAAGCCTGGTCTCTATTTTTACAGTCTCAGTGTCTGTTACACGGCTCCTTATTAAGTTACCACCTCTCTTATCTACAATACTCACATATAAAATCCTTCTCTGTGGCTCCTTCTAATTCAACATTGAATAGTCTACTTCTTAAGGGGGACATGAATAATCAGTACTCAAAGCCTTTCTGAATTCCAGAGTGTTCTGCACACTCACTGACATCACACAAGACGATGTTAATGTACAGGACGGTGCCAGGAGTAAGTCAGCATGCGTTCCAGCACCCACTCACTCCCCCAACCCGCCCCCACACCACCAGCACACCTCATACCTTCTTTGTAACTTGGAAGAGAATTTCATATTCTCTTTGATTTATTTTCAAAGAATCAGGATCTAGCCTAGGCATGGGACTTGAGGATTTTCCCAATCATATTTTGAAAGAGACTCCCACTTATTTCCACATCAAAATGCTTATGCCTATCTGACATTAATTAAGGAACTAATTTAATAGCCATTCTAAGAAAAAAATAAGCCAATCCCTAAATATTCAACTGCATTCTCTCTTCTCTGCATATTGCAAATAATGTCAATCCTATAAATAACATGTAAGCAATAGTGTGAGCAATATGAGCCCTTAATTGGATGAATATATCTGAGGCTGAATGATGGAATTTATGTTGTCAAGTTGCTTCTGTATGTCTTCAATGCAAAATTTCCGAAAGATACACTCACTGGGAGCCAATGTGATGTGGGGCAGACACAGAGTTGAGGCTGACTCAAAGGAGAAAGCTAAAGTGGATTTTACCAATAAAGTAAGTTCAAGATGCTGTATTCACAGCACTTCAAAGCAAATCTGTTCTTGCCCTCCCCTCACTCCCCCAACATCTCTGCCCTAAAATCCTGGCACTCTTGACAGACTAAGTGGTCCTCCAGAAACACCTTTACCATAGAAAAAAATACCTTTAAAAAATTCTACTGCATAATCTAACTTGTGGCTTGATTATATGTAGTTTAGAATCTTATTACAGCCTTATACTCTCCTTTAACTATTTCGTTTTACCACAGTTAGATTTTTATTTCTTTATCAAAAAAAGACTCAGCCATATTTTTTCCTGAATCCTACTGAAGTCCTTGAAATATTACTAGCTCAATGCATAGTAGACACTCAAAAAAGCTTATTCCTTTCAATGAAGTTGAACATATGGTCCTTGAGGATCTAAAACAGCCATTCCAGTTTTCCCTGGAGGTTAACTTCCATTTTCCTTAGCAAATGGAGCAGGGGGAAAAAAGGAAGTGACATATATGAAAAGCCAGCAAGCTCACAGAACAATAGATGATCAAATGCCGGAGTGTTAGTTCCTGAGACATCATCTGCTGCACTCATTCCACAGAGGAAGAAACAGAATTCGAGAGGTGAGCTACATGGTCAAGCCACACAGCTAATCATAATCTCAGACCTTTGTCTGCTCTCGTCATCCCAACTGCTAAATAATTATCTATAAAGTCAATAAAGAGACCTTGGTGTTGATCTGAGGCCACTCTCCCCCAGTCTGCCGGGTCCGTTAGTGCCGGCGACTCACAATCTCTCAGAGGGCACGGTATTTCAGCAGGCTTTCACAATGACTTGAACTCCTCCATGCAGAGGTCTCGCTTTTCTTCTTTCCACTGTATCAAGCCATTCTCAGAATTCTCCCCACACAACTCTGCTTCCTCCTCCACATTAGAAGCAGTGTGGTTCTCACTGCTTCTTCCTACCTAAACCAGCCAAACAATTGTGACACGTTCCCTAGAATGGATTCCCAGGGGTAGTGAAAGGGTGAGTAAACCTGAAAAGTCACTGTCTTAAAGTTTCTCTTTCTACAGGGTGAAGGGTCTCCCTAAGAGCAGATAACAGTCATGGAAATCTCAACCCCACGTCAACCAATACTAAGAGGCAAGTGCAGAGGACTTTCCATCAACAAGGAAATGACTTGAAGAGGAACATGGAGAGGCTGGAAATGACGAAGCTATGAGATAAGAACGTGGCATCTTGTGTCTACGCAGAAGGTTAGGGACTTCTTAAAATATTAATTTCCAGCACAGATTCTGTAAAGTCTCTGGAAAAAGAAAATATCTCTAATCGTAGCAGTTTGAGTGGTTTGAAAAGATGAGTATTTTTAATAGCGAGTGGTCCTTTCTTACCTCTCTGATGTGTCCTGGGATTCTTAAACCATGGACATCACTCGGTCCGGGCTTGACACAGTGATCTGGTGAGGCGTTAATTATATTCTGTCCTCAGGCTTCAATTGGTGGGTCATGACGTTGCCTCATCAGAGGAACTCCACGTCTTTAGAGAACATTAAAAATTGTGGAAGTGGAAGCATGCATCTTGATTACACGTAGTCTGGGGATCCCAGTTAGCCACAGGGCCGTTAAGAGACCACAATCCCAAGTCAAAGAAGATGATGTGTAGAGTTTGGGAGCAGACCAACGGTTTATGGCAGAATTACAAACACCAAATGGAATGGAAGCTGCAAAACCAGATTTGCACAGATTTCAGCCGAAGAGAAAATAGAAAAGAGCAAAGAGACTTCTCTCTTGGTGATGGATAACTTAATTTGGTCCCACAACACTGGCATTTGTCTCATAGTTATTAGTTTCTTCTCTCCAACTCAAGCAAAAGCAAGAGTAGAGTTTTTATTCAATATGTTCTTAAAAAGTGGATTTTACAACCAGCTCTTAGAATAGAATGCATTCTAACTAAGGGAATAATTGTCCTAAATGACAAGCATCATTTTTACTTTAGCACAGGATCATCAGGGTGGGATTTTGAATCCGTGTTGAGTTTCCAATATAGCAAAGCTGCTCAACCATCTGCATTTTGGTCCATGACCTGACTCACTAAATTGAAATCTCGTCTCAGCCATTATTGGTATGTGATTCTGGGGAAGCAGGACTGTAAGAAATTTCACAAACTAAACTGATTTACTTCTCAGCCTGAGGGTAAAAATAAACACGGGTTATCCTAGATCAATGGCAGAGCTAAATACATCCAGGGGAAAGCTTTAACAGAATTCCATTTGCAACAGCATCTGAAAGATCTGTGGCCCTCTGAGAAAGGATTCCTGCTCCCTCCCACAGCACCAGATACGCTCTGCTCCCAAGACATTCCAGAGCATTGTGCTGAGTTCTGCCCCTGCCTCAGCGGAAACCTTGGAAATTGTACCCTGTCTGTGCGTTTGCATTCATCTCTCTTGGATTTTTACCTCGTACTTTCCCTGAAAATGACTTCCTGGGGACTCAATCCTCCCTACTCATAAACTCGGAATTATGTTGTTAACAATGTTCCCTTTCCAGCCTGCTCCTTCCCACACCCAGTTCCAGGCTTCCCCAAACACCACTGCTGCTTCTCCATGACAGGCCCTTCTAAGAACTCCATTCCTTAGCTTTTCTAGATGTATTCTATCTGGTGCTTAGCAATGGAAGAAACTGAAGAAATAAGAGGAATGGGATATTTAATATATACTTGTTGAAAGAATGAATAGTTGAGTGAGTGAGTGAGTGAGTGAACACCAAGAGCACTGGCCTGAGATCAGGAGACCTAGATGCCGCTTCTGATTAAACTACACTCTGGGATATGATCCTGGACCAAGCTTAATTCTTTGAAGCTCAGTGTCTCAGCTCAGGCTGCTGTGTCAGAATACCACAGACCAGGTATTCTAAAGAACAAACACTTTTTTCTACAGTTCTGGAGGCTGGGACGTCCAAGATGAAGGCACTGGCATATCTGGTTCTCACCGAGGGCCCTCTTAAGACCTGGTTTGCAGATGCTGCCTTCTTGGTGCATCTTAACAGGACAGAGGGAGGGCGAGCTGGTGTCTCTTCCTCTTCTTCTAAGAGGCTCATTCCACCAGGTGGGCTCCATCCTCACAACCTCATATAAACCTAATTATCCCCCAAAGGCCCCACCTCCTAATACCATCACACTGAACATTAGGGCTTCAAAACATGAATTCTGAAAGGATACAAACATTCAGTCCATGACGCTCAGGGTTTTTTTTGTTTGTTTGTTTTCTCTTGTTTTACCAGTAAAATGAGGATGAATTCCTCTTCTGCCTATCTCATGGTTTCTATGGATCTGAAAATGGATTTTTCAAACATTAAAGTGCAACTGAAATATTTTACTGTCATTATTAGAGACCCTTACATGTGGTCTTTATTCAATTAATATACACTGAGTGCTTCTTTGAGCAAAATTGTACAGAACCAAAGGTAAGTAGAAGGTGGCCTGAGACGTCTAAAGGGTTTAGTTCACTGAAGAGATCAACAGAAGACAAGAAATCACACTAAGTAATTTCTGTCTAGGCTGTCTTGGAAAGGTGGAAATACTTCCAGGCAGAGAGAACAATCTGGCAAACAGAACCTGGAACTATGTGCTATTCCATTTGATATGCTGTCCATTCTGCTTGAAATCTTCCCTGCCCTCCACACTCCAACCCCTCAATACTCACACCTGGAAAATTAATTTTACTTATCTTTTAACACTCACCCCAGACATTATCTTTGACAATTTCATGTCACCGTAGTACATGGTATGTGGGGGGTGGGGGTGCGATTGTAAGAAAGAAGGCTAAAATGTGAGTACTCAATGCCAGATGTGCCTGTCACCACAGGATGAAATATAACCAGAACACTGCTACTGTGCAGACGACAAGAGAGTGGGACATTCATTAATTCACCAGAAAAACCATTCAGACATTTGCCATGTGCCATACATCACTATATTAGACACAAAGCGTCACACTATTCATTAGTTGGACAAAAAAATATATATTTGAAAAACAGAGTGTCAGAATTACACCAAGAGGAATAGAAAAGAGTTATATTTGATATCTGCAGTGTATGAACACATTGTTTAGGAACTTCTTGTCAGCTTGGAATCTACCACTTGAAGAGTCAGTCAAAGGGACTGACTTGTGGACTTTGCATTGGGAAATACTGTTCCAGCAAATAGGGAGTTTTCTGTATTTCCTATGCCCAAGGCACAGAATCTACTCAGTCTGAAGGGAAGAGAAAAAGGCAAAATTATTTCCTCCTGTTATCATTAACGTAGTGGTGCCAGAAAAAATGATCTGAAGATATGAAAGTTCATTTTGGACCCTTCCTTCCATCTCCATTTCCGCATCTCTTTCCTACTTCTCATCAAGTGTCTTGTGTTCTCCAGCTACTATAAGAGCCATCTCAAAAATAATCCTTGTACTCAAATGACATATTGAATCCTCCTCAAATTGAAACTCCCCCTGTGCAGCTGAACTCAATTGTTCCACAAAAAGCAATAAGGTTGAAATAACCCTCCCAGATGTGTTTGCATTTGCAAAATAACTTTTATTGCTTTTTTCTAATTATAAAAGTAACTCACACTTATTGTAGAAAACATATGAAATATAAAACAGTATGAAGAAAAAAACAAAAATTCTCAAAGCCTGTAGGATATTTGCAGTTCTGAGAGAGACTGTTTCTTGACAGATATATTCAGTCAGGGTAGATATACTGAGGGTAATATGCAGTATTACCAGGGGATTGTGATAGGAACTTAGAAAAAAAAATCAAAATGAGGCAGAACCAGATCTTGTCCTCAAATAACTTGCAGGATAGGATCCCAATTTTTTATTATTAATGAATTAAAGGTCAACACATACACTACATTTCAAATGGAGAATTTGACCCTAGCTTTGTGAAATTCAATTTTAAAGCTGCAGAAATGAAGGTTCCAGCTTTGAAGCTGAGCTCATTGCAGGAAACTTCAAACATGAGGGCCAAATTCTCTCTACAGGATGTTCCATCCTTGGAAAGCGTCAATCAGGCCAACACAGAAAGGATTATTACAAACTATCTTCTCCTAAGACAAATAGTTCATTTTCCTCTCATATTCACTTTCTCTCTTTCTGGAACTTTTACAAGAAAGGGAAAACATCTACTATGAACTCTAAATGACCCTCCTGCCACCTCTGGATTTTGTTGTTGTTGTTTGGTTACTTATTATTCATTTATATAGAGTAAATTTCACTCTTTCTGGCTGTCAGCTCTATGGGTTTTGACAAATGCATAGAGTTTTATTAGCACCTCAACAATCAAGATGCAAAACAGTTCTATCAGCATCTCCCCCCAAATTCCCTTGTGTTACCCTTTTCAGGCAAACCTCATCCTGCCCAGCAATCTTTGTCAATCACTAATCTGTCCTCCATCCCCAAAGTTTTGCCTTTTTTTCAAACTGTCATATGAATGCATCTGGCTTCTTTCGCTTACCACAAGGAATTGGAGATCTATCTGTGTTACCAAACATGTATGCAGTTAGGCTTGTCACTCACAGATGCCCTCAGGCGACTCAGCAGAAACCAGCAGAGAGATGAGATTGTCCACGATGCACTACAGAGGGCCTCTCATCTGAGAAGTGAGGTCCATGACATACATGGGAGACCTATAACGTTCTCGAGAATGTTATACCAAGAGAAACACTGCCAGCTTGGACCAAAGGGGAGAAAGGGCAAAAAAAAAGGAAAGCTGCAAAAATCCCGTTGGAATCCCTACACGCAAAAAGCAGGCTGATGAAATTGCTCAGCTGAAAATATGTGCTACTATTCACATAAAACGCTGACTCTAAGTGTGGGACCCGAGCCCAGAGCCAGAGCCTAATCAGAGAGGATTAGTCCTAGGCCTTCAAACCTAACAGGTTTTGCCTAGTTGGATTTCAAAATTGCTTGGGACTGACGGCTCCCTCTTTCTTTCCCTTTCCTCCTTTTTTAAAGAGAAAGTCTGAAACTGCTATCCTGTGTCTGCCCCATCACTGTGTTTTAGAAGCAGATAAGCTGTCTTCTAGCTTTACACGTTCACAAAGAGAAATTTTCCCCAATGTGAATCATACCCAGAGTTTCACCCTCTCCCTAGTTAAATGATGAGATTTTGGACTTTGAGATGATGAGATTTAGAAAAAAAGTATGGACTTGGAGTTAACACTATGATGAGTTGAGACTTTCAGTGACCTTTGAATAAGAGTGTCTGTGTCCAAGGATGAATGTGAATCTTTGGGGACCAGAGGGAAACTGTGGCAGGCAGAATAATGGCCTCCCAAAGATGTCCATGTCCTAATTCTCAGAACCTGTGAATATGTCACTCTGCATGCCAAAAAAAGACTTTGTAGATGTGATAAAGATCTTGAGATGGAGAGATTATCCAGTTTAATCACAAGGGTTCCTATAAGAGGGAGGCAGGAAAGTCTAAGTCAAGGAAAAGATGTGAAGTTGAAAATGCTATGTTTTCTTTTGGTAACATGTACTATTTCTTTTTTTTTTATTTTTTTACATTTATATAACTGTATTATTTGGAACTTATCTCAGTGTATAATATAAAAAACAGATCTTTTTTTTTTCAAATGGCTATCTGATTGTCCTAGGAGCTTGTATAAAAAGTCAACATTTTCCCAATTGATATACAAAGTTACATTATTATATTATATTATCATATATAAAAATTTCAACTGCATTTTGACTATTTCAAGAATTTTGGTTCACTTTTTAATTTGTTCATGAACCAAAACCTTGCCATTTTAATTTATACAGGCTTTAACATATGCCTTAATATTCAATACGGCTAGCACTCCCCAGCTTAGTCTGTTCAAGCTGCTATAAGAAATACCAAAAATTGGTGGTTTATAAGCAGGAGCAATTTATTTCTCACAGTTCTAGAAGTGAGGAAGTCTAAGACCAAGGCGCCATCAGATTCAGCGTCTGGTGAAAACCCACCTCCTAGTTCACAGATGGCTGTCTTCTCGCTGCCCCACAAGGCGGACGCATAAAAGAGCTCTCTGGGGTGTCTTCTTATACCAACACTAATCCCATTCGTGAGAGCTCCACTCTCATGACCTAATGACCTCCCAGAGATTCCACCTCCTAATACCATCACCTTGGGGGTTAGGATTTCAACATATGAACTTTGCAGGGACACAGACACTCAGACCATAGCACCCCCATTATTGATTTTTCTTTTCCAGAGTTTCTGTAGCTATTCTTCAATGTTGATTATTCTATTTTAACTTTAAAAATAACTGGTTTATATCTATAAAGAGATTGATCTTTTTAAAAGGATTATGTTATCATTTTCCACTGCCTTACATATAATTGATACTATTAGCGTATTTACTCCTTTGCCCTGAAAGTATTTTCATTTATTTCATTCCTCACTGTGTACCAATTTATACTGATTTAAATCTACCTATGAATGTTCTGAAAATACCACCACCTGCAAGAATGGCTACCGCTGTTATGAAGAAGAGAAAAACATCTTGCCCCTTTGGCATGTTCTGGAAGGCTCGCCAAGTTATAGAGATATCATTTTTTCTTCATCCTTCTCCCTTTGCCTTTAGGGGACAAATGCCTTCACTTATATATTACTGAGTTAGTAACAGAATACCTCTGCTTTCAAAAAGTAGTTGCTGATCCATCTGGAGCCCCAAATTGGAAAAACATCTTTAATAGAGGAGAGATCTCATTAACGCTCTGTTAATTCACATGTCTGCAAGTGTAACCAAAATATTCTCTCTCTCTCAATAGTGAGAGGGTCTCAGTTTTTCTGAAGACTACTTCACCAATATTCTCTCAGTCCCTTCCTTTTCTGGTTTCTCTCCAAAGATACCACAGTAGGTTTTGTCAGACATTTAATCAGCACCATTATTGTATATAACGGTCATTCTTGAGTTTCTGTAATTGATGATTTCACATCCAGTGTCATAAGGTCATTTAATAGAATAAGTTTTTACCCCTTTACTCACTCTGGGTTTTCACAGGTGCATGAAAATCTTATTACAAACCCTCTAAACACAAACTGCAACATTTGTGTTGGACTTCTCACCCAACTGGGGATGTCCACACCTAGTAACTTCCTCCCACTATTCTAGTAAAGGGTTGTGCCCACACAAGGGGAGACTCTTGTTCCTTTTACTTCCTAACCAACCCTGGTGCTTCCCCACGTGGCTCTATGTGGCATGGTGTGCTGCCTCCTCTTGGGAACTGTAAGCAATAAACCCTTCTTTCAAAGGCAGCTGTCTTTGCGTCTGTCGTTTTACCAGACCTGATTGAAACAAATCCTAAGGACATTTTAAAGCATTAAGACCACTGCTTTCCTTCTGCACTGAGAGCACCCTTTCCATCCATCTCAAATATTGTCCATCATTGCTTTGCTTGTAGCTTTAATGGAAGTGGAACTATCTGTTCACATGATGGCATTAACGTAGTTTTTTTTTCTTTTGCTATTTATTGCTCCTCTCCATCACCGCTTTCCCTGGATTTCAGGTGCTAACACATCCATCCAAATTCTCCTTCAACAACTCCCAGACAATTCCTGTGCCCCATAATGACAGGGTTATTTTGGTATTATCATAGAGTCCCCTTCTACTTAGGCACATAAGTTCCTCCAAGAAAGATGAGCCAATGACAGTTTCTGTTCTACCCAGTGCTTTAGGATAGTCCGCTGCTCTCTCCTGACATCCAAGCCTAGTTTCTTGATCTGACCCACCCAACAACTTTCCCCATTTGGGTGGCTTTTTCCTCCACAGTGGTTCACTTGTCCACCTCATTCCCTGCAATATAACTTCTGTGACCACGGCTCCTTCATGTCCATCAAATGTATTTGTTAGTGTCTAAGCCTGATTGTCAATTAAGTTTAAGTTACCTTTCAAGGAGACTTCTAGAACTTTACAAATAAGTGAACTAGATTCAATAAGGGTTTGGATTTGACTAACTCCACACATGAGCATTCCCCAGCCTCAGCTCTTATCCAGCTATTATACCTCATAATCATTCATTGTGTACCATGCTTTTAACATATTCATGTTATAATGTCTTTGTATAAATTATCATTACAACAGAGATATTCACCAATATTAATGATATGAGATGAAATTATTGTAGTAAAAATGGGAAAAGTGTCTGTCATTTCTACAAATTATTAGGCTAGAAATAAAAGGGCTTAAGGCTAGAGGTGAGTTTTTCATCTCCTTTTCTACTTAAAAGTCATGACTTTAGAATCAACCAGAGGCTTCAAGGTGTGAACAGCTGGCTGTACAGATGGTGTCAAAAAAAGGCTATGGTAGGGTTTTTTTTTTCTTTTAGATCAAGACTTATGACACCAAAATGAAAAAACTCCTGGCAAAAAATAGTTTATCTCACAGGGCCTGAGAAGAATACGTTTCCTAGCAGACTTGTCAACATGATAGAGATTTCAACTGAAACCTGAGAAAAGGGGAAATGCCCATCTTGCTCTATAAAGTGCTGCCCTTAAGAAGTTATCAGGTACAAAGTAGGGAAAAGAGAAACAATACAGGAGATGCCAAGTAATTCATAAAGGGAAATAACAGGGAAGAGAATCAAAGGGTAAATCTGACAACTTCAGAGCGCCTATAGCAACGAAAGAAGTATGGGTAATAAACAAAACGAACTCGAGACATTTAACCCAGTGAAGTTTATACAAGTTCGTGAATGTCACTGGAACTTTGCAGAATTATTGGCAAATGACAGTTGAAGAAGAACATGTCCTATTTGAAGGGGGAAAAATATCTCACAAAGGGAAAGGGGCAGCTCTGCATTTCAAGAATGTCTAAACCTAAATGGGAGTTCGGAAAGTCGGGTGGAAATCATGCTGTCAAGCATCTGGATGAAGAGGCAGGAATAGACAAGGAATCGTAACAGAGCCAGCCAAAGACGGGTGACAACCATGGCGTGGTGGAAATGAGGTCCCCATGGGGTTCAGGAGACACAACTCTCCCTAACTAGCAACGTCTTCTTTCAGGAAGTTCAGCAGGTCACAGGGAGACTTTCCAGTCAGGATGAAGAAACAGAAGCATGAATAGAAGAATATACGATATACCCAGGATAGAAAACCTGCCAAATCCTGTCATAAACCCTTATCCACTAACACTTTGACTGAATGTAAATAATGTTATCAGGGACTAGTCATAACGGGAAAAAAGAGGGGGTTCAGAGGCCAAAATCATGAAAGGCACGTAGTGAAATGTGTGTAGAGAAATGAAGAGTTTAAGAAGGGAAATAAAACTGCCTTCCTTGCTGCTCCATTTTGCCTGGAACGAGTCCTGGATCCCCTACAAAGGTGACCAAACCTGACTTTGGCCATCTACTTGGGGGTCAAATTACCAACTGTTCATGGTGTGCCAGGACAAAATGGAAGCAAAAGATGCAACTTTAAAACACAGCTGTGTCCACGTCCTCTGTGTCTGTGTGTGCGTGAAAGATGCTGGGCTGCAGGTGCCGGGGAGGGGCAGCCGCAGGTACAGGAAAGCACCGCAGCCAGCCCGGTCCAGGCAACGTCAGCCGGCAGACCTTGGTTTTCAAGTTCAGTCTGACCGCTGAGCAAAGTCTGAGAGCTGGAGACTGAGAAAGCAGTATTTAAATTGTCTCACAAAATAAAAGGAATGTTCTTTCTTTATTTCAAATGTGGGGCCTTTAGAGGCTGTGCTGAATTTAGGAAGTCATTTTTCCTTCCTTATTATGGATTTAGACTGCACAGTTCCTCAGAATTACTGTTTGGGGTGTTCTGGCTGTGTGTGGGTTTGTTTGTGTGTGTTGTCCAAAGGCTTCTCTCAAAAGACTAGGACTTGATCCACAAATAATAAATGCTAGAAAGGGTGTGGAGAAAAGGGAACCCTCCTACACTGCTGGTGGGAATGCAATTTGGTGAAGCCACTGTAGAAAACAGTACAGAGATTCCTAAAAAAACTAAAAATAGACTTAACATATGACCCAATAATTCTACTCCCGGGCATATATCTGGACAAAACTCCAATTCGAAAAGATACATGCACCCAGTGTTCTTAGCAGCACTACTTACAATAGCCAAGATATGGAAGCACCCTAAATGTCCATCAACAGGTAACTGGATAAAGAATATATATACACATACACACAATGGAATACTACTCAGCAATAAAAAAAAGAATGAAATAACGTCATTTGCAGCAACATGGATGGACCTAGAGATTATTACACTAAGCAAAATAAGTCAAAAACAAATATATGATATCACTTAAATGTGGAATCTAAAAAATGATACTAATAAACTCATTTACAAAAAAGAAAAAGACTCACATACATAGAAAACAAACTTAAGATTACTCAAGGGGAAAGTGTTGGGGAAAACAAATTAGGAGTTTGGGATGAGCAGATACAAACTACTACATACAAAATAGATAAATATGGTCCTACTGTAGAGCACAGGGAACTGTATCTAATAGCTTGTAATAATCTACAATGAAAAAGGACATAGATACAGATACTCATATAACTGACTCATGATATTATACACCAGAAACTAACACAACATTGTAAGTCAATCATACTTCAATTAAAAAGAAAAAAAGATTAGAACTTGGGGCTGGAGATGGCAGAGAGAAGCAGCCACGTACTGAACTCGCACTGGGAGAGGTATTTACCCAAAGGGCACTAGACCTCAAACTCCAAAGCTCACTGAAAGTCACTGACGGTCTCCCGACTAAGTGACTATATCAGACTCCAGAAAATGTTCCATGATGAACTGCTGTCTCCATAGATCAGTGGAAGGAATGATGGAGCAAAGGACCAAATCTAAAGCATAGAAGGGCACTCCTGAAGGGTATGAGATCAACACTGAAAGGTTTGAAGAAGGGGTTTTCACTCTGAGGAGAAATGACACCAGAAACTAAGGATATCCATGAAGAAGGACTGCCATATTTAGGGGAAAAAAAATACAGGCTGCCCATTCAAATTTGGATTTCAGATAAGTAATATTTTTTTTTAGTATATCTCATATCCCATGCAATATTTGGGACACATTTACACTAAAACCTATTTTTCTTTTTCTGAAACTCAACCTTATTTCGGCATTCTGTATCTTACCTGGCAACCCTATCATGAGGAAACTCCTATTTTTCTCTTTTCTTTGACTTTGACAGCAGTCCTACACATGAGCCATCATCAGTTTCCCACCACCGTGTTTAATTTTCTCAAGGTGCACCACACTGTGGGTGAAGTGTAATGCACACAGGAGTTGTTTCTGGTGTCGCTGAGGACACGTGAAGGATTAAAGGAGGGGCAGAGGAGACCCTGGTGGAGAGGCAAGGGAGGGAGGAGCAGAGCTTGCTACCCCCACCGCTGCCAAAAAGCCATCAACTCCTTCAGGCTGGGAGTGACCATGCTCTGGGTAGAGACCCCTAGAAAAGCAATCAGAATTCTAAGGCAGAGCTCAAGCCACAAATGGGCATCAGGTGAATCAGAGAAGCAAAAGACAGCCGCAAAGGGGAATAAATTCTACTCCCTGTTAATACGTGGCAGAAACTACCAGACTGTGGGCAACTCACCACAACTCACTGTTATTATTAATAATCTAGCTCCTTTCCTAATTACTCCATGAAAAATGTTTTCATGTGTCGCACATGTTGCTGAGTAAGGCCTGTTCCCATCTAACGGAAGTTTTTTCCTAGCTTAATGCTATAGACATGCGTTATCTAATACAGTAGCTGCTACCAGCATGCGACCATTGAACACTGGAAAAGCAGCTAGTAAGCTCGGAGATGTGCTCTAAGTATAAAATACATGCTGGATTTCTAAGACTTACTATAGTGAAAAATAAATGTGAAACAATTCATTTAGATTGAATGTCAAAATGACAGCATTTTGGATATACTGATTTCAGGAAAAGTATGTATTATTAAAATTAATTTCATCTATTTCTTCTTACTTTTCTTTTACAAGGCTACTAAAAAATTTTCTATTTGTGACACACAAAATATCTTTCTCTTGGACAATGCTGCCATTGACTCTACCCCTAGGTTTTCAGAGCTAGAAGTGACCTAAAAGATTATCTAGTTTAGTTCTATAATTTAGTTGGTGAGAAAAATGAGACCCAGAAGGCTGAAGAGCCCAGCCAAGGTCACTCAGCTAGTTAATGAGACAGGACTAGATCTGAAGTAGGGACATCTTAGTGTGTCCCAGTTTTCCACACTACTTCTCTGGTGCTTGGCACAACTTACTATTAAATTATGATAAATCTTCAGAAAAAATCTATTGTAAAGATCAAAGCAATTGTCCTGCGTCATCTGGAAGGTTTCTTCTGATAAGAATGCTACTTTGTCCTGGCAAAATGAAAGAAATATCAGTGATGGGTCATTTTTATTTAAAAATCATGCTTTAATATGCACTTTTTTGAAGGTACTGGGAACTGAACCCAGGACCTCATGCATACTAAGCATGTGCTCTACCACTGAGCTATACCCACCCCTCAAAATGCACTTTTAATAGTCATCATTTTATTGTGAATAAAACTGCTTTATAACAAAACATAAAACCATCACAAGCTTTTATATGTGGCCTCATAGTAAAGGGAAACGGGGCTGACCCCGTACAGAAATATACAGAATCTGGTAAAGTCTGACACAGCATTTCTCCTTAACTCATACCCTAGCCCTTGTAATGCCGGCTATTTCAAAACTGCAAAGCTCTCTTACTTTTTCTGTGCCCCTCCCTCACCCTTGATGTATCAGAAAAACAAAAAAAGTATCTGATATCAGTCACTAATGCTGATTGGCCAGTCAATCAAAGCTCACTCATACTGCAGGCAACAGCAGCACACACATCCTAAATATTTTCTTATTGTGAGATTTCATAAGATGATCCAGGTAGAAATCAAGCAACTTGCCCTTTAGGACAGATTCTAAACAGTGGAAAAACTGAAGGTAATTGCAGAAGTTAAAAAAAAAAAAAAAAAAGGCACTTTAATTTACTTACTGTCCACACACTCACTCGGACCCTACTATGGTCTGTATGTGTTTCCCCCAGATTCCTAGGTTGAAATCTGACCCCACAGCGATGGGCCTTTTGGATGTGATTAGGTCATGAGGGTGGAACCCTCATAATGGGGTTAATGCCCTTATAAAAGAGGTCTGAGAGAGCTCCAACCATGTGAAGCCACAGGGAGAAGTCAGCATTCTGCAGCCCAGAACAGGGCCTTCCCCAGAACTGGACCATGCTGGTATCGTGATCTTAAGACTTCCAGCCTCCAGAACTATGAGAAATGAGTTTACGATGTTTATAACCCACCCCATTCTATGGTATTCTATTACAGTAGCCAAATGGACTAAGACAGACCACCCCCCACCACTGTTCTGTTTCTTCGATGGGCCAAATCTACGGTGCACTAAGGCGTATTTCTGAGGACTCACGATGCGCCAAGCACTGTTGTAGGTGCTGGGACTATTAAGGCGAACAAGGCAGGGACAGTCTGCCCCCTCAGGAGCTGATCTCCTCTGGCTGCTCACCTGGGCTGCTTACCTCCTGAAAGAACAGTCTTCCAGCTTCTTTCTATTCCTGCTTTGGTCTCATGCACAAGATGCCCAGTCCTTGATTAACTGGCCCTACTCTCTGTGTCTTGCATTCATTCCTTTCAAATGAATGGGTTCTGATCAGCTCGGGCCACAGGCCCCTTCACCACCCTGTGACCTCCTGAGGGTCCATAGCACTCACGAATTACAGCAGGATGAGAGGCTTTCTTCCACGGTCCCCATTAGAAGATCTTCCAAATCTAGACCTAGCCCCCTCCTGCTATTGAGGACTGTCTGTCCACTGCTACAAACTAAGCCTTCCAAGCCTTCCAGCTCAGGCCCCCGCCGCCCCTTCCCTAACACCTCTTCAGCATCCCTTTCCTCCTTCCTCTGCCTCAGCTCCAGGACTTCTCTTATCTTCTCTGCCTTAATCTTAGCAAATCCCTGTCTTGAGACCACCGTGCGTATTTCATCTCTGCTGCTACAGTTGGCATTATTTCAGCATACCATAGCTGCCTTCTTCCTCAGCGACATCTCAGCACAGATCCACATGCCTTCTGAGCCAGGGAATGAGATTTCTGAGAAACACGAATACAATCAGGATGCATCGTACCCAACAACAGAGGAATTATCCAATTACAAGCTCAGGGCTTTTAAAGGTTTCATTTCATACCAATACCTGCTTCTTAATTAAATGATCTCATAAGCATCTTCTCTTTTAAAAGAGTAACATGAAATATTAATTACTTATATTGGAAGTAAACACCTGAAAGCTAATAAATTTACAAATTCAATTACCACAAAAACTATCAAACGTCTTTTTGTTTAATTGCTATGGATTCCCCTTTGGACATCATAATGGAATTAACAGAACATTCTGGTAATCAATGGAAACTGATTAATTGATCCATCAGCAGAACATGGTTGGATTCTTTAACCTCCAGACATTATTATTTATGTCTCAGTAGTGCCAGAGCAAGCACCCAGCAAACAGACATGAGAGGCACACAACCAGGAGAGAGGGAGGACATTTGGACATTATCCAAAGTTCAGTGTGGGGTGATGTGGTGTTTGCATATATATGAAGCACGTCACCCTTGAAGGGTAAGCATTATGCCTCTCATTAATATATTATCAAGGTCTCTTCGTAAGTGAAAGCAACACAGTCACCTTTCATGGATGAGCTATTTGCATTTATTCCTGAGGATTTATTAAAAATTAACACTCCATCACTTTACATTTTGGTACATGCCGGCACCTGAAAACAGAGTGATAGATTTTGGCCCAAAATGTTTTCTAAAATGCCCTGATATGTAAAGATCCCCAAAATCAGCATGACCCTCCCCATCTCCTGCCTTAAAGCTTCCACTTTCACTCCCTCCTCCTGGGGTTCCTGCTGCTCTCTGCTTACCACCAGCACCCTTTTCACATCACCTAGGGGACTCACAAGCTCTCAGAAAGCAGGATCTATTTTTGAGGCAGGAAAGTATTAATGTCATCATCCCAAACAGGCTACCCTGGAAGTTTACAAAGCAGGGGTGCTGCTCTGTCCTGATACACAGCCACATCCTTCCACAGACCTGGGGCGTGACGTTGGAGCCAATGCTGCAGAATGAGCAGAGAAACCCAGGACGAGGACCAGGAGCGGGTCCACAGGTCTCTGTCTGACCCACTGCCCATCTGGCACAGGACCGCGGCACCGGCACTGGCCCTGAACACGCCTCGTCTAGGATGACCTGAGTTTCAGAGAGCAGCAAGCTCCCCGCAGACAGCCTCCTCTTTCTTCATAATCTACAATGGATGTTATATTCATTAATCACCTAAACGTCTCAGAGGCAATCTTCATTTTTACCCTGTAATTCTTACTAAAGCAAAACCCACCATTCCCATCATATTAATCGTAGTAACGACTATCGCTGAACCCACACTAAGTGCCAATTACTTAACAGACCCTTTGCCTCCATTACAGGACACACATCCTCTTTCCTCCCTCTGTCTCAGCCAGGCTGACTCTCTTCCTCTTTCAGTCTTTAAGGGTCTCCAAGCGAACACTCTGTCTCAGCCTGGAACACCCTAATGCTTTCAGAGCCAACATCCTCCTCTTCTTCAGATCTTGGGTTAAACATCACAACTTCAGGGAAATCATCCCATGTAAATACGCTAAATATGACCACTTATACTCTCGTATTACTCCTACTTTTTCTTCGAAGTGCTCATTTCTTGTTGAAAAGGAATAAATACATGCAGAATTAATTTTTTAATATTGTCCTTTCTCTGGGATAAACTCTATGAGGGCAGGGAAATGTTTTATTTACCATCATACCTCCACTGTCTAGTACTGTTCCTTTGCAAATAGGTGCCCAAGCAGTAATGATTACATGAATATTTTTTCATGAAATTCACAGAAAAAGGTAGGTCAAGTGGAAGCTCTAATAACCAATCTTCCCCTAACCGGCTGCATGAGTGATGCTTTCAGCTTCAAGTGACAGAAAATCACAATTCAAAGCAGTACAAATGATACAAAAATCACCTTCCCCACACATCAAGCAGTTCAAAGGTATGGTAAGCTCCAGGGCTGGCTGACTCTGCAGCATGAGTTTATCATCGGGGACTCTCATTCTTCAGACCATCACTCACACGGTCATGTTCTGTGTATCTGCTTTGCCACTGGGCTGGCTGCAATCAGTATCACGCAACAGCTGCCCCAGTTCCAGGTGTCACATCTAGACAGGACAGTTTAGGAGACAACCGCCCAGAAAGAACGGCATAGATGAGCAGAAGTATCAGGGACTTCTTTGTAAGTAGAGAGGAAGTCACTGATTATCAAGCCTCGGGCAAATTAATCAGACCCTAGACCTAACTGTGTCCCAGAGAGGAAGACAGCCTGCCTTGGTTCAGGCTGCTACGACAGAACTGCCATAGACAGGGTAGTTGAATAGAAATGTATTTCTTGCAGTTCTGGAGGCTGAGACATCCAACATCAAGGTTATTGGCCCATTCAGTTCCTGGTCTAGTTTCTTGCTTTGCAAGTTAAGGGCTCTCTCCCTGGTTTCCCTCTTACTGAGCCTCAGATGGCAGAGGGAAAGAGCTCTGGTCACTTCATCCCCTTTATAAGGGCATCCAATCCCACCATGGGGGAAGGGAGGCTCCACCTCTGTGACCTCATCCAAACCCAATTATCTTCCAAAGGTCCCACTTGCAAATGCCAGCCTCCTCTCCAAATGGCAATTAGGGCTTCAATATATGAATTTTGAGAAGACATAAACATTCAATCCACAGCACAGCCCAAAGAAGACTTCCTGCCATCATTAAAATTCCCAAATGACACTAAGTCCTCTTTGTTGCCTCTTATATTAATAACATCAGACTTCAGGGACTTAAAAGTAGCACTTCATCAGAAATGGGTGAGACCTGATGCACGAGGGGAAAGCCAGTGATGACATGGCTGCACCAGCCTTACGAGACTTGAACCAGGAAGGACAATGACACTGCCAGGGAACCCAGCACTGGAAGTGGGCTGCTGATTAGAACGACCTTGCAGAAGTCATAACTGCATGGTTGTGGGACAAGGAGGTAGACTGAGAGGAAGAGGTAGGCTGTAAACAAAGTGCTGCACTGGTCAAAGTGCTGTTAAAAGCCCTCTGCAGGTGCTCACTTGTTAGCAAGTCTTCAGACATATCGTCTCCTGTCTCCTCATTGTGTTGGGGGAAGTGAACGCTGGGCAAAGGAGCTGCTGGACAGATTGATTCTTTGGAAAAGCCGAGATTATCGGCTCTTTCACAGTTGCTTATATTCCCATCAGAACTAGGCAAAACCAATAAGGTCGGCAGAAGTAGGATAGTTCACGGAGTCAAAAGTGATAGTTATGCTGTATTGAAAACAACTGTGAAAACGATGAAGGTCAAAAGGACAGCATCTCTGGTCAAGCTAGAGGGAGTCTATTTCTTTCCCGAATGGCAAGAAATTAACATCTGGAGTAGCCGGTACTACCTGTACATGTGCCAATGTTGGGAAGTAGACAAACATTTTCTTCTTCAGGGAACAAGCAATGTGACTATTTACAGGGCACCCGCTAAGGGCTTACACTACAACATGGGCTGCAGGAGATGCAAAAAAAAAAAAAAAAAAAAAGTGAGTGGCATGCCTCCAGTCCCAAGAAAAACAAGTTTAAGTCACTAAAAACAATTTTTCAATAGCCACTTTAAAACAACACAAGACAGCATTAAGTTGCCGGGTACTGATCACTAGCACTGCTTAATTCTGATATAAACTGCTGTCACCAGGAAGGCTTCGTGTAAGGGGTGGGACTTAAAGAGTGACTTTGGTTAGAATCACAGGAGCACCTTGTGTTCTGGCCACTTCTCCTCCCCACTATTTTTTTTAAATTGAAGTACAGTCAATTACCACGTGTCCATTTCTGGCGTACAGCACAGTGTCCCAGTGATGCATATACATACATACATTCATTTTCATATTTTTTCCATTAAAGATTACTACAAGATATTGAACATAGTTCCCTGTGCTATACAGGAGAAACTTTTTTTGAATCTATTTTTATATGTAGAGGACAATCCTCCCCACTATTGTTCTTTCTCCTTACCTAATGGGATAATGTAGTGGGCTCAGAACTACGTCCCTTTCAGAAACAGGAAATAAATCTGTGTCCTCCTTCTCTCCCAATCCAAATGTCTTAACATTCACCAAATTAAGCACTCGTTTGATAGAGAAAAAAAGAACCAGAGAATGTTGTCTCAAATTGACGGAAACTATCTCCGGCTCTTAAACACATGTCAACCTGTATGCATTCAGCCTTAGAAAGAATGAGATGCTCATCAGGGCAGAAGATAGGAAAATGTTCTCGACTCCCTTTGGCTTGCGAAGATTCAGCAGACTTTGTCGCAAATTATTTGCTGTGTTTAATAAGCATGCCAGGGCCAATGTGCTAAGCACAGAAATCCAGTAAAGTCTCAATCACTAGGTTCAATGCCAAGCACCATTTAAATCCATTGATTAAATCACTTTGATGACAGTAAACCCGTTTTATTAGAAGCACTGTCTGAAGGCGAAAGTAAAATTTCGAGGGAAAATGTACTTTTCCTCTTTCTTTGCAGGAAATGAAATCCACTCGTTACATTAATTCCATTAATGGTTTAACTGCCTTTCTTTGCAAGGCACCTAGTGCAATCTAACCTCTTCTCATTTATATTTAAACAATCTTTTTTCTTCTGTGAGTTGGAATAGTAGGTTTCTCTATGGACAGACTGAGGGTCCTGTAAAAAGTCCGGGTGACAACAATAAGGATCTGTTCTTTCAGGGAATGGGAGTCCATGCCGGATACCTCAGCTGTGCCGATGATGTAACTTCAGGGGCCTGGGTGCCTCCCAGGAAGTTTCTGATCCCATCCTGTCAGATTCTGGGCCATCACGAGGCCACCTGAACTCTGTCTCTTACACAATCAACCCCCCAGCTTCGGCAAAGCCACATTTCCTTGTCAACTGAGAAATGAGGTCACAGGGACCCTCACGGAGCATTGGCTCTGATGTAACATCAGGCATGCCCTCCAGGTGCATTAGTAGGATGAAGACGCTGAGAAGGGTTCAAAAAAGAACATGGCAACATATTCACATGGGTTCTTATCTTTCATGGGTTTTCAGTCAATTTAGAGGGAAAAAACATATCTACATTATTGTATCATATGAGGTCTTCATTTCCATTCAACATCAGAATGTGAGTTATCAGCATCCAAATAAGGAAAGAATTAAACTGAGGTGGAACTAAAAAGCTTCTGCACAGCAAAGGAAACTATCAACAAAATGAAAAGGCAACCTAGTGAACGGGGGAAAATACCTACGTATTATGTATCTGACAAGGGGGCAATTTCTAAAATATAGAAAGAACTCATACAACTCAGTAGGAAAAAAAACTCAACTGAAAAATGGGCAAAGGATCTGAACAGACATTTTTCCAAAGAGGACATACAGATGACCAAGAGGCACATGAAAAGTTGCTCAACATCTCTCACCATCAGGGAAATGTCAATCAAAACCACAATAAGAGATCGCCTCATACCTATCAGAAGGGCTACGGTCTAAAAGGCTACAAATAACAAGTGTTGGCAAGGATGTGGAGGAAAGGAAATCCTTGTGCTCTGTTGAGGGGATTGAAATGTAAACTGGTGCAGCCACTATGGAAAACAGCAGGCAGGGGCCTCAAAAAATTAAAAATTAAAAATAGAACTACCATATGATCCAGCAATTTCACTCGTGGATATTTATCCGAAGGAAACAAAAACACTAATTTGAAAAGATGTGTGTGTGTGTGTGTATCTTTTTGTCTTCTCTTAACAAACTGATTTCCATTATGTTGTCTTTTCTTATTACAAGAATAGCAGAGACCTGGCTTAATGCAACACGATGGACCGTTCTAGTCCCTTCTCACTGCTACAAACACATGGGAATATTGGATAAAGTGTATTTTAAAATTTTCACGCAGAAAAATTCACTCATTGGATGTACAGTTCCAAGAGTTTTACCACATGGATACGTCCATGTACCTACTTTACAATAAGGATATAGAACAGTTCTATCACCCCCAAAATTTCACTTGTTCCTTTGTAGTCAAATACTTCCTCACTTCAACCTCTGGCATCCCCTGATCTGCTGTCTGTCCCTGTAACCTTCTTTTCAAGAATGTCATATAAATGGAATCATATAATATACAACCTTTTGAGACTACCTTGTTTCACTCAGCATAATGTCTTTGGAAATTACCTTTTTTGGATATTTTAAAGGAAAGTTAGCATAAGCAGGAAAAAAGTAAGGTACAGGCAGGAATAAGATATTTAAAATGTACATGGTCAACCAAGAATTAAAACCTGTACTGCATAAAGAATTCCTGCAATTCCAATAGAAAAGGCCAACACCTTGGTTAAGCGGCAACTAAAAATTGCACATGAAAGCTACTCACTGAACATTTCAAAAGATGCTCAATCTCATTACTTTCAAACTTGAGCAAAGTTCTCCATTATGGTGAAATTCTGATACTGTTGAAAACCCTTCTTTATAATTAAATGTTTGTAAAAGAAAGAGATCTTATTAAAGAAGTTATCTCAAAATCCAGGTGCTGTTCTGATGTTTCATAGTTTTGGAAGACAACATGGTCAAGGTTTTTAATTTTAGTTGCATACGGATTATTTAAGTAAGTGGCATTCACGAAATATTATTACTTTTTACACCAGTTAGCGTTGTGACTTTTCATAATTTTAAGCATGTTTTGTGATTCAGAGTTTCACAGCATAAACGAGGCATGAAATAAGTGAACAGTAAGAGAGCCTTTATCTCCTTATATCGGTTGAAAGGGAAAAATCCCTCTACAAGAAATCTGCCAACTGTGGCTATGCCCCTGGAACCAAGTTTTCCATCTTACTTTGTCTCAACCTGGTTATTTATCAGGCATGTTCTTTGTTTAGCTCCCCAAGTCATAAATATTCTGTAACCTTGGCTTTCCTTATCAACAATGAGAAACAATTTACAACATTGAGCCTTGACCAAAAAACTATTTTTAGGTCTCAATGACTTACTTCAGGGTTCACTTTTAATTAAAATTGATCCCCTGCTTAAACAGAGATATATTTTCCTTACTTCACTTAATGCTTGAACAGAAAGTGGGCTTATATTATGTTGTTTTCACATTAGTTATTGAAGTCACATGAACTGTAGCAGTAAGTTCTAATTTTATGCCTGGAGATTAACAAACAACAAAATTTAAATATGATACTGTCAAGTATTGGCACGAATGTGGGAAATGAGTACTTTTACGTTCTTCGGTGTAAAACTACTATTTCCATGTGGAGATAATTTCCTTACTTTCTATTTATCAACCCACCTTTATGATCCCAGGTAATTTTACAAGAATAGAATAGAGGAAGAGGAAGGACATTAGATGAGCAGATATGAATTTCCCCTCTAACTCTGCCTCTTGGAATTGCATGTTTATAGACAAGAGAATAAAACATGGGCCTCAGGTCCCTCACCTCCCAGGGCAGGACCTTAAGCGTGTGCTGAAATTAGACAGCCTCACGAGAGGCAACGGCCAATGCTCAGACCATGTGCAAGATGGCTGTTAAAATGCTGGTAGTTGGAAATCAGCCATGGGGGAAATATTTAAATCAGACAAATTAGCAAATACAAATCAGGGTTCCTTCTGCTTTTCGAGAGGGCAAGTTTAACAACACAGCATTTGAGGATACTGTAAGGAAAGGTATTTCACACACTCTTCAAATGTCATTAGCCAATCCAGAAAGGTCCAATGCAGAATCAGTAAATTAAAATAAAGCAAATAATTTTACATTATTTACTCTTCAAATTATTTATATCACTACTTCTGTATTTAAAATAATACAGACTACTGTTATGCAGAGTTTAACAACATGGAGCTAGTCATCGTGCTCCATGTTTTTAATGCGTTTTGAAAAGGTAATTCTCCCAAATACTTACAAAATAGATATTATATGACCCAAGCTATGGCTAAGAGTTGAGACTTGAAGAAGAACGTGCTCACAACCATCTGTGACAGAGCCAGGACTGAACCTGGGGCCATCCAACCCCAAGACCCAGGTCCTTCCGTTTCTGTTACTAAGACAACTGAGAATTAATCTAACCACCCACCAAGCATTCAGTGAAGCTCACGTTTCCTAGCACAGCACAGATAAACACTACAATGCAATGCAAAGCAAAGTTCAAATCTTTCACTTCCATTTTCTCCTGCCCATCGAAGCTGTCATGAGCAACAACAGGTTGTTGTGATGTAAAATCAATGAGGTGGGAAAAACCCAACTCCCTCCTTCCCTTTCCCTACTTCTTCAAGAGCAGGCTGACTCTAGCTATGGGGAATGACTTCTCTGCACCTTCAGACAGAGATTAGTAATTACCCCTTGACCTCCCACTGTGTATCTACAGCGAAAGCTTCAATCATTTCACTCATATTTCCAAATGGGGTCATCCCTTGCTTATTCATTCACATTACCCTTTTCCAAGATGACAGCTTTAGAAGAATTTATAACATTTTCCCAGACAAGAAACAGATACTAACATCTAACAAACCCACAGCCTTGGCTGATGCTCCTGACCAGTGCTGTAGCCTTTTGGGGAAGAAGTTTGGGAAGTCAGAGTTCAGACTGTTGACAGGAGCTCTTGTGTGTCTCTCCTTAGCCCACTGTCCAGAGACCATCTACAGGAAATCATCAGTCACAGCACAGAATGCACTTTGGCCAATGCTTCCTTGAATTGTTCTCATATGAATTTGAAATTCATGCTAAAAACTAAGAACGGCCCCTGGTAGGTTGGGTAGGAAACAGGCAAGGCTCCTTTGCTGCAGTTAAGCATCCAGGCAGATTTGATGTCCAGTTGGCTAAGTACCACCAACAGCAGGGATTTTTTTCTTAGGAAATTCATCAGGATAGTTAGCCTGTGTCGATGGATCTGTCCAAGGTGCAGTGGTCCATTCTGTTTGGGATGAAGGAAACTTTTGTGTGAGTTTTCAGGTGTTAATCAAAGCCTGTGTGGGAAATTACAATCAAAGGTTGCAGAGGACACCAGTGCTTTTACCATTTTAAAATACAGAGAGTATTTTCATATTCTAAATACTTCAAACGACTCAATCGCACTTCAACAGCAAAATTAAGTTCATGTAGAAAGGTGGGGTGGAGAGGGAAGGAGTATGAATAGTTCTTGCAACATTAAAAAATAACATACAAATAATAATCACTTGACCTCAATACACTTAACTCTTCTAACCACTTTTAAAAGTACCAAATTTAAAATATCATACTTTAAACAGATAAACAAGATTACACTGTATAGTACAGGAAGTATATACAAGACCTTGTGGTAGCTCACAGCGAAAAAAAAATGTGACAATGAATATATGTATGTTCATGCATAACTGAAAAATTGTGCTCTACACTGGAATTTGACACAACATTGTAAAATGACTATAACTCAATAAAAAATGTTTAAAAAAATAAAATACTATACTTTAAAACAGTTCACAATGTTTGTACCTGCTATGGGCTACCCAAACCATCACCAGCAGAGGATGCACTATACTGTTTTCCTTTAGGGGCTGAAGGTAGGGGAGCAGTTCTCAAAACTGCACTTGAACAAAAAGTATGGTTTCTTCCCTTTTATCTTTCAGCTTGCATATGCCAGGAGAGAAGTATTTTTGCCTTATGAACATGAACTTTTTGTCATGTGCCATAGCTTTTGCTTGTGTGTTGCTGAATAAATCACAGAGGCATAAATGGACATTCAGGAGAAAATCATGCATCTGTTCCTGACAAGCCCTAGCTCTGATGCTAACACCACTCTGAGGCTGTGGATTATTCAAAAGACAAAGTGCTTAGCCCACAGTGGACGTCCAATAGATAGCAAATGAATGATAAAATGAAGGGAAGGGCAGAGCTACTGAACACTGGTCCACCTTCAGAAGAAGAAAAATTTTCTTCCAAAAATGAATCTATCTTCCTAAGCATATAACTAGACATAATTTCTCTTGGTAAAGGGGGAAACTGTGTTCGTGTTGTTTAGCCTCAGCAAAATCCTTTCAATTATCGATATCTGTAATAATAATGCAACACATTTAATTGATACTCGATAAATACATAGATGAATGAAGCCCTCACAAAGCCTGAAGGAAAACTATGAAAGACACCTAAGTTGACCACCACCACAAGGATGCATGAAACACGGCACAATTTATACATCTGCCATGCTTCATTTCTCACTCATTCATTATTAATTTCACCAATATCTACTGAGGAAATGTTCTAGGTGCTTGGGACACATCAATGAATAAAACAGTCAATGATACCTGCTAGCCTGGGATTTGCATTTTTTTAGCAAGGAGAAGACAGATAACAAATGATAAACGTAATTAATAAACAAATCATGTAACATATTGCGCAGTGGTACATGCTATGGAAAAAAAGATTAAGTAGAGCAAGATAAGGAGTATTTGGGTAGTTGGAGAGGCAACTTCAATTTACAGAAGAGTGGTCTAGCAGGCTCCAGTGAAACGTGACACTTATGCAGTGACTTAACAGGAAGTGAGACCTGAGCAGGTGGAAAAGTGCAGAGGCCTGAGGAGGGAGGGCTCTTGCCAAGTTCAAGGAACAGCAAAGAGGCCGAAGTGGCTGCAGCAGAGTCAAATGAGGAGACAGGAGCTCAGGGAGCCAACGAGGGGCTGGAGACTGAGGCAAGCAGATCATACAGGGCTTACCGGCAACTGCAAAGACAGTGGCTTATTTTCTTACTGAAAGAAGAAGTCACTGCAATGGGCTGCACAGAGAGATTACGTAATTTAAACTTGTTTTAGAAACATCACACTTCCGTGTTGAGAACAGCCTATGAGAGAGAGTAAACAGGCAGACCATTTAGGGAGCTACAGCAGCAATCTAGATTAGATACGGAGGTGCTGAGACGGAGTGGTCTCAGTGAAGGTGGTGAGAAGTGGTCTGATTATAGACGTTTTAAAGAAAGAGTCAACAGGAATTTCTCCTAGATTGGACATAGAGAGTGAGTGAAAGGGAAGAATAAAGGATGACTCAGGATGTTTGGAAGGAGGTTTTTTATACTGATTGAGGTAGACGAGTTTCCAGGTGGGGACTGGGGAAGGGAGGGTGAGGACTGTTGGAATGCGGATCTCTGGTGGCTATAGGAAGGCACCTCTCCAATCTCCAAGTACAAGGAGTGTAACTTCCCAGTGAACTGAGGCCAAGCCTCCCAGGTCAGCTCCCACCCAATGACTGAGGACAACAAAGCTACCGAAGCAGACCCAGATCCTCGAAGATCTGGGACTCTTCTGACAGGCAACTTTGACTCAAAGACTCCCAGTCAGTTCTGCTAGGAGACTGGTCCTACCAACCTTCCTTCATCCCCTCTCTTCTCCACAGGGGCCTGCACTGCAATCTGAAGCGCCTCCCAACATCCTCCAGCTTCCTCTTCCGTCCTTCATTGGCATCTTTCCCAGTAAACCTCCTGTACTTCTAACAGCGAATGGACTGTAAAGGTAGAAGGTGATGATCGCAGAGAAAAGAATGCATGAAATTGAGTTCATGGAGAGTTGCAGGTGTTGTTAAGTACAATGACTAGGATGTATCCTTGGAGAGAGAATCTGAGTTAGGGTGAAGGGCAAGATTATTGCTGGAAAAGAATCCAAGATACTAAGGGCCAGGGTACTGGAAGAATCATACTTATGTGTTCTGAAATTGCAAATAATACAATGAGCCTGTAGCTAAAGTAATAAAAATGAGGGGGACGTGATATAAGATCAGCAGATGAAACCACAAGGAGGAACAGAGGGTGATGTCATCTAATGGCATGATACTCCCACCTAAAATGTCTAGGAGGTGAGGGGCGAGGGAAGGAGGATGCTCTGATGTGACAACAGTAGCAAAGACTCCATCCAATTATAGGAGAGCTCAGGCGGGTGATGGGGAGGGAGACAAAAGCTATGCTCTGAGAGCATTTAAGGGAAGCAGTATCTTTGGGAACCAGCCAGTTCTGCTAGCAAGTGGTTCTCAGTGGGCGATGATTTTGCATCACCCAGCTGCCCCGTCCGCCTGGGACATTTGGCAATGGCTAGAAGCTGGGATCTGGGGGGGGGGGGGGTCGGGTTTTTTGTTTGTTTGTTTATTTGCTGTTCCGGCTGAGTGAGGTGATTAAGTTTGTTTGTCTGTTTGTTTACTTATTTTCTTGGTGCAGGCACTGGGTATGGAACCCAGGACCTTGTGCATGTTAGGCATGTACTTTACCACTGAGCTGTACCTTCTGCCCCTAGAAGCTGGGAATTTTATCCACCTGAATCTAGTGGATAAAAGCCAGGTATACTATGAAATATTCCACAAGGTACAGGACAGCCTCCCACAACAAAGAATTATCTGGGCCAAATGTCAATAGTGTTGAGGTTGAGAAACCCTTCACTGGGAAAATAAGGTGAACAGAAGTTCAGAGAAGAGACTGAGGAGACAGAGGGTTTTTATCAGCCCTGGATTCTGAATTACTGAAGGCACAGTAGGAGGGGTTTAAGAGCTGTGGAATAATGGAATAAGGAGAGAGGGAAGGCCACCTGCAGATCCTTATGGAATTAGAGTTTGGAGACAAGGAACGACCAGAAGGCCGGGGTCTCCCGCCTAACTGACACACACGAGATGCTGTGTGTGGTGGGGCTTGCAGAGGTAAGTTTCTGTCACTCCTTCTTTCTTCTTGATGATGATGACAAAAGGAGAAGGATGCATAGACTACAGTCGCCTCCCTATGAGTCACCCTCAAGTCCTCATATTTGCTCAGAAATCCTACCAGAATCTAGTACTATCCTTCGTAAGAATCACTATCTTTTCTTTCCTAATTACCCTCCTACACACACACACACACACCACACATCCCCATCAAAACATGCCAGCTAGCCATTTCATTACCTCAAGGTTCCGATAAATTAAATTAGCAGTTGCATTATCTACTACTCCTAGATAATATGTTAAGTCTACCAGAAACTAATGAATCTGGACAAAAGATTTCAATATTTTATGGAATCATTACCCTTGAGATTTCAGACGTGGGGGCAAAACCACTGTTACAGAGGTTTCCAATCCTACTGCCCAGCCAGTTCTGTTCAGAAAGAGCCTTTTAAAGAAGGTGCAAATCTTTGTTAATATAGCTACCTTCTTGAAGCTGAAACACTCTGCAAAGACAAATCCCAGGAAAGAACTCTCCTCAGTGTGTATCTGAATGCTATCTCCTAGGTCACTCCCCACTTCTGGTCCTTTCTAGCTATTCACGCTGAACAGAAGCTGTCGCTACTGTATCGAGGATCCTGTCTGCCATCTTGATTCTAATGTTGTGCATGATTCCTTCCCTGACAACCCTCTCTCCTACCAGTGTCCCCACCTCCTTCCCTTCTCACCAGCTGGGTGAGACAGTTATTCGTGCTGCGCTCCCAAGGCACCCAGTGCATTCATCACACTACATTCCTCTTCTTTCACTCACCATTTCCCCCAACTGTATTATAATTCTTGGTTTACTTACTTCTTGCCCCAAGTAGACTCTGAGCACTGGAGAATCAGGGACTGTGGGTTACCCATCTTCATAGGAGCAAACTTGCAAAAGTGCCTGGCGCAGAAATACTTGCTTAATAAGTGAACAAACGGAAGGACAGATGAATGGATGAATGATTTCAGTTGGTATAAAAGGTTCCTGGAGCTCTAACATGGACGCTCTTTCGTGAATGACCCTGAATTGCTGGAGTTTTGAATTCTCATCTTGGTATTGTTTTTCTCTCACATCTTTCACTGTCATGCAATCAGTTTTCTCACATCCTTCACTGTTGTGCCATCAATTCTTCCCACTGACTATCCTGCCTGTTTCGACCAGGGCTTCCTGCAGTTTCACTCTCCTGTTTACTTCTGTCCTGCTGTGAGCTGGGAACCCCCAGGTAAGCGAGAGTGCGATCAAGTTAGTAAAGCCCTGTGCAAGTAAGTAGGGTCTCAGGACTCTGAAAACATTTTATGAAAAAAAGGTATATGATCCTCAGGGTGTGTGATTTTTAAAAGTTAGTTTTGTCTCTTGGAAACCCTTCTGCTTCTTGTAGGGTGTCCATCTGTGCCCTTGATGGTCAAGGTCATGAGATAAAGGACACCTTGTCGCATTCATGCCTGTGTTGGTCAGACTGAAGTGCTACTGTCCTGTTCTAAGGGGTGCCACCACAAAGGCAGGGATGCTGTCCAAACCCCACTGCTCACTCTGAGGTGTCTCACACACTCCTCTCACCTGCTTTAAGCATTCACTAAAAACCCTTGCTGAAAGTACTTCATAGCACCGCTTCCACTTACTGGCAACAACTTAATATACACTGAAAACTCCCTCAAGTCCTAGATCTTATTTTTCTTTCTCTCTCATCTTTGTTTTTTGTTCTCTTTTACCCTACAGCAAGACAAAGGGTTAAAACACAACTTTTAAGGGGAAAAAAATCTAATTCCACTTCCAGGTCTACCACTTAACTAGGTGAACAGATGCTGAGGGGAAAAAAAGTCTCTTAAATTCCTCATTTACAAAAATGGGGGTTATTGTAATACTTAATTCCCAATATTTAGACATGAATCAAATGTCCTACTATACTAAGAAAACCACCATAAGCTATGAAACACGGTAAGTGAAATTTAGAACTGAAGGAGAGGACAAAGATGAGGGAGTTCCCTAAGTACAGACAAAAAGAGATTCCAGAAAGAGCTGATGTGTGGGGAATAACAGGAAGATATGTTTCCTAAACTCAAGGAATATACAACCTATTTACAGAAACAAGAGTTTTATATAAGAAAGAATTAGTGCACACTCCTAGACAATATATACGTATAATCAACTGAAAAAGTGTGTGGTACAGGATACTACCTGCTTAAGGACTTTAGAGAAGGGAGACATTTGTGAGCTGAGTAAATTATGAAAGGCATCTTAGAAATATTACATTCAATTTATTTTTTAAACCTTATAGGAATCCTAAGCGATTTCTAGTTCAGCTTCATCATTCTTCATCATTTCAGAGATGAAAAACCCAAGAGTTCATCCCATTTCCTTCAAGAAGAATCCAATCCTCAAGAGTTGAATGGTATGATCAATATCCAACCATGAGGCTTGCCCTTCATAATCTAGGACTCTTTCCACCACACTCCACTTGGAGAAGGGAAAAAGCAAGAATGGGACGTAGAGCTAAAAAGATATTGTGATAAGCCAGTGCTTGGACCAGGAGGTGACCGTAAGGGAGCCAGGACAAACAGGGAAGCTATAGTTGGAACTCCACTGGATCAGTGATTAGTTCTAGAGACCAAGGTTACTTGCTGGGTAAGAGATGCTCCTTATGACCCTCACAGAGCTGTCTGGGGCCATGAAGTGTCACCTCAACAAAAGAAAGACAAGAGAGAGAATCTTCTACAATTCTCTGGTTTGGTGAGGACACCACCACACTTACTAGCCCTTCCTGGTGAGCAGTGTGGAACAGCAGCCACATGAAATCCAGACACCTGTCGTATCAAATGCTATTGCTACCACATTTAGGGACGTTCCAGACAGCAAGTGATTTCAATTCAGAAAGTGCCCTCTGAAGCCCGAGCACCTCAAAGATGTGTCAGGAGCTGAGAATACAAATACAGAAACTTACCTCTGTCTGAAAGGGACCCACCAGCAGTGGTGAAAACCAGAAAAGCCAGCAGTTGGTTTCAACATAATGCATTTAGTGCTGCAATGGAGAAAAGCACCAGAAGGAAAGGGAATCTCAGATCCACTTCAACTGCTTAACTCAACCTAGGTTTTAACTCCTAACCCCAACCTGGTGAGGGATGGGACTCAGGAAAACGCTTTGTGGGAACATGGTGCCTGAACTATGGGATAAGTGGTTGATTTATAAAACTAAACTGTGGTGTGTGCAGCGCTGGGAGGGGGATACCATGTTGATTATTGCTATTTTTCCAGTCCTCGGTATTAGGAATTTAGTGGACCCTCTTGTCCTCTCAGGTTTGGAATCAATGGAGAAATAAGACAAAGATGGGCAGATGAAGATCAAAATGCATCTCTATCACTGGTAAAGCTGATCAGACACGGTGGTTTTCTATTTGTGACCAAAGCTGGCTTACGACTGGAAAGCCTACTCACTCCCCGCAGGAAGAAAAGAATCAAGGTGCGAAGGGAGGCTGGGAGAGACTCTTCCATATTTTCCCCTCCTGGCACGTGCAGGCACAGTGCGTGCTCCGAAAACACTTGCTGAGTGAACAGAAGGCGTGTCAACATTCTGTCTACTGAGCGTTTCCGAGAAGGAAGGATGGCCACGTTTTCCAGCGAGCAGCTGCGCGGCTCGTGCGTGTACTACCGCCATTCCTTGCTGTGAGGAATCAAAGGCTAGATGCTGTTCTGCAGGAGCTGCCATCAGTCAAAGGAAAGCACTGAATTTCTGCTTACTAGTTAGTGGTCCTATTTCAAATGACCAGCCATCCTGGTCTTGCTTCTATCTGGCAGTGCAAGCACTTTTTTGGCTCGGAGTCTATTCCTTAATTTTCTCTGGCGCTGTATCATTAAAACTGGCCTCCCTCCATCCCTTTTCTCTTCTTCCTTTCTTCCTCCTTTCCTCCCCTTCTCCTTCTTTCCTTCCTTCTTTCAGTGTATCTCTCAGGCCACTGTTTTCTTTGCCTGTTCAATGTGCCAGACACGGGCTATCACTTACACAAAAGAGGACTGACATGAGCCTACCCACAGTTCCACATACCACAGAACCTGAAAGGAAATTACAATGCCTTTTAGTGCAGAACCGACCGACACCGCTGTTTTATCCAATGAGATGATCCTCTGCACAAAATCCCTCATGCCTCAGGAGAAGGTGATCTTTCTTCATCCTTTTTTACCTAAGCATTCAAATGTATAATGCTCTACGTGGGGCAGGAATTGCTGCTTCCCTGACTTCTTTGTGGCAATCACTTTGTGCTCTGAAGCATGAGATTCAATTACCCATATCATTGTCTTGGCCCACATAGCTACAACCGTTATTAATGATCATAAAATTACCTACATCTTTGATATAAATTCAAGTCACAGTTATGCAGTTCCAAGAATGCATCCACCCAGTACATTAAAATATATTTTTTCAAGCTTCTAGGGAAGAAGCGTCCCTTAAAATTTGCATTCTATTTAAGACTAATTTAAAAAAGAAAAAAATACACTTATGAAATTTAAATGACTGAACAGCCTAGCTATTACCCAAATTAGGGAAATAAGGTAACTCTAAATAAATGTTTATTTTCTTTACCGTGTGTTTGATCTATGTCTCTATTTGGGGTGATACGTGTGTGTGTGATTTTTAAGATACTTTTCTGAACTATCAATGAATCTTTCCATTAACATGTGGGAAGCAGATGTCACAGGACACATCAAAATTGAGCCAACACAGCAAAAACTTCGCCTTGCCTACTGGTGCAATAGTGAAATTGAAGGCTAAATCTCAGAAGCCTGTGGGATCTTTCTTTAAGCCTCAGAAAAGGAGTAATCTTCTTATTGAAATCTCCTAAAAATCAATGCCATTTTGCACCCACTCTCTATGACATTCTGGAGCTACATAATTTAGAAATCAAACGTTTTATTTTCATTTCATCATTCAGTATACATCTCTAAAAGATTTCTTTCTTTTTTTAACATGACCGCAACATCATTATCACACAGAATAAAATTAACAAAATGTTTTAACATCAAATGTCTTGTAAAACACTCAAATTTCTAATTGTGTATCAAACATCAATTCTTGATTAATGTTTGTTTGATTGAATCAGGATCCAGAAGTCACTGGTTAACACGATCTTTCAATTTCTTTCTTTTTTTTTTTTTTATCTAGGTACAGTTGATTTACAATGTTGTGTTACTTTCTTGTGTACAGCATAGTGATTCAGATACATATATATTCCTTTTCAGATTCTTTTCCAGTCCTCCTCTGGGTGTGATACACCCTTACTCACCTTTGCTATGTTGTAATTAATACTAAGATACAAAATTGATACTACCAACATATATTATGTCAGGTGGTAGAGATATAAGAGGGGAGAGGAAAAAAGAATTAGTTAATATAGAAGATATATTCATATCAGAACAAGAAAGATACGCTCGTAACTATGAGAGTCCTCATTTCTGTAACTTATCATATGGTTAAATATAAATTTTAGAATCACCTTCTTCACTACGCGTTCCTCACGCTCTGTGCTCTCAGCAACCATCTCAGTCACTTTTGGCTCCTTGCTTGGGAGTGATCCAAACCTTTGTTCCTGAAGGGTTTGGGCCATTAGCAGTCCTGCCTATATTGAGTTGTAGTCATTTTCCATTGACTTTTAGAAAAGGATACAAGAAAATGGTACTTCATCATGGGCGTAGTGTCAGTCCCTGAACACTCAGAAAGGCAGCAGTCAGATCAGCTCTGATGAATGAAAGTCCATGTTGCCGAGTTCACGGATCGCCTCCATCCTTGCCATCTTGGCCACTTCATTCATGACTCCGTTAGGTAAGAGGTAGCTAGAGGGACTGACTGACTAACCACAGAATAGGTTATCTTCACTCAATTATTATATCTTCCTCTGCTGAAGTTGTTCTTTCATGAGCACTTACATGACCATGCAAATATCTTCAAAATTCTGCTGATTTGGAAAGATGTATCAACATAAAGTTTATCCAGACTGCCTTGTTACCAGTTTCCAATTGTATTTCTTCTAACTCTCTGACTATCCGACCAAATTATTTGATACTTTACAGGAATCCATGTAGATCCATACCTCTGGCCATGTCTCCTTCCAAGCAAAATCCAGATGCACTGCTTGGAGTTATGCCCACTAATGTAATTTTATTCCATCACTTTCCTTTTTTCTTTCTCAATCAACTGATCATAGGGAAACTCCCTTGAGACTGTAAGTGCACGTTGAGAGAGAGAAGGAAATATCGTGCTAAGTATGGAACGTGGACATTCGGGCTTTTTGACTCATGCAGCCTACTTGTGCCTTTGGGATCTGCTTAAGCCCAACATTATATATACCTTTCCCATTGTTTGATCAAGTGCTGATGTGTATGCCCAAATATAGACAGTATCCGTTACAGACAACATCCATTTAATAATGGTGTTACAGACAGTATCCTTTTAATAATGGGCATGTTAGGTTACATGGAAATTAGGTGGTCCATGGCCAAGTGTTCAATCTCTCCCAGGGTCCAAGAACAAGCCAGAAGCAGTTTCTCAAAATGATTATCACTGTCTGCAGAGATGAGCATAATGATGTTCCAAAATCCTGAGGGTCTGCAATGTGATCTTCCCGTGGGAACCCTCTGAAGGCATCCCTGTCTGACCCTGCAAGGACCACATCTCCAGGAGGAAGGGTGGCTCACGCCACCGGCTGGACCTACTACAGGGCTTGTTTTCTCTTTCTTGTCGGAACCAATTTAAAACTGGTAGCTTTTCAGTGTACTCAGTAAATGGTTGTAGTAGTGTACCCAAAGGAGATAGATACTTTCTCCAAAATACAAAGAGGTCCATCAGCCATTATGGGGTGTTCTTAGTGGTAGGAAGCACCAGAAGCAGCAACTTGCCCTTCACTTTGAAAAGGACATCCTGACTGCCTCAGACCAAAGGCATTCCATTGAGGTATGTGGCAGACAAAATAATGTCCTCCCAAAGACGTCCACATCCGAATGCCTCAAACCCGTGAATGTTACGTGTCAAGAAGGACTGCAAGTGTGACCAAGTTAAGGATCTCGAGATATTATCCTGGGGGAGCCAATGTAATCACAAGGGTTCTTCTAAGAGGGAGACAGAAGGTTCAAGTCAGAGATGATGCTGTGACAATGGAAGCAAAGGTCAGAGAAAGATGGATGCAGAGAGCTTTAAATATGCTGTGCTGTGAGCTGTGACGATGGAGAAAGGGGGCAATAAATGCCAGCAATCTCTTGAAGCCGGAAAAGGTAAAGAAACAAATGCTCCGCTAGAGTCCTCAAAAATTCCAGGACTTCCGAGTTCCACAGCAGTGAGATAAAATAATTTGTTCTGTTTTGACCCCCCCATGTCTGTGGTAATTTGTTACAACAGCAAGGAGAAACTAATATTAGGTGACAACGAATTTGGTGTCGGGGGATTTATTATCCACCTCCTGAATGTTGAAATCAGATAACTAGAGATGTTGTTACTTCCTGCTCAGCAGATACACTTACCATGATAAGATCAAAATACAGGAAGGATGTGATGCCCCGTGGACCAGAGAGGTGAGGAAAGTCCTTGCTGACTAAATTACAACAGGATTTGCGAGCTGACAGAGCCTTAAGTTAAAACAGTAAAGGTGTGTGGCTGACCCTTCCAGGTGAAAGAATATTGCTTCTGGTGGGCCTTGCTAATGGGGCCAGGGGAAACAGTATTTGCCAGATGAATTGCTGCACACCAGACGACAAGGGGTGGGTCAGCTTGTTATAGCAATGAACCCACACCTGGACTCACAGGTGCAACTGGAGGCACCAGCTGATGAAATTCACAAGGTCTCCTGGCGGTCTTCAAGATCCATCTGCTTCCCTCAGGAGCCCAAAAGGTTAACCGAATGGGGCTGTGTTCGGGGTCACCACTCTTGCACCCCTCAAGTCCCTGATGATGACAACAGCCCTGCGACTCCCTGAGGACTGTGCTCCTGCTGTTACGGTCGTTAAACGATTTTTGGTAGCAAGAGGGAATTTTGGTGGCTGCCACCTGGCCTTCACTGCCTATATTAGTTTTCCATTGCCGCGTAACAAAGCACCACAAACTTACAGGCTTAAAACAACTCCCATTTATTAGCTTGCGGTTCCGTAGGTCAGCCGTCTGGCACAAGGTGGCCGCCCTTCTGCTCAGGACGACATCAAGGTGCCGGCCAGCTGTGTTCTCACTCTGAAGCCAAGGTCCTCTTCCAAGGTCATTCGTTACTGGCAAGAATTCAAAGAACAGCTATCAAAGAACTCTTTAAAAAACACTCTCCTCACAATTGTTTTTATCACAGCCTTGGTGAAGCAACTGTCTCCGGGACCCTCTGGGGGAACATTGCTGGGGGCCTGAGAAGCGGGTCTTAGGTGACAAATGCACTCTAGCGTTCACATCTCCTGAAGCTTTTATAGATTTCCTCCTCACAGCACGCCAAGGAAACTTGGGCACTTCTACTTCAGTTTCCAGTCTGGCAATTCAATGTCATAGGAGACTCTGGGGGACAGGTTTCAAACAACCAAGCAGACTTGAAAGTCTCCCAGTTGTTCAAAGTTACACATGGAATCCAAAATTGCCAGGTAGTGACCCATATTTACAAATTCATCCAAACTCAACATTTCATTCCTCCCACTCCCCCCCAGCACACTTAGAATCCATTCCTAATCTTTCCCCAGGTCACTATCAGTGTAAACTGGCAAAAACCCTGCAATTCTGTATCTCCTCCCTCCTCATAGGTCATACTTTGTGCTTTATCCTCTCTTTGGACTTGAGTTTGGTTAAAGGTCTAGAAGCAATGGAAGGTGTATGCTTTGGGCTTGAGAAGTAAGGCTAGTCCCCTGCAAGGAAAATACTTTAGGGCCCATTTCAGGTTCTCCAGGCATGGGGACCTAACCTCTTATGACAGGAACAGAAAACAGAAAGGTTGCTCCTGCTGATTAAAGGGGCTCAGCAAAACTTAGGGGTCCAACACGCCCAGATGTATTAGAATCCGCACATATGAATCCAGTTTGGAGGATGCCATACCTTCCACACAGACGCCTTAGCTGTAACGTGAGACTCTTGGCGTGATACCAGCAATTCAGCTGTGCTGCAATTCAGCCGTCTGCAGGTTTCAACTTTGGATTTAACACTCAGAAATCTCAACTACGAGGCTACATGAGATAAGGGTTTCCTTCAGGGCAGTCTTAGAGGTTCCTGGTTTCTTCCCAGGCATTGAACTGAAAATTTAAATTCCCCAGGCTCCTAATTTTCTTTCCCTAAGATTTTCACAGCACTTGAAAACAACCAACTAACCCCATCACATCCTTTACTTTCACTTATATTCCATGCCTCATGCTTGGTCACTCAAAGTCTGGCTTCTACAGGCACCTGATTATCGCATGCTGCCTGGTGACCAGGGGGAACCAGCAGATGAGCAACACAACGTGGGAGCCATCCCAGTTTACGCCTAGACCTTCGCAGCATAGAAACAGCTGTGCGTCACTCCTGCCTCCCGCATCTCATGTCAGTTTCTCCTGTTCCTATCCTGGAGCCCTATGATGAAAATTCACGGCGACACAGTCCCCTCTTAGCTAACCAGACAAAACTGCCACTTAGAGCACCTTCTTGTGCCAGCCAGTTCCAGCCAGTGGGCTACACCTTGAAGATGACAAGCCGAATGCCCCATTAGCTCTGGAGGAGATCATTCTGAGTAAAACGGGGTTGACAGACATTTAAAAAAAAAAAAAAAGGATACATTCTAACATTATGTATTCTGTGGGAGGACAAAGAAGAAACAGTAGCACTTGCTCCCTCACCCAATCTAACACAAAACGAATCAAGAGTATTCACTGATTCCCTGAACGCTGAGAACTCCATACCACATTCCAGGTTTGGGAAAGTCATCGTGTTCTAAGTCTCTTTTTGCAATACTTCCGTTTTTCTGGGATTCACATTGCTGCCACCTTAGAATTGACATCTATTACTTTATTTATGGACAGTTACGTGTCTACCTGACTGGTTTGCTGTCCTCAGTCTCCCATTGTGATCTATCCTACACATCTCAGCAGATCCATTTTACTTTCATCTGGTCAATTTTTCTGCTCAAAATCTACTAATAACCCACTCTCCAATCCCCATTCCCCATCTACAGGGAAATGTCTTTACTCCATGTGGGACCCTTTCCAACTATTGTTCCATAATGACTCCATATTAAAAAATCATCACTTTGATAAGTGGTAAGGAGCCACATCTCGCTGAAAGTAGCTAAGACTGTATAAAAGATAGAATTTGGGCTCTGCAGGAAGAGTCTGACAAGCTCTGTACGTCAAACAATGTACAGGTCAGGTTTCGCAGTGGTTGACATACCCCAAATCATCAAGTGCACTGTGTAAGTTCAAGCAGGTCAGAGTTCATGTCCATAGAAGTTCACTAACACAAAAAGAGTGAAGGAAGAAAAACAGCTCTAAGGAGGCAAAGTCCAAAGTTGAGGAGGTCAGACTGTCAAAGATAACTGCCCTGAAGTACAGACACTGAGCCAAACTCTGAGAGGAGAGCTAAAGCCTATCTTCTTTTTTTTTTTTTTTAATTTTTTAAATTGAGTTATAGTCATTTTACAATGTTGTGTCAATTTCCAGTGTAGAGCACGATTTTTCAGTTATATGTGAACATACATATATTCATTGTCACTATTTTTTCACTGAGAGCTACCACAAGATCCTGTTTATATTTCCCTGTGCTACACAGTACAATCTTGTTTATCTATTCTACATTTTGAAATCCCAGTCTATCCCTTCCCACCCTCCTCCCCCTTGGCAACCACAAGTTTGTATTCTATGGCTATGAGTCTGTTTCTGTTTCTGTTATGTATTTATTTTATTTTATTTTTTTTAGATTCCGCATATGAGTGATCTCATACGGTATTTTTCTTTCTCTTTCTGGCTTACTTCACTTAGAATGACATTCTCCAGGGACATCCATGTTGCTGCAAATGGCGTTATGTTGTCAGGTTTTATGGCTGAATAGTATTCCATTATATAAATATACCACATCTTCTTTTTCCAGTCATCTGTCGATGGACATTTAGGCAGTTTCCATGTCTTGGCTACTGTAAATAGCACTGCAATGAACACTGGGGTGCAGGTGTCTTTTCGAAGTAGGGTTTCTTCTGGATATATGCCCAGGAGAGGGATTCCTGGGTCATATGGTAAGTCTATTCCCAGTCTTTTGAGGAAATCTCCATATTGTTTTCCACGGTGGCTGCACTAAACTGCATTCCCCCCAGCAGTGTAGGAGGGTTCCCTTTTCTCCACAGCCTCTCCAGCATTTGTCATTTGTGGACTTTTGAATGATGGCCATTCTCACTGGTGTGAGGTGATACTTCATTGTCATTTAGATTTGCACTTCTCTGATAATTAGTGATATTGAGCATTTTTTCATGTGCCTATTGATCATTTGTATTTCTTCCTTGGAGAATTGCTTGTTTAGGTCTTCCGCCCATTTTTGGATTGGGTTGTTTTTTTCTTAATAAGTCTTATGAGCTGCTTATATATTCTGGAGATCAAGTCTTTGTCAGTTTCATCGTTCACAAAAATTGTCTCCCATTCTGTAGGTTGTCATTTTGTTTTACTTATGGTTTCCTTTGCTGTGCAGAATAAAGCCTATTTTCCTCCTCTGCATTCTGACAGCCTGATATGGGGTAGCCCACCTTGATCACACAGTTACCACAGCTGGAGCCAGGTTAAGGCCATGAGGGTCCCTCAACTGAGGGGCAAGCAGCACAAGAATGCCCACGGGTCTCAGTCTGCATGGGGCAGCCACATCCTGGGAGCAGCCCTGCCACTCTCAAAAGTGGCCCCATTTGGAAAATAAACTATATGTTCATTTTACACTTAGATAATATCTCAACTCCTACAAGACCAAACTGGTTTTCCATATCCTACTTTCAAACTTTGACTTACAAGAACTTGAACTTCTCCCTAGTTATTTTTTATCTTCCTGGTGATGAACATCTTTCATGTTCCAATTGACATTACGGCCCCTCTGTGATGCTCTATATGTTGCTAGTGTGGGTTCTATGCCAGGCTTTGTTGTCAGTTGTGTGATGTATCTGTGTATCAGTTTCCTCATCTTTTAAATGGATATACTGGACATCTACAACGTGGGTTTACTGTGAAAACTAAAATGGGTTAATATATGTAAAGTATTCAGATCAGCACCCTGAAGATAATACACGTCACGTTAACTTCAGCAGCAGCAGTGTCACTGATGATCACTCTTTACCTGAACTCACATGGCATCCTCACTGGGCACTTGAAGTGTCAGTTAAATCTTTATTTGTGGCTATTTCGGTTTTCAATTAAATTCTAGTCCTTAATGACAGGGACTATGTCTTATTTTTGTATTCTCCAAGCAAATACTCTGTCAAGAGTAAGAGCTCAGTATAAATAAGACGATTTACTTTAAGATAATCTTTCAAAAATAATTTGCCACTTTAAAGTAGAGCCCATGAGTAAAACAGGAACTTTATTTCATGTGTGGGACTGTGCCTCAAGGCCTCCGTCTTGAGAATAAATCCCTTATACACTGGGACACCTGGTGTGGATGTGAAAGAGATTTTGGGGCCTTGAACTAACTCCTAGGAAACCAGATGAAAGCGGGTCATTTTTCTTTAAAGAAAATGTTTAAGTAAAAGTGACTTTATTGATTTTTGCCTATTTCTCTTAAATTTGGTTTATCTCTTTGGATAATTAAATGTTTTACCTGGTCGGTTCCAGGCAATAAAAATGTAGCCATAACTTCACTCAACGTACAGGAATTGGTACCATTCTTACCACTGTGCAAGGACAGGCATAGGATGAAGATGAAAAACACAAAAGATAATAGCCCTGTCTTGAGAGATTTGCAATCTAAAGAAAATAACTTAAAAATATAGTTTGTGTACATCTAAATTTACATAATAAAACCATAAAAATATGGACATAGAAATACAAATGAAGTATACACAATCTTTGTTCTAGGGATATTACAGATAAATGAGAAGCTATTATTTTTATTTTCTGCACTATCCAATTCATCCCTAAATGCACATACACATTCCATAATTATTAATTTTTATTTTTTGAATCACAATACAAACTTACGAAGGACAAAAATTAGATAGTCTCCTTCCTCTCATTTTCCAAAGAAGAGCAAACTGTAGTCATTCAGCATTAGGAGTTAGCTAAAACATCCCTGCGCTGAGGATGGAGTTGGGATTCTTCAGCATCTTTAAATGTTGCTGTGAAAATCAACACTTAGAGTAACTTCCACTGCGCTTGAAGAAAGGGAGAGAACAGGTGTTGTTTCCTCAGTTCAAGAGAATCTGATCAGTTTTTATTTATTGATTTATTTGTTTATTTATTTACTTTTAATTAATAGACTTCATTTTTTTAGAGCAGTTTCAGGTTCACAGCAGAATTGAGCAGAAAATACAGAAAGTTCGCACATAGCCCTCCCCACCCACACATCCCTCATCAGTGTGACATATTTGATACAATCGATGAACCAACTAATCGCTTTTATATTTGCTGAGTTAACAAGAAGTTACAATCACCTGATTCAACATTACAAGTTTGATGTAAACTCAAGCCTGATTTCCTATAACACGTATTATTCACTACAATAAACAGGAACACAAGCATCATAGTCTCAAAATGAAAGGTTATATAACCATTTATTGCTGTAGTTAAAATGAAATCTAGAGAATGTCTGTGAGGAGGCTGTTTAAATTCACATATGTCACTTTTCTTCCTCATAAAACACTGCTAAACTATAGCAAAGAGATAAATATTTAAGACACAAACCCCAGAAAGCAGAATTCTAGGCCAGCAATGGAAAAAGCCAATCAATAACCAACCTGATTCACTTCTTCCAGAAACAGCGGCGCCTGCTACCTCCCTGGTAGGAGGGAGTTAAAGGCTGTTCACAGAGCAGTTGCATCTTTAGATCACTTCATCAGTTGGGAATTAGATCTCGCGACACCAACAGAACATAGGACACTTAATTTCTGAAGAAGGTAATCAGAGGGCCTGTGGACAGGGCACACTAGACCCAGCTGGGAGACTGGGCAAAATGGGATAGGAGACAGAGAGGAGGAGCTAAGCAAATTCTTCACACCTAAATTTCAATAATTGCACTTAGAATGGGAGTCAAGGTTGATTTTAAAGAACATGTTGTATATTTTAGAATGTTTCCTCCTAGGATTTTAAAACCAGTGCATAAAATTAGCCACACAACATCTCTGTTAAAAGGTAGAAGTTAGAGGGTAATTTTAATAAAAGCTACAAGTTCACATATTCGTAACATCGACAGTAGTAAAGGACTCAATTGCACTTCTTTCCTGCTTTCTCCAACACACCCTTCTCTGTGCAACAGACACCCACGTACACTTAGGTGCCAAAGGTGAGAAAGCTGAGAGGTGAAACAAAAAAGATACTACAATAAAGGGAAAAAATCATTTTAAAATTATACATGATATTAATAAAAACAAATTTTCCTAACTAAAATTTAATGATTTAATGAGGTTAGGGTTTTTTAAGTAAATATTTCAAATAATTTAATCACACCACATATTCTATTACCAAAACAGAATGGAATTAGAAATCAGTCATAAGAGGAAATTAGAAAAAACTCACAAATGTATATGGAACAATATACTCCTAAATGAATCCAGGGAGAAACCACGAAGGAAATTAGAAAATACTTTCAGATGAATAAAAACAAAATTCAACAAGTCAGAACATAATGGGATGCAGCTAAAGAAGCACTGGAGGGAAATTTATAGCTATAAATGCCTGTATTTATTTATTTTATTTTTATCATTTTTATATTAGTTTCAGGTGTAAAACATAGTGATTGAGTATGTTTAGATATCAGACATGCACCCAGATTTCAAGCTATACTACAAAGGTACAGCAATGAAAGCAGTATGATGCTGGCACAAAAGCAGACACATAGATCAACAGAACATAATACAGAGTCCAGGAAAAAACCCACACTTATACGGCCAATTAATCTATAACAAAGGAGGCAAGAATATACAACAGGGAAATAATAGTCTCTTCAACAAGTGGTTTTGTGAAAACTGGACAGCTACATGTAAAAGAATGAAACTGTACCACTCCCTTCACTATATACAAATTTAAACTCAAAATAGATTAAAGACATGAATGTAAGACCTGAAAGCACAAAAATCTTAGAAAAAAACACAGGCAGTAACCTCTCTGACACTTGCCTTAGCAGTATTTTTTTGGATCTGTCACCTCAGGCAAGGGCAACAAAAGAAAAAATAAACAAATGGGACTACAACAAACTAAAAAGCTTTTGCACAGCAAAGGAAATATCAACAAAGTGAAAATGCAATCTACTGAATGGGAGGAAATATTTGCAAATGATGTATCTGATAAGGGTTTGATTTACAAACTATATAAATAATTCCTACAACTCAGTATTCAAAAAACCAAATAACCCAATTTAAAAATGGGTAGAGGGTAGACATTTTTCCAAAGAAGACATGGTTAGCCAATAGGTTCATTAAAGAGGTGCTCAATACCACTAATAATCAAGGAAGTCCAAATCAAAACTAGAATGAGTGATCACTTCACACCTGCCAGAATGGCTGTCGTCAAAGACACAAGGAACAAGGGCTGGTGAGGCTGTGGAGAAAAGGGAACCCCCAGCACTGATGGTGGGAATGTAAACTGGTTCAGCCACTATGGAAAACAGTATGCAGGTTCTTCAAAAAACTGAAAACAGAACCACCATATGATCCCGCAATTCCACTTCTGGGCATTTATCTCAAGAACAGGAAAACACGAATTTGAAAAGCCATGTGCACTCCCATGTTCACTACAGCACCGTTCACCATAGCGCAGGTACGGCAGTTACGGCACTTGTACAGCGCACCCCGGTGCTTCTCTTCAAAGCACCGAAATGCATAGTTTGGAAGAGTACTTTTACACAATTCTTCAAAATATTTTTGTTTAGCCTTGAACCTAATGAATCTTTTCCATCTAAACTCAAGAACCTTGAGGAATAAAGGGGGGGGGGGGGCAATCACAGGTGGACAATAGCATCCAGGAGCCTACTTGAATGGGAGAGCCTGCTCTTTCTTCAAGGGTCACTTGGTGGAGAAGAAAGGAAGCTGCTGACGTGAGATACTTTAATGGTTCAGATGCTGCCCTACCCTCCGTGTCGACTTCTTAAAGTGCTGCCCTGGACACAGCTGGGGGAAATACTGCTCACTCTAATTAGTGGCGCTGTGAGTTAATCCCCTTGCAGGGATCCAGCAGGGGTCTACATCCCTTATACCTGTCTTAACTTATTAGTTCAGCCTATAGAACAACCCAAAGAACAACAGTGAAAATACGGTCTCAATAAAGAATCTTGTTCTATAAGAAGGCATTACATTTTATTTTCTATTGTTTAGGCCACATTAAGACACAGAACTTTAATATACACTCAAGGAAATGTACACCAATTCTAAAAATTGGGGATTATTTTATCTGCATATTTATCATTGATTATTTGGGAAAAGATGGAAGACTCTTCTCCCCAGAGTCCCCCTTCTCTTCGCAAATACTAAGGTGCACTGCCAGGTCCTTGAGAGTAGTAGCCATGCATTACACTTGATAAGCAAACAGCTGGAAGGAAACTTAAAGGTCAACTACTGCGATTTTTCATGTAATATATAATAGCCACACAGCACTCCTGACATAGCCATTGCTCTGCTTGAAAACGTTCATGAAGAAGAAACTTACTACCTCAAAAAACCATTCAGTCCACGTTTGGGCACTCCAAGGGCTGCAACAGCCTTTCTGGACTTTCTGAGCATAACACCCATAATACCAAAGGCAAGACTTCCAAGGAGAAAACAGCTAAATGGGACTACATTTAAAAATAATAATAAATCAAACAAAAATATCCTTGCATCTGTAAGGATAGGCTAGTAATCAACAGCCCTCATATCTTAGTGGTTCAGTACAACAAAGGTTTCTTTTGTTCTCACGTTTTGTAAGTAGGGGGGATGGGGTACCACTGATTTTTGTCACTTGGGGATGTAGACTGACACAGTGCCTGTCTCTGCTGTGGTCAGATGCTGCCACAATCAGCACAGAAGAGGAAACTGTGTGCTGGCTGCTGAAGCATTTGTCCCAAAGCAACATAATCATTATTTCTAAAGTTACTGCCAGAGCAAGTCACGTGACTGTTCAACTTTAAAAGGGGCAGGAAAGTGCACAGAGCTAAAAATGTTTGGGGACAAAACTGTTACCTTTCTGGGTAAAAAACAAAATACTATAGATAACATTAAATACAAGCGGATAAATTAGGTTAAAAATACTCAAAATACACGTACCACCAATGCATGGCAGACTTTAAGAACTCAGTAAAAAAAAAAAAAAAAAAAAAAAAGGGAGCATTTCTTCCAATATATGAATGACTAAGGGGCATGGAAAGAGCACTGAAAAGCAAAGAGAGAATTTTTCAATAGATATGGCCAAATGCTCAACCTCACTAAAGACTGATACAGTACTTATATAAAAAAAAAAGCTAATACTTATTGAATAATTACACTGTGTCAGGCATTGTACTTCTAATTTATACACCTTATCTGAATGTTCCCCCAATCTTCCTACAAGATGAGTACTGTTTATTAATCCCACTTCAGAGATGAGGCTTAGATATATTCAGTAAGCTACCCGAGGTCACACAGCTTGCCATCGTGGAGTTGGGTTTCAAACCCAGGTGTGTCTAACTCCAAGACATGTACTAACCTCCAAACCGGATTAGTTAAATATGCATAAAAATTATAATTTTCACCCATGTTTTTTAGCTGCAATGCCAGCATTTACAAAAGAATGAAATCTGATGGATGGTGGAGGTAAATTCTTAAAAGCTTTCTAGAAGCTATTTCAATCATGCGTATCTAAAAAAATTCCTTGTGCATACTCTTTGAGTCATCAGTTCTGCCTGCAGTAATCTATTTTAGGGAAATAAAGTTGGAAGCAAAGACACATTGTTTGAGGGCCACTTTCTAAGAGGAGCAAGAGAGTTCCTGTCCCCCTGGCACTCGCAACCTTGCAGTAATGATGAACAGATGAAAGTCGCTCTCCTCATTTAGGGAAGCTCAGGCATGGAAAGCATCCACTCGACCGCATCTGTTCCTATTCAGTCTGAACTGGATTCCCTGTCCAAAATGTCTAATAAACTCATTTGATTTCCTTGTGTGATCTACTCCCAGTTTTCTGTCAACTCTACTATGTAAATGTGTCACCGCTGCCCTGACTCCACCAACACCGCCTGAGCACACTGTGTAAAGTGCTGGGGAAAACTGGTGAACCACAGTCCTCTTTTCAAGATACTTAACCTAGTGGAGGTAATTCCTACACAATATAAACGCTCTGACGTTATATGGTAGCCGGGATACAAAAAGACGAGGAAGGCATCTACTCCATCTCCAAGCAATCAAGGAAGCCCTCCTGGAGGAAGAGGTGAATGATTAACTGGAGATAATTTAACTGAGATAAAAATAAGCTGGAGTTAGCCAGGGAAGAAAACTCTAGTCATCCAAACCAAGGAAGCAGGAAGAAAGAAACAAAGCCAAAGAGGCATGAAATTGTATCATAGTTCACTGTACCAAATGTTTGTGGTCTTCTTTATGAGATTGACTTTGAAACTCTTAGTGTTAAACTTTAGAGGAGAAAGAAAATAGGAAAACTTGTACCTTGTCATCTCTAGCCTTTTACTAAGACTGTCATTCAGTGAAAGATTATAAATTTGTGTCTCATGACTATTTTTGTTTTTCTCTTTGCCTCTCGCCTTAAATTCAATACAACAGCACGCATATTGATTTGGGATTTGTCCATGCTATATATTTAAAGAAAAGGGAAGGCCGAAAATGTGAGGTGATAAATCAAAAGCTACCGGAACCTCTTGTGTGCACTTACTGGGCAAAAATCAGGAGGGCCCTTTTAAATGCGAATGTTGTTTTCCGATATGATGAATGGGCTTGAAGTTCCATTCCTCTGAGCTCTCCTTTTACTATTATTATTAAATGATGGCTTCAAATGAGTCTCATTCCTTCCCAGTGAGACTCATTCCAGTGACAAGTAGGTGAAAAGGCCACCTAGCCGGTGGGAACCTTGCTGGCTTTTTCTCTAATGTGTGTGGTGTCCCATGAAAGCACTGCTGACTCACTGAAAGCTTATCATCTTATAAGAAAGACAGCATCGACCTTAGAGAACCAGAAGAAACATGAATTTTTAAAAATGTACCCAAGAGAATGATAAACTGGGATCATGAAGAAATTCTACACCTCAGATTAATTTGACATAATAAAAACCATTCTCCAATTTCACTGGTTTCTTTGTGGAATCATACATCGGCTTATGTAAAAATTACAGGAGAATACAGTAAGGTATTTATAGTCATTAAAACTTTTGAGACAATTGTATCTCCCTGTGCAGTTGGGAGGTATAGAGAGATCCATGGCCCCTTTACCCTGATGCTTCCAAAGACGGCATCTTCCAAATCTGCAGTACCGTATCAGTCAGGGTATCAACATTATGGCAGTCAAGATTCGGAACATTTCCATCACAGCAAGGATTCCTCATCTTGCCTTTTACAGCACACTCACTGCCCTCACATTCGCCTCTACATTTTATTCTCCTCCGCCTGGTCTTGATTGAATCCCTGGCAACCATGGATCTGACCTCCATTTCAGTATCTTTGCCATTTCTAAAAAGTTATATAAAGGGAATCATACCCAGTGTCATCCTGCAGGATTGATTTTTTTTTTTTTTTTTTTTTTTGCCCAAGAATGATTCTCTGTGGAGAATCCTTGTGCATACTCTTCTCTGGAGACTGATCCAAGTTGTGTGTATCAATGGTGTGTTGCTTTTTACTGCTGAGAAGAGTTTCACGGTATGGATGTACCACAGTTTAATCGTTCATTCAGTGACAGGCAGCTGGTGGTTTTCAATTCTGGCTATAACCCAAAAAGCTATGAAAATTTTTATCAGTTGTTTGTGTAAACATATTTTTCATTTCTTTTGAATAAATATCATACGATAATCGCATATTTAGTTTTGTTAAGAAATTTTCAACTTGTCCTCCAGAACGGCTACACCATTTTACATTCCCCCCCACTAATGTATCAATGATACAATTTCTCTACAGCCTTGTAGGATCTGCTGTTGCTACTATTTTTTAAATTAATTAATTTATTTTTAATTGAAGTACAGTCAGTATTTTTAATACAGTAAATCTAACAGGTAGACAGTTATATCTTACTATAGCTTTAATTTGCATTTGCTTGATGGATAATGATGTTAAATATATTTTCTCGTGCTTTTTTGTCATGTGCACACCCACTTTGTAGAAATGTCTCTTCAAGTCTATTGCCCATTTACTATTTAAAACATTTATTTGTTTTAGTATTGAAGTTTGAGTCCTTTATACATTCTAGATACTCATCCTTTATTGGATAGTGGTTTGCAAGTATTTTCACCTTCTTTTCATCCTTTTAACAACATGTTTCATCGAGCAAAAGTTGTTAATTTCATGAAGTCCAATATACCAATTTTTCTTTTTATGGGTAATGCCACTGGTGTCAAGTCTAAGGATCCTGCTTCACCCTAGATCCTAAAGATTTTCTTCTGTCTTTGAAAAGAGCTTTTATAGTTTTACATTTTATATGACACATTTATGATACACTTTGAGTTGAATTTTTATAAGGTACCACGTTGAAGCTTTATTATTTTTTCTTGCTTATGGATGTCCAATTTTTTAGTACCATTTGTTGAAAAGGCTATCCTTCCCCCTTGAACTGCTTTTGCAACTTTGTTCAAAATAAGTTGGGCCTATTTGTCTCAATTTATTTTTTAGTTCTTTTATTCTGCTTCAATGACTTACTTGTCTATCCCTTCTCCAGGTAGCCTTGATCACTAAGCTATCATTAACTGAGCAGACATTCTTTCCCCTTTTTCTTTTTCAAAACTTTTTTTAAACATTCTAGTTCTGTATCTTTCCATTTAAATTTCAGAATATTTTATTTCTATGTCCCCCCAAAAAATCTTGCTAGGATTTTAAAACAAAGTATATTAAACCTGTATATCAATTTGAGAAGAATGGGAATCTTCACTATGTTGGGTTTTTCCAATCAATCAACATGGTATGTCTCTCCATTTACTTAGCTGTTTGATTTCTTTCATCAGCTGGAGGCCCTCTCTGATTTCAGGTGTTGAGGCAGATAATACTGAATCTTAGTTTCAGGCCTTACACCACAACACTGCCTAGGGATTTTAGTTGTATTTCACATGAGGATAGGGAAAAGAACGTCTACTCTATCTTGCTGGAAGTGCAAGTGGTCTTTATAATTTAGCCATATATTTGCTAAACAAGTTTTAGCCTTTGCATAAGTATGCCACAGAGCATCTTTTTTTTTTTTAATGTATTTATTTTTTAAAAAAGAAATTTACTGAACATACTGGGGATTGAACCCAGGACCTCGTGCATGCTAAGCATATGCTCTACCACTGAGCTATACCCTCCCCCTAGAGCATCTTGATATAGCCCAACTGCTTTCTCCCTTCCAGCAAGTGATATTACTGTCTGTGTTTACCAAATACTTGACCCTTGTTCATAGTAAAAGTTACTCCTTTGGGGCAGTGCTAAGTTAACTATCTACTTATCCCTCTAATATTTTTCCATTTCTCCCCCAAACCACTGGCAACTTAATTATTACAGAAAATCAGAGTGGCTTGCCTCCTTTTGCAGTCTGCCCACTGCAGAAACACAGACACTTGGGAGAAAGAAGCTGATTAAAGATCAATCTTAAATGCAGTGAAACAACTTTAGAATCTCAAAGGGAAAAGAACATTTACCAACCAACCAACAAGAAAATCTACTAAAAATTTTATAGAATCCCTCACTTTTTAATAAAGTGAGGTTATCATTAATAATGGCACACTGGATTAAAGACTAACAGTTAAAACAAAAAGCATTCTTTAGAAAATATACAAAGGTAACATTTTTGGTTTCAGACAGGCATTAATTGATGCCAAAATTATTTTTTGGTGATATTTAAGAGTCAATTTAAACTGGATCTGCTGGAAGATATAGATTTTTCCTATTTATTTCTCTATTTATTTACTTAGTAAAATTGACATTGATAAGGAAACAACTTCATTTTAACATGTAGAGTTAACATATTCTCCTCCTAGAGGACGATGCTGATCTAAAATGCCAAACAATAAAAAGTTCAAGGTTAACCTACACTAACAAGAACATTATTATTCCTGGAAATTGTAAAACCTGGATCTTCAAATAATAAGTAGCCATATTTGATACTTAATACTTCATAAATGTTAAGCTGTTCCCTGAGAAAAATATGGGAGCCAAAAAGGAAAGGAGGAAATGAGAGGAAGAACGAAGAGAAAATATTGGTGTAGGAATTAGCTAGTCTACCAGCAGATTCAAATCCAACTGTCTCTGAGTCCCAGGAACCAAGCACTATCCTGGCAGGAAGCACACATTCAACAGACCTTTTTTTTTTTTTGGATTATGGATTTAAAAAATTTTTAAGTAATTTCGGCTCCTCTTCTCCAAAATGTCTTTCTCCTGAGGTCGGATGAATTTCAGGAAAAATAATATTGCTACATTTAAGGCATTTTGAGATTTCCTCTAATTCTTGATTTTAACATTTCCCTTTCTTTTCTTTTCAAGAATCCCAAAGCTTTCCTTATCTGGGTCAGTATAAGGATATATATATAGTATCTTACCTTCTGTCAAAGTAGGAAACCTTAATTAAGAAGTTAATAGCACCCTGAATCGTGGGTTTATGTTTTGCAGAGCATATTTTTAGCCATTAGTACTGGATGTCGCTTTTACCCTCACCTCTGAGATAAACATGACAGGGATAAGCCATCCTTAATTTACAGCGAGGAGACAAGCAGGCAGAGGTTAAAATGCCAAAAGCAGTACAAGTGACTGAATACAGACCAAACCCTAGCCTCCTGACTCCTTACCTTGAAATTTCTCCCTCTAGTTTCTCAGTTCTCTGAGAAAAGAGATAGAGGACTCCTGGAAAGGTCATAAGGATTCTGAGAGGCATCTTGGAATCCATATATATATAATATAAATAAACTATACTAATCACTGCCTGCAGACCTAACACATGCCATGCACATTTATGTACAGCCATTCTCACATATATATATAAAGATTCATTTACAATTAGCTAAATATAAGTTCACTTTACAATGTTACTAAATTCATATTATCCATGTATATTCCAGGGTGCTGGGGAGGAAGAAAACTTCCTCTGCCCTTCGAGGTTCTTCTGGCAGGTTTAACAATTAAATTGACCTGAGACAGCTCAACAGGAGAAAATGAAACAAGAGTTTAATAACATGTGCAAGTGCGAGAGATTCAGGAAAACTGAGTAACACACCAATACAGCTGAAGCCTTCATCTTTAATGCCATCCTCAGCGAAAGAGGAAAGAGGAAGGTGCAGGTGGGGTAAGTCAGTTATGGGAGGTTACCAGGAAAAGGCCAGTAAACAGGGTAAGAATGTCATGCAGATTTAAGTCATTGACTTCACTGATAAAAAGAGTTTCTAGAGATTTGGTCATCCCCCTCTTCCAGGTACAGCAAGGAAGACACTCTTACAAATGGAGATTTTCCTGACAAATATAAATGTTCTTTACAAAAAGGTAACTCGTATTTGGTTTTGAGTTTTTCCCATGCCCGCTGTTTCTTAGAAAATAAGCACTTAAAATAACAAATATGCTAAAGAGACATACTTTAGGGCGGCAAATTCTGCTTCCCTGCAAAGGTAATAAGAACTAAAAGGCACCTAAAATCTTAAATGAATACTTTTTTTTTAATGTCAAATAGGGTCTCTGAACTCAGAAAACAAAGGAATCAATGCTTTAAATCACAATGTTCTTTAAACAATGGCGCTCATGAATTAGCTATGAACTTGGGAGAAACAGAGCAGAATTTTGAGGTCTGGAAGGGAAGCCCAGTTCACATTCTGCTCCCACCCATACGCTGTGTACTACCCCCTGGGGAAAGAAGAAATGGACAGGACTATACAGCCGTTCTCCCCACTAATCCCAAAAAAGGCTATGGGGGAAGGAGTCCTCCTGGCTTGCGTTCAGTTTACAGATCAATGAAATACATTGGTGAAATGAGTAACTTTTCCTTTACAGGTCTGTTTTACAGAAAGAATAAATGGGCTGCAAACTATACGCAGCAGTAACAAAAATGCAGCCTTAAGATCGCCCATAGTAACAATAATGCTGCATTTAATCACGGTACCCCCATAAAACCCACGAAACTCAGGGACAATTCTAAATGACCCCTTAATATTTCTGCACTACCGCATAGCGCATTTCTCCTGTGCTTAAAACACACTCGAATACTAACGACGATGTCCGCATCTTAAATTTAGTGGCATCGTTTAATTTTAGGTGTGGGCATGAGCAGAGGATTCAAGTTACCCTGTCTCGAGTGAATTACAAAGGAGAAAGGAGAAAGGAGGCTCCTGCCTGGGCTTTGTGTTCACAGCAATTAGTTTTAACTGTCTGGAAGCTGACTTGCAATAATTTTATAGCTTGTGGGAGATCACTGCCGGTTACCATGTGTGCCCTTCCTATTTTTATGGAAACCAGGACCTCCTTCTGAGGCTCCCGCCTGTCAAAGCTGCAGGTGAAGGCCAGCTGGGGCCAGCGGCACTTTGTGTGAATATTAGCATCTGAAGAGGGTTTCAGGAGGCCTTGTGCCTTTGGGGACTTGCGGCTATAGTCAGATGCAATAGCTCTGCCTCTAAGTTTCCTTGCCAGCAAATACAAATCTTTAGGAAATGAGCAGTCTGGGCCCCATGGCCTGAAGACTGAAAAGGGTCCGGTTGAGGTTTTAGGTTAAGGGGGGATGAGAGGGGACACGGACGCAAAGCAGAATGTCAGAGTCTGTGTCACTCTGGCAGAGGGACCGAAGTTCATTAATAATTATTTCCAGCTCCCCACGGCTGTGTGTACATGATTTCCTATATCGCACATGCTGCCCTTGATTCAAAGCTGCGACAGTATCTCTGTGATGGGAAATGCCAGCTTGCAGAAAACTCAGAGAAACTGGGTTTGCCAAAAAGATATTTGCAAGCAACTTTCCCCTGTCAAATATTAATGTTGACAACACAGAGAGAAATCGAAGATGAATTAATTCCTGCACTGAGCAAAAGAGAGTTAATCCAGCTCCCAGTATCCTGAAACCTGTAATCTTTACGAAGGCAAATCTTCAACAAAGAACACCAAATATTACACACGTGGAAAATCTTTAGATTCAAGAGAAAGTTTGTTATAGGAAGAAAGGTCAGTCACTAAAACATAGATGTTTCCTGAACTTTAATCCTCCTGTCTACTGGAAAATCAGACCAAATCTATTTAAGATTCTCCCTAACTGAAGTCTTCAGGTCAAAAATAAGTAATGAGCACATCCCAATGAATTACAACCAAGAAGCCTGCATTTGGCAGTTCAAATATAGTTATAAAATCAAAACATTCTACTTCCGTAAGGACCGTTAGTAGTCACAATGTTTCTCCTTATCTTGTAGAATGAAACTGAGGGCTAAATCGTGGACCCAATTTGAAAACATCCAGATTTGCTGGGACTGAACGCCAGCTGACACTTGAATAGAAAAGGGAAGAAGGTGACAGAGTATGTTTTGAGTACTATACTCAAGTTTAGCATTTTTGCCCTCTTAATGAGTATTTTTGAAAATCAAAAATATATAATGTATACGGAGACTAAACAAGCAAAAGCTGAAGAACCATGACTAGTCCCCTCACCTGAATAAACGGATAGCACTTCGGAAGTTCTCACTATGACCCTCCCTGTTCACACCTTCTCTTTTTTTGCCTTGTGGAAGAAGGAGCAAGGAACTATTCTGAATTCTGTTTCCATCATTCCTCTCTTTTTTTTGTAGTTTTACTGTTAGAGCAGGCAGATAGCTAGATATGAGTAGAGAAAGAGGGGCACGGGCCAAACGGCAGGAAACTATACATCTTCTGAACAAGGGTTCTTGGGCAGACAAAGAAAAGCAGGAACCTCCAGACTGATAAGAAACCACACATTCAGGGTTGACAAGCATCCTGGAGGCAAAGAAAGGTGGGTAAGGCAGGGCTCTCTGGCATCCCAATGTAACCTTTTGCTCATATGCCCTCATTACAATAAAATTAGCCTTGCAGATTAGAGGTACCCATCATGCACTGATGCCACGACACTTCTGATCAAGATTAAATAAGGACAAAAACGCCTCCTCCTTTTAGGAAGGTTGGGATGAAAATCAGAGATATGACCCCCAAGCCCCTCCCTCCCCAATGAATATTCCACCCATTCATTTTTATTCCCCGTATAACCAGCTTGCCAAAGAAATTCCCGTGTAGCTACTCCCATGAGTCTGTCCCCTCGCCCCTTGAGAGCACACCATCGCTTAATAAATCCTCTTTTACCAACTTGACCTCTATGTTTTGTCTCTGATTTCTTTCTATGATGGGACAAGAACCTACTCTCTGGTAATGTGACTACTTAACAGGTTCTTGATTTAACATGAATGATTTTATACTGTCTGTATTCATTAACAACTTGCTTTTTTTTCCCACTGTTTTTGAGATTTATCATGTTCATGCCAATTCACACTGTTACATTAATTTTCACTGCTGTATAATATTCAGTTGTATTACAATGCCATACCTTATTCATTCTCCCATTCTGTGGATAAATTAAACACAGAATATTTCTATTCTGTCAATAAATTAAACATAGCTATTTGGGTTGAGAGATAGGACGACCTGCATCAACATCACGTAGCTGTTCATTCCACAAGTTCTGGTTTGTTCTGCTCATGCAAAAAGACTACAACCTAGTAAACAGCTTCACTATTGCCTTCAGGAAGTTCTTGCAATTCACTTTACCCAGGTAAATAATTTCTCATTTGAAAAAACAACTCTTTTATAAGTGCAGGAGTCTGAGCTTCTGGACACAAGGTAACTTCATCAGAACAAAGGCATTTTAAAAATTAGTCTATTGACCCAAAAGAAGGCAAGAAAAGAGAGAAAGAGGTTCCAAGCCAAGAGGAGACAAACAGAAAACAACCAGCAAGATGGCAGATTTAAATCCAAGCCTGTCAGTAATAACATTAAATGTAAACTGTCTAAATGTCAAGAGCAGAGCTGGTCAAATAAGATAAAAAGCAACAACCATCATCCACAAAACACCAACTTTCAGTATAAAGAATAAATAAGTTAACAATAAAAGGATGGGAAAGGAGATAGCGTGAAAACACCAATCAAAAGAGAGCTGGCTAAATTAATATGACACAATTCGCCGGTTCCTTTCACGTTTAAGGACATATTTGAAGAAGCCGGGAAGAAAGGAGGAACTGTTTATAAGAATTATGCAGCCCCACAAAAACAGCAGGGCAGGATCCGTGCACACTTACCACGAGGAGGAGGAAAACTCAGACGCCTCAGGCTGCGGGACCCAGAACATTCGACTGGGCGGGGACGCTGTCGTGGACGCTGTCGTGGACTTCCACTGCTGCCTCCTCTCTCTGCAGCCCTGCCTGGCCTCCTGAATGAGTGAAGTAACCCTGGAGTACATTCTGCACCAAAAGAAGGAGATTACCGAGCAGAGGAAGGCCTGGCAGAAGCAGCTGGGCGTCCTGCGGCGCGAGGAGCAGAAAGAGGCCGCGGAGCAAGACAGGCGCGCGGCTTCCCGGAGGAGGTGGCTGGCGCGAGCTGACCCCGCCAGCCCTCCAGGCCCAGGGCTGCCTCGGGGACCTGCTCCAGTAATGCCTGACCTGGGCAAGTGCCGCCCTGCAAGCAAGCACAAGGACGAAGTGCTGCCCAGCTTCTGGACCCCGTCACTGGCCCCCCAAGGCTGAGGCGGTGAAGCCGGAGAGGCTGCCGCGTACCGCGAGCTGCCGCGCCGCGCAGAAGCAGTGTGCACGTCGGTCCCGACGCCGCCCCGCGCTCCGCGCGCCGTGCACGACGCAGGGCTGGCCACGTGCGGAGAGCACGCGCACCGGGAAACGGAGTGCCCGCGTCCAGGCGCTGGGGCGCTGCTCGCCAGCCTGGGTAAATTACGGTAACTCTGTGGGAGGGGAGGGACCGGGAGGCTGACTCCAGGACCTACCCCCCCACAAAAAACCCCCACTACACACACACACCATACTAAAATCCACCTGAAGGTGCTTAAGTCCCTAATTCAAAATGGCAAAGTATTTGCATATAACCTATGCACATCCTCCTGTATGCTTTAAAACATCTCTAAATTACTTATAATATGTACTACAATGTAAATGGGGTTGTAAATACAGTGTAAATGCTATGTAAATAGTTGCCTGGGCTTTGTGAATTGGAGTTCTGCTTTTTGGAACCTTCTGGACTTTTTTTGGGTGCGGGGAGTGTTTTCCATCGTGGCTGGGTGAATCAGTGGATGCAGAGCCTGCGGACTGTAGTCTCCTCAAATGATTGATGTGAAGGTTAAAGGAGTAAAAAAAAGTGATTAGTACATTTCATGGCACCTAGTAAATACTCAATAAATACTAGTTATTAGTATTATTAGTAGAGGTGACAGTGGACATCCTTGACTTACTTTAGAATATAGTAGGATTGCATCAAATATTTTTCCCTCTTAACTGGGGGAACATTGTCACTTTACCAGAGAACAATGTATCAATTAAGAATACCCGCAGTTTATAGAATTCTAAACATAGCAATTTAAGCACAGTCTGTTTTCTACTACCTGCAATAGAGACTGGGATTAGTTACCTTGGGAAACAGACGCTTGCTTTTCTGTTAGTCCCTGACAGCACCTGTGGTCCATTTTGGCTCAATTGTTTGCCCTTTCAGTGGGTGAGCTTTCTAGGTAACAATTTAAGGAGAAAAATTGATTCCTAATTTGGGATGTAAAACCTCCACCCCTGAGACTGATTTCCGAGCTGATTTCTTCTCAAGTATCTTCATTTCATAATTTATAGGAAAACTGAATAATAGGGAGCATCCTCTTTATATCTGGTTCGCATATTAACCCAGGAGCTAGCCAATGCCTTTAGGGACAAAGGACACCTCACTTGAAGAGGTCATGACATGGAACACACGAGAATTCAAAACAGCACAGTCCTAGAAATGGTTTTGGCCTCTCAGGGTAGAACATATGCCATGTAAGGGGACGAATATTGTGTTGACCCCCTGTTATCTGTAATATTATTAAAAGGATCCATGAAAAAGAAACAGAAGGAGGAAGGGAAGGAAGGTTTCAGATTGGACACAGAATCTGGTTAAATTTGAGCAGTTTTGACTAATGGCTTAGAAATGAACTGCAAAGTGATCAAAATCTTTCTCTTTGTGTTTCATCTGTGTTGCTCAAATCTGCACCGTTTCAAATGGCTCAGCCCTTCCCTTGTCTAGTGAACCCACCAGGATCACCCAACAGAAGGCATAGAATTACCTAGTATTTACAAAAGCAGAAATGGCCATGACCAGAAATGTGCCATGTGATCACAGCACTGCAGTCAATGGCAAGGATCTCAATTAAGCATGTCCAGAGAGGGTAATAATCTATCCCCCAGCTTAGACTGGAGAATGACCACAAGGGTGGAGCTGAAACTGAGATCTCCCAATATAAAACTGTTGAGATGGCCCCGAGTAACACAAAGATGAGGTGGCCTGGGTCAGCCAAATTTCACTGTCAGCTTCAGGGACTTCTTGCATGCCAAGTTATCTGAGCCAACAGTTTGTTTATCTGCAAAAACAACTCTCTTATCAGGACAATGGTTTACTCAGAAGGACTTGTCTTCAGACCCTTGCCCTCTGTCTGGTAGTTCTCAATTACTCTGCATCAAATCTAGCCTGATGCCAACCACTTTCCTACTGTGAAAACCCCACCTCAACCACTAAGCCCAGCCTTCAAAGCCCTGCAAATACGTTTTCCTAACTTCCTCTTTTGCGGTACCATGAAGACTTTGTCAGGGTGACGTTCCTCCTTGCAGCTTTAAGTTTACTATATTCAGATTTGCTTAGTAAGTTTTCTTAGAGGAATTTAAAATGCCCACATTTCTGTTGAGTTGTACATCTTTCTCCAGTTGCTTTGTAACACCTTTCATATTCTGGATAGCCCTATGAGTTACAAAAATCTCCTAATCTGAAGCTTGTCTTTTTATTTTTTTTAAATAGTTCCCTTTTATAAACTGAAGTTTTTCTTCTAAAAATGGAGCTCAGAGGGTTGTTATAAGTATTAAATGAAATACTTAATACATGTAAATTACTAGCACAGGAAACTGCCACAGAGCAAGTCCCTCAGCGCTCCCCACATAAATGTGGGAAGAAGGTAAAAGTTGGTTTTGACCAGTGTTAGATATTTAGTGATGTTGTGATGACCCAGCAAATAGGACTTTAGATCCTCAGGATCCTTCTGGTCCTTCATTCTCATGAAAAGGTTCCTGTGTCCAGTCACAGCACGGTGATAGGGATTCCTAACACAAGTCTAGCCATATTATAATGTTTCTTAACCAAGTTGATGGAGGTTTAAATTATTTCTTGCTATCTAAATTATTTTATTTCTTTTTCTCATTACTCAGGTTAAGATCTTCAGCATGTTTTATAGAAATGATAGTGAGCATTCTTATCCTTTTCTCGAGTTTAGTAGAATTATTCTAATGTTTCACCATTAAGTATAATGTGTACTATATTTTACTGGTAGTTATGCTTTATCAGATTAATGAAGTTTCTCTCTACTCTTAATTTATTAAGTTATTTTTAAAAGACATGGAAACAACCCAAATGTCCATCAACAAATGACTGGATAAAGAAGATGTGGTACATACATACAACAGAACACTACTCAGCCATAAGAACGAATAATACCATTTGCAGCAATATGGATGGACCTGAAGATTGTCATTCTAAGTGATGTGGGCCAGAAAGAGAAAGAAAAATGCCATAGGACATCATTTGTATGAGGAATCTAAAATAATAATAATAAGGACACAAATGAACTACTTTTTTATAAATTATATGATTGATTTCTTGAATATGTGTAAGCACATTTGACTGTCCTTTATGATTGGATTACCTCATTCTGTTGATTCTTATTTTGTAGTTGGCTTTATTCCTTTAACAACTATGTAAATTTAAAAAGCTAAAGCTCTAATCTGTTCTTAGAAACAATGATCAGGACAAATATGTAAACTAAAAAAAATGTGCAGTAGACTGTATATACATATTTACATGTAATATAATGTATATGTGCAAACTGTAATAATTCTACCTAATAAAACTAATAAAGGAAAAAAATATATATATAATGCCAAAATTTATAATTTGGGTACCTTATCAAAATTTACCATTTAACCTATTTGAGTTTTTGATGTAAGTTATGTTTGTGTTTATACTTCAGCCCTAATTGATCACAATGTAATTCTCTTTGACAGAATCCTAGTTTTGAGTTACTAACATTCTAAATTTTTTTGTACGTAAGTTAGTTTTGGTTCTGGATTCCTCTTCTTTCTGTGGGTATATGCTCTCCTGACCTTGGGGAAAATCAGGAAGCTTTAAGGCATTTTTCTATGCTGTGGAACAGTACAGAGAATATAGATTTTTTTTCTTTATCAATGTTTGGTAATACTCATCACAAAATTATTTGACCTTAGTGTCTTTTTTAGGTGGAAGTTTTGACCACCATTTAATTTTTTTCTCCATAGTCTTACTTTTTCTCTCTTTACAAGAGTTAAATAACTAACACTTTTTAAAGGCAAAGAGGTGTATGTATTGTTCTCTAATAATTTTAAATTTTCTCTCTGTGTTTATGTCTATGTATGCACTTTTTCTCATGTTAATCATGTTTGTGTATTCTTTCCTTTTTTACTTGATCAGATTTATCAGTGGCTTTTCTATTTTACTGATGTGTTAAATGAACAAGATTTCTAAACAGATCACATTTACTGATTAAATATTTTCAGTTTCATTATTACTATTCTAAATATATTGCTTTCCTCCAGACTCTTTATGTTTTATAATTTTCTTTCTCATTTCTTTAGTTGAAGGTTTAATTAATTAAATTTTAAACTTTCTTGTTTCTAATATCGATTACAATTTACAATTATGAATATTCCTGAGAACCTTTCTCCCTGTTCAACATGTAGTATTTCTTTCTGTATTTCTTTCATCCCAGGTGATGAAGAAAGGGTAGATGCTGTATGTGTGACATAGTGATACAATTTCTTCTATTTTCTTTTGATGAATTCCCATTTTAATTAGGAACTAGTTAGGTACATAGCTGTTATGCTAGTTTAGTCTGTAAAGAACTCATTTGCACCAAGTGATTTAGAGGGTGCTCTCGCAGGAGTTATTTCTGCTCACTAAATATTTCTCTGCTGTCTGCTTTCTGAGTACTGCCCTTTAAATTTCAGCGTGCCCATGTGATTTGTTGGGCTAATACAACGTAAGCAGAAGTATCTTGTGTCACTAGTGCATAAACCTTAAAAGCCAGTCATGATTCACCTTCCTTGTGTTATGGTGATGAGAGGAGTAGGAATCGAGGTGCAGCATCCATCAGCCTGGGCCCCTAGTGACTAAAATGAGCAGAATCACCTGCTCACCTTGTATGAGCATGTTACACGGGCAGAAATAAACTTCCATGGTTTGTCCCTAAGAGTTTGGGAGTTTGCTACATGTGCTCAAGTAACTCCTTTTCATAGTTAGAGGTCTTGAATCCCCCTTCACAAGGGGGTGTTACTCTCACAAAAAATGAGTAGGCTTTCCACCATCTCACCTCAGGGTCATAGTCAACATACAGTTTTGTTCCCCAGAAATGGCTGACTAGCTATGGCTCTGGATGATGAGAGAAGAAAGCAGAAAAATATAGTTCATTAGAAGAAAGTGTAAGAGTGACTAGTGTTGGTAGCCACCAAACTGTGTCTAAGGCCGGTTCTTCTTGAAGAGTTCCAGGCATGGTGAGTATGTGGTAGGCAACTGTTGAATTTTAACTGAGTGATAATTCATACAACCATTGCATGTTCAAGGTGGCCACGGCCCAGCTTTCCCTCTAATGGCCTCAGAGAGTACTCTTCCCTGTGTGCAGTGCTTACTGATCTGAGTAGGCAGGTAATATATTTGCCTTCTACCTGTATGTGGGAAGTCTTGGGCCTTTGCATGAGATATTATACAACCCACTAATCACTGTCTTTGAAAGATACATAATCATTTCTAGAAACTACCAACTTCCACTTTCCTCCCATGCAGGGAGGAAGAACACTGAATGGATTTAGAGATAAAGCTCAGGGCTCTTAATCATCCAAAACCCTATCTATACTCATGGTCGGCTCCATCATATCGATCTGCACATAGACACATTTATGAGATCATCTGTCTCTCTTAGCAGTTCCCTCTCTGCCTCCAGAGAATGGGTAAGCACATTTTCATCCAATTGTGATAGCAGAGGCTACTTCTCTAAAGATATATGCGTTCCCATTTTATGAATTTACAAGCATTTGTGAGAATGTGGAGTGAAAAAAAGAGTAAAGCAAAACATCTAGATATCCCAGCACTGTTACATAACAGGGCGAATCATATCACTTTCTAAAATACCCATGGGCTGTGTTAGCAATAGTTACCTAAAACAAGCAAACCAATTCCTTAAGTAGCGCCAGGGTAATGAATCTACTACATCATTCTTATTTGGAAGCTAAATGTTACTTGTATAAATGTTTTGTAACTATTGAATGTCAACTTCCTTATGGCCTATAGGCATCAAAGAGGCATACTTTTTCATTGTTTTAAGAAAGCAAAGATAGGGAAATTCAGGTCTGCTTTGTTAAGCAGACTAATTTATCATACTTAGTATAATATCAAGCTATGATTACTTCATATGACATTTCCCACTAAACATGCATATTGGCAGCTGGTGATACTCAAATATTAGATGAATCAAATATTATTAAATGAGGGGAAATTTTAAAATGTATTTTTGTGTCAACTTGTTTCTGTGTTACAAGCACAAAAAAGTATCAGAGAAGTGTCACAAGTACCAAAATGGAAATATTTAGGAAATAACAACTCTCTAAATGAGTAAATAGCCAAAATATAATGTTTGTGATAAAATTCTAGTCTTCAGTTCTGTAAAATCTAAGTTGCATGCGCTAAAAGCAGCATGAACTGGAAATTGTCATGGAAGGGTTCTAATACATCAAATTGCTGTGTGGCTGTCAAGTAAGTTATTATTAGAAAGCAGATCTCCACGACTGGACGAAGTCAAAGGGAAGCACCAAATCTGATTACCTGTAATGACAAACTCAGCGCAATGTTAAGAACTCTACCGAACAGAAGGCCTACAGTGGCCTCTTTTATTATTTAAATGAAAGACACTATAAACAATTCTTTGATAGTCCCATGCTGGGCTGTTGTTCGGGCCCAATCAGACTTGATTAGGAGTGCACGTTCAGTCTTTTATGAACACCTGTGTCTAAAGCCCACAAATAATTAGCTTAGCCATACCATTTCACTCTAATAATGGTGTAATTTGCCACGCCTTTCAGGCTCCGGACAGCTGGTGCTATTGAAAAGCACCTCAGGATTAGGGCCTGACTCCCAGGCCTGAGTCTCTGGGGGGGGGGAGGTTCTTAGGTATCCATGGCAACACACTTAGGCTGCAAATTATCACCTCTAATAATAACTAGGACAGTCTATCTTTATTTTATTCAAGTTATCCATAGAAAAAGATAATGCATATCAAATCACTGGAAATCTCCAAGATAAAAAATTACACATATATTTTATTACCTTGTCAATAGATGCCTAAGACTGAGAAGGACAAGGAATTTTTTTTAAAATCACACCTGTTCAAAGTTCATTTGGTTATTTAATAAAGATCTATCAAAAGATAATTGAGGGAGAATGAGGTCCACACTGAATTTGCCAGTGCTAATTGATGTTGTTACCTCCAGCTGCATAGAAATCTAAAGGTGAACTATTATCTTGAAAAGCTCCTCTGCTGAAAGCAACTTTGTGGCTGCCGTACTTTTATCTGACTCCCGAGAAGGTTATAAATTGGACAGCCTAGAAATGCTGATGGCCAGACCCTGGCTTCCCGCAGCTTCTCAGCACTTCAATCAGTGTGTTCCATTAACACAAACATGGCAGGCAGGTGGGGCCCAGTCATGACTTACCTCAGATGCTGACCCAGTGACATGTCTGTCTATGGAATTTGCAGGAGACCAAAAAGGAAATTCTTCTTCTAGCAGGCTACACCACACTTGGTGTCAACAAACATACAAAAAGACTGCTAAATAAAATATACCCACATGTTCCGGGGAAAGGAGGCAAATGGGTCTTCTTTTTCTTCTTAATAGAAAAGTATTCATTGTATGTGGGTGATCAGGATTCAAGGACTTGCAGTTAAGGTCAGGGTCTGTCTCACAGGAGCACTGTGGTTCAATACTATAGCTATGGAGTCAGACTGCCAGCAATTGTAACTGAGGCTCTACCACTTAAAGTCATTGTGTGACTTGGAACAAGCCAGTTGCCCCCTCTTAGTCTGTCATCTCATCTGTGCAATAGGGAGAATAATCATGCCTACTTTAGGGGGAGAAGGTGAGACTTAATGAGATGCTATGTATAAAAGGCTTTTTGTAGTATTCTGGCACATGGTGAACAATAAATGTTAGCTACTGTTACTAATGGTAGCTGACCTGCAGATTTGCCACCCAGATCCCCCTTCAAGGAAAGACCTGTCCCTCTGCCTGAGGGCAGACAGCCTCCAGCTGTCAACTTCTGTAGGATTTCCTTCAGCTGCAGAGTCACCCCAGCCATGCCCTTCCAGAATCAGCCCACATCCAAGTTGAGCAGAAGACCCAGGCATTTTAGCCCAATGTGGGACACTTCTGAAGTGAGCACTCTCAGGTTAGCTAAGACTCTGGTTAGACAGCATTGCAGCTCCCCATCCCTCTCACACCCAAGGTTATTGATTCCCAATACATATCTTGCATGTCAAACTCCTTTTTCTTTCCTTTCATATACGTGCACTTCTTTATTAGGAAAGAAATTAACCATTCACACTAAAGATCGCAGAAAAAGTTTTACTTAATCTTGCAATTCTAGAACATACAAACTTCATGTTCAGGGATTCTTAAGTTTTCAAAGAGTAGAGGAAAAAGGAAAGAAAATCATTTGGGACAGTGTTTCTCAAATTTGGCTCCTTTCACAGACATATTCTTGGGGGAGAGCTGCAAGTTTTCTATGAGTGCTTTAAGTTTTGTGTTTTACTTTTGTTGATAATCTAAACCAAATTAATATACACTTGTTTAAGACAACCCAGATGAGCATCTTATATAACAGAGGGCTGCCACACGATCACAGCATCTGAACTTATCATTCTGATGCCTGCAGCAAGTGAAAACCAACCATGCTTAACTTTTCATGTGGAGTTTCTCAAATTGGGTCCTCAGAACCTTCACAAAATTGCTAAACATCTCCTATGAGATCTGTGAGCTGCCAAAGTTGAGAATACTGGTTCAGAGCTATGATTCTCAAGATGGGATGAGGTAAGTAGGGAATGGTGATGGGGAAGCTGCATGCAGTTTGAAAAAGCACATTCAAAATACCCATTGATTTCACAATACAAACTCTGTAAAAGTCAAAGTAAACAAAATAATTTGGCTTATAAGCAGTAGCAGAGAACCAACTGTAGACTGACCCTAGGGGGCTTAGGATAAACTTGGTTAAGAAACACTGGCTTAGAGGTAAAGGAGTCTAGGAGTTGGTGAACAGTTAGTAAGAAACATCTGCCAAAGATGCCCTGTCAGCATCTGCTTCCAAGACCAAACAACCTGCCACATTGATGAACAGCACTGAATATAATCTTTATGTTTAAGACTTTAGAGAACATTCACAGATATTGCAAAACAACAAAATCAAAATTATTAAATTTAACAAATAATATTGGTACTATGTCCTAGGGGATACAAAGAAAAATAAGACACAGCTCCCATTTCTTCAGGACCTGCTCATAGTCAAGCAAAAAACCATCCCTCCTGAAGCAGATGCCTGTAACATAGCAGACTAATTATTAATCACTCAAAAGGGTCCCACGTAAAGTGCCTTCACAACAAAGCAAATTAACACACTGCTAGTATTAGTAATTGATACAGAGAAATGTTAAATTTTTATTTGATTTGGATCTTGAAAGATGAAGCAGAGTTTTGTGAGGCAAGTGAGGAAGGGTGTTCAAAATGGAGCAGAGCAATGGTGGGACAAGATGGCAGAATGGAAAGATTCTGGGCTTGTATCCTCCCACAAACACACCCAAATTACAACTACATATCAAGAAACCATCTCTGAGAATGACCTAAAGACTAGCAAAAAAGATTTTCCACAACCAGAATGAAACAACAAAAAGGAAAAACCACATTGAGACAGGAAGGATCCACGTCCCAGCTCTGTGATTCATGAGCAGGAGGCAAATCATAGCCTCAGAGGCTCCCCCTGAGGATTCTGAACCCCAGGTTGGGCTCCCCAGCCCGGCAGGTCTGCACTGGGAAGATGAGCCACCATAACAACTGACTGTGAAAACTCGCAGGGCTTACGTCTGGGAGGGCCAGAGGGATGTAGGAAACCGAGACTCCTGTCTTAAAGGATGCATGCAGAAATTCTAAGTCTCAGCACAGAGGTAGAAGCCCGAAAAGTACCTGGGGCTTATGTGAAGGAGATTCACTGAATAATTTTAGAGCATAGACCTGAGAGGCAGGGATCTGTTGGGCCTTTCTCTGGGTACAGAGAAGCTGGTGGGCACCAGTTTTGTTAATTTGTTTGTATGTGTGTGGCTCACTCTCTACATAGCTGGCCTTGTGCTGGCAAGCACCATGTCTGACTCTCCCCATCTAATCTACTATGAATACTTACTCCCCCCAGATTCACCTGTGGATCTGCCACAGCTAACACGCCCCTTCAAAGCAGCCCTCTGTCCCACCAGTCGCAGCAGGTGCCCTCGGCTGCCACCAGAGCACCTCCAAAGAGGTCCCTGCCCGGCTAGTCATGGTGCGCAACTTCAGAAGGCAAAAAAGGAGAGCTCCTTGATGTAGAGTTGAGTGGAGTAGCTAGAGATAAAGCCAGAAAGGCTGTCTGTCAGCTCTATCAAGTTTTTGTTTGATGTATTTGGAGACTCAGTTGTTTGATGTGTACACATTTAGGATAGTTACATCATTCTGCTGAGTTGTCTTTCTGTCATTATGTAATAACCCTCTTTTTCTCTAGTAATTGTCTTTGTCCTAAATTTGTATTACTCCGTTGTCTTCCCTACTTTTTCAGATATTTCACCATTGCTGAGTTTTTAATTAATATTTGCATAGTACATCTTTATACCATCAAAAGAAACTTAGGAACCTCAAAAAGGAACGCATGCTTAAGTTTAAATTTTCTAGAGCTTTATAAATCTATAAATATCTTAAATTACATATATCTAGATATATATATATCTAGATATATATATGTACATATATGTATATATATGTATATACACACACACCCACGCACCCATATGTAAACACACACACCATTTACTGGAAACGGTAACTGTCTTCAGCAAGTGTTCAGCTTCATGAGAGACGTGCATGGAGTCCAGAAGGGGAAGTAAGGACAGTGTCTACCTGGGCAGATCAGCCACCTTCACCGCTGCTCAGGATGAACTTGCCACAAGTTCACTCTCACATTGTGCCTTTGGAGATACTTCACTCTCCACAATCATGAATCAACAGCTGTCGTCAAATGCAGGAGTGGGCACAAGGTATAAATTAAATGGCATCACTTGCCCTCAACTAGCTCCCTCCAGACTGAAATTTGCCCATGATTTTTTGGGCAGTCCCAATTGTTGCTGGTGTTTAGTTTCTTTCCTTTCTTTCTTTCTTTTTTTTTGGTCTTTAAGAGCCTCACATATGAACACAAATGCCAGGACAAAGCTGGTACCTTACATCATGAACTCCCTGAGGGCAGAAATCACATCTTCGGCAAATCTCTATTCTCCTATGTATGGGACATAAAATGAGAGCTAGTAAAAATATCCTTTGTAATATAATAATATCCTTTTTAATGGTTTTTTCACTTTTTAAAAATTTTTAATAGAAGTATTGTCAGTTTACAATGTTGTATCAATTTCTTATCCTTTTTAATCAATTGAAAACAGATCTCAGGCGAGAGTCAAGGGTAGGTGACAGTGCCCGCTTAAAATACGATGCTAAAAATTTAGGTTTTCACCTACCTTGTCTTTATGGCAAGTGATACTGATTTGCATTTGTGAGAGCACATGGTACTTCCTGATGTGTAGATTGTATCAGGATTGCAGAATGAGCGAAGCTCAGGCAGTCCTGAGGGTGAGTTCTCTCTCCCAGGAAAAGATAACACTGGAGCTGAGTTCTAAGAGATAAGAAATAGAAAATGAAGGAAAAGTGAAAAGAGGCATTTCAGGGAGAGAGAAAAGCATGGGCAAAGGCTCCAAGAGATGGAGATACATATCCTATACCAGAACGCCCATCTGAAACCTACTTCAAAAAGACACCTGCACCCCAGTGTTCACAGCAGCACTATTTACAGTAGCCAAGACATGGAAACAGCCTAAATGTCCATCAACAGATGACTGGATAAAGAAGATGTGGTATATTTATACAATGGAATACTATTCAGACATAAAAAAGACAACATAACACCATTTGCAGCAACATGGATGCTCCTGGAGAATGTCATTATAAGTGAAGTAAGCCAGAAAGAGAAAGAAAAATACCATATGAGATCGCTCATATGTGGAATCTAAAAAAAAAAGAACATAAATACAGAACAGAAACAGACCCATAGCCATAGAATACAAACTTGTGGTTGCCAAGGGTTGGGGTGGGGTGGGCAGGGACAGACTGGGAGTTCAAAATTTGTAGATACTGACAGGCATATGCAGAATAGATAAACAAGATTATACTGTATAGCACAGGGAAATATATACAAGATCTTGTGGTAGCTCACAGTGAAAAAAAAAGGTGACAATGAATATATGTATGTTTATGTATAACTGAAAAATTGTGCTCTACGTTGGAATTTGACACAACATTGTAAAATGACTATAACTCAATAAAAAATGTTTAAAATATAAAATAAAATAAAATAAAATAAAATAAAATAAAATAAAATAAAATAAAATAAAATAAAATAAAATGCTTAGGGCAAAGAGTAAGCCCAAGGTTATGAACTTTACCTACAACTGCAGGAAGTCAGGTCATAGCAATAACCAAGGTATGTTGTGATCATATTTGCTATTAAAAAAAGATCAGTTGAGAAATCTGGCAAGTGGACTGGAGGGCAAGAACCAGCAGCCCAAGAACTGAGCAAGAAAATATGTGATGGAGGGGGAGGAAGGATGTGTCCAGGAAAGCACTTGTTTTTTTTACTGCTGTTTCAATTTTTTTGATGGTTATTGTTCTTTCACGTTTTTCCACATCTTGTATTTTGACACTGCGTATTTCTAAAAATGTATTACTTAATCTAGGTTTTCCGGTCTGTTACCATAGAATTGTTTGTTATATTGTGTGCTTTTTTACAATCTGCTATACTTTAGAGATTTTCACATTTTTCTTTTTAATCTGCTTATTATATATTTCTTCTGTTTAGCCACATGTTTGTTACATTTGGGTTTTCAAAGAACATACCTTAAAAAATATTATTCTGTTTTCCTGTACTCTACTTCACTGATTTCTGGCCTCATTTTTATCACTACATTTCTTTTTGCTTCTTTAAATGTGTTCTGTTTCTATTTCTCTGGCCTACTGAATTGAACCTAGTGTGTCTCCAGCCTCTCTTATTTCCCCATAATTACAGTCAAAACTGTATTTCCTTCTTGGTACTCTCTAGGAGAACACCACACACTTTGAAATACACTGCTTTCATTTTATTTGGATGTAATAGTTTACAATTTCACTGTTTATTTCCTTTTTAACCCACGAGTTAGGCACAGGCATGATGATTACAGTTCCCATTCACATGGGGATGCTAAATGTGTTCTTTAGTTATTAATTTTTAATTTTATGGCATGGTGGTCAAAGACCATCATATGTGGTACTGATTCTTTGAATTCATTGAAAGTCCTCAGTGGCCTGATACATAATTGGTTTTGAAGAATGGTTCATGTGCCCAAGAAGAAATGTGTTCTGTTTACTCAAACAAGCGTGGTACTTATGGTCTTCAAATTTTCTAAATGCTTGCTTTAAAAAAAAAAAAAAAAATATATATGTATATATAAAACAACTTTATTGAGATAGAATTACAAACCATAAAATCCAGTTTTTAAAAGTAACACAGTTCTAGGTTTTTAGTTTATTCACAAAGTTGTGCAAGCAATACCACTCTCTAGAGTTAGAACGTTTAACTTACCCCCCAAAATCCTGTACCCATTAGCAGACACTCCTCCTTCCTTCCTACCTCCAATCTCTGGCAAACACTAATCTACTTTAAGTGTCTATGAATTTTCCTCTTCTGGGCATTTCATATAAATGAAATCATACAATATGTTGTTTTTCACATTTGGCTTCTTTCACTTAGGATAATGCTTTCAAGACTATCCAACAGGGAGGGTGTAGCTCAGGTGGTAGAGCACTTGCTTAGCACACACAGGGTCCTGGGTTCAATCCCCAGTACCTCCTCCAAAAATAAATAAGTAAACTGAATTATCTCCTCTCCAAAAATTAAAAAAAAAAAAGTTTAAAAAGGATTTATCTATGTTGTAGCATTATGGGAGTATTTCTTTTCTTTTTACTGCCAATTAATATTCCATTGAATGGATATGCCACATTTATTTAATCCATTCATCAGTTGGTAGACATTGTATGTTCTTGGTTCTGCATTTTAGCTCTTATGACTATGAATGATCACATTACAAGTTTTGTGTGGAAATGTTTTTTCATTTCTCTTAGATATATATGAGAGAATGGAACTCTTGGATTATATAACTCTATGTTTGACATTTTGATGAACAGCCAAACTGAGGAACTTTCAAAGCAGCTGCACCATTTTACAATCCCATCCACAACATATGGGTTTCCAATTTCTCCCCACCCTAGACAAAATTTTATTTTAGCCTTCTAGTGGGTGTGAAGTTATAGCTCATTGTGGTTTTGATTTGCATTTCTAATGACTAATGATACAAATGTTGGCTGCTTGTATATTTCTTTAAAGAAATGTCTATTTAGAATTTTGACTCACTTTTTCATTTGGGTTTTCTTTTTATTATTGAGTTGTATGAGTTCTTTATATATTCTGGATCCAATTCCCTTATCAGATTTATCATTTGTTAATATTTTCTCCCATTTTGGGAGTTGTTTCTTCACTTTCTTGATATATTCTTTGTGGCACAAGAGTTTTTCATTTTGATGTATTTTTTTTCTTTTGTAGCTAATGCTTTGGTGTCATATCTAGAAACCATTGTCTAAGCCAAGAATTGCTCCTGTTTTCTTCTAAGAGTTTATAGACTTAGCTCTTACTTTTGAACTATGACCCTTTAAAAAAAACCTGTTAGCCAGCACTTCTAAAATAAAATTTTTGAACAATTTTAAGAGTTTAATATTTACAGAAAAATTGTGAAGATAATATGGAGAGATTGAATATACCCAACAACCAGAGTCCCTATTATTAACGTCTTACATGGGCATATGACATATCTTAAAATTAATGAAACAGTATTCATACATTATGATTAAATAAAGTTCATACACTATTTAGATTTCCTTAATCTTTATCCAATGTCCATTTTTCTATTCCAGGATCCTATCCAGAATACTATATTGCATTTAGCCATCAAGTTCCCTTGGGCTTCCCTTGGCTGTGACAGTTTCTCAGACTTTCATTATTTCTGGTTACTTTGACCAGTTTTGAAAGGTACTAGTCGTATTTTGTAGAATGTTGCTCACTTGGGAGTTGCCTGATGTTTTGCTCATGATTAGACTGAGGTTATAGACTTGGGGAAGGAAGACCCCAAGGGTGAAGTGCCATTTTCATCTGTTGATATGAATCTTGGTCACCTGATCGAGGTAGTTAGTATTTGTCAGGCTTCTTCCCTGTCAAGTTCCATTTTTTTCCCCTTCTCCAAACTGTACTCTTTGGAAGGAAGTCATTATGAGTTTTCACACTTAAAAGCAGGGAGTTATAAACCATCTCCTCAAAGGCAGAATATTTACACAAATTATTTGGAATTGTTCTACATAAGAGATTTGTCTATAATTTGTCTTGTAATAAAAATATTAATGATGATGACAACTAGCTTTTCTACTGAGCTGTGCCAAGTTCTGCTCTATGCTGTTTCCTAACTCAGATGTACGCATAGTATATTTGTGTGTATATAATATATGTGTGTGTGTATACTTTTTAATTCCATTTTATTTGATAATAAAAGTGCAATTGTCCCAGTTTTATTTTGTTTCATATTTGACTACCCTTTTCCCATATCTTTACTTTCAACCTTTTCTATCTAATTTTAAGTTAAAAAAAAACTAGATTTTCTAATATTTTCTATGTTTCTAAAGTTGTGCCTTTAATCCATTTTTATTTACTATAATACCAATGGATTTGGATTTATTTCCACTATCTTTTTGGTTTGTTCGCTTAGATCAATCAATCAATCTTTCTTTTTTTTTTCCCCTTTCATCCTTCTCTCCTTTTATTCCCCATGGCTTGTTTAAACTTAGGCATTTCATTGCATTTTCTGATGGTTACAATTCTTTTATTACAGCAAATAGTTCTCTTTTTCTGTCCAATGCCTCAAGTTCTTTAATACTATGTCTCCGTTTCTCATATAATAAGAAACTTGGCCAACTTTTAACCCACTTTGTTCTCTACCACAATTCACCTCACCAGTTTTGATGTGACATTAAATTGTAGACAAAGTGTTGTGGATATGTATTTCCTTTAAATCACTGGTAATTAAAACAGATAATATTTATCAATGCCTTTACTTTTTCCTGCTTTCCACAATTGCTGCTTCCTTGTGGACTAATTTATACACTTGTTAGGGAAGATGCTTACAGAGTACTTTAGTTGAGGTCTATGAGTGATGAGCCGAAAAGATTTTTATTTTACTCTATCATCTAAACTATGTATTTTCTGGATAATCTAGAATCTGTTCCTCCTGACCCCCAACAACACACTATCTCACTGTCTTGCTGCTTTTGAGGAATCTGATGTCCTATCTCATGCCTGTGGCTTTATAGGTGATTTGTTGTCCAGTCTGGAAGCTATTTGTTAAATTTCACTCTGCTGTGTCCAGATGTGTGGTTTTATTTCTTTATCTGTGTGTTGTGTGCCTCTTTGCTCTCTGAAACTGTTTTTAATCTAAGGTCCAGTGTCTTTCTTTAGTTCTGGAAAACACTTCACTTATTCTTCAAAGATCACCTTCCTACATTGTCTTTTAGTTTTTCTTTCTGCAACATTTGCATTGTAATTTGATTTCCTATCTCTCTGAGTTTTTTTTCCAATAGATTCTGACTATTTATGTCATTGCCTTAATCTGGATAATCTTCTCAACATGATTTTCCAGCCCATTAATTAATTCTTTGTAGCTATTCTGCTATTTAAATTTTCTATCAAATTCTTTAGTTAAACCATTACATTGTTTCACATCCAGTACCTCTCACTGGTTCTTCTTTAGAAACATCTGCCCTTTTTTCATATTTGCAATAAGTTTCCTTATTTCCCTAAGGATACTTGTATGCTTATTCAAAGTTTCTGCTCCATTAGCGCCTTCTCTACTGTATCTTGTTGTTGTTGTTCCCTTACATTGTTCTCATACTCATCAGATGTTTCGTGATCTTTTAATTTTACTGTTATCTGACTGATATTTCTTTTATTAGCTCGGCTCCCTGGAGTTATAATCTCTGTATCTACAAAAGGTGAGGTGTAAACCCAGCCTTGTTCTTCTAGCTGTGATTTGGAAGGAAGGGAGCTATATTCTAGGTGGATTGTCTATTGATAAAATCTGCTTAGCCATTTCCACTCTTTTTCTGGTCCTGTGTTCTCCCCCATGACATCATTTGTCACACTCTCCCAGGCTCTCTTTTATCCAGAGACGTTCACCTTTTCTGGCATTTGTCTGGTTCATGCTGATGAGAGAATATGAGGAAACGTGCTCATGGTAAATTATCCAATTCCTACATGTTTAATGTCTATTTTCTCCCTTTAGAATGTCAGTTCCTTGGGGTGGGAAATTTGTATTGTTTATTACTATCCTCAGCACTTAGAACAATGCCTAGCATAGAGCAGCAATTCCATAAATATCTGTTGGATGGATAAACGTAGCAGTCAGACACCTATCCCATCAGGGCTCTAGGCTGACTTACTGTGACTCGTTCTTGTCTAGATTTTACAGCCTTCTTGATCATGCTACACATGGGGTAAATCTAATGATCCAAAGTAGGACTTTGAGGCAGCATGTAGCTGTCAATTTCAATCCCTTTCTTTTTAGGGCTCTGGGAACATAGTGAGTGCCAGCCAAATTTTGCCTTATTATGTTGGAATTGCACTCAGCTACATCCAAGGGAATGCCCTGCCAGGTCATGACTTCTAGCCTGGGCTTCCTAAAGCAACCTCAGAGAAAGAGAAAGACAGAGACAGAGTCAGAGAGAGATAATGAGACCCTCCACCCAAGTCTTCCCCTGTGGCTCTAGGTTGCCATTTCTTCCAATTAAAATGAAAGAAACCGAGAGACTTTAAGCCGCTTGAAGTATTTTCACAGTTTTGTTCCACTTGCTAAGAAAAGCTCCACATTCCTCACATGGACTACAACTTCTCTAGCACCTGCTAGGTCCGATGTGGAAGACAGAACAGCCAGTGCTCAGTTTGCCTTCTTGATGAGAAACACGAATACCACAATCTACTTTTGACATAAATTTAAGTAAACGGTGAATTGGTTACAGTGAAAAATATTAAGTTATTTTTGAGGTGATATGGCCAAAAAATGCATACAGGAATATAAGCCTATGACAGCAATTATGAATATATGAGACAAATAACTCATGCCTTGAACATAGTAGTGCTCAATAAAAAACTCTTGGCTGAATGGAATGAACAAAGAACGCTATGTATATAAATTCATACCTCACTGGGGATCTTGTTCCACAGAGATGTGATGGAGGAAAGTCAAGAATGAAGAAAACATAGAAAGAGGAGATACAAGTCAAGCCTCCTCACTTTTCCAACCTTGGAAAAACACAGATGTTAAAAGCTCTGACAGGCTAAAGCAAACCCAAGGGGAACTGGGATACCAGATCCATATTTAATGGACCAGGGGTGGCACAAAATATACATAAATATGCAGACACTGACGGCAGCAGGCTACTCAGCACAGCTCGCTGAGGAAGACCCACCGTCAACACTGACTCCAACACCTATGATACTATTATCTCTTCCCTGTAAGAAACATGGACCTGGATGAGGGGGAAAAGATAGCAATTATAAGCCAGTTACAAACTATAGATCTCTCCCATAGGGGATGTGATAAATGGATGGCAAGACAGAGTCAGGCAGAAAGCAAAAGTGAAAAATCTTGGTGCTCCCAGTGAACAGAAGAACCGTGCAGGTCCCTGGGTGAAGCCCACTCTCAACTCCACCATGCTAGTTTTCTCACTTCTAGGGACCGTGTTATGCATTCAAACAAAAATCAGCCCATAAAACTGTGTTATAAAAGCTCCGAAACATCCAATCTAAGTATATGGGAAGTTTAAAGGACAAGGAAGCACTCTAATTTCCAGAATATCATCCCCCAGTCTGCACAACTTATCTTTCTCCTGTGTTGATGAATTCATGCCTCTCTCTGGCTTTATGCCTGATTGTATTTTCTAACTTCTGTGACTATAAGAAGCGAAGAGTATCGTAGTAATTTATGACAGATTTAGACCACAAAAAATGCACACAGGAAACGAACCAGTGACCTGGATCCCGCTGGAGAGGGCCGTAGGCTCAGTATCAGAGACCTGGTTTACTGACTCCCTCTATGACCTCGGGCAATTCATCTCTCTGAATCTCAGCAAAATCACCAATAAAGGAAGGTAGGTGGGTTAGGTAATCTCTGAGGCCCCCTTTCAGTTTGGCATTTTTGTTTATCTTTGTCAGTGTTCCCTCCATATGAGCTTCACCATTAGGAAGACCAATTTGGAGAGGAGGTTAAAAATTTCTTGATTATTTTACATATTGTCAAGATTGGGCGTTTATATTAATCCTTAGGCTTGCTTTCCATCGTTTTCTTTGTCCCTTCTTACAAACCTGTGTGTTTGAGGTCCAAGTAGACCTCTTAACCCATTGGGCTGAAGTCAAATAAATATATGTACATTTGCGAACACACACACAAACACACACACACACACACACATACACACACACACACACACACACACACACAAACACACACTGCTTTTCAGTAGTCTATTGCCTTAAGGAAACCTGGAATCTAATAGTTAAGTCTTGCCAGACAGTATTCCAACTCTAGGTAATCTGTTAGGCAGTGCGGAAGTAACTTCATCTTAGTTGGGCAGATTGAGAACAGCATTATCTGGAAAAAGAGATACGGCTCATAAAAATCTTGGGAATTTATCCCCTTTGGGGTAGCAGTTAAGGTGATGATTTGTTGAATGGATTCAAGGCAAGGGGTCAGCAATGTCAACCACAAAGAAAAAAAAATGATTTGGATTAACCCACGAATGGCTAAAATAGGATCTCCAGAAAGGGTCGCAAAAAACGGAGAGCATCATGGAAAAATTCTACTACAACAGGAGCAGTTTATACTTTAGAGATTTGTCTTTCCTGCCAATGTTAGAAGGGTTATTCATCCTAGTCCTAACCTAGTCAGAGAGAACATTCTCTCCCCTCCTCTACTTGGACAACCCATTAAGTTGTCAGTTCCAAATTTAGGCAGAGGCTTCAAATAGGCTTAATTAAAGTTAAAAGGATTGGGTTGCTGAGTAACATTTCCCCTCACTATCCTACGTTTTGGAAAGTGGAGAATTCCATCATCAAGCTGGAGTTTGGTTAAATGAGGTGGAAAGCTGAGACAGGCAGGAGCAGAAAGCTAAGCTGATGGTCGCGTTCCTGCCGAAGTTAAGAGAGATGCCAGAAGTAGCAAGGCAGCTCAGATTAGAACCCAAAAGCCTCTTCTGATTTAAAGACCTGTCGTTTTCTCAGTGGAGAGATTATAATAACAGATAAATGATGATTCCTACTGGAGAGTGTTGAAACCTACATGTTTAGAACCTGCACCACACAGAAGAATGTGGGCACTGGAACCTGGTTTTTAATCTAGGCTCTTTCACTTACTGGTTTTGTAACTAAGACAACTAACTAAACTTCTCCGAGTCTTGGAGACGTGGATGATAATACTTGCATCACACATCTCACAGCTGTTGTAAAAATTAGAAATAATGTCAGTTTGCTCAGTGCCACACAGCTGAGCTATTCAAATTCCGCAGCTAATGTCTTTTCAGTTGAATGGAAAGTACAAATCAAGATGTTGGAAATTAACATTCAAGGAGAGTCTGTTATTTTTTAAAAAATAACCCTGTGACAACTCATTTATAAAGTAAATAATTCTGCTAAAACATGGCCAGTGGCTTGTTGTTCAAGTTTAGGTTTTTATAAGTGAGATTTTCTTAAAATAGGAGCACACATCAACTTTTTAGGACATGATTCAAACAAATGATGTCCTGGTCCTTCTGCACCAGAGACAGCTTGAGCTGGTGGGCTACAGGTTAGAACTGACTTTCAGGAAGGCTACAATAAATGGTACCTCCAGAGACAAGGATTACTTGCTCTGATGATGAGGAGGAAAAAAGATGCTATCATCACTGTCTTTTCTCCAAAAAAGAAAATGCCAAATCATCTATCATCTTTCCTGAAAACTTCTCAACACCAGTAAATTGCTCCTTAATCTATGTTCCCATAGCTCTTTGCTCATACCATGACCTGGATTTATCTAGGACAAATACTAATAATGGCTAATGTTTATTAAATACTTGTTCTGCACAAAGCTCCGTTCCAAGTACTTGACATGTAATAAACCATTTACTCATCTGTACAAGGCTAAGGAGATGCCATTATTCCTTCCTTTTATAGATGATAAAACAAAGGCATTAGCCTAAGGTTCTCCAGCTGGGAAGTGTTACAACCAAGGTCTGAGGACAGGCCTTGTTTGCGCCTATGCGCTTAACTACGTCCAGCTGGCATTGCTTCTCTGCACTACATTTTCGAGAATTAATCCATTGCAACTCTTAGAGTTATGTCGTGGGCTGTTATGGTTGAAGCAGAACCTAAAAGAGAAGTAATCCTGACATTGCAGAAATAATCATTAAGAAAAACAGAGGGTGGCTGGAGAAAACATTCTTCTCCTCTGAAGTTTTTCTAAAGGCGACACTGGAATGAGACAAAAGTCTAGAATGCCAATAGGCTGATAAATTGCTTACCAATGCTAAACAAATTTGTCAACAATGCCATCTCTGTATGTTAGATACAAAAGAAAGCAAAATCATCTAACATCACCCATTCATTCTAAGTAAAGAAATGGTGAGAGCGCGTGCCCTCTCCAGGCCCCACCCACACCCCACCTGTTAAGGCAACTTAAGGCCCCTTGGGCACTGGTTCCCGTTTACTGGTTCAGCCTCACAGTTTCCCTTTTTCCTCTCAAATTCTACACTCCAGTCATATTGAAATAGACTCATTTACCTGAAAATGCTCCAGACTCCCCACCAAACCCCCACAGGTCGTGGTACCTTCTGTTCCCTCTCCAGGTCCCCCTCATTGTCAGCCTAGTTCTTGCTAACTCAGATGACTCAGTGGGCATCTTTGCACGGACACTCTTCCCTGACTCCCTTGCCCAGTTGGGCTTTGCCTCTTGTTCCCATGACACTCTGTACAGTTCCCACTGATTCCCTGCCGCCTGGTCTCCTGCCTAGAAGGTGCAGGTTAAGAACACAGACTTTGGAGTTGGAATCTCAGTCCTACTCCTTACCAGCCCCCAAGCTTTGGGCAAGATATTTATATTCTCTGAACTTCAATGTTTTATTTGTGTAATGAAAATACTAACAGTACCTCTCTCATAAGCGTGTGGTCAGGCTTTGTGAAATGAACGTAAAAGCTTCAGAACAAGTCCTGGTACAGGGTAAACACATATGGCTGCCATCATGAGTCACAGCAGTAGGTTTCCAGAAAAATCCATCAACTCAGTCCAAAGAGTTGGAAACCAGGACCAGAATACACGGTCACCTTGGGCTATTTTATCACTTTAGGGAGATTTGGAGACGGTGAGCCTTAGATGTCAGTTCTAATTACTGATCTCAGGGTGATGTTGGAACATGCTCTCCTTGCTGAGGGACATTTAAAGGGACCCACCTTGAAATACCATACACCTTTTAATCTGTTTTCTGGCCCAATTGCTCTGTCCCCTGAACTCTGGGTTTCAAATACTTCATCAGCATTTTCTCTGCTGACAAAGTTACAAGTTCAGGGATACTGCTCCTTGGGGCATTGTTGGCTGCTTCTGGTAAACAATGCTCAGTGAGTCTGCTTTAGTTTTACAAAGTAGCTGGGGAGGCATTGAGTTTGAGGCCCTGGGGAGTTTCACAGACAGAGGCAGGGGCTCTGACCATGTGCAGTTTGCCACTCCATATGAAAGTTGTAGAAAGTTGACTTTGTCTTCCTCTGCCCTTCTGACTGGCCCTCTCCCTCTCAGCATTACTCTCCGTTATCACAGTTACTGATACACAGAGCCCTTTGGAATACCACCCTCTGGCAATCCTGCACTTCCAGGCTGCTGAGGGAGGTTGGCGGGGGTAGGGCAGGGTCTGTCTTCTGAACATCTCCCCATGTTCCATGCCCCACTCCCACAAATTGACCTTATACGAGCCCATTTGTTTATGCTTTTGTTCCTGGCTCCTCTGAGCTTTGGCTATTACTATGTGCCTTCCCTGATTCCTTCCTAGGTAGCACCATTATTGACTTTCAAATAAACCAAGAGGAAGTAGCTTTGGACCATGCGCTCAGAAACTAAAATCCATTTTGATTATGTTTTGATATTGCTATGTGTCCTTGAGCAAAGTACTCCACTTCTTAGGTCCTCAGATTCCTCATCTGTGCAATTAGCAAATTGGAATATTTCTCTCTGGAAATCTGCTTTGAAAATTAATAATTATGTTGAAAATTTAAGGCTCGTGGAAGGCTTGCTAGGTCAACACCCAGGGACAGGGGAACTTCCTGAGATCCCTTCATCATCCCATCAGCATCTCTCAAATAACTGGCTGATGTACAAATCCTGATTTCTTTTTTTCTTCTTTTTAGTGGAGGAACTGGGGACTAAACCTGCATGCATGCTAAGCATGTGCTCTACCACTGAGCTATTTCTCTCCCCCCACAAATCTTGATTTTACGTCAGAGAGAAAGTGCCTTGTAAGGGAAAGACATTTAAAAAAAAAAAAAGGGTATTATGGTCCAATATCCCTGATGAACATAGGTGCAAAAATTCTCAACAAATATTAGCAACCTGAATTCAACAATATTTAAAAAGGATCATGCATTATAATCAAGTGGGATTTATTCCAGTGTTGCAAGGACAGTGGAATATCCATAATCAATCAATGTGATACACCACATTAACAAATTAAAGAATGAAAATCACATGATCATCTCAGTAGATGCAGAAAAAGCCTTTGTCAAAATTCAGCATCTACTCATGATAAAAACTCTTGACAAAGTTGGCATAGAGGGACATACCTCAACATAATGAAGACTGTTTACGACAAACCCACAGCTAACATCATGTTCAATGGTGAAAAGCTAAAAGAAATCCTCCAACATCAGTAAGACGACAAGGATGATCATTCTCATCATTTCTTTTTAACATGGTGTTGGAAGCCACAACAATCAAACAAGAAAAAGAAATAAAGGTATCTAAATTGAAAGCAAAGAAGTAAAACTGTCATTGTTTGCAGATATCATGATACTATATATAGAAAATCCTAAAGAACTGACCAAAAATTTATTAGAACTAACAAATAAATTCAGTATAGTTGTAGGATAAATAATTTATGCAGAGAAATACATTGCATTGTGTACATTAATAACTAATTATAAGATAAACTAAGGAAACAATCTCATTTAAAACTGCATCAAAAATAATGAAATACCTACAAATAAATTTAACCAAGGAGGTGAAAGACCTGTACTCTGAAAACTGTGAAACACTGATGAACAAAATTGAAGATGATACAGATAAATGGAAAGATATCCCATGCCCATAGGTTGTAAGAATTAATATTGTCAAAATGTCCTCACTACCCATAACAAGCTACAGATTTTGTGCAATCCCTATCAAAATACCAATGACATTTTTCATAGAACTAGAACAAATAATCCTAAAACTTGTATGAAACCACAAAATACCCAGAATGGCCAAAAGCAAACTTAGAAAAAATAACAAAGCTGGAGGCATCACACTCCCTGACCTCAGACTATACTACAAAGCTACAGTCATCAAAACAGTATGGTACTGGCACAAAAAAACACACACACATAGATCAATGGAACAGAATAGAGAGTCCAGAAGTAATCCCACATTTGTATGGTCAATTAACCTATGACAAAGGAGGCAATAATGTACAATGGGGAAAAGACAGCCTCTTCAACAAATAGTGCTTGGAAAACTGGACAGATGCATGTAAAAGATTCAAACTGGATTACTTTATCACACCATATACAAAAATAAACTCAAAATGGATTAAAAATCTAAAGTTAAGACCTGAAGCCATAAAACGCCTTGAAGAAAACATAGGTTGCTCACTCTTTGACAGTGGACTTAGTAATATTTTGGGAGGTCCGTCTTCTCAGGCAAGGGAAACAGAAGCAAAAATAGACAAATAGGACCTAATCAAACTTAAAAGTCTTGCACAGCAAATAAAACCACCAATGAAACATAAAGGCAATCTACTGGATAGGAGAAGATATTTGCAAATGATATAGCTCATGTGCCAGATTAAAATGTGGGCAGAAGACTTGAATAGGCATTTTTCCAAAGAAGACATACAGATGGCCAACAGACACATAAAAAGGTGTCCATAATCACTAATCATCAGGGAAATGCAAATCAAAGCCATAATTAGCTATCACCTTACACATGTCAGAATGGCTATTGTAAAAAAAGAGAACAAATAACAAGTACTGGTGAATTTGTGGAGAAAAGTGTACCATAGTACATCATTAGTGGGAATGTAAATTCGTACAACTACTATGGAAAACAGAATGGAGGTTACTCAAAATTTTTAAATCTAACTACCATATGATCCAGCAGTTTCACTCCTGGGTATTTAACTGAAGGAAACAAAAACAGTAATTCAAAAAGATATACGCACTCTCATGTTTATAGCAGTATTATTTACAACAGCCAATACATGGGAGCAACCTAAGTGTCCACCAACAGATGAATGGATAAAGAAGGTGTATATGTGCACAATGGATAATCACTCAGCCATAAAAAAGAATGAAATTTTGCCATTTGGGACAACATGCAAGCACCAGAGGGTACTATGACCAGTGAAGTAGGTCAGAGAAAGACAAATATGGGACACTGTCACTTACATGTGGAATCTAAACAACAAAACAAATGAACAGATATAAAAAACAGAAATAGACTTACAGATACAGGAAAAAAATTAAAAACTAGTACTTACCAGACACAAGACAGTTGAAAAGGGCCAGATAGGTGTAGGGGATTAAGAAGTACAGATAATTAGCTATTAAATAACTACGTTACAAGGACTTAATATATAGCACAGGGTACAGAGCCAACATTTTATAACTTTATCTGGTGTTGTAACCAATAAAAATACCAAATCACCACATAGCACATCTAAAGCTAATGTAATATTTTAAGCCAATTATCCTTTAATTTTTAAAAAAAAGCAAAACAAAACTTTACAGAGTATATTATACCATGTGCCAAGCATTGTTCCATGTGGTTCCAAGAAGGAAGTCCTTTTAGGTGATAGGAAGTTTTACAGTTGCTTTGGTAGAAAAGCAGAGAATATTGTTTCAACAGTATCTCTCTCCTCTTCTGTAGATTAGGAAGGATAATAGCAAGACCATAACTGACAAGTTTAAGGTAAGGATTAGATAAGATGATATATATAGGAAAGTACTTTACAAGCTGGCAACACTATACACATGATAGCTAACCATGTTCGCTAATGCTAACCTCAGCTGAGACATCTCCCAGGACACCAGAATAGATGATCATGATTAAATTTTGCCTGATAGACAAGAGATCTTAAGTTGAAGACCTTCTCAGAACCTCCTAAGTCCCTTGGAGCAGCTACAGGGAGCTTACAGGGATGATGTAGTCCTGGGAGGAAATGGACCATATGGAACAAAGATCAAAACATTTCTGTGCCAAACTATACATTTTTTCTCCAAATTAAAGAATTGGATAAGGGCAGAAATTAGGACTATTGCTGAATTACTTAATTTTCTAATGTGTTTCTTTATGGCCATTATCAGAGATTTTTGACCAAATATGTTCCACAATCCAGGAAGAGATTTTTACCCATAAACTTTGGCCCAATGAAGATTTTTATCCTTCCTCTCTCTGGACAACATGGCTATCTTTCTGTTGCACTAAAAACACAGTAATCGTTTTTTAGTGACATTGGTTAAGTGATATTGGATATTTTTATGTAATGCTAATTTTGAATTCAGACATGAATCCTGCATATTTAATTTAAAAATTCAATAGAATATTGCAATTTAAAAGACAGCAGGGTAGTGAGAGAAACCTATTGATAAATGTATAGTAAAGGATAGATTTCTTCTGAAGACAAAATTTGACTTCCTTTCAAGGAGACCCAGTTTCTGAAGTCCGAGGAGATTAAAAAGTAGTCAGTAGATTTCATTCTGTTTTATGCCTGAGCTCACATGATTGGTTGGAATCCTAGCATAGTAACATGGACAATGGGGTTGAATTTAACTCTTCATCTTGTGCCTTTCGAAATTTATTTTCTTTATTACTTGGGACACAGCCAACTCAGGGACAGCGTCTCTATAAAGGAGTAAGTGTAGCAAATGGAGGCGCTGACACCTCAGCTCACCAGAGCCCCATAACCTTCCCTCATCCTGACAGTTACCAAGTTCCATCCTTTTTGTTAATCTCTAGGAGTAGACAGTGTGACTAATAAATCTCATGACATTATTATTTTCTTATTGAAGTAGAGTCAGTTTACAATGTTGTGTCAATTTCTGGTGTACAGCATAATGCTTCAGTCATACATGAATATACATATATTCGTTTTCATATTCTTTTTCCACCGTGAGCTACTACAAGATACCGAATATAGTTCCCTGTGCTATACATGACATTATTTTTTTAAAACCACTCTAGCTATTGTGTGTGTGTGGTTTTTGTTATCAAGTTATATGGAGTTATATCCAAAATAGTCATCCTGGTAGCTACTACACCTATCTCAATAACACAGGTGTTCCCCATAAATTTTGTTCTTCATCTTTGAGGATGGACCTGAGTCTACTTGAAAATCACACAATTAATTGGCCCTTTAAATCTAGTTCAGTCCAATCTATTGCTTTTCAAACACGATTTCAGGCATGCACAATTTAATATTCCATCCATATCTAAAGATCCCCAATTGCTGCAAGAATGTCTTTTATGGCTATTTTCCTCTTCTTCCTTCTTCTCTCTTCCCACCCCCTCTCTTTCTTGCTATCTCTATAACTGATCCAAGATCCTATTGGGGTTAATGAATTCCACTTCTTTATGGAGTTGAAACACTTTTAACAGACTACACCCCCACCACATATACACCTTTTTTTCCCCCTAACACTTTCCTTTTTGAAGAATCCAGGCCAGTTTTGTTATAGGTGTCTCACATTTGGGATTTGTCTGGCTTGTTCTTCTTGATTGCCTTTAATTTGCTTTCCTACCACCTTGCCTTTCTGTAAACCCAACTTTAGAACTAGAAGCCTGATTGAATTTGGGTTAATCATTGGAAGCAAGACTATGTCACAGGAGATGAGTGCTGCCTTGTATAGATAACAACACGAGGCTTAAAAGGTCATAGAAGGTCAATGTGTCTCACCATCGCTAATACCGAATTCGATCACTTGGTCAAAATAGCGACAACCAGATGGCTCCCTGTTGAAATATGTTTCCTCTTTGCAATTACTAAGTGTCTGTGGATTCATTCTTTGGTACAAGGTGAAGAGTTTCCAAACAATCTTTTACCTAATGATTTTAATATACATGTTTGCCCTTTGCCTGAACCAGTTCTTATACTGGAGTTTCCAAAATAGTGATACTCAAATTCTATCATTTCTTTCTATGTGTTATCAGCCAGCATCCATCTAAAAGAAGAACTTCAATTACCCTCCTTCCATCTTTTGAATATCACTATGGACTCAGAGGTTTTTATTTATTTAAATGTGACAGTTAATTACACTTATTACTCAGTACAATGCTTAAATAGCCCCAAGTTTGGTGAGAGTATGTTCAAACAAGCTTTTGTGTCTTATTGGCATATTTACATTAGTCTTGGAGCACTTCCTTGACTTTCAGCACAAGCAGAGCTCCCAGGTCACACTGTATTGTCCTGTAGGTCTCTGTGGTAGTTTTGTAACATACTCACAAGCTCTTCGACACACTCCCATCAAAAGGTGGACTCCAGCTCCCTTCCTTTTGAATATGAGCTAGCCTTAATGATTCACTTCTAACAAACAGAATGCAACAGAAACGATGCTTCCAAGACTGGGTCATGGAAGAAGATGCAGCTTATTGCTGGCTTCCTTTCTCTTGATACATATTCCTTGGGAGTCCTGAGCTAACATCTAAGTCTGGTTTTCCTGATGCTACCGAGGTACAGAGACCACGTGGAGATGAAGAAGATGTGCAAGGAAGCCCTCACTGTTCTAGCCCCCAGCTCTTCCAGCCGCCAGCTACTTGGGTGTTCCTAGCATAATTTGCCAGACCTGGAACCAAGCAATTCCAGCTCTCAGGCTCCCATCTTCCCCAGCCGATGCTGAGTGGAGCAGAGACGAGTTAACCCTGCTGCGTCTCACCTGAATTGTAGATTCATGAGCAACATTGATGCCCCTGTTTTGTAACTAAGTTTTGATGCACTAAGATACACTAAGTTTTGAGTGGTTTATTGCACAGTGGTAGATAACTAGAACAATTTACTCTCCATCAATTTTTAAAGGAGTACTGTTTTCTTTTAGTGGGAAATGGTAGCAGACACAAAATCTGGATGCTGCGTTGCTCATTGCTCCTGGGTACTTTCGCTTCCAAACCTTTTCAGCGCACAGGGTGGGGAAAACGTACTTGAAAAATTATGAGTTTGTATTTATATTTCTAATTAAATTTACCATTAAAGGGAGTTTTCACTACTTTTATTTAATTATCACATCTGTTTTATACTGAAAATTTTGCTTTGTAATAACATTAATATATTTAATGTATTTGCTTCATCCCATAGTAACACAGCCTATTACTAAAAGTATTATGACTAACATTACTAAGACATGACTATTAATAATAAAACCATGGAACAAGGTAACAAGAATAATAAAAAGTAATAATAATGAAAAGCAATAATAAATTTCAAAGTGTCCACCTGTGTCAGACACTGGTCTAAGTGTTTTCTGTGTATTAATTTATTTAAAACTCACAGAAACATTTTGAACTTGGTACTATTATCATCCCCATTCTACCAATAAGAAAACGATTGATTACAAATAAGATTATTATAAATGAAGGTATTTATGCAAACTGATTGATCATTTTTGAAGCGGAAATGCCATTTTCACCAATCATATTGACAAATACAAACAAGTCTAATAATATACAGTGTTGCTGAAAGTATGAGGACCCTGATAATTTCACACACTTTGGGGAGAATTCTTGTAATGTCTTATCAGCTTCTAATAATTTGTTCAATGCACGTATCACTTTTAAACCATGGGAATTTCTGATAGGAATTTCTCAGAAATATAGAATATATCATGTGTGCAAATATGAAAGTACAAGGATTTCTGTAATAGCATTTTTTTTCTAGTTGCAATAGACTAAAACGCTTTAACTGCCCATCAGTTAAATGATGTTACGTGCAGACCGTGGAACCCTTGCTAGCCATTGCTGAGAATGACGTCCAGCACTAGGCACTGATTACGGCACAATGTCAGAAAGTTTAAGAGATAAAGGCGAGGTGAAGGATTGTGGAAACAGTCTCTCATTTATCTTGATAAAACAAGGCAATGTGTTGTGAATGCATGTGAAGTTTCCGAAAAGGATACAAGAAACTCTGAATGGTATTTGTCCCTGGAGAGGGGACGAAAGGGCTGAGCAGGGAGAGGTCTTTACTTCTCAAGATGTAGTAAATTTTTTTGCAATACCCAAATATTACTTTTGAGATTTAAGAAGAAAATACTAGAGAGCGAGAGAGAGAAGAGGTAAGGTTAAAGTAATTCAGCCTTTGGGACCGACACCTAAGTCTCCCATCGTGGGTGTGTTGCAGGGAGCCGGGCTCTTTGCGGCGTTGAAGTTCTGTCTGTGGACTAAAGTTAGATGGACGGCGTATCCTCACACCTTAAATTCAGGGGCTGCCTACTGACTCTTCAGCACTCACAGAACATTTGCTAAATTGGTTGAGAGGGTGATGAGTATAACCTCTATTTGGTTTTCCTGGACAGAGAAATCTGATACTGGGAGGCAAGCTTCAGAGTTGATTCTGGCCATTGGAGCTGCAATTGTTTACAAACTGAAGAAATGCTTTGAAGCCGAGGGGGCTTCTTTCGCAGGTCAGGAAGCCTGCTCAGTAGGTGGGATCCCACTAGCTTTGGGTTCACTTGCAAAAGCTTTCTGCCAAATGCAAAATCCACATAATAAGCAGTTTTCAAACAATATCCCTAGTGACCAGGCTTGTTAAAAATTGTTCTTCCCTAAACAAATGCGTATTTGAAGGACCAGGGAAAACACTTATTTCACAGTTATCTTTTGGCCTTAGGGATGCCTCAGGTGGCCTCCTGTTGAATTAGGGCCAACCTGAGGGACATATTGGCTGATGCTGGCCAGGGTCAGTCCTGGGCCCAGTGCTGCTTAATGATGTCTTGTCCCCTGCGAGAGGACAGGCGTGTTGAGGGTGCACAATGTACGAAGCGGTCAAGAAGGAAGTTACATTTTGGAGACAAGGAGGGAATTCAAATTATGTTACTAGATTGAAAAGGTAAAGAAGGAAAGCAAACAGAAGGAGGGAAAGTATGAGAGGCACTTAAGATGTGGAAAAGGTAATGGCCAAAATCTAGGTCAAGGACTGCTTACAATTAAACCTACGGATCAGAGTAGGTAACAAACCTTTGGTCAGTATTTAGCTAGAAAACCCATTCTCTGAATCACAATGGAAGGAGATTATTCTTTTATACCAAGAGCTAGTCAGGTATCATTTTGCCATAATTTTTACTTCTGGATTCTAATATCTGCCTGGAAGAATATTTAAAAAATCAGACATGGTGATATGGCTGAGCAATGTGACCCAAAAGAAACTGTATGAGCAGGAGCTGCCATGTACGTGGATTTCTACGAAGCATTGTGTGAATGACTTCCGGAAGCATGACAATCTCACAGTAGCTGAAAAGTCTATGATGAAGGTTTACGTCAGGGCATCGCTATGTTTTAATGGTGATGAATTAAGCTTCAGTTCTAATTCAAATACCCCTGAGAGTAGATTAAGGATGTAATTGTTTTCTTTTAGAGATTGTCACAGAGCACTGTGCTTCTTTTTCATAACACTTACTAAAGTTGTAAATAAATAATTCCCTCCACGGACATTTATTGAGCACCTACAGAATGCCAAGCACTGGCAAGCACTATTCTAGGCACTAGGTATATATAATTCCTTTAGATTATTTTCTAAAATTAGCTGATTTTTATAGAGTTCATTTCTTCCGAAAGTAATAACACCTTATGCAGCTAGTCCAAGTCAGCTGGCTCTCTGTTTTCCCTGGAGATCTCTTTGCCCACATCCAGAAAATTACTAGTTACCTTTTTCATCTTCCACGTTACTGGAGGAGACTGCTTTCCATACTATTTAACAATTGTATCGAATGGCTCCCGTTTTCACTCTTTCTTGACATTTTCCAGCCTCTTGCCCATTTCCAGAGATAAAGCCAGTGACACGTATTTTAAGTTTTAATGCCTCACTCCTGGCATCAATTTCTGTAAAAGCTATCTTTTGAAATAAAAAATATCACATAATTGACAACAAAATACACTGACTTAGAATATCAAGTAAATGCTCATTGAACCTGTGGGTCAGCTGGGCAGGTGTCTGGTCGTAGCCGAGCTCATCCCTGTCCGTGGCCAGCTGCAGCTTGGCTAGGCGTCTTTGCTGCTCTAGAATGGACTCAGTTGGGGTAACTGGAATGACTCGACTCTGTGCCATGTGTCTTTCATTCTCCCACCGTGGCCTGCACTCAAGGCAATCAGAGGAAAGCAATAAAGCAACTAGAAATGGGCAAGATCTCTCTGCTTGCCTCACATTTGTCAAATCAAATCTCATGGCTGAACTCACAATCAAAGAGCAGGGAACTCTCCTCCATCTCCCAAAGGGAGCAGCTGCAAAGTCATCTGTGAAGGGCATGGATACAAGGATGGGTAAATAGCCAAGGCTCCTAACACAGCACAGCTACCAAAGAGACTCTCACAGTATTCCATACAAAGAATTACGGTGTCTTGGTGGTGGTGGGAGTGGTGGGAAATAGTCAATTTCTGGCTCTCCATGGAGGTCAAGTTGACAGAATATTCTGATTGACAGAATATTCTGATTCTAGATGAAGGATATGAGATTAACAGAAAAATTGATAATGACAAAAGTTTGGCCTAAAAAATGTGGGAAGGTAGACTTGGTCTTCATTGAGGTAGAAAAACTGAACAATGAACAGGTGAGAAGGAGAATATTAGAACATTCATTTTGGACATTACTGCAGCTAAGAGCTACAAAACAAACCACCTCAACCTTTAATGGCTTCAAACAACCACCACATGGACACTGCTCACGAGTCTGTGGTTTGAGCAGGGCTCTGGGGAACAGCTCATCTTTGGCCCATTTGGCATCAGCTAAAGGGGCTTAAAGGCAGAGCTGGAGTCATCTGAAGGCTTGCTCTCTCAATGTGTCTGATGGTGGACACTGGGAAGGCTCCGACAGCTGGGGTCTAGAAAATCTGGAGCTCCTCACACATCTCTGTCTTTGTGTGGTCACACCACACATCTCCATAGTACTGCAGCTTCAGGGCAGTCTGACATCTTATGTGTCAACCCAGGTCTCCCAAGATGTGTATATTAAGACAGAGAGTGCCAGGCAGAAGCCTATTAAGCTTGTTAACTTTTCTACACTATTCTCTGAAGTCCACCAGCTTCACCTCAACTACATTAAATTCATTAGAAGTGAGTCACTAAGTTCAGTCCACTTCCAAGGAAAGGGGCATTTTGGTTCCACTTGGGAGGGGAGGAGTGTCAAATCTTTCGTGGACACATTTTCAAGCCCTTACAAATGTGACACGCAGGATACCCATTAGACTTCCAAGTAGAGGTAACAAGGAGAAGCTCATATTTACCAGTCTGGAATTCAGAGCAGAAACCCAAGATAGTCATATAAATTTGAGAGCCAGAAAAGAGCTCCATGTACCACATCCCAAGACACTCCAAAATTTAAAAAAATTGCAGAGATGAGGCAGAAGCAGCCAAAGAGATGAGAATTAACGGTAAAAAGAAACTGTAGGAGAAAACCCAAGAAGCGTGATTTTTCTACAATTACTTTCCAAATAAAACGTAAGCTTTAAGAAGCAGGGATTGTGTTATATCTTCCTTTGTGAATTGCCAGCACAGTATCTGTATAAACTCAAAAATAAATACTTTTCATATGAATAAATGTTCAACTAAAGGAAGATTCAGGGTAGGGGCTCAGGGACTAAGAGGATGGGGAATAGAAAAGCATGGGGAGGGAGACAATGGTAAGGGGTCTGGTTCTTGGCACATACGTAGAGGAGGTGCAAATGCATTTCCAGAGTCCCAGAGTCAGTTTGGGTTCACTGGTACATCACAGAGACGGCACTTGATGTACTGGGAGAGGATAAATCCTCCAAGAAAGGGAGACAGCAGAGAAAAGGAATCAATGATAGAATCTTAAGCAATTCAACTTCTTATCATGTCCCCCACTAGCCAAGCTCCAAGTGATCTGGTTTAGCTTTCCAGCCTCAGTTTACATCTTCCTCTCATCTTGATTTCTAGGCTCTAGTCACAATAGTACCGTTTCTTTTCCAAAATCATTTTGTTGGTTTACAGCATAACAAGCATTGTAAAAACAAAAAATCACTACTTAACGTGATTTGCCACATTTCAGGTGTCCTTGGTCAGTGACCTCATCTGTGCCTGCTACTGGGTCTAGGGGCAGGCACAAGGGACAACTAGGGGAAATGAAGTTGGGGTCCAGCCTACCGAGGCCAGGGTGTTAAAGGACAGGCAGGATGGGAGTAGGAAATAAGAAGAGGACATATATTGAACAAGTGTAATGTGCATTGTCCATGGTACATTAATTCTCACACCATCCACATAAACTCGGTATTAACTCCATTTTATAGAATAGAAGATAGAAGTAATTTTTCCCAGGTCACATAGGTAGGGGTCAGATCCAAGGCTCTGAAGCAATGAATACTGTAGTACAGAACGGAGGCTTGAGAAGACTGGGGGTTCCAGACCAAGAAACTCAGCTATTGGAAACTAATATTTAAAGCAGGAGTTAGTTATCAGAATTACAGACCCAATCCTCATGGTCTTGGAGGGCAAGCCAGAACCACAAGTTTACTGGGAAAGTAACATGTCTGGTACTTTAAATGTGAACAAATGAAATCACAGCTGATATTTCTAATAGAATTATAGTACCTGCATGGGTCCTTAGGAATAACATCTAGAGACAGCATTTGCATTTCATATGTTTGTGATAATTAGCCATTTTGAAAGGTAGCGTTGGTGGAGATAATTACACAACTGCACATATATTTTTAGTTCTCTACACAATCATAGGTGAACAGAACACTTCAGCGTTCAATTAATGACTGTTTAAATAATAGCCTGAACCACCGAATCAACTCTCTTGTTGAGATAATATAGCTTTGCTGAATAACTGCAGGAGTGCAGAGAAATGCTGCTGGAAACCATGCTATAATGTCTAAGAGTGGCAAGTGTGGTCCACAATGATGTGACCTGAGGGTAATGTGCAGAAGCAGAGGAAGTCTTCCACTGCAGTAGAGGGCTCTGGTAATCAAACAAGGATCTACTGAGAATCATATTAGCTACTAGGTGTTATGGGGGGATAGAAAGATGAAAAGAAATAGTTTTTGTCCTCAAAGAGTTTAGAACATGTCCTTGGTGGCAGTTTGGGGTAGCAAACTGAAGCATAAGAGAGGTGTTAGAAAATGAGAATTACCCTCTCAAACCTCCCGTAATAGGGAGAAATCACAATGGGTTGGAGGTAATTTGGGGAGGAGTTCCACAGACTGGGAAGTGATTCCATGTGATGACCCCATGTGATACCTCAATATAGTCCTTTAAATCACCAATGAAATCATAAGAGGAGGAGAGAACCCCATTAGTGAAATACATTTTAAGAATAAATAAAACATCTGAAAAGGATATATACTTAGGGTTCATGACATTCCTATCCTTGCTAACATTTTGGATAAGGGATGTACTGACCACCAGTGAGATGCAGGGGCTGGGACAAGAGACCAAGAGACACAGGGCAGCCCAGTCACATCCTGTAGGTGGTCCACACTGGAAAGTCTCTCAAAAATGGCACCATGAGGCTCTCTGTTGAGTCTCCAAGGACACTGTCTTATCTCTTCATGGAAATTTTTGCCTGGCCTATACTGCACTGCGAGAGAGAATCACTATCTGTGGCTAAAAATACCAATAGACTATCAGAGAACTCAATTAAAAGTCCTCTAGTATGTTTTTAGGGAATATTTTTTTTCTTCCAGGAGCCCAAAGTCTTTCTTCTGCAATTCAGAGACTGAGTCTGGGTATCTGGTCCTCTTCCACACTGGACAACATATGAAACACTCTTTTATTCATATTGCCAATGACATTCATCAGAGAACCAAGGGAAATAGCTTTTCCAAATTTGCCCTTGGCAATGACAGTGACTCAGAAACTTTACAAAGACCACAGACCAAAGAGGATACATGAAGAGCAATCAGACAAGAACGGAGGGAGATAGTGTTAAAAAGTAGTTTTGTTAGAAAGATGGAGGTGGAAACCAGGGAACTGCAGAGGAGAAATGGTGCCAGTATCTTTTTGGGTTCCTGGACCCAATTCCAACTTGGAGATGGGAGAAGGGGGTGGTGGGAGGACTTTACAACCACCCAGCAATTTTTGGACACCAGCACGGGTCCAAGAACTCAACTCAATTCTGCCACTAGAAATAGTACCAGATTCCAAAAGTTAAGGGTTCAACCCTTTAAGACTGGGAGTGGGACTGAAAGTTCCAACCTTATAATTACACGATTGGCTCCACTGGCAGTAAGCCCCCATCCTTAGGTACTTCCCAAAACTCATTCATTAATATAGCAAAAGACAACTAGACCACTCTCATCACTTCCAATCGTTTTAGGAGCTCTGTCCCAGAAATGGGACGAAAGCCAAATATGTATTTCTTATAAACCCCAACATCACACAGCAGGTCATGGACAGCAGGCAGATGAAGCTGAACTGTGAAGAGGACAAGTGGCCTCCAAAGAGCTGTAATTCTCTGAAAGCACCATGTCTAATCTTCTTCATCCAACAACCTCAGAACTTGTATCTTTCATTGTCTATCTCATTGACAAGTCTTTGCATCCCTTCTTGTATTTCCAAAGAATGCTGGTATCTGGAGGGTATAGTCTATTGTGAATTTTCATAAACAAGTTGTAATTTGAAGTTTTCAAATTGTGTAGGGATTCAAAAAAAAAAAACTTGCAAAAAGGGCTTTTCTCACCTTACTGTTCTATAGTTGATTATGAGCAGAAATAAACTGTCTTCATAGCAAGCCTATTTCTCCAAATGCTGTATGAAATTAGGTAGCTAAAAATATATTCCATCTTTTTCAAGCATGTCAAGTGGTTACAATATGTCAGGTTGTTACTTGAAAATGATTGTGATATTGAAAAATGAAAGATTAGGATTTAAGGTAGGAAAGAGGCAGTGGTGGCCAGAGGAGATTTTATCTATAAAAGATACTATCTCTGTGTTAATAGCCTCAAAGGAAAACAGCAAGGAATCTCACAGGCAAAAAGCCTACTTGATATGGAAAAGATTTCAATCTGAACTCAAAGGCTTTTTCCAAGTTTTAGATGTCAAATCAACATCTCTTTAACTCTGAAAAGGCAGAACCAGAGAGTAACTGATTAATTCAACCACTTCAAGGGGCAGACCCCCCCCACCCCGAAGAGCTTTTCTAATAAGACAAGGAGAAACAGGGAGACACAAAGAACATAGTGGTATATTTCTGCAAGAATATAATGAAAAAATGAGAAATGAAAATTAAGGCACAGAACATGGCCACAGTCCAAGTCATCAAATGCTTCCAGCATCTCTCCTCCCAAAGGGCAAAAATAAAGAGATCCCGGTAAACAAAAAGTAGAAATGCTTGCAAGTAAGAATACACTATGTTATGAGATTTAAGGGAGACATTCTCCTTGGGGGAAGATCATTATTCTTCTTAACGTGAACTAAAGATTTTCAAGGGAAATAATCCACCTGGCTTATACTTTTCTTTGCCAGATTCTAGCTTATTTGAGGCAAAATATTTTTGCTGTTGTTGCTGTAGCTTTAGAGTTTGTCTTATTTAATTCCACGGAACAAAGAAATAAACAGAGATGTAAGAACTCTATATGGGGCATTTTAGGTTTATTCAAACATGTCAACCAAAAGCTTACACATAAATCAAGATAAAGATTCCTCTTTCCACAAAAGGAAATTTATTAGTTCAAGAATGGACAGCTTTGAAATCCAGTGTAATTTCTGCAGTTAATTTTCATTGCAAGGTGGCCCACAATCATTCACACAAATCTCTCTCCTTATCTCATAGAGCAATTTTCCCAACCCCAATCTTATAACCATATAATAAGACTTAATAAGATAATGGTTCTTAAGGGATTTCAATAACCTGAAAGAGAGAAGCAATAAAACATATCTTATTATCATCAACATATGCATTTTAGAATAATTATTTTAATGGCTCAATTTTCTCTCTTAATAATGAGGACTACAATCTTGACTAATTTAATGGGGGAGTGTCTTTTATGCTTGAGTTACTATAAGTGAGAATCAAATGAAAGTCTCCCTCCTTCCCTTCCTTTGTTCCTGCCTTCCGTTGCTGCTGCTTTGGTCATTAGGTGTTCCTTCCATGGGGAAGTGTGTTGCCTCCTGCGATCCCCCACCTTAAGATCTGCTTCTTAAGGTCTCATGTTTGAGCCCTATGGAGACAGCACCACTGATGTCATTACTACCTCCAGCGGGCTGCCTCTTTTCTCATTTTGCTTCTGTATACTAGCTATGTTGATGAATGTAATTCAGAATAGCATTTGTGGAGTGTATTTTTAACTGGCTTGGCTTTGAAGAAAGGAAAGAACACAGTCATAGAAGCCACAGGGGCTAGCTATGCCACCGAAAGAGACAGAACTTTAGAAGTGTTGAAAATAATAATATATTTCTATGGGTGATCTTCAGAAAAGGGTGAAACAAGCTCCCAAATATTTTGTAATATTCAGGAGGCAAAGTGTTGCCAACATGAAAAGGAAGTCAGTGCAAATTTGTGGCATCTGTTTATTTCCTTGCAATGAGAAAGTTGATGCTGACATCATGGGGAAAAAAAAAAAGTCAGGCCCCAAAGAAATGGGATTATTGGAGTCGAGAAGTTCTGTGGTTGGCAACCTCTTAGTTGAGGCTTGAGGGAACTCAAGGGTTAGCAGATATGGGCTCCAGTCTCTTCGAGGATGCTGACTTCCTGTGTGTTCTTGGACTCTTAGTTCAACAAATACTTATTGAACCCCTCTTATGTGCTAGACAACATGCAAAGTGCTAGGAATCTACAAAAGAGTAGAATGTGTTCCTTTTCTACACTGGTCACTGGATGTGATTCTGTCTGGTATTCTTTTTAAAGATGCTTCCTTATCAATTCAACAACTGATCATTGGATGCTTACACAGATCAAGGGACAAAGAAGTATGAGCTTGTTTGAATCCAAAGCATGCACTTAAGTAATTCCCGTGTCCCAGAGTGTAACCTAAGTGTTAGGTGAGAGATTCAGTAATAGTAACAACAACATAATAATAATGATGATAAGGATGATGATGATGATTCAATGGCAGTTCAGAGAATGAACAGGTGCTTTCCAGCTAAGAAGACCAATGAATGCCTCACGAAGTAATGAAATTTTGGCTGTCCATTGACAGATAGATACAGTCTTACTAGAAAGAGATGGGGAGGGGTCTGGAACCCACCAGGAGAAATGCGTGGCAAAGATGTATAGATGGGAAAGCAGGAGGCAGAATTCAGTAATGACACATGGGCTATTTGGATTGGCATATGGGGCTTATAAAGGGAGCAACGAGAAATATTCCTGGAAAATAATGACTTTATTTTAGACAAGAAGTTTCAATTCAACATGAAAGATAGAAACAGAGTCACAGATCACAGCTGAGCTCTTCTCTACTACCTGGTCTCTCCTTAGATGTCACCACTTTTGGTCCCAGTTCTCTTATATTCTACCACGTTTTGTTTTGTTTTTTCATAGCACCCATGAAATTAAAACTATTAATAATAAATTTATCTTTTTTTTTTTTTACTGTTAATTATCTACCTCTTCCTTACACTACAATGTGTGGGAGTAGAAGCAATGTCTCTTTTGTTTATCTTTCCAAAACAAACACACAGCGTGGTCCCTGGGAGCATGCAGGGACACAATAAATATTCCTTGAATATTTACTGAAACAATTCTTCCAAAGTGCATTTTAGGAACTTGCTCATGGCTGTCAGGTAGGTTGGATAAGAGGACAGAGCCTGAGGTCAGGCAAGCACAGATGCTGTAGTACCACATAATGTCAAGTGATGTGACCCTTCATCACAGAATGGAAGTGAGGAAGGATCAGATTGACAGATTCAGGAAGGAAAGCGTCAATAAAATTAGATTTGGGGGGCCAAGAAAATGAGAGAATACAAAATGACTCAAGCTTCAGATCACAGGGGTTTGGAAAATAGAGATCTCACTGGGGGAAAATTAAAAGAGGGGATGATTTGGGGAATAAACAGGTAAATGTGGCTTCAGACACGTTGAGTTTAATTAAGATGCCAAGAGAATATTCAAATGGATGTGCTTAGGGAGAGGCTGGGGCTGTATAGATGGGCAAGACTAGAGCTATAGATTTAGGATCACCTGATCTGAGATGCTGTAGCCTGATAAATGACATCACCAAGGTGAGTGTAGGGAGAATGGAGCAGAGGAAAGCCAGAATCATGAGGAATGTCCAAGGTGAGCTGTTGGGAAGAAGGGGAAAAGGCAACAGAAGAGACAGAGCTCAGATGCTCAGAGAATTATAATAAGGCCCTGGATCAATCATCTTCAGTTTCTAACAACCTGTAATAAGAACAGCTTCTAATATCCCGGCCCCCTGCCCTGCTGCCAGCTCCTGCCTCCTGCTCACATTTTAGCAGATCTCAAGTGCAAGTTCAAACAGGGGAACCACAGGAGCTGAACTAAGAGGCAATCTGGGATGCTGGGCCACTCCGTAATCACCATTGGCCTTCCCAAGCCCATTCCTGCAAGCATACAATTTAAACAAAACCTCATATTCGCTACGCAAGTGCAACTTCCAAAAGAAGTCCCCTGGGTACCAAAGTTCCCACCTGAACGCCACTCCTGCTGGTCTGGTAAGTAGGGAATCAGTAGCTCCCATGGGAGCACAGTGAGGCTAAGCAGGCTCTGGGGGATATAAGGAGGAACGACCCCTCTCTGGTAATGATCTGTGCACTCTACAGTTGACAGGGGTAAGATGGCCTCATTCACCATCTTTCCCCAGAGACCCCTAAGATCACCTTCCCTGAGCACACACATCTCTCAATTGAACCCCTATTAATTATATCATCTCTCTCCCACCAGGGGTCAGGACACAGGTCATCTGTGGTCCAATTTCACTAACTCCCAAGTTGAGTCAGTTCTTCTGATTGCTCCTCACTTCCTCTGTTTAGAGAGAATTATGAACTTTCATGATGGAGGTCACTTAAAAATTGACTGAAATTTGATGCTCCAAGGAAAGTGGGAGAATTTTCCTGGGGGGAGTGGTGGTGGTGGTACGTGGAACTCATCAGGTCGTGGTCCTCCCTGAAGGCACGCTCAGAAACTCTGAGGACTCCTCAAGGCTCCTTCCAGGGTAATGATTCTTCATGAAGAGTAATAAATCCTTAGAAAGCCCTCTTAGTAATTAGGAAGTTGATAAATCAAATTGACAGTATTCATCAATATAGAGCCATAGCATTGACCTCATGTTTGAAACCAGGAGAGCTTAAGCAGCAAATCTTTTACAATATTTTGAAGCTCTGTTCCCAACTACAACAATAGTTCACAGTCTTGTCGGGCTGCTGTGATCAATTATTTCATAGATTTAACTGGTATCATTCCCAAGATAACACAATGTCAGCCTGTAATCAGGGAGTTTCAATAGCTAATCAGAGGTTATAATTTTAAAAAATCAGGATAAGGCCTGCTTTTGACAAGAGATGATACTTTGCTTTTAAATTTTATGGAGGTGATAAAAATAATTCAGAGACGTTTTAGCACTTCTTTCAAAAGGAGCTCAAAGCACTTAGCAAATATCAACTTCTTATTCCTAAGAACACTTTCGGCGGAAGTGGAGAAGAAAGCAATGATTGGGTTGTAGCGTTTATAGATTCAGCAGAGGAAAGGCTACATGTGGAGTTCTTTTTCTTTTTTTAAAATAGCACATTTTACTCAAGTTCATGCAAGCACTTTGGAAATAATCACCAAGCTACAAAATCCACATTGGGGATCCCAGTAATAAAAGCGCCAGGCGTGGGGGTCAAGGTATTCCAGCTGTAGTGCAAACTGGCAATAGCGCCACGAATTAAGTCACCTTATCTTTCTGTAAACTGAAGGGGTTGTTTTAGAGCAGGTTTCTCACCTTGGCGTTATTCACATTTGGGGCTGGGTAATTCTTTGTTGTGGGGGGGCTGCCCTGTGCATCAGAGGGTGTTTAGTTACACCCCTGGCCTCCACCAACCAGACGTTATTAGCAATCCTCCACCCAGTTATAACCACCAAGAATATCTCCAGGCCTCCAGATGTTGCCAAAGATCCCCTGGGGGCAAGGAGGGCAGAACGGCCCTGGCAAAGAACCAGTGCTTTGAAAGACCTCAAAATACTTCCTGTTCTACCATCTTATCTTTTTCTCTTAGATGGTCAGATTGCACACGAGGAGCATGTGACCAGAGGAGCAAGCAAATGGCCTTCAGCAGAACTCACCAGAACACCACAAGGCTCTGCTTGGCCAGGGATGACACGCAGCTACATGGCACCTTCACTGCAGTTGAGTTGGACCCTCTTGCTCAGTACCCTGTTGTTACAAATGCCTGACTCTCTCTCTTCTTGGCTTTATTAGTGTGGCCCAGGCAACTGCCTTGGCTTCTGGCAGTTTGAACCCTGGTTGGGATGCAGTTTCCATTCATCCTCCAACTCCTGCATTGTGAGTTGCTTGGGGCAATCATCGTCCATGTGAGCTTTTGGTCCAAGGAATCTTTCATCTCATCCCAACTAGAAATGGTTAATTTCTGGGAAATTTTAGATCAGAAAAATGTAACATTTATATTAAAAATTAATGGAAAGCATCAATGTTTTTGTTTCCTTTTTTGTTGGTGGTTTCAAGTAATAAAAAGGAAAAGGGGGGTGTGTGGAAAGCAGTGGGAATTTGGGAAAAATAGAAATGAAAACAAGACTTTTCAAGATATTACTTATCACACATTCAATAGATCGTTCCTCAATTTATTTAGTAACAATCTAACTAAGCATCATGCGAGGCTCTAGTTTGAAAGCAAAATGTGACCCAAAACTGTTACAAGCAGGGATTCAAACAAGTGTTTGTTCACCAAATGTTCACATCACTGTTCACAGGAGCAGAGAGGGAGAAACAACTCAAATGTCCACTGACGAATGAATAAACAGAATGTGGTCCATCCGTGCAACGGAGCACTGGTCCTCCTAACACAGGCTACCGGGTGGACGAACCTTAAACCTTATGCTAAGTGCAGCGCACCAGACACGAAAGACCCGGTCCTGGATGAGTCCATGTGAGATAGCCAGACTAGGTAAACTCACAGAGACGCTAGGAGGACAGAGGATACAAGGGCTGGGGGGAGGGGAGGATGAGGGATCACTGTCTAAAGGGTGTGGCACTTCATTTAGCGTGATGAAAAATTCTGAAGATGCATGGCGGTGATGGTTGTACCACACTGTAAATGTGCTTCATGCCACAGAAAACACCTAAAAATGGGTAAATTGGTCAATTTTCTGTTATGCATATTTTACAATAGGAAAAAATAGGAAAATAAAATATGAAAACAAAGATACATAAGGCAGTGCTGGCCCGAAAATTTCACTCTAAAGGGAGAGGATACGCAGCTGTAACAGTGGGAGAAAAGCATGATCATCTGTTTCAGGGGCAACAAAGGAGGGGGCTCATCTTCTCTGGAATAATTTAGGGCTGAGAAGAGATAAAGATCAGGAGATTGCAAGACTTCTTTCATGGGCAAGCGATATGCTGGGTGCAATCCTTTCCTAAATGGCAGACTGAGTGAGCAAGGCTGGTCTTGGGAAGTTAAACAGAGAAGCTGTCAGTCCAAAAAGACAGTAGCTAAAATGCAATCCCTGAGCTAAGTATGAAAAACTCAGGCTCTGCAGGGGCAGAAAGAGGAACATGGAAACAAATTCATGCAAATCCCATAAGGGCTGGGCCATGCCATCCACGGTCATGGCTGGTGCAATGTAGGGACTTAGCAAGAATGTGTTGAATGGACTCATTCTGCCCAGTTCATCCTTTTTAGATGGAACTCTTAGAGGTGCTGGAGGAGGAGCTACTTAATCCTAAAGATAAGTTGAAGTTTTCTAAGTAAGGGAAGAGGTGAAAGGGCATTTCAAGCAAAGGGAATGGCAAGAGATGAGTCATGACGGGAAAGAACCTGCAAGACCAAGAAGTCCCGTGCACCGGGCCTCTGTGTGTGTGTGTGTGTGTGTGTACTGGGGTGGAGGAGGTGATGACACTTGATGGGTTGGGGCTAGAGTATGAGGAATCATTACCTTTTGCCTCCCCCCACCTTCTGTAATGATACACCACTTTGTTAAGAACACGACAGTGTATTACCTATAGGCAGATTGAGTTTCATTATCAGGGAATGATTCTGCCCTTGTTACTCAACATTCCTTGAATATTTCTAACTTTTGTCTTAAATGATTATACTAGACTATAAGGAATCTCAGCGTTCTTAGACTGTCTGGAAGTTAGAATGCCAGCACGATGGGAGGACAGAAGAAACCACACACACTACATTCCTTGGCTCTAAAATGAGAATATGAAGGCTACTTCCTGGGATTCTTGAGATGATCAGTAAAAATAAATGCTGAACACCATTCACAGTGTCTGGTATGCAGCTAATGTGCATCCAAGGTAGTTATTAGCAATGCTCTTATAAAATAAAATTACAGCACAGCCTCTTCACCTGTCAATCAAAATTAGTAGTCAATCAATAAAGTCCACTAAAACAGGAAATCATTAAAGGGATACATACAGGTAGCAACTGTTTCCTTTCAACTGAAACAGGGGAACGATTTATCTGCAAAATTTTGATACAGGAATTCTTCTGAGTGTTAGTCCTCTGATGAGAATTTTATATCACCTGTATTGCACAAGCCACACCCTCAGTACTTCCAGTGTAGATTTTTTAAAGTGAACCAAAATTTAAAAATCATTGACAAAGTATTCTGAGTGCAGAATCTATCTAGGTTTTAATGACACTGAGTGACTTGCTCATACTTACTTAGACCTTTTTTTTTCCACCCTAGGGCATTTTGCTTTTATTGTGCTTTTCAAAAATTCTCATGTAAATTTTCTGAGTAACAAGGAGGGGCTTCTTTCTTTTCATAGTAATATTTGATTGGCTTTCAAAATATTTAACTGAATTAAAACAAGTTACACCTGTTGTAAATAGGTTGTTCTGTTTGGGAATTAACACAACTGACTCCCAATCAGTAAAAGCATCCAAGGATCAGGCCTCTGCTAGCCTTGAGCATCCATGGGGGTGTGGCCAATGGTCAGTGTATCTTTAGGCCTGGGATTCAGACTGCGGTCCCCTCAGGATGGGCGTGACCGGAGAGCTCCTTAGAAATTCAGGCTCTGGGGCCCCATCCCAGCCCAGCCGAATTGTATCTGCCTTTTAGCAGAATCCTCAGGTGAGTTTCACGCACATTACAGTTTGGTTTCAACCCTGACTGCACCTTAAAATCTCCTGGGGTGCTCTTAAAGTCCTTGGAGGCTGTGCTCCATGCAGGTCAACTACTTCAGCATCTCTGGAAGCGGAAACTCTGCATACTTAAAAAAAAAAAAAAACAAATACGCTGACCAGCTGACTCCAAATTGCAGCTAAAGTTAATTTATTCTTGAAGTTGAGGCGCATCAGAATTGCCTGGAGGACTTGGTCAACACAGAGAATTGGGCTCACCCCCCGGGTTTGTGAGTCTGCGGGTCTAGCGCGAAGCCCAGCTACTGCTCATCTGTTGATGACTTTTGGGAACTTCTGGTTTAGAGGGCAAGAGTTCACCTCCATCTGCTGAGTTCGGATCAACATTAGTGACTCGGTTCCGTGGGGTTATTTGAGGCAGCTACTGATGTATGCTTCCGAAGGTAAGGTCCACGCCAATCTGATGCATTGGCCCCCACTTAGTTTTTAAAAAGAGGACACAGTGAGAGAGAAAAAAAGAAAACACACAACATGTGGGGCACAAACATGTTGAAGAAGTTTGTGTGCAAAATACAACTTGGTCTAATTGGTCTCCTTTTCTGAGCTTGGCACTCCTAATCCTTTCTGTTTTAAAGTTTAATTGTTGTCACAAATTTTTACAAAGTTCAACTCTGTCCAACTTAATCAAGTCCCTTCTGTTTTTATGTGGTTGGCCTATCTCTGAATGCAGACCCTTTTCTTCGTCCGGCAGACGGTGCGGAATTTTGAAGGAGGTGAAGTGGCTGAGGGGCTCAGTTGCACTGTTCAAAGGACCCGCAACAAATTGCCCGAAGGATGTGCTGGGTCCCAGGCTGCACTTTTGCATCAGCTCAATAAACGCTTTTGCAAGCATGCTTCTCATCTCATAATCCTGCCAAACTGAGCCTGTGACAAGCCTTGTGACTCTTTCTTTGAATCCTGACTCTTGGAGATTTGCCATAGCATAAAGTGTCTGGGAACTAAATGTTCTCTCATTTTCAGCATAGTTCAAAAAAAAAAGTAGCAACACAGTTTAAGGACCATCTAAGGTATAAAGAATTCCTGTTTAACATGAACTAATCCAATTTTACAGATTGGAAAACCAAGACACGGCAAGGGTTCAGCCTGTGTTTCGCAGAGGCGGGTAACATGATCACTCAGGAATTTCATTCACCAGGTCAGTATCTTTGGAAATGGGATCAGCTCAGCTCCACCTGCTACACAGCAACAGGGACAACACATGCAAAACAAGATAACCGGACAAGGGAGGAGGGCTTTCTTGGCTGATGGTTGGAGAGCTGACTGTGGGTCTGTCCTACACCGGAATCCCCACTGGTGGTTCTGCCCATCAGCCAGGTAGTGTGTTTAAATGCCATGTTGCAGGACTAAAGAAATCCAGGGGAAAGAAATAATTGCTCGGTGCCTATTGACAGCAGCTCCTCTGAGCTGGGCAAGGTCATGACTGAGAGATGCTGATAACATCGGGGAAGAGCAGGCTCTCCGTGCAGCCATTTCCACACCTCGCTGCTCTGGGCAAAGCAAAAGAGGAGCTGAGAGGTCAGGAGAGAAATGAAAGGTGTGCTTGATCTCCCGTCAGCTGACAGGCTCGGCAGAACCAGCCTCAAAGTACGAAAAGTCTGTGCAGGGCAGAGAAGTGTTAGGAAAACAAGCCGTGGGTGAGCAGGAATCCCTGACAGCTGCCACATGGCTATTCTTCGCTGGAGCAGTAGAAGGTAGAAGCCCTGACATGCTGAACAGAATCTTCTCTGGAGGATGAGGGGCAATCCGGAGACAGAGCATGGCAACATCAGAGGCTTTTCATTCTGGAAAAAATCCTCTAGATATGCACTGTTTGTCTCCAGTGTGAATGCAGGAGAGAGACAGAGACAGAGCAAGACAGAGCCAGAGAAGTCGATTTGAAATACCCATTGGGAAAGTCACGGCAAAATAACAATTATGTCATTGTCTTGCGTTTCTAAATTGATTGTCGGGACCTTGCAGTCCCCTACTTCTTCCCATCAGGGACGCAGTTATCTCCTCTGTTCTCTGGGATCTGAGCTGCTTTGTCCTGTGATTCCATTCTACAGCGGAAGGAAGCAGCGAGAACCTTGCCTAGCAGCGAGGATATGTGTTTGTAGAATAAAATTCTCTCTGCGGTAGGAGGCTCTGGCCTGTTTTCTGGACTCTCAGCAAACCCTGGACAGTCCAAATGGGTGCCTGGTCTTCCCACGGCTTCTGCATGAACGCTGTCGGGCTTGAGTGCCTGCATTTTTGCTTCTGAGATGCCTGCCCAGTGGTCAGCTCACTGCCTCCCTGCCCTCGGAAATCACAGCTCCTTCCCTGACTGCCCCATCTCCCCGGACCCCTACCCCACCTGCTGAGGGAGCCAGTACCGCTCTTCTGAAATGTCCTCTGATTAGGTCACCAGATCCTCCTTCCTTCAACCTGAATCTTGGCTTTATAGCTCTTGGCTTCATAACGTGCCTCCCTGAGAACAGGGGTAAAGGACTGAGGGTTGCCTGTCTGTCTGGTTTCAGACCCAGCGCTGTCACTGCCCAGTGAGTAACACTGGGCAGGTTAGATAACCTCTCTGTGTCTCAATTTCTTCATCTGTGAAGTGGGGCCAATGTTATAACCTACCATACAGTGTTCTGACAAAGGTAAGGTGGTCAGTGTCTATAAAGGGTTCACAGTGACAGGACAGAGCAAGCAATATGTAACTAATATATCCATTCAAGTCCCTTCCCTGATTGTTCCCCTACCCTGCGGCTGGAGACTGAGTATCTGTGTCCCCCCTCCTCAAATTATAGATTGAAACCTATTTCCCAACGTGATGGTGTTTGGAGGTGGGGCCTTTAGAAGGTGATTAGGTCATGAGGGTGGAGCCCTCAGAAACGGGATTAGTGCCCTTTAAAGAAAGGACTCCCAGAGCTCCCTCACCACTTCTGCCAAGTGAGGACACAGAGAGAAGACAGCAAAGACCAGGAAGCAGGCCCAGCAGACACCAGATCTGCTGGTGCCTTGATCTTAGACTTCTCAGCCTCCAGAACTGTGAGAAATAAGTTTCCACTCGTTATAAGCCACCCAGTCTGGCCCAAACAAGACAACTGTTCTTCTCTCATCCTAGGCTTTCCTTCTTCTTCATCATTCTCATTTCACAATCTTCAACTACATTTGGTTATTATCAACTCAGCTCTTTTTCTGAAGTTTTCAGTTCAGAAAACATAAGACAGAGAAATCTTCAATATACTTGGTCAAGCACTCTTCCCCTGGAATTCCAAGACTTTATTAAGAGGATGTCCTTTTACGGCACTCTGAGCATTATCATACCAAACTCCTTAAAATACTGCTTTGGAAAACTTATTTAGAAACAAGACCCAGATAAACCAATCAAGTCAATCACCGACGAGACCGGAAGACTGCATTTGTTCTGGGGCAGCTAAAGCGACTGCCAACCCTAGAACTCTGGGCTCCCAAACTGCTTTTGAAACCAGTGCCATATAACATTTTAAAAGAAGAAAGTCTGAACTGATTATAAATTCTCAAAGGGGAAGCAAACTAACTCATTCAGGGGATGGAGCCAGGTCAGCTGAATAATCTCTCTATATCTCATAAATAATATAATTTGAACCTATTAAAAAGGACCAGGTATTGGATGGCTCAGTGAGTCTGAGTAACAGAGACCTTTGTCTCAAGGTCACTAGTCTGAAGGCAGCCTTCTTTGAGGGGAAGCCTGTAAATCCTGTCTTCTTTGGGAGCCAAAAATGTATTTTCAGTAATTAGTACTTATGTGCATTAAAGGCTAATGAATATTATATCCATTCATTTATTCATTCAACACAACATGAATTCCACAAACAGAGCCTCTGTGAGGAGGAAATAAAGAAAACCAAGAAAAGAAAGCAAAACTATGGAGACCATTAAAAAAAAACAGGGTTTGGGAGGAAGAGAGGGATGAATAGATGGAGCACAGGTGATTTTTATGGCAGAGAAGATATTCCGTATGGTATCACAGTGATATACACATGTCATTATACACTTGCCCAAACACATAGGATGATATAATATCAAGAGCGGACCCTAATGTAAATTACAGATGGGGGGGTGACTGTGATGAATCAGTGGTTCATCACTTGTGGCAAATGCACCAACCTGGTGGGGGATGTTGATAATGAGGGAGGATGGAGGCAGTGCCTGCTTCCCGGGAGTATATGGGAAGTCTCTGTACCTGCCACTCAATTTTGTTGTAAACCTAAATCTGCTCTAAAAAAATAAAGCCTATTACTAATTAAAAAATATTTAAGAGAAAAGGAAAAACTAAAATAAAAAACACCAGAACAAAAGTAAAAAGCAGTGTCTAAAAAGGGAAAAGAGTGCCCTCTGGTTATGGTCAGCTCTACCTAGCACAGTACAGGTGCCTGTCTTCTGCAGAGGTGAACAGGACAGGGTGATGGAGGAAGATGAAGGAGACCCCAGGAGTTACGAGTGGGAGGGAGTCCAGGGACTCTGATCTGATAGGCCACCCCCTTGGCTCTGGGACGCAGGCCAAGTCACTCATCTCCACCTTCCTACAATGACCAAACTGCATCAGGGAATCCCTCCCAGCTTTGAACGACCATGAGACTCCATGGGAACTTAAATAAAGAACGTGAGACATGTTTTCAGTACAAGTGGATGCATCTCAATAAGTAAAATGGAATGCTGCCATTAATAATGAAACCCTCTTGCTGAGTTAGGAGAGCCCACCATTGTACAGTAACCGTGTATTTGGCGCCCGTTCTATGCGAAGCACTTTCAACACTATTTGAACCTCAGTTCCATAATATGAGGACTGTCCTCACATGCAGCCAGGGTCCCAGCCCTAAATTCTGACAAGCATTGTCTCCAGCATTAACTCGGTACTTAACACTACATTGCTCTGGATCTATTTATGTGTTGTTACCTTTTATGTGTGGTTATCTTGTTTCTTTTTACTCAACTGTAGGCTGTTGATAGATTTAGCTAAGCAGAATAAGCAAACCTTAAATTCTGCCAGGGAGCTGTCACTTCTCCTTGCTTCACAGAATCCTCAAAGCAAAGTCTTCAGAAAGACTCACAAAAATACTCTAATTTTTTTGTTGTTGTTCTGTCTATTTAGAGAACATCACAGGTAACCTTGACTTTTGGATTATGACGATCACCTTTCAAAACTGATTTAGAATAGCCCCAAAGAATTTCCCGCCTTGGTCAGGGACTGATCATTCCTTCACACATTCTAAAAGATAGATTTCTGTGATATTTATCATGCAAATTAAGAGACGGATCAGCCATGCAATTAAACAGATTAAGATGACTTGAGGTAGAGCCACAGACAGTCAAATGGCCTTTTCCTCTGGCTGCTTGGAAGGCTCCCATCAATTCTCTCTGCTTTCAGAGAAGAATTAAGTTGGAGGGAGTCATGGATAGGGGTAGCCAGTAAAACTAAGAATGAATTTTTTAAAACACTTGATAGATGGAAACTGGGGTGGGCTGGTGAAAATCTGGTCAAATTGCTAGATATGTGTGTCCAGCCGCAAAGGTTAAGAGTTAACATGCGTTCATTACACCACCACCATAAGAAATCATGCCTTGACAGTAAAACCACCCAGGGCCAATGTCGGACAATTCACACAGCATCTGTTATTGCCTAAATGACTAAATGCCCTTAATAACAATATCAGATAATCCAAACCCAATTAATTCAGAGCTCATTTTTCTGGTCCCTTGCATTTCAAATTAACAAAGTTTTTACTCTACCTGACTGGTAAATGTTTCCTATCACATTCTATTTGCATCTAATTATTTCTCGAGGCACCAGATTGAAGTGGTCTATGGAGCATGGGTTATTATGGGCTTCTCTACAGGTGAAGATATCAACATTGTCAGGGCTCACCTGCGTTAGTGGTCCGGAGTATCAGGGCCACGTGGTTATCCAAATTCACTACAAAGCCAGATAATTGCCTTCTAATAAGAGATAATAAGCTTGTGCCATGTGGATATACCCATGTATGTGTGTGGAATGCCAACTAATCCCATTTGTACTGAATATTTGCTATTAGGCTAAGCTATGCTGTGTAGATGGCTCAGGATAACTCTTGCCCTCAAGATCTCAGGATGTGTATGTGTAAGTGTGTCTGTATGTATTCAAGTTGTGGAAAACAACAACCCCACACACATGCACACACTCCTAGATCCTGCAGAGTGAAAATTCTATGGCACAGTTACTGAAGCAGACGTTTTCTTATTCTTCATTATCTGCCCTGATAGCTATAACAATTCCCTACACACAATCGCAAAACATAAACATTTGTGAAGGAGATAGAATCATGAATAAAATGTTTGCATGCTAATTAAAGAATAAGCATTAGAAAGGCTGCAAGGATACACAGAACAGATACTCGGCCACCGCAGGTGGGACTAGTCGTGAAAGGGTTGATGAAGGAGCCAGAACTTGAACTGATTCTTGAGACATAAACAGATTTGGAGGAATTCAGCTCCAATCCACAGAATTCAGTGTTAGATTCCCACTGCCTAGCAGACACCGTGTTGAGCACATTTGAAAATGAAAATATGAATGATGCCAGACTCTTTGTCCCTGTGACCTTGTAATTTGGTAAAGAGCATATAAGATAAATAACAGAGCATGGCAGAAGCATTGGAATAGAGATAACACACAACATAATGGGAAGTCAGAAGAAGGCTCCTTGAAGGCTGTGTTGAAGGAAGTCATTTAGCTGAGTTTTAGTGAATTAATAGTAACCAAAAATGCAATGACAAGGAAGATGGATGGGAAGAAAACGTCATTCTCCGTGAAAAGAGAAGACCTTCTTGCTGAAAGCATTAATTTTAAAGCATTAACAGTTAAGTAATGTGTCTAGTAGGTTGAATTTTGAATGCGTTTAGCATCAGAATCTTTTTGTTACTGACTGATTCATCCAATGGGCATTTACTGAACGCTTATTACATGCCAGGTGCTGTTCTAGGCATCAGGAATATAACCAACAAGACCAGATTAAGCTCCCAAGGAAATACAGAAAATACAGATAATAAAAAGGCAAGACAATTTGCAGTGACACAAGTGACGCGTGGGCGACCAGGAAGGGTGACCCAGGACAAGGGCAGCTGCTAGGAGACGTCTGTGCAACATCTCTGAAAAGATGCCCAGGGAGAAGGTATCCAGTCAGAGGTACTGAAATGCCCAAAGAACAGCCTTTTATTTCACGTGCCCTGATTTAAGTTGCGTAAAGACCTCGTGAAATGGTACTGGAATTTCCTTAGGGTTTTGGCAATGGGGAACCAAAGGGAGAGCTAGGAAGACAGTCCTGAATCTGTGCTTCACTAAATTGAGAAAATGTCATCCATCGGCCGGAACGCAGAATGGGGCGTGCAGTGGGACAGATGGATATTACAAGAGCAGGGCTGGATCTTCCTCATCTATCATCTGACTCCAGCACCACTTGTCTGGGGTGAGCTGCTTTGTACTGTTACTGATATACCCCAGCATCCACGAACTTTTGTTTTTAAGTGCAGAAATCTCTTTCCTTCCCAAAGCTCATGATTTTTTTTCATGGAGTTAGGGCTGGCCTGAATAGTCTTGTGTTTTTTTTTTTTTTTTTTTTCCAAAAAGAATGTGTCAGGTGAAGGGCCCGGCGTGGATGATTTCCCAGTACACTGTATCTACGTCAAAGGCACAGTCTTATCTAGAAAATGAACAGTTGTTTAATTCTGTCACGGCCTATAAAAGGACTATAGGGGACTTATCTAGCTTTCTACTCTATTGTAACTGCAATTAGGGTGACATCTGTAATTAGGATGACTTCTGTATTTTCTAAAATTAATCTATTACCCTACTTATAGCATTTAACCTAGTGATCATTTTATTCATTTAAAGGCTTCTTAAATTTAGCAGAATCTCATTTTGCCTCGCAAGACAGTTGACGTGGCTCTTTTCCTCTTTACTGAATCATAAATCTTGGCAAGGACGCTCAGTGAGAAGGAACAGCCCCTGGAGGAACCCTGGCCCAGAGACCCTCAGGAAGATGGAACAAGCTGACAGAAGCCTGCTCGTGTCTCCAGGGAAATCTAGCCCAACCGTCTAAGGCTTGGGGAGGTTAAGAAAAATACTGCGTAAGCTAAAGGAGCCCTTTATTCATAGGGTGAATTTCCTCTTCAAGGATAAGACAAGTTTTGATAACTGAAAGGGCCAGAGTGGGAAAAACTAGAATGGCTACTCTATCTGGACTGTCACCAAGAATCTGTGTATTTTCTTAAGCTAGGATGCTGGGGCAAGATGGCACAGGACAGGCAACTCCCACAGGTTGGATCCTGTTAGGGGCAATAATTAAATTACTGCCCTGGCTAGCTGTTCCACAGGGCATCAGAAAACCCCCAATTCTGGCACCTCTGCTAACTGCTTTTGTGAGCTTGAGGGGTTCACTTCACTCTTGGGCTCAGTTTGCTAATCTGTAAATCAAGAGATGTCTACTAGATTCAACCCTGGGATCCTTTGGATTCGTAATGTTCCATAATCAATCACCCTCAGCTCCCTCCCTGTAGACCAGAGCTGCAGGGTAGTTTGGTGAGCAGGTGCTGGGCAAAGAGGGACAGGACACATGGGCAGGAGGACAGTGAAACAGAGAAGGGGTTGAGAGGAAATCTGGGTGGGGAAGCATGAAGAAAAAGAAAAGGGATGGTCCTCATTGCACGGCCTGGGGGCCTTCTGTTACACTCTCTTCTACCATCAACGTCTCAGAAACAATCTGATCCATGTCACGTATTCAAGAAGCTTTTCAGGAGCCAAATAATGGATAATGTGTTTGAGTTAAAAAAAAAAAAAAAAAAAGAACAGAAAAGAAAAATAGAAGAGGTAGCTTGAGGATGAGTTTCCTTTAAAATTAAAAATAAACAAGTGAGACTATGAAAAAAAGAGGAAAAATCTATTTGAAATTCACATGAGAGAATGGTGTCTGAAGAGTAACCACAAACAGGTAATTTTCTCTCAAATCTTATCCCAAATACAGTCAAGCATTCAACAAATATTTACTGAGCACCTATAATATGACAGCATAATTCTAGACCTAGATACATGGTTTTATAAGATGCTCATGGATCCCTCATGATAACACAAATCAAACATCTGATTTTCTATTATTCATGTACAAAAACATTTTCTCATATCTCATGCATTTTGATGTGAATGTCCTTCGTATGGAACACCTACTGAGTTCAGGATGGATGAAATGTCTGATGGGCTTTTAGTATTAAAAATAAGCCCAAGTACGGTTTGTATTCTTCAAAAAGCTTTTATTATTATGGACTGGATCAAGAATTCATCTAACACTTAATTTGGAGAGGGTGGTCCCAGTGTCCGCCATAGCCCCTCAGATTACGGGCCTCAAGTTGCCGGGGAAAGTAATAAGAAGACACTTCTATTCCATTCGGTTCAGCAAACGTTTTTAAGCACCTTTTCTGTTTGGGGGGCTTGGGAAAGACACAAAGATGAAAGAGGCAGCAAGAACTTTACAGATTAGTAGAAGCAGCCAATTTCACAAGTAATTCACTGTTTGGCAGAATATGCTAAGCTCTGTTAGAGAGGCGTATGCAAAGGGCTGTGAGACAAAATCAAGAAGAAATCCTATCTGCTAAGGGATGAGCCAGACTTCATGAAGTAAGGAGCATCTGCACTGAGCTGTAAAGGATGTTTAGAATCTCAAAAGGCAGAAAGATGGCGATGCTGGGAAGCAAGGGGTTGGTAACACGTTGGATCCTAAGAACATTTACTGAGCATTTGCCCTAATTATGAATTCCACAGGGTTTTCTTTAAAGCTCTCAACGTTCTTGTAAAACAGATCTATCCTCAACTCTCTTATCAGTTGGGATCCAGCCAGAAAAAGAAAGCGTTTCCGGTACTTATAGCCAAGAACATGTAAAGTAGGAAACTGAGGCAGCACAAATGTTGGCCAAAGCAGGGAAGCTACGAGGGACAGACAAGGGAAGCCGAGGCCAGTGTCACACTCTCTGAAGCACTTAGAATCACAAAGGAGATTCTGCCACCCTAGAGAATGCATCTGAGAAAGAGAGGGACAGAGCAGGCTCCTGACCTCTCCTTCCCACCTCCCATCTCCTGCCAGTGCCTCCCTGTAGCCAAATCCAATCAGAAGCCAGCTGACCTGACCACCTGGGAACCTGCCACCTGTGGGGTGAACCCTTCCAGTACAAAGCAGAGCAGGAGAAGGTCAGAAATGCACCTGAGACCAGGGCTGACACCAATTTCCTTTACTGATGAGAAATTCAAGGGCAGATATATGGAGATGACCTGACCCCTATCACTCAGTAAGTGGTAGAGCTGATATTTGGATCCAACATTGACTTCAAGACGAATCTTTTCTGAGCATCCCAGTTGCCAGTTCCATGAATGTTCACAGTCCTCATCAGTGTGGACAGAGTTGCTTTGGTGAAGGAATCAAAGGCCCTTCCAAGGAATCAAAATTCACCTGCCTTGCTTGGAAACTTCATGGATGAATGGAAGCTATGACTTGATGAATAAGAAAATACTCTCAAAACCTGCAGTAAATGCTAGTGAAGCAGGAAGGAAACTCATTCCTTTCCATAGGGCCCTCCACGTCCTTCCACATCCTGCTCTGCTTTTGTTCACTGAGCAGAAAAAGGAGACTGTTGGTAAAAAGGACTCAAAAAGAGGTAGTCAGGACCCCAGGCAGGAGCTAGTAGAACATGTCAGTGGGACCAAAGCAGCATACATCATCTCTATATCCAGATACCATTCAAGGCTGGGCCACCTGGTGATGTTACACTAGTTGGCTAGATCTCCAAGGCCTTCTTCCCCTCCTGGGCAAATAATGACAGTTTATTTTCTCATAACACTGCTTACTGACACCCATCAGCAACCTGATCTTGGTGTGTAGATCCTTCAAATATTACACACACTGGAGCAGGAGGAAAAGAAAAGGAGTCCAATTTGCAGGTGGAGACCAGCAGGACCTGAGAGGTTAAATGACTTGCCCTGGGGTCCCACAGAGACCCAGCAAGAAGCAGAGATGAAGGAAGGGCTCCCAATTTCTCCAGTTCAGTGCTCTATTCTGCCACTACAGACAACCTCCTGGCAGGGAAAACAGCCCTCCTGTGGAGAGGCTCGACTACAGCAGCCCCTCCCCACAGCCTGGAGATCGATGTGATGCTTACTAGCACAGCTCCCAGAGCACCAGCCCAACAGGAAGCAGGCAGGCTGGAGAAATGCCCTGATCCTCATTAACCCTTTCATCAGTGGGCTTCATTCCACTTCCCCCTCTATGGAGAATAGGATGTTAGAGCTAGGAAAACCTCGCGTTATCAAACGTCCCATAGACGAAAAAAAAAAAAAACCCATGAACCAGCAAGGGAATTGCTGGAAATCACATGCCTGATGAGTGGGTTATCATACTCCCTCTGCCTGGCCAGCAAAATTTTAACAAGTAGCTCTGGGCAAGAGTGGAGTTGGCGGTGGAGGTGACTCAGAATTGTAGTGTTTGCCAATTTCCATGGCCAACTCCCACAACAACGACTTCAACCAAGGATTGGTCAACCTGCTTGTAAAATTACTAAGCATTTATGATTGGCTCTCATGAGCCAGTAAGAGCTAGCTCCAGCACACTATCACCAACCATACCCCCCAAAACCCCAATCCCATTTACTGTAGATCCAAACTCACAACCTTCCTCAAAAATCCAACCTAAATACCAAGCACAGTGTCCAGCATATGGTTAAGACCCACCAAGTGTCTTTTCAAGAAATCAAAGGCATGGACCACTACCCAATATCTGCTGTTCTGACAGCTAGAATTAAGCTTTGTCCTTCATAACCTAAATAGCATCTATTTTTGTCTCTTTTATGGAATTTTTTGGTTTTTTTAATACCCTTTTTGATCTACATTATTCAACATGAATTCAACACTTGCCTATTTGGCACCTATCCCGTCTGCCATGCTAGATGCTAAACTCCTTGAAGGTAGGAATCATGTCTTGCTCCCTTTCATATCCCTAAAGGGTCCTTGCCTGGGCCTTGCCCACCATCAGCTCTCAATAAAAGTTGAATGAATGAATTTTGATGAATCAAGGTTTGCCCTGAGCTGCTCATGGATTGAAGATAACTCAGTGCCACTCTGTCTAAAAGCGAAAACGCTGATATGTTAATGACTCAAGCTATGGTGTGCCTACAGGAAGAGTGAACACAAGTAGCCTGTCTTGATGAGACTGAACTCCTTACCAGGGCAAGGTAGTGGAAGGAGCTTTTCTTTAATCAGGGAAAAGCGGCCAAAGGGAATTACTGTAGAGTGAGGAGGAATCACATGGCCGCTCCACGTCTTACTCTGTTGTCTCTTACTAGATGTTTCTATTCTGATCTCTCATGAGTGCCCCTCCCTTGGCTATTACCCCTTTCTGACTCTCCTGATCAGATGGCATGATACCAAGACTGGGCAGGGATTCAGAGACGATGTTCTGGCTGGAGAAGGCAGACTAGGGTTCTGGTTGGAAGAGATGGATGAAAATTCAAAGTTTTCTAAACTAACGGTAAGTCTATTATAAGAATCCTTTTGTACTAACATTTTCAGAATTACTGTGTTCAGTGTAAAATATATATATTAGCATTTTAGACATGATTCCTTAGACAAAGAGAAGTAAAAGAATGTTGACGTTGTTAGAGGAAGAATTGAAATACTGAATCGCTGAAAATGAAATGTTTGCAGATAGGCAAATTAATGCAGTATAATTGATGCTGAAAGATGCTGGTACAGAACATGAGAGGATATGATTTTAATGTTCAAAATAGAAGTTATTGGTTAAAATGATACTATTTCCTCCTTATTTTAATGTAAACTCTAGCACATGATTTTTTTTTCCCGTAGCAAATTCTCTTCTTTGGAAATGATAGTGTAGAGTATTTTATTTTTGCTTATATTATGTTTAACATTGTCTGGCTCCATATCATAAAATACAATATAAAGCCTCCATTTAATCTCTGTAGTTGGTCTTATTGCAAATTCTATGGAAGAAGCAATTCATGGTGGTGTAAATATTCTGCCATAGAATCTCCTTCTGTCGACGTACTTTCTCAGTTGAGACTATAACATCAAACTGTACTCGCTGTTTCTTTGACAATGGGGTCCCCTTTTCACCCGACCCTCTTTATTCCATGGAGTCTGATCAGCCTTGAATGCAAATCTGTGATATGGAGCAAGAAGCTGTTTGAACTTGGGGAAAAAAGGCTGTTAAGGTGAGAAAAAGCAGACAGCATATTCAGAGACCTGATGAAAAAGACATTTTTTAAAAAAGCTTATTCAGTTGTGTGTCTCTCAAACCCAAGGCTTTGGTGAGACAGCCTGCAAAGAGCAATGATAGCAAATAATACATGGGTGGTTTTTGCATTCAAGGGGCATCCACATCAGACTCCAGCTGAGTCTGATTCCTGGGTGGCTAAATGGGTTAAACGTGTTAAGTGAAATGACGCTTATGCGACCCCCTTGCTGATCCTGTGATTGCTGCACAGTAGACATTGCCTTGTTTGTGATACGTGGATGGGGTTTGTGAATTGATGCTGATGGAGGAATGAGATTGAGAATACTGACTGAGTTTGCAGTTGCTTGGAGCAGAGTCCACCAGTGATCTAAGCATGTGACTCAAAGGAAGGAAGCAGTTCTGATGACCGGGACACTCACAAGAATGCTGTCTGTGGCAATTCTCAGTTTTGGATCTGGACGCTTTTTTTTATACAGTTCTTAATGTTGAAAATCCTTAAATAAACATTTTTAAAAAGAAATTGATGGGTCTCACTTTCACTTTAGATTGGCAGTTGAGATTCAGAGAGATTAGGGAATTTGTCCAACATCCCACAAATAGTAAGTAATAGAGAGAGAATTAGGACTCAGGTCACTCGGCGATTCCATAGGAACCATCCCCCGAACACTTTCTTTCCTGTACCTTACATACAGGGCATGTGTTGTGCTTTTTTCCTGCTCCCTCTGCAGTCTCTCCTATTTCTCCCCCTCTGTGGCTCCTACTCTTGGGTCAATCAATGATGGAGTCTTGCTTGAAAGGCCACAGCAGAGGTATTTGGCACAGACAGACCCCATCACTTTGGAGACAACAATTGGACCATGATTTGGACATATGACCCAAGGAGACAAACTGGTTATTTTTAAGGGATGTACATTAATGATCAAAGAGCAAAACGTATCTTTTCTCATCAGAGTGTGACCTGTAAATATCACATAACTTGAAACATCTAGATGCCATTCAGTCTGGAAGGATCTTGCTGAAAACGAAGCCAACACAAAAGGAAGCAAAACAGAGAAGATGCCAGGAACCTGAAGACATCCGCTGAGTCTCTGGATCCAGCTATACCTGAAGTTCATGAGGTCCTAAACTGTTGGGTTATTGAAGCTAAAATGTGCCAGCATGGCTCACACTAATTTGCTACTTTCTTCCAAATTGCTCTGATTTTTATTTCACCTCCATATTGAACAGCTCTTGTGCTTGGCCTCACATCATCTACACTAAACATTTACTGTTGCTGTGGTCAGCAGCTCTATGCACGTAAAACCTCAGAGCATCTGGAAAGCACAGTTTCACCTCCACCATTAGTCTCTCACTCTCTGCTGTGGGTTTCCCTAGCTTTTCGAACCACCAAGCACAAACCTGGAAATACAAGGGATCTTCCATCTCGTGGAGGTGAGCCCTGAGCCGTGGAAGACTGGGGCTGGTGGATTATTGCTTCCCTTTTCCATCCCACACACAGTCAATTGAGAGGTATATTCTTCACAGCTCCTGAGAGGGTCCAGCCCCACTTGTCCAGTGGGGGTCAGCGATAGTTCACCTGCTACCGTGGGCCCTCCTTCCTTGGCATTACTTCCCAAAATAAACTACCGGGGTGCACACCTACCTTTCAGGCTCTGCTTTCTAAGAGGGACTCAGACTAATATCACCTCTTACTGGCATTTAAAAGGCCCCATCAGCCCCTTCTTGGAACTCCCTCCTCCCATCACTGCTGGGATATTGTATTTTTTCTGGTTTTGCTTGTTCCTTTCTGACCCCTCCTTCAACACGTCCTTTATGAGCCTCTTGTCCTCCCTAAATGCCAGTGTTGCCCAGGGCTCTGTTCCCAGCCATCTCTTCTACACTCTGGAGCTCGTCCACACCAATGGCTTCATCAACCACTCACAACAATTCCTAAGTCTTGATTCCAGACACCCAGAAATGAGAGCAGGTAAATGTGTTCCTCTGACTCTCCGAGGGAAGAGAGGCTCAGACTACGCCATTCCTGTTTTGTTTTGCATTAATGTGATGCGCAGCGCTGAGTTAGTAACAGACATGGCGGCCAATTCGGTAAACGCATTTTGCTCCTTGTTTACTTGACCCCCACATCTTAAAAGGAGCACATACTTTGTACAATTTCTGAAAAGCTGTTGGAGTCTGTTTTCCTCTTCTATAAATATTAGTTTAATATTTTGTTGTTGTGGGGATTAATTTTTATAATGCCATTTGGGAATTGCACAAAGCAAAGATTTTCTGCCATCAGCCTTAGAGGCGCTCATATTTTCTTGAAGGAAGTTGGGAGTTGGTTGGGGGCAGAAGAATGATGTATGTTGAAATCTGTGTGGCTGTACTGCGTGGCCCCAGCTGCTTCTTTTGACCCCTGCTGCCTCCCTGAGTCACTAAGGCAGATATCGGTTTTGTTTCTTGATTTATTTGCAAAGCCCCTGAATACTAAGAATCCTGAAATTCCCGTAACATAATAGAACTTAAGTCCAAAACTCTGAATAAACACCTGGAACAGAGCTGTATGGGACTAGAAGAGCTTAACAGAGCCCACAACTCAGTTCTCTTCTGTGATGTAGACCTCCGTCCAGCAGCTTTGTTCTCTATCACCTCAACATGTCCCGCTCCGCCTGGATCTACACCCCAGGGGAAGAATGGACTGGAGGCCAATTGAGCAGCCAGGCACTCAGACACTAGAAAGGTGTGCATTTATGCATCTTGCCAACGACTTTCTTTCCTGCTCCCAAGATGCTAGTTCCTGAACTCGATCACATTATAACCAACGGCTGTCTGCATAATGCACATTCAAATCATGTTCCATAATTAATCTATTGTGTTCTACCCCATTTGCATTATCAGCTGTAGGAGCATTGCCTGTAATTGCTTTTTTCTGTGGCTAGGGTTATTAGAAACCTGCTTGAGAAAGGTGTCCTGAGTGAGGAGAAGCTGAAACACACTATCGCCTCTCCTCTGGCTGTTTAGAAGTTAACAAATTCTGAGTCTCAAGTGAAACTCTCCCTCCAGCCAAAGGTCTGTCTTCTCAGTCCTGAGCAAGTACGTCCAGAACGGTGGGAAGTTGACAGAGGTTGACTACTAGGATGCTTTAATGTTCTTTCCTAGGACCTGGGGTTGAATTTGAAGAGAGAATTTGGTCCTGCCTCATCATAAAGCATTCATCTGGCGCGAAACCCTTTTCCCTGGGGAGCAGGATGAGGACTGGGTGTGAGGTGCAGCGGGAGGCGGGAGTTTCTCACCTGCAGGCTACTTCACACTCAGCTTCCAACTATTCATCAGAATCACTGTTTAAGTGCCCCTGTCTGTTTCTGGCTCCAGTGGCTTCAGCTCCAGGTAAACAGATCTCAACTTTGAGTCTCCAGATTCACCTGTGTCTCTAGATTTCAGCTCTCCATTGGGTCCAAGAAAAGTTACTGACTTTTCAGTTTGTCCAGTCTTTTCCTTGTTTTAAAGATGGAAAAAACAACTTCCAAGCTTTTAATATGCCACAGCGAAAACTGAAGCCTTGATATACATTTTGATCTTTTTGTCATGTCTGTGCTGGTGACACCTTAGCCTTTTTTCGCCAAGGAAGCAGCATTATATTATTTGGCTTAGTGTAAAGAAGACTAGATTTATGCTCTAGATTTTTCTACTGTGAAAGCACATCTAGGTCTTCATTTTTAAAATGTGAATAATCATCCTGGAAAATGGCTTAATAATACAGAAAATACCAACTGTCTGGGTAGGATTTGGGGTAGCCCACAGTTTCATCATAGACTTAGTGGAAAGTGATATTGCATTAGCCACTTTTGATAACTGTTTGGCAGCTTATTCTTAATCTCAAAACATGCAGATACCCTATGATGACCCAGTGATCTTACTCCTAGGTGTGTACTCAGCAGAAACAGACAAAAACATGTGAAAGGAAAGGTTCTGAGTAACACTATTTGTAAAAACAATGAACTGGAATCAATCGAAATGTCACTAGAATAGATAAATCAACTCCAGTGCATTCACACAAGGGAATATTACGCAGCAATGACCATTAAGGATAAATCTCACAAACAGAATGTCTAGTGAGAGAATTCAAACAAAAGGGAGTATATTCTGTATAATTTCATTTATATGCAGTTTAAGAACAGTCAAAACTAAACTATGGTATTAGAAATCAGGAACACAGTTACCTCAATGTTATGTTGAAGAAATTATTCTTTAAGTGCACATAACTAGGAGCATGTGAGATGCTAGTAATGCTCTGTTCCTTGAGCTGTTCACATGGAATGGTGACTACATACAGGTCGATGTAGCTGTAGACTTATGATCTATACATTTCTGGCATGTATATTATTCACTAAAAAGTTTAAAGAAACATGGATAGTGAAGCCTTCTTTACCAATCTTGCTTTGGTTCTTGTTAGGTTCCGGTAGCAATATATGTAAAAATTCCTTGAAAAATGCCAATATGGTAATAGTCCAATGAATTATCATCACCACCTACTTTACATACTATGCAAATGCAGTATGACCCCAAGTACTTGTCACCTTTCTAAATCAGAGAAGATTCTAACCTATTTACATTTTTCTAAGAAGAAATAAGAAATCCGAATTCAGTGTCAACTTTCTCAGGACTCAGACTCCTGGATTTTCTCCTTTTACTGCAACATTTTATAGGATCTAAGGGTAGTCTACAGCCAGTGTAAGAAGGTGACTATCAGGATGACCAAGTGCAAGCTTCCTCATTAGAAATACAGTCCTTGCCTATGCTGCGGGCTGCGTCCCGCACGTGTGGCTTGTTACGGCACTTGGGCCAGACAGTATTATCTCTGTGTACTCTCTGCAGCTTCCCACTTTTCTTTACCACATGGAGGCTATCTAGATAACTTCTGGAGTTCACAACAATCCTAACAACACTTCTGATCCTTTGTGCAGAGTTGACCTTGTACCCCCACTTTTAAATGTTCTCTCACCCATGGAACTGTTCTTAAAACGGTTCACCCTTCAGACAAAAAAATGCAAGCCCTTGACAAGAAGGGAGAATGTGTCCTATCAAAACTATAAACAGCAAGAGAGATAGTGCTGGGTTAGAAAATAAACAAAGTGAATGCTCTAAATAGTCATTTTCAGCAGTAAGATAGTATCTTAATGATTGACTAAGTCTTCCTCCCATCACAGATTCTAAGTACCACGAAGGCAGAAACAACATTGCATACTGAGAGCATTGCATCCCTGGTGATTAAGACTGATACCTATTAGGTGCTCAGATGAGTGAATGTAATAGCTTATAGCAAGGAGAATGGCACTTGTATGATTAAAACTATCGTGATGACAACTTACAAGGCCATTCCAATGAGCAAACGTTAGAGAAAAATGCCTGATAAAAAGCAATGATTTAAGACAACCCATAGGATGGGAGAAAACGTTTGCAAATCATGTATCTGATAAGGATTCGTATCTAGAAAATATAATTCATAACTACAACCCAATTATAAAAAGATAAATAATCTAATGAGCAGATTTTAACAGATATTTCTGCAAAGAAAATATACAAGTGGCTGATAAGTTTATGAAGAAATACCCAAGGTTATGAGCCATCAGAGAAATGCAAATCGAAACCACAATGAGATATCACGTTATACTCACCAGGAGAGAAAGATAATAACAAGTGTTGGTGAGGATGTGGAGATTCCGAAATCCTCCTACATTGTTGGGGGAAAGTAAAATGAGGTAGCTGCTTTGGAAAACAGTCTGGCAGTACATTAAAAAGTTATATGACCCAATGATTACACTCTTACGTTTATACACAAGAGAAGTGAAAACTTATGTCCTTACAAAAACTTGTACACAAATGTTCATAAGTAGAATTATTCATAATAGCTAAAACGTGGAAAAACTCCAGATGCCTCTCAATGGATGAATGTGGCATATCCATATGATGGAATATTATTAAGTTTTATAATTGAAGTACTAACATATGCTACAGTGTGGATGAAAATTGAAAACATTATGCTAAGTCAAAGCAGACTCAAAAAACCACCTATTGTATCATTTCATTCATAGGAAACATCCAGAATAGGATAAAAATAAGTAGAAAGTAGATTGGTGTTTGCCTAAGGCCGGGAGGCTGGGGGACCTGGGAGAAAGGCTCAGGGGTATGGGCTTCTTTTTCGGGTAACAAAATGTTGTAAATTGATTGTGGTGACAGATGAACATTCTGAAAACACTAAAAGTCATTAAATTGTACACTTTACATGAGTGAATTGCATGGTTTGTGAATTGTATCTCAATAAAACTGTTACAAATAAATTAAAAGCATGGTGATTTGAGTTGGGAGGAAAAGGTACTTTTGAGAATAGAGAAAGTAACAGAAGGTAGTAAAAAAAAAATTGATGAAAAATTTTCATGTGTGTAATTAGCTGTTTTGCCTACAGAGGGCCTCAAATTAATCTTTGACTCTAGGGGTAAGAATCTGAATCCTCCTGAAATTTAAGGCTCATTTCCTCTGCATACATGCAACTGCAAATGGGGAAAGAAAATATGAATAAATCAGGACATGTAAAAATAAGTCATCGTAACAAACCCCTTTAGTGCAGATTCTAATTTAATCAACATGCAAAACTAGGACCTCTCAGTCAGAGAAAAACATTGACTTCCCAGGGAAAAGCATCTCCTGGCAGGACCACGACAATCACACATCTCTTTTGGCAGAATATATCTTTCATCTCCAGGCAGGTGTCTCAAATAGCCCTCAAATGTTCCATTAAGAGCATTTCCTTTATGCATTCCTTTGTAGTTCAGTCATTGTTGCTGATACAATACTAACTGTAGACCTTTTCTTTAAGCCAGACTTCTGCATATTATTAAAGCGTGAGACAAAGAACAACATGTCCACAAGTCTGACAATTTCCAGTCATCTCTGCAGGCGTTTCTGCCATTGTTTGTTCTGTTTCTTTCATAAATAAAATGTCTGCAGAGTTATGACAAAGCAGTGTTTTCTGTCTCTTAGCTTAAAGAATATAAAACTCCTCGTGTGTATTAGACAGCTGCAAAAGTTCATCTGATACTTACTAAAGTGTTTTACACTTTCTGTAGACATCTATGGGGCTTTCCCACTCTGATGTTAAGGATCTTGTGTTCTTACTATGAAAATCTATGCCACTTAGAGACAAAGGACCATCATTCTGATTGATGTCCAGTAGGAGAGCTTGTTTGGGTCTCTCCGTAGTCTCGTCTGCTTTGCTCCTCTGACCAGGAATCTATCCTGATTCCTTCAAACCTACTCCATCTTATGTATAGATACATGCAGATTCTGAGTGATAATGAGAATGAAGTTGGCAAATTGATGCATTGTGTTATTTACTGCTACTGTCCAAATACAACCTGAAGGTCGAAAAAGACCTAAAATATCATAAAGTCCAACACCATACTGATGATATTTGAATACTTGGCCAACTTATAGGTGAGTTCCTAACCAAAGAGAAGCAGTCAATTCCATCTCTATACAGTTCCCACAGATCTAAAGTGCTTTATAATTAAAATTATCCTGGATTATCTTTGAGTTATACCCTACATATTCTTGTATCTGACTTATTATTATCTCTCTTAATATTATCTCAAGATTATCCTCACAAAAGTATAGTAAATTAGGTATCATTATCTCCATTTAATACACTTTGAAAACAAGACTCAAGAAGCTTAATTTTCCCAGGCCTGTACTAGCAGGGAGTGGCTGAGCTAAGATTCCAAAGATCGAAGTTTGCACAAAAGTCCATGCTTTCCCATTTCGTTCCTTTGGACCCGAAATTTCTTTTTGTCAAGGCTATTACTCAATCCAGGAATTATCGCCCCTTCTTTCAAGTATTTTGCACCTGAGATTTTTGGAATTCTACTCAATATTCTCCTCTGAGTGTGTGCTTTTTAAGTCTATTTCTCTTTCTGATGTATGACGTTCAGAAATTACCGCCGGAGTGGTCTGATCAGGAAAAAGTAGAAGAAAATCATGACCTCTCTTAATTATATCCATGGAACATAGAATGCACTTTTTGATTTTTTTGAGGTAACTTTGGTAATTAACATTGTATGTTTCATACGGACAACATTACAATTTGCTGAATACACTACAGCGTGCTCACCACCTCAGGTCTAGTTTCTATCTGTCACCACACAGGTGACACCTTTTACCCATTTTACTCTCCCCACACACCACCACCCCTGTGGTAACCACCTGTTTATTCTCTGTATCTATGTGTTTTGTTTGTTCATTTATTTTTTTAAATTTTTATATGCCACATTTGAAGCAAAAGCATGCATATTGTCTCTCTTTGGCTAACTTATTTCAGTTAGCATAACACCCTCAAGGTCTATTCATGTTGCCAGTAATAAGATTTCATATTTCTTAATGCTGAGTAGAATTTCATTTCTATATATTTATATATAGCATATATAAATGCACACATATATAACACATCTTTATTCATTCATCTATCAAAGAGCACTTAGGTTGTTTTCATCTCTTGGCCATTGTAAATAGTGCTGCAATGACCATAAGGGTGCACATATCTTTCTGATACAGCATTTTCATATTTTTCAGATAAATACTCGGAAGCATAATAGCTGGATCACAGATCATATGGTAGTTCTATTCTATGGAGGAGTCTCCATATGGTTTTCTGTAGTGGCTACACCAATTTACATTCCCACCAACACTGTATGAGGACTCCCTTTTCTCCACATCCTCTCCAACACTGGCTATTCTCAAAAAGACAAGTAGTAACAATTCTAGCCAGCATAGATGATATCTCATTTTGGTTTGATTTGTGTTTCCCTAATAATTAATGATGTCAAACATCTTTTCACATGCCTGTTGGCCATTTGTATGTCTTCTTTGGAAAAATGTTTATTCAGATCTTCCACCCATTTAAAATATTTTTTTTATTTTGTGGGGGGAGGTAATTAGGTTTATTTATCTGTTTTTTTTTTTTAAATGTAGATATTGGAGATTGAACCCAGGACCTCATGCATGCTAAGCATGTGATCTACCACTGAGCTATACCCTCCCCTTTCCTCTGCCCATTTTTTTAATCAGGTTTTTTTGTTGTTGCTGAGTTGTATGAACTTTTATATAGTTTGACTATTAATGAATATTAATAAGTCTTCTGTCTTCTTGGTTGCCTTCTTTATCATTATTTAATGTCCATCTTTGTCTCCTGTTACGCTGTTTTGGTTTGAAGTTCTGTTTTGTCTGATATGAGTATGGCTACACCCACTTTCTTTTGACTGCCATCTCCTTGGAGTATCGTCTTCCATCCCTTCAACTTTGAATCAGTGCTTGTCCTTAGAACTGAGAGGAGTCTCCTTGAGGCAGCATACAGTTGGGTCTTGTTTTCCAACTCATCCAGCTACTCTGTGTCTTTTGATTGGTGAATTCAATCCATTTACGTGTGAGATGATTATTGATTTATGAGGACGTAATGCTGCCATTTTATCTTTTGTTTTCTCTCTCTCTCTCTCTCTCACACACACACAGAAGGTGTAAGAAAATTCTGAAATTTCAATAGCAAAAAATTATCTTTTCATGTTTGACTCTTTGCTCCATGAGGGACAGCACTAAAACTTAGTATTTTTTTCCCCCTGTGAACCTACTTTAGAAAACACCTCTAGATTTTAGTATTTAAAACTGCAGATCATGAGGGCATATGTAAGGGATATTTAAAGTTATATATTATAGAAGATTTTTTCTCTAGAGGGTTGCTGCAAAGGTAGTTTAGCTCATTAGTGACTGCCCAGATATCCCTGGGGGATTGTAGTTGAGAATTATAACGCAAATGGTTCCCATAACTTGGAATGAATTATTTTGAATATTTAAAGGTAACTCCTCACTACAGATGCTTTATGGTATAATGAGACCTTAACTCTACCTGATTAAATGCAGTGGTAAATTAACATTACTGAAAAGTACTAGAGTGACATGAATTATTTTCCAAATGGGCACAATGGCAAGAATTTCTATTTGATTATGGCTACAAAAAAAAAAAAAAAAAAAAAAAGAGTACGAATGACAGGTCAGCAAGCTCTCCCATAAGACTGCACTATCTTGGGAGCTATTGACAAATCCTCAAGGTGATGGATAAAATTCACTGGGACAGAACATAACGATGCATAAATGCAGAAAATGGTGACTCACTGCTGTATCTTTGACTTTTAAAGATTCAAGAAACAATGCTGAGTAGCACATAACAGAGAAATGAAGAGCTTGCATCATGGTTTGTACCACATAATAGCCCTCCCTTAGCTATAGGGGATACGTTCTAAGACCCCGCATGGATGCCTGAAACCAAGGATAATGTCGAACTCTAAATATACTATGTTTTTTCCCATACTTACATACTTATGATAGAGTTTAATTAATAAATTAGGCACAGTCAGAGATTAACAATAACTAATAACAGAATAATTTTAACAGCATACTGTAATAAAAGTTATCTTAGGTCACCATAACCTTAGCATATGATTTTTTTCTTTGCTTATTAGGTGGAACACTTTCACCTTTTTCACTGAAAGGAAGCACTTTATGGCTTCTCTGTGGCATATCTGAATTGCCAGCATCACTGCTCTTGAGCTTTGGGGCCGTTATTAAGTACAATAGGGTTACTTGAACACAAGCACTGTGAACACACAACGGTCGATCTGATAACCGAGATGACTGCTAAGTGACTAACCAATGGGAAATGGTGGACAAAGGGATGGCTCCCATCCAGGGTGGGATGGTGTGAGATTTCATCAGGCTACTCTGAACAGCGTATTTAAAATGCATGAATTACTTATTTCTGGAAATTTCCATTTAATATTTTTGGGTGGTGGTTGTTTGTAGGTAAATGAACCATGGAAGCAAAACCTTGGATAAGGGGGTACTATTTATTACCTTCTATTTTTTTCTTAGTTTCTCTGTGTGTTTGTCTTGAGTTCACAGCTAGATTTCAAGCACATTAAGGGCCACGTCATAGGAGTATAACGTGTCATACTAGGGCTTACACTGGGCACATCCTTACATGCTTTATGGAAATTAAGTCAGTTACTTTTCACGATTACCTCATCAAGTAGGTTTTCCTACTGCCCCATTTTACTAGATGAGGAAACTAGAGAAACAAGGAAATAAGTAAAACCTGTCCAGGATCACACACAGTTCAATAGCACGGCTAGAACTTGGACCCAGACATTCTGACTCTAGAGGCCATGACCATCACCACCATGCAAGATCATTTCCTGTCCTCCTGTGTCCCTTCCCACTCCACTCCCAGCCACATGCTGGGCAAAGAGGATTTCTTGAATATGTTCTTCTTGAATGAAATTCTTGCCAACAAAGAAAAATCCCTGTTTTTCTCTCATTTTCTTGTAATTCCCTCCATCTCTACCTCAAAGCCTCCTATTAGATGCAAGTACTCACACTTCCCAAACTCATGCTCATCGGAAATGCCAATTAAGTCTCACATGTGATGCCTGGAGAGTTGTGTTCAGAAGGATACTTTGGCTGCATCCTGGCTCAGCAAACAATCGTACTTTAATCGACTTGCACTCTCTGCCATGGGTATAGGATCAAGGAATTGTACTATATATACACCAGGGTTATGCAGTAAAATCCTGTCTGCCTCCCCCTCTCAATGCCCCGAGCCCAATCTTCCTCCTATGCTATACTTTCTTCTATAAAACAATACATAGGAAATTGCAGTGCAGTTTAGTAGGATAAATGCAGCTTTAGAATGACCAGATCTAGGGTTAAATCCTGTCTTTATACTGGTATATATGTTTAAAAAAAATAACATTTTTAAAAGCCCTCAGCTTCTCTATCTGAATAATGTGTAGCACTTATAATGAATTAATATAAGAAGGCAGGGGACAGGAAGCTTCTTCTGCAAAGGCTAGACAGTATATATTTTAGGTTTTATGGGCCAGAGTTAGCTGATGCCTGAAATAAGGAAATAAGAAAGCAAATCCTAAGCAGTCAAGAATGGTAATTTTCTTCAGTGCTTACAGATTTGGTTTTTTATTATAAGACATTGAAATAGTCAAATTATTTCATTTTAAAATGTTGACATGGCTTGGTAATCTATAATTATTATTAATGCCTCAATATAAATATGTCAATCATACTTAGGAATAACAAATCCCACAGCAGGTAGATTAAAATATCTTGATTGTGTAATTCATCAGCAATGTTTTTTACAACCCATACCTACCAACGCAGATTTATAAATTATACACAACTCCATGATTGCATTTTGTACCTTATAAAACATACACAAAATAGAAATTACTTAAGAATAAGTGAAGATTCACAGAAGCACTCGTGTTACCTTCCTACCTCCCCTGGAAGACTAGGGACCACTGGGGAGGAGAATGAACACTTTGTGTTGTTAGTTGGACAGGGGTTTTGGGTATCCAGTCCTCTCAATGAGTCTGTACAAGAGGTATTATCAAATTATTACCCTATTTTACTACTGAAAGCATCAACGAGTAAATAACTCCTAATTCTACAGGTAGCAATTAGAATACAACTCTGTATAAATCCTAAAACCTTGTGCTTCTTTGATAAGATAATAGGAGAAAAACAAACTGAAGCATCACGTAGAGGGACCATGTCTGGAGGGAACATCAAAGGAATGACCTTCCAGGGGCAGGTCCATCATAGGGGAAGTCTGAGTTCTGTAAAGCTCGTGCTGGGAAGGACTTGGGTGGTGGTGTGTTGGTAAATAGTAAACTACCATTCCCCTGGAGGAAATGAGGGATCCCCGACTCGTAGCATTTGTCAGTTACCAAGATGTGCACCATAGGCCCCCGTGACCCCCGAGGGGCTGGCTCTACCGCCACTGAATTTGGGACAGGCCATCTGGGTCCAAGGATGAAAGAGGACCAGATCTGAGGGAGGTGTTCAGACAGTAAGACCACCTTTGCTTTGCTTACTCCCAAGTAACAGAGTTGCCACTTAGATGTGGGGCTTCTCCCCTCCCTAAGGATGGGCACCAAAAGTCCAAGGAAGGAAGGGAAAACAGGGTGTCAGGTGTTCCTTAACTCTATTTACTTGAGATGAGAAAAGGCTGTTTAAATAGCCATATTTCATGGCCTTGAAACAGCATTGGGTCCGCTGTACATTACATAATTGATGGTTTCTCCTAGTTATTTCTCCAGGTGATTCTAATTTTTCACTGCACATGAAAGAAAAATAAGAGAAAGATTAATTCTCATCTTATGCATCCCAATGGATTTTTTCAATGCCATTGTTTCCGTACAAAGAAATATACACCAGGTACTTCATGCAATGTATCTTCTTGGAATTACCGTATTTACCATAGCCCAATACCATTAACACCAACCTGTAAAAAAGCAAGTGCTCAAATAACCTCAACGTCTAGATAACGTGGCCAGTCACTTCCAGAAAAAGCTAGAAACAAGTTAAAGCAACTTCCTTTTATTGTTCCTTTATTGTTGCATGATTGCGGAGGTGCACTTAAATGTTCATTTAACAAATGAAGTTGTTGAATGCCATGTGCCAGGACAGCCCGCCCCAATAGAGAGTCTGCAAATAGGTCACGGGATTTATCTTCACCCCATCCAGACACGGGATCGCACCCCGTTTCACGTCTAAGAGCTACTCAAATCTCGCACTACCAGCTCCAGGCCCTTGGGAGATAAAAACAACATACTCCATTGAAACGCAAAGGAAAACACATCTCCTGGTTTTTCCAAATCCTTTGCAAGGGGCCGATGAAGCAGAAAATCACAGAGTTATAACTGACACCTCTACCAGTCTGCTGGTATCACACCTCCCTGCTCTTACTTGTAAAGAGATGGATGATTTCCAAAGTATTTTTGAAATGAATCTCTAATATGGAATCTCAGAGTTGGAAGTTGTCTCAAAGCCATCCCACCCAAATGCTGCCAGGCCTTGAGTGCCCTTGACATCACTCTGCCTGCAGGTCTCACTATAACCATGTGCGGTGGGAAGGACCCGGGCTGGTGTCCCCATTTCACAGGTGAAGAAACAAGGCCTCATGGACAGCCAGTGGCAGAGCCTAGAGGGGAGGTCAGGTCTCTGGGTTCCTGGGCAGGACTGGTCCTTCTCGCAAATCCCAGATCACCATGTAGACAGAAGAGTCATTGACCTGGATCTTCCCCCACTCTTATGAAAATGCCCAGGGCCTCCCAGTCTTCCAGCAGCAGAGTGAGGAATCCCCAAACAGGGCAACGATACTGATCGGTATTCCCTGCACTGAATGCCCTTTAGCTCTATCCTCTCCCCCATCACATTCCACTGTCTGTGCCAAACAGAAGGTCTTGGAGCCCAGCAGTTGGGGTGGGTTTGACCTCCAGCTCCACCCCTCCCCGTTAACCCTGTGACCGTGGGTACGTCGCTTTGCTCCTGTCACTCTGTCCTCTCATCTGTGAAATGTGGTTGATACCTACTTCACAGGTGACTGCGAGCAGCCGGGTGAGACGAAGGAAGTAACACTTGTCTCTGCACTTGGCACTTAGGAAGCCCTCAGTGAACGCAAGCCACCTCCCCAGACAAACCTCCAGAGCATGAGATTGGCCATGTCCAGCCTCAAAGTCAGGGGAAGTCGTGACGGAAACCATGCAGCTTAAATCTCCTTCAAATGACTGGCAAATAAATGTTTTTCTAACTCCAGTATTAGTATCATCATTGAAATAAAATGTGTCGCCTTCACATGTCGCCTTGTGCAAAGACAGATCGGCTGCCCTCAAGGAGGAAAAAGAAGAAGTGGACAAGCAAGGATGAAGAGGAACGTTGGGTGAGGTTTAGCAGCTTTCTCTCCCCTCTGCCAATAACCAAAAGCTATTTTGTGTGGTTCCTCGATTCTAATCGTATATTTCTTGCCTTTCTCACTGAGTTCCCAGAGGGGAGCCTTCCTATTGTTGACATTTAATAATGCCAAACAATAATCGACGGCTCATTAGGCCGGAGGAGGCCGGGGGACGTGTTCAGCGTCGCCTGCCTCTGGGTAGGGTCCCGTTTAAACCATTTTACGGAGGAGGAGGCGCTATGCTATTTTTAAAGCTGTTGTGAGAAAGAAAATTCACAGCCTCTGCTCCAAACATGAGTCAAAGATGACGAAGGCCTGATAATGCTGCTTTGTGTGCAGGCTAGGAAGGCTGAGGACGGGGGTCTCAGAACTTGAGCTTGACCTTGAAAGAGGGTAAGACTCAGAGAAGCTGAGAGGAGGCAGGGGTGCCTCTGTGTCCGCCCTGAGGGAGGAAAATGGACATTTTGCTCAGGGACTTGCAAGTGGATTCAATAAGTTACTCCTTGGGTTTCATTTTTTCCAGGTGCAAGTAGTTCTTTTGCTACAGAGGACAAGGTGGAAATACAATTTTCCCCATGTGCAGGGGGGAAACATATTCCCCAAGGAAGTCCTCTGTCTTCCCTCCATTCAGAGCTTTACCAAGCGGTATTCACACACGCTAACTGACACACTGCGGTAAATCCCCGTGTCCCTGCCCGCACCAGGCAGGCTTGGCCACTGCCAGCCGCAAAGCTCTCTATTATCTGCACATCCACAAGCTAGCTCTCTATCATCTGCACAACCTGCATCTCCAGTGGTAGCAAGTCACGCTGGACCCAGACACTTAGGGAACTGGGGGCCGGTGTTGGTATTTAGAAGCAGAGCGTCTGATAAACTGAATTTTCCACTCAACTCAGAGTTAAGTTCAATGCTTGACAGTGAAAATCTTTCAAGTAATGATTAAGTCCAATCTTCCATCCCAAAGGACAGGCTAGGGAAGGGAACTGAACCTTTTCTTGGTGGTCTAGGAAGCCACAGGTCCTTACATTTATCATTCATTTGAGCATCAAGTCTCATCACCTCACACTGCAGATAGATAAAGAGAAATGACAAGAAACTAGACAGATGTAGAACTGAGTCCATGATAATCTCAAGAAACCCAGAGAGACTATTGCTTTTCCCTGTTCTCTTCTTTTTTTAAGTCTAAATTTATGCTACCGATTTATTTTCATGTAACACATCTCATTGCCTTGAAAAGCAGTTAAAGAGAAAAAAAATAGTTAATTATGATTTTTAGAAGCTGGAGTGTGGTTAATCAAGACTTTACTGTATTTTACAATCTCCCCAAAAGTCAAGACCTCAACGTTGTTTTCTGTCTCCACCCACAGCCCATGGCGTGCCCAGTAGCTGGGAAGAGATGTCTCTTACTATAGCAATGCTTCATTTATCTGATGTGTATGAGGATAAGTTATTTTTTTCAGTAAGTGATACACCAACACTTGTTTAAGTTGTAATGATTTTGACTAAAGTTGTTTCAAATGCATCCTTGAACTCCCTGCCTTGTAGAACAAGCTTCACTTATGCTATAAAATCATGATACTTTTAAGAGGCTTATTGGTAGGTTGGGTAAGCCTCTCTAACCCCTGTTAGCCACTTAAAATATGCTATTTTACTGCAAAATGAAAAAATAAAAGATATCCAAGATTACCTGAATTAAATACAAGAGTAAACAGTTCTTTAAAAAGGACTTGAAAAGATCACATATGAATATGATGACCATGTATTTAATGTCCAACATATTTTATCTCTGGGCTCACGGTTATATCATATAAATGGACAGCACATGTATATTTGTGCCAACAAGTTTCTTCTTTGAATTCAGTCTGGCCCTTGACAGTATTCCAGATAGTTGGTTTATTTATCCATTCATCTCCTCTAAGGTGAGATGCCTTTTAGCTAAGCCCTTTCTATGTGCAAAGCTTTGTGCTAGGCATTGGAAGTATGTCAAATGGAAAACACATACACACACACACACACACACACAGAAATAGATCGTAGTAGTTCAGGCTGCCAGAATCACTTAAGGGCTTTGATTCACCCTCCCCAACAGATCGGTTAGCCCAAATGTTGGAACTGACCATGGGCTACAACAAGAATTCAAAGGAGAGGGTTATTAGCCGAAGAAAATGTAACAGCAGCACCAGAGCTGGGAGACAAAATATTTGGGGGTGGGGAGGGGGGCCACCTGAATTCTTTCATTCTTGGGGGTTCACACGGTCTTGTTAGGCATCGAACATCAAAGTCTTTGAGACAGAGGTCAGGAAATTGAGTGTTTCAAGCCTCATTAAAGAGTGTGACAATTATAGGAAGAGAAAGAAATGTACTGAACAGAAAATAGGCCGGAACACTTATCCCCAGATACAAATGACTACGTAGTTACCTTGAGGTGTTAAAAAATAACTGTCATCTGGGGGAAAAGACCCTGTCACGGAGAGGCGGCCTGCACAGTGAGCCTGGCCGATTTTTGCAGAGAGCAGAATGTGGAAGGAGGCTGAAGAAGGTTCCGTTAAGAGCCAGGATTCACTCTGCTGAGGGCTCTCTGGCATGGGCTTGGCAGTCTGATGATCAGCTCTTCTGAAAGGGAGTCTGGCCAGCCCCTCCTCTGGAAGCGCACCCTCTGTGATGCTGCCTCGGGCAGCCCCGAGCTCAGTCCCAGCCAGATGCCACGAGAGCCGCGAGATCCAGAGACAACTGAAGGGCTCTCTGACGCTTCTGTGAACGGCAGCCTGGTCTCATCTGCCTGACTGTGGTCACTCTGAATTAATCCCTTGACATTTTGGCTGGAAAAAGATTCTAGACAATAGCTTCCAGTGTTGCTCTGGTTGCAGCCAAGGGGGTTCCTCTGCCTACCCGAACATGCTGGGGAAACGGGGACGAGATGAGGAGTCTGGTGGTCACAGCAGGTTCTGATTCTCACCCTTGGTGATTTTTCTCTCAGCTCAGATTCTGGAGGTGGGGTGCTTGCTTCTGCCACCGGCGCTCACAGAGCCAGCGAGCTCACGGTTCCCTCTGCACACACATGGACCGCTGCACGGAGAACCCCCTTTCCCTTTGTTCAGCTGATGCAGGCCTGGAGATTTCAAAGGGAATCTTTTCTATAAAATGGGAAAGAAAATGAACCTGGAAGAATGAAATACCCACAGAGGCAGAGATAAGTGAGTTCTATAGAACTCAAGTCCCAGTCATACCACCCACCAGAATAATGAAGGGAACTTAAATATATATTCCCAGACTCCTACACCAACTCATAAATGAAACTTTCAAGGGATAAAGCCTATGAATCACCATGAAAATCCTCAGATGATGCTTCTTCAGCCAGCACTATCTTTGGACCAAAATTGGGAACCCCTGCTCTAGTTCCCTAATCTTATCCAACTTACTCTAGCCTAATCATCACTGATAAAATTTTGTTTTATAGCAGCTGACAGCATCCACACCCTCAATACAAAGTGATGCATGAAACTGTAGATATGTTATTACAAGCCAAGTCCCTTTTTGGGTAAATAATAAAATGTACCCTGTCTCAAAAGCATATATTGATATTCTTCCCATGAATAATGTCAAAAAAAGTGATAGAATCTTAACACTGGAAAGATTTTATAGATCAAACTTTTACATAGTGAAGGAATTTGTCGTTGAGCATTCTTAATTCTTAGGCACCTGGCCTCAACATGACTATTTCAAGTATTCCTAAGCTTTGCAATTTCAAACGTTTCTCTATCCATCTTGATAGCTCAACCTGATGACCTGTTCTTTGTTATACTGAGCTCGTATATCTCTTAAAACTTTCTCATATTGGTCTTGTTTTTGCCCTCTTCGGTAACCGAGAACAAGCTGACAACGTTATGACAACTTCTCAAATACCTGAAGACCACAGGTATGTTGAAATGTATCTTTTTAATCATCCCTTTTCCCCATAACCTTTTACACAAACTACTATCAAGCCATCCCTTACTCATCTGGAATTACTTCTGGCCTGAACACGGAACTTTCCAGGTATTTTGAGTCTTAGGGATAATCTGCATTTAGGTGTATTATCTTAGGTAGTCAGCCTATGATGACTGTGCAACCCTGAAATCTCAGGGGCTTATATAGTTTTTTTTTTTTTTTACAAAGATTCTTTTTTGTCCTTTTGTATGTATTTTCTTTAAGTCTGACTCTATAAATACATGTTTCTGAACACCATGTTTTTTTAATTGAAGTACAGTCAATTACCATGTGTCAATTTCTGGTGTACAGCACAGCGTCCCAGTCATGCATATATGTACATATATATTCATTTTCCTATTTTTTTGAATTAAAGGTTATTACAAGATATTGAACATAGTTCCCTGTACTATACAGAAGAAACTTTTAAAAAATCTATTTTTATATATAGTGGCTAACATTTGTAAATCTCAAACTCCCAAATTTATCCCTTCCCACCCCCTTTCCCCAGTAACCATAAGATTGTTTACTATGTCTGGAGTCTCTTTCTGTCTTGTAGATGAGTTCATTAGTGTCCCTTTTTTTTTAGATTCCACATATAAGTGATATCATATGGTATTTTTCTTACTCTTTCTGGCTTACTTCACTTAGAAGGACGATCTCTAGGTCCATCCATGTTGCTGCAAATGACTTTATTTTATTCTTTTTTATGGGTGAGTAGTATTCCATTGTATAAATATACCACAATTTCTTTATCCAGTCATCCGTCAATGGACATTTAGGTTGCTTCCATGTCTTGGCTATTGTATATAGTTCTGCTATGAACATTGGGGTGCAGCATGTATCTTTTTGAATTAGGGTTCCCTCCAGATATATAAGCTGAAGTGGGATTGCTGGATCATATGATAGGTCTATTTTTAGTTTTTTAAGAACTCTCCATACTGTTTTCCATAGAGGCTGCTCCAAATTACATCTCTACTAACAGTGTCTTTTTCCTCTCCTACTTTTAATCCACTAAAATTTCAAGATAGTGTGACAAAACTTCTCTTTCTTTAGGTAATTGCCATAGCCTTCCCATTTTATAAGGCCCTAATGACTTCACACAACTTAAATTGTATTTGTTGTCATTTTTTTCCATATGGATAATGGGTATTTTGGGGATATTGTATAGAAGAGGTTATCATGTTGGGAGAGGATTGGAGAACACTTCTAAATCTAAAATTCTCACTAATGCATTCAAGAAGATAAGAGGGAATTGAAATTAAGCTTCTCCCCGAGCAGTTGGTGAAAGCCATTCTTTTTCTCCTGAATTTTGGGACCTTTGCCCATCTGTTTTCCAGCACCTATCCCACTTGCCATGATTTCTGAAAGATTATCAGTAGGTTATATACAAACCAGTATGATTTTTATAGCAGAAACTATCTTTCCCTCCTAGGTAAAACAACAAGCTTTCATTTCCTTTACCTAAATGCTACCAAAGGAAAGAAGCTATTTAATTATTTGTCTTTTAAAACGTGTTTTTTATTGCATTTGCAAAGGTTTCCAAGGAACACATCTAGTGCTTAATTGCTTGTAGCTGGGGAATACAATTATTCTTCTAGAGTCTCCCAAATATTTATTGTGATTGCCTCCACTGAGGTTTCAGGCACATACCACAAAGATTGAAACAAATTGAGCCCAAACCCCAAAGCTATTAAATGATGGCAGATCCGCATTGAAACACAAGGGTAATGTCAAGCCTTTGACACTGGGGGGAGGAAGGGTGGTTAATGCATTTTTCTGTGCTGCAAGGAAAACCTGATTGACAGAATTCATTCTTTGTCACATAATTATCTACTTCTTTGTTGACCCATCTGGCCCCCTTAAACCATGTGCTAATACTGTCATAAAACAATCAGATTAAATGGGTCTTCTGGTGATCAATGGTTAATATGGTTTCATGCAAATTATTCTTAGACTGTGAAGCCTTTCCTGTTAAAAGGATAAACATGGGACTTTTCCCAATATTTGGGTGTGTGGACTAGAAATCATAAAGTCTTTTGGCATCTTTTTGACAGGCATCTTTTTTTTTTACAGAGCAATCTTCAAACTTAAAGGCTCCTGGGTAACTTCTTGCTTTTATCTGACATCCGTTATAGATATAAAACGGTCCATCACGAGCTGTTTTTTACCACCTGATCTCTACATAAAGCCACACAGAAGCTCTTATTGTTAGACTAAAAATCTTATCAAGAGGAAATAAATTAAGGAATTCTAAAAGAAGCCAATGGCCATGGTTGTTAAAGAAAGGGAAGAGAGATCAAACCCCAGTGATTTTAGAGTTCCAGAATTCAGCAGAAAAAGGGCCCTGGAGTTGCCAGAGGGACAGCACTTTCCCACAGGAACTCCAGCTCTTCTATCTCCTCCACGGCTCTTGATTTCCATTCTCGATACCCTGATTCAGAACCTCGTTACCCTGCAGCACTGACTCCTCTTCCTACAGCACAGAGCTGATCACGTTGCTCCCCTATCTCAGCTTCTTTGATCATTTCCCATTACCTATAAAGTTCCCATTTCCAAGGAAGGCATGAACATCTTCCATGTTCTCATCCCTACCTACCCCTGGCTTGTCTACTTAATGCATTCTTCATACACCCTAAAACACTCTCCCGGATCATGATAGGCTCGTTCATATCTCTGTCTCTTTACCATGAATGCTTTCCTCTCTCCAGTTCTCTTCCTCACAGTTTCTTTTGTTAAATCCTATTCAACCACACTTTGGAGAACAGCTTGACATTACCAAGTAAAGCGAATTATGTGCATACCTTCTGACCCAACAGTTTCATCCTCTAATAGTCACTCAAGAAAAATGTGTACACTTGTCAACCCAGAAGTATGTAAAAAATATTCATAGCATCGTTATTTGCAAGTGCCAAATACTAGTGGAAAGAATCAGTTTTCACCAACAGGATAGTGGATAAACTGACATATACATGGAATGAAACACCATAAAGCAAGGACAAGTAATGAAGAGTTACAATATGCAACAACGCTGACTGTGCTGAGAAACAAAATGTCCAGTAAAAGAACCCAGCATTAAAGAATACCCACTGTGTGATTCTATTTATATCAAGTGCAAGTACAGATAAAACAAGTCTGTGGTGTCACATGTTGGAACAGTGGTTACTTTTAGGGAAAGAGGAGGGATAGTGATTGTGGGGAGGAGTGACAGCTACTGGGTGCTTGAAATATTTGACTTCAGAATAACTCATCCACCTGTACACTTAAGGTTCGTATACATTTCTGTATATAGGTTATTCATCATGAAAAGGTCTTTTTTAATTGCTTTTTATTTTTCAAAGTAAAAGTCAATTACTGCCCTTTCCATAAAATCTCAGCTAATCTCTCCTGTTCAGAGTTAGTTTCCCTCTTTCTCTGAGTCTCCTATGGGCCTGATTTTTCTCTCAAGGCATTGAATGAACATGCCTTGAATTTTAGGCATGATGATTACATATGACATGGGTTAAGTAATTTTTAAAGAGACCTTTTTAAAATTAATACAACAGATGGAGAAAATTGAACAATATAATGACGTTGTTTAAATCTGGGTTTTGGTTTGACCCCTCAACTTAACAATGGTGCATAAACAATTATCCTTACTAGATCATTCTGCTGAAGTCAAATTTCTCTCCCTCCCACTCGCCCCTGATCCAACTGTGCAATGGCATTTTTTGTTTTGTTTTGTCTTTTGGGTGAAACAGGGTGCAATATGGCGTCTGTTTCCAGATACTGGAAAGCAATGAGCAGAGCCACCCTAGCAAATGAAGCATGTCACCAATGACCCAAGGTTGTGCCTTCAAAATATTTACAGGGACATGGTTTATGAAAACCAGCTAAGCCATCTCCCAGAGCTCAGCAGTGACATTCAGTCCTTAGCTCACATTTTCCAGGGGCGTGGAGTGAAGCTGTCAGTTTCATCTATACTTAGCAAACCCAGATCTGCAGGAAGGCTTTCCATTGCTCCCATCCTCAGGATCAGCTGTCCTTCTGCAGCAAAATCATTTCATTGCCTCTTGTAACCCCACATGGCCAAGATACCAGCTTCCCAGGGGCACTTGTAAACTGCCTTGAAGCCATTTAGTCTTGACCCTCTTTCCCAGAGCAAACAGTCCTCCTGAGACTGAGTTTTTCATGAAGTCATGGAGCAGTCCTAGATGGCTACATCACTTACTCTCTGTCCTCCAGCAGACTGTCTTCCCTCTACCCTGCACCTGCCTTGACACACAGGTACTATGAGCTTACTAAAGACAAACTGGGTCACTCCCACAGCACTCTGACCATTGTAGATGGTTGTTTCTTGACCAACCGGATGAAATATGGAAAAGTAAGGAAATCATTTTTCATTCCCCTGCTAGTTCTTCCAAGTATATGAAATGGGCCTCTATTCTTCTGAACCAAAAAGATACTCTCAGCTTTTCAATGTCCCAACTGCAATTTTTTCTTTACTCAACTCTAACTTTATTTTAATTTTTTAACATTTTTTATTGAGTTATAGTCATTTTACAATGTTGTGTCAAATTCCAGTGTGGAGCACAAATTTTCCATTATACATGAACATAAATATTTTCATTGTCACATTTTTCTTTCTCTGTGAGCTACCACAAGATCTCGTGTATATTTCCCTGTGCTATACCGTATAATCTTGTTTATCTATTCTACATATGCCTGTGAGTATCTACAAATTTTGAGATCCCAGTCTGTCCCTTCCCACTTCCTTCCCCCTGGCAATCACGTTTGTATTCTATGTCTATGAGTCTGTTTCTGTTTTGTATTTATGTTTTTTGTTTTTTGTTTTTTTTTTTTTAGATTCCACATATGAGCGATCTCATGTGGTATTTTTCTTTCTCTTTCTGGCTTACTTCACTTAGAATGACATTCTCCAGGGACATCCATGTTGCTGCAAATGGCATTGTGTTGTTGTTTTTATGGCTGAATAGTATTCCATTGTATAAATATACCACTTCTTCTTTATCCAGTCATCTGTTGATGGACATTTAGGCTGTTTCCATGTCTTGGCTATTGTAAAAAGTGCTGCTGTGAACATTGGGGTGCAGGTGTCATCCTGAAGTAGGGTTCCTTCTGGATATGTGCCCAGGAGTGGGATTACTGGGTCATATGGTAAGTCTATTCCTAGTCTTTTGAGGAATCTCCATACTGTTTTCCACAGTGGCTGCACCAAACTGAATTCCCACCAGCAGTGTATCAACTCCAACTTTAAATGAAGGAAGGAAGGAAGAGGACTTTCAAAGTTGCTCTTAACCATGCCCCTGCACAGCCTGGAAGTATGTTTTCAGTAGCCAAGATGTGATCTTCAGAGTATTTAATCAATACATAAGAAATGTTCATTCAGGCTTTCAAGAATATTATCTTGTCTGCCCCTTGTTGCCTATTTTTGTAGAAACATATATTGTGGTTAGAAAACCTAATGTCATAGAATTCGGCCTGACTGGTCAAATATTTCACCGTCAGAGAGCCAATGCCAGCATCCACATTAGTCTGCTGTTACTCCATCATCAAGATACTATGCAATTGATTGTAAAACAATCAATCACTGCCTAATTCTATCAGCCCAACACTTTGTGTCATATCAACATGGTCACTTGAGTTCAGGTCTAGCACACTTCACTGCAGTTATACAGAACAGTGAGAGTTAATTGGCCAGTATCCCACTTACTGGAGCCCTAGTCCACAGCTCTGCAGATCTTCAGGGCAAAAGGAATATGAAGTAATTTTTCGGGGACAGTAGAGTTTCTCTGACGATCAAATCTGATTTGCTGTTTGACACTTGCAACTCAAGCATTAGAGTTTAATTCTTTTATCTCAGCTGCAGCCCTCTCTTAAATCTGTGGCTTTTGCTTGAGATTGAGGTAGTTTCCTGGGCGGGGTCCCAGCCAGCAGAGGCATCACCCAAGAGAGTGTAGTGAGCAGTTCTCAGATGATGGGAAAAGGTAGACAAGAATGCTCAGCAAGTATTAGTCAAATGAATAAATAAACGGGGATAACAAGGAAAAGCATGCGGATACTGGGATCTGAGATGGGGGGAGGGGAAGGTGGGGCCAATGGAGGGGGAAAAGGAGGAGGAGTGGACATAATTAAAAACCTAAATAGGAATAACATGGCTTGAAGATAAACTTGGTATATTCTGTAGTTGACTGTTGACTCATCTTAAGGAACTACAAAGACTTGATTCATTAAGGAGAGAGTAGATACTCTCTAGTTTTCTTTTTTAACATCAAATGCATTTTTTTTCTTTCAAATTAGAAACTCATTGTGAAAAACAATGTAATTCTCAGCTAAGCATAATACTGAGGTAACCAGGTTCTGTGACTACTGAGAAGCCATGCTAACGGACGGCTCGAATGCTTTGATCAACAGTGCACTACGATAGCCACTTATGTCCTCTCTTCTCTCGCCATTCATCACAACAAGTTTCCATGTATCATTATTTTCCACACAAATAACTCTACAAGAAAAGCCCCTTTAGAAATGAAAAAACAACAACAAAAACCCCAAAAAACCATAAGCATCTCTTTTCTTTTATTTTTACTCTCATACCAAGAGCAGCTAGGTATCCTCTCCTTCAAATTCTCTCTTAGAGGTTCATCAACCTGGGCTGCATTTGTAGCATGAACTTCATTTTTTTTTCAGTTTCATGGTTTTATTAACACAAATACAATGTGCACACACGCTGTCTATTCATTTTCTTCGCTGCGCAGCCTGGCATTGAGATTGGTGACTCTGGTGGCCAGGTGGGCCGCTCTCCACAATGGCTTTGCAGTTCTTGGAAGAGACGTTGTGAGCAATCTCAGCACAGTAAGATTTTTGTTGCACATTAGCAGCACTTCAAGCTCCTTGACACTGTGAACTAGGAACTTCCGGAAGTTAATTTTGACATATCAGTCTGGCTGGTGAACTACTCGGTCCTCTTTTTAACAATCTTGGGCTTCACAAGGGGTCCGAGGGATGACTGCCGCTTCTGTAGGCAGCACCGAGGAAGAGATGCACCATGAACTTTAGAAGGGAGTACAGTATGATACTGGTTGGTCAACTGCTGCCTTCCAGATATATGACGTTGAACTATAAACCCTCAAATCTTTATCTGATAAGTTTACATGCTTTGCTGAACATAATACAGATCCAGCAGAAATAGTAAATCATGCTAAGATTAAATTTGGTGTCAATAAAGCTAGTTTAGACAGATCAGAAACTTAATCTATTAGTTTCATACGATAGTTATCAAGGCACATAAGCCTTAATGTGTGTAGGATCAGGGTAGGGACAGGGACAGCACTGACTGGCTTGAAAGGTACCTTGTCACCTGAAATAGAAGACGATTACATCATGGTCCAAAAGGGTGTTGTTAGTTCCAAGCTTCCCTGATGTTTTTGAGGATCCCTTCTGCTGGACAGTAGGAGTCACCAGGCAAAGGCAACGCATGAAGTCAGGGAGGATGGCAGCCTCAGAGTTTTGGGTGGTCCATTTAATTTGGAAGAAGACCTCTGTCAGTGGCTGGCACTAAGGGAGATGGCATCCAGCTGCCAAGTTACAAGCAATGTCAAGGGCTAGACATGCTGACAAGATCCCCGTCGACTAGGCTGGAGTTCAAGGCAAGTCTCCAAATCCAGCAGCGGAACCGAAGTACCAAGCAGAAATAAAGAGATGAAACCCATCCTAGAGACTGTCCCACACAGCAGGCTGAGACTAGATGGACAGAAGGACAGACTGCTGCTCATTGCAGGGAAGCCAGACTGATGGGCACACAACCTAGAGGAAGTCCTGTCAGAACTCACCTATGACTCGATCAAGATTGGCAAAGGAACTTGCTAGAACAGAGCCTAGGGGCTTAAAGCGAGAACAGTGCAGATGAATGGACCTGAAGAGAGCAGAAGTAGACCCTTAATAAGTAAGGGTTGGATTTCATCTCAGCGGTAAAATTGGATCTTGTTCTTTGACAGTCACTTGGGATCTGAATTAACCAGTTTTTTCATCTACCCAGTTAATTATGCCAGTTACTTCCTTTGCCCCAATGGCTTCAAACTAAATAAAAGGCTTAAATCAGTTGCTCAAACATTCTATTTCCTCAGGTATGCAAAGAAAGTGAGTGGCAAAGGCTGGATCACGATCCCCTTTCTGAGAGGTGGGCATGGCCAAGTGGCCCTGTTTGCCATGCAATGTGGTGATATTCGAGGGGAATATCCTTCCATCCCCAGTGCGTACCCTCAACTGAGCTGCCAATGTCGGCACTCCCACCCCTCAGGGTTTAACTCTTCCAGATTCTTTTCCCGGAATCTTATCTCAAAGGCAATTGTTGGAATACAAATTGACTTGTATGTTACTGAATGATCAGAGGTTTTTTTCTCCCAGTATCAGGAACCTGTCAACAGATGAGAATGGGAACTTGGGATCTGAAAGCAGCAGTTTTGAAAGGGAGTAAATGATGGAGAAAAATAACAAAGGTGCTCGAGTTTATCTAAAATATTGAAACTGCTCAGACTCCCACTGATCTGGGCTTATGGTACATCCTCTCAAACAACACCCTCCAATTAAAACAACAACAAAGCTATGTTCCTACGAGTTTAATTTTTAATACATTCCAAAAATATTTTGTCAAGGCCATTCCAGCTTCTGTATTCCTCCCCACTGCATTTCTCTTGACTGACCTCTCTTCTTCCCTCCAGTTCTGCTGCACTGAGCTGAAAAATGCCAGTCTCATTTTGCCATTTCTCTGCTCCAAGGTCCTTCAATGGTCCCAATTGCCTACAGCATACACCCTCAGTGTCTTAACGTGTTTCATAATGCCTTTCTCTTCCAGCTGCTGCTGACCCCCCTGGCTTCTTCTCCCACTGCTAAGGTGCCTCACATTGAATTTGTAACAGCACCGAAGTGCTTATAGTTTCCTGCACACATCATGCCAAGTCTTGTATTCTTGAATCTACCAGAACCACTAAACTCACAGAAATTGAGTACCACAGTATTATGGAGCAGGTGCAAAGTTCATGTAGAAGCAGGGGCCAGCCTCTGGGTGCAAGTGTTGCAGAAAACTGTGTTACAGCTCAACGTTATAGCTCAGTTGTGACAGCAACCTGGATCCCAGCAAGAGACCAAGCAGCACTCAGAGAATTGGAGAACTCAGGTTTATTACACCAGCTGGCCCAGAGGAAATAACACTCCAAGCTCTGGACCCCAGCGGTAAGTTTACACAGGGCTTTATAGGCTGCCAGTTTTACACTTTGCAACATCATATGCAAATAAAGTACAACAGAAGTTGACCAACCAGGAACAAGCTTTGTAGAAATAGACCAATCAGGAGTGAACTCCATGCAAATGAAGTACTACAAATGGACCAATCAGAAATTAAGGAAGTGGACCAATCAGAAGTGAGAGTAATAACCAATCAGGAGTGATGGAAATAACCAATCAGAAGTGAGCTCAGGGAACCAATAGAATTTTAGGGGTGAGTAAGCCGTTTCAGAGGCAAAAAGTGAGATAGAGCCTCTGGGCCAGGGAACCGGATGGTGCCCGCACGAGAGTAGTGGCCCTGCTTGGGGTGCCTGCCAGTCTTTTTATGGGGCTTCCCGCCTCACAGGTTTACATTGTCACTTTCCTTCTTGCCTAGAGAAGATCAGAGTCAGTGGGAAGACTCTTTAAAAATGCGCACATCAGAGGTCTCTTGGCATTATGAAGTGTTAATGGGGCCATTCACAGACTACCAAGGTAAACATGTAATATGTGCACGTTCATATACTTATGAATACATCATTATAATTCACATTTGACATCTGTGAGTATCCTTCAACACTATGAACAAAACGAAAACTGTAAAAATTCTTTCTGAATTTCTAGGGCAAATCTTTTCTGATACTCAGAAAGGCTCATTTAGTATAAGCAGCTGCAGGGAGCTTTTCCCAAAAAGAATTCCCGGATGACAACGCAAGTCCTAAGTCTGTCCGTTCTTCCTACTTTCAGAGTGATTTTCAGTGACCATGAGTTAATCAGTCTAGCAGGGCTGGACTCATATTTACCAAGCTCATGAGACTGATGTATAAATTCAGAAGGGCAATTTTTTTTTTCCTTAATAAGAAATATAACTGCAGAAGGAACTAGTCCATTTTAAATGCCACCCAACACACTCTTGCCCAGTATGCAAAGTATAATCAAGATGCTAGTTTATTAATTCGTAATGAGAATCAAAACTGCTGAGACATCAAACTACCAAGCCCTCTGCCTAGCACAGTTCTCCCTGTAGGCAGAGAGGGAGCAAATGAAGGAGTTTCTTGGGGAGAATGAAGTTTAATCAATAATAGTTAGCGGCATGATTTGAATGTTTAATAACATTGACCTAAAATAATGTGTTCACAGGACTGTCTTCTCTTAAGACTACAATGCCGGCTTCCCTGCCTAACATTTGACACTTGAATCCACATTTTTGTTCACTTCTGTAGGTTTTCTTGCCATGATCTTTTTAAGACACAGTAATAAATTCAGTAATTCAATTCTTGACAATCAAGAAGCCATTTTTCTCTTCACATTTCTGCTCCACTCCATTATGTGTTAATTCATAAACTGAGCCCTCAGAGATCATTTTATTTTTGCAATTTCCAAATCCTTAGGAAAAGGAAAACAAATCTGAATATTTCAAGAGCTCTTAAAAACCAATAAAAAGTTAAAATATCCTGGTAGAAAAAAAAAGATAAAATGTGAGGTGGCAACTTAAAAATACACCCCAAATTTATATAAAAAGATTTCTTCTCTCTAAGACCAAGAGAAATGCAAATTTCAACTATGTCAAGATGGCTTTATTTGCCCTACAAACACACACACATGCACAAAATATCTAGTCCAGGATCAGTAGAGCGAAGTAAGATAGTCAAGGTGCCTGTTGTACTCCTTCCAGACCAAGATCTCCTCATTTCAAACCTGGTTCTGCATCTAAATAAATGCCCTGGAGAGCGGGTTAAAGCTGCACGATTTTCCAGGCCCTACTCTGTAGCAAAAGTGTCAAAATCTCTTTGAATAGGCCTGGGATGCAAGAGTTTTAAAAAGCTCCGGAGGTAATTCTGAAGCTTTGGTGTACAGACCATTGTCTGGGAACCATCTTTTATTCTCCATTATAAATTTTCTAACTTGTATCCTATTTGCAGCTAATAGATTTTTTTTTTAATTTGAAGCTATGATAAAGTAGTGATGTAGGGTTATGTTGATAACCATCATGCTCATATAGCCTTTAGGTTGCACCAGGGGTCGAGGCTGCAGCAAATGGCACCAGTCCCTATCTTTTCCCCTTCTGTCCTGCTCGACTTAGCGCCAGTGGCATCGCCACCGCCTTTGCAGGTGCCCGTGTTGTTACACCAACATCTTGAGTGATGCTGATCTGCCAAGAGACTGTGCCAGGCTTCTTAGCGTCTTAATTAACCTGCTTCAGTTCATAGGAAGCATTCCTCGCAAGAAATGTGAAACAGCAGGAATTGTAGGGAAATGTACTTCTTCCTCATTTATTGGTTCCACTGCGCATTGCTGGTAAGTGGTACAGTAGATGTTCCCCAGAGACATGAGGGCCAAAGCTCAGGCACAGGGCTTTTCTGCCCACTCCAGCCCACCCCGACCTGCACCTTCCTTTGTATCCTGTATTCTCTGCACCATTCAACTGTGTCCTCCAATAGATCACTATTCATTTAACCTTCATAGAAAGCAAGTTTGCGATGATATGAATCCAGAAGTTTAAAGTGATTCATGTACTTGGGTAAGTAGTTCTATTTTTAAGTGTTTATCATAAGGAAATAATCAGCATTTTTTTAATGAGGAAAGGACAATTATTGCTACATTATTTACATAACCTCTGATTATGTAAAAGGATATGTAATGTTTATGTAAAAGGATATTTATTGCAACATTATTTATAATACTCCTGAATTTAGAAACACCTTAAATATTCAACCATTGGTTAATGGTTAAATAAAAATCTCAACAGTTAGATGCTAGGAAATGGTGAAGACGTTAAAATGTATGTTTTTGATTTATCAGGTAGAAAGGGGAAACGTCCATAATAAAATTGGGGGCATAAAAAATTGCAATCCAATGTAATTTCAATTTTGTGTAGAAAAGTGGTGTATGTGTGCGTTTTATAAATGAGGGAATATACTTGAGGGAATATACTAAAGACGGAACAATCTGGGAGGGAGAATTAGGGTCATTTTAATTTTATCATTTTTTTCCCCTCACATTTCCTAAAGCCAAATGGAGAGTTTGGGAAATGTTCTAAATGTGCTATCAACAAGAGTTAGATAGCATTTAGACAGAATAAGGAAGTCACAGAACACAAAGAAGGTGCCTTCATTTATGCCTTAAATTGAGGATAGTCATTATTTCCTAGGGCTCCTCTAGAAAAGAGTCTATCAAAGAGTCAGCTTAAAATAAGGATCCTCAAAAGTCTAGCTCTGCTTCCCCCTACTCTCTGGCACAGCATAATAAATAGGAATTTATTCCTGTGCTATCAAGAGGGTGTTGACAGTGATACTTATTTACTCCCGATTTTGCAGGAAAATAGCCAACTGTCTATAAAACTGGGGTATTTCATATGAATCAATCTATAGGTTAAAAAAAAAGACATTACAATGTTATTCAATCATTGGAAAAGTATCTTTTCTAGACTTATCAAAGTCCAGAGCGCTACGAGTTATGTATTTCAACAGTAGTGCTCAGGAGTGTCTGTCCAGAATGGGGACGTGTGCTAATGTGCTTAACAGCTCTGTTTATGTGCTCCCAGCAGGGTGGAAGCAGGCACGACGCAGGGCCCGCGGCAGGACTCGGGGGCCTGAAGAGCTTTTCCGATCACAGCACGGGTCTGCTGGCAATCATATGGTGACTTGCAATCAAAACATCTGATTAGGCATCCTTGTGAGAAGGGAGATGCTTTAATATGAAAACGAAGCCCCCTCTCTCTCTTTGCCCCTCACCCTCTCCTCCTTCCTCTCCAGCCCCCCCACACCCAAAAATATTCCATTTAGAAAATACAGAGGCACAGAAATTGCCTCTGATAGTAGTTGCAACTCAATTATTTTGCTATATTTAAAGTTATGTCTAATCTCACTAGCGCTGTCAGTCTCTTTCTGTGATCAGCACACACAGGACTTGAGGTTTACTTTCCTGGTAGCAATCTCACAGCCACCTATGGGGCCAGTTACAGCTTGCAGCTCAGCCTCCTTTGGCGAATTCTTCCTTTTCACCTGGTTCTGCCATTCTCTTTCTATTGCCTGGAAATAGTGAGGAGGGTTGCTCCCTTCCTCACTGGCAGGAGCAGTCCTATTTTGTCAGTGTAGTATTCTGGGATGCAAGATGCCTTGTTATGTACACTCAAGCTATTACTACTAATTGTTCAATTAATTTGCTATTGTAGATGGATAAAAATAATGGGTTTGCCTTGTTTGTCAAAATGCCCCCGTAAGTACAATTACATCGCACTATCTGTGCAACGGCGGTCCACATGCATCCTCAGGTAATTGTCACTGGAGAAGGCTCCATATGCTAATGAACTCTCTCTATCACTGAGAGACAAACACCCCTGCAAGAATTCTCAAAGGCACATTTGTATATCAAGCTAAAATAGGCCCGGCCTCACCACAAAGAGAACCGGAAAGCTCCAAGTCAACATCATTTTGAGCTCATTTGAGGCATTAGCATTTTGCCATAATCATTTGTTTTCTTGTTCCCCGTTCTCCAGGGTAATAGATGTGCTGTGCCCTCAGGGTGCCTCCCACCCACAGACTTCAGAGTACGCCTCCAATACCCAGCCCCAGATTACATGAATGGAGGCACAGATCGCAGCTGTAACTTCATTACGAGTATATGGTGGGGCAGCGGCCATACAGAGGTGTGAGCAGAGAGGACGGAGTGGTCTCCTGACAATGTGTTCGCATCTCTTTGGCTGTGGGTCCACAGCAGTGGCTAAGGTGCTGGCAAAAGGTGTTTGCTTCACTGCATTTCTCTGGGGAACTACTCGCTGCCTGGTCACACAAGATGTGGAACTTTATATTAAACTGTTAACAGTGTATTAGTTTTTCTTTTATCAGCTTACAGCCTGATGAAAAGAAACCAACTGAGTGTGCTATTTGTGGTGGCCAGAGAGAACTAATTAGCTAAAAATAAAATATAAATAATGATAGTATCAGTGACAATTCCGTCCGTGTTGTGAAAAGCAGTGGAACTGTGCAAATCACGTTCATGAGCCGATGTCACTGGGTCTCCCAGCAACGCCTGATGACCAGCGAGGCTGGCTCTGCTCATTATCCCTGACATCTGTGTCGAGCTCCCTCTCTGCGTCAGACACTCCCCTAGGCACTCTTGAGTATAAAAAACATGCTATCCAGAAGACTAAGCCTAGTGACTGTCCCACTGTGCCCTGCTGCAGAAAAGGCTTAAGATCCCCAGTCCACTATGCTTTGACTGTGGTGTCTAGTGAGTGAGTTGGTCACCTTCTACTCAACAATCTGTTCCTGGGACAGTGCACCTTCCTCTGTCCCCACTCTGACACAGACTCAGTAGCACCCAGGATGGCCCCAGCCATGTACTGCTTCAGAGTGTTGCTGATCACTCCCTATACTTGGGCGTGTTCCCTTCCCCAGACTGCAGGCTTCTAGACAAAGGCTAGCCTTCAAGTCTTTTCAGTACTTTCAGTGCATTGCCTAGGGTTGTCTACACATCTTACGTGTGTGGTTTGACCAATATTCTCCAAATACAACTGCGAAGCCAAATCATTAGGTGAACTGGTTGAAAGGGACAGATTTCTAAGACACACTCCATAAACTCTGAATCAGGCTCTAGGGAGGAGAGCCTGGAATCTGGACTGTTTTTTAAACATCACAGGTGATGACCGAGCTGTGGCTAGGGAACTGCTAACACTGGGATAAACATTTCCCACCTCTCCCTTCCATCCTAACATTCCTGACCTGTGTTCCATTTGCAGCTAATAATTCATTTATTCAACGCTTTAATAATGTGAAAATGGATGATTATTCATAGTCATAACCACCATCTTTTACATATGTGTACAGATTTATATTCATGGGGTTTATCCCATTCCCTGGTCATGGGCCCAGATGACAAGGCCTTGGCAAATTGATCTAATTAACTTCTGACAGTCTTTTTGGATTCTTTTTGCCCCAGTTGTATCAACACAGCTTTTGCAGGCAGGAACAAACCCCAGTCAGTTACACCAAAATCCTGTTGATCTGCTCAGAAATTGTGGCAGCGGTTGGCATCTTAATTAACCCGCTTCGTGTCTCTGGGACTATTCCTCCGAAGAAATGTGGGGCAGCAGAAGTTGCACCAGCAGGATCTCCTCAGCACTGGGTTTTATTTGGTATCACTGGAGCATGGCGCTAAGCGAAAGCCAACGCCAGCTCCTCCATGAAGCCCGGCTACTTGAGTCCCCAGTATCTGCTTCCCTCTGTATCCTGTGAAATAGATGCTCCCAGTGCCACCCAGTACGGCCCCAATAATGCACTGCTTCTTGGTGTTGCTGTTTGTTCCATATGTTGGGAACATGTTCCTTTCATTCATTTGTGGATTTGCAGACAACGAGGACCAGCTTATAAGCCTTTTAAATCTTCTCATGGCACATCAGGGTGCTGTGTGCACAGGCAAATTATCATGATTTAAGCATGATGTCATTGCTTAAACTTACTATTGCTCATTTATGTTATTAAAAGTGAACTCTCTTTACTAATAACTTGCAATGTCCAAAAGGCATCATTTGAAATGTACTCTGTGTTCAATCAACGGGCATTTCTGGTTATGGAAAAAGAGTTTGGAGGTATGATTGCTGAAAGATTTTGCTACCTGATATTTAAGATTTGTGGTTTGACAAGGGCTGAATTTCCAGAATATACAAACAGCTCACATAACTCAATAACAAAACAAAACAAAAAAACCAGCTCAATCAAAAAGTAGGCAGAAGACCTAAACAAGCAATTCCCCAATGAAGACATACAAATGGCCAATAGGCACATGAAAAAATACTCAATACTGCTAATTAATAGAGAAATGCAAATTAAACCTACAACAAGGTATCACTTCACACCAGTCAGAGTGGCCATAATTCAAAAGTCCACAAATAATAAATGCTGGAGAGGGTGTAGAGAAAAGGGAACTCTCCTACATTGTTGGTGGGAATGTAGTTTGGTGCAGCCACTATGGAGAACAGTATGGAGATTATTTTTAAAACTAAAAACAGGCTTAAAATATGATCCAGCAATCCCATTCCTGGGCATATATCTAGGGAAAACTCCAGTTTGAAAAGATACATGCACCACAATGTTCACAGAAGCACTATTTACAATAGCCAAGATATGGAAGCAAACTAAATGTCCAATGACAGATGACTGGATAAAGAAGTTGTGGTATATATATATGTATACAATGGAATCCTACTCAGCCATAAAAAAGAACAAAATAATGCCATTTGCAGCAAAATAGATGGACCTGGAGATTGTCATATTAAGTGAAGTAAGCCAGAAAGAGAAAGAAAAATAGCATATATCACTTATATGTGGAATCTAAAAAAAAAAAAAAAAAAAAAAAGACACAAATGAACTTACTTACAAAACAGAAATAGACTCACAGACATAGAAAATAATCTTGTGGTTACTGAGGGGGAAAGGGGGTTGATGGAGGGATAAACTGAGAGTTTAAACTGACAGATAAACTGACAGGATTTGTGGGTATTAACTACTGTCTATAAAATAGATCAACAACAAGTTTATACTGTACAGAACAGGGAACTATATTCAATATCATGTAATAGCCTATGATAAAAAAGGAATATATATGTAAAACTGAATCACTTTGCTGTACACCAGAAATTAACACAACATTGTAAACGAACTATACTTTATTAAAAAAAAAAAGATTTGCAGTGTGACTATTACATATTTCATACCCCTCAGCCTATATCTAAATGCAATCCCAGTTCAAGTCTCTCCTGCTTGAAAAATATGGTTGTAATCTATATCTGTTTGATCTGTTTTTGAGTTATGTTTTAGTTGAGTTTTGTTTGTTTGTTTTTTAGCAGCCGCGGTCCTCAAAGTGTAATCTCTGAACCAGCAGCAGCAGCACCTGAGAACTTGTTAGAAAAGCAAATTCTCCAGCACCACCCAGACCTACAGAGTCACACCGAGTCAGACATCCAGACGGCCTGACGCACTCAGAGTTTAAGGACCGCTGCCCTAAAGAATAACTTGTGCTAGCTTCTATACTGAATACTATATGAAACATTTTCAGGTCAATTACGTTGTCTTATTAGTTGATGCCAAATGGTAATTTCTACTTGGCCTGATCATTTACTGTCTAATCAATCTGGTCATCAGATCTACAAAATTGAATTGATCATCTAATTCCTGAGAATGGATCAGACCATCAGTCTGCTAAGGGCCAATATGACTGAACATAGAATGTTCATTCATAAATCATTTAAATCATGAAACAAGAAACTCAATTGGAAGTAAAATTCCTCATTCTCACATAATACATAGGATGGAACTTAAAAGATAATTCCAGCTGGGTAATATATCCACTGAAAAAAAGTTTAATTCACCAATATTCACAAATATTCCCTTAAGAGGCCCAGAATTTCTCAGAGCTTTGCAGTGATTCACTCATTCACTCCAAATTCACACCTTTTTTCATTTGCTCTTTTCAGAGAGTATTGACCTAAATAAAAAGGTAAAATGATGCGTGCTCTAAATTGTCAAAAAAGATGAGTTCACCTGGGAATAGCAGAGGAATTAAAATTTGGGGATATGCAAACTGTAACAAGCTACAAGCAGGTCCATTGAGGGTTGGAGGAGGCTGTGTTTATGGGCAGAGCATGTAGATTGGAGAGTTAGAGTCTGTTAAATACAAAACAAACAGTCACCAGCTTTGGAAATTCCCCGAGCAGAGTAAACCAGTCCAGCCATACAAACTAAATTCAATTCAGCTTCTTTTGTGGGACCAATCAGACCTGGGTCATTTTTTTGTGCCTGCCTCTGGAAAGCATAGCAGAATTTCCCAAGGTTGAAATGAGATAACCCCTGACCAACTCCCTATTATCTAAGAAAATTCCAGTATCATCAGTTTTCTGTAAGTCAGTCTTTCAGTCCTTAAGTTTTGTTCTCCTGAAGGAGGGCACATGCATGAAATTTTCCATTTTATACCCTCTGGTTCTATTTTAGACTGAAAATCTTTCAAAGATGCAGTGTAAGGTGTAATAACATGACAGACTTCCTAATAAACATTCTAGAAATTGCAGATCCAAAGGAGTGTCCTCACATTTCCAGTGGCTCCTTTGGAAGTCTGCACCCTCATTCCCATGTTCCTAGTGTTTAAATTACAGCTATCTGAGTCCTAGTTTAGAAGAGACTTTTCACTGCCCAAAATATATTAAATAACCCATCTGTGGACCAGTTCTTCTATTTGAAGAGCAATCTACTTTTAATAAAAGGTTCATTCAATTGTAATAATCCAAGTGTGATAAATAAGGTGAATGACCAAAGCCAGGTGATGGCCCTCTGGCACTTTGGGGTGATAGCATTTCGAATTCTAAATGTGACTGATTTTGTCTTATGTTTTGAGATCATTTCGAGTTCTAAATGTGACTGATTTTGTCTTATGTTTTGAGATCTGGATCTGAAGGTCATTCTGACATCAGTGGAGCCACAAATAGCTTCTGTTAAAGGTGACTCTAAGGTTTCTAAATTTCGGTGTACTGGTGAAAATACACCTATATTCATTCTTTTAACCAGTCTTTACTGAGTTCTGCAATGAACCTCATGCTGAGTTACAACAGTCAAGACAGACACAGTGTTTCTTCTGATAGAGCTTACATTGTATTTTTAGTAACACCGTTATTATTCCAAGCTTTAGGTAGCCTGAGACTACTGATCTGTTTTAGTGGTTAATGGTGAAATTCTATTTGTGCAATTGTTGTCATCCCTCTTTAAAATAAAAAATGCTTATACTCAGGCCCCTTTTGTATCCAGTCACTATGTGCAGGTAGATTCAGGCAAGTTGTCATTCTCAGCCCAGATGTCAAAGTAGTGAACAAGGATAACAAGATCCAAGCACACTCAGGTATTCTGCTAACCAATATTGTGCTAAGCTTCCCAAATAGGAACATAACCAAAAGGGATTAATACAAATAATACCAATATTACCTAAATGTGTTAGGTATTTTAATTAATTTCATCTTCATTATAACCTTAGGAGATGTGTGCTATTATGATCCTATTTTACGGATGGGAAAATGGAGGCATAGAGAGATGGAGAAACTTAAGCCAAGGTCACATAACTAGATGCGGCAGAGCCAGGCTTCTAACCCAAGCAGTCTGACTCCCAAGTCAGTGCTCTTAACCATTAAGCTACTCTCTATTTCCTTCACGGAAATGACAATTAATATAATATGACCATAAATAAAACATTCGTAACTAAAAGAGCTTGTATATTCATGTATCCCACAAAAGACTCAGAATTGCCAAAGCAATCATGAGGAAAAAGAAAAAAGCTGGAGATACAACCCTCCCACACTTCAGACAATACTACAAAACTACCGTAATCAAAACAGCATGGTATTGGTACAGAAACAGTCATATAGATCAATGGAACAGAATAGAGAGCCCAGAAATAAACCCACACACCTGTGGTCAGTTGATCTTCCACAAAGGAAGCACGAATGTATAATGGAGAAAAGGCAGCCTTTTAGCAGGTGGCGCTGGGAAAGCGGGGCAGCTGCATGTAAGTCAATGAAGCTAGAACGCTTCTTCACATCATGTGCAAAAATAAACTCAAAGTGCCTTAGAGACTTTAACAGTGCACCATACGTCTCCTAGGGGAGAACAGAGGCAAGACATTCTCTGACATAAATCATAGCAATGTTTTCTTAGGTCAGTCTCCCAAGGCAATAGAAATAAAAGCAAAAATAAACAAACAGGACCTAATCAAACTTATAAGCTTTTGCACAGCAAAGAAAACTATAAACAAAATGAAAAGACAACCTACAGACTGGGAGAAAATATTTGCCAACGATGCTACCAGTAAGGGTTTAATTTCCAAAATGTATAAATAGCTTAACAACAACAACAACAACACCCAATAAAAAAATGAGCAGATCTAAATAGACATTTAAAAGATGCTCAACATCACTAATTATCAGAGAAATGCAAAACAAAACTATAATGAGGTATCACCTCACCCTGGTCAGAATAGCCATAATTAAAAAGTCCACAAGCAATAAGCACTGGAGAGGGTGTTGAGAAAAGGGAGCCCTCCTACACATTGGTGGGAAAGTAAATTAGTGCAGCCACTATGGACAACAGGATTGGGGTTCCTTAAAAAAATAAAAATCGTTACCATATGATCCATCAATTCCACTCCTGGGCATATATCTGGAGGAAACATGAATTAGAAAAGATACCTGCACCCCAGTGTTCATAGCAAGCATTATTTACAATAGCCAAGACATGGAAGCAACCTAAATGTCTATGCATAGAGGAATGGATAAAGAAGATATGAAAGATGTGTGTGTGTGTGTGTGTGTGTGTGTATACTCACAATGCATACAATGGAATACTACTCAGCCATAAAAAGAATGAAATAATGCCATTTGCAGCAACATAGATGGATCTAGGAATTATCATACTAAATGAAGTAAGTCAGAGAAAGAAAGACAAGTATCATATGGTATCACTTACGTGTGGAATCTAAAATATGGTACAAATGAATTTATTTACAAAACAGACACAGACTCACAGACAGAAAACAAACTTATGTTTACCAAAGGGGGAAGGTCAGGGGAGAGATAAATTAGGAATTTGGGATTAGCAGATACTAACTACTATACATAAAACAGATAAACAACAAGGTCCTACTGTATAGCACAGGGAACTATATTCTATATCTTGTAATAACCCATAATGGAAAGGAATATGAAAAAGAATATATATGCATATATATATATACACATATGAAAGAATCACTTTGCTGTACACTAGAAACTAACACAACATTGTAAATCTACTAGACTTCAATTGAAAAATTTCCCTCCTCACTCCAGAAACCAGCACAGCAATTGTCAGTCCATGGGCCACAGAGAGCCAGGTCTGGCCATGCCTTTGATTTTATTACCCCCTTCCCACTGATTGGTTCTCCTTAACTGCTTTAGACTATAACTCCCCTAACTTTGAATCCTGGTTTTCATGACATCAGCTGTCACAACTTTGAGGCCGCTGTTGCTGTTTCTGTTTCTGTTTTTTCTGTTGGGCGTCTTTAAAGCGAGTCTTTGTTGACTTTACTTTCCACTTGACACTACCCGCCTCATGTGCTGTCTGGGACTGTGCCCTTTTCTTTCATTTGACTACTTTTTCCATTTGAATTCAATGTATCAGGAGCTATATTTCCACCTCCTTGGTAATCTCATCCTTCTGAAAGAAAAGACTTGCTCACTGGGAGTTGGAGTAAGAAGATCAGCCGCCTAAGAAGTAAATTCTCTACGTTCATTGTCTCTGGTTTCCGGGAAAAAGGAAATTTGAGTTTCTTTGTTATCACACATGATCTCCAATCCCAAATTAAGAGCAAACAGAAAGAGCACAATCACCTCAAACTTCCCAAACTCATTAATATTCATGAATTCAACACAATGCGATATTTTGTTGTATATTATATGTGCAACTGAACAACAGCACCATGGAAACTAACCTGCAGAGATCTTCATGGCTTGCTCCTTTGTGTTCATCAGTTCTCTGTTCAAATGTTACTTGTCCAGAGAAGCCTTTCTTATTTAAGACACACCCCTCTTCACTCACTGTCTAGAACCCTTGCCCTGTTTTATTTTTCTTCAAAGAATATATCACCATTTGAATGCTTTTGTTTATCACTTGTCTTTAGCTCCTTGAGGACAGGGAATCTGTATATTTCATTCAGCTCCCCAGTGTCTAGAAAAGTACTTGGGACAGTCATTGGTCCATAGATATTTACTTTAAAATGAAGTAAAAATATTGTTCCTATCTTCAAGAAGGTTACAAATCTCAAGAAAAATAAGCTTTAAAACATATTTACTGAGTGCGTATGCTCCTAACATTTATTTGCTGAGGATGCAAAAGGTAGGAGTATGAAAAATGTATTTATACCTTAAGTCAATTTATACTAATTTATCAAATTAAACAACTTGGGTAATGTGTATGTATTATAGGAGTTTCAAAATGGGACTAACATTCTAACATTGGTCAAAAATCCTTTCTTGTATTTTCCATGTGGCTAGTGAGATGACCTCTCTTATTCAGAACCAGTGGATTAGAAAATAAAAGAGGTCCATAGTCTAAGAAATATGATTCTAAACAGGAGAGTTGCTTTCATGCTAAATTTCCTGCCCTGCAATAAAGACAGCTTTAGAGGACATGAACTCTAACCTTGAAAAAGTTCTTGAGTCAGAAGGCACTGATTCTTTAAAACCACTCCACAATGGGAGCAGCAACTCCTACAGAAGGAGTGTGACCCAGTAAAGGACACTGGTGTTTAAGCTGAGAGACCTCAGATCTCATTCCAAATCTTTAGGCACTTGGACGTACCCTAATCCACAGCTCCTGAATAGCCAGTACCTGTGTATGTGTGTGTGTGTCTATCTGGGGTTCTGCCTCTCTCCCTCTCCATCTTCTAATGCACACATACACAATGATTACTAAAATACCTTGAGTTATATACTCAATAGCATGTGACTTACACAGCGTATTTAAGAGTCGTTAAATTGGGCTTTCAGCAAGAGACAGAGACAATGCAATTCTGGATTAGAATTCTGTAAGCTGAAAACATAGCACTTACTCCTTGTTTTGGTCTAGCTCCACTCTCTTTCAAGAACCAGTGGAAGCTCCACCATTCAGTACTCTGCTGTCCTTACAACCCAGCGCCAAAGCACATTGACATTGGCTGCTTCTTGAATTGTTTCTTTGCTAAGTGAGGACAATAATACCTGTTCTACAATTACGTGGATAAAGGAGATTAATACAGCATCATTGGCCTTCGAGTAGAAATCACTAGCTCAGCATCTTCATCTTACAGAGAGGAAGCTGAGAACCAAAGAGGACCAGTGATGCTCTCAACAGTCACTAAGCCAAAAAATGGCAGAGACAGGATCATGCCTAACTCTTCAGACATCTAAGAAAGAGGTTTTTTGTTTTAACCACATAACAGCACTCAATCGAAGATGCTTAGAAATCATTTGACAAAGTAACCTCATATAAATTCACAGCATAATTACAGCTCACTTTCTTGTTATAAACTAGTTATTATTGTGAACCTGTAGAAAGTGGTCTCATTCTCAACCAATATTGCCCAAGGTGTTTAAAGCAGAAAACAATCTCCAAAGAGAGTAGAGGCCATTCCAAAACAGAGATTTCTGACTAGGATCTAGAGAGTTAGGAAAAACATTATTCCTACTGTATCAAAAAGAAAGAGCAACTTAATCTGTAAGGTCAAAAATTTCCTTGAGTCCATCAAAGAGCTTGCATTGCAGGGTAGCCAATTAGCCTGGATACTACAAAAGACAGACAGTGGTTTATCTGTGGCAGAGCCTAAGAGGAAGATGGGGCCAGCATATAAGTGGATACAAAGAAACTGGCTGACATTTTTAATGAACTGTTAGATGCTGAATGTGGAATAGTGTGAAGGTTTAGAAATGCTGGGTTTGGGAAGCCACAAACACAATGTGAGTTGTCACTCACTCTCAGGCTCTATTCTACAGATCTCCACTGGGGGCTCATGAAAAAGACTGGAAGCAAAGTAGGAACACCTTAGCCTCAGTGGGAGCCTCAGGGAAAGGAAGAACCATTGCTCTAGTAAAGTCAAAGAAAACCCTGCTTGCACCCTTTTCCCTTCAGAAACAAAAGCTTTAAGCTGCTGGAGGAAGAGAACCAAACACTTTGGCCCCAAGATAGTTGAAGACCGCTTACAGATGCAGGTAAAGAGTAGGACGCAGGTAAGAAGCCATCCTGAGTTCAGATCCCTTACTTCTTGGGGAGAGGTAGGATCACGGAGAAAGGCTCACTCCTAAGACCCAGACACAGGGTCTAATTGAGGCGGAGGCTGAACCAAGATAACCGAGAAGATGCCTGGCTTCAACCGCCAGGCTAACAAGTTCAAAGTAACAACAAAGAGCAGGCTACTGCCAGAGGAAGGTCAGGCGCATAGAGAGACCTTCTTTGAGGAAAAAGAAAGAGAAAATAGAGTATGGGAGGAAAGCAGAGCCCAGTAGCTAAGTGGGGAAGGGCAACACCAAACACGTGCATAATTGGAATTCCAAGAGGAGAGAAAGAAAGTGAATAAATATTTGAAGGAATCATAGTTAAACATTTTCTAGAATCCCAGGGAACCACAATTCAGATAAATATCAAGTCAAACAAAAAACAGAAACTTAAAATGCTTCATATTCTACCTACTAAAAACCAAAGATAAAAGATAAAAAGATACCTTTAAAGGCAGCCAGGAGAATTTCAAGCACAAAATAAATAAATGTGAAAATTAGAATAGAGTAGACTTCTTGTCAAAATGTATGCAAGCTATAAGACCACGGTGTAACACCATTACACCACTGCTGACAGAATTCCTAGGTCAGTGAAAATATCTTTACAAAATTCACTGAAGTTTTTAAAAAAAGTTTTTAAAGATATTTTCACAAATAAGATTTTAGAGAATTTATTACGTGGAGAATGCACTATAGAGACAGGAGTCTACTGAAAAATATTAAAATTATTGTAAATATTTCAAAAGTAGGTAAATATTTTTCATATTTTTATTCACTTTAAAAGATTATTATGGCAAAAAATAATAGCAATGTACTGGGGCATATGATGTATTTTATATAGAATGTACAGAAAAGAAATACATGACCAGAGCAATAAAAATTAGGAAAATGGACAATTGGAAGTAAAATAATTTAAGGTTATTACACTACATGTGAGGTGGTATAATATCATTTAAAGACAGGCTGTAGATAATTAAAGATATATGCTATATACCCTGGGGAAATTGCTAAAAATTTTTGAAACAGGTGTCAGTAATGGGCTAATATCATATCAAAGATAGGAGAATTATAAAAAAAATAGATTAATTAAAAGCAGACAGAAAAAGGCAACAAAAATCAGATGGAACAAATAGGAAAAAACTAACAAGATGATTTATCATCTATGTCAATAATAACTTTTAATGTTGAAACATAGTTAAAAGACAAATTTTCAGAATGAATAAAAATGCAGCACCCAACTACATACATATTGCCTACAAAAAAACCCTTAAGATATAGAGACATTTATAGTTTGTAAATAAAATATGGGGATACATATACACATATATAAATACATGTAAGAGAGAACACTATATTAACTCTAATTGAAACACATACACCAAACATGTTCTATTGTCTATATTAATTTCAAGGTAGATTTATGAAACACCCTTAAGCTTGGGAGCCCAGAACAAATGTAACTTCTCTGAATCCTTCCCTAAACTCACTAATTAGATTTTCTCTCCCCTACTTCTGTACTCTTGCAATACCAATTTGAACCTTTATCATATCTCCTATGGCATCTTTGGGGTATCGAGGGTGGGGATCCAGAACTAGGTCTGGCCAATGAATTGTGAGCTGAAATAATGTGTGTGTCCCTTCTGGCCCTAAGCACCCAAATTGCTAAGACAAGTAAAAAGCCCTTTCCTTTCCTCTAGCAGGGCAGCAACCAATTATTCAAGGTGATCACAGCTCCATCCACCTGGGTCTCGGAAAGAAATGTGGGGAAGAAACCAATGACCCAAAGTGGCATGAAAAAGTAAAGTTCTGTTGTTTAAACCAGGAATCAGAAAACTATTAATTCATGAGCCAAGGTAGGCCAGTTGCATGCTTTTGTGAATAAGATTTTGTGGGAACACAGCCATACCCCATTTACACACTGTGTGGGGTGCTTTCATGCTACGCTGGCAGAGGTGAATACTTGGGATTGGACTGAATGGACTGCAAAACAGGAAATACTCACTAGCTAGCCCTTTTCAGCAGAGCCAGGACTGGGATGAGACAAATAAGACTCGTAGGTGCAAAATTTAAGGAGGCACTTGCTCCCAGGGTCACGCATGTACAAACTCTGCTTCTGACCTTCTGCTACTGACCTTGCCAGTTTCAGAGCAACACTTGGATTCAGAAACGAATAGTGACTCAGACGTACCATATTTAAATGTTGTACAGATCACAGGGATAAATCCCCTATGGCAAAAATATTTTAATTTCAATATACAATTCACTGTGACATATCATTTTCACTGTAACTTAAAGCAATATCTCAGCCCACAGAGTCATGTGAAGATCAGTGCTTCATGCACATTACACGAAAACTACTTTAAAACAGCTTTAAAATATAAATTGCCCATTATTGTAAAGCGTTTCCTTCTCCATCGTGTGTAACTGTCAAGGATACTGTGGCAATCCTTAAGTACTTCTAGATCTCTGGATTAGAGCACTAGGCACTCCTGGGAAATGAGAGCTCATTATGCAAGAATTTGTTGCATTCACACTGAAAGATTTGACAAATTAATCTGTCTTTTCTCTTACCTACACACCTCTGCTCAAATCCTCCTTCCTGCCAAAATGGCTATGACACCAGCCACATCACAACCAATAAGCCTTCAAATATTCCTCTGTGGTCCCCTTTTGTTTGGAAGATAGGGTGCAAGAGATGTGGGGAAAATTTTCCCCTGGAGCCTGAACAAAGATTGTCAGCGAATGGATGTTTAGAACTATGGGTTTTGCTGGATCTTGAATGACAGTAATGACAACGTTCTTTATTTCTTGTTTTTTTGGTTTTGTTTTTGTTTTTTAATTTTGTATTTTTGTGGAGCTCTCTTAGGTGGAGAGCCCTCGGCAGATGCCCCTTTGGCCTGAGCTGAAGGATGGTACTGGAAGGAGGGGTTGGTGTGAGCGAGGAACAGTGAGGCTCACCCAGGAGGGAAGGCTTGGCACCCACCAAGCAGCTGGAAGGAGCTGGAGCCCTAGACAATGAGACAGTCAGACCACCTGCCTACGTCACCTTTCAACAGACTGTGTCCCAGTCGGGTCTGGCAATGGCGCTCTTGTAGCCCGATGGACGGCACTAACTCACATTCCAGATCGAGCTCTCTCTCCTGGGTTCACCTGCAGTGTGTCTTCCGAGACTCCACCACGGAAAGCCCTCTTTATCTCTGCTCTCTGCCCAAGTTCCCAAGTCTGACTGTGCTCCTCTTTTTGTTCTGCCCCTGAGACAGGGAGACAGGCTTTCATTCCTTCACTGACTCATTCATTCGTTCAATTTACTCATTTGTTTTACTCAACAAGGACTTTTTTGCTCTGAGCTTCTCATGTGTAAGGCTCAGATGAAGGCTCCGGAAGGGAAAGAAAATGGGCCAAATGTCGTCCCTCTCTCCACGAGGACAAAGAGGAAGGAATGGGCACCTCTTTCACTGCTGCATTGTGCTGCTCTAGTTTAACCCTCAGAACAGCCCTATCATCTTATCTTTAAGGGAAATAAGGATCACAGAGGTCAAGGTCACACAGCTAATAAATATCGAGTCTATGGCTTGACGAGATGTCTCTGACACCGAAGTATTTTTACTACATATTTATAATTTATTAAAAGATAAAAAAGGACATAGATGCCAATATTATGATAAAAATCTATGTGTGAGTGTCGTGGAGTTTGGGTGGTGGGAGGTTTATAGTAGAAGCAATTTTTCCTGACCTTCCAAATAGCGACTAGTGGTACCTGAAGGAAAGAGAGAGAGACGTGTCTGCCTTGTGCCAAATACTGTGAACTATCTGGGAACCAGGCACTGTGTCTAAGTTCACTGTCTTAAGTGGTGAGCAAATAGATGCTCCACATGTGCTATAGAAATGAATGAAGTGCCAAAAGGCTCAAGGAAGATGCAAAGGGCCAGGAGGAAATGCTGGAGACAGGAAGAGCTCTGGGGTTTGACCTCTTGGGCTCAGCGAGCAGAGAACGGACAAACGTACTCCCAGGCTGGGCCCCAGTGGAACAGTCCTGCAGGTTAATGAGCCTCTCCCCACTCTCATTCTGTGGTCTCAGTGATTGAAAATCTTTAGATGATATTTCATTGGAATTTTACCTTTATATAATACGCCTGTTGGGGACTTTTATCATATGACCTCTACTCTGACAGGTGCCGCCACCTTCTCTGTTTTGGAAGGTCAAATTGTGTTCTCCTTCAAGGAGGTCAAGTGTAAACCCATTGTCTCAGGTGACAACCTGTCTTCCCCTGCCCCACCTTCCCTCCTTCTCCTCCCCTCTCCCTTCTGCTGGGTAAACCAGCTGAGTTCATTTAATCTCCTTTCTTCCTGACTCCACCCAGCTCCTGAGTAAATGAACAAGTCAAAGAAGGTCATCTCCCAATGGTTTATTAGTCAAGTCACTGAAATCTTCCAAAATGTACCACTATTTTCTACCCCTCTGGTAAACATAATAAGGTCTCCCGTTTCTCAAAATGCATCTGGTGTTTTCTTTGCATCTTCCTTGTCAGTTTGTCTATGGGGCCTGAAGGAGGCAGCGACTCAGGACCCAGTGGCCTCTGCCCAGAATCCCCTCCCTTGCCGTTCTTACTCTCTAACATACTGATTAAACTTTACATTAATGACCATTATTTACATGCTCATCTCTCATGTTAGACTGAGAATTATAGTTCCAAATCAGTAGGGAATTGAATAGTGTCCTCCTCCCTCCCAAAAAACGCATGCCCACCTGGAACCTCAGAATGCATCCTTACTTGGAAATAATATCTTTGCAGATATAATTAGCTAAGATGAGGCCATCCTGGATTAAGTGGACCCTAAATCTAATGACTGGTGTTTTTATAAGGCAAAGACAAAGGGTGACTCAGACACAGAAGACACACACACACACACACACGAAGAACGCCTCGGGAAGCAAGACAGAGGCACAGGCTGGAGGGACGGAGCTACAGCCAAGGAACATGAAGGATGGCCAGCAGCTGTCAGAGCTGGGAGAAAGGCATGGAACAGATTCTCCCCCAGGTTAGGAGGAATTGATCTGGCCAACACTTTGATTTCAGACCTCCAGCCTCCAAGAAATATGAGACCATTAATTTTTGTTGTTTTAAGCCACCTGGTTTGTAGTGCTTTGCTCCATTAGCCCAAGAAAACTAATGCAATACCTAAATCCCAGCATCTCTTGCTACCCGCGGGACCCACCATCTGTGAGCAGTGGGACTTGGGGCAGCCCCGTCACCTCCCGTGCTGAGATGGGGGCAATGCTGATGGCTCTCTCCCCCGCTGCTGTGAGCATCACATGCAGTCAACTTATAAAAACACTTAATAATCTAAAATGAATACCATAAATACATCAGTAGTTAGAATTAGACTTATGATTTCAGTTTCATTATGGGGAAAGACAGAAGGGAGGGAAGGAAAGAGGGAAGATGAGTGAGGGCAAGGAAAAGGGAGGGATTGAAGAAAGCCGACTAGTTTATTATTTCTAAGGTAAAACTGTTTCTATTAAACTCCTGAATATTTTTTTTTTTACTATTTCAGAAGAGTAGGACTGGATTCATCCCAGATAATTTTAGTTTCAAGACACTTAGAAAGGGAGCTGACAAAACACTAGAATAGATTTGACTCTCTGATGTCAAGGAGTTAAAAATTCATATTTTCAAGGGGCTAGAATCCTACAGAGCATTTTGTCTCATCATCGTATTTGATTTTCACAGCTCTGTAAGGTATAGAGTATATACTCCATTATAAATGAGGAAACATGGGCTCCAGGAGGCTTCACCGTCTGCCCAAAGTCACACGGTCAGCTCGTTTCTGCCTGACTTCCGAACCTGTGTGCGGAACTACTATCCAATAGTACTTGTGCCCACAACCAGAAAAGGCAGAAAACACAGCTGCCCCCTGCCAGGGTCACCCCCAGCTGTGGCCCTCACACAACCCATTTCACAACCCTCACAATCCCCGTGAGGGTTCACGCCTTCCCCCAAACTCCCAAGTTCAATGGCAGGTGCATCACTGTCTGCTCACTAATGTGTACTTCAGGGCTGTTATTAACCTGCTGGAATCTGAGCTGCCGCCTCCTGCTTGGGCAATTTTCCAGCCACTTAGTGGCATAATCATCAGAGACAAGGATGTAAACATTTCCTCCCCGCAGCCTGGGAAGAGGGCCAGAGGACTCACCCTCGGTGAATTCCCTGTGGGAAACTGCACTTCGGGTAACTCTGTAGAATTGGGCTTCTCCGGTGATGAATTTGGGGAGGCAGAAATGATTTCTTGCCCCCAGGCCCCCAGCTTCCCCATTTTATCAGTGGAACTTACATTAAAAGTCAACACAGATTCACCAAAGAAGAGAAGCAAAACATGGTACCTGTCATAACATGACAACCTCAAAAATATTATGCTGAAGAAGCCGGACACAAAAGGCCACAGGTGACATAAATTCATCTATATGAAATGATCAGAAAAGCAAACCTATAGAAACAGAAAGTAGATGAGCGGCTGCCTGGGGCTGGGGGTGAGAAGTGTAAACCACCAACAGGTCCAAGGGACTTAATGGGTTAACGAAAATGTCCTAAAGCTGGATTTTGATGAGAATAGCACAACTTAATGTACTTCTGAAAAAACCTTTGAATGGCACACTTAAAAGAGATGAATTTTATGGTATGTAAATTACACCTCAATAAATGTTTTTTTAAAAAATAAGCCAACTCGGGCTTTCTAAAATTCCTAAGTTGATTGCTAACTGAAAATTCTAGAGCAGAGCTCAGATATCAAGTAATAAATAAATACTCCAATATCCAGATGGGGACTTCTGACTTGGGAAGCTTCGCTAATATTACAGAATATTCTTCCAACACAGGATGTGTAAAGAGAAATACCTTTCATTTTGCCTTACTGCATCTCCCTCCCAACAATAAAACACTGACTTCTTTTTCTTGGAGGTTCATGGAAATCTAGTTATTTGTAGTTGAGTCCAAGCTCGATCACTAGTTGGGTAAAAACTCTGGGTAAGTCGTTTTATACCTCTGGGCCTCAGACTCTTCACCTGCAGAATGAGGTCGGTCCATTATTGACTCTAAGATTCCGTCCTGTTCAGGTGTTTTATCATAATCTTTGCTCCATCCCAGACACCATGCTAGGCAGTATCTAGACTCATTTAGGAAGGAATATTAACCCCATCTTACTGATGAAGAGACTGAGCCATGTGGTTGTATTTCTTACTCAAGGTGACACAGCTACTAAAAGGCAAAGCCAAGATTTAAGTTATAAACCCCATGCTTCCCAGTTCCCTTCCAATCTCAGAATAGACAATGGCGCTATTGGTTGTTCGATTCCCAGAATAGGGGGAGGAAACTGAGGACTAAGAATGTTCTCTTTCAAATTCCATATGCCTGTCAGAGCGGCACAAAATGCAAATGAAGATGCACTCACTGCACTAAATCCTACACAGTTTCACAGGCAAAGGCAACAGCACCCCAGACCAAGAACCCAGAATCTGGGTGTAAGGTTGCAGCCCTGTGACTACATATGAATATATCAATATGAATATAAACCTATAGGCATGTATAACTAAAATTAGGAAATATAATGCAATAAAGAGTTTTACTTTATCTCCTGTAAAGTACAAAAGTTTGTTTGAAAGACACAGATTGGCTGACAAAATGTAAGAATTTTAAAGCTGTTTAGTTGATTTATCATAGACAGACAGGATTTTTCTCATTCATAATTGTCCTGGAAGGAAGTGTGGTCTCATTACCGTAGCCCTTAAATCCACAGAAAAGAGAGTTCTCTGTCTAGTAAATGCTAAGTCACTTTGATGTTGTTATTTAAGGAAATTTTCTCTAAGGATTTTATTACAGCATCAAAGTCATCACACTGGTAAGACCTCTCATACACACTTCCCAGATGCCACCCCTACCCCTGCCGTGACCACCAACACGACTGTGACTGCTAACCACCATCATCACGACGACTCTGCAATGCTTAGCCTGCAAATCACTCCAATCCACCTACTGACACTGTCTACCTCTGACCAGAACACCTGTGTTTCTTTCATGAGAAATGGGGCTGCTGCCCTCTACCAGCCCCTGGCTTTTGCAGGACACATCCCAGTCGTCCACTGGGCTTTCAGTCACATGCAGGATCAATCCTAGAGCTCTGAGGAAATCCACTTAAGCCAGACAAATCAAACCACTAGCAAGTTGGGTCTAGAAATTGTCAGTGAGATGGTTGGCTATTATGAGCCACTCTGGACTAGAAGGATCTGGGGGTACCTGTGAGGACAGGATTCTGTGGCCAGCTCATTTCACAAGAGGACGTGTCCAGATGGCTGGCCTGGCCTTGGTTCCTGAGCCATGGGTTGTTTTCATCTTTTAGGAAGTTCAGTGATAAGAGGGGCAGCCAATATTCCAGGTCTGGATTCATGCTAGTCTTGACAACTTAAACACAATCTACTCAGGTTTTCTGCCAATAGCCCCTTTGAAGTCAGAATCTTTTGATTTAGGGCCAAATTCTCAAATCCCACATTATTTCCTCTGCCTTGGCTCTTCTAGCTCTTGAGATGTGTCTTGTCCTTAAATCATGACCTAAGCCTGGCAAGAACTGAACTTTTCCCTTTCCTAACTGTGATCTGGAGCGAGTTAACTTAACCCTTTGAGACTCCATTTCCTTTCAAATGGTGATAATAGCTATCCAATAGAGCTACTGAGAGGAGCAAATGAGAATGTCTGTAATGTCCCCAAAGCTCCTAATGCATACTCAGTAAATGCTAGGGTCCCTCTTTCTCTGCGCTTTGGATTACAGGTAGGCTTGGGCAACTAGTGAGCACTGTCCCGTGTGTTTCTCCCTCAATTCCTTATGAGAGTCTAAAGGAAAAACAGACAGGAAATAGCAAACACACAATCTGTTGAATGAATAAATAGCACAGTGACATGATATGCAGCCAACGTAGCCTTTGTGAACCAAAGGGGGTGATCTTAATTAAGCTCCCAAAACACAAAGCAGCCATGTTGAAAGCGTTTATAAAGACAGCATTTAGCATCCTTGTCTGTTACCTGATTTTCATAGTACAGATTTCACTTGTATTATACACTACAGGGCAAGTGCTGCATCCAGAACAATAATATAATTTTTACACTATTCCTAACTGTGGCTGCCAAGCCTGGTTTCCTGAACCTTCGAGAGAGTCTATGGATTGCCTAGTATATTTTAGTTAATTCTTTTGGGGCTTAAGTTAGCGTATTATTGACTTATGATGCTTGCAGTTAAGAAACCTGATCGATCCAGGCAAAAGGGCCTCAGGGAAAAGGGAAAATAGGGCCTCAGGGAAATGATCTGTAAAGCTGGCCGCTCATGGTACGCAGTGCAGAAAAGGAAGTTATCTCCTGTGGTCCCTTGGAATGATGTGTCCACTGAAGACAAGGCTTAGAAAAACCACATGGCCTCTAGCTTTTAAAAAATGAAGAGCTTCAGAAATTCAAGGACTGTAGAATTGTAGGGGAGAGGTATGTTGCTAACTGTATTGGACAATTTAAATAGCATGAAAGTGCAAAATACTAAATTCTTGACTTAAGGTACAGGCCAAAAAAAAAAAAAACAAAAAACCCAGGAACTCTCTATGGCTGTACTAAAATAATCTCACATCTCTTACAGCTGCAGGGTTAAGACAGTTGAAAAATCTCTAAGTGTTTGATCCTGCAGGTTGGTGAAAAATGTCAGATGAATTCATCAGGTCTCTTTAAGGAAATTAAAATATTGGTAGGAAAGAATGCAATACAGAGAATGGGAGGGGGGAATATGGGAGTATATAGATGACCCTCAAAATACTCTGACACTCCACAGCTACCAGGACTCCCCTCGGTAGAAGCCTTTTATTCCCCCTGCCATTTCAGGGGTTTCTTCCTTGAAGACCCTGTAACAACCCAGGCTGTGGCATCATCTTACAGAAGTGATGCAGTTCTCACCAGGCTCAACCCAAATGCGCCATAATAGCTGCAGACAATTAGGAAGACACAGGGATATGCCAAAAATCAGATCCTAGAGGAAAGGTTTAGTCATAGGAAGAAACTTGTAGACTATTATCATTTAAAACCTGGAGAACATGTATGGGAATGGATTCTGAAGACACAAGACAAAGTAGTAGAAAGTTGATTTGCAATTGGGGTGAACGCCGCAATATTGGTGCAGTTATCAGATGCTGGATTCGACGTGTTGGCATAAATAACTGGGAGTGATTCTAATAATTTGCTCAGTTGGTTAACCAAAACCTGGATTTAGTAGTAGCCCAGGGCAAATGAAGTTGAGATGCCATAAATTCCTTAATACACAATTCACAAGAAGAATGCAGAATTCAGAGATAGGAATGTTGGTGTGAATTTATCCTGTGTAAGCCACTCATGTTTCTCTTACATTCCCTAAGAGGACCCAGAAGGATTTTTTTTCAACAATGCATTGAAAAATACTTTATTGTGGAGACCACAAGGCTCTTCAAAATTATTTCCTATATGCCAGGAATGCTGGGAGAAGTCATCACAATTAATGCTGGCTTTTTTTATTTCAGAGGAAATCCCTGTGCAGTCAAGGCCAAGTACCATCACTTATCTTCTAAGGGCAAGGTAGGTTGGATGATGTAATGGGTGACAGAACACGGCAAGTAACCACAGGTGAAAGACAGAAGGCGTACCCCCCCTTACCATCTTCAGGGTTATGTCAGCTACCTGGTTCTGTGCCACAGTTTAGTTCGTGGGGGTCTCAATCATCTTTTCATCCCCACAGGACATTAGATTTGTCCAATAAGGTGATAAATTCATGCTGAGAGATGCTCAATAAACTGAAGCTAACAGTCCCCTAAGTGACTTGGTCCAATACACACATGCCAGCAGGTAGGAGATGATCCAGTGAAAATACAGGGGCCTGACATTTCACCAGACTCTCTGGGGGGATGATCAGGTCGATGTCAAGAAATATACTCTAAAGAGAAGGACGAGTAGCTCCCTGCACACGCTACAGTTATAATACAGCTCTTTGGGTTATGGTGGCAAAATTTAACACATCTGGGCATGTTTCTCTGACCTGTTTTTCAGATGATACCAAGAGTTGACACCGTTGTGCTCTAGAACAGTGATTTTCAAACTTTAGCACACATCAGAATCATCTGGAGAGTTTGTTTCAACAGTTTCTGATGCTCCCTACCCTTAGGGTTTCTGATCCAGTAGGTCTGGAGTGTGGCTCAATAATTCGCACGTGTAAAAGTTTTCATGTGGATGAGATTTAGGGAACCAAAGTCATAAGAGGAGAAAAAGTTCTTCAGTTTGCTCAGGCGCTCATGTAAGGACCTGTGCTATTTATGATCTAACTGATCCAGGGATATTAAAAAAACATTTTAGTGATGAGTGAGAATGCTGTATGTAACCTGTGACAAGCTCCAACTGGAGAATCAAAAAGGTGGTCCCAAGAGTTTGGAGGTAAAACCATGCCCTCTTCAGCATTTACTGTAATTCTGCCATTGCAAGAAAGCTTTTAGGCCATGGTAATAGTTGTGCACCTGACCAAAAGAAACAAGGTCAGACAAGTAACTTCATTTAAGTTAATAAAGAATAGAGCCAGGACTTGATGCCAAATTATGCCCCCGTCAGTACCACCTTCTGCACCACCAAGGATTTTGCTGGGTTTGGCTTATATTCATGATTGGAAGCAAGATAACTGGTTCATATGGATCTATTTGACCGTGACATCTTTCAGATTTTGAATGACTACAAAGGGTTTGATATCCTTGAAATCAGATAAGAGTTTCAGCTCGGGCTCTTGTTTGGGCTTCATTTTCCTTACCTGTAAAACAAGAAGTTAAGCTTAATAATTGCACATTTGTCCCAGCTCTAAATTTTCACGTGTACTTCTCAGGTCTCTCATTATCCAATACCCTCACCTGACCAAAAAAAAAAAAAAAAAAAAAATCATATTCCCCACTGATATTTTCAATGCTTCTAAATGTTATAAAAGCACTTTGCACTTCATTCTTACTGTGCCATATTCGGTAGTAGTGACGAACTATAAACATTTTTAAAAAGGATCCTATTTTTCCAGTGGTTTTCAAAGGCATTAATTACCTTTCTCTAAAAGCTCCAGTGAGTTTTTTCTCTATTTGAATTTAAGATAATTTATATGTTTTCTTTTCCCACAGACTTCATATTTTAGAGCACTAACTCCATTGCATTCTCTAGACTGCCACAAAAGACCTTCCCCACAAAATGAGCTCAACTTAATGCAACAGTGATACACATGACACGATCTATTGTGTGGGCTGTAAATAGTTGCTAAGTATTAACAGGAGTCTCAGATGTCTTGACTCAATAAGACTCAAGACACATTCAGATGGTGACATTTTCCTCTGTAATTCTTTTATTTCTGTACCCATTTAAGTGATTTCCAGAGCCTGCTAAATGTCATCTAAGTAAGCTTGAGAAACTATTTTGAAGGGATTTTTTAAAATGCAATTATACCTCTATTTGACAAGACCATCTGCCGCCAGCCTCTCACTTCCTCCACTTCCAGTTCTGTTAACTCTTTCATCACTGCAGTTATCTGAATGCTGACACCTCTTTTCAATACAAACTGATGGGACTGTCAAATAGTAGGGACAGATATGCCTTAGAGGGGTCAAAATCAACACAGAGCTCCATTATAGCAACTAACAGAAAGCTCAAAATTTCTGTGCCTAGTAGAACTAAATTAGGTTATTTGTTATTTAGTAATTGTGGCATAATTTTACATTTGCATTATCTTGGGAGGTTGATATTGTGGTGTAGGGAGTGAAATACTCTTCATTTTTGCAGGAGAACTACTAACACAATATTCTCACTTCAGTCTCTAATATTGAGAAGTATAGCAGATTACCAGCATCACCATCACAATGAAGAGAGTCAATTCTAACTTCACAGAGGAGCAACAGTACCCAGATTCTGTTTGCCCCAAAATGTCGCTTCAGACCAAGGGAATTCTGAGTCTTCACCCAATCACAGGGCAGATGTCAGGGCTTAAAAGTCAGAATGTTAAATATCACAGGCCTGTGATGAAGGCATTGCCTCTTAAGTAATCTGTATTAATAAGCTCACATGACGTACAAATCATTGTGAAATAATATAATTTCTCATGGACGGTTTCAGGAATCAAGATGATCGTTTTGAGATTATATACAGAGAGATGAATATTGAGACATGACTTTGGGGCTAGGTAACAGGCTTAATTCTGGAAGAAATTAATTCACATGTTTTGAAAATCTGTAGGTAGAAGTACGGCTTCACTAGGGGAGTTTAAGCTGCCCTGTGATGCATGTCAGACCCTAAGTCATGTTTGACTTGTAGGCATATAACCAAGTAACTGCCTTGGCACAAATGGTGGACCAAGTCCACATCACTTAGAAGATCAATATCTCTTATTTAAACCAAAGAAACACAACAAGGGATGCGAGAACTCTGAAAAATAGCTTAATTGTTCAGAATTTGGAAAGTACTCCTAAGGGCTCTCAAATTATGGAGACATAGACAACAACTAGGACTCTGTAAAATTAGAAAAATTCATCACCACAAAGCTGGTGAAAGCCCCAAGTTATCCAGTGGGACCTCACTGGTGAGTCAGACACCAACAGGGGTCTCCCAGATAGAAAACTCTGTCATCCCTTCTTCCGGATTATAAGGCAATGACACACACTGGCCGTTTAAGGTCTAAGAAGGAGCCATCCTAGGACAGAGAGAACTGAGAAAGTCCTGAAGTACTCAAAGCAAGCGTTTGCATTTCCTTCATGTCTCTGCAAGACTGAAGCTAATTGGGGATTCTCACTCATGTTGTTTGTTTGTAACTCTTTTTGTCTTCTTTCAACATGGGCTAAACCTATAGCCTATATTCTGTCTGAACCAATAGAGGATCATGGCCAACTAATTTTCTCTTGCCCAAAGCTTTCCTGAAAGTATAACCAAGATTTGACCGCCAGGTATAGTTGGCCTGTCTGTATTTCCCTCTCTCTATTAATCAATCGATTAATCAGTCAATCTTTTCTCTTTCTCTCTTTCCTCCCTCTCTCAATATCTCTTTCCCTTTCCCTCTCTCAATCTCTCTCTTTGTCCCTCCCTCTCTCCTCTTTCAATCTCTCTCCCTCTCTTGTAAACACTGGATGTCTCCTACAACAGCATGAACTGAATAAGGGCCTTGAAGCCAGTCAGTTTAAATCCAACCCACAATATATGATTGGTTGCATGTCCTTAAATTTTTATCCTATGTTCTCAACTGTGATAATCAACAAGGACACCAAATTCTACTGTCCTTGATTAGATTTTGTTTTTCAAAAACTCTAAGACTTTTCTAGAAAGACAGTTAGAGAAATTTGAGTGTGGACTGGATATTAGATGATTCTGAGATGTTATTAATTTCCTTAAGGTGTGGTAATGGTAATATAATTAGTTGGGGTAAGGTTCCTATTCTTAGCACATGTAAGACATATTTAGGGATAAAGTATCATAATGTCTATAATGTATTTTTAAATGGTTCAGCAAAAGAATAAATGGTAGGAGGGTGGGGAAAAGGGAGAGATGGAGGAAATGGAGGAGGAGAAGATGTTAATTACTGATGTTAGCAGTTGTTGAATCTACTCCAGATACACAAGGTAACAATTATGAAAAACTGCACGAATCCTTCCAGAAGTACCATTGACTTTAAGACTATGTTTAGCCCCTCTAGACTAGGAACCTACTGCTCACACTGTGCACACTGCACACTGCTGACCTCGTACCCCAAAATGCGTATCCTATAGAAAGATATGCATTCATTCTAAGAGTCAAGACTAGGGCACGTTGAGATTTCATAGGCAAAAATATTAACTGTGGACTTGATCTCTCTTCATGGAGATCTAAATTTATTTGTTTAAATGGTGTAGAGCTTCACTTTTTTCTAACAACTTCTGGATATTCAGTCTATTCAACAGCCTAATCCTCAACGTACTAGAAAAAAAATGTATTTAAAAAATAACTATCATTTACACCTAAATATATTTAAAGTGTATAATCTGTTTTAGAAAACGGAGGGAACTTATAGGAAGACAGAAATGTGTAGACAGTATGGTCCCCTTAGATACACCACACTGTGTACAGTTTCAGTAAGACAGTATAGAGATTTCAGCATTTCATGAATGACGCATTCTTTGACCTTTTAGACTACTACATAATTATGTACCTAGAAAACATCTTGATGTATCCTGAGACCCTGAACAAAATATTACTCATGTTCACTTGGTATGGGCCAGCCCCCAAGAACCCTGACTCTACAGGAAGCTTGAGAAACGTGTATTAGATCTAACCCAGACAGGATACCGAGACACTTCATCTTCCTTCACGGAGTCTAGATGATTCACAAAATGTCAACATCATCTTAAGTTGACATCCCTCTCTTCCCCTCTAGGGACTTTCAGTCCTTCCTGAGATTTTTCAGGACATAGCTATTGCTTTATTGTATATTTTTCCTACTTCGCCACAATGGTAACTAACTTGTATAAAACCAAGCACATTATTGATCCAAAGAAAAAGGTCTTCAAACATCTTAAAAGTCAATTTATGATCGCCCCATTTGTAGTTTTCCTATATATACAGTAATACATTTATATTTATACTGCTCTATCTATACTTCTCTCAAGTGGGAGTCATGTCACCCCAATAAGGCAAAGAATCTTACCCATCATGGTCCAATGGCATTCTGGTAAACTAGTACTAAAACAAATCAAAACAAAAAATAAACTTGTATTTATAGACAGTATTTGTCAACTTTGTGGTGCACATACTTTCCATTTAGAGTAGCCTAAGCCTCAGGTTTATCTTTTGTAAATTTAAATACATTAGGACCTATTATAGGAGGATAAAATGAACTGAGAGAGTACATATTTTCAAAATACAGCCACAATACACCCCATGCTACATGCTTGTCTATAATGTGATTTTTCCACTCAAGATCACATCATCAATATGTCAGGTCTTTGTCCCCGTCTCTTGATTCTGAGCAGAGTTGAGAGCTTCTTGTGCCAATAGAATATGGTGGAAGTGACACTGTACAGTAGCCTCTGCCTGGGTTTTTATGACTTCACTCTTCTTCATATTCATCATCATAGCTGTTTGAACATGTAAGAGACTTAATGGTTATATTGATAAGTGGCCAAAAGATATAAAAACCCTTTCTATGAGACTTCAAGTGAGTAGCCACTAAGTATTGAAATGACTCCACTTTTAAGGAACTGTTTGCCACCTGACCCTCAAAGATTATAGACTAGTTTGAGAGTGCTTGTCCTTTGAGGTCCAGAGCACCACAGGACAAGATGGCACATGCCATGTTAACCATCCTATCTATAGTGTGTAGCATTATTCCTGGCAATTAGTAGGCACTTAAGAAATATTTGGTGAATAAGCCAGCAAATACATAAACCCAAGAAGTAGATTCCAATAGGATAGATCTACACTGTTCAAGATAAGAATAAAGTTTTGTTTCATTGCAATTACCTCAGTGGGAACTCTCCTCGGTGCTGAAAACTACTTTGCCTGCAGTACTGATCATTATCATTATCAGTAGGGACTTAGTGGTACCTGGAAGAGATTCCACACCAACCCCCAACCAACATGAGTGGACGTATACAGTTCTTTCAGGAAGGTTTTTACCCTGTTATCAACCTACATTCCTAGTGTAACTGTGGATAGGTAAGTGGGGGAGACTAAACAATGAGGCTTTTTCCTCTCACCCTGAGACAAAGAAAGGCTAGAAGCTGGGTGAAAGCACTATGATCTTCAAACAAGAAAGACCAACAGCCAGGAACAGATGTTTCATTTCTGGTGTACACACCGTTGACTAGAAGGCTGTTACATGTGTCTAAATCTGAATTTTTTGGTTACTCTTTCCTTTCTTCAACAAAAGCAGTAAGATGCCATACTCAGGGCCTTAAGTGACATGCACCTGGCATTAGGGCATTTTCGTTATATTCTTTGGTAATGTATCGTCAATCATAAAAGGAGAAAAATCTCTGACTCCTCACCAAAGAGTCCTGACCACAGTTATCCAACTCAATGTTTCTGCCTGAAATATAAAGGAAGTTCCTGCTGCTGTTTAATACAAATTTTTTTTTAAACAGAAGGATATAACTTTTATGGGGAATTGACTCTTTTTTCTACTGATATTATTTAAATCACCTAAGATACCATGATATCTAGGGACTTACACCTCCATCCCCAAGCTCATGACACAACCAACTTTACCACAAATCTTCCAGATTGTCAAGCCATGTGCTGAACCTTTTTTTTTTTTCAGTATTCTGAAAGCATCTTAGAACATCAAGGCATTGAGATAGTAAGGATTGGCTGAAACACTAGAAACATGAGTAGAAAAGGGAAACAAATATCAAAGGAAACATAACACAGACTCTAAGAAATTAAGGACACCAATGAGAGTGGTAAGAACAATCACGTAATGAACACACACCACATACAGGCTTTTGGCTCAGGACTCTGTATACACTACTAATCTATAGAGTAGTCTCATCATGTCTATCTTCAAATAAAGAAACCGAGGAATAGAGAGATTAAATAATATGCCTTTTTCCACCATCTAGTGAAAAGGAGGCTAAGTTTCAGAACTGGGCACGCTGACTTCTAAATTTTAAGCCTTTCACCAGTAAGCCTTGTCATAACAAATGAATACGAAATCCAAGTTTCCAATATAGATAACCAACAGTTTTCTGTCACTTGTCCCTTTTTGATCTCTCCAAGTAGGATTTAACTTCCAAATTAATGAGCTTCTTGTTTCACACACATCTTATCTATTTTACTGTGAAGACTAATTGGTATGAAAGCAGGTCCAGGACTGTGCTGTACCCACATTGGTGTCTAGACCCATATATGGCCCCTGATGGGTGCTCAATAAATAATTATTCAATTAAGTTCTCAACTAGCTTTGAGTCTAAGCATTTTTTTCATTCTAATTTTTAGAACAAGGATTCACTCAGAATATTCAACATTTCAGATCTGGGGAAAAACCTAAGGAAACAGTCACAGGAAGAAGCCATGACTTGCTCAAGGTCATACATTCAGAGAGTGTCAGAGCCAGGACAACCACAGGGGGACCAGGGCACTTTGGCAGGAGGTGAACAACAATTTCTCCTCCTGCAGATAAAGAGAGGGGGGCTGGGGGAGCATCAGGGCAAAGAAATCAGCAAGAAAGTAAGTGCTTACAACTGGGAGCACTTGAGGAGAGACAAAATGGGGACCTGGAGGAAATGTCTGAGAGGTGGCACGTCCCTGTCATGGAAGCAGTAAAATAGCACAAGGAAATGACAAGCTAATGGGAATCCTGGTGGGAAGCAGCTGGCAGACGTTTTTCCTGAACTGTAGCTTAAATCATCATTGCCATTCTTGTCATAAGGGTCTTGTGTATTCAGACAGCAGCAGTCCCCAGATTTCTAGTTGGGGGAGAGGTATGTCCTAAGTTGAACTGATAAAGATGGCTGAGAGAGAAACCTCGGATGGTCAGAAAAGAAGATTTCGACATGGATTCAGTAGCAGGGGTTAAAGGGGAAGGGAATTACTGTGTGGATGTCACAAAAAAGCAGGTATCAGCTTATTACAGATAAGAACGTTCTAGCAACTAAAATAATTATCACCAGAAGGGATCGCCTTAAAGAAGAGTGGACAAACCCCCTAATCACCTGGAGCATTCAGTCAGAGGTGAGATGTCAGGAATGTGCTGAAACAAATTGAAATATCCAATAAGTTAGACTTATTTTAACTTTTAAATTCTTTTCAAATCCACAGATTCTAAGATTTAAATGAGCTCATAATACAAAGTGTATTCCAAAGTTATCCAGGGGAATGTCACCCCACTCTCTTGAATTCAAGGCCAAGTTCTGCTGTAGAATCACCTGAGACCATAGGCTGGAAATAACACATCTCACATGGGTGTTCAGTGCTTTATAGTTTACACAGCACTTTCATTTCTAGGGCTCCCATGACCTGGCCGTGCACCCTCCCCACACACAGAACCCTAAGGAAAGTAAGGCAGAGGCATTACTATCATTTCCCATTAGGTGCAAAAAACTGGGGTCATTCAGTTAGCTAACAGGTTATTAAATTCCCAATACATGGAAGGCACTTTTCTAGGAACTGGGGATACAGAGCTGGAAAAACAGTCCTAAACTCTCCCTTGTGAGACTCACATCTTTTAGAGAGATACAGGCAATGAAAAATAAAACCATATTACATCCTGAAGCAATAAATACTATAGATAGCAATGATTCAGGGTAAGAGGGATAAGGATTAATGGCATGAGAGGTGCTATTTTATGAAGGGTTGTGAAGGAAGACCCGAGACCGTCAGGAAATGATGGAGCAACACTTGAGGCTGCCTTAAAAGAAGGCAGAGGGGATGGTAAACTCACAGGCCCTGAAATAAGAGCATTTGGGGCATTTTTGAAGAATAGAAAGGAGGTTGGATGGCTGGACTGAAGTGAACAAAGCAGAGAAAAGGAATGCCTTGTGTAAAGCATTGCAGACCATTTAATAAACTCTGGCTTTTGCTCTGGGTAAGGTGAAAAGCCACTGAAGGTTCTGAGCATAGAAGCCCATAACCCAACAGTTTAAAGGGGTAACTCAGACTGCTAGGTTGATTAGAGGCTGGAGGGTGAACAAAGGTAGAAAAAAGGTGAGAACTACTAAAAGGCTATTATAAAAACTCAGGCAAGAAGAATGATGTCTTGGGACAGGCCAGTAGTGATACAGATGGTGGGAAGTGATTGGATTTGGGGTTTATTTTGAAGGTAGAATACAAGAATGAGTGCTAGATGAGCAATTTAATGCAAGGCTTTCCATTCTAATCTAAATCACATAAAGCAATTGTTGACCTTGGGCAAGTCGTTTAACTCGGCATCATCTTCATCAGTTTAAAATCGAGGCGCTCAGAACACTTGCAGACTTAGTACAGTACCTTTTCCAGTTTGGCGCTTTCAAATGCCAGCTCTGGGGGCTCTTCTTACACAACAGGGGGATGATTTTGTTACCAAAGGCCTGCTTCTTAGATGTGTACAAATCCCTGCCTGTTCAGGAAGAAGGTAACACCTCCCAGCACAGCACACACTGCACTTCAAGGCACACAATTACACACAGAGCCCCCTACGTGTTCCTGGCCCTGAGGTTGCCTGCTTTTGTCTAAATGTGTGTCTGTAATATTCACAGTCTCCCTGGGAGGTAAATTGGTTCATGGAGAGACTGAGGCAATGAGACATAAAAGACTGGCCTTCAGTCACCGAGATCTCAGTGGGATATGGTTTTGGTCTCCTGTTCAATACTTTCCTTTCTTAGTCATTAAGCAGTGCTTTTCCTCAAATGCTCCAAAAAATATTCATGGAGAGGGCCAGATGGAGTCTACAAATTGACATCTTTTGGGTTTAATAGTAATAGAGACAATTTACACGTTCCATAAGACTAGGGGGCAGTGGACTTGACGACTATGAAATGCTTCGCTGGTGGCAATTTGCTTTCTATGCAATTAGGAGTAGTTTTCATCATTGCAAGTGAGATTTACAATCTGTACTTTGGAATACTGTTTCAAAAAATTACACAGGATCCAGTGTAATTTAGAACTCATGTTAGAAAACTGGTAGACAGAGGTTACACTGAGTGGCTGACTGCCTCTCCTGTTTCCTTCTGTGAAGGCTTCTCAGGAGAATATACTCTCAACAAAACCTTTGTCCAAACTACAGATAAACTGAAATCTGTGTTCAATTCCCTCCCTCTCATCTGCCCTTGCTGTGTCTCACCCTCACTTCCTGTCTTCTTCTAGGACTCCTGGGTTGCTGTAGTCCCAGAATAAACCCCAAAACACATCCACACAAAGGGAGAATTTGGTTGTTAAAATAGGAGCATGGACAGAGCCATTCTAAACCCAAAAGAATAAATCTCAAGTGGTAAGTGTAACACCCTGTGCCCTTATTTGGAAATTAGGTCTTGGCAGATACAATCAGCCAAGTACCTCAAGGTAAAATCATCCTAGATTTAGGGTGGCCCTAAATCCAATGACTGGCATCTTATAAGAAGAGGAAAGAATCCAGGGAAGATGGTCATGTGAAGACAGAGACAGAGACTGAGTGAGGCTGCTCTAAGTCAAAGAAAACTAGGGGTCATCAAAGGGCAGAAGAGGCAAGCAAGTCCCCAGAGCCTTCGAAAGTGTGTCCTGCCGATACCTTGATTTCAAACTTCTACCCTCCAGGACCATGGTAGAATAAATGTGTTTTAAGCTGCCAAGATTGTGCTACTGTGTGGGAGCCCTAGGAAGCCAGTAGAGTAGATCTGAACCATCACTACCCTTGTGAAAGGGAGAAAACTAAGGGCAGGTGACCTTCACACGGCCCATCAAGTCACACCACTGTAAAGAGAACTACCCATACGACTACATTCAGGAACGCACAGAAATCTGTCATTAACAGTCCCGTTTCTGATGACCGCCTGGACTGAATTCCAGCCCACCACGTCCTGCATGCGGAGTTCTGGGCAAAGAACATCTGTACTCCCTAATTTCTTCACTCTCTCAAAAAGCCATTGTAAGGATTAAATGAGAGATTGCCTGTTAAAGTCTTAGAAAATTAACATGTACTAAGTGATCAATTTTTACTAAAAGGGGTTAGGCATTGACCTTTTAACGACCAGTTTGCCCTCTGGAGTCCCCTGTTTGGAGTGATACATTATTACAGAAATGAATTTTTTTTCTTAGAAAGAATTGGAGTCCTTGTCTTTGTTCCTCTCAAAGCATGGCCACTGAAGGACAAGAGGGAAATTCCCCGAGAGCCTCCAGATTAACCAGAAAAAAGCCTCTTGTGTTTCTATTGAGGAGGCAAAGGCCCACCCCGCTATTTCTCTATCAATTACAGGTCAATTTCAAGGCAAGAAATAGTGTAAACTTTAGATGGAGGTAGAGAGTCTCAACTCTGTAACATTCCATCTCTTTTTAAAAACAGCTGAAGCAAACACGGTCAACATTAATATTTGATACACATGTGTCATTCTATGTTCCTGTCAATCAGGAATATTTTTTTACCTTTATTATTGAAATAGTGCCCTAAGTAAAATTTTAAGAACAGCAATAAAAACAATTGAAGCAATATAAATCAAGGTATAAATGCAAGGGAAACTTTGTGGTCAAATTTCCAGCTGGACAGTAAAATAAATATTTTCTTTAATCACAGAAACTGGTTAGGCAGGGAAAAAAATTACAAAATAAAAAAATGACAATGAGGACAGAAGCAGGTTGGGCAGAAAAGAACTGGCAGGAGACAAAAGAGCTTCCATCGGTGCCGAGACCACCTGAGACTTCCCCGTGAGGAAACTGTCATGAACGTTTTTCTAGGACAAACATGAATCTCAGAATACGGCCTTTTTGAGCTAGAAGCAGGGAAGTGATGGACGATAGGCCCCTGTTGTCAGGGGAGTACGTCCTGTTCATCACCCCAGCACTGTTTCTCAGACAGAGTTGGTCCCAAATCATGTTTCTGGAATTGAAATGAGTGCCTATGAGAGTGGTCAGACACGGGACATGGCACCTACAGACGGGTGCCTCCCCACTCCGCTCATCAAGAACATCTCTGCGTCCCATTCCCCCTTGCTCTGGAGTGTGGCCAGGTTGGCTCCTGTTGGAGTTTTGTAGCAGGATGGCTACAGACACATCACGTGTTCACGGGTCTCTACAATGATCTACTGGTCCCCACTCTGGGGATCACACTCAGCAGCTGTCTAGGTTCCTCCTGTTCCTTCTCAGAGCAACAAGTCTGCAGAGCTGTGTGCAGTGAGAGACGTGGCCTGAGGTGTGGTGCTGCCTGCAACCAGGGTGTGGACCAGCAGAAATCCCTTCTCGCCATATCCTATTAAGCCTAACTTGTAAGTGATGCCTTGAAATTGCTCCAGAGGACAATCGGGATGTCTATAAGCCAGCAAAAACCTCCATCCCTAGGACTCAGCCAACTGGGGGACTGCCCTGGGTCTGGCAGCATGGACAGTGTTTTATCAGTGAGCTCAGGTATGTGAAGCCCATGCATGTATGAATAATCAGCTTCTCTCCGCTGTCCAGCCTGAAAGAGAAGAGAAGCGCTTCGCCTCTCTTCCATACCCTGCAACTGTTTTTTCCTGTGCTAAGCGGCAGTGGTCATCCTCTGAGTTTGATTTCACTGTGTAAAATGCTAGACCAAGAAACGCCTCTGATGGGGAGGACAAGGCAGAGGAGTCAGGTCTTCTCTAGCAGAGTGATCAGTGCTACAAAGTAAGAGCCAGAGGAGTTACACTGTCACCTTGGACGTTCAGAAAGCGAGAGCAACACACTTCTTTATCAAGTTCTTGGGGAAAGGGAGGATGAGGGTATATTCCAAGGGAATCCATTGAAGCTACATCAAAGATAAGACCTCAAAGATGGATGGTCAAAGAAGGACCCTGTTTTGAGGACAAGGGAGGAGAGTAAATGCCTCAGCAGAACCTCAGTGTTCTGTCTCCGACCCGTGAGCCGCCACATTTGGTCCGTGAAAGGACCAAAGCACATCACATTCTTTCCCTCTCCCCACCCACAGGGCCGGGAGCAGATGTTCTCTGAACATTACATTTTTATATTTAATTCTGTTGTTTGCTACCTGTATGTGTGTGTGTGTGTGTGTGTGTGTGTGTGTGTGTGTGTGTGTGTGTGAATGTTTAATCTCTTATAGAAGTTGCACCAAAGAAACAGAGAGGTTAAGTAATGTATTCAGGTACATTCAGCATATTCTGTGGTATTGCAGTAAGGTCTTCCATGCTTATCAACAGTGTTTATTATATCTCACGTATACGAGTATATTGTCTCCCAGAAGATACTGCCAGGTCTTTAATGCCAGGGTCTACATCATATGCATCTATCCCAAAGTGTCTTGTGTTACTTGACAAAGAAGAGATCTCGGTGGAGCTGGAATAACTAGACTCCAGTTGTGTCCATAGGCCAAGCATGCCCCCCTGAGGACCTCGGCTTCATCATCTCAGAAATGATTAGCCTGTAAGACCTCTTCCAGCTCAAACATTCAACGGTCCTATTACACACTGTCCCTCCGTTCCCATCCATCTGCAGAGCACGGCAAGAAAGAAGCTTCCTTCCCAAATAACCACTCGGGACGGCCCGCTCCAGGACAGCCCCACCCCGGGGCTTTGGCAGACCAGGAGAAGGTTCAAGGCCCTGCCTCCCCCTCCCTGCTCCCTCTTCCCCTCCACTTTTCCCATCCACACCTGTCTCCGGACCTCAGCTTCCTGGGTCACAGTGGGGAAACTCCCACCTACCAGATGCGTTGGTTTTATTTTTGAGGGAAGAGAACAGCTGGGTGATTTTAAAGATGGAACTTAAGACCCACTTAACTAGTCAACCCCAGTTGTCAGGCCCCGGAGTTGCATGTAAGGATGGAGTTGCCAATGTGACCTGAAAGCCAAGAGGCCCAGATGCTCTGTTCCCCCCACAGCAGGGGAGACTGCATACTTTATGAGATTTTCTCCAAAGAGCTTCGGCTGGGCTGCTTTGGTCTTTTTCTTCTCTGTATAAGAGTTATTCACCAGTGTGTGGTCTTTTGATCCTTTTGGCTTAGGGAAGAAAGACGGCCAGCAAGTTAACAAATTAGACATGTTTCACCTGGCCAGGCCATTAGAAGCTCATTTTACTTGGTCTCAGCCTAACCCATCTTCAGCTCCTGATAGGATCTAAGTGATGGAAAGCTTTGTTCAAATTCATAAAATATTTTACGGAGGAGTAAAACAGATCTTATAGACCCATTTCTCATTAAAAAGGTCAATGCCGGGAACATCTGACGCTATATAACTGCCTGATTCAATTTAGCAGGTCAAGCCTGACTAATCCTGTCTTCTGATTGCAGTGAATTTATTTCCCCTGCAAATAATTTTCTCACAAGCTGCCGGATTATGTATCCTAAACCTATATTTTTACAAGACATTACTAGAATGTTGATAAAACCTAATTCATCCATTAAACAAAACAGAGGGGGAAAAAAAACCTACACCAGCAATTAACATTTAGAAGGCAAGAGCAAGGAATTCTAAATCCTATTAGAAATTGGATAGTGTCCTCAGCCAAAGAGCAGCATCCGAAAGAACACTTGGAAGTAAATCTGTTTAAAGTTCATGTATTCTGAGTCCACAGCTGTTAAAGTTGGAAAGAAGAGAACCTACTTTTTCAAACTTTCCTTAGAATCAATAAATTCAGACAACTGCTACCATGTGACATAAAGACCACTGGATCCAGAAACAGAACCGGGTTCTGTTTTTAGTTCTGCTTCTTACTCATAATGTGATATTGGTGAGCGGTGGGGGGAACGTCCCTTCTCTGGGCCCCCATTACACCATCTATTAGTGGGAGTTTCAAACTTGTCTTCTCATTGCATCCAGCAGTGTTACTCTTTGGCTCTAAATTTAAGTGTTAATTATGCAGACAAAGTCCTAACAGGGGCCCTAAGTATTTAACCCTCTATCCCAAGGTCACATGCACACTCACCTAGTTACCCCTCACATCATCTTTGGGGTTGCTTGATGGTCTCTCATTTTCAAGTGTTGCATTTCAGAAATGTGTCTTCCTCCTTTTAGCTATTTTTCTGTGTAATTCTTCGTGTTTTTTTGGATAAACTATTATCATAATGCCCCAAACAGGATTTCCTGTGTGTTCCCCGAATATCTCCCATTTCTCCTTCTGGGCAGAGATGAGATTACATGTCTCTGCCTCTTTGAAGTAGGCATGATCTTATGACATGCTTGGGCCAAAGAAATGTGACAGGTGGTGACAGGGCTGGCCCATACTTTTCTACATTATTTTCCCCTTGGCCACAGCTACTGACAATATTGTAGACAGTGGCTGCTCCGATGCCCTGAGTTTGGAAGTAAAGTAGAGCAGAGCCCAGTCAACCAACAGTCAGCAAGGACCACAAGTGTGAAGTGAACATTTGTTTGGTGAAGCCACTGAGATTTGACTGATAGAATGCCACTTCAAAAAGGCCATCATTTGGGTGGGCTGGTGGAAGAAGCAGAGTAAGGAACAGACAAGATGTGTATATTCTAGTAATTTGAAACAGAGGACTGTGTTGTTAAGGAATTTTTTTTATGACATTGCTTGCTGTGTGCTGGCCCAACAACATAAAGAATGAAGGCTTTGGATGTTGTAAAATCAAGTACCTGAGACAGATCAGGGTTGAGCCCAGAAAGGGAGACAATTAGGGAGACATCAAATAGTAAAACCATAGTAACTGAGTCATAAGAGTAGGTCTAGGTACAAACAGAACTGATTCTAAGATGCTTAAGAGGCAAATTAAGAAGGGAGGCCCAGACTGAATGCTGAGAACAAAGAAACCCCACCATGGGTTTGTTTCACCAGTACATTCCACCCAGTTTGCAGCTTTGCCATGCCTCAGTCAAGTGACCATAATTTTTGGTTCCTTTCCTTCAGCTGTAACCCACTGATAAGTCTCGCAGAAAACTAGCTAAAAGTGGGTAAGTCTAACTCATCAGAAGATATGTTCTTGATTACAAACCACAAATTTCTTATCCTTACTTTGTGTTTCATAACAATGCAACAGCATTCATTTTCTCCCACCAGTGTAAACAACATTAATTTCTGTAAGTTAAGCAAAGAAATACCATTAATTCCTGAAGTCAAAACAGGGAGCAACAAGATGAAGAGGCACTGCTTTTCTTACCAACGTCAGCACCAAGGACAAGGCAATGAAGAAGGGTGTGGGCTGCTTCCATCAGCAACTTCCTCATTACCATTCTTCAGCATCTGTGGCCCACTTTGTATTTACCAAGCTATGGATTCTCGTGAACTATAACCAGGGTTATGATAGAGTCTGTGAGAGGAAAAAAACTTGGGGCAGGTGTATAACTGATATTCTCGCATCAAACAAATGTAGTTAGTACCAAGTTCCCCGGTCTGCAAAATGAGGTCGTATTATCTGAATTGCAGATTTCCCCACCTGCTTCCCATGCAGCACTGAAGGTGTAACTTTCTGTTACTTTCATGCATTTTCAGTTCCTAAGGAATTGTTCTAGGAACCTGAGAACAAGGACACTGCCAGGGCGGTGGGTCTCAAAGTCAACTGCATGTTGGAATTACCCAGAAAGCCTTTGAAACCCCTGCCTCCCAGTCACACCCAAAGCCAATTACTTTAGCGTTTATGGGAGTGTGACCCAGGCATCAGTATTGCATTGTTTATATTCTTCAAGCCTCCCCTGCCAACTGATCATTTTTTTTAATCTAATTCTGGGTCCTTTCCCTGGAGATTCTGATTTAATTGGTGTAAAGAACAGCCTTAGTATTAGGATTTTCTAAAAGCTGCCCCAGGCAACTAATATACAACCACCTTGCAGAACCACGCCTACGGAGGATGCAGACAGAGAAAAGTTGCAAGTGTTACCTCCCTAACCCTTCCTTCTGAAGATGACGGATAAAAGGCCTCTGAGATGGTTTTAAAGCAAGGTATTTGAATTAACTCACTGGATTAATTTATTCATTCCAAGCACTTACCAGCATATGAGCATGGGTCAAACACTAGTCCCTTGGGATACAAAAATACCAAAGACCAAAATCCTGCAGCTCAGACACTAATTCAAATATTGTAGTAATATATAATAAGCATGATGGAAGGGGTAAGTGACAGGTATTGTAATGAAATATTGCCCCCACCTAAGAGGGTAGTCAGCCAGTTTGAACTCAAGCATAAGATGTCTAGATGTCTAGAAGAATCTGTAGCAAACCAGCAGAGGATGGTATTCTGAGCTCCAGGAAAAGAGCGTGCAAAGCCACTGAAGCATAACTTGGTCAAGGCAGTTTTGATTCCAAGTAGGAAAACTGACTCAAGTAAAAATGAAAACATATGGGGAAGGAAGACTATAGAATTGAATCATGAAACACAAAGAAAAGAACTATGAAATTCAGTAGTCTCCTGTCTGTCTGTACAAACCAAAGTATGTATGTATTTATTTATTTATTTTACTTATTTTAATTGAAGTACAGTCAATCACAGTGTGTCAATCTCTGGAGTACAGCACAATGTCTCAGTCTTGCATATACATATATTTGTTTTCCATTTTTTTTTCCCATTAAACAAACCAAAGTATTTTGAACCTGGCTGTCTCAAAAATATTAGTCTTCTCCTGCCTGAGCTGACATGTTCTTACATCTAGCAATCAGCACAAATCAACTGGTATCTTTGAATCTCAGGTCCAAATTCATGTAAAGAGGAAATGATTGGTCCAGCTTAGGTCCGGTGCCCACTCCTGGTCCAGTCGGCTAGAGTCAGGGTCATGAAGTACAAATGTGACTATCAGGGCCTTAAACATTTTGGGAGAGACAAGGATACAACTCTTAATGAAGCATTTGGAGGGCTAAACAAACACCCCACCCCAAATGTTGTCTGAAAAAGGTGTGAGATAGTAAATCCAGGTTATGGAAGTACAACCACAGCAGAAAATCTGAGTATAGATCACATAGTGGAAGACAAAATTAAGGACAAGTTGATCTCAACAAAGTATTACTAACTCAAAGCTGGGAGTGTGAAAAAGGATAATGCATCATGATCAAGTGGATTTTTTCCTGAAAATGTAAGACTGGTTCAAATTTTAAAAATAGTAAATATGATTCATGATATTATTAGATTAAAGAAGAAAACCATGTGATCGTTTCAGTAGATGGAGAAAAAAATTTTGACAAAATTCAATATCGATTCATGTTTTTTTTAAATCTCTAACTAGGGATTAAAGGAAATTTAATCAACTTTATACAAGTAATATACAAAAAAGTCTACCACTAACATCATATTTAATAGTAAAAGCCTGAGTGCTTTTCCCTTGAAATGGGAAGCAAAGCTAGAATGTCTTCCTTACCACTCCTATTCAATATTATATTGGAGGTCCTAGTTAATGCTTTAAGAGATAAGAATAAAATAGTATACAGATTAGAAAAGAAATAAAACCATCTCTATTAGTAGATAACACAATTATCAATACAGAAAATCACAAGACATCTACAAGAAAAAACAATTAAAACTGAATTTATCAAAGTTGCAGAGTATCAATACATAAAATTCAGTTGTATTTCTGTCTATTGGCAATAACTAGTTAGAAATTGAGAATTGAAAAATACTATTTACAAAAGCATCAAACAACATGAAATTCTTTGGGATAAATATAACAAAAATATCTGCAATGTTTGCATTCTGAAAGCTCCAAAGCACTGATGAGAGAAATAAAAGGAGATCTAAATAAATGGATAGATATACCATGATCATGGATTAGAAGACTCACTACTGTCAATGAGAACTCTTCTCAAATTAGTCTACACATTCAAAGCAATCCCAATCAAAATTCTAGCAGGCAGAGTTGTAGAAATTGACAGATTCCAAAATTTATATGAAAAAGCAAAGAATGAAAATAGTGCAACCAATTTTTTTAAAGAAAAGAAAAGTTGAAAAACATTCACTTGCTGATTTTGACAACTTATTTAAACTACCACGATCAAGACTGTGTGATACTGGTGAAAGGACGAGTACCTGGACGAATGGAACAGGATGGTCTATAACAGAATCCTGTGCATGTGAGAGAGAGAAACTGGTTTTTCACAAAGGTCCAAGACAATCTGATGGAAAAGGATACACTCTTCAACAAGTCTTGCTGGAGTAATTCAAATTTGCAGGCAAAAAATAAAACAACACAAGCATTGTACCTTTCACAAATTTTAACTTTAAATGAATCAGAGATCTTAAAACCAAAAACTATAAACTGCTAGAACAAAATACAGGAAAAAATATCTGTGCCTTGGATTAGGCAAAGGCTTCCTAGCTGTAACATCAAAAGCATTGCCCATAAAAGAAAAATCTTTTTTTAAAGTTTGATTTCATCAAACCTAAAAATTTCTGATATTTGAGAGACTGTTAGAAAAATGAAGTCAACTTATAGATTGGGAGAAAATATTTGTAAAACGCCTATATGTTAAAAGGTTATAACCAATATAAATATAATATCCAATATAATAAAAAGCACGTAAGACTCAATAATAACAACACAAATGATTTTTTTAAATAGGCAAACAATTTGGATACCTCAAAAAAGAGATAATGCATAAAAAATAAACACACCAAAAATACTCAGTATCACTATTCATTGGTGAAATGCAAATTAAAACCACAATGAGATACCATTACTCACCTATTATAATGGCTAAGAATTTAAATATCAGGTTATCTGAATGCGGAAGTGGATATAGAGCAACTAGAATCTCATATTATTGCCAGTGGGGATGTAAAATGGCAAAGCCACCGTGGAAAATAATTTGGCAGTTACTTAAAAAGTTAAACCAACTTACCGTATGACTCAGCAATCCCACGCTTTGATATTTAACCAAAAGGAATAAAACCATAGGTCAATACTCATACTGGTATGTGAGTGTTTATAGCAGCTTTATTTGTAATCACCCAAAACTGAAAACAACCAGCCTATATTAGTTTTCTACTGCTGTTGCAACAAATCTAATAAGTTAACATGAATTTAACTGCTTTAAAAAAAAATGTGCATCTATCATTTCAGTTTCTGCAGGTCAGGAATCCAGGCATGGCTGAGCGGCTTGGGTTCTCACAAAGCTGCAGTCTCACTTAAAGGCTTGACCAGGGAAGAATTTCCGGGCTCACTTACACTATTGGCAGAATTCATATCCTTGCTTCTGTATGACGGAGAGCCCCAACTTTTTGCTGCCTGTTAGCTGGGGGCTATCTTTAACTCTGCAAGCTATCTTCCTTGTCATGTGGACTTCCTCAGTATGACAGCTTACTTTCTCAAACCAGCAAAGGGACTCTGAGTTTTCTACTAAGTCCATCTTACATAAGGTAACATAATCATTACAGTGACATTGCATTACCTTTGCCGTATTCTAGAGGTTATAAACAAGTCACAGGTCCCCCCTGCACTTATCGGGAGGAGATGAACCAAAGGCATGAACACAGGAGGCAGGGGTCATGGGGACCACCTTGGAGTCTGTCCACCACACCACGCACCCATCAGCTAGGGAATGGTTGAGCACGCTGTGGCATATGCACACATATGCTAATGAAGTGTGAAATGCACACGGTGAAATATACTACTCAGCAGCAAAAAAGAACAAACTACTAACGCATGCACGACATGGATAGTTCTCAAACACATCACGCCAAATGAAGACAGCCAAAGTCAAAAGGTTGCCTGCTGAATTATCCCATTCATTTGACATTACAGAAAAGGCAATAATATAAAGGCAGACAAAAAGATGGGGGAGTGCCAAGGGTGTGCGGAGGGGACTGACTACAAAGAGGCACGAGGGAACTTTTCAGAGTAATGAGAATGTTCTATATCTTGATTATGGTGGGTTGTTACACAGATACACACATCTTTCAAAACACATGGAACTGTATGACTAAAAGGTGAATTTTCCTGTCTATAAATTATGCCACAATAAACCTGACTTTAAAAAATAAAGGGACACAGTGACAGAGAAGCTGGCGGCAGTTAGGAAAGGTCCCTTTGATCTGGTTCGCAGTGCATCCTGCCCTAGTGCACAGCCCTGGAGAAATTTCAGGGAGGCAAATAGTATTATGTATTAGTGCTCCTCTAATAAATTCACTAATAGGAGAATTGCTTATTTTAGGTAAATTTCAAATACTGATTTTATCATGAAAAGCACATTATATATGGATAGTTTAAGGCTGCCTAAAATCAAAGGGGTGATGGTCTGAGGAGCCCAACTATTGACATGAAAGTCTGGCTTCAATTAGACCACCAAAAAGCAAAACTGTATGTTCAGAATTAACTTCTTCAGCCAAGTTACAATAAAACCAGACACAAAAAAGCTGCCATTCAAGTTGTCTGAATAGCATCCTATCCCCTCCATGCAGGGATAAAAATGAAACCCCATTTAGCATAATTCAGGGGGCAGCCTATGGCCAGGAGAGGCAGGAAAAAACTGTGTGTGTGGGAAGAGGGTATGTGCCTGGACTCAGATCATCCCTCTGACCCAACATCTGTTAATAAACCCCTGAAATTGTAAGTAACATTGAGAATTTACCTATTCCATTGGCTACCAAAGCAACTGAGACATATCACAGAGAATTTGATTTAATTAAAAAAATAAACAGTGAGGGCCACTGAAGGCTTGTAAGCTGGGGATGGCAGAAGAAGATCTGTGTTTCAGGAAAGATGACCCTTCCAATTGTATGGACGCTGGCCTTCCAGGGGCAACACTAGAAGCAAGGAGAGCAGTTAGGATGACCCCAGAAAGGACGAGGTGAGCAAAGGCAGTTGCAATAGGAAGAGAAAGGAAGGGGTTTTTGCAGCATCATTTGGGAAGTTGGATCAAAAGGCAGAAAGTGAAAGAGAGGTGATGAAAGCTTAGGGTATGGCTGGAATAACTTCATAGACTCTAGAGGAATAAAAGGGGAGGAGGGAGTGAAGAAACAAAATCATGGTGGAGACTGAGTGTGAGGTGCGTCCAAATGAAGACTTCTGGGAAGCGGGTGGCTGTGGTCTGGAGTCTAGGTAAGAACACTGGGTTAAACAAAGGTTTGGGTGCTAATATACAAGGGCAAGTGGAGACTGGAGACACCCATCTAAAAGGGCACAAGCTCTGCTGAATAGGTTGGGTAGTGAAGGCAGAATAAGGAAATGGAAATAATTGTGAACAAAAGGAAAAATACTCTGCTGGCAGTATTCTTCATTTCCCTGAATGTTGGCAGATGTTTTTCTCTCCCCTCTTGATTTTTTTTTTTTTTTTTTTGGTTCAAGAAAACACAGAAGCACTAAGAAAAAATGGAGAGCACATGATAAGAAATTGCTGCTCATATCCAAGTGGAGAGAGAAATTACTCCAACTGAGAGAAAGCAGAAGAATGCTCCGATAAGAGAAGACAAAATGTCCTTAGTCAGAGAATCACAGCATTGGTCCAAGAGGATGATGTTAACGGGTCCCAGGCATGCTTCTGCTGGGTGGCTGTAAGGATGTTAAGGTAATACTCAAGCTAACTAAGACCCAGAAGTAGCCGAAGTATCTCCACGTTGATTAAAGTTCATTGTTGGTTCTATTTCTCTTGTAACCTTGTGGTGCCTGCTTACAAGTGGGGGCACTGCTCATTTACTGGTGAGGAAAATGACAGGCGCTGCAGACATCTTCCAGCTGGTCTCAGCACACCGTGCTGGGAAGGGACTTGGTCAACCATCCAGCTTACCATTGGAGCTTTGTCTCTGAGGGAAAATAGCACTGCTACCAAGGCGTGTGCAACACACATCCACGATCTGAAGAACTGCTGCAAAATGTTGCCTGGTGGGTAAAGCACTGATCTGATGACCTTGAGGAGTCCTGGACAGTGGCCACAAACCTGCCACTGACTGGGTGAGCTTGAACAAGCTGCTGACCACCTCTGCCTCAGATTCCACGTTCATTAGCAAGAGGCTTGGCTGGTTTCGATAATCACTAGGGTATTTTCTGGATCTGAAATTTAATTACTTGAATTATTTTCAGTTGCTTGACTTCTTTGGGCTTTAATACATCTCTACCCTTAAGATGACTGAAACCGAGAAGATCCAAGTTCCCATCCAGTATTTATATATACTATGGCAAAATAGCTTAGTTGGGAAACTTTCATGATATCCCAGCTAATAAGCCAGGGTAGAATAAAGAAGTAGGAAGTGGTGATCCGCGTACATTTGACAGTGAGAACAGCCAACAGAACTTTGTATTATCAGTGATTCACGTAACCATAATGTGGCAGGCATGGGACACTGTGATGAAGTATTTCTAGGAATTGACTAACAGTAGTATTAACAGTTCTTTGGATTAGAATAAGATTAAACACCAGACTAGAATTACCATGAGAATTCAGAAGGAGATTAGAATTCTGACAGAAGACTTGAAAAATGGAAAAAAGACTGACGTGTCAATAAATTCCCCCTGAGTGTTTACACACATATCTTTGCGGTAGGCATTACAGGATTTCAAGTTTTGAATTTGATCTCACAAGCACATTTAAGTACATTTTGACTTTTCAGATTGGGACCACTCCCATGCCGACTCTGAAGGATAAATGTTGCCCCCTTATTACGAAGTACCCTGAGCAGCACGCATCCCCTCACACTTAGGTTACTCTTTGATAATATGCTAGGCATTCTTATTCAAAATACTAAGTTCCTGCTTCAAAAGAAGCTTTTATTTAACCTCAGAAATTCAATTTCTATTTATTCTTGTTTCATTTTTTTCTATAAGCACATATAATTTTTAGATGATTGCAATGAAAATATTTTTAAAAATTGCGTTTTCTTTCCAAGAAGCCTTCATGTTTAAAAACTTTCTTTATAAACAAAATAATAAAAACAGGCGCTTCGAATTTCCCCTTGGAAAGCTTCTCCTTAAGCAAACAGTTTATGCCTGTGCTTCCCTCTGGGGTGGCTCCATTCTTCAGGGCTGTGCTGACTGCTTTTCATTCAGTGGGCAAGTCTCACTCTCTGTCCAGTTTTGCTGCCTCCCATCAACCCAGCAGGCTGATGCCCACGAAAGTTACAACTGCAGTTAAGTAAGGAGACGGATGCCACTTCCCAGGCTCCTGGCACCATCCTGGGGACAGGCTACTTAGCAGCGGCCTGAACTTTCTGAAATGTTTGCAAATTGCTCCTCTGTCTGGCCTTGCTGGTGACTTCCTAGGGAGAAGGTATTGCTCTGAGCTTTTTGGCGACCCCAATCCCTGAGAGGCCTCCTCCTCACCCGCCATCAGGTTTAGCCCTGGGTCAGCCCAGCCTCACCGTCCAAGGCTGCGCACAGCTCTCAGCTGGATCTTCCAACCAAGGCTGCACCTCCCACCCCTCAGCAGAAGGAAATGGATTATGTGGAAAAATATTTGGGGAGTGGGGTGAAGGAGTCTCTCTAGAGAGCTGTACAAAATTCTAAACTGCTCTTTTTAATGTCTGCACGTCTAGCACACACTTGAACAAACCCTGGCAGAGCTGCTTTAAAACAAACAATACCCTTTCCTTCAAAGGAACACTGCTTTTATGCAACTGCTTGGACTCCTAATGAGTAAATAAAATCTTCTGGTCTTAACCCCCCATTTCTTGGCATTTAAATGATTACAAGCCTACTTTGGGGAAGGCATAAATGTTAGCAAGCCTTTTCTAGAGTTAGTTTTAATGAAGCCCTAGAAAGAGCATCAGACTTTGACTCTGAAAGACCCAGGTGTGATTTCCATTCCTACTTCTTGCCAATTGTGCCTATTGGTGAGGCTGAATTCATCTCTCTGGGACTTGGTTTGCCCAACTATCAAATGGGGACAGGGCTGCTGTAGAAATTAACTAAGATAATACCAGAAACAGATATATGCCAAGTCAGAAAAAATACTTTCTGAGCAGCCCGGTTGCCAGGGAACTGACCGGCCTTGTTCTCTTGCCACGCTGCCTCCTGCTCTCGTTTGGTCACGCCATCACTTTCTGTGGAGACATTTCTCTTCCTTCACTACACTGTGATCAGTTTCACTTTTGTTCTTGTTGTTCATTTCCCACAGCACCAAGTGCATCCTGCTACCCAGCAGGCATTCAATAAATACTAACTGGTTGATTGATTAAACTTGAATTTTAACACCATCTCAGCACCTTCCTGAGTCAGAGAAAGCCTTATGCAAACATTATAGCCATTTACCCAACAAACCTAAGTTTCTATGAGATCTTTGCTTCTGGACAAAGAATACTGAGCTTGGAAAGAAAAACACTTGGGTTCATATTCTGGTTTTGTCACACACTGAGTGACCTTTGCAAAGTTGTTCAAATTAAGCCTTAGTTTCCTCATCTTAAATGGTGGCAATAACACCTGCTTCACAAACTGTTGTACAAACTAAATAGAATAACCTATTGGAAAGTGTCGGGTACATGACTGATGTTAAAAATTGTAAGACTCTATGAAAAAATCATAGCATGAATAAATAATATTCATGTAAATACCAAGAAGAAATTGCTTCTAAGCTATCATTGGCAGAACTTTAATTCAAGTAAGGCATATATATTGATATTCACACATCCATGTTGCCCCATTTAAACAAGGATATGCTATGTAACTTGGCCAGCAGCTTTAGAGAGGAAACCAAGAGTTATACAATACAGGGAAACTTCTGGTACATACAAGCAACAAGTTGTCAAAGTGCCTACAGCTCTCAACGAGGTGGGAAGCCCCATGAAAAAGACCAGCAGGACCCCCAGGCAGGGCCATTATTTTCCTGCCAGCACCATCCAGTTCCCTGGGCCGGTGGCATTATCTTGCTTTTTGCTTCTGTAAAATGGCTTGCTTCAAGGAGAACGGAACTTACCCGTAAGATTCTATCGGTTCCCTGAGCTTACTCCTGATTGGTCTATTTGTAATACCTCATTTGCATAAAGCTCACTCCTGATTGGTCCATTTCTAAAAAGCTCATTCCTGATTAGTCAACTTTGTTACACCTTATTTGCATATGATGTTGCAAAGTCTAGACTGGCAGCCTATAAAAGTCTGTGTAAACCTACAAATGGGGTTCAGAGCTTGGAGTGTTAACTCCTCTGGGCCCACCGGCATAATAAACCTGAGTTCTCCAACCCTCCAAGTGCTGCTTGGTCTCTCATCAGAATCTAGGTTGCTGTCACAACTGAGCTGTAACACTGAGCTGTAACACACTTTGCTGCAACAATAACAGTGGATTGAAGGTGGGTAGTCAGGCTTCATTGAGAAGAGGCAACCCCATGAGCCGGGAAAAACACTGACTGCTATCAATGGTGCTTCCTTCTGGAGATAACCTCAGGAACTTGAATAATAATGCAAGACTCAGGACTCAGTGTCTGCAGAGCAGTCCTTAAGACTGAAGAATTCCAAAGAATGGAATATTTGAATTGGAAAAGGGAAGAACATGGAGCATTTAATCGATACTTGCTCTCTGATGACTGTACTAGATACAAAAAGCAGTTTCCTTAGCTGATTTCTTATATCAGAGGTCAAAGAACTGAGATCCAGAGAGTTATTAAGACTTTCCTGATACCACAGTAAGAGTTACTATCAGGGCTGATTAGGAACTAGGGACTGGTAATGACCTCTTGAGCCTGCGCCCTTTTCGTAGTAATCTCCTACTCAGCAAGCAGGGGAGTCCTGTGTCCACACCTGCTGCATGGTGTGGTAAGGAGACACTTCCTCCCTCCTCAACATTATAAAAGAGTCCTGAAAACATGCAAGTCCCTCTCACACTCTGACCGCTGCAGTTCTGTACGAGACACTACACAGCCCTGACGCAATTTAAAAACACAGGGCAGTAACAAGAAATTACAAGAGACAAAAGGATCTAACCCCTTGCCTTTGTTTTACACTGGAAAAGAACTGAGGCCCATAAAACTAAGTAATTTGCCCAAAGTCACACAAAAAGACAAGAGAAATATGACCCCTATTCTACGACCCATATTTCATTGTCTTTAGGACAAGAGACCAAGAGTTCTGTTTTTCCTGTTATCTTTTATGTTTTGGAAACTCTATTCATCAATGGTTGTCAAACCTAAGCAAACATCAGAATCATCTGGAAGCTCCTTAAAGGATAGAAGAATGGGCCCCACCCAGAGTGCCTGATTCAGACATCTGAATTGGGGCCCAAGATTTTGTCTTTCTAGTAAGTTTTCAGTGATGCCCATTCTGCTGGTCCAAAGACCACATTTTAAGGACCCTCCTTTGTAGAACTGACACTGGTTCCAACCTTTAACTCTTAGTACCAAAGTTCTTCCTTCCAATCTGTTGAAAAAAAGGACTATAAATTCTCATCTGACTTCCTTGGAATTACAAATGTGGAAACCACTCTTCCTGGACCAATGTAGTAATGGTACAGATTCCTGAAGGCAAACTTCTGGACATAACCTGTGCAATCAATGGTAGGAGCTTGGAGACAAAGGGATAGAGGCTGTCTTTCAGAGCAGCCACCATCAACTTGTCTGTTCGATCAGTGCTTCTCACCCTTTTCCATGTTAGAATGTAACTAAAAAAGTTAATATTCATACAACACCGTAGTGAAAATATAGGCCATATACCTGGCCAGAAGGAGCCTGCCAACGTGTTTTGGACACCCAGGCTCTATGACTAAAGGGATGAACATTCTCTTCTGCCTGAACCGAGTCATGGTACGTGGTTCAGGAGTTCTGTTACAGAACCCCAGCAGCTGAGGCTTCAGGACTAAGATTCAACCTTTTAAACACAGAAGGCCACCAATATTACTGGCTCCCTTCTTATTAATGATAGCAACAGAATCCCAATTATCAAAAGCATTTAAAATACAAAAACCTTAAGCAAAGGGAAAAGAAAAAAAAAAAGTCATTCAAAGGGTGAACATCTTTGCTAAATAGTAACTAAGGATCTTAGAACTCGAAATTCCTTCCACCTCTTAAATTCTACGCCTGAATCTTAAGGTACTGTCTATCCTATTGTATGAGAATAATTTTATTTGACCCACATTTTCATATCAAAACCCCCTTAATGCTGATTTCACTGAAGCTAAGAAAGCATTGCATGTTTGATGTCACATTACAGCATGTATCACTAAGAAATAATTCTGCCAATAAAAAAATTGGCCCAATGCTTTTGTGTCGTGTAAAAGCAGAATTTTAAATTTACAGGAGTTCTTTTAAACTCACTTAGACTTGGCCAGTTGCCATCTATCACCCTGTGCATCCATCAAGGGGAAAAAATAAGCTACTCCCATCACTCCTTCGTATTCCGCATCTGACACCAGTGCCTTCATGCCGCCTCTGTTCCACGAGGCCTCTTCCACTCCACGCCATGACTCAGTTCATCACAATTTATTTTTAAATTGATAAACTTTATCTATAGGATTTTCTTCCAGGCCCCTAACATTCATTCATTATGCAGGTTTTGATGTCCGTGCCTCAAAATGACCCCTGTAGCCCAGTATCACTGGCCTCTTACGATTCCAAGATGTACCCTGAACTCATACACATGAAAGTATTTCTTGTATGTGTCTCAGAATTGATGAAATATAGAAATTCCATTTACTATTGCTTAGAGTTTACAGAAAAGCAGTACTTTTCTGAGTTTAAGAACAACATTTGAGATTTAAAGCCATGCCCCCCCCCTTTTTTTTCTTTTTTTGAGAGTCTTCTTTTGATGGAAACTCTCCTTTTGAGAGAGAAGCAAACCACACATTGAAATGCTGAGCTACTCTGATCAGCGCTGCCTCTGGAATATTCACTGCCTAGATTATTCTAGTCAACTGCTTTGAAAGCACAGAGGGCGCAGCAAACCAAGCTTTTTGAAGGTATCAAACGTATTTTTTATATGCCGTGTAGTATTTACATTTCATACTTTTTCACAGCACAAACTGAGCCTGTCTCAGGCTGGCATAAAACCTCTTCATCTCAGCTCACTTCCAGCACGACTCCTAGCTAAGAGCCCATGCTGGACAGTCAGTCGCTTTTCTGGGTGAAGTGCAAATCCAGGCAGCTGCCCTGTAAAGCAAGTCTTCATTCAGATCCGTTCAGCAAGTCCCTGGCCTATGGAGCTCCTTCCAACTGCCCAGCACTCTTTTAAATCAGAGATACTTGGGAGTGAGGGTTACAGATTATTACAGCAAAGACAGGGAGTCCTTCCCTCAAGGAGCTGATGGTTTGGCAGAGAAGAAAGTCTTGAACACAGGAAATAAAGAAAAATATAAGATTCAGATCAACCTCAAACCTCTAATCAAATGCCAAGACGTTGTACCAATGCCAAGCAGTAAATAGTGAGTGCAGTATCGACTGGGGTCATCAGGCAACACTTCACAGTGAACGTGAGCATGGCCAGCTCCTAAAGGATGCGCAGAATTCAGTTACACAGAAGGACAGCTCAAAGTAACCATGAACGAACTTCAGAGGTGGGGATACTGGACGGACATTTACAGATGGAGTTTGGTGGACACACGGAATCCAGCTTGCACACGTGTTACTCTAATCAAAACAAGTGCAGAGGTGTAAAAAATTGCCATGGAGATTATTCCATGGCCAGAAGAATATCACCCTGGCCAGAGGAGTTGGCAAGGCTATGGAGTAAAGTATAAAAAACAAGTGTCCGAAGAACACAATCGTCCTTAGATAGTCTTCCCGTCTTCCAAGTAGGCATGAGGCACAACAGTGCAAATTAAAAAACAAACAAAAACCACTGAATGAATATCTCCTACACAACCAAATGCAATTACTTTTAGCTGTAAACACCTTAGCACAATCAACTGACTTACACTCATAGGTGGCTCCTGTGGCATCCATATTGAGGCATGCTCTCCATGTAAGTCAACTTCAGTCCCTCAACAAGAGACTGAAGCCTTAGAAGTTGCATTCTCCAAAGACAACCCAAACGTTTTGATGTCAGGCATCCCTTATTACAAAACATATTCCCATTGCTGTGAAATATCCCCACTACCATAGCATTAGCCTGGTGGTTCTCACCTGGGAACAATCCTCTCCCTCTCTGCTCTGCCCCCAAGACAACTGGGTTGTCACAACTGGGGAAGGGGATGCTATCAGCCAAGGATGCTGCTAAACAACTTATAAGGCCCAGGACAGCCCCTCACAACAATGAATCATCTGCCCCCAAAAATATCGAGTGCCAGCTTTGAGAAACTCCTCTTCACTCTTGCCAGTTTACATGCAAAAAATCAACACACCTCAAAAACGTAACCATCTCCCCTTGTCCTCTCTTGGATCTTTTCAGAAATTGCATAGAAATTATCTCAAATGTTTCTCTCCAGCCAAGTATTTTAAGGCCCAAGTAACAGAATACCTAATAAAACACGGCTTTAAAAATAAGAGTACATTATATAACATAAAAAGAAGGCCACAAAGGGGTGGAGTCCAGACTGGACCCTGCCCAAGTCGGCCCCAGGCTGCGATGCCCCAGCACCACATGGCCCCTGCCTGCAGTCCCCCATGCCACACTGTGGCTGGAATCACACCCAGAGGCCCTGGGACCTCATGACACATGACAGTGTGCATTCTCAGGTCCAACTCTTCTCAGGGGAGTCCGGTGTTAGTGATGCTGTTCTGGCGAGCTGTTAGGCAGGTGAGGTGGGTGCCATATCCTGGGGTCCCCAACAAGCTCTGGAGCTGCAGACAGCACCGGCCGGCCCGGGTGATAACCAAGCCACACTCTGACCTTGTGGACCAGCCTGGGCTCTCGCTGGAGGAAGGGTCCTGCAAGGAGGCTCAGAGAGGAGCCTGGGTCCCTCTGATCGGCACTGGGTCACCATGTATAAGTCTGCAGTGGGACTGACTGCTGTAGCCAGATTCGTATTCTCCACCACAGAGGTGACAGAGACACAGGGTGGCAGCCGGGATGGGGGCCCGGCGGAGGACGGCCAGCTCACTGAGGTCGTGCAGCTGCCCCTGGATGCCGCCCAGGCCTTTGCAGACAACATAAGACCCTCGGGGTCATCTTTGATATTGAATGGCTCTTTAGCCACGTGCCCCCTGAGGTCTACAGATAGAGCCAAGGTTGCTCAACTCAAACACTCAGTGGCATTAGGTTTCCAGACAGGCTTCTAACTGATTTTTTTTTTTTTTTACTCTATCCTCAAAGTCACTGTGGCCAATTGAAAAATGCACCCCCCCAAAAAAAATCTACATCCTAATCCTTGAAACCTTGGGACTATTACCTTGTATAGTACAAAATGGTCTTTATAGACACGACAAATTTTAGTAACTTGACATGGGGAGATTATCCTGCACTATCCAAAGTGGGCACCAAATAGATTCATGTGCGTCCTTGGAAGAGGGAGGCAAGGTGACAGCTGACAACACACAGAAAAGAGGAAGATGTGAAGATGGCGCAGAGACAGATTTTCAGATAAAGGCCTTTCTGAAGACTGGAGTGATGTAGCCATTAGCTCAGGACTGCTGGCCGCCACTAGGAACTGGAAGAGGCAAGAATTTCCCCTGGAGCCTCCAGGAGCTTGATTTTAGTCCAGTGATACTGATTTTGGACTTAGGGTATTAATTACGAGAGAATAAATTCTGTTGCCTCACCCCTCCCAGGTTGCGGTGGCTGTTGTCACAGTGGCCGCAGGAAACTAACAGCCACAAAATCACGATCTCATATCCGGTATCACCTCCCCCATACAATGGATTTTGAGGGGGAAAAAAGAGCTCTTCTTACACATAGAAAACCCCCTTCCTTGAAAAGATCAAATTACACAGGAAAGTCTTTCTCAGGAGCCTCCAGGGAATTCCCTTCTGCATCCCCTTCTATGGCCAGAATGATGTCACATGCCTACAGCTAAATCAATCATAGGAAGAAGAAAACAAGGTAACCCCAATTAGATTACATCAATCATGGTATATTCTCTGGAGCCCAGAGAGGGCTACTGTTTGCTGAATGCATTGTTATCTGGTAAAAACAAGACCTTGGGGACAAGGGAGAGGGTCTGACAGCTGTCAGTAGGCAACCCACGGTGTCCCCTCCTTGGGGCTGAGGACCTGCCCAGCCTCTTTGCCCTGCCCCATGTGGCTGTGTCTGCCATGGCAAAGCTGGGACCATGACTGCTCATGGAGGCCCAGCTGTTCTTACAGAGGCTCCCATGACTGCCACCCCCTAGGGCTCTATCCAGTGTCACTGTTCTGCCCTCAGCTTCTCCATCCCCATTGCAGAAAATGCCCATCCTTTTCACACAATGGATGAAACCCTGGTGTTAGCCTTTGCAGTCATGAAGTGAAGTTCTCCTCAACATAGGGGAGCTGCAATTTGAGATGAGGGTGATTTATCACCAGAAGAAAGGTGAGTGGGAAGTAAGATCAATATCTTATGTGGATTCACTTTTACTTCTGTTTTCTACAGATCTGGGTTTTCACTGAACTTATTTTAACGGCAGTGGCCCAATCTACACCCAACTGACTTGGATGATTTGCCAAAGTTCTCCGTGTCCAGCAGAGTTTAAGACTGCATCTCTCTTTCCCCTTTAAGCCTCTTCATCATCCTGCTTCCGGTTCTCACCCATGGCAGCAGAACAGCATCAGGAAAAGCCTAGCACGGAGTGTTCTTTCTTCTTGGCTTTGGTCCCAGCCTGGGGGCAGCCAGGTCCACGCTACAGGCTGGTGAAGAGTAACTCTGCTCCCCCACACTGTCCTCCCCCTGCTGCACTGTGAGGGCACCTGGGCTGGAGGGCACGGGCAGAAGACGGTACCATCAGAGGGAAGATGCCCATCAAATTGCAAAAGTGACTTGCATTTCTAAGGGTCCTGTGACCCAGCCACAGTGAAGCAGTAAGACAGAAAAAAAGGCCTTGTTTACAGGATTATGGATTATAGGCAGGAGACTAAGACCCTGTCAACATCTGTATAGCATACCCATTTATTAATGTCCGTCATAATAGTATAGGACCTTGATGTGTGTTTAAACTAGTCTTAGAAATAGACTCCTGTGCTTAAGAATCGCTTTCTAATGTCATTCTAATAATTAATGTCTCCTGGTGGAGTTATCATTCTCTCAACATATTCTGAGCAGCTTCTATGTTCAAGGCACAGCGGGATGCGCTGGGATGTGGAGAATCCTCTAGTTCACAATTCACTGTAATGCTTCCCCAGTTTTTATTTTTGAATTCATGCTTGCTGCATGCTTTCGCCCTATACTGTTTGTATATCCCCAAGAACACTATGTCAAGGGGAAATTTCAGCCATTTGTTTTAGAAAAACAAAAGGCATAGTGACTTTTTAAGAAGTGTTTTGCCACCTCCCTCTCCCCATCCTGCAGTGATTCTGTTGAAGGCTCTCTGGATGAACTGAGCTTGCTCCTGGAGAATCTGTGGTCCACCTGAGTTCATTCAGGCTTATGGTGCACTGAACTGCTTTCCCCCAGGTTACCATGCTCAGTGGTCTCCATAGCATGGAAAATCGGGCAGGGCACCCCCACCATGAGGTTTTACAGGACACATTGTGCTCCCTGAAGATCCATCATCCTTACTGCCAAATACTGGGCTATGTATTCAGTCAGAGACCCAAGAACTCCAAACCCAGCCAGACAAATGCACAACAGCTCAGCATAAGTGGTTTTAACAGATGCCATTGGTAAGGTCTTAGGGAAACTTCCATCTGTCCCATCCTGGAAAAGCATGTGCCATCACAGAAAGAGCACCACCTCTGTCAACAGATGGACCCCGGGGTCATACCCTGGTTCTGTCACTTGACTGGTTGGATTTGCTGGAAGAAGTCAATGTCTGAGCCACATTTCCATCTTACGATTCCTTCATGTAATGGGAATTATCGTCACGTTATCTACAGTTGAACTCACTGGTCAAAGGCCATTTGGAGATGACCATTAATCTCAAGTAGAAAGTCTGAAAGATCACTGAAGATGGTTTACATTCAGAAATCTGCTTTGCTTGAACCACTTCTCTAGTGGGTAACTTCATCTTTCTGTTTCTCTCTCCAGTGCAATCTGGAACCCAGGAACCTAGTTCTGCGCGCTCACCACTACAGCGTGAGGGGCAGCCCTTTTTATTTAGCTGCTTTGGTACCAGAAAAGGACAAGACTCCTACCCCAGTACATTTCTTCCTCCTTCTTTCTATATCATTAAGGATGGTTAAACATGTAACAGAATGTGCAACTTTTTACTAGTCTAACTTCTTAGAGTTTACAAAACCCTTTTACATCCATCTGTGGTTCTCAAATGTTAGCATCCTTCAGAATCCCCTAGAGGGCTTATTAAAGCAAAGATTGATGGCCTCAGCCCCAGAGGTGGTTTGGAGTGGGGCTGGAAAATCTGCATTTCTATAACAGTATTCCAGGAGATGCTGATGATCTGGAGAGCAGATCTTTGAGTACCACCGACATACATCATAGTGAAATGGGCAACTCCCAGCCAGCAGGATCTCGGGAGGCTGTGAGTTGCACGACCACTCCCCACATACTGTTTGCGTTCTGTGTCTGAATCATTGTTTTGGTTTTAAACAGCAAGAGACCTACAGAAGTGACAATGGGCTGTTATAAGCAACTCCAGCAGCCACCGTCACCATTGCCATTTTATCTCAGATACTTTTCTTTTAGATTAGCTCAGGGATCAGCAAACTCTTCCTTAAAGAGCCAGAGAGCAAATAGATGGGGTTCTATGGGACAGATACAGTCTTTGAGGAACAAAAACAGCCACAGACATGGGGCAAAGGAATGGATTCGACTGTATTCCAAGCCACTTTGGGCTGCCAGGCCATACACAGTTTGCCAAACCCTGGATTAACCTGGTCACACTAGGGGGCCTTAAGGAAGACACAGAGAGAAGGGCCTGAATCATTTTTGTAGATGAGGGGCTTCAATGAGACCCTAAAAAGGGAGATCGTTGGTCCATGGACCACCAATAAGCTTTCAAGGATGAGAACAGAGGCCCTTAGGAAGGGGGTCATGGAGAGGGATGGGGGGGGATCTGAAAGAAAACATTCTTCTCTGACCTTAATTCCAGCACCCTTGGGCTCACATTTTCAATAGAAAGCTAGGAAGCTGTGAGGCTTAGGGTTCTAATTCAGGTCCATTTGGGTACAAGCCAAAAGGGAAAAGAAACCATAAACCTGGGGATAGCATGCAGCCCCAGGTGAGGGGAAGGAGGGGTCACTGTGGATAAGAAAACTCAGTCACTCAGTCATGGGGCCACTGGGGCAGGAGAAAGACGAGCCTGAAGCCAAACAATTAGCGGTTCTCTGGTCGCACTCCACTTCAACACAGGCACTTACAAGGAAGCAACAGATAAGAAAATAAGCAGAACAAACACCTCTTTGAAACACTAAAGAGCCCTGAAGGACGTCTCCCTGGGATAGATTATTTGAGAACAGAAGGCAACTCAAGAGAATCATCTCAGATATTTTTGGGAAAAGTATTCCAGCTCCTTCAAAGTGGTACAGAGCCAAGGAGCCCACTGGAAGACCAGAGAGGGGTGGAGCCTCCAGCACCACCGGTGAGCATCCTGTCCATGGCTTCCCTGTCAGTGGGGGACGTTTCCACCCCCGAGGAATCCGAGCTGGTCCAGAGTTCACCAGATTTAGATCTGGACTTGCCAGTGTCTCCTCAGAGCTTCCCCTTGGTTGAGGGTCCAGAGACCTGATGGACTCAGGTGAAAAATACAAAGAAAGTCACCAAAGAGGGCCACTCAGCTCTGCATGTCAGAGAGAAGTTTCTCCCTTGAGTCTGTCCTGCCTCAAAAGCCTTCAATCCTTTCTGCCATCCCTTGCTGCCTAGGGACAGAGGCACACATTGTAATACTTAATAAAATGTTTTAGCTCCATTTTCAATTTCCATTTTTTTTAACCCAGTTAACTGACCTGAAGAGAATTACAATATTTCTAATATAATCTCAACTGTCATTTGTTGAGTGTGCCACAGAGAGAATTTCAATTTTCTCTCAGATTAGTATTTGCCCACTGAATAGTCAATGGAAAAGAGAAATTATTTTCTCCTTTCCTGATTACAAAAAGCTCAGAACAGTGCTGTGAGAAATTCAGAAAGGTATTTGTATTGTCAAAATGTCCCTGCCAAATACTTCGATGGATATTAACCCAAAACGGAAAATGAATTCTCGATACCTTAATGTTTGTATTCTTAGAATGAAAAATATGTATTTGAGGTACATGGCATTCTAAATAGGGGGTTGAGAGTGAGTCTCTTAGGGAGACAAATTCAGGGACCTGGATGATGAGTTTGAGGAAAAGACACTTGGTCACTCTCAGATTTTAGAGGGACTCTGATGTCAGAAGAGGCTAAATCTGTCATGCAACTTTTAGATGTTTAATTTAGAATGAATTATCTATTCAGCACAGCTGAAATTAATGACACCAATGACCTCACCTAAACTAAAGCAGGTTTAATTTACATAAGTCAAATTTATATGCATACGTACCTATACATTAGAGAGAGAGGAGAGACAAAGAGATACACACATAAGCTATATGTTACACATATCAGCTATAAATATAATACACCACTTATATAGAGATACAAATAGGGGGACATGGTGTAACTTCCAGATGTGATACATAGACATGAAAATAATCATGGCGTAATTTGAAATAAACATACTGAGCAGGGTAAACAGAAAAACGCGTACCTAATTTTTACACTCACTGTATCCTCATCTTTCCCTAAATTATTTAACTGCAACTTATCTACCACTGTTTGGAATAACAACATTCATCAGGTATCATTTGCACCCGCACTGTAGGCACAGCAAGGCCATTGGGATTTAGCGATGAGGAGGAAAACACAAGTTTTGTTTGCGCTTCCATAAAATAAAAATATAAAAATCTCTGTGATAGTCTGAAGTAGGAAAGCTGGGGATTGGAGGAACAAGGACCTCAGTGTTCCCCAGCTTGCTCAGTAATTTTTAAATTTGGATTAAGACATTGACTTTCAATCTCTCTGTAGAAGCAAAGGTAAAGATACAGGGCTGCTGGTGGGCAGGATGCCAGCCTTCTGGCAGAAAGCAGTTTGCATCAATGAAGCCGATGTGCAGAGAGAAACAGAGGAGAGAGAAGAGCTGGTGGTACTGCATTCAGCTGCACTGAGGCATGACGACACATTTGTCCTTTCAACACTGTGGTTAGGTTCAGAAAAATCCAGTAGGTTCCTTTCTGTGCCCTAGTTTGAGCTGATTTTTCTTCCTTTCAGTCATGAAGAGTTACACTAAACAACAGAGAATATAAAATTTCTAGGAACCACAGCCCTACTGGACACAGACTTATAATCCCCTCAGGCCTTATGCATTTGGGCATCCTTTTCTGAAGATCAATGGAGAACTCTGTTCATATGTAGGTTCAATCATAATGTAAACTCAGTAACTAAGTTCTGTAGCTAAGGAAAGATTCTTGGAAATCATTAGAACTTGCAAAATGCTTTTTATTTTTAAATATAGATCAAAATAAAGTTTTTAGAAATAGTTTGAAAGTAAGAAAGGGTTAAAGACAAAAACTCAAGCCCATGTTTTCTGTTGTAACTCACAGATGCGTATTCAAAGCCCTGTGATATAGTGGAATCTTATAAAATCCCAATTCTCTGTTAGCCTCTGTGCCCACGTTAAAAATCTATATCCCATTAAGATGTTTTCTTTACTAGAGGAAGAGTATCTTTAATCCTGAAAACAAACACATAAAAAAACTAAAGAAATTCACAACAGAAGTGAAACGCAGTATCAGCATTAGTCCATAAAGAAAAGAAAAGAGTGTTTTTGTATATGGTGTATTTGTATATGTGGGTAGGCAAGAGGGGATGGCCAAGCGGGGTTAAGACAATGCTAGGGTAGGAAGGGTAAAAGAGGAAGTGACAAGAAAAATTGGGAAACTTTCGGAATGCAAACTGATGGTTAAGAGATACTTTATAGCTACCTGGTGTCTACTGACACCCTGGAGTCTCATTTAATTTAAGATTTTTCTGATCTAGATTTAAATATGCAGCAAACTAAATTAGCAGAAGAAAAATCATGGATGGCTGGAAGGCATAAAGCAATGGAATGGAATATAGACCTAAAAACTAACATTAGCCAGACAGATGAAGGGAATTGATCTCAGAGGTAAAGAAAAAAACAAATAGGAAGATTCAAGTTTCTTTCTTTCAGTCATCCATCCATCCACCTTTCTGCCAGTATTGAGCACCTGGTATGCTTCAGACACCTGGCTGAAGGCTAAGGAGAAGACAGCATGGATTAGACAGCCTCAGCCTGTAACAATTACCCCTAGAAGGAAAAAGAGAATATAAAATTTCAAAAAAAGCCCAAGATCTAAGACACAGTGTCATGAGCGACCTAAAGTGTTCTTGGGATTTGGAGCAGCAAAAAAGCATTTCCTGCTAAGAACTTCACGGCCAAGGTAGCATTGGAATGTGACTTTACAGGATGAAAGTTCACTTTCAAAGTCACTCATCCAAAAATAGGGGCCCCCATAGCATGGAATAAAGCCCTCTGTGCTTGCTTGATGGCTCCTGATACTCTGAGAGCATCATAATTGACTTGCTTCCCTTCCATTTCCAGCTGGGAGGTCAGGGAGGTTTCAAAGGGCTTTTGCCTGATTTCTTTCCCACCCTTTCTAGTTTCTTCAGAAGATGCAATTACTATAAAATGTGCTTTTAAACACTGCTTTGATAGAAAGGAAAAAGAGCTCAGCTCAGAGAGGAAGGATCTCTGAGTGTACACATCAACAAGTCTCAGACATCAGAACCAGAATGTGAATTTCCCGAATGATTCTTCTGTGTGTCACGTTCTCATGAAAACATGATCCAGGTGGCATTAGACGCACAAGAGGCTCTGGACCACAAACAGAGCTCCTCATGACCTGTCAGAATCTGGGTGACAGGAAGACACCCTTCCTGCTCTCCTACACCCCACTCATGCCTGTTTCCTCTGGGGACGGCCTCCAGGGCAGCAGAAATGCAGAGCAGAAGCTGAGAGCTCCCAGATAAATGCCAGATGGATTTGTTTTAATGAACAAATAGAAAACTCCTTAAAGCCAGACAAACTGTTGAAAAATGGATACTTTCCCTTAAATTGAAGAAGGTGAGAGGCACTTCTCTTCTGCTAACACATTCTCTCTCTCTGCCATCACAAGACTACATCTTTGTTAGCAGCAGTAAGGAGAGAGACTTGAAAGACTATTGTATGCTTATTGTTTTAAAAGAATAAAGCAGGGACAAAATCATGTAAATTCAGATCTATGGGAATCTAACTGGCATCATTCTGCTCATATGAAATCCTAGACGCTCAAAGACCTTGGGAGAAAAGAACAAAACTCAAGAATTCTATACCCAGCCGAGTTACCACTTACCCTTCAGGGTAAAGTTAAGTTATTCAAGGGTAAGTAAAAACTCCAAGTATTTTAACCAAGTATCCTATCTGAGAAAAATATCTAGGGGTGGGGGGATTAATGAGGGGTAGGTTAACAGGTTAATGAAACAAGTGATCCAGAGAGGATTTCAAGATTGAGGGAAGCTTAAGCATAGAGGAAACGACAGTAAAGAATAAATAATACAATACATAGCTATGATAACATGCAAAACAGGACAGGACAGGCCACAGAGCTGTCTCGAAGCAGGTCAGTACGACTCTCAGAGACAAAGGTCTAAGGATTTTTAATACAATTTCACAAATCTGAGTTCAGAATGTACAGATACCAGGATGCACTGGTTGGGGGAACAGTGGAAAATGAAAACTGTGTTCATGGCTGAATGGACCTTACTGCGCTGTTCTCTTTGGTCAAGTCTATATGGTATAAGAACAGGACTGAACAGGCACCACCAGGGTGACCAGCTCACTCTGGTTTTCCCAAGACTTTCCTGATTTTAGCACTGAAAGTACCATGTCTGAGGAATCTGCTCAGTCCAGACAAAGGAGATAGTTGTTCCTCCTAGATCCATGTAACCCAGAGGAAGTTGCCCTCAACAGATATTCAGAATAACCTATGTGTGGAACTCCCAGGCCTGGAATAAGACAACTGAGGTTTTTACAAGATCTAAAGCAGTAATTAACTGGGGTTGGTGGGGGTGCATGGGGAATGTCCCCCCCAGAGGACATTTGGCAATGCCTAGAGTTATTTTTGGTTGTCCCAACTGAAGAGGGATGCTACTGGCATCAGGTGGGTGGAAGCCATGTGATGCTGCTAAACATTCTACAAAGCACAGGAGAGTGTTTACAACAAAGAATTATCTGGCCCAAAACATCAGCAGTGCCCAAGTTGAAAAACTTTGGTCTAAGAAACAAAACCAAGCATAAAAATTATAACATTAAAAAGTACTCAGTTGCCCATTGAAAGGCAAACTGTCAGATTGGATTAAAAGCAAATCCTAACTGTAGGCTATTTGGTGGAAACACCTAAACGATAAAGTGATGAAGAAGTTTGATATAAAGAAATGAACAAAGGGATACTAGTCCAGCACCGTCAAAATAAAAGCAGAAGAGTTAAAATTAATAGTCTTGGTTCTAAATATTAAAAACACTGAACATGATCAAAACAGTAAACTTGAAGACTAAAAGAACAATTTTTTTCAAAAAAGACCAAAGTTTTTATAAGCCAAACAATGTATCAGTTAAATATATAAACCAAAAATTAGAAAAGCAGGAATAAGTTGTTAATCATATAATTCTATTGGGAAATAAAACTCTCTCCAGATTAGTCAATTCTAGCAGATCAAAACTAAAAAATATAAACAAAAGTAAAAATATAGAGGAATTAACTACTATAATAAAAACTTAAATCTTTCAGAGAACATAGTCTTTTTGTAAATTCTTATAATAAACAAAAATAATTAAATATTTCACCACAAAAAAATCTTAAAATTTTAGCAGATATTTTTAAGTCATATTCCCTGATAAGGTAATACAATTAGAGAAAAAAATTTAAGTGACAAAAAATAAGTTAGCTGCTTCAGAAAAAATTTTTTTAAATACCCATATAGTTCTGGCTAAAATTAAAATGGAAATTATAATTTACCTACAAAGCAATTAATTAAAAAGCAAATACATTATACAATGAAAACAGTGTTTAGGAGAAAATGAATAGCCTTAAAAAATCTTCATAAACAAACAAGAAAAACAAACTGGAACCAAGAACATATGTTAAGAAATACAAGGAGAGAGAGGAAGATTGAGTTCAAAAAGAGGGAAACAGAGTAAAAGCTGAAATTTCTCAAATTTGAAATGAAAAAAAAGAGTAGAAAAAATAAAGAGATCCAAACCCTAAATCTTTGAAGGACTAATACATTATAAAAAGCCTTTTGTATTCCTTACCTTGAGAAAGGAGCAAAAATAAAGTCTAGACCTGAGACTGAGGTTATAAGCAAAGACAGAGAAGAAAGGAATTCTGTTGGCAAATCTGGGGCAGCAAATTTTGGGATCTTAGAGAAAATGGATTATTTCTTGGTCAAAGGTAAACTACTAAAATTAATTAAGATCCAAAGTGAGAATATATCAATAGTTATAGAAAGAATTAGAAAAGTCAATAGATGCCTAAAGTTCAGACAAACAAAACAAAACAAATTATTCTAAGCAATAGAAAAGAATGGAAATCTCTAATTTTGAATCTGTATAACTTTATTATCAAAAGTCAAAAAGATAGTATAAAAAAGAAAACTATGGGCCAGTCTCATGTATGAATGTAATAAAAATTCTAAGTACAACTTTATAAAGCAGTCTGACAATATATGAAATGGAGCAGATTATGAGGAAGCTGAATTTATTCCAGAGAGCAATGGCACTTTAATATCAGAAAACATATTAACATAGCCAGCACATCAAAAAAAAAAAGTAGAAAAATAAATAATTATACCTCTGGGTTCTGAAAAAGCATTTCATAAAACTCATCAGACGTGCCTATCAAAAGATTAAGTATATTATAAATAAATGACTTATATTTAATTAGATTTGTTTATCAAAAACCACAAATAGCATATGCAACAAAAGAAATTTCAATTCAAAATCAAGATTAGAAACAGAAACCTGTGGTCACTATTACCACTTAAAATTGAAAAGACTAGGAATAGACTTACCATATGATCCAGTAATCTGACTCCTGGGCATACATCCAGAAAAACCCTACTTCAAAAAGACACCTGCACCCCAGTGTTCATAGCAGCACTATTTACAATAGCCAAGACATGGAAACAGCCTAAATGTCCATCAAAAGATGACTGGATAAAGAAGATGTGGTATATTTATACAATGGAATACTATTCAGCCATAAAAAACAACAACATAATGCCATCTGCAGCAACATGGATGTCCCTGGAGAATGTCATTCTAAGAGAAGTAAGCCAGAAAGAGAAAGAAAAATACCATATGAGATTGCTTATATGTGGAATCTAAAAAAAAAAAAAACAAAAAAAACCCCATAAATACAAAACAGAAACAGACTCATAGACATAGAATACAAACTTGTGGTTGCTAGGTGGGAGTGGGGTGGGAAGGGACAGACTGGGAGTTCGAAATTTGTAGATACTGACAGGCATATGTAGCATAGATAAGCAAGATTATACAGTATAACACAGGGAAATATATACAAGATCTTATGGTCGCTCATGGTGAAAAAGTATGCGACAACGAATATATGTATGTTCATGTATAACTGAAAAATTGTGCTCTACACTGGAAATTGACAAACATTGTAAATTGACTATAACTCAATAAAAATAAATAAATAACATTGGCAATCTCTGTCAACACAATAAAGTGAGAAAATTAAATAACTTACATAAACATTGACTCAAAATCTACTATTTTATAGACAGAAACTCAGGAGAGGCTAGTAAAAAAAAAATTAAAACCTCATCCTACTAAGGAGAGTTTTTCTTAGATGAAAAGATGCAGGACAGATATATAAACATAAAATAGACCAAAGAAACAGAATAGAGAGCCCAGAAATAAACCCACACGTATGTGGTCAATTAATTTATGACAAAAGAGCCAAGAATACACAATGTGGGAAAAAAGTTTCTTCAAAAACCGCTAGGAAAGCTGGACAGCCACAGGCAAAAGAATAAAACTGGACCCTTATCTTACACCATAAACAAAAGTTAACTCAGAATGGATTAAAGACTTGGCATGTAAGACCTGAAACTATACGATTATACAAGGTCTCAGCAATACAAGCCCTTTAACAATTGTCTTTTAAAGTCTTTAAGTTGTATGTTCAACCCTATTGGTGGGCATCATTCAAATAATAAGAGAGACACGAGTTACACACACGTAGAGATGATCGCTGAACTCACGTGGCACACGTTCTGAGTTTTTGTGGACACCAGAAGGCAGGAGGCAGGTGAAGAGTTGGCGTGATATAAATATGGGCTATAAATCCATGGGGAAGGATCTGAGTTTTGGAGAGATTCTGAGAGAGGAGGTGGCCTGTGATGATCTCCATCTTTTACGTGTGGGTCAGGCTTAGGAACAGGGAAGAACAAACCACAGAACCTATTTTTCCTCAGAAGTTTCAAGAGAATAATTTTCACAGCTGAGTGGTCCAGAGCAGGGGTCCTCACACTAAATCCGAATCACCTAGGGAGCTCGCTCAAGCCCTTCCTCGAGGTTCAGAGCCAGTAGATCTGAAACAGGTCCCAAGAACTCCAATTTCTCACAAGCTCCCTGGCACTTCGACTGCTGCTGGTCTGGGAGCCACACTTTGAGAACCACTACTCCTGATTATTTGCCTCAGTTTCCCCACTTGCATTGCTGATGAAGGTCTGAGTAGGGATCACGGATCACAAGGAGAGACAGTCCTAAGCACAGCGTCCTCACAGGCCTCTCCAAACCTTCCCTTCCTCACTTACCAGGCTCTCTGGCCTTCAAAAGTCAAGTCAACAAAAAGCTTTCTTTCTTTTCTTTCTTTCCTTTTTTTTTTTTTTTTTTTTTTAAGGCTCTCTTGTAAAGGTAGAAAGGAAGACAAATGTGATTCATCTCTTAATTTGGGCATCTGGAGAAAAATGACTCCTGTATTTTGCTATAGATTTTGACACGTAGCCAGAGTTTGGCTCTGAAAACGAAAGCAGCCTCCCTGCTCCAAGAGACGTCAGAAGCAACCATTAACATTCAGACAGGCCCACTCAGACTCCACCAGCAGCCGGGACTCTTGTGCCCCCCGGGGATATTGATCTGAAGAATCAATTTTGCTTATAAATTAAAGGGGGGTGAAAAGATCTAATCATTAAAGCAGATGAGATTTGGTTTAAGTGCAGAACAATTATGCTATACGAAGAGGTTATGGTAGTTTGCAGATCAATCATTTGGAATTTTTTTTTTTTGGACTTGGGGAAGCTTTAGTAACCAAAAGAAGAGTTGACACATTCTAAGGGATTATGCAATTTTTTCCCCAAATGGGCTGCATGTTCAGGAGATATACTAAAGGATGCAACAGGGATTCTTTGCAATCCTTGTGGGACCCAAATGTTCATTTAGTTTAAGGAGCTATTGAGAGCAGAACGTCACTCCACATGAAGTGCTGCCTGATGTTTCCAGGCTCCTCCGAGGTGTGGACCTCTTTACTGGCCCGTTGCCCCATTTTCTCACTTCGTCTGTGGATCCCACTTGTCCACCTTGGCTGCTTCCTGCAAAGCTCCTTGAGATGATGCGCTATGGTCACTGTACATAACAACATGAATGTCAATGTCCAGATACGCACTGCTGCCTCTGAAGCCCCCGGATCCCAGTCTTTGGGACTCCAGGTGCTGTGAGCATCAGGAAGGAGCACATCCTTCCCCTCCCTGCGTGCTGCTCTGCACCTGCTTTGCTGAGCCGAGAGCATCAGAGCAGCTCTTGAACCAGAGGATGCTAGTTTGCTCAGGCTGCCTTAAGAAGATACCAGAGACTGGGGGTCTTCAACAACAGACCTTTTCCCACGGTTCCAGAAGCTTCTCTCCTTGGCTTGCAGATGGCCACCTTCTTGATGTGTGCTCACATGGTCTTTTCTCCACATGCTTATGCCCCTGCTGTCTCTTCCTCTCCTTCTAAGGACACCACCAGTCATAAAGCGGATTAGGGCCTTACACTAATGGCCTCATTTTGACATAATTATTCCTTTAAAAGCCTCATCTCCAACTACATTTACATTCTGAGACACGAGGCATTGGAACTTTAACACATGAATTGACTGGTGGGGAGAGGGACACAGTCCAACCCACAACAAATAGTAACAGCTTCTTTCCTTAATGCTTCACTCAGCAGGAGTCCAAAGCCTACTTGAGGGACCTGGTCTGGGGGACAAAGTTCCTATGCCTTCCTCTTTCCTTCTTTCCTTCGAAACTCAACTCTTCCTCTAATATAATATGAAATTCCCATGAAAGTGAATGTAGAAAACCAGATTTGGGTGTAGGTGTGTGCTGGAGATAGGGATATTGTCTCTATCAGCCAAGAATGGGCAGTTATGTTGACTTAAGTTAAATATCAGCCTTTGAAGATCAAAGTCTCCCTGCCAGACTCACCCAGACTCCTTCTTTTACAGAAAAGTCCAGACTGGGATTAGGTGACTTTCTCCAGATCATGTAGTTCAACTGATAAATATGACTCTCCCAGTTCCTAATAATCTGCTCTTTCCCCACCACACGTAGGTCCTTTCTATAAGGTGCTTGGAGCACTTATGGAAGAATGCCAGGGTCCCCTCTGTTCTACTTGAAGTCCTCAGAGCCCTCTCAGGTAGAATTCAGGGTATGGTGTTTCTGAGGGGTCCCCCCATCAACACAATCCTCCCACAAAACACCTCAGTGAGGCCAGGGTTTCAGGAATGAAAGGAATCCCTCACCACACACCCCTGGCTCCTGGATGATGTAGGCAAGAATTGTGGAGTACATCCTAAAACAAAAAACAGTGGCTCAGAAGGTTTCCAATTAGAACTCAGTTAATCACTTACCTTGTAGGCAACAACCTTTGTCTAACAATTAGCTTTATCCAATCAGAAAAATAAAATAACTATATATATAGTTTTTATCTGAAATGTCTACAAATTTGAGGCTAAGAAGTTATTTTTAACCTCAAGCTTCAGGTAATTGCCTCAATTGTCCAATTATGTCAATTTGTTTTAAAAGACATTTAAGGCCTAGACATTCCCCAATAGGCAACCCATTAGCGATGCCTGGGTCACACAGCCTCTTCCCATCTGCAGCAGCAGCCCCCGGCCCCGACTCCTGTGAAGCATCTGCCTTTTTCTTTCCTCTGATTGACAGCCTGTCTAGAACAACTAAAGGATTCAGGCTACTCAGCCAAGCATTGGGAGATGTGGGTAATGACAATGAAATTGTTAGATTAGCATTACTGCTGCTAACGCCACCTTCTCTCAGACAGAGCGCTTATCTAACATGAAGCATGTGTACATTGTAGACCAGGCATCAGACAAGTGGCATCCAAATTAGTGGCACGAGGGAGGACAGGATTAAGTCTTATACAGGCTTCCATCCAGATGCTATCAAAACGCGCAGTCAGCCAATCATAATCATTTCAGACATGCCTACTAGCACAGGGCTATATAAAACTGCTAACTTTCAAATCCTTCTGAATAATGGCCTTAGGTGTGTAATTTGGCTTATGTTTGCTCCCTCTCCCCAGCAGTTAGCAATGCCTTCTCCTCTTCCTCCCCCTTCAGCCAAGTCCTATTCTTCTTCAGCATTAATTATTCACTCATCTGATACTTAACATAGATTAGGTACTGGGCATATTTCTCATCAGTCGGAACTCAGTACTTTTAATTAGCTCAAAACACCCACTTCCAACAGGTCTTAGGGTCCTTGCTACACCTGCAGCCTCATGCTGAAGGATCTCTTATGTACAAGTGGTTGTGATTTATACCATAGACCTCACCACCCTGCCTACAGCTGATGGAAGCAGAGGGCTCTCCAATTGTCTGGTATAAGACAGATACGATAATGGAGAGTAATGGGCAAACTCAATAAAAGGCACTTTTAATGTAAGAGACACAGGTATGAATTCAAAAAATAGAAGTGAAGTGGGGAGACACATCAGGAGAAGATAGTCATCAGAAGCCACAGAACATTAGAAGCCACAATCTCACAGAAGCCTTGACTGAGCAGAAGCCATGACATCAAGTTGCTAGCAGAGTGAAGAAAAAAGAGGCAGGTGAGAGAGAAAAGCAAAGAGGGCTGAGTCACCAAGGCAGTCTAGAAAATTATTATTAATTCACAAGAGCAGCTACTGAACATCCAGAGTTATTACAACCTAAATGATGATAAATGATATTTGAGTTCTCCTGTAGGACCGAGTCCACAACCACTGAAGTATTCTTTCTCTTTGTCTTTCAGGATTCCATTGGTGCTCTTACAACTCTAAGGAAATCTGAGTGTGCCTCTTCTATTCTTAATGAGGACATAGAACCTTATCTTAGCAGGCGATGGAGAGAAACACAAATATACCAAAAATTACAGTCCAGGTCGTAAGTGGGTATTACAGCAGCACAGAGCAGATCTTCAACCAGAGATCAATTCTTTCTTGCTCTGAGTCTTGAAGGTCTTAAAGGAACTGGAGAAAGGATACTTGAGGCAAAAATTATTGGGTACAGAGGAGCTGCAGCATGAAATATTCTCTTGGTTCAGGAAACACCAAGTGTTTTGATCTGGCTGGAGCGAATGCTAACTTGTGGATGATTCCAGAAATGAGGTCGGGGCAGTCAGAGGCTGAAAGCCAGCCAGGTGACAAGGTCCTTGTATTTTATCCCAAAACCTGTGAGAAGCTATTGAAGAATGTTAAATGAAGGAAGGACACAATCAGATTTACATTTTAGAAAGTTCCTTCTGGCTGGATTCTGAGAGTGGACTGCAGTGTGGCCAGCATGGGAACAGGGACTCTAGTAAGAGCATAAATGTGTCCTAGGGAGTGGTTTATCCAAGTAGGGCACGGAGAGGAGTAGATAACTGGGGGTGGGGGGGGGTTGGGGGGATATATTAAGAAAAAATGGAAGATTTGCAGCATTTGGTGACACAGTGAATAGATGTGGGAGAAAACCCTAAAATGGCTCTAATAGTTCAATAGGTTTGACCTCTGACAGGATGGTTGTACAAGTCACTGAAGCTAATAGAACAGAATGAGTGGGTGAGGAAGACGAAGAGGTGAGGAAGAGTAGCTTCAACATACTTGTGGAACCATCAGGCAGAAATGTCAAGTAGACATACATGGACCAAGATCTCAGGGAACCATCACAGAGTCATCAATGCCAGGTGAGTGGCTATGATGACTGTGAAACTGCATACAGAACAAAAGGAGTCAGGGATGGGCCCTGGATAACACCAGCCTTTAGAGGACAAACTGCAGACACTATGACAGAGCAAATGAGGTTAACTGAATGCCTCTGCAGTTTTTCCTTCATTAAACCAACCTTTGTCAATTGCCGTATTAGTGAGAACATCTTTATCTTATTTCATAAGATCATGTATTATTCTCCCATTGGATCATATATGAAAAGCTCACCTCACCTCTGTTCTGTGTAGATACTCTGTCTTATGCTTCCTTTAGATGGTCTTTTACATATTGCACAGTGGATGATAGCAGGGCAAACACTGAACTCAGAGCCTAGAGCCCTGAATACCTCTCCCCAACTATGCCCCATTAAGATATGCAACCTTGAGAATAATGTCAAAGGAGGCTTTATGGAACCTATGCTATGGGTCAGCCATAAGGAAAAGCACTTTATGGGCCTCTTATTTAACCTTTTTGACGAATCCAAGGTAGGGATAAGACTTCCTGCTACAGAGATTAGTAAAGTGACGTCCAAAGAGGCTAAGTAATTTTCCACAAGTTAGCGAGAGAGGCCAACTTTAAACCAAAATTTGTTTTAAACCCTCTAGTCCTGTTCCTTCTATTGTCCAGTCATCCTTCCTGGGCAGCCCACTGCTCTTCTTCTAACCTTAGCTTCCTCATCTGTAAAATAGGGATAATAACACCTGCTGGTCTTTTTGAAAGAGCTATGAAAGGTTGGACAAGCTATTGTCTATGAAGATACATTGAATTATTATGAAGTGCTACAGCATAGAAACCAACGCACATGTAATAGCCCCTTGCTCCTCTGTATTCCAGCCCCTATTCAATTAAGTGGGAAAAAGGAAGTCGTTGTGGACCATAAGTGTGAGAAGTGGCGTGCAACCATCCCGGGCAGAGGCTGTGAACCATCCCGGGCAGAGGCTGTGAACCATCCCGGGCAGAGGCTGTGAACCATCCCGGGCAGAGGCTGTGAACCATCCCGGGCAGAGGCTGTGAACCATCCCGGGCAGAGGCTGTGAAAATTTCATGGAAGATTCTCAGTCTCTCTTCTCCTGCTGCAGAGACTGAGGAGGATGCAAGTTCCAGAAGGTGGATACTCCATCAGCCTGGATCCTGAGTGATAGTGTGGAGCAGAACTTCTATCTAAAATACAGCCTGAGTGTAGAAATTAACCTTTGCTGTTTTAAGCCACTAAGACTTGGGAGTGATTTGTTACTGTAGCATCCATCAGCCTATCCTGACTGATATAAATGCCCTAAGTTTATGGAAAATTGTTACTACAGGTCAACATTCAATATGTGGTTGCAAGAGATAAGATGGCATTGTAATTAAGAGTGTCAGGGGAAAGGGGGTGAGAAGAGATAAATTTGAGAGTTTGAGATTTGCAAATGTTAGCCACTGTTTGTAAAAATAGATTTAAAAACCAAATCTCTGTATAGCACAGGGAGCTATATTCAGTATCTTGTAATAACCTTTAATGAAAAAGAATTTGAAAATGAATATATGTATGTATATGCATGACTGGGACATTGTGCTGTACACCAGAAACTGACACATTGTAACTGACTGTACCTCAATTAAAATTTTTAAAAAAAGAGTGAAGCTAGAATACATGGATTCAAATCCAAGACCTGCTTTTCATAAGCTTTATGATTTTGGCAAGTAATTTGATCTCTTTATGCCTCAGATTCTTCACATGTCAAACGGGAATAGCACTACTGCTTTGTAGGGCCTCGAGGGGAACTGAACGAGTAAACACACGCATAACATTTAGAATATAGAAGCATTCCGTGATCATTTGCTGTTCCTTAGTCCACACTGACTTGACTTCAATTCCAGCTAGTGTAGGAGATCGACCAAAAACAGTCTAAAGGGGTCACTGTCACATCACATCCTCCAACAAAAATCAGAAAGGAAGTTTTCACGTCTCCACAGGAAAAGGACAGGGACTGAGCGGCTCAGACAGCAAAGGGAAGGTGCTCTTCAGTCCCCACAATGGATCTTTCTCCCCTTTCTGAGACCCGCGCAGTGTTGCAAATGAACCTTTCTCTAAGTAGACGATATATCCCCGAATTGAGGCATATAGCCCATTTTGGAATAGCCCACGAACAAAGAACAAAACAAAACAAAAAACAGCAGCACCACAGAAAAGACTGCATAACAGAGACTACATGTGTCCCACAAAACCTAAGGCACTTATCCTCTGGCTCCCTACAGAAAAACTTTGTTGGTCCTGCCATGTTGTCCACACCCTTATTCCAGCCTCCCAGCTCGGCTCACCATAAGGGAACTGGGGGAGAAACTGGGACTCTATCATGTCCCCACTTCCCAGTCCTCTTCTCTCCCCAGTGCCATTCAACCATGTGAAGGTAATCCAGAAAGATGAAAGAAAAGACCTTTCTTGAGGGCTGCCTAAACAAAGAGAAAAGCAGAAGAAAGGCAGCCCATCTTCTTACCTGTAGGGGGAATAACTCAAGATTCTTACTAAACTGTCTGTGTATAAAGGCCGGATCTTTTTTAGTACTAATTAGCTAATCCACCCCCTTTCTTCCCATCTGTTTATAAACTCAAGGTCCCCCGAAGCCAGTACCTAAGTGAGCAGACTCTAGGGATAGCCTGGCCTTCATTTTTCTCATCCTTTTCAGTGTAGACTTTATTAAGCTGGGGTTTTTAACTAACGGAATTAGCGTCCTCTCTTAGTACCAGGAATGCAGTTCCTTTCTTTCCCTAGAAATAGATTGTCAACAGCCGTGGACAAGGGGCAGGGCTCCAATAACGACTGCTTGACGGTAATGACAGGAGAGAGAACCAAGGCTGGATCCCCCTTATTTCCTCACCACACTGACATTTCAGCGAGAGACATAAGGAATGACAACCTCATTAAAAATAAATAGCAAGTCATCAAGACTTTAACAAAGGCAGTAATTAAGCCCCATTGACCCTTGGGTTAAATTTTGCCTGACGGCTAATAGCCATCTGGAAAGGCAGAGGGTACAAAACAGGCCCAAGTTATTAACCTACCGCAGTCGTAGCTGCCCCACCTCCATTCCTTTCCCAGAAAGAAAATCTGTTTCCATGGCCCACGACCTCATCCCAACCTTCCTCTCCCTGTTCACACCCTTACCTTTGCTAGAAATGGCCTATTTCCTTCACTCCGTTGAAGGTTTCCCTTCTTCACTGCCATATTGATACTAAACTAAGACTCCAAACTGGGTCCAAGTGATAGTATCTAGAGTTCTTTACCTCTATGAGACACCACATTGGTTGTTGAGGCAACACTGACACAGTGACAGCACTGGGAAACTTCCAGTGACCCACAGCAACCTACGAAACATGAGGCCCTTGAATTATCTGCCTAGCAGTGTTTTCAAACTTTCACTCCTGAGATTACATCGCTTCTTGGGTTCCTTGAGTGCCCTGACTTTGAGCTCTCTTCTATTCCAGAGTATGTATTCTTCTCACACATCTTTGTTCAAGACCCAGCTTAAAAGCCCCTTCCTCTGTGGAGCCTTTCCTGACAACTTCAGAAGGAAAGATCTCTCCTTCCTATGAGCTTAATAACATTTGTTGGTTCACTTTTAAGTCACATACCAATTACCATATTCTGCAATATTTTTCACATTGTCACATTATTTAACCTGCATCATATTTAAAAATTTATATATATATTTTTTTGGTGGTGAGGGGAGGTAATTAGGTTTATTTATTTATTTTAAATGGAAGTACTTGGGCTTGAACCCAGGACCTTGTGCATGCTAAGCAGGCATTCTACCACTGAGCTAGACCCTCTGCAACACTTTTTTTGTGTTTTGTTTGCCTCCCAGATCAATGGGAAACTCCAAAACCCATGCTGCATGTCCTAAATTCCCTGCAGCCATGTAGGTTGTCTTATATATAACAAGTGCTAAGTAAGTATTTGCAAACTCGATTGATGGCTCAATGAGATCATAAGCTAGGACCACCTTGTGTACAACACTGGACTTTTAAGTGTACCAACAGTGATCTCCAAAAGTTGTTGAACATTAAAATCTCCTAGGAATTTGAAAGAATAAGCTGAGAAGGTTGTACCCAATGCCATTTAAATCTGAAAGTCTAGGAGTAGGAGCCAGACATAGGTATTTTTTCAACATGCAATGAAGTCTAAAACCAAGTGTATTAACCTCAATGACTGGGGCTGGCCCTCCATCTAACTGTGCCCCAACTTTCATTCAGATGAATAGTTAGGGAGCCCCAGCCAAGTGCTAGACATTGCATTTGGTGGTGACTTCATAGTGGCAAACAAAGCAGACAAGGCCTCTGCATTCATGGAACAGACAATCTGTTGAGTCTAATAAATCTGTAGCCCTGTCTCTCACTAGCACTCCTTTAGTGAGTCAATGTCACAGACGACTATTTTAGGATGTGTGTCATTTGCATTTACTGACAGTTTTATCAGTGTCATAATATACTTTCCCCTCTTGTTATAAACACTCTCTGGGCAAGCCCAGACTCCAATTTTCTTTGCAACATCCTCCAAAGAACACAGAACACTCAGGACTCACACAGCAGAAAATGATGATGAAGAGAAGGATGATGATAATGATGATGCTGATTAAGACTGTGGTGGTAGAAGTGGTGATTAGAAAAATCTAAGATCCACTAAGTAGAAAAATCCTTCAGGTTTCAGTGTCTAACTGTATCTGGGTAAAGGTGGGGAAAGACCTAGCCAAAGGCTGTGAATTCCTTTTGAATTCCCCATGGAAGGAGATTCTTCATGTTTACATTAAACCTGGAATTAAAGCAATCAGTGTAATTTTATAAGCCTCATTTACGGCCCTGAAGGGGAAATGAATTAGATGGATAAATGCTGAATGGATACATTCAAATGTTTTGTGTCTTACTGATGCTCTGACGCAAGTATACTGATTGGAAGGCTGCTTGAAAGTGAATCTTCTGGAAAGACAAAAACTTAATTGTATTAGCCCAAATTTGCAGATATTTTTTCTGATTCAGGGTCCTTAATCCCTCCTGAGTCTTTGACCAGTTCACCCACCTCCAGCTCACGTTTATGCTTCTGATTATCTTCCTCTGCAAATGTTCTTGAAGCCCATTTTAGATGCTCTTCACTCCAGAAGGGAGGCTGCGAGGACCGGAGGAGGAATCTGGTGCCAGATCATTTTGCTAATGGAAGATAATTATTGTGATTATCTCATCCTTGCTTAAAAGCTCTAATGGTAGCAGAGGAGCTTCTCTGACAGGGTGAAGTTTCAACCAAAATATGTTGACTCTCTTTGTGGAAAACTTGTCATATTCCTCTGAGTGAGCAAAGACTGGAGCTAATTCTTAGAGGAAAACTACATGGAGTCACAAGAAGGAATTGCCTGGGTCATCATCAGCTTTGGTTTCTAGCTCTGGTCTGACCAGACTGCTAGATGACTTCAGTTTCCTCCTTATATTGCAAGGGGTACTGGTGTGTGGGGTGGGGGGGGGGGGATGATGTAATGGGCACACGCACTAGTTGAAGACCATGATGGGATTTTATGAGTTTACTGTGATTATTTATACAAAAGGTAACATGAGGCAAATTTTAGAAATTTAAGGGATATTATTAATATCTACTGTCTTATTTTGGAGCAAACATTCCAGTATCTGCTTATCCAATCAGGATAAGTATTTCCAAATTCAGTGGGCCAAAATTGTAGCTCTGTTCCTTAACAGATGTATAATCTTGGGCAAGTTACTTCTTGTACCTTCAGTTTTGTCACCTTTAAAATGGGAATTAGTTATTCCTACCATGGGAAAGGTTGAAATTCTTCTCGTAAATGCAGCATAAGTTTGATACCAAAACTGGATAAATACAATTGCTTACACAATCAATAAAAAAAGTCTTATCTTTTTCACATATGAATACAGATGCAAATGAACAAATAAATTTTAAATATTAACTCTATTCTATAGAGTAACAGAAGCATAAAACACAATGACCACATTCACTTCGTAAAGTGAATATGATATAAGCCGGAAAAAATGGTAAGAAAAAAATATTAATGAGTTAGTCTAAGTTTATCTAGACATAAAACCTTTTTAAAGTTCAAGTAATTAAAAAGAATTTAGTGCTCACTCAAGAAAACAGATAAATTGAACAGAATTTCAAGAGTATTAGAATATCTGTAGTCCAGAAATTATCCAACATGTACATAGAAATTTATAATAAAGATGATTTTTAAATAAGTCAGTGTTAGCACATCAGTCCATTTATCAGTGGGAAATGGAATGACAAGAAATGCAGTTGGATCTCAGCCTGATTCCCTATATGAAAACACCTAAAAGCTTTTCAAATAAATCAGAGATGCAAACACATAAAAACAAAAACATATAAAATTTGATTGAAAATGTTTGTTGTCTTGTAAAAGGAAGGCCTTTTATCATTCAAACAGATGCCATGAAAAGTGTTTAAAGTACTGGCAAAAATGCATGAAAATAATGTATAGCAAGTTTGAGAAACATTTTTAATATATATGACAGAAAAGGGCCTAAGGTTTTAATGTATAAAAAGCTTTCATAAATCAGGAAAACCAAGAAGAATAACTCAGCAGAAACAGAACAAAGTATTTGAGGGGATATTTCACAAAAAGAAATGCAATAGGCCAATGGAGAAAAACTTCTTCACCATTACATTTTAGAAATTGAGGCACATTTTCTATTTGCTTGCTATAGATTTTAAAGGTTTCTGATATCCAGTATTGACTAGATCGTGAGCCATAAGCCACAGAGGAAACAAATTGTCAGAAAATATTTTTTGCCTGTTGGTGGAAATGTAAATTAGTACAACATTTTAGGAGAATATCTAGCCTGTTATGAAGTGATTTGTGTGTGTGTTAAGATTCCTACTCATCTTATGTAAAACTTAGAGGATTTAAGCTATAGTTAAGTAGTTCAAAATGGAGTCACAGTGGCCAATGTCAACTTCCATATTAGTTGTTTTGAAATGTCTGCTGTAGGACTACAAATGTCTTAGACAGGTAAACTTAGAGTGTTAGTTTAGTAACACTTCAGACTGGAGACCACAGCTCGTGCTGAGATGCCTCCTTCTAGAACTTCTTGGAGTGGTTCTACCCACTTCTCCCTACTTCGACTAACCTGTGCTGTGTGCTAACTGTGTTCAGTAAATCCAGTGACTCGAGAATTGAATATCAGCAACTGTTTTGTTGGTCTCAACCGCATGATCCTTATCTGCCCTTCCTGCCGTGCCCGACAAACACACCCTATTCACCAATTAAAAGGTGTATGTTCTTCATCCTGACAACTCTACTTCTAGCCATTTACTCTCTCAGCGTTGGAAAGGACGTATAGGAAACACCTTAGATCTTATGAGTTGGTTTGGGGATGAAGAATAGTAGTTGGGGCTTTTCAACTTACTTTTCAGTTTACTTTTCAAACTTGTTTTTCATTTGTGTGTGTTTGTTATGTACAAAATCTGACTATTCTGCTATTTTTTTTAATGGTTAATGAAAATTTAAAAATAGCACCTACTTTAAAGAGATGTGAAGATTAGTGACAATATGCCCAGAATATTGCTGGACACATAGTAAATATCAAAAAAGATGTTTATTAATATATAATTTTGTGAAAAAAAATTCTAGCTCTTCCTCCACTCTGCCTTCTTTGCTATCATCTTTCTTAGGCGGACACTTAGGAAAACCATAAAATATCCTCATCTCTCTCGTCTAAGCAATGCAACCCCATTAAATCTGGGAAATGAGGAGAATTATGGAAAAGAGAAGAATCTCAAAGACTATCTGGTTCAACACTTACGTTCTATTTAAAGATAAATAAGATGACTAACACAATTTCAGGCAGGGGAAGTGACTTGAAGGACCCAGCTTTTTAAGGCTGGGTAGAACCAGAACAGTTACCAAAGAGATATCCTGTTAGTGGTTGGGGAGAACGCTTAGAGTTGTAAGGAACATTCTGGAAAACAGAAAAGACTTATTTGTGGGGAAGCAGGGGCAAATGAAGAGAAATGCATTTCCCCTACAAGTACCATACATTAGTTCTGAAATGATAATCATCAACAAGGAAGAACAAATCAACCTGGGGAGCCCAAAGGACATGTTCACTGTGAAATGGGAATGAATCAAGATGACAGGGACAGATGCCCACCAGGCATCTCCACTTATTCTGCTTTACTTTAAAATCCCCAGATTAGGGATTTGGGACTAACAGATACACATTAATATATATATGATAAACAAGGACCTACTGTGTAGCACAGGGAACTATATTTGATTTCTTGTAATGAGTTATAATGGAAGAGAAATTGAAAATATGTATATGTATGTACATGTATAACTGAATCGCTTTGCTGTACGCCTGAAACTAACATTGTAAATCAACTATATTCCAATAAAAAATAAGAATGAAAAAAAAAAGAACCCCCAGGATAAAGGGCACTGGAATGAGAATATAGAGTTTCAAGACCTAGCTCTTTCTCAACTCACAGTCAGCTTTAGAGCTTTCTTAGTCCCTTAGCCAGAAAAGAGCAGAACTTTCTACTTCACTGTCCTGTTTTAAGGGGCAAATAAAAATAAAGTGCTTTCTAAAATCCAAGAACTATTCAAATGTAAGATACTGTCATTGGTTATGCATTGCCTTTACTAAGCGATCTCATTTCAATGCATTATAAATGTTTTCATAAAAAAATGGATACACAGAGCACACAAACCAAGGCAGGACTGCTTGCCTGTGGTGTTGAGGGTAACATCCCAAAGGAAGCAGGTTGGAAAGTGAGCCCAGTAAGTGCTCTGATGTTCCAGATCAGCCTGGATGCTCTCAGCTGGCTGGCTGGCAATGTGACTCCCCGATTTGAACAGCCGACGGTCCTCAGTTCTCAGTTGTTAGTTTCCCTCTAAGAAGGATGTGAAAAGATGCTCCCTCGCATGTAACACAGCCTTTCTTGAAGCCTTGCAAAGCTAGCTTTCAAGTTCAAGTCCAAAACCTTATTGCAACTAACTCAACAGCCACCTCCACAAGTCCTTGGTTGCACCTGAGGAAACAGCCCAAATTCACTGGCCCAGAATTAATAAGCTCTAGTTTGGGTTTCATTCATTTATTGTGCATTCATTCTATTTCATAGTATATTTTCTTTTGTGCTTACTGTCTTGGGACCAATCATAATAGCAGCTTCCTAATGGTAGCATCGTAGACAGTTTTAAGATCTTGCATGTTTGAGAAATCTCTATTTCTACTCTTACTCAAGGATCTGAGAATATAGAAATCCAGGTCTTCTGGCCTCGACTGTTGTGATGGAGAAGTTCTGTGTGACTCTCATTTCAGACCTTCTGTTAGACAATTGCTTTTGTTGAGCAGTTGTTGTATTTGTGCTTGCTTTTTAAGCCCAATGTTTCATGCTCTGAAATTACACTCCAATGTGACTTGTTACATGTTTTCACATAATTTTGCTGGGCACTTGGTGAGCTCTTTAAATATGGAAACTCATGTTCCTCAGTTGTGTAAAATTTAATTATTTCTCTGATAATTTGCTCCCATTAGCTTCCCTCTTCTGAGTCCTGAGTCCTATTAGCCAGATGGTGGGCCTGTGCGAATGATCCTACTTTTCTCACCATTTCTCTCCTTGTAAGTACCTTTGTGAATGTCCTTGTTCACGTTCTGCTTCCTAAGAGATTCTCAACTTTATCTTATGTTTCTATGGATTTTTTTTTCATTCTGGCTATTTTTAATTTTCCTAAACTTTTTTTTCCCTCTCAAAGAATTGTTTGAATGGCATCTTCTTCTTTGGGGTCATAGGATTTATATTCTAACTCTTCAAGAATGCTGGAAAAAAAGTTGTGTTTTTCTTTGTGTTTGCTGGTGTGCGTCTGCCATCTGCCATATGTGATGTTGGCTTTGCTAGAAATGTGACTGATGACTCTTGGCTAGCCTTTCATATGAAAGAATGGATCAGTCAGAAACTAAATCATCATTAACTATTTTCACTTGTATTAATCGGATCCAAGAAGAATATTTCTATCTCTGTGTGAAGGGACTTAGCTTATCTGCAGTGAGGGAACCTAGTGAGGGGCAGGATTTAGGAATCTCAAGGTTCCTAACATTACTTCTGCATCATCTTTCATTCCTCAACCTGCTACCCCTACCCTAGATGTGATGTGTTCCCAGCAGAGTCTAGGTGGCTACTCTCCTGAGGCTAAGCCGCCACCCTTGTACCTGGGGTTGAGGAGGGATGTCTTCCAGACGGGAAGAGTGACTATGTGATTGGGATCTAAACTGTTTCTTTAGACTTTCAGCCAATCCCCATTTCTCAATCTCACTTGCAAAGGTACATGATGATGCTAATGGCAATGTCTTTTAGGGTTTCCAACACAAATCAAACTCTGCTCAGCTTCCCCCATTGCTGGCTTACATCCTTCCGAGTCCTGCTAGGTCATTTACCACATGTCCATACACTACTCTGCTTCTGATGTTTGAATGCTTTTGACTTTCTTCATCTCTCTTTGTCTTTCAGGGTTGCAACTATGCTTTTTTTTTTTTTTAAGCCTTATTGTTTTTCAGTAAGATTCTCAGAAGGCATAAAGATAAATGCTTGTGTCTGATCATTTTCATGTTTGATCACCTTTAATTAGAACTGGAGAAGTTCTGAGGGCAGTAAAAAGGTGAGGGGAAGATGAAGGCTCCAGTGATTCATGACCTCTAGACATCTTACAGAGCAGTCATTTAGCAATCACTTTCTCTTTCAAATACCTCAATATGCTGCTCAGCCATCTATCTTACCACCCCCATGCAACACAGCCCAACTCTAGGTTAAAAGTGCCAGGATCTTGAAGGAGATCATATTCAAATTAAGGTCATAAATAATGACTTGTTGAGTTTTCCAGATCCTCCGAGAGGAACTTAGAGAAAATAGTGCCTCTGACCCAATAAATATTTAAAGGTACTGTTAAAATGACTAAGTTTAAAATGCCATAAGAAATTACATTAAGATATAAATAATTTCTCCCTAATGGCTGGATAGTGTGCTTTGAATAGTCCACTTTGGGTTTTAAATTAAGGGACAACAAAAATGTGGGGAAAAAAATGAAGCTAAGTATTTGAAAATGGGTCTGTCATAATTTTACCTTGTCACCTTTCAAGACAACAGCCAGCACTGGAACTTTTCATTATTGTGGAAGAACTGAACTTTCTCTCCTATTCGTACTGAGATTGAAATGTCAGAAGCATAAGACTGTGCAAAAAGCCATTCTCCTAGGAGACCCCCAATTTATGAAATACCCTGTCCAATATGGCGCTCTATGGGTCCTCTGGGACAGCTCCGTGAATTAAGTTAAGACCACTGACTTCAGGAAATGAAATTTAAGTCAACAACAATATTAAATAGCCTTGACAGACACGGGGGAATTATTAGTCTGTTGTTGATTTCTCCGTAGCTTTTCCCTGTCAAAAGCTTGGCATGCACCTTCTACATTAGCAAGAGATGAGAAAACATGGCATATACAGAGAGACTCTGAGCATATTAAATTGCAAGAGTATTACTCATTTTGCCAAGGATTCAGGCCCTAAATCCTGAGGCTGTCCAGAGACCTAAGAATAGCTCCCACTAATCGATGTCCACACACAATCTGTCTTTCAGCTCCCACACAACATGTTAGAACATAAATGATAACACCTCAAGCACTGCACCCAGAACTCCAATAAACAACACCTGTCCACCCAAGCAGCTCTTAAAAGGCCACCACAGTGGCTGGCTCCCTTTCACCAAGACTGGGAGGCACAGGACCTCACCCATTTGGCCTCAGAACGTGGCTCTACAAAATATGCTTCCTGCTATTGTTCTGTGGTCCCTCAGCATCCATGCGAGGGAGTCGCAAAGAGAAATCTGTTTTGACACGATGGTGCTAATTGTCTCCAAAGTAAAACATTTTTATTATGACAGCTAATTTGAAGAACTGCGGAATATGCCCCAGAATAGACAGCTGAAAAATCATTATTGGAATGAGTATTTTTATCCTACTTCCCCTTATGGAGGGAGTCAGATCTAAGAGGCAAAATCTTGAACGGACTTAAAAACAAAAGACAGCATTATCTCTAGATGAAGAACTGCTTAACGAATGAAGAGTCAGAAATGGCTGTCACCTGCTCACAGGGCTACTCAAAATCCCCCACCTTCCCACCTCTGTGCCTCATATGCAACGTTAGCAGAGCTGTTTATAAAAACAGTTAATACTACAAATGCTTACATCTTTTTTAAACACAATTATTTCTTGTGTACAGAGCAATGAGATATTCAAAAATACCTATAGTTAGCATTTGCTCTTTTTAGCTTTGAGGTATAGTTCACAACTTAAAAGTGTATTTATAGAAATTGTACAACTTGATAATTGGATATATGTATACACTGAAATAATCACCACAATCAAGCTGATTACCACTGCCATTACCTCAAATAATCATCTTTTCTTGAGTGTGCTGCCAAGAGTTCAGATGGACCCTCTTAACAAATGTCAAGTAGACAGTATTATTAACTATAGTCACAGTGTGACACATCAGATGGTCAGAACTTAGTCATTTTAACTAAAGCTTTGTACCCTTTAACCAACCTTTCCCCATTTCCCCCTCCCCACCAGCCCCTGGCAACAACCATTCTACCCTCCGCTTCTATGAGTTTGACTATTTTAGATTCCAACATATGAGAGATCATTACATAGGAGATCCTTACAAATCTGTCTTTCTGTGTCTGGCTTATTCCACGTAGACTAGAAGCAACCTAAAGAATGTCTATTCTGAGCACCTAAACTTGCAAGGAAAGATGATAAACCCAACAGAGGAAAATTGATGTGTTCAAAGGAAGGAACTCATCTTGGCAGAACAAGGGTTGCCTCTCATCCTTGCTTCTCACCTAGTGGTTAATATTACACAGCACCATCTCATAGTGATCTCACAGCATCATCTCAGTCTACACAAGGGAAAGATCCAGTTTTGGATAGTTTTCCTCCTACCTCTCTTGAAAGGACTCTCAACAGCATTTACAAGAAGGGAAATTTCCTATCTCTGTCGATTCATCTTTCCAGTAAGGCCCACTGACCAATGTCTCTGAGGGAGATACCACAAGGACTCCCGTAGAGTTGGGAAGTTTCTACTGCTGGATCCGGGACATCAGAAAACTGGGTGGGGTCTGTGTTGATCTCAGATAGTTCAACAGAGTTGTCACAGGTCTGAGCACTGTATCCATACACAACTACATTAAAAAAGCAGGAAGTGGGAAGTAACACAGGGAGCGGGGGAGTTTCTTTCCTTATACTTTTTTTTTCCAGGGAGGGGAATCTTTTTCAGGACCTTCCAGCAAACTTTGTGTGGGCTACTCACCATCACTTAGTTCTACGTCTGCTCAGACTTGCGGTGGGAACGGCTTTCCTTCCAAGATCACACTGGAAGAGAATAAAACTTCTAGAATGGGACTGTAAGGACCTCTAGAAATTTACTCCTCGGTAAAAGCAACGAGACCACTGGCCTTCTGTCGTCAGAAATATTCCTAAATGAGAGAGGAATAAGATGCTGGCCTTCCTATACTCTAGTTCTTGGATTTCCTCACAATGCCTCTTCAGCTTAAAGTTTGTATCCTTATATTTGTATCTAGAACTGATTAAGGCAGATGGGAAGTTTTGATGAATTGCCATCAAAACTTCCCAGCTATTTATTAATAGTACTTGATGTTCTGAGATCGTCACAGGGTAGCTTTTGATACCCAGAAGCCTGGCTCTTTTCATCAAAAACCTTGTCTCTGCACCTATTGTCTTTATAGCACATTTAAGGAACTCATTTTGATGCACTGAAGCTGAGAATTGATCCTTTGTTCCTTTCTCAGACATCTTTGCTTTAAAGCCATGAGAGGGCTCTGGAGCTTCCAGTATGCAGAAAGGGGGTTTTGATGACAGAACACACTGGTTAAGAAAGCAGAGTAGGTAACGCCTTGACATTGTTTCATGTTGCATCTGATACAAAGTAGGGATATCTGGAACCATTCTGTCCAGTCTTTGTCTTGGTTTCCTGCCATTTACACCCACGGCAGTTCAAATAACTGAAATAAAATCTCATCCAGGAAAGGAAGCATCCCTAATTCGAGCAGATCTGGAAAGAGATAGCTACTAAACATTTTGATCCGGGAATTGTCATGATCAAAACAGTGTTTTATGAAGATTCATCTCTCCTAGGTAAGAAAAAGCCAGAAGTGTTAACGTTCCTATTAAAACATGAGATTTTAAAATGTATCTGTGTCAGTAAGCCATCTTTCATGGGTAGTACCACTCAATTGCATTTAAAACACATCTTTCAAGCATTTATGGAGGTGTTTTAAAGTGTCTGTCTCCTGGGTGGAATTTTTCTCATTTGTTTAAAGACCTTGGTCTTCCTAATGGATTCCAGAGGATATTCGAGCAGGTAAGTCAACATTTCCAGCTGCCTACTGGTGCTGTCAGTGTCTGACCCTCCACCTGTATAGAACAAGGTTGTTTCTCATGAAGAGCAGCCTCTTACCCTCTCAAGGTCTGTGAATAGAACCATCCCATCACCTCAAGGTGATCATTGACTCAGCTCTCTTCTAACTGCCCACACCCAGCAAGTCCATCTTGCTTCCAAGGTGTGAAAGACATCTATCTCTGCCTCTCTATTCACAGCCCTAATTCAGTCTTTGGTAGTTGTTGAATATGCCGCCACCTCTCTCCCTTTATAACAGGCTGTGTTGACCACCAATAGATATTCTGATGTACAGCCTTGAGAATCTTTCTTCTTTCAAAGCTCTTCCCTGGTTCCATGTTACTTACAAAAATATGTTAGAAATGAATGGCTAAATCTAGGTATCTGGATGGGTATGTGTGCTTTAAAAGCAAGTTATTTTATAAAGATGAAGTCATAGGTGAAATAGATTTAAAAAAAAAAAAAAAAAAACCCCAAAACAGAGGACTCCTAATGAAGCCAGGAGAAATAGCATGGAATCTTCCCAATCAGATTTCCACTGGGGACCTCCGTCCCTCCACAAACCCTTTAGGGAAAACCTGAGTCATGCCTAAGAACCATATTTTGAAAATCACTGGTTTCCATATTTTATGATTTTCTTCTCATTTTCATATTCTATGATTAATGCATATAATCTCTAAAATACAACCATCTTCATAATTCCTATACTTTTAAGACCTAGCTACAATGCCCCCAGTGCTGAACTTTCTAATGTGCTATAATCTCCCCTCTATTTATTTAACTCCCTCAACTAGCTAGCATTTATTAATCTTGTGGCAGTTTTCACCTTCTATCTTGGGACAGACTGAAAAGTTCCCTGGAGCCAAGAACCTTGCTAATCCATCTGATAGAAAAGGACCTTCAGACTAGGAAGTGATTGATTTAACTAAACTAAATAGAATATAACCTTTGGGCATATCCCGGAATGCATCAGAGATCAAGGAAGGCTTACCCTGCTCCTCCACAATTTGGAAAACATTTTAATTAAGTGACTATGAGGTGACTCAGCAAAAGCAGACTGGCCCCTAAATAAAAACGAGATGTTCTTTGACCAAAAGTATAATGATGGGAAGTTAGAAGAGTCCGTAAAACCAACTTCAATTCTGACACCCATTGCAAGCTCAGAGGCCTCCAAGACCACACTGGGATTTAATAGCTCACCACAAAGACTCATAAAACTCACTGAAAGCATTTATATTTACAGTTATGGTTTACTACAATGTGAGAGTACAGATTATATCAGCCAAAGCAAGAGATGCGTGGGGCAAAGTCCAAGAAAGTGCCAAGCACAGAACTACCAATTTTCATCTCCTAGTGGAGTCACAGACAGCACTACTTTTCCCAGCGATGATGAGTGATAATATGCCTGGAGTATTCCCAGTCAGGGGAGCTCATTGATACCCAGAGTTTTTACTGGGGCTCCATCACACAGGCATAGTTGACTGCTCACTGCCTGATCTCAGTTTCTAGTCCCTCTGGAAGTCAAGCTGGTATTATGTGACCCAAAGTCCCCACTCTAAATCACATTGTTAGACTATATAATGAGGCCAGCCCCCCAGCTTAAATCACATTTTTAGATTATCTAGTGTGACCCCAGGCTTTCAGGCAAACAAAGATTTTCCAAGGGTTTAGACATTATCTTCCAGAAGCCCAAGGCAAAGGTCTCAGCAAGGTTAAGTTCTTTACTACACAAATGGCAAGTGGATAGCTGGAAGATACAAAGGGAAAAATTCTTCACCAGAAGCAACCACTTTCACAGCTCTGAGATGCAACTACTTGGAATGGGAGGGGAATGGTGGAGGGTGAGCATTCCAAACTGCACCTTCTGGTTAGGAAGGCACCAAGGTAAAACGATACACCAGCTCCTCGAAAGTGGCCATTTGGTTTCTTCCTTAGTGAATCGAAAATATTCTTTCTGGTTTCAATCCCAAGGATGTTGGGATGACAAAAGATTGGAGGGAACTTGGTATAGTTGCTTCCAACCCAAATCCCACTGTTGGGCTGCACCCCACAGGCCGGCAAGCCTTGGAGCTGCCCAGCCTTGAGACTGAAGAAGGAGCATCACTGGTTTACTCCACAGTGGACAAGACATGGCAACAGCCTCTGCCACTCAGGGAAGAAGGAGGCTACCATTTATTGGTGGAACTGACATCAGACGGGCTTAGTTACCAGAAACTAATTAAGCCCTATAATTAAGAGGATTGGGTAGTCATGTGAGTGAAGTAGGGACTGTTCAGACAGCAGGAGAACAGCCTATTTTGGTCTCTGAGTACGACATTAGGATGCTTTGCAGGAAACAAATGTCCTTCCCTTTGGCGACTGACGGCTCTACTGGCTGGGGGAAGGAGGACAAGCAGTAAGCCCCATCAGAGCCCCCAAATCACACAGCTATAGCTCATTAGCAGGATGCTTCCCATGCAGACATCTTTCTTAAGGCACAGCAAAGATGGACAGCGGAACAGATTATGCTAGGTTCCTGCCCATCTGCACAACCAGTTCATTACTATACTTATCTCTGGTGATGCTCCCTTCCTGGAACTGGTCCTCTATCTGCATTCTTTAGGCAGTTAGGGGGAAGGTCAAAGGTTCTTCTTGAATCTTTTGGGCCTTGATTTATTTCAGCTCAAAATAATCCCACATGCCCAAAAGACATTTTGGAGGGGTAAATTGGGAAACCAGGCACCATCTAGACTTTCCCTTTCCTTACACGAAGCTTCTCTCTGGGATCACTGTTCCCAGCATGCTACTGCTAACTCAATCAAACATTAACTTTGAACATTAAAAAAAAAAAACCTTCATTCTCCAGTCTTTTTTTTCTGACAAGCCTCCCCTGGGACACTTGGGTAAATCTGTGACTCCAAGTAGAAGAGGAGAAAGGGGGCATTTCTGTAGGCTCTTTGCTTACCTGGCAGTGAGTGATGTCTACATTCTAAATGCCAGCAGAACTGGTGATAGGAAGCTGCCTGCCTGCACGGTCTGAACCCTTGGCCTGTGCCTAAATTAATGTTTGAGAGGCCACCATGCCCCCGAGTTGTGATGTGCTATCTTGAGCACCAAAGTTGTGGAACAGATAAATCCTTCAAGGCAAAACCACCAACAAGCAATACAAAATCAATCCACAAAGATTTCCTGAGCACCATGGTGGATACTCTTTTAAAAACTCATGAGACATAGAAAAGAAACTTATGGTTACCAAAGGGGAAGGGGTGGGAAGAGGGATGAATTAGGAGTTTGGGATTTGCAGATACAAACTAATATATATAAAAAAATAAACAACAAGGTCCTACTGTATAGCACAGGGAACTATATTCAGAATCCTGTAGTAACTTATACTGAAAAATATGAAAAAGAATATATATAAATGTATAACCGAATTACTAGCTGTACACCAGAAACAAACAGCATTGTAAATCAACAATACTTCAATTTAAAAAATAAAATGCAGAATAGATAAACAAGATTGTACTGTACAGCACAGGGAAATATATACAAGATCTTGTGGTAGCTCACAGTGAAAAAAAAATGTGACAATGAATATATGTATGTTTATGTATAACTGAAAAATTGTGCTCTACACTGGAATTTGACACAACATTGTAAAATGATTATAACTCAATAAAAAAAGTTTAAATGAATAAATGAATGAATGAATGAATGAATGAATGAATAAATAAATAAATAAATAAATAAATAAATAAATAAATAAATAAAAAAGGGGGGGGGAATACCTCATGGAATAAAAATGGAGAAGATACAATTTTACTAAATGACATACTGTAGATTATGACCCAGTGGGAAGTTCTTTATGGGGGGACAATATGTCCCCACTCCTTTGTATTTCTGGAGATAGTGACCTCCCTTAGAGAGTACTTCTGGCCTTTCAGTGCTTCTTTATGGTGTGACCAAGCTGACTGTATTGCAGAAATGGCAGAACTCAGCTAAACCTCCTATATCTTTTACAGAAATCTGCCTTCTCTTTGGAGACCCTGGTCTACATTGGCCTACAGTAAACGTAGCATTAAAGATTCAGCCCCTGGAAGCCAGGACTGCAATTTTCCAACTCATTCCAAGACCAGATAGGTATGTTTCCTTCTGGGATCCAGTATAAGGCAGCCCTCTGTCATCTGGAGGAGGTGGGTTTCCCAAAGAGGTTTACTTGGATTAAAGATGAAATGTGACTTCTGGGTATAGATCAAAAAACCAAAACAAAGCAAAAGCAAAAACACCAATTCAAAAAGATACATGTACCCCAGTATTCACAGCAGTATTACTTACAACTGCCAAGACAGGGAGGCAACTAAAGTGCCCATGAACAGGTGAATGAAGATGTGGTATTACATGTACAATGGAATACGACTCAGCCATATAAGAACGAAGTTTTGCCATTTGCAACAACATGGGTAGACTTGGAGGGTATTATGCTAAGTGAAATAAGTCAGACTGAGAAAGACAAATATTGTATGACATAATTTATGTGTGGATTCTAAAGAATACAAAGAACTAGTGAATATGACAAAAAAGAAACAAACTCATAGACATAGAGAACAAACCAGTGGTTACCAGTGGGGAGAGGGCAGAAGGGAGGCACAAGATAGGGTTAAGGGACTAGGAGGTATAACTATTATATGTAAAATAAGCTACAAGGATATATTGCACAAACACAGGGAATATAGCCAATATTTTATAACAATAGACTATAACGTTTAAAAACTGTGAATCACTATACTGCACAGTATTAAGTTACAGATGTACATCAACTATACTTCAATTAAGTAAGATAAAACATGTGTCTCCTGACTCCTGTTCCTTCTTAATTGGTTCTGAACGCCAATGGGGAAAGTAGGATGGTTACTTTGAAAGTCCCTTCCAGGCGCAATGGTATTCCACTATCATAAAAGCTTCACCAGATCTAAGGAGAGATCTTTTCCTAGTAAGTTTCGCAGCATTACATCAACAGCCCCTCCACCTCCTCCTGCTGTTACTTCTCTATGGTGGTTTTGCTGCTGATGCTGTTTCATTATTTTGCCACGCTGAGTTGCCTCTGGTTCCACTCAGAAGACCACAGCTCCTTCAGTTAGCAGTGCTCAAGCCTGCTGCCTCTCCAAGGCAGCCTCTTAAATGGAATCTCTCCCGGATAGCTCTTCATTTTGATTGGAACAGGAAAATAAACACCAACAGATGATCACAGCTGTGTCTGGCACAACCATCAAATGAGTGATCCAGGAGTGTTTTAATTTTTCTGGATTCCCAAAGATATTTTTCTTCTGTTTTGTATCGCCCAAGCCCTGCTTTCAGCAGGCAGCTCACTTAGGAACAAGCCAACAATGCGTCCCCTTCTCATCCCTCTACCACTGACGATGCATTAAAAATTCAACTGCCTCTTTTTAGTGAACAATTATCTCACTCATTGGCTTGATTCACTGATCTCTTAATGACAGATTTCCTGCTGTTTCCTTTGAATGTTTAAAATATGAAACAACCCTGTCCTGTCAAGCTGAAAACTGTGGCTGAGTTTTTAGTAGCTGTTTCCAATAAATAATTTCAAGGGGTTTCAAATTATCCATCATCTGACAGCTCTTGGGAAGATTTTCTCATCTCCTTCAGGCATAAAAAGCCATTTCTAACCACCACGATGTCCCACTGATTACCCCCAGTGATTTTCAAAATCGGTTCCATTCTTCTGAAAGAATCTGTCTCTCCATCAATCCTGAGGGGTGCTGAGAATAAACACACGCCCAGGAGGAAGGGCTGTTATGTGACTGTCCTCCCCCGGCTAGGGTGACTCAGTAAACGGATTATAAAGATTAGAACGGGATGCTGATCACATTTATTCAGCACTTTACGAAAAGATGCTCGTGTTAGCATGAGAGATCTAGGATGCGGAGTGTGCCATTTCTGACAGGAGGAGGCAGAAGCAGGATCTTCACTTTCATCAAGAAACTGGAAGACATCCTGGTTGGAAAAAGAGAGTCACCAGGGAGGTTTGTGCTCTAGCTACCTGTCCCCGTAGTTTTCTGGCTCCTTTCTTCCCCAGGGAAGAATGGAAAGGACTACAAACCGAGGAGAGTTAGAAAGGAATGCAGTCTTCAAGTCATTCCTAGCTGGTGGGGAAAGACTAGACGAGCAGATAGCCTCTGTAGCAGGGAACGAGTCCTAAACAATCAAGAAATAAGCTTCACTCGGAGAAGTTACAGGACCAGAAAATGCAATCTCTCCTCATCTTCATGCTCAGAGGACCTGAGGTTCAAGGTCCAAAATCCAAAGCTGAGAAGGGGTGGAGGAAGACAGGTGAGGACCAATTCTAACCCTAGGAATTAATACTGATTCCAGGACACAGATTCTGAATATTTTCAAAAGCAGTTTATTATAAAGTTGAAAAATAAGATCAAGGTTGGCTTCAACTTTGATGGTTCAAGTTAGCAAGAAAAGATGCCAGTAATACCTCTGCTTATGTTTCTTTGAAACTCGTGCTATGTATAAGATATTGAAGTTTTTTTTAATATTTCTGTGCTTAACTTTTAAGTTTTTTTTAATTTAAGGAAAACTGTGCTATTAGACAAATAAATCAACCTATGAGCTAAGTTCTAGGGGTTGTAAGTAAAAATAAAAAGTGTTTTCTGGACCCAAAGAGCTCACAAACTAATTGTAGAAATACTTCTATGACATGCCCTAATGAACACAATAGGTAGGCTAATGAGATTCTGCCACTTTTCTTATCACCACCACCTCTGAAGAAATAAAAATAAAAGGGTCCTCTTCCAGGATTCTCTATCTCACCATCTACCTAGCAATGCAAACTGGAGACCTAATGGTCATCAAACCCTCACCCACCAAATATCATCTCATCTTGTGTCTATGGATATGACCACCTGACAATATTTGAAGACTGTAGATTTCCCTGGAGCAGCCCCCATCACCATCACCCCACTTCTCTACTTTAGATGGTTGTCTGGGTAACAAAACAGCTTCTGAGAGCTCTGCCCACATGCACTCTGGCACCCCTCTAACCTGCCCTATGGACTGGAGCCAGAGTCATCCTTCCAAGATACAGATCTGACTGTGTCACCACCACCACTACTCATGTCTCACCATTGGCCAGGAATTCCTCTTCCCCTTCATCACACAATCCCCTGTGGGGCTGTGCTCCCTGCCACGGGGCTTTTAAAACAAACTAGCCAGTTCTTCTGCCCTCGCCCTTTGCTCTTCATCTTGCTAACTCTTATTCATCCTTTAGAACTGATCAAATAATACATTCTCACTTTGTTTAACCTCTGCCTCACAGTAGGTGAAATTTTACATTCATTTATGTGATTACTTGATTAACAGCTTCCTCCAAGCAGACTAGTATAGGGCTTGACTCATAGTAGGCATTCAAGTAGTTGTTGGATGGATGAGTTGATCAAAAATTAAGATGTGATTGCAAAATGAGATTCACAAATAAAAGTGGTCAAAGAAAGATTTACACAAACAGCCTTTGGGGTTGGGCCTTGAAAGGTGAGTAGAAGTTCGTTAGAAGATGAAATAATGCAGAGTACTCGGGACTGAAGGAGTGGCCTGAGCAAACTTTGTGAAAACGTACCATGTATTTCACAGCTGGCACCGAGAGGCAGTGGAGTGACCTGAGGTGTGGGGACAGGATTGGGCTTGAGCTAAGTGGAGACGAGCAGGGGAAGTCTGGATTTATTCCCGGGAATGATGGGGACATGCTGAGTGTTAACCAAGGAGTGGAATAATCCAGAACACAGAGGGAAGAAAGACTGGAAAGAGCAGATCCTACAGGCAAGAGACCCATTAGGTGTCTGATAAAGACTTACTCTAATATGGTAACTAAAGGAATAGAAGTGCAGAGAAAGGGTCCAACATGAGAGCCTTTTAGACAGTCAGTGGGACTCAGTGGCTGAGTGCTGTCAGGGGTTGAAGGAAGAGAAAGGAGAACAACTTACTCTCCATCTTTAAGCAACTGGTAGATGGTATTGTGATCAACTGAGACAGAGGCCTCAGAAAGAAGTTTAGACACAGCAGAGTTAGAAAGCCAACAAATAATTTCATATTGGTGTCTGTTGGATATCCACACAGAGATGTCCATCAGACCACTGGACACCCAGCTATGGTCCTCAAGGGAGAAGTGGTGGATGTGAAGGCTGGGGGTGCAGGTTGCTGTGTCAAGCACATCACAAGGTACACCCAACCCAGAGATGGCCAATGGGCTTCAACTTAGGTAACTGTTCTTACACATATGCAGTTAATGCTGTGATAAGGTATGAAGTCTGATTCTGAAGCCACATATGAGCTTGGTGGGAAAGAAGTTTATAAACAGTTATCTATGTTGGCTGTAAGCACGAGTCAAAGCAATGCTTGCTATTTATTACTACAAACTCAGGCCAAATTGAACAAATACAGTTATACTGTGGTAGCTAAGAGCCCAGGGCTCTACTAAGTACCCAGTCTCGTCTACACTCAAGTAGCCTTTTCAAAGTCCAAAGCTGGGAACTCTTCTCTGTCCCAGTTTCCTCATTTTAAAGTGGTGAATGACAGTAGTTCCTACTTCATGGCACTGAAGGAGGTATAGTGTTAACATTTAGCCCTCAAATGGCCACATAGTAAATGCTTTTTAAATGACAGATTATTTTATTGTTTTTTATACTTACCCACATGTCATTAAAATTAAAGTTTAATTTCAAAAATAAATATACCTACATTGAGATGTTATGTGCTGGTATCAGGCAATGGAATGGTGATACAAAGATAAATTTTCACAAATACCTTCAAGGAGCTCGCTCACCTTCTACTAAAGGTGGTAGCTGTTTGGTGGAAACTAAGAGGCAAAACAGGACAAACACCGAAGGACAAATAAGATGGGCAACTACAAACGGACAAATAAGATGACAGCTACTAATATCCCGCCAGGTACTAACCAGTGCCCACATCCCAGCTTAGCCACAGTCAGTACTTCTGCAAAGCTTAGAATGTGAGCCTACTTTTTCCAACTTGCATGCAATTTAGGGGGCAAGTCTGGTCCTTCGGGGGGAGAGAGTGCTGGGGTTCCGTGTCTCATTACCGCCCTAGTCCAGGTGTGTCTTCCTACATTTAAACAATTAGATACCGTTTCCTGTTTTACGTTAGATTCAGTAACATAGATGGAGGTATTAGAGTTCCAAAGGTTATGTTAACTTGTCCAAGGATACAAAGCCACAGGAGATTTGAATAAAGATTATGTAACTTGAGTTTGCAGGACAGTGTTCAGTGCAGCCTGGATAACTTTCTTTACACAGAGGTCATGGGGACCTTAAAGCGACAATTACCTAAGGATGATCTAAGCAGGGATGGAGAGATGGAATTCTGGCATGTTTTCTGAAATATTTATAAGCTTTGAAGAGTTTTACTAACATGGATAAGTGGATGACGTCAATCTCTTTAAGTAGCTATTATCTGTGAGAATCTACAAAATCCATTTACTCACAGAATTTGGAAATTAAAAGGATCTTTGCAGTCATGTGGTTTCACCTCCCATACCACACGGAAGCGTCTTTTTGTAGCAGCTGTCTGACTTTAGGAGGACATAATTTTTCCCCAAACCCTACCATCTCACAAGGGGAGGACATCCTAGAAACCATCTGATCCAACCCCTCAATTGATAGGTATGGAATTTAAGGCCTGATGTGTCCAGGTGACACATTCAGGGCCATCTACCACTTGTCTCCAGAGGTAGGCCAGCAAGCAGACCATTTAGATTCAAACTCTACTGCCTCAATTTAAGATCTTAAAATAAAAACAACAACAACAACAACAACAACAACAACAACAATAATGAAACAGTTCAAAGATCACACTTCTATTACTCATTTTTAACAAGCAATTTGGAAAACGCTGTTTGGGACCAGGAGGCTGTAAGAAAAAAATATGGAATTCCAGCTTTAAAATGCACTCAAACACTTTGGTAACTCAATATCCTACTCCTTGGAAAACATTTCTGACTTTTGACAGATTCAGAGTCATGCCAACCACAGGAAGAGTCTAGCTGAAGGCCTGGCTGTACTGATGGCACTATCCTGAGTGTAGACAAAACTGTGAATAGCTTGCCTAGTCAAGCTGTGTAAGCACCCAATAGGAAACATGTCTATTCCTTGTTTAACTGCCCTTTGGGGCGGGATAGAGCCAAATGTCAGGGATAAAAAGTAAGACATGTCCATGGTACAGACACATTCTCCCCCATCCTCAGCCAGGGGACGATCATTCTGCCCATGCTCCAGTTTTAGAAGCTAAGGCTGAGAAAGTTACTCCAACTTGCCCAACATCCCAAATTAGTGGCAGAACCTGAATTTTGGCAGAGAGTAGCAGTTAGTCTCTAACTTAGTGCGCTGGAGTCCAGCCTCTTGTAAAGCATTTTAAAGTCAGATACGCTTGGAAGAAAAGGAAATGGAGACCTACATCCTGAATTTCAAAGTATACCACCGTTCTCCTCTCCACCCGGGGGCTCACTGAAATGAGAGTCCTATCGGTAAGTGGGCATGTCTCTTCCCCACTACGACGGGCATTCGGCCAGCCCTCTTCCCAGCGCTGTCTGGACAGAAGCCTCTGCAGTAGCTCTTCAACAACCAGGAGTCGTCATGCGTTCAGTTCATCAGTGCCGAGGGACATGTCAAGTTGAGCTTCCCCACTGCTAATTCCCATCAAAGTTCAGAGGCTGCCTGCTGACCAGAGACAGGGTGAAGTTCAAATTGCCTTGAGATATGCTTAGGCTGGCATTCACCATCTCCCACATCCTGGCTTGAATCTCCTATTTCACGTTCTTCCCAGTCATCACATTTTCCAAGCCTTCTGCTCAAGCTCAGGTGGCCTTCATCTATCTACAAACATATTTTGCACTATTTTATTCCACGTCCACACTTTTGCCAAGGCTGTTGTTTCCCCAGCCACAGTGTCTTTTTCTCTCTTATTTATCCAGATTCTATTCACCTTCCAATATCCAATTCCAGTTCTTCTTTCTCTCATTTGTGGGATAAGTAATTGCTGGTTTTATGTCAAGCCCTAAGTATAACCAGGTATGCAAGAGTGCTTTTGGGCTCCTATCCTAGTTGAGGGTGGGGGAAGGAGAAAGAAGAAACAGGAAAGCAAACCAACATGCAAAGACCAGCTACAAAATTTGCCATGAAGGGAGTCACCTACAATACAAAACAAGTGGTTTCAGTGGAGTGACTGTTCCCCACAGCAGTGGTCAGAGACCTCTCTGAAGAGAAGCCATCTCAGGTAGACTTAAGAGAGGAAAAAGAACCCGATGGCCTAGGAGCTTCCTGGTGAGCATAACAGGGTGTGCAAAACTTTGGATGGTAAGGACTTGGAACCAGGGTAAGAGTGGCAGAAAGGAGGTAGGAAATCCCATAAACATTATAGTCGGCAAGTCTACTTTCTCTCTGAATTTCTCTCTTACCATCTGTACTATCCATCAGGTTCTTTGACATAAACTGTCTACAATTGTCATTTGTCTTTAATCTTACCTCCTGACATAGGAAGCTCCGTGAGAGCAAGGACCCTGGCAGGCAGCCTGTATCCTGGTACTCACCAGCAATAAATGCCCATGAAATAGACTTGAACCGAGTTGAAGATTCCAGTTCCTTAGAGGCAGGGCTTTCTATGGTCCAATGTCACAGAACAGAGTCCAGCACATCATAGGTACAAAAAGTTTGCTGACTGACTGACTGATCCCCGCCTTTACTCTGGGAAAACTGATCTGTTTGCAGTCATTCTCACACTGGTGGGAAGACTCTACCTTCTAAGTCTTACTCCCTCCCGTACCTTCACATCCCTCTCAAGTCTCCACTGGTACCACATCTCGGCCGATTTCTCCCTGCTCTAGTCACCTGGACTCTGATCTAAAGGTGAGTCCATGTCAGTAAAAAAATGTTAAACAACCCTACATCACACACACACACACACACACACAGCTGGTTTAGTATGTTTACTTAGAAAATGTTCAAAAGTAAATGGAAAGAATTACAATATTTAAAAATTTAATATTGTCAAGGGTCAAGCCATTTTATTCCATAGAGAAAGCAATGTGATTGAATACACTTCATTCTATTTTTAAGCTCTTTGCTAAATACTTTGTCATACAATGACTTAAAAGTCTGGGTCTAAGTTCGATTTATTCAATGGCCCCATTGCTAAAAGTGACATAACCTCAAGCTTAAGTTTAGGTGGAAGAAATACATCATTGGCTGCATTCGATAAACATTCTTCCCTCTTCCTCCCTCCTCCCCCCAGCGCAGCCACCAACTCTTCAGTTAGCAGATTCCTATTTCTTTTGCTCTCCATCAATTGCTCTTACAACCGAATTGCTAAGTTCCACGTTTTTTATATATTTAGACAAATGTGTTCAAGACACTCTGAAATGCTAAACTGGGTCATGTATTGGAAAATTGTTTCTATGCTTAATAATATAGATATGTTTAATTGTGACAAAATTTATAGGAAAAAGTCATAACAATAAAAACACTATGAAACAGCTTTCTTTTTAAACTCTCTCATCCACAAATTGGTGATGTTGATAGTGGTGATATTTTTGGTCTTTGTATTCTTTTGGGGGGGAGGGGCAATCTCACTTTCTTACTCATTGTTTAAGGAAAAAAAAATTCACTTTACCTGACAGCAAAGGTATTCATTTTAATTTTATCTGCTTAGTAGCACACCATTCAATACCGTGAAAACAGTATTTCACCACAAAAAAGTGTCAGTCGATCTAGAACACATCTTTCTAAGAATATATACAAATACATAGTATTTTCAAAAGTGGTGTAAATCCTAAAGTCCTTTGCCATAAGGTAGTTCACTGTGAGATACAGATTTTCATGGTAACCACACATCTCCTTACACAGTATCAGAAGCACAATTATATTTTAAAAGGATCTGATATGTAAAATGAACTATATTGATGACATCCTACAACTGTGTGCACCTCAGGCTTCAACTTGTTTACTGAAATGTGTTGCTTATCAGTTGTGCAGTTAACAGACTTTACATGCGGGGTTCTCTAGACCTAGAACTTAACCTAGAACTTAAAACCCTATTTTTATTCCACTCAAAGCAGCTGCTCTATGAGTGGAGACACTTTGTTTTCCTATAAAGTACTGCTTCATAGTAAATATATTCTTTCTGTGGAGGTGTCTCCTCTAGCATACCCTTTCTTTTTTGAATCACATATTAGTCCTTCATCTATTTCAATATTTAAACCTAATCCAACAAATACCATCAATACAAACTTGCTGACAATATATGTACTTTCCTTCAGCTCTACAGCAGACCTCCCATAGTCTATAATTAAAGATTTGTCTCTTGAAAACATCAGCAATGTTTTCTAATATATCCTCCAAGTATTCAGTGATAAATGAGTTTAGTTTGTGATTATTTTCTTTGCATTATATCAGACATTCTTGCCATAACAAGAATAATGAGAATTTCCCATTGGCACATGGCTTTTCACCTTTTTCACTCAGTAGTCTCAAATGGGGCTCCTTATGTGTGTGTTTCAGTTCAGAAAAATTTTGTAAAATACCAGGTGGCATCTATGACTTTAACATTTTCTGAACAAAATTATGGAAGTGTGTCTTTCATTTTCAGGGTATTTAACTCTCAAATGATGTGTTTGTTCCAGCTAGATACTGTAATTAACCAACATCTCCTTGCTCGGGCTGCTTCTAAGAGCTTCATTGTTTTTGATGTTCTGCAGTTTCCCTGTGATATGTATAGATTAGAGTTATGTCTTTCATTATTAATTGTGGAACATCACTGGCATACTGCTTCTCCTACATCCTCTCCTTTTGGAACTCTTATTAACAGATGTTGGACCTTCTTTTATCCATGCCTCAAAATCTTTGACATTGTTATCTTCTACCTTCCTATGAGATACAGTACGTAAATTCTTCAGATCCTTGCGCTCACTCATCCCTCTTTATCTGTATTTTAAGTCAATCAACAGGTTAATTTCAATGTTAACTTTTTTTCATTTCTAAAATCTAATCTGGTCCTTTTTCAAATTTCTTTCAACATAGCATCCTGCCCTTCTGTTTTTGATGCCCTATTTTCTGTCTAATAACTTTGAGAAAATTTAGCAGTCTCTATGATAAGTCTATTAAATGAAGTGACTTACTTGGGGAAGAGATTGGACAGAGTAGAATCTAACTGTTGCTGTTATCACTCCAGGTCATGAAGGGCTGTTTCCTTATGTAGTTCATAATTCTGACTTGTGAGCTCATTCAGTGAGGATTTGTCTGCAGAAATATTATGAAGTCTAGATTGAGGTTTCATCCCTCCAAAAAGTTTTTGTACTTTCTTTGCCAGTTACTTACTCAAGCAACTTTCCAACAAGGGACTTTTTAATGTTTATATCTTTGTTAATACATACATTTGAGAGTTTGTAGATAACATAGAATATATAAATTTGAACCTCAAACCTGAATGATGGCATTTCTATATCTAGAAACTCTTCAGGGACATTAATTTCTGTCAAGACCCTAGAAAAATGTGAAAATTACTTGACATCTCCCTTGGACAGAGAACTTTTTCTAGTCTGCTACTATTTTGTACTAAAAGCAACCAGGACTCTTTGGAGGAATGGCCGGGGCAATGTAGGTATAAGATGAGCCTGGAACATCTTATTGTACAAGAAAGGAAGTGCTCAGAGAATAATGAGGATAGGTAAAAAAGACAAGAACCAGTTTTAAGGGCCTCATGCTGGCCAAATAGAGGACAATTTGAGCTTCCAAGTGATAATAATGGGCTATAACCCACAAAATTAAAATTCATGAGAGTGTACTATTGTAAATCAAAGAAAGAAGAGTTGTTTCTTACTAAATGCTAGCTAATAAACATAGGAATTATTCAGTTAGAGAGTCATCAATGAATGCTAAAACAAGTTGGTGAAATTTTGAGGACTAGGATATTTACTTAGCCTGAAAGTACCTGTCTCAAAATTACTATTTAAATACAAAGAGCAAAATGATAACCTTATAGTGGAGAAATCAGACACCATCTTAACCAAGAGATGACACTTATCACTAATAATAGGACAAATCAACTTCAAATGCCTCTGAACGTGGTGCACAGAAACATTCATATTAACATTTGTGGTATTCCTACCCAAAATGAATCCAGTCAGGAAGAAATACACAAATCCATATTGAGGTATTGTTTATAAAATAACTGGCCCATACTCATCAAAAATGTCAAAGTCAAGTAAAACCAAGGAGACCAAAGAGACATGACAACTGAACATCACATGTGATCCCAGATTGGATCCTGGAGAAGAGAATCTCGATCATATCAATATTCAGTTTTCATGAACTTGATCATCATAATAGGGTTATTGAAGAGAATTTCCTTGTTCTTCTGTAATAGTTGGTGACATATTTAGGTCTCACAGGGCAACATGTCTCCAACTTATTCCAATAGTTCAGAGAAAATGCTCACATATATACTTACATAGAATATGTATACATAGAATAGTAAAGCAAACTGAGAAAAAATGTAAACAGTTGATGAATGTTGGTAAAGGGCATACAAGAAATCCTTATTCTGCTCCTGCAACATTTTTTCAGTTTGAAATTTCACACACACAAAAAAAAAGAATAAAAGAATTCAGAAACTAAATAACATCAAGTAACATCATACTTCCATCCTTCTGAGTTCCTCTTACACTCCTGGGACACACACCTGAGTTTGGGCACCAGTTTCAAACCTCTGTGCTAACATCCATGAAACTTAAGTTTCTATTCTGAGGTTAAAAGTCTAAACAGAAGTCAGTAGTTGCTTCCTCTCCCCAACATTGTTTCATACAAGCTCAGCACAAAATCTGCTTTGGACCTCACTATTCTAAAATGATACAGTAGTAGTCACAGAGAACTCTTAGTGTTGGGCACTGTCCACGTGCTTTACCTATAACTCCTTAAGTGACATTTCTATGAGGTAGGTGACAGTATTACTCCAATGTGAAAACCGAGGCACAGAGATATTAAGTATCTTACTGATTCTTGAACTTCTAAGTGCCAGAAACAGAAGTTGAAGTTAGGCAGCTCTATTCTGGAGTCAATTCTTTCAGACACCACATACCTTGTGTCTTCAAATATTCTGTTCTGTAAACCAGTGCAGGTGTGTGTGCCCTTCTCCTTTGTTCCCCTAGCTCTTAGCACACTGTGTGACACAAAGTAGGTCCCAACGGGCATTTGTTGAGTTGAACTGACTGCCATTCATTTTATGTTCTAATATCTTATGTTGTTACTTACAATAATAGTTTGGAATACATGCCGTTATTTATATAAATCTCATCCCAACTCATCTCAAGTTTCTGCCACTGAGGGTCCTGAACTAGATAAATATTCCTGAAATTATGTCTAGAAAACAACCTTCAGTTTAGACCTTTGCATCCATCTTTGGTCAACGAATCCCAATTGCCTGCAGACTACTGCCATGATACAGGTCCTCAGTGTCCTTCCACACTGGCCCTCCAAAGCATGGCTTTCTATCCACCAGCAGTCTGACAAGCCTATTCTAGGCACGCCTATTATTTGTCAAGTTCCTTTTGTAATGTTCTCTCTATATATAGATACCTGTGTGTAGAGCCTGTCCTCAAAGCGATAGTTCACATGGTTATGTATACTTTTAATATTTGAAAGCTGATTTGATTTCAAATATGTATCATTGAGTGACACTGCAGTAATTTCCCCTTATTTCAAAATCTGGCAGTTAAAAAAAATAGATCACTTTCTAGACAAGAACGTGTTTATTATCCTTAATATTCAAATGTGCTGTCTAAAAAGACCTGTTCTAACATGCAAGCACTAGCTGTTTGTTTATGGTAGTGATGTCATCAATATGGGTGCAGAAACCAATGAATGTCTCATAAAGTAACATCTGAGACACTTAGCACTAATGTGCAAGAGAAAAAAAAAAATCCTATATGGAAACAAGCAAAGAGCCTTCATCCTTTTCATTCAACTTATAGAGTTATCTCCTTAGTTTTTCTAGTATGTACACATTTTTAAACTAGAAAAGCTAAAACAAAAATTATATTAAGAATCACATTAGGTTAGGGAAAAAACAGTTATTCTTTTATTTCAGGAAACTTTGTGGTTGCAGTGCATTTTCTAAAGCATATTGCCCCTGGAGATGCTTAAAATGAAACAAAATAAACCAATGCTAGTCATCCTTCCCCACGTGGAGGAGCTGAGTCCTGCCCCGAGGAACTGTGTAACAGACTATGACAAGCTGAAAATCTCCTCATCTGTATGCATTTCTTTCCTAAATGATTTGAGGTAAAAGTGTCACTTCCAGAATTAGGGCCCAGGGAGGTGGACACAGTCTCTACCAGAAGAGGGTACATCCAAAGAAATGTTTAGATCTGGGGAAAGACTGACAAAAAGTGGATTTTGTGTTCAAGGTTAAAATTTGAGATACATGAAGGAAAAAAGACAAATTTATTCCAAGGCCTAGAAAGCCATCAGAAAGCAGCGGGACAGAAGAATTTGCAGAATGACTATCAAGTTTGTGAAGGAGGCATCCTCTCAAGCCAGGAAGGAGCAGGCGGTGGAATGCCTCTGAGTTTCTGGCAAGCCTGTGGGCAGCACGAGGAAGTGTCAATCACAGATGCTGGTGACCCACTCCTAGAGTCTGACACAGGGGCGGGAAGCACTATCCCAGACGAACAGACACTCGAGGCAGGGAAGCCTTTGCTGGGAGTATGGTGGGACCCAGGTACTGAAGAGCTAGGGAAAGATGAGAGACTCACAGAGGAGAGGGGCTGGAGCCCTGTTCTCATGGTGGTTCTATTTCACTGCCATTCCCAGCAGTTTGAAGGTCAGAAATTCCATGCTGCCTGACCTCGGGGGAACTTTATGATTAAATCCTGGGGTGATTCAAGAACTATACAATCCTTTGATACACAGTAACCCCTAGTGATGGAGATGCCCCAAGTAGTTTCATGGGAGACTGACAGGCTGAGCTGTGCATGAGGCCTTATCCAGTATGAGGGAAAACAGACCATCAGCATGCACATATTGTTTCCACAATACTATAGAAAGGCTATATAGACAGAAAGGTGAATCCTTCAAGGTAGATCTGCATCACGCACCTGTAACCAAGAGCTCTGCCATCTGCACACTCAGCCCTGATCATTCTCAGCATCTTAAAGGAAAAGCAGTCCCTGGAATGGAGGGCTCCCCAACATGAACAATATTAACTGTATTGCTCATACCCAGCGTTATGGAAGCAACGCTGGAGCTGTCCCAGGTGGACACCATCACAGAGCAGAGATGTCAATGTACAAGGGGCAAATTGCACCCCCTTACACCTCAGGAGGCAGTAATACATAGTCCTGCATGCGGTAAAGTCAAATTAAATCCTGCTCAACCCCCAGGCTTCCCGATATCAAATTAGAGTCTCCAGCCTCAATAACCCAATCCTCCAAAAGAAGTCTTTCAGCTCGCAACTGCAGTAGCAAATACTGATGCTGTAGCCCCAAGATGAACCACCGGCATCAGGTTTTCCCATCTGTCCAGCACTATCGTTCCATCTCAAGCAGAATCTCATTGGCCCAGCTTGCGGCCGAAGTCCCTGTGGTCCATTTGGTGCTGAGCAGCCTCGCAGGTGGCTTGACTTCCTTCACGGACAGTCCCTCACACAGGCTCCCCAGGCAGCTATACCCAAGGCGTGGCTCTCGCAGGCACCCACGCCGGTTGCCAGCCCCATCTCCCAGGCATGGCCTTCCAGAGGCTCAGGAAGATGTCCTCCCCTCATCCCCAGCCGACCATCTCAGCCTTAACCACGTGGTTCTGCTCTTTCCTTCAGCCTGAAGCCTCCGTTTCCTTCTCCTTTGGACTATCCAGTTCAATTGTACCAGACTTTTCATTTTTGTTCTCATGTAACTTGACATCTCGGCAGCTTTTAACAGAAGCTGGTCACAAGCTCTTGCTCCAATCTCTTTCCCCCATCAGCTTAAATGATGCTGCCCTCTCCCCGTGTTCCTCCCACCTTGCTGGCTGCTCTCAGCCTCCATTGCCAAGTCTCTAAGTGCTGGGATTGCTATCTACTTACTTTAATAAACAAATTAAGATTGCTCATTAATACTTGCTAAATACCATTTGTCCTAAGTGCCTGGCAGATTAGCACCTCATTAATGTCCCAAGTCTCCATTTTCAGACTTCTTCCCTATTTTCAACTTTCTAGGTCATCTCGCCCAGTCTCATGGCCTTAAATATCATCTACTCCCCAACATCTCCCAGTTTGTGCATCTGCCCCTGTGTTTCCCTGGGATTCCAGATCTGTTAACCTAACTGCCTGCTCAGCATTTCCATTTGCACATCACGTTTAAAATTAAACTCTTCCCCTGCCCAGATATGCCCCTCCCCGCCCACCACCTCATCTCCTACAAGGCAGATGGCCAATACATGCATCCTAAGATGCTCAGGCCAAAAATGTGTGGTCATATTTGATTCCTTTCTCTCCCCAAAGAATTCCTCATCAGATCCTTTTGGGTCTACCTGTGGTCAGAAGTGGACTCTGACCCCTTGTCTTCACCTCTGCCATCCTAGCCTACGCCAGTATCACCTCTTCTCTGGATCCACGGAAGAGCCTTCCAACAGGCCTGCCTTCCTCTCTTGCCTTCCCATGGTCTGTTCTCTGCATAGCAGCCAGAGAGGTCAGAACCCTCCACCAGCTTCTCACCATGTATAAAATACATGTCCTACAGCGTCAAGGCCCGCAGTGAGTCTACCTCCATTATCTCCCTGGCCCATCCTCTCCGTCTCTCCTCTGACCACCCTGCTCTTCCCCAAGCAGGCCTCTGCTCAATTATTTCCTCAGAGAGGCTTTTCCACGTTGTCTAAGACAGCAGCTCCCTCTTCTTTCTTCCACTTCCCCTCACCCTGCAGTGGGCCTCCATCTCCACGGGTTTCGCATCCATGGATTCAGCCAAACATGGATGGAAATTTCCCAGATACAGAGGGCGGACTGTATTCATTGTACCAGGCCATTTTATATATAGGACTTGAGTATCACAGAGTTTGGTACGGCGGGGGCTCCTGGAACCGATACCCCTCGCAGATCCCGAGGGAGGATAGTACTTTATTCCTTCACTGTCACCGTCTCTTGACTTTCTTCTCCTCCTAATATCATGCTAGCTCTGCATTTGTTATGGTTCATATTGAGTCTCCCAATGGATTATAAGATATTCTTATTCACTGCTTTATTCTTTATTCTCAGTGTCTTAAAAAAAAGAACCTGGCACCCAGAATTTTTTAATGAATGAGTTGTTATTAGTAATTTCCCTTTTTGGCTTAAGCCAGTTGGAATTGAATCCTGTCACCAGAAAACAAAAGATTTGACTTAAAAAAGGAATGTTTGTTTGTGATTGCTTTTGGTGTTATTTAACCACATGAAAAAGGGATAATCCTAACCTAATTATAACTCCCATAACAAGCAGGGGTGTGCTAGGCAATCTCCTCCAAACAGACAGTGCTCTATTAAACTGGAAACTGGTGCATAGAGAGAACGAAATATCGAGTCATTCTGAAGGAACTGAACAATGTAAGTGATTGCTGTTTCTCAATAGGAGGTTCCAGTTTTTCCAACATCTCTAATTTAGGCTTTATAATTACAAGAGACGGGAAGACAGATTGTGGTTCACCACTTTACCTTCTGATTCTTTAGGGTACCAGATTGTCAAGAAATCATCATTCATTTGCTCAACATATATTTAATGCCTTGGATTCAACTCTTCCCAGCTTATCTGAGAGCTTCTTGGTTTTAGCGCTGAAAGTTTTCCCAAGTCTCAGGAAAACTCCCAATCAAACCAGGATGTCTGGTCATCCTACAAAAATTACTCTTAAGATTTGGGCCTGAGCAACAGGGTAAACAGTAGCGTCACTCACCCTGATAGAAACGACCTGGGGAGGAACAGGTAGGAGAACATAATTAAGACCTTTTTTGAGATGCATGCCAGGCATCCTAGTGGTAGTTTGTTAAATGAGTCCAAACTTGAAGAGGTCAGAGGCGGAGCTATAAGTTTTGGACCCCATCATCTTATTGACAATATTTTATAGTCATGTAATTGACTGATATTACCCAGGAAGTGAACATAATGAAGTATGTATAGACATCTCTTCTGAGGAGTTTTGCTATAACAGCAACTCTCCAAGTAGCTGCCTGAGTAGCTCACTAAACACTGCAGATACTGAAACAGGCTTCAGGTGGTGGGAAAAGTCATTTTATAAAATGCGGTGAAAGGCTTTTTCACTGAAAGACTATAATATCCAAAGCCAGCATCCCCAATTTTAGCTTTTCATCCCATCAAGTCACGCAATTTTCTAAACAAAATCAATGGTTCATGGTCCCAAGTGGGCTCTAAAGACGCCAATACAACTTCTACCAACATATCACCAAGATAGCCATCAAGACAATCTCTTTCAAAAGATTCACCACAACTTTGGAAACCAAGACTGTCGGAAATCATAAAAACAGAATGTGAGAGGAATTGACACTAATTATTAAGCAGACAGAACCAGAGCAGAGAAAACTCACGTAGCGCAGCTCGACTTGGCTTCAGGAAACAGGTAACTTGAGAAAAGGCACTGGTGACTTCTGGATAAAGACCGCAGAGAGAGCGCCAGCATTTACTCTTGTTCCCTTCTGAATTTTTACTGAAACTACAGGACGGATTTTACTTCAGACTTAAGACCAAAAAGTGAGAAAAAAAGATAAAAGAATAAAACAGCACAATTGTTTGAATTGAAATTCAAACTAAAAAGAGGCAACTCACTCACCAGACCTTAACGAGCTGAATCCCAAAGAGCTTGTGGGAAAGGGCGAACACTGAAACCTCCCTATTTATACCGCAGTTGTGAACACCTGATGAGCTCATTTAACTATTGGTGACACCTGATGCCTAGAGGTGGCGGTGGAGGTGGGGCTACCAGAGGAGTCTGTTAAGAGTTCTATCAAGAAGCAGTTAGTGGGGAAAGGGGTGGGAAGGGACACATTTGGGAGTCTGAGATTTATAATGTTAGCCACTATATATAAAAAAAGGTTTAAAAAACATGTTTCTGCTGTATACCACAGGGAACTATGTTCAATATCTTGTAATAACCATTAATGAAAAAATATGAAAATGAATATATGCATGTATATGCATAACTGGGACACTGTGCTATACAGCAGAAATTGACAGATTGTAACTGACGGTACTTCAACAAAAAAAATTAATAACTAAACAAACAAATAAACAAAAAAGAAGTGGTTAGTGCCTTAGTTCCATCCCCTGCTCTGTGCAGCTGGCTGCCTTTCCCTCTCCAGTCCTGGCAGAAGAGGGAAGATAAGGTTTGTTCTCTGAAATCACAAAACAGACATTGATCAACCAAGGAAAGTCAGGCGCAGCTAAGGACAGGAGTAGCGCACGGACAACAGGTGAATTCAATGAATATTTGCATCCAGAATGCTGAGTCCACTCCAAATGCATACAGACCCCAGGCTAAAGGTAAGAACATAAACTATAAAATATAAAACTTTTAGATGAAAACATAAGTGTTAATCTTTGCAATGTTGAATTAGACAATGAGTTCTTAGACATGACACCAAATGGACAAGCAATCAAAGAAAAAATTAATTAGACTTACTCAAAATCAAAAACATTGAGGCTTCAAAGGACACTATCAAGAAAGTGACAAGACAACAAGACAACGACAGAGTGGGAGAAAATATCTGATAAGGATCTAGTACAAAGAATATATAAGGAACTATTATAATTAAACAATAAAAAGACAAGAGCCTAGTTTTTAAATGAGCAAAGTATTTGAATATACAGTTCTTCAAAGGGCAATAAACACGTGAAAAAGATGCTCAATATCATTAGTCGTTAGAAATGCTAATTAAAATCACAGTGAGATGTCCACTAGGAGGGCTATAATCAAAAAGAGACAAGTTTTGGTGAGAATGTGGAGAAACTGGAGCCCTCAAACATTACTGGTGGAAATTTTAAATGGTGCAGCTGCTTTGGAAAACGGTTTGGCATTTATTCAAAATATTAAGCATAAAGTTATCATGGGATCTGGCTATTTCACTCCCAGGTATATAGCCAAGAGAAATGAACACATATGTCCACACACAAAAAATGTTTCTCCGATGTTCATGGCAGCATTATTCACAATAACTAAAAGATGGGGCAAAAAACCCCAAACTGCTATCAACTAATGAACAGATAAACAGAATGTGTATACCCACACAATGGAATATTACTCAACTACAGAAAGTAATGATGCTCTGATACATCTACCACACGGATAACTCTTGATAACAACATGCTAGTAAGAGAAGCCACCAAAGACCACATGTTGTATGATTCCATTTACATGAAATGTCCAGAACAGGCTAATCTATAAAAACAGAAAGTAGACTAGTGGTTGTCAGAGGCTGGAGAAAAGGGGACAGAGGGAGTGATTCTAGTGGGTAGGGTTTTCTTTGAGGAGTAATAAAAGTATTCTGGAACTAGACAGCAGTGATCAATACACAACTTAGTGAATATGCTAGAAATCACTCAAGTCTATACTTTAAAAGAGTAAACTATGTTTCACTCAAGCTGTTATTGGAAATAAAGACAAAGTTATAAAGAGAATTTTTAATAAAAATGTTTCCCCAATCCTACACCTATGGTCAATTAATCTTCAACAAAGGAGGCAAGAACATACGATGGAGAAAAGATAATCTCTTCAGCAAATGATGCTGGGAAAGCTGGACAGCTGCATGTAAGTCAATGAAGTTAGAACACTCCCCCCACCATACACAAAAATAAACTCAAAATGGCTTTAAGATTTAAACACAAGATAGGACACAATAAAACTCCTAGACGAGAAAATAGGCAAAATATTCTCTAACATAAATCGTAGCAATGTTTTCTTAGGTCCATCTCCCAAGGCAATAGAAATAAAAGCAAAAATAAACAAATGGGACCTAGTTAAACTTATAAGCTTTTGCACAACTAAAGAAACCATAAACAAAATGAAAAGACAACCTACAGACTGCGAGAAAATATTTGCAAATGATGTGACTGACAAGGGCTTAACTTCCAGAATATACAAGCAGTTCGTACAACTCAGTAACAAAAAACAAACAACTCAATCAAAAAATGGGCAGAAGACCTAAATAGACATTTCTCTAATGAAGACATACAGATGACTGATAGGCACATGAAAAGATGCTCAATATAAGTAATTATTAAAGAAATGCAAATCAAAGCTACGAGTATCACCTCACACCGATCAGAATGGCCATCATTAAAAAGTCCACAAACAATAAATGCTGGAGATGGTGTGGAGAAGAGGGAACCCTCCTACACTGTTGGTGGGAATGTAGTTTGGTGCAGCCATTATGGAAAACAGTATGGAGATTCTCTAAAAAACTGAAAATAGACTTACCCTATGATCCTGCAATCCCACTCCTGGGCATACATCCAGAGGGAACTTTAATTCGAAAAGGTATATGCACCCCAATGTTCACAGCAGCACTATTTACAATAGCCAAGACATGGAATCAACCTAAACGTCCATCAATATATGACTGAATAAAGAATTTGTGAGACACACACACGTACGTACACATACACATGTATACACATATATATACAATGGAATCCTAGTCAGCGATAAAAAGAATAAAATGCCATTTGCAGCAACATGAATGGACCTGGAGATTGTCATTCTAAGGGAAGTAAGCCAGAAAGAGAAAGAAAAATACCATATGATATCACTCATATGTGGAATCTAAAAAAAAAAAAAAAAAAAAAGACAAAAATGAACTTATCTACAAAACAGAAACAGACTCACAAACACAGTAAACTTATGGCTATCGGGGGGAAAAAGGGTGGGAAGGGATAAATAAGGAGTTTGAAATTTGCAGATACTAACTACTATATATAAAGTACATAAACGACAAGTTTCTTCTGTAGAGCACAGGGACGTATATTCAATATCTTATAGTAACCTGTAATGAAAAAGAATATGAAAAGGGATATATGTATGTATAGGTATGACTGAAACATGCTGTACACAAGAAATTGAAACAACATTGTAAACTGACTACATTTCAATTTTTAAAAAGAGAAGAAAGAATAAAAGAAAGCAAACCCTCCTCCAGAAGTCTCCCCCAGGTCTTTATTTATTAGTGACTCCAGTTGTTTATTGTCGGTTTTATAGATATTTGTGATGATGAGTGTCAAGGACAGAGGTTAGGAGGAGATTGGGGAAAAAAGTGGAACTATTGTTCAGGTGGATTCATCTATAAAACCTGGTAAAATTTTTTCTTTTTAAATAGGTCTTGAAATCAGGTCGAGTCAGCCCCATATTTTCTCAGTACAACTTGAAGCCAGTAAAATCCCCTAATATTATGTGACCAAACACTTCTCCAATTTCTTTTTACATACTGGGACCCTTATGTGTCATGAGTACAGTGTAGTTAAATTATATGATCATAAGAAAAGACTAATAAAAGCAAAGTCAGTGACATGGAAATAAACACACATATGGAGCAGATCCATACTCCTAAATGATTTCTGGTTCAAAGAGTCTAAACCACAATTGCAGACTATTTAGAAAGAAATGATACCGAGAAGTGATTTGGCTAAATCTGTATTGAGCAAAAAAAAAAAAAAAAAAAAAATTCACCACCTAAATACTTTAATGATTAACAGAAGGAATAACATCAACTCTAGAAGCTAGAAAACTTAAAACAAAACCTAAGAAAAATAGAAATGAGGAAATTGTAATGATAAAAAAGCAATAGGCTGTTAAAGAGATAAATAACATCAATTCTTTTTAAAAATACAAGCTATTGGTTCTTTAAAATATATAACAATGATGGATGGTAACTAGACCTATAGCGGTGATCACTTTGTAGTGGATTCTGATCTCAAATTGTAATGTTGCACACCTGAAACTTATGCAATGTTATATACCAGTTTTACCTCAATTTAAATAAAAGACCAGAAATGTAACAGATTTTCCTGTTTTCAACTTAATATGAGGCAACATGTCAGAGATACTCATGTACAGTTTTTATCCATCTCCTACCAAGTGGTCAGTAATATTTTCTGTGTGCTCACTTACAAAGTGCACAAGCCCACACAGAAAAACACCAAAGCATAAAAGTCTAAAATGTTATTTAAATATTTCACAAGTACTTGTCTGGTGATTGATAAAATCACACCTCTTTTCTGTGCTTTTGTATGTGAATTTATATACAGTCATACTTTCATTTAATTCTTGATCTATATTCTGTCAAGGATTAATCAAGAAATAAATTTGAATACATAACAATATCAGCAATGGTGAAAATTCTCTAGAAACATACAAGAAAGCAAAATTTACTTAATAACAGGTGGAGAAATTGAGTAGAGGGAGAACTCTGGAAGAAATAAATTGTTTCCAATGAATTATTTCAATAAAGATTAGTCCCTGACAGTTGTCTCAGTAAGTTTGATCATATATTTAAGGGTGAGACGAATCCATTTCAACTGAAATTCTTCCCAATTCATTTTGCAAACAAAACATAACCTTTGCATAAAAACACTAGAAAGCAAAGCAAAATTAAAACACAGACTGATTTCACCTAAACTCTAAAACTCAAGCCTTACCAGAAACCATTCTTTCAGTCCTGAGGTTCAATAAACCATATTTTAACCATTTACTCAGCTACAGCTTAACAGAGACAGATTTCCAGCCCGTACCCTGTCTGACTCAACCAGTTTCATATTCTGAGATGTGACACTTGCAGCCCTCTATTTCCATTTACCAAGTGCAAGACTCACTTGACTGCCAGTGACTCCTCATTTCCTTGAAAAGAAAGGGAAATTATTGACGCATATAATGGCCACGTCCCGGGATATGGTGGCTGCAGGAATGGCTGAATCTAGGGGTGCAAGAAATGGCAACAGATCAGTCCATTGCATGTAATTACTCCCTGTGTGTGCTACATGTATGTACCCAGCCCACAGCACACTGAAAATCACGCACTCTGGCACAAGCTGCATCCGCCAGAGAGAGAAGCCTCTTTTCCTTTGCACAAAGGTGTTTCTTGGTTTGCAACCCTGGGAATTCCTTGGGTGAAATCTGAAACTGGCCCCAAGCACAGAGGGCAAGGAGAGGCAGAAGAAAGGGGCATATCATTACAGATCGGTAGGTGCCAGTTTTAACTAGTAAGGGGGCTTACATACCAAGCAAAACAAGTAGATCTCTGTGCCTGCCAGAACCTTAGAAGTTTCTATATAAGTCTCAAGGGGGTTCACGTATTCAGTACAGATGCTCTCAACAACACAGTGCTCTCTCAAGCCTGCACCCTTGAAACTGGCTTCCACTGTGGAAATTATGGGCAGAACTTACATTCCAAGGGCGGGAGGAGATAAGGACCTGCCTGTTCCATGAGTCCAGCACACAGGTCAAGCTCCAACAGTGTTCACTGGCCAAGCTTGACTCTTACCTAAAGGATACACCTCTAATTACCAATCATTCTCCATTTAGGGCAAGTAAAGTCCACAGTCAGGCTCTCTTTCCATCTCCCATTTTGTCATCCTCTCTGATAGCATAATGCAACGTAGTGATGGTACGTATGACAGCGGGAGGGAGTCAGATGACAGTTTTCTATCTGCCTCCGCACTTCTTTCTGGGTATGATTTTCCAGATTCGTGCTGCGTTCGGAGAAGAAAGTACAGTGCTTTGAAAATAGTGGAAAATAGAAAAACCTCCACTCCTCTGTTTACTCTGTCCCTGGTTAAGCCTTGAGTCACCTGACAACTATGTCTGTGCTTGCTTCACTTCCTTGGTGAAGTGGACAAAACGCTACCTGAGGTTTGTTGTAAAAAACTGAAATAAGCTAGTAATTGACACATAGTTCAAAATGGCAGGAGGCTAAGACATGAGGCAGGTCAAATTTGGTACTCTTCTATGATGACATTAAAGATACATTAGCAACGTGGAAGAAAGAGGCTGAAGAGGGCTCACATTAGAAAGCAAGCCAAGAAACATTTTCCTTAACATTGTACGTATTAAAGAAACTACATAATGTCCCAATGACTTTCCATCAAAGACTTCTGCAGAATTGGCAAAAGTCGTGTGACATAAGTCAATTACAATTGATTCGCTGGATCAGATTAACTCCCAAACTCAGCACATTCTAGGTGGTCAGGCACCCCAGCCCTGCTGCAGAGTTTCACGGGGCTCCCAGTGTGTGCCTTCCACCAGAACCAATCCACGCTTCGCCCAGTCATCCCTTTCCTTGTGTGTCGGGCACACTCTACAGGCACTTTTCACCAGCCTAGCACCATTTGATTCTCACCACTGTAGGGAGGGTAACAGGACTTGAACCAACGAAAAGGGGACTCAGAGTGAGTATTTGACCTGACATCATTCCGTTTGTAAGTATCAGAGTCAGAACCCAGGTTCTCTGAGTCTATTTCTCTTGTTCTTCTAGCCCAGAAGGGAGGTCCTAGGACTTTATCTCCACGTCAATATTTACCAAAGCTATCTTTTTTATTTCCAGCTTTATTGAGGCATAATTGACGAATAACATTGTGAAAGGCTATCTTATCGGTGTTTCATCTTAACGCACATGAGAGGTGGCTCCCTCAAAGGTAGCCGTGTTAGCTTGTGGAGTACCTCCTCCAGCATTCATAACCATGCCTGGCAGATGTCTGACACTCAGTATGTACTTGGTTATTTTAATATTTTAAACGGTAAATACAGCATTTGATCAATGATCCTGCCTTGTTAAATTAGAGAATGAAAGGAGACATCACCACTGCATTAAATGTTTGCTGAACTGAGACTTTTCTAAGAAATCTTGGAGGTTGGTTTTGGGGCAGTAAGTTTCAAATGCACCCTCCCCTCTGCTCCTTTTCCTTCCTCTCCATCCCTCAGTCCCATTCCTCTAGCAGTATTTTTCCATTAACAGGAAAAATGGAAAAAAGGCTACGGAGGAGAACATTTGTATTTTAAAAATGCCTCAGCTTGACTTAAGCACAGATTTTCTTTCTCAGAGCTGTCTCTTCCAGGTTTCTCTGGGCTCTCTTTGCCTAATTTTGCATCCTAGTAATTGTCTTGGTAAAAGATCACCCCTTTGCTCTTCACATATGTCACACTACGTTTGCTTCTCTTTATACAGATCTCTTCCACACCAGGCACAGAGACATATTTATTTATGTCTATCTATATAAATGTATATAATGGATTTTTTTTCCCCACACAAATCTCGCTGGCTTTCTATCTCTTCAATGGAGCTTTAAAACCTCCAGGCAGATTATATCAACGCTTCATCAGACTTCGATTGTCCAGGCAACAGACAATACTCTAAATGGTTCCAAAAGAAAATCACTACCTGCTGACAGCCAGGGTAGATGCCACTTACCAGATGTCTGGCTCTCATTGTTGCTAACTTGTTTAATTTCTGCACCCAGCAATGAAAGTGTTTTGATCCTTCAAAGCAGAACGTGCACTATACCAATTGATTCCAAATGGCCTCTCTTTAGATTGAATTTTTATTTTATTTGGTTGAACGATTCGCTTTCATTGAAACCTGTATTTATGTGGAAAATTCAAATGCATGCCGCTTTGCATTTCACAAAAAAAAAAAAATCTTTGTGTTTACGAAATCACTTTTGAGTTGCAATTACAGTTATTTGTCTCTGGGATACACAACGTGTAATTGGGTCAACACTGTTAATGAGCGACTAGTGATAGTTTCAATGTTTTGTCCCCAGCAGGTGGTAAATACAATATGTTAACACAGATAATTATGTTAATGTTTCTGATGTCCACAGATCAAGGAAGTCATTAAAAACATACAACTAAGAGGTTAAAAGGGATAAACAGATGAAATGGACTTTTACCCAAAGAGCATTAGTCTCCCCTTCATAGAAACTGTTGTATATCTTAGTGTCCAGTTCTGTTAATTTACAGAGCATCAAAGTGGCAAGAAAAGAAAGTTGACATCAGCTGGTTTTGGACACTGTCAACGTGGGCAAATCACAGACTTTAATACTTTGGGCTTGAGATGCTTAACTTTGTCGGATAAACATCATTTGGAAGTCAACAAGAATTTTATCATTCCATTCTGAGAGAATTATTGTGTGGCACACTTAAAGCAACAGACAACCTGGTTCCTGTCTACAAGAAGTTTATAAAACCCATAGAGAGGCAAGATGTGTATATGTGAAATGGTTGGCAGGACACAAGAACTGAATATGTGGTAGAGATAATATGGAGCCTGAAAGAAAGAAAATGTGGGCAGGACTCATTGGAAAAGTCTTCATGAAGAACGAAGTTTCTACAGAGAGTTTTTGCCTGAAATCATAGAAGGTCTAACGAATAGTGGCTTTAAAGTGAAGACGTTTAAATCTTTCACATATCGAGTTTCAAGTGAGGAAATTCCAGCATTGAAACAGCAGCTCAAGGGTATCATCGAGAACCCAAAATGCTTTCTGTTGTTTCCTCTCTTCCTTCTTCAAAATGTCAGCATTGTAAAGTGCACGATCACCAGGGGGCTGCTGCTGCTCTGTCACCCTCTCATCCACGGGCATCTGACTTTCTGGCAGAAAGTCAGAGAGCGGGGGGAAGAAAAGGGAAACTTTTTCTTCTAAAGCCTTCTTAGAAAGAAGGAGAAGAATATCCCTGCAAATCCCCAACAGATCTCCCCTTACATCTTACTGGCCACAAGTGCTCCTATGCTCAGCCCTGGCAAAGGGGAAGAGAAGTCATGACTGCTGTCTGTGAAGGGCTTAGACCAGCCATGGCCTATTGAGTTGCACCTGGAGGAACTAGTGTTATGGGTCCACAGGCAACAGAACCAAACCAGGATCCCAATTAATAATAAAAAGAGCAAGAGGTTGAGTAGGGAACCAGGAACAGAGGCAAGGCTCCTCTTCCCAGGTCGTGGTCTCCGTAGGCTGGCGGCAAACCCGAGGGAGGAGGGCTGTGGCTGGAGTAGAAATCAAGCACCAGAGACTCTGCAATCAAGCTCCCAAACCAGCTCCATGCCTTCCCCTTCAAAAAACCCCAAAAGCAATACAACTACAGGCTTGAGGTTCACTGGCTGAAGAAATGTACAGCAGCCTCTAGTGGGTTTTGCATGGAACCTCTTGGCTACTGATAACTTTCTGTCACTGAGTGTTGGTTAGAGCCCAGATGATAATTTTGAAATAGCTCAGAGCACCAAGCGTTACATCCGAGGCAGATTTATTTAGGTGGCTGAATTCCACCCATGAATCATACAACTTTGACCTTTCCAACATGACTGGCCCCACACCTACGTGTTCACCAGAATGACCAGAAGAGCTTTGTAAGAAAGAAAGATATTCCCAGATCCTGCAACAAGACCTGAGCCAAACTTTAAGAGTGAGGGCCCATGAAAACTGCCCGGAGTGCTGCTAGGGCCATAACGGCTTGTTGTGAAGGTGCTTTCACTGGGCTATGCCACCGTAACAATCCCAAACCCTGAGGGGGTTACAGCTGCGAGGGTTTACTTCTCAGTCGAGTTACACATCAGCTGTCAGTTGACCACGGCTCTCTGACTTGGCTGCATGCATCTTTCCCATCCTGAGGATCAAGTCCAGTGTTTCACGACACTTTCTAAGTCTGTTTATGTACTGTATATTTATCTGTGCCCTATATATAAAAAGAGTAAGATTTTTTGCCTCCCAAGGATTAACTTTGCCCCACTTCAGGGTGATGTCATTGAGAGTGAAGAAGCAGCTCTCATCCTGTTCTTAGAAAACAAATTGATGGGTGAACCAGGAATGGTTTTTAAATGTTCTGATTGGACATGGCTTATGTCATGTCTGTTCACATGGCCAGATCAAGTCACAGGGCCACCCCTGAAGGCAGTGGGGCGAGGGACTATTCTCCTCCCACTAGCAGGCAAGGAACATCGGGTGACAACTTACAGGGAGGGCAGGGAACAGCTGGGAACTGTAACTCAGCCGAGCACACCGTGTATCCTCAGGGTGAGAAGTAGAAACAGACTAGAAGTTATTATCCCCACGCCTTTCGTCATAACCACCATCTACCCCTCTCTAAACAAGGTGCTGCATATCACCTTGCCTCAGGAAGCATATAATCAGGGTAGAGACAGTCAATTAACATGCTAGAAGGGCTAGAATGTTTCTTAGTTGGGGGGAAAAATTTAGACTAAAAAGTGTCAATGTCAAGGACAAAAAAAGGAGTAATTACAGCTTAGGCTTATATGCTCCAATAGGTTCAAGAAAGAGTAGAAGGTTAGAACTAGAGAATACCATAAAATGCAAAGAAACAACTACAGAACAGACGAAAGGGGGTGCTCTTACCAAGTCCAGGGTCTTACTACTCACCATATGGCAGGCCAATAAATCAAGGGACGAGTTGCAGAGGCAAGAAAGAGTGACTTTATTTGGAAAGCCAGCAGACTGAGAAGATGGTGGCCTAGTATCCCAAAGAACCATCTGGCCTTAATTAGACCACATGCTTCTTTTATACGAAAAGGGGAGGGAGTAAAGTCAAACAGTTCCTGGTTCCGGTCGGCCTCTGGAAGGGACGCGTTCATCGCTTTCTCCTGCAGTCCTTCACAAGTGGGCCTGATCAGGGTGTTTCCTGTGAGCTCAGCAAAGGTATCTTAGCTTAACCTTCCTTACCGGGGAGGCAGGGTTCCCAGAGATGGGCTGTTATATGTAATTTAAGTTTATGGGAAACATCCCCTTAGTGATTAACAAGCAATATAGAATAAAGTAAAAGAAACAGATCTAATATAGAGTCAGATTTGTTCTCCCCTATTACAGTGCCATTTCCTTCTTCTGCAAAACATCTGTTCCACACTAGCTGTGTGCTAATCCCTAAAGCCACGATTAAGAAGAGGCGACCCAGAAATACCCACGTGGCCTTTGGCCTCTACTCCCATTATACTTCAATCTGAGGAAGATAGGAATTTTTTCTCAAAAAAAAAAAAGAGAAATTTTCAAAATTACAAATTATGTCCATGTATCAATCATCTTTGACCCCAGGATATCAGAGGAACAATATAATATCTGCTCCTTTCATTTTTTTTTTGTTTTGTTTTCTACTGATGGAAACATACAATGAAATGTGCAGAGAGTTATTTGTTTGTTGACCCTGATCGATCTTTTTATAACCTGCTTTAGATCACAAACTACCTCAAACAGAGTTGTCTACAAAAGACTTAAAAACAGATAAATATCCAGGTTTTAAAACCATAACTAACTGCTTCTAATGTGTGGCATTTTGCAAAATCACAAGAGTCTTTTCTTAAACAGTCACAGCCTCTGGTAAGGAAACCCCCCAAATCAAGAGCAGATATATCAGGACAGTTGAGCAGGCCCTTCCCTAGTCCTAGGAGCACTGTGGCATTGGCAGAACATTCAGGTGTTTTCTTTCTCAACTTCCAGATTCCTTCAATAAAGCAAAAGCTGTGTGTGTGAGTCAATTCCTTGTAAAGAAGAAATGTTTTAATTGAAATTTAAAGTTCAATATTGGTACAAATTTTGGCAAACATGTCCTAAAATGCATTGCTTATGACAAATATGTTGATAACTTAGCACAATTGTCACTTTCTCTGAGACGTAGAGTGGAGGGTATGAAGTATCTAGGCCACCATCATCTGGGGGAACTCACACAAAGACCAAGAAGAAGAGAAGAGATCTCTCGAATACACTGTGCAGCTGTTCCACAAAGCCCCCCTTCATCAGCCATTCTCCCTTCCTGTCGGGGCCCCTCCCTATTCTCCACAGACTCCCAGCTAAGACATGGGGAAGGGGAACACCACCAAAAACGACTGGTCATGATCCCTCAGACTCCCACTTGACTCGAATCCACTGTCTCCAAACATGACGTGCTGCCTCTTCTAGACAGAGAAGTAGAGAAGCCAGAGCCCCTTGTTGGTTTGCTTTCAGCTTCTGACACAGCTGTGGCTAATGTCATGGCTGCAATAGATTCCCAGTTGCTTGTCCAGTTGAAATGGAAATTATAAAATCAGCGAGTAGCTTAGAGTGCAGACCCATCCAGCGTGGAGCCCAGACGGTGCCTTTCCTTTCCTCTTTTAAACAAAACAACAACAATAAAATTGCCACACCAACCCTCTCCCTTTTTCTACAAATAGAGGAACACGATCCTCTTGCCGTGACACTCATCTTCTCCTTGTGCGCATCCCTGTGGTCAGAAAGATAGTGCATGGTCCACCCATCAGAGGAGACCCCTCCAGACTCAATTAGCATGTCCTCACTCATCCTAAATACTGGGCCACATTAGTAATTTTAAAATGCCAATCTGCACACTGATTCTGCTGTGTAATGAAGTCTTCACAAATCCAACAGGAAAACAGAAGACAATGCAGACAGCTCTTCATGAGCTAAATGTGTTCAATTAAAAAAAGTGCTTTATCCTCATCTGTCTCTGCTTTTCGGGGTGTCAAAACTTCTTATAGGAAATTATGATAAAAGTTTGTTGCTTTTTGTTATTTGGTCGAGTATCACTTTTTGAAATTTTACTAGATGTGAAATCCAAGATCTTAGGGACCGATAACCCATGGGGCTAAGTTAAGACAAGACTGCAGAGTAGATGAAGTTTGACCATGTCACTCACTTTCCAGAAAACTTACTCTTTCTGACTGCTTTGGATTTACCCCTAATTCCTCTGATGCCCCTCCCTTACCTCTTACACAATTGCCATTGAGAATCCAATTGAATTTTTCAAGTAATACTTACAATCAGTTACTAAGTACCAGGTGTTGTAAAAGAAATAAAATCCCTTGTTCTCAAGATGCCAATAATTTAATGAGGGAGACAGGTCCCTATAAAATATACCATTAGACAATCTTAGAACTATACTAGAGGAACAGGTAAGAGGCTAGAGAGAAAAGGACCCCGCTACCGGTGCTAGAAACCCCACAGAGGGTGGGCCTGGTGTTTGGGAAAGATTCTCTGGAGAGAAAAGAAATCATGTTCCCCCAAAAAGTTACAAAAGCTCTTGAGAGAGGTTGGTGCCACTGGAAAAAGCCTGCAGGCGTAAATAGATATGCATGCATATTTACATACATACATCTCCATAGTGACTGTTTGACAGAGAATGACATCCAGGCTAAGAAAGAAAAACCTACTGGGACAAAGCTGGGTGGCTATTATTTTGCATGCACATAATTTAGAGTGTTTAGGGAACTGCTGATCAGCTGTGATTGGCTGTGGTTGGCAAAGAGGGTAGCATTCAAGCATGTGGAACAACAGATCCAACTGATAATTACTTATTTGAAGCCAAGTTTAGAGATGAATTGCATAAAAAAGGACATTTTAAGTCCATATTCACTGATAGTACCATTCATCACCTCTCCAGGTCACTGGGCTAGTCATGTTTGTGTATTTCTCCACTTTTTACATGTAATTCTAGGAATTTTGACAGCAAAAGACAACAATGTCAAATAGAGAGAGAAAGTGATATTAACATGTTTAGATCATTACAATCTATGTTTAGATTGTTACATGTTATAATGTAACATATTACATTATAAAGCTATTCATAATATTTTATTTGAAAAAAATGAAAATCATGCAATAAGCAGAAATTCTGCAAAACAAAAAAATTCAAAGAATATATTCCAAAATGTTTAAAATGAGCTGGTAGATATAATTATGGTTACTTTAGATATATTATCACTTTTGGTGGTGGAGTTTTTCTTTCCTATAAGCATACATCAATCAGAAAATTAGAATTAATTAGAAAAAAGAAAAAAAAAATCTCGTCTATTGGCTCTTTCCTGCCACAGCTCTTCTGAGATCTGTGACATTCGTTTTCTGATGTCAGGATGTCTGCTGCTCCTGCACACACAACAAACAGCTTGTTCTTAAATATCAGCCGTGGCATTCTTGGGATTTTGAATCAGGCCACTGTCTTTTTTTCCTACCCTCCTGAAGCTTTAGTATCTGAAAGAAGAAACTTAGGGCCTAGTTTCTAGCCAGGTTGGTCTTGAACTTAAATAGTGAGACTTCTTGTTTGTTACTCTCAGACACAAAAGTACCTAGCCAGGATCCTACATCCTTCTGCAAACAAAGAAATTGGAATATTGTTTTCACAATTTTCTACTTACCTAATCCTGAAAGCTACAGTGTATTTACTTGCCTCTATTTTTAACAGAGGGAAGAGAATCAAAGGTCATGAGGTGGTTGGCTCTCCTGCTCCATGAAAAGAGCAAAGTGACATGGGGTGACATGTAACAGCAGGGCATTAGAAACAGTATAAGAGCATCTAATTGTAATTAATCTTTGGAGCTCTCTGCCCTGGCATATTCCCGAGGTCAGTATCTTAGCTGGCTTTCAAAAATAGTGTTGGAAGGTGATGTGCATTCAAACCAGATCCTACAATGATATCAGGTGTGCTTAAAATTATTAGCACTATCCATCTCCCCAGACGTGGGCAGAGGATTTTTGGCTAGTGTTAAGAAAGCACTCTATCACTGATACATGCAACTTAGCTACAAGCTTGTGTTGGACAAAGCAAGGATGTGGTAGCGGCCAAAGTCACTTGTATTATTTAGCGCTTTGCCACTCAGAAACCACTCTCCCTTATACTTTTGTGTAATTTCTGGAACATTCTATGAGAAACGTTATTAATCTTCCCATTGCACAGATACAGAACTCAAGCCTCAGAGAGTTTAACTGACTTGCCTGTGATCACATTGTGCTGAACGAACAGTAGGGCTCGAACTCCAACCAAGATGTGTGGACTGTTCATCTCTGGCCTCAATCTAGATGTTAGATCTGTGGCTACTCATGGGATTCACTCAGAGAACTTTTAAAAAATAATGTCAGGGCACCCACCTCTCACCACTCCCACCCAGAGATTCTGATTTAACTGGAGCCAGGGAGTTATTATTTTTTCCTAAGAGTTCCTCAGTAGACTCAAATAGGCAACCTGTTAGATGAAAATGATGACCTACTGTGGTGTGTAATGCACAGAATCGGCTGTCATGGCACTAGAAATCCTTTCCATCAGAGAAGGATGAAGATGGGTGTTTTCAGGCTGGCGCTGTGTGTTGGCTGAATGATTGTTGACTTGGTGTAATTTAGCAACCCACGAAGGGTACCTCCATCGAAGACAGGCTCTCTCCTGTCCCTTCACTGCGCCTGAAATAGTAAAGAGCTGAAGAGTTGGTGCAGGATCAGAGTCTGGGAGGTCCCTTTGGAGCCAGGCGTTGACCGTTCAATGGCTAGCTCATGGGCAGGTCCCAGCGGTCCCACTGAAGGGATTTGATGGCCAAGGCAGCTGGGGGCCCTGGAGGATCTTGGAGCAGCAGGCTTTCTTGCCAACCAGGATAGAGGTGTTCTGATAATTTACCAATCATTACAACCTTATTGGTGTATACTAGCAAAGATCGTATTCCGTCTTTGAATATGCTCCCATCTCAATGGTTAATAACCCAGGGGAGGGGCAGGAGGAGAAACTCCAAGTTGTAGTGTTTGCCAATTCCTATGGTGTAAATACTGTCTCACGGTGGCCAGTTATAACTACCAACGTGATGCCACTAAGCATGGAATTGGGCAGAGACGTACAGACCATTTTATAGTATTTACACCACACAGATATAATAAATGCATAACTCCTAGAGTATGGATACTAGTAAAATGCAGTCAAATAATTGGGAAATGATGAGGTTTTACCCCCTTTAAAATATAATTTGCCTTACTAGTTTATATCATTTAATTTTTAATAAAAACTGAGTTTAACAACCAGCTAATAAAATTCATGACAATGTAACAGTTGATTCTCAGGAACCAGTACAATCTGACTGCAGCACACCACTGACCCACCCCATCTAATCATTAGTGTCACTGTTGAAGGGAAAAGCCCAGGAGGTCCCTAATGGAAAGCATCTTTCATGCCTGAGAAAGACAACACGATCACCGAAAAGAATCCATAAATAATACATGGCAGATTAATTTGTTACATTGACGGATGAATCATTTTGTAATGGCCCGGAAGCAAGAGCGAAGAGAGAAGTCGACTTAGTGTCCTTGTAAAGAACGTGGTGATGGTGATGCCAAACTCAGTAACGTACAGAAGCACAGTGACTAAAACACAGTAGTCCCTAAGTGAATGACGGTCACGTTCACTTTTTGGAGTAGGTAAGAAATGCCAACTAAAAACTGTCACTTTCCATCTACCTCCACAAGGATAAATCATGAGCCACTGCAGCCTCTGACCTTCAACACACCCTGAAAGGAGTTCAGGGTGGAGATCAGGAATGCGGTGCTCTGTGCTCTAGGAAAAACTGGTGGGACAGGCCTTCAGATAGTTAGATATTTTTAGGAGAAGATTTTATGAGTCCAAATGCATCTTCTCATATCTAGAAAAGCACCAAAATCTTTAATGGTGACATCTGCTCCTCGTGGCTAGCAGCAAACCTATGCCTTAATGTGTTCTTGAGCGCATGTACCTCCATCACTAAAATCACATATAATACTGATGTTCCCCCTACCTTTTCCGAGCAGCTCCTCAGAGCTATCTAAAATGCTGTCTCCCCGGCAACAGTCCTCATTTTGCACCAAATAAAAGTTAATTCACAACTCTCATGCTCTGCGTTTTCTTCAGTCAACAGAAAATTATCATTTAATGCACGTTTAATATTTGTTAAATACTGTGCCAATACTTCTGAAGGCCGATGTGATAGCAAGAACAACGGCAAATGGAATACAAGAGTTACAAGATGAAGAACTAGTCTTCACCCCGCCCAGTGGCTGGGAGTTAGACAAACAGAACAGCAAATATATGTAGCGCCTGCTGATAAGAGGAAAAGGGCACGGAATGACAACGGACAGATGGAACACAGGGGTAAGACACAAGTGTCTGGTAGAGGGAAGAAGGGCAGATACACAGAAGGGAAACAGAAACATCTTGAGTTGCATCCTGAAGACTAAGAGAAGTCCTTTGGGCATAAAGATGGGCTTTTTGGTTAAAAAAAAAAGAAAAAGAAAAAAAGCTTTCACAAAGGCTCAGACAGGCCTGGAAAGTATCTAAAAAGATCCTTTGATGCAGTCGAGGCTGTGTGATGGAGAGGTGTTGTAAATAGGGTCTGAGGGAAACTTGTCAAGGAGTCGGGACACTACCCTGTTGGCTATGTATGCTCTAAGGAGGGGAGGGAAACTTTGAAATCTATGTTCTAGAAGACAATCGTGGCTACCCTGAAAGCAGTGCAGCAAATGCAAGTATTCAGTTTGTCTGGTAGGTGTGGTGGGGAAGACCCAAGTGGGAGACAACTTTAATTGTCTGAGAGACATACGGGAAAGGCGGGAATTACGCCCTTGCTACCACTCAGAGAAGTAGAGGGAGAGTGGGCAGGGAAAATACTTACAGGATGAAGTCGATAAGACTTGGTGATGGATGGGTGTGAGGGGGCAGAGAGAGGAGCAGAAGGTGAGTCAGAGGTATCTAAGCTGGGAGACGCAGTAGCTGCGATGATGGTAACTGAAGAAAGGAAAACCGCAGAAGTACAAGTTCTCAGAAATACAGTATGAAAACGCCCAGTGTGAGACCGCTAGACTCAGCGAGCGCAGACCCCTGGTCGCCTCTGCTCCTCTCCTGCCTTGCTTTGTGATCTGGTCATTTCTTTACTTCAGGTTGCGAGGGGCCCGTAGAACGATGCATATGAACGTGCCTGGGGAGAAATACATGAGAATCCATGCAAGTAAGAATCCTCATTACCATTCATTCAACAGTGTATTGTGTCATGATCCCAGGACCCGCGGAGACCGTGCCGAAGCCCCCACACGTCTGGCCTTCTCTCCTCCCGACCAGCAGTGGGACAGGGAAGGCAGAGGGGCCAAATTACAGGGCAGTCCTCTTTCCTCTTTATCCAGAAAAGTATGAGAAAAGTATTTATGGAGACTGGAATTGAAGAAAGGCGATCAGAATCTGATTTCTGTGGCAGAGAGCACACTGCCCAGGGTGGCCGCAGAGAGGTGGACAGGAGGCCAGGGAGAGATCTAGAAACAAGGTGACCCTATACTGGGGTCAAGAAGTACGATGGACTTGTCAGGAGCACAGGGCTAGGCCAGGACACGAGCCAAGGGACGTGGCCAAGAACAAGGCAGGGAAGTAAAAGGAAACAGGAGCTTCAGCGGGATATACATAGAGGATAAACCTGCTAACAGAAGTCAGGCTCAGGCCGATCATAAATCCACAGAAGTCGTGGGCAGAGTGCAGCTCTACAGAGATCAGAGGCAGCGTTCAGAAGACTTATTCCCTCCAAAGTAGTTCTCACTGCTCATGCCTCTCTTTTTAGCAGAACGCCATGGAATCCCTGTGAAGCAAAGCTCCTTAACAAGCAACAGGCGTTGGAGGGGGCCGGCTTCCAGCAGGCCAGAAGGCTTTCCCTCTGTGCAAAAGTCACCTGGGATGTGAGTGGGCTCTCTGGGCTACTGAAGTCGTATTTACTGAATTTATTTCCAAACATCGGGCCCAACGTCCTGGCCCAGGGGATTCTGATCCAGCCTGGTGCCAATTAACGTAAGGGCACGAAGTGGGGCTCAAAGCCTCAGCAAACCGTCCCTCGTGCAGGGCTCACTACGGGCGAGGAAGGCCTTTTCCACTTTCCAGGGGAGACTGGGATGCTGTGAGTAATATTCTACCCCTCGGCCAAATAGACCACATTTTTAATGATTAAGAAAATATAATAAGTGGGGAGGGCATAGCTCAGTAGTAGAGTGTTTAGCATGCACGAGGTCCTGGGTTCAATCCCTAGTACCTCCATTAAATACATACATACATACATACACACACATACACACACACACACATACATAAATCCTAACTACCCCCCAAAAAATATTAAAATTAAAAATAAATAAATAAAAATTTAAAAAAAGAAAAAATATAGCCAAATACAAATCCATTTCAAGGACTAACCAACTCAATCCAGGCTTTGCAGGGACCAGCCGTCCAACCGGGATACTGAACAAGGCACTTCCACTCCCTGAGTCTCAGGCACAGTTGTTTGGAAAATGAAGACGCTGTGCCACAGCATCCTTAATTGTCCTTCTAGTTGGTTTAAGGAATATAAACCAGCCGGATAGGAAACGAAAGCAGTTATATTTTGCTCCTTTATTCTACTTGTATAGGCTGAACACCCAGCCCAGAGCTGACAGAGACGTTAAATCTCACAAACAAATTAAGAGAAGAGAGCAAGCATTTTTGTGGCAGGGTGAAGAATCGTATCTGGAAAGGTAAGTCCTCCCCGGCCCCAACCCACATGCCGTTCCTTGAAAGGCAGCTTCCACAGCCCCTGTGCTGGTTTCAGCAATGAAACTTCTGCACCAGAGCACCAGGGGGAAGTGGGGGTTTCTCCCCCACCCAGAGTCCTCTCAGGAAAAGGAGAGGGAACACAAGAGACAGTGACCGGGACAAAAGTGACTTGATTTCTTTGTCGGCTCTGATGCATCCAGTCTCACAGCTCTTGGTCAGGGTGGGGACCATCAAGTCCTGAAATGGCCCAGGTGGTACCACTGGGTGGTCAGGCTTCCCCCTGAATAATCTCCTGGAGGATAAGCCTTACCTTGTGGCCTATAATTAATGCTGCAAACTCAGGGGACAAGCAAAAAGAAAAGAAAAAATGAAACACTCATACATTCTACATTCTCAGTAAAAAATACAGCTGTGTGCACTGTTGGTAGGAATGTAAACTGGTGCAGCCACTATGGAGAACACTACGGAGGTTCCTCAAAAAATTCAAAATTGAACTATGATCCAGCAATTCTACTTCTGCATATTTTAATGAAGAAAACAATCGAAAAGATGTATGTATCCCTATGTTCATTGCAGCATTGTTTATAATGGCTGAGATACAGAAGCATCCTAAATGTCCATCAATAGGTGAATGGATAAAGATGTGGTATGTGTGTGTGTGTGTGTATATGTATGTGCATATGTTTGTATACACAATGGAATATCATTCAGCCATACAACAAATGAAATCTTGCCATTGAGAACATGGAGGGACCTAGAGGGTATTACACTAAGTTAAATAAGTCATACAGAGAAAGACAAACATCATATGATTTCACTTACACACAGAATCTAAAAAACAAAGCAAACATAGCAAAACAGAAACAGACTCATAGATACAGGAAACAAACAGGTAGCTGCCAGAGAGGCGGGAGGTAGGGAGATGAATGAAATAGGTGAGGGAGATTAAGAGGTACAAACGTCCAGTTATAAAATAAACAAGTCACAGGGATAAAATGTGCAGCGTGGGAAATACAGTCAATAATGTTGTGATAACTTTGTATGGTGACAGATGGTGACCACACTTACCATGGTGAACATTTTGTAACGTATAGAAATGCTGAACCTCTATGTTGTATACCTGGAACTAACACAGCGTTTTAGGTCAATTACGCTTTGATTAAAGAAAGAAAAACAGCTGGGTAAACAAGAAAATAAATTAGCAAATTCTACTTTTAAGAAAATAAATATGTGCACTTTCCTAGTACGACAGAAGCACTAAGTTCTTTGCTAAAGGACCATCCGATACGGTAGTCTCTGAGCCCACATAGCTATTTAAACCTAAATTAATCAAAATAAAATAAAATAAAAACTTCAAGTCATCAGCTTCAGTAACACATTTTTGAGGACTCAGCGTGGCCAGGGGTGACTATGTTGAACCGCACAGATACAAACGGTCTCCAACTTTGCGGAAAACTCTACTGGGTAGAGCTGGTCTAGAGAGCTGAACAGATTAAAGAATAGAAATTCATGTCACAACAATGAGTTGCCTCCCTCATCACCTTTTACCTGGGAAGAAAATTTAATCTTTCCTCTCTGTTGGCTAATTCTCTTCCTCTTCTGTTTTCTTTGACTTGGGTGCTTAAACTCCCAGCTGACGCTCAGCTCTAAAGCAATCAAAGTCACAGCATTTAAACATCAGAGCAGCACTTTCTCAGTGCTGGGAGTGTGTCCCACTCCTCTCGTCTCGAAGACAACCCAGGGGGACCCCCAAGCAGCTCTACAGCTCAGCGCCTCCTCGGCTCCTCAAGCACGTCCTTGCTTTGGTCTCCTGTCTGTGAGCAGATCAAGTCGCCTGCCCTCATTCTCTCCATTTCGCACTGCCTAATTACCTCCTCCCTCAGGTTTTCCCTGAATGAGTGACTCAGCAAAATGACTTTTTAAATGAGCTTTCACATTTAGCAGTTCAACCCACATGCAAACTGCCAATGGGACTGATTTTTCTAAATAAACATACCAAGATTTTTCTATCAAATTGGTGTTTTTATTCAAAACAATCACCCTGGCAGGTAACATACTTCTCCCAAGTGTATAGCCGTTGCTCAAACCACAGCTAGAACATTACTTAGGGGATTGGCTAGGGCACGTGTGAGTATAAAATGGAATTTTCTTTGAAATGGGATGTGGCTAAATTCCTGCCCTCACCTCTTCAGGATGTCTCCTTGAAAACGAAGAAGTCACAGGACTCTCGATTTTATAAAACAAGGTTATGAGTCGTCTGGCTCTTGGAACCGTAAGCACATACCTCCAAAATTAACAGGGTTTTCTATAAGGTCCATCAGAGACAGTCACAAGGCGCATTTGCTTGCCTCTCATAGAGTTGAGATGTTTTCTTATTTCTTTTTCTATTTACTGTATAAATGTGTGAGCATTTCTGTCCAGACATCATAGTCACTTCTACGCTGCCTCACATGCATGTAAATCTGATCCTGCTTACCTAGTAATAGTTCCTCTCCCATATTGTTAGAGACGGGTCTTCTGTTGGCAAGATTGTATCTGCTAAGGACTGAATGTATCCCCTCGAAAATTCGTATGTCGAAGTCTAATGCCTAATGTGATGCTATTAGAAGGGGAGGTTTTGGGGGAGGTTATTAGCTCAGGAGTGTGAGGCCCTTATGAGTGGGATTAGCGCCCTTACAAGAAAAGACATGAGAGAAGTCTCCTCTCTCTCCACCACATGGGGATACAAGAAGACAGCCATCTGCAAGCCAGGAAGAGTGCCCTCACCAGACACCAGATTTGCCAGTGCCTTGATCTTGAACTACTCAGCCTTCCAAACTGTGAGAAATAAACTTCTGTTATGTAAGCTGCCCTGTCTGTGGAATTTTGTTACAGAAGGGTGAGCTGACTGAGACAGCGTTCTTTTCCCCAGGACACATGACATGTGCATTTTAGTGTTTTAAACTTGCATGTTCTTAGGCAAATTTGATTCTTGGAACACTTTCAAAGGTCACCTGGATTTTCAGTAGCAAAATGAATGGCCATGAAAGATTACAGCATTTGGAATATCAAAAATGAGATTTTTTTTTTAAAATATGACTTACAAGTTAATTTCCAAGAATACATCTTTGAAGGGAATGGGAACTCAGATTCATTTGTTAGAAAATAAATGAATGAATAGCCCCATTATTTGATACTATGTGCATAATACATATGTGTATTCAAAAAACATAAACAGATTTTTCCATATGCAGTCAATTACCTTCTCTCTTAGTTTTACGCATACCCTTAAGGTAAATGGGTACCTCATTAAAGATACCAGATACCCCTGGAATAATTTGCAGATACCAGAGCCTCTGTCAAAGAACACTTTTTTACCTGTTAACCCTGTTAACTCAACTTTTTTGTTTTAACTCTGTTAAAGCCATTGTTAAAATGTCGAAAGAATAGAAAAAGCTAATTTTGTATCATTTTCTCCATATCCTGAGATTCCCCACCTTTGGCTGTGTACAGAGTATAAAATCAACTACACTTTTTGCCCAGAAGACTCACAATCTAAATCTGACTAATAGCCTGGATGCAAACGTAAAGGGGAAAGAAGCCCTTGATAGAAAGCTGTCGACAGGACTGAACACGGCCAGCACTTCCCTCTGGGTGCAGGCACGCACAGCCAGGAGGTGGGACAGCACTGGCTAGGTGCAGAACTTCCCGAGCTGCCAGCTGGATATTACTGCAAAGGAAAGTTATCGCAGAGTAAAACATCACTGTTGGTCCTCTCTCAGTCTCCACGAAGGTACTGAGCACGTGGGTCCCTCTGAGTGATCTCCACGTAGGAAATTGTGATCAATCAGAAACAACTCTCCACACCTCACCAGGAGTCTGGAAACTCGGGTCTCCAGATGGCTTCTCTGTCAATAAGCAGGATGATCTGAGTGGGGCCCAGATGCTCCCTGCACCCCAGCATCTGAGTCTAAGAGATGAAGGAAGTGGTGACCTCATGATCCTTCCACCTCCACATACCATGACTCCAGAAGATTCAGGCTTGAGTCCTTTAGGACAGTGTTTCCCTAGTTTGACAGACCCTAAGAATCACCTGGGGCACTGGTTTTAAATACAGATTATTGATTTTCAGCACCAAATCTTTAGAGGACAAGCCAGAGAATCTGAATTTTTAACTAGAAACTCACGTGACATTGCTGTAGGACAATGATGAGTAACAAGCCACCCCTAGTCCCCACCATCCGACCTGGCTTTGATCTAATTTCAAAATGAAAAGTAGAAAGACTCTGTCTCTCTTCCTATCGCACAAATATGCCCAGATATGAGGATTTTAGCGCCTAAAGAGGAGAGCCATTTTGCTCATTGTTATTTTTCTAGTGAATAAAGTAGTGAGTCTCTAAATTTGTCCAGGGGCTTCATTAAATCTATTTTCATTTTAAATGAGAAAAAAAAAAGTGGTTTGCAAGCATTTTCAATTTGTTTTGCTCTAATGAGAAATATATATATATATATATATTTTCCCCAGAAGAAAGGGATAAGGAGGAATGTATGAAGGAAAGGAGATGGAACTCAAACCAGGCTACAAAATAACCTTTGTTACCTGTGATCTCAGGAAAGTCATAACAATCAAATGGATGACAATCAAGTGGATTACAGGTGTGCCCCCTTCTTGATGCTAAAGGTTGATTTGATTGGTTCTGTCTCCAGTTGTCAGGTTGCCAGGACCTTGGCAACACAGGCTACTAGAGAAAGAAGGTGGAACAGGAAGAGGCAGGATTGGGAACAGCAGTCCAGCTTTAGCTTACTGCCGTGGGCGTGGTCAGTGAGTGGTCCACCTTAGGGTATGCAGACCCGTCTGGCCGGGCTGGGCTTAAACTCAGCCAATAGCTGTATCCAATGAGGACACAGAGGAAGACCATAGGGTAAAGTGAACCCCCCAGAAAGTAACAAGACTACACCTTAAGATCCTGCAGTGGACTTCGGGGGCTCTTTCTGTCATGGAACACACATGTGCACGTGCACACACATGCATCCTTCCCTTCTGCAGAACTAAATTGATACAGCCACTCTACCCTTTAGGGTACTAAGTAGGATTTTGAAAACAGAAAAATGAATCTGGCTCCCATTGAGATGTTGTGGAGGCGTACCAATAAAATATTTTTTTAAAGGAATAAAATACCCAGATCTTTGGATGACGCCAGTAACTGTACTTGTTTTGGAACTCCGTGCCCGCAGTAATCCCAGATTTTAATTAATGCCTAAAATGCAACCAATATCTGACTTTATTACTCCCTCTTTGCTTCTTAATCATGTGAGAAATATGCAGATCATATGCTGAGACTGACCAGTAACTAACTGGCCAAGAACCAGTTTCAGTGGCAACAATAACCAAAAAAAAAAAAAAAAGCAGCCACACGAGGAAACCGTCCGGGGTTGCAGGAGGTCCGCTCAGCAGGGGCGGGCAGCGTCTGACTGCCCTTTCGTGGCCGTGTTCTGGACGCCCCGTTCCGGTACAGCAGCGCTGGGAGAAGGGATGGCCGGGGAGGCGCTGACTCACTCACAGCTGGGACAGCACTTTTGATGATGCACAAAGTTTCCCTGTTAGAAACATTTTATCCTTTGATTAAACATAATAAATCCCTTCTTGTTTAAGTGATAAGTGCTTTGCTTTTGGCAAAGCTTCAAAGAGAAAAAGTCAAAGCCTGTGATCCATGGGGGAGGAAGAAATTGGTCAAACATTCATGTACAGATACTAACTTGCAAGCGTGGCAGATGTTACATGAGGGAGGGGCCTATGTTCTGAATAAAGACCCCTCTGCAGGCCCCGAGGGGGAGTAGAGAACTGACCGTGGGAGAGAGGGCTGGTAAGAGCTGGACAGAACGTTCAAACTCCATCTAGCTTCAGTGAAGGGCGAGACTCTGATCCAAGAAACACACACACCAAGAAGTCATATAAATATTCAAAGACTGGGTTAAGGAATGAATTGAAGGAGCATGTCAGCGCCTGGGGGAGTACACCCGGCACTGGGGAGAAATGACCAGCAGGTGGCGCCATACTCATCGCTTTTTCGGTGCCCGCCTCGGTGAGGATAGGCTATTGGACTTGGTTGAAAGAATCAATACAGCTGGGAATAGGTGTGGAAGAATGAATAAGACCTTTCAAGCACGGAGGCCTGTTGCTTACAGCAGCTCTTGATAGCAACCTTACTCCAGTTATTTCCAAGGCCAGATCCGACTGAAACTACTCAAGTAGTGGTATGGCCAAGGGAGATCGTTATATAAATGGTCCTATTAAAAAATGAAGCATTTACTCTTCACAAGGAAGCCACTGTTTGCGTTGTTCAGTCTTACCCCACATCACCATCAGTGATCTTTACAAATGAATAAATACGGTGAGATTCAAGCCGTAGGGTTATGAAAATCTAACATTCTAAATTATCAGTGATTGAAGATAAGACAACAGACCAGCACTGTTTATGCAATGACAATTTTGGAAGATTAACATAGTCAATGGTGGCATTACGTGTAACCCCAAATAGGAAACTCTAGAAATCCTACTAGTTGTACCAATTGTATTTACAACACATAAGAGGTGGCCCACAAATGGATGATGTCAAACCACTTCTTAATATGGTCCTAAAACTTCTTAGAGCTTAGAGCTCTAACCCCTTAGTTCCAGTCTCTTGTATTTCCCCAGTGTAACCGCAACCACTTTGCATAACATTCATTACTGGAGGCTTGTATTCCTCACTTCAGCCTAAACGTGAATTCCCTCCCACAGGGTCACAGGAAGAGAACTGGCTTCTTGGGGGAGGGCATCTCATGAGGCAATAATGCTGCACCTCAGGACTAGACAATGAGATTTGTACCCGGTCCCAGAGCAAGGAGAAAGTAAAGTGTTAAGTCTTCAAATATCTGCTAAAATTATTTGCAAAACATATTTCTAAAAAATGGCATGTATCCAGAATATATAAAGACCTCTCAAAACTCAGTAATAAGAAAACAAAAAGCCCAGTAAAAACTGGGCAAAGGATTTGAGCCAACATATCACCAAAGAAGAAATACAAATCGCAAATAAGTACATGAAAAGATGTTCAACATCATTAGTAATCAGAGAAATGCAAATCAAAACCACAATGAATAAACTCAAAATGGTTTGAAGACCCAAAGTAAGAAATGAAACCATAAAATTCCTAGAACATAGGCAAAATACTCTTTGCTATAAATTGTAGCAATATTTTCTTGAATCAGTCTCCGAAAAGAAGTAAAAGCAAAAATAAACAAATGGGACCTAATTAAACTTAAAAGCTTTTGCACAGCAAAGGAAACCATCAACAAATCAAGACAGCCTATGGAATGGGAGGAAATATTTGCAAATGATGCAACCAGCAAGGGGTTAATATCCAAAATATACAAACAGCTCATACAGCTCAATATCAAAAAAACAATCCAATCAAAAAAATGGACAGGAGACTTAAATAGACATTTTCCCTAAGAAGATACATAGATGGCTAACAGGCACGTGAAAACATACTCAACATCACTAATTATGAGAGAAATGCAAATCAAAACTACAGTGAGGTATCATGTCATACCTATCAGAATGGCCATCATCAAAAAGTTTATAAATAATAAATTCTGGAGAGGATGTGAACAAAAGGGAACGCTTGTACACTGTTTGTGGAAGGTACATTGCTGCAGCCACTGTGGAAAACAGAATGGAGATTTCTTAAAAACAAATAAAAATGGAACTTCCATGTGATGCAGCAATTCCATTCCCCAGTATATATCTGGAAAAAATGAAAACACTAACTTAAAAAGGTATGGGTACCCCCAGTAAGCTACTGATCATATAGTAACATGGATGAATTTCAAATGTAATATGTGAGTGAGAGGAGCCATATTCAAAAAGGCTACATTCTACATGATTCCATTTATAAGACCATCGGGAATAGGAAAAATGATGGGGGGAAAAAAAAACCAGGTCCTAGTTCCCAGCGGTTGGTGCAAGGAGTTGACTCCAAAGGGACAATATGAGGGGACATCTGAGGTGATGGAACTGTTCTATATCCTGATTGTGAATCTGGTTACCTAACTGTACACATTCGTCAAAACTCATTTAACTGTATAGCACATGGAGGTAAATTTAGTTTATGTGAAAAAGTGAATAAAATAAAACAAAATTTAAAAGTCTTTTAAAATGGTTGATAAAAGTCAAGATCAAGATGCAATTGTCAGGTGGAAAACTTAAATCAGGCCACGTTTTATTCTACATTAATTGTACTCCAGTGGGGAGCACTATTAATACTGTGGTAGGGTGTGTGCTTAGTGTGTAGAAGGTCTCAGGTTCAATCCCCGGTACCTCCATTAGATAAATAAATAGATAAACCTAATTACCTCCCCGCCAAAAAGGAAATCAGTACTCTGGCAAGGGGACCAGGAGTTAATTTCCTTTTTTTAAGGCTCTACCTTAAAGAATCTTTGTCTGAGTTAACTACATCTCAAATTGACAAGTTGGGCTAATCCTCAAGGCCATCTCAGAAGAGCCTCAGTGTTTGAGATGCAGTGAGGGACAGTGGAGTGTCTCCAACACCTGTTAGCGATCCCTGTCCCAACCTGCCTGGAGCTGGCTGAGTCTAACTTCCACTAACTGAAGACCAAGTATATGAAGTCCCTGCATGAGACGGAGCTTATTAAGAGCTTCTGATCCCTTATTATGAGTAATTTACAAATTAAAAAATATGTACTCCTTTGAAGAAAAGGAAGAAATAGCATTAGTCCCTGGTAGTCCCTGGTTCTTAAGCCTTATTCTCAAAGTCACACAGCAAAATAAAGAAAGAAAGAAAATAATAAAGAAGAAGAAGAAGTGTAGGTCCTGCAGAGAGTCAAACATTTGCAGGGAATGAATTCCAACCCAAACGCAATGGAAAGAATTATGACATGATCTTTTAAACTGTATTTATGCAATAAGAAACACAAAATAAAATAAACATCCACTGATCTATGTCTTGGGGAAAAGAACATAAAAGTCATTGTTTCCTAAAATATATCTTTCAAAATCTCAAAGATAATTTTCCACCCAAAGTAACGCCAGCCTCCTCCAAACCCCTAATATTCAACCATCTTCACCTGTGAAAAACCTACCCATTCTTCAAGACGTAATTCAAAAGCAAGTTATACGTTCAACCTGGCATAACTTTGGAATTGGGTTTCCTGGTGTAGTTCTAGAAACTTGGCAAAATCCAACTTCAGTAATTCTTAAGGCTCTCATATGTGAAGTCAAAAGGACACTGTGAAATAAAAAGACCCCTATATCAATGGTCTTCAAACTTTAGCATGCATTAAAGTCAGGAGGAGGGCTTGTGAAAAGACAGATTGCTGGGTGGGTCCCGTCCCCAGCCTCTGATTGAGTAGGTTTTAAGAGGGAACTGAGAATTTGCATTTCTAACAAGCTCTCAGGAAATGCTGATGCTGTTAGTCACGGGAACATACTTTGAGAATTTCCACCCCGCATACTGCAAGAATCAAATCAGATACTACATGTAAAACTGTTTTATAAGGTATCAATTGCTATATTAGTGTAAGGGAGCCTTGTTTTTATTGTTATACTGAATCCTTTCAGAAGGCTTCTCTAGATTTGAGCACTTTTTTCTTCGAAAACTTTGCACGACTTTTCTGATGCTGCCAGTTGTCTGCCTAGGATTGAAGTCCTTTTTATTCTATTTTTATTACACCAAATAGACTTCATTGAAATCACTGAGATCATTCAGTCCCCTGCAGTGCACAGCAGAATGTCTTACACACAATGGGTATTCTGAGCAATAAGTTGTTGAACTGAATTGAATTCCTTATTATAAGAATACTGCTTTGCTCTCTGATGGTTGAAAATAAAAACACAGGGGGAACATATTATAAAGCACGATTTATTATTTTCCTGAATTGGATGTCTAAGATCACATTGAAATTGAGACTCCATTGTCTATTTGAACAAATTATAGACATTGAATAAACAATTATGGACATTGAATTACTTAAGTACCTACAGAAGTAATAATTGCTAAGAATAACATTTATGGGCATAAATTTTTAATGTTGGATATAAGTTTCTTGATCAACAATGTAAATCTTCTAAGTATGACCTTTATTCCAGGAGTAAATCTGCTTTCAACTTCACTGCTTCTTCCAAGAATGGTTTCTGCTACAGGTAAGAGAATAGTGACTTTGCTTCTACATTAAAAGACCAAACTTTCTACACAAATACCCAGAAGGCTCTTCATTGTGGGGGCCAGCCCTGCCCACTGCAAAGAAACTGGACATGCCACTCTTAGGAAAAAACACATAGAGGACTGATTTCAAGCTGTAAAGGACCCCCAAGCATTAAGGGAAACCATCCATCATTCTTTGCATTTTAACAGCAAAAGTTTATTTGTTCAAGGGAAAAGAGTTGAGTCATAATTATGGAAACGCAGGCATCACTGACCCCAAGGATCACATATTAAGGGGTAGAAAGACTTTCCCAACACCCTGAAATGATGCCGTCACTGACAGTTACTTATTTTGCCCCCACAGAAAGTCCAACACAGTCTATGAGGATGGGCAAAATTTAAAAATAAAATTCTGAAATGAACATTTGCCCGTTCATGATTTATTTGATGACACCATCCTTTCCATGTTACAACACATATTCTGAAGGGAAAAGGCAAAATCCATGCCTAACTTATTGTGAGAGTCTACCGAGCCTCCATCCACTTATAGGCAGGTAAATTTTGGTTATCTTGTGCTATAAAATAAAGCAACACTAAAGAGTGTAAAACAACAATCGTTTATTCCCTCTGGTTTCTCATTTTGGGCAGGACCCAGGAGGGATGGCTTGCCTCTGCTCTGTGTGGTGTAAACGGAGGCAGCTCCACTTCCAGCGTGGCTCGCTCACATGGATGCCAAGAGGGTTCTCATCACCACCTGGGGGCTCAGCCAAGGCTGCTGGCCAGTGGCCCCGACTCATCCACATGGAGCTCTCCGCTCGGGCTAATTCACAGATAAAGGAGCAGAGCCCATGAGGGAGGGAACAGAAGCTTCCAGTCACGTTACAGCATCACTTCCTGTGCATTCTATTGACGAAGCAATCACAGAACTAGTCCAGATTAAAGGGAAGGAGACACAGCCCACCTCTCAATGGGAATAGTAACAGACGAAGCGTGGCCATCTTTAACCTGTTACTGCGGACTTCAGCTAAGCCTAGATGTTAAATCAGGGCAGAAGAAACCAATCTTCCTTTAATCCTAAAATAAGACAATGGTTGACATCAGTGCTTCTCAGTGCGTGGCCCCCAGACCTGTGGCATCACCCAAAGACTTGTTAGAAATGCAGATTCTCAGGTCCCACCTCGGACTTACCGAACGAGAAAGCCTGCTTTACACTAAGGTTGAGGATATTTTGTCCCTGACTCTGAATTTTGCTGAACCAATTGTAGGAAGCCGAGAATGAATTTCGTTGTTGTAAACAGCTATGTTTACTTAGAAGAGAGAATAACAAATGAAGATGAAGCTCTGGATTAACTTGAAGCGATACCCAATGTTTATATATGATTTAACTTTCTAAAAATACTTATTGGGGTTTCTGCATAATAGATTTGTATCTCCATGGTGGTTAATCCTCAGTAAATATGTTTTTTAGTATCCTGTGATTTTTACTTATTATGTGCTGTCTTATTAAATTCCAATTAAACCCATATGTGAGAACATTAATTTTAAAGTGCTACCAGAAGGACTGATTACAAAATCAATGACTGGCGTGAAGCCCTGGTGTTATTCAGAGGAAAATGGCGGCCTCCACTTGTTGGGAACAAAAGAAAAGCAAGTGAAAAGTTGTGCAGTCACCAAGCAGCCTGTGAACAACCCTTCAGATTGTACCTTTGATTGTATCTGCTTAAAGGGAGGTAAAAAAGCTCGTGTACAATTTTGAGAAAAGCAATACTTATAATAATAATAATAATTTACCATTAAAATTCACAGCAACATGCACTATACAGATTCCTCTCTCTGTGAACACGTACACACATATTTACATACTACATAGAGCATGACCACGGGCAAGAGATTAAAAACTACACAAAGCTAACACAGAGCCAAACAATTCTGTGTATCCCCGAACCATTTCATAGAAGACTCAACAGCTCTAAAACTTTTGTACCCAGGAAAGCCTTCGAACATCACAGCAAAGTGGGATTTTAATGCATAGAAGGAGAATTTTAGCCCATAAATGAACCAAGAAAATGTTCGTTTATATTTACTATGCTCCTGTCAAGACAAAGTATTCAACTCACCTTAGAAATATTTTTTCCATTGCATGACCAAGCCATTGTTCATTTACTCATTCTACTGATATACAGTTAGATTATCTCCACTCTTATCCCTTTATAATCATTAAAAACCCAGTTGGCATCAGATTAGACATATAGATTTATTGTCTGCTTTCTCCAGTTAACAGTAAGTGGTATTCATATATATTCTTTGAGAATATTATTTTTATTAATTTATTGAAGTATAATTAACATTTAGCATTGCATTAGATTCAGGCGTACAATGTAAGGACTAGATATTTGTGTATATTGTGAAATAATCACAATAAGTCTAGTTAACATCCTTCACCATACATGGTTCCAAACAAATTTTTTGTGATGAGAACTTTTAAGATCTACTCTCTTAGCAGCTTTCAAATACACAACACAGTATTACTAACTACAGGAACGATGCTGCCCATTATGTTCCCATGATTTATTTATTTTAAAGCTGGAAATTTGTACCTTGGGACCCCCTTCATCCATTTTGCCCACCCTCCCACCTCTGGCAACCATCATTCTGTTCCTTGTATCCATGAGTTCAAGGGTTTTTTTGTTTTTTTTGAGATTCGACACATAAATTAGATTATACAGTATTTCTCTTTCTCTGTCTGCCTTATTTTAGAAATATTTCTAATATAAAAATATTTTATCCAAAATGGTTATTTTTTTAAAGTTGGTTCTTAACAGACATGTTATTAGTCATCGGGACATACTGTCTCTCTTCCTGATTGTGAGAAGTTTTGTTGTATTTAGTGTGATCTTTTTAAATAAAATTTCTCTAAGTCGCTTTATAAACTCCCTTAGGGAAGCTGAGGGGCTTCCTCCTCCTGGAGAGTGTAGTCTTTAGTCCACCCAACGGCAGGACTCAGAACTCACAGCCAGGGTTCCATGACACGTGGCCATGAACCCTCAAAAGCCTGTCTTGCTCCAAACACTGGTCCAGGCTGGAGACAGGCATTCAAATGAAATGAGACCTAACAGAGATGCCACACGAAACAGGACCTCTAATACCCAAAGAGAAACCATGAAGTGTTTTAGTCCCTCAGCCTCTTTCTTCACATTTCTCAACCACATCTTCTGCATTTGTTCCAACTTCTCCTCCCTCCTCTTCCAGAGGACAAGCGTCTTGGCCACAGGGATCCTGGGCTCTGCATTCCTTCCTCTCTGGACCCCTTCGAGACCTCACCGCACAGGTCATTCTTTATGCTGCTATGTGTCACCAGTAATGAGACCCCCACCATGGGCCACACACAAGCACCCCAAATCCCAATTCCTAAGGGAAGCCCCAAGAGAGAAAGAAAAAGAGACAGAAAAGTGGGATCGGAGGAATTCTGGGAGAAGCCAGGATAGCATAAGGATCCTGGAGGCAACTGGGAAGAGGAAAAGACCTCACGGAACCTGACATCACCCCGAAGGCAGCTTAGCACAGGAGCAGCAGCAAATGGCCTGAGGTCTATTTGGCTTCAAGTCCAGGTCCTGCAGCTCACTACCTGTGACCTTGAGTAAATTACTTAAGCTCTCTAAGCTTCTGCTTCTGCTGCTGGCAAATGGAGCTAATAAAACTTCCCTCGCTGATATTGTAAAGACTGAATAGGATACGTATGCACAGTGCCTGACAGAGTGCTGAACCCTTTATATGTATAGCCTCATGTCCCTGTACCTATAAAGGACCAAGAGTACTGATGGGAACCAACACCTGCTCCTCCACGTACAGCACGTGAGTGGTAGCTACATGGATGCAAGTATGTGTATCAGCCTGGCATCACCCACCTCATGGCCTCTCATTCTTGGAGGCTTATGGGACACTGGTCCAAGTCACCAATTCCACACGGGAAAGGCGAAGGATGTGCCCTTCAGTGGTTTATCTCTTTGTTTTAATTTCAGGTTGTCTGCTTTGAATTGCATCTGAAAGGCAGAGCATGCTGAATGATAAACCACACATTAGGAATTCTCTGGTGAGTGAGGATGCAGATTTTACATTCCGTCTCTCCCATCTGAGGCTAGCCCCTTCGGGCTTCCCGCCTGCTTTCAAAGCCCACAGACATATGTTTTTGGTGTATAATACAGTGTAGGGAACAATAACATAACATGAGTCTTAACTAGCAGCTGCCTAAGTGAGCATCGTGATAGATACTTGGTGCATAAAACCAAGAGCGTGTCTCTTCCAGGTGGGGAGACCGAGGTAAGAAGGCAGACAGAGAAAAGCAGCACAGAATAAACGAAGTTGACTTTGACTTTATTTTTGGGAGCCAGAGTCACTTTTTCAGTCTCATTTACATACTTGCCTGGGGGAACTCTGAGATGCCCAGGGCAGGCTGGGGGGTCTCATTTGCATAATCCCACTGAACTTCAGGGGGAAGGGCTGTGGAAGGGGCTGAGGTTTAGAAGCAGTGCCTACATTCGGGATAACATTCCGCTTGGAAAGAGGTGCTGGTTCCTGAGCTGCGACTCTCCTGAGCTGGCAACCACCAGTAATTCAGTGGCTCTCGGGAGGGACAAGGACTTTGTAATGCAGAGTCTTCCTGTACTTCTTAGCGAATGGAAAGATTTCCAGCAAGATAAAGGAAGCATTTTTACTGGCTAGACTCCTGATGCACAGGGTGACTTGGAGATGTGTGTGCTGAAGGGGCTGGAGTAACAAGCAGGAGGCCTGGCTGGTGGCAGAGAGTAAGAGAGAGACTCCTTCCAGGTAAGGTCAGAAGAGGTGCAGGAGCAGGATGGAACTGGAGAGGCCTTTCCCAAAGCTTGTCTCGTGGCAGACCCTCATCACTACCCCACCTGCAGAGACATCTCCAGCTTGCCGGTTCTCTTGGTTGATGGACATCTCCTGGGAGCCCGCTGGAAGTGGAAGCTCTCTGGTCCTACCCAGACCTACTGAATCGGAAACTCCGGGGCGGGATGCCGAGCTCTGCAGCGTAAGCCTTCCAGGGGAGCCTGCCGTTCTAGTTATCTCTCTGGATGGAGAGGAACTGGGGAGTCGACCTCACTGTTCCTCTGATAGGAGGCTGTCTGCAGGGAGCACCACCTCACAGGCCAGAACACTTGGCGCTTTGAAGTCATCCGTGGACTGTGGAACCCGCTCATGCCCTCACTGCTCTAGATGCCACTTCACCTGCCTCTCGCCCAGGGCAGAGTTGAACCCTTAAGTGCAGAAAATGTCAGTAACTGCACCAGCGGTTCTGACACAACCCCCTGCATGGCTTGCAATTCTTCCCCGTCGCCTCTTCCTCCTGGGGTCCTGTCTCTGCTGTAGCCCTTACCGACCAGATGTGCTGCCCGCTCCCTTCTCCCCTCCTCAAATTAATCACGTCCTCCCTCGACCCCCCATTCCAGGCATCTTACAAATACCCCAGCCCCAGGCAGTTGCTAAATATCAGGGGCTTTGCTCTCCTGCCCAGTTTCCTGCTGATCGCTGGGAGAAGAAGGCTGCGCTCTGGGCTCCATGCTTGGGGGCTTCACGTGGGGGGACACAGCCTGAGCTCTGCCCAGTTGACGGAGATGAAGACAAGCAGTTGGGGGGTGGGGGGGATGTTGGGGTTCCCCATCTGAGCTGCTGTTGCTATCTCCCCTAAAGTTTCTGCGACCAGTCTCATCTCGCCACACAGAGGGTTGTGGAAGAGAACATAGCCTTGGTTAGGGATTTGAGAGTGGCACCACCCCCGTTCAACTCCCAACTTCCCCACTTCAGTGGTGGGTGGGTTCTTCGTTAAGTAGCTTAACCCCCACCCCCGTTCTTCAGTTTCCGCATCTGTAAAATGGTGGTTTGAACTGCTTACCCTATAAAGTCGTCTAGAGCATTAAATGTGAGAAGCATTAATAAGCATCAACAAGAATTAAATGTTGAAAGTGTTGGAAATGCATCCTGATGCACCACATAAGCGTTTGCCACTGATAGTTCCCTTCTGTTGATATTTCTCCTTAGTCAATGTGCAAATTACCCAATCTTCCTATTTCTCATGAAATCGTAAGCCTGGCCTTAGAACGTGAAAGGCTAACTCACCTGACCTTGGCAGACTGTGGCAACGAAGATCACTGCAAAGGGATCTCCTCTGACCTCAGCCTTGGCCCTATACTGGAACCACTTGCGTAGAAGCTTGACAAAGTACTGATGCCTGACATTCACCCCCAGAGCTGCGGATTTAACTAGTTTGGGGGCAGCTTAGTATCTGGAGGAAAAGCTTCCCGGGTGGTCCTAATGCCTCGGCAAGACTGAGAAGATGCCTCAGACTTCCAGGAGTGAGGTGATGGGGTTGAGTTTTAAAGGTTACATTCATTCACCACAAGAAACCGGGGTGTTGGTAGCTGTTTTTTTGGGGGGAGGAGGAATGTGTTTCAATGCTCAATAAATTTTTGGGAATCCTGGGTTAAAGACCAGTAAGTAACAGGCAGCCTCTGTTTTTGGCTATGGGAGTCTAAGGCCTTGGGTGTGTGAATGAGCTTTGTCACTCTCCATGGGGGGGCGGCACACCAGTGCTTTCCATACTAACATAAGCACAGACACTTTTTGAGTGTGGACTATCTTTAAGAACAAACAACCTGAAGAACACACTGGGGAAAACACTAAATGGACGGCAAGGCCAGAGCGGTGCTGGGAGCTGGCTGAAGACGGAGCCCGGCGAGCCTGATGGCTGTCCTGCTGCTGCCGGTCCATCGGCAGAGCCCTCCATCCAGGTTACCCCACTCACGCCACTAAGAAAGAAGAGAGCACCCAACAGGGACGTGCACATCCCTGTCCAAGGGGAAAAAGACCACGCAACTCAGCGGGAGGGGAGCAGACTCAGTGTCAGGCTGATCGGAACAAGGAAGAATTTCTGTTGAAGCTTGAGTTCTTGGCTTCCAGGAATGGTTATGACTCAGGAACCATTTACATGATGATGAGGTAAAAAGAGCCCAGCCCTGGGGTGGGGTGGGGGGCCATAAACATGACTGTAACACTCAGAAAACTGCCTTGACTCTCTAATTCGGTTTTCTCATTAGTAAAGTTAAAACTGGGGCTAGACAAGACATAGGAGAAACTAAATGTACATCAACAGATGACTGGATAAAGAAGATGTGGTATATATATAAAACAAGAATGAAATAATGCCATTTGCAGTAACATGGATGGGCCTAGAGATTATCATCCTAAATGAAGTCAGACAGAGAAAGACAAATTTATGGTATCACTTATATGTGGAATCTGGAAAGAGGACACAAATGAACTTACTTACAAAACAGAAACAGCCTCATAGACATAAAAAAACAAACCTTTGGTTACTGGGAGCGGGGAGGGCAGGGAGGGTAAACTGGGAGTTTGGGATTTGCAGATATTATTATATATAAACTAGATAAACAACAAGGTCCTACTGTACAACACAGGGAAATATATTCAATAGCTTGTAATAACCTATAATAAGAAGGAATATAAAAAAGAATATATATGTATAACTGAATCACTTTGCTATGCACCAGAAACTAATACAACATTGTAAATAAACTATACTTCAATTTTAAAAATTGGGGGAAAAAAACCCATGGGGCTAGAAATACTTAAAAATCCCTAATTTCTATGTTCCAATAGTACATACTTTCCACTCAAACTTATCTTACTTCATAACTGTAGTGCTTTATACTTTTCAAAGCATTTTCACACATATTGTCTCATGGGTCTCACAGAACAACCCCGCCTGGTCAGTAGGGCAGGTTTGGTTATCCACGTTTTTCAAAGAAGGGGAAGGGGAAGGGGAGGGGAGAACTGAGGCTGTGATCAGTATACGGATCCGCCTGGGATTATAGAGGTCAGTGATGGAATCAGGCTGAAGGCACAGGTCTTCTCAGCATGCGTTCTTTCCACTGCCCTGTACCTGCTTTAGAACCACAGACTCACAGATTTCTCTTGGGGGGAACGCCTTTCCCAGGGATGCACATTGCTGTGAAGAGGCACCCCCACTGGAAAAGCACCTTTGCCTCTGTCCCCAGCAGAGGGTGGGAAGGTGATTTAACTGACTGGCAAGTTTGCAAGTTTGGAAGCAGAGAATGACTGCCCCGGGCATGATCCCTTTTGTGCTCCATGTGGGCATCTGCTGAGTCTACAGGGAGCACACATTCTGTCCTGTTCTGGCTACGTGGCAAGAGGAGGTCCACAGCGGGGGGCGGGGGGCGGTGTGTGCAGCACGGAGGAGTCAAATTCAGAGGAGAGTTAGCTGCACACTGAATGGTGTCCTCCAGCAGAGCTTTGATCACAATAAAACCAAGTTCGATCTCCCTCATCTGTAATTCCACAGTTTACAACAGTTACAATGGATTCCAAACATGGGTAGAGAATGGGGTATCGCTTACAGGTCACCCCCCAAACCTTATACATTTTATAGCTGAATCAATCTTAAGTTATTTGGTCTAAACTACTTCTATTAACCATGAAGCATCTGAGGAGTAGGTTTTATTACTTGCCCAAAATCACACAGAACTGACTAACATATCAGCCACTGGTATCCCAACTTCCTAGGGAGGGTTCCTTTTATCCACTTAAAGATGACTTCTTCCAGATCCTTCACGATTACTTCAAGAGCTCATGCCTGCAGTATCCCACACAGGAGGACCGTAACAGAATGAAGACACAAATTTTGGAAATAAATTGATCTTAGATAATTCCCAATAAACTGTCCAAGTATTCACCATGGGGGAGGGAAGTCACAATCTGCTGGCTATCCCTAACCCTTGGCATAGTTCTTATTTTCACATTATACACAGAAGTATCAATTCAGTTTTACTGCAGTAAAAGCCCTAAAAGTCCAGTGGATTACAACAAGAAGCATTTACTGCTTGCTCATATTAACTGTTGGCAGCTATAGGTCACTTGCTCTGGTTCTACCCAGCCCTGGTCTCCATGTGTTCTCTTTCCGGGACCCAGGCAGAAGAAGCAGCCTCTATTTGGGACATGCCACACTTATGGAAGAGGGAAAAGATCAAGAGAATTAGCAGACTCTATAGTGCCTCTTAGAACTTCTGTTCACACAGGTATACGGCACCCTGCCCACATCCCATTGGCCAAAGCATCTCACATGGTCAAGCAGGGGAGGAAAGTTACCTGTTCCCATGGGAAAACTACAAGTCACATGGCCATGGGTGGGCATGTGTATTATTTTATAGGGAATGGGGAGCAATACTTGGGGACAAAAATACAATCAACCGTGGAGTATATTTTAATGTACATAGTTGGTCAAAGTTTTAATCTGGCCCTGTCCTTGAAGTGAGAATATATCACCTTTGCCGCAGTCTGAACAATCCTCCCCTGGAGGTGGAAGGGAGTGGGGAAGTGCAAAGGGAGGAGAGAGCACAGTCAGATGGAGGAGGGCAGCCCTATAAAACCTGCTTTGCATTGGGGTCCACTGAAGAGGACACCTCCTCACAGTGCTTTAGACATCATGCAGGTTATTCATGCAGGAGAGAGGGGTTGGGGTGTGCAGTGGCACAGATAATCCAGAACAAGGTGATTCAAAATTCATTTATATTTGGCCACTTAATGTCTTTTGTGAGTTGTGCAGCCAGCCAAGTTCCTTCCAGGTTGCACTTCACTGAGATCAAGGAAGAATGGTATACTAACCTAGGGCATACTAACCCTAGGCACACAGGAGCTGATGGGAAGAAGGTGGTGAAAAGGACCACTAGGTCAACGCCAGCTAAATTAGATGAAGTTAGTCTACAAAAGTGAACTTGTGGATCAGTGGACAATTGAGGAACCTCTTAATCCCTGCTGACTTCTAAGCCTTGCACAGGGACTAACAGATAGAAAAATCTCATGAGAACAACCACTTCCATTTCCATATATCAATTCATCAGTAGCTTCAACTATGTCTCCCAGGAAGCAAACTCAAAATTGGCCAGGAGAGGACTCAGGCAAATGACAGCCTGCAGCAGGTTCCAGCCCCAGTTCATCAATTCAATTTCTTTTATCTGCTCAAGTGTTAAGGAGTGATTGAGGACCTGCTGGTTGCAGATGTGCAGATATGACCAGGTGGAGCTCAAAGTAATAAGGAGACATCATCTCTGCCCCCCACACCCAAATTATTGCTAGTGGTGATAATGTTTTACAATTTTAAACCACTTTGAATGTTTTAAAATGCTTCATAGAAGGTGGCCAGAGCTGAAGAAGCAAAATCCACAATGGCCAAGAAGGTGCTAAAGGCCCCCTCCATCATCTCTGTCTGTCCTCAGGGACCTTGGTCATTCTTTTGAGCTTAAAAACTACAGCATCCAGGCCTGGGGCAGTGCTGAGTTAGGAAGATAATACTTGGCTTACCAGCTTGAGAGATAGGACTTAGCTGAAGTAGCTAAGCTGTCAGGAATAAATCTACCAGAAAAACACCAATTCTCCTCTCCAGATATTACTTTGCATTATCTCACTATTGAGAAAATATAGTTACAGAGAGGCAGGATTGCTGAGTGGTTAAGAGATTTAATTCTTACAGCAGACTGTGTGGGTTCAAAACCTGGCTTCTCCACTTAGTAGCCATGCGATATTGGAAAAGTTATCTTACTTCTGTGTGCCTCAGTTTCCTCTAGAACTGGGATTGTTATAAGAATTAAAAACATGCAATTTTTAAAGAAAAAAACACAATGCCATTTACATTAGCACTCCCCCAAATGAAATATTTCAGTATAAATCTAACAAAATATGTATAAGATCAATATGAGGAAAACTACAAAACTCTGATGAATGAAATCAAAGAAGAACAAAATCAATGAAGGGATATTCCATGTCCATGGATAGGAAGACTCAATGTTGTCATGATGTCAGTTTTCCCCAACTTCCTCTATAGACTCGATGCAATCCCATTAAAAATCCCAACAAGTTATTTTGTGAATATTGACAAACTGATCCTAAAGCATATACGGAAAGACAAAAGATCCAGAATGGTCAACACAATATTGAAGGAGAAGGACAAAGTGGGAGGATTGACACTACCCAACTTCAAGACTTACTTACAAAGCTACAATAATCAAGATAATGTAGGACTGGTGAAAGAACAGACACACAGATCAATGCAACAGAAAGGAAAGTCCAGAAATAGACCCACATAACTATAGTCAACTGATCTTTGGCAAAGGAGCAAAGGCAATACAATAGAGCAAAGAGAGCCTTTCAACATATGATGCTCAAACCACTGAACATCCACATGCCAAAAAATGAATCCAGACACACATCTTATCCCCTTCACAAAAATTAACTTAAAACACATCATAGATCTAAATGTAAAATGCAAAACTATGAAATTCCTAGAAGACAACACAGGAGAAAACCTAGATGAAAAACTTTGTAGGGTGATGCCTTTTTAGATATACCCAAAGCCACAATCTGTGAAAGAAATAATTGATGAGCCGGACTTCATTAAAATTTAAAACCTCTGTTCTGCAAAACACATGTCAAGAGAATGAGAAGACTGTGGTACATCTAGAAAATAGAATTTTATTCAGTGATAGAAAGAAATGAGCTATCAAACCATGAAAAGTTATGGAGGAACTCTAAATGCATATTCCTAAGTGAATGAAGCCAATCTTCATGAAGCCAATGAAAAGACTATATACTGTATGATTCCACATATGTGACATTCTAGAAAAGGCGAAACTATGGAGACAGTAAAAAGGTCAGTGGTTGTTAGGGGCTGGGGTGGGAGATGGATACATAGGTAAAACACAGATTTGTAAGGCAGTAAAATACTCTGTATGGTACCATAATGGTAGATACATGTCATTAAACATTTGTCCAAACTCATAGAACAGACAAGAGTTAACTGTAATGTAACTGCGGAGTTTGGGTGATTATGATGTGTCAATGTGAGTTCATCGCCCATAACAAAGGTATCACTCTGGTGGAGATGTTAATAATGGGGGAGGCCATGCATGTGTGGGGCCTGGGAGTACATGAGAAATCTCTTTACCCTCGCATCAATTTTGCTATGAACCTTAAACCACTCTATTCCAGAATATGCAATCGATGCTTCTTAAAATGTACTATTACTCTTCCTTCTAAACAGTTGCTTTCTTAAGTCAAATTATATTTCACTTTCCTGAATCTTCAAGAGCAGTTACACTTTGTAGACCCTACTCAAAGGGTATAGGAATATGTATTTATCCAAATATACATGTATATCTAAATGTATATGTGCATGTATATATATACACATAGATTATATTATGATTAATATGATTTAAAGCTTTTGGGAATTAATATAATGTTTAATTGGGTAATTTTAAATTATCTTTGCAAAACCTAATAGTCATTATCTAACTTTGTCTTCTAAGGAATGTTGTGCGGTATTAGGATTCGCATTTTACAGAAGAGGAAATGGACCCAGAGAGATTAAGTAACTCACTCGAGGTCACAGAGTTAGTTTGAAGATCTTGTGATATAGTTGCGCTGATAAAACACATCCAGGCACATGAAACATCCTAAGAACAATTAAGAAGCTTGTGATTTTCGGAATCAAATTCCCAGGCTCAAAAGATGTCCACACCAGCAAATCATCCTTGCCTGCCTGAGAAATACAGTTGGTTCTTTTCAAGGGTGAAAAACAAACTTGCTTTCGTCAAGCTTGCAGATCAAGTAGAAATATTGGTGCAAGACCTTCACAGTTCATTAACTGTCACCCAGAGCAAGGAAGATTTGTGGCTTGCTGAAGGGACCATTAGGCAGGGTGATGACAAACATGCCAATAGGTTTAACCCTTCAGCAGCGGGCCATGTCAACAGACCAGGAGGCCACCAGCACCCAGACAAAGGCAATAAGGAGGTCCGTCACCCTCAGTGTAGGTTTCTTTGAGTTCTTAAATTAAAAAAGAAATTCTAGAAGATTATGTGTTTGTGCTTCCTGGTGGTTTCCATTTTAAAAATCAATGTGTCTAAGCCACTTCTGGAAGACCTATGTTGTTAGTGTTAGATACTATACATTGACTATTACAGCCATCAGCTCCAGCCTATCCAAAATCTATGGCCAAAAAGATTTTGTCAATGACCAAGCAACAGTTTCAACAGAAGTGCTTGGTATCCTGACTGGCTGTTGACTCCAAAATAAATTTCGAAAGAATTGACTAACTTGGACCAGATTTGTAACCCTGAAATGTATAAAAAAAACCAAAAAAAACCAAAAAACAAAACTCTAGAATTTGATTTGGGGGTTCAATCAGTCATCCTGAAAAGAAATGGTGGCAGGGAATTTTCAAATGGGCTCATCTTTTGTGGCTGTACCCGATGAAGGTCCAGGTGACAGAATCAGTGGTTTGGGTCCCTGTGTTACTTCTGCTGACAACATTTGCTGTTTATTTGGGTGGGGAAAAAAGTCTTTTGTGCCCATTTAAGTAACTAGCACCTGATATGAAGTGACCCTGTGTCAGATTTATTCAGAATAAAATCAGCAGAGCTTGCTTTCCACGGAGGGGATGGATACAGTTAGTATTTTTCCATGCTGAAAACTGCAACCAAGGCGTACGATGTTATTTATGGTAACAAACAATTATCCTTCACAATAGAACTAAAAACAGAAATCAGATTCATGAAAATGCTCCTACTATTCCTCCCTGCTGTGGACAGCATTGGTCCTTTTCAGCCTGAAACATATTGAGAAAGAGTGTTGTGTGTACATGTGCGTGTGTCTGAGTGTAAATCGTCAATAAAATGTAACACTATTCATTCTGGGTTTTTTTTGTTTTTTGGGTTTTTTTTAACTACACACCAAATAATAACATCTGGAGTTTGGCAAAGGAGCATGACAAATGTTCTGAAAATTTTAATCTAGAGCTAAGCTTATTACTATCATCATCTTTCTAGATCAGATTACAAATATAATGAATCTTTCAATGAGTGATACACAAATTATAACGGCAATCTTTTGAGACTGTGAGAGTGCTGTGAATGATCAACTCTTAGACAGCTATTCATCCTGGATTTGAACTAGTACACAGGATGCTTGTGGTACTTTCAGTAATCCAAGTATTTATATTATACCAGACGCCACTGGTATGGCACTTGTATTTCAAAGAGTATTTACATCTCTGCTCTTCCCATGGTAGAACTGTCAGTCAAGTGGCAGTGGTAACGTAGCTGCCATTGCCTATTCGCTCATGAACTTGGTCATAGATGTTCTATTATTATTCCTTCGATTAAACTGAATAATTTGTTTAGGCCTGAAATAAAGGGCATTGTAATAGGAGACCCAAAATGCCATGCAGAATATTTTTCTTTCATTTTGATGTGGTCCAACTAACCAAACATTTTTTAGGACTTCACGAGTTATTGGATTCAAATTAGAAAGATTTCCCCAAGCTAAGATTTTAAATGCTTCCACATTTTTTTTTATTTTTATGGTTTTATCTCTTATCCTTAAATTTTGTGACCCCTTTGGAGTTCATCTTGGTATTCCATCATTTCCTCAACTTGTATCTGAGATTTACTCCTATTCATTTTAAGCTATTCCTGGGTTTTCAGTTAGTTCCCTCTGGTCCATTCAACAATTCATGCACTGGTATCCCACTGTTGGAATCATTGGAACTTTAAAATATTTTAATCGTGGCAAAACTATTTATACCTCATCTATCTGCTTTTTTTTTTTTCATAGTCTTTCTGGCGATACTTATTTTTCAGTTTCCCATATGAGCTTTAAAACACCTTGTCTGTTTCAAAAACCATTTGGAATGTTGATTATGTTAAATGTAAAAGTTTTCACCGGAGAATTGATGTTTTTATAATGGATAGCCTGCCTATGCAAGGATATGAGTCTGTCAAAGATGGTTAGCTAGTCACTAAAACGGTCCCAAGGTTGCTGCTGGGAAGTGGCTGTCTGTCTAGGGGTACATTTTCCTGCCACCCTGTGTCCATGCGTGGTCATGGGAAAGTGAGCCGATGTACTGTCACTCCCGGCCCACGGCCTGGAAGGAAACGTGTGTCTTTGCCATGCTCTTTCCCGTTCTGCAAGTCGGAGGCAGGTGACCAGGTAGTTCAAGCAGGTAAGATTCAGCAGGATGGAAAGAATGTGTCTGTATTACGTCCTTGAAAGTACAGAGATTTCCTCTAACACTTAGGATAGGGCAGATTTTTGTGAATATTTTCTAGGCATACAAAAAAATGTACATCCTCTATTTTTAGAGTGTAGACTTTGAGCTAGATTCATCTCGTCTGCCTGTGCATCTTACCATTTTGTTTTTCTCAACATTTTTGTTCTCTCGCTCTATTAAAGATTGGAAGAGGCGAGCTAAGGTCCCTTACTGTTCACCTTTCTCCTTTTCTTCTTATCTCTTGTAATTTCTGCTTTGTACACTTAGATGCCGTGATATTTGATGTGTAGATGAGCAAAATTGTTAGACTCCTGGGTTGCACACCATAGGATGAAACTGCCTTTATCTTATTTCTTTGTTTTTTCCTGAGTTCTACCACTTTTAATATTAAGATCATGATTCTTGATTGTTTACTTCCTTTTCTGTTTGTTTGTTTGATTTGGGGGGGTGTTTTTTGTTACTGGGGGGGCGATTGTTCTTTGATTTTGCATTTCTTTAGTATACCTCTGCTCACCTCTTACTTTCAATCTTACTTACTTATTTTGTTTTGGTATATTTCCTATACACCATGCAGTTTGGTTTGCTCTTCTGATCTGCTCTGAAATTCTTCTGATAAGTAAGTTAAGCCCATTTATATTAAAATGAGAAGTGTGTTTATCTTCTACTTGCCATTTTATTTTGTGTTCTCTCTCTCTAACCTATGTGATGTATTCCCTTTGCTTAGATTTTTGGGCATATTTATTCTGATATATAAAAATTGTATTTATAATTATATATAATCTCCTTAGTCGTTTGTTTCTTTACACACTATATATTAATTCCTTATTCTGAGAAATGATAAAATTAGCACATTTCCTCTTCCCTGACCACGTATTTGTTAGTGACTAATGTTAACTTTCTAATGTTTACATTTGTACACTTAACTATGCCAATTTTCTAATAGGCAGCTTTAATAATAGCTATTGACTGTCACTTAGTGAGACAATCTGCAAAACTATCCCATTGCCCACCAGCTTTCAAATTTCCTCTTAATGTTTGTCAGTTGTAGCATTTCTCCACTGCCAGAACACGAGATTTATGATCCCTTGCACAAATCTCCAAATGTGTACCAGTGTTAATTCAAGAGTGAAATATAGGCAATTTGCCTTTTGTTGTAATTTTCCTAGTTATCTCTTTGCTAAAGTAAGTTTATTCTCCAGAAGTTTCCTCAAAAAGCACTCATTAAAAAGTCCACAAAGGATAAATGCTGGAGAGGGTGTGGAGAAAAGGAAACCCTCCTACACTGTGGGTGGGAATGTAGTTTGGTGCAGTCATTATGGGAAACACTATGAAGATTCATCAAAAAACTAAAAATAGACTTACTCTATGATCTAGCAATCCCATTCCTGGGCATATATCCCGAGGGAACTCTAATTTGAAAAGATACATGCACCCCAATGTTCATAGCAGCACTATTTACAATAGCCAAGACATGGAAGCAACCTCAATGTCCATCAACAGATGACTGGATAAAGAAGCTGTGATGTATTTATATGATGGAATACTACTCAGCCATAAAAAAGAATAAAATAATGCCATTTGCAGTAAAATGGATGAACCTGGAGATTGTCATTCTAAGTGAAGTAAACCAGAAAGAGAAAGAAAAATACCATATGATATCACTCATATGTGGAATTTAAAAAAAAGAAAAGAAAAAAGAAGACACTAATGAACTCATCTACAAAACAGAAAGAGACTTGCAGACATAATAAACAATTCTATGGTTACCCTGGGAAAAGGGGTGGGATGGGCTAAATTTGAGAGTTTGAGATTTGCAAATAATAACCCCTATATATAAAAATAGATTAAAAAAACAAATTTCTTCTGTATAGCATGGGGAACTATATTCAATGTCATGTAATAACCTTTAATGAAAAAGAATATGAAAACAAATATATGTATATATATGTGTGTGTGTGTGTGTGTGTGTGTATATATGCATGCTGGGACATTATGCTGTACACCAAAAACTAACATATCATAACTGACTATACTTCAATTTAAAAAGCACTCATAATAATTATGCTCCCTTAGTTTTTACATATTCATAATTTTGTACACAACCTTTACACTTAAAGGACAGCTTGACTGCATAGAAAATTCTTGACTTACACTTTCTTCCTTTGAGGGTTCGTTAAGTATTGCATCACTGTCCTTTGACATGGAATTTTGCTACAGCCGAATTTGAGAGCTGCCAAATTTCACTCCTTTTTATTGCTTTGATCTTTTTGCCTGGATGCCCAGAGAATGTTTTTAAATCTTTACATCTCACGAATTTACTTGACTGTGTCTCAGCGTTGACCATTCTAGGTCACTTCTTACCGCATGGTGTGAACTTTTGACAGAGGTATTTGTCTTTTTCTATTTAAATAAAATTTTATTGAGTTACCTGCCTTCAATATTTTTCCTTTTCCATTTCTTACTTTCATCTTCAGAGACTCCAAATATGCAAATGTTGAATCCTTTCAGCGTTCCTCTCTAGTTATAATGCTGTATCTAAACCCGCATCTATTTTTTTACAGTTACATTCATGTGCGTGGCTTCTCTCCTTTCTTTCTCTGTGTCCATTACCGTGTTCTCCCTGGGGCGTGTTCTCCATTGTGCTTCTTACAGCGTTGTCTTCATTTCTGTGTTGCCTGTGTGTCTGTTTCCCACCTCTCTCCTGAGATCTGACCCTGCCTGGTTTGTCTTCTCTTACTATCCAGACATCACTTCTCCAGGTTCGTATGTCTTTGTTGAACTCTTTATTTGCAGATGTGACTGCTTTGTTTGGGTTTCTTTTTCCTTTTTTTTTTTTTTTTTTTTTCAGTAGTAGCATATTTGGTCATACTTTTCATCTACCTTATGGAAACATTTTTCTGGTATATGTTCATCATTTGTTAGTCTGTTTTGATGTCCTTTTGCTCCTTTTATTCTTAAAGTACCTTTGTGTTGATCTAGTACTGGCTCGCCTTTTCCTTAGTCATCACACAATCCTGGACCAGTTGTTTGCAGGAAATGCCTTTACTGGAGGGAGCAGTGTTCTTTGTGGTAACAGGGAGGCTCGGATGTATCCACAAAGCCATCTGTGACGCCACCGGGAAGACACCTCCTGCAAACGTGGCCGTTGGTCCCATTCTTTACGGAGCTCCCCTCCTCTGATTCTCTTTACCAAATCCTTTCTGTGACAGTCTCTGCTCACATCTCTCGTTAACCCCGTTCCCACAGCCACTGTTGCAAACAAAGGATACAATTTCTGGGCTCCGGGTGTAATCCCTCCCCTGCAGGCAGGGCTGGTGCTTTCCTCAGACAGCTGCCTTCTCACCCTCGTCCATGCTTCTCCCTTCTTGCTTCATTTCTCTCTGGTCTCAGCGACTCTGGTTGACCCTTAACACATATTTGAGGATCTGCGAATTATACGTGTCTCCTAACTTTACCAAAAATAATTCCCAGGGCTTTGTTTCTTGAATGTTGCTTTTGTCATGTTGATAATTTCCAGAATGACTAGCGTAAGTGCGGACTTATGAAGTCATATTCCTTCCAGAGCTGACAGAGCCCTTCATCTCTCTCCTCTCCCCTGGCCAATCCATACTTTATGTTGGTGTCAGGTGCTCATCTTTTGAAACACTGGCCTTTTAGTGATCAGTTCACCTCTCTACTCAAAAGTGTACAGCAAGGTCAAAGGATGCTGTGCTCCCATCCTTTAACCTGTCCTGCAAGGCTGGCTGGCATGTGGCCCGAGCCTACACTTTCCACATCCGTTCTCACCACCCAGCTCCTGCACGTGTGTTCCCCATTTAGTTCTCTCTTTCCAGCCTCTTTATTGTGTGCATGTCATTTCCTTCATGCAAAACACCCTCCTCCCCACTTTACATGAATTTATCCCACCACTGAACCCATGGCTGAAAATCCTTTTGATCTTAATCCTTAACTCCTATAATATTTTTCTACACTTACCTTTGAGACGTTGTCTTTCTCCCTGACACTATAGTTATTATATTCACATTTCTTGTCTTCCCTCCTAGCAGGAAGGCTCCAGAGAAAATGATCCTACCTGATATGTCTTGATTTCCCACAAAACATCCAGCACAATAAAAATACTCCATAAATACGTGTTGAATGAATGAGGTCACTCTCCAGACTTAAAAAGGGTAGGAATAAACACTGCTTTAAAGATGAGTAATTCTGCTGAGCTTGGGGACATCATCATTCCAAGCGGTGGGGCAGTGGGAATTTACTGGAGTTTGGCCTTTTCATAAAATAAAAATTTTTAAAGGGACCACTTATCATCGAAGGTGCCAACTAGTTGAGATCTAGCTATCCGTGGCTTTGCAGGTCTACGTCTGTGACTCTTTGGCAAGATTCTTCCTGCTTCCCTGGGTGTGCCGTCTCCCGCCCACCCCTCCACCACCTAATCCTATCAGGGCCCGCCCATCCTTCCCTGAAACTCTCCCAACCTCCCGGGACTCAGGATTGGACCATCTTATAAATCCTTAGAGCAAATCTGTTGACATGACACTCTAAACAGAGATTACCTTACTCCACTAACATATGGAAATGACCAAATTTTTTATCTTCCCAAGTAGACTGGATTCTTTGAGGACAGGGACCATATCTTACATCTTTTCTCTTCAACTCTAATAACTGAATCATGTCCAATAATACTAATAGAGGCTTCCAAGAACCTTAGTCAGCACAGCCTTGCAGACCACTTCCCCAGAGAGAATGGCCGCATGAAATTCAGTCCCAACATCTCAGACACACACAGGTCTGGTATCCTTTCTCAAAGAGATGTCTACCATCACCTTTTTCTCTCTGGCCTTTGATCTTGAAGACTCAGGGGTGAACTAACCCAAGCCTTGACCACCATGTAATGGACATAAACACCTACAAGGTTATCCTGTGCTGGATTCTAGTAAATCAAAGTATGCCAGCTGGTCAAACCATTCTGACTACGGACAGGAACGAAGTGGGAGGAGCGGGAGGGGGAAAGCAAGAGATAAGGAAAATTGGAATCAAAAAAAAAAAAAAATAGAAGAATTTATCATTAGAGCAGATGATGAAAATGACCCTTCCTACTCAGGTTATAAAAGATTATAATATATCCCCTTACCGTGTCCCTTGCCAAGGTCCCAGAGAGAAAGAGGGAATTGTAATTGTACAGAAGAACCCAAGACATGAAACTTCATGAAATCAGTACATGGATTGGGAAGCGTTAAGTCATGTGCTCCTGCGCAGTGATACTGGGGCAAAGTTTTCCAGGGATAGAAAGAAAAATAAAGCCAAACTCTGAGTGCCACCTAGTGGAGAGATCTGCCCCTGCACTGGGCTCCTCCAAAGGGAGAGGCCCGGTGGAAGGCCGACTGGACTTGACCATCTGCTCCTGTCCCCACCCCGATCTCATCCGCGATCTCATACCACTTCCCCAGCACATGGGAACTGGGGGACGTGACCCTAGTCCCGGCCCCCTGAGGACTCTTGCTATGAGCAGCAGGAGATGCAGAGCAGCGACAGAGGGAGAGGGTTGGTGAGAGGGACAGGGCGGTGGCGTCAGCACACAGCATAAACATCCGAACCTGCACACATGCAAGCCACCCGACCCTTCACCTGTCACCACCTCCTGCAAAGGGGGAGACATTACACTCTCCCTTCTTAGGACATGATTGCCTTCAGGATTTCCCTGTGTCCTTGCAGATTGTTGTAAATGGACTTTGTAAATCCCGGGTGGGTGGCTGTAAGGCTAAGGCAGGGAGAAGTGCCCAGTCCTGGTACCGGCAACTTCCTAAGGATCTCCCCGCAAAAGCGGTATTCTTCATTCACTTAACTTTCTATCCTAGCCTGTGACAGAGAATTCAGCTGGTGCGAGTTTGCACTGCTCAGCGAGCTGGCAAGAAAGGCCGGCACTGGACGCCTGGGTTCAGTCCTCAAAGCCTTTCAGCCTAGCAGCCGCCATCCCGGATGGGCTCCTTGGGGAGGGAATCGGGGAGGCAGCATTCATCTTCCTGACAGAACGGCCCCCGAGGAGGCTGCCTGTTTTTGAGCTGGCACCGCAGCTGAGCAGGAGGGGACTTGGAGCCCGGCCCTGCCTCAGTGATTTTGCAAAGGGACAGGTTTTCCTCGCCACATCGACCGGGCGGAGGTCACTGATGGGGCAGGAGCACGGGGCTGCGGGCCCCGCAGCCGGACAGGGGTCTCGGCAGAGGCCAGGCTTGGCAGAGCCGCGTGCTGTTCACGCCGGAGGCTCGGTGAGCTGTGGCTGCTGGCTGCCTCCCATCTGGACAGCTAGACAGGCGGGGTCTGCAGTCAGGGCAGCATCCGAGGCCGACGGACCTGGGTGGGCTCCTGGCTCGGCCACGAACCAGCCCTGTCATCTTTGTTCCCTTAACCTCTCTGGCTCTCACAGTTTTCATATATCAAATGGAGATAATATTGCTTTCCTCATGGGGTGATTATAAGAACTCACGAATGCAAGCACCTAGCATGACTAGACTCCCTTGACAGTTGTCCCCTCTGGAGAATGAGATGAAAGCTGTTTGTTTGCGTATGCATAGGTTTCCAAACTTTTCTTCTTGCACATTCATTGTAACAATGAAAACGTTATTTCTTTGGGCATCAGAACATTTTTTAAAAGAATAAAATAATACAATTACTTTCATTTGTATTATTTAAAATAATTTGCACATACCTGCCAAGTAGTCACAAGTTTTTCTTTCATTATTTTAAAGCTAAAATGTGTTGTCTCTCTAAAGCATGAATACAATTGGATATTCACAAACTGGAAAATATTTTTGCAACCAATTTTATGTTTTGTCCGGATAATACTCTGCAAGTAAATAAAATCTTGCCATTGATGGATTCCTCATTTTCTACAAAGCAGGCTTTTTTTTCCCCCTCGCTTAGTAATAACAGAAACATTTATCAAGCAGTTGAATGTGTTTATCAGTGGTCTGTTTTTCGTGTATTTTCTAAATTTATCTTCAGCATATGAGCAGAATTCACTGTTCTTGGACCCACCACCACAAGTGATACAGAATAGATCCATCACCCTCCAAAATTCCTTCATGCCATCCCTTTGTGGTCAATGCCTTCCTCCCTCTGGACCCTTGGCGACCACAGGTCTATCCTCCATCCCTGTAGTTTTTGCTTTTTCCAGAATATTATATAAATGAAATCATATATTATGTATCATTTTTGGGTGTGGATTTTTTACTTAACCTTTGAGCTCCATCCATGCTGTTGTATGAGTTAGCAGTTCATTCCTCTTCACTGCTAAGTAGACATTAGAACTATTTTAAGAGACATATCTGACAGTTCCCCTGCACCTTCTTTTCTAGCTTGATATAGAAGCAAATGCAAACTGTCTAACAGAATCCAAGAGAGATGTATTTACAGGCATGCTGTGCTGAGGGTATCCAGGTGGAAGCAAAAGAATGGTCCTCAGGGATGCTACCATCCCATTGGCTGGCTAGCATCAAAGCAGCTGCATCACTCAAGTAAGGACAGCAGGCTGTTTCTCATGCTCAAAAAACTAACACAGGGTTTGGAGAAAAGGAAGATCAATGAAGTGTCAAAGGCATCTTCACGGAATAAGCAAATTTGAGGTGAGCTTTAAAGTAAGGAAGTTCGGGGCAAGTGGAAAGGACTCGAGAGTGAACAAGATGAGCCAAGACTGGAGAACAGGGCAGGGAACCTGTGCTTGAGGCAAGATGGGACCTGGGATCTAAGGAAAGAAGGGAGTTGGTGTGGCTAGCATTCGATTAGCAAAGGGAGACTGGCACTAAGTGAAATGAGGAAAGTGACCAGAGACCAGATCAGGAGGGCCACCAGGCCACTGGAGGGGCATTAGATTTACTCTAAGTGTGATGGGAACTGCGGGAGAGGGCCAGGGGAGGGACTCCATCACATGTAGATACTAACAGGCTCATTCTGGCTCTTCTGCAGGGAACATTCTGGAGGGTCAGGGGTAGAAGCAGGGGGCCAGGTGGGAGGCCTTCATGAATAATGCAGGTGATGGATGATAATGACTTTTGCCAGAATGGTAGGGTAGAGGTGGTGACAGGTAGTCAGAATCTGGACATACTTTGAAGGTAGAGCTAACGGAATTTGCTGAAATAAGCAACCAGAAGGATGAAATTGTCATTCCTTGAGATGGGAAGATTGAAGGAAGAGCAAGTCTGGGGCACAAAATCAGTAGTTTGGTTTGGGATGCGTTAGGGTGAAGCTGCCTCTTAGACAGCCCCTGTACTGATGTTGAGTGGAGTGTTAGATGTCTGAACCGGGAGGAGGCTGGGACTGGGATGGGTAGGGTGTGTTTTGTGTATAGATGAGCAAACAGAAGTACACATAAGATGGGTCAAAGAGGACAAAGAGTGATGGGGCAAGGCCATGAGGAAGCCCCGCCGTGGTCCAGGTGCACAGAGATAGAGGTCTGGGCGTGGAGTCAAAGGAAAAGAGCCTCTGAGAGATTATTCAAAGGATGAATCTCTGGCCGTGAGGATGAAGACAGATATTCCCTGGGAAAATCTTGGATGACTTCAAGACTACTGTTACCTTCCTAGAAATAATGATTAATGGATCTTGTTTAAGCTTGATTGCAGAAATACTTTTTACAACTGGTAAAGGTACACATTTTATATCATCAAAAAGGAACGAGTTCAATTTTTTTGGCCTCAGTAGAAAGGACCTCAAACTTTCGTTTTGTGATATTTTATCATCAAATGGCTCTGTGCATTCGACTCCAGTGCCTAAAAAGCTCCTTCTCCGGCTTTCCTCAGAAACATCTTATCTTGAATAGTCCAAATCTGTAAACAGCCTCACATTGTTTCCAAAGTGGGCAGCAAGCAGAGCAGGAATAAATTCAAATTTAAAAACCTGAGTTGACTTCCCTGCTTTTATGAAAATAATTGAATCTTTCAGCCTTGATGATTCATAAGCCTTCAAGGTCACCACCCTAAATATCAAGGTCTTTGTCCTCCATGAAAAGAAACAGTGTTCCACTGAGCCTAGAATTTGTACTCTTTGTGAACTGTTTATTTGTATCTTTAAAAATTCTCTTTTCTTGCTAATTCTGTTTTTTAATAATTCCCTGAGGTGATGCACATTCTTTCTCCTAAAGGAGGACTTTCCTTAAGTCCCTCATCTCAGGGCATGGTCCACCAACCATCCAGTCACCAGAATTGAAGCCTGAGAACCATCCTCTGCCTCCCCCAGTATCTCAACCACCTCTCACCGTCTGCCTCCTCAGTGATCCTCTGGTTCATCCCCTCCTTTCCATCCCCCTTTGCCACCATCTTTGCTGAGCCTCTCCCACCTGGACGGCTGTCACAGCATCAAAACTGGTCCCCTGATTCTCATCTCCTGTCTGCTAATCCAGCCTCCACTGCCGTCACAGCGGTCTTACACAAGCATAGTCTTGTGTCAGATCTGCAGCAATTTCCCAGCACTCTTAAGGATAAGGTCCCAACTCCGCAATACGGCATTCCCAGAACCGCCTATGGTTCAGTTTTCTTCTCTAACCTCTTCTCCTGCCAGAATGTCTAATTGTCTCAGACCTCCCAGCTGAGAACCTGTCCCACTGTCCCTAAGCAGCCCCGGTCCCTGTTGCTTCTGTGCTTTATACAAATGCTTCCTCTGCTGTGACCACCCTATTTCCTCTCCCTCCGAAGGTCTTTATCATCCTTCATGACCTAACTCAAGCACCAGTCCCTGTGGCCCGTCTCCCCGCCATGCCCCACCAGCGCTGAGCTGGGGGCTGCTAGTCTCCTCACTCCCACAGCACTCTCGCCTTCCTTGCATCCCAGTCCCCCTCCCACCGAGTCACAACTATTGGGCTACACGTGTGTGTGCGCGCGCGCGCTTAGGCGTGGGGGGAGGGGCGCACATGCACAGACAAGCACAGACACACAGTTTGCATTAGCCCTGCGCCCAGCACAGTGCTGGCACCAAGTGAGCGTTCACAATTTTTTTTTAATTTAACTAATAGATTCATGAGCCAGAAATTTTAGGGTTAGGTTCTGACAATTTGACACGTGACTATGAGGAGCTAAAACCATACAAAATTAGATTTCCCCTTTAAACTTGAAAGGGAGCCACTCGGTTTTTTCCTTCTACAAAGCCCTTCAGTTAAAACTTCCCACGTAAGAACTTCTATAGAGAGAATAAAGCCAGAACCCCTGGCAGACGTATGTGAACTCTGCCCGTCACCAACCAATGGCATAAGCAGCTGTTTTTAGGGTGTCACTTTGGACTCTAGGAACAAATCAACTTTCGTAGTCTTCACAATCCCACCTGCTCATAGGTAAAGCAGTTTCTCTGCATATACCTGTACTGAAGCTTCACAGAGTGAGTGCTTCCCCAAAACCCTAGGGTCTGGTCCACCCTGGCACAGAGCCTGTTCGCCCCCATAGGTGGAGAAGGCATTGCCTTCTCAATGCCTTGAAGGAATCTAAGTTATATATGCAATATGAGTTGGAGAGACCCTAGGAAAGCCGTCTTGTCCGCCAGACGTCTTACCACCCGAAAGCCATAATCCTTGATCTCCGTGAACAGAAATATCCCAATTGGGGTCCCACATCAGCCTTCTAACAGCAACTATTCCTAGGAGGGGGCAGGATGGTCAGCCTCTCCAACCCCCAGTGTAGACCACTCTGTCCGAGACAAGAGACAAGTGGTCCTTGGAGCACGAAGGGAACTTTGAACAGAAAGGACAGACTTCACCACCATGCTGTCCCTTTTGTCACTCGTAGGTGTCCCTAGATTGGGGATCTGCAATAGCCTTTCCATCCCCTGCTAAACAGAAAGGATGGGAGTTTTTGTTTTGTTTTGTTTTGATAACCACAACCCTCCCACGACTTCTGCCAAAGTCCTGGCCAAAGTCAGAGTCTGAATAAGCTTTCAAGACCATAGGACTCAAACCTGGCTGAGGACGTCCCCAGCCTGGTTGAAGTACATGCAACCAATGGCAAATAAAACAGCTGCATGGTCTCTTTCGAAAGCGTGATTGTTCTTGGCAGTTCCATGAAACTGTCACTTTCCCCCACGAGGCAGAGCAAGCCTGCTTTTCAGGAAACAATGCTATGCAGTTTCTGTGTGCACAGGATTCTGCTGCAGCCTCTGGGGTTCCCCATAAAGCTGATTTGCACACTGATCTCCAATAATGCCCATGAATAATACATGAATAATGCGCATTTCAAACATGGCCTGAATAACAGTTTAAATAGAAATAGATGGTGTTATGGCATACCGTCCAAGGGAAGGGGTCAAAGTGCATGGCAAACAAATTAAGCAGATGAAGAAAGCGGGGCGGCAGGGGGGATCTCATCAGAGAAATGGGGCATTAATGAAGGGGCGTGCTCAGTGGGAACCCACTCAGGGTAGCTGAGGCCGTGGTTCTGGGAAAGGTTTTGAGAAGAATAAGGTACTAAAAGCATTAGTGTGAGGATTGGGATGAACCCACAGATGAAACGGGCAGTTCTCGACAAGGCAGGATCTGGGAGAGAGGGGAGCACGAAGGGGAGAAGGGAAGGCGTCCGCTATGTCAGAAAGGATTAGAGATGGCCCCAGGTGACTTCTGAATCCTGGGGAACACCTGCCTACAGCCTAGCACGGTGGGACTTCTCCCGACCGCTTGTGGAAGCCAGTGAACCCGCTGGGTTGCTTGGATTATCAAAATTGGCCCACTGGCTCTCTCTGGATGTGCAGTCACTGCTTCCAGTGCAAGAACAGTATGTCAAATCATCGGGATCACTTAAGCCACGTACTGTCTCTTAAGCATATGCGTTTGCCCTGTCAGTCCTCACCGCGGCTTCCACCTCCAGCCCCCACAAAGGTTCACCACCTCTGCCTCAGCACTGACTTGCTTAAATGCCACGTAGATGCTCTGTTCCAGAAGAGCATAAAGAATAGGCAAGATAGAAAATTAATTAAAAAGTTGTATATACAGAACAGATAAACAAGGTCCTACTGTAAAGTACAGGGAAGTATATTCAATAGTTTGTAATAACCTATAATGAAAAAGAATATATATATATATATATATATACATATATATACACACACACACACACACACACACACATAAAAAACTGAATCACTCTGCTGTACACAAGAAATTAACACAACATTGTAAATCAACTATACTTCAATTTTTAAAAAAGTAGTAAAGCAGAGAGCCCAAACAGATTAAGCCACTTTCCCTTTGGCTTTCTGTGTTGGAAGGTCCAAATTTGACTAGTCACGGGTGATCAGATGAAGGGGACAGGGCCGGGTGTCGAGCAGATGCTAAGCGCCTACGTGGGAGCCAGCAGCCTCAGCCGGGCGCTGAGAAGGACTAGGACCTGGGGATGGTGCTCATGTGCTCCAGCCAGGCTCCCTGCCCGGGGGTCCAGCCAAGCCCAAAGGGAGGAGGGAGTAAGCAAGTACAAGGGCCAGGTGTTCATTTCGGGCGAGGAATAGTAGATGGTGGCAGATGCCAGCATAAGCCTCCCAGGAGCCCTGTGGCCCCCAAGCCCCTAACAAAGGAGTGAGACTCCCTGACATGTACCAGAGTCAGACCCCAAGAGAGGACTGACCACTCTCCTCCCAACTCGAATCCCTTGCTTGAGGTGCCTTGAGGCTCCTGGAGAAAGGCAGACCCCTCAGGGCTCAAGGCTGGAGATAAGAGCCGGGCAGAGAACACATCCCCTAGAGAGCCCACAATGGACCAAGAGGCAAGATTTCTGCCACGTGCTGTGGGCCAACAGTCTGCTCGGGGCTAGGGACAAAGCACTGTCGCTTAAGGCTTAAAAGTAGGTATAAATAATATTAATCTACTTTTGTTGTCCCCTTTTTAGCAGGAAAAAAAAGAATAAAAGAAGGGAGTTGAAAGGAAGGAAGGAAAGAAGGAAGGAAGGAAGGACAAAAATTTAAAAATAAGCATGAGGATCAGTGGCACCTGGGACCTGGTCTTAGGAACAGGGAGGTGATAGGGAGTGGTGAGGACTGTGGTAAACTCAGAGCTCACCCCGATTGAAAGGAAACTCCTCCAGCTAATTGCTTCTAAGGGTAACAATGGCAGGGCCATCGTTTTCAAAGCTTCTGCTTTTTATAGAAAAGCAAACAAGTCTGATTTGGTTTTGGTGAACTCTCCCGATTTTTAAATGTTGACTCCTCTACAACAGGCCAACCCAAACATTCAGCAGGTGGGACTCAACTCTTGAGGAGCCAATATGCAGCCTTGGCTTGAAATGGTCTCATGGAAGGTTCTAGACGTCAGAGCGCAGGGCCACACAGATCCCAGGATTCCAGATCCTGGGCCTCCTCCACAGCGTGGCAAATGCCTCACAGCAATTTCACATTCCTTGTCTGCTTCTGCCTCGTAAACTGATTGGGCATTTTACCTCAGCTTTTGCTAAGCTGAAGACCTGTCTTTCGAGAAGGACACTGGACTAGGTGACCTCACAGGTCTTTCCTGAATCTAATTGACAACCCCCACCTCGAAATTATGAGAATAATGGCAGCATAACAATGATTAAGGCAATGATGCATTAAATACTTCATTTCCAGTGAGTTCTTTTGTGCTATCGAGTTTAAATTACTCAAAGTATCCTATCATTTCATTTATGTAGGAAAAATTACCCATGAATTACACACTCTGGGTAAAATATACGCCAGACCGGCTTATCTCTCCATCCATTTTTTTGATGCTTGTGCCGGAGATTATAGACACACTTAATGACCAGTGGCATTTTGCTTTACTGGCCATAAATGTTACCCATGGGGTGCGCACGTGCAGAACAAGACAGGCGGGATGAAACGGCCACCATTCCTGCTCATTCCTGCTCTGTGTCTCACCAGATGAGCTCAGGGTGGCTCTGAAATGGGCATGGTTCCCCAGAAACTGACACTCCAGACAGAGAGAGAAAGGATCCTCGATATTAGCAGAGAAGCAAGAGCTAATTTAGGAACAAATTCAGCAGGAAGAGAGGTGAGAACTTCCAGGGAGACGGACTCTTTCGGCAGAGGTGACGGAACCAGGCTCCTGGGGAGCTGAGTCGTATCAGAAAATGCAGGGAGAGGGACAGAGGGTGAAAATTCAGTTCCTAGCTTTAGATTTCCAGGTTTTATCTCCCTTTGGCAGCCTGGAGAATGGGTGTGTGTGGGGAAGGCCATGAAGGAGGCGGGAGGAAGACGAGGACAACCCGGACCCTGGACTTGTTTTCTGTCCCCAGGTGGCCCTGGCATCTTTTGCCTCAGGACCCAACACTGTGGCCAGGGTGCTAGCTGCACAAGATCAGGCTGGCACATGGCAGCGCTGGAACTGCACGAGGGTCTCTGCACTTTGTAGCACCTTCTGCCAGATCCCATCTCTCCAGGAACAGCGGCTGGAGGGCAGGGTTTTGAAGACTCCTCTCAGGCACGGTCTGCAAGTGGGCCTGCTGGGGGCACTTGGCACCTGGCCACAGGAGGTCAAGGAGAGGAGCCCCTCTTTCCATCTACCTAAAGGTCTGAAACTCTCTCTCTTCTAAGCCAGTTCAGGCAAGACAATTGAAGTTATGCTGGCGAGGAGGCGCTATAGGGAGCGGGAGTCACGACGGAGAGGCGGGGTGGGAAGGAAGGTAGAGAAGGCGGGAGGCGGATCCCATTTGGAAATAAGGGGAAGGCACGAACTTGCAGATCTCTCCAACTGAGCCCAAACCCACCCTAAAGCAGCCCCAGCTGGGTGCCCGGGGGTCTGTGAACAAACGCGAGGAGGTGAGTGAGATGACAGCTCCCTGTCCTTAATGCATTCACCCCAAGGTGCTGGTGGGCATCTGTTCCGTAATTAACTAGGCTCTCCCCACCATGGCTCTCCGCCTTCCCCTCCGCCCTCCCCTCTGGTTGCTGAATGTGCCATAATTGCTCCCTGCGTCTCCAAGGAGCCTTCTGGAAGGAGTTTACCATTCTTCCCCTTCCTCCATCACTCTCATTCTGGGCTGGGGGCAGCCGTCCCTGGCTGGGGTGGGGGTGTTTGGGGGGCTGGGAACACCCCGTTTCCAGGGGCCACTGCAGTATCCCACGCTGCATACTGCAGTTCATCAACACAACATCTGTCCCCCCTTCTCGGGCACCCGGGAGACTCAGTGGGGCAGCCAGGAAGAAGGGGCATCGCAGGGTGTCTGAGAGGGACATTCTCCACCTGCAGATCGACAATCTATATCACGCTGTCTGACAGCACGATCTGATGTGCCCACGGGTTGACAATCGCTGCAGTAATGAACACAGGTGGGACTGCGTGGCACACAGAAAATGCTGAGAATGCCTCGCCAACGATTATATTATTAATGTTGACAAGAGTCATGAAAATAACATCATTCATTCTAGATGAAAGAGCAAGGGACGGTGTCTTTCTGGCTTATCATTTCTTCTCAGAAGCTGTCTCCATGTGTGGCACACACCAGGCATTCAACATATATTTTCTGAAGAGACAGTTCACTGCTTCGTCACAGACTTCACAGAAGTTGTCTCCAAGTATCACAGCACTCATGAGGGGTAGGTAATAGCATCTCTATTCTAAGATGAAGAAAACTGAGACTCAGAGAGGTTGAGCAACTTGCCTAACGCCACACAGCCAGTAAGAGACAAAGTCAGGATTTGAACACAGACCACTGATTCCAAGGCTGTGGTCTTCCTGTTGTGCCATGCTGCCGGGTAACTTCCATGCATGAAAGGTGTCAGTACGTCCCTGAAAGTGGGTTTGCTCCTCTTTCTCTCCACAATGTCCTTATTTGACTAACTCTCACTCGGTGCTTGAGCTTAAAGACTCAGTGAAAAATGCCCATTAATCTATGACTCTTTGATTAGCGTGAATCATATTTTCTCTGTGTCACTACTGCTTTTCAAAAATACCTAGCCTGTGGTAGGTATTCAATAAACACTGGGTGAATTTCTGTTTCACAGAGACCACTCCTGCGATTTGGAGGTGGAACTAACTCACTCTAGGTGCTACAGCTGGGAAATTTAAGAACCACAATCCAAATCAGCGCTTCGACTGTGAGTTCAGGGACCTTTCCACTAATCTATGTACCACTGAGCATCGCGTACCCCATTTCATATTATGTAACAACCAGAGTTCTACAATTGTGCTTATTTCCACTTTTTCTGACAATATCTTAATATATATACCAACTAATCATCATAAACTTGAGCCATTTCAGTTTTTATTATAATGAAAGTGATGCAAGCTTGTTACAGAATATCAGAAAGGAACACAAGAGAAAAATTAAATCAATAATCGCAAAACATTTAAAATGAATATTTTCTTCCAATATGTTTATGCCTTTTGACATAATTTAGTTTCCAGTTGTAATATAACTTGGGGTTCTAGTTTTTTTTTAACATAATATTATAATAAAAACATTTCTCTGTTTACTTCAACAATTTCAATAATTTCCCTATTCACTGAGTGACTTAAAATTGTCATTTTATATGCTCAATACTCATTTTTTAATGACTAAAACCTATCCATTGTATGGAGTATGGACTGTAAATTAAACATTCTGCCCAATCTTAGATAATTTTTCACTATTAAAAATAATAGCACAGTGAACATATTTTTTCCCCTAAATTTCTGGACAATTTTTAGGGTAGTTTTTCTATGAGAGAAATTATAGAGTCAATGGGTATGAATATTTTCAAGGTTCTTGACATAGATTGTAAATTGCTTTCCAGATGAGTTGTGCTGATTTTTTTCCCCCACTCACAGTGATTTGGATTTACCATCATTTTAAATTTGATAATTTCTTTAAAATACACACACACAACCGTCATGTTTTGAACTGCGATATGAAAACAGACTTAGAGATGGAAATACCCCCTCCCCCCTCTTTTACATGTTAGGAAATAAAGGTCTGGCCAGTTCAATGGTCTGCCCAAGGTCACAGCCATCTGGGGGGATGAGCTGGGCTAGAGCCAGATCCACTGACCCCCACTTCCCCACACTATCTCCCAGGGACCTGAAAACAATTTTACAATCTATTTATCTGTTCAACGGCAGTGTTGCACAGTTGCCATCACTTGACATCTTAATTTTGATCTTATCTTCAAGGGAAGCAGCTTTTGAAATATCTGGACCTGGCAAGTAACAAATTTCCCTTCTATGGTGAGAAAAGGGTATTTCCTGATAACACTCTTCTACCTGCCAGGGTTCGGCAGGGAACCTTGTATGCACTTATCACTGCCTCCTCTTGGCTCAGGCTTCTGGAACTCTGTTAGTCCTGCCTGACATGCACGTTGGCAGCTTGCGCTGCATCATTCCTGTGGGCCTCTGCTTCCCCATCCCTGCTCAGCACGACGGCAGCCTACCTCATTTCCAACCTCGGGCCAAGCACAAGTGTTGCTCCTGCCCATCTGCCATGTCGGCCAAATATCCTCTGATTGCTAAGTAATTCCAGGCTCTTCCCAGGAGGACTGAGTGAGCTGCAAGTTCAGCTTCTCCTCCAAGGCTCTGCCTGGTTCTCAGACTCTATAAAAGCCATACTTCCTACCAGGGCCAGGATGGCCCTTCACTGGGCCCACCACTCACTTAATGGGTAGCCTATACTGTGCCATGGGAGGCGCAAAGTCCATCCCCACATAGTCTCCTAGGGGACATTCCAACACCCAACTGCTCCCCTCCAATTCAGGCTACAGACTGTGGCCATGCAAATCATCCTCCAGTACTGCTCACATCAACTTAATTCTCTGCTCAGAAACCTTTCTCTGACCACAGGCTGAAAGGGGCTGGCTTGGCTTTCAAGCCCCTCCTTATATTATTACACTTGCCTTCCACGCATTACTCAAGTTCACTGTATGCCAGCCTAGCTAGGAAAGGCTTACAAAGGAAGAGGAGCAGCAGAATGAGGCAAGTAAGTAATGGGTGGAGTGAAGATTGGACTGAGCTTAGATGTAGGAAAAAAGCATGTCTGAGACATAGTAAGGGGCTTGTACGTATAAATGTGTAAGCCAGAATTAAAGCCGGATGGAATCAACAGATGAATGAATGAATCATGAATACATAAGTGGAAGTTAACTGTAATACCTGAGGATGGGCACACATACACATTTGTCACACAAATTGGCACCTTTAAAATCAGGATATGGGCATGTAGTCATCCAACTGGGAGTTTTGCAGGACACTGAATATGGGAAATTATCAACAAATATTGATCAATAAATGAGCTTGATAGTTTTTTGCAGAAATGCCCCCAAGACTAAAATTGCAAAGCTTGAGCTCTATAGTCAGAACAATCCATTTAATCCTTGGCCAGCCAGAAACAATTCTACATTTTTTTCCCCATGGCAAAGTGTACATCCATAGACGGTCACTGCTAGTCACCTGTGACATCCCCGTGACCAGTCTCAGATCTGTGAAGCAGAGGGAGGCTTGAATGCCCAGCTAAACCATTTAATAGCCAAGAGGAAGTTTGAAGCTTAAGATGCCAGACATCTCTTGATCACCAAATAATATGCACTAAAAATACCCATGGAAGAGTTATGTCTACTGGGCATTTGAAGACGCCTATGTGCTCTCTAATTTGAGGCTACTGGGGAAATGTGACAATGTCATTTACCCAGAGTTCTTATGGATGGAGTATCCATGCCAAGTGGCCTAAGAGCTGCTGGTGGAGCATCAGTTCCTTTTTTACCCTCTCCTTCTACATGCACGTCTGTGCTTTGTAATTGAATCTAAATATGGCACTGGGGTATTTTTAAAATCTAGAGATTGGAAACACTTATTGGAAGAGGCTGGTTTACAGGTTGGGGGCTTGGCATTGGCCGCAGCAGAGGGGCCTGGAGAATATGGCAGAATGAAGGCTTCCCAGAAGCAGAGAGACAGTGGAAAGGGCCAGGCTTGGCCTGAGAGCCTTAGCATCAGCTGCTGCAACCTGGCAAACGGGTAAGTAATTTTTTCACAGCCAGCAGTAAAATGAAACTTATGGAAACAATAAAGTAAATGTTCTGCCTAGCCAGTGAGTCAAATTAGAGAAGAATAGATGTTTTCAACCAGGCCTGAAAAATCAGTGCAGCTTGGCGGTCTAAGGACAGCCAGGAAGTTTATAGTATTTCAAGTTCTGAGTTAATGAACAGTAGAGGTTGGCAAACTATGGGCCGGGGCCAAACGCAGCCCACTGCGTTTTTCGTAGGCTCACCAGAGAAGAAAGGGCTTTGCATTTCTAAATGGATGGGGAAGATATCAAAAGAAGAAGAATATCTCATGACATGTGAAAATCATATGAAATGTGAATTCCAGTACCCATAAGTAAAGGTTTATTAGAACACAGCCACAAAGTTTTCTTTACACAGTGTCTTAGGCTGCTTTCCTGCCACAATGACAGGGCTGAGCAGTTGCAAAAGAGACCACGTAGCCTGCAAAGCATAAAATATTAATTCACTATCTATCACTTTCTGGAAGTTCCCCAATGTCTAATAGACATGCTCAGAGAAGATTAGTTCAGGGCGCATTCCTTACGGTCAAGGCAACATGTAACTCAGTACAAGGCACAAGCTTGAAGTTCAAAGAGAGTTTGGAAGACTCCTGGTCCAGCCTTTTGCTCTGCAGAATGCCCTGCAGAAGCTGCACCGGAGTGAGGACTCACAGCTTCCAAGAAGCCTAGCCCTTCCTCAAACACCTCAGCTCTACCTGTTATGTTTCTGATATTGAACTAAAACAATCCTCACCCGTCTTATACAGATGAGATATAAGCTTTCTCACCTATAAACTTTCTCAGCACGGAGAGGGCATTAGCCACAATCCTTCTTGATCCAAGGGGGGACACCTGCCTCCCCTCATGGGTCAGCACTTTGTATTAAGGGACTTTTTCACATACAGTGTCCCATTTTGCCTTCATAACATCTCCCAGGGACAGGCCCTCATTCCTGTTAGAGGTGAGGAATCCAAGGGTTAAGGGTGTGGTCGGAACTGTGTCTCCCCAAAGTGCATATGTTGAAGCCTTAACCCTTAATCAACTGTTGAAGCCTTAACCCTTAATCAACTATCTTCAGAGATAGGATCTTTAGGCAGCTAATACAGGTTAAATGAGGTCATTCATGGCAGGGTCCTAACCTGAAAGGACTGGTATCCTTGTAAGAGGAGGAAAAGATACCAGTGATCACTCCCTTTTTCTTTCTATGCCCAGATGACACAGGAAGGAGGTGGCCATCTACAAGCCAGGAAAAGAGCCCTAGTCAGAAACCAGCCCTGGTGGCACCTTGACCTTAGACTTCCAGTCTCCAGACCTGTGAGAAAACAAACGTCTGTGGTTTTAGCCACCAAGCGAGTGGTACGTGGTTCGGTTATGGCAGCCCGAGGAGACTGAGACAGTGCATAAGGTTAAATGACGTATTCAAAATGAGTCAGCTCACCAGAGGCAGAACAGGGACCCATCACTCCCTGCACAAATATTTATTAAGCACCTACTATGTGTGAGGAGTTTTATGGAGGAGACTGGTATTAGTCAAAGACCCAATCACACCAATACAAATAGAACTACAGATATGTGAAGGGCATCACAGAGATGCATGTGCTATGAGATGTAAGTAAGATGAACTGGCTCACTCGGGGTGGTCAAAGGAGGCTACCTGGAGACACAATTGGACTGAGATCTGAGAGGTGAAGGAGGGGAGGGAACATCAGAGAGATGTCATTACAAAGACCCTGTGGTAGCAGGGAGCATACGGCGTTCAAGGAAATGAGAGAAGGCCCACCTGGCTGGACCAGAAAGACGAGGGGAATGACATGAGAGGAGGCTGAGAAGGTAAGAATTGGTCAGACTTTTTACGGCCTTTTGAGACATTTCAAGTAACTGTGGCTTTATTTTAAGAGCATTGGGAAGCACTAAAGTGCTTTCAACATGAGAATAACTCTTTAAGGCTTCTAGTTAAGGAAGATTACTCTGGCTGCATTGTGGAAAACTTTGGAGAATGTCAAGGGAGCTGCAGGAAGACTAGCCAAGATACTGTTGAGTAGATAAAATGAGAGGGGCTTGTCCCTTGGACCACCGAGGCTGTTTTGAAGATGTAGAGAAGGAAATGGTTAAGAGAGCTATTTATGAAGTTAAATCATCAGGATTTGTGACTGATGTGGTAGGAGGTTGGAAGGAAGATGTCAAGTATGTCTGCATGATTCCTGTACATTTAATAGAATGAGTGAGATTAGGATGACATTTACCGAGATGTGAAATAGAACAAGAAGATGTCAATGCTCTTCAGGCAAAGGCCACCAGAAACATACTTGCAATTTAACAAAGTTAGGTGTGCTAACTTGTTGTAACAGGGAGAATGCACACAATGGGGAATTGTAGAGGACCTCAAAAAGAGGGTGTTAGAAGGGACAGGTTATAGAACGTGGGCTTCTCTTAGGAGATTTGGGGATTCTACAAGGATATGGGGCTTTGCGCTGCTGTGGATGCTGTTGGGAAGTGGGGGTTGTTCATCCTTCTTACTCAGAAGGCCACCAAGATGCAGTGAGGCTAAAGCTGTGATTGATAAAGACAGGGACCTAGGTTACCAAATGTAGGCAACGAAAACATGTCCCAAGTTCCAAATGGTGTTCTCTTGAGATACAAATGGAGCCTAATTATGGATGTCCGTAGGTACAGCCAGAAGTGTTTGCTCCAGCATAAATTTCCTCTTGGCCAGCTATGAAGAAATTAAGGGCTATGTGATTAGCCAAGACAATGTTAGCTAATGAATTTAAATTTAAACTGGTTTGTTGGGTTTCCAGAGCAGAGGCTGCATCATTCATGGTATCTGATAGAGTGAGAAGTAAATTGCCAACCACCTTTTCTACTTGCATCATCCCTGCTCTGGATTGCAGCTTGCATAGCAATGCAAGAAGAGGCAGTCAGTTCTCCCTCTTGGGAGTTCTCCCAAGCAGCCTGTACTTGCCTATTCTGGAAGGTATCTGAGTATTCTTTTCAGGGAATCTCATAAATCCATGGCCTGGTGCCTCCTTTCCTCTGGCTGACAAGGAGGACAGGGTGAGCGCAGGAAGGGAATGTCATTGCCAAGAAAAGCAGGCAGTGACCCTCTTGTTGGAGAAGGGCTGACTGAAGCTGTTTCAATTCGGGGTGAATTTTGCTAAAATTATCCCCTTTGAAATTATATATTCGAGTTTAATGTTTCAAACCCCTGATTGATTGCTCAAGTTAGAGCTGTGATAACAGTGGTTGGTGTTCTTCAAGAAGCTGAAAATGCCAGCTCTTGGGAAAAATGACAGTTCTTTGAGAAATAATCAGGTTCACTGCACATCCTTCTTCAACGGAGAGATTATTGCTGTGTTCACAAAATCACCTGAGATGGTCTTTCCCCCTAGCATGAAGGTCCTTCACTACTAACTAAAGATTCTATGAAAAAAAGAGAAGGCATTTCATTTCAACTTCCTGTTGACGTCCATTGCCCTTTCACTAGCCATCTCATCACCAAAAAAAAAAAAAAAAAAAAAAAAAAAATTTTGCTTGAAAATAAAGTCCTTCATATAGTTTGAACATTTCTTTTTTGAAAAGCAGAAAATGGGTTAGATGACTTTTCTGTGTCCCTTTGTGCCTTTGGCATTCCAAGATTCCTGATCTGGTAATAGAGAAAAATACATAATACGACACCATTTCTGCCATACGTGGAGTGAATCAACACCGACAGTAAGAACCATAGAGCAGGAAGCTGGTGGTAATATCGGGGCCGATGATGATGGCAGTGAAGAATTCTGCTTTGGCTGGGAGGGGAGAGTAGAGGTTTAAGAATAATTTGAATTCAATCTCCAAAGAACTTGATGGCCTTTGATTCCTCTTACTGGAAGTTGGAAATGAAAAATCACACATTCACAGAGGGAGGGAGCAGAGATGGCTTAATACAAGGGTGCTAGGTTTCAGTGGTTGTAAAATACGGATTAGACCCAGGACCTCTGGGCCTAAGATAAGGATAACATCATTGAAGTCAATTGGAAGATCAATACTTTTGGCTCCTGAAAAGGCTCACCTTATCCTCCCCTCCAAAAATGGTTGGCAGGAGCCTTAAAGCTCAAAACATACCATTTTTTTTTTAGGATAAGGTGAACATTCACTCCCTCCAAACACAAAGGCCACATCTACACAACTGAGTTGCCAATTACACATGGGACCATATGGCTATATTTCTAATTGGTATAATGAACAGCTCCTTGTTTCAGATATTAATAGCAAGATGATTTTAGCACATGATAAGTGAGCATGAGGACAGACCTATCCAGTCAAATGATGGAAAAAAGCTTAATAACAAAACCCCACCAGAAGCAACTGCTATGTGAATTTCAAGGAAACTCTTTCTGCCATCTGCTGCTGCCAGCATTTCATCTCACCATATTTGCCTGCTTTCCTCCAAAGCCCAGGGCTGCTAAGCTCTTCATAAAATAAGCTTCTAGGCAGGAGGACAGAATAATTGGGGGGATAGGAGTGAATACAAAAGGCATTTCACTGTTTCTGGACTCAGTGTGCCATTTTTACCAGCCAGGTAGACACTAGCAGTATAGGAATCAATGCTGGGCTTCTCCAGGGAGGATTTCATCACGAGAATGAAGGACAAAAAGGGACTTACAAAGTGGCCACTTGGGTGGGCTCAGAGATCACAACGACCATCAGCAGAGCTGCTGGACCACACCATATCCCACTGCCCCTCTCCACACCACCCCGTCCCCGGTACCATGCATCATGAAACCCAGATGTAATCAGGTCCAAAGACTGGGACAAACAGGGCCTGCCCAGAGGAAGAACACATGCCTGCAGGCATCATCAGCAAATTCCCTTGAGCCATTTTTACATGTCCCAAAGCCTGGGACAGGGTAAAAGGTCCTTAGAGGGGAAACAAGATTCTCCTAAATGGAGAATGAGGCATTGGTAGTAATGGTGCTGGTGGAGGGGTGATTTCAATATTCCTCTATCAAGAGAAGAGCTTAGGAGACAAAGTACTTAATCATTATGGGGCCGGTGGCGGTGGGGGGAGTGGTTCAACCCCACAAGCTTACAGCAGAGAAAGTGAAATTTAGGGGATTGTAGGTCCAGGCAGCAAGTAAGCTCTCCACCATCCCCCAGGAACCTGGTTTGTTCAGATTGTGTTCCCTGGTAAGGACAAAGGGAGATCTTAGCTTGGTTTTTAATCTCGGTGCCCGAGGGAGCCGCAGTGTGGTTGGGTTCCCCAGAGAGAGAATAACCATGCCAAAGAGGGGGCTCAGACTTCCCCCAGGGTAGATGGGTTAGACCCCTGTGGAGACACTCTGTGCACTTCTTGTGGGGAAAAAAAAAACAGATCACCTGACAGTGGACCTTCACAAACCACTTTCAACCCAGAGAAGACCTGACAGACCACCATCTTTGGGCACCTGCTAGGCCCACACAAGAGCCACAGCAGGGCTTCTCCAAGACTTGCTCTCAGCAGGGGCACAAACCAATGGGCGAGCAGCTGAAGAGAAGCCAGTTGAGCCACATCTGCATGCCCTGCTCCTGTCTGTGGCCTGCAGCTCTGCCCGGCAAGGAAAAAACCACCTGACAGCAATAAAAACCAAAGAGATTTTGGAGTGAGATCAGTCCATGAGGTTACAGGCTAGTTGTTGACACATCTCTGTTTGGTTGATTATTAGAGAAAGACACTGAGGGCTGGGGAGGAAAACATCCTGGAGCTAGGAGATGCAGTTCTTAAGTTTGTTTTGGTTTGGGTGGGAGGGGGCAGTGGGATAGAGGGCTCCTGAACATTTGTAAAATGAAAGCTGTAGGTCAAACTTCTCCCCCCAAGAAATGCACATACATGTGACTTGCCTTCAAATTCAGGGAGCTCAGAGGGGTGCTAGAGCCTGAGGACACACCCAAGGTCAAGAACCCCTGCTTAGGAGGCATCTGGGGATGGAACAGGTGAGGAGTCTATTTATAGGACATAATAACCTCACCAGCAATTTTTCAAAGTGTGGTTCCTGCAGTGCTTACAATCACCCGGTGCAATCACCTAGTTCTTGCTGAAAATGCAGGTTCCTGAGCCCCTCCTTGGAATTAAATAATCAGGATCATTCACCGTTGGATTTTGGAATTTGCATTTTTAATATGCACTCAGGCAGTATTTCTATATTACCCAGATTAAGAACCCCTGAGAATTGAGAATGGCCTTAAAAATGGTCTTGGGAGTCCAATCAAAACCCAAGGCTGATACAAAATGATATCAGAAACTGATCACTAATTAGCTGTTAATTAAGGACCCAAGAAGGTGGGTGGAGCTCAGGTTGTCTGTCGGATAGAGAGGAGGGGGCCCACTGATACTGGTTATAAGCCAACATCTGTCTAGTAGCTACTTTAATCCAGGCACTTGAGCATGTGGTTTATACCACTTAATTCCTCTCCATCATTCTCATATTATAGATGAAGTAGGCAAGGTTCAGAGAGCTTAGAGAATTTGCCTAGGGTCATGGAGCAAAGTAAGGCGAGGAGCCAGGCCTCAATGCAGGCAACCTGACTCAATGCTTGTCCACTTTTAAAAATTACACCAAACAATCTGCCTTTTATATTCCAAACAGATTATGCAAGAGAAAAAAATGTAGCCATTATACTAAAAAATCCAGAGTATATATTGTCTCCCAATGATCTGGCAATACACTTCAGAACAAAAGATTTATTCAGATGAAACAGGGGAAAGAAATACAAAATACGATGCAAATCAATTGGCAACCTCTGAGGTTTGGGCTACACGTGCCGTGCAAAGGGCAGCCAGGAATGAGACTCACACGCTACAGTTCAGTCACTGGAGAGGCTCCTAGAGAAATAAGAGTTTTGAATTAACTCTGAAGAGTCCACAGAATTCTGAACTCATCCCACCTCATATGTTGAACCAACTAGACTCTCCCCCATATCTACCTCGAATATTACTTTTGATAAACAAGAATATTTGTGGGAGGCAGAGAGAGGAATTCATGAATAAAGAGAAGTTTCTTGGCTTATAATCACCAATTCCTCGATAGCCCTCAAAGGATAAAGCTAACTTTGCTGGGTGCTTTCTGTGTGCCAGTCACAGTGTTAACTCATTTAATCTTCACACAAACATCTGGGGTGAAGTATTATTATTATTACCAGGCTCAGCTTGGCCAAGATGTAACCAGTATGAAGTGATGGAGACAGGATTTAGACCCTGACAGGCCGGTGCCAGTGTGCTTCCTCTACTGGGAGCCACGCCGATGAGCTGGGCTGACTGGAGATCTGGGGGATCTGCTCCGTCCGTTACGTTGAAAGAGACAAGTCAGAAAGACCACATGTGGTGAAGGACTTGGTATTCATTGGGTGCATCAATAATTATGTTTTGAAAGTAGAGGGCGTTAGGTTGTCAGTTTCTGAGCCAACTGCCTGAGTAACTCTGAGACTGAGGGATGAGAGAGAAATGTTCATCTATCCCTTTTCTGTCTGGCAAACAACCTCATTCCCCGAGGAGAGCTCCTCAAACTTGAAAACATGTTTATTACAACTCTGAGCAGTGTTTTGTTCCCTTAGAGTCTCGGGAATTGTCCTGAAGGTCACTGACCTTGTTTTAACTGCCTCTCCTCTTTGCAACTCTCCCTGATTTTAACCTCACAATATGAGGACCCATATTTTAAAAGCTGGACAGATTGACTGCCAAAACACAAAGAGGGAGAGAAGCATCTATAAAGATGTATAATTGCCCACCGGTGTGTTCACTGACAAGCCATCATGGAGAATGGTCCACATCCCCAGTTCCCTAAGAGGGCAAGGGGGCACCTGCAGAGCCCAGTAAGATGAGGGCTCCAGGGATTCAGCGAGATGCCCCCCCAAAATTGATGGTAAATGTTCAGCTGCCCTTAGAAACCAATCTTTGTAGCCTCATGACTCTGAAACCACTCCCTCCAAAAGTGTCCATATATTTGCTAGTGGAATGACAGTAATCTCAGCTTTCCTGTCAATATTTTTTCAGTAACTTTCTTTTGTTCATTTCTGTAGCCTTGTTGATCTCCGAGGGTTTCTCAGTTGTGTTTCAGATACTCTGGTTGACATGGGAAAGCTGGTGCTTCTGACTCTGTGTTCAGACAGTGCCATCCTCAGCATGGTATCAGTAAGCGCTCACGTTATTAAGTGCTGGCTATGTGCCAGGTGATGTTCTAAGCAATTACGTGTATTTACTCATTTAACTCTTTTAAGAACTCCATGCATCAGGGTTGTTTTATAGATAAAAAAGTGGGAACCCAGAATGTTCCAGCCATTTGCTCAGGATCAGAAAGCTATTGTGTGGCACAACAGGACTCTGAGTCACACAGTTTGGCTTCAGAACCTGTGTGCTCAACCAGTATGCTGTTTGCCACCGATACGTCTTTTCATCAACCTAATGTTACCTGTGGTAGCTTTAACTTACTCACGCTACGCTACCAACTCACACACATCTATTAGCACAAATACTAGAGCAAGAAAAGATTCCTAGAAGTTGAAAAACATTATTCAGGCAGTAATAACAATGGTTCATGGCATTGTGCATTCTTTATGATTTGAAAAGCACCCTTGCAAAGCTGTATAATTGACCCAATTTTTCACCTTATGAGTCAGACAAGTAAATCGTTCAAGATCATCAGCAGGTCTGTGGAGATTTGAACCCAGATCTGCCAAATTCAGAGGTCCCTGCCCTTTCAGCTATGACCTGCAGCCTTCTTACTAACCACTATGCACAACCAGCCTGGTATAGTCAAATGAACACTTGGATAAAATAACTGTCACCACAGTAGAACTATTAACAGCCAGAGAAGGAAGGAAAGCATTGGCCATAATTAGACATAACTTCTAGACTTTAGGGGGAAAAATCATTTGTAAAAGTTCAGAGGAAAGGTAGGTATGACTCCTTGGTGATACTATAAAAGTTAAAATGTCTGAAAGAGGAAAGGTTCACAGAAATAAATTCTATCCAAAAAGTCATCCATATCTTAGTTCATTGGGCTGCTATAATGGAATACCACAGACTGGGTGGATTATAAACACCAGAAATTTATTTCTCACAGTCCTGGAAGACAAAGGTCAGGGTGCCAGCATGGTTGAGTTCTGGTGAGAACTCTCTTCTGAGTTGCTGACTGCTGACCTCTCATTGCATCCTGACATGACACAAAGAAAGTGTTCCAGCTCTCTGGCCTCCTCTTGTAATGGCACTAATCCTCTTCATGAGGGTTCCACCCTCAGGATGTAATCACCCCTTAAAGGCTCCATCTCCAAATACAATCATATTAGGAAATAGATTTCAGCATATGAGTTTTAGGGGACACAAACATTTAGTCCATAACAACAAATGACATAGGTCACGAACAAAAAAGGAACTTTTCTTTAAAAAAAAAAAAAGCAAACAAACAAACAAAAACTATGCAGAGAGCTCTCTAGTGATCTCAGATTTTTTTTTTAAATGTCTGAAATAGGAAAGTATGCACTTATAACCAAGGAATCCTAGCCAGTCATGATGATACCAGGAAAAACAGAGTTGAGATTTCCCTGAGGCTTAAAAAGACAGTGTCAGGGCACTGAAAGGAGGCTTTGAGGTGTATTCACAGCAGGAAGAATGAGGAAGGAGGGCCCGATGCTCAGGGGTAGGTGGTGTCATGTTGAAAGCTAACAGAGAAAAACAGGACGATTCAACTTCTACATTGTTTTCTCTGTCAAGGAAAGTGATCTTTAAGCTGGGAAGGCTAGAACAAATATGGCTAGCAGAAAGTTGAAACCTGAGATGCACAAGGAGACAATAAGAAAACACCAAGCCCCTCAAATGAATTCAAGTCCACAGACCCAGGTGAACCACATGCCCCTCCACAGAGGAAGGTGGGGCGGGGGGAGCAGCTGCAGTGACAGATCTGGGCAGATTTTAGAGAACAGGAACATAGTCTCATTTTTAAAAACAAGGAACAGATGGATTACAGAAAGTGAAAAGTACCAGGACCAGGCAATATCTTTTACGGCTGTGTGGACTTTGCCTCGGGCAAGCATTTCCACAAGCATAAAGATCTCTTTAAAACAAATAGATGTCCCAAGTATCTTTGTGAACTAGTGATTTAAAATGAAGTAAAAATTAGCCAAATTAATTCTGAATGTACACATTTCAGCATATAAACCAACAAGTCTTCTGAAGTTTTTTTTTTTTTACCAACGAAGACTTAATCACATTATTTTCCAAGTTAGAGTGACTAATAATGTGAAGACCATACTTAAAACAGGTGACACTGTGCTTTTCCAATGTAAATATATTTGATGTAATATTTTTATGATTCACATTTGATATAACAATATAAACTTCACTGGGCAAAAAAAAAAGGAAAATTGTTTTTTAAAAAATCTCAAAAAAATAGACATGATGAAAAGGTAGATATGGATTACAAATAATGTTAAAATATTGTCACAGGTATGGAAATGTCACATCATTGTTTGAATAGAAAAAAAATCCCATAAACCAGAAGGTTGTCAAAATACAGAAGAAGAGTTATTTTGAAACAAATGAAAAAAATCAAGATCATGAAGCAGTGGCAAGTGTTTCTCATGTAAAACAGACACTGAAATGCTGTGGGGGAAAGGAACAGAAGTTTCTCCTGAAGTAGTGGTGACAAAGGACAGAGGTGGCTTTCAGAAATGCAAGGACACAGCTCATCAACTTACCACTGCTTTCAAATAAAAGTGAGGTCTCTTGGGAGAATCTAAGCCACTAAGCAGACACATCTCAGAGCAGTTAATGAAATGCTTTGCATTTCAGCAGAAAAGTTTCAATGGTGAAAATGATGTAGGAATTAGAAGCATGCTTTGCTTTGACGCTTGGAAGTCCACATTTTCCCAAACAGTCACCACAAGTGCGAGGTCTTCAGGAGACTGATGTCCCCCAGCTGCATGGGCATCTGCACTGTCATTTCACCAAAGATCATGAACTCTGCCCAGTTCTCTGTCCTCTGGGTGGAGAGCTCCAACCAGTTGTGAGTCGCCTAAATCCACATGGGCGTCACCCGCCATTTTAAATGTGTCAACCAACAGAGCTGGTCCAGCAGGTTTCATTCTGGAAAATAACTGGTTCGTGGACTCTTCTGGTTTTTTGGTTTTTGGGTTTTTTTTTTTTTTCTATTTTGCATTATGGTACCACATAAATCATCTCAAACTCTCATTTGTCAATGAAAGCCAAATTTGGACTAAGAAATTGTTCTTGGCACTCCTTATTTTTGGCCAAACCTTTCTGAACTCCTTTGCTCAGGGAGCCAAACTATCAGACTTCCAAATATGAAACAGTGTATTCGTTTTGCCTCTAAATTCCATACTCCAGAATCCAACCAAATCAGAGCGTGCTACCTAAAGATGAGTGTTTTTCTTAGTATTTTCCAGAAACTCATTTGTCTTTGAGGACTTAATGCAATGAAATTCATGGAATGTTCCATCATATTGTCTGGGGGGGGGGGACCATAGCAAAAGATGAACAGATCTGAGGAGCAGGTAACCACGTGGCTAGAGCCCAAGTGAGGCCATTTTGGAGGATGTGCATGGCATGGCTTTGAGGGCTGAGAAGCTGGCTAATAGTCTTCCTGGACTCCTCTTTTTACAGCTTCCCTCATGGAAATCAAGACCTGGCCAATTTTTAAGAAAGTAAATGTCTTTTAATATTTAAAAGATCACAGTTAAACATAATCACGTACCAATATGATCCCTATAAAACAAGCTTTACCAAACTAATCTTATTTCTATGTTGAGAAGTTATCAAGGAAAAGTCAACACTTTTCTGAGTCAAGATTTTCAGACACTATTGTCAAACCATCCCTATGGACAAACAATACAGATAAACATTGACTGAATGATGGTTAAGTAAAGAAGTTTCTTAACTAGTTGAATGACTGCATGTATATGCTGTCTATAAACTCAATTCTACAATCAGTTTCACAGAATCATAGTGTGTGGTGAAGGGGGCAGGGGCATCCTCTTCTTGCAAAAACTATATATTTGGCACATTTATTATGACTCATGGGGATATACAGAAATCAGGTGCATGATATTTTGATGCAACTGTTTTGAAGATATTTTGACAGCCCTGTAAGATGATTTAATTCTAAGGAATTTTTCTAAAGTGCTAATTAACATAATTACATACACATTCCCTTCCTGACCTTCATCCCATTTCTGAGTGAATTTTAGAGGTGCAGGAAGGTCAAACCCAGGGCTGGGATGAGGCTTTGCAATGTTCATTATTCACGTTGCCAGGGAATAAGAAAAAGATGTTTTTATATTTTGATGCACCCATTTCAATATGACCAAATCAAAGTAGTCACTTCAAAACCTTTTTCCAGACCTGATTTCCATACATACACCTGCATCACAGATTTTGGAACTCCACAGCAATATGGACAGTGCTCTTCAGCACTCCACGAGAAGTTTACTTTCCAGGCTGGCAATCATTCATGTTGCTTCTAATGTTTGTGATGACAAAAAGATGGAGAGAGAGCTGGTGTGATGGTTTTAGAGTCAGAATTCGACAGAGCTCCCCCAAGCGAGATGTTGTCTTGCTGCCTTTGGGCATGCAGGTAAAGACTACCTACCTTTCCAGGTTCTTTGATTGTAAGCAAAAGAAATAGACCCTGGCTGGCTAAGCAAAAAAAGAGCTTTCTAGGAAGGATACTGCCTAGTGCTTTCAATAGTGGAAAAGGCAAACAGCCAAGTCTGGGGAAGGCCCACAGTCCGAGGGATCCCAGCAGGGAGTTGAGACACTGGTTCTGGAGGGAAAGGCCACCAGCGTTTTCAGTTCCCCTGGCCACCTGTCCTTCAGTGTCTCTGCCCGAGTTTCAAATCTTGTCTCATGTGCCCCCTGTCCTGTGATTAGGATTGTTGGGGTCATGTGGAAGGAAGAGGGTCATTTCCCCAGGGGAAAAGGAAGGGCCCTGTTGCCAGAAGAAAGGGGCAGGATGTGGGGAAAGAAAGAAAAAAATAGACCCACTGAAGACCTGAACTCCAGTCAAACACTCATTAAAAAAAAAAACAAAACAAAACAGGTTTGGCCTCCCCTGTTTTATGTAAATGGGATTTACTTGGCTGCAAGTTCAAGAGTGCTGACACAGCCTTGCCGGTCCCGGCACCTGTAGGACAGCGCCCCTTCAGCGGTTCCAGCACTGCCGTGGGACCTTCACCGTGGCCCCCGGGGTGGCCGTCCTCTGCGATTCTGGGCTCTGGGGCTCTTCCTCTCATTCATCCTCCTGCTCTCGGGATGGTAGCCGTTTCCTGTAGTTACTAACGTCTGGGTTATCTCACACCTGCCTTTTTGGTCCCTCTGCCCTTCTGTAGCTGGGTAAAAGGCTCCTGCATCAATTTCCCTCCATTGGAACTGTCAAGAGTATTTCTAGCTTCCTTTCTGGATTCTGACTGGTGCAAATGCTGAACACCCAGATGATGTCATGGTAGATGGTGAGGGAGGTCGATACCATGCCGCACTTGGCATGCGTGTCTTGTACAAAGGAAGACTTAGGGAACATGATCACCAGCTTCAACTCTCTGAAGAGCTTTCATCTGAAAAAGGGATTATATTTATCCTGTATAGTTCCAGAGGGCAGAACTGGCATTAGTGAGCAAAAATTTCAAGGAAGCAGGTTTCAGCTCAAAATAAGAAATGGTCCTCTAAACCCTTGAACTGCCCATAATGGAATGCACTGGGCAACTTTTGTTGAAAGTTAGTCAAGCAGAGGATAGACTGTCATCCCCCAGAGACACTGGAGTAGTGCCCACCAGGGTGACATACTGGGCCAGGTCCACTCTTGAGGCCCCATAATGCCCCTGCAGAATCAATGGGCTTTAATTAAAGATATGCTCACTTTCTGTTGGAGTTCCAGGACAAAGCCAGGGTGCTTGGTGACCTGCAGAAATCAGGAACAATCATCCTCTAAGATTTATCTTGGCCCCCGAGTACTTTAAAACAATGAGCCTTACTCTAAGACTGAAAAAAATTCAATTTCCTACCATTGTACACCTTGCCAAGAGCAGACATTTGTAAGTAGGAAGGTTCTCTTCATTTTCTCCCCTCTCTGCTTCCACTGGGTTTACTGTGTGTCCCTGGGATTTATGCCCAGAGGCTCTTTGGAGGGGCCAAAGATGACCACAGCCCACAACTCATGGAATCAAAGGATTCGAGTATTCTGAAGAGGGTGGCTCACCCTCGTGAATCTCGTTTGAAGGATCCAAATCTCTGAGGCTGAGGCTTCCCCAGTGAGCCCTGGATTTCACAAGGATGGGTAGACAGTTATGAGGGAACCAGACAAGTCTTCAAAATCTTAATGAGATTACCTTCCTGCCACCTTGAAAATCCCACCACCCTTCTGATTCTTGCTACAGCTGTCAACAATTTACTCACCTCTGTATAGCCCGCCCTTCTGCTGTTTGGGGCTCACGAGTCTTGAAACAGCTGTTCTCCAGCCACCAGTTTGCCTTTCCGGGGGCAAAACTGCCTTCAATTGTACTGTGGCAGTTTGGGGGTAGAGGGGGTAGATGGGGAGAAAGCTATTTCCCTCTTGAGCTCTGATAAACCAAACAGAGAAACCTAACATTCTAACCTCTAATGTGTTCAGAAAATGGTAACTTCTAAGCAGACAAAAGAACCATCCTCTTACATTTTCCACTGGGAACATTGGAGGGGAGAGGAATCACAATGGGTTACCCCTGGTCAAAACCCCAGATACAAAAGGACCAGAAGTTAGAGTTCATTTTGACCTAGACAGGGACGCTCCCCTACTGAAGACAACCCGACCGCTACATCACAAGGGAGAAATCCATGAAACAGCGTTTCCGTGCCTCCGCGCAGCTTCCCGATGAGTGAGGATTCAAATCGACAGCAGGACGTCTATGGCCTGAGGTTGCGTCCTTTGCCAGTACAGCCCCTTGTGGGTGATTTTACATTCCATTCTGCTTCCCCTAAACTTGTCCCAGTCTGTTTGTCATTTCGACATTTGTCATTTGTCTTCCCTGAGACAGCGACTGCCCCGAAGACAAAGAGAAAATGCCTAAGGAGAGGTGGGCAGCTGGCTTGCACATCAGCAACTGCACAACCCTCTGGACACCGGCCGTGGTGTAGGGACACCAGGGTGCAAAACACCATAAAATTCAGATACACCCGTCCTCCTAAAAGTCCAACAAGAGCAGAGGATAATTTTGAGCTTCACAACCTCCTCTTCCCCCAGCCTCTCCCCAAAAGTCAAGCTCTGAGGCCACGGTCTCCTAGTGATAGACTATTGGTCATTCCCTGGACCGAAGGAGCACGACCAGGCAGAGGCTGGTGCTAAGAGAGCAGCGAGGGCAGGAATGAAGAATCTCGTGATGCGGTCGGAGGTGGGCGTGGGGAGTGGGCGGACAGGGGGGTTTTCATGCATGGGCCCACCTATGGGACCACTCCCCTGCTGCAGATCAGGAAACCCCTCCTCACTTTCCAGCTCAGGAGATGTGAATTGCAATGCTCATCTAACACTGATTCTTCTCCCTCGGACCCTGCTCTGACCACCCCGATACTGTCCCCCTCCCTGTCCCTTTATGTTCCTCCGCCCTCTCTCTGCCTACCCCCTCTGGTCTGAGGCAGCCACCTGGGGACCCTGCTCTCTGGTAATTAGCCAGGGCAGCTGCTCAACCCAACAAGCTCTAGAGATCCACAGCTGGGAGAATGGAGTCCTGCCTGGAGGAGGGGGCAGCCAGGGGAGGCCCACCGAGCCTTCTCAGGTGGCCAGATGACGCCTAATTAGGCCCCCTGCTCTGGAGGCCTCACCAGATGGACAAATGCCTGGAAGCCTAGGGGAGGCAGCAAGACGCTGTGGGAACTCCCAGCGTGAGGTTCCCTTTCCAGCTGCCTCTGGGGCTGTGGGGGAGGATGCTTAAAACAGTCACTGGCACCTGCGGTCAGGGGGCCTCGCTTTTCCCTGCCAGGAGGGGAGATGTGGTACAGCCCCCATGCACCCCTTCCATCAGCCTGGAGTCTGAGTTGTTGATTGAAAATGATTTTTTTTTCCAGAGGCACACCAGAGGAGTTGGCACTGGGAACATTTTTCTAAACCTAAGCAGTGCACACCGTGAATTCACAAAAGGCAGAATTAACCTAGGAGGGAAACACGAAGAAAATGCAGAGGTTTCATTCTTTCTGTCTCCCCAGCCTGCAAACGTGAGCTGCAAACGGCGTGGCCGAGGAAGGGTGAGGCCGTTAATGATTTCATTTTGACAAATGGCTGTTTCTGGGCAAAGGAGAAGTCAGAGGCAGACAGTGGGGGGAGGAGGCGCACTGCGGAGGAGCGGGTGTTGTACATTTCGGAGCACGGCCATGGTAGGCGAGGGAGGACTGCCCTGCGGTTCCTCTCATCCACTGGCCGTCGTGCCTCTAGCTGCCCCTCAGTATGGCCTCCCCTGCAAGAAGAAGGCCATCTGGGGACAGGCAGGGAAGCGGAACCTTATGTCACCCTCCTCCCCACCAAGTTCTGCTATCCACGAGGAGTTTGCCTTTCAGTGGAGACTCATCAATGGAAAGAACGGTAATGAAGGTTACAAACATTAAGCAGAAAAAAATGCAAGACTGAATCGATGTCCCTATTAGCCCTTCCCTCTTTCTGCTTTCCCCAGCTCCTTGTGTGACGAACACCTTTGCCTTTTGATGAAGAGAGAGTGATCACTCCAGTGCTTAAGTCCTTGACTTAAATGGCCTTTTTAAAAATTGAAGTATAGTCAATTTACAATGTTGGGTTAGTTTCTGGTGTACAGTATAGTAATTCAGGTATAAAAATATTTTTATATATATTTCTTTTCCTATCCTTTTTCACTATAGGCTATCACAAGACACTGAATATAGTCCCCTGTGCCTTTTTATAGAAAAGGAAAAGTCAGGAAAACACATGAAATCTTTTCTGCCTGCCATCACAGCCCTTGCGCCCCCATTTGCGATACCCTATAAGCAACCGTATGGATTCAGAGAAAAAGCCTATGTGTCTCATTTGGTGGTTTCCTTTTTTAAGCTGTTGCAAAGTGAACTCACATCAGAATTGGTTTTACCTTAAAGTTACCCTCCCACCCAGCGGCAATTGTTTTCTAGCTATTATATGCAGGGAAAACTTCCAAAATAAAATGCAATAAGGCTAAGAAAATAAGCATACAGATCATTTGTTATAATATTTCTTATTTACCATTGTTATTAATGTCCCTTATTTGTGGGACCAATGTGTGGATGGGACAGGCTGTGTATGATTGCATTCTTGGCCAGCAAAGGCCCAGGCTGGCAGCAGAGCGTCTTTGAGCAATCTCAGCTCTGTAGTTTCTGGAGTATAACATATTTTCTGCGGGCTCTGGCTGATACAGTGGACATTAATTGTTAATTCTCCAACAGCCATCTGCTAAAATGTAGACGCCCAGGAAATCTGGGGAAACAGCGCCACCTAGCAGCCCTCACTCTAAGTGCTTCCAAGCTGGGCTTCTCGTTGACTGGGCCAGTGGAAAAGGCTGACCACACTTCTGAGGTTGACCAGGTTGGAAAGATGCTCTCCCTAAATCCACCTCCGCTATCAATGAGCACGATCAGTTTGCAACATCTTGGAGTCCTTTTGGCTTCAGGAAAGCAGCTCAACGTAATGTTCTGGATGGATAAATAAGGTTTCATAAAATCACATTAGCAGACGGCATTTCTTCTACCAGATGCTTTGGAGCTACACACTTAAAAGATGAGAAAATGGAGGCCCAAGGAGAAAAAGGTACTTCTTCAAGGTCACACAGGTAGTTGGTGGTTGAGTCGGGCTCAGAAACCAGAACCAATCCTGCTGTTCACAGGATGGGAGCCCTTTTCCAAAGGCTGGGCGAAGAGGAAGAGTTAGTGAGGGCGTCCATCAGTAGGTAAAGGTCTGCATCTATCTCTGAGTCTGTATATTAACAACAGGAGTGTGGCAAGGTGCATAGTCAACACAAGGCCATATTTTGGCTTTTATCCAGGACACAGGTAGATATCGAGGAAAAATCTTTGAGCAGCCCTCCAAAGTGTCATCGAAATGACTGGAACAAATATTTGGGCTATTTCCCACCCAATCTCTCTGTTGTCTGATCAGTGAAATTTCTCCCTGAAAGGAGAAAGACTGCAGACTGTAATTTGGGACACAGACGTTTTCAGATTTTTCTCCTCTAAAGATCCTTTGGAGCTTTGACTTCAAACATGTCAGACACTCTTTCTCTTGTGGGGAGGAATCTGGCAGAGCTGGAAGGGACCTCAGGGATGAGCTCGTCCCGTGGGACTCATCCTGAATGCACATTTTTTTGTTTTGTTTTAATTAAAGTATAGTTGATTTACAATGTTTCAGGTGTACAGCGAAGTGCTGAATGCACATTTGAATTGCCCTAGAAGATGTTAAAAACATCGGTGCTAGTGCCCCACCACAGACCAATTAAATAAAAATCTCTAGTGTGGGGCTGTAAGTACAATAGTTCCCCCCTTATCTGTGGTTTTCCCTTTTGTGGTTTCAGTTACCGGCCGTTAACCACAGTCCAAAAATACTAAATGGAAAATTCTAGAAATAAGCCACTCATGAGTTTTAAACCGTATGTTGTTATGAGCAGTATGATGAAATCTCACACCATACAGCCCAGCGTCCCCAACCATCAATATCGTCATGGCTCAATAATCCAGCATCACCTGAAGCACGTGATCCTCCTTCCAACATGTGGTCCACAGCCTGATGCTACGTCACAATGTCTCTGTCACTCACTTCACTTCATCTCATCACATAGACACTTTGTCATCTCACATCATCACAAGAAGGAGGCTGAGTACAGGACAATGAGATATTTGGGAGAGAGGTGGGGAGAGAGACTACACTCCCAAACTTTCATTACAATATATTGTTATAATTGTTCTATTTTATTATCAATTATTATTGTTAATCTCTTAATGTGCCTAATTTATAAATTAAACTTTATTATAGGTATGTATGTATAGGAAAAAACATAGTATAGAAAGTGTTCGGTCCTATCCCCAGTTTTAAGCATCCACTGAGAGTCTTGGAACGTACCTTCCACAGATGATAAGGGACTACGATGTTAGTATTTAAGTTCCCTGTGTGATTCCAATATGCACCCAAGGTTGAAAATCATTGGCTTCCAGCCCAAACCTTCCTCTTAAAGATGAGAAAACAGAGGCACAGAAAGATGGAGTGGTTTGTCCAGCGACACAGAGAGCTAATGGCAGAACTGGGACCGGTTTCCTCTTCCGTGTCCTTCATGGCCAGCTAGTCAACAACATCAGGCCCGACCCCCCAGAGCAGTCACCCTGCAGACACTGTCCCCAGAGACAGCCAGCCGTGTACGGGAAGGGCTCTGAGCACTGGGAAAATCCACATTTAGGAACCGAAAGAAGAGATGTGAAAGGATTCTAACCAATGTAGGGGCACTTGGTGATATTTTTCCAACCACAATTTTTTTGGAACTGGAGACACAACCACAGAGGGGGTTTGGGGGCCCCCTGGGCCCACTGTGACATGGACCAGAGCCAAACTCCACTCATCACCTGATGGGTGGACTACAGTTGCACTGTGGGTCTCCAGTGTCCACTAGTCTCCAAGAGACTGGTCACACCCTTTCCTTCATGCACGGTCACCCTGATAAGCAGCTACAGGACCCTTCAGGGAAGGTTGGAAGGGAGATTCACAATGTAAGCTGTTGGCTTGCAGCAGGATTTCCAAGGAGACTTGTCCCTTGTCTTCGCCTTTATCCAAGGGGCTCTGCGTCTGTGAACTGGCTCAGATCTGGAAACTGACAGAGGGACCGTCACCATCTATCGTGGGGATTCTACTCACCAGATTTCCCATTCATGCAAATCAAGCAAGCCTCTAACAGCCTGCCCATCTATTTCTGCTCAAGGAACATCGTGATCAACCAGCCAGTTCTATGGCTCTGCAGGTCATGCTCTTCTGATCACGACTTGGGTTCTGCTAACCCTTACAATAAGCACATCGACCTTGTCTTCGCCAAGTAAATACCACCCCTTGGCCCTGGGATTCCTCATCCCCACTGCAGTCAAGGAGTTCTGCCCCTTGGCAGCAGTCCACCACATCACTCCTGGCAACCACAGAGCTCTTCAAGGATTCTGGGGCTCACCTACAAAAGCACCTCCCTCAGCCTTGGTGAAGGCAGTGCCCTCCGGACCCTCTGAGGGGACACAGGAGGTAAGTGAGCTGATCTCGTATGAAACATCTGCTCCGTCAACTCCACCTCCCAAAGCCTCTGTAGACATCCCTCTGTTTCACTGAGGACACCCAGGATAGGTCATCCTGCCTCATCTCATTTGTCAGGAAGGTCTGGCCCAGGACTCATTACCTTATTGTCTTCATGACAATACAAAACACCAGAGATGCCAACGTCAACATTTTGCATCCAAACCACATTCCCCAGGCTGCTTCTCAAACTTTAAAACAGCTCAAAAATCCCATTAAACAAAGTGCCCCAGGTTTTATAGAAATCGCTGATCACAAGCCATGAAATGAAGAACTGCATCAATACCAAAAGTTTACAAGAGAATGATTCGGGCAATCTTAGGCTAAGATTCTCTAGGGTGCAGTCAGCTGTGACCAGGAATCTGCCAGCAGGGCATCAGCATGAATATCCCAGGCTGAGCTTCCCTGTTCCACTTCCCAGTTACACCCTTCAATCAGGGAGGCTAAAAGGAGTGGGGGAGGAGGGGTGAGGAATCATGACCTTGCAGGGCCAAGATGGCTCGAGGGCTCATGCCCCTGGTTTTGGCCTTAAGCATTGCTGAGAGTAAAACACAGAGGCTTTAGAGCATGGTCAGTGTTAGCAGCATGGATAAGGATTTGCATCAAGCTCCCCAGACTGAATGTGGGTAGAAACTACGTAGAGAGGCAACTGGTGCTACGTCATAATGCTCTATATACGAGGGACAGGACTTTGGGTTTTTTTTTTTTTTTAACACAAAGCCATGGAAGAGATGAAAAGAAGGGAGTGTCATAATCTCCTTTAGGTTTTTAAAAAAATCACTCTCACTACCACGTAGAGAAGAACCCGTAGAGAAGGGCAAGTGGGAGATGATGGTGGCTTGAGCTCGAGGTGGAGAAACGAGGCACATAAGAAGGGGCTGCACCCAGAGAGGGAGTGAAAGTGACTTGCTGATGTATTACATGTGGGATGTGTGATGATGATGGTGGTGATGAAGGATGATGTGATGAAGGGTGCTGACTTGGTTTTCATCCTGAGCATGTGGTTGAATGGTGACACCATTGATCAAACTGGAGTCTCATAGATGTCAGATCTGTATCAAGCTAAGCCCTGTATCTCTAGCCCCCAGAACAGTGGATCCCACGTAGAAGGAGTTTAATGAACTTAAATGATCAGATAAATGCAGGGATTAATGCCCATATACAGACACAAACATTGTACTGCCCTGCTTCCCTTTGGCTTTTGCTGTAGTTTTTCATTATAGCTTTTTGAAATGACATTTTAATTGGAACATCAATATCTAAAACAGGCTCATTGTAAAACTTTATTAATGACCATTTATAATTTGAGTTCAATTATGACATTTGCTTATGACAAAACCAGTCAGTGAGGCCAAACGGTTCTGATACATACAGACACTTGAAGTCACATGATATGGATTATAATTGAGGTTTTCTTTTATGTCTCTCTCTTTTTTTTTTTTTTTTTATTTGAGTAAGGGTAGATTTATTTAGAGAGATACATACTCTGTAGACTGCAGGCTGTTTCAGAAGGCAAGAGAAAGGCCACGAAGTGTGGGGGTTGGGTGCTTAGTTTAAAGTAAAAGTCGTTACACACTCCAGAGACAGCCCGTCTCACTCAGAAGGGAGAGCAGCCTGCCTTTCTGTATGTTCCAACTTCCAATGTGTTTCTCTTCTGTTTGGTTGCACCTGATAAAGAAATGGTTCCAGAGGGCAAAAGATTTAAACGTGTTGTGTGCCAGTTAGTAATGTCTTTGTCTACATGTAAGAAAAGAGTTCAATGTCAGAGGCTTAACCATAAGGAAATTTATTTTTTATTAAATGTCAGTAACATAGAGAAGTGTACAGCTAGAAATGGTGACATAGAAGACTTGAACAAGTCACTCCAGAGATAAGTGATTGGGGACTAGTTCAATAGTTCAGCAGTGTCACTGAGGACCCCTGTCTTTCCATCCCCTCATCCTGACATCGCTAGGCTGCCCTTTCACCCCTGGGAAGTCACTTCAAGGTCATGAGCCATCAAAAACCATCAAAAAAAGAAATAGATCAAAGAATAGCCAGGAAAGAAACAGACCTTCTCTCTGTGACTTCCCTCTTCTGGTATCAGGGGAACGTCTTTTCCAGAATCCTCCAACAGAGTTCTTTCTCGTCTAATTTGCCAGACCAAACCCCTCTCTTAGACCTACTGCACTTTCTGCCTAACAGCTGAGCAAGGCCAAGGAACAATTTCAAGAAACTTCAATAACGAATCCTGAAGCTTGAAAGAGGAGTGACAGAAACATTTTGTATAAAGTGAAATAAGCAATCGTACAGATATAAAACTGGGCCACCTGCTGCTGTTCTCAGTGGCAAAGGCAATGTTGATTGGATCTTTTCTGAAGATTTCAGAGAGTGGAAGTAAATCGACACAAAGAAACACATACTAAAGATTATGTTTTCCTATTTACCTCCTCAAAATCCCATTCACTGCGGCCACTATTTCCCCGGAGTCTCTCTTCTCTTTCCCACAAACCCTCTCTAAGAACACCATTCTCTCCAAACGCCTCCCTCCCCTCTTTCTTCGTCCTCTCCTCCCTGTAACCGCTGGTCTAATCTCGTTTTGTCCACTTGCACTACTCCCGCACGATTACCCCAACGAGTGCGAAGAGTCATGCCTACAAACTCGTTGTTTACCTGAAAGCGAAGAAGGGAAAAGCTATGGTACCCCTACTTATTAATATTTTTACGTCTGTCACCTGATAATATCGAACAAGAGTTCTCACCTCCTCTTATATATATTAGAGTCAGATCAGAAATGCCCCAAACTTACAATAAGGACAATTAAGTTTCTGATCATTCAACATTATCAATATGCAGCATAAGTTAATTTGTTACTCTACTAATGACTCAGCAACGTGATATGAACGGGCTCTGACCGTCTACTTCAGTACGACCTACATAAACTTTAGGGCTGAACTCTTTCAGACAATTTTCTGTGATTAGTTAGATACAGGATTGAATTTGATTCTTAATTGAATGCCTTGTTTATTTAATTTTCTCAGTATGAGTTCTTGGCACATCAAAGAGCTGCTAAAATGCAATATGGTTTTAACAGATAGCATGCTTTAAGGAGCAAATAAGAGAAAACCTAACTCAAATGATTTGGACAATGAACAGATGTTTTTAAATCCCATAACTAGAAGACAGGGGGTAGATTAAGACATTATTTTTAGCTCCCTCATTTCTCTGAGGACTCAGATTTCTTCCTTGTCTCCACTCTGCTTGATTCAGCAAGTCAGCTTGGAGCTCTCCTCATGGTCACAAGATGGCTGCAGCAGTCCCGGGTATCACCACCTGACATCACAATATCCAATAACAACAGCAGCAGGAGAGCAATTGTTACCTTGACCATAATCCCAGTTTCTTTTTATCAGCCCAAAAATCTTTCACAGGACTCCAAACTCATCTGACATCCCCTCTCATTGACTAGAATTGCAACACATTCCACATCTCAGCCAAGCACTGACAAAAGAGAAATGAGACCACCTAGTTACTTAAGGGTTGATCTTTATTTGCCCTAGCTGAGATTATAGCATACTTTTCCTTTAAAAAATAAATAAACAGAAAGAAAAATACCATATGAGATCACTCATATGTGGAATTTAAAAAAAACAAAAAAACACACAAAAAAACCATAAATACAAAACAGAAACAGACTCATAGACATAGAATACAAACTTGTGGTTGCCAAGGGGGCGGGGGGTGGGAAGGGACAGACTGGGATTTTAAAATGTAGAATAGATAAACAAGATTATACGGTATAGCACAGGGAAATACATACAAGATCTTGTGGTAGCTCACAGCAAAAAAAAAAATTGACAATTAATATATGTATGTTCATGTATAACTGAAAAATTGTGCTCTACACTGGAATTTGACACAACATTGTAAAATGACTATTATTCAATAAAAATAGTTTAAAAAAAAGTCAAAAATCCAATAAACACCATTAAGAAAAAAAAAGAAAAAAAAAAGAAAAAGAAAATAAACAAAAGCAGAAGAAAGTGAAGCATAAAAAATAGTGAGAAAGAAAGGGAGAGAAATATATATTTGGGGCAAGCAAGTATGCTAAAAGTGATACTGGGGACCAAAACATAAACAAAAGCACATTTACCAGTTACTTTATCCCTAAAGGCACTATTTAATATGGTCAGACTTACTACTCAGAACCAACTTCATGGTAAGGGCAGAAATGTCAACAGAGCCCCAAGAAATTCACTTACTACCCTTGATCAACAGGATAAACAGAAGTAACATTTTTATCAAGTAGCATAGACACTTCTGTGTTTTAAACTACATTGCCTAAAAGGTTTTTGAAATCTAAGTGATTAATTCTCATCTAACATAAAATCAAGTTACTATCTAGGACACTACATGAAGTTTATCTCCATTGGAAAGAGGTCCATAAATGTACTGGTACTATCTAATGATAAAAACAATCCATAAATACTCATTCCATGATTTTAATACTTATTCTACAGCTACAGTAATTAAAACAGTGTCCTATGAGCATTAGGGTAAGTAAGGAGATCAGTGGAACTGAACAGCAAGTCCTGAATAGAACTATACATATATGGCTGGTTGACTTTCAACAGACAATGCAAGTAGTCAAACGGAGAAAGAAAAACTTTCTTTTCAAGAAACGGGGCTCGGGCAGCTGGATAACCATAAGGGAAAAAAATGAACCTTGAGCCTTACCTCACACCATACATAAAAATAAACTTGAGATAGATCAAATACACAAATATAAAAGAAAAAAAAAAAAAGCTTCTAAAAGAAAATACAGGAAACTATCTTTATGACCTGGGAATACAAAGATTTCTTAGACAGGTCACACATTTTATAAATTTTATTCACACTTCATCGGGGTTTTTTTAATGTTTTACTTATTTATTTTATTATTGTATTATTTAATTTTTTTATTTTGGTGGGGGTGGGGAGGGTTATTTTTGGAGGAGATACCAGGGATTGAACCCAGGACCTCGTGCATGCTAAGCATGCACTCTGCCGCTTGAGCAATTACCCTCCCCCCCACATTTCATCAGTTTTATTCATCAATAACTCCCAAATGGAAATAACCCCAAAATCCAACAACAGGGAAATAAAAAATAAATTATAGTATATTAATAAAATTTTAAAATTAACCATCGGGGTGTTCAACAATTAGGATGAATATCAAAAACATAATGCTAAGTGAAAAAACCAGACACACAGTATATATACTGCATTATTCTATTTATGAGATGTTCAAGGACAAGCACAACCAGCCCAACGTGCTGTAATTAAGGACAGTTGGTTTCCTCTGGGGAGAGAGATAGGCTATCGACCGGAGAGAAGTACAAATTGTGATGGAAACGTTCTGCATCTTGACTGAGGTTATAATTACTTGAACATATACATGTATCAAAGCTCACTGAACTGTATGCTTAATATGTGTGTTTTTTGTTTGTAAATTATTCCTCAATAAAAAACAATGGACAGATGCCCAAATACACAAGTAGTGAATTGTAAGTTGCATTTTTCTTTTGTCTGTATTTTAGGATTTCTAAAATTGTGACATGTCTTTTAATTATAGCCTAAAGAAACTTTCCAGCCATCTGGCAGTAAATTTTTAAAAAATAGTAACAGTATTTATTATGTAAACTTTTTTACTGAAGTATAAAATAGATGAAGAGATATTAAGTGTACAGCTTGATAGTTTTTCTAATAAAATGAATATCCCCTTATAACCACCTCTGAGATGTAGAACATCACCAGCACCATGGAAACGTCCCACTGCCCCCCCCCCGCATCGCTGTATAGTGCTCCAGTTATGGGTACAGTGCAGCTGATTCTGTTACCGCTTTCTGGTTGCTGTCAATAAAGTCGCCAGGAACATCCTTGTACACCTTTGGTGCACATGTGCATTAATTTATGGGTCACAGGACAAGGGGTATGTTCAGCTTTCCTAGGCACTGCCTAATAGTTTTCCAAAATGGTTATGCCAATTTGCATTCCCACCAGCAGTGTGTAAGAATTCCAGTTATTCTATGTCCTTGCCAAAATTTGGTATTGTCAGATTTGTGTTTGGTTTTTGTTTGGTTGGTCGTTTGGTTTTCACTCTGCATGCCTGGGTGAGTAGGGGGCGCTGGTTTTTTGGGTCTTTTATTTTTTTTAACATTCTATTGGTATCTCATTAAGGTTTTAACCTGCAGTTCAATTTTAACTTAAACTTGGATCATTAACTATTGATTTAGATGTCTTCAAAAAGATTACATGATGAAGCAATGTTATACGTTAGAGAGCAAAGAAACAGAGTAGCAGGAAGAGTGGAAATGTCACAATCCAATGTTTTTCTTATAAAGCAACAGCCCAACAACTAAGTGCCATAAATGACCTATGAAAGAGCTGGTGAAGCTACATTTGGCCTGAAACACACAAGGGGGGCACAACTCCAGATGATGTGACTAAACGCAGTAGAATTTGCCGAGCCTTCATGATAACCTAGTGAAACAGATATCACCACCTCTATTTTATAGATGAGGAAACTGAGTAATTAGCAAAACTGGAATCCATACTCGGGTGGGTACAATTCTAACACCTATGCTCTTGCCATATAAGTCAAGCAGAATATAAAATAAGCAAAGAAAAACTATGCCCCTTGCCCATATTAATCATCATCATCTTTTCAAACCCATTATCTTAGTAGAGTGCCCCTCAGTCCAACACTCTGTGTCTCCAAGCAAGGCAGAGATAAATCTTCACTTGACCATGAGAAAACTGAGAGGTTGGCGGATCCCAGGGACCAGCTCTGGTCCAGAGTCAGAGACAGGATCAGAATTCCCAGCTCCCCAGGACAGATGACTATGCTCACTGTCATAGGAGAAATTAGCCAAGCACAGCCACTTTCCATCATCTGTGCCTCCCCTCAGGCCTGAGCTACACAGTGTGGGTGGAGGGATGCAAGAATTTCTTGGTGTCCACCCCACTCCTTACTATACACTACGCTCTTTTCTCAAGCAGCTAGCATTAAATGACTTGGAAGAGAACATTCACTCTCAAAATTTGGTGTTTTAATTGGTTTCTCCTCCTCCAAGGAGTCACCAAGAATATCAAATTCTACTTAATGAGGGATTGCAGAAATATTTTTGAGGTGATAGTCTTCCAGGGGTCCATAAACCAAGACGTTTATTAGGTCTAGAGATTAAAATGTCCGGCAATGGAGCAGGAACTACCTTGCACTAAAAAGGGCATCTCCATTTACAGCTAAAAATCTCTTTGGACTACATCACTCATGATAAGGATAAAGACTTCCCAGTCCATTGACTAACAAAGACAAGTGTTTAAGTAGCCTAATTACGCCTGCACTGGCAGATCACTCTTACAAGAAATCTAATGCTTTTCCCCAACATATCAACGATTCAACTGTTCCATTGTCTTCATAATGACTGGGTTAACAAGGCAGTAAATACCTTTAAAATCAAGTTTGTGTATATCTTAATTCATTGTAGCTGTCTGAGTAGACAACTTTTTTTTTTTTCAAACAAGGTGGGGAAAGTCTCAGCACCTTAGACAGCTGGTAAAATAGAACATATGTTTCAGGTGCATAAAAAAAAAGATATCCAAAGATTTGCTTTCAGTGGAGGATGATAATCTCTGAAAGGAAATAAATGTCTCCAAGACACAGGCAACACTGGGAATATAAATAATGAGGTGCTGGCTGGAGCTTGTCTTCCTCGAAACAGTGGTCCCCAGCTGATGGGAAAGCCCTCCTTGGCCAGCAGGGAGTCTTGGGAGCAGGCCATTGGCTGCGTGAAAGGGGAGGGTGCCCTTTCTCAGGCTAGATATTCTAAATCGACACATTGGTGGGATAAACTGAGGCATCTAAGAAAGTATTTTTAAAGATTAAGTTTACTTAAAGGTAACAGATGATGAACTTTGAGAAAATTGTGAAACTGCATCCAAATTTCTTTTTCTCTAAAATAGATTCTGGGAAGAATCATTTTTGCAAAGAATTCTCCAGTTACATGAATAGCTCTTCTCTCATCTTTTATGCTTTATGTGTTTGGATATTCATATATTGACTTTATACATAATGTGATAATTCAGAAAATGGAAGCAAAAAGTCATGAGATGGAGGTGGGAGAGTCAATAAAATTCAAGGAGATTTGCATCAGATTGTTCAGAAGCACTCTCTCTGATAACTCCCTTTTAGGTTGATCAGAGACAATATGCTCTTCATTGAGAGAAATAGAAGGTTCCTGATGGAAAGCAGTGGAATTCAGAATGACTTCGTGGAGAATGTGGATCTTCACTGGGCTTAACAGACATTCAACCCTTCTTCTAAATTGATTAGTGCACTCTTTTAGGATGGGATTCATAAAGCTGAAAGGACTTTGGTGAACACTAAGATCATAAGATGTTCCTCAAAAAATCATTTTCAAATAAATTTGGGGAAAGCTTCTTTTTAGCTCTCTTATTAGGGAGTCAAATGCATACATAAAGACTCTTGTTAACATTGTCTCATGCACCATTTCCTAAACATTTACCCATGGAACCCTTTTTTCTTATGATATCTAACAACTCTTCAAGTGTAATCCTCTTTGTAAAATGTTGTCCTAGTTAGGAAAATAATGAAATAGTCCAACTTCCTCACTTACTTAGTGGGTGGGGGAAAAAAACTACCACAATGGTGAAAAGATAGTCTTTTCAATAGGTGGTGCTGGGAAAACTGGACAATTACATGTACAAGAATAAAATTAGAACATTCTTTAATACCATTTACAAAAATAAACTCAGAATGGATTAGAAACCTAAATATAAGACTGGAAACCATTAAACTCCTAGAAGAAAACATAGGCAGAACACTCTTTGACATAAATAATAGCAATATTTTTTTGGATCTGACTTCTAAAACAAAGGAAACAAAAGCAAAAATTAGCAAATGGGACCTAATTAAACTTAAAAGCTTTTGTACAGCAAAGAAAACCATTGACAAAATAAAAAGACAACTTACTGAATGGGAGAAAATATTTGCAAGTCATGTGACGAATAAGGGGTTAGTATTCAAAATATATAAACAGGTCATACAACTCAATATCAAAAAAACAAATGATCCAATCAAAAGATAAGCAGAAGACTTGAATAGACATTTTTCCAAAGAAGACATACAGATGGCCAAAGGCACATGAAAAGCAGCTCAACATCACTCATCACCAGGGAAACGCAAATTAAAACCACAGTGAGATGTCACCTCACACCTGTCAGAATGGCTATCATCAAAAAGAGTACAAATAACAAATGCTGGCAAGGATGTGGAGACAAGGAACCCTCCTACACTGTTGGTGAGGATGTAAATTGGTGCAGCCATTGTGGAAAACGGTATGGAGATTTCTCAAAAAACTAAAAATAGAACTACCATATGACCCAGCAATTTCACTCCTGGGTATACATCTGAAAAAAACAAAAACACTAATTCGAAAAGATGCATCCACTCCAAAGTTCACAGCAGCATTATTTACAATTGCCAAGATATGGAAGCAACCTAAGTGTCCATCAACAGATGAATGGGGATACATATAGAGAGAGAGAGAGAGAGAGAAAGAGAGAGAGAGTGAGAGAGAAAGAGAGAGCACAACTATATATAAAGACTCTTGTTAACATTGTTTCATGCACCATTTCCTAAACATTTACCATGTTATAGTTATATAGTTATACCATGTTATATATAATGGAATACTACTCAGCCATAAAAAAGAATGAAATTTTGCCATTTGCAACAGCATGAAAGGACTTGGAGGACATTATATTAGTGAAATAAGTCAGAGAAAGACAAATATTGTGTGATATCACTTACATGTGGAATCTAAAAATAAAGCAAACCAGGGAATATTCAAAAAAAAAAAAAAGAAACAGACTCACAGATACAGAGAATAAACTAGGAGTTACCAGTGGAACAAAGGGGGGAGGAGCAAGATACAGGTGGAGATTAATATGTACAAACTACTATGTATAAAATAAATAAGCTACAATCATTTATTGTACAATACAGAGAATATAGTCCATATTTTATCATAACTATAAATGGAGTATAGACTTTAAAAATTGTGAATCACTGTGGTGTACACCTAAAACTTATAATGTACATTAACTATACTTCAATTTTTTTAAAATCTGATGATTGAAAAAAAATTATCCTGGGCCCAGGCATGGGAAGGGAGTTTTTCAAGTTGATTCATCAATTATTAAGACCTGGCGCTTGATCTAACTTCTGCCCAAGATCTCTCTCTTCTATATGATGCTGAGGCCCACCCTCAATAAAGAATCCTACCTGGCTTTTTGTCTTTGGTAAATAGCAATATGGAAGAGTATAGGGCAACGCTTTCTCCTCTGGGAGGGGTATGTGTCACAAAGCTAAGCTGCTGATTTATCTTCCAATATGGTACACCTCCCCTGGAAAGAATCGCCCTGGTCTCATTCTGCGTCATCCCGGATTAAGTCAGTGAAAGGGAAAGAACGGAAGGTGTCTGGCTGTCCTGGCCCTCATTGTCACAGAAGGTGTATTCTAGGAGTTGACACCTATCACAAGAGCCAGCTGGGGTATACAGTGGTTTGGGTGAGAGAATGAACCCTGGACCATCCGACTTGCTTGAAGGAAGTCCCAAGTAGCTAATGACTCCATTGTCCCACCTCCATTCACATGGCAAAGCATCACACCTCATCATGTACTATTCAGGTCAAGGGTCATGGGAAATCCAAAGGACTTACCCTAGCTAAGAGGTTCTGTTCAGCGGAAATCAAACTGATGGATTAAATACAACTAAGTATTTTATCACGTGTAAGTTTAATTAAATGTAAAGTCTTTCCAAAATTTATGTTATTTTAAATCCAAAGTAAAAGGAATTGTCCATATTTCTAGTAAATGAGAAGAGAGGGCGTTCCTATGATCCCATGGGTCAGCTACATCATTTCACGAAGAAGTTATGACTCAGATTAAATGCTCACACAACTGGTTATGAAGATGACACAACTAAAAGACGTACAGTCCAGAATTTTTTCTCAATAAGCATCACCTCCTGAGAGTCCTTTAGAGTTAAAACACATCCTAGCATCAGGATCTATGTCAGTGATCTTGCATCTATCATGTTGCTGCCCCTTTTGTTCCTTATTTTTCTCTTGATCCTTAGTGGATTTGCTTTTTCCTTGAAACTAAGCTTTCAGAGGTTCAAATTTTGTCCAAAAACAAATAAACAAACAAACAAACCCAGTTTAAGCCATGATACTAAAAAAAATAGGTTTAAGTTATTTCTGTTAGAGAAATAGAGTCAGTTTACAATGTTGTGTCAGTTTCTGGTGTGCAGCATAGTGTTTCAGTCATGCAAATACATACATATATTCATTTTCATATTCTTTTTAATTATAGATTACTGCAAGATATTGAATATAGTTCCCTGTGCTGTACAGAAGAAATTTGTTGTTTATCTATTTTATATAATTAGTATCTGCAAATCTCAAATATTTTTAAGAGGACCTCTGAGTTTGAAAACAAAAACTTTTGGAGACTCACAAAATTGGTACCAACGCTGTTTAAAAATAGAATGTGATGTTTGCCAAGAAGTTAAACCAAAAATGTAAGTAATTTTTCTGCTTACACAAAAGTTATTTATTGCAGAATTTATTAACCAAGGCTGTGATGGATTTCTCTCTCACAGGAGAGAAGCTTCCTGGTCCAGGGCCAGAGAAGTGCCAATATCACTTTCCATCATCGCCTCCATCTCTCCAGTCTGCTCTTAAGCCCGAGGCATTCAACATAGCCATCAGCCAACAGGAAGCTTACCCCTGTTCCTCTCATATGCCCCAGTCCCACCCACTCAGCCTGTGTAACTTATGGAATCTTTGACATCCCATGGAGTAAGTTCTGGTTGTGGTTAATAGGAAATAATTGGGACAGGACTTGACTGCAAATTCTGAACAAGCCCAGCACCTCTGGCGCCATCTAGGGTCTCTGTGGAAACACGTTATCCCACAGGTGCTCTCCAAGACAGAGTTCTCATCCTATTCCCAGAAGGCTAAGGCTGTCCCATAGGGAACTGAGTACAGAGAGTGACGGATTTAAGACTCCTAATATCTTAGCATGAGCTGGGCAGCGTGGAGCCTGTGTTCTGATGCATCTGAGCCTCTCACTACTGGCGTCTCTCCCTGCACATACCCATGGGAGGCCAGGCTGGGGGTCTCCTTAGAGCAGACTCAGCCTCAGATATCCACAGGAAGTGCTCAGCATCAAAATTGTGCTCTATCAAAATCCACAAGACCTGCAAAATATTCTCAGCTTCTGGAATCTAAGTAAAAGCAAGGCTTCACTAAAAGTTTTATTCCCAGGCTGAGATGCTAGAGAGAAATTCACTTCCTCATCACCCTCCAGCATGAATTAGCAAGGGGGGAAGTTGCTTCCTGAACCCACTAATGGAGAGAGAGAAGTGTCAGGGCTGCATCAATAATATTTGAGCAGGGGCAAGGAGGCGTGCAACTATACATTCATGATACAACTGCAGATTAAAGACACCATGATCACCTGTGAAGACATCAAGACGGCAGTCATCGGACAGTGCCCCTTAGTCCTCTGTGCACCACTGTCTTCTCCCCCTTCCTCAAACCCACGTAAAGAAAGGATAAACTATATTAATTCACACTGAGGAGTGTGTAATTGTTGACTTACTAACCCTCCGGGAGGTATGCAGGATATTTGTCAATTATTACCACTCGTACTGGCGGTCTCTTTTGGTGGAACTTTTTTGATCAACTAAACTTTAAACTAAACTTGGAACCTAACAGAGCTGTGGTCCAGTTTTGTGATTTACTTCCTGTATAGAATTAAGGAATAAGAAAGATCATTTATGTTTTCAAAATTATTATTCAAAAAGAGTATCTGCCTGCCAAAACATCTGTCAGACTGAACAACTATGGAGTCGCAGGCTGATCAGTCACATCCTGGGGGGAGCTCGACTGTGAAATCAATCAGCAACAGTGGTAAGATTTAAAATAGAGGAAATTGTTTTTAATTTTTTTCTAGAATCATTTTATTGCTCAGAGATTGTAATGTGCAGACTTCCAGATAAAGTTTCTTCCACCATAGCTCTGGGTGTTTGAGTAATTTTGTTTTGTTTTGGCATCAAATTGTTGGGCCTCTTTTAAGTTCCAAAGGATTCCCTGGGTGTAAAAGGTGTAACATCAAAATATGGAGGACATTCGCTTTTTTTTTTAATTGAGTAATAGTCATTTTACAATGTTTTGTCAAATTCCAGTGTAGAGCACCATTTTTCAGTTATACATGAACAGACGTATATTCATTGTCACACATTTTTTTTTGCTGTGAGCTACCACAAGATCTTGTATATATTTCCCTGTGCTATACAGTATAATCTTGTTTATCTATTCTACATTTTGAAATCCCAGTCTGTCCCTTCCCACCCCCCACCCCCTTGGCAAACCCAAGTTTGTATTCTATGTCTATGAGTCTGTTTCTGTTTTGTATTTATGTTTTGTTTTGTTTTGTTTAGATTCCACATATGAGTGATCTCATATAGTATTTTTCTATCTCTTTCTGGCTTACTTCACTTAGAATGACCTTCTCCAGGAACATCTATGTTGCTGCAAATGGCGTTATGTTGTCAGTTTTTATGGCTGAGTAGTATTCCATTGTATAAATATACCACATCTTCTTTATCCAGTCACCTGTTGATGGGCATTTAGGCTGTTTCCATGTCTTGGCTATTGTAAATAGTGCTGCTACAAACATTGGGGTGCAGGTGTCATTTTGAAGTAGGATCCTTCTGGATATATGTCCAGGAGTGGGATTACTGGGTCATATGGTAAGTCTATTCCTAGTGACATTCGCTTTTTAATCTCAACAGATTTGCCAGTAAATAGGGGAAGGGGACTGCTCCTTAGAGACGACTTCCCAGTGGGCCATGCAAGTAGCCCTAGAAAAATAAGTGATGGGGACGGGGAGAGGGGACTCTCTGTTTCTCTGACTGTGAGGCTTGGGGCCCATGCTGCACTATTGGGCCTGTGGACCATTTGATGGAGCCAAGAGACTGGAGGAAGCCAGCCATGGAGGCTAGACCATAATAAACTCCTGCTTCCTAGAACAGGACTGGGGAGGTGAAATAAACTGTGGGCTGAAAGTGAGCTAGAAAAGATAATTTCAGAACCTTCTCCCTGTCTGTCCCTGTTTGTCTCATTTGTGAACGAATGGTCCACTTTGCAATCTGACTTGCCTCAGTTGTGATAAAAGGAACTAAAAGAATTAGATTCATCTTCATTCTGACTATAACTGTAAGAAATGTTGCCCACTTACCAGAAGCCAGCTAGAAAAGGGAAACAGTAATGGATGGAGAAGCATTTCAAAGGGAAGATGAAACTCAGGACAAACAGAGCTAGGAGAAAGACTCCACCTTCCCAGTGCCTTTAGTAAGGTGTCCTAGTCAAGGATCCCCCTCAGTAAGCAGTACCCAGGGTAGGAGGCCTGGCCCCCAGAGAACGGCCCTTGGGTTGTACCACTCTCTGGGGGCAAAATGAACATACTTTTGTGGGAAGATCCCCATCAATCTCACTCAGAGACCTCACCTATTCTGGACCAGAGAGGCTTCTCCAAGCGGGAAAGGAAGGATCGAGGGAACCACTCCTCATGTTCCAGAGCTCTCTTGCCTGTTGACTGCCTGTGTCCTGGAAATGAATTAGTCAACTGGATACTGGGTAAGATCTCCAACTGATGAGTCTTATCTGACAGTCCCATCCTGTGTGTCAGCTCATAGGCCACGGGCATCCGTGGGGGCCCTATAATGTACAAAGTTTGGCATTAATTTTGCCTAGATCTGCAGGGCAGAGGCCTAGGCTGCATTAGGTTATTTTATTAGAGACTCACTGTAGAGCCTAGAACTGCAGAGGAACATGAGAAAAGATGCATTTTAGGAAGATGAATCTAAGAGTTTTGGGGAACTGTTTCTTCCTGGAATTCTACCATCTTTTCTTTCAGAGAGAGCGAGAAAAACACTGTCGCTCTGAAACTGAGTCAGTCTGTGCCATGACTTATGTAGTGAACACTTTCAAGTCTCCAGTAATAAAGATACACTAAGGGATCATCACCAGATACGACGGGTGTTTAGGAGATGTGCCCAGGAATGGAAGACCTAAAGTGGGGGAAATAAGGGAGAAGTTGACTATTTCTCCCCAGGGAAATCTCCATACACACAGACTCATAAATTCCAAATTGCAGTGGCTGTAACTCTTTTAATTGAGTTTTAAAGCACCTCTCACCCACAGCAGAGAAAGCCTGCAGATACGTTCTCTGCCTCCATCTTTTTGCAGCTCATGCCATTGCCCCTCCAGCTTAATGCTACTTCTGAATAAAAACTGGAAACGTCTTGTGTTGACATAAACATTACTCACAAAGGACTTGTGGGATGCATCACCTGACTCCACAGCTGAGTTAATCATCCCTGGCCCACCCACCCATGTTAATTCTGGTCCTCGCAGGCTACATTTTTTTTTTTCTTTCTTCAGATAATTCAAATCAGATCATGACCACTAGTGACATTTTTAGGGTCAAAGGAGAAAGGAGAAAACTAGGGGAGGGAAGCAATGTGTGCAAAGAAGTGGGAGATTTCCTGGGGTGATATGAAAGAAAACAGAGATGGAAAACGGCGCAGGTTTAAATTCCCAAAGAAACCGAGGGAGAGGTGATGAATATCTCCTTTTTAGAAGCTCTTCCCCAATAAAGTGAAAAATCCATTCTCTTTAACTTGATCCCAATAGGGAGACATCACCGAAGCTGCTTTCAACAGATGGAAACACTCCACCTGCCTCCAGGATCTACTTCTGCATAAATAGCTACTGTTTCTCATGTGTCTTGTTAATGTTTTCTGTACCCTAAAGTCCTGTGCAATTATACAGTGTATTTCCTTCTGGGAGCTTCAGGCCCTTTATAAAGAGCTTAATGCTTTAGAAAAGTGATTTCCTGGCTTCCTCCATGAAGTTTGGGTATTAAAGGAGCTGTCAGATAAAAACTGGCCTATTCTGCTCTCCTCTCTCAGACATCTCCTATCACAACCTTCTGGCCCATCCTCTCCTCCGCCATTGCTAGAAACCAGTATCCTGGGAGTGTTTGTGGACTGCCCTTGCCTCAGCTGCACTGAAAACCTCCTGCCGTCCACCACAGCTTCTCTGACCGGTGTTGAGGGGCGCACTGCTGCACAAGCAAACTTAAAGTAGAAGGATGTTAACCCCATGCGGTTTGGCCACTGGGGGATGTGAGCCAATTGATAGATGCTCTCTGTACGGGGCAGATCACTGGTTCTCAAATGTCAACATGCATAAGGATCACCTGAAGGGTTTGTTATTATATGATATCCTGGCCCCTCCCCATCAGACATTCTGATTCAGGAGGTCAGGGTGGGGCCCAGGAATTTGCATGTGTAACAGTCAAGGTGGGGCCACATGAGGTGGACAGCAATTCCGCCCTGTGGTCAATTCAGCTCCGCAGAGGCTCCCAGTACAATCAAGGGCCAGAAATGACTAACCCTTAATGAGCTTTTGCATTGCCTTCCCCCAGTCCTTCCCTCCTGTTTCCTGGGATCACTTCCCAAATGCACTTCCTAAAGTGTCCTTGTCTTGGGCTCGACTCTCAGAGGAGATGCAGACAGAGGCATGGACCCTTCACCCCCACTTGCCTTCAACCCTCCTACAGGATCTCACCTGGCCTTGCTCCCCTGGACAATGTAGGGATGAATCCTGCCTTCCTACTGCAGCAGTGAAATGCGATCAGAACTGACAACCTGATTTAGCTCTTCAAGCCAGAAGGGCTTCTCTGAGATCAGACAATGGAAGTCTGTGTTGTTGTTGCTGCTTTGTGCTTTTAAGTCAGTTTGGCTTTCTGATTTTTTTTTTCTCTAATACCTCTAGTTGTCCGCAAGCTTTCCAAGACTTCTCAAAACTTTCCAAGGCTCCCTCACTGAATCAGAGAGTAACATACAGTTTTGGGGGCTTTAATGTTGCATGCTAGGTGCCCACCTGGCAGTCAGCCCTCTCTTCTAACTAATAGTACCTGGACATCTGCAATGTGCCCAGTCCCAGGGCATGAATGATGATTGCCTAATGCAGTCATGACTGTATACACCACTAGTCAGGACTAGGATATATCCCTGCCTCATGCTCTTTTCCCAGCCTTCCTGCTGCTGGTGTGTGTGGCCAATCAGAACTCAAAGGAAGTTTGGGAAATAATGGTTATCTCCATTGAAAGAAGGAGCAATCATACAAGGACCTTTTCATGTTCCCTCCCTGGTTGCCTCACTGATTCTTGCCTTTGAATGCAGGCCTCGCACCTGAAGCAGTGGCAGCCATCTTGCAGCCATGAGGTTGCAAGCACAAGCATGAAGGCCAAACTGCCAAGGATGGCAGATCTGCTTAGTAAAACACAGACTGCCTGGCTCTGGACTTTTTGTTTAATCAGCTAATTGAGGTTGTGACTCCTTAAGTCACCACTAGTCAAGTTCTTTATTTGCATTCAGAAGTATTCCTGGCTTACATGGCAGATTTGTATCCAGAATATATACAGAACTTCTACAAAGCAATTAAGAGACAAACAGCCCAATAAGCCAGAAGGAGAAAGAAAAATACCATATGATATTGCTTACAAGTGGAATCTGAGACAAAGGACACAAATGAACTTATCTACAAAACAGAAACAGACTCACAAACATAGAAAACAAACTTATGGTTCCCAGTGGATAAAAGGAGGTGGGAAGGGATAAATCAGGAGTTTGAAATTTGCCCCTCTTGGGGAGGGATGGAAATGTTAGCTATAGTGATTGTGGTGGTGGTTTCATAGGCGTATACATCTATCAAAATTCACCCAATTGTACATCTGAAATATGTGTGGCTTACTGTACAGGAATTACATCACAATAAAGGTGTCAAAATAAAAAACAGCAGTAAATTGTCTCCAAATTAAAAAAAAAATACAGGTGAAAGATTTTAACAGGCACTTCACAAAAGAAGATACACCAACAGACAACAAACCTACAAAGAAGAGGCTCAGTACGACGGCTCATTAGAGAAATGCAAATTAAAACCACAGTAAGAGGTCACGACGCATCCACCAGAATGCCTAAAAATGAGAAAGACTGACACTACGGGTCTCAAGGGTGTGGAGTAAGTGTGGCTCTCTCCGTGGTTGTTGGGGGTGCAAAATAGTGCAGCCACTTTGGAGGACCAGTGGCAGTTGCTAACAGAGCTGGATGCCTGCCTCCACCGTGGGACAGTCTGAGCCAAACCGCAGCCCCCGGACCACAAGCACTCATGGTTTAGCACTGGTCACACGCAGCCCTGGACGGGACGAGCCCACCGCTCCAGGGGAACCAGACCCTCCCACCCCCAGTCTCACCCATTCACGTTGCCTCCTCATGTTGCATCTTCCGTCCTTCATCATTTCACGTGTGACAGCCCCAAACGAATTCACAGAGAGCGTTCTTATCTAACAGACAGATGTAACCCTTTGGGAACCCCCAGTTAGGTATTTAGGCTGACAGCGTTAGATGTAGTTATGGAGACGGGAAGTAAAAGTATGTTATATCAGAGCTTCTCCGAATAATCTAGGACTTGTGATAAACATATTACTTTACAGCCTCATAACACCTTACTACATAAATATGCATTTTATAGATTATAAATAAACATCTGTTGATACGAATTGATTTTACAGTTAAGGCCTCAGAGAACAAATACTAAGATTTATAGGTAGCTTTCCTCTGTGCACACGTTCACATGTACACATGTACACACACACACACACACACACACCCCTCTCATTCCTCCTGTCCATGTCAAAGCAGAAAACGCAGCAAAAAAAAGGGCAGGAGTGATCCAACAGAGGGAAACTGTTGATGATGCTGGAGCAAGAGAGTACAACTGAAGGCAAGACGTCTTGGAGGAGGGTGAGGGCAAGGAACACAGCGCCATGTGAAGGGTCTGCGCTGCGTTGTCCATTATAAAGGGAAAGATGGCTCAGTAAAAGGGTATATGTGAGTAGGTCAGTATATTTGGTGGTGGGAGCACGAAGAGGTCCCCTCTTCATTGCTTCTATTTTCTAAATAAAATAAGAAGCCAAGGCACTGACTGAGTGTGAGTTATGGGGAGGAGATGTTTGAGGTTTGAAGAACAGAGAAAACGACATCTGAAGACTGAGAATGAGTTACCTGGGGAAACAGAGCAGGACGTCAGGGTAGTTCCAACAACCCCCTGGAGGCTAGTGGTCCGGATTCAATTAAAATCCCTCAGTGTGTGTATTATTTGAGATTAAATATGGTTGTGAGTATCGTGTAAATACAAAATAGCAATGCATAAACCACATGGTGTGTTACTTTTCTATTACCGACGTTACAAAGTACCGCAAACGTAGTGGCTTAAAACAACGCAAACATATTAACTTACGATTCTGTAGGTCAGAAGTCCACAGTGGGTCCTGAGGGTCAAAATCAGGTGTTGGTGGGTCGTAGTTATTTCTGGAGACTCTGGAGGAGAATCCATTTTGTTGCCTTTCCCAGCTTCTGAAGGACGTCTGCCCTGTTTATCTTGTGTCATCTTCCTCAATCTTCAGAGCCTGAAACATGACATCTCTCTGACTGATTACAGCTGGGGAAGTTCTCAGTTTTAAGGGTACAGGAGACTGAATTGGACCTCCTGAATAATCCAGGCTCCTCTCAGCATCACAAGGCCCTTAATTTAATCACCTCTGCCCAGTCCCTTTTGCTGATGTAAGGGTACAGATTCATAGACTTTTGAGATAAGGATATCTTTAGGAACCATTATTCTGCCTAGCACACCAAAAGAGAAGTTCATTTCTCTCTTGTAAGGGGTCCAGAGATAGGCGGTCTAGGCTTACATCACACTATGACCATCACGATCATTAGGACTCACACTCTACATCCTTAACATGCAACCACATAGCCCAAAACAACTGTTCAGGTGCCAGCCTTCACATCCACATTCCAGACAACAAGAGGGAAAAAAATTAAAGAGGTTCTCTCACTCACACACATACCGTTTCTTTGTAAACATTTCCCTAAAATTTCATAAAACAGCTCTGCTTACATCTCAATGGGCAGAAGTTTCTCCATGCAACCATGAATCCAGCTAAAATTCAGGTGTGATTCTCCTAAAGGAAAAAAAAAAAAAAAAAAAAGAGGAGAAAGGGTTACTAGAGTCGAAAATTAGCAAGCTCTGTCACAGCATTGCTGGTTGGTTTCGTCTCACCTGATCTCAAGCTTGCCATTAGATAGAATCAGGGTTAAGGTTCTGCCAGGCAAGCACGTAAGAGGGAGAAAGATCAAGAGAAGCTGATGGTGTACAAGGAATGATGATAACAATGACCCATGGGGTTCAAGTCCACGAAGACAATAAGCAACAATAAAGGAGACACGAGAAAGGTAACCGATGGTGAGAAAGTACTAGGGTTATTACACTGGAAAGGGGTGGTTTGGAAGTAGTGATAAGCAAGGGTGATAAGGAAGGCAAGCGCTCTCCTTCCAGGCCCCGAGGACTGAGGAGTGTAGGAGGGAAGACAGCCACCTCTGGGGACGGATGAGGATAAAGATGTGCCCTCGGGAAAGAGCCCAATTTCAAAGCAAGAAGGTATAAAGGGAAAAATCTTTGAAAAGGTTGAAGATCTAAAGGTCTTTTATTATGTCCGAAATGGCCATATGGCTTAGTTTACAAACAAAGGGGAATTCTATCAATAATTACACAAGACCACAGGCAACAACTGGGACCGTCCCAAGCAAACCAGGATGTGCTGTTATCCTACGTATGACTGACTGACAGTGACACCCTGGCTACAGCTGAAGCACACTGGACGCCACCATGCCCTCTCCCCGCCACCGGCCTTAGACCTGGAGTTGCTTCCACCATCTCCTGTGCTGCCCGGATGGATTCTCCGCTGCCTTCTCTGTGCTTCCTTAGCAAACGATTCTGGGGCGGGCGTATCTGATTATTGACTGAGCCAGAATCACAAGCCCACACTGGCCACAAAGGAGACTAGGGAAGTATCTGGCCTCTGCAGTTTGCTACCCCGCCACCTTCTCAAGCAGGAGGAAGATTCTGTCCCCTCCCGTGACTCATGAGGTGGGGGGTTCCTCAAACAAACCTGGTTTCAGACTCCAGGAAGTTAAAAAAACTGTCAAATGTCCTCTTATGTCACCAGTTCCTCCTCCTCGACTGAGGCCTTGAAAAGCATCCTTTGGGTCTTTTTATTTAATCTTATAAGACAAGATTAGGCCTTCAACTTGGGAACATTTGATTAATGATAGATTCTATCAGAACACGTTTACTACTAATATCACAACAGTCTCATATTGGAAGAGGTAATTGTGAGCCATAAATTCACTTTCTAAAATACTAACTTTATACAAATAAAATCCATTTGAAATTGATTTACTCATAGCCACTGACATTTTCTAATAAAATATGGATGATTTAAATTATTTTTAATCGGTGTTACAGAAGGCTTGAGGTTTTCATGAGTTTTCCCATAAAGCATGTGATGACTTCATGCCTCCCTGTCTGTCTACGAACGGTGTGGCCTAGGCTTCTCCCTGCCCGGGGCACACCCTCTAATCAATGCTCCTGGGTGAGATACAACAGTCCTCCCTGACCACAAACACACATGGGGGTTATTTTTTTTTAAACACTGGTATCTGTTAACTATCAAGGTTTATTTGGCACAATATTTGCAATGAAGAATTCCTTTCAAAATAATAACAAAATAACAATAATAATACCAGACCAGATACTTCTGGCTGATCAGTATCACCCCTCATTGTCTCCCTTCCCTCTTATCCAGCCTATAGTGCCAGAGCCCTGATAGGGAGTGAAAACGGGGAAGTAGCAGACGTGGGTTTACGTTTTGGGCTTTTGCCGTTAACTTGCTGTGTGATCTGAGATGAATCAAGTAACCTCTCTGAGCCTTCTACTGAAACCACCTTTAGCTCCATTGCCTCCTCTCCAGTTTGCACTTACCTAGAAAAACCCCGATCCTTGTCAAACTGAAATATCTGTATGCCTCAAACCTTCTAACAGCTGAATGTTTCCAGAGGTGGGGGGTGGGGGAGAAACAGATGTATATTACGTCAAGTCACCTTAATCTAATGACATAAATCCTGATTAAGCACTAGACACTGAATCCTACTAAAAGGCCCCAGTAATTTCCCCTTACAGTCTCCGGAGATACTTCACATCTTTTCTCTATCTTCAGCTCTCCAGTGCATGTCCCCCAGTCACTAACCTCACTACTTGGTACCTCCCCGCAAAGGCATTGAGAGCCTGGAAGCTCTGAGACAGAAGCACCTGCATCTCCCCCCCCCCCACCCCATGAGATCCACCTGACCATGTAAAGCCACCTGAACACGCCTCCTTGTTCTCTTCCTCCTTTCATTGTCCCTCCTCCCATCAGAGGCCAGCTCCTACACTTGTACGTGTGACATCACTGCCCCTTGCCGCTCAAGGCCTTTGCCCCTGCAACTGTCCCCTCCTCTGCATCATTATTTTCCCTCCTGCCTGACTCATTCCCAATATACACATACGCTCTAGTTTAGTCTCTTAAAAAAAAAAAAGCAAACGAACACTTTTGTCCAGGTCCCACCCACTCCAGACATCCACTCCATTTCTCTACTGAATTTCAAGACACAACCACACACTCTGTGCTAGACCTTCTTCAGGGGAATTCAAACTATGAGGGAGGATTTTAGGAATGGGCAACTCCTGAGTCTATGTCCCCTAAATTCTTCCTCCCTCAAGTAGTAAGTCAGAAATCCCAAAGACCTTTGCAGTAATGCTTTTGTTCCTGCTAAAAGCACACCATCAGACTTTTTTTCCAAGTTTTCTGGCATTTAGCCCTTGAGTAAATGAAGTCTCCAGTATCATGTTCCTGTGGGTAAGAAGAGGAAATGCATGAGAAATACTTCAATAAACCAAAAAACTCTGTCTTTGCTAGTGCCGGGGTCCTTGGGGCACATGCTTCCTAAGTCTGCTTGATGGTGGATCAGGCTGGGAAACGTACTGGTGAACTGCCTGGGCTCCCAGGGAGCAGACGGAGAGACAAGGAAGGGATGACCAGAGGAAAGAGATGGGCTTGCTTCTGTCTTTGGTAAAATCCATGCCAGGAGGCAGTGCAAAAGCCTGGGTCTAACCTGGACTTGGGATGTGCATGCAGGTGGGCAGCCATCAGAACTAGACACTCCTACTGACAGAGCTGAAGCTGTGACTGCGATTTAAATACGCAGGTGTCTCAGCAGAGGCGGGCTGACTGCAAGCTGGAGAAAGACTCAGTGCACACGGAAAAACGCTGCCCGAATCTGAGACTCAGGTCCCTATTATCATCCCGTCATCACCCCTCACCTGAGTCCGTGGGTGTGGTCACTGCTCCTGACTTAGGCTTCTGAAAAAGAGTTAGGGTCTCAGGTGGACTAATGAGGGCTGTTCACTGAGCTCTGTACCCCGTGGGAGCTGGATGAGACTTCCTACTTCCGGGCCATCAGCCTAGCCTCTGTGGAGGTACAGGTGTGCATGGAAGGATGTCTATGAGGGTGACTGTGCAAGGACTTTCCTACCGGCTCAGCCTCTAATCAGCAGCATGAGGAAGGTGTTGGCTGACCTCAGTCTGGGGAGTCTCTCACGCACTGTTCCTCCGTCCCCAGGCCCAGCAGAGAAGACGCAGGTGGCTTGAGAGAAACCTCCCTTTCCACAGCTCAGTGCATTCACACACCCTCACTGCCCCTTCTTTTATCCGCCTACCTCCTATTCACTTTTCAGAACTTAGCGTGGGGTCACTTCTCAAGTCTGCAATTGATGTCTCCCCCTTAAACTCCTGTAATTCTAGAACTCACCATGCAGGGATTGCCAGTTTGTGTGCCTAATTCCTATTATACATCTTTTGTCTCTGTCCCTAGGGCATCAATGAGTATCTGTTGGATAGTCATGGCTTACTCAGACCTGCTGAGACTATAAGGAAAAAGTAGCTTCCGTCAACCCCTGACCTTTTCATGCACCTTAAAAATTCCCCCAGCCCCATCTTTTCTGACCTCATGTGAATGCCTTTCACTGCAGGGGTGTGCATTTGCCAGCTGCTCAGGCTGGGCTGCCAGGAGAGACTCCCTGCCCGTGGGGAACCGTGACCGTGGGGAGCTGATCTTGCTCTGCTCTCTTCTATGCGAGTACAGCACTGTTATATCCAGCATTCAGCTCCCTTGTGTTTTCCCTGGCAAGGCCAATACCAAGACGCAGTGGGCAGAATGTCTGAACGTCCATTCCTGGTGGCTGGCACGGTGATGACCTTTGCTCTCCTCCATGTAGTTGGAGTCCTCCCCTGACTTCACTTTCATTAATATCTATTTTTTTTTTCCCCAGACTGAATGTTTTATTTCAACAGACATCCCTGGTTTGAGAAAAAGGTGGAGGGAGGGGTTCAACACTTCATCATACCCAGCAGGGAGCAAAACTCCCATCCACGAACTCAGGGCCCCTTCTGAGGCATCACTTGAGTCTTTACCAGATCCAAGACAGAAAGGAGCTGAATTTTCTAACTTTTGTTAAGAAAAACCTATCAACTATGTTCATTCTCTCAGAGGAGAGGGCTAGGTCCTCAGGGAAAGAGATCCTGGGCTTGGAGCAGCTGGGGTCCCAGAGATGAAGCTGGGGGCCATCTGGGCTGCAGGAAGTCCTAGGGGCGGTCAGGTCCAGAGTTCCAGAATCCATAGTTGGCTTGGGGCTGCCGGCCACTAAGCCTGTTCTCCGGCCAGGTGTTCTTCAGTTCCAGCTCCTGCTCCTTAGCCTGGTGAATTAGATCTGAGCAGGGTACTCTGCTTGACAATTTCCAATCACATTTGATTGGCTAGAACTCAATCACATGCCACACTTACATCCAAGAGAGCATGGTAGAAGGAAGACCGTGGGCAGCTGCTTCCCAGTGATGGAACTACATAGTGGGAGAGGAGCCAGCCGCCTGTGCCATTCTCTCAGGGAATAACATCAGCAAGCGTTTAGAGAACATTATTATAATTTGCCCAGCACTATATTTTATTTTCTCAAAAGGCACTCACACGCACACACACCCCACATAAAATGAGATCTGATTCCTCCCAGAGGCATTTCCATTTTAACAAAAACTGAAAACTTAAGCCAAAAAAATATTTCAGCTTGTGGAATTCCAACTGTCAGCCATTCACCTGACAGCACGCAGAGGGGGCTGAGGGACCTCTCCGCTGCTCTGACATCTCAGTGCAAAGAGCTTCTGCCAAGACACAGGGTCAGCCCTGTCAGGCACCCCCAGGCGTCTGAACACACGAAGGGAGTCAACTGTGAAGGATGCAAGAACAAAGCAATGCTAGATCAAGGTCCCGCAACTGGCGAGCCCCCAGCTTCAAAGGTATTTGAATATTTGCTTCAACTTTCTGCAATTCAGCCTCTCATTTTTCCACAGGAGATGAATAAGTCAAACCCCAGAGTAAGCACCAGCCTGGGAGACGTCACACCGACTCCAATAATCCCACTGCAGGCCCTTTGTAGTCACGAACTTTGATGTGTTCTGTAGATCCAAGAAAACACTTGTTGTCAAGCCCCTCCCCTCAGTGAGATACCTTCACAAACATCTACAAGGGCTGGCATCTGGGTTGGGTCTCGTCCCCCGCTGGATTGGGGAGGTGCTGTCTCAGGCCCCTCTTTTGGTCAAAGGACCTGAGGATGTGATTAATGAAGATTAAAGAAACACCGTCATCCAAAAGGCAATCTGAAGTAAGGGCACTCAGTCAAGACATGCTCTTTTGCCTCTTTATTGTGCCCTCCTGCCTCATACTCCCATGCTCAGTGGTTTTCTTTCATAGCCTTATTTTGTACCACTTTGCAGGAAAAATGAGTATGCTGGGAAGGTAAAGCCAATATTCCTGACTGACTCACAATGAAAAGCTAACTGGAGACTATCTCTACAGCAGAAGGTACAGAGACCCCAAAGCAAAGGGCTAATCAAGGTCTGACTCTTTTTCAGTCTCCATCCGCATGTGTCCCAGGAAGATTTAAGTCAAAGGTAGTGACGCTGTTTGCACTGACCCATTGAAGAATCAATGGAGGGCCACAAACAAATGAAAAGCAACCTAGTTCTTTACTTTCCCTGGAGAAACATAAAGCATTCAATTCATCTGCTTCCTAAATTATAAATAAGGAGGCCGTGGAACAACTCAATAAAAGTATAACAGAAAAAAATGATGAAGAAATAAAGATTTGTAAGACAGAAAAAAGGGCAGAATTTTCTCTTTTTTTTTTAACACTTTTGCCCCAAAACTGATCAGCTAATTAATTTTCTTGATTTTTTTTTTTTAGGTCAACCTGAATCTTCTAGTACAGTGGCTTTAACCAGACAGGTGTACACCAGAATTACCTGTGGAAAGGAGCAAAAATGTGTACTTGTGGGCCTGTGACAAGATTTTGATTCCTTAGGGCTTTCTCATCTATGTACATGATTCTCATGAGATGTCCTGGCTTCGACCTCAGTTTTAGACCATGCTGTCAATAACTGGCCACAAAGGGATAAAGAACTCTACTCCTCTGCCCCATCGATAACATGTTTAGCCATGTGACTTGTTTTAGCCAATGAAAGGTGGGCAAAATGATATGGGTCACTTCAGATAAAAGGGCCAGCTCATGTTTCATTAGCTTCTTTCCCTCTATCACCATGATTAGTATATCCCAGTAGAGGCTCTTCTGTCCCTCTGGACCCCACAGTGAAGAAGAAAGATGTAATTGACCCACAATGTACCTGTAGCATGAACAGAAAATAAACCTTTGCTTTATAACTCACTGAGATTTGGGGATTGTTTGTTACCGCAGCACAATCTAGCCTATCCTGACTAATATACACTACTTCCCCAAATGAACTCAATGTTGTATCTCTTTCACAAGCTGCCTCTGCTTTAAGTAAAGGAGGAGACTAACATGAACTGGCGAAAACTAACTTACTAAGTGACTACTATCTGCTTAGTGTTTACATATCGTGTCTTTTCAGTGTTTTAACAGCTTCATGAGGAGGAAAGTATCATGCTCATTTTATAAATAAGGAAGCTCTGACTCAGAGAGTTAAGTAATTTGCCTGAGGTTAGTAGTAAATGATTGATCTTGGAATGGAACCCATTCACCATCTCTAACTCTCAAGCCCATAGTCTCCATCACAGAAAGTTATGCAAAATATACCTACTTCCATCATTCTGCCTTTTATTTTTTCCTTCTGCTCTACCAGGCTCTCTGATCATGATATTAGAAAGGAAGGCTTATAGCAAGAACTGGGAGTTCTTCCTTTCAAAAAATGAGAAAGCCACAGTGAGCCACAGTAAGAAGGACTCACTCTGGGGCACCTGGGCCAGGCCTTTTATCACGGCTTCGCAACAGATGACCATTGGGAGTGTGTCTCACATGCCAGCAAAGAAAATGCTGGTAATTTAATAAAAATGAAATCACTAATTCAAATTGCACTAAAATGTAATCTCGCTTATTTTAGAGAGAGGGAGGGTGCTGGTAACTGATTATGAAACATACCCAAAGAGCTCTGATCTCTCGCTCAACGAGTTCCATATTTATAACCCCTTTAAAAATAAATTGTCATGCAAGTGTCATGCTGGGTTCTGAGACTCCGTTGCTCCCAAAATAAACACGGGAGTGCAGCGCAGAGCAAGTGACAAAGGCCCCCCAGGAGCACAGGCTTCCTCATGATCACGCCCGAGGCAGGCCGGAGACCCACCAGTGCCTCCCACTCTGCGGCTCTACCTGCTTATTCCGTTCCCTTGCTGAGCCGTGTGCCATGGACGAGACTGAGACACCCGTCAGACCGTGACACTCCTCCCCGGCCGAACGTGACTCGATGCGCAAAAGAGACATTTCTTGAGATAACACGACACAGCGCGCGCACACACACACACACACAGCATATAAAATGGGACTGCCTGCAAACCAACACGCTGCTTTCCAGAACACAGGTTCTAAGGGGAGCTTCTGTCATGTCACAACACAGAAGGACACGGATGTGTCAGGCACCCAACACGCCTCCCCACGCCACCAGCACCCGTTCCCTGGCAGGGAAAGTAGGCAGTCTGTCCCTGACTAAGGCGTCCTCCTCTTTCTGAGCTCACTCCCCCCTTCCTCAGACACCTACCTTTCGTTTCCCGTATTTATTTCATTCCAGGTCTTTACTCACCTCATTAGTCTGACTCCCCAACGATCTGATCTCATTCATAAACGTCATAACGTGAAAGAATTTGTCACAGAGTCCCCTCTCTCCAGGAATGGGCACGTAAGTCGTTTCACGAGCATTATCTTCTTGATGCAATCTCAGGCACCTGTCAGCAGGTAAGGAAGGGGTCTGAGGAGGAAGGAGCCTCCCTTCCTCCTAGGCGGTCCCTTGCTTTGCCAAGGAAAGGAGGCTAATCCTGAACTCTCTCCACTCCCTTCCGCGGTCACCAAAGCCTCCATCATTTAATAGGTCTCAGATCCCCCAGATGCAAAACAGTGCTTTGATTCAGTTGGGGGAAGCCGGGCAAACACCGAGTAAACCATCGCAGGTAAATTTGCTGACAGACAAACTGCCAAGGTAAGGAGTTGTGCCTTCTACCATCTTTTGTCTGGGATGAGCCGTGTTGTTGCCTTGAGATGAACTCTCACTGTCTCAGGCTTCCCCACTCTGTTTCCCTACCTGCATCTCTGTTTCTTCTATTAACCACTGTCTGCCTGAAAGTTTTCTCTAAAATTCAGGTCGAAGAGCCCCTCTGTATGAAACGGTCTCTGATTATCCTCATTTCTCTGCGATTTCCCTCTTCTTAGAAGCTCCTTCCACACTGCCCTTCTAGGTTCTGCATTTCAGTATTTAATTACACACCAGCTGGTATTGCTTATTGTTTCCAATTCGTCTACCATACTTCCTAGAGTGAACACAGAGATCTGTTATCTCCACAGCGTTCCTTCCTGAGCCATTTCCTCTCCTCTTTTCTAAGGTAATTCTGTTCCAGCCCTGCGGTTGAGATGGGTTAGCCTGGCCACATAAATTGGACATAAGACCCAGATTTAGCAAATCAGTGAAATCACCCCCTCCCTAAGAGCCCCTAAACTGAGATCACTTCTAGAACCATCGTCCAAGAGGGATTAGGAACTATAATAGTCCTGAGACCACCAGAGCCACGGTGCTAACATGAGAAGGAAGCCAACTGAGGGAGGCAGAGCCGAGATACGGGGGCGGTGGGGGTGGGGATATTGCTCGATGCCTCTGGACCCAGCCATGCCTGGAGCTAAAGGTACTGTCCTCAAACTTAACATTTACATCAATGAATCCTTTTTCTCATCCCGGTTAGTCTCAGCTGGCTTTCTGCCAGTTGCAATAGCTAAGAATTTTTGCTAGTACATCTTTCCAATCTGCATAAGCTCAAGTTATTCGTCCATGTCTTATACTTCTTTGCATTCTCTAGTGGGAGAATGAATGAAACAGAAACAGCCTGGACATTGATCCTCATATCTGTGGACATCGGTATAGCTAAATAGAAGGAAATTCTCAGAACTAGTGCCTGACTCTCCGGAGAGCAACACGAGCGTACCAGACACTTACAGTAAGTACACAGGGCAGGAAAACGCTTGTCAGTTAGGTGCAGGAAGAAGTCAAAGTGTCTTTAACACAATAATACAAGGACTTAGTAACAGGTGAAGTGGAGTCCATGTTACCTCTAGGATTCTCCGTTCTTCACTTGACATTAAACTGTGTTGTCTTCTGGAATTCTCTCGCTTTGGCCAAAGGTGCTTGCTTCCTAGGTGAACAATGAGGAAATGGGCTGTAGTTATTGGTACCAGAACACACTCTGCTCAGCCTACCGCAGCCAAGCCAACAAGCCCTTCTACTACTATCTGGCCAAAGAATGAAGCTTTGTAATTTACAGGAAGTGGGGGGACCAAAGATCCCACCTTTGCTTCTGGGGGGGGGGATGGGAGGAAGAAGGCCTCTCATGAAGCTGAGGGTAAAGAAATCCAGACTGATGCATTCCAAAGGAAGGGACGCATGAAAACGGGGAAGACACAGAGACAGGGGAGGGAACATTCTCGAAGGATTCTCCATTCAAAGACCTAAGCGTGAACCTCCCTTTGGAAGCGTGGTACAGAGGAATGAATCCTGCTGGGGACAGGTTCCAGTCTCTGACATTTTGACCCTCTAGGCCTCTTATGCCAAGATTCCTCTGTTACCTTCCCACAGCCTAGAGTCTGTGATCTGGTGAAGCCTGGTGAAGTGGGCGACCCTTGCCTAGTCACCCTGGGTCACATGGGCCCTGCAGGAGACCTCCTTGGGGCAGACAAGGCAGCACAACCCAACTTCCTGATGATTAAGTCCTCTCTCCTGGGGTTGGCAAAGACCACCCCTTAGAGAAAAGCAAGGAAGGAAGGAAGGAAGGAAGGAAGGAAGGAAGGAAGGAGGAAGGAAGGAAGGAAGGAAGGAAGGAAGGAAGGAAGGAAGGAAGGAAGGAAAGAAAAAAGAAAGAAAGAAAGAAAGAGAAAAGAAAGAAAGGAGGGAAGAGAAAAGAAAGAAAGGAGGGAAGGAAGGAAGGAAGGACGGACAATGCTGGATCCAGTTCAAATGCCAACATCCCCAGCAACGACCACTCATTCTTCCACTAATACCCAACACGTGACTGTACAGTCAGACCCGGAGGTCTATATATTTCTTAGTAATGTTCATCAGAGACTCAGTTCTCTCAAAACAACATCGCTGAATAGTTTGGGATTTTCACTATTACAATGTCGTAATGTATCTACTAAATGAGAAAACACACACACACAAACATACAGAGATGATGTGTTCTTAACAGTCAGAAAATCACTGAAAGAAAGGAGGACCTCCTTGGAAAGGGCAGAGTAAAAAGGAAACTATTGGGGTAACATATGGCATAGAGAGAATCTATTTTTCACGTCCTTTTAAGACACTGCCTTTTTTCAGGAGAAAGTGTACCAGAAGGCCCATTTGAATGGCCAGCTAGAAGTAATCTCTCTGCAAATAACAAAATTCATTATTTGAAGATAATTCTGGCATAAAGATACTAAAAATGACAGGTAATTCAGGCAAATGACAGCTTGCCCAGAAATCACACCCAACCAAATTAGAAAAATAGGTGGGTCATTCCAAAGTTCCATCTTGGAAGCTACAATTCCGGTATGCTCAGTTTTCAGCAAATTTCACAGGAAGACTTGGAAGGCACATTGAACTACAAGTTGAAAAGACTTAAGGTTTAATCTTGTCTCTGCCACAAATTAACTCCATAACCTTGAATAAGTCATTCCAAGCCTCCAGAAATCAAATACGGTGATCACCAAGAGCCTTCTAACTCAAACCTTTTATGAATAAGTGGAAACTCATTTAGGTTACAGGGGAAAAAAAAAACTTAAGGAAATTTAGAGTTTGACAGTAGTATGTCATACTGATAAAAATCCACTGGTGATAATTTTATTGAAATTAAAGGAAAAGCTACCATTTAGTAAGCACTTCTTACCTGTCCAGTCCTTTGTATATGTCATTTCTAACCATTAAGCTTACAAAGAAATAGTATTATTCCTGTTTGACAAATCTGGAAATTGCGACTCAGAAAATTTAGGTAAACTGCCCAAGACTTACACAATTATTAAACATTGGAGCCAAGATCTAAACACAGGTCTTCTTCAAAAAAAAATTTGTCACTTTTTTACTGTCACTTCCTGCCAATTCTATTATGGGTTATATAAAAATTGAAATAAAGAGTAGAAGGAAGTTTCTGAAACCTGTGATGTGATATTTCTGAGAATTATATAAGGGGCTGTGACAGGGATGGACAGCTGACCACCAAAAATGTGTGCACATCCATCATGGGAGTATGGCTGGAAGGGAGACACACAGCCAGATACCACACTTCCTAGCACAACCCCACTTGCTCCCAGATAGGGCCATGTGGCTATCTTTCCAAAAGAATATGGAGGAAGTAAAAAATTCCACCAGCAGACCATGGTTTTTGAGACATACATGGGACTTACGTAAAACACTAACATTTTAGGGTTTGTTTGTTACATCATCTAGTGTTTCCCTAACTGACACATGGTATCAGATGAACTAGAAAATGATGACCTTATCTCTTTGCCCCTACGTTCCTCTAATATGGGTTTCTCAACCTGTGAGTTGGAAGGAAGCGAGGGAGTTAAGACAGGAGGATGGGGAACTGCAATTTCATGACTTAAAGGACAGGCAAGTAGGCGAAAGCAAGGGTGTATCAAATCTCCCCCGCCCATTCACAAACAATCCCATCTTGGTAATTATGACACTCACATACGTTTTAGTAGTAAAGCCTTGGCGATTATGGCTTGTACCACACACCCACTGCATGCACCTTCATAACACCCCAGCCACACATATCAATTGAGAGCCGGTGCCCTAACATTTGAAGATTGCCACTCCTTTTGGTTCAGCCTTTTACCCATCTTTAAAACCAGTCCTACCCTCATGCAGAGGCTATGTAAAAGGACCAGACCAGCACTTTGATGGCTCCACATTAGATTAACTTGGATACTGTGTTTTCTCCTAGGGATGTCACAACAATACCACAAACTGGGTGGCTGAAAACAAAATTAACTCATTCTCTTACATAGTCCTGGAGGCTAGAAGTCTGAAATCAAAGTGAGTTGGTGCCCTCTGAGGTCTCTAAGGGAGAATTTGTTCCATGCCTCTCTCCTGGCTCCTGGGGGTTGTCAGCAATCCTTGGCGGGCCATAGCTGGTAAGCACGTGATTCCAGTCTCTGCCTCCGTCCTCATGTAGCCTTCTTCCCTGAGTCTGTTTCCAAATTTCCGTCTTCTTCTAAGGACATCAGTCGTGGATTTAACCCACTTTAATCCAGTGGGACCTTACCTTAACTTGATTACATCTCCACAGATTCTATTTCCAACTAACATCACAACCACAGATTCAGGGTTGGAGGCAGGGGTGGTAAATCTTCAACATATATTTGTGTTGCTGGGTGGAAGAAGACACAATTCAATCCACAGCAGCTACTAAGGCAGTTTTCATCTCACAGACAGGTTCTTCTCACTGGCCCACTGTAATTTCATCCCTTGAAACCAAGGCTTGTTGAACAAGGCCTCTTGGAAGAGGGTTCAAATCTTACCCTCTCATACACAGGTTCCAGCCCTGCCTTTCTCTCTCGTGTTCTAACTGGAACTGGAGTCCTGACTTCTGCAAGTCCCACCAGTGTCCCTTCCCCCTGCCCTTGAGCCTCCTGGATTAGACGCCTCTGGACTTCAGGCTGTCACCTACTGTAGTGTTGCCTTGAGGCTGACTCCCCATTCATCTGCCCCAGTCATTGCTAGTGGACTGGACCTCCTGATCTCCATCAGTTTGGCACACTATCCCTTTGGACAACTAAACACAGTAGAGATTCATCCCAGGCCAAGAATATGTGCCTCTGATCTGGGGAAGGAATCAGGAGGGTACAAATGGGATACTAGACCCAGGGAAGTGCTCAGAACAGGCAAAGCCCTTCTAGGAGAGCCCAGAGTCGTGGAGACGCATGCATGGGCCAGAGTCTGCAGAGGATGGTACCTGAGGGGCGGGGCAGCACTCCCGATGCTATTGCAAATTCTCAGAGGCCAAAGCAGCCCAGCAGTCAGAAACCCAGGCTGCCCAGCATGAGCTCAGGAGAATGCGGGGGCCTGTGTCCAGGTCAAGAAGGAGGCTGGGAATCCCTGAAGAGCAGAGCATTGCTTCGGGGGGGCCTGTGTCTAATCATGTCCTGTGGCAAGTCTGGCAAGAGGAAAGTTTCCTGCTCAGCCTCTGATGTACTTCCTCTTGATCTGAAACACATTCCAAGAGATGGGCAGTGCTGAGGCCACAGAAGAGGCCCTGTAGGTGGAAACGGTTAAAATAGGAACACAAGGCATTTTGAAGCCAAGGGGTACTTTAGAGATCATCTTCAAATCCTTTATTTTACAAATGAAGGATTAAGTTGCATTTGCCTGTTATAACCCATGAGTTTCAGAGAGAGAGAGACAAAGACAGAGACGGAGAGGGAGAGGGAAGGAGAGAGAGAAAATGAAACAATAAATGACTGCAGTCACTTCCTGGCCAGTTGCTCACTAGGCACTGAGCGCAGGTAGAGCCACAGGTCTTCAGTGTTGTCGAATGCTTCACGCAGCAGGCTCTGAATGCGAAGAGCTGGCCTTCCCAGAGGGAGCAGTTACACACTCAAGGCTTCCCAGGGGACTCGCAGAGACGGCCAGCTCGGTCCCAGTTTGGAACCCCCAGGATCGATGAGGCTGACTCTTCCCCGTTTCTCCCTGGCAGGTGGCTTTGGGTGGCAGCAGGTGGATTGGGTGGAATCACCTCCCACCTCCCAACAGTGTTGAAAGCAACAACCAGGCCAGACAAACCTCAGCCCCGTCGCACCAGACCCTGCTGAGAAGGCTGTCGGGCTTTTCAAGATGTACCCGAAGCAGAAGCACGGCCCAGACCGGGACAACAGGAGGTACTCAGAGAGGCTGGGCTGTAATCAGACCCCATTCATTAGCGAGCCCGACTCCTAGGACAATCCAAGTGAGGAACATTCAGGCTGGCATCGCCCGGTGTTTAATCAATCAGCGGGACAAACTTGTTAGACGCGCCATCACAGCGGGGCCTCCGAGCCGCCTGCCAAACCATCCCTGTAAGGAGCTTCTGAAAAAGAAAAAAGGAGCGAAAGAAAGCGAAAGCCAATAAGCCGTCTGTGTGATGGGAGGCGGCTCCCATGGGACTGAGGGCAGCTTTGCCCAGGGAGGCTGTGGAGCTGGGCCAACTGTGGCTGGGAGGGTCCTTCAGGCAGCCAGTCCTCTGCTCTTCAAAGAGGTATGACATTCAAGCATGTCGGCCGTTTGGGGAGGAGCACGCAGCACATCCGGAGAAAGGCTTCTCTGTGTCTCCATCTGTCCTGTTTCAGTCTCCCTGCATCTTGCCTCTGGAGGGGACCAGACACTCCCCATTGCCAGACCCCCTCCCTTAGCTACAGACTCCCCTCCGATCTCCGCATGGCATCACCGAGAGCTTTTGTGTTTGATGATCTTCCATTTCCAGGAGGCAACGTTTTCCATGGGTCACTCTCCGCCTCTCCGCCTGGCTGACTTCTTGTTTAACGAGCTTCATTCCCAGAGGTTTTGTTACGCAGGGTGTTACAGAGGTTGTACTCAAAGGGATCTTCGAGAGCACAGAGTCCAGCCTTACCATTTTTCAGAAGAGAAAACGAGGGTGTCACAATACAGCGCTAACTGTCTGACATCTGCCAGATGTATGATGCTACGTAATAAACTGTTAAAAACCATAACATTTAAAACATTGAGTCAAAATTATAAAAGTCCTACAGAAGCACGTCGTGGCTAAAGCCATCTTACGTTCCTTAGCTCCAAAGTGAGGTGATGTATTCGTTTGCTAGGCTCCCACAACAAAGTCCGACAAACTGACAGGCTTAAACCACAGAAATTTATTCCCTCTCAGTCCTGGAAGCTAGAAGTTGGAAATCAAGGTGTCAGCAGGGTTAGTTCCTCCTGAGGGCCTCGAGGGAGAATTAGTCCCATGCCTCTCTCCTAGCTTCTAGTGACAGCTGGCAATCCTGGGGTTCCTTGATGCATAGAAGCATCACTTAAACCTCTGCCTCCTTCATCACACGGCTTCCCCAGTGTCTCTTCACATCATCGCCCTTTGTGTACATCTCCTTTTATCTTTTTATAAGGACCCCCAGTCATCAATTTACAATCCACCCTCATCACATATGACCTCATCTTAACTTGATCACATCTGCAAAGATCCTATTTCCGAGTAAAGTCACATTCACAGGTACCAGGGGTTGGGACGTCATCTCTTTTGGAGGACACAGTCCAACCACAACAGGCGGCACTAGCTTTCCCACCAACATTACACTTGAGGATAACAGATGGTAAAGGGCTTTGAAGAGCATACAGTTTGCAGACATAGTTTTAAACTTGATAAACAAACTGTGTTTCCCAACACCCTTTCACATCTGTTTTCCTTAAAAGTAATGGATGTAAAACATATATCTTGAGCCCCATTTCACTTCCTCCCTGGGCAGTATGACTAAAACCCATGTTGCATCTTCAGAAACCCAAGCTGTGTGTACACGATGGCTAGCGATGGCCAAGGGGCAGGTTTCCCTAGGCCAAGTCTGATTTCACATTCACCCATGCTTTCAGTGAAGATAGCCAACGTCCCGCCCCGCCAGCAGCCTGCCATCTTTCAGTGACCGTGAGATCCTCTTGGGTGTGTTTGCGTGTGTGTCTGTGTCTCTGTGTGTTATGAAGAATTGGAGAGTAAGGAGACTGGAAGTAAACTTAGCTTCTTTTTAGGAATTTAAAAGATGGGGAAAGCCTTACATTTGTAAGTTTCAACTTTCCTTTCAGAACCTCTTCCACCCCATTTGCCCTGTCTCTTTAGCATCCCACTGACTCCTTGTGGCTTTGATGATGAGATGGCTGGGGTTGAGAGGCCACCTCACCAGCCCAAGATTAACCAGCTAGTTACCGGCAAAAACTAGGACTGGGCTGTAGAACTTCCATTCTTCACGTTCAGAGCTTTCTTTTACATGCTTCAGCTCTGCAGACGTCTGAGATTCTTAGAAATACAAATGGTCCCTGGGTTTGGAGTTTAAGCAAGAATGTCAAAGTCTAAGGGAAAACAATTCAAAGATGGATCCCACAAGAGTTGGAATGAGTCGAGGAACTAAGAATGAGTTGTAGCTTTCACGCATATTCTTACTGACCATTAAAAATGCAACTTTTCTTAGGAGGAATCAGATTTTAAGCTCAACTCACTATAGTTACTTCAGAGTGAACCAAGGTCTGAAGCACGAGGTCTGACTGAAAGACGGGGAGGCCGTTTGGTCTCTTCCAGTCCACGTGCAATTAAACACCTATGGGGGGCCGGGATCACTACCCTCTGAGCACTTGGGGGTCCCATGACTCTGCTTCTTCCCTCAAGGACTTCAGAATATCATGGGGAGACCTGACTGACGTATCTGAAATGAAGAGTTTTAAATGAGAGCATAAGATGCAGTGCTAAATAAAATAAAATCGAGGGTCACCACGTGCAGCAGAAACCATTTCTGGGAGTCCCCAGAAGGAGGGGTGGCTGTTGCATGGATTGATGGGGAAGACTCTCCATAGGGTCAGTACCCCCAAGCCTGGCTTGACCTGGGTACAGTTTCTGAAACCTTCCACTTGCAGCTCCGGAACAATTACTGTTAACTCCAGTTTTTCTCAGCTTTTTGATCACAACACACAGTCAAAATAAATAAATACACACTTTCTGCCACAACTCCATGCTCACGAAAGCATCCAGAAGCCATATTATTCTGGATTCGCTCTTTCTGCTCTTCCAGATCCACTCTCCACCCTCCTCCAGCCGATGCACATGGACCAGAACAACAAACTCTTCTGCTCTCCATCCAAAGGTAGGTTTGGCCAACGGGAAGCACCAGCAGGAGGTGGGGGCGGCAGGAGGGGAGCGGGGCTGGCCATTGTTTTACACTGAGTCCTGCCAGCTGGCTGAGGGATGTCCGCCTGCCTCTTCTGAAGATCACAGCCCTCTCCTTAGAGTATTCTGGAGACTCTCTTTCTCTTTCCCTCTTCAGGCCTAGGAAGGATAAGGTCTCCCTGCTGATATTAGGCCCAGACACTGCATCATCTCTTGCCGCTTCTACCTTTGCAAATAGTCTTTTTATTAACCTCTCCTCAAGTTTAAAACTCAAGTTCAATTTGAGTGTCATCTGTTTCCTGAAAGTATCTCACTGATACAAAGCCTGACCATGTGTGATGCAAACGTGTTTTTCTCAAAAATTCCATTCTTAAAAACAAACGTGCCAAAAGACTGTTGTTTCTCATTTAATTGATTTCACAATCAACTAATGGGTAGTGACCCATAATTTGGGAAATAAAACCAGTTTTTTATCAAAAATAGCTGACCTTTCTGTTCTAACATAAACCACATTCCCATCAGTGGGATGTCTGGAGCTAGTCTCACGGTGCAGACGAGCCCCTGGCCCGCCAGCATGCCCGGACCTGCAGCCTTTCCTTTACACCTGGTCCCCTTCTGAGCACCTCATCCCTGTGACTGGCCCCCTTCCAGTGCTTGTTACTGGTTTTACCCAAGACCTTGTGGGCCTATAGCCTGGCCTGCGTCTGAGGCTCGTGTCCTGGTGGATTCGTTTCCCAGGGTTTCTGTACCACTAACTAGGTGGCTGAAAGCAACATAAATTCATTCTCTCACAGTACTGGAAGCCAGAAATCTGAAATTAAGGTGTCAGCAAGGCCACACCTCCTCCAGAGGCTCTGAGAGAGATTCTGTTCTTTGTCTCTTCCAGCTTCTGGTAGCTGCAGGCACCCCTGGGCCCGTGGCTGCACCCCTCCAGTGTCTGCCTGTCCTCACAAGGCCTTCTCTTCTCCATGTCTCTTCCTCTGTGTGTCTCTTGCAAGGACACTTGTCACTGGATTTAGGGCCTACCTGGATAATCCAGAATGATCTCATCTCAAGATCTTTAACTTAATTACATCTGCAAGGAACCTGTTTCCAAATAAGCCTTTTTTTTTTGACTTCATAGGGCCTGTGGATCGGAATGTAGACATACATTTCAAAGCCACCATTCAACCCACCACATTTAGTAACTTGACAAACCTGCTACTTCTTGAAAGCTCCCTGGCAGAACTTGTTCCTGTACATTCAACTTGGACAGACTCTCAAAACCAAGACACTGGCAGCCACCTCTTCAGGATAACTACCACCATTCAAAGACTGCTGGACATGACCCCACCGAACAGATCAGCACCTGCAGATGGCCATGCTAGGAAGGTCAGGCTTTAAGCCATTATACTTTGGGCTGAAAGTCACATTGCTTGGCAGCTAACTACCTGGCTGGGTCTGTGCCTCTGCTCTGGCAAAATCCAGCCACAGTTTCTTATTCTCCTGATCAGCCAACCCAAGGCAGCATGAGACATTAAATCATAAAACAAGAAGGATGGACCCTGCAGAATAGAAAAGGTTTTAAAAAGTGAGAGAAAGAGTGATAATATATGAGGGAAAAAAAAAACCACGAACAAAGACGCAAGCTAGTCCTATTCTTTAATCAAGAACAAATCTGATTTGAAGCTCCGAATGGCAATAATGTCTTCTTTGAATGTCTCTGCAAGTGAAGGGAGCATCTTTCCTGCATGACTCAAATTTTCTGGGTACTAATATCCCTCAGACATTGAAAAAAAAAATCTTCCTGCAAAAATTAAAAAATCCTATTAGCTTTTTCAAAGATCATTTCATTAAACTGGCTGATCCTAGGAGTCTGTCTCCATCCCGTGTTCAAGGGCGCTGGAGCACATCCATCCTCTGTGCCAAGGCCCTGGGCTCAGTAAGTCAGCGTGCTGCGTCTTGCTGGTGTATCTGAATGGCATGTGTGGAACCGGGAATAAATGGTTGGCGTTTTCATGAGCATTTATCCTGTATCACCTGTTCAAATCTATGAAAGAATAAATTAAGGTCTTATAATCTCAATAATCCACTTTGCACTTGTTATTCACCGAGCCGATGGGCTGTAATATTGAATGCTGGCAGCACTGAGTATGACACGGGGAGGTAGCTCTCAGCTGAGCCGTCTGAATGTTGGCAGGAGGAGAAAGCTGCAGTTTTCATTCTGTTGTCTCATAAGGAATGAGCACACTGGCTAAGACGGGGAAGAAAGTGTCTTCCTCTACCCAGTGGAGTGGAGACTACCCGGCCCGGCCCTTTGTGGGAACCGCCTCATCTGAAAACTGTTCAGTTAGATGAACAGGATCTGACAAGTTCCATGAAGAAAAGCAAGCCCATTCCCAGGTTTCCGAGCACTTAGCATCTGTGAAAAGCATGAGTCACCTGGGCCTGCATCAAGGGTAGACTTTTACCCGGCTGCCCAGGACTGGCCGTTATCAGAGTTGTAAAGAAGCTTCAGTAATGCAGTGGGGAATAAATAGGTGGGCTTCTGACACCCGAAGTTGTGACCTTATTAACAGCGATCTGGTTAATGGCTAGCCATTTACTAACTCTCTGAGCCTCTATTCTCTCACTGTAATTTAGGAATAATAATAATCCTTCCATTATGGGTTTGTTGTGAGAGTCAAATGAGAATATTCAATAAATATTTACTGAGCAACAATTTTCCTAGGCATTAGGGTACATAACACACAAAAAAACTAAAGTCTTGTCCTTGCTGGGGTTCCAGTCTAGTGAGAGAAGCTAGACAGTAAACTATTGTTCAAGTGTTTCCCCATTTTTTCTATTGGATGATGTGTATTCTTATTATTAATCTAAAGGATTTTTGAAATAGATTCTAGACACAAACGTTTTACTTGCTAGATATGTTATGAAAATATTCTCCCACTCTGTGGTTTCATCTCTCATCATCTGTCCTCTAGTGAGCAAAAGGCTTTCATTTTAATGTCATCGAATATATCAATTCTTTATTTTATGGCTAGAGATTTTTGAGTCTTATTTTTCCACATCTGAGGTCTTGAAGACATTCATCTATGTTACCTTCTAAAAGCTTTTATGCTTTGCCAGTCACACTTAGGTCTATATCTACCTGGAATTGTTTTTTATATATAGTATGAGAAAAGGGTCCTATTTCATTTTTGTCTACATGAATATCCACTTACCCTAGCACTATTTATTTAAAAACATGCTCTTTTCCTAGTAGTCTATGGTTGCCTTTATCACAGCTCAAGTCCATACAAATGTCCCTGAATATCTGGGCCATGTCTTCTGTTCCATTGGTCAATTTTTCAATCCATTTCCCAATACTACACTAATCTTAATTACTATAAATTTATAAGTCTTAACAATTAAATATTCTATTTGGGCTTTAAAAATGATATACATTCTACAATAGTTGGGTGCAGCGTTCTGTATACAAGCATTCAGTAGTTAGTTGTACTGTTCAAATCATCTGTATTATTAATAAGTTTTGTCTGTTTCTTCTATCAATTACTGAGATGATCATATTCCATTATGATTGCAGATTTGTCTATTTCTATTTGCAGTTCTATCAATTTTTGATGCATATATTTTTAACATGTTATTAAAAGCATAGAAATTTAAAATGTAGATACAGCCAAAAATTTAGCAAGGAGATGGAGACTAAAAAATAACAATATATTTTCTTTTAAAAAACCTAGAAATTCTAGAATTGAAAAATAAAGCAATAACAAAAATTAAGAATTCAATGGATGGCTTTAATTCCAAATTAGACACAGCTGAAGAATTATTTAACTGAAAATTAGGTTAAAACAATCTATCAAAATTAAAGATGGACAGACAAAAGGATGGAAAAAACAGAGGCGTAGGTAAGAGACATAGACTATGCAGAGTGAATATGTAACATAATTAATTGTTCTTTCTCAAAGAGAAGTAAAAGGAATATTTGAGAAATTTCCAAAACTGATTAATTTAAGAAGCCTAGCGGGTGCTTAAGTAGTCCAGGACTATCTTAATCCAATTTCAAGGCTTGAGGTTTTTGGTCTACCCAGAGGACTGGAAGTCATGCTGTGGCGCATGTGAGAGCTCTTTTATTTCTGCTTAGCCCTCCCTCCCAGGGCGAAATCCCTGACAGAGCCTAGATTCCTATTGTTTTTCTCTCCAGTCCCAGAAGGCTGCCAGGGTACAGCTCAGAATCTCAGATACTGTATCAGCTAGTAACCAATGAGAGGAAAGGAACCACTCTATGTACTATTTCTAGCAGGGAGAAACTGTGTTGATCATCAGGGAACTGATTGTAAAATGTTGAAAGAACTGGAGGAACCAAAGGAAAAGAGTGAGTCACCCAGAGATCAGGAAACCGCTCCATGCCCCAGTTTGGAGCCCATTAACCCGCAGGGTTGCCACTGCTCCTGCCACTGCTGGTGAAATTCGACCCATTGCTTCTAATCAGAAGCTCAGGAGTTAACCCCACTGAGGCTGCAGAAAGAAACACCAAAGCTGTGGGGGCCTAGAGTCACTGTCAGAGTGGGAAAAAGGCATCTTCTTTTACTAGCCCTTCAGGGTAAGACCACCAGGGGCAAACCCGTAGTCCTATAAAGTCAGATTTCTTTGCAGGTTGCAACAAGGGAAACACCAGAGCACCACGGAGCATCTCACCGAACAACAGAAACAACAGAGTTATTATAGGATTGGGGGGAAAGGTGGACTTCAGGTGAAATTCACAGGAAGCAGAGCTTGGCCAGGCTCAAAGCAAAACCAGGCTGTGAGTAAAGGGATCATCATCAGGTCTGGACTGCAAAGTGAGTTCAGGGTTCTGTTTCCTTAAAAGTTAAAAGGTTAAGACAGATGTGGAAGGCTGCGTCCAGCAACCACTTATCTGAAACTCCGCAAATGGATTGAAACTCGAGGCTGCTTCGCTACATCAAAGTGGCTAAGATCCTTCAGGCAAAAATGAGACGTTTCATTCTTACTGATATAATTTCAAATAACCAAAGATTTTAGAGAAAAAGCATTTTTCACAGGTAAGAAAGCAGGAGTCGCTTAGAGAGAAAAGTTGTCATGACACTTTTCAGTAGCAGCATGTCCTTGGAGAAATGCTGTTCCCCACTAACTCTGCGACTGGCTTTGTTTGGTTACGTCCACCTGATGAACGGTAATGCCGGTCTTACTGTCTCAGTCTGAGTTAATTTTTAGATTCTCATTCCTTTCTTCTACTTTCAGTTTTCCACCAGCGCTTCCCATTGCCAGAACCTGACCGGAAGGCAACTGGCAAGGAAGCCTAGGATGTGTAGCTTTCAGTCTCTGTGCCCCTGAAATGGACTGGAGAGCCCAAAGGAGCATCAGTCCACAGAACACACCTCTTCAGGTTCAGCGAATGCCCATAAGAAGAAAGTGGTCTTGAAAGATGATCTCATCGTTCTCATTTCTCACGTCTACCAAGATCTTGGTTGGTAGTTCCTAACTATCTCTTCAGTTCTTTGACACTTTGAAGAAAATAATGTTTAGATTTGCCCTAGCTATTTTATTTTTTTTGCTTGAACAGGATGGTTATTTCAGTGAAATTATCCAATTTACCATTACCCACCCCCTCTACTTTCGAATCAATCTGGCACATTTTTGTCCAAATAATCTACCTAAACTCAGCTCTGATCATGTCAAGAGCAAGCCCCTCCCCTCCCTCAACATGCAAATGAGAAATAATCCCAGCCAGTGTGTGTGCAACACCATCTGCCTGTGATGCTGACCTGAAAAGGGGTATGTGAGCTCAGGACATGAGCATTTTTATTCGATCACATGATTCAATGTCCTTACATGCAGTGCAACCCAAAATATATTTTTCCAAACTATGAGTCATTTCACTAAAACTGAATCCACATGGTTTTAAATTCATGGACAATTGACGAATTAACAAATTGTATGGTGAGAACAAGTTGATGGCCTCAAACCTTTCAAACCTGGCAGGAAAGCTGGTTTCTCTACTTACTTGCCTCAGAAACTTAAAGTTTATTATGCCAAGAAAAAAATCAAACATGCTAACCCCAAGCTCTGCATAGTCTCAATCTGCCAAGTCCTAGAGGGACTTAGAATGTCTGTTGGGAAGGGGAGGGTGTTGTGGCCTAAGACAGCCCATGGTTCCTCCTTTGCTGGACTGGATTCTCCACTGTCTTTGACTTTCTGTTCTCACCTCCAGATCAGTGACATGAAATTTTTCATCCAATGTATTTTACAGTTTACAAAGGGCTTTCTCATCCATTGCCTCACTAGATCCTCAGTAAAACCCCATGAAGTGAGCACCTCTACCTAGCATTTTTATTCCTGTCCAACTGAGGGGAAGATAAGACTCAGAGAAGTTAGCTGTCTTCCCGCAAAGTTTCAAAGTGTGACAGCCAGCCTCCAAGATGACCCGATTGGTCCCTGGACCAATCATATTGCACCAGGATTGGGCTGTGTGACTCATAGCAGTCAGAAGAAACAATGGTATATCATTTATAAGACTAGATGATAAAAAGGCAGGATTGGGCTGTGTGACTCATAGCAGTCAGAAGAAATAATGGTATATCATTTATAAGACTAGATGATAAAAAGGCTGTGGCTTCAGCCTTGGGGTCCTCCCTCTCTCTCTCTCTCTCTCTCTCTCTCTCTTCCTCTCCCTCTCTCTCCACTTAGTCTGGAAGAAGCCCTCTGTCATACCAGAAGGACACTCAGACCACCTAGGAGAGGCTCACACGGGGAGGACACAAAGGTTTAGCTCAAGCCCCCAGAGCCCCTAGATTGGATTTTCCTTAGGCCTCTGGTAGACTTGGCCATCGTTGTCACACTGCCCTCACTCCCTATGCACAGCCCCTGACAGGAGAGGCTCTGAGCACTGCATGACCCCTGGCCACCACTGGTTGGACCAGGGATGGATGCCTGACCCAAACTGGGCCCTCTCTTCTTAAAGAAGAAAGAGATCTCTAAGGATCTGAGAGCGCTGGATCATGGGAGGTGGCAGACCTATCAGTTAAAGGTCATAGTGTTTAATCAGCATTGCCATTGTGCCAAGATAACTCAGAATTACAAGGGAACAGAAAATTCAAAATTCTTTAGAAGAAACTGGTCTGTGGTAGGACGCAGAGGACTGGACCAAATGCCCCAACTAAGCAGCACTGAGAAACTTTCAGATGAAGAGGCACCGAGACCCGCTGCGGCCCCCTGAGACTGGAATGGGTAGACTCCGTTCCTGACTTTCCCTAGTTTCCCCATGGCCTGGCAGAACTTCATTTGCTACCCTGGGATGCTTTCGGATAGTTATTTGCAGTTCTTCAATAATCTCCCTTTGTATCTGCACTAGTCTGATGGATTTCTGTTCTTGAAATTGGCACAGCCTAAATAAAACAATATCCAATATTTTTAAAGTTAAACAGGGAATAATGGGTATCAATTGAGACTCATACTGATTCTGAAATACCAAGGTTATCTTTAGGCCATAAAGTATACTTTTATGGCTCTCAAATGTTCCCTAGTAAAAGCTTCTCACTTTACAGATGAGGAAAAAGATACCCAGAAAGGAGAAAAAGATACCCAAGTCACACAGCAATTAATGGAACCACGACTAGGACCCGGGTCCCCTCATGTTGCCCTGGGTTCTTCCGTTACTTTGGCATCATGGAGTCTGCTCTGTGTTCACTGGGGCAGGCAAAGCAGGTTGATATTGAAGAGAAATAGCAGAGATCATTAGTGTCTCCCCAGATCAACCTCACCGATGGATTTTGGGCGAATTTCGCTTAGATCTCAGGCAGCTAAAGGAAAGGATGAGAGAGGTGCTGATGCTGCATTTCTTTAAAGAGCTGGGTCAGAGACACAGGAGAGAGAAATGAAATGAGGTTACTGGCTGCCCACTTGAAAATACAATTTACATGCATCTTAAGAGGACACTAAGAAGGAAAGTTTATCAATTTTCCCATAAAAATATGAGGTCAGTCTGCTAATAAGAAAAAAATATTGCAACTTCTTGGAGCAGTTGTGCTGAGCAGGCTGAACTGCCTACAGAATGCCCTTGTTACATACACCCTTCCTATCATGTATCCACTTGGTAATGTGGTGCTTGAAACAATCAAAATTAGTTTATGTTACAATGTATTAGATTTCCAGTAACAGGAAAAAAAAAATCTTCACTGGTCCCATCTCCTTATGCATTTTAGTACCTTAAGTATTTTAATATTATTGCAAATGAATGAAAACATTATCAAAGTATGTTAAGACAATTTATTTAAATGTCTCCAAGACGTGAAGATGAGTAAGGCGAGATGTTGGAGGATAATGATGATCCTGGTAGACGGGCCAAGAGGGTACCAGGGAAAGGAAAATGGTCCCACAATTAGCCCACGGTCAGGGATAAATAGGACTAAATACCCACAGAGAAGCCCCGATCACTGTGGATGAGAAAGAAGAGGAACCCCCTCCTACCTTCACCTGTAAGAAAAGTCACTACTGACACTGATGGAGCATTTACACAAGCTAGGCACTGTGTTAAGCACTTCATATTCATTATTTCACGTAATCCTCATAAGAATCAGGTTAGGTAGGTATTATTTCTTTTATCTTCCCTATTTTGTAGATTGAAAACTACAGAGCTTAGGAAAGTTAATTTACTTTACGAGGTCCACTGGCTGACAAAGGCTAGATCTCAGAGACCCAAGATCACAGGCCTTTCTCTCCACCACACAATTCTGTTTCATTCTAAACATCAACCTTACTCTTCAGCCTCTTCTGTGTGTCAGAGAAAATGTGGATCTGGAGCCACATTCACACACTTAATTTGTACTATCTTAAATATTTTAACATCATTAACAATATCATAACAAAAGCAATGGCGGTGGAATTCAAGTGAAAACTCTTTAATTTGCTTATGAAAAATTCCAGGGAAGACTTTGGCCTGCCTTGATTTACATGCCCATTCTTGGGCCAATCATATTCAAGAAGTTCTATGACTGCCCATACCTGAGGTCACATACGCATCCCCGTGATCAATGAAACAGATGCTAAAATTGATAGCATCACCAGAATGCCATGTAGTAGGGAAGGAAGTGGATGGATGCTAAGCAGATAAAAACAGATACTCATGCATTTGCTTATTATGACAGAGATAGACCAGGAAGTAGAGAGTCCAGAGCTGTTCAAAGAAGATGCAACATGAAGAGAGGCATGAAGATGTTAAATAACACAACGTGTCCAGAAATCTACAAGTATTTTAGATATGTCTGGAGAACAGGACGTGCATGGCAGCACAATGAGATCTGAACTTGAAGGCTCTGGAGAACTTGATCTGATAACCTAAGGAACTGGTACTTTGTCCTGAAAGCAATGATGAGTCGTGGAAGGGTTTTAAGCGGGGAGATAATATGATGAGTTCTAATTTTGAGAAGATGCAGTCTTAGGGTTATGCAAGAAAAGTTAGGAGCAGAAAAATCGGTATGGAAACTGACAGTGGTTCAGGCAGGAGAAAAAAAGTAGTGGCAGTGGGATTGGTGATGAAGAGAGGGAGAGGACTGATGCTAAGGAGGCGAGAGTCATAAAAGAAAGCCTGAATCCTTACTGGGAATTAGATTGTCCAAGCTGTTCACTGCTGTTCAATTACCTTCATGGCTGCCCCAACAGGACCACCAATGCAGCAATGAACCAAAAGGCAACCAAGGGTTCTCTTCTTTCTCATCCACAGTGATCAGGGCTATTTATCACTGACTGTGGGCTAACTGTGGGACCATCTTCCTTTCCCTGGTATCTTCTTGGCCTATCTATCAGGCTAACCATCATTCTTTAATGATGGAAAGAGAACCCACATCCTGCAGGTCTCCCAGTAGTAGCAGAAGCAACAGTAAACTGCATCCCCACCACCTACAAGCCCTACACTGAAGCTGCTGGGTTTGTCTATAAAGGACACTTTAAGCCTAGAGCCTTGGAAGTGAAATTATAAGTACCAAAGCTTTTCCTGCAGGTCTTTTAACCAACCAATAGAATTTAATAACTGGAACTCTCTGGATGTAGCCTGGCTCTGACATCTCCTGTGTTTCCTTGGACCAGGGCTTCACCTCTCTAAGCCCTAGTTTTCGCAAGCGCTATTTTCCTGGTAATAATGCTATTTCTCTCTCAGGGGTTTTGTGAGGACTAGAAATAATTACACACACATGTGACAACAAAACGAATTTCAAATGTGGTCAGAAATGAATCTGTTTGAATCACTAATGTGTTTTGCTAAAGGGAACACAGGAGCAAAAGCTAAAATATGGGGTATTCACGCTTTCTACTAACAAGAGAATTCTTGCCATTTATACCCTGAGGTGATAGAATGAAGTTAAAATGTCAAAAACATTGAATTAATAATCAGCGTGTACATTAAGGTTGAGATTAATTAATTCAATTTCTATAACAGTTTCTAATAAAATGCATTTTCTTGTTGAACTTATTATAATGAAGAAATAGAATTTCTTACCCCCCAAAAAGTAAAATTTTACAATAATCACAGCCATGTGGTTAAGGGTTACATTCCAGAAAAGAGAGCAAAAAAAATATTTGTACTTAAATTGTAAACCATCACAGGAGAGTTTGTCTTTCTCAGCAAATAACACAGTGAGAAATTTAATTTAATAATTCAGAATACCTACAGATACGATTTCAAAAGAACCTCTGTCCCACCTGGCTAAAGATCTTTCTTGCTTGTCATTTTAGGGTAATTGATTTGTAAATAATCTTTAATCTTTTATCTTTAATCTCTTATCGTCAAGATAAAGGATAATGAACTAGCCCAAGGCTTTCTATTCCCATAGTCACTTGGGGTACGTCTCTTTGTTAACTCCTATTTGCTTAAATATGTTGAGATTTACAGCAATAGTTCAGCCACAGCTGTGACCTAGAAAAATCGTGAACAGAAAAATACGGCTTTTAATTTTCTTTTTTCTTGTATGAAAATTACCTAGCATAGCACCTGGCTGGAAGAAGGGACTCAGGCACAAGCGAAGAGGGATCTCCCCACTTCTGGTCTGGTCTGTGCCCCACCTCACCCTGGGAAGGCTGGCGGAGGAAGTCTGACCATTCAGGTCCTCCCGGGTCACTCTCTGCCACATCTGCTGTATGGCTTTTTCTAAATCTGAACCAGAAATGGAGGCTTGTCTGGGGCCGATATAGTAATCTTTCATGAGGAACAATCATAAATCATACACGCGAATAAATACTACCCTCCTAAAGAAAAAAATAATTCTTGCTTTTCCATGCACCTGGTTTCTCTTGACTCTCATAGACAGGCTAAGAGCCATCATAAGAAAAGTAAATTCACCTTGCAGGTAACTAGAAGGAAATAACTCGACAAAGTTAGTACAAGAAACCTCCTCCGCTTTCCAGCGGTGATGACCTCCCCCGCGAGAACACGCCTCTCACAAAGGCTCTCCTCATCACTCTCCAGAAGAAGAGACACAAGAAGAGCCTAGTGATGAGCCCCGACTTCTACTTCATGGATGTAAAATGCCCAGGATGCTGTAAAATCACCAGCATCGTCAGCCACGCACAAACAGTAGTTTTGTGTGTTGGCTGCACTACTGTCCTCTGCCAGCCTATGGGAGGAAAAGCAGGCTTATCAAAGGATGCTCCTTCAGACCAGAAGCAGCACTAAAAGTACCCCAAATCAAGATGCACGGGAAACCATCCCAATAAACACATTGTGGACCTAAAATGAAAGAGAAAAAAAAAAAGAAAGAAACCTCGAATTGCAAAGACACATCACAGAATTCTATTACAAGTGACCTTGGATTTCAACCAACTGAACTTGTGATGCTCCCTACTTTTGCACGACAGTCAAGATCAGACCCCATCCTGGCGATCTCTCATTTCTGCAAGCTTTGCTTTAGCATTCCAATCAGCAGCCTGAGGTGCTCACTGCCGCTGGCAGTAACTCAGCTAACAGCGTGTGCAGGTGAATTTAGAGTCAGCGGATCACTTTCAAACTGTTCTACGCTTGATCTTTGAAAATGTTCTTTAAACTTTTAAATTACTTGCTCTTCACTGTGTTGAAGAAAAAGAAATTTTAATGGAATACGCAGAATGTCAAATCTACCCCCTCCCCAAAAAGCAAGACAGTCCGTTTCTTTGAAAGGGACCCATGAGAGTTTCACTTAATGGTAGGAGAAATGAATGTGAATGAGCAAACTACCAAGTCCAGATTGTCACCCTCAATGCACCGACACAACTCCGACGGTCAAGGAGACATATCTGAAGACAATGAAGAGCACTGAGCCAATGCAACAGATGGTCTTCAAAAAAATGAAAAGGAATTACTTATCAGATGGAAAAATCTTGCTTTATGTAATGATGGGTTCCTGAAGTCATGCTCCACTTTTTTGCTTTGTTGAATAAAGCAAGTAAGCTTGGAAAAGGTCTTCCTTATCCAAGGAAGAATTTTAAGGGGGCTCCCTTATCTGACAGGCAGTCATGGGTCTAGAAGTTGGTATAACAGATATTTTTATGTTCTAACAAGGCACAATTTTGAAGTGTAGAGCTGGTGCCAGAAGAGAGTATTCCAAGTTGAATGATTTTCCTCCAGGCTTTTCGGGAGGGAAGGAACAAAGACCCCCAATACCTGCTCCCAAAAGTTCAAAGTTAAGGAATACTATTAGAGTAGACTAGGGTTGTCTGATCCAAGTTCTCCTGGACAGAGGAGACTCCAAGGACCCTAAAAGTAAGCTCACCAACAGGACTTCACTGGTGTCCCCGTTCCAACAGAAGAATCTAAATGTTCTGGTCCGGGCTGGAACCAGAAGCACTTCTAAAAGTGGCCACCTGATGCCATGATTCCTGGTTCAAAAAAGCAACGGGCGGGCATATGAATGAGAGCAACACACCACAAAGGCCCCAGAGATCAAGTGTGCAGCACTCAAGGAAGAATCTGGCTGAGTAAATGCATCGTTCCATGGTCTAGAAGAGTCCACTGAAACACACAAGACTGGCCTTCAAACGACATATTATATAGCAGCCACAAAAGCACCAGCAGGGCTGGCCTATTTCTCCAGTTACTGCACCAGAATTTTGAACTGATTGGGAAATTGGAGACAGAGAAAAGTCCACAAGATAGAAATATGAACTCTCAGCTTAAAGAACGTGTCAGGGATTGAATGATTAATTTGAAAACATTACGCTAAGTGAAAGAGCTCAGGACAAAAGGTTACATGTTGTATGATTCCATTTATGTGAAAAGTCCAGGAAGGGTGACTCTATGAAAACAAAGTGTATTAGTGGTTGCCTAGTGCTGGAGGGGCGGTGAGGCTGGAGAGTGACTGTTAATGGATACAGGGTTTCTTTTATAGGTGATGAAAATGTTCTAAACTTACATTGTGGTGATGGTTGCGCAGCTCTGTGAATATACTATAAATCAGTAAATTGCACATTTGAAATGGGTAAATTTTATGGATGGGTAAATTCTATGGCATTCAAATTTTGTCTCACTAAAGATGTTTTTAAAAAGAAATGTGCAAGTACGATATTTTATTCTCTCTAAAGAAATGGAGATAATTGTCTCTTATGTGGACTCTGTAAACTTTAAAGAATCTGCTTATCTCATTTTTCTCATAAAAAGATTCAGCATGGAGAGACAATACATTATAGTAATTAACAGGATAGGCTCTGGAGTCAGACTTTCTGGGTTCAAATCAGCTGTGTTTGGTACAGTTGTGTGACTCTGTGCCTCAGTTTCCCCATCTGCAAGATGGGAGAGAGTAAAACCTATTTTGCGGAGCTATTGAAAGGATTAACTAAAAGGGTTGAGCATAGTGCCTGACATGAAGTTAAGTGTAAAATGAATGCTTAATATTCAAAAGGGTTTTTTAAATATGCATATTTATTTGTGCATAAAATAGTCCTCTTACAGGGTCTAAGAAACTGATAAGGTTTATTACATGAGGGAGAGAATCTGGGGGGCTGGGTGAAGGGTGCAGGAGGGAAATATTTCAGGATGCACAATCTTTTTTTTTTTTTTTATTCTCAGAATCAGGTAAGTTTATTACATATGCAATGAAAACTTGAGTTTAATTAGTTTTTGGAAAAGAAACAGAACTTTATTTGTACCCAAACTAGTCTGGCAGACTCTGCTAGTTATGCTTGCATGTTCCAGGATCAGACAGAGCCAATCGGTACCTGCAAATCAGGCAGCAATCTTCGTAAAGGCGTCCATCTCATCCAGAGGTCAATTCAATATAGGTGTCTTGGAAGATGCCCAGTGGAAAATTTTTTATTGAAAGCAATAAATAATTTTATTGCTTCAGACAGAAAATTGTTTAATACAAAACAGAAAGGGCATCATGATGATGTGGTAGGTAGAAACACAGAATCTATAAACGAGGCTGCCTGCTTTGATTTCCAGCTTTTAACATCCATATGAATGTTAGCTACCGTAGTTATTGGAGCTCCAGGGAAACTGCATGGACACAGAGTCATGGAAGAATTATCTGAAAAAGCTAAATGAAAATACTGAAAAGACAAGCTATCATTTAAGAAAGGTGTTTCATATTGACACAAAAAGAAATATTTTAGAGGCAAATGTCTTAGAAATAATGCCTGTCAAAGGAAAAAAATAATAGCAAAACTATGAAGTTGCAAATGATTAATAATTTAGTTGAAAAATTTTTAATGGAAAGAAAAAGAGACAGGAGGAGGAGAAAGAGAAACAAAAGGATGAAAAGAATATGTTGCCAGAGAAAAGGCCCTTCTGCTAGTCACTATCTGAGGCAATCATGAACATCAAAATCAGAAATGGGAAATGCTGGGAGAGGGAACTCGAATTTTGAACACTGTTCAAAGGCACTTAGAGAACAAAGAAGTTCCATGTTGCTGGAACGAGGTTTCCAAGAAAGAGCTATCTTTTGTTCAAACTTCACCGTATACTTATTTGAACACTTCACTGGACACTTATATGAGATCTTTGGGGAAAAATATATAAGATCTGGTACATATGTGACACATAAATAAAGGAGAAAACATAATAAAATAGACACACACATGGATCTATAATCTACTTAATAGTTGGAGTATTACCAAAATCATTGTATCTACACGTGATCTTACCCCTGCTCATTCACTCCCCAGCTTCCTTCTCAACATACTGTTTAGTTGTTCTTGGTTTTAAGAATTTTAAAAATGGCTTCACTCTTATGTATTACCCTATGACTAATTTTTTCTCATTCAAATATTCATCCATAATTATGCATGATTTATATATATATATATGATACATGAATGAGACATCTATTTTTCACTGATATATAGCATTCCATGTAAAGATATTCCACAATTGATTGTATTCCTGTCAAGAGGCATTTTTGATTGTTTTAGGATTTTGGCTCTTACAAACAATATTGCTATAAGCAGTCTTGAATGTATCTCCCCCCACCCAGGTTTATTAAAGTATAATTGACAAATTAAAATTGTATGCATTTACAATCTACACCACAACGTTTTGATGTACATGCACATTGTGAAATGATGACCACAGTAAAGCTAATTAACATACCCATCACTTCACAGAGATATCATTTTGTGTGTGAAGGTCATGAGAACATTTAAGATTTACTCTCCTAGCAAATTTCAAGTATTAAGCATAGTATTAAGTATAATCACCACGCTGTGCTTTAGCTCTACAGAACTTACACATCTTGTGTAACTAAAAGCTCAGACTCACTTACCAACACCTCCCTTGACAACCACAATTCTACTCTCTGCTTCTGTGAGTTCATTTTTTTTTTAGATTCCACATATAAGTGAGATCATGCATTATCTGTCTACCTGTGCCTGGCTTATTTCACTTAGCATAACGTCTGCCAGGTTCAACCATGTTGTCATACATGACAGGCTGAATATTCCATATTCATATATGTGTATATATATATATATATAGAGAGAGAGAGAGAGAGAGAGAGAGAGAGAGAGAGAGAAGGGAGTCACATTTCTTAATCCATTCATCTGTCGATGGACACAGGCTGACTCCATATCTTGACCATTGTGAATAATTCTGCAATGAACATGGAGTACAGATGTCTCTTTGAGATCTCGAGTTCATTTCCTTTGGATATATACCCACAAGAGGAATTGCTGGATCGCATGGGAATTCTATTTTTAATTTTGGTGGGGGAACTTCCATTCTGTTTTCCCTAATGGCTATACCATTGCATGTGTCTTATTAATACATTTTTAGAGCATTTCCGCATGACATCTATGAGTAAAATTGCTCATCTGCAGAGAAATGAAATGCTCAGCTTGACAAGAGAATGAAAAATTGTTTTCCAAAGTAGTTGTATTAACCTGCCCTCCCATAGGAAGTGCATGGGAATCCCTATCGCTCCACATCCTCACCTGCACTTGGTCCTAGCAGACGTCTTAACTTCTGAGTGTTTATATGCACTTAATCTTCATTCTCCTGATAACTAATGATGTGAATGTCCTTTCTTCTTCTATCTATCTGCCGTTTGTGTTTCCTCTTCTGTGAAATGGCTAAAAGCTTTTTCCTGTGAACTGAATTGTTACAGTTACCTTTTCTTTATGATACGTAATCCTCTGCAAATTACATTCATTTGCTGTGGTGGCTCTTTTCATATTTTTTGATGAAGGCTTTTGATTTCTTAACATTAATGTAATCTAATTTATCAGTCTTTTTATCTCTTTTAAAAATTATTTCCCTACTCAAAGCTTCATAAGAAGTTTTAAAATTTTACTGTTCACACTTAACTAATTCATTGACTTGGGAACTGATTTTTGCGTACAAGACAGGGAGCTGAATTTTTTTTTTTTCCATATGGAACTCCAACTTTACCAGCACCATTTCTTGCTTCTTCTGTTTTTCCTTAGTGATTTGCAAAACTACTGCATCAAATATAGAATTCCCCAATATGCTTGAGGCTGTCCTGAACTCTCATTTTTCTATCATTGCCATTTTATTTATCATATTAACAACACTTGTATTGGCTTAATTCCTACAGCTTTATAATAATATACTTTATTTCAATATGAAAGGAGAATCTCCCCATCCCCTCACTTCATTGTGCTTCAGAACTTGGTGGGTTTTGGGCTTAGCTACTCCATACAACATTCTAACAGAGAACACTGGCCCTGTAATAGGCTACCTTATGTTCTGGTAACAAACAACCCCCATAAGCCCAGTGGTTTAAAAAAAAAAAAAGTTGATTTCTTACTCACGTTATATATCCCTTGTGTTAGCATTTTCCCATGAAGCCCCCATTCTAGGACTCAGGCTAACACAACAGCAATAGAAGGCTCACTGCTGGTCTGTGTCAGAGAGAAACAGAGACCCGGAGGAAGGTGCCCTGCCAAGCGGATGCCAGCAAGAAATGACGCACACACACTTCCAGACATAACTCAGTGGCCAGAACAGGCCATGGGGGCCTCTCCCCAAACTCCAAGGAAGCCAGGAAATGCTATCGACCACGGCTCTGGAAAGCAGCCAGAAACATTTGTGCAGCTAATCACCCCCACATGCACCGTTACCTCGAAGGCCTCAGCACCCTTCCAACAGGTTTATAGACGGAACAGATGGAAACAGGGCATGGAGGGTGAAAAGCCCGAATTCAGAATTTAAAGAATCCCACTTCATCATTTTGCTCTGGGTCTACTTGGTCATTTAACTGTGGAATTTTAGATTCAAATGAAGACATGGGTTCAATAAACCTCTGGCGAATGCTGCGGAAATAGAATGATATGTCACCACCTCTTTGAGAGTGGAAACTTATTAAATCAGAGAATGGATTCCCTTTGCTTATATTAAAGGAAAATGATGAGGCTGGTCATATGGATCTCAAATTCCTCTGTTCCAGATATTATGTTATAAACCCTTTTTTCTTTGTTAGTGAAACAGAAAACCTATCTGCTTGCTAGTCACACAGAAGAACATATTTCAAGTAAGATTGCAATTGACTATTTCTCCTACTGTTAAAATCTTTTAGCACAGGTCTAGTGGAACCAGCCTGAAATATGGAACATCACAGATAACTGAAAAGTCATAGAAAGGAACCTCCAATTGTTCACAAATTAAACCTAATGTTAATAAGTTCATCATTTTAGGTAAAACGTAATTGACAACGATCTCACTCCACCGGCTGTATTTTTCTTTTTCCACATATAGCTGAGTCCCTTGTTACACGAAGTCTAAAAAACAGTCGGTGCAACTTGACAGGGTTTGAAATAGAGTTGCAATCTCCCTGCCACAGTTTACAACAAATGCAAATTGTAAAAAGTGCCTCTGGCTATCTCTACATCTCAATACAATGTTTCACTCTCCCATAAATGCGTCTAACTAATCTACTGTAATCCACAATTACTAACCACAGGCTGTGAGTTCTCTTGACCTCCACCTGTCCCCACAAAGAGGAAGAACTACCACTCAATCCAGCACATTCACATACACAGACACAAACATAAATCCAGTGCACTGAAAAGGAGTGAGGCCTCTGAGTCAGGCTGCCTGGAGTTGAAGCTCCGTTCCCTCTCTTTGTAGCTGTATGAACTGGGGCAATTATAACACAAGAGACTGAGAGCCAGGGCCACTCCTGTCCCAGGTGTCTGCAGATCATCCCAGAAAACAAGTTGTTCCCCAAGAACACAGCCTGAATTCCAAGAGACTAGAGTTCTTGATGGCTTTGTTCAGAGGTGTGTGGTTACAGCACAGCGAGGACAAGTTTGGGTCGTCCTGGCAGCCCTCCCGAGTTCAAAGGGAAGGCTTCACGGTGGGCTGAGGAAAGAATCTTCCCCAAGTTCCCATATCAAGTGGACCACGGCCCTGAGTCCAAGCTATAAACACTCTCACGGTCAACAGAGATTCCAGACTTCCTATTTCAGTAGCACTTGGGTGTCTGGAGATAGAAGCTAACAGCATCTAGGAATTTTATTATTTTATGGGGCATTTGTAGAACCTCCATATTGGCTCTACCTCCCAGTGCTAAGAAATAATGGAGGATGCTAGTGATGGCGCTGATGAGAATGAGAGAGTAACAAAATTAGTCTCTTCGAGGCCAAGGGTCAGAGTCGGGTCGCATCCATGGAGGCCACAGCGATGCGGGAGATACAGGATGCTCATGACCCGCAGCCAGCCCAGCTCAGCCTGTGGCTTCACCTGGAGAACCGTGCTTATTGGTAACAGGTCACAGCTCTCCAGTGCCTTCTCACTCACCTCCCACGGGCACCTTTGGGCTTCTCCCTCACCTTGCTGATGCTCATTTGCTCTGATGACAGATTTCCACTCAGGGACCAGCCAGCTCAGCTAGCCATAACCCTCCCCGCCCCCATTTCCTGCCCAGATGCCCTTCTATGAATAACCACATTCATCCCACGCAGCGGCGAAATTGGCTGATTTCTAAATGCTGATGAATGCAACGTCCAACGCGAGCTCTCTTCCAACATAGTAACCTGTTTACCTCCCAACAGACCAGCTCATGAACTCCGAGGGGCGTGTGTATGATCTAATACAGCAACAAAAAGCCAGGAGTTTCTCACATATAGCACCCATTTGGTAATCATTTATGCAAATTCTTTCCTTTCTCCCTTTTATTTGGTTGATTGGTTGGACATTTTTCCCCTTACAGGGGGAAATTCAGGCTATCATCAATTAAGATTTTATCTGATTTCTATATCAAAAGAGATGATAAAACTTATGGTCCAGATGGGCCTGTGGGTGTAGTTAGTTCCTGAAAGGATCTCAGCTCCTAAAAATGGGGAAAATCCTCTCCTTCTCACTTTATAAGAAACTGAAGGACCACAGTGACGATCACATACTCAGGAAGACAACAGTCTGCGAGCAGAAAGCATTAAGTCATTGTATACTGAAAATCTCCATTATTAGAACCAAGACCAATCTCCTATTTATTTCCAGGCACCGTGTTAGTTGCTGTTGAGAAGCAAAAAGTTGCCACATTGCCCTCATTGTTAGGGGCTCACCAACCACAGTGGGGAAACAAAACATTCACAAAGAACTCCAGTTCAAAGTGCAACAACATAAATGCCTTAAAAGCACAAAATAAAAGGAGCTGTGAATTGACATGGAGGGAAAGAGAAAAAGACAAAATGTGAAGACCAAGGACAACCTCGTGAAGGAAATGGGGCTTGAGCAAGACTTTGGAGGATGGGTAGGAATTAAGCAGGCTATTATAAAGGGCTAGACAGTAAGTATTACTGGCTTGGAGGGCCACACAGTCCCTGTTACAACTACTCAGCCCTGCTTTTGGAGCCTGAAAGCAGCCAGAGACAATACGTGAAAGAATGAGCATTGCTGTGTTCCAATAAAACTTTATTGCAAAAGCAGGCAGGGGGCCAAATTTGGACTGCAGGCTATAATTTGCAAATGTCTGGCCTTTATAAATCAAAGGCAAGGAAATCATTGCACTATATGTTATCAATCAGTTTGTGTAAACGTGTGAGAAAAAGATATATGATTGATATCTGCATCATGAATTGATCACTCGAAAACAGATTTTAGACCCTGGGTTCTTCTAAGGAACAAAGTTTATATTCACTCACATTGACTTTCCTAGGCCTGAGTTGAAACCTGGCTCCATTCCCTCCACGGCATTTTGAACAGTTACCAAATACGCTGAGCAAACACCCAAACATGTGTCAAAGACACTGGAGCAGATGTCCCCGGGAGACCTTCCTTTCATGATTCAAATTTAAATTTCTGTTTGAAGTATCTGGATGACTCAGCACTCTTCTCATCAAGTACAAATGCACACGGGATAAAATATTAAGCTCTTTTGTGGGGATGTCACATAGAAATCCCAACTATCAGTGTGGCAGAGTCACAATGAGATGAAGACAGCAAGAAAATAATACTCACCAGATAGTCCACTAGTCAGAACAAGGTGCTTAGGGGGTAGCTGATATGGCCTCAAACACATTGGAAGGAAAGTCTATGCAAGCACGGCTAGAGCTGAAGCAATTAGGCAGAGAAATTCGGGCTGTCAAGATGTGGAGTCCAGGAAATCAGCTAAGGCGTAAAGGGCCAGACAAGTCCCTGTGGGCAGGTCAGGGTAAGCCAATCTATAAAATTTAATCAAGACTGGAAGATTCAGGCATCTAGATATTTATTGGCTCAGAGAAGTCAGTAAAGGCAGCTGAACTGGCTGCACTTCAATAAAAATATATTTTAAAAAATTAATAAAACTAAAAAACAAAATTAATCTGGGTTAATAAAAAAGAAATCAAATAAATTTTTAAAATTAAAAAAAAAAAAAAGGCAGCTTAAGGAGGAGTGCCCCTGTTGGCCACATACCACATTGTTTTTCGGGTAAAGGTTTGCTAGCCCTCCCTCTTCCCACCATTGTCCTATTTATGCGGATTTCTTTATTGTATGATCGATGAATGTTGGTGAAGAAGACTTTAAAAAGGCATAACCAGGTTCTTTATCCAACCTCTGATTAAATAAATCAAATATATCAAGTTAAATCAAGGTCTGTTTCCTATTTATCATTTCCCATTCCTACACCTCTTATGACTAAGAGAGTGATGTAAATTAATCTATAAATAGGAGTTATGTGGCCAATTCATCTCCTCATGAACTTGAGCATATAGGTAAATTACTTTCACAGCCTTCGTGTCAGCCCTATGTCTGACCTCCAGCCAATGGGATGGAAATAAGAAGTAATGCTTCTTCCAATATTGGTCCATCAAAATTTTCCAAACATAGTCTTCCATCTTCTTTCCTCTCTCAGCTGGTTGGAAAGGAAAAGGCCCCTGGGGAAAACTGAGAGTCATACATATAACATGGCGAAGATTGAAGATTGAAGGAAATTGGGTTCCTGAATCACTGCGTGGAGGAGAGGCACTGCGTCAGGCAGGAGTCCAGGAAAACCATCATCATACTGTGATATGAATTTTAAGTTTTAAGCCTCTGACACTGGAGGCTGATCTACTATAGCAGTTAGCATTACCTTAACAGAAGAACACAATTTAATATTGGAAATTTTTCTCATATATTGCCTGACCTTACAGAGTCTGAGCACTGAAAAAAATCAGTGTGAAAAAAAAAGGAATAAGAAGAAATAAATTAGGTTAAAATAACATTTTTCTTACATAAGCACAGTTCAACCATATTTCTTATGCATATGGAAAAGAACAAAGCAAACAAAATAGTCTTTGGGAACCGGGCTAGACCTGGAGGATCTATACCGGTGTTAATTCCTGCAGATCATTGAGAAAACAATGAAAGTAAGGGACTTCCAAAGACGGTCACACAAGGGAATGCATCTGAGGACCACTAGCAGACACCAAAGAACATTTGTTTCTGCCTTTCCTTTTGCCTTAAAATTTTCTGTAATTTTTTTTCCTTTTTTTTTTATCTTCCTATTCTCTGAGCTATCATAGTATTGACTGGTACCACCTATCTAACTCTTGATCACATCTTTTATCTATTTCATGTATATAACTCCAACTAAACTGCAATTCCAGAAGTACAGGGAGCAAGTCTTTAACATTTTTCCTTTTGTCCTTCAGAGACCCAAAATTGAGTCCATAATACTGCTCAGCTCAAGGTCCACCATCATCACTGATCTGTGGCAAGGTCTTACTTTGGTTTGATTTAATTTATTGATTTTCCCCTTTACCATCTATCTTCAATCTCGGTTTCCCTTTCTCCAACATAGGCACTCAGTTTAGTCTATTTAATGCATGTATTTCTATTCCTTCCATCATTCCTAGTGTTAGTTAGATATGTACTCAGGCTGGAAAAATAGGTAGCATTGTTTTTGTGCAGACGTGTTGTGCACATAAACGGTGTTTCTCCGTCAGTCTTCTCCATCAGTCTCCATCAGGTGCAGTCTAAGACCGTACCTTACTTTTTTCAGCCTTTTGTTTCTGAGATCCACCCATGTTGCTACATGTAAATTAAGCTTATGTCTTCTGACTCATGCGTAGTATTCTCTAGCATCATAATTGACTCTGAATCCATCATCATGTTATAAAAGTAAATATAATGCAAGAATTTGATGAGAAAGTTTCTAGTTGGCCACCAATTGTCTGGATTAGTCTGGGAGTTTATTAAATTTAACTACTTGGTTAATGATGGAGAATCAGAATTGCCAGTGTGTTCATTTCACTCATAAATGGTAATAGTTTGGGAAGTAAAGAGAATGGCAGGATGACACCACCACTCCCCCTCCTCTCCCTGCCTGCTGTCTCTGTCATAATGACCTCGGTCTTAATCTGATTGTAAATTTGTGAGAAATTAACTGCAGAAGCTTCTCGTTTCATACAGCTTCTAGCAAACTGTGGCATGTTTGGGCAGTTCTTGGGAAGATAGAAGCTATACTGAAGCTTTCACTTCCTGATTTAGATGTCAACAGTTCCATCTTTACCTTCCCTCCACCCTGCACCCTTCATCAACTCCCTCCTTCATTCAAAAGATCTGCAATTACAATCTCCTGAAACAAAGAGCCTTAGGTCAGTGTTTCTTAAGGTATAGTACACAGAGTCACATGGGCAGCAGCATGCCTTAGGCGTTTGCTAAAAATGAAAGTTCCAGAGCCCTTCCCAGCTGAATATGAGTTTCCTGGGTGAGACCCAAGATCTGTACTTTTAACAACCTCCTTTGGTGATCACTATGAATTTTGAGGATTGAACCTCTCTATCTTGAACCAAGATAATCCTGGGTTATCTTAGTTACATATTTAGTGTGCCCAGGTGATAACAGACGTCATGGTTACAGAATGCTGAAATGGGAGCTGCTTACCTGTTTCACCTGATCTTGACATTTATAGTAACAAGGGTCTACCTAACCCATGTATTTATATTAAACAATATCCAAAGAGGATTATTTTACTTGGGATTTTATAAAGACGACAGATTAGTTCAAGCTATTCTATACAGCAAACTGCATTCCATTTTCTATACACACTTATAGGTAACTGAGTTTTGAACATAGTCTCCTAATTGAAAAAAAAAAAATGGTGAGAATCTCTAAAAGAGGCCGAAGCTTATCTAGTCTTCATTCTCTTCTCTTCTGTTGGGACACAGATGCCCTCTCTACTGCTAGGATTGTCCACATTCACCACGGCACACTTTTGCCAGCCCTTGACTTAAGAAAATAGAGGTTTGACTGTGCCCGCATCCTCTCTTACAACAACTGGAAGATTTTTTTGTTTAACTCATTGCTACAAGCACAGATCCTTCCTGTTGGAATCAAGACAGAAGGGAAGCCCTCGTTCCTTGCTCGGAAAGTGAAAAGCCTTGCCCCAGTCACTTCTTGTGCAACATCATTAAGCACAACCCTCATGGTCACGAGGCTCATATTGGTTGGCGCACACGAGGGAGCAGGGGTGTACGCATCTCTGCCTCCGGCTCAGAGGGCCACCTTTGGAGGGCAATAGGGAGAGGAGAGAGGCAACACAGGATCTCCAGACCCAGGCTCCATGGAAAGCCCTCGCACCCAGGTGTGTACCAAGTCACAAAGCGCAAGCTGAGCACCCATTCGCCTCTGGCCACCACAAAGCACCTGGTCACCAAAGACCTAAATGTTCTCAATTCAATGAAGTAGTCTTGGAACAGTTTGATGTAGCTTCCTTCATCATCAAATAAAGGTGCAGACCAGGCCACTATTTTTTGGATAACAGCCACTTCAAACAAATATTACCATCACCATCTCTGATAATCAACAAGTTATTTGGAAATTAATGGAATGATTTGATGAACAATAGCCACCTCATTTTAAATGGCTCAGTAAGCAATGTTGTAATACATACCCATTATACATGTATTATATGTAACATACACGTATTATATTACTTTCCAAATGTTAAATATTTTGTGTATCACCTTGGAGTGCACACGTGTGTATGTTTGTGTACACAAAAGTGTGTCTGGATGGAGGAGTATGGTGAAGATTAGGGTTCAATTTCTTTTTGCCCAGTTTTACATAAGAGAAACCTGACTTTAGATTATAGGACCAAGTTCATATTTTGGTGGAGACGTACTCAACCTGACCCTAATTAATGGACTAGCTGGGCTTCTGATCACTTTTTTTTAGTCCAAAGGTGGGAAGAGTGGTGCATCTTATTTCAGTTTATAACCGTTCAGAAAGTATCTGTCCATTTATCAAGACCTCACATGGTCCTCAGTCTTTGGGGCAACCTAATAAATGTTTAAAGACATCCAAAGATTTATACAAGACCCCAATTACCAGCAGAATATAGATCAAACTCCTTAACTACCAAAAGCCTCCACAGTCAAGTTCAAATACAGCTCATCACTCAACAATCTATCAACATCCACCTTCACTCTATTCTAATTAAACTCTTCGATGCTGTCTACAAAATGTGCTTCATGTCACATGTTGTCATGCCTCTTTGTCACCCCATGTACCAATTTCCCTCTATCTTGTTCCAAACTGAATTACCTCCCCCATCCCTTTCAGCTTCTCCAAATCCTGTTCATTCTTCAGGATCCAAAAGTTGTCCCAGCTGCGTAATGTGTATGACCTTCCCTGAGGCCCAGCCTTTCAACAATCTCTGCTGCATCTAAGATCTTGCAGCAAAAACCATACACTCATGTTGCTCATGCACTATTGGCGTCTCAATCTGTTCTGTGTTTTTATTTGTCTGTTGCATTGCTCTGAACCTTTCGGATGCATTATGTCTTCCATGTCTAGGGAGGTTGTTAAGTTCCCAAGGATGGATGGGCTATGTCTCATTATTTTTGGAATCATAGCAGCTCTGGGTTCAGGGTCTTGCCCAGAGAAGCAGCTCGTCAGAATCTTCTCAGTGGATTTCTCTGCTGCTTTAAGCACATCTTTGTCAGCAGGCTCCCAGGTTTGAATAAATTGCCTGTCTTATCCATTCAACCCCTCATACAGTGCTCAGCCTTCTCTCCTAGCAAATGTCTTTCTTCCCATTCATGACTTTTTTTTTTTTTTTAGTAGAAAAGATGTGAACAACATTGCTTTAAAATAAACTAATATAGCCTTTGAGGGGCAGGAGAAAAACAGTTATTCTTGGCTAAAATATATTTTGAAAATGATTACTTAGGGTCAAAGATTCTGGATTGTAAACTCTACTAGATACAGGAGCATTCTAAAGATGAAAGGCACCCCTCAAAGTGATACCTTTTAATTCATGATTCCTGTTTAGACTGCCTCTCACAGGCAAGAGTAACCTGTAGCAAAGGCACCTTAACCTTAAAAACAGCGGTTTAGCAAGTCATTGTCAATGATGCTCAGACTCTTTCGTGTAGTTCAGGAAGTCACGACACCCTTACTCTGCTTCAGGACACATACAGAGCTCTATCTGGAATGCAAGTTTCTCATTCAAACTTCTCTGAATGCAAAAAAGACACAGAACAGAATGGTTGGGACACAGTGGTCCTCTGTCTGACCCACTGAGGATGGATATGAGGAAAGGGAAGGTTTGCTTCATTAAAATCTAGGTCCTCGGGGTAATCTTGCAGAACATTATACCTCTCCCAACTGTGATGGAAAGAAACTAGCACGAGTCAGACAGTTTTTTCAGACAATCTTATTTTCATCACCTCTGGAGCGAACATCGAATATCATCCCTGCCTCACAGAGCTCTTGGGTTAATCCCAGAAGAGGTCAATACCATCCACAGCACCAGGGGAGTAAGTTAATGCTTCAGTGCCTAAACTCTGCCGCTTTTGAAATCACACGAGTTTGAAACTCACGCCTTCCCTTGAATTACAATATGTGCTTCCTTGAATGTTTATTTCTCAGGAAAACTCCCTCAATGTCAATGTAAACTCTGTTCCAAGCCCAAAATTAAATCCCATCCTTGTGCAATTCAGACGTCATAAAAGCAGATAAAGCTAAAGCTGAATGAATAAAGGACATCAGTTCCCCTTGGAAGGAAATAGAGTTTGATATATATATATTTAGCTCTGAGACTTCTGAGACTCATTCTTATTATCTCTAAAATATGCAGCCTAGAGATTTTCAAGAATTGAGAGAGAAGAAAGAAAGAAAGAAAGAAAGAAAAGGAAGGAAGGAAGGAAAGAAGGAAGAAAGGAAGGAAGAAAGAAAGAAGAAAAAGAAAAGAAAAAACCTTTCAAAAAAAGAAAAAACACATTTTAAAATCTTAACCATTGCCTTGAGGGCCTGTGGGTATAACACTATCTTATCTGATCAGTTGTCCATTGCTGTATGACAAACCATTCCAAAACTTAGTAGCTTAAAAATAACAATCATTTTATTTGCTCATGACTCTATGGGTCAACAATTAGAACTGGGCTCAGAGGGGCGGTTCCTGTGCTGGTCCCACTTAGGGTTGCTGACTGACAGGTGTCTGAAGGCACAGCTGCAGATCGTTTGGTGTATGTGGTCTCACATGCCGAGTGGCTGGTGTGGCTGTCGGCTGGGCCACATGCCTCCAACAAGCTAGCGTGGGCTTCTTCCCAGGGCAGCTGGTTAGTAGGGGGTGAGAACAGAAGCCTGGACCTAGGCTTAGAATTCCCACTGTCCTTGCTGCTGCTTTCTATTGGCCAAAGCAGCCACAAGGCCAGTGCAAATCCAAGGGTAGGAAAACAGAGCCCACTCTCAATGGCAGGAGCTGCAAAGGCACTGTGGCCCCTTTAAATCAACCACACCGTTTGATTTCCAAAACATGGAGATGGAGAGGACTGAATATTTTGACCTCAGCAGAGTTTTATTTTTTTTTCCATTTCATTTTGTGACAATATCAAGACTATCTATCAGTTTTAAAAAGACTCCAGGTTAAGGAATATTCAACATGGAATCAGAACATAAATAATGCAAATCAATTATTCATGAACTGAAAAGTCTAACAGCTATAAATATATATATATATATATACACACACACAAATATATACATATATATTTATATCTTGACCATTAGAATAAACTGGAAAAAATCTGCAAAATCTTCATGTCAAGTCTCATCTCAGATGTACAAAATAAGGGGCCCCTGGATCAGCATTTCTTTCATTTTTAAAAAATTTTTATAATAAAGATTTTCAAAGATAACTAAAAGTAGAAAAATATCATAAATTCTCATGTATTCATCCCTCACCTTCAGCCGTTAACAACCTTTGGCCAATTTTCATTCATCTTTCAGTCCTCCCCCACTTTTTTTATTTTATAGTAATGTCAAAGCAAGTTTCAGAAAATACAGTAATTTCCTTGGTGTGTGTTGACTAAAGGTTTCCCAGATGGCTGATATGTAGGTGGCTGTGAAAGAAACAGGGGTCACCATATCCTCCAGGGGCTCCCGTACGATTTCCAGTCTTGTTTCTACCTGGGACAGGGCCACGTGACCCGTCCCGGCCAAGAGCTACGGGCAGTGGTAACTGGCATCCTTCTGGGCTGAGGCATTAAGAGCCAGGGGCCTCCTCCATTGCTCTGCCCTCCTGCTTCAGTGACCTTGGGATTCTGATGCTCCAAGTGACATCAGTTCAAGATGGAGGGAGGCTGCTATCTTACAGCAGATTTTACAAGTCTTATTCTCTTAAGCTACTAAAATTGGGGACTTTATCTTTCATCTCAGCATAGCCTAGTTAAAAAGAAAACACAATGTTAGGAGCCCTATTTGCTACTAGCTTACCATGTGACCAGATACAACTTGGCAAAACTCTTTAAGCCTCAGTTTCTTCATCCACAGAATGGGCAACAATAACACCCGTAGTCTCCACCTCAAGGTTATCACGAGAGTGAGATAGTGGGAGCAAAATTGCTTGAAAAGTTACAAATTAAGCAAAATTTGGTGGTTTGTTAGACTATTGTTCAGGCTAGCAAAACCCACTTCCATCAAGAATTGAAAACTATGTTAAGGACCACATACAACATGTCACACAGGAAAGTTTTTACTAGCTGATCCACAATAGTAAGATCCACAAGGTTATTATATTTTTGATGATTATCACTGGGATTGCAGGGACCTCCAGTCGCAATTTTAAAACCTCAGCAGTAGGGCATGGGGAGAAAGGATCATTCTGAACCGATTCATCCATTCTCTGTAACTCTGCGGGAGGCAGTCCTGGGTGCTTGGAGGGGGTGGGGGTCACTGCCTGCAGAGTGTCCTGCCCGTGTACTTGAGCTCATCCACGTTCCCAACCCCAACAACATATTCAGTCGGAACAACAAGCTCACATGACAGGAGGGCTGTGCTGTAACTCGCCATCCAAACCCAGACATTTCTGAGAGTGAAAGGAGTGGTATCAGTAATTATGCAACCTGGGAACCTGGGAACCTGGGAAGTATGATAACCCTACACTTCCACGCAAACAGAGGGTAGGGAAAAAGAGTGGTAGGAAGACTTTCATAACTGACCAGCAGAGAAATATTTATGCCTGGTTTTTTGCAAAAAGGAGGAGGGGAAGGAAGAGGGAGAGAGGAAGCAAGAGAAGAGAGAACGGAAAAGAGGAAGCTGGGAAAGGAAGGGGGAAAGGGAAGGGGAGGGGAGGGGAGGGGAGGAGAGGGGGTGGGAAAGGAAGAAAAAAAGCACTGGTCCCCTAACCTCCGTGGGTAATGGGATTTAACTGTGGGAAAACTGCTTTACTTGCTCAAACTGACAAGCCTTTGGGGGTAGCAAACCACACCCTTGAAGGTCAAGGCACGGCCCTCCTCAGGGCATGTGACTTGACCACCATGACTGGGCATTTCTGAGATGGGTTTGGAGAAAGCAATTGAATAGCTAGGGGGGCCGCTTTCTGGAGGCCCTGACAGCTAGGCTAAGAATTTTGGTTTTAATTCTTTAAGTTCAGTTTCTCAGAGTTCCTATGTCCCTGGGAATACCCAGTGGGGAGTCAGAGGGTGTGAGAAGCCACAGAACAGATGCATATTTCGAATGGGTCAAATTTTTTAGACAAGTGGTGGAGTATGTGCAGGGATTGAAATTTGCCACCAAAGATTGCTTCAAGACAATTACACTACAACATTCAGAAGTATGTTATGAAATGCAAAAGCTTTATGTCTTTATGGACAAAACACAAGGATTCATTTTTTAAACGTTTGCTTTGCAATTTTGCAAACTTCATCTATCTGAGCTCTATCCCCAGGCCATGGAATTTTACATTTATTCTTTTCTTCAGAGAGGAGCACTTGGGTTTGAAATGACCTTTTTTTAGCAGCAGGACATCAGCAAAGAAAGAAGACAGCAGGGGGCTGTGACATAAATGTTGTCTTGGAAAGGTTACTCTGGCACTTGGGGGGTCAACGGAGTACAGAGCAGTGTAAGCAGATAGGAATAGACAGTCAGGCTCACAAAAGACCAAGCAAGGATGGCTGGGGCCTGGCTGATGGGTGTAACTGGGGTTGAGAATAGTGGGATGCCCCAGGCGTCCCTTCTGTTGTCTCTGAAACCAGTCCTTTGTCACCATTCTCAGCAACTTTATGATGTTTCAATACAAAGATACAAAAAAAAAAAAAAAAAAAAAAAAGCACTGGACACAGGAGTTTCCTCTTGTACCTCAGCAGCCCATACAAGGCCTGGCATTTAAGAGGTACCCAATAAATGTTTGTAAGCGGGGGATGGGATGGGATGGGATGCGATGTTGGGATAAGATGGGATGATGGGATAGGATGGAAAGGAATGGAAGTGGTAAGATTTATTGACCAAATGAATAATTATGTGAGAAAGAAAATCAACAGAAAATTCCTCACCTGTTTTATGAGGAACAGCACGTAAGTTAATTTGAAATGCAATGTAATGTGTGCACTACTATTACAACAAAGATTCAGTGCTGTGCAAACTAAGAGCTCCCTACATATATGAAGCATTCTGCCCAGAAATGCAGTAATGCTAGTGGTTCGTTATATCCTGGATGAAGGAGCAGTAACACCAGAGGAACTGGCTCTGGGTACAGACCCCACGGCACTCACCTTCGGCCCACCAGCCTCGGAAAGCTGCTAGAGGACCACCTTGTGAAAGGCCAGGCAAAGTGTGAAGCAAGGTGAAGAACTCCCTAAGACCTCTGCAGCACCCTCAGCTCTGGGCTCCTGGGTCAGATTGAGCTGCTTCGGTCACCGCGGTCACTGGCTTCTTCACTGTCAGAGGGCTGGGAAGGGCATCTGCGGCCCTGGCTCTGAGCCTGGCACTCAGAGGTGTGTGTGAGGCTGCAGAGCCTGGAAAATGCCTGCCCTGAGGTAAATTTCAGAAGTTTCGTCTCTCTGGAAGAACGGATATAGTATGTTCATGTATGACTGAAGCACTGCACACTACACCAGAAATTGTACATTGTAAACTGACTATACTTCAATAAAAATATATATACCAAAAAAAAGTAAATAAATTAAAAGAACATATATAATCTCTCTTGATAGAAAGTGGTATGATATCATATTTCTTTATTTCATATGAGCAAATATAGACTTGAATGCTTTGTCTACCTACACCAATTTGATTGCTAAAAGTACTTCCTCATTTTATTCCCATTTCACAAATTTGTTTATGTGTTTTAATCTATCTTGATTCCGCATGTGAAACTAGCAGACAGATGAGGATTTTCTTCCCAGCACATACTCACTCAGTGCTGGTGCTCACGCCCTACACGTCTCCTGGGAAACCACAATCCCCTCCTCTCCGGGACGGGGCATGAGACTCAGGTCTAGCCAATCAGAGCACCACAACCTCCTGGCCACATGACCCCGTCAGAGCCAATGAGATGTAAGGACACTTTTGCCACGACTGTCTGAAGTGAGCATGCTCAGTTTTTTGCTGGAGCTACCAGCGTGTAACACCCGTGCTTCAGAATTAAAACCAACAGAGAAGAGCCAAGAGGTGGTGAAAGTAAGGTTCATTCTTAGTGACATCCTGTGAGCCCCTGAATCCACCTGTGCTTGAAGATAGAATCATTCCTGGATTTTTCAAGTATGGGAACTAACAAATTCCAGTTTTGTTTGAGCCAAATTGGGATGTTTCTACCCCTTGCAGCTGGAAGAGCCCTAACTGGCAGTGAGTCATTAGGACTAGACAGGGCATAGACTCTCGCTTCCAAGTAGGAAGATTTGTAGGTTTTGAACGCATTAGATGGATATACAGTCCCCATTGCAATGGCAGGTAGAGTTAGACACTGCTCAGGTGTTTTGAAGGGAGTACGGTTTACATTGCATCTCTCACCATGCACCAGCCATGGAAGACGTCAGAAAAGACCTGTAGAGGTGGAGAACATATCCAGCTGCATTCAAAAAGTTCGGAGAAAGCTGGGGAAAATGTGATGACACCTGAAGCCAGTGGACCTCGTATAGGACATAGAGGAAGCCTGGAGTGAGAGGGAAACAGGGAGAGGACCAGAGTGCCACAGACTCAGAAGGGTAGTTCGAGGTTTCTGGATGCTCTGCACCGGCTGGACAGGGAGCTCCAATACAGACCCCCAGGCCAGAGAGCTGAACTGAGCCTGTCCGCCACTGCCAGGGACAGGACTGTGCCTCGAGGTCCTGCAACAGAGGGCCCTACAAAGCAACCTGTCTGCCTCAAGCTTCAATCCCCTAAATAGCACTGCCTCCGTGGGGGTTGGAGGAGGGTGAGTGGGGCAGCTATAATAGTGCCAGCTAGAGGCAGAGTCGCTCAAAAACCCAAACCAGTCTCACACAAGACTTCAGGAGAGGCCTTCAGCTGGGCGACCCTCAAATGCAAGGCAGAGCCTGACAAACCTCCAGCCTTACTGAGAAAACCACAAGCTTGGATCACAGCTTTTACTAATACACACACACATCCACACATGCAGACACACTCTTCACATGAAAATCTCAAGTTCCTGTGGGTGAGCTCCCAGCGAAACACTTTATGTTAAAAGCTTGAGCACTACATGAGAAAGACAGTAAGTCAAATGCCCTATATCGTAGTAATTCATTCTAACTAAAGAGGCTGAAAAGAAAGCTAAAACCCAGCCATTGTAATAATCCCAGAGAGGTAAGAGTAGATATTGAAAACACAAAGCAAGACCAGATGATTGTACTAAGATGAATAGTGATCCCTCAAAGGTGGCCACATTCCAATCCCCAGTATCTGTGAATATGTGACATTGCCAGGCAAAAGGGACTTTGCAGATATGATTACGGTTACAGATCTTGAGGAGGGTGGGTATGGCTCAGTGGCAGAGCGCCTGCTTAGCATGCGCTAGGTCCTGGGTCCAATCCCCAGTACCTCCATTAAAAAAAAAAGAAGGAAAAAAGATTACAGATCTTGAGATGGGGAGATTATCCTGGATTATACAAGTGGGTCCAATCTAATTAAATGAGCCCTTAAAAATCCATTAAATTCTGTGAGCGAGAGAGAGAGAGAGAGGGGGGAGTCATGACAAGGATTCAGTGGATGTTGCCAGTTTTACAGACAAAGGTACGCACAGGCCAAGGCATGTGAGCCGCTGCTGGAACCTGAGAACTATACCCCGATGACAGCTAGCAAGGAAAGAGGAACCGCAGTCCAACAACCACATGGACCTGAGTTCTGCCAAGAGCATAATGCGAGCCTAGGGGAGCCCTATTTCACTGTGGTTTTGATTTGCGTTTCTCTGATGATTAGTGATGTTACACATCTTTTTGTGTATTTGTGGGCCATTTGGATGTCTTGTTGGAAAAATTTCTATTCAGCTCTTCTGTCTATTTTTAAATTGAATTGTTTGCTTTTTCACTATTAAGTTGTATGAGTTCTTTATATATATTTTGGATCTCAACCCTAGATTCTCCCCAAAAGACTCCAGTCAGGAACACAGTCCTGCTCACAACTTGGTTCTAACCCAGTGAGACCTGAGTCAGACTTCTGACCTACAGAACTGCAAGATGATGAACCCATGCCACTAAGATTGTGGTAAATTGTCATAGCAATAACAGAAAATCAATACAGTGGCCATTAAAATTTGTTTGTCAGAATAAAAAACTGGATATACATAATGAAAGATGGACTTGGAAAAGCCAAAGGGTAAATTTGTAAGATTAGAGACAAAAAAAAAACACACACACAAAAAAAACAGGAAAACAGAATGAATGAAGAGATGGAAGGTAGGTATACAGTGTTAAGAAATACTAGGTCAGAAGCAGAACTGCCAATAGCAACTTAATAAAAATCCAAAAAAGGACAAGAAAAAGAGGCTGTAGGAGAGGCAATATTTGAAGACCGAGAAATTCCCTAATAGTTAAAAATAACCAAGAAATTTCCTAATAGTTAAAAATAATTATAATACAAATTGAAAACGATTATAGAATGCCTACCAAGGATACATAATAATATTTTTAATAAATAGAAATAAATAAACAAACCCACACCCAGATATATCAGAATTTATATCAAAAACAGAAAAATCTAAAAGTTTACAGAGGGGAAAAAAGCAAAATAAGAATCAGGTAAGCATCTACCTTCACAAAAGATTTAGTGGAAAATAAAAAAATAACTTCTACATTTTCATGATGACTGTGGGGGATAAAATAAAGATATTTTCAGTCAAAACAGGACTTAAAAGTATTCCAGCAAAAAAAAAAAAATTAACCCAAAGGGAAGCAATGGGATAAAGAAAGAAATATGTTAAAAGAAAAGAAATATCTAACTACAAAAATATATATTGATTAGCTACCTGGAAATAAAATCTTAAATAATACTTAAAATTGTGAGACCTGGAGCAGGAGAGGAGACCAAAAAAGCTGAAAGTCCAGTGAGGTTCTTATTCTGTCTGACTTGAAGACATTGTTAGCGATAAGCCTTAGATATTGATAGGGGGAAATGAGCGTATGGATGGCTCTGAGTAAGTAAGAATATAACTGGCAGAAAATACAGAAATAGAATGTATGCTTCTCACCAGTAGAAAACAGAAAAAACTAACAAAAATTCTTGTTCTTTCAAATAAATGATAGCAAAATAGGAAAGTCAGAATAGGAAAAATAAATAAGGAAGCATAGAAAATAGAAAACACACACTCATGTTCACAAATGTCATAAATAAGTCTTAATATGTTAGTAATTATAATAAGTAGAATAAATTAAACTCAGTGACTAAACTGAGGAAATGATCAGATTGTATCCTCCAAAAAGATGCAGCATCGTTGTCTGTAGAAGACCAAAAGGGGAGGCGGCACAGAGAAGTTGAAAACAAAAAGATTTGATACCAGTTCAGAACTTTATCGAGTTTAATTTAGTTCAGAACTTGATCGTGAGTTCAGAGCTTTACCATGAGATGGTCAACATTTTGCAAAATAATGTTATCAACAGCAACACTTCTCAGAGCATCTGAATCACCTTTCCACATACCTAATCCACCTGCGTTTATACCTGTTATGTTCACGGTAATTCTCCAAATGGATGAAGACAACTGATTACTTTAATTCTCTTTTGATATAGCTGATGACTAGTTGTTTACATATTGAAAACACATCATTCTTTGATTAATTACTTCCTTTTTTGTTTCTTTTCCATAACACACTTAGGATATTATATAGATGTTTTAAGGTTGTACATATTGGTGGCTTATGCTATATATGAATTTTATCTCAGGACCACAAAGATAACGTTGAAGTTCAGCCGTATCAAGGAGAACTTCAAAGTATTTACCACTTACAGGTGTTGTTCCATCTGTTAGAACTGGAAACCACTGGCATAGACCAATTTCCATAAATCACAGTTAAGGTTCCTGAGGCCTGGAGCCCTATCTGAAGTCACACAACCAAGCTCATACTCACAACAGTGATCATATCTACTGGATTTTTTTCAGAACAGTATGTCTCATTGTCCCTACGAATCACTGAAATATCTTTATGAAAACTCCTAGATTACCTGTTAGAACCCAAAGGACTGAAGATCAGGGCACATGGTCATCAGTTCTTTAAAAACTCCACAGATAAGTTCTTGAGCAGTAGCTAAAGCCAACAAAACTAAACACAGTAGGAGGACACAAACTTTCCTCTGTGGGCATTAAAAAATCTTGGGAGGGAAATTGATTGATACTATTTTCTATTTAAAAATGAACTTGCTTTGAAACTACGAAGTTTCACAAAAATATTCTGGCTAGTGAAGATAGAGAATAAAAAAATGCAATCATTCTCAACCAAAAATATGCCCTGCTAGGATGAATATATCCAAAAATCAATACAGGGTGATAATTTTTATCTTTATCATAAAGTTTTTTTAGAAGTTACAGAAACCCTAATGCAAATTCTCTCCAGAGGTTGAACAGTTGAGTGCCCAGTTTGCCAACAGCAGGACCCAACCCTGTGCCCCCAGTATAGTACTATGTCCCCAGTGGCCAAGACTGCCATCTAGTGGCGGTTTTAGCACATTGACCTTCTGCCGTCAAGAAGGGGAATTCTCAGGGGAAGGGTGTGTGCTTAGCATGCATGAGGTCCTGGGTTCAAATCCCAGTACCTCCATTAAAATAAATAAACCTAATTACCACCACCATCACCACCCCCCCCCACACAAAAAGGGAAATTCTCACTAGAAAAGACATTTATTCTGGACTTATATATGCTTTGCTGCTCACCATGCTTTTGCCAACATTATCTTTGACCTTACTGAATGCCTGTTCACCATGAATGTATCCTATGACATTGCTTCTGACCAAGGAACTAGTTTATAGTAGATGTGAGGATTTACTGGTTTTCATGTATCATAAATCTCATCTCCAGAAACAACCAATCTTATAAAACAGTAGATTAAGCCAGCTGAAGATACAGTTAGAACCCCATCTTGGAGGCAATTCCTTGCAAGAATGAGATACTGTCCTAAAGCATGTGGAATATTCTTTGCCCAGCAATAAATAAAGCATCTTCTTTTTCTAGGTTTAGAAACCAAAAAGGGAACCTAGGAGTGGCATCTTTCTGTATTCTTCTATATCTCTGATCTGTGCTGGCTTAGTAGTAATAACCCCATGGTCCCCTTCCAGTCACACCCTCTACTCTCAAATTTCTCATCACAACAGCCAGAGTGATCTATCAAGAAGGCAAATCCAACTGCTACCCAACACAGAGCCCTGCATTGGCTCACCTGCACATACAGAAGGCAATCCAATCTCCCTGTTACGTACTCTGCCTCCGTGATCTGGTCTCTGTCCCACCCTCAGCCTCATCGCTTACCACGACCCACCCCCGCCTACACTCCACCCTTGTGGTTGGAGTTTCTCAAGCCATCCTGCTGTCTCCCCTTTCCAGGCTTTTGTCTGACTAACTCGGTTCTGAGCTCAGCTCCCTCAGGTGTTCCTTCTCCAAGGAACCTTCCACAACCATCACCAGTGCCTCCCAGTGCCCAGACTACCCTGCCTTCAGCCACCTCTCCTCTCTTCCAGAGTCCACGCTGCACTCTTCCATTTCAGCATGACTCACACGTAAATTATGTCCAGCATTTGCAACCGTGGCCCCGGTAAGCAGCTTGCAGACAGGAAACATATCGTATTCATCTTGGTGTGTAATAGGGAGCATTTGTACGAGTGAGTGACAAGCAAAGAACTTTGGATATTCTTTTTCTTTCTTTTCTTTTTTTACTGTCTCTGTAGGGAGTTTTCTCTCCCATCCCCCACAACGATTATTTTGCCCCTTCTTCACAATCTGCCCCTCTCGTAATTCTGGCAGATTTACCCAGCTCTTCACTTCCAAAGACTCTCATTACTCCCTCCATAAGGAAACCACCAGAAGCTGAATGCCTGCCTCTGCTCACCACTGCGTCCCCTCGTCCGTCTGTGTCTCCACCCATCTCCTGGCCTCCTCCTCTTACAGTCGCTCCAGCCTGAAAGAGCCCAACTCAGCACCACGGATTCTGAATCCCTCCGCTTCTCACCTTGTTGGGAACTGATCACATCCAAACTGCCTCCCACTCCTCCAGGTATCTTCAGCCTGCTTTCCATCAGCACCCAGACAGGCTCTATTGTCTCCAGTCTTAAAATAAAAGCAAAGAAGCCATCATTAAAACTGGAAAATTTTCCTTGACCCAAAGATTACCCTACTCCCTGACTTTCCCTTGACAGCCCAGCTACTCAAAGAGCTGCCTGTCCATCCTACCTCCAGTTCCTCATTTTGCCTTTATTCTGCAATTTCCTCATCTAGTTCCTACCTCCCACACTCTGAGAAATCCACTATTAACAGGCACATCCCAAAATTCACATTACTACCAAAGTCTTAACTAGCCCTCCCAGCAGCTGTGTCCTCCTTTTTGAAACAATGTCGTCTTGTGGCTTCTGTGACTCCACACCCCACCTTCCCAGCTCCCCTTCCGCCTCTCTGGCTGTTCCTCCTCAGCCCAGTTTGTTGGCACTTCTCCATCTGAACCTGATCGGAGTTCATCAGGGCTGGGACCCGGGCCCCCTTCACTCCTCACTCATCATTTTCTCCCTTGGCAATCTCAAACGTCCCACAACCTTTTATGTGCCAAAGGCTCTCAAATAAGCATCTCCAGCCAAGGCCTCTCTTCTGGGCTTCAAAAGGACTATGGATGAGATGCTATGTCTCACGAGCATCTGAAACTTATTATGCCCAGCACTGAACTCTTGATACTCCCAGCCCCGAGCCCTCAAACGGCTCCTCCTCCAGCTTTATCCATCTCAGTAAGTGGCTCTTTGATCCAGGCAGTGGCTCACGCCAGGAAAAGGGGGGAGTCATCCCCAGCCTTCTCCTTTCCCTCGTTGCTTAAATCCAACCAATGGCCAAATCCTGTAGGTTCTGCCTCCAATATAAACCTCCGGCCCATTCATCTGTCCCGCCACTGCCCTCGTCTGACCACCATCAGCTTTCCTCTGGGCTTGCTTTACTAAAAACTCTCCTATAATTGGTCTCCCTTCTCTGCAGTCTCCAGGATGTCATTGTTGTTGTTGTCGTCAACAAACACTGAATCTTAACATTTCCCTGCTTTAATCACTTTCTATTGCCCTTGAGATTAAATTAAAAAACCTTTTCAAGCCCCGTTAAGATGTTCTATGATCTGGCCCCTGCCTAATTCACCAGTCAGTCACCAGTCAAAATGTGTCATTCACAACCCTGTTCACGATGCCCCAGCCACAACGATCTTTTTTCCTTTCCTGAAAATTACCATGCATGTTTCTATTCCTGCCACTGGCATGTCTTAACACACTAACCCTATGTCCCTCTGTCCCTCCCCCAGCTAGTGGCTACGCATCCTTCAGGACGAGTCCTAAATGCTCCCTCACCAAAGAAGACATCCCTCCTCTCCCAGGTTAAATATAATCTTATCTTTCCTTCATATAAGTTCCGTAATTTACCATTATTTATTTATTCATGTGATCACTTGTCAAATGACTGTTAAGCTTCATGAAAACAGGAATGAATGCTACGACTTGCAAAAAGCCACAAACTGTATGTTTCCATTGGTTTGAAATGTCCAGAATAGGAAAATCCCCAGAGACAGGAAGCAGACGAGTGATTGTCAGGGGCTGAAGAAAAGGGTAGTGGGGAGTGACTGCTAGTAGGGTTTCTCTGGGGATGATAACGGAGTTCTGAAATTAACCAGTAGTGATGGTTGCACAACCCTAGGAACAGAGTAAATATCACTGAAATGTATGTATTAAATGACTGAATTGTATGGTATACAAATTATATCTCAATAAAGTTTCTTTAAAACATAAAAAGAACACACTGCCCTTGCCTTGTCCTCAAAAGTTGCAGTGAAGATATTACACAAGCATAAAGCCAAATATAGTAAGTGCTCGGAGAGAGGCAACCCTAAGTCTGCCCCCATGCTCTGACCCAGCGCTTAAGCAGGGTCATCTGGATTGCTGATGGCAGGAGGGATTTCTGGCTTGATTTGATTGGCACTCTGGGCCTGACTCCGAGATAAACCTCTCTTGTGGGCAGAAAGAAAAAGGTATGCAAGACGGTCAGGAATTTTCTTTCCATTCCCTCCATCCCTGCCCTGGCCACTCCACAAATCTAGGAACAGCCTTCCCCTGACCAGAGAGATGTCCCCCTGCACACGCACATTCCAACGAAACACCAGCTCATGAAAAAGACACAGCCCGGTGCACTGCCTCCAACCCCTGTGTCCCTCCCCAAAGAGAAGACTGGCGTGTACATATCAGCAGAGGCCTGGAGACCAGCATCAAACCGCCAGTGACTGGAAAAGCTTCGCCTCACATCAGTCTCTGACTGCTCAGCATAACATTGTATAGGATCTTTTCCCTTCGTTATAAAAGTATATGTCATTCCAGCCTTTCTCCATGCAAAAATTTATTCTCGTATAATCATAATGTGTATAATTTAAAATTCGTAACACTACAGTAAGAGTACTTAACGTGTTATTGCCTACTTTCCTTAAGCAATTGTACAAGTTTACGGTGTTCCATCAAGAAGATATTTAACAGTTATCTTAACTAATCCCTCCTGGTAAGACATTTAGGTGGCTCCCAGTCTTTTGCTGTTATGAAAATGCAGCCATAAACACATTTGTACATAAAGCTGTTTCCATACTTAGCTTTATTTCACTAAGATAAATTCCCCAATGTGAAATTCTATTCTAATTTCTTTTTTTTTTAGTCCCTTGGCAAAGACATTATTTTGCGTATGTTGGGTTGAGTCCTTTGATCAGACCTTACAACTGCCTGCTTCTCAAAGTGCAAAGGCAGAAATTAAAACAATGGAAGCAATATTCACACAAAATTTCTTGATATTTTTAATATAACTAAGGGATGTAGAGGGAAAACATCCCCTTGACACTGATGTTGGACCTACCATGTGCCAAGTACAGAACTAACTGTTTTGGAAATATTAACTCATTTAACTCTTTCAACAAGTCTAAGAAGTAGTCACTATCATTATCCCTGTTTTGGCAATGAGGCCACCATGTCACGGGTGCACAGGCGGTAAGTCATGGAGCCACGATCATGGACACTGGTGGCCTGGCTCCAGAATCTGGGTTCTCAAGCACTATGCGGAACCCCAATCTGGAGTCAGAAGATCTGGGTTGGGGTTCCAGCTCCACCACTCACTGACGTATGGACAGGTCAGCAGACTGCTCCAGCTGGTTTTATCATCTCTCTTATATGCACATGTGATTTCACGTAAATGCATACATGTCATAGCATGCATTCTTAATGCAGTCTTTTTTCCTTCTTTTTAGGTTAGTGTCACCCTTATTCTCTTCCAACCCCTCCGCCCTCACAGGCACTCACTCCCATCCCCAGAGTCCACATTAAACACCCAGAACTTGTCCTTTTGTGGTGTTCTCCATACTCACATAATCACACACATGCACATGTACGACACATAGACTCGTTTTGTATTGATTATCATTGTTTACACAGATTATATTTGTTTCAGTCAGGACACAATCAAGAAAACAGAAACAGCTCTAAGATAGTTCAGACAGAGAGACTTGAATGCAGGAGACCAGTCACACTGGTGACAGGAAAGCTAAGAAGCCTGACAGGGGATGGTGAGGCAGCCCAGAGGTTAGCGAGAGCAGTGGACTGCCACCAGCCCTTAGCTGTGGGTGCAAAGGAATGAAGCAATGTCATCTCGTCCCAGCAGCATGGTCACCTAGTGGAAACTGTCCAGTGAGGCCAGAGCCATGGAGGTGAGACACTGCTGCCACCAAAGATCTGCCCAAGGTGGATGTCCTGACTCTGCTCTTGCTTGCATCCTGCAAAAATCCACCGTGACTCCCATTGGCTGAATGCAACACTGGAAGCCATCTGACAGGAACCTGGATACAATCCTCCAGGGTCTGCCACTTCGCACAGCAAAGGAGAAAGGGGAAGAGTGAGGAATGGGTCAGGAAGCAAACATCCAAATAACCACTGTAATGTTAGGCACACTTTCCCAGACCTGCTGTTCTGGATCAAAGTTACCTTGGGGAAATCCCTCCAAATCAACAGGTATTGCTCTAGTACGTTCTTTTTATGGCTGCTTAATTATTCATGTAACTCTTCCGTTATGAATGAGCAGTCATTTTCTCATGTTCTTAAATGGGACTCATGTTGCCCTTCTTACACTTATCATGAGCAGCACGCAAGTGAAAGGGAGGGAAGCTACCTTATAAACTAGAAACCTGCGTAGCAGAATGTTCTATTAGAAATAGTATGTCACTGTAAGGTGGCATTTATGCTAATTGCTGAAGAAAAAATAACCTGATGAAAACACAGCCAGGCTGGAAGTTACAGTCTAACCAGAGTGAACTGATGTTCTTGGGCACCAGGGAAATACTGACCAGGCTTTGCCCCTCATGGACGGTAGGTCCTAAGATCTCCTTCTGACTTTTCATCCTACTTGGCTTCCCAAGGCACTGTTTCTCCACTTAGAATAAACAACAAACAATACTGAATTCATGCTTTTTAGCAACACTGTCCTCCAGAACTTTCCGTGATGATGGACATGTTCTATATCTGCACTGCTGAATACAGTTGCCAGGGACCACAAGTGGCGATGAGCACTAGAAATGTAACTAGTATGACGGAGGAATTGTATTTTTCAATGGGATTCAACTTTAATTCATTTAAATTTAAACTGTCACATGTGACAAGCGGCTACTGCATTCGGCAGTGCAGCTTTGGAACCTCTCAATCATTCTCCCACAAGAGTAGTATTTGTGATGTGTGAGAGTCAACGGAAGCTTTTTCAAGATATGTGTACTTAACTCCACTGCAGATTTACTGATTCAGATGTGCTGGTGCTTGGACCAGAAGGGTCTGTTAAGTTCCTCGAATTCTAAATTCTCTGCGGGAGGAAGAGATGAAGAGGAGGTGCTTGTGTTGCACGACCTTGAAAATGTAATACATTAGCTCTCCTGCTCGTTAGCGGAGATGTAAATTTTTCAGACAAATTTTTTGGCTCTTCTGGTCACCTAGCTGATAATAACACCCTGCAGCAATAGGAAAAAATGGAAAAAAAAAAAAAAAAAAGGAGGGGTAGGTTTTAATAGAGCAGAAAGCAGCCAAGAAAGTCCCACTCATTTGGCAATGCCCATGCCTCTAGGAACTTGGTGGCAGCTCTGGGCAGCCCAGGGTCAGCATGATGGGACTGGAGAGAGAAGCACACCGTTAAATGACTTTTACCAACTTCAAATGTTCTCCAGGGTCACCCTGGCAGTTCAGGGGGCAGCGCCAGGAGATCTGGAACTCAACCAGTCCACAGTATGAAAAGGCAAGGTAGACCACGCCAAGATGGATTCATGGCTAATGAGGCAGTCAGTTACTCTGATTGCTCAGAGGGGTGGATAACAGGGCTGCTGAAAGACAAATGATGAGGTAAAGCACTTTTTAAATATAAACACTGGGGTGAAGGTGAGGTGTTAATTTTCAAGGCAACAGGCAGCCGTTGAGTCCTGTCATGTAATTCCAACTCATATCAACCTTATTATGGGCAATAATGTAATCACATTAGTGACTCACCTCTATTCCTCAACTGCAAGGAAACTGATGGCGAGCCAAAAAATTCCTAGCCCTGGAGTTAGTACCTGACTTGAGGTGATGAAACTGGAATAGGGAAGATGTGAAAAATGCAGAATGAGTGCTTATAATGCTATCTTGGGCACAATTGTTCCATGTTGCTAAGAAAACATTAGCCTGCTCTTCTCTGCTCTGGATCCCGCCAACAGCGAGTGGGAACACTTCCTGCCCTTCATTACAACACCTTTAACAAGTGCAAGTGTGGATCGGTGGAGCCCTAGACACGCCCCCTTTCTCCATTCCCCTTGGAATAAACAAGGGAGGATTGACAGGAACTAAAGTGAAAAGCTCACATTTCAAAGATGAGCCGAGGAATTTACAGCTGTTGGGTTCAAGCTCCCTAACTCCCCTCTTTGATTGTGTCATCAGCCTCATTTCCTCAAGTCCCAAAGTGAAAACTTTGAATGTCTCGCCATTGTCTCTGAGATGAGCCTCCTCCCCCTTAGCCTGACATCAAAGCCTTTATAAAGTAGCCCCAACCTCACTTCCTGTCTAATGTCACTGAATTGTGCCCCTTTGTGAACCTTCACAGAATAATTAACAGGGAAATGCACTGGCTACACAGCAGTGACAAGTTAACTTTATGAACAGCTTCCTTATCTTAAAACGGACTTAGAGCATCATGGGCATAATGGAACTACTGTGAACAGTAACTAAAGCCCCTGGCATGGTGCCTGGCTTGTGAAATGCAGGTCCCCATGCTCACAAGTCAGCCTTATCTTCACATTATTTCTAAAACACACCTAGTAAGTTCCTACTTCCCTTTATCTCATCCCCATACTCTTGCCCCACCATCGCCTCCAGGCTCCTGCTAGAATGTACACCATCACCATCCCCCGGTTCTCCCCTTAATCAATTCACATCTCCCTTTAAGGTCCAGACCCATCAGCTCCCTTCCACAAAATCAGATTCAGTTTCTGCATCAGGAGAAGGGCTTCAATCTTAAATAGTCTCCCCAACTCTAACATCCAACAATGCAAAGGACACATAAATTTTGCTTTGAAGGTAGGGCAAATTGAAACCTTAAACCCTAAAAAAATAAATAAATAATAATTTCCCCAGTTGGTGGGCAATGCGGAGAAAACAAAAATACTTCCTAATTATGTGAAAACCCTTATTACTGTAAATGGTCATTATTTTAAAGTCTTGTGTAACTTGGGGCTTATGTCATGCCAGATAACAGGCTCTGTCATGAATGGAATTTTAGTTTTCTTACAAAGTCAGTGATAGAAGCCAGTTTTGGGATGATCACAAAACTGAGGCTCAAGGTCATTCACCTAAGAAGGGAATGACATGAGCTGCAGACCATGGACTATGACTGTGGTCTTAGAGAATTCTGGAATCACTCTTTCCACTATGCTTCACTTCCACAAACCCATTTATCAGGCACTGTAGCTGCATACAAAACCCTTGGTTAGCTATTGGAAAAGATGGGCATGTGTGTGTGTGTGTGTGTGATATGCTTCCTTCTCTTAAAGAGTTTAGAATCTAAAAAGAAAATAAAGCCTGGGTATAAATAGAATATAGGAAGAAATCACAGGATGTGTCAGACTCACACAGTATTTGAAAGAATTCAAGAATGTAGGGTTCCCTTTCAACTAACGTGATCAAAGAGCAGTGTCCAGTGATTTAACTTTCCAAAACCGCATCTATCCTGCTCTAGAGAAAAGAATGAAACTCAAAAAATTCTACAACTCTTCAAAACAAAACCCCCAGAAACCCATTTTTTAATAACTCCTTCACATTCACCCTACGGAAATCTTGAAATCTCCTCCCCAGCAATAATTCTTCTGTGATTTCTCATTGGAAACGTGCTTAAGATAGAATACTAAATCAAAGCAATAAAATTGGAATATGTGACATCAGATTGAGATGTAAAACCTAACAGTTCATCTTAAAATGACTACTTTATGCAGAAGATAAAATCTTTTCCTCAAATGGACTATGAAAATTCCTATTCGCATTGAAAATTATTTTTAATCCTCTTTCTTGACAGCCAGAAACTAAGATAGTAATAATTTCCCACAAAATCCAATCCCTGAATTAATAATCCTTCTTTTGTAAGTTTAACGTCCATCTTTCAGAATCCAGTGTGACTTGTCAGAGTTCTCTATATGAACCACATCTATACAACAGCCTTGTCCCTTTATAGTCACAGCCTCTGTGCAAAAGTTCCCTCCGAAACTCTAATTTGAAAAGATAAATGCCCCCCAAAGACCACAGCAGCACTATTTACAATGGCCAAGACATGGAAGCAAACTAAATGTCCATCATAGATAACTGCATAAAGAAGTTGTGGTATATTTATACAATGGAATACTACTCAGCCATAAAAAAGAATGAAATAATACCATTTGCAGCAACATGGATGGACTTGGAGATTGTCATTCTAAATGAAATAAACCAGAAAGAAAAAGAAAAACACCATATGTTATCACTTACATGTGGAAATCTTTTTAAAAAATGGCACAAATGAACTTATTTACAAAACAGAGACTCACAGACACAGAAAACCAAATTATGGTTACCAATGTGGGAAAGGTGTCAGGGATGAAGAAATAAGTTGGGAGTTTGAGATTTGCAGATATTAACTACTAAATATAAAATATATAAACAGCAAGGTCCTACTGTATAGCACAGGGAATTATATTGAATGTCTAATAATAGCCTATAATGAAAAGAACATGAAAAAATATGTATAACTGAATCATTATCCTGTACATCACAAATTAATGCAATATTATAAACTGACTATACTTCAATTTAAAAAAAAGAAAAGAAAGAAAAAAAGTGTCCTCCATTGATCAGAATTGTCCCTTATAGTTAACAGAAAATTTAAATTTATTCTTCACTTTGCCATGAAATATATCCTTAGAGCTGGTCAACAGCAAAACATTTGGGGAGCTGGGCCCACGGGACAGTTTCATTTATTTTGGAAAGGAATAATACAAATGTATAACAATCAAAATAAGAATAGGTTACACTGATTGGGAACTCACTGGGTCCCACACGTGTTATAAGAACTTCACATGTTTTATATTATTTCATAATATTTTACACTATTGAATGATGATTTACATTACTTAATCCTCATAAGTAACCCTGTGATATCAGTAATATTATTTTACTCCTTGTTAAAACAATGAGACTGAGGCCCAAGCTGACCAGGATTAAGGGCAGAGACAGGGCTTGACCCTGGAGCCCAGCTCTCAGTGTCAGAGCAGGAACGCAGAAGCCCCGTCTGCTCAAATGTATCAAACCAGGGAGACATTCCTTCTCCTGCCTCCCACCCTCACCACCTGAGCCACAGAAACAATTTCATTAACCTTCCCGTCCCCTGGGAGGAAGGAAAATGGTGGGCAGCAAGTGCCGATCCGGGTCAGGGAAGTAGCGACGGAGAAAAGCTGTGGATGAGGCAGGCACAGGAGAGAGAGACAGAAATGGGGAGAGGGAGAGGACAAAGGATGCACTTCAACTAGGCCCACAGCAGGTCCGATCACCCGATCCCTGGTGGAGCCCCCCTCATCTGGTCTGAATTGGTGCTAAAAACAACAACAGGAAACTAATCCATGCACCCAGCCGGCTCTAGAGAGAAAAAATAAAAAAGGGAATTCCACAAAGGCTACACGTTTTCTGAGGAACTGGGAGAAACTCCAGCATAACTAGGCCTACAGCCACCATGGTGACTCCAACTCCTGTCATTGGGGGCGGGGGGGGGGGGGCTCCCTGACCTGATCTAAACTGGCTCAAGAAGAGAAGTTCCAGAAAGGCAGGAGCTAACAGTCTGTGGTGGTGCTTGGAGATTTCAGCCAGGTGTCCGATGCCGTTAGTCAAATCAGGAGTTGGCAAACTCTAGGCCACATTCGGCCCGCTGTCTACATCCCCAGAGCTAAGTCTGGGTTTTACATTTTTAACTAGTTTTTTTAAGCAAAAGATGAATATTTTATAACACATGAAAAATACATGAAATTCAGATTTCTGTGCCCATAAATAAAGTTTTATAGGAACACAGATTCAATCATTTACGGATTCTCTAGGACTGCCTCCGTGGGACGCCGGCAGAGTTGAATAGTTGCAACAGAGACTGTTTGGCTGGCAATAATTAAAGTATTTATTATCTGGGCCTTTAAGGAAAAAGTTTGCCAACCCCTACACTATATAATACTAAAATGTAAATAGCCCCAAGAACCTTAACACACCTGATTCATTTTGATTACTGGCATGGGAGGAGATAAAGGGTTCAGGAATGTCCAGTTCCCAAGCAAGGTGAAGGCTCTGAGGAATACGGGGCGGATGGCCAAGGTCTGATTCCCTTGACTCCAGAGTTGTGCCCAGGGTGGACCCAGAGAGTGACTCACATGAAGAACTGTTCCCTCAGCCCCTGCCAGAAATCCCCTTTCAGTTGGACAGGTGGGTTCTTCAGATTTTTGCCACATTATCCGCTATGTCGATCTAAGTGAGGAGTGCCGAGGCAGGCGGGCTCTGCAGGGCTCAGGTGGGACCAGATATGCTCTATAAGCAGAGAGGCAAGAAGGGCACTGTTTAGAGCAACCAGAGAGAAAGGTAGAAATGCAGGGCTCAAGACCAAGGCTGAGATGACAGAGACGTACTCCCTCCCCATCACCACCCGGAAGTAAGAGCTGGACCCCTCAATGGAAGCTCTGACTGTCTGTCATTCTGACATGACGAACGTTTTCCCAGGCTGATGACTTTTCTTCCTGGAGCTGTGGTCTAGTTGGCAAGGGTAGCTCCTGAGTGTGCAAGGCATTAACCCTCCAATTAAGAATTCTGCCCTATTGAAAAAGACACCTTTATCTGGGAAGGGGCCTCTGGTATCTTTCAAATGGTAGTCAGGACTGATATAAGGCAGGCTTCAAAGAGATGACTTGCCAGGTAGAGCCTATTAGCTATTCCCCGGGTTTCCATGGGGTCAGATTGTCTAAATGTGGCTTCACTTTTTACAGATTCCTCTTCCAACTTCTCAGCCTTTCTTTCATTTCTCCCATAACCAGACTGGGGACTAGTTCCTTGCCAGTCATTGAAAGAAAGGATTTGCTTTTTAAAGCTTTTAAAGAGAGTAGAGGATTTATGCAATTCACCAACAGTCCCCAAGCAGAACTATAGACACTCCCAGCTCACCCAGCCTCTTAATAAATATCAACATGAGAACCACCTGCTCTGCACCACTGATCATCTTGTGCTACAACTGGTGTAAATAGAATAATTTGACTACTATCCAGGAAGTCACCTGGGGGACAGGAAACACTTCAGAGAAGATGGTGTTATTGAAAAATAGCTCCCAGGTCAAAGAAAGTCCCACTGTACCCTCTCCATCATGCCAAACCCTGTCTGCAGGGTCTGATCAGTTCTGGTCCTTGAAAGCTGAGGATCTGGGTCTAGAAAGAGTATCACATGAGAATGTTTAACCAATGAGAACACTACGGGGAGAGGTGGAAGCTGACTCCAAATTTTTTTATTGAAGTATAGTCAGTTTACAATGTTGTGTTGATTTCTGGTGTACAGCATAGTGATTCAGTTTTATATATATATATATTCCTCTTCATATTCTTTTTCATTATAGACTATTACAAGGTATTGAATATAGTTCCCTGTGCTCTACAGTAGGACCTTGTTGTTTGTCTATTCTGTATGTAGTAGCTAGTATCTGCAAATTCCCAACTCCCAATTTATCCCTCCCCACCCCCTCTCCCCGCTGGTAACTGTAAGCTTGTTTTCTATGTCTGTGAGTCTATTTCTGTTTTGTAAATAAGTTCATTTGTGTCATTTTTTAGATTCCACATATAAGTGATAGCATATGGTATTTTTCTTTCTCTGTCTGACTGACTTGACTTAGTATGACGATTTCCGGGTCCATCTATGTTGCTGCCAACAGCATTATTTTACTCTTTTTTTTAATCTGTCGTAAGAAAGATAGAACAGAGTTATATAAACCCAGACATGTGAGAGATGGAAAGACCCTATAGTCTAACTGGGGCCCAGGAGGGGACATTTCCAATGGTCTGGAAGAATCCAGGTCTCTGTATTCTCAGTCTGTGATCTTCGCCACACACTCCCCACACTCTCTCCTATTTGAACTTCTGAGCCTGCGCTGGGGCCCTGTCCCTGGGGAGGGAGGCAGGGCTGTGCTCTTGGCTGACTCCCATCAGCCCAAGCCATCCATGTCAGGCTGACCCAGCAACTTGCCTTTCCAGGGCAAACCTGGGTAGGTATTCCCCTCAGCCACCCTCCTTGCCACAGACAAGAACAATGCCGCACATTCATGGAACAGTTTTCCTAATTAACCCACAAATTCCCCTTCCTGACAGTGCAGGGAAGTCAGGCCAGATGATGATGATTACATAACTCAGCAGGAATGCAGTTTAGTGCAGCCATCGTGGAAAACAGCATGGAGAGTCCTCAAAGGACTGAAAATAGACTTACCCTAGGATCCAGCAACCCTACTCCTGGGCACGTATCCAGAGGGAATCTTAATTCAAAGAGACATGCACCCCAATGTTCATAGCACTATTTACAATAGCCAAGACATGGAAACAACCTAAATGCCCATCGACAGATGACTGGATAAAGAAGCTGTGGTATATTTATATAATGGAATACTATTCAGCCATAAAAAGTAATAAAATAATGCCATTTACAGCAACATGGATGGACCTGGAGATTGTCATTCTAAGTGAAGTAAGCCAGAAAGAGAAAGAAAAATATCATATGACATCACTTATATGTGGAATCTAAAAAAAAAGTGACAAATGAACTTATTTACAAAATGGAAACAGACTCACAGACATAGAAAACAAACTTATAGTTACCAGGGAGGAAAGAGTGTAGGAAGGGATAAGTTGGGAATTTGAGATTTCCAGATACTAATTAATATATATAAAATAGATAAACAAGTTCATACTGCATAGCACAGCAAACTATATTCAACTTACGGTGAAAAAGAATATGAAAATGAATATGTGTATGTTATGTATGTTCATGTATGATGGAAGCATTATGCTGTAAACCAGAAATTGACACCACATTGTAAACTGACTATACTTCAATTAAAAAGAAAAATAAATAAGTTAAAAAAATATATATATATATATATAAATGCTGCACCAACACTGAAACCAGATGGTCTCTCCCCTTGCTCAAGTTTTTTAATTAGAATAAGAAAGATTCTGTCATTTCATCCTTAGAAAGTCAATGTCACAGCTAGTGATTTTGTAAAGTAGAATTTATTATGAGAATCAAGGAAGAAACAGGGGGGAAAAAAAAGCACTAGATTTGGGGAGGCAAAGTCTTAGGAAGCATGGAGGACTGTAAAGCAGAGAGACTGCAGTTAAAATCCTGGCTCCTCTTACTAACAGCGTGCTTTATCCTTCCTCTAAGCCTCGGTCCTTGTCAGCAAGACAGGGGAGAATGCCTGTGTCCCAGGCTGAGAACCGAACGAGGAGATGTGTCTACAGCACTGAGAACACTGCTCAGTGAAGGACTGTTCGTTGTATATAAACACAAGGCAGGTGGGCATCGCCCGGGAACACGCGCGGCTCAGCAAGTGTTAAAGGAATCTAGCGCTGCTTGCCCTGCGACTCCGACGTCAAGATCCACCACATCAGGAGTTGATCACTCTTGCCAGGTTGCTGTCTTCTCCCTCTCGACTCTTCTGACCTAAGAGTGGGGCTGCTTAGAAAGCGGACATCAGCAAAGCAGACAGAGAGTGAGTCTGCGGGGTTAACAGGTGCGGGGTTAACAGGTTTGACTTGGGTAGGGTGAAGGACAAATCGTTCACAACACCCAGTGAACTACTCCAGTCACAGAATCCACCCAGCCGGGTAGCGGAGAGCTGCCCAGCTGGGGAGAAATAAAAGTTCTGACCCAGGTCCCAAGTTTCAGAGGAAGAAATGGTGTTTTAGCATCTGAACACTTCAAGGAAGAAAGGCTGGCCAGGTGGACACAGCCATTGGGTATTCAGTCACCATGGACGGTAGGAGGAGAGCGAGAGAGGAAAACAGGTAACAGGAAATGAAAGAGGGCTTGGAAAAAGCAAGTGAAAGAGCCCAAAGGAAACCACAGCCCGATTGGTTCCTCTGTGAAGGGCCCTGGTGATCATCTTTGGTGTTAGTGAGGGTTTAGATTGACTTTGAACCCCAAAATGCGCTACAGAAATCATAGTGAGGTCACACTGGATAGGAAAGCTTATGCAACTTCAAACAGGAAGACCCAGGTTTGATTCCTCCTTCTTGATGTTTTTGTGACCCTGAGTAAGTCATGGTCCTTCCTTTGCCCCTCGATGTCTTTGTTCGTAAAAATGAAGGTTAGACCGGTGAACTCAGAGCTTTCTTCAGGCTCTGATTCTAAGGATCCCTGGGGAGGGGAAATGATTAGAGAAAAGCGTCCCTCCTGCAGAGTCTGGGTGTCCTTTGTTTATATTTCTTGGGGGAGAGGGGACAGTGGTTTTCTCTGAAATTCTCACTGAGTCAGGAAAACTATGACGTCTTGATGGCTAAGGAACTCAGGCTATGAATTTGGTCCAGAGACCCTGGACTGTGACAGACTCCTCAGACTCCCAGGAGAAGGGGACGTTTGCTGCTCTGAGCTGCATGAGGGCGGGGGAGTCAGGAGCACGGGAGATGGCCGACCCCACGCACACCGTCTGGCAGCTCGGTGCACCTGTGTCTCTTACGCGTGCCCGCTCCGCGCTCGCCAGCTTCCATGCCTTTCAGCCACGTTCTCAGCCCCTGGACTGTTTCATGTCCCAGCTGGTGTTCTTTTCTCCCACAAGCTGCCTCAGAACACACAGCCCGGCTGTCTGTCCACCCACCTCCCCCAAAGCTGCATTCCTTCCCCACCAGCGCTGTGCCACCCGCCCCAAGGGGGAGGGGAGAGGGAGGAAGGAGGGGGAGGGGGAGAGGGGGAGCCAACTATCCCTGAGGGCCAAAGAGCACGCAGCCAATTCTAATTCCTTCCCTCTCCTTCTCACTGCACGCACACCGCGAGATGGTCCACATGGCCTCTATTTCAGCCTTCCCTCTTCCCGTGACACGCTTCTTTTTATCTGGATTCTTCCCAATGAATTCAGCTAGAGAGAGAGACTGGATGCTTCCCTTCTGTGTAAAGGGTAAGTCAGTGCCTCTCCTCAACACAAATCGGTGATAAGCCTACTATGTGTCAGGCATTGGGCTGGTTGGAATGAACCCAACGATGATGAATCAGACGAAGTCCAGAGGGTGTTAAGGACCAAACCACTGACGACTGAGGCACCCAGAAACTGTTCCTTTAACAGTTAACCAGTGCATTCAAGTTCACGATCTTCTCAAGAGTCTTGTCAATTACTCGGTTCTGCCACTGTCTGAATTGCAAACCGCTCTTCACAGCATTTCTGACAAGCTTCCCGGTTTCGCTCATCACGCTGATGTAGCAGGTGGTGTGTAATGAGTGTCAGCCTGCAGGACTGTGAAAAGGGCACTGGTAGGGGTTAGGAGCCCTTCAGCCTAGCCCCAGCAATGCCATTTATGTGACCTGGGTACAGCTACATGTTGCTATGTGACCCGGGGTGATGGGAGCCCAGTGTTTCCAGGGTCCCTACTATCTGCTGCATGTGATTTATTTCAAAGAGAGAAGGGCATAGGCTGAAATCACCAAGCAGGAGAAATGACGGAGGAAATGACTCTCCTGGGGGAAGAGGGCCAAAGAGAGGTCTGCGGTATCAAAGAGGTCACTGAGGCTCCCCAGGGGGAGGGACTGGGATGCAGACAGGAGCAATTACGCCAGCAGAGACACCCTGCCTGGATGTTGGACTGACATCAAGAATGACTTCATCATCTTGCCCCAGGAAAAGCCTAATGAGAATATGGCTTTTTGAAGATAGCAGACTTGATCATTAAAGGTGTTTGTGTGTGTGTGTGTGTGTGTGTGTGTGTGTGTGTGTGTGTGTGTCCTTCTCCCTGATTACAACAGTCTGTTACCCATCCTATCCCAGATAATCCTTTAAGGACCATGCCTTTGCTTTATAATTGTCCTTCAGTTTGAACTAGCTTTTTCTTCTCCCCCTGCTTCCTTCCTTCCCTTTCCCTCCCTCCTTCCTCCCTTGCTTTCTCTCTCTTTGATAAGCACACACGATTTTCTTTTAAACTTAGCATAAAATAATATAAAGTGGAAGGTCTCCCTTTCTTCCCGCCCCCTGACTCCTACTTCTGTGGTTCCCCTTTTCAGAGACAGTCACTATTACCATTTTCTTAAATAAACTTCAAAAGGTGTTCTCCGCAAAGACCTGCACTTGCGTATTTTCAGCATCCCTTTCATAGGAAGGTTCTTCCTCCTTGTTTTTCCAAGTTTTGTTCAGCCTCAGTATAACTAGTTTATACAGTGTACATGTCCCCAGAAAGCTGTATAAATCAAATTTTATTGTGATGTGGTAAATCCGAAAAAAAGTATATAAGTTGAAAAGAAAAAAATGTTCTAAGCCTTATTCAGTGATTTAAAATTGAAAAAAAAAAGAAAAACTTGGTGTTAATTAAAAATTCTTTCTTCCCCTCGCCGTCATTTAATCAGCTGTGTGTATACTTTGGTTAGGGGGGTTTCCTTAAGTTGATTATTCTCATATTTGAATTGTTCTCATGTTAAAAAAAATACATGATGACTTTTTGGATGATGTGCATTTTATAGTTTTCTGTAATGAGTCAAGAGAGCCCATCAGTATTCAAACCCCAGCAGGATCTCAGTGTCCCAGAAATGCACACTGCAAGCGACCTAAATGAGGATCAAGTTTAGACACTATTCTCTAACTGCCGGCGAGAGATACACAAAGAGAGGGCGAGTGCCTACCAGGTGCCCGGCACTGCCTGTGGCCGTGTCAGAAACTTGGGAAGGTAAGATACTTACACCTTAGGTAAAGACAAGTCTTGAATCAATTTGAAGGAAATCATAAAACATATTGGAATTCCATGCTGAAATTATGCCTAATTATACCAGCCTCCCAGTGTAGCTGAAAGTCACAGAAGGGAGGCAGGAGATGTCAGTGTGACCAGTGGAGTCAGAAGTGCTGGCTGGAGGCGCTGGACATTGAGTAAGACCTTAAAGCAACGTTGGACCCAGGGAGAGAAGGGCATATGAGCATCCCAGGGCTGTCGTAACAAAGCACCACAAATTAGGTGGATTAAAACAACAGGAATGTATTCTCTTACAGTGCTGGAGGCTGACATGTGAAATCAGGGTGCTGGCAGGGCCATCTTGGTGATCATTGGCTTGTAAGTGCATCACTCCGGTCTCTGCCTCTGTCAACACGTGGCTGTCTTTTTTCTCCCCACGTGTTTGTTTTCACGTGGTGCTTTCCTCTCTTCTAAGGACACCAGCCATGTTGGATCAAGGGCCCACCCCACTCCAGTATGACCTCATCTTAGCATCCGCAGTGACCCTATTTCCTAAAGTGCTTGGGGTTAGGACTTCAGCATATCTCTTTTAAGGGACACAATTCAAACCATAACAAATGTCAAGAATTTTCTGCATGGCTCCATTTCCAGTCTGCCTCATCTCCCGCCATCACCCAAAGTCTGTGCACAGAATTCAGCCTCTTCTTCCCGAGGACCTTCACCTCTCTTAGTAACCCATCCACACAGCCTCACTGTGGCATTTCTCATTACCCAGAATCCCTGCCCCTGCAAAACGGCAAACTCAGGTGCTCTCGTCTGAGCCCAGCTTCCTGCCCTTCTGCTGTGCCTCCTCCCTCCTTCTTTCCGCAGAGCCCCAGTCCCTGGTTCCTCTTCCTAGTCTGCCCCACCTCCTGGATTTGCATCCCTTTTCGCCACCCCCTGGACTCCGCTGACACACCTGTGCTCTCCTCCGTATCATCAGCGTCCCTGTCCTCCTGACAGACCATGAGCCCAACTTGCGGAAGGGCTGCCTCTTCCAGCCAGGGACCCACAGCGCAGGAGAAAACCAGAAAAAAGCAAGTGCCTTTGCCTATTTACTTCTCTTTTAAAAAGTGGTCATTTCAGTCCTACCTGTGTCTTAGCTTGTTCTCATCCCCACGTGATACGTTTTCCTGTTTCCCACATCAACTTCCGAACCCTTCCCACCCTCTCAAGTCCAAACCTTGTCCTCATTTCCTTCTCTCCCTCTGGAAATGACCTGTTTCTCTAGTGTATGCAGTAAATAGAGGCCATCAGATATAAGCTTGTTTAACCTCCTCCTAGGGCTCAAAGCGTACCCCCAGCTATACCCTCTTGTCCATCCCTCTTCCGAAGTCCCACGGCATTTTTCACAAGGAGAACAAAAGTCACGTCTATTGAACCCCTCCGAAGTGCCAGGCATCGTGCTAGGAGTTTGCACAGGTTATCTGGTGTATATATCCACTGTGTCAATCACGCTGTTCTATTTTTGCTTGTTTACCCTTCTATCGGACCCTCCAACTACAAGCTTCTTGGGAAAGTCTCCTGGCCATCTCTACTCATCGTGCAATATTTCCTGTACTCCTCTAACACTGTATGAACTAGGTAGAGAACCGCTTTTATCTCTAAGTTACAGATGAGGAAACAAGCTCACTAAGGTCGAGTTGTCTGACCAGCCTGGTACCACCTGGAAATGGCAGAGCCAGCATGCAGGCGCGAGTCCACCCGGCTGCAAAGCCCGCGCACTCACCACCACATTACGCCTAACAACGGGGAGGGGCCCGGTGCCCACGGAGGCTCAGACAGGAGAGGAAGTGAGGGCCGGCTCCTGTTGGCTCCATCAGCTGCCTCCCTCCTCTTCTACTAGGACCTACCCTCGGAGTCTGGACGAAACATCTAAGAATTATTCAAACTCAGTAGAGCACGTGTTCAACAGATATTTAATGAGCACCTCGTATGTGTCAAACCCTGTGCTAGAAGCCGTGGACACAAAGCAGAGCTGGCCCAGACCCCCCTCCACTCCACACGGACCTTGCAGGCTAGGGATCCACTCCAGGAAAGGCTCTGCCCACCAGAAGATGCCCGTCCCCAGCCCCACGCACAGCCTGTCCACAGCCTGTCCATTTAGTTGGGGACATTTGGGTCCCACGGCGAGGATACATCTCTTCCTTGGTGGGGTGGGGTGGGGGGCGGGGGAGCCTGGGGAAAACCAGAAAAGGGTGGGTTAGACACCAGTTCCCCTTTCCTTCTACGGAGGGAAAATGCTGAGCAAAGCCACTTCTCGTCTCTGAATTTATGGATCACAGCTAGGGTTCAGAACCACTCCTGAGGTCCCTAACTGCAAAGGCAGAATCCCACACCAGCCCAAACTGTTCCCGCTGCCCTGTATGAAATGTGTGCTCATCTCCCAGTAGGCTTCCACTGGTACCAGGCTTCTCAGCTTTTGCTGTTGGCCTTTGGGTTGGATAATTCTTGGCCATGTGGGGCTGTCCTGTACATTGTTGGATGTTTAGCAGTATCCATGGCCTCTCCCCTCTGCATCCCAGTAGCAGCAGCACCACCACCTGACTTACAACAACCAAAAATGTCTTTCAGACATGGCTAAACGTTCCCCAGGGGGCAAAACCAGCCCCTGTTGAAAACCGCTGCTCTAGTGCATCAAAAATTGCTGAGATGACCTCCAAGGTACCAAGAGGGGACCCGCCTCACCCGAGGGCCACACAGAAGCCGCTCTGAGGAGGAGAGCCCAGTGCAGCCAGGAAGACGACCGCGGAGGTGATGGCTGCAGCCGCCATCCACAGACTCGGCTCAGCACACACATGCCCACGCTCACCTGGAGACTCAGCAGACACCCAGCCATCAGAATGTGCCCAGAGTCACAGAACATTCTAGCAAGGCCTACAGAGAATCCTCCCCAAGGTCTCAGATCTGAAGAGCTGAAAGACAGGCTTTCCCCCCCTTTCCCCATCACTTCCTGCCAGCTACCTGGTCACCATCATTTCTGGAAATGCTTTTGTTAGCCAGTTGTCTCATTTTCTCTAAAATGTGAGTTCAGTGAACCCCAGAACATCTTAACTAGCATATGGGTGCTGCATGAGAGAGGCCCCTCTCCTGAGGAGGGTCCTTTGTGAGCAGAAGGACCCCAGCATTGAGGAAGAAAATAAAAGCCAGGGCCATAAAGCAGAGGAGGACCGAGGAAGGAAAGATGGAGATACTTGCCAATGTGACTTCTTCCCCGCTTGTGACCAAGGCTGCTGGGGACTGTGACCTGCTAAAATGTTTTCTTGAGGAGAAACCATTGAATACGTTTTGATTAACTATGTACTTTGTGCCAGACCTGGTAGGACTGATGGGAACAGATTTCCTTCGTAGGTCTCATTCTAAAGCAGAACCAATCTCAATGACTTCCCAGTAAGATTGGAGCATATGCCATGCAGAGTGGTTGCCAAGAAATGGGGTCATGAATCTTGCCCCAAATCAGTTCAGTTTTAAGCAATTATAATACATGGATTTGGAGCTGAGACAAATGGGATTCTGGCAGGACAGCCAAAGAGACCTTGACCCCACTGACTGCCCCCTAGGATCCCTGACCCTAGGTGGACAACGGGAAAGGTCTAGGAAATTCCTGGGCCTTCAAGGTCTTCTTCAGCAGACCCAGAGGCCCAGGTGGATGGCATGCAGTTGTGCAGACCTCACCCTGGAACCCAAACCACTGGGCAAGCTGAAGTCCATCCCTCATGGTTCTCCATGACAAGGAAATTAACTCATTCAAATTAATGTTCCACTCTCTTTGGTAGATCCTCCCCTTCCCGCACAGCTGCAGATGTGCAGAAAGTGGCCTGGCCATTGGTAGAGCTGCATTTCAGTGTTTCTCAGAGTATGGCACCCTACCCACCTGGGTCGAAGTTGCACATGGAGTGTGTTTAAAATGTGTGTTTAAAAAAAGCATCCCCACCCTGTTCTAAATAAGCCAATCCCAAGGTGGAGAGGACCAATGATCTGATTTGTCAATCACACTGCAGGTGATTCTCACCCACACTAATTCGGGGATTGTTGGAAGATGAAAAGAGCACAGACATTGAACTCAGACTGACCTCGGCGCAAACCCAGCCCTGCGACTTCTGGACTGTGGCCTCGTCCTCATTTCTAAAATGGGGAAAACAGAGCCTAGCTGGTGAGGTTTGGTATGAGAATCAATATAATAAACTGTCCATCATATGAGCTGACACAGCACATGTCCAATAATTGTCACCTGCTGTTGTGGTCACCCTAGTTTTGTGGAATTTAGACAAACGATCAAGCCCCCTGCTGGTCCTCAGAGCAGCTGAATCTTTCTGGAAACTTCAAGCCACACACTTGATTACAAGAACCCAAACTGGGAGATCTGGGTTGTCCAGGGTCATTGTTACCCTCCACTGGAAACTCTGAGGCCCTGAGGACCTAAAAGAACGTTTAACCCATCAGAACTCTGGGAAGAAAAAGAAGACAGACGCTAAGGAGAGAGATTCTGCTAACCCGTCCACTCCTTTTTAAACCCTAAAGCCCCACGACTTCTAAGGGCCCTGATCTCAGCAACACACACATCACACCGAGCCGGCCTTGCCCACAGCCCCACTGTGCCGGGCGGGTACCCACAAGGCAACTGACAGGCGCAGTGCGATTAGCAAGCTATTTTCTGAGTCTGCACAAGGAATGCTTAATATTCCAGAGCTCACACAAACGGAAAAGGCTGCTGAACAGCAGTGTTGGCGAGTTCTGCGTAAGAGCATTGTGCATTTTGCAAGGAAATTATTTTTAACAGCTTTTCCACTGACAGGCTCTTCAGAGAGAGACAATCATTCCTTTCAAAAGTTCTGTGCTCTGGCACAAACGAGCAGCATAGGCCTCTTACGGGGGGCTACGTGCCCCTTTACGCTCTCATTTCTGCCCTGGATTATTCCAAGCCCTCAGTCTCAGAGAGGAGTCAGGACCCAAGCCTGGGTGTTCGGCAGGAGGTCTCCTGGTCGCCAAGTTCAGAGCCGAAAGAACGAGACTCCACTTTAAAAGGGAGATCTCTCCAGGTGGGGATTCTGGGAATGAGTCCTCATCTCATAGCCTTCTCCCCCATCACCACCCTGATTCACCCCAGGGGCCTGCAAGTGGTAAGGTCTTGAAACAGACTGAATGTCTGTGTCCCCCCAAAACCCATACATTGAAACAATCTCTAATGAGATGGTGTTTGGAGGTGGGGCCTTTGGAGGTGATTAGGTCATGAAGGTGAAGCCCTCAAGAATGAGATTAGTGCCCTTATAAAAGAAATCCCACTATTTACAACAGCCAAGACACAGAAACAACCTAAATGTTCATCAACAGATGAATGGATAAAGAAGATGTGGTCTATTTTTACAAGGGAATACTACTCAGCCATAAAAAATACAATGCCATTTGCAACTACATGGATGGACCTAGAGATTATCATTCTAAGTGAAGTAAGTCAGAAAGAGAAAGAAAAATACCATATGGTATTGCTTATATGTAGAATCTAAAAAAAAGACACAAATGAACTTATTTACAAAATAGAAACAGACTCACAGACATAGAAAACAAACTTATGGTTACCAGGTGGGTAAAGGAGGTGGGAAGGAATAAATTGGCATTCAAGATTTACAGATACTAACTACTATATATAAAATAGATAAACAAAACGTTTATACTGTACAGCACAGGGAACTATATGCAATATCTTGTGGTAACCTATAATGAAAAAGAATATGAAAACAAATATATGTATGTATATGTAAGACTGAAACATTATGCTGTACACCAGAAACTGACACACTGTAAACTGACTATACTTCAATAAAAAATAATGCAAAAAAAGAAAGAAAGAAAGAAACCCCAAAGAGCTCCCTCACCCCTTCCACCCTGTGAGGACACAAGGAGAAGAGGGGAAGTCACCTGCGAACCTGGAAGAAGCCCTCACTAGACACTGAATCTACGAGCACCTTGACCTTGAATTTCCCCACCTCCAGAACTGTGAGAAATAAGTTTCTGTTGTTTACAAGCCACCTAGTCTATGGTACTGTGTGCTAGCAGCCCAGACCCAGACAGGTCCTCTAAGAAGTCTGCCCAGCTAGGATTTTAAAGACTTACTGAAATATCTCAGGAATTTCAAACATAAGGGGCTTCGTCTGTGTTTCTGAGTTTCTTAATTTGGGTGGTAGGAACATGGATATTCATTCTTTTATCCTTTATAAATTTTTATGTGTCTGAAATATTTCGCTAAAAATAATGTTTCCAGATATGCAGTGAATACACTCAGGAAGATGCCTTGTGAATCGTCCCTGATCAATACGAGTATCATCCAGTCTGGGATGTGTATTCCTGTTCCCTCTCCTTTGATCATCCTAGCACATGGGTGCTATGACCCTCTACCAGAATACATCTTTTGAGAGCAGAGACCTTTGAATTTCCAACATATTGCACAGGAATGGACACCTGGTAAGTACTATTTACTGAATTTTTGTTCATTAAGTTGAGGTCTCTAGAACCTCTTAGAATCACAGCTTTTCCCCTCTCTCTTCGCCCCAAACAGAACTGGTGCATGATGGCTAAGGCCACTCCAATGCACATACATTTTATGACAGTCGATGGAATTGCTAGTTTTACAGTACAGATTTTATAAATTACATGCACACATGCTCATATTAACCAAGCCAGTTTGGTGTAAGTTAAAAGCATAACTAGTTTTCCAAAGCTTATTCTGTTCTCATGCTCCCTTCAGTTTTCCCTCTGGTTTTTTTTTTTTTTTTCTCTAGCCTAGATCCCTAAATTATTTTTCTTCTTTCGAGGTCACCCCACTTCCATCTTCCATCTCAGAAAGCACTCGAACTCTGATCAGAGAAATGTCCTGCCGGAACTTCCTGCTGTTCATGGCTCATGGCGCCCCCTCCCAGCATCCCTGAGCGGACAGTGTCACCCAGCAACTCCTGAATTCCCGTCTCTCCTTTTCTCTCCTCCCCAATTCTCAGCCCATGGATTCTTAGAAAGTCCAGGTTCCCTCACAGTGTCATTCCCCAGAGTCACTGTCCCAGCTTTCCCACCCCAAGGCCTTCCTACTCATGTGCTTTCCCTCATTCGGAGCCAGAGGCCTCCCCTGGGGTCACATCTCCAGGTGACTATTCCTCCCTGTACTCTGCTGCCTCCACCTGCGAGTGCCAGTGAGCTAAGCCAGGACCTTGTAAGCAAGAGGCTCTCCTGTCCTTCAGAGGCGTCTCTGCACGTGGAGCCACCATGCTCCCACTGGTCTCCTCAAGTCCGGGAGCAGACCACGATGCTCTTGACGAGGTAAGGTCAATGCGCTTTCCTCTCACCTACGTGTACTTAAAATGGGAGGTGAGGTACATGTGCAGCAGCCTTGCTGGAACCCCACAGTGCTGTCAGCTTCCTCCATTCAGCTTGTACACAGGGAGTGTCCCTGGGCCCACATGAGGGCAGTTGGGTAGGGACAGCTTGAGTAAAAGCCCACCGTAAACAACCACTCCTCATCTCTGACCCACAGGCCTATTGCAGGCTCTGGCTTATGCTCCAGAATAATTTCTTCCTTTATAGTAAACTTTCTCTGGGAGACACCTTATGTCCTTCCTGCCATCTTGTTTGCCCAGTGCCCCTTCCCCTTCCACACCCCCATTTTTCTCTCACACCCAACAGATGGGTCTGTGTGTATCTTCAGCCCAAAGAATTTATGCTGTCATTGTTTATCCAAAAGGCTACTCTGAATGTAAACAGACACTTGGAACTAGGAAAAGTCTCCTCGTTCTGCACCCCACGTGCACCTGGGCCCAGCTGAGACATCCTATTATGCCAACATTGGTCTTGTTGAGAGGTGAGTGCACAACACTTCTCAATTTCCTGTCACTCCCAGGACTTCAGCCAAGAAGCTGTGTCCTCCAAATCAAAAGTCACCGAAGTAAATAGGTTTTCTGCTACAGGGTGGATTAGCATCAACTTTAGAAAATAATACCCTTAATCATCTAACTCTTGGTTGACCCTGGCTTGCCTAATGTTCTTCAAGGACTAGGAATCAGAGCAAACAATTTTTCTGGAGATAAATTCGCTGGTAGCTTTTCCAAATTTTGAGCTGGAGTAGCTCCTGTATGATCATTTTTCATCCCAAGTAGAGAAAGCAATCTCGGTAAGGACTTAACTCAATCGCTTTGCATCCTCCTCCTCCAAGGTGCTTGGGAAGAGCCAATGTTCTTCTCAAGGCCAGGTGCCCATTGCTAACACTGACTTTACATGAGAAGACATCCACCTCTGTGAACAATGATCATTGCTTCCCTTCCTAAGAGCTTTGTCATCGTCAGGCTGAACTTTCATTGATGGCCACCTAGACTTAAGCACCAGGGTCAAAACCCTGACAGAAAAGCTTTAGTATCTGAACAGACAATAACTCTATAACTAACACATTCACAATTAAAACAAATTTATTTATCATGTATAAGGGAGAAGGAAGAAACAATAGACTTATTTCCTTATTTCTAAATTCATTTATAGAACACTGAACATTAAGTGGTGAACATAGTAGTCATGAATTCACAAAAAGTTTTATTGGAAGAAATTGGGAATTAGAGTTGCTTATAGTGTGAGATGGAACAAAGACTAATATCACCAGTGACTTTAAGTAATTACTATTTGGGTGGCAAGGAAGGTGGGGGGCTGATGTCTTCAATTCAGTACCTGGACGCTGACCCTGTGATGAAGATTTACTAAGAAAGTGCTCCCAGGAAATATCAGCAAGAAGGTAGATGGAAAATTTATCTGTTAAACGTAGATGGCTTTAAATGAAAGAAGGAGAAGGAGAAGAAGATGAAAAGAGAAAAGAAATTATGTCAGAGCCTTGCTATTCTAAGTGTAGTCTTTGACCAACAGCACCAGCATAACCTACAAGACTACTAGAAATGCAGAATGTCAGGTCCCACTCTAGACCAACTGATTCAGAATCTGAATATAGAAAATATGTCCAGGCAGGGGGAGGGTGTAGCTCAAGTGGTAGAGTGCAAGCTGAGCATACACAAGGTCCTGGGTTCAGCCCCAGGAACTCCTCTCACAATAAATAAAGTAAACCTAATTACCTATCCCCCAAAAAATTTTTAAAAGAAAGAAGAAAGAAAATATGTCCAGGCACTTAGAATGCATATTAAATGTTGAGAAGCATTTTCCCATGTAAAGCTGGGTTGCAGCTATTATCAATCTAAAAAGAACAAAAGATTCTAATGTGTACCACGTAAAGATCCATTTGCCAATTCACATGTCCAAATTTTACTTAAATTTCTGTTGTAAATAAGGAATGATTATCTGTTAAAATTTTTTTCCTGCTGTTAAACAATGAACTCTAAGTGGTCAGGGGTTGTAATATGTGATATACATATATTATATATAAAATTTACATCTATATATGTGCAAAACCTCCAAGTGCATGGTTAAAGCTCAGTAAATGAACTCAAGCCTCACCTCTTGGTAGCAATATAAAATCAACAAAAATGAATATTTCAAAAATTTTAGCAATGACATGAGTGGCTAATTCTGTAACAAACACTTATGGAATAGCTATCATGTTCCAAGCATGTGCCAAACACTAGAGTGCAGAGATGAAATGATGAAGATAAAATTAAGGATCAATCCAGGAGATCCAAAAATTGAATCACAGAAATTGTATAAGGATATAACAGAGAAAATAGGATAAAATTATCAATAAAATAATTGAAGAAAAATTTCCAGAACTGAAAAGACATTGAATTACCTGATCAAACAGGCCCACTGAATTTCTAACACAATAGATGAAGCTAGACTATGGCACTAGGATTGAAGGAAAGATTCTACAAGTCTCCAGAGAGAAAAGCAAGTTACATACAAAGTCTAAGAGATGAGGTGGCTTCAGACTTTTCAATAGCAACACTAGAAGCAAGAACATACTGTAGAAAGCCTTCAAAATTCTGAAGGAAAGTTATCCAACTTAGAATTGTCTACCCAGCTAAGTTAGCAATCAGATGTAAATTATCAGTCATGCATGAAGATAAAAATAAAGATATTTAAATATATGAAATGTCTTAAGCAAAACTACAATGAGGTATCACCTCACACCAGTCAGAATGGCCTTCATTCAAAAATCCACAAATGACAAATGCTGGAGAGGCTGTGGAGAAAAGGGAACCCTCCTACACTGCTGGTGGGAATGCAGTTTGGTGCAGCCACTGTGGAAAACAGTATGGAGATTCCTCAAAAGACTAGGAATAGACTTACCATATGACCCAGGAATCCCGCTCCTGGGCATATATCCAGAAGGAACCCTGCTCCAAAATGACACCTGCATTCCAATGTTCATAGCAGCACTATTTACAATAGCCAAGACATGGAGACAGCCTAAATGTCCATCAATGGATGACTGGATAAAGGAGATGTGGTATATTTATACAATGGAATACTATTCAGCCATTAAAACCGACAACATAATGCCATTTGCAGCAACATGGATGTTCCTGGAGAATGTCATTCTAAGTGAAGTCAGCCAGAAAGAGAAAGAAAAATACCATATCAGATCACTCATATGTGGAATCTAAAAAACAAACAAACAAACAAACAAACCATAAATACAAAACAGAAACAGACTCATAGACATAGAATACAAATTTGTGGTTGCCAAGGGGGCGCGGGGTGGGAAGGAATAGACTGGGATTTTAAAATTGTAGAATAGATAAACAAGATTATACTGTATAGCACAGGGAAATATATACAAGATCTTATGGTAGCTCACAGCAAAAAAACGTGACAATGAATGCATGTATGTTCATGTATAACTGAAAAATTGTGCTCTACACTAGAATTTGACACAACATTGTAAAATTACTATAAATGAATAAAAAAAGTTAAAAAAAAAAAAAGAAAGAAAGAAATGTCTTAAGAACTTCACCTCCCACGTGGTCTTTTTCAAGAGGTTACTAGATGGTACCAGTGGAGTAGTACAGAATAAGTTAGGAGACCAGTAAAGGCAACAAAGGAGTAAGTGAAGGGAGATCCCAGGAAGACAATGCAGAGGCACCCCAGAATGCCCTTTGTGTGCTGGACAGAGAGGGTGGGGGTTCGGACTGAAATTTCCAAGCTTCTAATCATGGCTTCGTCTTTTTTGTGAACAGCCCCCCTCTTGAAGCCATCCAGGAGCCCACCAGGAGTTTCCTCACTGGAACCAAAGATGCTTCTATCACCTAGGAAATTCCAAGGGATTTAGGAGTTCTGTGTAAGATACTCCTATCACTCAGGAAATTACAAGACTTTTAGGAGCTCTGTGTCAGGAACTAGGGTCAAAGACCAAAAATTTGAGCAAAAGATGCTTCCCCCACCCCTATCACTCAGGAAATTACAAGGGTTTTAGGAGCTCTGTATCAAGAACAGAGGGCAGAGTTGCGGCCATGTGGCTGCGTCTGGCTCCTGCCACAGAGTGCCTGTGCCCCCACCTGGCCTCTGTCACTGCGCCCCTCGCATTCTTGGCTACCTCCTGCCCTGCTGCCTTAGTTGCCGCCACGTCCGCACATCTGCAATGGATGGTCCTGCGGGACTGCCCCAGTTTCTTGATCAAGAGGAACAAGCAGACATACAGCACCAAACCCAACGACCTGAAGGCCCACAGCTCCTTCTGCTATGACAAGCTGATTCCCTGCAAGACTGTGGGTGTGGAGCCCAGGGCAAAGGTATACTGGTGGTGATGAAGCAGAGGTCCAGCCAGTGAAATCCGGCCAGTTTGCACTTCCTATGCAGCCCACCATCAATAAGAACACCTGGAGCCACCCTCAGCAGCATCTGTCACATGATCTGAAAGAACAGGTACCACCTGGATCTGCACATGGCCACCAATCATAGAGCCAGTGCCACCCTGCGCAGTGGCCAGAAGCCTGCGATGGTGACGAGGAAGCGGACCCACCCCACCAAGAGCTCAGGAGCACCTCCCTGCCCAAGGCAATAAAGATGTCAGCCGACTTGTCTCAAACAAAACAAAATAAAACAAAACAAAACAAGAACCAAGGGCAGAGTCCTGACAGATATTATAATGTCACAAATGGTGATGTGACACTCAAAAATCAATGGAATTTACATCAAGAAACTAAAGCATGTGGCAAAATTCAACATTCATTCATGATGAAAGAAAGAAAAAAAGGAAGGAAGGAAGGAAGGAAGAGAGGGAGGGAGGGAGGGAGGGAGGAAGGAAAGAAAGAAAGAAAGAAGGAAAGATAGGAAGAAAGAAAGAAAGAAAGAAAGAAAGAAAGAAAGAAAGAAAGAAAGAAAGAAAGAAAGAAAGAAAGAAAGAAAGGAAGAAAGAAGAAAGAAAGAAAGAAAGAAAGAAAGAAAGAAAGAAAGAAAGAAAAGATAGAAAAAGAAAGAAAGAAAGAAAGAAAGAAAGAAAGAAAGAAGAAAGAAAGAAAGAAAGGAAAGATAGAAAGAAAGAAAGAAAGGAAGGAAGGAAAGAAAGAAAGAAAGAAAGAAAGAAAGAAAGAAAGAAAGAAAGAAAAGATAGAAAGAAAAAGAAAGAAAGGAAAGATAGAAAGAAAAAGAAAGAAAGAAAGGAAGAAAGAAAGAAAGAAAGGAAGAAAGAAGAAAGAAAGAAAGAAAGAAAAGATAGAAAAAGAAAGAAAGAAAGAAAGAAAGAAGAAAGAAAGAAAGAAAGGAAAGATAGAAAGAAAGAAAGGAAGGAAGGAAGGAAGGAAGGAAGGAAGGAAGGAAGGAAGGAAAGAAAGAAAGAAAGAAAGAAAGAAAGAAAGAAAGAAAGAAAGAAAGAAAGGAAAGATAGAAAGAAAAAGAAAGAAAGAAAGATAGAAAGGAAAGATAGAAAGAAAAAGAAAGAAAGAAAGAAAGAAAGAAAGAAAGAAAGAAAGAAAGAAAGAAAGAAAGAAAGAAAGAAAGAGGAAGGAGGGAGGGAGGAAAGAACCTTTCAGCAAATTAGCAACCTGACAAATGGCATCTTAAAAAAAGATACAGCTAATGTTATATTTAGTGTCAGTGCTCAGTGCTTTCCCCCAAGATAGCAAGAAAGGTAAGGATATTCACTCTCACCACTTCTGTCCAACACTGTACTGGAGACTTTAGATGGTACAATAAGAAAAGAAGGGGAAAAAAGACACAAGTAGATTGGAAAGTAGAAATTAAAAGCATCTACTTACAAACAGCATGCTCACATACATAGAAATTCATAGGGAACCCCTCCCCCCAAAAAAGCTAAAACAAGTGCTAAAAGGTGAATTTAGCAAGGTCTCAGGACACATGGTCAATATACAAAATTCAATGTATTCTATACACTAGCAATTGAAAATTGAAATTTAGAAACAATATATCATATCATCCCAAAACACAAAATATTTATGAATAAATTTAACAAAATATGTGTAAGACCTATAACTAAAACTGACAAAGCATTGCTGAAAGGAACTAAAATGATTTAAATAAGTGGAGAGAGATGCTATACTTAGGGAATGGGAAATTCAATATTGTTAAGATGCCAATTCTCCACAAATTAATATACATATTTAATGTTATACCAATCAAACGCTAGCAGGCATTTTGTAGAAATTGACCAAGAGTATTCTAAAATGCAAAGAACCATAAATATTAAAACAATCTTTTTAAAGGAGGAATTTTTTTAAAGATTGGAGGACTTGCATTATTACCTGATACCAGGATTTACTATAAATCTGTGGTACTAAAGACTGTGATATTGTCATAAAGTCAGATATGTGTATCAACAGATCAGAATAAAGAATCCAAAGTAGACACACACATATATGGTTATTTGATTTTTCACAAAGACACCAAGGAAATTCAGTGAAGGAAAGGATAGACTTTTCAACAACTGGTCCTGAAACAACTGGATAGTTATATGGATAAAAATTAACCATAACCCTTACCGTACACTATACACAAAAGTTAACTACAAATATGTCATACACCTAAACATAAAAGGTAAAACTTCTAGAAGAAAACATAAGAGAGATCTTTGTGACCTTGAGGGAAGCCAAGACTTCCCACATAAGATATAAAAAGCATAAATGATAAAAGGAAAAAAATCTGATAAGCTAGACTTTATCAAAATTAAGCACTTTTGGTTGCTGAGAGACACCACTGATAAAGTGAAAAGGTAAGCCACAGACTGGAAGAAAATATTCACAATTTATGCTTACGGCAAAGGACTTGTATTCAGAATATATTTCAAAACTCTCAATTTGACAGAATTTAGAATACGCAGATGACACTTTACAAAATAAGTTATTTGAATAGCCAATGCCCACACGAGAGGATGCTCAGAATCAGTAGTCATCTGGAAATGAAAAATAAAACCACAATGAAATGTCTCTGCACACCCACTAGCACTAGAATGGCTAAAATTAAAAACACTAAAAACGTCAAGTGTTGGCAACAATTTGGAGCAACTAGAATTCCCATACATTGCAGATGGGAGTGTAAAATGAGACGACCACTTTGGAAAAGTTTGAGAGTTTCTCATAAATTTCAACTATGCATATCATGTGATCTGTCAACTCCATTCCAAGGTATTCGCTCACGAGAAATGAAAATACACAGTACCGTCCACATAAAGACTTGTACGCATATGTTCTTAACGGCTTTAGTCATAGTAACCAAAAAAATGACGAATAGTGGACAACTGACCATTTCAAATCTGAATTTATTATTTTTACAAACAAAGAAATGCAATCAACATTTTCTCCTTACAATTCAAAGTCGTCAGGAAACTTCAGTTCTCTCCAGTTTCTGTCTGGCTGAAGAAACTCTTTGACGACAGGGACTGTCCCTCATTTAGTTTTGTATCCTTAGGACCTAGTTCATGCCCGGCGCATCGTAAATACTGAACAAATGTTTGCTGGTCATAATATAATTCAACACAACTTTAGGTCCCTCAAAGGACATGATATTAAAAGTCTTTAAATCACAGTGTTGGACAATTTATAACATGTTTTTCCCCTCCATCCTTTCCTGGGGGCTCTTCTGGAAGCTCTCGGCAACCACATGCTCCACGGTGGTTGACGCTGCCACTGTCTGCAGTACCTCTGGGAAGAAGTCCGGGGTCAGGATGGTAAAGACAGTTGTTCTTCTTTTTATTGCTCTGAACTAAGACTGTGCAGCAATAAATGAGGAAGACGTTAAGCACAATAATTCTAAAGTCAGAAGGGTTCTAGATCAAGTCTCAAAGGGAGCTGACGAGTCATTCTTCTGTCTGATTTAAGGGAATTTTTACTGCCAGGTATGAGAGTTTCATAAAGTAAGGGGAAAATGACTTAGGTTCCTAGGTTCTCCCAATCATATCACTAATGTCAGATTCAGTGGGATCCAATAACTAGTTTAACTTGGGCATGATTCCAAGATTAATTCCTACCCACTATCGGGTAAATAGACAATATAAAACTAAAGTGGCAATAAGAATTGTATTTCACTCTGAATTTACATTCTTATTTTCAAGCTCAGACAAACTGAAGGAAATCAAAAGCACAACACTCAAAGCAGCTTCCAGGAAAATAGTATTTTTTAAAAAATCCTTGCTCATAAACACCAGAGTTGGTTCACCCCTTTGCTTCTAAGCAAGAAGTGGTTTGGAACGTCAGCAGGTAAACACAACTAATTGTTCCACTCCTGGCAGCTAAGAGAGTCTTCCCTTCATTACGGCTACCCTTGTAAAGCCAACGAAAATGCCGAAGTTTGAAAAGTCTTTTAAGATAACATGCATGCTCCAAAATCCCCAGAAAGCTTAGGGGGTCATTATAAAATGGAAATAGAAGCTGGACTATGTTTTTTTTTTTTCAGAGCAATCACTACATTGTTTATTCCTTTTATTTTCTAGTCTCTTTTATCATAATTGCTGTTTCTTCTCTTTGAGGAGATGTTGGTACTTGGCAAAAATCTCCAAAGGGACCAGAAGTTCTTTCCTACAGACTATGCAAGTTTTAGCCCCTGGTTTCTCAAATAATTGTGTCTGTTATAAAAGAAGACACAGTCATCTTAACTTTTCAGAGGTCATCTGAAAAGCCTCAGGCACACTTAATTGACGAAAGAAAGCTGCCCTGCACGGAAGCTGTACGGGCTGGATTTGGACACATCACACTGACCTAGGATCCTCTTGGAGCTCTGCTCCTTATTCTGTGACCTTGGCCAAATGACTTAGCATTACTGGGCCTCGGTTTCCTTCTCCATCAAAATATGTTGTTAGCATCAAATAATGATCTAGATAAAATAATGATCTATGCCGGACAGAGTTAACCCTCAATAAAGTTAATAGGATAATGGAAGTAAATTGGTCAAAGAGTAGGGAAAGGTAGGGAAGGAGGAAAAAAATGGACAAAAATCAGAGAACCCAGAGAAGGCTGAAGGGAAAAAAAGTAAAACACAGCCACTTCACCCTGAAGTCTTAGAAATCAGCTAAATATGCAAATGATCTAAGGCCAGCTCATCAAGAAGGCACGGGTACCAGGATTTCTCAAACCATCCTTCGCTTTGTGGGTGTTCAATAAATTGACAGTGACTTGTATGGCCTTTGCCCTTCTCCCACCTTATATTCCTTCAAAGATATTGGAGACTTGATATTTAATGGTATAGTGGGGGGAACTGGTAAATATTTAGAGCATCAGGTTTGAAAAACTATTAAATGTCCATTCCATCAACTGACACATTGCCGAGTATTTATTTCATCTGCATGGATGCCCTACCAAGTGGCCAGTGCTCCTTAAGGGACATTTTTGTCTCTGTGTCCTCAGGACGTGGCACCCAGGAAGTCTCATTAAGATTCCCTGAAATGAGTGTCCAACATTCCAGGGGGCTCAGTGCTGAAAAAGAAAAGCTTAAAAATAGGTCTCCATCCTCCGGGAATCAACACTCTAGAGTTGGAAAGGGCAAGGTCAGTGCAGACTGGATCAGTCTGGAAAGACTGCAGATTTTCTCAGCATGGACAACCTGCACAGAAACTCTTGGGGGAAATAGGGGAACAGAAGAGTCTTGGTAGAAAGTGCAATTACCTCCTAATACTGACTCTCAGGAGTGAGGCTCCCAAATGAAGCAGATGTGAGGGAAAACTTGAACAACACTGGCCTGGAGAATCATAGGATGAGGCAAATAAATCTTAAAGGCTCTCTTGTCCACCCCTTATATTTTTCAGATAAGAATGTTAAGACCTAGAAAGAGGAAATGATTTCCCCAGGGTCACACAGCAAGTTCAGACCTCAGGACCCCTGACTTGGAGTTTTTGCAACATCTGCTAGTCCAAGGAGACCTTTCTGTCTATTAAGGAAAAAATCCAATGATTAACTGAGTATGTGCAACCCAGACTCTCCCAGTCCATCAAGGTGCCATCGCCAGTGAGTCGCCGCTGTATTTCTAAAACTCTTTTTCTTGGCGGTGGCATCAGCACTTTCAGTCCGTCCATAGGAACAATGATAATTATATTGCCGCATTAATCATTTCAGCAGCAAGAAATAAAATAGAGGGATGAGTATTACTTACTTAATTTGGAAAAGAGTGTCCTAATCTTTGTTTTGTTATCCCTCGTATACCCAAAGAGCAGCCCCCGACAGCCCTCCCCAGGCTGCAGCTTTCCTCTTCCTCAGATATTCGTGCACTCTCATCCATCGGTCTTTGTTCCAGCTCCTTCCTTGGCCTACAGTAGTCTTTCCCCCCTCCCACCCCATCCCTTTCTTCATTTACTCAACCATCAAGATTTAACTTAAGAGCGTCCTCTTGTGAAAGGCTTTTCAGATTACTCAAAGTGATAATAAATGGTTCTTTTCTCTGAGACCTCAAACCCCAGAAATGCAGCCTTTGTCTCTACTTCAGGTCTTAGCTCCTCAACACAAATCATTTCCATCACCTTCTAGATTTCAAACCTCCACAAAGCAGAGATAAGCTGCATCCTCTTTTTAGTTTTTCACAAAACATCCCAGGAGTAGACATTGAGAATATGTCTGCTCAATGAAGACATAAACGAAATATCTTTTCCTATTTGGATATTTCAAAATACTTGGTATGTCTGAGGAAATATGTAAATTTATAATATTTTAATAATTTCATTAATGAAGGGAGGTTTAGGGTGATAACAGAACCCAACTTAAAAATAAATTTATTATTACTTTGGGAACTAATGCTGATGAGGTTTTTTTAAGTAAGAAAATTAATTTTTTAATTCGTTTATTTTTTTTTTTTAGTAGAGATATTGGGGATTGAACCCAGGACCTCATGCATGTTAAACATACACTTTACCACTGAGCTATACCCACCCTCTGAAAATAAATTTTTAAGAAAGCTTAATGAGGCCAACAGAGCAGCTGGAATTTGAGGTTCTCAGACAAAATGTCCGTGATCCCACGTGATAAAGAATAATGCAGGAAGGCCACCTTGCCAGCACTGGACAGCTGGACAGCCATGGATCTGCATCTTAGAGAAGAAGGAGCAGGGGTGGGGAGGTGGTTATGGGAATTTTTGTTTCAGGTTATACAGGTCAGTGTTCTGAGAATACTTTTCTTCAATATTTTTATCCCCACTTACTTCCAAAGAAGGTTTAAGGGCACTAAAAGTAACATCCCTAGGAAGCAGGGTGCATAGTAGGACAATAATACTAAGTTTTCAAATTCGTGTCATTGTGTATGAAGGATGAAGGAAAAAACAGCACAATGGGCATCTTCCACAGGAACAAGTTTTGCAATGACAGGGGTATTAGAGGAAAAGTAACAGCATCCAAAAGTAACCCCAAGCACCTGTGATCACTACAGACAACTAGCATGAAGGTCTTCCACCAGAAGTGAAGTCATCAGTGTCTCCAACAGTGAGGAGCACCTGGAGATCTGGGGCGAAACTAAAGACAAATGGCCTCTCTGAAAATCTCAGGTGATGAAAAATTATCCATTTCACAAATATCTATTAAGCATCAAATTATTGTAAGGCACAAAAAGATGAATCACTAAAAGCTTTATCCTTAAAGAGTTTATAGCCTATAAGGGAAAGAAAACATCTTCATACATATGATATTAAAACTCAGCTATTGATTAAGTATTTATTATGTCTTACAATTCTCCTAAGTAGTAAGGTTGGATGCATAAAAGAAGATATCCCCATCCTCAAAGTACTCACAACCTAGGTAAGGAGACAGGCAATGTATATGGAACAATTTACAAACCATATAAAATATTTATAAGTAAGTATTTGAATCTGGCAGTACAGCACATAAATGCTCTCTGAATTTTCAGAATAGAAACTTACTTATAGTTGAAGATAATCAGGGCAGGCTTGGGGGAATAGAGGAAACCAAAAGACTGAAGTAAGCCTTGAAAGACGGTTTAGAATCAAGATGCGTGGGAGGATGGGGTGAGGGAGTTCAGAGTCGAAAACACAACATACAGAGAAGACAGTCGTGTGACTATTCAATGCTCATGATTAACTAATAAAATCTACATTTCAAGACAGGGTGATGGAAGATCCTACCACCTCAGAAATGACCACAAACTAGAACACATGCCAAGCCTCTCCCCTCTAAGCTAGGGTTTCAAATCCTTTATGTAACTCAGAAACCTAGGATGCCAAGGACACAGTGATCAAGACAGAACAGAGGAAAATGTGAAACGTAAACATTAGCAGGGTAGATAGATGCTGAAATCCTGAACAGCCCCATCTGCGGCATGCTTAGAAGTAACTCGGGAAAGCATTTTTTTTCTCCCTGTTTCTTAGTGACTCTGTACAGCTTTGAAAATGAGATCCTTCTGCCTCGTTTTTCACAATACAGAGATGAGAAAGATTCAATTCTTTTGCAAACTGGAAAAGGAATATGCTTACATTTATTCCCATTCAACAATAACTTAGAGGCAGCTAATGAGATTTTCTTTCCTTCCCTATGCTTCCATTCTCTACCAGGTAGGGTCCAGCCATAAAATTTTCCACCCATTTTATGGTTTATCAGACAGCTAAGAGAAGGATGAAAATGGTTTAGTAATGGGGGTTGCCATAAAACTTATAATTAGAGAATGTGCCATGGTGAATATCATAATGGAGTGTTTGTTTAATTCAAATATTCATTGAGTCTCTTTGAAGATAAATGATGTATTCTATATCCCATTTTCTCCAAATGTACTAGGAGAGCATTTTTGCACAAGAGTGGTTCTTCTATCTTTCTTCTGCACAGCAGCTATGCTGGCTGCAGTCAGTAACCTCTGCCTCACTCAGGAACCACAGGCAGATGCTGAGTGTGGTCCATCATCTTAGCCCAGCACTAGCCAGTGACACAATCAATTAATACATTCTCCTAAGACCTTCAAGGTGACTGGACACCTTGTGTAACAGAGAAGCCAAGGGCATGCCAAGGGAGAAAACCAGTCTTGCCCTGTGTGACCTTGAGATACTCTGAGCTTTTTCTACGTTTGTAAAGTCAACTGGTTGAATTCCTGTATCCCCAAGGTCTGAATCCTCCAACATTCTGTAATTCTACATCAGAAGGAAAACTAGGATTAGATTTAAGCTTGCACTCAAGTCCTTAAACAAAGCTGGCTCCACAGAGTTTATCCCATAAAGGACATGCACCAAGGTCCTTGGTGGAGAATGTCATGAATGTGGCAAAGGGATTTCTTCTCAACGTCTCTCCTCTCCTCTCTGTCCCCTATTCTGTAGTTTAGCTAATGGTGGGAAATGTGCCTCAAAGACATTCATGAAAAGTGAAGAGCCATGTTCCTTCTCCTTCCTGTCATTAGCCAACTATTAATGGTCCCCACAGGAGAAGGGGTGCTGAGTTGATTAAGCTGTTCATCTTTGTGAAGTGCTCTGCAGAAGAGGAATGCCACACATAGTGTTAAGGAGCATTAATACTGATTTCACACCAAAGAAGAGAAGTCCCAGGATACAAACACATTTCAAGATTTAAAATGATGGACAGCAGTAAACCAAAGGGGGCAGCGACAGAGTGCAGTGAGTCTATTTTGCTTAGTTTGGAAAGCAGGGAAACCCAACCAGGAAAGAGAGGACACTAATCAGAAAGATCCAAAACAAAGCCCTTGAACGTGCATGTGATTTGAAAAAGAAAACGGGAAAGGTGTCTGAAGCCAACAGATTAAAAACTCCATCCTAGGAAGGAGAGAGACCTGGGAGGCCAGCTCGTTCAGGGGGGCTGTGTGAAAGAACAGCTCTGTGTTCAATTCTCCAGGCTTCTGTTCATCTCTCTTTCAAAGAGTGATCTGCTCCCAGAGACCAGCCACGCTGTAATCCGCAACAAGAAAGGATATTCCTACAATGGGCTCATTACTCAGGTCTTGCGAAAAAAATTCTAGCCCATTTAGAAACCAGAAACTCAGCCTGCTCCCTTCTGCCGAGAGTGGACATCTTTTCCTTTTCGCACAGCAAAGAGTTAAAGCTTGGACACAGTACAGTAGAGAACTGAGGCGTTTATCCCACCAATTTAGACCAAAAGCAATAAAATACTGGCTTTCTTTCTGGAGATTTAGGAACAAGCCTGGGGCTAGCACTGTTCCTTGGGATGGGAGATGCAGCCCCCTGTCCTGCACTCCTACCACATAAGCTAAAATTTGGGTTAATAATGCCGATCAAGCTGTAGAGGACCTGAAGTTGGCAGCACACTCAGACACTCAGACACTCAGAATCACCCTTCACAGCAGCCTCTGCTAGTCTGGAGCCTTCTTTCACAAAAGAGGCTGTAAATCTCTGCTTCCTCAATGCATTTCATCCGGTATGTGTAGATGGTCCTCAGAATTCATTAGACACTCTGTGAATGGCTACTGTCTGTCACTCAACTCGGGTTCTTCCATGAAGAGACAAAAAGGAGTCCATGTAGACACATCAATGTGTAAGATGAATTAGACAGTTTTAATGACTGACTTGTCCCCGTCACCGGGCACACGTTGAAGGACTATTGGTATTTGGGGTTGGGGAGAACAGAGCATAAACTCAAATGCCCCTATCCTGACTTCTAGCTTTATAACCTTGGAAAAGTTATTTAATCATCCTAAAACATAAGGTTCTCATCTACGAAGTGGGAATTATAATAATATCCTTGTGGAGTTGTGATTAAATAGAATTAGCCATGAAAAAGCACTTAGCATAATACTTGCATTCAATAAATGCTCATTTTTATTAGTAATTGGATTTTTAAATTTTATTGTTAATTCTATCTATATTAAGGATAAAATATTATGAAAATTTAGTTGCAATCTCCTTAATAACTTCTGTTTTTATTTTCCCATATTCCTTTCCCATTTTTATCTCTGTATCGATGTTTAATACAGACATTACACATCTATAATTATACTAGGGGTGTAACATTTTGTTTTATTTTGTAACTTAAATGATGCCATATACGTTTTCTATCCTGTTTCACAGTCTCTGTAGTTATAGTGTGTAAAGCCTCCAGGATGTTCATTAAGTTGGCAAAGTACAGGTTAAGGAAAAGTCCCTCCCCTGGGGATGGTGATGGTGTGGCAGAAAGAACACTGTACTTGGAGCCAAGGACCTAGATTTCCCACTTCCTCTTCCAAAGCACATGCACATCCCAGTGCTTTGTTACGGATTTTTTTTTTTTTTTTTTTACTAGTGTCCTATCTTTCCAGGTTAGGTCTCCCTGCTTTCCAAACTAAGCAAAACTTTCCCAAATCCACCTCTCATTCTGACTCACTGTGCAACCTTAAAGAAACCAGGCCATCTCTCGAAGCCTGTTCCTTTGTTTCCAAAATAAGGAGGAAAGGTGGGAGGGTATAACTCAAGTGGTAGAGCGCATGCTTAGCAAGCCTGAGCTCCTGGGTTCAATCCCCAGTACCTCCTCTAAAAATAAAATAAAATAAATAAACCTAATTACCTACCCCCACACGAAAAAATTAAAATAAATAAATAAATAATAAAATAAAAAGTAAAGCGCTCACACTCCAGGAAAAAAAAAAAAAAAACACTAAAATAAAGAGGAAAAATAAAACCATCCATCCGAGAAGGGTGGTTGTGAAGATGACATGAGATCATATGTGTGAAAAGGACTTAGACACTGTAAGTGAATAAACCCCTGTATGTTAAAAACAAACAAGTGACGGCAATATATTTTATAACTTTGTTTCTTTTAAATGATTTCCTTAGTATCATTTTCCAAAGAGAAATTACTGTGTCTGAGAGTTTGTCTATTTTTATGACTTATAATACCTATTGTTATAAGCTAAATTGATTAAATTGAAAGTAAATGGATAAAGGTATGGTCAATCCATTGCTCCAGAATCCTTAACAATTACATCCCAAATACAGAGGTCCGTGGTTGTATGCATAAAATGCATGAGCACACGTGTGTGGATATACACACATGTAAGTGTATATACGTAGTATGTAACAGTATGTTTTGAGGAGCATCACGTCTGAAACTAAAGAGTTGGAGATGAAAACAGGAATGTAAATAAAAACCCTTTCTGTGCACTTTATTCTTACTTTATCAGTACTGTTAATATCCACTCTAAGTCATGGCATTAAAAAAATACGGGAGGGGGATGGTAGAGCTCAGGGGTAGAATGCGTGCTTAGCGTGCACGAGGTCCTGGGTTCAATTCCCAGTTTCTCTATTAAAAAATAAATAAATAAAAGATAAACCTAATTACTACCCTCCAAAAAAAACCCAAAAAAACAAACAAAAAACAAAAATGGGAAAACCAGCTTCTGCCATCCATAAAGAACAGCCTCTGAATGCGACGTGACTGCATGTACGCTGGCCTGGGCACGTGCTCCTGCAGCCCACCTGCAGAACCTCCACAGTTCTGAGGGGAGAGGCACCCACAAGGGCGGAGGGAGAGGAGACACTTCCAAGGACAGGCTTTGGAATAGCATCCTTGGACAGGGTCCCTCAGACAAGACGGAAAGGAAGAAAATGAGTCCAGCCAGACGAGCCCATCTGTGGCCAGAAGTAGTCCTGCTAAATGCATCTCTCATTCTATACTTTTCATCTTTTTTCAACCCCTCCCCCCTTAGTGAAAACTCTTTGGGAAATGTTCAGTCTCCTCTCAGAGGTTGGACAGCTGAGAGGGAACAGGCCAGCTCAGCCAGTGTGCCCCCAGTGGTCGGGTGTGTCATGGTGACCTCAGGACAAGGGCTGGCCGAGACCAGGTGGACATCGGGCAGGACAGACGTGTGAGGCCAGGGTCGCCTTTGTGTTGAGAAGTAGTAACAGACAGGCAGCACCCACACTCACAGGAAAACTGAGCTCACAGATTCTCATCTAAATTAGTCCACCACGCGTACCCTAAATCTCAAGGTAGAGCACCGACACCAAACCACAGTGACCGCAGGCCTCCAGAACAATATTTCAGTCTGGGCCTCGGGTCTTTACCTGGATACACACTAGTTTACTCACTTTGTGGCGGCCAGCAGCAGCTTAGAGCATCCTCCTAATGAGAGGGAAGTTCCATGGATCAGACAAGACACACTTGGAACCTCTGCCCTAATTCCAGAAACTTCAAGCAAGTTCTTCGACTACTCTGACCCTTGGTTTGTCTCATTTATAAGTAGGGGCCGATTCAAACCTCCCTCATCGGATGCTCAAAGTCCCCTTAAACAATCAGAGTTATGTTGTCAAACACATTTCCTAAAACCAGCACTTAGAGCCCAAGAACACAGTGCCTGTTTTATATTACCACTTAAAAGATCTGCGTGCTCAGACATATTAAGAAAATAGCAGAGTAACAGAATTTGGGCTTTTATTGCTCTTTCCATGAAATCCCTAATTTAATTTAGTAGCCTCGTGGACCCAAAGAGTCAAGCTCTGGTCTCAATTAGTGAAATACAACTCTCAAATGGAGGTCAATCTCCTGAAACATACTTGGGGTCCAGATTGCAGCAGCCCAGAACATGTTTCCAATAAAAAACAGAAAGACAGTGAAGAAATTGCTCTAAAGTGATCATCTTCCAGAGAATGGCTGCAGCAAAATCACAAGAAGAGTTTCTAGGACCCATTTCATATCCCATGCTGCAGATGATTTTGGTTCAGGTGAGACTCATCAGAATCCTTATTCCCCTATGTCCTTCCTCTTAATCTCAGACATAAAAGATGATTTAAGGAGGGCTCTACAAATAAACTTCGAGCTAAATCTCTGAGATCCACAGTCCACCTTCACAGGTTAATGTCTTTGAACCATTTACCCATTATAGAAAACTCTCTGTTCCCCTCTCTTGTTTCCTCTCATGTTATTATTACAGCATTACACAAATGGCTCACTCAAATTGTGTGACCAAAAATTGTGGGTAGGAGAGAAAATTCTGGCCTGTGAGATATGAGGGAAGTCATTGGGAAGACATTTGAATTTCCTGAAAAAGTTTGTGACAACCCTTCCAGTTTCCCTTTCCTCCTTTCCCCTTCTCTCTTCTCCCTCCTTCTTCCTTCCTTGAATACTATCACGCTGACTGGAGCTGCAGCAGCTCTCATGAGGCCATGAGAAAAAAGGCAGGAAAAGTGAAGATACCCAGCCCTAACATGACAGAGCCACTGAACTGCAGCTGGAAATCACTACCACTCAACTTCTTATTATGTGAAAAATAAATAAATCTCCATTTGCTTAAGTCCCTGTGTTTGAGTGTTCTGTTTTATTGAACTGGATGAAGCCCAGACAGATATAACTGACAATGTTTCTCTCTCTGAAGATGCTTTTAGAGCAGATGGTCTCCTTTACAGCTCTGCGGGACAGGCTTCCACTCTTACACAGGCTCCTCATACAGCAGGTCTCAGAGAATGACAGCAGCCACCTCTCAGCACCTCCCAGACGCCTTGGATCCTTACCGCCGACAAACACGTGAGACATAAAGAACTGTAAACTCATCAGCCAGTAACCTAGGTCTATTCAAGTTAGATTAGAAACAACGCAGTCAGAACAAGAGCCTACTAGATCTGGCATTCTTCAGAGTAAAACACGTATCATCAACTAGAAAAGAAAGAGAGAAAAGTAGAGAGAATGACGAAGGAACAAAAATTCTATCAACCCTCAATGTCTTTGTAATTAATAGACACCATAGCTGAATATGATCATGCTCTTTATAAAGTTGATGGGAAAGGCTCAACAGAGAAAGCATTGAAAGATACACCTGTGCAACTGCTTTTGGTTCTTTCTTTACTGCATGGGTGCCACTGGGACCTCAGCACTTCCTTCCACCTCTTCTCTCTCCCTTCCCTCCAGCTCCTCTTCCTCAAACTAGGACATGCCACGAAACCTAGCCTCTCAGACGTTCCAAGTCCTCTATGATATTCATCAATATAGATTCCTAGAGCCTGACTTGGGGAGAATTTTAGTGGCCTTTTAATCCAAACTTTAAGAATCTCCTCTAAGCCCCTCTAGAAATGTAGTCACTCTGCCTTTGTTTGAACAATGCCTGCCTACAGCTTTCATGGCAGCCACATTCCGCTGTTTTACAGCTCTCCTTGCTGGAAAAAATTTTCTTGAGTCAAAGTCCCAAGGAGGCAGTTTCTTGTAACTGTCACCAACTTCTCTTAAAAGCCATTGTACTGACATGGAATAAAGCCTAACCCCTTTGTTGCATAACATGTCTCCATAGGGCCTTTGAAAATCATTCTTTAAAGTCCCATTTCCCTTCAATTCTATCATTTGTCAATATACCGCTTAAATACAGCCCTAGGAATGCAAATACAGCATGATCAAGGTACAACAGGAGAACTTCATGCACGTTCACCCCATGCACACTTTTATCTGGGGTATGTTGTTTATGTAAAATCCCAGGCTTGATTTGTCTGAAATAGAGGAACAAATTTTTTTCTACAGATAAACCTAGTCTTACTTTATGTACTAATTAAAAATGCTTACAAATACATGAGTCTATACACGTGATAAAATTTCATAGAACTACACACATACACACACACAAATGAGTGAATATAAAAATTGGTGAAATGTAAAGAGTGCAAAGCACACAAATGTCAATTTTCTGGTTTTACTATGTACTGTAGTTATGCAGGATGTTACCATTGGAAAACTCTAGATGAAAAGGGACATAGGGCCTCGTATTATTTCTGCAAATTTCTTGAAGTCTATAATTATTTCAAAATTTAGAGTTTTTAAAAAACAGTCCAGAAAGAACCTAAGACCACCCTGACCCTCTTGGTGTTGCCGGCACACCATTAACTCACACCGAGCTGTGTCACTGTTGTGATGTTGTCTACATGCGTATCAGGATCTCAGTCTTTCCCATCTGTCCTTGTGTAGTTGAACTTTTAGAAAAATACAGATCTTTGATTTATCTTTTTTAAGTTTGTTGTGCTGGTTTTAAATTCATTGTTCTGACCTGTCAAGATCTTCTTGAATCTTGATTTTGTTATCTAGGAAATTAAATATCCCATCTTGACCTTCCTTCTGTCTGAAATATGAGAATTAATATCTCCATCAAGGCCAAGGGAATCCAGGCTGACATGGATTCACTCATCAGCACTCTTCACGCATACTCATTCAGGAAGCTATAAAGGCACTTTGATGTGTGCATCATCCAACTCTCATTCTTCCATTTTGTACATGAGGTGATCATGGCTAATTTTATAAAGCATGTGGATAAAGTCCTTATTAATAGGGTTTTGAGGTATTTCCCTAATCTACTGGTATAAAACCCCTAATTACATTTTAAAGACCATGAGCTCAGAGACCGTAAGAGAAAAGGACAATAAACTTGACTACATTTTTTTTTAATCAATGTGACAAAACAAAAAGCCATTAAGCAAAGTTAGAGGACAAATCACCAACTGGAAAAATATTCGCAACATATGATGAACAAAGGATAATTTTCTCTAATTTACAAATATCACTCAAATCAGTAATAAAGAGTTAAGCAACATATTAACAATGAACAAAGGATATGAGGAGGTCATAAAAAGAAAACTACGAATGGCCAAAAAATTTTGAAACAGTGCTTACGCTTATTAATTAATAAATGCAAGTCAAAACACAAGAATATGATGAGTTTTCCCCTCTATTAAATTGGCAATTTTTTTAATGATAAAACCTAATAGTGGCAATGATGTGGGAAAAAAAATTAACATTCTCACATCCTGCTGAGTATAAAGTGAGGGCATTTTGCACTATTAAAACGCATATACATTTTTGATTGAGTAACTCTACTTACGGGAATTTATCTTACAGATATACTTGGAAATATATACAAAATATGTGTACATCATTTGTTGCATCATTGCTAGCAATAGCAAAACAAAAAAATAATATCAGTGTTTTTAAATATCTATAAATAGTAAAAGATATGAAGGAAAGCTATATAACCATTAAAAATAATGAGGTTAACACTATAGGTGTTACCATGGAAAGATCTCTAAGATACATAATTAATTTTTTCAAGGCAAAGTGCAGAACAGTGAGCTTGCAGAAACAGAGAGAGCGCAGTCCTTTTACATGTAAATTTCCTTTCCCAGCAGAATTGCAGAAGCCTTTCAGAAAGCCTTAATGGGTGAGAGAGGAGAGTTCAGTTGTCTTGCAGTGGAATTATAGGCTATCTTTGTTTTCTTTTTTATACTTTTCTGTATTTAAACATAAAGAATGTTCATTAATAGCAGAAATGAAACAGCACATTGGGCTCACCTGAATTATCAGTCTACTCTCCCCATCTCACAATCCTTAGATCAATCACATCTATAAAGCCTCTTTTGCCACCTCAGTTAATATATTCACAGGGCCAGGGACTGGAATATGGACATCTTTGGGGGGGGCATTATTCAGCCTGCTACAAGACCCCAAAGTGAAATGCTAAGGCTCAGGAGATATCAGGCCCCCCTTAAAAGGAGAATAAAGACCCAGGGCAAAGACAAAGCAGAAAAGAACTTTCTAGCTGGAAGAGATCATCAGGATTACACACACACACACACACACACACACACACACACACACACACACACCCCTCAACTGTGGCTCAGAGAGGCTAAATGACTTTCCTAACATCACACAGCTAGAGAATGCCAGACCTGAAAACCATAGATTTCCAGACTTAAGCAAACGTGCGTGCTACCATAGGCCACGTGCTCCCATACTCCAGAACAGGATGCTGGAAGATCTAGGCAGGACTTACAAAGGAACTGCACAAAAACAAGGTCTGCCACAACCCAGCACTGAAGAATTCACTGGAGGTGTGATTTCTTTATATAGAGAGAGTACTGTACTTGGTATTCACACACACACACACACACACACTCTCTCTCTCTCTCTCTCTCTCTCTCTCTCTCTCTCTCTTATGGGAAGGGGGTGGGGTTTTCCACCTGGGAAAGGGGAGCCTTTGAAGAATAATCCAAGGGCTTGAGATGTGTTTCCTGCAGCTTGGGAGACACAGGGACTGGAATATAATTCACAGCCTACAAAATCTGAAGGAGTGAGGTTGTGGAGCTCGAGCAAACAGGGCCCCACCAGGGACGACCTGCTCTTTGAGGGTTTGGCTGGGCAGGGAGGCATGCGTGCTCTCATGGACCAGAAGTGGTCCCCTGGAGAGAAAAGTCAGACTAGCTCCTCAGGAGAGAGATTCCTCTAGGGAGGGGCAAAAGGACCCCAGCAGAGTACCACATCACCAGAATCCATGGGGAGAAAGGAGGCAAGCAGAGAAAGAACAGTCAAAATGTAGCAGCTTGAAACAGCAAAGTCTACAATCTCACACAGTTTCTGAGGGTCAGGAAACTGGGAAAAGCTTAACTGGGATGGTTCTGGCTCAGAGTCTGTCATGAAGTTGGAGTTAAGATGTCAGCTGGGCTGCAGTCTCATCTGATGGCATGACAAGGCTGGAGGGTCTGCTTCCAAGCTCACTCACAAGGCTGTTGTAAAGAGGCCTCAGTTCCTCACTGGGTGTCGAACAAAAGCCCAAGTTCCTCAGCATATGGGTCTTTCCACAGGGCTCCGCACAACATGACAGCTCACTTCTTTCAGAGCTAATGAGATAGTGAGACAGAAGCTACAGTGTTTTTAATAACCTAATCTCAAAAGTGACACCATCATTTCTGCCATCTCCCATTGGTCACACAGACCAACCAGGGTACAGTGGAGGGAAGGAGGAGGTGCCACACAAGAATGAATGTCAGGAGGTGAAGGTCATTGGAGACCATCTTGGAGGCTGACTATGCACAAAATCTACATTTGGAATCCAACATGATCCTCCTGGACACCAGAATCTAGTGACCACCATAAAACTTCTCCCTGCAGCCTTGGAGGGGCCCTGGGTGACAACCAAGTGAGGAAAAAGAGAGGAGGAAAAAAAGAGAAGAAGGTGACCGCATCCTGCTTCCATGGTTCATGTTTCCCAGGCTGAGACAGGCCCTGGCTGAGGAAAGAAAATGTTTAAATTGGATGAAAGTGTTTGTAGTTTTGATATTACATGGACTGGGGCTTGGTACAGAGACCAGCGCCCCGGGCAGAAGGGAGCAGTGAGCTGGTGGGCTCACCAGGAAATGGAGCTTTTGAGATCAAAGAGTAAATATGAGGCTGAACAGATGGGAGGGAAACATCTACAAAAGCTTAGAAACCCTGAGCTCTGAGCAGCCCAATGGGGAAGTGGTGAACAATTTCAAGAAAGGAGGTAACATGGATGAAACTGCCCATTTAGAAAGATTCCTCTGGAACTGGTGCCGGGAGTTCACAGAAAGGAGACATGGAAGAGAGGGAGGCAGAAACATCTTTATTGACAAAGAACTCATGACACCAAAAAACTAGGTGCCTGCTCAGGAGGAAACAAGCAGACAACACAATTCAGAGCAGCAGTCTCTGACCCCCATCAGCCCAGGCTCCCCCGCCCCAAGACCACGGTGGCATTTTCCCCCCAGTCTCTTGCAAACATGAATTCAAATTGAATGAATTTTGGTTTCCCTAGAGTTATGAAATAATTACAAAATGTTACCTGAGAGATCCAAATTCTGCATAATATCATTATTGTGGGTTTTTATTAAAAGAGAAAAACCATCTAAATCAGAAGGGAGAAACTCAAGGGTTAATATCTACACCAACGCCAAAATACAGAGAAACAAATGAATTATATTTTCTTGTGCCAAATACCCCCCAGCAACACCATCCTAACCTCCTGTTGATGAGCAATCTCTGTTTAATTTAAATTGAGAGCCGACTGGGGAAAAAAAATAAAAAAGCCTAGGTCTAATTCTGTTCTCTGACAACACCCACTGCTCTCAATGGTGCACAATTGATGTTAAAAATAATGATGATAATAGTAATTATTCCTACATGTCATGCTCAGTACATGCTCAGTACTGCCATCCAGAATGAAATAATAAGCAGACACACAACCCCATACTGAAATATACAATCATCAGAAAAGCTGCTTGGAGCCAGGAGAACGGAAGAGAATGTGGCCTCGTGTTGGGCTACTCAAACCTGCGGGGCCCTGATGAGCCCAGCCAAGAATTGCCTGCTGATGGCCTGGCAGGGAAGCGGGGTGAAGGGAGGCAGCTGTCAGGTCCCCGCCCTGTGCCCCTCACCATCGGCATCCTGAACAGGCGTTAAGGAGTCACATCACAGAAGCACCCAGGACAATCCAGTCTCCCCACGCAGTCTGAACAAGGCTGCCAGATGATGGTGAGACGCTCCACCCATCCTCTCCAGGACCACAGCTGCCTTCCAAGTGGCAGTGTTTAGTTCAATAGCTCCCATCCCGGCTTTGCAAAGTGATTCCTCTAAGAATGGACCGTGGTTGGAGGTGCATGGGGTGCCCTCTCCTTTGCATGCTAGCTCCTATCACAGAGCAAAGAGATAGCTGGAAGAAAGCGTGTATTCAGAGCAGAGGAGGTGTCAGTAACATGAAACTGAACGGCCTCTGCCAAGAACCGCAGCAAGATCAGGGCTAGCACATTGGGCTTCCTGCCGGGGGAGCATCTAAAAACATCTCTGCAGCCCAGGTCGGAGGCAGTAGCCCTGCTGAGGACACTCTGCATCCATGCTCTCTTGGTATTCCCACAGCCCTCCAGGAAAGTAAGATGGCATCATGGTCAAACATGTGCGCTCTGCAGCCAGATGGCCTGAGTTCAAATCCTTGGCCGTGGTGTATGAACCTGAGTGTGAAGCTCTGCATTTATCTCGGTGGTTTGAAACCCTGAATCTGCCCTTCTAGGTAAGGTTGGCCGGCATCTTAAGCAGCCTATTGAATCTAGGCAGAGCACTTGATCTGTCTGGAAGTAGATGACGTTGTCTGTAGTTCTAAGATGATGTGTACAGCACACTTAGCACTGGGGTGTGGTAAGCCCTCAGCAGGCAATAGAAAATTTTAATCTCCATTGCCATTCTTATCAGCTCATATTCTAATTTTATGACCGGTTTCTATTTGGCCCAGAGTGTTCTTTTAAACAAATACGTGAGTTCCTCCAGTTCCCAGGGCATTTTGATAGTGGATACATCCCTGTTCCTAGCCCACAAAAGGCACTCAGCTGGCAAGAAACAAGATATTTGGTGAATTAACGAGTGGTCAAAGTAATTGGGAATGATCAGACTGGAAAAGAGAAAACAGGGAGGAAATAATGATTTGTTTCGCAAATACAGAGGAAAGGGCTCTTATCTGGAGGGGAGAGTCAGCTCATTCTGGGGTGTCCGCAGAGAAAAACAAATTGGAGGCAGAGAGTTACAAGGAAATTAACATGGGATCCAAATACAAAAGAATTTTCTTAGGACTGGACAGGTGGAGGGAGAGAGGGACTGCTGCCTTAGGAAGAGGGCAGGCGTCTGACTTGAACACCACTCATCAGGGCTGGGAGTCCTGCTTCCTGACGCTAGGACGACGAAATAGAGGATTTAATGTCTACGACGGAGGAGCAGCAGGGATACATGCAGGTTCACTGTGGAAAAGTGAAGCAAAACCAGATTGTGCCCTCTCCCTTTTCCCTCCAAACCTCCAAACTCACATACACACACAAAGGAATGCTCTGGGGAGGGTTTCCTCCCTATTTCACTGTAATGATTTGAAAAAGATGTCCCCACGTGAGAAACGAGCAGCAGAGCCAAAGACAGGCCTGCGCGGGGGAGAACAGCACGGCTGTGCCAAAGCATTAGGGACACTCTCCAAGGAGACGAGGCCTTGGGAAAGCATCACCCTCTGCGTCTGCCAAGGCCAGTCTCCCCGCGTCTGCCAAGGCAGTGCCACTCCCACGGGCTGGGGCTGTCCCAGGAGCCAGGGAATGCCAGCTCTGAAAGACGTTTGCCCAGACAGAGAAATGATAGTCCAGGAATTCTGGACACCTGCATCCTCAATTGGCCTTGCTGGCTCCAGCGCCCATGCCCGGTGCCACCAGCCTGTAGGGCTGCGCTCTCTGAGCCAAGGCACCTGAGACATTGACTCATAGGCCAGCCCCCAGAGGGCTTCCATGGGCAGTTTGCACCCCTGTGTTTTCATGCGCTGGCTCTGAACCTGCAGACCTCAGAGCAGGCAGCTTTCTAGGCGACCACTGGGTGCTAATTATAGCCCGACCACTCCCGGCACTTCCTTTCTCACAGGCCAGGAACAGGGTTGGGCTGTGTCACTGCACCTGTGCTGGTTACTGAGGTTTCCTGTGACTCGTGGCGTTTACTCAAAGGGCAAAGCCACGGGTGCCTAGGGCTGCCTCTGAGACAGCCGTGCATCTCTCTCCCTGCCTCCTCCTCCTTTTCTCTTTCTCCCTTTCTGCTTTCTTTCCCTGCCCCCACACTATCTTCCTCCTCCTTTTCCACTCTTGCCCTCCTAGAAGTTTCCACCTCCCTTCCCTATGCCTCAGGCCCAGATGCAGCAGATCTCCTGGTAATATTTCACATGGGAAGGTGCCTGACCTCTACTTGAGGGATCACATTTTGTTTAAAGAAAGCAATTGTGCACCTGGAGTGTGCCCAGCCCTGTGCACTGTTATACAGGGTGTTTGTGTGTGTGTGTGTGGTTGTGTCCAAACTCTGCTATGGGGATATGGTGCATAGATTTCACTTCCCTCAAATCACTTTTACTCTCATGCCCAGAAACTCTCAATATGGACACGACCTATTTTTCTCCATCTTCCCAGAATAGCCTCTCAAAACACAACAGGATGCATGTGGGCTGCATCTCTCGCCCTCTCACCTTCACCTTCACTTTGCTCCTGCAGAGTCAGGCTCTCCCTCCTGAATCATCAGTCTCTCCCTCTTCTTGATTCTGTCAACCGACAAACATGCTTTTTTTACCTCTTCACTGAAAAAAGCAAAATGACCCAGACCCCATATCTGCCTAGAGCTTCCAGCCCAGGTCACTGCTAAACTTCACAGGAAACTTTTCGAGAGAGGGACCTACACTGTCTCCATTTCCTGTCCTCCCATCCGCCCATTCACCCATTCCCCTGGGGTTCCCACGCCCCTCACTGAGTTGCAACAGCCTTTACCAAATCACCAATGATCTCCATGCCGCCGGTTTCAGGGGGCCCTTCTCTGTCCTCATCTGACTCAGTCCTCACAGCAACAGTCGATGTAGATGTTCACGCCTTCTACAAAAAGTCCTTTTCTCCCTGAAATTCCATGAGCCCCCCAGGTTGGGCTCCCCCTCTACCTGCTCTCTAAACACAGAAGCCTCTCACCGCTCAGTCCCTTATTTCCTTCTCTTCTCTTTTTCTTTTAGGGGGGTCTCATCTATTCTCATGCTTTTAAGTAACTTTAATACCAACTTTTTTTTAAATTAAAGTACAGTCAGTTACAGTGTGTTAATTTCTGGTGTACAGCACAATGTCCCAGTCACGCATGTACATACATATATTCCTTTTCATATTCTTTGTCATTAAATGTTGTTACAATGTATAGAAATAGATTTAAAAAACAAATTTCCTTCTGTATAGCACAGGGAACTATATACCAACGTTAAAATCGATGCACAGCTTCGGTCTCTCTACTGAACCCCACGTCTGTATCCAATAGGCATCTCAAAAGCATCACGTCTAAATGGTGAATGTCTAAGTCTCTTCTTCCCCCAGTGTAGACTGTATCAGGAAATTGCAGCTCCATCACCCAATGACTTGAGGCACAAGCCTGTGCCTTCCTTTCCTTCACCCCCACCTATATTTAACCCATCATCAAGTCCTCTTTGTTCAGCCTCCAGTATATAGTCCAAATCTCCTCACCAGCTCCACTGCCTCCTTCTAGCCTAAGTTGCTTCCTCTCCATCAAGACAACATGTTCCCGTGTTCTCCATCATCCCATCTTGCCAGCCTCTAAGCTGTTCTTCACATAGCAAAGCAGAGGGATCCTTGTAACACATCTGTCTAAGGATGTTACTCCTCTTTTTACAACCCTCCAGTGGCTTCCCATTGCTCCCAGAACAGTACCTGACACATAGTGAGAGTTCAATAAATAGTTGTTGGGTGAATGAATAAACGAATGCTTAGCCAGGTTCACGTGATCAAAGCACAAGGGTGGATGATTTTAAGTTGCCTAAGGGAGCTGCTTGTGTTGTCCTTTGCACACTGTTCAAGTTTAATCATTGTTTGATGGATAAATAACAGCTCCCACTTATGAAACATGTCCTGTCCAAACATGTGAACTTGGGTTTATCCATTTCCCTTATTTGTAAGACACAGCTAGTGAGTGTCAGAGATGGGGTTTAACCACAGGACCGTCAGACTGCAAAGCTCACATTCTCTCCCTCTATTCAGTCAATCATTCGACAAATGTTTACGAAGGATGAATTATATGTGTACATATATCCACTGCCAATGTTGACAGAGGACCTTGTCTTCAGGGGGCTTACATTTGGAGGACCATCCTCTCCCCAAAACGGAATTGGATAAATGAATGAACAAAAGAACTAAGTCAACAGTTTTTTTTAAAATTGAGGTGAAGTTGATTTACAGTATTATATAAGTTTCAGATGTACAACACAGTGATTCATCATTTTTAAAGGTTACATTCCATATTGGCTATATTCCCTGTGCTGTACAATATATCCTTGTAGCTTATTTATTTGATACATAGTAGTTTGTACCTCTTAATCCCCTATGGGTATCTTGCCCCACCCCATCCGTCTCCCACAGGTAACCACTAGTTTGTTCTCTATATCTGTGCATCCGTTTCTTTTTTGTTATATTCACTAGTGTGTTTTATTTTTTAGATTCCTCATATAAATGATATACAGTATTTATCCTTCTCTGTCTATTTCAGTAAGCATAATACCCTCCAAGTCCATCCATGTTATTGCAAATGGCAAAATTTCGTTCTTTATGGCTGAGTAGTATTCCACTGTGTGATTGATATAAATATATATATTCTTTATCCATTCATCTATCGATGGATACAGGTTGCTTCCTTATCTTGGCTATTATAAATAACGCTACTATGAACATTGGGGTGCATGTATCTTTTCAAACTAGTGTTTTCATGTTCTTCAAATATATACCCAGGAGTGGAATTGCTGGATCATATGGTAGTTTTATTTTTAGTATTTTGAGGAACATCCATACTGTTTTCCACAGTGGCTGCACCAATTTACATTCCCACCAACAGTGTATAAGGGTTCATTTTTCTCCACATCCTTGCCAACATTTGTTATTTGTGGTTTTTTGATGATAGCCATTCTGACAGGTGTGAGGTGATGTCTCATTGTGGTCTGGATTTGCATTTCTCTGATGATTAGCTGTGCTGAGCATTTTTCATGTGCCTATTGGCCATCTGTATGTCTTCTTTGGAAAAAAATGTCTATTTCAGTTCCTCTGTTCACTTTTCAATTGGGTTGTTTGGTTTTTTGCTGCTGACTTGTATGAACTGTTTCTATATTTTGGATATTAACCCCTTATAGGTCACATCATTTGCAAATATTTTCTCCCATTCAGTAGGTTTTCTTTTTGTTTTGTGGATAGTTTCCTTTGCTGTGCAAAAAGCTTTTAAGCTTAATTAGGTCCCATTTGTTTATTTTTGCTTGTGTTGCCTTTGCCTTAGGAGACAAAGTCAAAAAATATTGCTATGATTTATGTCATAGAGTGTTCTTTCTATGTTTTCTATTAGGAGTTTTGTGGTTTCTGGTCTTACACTTAGGTCCTTAATCCATTTTGAGTTTACTTGTATATATGCTGTTAGAAAAGGTTCTAATTTCATTCTTTTACCGGTAGCTGTCCAGACTTCCCAGCACCACTTATTGAAGACACTGTCTTTTCTCCATTGTATACTCTTGCCTCCTTTGTTGCAGATTAATTGACCATAAGAGTGTGGGTTTATTTCTGGGCTCCCTATTCTGTTCCATTAATCTCTGTCTGTTTTTGTGCCAGCACCACCTAAGTCAACAGTTTTAAATGGCCTACTGTATGCTGAATGCCACGAAAGGCACCAGATATGGTGACTATACTAGGAAGTTTCCACCCTAAAAAGGCTCTGCCAGCCACCCACTTAGCAGGTACCCCTTGACCTCACCATTTCTGACTAATCACTTGATTTCTACCCCTCTCCCTCCAAATTACACCTTCAAATCACACCTTCAAACTAGAAATAATACCAATATTGTTCAATCACTATGTTGTTCACAAAAAGCATCTATACATCAGATACCTACTGAAAATGTGTGTCATCTCTGCCCAAGACAGCACTGGTTACCTTGGCTTATAACCTGGGATGGTCTCAAACCCTAAGGAGAAGAATCAAGACCCCAAAGACTGAGAAAATCCCTCTGGTGTCACTTCATTTGGCTGAAGATTAGCCTTCTCATCATCACCCACCTGCTTTCCCAAAGCGCCTTGTAAGCATATCAGAGAGGGCAGCTAAGATGCTCAGAGCATCTCACAAACTGATGCTGGAAGTGAACATTGATAAAATTACAAATGCACACAACCTTTCATCCAGTGGTTCTGTTTTAGGACCTGACCCTACAGGTGTGTGCTCACATGTATGAAATGTGTATGAAGCAATTCATCACAATAATGTTTGCAAAAGCAAAAAAAAAAAAAAAGAGAGAGAGAGAGAGAGAGAAATGCTCTATGTGTCCCTCATTAATGGACTGGTTTTGGGTTTAGACCATAAGCCAGCCAAGACATTGCCAACCTAAGTCCACATTCCTTAGTCCAGGGCCAGAGCTTCTCACAGCCCATCAGCCCAACTTCCAACCTCACTCCTAACTCTCTCTGCAGCAATTTCGCCCTCCATCTGAACTTTGAGCTCCTGGAAGACAGAGGCTCTGCCCGAGGCAGCTCCGTATGTACCTGAGTGACACAGTGGTCAGCACAGAGCCAGCCACACGGATTGATCAATAATTATCTGTGGGTGAATAGATGCCTGAATGACCAGTCCTGATGCCCTAAACTCACAATCAAGTCCTTTCTCCATGCTGCTCCCGCTGTCTGGAATACCCACCTCTCCTCTGGTGAAACCCTACTCCCTCCTTGAGCCCCAGCTGAGTGACCCCTCCCCAAGCCAGCACACTCCTCTCTCATTCCTGTGCCCAGAGCCCTCTACCCAGTCCCCATCCCAGGGCTATTCCCTCCAGCCTCCCACCATGCGGATCTCAGCCACCTTCTCAAATGACAAAATCCCTGAAAGCAAAATCTACTTCCTGTTCATATCCCCAAAGCCTCTCATGGTTCCTGACACATCTTCGGTACTTAATAAATATTTGTTGTGGAATAAATTGTGATGGAAAAAGAAGGAACCTGGAGAATCTTCCTTCGTTATCTCCTACTAACTCAGAAATATAAATCAGCATTCCAACTCTAACTGCTACCTTGTGTATCCGGAGGTCTCAGCACTTAGAACTAAGGTAAAGAAGCAAAAATATTTTAGTGGGGAGGAGGATACGTGAAGTCACTTAACCGTTTCTAAAATTCACTGATTCTTCGAGATGGACCAGGATTCGGAGTTTTTCTTATGAGGAGAGCTTCCCACAGTTCTTTACTGAGATATGATTTTCGAGCTCCCTAGCCACTGAGTCCTCCATAAGAAAACTTATCAAGTGAAGAAATCCAGAAATGAAAACTGCAGCCACGTGTAGGGAAGGCTTGAAGGTGGGGCAGCTGCCCCAGGTTGCCTTGACCACCGTGACTGAACAATGAGCTGTTGCCACCCTCTCCTCACTGGGGAAGGCCCTCAAAGAGGCAGACACTGATGACTAGAAACCCCAAGCTGGGCAGGGACACTGATGCTGGAACAATTTTCAGCAGCAATTTCCAGATCCTAGCCGGGTGAACACAAGGCACCTGCTCTGTTGAGGGGAAGATCTGCTTGACTGGCCAGTGGCAGTAATTTCACTGATTTATTTCTGAAGAGCCCATATGAATGTACTTCCTAAAGCAGTGATTTACTAACTGCGATCTACTCCAAGGTTGCAGTTTTAATGTTATCACTGCCCGCTCAGCCAGAGAGACAGAAAGACTTCCCCATAACTTACAAAGCTCTCAGTCCTCAGAGACCCACCACACTTTGATTTACGGCACCCTCATCTAGGAGGGAACAAAGGTGCTCATCCAATGGGATCATTGTTCATTCATTCATTCCCTCATTCACTTGGGCAGCATACCTTCTTGAGAACCCACCACTGCCAAACACTGTGCCAGTGTTATGAGACAGACAAAAATTAAAAGACACAATTGCTGCCTTAAAGTAGCTCCTGTAGTCCAGGAGGGAGGGTAACACATGTACCTAATTAACCTGAATCGATGGCAGTACTGTAGACTACAAATGCTTTTCCTGGTCTAAAAGATGCTCAGGGAGATTGGAGGATGCAGAGTTCTCTTATGACTGGGTCCATCTCTAAAAGCTTTGCGAAACAGGTGGCATTTGGACAAAGCTGTGAAGGAAACCTGGCTTTTCTTGCACCGCATCTTAGAAGTTTCCAGGATTAGGAAAGTTACTCAAGGAAGCATCATGACATCTGAAAAGAAAGCATCTGGAAAAGGCTGCCAGATTGGGATGGAAGTGCTCTGGGATCTTGTCCCATAGCTGTCACTTTTAGACCCGGGATCCTGAGCAAGGCTCTTTGAGCATCAGTTTCCTCATCTGGTAAATGGTTCCAGATCATCTCTAGAACCAGTCCATTTGCATTCTGCATGGTCCCCCAGGCTCCCAGATTAGGAGGTGAGGGGTCAGGGAGAAAGGCAGGCAAGAATTAGCCAACTCTCAGCTGCATGCACCACCGCTTACGAGCAACATTTCAGGGGTTATGTGTGTTGATGTCCACACATGGAGGCGTGCCAGTCAGATATCAGCTGAGAGGTGTCTATGGGGAGAGCAGGAAGGAGAAAGAACGGCTTAATTAAGCAGATCTCTAAGTAATGTTTCAGGCTGGGCTGGACACCTCTGGAAAGGGTGATGTCTTAACTCTACCACTGCAAACCATAGTTGTGCCCTGAGACCTCTAGGTGAGAGGAACGGTCAAGAAAGCACAGTCCGTAAATATGACTGCAGGAAAGGGCAGGAGAGTGAAAAGGAGGGAGAAGAAAATAAGGGCTGAGTGCCAGAGAAGAGGAAACAGTGAAATATGACCTTACTTCGAAGAAAGTAAACATCTCTAGTGATGCCCCTCATGCAGGGTGCTCAAAACCCAAGAAACTGGTGGCCATTTCTTTTTAAACACCAGGATCTTACCTCTGGATCTTCATATAACAGACCAGCAACTTTGTGGCAATCCACCACGAGTCCTCCACCATAAGCCCATCACCCACTCATCTACCTAAATTACCTTCTGTACTCTGTGCATCGGTGAAAGCCGGGTGATCAGTCATTACTGCCGATTCCAGCCCCAGACACTCGGGGAAGGAGGCAGCCTCAAGTCCTCACGTGGACAAGTTCATCTATTAACACTGGTCACTGACAGAAACCATTCACGATTCTGAGAGAGCTCTAGACCGTGCACAGCAGTGTACCTAACCAGGCAAGCCTGTGTTTTTTAGGAGATGTGCACACAATATTAATTTGACGGGAAAGATCATCCGTGCATCAATTTTAGAGGAAACAATCCAAACGGAAAGTATTCAGGAAGACAAGAAAATGGTGAAGGGAGTAGCTTGCTGCAAATTTGTTTTCTTGACACCTGGACGCAGGTAAAAAACACCGCTTACCTAACATAGGTCTCTTTCAAAAACATATTTATTTATACTCAGGAATGTTTATCGCTCACTTAACTTCAGATTTAGCCTGCAATCCTGTATCTGGTCGGCCCCTACTGGGAAACACCTTTGACTAGTCACTGGATCCAGCCTTCAGTCTCCAAGAGGCTGTCTGTACAACAGACCCAACTCATTTTTAAAGTGTTTAGACCTCTAGTGATACAAAATTTCACATTCTGCTCTTCTCCTCTTAAAATTACACCATTATATTTTATAACAGTCTTAATAATCACCTTTTAAAAAATGACATAAGCATTCTCAAGTGGATGCAGTATATTTACTAAACTGGTCCCTTTGATTAATCAATTAGATACTTCGCTCTTTTTAATTAAAAAGGACACAACACTGCACTGTGGACTGTTGGGACTGAGTGAGGAGTCCCAGCATGGGAGGAAAACCTTCTGGCGTCTCCCACCTAACCATGAACTCTTCTCTCTGAGCAGAACTAACAATTACGTGAGCGCCTGCTAAGTGCCACAAGAATTCTCTGAAACTTCCATTAGTGAACTCACTAAGCAAAACTTACAGGGATCAAGATCTTCCTTTTCATTTTCTTATCAGCTTTTTAAAAAAATTTTTTTTATTGAAGTGTAGTTGATTTACAATGTTAGTTTCAGGTGTACAGCAAAGGGATTTCGTTATATATATATATTTTTTCTTTTCAGATTATTTTCCATTATATGTTATCACAAGAAATTGAATCTAGTATCTGTCAGCTTTTATTTAAAGCGGTTTTAGGGTCAAAAGTCTTCCGAGGAGATGGGATGTTTGCTACGTTTCTTAATGTTTTCATTTCAGCTGTAACATAACAATATTAAGAATGCCATCTCTGGCAGATGACGTGTATCTATTTTTTTCTTCCTACAGACAGCCGTGAACACAGGATAAAACTTACGAAAACTTAAAATTGACAAAATCTGATTCTGATCTCTCAAAAGCAGCAAAGAAAACGAAACGGCTGTGTGGAGCTAGTGCTGTCAGGGAGGCAGGCGGAGCCAAGCAAAACAGCGGGCCCTAGACAAGGAGGCGTTATCCGAAAGCACAGAGTTCCAGAGTGACCTCGCAGCAGCCGCCAGAGAAGCTCCCGCTTTGCCCTCTTAGCAGATGAAACCGGGAAGCACAGATTTAACTGCAAACAGGCAGATAAATGAGAAAGTTTTGGCAATGAAGTGCAGGCAGCCCTCCTAAGGCTCTGAAGTGGTCGCAGGAGAAATTCCAAACTCCTGAGCCGCCTTCCACTCGCTCCTTTCCCTCCCCTCCCCCATCGCTGCTCACCTGGCTTCCTCCACCGGGAAGGCTCTGCCCCCTTCTCCCTAGCATCCGGTCAAAACCTTGTCTCATCCCTGAAACCCTGCAAGCCCAGTTCTAAAGTCACCCCCAGCGGAACGGCCCCCAGCTCCCGCAGCTGGAAGCAGGCGCGCAGCCCTGCGCACGCGCCGGCCCCGCCTACCGGCCCGCGCGCGCTCTCCAGGCTCCGCCTCTTTCCCCGACCTCGTGAGGCGTAAGCCCAGCCCTGCCGGCTCACGGCGCTAGAGCCCGCGCCTCCCCCGCTGAATGTTTGCCTCCTGTCCTTAAATCAAATCAAGGAGCAAACAGCATAGCTATCTGCTTAACTGAAGTGGACGTTGCCTCCTGGATCCTGAAGAACTTTCCTTGGCTAAGAGAAAGGAGAGAGATGGGTGAAGGGTGATGGACGCAAAATATGGGACCGCAGCCTAAGGACACGGTGACTTTGAGATGATTCGATCGCAGTCATCACTTTATCAGGAAAGGGATTTGAAGTCAGACAAACCAACTTCGCTCTGAGCCCGGCATCCCCTGGCATTCGCCCTTGCCAAGTCCCAGCCCTGCTTCTTAAGTCAGATGATGGAAGACGCCTTAGGCGGGCGTGGTGATAACTCTGAAATTTTCTGATAAGGAGTCCGCAGATGAAGATTTCTTTTCTTTCTTTCTTTCTTTTCTTTTTTCCTTCTATGTGTTGTTTGCAAGATCACAGAATAAATTCAGAGGGGAGAATATGTCAAGCCAGAATTATCTGAGCTGTGTCTCAAGCGGGTGCTTTTAACAGAATGAAGTGGCTGAGGGGACTTAGAGCCCAGGCTTGCTGACGGCTGCACCCTGCTTGTGAGGGGGACCACCCTCACCCGCGTGTGTGCCTGGGGGTGTCTGAGGCAAATATCTGAGCCTGCTGAGTATGGGGGTGGGCGCAAGAGAGCCCCCTTCCCACCTCAGCCCTGCACTTTTTAAAGGTAAAAAAGGGCCCAATGTTATTCCTCCACCCACACCTGTGACCTCAATGTCCCCACAACTCTTCTCCAGCACTTTTGGAGAAACAACTGAATTGTATTCAAATGACTTTCCCCTGGTTCCCTGCTGCGCATCCACTGCACTCATGCAAACCTTGTTTCCTGGCTCAAACCCTCCAGTCTGACCTTTCCCCACATCTCAGGAAAACCTAGCCTCCTCTTACATCCCTAAGATCACAGTCATCTAACAGAACTCCCTGCATTCTCTCCTCCACAGCTCCCAGTATCTATCCAGCTATCCTATCTATCTCTCCATCTTCAGAGGAAGGAACCTTAGGGTATATCCTTGCTCCGAACACTCCCTCATCCTACCTTCCCTTTCCTCCCTTGTCTCCTCCTCCCCTCCCCTGCCCCTGATCTAACACCCCAAATTGAGTGTTTACTTTGTGTGTGTGTGTGTGTGTGTGTACCTGCTTTTTGTTTGTTTAACTGTATGATTCATTTAGACAAATAATTCATTTGGATTGATCTGCTTATAGTCTTTTCCAATTTTCACTTCCACTGGCCAAATACATTTCACATTAATGTTCAGTGTGGACTTGAATGTATCACTAATTACAAATCAGCCAGGGCAGGGGGCTTTTGGTCTGCCCCACCCCCATTTTAAAAATCACTTTAAAGACTATGATCTCATTGCTATTTTAACAGAAAAAAATAAGCTGTTAAAAGTTAAAGAATTTCACTCTTTCTGCATATCCACATGTAATATTTTACAGTGTTCACTGGCATCTTCTCCATCTTATGAATAAATACATCAAAATTGATCTAATACTATTAAATTGTTAGTACATTTTCATTGTTTCTTTTTAAACTTACTATTTGCAGGGGGACCCATTTCACTGCTCCTCAGACCTTTCTCCAACTTACTGTGCACCCCAAATTTACTTGTACTGTCTTCTTTCACATTTTAGTACAACCAGACTTTTTTACTTTAAAACAAAACTCCTATTTTCCCCTCTTTTTTAACTTATTGCCAATTTGCCTACTCTCTTGCCCTTCAGACAATGCTAAAACTTTCAATGAATTTTTTTAAGGCAGTTTCTTTCAGTCTAGACCCAGTAAGCCATGTCACCACATTCATCACTCTAAAATGTTACATATTTAAAACTGCGGTTTTCTTAATTGGCTCAAAAACAGTATAGCTTAGTTTCACTTGGTAAAAGTTGATGTCCCCACAACTTTTAAAATATATGATTAAACACATATTTTAAAAAACATGCCAATTTTAAAAGGCGCCAAAATTTTTTAAAAAGTGTATACGAAAATCTACTTTAGTATAAAATAAACAAAAAAATAATTGGTCAGGTTAAATGAACAAAAAAAAAAAGAGAAATGTGCAGTGAAAAACAAACTAAGATAAAGTATTCCCACTGATCAAATGGAAAATCTATTATGCTTTACAGTCTGTTTTCCGAAGAATTTATGTCTTCCATATAGGTTATATGAATTTTGAAATACTACAAACATATATCTCGTGTCTAATTTAGGTGCCAATGTTAAAATCTTCAAATTTTGCATACTAAGTTTATTACAGAAAACTAGTACTTGAGAAATTCTAAGTTTGGACAGATATTGTAAATATAATTAGTTGGTATGGTAAAGTCATAATAAATCCAGAATTAGGAGAAAAATCCATTTCAAAAATATTTCATTTGATTAAAAATAACAGACTTACATGTTCAAAGTGAGCTGAAAAATTATATCTTAAAAAAATTAATTTAACATAATCTGTACACATTTAGTGGCTATTTAAAAAAAAAAAAAAGAGTAACAACAAAACCATAGAAGATCCTAAGGCTCCCAGGCCCACATTTCAGAGACCAGGGGCTTCAGCTCTGGGGCTGGGCTCCTACTCTTGTTTTCCCATTTAAAAAAAAAAAAAAAAAAAGACAGATCTTCCAGACAGAAAATAAGTCAGGCAACAGAGAAATTAAATGATACAATAGAAAAATTAGATTTGGTGGATATTTTCAGAGCATCACACCCCCCCAAAAAAATAGGATATACATTCTTTTCAAGTGCACATGGAACATTTTCTAAGATTGATCATGTACTTGGGCACAAAAGAAACCTCAACAATTTTAAGAAGATAGAAATTATCTCAAGCATCTTTACTGACCACAATGCCATGAAACTAGAAATCAACTACAGAGAAACAAAGGAGAAAAAAAGGAAAGCATGGAGAAAATCAACATGCTATTAAAAAACCAACAGGTCAATGATGAAATCAAAGCTGAAATTAAAAAATACCAGGAGACAAATGAAAATGAAAACACAGCCACACAAAATTTATGGGATGTAGCAAAGACAGTGCTAAGAGGGAAGTTTATAGCGATACAGGCCTACCTCAAAAAAGAAGAACAATCTCAAATAAACAATCTAACCCACCAGCTAGAAGAATTAGAAAAAGAAGAGCAAAAAAACCCAAAAGTCAGCAGAAGGAAGGAAATAATAAAGATCAGGGAGGAAATAAATAGAGGTTTAAAAAACAACAGAAACAGTCAATCAAACCAAAAGCTGGTTTTTCGAAAGAGTAAATAAAATCAACAAACCTCTGGCCAAACTCACAAAGAAGAAAAAAGAGAGAGCACAAATAAGCAAAAAAAGAAAGGAAAGTGGAGAAATTACAACAAATAACATAGAAATACAGAATATCACATGAGAATATTATGAAAAACTATATGGAACCAAATTGGATAACCTAGAGGAGATGGACAAGTTTCTGGAAACATACTGTCCACCAAGAATGAATCAAGAAGAAACTGACCACTTGACCAAACCGATCACCAGAAATGAAATCAAATTAGCAATAAAAAAACTTCCCTACAAATAAAAGTCCAGGACTGGACAGCTTCACCGGGGAATTCTACCAAACAAAGAAGAACTCATACCAGTCCTTCTTAAACTCTTCCAGAAGACTGAAAAGGAGGGAATACTCCCAAACTCATTCTATGAAGCCACCATCACCCTGATACCAAAACCAGGCAAAGACACCACCAAAAAAGAGAATTACAGACCAGTATCACTGATGAACATAGATGCAAAAATCCTTACCAAAATATTAGCAAATAGAATCCAACAGCACATAAAAAAGATTATACATCATGATCAAGTGGAGTTCATCCCAGGGACACAAGGGTGGTTCAACATACACAAATCAATCAATGTAATACATCACATCAACAAGAGAAAGGACAAAATCCACATGATCATCTCAATAGATGCCGAAAAAGCATTTGATAAAATTCAACACCCATTTATGATAAAAACTCTCACCAAAGTGTGTATAGAGGGAACATATCTCAACATAATAAAAGCTGCATATGACAAACCTACAGCCAGCATAGTACTCAATGGTGAAAAACTCAAAAGCTTCCCACTAAAATCTGGGACAAGACAAGGATGCCCACTATCACCACTCCTATTCAACATAGTCTTGGAAGTCCTAGCCACAGCAGTCAGGCAAGAGAGAGAAATAAAAGGGATCCAAATTGGAAAAGAAGAGGTAAAAGTGTCACTATGTGCCAATGACATGATACTATATATAGAAAACCCTAAAAGGTCCACACAAAAACTACTAGAAATAATTGAAGAATTCAGCAATGTAGCAGGTTACAAGATTAATGATCATAAATCAGTTGTATTTCTTTACACTAATGATGAATCAACAGAAAAAGAAACTAAAGAAACAATCTCCTTTAAAATAGCACCCAAAGTAATAGAATACGTAGGAATAAATCTAACCAAGGAGGTGAAAGACTAATACATGGAAAACTATAAAACACTGATTAAGGAAATTAAAGAAGACTTTAAAAAATGGAAGGATATCCCACGCTCCTGGATTGGAAGAATCAATGTTGTTAAAATGGTCACACTGCCCAAGGCAATCTACAGATTTAATGCAATCCCCATCAAATTACCCAGAACATATTTCACAGAACTAGAACAAATCATAATAAAATTTATACGGAACCACAAAAGACCTAGAATTGCCAAAACATTACTGAAGAAGAAGAAAGAGGCTGGAGGAATAACTCTCTCAGACTTCAGACAATACTATAGAGCTACAGTCATCAAAAGAGAATGGTATTGGTACAAAAACAGACGTATGGACTAATGGAACAGAATAGAGAACCCAGAAATGAACCCACAAACTTTTGGTCAACTAATCTTAGACAAAGGAGGCAAGAACATGTAATGGAATAAAGACAGTCTCTTCAGCAAATCATGTTGAGAAAACTGGACAGCAGCATATAAAGCAATGAAGCTAGAACACTCCCTTACACTATACACAAAGATAAACTCAAAATGGATCAAAGACTTAAACATAAGACAAGATAAAATAAACCTCCTAGAAGAAAATATAGGCAAAACATTATCTCACATACATCTCAAAAATGTTCTCCTAGGGCAGTCTACTCAAGCAATAGAATTAAAAGCAAGAATAAACAAATGGGACCTAATTAAACTTACAAGCTTCTGCACAGCAGAGGAAACCATAAGTAAAACAAAAAGACAACCTACGGAATGGGAGATAATTTTTGCAAATGAAACAGACAAAGGCTTGATCTCCAGAATATATAAGCAGCTCATGTGACTTAATAAGAAAAAAACAAACAACCCAATCCAAAAATGGGCAAAAGACCTAAACAAGCAATTCTCCAAGAAAAACAAACAAATGATCAATAGACACATGAAAAAATGCTCAATATCACTAATTACCAGAGAAATGCAAATCAAAACTACAATGAGGTATCACCTCACACCAGTCAGAATGGCCTTCATTCAAAAGTCCACAAATGACAAATGCTGGAGAGGCTGTGGAGAAAAGGGAACCCTCCTACACTGCTGGGGGGAATGCAGTTTGGTGCAGCCACTGTGGAAAACAGTATGGAGATTCCTCAAAAGACTAGGAATAGACTTACCATATGACCCAGGAATCCCGCTCCTGGGCATATATCCAGAAGGAACCCTACTTCAGGATGACACCTGCACCCCAATGTTCATAGCAACACTATTTACAATAGCCAAGACATGGAAACAGTAAACGTCCATCGACAGATGAGTGGATAAAGAAGAAGTGGTATATTTATACAATGGAATACTATTCAGCCATAAAAACCGACAACATAAGGCCATTTGCAGCAAAATAGATGTTCCTGGAGAATGTCATTCTAAGTGAAGTCAGCCAGAAAGAGAAAGGAAAATACTACATGAGATCGCTCATATGTGGAATCTATAAAAAAAAAACCAAACAAACCCATAAATACAAAACAGAAACACACTCATAGACATAGAATACAAGCTTGTGGTTGCCAAGGGGCACGGGGTGGGAAGGGACAGACCGGGATTTCAAAATGTATAATAGATAAACAAGATTATACGGTATAGCACAGGGAAATACATACAAGATCTTGTGGTAGCTCACAGCAGAAAAAAACGTGACAATGAATGTATGTATGTTCAAGTATAACTGAAAAATTGTGCTCTACACTGGAATTTGACACAACATTGTAAAATGACTATAACTCAATTAAAAAAAAAGTTAAAAAAAAAAGACAACCCTTCCTCCTCCAGCTCTTTTATCATCCCCCTGTCCTTTATTGCTAATCGTCTTGAAAGAAGAGCCTCCATTTATCATCCTCCCATTCTCTGCTCATTTCTCTGATGTTTTATTTCGCCTTACCTCCTCCAGTGACTATAAACTATATTCTCAAAGGTTATGACTTGCTGAGTATGAACTGCCAAAATCCAAAATCACCCTTCAAATACCTGACTCTCCACAACTTCAGAACAGCGCTGATCACGTCCACTGAGAAATTCTCTCTCCTGTCCCTGGGCCATGAAGAGATCCCTGTCGCTCTCTTGTATTCTGACCCCTCTTCCTGCTTTAAAAATACTCCCACATGATCTGCCCTCATCATCTTCCCTTTCAATACTCTCTTCTCTAGACACTCTCTTCAGCCACATCATTTCCATGGTCATCTTGATAAAGACATCACCCAAGTCTCCATCAGTACACCTGACTTTTCCCTTGAGTTAGCACCTCACACATCAGTCCCTTCCTAGGAAATAATACAGCAACACTTTATTGTCAGTGTTTCCAAAACTGACCTCAACATCTTCATTCCAAACTTGCGTCCACTCAAGGATGACACGTTTCTATTAGGATACTTCCATCCTCCCAGCTCCCAAGGCTCAAAATTTCAGAATCTTCCTTTACCCTTTCATCCTTATAGCCTTTTAATTATCGATTGACTCTTCCTTTACAGTATCACTCAAAACAGCCTCTAAATGTCCTGCCCCTGTCTTAGTCCACACCTTCATTCACACTTTTATTGCTGCAATAGTCTTAGCAGCCATCCCCCTGCCTTAAGGGCCTTCTTTCTCTCAACTGAACCATGGAGGGCACACAGAGGTGTCCTCTTTAATCACAACAGTAGGATTCTCTTAACAACTTTATTAAGTCCCGATTAATTACTATATGATTTCCAAACTCCTGACCATGGCATTCAAGGCTTTCTGAATCTAGCACGTCTCCTTTTTTAAAGAACATGTTCCCTTCTTGCATACCTCAGGACTCAGCCAAAAAAAGACATACATTATGTTCTCCTTTGTTGAAAGTTTCTTTCTGTCTCCCCCCTACAGTCTTATTCATTCTTCAATTCTACAATTTGTAGATTCTTTGTTACTCAGTCAAGAAGAACACCAGGGAGGGCAATGTGGAGCAACGTCACATGGTCCCAGATTTCTAGCTTCATATCTGAGCCATTCCAGGCCTTAAAGCAATAGTTCTCAAAGTTTAGAAGTCCTAGGAGTTATACTGGGCCTTGGTGTAGATGCATTTTCCTGAGGCCCATCCCCAGAATGATTCAGTGGATTTTAGCTGAGGCCTATGAGCTTGGTTTTTTTTGTTTTGTTTTGTTTTGTTTTTTTCCAACACACTCAAGCAACTCATGCGGGTGATGCTCTGACTTTCCCAGCTAGGGGTCTTCAGTCTCCAAAAGCTCATTGTGTAATCAGTGGTGCTAAGTCTCTTCGTTGTAGGTGATGCCCCATTCAAGCTGGTTGGGCCTGCAGGACTCCAAGCAAGAGGTGAAGGGGTCAGGGCTGGGGGCGTGGTCCTCTTCCCTCCCCATCCAGAGACCATGCATTCATCCACACAGAATGGAAACATAAGGTGACTCAAGCTACTGATTAAGCTTGATCAAGATACTGGGTCTGGCTTTTTGGCTGAGGTCAAAATAAATGCATTTCCCGGTCTCCAGGGCTGACTCAGTTTTGCAGGTCAGTCACATGGTAAGCCCTACTGACCAACCGCTAAGTGAAATAAAAGAACGCCATCCTGGACCAAAATATCTGTTAGATGATTATCAATACTCAAACTTGGTTATTTGCTTATGTGACACTTGGCCTCTAACTGCTGTTGAGCTAGTGGTCAAACGGCATAACCGTGGCCTCTCCCTGAAGAACACTTACCCGCCAGTGATCCCCCCCTAATATCACTTCCTATGACCTCACCCTTCTCCTCCCAGGAAGCATTTCATCCTTGTATCTCTTCCATGGCTCTCCGTGATCTCAGGGACCACTGTCTGCTGGAGCAAGGGGGCTTCCTTGAAAGATGGGGGAAGCCCATCCATCCTCAGACACAAGGACAACTGCAGCTCCCATCAGAGCAGTTTTTGGCCTCCTTGTGACGGCATCAGGCTGAAGAAATAACTTCCGAGGGAAGATTTCTAACTTTTTAATATTTTAGCAGCAGAATGCTTTTCCTCTCTCAAATCTTCTACACCCCACCACCACCACTGTACACTTGTACAAAAACCAGATAAATTAATTTTTCTGGTTGAAGCAGAGTTTGGAGCGCAGAGCCCATCCCCACTTCGGCAGCGCTCCAAGTAAGAGAGCTTGAGAAGTCCCTATCCCACGTGATACACACAGCTCACAGGCTCACAGCCTGGATCTGGCCAGCCTCCCGTGTTATCCCAGCACAGTGAACCCACCCAGATCCCCATGCTCTACCTGAATGAGAAACCTTGCACATCGATGAAGCCCCACACCTTCCAGCTGACTGCAGACTCCTAAAATTGGACCCAACCCCCTATGGAGACTCAGAACTCAATGAGAAGGCTGCTGCTCACCAACTAGATCCAGGACCTCTCCCTCTGGGGACCAGAACCACCTGCCTCTTACACTTGCCCCAGGGGATGTGCTCTCTGGCTTGTCAGAAATCTGGTTCAGATTCCACCCCATCTTTGTTTTTGTTTTCTTTTTTTAGGAGATTTTCTTCCCAGGTTTATTGGGAAGTAATTGATATAAATCACTGTAAAAATTTAAGGTGCATAGCACGATAGTTTGATCTACATATATTGTGAAATGATGACCACAGTAGGTTTAACTAACAATCCATCTTCTCACATATATACAGTAAAAAGAAAAGAAAGAAAAAAGGAAACAACTTTCCTCCTTGTGGTGAGAATGCATAGTATTTACTCTCTTAACAACTGTCCTATATATCACACAGCAATGTTGGCCATAGTCCTCACATGGTACGTTATAACTGGAGTACTCATTTATCTTATAAATAGAATTGTAAGCCTTTTGAGCACCTTTCTCCAATTTCCCCTCTCCCTACCCTCTGCCTCTGGTAACTGTGAGTCTCATTTCTTCTTCTATGAGCTTAGTTTTTTGTCTTTTTTTTTTTTTTTTAGATTCCACATGTAAGTGAGATCATACAATATGTGTCATTCTGTCTGATTTATTTCACTTAGCATAATGCCTTCAAGGTCCATCCGTGTGTGTGTGTGTGTGTGTGTGTGTGTGTGTGTGTGTGTAAGTATCTCACAACTTTCTATTCATTCATCCACTGATGGATATTTAGGTCATTTCCATGTCTTGGCTATTGCAAATGCTGCTGCTATGAACATGGGGTGCAGATATCTTTTCGAGTTAGTGTTGTGTTTTCATTTCCTTTGGATATATTCCCAGGAATGGAATGGTTGCATCATATGGTAGTTCTATTTTTAATTTTTTGAGAACCCTCCATACTGTTTTCCATAGTGGCTGTGCCAATTTACAATTCCACCAACAATGCACAAGGGTTCCCTTTTCTCCACATACTCACCAGCATTTGTTATCTTTTCTTTTTGATGATCCACCCCTTCATCTTGGCCCTTTATATCTTCCTCATCCCCATTCTCATTTCTTAGACTTGTATTTTTCTTTTGCTTATCTTGGTCCTTCAGAGCTTCACCCAAGCAGCCATTTCATAAGTTAGTAAAAAGAATTGATGTTAAGATTTGCCTGCAAATAGTGATAAAATAGGACACTGGAGAGGGAAAAAAAGGCAGCATAAAAAATATCCAGGAACCTTCACCAAACACACAGAATTATTATAAATGCCAAGATTTCTTTCCTATGACACACACCCACACAGAAAGAGAGAAGTAAAAGGGGTCGGGCTTTTTTTTTCTTAGAGTTTGTCTTTTATATGCACCTGAATAAACAAGAATATTTGTAATCTCATAAATTTTAAGGTGTAAAGACCCAAACCTTTTCTTTAAACAGCAAATAGATGTAGTGTTACAATAATAATAGATTAACTCTGCATTTTAGTGGTTTTTTTAAGTACTTGGTGCATGCACAAAATGCTAAAATGTACACTTAAAGTAGAAAAATGTTCTGCATGCCTGAGATTTCTTCCTGTCTTCTATTTCCAATTAAGTATTTCATGATACTAAGCAAGTCGAAATAAGAAAGAACATCTGTTTATTCAAACCAGTGAAATGTGGAGGGGAAAAGAATCTGTGTTTCATATAGGCATTTTGTATGTCTATGGAATGCATTTTTTAATGAAAAAAAAAAAAACCCCACAAAATTTGGTGATATCATTAATGTGAACTGAGAACTTGGATTTGCTAATAAAAGACATCTCCAATTAACATAAAATACCTAGGATGTTAAATATTAATATCAGTTAATCTAGGACATAATTATCCATTAATAAGATGCACCCAGAAACAGCTGACCCACACTTTTGAACTCTCCCAAGATACGTTAGATGCAGTGATCATTCCCATATCTAAATAGTTGCAGCAGAGTATGCCGAAATGTGTAATAGTGCATACCACAGACAGCACACGAGGGCCAGGGATGCAGCTAGACCTCAGGTATAAATAAACTCAGAAATGTGGATGCTACCAAGTGTCCCTCATGGCTCATCTGTTTGTATTGGCTTCTTCTACCATGTACCACCTTCTTCCTCATAGCAGCATACATGACCCCTCATCCCCATCTCTAGAGAGGGCATGGGACCCCATGTCTCATCTGGGCTCTAAAATCCCAGGGAGGATCAGCTGAGTCAGACTGAACACCTGAACACTGTGGGGGAGGGGCCCGTATAAAGACCCTCCAGGAGCTGCCCCAGAACCAGGACTGGAAGGAGCCTTACCCAAGCAGTCCTGTTCTGTGCACAGGTGTCAAGCCAGTCCCTCAACCTTTATGGTCTATTTGGTGAGCCAATAGGTAGAAGCACACACGGAATAATGAAGTACAGGAGCTGGCCAAAGACAATGCATGATCTCTTATCCAAAAGATGTCACAGAAACCTTGAAAACATTATGCCAAATAAAAGAAGTCGTTCACCAAAGAAGTCATTCATAATTTATATGCAATGTCCAGAATAGGGAAATCTGTAGAGACACAACATTGATTACTGGTTGTCTGGAGCTGGGCTGGGGTGCAGGAGACAGGGCTGGGGAAGGACAGAGGGTTCTTTGGGGGATGATGAGAATGTTCCAAAATGGGTTTTGGTGATGATTGCACAACTCTATGAATATATTAAAAACTGTTGAGTTGTACACTTTAAATGGGTAAATGGTATAATATGTGAATTTATCTCAATAAAGCTGTTTAAAAAAGAAAAGTTATCACAAAAAGAAAATGTTCAACCTTCATAATAGACTCTTTGTTTTAAAAATTGTGAAACTTCAAGCAAAGTGGTAAGGTGTTATTAATGTGAACAAAGAAAATAATTTAAAAAACTAAAATATGTTTATAAACAAAATAAAGATCTATGCTATAGGAAAGAAGGCCACTAAAATATTCATTTAAAATGAATAAATATTAACTGGACAGCAGCATGTAAATCAATGAAGCTAGAACACTCTCTTACACTATACACAAAAATAAACTCAAAATGGATCAAAGACTTAAACATAAGACAAGATACAATAAACCTCCTAGAAGAAAATATAGGCAAAACATTATCTCACATACATCTCAAAAATGTTCTCCTAGGGCAGTCTACTCAAGCAATAGAATTAAAAGCAAGAATAAACAAATGGGACCTAATTAAACTTACAAGCTTCTGCACAGCAGAGGAAACCATAAGTAAAACAAAAAGACAACCTACGGAATGGGAGAGAATTTTTGCAAATGAAACAGACAAAGGCTTGATCTCCAGAATATATAAGCAGCTCATGTGACTTAATAAGAAAAAAACAAACAACCCAATCCAAAAATGGGCAAAAGACCTAAACAAGCAATTCTCCAAGAAAAACAAACAAATGATCAATAGACACATGAAAAAATGCTCAATATCACTAATTATCAGAGAAATGCGAATCAAAACTACAATGAGGTATCACCTCACACCAGTCAGAATGGCTATCATTCAAAAGTCCATAAATGACAAATGCTGGAGAGGCTGTGGAGAAAAGGGAACCCTCCTACACTGCTGGGGGGAATGCAGTTTGGTGCAGCCACTGTGGAAAACAGTATGGAGATTCCTCAAAAGACTAGGAATAGACTTACCATATGACCCAGGAATCCCACTCCTGGGCATATATCCAGAAGGAACCCTACTTCAGGATGACACCTGCACCCCAATGTTCATAGCAGCACTATTTACAATAGCCAAGACATGGAAACAGCCTAAATGTCCATCAACAAATGACTGGATAAAGAAGAAGTGGTATATTTATACAATGGAATACTACTCAGCCATAAAAACCAACAACATAAGGCCATTTGCAGCAACATGGATGTTCCTGGAGAATGTTATTCTAAGTGAAGTAAGCCAGAAAGAGAAAGAAAAATACCATATGAGATCACTCATATGTGGAATCTAAAAAAAAACAAAAACAAAAAACAAAAATACAAAACAGAAACAGACTCATAGACATAGAATACAAGCTTGTGGTTGCCAGGGGGACGGGGGGTGGGAAGGGACTGGGATTTCAAAATTTAGAATAGATAAACAAGATTGTATTGTGCAGCACAGGGAAATATATACAGGATCTTGTGGTGGCTCACAGCGAAAGAGAATGTGACAATGAATGTATGTATGTTCATGTATAACTGAAAAATTGTGCTCTACGCTGGAATTTGACACAACATTGTAAAATGATTATAAATCAATAAAAAATGTTAAAAAAGGAAAATAAAATAAAATGAATAAATATTAAAGTTGTAAGTTTGAGGGTAAAAACTAAATTTGAGATAAACTTTAAATCTTATCTATTATTTTTACATGTTTCTCAAAGTAATAATTAGCAAATAGCAAAAGTTTTTTAACCTTCAATGTCCTACCTTTGGGCAGTTAACTCCTGGCACATGCCCTGATTACACTTACAAATGAATGAAAATGACAGTATACCAAATGAACTTAACTTACAAAACAGAGACAGACTCACAGACACAGAAAACAAACTTATGGTTACCAGGAGGGGAAAGGGGTGGGGAAGGATAATTTGGGAGTTAGGGATTTGTAGATACTAACTACTGTATACAAAACAGATAAACAACAAAGTCGTACTGTACCACACAGGGAACTATATTCAATAACTTGTAACAGCCTATAATGGAGAAGAATATAAAAAGGAATATATATATATATATATATATATTTTTATATATATATATATATGTATGACTGAATCACTATGCTGTACACCAGAAATTAACACATTGTAAATTGAATATATTTCAATTTAAAAATTAATAAATAAAATTTTTTAAAAGATGAGAGTGTAATTTGAAGAGAGGAGAAAGGAACTAAGATTTTTTTAAAAAATCATACACTCCACAAGAACTTAAAATATAACAAGAGTTAGTACACCTAGGCCTGCCCCTCTGCCCTTCCAGGGAGGCAGCCCCCATGGCCTTGAGAGTCCAGGGGGTGCTGCTAGCCCCGCTGTGGGCCTGAAGGCAGATGCCTCCCCTTGGAGAGCCCTCTGTTGGCCTCGGCTGCCCCTGTGGCCAAACTCAACAGTCACCAAGGACCTGACCTGTCGGGGGAAAGCAACAGAGACACTCTTTTCTCTCTCTCTTTTTAAAAATTTATTTCTTGAAATAATAAATATTTTATTGGGATGTGAGGTGCAGAGGGAAAAAAAAGCATTAGTAACTTTGTAAAAACATGTAACACCTAATTCTACTTATGAGAAAAGATTGCAGATTCCTAGCGGTTGCTTGAGGAACTAAGAGGACCCAGAGGTCATTCATGGCCCGCTGCGTAGCTGAGGACGGAGCTCCTGCACGTGTGACTTTCCCTGGCGTCTGCATTTCTGTTTGTAGAGCAAGTTTTCAAGCCATTTCCTCTCCCATGATTCTCCCCTCAGCCAACTGCCAAAGGCAGAGCAGATATTGTTTGTTCCACTGTACAGATGAATTAATGAAGGTCAGATGAATTAGTGAAGGTTGAGCAAGGGTCACTGGCTGCAGAGCAGGAGCAGGGTCCGGGAAGCCTCCTGCTAGGCCGGACATTATCTCTTCAGTTGCTGGATGAGGTGAAGAGATGGTAATCTCAGGGGAGGATCTGAGGTGAAGGGGTGGGGAGGGGGTTGGGGCAATGACTATGGATCTATTGTATATCATGATTTTAACAACCAGTGCAGCCAGCATTCTGATGGGTTCCCGTAGAATACTAGTCCTATTCCAGTGGAATGGGGATTGAAAACACCCAACAGCAACAGTCAATGTTATGACCTCTGAGGCTATGTACAGTTGGAAAAGAGAAGAAACCTAGCTTTGCAGGAGTCTGAAACATATAGAAGTTAAGAAAAGTTTGCATCCACGATTACTACTAATCAGCAGCATTTACTATACGGAGAAGGGAAAAGGTCTTAAAAAGTGAGGGAATGGGCAAGATGTGGTAGATGGTCGAGAGATACAAAGTACTATGAATAAAATAAATAAGATACAGGGATGTCATGGACAGCACAGGGAATACAGGCAACATTTTATAAAAACTTTAAATGGAGTATAAGCTATAAAAATATTGAATCACTATGTTGTAGACCTGAAACAAATATAATATTGTAAACCAACTATACTTTAAAAAGATAGATAGATGATAGATAGATAGATAGATAGATAGATAGATAGATAGATAGATAGTAAAAGGTGGCCATCATCACCTACCTGACCCCATTACATCAGCCAAGACAAAGTTCTTGGAGATTCTTGACACAGTTAATCATCCTTGTACAGCAAAACACTAATCAATCTTGAGAATCCTCTGACTTTGCACACAGAATAGCAAAGAAGAGCCCAGCCTCTGGAGTCAGACTGGGTTCAAACCACGGCCCAGTCTCTTACCAAATGTGCTTCAGTTTCCTCATCTATAAAATGGGGATCCTATCCATCCATCTAATAGGATTTTTCTGAGAATTAAATGGGCAACTATGGGTTAAATGCCTGAGACCCAGTAAGTGCTCAATAAATGTTAGCTATTACTACTAACTATAATGGAAAATGCACCAGAATTGAGGGACAGAGAGAGAAAGAAAGAGAATAATAATAATAACCCAGATGGTCTGGAGATAAAAATTCTAATGACTTCTTTGCCTGGGATGAAGCTGTTTTTATCTCCAAAACTGATCTCTTTTCCTCCTATATCCCTGGAGGGCCAAAGAGGCATTGGTGAGTATCCAGGAAACTAGATGACTATGCATTTTCTCTAACTCATAAAATGAGGTGATTTCCAAATGTTTACCCTCAGGTTTGTTGATGTAATGGATCCGTTCTACTGGTTACTAAATAGAGAAAAGCACCCAAGGAAGAGTTTAGAGGCAAAGAGCATTTCCAACATTAGAAGCGAAGCAGGGGGAATTAGATGATGGATGGGGTAGGATGGTACTATGTCTTGCAAATGCTTGGATGCTTCTTTGTGAGGCAAAATTCTTCCAAATGAAAAAAATTTTTAAAGCCTTTTCATGACTGTTGAAGATGATATGCCCAAATAGATAATGTTTTTAAACTTAGGATGGCTTACATACAAAAACCAAACTCTAAAATAAAAGAGACATTCTAAATTCTAAATGGGAGCATACCTGGTGTTTCCTAGGAGGGGAGGATTCTTGATATGAGTTAGGACTTGGCCACAGGCACAGCCTGGCAGGGCTCAGCTCATGTGACCAGAAGAAAACCACACACCCAACCCTTCCTGTTACAGTACTTTCCCTGCTCTGTTCTCATTAAAGGAATCTAATGGAACCAAGAAGAGAATAATGCAGAGGGGAGGGAAATAGCTCCCTATTGGTGGTGGAGCGCACGCTTAGTATGCATGAGGTCCTGTGTACAATTCCCAATATCTCTATTAAAAAAAAAAATACAGGAGAGAATAATGCAAAAAAAAAAAAAAAAAAAAAAAAAAAAAAAAGGCCTGACCCTGAGAAACATCTCCATTCCTGACTATTTGATCATTGAAGTGTTATTTCTGCTCAGTCCTGCCCTGGTTACCGGGGAGGAATATCTTTCCAAACTCAGGATAATCCAGGTATTTCCTCCCAGATTTATACAAATATGGGGAAGTTGACCCTGAAGAAATTGAAGTTAAATCTAACAAGAATTAGGGCAGTGTGTCTCCAAGTGCTCTCAAGAACCTCTGGAGACACTATGACATTACGGCCTTTCTCCATATACATCACATATATTATTTAAGGTCATTCCAGCCACGTTCACAAACAAAACTCAAATGAGTAATGGCTTCAACACAGTAAGAGTTTATTTCTCTCTCCTATAAAGTTCATAAGGGACACATCCTCCTTCAACTTGTGCTTCTGACTGTCTTTAATATGTGACTTTCACATTCTCCTAGCTTGTCTTCATCAAGCCAGAGAAATGGGAATTAATATAGAGGAGTCCTCATTAAACATTTTTTTGGGTCAAGTCATTTCTGCTCACATCCCACTGGCAAGAACTTGGTCATACAGCCAGATGTTGTTGCATGAGATGCAAGGAAATATGGTCTAGTTGTGGGCACCAGGAAGAAAAGGAAACAGTTTGGTGAATAACTAAGTGTTTTCTATGTATAGATTATATTATTGTCCCATCTTATTCATCCCTCCTTATATACATGACCTTTTCCATGAAACCCTGTCACCCCCTCTCACTGTGGAGTGGGATAATTCCATTTCTCTTGTCTTTAGATATGGTCACCAAACTTGCTTTGGCCAATAGAATGAGGCGGAAGTGACAGTGTGCCCATCCTGAACCCAAGCTTCAAGAAGCCTTAACTGTGTTCACTTGTACCCTTTACCTTGATCATCATCATGAAAAGAACATACCTTGGCTAGTCTGCTAGTCCCCAAAGGAGGATGAGAGACAGGTAGAATGGAGCCAAGTCACTCTGACCTAGCCCAGCCCAGATCTACCCTTCCTTAGTCAACCCTCAGGCCCATGAGAATAATCATTGTTAACCATGAGTTTTGGAATGGTTTGTTATATAGCAGATTTTGGCAATAGCTCTCTGTTACATCCTGTTACATCACCTCTCAACAAATTGCTTTCTTAGACTCTGAAACAGAAATCTAAAACACAGTTTCACTATAGAGATCACAAATAAGATGGTAACTCCTCCCTTCAAGTCCTATTTTAAAAGTATATATTATAGCCCAAAAGTAAATTTAAATAATTTGGACTTAATTTTAGATTACCTAACAAAACTTTGGTCTTTACCAAATTGGAATGCAAATGTTTGCTTTTAAATGCATTTATGCCTATATTGACAGTTCATAATTTGGTAAGAGGAATTAATGCATTGTTGCTATTTATGATACTGAATAATATGGTTATATTTAACATCATTTTTAATACATAATCTTAATATACTTGATAAAGAAAAAAATGTATAATGGCCTGTGGTAATAGTAAAGATAAGAGCATTATTCTGAAAGCTCCAAAAATACACTTTTAATTTTGGTTTCTGTGAATTAAGTTGAGGGGTGATTGTTTACTCATCAATCAATACAATTGCTGTTCCTCTAAATTCTCTAATGAGATCAAAAGACACACTCTGGTTGGTTAATGTTCAACCAATGATGTAGCAGAATGTAACAGTTAGTTTTGCCAAAATCTGCTGCATAACAAGTGTCCACCCTGGTTGCAAGCAAGTATAGAGATGATGCAGGGGAGAGGAGGAAAGAACAGAGGGAGAGAGAAAGGAAGCAAAGATAGCGGTCACACAACACAAGCATGGTTATGAAACCAAAGGAAAGAATGAATCACAGAGAAGAGTTTAAGTGAAGTTCAGGCCCCTCAAAACATGCCTGCCTCAGGAGGTTCCATGTAGTGCAGCTGCTACAACAAGCAGAAGACACAGTATAGGCAAGACCCTGAAGCAAAGAGAACATATCTCTGTTATCTGCCCTCAATGTTCTTTTGTCAGTTTCTTTACTAGTTCTTTACATCACTATGTACTATTCCCAGGCACCCAAGAATGAATGAAGTTTCCCTCCTCTGAGCTTTCTGATCTCCCTGGATTTATCTCATCCTATTGTGGGGCACACCATATGGTAATTGCCTGTCCACATCAATATCCCCGCTAGAGCATAAGTTCCATGGAGAGCCGAGACTGTCTATTTTGTTTATCCATTGTATGCCCAGCACTAGAACAACACCTGACATGTGGTAGGTATTCACTAAGCCTGCCAAAGTAATGAGCATCATTTATCTATGGGCCCTGGTGCTTGAGGAATCATGAATGTCTACATAATATCTACACATTGCATTTACAAGTATTTACAATATGCATGTGCTATATTTGCAAACATCTCATTCACCCTCAGATTATTTCAGGGGGATTTTATTTTACTTTAGTTCCTAAAGATTCTGAGCCCAAATAATAAAAAATACCTAGATAAGTAAAATTTTAAATATACAATAAATTCTTGTCAGACTCGAATTAAATGACTTGGAGAATATTTCCATTGACATGATGATCATAATTGCCATTTCATTTTCATGCATTATTTATCCACACAGTTATGAAATGAATAAAACACCACATAAGAAATTAAGTTGCGATGTGTTGCCTCTGGAGAGTTCATGAATTATGATAGCTGTGTTTTCTTCTGAAGTAACCAAAAGTTTATGCCCCTGAGGGATTGTTAGTTTACAAGGAAAGTAACACAAGCTTTGGAGAAATCTAGCTTTTTTTTTTTATTATAAAAGTAAAACCTATTTATATAAAATATGAGGGGAAATTATCATAAAAAAGTATAGAGAAAATTGGATTAAAATACTGAACTAAGAATATCTCAGCTCTAATGCCAAATCTCTTGAAATGGGAGAAATATACTATTTTAAAAGGATAAACACACACAGTCCTAGAAAACCAAAAGGCATGGCATTAAAAGATTAGGTAAGAAATCCTGCAAAGTAGGAAGTAAAAAGATCAGACTGGCCAGGAAGTCCAGATCCAAAAATGCAAGTCAGGAGAAAGCTACCATAGAAATCAGAAAAACTCCGGGGTCAAACCAGCTCAACGTCCACGAATTCCAAGAGCGAGAAGAGACTTGGGGGAGGGATTAACTCTAAAACTGTTTTTAAAACAACAAGGCTGAGCAGTGGCCAGTCTGTCTGGGAAGGGCTCCTGGCGCCAGGGTTGGAGGTAAAGGAAGAGAAACAGATCAGTAAATATCCTTGAAAGACCACAAAGAATGCAGCAGGCATATCACTGCAGCATTGGTTCTCTTGCTCAATCCATGCAAACAGCTTTGTGAACTGGGTCTTCTGACTCTGAAGACACCCACACAGTGACCTGCAGCTAATGAAGCAGAGTGGTGCCTGCAGCAATTCAACTGTCCCTCTCCCCGGGGACAATAACTCCTACACCCAGAAACAGGCTAGTCACATACCACTCCCACTCAAACATGAAAGATATATATTTATATTTTAAATTATGACCATTGTATCTGACAGAATCTGGTCAGGAAGCAGAAATCTTACCACTTATTTGAACAGAGAATATTACATGAAGAATTATTAAATAAATAGAAACAATTGTTAAAGATAACTGAAAGGGTAAAAAGAGGGCACCCAAGCATCCATCCATCCGTGGATGAATGGATGAACAAACTTTAGTACAGACATACAATGGAGAAGTGTCTGTTCTTAAAAAAGGAAAGAAATTCTGGCACTTGCCACAACATGGATGAAACTTGAGGACATTATGCTTAGATGAGCCAATTATAAAAGGAGAACCGTTGTATGATTCCTCTTATATGAGGTCCCTAGACTAGATTCCTGGAGGTGGAAAGTAGAATGGCGGTTGCCTAGGGCTGGGGGGAGGGAGGAGTAGGACATGTTATTTAATGGACACAAAGTTTCAGTTTTATAAAATGAAAAGAGCTCTGGAGATTGGTGGCACTGCAATGTGGGTGTAGTTAATGTCACTGACGTGCACATTTTTAAATGGTTAAGATGGTAAATTTTATGTGTACATGTTTTACTACAATTTTTAAAATTAATTTAATTAAATTTAAATTAAATTTTTAAAAATTTAATTAAAAAATAAAACATTTTTTAATGTTCTCAGAGAACTCTAAGGTATCATGGAGGCAGCTAGTACAGGAAACATCTACCTTTAGGGCCTGAGGGAACAGAAGAGAGAGGTGGGAATTATTAAAACTTAGGGCCTTAAAGGAGGGCTCCCAGGGCCTGAGACCCAGATCCCAAAGGAAGGAGCACCAGATGGCTGGTACCAGCCAATCAGAGACAGGGCGTCAGGAGGCTGGTTCTGTAAGTGGTGAAAACTGCCAACTGGCTTCAGCTGGAGGAAGGGCTGCCTGTAGGGTGAGGAAACCTGGAGGGCCTCTCAAAGGTGGAGGAAGCCAAAGGCAGGAGCGAGTCCTTTTTTTCTCCTCCAGCCTCAGCTTCTTTCTCTGACAACCCCAAAAGGCACAGACCAACATGGCACCAGCTGGAACAGCAGAAAAGTGGTTTGAAGAGTTCCAGCTCCAGCATCACCAAGCCAAATACTAAGGGGTAGACTTGGAGCTGAGAGACAACAGCTTAACAACCGACACAAACATGAAAGAGTAACAATGGTGTATGGGAGGGAAATCTTCCCTCTACCCTCTTAGGTTCTGTGCCTGGGACTTTCAAGTTCAACTGAAAGAAGACAGATTAACAGGAGAAAAGGTGCGCAGATTTAATTTGATATTTATATTTTAATGTTTACAGGCACAGAGGGCTTCAGAGAAAAGAAGTGAAGACCCAAAGAAGCAGTTAAACTTAGGAGGGGAGAAGAGGGTGCTTATATTCCATTTTAACAAAGGGTGATAAATTATGGAGATGTGACAAGACAGAGGACAAGGGCGTTGGGCTTCTAGGGGTGGGAAATTGCGGGAAAGTAAATATATGGGGGAAATGAATGAAAGCCAAGGGGTATTTTGGTAAAGTTTGTTTATGTAGCTTCATCTCAGTGCTGACTTTGTTTCCAGCGATAAGGGATGCTCTCCTCCTGGTATGGGATGGAGAGGGATCATCTTCACAAAGAGAAATTTATGTCCTGCTTTTAGGCAGATAGGGGTGGGGGGCAAAGAGCTGTTTCTGCATCCGCAGCTTCTTAATTGCCTTCAGCTGAAAATAATCCTTATGCCAAAGTGGCATATTTTAGGGCAGGGGATCCTCATCCTCTTCATCAGCAAGAAAGGAAGGCACCACATTCACTTATAGTAAGATTTCCACCATCTTTTCAAGCAATAGGCTACATCCATACTAAATTTCTTAAGTTCTACTAAAAGTTATCAGCGCTCAGATTTTATTTTAAAAATATTATTACATTGTAATAATATATATTACTCAATTTTTTCACACAGATCTTCATTTGTGACTATGGCTTATCTATAACGCTCAGTAAATAGTCTGTCTAGAAGTTAGTTTCAAAATTACTTGATACATCTTGTCCTCCATAGTCATTACATTTTTTTTCCCTGTTTTAATTTCCTTATATTTATTGCAATGCCATGTTTATTGTATACTTCTCATGTCATTTTGATTTAGAAAAACTTTCTCTTAAAGTTTTTAAAAATATTTTTAATCCTTTTTAAAGTCAATAGCTAAACTTAGATCCCTTCGGGTTACTTGTAACCTTTTGTAAACATCAGTTCATACAAAACAGCAATCAGAGTACAAAATCAATCTTTATTTCTTTTTCTGCTGAAGTTTGTAAGTCACTCTATTTGAGAGTATTCTGCTGTTCTACCTAACTCTTCCAACACATCTTGTATCATATCTAAATTAAATCTAATTGCTTTCACAACATTTCCCAACCATGCTATCTGAGAGTGGTTGCAAGATCAAATTTGATACGAGTTTCCTCAAAAGATGCCATCTTTACACTGGTCCAGAGATTATCATATCCAGTCGTTGAATTGTTCCCCAGAAATGTGATTGCAGCTGGCACAGCTGAGGCCACATCTCCTAGTAACAAATTCTAACTATTCAGTTAGAGTTTAGTTAGGCACAAAGAATGACTAGATTTTTTCAGACAGAAGTCTAGCTTATGCATCTTTTTCTTTACCAACCATGTGAGTGCCATTGCCCTAGGCTGCCCTCCTCTGTCTTTTAAACGAATGTTGAATGTCTGAAGACGATTTTTCAGTTTTCAATTAACTTTTTAAAAAGCATACTTTTGCAACAGGCGTAAAATCAATAAAATACTCATTTCAACCTCCTTGTTTTTGTCTTCTGCTTCAACAATATGTACAATAAATTTTCGTTGTTTAACACAACGTTTATCCCTGCCGCAATGTGATCAAACTGAGTTTGACAGTTACATGGTTTTAAAATTTTTTGTATGGTATTTTCTGCCACTTAATTACCTATTAACTCAATAATGATAGATTGAATTCTCCATTCCAGAAAGTTATAGTTTGTTTTATAATTTATTTTTTCTCTCGCATGTTTGGCCACTCCAGCATTCAATTTTGAAATTATTTCTGCTGAACTTAAATTTTTTTCTTCAGTAAATATTGCACCACAAAAATCCTGACTATGCTTTGTTTTTAAGAGTACCCCACCCATATTCTGTCAACGGTCTGCATGCACTTGTCTTTGTGGAATACCATCGGCTCTTTGTGTAGTCAGCCTTTTGAGCCTGTCTAGTAATTGCACTTGAGCCTTTCTGTGTGCAAGTGACATTTCATGATCATAATTAAATCTTCACTCAAGAAGAATGTGGAGTTGCAAGGATTTTCTGATCTGTTCAAGTTATGAATTTAATTAGAGCAATTTTCTGACTCATTTGCTTTCATTGTTTTGATTAATAAGTAAATCCTCATTAAATAAAAAATTCATAATGCTTGTTTGCAGACTTCACGTGAGTCAAGTCCAGTGGATATCTACTCCCTTTTGTTGTTTTCAATCTATAAAAACTTAGGCACACTGTTTCTTTGAAAACTCTCTTCAGTTTTTAGCTTTTTCTGAGCTATACGTTTATACTGTCATTTTTAGCTTCTGTACAATCTCGGCTTGTACTCATTCTCAATGATCTAGGAACGTTTGCCTCTCAGATCTTCTCTGTGCTGTGAAACAGTGTTTGTCTCTGCTACACAGTTGCAGGGGCAACCTTCAACCACTGGAGGATGGGAGTTGGTGACAAATGTCCCAGGATCCCTTTCTTCAGACTGCATGACGATGGGGCACAGTCCCCGTGGTTTCTCTGCGGGCTCCTAACCAGTCACGTGGTGATTCTCCCATTCCCATCTCACTTCTGCACTTTCTCACTTTTGTTTCCTGAGATCACGTCCCAAGTACCTACACTGGACCCAAGGCTCTGTTGTCTCAGAATCCACTTTTATGAAAATTCAAATTAAAATACACAGCTGTGCCTGATTTCAGGGGAATGGGGAACAATCTCAACAGACACCAGAATGAGAACAAGTCTACTGTCTCCCACACTTTCTAAGCTTGGTTCCGGAGATTCATGAACCCCATAATAGAATTATTATGTTTTACCTACCATATTCTAGCGTAATCTCCTCAGTGACAAAGATATGTTTTCTCAGTCCATCTTTATTTTTCCCATTGCCTAACAGCACTAGAACATAATAAAGGCTGTTGGCCCCTAAATGACTGGGAAAGCCTGGTTTTTCCTCAATGAGAAGTGTATTCACCCCACACCCACTGGATTAACTAGAACATGTTTTCCTATCAAAAACGAATGCAGAAGAAAATTGGTTTAGGTTTGTGTACTGAATCTGTGACAATTCATTATAACTTCCTCTTCCCTTGTAATAAATGACTGATTTCAAGACAAATGAACCTAGTATTTTGGGGTATTTTCTATCTTCTAGAATATACGCATATTCTCATTCAATGCATTTGTGTTGCATGTAAACTTTACTGAAAAGAGAACTGTATACAGTGTGGGCCTCCTGATACAAGACACTTAAATAACAAGAAAATCTTGCCTTTTAACACTAACATCAAATAATCTCAACAAGACTCCAGAATGACAACGTTCAGGATGAATGAGAAACGTGATATAACTTCAAAGACATGAAGCCCCCCTTAAACTCCAAGGCAAATTTCTCCCAAGTTTGAGTAAGTTTTGTTCTTGAAATCGCCCCTGATTTTGTGCCACACCTTTTAAAATGAGGGAGAACTACCACAGTATAAAACCAGCCATGGGGCAGGCAGACGGCCTAAGGTCTTAGAAGACTTCCTGCTTTGTGCTGATGATCTGATGGCCCCAGACTCAGAGACAGGCATTCACGTAACAAATGTTGATTGAGTTCCTGCTACATGCCAGGCCCCACAGGAGGCCCTGCAGGCACAATGATGAGCAAAAAGCTCAGTTCTCTTCCTTGAAGAACAGACAGTCCAGCGTGTGCATTGTTGGGTATGGAGCTGCCTTGACCTTACCATTCATTAGCTGTGTGATCCTGGGTAAGCCATGAGATCTAGCTCAGCCAAAATCTTTATTGTTGTTTGTAAAGAAAAGATAACAGCCAAGGGTCTCCTCTTCTTGCTGAGGGACTCAAATGTGTTTGTCCAGATGAATCTAGACTTAGACATCACTGGGCGTGGCTGTCCTGGCAGGGAATAAGTACAGAAACGAAGGTCATGATGGGCCCCCAGGGGCTACTAGAATTATATGCACATTTTTTCCAAGGTCCAGGGCAGGTAACTCCATGCTGGCCATGCCAGGGAGAAAGGCAGTTGTTTCCAGAAACCATCTTGCCTGGAAGGAATCATATGAACGTTTTCAAAGGAGGAAAAAAAAAAACCTAAGAAATTTACAGTTGGCCCAAATTATGGCTTTCAGAAGGCCTGGCCCTTACTAGCTACTTGGGGAAAGTTGCCACATGGGTGAGATGAAAGATTTGGGGGAGGTGATGGGGAACTGGGGCTAGACGGTGTCGGGAGATTTGGGGCTGGTCCAGGATTTGGTTGTCTGTCCCCAGCATCTCTGGAAGGTCATTTTCAATTCTTTTTCCAGGAGTTCATCTTAAGAAGAGCCACAGTGAGAAATATTTTTAAAGTGTTGGTTTTAACTGAAGGAGATAACAAAATAATATACATTTGCTTATCATGGGCAGTTTCCAAAGCCACAGAGAAGGTGTGTGTACTAGAACAGTGTTTCTCAGCCTTTTTTCCTATATATTTCCCTAAGGAGAAAAAATAAATTTGATTTTAAATTAATTTAAATTAATGAATAAATTTTAACTTTATATTTCTCCCTATTGAGATATTAAACAATAAGGGCTATGATTTTGTCACTTTGGATGGAACTTTGGAGGGCCACAAATTACTATAACATCTAAGGATGTTTTCATCCCCCAAGAACCAATTTTTCACCCCTTCAAGGATAGTCTCACTTCTGTTGAAAACGCATACTTTAGAAGGGAGAATTCTTCAACAGATTGAATACTGTCCCACAGGACCCTCCCACTCAATTTCCCCAGGTCCCATGGGTCCTGGTGTCCTGGTGATGTAATACACCCCAGAACATGTGAAACTGACAACAGGGCCCTGTGGGTGCCAGGGACCACCAGGAAGCAGGTGATCACTAGGATGCAGGTGTCTGTGAGGCTATGCCTCAAATACTGCCTGCTCTTAAGTCACATTATGAAAAGAATAAAACAGCAGTAAAGGCAACACACACACAGAGCTTTCAAGAGCAATTCAAGGTTAAATGCTGGATTGATTATTTAATATTTATTTTATACCTATCCTGTGTAATAATATCCTGTGTCTTATCCCTGGGATAAGACATTCAGCTGGATTTGCTTACTTCACAGTGCCAGGCTTTTGTTGGCCATCTGGAGCTAAAATGTTCGGAGGATCTATGAGCCTGAAGGTGGAGGTGGGGGGAAGACCGCTGCAGGCTTCTCAAAGGAAGCCTTTTCCATCCTTATATGCAGCCAGTCAGGATTGGATCCAGCAATTCATTTCTCCAAAACCTCTTACTTTTCAACCCTGAAGTGAAGAAAGTCCTCAGGGAAAGAAAGGTCGGGAGACCCTACACCAGACTCATCTACATTCTAGAAAAGTCTAACAGGAAGTGACTCAGAAGGTGCAGCAGATCTTATTAAATTCTATTTGGAGCCTGGACATAGACTCTTATGTGGAGCGAGGCTAATAACATTCTAGTTTAAAGGACCAAATGTCCTCACTGCTTACAGTGATTTGTCTCTTTATATAAATGATTTCTGATCTAAAATGCTTTCTTTGTCCTTCTGTCTTAATGTCTCAGTGAAGTTTTATACTTTTGCCAAAGATCTGATACTCAGGAGAAATTAAAAATCAACAGAGAAATTAATGGGCCAGATTCTTATGTAACTACGGAACTCCGTAGGAGAATTCTGCTGTGGAGAAAATTGAGCTCTTTGAGGATATAATTAAGTGTAATTCAAATACAGATGTGAGGCAGAGAGGAAGATCAGGACGGATGCTCAAAGTGAAATTTCATGATGAGGGCAGGACGGAAGGGGATAGGAGGAAACTGTAGGCAAAGCAAGTTATTAAGATAATAAACACTTAAGTGTATTATGTCACCAAATTCACCTGAACCATATCAAGTCTATTTCACATCACTGGGCAAAACAAATTTTTTTTTTCTTTTTATTGGATTATGGTCAGTTTGTAATATTGTGTCAATTTCCAGTGTCCAGCATAATGTTTCTGTCATACACATACACACACACATATATTCCTTTTCATATTCTTTTTCATTATAGGTTACTACAAGATATTGAATATAGCTCTGTGTGCAATACAGCAGAAACTTGCTCTTTATTTTATATCTAGTAGTTAGTATCTGCAAATCTCAAACTCCCAATTTATTCCTTTCTACCCCTTTTTCCCCCCGGTAATCGTAAGTTTGTTTTCTATGTCTGTGAGTCTGTTTCTTGGGCAAAACAAATTTTAATTCGTATGCAATAGAAACGTCGGGGGCAACCAGACTGGCAAAATTATTCCACATGGATCTCAACTTCATCATTTAGGGATGAATGGAGGCAGGCAGCATTTCATTATCACAGTCAAGTGCATGTCCGACGATTGGTAACATCTTCTGGTTGAGATTTCAGGTGTATTTTATTAGGAACTGGGCAGAAATATTAACTGGCACAGACTTGACAGTCATTTAGCTTCTTTAGCTAGTAGTTATACAAAATGCCAGCAGGGAAACCATCAGGCACCTTTTCGAAATGAGCAGAACAGCACATTGGGATGCTGTAGGTATTTGTATACGTGGGAAATCTCAAAAATGCAAATGAAGGAACAGATTTAAGCACATGTTTATATACTATGGGGAAAACGAGAAGATTAATTCACAGATTTTTTTTTCCATTTATGATATCTAAGGAGAAGTAAATGTAATTTGACTGGCTTTTAACCACTACTGAGCAATCAAGACTTGTACCAAGCATTTAGTTCACTCCACCTTGCCTTCCACAGGTATTTGCTGGTAATACCTTAGATTTTCTAAGCAAGAAACCTTGAGATTATTTAATATCATTGCTGGTATGGCTTCTATAGTTACATCAACATTATCATTCACATGGGAAAGAGAAATGGAAACTGTCAGATCAAATTCTGTTTTGCAATACATATGCTTAGAGTCATAAGCAACTAGAAAAGAATAATTTATCAGACACTCTGCTGTTTTGACACACTACCAAGTGAAATGAATACTTTAAACAATTTGATTAGTGTAGAAAGTCAGTCTGAATAATACTTGAATCAGGAAGTGTTTTTAAATTGAATGTTTTCTGGTCTAGTTGTTTCAAATCGACTAGACACGTTGCCAAATCTCTGCTTCTCTTTGTGGTCTATGAACACACTGTTACTTAACATTACCTCTCCAGCTGGGTCCACCCGACATGAAGTTAAGTGAAAAGGTAACAACTAACACTTGCCCACAAAAATGAGTTTGTCATGTTATAGGTATACAAGAAAAGTCCTATAAACTATACCTCCTAGACTTTCCAAAACCACTAGATTTTAAAGCATTCTTTTTGTGAAAAGTCATGTGTATAATGTATGTAATGAAATGCAGTATTAATTTTATACATTTAAATTGTAACTTAAAACATGTTTTATAAATATGAATATACAAATTGGGGGAAGGGTCTTCTATCAGCCCAATGCCCTAGTTTTTTGTTTGAAAGCAGTTCTTTCTTTTTTTTTAATTGAAGTACAGTTGATTTACAATGTTGTGTTAGTTTCAGGTGTACAGCAAAGTGATTCAATTATACATATACATATACATATTCTTTTCAGATTCTTTTCCATTTTAGGTTATTACAAAATATTGAATATAGTTCCCTGTGCCCTACAGTGAGTCCTTGTTGTTTATCTATTTTTATATATAGTAGTGTGCATATGTTAATCCTAGACTCCTAATTTATCCCTCCCCCCTGCCCCTTTCCCCTTTGGTAACCATAGTTCATTTTCTATGTCTGTGAGTCTTTTTCTATTTTATAAAATAAGTTCATTTGTGTTATATTTTAGATTCTCTATGTAAGTGATATCATATATTTGTCTGTGTCTGACTTACTTCACTTAATATGATAATCTCTAGGTCCATCCATGTTGCTGCAAATGGCATTATTTCACTCTTTTTTATGGCTGAGTAATATTCCATAGAGTGAGTGTGTGTGTGTACATATTTATATACCACATCTTCTTTATCCATTCATTTGTTGATGAAAGCAGTTCTTTCTTAAGCACTATGTAGACAGTTCAGGAAGTTGCAACCCAGTAAATTTAAGTAGCTCAGATTATGGTACTGAGTCTCAGTTGGAACCTGTGGCAGTGTCTGGAGACATTTTGGTTGTCACAACTGGGTGAGGATTGAGGGTGCAACAGGCATCTAGTGGGTAGAAGCCAAGAAGCTGTAAAACATTCTACAACACACAAGACAGCCCCCCAGGACAAAGAATTACCCAACCCAAAATATCAGGAGTGCCAAAGACAAGAAAGTCTGAATTATGGCAAAGAAAGCCAACTGGTTGAAAATCTCTGCAGGCATAAATTTCTGCAGGCATTTATCCATATGACCAGGAGGTCCAGAGAAGGGAAGGCACAGAACTGGAAGTCAAGAGGTATTTCTAGTCCATGCTCTGTCAGAGTGGTAAACAAAGACTTAATGACTTAAAATTTTAAATCAAAGAACTTAAACAAGTTAGGTATTTACAGAGACTTGGTTCCCTCATAGTTAAATAAGGACGCCTAAGATTTACACTTCCTGGAACCCTCAATTTTGGCTTTCCATGAAGCTAGAACCCAATTTCTTATAGTATTGTGCTGTTTATAAAATTCTTTTATATTTCTCATTTCCTTTGTTAAAATAATAACACAAATATTAATTATTCAGTGATTAATATTATTTGCATAATAAGGTTAAGTTGGTTTCTCTGAATTAAATTACAATCCTATCGATTCTTGGGATTCTCCAGGAGACAAGTTGTCTCTCCACGCATTGAGAGATGGATACTGTATCCCGTCCTTTTGAATCTGGGTTCGTCTTGAGACTTGTTTTGGCCAACGGAAGGAGTGCCGGTGCTGTGCTAGTTCCAGGAATAGGCCTAAATAGGCCTGGCACCATTCACTTTGACACTCTTAGAGCCAGCTGTGATGTCAAAAGGAAGTCCAGACTAGACTACTGAGACATTAGAAGCCACGTGAGAAAAGTCCCAGAGGATGGGAAGCCATCTTGGATGCTCACCTCCCATCCAAGCTCCCACCTGAATGCAGCTCCATAGAGTGACCCAGTCAACACCCTGCAGAGCAGAAGAACCACTCAACCCAATCCTCAACCCACAGAATGTATAAATCATGTATCATTATTTTATGTTTGGGGATTTTGAGTTTCACAGTAATGATAGCTGAAACAAAGCTTTGCTGGCAACTCAGAGGAATCTTCACTTCAGCCTCATCTACTAGTGATTTTATCTTCTCTTTCAGGGACAAGAAAATCAGAGGTAGGACTCTGCTCCCAGACTCTTCAGCACCCCATCACTGTCTTTTTTTTTTCCTAACCAGAAAATATTTCAATTGCAAACAAGTTATTAAATTCCCCCTCCGATTTATCTGCCTAGCACCACTGAGGAGGTTAGTGGACTGTTACCAGAGAACTCAAGAAACAACAAGGTCTGGAACAAGTCTCTATTTCCCCAACTCTGCCACAAGGTGAACAGAGTTTAACCTGCTTCTTCTAAGGTGTCCAAAATTCAGTCAACTCACAAAATTCAATCAACTCAGCACAATCAACTCACAGAATGGCTGAGCCAAGCCTCTGAGTCCTTGCTTGTTTCCATATAAAATACAGGTAGCTAATTGTTGGAACACTCAAATCCTCAGGTTGTCAATGCGGGGAAGGATCAAATCTGGAAAAACATGTGGTAAGAGTCCAGATATGATTTTGTCTTGAGTCAGGGGGGGTTTATGTAACAGTTTGAAACCCTTAGCACAGCTGGGCAGTGGGCAGGCCTTGAAGGTGACTCACCAGGCTGGCCATGTTTGCACCGTGGTCTGCCTTTTGTTTTCCTCCTCCTCTCAGAAGAAAACTTTGCTAGCCAGACCAGTGTCCAGCCACCCTGAGCACAGAGAGAACGGAAGAGCCCTCACCCCTGCTAGTCACACAGCTTTGTCTTTTCCTTCCTATTATTTTCCACTGGAACATTCTGGTGGGAAGATGGAATGACGAGAACATTGGTAAAGAAAGCCATTAGTCCAATCAAAAACATCTCATCTAATTAAAAAAAAAACCAAAACCTCAGAGTTAAATTAAAAGGCCCTAACTCTTCTCCTAAGGTCCACAAAGCCCTGCTCCTAAACCCACAGAAAATCTAAACATCACATTTGAATTAGCCCAGGGTTACAACATCCCACACCCATCCCCCCATCTTTGCATCCAAACAGCTTTGTTTTCCTTTCCTGAACATTGTAAGTACATTCAAACACAGGATGATACACCTTGAGTTTTTATTGTAAGAACACCCCTCTGATGTTGCCAAGTGGCTTTCTAAAAGAGGGATTTTTGATTTACGCTGTTATGAGTTTTACCAAAATCCTATCAAGACAGAAAATAATTATTTTAATTCTTCAGACTGGTTTAACCAGTGAGAAATGATATTTGATTGTTTTCAATTAGCCTTTTTGCTATAGGAATTTATGCAGTATTTACTACACAAGAATTATCTCAGGATCAAATTATCTAGACACTGAATACAGTCAGTAATTAAGACCAAAAGAAATCAAGATCCAAAAAAAAAAAAAAAAGAAATCAAGATCCCCCAAATTTGCATACTTTTCCATTCCATAATTCTTATACCTCATACAACGGGAAATTTATCCACATGAAATAATTAAAAGGAAAGTAGTATAAAGGCAAAGAAGGATAAAAAATCCAGAACATAATAATTTAGTAAATGCAGTCAAAATATGAGTAAGTCATTCCTCGCTCAGTGCTTTGACATATGACAAGAATTTTAAATTGACTATTTTAGCTAGAGGGCAACTGCAGTGATACCAGGCAGAGAGAAGGCAACTGTGTAATACTGTATTTTTCAAATCCAAAATCATGAGACTAGATGAGATTATGCAAAAGATTACACAAATGGAAACCAGCCCAGGATTAAGCCAGCACTGACATTAACACAGTGGGGACTGTCTTTTAAAAGATGCTAAAAGACCAGAGAGAGGCCTATAAAAACGGCCAGGAGAGGATAGGGCCTTCTGAGCCCCGTGGAAGCGGTTTGAGATAAGGTTTAGGGCCGGGAAGACTGTTCAGCCTTGACACACAGAGAAGTTAACGGGGCTTAAGAAGGAAGAGGAAGCTGCTGGACTTGGGTGTGAAGTAACTGTTACTGGCAGTGAGAAGTGGGAGGTGACAGTATTAAAAGGCAGGGGTGGTTTTGTTTTTATTTTTAATAACTTAGATGATTGATTTCTTGAATATGTGTAAGCACATATGACTGTCCTTTATGATTAGATTACTGCATTCTGTTGATTCTTATTTTGTGGTTGGCTTTGAAAACTATAAGTTTAAAACGCTGAAGCTCTAAACTGTTCTTAGAAACAATGAACAGTATATATATGTAAATTTTTAAAAATATGTGCAGTATATTGTATATACGTATTTACATGCAACATATTGTATTTGTGTAGTCAAACTGTATCGGTTTCACCTAATAAAACTAAAACACGATTTTTAAAAGAAAAACAAAAAGGCAGGGCTGGAAAACACAGAACAATGCATTGCCCTGACCTAAAATAATTTACAATGCTTAGAAAACAAATCAAGGCCATGCCAAGGTCCAGGATTCGTGGCCGTTAAGTGCTCTAAAGAGGCAGAGGGGCAGGATTCAGTGGGCACACTGGTGTTCAAGGAAGCTGCAAAGTGGGAGTCAGATGCAAATGGGGAGGTGGGGAGATAATGGGATAAGTCTCTAGACCAGAGACTGGTCCTGCCCTCCTGGTCACAGTTCCAGCAACTTCAGCCATCTCAACCCTCCTGGAGGGATGGGGAGGGGAACAATCTCTAGGGTCACCTTAGCGCCAAAGATCTGTGTCCTGAGATCAAAAGAATTGTGTGGGAGGAAAGCTGGAAGGCGGGGATGCCCAGGGAAACAAATACACAAGTTTGTGAATGAAGCCCTTTCCTTTTTAAAAAGAGACACTAAAGAATAGCTCAAACTACCCCTTAAATTGCCCCAGTGCCAGCCGCAGCAGTCGTAGAAGCAGCCCCACCTTTCACATTTGCACATCTAGCCTGCCACATACGAGGACGGTGCTGTTGATGAGAACTGCAAACTAACCAATCCTCTCAGTTAGAGGTTGCAGACTAGGGTCCATGCCCAAATCCAGCCGCCTTTTGTTTTTGTAAATTAAGTTTCATCGAAACACAGCCACGCCACGCCCTTTCATTCATACTGTCTGTGGCTGCTTTCCTGCTACAAAGGCAAAGTCACACAGTTGCAACAGGAACAGTGTGGCCCAAAGAACCAGAAATACTTATTATGTAGCCGTTTTCAGGAAAAGTTGGCCAAGCCCAGCTCTAAAGCAATGGTTCTATGTGCCGACTGCATGTTGGAATCACGTGGGGAACTTTAAAAATATTCTGATTGGGGCCCAACTCCAGAGAATGTATTCAGTTGTTCTGAGGAATAGCCCAAGCATCAGGGCTTTGAAAAGGTGTCCCCCACCTCCACGATTCTAATGTACAGCAGCCAGAGTTTAAAAAATCATTGCTGTGGGTTCCCTATTAGATCTGCAGAAGGCAACATACCCACACGGTATCTGTGTTCCCTGTGGAAACGAGTTAAAAGCTAGTGTTAGTATTTCTCTCTCTTGTTTTCATAAAGAGAGGATATCACAAGTGTCCATTTAAACATCTCTCTCTCTTTCGAGCAACAAAAGCCAGGCATTGACTATTCTGTTTCTCAGTGGCTCTGATGAAGGGACACATTCTATAAAGTCCTCCTGAAATTCGATGTCAAGGGGGAAAAGTGACTCTTTAGATAAACTTGTAAACGTCCCTTTACTGAACTGTAAACATCAAAGCCCTTCTTTATTTTATCATAACTGCCAGAAAGTGAATATGGTACTGGATGGAAGGAACTAGAATCAATCCAGGTGCCTGGCACATCTTTCATCCTTTTATTGTTTTTTGTTTTCATCTTATTTTTCACTGTTCCATTTGTTTCACTGATCAATTACTCAGAACTTCTTTTCCCCAAAAAAGAAAAAAATCAGCAAATGCAGGTGTCTTTTTCAAAAAGAAGACAAAAAATAGTAAATTAGTGAGTTATGTGTACTTCATAAAAATAATGTGGTGGTTTGAAAATATGTCTGCAAGTTTTTTGACACTCTTGCCATGGAGAAGAGGGATCTGTGTCCTTTCCCCTTGATCGGGGGCCAGCTTTAATGACTGGTCTACTAGTATGTTAGTGGAGCCATGTGACCTTCAAGGCTAAGCTACCTAAGATGATGCCACTTCCACTCCATTTGCTGGAACCACTCTGGAATTCTGAGCCACCATGTAAAGAAGTCCTATCACCCTGCAGTGAAGAAACCCAGCTAGTCCCCAGATATTGCAAATTCCTGCTTTTCCAGCTCTAGCCTTGCCTGAGGACAACCACCTGAGATACCCCAAGTTAGAAGCCTCCAGCTATGCACTTCCCAAGTCCCTGGCCCACAGAGACCGTAAGAGTTCATAATATAACTGTTGTTGTTTTAAGTCACTATGCTTTGGCACGGTTTACTAGGCTGCAGTAGGTAACAAGAAGTCCATCCATATTAACAGTAACACGGATAATGACCTCCAGGAAAGGCGACTTTGTGTCTCCTCTGCTCAGCTCCCCTTGTAACCTGATCTGTTGCCAGAAAGTATCAGGAGGGGAGCAAGTTTCAGGAAAGGATCAACAATGAATACCAAGATTATTAGGGGAGAGGTTAACGGAAGCTGAATGGTATCACCCACAGCCTACGTGCTAGCCACAAAGGGGAGTGTCTTCCTCTACGATGCAGAGAGCTGGCTGTCACCATCTCTAACGCAGTAGCCAATGTGGCATCACTAACAGTGGGGCAGCTGGGCAGATATCTTGCGCCTCTCGATGGGATGAAACGCAAAGTACTTCATCACCTCTGAGCTGCTGTCACCAAAAAGGTCTACCTCGAATCCAACCCAGCCTTTAAACTTAATTTGCTTTCTAAAGGAATTACAAGGAAGAGAGAAACTAGGTAAACAATACTAAGAGGAAACCATCAGACAAATCTAGAATGTAGGACATTCTACAAAATATCTGGCCTAATTTCTTCATTTAAAAAAAAAAAAAAGAGGAAGGAACTGTTCTGGATTGAGAGACCTAAAGGGCATAACAATCCAATGCAGTGTCATCTTTGTTTGTTCAGTGGCTCGAAAATATCCATAAAAGACATCATATGGACAATTGGGAATATTTCAGTGTGGGCAGGTTATTAGTGATATTAAGAAAACAGCATCGATTTGGTTATATGTGATAATGGCATTGTGGGTGTCCAGGAACACATCCTCTTTTGGGGATGGATGATGAAGTTTCACGGTGATGCGTTATCCGTAATTTTTGTTGTTGTTTTTTTTTTTTTTAATTGAAGTGTAGTCAGTTTGCAATGTTGTATCGCATAATTTACCTTAAAATGTTTTAGCAACCAAAAAAAGAGAGATGAAACAAATATGGGGAAAAAATGTTAACAACTGCTGAATCTGCATGGTAGATTGCTAATGTTTACTCTATTCTTTTGCTTTGCTGTCTGTTTGAGATTTTTCATAATTAAAAAGTCTTGAAGGCTTAAAGCTTTGTTGGGAGCAATTTTTTTTTTTAAGTTCATGCAACTGTTCTGACTTACAGGACTCCTGCTTCAGTGTAAATATACTGTATTTTCTCCAATCAGAAAAGCAGCTGGGAGCCACTCACTTCACTGTCACCTATTCCATCCAGGTTAATTTGGTTAAAGAAGCAGAGCCTCCCCTCTCCCTCAAGCTTAGTTATAAGAAAAGTATGTAAAGTGGGGTTTATTATTAGGCTCAAACGATCTCATGAGGATTCCAGGATAGGAGTAGAGGGGGGGAAGGAGATGTGCTCAAGACAGCTCAGGTAGAGAATATTTCCAGCATCAGTGTAGTTCCAGGGTTGGATATTCTCACCATCCTTCTGCCGAAAGCATCATTCTCACTTTTTCTGCCTCCCTCTCTTTTCTCTCCCCATTCTCCATATTTCAGCTTCTCTTTACCATCACAGCCCCCGCCGGCCCTCACTTTGCTTGCAAGATCCTTCAGCTGCAGCACCAACAACCAGCCGGCAACTATTCTCTGTTTCTTGGCTCCAGTTCATCAGAGCAAGAACCAGATTGGCCCAGCGCATCACTGTGCACCCTTTGATCGGTCTAATCAGCTGGGACCACAGAGGAATTGGATCAAGTGATTAAAAAAAAACAAAAAAAAAAACTTGTTTTAATAGCTACTCAGGCATCAAGGGCTTTACATAGGTAAATTCCCCCTACAGGGTTACGGGCAGGGCAGACAATGATAGCATCTCTAAAACATCCATTTTTCTGTCCACTAGAGATCGTTCTGAGCTGCACAGAGACTTGCAAGGATCTAATGAAGATTTTCATGGGTTTCTACATCTCTGCACAGGATCATCATGTCCCGTGAGGTCATCGTCTTGCTCACTGGTATGAAGCAGTGATGTCTGAGAACCTAGCGTCTGCCTGTGACTTTGCTCTGAATTGAACATTTACTTGAAAACAACTGAAACAAGGAGCTCAGTCCTCTGCCTAGGTTTGAACTACACAAATCAATCATGGACTTTCATAGAGATCTAGTATTACCTGGGTGGTAAATATTGACAGAGTGATGTCTACTGTGTGCATCACACTTTGCTAGGGAAACACAGGGACATACACAAAGGCAGGCAAAGCCTCTGTAAGTAAGGCTATGAGAGTGTCATTGCGGGAGATGATATATACACTCCAGAAAACATAAATAACAAAGTAATTTCACCAGACGAGAGCTGTCACAGGTCAATATATGTTAAGTGTAAAGTGAGTGCCGTGAGGGCAGAGAGAGGTCAGGTAAGCTGGAAAATTCAGACCAAAAGCTTTCTGGATGAAGTTTGTTCTTGAAGGGCACATTTCAAGGTGGGGAGAACAATAAAATACCCCCCCCCCAAAAGATGCCTGACAATTCTGGGAAACAGATAGTAAGTAAACCTGGTTAGAGAAAAGGATTTAACTGTAGGCAAGTGGGAGGTGATTTTGTAACGGTAGATGGAGAGTAGGCTGCGCAGGAAGGGCTCTGGGTGTCAGGATTAATGAGTTCCATCTTATGAGTAAGGTTTTGGAGTCAGGAAGGGACAGGATGAGATCAGTGTTTTAGGAAGTGCTGGTGTCAGGGGTGGGTTGAGAGGCCAGAGATCTTCGCAATTTACAAAGTATTTTCACATATGAGTCATCTAATTCTCTCCCGGCAAATGGTTTCTTACGAGGCTTTTAGAGACTGGTGCAGGGCAACCTTCAGAAGCCTACATGAGACTAGAGTTACAGCAATTTAAAAAAAGTCAGTTACTGGCGCCAGAATGGTCAGACAGATCAATGAGGCAGAATGGGACATCTGGAAAGAGACCCAAATATTTATGTTTATATTTGTATTTATAGGTAAATTTAATATTTTATCATGGTGGCATTTTAAATCAGTGAAAAGAGGACAATTTAATAAATGATTTTAAGACAATTGGCTAAGCACCTAGGGGGAAAAAATATGTGAGATTCCTGCCTTACAACTTACATAAAAAATTTTTTGAATGGATAAAGCTATAGATCTCAAATTTTGGCATATCTTTAATCACCTGGGGAGGTTGGCAAAACGAGAGACTCCCAGAGATTCTGATTCAGCAGTTCTTAGTGGGGCCCCAGAAACTGAGGTCTATAAGCCATCCTTTGATAAACACTTGCTTAAAGATTTAAATGTAAAGGAATTATACAACAGACTATATTTATCAAATATTGGAGGGATGCATGACATCAAAAGCAAAAAAAAAAAAAAAAAGATTTGACTCCAACAAAGTAAACACTCTTGATGTCATATTAACACCAGTAAAAAGAACTCTACCTCTGAAAAAATTGAGTAGATCTACTTTCACTATTCCCCCCACTGAGTGCATCTAAAAGCTCTGGGCATTATATATAAAACAGACAGAGGGACACTCTGAGAGATGGAGAGAAGCAAGCAGGCTAGCTAGGAACCTCAAGACCTCTAAGGTGAGTTCCCCAGGTTTTCTTTTTGCTTTATGAATTCCAGACTGGGTGGTGACGGAGAAGCCTGCAACCCAGAAAGGCCAATAAGTGCAGACAAAAAAGTCAGAACTACAGCCTGTTCTCTTTGACCAAAGAACCAGGAAAAGGGCCACCTAGAAAGACAAACTTTTAGACAATAACACATCTACTCTTGTCATACACCACAGAAAAAGGCCAAATGGGCAGCCTAGACTTTGACCACCACCAGATGGAAACAAGGTCCCCCTTCCCCCCAAGTTGTATGGGGTCAGAAATGGCCTAATTGGAAGTTGTAATGAGTTCTCCCACCACAGTGTCATCAGAGGACATGAAGAGAGAAGTAACAAGGCACCCCTGCCCATCTCAGCTAGGATGGAATCCGAGGGGGACCCTGAATGCTCACCCCAGCCAGCAGTAATAAGGAGGCTTTCATTTTAGGTGTCAATGAAGGTCAGTGAGGAACCTGGGCTTCTACCCACGCCTGGCAGTAACGAGGCTGTGCTCTTCTTTCCCTGCCACAGTAGCATCCAAAGTACCCTGCTACAGAATTTAAATAAGATCCAGAGTCTCATCACACAATACCCCAAATATCCAGCTTTCAACTGAAAATCACTCATCGTACCAAAAACCGATCTCAATTTGAATGAGAAAAGAAAATCAGAGCAAGATGGAGGCATAGAAGTCCCCAGGCCTCATCCCTTCCACAGAAATACTGATCTAACAGCCGCGTGTAGATGAAAATACCTTTATGAGAACTCCAGAGTACAGTGGGGAGGTTCAGCACCCCAGGAGAGCACGAAATCCAAGAACAGCTGCAATGAAAAGAACAAAAAGATCAGTTGCACTTTGCTTGCAGCATCCTTCCCCCAGGGCAGCACTGCTCAGCACCAAGAGAGACTTCCTTGGCCCACAATTTCTCCCCTGGGGGAAAGAGAGAACAAAGTGAGCACTGTCTCCCCAACCTTTTGGTGTGCTGCTCAAGAGGCCTGCTTCTGTCTCACCTCACTCATGTAACTGAGGGAATCGGCATGGCTGGCTTGCGTGGGAGCAGCTAAGAACACAGGGAAGGGGAGGGGCTCCCATCAACAGATGGCATGACCCTACCAGAAGACACATTCTTCTCAAGCACACAAGGAGCAATCTCCAGGATAGACTATATACTAAATTACAAAACAAGACTTAGCAAGATTTAAAAGATTGAAATCATGCCAAGTATCTCTTCCAGCCACAATGGATTAGAACTAGAAATCAATAACATACGGAAAATGGGAAAATTCATCAACTTATGGAAATTAAACAGCATGCTCTGAAAGAAACATTGGGTCAAAGAAATCAAAAGGGAATTTAAAAACTACCTTGAGATAAACAGAAATGAAAACACAACATACCAAGACTTATGGGACTCAGCAACAGCAGTACTAACTGGGAAGTTTCTAGTAATAAAAGCCTACATTAAAAAAGAAGAAAGATCTCAGTGAAACAACCTAACTTTACACTTCAAGGAACTAGAAAAAGAACAAACTAAACCCCAAGTTAGCAGAAGGAAAGAAATGATAAGGATTAGAGCAGAAATAAATTAAATAGAAAGACAATAGAAAAAAATCAATGAAACTAAGAGTTGGTTTTTGAAAAGATAAACAAAATTGACAAACCTTTACCCAGACTAATGAAGGAAAAAGAGAGAGGATTCAAATAAATAAAATGAGAGATGGAAGAGGGGACATTACAACTGATGCCACGGCAGTAAAAAATAAAAAAAGATCATAAGAGACTAATGTGAACACTTCTACATCAACAAATTGGACAACCTAGAATAAATGGATAAATTCTTAGAAACATACAACCTACTGTGAATGAATCAAGAAGAAATAGCTTGAACAGACCAAGGACAAACTAGGAGATTGAATCAGTAATCAAAAACCTTCCAATAAAGAAAACTTAGGACCAGATGGCTTCACAGGTGAATTCCATCAAACATTTAAATAACTAATGCCAATTCTTCTTAAACTCTTCCCAAAAATAGATAAAGAAGAAACACTTCCAAACTCATTTTATGGGGCCAGCATCACCCTGATACCAAAGTCAGACAAGGGACATCACAAAAAACTACAGGCCAATATCCAATGAATATTGATACAAGAACCCCCAACAAAACATGAGCAAACCAAATTCAGCAGCACATTAAAAGGAACGCACACCATAGTAAAATGGAATTTTTCCCCGGGACTCAAGTGGTAGAACACCACCTGACACAAGACAGTGGTTTAGGCATCTCCAAAATCAGTCAATGCGATTAACAGAACGAAGGCTAAAATTACATGATCATTTCAATAGATGCAGGAAAAAAAAGTGTCAAAATTCAACACCTTTTCATAATCAAAAAGAAAAAGACCTCTCAAAAAATTATGTATAGTACATAGTAGGAACTTGCCTCAACATGATATGGCCATATGTGAAAAACACACAGCTAACATCAGAGTCAATGGTGAAAAAACTGAACGCTTTCCTCTAAAATCTGAAACAAGTCCGAGATGCTCTCTCTCACTACTTCTACTTAGCATAGTACTAGAAGTCCTAGCCAGAGCACTTGAGAGAAAAAGAAATAAAAGGCATCCAAATTGAAAAGGAAGTTCAATTATCTCTGTGCACATGACATGATCTTATATGTAGAAAATTCTAGAGACCACACACACATACACACACACAACTGGCAAAACTAATAAAGGAATTCAGTAAAGTAGCAGAATACAAAATCAACATGCAAAAGTTAGTTGCACTTCTATACACTAACAATGAACTATTTGAAAAAAACAATCTCACAATAAATAGCATTAAAAAGAATAAAGTACTTAGAGATGAATTTAACAAGAAGGTAAAAGACTTGTACACTGAAAACTATATAACACTGATGGAAAAAAATTTTAAGATGCAAAAAATGGAAAAACATCCCATGTTCATAGTCTGGAAAAACTAATATTGTTAAAATGCCCATTCTACCCAAAGTGATCAGCAGATTTAATGCAATCTCTATGAAAATCCCAGTGTCATTTTTCACAGAAATAGTTAAAAAAAATCCTAAAATTCATATGGAACCACAAAAGACCCCAAATAGCTAAAGAAATCTTGAGCAAAGAGAACAAAACTGGAGGCGTTGCACGTCTTGATTTCAAAATATATTACAAAGCTACAGTAATCCAAATAGTATGGTACTGACATAAAAGGACACATAGACCAATGGAACAGAACTGAGGGCCCAGAAATAAACCCATGCGTATACAGATAACTGATCTTTGGCTAGGGTGCCAAGAACACACAACGAAGGTTAGTCTCATCAATAGATGGTGCTGGGGAAGCTGGATATTCACATACAACAGAATGAAATTGAACACTTATCTTACACTATACACAAAAATCAACTCAAAATGGATGAAAGACTTAAACATAAGACCTGAAAGTATAAGACTTCTAGAAGAAAACAAGGAAAAAGCTTCCTGACATTGGCCCTGGCAATGATTTCTCATATGACACCAAAGCCACAGGCAACAAAAGCAAAAATAGGCAAGTTTATGTCAAACTTAAAAGTTTCTGAAGCAAAGGAAGCAATCGACCAAGTGAAAAGGCAACCTACAGAATGAGAGAAAACATTTGCAAACTGTATATATGATAAGAGGTTAGTACCCAAAATATATAAGGAACTTCTACAATTCAATAGAAAAAAAGAAAATCTAAACAATGAGCAAAGGACTTAAACATTTTTCCAAAGAAGATGTACAAATGGCCAACAGACATATGAAAAGGTGCTCAACATCACAAATCATCAGGGAAATGCAAATCAAAACCACAATGAGATATTACTTTTGTCAGAAAAACTATTCTTAAAACAAAAACAAATGATAACAAGTATTGACAAAAGTATAGAGAAAAGAGAATCCTTGTACGCTGTTGGTGCAGATTTAAATTGGTATAGCCCCTATGGAAACACAGTATGGATGATCCTCAGAAAATTTAAAACAGAACTACCATATGATCCAGGAATTCTACTTCTGAGAATATATCCAAAGGAAACCAAAACACTAACAAAATGATATCTGTTACCTCTATGTTCATAGCAGCATTATTTATAGTAACTAAGACATAGAAACAACCTAAGCGTTCATTGATGAATGAATGGATAAAGATGTGATACACACACACACACACACACACACACACACCCCATGCAATATTATTCAGCCATTTAAAGAAAAAAAAAAGAAGAAGAAATACTACTATTTGCAATAACATGGATGGACTTTGAAGGCATTATGCTAAGTGAAATAGCTCAGACAGAGAAAAATAAATGCTGTTATGATCTCAGGGAAAAAAAATGAACTCACAGAAAAAGAGATCACAGTATTAGTTATTAGAGGCAGAGGGTGGAGGGAGGGGGAAACTGAGGAACGGGGTCAAAAATTACAAACTTCCAGTTCTAAGTACAAGGGATGTAACGTACAACGTGATGACTGCTGCTAACACTGCTGTACAATATGTAGGAAAGTTAAAAGAGTAATTCCTAAGAGTTCTCATCACAAGGAGAAATTTTGTTTTTTCCATTTTCTTTTCTTTTTATTGTCGCTATATGAGAAGACGGATGAAGAGCTGAACCGACTGTGGTCATAATTTCACAATATATGTAAATCAAACCATTCTGCTGTATGCCTTAAACTTACACAGTAAGGTATGCTACTTATGTTTCAATAAAACTGGAAAAAAAATGCCAAGAGATTAGTTCTTATGGTGTGTTATCATAAAATAAATAAATAAAGACAGTGGAAGGAAATTTTTGGTGGATCTGTTCATGGCATTGATTGTGGTGATGGTTTCATAGGCGTATACTTATTGCCAAATTCATCAAATCGTATACATTAAATACATACACATTTTTATGCCCATCAGACCTCAGTAAAATGGCTTAAATAAAACAGACGTAGCAGGGTGAATGGTGGCCCCCCTAGAAGATATACTCACATTCTAATACCTTATTTTCCAAATAAGGTAACTTAAGGTAACTGTTGTTAGTTTATTTGGAAAATGGGTCTTTGCAGATATAATTAACAGTCTTCAGATGCGATCACCCTGGATATCGCAGGTGGGTCCTACGTCCAATGACAAATGTTCCTGTAGTAGACAGAAAAGAGCAAATGAACACAGAGGAGAAGAAAGTCATGGGAAGACAAAGACTGGAGTTACGCAGCAACAAGCCACGGAGAGCCTGGAGTTACCAGTAATGGAGGAGGCAACCACAGATCCACCCCTAGAGCACAGCCCTCGTGACAACTTGATTTCAGACTTCTGACCTCCAACGTGGTGAGAGAGTAAGTTTCTGTTGTCTGTAGCCACCAAGTTTGCAGTAACTTGTTGCAGCAGCCCTAAGAAACTAACACAGGTGCCAACATGAGATGGCGCAGCTACTCGAATCATCTGAGAAGCAGCTTAAAGCAGCCGTCGAACAAATGCTTCAGTGAGCAATTACCAATGTGCTTGAAACAAAGGCATAAACAGAAAGGGTCAACTGAGGAGCAGAAGATACAAAAAGGAACCAAATGGAAATTTTGGAAATGCAGGATAATCAAAATAAAAGAAGGCCATGGACGGGCTTCGCAGCAGAATGGAGATGACAAAGGACAGAACGAGTGAGGATGAAAACAGAATCATAGAAATTACCCCCTCCGAACATCAGGAAAAATCAACTGGAAAAGAATAAACAGAGAGACCCAGGGACCTGTGGTTCTATTATTAAAAGATCCACCATTTGTGTCATTAGAGTCCCAGGAGAGGAGAAAGAGGGTGGGGCTAAACATTACTAAAAATTTAAGGAAAACCTGGGGGGAAATATTCCCTACATACTACAGACAAAGTTATTACCCCCTGTGCAAGATCCATCTGAGGATCCCTCTCTGCCCACATTTCTTTCTAGGGCATCTTTCCTGCGCACAGAATCTCTCCTTCAGCCAATTACAACCGGACAGGGAAGGTCCCTTGGTCTCAGAGTAGCTTCTTCATAAGCTACCGTGACCCATGACAAAACTCTCTGGAAAAAAATAAAAGAGGTAGGTGACAGTTATCTGCTGAGCTAAGCAGTTTCTCTTAAACTGCTACTATAAACTATGGCTCTTAAAAGTGTAAGCTATCAGATGCAGCTGGGGAGGTTGTGCACAGTGATTGGATTGTGATAAAACTTGGACACTAATTGACAAGAAATCACATTAACAACATACTGCTAAGTATTAAAAAGAAGGAATAAAAACAGAATGTATAGTATAATCCCATTCTGGAGGAAAAAAATATATATATATAAAGCATGAAGAATGAAGCAGAGTTAAGTGACAGGAAGAAATTACCAGAGATTCTCTGTCCTATTTCTTTTTTGCTAACTTTTACCTTCTAATATTCTGACAACAAGTATGGAGGCCTGTGTAATTTTTAAAGTGAAAAATAAGACCTTGAAAAACTGGAAGAATTTGTTTTGCTCTGTTTGGGTTTGGTTTTCATTTCAAATTCACATAACCTGTAAATCCCAGTCTGGTGTTAGTTGAGAAATTAGCCAGATTTTAACCCTTAAACAGGAGGGATATACTGGCCTTCCTCCACACACTGAGTGAGGCTGATTAGGGTGAAGCACCCTTTTTCTTAAGCTACATGTCTTTCATTAAATTATTCCTAGCAGAGAAGATGATAAAGAGTAAACAAAATAAAGGAGAACATGCTCGCAAGAAAATTTGCTGGTGAAAAAAAAATGAAGTTTATTATATTTTTCCTTTGACTATCCAAATAAAAAACTGTGACTAAGTAGTAAGAGAAAGTTGACCCATGTGTGCCCACACACACACACACACAGAAACCCCAGTAAAATAGCCAGTATACCATTGATGGATCCCCAGAATAGGATCCCCCCAGGGCAATATTCATGTAGTTCACGTAGGTAAAGTAAAGAAATTGAATCTGTTAAGAGCGAAGCTGTAGCTTCTGCAAGTTTTAGGGAGGCTCTCCAGGAACACTAACAACCTAGAAAATCTCTCACTCAGATGGAACAAAGTTGTAACTGGAAGCTGTGCCTTTAAGACCACAGCAGTTACTAGAAGTGCCAGGAGATGGGTGTAGCTCAGCTGCAGAGGGCGTGCTTAGAATGCACGAGGTCCTGGGTTCAATCCCCAGTACCTCCATTAAAAAAAAAAGAAAAGAAAGAAATGTCCTCATCATCATGTAAAGCGCCAGTCCTGGTAATTCAGACTTAAATCCCACCTTGCCCCTCAAAGTGTTGTAGGTGTTGGCCCAAATTACCCAGGTAAATTACATGAGCCCTTGCATCTGGAACTCGGTGCTGTAAGAGAGAAAGGAAAGGGACACTGGCCGCGGGACATGACTGCTGTTCCGCGTTCGACTGGAATTTCCTGAGTGTTGGATCATTTAATCCTAACTTTCACCCTTCAAGTTCTCTGTCATTTCCAACATAGAAAAGATGATCAAAGCCACAGTAAAAGAAGTTCATGGAAGAGATGTGAATTTAATTCAGTTGCATATAAGAGGAGCCCTCAAAATAGCAATGACATTTGAAGAAGTTTTCAATCTAAGCAGCTTCCCTGGCCCCCAGGATGGTTTTCCCAGGTTTGATGCTACTTGTGTCCCCTCCCCTTCAACCCCGCCCCCTCCCCCGCCACGGCTCCCACCTTAAGGCCAGGTATAGTTGAGCAATCTCTCTCCACTTCCACTGAAATCTGCTCCCAAGCAAGACTGCTGCATTTGGCTCTTAAAATTTTAACAAGAATTTAAACCACCACTCTCTTTTCTAAGAAAATTTGCATTTTAATCCTTAACTGCTTTTGCTTGGGAAGAAAAAAGTAAGTGGGAAGGTGCTTTGAAGCAAAGAGCCCTTTTTAGTTCTTGTGAAACCCCATCAGTAGATGGCTATGGATGGGCTCCATGAGGTAAAAGAGATGTGGGGAAACCCCTCTCTCCCGGCAAAGGCTACATCATTTTCAGGGCTCAGTACAGAATTCAAATGTAGGGTTTGTTCGGAAATTACTAAGAATTTCAGGTCTGCAACAGAAGAACATAAAACCCAGCGTAGGTCTCAGCCCATGAAGTCAGCCCTGCCCCCACTGTGCTTCTCACCGCCACGGCCTGGGCCCTCCACTGCTTAGGCCCAGAGCTGCACCACAGGCCTCCCTTCTTCAGAGATGCTGGCCCACATCCACCCCGGCCTCCCTCCCCCATGCCTGTGGCCGCCTCCCTCCTCTCCACCTCCTCACAGTCCTGGCTACACACCAGGAAGCCTCTCCCCTCTACTGCCCCCAAGGACAAGGGCACAAGCCCTTTTCACTCTCATCTTCTGCACTGCAACAAACAAGGCACAACAAAGATAGCAAACGGACGGGATGTGGATCTTACCCAAGTTCTCACTAGGGGTCCCTTGTCTCCAGGTTCAGATTCCCGTCTCAGATGTCTCCACTGAGATGCCCTCAGCTCAGATTCCTGGGAGTGGAGCTCACAGAACAGCCCCACCCGAGGGAAGGCCATGGAAGGCAGTGATGCACAGAGATCATGACCCGGATCCAGAGCGAGGGGGACCTGGCGGCGAATACGGGTGAGGACCTGCCTGACTTAGGACCTGTCTGACTCTGGGCAAGTTACTCACTTAAGCGGCCTCAGGGTCCTCATCTGTGACATGGAGATAACAGTGCTCTGAGCAAGGGGGAGCAGACTGGACCCGAGTCCCCCTCTGAGGAGGATGCAGCTAAAACCGCAGACCCTGGCAGGTTCAGCCTCTCAAAACCTGCCCAGCCAAGAGTCTCTCCAGAATTTCCACAGTTCCCAGGGAAGCAGATGAAAGGTGACGAGCGACAAAATGTGATGGCAGGAGAACCGTCTAGGGGTTGCCATTTGAGGCCCCAACACAGACAGCCTCCTGCATCAGACAATGGAACCGGGGCTGGGACTGGGAGCTCAAAGAGGGCAGTGAAGACAGATTTCTCAGTTGAAGGTGAGACACCATAGATCTGCAGGTCATCCCGGCACCATTGCTGCAACACTTGGGTAAAAGCCAATACTGGCTTTCTTGCAGTGAGAAAGCCACTGTGGGTCCTTCCTGTGAGGAAGTGGAGAGCAGGGAGTCACCAAACGCTGCTGCAGGAGCAGCAGCAAAGAGGGCCCCCTGGCTTCGGAAGCCTCCATGGTGCTTGATCAGCCCGTGTCCCCCGCCCTTGCCCCACAGCCCAGAGCAGAGCGGAGACAAAGTCTTGCCCGCAGAGTGTTCATTTGGAAAGTGGTCCCAGGGAGCAGAAAGGGCGAATGGGACAGGGGGACGTAACTAAGCTGCCAGGGCTGCAGATGACTTGTGTGCAATCCCACTAAGTCCTTCTGGGGCTTGTGCAACAAGTCTAAGAAGAGTCTCCCTGGAGAACAGAAGGGGGAAGCGTTATCTATTGTCCCTTGTCCCTACTGGTCAAGGGTGGTGACGTCAGCATTAACTCCTGCACTTTCGGGTTGAGCTTCACATCCCGAGCCCAGACACCAGAGACGCCTCACGGAGGGAAGTGAGAGGTAGGAGGCTGAGACCAAAGAGAAGGGCCCCCTCGCTTTGCACCTACACAAAGCTCACTGAAGCCAGCTCAGAACCAGTCACTATGAAAGACTGATGCAAGACTTGGGGCCCTGAGGATTTGCAGTGTCCAGCACAACACTCATCCAAGAGGGTTGCTGTGAAAATGCAAAGGGGAAGGGAGAATATCAGCTCCCTCTGCTCTGATCCTGGCGCATAGCAACTGTACAAAGAATCCTGGCTGTTATTGCTGTAAGTGGCGTTATGATTTGGACTCTTTCCTCCTCAAGTCTGAAAGTAGGACCTGGCAGAACAACAAATGTCTTTTTTTTTTCCCTCTACTAGACAGTTCACATCTTGGAGCACCTTCAGATTTGTGACATCCAAGACCCTGGACTTCTAACCGCTCTGAAATGACACCCCAGGGCATGTCCCTGTAAGAGTGTTCCTTCCTGCCGTTCTTTCCCGCTGGAAAGCTCTAGCTGAAAATAATCAAACGAGCACAAAACACATGTGCCACTGAGGAATTGGCTCAGAAGCCTTTGGACTTTCTTCTTTCTTTCTTTCTTCTCTGAAGGAGAAGGCTATTCAAATAATGAGGTCACAAAGATTTCTCAGGTCTAAACGTACAGTAAAATAAATAACCCTCTGACTTAGGAACCAAAATGGTATCGGGGGTAAAAATGAGAATGCTGACTGGCCCAAAAGGATCAAGAAAATCTTCCAGTATGAAGCTTGAAAACCACAAGAGGCACAGTGATCCCTTCCAACACTGTTGCTCTGATGCAAAGAACTCATGGGCAGCATTTGATTTGAATTCTAAGTCAATAAAAATTTCAAGTACAAACAGAGAGCCCCCATCATAACCAGATAATTTATCTTCAAAACCTTTGGGATGCTCAGACTTTGCATTTGCTCATCCTCTTTCCCCAGAGCAATCCCCTCCCTGTTTCCCTGTGGCCCAGTAAAGCAGCAATTAATAGGAGCATATGTGGAATGGAGTGTTCTAGTTAATTGAATTTTCTAGTTAAAGAAAGGCTAGTTCCTTAACAACCCTTTTCTGTCCAATGATGTTTCCAAAACATCTGAGTCCACTTTCCTACATTATAAAGTGGATTCTGGGGGACAGGATGCAATCTTGGTTGTAGAATTCAGGATTTTAGGCCTTCTCCCTTCTGAGCACTTAAGAGCAGCAGGATAATGAGTAGGAGATGGCACTGTTTGAGAGTCAGACTTATATTCACATCCACAGTCTGTCCCTTAGTAGCTAAGTGACATTACACATCTTACTAACCTCTCTGAGCTTCCTTTTATTATATTTGAAATGGGGTAATAATATCTATAGCACAGATGTTCCACATGTCTGATACATATAAGACACTCAGTAAATGAGGCGTCGTGATTGTCCTCAGGGCTCACTGTTTGAAGCTGTAGAAGACAGGGAAAGGTTAGGAGATGGTGCTGAACCCCTAACGACACCAGGCCCTCTAAGAGGTTTTTACCACCAAAAATTTCTTTAGTATCTGCCTGTTTTTCTCTTACTTGCCACTTTCTTCAAAAAAAAAAGAGAGAGAGAGAGAACTATACTCTGCTTAACTGATTTCATGAATCCATGAATGTAATGTCTTATGTGTCTCTCGGCTTACCCTCCATCTACTACACATCATATTGAAGAAACAGAATAGTTCTTATAGTTGTAGAACCAGTAGGCACCTTCCAGCCCAGTGTGGCTTATGAGACACCACGAGGCTCTGCCTGCTCAAATATACCCTCCCCCAAACCTTTCACTTGACCGAACATTTCTTCCACCAAACCTTAACCCTTCTGGTTAAGGCATTTCTCCAGAGGGCTGAGTCAGGTTGCCAAGGAAAGAAACTTCTTCTTTCAAGAGATTTGGTCAAAAGCTAGTTTCTCAGATTAACTAGTTCCTATTCAGAAGTCCGGGTTGTCTGGTCTCTTTCTCCCATCTCTGCGCTAAGGTATCCTCATTCACGCTCATGGGTTGGATCACCAGCCTCTAACTCCATCCCAAATCATTTCTCCAAACATCACACCTAGACATTCAATGGCCTTTAGCATCTCCATTCAGATGCCTTAAAAGCACTTCATAATAATCAGGTCCACACTAATTCCACACCCACCCTGCTCCAGGGTTTCCAATCTCAGTGATTGGCATCACTTACCATCCACCCATGTAGGCCAGAGACCGAAAACATAACCTTTATTAATACCTCTGCTTCACTTCCAAAGCACTAAGTCATGTTGATCTTAACCTACTAAAGGTCTTCTGACTCCATCTACCTCTCTGAACCTTCACTGCCACTCGTTAATCCAATCCGATAATCATGTCCCCACAAGACTGTTCACTGTCTAAATGAATATCCCCTCAAATCTGCTCCCCACGCTGAAACCAGATCTCATCCTTACAAAAAAAAAATGCAATTAATTCATGCCTCTCCTCTATTCAGATCATTCTGTGGCTTACCACTGTCATTAGGATAAGATCCAAAATCCTTAACATGGCATGTTAAGCCCTGCAGGATGGGGACTCCACCTATCTCTCCAGCTGTGTATCTCTTCACTCTTCCTCTCCTTGCCCCCAGCCACTCTTGCCATCTTTCGGTTTTCCCACATACACCATGTTCCCTCCCACACAGAGGCCTTTGAAAAAGCTGTTTTCTTTGATGGCAATGCTTTCTTCAATCCCGTTTCTCTTCATGTAGTTAATCCCCAATCAAGCCCCAAATTTCAGCTCCAATAGTACCTTCCTTAGAAAGTCTTCCATGATCCCCAAAGCTAATCAGTGACGTGGTGAGGGGCTGGGGTCCACAACCATTGGAGGATGTAGTAGAATCGACTGAAGAACTTTTCAAAATATATGTGTGTTCCAACTCTACCCTAGTCTATGCTCCCTCCCTCCCTCTCCCTCAAACACACACACACAGAGACACACACACACCACCTCCATCACCAGAGTCTCATTTGATACTCACATATTTCCCAGAGACATACCATTGACTATTATTATTAGCCATTATTATTGTGAGTGGGAGTGTGTTATGAGCCTCAGAAGCATGGAAGTGGAAAAATACTGAGAACTGCTCTTCTAGATGGCCTTTAAGGTGCCTTGCAGTGACAGGTCTGTAATTCTCTGACGTGCGAAGTATTATGCTAGGACCCAGACAGCGATCCCGTAGGCACTCTCTGGAAGTGCGAGGTATTAACACCCCGTAGAGCTGGGGTTACCAGATAAAATAAAGGACACCAGTTCAATCCAAATTTCAGATAAACAACTAATAACTTCAGTATAAGAATATCTTAAATCTTGTGTGGGACATACTTATACTAAGAAAACTATTTGTCATTTATATGAAATTCAAATTTTACTGGTATCCTATATTTTTCTTTGTTAAATCTGACAACCTACCTGAGGCAAATCTTTGATAAATGGGAGGTGGAAAGTGGCTAAATTCTTCTCTCTTCCCAAGGATTATCCAGAGACACAGTAGTCCATACCGGTGTGATGGGTCCCACAAGGTGAGTACACAGTACACAGTCCCCCAGGATGAAGCGATCAGCAGCCCTGGACAAGATGCAGGGGCCAGCATCTTCGTAACAGCTCCCCCGTCTTTCCTGACTCACTGCCCCTTTTCTTCACTCCTGCTTCCTTGGGACCAAACTCCCTAAGAAGGTTTGGTCTCCATGTAAGCTTTGGCCTTTGGTTCTGCTTCCCAGGAAATCTATCAAACAAGAGGGAAAGAAAAAAATAAATAGTTATTTATTCATAGGATGGCATTCTATGTAACAGTTAATATATATGAACTAGATTTATACACATCAACAGCACAGATGTCAAAGCTGACATTAAGTAAAAACAGTAAATTGCCAAAGGCTACACACAGTATTTTACTATCTCTTTTAATGCACAGAACAATAACTATATTGTTTGTGGAAATACATAAATGTAAATATATAAATATATATGGATGAGAATAAAACAAGCCAACTTAAGAAGGTTGGTTATCTGTAGTGAGGGCAAGAGGGGAGAGGGGACAAGGATGAGGGTCGATATAAAGAAACTTTAACTGTTAACATTTTATTTCTTAAAGAAAAAACTACCTTAAGCATATGTTGCTAAATGTTAATATCTGTTCATTGTAAATGGTGGATATATGACATTTAATTCTAAATATATGGTATATAAATCTGTACTTTTCTGTATGGTTGACATTTCATAATTTTTTAAAACTAATGATATTTGAAATCAGCTGCTTCTAGATGGACACCAGGCACATGAAAAGATGCTCAATGTTGCTAATCATCAGGGAAATGCAAATCCAAAACACATGAGATAATGCCTCATACTTGTCAGAATGGCTAGCACCAAAAAGAAGACAAATAACCAATGTCGTTGAGAATGTGGAGAAAAGGGAACCCTTGTACACTGTTGGTGAGAATGCAAATTGGTACAGCCACTATGGAGGTCAATATGAAGATTCCTCAAAAAACTAAAAATAGGCTAAACATATGATCCAGCAATCCCACTCCTGGACATATATCCAGAGGAAAATACAATGCTAAAAGACACATGCACCCCAATGTTCACAGCAGCACTATTTACAAGAGCCAAGACATGGAAACAACCAAAATGTCCATCAACAGATGACTGGATAAAGAAGATGTGGTGTATGTATACAATGGAATACTACTCATCCATAAAAAAGAATAAAATAATGCCATTTGCAGCAACATGGATGGACCTGGAGATCATTCTAAGTGAAGTAAGTCAGAAAGAGAAAGAAAAACACCATATGATATCACTTATATGTGGAGTATTTTTTAAAAAGACACAAATGAATTTATCTACAAAACAGAAACAGACTCACAGACATAGAGAACAAACTTAGGGCTACCAGGGGGTAAGGGGGCGGAGGATAAATTGGGAATTTGAATTTGCACCTCTTGGGGAGTGACGGAAGTGTTAGCTATCTTGATAGTGGTAGTGGTTTCATTGGTATATAGACCTATCCAAATTTATCAAAGTGTACATCTGAAACATGTATAGCTTATTTTTCAGGAATCACACCACAATAAAGGTGTTAAAAGATTAAATTAAATTATTACCTGCTAGTTCTTAAAAAAGAAAAAAAAAAACTAAAAATAGAACTACCATATGACCCAGCAATTCCACTCTTGGGTATATACCCAAAACAAACAAAAACACTAATTTGAAAAGACAGAGGCACCCCAACGTTCACAGCAGCACTATTTACAACTGCCAAGATATGGAAGCGACCTAAGTGTCCTTCAACAGATGAATGGATAAGGATGATGTAATACACACACACACAGACACATACAAAATGGAATCCTACTCAGCCATAAAAAAAAGAATGGACTTTTGCCATTTGCATCAAATGGATGAACTTGGAGGGTATCATGCTAAGTGAAATAAGTCAGAGAAAGATGAATACCATATGATATATGTGAAATCTAAAAATATAACAAACTAGTGAATATAACAGAAAAGAAACAGACTCACAAATATAGAAAGCAAACTAGTGGTTATCAGTAGAGGGAGAGGGAAATGGGGGAGGCGCAAGATAGGGGTAGGGGATTAAGAGGTACAAACTTATGTATAAAATAAGCTACAAGGATGTATTGTACAACACAGGGAACATAGCCAATATTTTACAACAACTATAAATGGAGAGTGACTTAAAATTGTGAATCACTATGTTGTTCACCTATAATCTATATAGCATTGTACATCAGCTATACTTCAACATAAATAAGTAAATAAATAAACAAATGGAAGTATAGTTTTGAGCAGAATAAGAGACGTGTTAGATTTTTTTTTTAATCATTTGTTAAGCTTATAGCTTAACAAAGGAAAAAGCAAGTAGAAAATGATTTTAGCTGCACAAGAGAAGACACTAGAAGTTGTGAAACACCAAACGGGAATGGCCCAGAGAGAACGGGGAGTTTCCCTGTTTCAATGTTTGGGGAGTTTCCCTCTTTCAATGTTTCAGCTAATATCTACGGGGCACCTCCTGTGTGGAAGGCATTGTAATAGGCACTTTGGAAGAGATGATTGTATGTAGAACAGCCCAGTACCCGAAAGAGTTAATTTCGATGGTCCTACTTACAAAGGAATTATATGCTAAATATTTATTTAGAAGTCTGTTGGTTAGAATTCAAGCCTCCAGGAAGATTTCCCCATAGAAAAGAAAAATGTAATCAACTGTGGTTAAGTTCTTAAGTTAGCCCTCAAAAGGCCTACTTATTCTATAATGTAAAAATCACTGAATTCCAGAGTTGGAAGGGATCTTAAGGTAATTGAAATTCTGCACATTTGCAATGAAAAATAGTAGAAAACAGCAAGTTTCGAAACTGGTAATGAAACAGCACAGGAAAGCGACAGAGTTGAATCAGAAATAGCTTTTCTCATTATCTTCAATGCTGAAGTTTGAAGGAAAGAAGAATTAATTAAAGGCAGGTTGGAAAGCAAGGGAAGCTTGTAGACACTCTGAGGTGGGGGTGGCGGTGGGATGAGGGCATTCCAAGGGCTTTGGAGGTGGGTGGCACTGAATTCCTCATCATTTATCGTTTCTACATTCACTTTAAGCAAAGAGCTTTTAATTCCCTTGATAATTCAAGTTATCACTGATGGTCTTATATCACTTAACTGCCACAATTGGGAATTTATGACTCAATCAATTGAGACCAGAGAAGTCAATGTGCACATGTCTTAGTGAAAGAGATTGCTTTAGGGGGGCTTAGCTAAATTCTGAGTGGATCTGGAAAGGAAAAAGAACAAGCAGAAATGCACCATGGCGTTGGCACAATCTTCCTAAGGAAGAAAAAAAAAAAACAGAAAGAAACAAATACAGATTGGGGGTGGGGAGGGTCTAGCTCAGTGGTAGAGTGCACACCTAGCATGCACGAGGTCCTGGGTTCACCCCCAGTACCTCCACTAAATAATAAATAAATAAGTAAACCTAATTACCTCCCCCAGAACAAAAAAATGCTTAACAAATATAGATTAGATATGCTCTGAACTGGCCATTTAAGTATGTCACTGGCCAGAGAAAGTGTGGCTACGTTGGAACAGAAACCAAGCACAAAATATACACACATTCCTCATAAAATAAAACACAGAAGCAGTACATGATCCAGCAATTCCTCTTCTGTTATGTACCCAGAAGAACAGATAGCAGGCTCTCAAAAAGATATTTGTACACTCACCTTCACAGCAGCACTATGAACAACAGCCAAAAGGTAGAGGCAACCCAAGTGTCCATCGGCAGATAAGCAAAATGTGGTACATACCTACAATGGACGATTGTTCAGCCTGAAAAAGGAAGGAAATTCTAACACATGCTACAACATGGATGAGACATGAAGACATTATGCTAAGTGAAATAAGCCAGTCACAAAAGGACAGATGCTGTATGATTCCACTTATACGTGTAACCTATCAGAGTTAAAATCATAGAGACTGAAAATAGAAGGGTGGTTGCCAGGGGCTGGGGGACAGGGGAATGGGGAGTTGTTGTCTAATGGGTGTAGGGTTTCAGTTTTGCAAGATGAAAAGAGTTCTAGGGTTGGATGGAGGTAGTGGTTGCCCACCAGCGTGAAGGGACTTAACACTACTGAACTGTACACTTAAAAATGGTGAAGATCATAAATTTCATGTTATGTGTATTTCACCACAATTAAAAATGAATAAATAAACTAAAAATTTTTAAATATATGACAGTAGGGGAGAGGCTATAGCTCAGTGGTAGGATACATGCTTAGCATGCACAAGGTGCTGGGTTCAATCCCCAGTACCTCCTCTAAAAATAAATAAGTTAATAAACCTAATTACCTCTTCTCCCTCCCCCCCAAAAAGATTTTTTTAATTAAATTAAAATAAAATTAAAAATACACCACAGCAAAGGAGAGATGTTGGTGGGGCAAATGGAGTGGCCTCAAGGAAGACGAAAGAAGAAATTTGGGAGCTGTTGTGAAGGAAAAGCCCAGCTGGGCTAACGAGCTAAGTCACAAATCTAAGTCTGATAAGTGTCGGTTTACTGATCTAAGTTCTGCTGGGCTAACTCATAAATCTGAAGTTCAGTGTCAGTTTACTGGACTAACAAGCTAACTCGTAAATCCAAGCTCAACAAGTGTCAGTAACGTGATCTGTTCCAAATTGATAAGCTCCAGTGTACTGATTCCTTGCTTTTTATTGTTTAAACCTTATTGGCTAATAGCCCCATACTTGTAATTAACCCTATAAAACCTCATGTGCATGTCTTGGAGATGCTCAGAGCTTCCGAGCAGAAGCCCCTCAGGGCCCGCCGGCGTAATAAATCTGAGTATTCCAACCCTCCGAGTGGTGCTTGTTTCTTGGCTGGCCTGTCATTTCCGTAACACTGTAACAACATCAGGAAACGTCACTTGCAGGACAGCCACCTCTTGTATTAACAGAGCTCCTGGCGCTCTCTCCTCTCCACACCATCACGGCTGCAATCAGATATTTGCACAGCCATGTGTTGATGTCTTTCTCCTCTCAATTCCAAGGTCAATGAAAGTAGGAGCCACATCTGCTGTGTCCACCATTCTATCTCCCAGACCATCACGCTGACTGACACCTCGTGGGATTTAATAATATTTGTGGAATGAATGAGTTTATAACCACTGGAATAATCATCCCTTAAAAGTCAAATTGCAAAGAAAGTAATTTCAAAAGATAAGACTACAATTGAGAAATAAATGTGACAAGTGATAAGACATAGGATGCCACTGTGCCTTGGGAGGTTGGCACGGAGAAGGAGGGACGTGGGCTGAGGCCTAACCCTGTCCCTGCTCCACTCTGCTACATCACACCCAATTACTACGGAAACTTCATGGCTATCCAGCACTGAATATGACCCACTTGCCAAAACTAAGTACAGGTAGGTGTACTTTCAAGGTCCTCTGATTTTATTTGCAAAGTTTCTCTTTTGTCCTGTGATCTGTGATTAAATAAGAGAAAACTAGTGTGATTAATAGGATCTTAAAGTTCTGATTCTGCAAATACCAATTTCTCTGTGCTGCGCCTACTACCTCTTTAAAATTGACATGGCCTTAAAATTAAACTTCTTGGCCTCCCAGGTCTGATGAATTCCTAACAAAATAAATTAAAGCTCTTTGTAAAGATTATATCTATACATACACTGAGAGAGAGAGAGAAAATGACTTTGAATTTATGCAACAGCTTCAAAAAAGGTGCCTCATTTATCTACCAAAAGAGAGAGAAAGTGAGGAAAAAACTTTCTCTTTAAAACTGGCATGGCTCAAACATTACATTTCTTGGCACCCCACGTCTGATGAATTCCTAACAAAATAAATTAAAGCCCTATGTAAATAAAAAAATATATATATGATGAGAAAAAGACCTTGAATTTATGCTGCAGCTTCAGAAACGGTGCCTCATTTATCTACCAAGAGAGAGGGAGCAAGAGAAATAAAAACTCTCTTTGAGTAATAAATGGATAAATACAAGTAGCATTATTATCCTTGCCTATTGATTGAATACAAGAAGCCAAAAAAAAAAAGGTTAGGCAACTTGCCCAAGGTCACTCTGGAAGTCAGGGATGGGATGAGATGAGAACCCAGGTTTCCAGGCTCCTGGCCCAATGCATTTCTTTCAGGGCCATAAATCACAGGACTGCTTAGGTCTTTAGATTCTCCAGCTGTTGCCATCTCCTCAGTGTCCTTGTGCCTCCACCCAATGCTTTCACATTTTTTATGGAGTTAGACGAAAGCCTCCTTCCTCCTGACAGCTTTATTACCCCAAGAAACCATTATCTCTCTCTAACTCAGAAAGTTATACTCAACTGTTGGTGCAGTAACCAAACAGGAGTCAAAGACATTTCTATGATTGATGCACCATTCAGTGGAAAACAGCTGAAAATATTACTGCTTTGGTATTCCCATTTTTTTCCCAGGCCTAAAGGTTAATCAGTTGACAGTGTTACACAGAAAGTCTTTCTAAAAAGTCCTACAACAAAGAAACTGGGTACATTGGAGAAGTCTTCCCCAGATCAGGAAGAGCTGTTAACACCCAGAAGGGAAGTAGGAACAGATGAAGGCAATATAAGCGTTTTCAAGATCTTGGGATGGGTGGTGCCACTTTAGGTAAGTGCTGGGGTCAGAGTCTAAGAGTATACCGAGAGGGGCTAAAATTACTTATGAGTGTGATTGTCATTCCCAAGGGAAAGGCGAAGAGAATATACAAAAATACAGGAAGAGAAAAGAAAGACATAGAAAAAAATGAACAAAGAGACAAGAGAGGAGGAAGAAAAATATAAAAGGAAAGAGAAAAAGAAAAGAATGAAATATAGATTAATAATAATTAATATAATATTTACAGCTTATATAAGGTTTTCTCATGTATCTATTCATGTAATATCAAAATTCCTACACAGTAGATATCATCCCAATTTGATGAATGAGGCTCATTTACCAAACATCGGAATATTGGGGAATGCAAGGCAGACTCAAATAAGTTTCCATTTGCCATCTCCACCAAGGACCCAAGGAAGCACGTACTGGGTCAAACCAGGGAGCATTAAGCCTAGGCTCTGGCAGTGGCCCCCAGGGACCCTCAGCTGTGTAACAAAAGCCTTCACTCCAGACTCTGCACAAGTTCTACCTTGTCCAATAACAACAAAGATGAGAAGAAGATTGGCAGGGAAAACTGCTTCTTCAAAAATGATTAGAATTCTAAGTGTCTGCTTTTAGCAAGAACAGCACATGCAAAGATACTGTGGCACAAGGCAACATCCAGTGTTAGAGAATGTGAAAAATGATGGGCATGGATGAAGCAGACAGTGAAAGGTGTAAAACAGAAGATGATGCTGGTTGAATGGCTGAGTGATAGGTCCGGTGGCAGGGGGGGTGTCTTATAAATCATACTGAGGAGCACAAAATGTATCCTACTGGCCACGGGGGGCCTTCAGAGTTCTAAAGACAAGAGGAAGGACTGCAAGTGACATAATCAAATAAGTTTTGGAAAAATAACCCTGACAGCAATAAGGAAGAAGGGATGAGTACCTATGAAACAAGGCATGGGGTGAAATTCAGGCAAGGAAATGCGAACTAAGAGAAAAAGGACATGGACTAGAGATACTTTAGAAGTAGAATCAGTAGATGGAGATCATGGAGGGAAGGAGTCAAAAACGATTCTTGGAATTCTGGCTTCCAGACTTGGGTATGTTGTAATGACATTAATTACGACTGAGAAGATACAAATTTTGATTTGGGGCATACTGAATTTGAAGCATCTGTGAACATACAGGTGTCTGAGTCAACTAAGCTGACGGAAACATGGTTCTGGAGCCCAAGAGAAAGTTAGTACTAATAAGACAGATTTAGGAGTTGGTTGTACATAAGTGATGGTAGAAGTCATGGCAACAGAAGCAAACGTCACTAACCAGCCTGGACTGAGCTCTTTAAAAACCCAGCCTTCAAAAGGACCCTAGGTCCAGTAATAAAGAAATTGAAAATGTCCACTAGATAACTGGTTTTCATGGAATTATTTCCCAACTGGCTGCCAGCCTCACCAATACCTATTTTCACCCCTGCTCACTCTCCAGCCTCTCTCCTGCATGTTTACAGAGTGGCACATCACCTGGCATGATTCCCAGACTCTACATCTTCCTGCTTTGTCTCCCAAATTCCAACTAACACTTCCCTCCAGCTGCAGCCTCTCCAAGGAATGACAGACAGTCCAGGGACCACCCCCATTACCATGGGGCCCGAGGAATCTGCATGTGTGCACTTTTCCGGGGCAGCAATGACCAGCCATGGATACCCTGAAACTAAAGAAGAGACATCTCAATAGCCAAAAGGTAAGAACAACCCAAGTGTACATCAACAATGAATGGATAAATAAGACGTGTACGTATACACACACAACGAACCATTACCCAGCCTTAAAAAGAAGCGAAATTCTCATGCACGCTCCAAAACGGACGAACATCAAGGGCATGATTTTAAGGGAAATAAGCCAGTCACAAAACATAAATATGGTGTGATTTTACTTATATGACATACCTGGAGTTGTCAAATTCATAGCAACAGAAAGTGGAATGGTGGCTGTTAGGAGCTGGGGGAAGAGAAATGGGGAGTATTATTTAATGGGGACAGAGTTTCCATTTGGAATGATGAAAAATGTTCTGCAGACAGATGGTGGTAATGGTTATACAACTTTGGGAATGTACCTCATGCCACTGAATTGTATGCTTCAAAATAGTTAAAATGGCAAATTTTATGTTAAGTATATATTATCACAATAAAAAAAGAAGCAACCGGAAAAAAAAAGGTATCCAGGAATAGTTGATTGTTTTATATTCTTAGAATGGAATATAACACAGCAACGAACAAAACTCTTGCTGCATACAAAGACATTAATGAAGCTCACATAGAGTGCTGAACACAAAGGGCTCCATAGAAAGTGTATATTCTATATAATTTCATTTATATGAGGTTCAAGAATGGGAAAACTAATCTGTAATAAAAGAAGTCAGAATAGGGTTACTGTGGAGGAGGTGTATTGAGTGGAAGGGATCTCGAAGGAGCCTGCTGTGGGCTGGAAATGTCCGCCATTGTGATCTGAGTGGTGCTTACACAGGGAAATGTATCAGGTTGAACAACTAAGATCTGGACACTTATGTCTCAACATTAAAACAAAGTTACCTTCAGCAAAAATTGTTTACCTTTCCAAGCTGATTCAACAGCTAGCTACAGGAACACAAGTTCTAATTGGAAAGGGGAAAAAAAGGAGTAATTTGGAGGGAGGGAGAAGCACAAAAACCTGCCAAGGTGGGAGCTGGGACGAGGTAAGGAGAAAGTGCGGAAAAGGAGACAGGGGGTTACCATTCATGGCAAAGCTCAGCTCAGTAACATCCAGTTAAGAAAGAATTACTGGACGTGTACTTAGTGCCAAACACAATGCAAAGTGCTAGGGCAGTTTCTCAAAGTGGGCCAAACTCAGCCACATCAGAACTGTGTACGTGGTTTATTCAAAGTGCAGATTCTTGGGTCCTGCCCCAGATCTACTGACTCAGAAACTTAGGGGGCTGGGCCCAGGAATCTCGTTTTCAACAGTCACCCCAGGTGACTGTACCAAGATGAATAATATACACTTTGTTCTGTACTAACCCCTCTGCCCTCAAGGGGGGCTGGGTGAGAGAAATGAGACACATAAACAGATAACTTCCATGTAACGTGGCGACTACAGTGACAGACAGGCTGAGGCTGCAGGGTGGAGGAGGAAGAGTAGGTCAAATCAGGTAAAGTGATGCCTGTGCTGAATCAAAACAGCTGCCCAGCAATTAGCAGAGCAAACTGGGGTGAAGGAGAGGGTGCAAAGGTAACTGGTTTGCCAAGTGTGGTTCCCAGAGAATAGAATTAGTATCACCTGGAAACTTGTTAGAAACGCAAATCTCAAGGCCCCACCCCAGAGTTACTGAATCAGAATTTCCGGGGGTGGGCCCAGGAATCTGGGTTTTCAAGCCCTGGGGGGTGGGTATTCTGATACCACTCAGGTTAGACAACCGGAAGGGCAAGGAGGCGGCAGAGCAGAGCTGTCAGGAATGCAGCTTCAGAGCCAGGCTGCCTGGATCCAAATCCAGGCTCTGCAGCTTCCTGGCTGGGTGACCTCAAGTGAATTACTTCTTCTCTCTGGGCCCCAGCTTCTTCATCTCTATAATAATAGTACTTAATTCATAATTATTGCATATCACGTGCCTGGTACATGATAAGCGCTGTATATGTGTTTGGAGGCGAGTGGGCAAAGGGACAGGCAGGAGAGTTGGCAGGGCCAATTCACAGGTAGCTGATGTTTGAGCATCAAATACGAAGCAGGGCATGACAAGAGTGCTGGAGAAGTCGGCAGAGGACAGATCATGGCATTTCACGTTTAAAAAAGAAAAAGACACCCAGGGACTTCCACTTCCAAAATGATAGACTCTTTTCTCAAAAATACTTTACTTTTTCCTATTTGTCTTGCTAAGTACAGCTAAAACCCTGGACATTGAAAATAAGATCCTGAGAAGTATAGAGGAAAAGGCAGACCAGGGAGAGAACTCAGGACCTGAGGAATAACAGAGTGATGAGTTCATCAGATTTTTTTTTTTTTTTTTTTTTTTTTGGCTTTACACGTCCCAGGCTTGGAGCTTAAGTACCTAGCAACCCACAGATGCCATAGAGCGCAAAAGAAGACCAGCAAAAGTCAGCTCTCTGACACCAAAGGACCAGGAAAGCAGAAGCCTAGGAAGGCAAAAATATTGATGATCACTGATCCCCTCCAGACAAACAGCTCAGCAAACAACTGTGGCCCCACATCCACCCACACCAGCAAAGGCCTAGTTTCCGCCCCTGCTTGGCTGGGAGTCAGAGAGGCTGGGTGGGGATCTGGGACTTCGTTGCCCATTGGGAAGTAATGAACCACCCCTTCCTCATGTCTGAGGAGACCTTGGGGAGGCCAGAACTCCCACCCCCACTCAACAGCAAGGAGGAACACCCACACTTCTGCTAGGGACTCCACCCCTGCTGCAGGATGCCAACATCTGATTTCTGAACTTGGACTCTCATTTTGCAAGAGTTACTGTTAGGGGAAACTTGGTAAAGGGTACGGGGGCTCTGGATACATTATGTCCTAAAACTGAACGTGCACCTACAATGATCACGAAATTTTTAATTTAAAAAAAGTAAAAAAAAAAAAAAAAAAAAACAAACAAAACCAAAACCTGAACCAAATCATATGGAAAAAAACAGCTAAGGATTTTAAGTGAAGAGTGACAGGTTAGATTTGTACCATAATCAACCTTTTCTAAGTGCAGTTTCCAACATGCTCAAGTCATGACAACCTCGGAACATGACTGAAATTCATCTGAGAGAGGCTTTGGCACATGCGCTGTAGGCTGCCTGGTCTGGAGAAAGTCATTCATTTGGCATCATCAGAGCTCATGGCTGGTCTCCTTTTACCTATCAACTGTAGGAGACGTCAGTGGTACCCAAAGGACAGTTCTGATTGCTAGGGTGATGAGCGTAACACTGGTGGGAAGTCTTAAACACAAGCCGGAAGGGCAATAGATGGAATCGCCTATGGAGAGCAAGATCTTCATTTGAGAGGCTCTTGTTTCTGACAAGTATGCTGTGAACCAACTCTGTTAACTCCAGTGGGATCCGGACATCTGAAATGGTAAACACAAATCAGCGTCATCGGTGACCAGAGGAGGCTGCAGGACACTTTTTTAACAAGAGAGATTTTTGAAAATAAGAACTGTTAGATGCTTCCTGTGCAATCAGTTTGTTTCCACTTATGCAGCTCTGGTTCCCTCATTTCAAGCCCTGCACCTGGGTGGGATGGCGTTGCCCTGGCCAGCAACAGCAGGAGGGAGAAGGGAGAGGAAGAGAGTGGTTTGGTGATTAATAAACACTTGTGAAAACAAACACTACTTGATGGGGAGTACTGAAGGGAAGGGAAGTCAGCACCTGAGTGCAAAGAAGGGAGCTATGCTGGGCAGGGGAGGTCAAGGTGCGCTTCTAGGAGGAGATGAGGCTTGTGCTCAGTCCTGAGAGCAACAACACCCACATAGAGCCCCACACACATGGGGCCTGCGGGAGGGGGGAAGGGCCTGGGCTGGAACAGGAATTCACTACTAGGCAAGGTGTTTTGAACGCAGGGCCATTGTTACTCATCGGCTGAGTAAGCGAGAATGTGAAACTAACAAGGATAGAATTGCAAGATGAATCTCCAAAGTGATGTGTGCAAAAAATAATAATAAAATTAGTCAGTCCATTTTTCTGGAGAACCTGCCTGTGGCCACAGACGCTGCACTGGGAGCGTCAATGGCTCGGCACAAATCCACGCTGAATCCCAGCCCTGAAGGGTCACCCTCCGCAGTGGAAATCCACGAATACGCTAGAAATCAGACGCTTCCTCTCCGTGGTGGGGAAATCGCAACATTTGGGTATGGAGAGCCTAGAACAATGTGGTTATGTATTTATTCTGTTTTGAAAATGTAGGTTTTATTATTATTCAGGTATGGTGAGACCAGTGGATCAGGAGATGATTGCCACTGAAGAAGTCAGTTTGTTACACTTTCCAAGAGGAGGGGGCATCACATGCAAGGCCAGACGGGGAAGCACCAGGATCAGGTAGGAAGGAGATGTGGGCAAGGGCCACTATTGTGGTTTCCATGGGAAGGAACAGGAGAGGCAGGGTGGCAGGCTTAGGATTGGCTCGTTTCGAAAATTTCAGCAGGCTCTGGGGTATAGGGGCAGGTGGATAGTGGCCCAGAGTGTAACACGGGAGAGGAGGTAGGGGTGGAGTGTAGGCTCTGGATTGTGTAGACTGCGGATGAAAGGCACGCCAAAGGTGAGTTGTTAGCTGTCTCTAGGAATCGGCTATCCCTGCAGGGTCAGCAAGGCCCCAGCATCAGAAACAGAAAATAAAAGGCATCATGAACACATTCCCCAAGTATTCACTGGGCACCTTCCACGTGCCCAGCACTGCCACTGGGCTTGTGGATTCTCAGAAATCGTGTGCACATGCCCTTCATTCCCCCGAGAGAGCGCCACCTTCTCCCCAGGTGTCACGTGTAAACTCACACCGACGAATTAACAATTCAACAACTAAGCATTCAGAAAAATGTACCAATATGCATTCAGCAAATCAGTTTCTCAAACCTAATAAGGTATGGATCCCTTTCAAAGAAAAATATTTCCCACAGATCCTCAGTGTTAACTTCAGTTACATGTTTTTGTAATGTTACTCTGTGTAAGTTAGATCCGTACAACATGAAATTAGTTATAAACTTCTTAGGCCTACAGCTCTTACGGTAAAATCAAAACAGGATTTCAAAATACCAATAACAATATAAAACCAAAGATATTTAAAATTAGTTTCATGTGATAATTGATGATGTTTTACTTAAACTTGATTAATATTATTGGGCACCATCGTGGAAAAATATATTTGAGTGTTTCCTATTTTACTTGTTATTGACATGAATCTTCTGGTTTTGAACATGACGAGTTGCCATTCAAGTCACTGCCATGAGGTCGCTGTCATGGCCACGCTTGATGCAAATGACCTCACTTTTAACTACTGAGGCATGACAGACCAGTCAATTAACAGCAAATGCAAAACTGGGGGAAAGATCTCCATTGGCCTATTTTTAAATCCACTTACCAGTAGTGAAGGGTTTTAAGAAGGTACATAGAAAGGAAGAATCCACAGAACAATTCTGTTACATGGCCAGCACGGTGCTGCCTTCTGCTGTTCCATCTTATCTGCAAAGTACCCACTTACTTCGTTTCCCTCCACTCTTTTTCATGTAAGCAAAGGCTTCTTCAAAATCTTTGCTTACATGGCTTGTCTGGACATCATTTGGCCTTCAGTTAGCCCCACCAAGGCACTGAAATCCCAAAATTAAACTCAAGCAGGTGCATCCAGATATAGCCCTAAGCTTATGCTATTTTAAATCTTATCATTAAAATTCAAACATTCTTGAAAAATTTGAAGATACACCCCAAGGATAAATCTGGGTGTCTCCTTAGGGTCAGGGACCCCATTTGGAGAGAGGCAGCACAGTTTGAATGAAAGAGGGAGATAAATAAAGCTGTTGAGGGGGGAGGGTATAGCTCAATGGTAGAGCATGCACTTAGGGTGCACGAGGGCCTGGGTTCCATCCCCAGTACCTCCATTTGAAAGTAAGTAAATAAATAAATAAGCCAGCCTAATTACCTCCCCCTCCCCCGCCAAAAAAAGAGAATAAAGCTGCTGATGTCATGGGAGGCTTTGAGCAAAGGATGTAGTTGAGCTGGATGAGAAGATGGGCAGGACTCAGAAAGCCAAGGAGGAGGAAGAATGAACCTCCTGGGAGTAGATGCAGAAATCTACCGATCCACCGACATCCCCCAGGGCCGTTCTCCTGCCATCCTGCCCCACCAGCCTTCTTTCAGTGACTCTAATAAATAGAAGAGCTGTCTCTTTTAAGGGTTTTTCTGGCATTGCTTCCCTGGATGCATCTGTCAATACCTTAACTCTTTCCTAAGGCTGGCTCCTTCTCCTCCGTGAGCTCTTAACCGAAATGTTAGTTTTCATCACATAGTTCTTTCACAGCACTCGCTCTTTTCCCTTGAGGTTTGTACTAACTTCCTACTGCTGCTGCCATCAATTACCGCAAACTCAGTGATTAAACAATACAGATTTATCCTCTTATAGTTCCAAAGGTCAGAGGTCCTAAAAGCAAAGAGTTGTGTTCCTTCTGGAGGCTCCAGGGAAGAATCTGTTTTCTTCCCTTTTCTAGTTTCTAGAGGCTGCCTGCATTTCTCAGCCCATGGTCCCCTTCCATCACCAAAGCCAGCAGCATTGCATCCTCCAATCTCTGTTTCTGCATCTGTCATCTCATCGCCTTCTCTGGGTCTAACCCTCCTGCCTCGCTCTTATAAAGACCCCTGTGATGACACTGGGCTCACCCAGATAATCCAGGATAATCTCCCTATCTCAAGAGCCTTAACTAATCACATTTGCAAAGTCCCTTTTGCCATATAAGGTAGTTTATTCACCAGTTCTGGGGATTAGGACACAGACATCTCTGGGGGCTTCTACTCAGCTTACACAAGGCCCTCATTGCAACACATAATCATTTGTTGGTTTCCTTTTTCATTGTCTATCACACATGTCTGTACACATCAGACTGTATATCAGACTGTAAGTTCCATAATAAAAGAACTAAGACTGCATCATGGTGCCAAATGCATAGTAAATGGGCATTAAATATTTAATAAATGAATAAAGGACAAAGGGAAGGTAGGACATAGGAAGGAAGATGGATGGCACGGTCAAGATAGCTACTCAGGAAGGTGGACATGGCTATTCTGTCTCTGACAGATTTCACTAAAATATGGTTGAAAGCAAGCCTATCTTGCTCAAGACACCTTCCTTTCACTGCTCTAGCATAAATATCAGCCCTACAGACGTACTCTAACTGGTCTGCACCTGACCAATCCTCATGCGATGAAAACAAGATGATGTGATTGTCAGAATCATCAGAACCACCAGGCTGGAATTGAGGAGCATTTTCCAAAAAAAAAAAAGAGGTTGTGGGGGTGGGTCCTGCCACTAAACAAGGGGAAAGGGAATGTTGGGCCAACAGAGAACCAGTTCCTGCCAGTCAGCCTCCCACTAAACCATCTCAGGTCTTCTCACCCTCTTTCCTATACTGTGTGTATCTACCATCTCTGTTTTTGTCCTTGCTCTGTTCTGTATCTTTCCAGCTTTTTTTTCCTCTCCTCCAAAGCACATGGTTAATGTATAAAACTGAACTATTTATTTAAATATGTTCTACCTGCCAAATAAAGCTTTGTACTCCTGGCTCTTACTCTTAAAGCAAATGAGGCAGAACATTCTACACTTAAGGATGCAGTGGAAAGAGCCCTTGGTAAGAAGCGTGGGGTCTTGGGGGGTGGAACTAGTTCTCTAACTAACTGTGTTGTAGACAAGTAGCCTAACCCAGACTTGGCTTTAAATTTCTTCCTCGTCTAAGTGATCTCTAAGACTGTGAACATCTGTAAAATCCTATTACACAAAGGTAAAAGAGTAACAAAAATGAGAGGATGTCTATACTCAGGAAGGCGGGTTGCATATAATCTTGGGGATTGTCTTGTTTTGTTTCGTCTTTAGGAATCATTGCTCTTCAATAATAACAGTGATAATAATACTAGCTTACACTTACTGAGCGATTACCATGACCTGGGCACTCTTCTAACTAGTTCATACATCATCAGCTGGCGTGATCCCCATTTAGCGATAACTGAAGCCCAGTGGACCAGAAGCCTCGCCCCCGCATTACAGCCTCCTGACAACAGCCCGTATCCCTGGGAGTGGATCCTCAAATCAGGAGAAATACAGCTGTTTACTGACTTGCCCTGAATGTTGTGCTTGCATCCATCTCATTTGTTTTCACAACAGCCTAGAGGATAAGCATTAGAGCACTTCTCCCCTTGGCTGATAATCAGAAACTTTTTAAAAGAAAATCTGGCACATTAAAGATGGCCACAGATTATCTGCTGCTCTTCTCAGCAGTAAGTAGGAACTACTCCCCTTCCCCTGGGCTCCGAGCTGACCCCATGACTTCCTCTGGCCCATCGCTGGTCACAGAAGTTACACGGGGTCAGTTTTAGGCTTAGGCCTGGTCCTGGAAGCATCTCCTTTTGCGTACTTGGAACCTAGCTGCCATGCTGGAAGGAAGTCCAAGCTAGCCTGCTGGAGAGAAGGGCCACAGGGAGAGGCCCTGGAGGATGAGCCACCAGAGAGAGGCGGGGGAGAAACCTGAGCCACCGAGGGGAGCATTCCAGCCAACACGATCAGCACCAGGCCCCAGATGTGTGAGGGAGGCCTTCTTAAGTGTTCCAGCCACTTAATCTGCCACCTGAATGCGTCCATGTCAGACACCCCAAAGGAGAACTTCTAGTCAATCCTCAAACTCATGAGTAAATGAAATAATAAATCTTTGCTATTTGAAGGCACTAGTTTGGGGGTGGTCTGTTACACAGAATTATACATATGAAACAGGGACAACAAACTCTTGCTCACCTCCTCTCTGTTACACAGGTGCTTTGACCCAGTGAGAGCAATAAATATCAGAGTTACTTAATATAATTTAAGAGACATAACAGATAAGGGAAGCTGTTCTCCCACCAAGTACAAGAGCATTTCGCCTGGAGTCAAATGTCACCGACTTTATGTCCTGCCTGTGCATCCAAACTAGACAGACAGCAACAAAGATGAGTGGACAGACTTGGCCATCTCAGCCATCAAAGCGGACTGACACTCAATCAATCTGGTTGCTGCAGTCGGGATCACAAAGTAAGAAGAAACAGCTGGTTTGTTTCAATACCCAGTCGTCTGCATCCTTCTGTCCCGTAAGGACTTCAGGGCTCCAGCACCCTTAGTCCCACATAATTCTGGGTGATACACAGTGACCCCACAGTCACCCACACACAGTGACTTAGGGTCCACCTTGGTACTTTCAGCTTCTGGAACTGTTCTCAACATGCAAGCCTCTGGATTTAGATCTTTTTGCCTGCTCTGACCTGCATTTTGTGTGTGAGTTCTCCTGACTTCTAGATCTTTGCAGCCAGTTCTGATCTCATCTATCTGAACTTTCAGGTTTAAGATGATCCTTGGTCAAGCCTCCAGCTACCCATGCCCCTGGCATGGCTCAATAATCCCATAAGCATCCTCCGAGCACCTACTAAGGGCACCAGAGATAAAAGAAGCATCAGGCTTGAACCCTGTCTTGCCACCAGGAGCTCCCAAATTGAGAAAGTCCTGTTTTTCCATCTCTCCTAAAGACTACTGGTTTCTACTTAATAGATACCCTGGTAAAGAGAAGGTTATATCCCATACAAGGACATCCAATTTGCAGTGAATCAGAAAACCGTAAAATACACCTGACACTAACATTATTCTGCACAGAAGTCAATCATCTTTTGAGAATTCATGAGACCCTTCAGGATCTCGCAGAGCCTCCGGAATATCATTATGAATATCAGTTATCATTCTGCCTGCAAAGCAGAGAAACGCCAATTAGCAGAGCTTTCCTACTGACAGAAAGCCAGCTAAGCCAGCTCTCACTTAGGGCAGAGAGAGACACTAGCCAAATAGAGTAAATGAGCAGAAATCAGAGTAGGGGAGAGAGTGTACATTTTTTGCAAGGTAAATTTTGAACATTTCAGCACCCAACGTGGGGCCGAGGCAGGGTTGAAGGGCGGTTGGTGTCTCCAGTAAATGATGTGTCACCAGACTCCTTTTTCAGCCTCAGAACTGGGGTTGGACCAGGGGAGGATCCCCTTGCTTTCTTCTTTTGCAACAAAGGCTGCTGACAGTCAGAAAAAGATGAAATCTTTCTCCCCACCTAAACGGGGAGCTGGGGAAGGTAATTACTGGAAGGAGATTAATGCTTCCATGTTAGGAATGACAGAAGCCACTCCAAAGAGGGCCTTACAGCACACAAGGCAAGCAGAACCATTGCCGCTTTGTTAACGGCACCCAGCTGAGTTCTGGAAGTACGTTTCAGAGAAATGTCCAAAATCCAGAGTGAGCAATTAGTCTTCTCCTAGAATTATTGAAGGCCTCTAATTTGTCGAGAAAGGAATCACTGGCTCAAGACTTCACAAGGCTGCTGTAATTAAACTAACAAATTGTAAGTACATTTATCTGGATAAAAGTTATTCATCACCCAAAGGGTGTGACGGCCAGAGTCTACAGCTCCGTGTTGACAGTTCCTCCCATCAGGACCTATTTGCTTCACGCTGTGGGAACAGTGTGCTTAGAAAGGAAGGATTTCACCAGCAACGCCCCTCACTCAGCTTCTGTGTCTCTCCCAACCCTGAATGACAGCTGCGGAGAAGGACTTGAGGTTGCAGGGGAGAGGGAGGTGCCATCCATTTTAATGCCTGCGGCAGCAGGAAATTAAATCTCTATGTAAAGCTCTGTGGCCAGCATAAGATATGAGAAGAAATACCTAAGTGTGGTTATAAACGAGAAAGGTCAAAGAATTATTTTTCTTCTTCATCTTTATGCAATTTATGGGGAAACTGGCATATCATTACTCAAAAAGATAGAAATGAGACCATTACTGTTCCTTCGACTTCGCTGGCGGAGCCAAACTTTGCATTTCAGAGCAGTTCCTCATGGCAGGGGTGAGGGCATTTATGCTGCCGGCTTTACCCAAAGGTGGGAAGAAAAATGATTAAGTCTGGGCACCCTGTCTACATTCCTAGCCAATGAGTCACATGTTATTTAATGATGTCCACAGTGTCACTGGCAAACTCGGAGGCTCTCTTGCTAGTCCATCATCCCCATCATTAAAAAAATATTAAATAAGAGTTTCTCCTTCATGTGTCTTTTAGGTTGACCCAGAGGATTGGACAGCTTCTTCAGAGGTTCAAATTTTCCATCGTTGGTTCCCTGACTCACGGCAGGATATTCTGGGGCCTGCTCACCTTGGGACTAAGAATGGGGAACAGAACCCAACGTCCAGCATCGTAATGGTCAACATTTGCGTACTCAGTCCCAGGTCAGCTGATTAGTCTTAACTCTGGGCTTCCACTGAGATGTGCAGCTCCACCCGAGCTCTCCTGCCCTGTGACTGCAGCCACTCCCCACCACTCCCACACACAAGGGCCCACATGCATGGAGTTACTTCCAGTTGGTTCTTTGGTGTTATGATCTGAAGTGTGTCCTCCCGAAACTTATAAGTTGAAGTCTTAATCCCCAGTATCTTAGAATGTGATTGCGTTTGGAGATTGGGTCTTGAAAGAGGTAAAGTGAGGTCATTCGTGTAGGCCCTACTCCAGTATGACTGGTGTCCTTATAAGAAGAGATTAGGACACAGACATGCACAGGAAAAGCCACATGACGATACCAGCAGAAGATAACCATCTACAAACCAAGAGGAGAGGCCTCAGAAGAAACCAACCCTGCCAGCACCTTGACCTTGGACTTTCAGCCTTCAGAACTGCGAGAAAATAGATGTCTGTTGTTTAAGACACCCAGTTTGTGGTTCTCTGCTATGGAAGCCTGAGCAAACTAATACAACTGGCCCATCCTTCAACATGCCTGATGAGCTCTTGCCCCCTGGAATACAAACTAAGTGAGAAGGTCGTTCCGGCTCCTGGCTCTGAAGGGCAAGCAGATCCAATCAAAGTGGACTGGACAGAACCAGAACTGGGGGGAACGTTCCCAGGTGATTGAGGAACTCGGATCGTCAGCTTCTGCTGCCCATCAGCACCTGCTGGGCCGCTGGAGGGGGTACTGGGAGAGTCAGCAGGACTGAGAGCTGTGATGCGACTGGGTCCCCAGGTGAGCATCACAAACCGTAAACAATGGCTGAAGGACTGAGAAAAGTACTGCGGATAATGTTTGCTAATTGACTGTTTTACAACTTACTATACTCATCAGTATCCACAGTGACACGGTTATCAAAACATTCGAATGAAACCTTGGGCTATACTAATATATGTATAGTGTATGAAACTAAGAAGGGGAAACAGAGTCACGTTCCTTCAGCAATACTTTGCTCAGCTCAGTTCCAAGGACCTCGTTTCAACCAGATCATGAAAAACTAGAGAACAAGCATGGCAAAGTGTTTGAAAAACATGTCACATGAGAAGCAGTTTTTGGAAATAAGTGTTTAGCCTAAAAGTGGGGTGTTGCAAAGGGTAGAACACAGCTGCCTTTAATGCATGAAAGGGCTACCTATGGTTGGGCGATTAGGCTTATTCGTATGACACCTGAGGGAAAAAACTGAGACCAACAAGGACCTACTATATAGCACAGGGAACTATATTCAGTTTCTTATAATAACATACAACAGAAAAGAATCTGAAAAAGACACACACACACACACACACACACACACGTATATGTATAACTGAATCTCTTTGCTGTACACCTGAAACTGACATTGGAAATCAACTACACTTCAAAAAAAAACCAAAATTTAAAAAACAACAACAACAACAACAACAACAACAACAACAACAACAACAACAAAAAACAAGACCAAAAGAAAGACATTACTGAGAGGGACTTGAAGAAGCTTCAACAGTAATAGCCAATAATCCTGGGGCTGACTTCATTTTTTTAGTATGAGTGGATTTTCCTCAAACTAAAAAGTAATTCTGAAGTTAAAAAATCATTCAATGAAGAAATATTTATCAAGCATCTACAATATGCAGAGTTCTGAGCCAACATATGGGGAGGACTCCTGTGGTTTTGTCTGCCCACCATCCCTATTTCTGGGTGAGAATGGCTCCTTCCCTATTTCCACTGCTCCTGGTAAGGTTCTCAGATGACAGTGGCCCAGCTCAAGCCTATATGTACAGTCACAAAGTGGAGCACATGGCCCAGCTGAGCCAATCATAGTACTTCACACCCATGGCAAAAATGAACGCCAAGAAGAATGAATAATCCCAGCAGGTCCCATCGGGTCCACCTCTGAATTACTTTACAGGTGTGGGGAGACACATATGCATACGTTCCGATGTGTAATCACCCACCTGTAACTTTTCCTAAAAGGTTTGCCAAACTGGGAAAATGTGAAACTGTAGTTTTGAGTGGTCATCCTTCTACCAGAAAGACTTGAATGGTAAGGGAAGAAAAAAACAGTCTGACAATATAGTTTGAGTTCCTAAATCCTACCCATGAGTCCCACCACCCCTTTTTTTGACTTTTTTCAGTTTTCTTTTTCCTTTTATTTTGTCTTGAACTGGATTTCTCTTACCTTTACCCAGAAACACAAGTTGGTATTTGTTGAATAAATAAATTGCTTTGCAGGAATCTAAGTAGTGTAAGACATGGACCCCACATCAAAGTTTCTTATAAAATCGGCTCAATAAATCCTTTAAAATTGAGTAGACATATGGATAAACTAACAGACAGGCAGTTGTAGTAGACAGTAGGTGTAGTAAGACTTCAGAGAAAAGAGAAATCTCTGCAAAGTAGCTGCTAGGGATGATTTCAGGGAGGAGGGAGAATTTTAAGATCCCTAAGGACATACAGGAGCTGAAGAGACCAGAGGTGAGCTGGGGGAAAGGAGAGGGGTACCCAGCCCGGGCAGGGGGAACAGGACAAAGGTCCACACAAGCACGTGGAACATTTGCAGCTCAGAGAATAGACCAGCTTCCTCTGGATTTGAGGGCTGATATATAAGATAAACAGAAGACAATGCTGGAAAGAGAACTTGAACCAGATAATAGAATTCAGCAAACACTAGATTAAGCTGTTTGAAGAGTTTCAAGCCACTGAAGACTCTGGAATAGGGAGCGGTGTGATTAAGGCAGAATTTGAAGATGATAAAAGTGTGGGGTGTGAATTGGGGAGCATGGGTGGGGACAGGAAGAGCACTCAGTCCAAGGAAATGATCCCGATGGTGGGAATGAAGACCTGGGGCAACAAAGGCCTAAGAACGGAACCAAAGAGGACTGGAACCCGAGCTCAGTCTCACGATGCCTCTTCAAGACACGCGGCTTTTAGCAGCACACAGAAACCCAAAGGACACACGAGGTGAATTTAGTTTTAGCTTCTTCTGCCCAAGAATAGATAGAATCTTGTTCATTTAGTTGTTGCAGCTGTTGTACCATGAACTCACCCAGATTCCCAAATACATTACCATTTTTAATCAGGAAAAGTCTATAAAGTATATCGGCCTCACTATTATTGGTTCCATGTGCCTTTTCTGAGCAAATACCTAGTAACTTTCCTTGGGACCGTGGAACAAAATCTTAAATATCACTTTGGAATCACTATCTGAGAATGCCAAGTGAATAACCATTATTACCAGACAAAATCCTGGGAACATACTATCTGGACTTCAGGTCTGGGGACTCCATGTCTCGGGAGCTGATTCAGAAAGAAGAGCTTCTGCACTCAGCCATTTAATAAGAAAACATTTGCTGAAGATTTATATAGTGAGTTACACTAAAGTACTATGAAACATTTATAGAGTAAAAAATGCTTTCCAAAACCCATTCATATACTTCATCTGATTTTGCCCTTTCAATAATACACTCAGGCAGACTGAGCTGATAGTATTACTTCAGGGTTTAGGTGAGGAAAATGTCAAGCTCTGAGAAATAAAATGATTTACCCAAAGACTCTCAGTAGGTAGTGTTGAGCCCAGGTTTGGAATTGAGAGTTTTGACCTTGACTCCAGAAGACTTGACTTTACAGCATGACGTAAAGGCAGTGGGCGGGTCAGGGCTCACTGCCAGCACCTCCTGCAGGGCTGGGATGCACCCTCTGTGCACAGAGGATGGAAACAGTAATGGGGAACTAGACAAAGGCAAGTTCCAGCTCTGCCACAAACCAGCTTGTGACCTGGAGCAAGTCGGGTCCTCTCTCTAGACACCAAGAGTAACAGAATGGAGGACACTGCCCGGTGAGTCGACTGGAGGAGAAGGGCTAGAACTAGGGTGTCCACTTGAGAACCACAGGCGTGTTCACCCTAAAAACACCAAGGAGCCCCATGGTGATAACTTACCTCAAAACGAAAGAGTCGGGATGCTGAGGACAGGGTGAGAGGGAAGGGTTGATGTAGGACATCACATGGTGTCTGTCTCTGAGCTAGTCTGCCAGCCATGCTTAGCCTCCTCCAACTCATGCCTGAGTCCAAGGAGAAGATAATAGTAATAAAAGTAACAATAGCAACAACGAGGAAGAAGAGAAAGAAGAGGAAGAGGAGGTGAATTGAGTAAAACTGGACGTGTTATTCAAACCTCTGTACAACAGTGAATACTGGTATGTATGTGACACTGAACAAGTCACCTCCATTTTCTCATGGTAAAAGCGGGCGGCTAGGCTACACACAGCCCTCCTAGGATTGCTGTAGGAATAAATGTGGGATGCAGGAAGCACTTAGTAAAGTGTCTGGAACATGATTCTTATATTTTATATTATTGCTACTAATACGGCTTTACTGCTTTGTAGCCTGGTGACCAAGTACAGCAGAAGTGGTCCCTAGTCAGGGTTTCTAGCAGACAGCTCTTGTGGCCTAGCCAGTATCCCTTTTTCCAATGACAGACCATCTTTTTCCTGTGGGAAACCCATTGTGGTGGTTGGACAGGACCAGCACAACCACCTTCAGCCGCAGGGAAGACATGTAACCATACCTGGCCAGTGAGAGCATTCAATTCCCCTGGCCGTGGTGGTGGGTGCTGGAATGGGCAGGTGACCCCAGCAAAGCCAGTTCAGTCTCCTCCATGAGACTTGAAAGATGGATTCTGGGAGAGAGGGATGGTCTTTCTTTTTCTGGGACTGGGAGCAGAAATTATAATATGGGCGTGGAGCAGCTCTGACAGAAAAGCTTTGAGAGAAAGAAGCCAAGGAGAGTTCAAGTACAGCCTAAAGGAGGAGAGCTGAGTGTTGAAGAACCCCAAAGTCCAGCTGCACAGGACTCTGGATCCATTCTTTGGACTTCTCAGTTAGGGGAGCCAATAAATTCTCTACTGGGCTAAAAGCAACTAAAGTTGGTTTCTGTCACTTGCAACCAAAAGTCCAAACTAACTCAGATTGTTGCTGAGATGGGTTGGAAATCAGTACAGACCTGGCAGCCTGAGAACCAAGACAGACCCTCTTCCATCTGGAACAGAGAAGGCACGATGGAGGACCAAGAGGACTAAGCATACCAGCTGCATTTTGGCCAACTCCATAGCACATGTCACCATAGCAACAAGAGCAGAAGAGGAGGAACTGGGCAGAGTCCAGGTGTCATTTAAAGGACTATCCACTAGAAGCCAAATTAAAAGTACACTGGGTTTCTTTTATTGTCTTTTCCCCATGAAATGCCTCTTACTCTACTCTTTTTAATTTTCTTTCCACATTAGAGGATGCCATTTGACCATGGGATTTGATGTTAACTGTAAAGGAATGAATGAAAGCATTTTCTTCCCTCCCTTCCCTTCCACTCCCCTTGTGAATGATGGAACTGTGTTACTGAAAACTGAAACTTTCTTATCCTGGAGGAAGAAGAAACAAGTTTTGTGTCTGATGATCAAGAGATCTATTGAGCCATTATGCTCTTCAACACATCATCAAGAATTGCGTGGTAGATTTTGCAATTTATAAATGTATCAAATCAACCCACTATACACTATAAACTTATACAATGTTATGTGTCAATTACATCTCAGTAAATCTGGGGAAAGGAAGGAAGGAAGGAAGGAAGAAAACCTTGTGATAGAAAAGAAAGAGGGATGTTGTATGTTGTATGTTGGAAGAATAAAGAAGATTTGGGCTGAAACCAACTAGAGTAGGGAGGAGTACTGGGGCAAAATCCAGAGACTGCCCTGGTTTCTAAGTGCCCTGGAAAGTCAGAGAGAGCAGACAGGGAGACAAACTGCCAGAAGGGACACTAACCAGATGCCTAAAGCCAGGCTGAGCCCAAGACCTGACTCAGGCAACTTAAGCTAGGAACATTCACTAGGTTACTGTTCATGGGTGGACGGGAGCACTGGTGAGCCTGCATCCAGGAGGTCACCAAATGCCTGGGTCTACTGTGAGACGGAGCCAAGCACTGCCCGTACCTCGAGTCAGCAGAGGCTACATAATTTGACCGCTATAAAGATCCTTGCCACAAACTCAACCCTAGAAAACTGCTTGACAGCTCTCTGAGGGGAGGATGTTACGGAAAGGAGTTCCTGTACCTGTATCTTCAGATCATGCTGGGTACCCTAGGGTTTCCTGAGCAGGAAGAGTGGACTGATCATCATTACATGAGTACTGCAAGGAAAAACCCTCACAGGACACCCAACGGGCAATCAGGAATCTGCAGGGAGTCTGCCCATTTATTTCAATTTCTCATTATTCAAGGCAGTAGACTTCAAAATTTTGTTATTGAAAACCCATTCAGTAAAAATTTTGAACATCCACTTTCTAATATTTATATATATATATATACACACACTTATTTATGGATTTATGTACCTGTACCATTGTTCAAATAATGGGTATATTATAAAACACACACCAAAAAATATATTTTTAAAAGATACAATAAAGAAGCAAATAATATTTCTACTAAATATCTTGCTGAGTATATCACTGGCCAATATAAAGCTAAGCAAGATTTGACATTAGTGACAGTGATACAAATTTACATTTTAAATAATCTTGATTTCAGTTTTGGGGGCCAGTCTCTCCTCAGATGATTACATGATAACTATTTCTACCTCATACTGTGTTTGACAAAGAATCTGTGCTAAAAGTCGAAGTGGTAGCTCCACCATCTGTCCATGTTTTTTGTGCATGTTAAATGAGATAAAACCAAGAAAAACAAATTGAAAATCCATTTAATCAAGCAAGGGTACGGAAAAATACACTAGAAACAAGCAACGGGGCGCAGTCTTAATGGTCAGCATCCACTTCTGGTAGAGCGTCCACGCAGCCCTCAGGAGATCTCGATTCCTGTGTCCACACACCACACTGACCAAGATCAGGGTGAGATCAGGGTGCAATGTCATTCCATAGATAAGTGCCAGTAAATGTTCTGCTTGCTTTCCAGATCATAAAGAAATAAAAGAGAAATTCTACCATTTTTCCATTAGCCCTGTGGCTCATTTGCCACAGACCCCACTACAGAGATGACTAACCCAGACTATGGCAGTGCCATGCCCCCTCCCCGCAGCTTAAGAAACACAGCTTCCATCAGCAAATCCTTCCATAGAACCTCCCAGATAAAGTCCAGACTCCCCAGCATGGCCCAGGAACCTCTGTGCCAGATCGCTGTACCTTTCCACCGTTATCCCTTTCTCCTTCTCCCACATAAACTAACTCTATGGCCAACGTCTGCAGGCGCTTCCCTAACAAACCAGATTCTTTTAGGTCTTTGCAATTGCTCTTTTCTCTGCCAGGAATGTCTCCCTTTAAGTTTACCCTCTGCAAATCTTCAACTCATCCTTCCAACTCTGAGTCCTATGTTACCCGCTCTGGAATCCACGGAATAGCCTCCATCAACTCAAGATGAGGACAGTCACATCTTATTCTTTACCCAGGAAATAATTTAAGCACTCATTTTTCTCTTGGGACTTCCCCACATCTCTTCAATTTTTTTCTAAGAAATCAATGGGGCTTACTTCATCCCAGAAGGGTCAATCCACTGCCAAAGCCCTGCAGGGAGCATCGGAGTCCTATCCCACCACTACTGCCACCTCTCCTTCCCACGCCGTATCTCGGAAGCCTTGGGTACTTGTTCACTCTGTGCACATCTCACATCACTTGTCCCCTGAACACAGCCCCATGGAACTTGTCCACTCTGCCGTGATGCTCTAGCTGGTCCAAGTCCCTTTACAGGCCATGCACTTGGACTCCAGGAAACATTCTTTTTAGGTCCACGCCCCTACATCCATCCATTGTCCCCAAATCTCAAATCCTTAAAAGGTGCTGGGTTCCTAAAAGCTTCCAGCTTCAGTAATACCCTGGGCCAAACCACAACCCCATCAGAAACACTTGGCCCTTTGGGTTTAAACCTAATCACAAGTGCAGACAATTCCTTTCCCTGAAGTAATTTTTTTTAAGGGATCTGTTATCCATTCCTGCATCTATCACTGGTTTCCTGTCTACTCTTACCAAGCTGATCATTGCCTCCATGACCTCAACTTTGCAATCCAAGGATTGAGGCAGCTGCTAAGCCACTCCAAGAAACATGGGTCTTGCTACACCTTTACTTCAGAGCCCTCAATAGCTGCATTTAGTTCCACCTGTACTGAGAAGAGATGGCAGCTTACTGGACGAAAGGAAAAGAAAAGCTAATCTCCAAGAGCCCACCAGTCTCCAGCTCGCGTATGTTGTCTTCCCTGAGCACCCTCAACATGCAGCCACAAAGAGTCAGACACTGTCTCTTCCATGTGGCCACTGCCCTGGCTTCATAGGTCATGCTATGCACTGAATTGTGCCCCCAAAGGAACTCACATGCTGAAGTCTTCATCCCAGTACCTCAGAGGGCGACCACACATGGAGACAGAGTCTTTAAAGAGGCAGTTAATTTAAAACGAGGTCATTAGGGTAGACCCTAATCCAATATGGCTAGTGTCCTTATAAGAAGAAGTTTGGACACAGACACAGAGGGAGGACAATGTGAAGACATAGGGAGAAGACAGCCATCTCCAAGCCAAGGATAAAGGCCTCAGAAGAAACCAACACTGCCAACCCCTTGGTCTCAGATCTCTAGCCTCCAGACCATGAGGGAAAATCTCTATTGTTTAAGCCACCCCGTCTGTGGTACCTTGTTACTGCAGCCTTAGCAAACTAATACAGATTGATCTCTCTATTAGGTAGCAAACACCCTGTCACTGGTCTTATTCATCTTTGTAATTTACAGGGCCTCGCAGAGTCCCTGGGTCTATTCTAAGTGCTCCTATGTGCTGGATGATGAGAGGAGAGAAAGATGGGGGAGGTGGCAGGGAAGGTGGGATGCTGGGGGCTGGAAATTGCCACTTTCTAGTCTGCCTTCTGAGTTTCCTAAGCTGTGTTCTATTCATGCCAAAAGGAATCACTTGGCAATTTATGTCATCATTTTTCCTCTTCTTTGGCTTCTTCTAACCAAGCTTATATAAATCATGGGTGAGCCAGAACACGTGGAGGGATTACTGTGGGCAGAGAACTGTGGTAAGAACAACAACAGGGTGGAGCAGTGCCTGTCCAGTAGGAATACAAAGTGTGCCACATACACAATTCCAAATTTTCTAGTAGCCACATTAAAAAAAACTTAGATAAGTAAAATTAATTTTAATAATGTATGTTTAACCCAATATGTCTAAAGCACGATCAGCTCAACATGTAATCAATATTTTTAAATATTAATGAGATATTTTACATTCTTTTTTTGGCACCAAGTCTTCAAAATCGATTATGTATTTTACACTCACAGCAAATTCTGGGCTGTAATTCTGAGTAATCACATTTCAAGTGCTCACTACCCACATGTGGCTGGTGGCTACTGTATTGAGCAGCAGTGGAGAGCAAAAGGTTAATGACACAGACTTTGGAATCAGATGGACAAGGTTTGTATCCTGATCCGTCACTGACTAACTTGACCTCTCTGCGCCTCAGTTTCTGCATCTCTCAAGTACTTGCTGGGGCTAAAGTAAGGATCTAACAAAATAATCCAAGTAAGCCCTCAGCACGGTGTCTGACATGGCAGCATCCTGGTCACCACGTGCCAGCCTCCATGCTATGTAATTTACATGGTTATTATGCAGTAAACTGCAGTGGTTATTATTCCCAGTGATTAGTGCTAAGGTGACAAGAGCTGAAGCACTTTCTCCAACAGATGTGAGATGAATAACCTCCCTGCAGCTCAATTTTTCAACCTATGAAATGGGAATAACAAATGAATCTACCACTCATGTTAAACATGACCTCCCTACTTAAGTGGTATGATGCTGCAAAAGATTCATGTTAGTTTGGGAGTCTTCAGCTTACAAGGCTGGACCACAGCAACAGAGACAAAAGTTACAGCCTTCTCTTCTTTGCATGTACTTTCTCATTAGCTCACAGCAATACACCCCGAGGCAGAGAAATTGCTCTAGTCATTTAAATCCCTGAACTGATCTGAATCCTCTGGTGTTCATTTTCTTTTTTTTTTGAGAGAGAGAGCACTTTTCCAAAATCCATTCAGTCACTATTTCTAAATTATGAGTGCATAAAAAGAGATACACCTTTTTTTGAGGTCTCATAACTCACCCTCACATAACACAGGTGATAAATGCAAGCAGGAGGCTCCCTGTTAAAATATGTGTAATAGATATATTACTGTATCTACTGTATATTTTCATTTTGGCAGGCAATGAGCTCTCCTTCACCTTATGGTAATAAATTATATAACCTCAGTGATAAAAGAGCATTAAATAACAGGACACAAATAAATCATCATAATGGTATTTTGTGCTTTGTAACTATTTTACATTTTAGATCTCAAAGTCCTTTACAAACACAAATTAATTAGCTTCAGCACTATATGAGTTTTTCCCATCTCATACAGTGGCATACTTGACAAACAAAAATTGCATATATTCAAGGCATAAAACACGATGCTTTAATATATGTAGACATTGTGAAATGATTACTACGATCAAGCTAATTAACATATCCATCATCTCACATAGTTATGGTTTGGTTTTTTTTTTTACAGTGAGAACACTTAAGATCTATTCTCTTAGCAAATTTAAAGTATAAAATACATTTTCAGTTACAGTCACCATGCTGTATACTGTATCTCCAGAATTTATTCAATCCACGAGTAAATCTTTGTATCCTTTAATAAAAATCTCTTATTTCCACCAACTCCTTGGCCCCAGCAACCACCATTCTACTCTCTATTTTTATGAGTTTGACTATTTTAGATTCCACATATAAGTTAGCTCAGGCAGTGTTGGTCTTTCTGTGTCTGGCTTATTTAACTTAGCATAATGCCCTCCAGGTTCACCCATGGTGTCACAAATGGTAGGATTTCTTTCTTTTTTAAAGCTGAATAATATTCCTCTGTGTGTGTGTGTGTGTGTGATTTGTTTTTAATCTATTCACCTGTTGATGGATAGACACTTAGGTTGTTTCCACATCTCTGCTATTGTGCTTTAAAGCTAAAATAAGTCTCTTATAAATATTGTTGTATTTTGTTTTCTAATCCATTCAGTCTCTGTGTCTTTTGATTGATGAATTTAATCTATTTACATTTAAAGTCATTGATAGATAAGGACCTACTCTGCCCATTCTGTTTATTGCTTTCTGACTGTTTAATAGCTCCTTTTTTTTTTCTTTCTTCCTCTCTTGCTGTCTTCCTTTGTGATTAGATTATTTTTTGGTAGTGATATGCTCTGATTCACTTGTCTTTACATTTTATGTATCTTCTAGGGGTTTTTAATTTTGTGATTTGAATGAGGCTTACATAAAACACAACAGCCAATTTTCAGCTGATAACAACTTAACTTCGATTGTCTACAAAAGTTCTGCATTTTTCCTCCTCCCGCCGAATTTTCTGTTATTGATGTCACAATTTACATCTTTTTTATATTGTGTATCCATTAACAACTGTGGGTGTTACAGCTATTTTAAATATTTGTCTTTTAACTTTAATACTTGAGTTAAAAGTGATTCATGCACCACCATTACAGTATTAGATTATTCTGAATTTGACTATAAACTTACATATACTAGTAAGTTTTATATGTTCATATTTTTTAAGAGTGATTTATTTGTTTATTTAGGTTGGGAGGGCTGGGTAATTAGGTTGATTTATTTCTTTATTTTTAGAGGTACTGGGGATTGAACCCAAGACCTCATGCATGCTAAGCATGCACTCTACCACTTGAGTTAAACCCTTCTCCCCGCTACTTTCATATGTTTTCATGTTACTAGTTAGTGTCTTTTCATTTCAACTTGAAAAACTCCCTTTAGCATTTCTTATAAGGCAGGTCTAGGGGTGATAAATACCTTTAACTTTTTTTTGTCTGAGAAAGTCTTATCTCACCTTCACTGGTGAAGGTCAGCCATGTGGAAAGTACCACCAGGGCCCCCAGTGGCCTGCTCTGTAAAAGACGGCCACGTCTGCTCTGCAGAAGACTCCAGAAGTGCTTGCCACCTCAACAGCTCTTAGTGCTACCACAGGTCCCCTTCAGCTTTCACTACAGAGGATCCTACAATGTTTGCCACCCTAGATGCTAGCAGCCCACTCCACAAACGGCTCCAGTAGCTTTCACCACTGAGGAACCCGACAGTCATCGCAGCCATTATGGACCCAGATAGCTTTCACCACTGAAGGTGTCACAGCTTTCACATTTGTGAACTACATCTGCCTGAGCCACCACCCTTCCCCACCCCTCGGAAGCCACCCCAGTCAGTAGATTCACAAGGGAAAGAGAAAGGAATTAAACTAAATCACTATTTTTTTTAATCAAATAACAAAAAGAAGACAGCAAGAGAAGAAGAGTGGAACAAACAGGCAGAAAAAAAATTAACAAAACAGCAATAGTAAGTTCTTATCTACCAATAAGTACTTTAAATGTAAATGGATTAAACTCTCTAATCAGAAACATAGTTAAAATGACATAGAGTCGCTGAATGGATTTAAAAAAAAAAAGAGGCAGTGATATATAGTTTATAGGAGATTCACTTTAGCTACAAAGACACATCTATGCTCAAAGTGAAGACACAGAAAAAAGTATTCCATGCAAGTGGTAACCAAAAGAGAGCAGGGGTGGCTCTACTTATAACAGGAAAAATAAACTTTAAGTCAAATACTGCCACTAAAAACAAAGAACATCATTATATAATGATAAAAGAGTCAATTCAACAGGAAGATATAACAATTATAAATACATATGCACCCAACCCCAGAGTATCTAAATATATAAAATAAATATTGATAGATCCGAAGGAAAAATAGAGAATTAAAAAATAGAAAAAAATCAATAAAACTGAGATACACACAATCAATAAAGCTTTAGTTAGACTAAGAAGAGAAAAAGAGAGAGGAGACTCAAATAAAATAAAAAATGAAGAAGACATTACAATGGATAACACAGAAATTAAAAAGATCATAAGAGACTATTATGAACAATTATATGCCAATAAATTGGATAACCTGAAAGAAATGGATAAATTTCTAGAAACATACAACTTACCAAGAATAAATCAAGAAAAAAATAGAAAAACTGAACAGGGCAGAAATGAACAAGAAGATTGAAACAGTAATCAGAACCTTTCCAACAACAACAAAAAAAGTCCAGGACCAAGTGGCCTCACAAGTGAATTTTATCAAACATTCAAAGAAGAACTAATATCAACCTTTCTTAAACTTTTCCATAAAATAGAAGAAAGAACACTTCCAAACTCATTTTACAGGACCAACATCACCCTGATTTGAAAGCCAGACAAAGGCAACACAAGGAAAGAAATCTATGGGTAATATTCCTGATAAACACCAATGCAAAAATCCTCAATAAAGTCCTAGAAAACTAAATTTAATGGCACATTAAATGGGCCGTACACTATGACCAAGGGGAATTTATCCCCAGGATGCAAGGATGTTCCAACATGTGAAAATCAATGCTCCACACTACAGTAACAGAATGAAAGACCAAAACCACATCATCATTTCAGTAAGTGCAGAAAAGGCATTTGACAAAAGTCAACATCCTTACACAACAAAAACTCTTAACGAAATAGGTATAGAAGGAATATACGTCAGCCATATATGAAAAACCCAAAGCTAACGTCATGATCAATGAGGGGAAACTGAAAGCTTTTCCTCTAAGAGCTGGAACATCACACTGGAAGTCCTATTCAGAGCAGTCAGACAAGAAAAAGAAGTAAAAGGCATCTAGATTGGAAGGGACGAAGTAAAACTATCTCTGTTTGTAGATAACATATTTATATACATAGAGACACACACACACACAATTGTTAGAACTAATAAATTTAGTAAAGTTGCAGGATCAAATTCAATGTATAAAAATCAGTGGCATCATTATACACTAACAACAAACTATCCAAAAGAGAAATTAAGAAAACAATTTCACATTAGCAACAAAAACAATGAAATACTTGGAACTAATGTAAACAAAGAAGTGAAAGACTTGTACTAAAAATTATAGAACATTGATGAAGGAAAATTTTAAATACACAAATAGAAGGACATTTCACGTTCATGGATTAGAAGAAGTAATATTGTTTAAATGTTCATACTACCCAAAGTGATCTGCAGATTCAATGCAATCTCTATCAAAATTCCAATGAAATATTTTACATAATCAGAGAAAACAATCCTAAAATTCATATGGAATCACAAAAGACCCCAAGTTGCCAAGCACTCTTGAGCAAGAACAAAGCTGGAGGCATCACATTTTCTGGTTTCAAATTACATTACAAACCTACAGTCATCAAAACAGTATGGTACTGGCATAAAAACAGACATACAGGCCAATGAAACAGAATAGAAAACCCAGAAATAAACCCAAGCATTTACTGTCAACTAATCTTTGGCAAGGGTGCCAAGAACACACAATGGAAAAAGGATAGTCTCTTCAACAAATGGTGATGGAAAACTGGAAATCAACATACAAAAGAATGAAACTGGACCCTTATCTCATACCATATACAAAAAAATCAACTCAAAATGGATTAAGAGCTTAAATGTAAAACTTGAAACCATAAAACTCCTAGAAAAAACTGTAAGAGAAAATCTTCTTGACATTGGCCTTGGCAATAATTTTTCTGGATATGATACCAAAAGCACAGGGAACAAAAACAAAAACAGGTAAGTGAGATCAACTAGATCAAACTAAAAGCTTCTGCACAATGAAGGAAACAACAAGGTGAAAAGGCAATCTATGAAATCGGAGAACACTTGCAAACTATCTATCCAATGAATGGTTAATCCAAAATATATAAGAAATTCATACAAGTCAATATCAAAAATACACATAACTCAATTTTTTAAATGGGCAAGGGATCTAAACAGACGCTTCTCAAATGAATAAATTCAAATTGCTATCAGATACATGAAAAAATGTTCAGCATCTCTAATCATCAGGGAGATGTTAATCAAAACCACAGTAAGATATCATCTCACACATGTTGGGATGACTAGTATCAAAAAGAGACTAGATAACAAATGCTAGGGAGGATTTGGAGAAAAGAGAATCCTTGTACGTTGTTGATGGAAACATATATTAGTGCAGTCATTATGGAAAACAGTATGGCACTTCCTCAAAAAATTAAAAATAGAACTACCGTATGATTCAGCAATCCTTCTGGTCATATAGCCAAGGGAAGTGAAATCATTATCTCAAAGAGCTGTCTGCACTCTTATGTTCACTGCAGCATAATGGACAATAGCCCAGATATGGAATCAACCTAAATGTCCTTCAACAGATGAATAAAGAAAATGTTACAGAGAGAGAGAATATTATTCACCCTTAAAAAAGAAAGAAATCCTGTTATTTGCAACAACATAGATGAGCCTACAGGACGTTATGCTAAGCAAAATAAGCCAGACAGAGAAAGACAAACACTGCAAGATCTCATTTACATGTGGATCTAAATCTAAATCTAAAATACACAAACTCACTGAAGCAGAGAGTAGGGTGGTTGCCAGAGGCTGAGGGGAGGGAGAAAAGGGTGTTTATTCATCAAAGGATACAAAGTTTCAGTAATAGAAGATGAGCAAGTTATAGAGATCCAATGTACAACATGGTGATAATAGTTAACAATATTATATTATATACTTGAAATTTGCTAAGGAGATAGATCCTAGATCTTCTCAACATACACACACAAAATAGTAACTATGTCGAGTGATGGGTATGTGAAATTAGCTTGATTGTGATGATCTTTTCACAATTTATACATATATCAAAACATCAGGTTGTATACCTTAAATATATACAACATTTATATGTCAAAATCTCAATAAAGGTGTTTTTAAAAAGAGCTATTGCAGCTTAATAATAAAAAGACAAATAACCCAATTTTTTTCATGGACAAAGGATCTTAACAGAAATTTCTCCAAAGAAGATAACAAATGGACAGTAAGTCCATGAAAAGATGCTCAACATTATAAACCACTGGAAAATGCATTTCAAAACTGCAACGAGATACCACTCCACACGAACTATGATGGCTAAAATTTTTTTTTAAGGCAGCTAATAATAAGGAAGGATGTAAAGAAATTTGAATCTTCATACACTGTGGGTAGGAAGGTAAATAGTTCAGGCACTTTGGAAAACAATCTGGCAATCCCTCAAAATGTTAAACATAGTGTTACCATGTGACTCAGCAACTCCACTCCTCCATGTGTACCTAAGAAAATAAAAACAGGTGTACACATAAAAACCTGCATGTAAGTGTTCACAGCATTTTTCATAATAGCCAAAAAATAGAAACAACCTAAACATCTATCAACTGATGAACACATAAACAAAATGTGGTTTACCCATACTATGAATATTATCCAGAAATAAAAAGGGCTGAAGCACTATTTCGTTCTAACTTGGATGAATGACCCTTGAAAATGTTATGCTAAGTTAAAGAAGCCAGTCCCAAAAGACCCCATGATGTTTGATTCCATATGAAAAGTCCAGAAGAGGCAAAGCTATAGAGACAGAAAGTGGTTGCCTAGGATGGAAGGGGTAGGGGGTAGGGAACGGGATATGATTTTTAATAAGAACTGTTTCTTTTTGGCATGATGAAAATGTTCTAAAATTGACTGTGAATACACTAAAAATCATTGATTAGTGAATAGTGTGGTATGTGACTTATATCTCAATAAAGTTGTTATTAAAAAAAAGATGATGTTAAATGCAATGAGCTTTATCTAAAAAGAGAAAGGGAACATTAGTGGAAAAATTAGTAAAATCTGAATTAAGTCTGTAGTTTCATTAATAGTAGTATAACAATATTGGTTTCTTAGTTTTAACAAATGTATCATGGCAATGTAAATTGGTAGCAATAGCAGAAAATGGGAAAGGGGTATACAAGAACTCTCTGTGCTATCTTTACAAACTTTCTGTAAATCTAAAATTATTCCAAGATTTAAAAATTAGTTCTAAAATGTTAAGCAACACAGCGCACACACACACACAGAGAATGGCAACTTCATTATAACAGCATTCAAATAACATTTACAAACACAGGAAATACTTTCTTTTAGACAGTATGAATCAGGCAGCATTTAAAGACATCTCATGCATCAAGGAGCTGTGTTTCTAGAGTAGAAAGGTGTGATAAATGACTGTATATGATTAGGATCTAGGTAGGTAAAATAGCATGTCACTCCTAAAAATGACTATTCATTCACAAGCAGAGCACACAAATTTGTCTTTGTCATAATAGAACACTTGGTTAAGACACTGTCCAAAATGATATGTGCTAGGACCTAGGGCAGGCCATCTAACCCCTTCATTTCTCAGGTTCCTCCCTGGTCGCATGGAGACAATCACATCTCTCACACTATGTTGGGAGGGTTAAGTGACATAACCCTTGTAGGTATCTGGCAGTATCTGGAAATACTTTTTGTTGCCACAAACTGAGGGATGGGGTGTTACTGGCATCTAATGAGCAGAGACCAAGGATGCTGCAGAACATCCTACCACGCACAGGACAGCCCCCCAGAACAAAGAATCATCCTGCCCCAAATGTCAACAGTGCCGAGGCAGAGAAACTTTAATGTAGAACTATCCAACACGGTGCCTGGTGCAGGGACTGCACCCTATGCCGTTAGCTGCCATACTGTCATCATCACTGTTGTAAAGTAACACCAGAAGAGGCCTGAACACATTGGTACCTGGGTGTATCTTTTTTCACCCTTTTAACGGGTGTTTAAATTGGCCTAGACGCAGTGTGTACTGCAGCTGGGATGACTAGCTTTGCTGAGTGTGCCTTCAGAAAGTAAGAGGTGTTATCTTTCTCCCTTTGCGTACACTCTGAGCTGCTCTTTCCTTCCCCTCCGCTGTCATTTCTTATTTCCACTTTGTAGCTGCATTAATTAACCCTGGAAAGGGTTTTGGGTACCCGTTGATAGAAAGGACGTTTGCCTTCAAAGATAAAGCTGTATCATTATCTAGCCTCCACCGCACACACGGGAGAACAGCTTTTGGAAAGAGCCGCTCTGGGCAACGGGCAGCAAATTATCCATTGTTAACCTTGGGCTGCCTTTTAAAAGAAAACATTCTGAAAGGAAAGAAAAGCAAAGACAAAACAAACAGTAAGCAGATAAGTTTTGTACCCACTAGCAGGACTCAAATTTAAGCTGCTGAGTTAGGACCCAATCAGTGAATCAACAACCACACTGAAGCTGTGTGGAAGTATAGGTATCTACTCAATTTACCCCACTTTCTATCAAGAGATGCCTTTTTCTATAAAACAGCAAATCTTACAAGCAAAATTGCCACCTTCTCAGAAAAAAAAAAAATAGAGCCCTGTGGACAATAAATGAAAACAAATACTTTTATAATCTTAAGAGAATATTTCCATCTCTTGTTCTCTGCTTACTTCTTTCACAATCCACAACACAGACCAGCCTGCAGGGCTTGTACCTGTGAATGTTGATTAGATGATTTTCCCCAGAGACAGGGGGCAGGAGTAACACACCCTAGGTTTTAAGGACAAGCCATGGGATCACTTGGGTGTCAGTGCCACTTTTAATTCTGGAACAAATGGCTTTTCTACAGTGAGCTCGCCACATCGTTCTTCCTTTTTGGTTTCGTGAGCAGATGATCTTTAGAAAGAGGCCAACCCCACCCCTCATCCCTAGGTAAAAAGGGTTTCCTAAAAGTATTTCTGTTTTTTCCCCAGGGGAGATATCTGATAAACCTGGAAAGAGGAGCCCAGAAATCCAACTCCTGATTGGGAAACATAAAGAGGGGGTAGCGGTGGTATCTGAAAGAGGAAGCCAATCCCAAGGTGGGAAATTATCTCTTGAATTGAAAAGTTTAGGTAGAGGGGGAGGGTATAGCTCAAGTGGTAGAGTACATGCTTAGCATGCGTGAGGTTCAGAGTTCAATTCCTAGTACCTTCATTTAAAAAAAAATTAATAAATAAATCTAACTACCTCCCCCAACTAAATAAATAGATTTTTTAAAAAAATAGTCTACACAAGTGCTTTCCCATCAGAGTTGAGGGAACACCAGTGGCAAAGGATGGGATTCACCCTATCAAGATGGTCACCGAGCAGAGCTAGCCAAACAGTGAAGGGTCCTCTGTTTCTGGGACAAAAGCAGAATAGAACTCCACCCAGCATGATCATTTAGTACCTGCATCTCTCATTTCTCCCCCCATTCTCAGCTGTCCTTTCCTCTGTTCCAGTCTGAGTCCTCTTCCTGGGCCCACAGGAAGCCTTCCATAGCCATCTCAGCTCAGCGCAGATGACTGAGCCCTGCCTCTCCCCAGCATCCACGACATTATTCTCATTGATTATATTGGAAGTTAATTATATTTGATTTAGCAGCGGCTTGTAGACTGATCAGTACTGTTCTCTGATGCTTTCTTGTCAGGAAAACTTGTCTTCCCACACATTTCCAGGTCAAGGATTCTCTCTTAACCTTTTCCTTGTTGTTCTCTAGAGAACAGCACAAGCTAAAACACTGAACGCTTGATCAACCAGATTGAAGTAAATGAATCCGGGGTCACATAACCTGGACTTGTCCTTTGTCATTCTCTTATACTTGGCATAGGTGTGGGAATGAGTGTGCACAGATGTGCTCTGTGGGGACCAAGGAGGAGACACAATTTTCCAACTGGAGTCACAAACCCAAGAAACTGTCAGATTTCCATACCAAGAAGAAGCTCTGCCAGTAAGGCCCCTCCCCTGGACATGAGATGGTGACTGATTATCAAAGGAAGACAAAGGACCCAGGAGAGGGGAGGAAGAAATTAAAGGAAGCTGCCTCCCTCCATCTGAACTCAAGAGGGAGGCTGGACACATGAAGGCAATGGCTCTAAAACCAGGGCCCACCGGGCAGCTGTCTCAGAATCACCACAGCACTGGACTGTAAATGTAACTGAGCAGGACCCTGGGGGTGGGGGGGGCTTCCAAGGTCAGACCCCTCCACCCCGTCCTCTGCTGCAGCTCCTCTCTGAAGCACCCAGATGATAGTATCTCATGTATATTTCCTGAGTTTTTCAGACACTTAAAACCACCACCAAAGGGAAGAAATTAACTACCTGATGATCAAGGGCACACTGCCCCTAGACCTTCTGGCACCTGGGGGTTGACCGCCCAGTTACCTCCACATCAACCAATCAGAGGACTGTGCATGAGCTGATCACATGAGAGACTCCCCCTCCCTTACCTGGCCTTTACATAAGCCTTGCTAAAATCCTTTGGGGAGTTCAGGGTTTTCTTAGGCATGAGCCACCCCATCCTCCTTGCTTGGCCCTGCAGTAAACCTTTCTCTGCTCCAAACTTCTATGTTTCATTTTGTTTGGCCTCTTGGTGCGCAGGCACACGAACTTGCCTTCAGTAACATAAAGATGGTCCTAGGCCCACTTCAGACCCACTTATTCAAAATCTCTGGAAGACAGAACCCCAGAATGTCCCTAATGAGTCTTATAATTGTAGGAGATCAGAAAAGACGCAGGGAGGACAAGCCTGGAAGACAGGAGGCCTCCCCTGAGTAGCTGAGCACGTCCCCTCACCTCTCAAGGTCTCAGTTCTGCTTCACAGCTCAGACATGCTAATCTGCAGTCTTTCCTGTTTCTTCTTAATAATCTTACTGTGTAAAGTTGCCATCAAAACCTCAGCTCTGCACAAAGATGTTTGGGTGTTTAAGTGGCCTCTTTCTGGCTACACTACAAACGATACAGTCCAAACCTAGCAAAAGGTACACCGCAAGCAAGATGCTCAACATTAGTAATCATCAGGGAAACGCAAACCAAAACCACAGTGAGATACCACCTCGCACCCATTAGGATGACTACGATTAAAAAAAAAAAAAGGAAAAAAAGAGAAGAAAGAAGGGAAAGAATAGGGAGGCGAGTGGAGGGAGAAAGGAAGGAAGGAAGAATAAGGTTAGCCAGGATGTGGAGAAATTGGAATCCCTACCTACTGCTGGTAGAAATATAAAACAGCACAGCCATTATGGAAAATAGTAAGGCACTTCCTCAAAAAATTAAAGAGAATTACCACGTGATCCAGCAATTCCACTTCCAGGTATATTCCCAGAAGAATTAAAAGCAGGCACTTCAAGAGATATTTGTACCCCCATATTCACAGCCGTATGATTCACACCAGCTGAAGATGAAAGCAACACAAGTGTCCATCAGCAGATGATTGGATAAACAAAGTGTGGTCTATACATACAGTGCAATAATGTTTGACCTTTAAAAGGAGGGAAACTCTGACACACGCTACAACTTGCATGAACCTTGAGGATATCATGCTGAGTGAAATAAGCCAGATACCAAAAGATAAATACTTTGATCCGACTTAGACAATTAACTGTGCAGTTTAAATGCAACGTGTGGAATTCAGGTGCTTAAAAAGTAGTCAGATTCATAGAGACAAAGTAGAATGGTGGTTGCCAGGAACTGCCAGGAGGGAAGAATGGAGAGTCACTGTTTGATGGGTACAGAGTTTCTGTTTTACAAGATGCAGAGTTCTGTAGATAGATGGTGGTGATAACAGCACAACAATGTAAATTACTTAATGCTATTCAGCTGCGCACTTACAAATGGTTAAGATGGTCAATGCTATGTTATGCATAGTTTACCACAATTTAAAAAAAATTTTAAAGGCAGACCACAAGAAAGGGCTAAATGTTAGTTGCCTGGAGGTGGGAGGATAAATATTAGGGGTGAGTGTTCACTTCCCCATGAATGATGCAAAATCTGGCTGAACCCAGATCACACTGCTGTCCTCACACCACCATCACACCTGCAGGATGGAGACCGACCTCCCTCCGTGTTTCCTGTCACTTCCTTCAGTCCTATGTTTGTGAGTTATCTTCAGTCACAGGAAGTAAATACTCTTCACTTCACATTTGTGTATGTGTGTGTGTTGGGCGAGGGGGGAAGGAGACACAGCTGACCCTCACTAGCCCTGTGTCCTTCAAAAGTATCACACCGCATGGAGATGGCACTGGGATGGAATCACCCCTCCACTCTCTCAAACCCAGACACTGTGTTTAGCAGTGAGCACCCAGGTATAGCCACAGCCCCCTGGTTTTTAGTTAACCTCTTAGCCCACCCAAGTTAAGAGGTCAATTTATTTAGACCCAAAGGAGACGGTGATACGCCTGTTTAATTAAGACATTTTATCTATTACCTCCCTTAAGTTTATCGTTGTTGGAAAGAGCTTGATTTAATCACTGTTTCCCAAATCACAACCCAGCAAGGACTTCAATTGTTACAGACACCTAAGCCCACAAGAGAAGAGGAAAAAAAATCTATAAATCTATAGTGACCAATTCGGAGTGAGGTTGGTTAGCAAAGAAGGAAAGGGATTCAATTAAATTAGGCAGCAGATTAATAAAGGGTTTTATTACCATTCGCTCCGGGGCTCTTCTGTTTCACAGCTTCGGAAGTCCAGGCCTTGCTGCTTTATTTCCGCATGGTTTCTGAGCACTGGAGACAACGCTTAGAGCCTTCTTAAACACCAGTATCCCACAGCTCCAAGGGCCACAAGAGGTTATCTTGAAGATGAGAAAGTAAAGCCTGGGGACAGTGAGCAACTTGCCAAAAGGCCAGGTGCACTCATGGATGGTGAGGGGCCAAAATTCAGGCCGCCAACCTTCAGCCCAAAGCTCTTTCTACTGCTGGCCCCAGCCCCCCTCTGCCCACAAGTCATGTGCGTGTGCTCCAATCTCCCACCATCCTCTGCGAATCAGAACTCTGCGGTCGGACCTCGCAGCAGGTGCCATCACTTAATCAACCATTTTCCACGAATGTCTTCACACCCCTCAGTCCAGCTGCATGTTCCTGGGTGTTTCCAGCAGGGACTCACAGGCCATCTCTCAAGTAAGGCAGACCTTTCTCCAGGGTCACCTTAGGAACCAGACCCCACAGAGACGAGCCCTTTCTTCTAAGAAGACAGAAACAAGGATTTCTTTTCCCACTTTGAGCAGGGGAAAGAAGGTTGCCTGAAGAGAATGCCCCGGGCAGTGTTGAAATACTAGCCTGTGAGGCCAGCAGCACTGTCACAGAGCTGAATAAGCAGGGCAGGGACCACACGCCTCCCCGTAACTCCGGAGGCATCTCTGGGCAGCAGGGCAGATACCTGAAGGGAAGCTGGTGGTGTCACATGAACGCGTCCTCAGCATCTCCACCCATCAGCACCAAGTAATTGCTTTTCTAGGCTTCATTTCAAAAGAGTAAATATCTTTAGATAGTGAATAGTTTGTGAAATCCACTATCCCAGGAATAGAAAAGAGGAGAGAGGGAGTGTGTGTGGGGCGGGGTGGGGGGGAGGATCAAGGTGGCAGTTAAGATTCTAAAACACACACGCTTAGCACTAACTCACTGGCCTGAACCAAATGCCATAATCAAAGGGAATGTCATTAACCGGCGCTAAGCTCACTGAGTTAATCAGAAATGTAGAACTTCAGGTCTGTACCGCAGCCTTTGCTCACCGCGCATTTCATGCTGCATTTTCAATTACCCCTTAGGCAATTAACTGTGCAGCTTAAATGAAATGTGTGGAATTCAGGGGAGATTAAACCTAATACGGTCCGTTAGCAAAGCTTCAGCATTCAGAAGTTTAACAAGGTAATAATGGGGAAGAAACTGCCCTAACTCTTGCTAAACCAGGCTGCACCAAGTCTATTGTGCACTGTTGTGCGCTGTCAAAAGCACACAGCCTTCACAAAGTGGCCAGGCCCCGGACGCTTTTAGAAGGCCTATCCCACTAAACCTTTTTTTTTTTCATTGAAGTGTAGTTGACTTACAATGTTAGTTTCAAGTGTACAGCCAAGTGATTCAGTTATACATATAAATGCATATATTTTTCTTTTCAGATTCTTTTCCATTATATGTCATTACAAGAAATTGAATATAGTTCCCTGTGCTTATAGTTCCCTGTGAATATAGTTCCTTCTGTTTATCTATTTTATATATAATAATGTGTGTCTGTTAACCCCCAACTCCTAATTTATCCCTCTCTACCCTTTCCCCTTTGGTACCCATAGTTTATTTTCTACGTCCATGAGTCTGTTTTTGTTTTCTAAATAGAATTTGTATCACTTTTTTTGGATTCCACATATAAGTGATATCATATGATATTTGTCTTTCTCTGTCTGAATTACTTCACTTAATACGATAATCTCTAGGTCCATCCACATTGCTGCAAACAGCATTATTTCATTCTGTTTTGTTGCTGAATAATATTCCACTATAGAAATATACTACATCTTCTTTATCTAGTCATCTGTTGATGGACATTTAGGTTGTTCCCATGTCTTGGCTATTATAAACAGGGCACTGAATCTTCTAGAAGCAGCTTGTTCAATTTGTTCTTGTCCCTTTCTCCTCCAACACCCAGATTTCCCAGGAATGACAGGAAAATATCATGCCCCCCCAATCTTAATATTTGGTTTTCAGGTTGTTTGGGTTGAGCTATTCCCGAGATCCGTTTTTCCCCTCTCCCAAATTGTTCAACTTTTTCTTACCCATTATTTTTTTCAAAATTAACAAACAAATGTCCTTAATAAAGCAACTAATTTTCTACAGAGTAAGCCATGTGTGATTTATCTTTAAGCAAAACAGGCTTCTTGAAATAGAATTAAGTGTAGATGTCAAATATGTAGATTCCCTTCCAACTCAGCTCATCAGACAAATTGGATGATCGTGTAAAAGTCACTTAACTGTCCATCCTTCAATCTTGCAGTCATTCATATTTGTGCAACAAATATTTACTCCAATCCACCATGGTGAAGGCTGTACTGGGTATCAGTAGGGAGGCACAAAGATGTAGAGAACTGGGTCCTGGTCCCCACGGAGATCAAGGTCTCTGTGTGAAACGCAGCATCTGCTAAGTGACCGATGTCTAGCAGAAAGAAAGTGCTGCAGAAATTCAGAGAGAAGTCCCTTTGGCAGGAGGAGATCCTGAAAGACTTAGCAGAGGCAGCTGCCCTCGAGTTGGACTTTGAAGGATAAGTGAGACTCAACAGGCAGAAAAGGGGGTGGACGATTAAGAGCAGAACTGAAACAAGACAATAAAATACAAAATGTGCTCAGAAAGCAGAGGTCCAGTTCAGCCAAGCTGGCAGAAGGGAAGAGTAACACCGAAGAGCAGGAACCTTTCAAGGCCAGTCTAAGGAGCTGAGACCCCGTTCTCTATCAAGCCTTGTATTTCGAGTAGAATAAAGCAAAGCAGAGAAGAGAGGAGGTCAGTTTGCTGGCTGATGGATGAGGTCAGGTGAATGCTAAGAAGACATGAGCTAGCACGAGCACAGTGGAAACAAACAAAAAAATGGACTGAAGCAAGAAATATAACACAAGAAATTTCTTTCCAATTCCAGAGCTGGTCTTGGGGACAAGGAGAATATTAAAGATGCCTGGGGTTTCCAGGAAGGTGTTGAGGATAACGATAGTAATGACATTAAGAGTTTAAGCTAGTTGGAGAGAATCATTTTTCCATTTTAGAATGTTTTCGATTTTGGTGCTGGCTAAACCCCCAAGGGGAGGCCAACAAGAATTTAAATGAAGGACTGTCGTTTGGGAGAAGTTGGTCTCCAACTCCTCATCCATAAATTGAATTTACACAAGATCAGTTACGTTCTCAACCCTGGATGTGCATTAGACTGTTCTGGCACTTTCTGAAAGCACAGATGTCCAGGCTGTACCCCAGATCAATACAGGCAGAACTGCTGGGGGCGGGCCTTGACGGGCAGACACCAGAGGTATGATGCACACAAGGAAACTTCCAGCTCTTTATGATTCTGCTTCTTCAGCTTATTCTGAACAAAACATGGAAGTTCAATGACTTACTCAAATTGACAGAAATCTAAAACATATTTAACTTTGATCAAGAATCCTCAAGAGACAGACACACTCAACTAAGTATTCCAATATGAAAGCTGGTTTCTATGTTCCAGTGCCGTGACTGGCAACATTTTTGTCTCCCCAAGAGAGAGCCACAGAAAAGAAAGGGCTTAAAGGGAAAGAAGCCTCAGAGAGTCCAGGAATCGGGTCTGGGAGGAGGGGAAGAGAGCTAATCACAAATCTGCAATCTTGGAGTTGCTGCAAGTCAGGGCAGGTTAGGATTTATGCTGCCTGGACACATGTCTCCACTATGGCTTTACCAATGATCCCACACACATTCTTTATTCCTCACAGCTTGGAAATCTTTTTCCATCTACTCTTTCATCTGATCCTACAACCACCCTATGAAGCACACAGAACTGGCATTAATGATGACCTTTTTATAGATAGAGAAACAGAGGCCTGGTGATGGAAAGTGGCCTTGCCCAAGTCCCGCAGCTAGCAACGCCAGCAATGGAAAGTATATAGGCTTCAGGCCAGGATTCTTCCCACCACAATCGTTTCCCTCCAGAGAACAGGGAATCTCAGGAACCCAATGGAGATGCGGGTGAGGGTTCAGAGGCAAAGGCTTCTTATTGGTCAGTCTATAAAACTTATCCTCCACCAAATTTGGAACTAGAATTCAAAGAATGGAGCAAGACTGGCTGGTTTTAATGTTTTTTTCTCCCCCTACATCTCTTCTGTTCTTTCCTCTATCCAGTGGCTGAGGTGCCTCTGTGCAGTGAACTTGGAAAATGCAGTCAGAGCCGGAAGACAGAAAAGCAAGTATATATTCTCCAGAAACTAGATGATCATAATTATTAATCACGATTTAGCTATTAGGTAAAGGCTGATGAAAATCTGTCTGGAAAGAGACTCACAGACAGAGACATAGAGAACAAACTTATGGTTACCGGGGGGACAGGTGTAGAGGAAGGATAAATCGGGATTGGCAAAGGCCTTTGCACGTGCTCTTCGCCATATCATGTGGCTTATCCACCCTCCTCCTTCGGGATATTCCTCAGGGGGAACCTTATTGGTGAAGACTTCTGGCTCACCCTATTTAAAATTACAATCCGAACAGGCTCACAGACATAGAAAATAAACTTACGGTTACTGGGGGGGAGGGGATGGGAAGAGACAAATTGGGAGTTCGATATTTGCAGATACTAACATATATAAAATAGATAACTAATATAGATAAACAAGTTTATACTGTGTAGCACAGGGAACCATATTCAATATCTTATAGCAACTCATGGTGAAAAAGAATATGCAAGCAAATATATGTATTTTCCTATATGACTGAAGTATTGTGCTGTACACCAGAAATTGACACAACATTTTAAACTGACTATATCTCAACAAAAATATATTTAAAAAATAAAATAAAATAAAAAATAAAACTACAATCCACCCATTTGTTCCCCCTTCCAACACTAGCTTCTGTCCCCGCTTGATTTTTGTCTGGAACACACATCACCATCTCACATACAACAAAATGTATTTCTTGATTTTGTATGTTACCTGTCCCTCCTGGTAGAATGTCAGCTACATCACGGCAGGAATTTGTGGGTTGAATTCACTGCTGTGCCTCCATTGCCTAGACCAGTGCCAATTACATAGTAGGTGTTCAAATGTATTTATTAAATGAATAAAAAAACAGAATCTCCCAAAGTGTATTATGTGAACCACAGAGTGACACTCGAGATGATATGAAGGTGCATATGGACCGATTTTCTTTTCTAGTCGTATGTTTAATAATATGTTTAAAAAATTGAACTAGGACATCAAAAAACAATTCCATGGATATAACTGCTTAGTATGAGATTAAGTTTTTTAAAATGAGTACATTTCAAATTATAATGGTTAACTTGTAAGTTATTGTTCAAATAATTAAAATATTAGGTAAATAGTAAAGGAAAATATTGGATAAATAGAAACGTAAGTTCCACCTAAATGTCACAAAATCATGACAGGGGTCTGCAAAAGACTGAAGTTTGAGTCCTACTGGGTTAATGATGGGTGGGTCATCGGATTGTGTTGATATTGTGAATTTTTCAAAAATTCTAATTTCTGTGTTAATAGCCATGCTGTTTGGTTTTCAGTATCTCTGAGACATGCCAATGTGGCATTTCTATCCATTGAATATACACTGGGTTCAGAATTGATTTCAATTTGATGTTCTGCACAAATCTAGTGAAATTAGTAATGAAAATAATAAATGTCAATAATAATAGGTAACATTTATTGCAAAGACTTTTTGATTCATTATTTCATTTACTCCTCACAACCGTATGAAGTAGGTACTATTATAATCTCACTTTACAAATGAGAGAATGAAGGATTAGAATTTCAAGAATTTGCTCAAGATACCACAGCCAGCACATCAGCTGGAATTCAAGGGAGAATAACTGCAAAACCTAGTCCTTTAACCATGATGCTTTTGCTTTTCAAACTATATTTGTCATTTTTATTTATGAATTTTTCAATTATATAGCAAAAATATTCAAACAATTGTCTATTTCTTAGGGAACCTATTGGCTTCATAATTATGAATGAAAGATGAAATGAATGCATCTCCTCCTATCACCCTTCTTTCCCTTCTATTACCCAATTTTGGTTGTTATGTTCTCCTATTTTTTTATTTTATGTCTTTATATGTACTGCCATACTGTTGCTTAATTTATCAGATTCTAACAGTATCTTTAGACAACCCACTACAAAAACTGAGAAAATCCCTACTTACACTGTTGCTCACCTTCTTACCCTCTCTACCATCTGATGTTTTCAATTACTTTTGTCCATCGCCTTTCTTTATAACGATCACAGTGTGTTCTGAGCCCTAATTGCCACTGCTGTTAGTTTTATTGCTGCATTTAGGCAGATTCAATCCCTACTGTCATTCCTTTTGCTTTAGCTCCTCCATTAACCTTTCAGACAATCAAATTTTTATCCTTTAGTAGTTTTTCAAGGTCTTATGGAAACTGTATTCAGCACGGCTACATACATCTGTGCAGGTTGTGCACTGCACATTTCCAGGGAGCACCATTCATATTACAGTCTATGGAATGCCACATACACATTTGCCATATGTGGAAGCCATGACTACATTCAATTTTTATTATTTTTTTTATTGAAGTATGGTTGATTTGCAATGTTATGTTAGTTTCTGGTGTACAGCAAAGTGATTCAGTTATATATATATATATATATATATGTATATGTTCTTTTTCATATTCTTTTGTTATGGTTTATTATAGAATATTGAATGTAGTTCCCTATGCTATACAGTAGGACCTTGTTGTTAATCTGTTTTATATAGTTTGTATCTGCTAATCCCAAACTCCTACATTCTTTAAGTTCTATCATATTTGAAAATGTTTGTCAGTGGCTTATTTACTTTTGCACAGCTTATCTGGGTATAAATTTTTTCTTTCCCTGAGGACTTTCATTGCTCTAATTATTACTGAAATGTCTTTTAACATTAACTAATGGAGAAGTGTGGCATGTAAAGGTGGCTTGTGTGCCAAACTTGATCTTTATGGATTCTGAAAAGTTAGAAGATTAGGGTCTTGCTGGTCTAATAGGTTAGAAATAATATTTCATTAGTAGTAGGGTTGATGGACATTTCCCTTACTATTCCTTTTATTACTTTATTATATGTATATATTAAAATGATATAATACATACTATATGTAATTATACATTTATATGTCATTAATATATTTTACATATTTGCTTCCTGTTAAAAACAAAGTTGATCATCTTTTCATGTGTTAAAACCTGTTTAATTTACTTTTCTGTGAGATAGCTGTTCATGACAGCTATTGTCCATTTCGTCCATTTTTCTTTGGGTTATAGGTCTTTCTTTTGATAATTTCTAGAAGTCCGTTATGTATTAGAGGGATGAGGCCCTTGTAGATCCAGGCTTGCCCCCTCCAGGAAACTTCACTTGGGTTATACACTAAGATAGACTAACAATTCCGCAAAGGAGCAGACACGGAAGGGGTCTGACTTGGGGAACATAACATGAGATAAACCATAGCCAAGGAAGGAAAGGATTAGCCATCCATATGCTTGGTACTTTTTATTTGGGGACTACTAAGTCTTTAGCTTGTGAGGGCAGAATTCACTCTGAGTCCCAAACTGACACTCTGAGCCTGCCAGTTCCATGGCCCCCTTAAGAAGCAGCAGCCAAAGCAATAATTCGCTCATAAAGCCAGGTAACACCCTCCATCCCCTGCAAAACTGGGCACCAGACTCCAAAAACAGCCCTCTGAAGTCTGGCAAGCTTTACCCAATAGGGATGGCTGAACTGGCTGTGCCTAACTGAACCAGATTCTCTTTCATATGAGTCTGGTCATGACACACAGAGGAAGGTAGACCCAGAGCAGATGGAGGGCACATGGAGAGAACGACAGCAGAAGCAAATAGAAACAGGGAGAGAGAGCAGAGCTGAGGTGTGAATACGGTGTTGATACTAGAGGAGGAAGAAGCCAAGGACCAGTCACTGAGCACCGTGGTCAGGAGAGCCACTCTGAACCCTCAACTGGGTTCTCAGTCTGTGGAATCAGGCTAAATGGCAAGTGTGGGTCAAAACATATCAAATAGTAAATGTAAGATGTATGTATTTCATTGTATATAAATTTTACCTCAAAAGGGAAACAAAAAACCATAAACAAATTTTGAACTCTAATATTATGCGCAGCTGAACTGTTTGGGGTGATGGGTTCCAATGCCCACCATTTAATTTGAAATGTATCAAAAAGAAGGTGGTACAATAGATGGAAAAAGAGGAGCAGATAGGCAAATAGGTATGTGATGAAGTAAGTGGACTGAAGTGCTCATGGTGGGATCTGAGTGGTAGGTGTAGGGATGTTCATGATAAAATTCTTTAAACTTTTTTGTATTCTGAAAAGCAGCAGCCAAAGCAATAATTTGCTTATAAAGCCAGGTAACACCCTCCACCCCATACAAAACTAGGCACCGGACTCCAAAAAACAGCCCTCTAAAATAATATTTATTCTTTGTAATAAAGCCATATGGGCAGAAGTTTTGAGGAATGGCTAACTCGTGGAAAAGGGAAGAAATAGTCAATTATGTCTGAATGAATTAACGGAGAAGAAAAAAAAAAGACAGCAGAGAAATTAAGGGAGAGAAAGAGGAAGGGAGGGAGGGAGGAAGGAAGGGAGACAGTGGTTCAGAATGGGTGGGCCTCAATCATAGAGCAAAGACTGGAAGCCATGAGGAGAGAGCAATCAAAGGAAATTTTGTAGGTCTTAATAAAATTACAACTATAAAGGCAAAGCACAATTAGAAATACATAAAAGTAGTAAAATGAAAAGCGCTAAAGTCACAGTTGGTATGGCCCTGAGAGAGAAGAAACTGGATGTGATTTTAGTGCAAGAAATAAAGCTTAATACCTAGAGAGAATTTTTCTGTGCATAAAGGAAGTGGGTTTTAGGCGTCTTCCCACAAGTCAGTAATAGGGAAGGAGAATCATGTAGAGGTAGAGTTTTGTTTAATATACAAAATGAGAATGTTTGAAAGATACAGTCTCAGTTGCCAGATGTATATTTATAATGCTGCATATGAAGGAGAGCCTGGGAATAATAAAACATGTAACTGCCTCCCAAAAGGAATCTTTCCTCCACACAAGAATATTTCAATTGTGCCTTTAGAAAAAGATGGACATGTGAGAAATCATCAAAAACCCATCTATAATAAATAGGGTTTCTGGGCAGAGTTTGGGAAGGCTGATCGTGAGTTCATGACAACTGGGCTACTTATCTTGTCAGAAATTGAACACATTTCCTCTCTCTGTTTGCCAATGATAGATAATCAATAAACATTTGGGCAAAAAGTGTTTGTACCTATAAAGCTACAAACCTAATTTTGTAATAAAGATTTTGGAGACCTTCCAAGCCTTTGTGATCTGATCTGTAAAATGGAAATAATTCTCACAGTGCGTGACTCATTGTAAGTCCTTAATAAGTGTTCCTACTGATTTATGAGAATACGTAAAGATCATTTTCTTACATACACATGCCTGGAATACCAGAAAGAGAAGTGGATTGCTAGAATTTTCTGGATTGTGGGAGAGAAAGAAAGATTCTAGATTATGAAGTATATATAGGATTAGGTTTTTTCCAACATTCCATAGTAATGGCCAAAATTAATATTCAATATATTTGGCAGAATTTGGGGTGAGCTAGATTTTATTAGACCAAGATTTTATTAGACCAAGAAGGAATTTTTTCAATGATCAAAAGAATAATGGAGGGAGGAGTGCTGCAAATGTCCCTTAAGATTTGAAAGAGTTAAATGGGCACAGTTAATGGGAAGAATAAAGTCTCGTGTTTGCTTGCTAGGTACGAAGTGACATAGGCTCGTTGTTAAAAATTCAGTAATGCCAAAAGGTATAAGGCGGAACATCAAGGTCTCCACCTTCAATGAGGTAAATCAGAATTTTAAAATAAAAGTAAATATTTCTCCTCTAACTCCCTGCAAAGCTTTTAATCCATGAATTGGTCTATGGATTGGTAGTGACAGTTTTAAACCATAAACTGAATTCACCAATTCAAACAGACTTCCAGGGGTGGGGCCCAGTGTCAGTGTTAGTTAAATCTCCCCAGGTGATTCTGATGCAGCCAAAGTGGAGAACCAAGGCTGGGCCTCAAATCAGCACCATCAGCAACACCTGGGAACTTGTTAGAAGTGCAAATTCTTGCCCCTCAAACCCCACCCCAGAGCCACCATAACAGGTGTTCTGAGACCAAGTTCCAGTGTGGGGGTGGGCAGTGTTCCCCCTACACCAACAATTCTCCGGGTACCTGCTGGGCATCCTACCGGTCAACTCAATTCTGACGCTGTCCACCCAGGGATAACACCCGATTCCACAGGCTGACCTCTCACCCCCCACCACCACTTCACACACCCAGCTGCAAGTCCAAGTTGTTACCTGTACTTCTGACCGACTGGCTGTAAGTCAGAGGTTCCCACAACCCTCTCCTTAGGTTTGATTAATTTGTTCGAGCAGCTCATAGAACTGAGAGAAACATTTTACTTACTAGATGACTGGTTTATCAGAAAAGGATAGAACTCAGGAACAGCCAGGTAAGAGAGACACTTAGGACAAGGGATGCAGAGAAATGCCACTCTCCACAAGTCACATGTTCACCAACCCGGAAGCTCTCAGACGCGCTCCTTCCGGGTATTTCTGGAGGCTTCACTACACAGGTGTGCTTGATTAAGCCCTTGGCCCTTAGCGATTGATTTAACCTCCAGCCCCTCTCCCCTCCCTAGAAGTCAGAGGCTGGGACTGAAGGTTCCAACCCTCCAATCACAGGACTAGTTCTGCAGGCACCCAGTCCCATCCTCAGGCTACCTGGGGACATTGCGAAAGTCGCTTTATTAACATAACAAAAGACACCTCATCATTCTCCTCACTTAGGAGATTCCAAGGGTTCTAGGAGATTTGTGCCAGAAACAAAGACCAAATACGAATTTCTTACTATAAATCACAATACCCTAGCTAAATAAAAACTCAGAATGGGGCCGATTTGTGCTTTGAGAAGTTCTCCAGGCAATTCAACGCAGCTCAAAGTTGAGAACCCCACTCTTGTAGGCAAGAGAAGAGGTGACGGTAAAATGTATATTGAACAGTCACTAAAATTTGCATGATATTTACAGTTTAAGGGTGTAATTCGTGTGATAAGCGAGCATAATTTGTGGCATAATTAAAACGCAACTTCATTTTATCTTTCACTTTCCCTTTAAAATGTAGGAGTACATTTCACCCATCCCTAGATGAGAACATGGTCAGATGGTGTGGCTTTTTGGCTCACTCTGAGGCAAAATCTCCCAATTCAGAAATTATAAGTCACCTTCAAGGTGAGACTTCTCCATTGCCCTCCCAAGCCCCTGGGAGGTGGCAGGATGTCCCTTACAGACTGGCACATGGGGAGAGAAGAGGGGAGAGGTAAAGAGGGGCAAGGCGATTTCCTGGTGACCGATAGCTTTCGCCCTCACGGGCATGCCTAGGTGGGCATTTAGAGCCACCTCTTCCCCACAGGTGCTTTCTTGGGCTTGCTGGAGGCCATACTCTGCTGGCCTCTCTGGCCACGCTCCCATGTCATGGGCTCCACCTTCTGCTCCAGGCACTGCTCCCCATCACCCATGACCCTCTGCTGGCCACTGTACACCAGCTCTGTCAGGGGCCCCTTCACTCTCTGCTTACCTTCGCTAGGGGCAGAGCAGGATGCTAAATGGCTCTGGCTCTTTCCTCACTCACATGAGGTCAACCAACCTCTGCACTCCAGGAAACCCTCACGCACCCTTAGCCCCCCAGACCCTGGGGATTAGGCAGTCCACCTACTGGGCTGCCTCTGGGCTTCTATAGCTTCTTCAGGCATGAGTCAGGTACCCCCAAGTCAGCTCTTCCTCCCACTGCAGGGACACACACATCATGCTCTCTGAATGGTCCCCTTGTAGTCACCTGCCCCCACTGGCCTTCAGAGAACATGGAGATTTACATCACGGCAACAGTTCTCACTCAAGAAAATCCCATCATAGTCTTTGTCCTCTCCCCTCTCAACTCTTTTTATCTTAAAGCTGGTGAGTTCAAGAGATCTTGAACCAGTCTGGGGACATTTTCTTTGTGAATTGTCCATGTGGTGATTTGGTTTTGGAATATAACATATCTTATGACTTGAGGTCTGGATAGAAATTTCCATTTTAACATCCTGTTACAATAAGGAGGTTCTCATGGAATCCAAAACAACTGGTAAGGTGTGTATCACGATTACCATTATTGTCTAAGGTCACACAGCTAAAGAGAAGCAAGGCAGAGATGTGGACGCAGATCTTCCAGCTCCAACCTGTGCTCTTTGAACTACCCCCAGAGATGGACTGAATTTGCTGAAAGAGAAACCAGAGGTAGTAAGACATGGACTATATGTAGATATCATTTATTAAAGCTGAGGTCCAGCATGAACTGCAGCCCCAAGGGTACGGAACCAGAGAGTGTTCCCCCAAACATATTCAGGAACCAGGAAATGCAAATAAAGTGGCATCTTAGTTAAGTTTCCTTTGACTAGAAATGATAAAGACCAACTCAAAGCACTTGAAATAAATGGATATGTTCACTATCTTGGCTGTGGTGATGGTTTTATAGGTTTATACATATGATAAAACTTAGGAAGTTACCACTTTTAAATATGTACAGTTTCCTGTATGTCAATTACACCTCAATGAAATGGTTTTTGAAATTCAAATAGCAAAAACAAAATGGGTTAGCCTGAGACGTCAAAGATACAATATGGGGGAGGGGAGACACTCTGGGGCAACAGAAATGTGAAAACTTCAGGGGAGAATTAGTATCAAAACACATGTTATAAAACAGGATCATGAGGCAAGTGAAAGGACGTGAAACATTTGGAGTTTGGTGTTCCTAAGACGTTGATATTCAGTGTCTGTGGAAGTTTTATTGTCTTTGTTAGGTGGTAGGAAAGGAGTCGTAAATATTTAAATTTATAATATGAGACATATTTTTAAATTCTTTTAAAGATCCAATGAGATCAAGTCTATATTAGCAACGTATAACTTGCTAGAAAAATGTAAGTGATTATTAATAATATAAAATGTTAATAGTTATTCCTGGTTAATTCAGAGTTTCCCAGCAGACACCTTCTCTCCTTCTGTGTAATTGAATATCATGCACATCTTTCTCATCTACAGGTTGAGAACTTTTCAAAGAAGACTTGAGTCCCAGACATAGATATATGACTGTACTGCCATAAATCCCTTTGAGCCTGGCCTCTCCGCTGGCTGACTCCCTGCGTCTCACCTCCCTGCAAGATTCCTATCTGATGGGAGCGGGAGCCGAGGAAGTCTCGTTCCACAGCTGTGTCGAGTTGATTTAACTTGTCCGGCCATCTGTAACAAGGGAAACAAGCTTCCCACACACATGTGCAAAGTCAATAGATGGAGGGCTGGGGATGGCTTCAGTCCTTCAGAAGGGAGATGCAAGACGTGTGTCTCCCCTCTCAAAGCAACATTTCAAAAGGTATACTGCATAGCACAGGGAAATATATACAAGATCTTGTGATAGCTCACGGTGAAAAAGAATGTGACAACGAATATATGTATGTTCATGTATAGCTGAAAAATTGTGCTCTACACTGGAATTTGACATGACATTGTAAAATGACTATAATTCAATAAAAATATGTAAAAAATTAATTAATTAATAAATAAAGTCAGACACTTCCCTAGGGAGCAGAAAGAAAAGGTTTGCAGACTATTCAAACACATTTTCCAGAAATCTGTTTAACTTTTCACAAACCACAAGCACACATCCCTTGCCTGGCTACTTCCAAGCAGGTGATGCTTCACCGGAGAGCCATGATTCCTGTGTGATGTCCAGTGGCCACACTTGGCATCTTGTTCAACAGAGGAGCAGGCAGCGTCAGCCTATGTCCCTAAGTGCCTATGACAATGTCTGACACAGATTAGGGACTCCAGAAGTATTTGTGGGAGGAAGGAAAGGAGGAAGGCAGGGAGCCAGACAGAAGGCAGACGTGAATAATTCTCCTTGTGGGAAGCCAGGGGCCCGGCAGAAATGCCAACAGGCAAGCAGGTACCAGGACTCTGGGGAGTATGGGAGTTCTCCACGATGTTCTTCACCAGTGGAGACTGAGTGCCTTGTGGGAATATGGACAAATGGAAGGTTCCATGATCCAGCTACCCTGCTCTTTCCCCCAGACCACACCTGACCAGAAAGGATGGGTTCCTGTGGCAGGTACTGCTGGCTACCTACCCAGTATCCATCCTTGCTTCTTCCTGAACTAAGAAAACATCACTTTATTTAGCAATGTGACATCTTACCTCTTTTACATTCTCTTTTTGGTGGGGGAATGGCCATGTGATCTAGTTCTGGCCAATAAGATATAGGTAGAATCCTACAGCATGGAGCTTCTGGGAAAACTGGTTCCTCATTTTAAAAAAAGAAAGAAAGAAAATCTTTCCCTTTTTACTGTTCTTTGTCCTCCCCTTCTTCCTGCCTGGAATGAAACATGACTTCTTTACATAAAAGAGTCATCTTGCTATCATGAGGACAAAGCCACACACTATGGATGACAAAGCAGGAAGAATGACAAGGATTTACTCCCTGACAGCATGGTGGATACTTTGCATCAGTTCTAGACTGCCTTCCTTCAGACTTCTTTTTATACGAGAAAAACAAAACTTCTGTTTGCTTCATCAAAATCAAGTTTTTGTTATAAACTGTTAAATGGAATGATAACTCACGATTCAGAAACACAACCTGGACACAAGCTCTCCTGGAAACCAACCCACTGGAAGGAGAATCACAGCAGTGCACCCCCTTGGGTGCCTTCCCATGAGTAAGAGTTATCGTTGTAAATCATGGACTCTCAGATTTGCGAGTGGACTAAAGAAAGAAACAGACAAGGTGCTGGGAGACCCCATTAAGGTTGGCCCATCAAGGCTGTTATGCAGTCAGTCATCCCATTGCCTGACGACAGGATCAGCTCCATGGATGGGGATGGAGCTGCTGTGATACAGACGTAGGAGGAAGATGGCTTTTCAAGGAGACAGTGAGAAGGGTAGAATAAGTATTGGGGCCACTAATCAGACTGTCAGCAGACTGGCACCGATGAGTCATGTCGGTTCTGGCCAACATGGCAAAATGATCAGGGATGATGATAGGAGATGGTGGGCCATGGGCAGGAACCAGGACCTCCACATTCCAGCAACAGTTTCCAAGCTAGAAAAGAAACAAGCTGAGATAGATGAGTGGGATGTGTTGAACTTTGGGGCATTACTGTCAAGAGTCCTGATCAGATGTTTGGAGAACAGGACAAGGAAATATGGCAGATGCTCATGGCTACCTACCCTACGAGTGTCCCCTGAACCCTTCTTCCTTGCTAAAGAGCCCATCACCCACTGCAGATGTGAAAATGTTGTTCACTGACTTTCCCAGGTTCCTTTGTAGCTGGGGACTGAGCATATGACCCAACCATGGAACCAGAGCAGAAGTCCATTAAGGGCCTTCTCAGAAAGATGGCCCTCCTAGATAATGCATGCTTCCTCATTTGATGTAGGTTGGGATTGAGACTGGCTCAAATTAATCATGCATCGGGTTATATGTGGGTTAGCAGGTGAATATAGGTTTGCTCTTGGGACTTTCTCCATCTGTCAAACATCAACAAAAACTTTTTTTTTTCAGTCACCAGTTTTAAGAAGACAGGCTATTCTGGTGTCTGGAAAGCAAGAAACATTCTTAAAACCCTCCCAGGTGCACCCAGTGGGTTTTGGCGGTCAAGATAGGACAACAGAGAGCAGCGGAGTGACTCCCCTGCAGAACAAGCAGGATTCATTGCACTTCCAAAAGCTGAACAGCAGCACGTGCAACGTCCCAATTGTCCGGAGTGAGCGTTCCTGCTGACAGTGGGCTCTCCAGGGGCTCACTGTGAGGGAATGCGGTAGGGGCTGCCACCTTCTCCCCCAGGGCCCCAGATTCACAACCCCTCACAGGGTTTCCACGTTCAGTTACTCCTTCAAGTGCCTGGGAACCACCCCCTCCCAATAAGCCAAGCTTACCAACTATGAAAAACAGCCCCTCCCACTCTGACTGCCCTGGACAGAGCCCTGATGGCTGTTCTCAGGGACCACAGGGATGCTCCAGAGAGGGGGGGTGGGGCTTCCCCTGACCTGCCGGCCTGGGTCTCTCCTCTCACTCACCGGCACCAGCATCCCTCACAGCTCCTGTCCAGTGGCCCCATCTCCAGGACCTCGGACCTCAGAGCTGTCACCACTGTCGGCCCTTCACGCGCTGTGGGAGGCAAGTCAGGGGACCGTGAATGCATTTCCATGTCAGAACCAGATTTTGATAAGACCCTAAGTAGTATAGCCAGCTCGCTTTGTTCCTAGCTTGGTAATCAGAGGAACGTTTTATGAATGTGAGAGGGATTTAAATGTAAAGGGTCTATCCGTGAAAATGGTTTGCTATGCTGTGTGGATCATAAAAGCAGTAGGTTAGACATCATTTTCAACAGGCTGACAGCCTCCCAGGCAAGAAGCATGTCAGAATGCAAGTGAGTTTGAGTTGTTTTATCATATGCATATCCCTGAATCCATTCTGATGAATAAAAAGGGAAGACATCGTAAGCTAAGTTTAACTATTGTGAGGACCAAATTACTCGTAATACCCTTCATGTCTCTATTAAGAACAGTCTTAGAGAAGCAATCTCTTTAAATGGGCCATCCTTGAACCTTCCTAGAGACTGATAACACGAGAGGGAGGAAGTATTCCCTACCGCTGCCTTAACAGAATTCATGTCTACTCAAGTCCTGCACACTCATGGGGTGTCTCGCCTTTGCTCAGCACTGAGGAATCTGCGGAGGGAACTTTATAAAAAGGGTCTGCCCCCATGAACCTGAAGTTCTTCTAAGCAGAAAAGGAAGAAGAGAGATAACAGACAGTGCCCGAGGTCCAGATGGAAAATAGTAAGTGTGAGTGTCTGCCGAGCCCCCTGGTCTCCCAACATCTCTGAGCACCTGTGTCCTCAGAGGCCTGGAGTTGAGCATCACCCACAATGAAGCCATTCACTTTTTGTCACTGGTGCTGGTACTCTCTCAACACAGGGTGGCCTTCCTCCCCTCCTCTCTCTGAAGGACCCACCTCCCCAAGGCCACCTGCTCCATGACGTTCCCAGACGCCCCAGTCAGAGGAATGGCTCCTTCCACCAGACACTCACTGAGGACCACTTACACCTCGAATCAGGAGTTTCTTACTATGGTTTAGTGGGCAGAAGATGAAGAAATCAGAGGTGGATCTTCCCCAGAGCTCAGGATTCTTTTTATGATGTTTATTATACAGGCAATATATATTTTTATGGTAAAAAAAAAAAAAAAGAGAGAGGGAGGGAGGGAAGGAAGGAAAGAAGGAAGGAAGGAAGGAAAAACAAAACCTTTGAATACTAATAAACACAAATAAACCTTACCGCATTTCCACCCCCCAGAACTACCAGGTGTCAGTATTTTGGTAAGCCTCCTTATTAGGCGTTTTCCCACATGTATACAGATAAAGATAGAGTTGTAGATGTAAGTATAGACATAGAAATAGATAAGCCTTCAATGAAAAAGACAAAATAATGCTGCACCGCACAGTTTTGTGAACTGCCTCCTCCATTTGGCAAGGGATACTAAGCATCTTTTCACGTCAAGAAATATCCTCCGAATGCCAGACAGGTCAGCGATCCCACCTAACGTCTGTGCCGTTTTCTCCATCGATAAGAAGCAGAAAAAGAAGCCCCCAGCGATAAGGAACAAACTCTCGCCGGAGCCGCACCTTCTCGCGAGAGGCTGCGCAGCCTCGCAGGCGGGCAGCCGGCCAGCCCCGCCCCGCGCACACGCCCAGCCCCCAGGAGGCGGGCCTGGGAGCGTCAGTGGCCGCTCCCACTCTTCCTTCCGCTCACGCGGGCTTCAGCAAGGTTTGAATCGAGCGACCGTGCGACAGTCTCAAAGGTAAAGGGATCCGTGCCGCGCTTCTGGGGGCCGCCCAGGAAGCGGTGTCTGCTGGAGGCAATGCCACACCTACGCAAACCAGCCCTGAAGCAAGGACCAGAGTTTTAAGGAAAGCTGCCCTAAATCTTGTGTTTACTGACTTCAGAGTATTCTGTGGTAAAAATATGTGTTTATGTTTATTTATTGCTTGTTTACCCAATCCCTATTATCATACATGTGGGGTGTTTCCCTATTCTAATTAATATTAAAAATGAACCACTGTGAGCATGTTTGCCAGACTTGGGGCACTGCCGTAAATAGTTCCTAAAGATAATATTTCCTTTCTAGAGGAAGAATTGCTGGCTCAAAGAGGATCGCTTTGCTAAGGCTTTTAAAACAGACAAATTGGCCAAGGTTACATCAGTTTTAGACTTGAGTTTCCAAATGCCCGAAAGGAATGGCCTCCACCTTGTCCTCACCTTCGCCACCCATGGCTGGGGAGGGGCAACCGAGATTATATTGTCTTAATTCTTAGTTCCTTGACTACCAGTGAGAGCAGGTGTTTCTGCAAACAGTTACAGGTTGTTTTCTCTCTTCCTTGGTGAATAGTGAGTGCTTGACCTTTGCCCCAGTTTCCTTGCCATCCCACGACAAGGACATCTCAGGATAATACAAAGGAAACCTGTTTTTCTCTGTTCTGGAGGCTTTACAAGAGTCAGACGTTTTCCAGTTCTCAGAGGTCCAGCCCACACCCCTGGCCTGCTACCCAAAGTTGATGGCAGAGACACAGAAACATGGTTCTGGTCTGATGAAGAAGTGTCAGCTTTTTCAGTCTGGAGCTCTAAGACTTTGAAGCCACTTCAGGAGAAGACAAGCCTACTTAAGTGGCAAGGCCCATCCCAGCCAGCAGCTCCTCTGCCCTCTGCATCACAGCTCAGCCTCAGCTCCTGACATCTTTACTCCTTCTGCCCTAATATCCCCAGATCCCAGGAGACTGAGACTGAAGGGGGGTGTGTGTGTGTGTGAATTCAGCAGAAGCTCACTGAGCACACAGAACCCTATGCCTGGGGTTCTTAGAGATACGGTGATATTTTTTCAAAAGGCACGATCCTCGCCTTCAAGGAATTGATATTCGAGCAGAGGAGACAGCCTGTGTTCCAATCATGGATAATAATGGCAAATATCTGCATTCTGTAGATCCTATAAGGGTAAAGCCAACGTGCCGTGGGAGGCCAACTTCAGGTCTGGAAAACCGAGGAGGGCTTCATGGAGGAAGTGGAATTTCAGCCCAGCGGAGATAGGGACAGTCGGGCCAGGAAGAAACAGCAGCTTGAATAAAGGCATGGAGGTGGGAAAGCACATCTAGGACCTGCCGTGTCCTGTTTAGTAGAGGGTCGACAGCCTGAGGGGGAGGAACAGAAGATAAAGGCGGGCAGAAGGGCTGAGGCTCAGGGGGCCCAAAGGCCAGGACCAGGAGCAGGGCATTTTAATTAACCACATCTGACGGAGGAAGACACAGTCAGATTTGATCAGCTATCACTTGCCCACAGTTATGTTTATTCAGAGATTATACAACTTAAGTGAGAAAAACAAGAAAGATGTAAATTGCCTATTGTGCTCGAAAAAATAACACTAACTCTTACCATTGATGTGGGCACACTTCTGTTTGTGTATTGTGCAGCATGATAATGGATATGCATATGATCCCACACGTGTCATTTTGATGTGGAGATGTTACTGACAACCCAGAAAGCTTTATGTGTGCTCCGTGTTTGTAGTTTATTGGTATAACCCTGTGGGCCGGTTTCCTCCAAGGTTTGCAGGCAGAAGGAAGAGGAGGTATTTCTTCTACATCCAGAGACTCAAATATATCTAGGGAGCTTCTGCCCTCATATCCATCCCCTGGTTTCAACCCCATGGGCAGGTCAAGCCAAAGGCCCTCTTTTCCTTTTCTCTCCATCCCCCAAGCTCCTCCTCCCAGCCCAGGAAATGTTCTTATTGCCTTCCTTTGTGATGGGAAACCACCTTGTATCACGACCTCCTAACTAGTTCCCTATTCTGTTGTTCACCTGCAGAAATTCTAAACTCTGGTCCTCCAGCACTGGCTCCCAGAGAACCCACAAACCACACTTCTCTCAAACAAGCAGGCTCTGCACACAAAAATCTTGCAAATGAAATAACTGTTGTCTCTGAAGTGCACTTTGAGACCCTGTCTTGGAAGCCAGGAATTGAAATGGTCTCTACTCTTCAGCTGGATTCTGCAACAGCCCCTGTATCACAAAGAATTTAACTTTGCCCAAAGAGAGGTCCAGCCTTTGCCCTTGACCTCTGGGGAGTTCATCTCTAAGCCCTTGAAATGTCCTGTCTTATAGAAGTGTCCTTGCTTATCAGGGGCATTGAACCACACCAGAAAGTCTAACAATGTCATTTATGGTACGTTGAGGCAAGCACTCTCAGCTCAGCTTCTGGAAGAGCTGGAGCCTGAGGTCAACCACATGGGCTATCAACTATGGAACCCAAATAAAAACTCTGGACCCCAAGGCTCAGGTGAGCTTCCCTGGTTGGCAAGCCTCCATAAACATTATCACATATCCTTGCCAGAAGAGTAACCCTGCCTGTGACAGTGGGGGAGGATGAGTGAAAAGTGCCACACTTGGAAATTTCCTAGACTCTGCCCCGTGCACCTCTTCCCGTGCTGATCGTAATCTGTATCCTTCCCCTGTAATAAACCATAACCATGAGTGTAACAGCTTTCAGTGAGTTCAGTGAGTGCTAGTGAAGTATTAAACCTGAGGATGGTCTTGGGAAGCCCCTGAACTTACAGCTGGTGTCAGAAGGTGGTCTTGGGGAGAGTTTCTCTAATTCTATACCCCCCGATTCAGTAGACGCCTCAGCCTCACTGGGAAGAGCAACCAAAATTACCAACAATGAGAATTATACCAAATAGTATTTCAAAACACTATCCCATCACACATATTTAAAAAGAAAATGAACATTGTGTAGCAATACATGGCAAATGCTAAGAGTGAGGTGCACACTCTGAATGGTACTAAATTCAGAAGAGGGAGCAGGCACAGAGGGTGAGAAGGCTTCATGCAGTCGGTGGGACTTGAGCTGAGATTTCAGGACGTAGAGAAGTTAAACAGGCAGAGTGAAGAAGAGCATTCCAGGTGGGAAGGAATGGTTTATATCAGCTTGCTAAATTGGCATAGCATTTAGAAGCCTGGAAAGGAAAGTCTACAACAGAAGATTAGGGAGTTATTAGCCTTAAAAGATCCCTGATGTTACCGCCCTGAACTCCCTCGTAAGGTGATCCCTGTAAAAATCTTTCCAAAATGCCAACAATCATCTTGCTAATTCGGGACACAAAGGCAAGGTTCCTTTCTTTCTTTTTTTTAAATTTTCTTTATTCTTTTTTTTTTTTTTTTTTTTTTTTTGGATGGAGGTACTGGGGATTGAATTTTGAGGGGACATGAACACTCAGTGCATTGCATCACCCCACCTGGATATCTGGACCTTTTGCCATCTACTTCCTCAAAAACACTATAGAAAATAGTATTTTCCCTTTCAACATGGCTCATAACGTTTTTAGGGAGATTATAAACACCTCTCTGAGAATTTGATAAAAACCCTGAACTCTTTCCCCAGAAACGCGCGCGCACACACACACACACACACACACAGCGTTTTGTGTAAAACTCCAGACATTCTCAAGTCCGTCTCCAAAGCCCTGCTGCCTCGCAGAACTAAATGCGATCTGCTACTCAGTGTGGAGGGTCTCTTCCTTACCAACACTCAGCACTTGCCTCTGTCAGGAGCTTTTGAATTTTAACCACACCATTGTGTCAGTGTGGCAGTTTACTTTAAATACACTTCGGTAGGAACTAGGTGATGTGTAAAAGATGCTTAGTTAGCGTATGAAAAACCCTGAGCAAGAACCCACAGTGCAGAGGTGGCTACTAAGCTCCTCAAATGGTGTTACTTAAATCTGCCCCACAGGTTTGTTAAGTAGCATAAAGGATCTGAAGAATAATTTATTTGGGGGAAATAAGCGATATTCCAGAAGTATGGTTGCCATCAAAATTATCCAGACGTCATGAAGACTTTAATGCTAACTGAAATAAGCCAGACACAAAAGGACTAACATTGTATGATTCCACATATTAGGCAGGTGGAGCAGTCAAATCTGTTAAGACACAGAGTAGAATCATGGTTGCCAGGGACTGGAGAGGTTGGGGAGAATGTTGAATGTTTAAGGTGTAGAGTTTCAGTTCAGATGATGAAAAAGTTCTGGAGATGGATGGTGGTAATGGTTGCACAACAATGTGAATGTACTTAATGCCACTGACCTGAGGTACTTAAAAATGATTAAAATAGTAAAATGTTATATTATGTATATTCTACCAAAATTAAAAAAAAAAAATTATCCAGACCCTTTCATGCCTATATGAATGAAGTATAAGGATCAGGCAAGCCAGGACCTAATAATATCTTTGGAGAAAGCTTTAAAAAAAATCCTGTCCCCGTGTTTTAAGGGATGCCAACAAGCAGGTTGTGTGAATACCTTAATCCAATGTGGATGCAATGACTTATGATGGCAAGGACAGCCAAGCTTGGACTCTGAGCTTGACTTGACTCCAAAGTCACTGGGAATCATGGCATTCACCTTGAAGTACTCTCATGAAGTCAGTGAGAGGAGCCTGCTGGGAGCTTACAAGAGCAGTTTACACGTCTGGTTTTATGCTTGTGCATCTGGCGGAACTGTGTGAGAGATTTGCTTTCCTTGTACCAAACATCCACCACTTACCAGCCTGTGGGGAACTAGATTCCCCTCTCATCACCAGAGGATGCTAGCCTTCTACTCAAAGAACCTGACAACCGTTGAACTGGCCAGATTGGCCCAAGCCACTCCCCATGCTCAGAAGAAACTCCGGGCTTGACTTCCAGCCAAAAATGCAGCAAAACAAACAGTAGCTCAGGCCTCCACCCCTGCCAAGTAACACAGACAGCTGCCTGAGGGCTTCTACCAGGAGGGGAGAAAAACCACAGCATGAATAGAGTCTGATCTTGTCCCCACCCAGATTCAGTAAGAGAAAATGTAGCCACCCCAACACATTTTAGGAACAGCTGTAATATTTTACCAGCTGATGAGGAATATGAAAAGAAAAAGGAAAAATAATAACTATTTAATTAAGGAGTTGACCCAATTATTCATCAGAAAGATAAATGTATGCTACTACATATATATATATATATGTGTGTGTATACACCCCCACACACACACACACACATACCACAGATATAAAGTGTTGGACTATATCATAACTAAGCTAAAACTCATAAAAATAAGAAAATTGTTAATTCTCAAAATTCAAAAGTACTATGTTCTAAAAGAACAAGGAGTGAAACTGCAGTGATCAACACAGGTCCTCCAGCCATCAATTAGTTTGGTCTTTCAGTTGCTAGCAAATATTTGTTGAGCTTGAGCAATAAACTGGACGGTGCTGAGATAACAGGCAAAGATGAGGATGGCACGGTTCTTTCTTTCCCTGTAGGAGTTTATAGTTATTAAGAGGAAGCAGAAATTTAAAAAAAAAAAAAACTTAGTGGTTGAAGAGGTTTTTTTTTCCTGACAACACTGCCAACACCAGATTGGCAGTTTTCCACAATAACCAATTCTCTGCCACCAACTGGGTGTCCTCCAATTTGATTCAATTCTGACACTAACCATCTGGAGGTAGCATCACACTCTACAGATGGAAGGGCTCAGTCCCACAAGACTGTCCCCGCTTCAGATGCCACTCACCAGTGTCCGGTCCCCAAGTTACCCACACCTCTGACCAACTTGGCTACAAAGTCAGAGCTTCAGACAACCCCTCCTCAGATCTGGGAATCTGCTAGATTGGCTCACAGAACTCAGGAAAACGCTTAACTTACATTCTCTATTTATTATAAAAGATACAACTCAGGAACAACCATACAGGGCAAGGTGTTGGGGAAGAGATGTGACACTTCCACGCCCTCCCTGGTATGCTGCCTTCCCAGGACCCCAATTAGGTCACCAACCCAGAAACTCTCTGAATCACCTCATTCAATAATTTCTACAAAGCTCAATCTGCAGCCCCCTTCCCCTTCCAAAAGGTCAGTATGTGGGGCTGAAAGTCCTAATCCTGTAATCATGGGGCCTTTGGGGGGACCAGCTCCATCCTAGACCCCCACCAAGTCAGCAAAAGCTCAGGTGTGATGAAGGAAACTCGTCATGAAGAAAAAAAGACACTCCTGCCACTCAGGAAAAGTCCAGGGTTTAGTTCCTCTTTGCCAAGAACCAGGGACAAAGTCCAAATACATCTTTGTATTATACCACAGTGGTAAAATAAAATATTCAAAGTGGGTTCCAGGGGAGCAAAAGAAGGAACTGGACTCTTTCCATTGAAATACAGTTGATTTAGAATATTGTGTTAGTTTCAGGTACACAGCAAAGTGATTCAGTTATATACATTTATTTCAGATTATTGTCCATTATAGGGTATTACAAAATATTGATTACCATTCCCTGTGCTATATAGTAAATCCTGTTGTTTCTCCATTTTATGTATAGTAGTTTGTAGCCATTAATCCCATACTTTCAGTTTATCCCTCCGCCCCCTTTCCCCTTTGGTAACCGTAAGTTTTCTTTGTCTGTGAGTCTGTTTCTGTTTTGTAAATAGATTCATTTTTATTATTTTTTTAGATTCCACATAAAAGTGCTACCATATAGTCTTCGTGTTTCTCTGTCTGACCTGCTTCACTTTGTATGATATTCCCTAGGTCCATCCATGTTGCTGCAAATAGCAATATTTCATCTTTTTCATGACTGAGTGCTATTCCATTGTGTATACATGCCACATCTTCTTAAACCAATCGCTGTTGATGGGCACAGGAACCAGACAATTTTACTGGGGACAGTAAGTCCAGAAAAACCTCAGAAAGGACACTGTGGTTGCATCTTAAAAGATGACAAGTGTTCGCTGGGTAGACAATGGAAGAAATGACCAAGGGAAACAGGGACTAGGAATGTCCCAGCCCTGCAGGCGGGGACTGGAGGACGCTCAGAGGAAGTACTGTGGAGTTCCCCGCTGGTCTCCTGAGTCCTCTGTGGCCCCGTTCTCCACCCAAAAGCCAGAGGAATCTTTTTTAAAACATGCATCAAATCTTATAACTCTTCTGCTTTCAGTCCTCCAAGGACTTTCTATCCCATCTTAAATAAGATCCAAGCCCCTTGCCCTGGTCAGCAAGGCCCTACTTGATCTGGCCCCGTCTACTTCTCTGTCCTGAGGTGGTAACGTCCTCCCCGCTTTGTTGGCTCCATTCCAGCCTGACAGGCCGCTTCTTTCCGTCTGAGACAGTAAATTCACGTGTTGACTTGACTGGCCATGGGGTGCCCAGACGATACTTTATTTCTGGGTGTGTCTATGAGGTGTTTCCAGAAGAGGATAGCATTTGAAGTGATGGACTCCGTGAAGTGATTGCCCTCCCTGATGTGGGTGGGCCTCATCCGATTCACTAGGGGGCCTGAGTAGAAGAGGTGGAGGAAGGAGAATTCACCTTTTTCCTGCCTCACTGCTGAGCTGGGACATTTCCTCTCATCTTCTGCTGCCCTAGGACTGCGATGTACACCATTGGCTTCCCTGGTTCTCAGGCCTTTGGAATTGGACTGCATGACATCCCTGGATTTCCTGGGTCTCCAGCTTACAAACACCAGATCATGGGACTTGTCAGCCTCCATAATTACATGAACAAATTCACTGTAATAAATCTCCTTTTATGTATAAATTAATACATAAGTACATACATACATAAAAATAGGTATAGGTAGATATAGACATAGATATAGATACCGATATGGCTACAGATACAGATCCCACTGGTTCTGTTTCTCTGGAGAACTCTGGCTAACACACAGTCTCGGCATCTCTGTGGATATGGTACCCCTCGTTGGCAGTGGAGAGCTTGTCAACCGTGCTGAGAAGTTCAGAGGTAGAGTAACAAAGCGGTTCTCAGCACAGGCTCTGATGTCAGATTGGTTTAAGACCCCACTCTTCCTCTTCTTAGCTATGTGAAATTATTTAACTACTCTGTACCTTGCTTTCCTCATCGGCAGAATGGAGCTACTAAACAAAAATCATGCCTACATCATGGAGTTATTTAAGGAGATAAATGAATTAATTCTTGCAAAGCATTTAATCTGGTATCTTGCACAGGGCATAGATGTTAGATTTCTTATTTTCCTATAGATGAAGGTGGAAGGCATTGAAGGATTTTGAGCAGGAGAGTAATTAGATCGAGTTCCACTTTGTCATCAGTCTGACTCTGGTTGAAGGTGGAGGATGCAGATTTGACCAGTTAGGAGACTTTTACATTCCTTTATGCAGCAAACTTCATCCTAGACAAGCAATGTACTCGATGCTAGGAGAGTTACTGTATCATCACATGGCTTTGGTTTCTGCATCTCACCCCTAGCCTGAACTTTTCCCAACACTTGTTATGACTGCCTTTTTGAAATCTGCCCCTGCAAATGGATAGGGTCAATTCTAGACCTGGGTCTTTCTTTCTTTCTTTTTTTAAATATAGTTGCAACTTACAATATTATATTAGTTTCAGGTGTCTAGATCTGGGTCTTTCTCAATTACATGGCGAGGTGAAAAGATACTAAACAGGAAGTTGAGACCAAATTCTGATCTTCATCTGAAAACAGGGGCCATCTGCCCTAATGACCTCAGAAAAATCACTGTGTACATATAATAAGATAATTCACATGGGAGTTTAAAAGAAGACTAAACTCCTCCTCTGGGTTGGGTGGTGGTTTGTTTGTCTGTTTTAATAAAAATAATATATCCACATGGACAAAAATTCAAATATTACCATGAGGTATGAAATCAGAGATTAAAGTCTTCTGTTCTTTCCACCCTCTCCTTTCCTATATTCCCTCTCCACAAAACGTAGTCATTGTTAACATCTATTTATCCTTGCTGAAAAAAAATTTCTGCATGTATCTGCATTTTATACGTATATGCTTTTAAAATTTTATAAAAATTGGATCATGGATGTTTTAAAACATAAATGCTAAATTTCTTGACATTCCTCCCATCCCTAGGTGGAATTTAAATCCTCTCCCTTTGAATCTGGGCTCCTTGACTGCTTGACCAATAGAATATGGTAGAAGTGATGCTGTTCCACGTTCTTGGGCTTAAGAAACTAGCAGCTTCCACTGCCAGTGTGTTCTGGGAACCCAGGCCCACGCTATGAGGAAGTTGAGAAACCACATACAGAGGCAAGTGTAGGTGTTCCAGAGACAGTCACATCGACTGCTAGAAGTGTGAATGAGCAAACCTTCAGATGATTCCAGCCCCAAATGTCAGGTCATCCCCAGGCTTTAAGCCACCTCAGCTGACTCCGGGCACAGCAGAAGCAAGGTGTCGCTGCCAAACCCTCCCTACTCGCAGATTTCTGTGCAAATGTAATGACTGTTGTAGTTTGAATCCAGGAAATTTGGGATGATTTTTATGCAGCAACAGAAAACTGGAGCAGGGATCATATTTTACCCCATTGTTATGAAATTACATCTTTGCTTTTAATAAAATATCTTGGAGCTCTTTCAACAACAATACATACATTGTCTGTTTTCATGATCTAATCATCGATGGCATAGATGTTGTGTATTAAATCAATCAATACCCTATTGATGAGCATTTGTTTCCAGTCTTTTTGCATTTAAAATAATACTGCAATAAGCACTTTAGCATATTTTGTGGTGTGTCTGTAGGAAAAAATTCCAACAGTTAAATGTTGGGTCAAAAGGAATCACTATTTGAAATTTTGATAGCTATCACCAAATTCCAGATCCCCTCTTCCCTAAAATAATAAAGGCTTGATCAGTTGATACTCCTGCCCAAATAAAACTAAGGTTCTTTGAGGAAAGAAGAAAAGAAGAAGCCTTCAGAGTTCTCTGGGACCATCCTACCTTATTTTTTTGTTTTGTTTTGGGTTTTTTTGGGGGGAGGGGTAACTAGGTTTTTAGTTATTTATTTTTAGGGGAGGTACTGGGGATTGAACACAGGCCTTTGTGCACGCTAGGCAAACATTCTACCACTGTGCTATACCCTCCCCCCATCCTACCTTCTTAAAGCCTCAGGTAGTACATAGTTAATTTTCCAAAATTAGCTAAAACTGAATTTGGCTCATCCATTTTCAAGGACTATAACTCAGAATGCTCTCGATCATAATTAAAGGAATATAAACAAAAGAACAATTAAATTTTAAAATATTTATTCACTTGAAACAACAGTAATTAAACCATTACATGTTGCCATATTTTTATGAAAAAATAATAAACAAATAAATTTTTAAAATAGTGACAATAGAGACATTGTCTTATATTTTTGCAAATTAACGTCTGGCTTAGTAGAAGACAGTTGGATTCTCATCTGTGCTTCTGCACACAATCCATTGCAATATATTGTTTTTGTTGAGATAGATGGAAAAAAATCCAGCTTCACACAGCTATGTTGATGGAAAAGGAAGGGTTATTTTTAAAGCTTTTTCTAATAATTGTAGATACTGTTCTCTGATACTACACTAAAACTTGACAAGTGATATATACTTAGAGGTTAGCTGCAGTGTTGAATTTGAAATCAACTCCCTAAACTTTTCGTATGCTGATGTATCTTGAATTTTGAATAGCTCTTTTATCCATGCATGATTTTGTAACACCGTGCCTCCATTATTTGAGACATTAGTTTACTAAGCTAAGCAGATCTTCTACATGTTGACATGTTTCATTATACAATATTAAAAAAAACACACTGATTTATATCACTACCATTCCCATCATAAAATTCTTCAATGATTGGATAGTTGTTAAGATCACAGTGACCAGATAAAAGTTTTGAAATTCTAATTTTTGCAGTAAATGTTATCAGCTGTATTCCTTAAAGTAAAAGACTCATTTTGTTCATTTTCAAGAAAATATCTGCCAAATACCCACGTCTGAGTAGTTATAGCTTGCCTAATAGTTATTCTTTCAAGTAAAAGTGAAGTTTAGGGCAGGAGAGGGTGGGGAAGGCCAGTCCAGCTGGTGACTCAATACCAAAATTGCTTTTCTTTGAGATAATTATCATACTTTTTTTTGTAGCAGAAGTATTTTACACAAAATATTTAAAATATGTGTACTTAAGGGCTGCAGTTTAATGAAATTCATAGTTTTTAACCACTTTATCAAGTAATTCATAGGTGCAACTAACTTTTTTTAAAATTGCTAATGCTAGCTGGATGTCATGACCACAATTCATGCTAAAGTACCAGGAGTTGTATCCACTCACCATCGATTTTGCACCACCACCACTGGAAAAATCAACACAGTAGAAAAGACAAAAAAAAAATCTTATTTTTATTATAAAAATAGTTTTGACCTTGCAGACCCCCTAAAATGATTTCAGGATCCAGAGATATGCAGACTATATTCCAGAACCTCTAGTCCAAGCAAATCACAGTAAATTCATTCATTTGCCTTGCTGTTGATTGGGACAATTCCAGCCAATGAGGTATGAGGAGAAATCTTTTGGGGGATTCTGGGAAAGTTCTCTGCACTCTTAGAAAGGGTCCTAAGATTGGAAGGGGTAAATTGCACACCCACGTTCATAGCAGCATTATTCACAATAGCCAGGAGGTAGAAAAAACCCAAATGTCCACAGATGGATAAATGGATAAACAAAACATGGTATATAGACACAATAGAATATTATTCAGCTATTTTTATTATTCATAAAAATATTCACTATTTTTATTATTCAGAAAAAGGAAAGAAATTCTGACACATGCTACAACATGGATGCATCTTGAAGACATTATGCTAAGAGAAAGAAGCCAGATAAAGAATAAATGCTGTATGATTTCACTTATATGAGTTATCTAGACAGGAAGTGAAATGGTGGTTGCTGGGAGCTGGGGGGAGGGAAGCAGAGGATTGCTGTTGAACAGGTATAGAGTTTTAGTTTTTCCTGTCTGGAAAAGTTTCTAGTGTTTGCTGACAACCTGTGAAATGCTGGTTCCAAATCCCAGCCCTCATTTATAAAAAAGCTCAAGGAACCACAAAGTTGCAGAATACAAAACAACTTTTAAATCCAGTGCTAATTATCACCAAAGACCCATATTTCCAAACACAAGTGCAAATCTTACTTCTTAAATAAAGCTGCTTTTTACTAAACGGCACAGAATGTTAATGGCTAGAGATTGTGTTGGTCAAATCCTTCTTCTTAGAGATAAAGGCTCTCAGGCACCCAGAAGTTGCGATTTTGCCCAAGGTCATCCGGCCAGTTAGTGATAAAGTGCTGCACGCACACCCAGGCCTCCTCCAAGACTCCCTCTACTTTACCAAACTGCTCCCCTGCTCCTCTGAGGACCCCAGATCTCCCCCCGCCATTAATATGAATTATCCCCAGAGAGGAGTGAAAAGACCTGAGAAAGGAAATGGTGGAGGAACATCAAAGAAGAGAGACGTGATGAAAAATAAATGAAAACTGCAAAAGGGGAAAAGAAAGAAAGAAAATTCAAAAGGCTAGAGACGAAAAATACCAGAGAATGAGAAACAGGCCCAAAGAAGACATTCTCAAAGATAAGCTTCTAGTTATTTTCGGTGCCCTGAGGAGTGTTTGAACTCCTGCCAAAATTGCTTCTGACCTAAATGGAGAAGAGAAACTATTTTCTTTATCTGTCGAGAGTAAAATCAAATTGCATGTTAGGAAGCATTGGTTTGGATGAGGTGAGTTGAAATTTTAAGAAATGGAGTAGTATTAACCATCCCTAGCCTACCTGGGGCACTCAAGAAATATGTGTCATTAAAAAGAATGTATAGGTTCTAACAAGCCATATTGGGGTAACAGTGGACGTGAAGTTCATTATTTTAATCTGCTTCTAAATAAATGCCCTCCTCCCTCTCGCATTCTCCCACGGAGACACATTCACTCTGTACTTCCTTTAGCTTTGTGCTTTTATACACACGCACACAAACGCACATAAACACACACACTGACTCTTAACTCCCCCTTTCTCTGTCATTCCCCTTCATACATCCTCCCAGGTTGAAATAAATTGTAGAAAAACCCCGCACCCTCCCCCAAATCTATTTACTTAGTTGGTGTGTATATATATAATTAGTTATGGTGCCTTGGGCTACAAGAAAGTGCACATCCAAATAAAAGTAGCTTTGAACAATAAATACATTTATTTTCCCCCATAACAACAAGTCCGGAGGTAGCATCACAAAGCACAATAAACGGCTGTTGACTTGAATTGCCCTGCAGCACCTCCTCTGCAGAGAATTAAGAACAGACATAACTTGTGGTCCCGGGGGCTTGTCGTCCAGTAGGGAAACACGTGTTCACAACCTCAGAGCAAGGCAGCGTGACTCATGCCAACTGATTGGTGTGGACTAGATGTACTCCCGCAAGGGCTAACAGGGAGGAGAGCTCTGAGACGAGAAGAGACGAGGATTGTCTCCCAGGGGACGTGAGCACGGGGGAGGTTTTCAGGGATGGGAAAGATTTCAATAAGCAGCGATAGTGACATGAAGGAGCGTTCAAGGTGAAAGAAACTGTTGGAAAGAGCAGAGAGAGTGGATTTTTTAAAGCGTGCAGGTAAACTGGTTTGATTGGAGTAAAGAGTTTGTTCCGCTGGACTTAGAGAGAGGTGAGAGGTGGTAATATCCACCTCCGATCATGAAGACCAGGGGCGAAACAAGTGAGAACCCCTCAATCCAATGCAGTTTGGAAGGCCATCCCCTCCAGTGGTCCAAGGAGGCCCAGTCGAGTGGAGAGGCAGAACATCTCGTAGAGGAAGCTCAGTTCCTTACTGGGGAGACCCTGGCTCCATCAAATCTACACGGCTAGGTGAAAGGATTGGGCTGGATGAGACACTCTGGGGACTCCTGAAGGAATCAGTAGGCTATCCCTCAACCTGGGAACATTTGACCGAGTTGTTCAGGAATAACCAGTGTTCATATACTTGGCAAAGAGCTGGGAAACTAGATTGTGGGCCCAGCATTTCCATTAACTGGCTGTTTCATCTGAGAAAGTTACTGCCCACCCCACCCCAAGACTCAGTGTCCTCATCTCTAAAATGGGGTCACTGGAGTCAATGCCTCTGCACCCGTCCCCCCTCCAACAATCCCACAGTGGCTCTTTGTGAGGACGTTTACTTAGGCAGACGCTGCCCACGCCTTACCAGCAAGGAAGCAGGGCTGATCAGGGCTACATCATTCCCCGCACGGCCACCAGCTGAGTGGGGCCGCATATTTTCTCCCAAACATCTGCTCCATCATTAGTACTGTCTCTACTTACAAACACAATGGGGTTTATGATCACTAATGGCAATTATTGTTGTTGAAGAACAAGAGAATTTTCATCTCATACCAATATTTTGTCTCATGCCTCACATCAAATCTCTTCTTCCTAACACATCTCTCTCTTTTTGTTTTTTGGGTTTTTTTTTTTTTTTTTTTTTTGTCCAGAAAGTAGCAGAAAGGGCATGATCGAGGGTAGAAGAATTTGGGTACTTAGTTCAATTCTGTGTGATACTGGCTAAATCCATTCCCATCTCTGGCTTCAGAGTGGACAGAAGAATAGATTGAGTCATATGGTTCTTAACCACGGGTGAGCCTCAAAATCGCATGGGACTTTTCTAAAAGGCAGATGCACGAACCCTAGTCCAGTCCTAGAGAATCTGTATATCTAGGGGTGGATCCAGCCATGTATGTTTTGAAAACTCTACCCAGGAAATTCTGATGGGCCCCTTCAATTCTCTTTATTAACTTGGTCAACAGATATTTATTTAGGACCTTCTATGGGCTAACACTAAAAAGCCTAAAGCATATAGAGATAGAAGATTTTATTTCTGACTTTAAGGAGTTCAGCAAACGGTGAGGAAAGATAAACATGAAAAGAGACATAGACTAAATAGGATAGGCCTTCAAAGGCAGAAGCCCTGATGTTACAGGGGCACACGTGAGGGGCTCCAGCTCAGCCTAAGGGGACAGGAAGTCTTTCCAGAGGAGGGAGCCTTGAATTAAGCTTTAAAGGACAATCAGCTGTTCAAGGAGGTAGGGGGAGTGATGCCATAGGAGGCTCAGAGTTCAGAACAGTAGTTCTTACACGTAAGGTACAGAGACTGGGGTGGGGTTGGGAGGCAGATGGGGGAATGGAATCTACAGAAATTCCCTTCTTCTAATACTCTTAGCATCTGTATCTGCAGACACCATCACTCCACCCCCATCTCCTCTTGACCTATAATATCGTCCCTGGGGAATTGCAAACAGGACTAGATGCAGGTCTGGGGTGAGAATACAGCGGGAGGAGAAGGAGATGCTATTGCAAGAACCAAATGGATGGGGACGCAGGGTGATGCTGTGAGCCTTTGCTGAGAATATATGAGGCTTCCTCTACAGAATCAGTAATACAAGGGGAAGAGAAGAACTGGGCTTTGCAGCCAGGTCCAGGATCTCCCTCACCAGCCCCCTCAACTCACACCTCAAGTTGCACTTGACCTTAACACAGAGTCTTCTCCCAGCCCTTTCTCTCTCAAGGCTGACCCTGGAAGCGCAGCATGATCACAGACCTCTTGATAAGCACACTGATAGCGGAGATGGGGATCAATCCCGCAATTTAGCTGCATCTCATGTAAGTAGCCTTTCTCGTGAGCCCCTCAGAAGTTGCATCTGTTTAGACTGTGCTAAGTGATGTTCTTTTCTGAGAAGCAAACCAATTCAATCATCCATATGTCTTCCTCAGTCATAGATCTGTCCTCTGCAGTACCTAGCTCTGTGGGTTAGTTTCATTGGCTTCCATTGTTGAACACAGCTTCAAAATCCTTCTGCTCCGCTATTTACAACAGCCAAGACATGGAAGAAACCTAAATGTCCACCAACAGATGACTGTATAAAGAAGATACACACACACACACACACACACACACACACACACAATGGAATTACTACTCAGCCATAAAAAATGAAATAATGTCATTTGCAGCAACATGGATGAATCTTGAGATTCTCATACTAAGTGAAGAAAGTCTGACAGAGAAAGACAAATATCATGTGATATCACTCATATGTGGAATCTTAAAAAAAAGATACAAATAAACATATTTACAAAACAGAAACAGACTCACAGATATAGAAAACAAACTTACAAAAGGGGAAAGGAGGAGAGAGGGATAAATTAGGAATTTGGGATTAACAAATACATACTACTATATATAAAATAGATAAACAACAAGTGTCTACTGTATAATACAGGGAACCATATTCAATATCTTGTAATAAACTATAATGGAAAAGAACCTGAAAAGAATAGATATATGTGTGTGTGTGTTTTATATATATGTGTGTGTATGTATATATATATATAAAACTGAATCACTTTACTGTACACCTGAAACTAACACAAGATTGTAAATCAACTATATTTTAATTTGTAAAAAATCCTGCTCCTCTATCCCTCATGCTCTGTCTGAGCAGCCCCACTGAGCACTCAGGCCCCTCAAAGTGAAGGTTCACCTATCTCGTCACAAAGCCTAGAGCAAAGATTAGAAGTTTTAGAGTTCAGACTAAGCTAAGCTTCTTGCAGTCAATTTAGAGTCGCAACCTGCACAGGGTAGACCAGTTGTTCCCAACCGGAGGAGCTTTTTGCCTCCTCCAGAGGGTACCTGGCATGTCTGAAGATATTTTTGGTTGTCACAGCTAAAGAGGGGGGTCCTTTTGGTATGGGTCAGGGGTGCTGCTACAATACACAGGAGTGCCCCCTCAACAAAGAATTACCTGGCCCAAATGTCAATAAGGCCAAGACTGAGAACCTGGGGTAAACCGTGTAGGGAAAAGATGTGTGCTCTTTCCCTCCGTGGCTGGAAGCTGGTGCCCTTGATAATTTGCTTTGGAGAAGGCTAACAGTTGCTTGCCTCTCCTCACAAGTCCAGAGATCAGCTAGTCCAACTCTATCATTTCTAAGTGATGGGAAAGCTTGAGGCTCAAAGAGCAAAGTGACTTTTCCTGAAGCCATACAAGTTGGCAGTGCAGAACCTGGGTCCTGAGCCCCCAAGGCTCCTGCCCCCATGCTGTGTCCCTCCACCAGGCCGAAATCTTCCAAACTAACGCATTTTCAGCCAAAGTGTTGGTGCTACAAACAATTTTACAAAATAAAGCTTCTGTTGGAAAGGATTTTTCTTCTTCTTCCAAAAACCTTGGAACTTTCAAATTTGTGTGTGTGCATGTGTGTGTGTCTGAGAAAGGCAGTGGGGAAGGATGGGTGTGAACCAAGCTATGGAAGTGGCAGCTGCTCAAGGCAGTGGCCCTGGGACCAGACGGACAATTAAGAAAACAGAGGTACCTGGGACAGAAATACAGAGGAAAGTGAATTCAACTGTAAGAGCCTGTTCAGTCCTTTATCCTTCCTCCAGGCAAGACTACAGAACACAGCTTAGATGAGCGGACAGATTACGTTAAGGGATGGTTAGATGGAGCCAGAGTTAAGGCCTAGGAATGTCTGTGTGTATAGTTGGCCACACAGCTGGTCAGCCTTCCCTATGTTCAGCACAGACTAAGCCTCTTGTCTACTGCAAGGTTCAGGGACCCTTAAACAATGGTCTACTGACAGCCCCTGATTTGCTAGACCCTAAGAACCCCCTGGAGATTCTTTTGAGACCACATGGTATTAGGGACCCACCTATGCATGGATCCAATGCCCTGGGTCACCTGATAGAAGCCAGATTGCAAGGAAGACAAAGGGGCTCCCAAGAGAAAAATCCCGCTGGGGGAGGGAGGCATCTGGGAAGGTGGGCTGGGCCAGCCTGGGCAGCAGGCTGGAGTGCTGGGTTCTCTACAGCACGAGGCCCTTAATCATCCTTCTCCACTCCCTCTCCACCCCTGCCCCAGCAAGTATGTGCCTTAGGAAGAGGAAATCTAAATGGTAAACCTCAAGACCTGAGTCACTCTGAGCTGCAGTCCCTATGCTAGAGGGCCCCTGCAGTGGTTTCTTCCCTCCCACTCATCTCCCCGAAAACAGGCCTGGCCAGTTTGAAGAGGAAGACATTTTTTAATAGATTGAGAGAGAGAGGAAGGTGCACATGTGCTGGAGAGACAGAGTGGCAAACCCCAGACAGCAACCAAGAGCAAACCCCAGAGGTCAAGGTCTAGTTGGCACCCCACTAGGGCAAGTAACAGCCTGTGCTTTACAGGGAAAGAGAAGTGGAGTTCTGGCTCCTCCACTCATCACCTGTCTGCCCTGGGGAAGTCTATGTAAGCTCTCTGAGCTTTGTCTTCAGGGAAAAAAAAACACCATCTAAAATTTCAGAATTATGTTTTATTTGGTGAACCTAGAAGGACTTAACCCGAGAAGACAGGCTCTCAGACCGCTCTGAGGAACTACACCGAAGTCGGAAGGTTGGGGCCAGGATATATAGTTTTTGCAACAAAAACCAGACAATAGGAACATCAAAAGATCACTGTTAATTAGGGGAAAACAAACATCTCTAGTTAATGAATTTAGCACTTTTCTATGTATGGGAAAATGCAGGAGACTGGACTTAACTGAAATTATTTCTTTGATATGCACCTTAGCTACCTAGGGCCAGTGTCCCATTCCTTTCCATCCTAGATCCCCTCAGGGTACATAGTCAGGGTGGCTGCAGTGGCTGATAGCTTGGTAGCAGGCAGCCTGTTTGTCTCCATCCTGAGTTCCCTCAGGGCTCACCGTAGGGCTTGGGAGAGGAGGAGGAGGCTGATGACTTGATGACACAACATCCTTTGTTTGCTGATATGGCAGAGGGCATTCTTGGTCCACAGGTTTCCTCACCCTTAAAATAGGGTTCTCATCAAGGCTTAAAGTGATAATTCCTGCAAAGCACTTAGCACTTATCACAGTTGCTACAGACTAAATACTTGTGTCCTCTCCCTCCTCCACCAAAATTCGTATGTTGAAACTTAATCTCCAATGAGATGGCATTAGGAGGCAGAGCTTTGGGAGGAAATTAGGTAATGAGGTTGGAGCCCTCACAAGTGGGATGAGTGCCTTTAAAAAAGAGACCTCAGAGAGCTCCCTTATCCCTTCTGCCATGTGAGAACACAGGGGAAAGACAGTCGTCTATGAACCAGGAACACAGCCCTCACCAGAGACCAAATCAGCGGGTGCCCTGATCTTGGATTCTCCAGCCTCCGGCATCGTGAGAGAGAAATTTCTGTTGTTTATAAGTTACCCAGCCTGTGGTATCCTGTTACAGCAGCCCAAACTGACTCAGACAGCAGAGCTGGGTGTACAGCACACTCTCAAACAGATGTCACCATCACAGATGGCTAAACAGAGCATTGGCGGCATTGAGATCAGGGGACGAGAGGCAGGCTAGGAAAGCGGGGTACCCCAGACAGGCCTAGATGACAACAGACACCCAGGAAAGTCAGAAGTAAAGGCTGGGCCAGTGCAGCAGAGGCTGGTGGCCAAGGCTGGACATAAAACTGTGGCATCCACAGGTCGGCAGTCTGAGGCAGGTGACTTTACTGAGGGAGAAGGAACAGCAGGAGCAGAAGACGGTAGAAGGGCCAGCAGGGGCTAAGAGACCCTCTGTCCCGGGAGAGCTCCTTCAGAGCCACAAAAAGAGGGAACCCTCGGCCCATCAATTCAAACAACATCAAGTGAAAGGAAAGCTAAGTTCTCACCCATTGGCAGGAAGCTACTGACCCACCCGACCTACAACTGGATGCTGCCTGGGACTCGCAAGGCTTGGGGGACATTAAGAGTGCTAATTTCTTAAACTGTCTTTTGAACAAATGAAAAGATGTTCAGTCATGCTATAAAAAAAAGTTCAAGAAGCTATAATGTATCTATCAAAACGACAAAAAAAAATAGGAAGTTTAAGAACACAAGAACAATCCTGTACATTGTGGGAGGTTAAATTGGGTATATCTCTATGGACTTTTGTTTGCAATATCTATCAGATCTACAAATTGCATATACCCTTGGGCCCAGCAATTCTTCTAGGAATGTATTCTCTAGTGGTACTTGTCACACTTGTGCAAAATGATCTACACACAAAGTTGTTCACGGCAACATTCTCACAGAAAAAGAATGGGGGAAAAAACCCTAAATTCTGAGTAAATAAATTATAATCATTAAAACAGTACAACTTTGTACCCTTTGACCATCACCACTCCATTTCCCCTCCGCCCAGCCCCTGTCAATCACCATTCTACTCTATGCTTCATTGGGTTTGACTCTTTCAGATTCCACATGTAAGTGAGATTATACAGTATTTGCCGTTCTGTATTCGACTTATTTCAGTTAGTATAATGTCCTCCCGGTCCATCCATGCTGCCGCAAGTGGCAGGATTTCCTTCCTTTTTAAGGTTCTATGTAATTCTTTGTTTTGTTTTGATTGAAGTATAGTTTACAATGCTGTGTTAATTTCTGGTGTATAGCATATTGATTCAGTCATATATATATATATATTCCTTTTCGTATTTTTTTCACTATAGGCTATTACAAGGTATTGAATATAGTTCCCCATGCTATACAGCAGGACCTTGCTTTTCATCTATTTTATATAAAAGCCCCTGATTTGGCTTAAAAGCCGTTTTAATGGTTTTTCTCTTTTTTTTCACCAAACAAACTTGTCTTTTATTTTCCTCAGTACCCTCTCCTTCTTCATTGCATTGCTATCCACCCAGATCAAGTTTCCAATTTGCAGAGACTCTAGAATTAGGTGGCTAATATGGTATATGAGAGAGAAAAATACTAATAAGATAGTTACATCAGCGAAGGCAGTAATCAAGATTCAAAAAAAAAAAAAAAAAGATCTAGGCAAACATCTATGGAATGCCATCAGCTCAGGTGCCAGTATGGTGGGAGAGGAAGGGGTGTAAACCAAAGCTCTGTTTGTGATTATAAGCACACTGTCTAGCCTGGTTGAGGACCAAAGTAACAAGAAACATTAAAATGATCAGGCTAATTTTCAGTGATTAGTCCTCAAAGGAGAGTCAACCTTCCAGGAAACACCTGGCTAATCAGTGTAATAAACAGTCATTTATGGATCTTGAATGGAGCCAGCATATCTGGGAACAGCACCTGTCTCCATCCTTCTCATTTACAACACTGGTGAGAAACGGGGAGCCTTTAAGGGAAAAAAAAAAATAACAAAACAGGGAAAGAGAGGAGACATCATGAACTGCCTTCAGTCCACAGTCTACTGTTTCTCTCTTGCCACATCTTCCCCCAAAGAATTAATCCACTGCTATTCTGACTGTCACTTTTAGCCTGTTGACTCCTATAACCTCAGTCCTGTCTATTTTCTTAAGCAGACATCTGTGGATGAGGAATGTCACCTGCCATATCCGTAAACAAAGGATGTTGCAGCCATCAAGCCATCAACCACTGCAACCACCCAGACTGTGCACCCTGGGGATTCTGGATGGAGAGATCAGGATACTGGCCCTGGAGAGTTAAGGTGCATGTCAGAGGAATGCTTTCAGTGGGCCCAGACTCTTGCATCTTCCTATACATAGAAAGTGCTAAATTCATTCAACTGAGATGTCTGGTTTTTCTTTAATTAACAGTAGTCTTTTGGTGTTCCAACTACATGATTTTTGTTGCAAAAACTCCTGTGTAGCCTCGCCCCTCCCTTACCTCCCTGGATCAGTTCCTCAGAGCGATCTGAGAGGCTACCTCCCAGGCTTAAGTCCTCAGAAAGTCCATTGAATAAAACATGATTTTCAAATTCTAGGTTGTGCATTTTTTTTCATTCGACACATCTGTCTGCATAGGAGGTATTTCTGCATGAATTGCAGCGTTACCTTAAAATGAATGTTTTCTTAAAAAAACACATTACCTTCTTCTAAGATAGTTTCTGTTCCAAGCTTTTTACGCCCACCAATTTTCATTATTTTCCTCTCCATCTTCTCCCAAACACTTAGGCTTAACATTGGAGTCTGAACAATCGCAATAATCTTCTACACGATTCTTTGCCTCCAGCCCTTCCCACCCTCCAAAGTACTGTATGGGAGGAAAGACTCTCCCTCTACCCTGCTCGTTTCAATAGCTGGCTCTCCTAAACAGACTGACAACGGGCAGATTAACAGGAGAAAAGTATACACGTTTATTAATTCTTAATAATTCTTAATGTTACATGCATGGGGACACCACAGAGGGAAAAACGTGAAAATCCAAAAAAAGCAGTGGGATTCAAGTGCTTTATATCATCTTAATGGCAAAAGGGGAGAGGGATGTAGGCAGTTTAGAGGAGAGTAAATGGTGTTTAAGAAAGATAAATGGGAGCAGATGGGAAGCATGATAGTTTGTGATAAAGTCCGTCTAGATGTGGTGTGGACTTTCTAGCTTCCTGTCGTGTGATAAGACTCAATCTTCCCTCGTGGATGACACTCTCTGGAGGGGATCTGTCACAATTGAGTTCCCTTTGGAGGCTCTGTCTTGAGGTGATAAGGGGACTTCAGAGAAAGCCTCTCCCTGCACTGGATGATTTTCAAGTGACTTCAGCTCAAAATAATCAATATACCAAAGTGACCCATTTCAAGGTGGCATGTTCTGAACTCCCTCAGTTTCCTCCACACGACGATTAATCCTTCAGAACACAAACTTCACCGTTACGCGCTACTCAGAAACCTTCATTGGCTTCCTAAGGGCCTGTACAATAAATTCCAAAATACTTGTCACGACACTGAATGTATCTAAGGTGCTCATAACCTCCTCCCCCTCCTCCCACCTTCTTTCTCAAGTTCTTTACGGCAAGGTTTCTCAGCACCAGCACTACTGACATTTTGGATCTGATGATTCTGTGTTGTTGGTGACTGTCCTGTGCGTGGTAGGACTTGTAGCAACATCCCTGGCTTTTCCCCTGTAGGAGCCAGTAGCACTCCCCACCTTGATTATGACAACACAGAATGTCCCCTGACATTGCCAAATGTCCCCAAGGAGGGCAAAGTCACCCAGCTGAGAGCCTCCACTCAACGGGAACTTCACATTCCCAAAAGTCAGTTCAATTCATTGTTCTCTCATTAAAATAAGATTTTTTAAGTGTTCGTTCATTCATTCACTTATTTGTGTGTGTTTGTTTTGCTACAATGGCTTCCCCTTCCAGAATACTTCAAAAGGCTAAACACCCTTGGGGAAGTGGGGCTTTTAAGTATCAGCAAGATGAAGCTCAGATGATGTCTTATTCCAGCCAAGAAAGACCTCCATCATCCAGCCCCAGGCTTATCTGCCTCATCTCCCACCAGCTCACCCTCATACTCTTTTCTTCAGGAAAACAGTTTCTCAGCTTCCAGCCTCCCCACAGGTTATTCTCTCTGCCTTTACAGTGGGGACCATGGATTTTCCTCGTCCAGATACTCTGGGTTCTAAGCACCAACTCTGTGCTCCCCTGAATGGCCTGTGGCCCCAGGCGCCCCTCCATCAACATCCCTAGCACACTCTATTTCACTGACTCTCCAAATCGACCATAAGCAGCTTATGGGCTAATTCTGTATAATACTTATCATTGTTTCTACAGAGCCAGGCGCAGTATGCCTGGGATACAGTCATAATAAAGATAGCTAAGCATGTATTGAGCGCTTATTGCATGCCAGGAGCTGTTCAAAGCACTTAGCATGTTTTTATTAAACTGTTATTCTTCAAAACAACCATCAAAGGTAGGCATTATTATTATATCCATTTTACAGATGAGAAAACTGAGGATCATACTAGAAAATGAACATAGACTGGTTTCAAAGCCTACACTCTTGATCCACCATACTAATAAATAGCTTGTAAAATTTTTCTGGAATGAATAAAGAAATGAATGAGATTGCATCTCAGTGGGAACATCTTTTTGCCTTAAACACCAAGCTGAAAGAGAATGAGAATCTTTGGGTTTTTGTATTAGTCAGGGTTCTCCAGAGAAACAGACTCAATAGGATGCATGTATAGGGAGAGAGATTCATTTTAAAGAATCACTCAAATGATGTTGGGGGCTGGCAAGTCCAAAATCTCTAGGCCAGTCCAGAAGGTTAGTAACCCCGGAAAGAGTTAATATTGTAGTCTTGAGTCTGAAGGCAGTCTGGAGGCAGGATTTCTTCTACTCAGGGAACTCAGTCTTTTCTGTTAAGGCCTTCAACTGATTGGATGAGACTCACTCACATTTTGGAAGATAGTCTGCCTTACTCAAAGTCTACTGATTTCAATGTTAATCCCATCTAACAACATCTAGACTGGTGTTTGACCAAACAATTGGGTATCATAGCCTAGCCAACTTGACACACAGAATTAATTATCACAGGCTTGAAGATGAGCAAATCTGGGCCAAATAAGAACTGGTATATTCTCCAGCAATCACTCCCTCTTCTGCACTCAACAGTAATAATTGTCCCATTTGAAACATATTATACAGTGACTTGCTTTATTATTCATCTTTGGTTTCCATTTGTCTTGTCTTTCTAACTAGACTGAAGCCTCCTTTGGGCAGTCAGGAACAAGACAATGCAGGGAGCCCGTCTTCCAATGTGTGTCTCACGATGCCTTATCCAGAGATAAGCACACAGCAGGCACTCACAATGTGTCAAATAGAAGAACTAGATTAGGAATGAGGATAAGAGTAAAGAAACTAAGAAATTCCTTGGGCTCGTTAAATCAATAGTGTTAACCTCAATGCACTAAGTGAATACAGTTTGATCAACTGCCAGAGGACCCTTGTTTTAAATATGAAAGTACATCTTCACCTTCTGCCCCCTCAAGAATCAATTCCTACCACCCTGAAACTGCTGAAGGCTGTGAACATTACCAAAGGGATGGTTCTACCTAGAGGATCTGAGAGCAAAAGCTTATAGAAAGGAACCAAGAACTCCAAAGTGGTTTGGGGACCAGTATTTATCAACAGAGAGGAAGGGTTCTGGGGAGTGCAGTACAGAGAACACGGTGCCTCTAACCACAGAGCTGTTGAGGCAGAAGCAGCTTCCCTAGAATTAGACTATTTTCAGATACACACCGTTTTTTTTTTACATTTTTTTTATTGAGTTACAGTCATTTTACAATGTTGTGTCAAATTCCAGTGTAGAGCACAATTTTTCAGTTATATATGAACATACATACATTCATTGTCTCATTCTCTTTCGCTGTGAGCCACCACAAGATCCTAGATACACACTGTTCTTCACAGAACATCTGAGTTGAAGGAATGGCAAACACCAGCAGAATCCTCCTTGTCGGGCCAAGTCCAAGATTATAATGCTTTTCTTGACCTTTTAGTCACATTTAATGACTCCCTTCTCCTGTGCTTTCTATTATCATTTGATACATACCATTTTTTGCATAATAATTAGTGAATTTAAGTTTTTTAAGTTCTTAATTTAATTTTTCATGCTATATTCAAGGGATGGATACGATTCTTTTCTATTGAGGTATAACTATATTAGTTTCAGGTGTACAACATAATAATGATTTGATAGGGATTTGATACAATGGATGCAAGAAGTCTAGTTAACATCTGTCACTATATATAGTTACCAAAAAAATTTTTTTTCTCGTGATGAGAGCTTTCAAGTGTTACCAGAGAGTAGGTTCTAGTTTTGTGGCAGAAAGAATTCAAAGACTCAGAGGTCAAGAAAGTAAAGTGAGGATTATTAAATAATAGTACGCTCTCAAGGGGAGAGTGGGCCGGCTTAGGGGAGTAGCTGTTCTGAGGTTTTTTGGCAAGCTGATTATACGGGATGTAAAAATGAATGGGCGGAATATTCACTGGGGAGGGAGGGGTTTGAGGTCGTATTCCGATTTTCATTCCAGCTCCACCTTCCTGAGGGAAGGAGGGATTTTTGTCCTTATTTAGTCTTGATCGGAAGTGTCATGGCATGTATGATGGGCACTTCTAAACTATAAGGCTAATTTTATTGTAATGAGGGCATAAGGAGCAAAAGGTTACATTCGGACGCCAGATTCCTGCCTTTTCCCACCTTTCTTTGTCTACCTCCAAGACACTTCTTACTCCAAAATGTGTGGTTTCTTATCAGTCCTAAGGTTCCTGCTTTGCTTTGTCTGCCCAAGGACCCCCGTTGCTTACAAGATATAGAGCTTCCTGCCATTTGGCCCGTGCTCCCCGTTCTATGCTCATATCTAGCTATCTGACTGCTCTAACACAAATTCTATGTTCTTAGCAACTTTCAGATAATACAGTATTATTAACTAGTCACCACACTGTATATTACATCCCCATGACATACTTATTTTATAACTGGAAGTTTGCACCTTCTGACCCCCTTCACATCCACCATCTTCACGCTGTATTGTAATTATTTACTTGTCTGAGTCCCTCACTAAACTGTAAGTTTTTAGAAATCAGAAATTTCCTTGTTCATCTGTATACCTCCTAACACCTTGAACAATGGCTGGCACGTACTTGGTAAGGAAGGGCAGAACAGGGGACACACACACACACACACACACACAAAATGCAAAGGGCACTGGAGATCTGGGACTAATTCTGACTCTCCTGTGAGAATGAACGTGGGCAGGGCACCTGAACTTTCTAGGCCTCTGGATTATCATCGACAAAACAAGGAATTTATAGCTTTAGGATTGTATGAGCTTTCGAGGAGGAAAATGCATAGTTTAAGGGTTGGATTTGGACGATTTTTAAAATGTGTTTATGCAAAAAATAAAGCTAAAACTGGAGCCAAAATTTGATTATTTTGAAGGAAGGAAGGAGGGAGGGAGGAAGGAAAGTTCTTCACAGCAATATTACCTGAACTTTCCAATTAATTGAAACTTGGTTAAAAAGAACGTATGGTGTGAGATGATTTGTTCTTGAGGTAATTAACTCTAGCTTAATTTCAAATATGTAAATGAAAAATAATATAACCACCTTTATAAAATACTAAACAGAGAAAATTTGAGGACCCAGAGATTACATTCATGAGAAAGCATAAGTAAATATACATTAAAGAAAGAATAAAGTCCACATTACACGGACTCTTCCAAGGTGTTAAAAAAAAAATGTAGCCGGGTTGGGATTCTGAATACTTTTTTGAAGCTAGCATAACAGTGACAACAAAGCCAAATAAATATGTCATGATATAACTTTACACTAATCTCACCCATTTTTTAGTATCAACTCAAAACTCTAAATATTATAAATACAATAGCAAACAAAATCAGGCAACTCATAAAAGAATAATACAACATGACTAAGTGGGATTTATTTCAGGAATGCAAAAATATTTTACTATTAGGAAATGTAACATATAATTTACCATATCGGAGAATAAAAGAGAAAACAGTCATAATTCTTTCCATGGATGTTGAAAAGGTATTTTACATTTGAGGAAAATGTAATGTCTATTCTTTTATTTTTTTACTTTTTTTAACTTTTTAACTTTTTTCCTTTTTTCCTTTTTGTATTTTGTTTTTTCTTTTTGTAATGTCTATTTTTAATAAAGTCTCTTACTAGATGTCTTTTTTACTTTAATTCAATTAAACACTTATTGAATACTTGCTATACACCAGGCACAGTTTTAGGCATTTGGGATATGGTAGTGAATAAAATAGGCAAAAATCTCTGCCCTCTTGAGGGCATTTTAGTGGTGGGGAGAGATAATAAATAATAAACATAATGATTAAATACGTTACCTAGTATGTTAGAAGGTGATGAGTAGTCTGGAAAATTAGGAGAGTTGGGAGTGGAGGCAGTGATTTTAAATAGAGTAGTCAGGGTAGGCTCAATAAGGTGCTGACATTTGCACAAACACCTGAGGGAGGTGAGCAAGCCATGCAGACATCTGAGCTGAGGGAGTGTTCTAAGCAGAGACAACATGCCAGTTGAGCTGAAGAAACAGCAAGGAGGCCAGTGGCTGGAATGTATTTTCTTATAAGATGTGAGGTAAGGTGTGTAGTTTAAAGCTGTGACAACCACACCCTCACAGAACCACAACAGAAAGTAGAAAGGATAGTATCTCCTACCATGTTTCTTTTTATCTGGGAGGAAAGTATGTTCTGAAGCTCTACAGCAGAATTCCCAACATTATCAAATCTTCCTTAAATTAGCCTATAAATTTAACATGATCCCATTTCAAAAAACCAACTTTTTTTAAATGTGCAAGCTGGTTCTCAAGTTCCTATAAGAGGAAAAATTAGCAAGAATAAACATGAAAATTCCAAAACAGAAGCACAAACAAGAGAAACACACCTTATCAGCTAGTAAGATAACTGGATAGTCATCTGAAAGAAAACAGTTAGAGCCCTACCTCACACCTTATACTCAAAGAAACTCCAGACTGATCAAAGACAGGGGCTAAGTGGTAAGAGACAGTAATGGATAGGAGATTAACTTTTCACTGTAAACCCTTTGTGTCTTTGAAATTTTGCAGTGTATGCATTGCATATTTAAAATTAATTAAATGTACCAAAAATACACTCGGGTCTTACAAAAGATTAATTAATTGCATTTAAAATATACTCGGGTTTTTATGAAAACAATAAAGTATAGTAGAAGGAACACAGCCCTGGGTATCTGGTAATATTTTCAAGTCCTGATTTTGCACAACTAACTTGTAACCTTGGGCAAGTCATTTTATCTTCACTTTATCTCTAATGTGTTAGTATTAGATTAGATGGATTCCAGTCCTTTTTAATGCTAGATTCTGTGACACTTAAGTGTAAGCCTTATAAACTGACCTGTGAGTACTTTGATCTGCTATAACTAGTTTTGACAGCTCCTCTAACAAACACCAGATGGTTTAGTGTGGAATTTAGCATCAAACATTATCCAGTGCCCACTCCATTCACACCATGACGACTGAATGAAGACAACCTACAAAGTACACATTAGGGCTCAGCCAGGAGATTCTGGGCTATTAGTCATGGAGGTAGTTGGTCCTCCCACACACCAGAGTGGAGAAGAATCGCCTCATCGGATTGGATGCCTGGGATGATGAGACTGTGACTCATACCAGAGGGCACCAAAAGTCCACAGCCCATCAGGCATCCATGATTCAGAGGCCAATTGTCTGGTTTGGGGCTTATTTGGATCTTTGATCTCTTCTATGCACATCCTTTTAGCCATCCTACTAAATACCTCCATTAAAACAGGAAAAGGATAAAACATAAATCAGTCTACTTGTTAACAACTTTACTAAGTAAAAGTAATTATCAGCTAAATCTGCCAATAGGTAAATTATTTTATGCATTTCAAGGAATTTGATAGCTAAAGGCATCTTAGCCATGATCTAGTCTGAACCACATCTTTTACAGATGAGAAAAGTGAGGCTTAGAAGAGTCATATGTTTAACATACGCAGCCAGCTCCTGGCAAATTCAAGATAAAAATTTCAGTGTCCCCGCTTTTGGTCTGAAGCTGTTTCCACCTGTTATCCTTAAATTATCTTCCACACTGTGCTGTCATTTACTGCCTAACAAAAGTGTGTTCTGTTTCTAAGAACGGTTTGGCTTTATCAGCTCTATCTGGACACTGATATTCTTTAGAACTCTGACCTTAGAAGTAGAGCTTCTGAGCAAGAAACTGAGGGAGGGACTAAACAGAATATCACAGCTCCAGTTTAGATCTGTCCTTGAGAAATCCTTTCCAAACCTTCCCTGTCATCATCCATCTCCAATCACTTCTCCAAGAACACTTGTGTCTAACACATTTTTTAAACCTTCAATCCCTTCCTTTCCACCTCTGTCCTCAGCCAAAATGATTCTTAGAGCTCATAAGTTTCTCTCAGACACATGCCCAACCTAATTCTACCCAGAAAACACTGTCAGCAAATCTCCTTAGGGGTTTGTATTTCCCTTTAACTTAAGTAGGTCATTGCTCTAAAAGAAGTGTAAAGATGGAATGAATGAAAATAAGCTGCTGGCTTTGGCTTGTGTGAGAACTGTGAAAACTGCAGGGAGATGGGCAGAGCAGCAGGGCTGGGCTAGCAAAAGAAGTCCCCTTAGGAGCCTCTCCATGACTCAGAACTTACAACGTTACTAGTCAGACAGGCAGAGTGAACATTCAAGGGATCTTAATCATAAAGAAGTGAACTTGCGGTCTTGCCTGTGTTTATATGCATTTCTTCTCAGAGAGAGGAAGGTTCAACAGAGGACAAGAGATAAGCTACCTGGAAGGATGACATTTTGCAAGTTGAAAACAGGTGCTTGGGGCCAAAAAGATGGAGATGTGTGACCTGAAATGCAGAGGTCTTATTAACTTGGTTGATTTCCTTCCAACAAAAATCAGATGGTATATTTCTTGCCCCAATCAAGTTGCCCCATCTCCCTTTGGAGAGTCCATTCAGATGAGCAAAAGTCTATTGTCCATAAAATTAGCATCCCCAGTTAGATGCATGGTCTTGGATAAGAAACCCTGAGGTTACACTGGGAGAAATTAGAGTAAAATGACAAGGATGACATTTGTGGGAAAATGGAGGGGAGAGTCACAAAAAGAAGCATGGCCATTGCAAGGAAAGGAACTTGGCTGGCAGTGAGCAGTCCTGATTTATTCTTATATATGAGCACCAGGAGACATTTTGGTATAGCTAGCTCTCACCTCTCTCAAAATCACCTAGAAGTCTGCTTCCTGTCAAGCACAGCGAAGTTTACTCCAGCACCACTAGGACACATCCTCCTGCATCACCAGATAAGGTTAGCATGCAGTTGCTAAGACACAGCTACTACATCTATCAAGCTGTAGGCATCTTAAGTTCCAGGAGAGAGAAACATAATAGAACCTCATTAAATGCATGGGTTTTATCATTGTGGTCTCTAAAACTTTGACTCTTAAGATACATATTGATGCAAACCAGAAATCCATTGATACTCAAATTGAGGTGTTCTCTAAGGCTACTCTGCACTATTGGGCTAAAGACACTTTTTCACTTGTTCACTCATCTATTTAATATTTGAGGAGCATCTTCTGAGAAGCATCAGGCAGTACACAAGGGATACAAGGGTGAGAAAACTGCCCTCTTGAACTTTATGATATCAAAACAAGTAATCATGAGGAGAGAGCACAAATGCAGGGTATCTAAAATGCATTTGAAATTAAAAGATCAGCAACTTAAAACAATCATGTATATATATAGATTTCTATACCAAAACTTCATGATAATCAAAAAACAAAGCTCTATAACAGATATACACACACACACACAAAGATGAATCTAAACATAACGCTAAAGATAATCATCAAATCACAAGAGAAGAGAATAAAAGAAAGGGAAAAAAAGACCTCTAAAAACAAATCCAAAACAATTAACAAAATGGCAATAAGAACATACATATTGATAATTACCTTAAATGTAAATGGATTAAACACTCCAACCAAAAGACATAGACTGGCTGAATGGATATAAAAACGAGACCTGTTATATATGCTGTCTACAGGAGACCCATTTCAGAGATAGAGACACCTACTGTATAGCACAGGGAACCATATTCAATTTCTTTTAATAAGCTATAGTGGAAAAGAATCTGGAAATAGGTGTATATGTATGTATGTATGTGTATAACTGAATCGTATTGCTGTATACCTGAAATTAACATTGTAAATCAACTACAGTTCAATAAAAAAATTAAATTAAAAAAAAGAATCTGAAGATTAATACAGGAAGAGAGCACAGATGGGAAGAAGGGATTTCCTGGGAAAGGCAAACGCACGTACCAAGGCCCTGAGGCAGAAGGAGAAACAATGAGGTCTGTATTAGGCAGCATCCTATGAGAAAGAGATGGCCCCTCTGAACTGGGAAATTCAAAGAGTGATTAATAAAGAGACTAACAAGATAAGACCAAGGTACAGGAAAAATAGTACAGAATAGTGCAGGACCCTAGGCAAGGAACTGCAGGGAGCCATTCACCACCCCACCCCACACCACCCCCAGTTTAACAGCACAGGGGAATAAAGCAGTTATTGGAATCTAGAAAAGATAGCTATGTGGTAGAGCCATGTGACAACAGCTGTGGGTTTTAGGAGAGGGAGTGCAACCAGTCCACAGAGATCCAACAGGCTGGTAGGAGGGGATTATAAATAGCCCAACTTTGCACTCCTTCACCCACCAATCTCCTGCATGTATCTCCCATTGGCCAACCCCAGTGAGGGTCAGAAGGTAAGAGATCTCATTGAGGCAGAACACGCAGGTCAGCCTCGGGCCCAGAGCAGCACACAGAAGGATGCAGAGTAACTATGGAAGGACAAACCGAAGACATTCAGCTCAGAGGTGTGTGTATCAGTTTACTACTGGTGCTGTAACAAATTATCACAAATTTAGTGACTTAAAATGAAAGAGATTTCTTATCTTATGGTTCTGAAGTCCTAAAATTGAGGTGGCAATAGGCTTCCATTCCTTCTGGAAGCCCTAGAGGAGGGTCTGTCTCCTGCCTTTCCCAGTCACCAGAGATACCTGCGTTCCTTGATTCACAGTCCCCCTCTTCACATCACTCTGACCTCTGCTGCCCATCATCACATGTCATTCTCTGCCTTTGACTCTCCTGCTTTGCTCTTATAAGGACACTTACACAGGGACAATCTGGATAACACAGGATAATCTCTGCCTCTCAAGATCCTAGTTCAATCATGTCTACAAAGTCTTTTGCCATTTAAAGTAACACTCAGAGGTTTTGGTGATCAGGTTGTGGACATCTTTGGAGGGCCATTGTGCCTACCTTGGTGTGTCAAGAAAGTAAAAGAAGACCACTATGGAATGCGAAAGGCAAGAGGGGAGTATGGAGAATCGTGGTGATGAGGAACTAGGAAGGAGTCATATTAGCAAAGTTTTGTAGACCACGGTGGGGATTTTGTTCTGTATCTTAAGGCCAATTTGCATTTTGAAAAATGTGCTCTAGCTACAAAATTTAAAAGTATATTGAAAGAAGGCAGAAACACATTGAGAGTGAGCTGAGAAGTTGTGTAGTAATTAGATGATTGAAAGATAATGGCTTGGAGTAAGGAGGTGGCTATAAAGGTGGAGGCTATAAAGGTGGAGAAAAGTGGAAGGATTTGAGAGATATTGAGAAAGTAAAATTTGTAGAACTTGGTGGCAGATCAGCTAAGCAATAGTGAGTTAGGGTGAGGGTGATGTTAGAGATGGCGCTTAAGTTTCTGACTTGCTGAACTGGATAGATAGTGGTTCAATTTACCACAACAGAAAACACTGTGCTCAGAACAGGTTTATTTGGGGCAAAGGGGATGTGGTTTTGAACATGTTGAGTTTGAAATGACTTTTAAGAGAACCAAAGAGAAAAGTCAGTGGGCAGTTGGAGATTAAAGTATAGAAAGCAGAGTTTCCCCTGGGTTACAGAGGAAATTTCAAATCCTTGGGTTTTAAGTGGTTATTAAAGAAGCCTTGAGTACGAATGAAATCACCTAGAATAGAGGACCAGTTAGAAAAGGGCATGGGACCTAGCTCTGAGAGGCTTGAACCTTTTTTTAACCTTTTTTTATCGAGTTATAGTCATTTTACAATGTTGTGTCAAATTCCAGTGTAGAGCACAATTTTTCAGTTATACATGAACATACATATATTCATTGTCACATTTTATTTTTCGCTGTGAGCTACCACAAGATCTTGTATTTATTTCCCTGTGCTATACAGTATAATCTTGTTTATCTATTCTACATATGTCTGTCAGTATCTACAAATTTTGAAATCCCAGTCTGTCCCTTCACACATCCCACCCCCTTGGTGACCACAAGTTTGTACTCGATGTCTATGAGTCTGTTTGTTTTGTATTTATGCTCTTTCTTTTTTTTTAGATTCCACATATTAGTGATCTCATATGGTATTTTTCTTTCTGTTTCTGGCTTACTTCACTTAGAATGACATTCTCCAGGGACATCCATGTTGCTGCAAATGGCGTTATGTTGTCTGGTTTTATGGCTGAATAGTATTCCACTGTATAAATATACCACTTTTTCTTTATCCAGGCATCTGTTGATGGACATTTAGGCTGTGTCCATGTCTTGGCTATTGTAAATAGTGCTGCTGTGAACATTGGGGTGCAGGTGTCTTTTTGAAGTAGGGTTCCTTCTGGATATATGCCCAGGAGTGGGATTCCTGGGTCATATGGTAAGTCTATTCCTAGTCTTTTGAGGAATGTCCATACTGTTTTCCACAGTGGCTGCACCAAACTGCATTCCCACCAGCAGTGTAGGAGGGTTCCCTTTTCTCCACGAGAGGCTTGAACAGTTAATGGCCAGAGAAAGGAGAGAGTGACAAGATAAAAGAAGAATCAGGAGACTGAGGCACCACAGAAGCCAAGGAAATACATTATTAAGAGAGGATGTGGTCAACATGGTTGATGGCTCCTGAGAGTTCAGTGGGTAGGTTTCTACCAAATTAATGCCAATTCACCCACAGCATCAGTCTATGAGATTCTGGTGGAACAACTTACACCCCTGTGGCCAGGGGGTGTCTCCATGCCTCCTCATCACGTTCAGGTGAATGATGGCCATGGTAATTGGTTTACAGGTGTCACAAAACCACTGGCAGTCAATGAGGTCCATTGGCTGGGACTCCTAGGAAAGAGAGTACCACTCATTCCCACTGTCTTGAAACTTAAGGAGATACAGGGCCTGAGCTGTTCCTACTGTCTTGCTACTACATGAAGCCTAGGACTAAAGGCAACACTTGGCAGAAGAGAAAGATGGCGAGAAAGCAGCTATGACGTCTTTTTTAGCTCTTACTTCAGCCGTGCCTAAAGCTTGATCTAGCCCTACACTTTCTACTTAGATGAGCCAATAAATTCCACTTTCTCATACGTCAAGCACAAAAATGTCACTTACAATGGAAAGAATACCAAATTTTATGGGAGGCTAAATTAAATGGAATGTATGTCTAAGATCTTTAGAAGAAAAATGCCTTATATATCAAGATGTTCAGGGTGTTGAGTAAAATTCTCATTATAATCATAATAAAGCCATGAAAATAGACAAGAGAGAGGAATCTGGAGAGCAGAAAAATAAAGTATATAGAAATACTGGAAAAGTTTCTATGTTCATGAACTCCAATTTAAGGTGAAACACTCAGAAATAAATAAGAATACATGTAAAGAGAAAAATTATAACTTTTAAAGTAATTTCTTTATTGTGACCAGAAATCTGATTCCAAGGTTTTCTTCTTCTTTGTCTTCAGCTTGTCTCTTTCATGAGCTCTGAAATGGCAGTTTTACAGATGCATGAATTAGAATATTCATGATTTCCACAGTATTGTAATTGTACTCACTAATTATAATTTTCATTGACACAAAAGTTACAGACTCCTGGGACTTGCACAGGAGAATTTAAGACTGTTGCTAGGCACCTCACAGAAGTGATTATCCCCTTTTTGGGAACTGAGGAATTTGACCTCGAATAACTTTTACATTTGGAAATTTAAATTGCTGGCCTTATCTTCTTTGAACCCTTTTATTGAAAACTCACTAAAACATGGGGCTGTCATGACTCGAGAGAATGAATCCAGTAGAAGGAAATCTGCAAACACGTGCTGAGTATCCACCACATACAAGACAACGTGGCAGGCACCATGTACAGGACAACATGCCAGGCACACACACAGGCTTGAGGCTTAGTCCTTGTCCTCACAGAGCTTGGAAACTTGTGACAGAGGTAGGACATACTCATGAAGAATCAACTATCAGTATAAAGCAATACGTGATAAGTGATAAAAAAAAAGAGTTGTGCAAACAATAATACATAGAGGCTAGAAGAGCAAGAAGTCAGTGTGGGTTGGAATACCTTGAGGGTAGGTTCAAGTGAATAGACAGAAAAGAAGTGAAGGGCTCTGTAGGCAGAAAGATCTGTGTAAAGAAGCCACCAGTGGAGAAAGCCATTTGCAGGGAACTGTATTATAGAACAGTCTGGCTGAAGCTGTGATTCTTCTTAGGAAATTTTAGTTGGGTGAGGGGGTGGGGGCCAGGGTGGGTGGAGTTAAAAAGGTAGGGAGAGCAATAAATGACATTCTGCAAAATTTAGGCTTCATCTTGTAGGAGATGAAGTATTGAAGACTATGTTAAAGATTAAATCCGTGGAAATGGAACACCTCTCTCTCATCATCAAAGCTGTCACAGCTACTGACACAAGAGCCTGGACTTGGTTTGTATATGAAATAATAAGCTTTTGTTGATCAGTGCAGTGGAAAAAGCAAGTGAGAAGCTGGAGAGGACAGGGTCATGGGAAACTCAGCCACTGTATTAATAAAGCTGTGTTTGCATTTCAGATATTTTATATAGCTCCCATGCTGAGGAAAGATTTAACAAGGATGAGACTGGAAGGACCCCAGTAGATGGTCATTGCAAAACCCCAGGCAAAAGTTCATGAGGGTCTGTACTAAGGTTGTGAAGATAGAAATGGGGGAAAGGAGATGGAGCTAAGGGATATTTAGAGGCAACATCATTAGGACTTGGTGATTATCATTAACTATCAGGGGTGATGGGAAGGAAGGATCCTAGAATGACTTCCAGGTTTCTGACCTAAGGGGTTAAGGTGTTGAGTAGAACCATACACCAGGATACAGGAAGAGGTGTGGCTCTGGGAGATGATGGGTTCGGTGCTGAACATTGGGCAAACCAGGACTCTTCGGCTATAAATCATGGAGACCCATGTCAAACTGGCAACTGCACAGGTTCACAAAACCAGATGATGGAAAAGTAGGAGGAGCAAAGACTTCAAGACCAATTTCTAAAATCATCAGGACTTGCCCAATGTCCTGCCCTGTCTCTCTCTTCCCTCTTCACTGCCCTCTCTCTCTGCCTGGCTTCTGGTTGTAGTTTGAGCTCATTCTCTAAAAACCCTCCAGGTGGCAAGGGACATGTCTGCCAACAGCTCTGGAACCTAAGAAGAGAATGACACCTTCCACTGCCACTTTGAAAAATTCCAGGAAAGAGACTCCACAGGAATAAAACAAAATGAATGGGGGGTGGGTAGCTCACTGGCAGAGTGCGTGCTTAGCATGCACAATGTCCTGGGTTCAAATCCCAGGACCACCATTAAAAACAAATAAATAAATAAACAAACAAGCAAACCTAATTACCTGCCCCCCTAGAATGAGGTAGTCTAAGTCCTGCTCTTAAGAAATTATAGTCATAAAAGCACAGAAACTTGAGGTCATCTCCAGAGGGCTGCCCATGATCCTGGCACAGAGTAGAAGCTCAATAAATGTTTATTTAATCAATGATTGATGAATAGGCACTTGTCATGAGTAAGATCATTTGGCATTTATGAAGTACTTTGGCTGCATACATTTTTGTCTATTATGGTCTACCTGGACTGGAGCAAATTAGTCTTCAGTCCCCACTCTCTACCCCCAACTTATGTACCAAAATGTGCACATAGGCTGAATTTTTTTGATAGACAGGCCAATTTCTGCAGCCATACTCCACTCCCAACACCTGGAACAGCTCCTTCCAGCTAGAGGAGTCAATGGCTAGAATACACATTTCACCTCTCACCAAAAATTCCTTCCTACCCACCACCATCATCACCACCGCCACCATCACCATTGAGATTTTGCCATCAACTTGTCCTCCACCTTATACCCACACTCTCACTTAAGATAAAAGGCTCAGAGCCCAGCAGATCACTTTTAAAGACCATAAAACAAACATTAAACTATCACAGTAAAGGCTGGTTTCTCTTCCTAATTCTATTTAGTTCCTCTGAAGGCGAAGACCATGTTAGCACACTCAACAGTTATAGTAATAAACAACAACGGCTAAAGTCAGCTTCCAGACCTACACAGTGTGTCTTACTAATGCAGCAATAATCCTGTGTGCCTTTTGTCTGAATCTCAAAACGTCTATTTAGTTTTATTATATATTAAGTATATTTTATTTAGTTTTGTTTAGTCTGTAACACTTATTGAGGGCTACTTTACCATGCATGCCACTCTGCAAAACACTAAGGGATCTATAAAAGCAGCCAGGTTTCACCAGGACACCATCAAAAGAATCACCAGGTCTGTAATTATTTGCTAAACCTAGATCAGACCCTTCTGTCTCAACCTCTGGATCCCAGTGCCCTGGGATTTCTCTTCCTTCTGACCCTACAGGAACCCACACAGATTCATAAATGACCCTGGTCACTCTTCCTCCTACTTTATGGTGGCTTCTGGAAGATCATTTCATAAGGGTTCCTGCCTTCCCTGCTGCTACTGTCATATCTCCTGTCATCACCAGGTTGGGGTGGCCTTGACTGAAGCTACAAATGTATTTTGTTCCAACTGAGCAGGGGCATGCCACACACACACACACACACACACACACACACACACACACACACTTGTGATGTAATCTATTTCTAGGCCACAGTATAGCTCTCCCCTGACTTCCATTTCTTAGAGAACTCTAAAGATGTAATTCTTTGCTCCACTTGCTTTTTTATTATAACCCTCGCACCAATGGCTCTGGCACGAATCTATAAGACTAACTTAACAATATAACACTATTACAGTCTTTAGGTGTTGGTCCAAAAGACCTTCTGGAAACATTCACCCATACCTTCCCTGAGCCTCCTGCTCTTCCCGCCCCATATGCACCCTCTCCCCACCCAGTTTGTTATTTCCCTTTCTTATGCTCACTCTAAGTTGGCTCCTACTTTCCCTAATAGCTCAGAAGTCTTGGGCCTGGAGTGGGGGTAGAGTGGGCTGAACCCCTCAAAGGAACCCACATCCATCTGATTTCACAGCAGGCAAACAATTTAAGCCTGGGCCCCTGGGGCTCCCTCTACACAAAGACAAGTTACTGCCAATTGTTTGGAACTCAAAGCCATTGTCCTAAGGAAACAAGCATAAAGGAGTGGGTCGATGCCCAGGAGAACTCAAACAAGTCCACTGGACTCATATGCCTCATCTGGGGTTCTAAATGTACTCTAGAACCTACCTAACAGCACAGCTCGGTTTCTATGGTTTCCACGGCTAAATGAGTTCCGAGTTCCAGCCGTGAACATCCCTCTGCCTCTGCCTCTGCCTCTGCCATCAGCAGAACAGCCCAGCTTCCACCTTCCGCAGCCTGCCAACCCAATGGTAGGGAAACGCCGGGAGTCAAGGGAGCTGTGTTTTTAAGAAAGGGGTGGGGAAGCAGGCAGGGTGTGACTCTGAGTGAGGGAAGCCAGGCTGTACAGGGACAAGAGTTCAGAGGGTGGGGGTGGAAGGGCCAAGTTGCCTCTGGGTTTTAGGGTCCTCCAGAGACTCCGGTTGCTCCCCTGAACTTCATCCCAGCAGACAGGCCTGGTCTACAGCATCACTGCTGCCGAGGGCAATGGGGTTGGGGGGCTTCCAGTGGAAGAGAGGGTGGGGAGTAAAGAAAACGTGTCAGGTGGTTTTGTATGTGAGGTCAAATAAGAGTTTAAAAAACAAACTTATAAAAACTAAAGTAGCTCAGTATTGGTATGAGTACTGTGTTTGTTAATGAGGTCAAAACACACTTAATACTCTATACCATGGCTTCTGAAATACTCAGCTCCCAGAAACACTGTGCTTGTCAGTCCCACTGGCATGGCCCGACTGCAGACTTGAAAGAACACTTGACCTTGTCTGTGCCCAATCTCTGTCTTTTTTGCGCTTTAATTAATCCTTGGCTTGCGCTGAGTCAGGGTAAATTTACTTACAAATAAAATTTAAGTGTGCAGAAAACACGCAGGAGTCTCTATTTTTTTCCCTTGGATCTGTTCAGAAAGGTCAAGAGAAAAATGTTTTCCTAGGTGGTCAAGCAGGGAAAAGGGTGAAAAAAGTTTTCTATATGTTTAGTAACTATAGTTAGGAGGCTCAAAAAAGTAATTTTTAAGTAACAGTAGTGATAGGAAAGTACGAATTCATTTTAAGTTTCATGTGCAACTGCGAATGGATTTAAATAAGCATTTGTTTTATCTGAGTCTACTCTCTTATTCCACATTTTAGATATTATGATGTCAAATTACTTTCACATGACCACAGACCACAACTGAAAAGAAAGAAAGGTGATTTAGAAAGTTTACAAGATTCAGGAAAGAAACCAATAGGCTATTTTAAGTGCCAGAATCCTAGTAGTTTTGGTAATGAATCAACAGATTAAATGGTTTTGTGATAACTACTTAGATTCGATCAATTCAAAATATTTTCTGAGATTATGTGCTAAACAGTGTAGTAGGTGACATGGGGATATATACAAAAGTATACTGCATGGTCCCACCACTTGTAGAATTTGTAAATCTTTAACTAAATTCAATTTATATGTATGAAAAAGTCGAGAACTCTAACATGTAACCAACTTCTGAACCAAGTGCTTTCTGAAATGAGTGAAGGGCTAGGAACTGAGATGAGCTCCAGAAAATGGTTATAATTTGAATAGGCTGGATGTTGAAAACTGACAAAAGCCCAAAGAGTTAAGCTTAGCCCTTACAGGAGACTGTGAAGACACAGTCCTTGATGGAAGCTGGATGGTTGTTTTGTAACAATCAGGAAGCAATGAAAGAATCCAAAGAGGAAGACATGTTTCGAGATGATGGTCCCATCAGTGGTGTGGAGGTGGCTAGGAGGAAAGTATATCAATTATGAGGTCACTGCTGTCCTGTAAATGGGGGCAGGAAGCCTCACCACTAGTGTGGTGCATGAAAATGACAAGTGGGAGAGATATAAAGGCACTTGAACAGGAATACAGATATAACATGCTCATCACACTAAGGAGGAGACAGTTCATTTCCCTTTTAAAATTTTGATTGTGGTTCTTCTCTTTTCTCTTGAGCCATTTCCTCTCCATCTTTCTTTTTTTATATCTTTTATTATTCTTTTAAAAGTGTATGTGTTTTACGTTGGAAATTTTGAAAAATACAAAAAATACATATATAAAGAAGGCATTTAAAAGCACCTATTCTCTTGCTACTCAGAGGTGATTTCAGATAACATTTTGATGTATTTTTCCCCAACAATGACGGATGCCTTTGGAGTGATGATTAAACGGGATGGGCTCAGTGGAGCACAAAGATGAAGCGGCTGGATTTTTTTTTTTTTTCCACCATTGCCTCCAGGCTTGCTTCACTAGTTCTCCATTCTCTGCCCTCAGCCATGATCCAAGCAGAGCCCACAGCTTTCCTCTCTGTCACCTTCAGACAGTGGAACTGTTTCATGTGCAGGAACAAAAAAGTCTCGTTCGATCTAGATCAAGTCAATGCTTCCCTCTTCGCTGAGCCTAGCCTTTCTGTAGCTCATGGACTTGGAGTCAAGCAGGAGACCATGGTCTGGTCTTTCATTCTCCTTGCCCTACCCTACTCACCCCACGGAAAAATCCACATACCCTTTCTGCACTGCTAGGGAAGTGGGGACACTCTAAGGCCTGTGTCCCACTGCTACCCACTCTCCTTAGCCTACCACTGGGGACTGTTCCCGCCAACCTCCCACCTTCAGGTACCTCCCAAGGCAGCATCAGGCACCAGGATCCAGGCTGCAAAGCACATTATACCCCGATAAATCCACTTCAAATAATCCTTTCTGAGAAATCCCACATAGACTGTTCCTGGTAGTAACACCGACTGCTACACTTCTTTCCTTTTTCTTTCTTTTTCTTTTTAATAGTAAATACTGTGGGACTGTGTCTAACTCCTTTCTTGAGAATGTAAGGGTACTTGTTACTAATTATTCTCAGCTTTGGGCTTTGGCCAAAAGTTCCAGACAATAGAAAAAGCCCCATTTCACATCCTAATACATATATACGTATACACATACATAGCAATAATTGAGACCATATCACATCCTTTTGCATTTTACTTGATTTCCATTAATGTTTTATAGTGAGCATTTCCCATGTCAAGTATTTTCCAAAAATGGGATTTATATTGGCTCATAATTTTTCATCATATGACTGCCCATTCCTCATAATTTATTCAACCATCACCCAATTAGACATTTACAATTAGGCTAATCAATATATCACTGCAATAAACAATCCTGTATATATATCTGTGCACATCTTTGATTATATCCTTAGGATCATTCTTAGAAGAAGAATATTTCAATCAAAGGTTATGGGTATTTTTAAGGCTCTTGACACATAAAGCAGAGAAGAGCCTTCAAGAAAAGCAGAACATACACCCACTGTATCCAAGCATTCTTACCATATTTCTAGCCTTCAAATTTGATTAGTGAAGTATCATATATTGCTGTTTGGATTTATATGTTATTGTTATTGAAGCAGATTCCTATTTATTGACTCTGTATTTCTTCTGAGGCAAAAGGTCTGTTCATGGCCTCTGCTCTTATTTTTCTTGGAATGTTAATATTTTCTTATTGACATATAAACTTTCTCTATACAATAATAATAGTTACCTTTTTTGTTATATTGTATTTGGTGCAAATGTTTCCCCGTTTATTTGACTTGATTTTGTTTATATTCTGGTGTGCAGAAACTCTAACTTCTGTGCAGTCAAAACTACTGGTGTCTCTGTTGCATAACCCAGCTTAAACGGAAGAGGGTTTGTTAGAAGGATGGTAGTTCACAGAAATTTAAAAAGAGATCCTACAGAAATCAGAGCAACTCTGTGGATCTCAGGAATGAAACTAACCTCAACATCACCAAACCTCTACATCCATCCTCCTGCTTCTCCTCTAATCTCCTGTGGTCTCCATTTGGCTTATTTATTCCTACCATCAGCTTTCTCTAGATAGTCTTCTAGCTTCTATACCCAGAGAGGTCAAGAGGATTTGACTTATCATTAATGATTGATTAACCAATCATGGTGCAAAGACAATAAAGGACTCTGATTTGCCAGATAAATACCTGTCATCAAAGAGAGAAGAGAGCAGCTAACCCAAAGGGAAGAGCAGGATAGGGCACTGGGCAGACAAAACAGAAATAAACCAAACACTAATGTCCATTAGAAGTTTTTCTTTAATACTTTCTTCTACTACTTTGATGCTTCTTTCTTCATCTTGAAATCAAGTCATTTTTATTCTGGATTTCTGTTTTTAGATTAGGCTCCATCTTCACCAAAACCCTTCATTCCTCCCTTCTGACAATCACTTCTTCATTTCTACTGGCTTGACCGTAGCCAGTGTGGCTAGTTAGGGCCCTGAGTCTTTGCATGTCATCTAATACGGTTGTTTTTCTGGTTCCCTTCACCTCCAGCACACACATGCTCCCCTTCCTCAGTTCATCCTACATCCATCCCTTTAATGATGTCACTCTCCTGCAGCCTCCCTGCCCCGCCCATATACTAGAGAGGAGATGACCCCTAATGTGACAATGAAATGTTACTTCATGCAAACCTCACAACTCTGCTTGGTAGATACCATCTCCATTGGATAGAAGGCAAATTGAGGCTCAGAGAAGTTAAATCACGAAGTAACATACTGTTCATATGTGGTGGGGCTGGGACTTAATCTCTAGTCTGCCTGAATCCTTACCCAGGAAACCAACCTCCTCAGAGTAGACGGGCCTCAAAGTCAAGTCATATGACCAGGCTTTGCTTCCTTTCATTGCCAAATATCTAGTCCTCACTTTAATCAAACTGGTTGACTCACAGTCCAATCCTGCCACCCCTACTCCTGAGCCTGCCAGCTTCTCTTTTGCCTTCATTTCTTGGGTACTTCTCACCCACATGCTGCCCTCTCTCTCCTTTTCACCTATGGAGAGTTCACCACCCCTGAAGTTCTGCCTAACTTCACTTCTACCATAAAGTCTTTCTTGGTTATCTTACAAAAATACTATTTCCTTTCAAAATGCCTAAAATATGCTACTCTAATATCCATTTAGTTGGTAGATTACTATCTTCTACGCCCACATACGTTTTAACTTTTGACCATCCTGCCAACTGGATTATGAGCCTCTTGGGGTCAAGTCCATGATTTATGTTTATTCATATTCCCACATGCTTAGCCCAAGACCTTATAAGAGGAAATTTGTCAATACTTGTTGATCCATGTCTGTCTCCTCCAATCTACTGTATTAGGAAACTTAACAATTCTTAAAGAGTTTTCCCCCTCTTGGCAAAAATCCATTCAACTTTAAGACTTCCAAATCTTTGGACTTTTTTGTTGGGTTCAGTGATTTTCAGGAGTGAAGATATTATCAATTGTAAAATTCTGAGATTGTAGGTAAATAGATTGGGACATTTTCACTAGTATATATGTAGTTTACCTCCTAATAAACATGCAGAGAGAACTTATGATTGCATTCCAGCATCTGGAAGGTATTATTAATATACCTAAATAATAGCTCATAGCATTTCAAGAGACAGGAAATCAATTTTAGAGGATGTCACATTAAACTTTTCATCCATTACGCTTCACTTTCTAGTAGATTTTACAATATTATTCAATATAATAAATATGTTACTAAGAGACAATGATTTTGGAGAATGCGCAAAACTATCTAAAGTTTGTTTTATTTGGGGGGGTTAGAGCACCTGTTTCAATGGACATTGCTTTGAAAATTGCATGAAACTTTGAAATGATAAATGTTTACAATTTGCATCCACATTGTTACTGACACAATAGCCTGTTAAATCCCTTGCCATGAATATGAACAGACTGCAGGCCATCCACATTATTTACCAAGGGGGAAACAGACATTATTCACAAATTTTAATTGCTCCTTTGGCACCAACAGTTTGAAAATGAAACATAAAAATGTAGCCTTGGGGAGGTTTTGCTGTGCAATGATTTTAGTGCAGACTTGACCATAGGGACCAATGCCTCTGTCACAGTTACACAGGGACCTGAATAAAATAAGTGAATAGTCTCAACCCAGGTCCTAGTGGACAGTTGGCATATTTCAAAACTCATTCTGTCCACTGTAAACAACTGCTACACATGACCCAAAATAAAGAAGTCAGAGATTGGATTGATAGAGAAAGTGTATTTCCTGTTCATCCTTAAGAGGAGTTTTTCCTGGTCAAAGTTCAAATACTCTGCTAAAACCTGGAAGAAGAAATGCTTCTGTAGTCTCCTTACCTAGAGAAATTAACTCTCTAGTACTGTGAAATGAGCATCAAATTTGCTTCTAAAAGTTAAATTATTATAAAATACAATTTTGAGAAAAATTTTAATAAAAAATTAACTTTATAGAAAAAAAGGAAAAAATTGAAAGTATTAGGATTTTTTTCCCAACTAGGAGTCATGCATGTTCCCTCTGGGATCAGCGTCCTGAGGGAGAATGTTTAGCAGAGAGATTTACAGTTAAGCACTAAGAGGAACCAGCAATAGCCTGCCTAGCAAATGAGGTTACTCTTTCTCCCTAAAGCTAACACTTAAAAGAGGGTTGAAAAGCTGAAGAGGAGGACTGCCAGTAGGAATCATGAGAAACACGAAATCAGAGAAGAAGTCTTTGGATTCAAGCCACAACAGAGGCCACCAAAGGACATGAGACCCTAGAAACATTTACCCCAGTCTTGCTCTGCCCACAGCAGTCCCTCCTGATGGCATCGCCATGATCCCCGTTGCTTGGGTCAAAATCTTGGAGTTAGCTGCCACTGTCTTCAAAAATATGTCCCCAATCCTACAGTTCTCTATGACTCTGTTCCTATTCATGCCTCCTACAGTAAAGACTATCAACACCTTTGAAAATAGCACTTCTTTGCTTAAAACCCAGCAATGGCTTCTCATTTCACATTAAAACTTAAGTCTATAAAACAGTCTACAAAGCTCTGCCTGATCTGCTCCTAACTCAGACCTTTGCTCTGGATGTGATCATCTTCCTGGAATGTGCTGTCCCCAGATTTCCACTTGGCTAACTCTTTAACCTCCAAGTCTTTGCTCAGACATCACCTTCTCAATTGGCCTACCCTGACCACCCTATATGAAACTGCCCTGCACCCCAGCCCCTGTAGTCCATACCCTCCTTACCCTATTCCACTCTTGCGTCTTTTCATAGCATCATCACCTAAATCCCAAATAATTTACTTATGTATTACATTTGGTGTTTTTTTCTTGTCTCCCTGAGAGAATGTATAAGTTCCACAGCAGCAGCAGAGATCTTTCTTTTGTTCACTAATGTATTCCAGATACTGAGAATAATGCCTGGGACAGAGTAAAAGCTTAAAAATTGTCTATTAAATAAATGAATAATTGAATGAATGAATCCATATTTTATTTGTGAAGCAACTGAGGCACAACAAGATAAGTGATTTGTCAAGCTGAAAAGTAGCAAACTCCCCTTTGTTGGGTACAAGTTTCCAACAAGACATTCTGTGGAGTAGAACTTAGTGGTAGAGGGGGGAGGGTACAGCTCAGTGGTAGAGCGCATGCTTAGCATGCATGAGGTCCTGGGTTCAATCCCCTGTACCTTCTCCAAAAATAGATAAACAGATAAACCTAATTACCTCCCCTCATACACAAATAAAACATAAAGAAAAAAGAACTTAGTGGTAGAAATGCTGATTTCTGAACTGATGAATCTTAGAAGTTAGAAAAGCCACCATTTCAGAAAGATTAAATTTTAAAGACAGGCAGACAATCAGAAATGGAGACTATAGGAGAGTAAAGAATCCTGTCATGTTGATGTCATCCAAAATAAGGGCAGAAATTTAAGAAAAAGAATGTAATTACTTACTGTGTTTATTAATCAAACTTCTTTACATAGTTTATTATTTATTAAACAGAAACTTAAAATGTATTCAAATCATGTTGTTTATTTGCAATGTATTACCAGATTTTGTTTTTAATTTATAAAGACATTTTCTATAGCTTCTGTATCAGTATTTACTTATTCCAGATTCATTCCATTATTTTTCTCTTTCCCTGTTTTCTACAACTTGAACTTCATTTTCCTTTTTAGTTTTTCTAGTTTTACTTCTTTTAATAAATTTTTGCTGTTTTATATATTTTACGTGGTATATGCCATAGCTTATTCTTCTGGTTCCATGGGCTTAAATCTTTACTTAGCCAATTAGATTTTTTTCTACCTTTCTCAACCTTTTGCTGCCTATGTTTTGCTATCTTGACTGTCCTTTTCTGTGATAACTACTCCTTTACATTGAGCTGTTTAGAAGCTCATACAGCTTTATTAGAACTTCTTATTAGAAGTTCCATATAACTTGCGGATCAATTCTGCTGATTTTTCTCCTTTTATTTTGAAACTTGAAATTTTTTAACTGAAATTGCCTTCCGCTTTTTGTTTATATTTATAATTCCATGTAAGTAAATATTTCCTTTGCAATCTGTGTATCTTTTATCTCTTTTTCTTGCTTTATTCTCCTGGTTAAAACTCCTAGTACTACATCAAATAAGAATAGTCATAGTGGACATCCTTGCCTTGTTCTTGATTTTAGGGAAACGTACTTAGTCTTTTATCATTAATTGTAATATTAGCTAAAGCTTTTTGTAGATTTCATCAAGGTAAGGAAGTTCCCCTCTATCCTTCATTTTCTTTCTTTTTTTTTTAATTCAGTTTTATGCATTTATTTTTTTAAATGGAGGTACTGGGGATTGAACTCAGGACCTCGTGTATGCTAAGCATGCGCTCTACCAATGAGCTATTAACCTCCCCCCTTATCCTTTGTTTTCTGAGAGATTTTTTTATCATGAATGGGTACTGGATTTTGTGACAGGTTTTTTCTGCATCAATTGATAGGATAACATGATTTTTCTTCTTTAGACTGGTGATATACTGGCTCTTTAAGATATAATTAACATATAATTCCCCCATTTAAAGCATATAATTCCATGATTTTTAACACATTTACAAGGTTTTGAACCATAACCACTAATTCCAGAACATTTTAATTACTCCAAAAGTCAACTCCATACTCTTCAGCAGTCAATCATTTTCTCCTTACCCCCTAGTGTCTAGCAGCTGCTAATCTGCTTGCTGATTTTATGTATTTCCCTATTCCAGATATTCAGATAAAAAGAATTATACAATATATGGTCTTTTGTGACTGAATTCTTTAATTTTGCATAGTGTTCATCTGTGTTGTAGCATATCTCAGTACTTTATTCTTTTTTATGGGTGAATAATATTCCATTGTATGGACATACCACATTTTGTTTATCCAGCCATCAGTTGATAATATTTGGGTTGTTTCCATTATTTGGCCATTATGAATAATGCTGCAATAAATATGTGTGAACATATGTTTACCATCGAAGGATTTTTAAATATTGGAACAGCATTAAATATATAAAAGAAATGCCACTTGGTGGTGGTGTATGATTCTTATTATGTGTTGCCAGATTTGATTTGATAATGTTTTGTAGAGATTTCTGTGTCTATGTTCATGAGAGATTTTGTCTGTAGTTTTGTTTTCTTTGTATTGTCTTTGTTTGGTTTTAGCATCCATACTGGCCTCATAAAGTGACTGCAAAGTATTCCCTCCTCTTCTGTTGTCTGGAAAACATTGCATAACATTGGTCTTATGTCCCTCTTTATATTTAGTAGAAGTCTCCAGTGAAACCATCAGAGATGGCTTCTTTTTCACAGCTTTTCCTTTCTTTATCATCCATTCAATTTCCTTAATCATTATAGGACTATTCAGATTGCCTTGGTTGAATTTTGGTAGTTTGTGGGTTTTGAGGAATTAATTGGTCTACTTCTTCCAAGCTGTCAAATTTATAAACATAAAGTTGTTTGTAGTATTCTTCTTTTATCCTTTTAATGGTTGCAGCATCTGCAGTGGTATTATCTGTTTCATTGCTGATACTAGTGATTTGTGTCTTCTCTCTTATATTTGTCAGTCCTGCTAAAGGTTTATCAATTTTACTGATTTGGGGGGGGGGGGAGAATCAGTTTCTTGTATTGATTTTCTCTGCTGTTTTCCTGTTTTCAATATCAATGATTTCTGCTGTTTATTAGTTCCTTTGGCTTTATTTTGCTCTTCTCTATTTTTTTTTTTTTTTGAGGTAGGAAGTTAGATTATTGATTTGAGACCTTTCCTTATTTCTTATATTAAGCATTTAGTGTCATATATTACTCTCTCAGCTCTGCTTTAGCTGTGTCCCACAAATTTTGGTATATTTTCATTTTAATTCAGTTCAATTATTATTTTTTTATTTCCCTTGAGACTTCCTCATTGACCCATGAATTGTTTAGAAGTATACTGTAAAATTTCCAGGTATTTAGATATTTTCTTGTTTTCTTTCTGTTATTGATTTCTAGTTTGATTCTATTATGGCCAGAGAGCAAACTATATATGATTTCAATTCTTCTAAATCTGCTGAAGTTGGTTTCACAGCTCAGGATGTATGTGAATTCTATGTATGTGAATGTTGCATGGGCACTTGAAAAGAGTGTGTATTCTGTTGTTGTACAAAGCTATCTATAAATATCACTTAGATCCTACTGGCTGATGGTATTACTCAGTCCTATATTTTTGCTGATTTTCTGTCTAACAGTTCTATCAATTGCTGGAAAGGGATGTTGAAGGCCCCAACTGTGACTGTAAATTTGTCTATTTCTCCTTCCAGCTTTAACAGGGTTTTTTTGTTTTTGTTTATTCATTTATTTTCCATGTATTTTGAGGCTCAGGACATACACATTTAGGACTGCAATGCCATCTTAGTGGATTGATCCTCATGTAAATAAATATTAGCAGGCTCTGTGCTACAAAGTGGGATAGTCCCAGGAAGTTTGTGATCAGAGCAAATGAGTAGTTCAAACTAAATATCATAAGTGTGCAAAACATTTATATGTTTTTGTATTTTTTTTCTTAAATAGATTTTAATCAGTTTTAGGTTCACAGCAAAATTGAGCAGGAAGTACAAAGAGTTCCATATATGTCCTGGCTTCACACAGCATAGCCTCCCCCACCATCAACAACCTGTACCAGAACTGGACACTTGTTACAGTCTACAACCTACACTGATACATCATTTATCACCCACAGCCAGTAGTTTACATTAGGGTTCTCTGTTAGTCCTGTATGAGTCTTGAGAAAAGCATTATGACATGTAACCCCCATTATTGTTATTTACAGAATATTTCACTGCCTTAAAAGTCCTCTGTGCTCCACCTATTTATCCCTCCTTCCCCTGAACCCTTTAACCTCTGATCATCGTACTGTTTCCTTACAAACCAGAGGTTTTTAACCCAGCATTTTATACTGGTTAAGATAGAGTTAACTGCTGAAACAAATGTACACAAAAATACATAATACTTCAAACTCAATAAAAATATTTTTCTTTCACATGAAGTCTAAAACATCTGTATTGGAGGGCACCTTTCCTCCGTGTGATGATGCTCCTTGCATCTTGTGGCTGTGCCATTTTTAACATAGAGTCATCATACTCTTCTGCATCACAAATGGGAAAAGAATGTGGCAGATAACATGTGAAGGATTTTTAAGGGTTAGATCTGTAATTGGTGCACACCTGGTAAAACTCCCTCTACGGCTGCTTCCAATTGCAATAGAGTCCAGGAAAAGTAGTCTGGCTGTGTGCTCAGGAAGAAGAGTAAATGGGTTAGTGAACGTCTAGCCAGTCTGAGTCACAGGTCTGTGGAACCCAAAGAGATCCATGGTAGACTTTAAAGGGGCTGTTTAAGTATTTGGAAGATATATGCAAAATGTGGCCTTCATGGGCATGTTCCTTGGGAAAGGCAGGAAGTGGGGGAAGACTCCTCCTTGATTGTATTGATTAGGAAAATATGTTGAAAGAAGTCGAATTTAAGCTGAGGCCTTAAAATAGGAAGAGATAGAATGGGGACAGAGGTGAGGGCGATCAGGGCAGAAAAACAGCACAAGCAATGGGAGATCACAAGGCATGTTTGAAAAATGGTCAAAAGCTCAGAAGAGCTAAAGTATTGAGTTTATTTGGAAGAATATTCAATTAATGGCTCAGCAGGTACATACTGGCCATTCCTATGTGCCAGGGACTAGAGTAGGCATTGGCTTTATCAGGATAAAAACAGAGGAAGAGGGACAATTAAAGGAGGTATGCAGAGTGTGGCTAGGGACATGCAGGACACGACTGGAGCCTACTCCAGGGCTACCTAACCTTACCTAGAGGAAGTGAGCCTAGAGGAGGAGATAGATGAGCTGAATTCTGAAAGACAAGTAGGAGTTAGCTGAGCAGGCAGGGGCGAGCCATATTCCAGGCCTGGAGGCATGACAGGAGTACGCAGAACACAGGAATGGCTGCTAGAAGGTCTCTATGGCCGAGGCCAAGAATGCAAGAGGAAGAATGGATGAAATGAGGCTAAAGAGGTAAACGGGGCGCAGATGCAGAGGACCTTATAAGTAATGTTAAGGAATTGGGATGTTATGCTAAGGACAACAACAAACATTTGAAGCAGGGAAGTGGAAGGAGTAAGCTTGAATTAAAACCATTCCAGCTGCAGCATGGAAAATGAATTGGAGGAAAGCAAGACCAGATGCAAGACTCTTGTTTGGGGGCGATATTCTAATAGCTCATGGTCTAAATGATCGTGGCCTCGACCATGGTAATGGTGGTAAAGATGGAGAAAGACAGACAGATTTGAGAGCTGAGAGGTATGAGCCGCGGGGTTTGGCCTTTGCTGACTGGGGAGGTTGAAGGAGAAATCAAGAACGGCTACTGGGCTCACGCTCAGAGGAACTGAGCAGTGGTGATACCAGATGGTGGTGCTATTTAATACTAGGCTAAAAAGCAAATGTGAACTGGGATTTCAGTTTGGGAAGCTGAGCTTGAACTGAGGTTCAATTTTAATTGCCAAGTGGAGACATCCATAAAGCAGTGGGGTTCATGGTTCTGGCACACAATGGAGAGATGAGGAATGACAATCTAGATCTGGGAATTGTCAACAAGGGAACAGGAATCTTAGGAAAGGATAAGATTTGTGGGTGGAGAGTATGGAGGAAGCAGAGAGCAGGCCCAAGACAAATCCTTGATAAATAGCCAGAGTGGTAGAGACTCTGAGCCTGAAAGGAGGCTGACTATGGAAGCAGGAAGGAAAGCAGAAGGAAGGCAAAGGAAGACAGTGCTTTCAGGAGCAGTCAGTGGTGTCAAATCCTGCCAGGGAAAAGTTAAGCAGGATAAAGATCGAAAGTGTTCATTGGATACAATGACCAGAGGAGGCTAATTTCAATGGAGCAGTGGGAGCCCCACAGGTGCATGGCAGTGTGCAGTAAAGGAAAGCAAACTGCTCTTGGAGGAGTTGATTGGGAGTAGAAAAGAAAGAGTGATGACAAGAGGCAGATGTACCATCAAGGAAGAGTTTCTCTTTAATTAATACCGCAGAGATTTGAGTGTGTTTCTGTAACAATTTCAAGCACATGGAAGAATGTACCAGAGTGTGGAAGGTGTGAAATTCCAGGTAGGAGACTTTGTTCCTAGACGACGGGGAGCCATTTGCAAGCAGGAGAATGACATGTTCATTGAGGAAGACTTGCCATGGAGCTGGGTATTGCTGCTGTCAGAGGACATCCTACCCTAAAGAAACTCATCAGGCCTTATAACAAAGAAGATGTTTCCTTTGGGGTTCTAGGTAAGAATGTCAGCCAAATTTTTCACCACCCTTTTGTGGCTGTCTTTTCAGCATTGCTTCAAAGTTATTATCTAACTGTTTTCTTACCAGGACAAACATCTTTGTTAAGGTCTGTTCAGTTTGCAATTGTTCCAACCTTAATATCATTACAATTAGATAGATTTTTAAACTAGCTAGTTTAGCAGTCAGACTACTAACTGATAAATGTAGCCAAATCTGTAGTTTTCTTTTCTGTCCTAAGATCCTTAAAGCAACTCATCTGCCCCAGTGTATCAACCTACTTCATAAACAACAGAGTAGGAATAAAAGAGAAACCCTATTTAGGTGCAAATTAATGTCCTGTGTGGCTGCGGGAGGGTGGAGGGGATTCTGTTATTTACTGGATTTAAATGAAAGAATCCCAGCCATATATTTAGAGCAAAAGCAAATTTTAAATTTGCTTCATACACAGGATTTAATATAAGACAATAAACTTAGGCCCAAACAGAAAAGTTTGTGAGCATCAATAACTCCTGTCTTGCTCATAAATCACAATATTGATCATATATAAATTAATGCATGAATGTATACATTTGTGCATGGGAACTTATGAAACCTCATTTATTATATGAGAATGAAGTAGAAAGCAATTTTTATATTATGAACACCTAATTAAACCAGTTAGCATTTTAAAAAATCTTAGCTGAATGGCTCTTATTTGCAAGAATCAATTCTTTACATCTCCCCTTTCAAAAGAAAAATGTATGGTGAACTGTCATTCCCACTACAGCTTTTGCTTTGGGTCCTTGGGAAGAGAACTTAAGACCAAGGTGTGAGCATTAAATGACAACTCATGAAAAGGAGAGAAAGGAACTTCTGGGTTTCATTTATAATCCTTCTATGCATTCCTCCCAATGACAAAAAAACCCTGGGAGTGGTCACCACAATGTTTTATTTTACTTTATTCCTTGATAAGATTTGCTTTGCTAGAAAAATCTATCCTTCAAATAGTGGTTATTGTTTAAATGGAAATATCAGACAGCAAGCATATTTGCGTATTCTATAAGTAATGTCTAGTTAAACAAGCTATTCATTGGTGGAAAAAAAAAAGATTCAGTATTTTTTATTAAGATGCCATATTTTGTCCTTGGGATAGATCTCCAAAAAGGTGTAGAAATAGTAAATCAGTGAAAATTGTACCTAATTGGGAAGGTAGGGAAGAAAAAGATTACTTGTCAGTAAGTAACAAGATTCCTTCTGAAAACCCAAAATGCATACCCTGGATTAGTGTTCTCAACACTGGCTGAGCTTCAGGACAACTATGTAGTTTTTAAAAAACATGTCAAGGTTCCCACTCCAGATCTACTTAATCCCAATATCCAGAGTTTGCCTTTTCCTGCTCTGCATTTACCATTTTTAAAAGCCCTTCTTAACTTTGATGTACAGCCAGGGTTGAAACCACTGCTCCAAAGGCTAGTGCTACACATGAGTTGTCAGAGAAGCAACACACAGGGTTAATATGAGGATTAGGGAAACAGTGGCATAACAGGATACGTTGGTGTTAGCTAAAATTCTCTATGCCTTTGATTGGAGAGTTGGGGTAAATTGAAGTAGGACTGTGCACATGGCCATAAGGGCAAAAAAAAGAGAAACAGAAAACGTAGTTCAGCCTTCTCTTGGACTACTGTCTTTGTAACATCCTAGACAATTTAGAAAAGTAGGTACTCAAATCCATGCATAAGAAACAAGTTTGAGGCAGCAAGATATAACAAATCCAATACAGAAAGGATCTCAAGTTATAATTCAAAAATCAAAAGGTCTACGGCTACTAGTAGTTACTGCGCAGTTGAAATACAGCTAGTGTGAAGCAAACTGAACTGAGATATCGTAGTGTAAAATACACACCATTTTCAGACTTAGCATGAAAAAATTATAAACATACCAATAATTGTATACCGACTGCATGCTGAAATGATAATATTTTGAATATTATGAACTCAGTGTATTCATTCAAACTGTTTTTAATGGGGACACTAGAAATCTTAAAATTACATTACGGTTGCTCGGATTCTGTCTCCATAGGGCAATGCTGGTGATTTAAGCCTAACGTGGGGAGACTGCTTGGCACTAAAGGGGCGAAGGGAAGGGAGAGCTTGAGGAGGGAAGTGATGGTAGTCAGCGCCTAAGGTAAAGGAAAGTAATAGGCCTTGTTTGTAACAAGTCATTTAAAAATAAATCCCTATAAAAGATAGTTACTGTGTGGGATCACCCGGACAATACTGTGGGAAGAACGTCTTGGAGCAGGAAACGATTAATTTCCTTGAAAAGCCCCCAAGAACTTAAGTTCAGCTTTTAAGGCTCCCGATGCAACCCACCGGCCTCGCACTGGAAGCCGGGCCAGCTGGGCGTGGGAAGGGCCCTGCCCGGAGGGAGGAACATTCCGGGGTTGTGCGGGGAAGGCCCAGGAGCCACGCGGCTCAGGAAACCACCCCCGCGGCTGGATAGGACACCTCACTGACCCCTCCTTGGATGACTCTCCCTAGGCCCTTACCCTGAAAGAGGGAAATTTCTCCCACAACGCCCTCCGGGCCCACGCCTACGCTACACTCCAAGGCCGCTCCCACTGTGCGCCAGAAGACCCCACCCAGGTGGGCAAGAGGGACGCCGAGAACCGAAGAAACCCAGGTGTGTGCTTCCACTGCACGCGCCTGCGCTAAAACCCCTACTCCGCCCCCTTGTTTCAGCCTCTGCTACCGCGCCTTAGTCCTCCCTCCTTTTCCCCGCCCCTACCTGTGTACGTCACAAGAAATGACGTGTAAAGCGAACAATCACAGTCCCTCTCCTCATGAGCCAGTAGGGAAAGGGGAGGGAGGGGTGGGGGCAGAGGACGGAAGGAGCTGGCTTGGGGCCTGGCTCATCCCGGTCACCCAATCAGAGAGCCCTGGGGCGGGGCCCGAGAAGAGGGTGGGGGGTGGGGCTAGGGAAAGGAGTAAGAAGGCTGCGGGGAGGAGAGGGCGGGCTCCCAGAGATTAAAAGCGGCCAATCAGAGCGCGCCGGCTTCTTTCGGAGAGCGGCGTGGGGCGTCGCCGCCGCCGCCGCGCGCGCCGGGGGCTGGTTAAGGCCATGAAACAAAAGAAACCCTGAGAGGGGAGCCGCTGCCACCTCCACCAGCCCGCCCCGCTTTCGTCCCCACCCACCCACCTAGTTACCTATCTCTGCCTTCTTCCCCTGCTCCTCCACCCCGCCCTCTCCGGCCTCCGGGCGGCCCTGGCGCTCCTCGACCCGGGTTGTGAGCCCCGCCGCCTCCCCAGAGGAAAGGTGTTTGTGCGCTGAGCAGGGCCGGGGCCCTGTCCGCCATGGGGCTCGCCGCCCGCCGCGCCTGACCCGGCCGCCGCCGCCGCCGCCGCCATTGACAGCGCGCCGCCGCGATGCCCAGCGGCAGCTCCGCGGCCCTGGCCCTGGCGGCGGCCCCGGCCCCCCTGCCGCAGCCGCCCCCGCCGCCGCCGCTGCCGCCGCCGCCGCCTGCGAGTGGCCCGGAGCTCGAGGGGGACGGGCTCGTGCTAAGGGAGCGCCTGGCCGCGCTAGGCCTCGACGACCCCAGCCCGGCGGAGCCCGGCACCCCGGCGCTGCGGGCCCCGGCGGCTCAGGGCCAGACCCGGCGGGCGGCGGCGCTGTCTCCTGAGGAGCGAGCTCCATCTGGCCGGCCCGGGGTCTCGGAGGCGGCCGAGCTGGAGCTGGAGGAGGACGAGGAGGAGGAGGGGGAGGAAGCGGAGCTGGACGGAGACCTGCTGGAGGAGGAGGAGCTGGAGGAGGCAGAGGAGGAGGACCGGTCGTCTCTGCTGCTGCTGTCGCCGCCCGCGGCCGCCGCTTCCCAGACCCAGCCGATCCCGGGCGGGTCCCTGGGGTCGGTGCTGATACCCGCCGCCGGCTTCGATGCCCGGGAGGCGGCCGCGGCGGCTGCCGCGGCAGGGGTGCTCTACGGAGGGGACGATGCCCAGGGCATGATGGCGGCGATGCTGTCCCACGCCTACGGCCCCGGCGGCTGCGGGGCGGCGGCGGCCGCCCTGAACGGGGAGCAGGCGGCCCTGCTCCGGAGGAAGAGCGTCAACACCACCGAGTGCGTCCCGGTGCCCAGCTCCGAGCACGTCGCGGAGATTGTAGGTCGCCAGGGTGAGTGCGGGTGTGTGGGGAGGGTGTCCAGCTGGGCATGGCCCGGGGCGTGGGTGGGGAGACGAAAGAAACGAGCTTGGGGCAGAAAAAGCGAACCCGGCGAGTCCCCCAAGTCCACCGCCAAGGGGTCTGGGAGGAGCCGAGGGTCGACGAGATGAGAAGATGGGTCACCTTGTGAAAACCCCACGGTGTTCCACTCATTTGCACGATAAAAGGTAATAAGTTTCTCCAGCTACCCAGTCCGGCGGCGTTCACTTTACTCGGTCTGTATTCCTAACACTTGTCTGGCGTGGCACCGAAAAACCTCAGTGAGGTGGTAAAAGGTCGGTGGGTTGTGGATTCGATGTTGTGCACGGAAAGCTTCGAGATTGCAAGTTTGCGTAGCGGACTGCCTTGTAAAAGCGCTGTTTCCCTTACAGTAAGCAGCTTGTTCGGGTGAAGAAATTGACAGAAATGGAGTCTTGTAGAAAGAGCTCATTCGAGAGGGAAGGGGATGTTCAAGTGGTCGTTAACCACCACCCCCTCCGCCCCTCTGCTATTCTGAAACTTAGCTTTTGAAGAGCAGTTTGAAACTCTCTGTTGATCTTATTGTATTCCTTTTGATACATTTTTAACTTTCCAAAAGGCACATTGGCTATCTTTTAGAACACTGCAGGGCACACGATGTAGAAAAACTGGACAGTAAAGTCGTTAAGTTAAGGAAGTTTATGCGTTTATACAGTTTTCAGTAAATTCTCTTCTTCACTTGCCAGCACACCAGTACTGCAGACAGACTCCTCCCACATTGTTCAGACAAAGGACCTATGTCTCAGATTCCAGGAGTAGATTTGTGAAGGTGGGGGAAGGGGATGCCCAGAGTACCTCTGTATCCGACATTTTTAGGGAAGATCCTATGCTCTTTAGTGTAGTTTTCCCCCCCTTTACTAAGGGAGTAAATATTACCTGCAGCTGACTTATTACAATATGATTTAACCTGGTTGATGCCTCTCTCCTTACTGTTAGGTTGAGAATAGTGTTGGGGTCAAATAAAGAGAAATGATGGCGCTGCTGCTTAAATGATCTCATCTTTCCCAAGTGGTCTAAAGTACACATAAATAAGAGGTCTGTCGAAATGGTGGTTTCAAATAACAGAGTTGGCTCATTTCTTACCTCTAGGATTTTAATAAGAAAAAGCCCATCTGAAATCTGGATAAAGGAGATAGCTTATTTCAGACTGCCTGATGACTGGTACTTAAAGGCAATGTTTACAGCTGGCGCCATTCAATTGAGTTTATTCCTGTAGTTTGGTAAATTTTGCATGCCTTGTTTGGTTTTTGGTTTGATGTAGTTGTTTTGGACCCCCCACCCCCAATGCTGAAGATACTATGCCAGAAGAGAACTGTAACTTTACATAGGTTAAAATTATAATATCTCAAATTAGATATCCAGAGTGAGTTAACAGTTCAATTAAGAACATCGAGGAATTGCTACATATCACGCTTGTATTTTGCCAAGCATTGAGTTTATGGCAGCTGGGAACTTGATTCAGACCGGCTTGCTGCCCTTAAGAAGCTAACAGTCTAATAAAGCGTGGAATGGCACTAGTCTGCAGTTAAATGACACTATAGAATGTGACAAACAAAACACATATATAAGAACATCAACCCTAGAGGGCCTTGGAGAATGGATACGATTTCAGCAAATGGAGATGGAAGAAAGGCTGAGGGACAACATGAGGAGAGGTGTGGAGGAATCATCTCTAGGTATGATTGGAAAGTTGTGGGGATTTTTGTTTGTTTGTTTTGATACTTAGGGTCTGATACTTACGTGAGTGATGAAAAGGGGCTGGAAAAGTGTGTTGACGCCATACTAGGATGCCACTTCCTCAGCACAAGTTGCTTCAGTGTGCTTATGGTGATAGGTTAGGATAACAAAGGAAAAGGACACTTGGATGCCAGTTTTACTAAGGGACAAGATACTGAAATCTTTTGTATATTTAGTTTAATACAAACTTTTGTCCTCTATGTTACACCCTTTAAAGCATGATTAAAATGATCCTTCATTATGCAAACTGTTACCTTTATACAAATCCACTATTTAAAAGTAACTGATTCAGTTCAAGCTTTAATTTTTACCAAATTATAGCAATGAAATAGTCTTAAAGTTTTTCTTTTTAGGACTGTGCTTATTGGTTAATAAGAAAATGTGAATCTGTGTCTTAGGACATGAGGACAAATTGCTGACTATTCTTTTTGTGTTTAATATTTTCCCAGTTGTCAGTACTGTTAAAAGCATGTCATCATCCCCTATCTTATCTTAAGAGCAGAAAGTCTTAGCCTTTTCCTGCTCTGAACCATTCAACTACTGGATCATTGACCCCTTTGCTCCCCCCACCCCTCAGCAGCACCATAATAAAACCTGTAAAGTTATATTCCCACTCCTACAGAAAACCAGGCAACATCTAATGTTTGCATCCATTTAGCATGTGATAATTTCCGTTTTCCCTAGGTGAATAAACGGTAAATCATTTAATTTACTTTTTGCTTTGGGTGAACTAAATTTTCCTCCTTAAGATATCCATTCCTGCCATTTTATTCATTACCTGAAGTGATAATTTTCAGTTTGACATCTCTTAGTTGGTTTTGGAAATAATTATGTCACAGATGGAGACATTTGTGACTTCAGCTCTGAAGCAAAGAGTAGGACAAATGAAATTCTGAGTCACAGAGACTAGCAACTCATGTAGATGGCCTCTGGTTCCAGCGTCTTTCAAAAAAAAAAAATTTTTAAACTGCTGCTTTTGATAGTGATGAAAGTTGGCAGAGTGTTGACCTCATATTTATACTCCCCACTAGCAGATGGTTATTTGCAAATGTTAAATTGGCCCCCCTTTTATAAGCTTTGCATCTCATACCGAAATCAACATTACTATAAAATCAAGCCAGGAAATAAAGAGGCTTATTGTGGATTAAAGATGTTTTAGAATATAGACATCTAAAGTAAACCTAACAACAGATTTCAGACCTAACTTTTTTTAAAAATGTAGTACCTGAAAGACCCACTCACAGTGGTTAACAGGTTTAAATCAGCGGACTTTGTTCCAGTTTGTACAGCCATGGATAACCAGTTAGACCAAAAAGTGAATTAAAGTAGAACTCTGTACCTGTTCTTAACTACATTGTAAATAAATATGGAATGTCATAAATTCAGTTGTTTGAAAGACTTATATAACCCAAGGTTTTATATTACTGTTTAAGATTAATGTACATCTGCAACTATTTTCATTAGTGATTTATTTGATGGTATATGTGTGTTCTCTAGCCTCAGAGTCGAGAAAAGCTTTTTCTGGCTTTTTTTTGGGGGGGGGGGGTTACACTGTCAAAAAAATTTAAGCTTATACTCTATCTGAATATTTAGGAGTAACACATATGCTTATATACATTATCTGGCATGTAAACAGTTTTTAAAAGATGAGGTAAAAATGGAGATTGGAGTGTTTTGATTTTTCCCCCCCCTGCACTGGATTTTCTTGTACCCTACTTTGGCTATCCCTGAGCTAGACCTTAGAAATTTTTTGTCTTCTTTATTGAGCTATTCTGTCTCCACTGATCCCCATTGGTTGTGTATATTGTCAGTTTTTAAACAATTAATATGTTACATTGCTTAAGGTTGTTTTAAATATATCCTCGTGAAAACTTTTCCCAGTTGCTGAGAGTGGAACCACTCTTCAGGTTCTAAAAAGCAGCAGCTTGGTCTTGTACATAAATTTTCTGTTTAAGGAGAAATATACATTTCATGAGGATAACTAGTTTGAGATAATGCTAAAACACAGTGTCTTTCTTCTTACGGAGGAGGAGGGATTATTGGCATTCTTTCTGCCAGGTACTATAGCATGTGCTATTTAACGCTGCTAGATGGTTATACCCATTTTACAGATGTAGAAACTAAGGTCCTGATAGGTAATTTACTCAGATAGTGGAACTTGGATTTGGACCAGTTTGTTTGATAGTAAAGTTCTTACTCTGCATTGCTGCCTCAGTACTAAAGTATTTTGCTAGGCTTTAAAATCTAAATAATAGTTTGTATTAGCTCTGGGATTGTTGGGGAAGCATCAGTTATAATTGTTTTGCAAATGAGTGGGGGAATCTACTGCCTTTCCTTCCTACCTTATTAGCTGATGAACTATTTTGATTCACTAGGCAAGAAATGGAAAATGAAGTGGTAATTCAAGGATGTATCTTCTGCCCCCTGATAGAAATGCCACCAACCTAAAAATGATCCCAGAGAGTGAAATAATTGAGAACTAATACTATGTTAGAGATTTCCATTGAGAAAATTTTCCAACAATGTCTGTGGGTTGAAATTCTCCGTAGTTCTTACATTTTAAGTTTTCAGGGAAAAGTAGGATTTAGTTATAAGATTGTGCTTAGTGTTTTGTGGATTTGGTTTTGAATGAATTTGATATTTGTACAGAGTGATGAATTTAATGCTTTTGTTTTAAACTGTGTCTTAAACATACTTTAGAATGTATGTTTTAATATAAAAAAATATATATTGAAAACCATCCCAGTTTGCCCTTACCAGTCTCTGCTCAGCTGTGGCATATTGGAAAGAGCCAGCAATCAGAAATTAAAATTCCTAAATTCTGATTACCCGGTGCCAATAACTCACTTTGTGATTACTTTAATCACTTCAACTCCCTAGGCTTCAGATTCCTCTTCTTCAGCTGGGTATAATCATATCTACTGTACCTCTAGGGACTCTGAATTATACACAAGTTGACATATATATGAAACTGTAACTGAGAAGCACACACTACTTCTAAGTTAAATCTGAAATTAACTTGAACCACTCTATTTAATCTCATTCACCTTTTCTTGGCTTTAGCCGACAGTTCATATGTTACTGTGTTCTTCTAATGTGAGAACTAGAACCAACCGATGTCTGAATGCCAGGCAGACACGTGGCACTTCTGTCCAGATAGGCTTAAATGATGCTGTGAAAACAAAGAGCCCCAACATCTCAATATTAAAACAAAAAAAAAGGTTTGCTTCTTATTCACAGGGGCTCTGCTCATTTTAGTCACTCAGGGTCATAGGCCTGCAAAGCAGCCACCATCTCAAGTGTTGCCTGGTCTTCCCCTGTGAAAGAGGGGTGAGGCAGTGGCATAGCACAGACTGGTCTTCAGATGTCAGACTGGAAGTAGTAATCACATCTGCTCGTATTTCATTAATCGGAGCAAGTCATCTGGCCACACCTTTCTTCAAGTGGATGAGAAATTGCATTACAACCATGTGCTCACAGGAGAGAACCAGAATATTCATGAACAGCCATGACTACCACTGTATTTTATAATCTGTGGGATTGTTACAGAAGTTTAAAATGTGATTTATGCCATACAGAATTTGTAATTTAAATTCAAAATGAAAAAAAACAGGTAATATTCATAAGATACTAAATAGAAAGTGTATTTGCAGTTTAAAAATGCCTTTAGGAAACTCCACATAGATTATGGATAATCTGTTTTAAAACCCCATTGATCTTTAGGTGATTCTAACGTGATATGTTTTTTATTAAAATTCATCTTAATCCTTCCCAAAGGGCTTATATACCATAATGCATGTTTACTTTAACTTTTTTCCTGTGCTACCATTAGGTACTATATAGACGTGTATATGGATTAAATCTGATATTTAAGCTTTTAAAATGATAGTCTAGTGTCAGTAAGACCAAGCCCAACCCTGTTAAATTGAATATGCATAGCCTAATGTTATTTGAATACTTTGTCTTTATTCCGTGACTGATTTTGAGAATTTGAAGTTACATTGCATAGAACCTCTTTTCATGCCAGTGTTTGGGATTTAAGAACAATTCCTGTGGGTGTGGCTTGTTGCCTTTGTCTGTTAAGCAAAAACTGCAGTTGATTGAATGCAGGGAGGCCTGATTTGACCACAAGTAAAGTTGTCATGAAATAGTAAGACTAGGCCTTAAAATAATACAGAAAATTATTTCATGAACTGCAGAAGTAGTAGAAGATAAGCATAAAGTCTTTTTGTCTTAAACATGATTAGAGGAGAACAGGGAGGGAATAGTTCCAGACAACTTAGAAATCTCCTCAAAAGGTTACCAGCGTAAAGTGTTTGCCCTGTAGGCTGACCTTTCTATACTGTCCCCCTTTCTGTACCACTCTCCCCTCCCCTTTGGCTCATCTTCTGCCTTTCCACTAGTACCTGCAGGAAAGGATACTGAACTTAAGAGTTAGAAAACTTGTTAGAGACCTGGTTTCACCATTTGTTGCCTGTGACAGTGGACAAATCACTTAACCCCACTGAGTCTGTTTCCTCTTGTGGGAAGAAAAAACTTCTTCCATCCACTTGTTCTTCCTGGCCTCCCCCTCACCCCTCATTGGTCAGGTCACAGTTTGAGAAGGTGTCATTAGTACAAATTCACTGTACAGTTAAAAGTATAGAGATAATATATATGAGGCAGGGTAAAGTTTATACATTTTTTTTATTGCTAGATTTGTACTCTGAGCAAATGCTAGTTGAAGCCCCAAATTGTCACTTTAGTAACTTTTTATACTAGGGTATATATGCTACTAGTTAATGATATCCTTTTTTTTTTTAATTTACAGTGTCTTAAAATTTATTTAAAATCGGAACTTTTTAAATGTATTTCCTGGTAAAGAGCTAAGCTAGTCTGTAGTCTGGAAAAGAATCATTTACAGATGAATCTGATTCCACTGTATGGTATCTAAACAGGTAATTCTAAGGTTTCGCCTCTAAAAGGCATGAACCTAATTTTAAAATCCCCAGCTAGGAAAATTGTTCTGCCTTTCATCTCTAATTTACACCTTTTTCTGGGTGTCACAGCTTTAGTGAAAGGCCAAATATGAGCCTTTTTTAATTAAGTATTTCGATCCTCTTGTCTAAACTAAGTGAAAAAGGAGGAGGGAGGATTTTAAATATAGTTTGACCTCCATTTTTAAAGATATTAAAGTAAAAAATATGCAAGGACTTCTCCACTTCTAAGAATCAACTAGGAAAATAAGACAGGTTGAGAATATGGTGTATGTAGGGAATGGGGTATTTAAGAGTCATTAATTTATAACTTTGGGCAAAGTGTTGGGTTTTCTTCACGTATAAAATGAGACTGAACTAGATTATCTCTTGTAGCTGTTACATTCTGATTTTTGTCCAGAAAGGGTTCCTAAAATCATGTAAAAGTAAATCAGTTTTCAGATTACCAATTAGATTGACTTCAGCATACCTCCTCCCAGTTTTGTAAAGTAGCTTTTAACATGCTTTTCACAGTCTAAATGTAAGTTTTGTCTTTAGGAGATAAGTAGGATATAAATTCTTTAAATGTTTTTAACTTCCCTATAGAAAATTGATTCATTTGATTTTTTTTTAAGTAATGAACATTAAAATGTGTCAGACAGTATGCCATTCCATTTGATCCATTCCTGTTTCCATCATACAGATAAAGAAACAGATCTGTGGAGACATAAGTAACTTTTTCAGGGTCTCAAGCTAATAGAATTGGAGACTTCAATTCTCAGTAAGTGGTAGAGCAAGGATATAAAAGACACTACCAACCAGATGTTTTCGAACTAGATGGAAGTGGTGTTTGCACAACACTGAATATACTGAATGCCACTGAATTGTTCATTTTGAAAAATGGTTAATTTCTAGACTGAATTTCACCTCAGTAAGTTATTTAAATAAATAAATAATGAAATGCCCTCCCAAAATAAACTGTTGAGGGCACAAAGATGAATAAACACAGTATTCATAATTAAAAAAAAAAAGAAAATGACAGATCACTATCTGTACATGAACATGTGTAGATAACCAAATCTTTGTGGTGCTTGAAGTTTGTGAAAGTCAGTGAGGGCAGAACTGAATCTGTCATTTCTACTTCCTTGATGTCACTTAAAGTATCTGAAACAAAGCAGATACTTGCTGTTTGAACTGAACTGAACTGCTGGATTAGAAACTTGCTATTTTATTATTATTTTAGTTTTCACATTTTGGTAATTGGGGTTTTCTTCTCTTTTGCCTTTATCTCTAACCCTTTAACTGAGGAGCCAGTCAACCTAAGTTGTCTAGATCTTTTGTTTTAAAGGCAGTAAATGTTCATATGAATACTGATAATGAGTAAAACTAAAATCACATAAATGAAGCTGTTTGAAATGTCATAGTAATGCCTAGAGTGAAACACTATTCTTAACAGAAAATTTCAGAGAATTCTGAGTAGAGTTACAAGAAGGACTCTTGAACCCTATAAAGGAAAGCTATTTCTATATTATGCATTTAGGAATCCATTGTATTGCTAATTTATACTGTATTTAAGTGGATTAAGTTGTATGCATAAGTAACACACTCTAGTTGGGAATTAGCTGATACTCATCAGTCTTTGAAGCTATAATACTGAAAAATTGAGTCCTTATAAAATTAAAGGAGTTTTGATTAGTCTGTCTAGCTATTCTAAGCGAAAAGGACCTTATTTATATGTAAAATCATTAAATAATATGACCCCCCCATTAATTTAATACATTATGAAATATACACATGAAATAATGTTTCTCTAACACTTCTAGAGAAAAATGGTATGTAGTGAGAGGAGTATGGAATTGAGACAACTCGTGTTTGAGATCTGACTTTGCAGTTGGTAGATCTCTAAGCTCTCTGTTATTTCAAAGCCAAGCCTACTGGCTCGGTTTATTCATGTGGGGTAGTGGGAGTTAGGTGGCCTAAAAAGCTATCCTTTACTGAGCACCTAGTTGAATAACAGGCTTGGTAATAAGTGTTCTTAATACATTATTTCATTTAATCATTGCAACAACCAAGTGAGAGGAATATCTGTAATTATAGTTCCTCACCCATAAAGGAGAGGTTTAGTGACCTGTTAGAGCTCACAAAGCTGGTTAGTGATGGTCTGTCCAAAGTCTTGTGTTCTCAACTATTACTCAGCCTACTTTTCTTGGGGAAAAGAAGAATACATACATGCATGTGAGATATGGTAGTATCTGATTGTCCCTAGTGCTTTTTAGACTTCAGAAAGAAGTGATTTTGTATTTCCTAGAAGAGGGACTTGGTCAAAAAAGAAAAGCATTGGAAAGGACCTTGAGGTTGAATGACCTAACATTAAACCATAAGTGAGCTGGTGGTAGATTAGAGGCCAGTCCTGCAGATAATCAGGTTTTTGCTCCTTACATTGTTTCTTTTAAACGAAACCTTCTAAGATTAAGTGGTAGCTGTGACAGTAGGAGTCATAGCTCTGTTTGTATTATTCTTGAGTTCTTAGATCCTTTCACATGACAGTCTCATCTTTTCCAAATGGCCACGTTTGTTAGTCAGAAACTGTTATTCAGAAGATGGGGGAGAAGTACTAGGAGAATTTTCCCGTTATTTAAGGGAGATATCTGAGCGGAAATAGAAGAGGAACAAGGCATGTTTAGGAGATGATAAAGTCTGGGAGAAGGATGGATTAGGGGTAGAGGGGGAGACAATTTTAAAATCAAGCCAAGAGTTCTAATTTTCTCACAGGTAAAAAGAACTCAAGGAGTTTCACTCTCTCTCCTCATTTTTATTAAAGTGTGTGTGTGTGTGTGTATGTGAGTGTGTGCGTGCACGCACATGCGCACACTGATTTCTCTCTTAAAACAAAACCACTGGGGGAGAATTTTTGAAGAAGGTATACCCCAGGGATGACCCAAAGTGGAAATATACACAGTTCTGGTTTGTGTTCGTATTTTACCTTTCTCAAGTTGCCTTATACATGTAGCTAATTTATTCAACAAGTGGAAAATACAATGAATTTAATTTCTGGAGAACAGAATCCTCTCAAAAATCAGCAATGCTTCACATAACATTTGGGTCTCCTTTCTTTAGAAAACAAAACAAATTCTTTGCACCTGAAAAATAGTTTGAACTCCCTTGCCTGACACTGAAGACCACCTCCCCATGTAGCCTGCTCCCCTGGCATCCTCCCCTCCAGCCACTTAAAGCTCCCCCTGAACTGAGCCAGGTGTGGTCTCCTGGCTGCCTTCTTGGACTCTTGATTCCTGCTTTGGCACTTGCAGTTCCCTCTGCTCTCCTTCCCACCTGGCACAACCACTTTCTTCAAGCCTAAGTTCAGATGTCTTTGAAACTTCCTTTCATTTACTGTAAACAGTAAAGTCCTGTCCTTTTCTATGCTCCCACTGCTTTGTATGTCTATTTTCATTAAAGCAGTTAACTTAGATCAGTATTGTTTGCATGACTGTTTCCTTTCTAGACTGTGAGCTCCTTGAGAACAGAAATTATAATGGTTGCTGTATTTCAGCTGGAATTAGCACCTGTACCTTTATAGGGAATTTAATACTTGAATGGATAAGTTCAGGTACGAGGCTGGTCTTTTTCTCATACTTGGTGAATGTCCTTGGGCTGGAGAAGGAGTGGTATAGCTGGTCAAAGTCCTTAGGACAAGTGGAGGCCAGCTTTTACTTGTATGTCTCTTACCAAATCACCCACCTCTTGACAGAAACACCCTGCCTTTGTCAACACCCTGGCTTATTTAGTTCTTTTCTACCTATTTTGATTTTTAGCTCTATCCCTCACCTTACACCAGGGCCTGTGATCCCCAAACTTTTCTTGACCCCCTTCTATGTAGCTACTGCCCTGGGCATTGGGTCACTATTCCTAGGTTAGGGCTTAAAATTTTTGTGAACCAAATACATTCCTTTGTTTAAAAACCAGGGACTTGGTAAAATGAGGAAATAATTGGAGGAAGGGAAAATGGTGGTGTGGTAGGCAGACTAAACCCCCTTCCCCTGAAAATGCCTATACCCTACATCCTGGAAACTGAGTATGTAGGATTATGGACCTTGAGATGGGGAGGTTGAGGTCATCTGGGTGGGCCCGGTGTAATAACAGGAGTCCTTTAAAGCAGAAAAACTTAACTAGCTGAGCAGATATGAGAAGAGGAGCAATTTTTGAAGCATGAGAAGGATTCAGCCTCCACTGCTGGCTCTGAAGATGGAGGGACAGGGTTATAAGCCATGTTGGTGGCCTCTAGAATCTGGAAATGGCCTTCAGTGGACAGTCAGCAAGGAAGCAGGGAGCTCAGTCCTATGATTGTAAGCAACTAAATTCTGCCAGTAACCTGAATGAGCAAGGAAATAGATTCTCCCCTGGAGCTGCCAGAAGGAACAGAGCCCTGCAAACACCTTGATTTTAGCCCTATTGAGCACCATGACAGACTTCTGACCTACAGAACTATAAAATAACAGATTTGTGAGGTTGAAGCTACTGTGTGCGGTAACTTGTTATGGCAGCATTAGAAAACTAAGGCAGATACTAAGGAAAATTAACAGAAAAAAATTTCTGGGTTGAGGCCTCCATTTTCCTTCTAGCTCTCAGCTCCTAGAGGCCACCTGCAGTTCCCTGCCATGAGGGCTCCGAGGGCAGGTCACAGCGTAGAGTGTTTGCTTTCTTCCAGGCTAGCCAGAGTACATCAGACTACTTCTGAGACCAGCTGGGGAAAACTCTTTTAAAGGACTCGTGATTAGGTCACGCCCACCCAGGTAATCTGGATAATTTTCCTATTTTAAGGTGAATTGATTTGGACTGTAATTATATCCATATTGCTGACTGTAATTAATTCTACGTCTGGTTAAGTACATCGTTCCACATGTTTCATGGAATTAGAAGGTGGCCCTAAAGTGGTTTTAAGCTTTTCTGACTGTGGCACCCCACTCCTCCCCTAGCAAAACATTTTACCTTGCAACCAATAGCATATATATTTCACTAAAACATTTGGAACCTATTAAAGTGATATTGGAAACCATGGTTTGAGAAACACTGAAGATAGCATTTCAACTCCTTTTCTTCCTTCCAGCTCCTCTCCCAGCAGCAGCAGACCTCTCCCTCTTAATTGCCAAGGAGCTGCTGGTGGGAGAGGCTCCCTTTACCCTGGAGAAGCAGGACTGAACCTTGACTGTACCAGGGAGTGAGACGACCAGATTTCTGGCTGCTGCTGAAGTGTTATAAGGTGAAACACAGCCCGAGCTACCGTGATAGAGAAAGGGGAAATGGGTTCCTACACAAGGGAAGTAAGTTGGAGATTATTTGGGGAATTTACTTCCAAATCAAAATAAAATTACAACTAGGAAAATCATAAGTGTTATCCTATCTCTCAATCTCCACACAGTCTGATAACACAGCTTGCTATATGTTGTTTTTTATTTGTAGCTGTAAGAAAACAATTGTTAGTCCTTACCTCTTGTACTTAAAAGACAGTTATGATCACTTACCCTGCTGTTCATAAATGTTTTAAAAATGTCAGCCAAAATTTTGACTGATATGTTAAGTGTAATAAAATGTGTCACTTCATAGCAGATTTTTTAAAATCTTCTAATCACTTCTTTGAAAAACTAATGCATTTGTATGGTTCAGAATATATTTAAAAATTTAAATGTACAAGGAAAATTAAGTCTCACTCCTCCCCTGTCCACCTGAGTCAACCAGTTTCATGACTGCACAGTATTTCCTTATATAGCTGTACCAGCCTCACACTGCTACAGACAGTAATATAATGCAGAGGTCATTTGCACCTGCACAAGTGTGCGTACAGATGCGGTTCTACCAGTGGGATTGTAGGGACAGACACGTGCAGTTGTAATTTCAGTGGATATTGCACACTGCCCTTGAGCTGTTTATCTCTCAGCAGCTAAATGTGAGGTCCTCTTCCCCATTTTGATATTTGTTTTTGATATTTGACAGTCTTATAGGTGGAAAACACCTCAGTTCACATGAAAATGGGAATTTTCATGTTCAAAGACATTTATATATTTTCTGTGAGCTTTCTTTTACCTGTTTTTTTCTGTTGGGTTTTGGTGTTTTGATACATAGTGTATGGGTATGTGTTTAAGAGAATGTGATGTGAGTTGTAAATAATTTTTTTACCTTGTTTTCGGTGACTTGCCACGCAGCAATTTTTTTAAAGTGCAGTCTAATTTATCCAGAACCTTTGTGGCTTCTGAGTTTTGTGCTACTCTGAGATTATAAATTTTTCCATGGTTTTTAAAAAATCTTCGCATTTTCAAATGGAAAATAAATCTAAAATACTCTAGAAAACTTCTTACCTCCACCACCTGCAAAATAATAAAGCTAGTCTTCTGATTTTCTCCTTTAGTTTGTGTCATCAGTTTAGAACTCTGCCTATTTAAGTTGTCCCCAGCTTTATAATGTATATGTATTCCAGAAACCATGTGTTGGTTGTTTGGTATTCATAATATGTATGTTCCTATAGAAATAGTATGATCGAAGAGGTTTCCTATAGTCCGAATCTGAGTTTAGGCTACAGTGTTTTAAGCTGCCTTAGAAAATTTAGGAGCGAGAAGAAGTACTTCTGTCTGGCAGTGGCGTAAAAGGGGTTGGCTTTGCTGTCTTCTGGCTTCCTGTTTCCCTGATCTACAAAACCTAAGCACATGACCCTTTGGGGCAGGGTAGGCCTATCTTATGCCCTTATCTCAGAAGTGGTCCAAGCTCCACCCATGGCATATTTTCTTTCTTTTAGGAATATTTTCTTAGTTAATAATTCACCTACTAGGCATTAAACAAAAAGTGTTCTAAGTTGCAACTGATGGTTGCTTATAATCTCAGAAGCATTTAGAGAGGTTTCTTAATTTAGCTTTCTAATGTTCATTATAGTAAGGGTGGAGAGGGGCCAACCCTAGACTCTCAGGCTAACTCTCCCTTTGCCCTATTATAATAGAAGTTCCCTGGTGTTTTTCTGCAGGATGTTAAGTACCCTCTTTGTTAGGAATGTGATTCTAGCAGACTGCCTTCTTAAGTTGTAGCCCAGAGTATAAACTCATGTATCCAAATATTGACAGTAAGTCTCCTGAGTGTACAGTAAGAACAGTTGTTCATACCACCTCTTTCAGACCTGAGGTATCTCCATTGGTCACATATTGGTCAATAGAAAGCGACTGCAGTTCTCAGCTTCAGTCAACACCTGTGCTGACTGAGAGAGTTTCCTAGAGATTCAGCCTGTATAAATGATAAGTAGATATGGAAGTTTTACTGTTCTGGTTTTCCAATCCACTTTCTATTGTGGGGCAAAAGCAGATATAGATTTTCCTATACTCAGAAGCTATACTGTCGATTTAATCTTGTAGTTCATTGTAGGTATAAACTTGTAGCAGCACTGTATAATAAAAAACTTTACTGTTTCACAATAGCATAAATTTGACTCATTGTAGTAATTTCTTGATAGCCCCAAAGCTTCCCCCTCCCCTCAGCCCTTACCTCAGCCAGTTATTTGCTTTCCTGGCAGTTTTGCTTTTAGCTACACACCTCCCCTCTGGTCTTCTCAAATGAATATACCTTCAGATAAGAGTAAACCTGGCTCTAAAAGTGTTTTCATGATAGGTACCTAAGATCCAGCAGGAAGAAAGCTGCCATTTCTTTATAAGTTCTGCAGCTTCTTGGAAGGGGGAACAGGATCTTCATTTGTAGTTCAGATCCCAAAGTTGAATGATAGGTTGAGTAAAGTTCCATTGAATATGCTGTAATTGAAGTTAGCATAATCAACTCCCTTCAACAAGGCTAGATTAGCAGTATGGTGCCAGAGTATGAAAGTCCAAGGAAGCTCTGCAAAAAAAGCAAAGCAGTATGTTTAAGAAAGGCCCACTGTTCTTATATAGGAAAACAGTGGTCTTCGTTTCAACAAATGTTATTTGGCCACCCCATGGCATACACTTAAGCCAGCTGCGAAGGGAGAATGCTTAGGAAGGGCACACAGACCAGGCGTCAGGGAGAGGAAGCTTCATAGAGATTGAAACATCTAAACTAAAATCTGAAGGGCTACCAGGAGTTAAGCAGAGCTGGTAGTAAAGGGGCAAGGGCAAAGGAACATTCTGGTCATGGTAGTAAGGGAGCATGGACAGGAGTGAAACATGGTGGGAGCACACTGCAGCATTTAAGAAGTGAGGATGGGGAAAGGAGAGTGGGACAGAGACAAGGCTTAGGGAGAGGCAATCAGGTACTGGGTAAAGAGGGACCTCGTGTGTGCCACATTGTTTGGACTTTATCCTTATGGTGAAAGGGAGCCATTAAAACAGTTTATGCGAAGAAGTGATGATGTGATCTGTGCTTTGTTCAGAAAGCATCATCTGCCTACAGTGACTATAGAGGATGGACTGGAGGCAGGAGCCCTGTTTGGTGAGGGTGGAGGGGACTACTGCAGTTACACCGGTTGGAAGTAATGTCTGGGAAGAATTAGTTATTGTACGTTATAGATTTGTTGGGGGCCAATAAAGGTTTCAGAAAGAGAGCTGCCCAGATTGAGACACGTCTTCAGTAGCACCTAGCTTCTTTATTTTGAGGAGCTGGGAATCATATGATATATTCATTAGAAGAAATCTTTTCTGGCAGGCTTCACGATGAGCTCTTTGAAAAGTATAACCCTAGAGTTGTATGCCTTAGTTGTATGTTTGACATTTTAAGTTACCGCTTGAAGCCCTCTAATCTTACACGGTTGGCGCTAGTAATGGGTGATTACTCCAAAAAGTAAACATAGGTGGTTATGCATACGTGTCTTAGATTATTTTATTTAACTTAAATATACTTAGGATTTAGGGCCAAAGCCTTTTATTTGAGAATTGGTCTGCCAGCCAGAGTAGTCCTTCAATAAAACCATATCCAACACCCATATTCTACATAATTTCCGGTTTGTTTATTTTGAATTTAGCAAGAACTTTACAGTGAGTACAGAGTTATTCTATGTTAGTTTGACTGCAGGATTTTACAGTTGTCTCACCCATGGTTCAACTGCATTTTTTTCTTTAAGGTATTCATCTTTATTGGAATTTTAAAAAATCAATTTTCATACAACTTCAGCGTCTTTTTGCATTCATGTCATTGGTTTATGTAATAGTTAATTTAGTTAACACATGAGTACAACTAGAATAAACAAATATGGGAATAAACACAATTGATTCTTTGTGTGCTTAAAATCCAACTGATGGAACAAGAGTGAGATGACCTTGCTTTGAGCATTTTGTTGTCATCAATTGAGTTTTACGGGGAAAGAGTAATAATGTTAAGGTAAAATGATAAGTAAGTAAAAGTTGAAGAACTTCTGTCATGTAGTATAGTTGTGAGAAATTTGAAGTTCTTGGACTAACAAACACTAGATTTTGAAGTCAGACTAGGTTTAACTCTGGCTCTGCCACTTACTAGCTGTGTAAACTTGGACAAGTTATACAATTTTCCTGCGCTTTATTTTCCTTAGTAATAAAAGGAGTGTAATAGTCTAGTTCTTAGGGTTGTTGTGTAGGTTAAATAAGACAGTGGATATTAAGTGTGTCACGTGTACATTAATAGCTTTTCTTTGCCACCAGTGCCCTGCAAGGTGATAAACTATTAGTGTTCTGTACGTCAGACCTAGTCACAGTGTTGCTGGCCTATACAGAGTATTTCGTGCATCATTTGCAACGACTGATAGCAGGAGGGAGAAGACGATAAGCCTGACCTCTGAGTTAAAGACCTCCAGTAGAGGTGTCACCTCTTCCCAAATGAGAGCTCACTGAGAAAGTACACCTCAGGAGCTAGGAGCCTCAGTGGAATGAGGAAAGCTTTATCATTACGTAGCGATAAGTTTTTGTAATGAAGAAAAAAATCTTAAAGCTTAACGTGATGGGGGGGACTGCCCAGAAGCAGACTCTGAGCTTGAAAAGAGCTTCCTGTCACTAGTCTTGATCAATATTGTTGAAGTGGATGTTGAGTCTTATGAAATATGTTTTTTCTAACAGGTTGTAAAATTAAAGCGCTGAGAGCCAAGACGAACACGTATATCAAGACACCTGTTCGTGGTGAAGAGCCCATTTTTGTTGTCACTGGGCGGAAAGAAGATGTTGCCATGGCCAAAAGAGAAATCCTTTCTGCTGCAGAGCACTTCTCCATGATTCGTGCATCTCGAAACAAAAATGGCCCTGCTCTGGGAGGGCTGTCATGCAGTCCTAATCTGCCTGGTCAAACCACCGTTCAAGTCAGGGTCCCCTATCGTGTGGTAGGGTTAGTAGTTGGACCCAAAGGAGCAACTATTAAAAGAATTCAGCAGCAGACCCACACATACATAGTAACTCCAAGCAGAGATAAGGAGCCTGTCTTTGAAGTGACGGGGATGCCCGAGAATGTTGACCGAGCACGAGAAGAAATAGAAATGCATATTGCCATGCGCACGGGAAACTATATCGAGCTCAATGAAGAGAATGATTTCCATTACAACGGTACTGATGTCAGCTTTGAAGGCGGCACTCTCGGCTCTGCGTGGCTCTCCTCCAATCCGGTTCCTCCTAGCCGCGCCAGAATGATATCCAATTACCGAAACGATAGTTCCAGTTCTCTGGGAAGTGGTTCCACAGATTCCTACTTTGGAAGCAATAGGCTGGCTGACTTTAGTCCGACAAGCCCATTTAGCACAGGAAACTTTTGGTTTGGAGACACACTACCTTCTGTGGCCTCAGAAGATCTTGCGGTTGATTCTCCTGCCTTTGACTCTTTACCAACATCTGCTCAAACTATCTGGACTCCGTTTGAACCAGTTAACCCACTCTCTGGCTTTGGGAGTGATCCTCCTGGTAACATGAAGACTCAGCGTAGAGGAAGTCAGCCATCTACTCCTCGTCTGTCTCCTACATTTCCTGAGAGCATTGAACACCCACTTGCTCGGAGGGTTAGGAGCGACCCACCTAGTACAGGCAACCATGTTGGCCTTCCAATATACATCCCTGCTTTTTCTAATGGTACCAATAGTTACTCCTCTTCCAATGGTGGTTCCACCTCTAGCTCACCTCCAGAATCAAGACGGAAGCACGACTGTGTGATCTGCTTTGAGAACGAAGTTATTGCTGCCCTAGTTCCATGTGGCCACAACCTCTTCTGCATGGAATGTGCCAACAAGATATGTGAAAAGAGAACGCCATCATGTCCAGTTTGCCAGACAGCTGTTACTCAGGCAATCCAAATTCACTCTTAACTATATATATATACATACATAAATACTATATCTCTATATGGACTCGTAAAGGCATGGGTATAATGGTACCCCCAGTAAACTTCCTAATGAATTCTTATGACTGTTATCAGGCTTTATTGGGATTAGGCTAAAGTTGTTAGTAAACTTATAAAAGGCTGCTATGGTAACACTAAACCTAAGTGGTCTCTTGTCTATTAGTTTGGTTTGAATTATTAATACTATCCTGTAGACTCAGAGACATAGCTTGTATAAGAATTGCTAAAGCTGACGTTCAACTCGGCTGAGTGAAGATAATCATAGGTGGTGTGAACCTATGAGAAAAGTGTATACGTCTAAGATTTCAAAACGATGAGTCCCAAAGCCTAACCACATTAAGAGTTTATGGAGGGTACTTGGCATTACAGATGATTCAGACACTTCCAGTGCTGCCTTCTTTACACTGCCAGTTTTGACAAAACAGGTTTGTTTGTTTTTTATTTTACAACAACTTATGCCTAATTCTGCAGGATTGCAAGTAACTTTTTAATGCATTGTGATTACTTATTGGTAATAATAGGGCTGATGGCAGTTTACTCCATCACTGGTTATAATTTGGGACACAAACTGCTACATTGACCTTCATCTCGCCCAGTGCTCACGGCTGGTATGATCAGTGGATCAGGAATGCAATTGTGTCGATTGTGAATTCCCACCCATTGCCTCCCTCGGTGAATCTGGAAATGGCCACCTGGGTTTTTTCATTTCAGGAAGGGCTTTGGGATGCACCTATATTGGCTAATAATTGAGGATGCGAACATTCCATTCATTAGTCTGATCAAGCTATTGATTAATTTTTAGACTATAGATCAAAATGTGAAACATTTTATGTTCAATCCATATTTGTCTTGCACATTATAAATATATTTTTATTTTTAGTAATTTAGGGGAGGGGGGAGGGGGAGAGGGATAATGATGCCCTTAGCGTAATTCACAGAAGCAGCTGTGACGACCTCCAATCAGTTTACTTCATTTCAAAGCTATTTCCAATCACAAGGAAAGATTTAAGATACACTTTTACATTTCACCTGTGGATGTCTACGACTTCATCCTCAGTATGTTCCCAAATCTGTGCTGGCATTGAACGGACAAAATGTTATACTGGTGGGTTTTTCTACTAATTATTTTTTGAAGCGTTATTTTCCCAACACAAAAGAGCTTTTTTTCTCAGTATAACAAAATTGAAATCCTATGTGTATTGAATAGTAAATAGACAAATTTTATTTTTTATTTCCACTTGAAGAGTTACATTTCGTATAAAAGTTTACAAATAACGGTTTTTATTTTGATTTTTTCAGTATAAAAAAATTGCCTTGATGGCATATTATGATGTAATGCTAATTGCTTGTAGGATAGTTAAATGTCAGTATTGAAACCTAATCTTTATAGCTGCCATCTTGTAGATACAAACGAATGTTCACCAAGCATGTATTTTGTATTCTGTTGCATCGTACACTGCAACTAATAAGCCAAGGAATCGACATATATTAGGTGCGTGTACTGTTTCTAAAAACCACAAACTAAGAATGATAAATTATCAATATAGTTTAGTATTTGCTAATTTTACTACACTCTTTTGTTATGTATATGTAGGGAAGTGATAGGGATTATAAATTCAATTTGAGTAAAGTTTAAAACCATATATTTTATGATAAAGGGCCTTTAACTTAAGATGGCCAAAGCACTGATATTATATATTTGCTGTAAAGAGAATTATAAGAGTTTTATTTTTCTGATATTAAAAGTTACTTAATAAAGACTTGTTTCCATTAACTTGAATGTATTCTCCTTGGTGTTTTTCATGTAATCATTATTTTAGACTGGAGGATTGCTGTTTGCCAGAACTGAGAATTTCCTCTTACAGAGTTTCCCTTTTCCCCAGCCAGTGACCCATGTTCTTTCTTGTAGTGATTTTGAATGTGTTCCTAGTGTTGAATGTGTGGGTTATGCCCCTATCCAAATTTAGCTTTTTCTTTAAATAAGTGTCACGTTATAGTAAAATTAGAGATTTAGCTAGTTTTAGATTGTGTAGTTGCATGTTTATATAGTTGACCACAAATAGTCACTAATTGTAAATAAAATAGTAAATGACTTTATACATATTAATATTAACTAAAATCCTGAGTCCAACTTACACTCTATTCAGTTTCTACCCTTTTTACGGATTTTTGTGTCTTTTTATCACCAAAGCTATAAAACTAATTTTTTTCTAATGTGAAGGTACAAGTTCTAAATTTTCAGTTGCTGAGTACCTTCTGGAAGGTTTTGTGGTTGATAAAAAATACTACTCCATTAATGAAACTTGATACCGACTAGAATAAATTATTGCTGCTTGTTAAAAAGCAAGAATAAAGACACTTTAAGATTGTTTTAATAAAACCAAAATTCTATTCTTGATAATTAAAGATACTACATAGCCATGGTAAGACTTTTCATTGTAAGTTTTGGACAAATTTTCAGGCTGTGCTAGAAGACTCTGGAATATATAGATTTGATGATGAGCAAGATCATTGCCTTACAGAATTATTTTACTAGTTTTAGGATTAGCCTCCAGAAGTATGAAAGTTAAATAGCATAGATTGAATGAATGGTGACTATGAATTTTTCTTTATTTTTTGATGGAGGTACTGGGGACTGAACCCAGGACTTCATACATGCTAAGCATGCACTTTACCCCTGAGGTAGACCCTCCGAATTTCTTTAACTTTTACCTAAAACAAGGTCAGAATCTTTCAGAGGACCTTGAAAATAATCTGCTTTGGAGCCTTTCCTTGGCAGAGGAAGCCAAAACTTTGTCTGAAACTGTTAGCAGAACTGATAAGCACTTATCCAAGGTCTCAGTCTGAATCTGCCTTTCCTCACATGTCTACATTGATTTTTTTGTTTATGGAAGTGGGGGAGAGAGGCTCCAGGAAACCCTGGGGACCTGTGTTACTAGGGAATTACAGCATCACACTGGATAATTTGCAGTGAATAATCAAGAATTAGGCAAACCTACTGAAGAGGACCTGACATCACTCCAGTTACACAACTTTAGAGACTAGATGCTAAACTGAAAACATTCAGATCAGCTAGCAGCTTAGTTATTGTAATATGTAATTTTTTTCTATAAAGGAATTTATCAAAAGAATTCCCTTGTAAAGTAGGTTTTTAGCAAGAATGAAAAAGGCTAGAATAATTAGGCTTAGAAAATGGGGACAGGAATGTTACTGTACTTCAAGTCATTCTCACCAGTGGATCTGTTAACATAAAAACACACCGGTTCCCAATCTGCTATCAATCTCCCCTCCCTTAAATTTCTACTTTTCTCATTCCAAAACTTTTTCTAAGTAATGCAGGTTAGGGATATGTATAATACAGGCCTCAGAAATACTGCAAGTTCAGTTCAAGACCACCTCATATAAAAATTATGTTTACACTACATTGTACTCTATTAAGCGTGCGATAGCATTATGTCTAAAAAATGTACATCATCTGAGCCTTCAGCGAGTCATAATTTTTTTGCTGGTAGAGGGTCTTGTCTCAGTTTTGATGGCTGCTGACAGACGAGGGTAGTGGTTGCTGAAGGCTGGTATGACTGGCAATTTCTTAAAATAAGACCACAATGAAGTTAGCTGCATTGATCAACTCTTCCTTTCAGGAACAACTCTAGCATGCAGTGCCATCGGATAGCATTTTACCCACAGCAGAACTTTCAAAATTGGAGTCAATCCTCTCAAACCCCATGCTGCTTTATCAACTAAGTTTGTCATATACTAAATCCTTAGTTGTCATTTCAGCAGTCTACACAGCATCTTCACCACCAGTAGATGACATCTTAAGAAACCACTTTGTTCATCCATAGGAAACACCTCCTCATCCATTAAAGATCTATCATGAGGTTGCAGCAATTTAGTCACATCTTCAGGCTCCACTTCTACTTCTAGTTCTCTTGCTACTTGCACCACATCAGCATTTACTTCCTCCACTGAAGTCTTGAACTCCTCAAAAGTCATTCATGAGGACTGGAATCAACTTCTTCCAAACTCCTGTTAATGTTATTTTGACCTCTTCTGATGAATCATGAATGTTTTTAATGGTCCCTAGAATGGTGAACCCCTTCCAGAAGGTTTTCAGTTGACCTTGCCCAGGTCCATCAGTGGAATCACTCCATGGCTGCTAGAGCCTTACAAAACGTATTTCGTTAAAATACATTTTGCAGTGAACGTGGGCTGTAGAATGAATATTGTGTTAATCTGTACATCTTCATCAGAGCTCTTGGGTGACCAGATAATGAACAGTAATATTTTGAAAGGAATCTTTTTTCTGAGCAGTAGGTCTCAACAGTGGGCTTAAAATACTCAGTAAACCATGTTGTAAACAGGTATGTTACCACCTAGGCCTTGTTGTTCCATTTATAGAGCACAGACAGAGTAGATTTAGCATAATTCTTAAGGGCCCTAGGATTTTCAAAATGGTAGATGAGCATTGGCTTAAAGTCATCAGCTACATTAGTCCCTAACAAGAGAGTCAGCCTGTCCTTTGAAGCTCTGAGGCCAGGCATTGACCTCTCTAGAAGTCATAGGTGGCCTCTTCCAATATAAGGCTGTTCTACCTACAGTGAAAATCTGTTGTTCAGTACAGCCCCCCACATTAGTTAGCTAGATTTTTCTGGATAATTTGCTGCAGCTTCTACCTCAGCACTGCTGCTTCACCTCGCACTTTGATGTTATGGAGACAGCCTCTTTCCTTACACCTCATGATCCAACCTTAGCTGGCTTCAAACTTTTCTTCTGCAGCTTCCTCCCCCCTCAGCCTTCATAGAATTAAAGAGTTAGGGCCTCACTCTGGATTAGGTTTTGGCTGAAGGGAATGTTGTGGCTGATTGGATTTCCTTCAAGAACTTTTCCCTCAAACTCACAATGTGGCTAACTGGCACAAGAGTCCTCGCTTTCGGCCAGTCTCTGCTTTGGACATGCCTTCTAACCTAAGCTTTGTCATTTCTAGCCTTTGATTTAAAGTGAGAGACATGTGACTTCCTTTCACTTAAACACTTAGAGCCCACTGTAGGGTTATTAATTGCCTTATATCAATACCGTTGTATCTCAGGGAATAGGGAGGCCTGAGGAAAGGCAGAGAGACGGGGAATGGCATGTTGGTGGTGGAACAGTCAGAACACACAAATTTATCAGTTGTTTGCCATCTCATATGGGCACGGTTCATGGTGCCCCAGAACAACTACAATAATAGCATCAAAGATCACCGAAGACCATAACAAATATAATAACAAAAAAATCTGAAATACTGAATTACCGAAATGTGACAGACACAAAGTGAGCAAGTGCTGCTGGAAAAATGGTGCCGACAGACTTGCTCAAGGCCAGGTTGCCACAAACCTTCAATTTGTAAAAAGTGCAATGAAGCAAAACGCAATAGCACAAGGTGTGCCTGTACACTGTATCTTTTCCATGTCTGTAGACTTCCACAACGTAATTCAGTGGTTGCAATAATATTCTGCTTTTTGGCTATTCCACACCTTAACCATCTTGTATTAGTGATTAAGTCACTATAGGCAGCGGAGCATTGATGAGTCAGGGAAGGACCCCGAGAAACCTAATAAGGAGATTCCATTTAATAAAGATTAAGAAAAGCTGTTCTCTTTCAACTGCCATACCTTCCTTCTTGACCACCTCAGAGTGATTATTCCCATTAAGTGCCTTCAGCTGACCAGGTGAAAGAATTGAAAGAATGTTAACTTTTCTTACCATTTGGGGATTTTGTATGCTGCTTCCATAATGTTTATCTCGTTAATTTATATTTTTCAAATAGCATTTGTACACCAGTGCAAGAGAGCCTCCGTAGGGAGGACAAGTGGTTAGATATTTTAAACAGTAAATAGAGTTCATTGATCAGAAACGGGGATTGGAAGACAAAAGAGGAAAATAGCTGAAGAGAAACCCACATTGCTAGGCCCTCGGGGTGTTTTTTTAATGGGCTCACGGGAAATGGAGATGTTTGTGACCTGCTGCCTAAATGAGTTCCTGCTGTTTCTGTGTTTAAAATTATAAATCTACAATCTTTGTAAGAGCGTGTGCATAAACACCTTTTTAAAATAGGAAAGTCTTAAGAAGAAGGATCTACAATATTCAGCTGATTACACAACAATAACAAACTGAAAAGAACTGGCTTAGTAGTAAGAAGTAAGTGAAGGCCGAGATTACATAAATCTTTGTTCAATGCCTACCAGCAACATTTCAATGTTTACCTAAAGCCTCTAGCAGTGTCATGCATAATTTACTGCATATATTAATTTTGAACACCAAGATGGGGAGAGTCAGTCTCACCATCTTAAAGGCTGTAAAAAAAACTTCAAAATACAGAGATGACTTATGCCAGAGACAAATTGGAGGTTCTATTAAATTGGAATGTTCTTGGATAAGTCAACAATAGCCTCTATTCAAAATGAAAAATTGAGGGTTTTTTCAAATGTGATCCTGGAACTATAAGAATGTTATGATTATTTAAAATGAAAGTAAATTATAAGTATTTCTCTATTTTAAAGCACCGAGGTTCACATCTGTTCCGTGACATTACAGTGGAATTTTTTACAAGATCTGCTGCTGCAATTTCAAGGGAATTACCAAGGCATTATTACAAGAGACCTGAACGGGGTAGTGGTTTCTTGTCTACTTGAGTCATAGATGTAAAATGCTGAAGTATGGAAACTAGGCTTCGTACTTAAAGATAAGTCTGAAACTAGAGAGCTAAGATTTCCACAAAAATTTAGGGAATACTTCAATGCTTGTGGATTTTGCCAATGCTAAATATTTGTAAATTACCTAGATTTAAAGTGTCTGAGGTTTACTATTAGGTAACAATTAAAAGAATGATAATAGAGTTAGTAAGAAACAGCCAAGACTACTATTATTAAGAAATCGTTGAAATTGTGAAGTAAAATTTTCTGAAAGCAACCCTATTTAAAACCACAGAGAAAATCAAGACATGGGCTAGTTCATTCCTTCCACGTTGGTGGAATATACGAGAATTTGCTGGAAATTTTAAGAATTGCATATGTGTGAAAGTAATTGTGTGGGTTTCTCTTAAAGTAGCTCCTAAGCCACTTTCTTAAAATGGTCTATACTATCTCAGTTAAGGATTTTATTTTACTTTTTTTTTTTTCTTTTTTTACTGTATCTGGCTACTGATGTGGTGAACCAAGAATGGACTATGAATGGCCTCTCAGTTGTATCTGGATGAAGCAGGAACTTTCCTTTGTTTTTCTGTACATTGCTGAATCTGAACTTCTTGGAAACTGCACACTTAAGCCACCAAATGCTATACTTTAGGATTTTTTTTTTTTTAAATTCTGGAAGTTCCACAGTCTCAAGGCTGGACACATCTTCCTAGCTTTATCCTTTCAGTGCACACAGAAGGTTCTCAGAATTCATATTCTGAGAGCCGCCATCTCATTGGCAGCTGAGAGAGCAAACTCCAGCCGTGTCTAATTCTCCTGGCCTGTTCCCAGTGGCTCTTCTGGACCCACATGAAAACCAATGGGATCTTATTCTCATGCCTAGAAGCTTGTGGTGAGGACTCTTGAGTCAGCATCATATTTTATTTCTCTTCCAAAGCAAATGATGCCTAGTACTTTTGGGTAAATATACCCTCATGTCAAAGACTATTTGTGGTCAAGGATTACAGAAAAGGTCCTTTTACTTTACTTTATTTAGCAGACAAGTCTTTCTTAATGTTTGACTCCATTTCCTTAACCTTTTCAGTGCCCTCCCTTCAGCTCTTGCCCCTCTTTTTTAACTTTCCCCAGGAACAGCAGCATCCTTCTGTGATCCCATCCATCAGCACCACTATTTTGTCACCCTTAGGTTAAACCCTTCCAGGTAAAAATCAGCTCGGCTCTAAGTCTGTGTCTCCGAGGTCTTTAAATCCAAGTAAAGCACTGAAGGGAACTGGGAAGGCTACCTTTTAGAATTCATCTGATTTGCAGTCATTTCCCATGCTTTCCTGGTCATTTAGTCTCGGAAAGCTTACTTTCCAGCTTTGGACTCTATTTCAATTTAAATTCCCTTATTTTTCTGGCTTCAGTACAGGGCATCTAATGCCATACTCTGCAGTTTATGTACTTTGAATCTCATTTTATCTGTAAAATGGAAATGATTACCTACATGAAATTCAAGTAAGAAACTAAGACCTAGAGATACTGTGAAATAATTTGCCTTCTTCAGTAGCCTCCCTCTTGTTCTGGTTCTTTGTAAAACCCAGCATGACCCTGAAAAAAAACTATTGTGGAGGTGCTGCTGAGAGCAACGTAAAGTCAAAGTACAAAGCCTTTGGGTTTTAGAGCACGACCTTTAGTTGGGTGACCCAGTTAGTACAAAGTGAACGCAGGTTCACAATCTTATTTAATCTTTACCACAGCCCTAGGGGTGCAGGGACTATTATCTCCATTTTGCAGAGAAAAAGAGCCGAGGCTTAAGAGTTTAAGTAACTGGCTTAAGGTAAAGATAAAAATCCTCAAATCTAAACGCATTTTCAGAAAGATTTCACAGAAAATGTCTCAAAAGTTGCTTACAACTGAGGTGTGAGCATCTTTCATTTACTGCAGCCGTCTTCTCATTCCTGGGCATGTCAATCAAAAGATTTCAGCAGCACTTCTTAGTACAGCGGAGTTCATTCGTATTCTCAGACTGTCGTGAGTGTGGTGGACTTGGGCTAGATTAAGGCGCCAATTCTTGTTTCAAAAGTGATCTGTGGACCCAAACTGGGCAGTGAAGCGCTCTGACAAGCAAATGAAATGTCAAAATTGTCTGAAACTGTGGTCGAATCGGGATTTTTACATAGGTTTTTAATTTCATCTTTGAGGCCATAGCATGAGCAGATATTGGCCCAATCAGAGAACTGTTGACTTTTTGAGGAATTAGCCTCTCCAGAATCATGGAAACTTTTCCTTTGCTTAGTCTGCTAGTGTGCAGTTTGATTTACTCTAGAAAGAAAATAAAAGATGGGGGATGCGCCTCCTCTATTTTACTTCTATGACTTATCCTTCTCGTTCTTCCCTGGACCACATTTCAACCTCGCCCTGCTTTCCTTTTCTGACCCTCTAATTTCTACTGCTTTTTCGCATCTTACCAAAACTATTTAAATCACTCCACTGATCTCTGATGAGTCTTAATTCTGAATCTGGTTTCTCTAACTTAACTCTGTGAGTGGTAACCACTAAAGGTGTTCTGAGAAGAGGGATGTGGAAGAAATTTCATTTGCTGCCAGATCCCAGACTGGTAAGCCTATTCGCTTCCCTCCATCCCCTGGTCTAAGTGGGCTCACCTCAGCTTCTGCCTTTACACCAGGGGCTTTCAACCTCAGCACTGCTGACATGGGGGGCTGGATAACTGAGAGGGGCTGCGTGCGTCGTCTAGTAGCATCCCTGTCCTCCCCCTGCCCGACGTCAGCTGTACACACACACAGAGCTGTGATCATCCAAAATGCATTCACATACTGCCACCTGTACCCCGGGGGGCAAAACTGCCCCCTAATGAGAACCACTGCTTTAAGAAACACATCTGCTTTTATTTAGATAAACCTTTGACCAAACCCTTGTTTAGCCAATCAACTTGAGTAAGTTTGACATATTAGCCACTGTATGAGCAAGGGACAGAAAAATGTTTTTAAATGGCTAAAATAACCACCATTTATAAGCACCTGTGTTAAGCATACTACTAGATGTTTCATATACAATCGCATTTAATCCTTAAACTCTGAGAGGGAAGTAGCACCCCCACCCCTCACAGATAAGACCACCTCGGATGAATGAACTTGCCACGGTCACACAGGGAGGGGCAGAACTGGCATTCAGCCTGTGAATATGACGCCCGTGTTCACCCCTGCTCTGTACAGCTTCCATTTTGATTGAGATGCCACAGTCTGTATCCCCGAACCTCAGGCCCCTTCTTAAAAAGCTGTCTCTCGCACTTTCCAGGGCCTCCAGAGATCTTTCCGCTCCCAGGCCCCAGACCACTGTTCCCCAAGGGCTGGCTTTATAGCTAACGGGCCCTCCCTCAGCTGTACTTCCCAGCTAGGACACACTGTCCATAAGCCCGGCAGCTCCACCAAGTTGCCTCAGAATCTATTTGGTAAACGACAGATAGAATGATGTTCGTGGAACAAACAAGAACTACAATGCCTAGGAATCCATGTTCTGAGTGCCAAGATTTTATCTGAAAATCTAGGCTATTTGCACCTCTCTAGAAAGTCTTATTTTTCTGTGGTTTTCCCACCTGACCCTGGCTCCGTGAAGGAAGCATCACCTCCAGGCCTCAGGAGAGGCCGGAGGATGCTGTCTTACAGTTAGAGCTTTGAGAGGCATCCTTAGAGCATTTACTCCCCATTATCAAAAGCCGTGAAAAACACCTAAGTGTGAGACCCTGGTCCTCTCTGGCACATCTGTATGCAGCATCTCTAGCACGCTGCGCACTGCCCAGGCCCCCTAGAACCAACCTCGTGGACTTCCTCATCCTCCAGGGCATGATATTAACACTGGTTTGATCCAGCAAAGCTCCCCAATAGATTTATCACGAGATCACTTAGAATCACTAGTTTATCTACAAAGAGACCAGAAACCTGCGCTGAGGGAGTGCGTTCCAGACTTTTCTACCTCCTGCTCTAAGTTTCAAGAGCAAACACCCTTGAGCTGGCGCTGCTAATTCTACCTGAACATGAGAGTCACCTGGGAGCCCTTTTAGACGCGCTGACGTTGGACCTCCCCCTTGAGGTCCTGATGCAGTCAGTGCCGGGTGGGCCGGGCAGGGCGGTGTGGAGGAGATGGGGGTGGGGACATTACACTCTCCAAAGCCAGCCTTGTTAAGCTGTAAGCCCGAAATTTCTTGAAGCCTTGTGTTTAATCTTGATCAATGAACAATTTGCATTTCCCAAACATCCATATTTGGTATCAAAATACCTTAAATTACTAAACTTCCCACATACAACTTCCAAGGGTAAAACCGGTGAGCCTGGAAGATATTTATCACGTATCACATACCTCTGGTGTTAAACTGCTTTCATTTGAGGCAGGTGGGATCCAGGTCTTTAAGAATCCGTCACGCTCTCACAGTCCGCGAAGCCTGCGTCATGTAAAAAATCTTCCAGCTTCCCAACAGTTGGCCGTTCTCCTCGGGCTCCTGCGGGCCCCTTCCCATTTGAGCGAGCGCCTAGACTTTCCCACCGCCAGGTTCTTGAGGGCTTCCTAGGCTGCGTGGTTGCAGCTGCTTCTAAAGCGCAGGTAAAAGAGGAGCAAAAAGTTCTGCATGAGTAACAGCGTATTTTGACCAGGAAAGATGACACAAATAGGGTAGAAACCCTGACAGTCCACCCAGGGAGAGGTTTTCTGCTCTAGAGTCCTCACACCTGGGGGCTTCTGACGCGCTCACTTGGCCTCACTTCCATTTTATTCATTGTAGGAGTCCCTTATGTTTGATCCTTCCGCCGGGTAGTTCTAGAAGCAGGGCGGTTACCCCGTTTTGCAGAGGAGGGGAAGTGAGGCTCAGCGAGGCTGCCAGGACTGGAAAGGAGGCTCTGACGCCAGAGCAAGGTTTGGCGGAGCTGAGCCCCTGCTGCCCATTTAGCTGGAACAGCCCCTCACAGTGCCCACCCGGATCCCGCCTTTCCTTAGGACGTTTGCAGCGTTTAAGGCTCTCTGGATTCACAGATTATATTAACTATGGTAAAAACACAGTCCCTAGGGGAGAAATATTTTATTCATAAAAAATACCTGCCTATGCCGCAGCGTGCAAAGTCACCAGACTCCAGCACCTCCGCGCGCGTTACCCGGCGGTACTGAGCGCCTGCCGCGCAGGCGCTGCAGCGAGGGGGCGGGGCTGCACGCGCGTCCTATCACCTGCGAGGTCGGCCCCGCCCCCTTAGCCACAAGAAGCGTGGGGCCCCTCTTAGGGCGGACTCGATCCCACACCACTGCCTCCCCTCCCACCATCCCCACGAGTTTTGACATCGTGGAGGCTTTATGAGGGCCAGGAGCCCGCAGAGGACCTTATCCTGACTAGATGCTTCAGGGTTGACCTGAGCAACGGCGCTGTTCCGAGTTGGGAGGCAGGCTGGGGGTGCAGTCGTCAGCCCCCAAAATGAAGCCAGGCAGGGCGCTGGCCACATGGAGGTGTCAGCACACAAGGCATCCTGCCCAGCCAGCCCAAACCCCGCGTTGAGTTCAGAATAGGATCCACGTGCCGTTTTCCAAAAGGGAGAGGCGACAAGGAGAGGGAAAAATGGATTCATTCTGAGACTAACCAGTGAGAGACATCAGAGGTGACTTTCAGCCCCCTGGTCCAGATACTTGACGGGAGGTTCCAATAAAGAGAGCAGCTTGGCAAGATAAGGCTTCTGGCCAGGGATGGAGACTCTGGTAAGGACAGGGTGATGACTGGTCCCACCTGCAGCCCATTATGCCAGGGTCCCCAACGGGCCAGGCTGAGGGGTGAGCTGTGGGCATCAGCTAAAAAGTCCGGGCGAGAATGAATCCTTAGGAAGTGTTTCCGCCACCTCCTCGTGCCCATGCCCCTCCCGGGACTCTCCTTGCTACCCAGATAGCCTCCTTTGTTCCCTCCCACTAACGTTAGTCAGCTGGGCCCAGCTTTCTGCCTGGGTTAAGACATGTGAAGTGGACTCTGCCCTGCTAGCTGGGTCTCCCCTCCCACTCAGATGTCCCCTCAAGTTTAGGAAACAGGACTTCAGTGCGTTCTTCTAATGCTGATTGAATTCCTTCCTTCTGGGCAGCTTTGTGTGCCCTTGGCACAAGTGAGAAAAGGAGTAGGAAGGGTTTTAAATAGCACACAACTGGCCAATCTGCACTGCCATTGTGGGCTAGCTGTTCCAAACAAAAAATCCAGGTGATACGATTTGTTGCAGCTGTCTTTGGCGTGGACTCCAGTGTGGCAGTGGCGTGCATTTTTAAGAACACACAAGATCCATCGGTGGAACGGAAATAAGCCAGGTGCAAATTCTGCTGCAAGCTCTGGGACCATTGCAGGGTGTGGTTGCATTTCAGACTGCATCACACTTTGGTGATCCAAGTCAAATATGGTTGTCATCCATTGCTGGCCTCAAGCTCTCTCAAGTGACTTGTCATCAAAGGCTGTTGGAATCACTATTTCTAGGAGCCGGAAACTAAGACTGCCATAAAAGGAAGTCACTTCCTGAAGTTGTTCTTAAAGGCATGTTGGATAGCTTCTAGAAACGTCTGTCACAGGCCAGTCTCCCGAATGCATATGAACACTTTACTGGAGACCCACATCCTTCATGAACAGGCTCTCCTGAGACTTTTGAGGTGGCCAACATCATGAATACAGAGCATTTATTTATAAAGAACATTTTTAATCACTTTATGAGTTACTGTATCTGTCATAACAAGAGAACAGTGAGCTGTCCTGGACCGTCCACTAGATTCACTAAGTAGAAAGTGAGAAACTCAGATCTGTGCCTCAGCAAATGGCAAATACACCATTCAGGGACCTTCTGGGAATGGCTAAAATGCCGATTGTACAAATGCCAAGGGTCTAAAATAGTCTTGTTGTCAAACCAAGGGTCTCCATGTGGGATGAGAACAGGATGCCTACACTTCCAACACCACCATTTCCCTTGCTTGGAAGGAAGAGATGTTCCTTGTCAGGACTGGCTGATCTTTGTAGTTGAATGATGCTTTAGGTCTCAAAACAGTTCACAGCTATTATTACCTTCCTGTTTGAGGTCAAGGGGACAGATCTTGGATGGATAAGAAAAGCACCAGGACATGAAAAGCCTTTTTGCTCAAAATCACGTAATTATTAGTTGAAGCTGGAATGTGAAACCCCAGTCTTCTATTTGACATCTTGCTGCCTCTGCCTCTTTGTTACCTGGCTCTCACTTTCCCCACACCCTCCCCTGGATAGTTGGGCCAGAAGAAGCCACCTGTCATAGACAGATGCCTAAATTAGAGTTTCATCTCTTTTGCTGAAGACATGATTGTGAATTCAAGTGCAAATGCTCCTGGAAGGAAGGTTTCTCTAAGTTAGGGATCAGCAAACTCTTTCTGCAAAGGGTCCAGATAATAAATATTTCAGCTTTTGCAGGCCAAACAGACTCAGTCACAACTAGTCAACTCTGCCTTTGTAGCATGGGAAGTAGCCATACACCCCATAACAAATGAACAAATTACTATTCGTGGACATCGACTTTTAAATTTCAATATGATTATCACATGTCACAGAATATTATTCTTCTTTTGAGAAGAATAGCACACCATTTGAAAGTGTGAAAACCATTCTTAGCTCATAAGCATACAAAAATAGAACCAGACCTTTGCTCAAAGGTGTCCCAGGTCAGTGGCTGTGCCTTGTGGGTAAACGTTCTGCTAAAAGGACTGTGTGGGGCAACAGTGACTGTCCCAGGCAGGAAAGTGGGGAATACAGACAGGTCACTGCTGCCTGCAGTCTGTCCCTTGCAGTCCCCTGGGCCCGTGTAGAAGGGGGCAGCTCCCCACTGGGCTGTCTGCAGCTCCTGCATCGGGAGCACCCACTGCAGCCGTTTGGACCTCACAAGAGCTGTGGCTTTAACGCTGGCCAGCTGAGGGTGAGCTGGCGAGGCACCCCAATATTAGCTTCACTAATATTCAGCTTTTTCCCCCACGTCTACCTGTGAGGCTCTGTGCCCACCATAAGGAGGCTGAAAGGTCAGATTGTTCCACATTGCAGTTACGTTTGAGGGCTTTTGTTATTGCTTTGTTGTTTTTAAAACATTAAAGCCCAACGGAGGAGGAGATTGCTGCTGTAGGCTGAGGCTTTGATGTGCCACGTGGTAGACATGGGGTGTGCCCCCAGGGCTCACAGCTCCCTTCTGGGTCTCCCCTGTGCTGGCCAAGGCTTCATCCTCCTCCTCTCTCCCAGCAGCCTCTGACCTGCTTGGCTCCAGCCCCCTCCCCAACCTCCCTCTTAGGGCAGGTCAGCCCCTCCAGCCTCACAGACCCACCACGCGGCTGACCCGGTGACTAGAGCCTTCAGCCAACAAGATCCACCTTTCTTAGTAGGCAGAAGAGAAGAAGACCAAGATATTTTTGTCCTGTTGCACACAGGTTATCTTATTGACGATTTGAGGTCAAAAGCTAGTGTGTGGCCACGCAGGGACCCCATCAGACCTCCCTGCCATCAGAGCCTGCGTGTTCCCAGCCCCATGTCCTCCGGGTGAGGCCAGGAGATGAGCTGCAAGCCCCTGCTCCTCCCCTCCCTGCCCCAGGCAGCCAGGCAGTCCTGATGCTCTTTCTAGAGGTGATTGCCAAGACTCAGGTGAAGAAATCCAGCTCTAAGGACAATGTGCAGGCAGCCTGGCAGGCTAGGGGTGTCCCTGGTCTTCAGGGACACACTTGCCTTCACTGAGAGGAAGGTGACATGGCAGAGGTGGGCCTCACTCACCTTCAGAGTGTGTCCCCTCAGGCTGTGGTCATTTCTACTGACCAGAGGGCCCTAGACCAACAGCATCACCTGGGAACCTGCAAATTCTCACATCCCATCCCAGACCTCCTGAACCAGACACTCCAGGGTGGAGCCGGCACCTGGTGTCTCTACAAGCCTCTAGGTGATTCTGAGGCTTCTGAAATTTGAGATCAGCTGTCCTCAAGCTTCTGTGTCCTCTTTTCCTGCGGGGGCCGGAAAGCTGTTCAGGCATCCACACAAATTCTGATTATCTTATTTTATAAGCGTATCTAGATACCATTATTATATTATAAAATCAAAAAAGAAATCTTCCAACAAAGAAGACTTTGACGGCTGAGCAAAAGATGAAGTTAACAACATATTGTAATGTCTTGTCTTTCTCTCGTCGTTCAACGCACACTTCCAGCAACATCAGCGTGCATGCTTATGGATATAAAGTCGGTTCGTCTTCCAGATGATTTCAGTTTGGTCCAGCCCTTTGTCAGATCTGCTGAAAGCGCGGGGCTGACAGTGAGCTCGCACCAGGGCTCGAGGAGGGGTCAGCTCTGCCACGTGGGGCTGCTCCCCGTGGTTTCCATGTCAGTGTTCTCTTCAGTCCAAGGTTCCTTTCCACAATGTTGTAAAGCCACTTGTCCTTTTCGTGAGAGTTAATTTACTTCAAAAGTGGTAACAGAATCTCTCAGTTCCCCTCAGTGGGCACATCTAAGTTGCAGTGTGCTAAGATACCCCTCCCTGCCACAACCCTCCGCTGTCCCCCAAGGCCCCCCTCCCACCCCCCCAACACACACGGGCCAGTCCAGGGGGCCAGAGTCCGTGGGCACTCAGCATTAATAACGCTGCATGGCTTTCTCTTTCATTTTGGAAGTAAACCGTTAACCTAAACAGATGAACTGTTATTTCCTTTCTTGACCTCACAGATCACCTTCCACGCCCTCTGGTATGCAGTACTCCACTTTGGAGACCCCCAGACTAAACGCAGCACCCCTCCACATTCCCTAAAAGCCCCATGGAGGCGCCTAAAGAGATGTCATCTGCCAAGAGGGCCTGCCAGGAGCTGCCGAGGGAAGGCCAGTCCCGGTGGTCTCAGGGCCACACGCCCCCTGCCCTCCGGAACCAGCTCCCTGTTACCGCCCTAGACGTCCATACCCTGAGTCAGGAGTCTCCCTGGGGCCAGGCGGGCAGGACCCGCTGCTGGACAGCGCCAGCCCGGGGCGGCCACTACCTTCCCTGGGGACGTGCCCAGCTGGCGGCCAAAAGCAGGGGAAATACGAGGGAGGGGCAGCTGCCTCCCCCACCCTCACTGTGGCATTTCTGAAATCTCATTTCCTGTCACAATTCAGAGGCAGGTGTTTCTGTTTTTAAATCTGTCCCCAGTTGCTATTCCGGTCGTGTGAGTCGCTGGTTTTTTCCCAAGGACTGAAGTGCTATTTTTTGTTCTGGGGGGAGGCCCAGTCAGCAGCCGGGACTCCCACTGGGTCAGCTGTGTGGCGGAGGCCCTTCCCAGAGACCTGGGGACACTCCAGGGACAGCTAGGGGCCCAGGGGGCCCAGGGAACGATCCCTGGGGCAAAGAGCCCTCTGTGTTTTGGTTGAACTGCAGACGTACAAGGCACCCGGCTCCACCCACAGAAGGTAAAACAAAAACAAGCCAGGCCCGGGCACCTTAGGGGGATCCTCGGCCCCACAGGGCACGAGAGTCCTTGGAAACAATAGTAAGAGAGCTCACATGACAGCCAGGACCTCAAAGCCAGGAATTTTAACACTGGGGTCTCCAAACACCCTGAGAAGCATCTGCCTTATTCAGGAGGTCTGTAACCCCCACTGTGAGAATTTTAACCTACTTTTGGATGAAAATCTTAAAAATGAATGTAAACATGTTCCGTATCATATGATAAAAGATCATCTCATAACTGTTTCCGAAGCTTTCAGGGCCAAATAGTATTTTTAGAAAGAATGGAGTAATAACCTATAATGGAAAAGAATCTGAAAAAGAACGTATATATATGTATATATACATATGTATGTATAACTGAATCACTTTGCTGTACACCTGAAACTAATACAACTATATCAACTCCACTAAAAATGTTCTAAATAAATAAATAAAAATTACAATGGGATAAGAAAAAAAAGAATGGAGGAGAGGCTTTCATTCAAGAACATGGTATCCTAGGAATACAAGGGAGAAGTTTGCAGTTTCTGCAGTCGACGGAAGACAGGCAAGAACCTTGTCATCGCACCACCCGGGTGGTGTCACTGTGCGTCATGTTCAGTGTTTGGGTTCAGAAAATTACCCCGAGGTCACGTTAAAGTAAGCGTGCTAAGTGGAGTTTCAGCAGCGTCGCAGGGTCTATCTGTATCTCATTTGTACACGGGTTGGGGTTTGGCGTTATGTAAGAGCTATTAAGGATAAGGAGTTTAAATAATTTTATGTCCAGACTTATTTAAGCAATATTATAAGCAAAAGGATTTAAATTAGCCCTGGGGGAAATTAGACTTTGGGTTTCCTTTGTTTAAAAAAGGTTTGTACCTGACTCAGATTTAAAAATCACCACTTTGGAGTTTGAATCATATATCCAGAATAATCTAGGATGAGGGTTGATGCTGGGAGAATTACAGAACAGTCTTTTAGGGCTTAGGACCAGCAAAGAGAGGGCGCCTGTGGGAGCTGTGTTATCACTTGTATGTTTACCAGCAGCTGAGTTTAAGCTGGGGCTGTTTATTACCAGCATCATTATTCAGGTCTGAAATCTGTTTCTAGTGCTTTGGGGTCAATGACTAAAAAAGAGAATTTCATGTATGTGCTGTTGCCTAATGAAGCACACAAGATGCGACTTGAACACCCGCAGTCTCCCGGGAGCGGCTGCAAGCAGGTGAGGTCACCACCCAGGGGTGTGCAGCCGGCGCCTCGCCTGCTCCCCACCTCCTCCCTGGGGGACTGAGGCTTCAGGGGCTCACCATCCTCCCCCGCCACTGGGTTGAGGGTCACCAGGTTGTCACAGCTGGGAGGGCAAGGGCCACAGCTTGGTTTGGGTCACTCACACTTCCCAAGAGCCCCAGTGTCCACAGGAGCAGACAAGAAACGCAGCAGCGTGAGGGGTGTAGAATTTGTGAACGAGCCCATATTGCAGCTAAGTGTCGCTGTCACTGTAAGTGTGGGGACCCCAGGAGCAAGTCCAACCAAGGGTCCTGCTGGTGCTTCCAGCACAGTCGGGAACTGAGGTGCCAGGTCTCCTGAGGACAGAAACCCCATCGATCTGGGCCCTTGGCCTCTGAAACAGAAACCTGCTAGAACCTTCTCACTGTGAAGGGGGTGGTTGGGAGAGAGGATGGAATAGGCCCGGCAAGCAGACCCAGACCAAACAGAGGGAACAAAGGCCGATACTCAGGGCCAGGTGGGGTGGACGGTGTTTCCCGGGAGGACAGAAGCTGTCACCACCACCTTCCCTTCAAGGAGGTGAGAGGGTTTGACCCCCAGCGTATTCGTCTGGTAGAGGCTGCCTTATCAAAGTACCACAGACTGGGGGCTTAAACTACGAGAATTCATTTTCTCACAGTCCTGGAGGCTAGAAGTCCAAGGTCAAGGTGTCGGCACGGATGGTTCTCCTGAGGCCACTCCCCGTGGCTTGCAGGTGGCCACCTGCTTCCAGTGTCCTTGCACGGCCTTTCCTCTGGTGTCTCCCCCTCTTCTCACAAGGACACCAGTCCTATTGGATTAGGGACACCTATATGACCCTATTTACTTAATTACTCCTTTAAGGGCTCCACCTCCAAATACAGTCACATTCTGCAGTATCAGGGGTTAGGACTTCAACGGGTGGATTTTGCTGGGGGACACAATTCAGTTCATAACACCAGGAAAATGGCATTGTGTGAGGTGTGGAGTCAGACCCGAGCTGTGCCCTGGCCAGTGAGGGTCACACAGAGCCCCCACCTGCAACAGCAGTTTCAGTCTTAGTCACAGGAGACGACCCAGAAGCTCCAGGAATGGCCTGTCCCTCACCTCTCCTCCGCCCCTGCCAGCAAGGACAGGCTGACTCGGACCCTTGGCCCAGGTCTTTGAAGCTGCACTGAGCATTTGTTGTGTCCCTCATTGTGAAGGTGGACAAAGAGTCTATTTTCGTATTGACCTGTCGAGGTTGGGGAGGCCCTCATGGCACTGGGCCCTGCTCACTGATCCAGAAGCTGCTCCAGGCAGCACAGGCCACCTCGGGTGCCCTTTTGGATTGTGTTTATTCAGGCAGATAAGCAATACGTACAGCTCCAGGGCTAGCAGACGCACACACCTGCCCCCAGAGCAGCACCACCATGGGTCTGTGGGTCACTCTTCCCAGACACCATGGGGATCCAGGCTGCTCTGTGAGCAGCAGCACCTGCCCCATGCCTGCTCAGCGGCTCTTCATCAAGTTAGCAGCACCAGATTTCCACTGCCATTAACGACAGAGTAGGTGAATCAGACCATGTGTTTCACCAAAGACAACCAGAAAAGCTGGTCTAAATATAAAAATCACTGGAGGCATTAGAGAGCTAACATGAGAGTGAAAATTACTGGGCCAAGATCTCATGGAGAGCAGAAACTCAGGTAGGTAAGGTAGGGGTCCAGAGCCTGGGTGCGTGTGCTAATTCACAGAGAGCAGAGGAGAGCCTGAGCATTGCTTTTCAAGGCTTCCTAGGCTGCTGGGCAGGGGTTCATAACAATAGCATATCTATCAGAAGCGGAGTAAATGGAATTAAGGTTCGAAGGTTCTCATATTGCCTGAGAAAAGGTAAAAGTTATCATTTCTTTTAGAATTTGATAACTCAAAAAAAGTATTGTAATCTCCAAGTTTGACCACTAGAAATCATATATTGTTTTAAAAAGTTTAACTACCAAACTAAGAAAAGAAAAGATGAAATAATTTTAAAAGAACTAAAGAAGACAAGAAAGAAAAAGGAAATACAGATTAACTGGGGCAAAGAGAGAGCAAATAATACTTAAGCCCAAAGGAATCAGTAATTATATTAAATGTAAACAGACTAAACGCTCCAATTAAAAGACAGTCTGACTTGATAAAAACAAAACTCAGCTATCAGATGCTTACAGGAAGCACATTTACAACAAAAAGACACAGAAAGGTTAAAAGTTAAAACACTGAAAAAGACATACCAATCAAAAACCTAAAGAAAGAGTAGCCATATTAATATCAGAAAAAACAGATTTAAAATCAAGAAGCATTACTGAAAGTGAAGAGGAATTTCATAATGATAATAAGGTTGATTCACCAGAACGTTCTAGCAAATCTAAATTTGTGCGTGCATGATCAAAACAGCCTCTAAATGTAGAAAGCAAAATGTTGACATGTAAAAGAAAAAACAGGCAAATTCAAAACTATAACTATTTTAGGAGATAGGAGCACTTTTCTTACAGAAACTTTGGAGAAAACAAACAAAACGTCTAAAAGGAATTGAAAGGACGTGCCACTTAATTGACCCCAAATAACCAACACCAAGACATAGAATTGTGAAATATTGGACTTCAAAATAAAAAGAAGATGGGGGAGGGTATAGCTCAAATGGTAGAGCACATGCTCAGTATACACGATGTCCTGGTTTCAATTCCCAGTACTTCCATTAAAGAAAAAACAAAACTAAAACTAAACTAATAATAAATAAAATAAATAGACCTAATGACCTCCCCCCTCCTTCCCCAAAATAAAATAAAATAAAATAAAATAAAATAAAATAAAATAAAATAAAATAAAAAGGAGAGGGGAGGGTATAGCTCAAGGGGTAGAGCACATGCTTAGCACACAAAAGGTCCTGAGTTCAATCCCCAGAACCCCCTCCAAAAATAAATAAATAAGCAAACATAATTACCTCCCTGCCAAAAAAAAATTAAAAATTAAAAAAATTTTTTAAATAAAATAAATTTTAAAAAAATATAAAAAAAGAAAAGAAAAAAAAGGAGGAGCATAGTATGTATTAAGTATAAATAAGAACAGGGGGAGGAAGTTGACTGGGGTGAGAACACACACACAAAGGAATCTTTTTAACTGTTTTCAGTAACCAGACTTTGACCATAACATTCCATTTCCCACTGAGAGAAACCAGAGCTTCAGGGGGAAATGCCTGGGATGAGAATTGTGCTCGATGAGCCTGGAGTATCTTGTCACCTGGGATGGAAAGGAAGCTGTCAAAGTCACAGGAGCCAGGTAGAACTCCAACTGGCCAAACATGGGACAAGGAGAGTATCAAGGATAATTAGTATATGAAACACAGCAACCGGATTTTGTTCTTTGTGTAGGACTAACACAGACACACAGACACGCAAATGAGCAATCCTCAGATCTGGGGAGCTCTCAATGAGCAAAGTCTATATGAGGCACCTGTGAGAAAGAATGTGGGAAACAGAAACCCTACCCCAGACCCCACACTAGCTGTTGGGGTGGGGGGATTGGTACGGGGGCAGTAGGATGGATCAGGAGATTTAAGATAAGATCCTACCCAGGGACAAGGCACACTTCCTGGTTTTCGGTTTTTTGCCAGCTTGCCATGTTTTGTTTGTTTGATAACATATCAAGTTGATTCAAAGGGCTTAGAGTCTAGTTGGGGAGATACGTATTTGTGAACAAAAATCTAAGAATTCTTCACTGATAGATGAATCGTAAAGATATCACTGGCAGTAGAATTAAGGAGGGAGGGTTGCTGTTTCTCAGCGCTGGAGTGGAAGGACTTTGGACTCATCACAGAAAATGTGGGTTTACATCTCAGCCCTGTGTGACCTTGGAGAAGTCCGTTGCACCTTTCTGCATCCTTGTTAGCAAGTTAGCAAAGGAAGCCTTGGAGGCTGAAGCTCTTGGCTAACAGGAAATCCTTATAGGCCCCCAGGGTTGGGACGGCCAAGTTTCCCCAGTCTGGTGGGGGGCAGGGGAGGGGGCAGGGGGCAGGGGCCATGGAGACACAGCAAAGGAGGAGAAAAAAGGCGAAAGCACCCACAAGAGAGCTCGGAGAAACCAGACAGGAGCAGGATGGCTTCCCCCTCTCAGCAGGGGGCTCCTTATTGCCCAGGGCTCCTGTTGGGCGTGTGGGGCCAAGATGACCCTGTGGCTGGAAAGCCACACCCCCTCTCCACCCCATCTGCCTCCCAACTCAGACCATTAAGGAAGGAGGCTGAAATGAACTCTTTGTCCCTGTGAAGAGTCTAAGTATGCCAAGAAAATTCAAGTTTACTGAGTCTTAAATTATCAACCAGCTTGGCACTGTCTGCATTTATCAAAATCTGGACCCAGAAGCCTGCTCATCCAGACTTGTGCTCGCACAGTCTGATGAGTCCAGCTATAACGCTGCCCTCATTTTCCAAGGCGACTGACAATAAAGGGTTTTGCTTACTCATCAGCAAGAAGGTCTGGGAGGAGGGAGGAAAGGGATGCGTGCCTAACAAGAAAGCACAAAGGACATGAAAGCAACCTAATTGTCCATCGACAGATGAATGGATAAAGATGATGTGATGTATATACACAATGGAATACTACTCAGTCATAGAAAGGACTGAAATAACACCATTTCCAGCAACATGGATGGACCTAGAGATTATCATGAAGTGAAGTAAGTCAGACAGAGAAAGACCAATTATCATTTGATATAACTTACATGTGGAATCTTTTTAAAAATGATACAAATGAACTTATTTACAAACCAGAAATAGACTCACAGACATAGAAAACAAACTATGGTTACCAAAAGGGAAAGGAGTAGAGGGTGAAATAAATTAGAAGTTTGGGATTAACATATACACACTATTATATATAAAACAGATAAAGAAGAAGGACGTACTGTATAGCACAGGGAACTATATTTGCTATCTTGTAACAAACCATAATGCACAATAAAAAGAATAATAATGCTATTTTTAAAAACCTATAATGGAAAAGAATCTGAAAAGGAATATACATATATACACATACATGTATAATTGAATCACTCTGCTGTACACCTGAAACTAACACAACATTGTAAATCAACTATACTTCAATAAAAATAAATGAAAACCTTAAAAAAGAGGGGAATAAAAGGAAAGCGCAGAGGAACTAGGCTTGAAAGAAATCCTTAAAACACAGGGTGGTTGTACAAAAGCTCATCAGTTTCATGTTTCTTTTCCCTTTCCTTTTTTTTTTTTTTTAATTGGAAAATCTGATTTCACATTTGTGTTCTAGGTCCTGGCTGAGCTGCCCAGCAGCAGACCTGGCCGCCATAGGCTTCTGCTTCCTAATCTCTATAGCGGGTCTTGAAATGCCCGCTGCTATATCATGGAGAGAGAAGAAGGATGGTGTCAGGAAAGCACTTTGTCACCTCAAAAGCATTCGACATTCTTAGCTCATATCTCAGAGGGCCTGTGCAGGGCCACTGAAGGAAGGAACAAAGGCAGCCACCTGGGCAGAGGGAAAGGTTAGCCCAGCAAACTGTTCTCTTGTACTTTGAAAGAAACATTTGCCCTCATCACAAAGTATTCTTAATCAATTCTTCTCCCAGGTCACCTCCAAACCCCCTTGTGGCAGGGGACACAGGTCACCATGCAAGCAGTGGAATGTCCCATAAGATATGCAATGCTGGACTCTTCCAGGACCTCAGCTGGGAGCCCCACCCACCTAGAGCCTCCCCAGATACCTGGCATTTCTGGACTTGTCTGTTTCATGAGCCTGGTGTCCTGATGCTCACTGGGAGGCGGGATCCCACGGTGGTGGCTGGGCTGAGTCTGGTCGGTCTGTGTGTCTCTGGGCAAGTCACTTAGCCGCAACCTCGGGGAGGTTATCTTATCCACCCAGCAGGGCAATGATAATCCTCTCCTCACAGCATTGCTGTGACGATTAAATAATTCACACAAAGCATTGAACAATGTCTAACACTTGGGAAGTCTTCAAAAAGTATGTTATTACACTCAGGGAAAAGAGTCAATCTCTAAGTGAAAGGCTTGTTTCTCGGAGAGGTGAAAAGGCCCACGGAGGCCCCAGCTGTGGGTCTCAGGGACAGACGTGCCAAACAGGCACATTCAGGGCCCGCGCTGCTCACCTAATACACGTTTAGACATGTGCGCACGTCCAGACACTTTACCAAGTGTCTCACAGCACCTCTGCCAACCCCCAGCCTCGGCCACCCTGCCCCAGGCGTGATTCAGTGTTTGAGCGTATTTATGAGAAACCATGAGTTCATTTCAAAATGTCAAATGCTCCTTAGTGACTAACGGTCACTGCTCTGCTCAATATCTTCACAGACGTTGTGCCAAGGGCCTCTGCACTTCAGGAACATCCGTCTGGCTGTCTCTCCCAAGGAGCTACTGTGTGACCAAACCCCTCAAAAAAGTTGGGGAGCCCAGGCCCTGCTGGGAGTCTCAGCCAGAAGACTGGGGAATGGGGAAGGTGAAGACTGGAGGATAAGACCCTATAAACTCAACCACCAGAAAAAATAACCAGTGCACTGGACACGTGGGGCTCATGTGATGTGCCCAGAAAACAATTTTATTTTTTTGCAATTTTTGCCCATAATTTTTACTCATTGCTCGCATCCTGTCCAGACTCTCCAGCAGGTTCTGTGCCTGTTCTGTTCACTCTCAATTTCAAAAAGTCCTCTGGTCATTGTTTAAAATTTTGTATCATGGAAATGTTCACACACCACTAAAAATCAAGAAAATGGTGTAATGAACCCCACCCCCACACACACACACACAAACACCCAGCTTCAACAATTATTAACGGTCCCATTTGTCTTACCAGTTTCCATTTCCCACCCACCAACACACACAATGTGTCTTTGCTGGAATAAAGTAAACCCTCTGACTGCTTTCAGAAACCAAAATAGTTCAGGAATGACTACCCAGCCCAGTGGAACAACCTCGGCCAAACTGCCAAACTTCATTTCAAGTTAAAGCTCACTCTCACACTCAGGGCTGCTGCAGGCCAGGAGCCAGCTTTTGGAAAGGGGTCGTGGTGGGGGTCTTCTCTGTTCCCCACCTCCAGTTTCTTCTCCTGCCACTCACAGCTGCTTCTGGGTCCTTCAGGGTGGGCAGTGGTGGGGTAAGGACCATAAGAGATGTCCCCATTGGCTCTCAAGGTTGGAGGTGACGGGCCTCTAAACATCAGCTAAACATCTCTCCCCTGCGGGGCTTGCCTACTCGGAACTGGCCCCAGAGCTGATGGACAGATGGTGGAAACATACACCTGGCCGACCACCTGCGTCAGAGAGCAGTGCATGCTGGGTTACCAAAGGTAGTGTTGTTGGTCTGTCTGTGAAGACGTTTCTTCACTGGAAAGAAAAATCTGGTGGGAGGAAGAGAGGATAAGCACTGTCTCACCCAATACCTTAGGTGACCTGGCATCTTACTTGGGAATGCTGGAATAGTTAGCACTTCTTGCCTTGGAGCCATGCTGTCCAACGTGACAGCCACAGGCCAGTGGGGCTACTGAGCACATGAGATGTGCTGTGAGTGTGAAATAAACACCGGCTCTCCACGACTTGGTGTGAAACACGGCGTAAAACACCTCATCACTATTTTTCTATATTGATACCATGTTGAACTGATAACATTTTTACGTATTACATCAAATAAAAGGTATTAGTAAAATTACTTTCACCTTCTTTTTGATTTTTTTCAGGTGGCTACTAGAAAATTTTAAATTATATCCAATGTTCACATCCTTTTTCTGTTGGACAGTGCGGCCTTAAAGACTCAGTTAAAACCATGGGTGAAATGGTTGCATTTTAATTGCATGGTATGAAAACTCCTCCCCTCTCCAAAAAAAAAAAAAATTGGTCCTAAAACCAACAAAGGTTTGATCTGGATGAGGGTCTAGCTGGACTCCTTCATTTTACAGAAGATGAAACTGAGGGCTACGGGGAAGTGACAGGCCTGGCTGGAGGTCACCAAGTGTCACTACAAAGCACACAGGCCATTTCAAGCTGGCTCACGAAACCGTGGGAAAGACGGGTGCCAGACTTCCAAAAATCCTTCAAACATGAAGGCCTCAAAGAGTATTTTTTAGGGCAGGGGCTCTGCCACCACCACCACCGCCACCGCCGCCGCCCGAGATCGCTCGGCCGGGGGTCCGAGCCATCGCACCACGGACACCTGAGACCTGTTCTCCAGGTGCTGGAAGGGGACAGGGGCCAAGTGCAGCACCCGCTGGAGCAGCGAGACATGGAGGTGAACGTGCAGACAAGCGGGACTGCACCACGTGGTACTCCGCCCGCCTGTGTGGACCCAAGGAGCTCGTGTTCTACCTGCTGGCGATGCGGAGCGCATCTCACGACCAAGGTGAGCATCTTCCAGTCCTGCGTGGCTTCTCAACTGCATTTCCCGTGGAACTAGAACGTGCTCTGCCAAGCCGGTGAGCATCTCTGTGACCTGCACACCCCCGGCCGCTGACTCCCCAGTAGCACCACCTCTTAGGTGTGGCATCGCCACGCCTTCTCCTCCTCAGGGCCTTTGCACTTACAGTTCCTTCTGCTCGGACTTGCCCTTTCCCGGATCTTTTTTTTTTTTTAAAGTATAGTTGATTTACAATGTTGTGTTAGTTTCTAGTGTACAGCAAAGTGATTCAGTTACACACATACATTCTTTTACAAGTTCTTTTTTGTTATCAATTATTACAAGATATTGAATATAGTTCCCTGTGCCATACAGTAAAATAATAATAATAATAATAATAATAATGCAGTATTTCAGTGTCTTATAGCTGAGTGACAGCTCAGAGTGGGGAGGGCAAGTCCAGGGGCCTTTTCCCGCCACCGGCAGAGACAGCTGGGTGGCTGCCAGCAGACAGCACGGGGCCTGAAGAGGTCTGGGTCTGAGGTCAACCAACTGGCAGCCTGAGGCCTAAATCTGGCCCTCCGACCTGTTTTGGTTGGCTTGCGATGTTTGACAGATTTTTTAATCATTTGCCAATGTTGCAACTTTAGGAAACGTCAATAGAAATACGGGTTCCAACTTCTCCTAAAAAATTAGACCTGGCAACAGGAGGCTTGTTGTCCCTGCTGCGCCCTCAGCTGGTGCCCCTTTAGAGGTGGCGCCTCCCACGCGGGTCCCCACGGCCCTCACCTTCTCCGCTGCACCCCCTGCAAGGCCCAGGGGCTGTCTCCACAGCTGCAATCAGCTTGAGCTCTAGGTTTCCTCAGGGCAGATGTGAGAGGCCAGGGAAGTCGTTTGCATATCTCTGTCACTAACAAAAGATGAAGAAATAAAAGCTAGGCCAAGAGGGCTTCAAGATTCAGGGGCAAAAAATCTTTTTTACTGGCTACTCCAGCCCTGTGCATCAACCCCCTCCTCAGCAGGGACACCCGAGTTTGCCATCTGATCGAATTTGTTTCTGCCGCAGCTCATGACAAAAGAAAAGATGGCTGTTTTATCCATTTTCCACCAGAAAACAGAGGTACCCAGAGGCCGCCATCCGCTGACTACAGGCAGCTGGCTCTGGAGCCTGGACCCCGACATCCAGGATGCCCTGCGGGCTGGGGCTCCCTTCCAGCATTCCAGCATTCCAGAGCCAAATCACCAGGATTTGTCAGCCAGGGCTGCAGGTGTTTTTGTCCTAAGGACAGATAAGGTCCCTCTGGGGGGCAAAATTCCATGCAGTTCACCTCCCCAGGGCTTGTCCCAAGAGCCATATCCAGGTGCGGGAAAGAGAAGACACGGTGGGAAGCCGCTGGCATTTCTGCTGCTTTTCCTGATATCAGGACATCCTCTGTTCCCGACAGCATCCTACTCTCAGGGTCCTGGAGCCCAGTCCTGTCTCCCAGGGTGTATGGCCAGCCACACCCAGACACCCTCAGCTTTCAGAACCTAGCCCCAGACAAGACTTGCCTTGCGGGGTCAGCCCTGGGACGGGAACGGGGCAGCCCGATGGACCTCTCAGCTGGGAAGCTCTTTCTGATCCCAGGAGACCTACGGATTGGGATTGTTTCTTGCAGCCAAAAGAACAGGCAGAAGAGGGCAGGCTGCCTTGGTAGGGGAGGAAAGGGGAGGGAAGTGGGTTTCAGCTATAACCAGGGTTGCTTGCATGGTTCAAAATTACTCAGTTTGGAGGGGTGGGGGAGGACAGTAAATGGCAAGGGCACAGCTAGCAGATGCCCATTCGCGTCTGTCCCCAAACCTGATGAACTAACACGGAAACATACTTGCCCAGCTGCCGGGGTGGGGGAGCAATGCCTGCCAGGTAAATGGCAAAGGATGAGAGTCCTTCATTTCACTCGGAAACAAGATGGAGAAAGATGGGAAGCAGGGGGAGGTGGCCTGCTCTCTGCCCAGCCAGGGAGCCTCTAAGGGTAGGACTGAGCTCACTTGCTCTGTTCGCAGTCACAGCATTTATGCTTCTATTTGCTTGTTTGGTTTTCTTTGTTTAGAAAAAAAGTGTCACACAGGGATTCGAAAAAAATCCCTCAATGAGAAAAGGAGCAGAGACGGTGCGTTTAGTCCTCTACTTTTCCAGGAGAATGAGGAAAAATAAGAATATTATTCAGGCTTGCTTGGATTTACTTCAAGAAAATACAGAAGTGCACACAAGAAGCTAACCAAAAGTGGTTGCCGGGGGACAAGGGAGAAAGAGTGTATCTCAAGGCATCCATTTAAATAATAAAGTGAAATTTAAAATAAAGAAGAATACCACAAACAACTTCATAAACAGTTTAAAAAGCAGATGAGGGACAGGTACCCTTAATTCTACTGCTGTCAAAGCACAGATACATTCAGTTGTGCCTCTTCTCTTTTTGCTTTGATTCCCAGGCAATTTGTGTATGGTTACAATATTACAGGGCACTTAAGCTTGTCTCCTAACTGTTTTACTGAACATTATCAATGTTTTCCAGTCTGTCAGGTAGGATTCATTTGGGGTGGATACAGAAAATTCCATCACCAATTTTGCTTCTATAGACCCATGGTCTTTATTTCTAAAGCTCACCAAGTTCATTATCTCTAAAGCACATCACTCAGCACAATCATGGCTGCAACTGGGGTCGATGGGAGAGCAAAACAGAGACTTTATTCTCCCAGGACACAGGCAGGAAAACAGAGTCAGGATCCACATACATCCCCCTCCAGGCAACTGTGACTGTTCATTGACCTAACACAGTGGAGCCCCCAGAAGGTTTTTATTTCCCCTCAGAGCTGAGTTCTTTAAGATCTCTTTACTTTTCATATTTAAATTATAGACTCACAGGAAGTTGCAAAAATAGGACAGAGAGATCCTATGTATCTTTCACCCAGTTCCCCACAATGATGACATCTTACATAACTCTAGCATATCAAATACATCAAAGCCAGGATTTGACATTGCTACAATGTGTGGGTAGTGCTATGCCATTTATCACACGTACAGGTCCCTGCAAACACCACCCCATTCAAGATAACCATCCCAGCACACAAAGCTTTCCCTTGGGCTACCCTCCCACCCACCCACCCTCGCCCCTAACCCCTGGCAACCAGGAATCTCTTCTCCATCTCCCTAGTTTTGTCGTTCAAGAAGGTGGTATAAATAGAATCAGACACTGTGTGACATTTTGAGGTTGACTTTGAGGGGACTATTCCAAATAGACTGTTACGAACATTTGTGTACAGGTTTCTGTGCGGACATAAGCTTTCACTTCTCTGGGATAAAGGTGCCACTGCTGGGTCATATGCTAAGTACTGAGTTTTTAAAGAAACCGCCAGACCGTGTTCAGACTGTTCCTATCAACAAAGGATGAGAGATCCAATTTCTCCACATTCTTTCCAGCGTTGCAGTTTGAGCATATCACACAAGTGGGCCAATCAGAGCCACTCCCAGATGTCAGCAGGTGACATGGAGAAAGGCAAGTTCTTTACAGTGTAAGCTCCTAGTTGCAGGTGGTCACCCTTGCCCCCCACGAGGAGAGCCTGCCTGAGTGAGAATGAAGTCCACCTACAGGAACACACAGGAGAGACAGTGTCCTGATGGAGTCGGGTCAGGCCCCGGATCCACCCGTGCCTGAAAGCCCCCCAGACTTCTTGTTACATGAGCAGTGACCTTTTTTTCCCCCTTAAACTATTTTGAGTTGGATTGTCCATCCCAAGCACCCTGACTGATGCACGGACAAGCCAGGTGACCCTGCCCAGGTGCCATGACAAGACCCAGACTCCCAGGAGCACAGTGGAAGCTGTCCTGACAACTTGGAAAGAGAGGAGCTGGTGGTGGGCAAGAGGCCAGAGCATCTGTCCAGGGGCGATCGGGAGAACAGCTCTCTGGGCTCGGATTCCTCACCTGTAAAAGAAATGGTCCCTATGGTCCCCCTGCTCATGCTCCTCAATTCTCTAAGTTTTCATTTCAAAGGAAAAATAATGCTAGCGAGTCTTTCAGAGCACTCACCACAGGTCAGTAATTCACCTAATCCTTATAACAGCCCTCCAAGGGGGTACGACTATGTCCATTCTACAGACGAGGAAACTGAGGCACGGCAGGACCAAGGCCAGGCTCACAAGTGGAAGAGCTGGGATGAGCCCCCGAGCAGTCTGGCTTCAGGGTTCTTACTGATGGCAACCCCTGAGCCCCTCAACCTCCCTCTCTGACACTTCCAGCCACAGGAAATTCTCCCATGGCTGAACTGAATTCTCAATCTGTCTTTCATCAGTTCCTTCTACAGTCTTTTCCTTCCCAGACTTAATCATTTGACTCTTTAGACGTCTCTCAAACGTATTAGCTGTTGTTCCTTTAAACATTTTCTTTGCTCACTAAGTTGTCCCCCGCGATTCCCGTCATGTAATCCCCAACAGTGGGGGGACTGTCACTCTGGGACCAACTCAGAGAAAGGCCTGCAGCAGTGGAGGGAGTGGCATATCACAGAGAGTGTCCCTGAGGCCAAAGCAAGGCCCTGGGGACTGGACGGTGCTGGGGGGAGGGAGGTTTAGGGGGCAGATTCTGAGATCCTGCTGAGGCCACCATCACTGAAGAATCGGGTGTCTGGGTGGCCCATGCCTCCTGTTTGTGAAAAGTCCCATGATGGGTGTCCTTGTCATCTTCTCCACGGTCCCCCATATTCCCCACCATTGCCACCACCGCTGCTTCTAGAGGAGGAAATTGCCCTGACACTTTAGCTGGTAAATGGTATTACTGAGATTTACAATCAGGCCTGACTTCAAAGCTCATGTTCCTTCTACAACATCATTAAATACAAGCTTTAAAACACCCCCCAGGGCTTAACATCACATTGTTGATGGCTAGCATGGAGGGTGCGGCTGGCCCCAAACAAGGGCAGCTTCTTTGGGAGAAAGCTGAAGTCAACACGTGGTGGTGAGAGCCATCGCACATGGTATGAGTAGAGACTCCAACCACCGGAGCAGAGGATACCACAGGAGACCTGGGCCTTGGAGCTGGACACTGAACTGGTGGGGAAGGGGCTCTTCTGGAACAATAGCCTTGAATGTCCCTGCATCCTACCAGGGGGGTACACCATTCTCAAGGACAAATAGCCTCAAAGCTATTTGCTGACTTGAAAAGGTGGTGTGAAGACTCTTGCAAAAATGCTCCCACAGCCATGGCCACGCCCAAGGCGGTAGCTGGTGGCGGTTTGAACTCCAGCTGCAGAGGCAGCTCTGAAACAGAGCCAACACCCACCTCCGGTTGCCCCAGGGATCCCCCGCCCCCGCACACGCACAGTACAGTATCTGATGAGCTCATCCATCCTGGGGCATCAGAGGCCCTCTCCCCTGGAAACAGGGCTGTCAGCCAGGAAGGAGGTTCTTGGGAGGCAGGCTTTGTCTCAGCACCAGGAAGAACTTCCCAAATTCAAAGTGGGGGCAAAATTGGGACCCAGCTTTGTGCTATGTCGTCTTCTCTCTGACGCTGGAGTTTCTAACGTTGTTAGCAGTTCTGGAACTGCTGTGGAGTTTCAAGCCACTGCTCACCAGCCCCCTCCAGTTCCACCTCTGCCCAACATCGCCTCTGCCACGTGGTTCACACGCCACAAATGCCTGCACAGTCCTCTGTTTAGTGGCCTCTCAATGGGCCAACAGTCAGGACGGCGGCTCAGTGACTGACCCCTCCAGCTGCATGTCTAAGGGCCAAGCTGCCCTTGCCCGCACGGACCGGCTCTCTCACGCTGAGGGCAAACCTGGTATTTCCACCTGCCGGCTGGGAAGGCATCCTTTCCAGGGCTGACCACCAAAGTTGGCCAAGACGGAGGTCTTGCCCACCCTTCCCACCAGGGGGCGCTTTAAGGGGAAAATTCGTGGGCAGCCGATTCAGAAGCCATTTTCCCTCCGGATTCTTCAGCAATTTTTCTAATGCAATTGTCCCACTGCAGCGCATCCGGAAAACACATTTTCCTGGTCTCACTCCTACACTTTGCCACTTACTCACCACGATTTAGATGTTACTTCAGTAAAATAATTTATGACTAACCTGGTATTCCTTCAGAAGTGTTGGATTTTCAGGAAACTGAGACCCAGAGAGATTTAAGACCCCTGTGCTTCACTTTTCCTCATCTGTAAAACAGTAATATTCCCTCATTAAATGTCTGCGAGAATTAAGTGAGCAACTACAGGTAATGAGCTCAAAGCAGCGCCTGGCACACAGAAAGTGCTCACCCAATGTTAGCTGTTACTTTGTTGTCCTTATTTTCAGCCTCCTGGGCCCGGCCCTAGAATTCCCTCTTTGGCCTGGAGGTCCCCGGGCTCAGGGGTCTCCCTCAGCCTTTAGTGACGGGGGCTCTCTGGAGAGCTCATGAGTACCAGCTGTCCTTCCGACGCTCTGACAGCCAAGCCATTAGCATCGGGGGAGGCTCTGACCCCTCCGGAGCCCAGGAAAGGAAGGAGCCCGGGAAGAGAAGGGGCCCGGGGACGCCGGCCTCCAAGGTGGCCAGTGCAGCCGGCTCAGACTCCAGACTCCGGGCAAACGAGGTCCTGGCTAAGTTCCTCTGCAGACCAAGGCTCCTGTGGACGAAAACGACAGCCGTCCTAGGCTGTCTCCCGGAGTCCTTGCGATATCCGGATTAAAGATCCCAGACAGCCGCCATCTAGGGGGCAGAAGCACCGGCTTCGCCCGATTCCCAGCTCCCGGGGCGGCGGCCGGGCACACCCCGCGCCAGCCTCCGCCGCCGTCGGGCTCGGGTACCAGGCGAGAGGCTCTGGGCTGGGACCGGGCGCGCCCTCCTCACCCGGGAGGAGCCGGGAGGAGTAGGCCGGAGGGAAGGGAGCCTCCGAGGACCGCGCTGCGCGGGGCGATGGCGACCCCTGGCGGTCGTGGCGGGAAGCGTAGAGCCTGAGCGCACCTCCTGCCCGCTGGGCCGGGTCCCCCGCGTCCCCTCGCGTCTTCTCTCCTCCTCGGCCCCGCCTTCCCCGCCCCTCCGCGCCTCCCGCCCCGGGTCCCAGCCACCCGCAGGCCCCGACTCGCCGCACCCCTGATTCTTGTCTCGCCCCAGGATGCCTGTCCCCGGCTACCTGTTGGCTTCCCGGTGCACGCGGCTCATGGTGGCAGTTCTGAGGGAACGCAGAGCCGTGCTGAAGGAGAGCCTCCCCCGGGGAACGAGGTGTCCTCGGCTTCAGGCAGTCACCTGGCCGAGGGCTTCCCCGGACCTGAAATCCGGCCGCCGGCGTCCAGAGCTCGGACTGTGAGCCCCGCTGATGCCGGATCAGGGGCCGCCGGGACACTCCGGGGGTGGCGGAGTTGTGCGTGGAGGAGGGCGGGAGTTTCTAGGGGCAATTGAGGACCCTCGACAACCCCCTCCGGCCGGCACAGTGATAGGCCCCTGCATTTCCAAGGTCACGAGTATCCCCCAAACACACTGGCTTTCCTTTAAGGCTCTGATGATGTCCTGGCTGTGGTGATGAAGTAGTGGGCACGTTGTTAAGTACTTCACATCTATTTTTCTCAATTTATCCTCACAGCAAACCTAAAACGTTAAGTATGCCTGTCAATATTTTACAGATAAAGAGACCGAAGCGTAAAGAAGTTATAGAAGTTGCTGAAGGTGCAACAAGGAGTGACCACGGGTCTGACGATGCCAAGACCCCAGAACCACGACCTACAGGCCTCCAGGTGTCTGCCAGTCCCCGGAGCAGGGGTTACAGGCAGCAGCGTTTCACCCTCGGTGGGAGATTTTGCAAGTCATCACCCTCCTCCCCACCCCCCTCTCCGTCCTATCTGCCAGTCCTCAGTGTACCAGGGAAAGGTGCCTCCAGGACCCCAGACGGTGATCTGTGAGTCCTGGGAGATTCGGGGACATGCTCTCATCCCGCCCCATTTGCCCCTCAGCCTTTGTCCTTCCAGACTGAGGCTCCGCTTCTCAGAGGGTTTCCTTAAGGGACACTGAGACATGGCCTGGGCTGGCTGCAAACTTAACTTCTCCTGAGAGAGTCCAGCCTGCCAGAGCAGGAAGGCCCCACCTTCCACTAGTCACCTGCTGCCAGCATCTCACCCTGCCCAGAGCAGAGCCGCCTGAGGCCCTCAAAACAGCCCATTTCAGTAGGCACTGGTCACCTGTTTGAAGAATCAAGGAATATACGTTGTGTTAATTTCCCAGAGCTGCTGTAAGGAAGTGCCACAAACCAGGTGGCTTAAAGCAGTCTGCTGACTTTTATTCACTCACAGTTCTGGAGAGTGGAAGTCCAAAAGCAAGGTGTGGGCACAGCCGTGCCCCTTCTGAAACCTGTAGAAGAGGACCCTCCCTGCCTCCTGCAGCTTCTGATAGTGGCCAGCAAGCTCGGAGCTCCTTGGCTGGTAAGTGCATCACCCCAGTCTCTGCCCCCGCCTTCACAGGGCCCTCCCTGACCCAACATGACCTCATGGAAGACATCTGCAGAGACCCTATTTCCAAATAAGGTCACATTCACAGGTACCTGGGGTTAGGACTTAAGCATTTTTGAAGGACACAGTTCAACCCATGACAACTGTTCAGGGCACTGAGCTTGTGGTCTGATTTTCCATTAAAACTGGAGCTCTCGGGTCTTGGTTTGTCACAGCAAGAAAAACGTGGACAGCGTTTATGAGATGGTGCTGCCTTACACACTGTGAAGATGTACGTATTTCACTCCTGATTCCTTTCCCTTTTTATTAGTCCATCAGTGATGCCTTTGTGGTCACGGTATGACTGTTTACTCCAGGCTTAAGTGCTTCTGTTTCTCTTCCGTGTTTGGTGTTAAAATGGAATATTAACTTGGGATATAGCCTCTCCCTCCCAGGCAGTGGCACGAAGCATGCTAATGTCAGAATAGGTCACGCTGACCTCGCGTGCTCACTGAGGTCTGATCTCCTCTGCCTGGGCCTTAGGCCTCATCACAGTCCAGCCCCAGCTCTCCTTTCCTGCCGCTGCCCGTCCATTCATATATGCATGGGCCTCCCTGCCCATGGCTGTTTGCCCTGCCCAGGAATGCCCCCCGGGTTTCCACATCCATGCCTTTGCTGTGTCATTCCTGGAATCCCTTTCCCAAAGCCAGCTCTTCTGTTGACATGTTCCCCAATCTTCAAGGCCAAGTTCAAAGGCTACCACCGCCAGGAAGTTTTCTTCACCCTACAGCTTCCTCCTGAGAAGGCTGGAGGCCCAGGTTGGCCTTCTGTTCGTTGCAGCAAAGTGTGTTACAGCTCAGTGTTACAGCTCAGTTGTGACAGCAACCTGGATCTGGGCGAGAGACCAAGCAGCACTCGGAGGGTTGATGAACTCAGATTTATTACGCTAGTGGGCCCAGAGGAATTAATACTCCAAGCTCTGGACCCTGTCTATAGGTTTACACAGGCTTTTATAGGCTGCCAGCCTATACTTCGCAATATCATATGCAAATAAGGTGTAACAAAAGTGACTGACTAGGAATGAGCTTTGTAGAAATGGACCAATCAGGAGTGATAAAAATGGACCAATCAGGAGTGAGCTGAGGGAACCAACAGAATCTCAGGGATAAGTTCTGCTTTCCTAGAAGTAAGCCGTTTAAGAGTTAAAAAGTAAGATAATGCTGCTGGGCCAGGGAACCAAATGGTGCCGGCAGGAGAGTAGTGGCCCTGCCTGGGGGCCCTGCCATCTTTTTCATGGGGCTTCCCACCTCACATTAAGGCACTGACCACAAGCTGTTTTGGTCTGAAGCAAATTTATGTCTTTCCTTCACTCCCCCTATTCCTAGTAAGCAGTAATGAAGTCTGGAAGAGGCCCATTTCATACAAGGAATAGCTGAGGTTGTGGGGGGATGTTTACTTGGAAAAGAGAAGACTTACGTGAGGCATGTGCCCCAAGCCCTTCAACTGCCAAGATTCTATCAGACTATGAGCTCCTTGTAGAAACTATACCTGGGCTTCTTTAGAGGTCCGTTACACACACACACACACACACACACACACACACACACACACACACACCCTCTTCCTAGCACAGAGCAGTGCTCAAATGTAACCTCCCGTCCCATATTAATGTCTCTCTTTTACCCCTTTCAGGTGGTGGGGTAGGCAGAAGTCTAAAGATAACCCTCAAGATTTCTTGCACCCCAGGAAATTCCTACCCTGAGGAATCCCCAGGACTGTGGAGATGATGGTTTCACTTCTGGGATTAAGCTATGTTACATGGCGCAGTTGACCTTAAAATAAGGAAATTATCTGAGTGGGCCAATACTGATTACATGAGTCCTTGAAAAGCAGAGTTCCCTTCAGCTGGTCACAGAATGAAGTCCAAGAGTCCAAGAGGATGGTCTTCATATGCATTTTGTGTGTGTGTGTGTGTGTGAGTTAAGCAGTTTATTGTTCTGTTTTTTGTTTTTAATTTATATATATTTTTATTGAATTATAGTCAGTTTACAATGTTGTGTCAATTTCTGGTGTACAGCACAATACTTCAGTCATATAGGCACATTTATATATTCATTTTCATATGCTTTTTAACCATAAGTTACTACAAGATATTGAATATAGTTTCCTGTGCTATACAATATAAATTTGTTGTTTATCTATTTTATATATATTAGTATCTGCAAATCTCGAACTCCCAATTTAACCCTTCCCACTCTCTTCCTCCCCTGTAAATCTTGTATTCAGTGACCTCACTGGACTCACTTATTAGTTCTTAGGAGGTTTTTTTTTTTTTAATACATTACTTAGGATTTTTTACATAGACAATCAGGTCATCCACACATAGGGAATGTTTTATTTCTTCTTTCCCAATCTGTATGCCTTTTATTTCCTTTTCTTGCTTTATTACACTGGTTAAAACTTTCAGCACTGTAAGAATAGTGAGAGCAAACATCCTTGCCTTCTTCCTGATCTTAAGTGGAAAGCATTCAGTTTTTCACCATTAAGTAGGTTTTTTGTAGATGTGCTTTATTAAGTTGAGGAACTTGTCTTCTATTCCTATTTTCTGAGTCTTTATCATGAATGAGTGTTGGATTTTTCACATGCTTTGTCTGCATCAAGTGCTAGGATTTTTTTTCTTTAGTCTGATAATGTGGCAGTTAGACTGTTTTTCAAATATTGAACCAGCCTGGCATTCCTAGAATAAACCTCACTTGGTCATGGTGTATAACTTTTTATGTTGCTAGATTCTATTTGCTAACATTTTGTTAAGGATTTTTGTATATATATTCATGAGGGGTATTGGCCTGTAGTTTTTTTCTTTGTTTTTGGATTGTCTTTGGTTTTTATCAGGGTAATACTAACTTCATAAAACAGTAAGTGTTCTTTTCTATTTTCTGGATAAGATTGTATAATCGGTATTAATTTTTCTTTGGTAGAACTTCCAGTGAAACCAACTGGAAACTAGAGATTTCTTTTGAAGGACTTAAAAATTAATTCAATTTCCTGAATAGCTATAGGCCTATTCAAATAATGTATTTCATTTTGGGTGAGTTCTAGTAATTTGTGTTTTTCAAGAAATTGGTCAGTTTCATCTAAGTTGTCAAATTTGTGTATAAAATTGTTTGTAGTGCTCCCTTACTATCTTTTTGATGTCTGTAGTGGCCACAGCGATATCCCAGTTTATTCCCCATATTGGTCATTTGCGTCTTGTCTTTTTTTTGTCAGTCTGGCTAGAGGTTTGTTGATTTTACTCATCTTCCCACAGAACCAGTCCTTTGTTTCATTAATTTTCTCTACTGGTTTTGTCTCAATTTTATTGATTTCTGCTCCAACTTTCGTTCCTTCTTCTTGCTTTGGGTTTTTCTAGGTGTTTGAAGTGGCAACTTTCTCCTGAAGTGCTTCACCAAGGTATGGTTTTTTGCCTTCAACAGAATGCCAGTTGACAACCCTCTTCAAGTTCTAGTGTAAAGTACTGTGAACTTTAGTTCAGGCGAGAACAAGTCCCTCAGCCTGACAAGTGTCTCTGGGACTCACATCAGCAAGATCAGAAAGTACTGGTTTGGTCATGTTTTTTTACAAGCCAAAGAATCACTTACCTGACCACCCCTCTGCTCCATAATGACCCCCATTTCATAGAGGAGGCAGCTAAGGAGAGAAATAGCTTTCCTTAAATCCTTAGATGGGCAATGATTGGGTCTCCAATTTCCAATTTCTGTCTCTCCTTTAAGCATCTTGGTTCTCATAATTCCCAGCACCCCATCTCTCCTCCAACCACCATCATTCCACTCTCTCCTCTTAGAAATGAGAAAGAATGGGGACTGTTCTCCCATGGCCATAACAAATGCTGTATTTCCCACTTTAATGGTTACAAAGCAATGAAGGAAAATGTTGTCCTCATGTCTGAGAATTCTATGTGATTAGGAGCTCTTTCCAAATCTGAAACATCCACAACCTTAAGAAAAAGAATGAGCACATAATGATTTGATTGGCTTTCTCTTTTAATCAAAAACATACTTTGTTACAGAGTTCTCAGGAAAGGTTCAACTATTTTTCAGCCACAGACTTCAACCAGGCAAAGTGTACAGAAAGCCACAAAGGAACTACCGGAGCTTTAGCTGACCAGTTTCCCCAAAAGCAGAAGCTAAGTGTGGCTCTTCTCTGAGTTCTGGCATAGCTGCATTCCTCTGACTTCAGGGGAGGAGACAGAGTGGGGAAAGACTACCACCAAATCTGTCCCCAACCCCTAGTCACCTCCTCCGAGTGGTTCTGCAGCCCACCAGGTTTTCATCACCTACAAGCGTTCACGCTTTTCCCTTAAATCACATGTCCATGGCACTGGCCAGAACCCAATACATGGAAGAAGCCTGCCGACTCCATGTTTAGCCTTTTACCCAACCCAAGCCCATGAGTCCTTCTATCAATGACAAGCAGCCATAGCAACAGCAGCTGGTTTCATCCCTTTCTCTCCAGCTACCACAGAGCTGGCCTCTACCAGGACTCCCCACCCCCAAGGAAGGCTCTCAAGGTCCTTGAAAAAGCCAAGTCCATTAATTACACTCATCCAAGGTTAGGCTGGAAGAGAACTCTGAAAGGAATGCTCCAGCCAAAAGTCTTCTAATCAAAATGGACCTAAAAAGAGCCAAAAATAAAGTAAATAATCATCCACTGGTACTGTTTTCTTGAGTCATATAAACCACTTAAATTGATTCAGTTTCAGGGAATTTCCCTGTTTTGAGCATAGAAAGAGCTAAGAAACCAAAGACTCAAAGCAATGACCTCTAATATCATTAGGCATTTACAACAAATTTTCAATCCATTTTAGTTTAAAAAAGAAAAAAAAATTACCAGCACACAGCACTTAAGAGAATGGTGTCACACACATACCAACCCAAAAGGCAGAATATCATGACTCAAAAAAAGCCTTAATACACCTTGAACAGAGATGATGGGAAAAATAAAATGAAGGCTTTTCTCCATCTTTTTTTTTTTTTTAAAGTATTTATTGCAGCCCCCAAGGTGGTGCTAGGCCTTTGGTTGAATTTAAGTCTTAAGGACATATTATGTAACTTCTTGTCCATAGAACAGTAATAAAATATTAAGCCTAGTCTTATTTGAATAATGTGGAAATAAGTAAAAAGCCCCCTCAAACAGCAGACCAAAGGTAAGGAAGAAATCAAAAACTGCTGCAAGGCAGGCAAGGTCACTTAAACTTCAGAGCTGGAAGAACTCATCCAGTCCAACTCCCTCATTTTACAGATGAGGCAACTGAGGCCCAAAAAAGGTAAATGACTTGCCCAAGGTCATACATCAAATTAGTGGCAGAGCGCAAACTAGAGAGTGCAACTGTCTGGCCCCAGCCCAGAGCCACTTGTTCAGACTGAACAGGAACACTGGTTCTGAGATCTACCGAGAAAACATCTGAAATAAACTGTGAAAACTATCCACGTCAATAGAGAGAGATGATTGTCTTCACCAGAGTTTTTTCCTTAGTTCTTCCTATATTAAAAAAAAAAAAAAGATGATGATGATGATGGAAAGAAAGAAGATTCACTCATTCAAGTCTGATGTTAAAATCCCTGAAAACGTCAGCAATTACTTTAGGTACTCCTTGGGGCAGGACATCAGACCCTCGATTCTCATAAAGGCACCTATAGGTCAAGAATAACTGTAGAGGAGGAAGGCCAGAAGACAGGACTCCAAAAGGGGACACCAAAACTAAACAAACATGACCCTCTCATTTTCCATGGTTTTTGTTTTTTGCTCTCGTTCTTTTTAATTTTTTTGGCTGGTGCCCTCTAGGCTACTGGCTCTGGCTATTGATGCTAATTTAGTAACCAACCCTTGTAACCCCAGTTTTCATCTGAGCAGCATTCAAGTGGAAGAAACAAAACCTTTTCAAAGGGGGAAAACATGAATATGACTCACTTCTCTCTACTTCAACTACCTGAAACTCAGCAAGAATCAGGAAGCACACTAAACAGTCAAATCGGTAACAAATGCCGAAGCACTGAAGTCCTTTTCAATACTTCACAGGAAAATTTCTTGGGTCCCAACCTAGTTTGCCCTTGTGTTTTAAAGAAAGTTCTAATAAGTACAGTTATCTGGTTTCCTTGCCCAAGCAGCTGGGAAAATGAATCAGAAAGGAAAGAAGAAACTACAGGGAGGTACACTAACAGCACACAGGAAGTAGTTGCTGTTAGTAAGGGTGTGTGTGTACAAAAAAACTAAACATTCCAAACCACAGCAGTCTGTGACCATTTAGTGAAGGGAAAACAGTCCCGCCTGTCTTCGCAGCCCCTGAAGTCTACGAGACAGAGACATACACATGAAAACACTGTATTCAGTATGTTCTCTAATACACATATTAAATAACTCCATCCAAAAAATGGCCCAAGTGAAGAAAGTTTTACTGCTTAAATAAGGCAAGTTTGGATTATGCAGAAAATTCCATTCCACAGTGAGACCAGATAAGATAAATGACCTAGCAACACGGGGGCCAAGCGCTAGGGACAAGGCTGGGCCTGAAGATGCTACCAGTAAGGCCACTAATTTGTTTACATCCTTCCTGATATATCTTAGGAGAAAAGAAATTATCTAGTTATTAGGGAAAAAACAGACGCTTGCACAAAAGATTCTCAAATCCTATTTTCTATAGTCTTGCAAAGGAGGGTTTAGGCAATTATTTACAGATAGCTATCTGCAACAAGATGGGTTCTGCCTTTAGGAAGGGGGGAAAAAAGCATTTCTTCATGCTATTATCTGCTAGTCCTAGCCAAAACGCTCTATCTACGAAAAAGTTGATAACTGACTTTACAAGTAACTGCTTTCATATACTCATTTACCCCAGTGACCTAAAATTCACCATTTTCCCAACCTGCTCTCATTAAATAAAATGCCAGTAAAATGACTCAGTGATGGAGAGAGCAGACTATTGAAACTATCAACAAAAACAAGCCTGCCTTACTCAGAATAAAGCCACTTCTTCCAAAAGGCTCTCAGAAAGGTTCTGAACTAATCTGATTTTGCATAATAGCTAGTGAGTAACTGTTAACTAGTTACCACCAAACCAGGAATAGAAACATTGCACCATATATTCTTTAACCTCCATAGAAGCACCACGGGAAAGTGTAAAATTTCCCTTCTCCAGATGCGCACGGTCAAAAAGACAACTGCAGTAAACTTTTAAAATAAGATATTTATCACCTGAAAGACAGGACATTGTATTTCGCCTTCAGATGTTCCATTACAAATACACCCTTCCTCACAAAAGTGGATGTTTAGCTTTGAAATACAACACAGCTAATACGTGTTCAGTTTACTTGGATATTTTGAGTATGGTTATCCGTAAGCCAGGCCACCCAACCTGTAAACTTACTATGTTTACAGGAGGAACGGCACAGGCGACATACTTAATTAATGCTTAGGTCAGTATAAATGAGCCACGCTTCTGGAAAAACAAGGGAATATGGCAGTGATTTATTATTATTATCTTTGTACACCAGGGGTAGTACACTATAAAAAAATGAGATAGACTATATCCCACAAATAATCTACTCCCTGGAAAATAAAGGCAACACCATTCTGAATGTAAGGATTTCCTTTTGATGACACACGGAAGGCACTAGACAGAAGTGGGATGGGCCCCCTGCTGGATTACCACGGTGCGTGCTTGGTTCACTTCTCACTCTGCTTTCACTGAAGTTCAACATGTTGAGAGTCTCTGAGATATGAACTAGCTAGAGAAAACCCACCCAGAACCACATCCTCGTAACAATCAGATTCCAAGAATTGTGGAAACTACTCTACCCTTAAAATAGCCGTAAAACTCTTAAACCTAGTGATTCTTTTAGTCTTACTCGTCAAAGATGACTACCTCTAAGAAATGGAACTACTGTTTAACAACTAAGTCTTCAGGAATAACTGATTATAATATACTAGATGTTTTCTCAAAAACATGAGACTGAACCCAGGCACAAACAGAAAGCAATCAATTAACTAGAAGTACTTCTTCGTACTTGTAGTATTTTTATGGCTCTTTGCAGAAGGAAAACCAAGGCGGGTGGCTTGGCCTCAAGGACAGACTTCTTAACAAATATTTTCCACAATACTTTCCCCAGATGACTAAACACGTAAACCTTCCTTAAAGGAAGGAGGCAATGGATTATATCATAGCATGCTTATGGTTCTAGCCAAATAACTTGGATTTTTAAAATCTTATACTCTAAAACTCTCTCCTCTGTTATTCTTCATTCATAGTAAAATGGACCTAAAGTCAAAAATTTCTAGAGAATGAAGATACCTTTAAAATAATCTGCCAATAAAACTGAAAATCACCAAACTTTTACAGATTAAAATTAGGTCTTCAATAGAAGTATCTGTAAGTACTCAAGAGTATAAATAAGCTGGGAGAGAAGTGATTTTAAAAAACAGAAAGACATGTAGCTTAGATCAAGATCTGTTTAAATCACAGCAGTAAGCAAACTCTGTGGTTTCTAGGATGGTCTTATTAATAAGACCTAAGCAAGGAAGTAGATCTGTTCACTTAAGTCAATATAAGGATGACTATCATGCATAAGAGTTTTTCATGTCTCAAACTTGTAACACACCTGCAATAATCTTATTATGCTTAGAAAGGCCCTCTAAGTAAAAAGTAAAAACATCTTAAAGATAACCCTTGATTTATTTCACACTATTTTATCCTGTAGACAACCTATTTATCTTATAGACAATCAGGCCTAGTTTTGCTACAGTAAAATAAAAGTTTAAAAAATAACCAACTCTACACTTGATACACAATGTCTATAGGGAAGTAAGTCCTGGTAGAGTGGGAGAGAAAAACCAAAGCTGCCCAATAGTACTGGCTGTTGCCTGTCATTTAGTAGAAGGTGTCTCGCCACTGAGGTTGGACTCAAAAGTGCAAAAGAAAAAACTTAAAAATCAAACCTAGAATTCAACTTTGCATGTTGAGACTCAGTTTTATTTATGCTACTAGCTAAGTAAAAAGCATACATATTGTGTCTGTGGTACAGTCAATACATTTGCAACTTTTCTACTTAAATTCTCTATACAAAGTCACTGCCATTTGATATGACCATTGATGGCAAAGGGCTTAGAATAACCAAAAGGTATAAAAAAGTTTGCAGTCTTGCCCCAAGATACAAAAACTGAATTTTAAACAATGTCATAACATACATGATTTAAACAGTATACGAAAAAAAAAGTCACACATCAAATCAAGTACAAAAATATCCAAACTACCTATTATGAACGGTAATGTTTCCATTATTCTGCACAGTATTTAACATAGAATTTAGCAGTTTCCAAAAAACTCATTATTTAGTTTAAGCATTGCCACCTTTGCAGAACGGTGAGATATTAGGTGGAGTGACATTGCTTTTAGTGTTTTTAAAAATACAAAACCTTTCTCTATGTTAATGAAGAAAATAAATTCCTCTTCTAGGCTTCTTTGTAACCAAACTTATGCCTAGAAATATAGAATACACCTACTGCTTAACAGGGCAAAAGTATATTTATTGATAGTTATCCAACAAAGATAACAAATGTAATTTTAAATGATATTCCTCTGTCTGGTAATTTTAAGGAATTCTCAATATACACAGATTAGTGTTTTGCCTTGGCAAAAATAAAATTGAAGTTGCAAGACAATCTGAATTGAAATCATTTTCACTAGTTTAACTTGCAAAAAAATATTTTGGATGGAAGGTTATAATACATTATTATATTATTTTTTAAACAGAGTGAAGTTGCTCTTGGTAAAATTAACTCACCCACATGGCACACTATTTTGGAGTAAAGTATGTTCAATACTAACAGCTCACACACAAGATAACAGAGGTGAATTAACTGTGAGAACTTCTCTGCCTTTAAAATCAGCAGTACTGAATTTACTCTGTAGAATAACACACACATCAATGTTCTGCATTTTTATAAAAGGCTCTAAGACATTTAAAAGGGCTAAATTTTCCAGCAGTGGAATGACTCCTTCATACGTAACTGATGAAGATTTAATAAGAATGTGTTTTTCCTGATCTTCAAGCTGAGCCATGCCTGAAAAGTTCTAAATAGGAAAAAAAAATAAATTGTTTTAATCCAGTTTCTGTCTGCTAGGAGCAAGGCAGCAAACACATTTTCAACCCTTTATGAAAAGATAAAGCAGAACAAAAGTGAAATATATCTTCAGATTATAAACAGGATTGTATTTTATAGTCCACCATCCTGATAATGTTAAGGGCCCCAAAACAGTTAAAAGACCTCAGTCTAAAGGCTGTGGGTCAGCAATAGGCATGGTGTGAAGCACTTCATCTAGGAGCTGGAGGGCCCGGTGTAAGTGAATCTCAATCCAGCAAGGTGTTTCCTTGATGCTCTGTCTCGGGTAATCAGGTCCCCAGCCTTTCACAAAGCTCATCCTGAGTATGCATAAGCGACGGAGGTCATCGACACCGATCCCAGCAGCGGCTGACAAACCTTCACGGAAAAGATTTGGAAGACGTCAGAGGGTCAGGCTGACCTCCTCCCATCCTCCCTAAATCTTACATTAATAAGGTGACCAGCTTTCTTTAGATCTTTCTCCCCAGCATATAACTTCTCTGTCAAAGTGCCAAGAAGTAAGTGTAGCTCTACACTTTATCAACAGGGGCTGAAAGCTGTTGGTTAAGACAATTCACATTCCACATGGGCCTTCTAGCTACCACCAGTCATAAATCACCACAATCCACCAACACCACACCCACTTTTCTCTTTAGAAGTGGGGGTGAAGGGATAAGAAACGACTTGTTTTTAAGAGGTAGTGCACGTCTACAGGTTGGTTCTAAGAACCTTATTGTCTGTCAAACAGTCTAGTTCAGGGTAAGACCTGACTAATAATGAGACAGTTAATAATTCTGGTTTCACTAAGACTTCTTGGATGACCCAGATGATGTCTCTCAACTTCACAATGTAACAGGGATAATATGCAATTACTCAACAGGGGGCAGTAGATGAGAATGAGAAATGTTACTAAAACTTTGTGCATACTAGGAGTAAAAGCATATTTATAACATCAAAACTAGAAAATTAATGGTTTAGATACCAAAATTTTTTTAAAAAATCAAATTCTCTAAATGAGTATGCCTTATCTACCTCTAAATTGTAAACTCCTGAACATAAGTCACAATGGAGACTCTGCATCTAATTTTCCAGTCAGAACATACAGTCATATAAGTCAATCTGCATTCATCAATATTACAATGAAACTAATGGGAGGAATTTGCATGTACTGTAGAGAAACCTGCAGGGCCACTGCAGTTTTCTTAGCCAGTGTGATTTGCTTACCACACTGAAGAGGTTAAGAACAGGGGTTGAATGAATCACTAGTTATGCCTTCAGACGTGGAAGATGGGTGCCACGTGTTTCCATCATAAAAGTCTATAGTCAGGAGTTTAACTCTGCAGTAAAAAATTCCCCATCAGTGTGAAACCTGGCACACAGTTCAATTTTACCCTAAAATTAAAAAAAAGTCTACAAGTTATCAAAATACCACCCTCACTTAGTTTTCTCTCCATGCTTAGCACACTTAAAAAAAAAAAACTGGAGAGGTGCCTAATTCTGAAATTGAAATATGCTTTCCTTCTAGAATAAAGCAAAGCATGTCAGTGATTACAAAATTAAAAGGACCAACACAAAAAGGGGAGATTGATCAATATAATAACAACCCCCCTTTTCTCCTTTATCCCATACTCCCTTTTTGATACAAAAAGAATGAACACAGGGTCCTAGACAAAGGGCAACTATTACAAAAGAATGTTTTTTTACAAATTCAAAAATGTTATCATCCCAGTAAAAAAACAAACTTTAACTTCTATTATTGCTTAAAGTAACTAATCAACCAAGTCAATTAAGATAAAATGCCAACTATTGCACTTAAAAAAAAAAATATCAAAAGCATACTTACTGATAGCTGGGGCTATTCCACCTACTGATCCTGGGCCGGGGATGTTTCCCGCCACGGCTGCTGCCTGGGCAGCCGCTGCAGCCTGCGCTGTGGCCGCCTGCTGCTGCATCTGACGATGACACTGACGCAAATCAAAGACCTTTAGAAAAAAAAAAGGAGAAGTCTCACACTATGAGCCCATCAGAAAATATTCCATACATCAAAAACCAATGCACAATTTACTCAAAATGCATAGCTTGATTCAGCTCTCAGAAGAAAATTACTTCACAATTAAAATTGTTTATGTGGACTGTAACTGCTAGTTCACATTTCACTATCAGGGCAGTCTGGCTGCCACAGGTCTCTGTGTCCTTTATCTAGAGTTCAGTGCGGGTCAGCCATCACTGTCCTTGTGAAAAAGCACACATCTGTGTGAAATGAACAGTTAAGAAAACACCCCACCCTTTCATAACCAAATTCCCGAGAGTTTTCTTTAGGCTGAATTGATTGCCTCGGTCACGTGGCCAACGTCTTTTCTTTATTATTCTAGCCATTTGGAAGAGTGAATAAAAGGCATTGTCGCCATATTAGAAAACAACATTTCTCAGAGACGCACAGTTTAGTCCATCGAAGCAAAATACCATGATATTTAGGACTCATTTTAAAATACTTAAGAAACAAAGGAAGAAAACAGTCCAAATCTTTAACTACTGAATCTCAGTAATGGATATATGGGATTCATTAACTAGTTTGTACTTTTCTCTAAACTCATGATTAAAAAAAAAAAGCTTAGCTTTGATCCTTTGATCACTGATATCTGCTACTTATATGGGTTAAATTTCTTAACCTCTCTGGAGCCTCAATTTTCTTACCTATAAAATGAGAATACTAAGTATACATAGGGTTGTTGTAAATTTGGCATGTTATACAGTAAGCGGTCAATAAATGTTACTTATTATTTTGTTTTTGGCCTCCCATGTAGCCATTTACCTTTCAGGAGGGGTTAAGGAGTTCATAAGCAGTTTCAGTATTCTTTATCAGCTGTGCCAAGGGCTGGCATAGTAAGGAACGGGTTGTCACTTTTATCCTTATCCTCATGAAAGTACCAAAATGTTCTTTCAATAAGCAAGAAATCATGGATGGTAAATCACCTTTTTTCCAGGAAAAAAACAACTTCCTAAAATAATGTATTTGCTTATATTTGCATTTTAAAAAGCCCTGGAAGGTTACAGAAGCAGAATGGTCGTCATGAGAAGTTGTAGGAAAGGAAGACAAGCACAGAATAGAAGCAAGGCGATTCAATGCACATTTTTAATATCATATGACTATCTGAACCATGTGACTATATTCCTTCTTCAAAGTGTAAATTAAAATTTTTAAAAAATCCTCCAAGTATGCACAGAATCCAAATATGAGCAAGCATAATTATCCTTGACAATAAAAAAAAAATCAAAGAATGCATAACATAGTAGTTTATCAGATAAACAAACAGGTCTGAAGCCCAAACCATTAGTTTTCAGATGCCTGAAAAAACTGTAAACCTTAGCCACGGTATTCACATGAACCATGTGAGCAGACAACAACAATAAACAAAACCCTCTCCAAACAGCAAATCACAAGGCTATTTACTTATTTTTCTACTCCATGCCTGTCTTCTGGCATCAATGAAGGCAAAACTTATACTATCCCGTTCTCTGAAGAGACAGGATTTGTCAAATCGTGTAGGTATTAACTGGCCAAACCACCAGTCCTAAAAGGCTTCAGGAGAGAAAGCATGACAAAGTAAGGTCTGGAAATCAGAAATCTCACAATGCCCAGAACAAAAACCATCATTTTTTCAAGATTTCCCACGAATCCACTTGCTTCTGAACTTTCCCACTGGGCTCTGACCTCTCAGAAGGCATCACAAGCACAGTACAAAGCAGGGACTCAAATATGGAAAAGCCAAACAGCTGTACAACCACTTTTTTTTTTAAGGAAATTAATAAACTTTTTTTAGAGCAGTTTTAGGTTCAGGATAAAATTGAGCAAAAAAGTAAAGAGAGTTCTCTATCCCCACTCAAGTACAACTTCCCCCACTATCAACATCCTGCACCAGTGTTACAATCTGTTACGACTGAGGAACCTACACTGACACATCAGTATCACCAGAAGTCATCGTTTACATTAAGTTTCACTCTTGGTTTTATAAATTATACAGGTTTACACAAATGTATAATGACACGTATCCAACACTGCAGTACCATTCAGAACATTTTCAATGCTCTAAAAGTCCTCTGTGCTCTGCCTGTGCATTCTCTCCTCCTCCCTTAACCCTGAAAACCATTGATCTTCTTTTTTTTGTATGTGTGACTGCCTTTTTTTAAGATATTCACTTTGTTGCCATGTTCTGGTGGTCTGGAACACAAGAGCAATATCTCCAAGGTAACCTCATTAACATAACAAAAGACACATTTATCACTCTCATTATTTAGGAAATTCCAAGAATTTTAGGACTCTGAGCCAGAAATGGGGATGAAGATCAAATATATGCTTCTATTATCTCACACTTGATATGACAAGTTTTGGGGCTTCTTTAGGAGTTAGATGTTTGTTCAAATCCATTGACAAACCACTGATCTTCTTACTGTCTCCATAGTTTTGCCTTTTCCAGAAAGTCATTGTTAGAATCATACAGTATGCAGCCTTTTCAGATTGACTTCTTTCACTTAGTAATATTCATTTAAGGTTACTCTACGTCTTTTCCTGATTTAATAGCTCATTTCTTTTTAGTGCTGAATGATGTACCACAGTTCATTCATCCATTCACGTACTGAGGGACATCTCGATTGCTTCCAAGTTGTGAGTAAAGCTGCTATAAACAACTGTGTGCAGGTTTTTCTGTGGACATAAGTTTTCAATTCATTTGGGTAAATATCAAGAAGTGTGACTGATGGAGCATATGGTTAGAACATGTTCAGCTATGTGAGAAACTACCAAACCGTCTTCCAAAGTGGCTGTACCATTTTGCAATCTCACCAGGAATTAATGAGAGTTCCTGCTGCTCCACATCCTGGCCAGCATGTGGTGGTGTCAGTGTTTTGGATTTTGGCCATTCCACTGGTACGAAGTGGTATCTCACTGTTGTTTTAATATGCAATCTCTAATGACCTATGATGTTGAACATCTATTCATGTTTACTTGCTATCTACACATCCTATTCAGTGAAGCATCTATTCAGGTCTTTCGCCCATTTTTCAATCAGGTTGTTCGTTTTCTTATTGTTGAGTTTTAACTGTTTTCTGTATTTTCAATATTAATCCTTTATCAGATGTATTTTTTGCAAACATATTCTCCCAGTCTGTGGCTAATCTTTTCATTCTCTTGACACTGCCTTTTGTAGAGCAGACACTTTTAATTTTAATGAAGTCCAGCCTATCAACTGTTTCTTTCATGGATCATGCCTTTGATGTTGAATCTAAAAAGTCACTGCCATACCCAAGATCACCTAGGCTTCTCTCACATGTTATCTTCCAGGAGTTTCATGTTTTACATTTAGGTCTTTACAACCACTTAAAATTTTTTTAATCATCGTTAACTTGTATGGCCCATATATAATCTTACTATCTTGGAGAAGTGAATAAAATTCACTTATAAATTCCCAGGGTACCCCTGACCCCATCATGAGTCATTAAAAATAACCAACAGATCTCCAAACATAGGTTATTTACGACATGTTATAAACAACCACAATTATGATTGTCTTAACCTAAATCCATGCTAACACTGGCAGCGCATATTGTCAGTAACCACAAAGATGAAATTTTAAAACATTATGACTTATCTGCAGATGAAGTAAAAATGACTCATTAAGCACCTCAGCAAGTCTTCTTTCCACATGAGTTATTTATGTAATTACAGTGCTCACAGCAGAAGACACACTCATTGGCTATACTGCTAACTGAAACCTGGGCTGCCTCCTCACTGTACACTCTGTCGACCCTAAAATAGACTTCATCGTTATACTGGATGGTAAGATTAAAGCTTTCATTGAAATGCAACCATCCTCCTTTCACCATCTGACTGAGTTGTTAATAAGGACAATTCAAAGTAACCAAAGGTTTTAAGTATTTTCTTTGGCTCAGATTCAAAAGCTATTTCTGATCACTATCCCTGAGTTTATCAACAACTTACCTCTGCTTTCATGTATTTAAACATGTTTCCTATTTATTTCATTTATTTAAACATATCAGTTTATGATTTAACAAAGGTAAGTGTGTTATAAGCTTCACTGACAACATCTTTAGTACATTCTCTTTCAACCAGGAGTCAAATTTTGGCATTTTTCTTTTGTAAGGCTTAATTACAACACTCTGTTTGAATCAATACCAAGAAACAGTAATTCAGAAAAGAGAAACAGATGATTGAATTGGTATATTGAACATCTGAACATAAGACTTCATTAAGGACTTGCTAGGTTATCTGACCTGGAGGTAAGAATCATGATACATAGTAAGTAACTGGGAATAAATTAAAGTGGAGATCATAACCTTCAGCTTAGCCCACCTGTGGTTTAGAAGCAGTGACTGCCCCCTACCCCTAGCATATTATGTGTTCAAAAACAAACCTGACTCAGCATCACCAGAGAAATGCAAACGAAAAACCACCAAAACAAGATATCCTCACACTCACTAGGATGGCTAAAATCAAGAAGATAATAACAAGTATTCACAGACTGTAGAGAAATTAGAACCTTCATACACTGTTGATGGAAATGCAAAATGTACAGCCACTGTGGAAAAGTTGGCAGTTTCTAAAAAGTTACAGAGAATTACTTTATGATCAAGCAATTCTACTCCTAGGTGTATACCCAAGAGAAATGAAGACACACATTCAAATAAAAACTTGTACATGAATATTCATAGCAGTATTATTCATAATACAGCCAAAAAATGGAAACTCATATGTTCATCAACTGATGAACGGACAAACAAAACGTGGTATGTGGAATATTATTCAGCCCTGAAAGGAATGGAGTACAGATATACGCCACATGGATGAAGCTTGAAAACATGCTTGGTGAAAGAAGTCAGGAAAGCCCACATCATGTGATTCCATTTATACAAATTGTTCTAGGTGGCAAATCCACAGAGAGAAAAAGAAGAGTGGCTGTCTAGGGCTGATGGGTATGGGGGTTAGGAGGTAACAGCTAAAGGGTACAAGGCTTCTTTCTGGGGTGATGAAAATGTTCTAAACTTGACTGTGGTGATGGCTGCACAGCTCTGTGAATATACTAAAAGCCACTGAACTGCACACTTTTAATGAGCAAATCACGTGGCATGTGACTTGTGTCTCACCGTCTCCATAAAGCTGTTAAACCCTGAGTGCCTGGTGCTTAAGCAACACAAATGGAGCAGGCCTCACTTCTGAAAGCAAAGAACGGTGCCAGTTAGAGAGAATTCCAAAGTTTGCTCCATTTAAAACTGCCATTTCATTGCATCAGACTTTCGTAAGTGTAAGATGACTGCTAGGTCATGAGAAGCAGGAAAAAAAAAATCAACATCTTAGAAGGAAAAAAAATTTACTCCCAGCTTCTTGGTTTATAAAAATGAAAGAATGTCTCTCCAAACCTATGTTTTCCTTATTTTAAATAAAGAAGGAAAAAATGTGTTTGTGTGTATATACATGTGTTGGGCAGGAGGGGCCCCCACGTGGATTCCCTAGTGCACGGGCACTCCTCCCAGGGGCTCGTGTTATCTTGCACACAATCCACCCCAGCAACGTCATCTCTGGTGAGAATCTATCTGACAACCTAAACAGTAATACACAGATCCTTTAGTAACTGCTGCCCAAAATACTAGTAAATGAAGAAAATGGTTATATTTAGGATATACTCACATCTCTTTCTGACTAATAAGACAACTCTTCTGCAGAATACTATACTTGGTTAAGAGAAATAATTATTTTTAATTCTTAGTTAATACAACAAAAATGCGATGTTTTTCAGTCCACTAAAATGTCCCACAAGATAAGTTATTTACTGTTCATGGCAGAAGACTGAGATTACTATAAAACCTATCCATGATAGTGGTTTATCAAGTGATGACATGCCACATATCTTGGAGGCTTTTCAAGGACCATTTGTACTAAAACAGAGATATTACATTATTTAACAATCCTAGAAATTAACTATACAAGACTCCACATTTTCTAAGCTTAATATTTTAAATACTACCCCATTTCTGGTAAGTTGGTAACTACTATTGGATACAAAGTATATATTCAACACTGTAGTCCTCTGTCCATTCACTTCAAATTGCACAAGTAATACATAGACTTCCAATCAATATGGATGTGGAAGTTTGCATAATCACCTTCTCTCTCTGCTCCAAACACAAAGGCTAGAAAAACTATTAAAAGTAGGTATCTTCCAGGCCAATCACAAAATTCATATGGAGATCCAAGCACCTGGCAACAGCCAATATAACCCTGAAAAGTAATGAAGTTGGAGAGCTCAATTTCAAAACTTCCTACAAAGCTATTGTAACCAAGACAGAGCAGAACTGTCACAAGGACAGATAACACAGAGCAATGAAGCAGAACTGATGGTTCAGAAATAAACCTCAACCATTTAGATTTAACTGAATTTCAACAAGGGTGTCAAGATAATTTATTAAGGGAAAATAGTCTTTTGAACAAATGGCTGCTGGAACAACTGAATATTCTCATCCAAAAGAACAAATCTGGATACACAAAAATTAACCCAAAATGGATCAGACCTAAATGTAAGAGCTAAAATCATAAAACCCTTAGAAGAAAACATAGAAGTAACTCTTTATGACCTTGGATTAGGCAATAGTTTCTTAGATATGACACTAAAAAAGTACAAGCAACCAAAGAATAGATAGACTACATCAAAATTTAAAACTTTGGTGCTGCAATTCATTATCATTAAAGAACTGAAAGACAAGTCAAAGAATTGAAGAAAATATTTACACATCATGTATCTGATAAAGAAAAGATACCCAGAACATATAAAGAACTCTTACAACAATAATAAAAAGACAAAAAAAAAATTAAAAATGGAAAGATTTGAATAGACATTTCTCCAAAGACATACAAATGACCAATAAGCACATGAAAAGTTCAACATTATTAGCCATTAAGGAAATTTGCAAATCAAAACCACAATGAGACAGATACCACTTCACATCCACTAGGATGGCTAAAATTAAAAAGACAGATAAAAACAAGTATTGACAAGGATACAGAGAAATTGAAGCCCTCTATATACACTGCTGGTGGAAATGTAAAATGACACTGCCATTCTGGAAAACAATCTGGCAGTCCTTCAAAAAGTTAGACATAGAGTTACCTTATGATCCATCAATTCCACTTGCAGGTATATATCCAAGAAAATTAAAAAGTAACATCTACCTGAAAACTTGTACATGAATGTTAACAGCAGCATTATTCATAATAGCTAAAAAGCAGAAACAATCCATATGTCCACCAACTAATGATGGATAAACAAAATCCATCGTGGAAAGCAGGGACTGAAAACAGAAGGTACTTGGGGTTCCAAACATGAGGTGTAGGATGATAATTTGACTTCTTAGGGTAATATGAAAAGAGACAATAGATGGGCTCTCCAAGGGCTACAACTGGGCTCCTGCCCATGAATCAAGTGCTGGTAAATAGAAATGCATCTGAATAAATTCTTATCCATGGCAGAGGTAAGCATCAGAGAAACCTATGCAACAGGAATTAGATTCTAAGCATACCCGGGGATTAGAACTCAATTTCCTCAAGGGATAAAATTCCTCTACCTCCTAAATATAAGAAATGCTTCTGAGATGTGGGTCCCAGGGTGCCAGACTAAGGCAAAATTGTCCTACAGGGGGAAGCAATAACAGGGAGGAAAAAATAAAACGAATTCTCTTGAGACAAACTTGGCAACAAACATATATACATTACAAAGCACATAAGGAAATCCAGCACCATTTAAAAATAATAACAAAGCACAAAGAACTAAAACTCCTTGTGGAAAAACTAGAAAACACAAATAAAGACAATTCTGTTTGTATGGTAAACAATTTCCTGGGAGTAAGTGATGAGGTACAGTTAATTCCACTAACTTGCAATAGCTAACAAGGAAGATGTTTAGGATGACTATGAAAAATCTGAAACTAGAAATATATTTAGGCTATCTAATTATAACTATCCTTCCCTTTCAAAATGGTGTATGTTATAAACTAAAATTGAGATCAGTTAAATACCTAATAATTAATGAAAAACACGTCAGGCTTAATTTGCAAAAAGATATATAGTAAATAAAACTCATTTAATGCACAAAATAACTAACCTTAAAAAATGTGGGATTGAAGAATTTTTCATTTCTCTATTTTAATTTGAAAAGCTATTACTTTTAGAATTCCATTCCATAAAATCCTGAAGACTGGCTAAGATAAAATTCCAGAGTGTAATTTTTACATATTTTATATAAAAAGAATATAAATTTGGAGGTTTCACTCAGTATTTTCAAGAGCCTGTGTATTCCTCTAAAACATTTAACAAATTTGATAATAAAACAGTAGGGAATGAACTCAACCACAAAACTAGATAATCAATCGGGTCAATAAAAGTACCCAGGAAATGTGTTAATTTCTGATAATTTAATAAATAAAAAGACATTTTTACACTGCTCCCATCTCCATCTCAATTCTTTAAACAACAGAACTTTCCAAGTCTAAAATATGTGAATAAAATTGCAACTAACCTTTATATATGCGCTTGGGTAGATCTTATGAACAGCATCTCCAGGTGCACGCCCAGCTTCTCTGTCTAAGTAGTAGCTCTGTACAAAGACTGCGTGATCGCTAAGGCACCTGACCCAAACATCACCTTCACCTTTACATTCCAACTGCACACCTTTGCCTATGTGCAACCTTAGGAAGAAAAAGGGAATTACATTTCATTTTGGTAAGTATTTAAAAATAAATTTCAGCTCAGATTAAGTAACATACCTAATATTAAAAAAAGTTTAAAGAATAAAGGACATTACATAACACCATAATCAAAAGATAGCCACTGTCAACATTTCTATATGTTTCTCTCTTTTTTTTTTTACTATCTTATTCATATATAATAATGATGAGCATTCATATAATGCTTATTATGTGACTGGACCATTTAACATAAATTTTCACTTAACCCTCACAATTCAATTAAGATCAATTTAAAAATGTAGCTAATCATATGAGCCACATTTTAAGTGCTCAAAAGCTCCGTGTGGCTAGTAGTTACTATACTAGACAGCACAGATATAAACCATTTCATTCATCACAGAAAATTCTATTAGTGCTGGCTTAGCAAATAGACATTTTCACAAAGTCACACAGTGATAGAGCCAAGATTATGTACTCATGCATACACACATTTCCTTAAAGCGTTAAGATCATACAATACCTAAAATTGTGTATGTTTTCCTATAATATTTCATCTTAAGTATTTACCTTTGATCCTATCAACTTTTTATTAATATTTTAATGAATGCATAAAATGAAATTTTATTAAAATTTATTGAACCATTTCCCTTTTATTATCAGTCTTCCACTATAAGCAACACTTGTGGAAACATGTCTTCATTTTATACTATTTTCTTTCAATAAATTTTTAGAAATACTATACAATCAGAGGAAATATAAATTAGTTTTCAAATTGGGTCCCAAAAGGTCTAATTACTATTCAAAACACAGAAACCCCTTTAACTTAAAAAAAGACTGTGTTTTATCATATTTTAAATAACAAACATCCACAATTAAAGTGAAATGCTTCTAAGTTCTGAATTTTCATGGCAGTACGGTATAGCTCAATGGTAGAGCACATGCTTAGCATGCACGAGGTCCTGGGTTTAATCTCTAGTACCTCCATTTAAAAAATAAATAAATAAGTAAATCTAATTATTTCCCTCTACCCCCAAAATCAAATTGCTTAGTAAATATTTTTTTTAATTCTGAATTCCCAAGACAATCTTTATTCTTTTATCTATATTCAAAAACAATTCATATTGAAAAATATAACTTCAAATAAAAAACATACTATACTCAATGTTTAAAATAACTATACAATTAATACCTTGCTCTCTCAATGGCTTCTGTCCTGTGGACATTGGAGAGTTGACCCAAGCAAAAGCGATCTCCTCCAGAAGGGTCCACATATCCATCAACAGTAACGATAGGACAGCTTGAAGGAACCTTAAATGTCTCTCCTACTTGAACATCCATTTCAAAGTAAGCAATGGAACACCAATACTCAGGAGCTAAAGGAGATAAATGGGAGAGAACAGCCACTCAAGTGAGAAAGGTAAAAGGCTTTTACTTTCACTCCACACAACAAAGCTTTTAAGGGTAAAGGAAGGGGAGAGCACCTAAAAGAATTTGATTAAAATGACAATGCATTATAAAGCAGGCATTTCTATGTCTTCTGTTTTTCAGCTTAAGTACCTAGCATTCCTGAAACTCTGGTCATTTTTAAAATGTGGAATTCAGTTCTTACCTTAAAGTAGCCAATCAACAGAGAATTTAAAGAATGGAAGTAATTAGAATCATAAATTATTTAACCATGATGTTTCATCTGTCTGCACATAATATTATCTATGCAGTTTTTCAATTTGAACTTTTTAATTTTTTGGAACACACTGATTCTAATACATATTCCAGCGAAGTGTTCTTGAATAACATCAATCCATGGCTTATTTTCATAGATCCCTAACTGAGAGAAAGGGCATAACCAAGTCAGACATCCCAGGCCAGAGAGTCAAGGTTAATTACACCCCAACTACAGTTACTGTGAGAAGGAATTTTCAATTGTCTCTTGGATGAAAAGTCATTTGTCCCATCTGTAGTTTTAGTGAAGTTAATTTATGTCAACTACTACAATTTTAACTTTGAAAAGTGTTTAGTGTATTCATTTGAACAACAATAAGTGCTTTTAAATAATTTTAAATGATGGGGGAAAAAGAGCCACTATTTGGTTTGGTTTGCAAACATAGTTAATCAAGTATTTCTAATTTTTGTTTGAATACAGCAGTTATTACATAGAGCCCACACACATGGAAATTACGTGATTTTCCTTTTTTAACAGGTATTCATGGAGTCATCTAGGCATCGCTGTAGACACTACATACACAGCAGTAAACAAGGCAGCTATTGTCCCTACTCTCATGGAGATACAGACAGACAAATGAGCAAACAAATGACAAGGTAACTCATGTGCTAATAAATACTGCAAAGAAAATAAAACAGGGTATGGGACAGAAGATGAGTGGAAACAATACTTCAAACTAGATGGAAGGGGTAAAAAGTGAGACCTTATCTTAAAAAGTGAGACCTGAAAGACCATGCATCTATGTGGAGACTTGTGAACAGAACATTTCTAGAGGAATGCAAAAGGAAAAGCCCTAGAGTGGAAATGGGTTTGACATTAAGGGGGGAAAAGGGCAAGTGCCATTTATTAGAAAATGCAAGTTTTCTGCTGATAAATCATTATGCATCTGCATTTTACTGTGCTATTTATGAATTTTGACTGAACTCAAATTTGAAGCAATAAAATCTTCAATAATATGAAAAGATATTTAGAACGACCAAAAAAAAAAAAAGTTTTCCAAACCTCCCAAGAGATCTTAAAATGAAGTATGATTAATGCTCAAAATATACTAAAAACAAAAATTTGTAAAGTCTAAGTATCTACTTCTCAAAATGCTGTCAAGGAAGAAAGTACTTTCCAATGAAGTAATAAAATGGGCCACAGAAAGACTGTGATGCAAAAACTTAATAATTCAAATGTTTTGCCACACAGAAGAATCAACTAATCACATACACTTCTTTAAATTTTTTTTTTTATTAGAACATGAAAACTAGTGATATACTGAAGTGCCTTCTTAAACAGTTTTGAAATACTTACAAAGTTTTCCCTATAGTAAAATTCTTTATTAAAGACATCACATTATGCTATGGACAAGAAGTTTCACCAAGCGTTAACAGGCAGGTATTACACTGGTTAAAGCTAAAACTGAAGAGGTTGTCTAAGACAAGGTAACAATTACCTAATGTTTTGGAGGCAAAGAACAGAAATAGCACTTTTAAAAGGTCTTTAAGCAATCAGTCCAAACAGTAAATTTTGTTACAAATAATATGCTGAAGTCATTAATGTTTTCAACGCTGGTTAAAAAAATGAGATCCAAGAGGGAAGGTATAGCTCAAGTGGTAGAGCGCATGGTTCTCATGCATGAGGTCCTGGGTTCAATCCCCAGCACCTCCTCTAAAAATAAATAAATAAACCTAAATACCTCCCCCAACACACCAATAAATAAATACAATTAAAAAAAAAATGAGATCCAAAGACATGTGTTTCCTAGTTTACAATGAAGAACTCTACAGCTTCTCAAAACCAGCATCAACAGCAGGACAGAATTACTCAGTTTCAAGAGAGCTTTCTTAATGCTCCAACTCATCATTTTAGGAACAAGAAACTAAAAACAGCAACATCAGCAAGCACCCAACAGTCCCACTCTCTTTCAGATGAATCGCTGAATCCAAAATTGAGTCCAAATAATTAGCTAAATGTCACCACTCTCAACCCCACTCCCCCAATCAATCCTGATTACCCTCACTCCTGCAGAACACCTTCCACTAAGCCATATGAACACTGAGACCCCTCCCAAGATGCCAGGAGCCACTACTGACTGTCAAAGATGGGTTGAAGCCAGCAAAATTCTCATTCTTAAGACTCTAGATTTTTCCCTCTTATCACAATATATTAACACAAATTGAGGTTCTAATACAGTGATTTCGCATATATGATTTCAAAAACTAGTAAAATCAAACTACTAAACTTGACTGTTTAGGGATGCATTTATTGCTTTCAAAGAGCAAAAATTAAAATCCATAAAAAGCAGGAGAGCAGTTAACTCTGGGGGAGGAAAAGAAGTTTCTGACTCAGACAGAAAGCATGGGGTAGGAGAGTTTCGGGGTGCTGAAATGTTTTAATTCTCAGTCTAGGTGGTAGTTACACAGGTGTTGGCTTTAATGTTATTCATAAAACTGTATGTATACTTGTTTTATATACTTTTCTGTTTATTACATTTCTCAGTAAAAATGTTTATATAAAAGCAAGACCTCTTGACCCACAAAAAAAGTTTAAAACCACAAAATTACACAAATAACATATAGAAAATCCACTGAAGAGAATAATTTAATTAAAAAAAAATGTATGGTTAAAAAAAGTTTCTGTCCCATCAACAGCATTATTTCTCCTTATCAAAACATGTATTTGCCTCCTAAATGAACAAAAGTTAAAGTATCACATCTACTACTGGTGAGCATGGTAAAACTGGTTCTCACATTCTGATATGATCACTAAAGCAGTTTGGCCCTTTGATTCAGAAATTATTTAAATCTCCTAAATTAAAATATGAGAAGAGTTATAAGCATAAAGATCTTATCCTCCATATGTTTTTTTAAACAGCTAGAAGAAAAGCTGGAACCAATATAAATAGTAAATAACAGAACACTGTTAAAATTATGTAGATCTTTTTGATGAACTATAAGTCATCTTTAAATTGATTATTATGGTTACTGTAGTTACATTTTTTAAAATCTTTATTGGAAATATACACCAAAATATTTACATACAAAATGACTATATATGATTTCCATCAAAATAATAGGTGAGGGTATAAAAAGTAGGTGAGGGTATGAATGAAATAAGACTGACCATTAGCCGATAACAGTTAAAACTGACGAATGAGTATAATGAGGGAGATCTACAGTATTTGGTATATGTCAAAATTCTTCATAATACAACAAGTTCTTTTTAATTAGGGGAAAAAATTAAGGTTATGAGTTGAAACTATATATCTGCATCTTTTTTAAAGCTAAGAAAAACAGATATAAGATGAAGGGAAGAAAACTAAATCAAAATCCTATGTTAGGGGACTTCAGTATCTTCTTTTACTTGCCAATTTTCTCTGTTTTATCATTTCCATAGTTTAAATCTACTTAGCTATTTAATTTACTCTTTTGAACATAATTTAATGCAAATAGTTTCTAAACTCCAGTTAACCAGAGAGTCCTGGATCTATCTTCTAAGACAGATACAGTGAATTATTTTTCTGTTCAGCATCTGCTTAAGATTCTTCCCTGGCTTTTTAAGCTACGGTATTATAGCTGTTCTACTTAGAAACCTAGTTTTCTTCTACAGCATATTTAGGTATTAAATGCATTTTAAAACTGGCATTTTGGTACTTTTAACTAATGCCACAATGATTATTGTTCTTATCTGAGAAGTTACTCCGCAATTATATTAAAACCTCTGTGTGTATACATGTTTCAATTACCATAAAGAAAAGCTAAATACAGGGAATCAATTTTGAAATACACTTACCAGGATGATTAGAAATGGGAGGCTGGAATGCAAGCTCATTGTGAACTGGCCCTAAAGAAAAGACAATAAAAATCCCATTTTTATTTATTAAAAGTTTTAGCACTGAAAAACTTTTAATAAGACTTACTTAAATATAACCATCATACCTTAGGTATTGTTTAGATCAAACGTATGCAATGTCTAAAAATTTAAAAGCTTAGTTTCTTTTATGATTTTAATAGGCAAATGACTCAAATTACTTTTGTGGATATTTAACAGAATATTTCAGTGCTATATTCCAAGTTAAACAATTAACAATGGTTATACATGCAAAATTGAATGTAAATTATAAATGAATTATTCATGTAACATGTAATAACTTATAACGTAATATATAATAATTCAAATTGTTAGATCCATTCCCAAAACAAGTGTTTATGGTTTATTAAATTAAGAATATTTACATACATTACATAATAGAACAGTAGCTAACAATTAATTGAGAGATTACCATGTATTAAGACATTATGCTAAACATCTCACATGAATTATTACATTTACTTCTTACAACACCTCTTGAGACAGACACTACTAGTATTACCCTTAATGCTCAGGGAGGTTAAATAACTTGCCAATGGTCACACAGCTAGTTAAGGGTCCAGACTTAGCACCCTTAACCACTATGCTAGCCGAGGTGGCCATTAAAAATGGTATTCTCTGAAGGCATGGAAAATAGTAACACAACTGTAAAAAAGTAGGATACAACAACATATATACAATATGATCTCCTCCTCCCCTAAATTTATATATATATATACATACACACACCCCTTAATATGACTGAAAGGAAAAATGTGACAAAGTATTACAAGTGGATATCTCTGGGTAGTAGGATTCTGGGTAATTTTTGTTTTCCTATTTACTCTTTTCTGTATTTTCCATATTTTCTTTGGTACTATTAATCTTATAATTAGGAGGGAAAGAGATTTAATACACACAAAAGATTTTTACCCTGGATTTTACTAAGCCAAATGAACAATGCTGCTATTCTGCCTAAAACTACAAGCTATGGTTGTCAGTAAGGCATCCCTCCCAGTCACAGGGTAGAGTAAAGACAGGTTCAACATCTGAGTGTCTATGATATGCTGAATACCATGGTGAGGGAAACCCTCAAATCCTGACACTCAAGGAGCTTCAATCCACTTACGATGGATATACAGATACAGATGAAATCTAAGAACATATACAAAGCAAACAAACAAATGAATGGCAATCAATGTGATGTTAATGCAACATCAGCAAACGAAGAAATAAAAGTATTTCATAAATACCAATCCTCTAAAACAAAGGTATGACAACGTAACTATGAAAAATAAATACCGCTTATAAAAAATACTGAAAAATACTAATCATTTAATGAAACTAAACAGCAAGATGAATAAAAGATGTAAAACCATTTTCTAAAAAACAGAAAGAAAACAAAGTTCTCAAAAAGAAAAGGCCCTTACAACAAAAACAAGAGCTTACAGTAATGTCCGGGATGGGGCGGCATAGGCGGGTGGTGCTGAAGATGGCCGTTTTGGTGGTGAGGCAAATTAGGTGTGTATGGTGCAGTCCTACTTCCAGTCCAGGTGGTAGTGCTGTCTAAAAATTAAGGCCCACATGGATTAATTTGCTTTTATAAAGTCTGCCTATTTTTTCTCAACTACATAAAAGATTTTAAAAAGCATGTACATACTATGATGGTAAGTAGCTGGCTGACCAGTAAATCCATTCTGCTGCTGTCCTGGCTGAGGCCCTGAAGCTATCTGCAACAATCCTTCACTATGGCTGCCTGCCAGTATACTGGCAGGCTGACCTAGAGGAACAAGAAGACATTAATATGGTACATTTACAGATGCAATCCTATGGTTTTATACAGTAAATGAAGGATCAACTATATCTGATAGTCACAGTTATAAAGATGGGCAAAAAATGCAATTCACCCATGGCCTATCAAATTTAAAAACCCTAAAGTCATCTATAAAGGCAAGCCTTAACTTAAAGAAGTTCAAAATTATTCTATCTTTCAGTAATATCAAGATAAATTTAGTGGCCCATTTCTTCACAAATATTCTTCAAATGCCAGCAAAACCCCACTATATGTCTAGCCTATCATAATAACTTCTTCAGAAGCACATTCACCCCTGGCCAGTCTATCCAGCTCTATCTACCTTCTGACTAGGACTTCGAAGTCCAGGCTCAAGAAAATGTTGAAAACTGGAAAGTTCATTATTATCAGCACTGGTACTGGCAATGGAAAAATGCTAAGGTTCGATAAAAGAAAAGCAGAGCCGGCAAATATTTTAAATGGAATGTGATGAGTCAGATGAGAAAGTTAAAAAAAAAGGTAAGCCCTACTGTCCAATCAACACAGCATCTACTAGTTAAAACAAAAACAAAAACAAAAAAACTAACAGTCAACTTTGAAATTTTTTCACGTACTTTTAAAAATCAAGAATTGCCTCTAAGAACACTACCATACTCCTGGATTTACAGGAAATCAGTTGCCCTCTCTGTATGTAACACACTAGGAGAATTATTCTATTCAAAACCATTGTTTAAGGCTTTTGTGTGTGTGAAAAAAGCTTAACTTAAAATCTTAACACGCAAGTATTAATTAAGTCAATTGCTTATCTCATTTGGAAAGCACTGAAATTTCATAATTGTTATTTGTCACTGGCATCACCTCAATCTTTTCTTATCTGAGTGAGAGTATAATCAGAAGAGAATAAATGACACCATTGCTCAGATATGCAATGAACAGCTCAAAGTATCAAGGAAAAGGAACATTTTCCTCCTCTTTGCAAATTACATTTCCTTAAGGCTAAGATTATAAAATTAAAAGCTAAAGAAACTATTTCAATACTCCTCAAATTATTTAAAGATGATGTTTTCAGCAACCTCCCTTTCTACTCATCTTCCCCTCACCAAATTTTTCCAGGTTATCTTTATAAAGGTTAATACATTTTCACTCTTGCTTTTAACTGTACATCTAAATGCTCTCAGCTATCTTACAAAAATTATCACTATACGGGAAAAATTAAATGATCTAAACTTACTACAGATATTTAGAAAGAAATCCTAAAGATATTCAGGTACCAAATGAACATAAAACCCACTGCAGCTATCTGTACTGAATAGTTCCATTACATAATTCCAAGTACATAAAATGGAATTAAACAACACAACTAAATCAGCTTATGTAAAATAGTCTTCCAATCCCCCTATTTTCATCCAATTTCTTTTCTTTCTTCTAATTTTATCAATGTGTTTTTTGAGATCTAAGACAATAGTCTGCAACAAATTCTAAAACCTGCAGTAATCACTACTTATTGTGAAAATATATCCAAAAAACACCAAGACAAAATTATCTTCATTTCATTTATATCACTTTTTCTGGTGTCCAACAGGATTTGGCCTCAGGGAACAGAACAGTTAACATGAAGTCACTTTAGCAAGCATCAACAAAGGCATTCAAATTCAATCTCCAGATAGTATCAACGGAGGTAAGCACAGCTAACCCATGCTCGAGTGGCTGTAAAGTACCCTTTCTCCCCCCCTACCTACTGTTTGACACCTATATCCAAACTGGTAAACAAAGAGCGGACAGATAATAGATGTACTAAGTGGTCAGGGGTCCAGGTTCTAAAGTATGTGTTTAACCTACATGACCCACTTAGAACATGCTGTCTATGGTGAGACTATCATTTCATGTAGCAAATCCAAAAGATACTGTTTGAAGAAGTAAAATGAATCAAAGGGGGGACATCTGATATACTTTATTTGAAAACTCAATTATAGAAATCAGTCTTCCATTTATTCCAAAGATCAAATTTCTATGTTGAATCTCACCTGATATTAAAGTAAATAAAATAATGTTTCCTTTGGTATCAGCTAACAAAGTATCAGTCCAGATCTATCAACAATCTACTGCTGATGTGGGGTTAGATATACAATCTTCTTAGCAAATAGATGCAAATAACACCACACATACAAGACCCTGCTCTGTGACTTAAAAAAAAAAAAAAAGCTACTCCACTTGAGTAGCTGCAAACTGTCTAACCTTTGGTGACTGAAAATAAATGGCAGTATTAATAAAACCAGGTCATTACTGTCTTGATCAGGCCAAGAAAAGCTGAGCCTACTAGCCCTCTGCCTCCATGACATAACAGAGAAGGTGGGTACCTCTATAATGGGAGGAGTCTTTTGAAAATAGACTTCTTGTTAGGGGGGAAAAAAGTTAGATATGTAGAATGCAGCTTTATTTCAAAACTGACCAAAATACTTAATATCAATCTTGAGGGTTACATGTTATAAACACGTTTGTCAAGAACCCTTTCTCTAAGTTTGCACAATGGAAGACTGAGATGTAAAGTGATATTCCGCCAGATAAAGCAAAAGAAAAACGCTGATTGAAAGAAAGCTTGCAATTCCATTAGCATAGATTTTTATAAACAACTTGGTTCAAAGCTACTTGTTGGCTACTTAAATATTTCCCTAAAATGTATCTAGAAAGCTCAAGAGGCTTCTTACTTCTGCATATAATAAAGTACAAACTAGACCATTAATTTAAATCATTACTTAAATTCCAACTTACTATACATCAACATAAGGACATTTAAATAAATTACAATCATCGTTTTTTTCCAGGACAACCCAAAAATCCATCTAATACTTGTTTACCTATAAAGATACCATAGTACTTTTAATTTTCACTTACTTGGAGGTTTCCTCCAAATGACCACTTACAAAATATTCAATAGTTAGGAAAATTCACTTTGCTGGCTACATCTGACTCTAAAACTCACTTGTGGAAGCCACAGGAATGTTGGGAAAGTTGGTGGTGCTGGTAGCATTAGACTCCGATGGAGCTAACAAAGCTGGGGTGCTGTATGTCTCCGTCGATGCACGATTACTTGGTGGATGCTGGATGGTTTGAATTGAATGCCCTTCAGTGGATAATGATGGCTGTCCCTCAAAGTCATGAACATATTCATCCTTCACCAACATACTTGGTGGAGCTATACAGAAAAGTAAACATATTTTAAAATCTTATTAAGCTTCTATTCCCAGGGGAAAAAAAACCTTGTAAGTAACGTAACAACACCTAAAATCAACTGTAGTGTAAATAACCCTAACTCAGAATTTTCTCATACGGTTTTAAAAGTATACTACTTTATCAACAAAAGCTATTTATTCAGAGGTAGTGGCATCAGATAAATCTGATTGACTCCTTGAAATCTGAAGGTAAACTATATTCCAACAACTTACAGCAATGGTCCTGAAGAGGTATTCCTTAGTTTCTTGATTAACCTAAAAAGTAATTATTACCTCAAATACATAACATGAAGTAAACAAAAATCAAATGGCTGGGGAAAATATTTATCCAGCTAAGAAGCCCAAACTGAGACTGAGTAGTTAGTTTTTCTTTCTGCTACTCTCACAGTGTAGAAATGAGTGGGATCTGACAGCTTTCTAATTCCAGGATCTAGAATTACTGTTAAGTAACATATTCTTTGAAAGTGAAATATACTGACTGTCCCCTAAAGGATCAGAATGAGACAGAAAAATCCTAAATGGTAAATCAAACTGAAATTTTCTTCTAGAAACCCAAGCCAAATAATGATGTTTGATAAACATGTAGTGTGAAAAAACTCAATATCATCTTGCACCTATGTGGTTACACTTTAATAAGCAAAGACAATCTCTAGCTGATATAACATTACACCTTTCCTTGAACAAACTAAGGAATAGTTAGCTTTGTTGTGAGGAAAAAAAGAAAACTGAAACTGCATTTATAATATCAATGGTTCTCTACCCAGAACCTCCCCATTTCTTCTTAGGCTACAGTTTTGGGGTTTGTTTTTTATCTTTAGCAAACAACCCATAATTAATAGCCCATAAAAGCATATTCTCTTTTCCACTAAGAAGGAGCATACAATGCTCCTTATATTTCCCTATGTCAATCTTTGAAAAAAAATCTAATACACATAATTACCAATTAGCTACATTTTTTTTAAATTAAACTGAGAATATTTCAAAGAGGTAAAAATAATCTATTGCTCAGATTTCTATGTACAATCTCTTAAAGGGCTTTCCAAGCACAGAAACTAATTAAGACACTGATATTCTTAAGACCCATAAAGTCCACTCTAAAGAGTTTCCCTCTAGAAAAATCTATGGAAACAAAAAATAACCAAAAGGAGCTTAACATATCATTATGTATTAGTTAAAAAACTGGATCTAACCACTCATCACTAATGCTGGCAAAATTATAAAAATACAAAGAAAACAATCATTTGGGATATAAGTGGTATGACTGTATTTATTCAACTTTTATATGTAAAAGTTATACTCTTCAACAAAGTTCTGTGATTTTCTGCATACAGATTCTGACATCTCTATTTAACTCCTGGAAATTTTAGGGTTTTTTGTTGTTTATAGTGACTGGGATCTTTTCACCAAGATATTGTATTGCTAATACATAAGGAGAAAGTTACTGATTTGAGGATATAGCTGGTCAACCTGACACTCACTGTTTCTGCTTTTCAGCTGAACTTTCGGTTTAATGCGCAATCACAACTGAATTCTGCTTTTAAAGAGTTATACCTCATGACTTCTTCTTGCCTAATATGTTGGCTAAACCTTCCCAAATGTAAGTTTGGGATTCTACCAGTCTACAGGTTTCTTTAATCAAATAACTTAAAACATATGTTTCTTAAATAAAACTGAGTTATCAACAAGGACAGATGTCTGCAATACATTTTTGCCAAGAGGAAAAAAGTAGGTTACAAAACACTATTGTACGCTATGATCATATGCATGTTTAAAAAATTACATACTGTAGATAAAAAAGGTCCAGAATAGTGCACAGTATGCTTTTTGTGTAAGAAAGGAGGGAAATAATATATGTATTTTTGCATAAAGACCCTGGAAGGAAACACCAGAAACTAATAAAAGTGATTACCTGAAGTAGGGGGGAATGGGGGCAGGGGTGGGAGAACTTCTTTTCACTGTATACCTTTTTATAGTATTTTGATTTATGGACCATGTTTTGCCTATTCAAAAAAATAAAATTAAAAAGAAACATATAGTATATATTTTTAAAGTCCAGAAAACAGACACCAAATTATTATGTATTTCTCTTTATGGACTAGCATTCAACAAATTAATTAACTGAAAACATATTTATTGAGCACCTATGTTCCAGGTACTGTTCTAGCACTTGGGATACATCAGCAAACAAAAGATCACTGCCCTCATGGAGCTTACAGTCTTTGATGATATTTTTCTATTGTTTAAATATCAAATAGTGAGCACATGTTCATCCAGCTCCTCTTAACTGTCTCTTCTTGGGCAAGTTCCTTGACCTCTCCAGGCACCAGTCTCTACATCTGATAAAATGTGGACAATGCCACCTACCAAGTAAGAGTATGATGAGAATGATGACACAATATCTGTAAATCATTTAGCTCAGTACCTGACAAAAAATGAGTACTTAGAATGTGTTAGCTATTATGGTTTAACCACGTTTTTAGAGTGGTCATATATGTATACAGTGACTGTAAAATGTTCTATGAGAAGTAAAGAACGCACAGGGGACAGAAAAGCTGAAGACACTGAGCTCATCCTAGGTCTCTGCTGTTTATCACCACCAGTTAGCAGGTCACAGTTTGTCTGATGGTACTGTCACTGTCTTATTTACCTTTTCTTTCCTCCACTAGACTGTGAGCTCCCTAGAGTAGAAAAAACACACCTCATTTAACCTATCATCCCTGGAACCCAACACAGTACCAGGCAATACATGCTCATTAAATATTTGTTTAAATGAACACTCAAGCCAATGTGGCCACGAAAAGTTTCATAAAAGAGATGAGACAGGCTGGAAATGATTATCACCAAGAACCCAACTCAAAAGTGAAGGAATTATCCCATTTTCTTAACTTTTAGCTGCTTGGCCTTATATTATTTCTTTGTCCAAATCTAGAAAGATCTGTGAGAAACACCTGTTGTTTTCTGAGGAAAGAAGCCACTGAAGCCAGCCTTTACATAAGCACCACTAGGGGGCTCCATAAGGCTGAACACAGCCCTAGAGCAGTTGAAAAAGAGGCTATGGATTCACACACGCCCATCCTAGCAGGTACTCAAAACAGCAGTATTTTAGGATGAGCAGTGTAAAGAGTCTTCAGAATTGGATCCCCTCACAACCACCCCCGCCCAGGGAGATTCTGATATAGTTATCGCTACAGTCTCTCAATCCCTAACATTAACGGAGCTAAATGCTTTCATTCTCCAAAAACATAGCTGGAGAATGGTGAAGATCTGAAGGGTGTTCACTTTCAGAGAAAAGAGGTGACATGATATCAATGTGCGTGTGGTGAAGAGACTGGGCTTTTACCCAATCAATCAACGATCCCCTTCCTAGACCACCACAACGGCTTCCAACCCATTGTTCTCAGAAACCTACTAACCCTTAACAAGTTCCAAAAGGCACTAATCTTCCTCTATTATCACTGACATGGAGGAGAAGTGGAGAATAAAAGCAAGTAGACTTTCATGCTTTTCCTAAATTTTAAGGTCAGATGATATCTCTAACCCGTCTAAGATTCTGCCACAGAAGAGGTGCTAAGCCACTGATTTCTTTCCAGAACAAAGGCACACCTTTCTAAGATGATACTGACTAATTAGTTCTTACAGAAATTTTAGTTCATTAACACGTTCTAAGAAACAGAGTTCAAGTTTTAACAGATCTTTGTTCTCAAATATTACACAGAAAAACAAAACATAAAACACCCCACCAGTTGTTTAATTTCCCCACCTCAAAATACCTTCTCCTTTTGGATTAAAACATCTGTGAAAGGCGTAAACTTTAAAGTAGCGTGTTTTATTTATTCAAAATGTATTAAGACTGAAAAAATTAATACAGTGTGCAGTTTTAAGTCACTAATAAAATCATCATTCATTAAAATAAATTAGGCTGAAATGAAAATATTAGAATATTGGTGTTTTTAAACATTGTTACACCTGATTCTAAAATATCAAATATTATAGGTTATTTATACTCATTTAAATTGGCTCTCTGAGATTTTCTTCCAAAATAGCCAGTTTTTACCAATTCAAAAATTCTTCTTCCTTTGTATGTTTTATATTCCCCTATCATATTTTTTAGACTACTTTCAGCTATAAATAACAGTTCGAATCCAAAGAGCCAACAGCCTATTTAAATCCAGTCTCAAATCTACATGCCAAAAAAAAAAAAAAAAAAAATCTACATTTCCAAAGCAGTAAGTTCTTTTCTTGTAAATGTTACCAGCACCCACACAAACTAGTTCTAGGTCAATAAAAAAAATACAGGATATAAGGAGAGAGAAGATTACAAGAAACAGATTACCTACCATTACTCTGCAGTGTTAATCCTGAGAGATCTTAAATTTTTAAAGGGGAAAAGAAAATGAAACATTAATCATTAATGTGAAAATAATTTCCATTACATTTAAAATTACAGAATGTAAATTTAAACCACAGATTCAAAACTTCATGAACCATTTCAATTCAAGAATACTAATATAAATGCTAGCTGACAATACATAAACTAAGTATTCAATTTTGTAATGCTTTCCATCTTATTTTTCAAAATGTTCTAAATGGGCAAAATACCAACTATGAATACTTAGTTTTAGCAGTCAAAATACAAGTTTGTTCTGAATTCAAATTTAAATATTTATATTTCATTAAAAATGTCTTGAATCTTTAACCTTAGTTGAAATCCTGGACTAACTCCAAATTACTAACTTAGAAAAATTAAAACACTGTTGAGATCTTTTCCCTTTGTTCTAAGCATAAAAGCAAAGTCTACTTACCAATTCCAGGTGACACAACTCGTTCATAGTGATACGGATTCACACAGACACTATCACATTTTAAGTCAAATGCATACTGACAATATTTAACATGTTTTAATTCGTTTTTGTGAAGATCAGGCCACCTCCAAAGACGGGCATAGATCACATGGGGAAATCCTTTCCGACCAGCCACCTAGGAAAAATAAATGACCATTTACTGAGCATCAGTTATGCACCACATGCTATACAAGGCACTTCATATGTTCTCATTTACTCTTTATAATCCTACAAAGTCAATGTTATAATTCCCATTTCATAAACAAGAAAACTAAAGCTCAAAATAACATTTGATCATAGTCACATAGCAGTGAACTTAGGTATGATTTCAAGGCTTATGCTAAGATTTTAAAAATGCAAAAAAAGTATGAATATGATGTGGAAACCATGACTAAACTCTAAACAAAAAAATTTTCAATCTAACATAAGCTTTCTTTATGTTTCTTTACATACATTAAACACAGGAGAGGTATTGCATAGTTCTATATGAAAAATCTCATCAGTGAAAATGAAAGGTAAAGAAAATTTGTAAATATAAGCTTTTAATTCCTTAAGTTTTAAAAATATGCTTGAATGCTTCTACAGTTTTTCATATAAAAGGACCAAACATACAATATCAGATTTCTAAGTTATAAAAGGACCAAGTATAATTCAGTTTTTAAAATGTGCATATAACACCAAAAAAAAAAAAAAAAAGGCTACAGGGATGAAAACTAAAGTGCTAAAGATGTGGGTTTTCTTCTGCTTTTTTTTTAATTCTTATTTTCCAGTTTTTCTACACTGAACTTTTTTCTTAGTCGAAACATTTAAAAATTTTTAAGACATATCTCTATTATGTAGAAGATCTATTCTTCAATATATTGCCATATGTGTACTGGCAAAGGATGTACTACAGTATCTAAAGCAATGGAGCAAGCATTCAATTTCCAATAGTAACTTAAGAGCAAACAAAAACTTTAAAAAATCAGCCACAACAGAAGATACAGAAAAAACTCTAGTATAAGACTAACCTGAAGCCTTCCATCCAATGTTCTCTGTATGGTAACACATTTGCTAGGGTGAGCTCCATTTGTAGTTATAGCTGTTATTAAAGAATCCAATTCATCTTTTTTCTCCTTCAGCTTCTTTACCAAACTTTCAATTGCTCTTTTTGCAAATGTTTCACTCTCTCCACCTTGTCTATGGCACATCAAACTATGTACAATGCTCAGACAGGCATCATTACTTGTTGGTGTGTTCGTAATAGACATATTGTCCATTTGTTACAAGTAATTTCTTTTAAATCAAATATGTCTCCAATTTCCAGAGCAATTTTGATCCTTTGGACGCAGTGAAAAACAACAGCTAACGTTGCAAGGAAAATTGTTAGACATGTGGTATTCAGGATAACCTAAAAGAAATGAGACACAGATATTAGAACACATTTCACAAAGTAGATTCAATTACTTGGGAAAAGACAGAATTGCTCCAGTTAAGTCATAGACTCAATGCACATAATTAAAATGTGGTGCTTAGGATTTTAAATGACTTGATTAAAATGTTGCTGTTTTTGACATTGCAAAAATATTAACGTTAGGCTTTCTGATTTTTATAGGACATGTTCAATCAAGTCTTATTGGCTGTACTAGTCAACCTAAAGTAAAATCTTAACAGGACGTTCCAAAAGGATTTCTTATAAAGACCAGCACCTTACAATACTCTTGATTAACAACTAGTTAAATGTAAAAGTCTATCACTATTACACATGAAAAATTCACCATTAACTGGTGCCAAATGCTGTTTATCAGTTAACACCCAACTTTGTTAAAAGAGACCACTGACAATGATTGTCACTGAAAATAATCTTTAAATGGGCAAATGATTCTAATACTCCTTTCTCTGATGAATGGCCAACAAGCATATGAAAGATGCTCAATGTGTCAGTCATTACTGAACTGCAAATCAAAACTATAAGAAGATACCACTTCACACTCACTAGGCTGGATAAATTAAAAGGATAGATGATAAGTACTGGCGAGAAAATGGAGAAAATGGAACCCTCAAACACTGCTGGTAGGACTGCAAAACGGTACAGTCACTCTGGAAAGTAGTCTGACAGTTCCTAAAAATGTTAAACAGAATTCCCACATAACCCAGCAATTTCACTTTTAGCAATTCCATCCAAGATTACCAAAAACCTATGTCCACACAAAAACATGTACATAAATGTTCATAGCAGTATCATTCATAATAGCTAAAAAGTAAATACAATCCAAATGCCCATCAACTGATGAATGCATAAATGAGTACGAGAACAATGTAATATTATTCAGTCATAAAAAGGAATGAAGTGCTGATACATGTAACATAGTAAGTGAAAGAAGTCAGTCACAGAAGGCCACATGTTGTATAATCCCATTTATATGAAATATCCAGAACAGGCAAATCACCAAAACAAAACAAAAAGTAGATTAGCGGTTGCCAGAGGCTGGCAGTTGGGGTTCAGGGGATGAAGGATGACTGCTAATGGGTATGGAGTTTCTCTGGGGGATAATGAAAATGTTCTAAAATTGGTATCAGTGATGGTTGCACAACTTTTTCACTATAGTGAAAACCATCGAATCATACATTTTAAAAGGATGAATCTTATAGTATGTGAATTATATATATATATATAAAGTTATTTAAAAAAAATAGACCACTGAATTCCTCAAAAGATTTTACCCATAAAAGCAAAAGGGTAAGTTATTTTCAAAAGAAAGTAAAACACAGAAAATGAGTATTAACTAAAAATCCATTAAATATTTATAACACATACTAACTTACCTAACCTCAGGATCCCACATTGAATAAGAAAAGGCCATGAGCCTAAGTATAAATGAGATACAGTGGGAGCTGAGGCTGTACTTCTTATGCTGGGTTGTTTTTCATTTGCTGACATTGCATTCCACGCTTATTTTGCTTTTATTTTTTCTATTTACTTGAATCTTTAAAAATCTATCCCCTACCACCAAATAGATAAAACTAACTCATCAATCTCTACCAAAACCTGTTCCTCTTCTGATGACCTTTACTTGTACAGCTTTAACGCCACTCGATTACCAAGCGCTGGAAACTTTGGTAAAGCATCCCAGACCTGCCTCCCTCACTGACTACCCCTACATCCTCTCACAAAGTTACATGATTCTTCACTTTAGTCATTTCTGCCAGTTTCTATCCCACCTGACACTGTGGTAGTTTTGGGCCTCCCCTGAATTTACATCACTTGGTATTTAATACGTGCCCCCCTCTATTGTTATCTGTTTTATATAAATGCCTGTCTCCTCAACCAATTATAAGCCCCAGGCAGAGGAAAAGGCAGTTTTTCTTACACAGTTGAATTCTTAGCCACTTACTCACAGTCAATAAATACATGCTAAAGGTACAGTTCCAGAAGATTATCTGCCTGGTAGGTTTTAGAGTTAGGTATTAATTAGAGTCCCAATTCTCATACTAAGTAATTGGACAAATTAAGTTAGTTAAAATCTCTTTGAGCCTGAATTAAAAGGACAGTATATAGATCTCAAAGTTGAAAATCTATATAAAATGCCTAGCACATGTTTAGTGAAAGCAGCTACTGTCTGAAAGCTAAAATGTTTATTTTAATTGTTCTAAAAGGAGATTTTCCTAAAACATACTATGCACTTTTCTGCATTTTCTCCTATTAAAATTTGTCAAAGAAAACTTAATAGGTCAGGAACAGAAGTAAATCACTCACCCAGGACTCACAACACAAAGGCATACAGGAGCTAGGCAAATTACATAAATGAATAAAATGTGCCAGATGTAAAGAAAAGAACTGAGCAGTACACGTGCATGTCCATCTAAAGTGAACAGCTGCTACACACTTCCAGCAAAAGTGGCATCTGAGCTGCCACACCTTCAATGCTCACTTGACTTGTATGTTAAAAATAAGTACTGGCAACTTATTTGTGGGGAAAGGGGAGGAAGGAGGAAGGAGAAAGAAAACACTGTGTATGCCAAACCAAACACATCTTCAACTCAAATCTGGCCCAAGAAAATCTCTAGTCTGAAATCTCAGAATGCCAACCTCACATTAATTCTCATTTCTAGACTTTGAAAACTTTCAGGGATAGGAACTGAACTTGTCCTATTCATCATTATATGCCCAATTCCTAGGACACATAGGTGCTTCTTACTGTCGAATGAATACACTTCTCCATGTCTCTCAGATTCATGCTCAGGCTACTTATTCTGCCTAAAATACCCAGTCCCATTTTATCCACTTGATAAAGTCATAGCCATCCTTCAAAGCACAGCTTAAACGTCTCAATTTCTCCAAGAGTTTCCCCTAATACACTGTCTTCTCTCCCCACAATCCTGAAGAATTACTTCCCTGGTGTCTTTACTGTGTGTTACTTGACCCCTCCCTCAAATTAAAAACACACCCCAACTACGACCCAACTCATTATATTATAGTTATTTAATTATGCATTTGTTTCACACCCTGTTGTCACAAAGTTAGAAATTCCAGAAAATAGCAATACTTTTTCATCTTAGAAATTCCCAGTACCATGCACAGTTCCTAACACATCAGGCAAATGTCTGTGGGTGAACTAAAGATTTTTTATTGTGTCATTTCCCTGCAACAAATTTTGAAGAATGCAAATAGTTATGCTGTTGTACTCATTTTCCAGTATTACATTCCAAAAGATTACCAATTTATAATGTAATTAAAGTGTTTGAGTGTAACTATTTCATCACAATCTCACTGTCAGATGTTACCATCTCTAAAATTTAGGCTATTTTTGGCCTTCATGGTATCTCAGAAACTGTTTTAATTGCACATTTCTTTGAAAACTAGCAAAAATGTCCTTGCTTTCTCAAACAGCTTTCTCGTGTTTTTGTCTTTGTTGTATTCCTAAGACCACAAGGGCCTGAAACATAATTGAGAAGTTCCTTGTATAAAAAATAATACCAGCAAGGGTATATAGATGTTTTTCTACATTAAATAGCTCTGGATTATATTTTTTTAAAGAGTGGTATGGAATGACAGTAGACAGGGGCACTGGAGTGGTATAAATAAAATTATATATTCTAATCAAAGCTCTATTAGCATGACTGGGCAAGTTAACATCTCTTTCAATTCTCTCTTCTATAAGATGGAAAAACTATCTGCTTTGCCAAGTTTATAGACGGGCTATGGTAATCAAATGCAACAGTGTACATAAAAGCAATCCGGGAACCATAAACTGGCCAACTCAACAAACACTGTGTCTGCTATGAGCAAAGCACTACAGATACAAAACCAAGGAGCACATAATCAGAAAGTGGGTCTCAACTCTACTGAGAACATCCAATTTTTATAACAGTTTATATCACCCCAGCAGCTATCCTGAAACAAAGTTCTAACTTACTTACATAATATTTTTAAAATTTAACAATGCCCTAATTATAAGGGAGAAACATATTAGTATATAATGAAGTGTGTATTTCAATAAAAATGCTCAGGCAACAAAATTATGAAGTAGACTAAAGAGGACAGATGCTACCACTTATATGTAAAATCACTATAAATATGACAGCTACAAATTCAGACCTTTCCAGACAGGTGTGCTGTTTTGGTACAATGGCACTGCAGTTGGTGACATGATTTTTCAAAACAGTTAACTCTTGATAAAGTACCAAACAAAACAACTTCAATTAAGAAACTGAAGAGAAACTTAACTCCCACAAATTGAGTACATATTAAGGTGGAGTTAGGGTCTAGGCTAACTGTTTTCCTCCTACATGAAATTCTGGGGCATTTCAAAGTGTTGTAGGAGGCAAAAAATTCTTCACAGTCTCTCACTCTGCAGGATGGCAACCCTGGCCCCCATCCACCAAAGCTCCTCCCACTAACTTCCACATCTCTTAAAAAGCAGTACTCACTCCATTGAGAACCACTGATCTAGAAGATCCAAACATGATTATACTAAGTAACAGATGCCTAAAAGAGGTAGGTATTAAAGCGATTTGGAAATAAGAAAGCACGGAAAGTCAACAGGTAAACTAAGTCTCAGCACGGTGTATCTCAGTCAGGCTAGCCTAGCCGATGTCACAGTGACAACCAAACCCCAAAACATCAGCAGCTTAAAACAAAGGCTTGTTTTCTGTATAAACTATATGTGAACGACAGATGTATGCCCGTAACAGCAAGGTCCATCACTGCTCTCTGTCCTCTCAGGGATTAGGTTAATAAAGGATCCATCTCTATATATGTCCTTAAATGGGGGGGCTAGGGGAAATAGGACAACTTGTGCACTGTCTCCTAAAGGCTGACTAACTCTCCTGCTCATACTGGACCAGTCAAGTCACATGGTCATGCCAGTAGTTCTCAACCAAGGCAACATTGTCCCTCCAGGACACTGGGCAATATCTAGAGACATTTCTGATTGCCACAAATGGAATGGGGAGGCAGAAGGCAAAGAACTACTGGGCATCCAGTGAGTAAAGGCCAGGGCTGCTACTAAACGCCCTGCCATGCACAGGACAGCCCTCCACAACAAAAATGTATCCAGCCCAAAATGTCAACAGTGAGGAAGCTGAGAAACCCAGGACCATGTCTAATGTCATGGTGAGGGAGGAAGACAGAGAAGTACAATATTACCATGCGCCAGAAGAGAGCCCTCAGAATACTGGTGGAACAGTACTAATAACTACCACATGTGAATAAGAATTTGCCAGGCTGAAGGAAAATCATAGGAAAAAGCAGAGGGATAAGAGTGCAGATGTTTTGTCTAGAGCAGATTTGTGGTAGGAAAGAGGGGGAAGAATAACAGTATTAGATTTTCATTAGGAAAAAAACCTACAGTGAGAGCATGTAGAATAGCTTTGCAAAGGGGAACAGAAAACTAGTTAGGAGACAGTTCTCAGAAGAGTGGTAGGGCCTAGATTAGGGGCATGGGTAATGGAAACAAAAGGGGAACCAATGAGATACTTCTAGGTAGAACAGACTAGATTTTTCACTCAACTAATTATAGTTAAAAAAAAAAGAGAGAGCTAGTCAAAAGGTGATCCATTTCCTAGATAGGTTAAATGAATGATGAAGAAAGAATAAAAGATTTAAAAGAGTTAGTCAAGTAACAAATTCAGCTTTAAATATTCTGACTTTGAAGAGCTCACTGGAGAAGTTAAGCCTACCTGAAAAGTCTCTAACATACTGGTATTAGATAAAGTCATTATAATAGAACCATCCCACACTGACAAGGTAATGGGAGGCAGGAAGTCAGGAAAAGGGACAGAGGTTTGACGGGGAGGGTACAGCTCAGTGGTAAAGTGCATGCTTAGCATGCACAACGTCCTTGGTTCAATCCCCAGTACTGCCATTAAAGAACAAACAAGCAAATCTAATGCCCTCCCCAAAAAAAAACCAAAAAGGGACAGACATTCGTTCTTGTATCTACCTATTTTATGGTTTGTCTCTAGCCCTGCTATTAAACATAAGCTGTCACCTGATGTTGACCATAGGTTTAAAAGCAACACCATGGACTACAAAGCCAGATAACCAAGATAATTAAAGCACTCTCTAAAATTAAAAAGGCTGAGTGTTGGCCTGAGAGGCTGTCATGAAAATTCATAAATTTAGTTAATGAATGTTGACTTTTTTTAATTTCTCAGATGTCTGTTTACTTTTGGATTACTGACTATGTTATGTATGTGAAACAAACAGAAGTGTATTTTCTAGAAGTTATAGATATATGGGACTATTTGAGAAAGTGCTGAAGTTTAACAAGATGAAAAAAAAAAAAAGCCTGGACTGGTGAAGTATCACTAGGAAGCAATTCGAAGCATAGGCTTACAAGCGGGGGGTTGGGGGGGGTGCAGGTTTAGCTCAACTGCCTGTAGCACATGTTACAGCCTAGATTCTAAACAGAGGAACATGTGAGAGCTGAGGTTTGTCAGACTGAGGGCAGCTGGAGTAGAACCTTCATGCGCACATAGGATTATATGCACAGGTATTAATGATTATAAAGATCTGAAATGGAAATAATACAAAGCAACAAAAAGAACGTTCTTGTGATAACTTTTAAAATGAACTACAAGGAACAAATCTGAAGATATGCTTCCTGTTTACCCATAGGGCTTAGATTTAAATGTCATATTGGTTCACTAGTTTCACCCTACATAATCTTATTTAAAAATTAACATTTCTCTGAATTAATAAATTAAAGGTTGTTAAAAGAAGAATCAACAAAGTTCTCTAGCTGACATGTTTTTTTTTTTTTTGTCTGCCAGCATGTATCTTCCCTTCTATAACAGTACGCTGATTTTCCAAGGAGACTCTCCTCATCCGGGGAGGTGGGACAATCCCATTCCTGACTAACCAGAGCCACCTCCTAGCTACACTGGCTGTTTCAAAGATGGGAGAGGACTCAAGTAAGGCTAGTAACAAAGCACCAGGACTTCTGTTGGAACTACAGAGGGAAAAAAAAAAAAGTGGATTTGAAGCTAGGAGTAGTTAGTCTGGAGCTTACCTGAGAATTAAACTAACATAAAGGAAAGCAAACCCAAGAGAGAATCCCATGATACTGGCTGCTTGTGACCCTGGATCCAGCACTCTGAGGCCAGCTCTTGATTCCAAACCCAGCCAATGAATTCCCTTTGTACTTGACTGCTACATGTTTCCCAGTATAAAATAACTGAACAAAAACTGAGTTAATAACATTCTCAAAAATAGCAGCAATATAATACAAACCACACAAACAACAGAACCAATCAGTAATCTTGTCAATAATAAAGATAATGAGTTACTTTAAAATAGCAGTTGTCAAACTCTCTGGTCTCTCATTCACTTATATACATTCTTAATTACTGAGAATTCCAAATAGCCTTCGTTTATGTGAGTGACATCTATTAACATTTTATCATATTACAAACTAAAATAAACAAATGCTTATTCTATTAAATTAATTTAATAATAAACCCATTACATATTAATGTGTTTTATGAAAAATAACTTATTTTCTAAAACAAAAAGTCAGTATTCAGAGCAACAGTTTTCCATTTTTGCAAATTTCTTTAATGTCCAGCTTATGAGAAGATAGTTAGATTCTCATGTTAGCTTCTGCATTCAGTCTGTTGTGATATGTTGTTTCGGTTAAAGTATATGAAGAAAATATGCTTCATGAAGGTAAGTAATTGGAAAAGAGAGGAATATTTTAATGATCTTTTAAAATAATGATGGATAGTTACCTTTTATTCAACACCAAAATGCAACAAATGGCAATTCTTAAAGATTAGTTTCAATGTGCAATCTGAAACCATATCAATGAACTTCTTGGCTCTATATTAAAATCCATTGGTCCATATTGTACTTTGAATGGATCTCCTACACATGCACGATTGGCTCACTGAGTTATACAGATCTTCCAAATGTTGACACATTTCTTGAATATATATATGTATATACATACATACATATATATATAAAAATCACATTCCAAAATATCATCACCAATCTCATCAGAAAAATCTTTTAAGTATTAGGAAGCTGGCAAGCCCTTGGTGGCAGATACAAGTTTTCCAAAAATCTAATTTTCACTTGAAAGATCAGATTTTATCATTGGCAGCAAATAGTTATCACACTGAATATTAAGAAGACATGCAGTAGAGGGTAAAAATTAAAATTAAAACTTTTTACTGCTACCAGACGTAGAAAACAAACCTATGGTTACCAAAGGGGAAAGATGGGAAGTGATAAATTAGAAGTTCAGGATTAACATATACACATTGCTATATATAAAAAAGATAAACAATAAGGACCTACTGTATAGCACAGGGAACTATATTCAATATCCTATAATCACCTATAATGAGAAAGAATATATATATAAAAAAATGTACTGAATCACTACGTTGTACACCACAAACTAACACAACATTGTAAATCAACTATACTTCAATGAAAAACAAAACGAACAGGAAAAAAAACCTTTTTACTGCTTCACCAAGGATATTCTTAAGTGAAACTGGCATTTTTTTCAAATGCTTAATGTGTGTTTGGCTATAAAGATTAATACAGTTTAGTGCCACTGCCCTGATACATGCTAAGGTGCCAGCGGTTTACCCACCTGTTTTCTCACCGTTAGTGCAAACGTCAACACAGTAAAAGGGCACATGGCTCAGTTTTATTATGAGAATAATTTTGATTTTGTGAACCCCTAGATGATAAAGGTTGTGGGGACCTCCAGGAGTCTGTGGACCACAGTTTGGAAAACACTGTTTTAAAACAATGTAAAGAGGGGAGAATTTTAATAACTGATAACTAAAAAATGCATTTCATGAAACTCTCTAAATGAAGGAGACTATCACATCATCTACCTTACTCTTTCAAAAGGGGCTGTATCAGAATTCCCCCTGCAGGTTAGCCCAGCCCTACTAAATATATTTTGAGTGGGGCCCTACCTTTAAAAAGCACTCTAGGGGTCTGAGGGGCTGTCAGCTTTACAAAGCACTGATAGTCTATGCTAGTCTACACATTTCACCTTACAAATTACCGGAAAGATAGTAAAACAAACTGCAGTGTCACAAATATACAAAACTAATTAAAAAGACTAATTACATGGAAGTTATGTCATTTTTCTTACTATTAGCCAGCTGCTTAATTTCAACATCTATATACATAAAACACATTTAAAATTTTTCCTTCAACTAGTTTTGGTAGGAGATATTTACGACATAAATGCACCTAACGTGTTTATGTACAGTAATTCCTGGTTTATTTCATCCCATTAAGCACTACTTCCAGTCATCCGTTCACCAGATGATTCAATTATTACAATGACTGGCCATCTACTGATATCAAATGCTCCAGAATTCACTAGTAAATATCACTGATAAATAATCTTAATTCAGTCCTACATTTAGAAATACACTTTGACTTAAAAAAAGACTTAAACTACATACATTCATCTACATTAAGATACAGAAATCATATCTCTCTACATACCAAATATTCAGTAGAAGTCTTTTTTTTAAACCATAAATAAGATTTGCATTCTAAACATGCAGATTGGGGGTTGATGAATTTTAAGTAAATTATTCCAGTGAACCAATGATTGCAAAATAAAGCTTGTACTATATCAAAACAAATGAAGCACTATGGATAAGCATACTAAAATATTCAAAGCCTTTTTTTTTTTTTTTTTTTTTAAATGATACAGAATCCCACGACTCCTCCCCTCCATTCTTACCCTCAATCTGTGTTTTGGAAAAGGACTTTGTTTTTGTGTTTTGTTTTTTTTTTAAATAGCTCTTCCAGAGATGGAGATGCAACTACTCTTAGACTAGGACTTGTGTACTACTTCAGTTAATATAAATGGAGACTGAACATGCCCCACTGGATAATCTCTAAAGAACTGCTAATTAGTTGGTCTCACAGTGTATAAGTTAACCTCTGACAGTAAAAGCTAAATCAATGCAGCTCCCATCTTAGGAACCAGTGAAGTGACCAGTTAACTGGTGCCTGGAAAATGTTATGGTTTCCAAGCAGATTGAACCCCTCTACAAAGACCAAATTCCCACTGGGAGTTTCGATGCAAATTTCAGCACCTAAACCAAGTCATTAGTCTTTAAAAGAAGCCCAAGTAAGCGTTTTAGAATACATTAAAATATCAACTTCCTATTTAGGATGGCAATTCACATACTAACTTCTCATGGGAGAATATAGTTTCTTAAAACTGGTTACCAGACAGCTCAAATGAATTGAAAAGTGAAGAAGAGGTTCAAATAAGGGAGCGTAAGAGAGAAACACTTGGGGGGACAGACTTGGAAGCAAAACAAATGTGGCAATACCTTCAATGAACCCATTAAGTCAGATGTGAGATAATTACACTGTGCATGTGTATACCACAGAATGTAAAGCTGACACAAGTGAAACAGCTTAAAAAAAAAAGTTAGAGGACGTCAATAGCTCAACCTGACTCTGATCTGGCTGCATCCCAGGCCAACTGAGTCACAATTTCTGCAGGTGGGATCCAGCCATCAGTATTTTGTAAAGCTCCTCAGGAGCTTTCAAAGCGCGGCCAAGGTTGAGAACCACTGCCCTCAACCTTGGGAGTAAAAAAAGCAATAAAAAGATGAACCCCAAACAGTCATAAGTTTTCCAAACTGCAAACAATTCTCATTTAAAATGAAAATAATAAAGTATAATCCTTAAGTTTAAAGGTATTTATAATTATCAAAACTTTAAATTAAGATGTAAAAACAGACACTCTTTACAATCAGTCTCTAGTAGCTATCTATCTGATCTATGACATAATTTGCAATAGTAAATAACCAAGACTTAAATTATAAGATTCTGACCACCTATCATCTTAGTTTATATAGGTAAGCACTACCCTAGTTTTTAATCTACTCTCATGGTTAAAAGAGATTTTCCTGGATGCCAATTACACCACGTGATAGTGTCAAGGTGACATAACCTAAAATATCTTGTTCCTGAGAAACTGAAATTTAGCCACATTTCCTATCACCAAAATTACACACTTTAGGAGAAGAAAAAAAATCCAAAAATTCTAAATCTGACTCACTATTAAGCATATATTTTGGCATATTATGATACAAAGAGTAGCATACTAAAAGTCGCTCAAATGAATACTATCTAGACATACTTGTCAACTGTTTGAATTTCTCTTTTTAAAACAACCAAATCTTTATCAACTGTGGAGCAAAAATCCCAAAATTTGATAATTTGATGAAATGGTTATGCTGATCTAACTAACTCCTTTAACTTTAGTGTAGAAAATAATGAAATCAATGAAACCATTTTAGTCAGTTTTATATGCGATTGTCACCTCAAAATCACCTTTAATCACCATTTAAGCAAAACAAAAATTTCTGCCTAACTACACAACCTTCTAGGAAAAAAAAAAAAAAGGAAATCCAAATATGTACAATGAGCAATAAAATGGCTAGCAAGATGTTTAAAGAACCATTCACTCTAAAATGACTGAATAAAATATGAAAAAAAAAAAGGTACAAGCTAGAGGGGGACAACACAGGACTGAAATAAGTGAAGTTTAAACAGAAAAAAAATAATGTATGTTGTCACCAAAATAGACAAAATTTTAGGCAAGACTAAATATGCATTTTAAATGTAATGAGGCAGATCCTATAGGGTTAACTGCCCCTAGCAGAGGCCTCAGCAATTCACAGCTCAATTAGAACAGTGTCTAATGATGTTACTTTAACACCGGCTCAATCAGAAAAAACAGCTTCCAAGCCAGAGAGTTGGAGTGTGACCGGCAGCATAAATTAGTTTAACACTTGCTCTTTAATTGGGGGGGGGGGGGGGTCTGAAGAGGAATGTAGAAAAATGAATTCACACACAAATGGTGAAATGTAGCTTAAGAAAGTAAAGCATAGGTTTTTAGAAATAAGATTTGCTGCTTCCTAATATAAGCAGAATTGCTTCTAACAGCAAAGCCATCAGAAAAGGTCAAAGATCCATACTTACTCCTAAAAATTTCAATAACTTTCTCAGCACAAGTTTTCATTAAATCTGAAACCGATTTGCAGTTTTTCTAAGCTCAAGATGTACAACAGGGAATTTAGCTAAGCACAGAAGTTTCTACTTTGGTACTCCCACTTCAAAAAAAAAAAAAAATTTAGATGCAATACCTCTTTAAAGCAACCTCACCCAAAAACCTGGAAAGCAAAGAAAAAGCCACTTCTATTAATTGACTCACAAAAATGTTGTATCAATTTTCTCTAGAAAGGCTCTTAGTTTTAATTCCAACAACTTAAACCTACATAAATCATCATCACCCTTAGACCTAAAGATACTCCAAATTTTAAATACTTGGCCTACCTGTATTACATTTGTTCTGTAACAAATCCATTTTAGAAAACAAAATCATGACATTATGGAAGAAACATTAATAAAAAAGTCATTTTTAACATGTTTATTACATCAATCATTTACATTTGAAATGTCATGTCCTAAAATATCAGAACTTTCCAAAAGAGAAAATAAATCCTCAGCAGAAAAAGAAAAGTTACACATTATAGAACGTCCCATGCTATATTTCAGCTGAAATAAATTTCGTCTACGTACAACATGGCAAAGACGATTTATGAAAACTGCAATAAAAATCATTCAAATGCAATGTTCTAAATCTAATTACTTCGTAAAAGTACGAGTTTCTGTACTTTCTATTAGGGCAGTTTCTTCCAGAAAAAAGTACTGCGCCTATTTTTTACATATCGGAATAATCAAACTGCTGCTGAGACTAAAAGGATGTTAATTCCTGCAAAAGTTAAAAATTAGCCAAGACAACATGCTTTTAGAAAGTTAAGTCAGACTAATTAAAATGATTCCCCATTATCTTATATTTATTATCCCTAAATAACAGGCAGTTTCATCTTAAAAGATGGTACAAAAACTAAAGGCATTAAGAAACTAAATTCAAAATAAACTATTTAGAAATAAGTAAACACATATTTTTATTTTACTGAGGTTTTCAGGGGAAAATAACTATCAATTTTCAACAGGGTTTTTTAAACATCTCTATACCGTCCTCCTCAAAAAAAAAAAAAAAAAACAAGCCTTTCATATTAACTAAACACACCCATTTCTTTGAAAATCTTTTAAAATTTGGCCTAAGAAATTATAACAGCAGTTTGGGGCATGTGATGGAGCCACCGCCCTACACCAATTTCACGCTCAGTACTTGTAGTCCTAGCAGTAAGATAAACTGCATTTTATTTTTTATTAGGAGCGCGGGGGACGGGTGTCAATTAGGTGCTAAGAATGTTTCCTGCATACCGCCATCACCCACAATACTCAAAAAGTAAGTAAACAAATCAAAGCGAGAAACAAACTGTAATGACACAACTAGGAAGACAAAATAAGAGACAAAGAAAAACAAAAACTTGCTTGAAACAAGGAATTAAGACAAACCATTTACAACTTTCATTTAGACCTAAGGCAATACGCTCCAGCAGACCCGACACGCTCAGCTGGGAGGGACAGTGAAACTACTCAAAGAACAACAAAGAGGAGCGGCGGCCGCGGCAGAAGTCCCTGTCCGAGTTTAACTTGATTTTGCAACAAACTACGAGGGGAGTTCTAGGCCGGAGGACCCACCCGGAGCCCGAGGGACGCGGGGCACCGCGGCTCGGTCTGACCCGCGCCGAAGCAGCCGGCCCGGCCGGGCCCCGCAGACGGCCGCGCTCACTCTATGGGCCGCGCCGCCGGGCTCCCGCGCGCTCCCCGCCGCCGCCGCCGCCGCCGCCGCCGCCGCCGCCGCCGCCGGGAGCCCGCCCCGGGGCGGGGAAGCTGCGGGCGGGGTGCGCGGGCCCGGCCGGGTGAAGGGGAGGGGACATGGCGCGTTACCTGGGCTCGGGCGACGGCGAGAGGCGTCCGCTCTCCCGCCGCGGCTCGTCCGCGGGGGCGCCGGGCCCGTCACTCCCCCGGCGGCCCGGAGCGTTCCTCGGCCCACGCCCCGAGGCGTCCGGGCCAGGCCGCCCCTCCTCGGGGCCGAGCCGCTGCCCGTGCGGGCCGGGCCGCCTCGCGCTCCCGGGCCGCCCCGCGGTAGGGGGCCTCTCTCGCGGGGCGCCCGGCTCTCCTCGCCGGCTCCCGCCCCCTTGGCGGCCGCGGAGCCGAGGGAAGGGCGGGCAGGGCCTCCCAAGGAGAGCGGGCAGGCGCGAACGCGGGTTCCGCCACCCAAGCCGCTCCGTTACCGCAGCGGCGACGACGACCAGGGCCGTGTTGTTGCTGCCAACTTGTCGAAAGGACACTGAGCATGCGCGCGCGGAGACCACATCCGGGTAATTTCAGGGTTTGGCCCTTTTTCGCCCGCAGCTTTCCTTTCTCTCGGCTGCCCCCGCCTCCCGCCCGAGCGATGGGAGGGTCGCTCTGCGCAGGCGCCCGCGGGGCAGTACACTCGGCGGGGAGTCGGGCGTCCCGGCCTGGTCCCGGGCTCTGGCGGAGGACGCTGCCCACAAGGGTGGGGAAAAGGCTGTTTAGAGGGAGTGGTCATCAGACAAATGGGCATCCCTTTGCCAAAAAGTACCCAGGCAGCGCGAGAGAGCTCGGCGTGTGGTGGGTGTCCAGTAAGTGTTTATAAATAGCGATCAATAGGGCCTCGTTTTTGAGGGCCTGCGTGGGCACAAATATTAGATTTAATATTAACAGCTTGCTCTGGCGAGAAGGTAGTTGTAGCGATTTCTTTTGGGAAAGAAACTGGGATGACCGCACCTTCCTTCCCTTTCCGCCAGCCATGGATCACTAGATCCGAAGGTTAGTTTAAACTCTCGAGATGTCTTTTTGGGTTGAAGAGATGCGCAAGACAGTCTTGGGACCACAGGTTTGAGAGCCTGGACAGGTGTTTAAAATGTGAGCGGTTCCTCACATTTTATTGGAAGAGATTTAGGGGGAACCTAGAAGTTGGAAGGCACTTTCAAGGTCCTACAACACCCCTGTTAACTGGGTTATCTGTTGGGTAGGGAGAGATATTAATTCTGCTTTTGACTTTATACTTGTTTTATTTAAAAACTTTACGAGATGAATGCATTTGTTTGGTATTTCTAAAGTTTCAGAAAACACATACAAATTACATTTTTTCACCAAACAGGAAATATTTCTATTGGGGGTCCCCCACAGACTAATAAATACTAGAAAGTTAAGTCATTTCTTAAGTCTTGTCGCCCGGAAATGTGTCTATTCCCTCACCTACATTTTACATACAGTGCCCTAACCCCATGCTGTCCTCGCTTTCACAGCCTGGGCTCTTTCCTCTTCTGCCTGACAGCCTCTAAAACTGTCATCTTCAAAGTTCCCTGGGATTTATGAAGACTTTCCAAGACTAGTTTTAAGGGAATTCATTTCCAGGTGCCTCAATGCCATGTGTACTATATCTGAAATTGTTCATCTTGAGAAAGCATCTGAGGACACAGCATCCCCTTTCAAAACTGTTCTTCTCCCACCTTACAAAACAAAAGAAAAACTCACCCACTACTGAGGTGCATTGATCTAAGATATAAAAAAAATCTCCAGGACACTTCAGAGGGACAATTCAAAAATTGGTGTCCATGCTACAGAAGTGAATGACTCAAATGAATGAATTATAAATTATTTTGCAAGTCAGGTGGTTTTCAGTTCTTTGCTGTCAACAAAACTGAAGGAAAATCTATAATTTGATAATACATCAACATGTGATTCTTGGCAATATACCTCAGGAGGAGTTAAAAGAATTGAGTAACATTGCTATATCTAAACTTCTTCCATTCCTATCTGTCGTAGTTATCGCTCCACATACATCCTGTCACCTTTGCCATACTCTATTGGCCAGAAGCAAATCACAAGTCTCATGCCCACTCAAGGGAAGGAGCCCACACAGGGCATGAACACCAGGAGGTGGGATCCTTTGCGACCACGTTAAGAGTCTATTTATTTATGCAAGGGACAATTCCTATAAGCTCAACCTGCTCAGAATTTCTCTTCAGGTTCCCTTCACCTCCTCCTTAAGGGAGATGTGACTTTTTCCTGGGACACTGCTCCCCCTTCCCCTCTCCAGTAGTATTTTCAACCATGATCCTCATAGACTGGGCCTGGAGGTGAGGAAGCAGTCCTCCTTGCTCCTCAAAAATGCTTCCAGACCATCCTGCTCTCTCCTCCCTGCTAACCTGCAGCTTTACAGCTTGTCACCCAGTATCCCTCATCATTGCTGTCATTCCCCTTCATATTTTCATCATTTGCTCGTATCAGACACTCCAATACCATTTCAGTCTTAGTCCTAGATGGTTATAATACACACTTAGATGATCATCCCTTCTCTGACCTCTCAGTTCGTTGACTTCTCCAAGGATCTTGTCCTCCCCTAACTCAGCCACTTATTCCCTTGGCATAATCACGGGAGCCTTACCAAACTCGGCAACTTCTTCATTATTGCAATTTCAAACACCTCACACCCTGAACACCACCTCATGTTTCCGTATTTCCTTGTGTTACTCTGACTCTGACAATTCTGCAACCCACTTACCCACTCTCTCCCATCGTTACTCAGCTTAAACTCTTGGTTAATCAGTACAATCACTCCCTTGCACACACTCTCAACCCCCTTCCCCTCTTCCTCTTTTTTCTTTACTGGGCAAAACCACAAACCTGACTCAAGCCAGCTCTCCACCTACTCCACGTCAGCCCCCATGCATCTGCATGTGGCTAAAGAAAAACACAATCATGCTAGTTTCACTTTAATTTCATCACTGTGAACCTCAAGTGGGCCCTTGTGCTGCCCAGGAATCCTACCTCCCTCCTCTGTTCCTCCAGATTTCACACCTTCTCTGTCCTCCAACCTGTACCTCCTTCCCTCTCATCCTCAGTTCATAACCTTGCTTTTTATTCCACTGAGAAAGTTGAAGCAATGAGATGAAAACTTCTGCAGAATCTCACCATGTCATCTACCCATACCCACATACCAGCATCTGTAACCTCTCCTCCACCTTCCCTTCCATTACATAGGTGAATTTTCCATGCTCCTAGCTAGAGTCAATCCCTCTGCTAGGCCATAGACACCAGTCTTGTCTTGCTTAATCAAGATCATCACCATCACTCCACCAATTATCCCCCTCCTCTATCTTATCAATGTTTCCCTCTCCACTGGGTGATTCCTGTAAGCTTACAAGCAGCTGTAATTTCTCCAGTCCCACAGAATCTTCCCTCTGACCCACTTCCACTGGCAGCTACTGCCCCATTTCTCTGCTTCCTTTACAACAAACCTCTTTTTTCTTTTTTTTCAATTGAAGTATAGTTTACACTGTTGTGTCAATTTTGGGTGTACAGCATAATAGTTCAGTCATACATTTATTTGTTTTCATATTCTTTTTCATTATAGGTTACTACAATATATCGAAAATAGTTCCCTGTGCTATACAGTAGAAATGTGTTATTTATCTATTTTATATATAGTAGTTAGTATCTGCAAATCTCAAACTCCCAGTTTATCACTTCTCACCTCTTCCCCCTCGATAGCCATAAGTTTGTTTTCTATGTCTGTGACTCTGTTTCTGTTTTGTAAATAAGTTCATTTGTGTTTGTATTTTTTTCCGGATTCCACATATAAGTGATATCATACGGTATATTTCTTTCTCTTTCTGGATTACTTAACTTAGAATAACAATCTCCAGGCCCATCCATGTTGCTGCAAATGGCATTATTTTATTAATTTTTATGGCTGAGTAGTATTCCATTGTATAAACACCTCACAACTTTTTTATCCAGTCATCTGTCAATGGACAGTTAGGTTGTTTCCATGTCTTGGCTATTGTAAACAGTGCTGCTATGAACATTGGGGTGCATGAATCTTTTTGAATTAAAGTTCCCTCTGGATATATGCCCAGGAGTAGGATTGCTGGATCATATGGTAAGTCAATTTTTAGTTTTTTGAGGAATCTCCATACTGTTTTCCATAATGGCTGCACCAAACTACATTCCCACCAACAGTGTAGGAGGGTCTCCTTTTCTCCACACCCCGAAACTCCTGAAAGAGTTTTCTATGCTTTCTGTCTCTAGTTCTTCTCCGGTTCTAGAGCAACAGAACACACACCATATGATACAGTTAATATAAAGTTCAAAAACATACCAAATATGATGTATATGTTATGACTACATACATATGTAATAGAATCATAACAACACACATGAGATTACATATGTGGCATATTTTAGGTCTTCAGCTGAAACGGTGTCCCACCCTGTCTTAAATCCACTCCATTCATGCTTTTATCCTTATCACTCTATCAAAACTGCTCTTGTCAAGGTCAACAATGAATTTTACCTTGCTTAAGTCCAATGACCTATTCTCAATTATCATCTTAACTGACCTGTCTGTAACAGCTGACACAGATAATCATATGATTCACTTTTTTTTTTTTTAGTTGCACCATCCCCTCCTCATCACTTCATCAGTCCCTCCTTCCTGACTTCTTTCTTCATATTGATTGCATCTCTTCTCCCAGATCTCTTAACCTTGCAATGGCTCAGGGCTCATTCCTTGCATTTCTTCTCTTTTCTATCTCTACTCACATTTCATTGATGATCTCATCAAGTCTTCTGACTTTCAGTACCGTCTAAGATGTGTGAAATCATCAGTATATGAGGACAACTCCCAGATATTTTTCCTCAGCTCAGACTTCTCATCTGAACTCCAGATTACGCTGCTCAGCAGTCTTCTGCACATCTCCTCCCTCAAACCTGTTCACCCCAGCGACTTCCCTGTCTCGGCTGATGACAAGTCCATCCCTCAAGCTGCTCAGCCCAGAAGCCCTGGAGACATGCTAGACTTCCCGCTGATGCCTGTCACATCTATCCCAGAGTCGGAGTGTCCCTCGCCACCTCCGCTGCTGCCCCTGGTCTGACCCACCAAAATCTCCTGTGTGGGTTAGTCTTCTCACAGCTCTTCAGACTCTCATGCTTGTCGCTTAGAGTCTCTCTCAGCATAACAGCCAGAGCGATGCTCCTAAAACATGAGTCAGATCACGTCGCTCGCTCTATCTTTCCCGTAGCTCTTATCTTCTAACATACTGTAGTATTTACTTACGTTTATTGCTTACTGTCTCTCACCCCCCACCAGAATGTAAGCTCCACAAGGCCGAGAATGTATGTGTAGCGTTTATGAATGTATCCCAAGTGCCTAGAGTTACTGCTGACATACAGGAGGTGCTTAATGAATATTTGTTGAATGAGGGGGTGGGAAGGGACAGACTGGGAGTTCGAAATGCAGAATAGATAAACAAGATTACACTGTATAGCACAGGGAAATATAGACAAGATCTTGTGGTAGCCAACAACAAAAAAATGTGACAATGAATATATGTATGTTCATGTATAACTGAAAAGTTGTGCTCTGCACTGGAATTTGACACAACATTGTAAAATGACTATAACTCAATAAAAAATGTTAATAAATAAATAAATATTTGTCGAATGAATGAACAAAGTGTTTTACACTTCTCTTTTTTTAATTTAATTAATTAATTTTTTAAATTTTTTGAGCTGTCATTGATTTTGTACTTTTATTTTTCTTTCTTTTTTTGGGGGGGTTGGTTCTGGTTTTTTTGAAGGGGAGGTAATTAGGTTTATTTATTTACTTATTTTTTAATGGAGGTACTGAGGATTGAGCCCAAGACCTCATGCATGCTAAGCATGTGCTCTACCACTGAGCTTTACCCTCCCCTCTGGTGTTCCATGCTTCTATCCATAAAAGTGAAAACTAGAAATAGTGTTGACTCTGAACCCTGTTTTTATTCCAGCAAAAATATTCTATAATTTAATCTTAATAGTTGATTAAAATTCATAGTATGTAATTTAGATCAATTAGATATTCAAAATTGTATTGCTAATGTAATCAAGACAAGTATTTTAAACTTCGAGACTCAAAGTTTAAAAAAAATTGTATAGGGAAGTATGTTAGGCTGATCAATAAAAGACTTTCCAGCCTAAGATACTATATTAAAATGTTCAGGGCCAAGTTGAATGGAAATATAAGATAAGGAGGAAAAGAATGATGTCAAATTTGTTTCATTTTGTTTTTTGTTTTTTTTTCAAATTTCTTTTAAAGTGAAGCTTGTTCGTGTATTTTTTAAATGGATGATAGATATATTCATAGGTAGATTTCCCTTGGATACACTTAAAGAATGATGTAACAATTGTTCTAAAATGCCAATACCTATGCCAGAAATAACAAACTTTGCCATTATTTAAACTTAAGATGAAACATTTTAGATATGACCTTTAAAAGTACAAGATGAAACATAGTTTCTCAAAATTTTTTTAAGAGGTAAGCAAGCAAGAAATTTGAAAACCATAGCCCCAAAGCACTCCAAGGGAGCTAAGCTATCGCCTCTCCTGAGACCTCTCTGGGTGAAACATCTCCAGAAACATCTGGATTCCCAGATCTGTCTCTGTCCTGGGCAGACAGAGGCTTGAGAGCTTTCTTTCCGTTTTGTTTTCTTTGATGGCTCCACCTCCTTATGAATTGGAGCATCCCCAGGGTGAGGAGAATACAGAACTTTAACTTTTTCATTCCAGAGGTTGAGACAGAGAGCTCTCACCTCCTGCACTGCCCATCTAGGAAGGAATAGAATAATATAATCTTGTGGAAATAACCTAGCCATTAACAGCTTCAGGCAAGAGTTAGTACACTGACAGTTTAGTTAACCTAATGTTTTAACAAATTATCCTAGTTGCCTTTGAAGATCACTTAACATTGATTAACCTGAACACTATAAGTGTTTCCCACATTCCTAAAAGCACTATAGTAAACTCTATAATCTCCTTTGGCTTAAAACATAGGAAGTTATGTTCAAGGGTGACTGATGTGCATTTGACTATCCAGTGATTTGCTCTTTTAGCTTTAGCTAAAAGAGGCCAAAGACTTGAGGAAGAGAGAAGATAAATGGATCCAAGGCTCCATTTTCTCTCTTTCCTTCTTTGCCTTTTTTTTCCCCTTTTCTTTCCTTCCTCTCCTTCTCTCTTTCCTTCTTTCTTTCCTTACTAAACCACTATAATAGCCAGATCCAGCAAGGGCCACAAGGGCAGCTGTGGACAGAATCCCTAGGTGGGGAACGGGTGGAGGCAGGCAGGAAGGAATTAGGTGGGAAGGGAAGGGAAATCACAGCCCAATTCTGTTTGGTGGCAATCCTCTAAGTATTAACAGAGGCTGGGAGGCAGCTGAAAAGTGAAGGACAGGAGCAATACAACCCCGCTTTGTCAGCCCTAACCATTCATGCAATGAATGTTTTATTCAGCATCTACCAGGTACCAAGTACTAAGGGATTCAGTAACAAATCTACTATATATAGCATATGCCCTTGGGTAGCTACTGGTCCAGTCGGGGAAGAATGAAATGTTAATAGACAGTTCTGGTGATGTGGGAATGGAACATGTAAGAGAAAAGAGAAGGTGCAATCCAGTCTTGCCTGAGGGGGTTCAGAAGGCTTCACCGGACAGTGACATCCCAGCTAGATCTTGAGGTAAAGTAGAAGCTTGCCAGGAGAAGAGGGTTGAGCGGGGACTTTCAAAGCAGAGAAAACAGCCTAGAGATATGGAAGTGGTTGGTGTGTTTGTGAATGGTTAAAAAAAGTCAATATGTAGCCGTAGATATACTTGGCTGTATACAAAACAAAACATGATACACTACTTATAAGAGGTTACTTATTACAACATTGTTTGCTGTAACAGACTGTTGGAAATAACTTACCAAAAGGAAGCTGGATAAACCAATTATGGCACATCCATACGAAGAAACACTACATAACTGTTAGATAGAGTGACATTTTTCACTGTACTTATATGGAAAGGTCTCCAAGGCTTACTGCTACATGACAAAGTAAGGTCCAGAACAATGTGTGCATTATGCTATCTTTTCTGTTAAAAAGGAGGAAAAATAATGTATATTTATAATAACTATGGTTGTATGGAGTGGAGGGGGAACTGGGCAGATGGGACAGGGGTGGGAGGAAATTTTTCGCTGTATAATTTATTTTTGACCCAGATAAATGTATTACCTACTCAAAAAAATTGAACTGAAACTTGATTGAAACTTGAAATTCAAAGTGACTGGAATGTATATTCTCATTCCTCTCCTTTAAGATTCGGTGATCCTCTCAGAACCCTGATGCTTGTCAGAGTAGGGGGCCCCTTCTTTCTGCTCCCAGACTAGGCTGTGAGTTCCCTGAGGACAGAGGTTTTCTTTCCTCACTCTCTCCTAACACTAGGCCTTGCACAGAATGTTAGAATGCTTGTTGAGTGAATGCATGGAGGAGAGAGGTGGGAGATGAGGCTGGGAAGACAGATTTGGGACCAGACTATTAAGGAAGACATGCTGATAAGCTGAACTCTTATGAACTCTGAGTTTTGTTTTTTTTTTAAACAGTGTTACTGAGGTATAATTTTCATTTGTAAACTTTTTTAAGTAGAGAGATGAATGTGGGTAAATGTACACATAGCGCAACCACCACCACAATCAAGTGGTGGATGGAACACTTCCATCACTCCAAAACTTCCCCTTCTGCTCCTCTGCAGTCAGTCCTCAGCCCCATACTCCAGACCCCAGGTAATCACTGACAATGCTTCCTGTTTCTAAGGTTTTGGTTTTTCTAGAATTTCATATAAATGGAATCTTACAAATGCAGTTTTTTTGTCTCTGGATTCTTTCACTCAGCATGTTATTTTTGAGATTCAAAATGTTATTGTGTGTATTAGTAGTTAGTTCCTTTTTATTGTTCACTAGTATTCCATCGTATGTATATGCAAATCCATGGAAACTGAAAGTAGATTCGTGGTTGGGGAGAGAGACAGGGATGTATTGGGAGATACGATGTTTCTTTTTGCAGCAATGGAAATGTTCTGGAATTAGGTGGTGCTGATGGTCATACAAAATTGTGAATATACTAAAAAACACTGAATTGTACACTTTAAGATAGTTATAATTCACAGAAACAGAGAGTAGAGTTGTAGTTGCTATGGGCTGGGGGGATGGGGAAGTGTTGGTCAAAGGATACAAATTTCTAGTTATAAGATGAATAAGTTCTGGGGACCTAATATATAGCATGGTGACTATAGTTAACAGTACTGTATTGTATAATTAAAAGTTGCTAAGAGAGGGGGAGGGTATAGCTCAAGTGGCAGAGTGCCTGCTTAGCATGAACAAGGTCTTGGGTTCAATCCCCAGTACCTCCTCTAAAAATAAACAAACAAACAGACAAACAAACCTTACTACCTCCCCCCAAGAAATATATAAATAAATATATAAGAATTTTAAAAAATATAAATAAATAAACAAATTTTAAAAAATTGCTAAGAGAGTATGTCTTAAATGTTCTCACCACACACACAAAAATTATAATTATTTAAGGTGGAAGATTTGTTAACTAACCTTATAATGGTAATTATTTTGCAAAATATACATGTATCAAATCATCGCATTATATACTTTAGACTTACATGATGTTGTATGTCAATTGTATCTCAATAAATGTGGGGGAAAATAAAATGGTTAAAATGGTGAGTTTTACGTTATGTAAATTTAGGTAAGCCTCACTAGCATGGTTACTAAGCAAATAGTCCTTGGAGGCAGACTGACTTGGTTCAGGTCTCCATTTCATTCCTTACTAGCTATGAGACTTTGGACAAATTGTCACAAGCCTCAGTTTCTTCATCTGTGAAATGGGGATAAAAAGAGAGCCTCTGTCACAGAGCTGTGGGGAGGATTCAGTGAGATAATATAAAGCACTCAGCATGGAACTGGTAAGCTTCTAGTCAGTTCTGGCTACTTTTTAATTCACCCACACCTGCCATACCTCAAGTCTCAATCTGCAGATGGTTAAACTGAACCATCAAGAAAAAACCCTGTCCCCATGTTGAGGGATATTCTATAAAAGAACTCGTCTTTATTTTTCCAAAATGTCAATGTCATGAAAGACTGGAGAACTGTTCTAGATTGAAGGAGATTCAGTAGACATGACAGTTAAACCCTATGCATGATTCTGAATTAGATATGGGGAAAAAATTGCTCTAGAGGACATTATTGGGACAGACAATTGACAAAATTGTATTATGGACGACAGATTAGATAATAGTATCAAATCGGTGTTAGATTTCCTGACTTTGATAACTGTGGTGTGCAGGGCCAGGGCTAGGGTGTGCGAGCAAGGCTCCTAAGGGTACAAAATTTAAGGAAGCCCTCTTGGGGTCCCTCAGTGCCGGGCTTTCCTTGCCTCCCCCTGGATCTGGCCCTTGTGTTCTGAGGTAAGAGAACATCCTTGTTCTTAGGAAGTAGTAAGGGGGAAGGCATACCAATGTATGCAACTAACCCTCCAGGAATTCAGAACTAATAATATACAGGTAGACAGAGAAACTGTTAAAGCATACAGGGCAAAATGTTAATAACTGGTGAATAGGGAAAAAGGGTAAACAGAAGTTCTCTGTACTATTCTTGCAAGTTTCCTGTAAGATTGAATTTTTTGTCACTTGTCCATGTAAAGAAGTTCCTTTAGCAGTAGAGCTGGAATTGGAACCCCTCTGGCCTCCAGCCCTCCACACACTGCCGTGTGGAGCTGCCCTTGACTCAAATAACTATAACCCGGAGCCAGAGCCTAAGAGGGCTTCTGACCAGATGCCTCAGGGAGGAGTAGCCCCAGGTGCCTTAGAACAGTGTTTCTCTAACTTTTAACATGCACATGGATCACTTGGGGGTCTTGTTAAAATGTGGATTCCGATTCAGTGGATTAGAGGTGGGCCTGGAGTGTCTACACTTCTCACAAGCTACCAGATGAGGCTGATACTGCTTGCCTCGGAGTTCCAGAGGCAAGACCCTTGAATCTGGGGCCCAGAACTCTAGGGTCTAAAATGGAACACTTATTGGGGAAGGGAACAATGGGAAGGAACTCTAGGAGACAGTCCAGAGCTGTGGTTCTATGCACTTCAAATGCTTTTCAACCGTAAGTTCAGCTTTCTTTTTTCAAACATCTTTTCATGCAATAAACACGCAGAGTGAGCCTACTGGGTACCGTACTTCAGAGTAAGGAATTGAATGGTGATGAACATTAACTGAAAGAGTTATAATTTATCCAGTCTTCCCTTTTCCCTAGGAGACTCCAAATCAGCCTGAAATCTAGACAGTTTTTAGTTCACTGAGTGAACCTGGCGTCTAACACTTTCACTTAGGGTCACAGGCACAAGAGGGAACATTGCAGGCAGGGAGTGCTGTAAATAACGATTCCATCAAGAACAAAACAAAACATTAAGAAAAAAAAGAGTTGGCATTTGTGCTGTGGTAACATTTTTAGTGGTAGAAGAATTTTATAATGGATTGTACAAAGGGTTTTTCGCTTTCAGCTCCAAGGGGGAAATTATCTAACCTTAACGTCGCCAAAATCTTTTCTTTTTAAAGCATTTTTCTTAGGAGGCAGCCTTGAGGAAAGTAATTAACTTTACTTTGGACCAAAATTACAGTTACTAATTTTTAATTTTTTTTAGAGATTTGAGGATAATCAAGTGCCATCTTGTAGAGGGGAGGTATTTGAAGGAGAAGAAGGATGCTGTGAGCATTGAAGCAGCACACACCTCCCACCTACTCCTCGGGAAGGAGCCGCGTGAAGGATAAGGATCGCTGGTTCCAAGACTGAGCCTTTCAGTCCCCCTCTTCCAAGGAAAGGTGGCCAGCAGAACCCTCACCTCTCTGGGGCTCCCAGAACACTTGCTGCTGCTCTGAGAGTTTTCTTTCCTTTCTCCCAGTAGCAGCTGCTGCCTCTCAGCTTTTGTTTCTTCCCCTTTCCTTCGCTCAGCTGACTTTCACTTCCCTGGCACTTCTGATAAGCTGCACCCCACCCTTCCTCCCCTCCACTCCCTCCCGCTTGTGGCTGCCCGGAGCTTGCTGGAGCCTGCCTGCGAAGTCGCCCTGGTGGAGAAGCACTGCAGGATCCAGAGTCCACTCCTACGATGCGATGCACGGGAGCCACAGTCCTTTCTGAGGCCATGCGAACCTCTTCCATCGCTGGGGTCCCTGCGCATCCACGCATGCGTCTTTAATCAGCAAGGAAATGAGAAGGCCCTGGAGGCTACTGGTAGTAGGAGCTGTTTCCTCTCTCTCCTTTTCAGGGAGGCTGGTTATCTGGTCAGCTCCTACCTGGTTCAACAACAACACCTACCCTCTCTAAAAAAGATGCCCTGGCTCAGAAGTCCCCCCCAGCCTGGATGCCCCGTCTGCCCTCCCCAGCACACAGATAACTGGCATAGGGTGGGATGGGGGAGAGCTCTGAACTTGATCTGAATTTGCCTGAGGCTACATGGGTTAGTTAGAATGCAGGTCGTTACTCCCTTCCTAACCACAGTCCACAAAGGCTCCCTGGAAAGGGTTCTTTGTTGGAGAGTTTGACCCAAAGGCCCTGGAACTTGGGCTCATGCCCTCCCCCCCTCCAGGCTGCCCTCCATCCTCAGTGCTCCTCTAAGGGAGCAAATCAGAGCTGGTTCTTCAGCCAGTGAAAAGGCCAGTGGACAATCACAGGCCCAGGCCTGGGGTTTGCCCTCCGTCTCTTCCTTCCTCCCCCACCTTTCCACCTCTCAGTCATCCATAATACGCAACTCTCTGCCTGCCAATGACTCCATCCCAGCTGATCTCATCCAAAAAACCACAAGCCCCCACAGGCACTTGATTTCCTACTGTCTTGTGTGTTTGCATGCTCCTTCATTAGGAGACAGTAACAGTGCTGGGGATTATGGATGGCCTTTGGAGTTAAGGGGACAAATGTTCAAATCTTGGCTCTATAGCTGTGTTCCTAGGTGAGTTACTGAACTTTCTAAGCTTTAGTTACTTCATCTGTAAAAATAGGTATCACCACACTTGTTTAAAGCCTTTTTTTTCCTTGAGAATTAACTAAACTCTCTCCAACAAAAATTTGAGTGTCTACTATTTGCCAGGCACTGCTCTAGATGGGGATGTGGTGGTGTATGAGACAAATTCTTTGTCTTTGAAGAGCTTACATTCTATAGACAATAAACATGTAGCCAAACAAATAGTATAATATTAAATAGCAATAACTGTAATTTTTTTTTAAAAAAGACCATAGAGAATTACCAGATTTGAAGAGAGGGTGGAGTAATAGTTTAAATAGGGTGATTAGGGAGGGTGACAACTGAGCATGGACCTGAATGACATAAAGGAGTGAGCTATACAAAACTCTGGGGAGAGCAGGTTAAAGATCCTGATGCAGAAATGAACCTGGTGTGTTCATGTACCAACAGTACAATCAGTGCAGCTAGGGCAGGGTAAGAGAGAGGAACACAGCTGGAGTTAAGATCAGAGAGGACATACGTGTGGGAACAATTTAGCATGTAGTAAGTGTTCCATAAATTATTCTTTTTTTTTTAATGTATTTAAAAAGTTTTTTTTTTGTTGGGGGAGGTAATTAGGTTTGTTTATTTATTTTTAGAGGAGGTACTGGGGACTCAACCCAGGACCTCATGCACGCTAAGCATTTGCTCTACCACTTGAGCTATACCCTACCTGCCCCACACACAATAAATTATTCTTAAAGGGATTTCATTTTCCTTACAGGGCTGTATACTCTTTGAGGGCATTCATTCATTGAACAAATATTTACTGAGTGCCTACCAGGTGGCAGATAAAGTGCTGCAAGATAGGGATGTAATAATGAACAAGACAGTCATGGGAGAGGAAAATAATAAGAAAATGAGCAGGTTCAGAAAAAACAGCTGAGGCTACCTACTGCAACCTTAGGAGCTGAAATTGGACTCAGTGGCATCCTGGCTCTTGGCCATACTATTGTACAACACTGCCTAGGAAAGTGCCCAGTGAATCATTATTTGAATATTAAGAGATAAAAAAAGAGATACAATTATGATTGGATTACCGCATTCTGTTTCTTATTTTGTAGTTGGCTTTATTCCTTTGATAACTATATAAGTTTAAAAAACTAAAGATCTAATCTGTTCTTAGAAACAATAATTAGTACATATATGAAAACTAAAAAAGTGTGCAGTGTACTGTTTATATGTATTTACATGCAATATAATGTATATGCACAAACTGTAATAATTCTACATGATAAAACTGGGGGAAAAAAGAAAAAGAGATACAAGGTAAATATAAACAAACGACTCCATTTAATAACACTCAGAATAGACTTTAAAGTGGAAAATGGCACAAGGGACAAAGAAGACTTCATACGCAGTATAGACTAAGAAGCTGTAAAGATTATAAACTGCATGCACCTAACAATACCACTTAAAAATATATAAAGCAACAACTGACAGAAGAGTCAACAACAGTAACTGGAAATGTAATATACAGATCTTCCTTGACTTATGATGGGGTTACATCCTGATAAAAAGTTGAAAATGCATTTAATACATCTAACCTACTAAATATCATAGCTTAGCCTAGCCTACTTTAAACATGCTCAGAACTTACGTTAGCTGACAGTTAGGTAAAATCATCTAACACAAAGCCTATTTTATAATAAAATGTTGAATATTTCATGTAATTTATTGAATACTGTACTGAAAGTGAAAAACAAAGTGGTCGTATGGGTACAGAATGGTTGCAAATGTTTTAGTCGTTCACCCTGGTGATCTTGTGGCCAGCTGGGAACTGTGACTCACTGCCACTGTCCAGCATCAAGAGAGAGTATTATACTGCACATCGATAGCCCAGGAAAAGATCAAAGTTCAAAACTCAAAGTACAGTTTCTGCTGAAAGTGTATCACTTTGGTATGATCGTAAATTTGAAAAATCTTAAGTTGAACCATTATAAGTTGGGGACTATCTAGGATACCTTAGAAACTGATAGATCAAATAGTTTGTTTTTAAACAGTGAAGATAAAAAATATTTTAATGACTCAGTTAGTAAGTTCAATCTAATAGAGAGCTTTATACCCAACAAGTAAAGGCTATATATATTCTTTCCAAGAATATGTGGAATAGTCACTAAGATCAGTCATGTACTAGTCATGCACCTCAATAAATTCTGAAGAGTTAACATCATACAGCCCATGTTCTCTGATCATAATGCAACAACTTTAGAAATCAATAACAAAAGGATAGCTTAAAAATTCCTAAAAAATCTGAAAATGTAAAAAAATACCATTAAACACTAGAATAAAGAAAATTACAATAAGGGGAATTATAAAATACAGTGAAAACACCATGTGTCAAAGTGTATGTAAGGTAATACTTAAAGGGGATTTATAGTACAATATACATTTATTTAACAAACAAGAAATATTGAAACCAAACGAGCTGAGTGTTCAGTGCAAAAGCCATAAAGATAAGGGCAAAAATCCATGATATTTGATGGTGGTGGGGAAGAGGGAAGACTACTGAAATTGATCATTCTGTAATAAGACAGATCAAGAAAAAGTAGAAAGATATACAAGTAAACAGAACACAAAATAAAAAGGAGGAAATAATTTACAGACAAAATAGTCATTTTTTAAAAGATTATGAACTACTACATGCAAATAATTTGAAAATCTAGATGAAAGGAATACACAGCTGGAAAATATAAAATACCCAGTGACACAAGGAGAAACAGAAACTTTGAATAAAAAAATAACCATGAAAAAATTTGAAACCAGAGTGGGGATGGGTATAGCTCAGTGGTAGAGTGCACGCTTAGCATGCATGAGGTCCTGGGTTTAATTCCCAGTACCTCAATTAAAAAAATTTTGAAATCATAATGTGATTCCCCCACCCTATCAGATATAAACATATATACATATTTGCTTATATTAAAAAATAATGGGATAATAAGCTACAATGGAAAAGAATCTGAAAAAAAAATGTATGTATATGTATAACTTAATTGGTTTGCTGTACAGCTGACACTAACATTGTAAATCAACTACACTTCAATTAAAAAAAAACAAAATAAAATGAAACAGAAAAAAAGAAATTAAAAAAGGGACAATAAATTATACAAATGATTTAAAAACTACTCATGAGAAAGAGGCAATGACAGATAAGCTAGAATTCTCTAAATACACCTTGTTCTACGGATTTTATTGTAGAACTATGACACTATGAAAGTATTCAACATAATTATGAAATAAAACTAAACTTAAATAAAAAAGCAAGCCCTAAAACGTGAAAACAAACTGAAATAAACCTAATTGCATATCACGTTGGTGGCACACAGAGAGGAGCTATTCCAAGTAACCAAAAAACAAATAATTTGACTCTACATATCTTAAGGACAAAAGAATGGCAACACACACACACACACAATCTTAAAAAGTATTTTTGATGATCATACTGGTGGTGGAGTTTTGGTATTATTATTCTGAAACTGTTAGTGGTATTGCAGGATAAAGCAAATGAGTAATTATATTGGTGTTATTGAGAACTGAGATTTCTGGCACAGCAGAAAGGAGATCTAGACGTAAGCTGGATGAGGTTACATAGTCCTTAATTTGAACTGGAAGTATGTGGTGGGCAGAACCTAAGATGATCCCCACTGAAGATCTCTTGGGGAGAGAGATCTTTGTACACTCCCATCCCCTTGAGTGCAGGCAGAACCTGTGACTATGACGAGATGTCACTCTCGTGATTAGGTTTTATTAAACAGCAAAGGGATATGATATGAAAGGATTTTGAAGATACAATTAAAGCTCCAAATCAGTTGACTTTAAATTAATCAAGAGATTATCCTAATCAGGTAGCCCTTTAAAAGAGGATCTAGAAGTCAGACTCAGGATGGTGAACCCTTAGATGTGATCTCTTTTCTTCTTTTCTTTTTTTTTAAACATTTTTTTTTTAATACAGAAACAAAACAAAGAGACCCGCTACCACCACTGCTGTTTAACATGACAACAGACGACTATCAGGGTATTGCCACGCACCAGAAAGAAAGAGACTAAGAATTAGAGGGGGAGAGAGAGAAGCTTGTTATTGTTCTTTACATGTCATTTCCATTTAGATGGAAAACCCAAGATAATTAGCAAATTATTAGGTCTAATAAAAATTCAGGAAGGTCAGCAAGATAGCAGGGCAACATTCAAAGGTCAATAGTATTCCTCTACACCTTCAAAACCCAGTAAATAAGATACCATTTATAGTAGTCATAACACTATGACATATGTAGAAATTGAACTACCAAAGAATGTCCATAAAATTTTGTCTGCCCTCCATATTCACGGGTTCCACATACTCTGATTCAACAAACCCTGGATCAAAAATATTTGGGAGAAAAGTTCCAGAAAGTTCCAAAAAACAAAACTTGAATTTGTCATGCACTCGCAACTATTACAAAGCATTTATATTGTATTAGGTATTATAAGTAATCTAGAGAGGATTTAAAGTGTACAGGAGGATGTGCATAGGTTCCATACAAATACCATATGCTGTTTAATATAAGGGATTTGAGCATCTGCAGATTTAGGTATCTGAGGGGGTCCTGGAACCAATCACCCACGGATTCCGAGGGATGACTGTATCTGGATAAAAATGTAAAACTCTATTTATTAAAATGCATAAAGGAAAACCTGAGTAAATGAGAGCATATTTTATGTTCATTGGTAGAAGAGCTTAACATTGTAAAAATAGCAATCCTCCTAATATTAATCTATAAATTAAATGTAATTGCATCAAAATCGAAGGTGAAGAGAATTTGATTCTAAAATATATACAGAAGAACACATCTATAAAAATTAAATAGCTGAGATACTTCTCAAAAGAAGAGCAAAAGGTGGGGGTGTGCCCTACCAAATAATGAGGTATATTGCAAAGCTAGAATAATCAGGACAGTGTGGTTCTGGCCCAAGAATAGCCAATAGAGCGGTGAAACAAAAGAGATCAGAAGCAAAACCTTATTAACATGGGGAACTCGGGACAGAAAGACATCACTACTCAGTGGGAAATCAGTGAATTATTTAGTACATGGTCAGGAAACTTGTCTCACTTTAAGGAGAATAATTAAGTTGAATCTCACAACACATGCATAAAAAAACTTCAAGGAGATTAAAGTCCTAAATTTGAAAAGCAGTATTATAAATCCAACAGAAGGAAATATAGAATATTGTTGGGACTTTAGGAGTAGGAAATTTTTCTTTAGAAAGATGCCAAATGCACAAATTTTAAGGGGAAAAATCTTTAGTTGGATTAAATCAAAATTAACTATTTCTGTCCTATGGAGACCATCATAAACAGAACTAATAGACAGGTGGTCAATGGGGAAAAGTTATTTGTAATATTCAAAATCAACACAAAATAACTATTTATAATATTCAAAAACTCCTTCAAGATAGCTGTAAGGAAAAGATAGGGAATCTGACAGGAAACTAAATAAGCATAGGATATCAAAAGGCAATTCACAGAAGGAGAAATCTGAATGACTAATACATCTATGAAGAGATGTTTAACCTCATTAGTAATCAGTGAAATGTAAATTAAAACTAAATACCATTTTACATCTCTCAGGCTGGAAAAAAGAAAAAAGAAAACCAGACACCATTTACTGCTGGCAGTGACTGGGATGACAGGACATTTGAGGCTCTCTTGGTGGGAGTGTAAATCGGGCAGTCCTTCAGGAGAGTCATGGGCATCACTGTGTGAAGATGAAGCTAGGCAGCCCTTAGACCCCAGCAGCTCCATTCCTGACCTTATCCTCCAAAGAAACTTAAGGTTGTTGTGAGAATCAAGTGAGTTAACATTCAGGAATCAAACATTAGTTCTTTTGTCCCATCCCTTTTTGGGCAAACTCTTATTTCCAAGTGGCTCTCAGACTTTTTTCACCTGGATGTACAGAATGAAGTTGGCAAAAGGGGTCTAGAAACAGAATACCCTTTCACGAGCTGACTGACTGCCAGCACTAAGCCTCTTGTCAGTCACTTCCAGGTTAACAATTCTAAGAGCAAGAACACTTCACACCCTGTAAGTACCTGAGAATTTGCTAAGCATTTTTACATGTGTGATCTCAGTCCAGCCATTCAATAATTTGTGAAGAAAGTGCCATTAACTCTTTTTTTTAATAGATAAGAAAACAGGCTCAGAAGATAAAAATCCAAAGGAGTCTCATAGCTACGACCCAGGATTGTCAGGATTTATATGGATCCCACGGCTAGGAAGCACAGTGACTATTAGGTTAGAGTGGTTCCTACCCTTTTGGTTGCAAATAATAAAACTTCGAGAGGAAAAACAGAGGGAGGAAAGCCCTAAGGCGATGGGGAAGGCTTTCATTTCTAACCGAAATGTAATTGCTCTTGTCATGACTTTTCCTGGTCCACAGCCTCTCATTGCTCCTCCCCACTCTGCCCTGAGCATTAACCTCACCAGACCCCACCTCCCCAATCTCATCTACCACCATCACTTCCTTCCAAGGCCTCACTTAGCAGAAATCATCACGGATGAAGCCACCACTGCTACCTCAAGGGCATTCGCATTAGCAGGATCTCAAAAAAAATCAGGAAAGGGTGATGGAGAAAAGTATGACCAAGAAAAAAGAAAAAAAATGCCAAAAGAAAATATACAAATGGCAAAAGCACATGAAAAGAGGCTCAGTAGTAATAGTCATCAGTGAAATGCAAAGTAAAACTGCAATGAGGAACGTCTTTATGCCCACTAGGATAGCTAAAATTAAAAAGATTGGCCATTCCAAGTGCTGACGAGGATGTGGAGCACCTGGAATGCTGGTAGATGTGTAAAACGGTACAGTCACTTTGGGAAGCAGTTTGTTAGTATCTTAAAAATGTGTTTTTACCATATGACCCAGCAATTCTACTCCTAGATATTTATCCCCCTTAAAATGGCAAGAAATTAATTTTCCCCTCAGAGCCTACAGAAGACCTCTCAACACTCTGACATTAGTCCATTTAAACTGATTTTGGACTTATCTCCAGAACTACGAGATAATATATTCGTGCTGTTTTAAGTCGCTAAGGATTTTGGTAATTTGTTACAGCAGCAACAGTAAACTAACACACCTGGGTTATCTTTTAAATGTACAAATTACCATTCTTCTCCCCTGTAAATTCCGATTCCATTAGTCCAAGTGGGGAGTACAAGAATCTGTTTTTTAACAAGGTGATTTTTACCTTCAGGTAAATTTGGAACTACTACTGTGTTGGATGGTGATAACCTAGCCAAATTCCTCATCACCAATTTTCTGTTAACAGACTCCATCTGCTTTGATTGTGGAGACATGACCAAGGATTGACGAATCCTGGCAGCACTCGAGTGAGTGCTTGAGACTGGTCCACAGGTAGACACATGGCCCATGCTGGCCAATCACAATCCTACTCTGTGAATTTACACAGGGAAGCTGTTTTTTCCCCTTGTGCTGGGATTGCTATGTGAGGATGAGTCATCGGTCTGCCGTTGCTGGCAACCATCCGCTCTGACTACATGGAGGAAGCCCATCTGCGGCAGGAAAGAGGATGATAAACAGAGGGGAGCAGAGTTAAATGTCAGAAGGAGAGAGAAGGAGACCATGACTCCTCTGACCTCTGGATCCAGTTGCATCTGATGCTGGTACCATCCCTGCTCTTTTGACTCGTAAGAAATCAATAAATTCTATTACTGTTCAAGCTCTTTGAATTGTATTTCAGTCCTTTGAAATATAAAGACACCTAACCATCGTACCAGGGTGACTACCGTACTGGGATGTTGTGTGGAATGGATCCTTTATATTGTCTGGCTTTCTCTTCACCCATTTCTAAGTCCAACATCAAATGCTTTATACTTGTCTTTGCCAGTTTACACACATCTGGTCAGAATTTATATACTAACTGCGTGGAGATTTTAGTCATTTTCTCTCTATCACTCATGGGAACTCCTTCACATCATAGACCACATAGAGTCGGTCTCCGCCAACTGTATGTTCAGCTACCTTTTCTACTTCTAATCCTGTTCCCTCTCATCTATTTGGTGACAAGAAATTCTGGGGTGGTGGCTCTCCTCGAGTGAAACAGACTCTGCAAAACTATGATTGCTTTTGTTCAAAGTTCTGTACAAAAATATCTTCTGCTGCCACATTATGTGGGGTTTTATAGGCATCCTTTGCTTAAAGTGAGGAGCAAAGAGGTTAAGTGTTAACTATAAGATTCTCCCCCATTATTCAAGTTATTTCTGTGATGATTGTTTTCGATCTTTTAATTCCAAAGCCTCTCAGTTCCAGCAGATACAGTTAAACACTGTTATCTGCAAAATCTGCCTGGTATAAATCCTCATTGTCAAGGCGATGGGCTTATAGCAACACAAACTGGGACTGAACAAAGGAAGCCCAGGCTTTACTGAAGGCTCACACACAGACCACCTTTGGCAGCACCGTCAGGTCCTTGGTGCAGTCTGGCTGTAAAACTTAGTAGAAGAAACTGAGAATTTCTAGCTTTTCCCTCTGCCAGCAGAGTGGAAAAGGGCACTGGTTAGTAGTCAGAAAACTGAGTTTAGTCTTGGCTCTGCCATTTATTACCATTTAGTAAACTTAGGCAAGTCAGTTAACACCTCTTAGTTTTAATTTCTTCATTTATAAAATGAGATTCATGATACTCCTCTACCTGCCTACTTCACTGACTGGTTGTAAGCACTAAACAGGGTATAAGATGTAAGGTCTTACAATGTACTAATATGGATGTAAGCTTTAATCATGTGACCCTATTCCTAGATATGTTTATCCAAGCCTGGAATTGTAGAATTGTGACTATTGTACTTACTAAGATTGAAAAAGTGAGTTGCTTCTCATAAATCAACTTACTTAATGTCCATTCAGTGTAATGAGTTAGGAATTATGCAGGCTCACATATAGAGTAGCATCAAGTTTAGAACATCAGTTAGGATATTACTATATGCAAATGGTTGAAGATTCAAAGTATGGATGCACATAAAAATGTAAATAGATGCTACAAATTTCTGCAAAACATGCCTAAAAACAGTCTTCAGCAGATGCTTCTAAATTCTCTCTAGATTACAGCTTTTGAACAAAACAAAAACCCACTGGATTTGGATCAGAGATCTTTAAAACCTTCTCCACCCCACAACTGTCATTATTTAGTACTAAATTTAGAACAGATGGAGAAACCAGCAAGCAAGACAATGCCTGCATCTGCTAATAAATTAACACCGCTGAGCCCAGCCAGGAGAAAAATCTTGAGTGGTCTCTTCATGTGAGCTGAGCAAGGGCTCCCACTTTTGAGGCATTTATAATCTATACAATTTGCCTATACTGTTGTTTGCTAGCATTTATTGAGGACTTACTATGTGCCAGGAACTATTCTTAGTGTTTAACTCATATTAACCTATTTAATCTTTCCAACAACCCTGTGAGATAGATACTGTTACATTATCCAGTTTACAGAGGAGGACACTGAATCTCACAGAGATTAAGTGATTTTGCCCAACGTCACATGCTAGTGACGGAGCTAGGATTCCAAAGGTCACAGCCTCGGCCACTACGCTAAACTGCTATTCTAGAAAGACACAGGTAGGAAGGAATAGAATGTCCTATGGCTTCATTTCATGTTTACTTTGTATCATTTATTATTATTATTATTTTTTTTTACAAATACACCTACCCCTCTTGGAACGCTCTACAGGTCTGGATCACAGCATTTAATGCTGGGTTTGCACATAGTAGGTGCTCAGTTGGTATTTATTGATTTGATCATGGGCTATATTATCCAGATATTTAGGTTGTTTTGAACACAAAATCATCATAAGAACTTAAAGGAACTGAGCAATATCACAAGAGATGTGTCCGAGCCTTGAATTCTGGTGAGTCCCACGCCCATGATATAAGTTTGTACTGCTTTGCAAGTCATTTTCCCTCCTTGTCTCTCCCTGGTGGCTGTAAAGCTCCTTGAGGACAAGGATAGTGTCCAAGTCATTGCTGCATCCTCAGCAACCAGCCCAGTGCCTGATGCATTGTATTAGGAAGTTTAATTGTGAGAGGAGCCCAAATGACATTTGTTAAAGCAGAAAGAGATGTGCTGTAAGGCTGCTGGGGGAGCTTATGGATTGAAGAAGAAAGCAAAAGCTGCAGGAAGTAGAGGCTTCCCCAGGGCTCCACACTGCTGGGACCCACTCTCTTTCCATTATCTCTTCTATGCCTGGGAAAAATACATCCAGAGCCCTGACTTCACAGACTTCCAGCCGAACTATGTGATACAGCAGTCTAGAGGCTACTTCTCTCTCCCAGCTCCAGTAAGAACAGTTTTGAGGAAGACTCTGATTGGCTGAGTTTAGGTCCTGAGCTCATCTCTGATCAGTAACTCTGGAGCACTCCCACTGGTCACACCTAGAATGTGTGCTTATCCCTGGGTGCTGGGACGTAGGCTACCCAGCAGAAGCTGACTGTGGGACTGAGGATAGGATGATGTGGAAGCATGCTGGGAAGCCAAAAATAGTAACTACCATACACTGACTAGGTCCTAAGTAGTGATGACTGAGGATATGAGCTGGAGGTACAGAGTGAATTATTTCCTTGAAGAAATTATTCCATATTGGAAAATGATAGGGCCTCCCTGTCATTCAGTTTACATACATTCATTCATTCAGTAAACATTTCTGAGTATCTATCAAGGGCCAGGCGCTCTTCTAGGTGCTGAGTAGAACTATCAGAAACAAAACAAAGTTTCTGTCCTCCAGAATTTTCCTTTCTAAAGAAGGGAGACAGATAATCAACAAGTGAGCATGCAAAGACATACTATGTCAGTTGGTGATAGTATTTTGGAGACAAAGTAGGGTAAAGAAAATAGGACGTGGAGGAGAGGATGGTCAGGCCAGGATGCTCGCATGAGATGATATTTGAGCAGAAACCTGAAGGAAATGAGATAGCTGGGGATGGAATGTTTTCAAGCTCAGAAAACAGTAAGCAGAAAAGCCCTAAGATAGGCACATGCTTGGTGTGAGGACCAGCAAGGAGACAGGAGTGGAGGATGGTAGGAGATGAGATCGGAGCAGAATGCGATTTACCTCGAAGCCAATGACACTTGCCTGGGCCTCTGTTCCTGGGAGGAATTTCAGGAGCTGAGAGTTCTAGGTGGGGTGGTGGAGCCAGGCTACAGTCTAGAAGCATTTCTGTGTAAGCATGTCTGGTAAATTGCCTAAAAATATACCAGAAGAAAGGGACCTGAATTAATTGTTGTGCTTTATTTTCTCATTCTAAATTAACACTCAATTCTGTACCTTATTTTATACCTGTAATTTGTATTCTTTTCCTTAGTAAGGCCCTGTGTCCCCCTTTCCCTTCCCTTCTATTCACCCATGGGGTAAGCTTCAGGTTGGGTAAAATCTGGATCCCACCCTGGACCAGCAAGATTGGAAGTGGCAGTGCAGAGGGCTGGCACGTAAGACCTGTTAGACCTAGGTCGGGATTTTGACCTTTTCTCTTCAGTGAGATGCGATATCATTGGGAAGTTTTGAGCAGAGTGGTGACATGACCTAATTGTACTTCTAAAAGATCACTCTGACTGCTGACACTGAGGCAGACTGTGTAAAGCAGCACTGTCCAGTTGAAATACAATGAGAGCCACATATGTCATTTTAAATTGTCTAGTAGGTACATTAAAAACAGTAGACAGGTGAAATTAATTTTAATAACATATTTTATTTAACCTAACATGTCCAAAATGTCATTTCAACACATAATCAATGTAAAAAAAGATTGAAATATTTTACATTCTTTTTCTCATATTGTCTGGAATCCAGTGAATATTTTCCACTTACAGCACATCTTGGTTTGGATTAGTCACATTTCAAATGCTCAGTAGCACATGTGGCCAGTGGCTTAAACAGGTCCAAAGCAATGTGTCCTGGCCCCAATCTCCCCAAGCTCGGGGGCTATAGGCACTCCCTACCCACTCTCTGGGCTGGTGGAGTACTCTGAAGGCAGTTCCCCAACTCCTTGGGAGTTAAAGCTGAAGTGAATGATAAGAGAACATTCCAGGCTCAGATCTGAGGTTTGACAATGATCATGCCTAATTTGTACACAGCACTTTTGGTTCTAATTGTTTATCTACATTAAATCACTTAATGTTCATAACAATTTATTCATGGCGAATGTATTACTACTCCACATTCACAGATGAAGAAACTAAGGCATAAGAGAGATGAAATATCCAAGACCACACTGTGCTCTTTCTTCAGTCTGTGCTCCCATCTACTGTACCAGTGGTCTTCTTGGTGAAATATTTCATCATTCCTTTTTCTCCTTGTGCTTGTTTTCCATTCCACCTCCCTTTATGAATAGTATTCTTATGCTTTTTTGCGTATTTTATTGATCATCTTTTATTGATCATATTATATTTCTTGCAACAAAAATATGAATATATTGAAAAATATTTTAAATTTCTTGTGAGAAGGGTTACAAAATTTCTTACAGATTGACTTGTCATTAAAATTATAAATAATTGATCAAAATAACTTAATTACAAGTTACTAATATGAAAAGTTAAATTTTATTGGAAATACATTTCTTAAGTGAGATCAATGAGTCTTTTTACAATTAGTTCTGTGTCCATTAGTTAACACTAAAGCATGATCAGATTCAACACCCATACTATCTCTATTTTTTCATTTTTATTGATGTGAGCCATGAGAATCTTGGCTTATAAATCTTATAAAGAATCTTATAAGTAAGTAAATGGGGATAAAAATAATTTTCTAATAATAATGCTACCCAATTTTGGAACCATGTCCAAATTGTGTGCCCAAAATTACATAGTGATTGGTGATTGCCAGGGGCTGGAGGGAGGGGAAAACTGAGAGTTGTTCAAAGGATAAGTCATACATGATGAAAAATTGCTCAAGATCTGTTGTATAACAATGTGTACACAGTTAACGATACTGTAATGTACACTTAAAAATTGTTAGGGTAAATTTATGTTATGTGGGTTTTTTTTTAAACACAACTACAAAAAAAAAAGAAAAAGAGTCAAGCTTGACCCATCAACTGATGAATGGCTAAACAAAGTATGGTATATCCATACAATGGACTATTTATTATTCAGCCATAAAAAGGAATGAAGTTCTGATACATGGACATCACATGGATGAACCCTGAAACTTTATGCGAAGTGAAAGAAATTGGGCACAAAAGATCACATATTGTATGATTCCATTTATATGAAATGTCCAGAGTAGGCAAATCCATAGAGACAGAAAGTAAATTGGTGCTTGCCTAGGGTTTCAGGGATGGGAAACAGGGGTGATAGCTAAAGAATAAGGGGTTTTCTTTGGGGATGATGAAAATACTCTAAAATTAATGATGGTGATGGTTGTACAACTCTGAATACACTGAAAGTCACTGAACTGTACACTTTAAATGAGCAAATAGTGTGGTATGTGAATTGTACCTCAATAAAATTGTTTTTTAAAATTACACAGTGACTGTATTTTCTATTGCTACCTAACAAAATACCACAAAATTAGCAGCTTAAAATAACATACATTTATTATCTCACCATTTTGTAGAAGAGAAGCCCATTGTGGGGGGAGGTGGGGGTTGGTAGTTGTTGACTGAGTTTTCTGCTTAGGGTCTCACAAATCCAAAATTAAGGTGTTACAAGGGCTGGGCTCTTAGCTGGAGGCTCATGGGAAGAATAAGCTTCATTCTTGTTGTTGGTAGAATTAAGCTCCTTGCAGCTGTAGGACTGAACTGTTTTCTTGCTGGCTGTTGGCTGGGCACCAATCTCAGCTCCTAGAGGCCACTCTCAGATCCTTGAATGTGGCCTCCTCCATCTTCAAAGCCAGCAATGATTTGTCAAATCCTTATGCTTCAAACCTCTCCAACTTATCCTTCCATTACTAGCCAGAGAAAATTCTCTGGGTCGGATCCACCCAGATGATTTCCAGATCTTAAGGTCAACTGACTTCGGACATTAATTATACTTGCAAAATCCATTTACGGCAGTATGTAGATTAGTGGGTGCTTCACAAAATGGCCAGAAAATAATAATCTTTAGAATTCTGCCTAGAATTTTTCATCAAAAATATTCTCTTTTTTAACCAGTTTTATTGGATATAATTGACATGTAACTCAAAAATTTTCTTAAGTCAACTTTTCATTGATGCATAACCTACATACAGAAAAATGCCCAAATCAGAACAGAATAACTCGATCATTTTCACACCAGGAACATACCCATATAATTCACCCTGCCCAGGTCAAGACTTTTAAAAGTTTTTAATGTATTATTATGGTAGGCAACCTCTAAGATGGCCCCCTACAACAATCCCTGTCTCCTAGTATTTATACCCCTGCGTAATGAATGCCTTTCCTCTGAGTGTGAGCTGGACTTACCGATTCACTTCTAATGAACAGAATATGGAAGAAGTAATAGGATGTCACTTTCAAGAATAAGTTGTAAAAAAGACTGTGGCGTCTGTCTTGAATGCTCACTTTCTCTTGGGTTGCTTGCCCTGTAGGAAACCAGCTGGCACGTCATGAGACAGGACAGGCCCATGTAGCCAGGGACCAAGGTCTACCAATAACTACATGAGAAAGCTTGAAAATGGACCCCCTCCACTGAGTCTTTAGATGAACCCACATTTCTAGCTGGCAGCTTGACTACAACCTCACGACAGATCTAGAGTCAGAAGCTGTGCCCAGATTCCTGACCTACAAAAACTGTGAGATAATAAATAACAATGTTTGGGGGTAATTTGTTATACAGCAACAGATAACTACTACTAAATCCTAGATCCAAGTCCTTTATCGGCTATGGGTATCAGCAAATATGTTCTGTGGCTTGCCTTTTCACTCTTTTGATAGTATCTTTTACAAACAGAAGTTCCTAATTTAAGTGTCCAATTTAACAATCATTTCCTTTATTGTTAGTGGTTGTATTCTGTTTAAGAAATCTTTGCCTTTCTCAGGTCAAGGAGCTATTCTATGCTATCTTCACATTTATAAATAAAATCCATCTGGAATTGATTTTTGTGTACTATTGTTTAAGGTAGGCATTAAGGTAACAGTTTTTCATTATGGATATCTGATTGACCCTCCATTTATTGAGAAGGAAATCCTTTTCCCATTGCATAGGAATTCCATATTTAACATATATCAAGTGACCATATTTATGAGTTTTTTATTCTGCTCCACTGGTTTATTTTTTCTTCTTACAACAATGTCACATTGTCTTAAAGATTGCAACTTTACAGTAAGTCTTGATATCCGGTAGTGTTAAGGCTTCCAATTTTGTTCTTTCAAGATTTTCCTGGCTATTTTTGGTCCTTTGTATGTCCATATAAACTTTAGAAATAGCTTATCAATTTCATCATATGTATGCCCACTTAAAAATGCTGCAGAGCTTTTGATTGAGATTGCTACAGATAAATTTAGGGATAAATGACATCTTTCCAATACTGAATCTTCCCTATTTATTAACATGGTATATACCATTCCATGTATTTGAGTCTTCTCTAATATATCTCAATGTTTTGTAGTTTTCAATGGAGAGGTTTTGCATACCTTTCATTAATTTATTCCTAGCTTTTTGATGGTTGTGATGCTTCTGTAAATGGTGTCATTAAAAAATTCAATCTGTTTATTGTTGGAATATAAAAATAAAATTAATTTTCATTATACTGGTTGGGTATCCAACAACCTTGCTAAATTCACTTACTAATTCTAACAGGTTATCTGCTCATTCTTTTGGATTTTCTGTGAATAATCACAAAATCTGCTAACAATGGCAGTTTTATTTCTTCCTTTCTAATCCTTAGACTTTTCACTCATTTTTCTTGCCCTGATACACTGGGTAAGACCTTCAAAACAATGTTGTATGGAGATGGCATTAAGGGAGCATCCTTGTTTATTTTCCATTCCATGGGAAAAGCTTTCAATATTTTATTACTAAATGTAATATTTACTGTATTTTTTGTAGATAATATTCATCAGATGAAGAGCATTCCCTCCTATTCTCAATATGCTAAGAGTTCTTGTCATATGAAAGTATTAACTTTTACCAAAAAAATTTTGTACCTATTTAGATTATCTTAGCACTTTCCCCCATTTATTTTGTTAATATTGATTTTTAAATGTTTAACAAATCTGCCATTCTTTTTTGGGGGAGGGAGGTAATTAGGCTTATTTATTTATTTTGATGGTGGTACTGGGGATTAAACCCAGGACCTCATGCATGCTAAGCATTAGCTCTATCACTGAGCTATACCCTCCCCTACAAACCTGCCATTCTTAAATAAACTCCCTTTGTCAAAATGTCTTATTCTTTTTACATGTCACTGGATTCAATTAGCTAATTATTTTCTTCAGGGTTTTTTTGTAAGAGAAATTAGCCTGTAATTTTCCTGTCTTTTAATGTCCTTAAGTTTTGGCATCAAGGTTATGCTGACCTCATAAAGTGAGTTGGGATGTGTTCCCTCTTTTTCTGTTTTCTGGAAGTGTTTGTGGAAGAAAGGTATATTTCTTAATTGTTTAGAATGATTCACTAGTGAAACCATCTGGGCTTGGAGTTCTTTTGTTTTTTTTTTAGAAGGGTGAATTTAATCACAAATTCAGTTTCTTTATTTCTTTAATAAATAGAAAAAGTGAATAGTCCTACATTTTTTCTTGTGTCAGTTCTAGCAAATTGTGTTCTTTAAGGAAGCTGTTTTAGTAATTTTATTTAAAATTAAAGTCATTTATAGTACCTTCTTTCAACTTATTAATATATGTAAGATCTGCAGCAATGTCTTCTCTTGCATTTCTGATAAAGATATATTATAAAAAATATTTTTAATAACCTATTATTAGATCAGCTGATGAATGATAAGTAAAAGTGGTATGTCCACATAATGAAGTATTATTGGGCCATAAAAAGGAATGAAGTACGGATATAAGCTGCAACATGGATATATTTTGAGAACATTATGCTAAGTAAAAGGAGCCAATCACAAAGGACCACATTTGTATGACTCAATTTGTATGAAATGTCCAGAATAGGCAAACTTATAGAGACAGAAAGTAGATTAGTGGTAGAAAGCAATTTATCGCTGTGCGGTTTGGGAGGAAAGTGGGAGTAACTGCCAAAGTGTACCGTTTCTCTTGGGGATAACGAAAACATTCTAAAAGTGATAGCGGTGATAGTTGCACAACTCTGTGAATATGTGAAAAACCACTGACTTGCATGGTCTGTGAATTACATCTCAATAAAGCAATTAAAATCTATCATTGGACAGATTAGCTACTCCTTGATCTGAACTTGGTTAGATTCTCCTTCAATTTTCTTCAAAGCATCACACTGGAAACTACCCAACCTGAAAAAGAATTTGTTACTCAGTCATTCGTGTTTTCACCCCAATACCAATATTTCACCTATCCCCTTTGGTATCTTGGAGCACTGTACAATGGAGCCAGTAATGTAGACCTTTGCCTACACTAGTTCTCAGGAAAATTTATTTTAGGAAATACTTCATATGAAAGTGTCTCTTTATATCCTTAGAAAAACCTTTGCATATCTCCAGGGGTACAAATACCCAAGTCTGAAGACCACTGAGTAGGCCATAGTGCCTCTCAGTATAGGCATGTGGGGGAGAAAATCGATCACGTTCCTGTATCTACTGGCTGTGTGAAGATGTGTTCCATAGCAAGACCCCTTGGAAGCCAGTTAGGAACAGCATTTGGATTGCTGACCCAGACATGGATACATCCACAAGGCCAGCTCCAGTCCAGGATGTCTGATGGAGATATGGTATCATTCAGACAAGCCTCTGATCTGGAAGCCACAACAATGAGGAGAACAACCTAAACAAAATAACCTTGGTTTCACTTGGTGACACTGAATTCAATGTTGCTTAGGTCTACCTGAGGCTGCCTGGCAGTTACAGGGGGATTTGCATAGCTGGGAAACTTGATCCCTCGCCTTTCCCCTTTTACTTTTTCATGGGTGAATTTAATCTTTGTACCTGCCATGTCTGCTGAGTGTATAATTAGCACATTGACATCAGAGCAACAGTGTTTCTCAGCTAGCTTTATTTAGGAGTGGAAATATTTTTTACTTTGGATAAACTTAGGCACTCCCTTCAACTTCCTTATTATCCTGGGTATGGCAGCTTTTTAATCCTTAAAAATATGTCTATCAAGGGCACAGAAATATCTGTGTCCAACTGTCAGCTGGAGTTACCCTGTCCTTTAAGATAAATGTGAAATTGGCTCAACCCTCTACTACCTCCCAATTCCGTGGGTTATGTAAAGGTCACTGCCCTCCTTATAACCTGAAAATCCCTAGGAGACAGGCTCTTGCGCTCACCGCTGATTCCACTCCTCTGAACAGTGTTACTTTGGGATTGTCTCCCTCTCTCAGTCCTGCTGTCCCTTTTCCACCCAGGTCAACCCAGTCAGGATTCAGAAGTTGTTCTTATCTGATGGTGTGCAGGGTTGAGTAGAGAAATCCAAAGCTTACGCATCCAGGAGACTTCAAAGAAAGTTTGGGGGAAATGGAGGGATTTACTTTCAAGAAACACAGCCACCATAAAATTGAACATCAGACGCCTGTGTTCTTAAGGTTCTCCCACCATTTCCCTATCCTGCATGGGGCTTGGCCTTCTTCCTTCATTCTTTATACCTTTGTTTTGACTTTCCTATGGACAGCAAAAGCCAACATCCTACTTCCTTAGGCAGAGAAATTCCTTTTTCCAGCCCTTTCCCTGAGTCTAAGTATCTGTCTGCGTATCTCAGAATGCCAAACTAAAGCTTTAGAATTAGTATTTATAAAGATTTGCCTCATTTTAAGGTCACAGGCAACCATTCTCTTCCTCCCTATTTTTAGTTAAGAGATTAAGAGTGGGGATTTTTGCTTTTTTGCTTTTAATATCAATCAGGAAAAATCCCTAGGAGAACAAGGCATTGCATCTTGTAGAATAACAGGATGGCAAGGGAAATTGAACAAGTCACCACCATTTACTGAGTGCCTAATACGTTTCAGGCACTGAGCTAGGAGCTAGAGCACAAAGGGAAACAAAATCAGTTCTGCTCTTGTGAAGCTTACAGTGCTAGCGGGAAACAGAAACATCAATCAAATATTCACATGAGCAAACTGAAAATATGAAGTGACAAGCAATGGGAAAGTGGGGTGCAGTTGCCATGAGAGTAACATGCTACCTTGTGGGGAAGTCTGGGGAGGCTTCCGTGAGGATGTGACTGCAGAGCTGTGAGCAGAAGGCCCAGTAAGGGTTAACTTAGGGAGAGGAGAAAGAATTCCAGGCTGAGGGAGCATGGTCCAGGCCCTGGGAGCAGTTTCTGCCAAGACTGTGCAACAACAGAAACCTCTGACAAAGGACTAAAAGGCCTATGTGGCTGGGGCTGCAAAAATGCGTGGCACTGTGGAGTAAGATTAGCTTGGAAAGGGAGGGTAAGGGAGGGCCATTAAAATCTGGATGCTAGGCTCAGATTTGCATTTTGAACAAAATCTCTTTGCAGTGTGGGGAATGGACTGGAATGTTAAAAAGCCTTGAAAGGAACTGTCAACTGCCTGGAGCACCCATATGGAGACCAGCAACTGACATGATTATTCGGAGCAGCGTCTTGTCTATGCATAAGTGTTTCAGTGTAATTTTTAAAGTAAATGAATGCATACACACATAAATAGTTCAAAATACCAAATAGTCCTAGCACTATTAGGCTTATACAAAATAGTCATCCTCTGGCTGTCCCTCCCCACACCATACCCCTTGTACCTTCCACCCTTCCTCTACTCTTAACTATTCATCTGATATTTACAGCCTCCTCCACCTTTTAAAAAAACATAATATGCTTAAAGTACTATTTAGTTTTTAGTTTTAAACACTGCCTACTTCCTACTATGGAAGAAAATAATTTCTAAATCTTACCCCATGTCCCCACTGCAACCCCCTTATCTCTATTCTTATCCTGCCAAAGAGCAAACATTACTAGTATTTCCTTTTTATTCTTCCCATTAAAAAAAAAAAAAAAACTGACTCATTCATTACCTAAAAAATCCACCAATCAGTAAGGACAGAATTAATATACATTTCACTATAAATTTATACTTCTGTAAAGACAAAAGTACCTTCACTGTACATCTGTCATGAACGTATTTGAAACAATAAAGATTTTACCCCCACAAGTAAAAACTGCCAAATTTTTAAGATGGCATTAGAGCATTCAAGGACATCACAATTGAACTAAATGTGCTGGTTGAAAGACATAATAAAGTTATTTTCACTAGAAGGCAAAAATTATAAGACAAATGTCTTGGAAGAGGAGTGTTAGAAAGGTCACTAACTGATGATATTCAGTATCATCTACCAATGGAGTAATGGAACAGGCATCTCTTACGCTGCTGCAGAGTGAGCTAGGAAACAAGTGGGAGACTCTTACCCAGAGTCTGAAAAAAATAAGTCAGATGTTTTAGCCTCCAGAGAAATTAATCCTAAGGAAATACTCAGAGATACAAAGGTTTGTTCCCAAGAGTATTCATGACAGTATTATTTATGATAATGGAAAACAATCTCAAGGCTCCAAAAGTAGAAAAACAGTTAAGTGACATTACATCTATAGTATGGAATAATACAAAATCATTAAATTCATGCTTTCAAAGAACAGTTCATGTTGTAGGGAAATGCTCATAATGTTAAATGAAAAAAAGTTGAGGTCAACCTACATGTAAAAATACACATGTGGGCATGTGTGTAATATAACATACTTATAAATATATTATATGTTTAAATATACATGTTCATATACACCTCAATTTTTCTAAGTGCATAAATACAGTTTTTTTATCCTACTACCCATATACTTCAGAATCACCTGGGGGAATCTTATTAAAAATGTAGATTCTTGGGTTCCACCCCAGACCTCCTGAATTAGAACATTTGGAGTCAGAGCCCAGGGATCTCTGTCTACCTATGCAGTCTTGTTCACCTATGTACTACCCTGGGTAACACTGACTCACATCTCAGTTTCAGGACCATTGGACCAGAAGTACTAGCACTCTGGATGGTGAAATTTTGAGTCATCATCTTCTTTTCTTGAATCTTAAAAAAAAAACAAAAAAACAACATTAACTACTAAGCATATGCTGCTTTAATGACTAAAAGTTTATTAAAAGTGTATTAATGAGGCATGAATGTTTGAACACAGAGCTGATTTGGGGTCTGTCTGGGCAAGTCTAAACACCTCTTGAGAAATAGAAAGTGCACATTTTTTATTTAAAATAAGCAGGAACCTATCAATTCCTGACAATAGAAAGTCGGTTTAAGACAAAGAAAATATTAGGTATAGCTATAAAATTTATTACCTCAATAAATTGTGCAAGTAAAAAATATAAATATAATAGTTTTCGTAAGTATTAAGGAGCAGCATTTCTCAGTTTTCCAAGAGGTCCCCTGGCAAAAGAGGATTCAGCGATCAACTAAGTTTGGGGCATAACACATACTCTAGTCCCCTCTAGGGTCATACCTCCATGGGCAGATTGTAGGTTCTGAAAGTCCAATTTAAGACTCACTCTTAATTCTAGCTCCACAAATTCTTAGAATGTGTCCTACCATCAAAGCAAATTCCAGGCCAGAAGAGAGTCCAAGAAAGAATTCTCACAATGAACTGATACCCTACACTTGATCCAACGTATCAGTTCGTTCCACATTCCCATGTTCTCTGAGGGCTTAGCCCACGAATATTAATAGCACCTACTCGGAGGGCACAGCTCAAGTTAGCTACCAAATAATGCTCAGAAACAGTGAAACTGTAACAGGCTACAAGATCAGAACCATCTGAAGGAACTGTGTATTTACTTTTGTTTAGCTATCAGTGTCTTCCACTTAAGACAGTGAGCCTGAAATTTTGCCTCATATTCATCTCTGTACTCCCGACACAAAAAAGCCTGGCACAGTAAATGGGGCACCACCCATTGGGCAGTTACATTTTTGGGACAAATACAGTAATGAAATGGATGAAGCACAGGTGGGTCTTATATTTTGTGCATTCATACATCAAGGCCTCATTTCATTTAATAAACATTTCCTGAGTGTTTACTATGGGTGGGTATTTCCAAGAATGCAGAGGTGACTTAATGCAGTCTTTACCCTGAAGAGCTCCACGCAGCAGAGGTATGAGCACTAGCCATCCCCACGTGCACAGGTTTGGGCACACAGTAGGAATCTAATAAACGCTGTCTGAATTGAGTTCAGAAATCAAGATACCCCTTAGGTCCGGTCAAACTTTGGTACTTTGGCAGAGCAGAGAGCCTAGAGAGCGGCACAATCAGACCACTCGGGAGCCTGCTTCAGAATGATGGAGACCTTGGGTAACTAGATCCCTCCTGATTATCACTACTCAACGGACTCTACGGCCATCCACAGGGCAATTCTTTTTTAACTAGAAAAGCCTCAGGACCCAAAGGAATTTAATAGTATACATGGTGACCATATTTCTGAGTAAGTATACTATGAACTCTCTAGGTTCTTGGGATGTTAATGGACAGTATATGGTGAAATATGGCTTAGAAAGGGGTTCAGTAGAATTGACAGGCCTCTGTACTTCAGGACTGAATGCCTTTAAGCAATGTCCTATGCTCCTTTTGTATACTGTTTTATTTTTCACAGCAATCCCGGAGGTAGGTCTTATTATTTTTCTCATTTTTAGAGCTGAGCAAGCTGAAGCTCAGAGAGTTAAGTATTCTGCTCCAAGGCACACAGGGACCTCCATGAGGTACAGAATGAGACTCTGAAATCAGGTCATTCTGGCACCGAACACTGGTTTGTGATCACTGAAGCAGTACCGTTTTCAACGTACCGATGGGCACTAGAACACTGCCAGAGGGGCACACGGCACACAGGGGTTCCCAAACTGACTGGATTAGGGAATCCTTTTGAATGAATCCGCACTTAAGACTACCTTTCCATGTAACACATTCTGAGAAATAATTGTGGGCAGATGAATCAGAGATACCCCATGGCAGACAGAAGGGAGGTGGAAGGCAATTCATAGGGAAAAGCTATTCTAGAAAGAATATTTATTAAAATTGTGCTCAAAGAATTATTAATAGGAACACATAAATTAAACTCAAGTTGAATAGATATCATTTTTTAATCTCCAGAATCATAAGCTCATGGCTCATTTCTGACAAATAATATCTGAGATGACATTCCAATTCCAACATATTCACTTATCTAGCTCTTCAGGATTTGCTGTAGAATTTGACATACTTAGTAGATGTCACTAATTTTTATAAAGTATATTCACATTGGGAGTATAAGTTTTAAGTTGCTGTGTATCTCAACAGCCCTGAACATGCATTTTGGGATGAGATAATTCTTCATTGTTTAGGACTGATCAAAACTTTGTAAGATCTAGTATTCTGGCCCTTACTGACTAAATATCAGTAAAACCCCCCTCCTAGTTTGGACAAGAAACATGCCATTTTGAATTCCATCTAAGGTAGTAGTATCACCTCCAACTGAGGACCATGGGTTTAGAGCAAACTGGAAAGTTCAATAAAATATTAATCGAAAGATAAACACCTAGCTCGACCCTGCATTCAGTATTCCAGCAAAGAATTCAAGAGTTAACATGCCAGCTTCAATCCTGCATATCCAATGTCTCGTTATATTTCCCTCTATTCTGTTAATAACATGAACAGATTCAACACAAACTGCCAAAATACCATTTTTAGCCAGGAAGGCCAAGCCCTGTGTACTTTGCCAACAATAGCAATAAAGCTGGGCAGAAGCTAAGCCCAGGATGGTGTATTGGCTAATATCTGAGGCAGCAGCCACAAAACAAGATGTATACTTAAATAGTCTATCATTTTGTCAAATGTGGACTTTAAGAAGGATGCTGGTTTTTTCTTTTTAAAGTGATTTATTATCAAAAAGCTTGCTCCCTCTCAATGCTGAGTTAGTTCAGCAATGCAGCTCCATCTTTTTTAGGATTATTAGGACCCAAATAATTTTAGACCAAAACAACAACAACAACAAACTTAACTGCTGGTTCAGTAACATATTCACAGACATGTCAGAATGCATTCAGAAGGAACACTGGTTTCATTTCTTGATCGGAATGCCAATCACCATAAAATCTTCTGCTAAAGTCACTTCTTGGAGATCTAAGACTGATTCAGCTTGCTTTTTAAGTTCTATAATCCCATCTGTTTCTCCTTCTCTGGCCAAGGCAACTGGTTTGTACCTCTGACTGAAGTGAGTCAGAACCAGCCTCTTTGCTTGGCACAACTTCGCAAATGCTGCTGCCATCTGTGGTGTGCTGTGGCCATGCTCCTTTGCTTTGTCCATCTGAGTGTCATCCAGGGTCGCTTCATGGATCAACAGGTCTGCTTCAAAGCACAGCTTCACTCCTCCATCATCCACAACTCCAGAACAGTCACCCAAAATGCAGATTTTTCTTCCAACAATAGGCTTTTTTAAGACATCCTGGGGAGAAATTGTAACTCCATTTTCCAGAACTACAGATATTCCATTTTTCAGCTTCCCATAGGCAGGACCTGGCGGAACACCTAATGATGGAGGCAGATAACATCACATCATGGGAATGGAATTTATGACTTGTTAAGAGTCTGTTTCAACAGCACAGCAAATAGCAAACGGGAAAGGCATCCAATTCTTTTCCTAATTGTTATAAATACTTTATTACTTGTGGAAAACTGGAATATTTATACATTTTTAAAAGTTCAGCGTTGGCTATTGATATCAGCAATGTCCTAGTACTTAAAACATTTCCCAGGCACACATGTCAGATGAGTTTTAAGCTCTTTAGTCCCACTAAAACCTTATTACAGTCAAGATAACAGTCTTAATTCTCTGTTGTGCATGGGAATAACAATTTTTGAGAGTGCTGTGTTTAATAAGCTCATCTGTGGGTAAAAATTAAAGAGCCCATTTAAATGATAGGGTATCGACAAACACAATAAAAAAATTGTTAGAAGGGATTGTTTAGATCACAAGATCAAGGAGAATTTCAGGCAACTGTACATAATCAATCTTTGAGGAGAGTGGTAGTTCCGTGTTCACCAAACTGGGCTTAAATCTCATATTAATCTAGAGTAACATCTGACCATCACTCTGGACAATACCTACAAACAAATAAGATGTGTTCACTAATTCTAACACAGATCATGTTTAGAGTTTCTCAGTTTAATAGTATCTACAGGTTTTTAGGTAATAAAAAATACCTTTGACCTAAGACACTTTACCTCATTTAGTTTTAGTTGGGGAAGAAAGAAGAGATTGCAGAAATAAAGAAAAATAAAAAAAAACACCACCATGTTTTTCACAGTCTCTGCAGTAGCCATGACAAGGAAGGTGGTACTGCTAGAGGAATGACATAACTGGACACTGCTTTGAGAAAGGTGCTGAAGATCCCTCACACATGATGGCCAAGCATGGAAGAGATTTAAGGTTCAGATGGGCTCCAAGCCAATCCTTATATGCTCGCTTCCAAGTGTGATGAACCCAGGTATGTAAAACTGGCTGAGGCAGTGTTCTAAACACCAAATTGATTTAATCAAGGTTGACTGAGGCAGTCAACAGGGAAGGAAAACCCTGAAAGTAGTTGGATGCAGTTACAAGGTTAAGAACTATGGTGAGAAGTCTCAGGCCAAAGATGTCACTGAAAACGTATTTCAAAAATATGACATGAATAAATAAAAGCCTAGACCTACAACCACTACCACCACCCTGCTAACCAAGACAGCATATGCTGAGAACAAGACAGGCCATGGATGTGCATCCACGGAGTGAAAAGAGAAGAATTCAAATATATTCTCGGTTTTAGCTCTGAAGAGCATCTTTTGGCTTCAAACGTTTCCCTCAATATACAAACTTTGGGCAAAGGAAGTAAGTGGAGAAAATGTCAGTTTTAGGACTTGGAGACAGGAAAGGAAGGTTAATTGCTATGACACTTTTAACTGCTTCAGTTAACAGCAACTCGACTCGATGAGAAAGGAAAATAAACCACTTACCGAGGTCTTTCAGCTTCTGTGCATTGAGTTTACCTGGGCGTTTCTTCTCCACGACTGAAAATCCAAAGGAGGGTATTCGATGAAACAGGCGAAATGCTTTTACAACAAACTGTTCATCATCAACCAGATGGTATGAGTTTTCTTCTGAGTCTAATAAGATAGTTCTTCCTTGTCCCTCTTTGGGAGGGCTGTCTGCTCTATTCACGAACACAAATTCTTTTAGTTCTTCTGGAGGACACTGATCCGCTGTAGGCACCAGCTCGTGGACCACATAAGGGAAGACCAACTCCGTGTGAGAGAGTTCCATGGTTCTCCAGATAAATTCCCGAAGCCCCGCGGGGCCATAGATTTCAATAGGCTGTTTGGTAACCACAGAGCCACTCTGCAGGCTGATTGTGCACAGGAGCCCAGGAAGGCCAAAGAAATGGTCTCCATGAAGATGTGTGATGAAGATCTTGGTAATTCTTCCTTTTGATTGAAGCAGAGAAACAAATTTGGGAATTTTTCAGAAATAAAACCCATGCAAAGCTACCTGAAACATGCATAACAATGTAGATAGAAAGCAACAAAATGAATTTAGAAATTCTCCTTATTAGCATAAACTTCCTTCCTTCCATTTTTCTACATGATTCCAGAAGTAATAAAGGCAGGCTTTATTTCACTATATGACTATTTTTTTCATAAAACATCTTCAAATTACACAGTGTTACAGTTTTAAGAGTATTTAAATATTTAAGAGTATTTACTAAAAAAAGAAAATAAAGGAAGTGTGTCAAAATGTTTCACTTAGGTAACTAGATAGGCCTCAGGTGTTAAAAGCATCTGGCAATTATACTGCCCCCTATTGCTCCCTCTGAGAAAAGCAAATATGTATTTCCAGCATAACAAATGTTCCCCTGGCTCCAAATGGACTGGACCAGTGCCTGAACCCAAAGCTGCCTTTTAAGGACTCCACACTGGACAGAGATTAACTAACCAAGCCAGACCTGCTCTCTGAGTAAGGATGAAGCAGGGGGAGAAAAAGGAAGGAGATGAGGGAGGGAGAGGAAAGGGAGGAGGGAGCAGGAGGGAGGTAGAAAGGGAGTGAAGAACCCAGGGGAGGAGGTGGACAACAGACGCCAGAATGCAGATCAGAGGGTAGACCCCCCCACACACAGTGTTTTGTAAAGCCGCACACACAAACCCATCCCTTCCTTTCCATCTGAACTAACACAACAGCTTTTCCAGAGCATACTGGCTTAGGTTGGAACATGATTTAGCCAATGTTAAAGTGAATTTACTTCTGGTATGTGGCAGGATGCCACAGCATTTTTCTGAGATGCACCGAAAGGTCTTTTAAAAGTAACAATTACAATTAACACATTTTTAGTATAACAGAGGCTTCCAGTCCTACCTCATGATCCACCTATTTCAAACATTTGACACCATAAAAGAACAGAAACAGTTTATTGATACCATAGAAGTACAGGAATAGTTTGTTATTATGGGGTTGGCCTGCGACATCAAGGTGAAAGTGTTCTCCAGGTGAGTCTTCCAGAGTTACTGCACCAGGCCCAGGCCCCTGTGGCAGAGAACAGAGTGGGCAGAGGCTGATCTCAGACCTTGAGAATCCCCAGGAGGGGGAAGAAGTGTCTTCAACATGCTCCTTTTTGTTTTCTCTCTCCAGTCCTTGTTTTTGTTGCTTTTTGACTTCTAGAACCCTTTTATCTCTCCTTTCCTGCTGTCTGGGCTGCCAATGTACCCCCAAGTGTGACCTGAGGACTCAGCAGACAGAAGAACTACAACAGTTGATGAATCCTGGTCTCATGCTGACCTCAAAACTCCTAAGTCAGACTTTCTGGGCCTCTCCCTATCTACTGCAAAACACAGAACACCAAAACAATCTGTGAACCCAAAGCAAATGAGACAAGTCAGGGAAGTACACAGTACTTCCCACAGTTATCACAGTTTCAAGGAGGACAAACATTTCATTTTTCCAGAAATGTGATTTTAGAGGGAGAAGGAATAGCAACCACAATTATCAAAGGTAAAAGGAAGCTGTCAAATGAAGAAAGAAACATGTATAAGTTCCCTTTCACTTGAGAACAAGAAAGTTACCAGGGAAAAATGTCATCACATAGCAGCAGACTACTAAGCATGCGCTAAGCGATGATGCAGTGGTCTTCACTGCCACTGCAAACTCTCTACAGCACACTGTTCACACATGCTGTTCAGCTGAGAAACAGCAGGTCACACCAAGTATTGTCTGATCCCATTTGTGCAGAATTATACACACACACACACACAAATACACCTACACCATCACCATAGGTATGTGTATAGAAAATTCACCTATGAGAGGGGGATTTAAGCTTTTCTTATTCATACTTTTCTGCTTTGTTTGAATTTTTACAATGAATATGTATACTTGTTATAATCATTTAAAAATTATACTTTATACTACTTTTTATAATCATTTTTGACAAAAAAAGGCTTAAGCTCACTTTTTTAAAGTATAAAAAAAATAGATATGGCAAACCTGTACTTTGTAATCAGATGCTTGCATATCAGGACCATGGAAACTTGAAAGAGTATGTTTAGATAAACAGAAAATACTTCCTTATGAAACCCATAAAATATTATTACCCCAGGAGGTACTAAAAGCTAAAAGGACTCAATGACTCCAATAGTGATAGGACCATATGCAGTTATTGAGAGAAAACAAGATGTACTGAGGGTGCTGCATTTTAGTTTGAGGCTGTGGCCTCTGAAGTATTAGAACGTTTTAGATAATGTCTGGGATGACCATATCACCCTCCTCTCTGAGGCCAGGAACTTTCTTCTTAAGCCAATAAAAATTTAGTAAACTAAAAGTTCTCTTAGGCTTTATTTTATTTTATTACATATTTATTTTTTTGGTCAAACTTTTTATTTTAAAAAGTTTGAGCTCTGTGAACTGTTTGTTTAAAAAACATACAAAATAGCTGTAAAATATAAAATATTAGAAAATGGTACTTTGGCAGATAGATTTAAGGTGGTACCTGTGGCTCCTGCCTCCCAGTGTTCACATCCTTCTATAATTCCTTCTCCTTGAGTGTGGGTGGGCCTTGGGACTTGCTTCTAACCAGTAACACATGGCACAAGGATGCAATGTGATTACGTTATTCACAAGACTCTATCTTGCTGGCAGATTCTGCTCTTGAGTCTCTTTCTCCTTTGTTGGCAGTACGGAAGCAAGCTAGTGTGAAGCAGAAATCCCCATGACCTGGACCCACAGGAGGCCTCTAGCTGCTGCAGGCAGCTTCAGGCCAGTCCTACAAGGACAAGGACTATGCCAACAAACTGAGTGAGCACTGGAACAGATTCTTCCCCTTGTTGAGCCTCGGATGAGACTGCAGCCCTGGCCAATACCTGGATTGCAGCCTAGTGAGACCCTGATGCAGAGAATCCGGCTAAGCCAGGCCTGAACTCCCTGACTCACAGAAACAATGAAATAAGTGCAAATAAGCCACTAAATTTATAATTTATTATACAGCATTAGATAACTGACACAGGTACTAAAGAAAAAATAAAAGCTTATCCCTATACTCAAAAACAGTAACTTGTTTCTATTTCAATCACCCTGCCACCTCAGCTCCTACTCTCTAGAATGTTAAATATTACTGCCTCCCCTCTGGCATGTGCCGACCCTGACAGTTCTCATGAAAGGCATGTCCGTGTGATGCAAGAGAAGAAAACCATAGCACCTGCTCTAACCTCAGGGTTTCAACGTAAGACAGTATACAATTAGGGCTGAACTGGATACACCTCAAGGCCATGTGTCCCAAGTGATGTGCATTAGTTCCTTCCTCCAACAGCTCTTTTCCGAACCTCCTATCTAGGTCTGGGACATCATCACCTGTAACTTGTAGAAATTCTTTACCTCTTCACATCCCAGACATTCAATCAGTCACCACCTGTACAAATATCTCTTTGATGGTGGCTGTACAAATATCTCTTTAATTGAGTCTCTCATCTTCATCCTTATTCCTACTTCCTGCCTCAATGTCTTCATCTTCTCTCTCTCTCAGATGAATGCAGCTGCCTTGGAATTGGTTTCCTGAAGCTATTCTCTCTTTCCCAATATATTTGCCATTGGAAAATTGTCCTAAAACATAAATCAGACCGTGTCACTCTTCTGCTTAAAATTTCTAATCGTTCCTTGTTGCCAAGAGAATAATAAGGTCCAGACACCTTAGCATACCACAGAAATCTTCACAGTCTTCCCTTACTTAGTTACTTTTTTACATTGTTATCTCTCGTCTATCTTAGCCAAGTATTCAAAGTTCTGGATGGCTTAATATTCCCGAAATATGTCATTTCCCTCATGGAGACTCCTTTTCTTATTGCTCACTTTGTTGTCTGTTCTTTGAATGTCCATCCCTACTTCTCTCCCCAGAGAAACTTCTGTTCATCTCTTAGACCCTCGCTCAACTGTTACCATTTCTGGGATGCCTTCTCTGAACACACAGGTAAGGTTAATGTCTCCCTCCTTGGTGCTCCAAAAGTGGTTAGAAAACATCTCCGTTATTCTTACTTATCACATCACACTATGACCGTCTGCATGTCAGTTTCCACCACTAGATCAAGGGATCTTTGGATGCTAGAACTATCACTCCTTTAGCAATCAAATGCCACACACTAGTATAAGTCATAGGAATAATTTCAGTAACCTAATTATCAAGACCTAACAAGTGAGAGGCACTGTGCTAAGTGCTGAGCATCTTATTCACGCACAACTGAACAGATATTACTAGGCAGCTACTAGGTATAAGCGGTCACTGAGTTTAGTTTATTGTACAGGGAGATAAACAGTGAACACAGACACAACTATTTAAATAACATGATTTTAGATACTGCTGACGCTAAAAAGTGAATAAAAATAGCACAAAGCAGTAGAATGCCTGGGAGAGGTAGAAATTACTTAACCCCAGACATTCAGAGGAAGCCTCCGAGGAGCTGGCATTTGAGCTAAGATTTAACTGATGAGAAGGAGACACCCACACAGAGAAGGGATTATTATATACAATTCACACAACACGCCTTCTAAGTCAAGTTTTAAACCCCATTTCAGAGATGGGGAAGTTTGCTGATCTGCTAAGGTAATGAGCCGAGACACAGCCAGGACTGGAACCTGGTCTGCCTGACTCTGGGCCGGGGCTCTTCACCACTGTACACTCCGGTCTGCCTAGTGCTAGGGTCTCTCTGTTTCCCCTGGCTGGAATGCTTGTCTTCTCCCCAGTCCAGGGAATCCCTCCTCCTCCTCCTTTAACAACTCACAGGTCAGCTTCTCTGAGATGCCTACCCTGATAACTTCAAGTAGCAAAGAACATCTCATTCCCCTTCCACTCTTTGTATCCTCTCATGATACTGACAACGACCTCCTGGTGGAAATAAGAATGTATGCTGTTCCTTTGCTTGGGCAGTGTCTATCTCATATGTCTGATGTATCCCACTCCAGCCTCCACACCTAAGGCTATATAAATCCTTGCTCTCATCATTTACAGGAAGAATAAAAAGTAAGTAAGTAAGTAAGTAAATAAATAGAGTTCAGTGGGTGTGGCCAGATGCCTGAGTGCCTTGCAAGTCTTGCCAGGCTCCAGGGCTGAAATGGGATGCAACTGCCAGGGCTATTTCTGAGCAAAAGGCCTAAGGAGAACTAAGAAAACGAAGAAGCGGAACAAGAGATTGCTTTAATGAGATAAGCTTAATAAACACTAACCTGCTTTAAGTTGGCTTTTCATAAGCTGTGTCTGAGTTCCCTCCCCACAGTCAAAGAGCCAGCACTCGCCTTCACACCGAAGGACCAGAGCAGAGGCACCTCGGGTTGGGGATGGGTACGCTGCGCCTGTCCCAAGAAATGTCACATCCATAGACATCTTCCTCCCTGCAAGGAGAAGATCACCCAGGGATTATTACACATCACTGCTCAAAATCACCAAAAACAGGTTCTTGTGAGATTTACTGTTACCTATGTTTTCATTATTCAGAACAGTCTGGATTCCTATTCTCTAACAGTTTTCCACAGAAATGCAATGAAAAATTTTAATAACTCTTACTCAGTTAACACAAGTTACCAAACCTTGTATGACTGCTCACATACACAAAAATAAACAAATTTTTAAAAAGGTAAACCCAGTCAATTAAAAACTATAGTTGAATTCCAACTATATGACATTCTGGAAAAGGGAAAACTATGGGGACAATAAAAAGACAGTGGTTTGGGGGAAGGATGAATAGGTGGAACACATGGGATTTTTAGGACAGTAAAACTATTCTGAATGATACAGAAAAGACAGACACATGTCCTTCTACATTGGTCAAAATCCATAGACTGTACAACGCGAAGAATGGATGAACCCCAATGTAAACTTTAGTTAATAATAATGTATTAATATTGGCTCATCAATATTGTACCACACTAATGCAAGATGTTAATATTAGGGGAAACTGGGGGGTGAGCATGTATATAGGAACTCTGTACTTTCTGCTTATTAATTTTTTAAAAAGTTCTTTTAATAAACAATAAACAACCCTAGTGAGGCTCTCGGCAAGAGATGGAATTTAATTATGCTCACTAAGTAATCATCTGGTGATGGTGGTGATCAGCCCTTTCTCTGAACCATCATAAACCACAGCAATGCTTTGTAACACTCTATAGTAATGCTAACACCGCACAGTAATGCTGAGTGAATGTCTCACTCTCCTAATAACAGAGTCCATGAGGGGGTACGACTTGGGTTTTTGCTATTATAAGTGATAAGCAATAACCTGTTAAGTGTGTAGATTTCTGCCAACTCCTGACATCTCTTTTTCCTTTCACTATTTTTGGGCACATCTCTCTCTGATATACTTCTGTGATGGGAGATATGCATCAAATAAAATAAATAAGCATTAACTCAAATTTACATATAACCAATTATTATCTACATTGATGGCAGGGAAGAAAACATTTACTTTTAAGGAAAACTATTAAAATAAAATTTGACAGAGAGCTGGATTAAATATGTCGTCAATAGTACAGGAAAAAAATTATCCAAAATTTTCTCAGTCCTAGTAATAATCAGATAAAAACAGACAAGAAGGGACAGTCTAGAAATAAACCCAGGTATGTATGGAAATCAATATACGATGAAAGTGTAAAAAGGGTGCTTACTTAATGAACAGCACTGACATAATTGGCTATTTTCACAGAAAAAAAGTAAGGAGATAGTCTGATGAGGAAGGATATGCAGCATATTGCTAATATTGGTTATCTCAGAGTGATTAAAATGATGGTGGTGGTGGGGATTATTAAATCTCCCTTTTCTTTTAAATCTTTGAATTGCTTTTGATTGAGGTGAGCAGCATTTTGTTGACTTATTTTATTTTATATTTAATTTATTTAGTATTAATGAACACGACATAACACTGAACATGCTTTTCTAACTACATGTCACCTAACCTTCCTTTCCATCTAGGGACAGTCAGCTCCCCCTACACACCTCACCTAACAGATGGGTGGTACATTTCTCCACCCTACACACAAGCCTTTAGGTTACTGCTAGTGTCCTTTCCATGTGTTATTCCATATTTTCACTTCCAAGATCAAGACCTCCTCTGATAATTAAGTAGTTTAACTTGCAGAGGATTTCTTATTGGACTGCAGTTTGCAAGAGACATGAGAATAGAATGTAGAACATTAAGGTAATAAACGCAGAAGGTATAACAGAATATAATCACTTCACAATCTGTAGCAAATAATAGATCTAGGCCAGTGGTACAGAACCCTGGAGAGTATGAGAATCGCCTGGAGAGCTTTTAAAAACTTATCAATGATTGGGCTCCAACCCAGAACTAAACAGAAAATTCTGCAAGTGATGTGTTTTAGAATTAAAAAAAAAAATTCTTCCCTTGTGATTCTAATATGCAGTCAGTTTTGAGACCCACTTAGTGAAAGGCTAATGGAGAACTATAATGGATATGGATCAGGCTGGCCTGAACTTACTACTCAATTAGTCAATTAAAAAAAAAACTGTTACGATAAACTTCAAACACATGCAAAAGTAGAGATTAGTGTAACGCACTGTCACTGAGCTTATCAACTCATGACCAATCTTGTTCCATCTATATCCCCCATCCATCATCTAAGAATATGTGGTAAGTGGTAATGGGGTACCTCCATCAGGAAGCACATGCTGTCTGGCTATCTTTCTTTTTCTGATGTTAACAGTCACTAATGATCACTGCCAGGGTCTACTGTTTCATTACAGGTTGCCAAAAGGTGATATTCTTTCATTCCTTCTGCAGTTATTAGTTGGCATCTTCCTGTAATCCCCTGGTCAATTAGTTACCCAGGAGCACAATTTGTACAGAAAAGGTCCACACCAGAGACAAAAGACCTAATCCAACTCCTGATGTGATGCAAGATGAAGTGCACAGTAACCTATAAGGTTTTCCTGTCAAAGAGTAGACTCTGAATCTGAAAAAGGCTGTAATCTAAATACCAATTTATTAAAGGACACCACAGGGACGCAAAGAGCAAAATCCAATATGTAGGAAACACTATAGGACAAATTTGACTTGGCTTCTTCAACCAGTAAAATACAAGGGAAAATATAACAATAAAGAGGGAGGGGATAAAGAGATTAAAAGAGATATGAACCGTCAGCCAAATGTTGTATGTGGAGCTTGTTTGAATCCTGATTTGGACAAACTGGTTAATGGGAGACAACTGGGGAAATGCAAACGTTCACTGGATAGATAGTAATATGAAATTTTTGTTAGATTGACAATGGTTTTATGTTTAAAAAAGGAGTTGTGTTTTATAAACATAAACAAGTATTTAATGGATGAAATGGCATATTCAGATTTACTTTAAAACAATCCAGCGGTGATGAGGGTAAGAGACGAAATTAGATTGATCATGAGTTGGGAATCAGTATACTATACTATTTTTGTGTTTTAAAGTTTCCGTAATAAAAAGTTTAAAAACAAACCAAATAATCAAAACTCTTCCACGAGGTCGGGAAGTAATTAGAAATTAATTTATTTAATCAGTGGTGCATGTTTTGTGACATGCACCATTCTAAGTGACCAAACCAGATTTTGGTCCCAGTAGTCTCGGACAAAACAAAAACAAAAACAAAAAACCCAGCCGCTTGCTTTCTCAAGACTATGATTCACTTTGGAGGCAGTGCACCTTCTGGGCGCGAACACAGCACACGACCACAATATTGTCACTTGACATTCTGGGCCAGTGATTCTCAGTCCTGGCTGCGTGTCACCATCACCTGGTGATTCTGGGGCTTCAGCATTTGGAAGGCTTCCCAAGTGATTCTACAGGCCGCCGGGATGAGAATGAGTTTCCAGGCAGGCAGTGCCCACCCTGCAACCACCGAGCGGTGCAGGCACGGCAGATACTGCCATCCTCCATTTTAAAGATAAAAGAACCGTGGCCCGCGAGACAGTGTGCGGCCAAGCCCAGGCAGGGCCGGAGGCCAGGTCTCCGACCGCTAGCCAGCCCAGGCTCTCCTCCAAGTCGGCGTCAGGCTCCCAAAAGCAGGGGTGGGAGGGGGCAGGAGCGCGGGGCGGCGGCGGCCCCCGCCTCGGGGTGAGGGGTTGGGGGTACACAAGGCGCGTCCTCGCTCCCGGGCGCTCCCGGGCCTGGGTCCTCCGCTCCGGGCCCGGCCCGCCAGTCCGCAGGAAGCGCGCCCGCCCGCGCGCTCAGCCCACTCGGCGGACGCCGGGGAGGCCGCGGCCGCGCAGACCCTGGCCCGCCCCCCTCCGGCGCGCCCTGCTCCACTCACCCACTCCCCGAGGCCCGCGGCAGGAGCCGAGGGAGGCGCAGGCCCGCAACGAGGCCCAGCCGTCCACGGGGCGGCGACGCGCGGGGGCGGAAGTGCGCCGCGGGCCGTGCCCGAGTGCGGCCGCTCTAGGACGCGCCGGAGGTCCGCGCTCGGTGGTTCCCACCTGGGCCTGTAGCCGCGGAGAGAATGGGTACCAGCTCTAGGCGTCCCCACTGTCCTGCAATGAGTCCCTGTCCTTTACTCGCCCTCACAGCCCTCTGGCTAAGGTGGTGGCGGTAACCCGCGAGAACCCGAGCGCCCAAAGTGAAAAACGTCTACTGTTCTGCTTTTTGTTTTCAAACAAGTGTTCTCCCAGATGCTTTTCTCTTGCATATCTTTGTGTAATGTTTGTGTAACGTCGGTTCTTTTGTGAGGGTGGATCTTTCCAACTTAATCACTAAATCTAAAAGTTTAAGCTTGAGGTGCTTTAGAATCAGAGATCCTACTAGTATTACTATAGATCCTGAGTCTGCTTGATTCCACTTTCCAGTTCCAGGGATACACTGGAATGTTTGCTAAAAATCTGAAGCTCCGTGCTGGGCTGCACAGGTGTGTTCTTAGCGAGCTCGCAGCATAGCCTGCCGGACGCGCGAGTGAACAGCCCGAAATGCACCTGGCAATTACAAACCACGCGGGGAAAAAGTCCTTCGGCTTAAATTGAAACTTTCAAAAAAGTCATGACCTGTCCCAGGTCAATGCCGGATGTACTGATTTTTGCCCAAATGCTCGTGGTGGTTAAAGTGTCCAGCAGCTTCATAACAGGAATAGAAGACTATTCCATCTTTTTATCTTAAATACAAAGATGAGCAAGGCTAAGCAATGACTTTTGCTGTGTGGCTTCCTTCAAGGCAACAATTAATGCTTGGGATGTTATCAAAGGGAACACAATATCAACTGCAAAACTATGGTTTTAATTTCAGTTAATTTTAAGGTCATTAGGTGAAGTATAATAAAACCCTAGGCAGAAATTTTACTTTGTCGACTACTTAGCTAAAATCGGTTTCAGAAATTCCTTGTTCCACACATACATTTTATATTACTTCTTTCTGTTCTAACCTTTTAATGGAAAAAATTACGGATATGCACATAATACAATAGATATCATTTAAAATATATCTTACAATTCAAATTCATACTGACATTGGCTGATTCACGAAGTGTATAAGAACTATTGAAACTGATTTGCACAGAGTGATAGCAGTTGGTTTTGTGAAGATTACCAGATCGAAAGATGTTAGTTGATTGGAATTTTTGGTGGAATTTATCAAATTCAAAACCAAATCTTTTATGTTTATATTCCAATACTTAAAATGCTTAAGACTAATGAACTAAATAGGTTTATATTGTATTTGGATTATAAATGGGAACAAAGTTAAAATCAAATGAACTGGTAAAACACATTTAAAAGGACCTAAGACTAACCTTCTAAGAAGTGAAAAATTTTCACCTGAACTAACGATTCTTGAAGATAAGGTGTTTAAGATCCAGATAAAATCGCTGAGGTCTGAGGTGAGACAGGGCTCTGCTTTCCTTCTTTGTAAAAGAGACACAGTGACAGAAGGTGATTTTGAAGATTAAATATGCTGACACATGTAGATGCTTAGAAGAAAGCCCAGCACAGAGTAGGGTGCTATCCAGGAATTTAGTTTATCATTATTTGCTAACTGAATATACCTAACGTGTTGGTGATAATTCAATGACTATATGGGAATCAATGACTTGCGAGAATATACCCGTAAAATTAGGAAAGTCAGGGAGAATAGTTTTCCTAGAACATAAAAGGACATTCTGAATACTGGGGAATACATACCCATAACTTTTCCCTTCGTCTTAAAACTTTTAAAAGTGTGCTGAATGGAGGGGTGATTTCCCAAAGAGCGAAGTGGCAAATAAGTTTTTATTTGGAAAAACAAGATCAGTTAAATAGCCATATGAAAAAGAATCAGTTTATTGGCAAAAACTGTTACAGAAAGATGCAAAGCATACAAGTCATTTCACTTAATTTGTGTATTTTATACAACTGAACTATGCACACATTTCCATCCCCTGACTTACTGAGCACTATTTTCCTTATCCAAGTAAGGAAAATAATTATTGTTTTAAAATCTAATCACTGGTTTATCTGAGTAACTCCTGGCAAGGATTAAGGGAATTATGTAGTAAGAGTCATGTCCTAATAAGGCCCACTTGAATTTATAAAATTTGGAACAAGGCAGAGCTTTTTCTCCACTTTATTAAAACATCTTGATTTCAAATAAGGGGTAAGTTTTCCATAGTCGAATTATCTTGAATATTTTAAACATTAAGTATGTTACTTTCAAGCTTGTCTGTGGAGGACTTAATTCATTTTAACATTCAGATGCACATCAAAGTGCAAATCACATTTTGGTTGAGAGCCAAAGCAGATAATGAATATCTCTGCCATATCCTATGAAGTCAGCAATGTGCCTGTACCTGTCTTGGATGAAAATATGATACTGGTGCTCCTTCATTCTTTAGGACAGTCCCTTCAAAGGGAATTCCACTAGAGAGCTTTAAGCCTTTTATTAATGTTCACAAGTATTATGTATGCTCAACAGAGCCGGCCCATTTTGGTGAATTCAGCAGAACCCTGGAGCTGTTCAGGGTTTGAAGAGGTTCTTTTTGAGGGATACCGAATGGGCTTGGGAAAAGCTACAGGACCATCTGGATGAAGTATTTTTTCTAAGGCAAGACTTTTCCCACTCCCTTACCACCCCCTTTGGGCTTTCTCAGTTATCTGAGAGTAAATAATGCTCCACACTCCTTAATGATTACTGTGCAATTCCTTGATTTACTGGCAATTCCTTTGCAAAAGAGAATGTAGAATCATATTGCCCCAGAGGCTAATAATTTAAAGAAAAGACAAAGGATAGGGTAAGTCATATCATAAGATAACCAATAATAGAAAACAAATATCCACTTGATAGCAAATCTTGTATAAATGAAAACTGGTTGCTAGGTTTTACTTAACAAGCATATTAAAAATCTAATTTAGAATTGAGCAGTATTCTAGTTACATATTTTCAGAAAAATCTGTTTAAAATTTCTTTATTTTTGTTCTTCTGAACATCTTACATAGGTTGTACATAACAAAAAGATTCCAGGTGAGAACACAGTATCAGTTATGGTTTTCATAGGAAGTATATACTATCTGAGCACTAAATTCACACACACACACACACACACCCACACACACACACACACACACTACTCAGTACTGTGGAACAGTGCCACTCTGTGCCAAGAGAATGGGCATCACCTGGGAGATGCACCTTGTCAGAAATGCCAAATCTCAGGCCTGACCCCTGATGCACAGCATCAGCAGGAGGAATCAGATAGCTCTCCCGATGATTCTGATGTCCACTGAAGGCGGCGAATGGGAGGGCAGGGGAAGTGTGTGCAGCAGAACCACCTGGGGACCTAATGAAAACACACCTGCCACAGTTCTGCTCCTGGTGATCCCCAGGGGAACAAAGAGGGGGAGAGGCATCTGCATTTTAAAGAAGCTTCACAGTGATTTGGTGGCAACTTCCTGGTTAAGAATCCATCCCTTAAAAAGATTTTAACCAAAATCTTGAACACTTTACCCATTATAGTCAATAAACCTAACACACTCACTGGTTATCCAATTTGTTTCACAGTACAGGTAGTGGTCTCAGATTAGAAAAACAGGTATTCTCATTTTTCCCTATTAAGTAATTTGACAGACTACAGAATTTCTTCTTCAAAATAATGAAAATGACTGTCCATTGCTGTTTTTCAAAACAATTACCTTCTTGCTAGATCAGAGTTTCCACAGAAGGTCCAAATGTAGTTTCTTTTCCAACTTGCTGATGGTTCCTGCCTGTATTCTTAGTATAAATACTAAGACATTCTTTAATTTACATCCAAAAACTGTTACTTATTAAAATACTAGTAAGTAACACATAAGGAAAACAGGTAGCTTTTAAACACATATGATTGCTGGCTTATTTAAATATGCAGGCTATATACCATTTGGCCTTGTTTTTCCCTAAAATATTTATAATTTTCATGAATACTGTATTAGACATATTTAATAAGCAAACATTCTAGTAAAATTACTTTAATCCAGTATGATCCTGCCTTCAATAACCATTAAAGCAAACAACAGGTTTGTAATTATTACACTCGTAATGTTAAACTAAAACCAAGATTTCAGAGAATATTTTTACGGGTGATTTTGTTTTGACAAAGGTAACATGAAAAACATTAACCTTTCATATTTAATTGAAACAAATTGTGACCTGATTGCTTATTTTACGAAACAGGTTTATATAACAGACCTCTGACTTGACTCATCTGTTATGTGGATTTAACCATTTACATTTCCCCATGCTCTATATGGCAATGCCATTTCTAGCATTCCTAAAACACTGAATTATATTCAAAATTATTATGAATCAATCTTTACCTATAAGTAGAAGGAAAGAGGAACATAAAAATGAAGCCCTTATATCCCCATACAGAATCACACCTAACCTATCAAGGACTGTGAAGGGAAATATCAAGTAACGTGCACACTGGTATGTAGCTATGAATAATTTTTCGTTGTTAAGATTTCTAGAATGGGCATTTAAAAGTTTTGCTTGTTTCCCCAAAGCAACCGTGTTAGGCTTATATATAGCAAACTACTACTCAAAATGCTTTTGGATTTTCCCTTAGAACTCTCCAATGTCAGCCACATGAAAATATTGGTCTCACTAGCCAACTTTTACCCATTTTACTGCAATTAAAATGGCATTTACTGGTCTGAACACTTCTCTTATTCATCCCTACTTAGCTCTAATTTTGATGGTTTCAAAAAATTAAATCCATCTTCAGGGGACAAAGAGTTGTCACTACTAATGATATTCAAAGGAACGTATTATCTGAACATTCCAAAATTATCTCAAGTAATAAAAAGCATCACTGCTCTTTAGGAGTATGGACTCTCCAGTCAATGTGAGTCTAAATACGGCTCATTTAGATGTGAAACATATGACTAATTTGTCAAAAGTTACACGATGTCAAAATCACAATTTATGCATTAAGTATCATTTACCCCTCTTCAGAATCATCTAGAAGTAAAGAAAATGAAAATATTTGTTTCTCCTAATAAGCAAACCTAAATTCCTAGTTGGGCAATAAAGCAGCATAACTGAAGCAATTAAATTTAAGATACTACCTTTATTTTAAAGTTACACTGTGATTTTTATACACTACTGGAAACAAAGTTTATCTGTCTAAAGGCAGTGGTAGCTCCCATTTCTCTAATGTTTGTTAAGTTTCAGTTTCAGAAAATAAATAATAGGGTAGATTTTTCATATTTCTCTCCATCTATCTGCTGGAAGGGACCTGCTGAACAGGAAGGTAAAATAAAGCAGAAATAAAAGAACATTTCTCGATATTGACAATTTGTCCTTAAAATTAGGTTAAATTTGGCTTCTTCTCAAAATTCTGTACTCATAGGCATAGAAGTAAATTTCTATCTTGGTAGCCCTAAGCTGGGTTAGAGAAGACTATGAGCTGTACTAGGCAGTAGCAAATACTCTGGCAACAGTGAACAAGAGCACAAGTGAAGACATTCACAAGTACATTTTTAATATCTCTTTGATGTGGTATGAGTCAGAAATCAGAATGAAAGCATTATGGTCATCTGATTGCAGGATGCCTGCGGGCATTGACAACGTAGTCAACGCCTACCGCGTACGGGGAAAAATAAGTGGTGGGGGAGAACAAAAACACAGAAAAACCCATGAATCTGATAACATTATCGCTTTCTGTCTGAAAAAAAAAAGAGTTCTGTGAAGCACGTAAAGTACTTCTCCGTGCCGTGCTTCTACTCCGCTATCGGGGGCGGGCACGACCCAGACTCAGGCCAGTCATACACATCCGGCAGCAGGGAATCATATTCGCTTCGCCATATTCGTTCTCGAATGAATTTGGCCTTGTCCTCGGGTTCTGGGTATCGGAAAGCCATTTTATTAGCGTACAGGTATTCTGTAACCTGAAAAATATAAAAGATTACTTGTGTAGGCTTTTATGTTAATAAAAGGAGCATTCTCAATCAATTGGTGCTGGGGCAACTAGTTAACTACCAGAAAAAAAAAAATGTTTCTCTATTTCACATCACACACTAAAATCTCACAGGGATTAAAAAATTATATGTGATTAGAAAATGTAGGTAGGTATTTATGATTTTGGAGTGGGAGAAAGCATTAACATTCATAAGACGTAAGGAAAGAATCCATAAAATAAACAGATCATTCCATTAATTTTTCAAAAAATGGTATATCAAACAATTCCAAAATTAAAATACATGACAAATGGGACAATACTTGTGCCATAACAAACAGAAGGATCATTACCCTTAATATTTAAAGAGCCCAGTATTAGAAAGCAGTGGACAAATATGGAAGAAATGTTGTTCAATAAATATTAAAACTCCTTCAGATTAGTAAAATGCTTTAAGTAAAAATAAAATACAATTTTTACCTATTAAATATGAAAAATTTAAAAAAATTCTAAGTATTGGCAGAGGTATGGGAAAACATACACTCATATCTAACAGGTGCAATGTAAATCAATACTTTTCTGAAGAATCATTGGCAATGTATGTGTATCAGAAGCCTTACCATGTTAATCCTTTTGTTCTTAGGAAATTTATCTTAAGAAAAAAACAACCACATATGCACATAAAGACTGCATATAAGAACATCCAAGGATGTTCACTACAGTATTATTTCTAATAAAATGAAAGATGCTAAATGCCCCCAAAATGAAAAATGGTTAAACAAAGTATAACAAAAAGAATTCCACAAAGCATTAATGATCAGGAAAATTATTACTGATTTGCATGGGAAAAGACATACAAGATATTAAGTGGAAAAAAAATGCAGCAAGAAACCAATTTTAAAAACAGGCACAGGTGACTGCACGTGTGTACATATGTAATACGTGTTTGGGAAGAAAAGACTAGAAGGCAACAAACCCAAATTAATAACGTGGGTTAGATTCTGATAGTAAAAATATGGGTGACCTAAAATTTCTTGTTTGCTCCCTCTAAATGTTTTTAGTTTTTCTCTAATAAACTAGTGATACTTGCATAAGAAAACGCCATTAAAATTGATGTGAAGAGGTATAAATTATTACTTACTTTAATAGCAATGTTAAGAGAAACTTCCTGAATATTTGCAAGTGGTGGGTAAAGTCTCCCCTGAGCTAGCTCTTTATCCGTCAATTGACTTGTCAGAGCCTGATGAGAAAAACAGAATTTAACTTTTGTTTGCTTAAATAACAGAATAAGGACCTAACAAAATGGGAAACGGGTTGGGGGAGCAGAGAATAATAAAGGGAATTATTTCTAGCAGGAATACACTTACAGTACTACAGAAATTAAAACTGTTCACCACTGGACAGTATAGAAATAACCAGATTTAAAGATTTACAGACATACTCTATTCAGTACATACAGAGTTTGGCGTAATTAAAACAGCTACTATAAAATAGACATTAATATCTGTATTAATGTGAGTTCTTCAGAACTCATATTGCAAAGTCTGGACCTCCAACAGGCCAGCACTCCAAATAAACCAGTACTTGTCCATTAAAAAACTGCACAGAGTACAATGAATATATGTATGTTCATGTATAACTGAAAAATTGTACTCTACACTGGAATTTGACACAACATTGTAAAATGACTATAACTCAATAAAATAATGTTTAAAAAATTCATGGAGTCACATTTTATCTATGCTGTCACAATTATGTTACCTTCAGATACGTATGATACAGGTACAGTATGTATGTTATGAATATGAAAGGATTCAATGCTCACAAACATTTGAAAAATCATGGTGAGTTACTTTTATGCCGAAGTAGAAGGTAAACCAAAAAAGTAACTTCCTTTCCATTCCTAAGGCCGATTTAACCCATTCTGTTTCTGCTTTTAAGATTCATTCTTCTTTACAATTCATCCTTTATAAAGTTCTAACAAAACACTATTTAAAACATTTACCTTTGCAGCTTCTAGGAAAACATGGTCACTAATATGCCGGGTGTTACAGAGAATAACAGCTAAAGCCACGCCTGGAACACATTTTAAATGCTTTATTTAGTAAGGTCACTTTTTAAATTACGAGAGGAGCCAAATAAATTCATCGATTAAAGCAAATTAATGGTAACCAACCTCCACCCCAAACAGCCCTTCCAAAAAAACAAAGCAGCCAAGAGAAGACAGACATTTGAGCGTTAAAAATCAAATGATCTTTAACTGTTATAATTCTTATTTACTAGATGAAACAGTTTTAGAAATATCAAACGGCTTTTCTCAGTTTAGTTTTCACATTTATCACATAATTCATCAGCAGTTGTTAACAAAAACATCAATTCCCAGCCCACCTCTAATCCTCCATTTCCTTGCTCTACAGAGGCAACTACTTTTCATTCTTTCAGCTGATTATTTTAATGCTTCTTTCTTTCATTCCTAAACAGCTTGCTTGTTTCTTCTGATCGACTTTTAGTTTTAGAGATCACTGACTCCTTCCTGAGGGAAATAAGTATTTAGCTTTCTTGCACATTTCCAGCCTTCTTCCCGACAGAGAGCATATTGGTTGAATCAATATTCAATGTTTCTATTATGGCTTCATAAGTGCTATTCACAGCTGAGCCATGAATTAACATGATATCATAAATTTTCCTCTTCTATATAACTTCAGCTACCTCATACCTCCCTAACTTCATCCCCAAGAATAAGTCTCTTCTGAAGCTCTGATCTGGCCTGGTCGCTTTCCATTTCAGATACGGAGTTACCATCCTGGAAAATCTCTTCATCTTCATGGGGATTCCCTTCGCTTCTAAGTTGAGTCCACTTCCTAAATCTCACTCACTTCCCAGTACTTTTGTTATTGTCTTTTTGGGGTAGGATATATTCCCCAGTCGTCTTCTGAAAACCAGTGTGTGAGAGACATTTTTTGAAATCTTGCATTTTTGAAGATGCGCCCCCTCCTCCAGCTCCCACCCCTAATACTTTTACTACTTTCCACTTATTTGATAGTTTGTCTGGGTTTAGAAGTCTAGTTTGGAGATAATCTCCCTTCAGAGTTGTGAGGTACTGTTTCAATACCTTCTAGCTTCCAGCGCTGTTGGTGACAAGTCCGGTGCCAGTTTGATTCCAGATCCTTCTTCAGTGATTGCCTTTTGTTACATCTCTGCAAATATGTAGGATCTTTTTTTGTATCCAACGTTCTGAGGTGTGTTACTTTCGCCCATCACATTTGGCACTTGGTGGCTGGGCCTTTCCTATCTGCAAATCTGTGTCTTTCAGTTTGGGGAAATATTCACGAAGTCTCTGATAATTTCCTTCCCTCCATTTTTGTTCTCTCTCCCTGAAATTTCTATTTTCTGATATTGCACCTCCTGGATTAGTCCTCTAATTTTCTTCTTTTATTTTCCACCTTCTGATCTTTCTTCCACTTACAGTTAACTTCAATTTTTTCTTATAATCCTTCTATCAAACTTTTCATTTTCCAGAGCTCATTTTTGTTTTCTTTTTTTAAAATAAAAATCTGCCTTGTTTCTGGGATTTGTTTTGTCTCCATGAGGATACTGATAGTTTTTTTAAACATTTCATCTCCCCACATAATCCCTTTTTTTCTTAAACTGCTTTTTTTCTGTGTGTCTAGCTTCTTTTATGAAATAAACTACTCATATGAGACTTTAAATGATCAGTAATCTTTGAGTGTTTCTTACATGTAAGGGTTAGGAACTAAAAAATTTATTGATTGTAATGAGAATAAGGATGGCAAACCCCAGGCTGGGTTTCACACTATTCAGAGTGTCTCAGCAGTCTCTACCAGAGTGGAGAAGTCACTCAGTTACTCAGGGATGAGAAGAAGTTCATGGAGGTTAACAGCTTCCTTATTTTAATCTAGCCTCTAGATAATTATTTTTTTTAAGTTGAGTATTTGTCCCATATACATTTCAGGTAGTTACTTAAATGTTTGGGGGCAAAATCTATTGTCTTCTTACATTTGTCTTGTCTATTCCATATTCCCTTTCATCTTCTTTTCTTGCCTTTTGTATTTTTTAAAAAATGATTTCATTTCCTCCCCTAACATTCTCTTATCATAGTTTGGAAGTTTTTCCATTCTTCTAGTGGTTATCCTCAAATTTATAATATGCATCCTTATTAAAATTTCATGTTAATTTTTAATTTACCATCCTGCCAGACAATGCAAGTTTCTCCTGAATTTAACTCTATTTAACCACTAAGCTATTATTGTGCAATTCAATTTTGTCTCTGTATCTTTCAAAATCCCACATCATTACTGTTTTGCCCCATATGTACAATACTCATTTTATTTAACTCAAATATTCACAACTTTCTTTGCTCTTCATTCTTTCCTACATCTCTTGAGTTTCTAGCTGGGATTACTTTTCTTCTGCCTAAGGAATACTCTTCAGAATTTATTTTCCTTCCTTACAGGTCGACAGGTGCTGAATCTTGTTTTTTTTTTTTTTTTTTTCTCCTTCTAAAAATGTCCTCATTTTGCCTTAATCCTTGAAAGATATTGTCACTGTGTAATGAAACTCCACTTAACAAGTGTCTTGTATAAGCCATTTACATAGATCACTCCACTGCCTTCTGGCATCTGGCTGCTGTTGAGGACTCAGTCGTCGTAGGTCTGACAGTTGCTCCTTTGAAGGAAATACTTTTGCTCTGGCTTCATTCATAGTCTTCTCTTTGTCATTGTTTTCTGAAGCCTCACAATGACGGTTCCTAGATGTGGATTTCACCGAGCTCCCTGAATATTGTATATGGACGTCATTCATCAATTCCCAGAAATTCTCAGCCATGAAGCCTGCAAATACTGCTTCTGCTTCATTCTTACGCTCATCTTCCCCTGCGATCTCAGTTAAATGCGTATCAGTGAAAGGTCCGTATCTTATCTGTTTTTTTATGTTTTCCTCTCGTTTTGGTCCCTGGATCGTTTCTTCTGGCCTATCTTTCGTCTTATTAATTCTCTTTGGTCTAATTCGCTATAAGCATCATTCACCAAGTTCTTAATTTGTTGTATTTTTCAATTCTAGAATATAGTGTTACTTGGCTGAACTTTTCAAGTTTGGCTTTTATTTCCATAAATATAATAAGCATATTTGTTTCATAGCACTTGCTTGATATTTAGAGTTCTAGAGTTTTCTTTTTGTTGCACCTGCTACTTTTAGCTTGTGTTGTCTCCTTATGTGCCTCATTATCCTTCATTTTTAACCGGGATTGTATTTGAAATTTTATTTGTAAAAAGTAACTTGAGGAATAGGATAATGTTATCTTGTGGCAGAGAAGATCTGTTTGCTTCTGCTGGCACTTGTGGGCACTGGTGGGCCCCAAACAAAAGCCTGAGGTTTTTCTAGATCACTTCAAGTACAAGCTATACCCATACTCCAAGGTACAGTCCTTTAGGGTTTCAGCCCAGGGTGGGAAGTGGTTCACTGTAATCCCATCCTTGGCAGGTGCCACAGTCCACCTTGTCCTCCCTCCATGAAAAGCATGGCTTTACCACTCAGCCACTTCTTCCTTATCAGGAAGTCTCTGACCCTTTTAAGGTTTTATTTTTGTTGTTCATCCAGTTGTTATAATTGCTGGAGTAGGTAATGCAAACATTACCACAGCCTTAAGTTTTTAATTGCTTTATGAACAGACTTTTGGCCAATCCTCCTGTTTTTAAGCCCATTTTAACCTCCACTATCAAGTCATTTTTATGGATATACTTATAGTGCTAATAACCGTTATTAATAAAGTTAGGACTTTGAAATGTTATATAAAAGTAATCAATTACCAAATTCTTTATTAGTCATATCTGATATAAAAATGGCTTTGTTAAAATCAGCAGAAAAGTATTCTTTTTATGTTCTGATGACTTTATGCCATAGAAACATTGCTGGATGGAATAGACTGATTTTGAACATGACTAAGTTCTAGAAAGAGAGCATCAGTGATAGGAAAAATCTGTTACAGATGATAGGTCTTAAGAGACAAGCAGAGTAAAACTCCAGACAACCACAACTACACGGAGAAAAAAGGAGGAAAGCACACCTGGATATTCACAGGCCAAAGATCTCTACGTTAACAGGTTATAATAGCATGCTTTACATGATGCCAGCCTCTGTATGCTATAAATCTACCTGTCACGAAGGCTTAGTTAGAGCCTGCTGTCAGCGATTCAGGGGGAGGCCCACAAGAAGAAAGACACAGTACAAAGGAAATTCAAGCCAAATCCTTATTTTACTCAACATAAGTCTTTCATTAAAATGAATGAACTAAGGATCACCATAAACTTAAAGAAAATAAACAGCACAAAGGAAGAAATATTTAAAAGAATCTTAATAACTCTCAGGAGAGCTTTGAAAGGATGCTGCAACCATTTAAAAAAAAAGGCTGTTTAAGAGTTATTCTAGGATAAGAAAAGGTATTGCAAATAAAAAAAATTGAACCTACTAAGCTGATGATATGACAGTAAGCAATTACTGTTAATTCCCTTTGGTGTGATACCAGTATTATGGTTAATTTTTTAAAAACTTACTTTTTTAGAGATACATACTGAAGTACTTGTATTAATGAAATTATATATCTCTGATTTGCTTTAAAATAGCCCAGGGAAGGCAGAGTGGGTGGGAATATAGATTCAATAACGCTGGCTACAAGTTGACAAGTGCCAAAAGGTGGGAGAATGGAACATGGGACTTCATTCTTTCCTCTACTTTTGTGTATATTTGAACTTTTCCACAATAAAAAGAAAACAGACTGTTGAAACAAAACAAACACTAAAAGTGCTAAAAAAACAAAAGAGAGATGAACATCCCCCATATTATAGAACAAAAAAGACAAGAGGTAAAATACAATCTACCAGTCAAGGACAACAGAGGGATGTAACCATGGTCTAACACTAGTTCCATGAGGGAAAAACAGAAGTAACAAATGGAAGGAAAGAAAGGAGGGGGAAAAACAGTAAAACAAAACCAAAAAAAAACAAAACAAACAAACAAAAAAATCCTTTGGAAAAGAAGATACGGTAAATTGGCCCACCCACAGGCACGCGTGATAAGGGGAAATAAAGCCCATACCTGGATGCATCCCACTAATCTTTCAGAAATCTAAGGATAAAGAGAACATTTAAGCACGTTTAGGGAGAAACAGCTTGTATGTATGAAGGAGTGAGAATCTCACTGACTTCAGATTTCTCATCAGCAGTACTGGGAGCTAAAAGTGAATGGAGAAATGTTTTCAAAGGTCTGAGGAAAATGACTTTGAATCTACAAATCTCTACCCAACCAAACTATCAGTGAGAGAACAAAATAAAGACATTTTCAGATACATTAAAAACTCAGTTATCATCCATGCTTTGTAAAAAATGTATTAGAGATGTATTCCGGAAAAATGAGACCAAGACAGAGAGGAACAGCGTACGTGGGAACAGAAGAAGCTCCACGGAAATGGTTTGCTGTGGAGCAGGGTCAGGATGAAGGGAAGAAAGCTGGCGAGAAATTAAAGGAGGCTTCATTATACCTGACACTTAAAAGACTCTGAGTGTCAAAAATCTGTGATACAGAATTACATATTCTGCTGTATTTATCAAACCACACTCTTGTTTAGACATCAATAAAATATAACCATGTAATTTCAGAATCAATCCATAGTCAAAACATGGAAAACAGCAGAACACAATGTAAGTTTCAAAAACTTCTCTACAATGTAGAAATACAGATGTAGAAATACTGACCAACCATAATTGAGAGATGGAGTAAGAAGGGATAAGATAGTTAAATACCAGATTTTTTCTTCACTGCAGTAAGCTAATAAAAAACTGTCTTAAATTGCTTGCGGAAGCTCTTTAACTATACTGTATAGAGATAAAGGTAACTACTAGGAAAACTAAAGGTACTAATGTAAATTGAGAGGTAGAGAGAGGAAGGGAGGTTCAGGAGGTATTTTTATTTCACAAGTTCACACATGCAGTCTGGAGTTGGAACGATGGAGATAAGGGGAAGTAAGTGTGCCAGTCATGACGGTAACCATCAGAAAAACTCAAAGGAAACCACAATGGTTACAGCTGATTAAGTGTGGTAAGCAGATACCAAGGGGAGACAAAGAGGGTTAAACAATTTTTTTAACATTCTGTTCCTTGTGCATTTGTATGAAACATGTACTACTTATTTCTAGCATAAAAACAAGTTTAATGAGCAATATGAATAAACAAGTTTCCAGGGGAAATAGAGCAAGTTGGTTTTGCTGAATTCTCTGGCTTTTCCTGTACATTCATTCCAAAATCCTGTAGTAAATACAGTGGTTCACTTAAATGCTAAAGAATCTCATAAGGAATTTTAATGTGATTAATGATTACTCTATAACATAAAGAATGACGGTATTTACCTGGAAATATATATACATTGTTTCCTTGACCTGGTGTAAAGACTTGCCCATCACTGAGTTTCACTGGCTCAAATGGACTGCCACTGGCAAACAAACACCTTCCCTGTTGACAAATGAAATAACCTCAATTTTGTTACTTTATGTGGACTAGAAAATTGAGATGAGTTCAAAAAAATTAAACCTTGTAGTAAAGTCGACCAATATATTATTTGCAAGCAGGCATAATTTACTATATAACATAATCCTTTCATTAACATCCTTATTAGACTGAGGATTGCTTTATGCATAGCATACATTCAAATAAAGTTGAAGAATGTCCATTAATAAGCTTTTTCAAATGTGACACTTCTATTTCCTTTAAAACTCTGAAAAATGGAGGTGGCCAAAAAATACTATCTCTCATAATAAAATTGCTATAAACATCTGTGAATGAGGGGAAAACATCAAAAATTAAATAAGCTGTCATTTACTGTACTTCAGCTGTTTTTGGCTCTGCACCAGGTACTTTATATGTGTTAACTCAGTTAATGTGGCCCACATAAAAGGCTTATGAGATTACCATTGTCTCAATTTAAATCAAGAAACTCAAGAAATTGACCCTTTGGACAATCTGAAGATCTACCATGTATAGTAATTATTGCTTTTCTAAGACATGCAATTTCAAAATGCTCTAAGGTTTAAGCGCAGAAGCAAGTCAGCTATGCTAGTGGTGGGCCCAGATGGCTATCCTGGACCCACAGCTCCAGACAGCTATAGCATTTTCTACAGCAGCTATTGCCATTCTCAACCTGTCCAAGCACAGCTTTACTTGTGACAAAAATTTTGCTTCTTTGAAGATTAAGGTTAGGTCATGGTTAATGCTATACATGTTACCACAATAATAATGTATATAATAATGCAGATTATTTGGGGGCCACCATAAATTTTAATAGATTTATAAAGTGGATTATACAGTGAAGCTCTTTATGGGAAAAATGCTATGTCCTCATGGCATCGGTAAATGTGGAGATTTAGAACAATCGTGGGCATCTTCTCTAGAATGGCAAGATTCAACAGAAATTCATTCCAGGCCATCTTTTTTTTCCTTCTTCTTCTTCCTTCATAATCAATCTATAGCTGTAAAGTAGCCAGATCTTAATGATAACATTCTGAAGTCCAACTTGGCCTATTCTTTATTCTATGAAGAACTTTCCATTAAAATATGAAAACTTTTTTTTTTAAAGTATTCTTCTCACGAAGCAGCATAGGGTGTTAGAGTTACATCAAGACATCCCTCCACCGAACACAAAAGGGGACTAAAAATTTAGAGGTAAGTATAGATACATACATTTATACCATTATTTTATGTAACACTAAAGGAAAAATTATGTAAAATTAAACTCTGACACAATGCTTTATCATTTTTAAGAGATAATAATTTCAAAGTTATAAAAATTGTGGGAAAAAACTGCAACTTAGAACTGATAAAATACAGTATGTCAAACTAATTTCCTTGGGGAATTTTTATTCATTCAAATAGTGTATATCTATTACAGAAATATTTATTCAAAAAATAAAATCCTTAAACATTTGAACAGTCTTCCACTGATACAGTGCTACTGCCCAAAACATTTAAATGTTTTATATTTTGGAAATGCCAAAGCCCATTATACACTGAGTGTATTTATCAAACAGTCATTATATAAGACTAAGATTTAACTTGGGGGGGCAATAACCACTAGTTTTCAGTAGTAAAGACTGGTTAATAGGATAAGCAATCAAGCTAAAAGTAAAACCATTCTTTGGTAAGAGGAAGGCAGTGTACTAAAGAGACTAATCTAAAAATATATATATATCTGTATGCTGACATTGTGGATGATTTCAAAAGAAAAGATTTCAATAATTATTAGAAGTTTCAGTAATTATTGTAACTGTTGGAAGCCAGTAATAAAGAGAATGTATTTTGGCTAACAGAGTAATGATACAGAATCGAAAGGAATTTTGAGAGAATATACGTGTCAAAATGAAATCTATAACAATAGAAAAAATAATGCTAAATACATCAAGAGCATGAATACTGAGTTCAGAAAGTTCAGGGGGAGAGTTCTGCTCTGGCAACAGTGTTCCAGTTGTCGTCTCACACCAGCTATCCCTCTGCTACCAATGAGAAAAATCGGATCAAATATATTAAAAAATATTAAATGCTATCAAGATAGGGAGAGCCTGGAGGTGGGAGATAGTCAAGATCCAAAAAAGAGGAAAGCAAGATATTCGAGCCCAGCATTTGAAGCTTTCCCCCTCAAGGTGAATGATCTCAAAAGCAAAATCTGTGGCTGAGAGCCAGAGCAGCAAAGCTACCAGGAGTCTCATGACGGCAGAGAAAAAGTAAAGTTCAGGGCCCACTAGGGGTGAGGGGCTGATAAATACTCCAGGGCTTCTGATTCATACCCAAGAGACAAGGTAAACTGTGGAAACAGACAAGGCCTTCCAGGGATGGCATCCTGATGAATTAAATGGGGAGCTACCCCAGACGAACAGCCTCTGGGAGGAAGGCAGATCCCCCCTGGAGGAAGGAAACTTCATCCCTAGCTTCAAATTATTGTTGTAATTCTTCATCCGCACTATCTAGCATTCTATAAGGAAGCAAAAAACAAGTAAAACTGGGCTTACAAAAAGACAAGAACTGGATAATCAAGAGGAAAGACAGACACAAAATAGAAATGGACTCACAAAGAGTGAGATATTTGTTATTATCAGACATTAATTATGATTCACATATTCAAGAAAGTAAATGATAAGATAGACAACTTTAGCAGGGAACTGCAAGCTATCCAAAAAAATCAAGTGTTTTAAAAATTATTGTTAAAATTGTGAGGTGTCATAATGATACTGTGATTATATTTTTAAAAGAATCTTTAACTTTTGAGAGGTAGACTGTAATATTCATAATAAAATGAGACAATGTCTGAGACTAGCTCCGAAGTCCAAAATGAGCAGGATGCAGAAGAAACAAGATAGGCAGTAAGTTGGTCACTTCTGAAGCAGGGTACTGGTACATGGAAGTCAATTATACTGTTCTTTCTGATTTTGTATATGCTTGAAATTTTCCATATTAAAAATTTTTTTAAATATAAAAACATTTATAAGATTTATTAATTATTCTCAAGGGCATGACCTAGCAATTATTACTGCTATATATCATTATGAACAAGCCTTTAAAAGTCACTTCCTAGAGCCACTTAAAGATCATTTGTAAGAACAATACAGAAAGTGATTGATTACATTGTGGAGATTCCAAATATATCCCCAAGGAACAGGAGGGGAAAAAAACAACTATCATAATGGTATATAAGCAATTACTTGCAACTGGGGTATAACCCAGTGGCACTGTCAAAGAATTCAAAATTTTGAACAATTCAGATGAAAGTAAAAATTTGTTCCAGACAGCTGTCAAATGCCTCAAAAGAAAAAACGGCCTCTCATGGTGAAGATACATTTAAAGAAGGTAAAAACAATTATTTCATGACAAGTGAGGGTGAGAAAGCAGTATTTATAAGTTGATTTTTTTATAATATGTGATTTTATGTCTATGTCACTAAATTAATAAATTATTATGAAAAGAATCAAAGAGAAATTCCACAAATGAAAAATGCAACAAAATTAAGAATCTAACAACAGATTAGCACAGCTAAAAAGAGAATATGAAAACTGGAAAATAAGTCCAAAGAAAATCACCAGAGTGAAACAGAGAGCAAACAGGATGGTACATATAGAAAATCATGTAAGAGGTATATGAGATGGTGAAAAAGACTGACACTCACATAATTAGAGTCCGACAAGAGAAGAGAGAGAATGTGTCCAAATTAGAGAGATTTCCAAAAGAGACCAAAAGGGAAAGAAAAAAGAAAAAAAAGACACTAAGCCACAGATTCAAGAGCTCTAAGATCCCCAGGTAGAATAAATACAAAGGAAACTGTACCTAGGTCTATAATAGTAAAATTGCTTAAAACTCAAGACAAAATGATGTGTGTCAGAAAGAAATCAGAAGTCAGAAAACAACAGAATGATATATCCAGATTGCTGAAATAAAGTATCTACCAACTTTTACTTCCATGCACAGTATGCACAGTAAAAACATAAATATCCTTCAAACTGAAGACAAAATAAGGAAATTAGCAAGAGAATCCATCAGACTCACACTTGAGGAAAGTTCTTCTGGTAGAAGAATATAATCCTCAACAGAAGCACAGACGTGCATGAAGGATGGAATGGCAATAGAAAATATTAAAATGTAGATACATCTAAATGAATAATTTTTGTTTAAAACAATAAAGTTTCTTGGGATTTAACATACAGAGACAATGAAGGGGAGGTTATTTAGCTCAGCAGTAGAGTGCACTGGTTCAATTCCCAGTACCTCTGTTTAAAAAAAAACTAAACAGATAAATAAACCTAAAATTACCTCCCCCTATTAAAAAAATTTTTTTAAATAAAATAGAGAATTAAAATGCACAATAGCACAAAGGCATGAGGATGCTGAAACGGATATATAAAGTAACTGCTTTCCAGAATCGATACAAGCAGTAATTTATATTAGAATTTGATGATCTACAGATGCACACTATCATCCCAGAGCAACCATGGAAAGACTGTATAACCAACAGGCTAATAGAGGCAAAACAACCAATTCATACTATTATTGACTAGTACCTCTGTAAGCGTATATGCTTCTTCAGCCGTGCACTCAGCCTTTGCTGTAGGGTTACTTAATGCAAATATTATAGGCCTTTCATTGATATCAGCCATGGCTTTGATTACATCAGGAGTGAAAAGTCGGCCAGCTCCTGCAACTCCTGTATTAAATAAGGGGGAAAAAAGGAGCTTCATTACAGGTTTCAGCTTCATTACAACATTCTCATCAACAGCATTTCTACAATAGATTTAACCTAACAAAGGCAAAGGTAAACGCCCATTGCAAAGATAAGGTTTTACACTGCTGAGATAACTCTGCAGGAACACAATCTTAAAATCTGAAAAGAAAAACAACAAAATGCTAACATTTTTCACTTAAATATTTATTGTCTACCGCAGACATAGTAAATTGTGGGAAGTAAAAAGAGTAATAAGACTACCTTGTCTCACAGGCACAAAGCTTCAGGTTTGCAAAATGAAATGGTAGTCCTAGGGACTGCACAACAATGTGGACGCACTTAACGCTCACTGCCTAACTGTACACTTACAAGCAGTTATGATGGAAAACTTTATGTTATGCATATTTTACCACAAATAAAAATTTTTTAAAGAAATTTAAAACTTGCATCTCAAATATTAAACTGTTAAAACTCTATGGTACTCATTATAAAATTAAAGAAGTTCAGGAGGGATAAAAGATCTTCTTGACTAAAGCAATCCACTTGCTTGATACAGTTCAGTTTAGTGATCTTTTATTAAGCTCCTACAATGTCTCAGACACTCTGTTAGGCCATTAGGATATAAAAAATGAGTATAATGCCGGCAGCTTATAGTTGAGAGAAAAGTCACAAAGTAAACAGAAAATCAGAAAACTTGTAACAGGGGCCAAGTATGCAGTGTATGGAAGCAGAGCATTAAGGAAGAAAAGTCAGTGGTGGGAATTTGGGGATGACCATGCAGTGCCTCAACTGAGTGTTTATTCAGTTCATCCAATAAGAAGACATTTTTGACTATTAAAATAATTTTTAATTCCATTTTACAAACTGGTATGCAATGAAGAAAAATACTGATCTGGAGACCAGTGTTTCAGTGCTTGCTCTGTCACTCCTAGCTAAATGAAATATTCACAGATCTTGCGCAAATTGCTTAACAGATCTGTGCTTGTTTTTCTCGTGTAAAAAAGGAATTTATAGAGTTTCCTCATGTGGAAGTACGTGTACATATTCTTAGGAATCCTAAGTTCTAAAAGAATTAAACATTTTTTTCTTTTTGTTTCCTTGACCCTCCAGGGACAGAGTCAATTGCCAAGTTCTTAGGTTTCCATAGTGAATTTTGAGAGAAATAGGTTGGACGATCTTTAAGATTATTTCTCACTCTTAAAAAATGGTGAGTTGTAATCAGTGAAGAAGCTAATACAAACGTCTTTTTCCTGACCTTAGAAGTTTACTGTTACAGTAAGTTTACTATTTAACATTCCCTAGGGCTCCTCCAAGAAATAGGCAAAATTACAAGAAAAATTAGATTCAAATCTTACAGCTACAAAGGAAATGAAATAGTACCTCTTTTAAAGACTTTTACAATTTCTGCTGTGAACTTAATGCCAAGTTGCATAGTCTAACGTCAGCTATGCAATGCCTGACTCTTGAAACATATCAAAAGCTTTCAGCTTTGTTGCCAATGAAAATCTTTGAATCTGCATAGGATTTTCTTGGTACAGTCTGTCCAATAACCTTGGTCTTTTTCAGGTTTTGAGCCCACCAGTCAAACCAACTCTAAAAGCAAAGCATGACCAATCACACAGCTTCCAGAAGTTAAAAGTACAAGCAACATCCGTTAACAGGACTTTACACACTGTACCTAAAAGCTATCACATACAACACAGGGAATATAGCCAAGATTTTACAATAACTGTAAATGGAGTATAACTTTTAAAAATTATGGATCACTATACTGTACACCTGTGACATATATAATATTGTACATCAACTATATGACAATTAAAAAAAGCCATCACAGAAAACATCCTATATGCTGAAAGCTAGGTAAAATCTGTCATTTCGTTTTTAGTAATCCTGCATGGAAGTTATGACTGGCAATGCACAGGTAAGTAATGGAGCAACTTTACTTACCAATTATAGCTGAAGGCTTCAGTATATTTACTGCATCTTCAAAAGTATCAGGTATGCTCTCTGGGGCTAAGTGAGCAAATGGTTCCTGATGACTGTCTATTTTAGCTTTCCGTCCCTGAATTTTTAGATAAAATACAGGTTTTTAGTAAATGCTTATGAGGAATAATTGAAAAGATGTCACTATAAGCCACATATTGTTTCTATAATAGGAGTGTCTTTTTGTTTTCATTTACTTTTCTCTTCAACCCATGTTTTCCAATTCTATCTTCATATTGCACATAAACCCAAATATAAAACACAAATCAAGTCAAATCCCATTATAACCAGAAACTTTCTAGTCCCTCTCAAAACTCATTTATGCTGTGAAGTCCTCCTAATTCAAATATGGTACAAAGGCCTAGAATCCCTAACCTGGGCTAGATGTATTTTGGAATTCAAAATTTATTTTAGAAATGTATTATGATAATATCAAAAGTACCCTCCCAATGGGCACTCCACAACTGAACAAACCTTAGGAAGAGTCATACTAAATACAGAAGGTGAACATTAAAATATCCTCTTTAATTTTGCTGATAAGCTCAGGTCTGTCGGATTTGTTACCAAATGAATTTCAGGAAACTCTGGGATTTCAGAGCTTTCAGGATTTAAGAGTTACAGATAGAAATCATGGACTTACACTACCAAGAGTTCAGAAACAAGAGGAAAGAGGAATTCTGGTTCAAGATAGCTTAATGAAGGAACACACCTGTACTCCTCAAATCCCAGGTCAAAAACTTTAAAACTTAAACCCTTAGTAGTGTCGCAAGAGCAGGAGCGAACGGTACCACTGACATACTAGAACAATGAAGAATTTCTCAACAACTTAAAAAACAGACCAAAACAAAACAAAACAAAAAAACAACAAAACAACAACAACAAAAAAAACCAGACTAAAACATGCTGATGCAAAAACCAACCAGACTTAGAAACCCATAACCTTATTTTGGCAAAAAAGACCACCTCCCCTGCAGAGGTAACTTTTTTCATCAGAACTCCAGAATAACCCCAGGTCAGAACCAGCAGGGGCTGGGAAGGGCAGCACACATCACTTGGCTGGAAAGTTAATTACAAGACTGAAATACAGGCTCAGCAGATCAGGTTCTCAAAACACTGGCTTCATATGCTTGCTCCCAGGAAGACCACAGCTCTCCCGTGACAGTTTCAATAGGAAACTCTCAAAGTCTCAATGAGGAGTTCATTGTTTTGGGTCCACAGGAGAGATAGGAAGCTTAAAACTCATCCTAAAAGGAAAATATACCCTGAACTTACAGATGAACAGGGATTCTTACTTGTATTCAAGACTGGACTTGTTCAAATATGATAAATAATCACGAAACATTTGTGAAAACCAACATCACAAAAAGAAGCACCAAACTAACCGTGTACTAGTAAAAATATATATCCCCCCATAGCCTTCCAAGTATAATGTCTTATAATCCTTGCATCTTATATACAAGCAAGTATGGCAGTTACAGCTTTGGAAGGCAGCACAGTTGAAGGATTAAGAGCAGAGGCCTCACCAATTCTCCTTCTAGGTTTATACCCAAGCGAAATGAGAGCAGAGACTTAAACAGATATTGCAGATCAGTGTTCACAGAAGCATTATTCACAATCCCCAAAAGGTGAAAGCAACCCAAATGTCCAGCAACTGATAAGCAAAATGTGATATATCATACACACAATGGAATATTATTCATCCTTATAAAGGGACACATACTACCACATCGACAATCTTGAAAATATTACACAAGGTGACATAAGCCAGAAACAAAAGGACAAATATTGTATGACTCCACTTAGATGAGGTACCTGGAATAGGCGAATTCATAGAGTCAGAAAACAGAACTGAGGTTACCAGGGGCTGGGGGAAGAGGGAACTGGGGAGTTACTGTTTAATGAGCACAGAGTTTCTGTTTGGGATGATGAGATGGTTCTGGAAATAGACAGTGATGATGGTTGCACAACTATGTGAATGTGATTAATGCCATGGAACTTACACTTAAAAATGGTTAAAATGGCAAATTTTATGTATACTTTACCATAATTTTTTTAAAAAGCTTTCATCTGAAAAACAAAACAAAGGGGGAGGGTGTGGCTCGGTGGTAGAGTGCATGCCTAACGTGCATAAGGTCCTGGGCTCAATCCCCAGTACCTCCATCAAAGATGAAAAACAAAACAAAACAAAGAGCACAGGCTTCACAGTCAGGCACTTGGGTGTGAATCCTACTTCCGTTGCCTATAAGCTAATGACCTTGGGAAAATGATCTGACCTTTTAAAACTTCAGTTTCCTCACTTGTAAAATTTCACAGGATTTTTGATAAGATTAAATGAGATAATATCTGCAAAGCCTTTTTTTAAACTGAAGTATAGTTAATTTACAATGTTGTGTTAATTTCAGGTGTACAGCAAGGTGATTCAGTTATACATCTCTCTATTCTTTCTCAGATTCTTTTCCATTATGGGTTATTACAAGATACTGAATATAGTTCCCTGTCCTATACAGTAGGTCCCTGTTTTTTATCTATTTTATACATATAGTGGTGTGTATATGTTAATCCCAAGCTCCTAATTTATCTCCCCCTCCCTTTCCCCCTCTGGTAACCATAAGTTTGTCTTCTCTATCTGTGACTCTATTTCTGTTTTGTAACAAAGTTCATTTGTATCATTTTTTTTTTAGATTCCATATAAGTGATATCATATGATAATTGTCTTTCTCTGTCTGATCGATTTCTTTTAGTATGATAACCTCTAGGTCCATCCATGTTGCTGCAAATGGCATTATTTCATCCTTTTCATGGCTGAGTAGTATTCCACTGCATATATATACCACATCCTCTTTATCCATATTTTGATGGACAAGGTTGCTTACATGTCTTGGCTATTATAAATGGTGCTGCTATGAATACTGAGGTGCATGTATTTTCTCAAATTAGTTCTCTCTGGATATATGCCCAGGAGTGGGATTGCAGGAACATATGGTAACTCTCTTTTTAGTTTTTTAAGCAACTTCCATACTGTCCTCCATAGAGGCTGCACCAATTTACATTGCTAGGAGGATTCCTTTTTCTCCACATCCTATAATACCTGTAAAGTCTTATCACCATGTCTGCTACATTTTAAACTACTTTTAAAAATTATGTTTAAGCATTCAAGACTTTTCACTCACATACTTCTTCATTTTTTTTTTTTTGTACTAATACAACACTGGGACTAATTAAGAAGAAAAGATTTCAGAACTGGACATAAACTTGCTCCAAAAGATGTAAATGACAAGTATTGCTATATCAATATACATGACAAAAATACAACAGGGCTGTGTACTGAATAGGTTCAAACATGAAACAGTTTACCTATATTTTGGTGTGTTACACAGTATAAGATATAAGGTATTTCTTAAGCTACCAAAAATAGCAATCAATGCTAGAAGGCAGGCAGGTCCAAAGGATACAGATTGATCTGGGATAGAAGCTCTTTATTATCCATGAATTGACTTTAGCAATGTGTGCCTTTTTTTCTGGGGAAACTGTCCAAAGAGTTCTATTAGATTGCTACAGGGGATTATGATCTCCAAAGGGTTAAAGAATTTCTGCTCAAATATCAGATGTCCTGCTAACAATTAGAAACTTCGAGTTCCCATTAAAAACCACTGGGCTTTAAAAGGGTCAAGAGTCAGAGAACAAAGCAAGAAAGAACAAGTCTGGTGCCAATATAGAGACTATGACTAGAATGTGAAACAAGGCTGTTTATAAATGACAAAAGTTTGAGACTGGAGGATTTCTGTTGAGAACACTAGAAAGGTCCCCAAATCATACAATTTGGATAGTCCAGTGAGATACAAGATCTTAAGAAGTGATAATATTAGAAAAAAAAAAACCTAAAAATATCATTATAAACACATTCTTCTGCTTCTCTAAGTTTTAAATACCTTACCTTGAGGGAGGGTATAGCTCAGTGGTGCGGCACATGCTTAGCATGCATGAGGTTCTGGGTTCAATCCCTAGTACCCCTGTTAAAAATCAAATAAATAAATGAACCTAATCTCCCCCCCCCAAAAAAATTTAAAATACTTTACCTTAAATAATAAACCAAACTTGTCAACCATCCAAATTTTCTTTTGTGCCTCTTCTTCTGAGAGGCCATTTTCTACCATAGCCATAACTATAAGATTTGCAATTCCAAGTGCAGCCTGTCCAACAGAACATACATTTAAAAAACAAAGACTACAGTATGATGCAATGCTAAGTTACTTCATTTATGACTATTATATGCTATGAGGAACACTGGGTCTATTCTTCCCTTACAAACCACACAAAACACGATTCTTTGTGATATTCTTTCCAAACATACTTTAAATTATCTACTTCACAACTGAGATCTTGAATTTAATACCCTCTATCCCAACCAAATTATAAGTTCATTACACCTCATTTTCCAATTCTAAAGGAGAGTGTTGGTTTTAAATCCTAAAAGCTTATAGAAACTTACCTCTCCTGCTCCAAGAAATAAGATTTTGTGTTCTGAGATCGATTTACCAATAACTTTTTGTGCTGCAAGCAGACCTGCTAGGGCTACTGCAGCTGTTCCTATAAGAAAAATAAAAAATTTTAAAGTAAAAAAGTGGGTATATTAAAAATAATTTAAAGTAGGAATAAAAAATCTAAGGTTTTCTTTTTGCTTTACCTTGAATATCATCATTGAAGGTACAATATTTTTCTCGGTATTTTCTCAAGAACCTGAATGCATTATGATTTCCGAAGTCTTCAAACTGAATAAGTGTGTTCTGTCCATATCTAAAAACAGCAAAACCCATAATCGTTTCAAACAGCTTTCCTGTCTAATACTCCTTATGATCACATTGAAAAACAATGTACTATGTTAGTTCATTTAAGGACATCTGGCAATTTTCAGAGTCTGTGAAAGCCTAGACTCAAAATGTAGAAATCAATTACTCATTCAGAAAAATTTACGGGATGCTTAAAATGAATGTGGCACCTTGATGGACCTATGGGATATTAATCTACAACTATCTCCAAGTGTCTAGGAGGGTGCCCAGCACATATAAGCACAAAATAACTTCCTAAAAAGGAAGAGATTTTTGTCTGAGTCTCAAAAAGTATGTATTTTATATGTGTATTTTCATTACATTCACAGTTAAACTGTAACACAGGAAACCATACATTAAATAACAGGTTAAAAACTAATTGCTGTGTGAGTTCACTGGCACTGAGAAAAAGATATCAATCATCTGGGCAAGGTGAAGTTAAGGGGAGACTTGAAAGGAGATGGAACTTAACTTGGGCCCTAAAAGAACAACAAAAAGTGAAAGCAGGACAAAGAAAAACAAGATTTATTTTACTGACCTTGAATTTTCAACAGTCTAGCTATTTATCTCAGGGCTTATATGAAAGGATAAAGGAAAAGGTAGTTTAGGTAGGTTGAAGCCAGACAAGGGGGGATCTTGACGGAAAAATCTGGGAATGGGGACTTTCTGTATCCGATGTAAAATCACTGAAGCCTTTAGAGAAGGAAAGACTTCATCTAAGACTCCCTCTATGAAGGATAAGCCTGTCAGTGATGTGTAGCACCTACCAGCATGAGGAGAGATGGGAAAGACAAGAGAAACAGCAATGAAGCTACTACGAGCGAGGACAAGAAGATCTGAAGCAGAAGCCACAGGAAGTAAAAGGGACAATTAGGCGAAATTAGAATGAAGGAAGAGAACTTGATGAGGACCTCCTGGAAAGTAAGGGAAATGTTGCTAAAATGCCAAGGCAGCCTGGATGACTAAGAAGATACTACCTGATTGTCCAAGGGAGGCAAATTAGGAGAAGGGGAGGAGACAGCAATTTCTGGGACGATGAAAAGTTTAGTTTTAGATACATCAACGTTGACTCTGAAAAGGAGTTGATTTTTTACAAACTTCCAAGTACTAGTAATCTAAAAGGTAGGGCAGAGCTAGATCACAAAAAGAGTTTGGACTTCACCCTATGGCAATAGAAAACTGCTGATAGATTTCAAGCAAAAGAATGATAAAATGAAGTGCATGTTTTAAAAAGGCTTATCTGGTTGTGCGGAGGATATGGAATGGTGGGGAGAGAAACTGGAGGAAGGTTCTGAAGAATCCAAGAGAGATAAGGATGTGCAGAAAGCCTGTGGCAATGCAAAAGAGAAGATATATTTCTGAGGCATTTAAGGGGCAGTACCAAACTGGATGTGAGGGATGAATGACACTATATGGGGTTGATGGAGGAGGAGGAAGAATCAAAGATTAAACCAAAATCAAAGGTTTGGCAATAGGGTTCATGTTAATGGCCATTAATAGAGGCTGGATATACAGAAGACAGGCAGTTTAGAAAGGGAAGAGTTGTTTTGGACATGAATAAGAAGGAGCAACAAAATGTCGAGTGGAGGATTCAGCTGTTGGAATTGTAAGCCTCACTGGCGGTCGGGGGGACTACAGAGATGGGTTTTCATGGAGTCACATGCATAAAGGTTATAGCTTACATGACTCAAAGAGAAGAGAACTATGTACTTATCCACATTTAATAGAAAAGAGCAAGAAGCAGCAGTGGAGATGGCGAAGGAAAGAAAATCAGTGGGACAAAGACCAAGTTAGGAGAGCCTTGCAGTGGTCTCAAAGAGAGAATTTCAAGGATGGGGAAGTGGTAAACCTGGTCAGATGCTGCAGAGAGGAGGAGAGAGAAGACCACATGGCCAGCAAATTTAACATATGAAAGCTGCACGAGAACTTCTCTGGAATGGTGGAGGGAGCCTGGATGCCAAGGGCTGAAAGAACTACAGTGAGGGTAATTTAGGAGCAGTGTGTGAAGACTTCAAGATTTCAGGGTGCTCAAGATGTCAGATAACTCAGGAAAGCAAGGCAGGGCATAAAGGGTATCATCACGTCTCAGCACATCTCATCAGGCAGGAAGGAACCAAAGTTCTCAAACATTTAATCTCCTTCTATCTTTATCGTCACAGGAGACAAAGGAAAGCAAAACTGTGGTTCTTTTGTTTTTTAATCAAAGATGCTTTCATATATTAAAACATTAAAAAAAAATACCTGTCAGTAATGGCCTTCATAAATTCATCAATTAGATCATCATAACGTTGTGATCGATCTCGTTTCTGATATAAGCCCATGTAAAATGGATCTTTTAAGAGTGCCTATAAAACAGACCAAACGTAAAAATAAAAGTATTTTGTTACATAACCAGTTTAAATATATTCTATGAATCAAAAATTGTTAAATAAAAATATTACTAATTTTTTAAACTAATTCTTCAAAAAACTTTTAATAAATAGGTTTAATTTACTATTTGTATAAATAGTAAAAGGAGTTTAAGACAAAGGCTAATATCTAATCACAGAATTTTCTCTTCTTATATTATCTTCAAAAGAAGAATGTGATAAAGCTTTTTTTTTTTTTTTACTATGGGAGAAGGATCAAAGGGGGGAAATGATTTTACTCACTGGATTATCAGTTCCTACATCAATACACACAGGCAGGCATCTATCAGGCCGTATTCCCGCACAAGCTGTGTACAAACAAAGTTTTCCTACTGGAATTCCCATTCCATAGACACCCAGATCTCCAAGACCCAGAATTCTCTCTCCATCAGTCACCACAACAGCCTTAATCACAAAAGATATATAAATTAAAGGTTGTCCAAAATGGAGCACTAAAGAAAAGCATTTTTAAAAAGACTGTCTTCACCACAAAATAGCACGTATTATATTATTCCATTCACATGAATACGTAAATCTACAGAGAAAGAAAGTAAATTAGTGGTTAACTAGGGCTGGGGGAGGGGGTGTGACTACTAATGCATACAGGGTTTTGGGGGGGAATGGGGGGGCCATGATGAAAATGTTCTAAATTATGATGGTTGCACAACTCCGTGAATATACTATAAATGGCTGAAATTACATTTTAAGCAGGTGAACTGCATTGTATGTGAATTTTATCTCAGAAAAGCTACTATTAAAAACAAAACAAAAGAATACAAAAATAAGATTCTCTTCACATATTTTCAGTCTCACTTTTAAAAACAAAATTGTTTCTTAACTAACTTTCAAAGTAAACCAACCAAGCACACTTAAGATTCTAGCATTTCTAGAATCTAGATTTAAAAAGGAGAAGTAACTCGATTTGAATTTCCTCTGTGTTCAGTTTCGGAACAGAATGCTTCCGACTGAATATGTTCACCATGACTGAATAGGGGAGAGGTGAACACCCTTCTAACAGAGGTTAACCATAAGAGAAAATGAAAGAGTTTAGAAATAATATGCTACTCCAACAGTATCTGAAGCCAAGCAAGAAAAACCTTAGCAATGGTGAAAAAAAAATCTAGAATAAAAAATACACCTACCTACAAGGTTTTAAGAGGATACTGTGAGTTTAATTTTACGACCAAATTTTCTCTAGATTAGAACTAATAATTCACCAAAAGTCATTTTGGTGAGTATGATACATAATAAAGGCAAGAAAGACTACTGCCTGTAATAAACACTAAAGCCTACCAAAAGATCTTAAGCCATTAGTTTTTATTCTATGAAAGACAGCCAGATTGACAAATGTTTATATTTGCTAAATTTGAAACGCTAAGCGTTTTATATTTGCTTAAGGATCTGAATCTACCTTGGATTTATAAGAAAAGCAGCATAATGAATCCTCCCCATCACCCACCAGAATAAAAGTTCTTCTGGCATTTTAATGTATTTCCTTTACCTAGAATACTACTAGTTGACACAGAAAAGAAATATAGAGAAGGCAGGACACACCAGTGGTACTGAAGTGAGCAGGCTCACCTTACCAGCTCCATTTCTTTCCCAGGCCAAACTCTGCACCAATAACCCATTTTGTAATTATTAGTATCATGATTTACTCAGAGCACTAAATCTGCATGTATGTAAGTGCGAAATAAATCAGAGCAACAAAGAAAAAAACCATTCTTGAAATTTAGAGTTAACTTACATAGAAAGAAAAAAAAAACATTGTGAAAGGAAGGTTGTGCTATTAGTACCTTAACATGATTTTCTGGCCAGTTATCCACAATTGATCTAACATGACCTCTGTCTGAGATTGAAATAAATAATCCCCTGCAACAGAACAAAAACACCTTTGCATTTCACAACAGTTTTTTTGTTTTTTTCCGAAGTTTTTGTTCATAGTTGGAATATTTAGATATTTTAATGAAACATCAAGACACAGTGTAATTTCCACGCAGATTTAGCTAAGTCACACTGGTTTATTTTCAAATATTTTCAACCACTTCAAACTGAATTAATTGCATTGCTCACAGAGTAGCTGCAACAAAGATTTTTATTAAATGATGTGATCATTTTATCCAAGAAGAAATGTATTCACACTTCTTGTTCAAATAAACTCAATGCACCTCCAGTAAAAAGCAATATAAAGATAAACCACCAATGCTGGAGAGCATGCTAAGGCTAAGTAGACTGTTAAAACTCACTGAAACTGAAAAATTGAAATCTGAAGGAGCAGGAGGCGAGAGAAGAAAACTATAGTAATTTTACATAACAGATATACTCCTGAAGCATTAGGAAAATGTGAAAAGTTATTTTAAGCACAGTATATTGTTATCCAATTGAGGTAAGTAATCCAGATTTCAAAAAAGGAAGAAAGGAAGGAAGGGAGAGAGAAAAGAGAAACAGAGGTTCTAGAAGGCAGGTCAGATAGAGATGAGGGCCAACAGGCACCCAGGGCCTTCACACTGATTCTTATACTTAATTTTCTCATTGGTATCTTAACTTTGGCATTACTCTTCTAAATCAGTTTAAACAGTTTATCAACCAGAGTTGTGTATCAGAATCCGATGAGCTTTTAAAAAATGCCAGGGTCCTACCCCCAGAGATTCTGATTTAACCAGCCTAAAGCTTGGATCAATTAACCAACCAAGACTTACTGACCATCCTCTACATAAAAACACAAAACAAAAAACCACTGCATAAAAGATACACAGCATCTGCCCTCACCCAAATGCTCTTTATGTTTCATGTGCGTTCTCAACTCGGTGCACATCAGAATCACAGCAGGAGCTTTTATGAAACAGCACCACCTGGGCCCAAGTCTGGTCTAGGAGTCAAAATCTCTGTGGCTGGGGCCCAGGCATCAGTGTCTTTTTGTTTCCCTTTGTCCTTTAGTCTAGATTGAGAAACACTATTCTGAGTGAAAAAGAAACTACAAAACAGCTAGACAGCTGGGTTAAGTCGCAGAAATGTTTAGCCACATTAACTGATGGCAGCACACAGGGCAGAACAATGTTCTCAAAGTGTCTTCCAGGGAATACCTGCAACACCATCACCGACGGTGTTCATTAAAATCCGGACCTCCACACCTTTCTCTTTTTCATCAGAATCTTGGGAACAGGAAGGAGAGGAAAGTTGGCAAGGATCAACATTTTAAGTAAGTTCCACAGATGTTTCATATGCACATTACAGTTTGAAAGCCACTAGACTAGATGGGAGGAGACTGAAGATAAATGCTACCGCACGGTGTTGGAATTTCTACGTTTGTATCAGTACGTAAGCAGGACATAGGAAAGATATGAGAATTGTGGAAAATGATAACAGGTTAGAGGAACCAGACAAGAGAACTCAAACTCAGTAAAAATAGCATTTCTATAACACTTATAAGTTTACAAAGAACCATCACATCAGTTTCCTCATCGGACCTTCTCGGCAGATCTTTGAAAGGTACCGGTATCCCTACTTTATGATAAACAGATTCAGAGGGATCAAGTTAACCTATTCAAAGACTTGAGTCAATGTTCATCCCAGTACCCTTTCCACTTAAAATATCTAGAGGTGCTAGAACTACTTGAAATTAAAATTTGTGAAAGTTCATAAAAAAAGAACAAACAAAAGAAACTAAAGCTGATAAAAAATGAGAATCAATCTCTTAATTGGCCAGATTGTCAAAAACGTTTATGACTATTTTGGAGAACATGCCACCAGAATTAAGAATACCTCTTTTTAATTTCTGGTATCAAAATGCACAATTCCTCTAACAATCATAATAATTTAAATAAGGTTAGGAATAAATGATGCTATTTCCACAAAATAAAAGATATGAACATGTTAGCTTTTTATTAATCCCTTTTCATCCAAATTAAGCTTTTGCGTGAGGTGGGAAATGTGGTTGAGATAAGACTGCAGCACATAAAACAGAAATGTAATGGGTGTTACGGAGTGATGTTTCTCTTACACTATAGTCATTTGCAAATATATTTTTTAAAATAAGCCTTACTTAGGTCTTCTAAAGATGTGTCCATACTGGGTGCAGGCAAGACCCACTGTTGGTGTATATACAATGGGCATCAGACTTTCGATGTCATCTTGCAGTACTCTGTAAAACAGCTTCTCATTTCTTTCCTGTATTCCCATCAGATAGATGTATCTGAAATTAAGCACAGAAAATAATGTCTACATCAGCCAGCATTACACAAGATTTTGGCCTTTGAAATTAAATCTAACCATCTAAAATTAGGACTCCCTCCCGCTTGAAAACAAAACCCTAAATTATCATTATGTAACATCCAGGACTAAAACTTAACAAAAATAAAAATGTGTTTAAATGGCAGATGATGAATAGAATAATAACAGAAGCAACAGTTAACATTCATTGAGCCCTTACTGGGAGGTCAGGCTCTGTACCAGGCACCGGAAATGCAAAAACTACCATGAGGCCCCCACCTTAAAGGAGCTAATCTTCAAGGTGACTGACAAGTAAGGAAACAAAATAAAGTGGTATTCGTTCAAATATTTACTAAATACTAACTACGTGCCAGGCACTATTCTGAACTCTGGGGATGCAAGAAATGACCTCTGTCCTCATGGAGTTTGTAACATGGGAGGCTTACAGGCATTATAAGGTCTGTATGGAGCACAACAGTAGCACATAGGAGGCAATATTCAATTCATACAAATATACAAATAACAGCTTTTAAAGAATAAAGTTTAGAAAACAGGGAAATGTTGGCTTGAAAAACCAGCAATCATCTTGAATAAAATATGCCTAAAACAGACTCACTGTCTTTCCCCCGCCCTTGTTTCTCCTCCTGCTACCACTTGACCAAATGGAAATTGCAGGGTCCACTCCTGATTTCTTCCTCTCCCACCCGCCCCCACCCCAATCTAATAAGTCAGCAAGTCCTACAGGATGTACCTGCTAAATAGCCTTCAAACATCTGTTTCCTCCCTCCATCCCCACCCAGTCCAAGCCACCATCATTTCTCCACCTGAGCTACCTAAAGAACTTTCTAACTAGTCTTTATACACACGATTTTGCTCTTTTGCTCCAATCTAGTCTTCTCTTTAAAACATATCTATTTCTCTTCTCCTTGAATGGCTTCCAAACACCAGTTTAAGAGGCTCAAGCTTCTGCAGTAGTTAACTAGACCCTTGCCTACTCTCCAGCCTCAGCTTCATACTGAACTTACTCCAGTTCCTCAAATGCACCGTATCTCTTACCTTGGAGTCGCTACTTAGGGCGATGCACCCTTTGCCTAGAACAGCCTAGAACAGGCATGGTCCTATACTCACGCTCTTCGAATGCAGCTCAGGTGGCACACTCTCTGGGGTCCTTTTCTGCCCACTCTCCTCCCCTCCGCCATCAGACATATATACACGTTAGATTTTCCCGTCTTCAGGGCCCATAATACCCGACTCCCTCTTCTGTAACTCTCACTCCACTTCTTGACTTTCCGTCTTTCTTCCATGGTAACATGACTTAGCGACTATCACATTGTATACTTCTATGTTTCCAAGAACTAGCAAAGTACATGGAATTTAGCTGGCGTGCATACATGTGGTGAATAAATGAGAAGTGATTCCATCTAGAAGAGGAATAATATTTTCTATATAGTTACCATGATCAGAAATAATATCAACAGGAAGAAATTAAAGGGAAGGCGATTTTGCCTCAGTCTAGGAAGAAAACTAACAGTTGGGTTAAGACTTAATAGCTTTGAGAAGTAGATAGCAGAATGTTAAGAACGGATGACCTATCAGGCACGTGAGAGGGAAGCTGTGCGATTCCTGGACTCCCTCACATCATCAATTACACCTTCATTTCACCTTGGTCACTCTTCTGAGTGCCTCACATTGGGCCTTGCTGTCCTCACCCAGGATTCTGACAGCTCAGATATTCTGAATGCCATTATTTCACAGCTGATCACAATCCTCTACCCTTTGGCTAGCTCTACCACCACTCGATGCTCTTCAGATCTCTAGGTCCTTGAAGGCTTCCTTTTCTCCCATTCTATTAGCATCCTTCTGGCTCCTCTTCTTTCCCCTTTCTGGGTCCCATGATCAAGTCTCTCACTCTGAACAAATCTCTCACCATCATTACCACTTAGGAAGCTTCATATATCCTTACCACTGCACTGCCCTTCCACCGTGTCTGCCTTTCCCCTCTGTGAACTTCCTGAAGGCAAGGGCTGCAAGTTTTCATTTTTGCAGTTCCAGAGCTTACAACGACACCTGGCACATAACAGCCAAGAATGAACATTAGCTGAATGAACTGACGTAGCATCTTTGTCAGCCCAGCAAACCCCAAATCTGAATCAGTGTTACATTTTACCTTTCCTGTGGAAAAGCAGCACTGCTGAGCAGAGTGGCATCAATACAAACAAGATTAAGCCACTAAGCCTTCAGGAACTACTCTCGGCCCTTTAACCTGTCCTTGTTCACCTTATGGCTAAGTGGCTCTTCTAAGCATCCCTCACTCTCCTCTACCAACTGTGTTCAACCTTGGCCCTTCTAAATCTTAGCCAAGGCCTCTACATTCTAGATCATAAAGAACATCAGGGTCTTCAGGTGGACTTCTGTGACATCACACAACCTCCACTCCATCACCTGTACACTTTATCCTTATTTATACATATATTTCTCTTCTTTGCTCTCACCTCAGAGAATGAGCTGTTTCTTTCTTTTCTTGTTCACAGCCAGCCTCTTTACCTCTGCACTTGACCCTATGCCCTCTTCCTTCCTCTGGGGCCTTCTTCTATCAATCATCCTTTCTCCTGGGGAAATTCCTCACAGCTATGAGTGTGCTCAATCTCCGTGCAGCCCGGATTACCCCCCTTAAACCCAAGTCCTGCTTTACTTATTGCTCAGTGTCTTCCCTCCCCCTCTTACCTAAACTTCTTGAAAGTGTGTATTTCCTTCCCCTCGTTTCTCAATCTATTGCGATCTCCCTTTTGCCCCATCATGTCAAAGAAACCACTCTCCCTAGTCACCAATATCCAATAACCTCCTATATTTTACAAACCCAATAAATATTTTTAATCCTGTTGTCAGATTGATCCCTCTACCCAGAATACCTTGCCCTTCTTTCTCATTCTGCCTGCTCCCTGTAACATATTGTTTCAAATTCAGCTCAGGCATCACTTCCTCCAGGAAGTGACTCTCCCCGCACTGAGCCAGGCGCCCTTCTTCCTACTTTCAGAATGTACTCTGCATATCCCTTCTTCTCACTGTCCTGCACACTGCAGTACAGAGTACCATGACAGTCACAGGTTAACTATCTACTGATGAGCTCCTAAAGGCATGTGGTGTGTTACTGGGGTGGCCATACATTCTTGTTTGCCTAGGACAGTTTCAGTTACTCCTTTTTCACTCCCCAAAGTGTCCTGGATTGGATGATATATTACATGGTCACCACCTCTTACCCACTGTATATCCTCAGTGGCCAGTACAACGGCACACACAAAGTAGGCGGTCAATAAAAGTTGCTGAACAGAATGGGTGCAAATGAGATGATAGCCTCTGCTTCTAACATTCTATTAAAACCTGAAATGCTGTGATTTTAAATAGACACAAAATTGATTTCTGCTAAAGTTTACAATAGTGAAAACAAGAGAAGTATTCACTGAAGTGAAGGAAACATAATCATGAAAAGTCAACTGAGTAAAACAAACTTTGTTACAGGACTGTCTATTTCTCATGCATAATAATCCTAATACTGTCAATTTTTCTGACCAGAACGTCCATTTAAAAAACTAAACATCGAATCAACTCTTACTTTTCCAAAGGGCCATTCAACTTTTTCACGTTTTTGTGGAATCGTAAGGCTTGAATATCTTGCGTCTCTATTTTGGGAGGCAGCAGTCCCTGAAGACCGAGCATCTGCCGCTCCTGCAACGTAAAGGCCATGCCCTAAAAAGGACAAGAAGAGGGTCAGGAATGATTACTTACTGGGGTGGCAACGGTGCTGGCCCACCAACTGCAATTTAAATGTACACTTGAAAAAAAGACATCAATGGTACCATTTTTGCCCAAACTTTCAAAAATTTTTAAGATTAATCACATCTAGTATCGGTGAGGGTAGTAAAAGAATTACTCTCTCATACCATTGCTCAGAGTATAAACTGCTTTAGGTTTTTTGAAAGAAAATTTTAAATTGTTCTTAAATTTCTTAATGCACAAACTATTTTTTAAATTGAAGTATAGTTCATTTACGATATTATACTAGTTTCAGGTGTACAATTTACTGATTCAATATCTTTATAGATTTTACTTCACTCAAAATTATTATAAAGTAATGGCTGTATTTCCCTGTGCTGTACAATAGATCCTTGTAGCTTATTTTATACATGGTAGTTTGTTAATCTCCTACCCCTATCTTGCTCCCCCCATTCCCCCTCCCCACTGGTAACCATTAGGCTTGTTCTCTGTATCTGTGAGTCTGTTTTTATTTTGCTATATTCATTCATTTTATTTTTAAGATTCCACATATAAGTGATATTACATAGTCCATGTCTTTGTCTAACTTATTTCACTAAGCATAATGGTGAAATATGTTAGACACTAAGTACATTGTTGCATCTACATTGTTGCAAATGGCAGAACTTCATTCTTTTTTATGGCTGAGTAATATTCCATTATATATACACACATTATGTGTTCTTTATCCATTCATCTGTTGATGGACACTTAGGTCACTTCCATATCTTGAAAGCACATACTTCAGAATAAAGCAATCTACTTCTAGCGAGTCATCCTAGAGAAATATTCATATTAAAGAGGCATATACAAAGAGATTCATTGTAGCACTGTTTCTAGTTCTCTTGCCCTTTAACTAACTAGTTAAAAGTCCATCAATTATGGAAGAGTTACAGAACCTACAGTATTTCCAAACAAACAGTTAAACACATATCTGTGTGCAGGAGAAAGATCTTCCAGATACACAGTTAGGGAAAAAACGTCAAATGAAAACACACATACCAAAACTTACAGGACACAGTGAAAGGAATGCTAAGAAGGAAATTTGCACCTGTAAATGCCCATTTTAAAAAAGCAGAACAATCTTAAGTCAATTATCTAATCTTCCACCTTAAGGAACTAGGGGGAACAAAAGGACAAACTAAAACTGCAGCTAAAAAGAAGGAAATAAAAAAGATTAAAAATAAAATAAATATAATAGAAAGAAAAACAACTGAAAAATTAAAAAATCAAACTGAAAGTTGGTTTTTTGAGTTGGTTCTTTGAAAGGACCTAAAAACTGACAAACCTTTAACTAGAATGAAAAATAGGGAGAAGACTCAAATCACTAAATCCTTTGTGACGTGTGTTTCTTCTTATAAGATTTTATCTATGGCTGGGAAACATAAAGGGGTAAAAATTCTATATTTTTATATACTTTTAAATCAACTGCGCTTTACCTATCCTATTGCCAAAGATAAATGAGTTGGCTACACAAGGTTTCACTGCCTATCTCCTATTTAGATTTAAGAAATGCTTGGGGGAGGATATAGCTCAAGTGGTAGAGCACATGCTTAGCATGCATGAGGTCCTGGGTTCAATTCCCAGTACCTCTTCTAAAAATAAACAAGTAAACCTAATTACCTCCCCCTGCCAAAAAAAAAAAGAATTTTTTTAAAAATTAGATTTAAAGGACACCCAAAAGCATTTTGTTTATCATGTACAATAGAAATTAAAATGATTATTAAATAATTTCATGTAGTAAGCATTTATGTTAATAGTTGATAAAATTCTCAAATTTGCTAGCCTGGTGTTAGTAAGTAAAGACAACACTTTAACATGGATGCCCTGATGAGTCCTTTAACAGCAGAAACAACCTTCCTCCACCTGTCCTTCTCCTACTCAATGCCACTTGTTCCACCAGATCTGTCGTCTTCTCATCTATGCCACAGCAATGCCCTCCCAATTGACACAGAAGTGTACCTCCTTCTGCAGATCCTGAGCTATTTCCATTAGACACAAGCCATATCTCCACTTAAGTCAATCTTGATAAAAATCCCTTAGCCAGACTCTTCAATGTGCAAGTAAGCATACTAGGGGGAAATAAAAGCCCCCTTCCATTTCATTGCCTCAAGAGCATTAGGATAATCTGTCAGGGTTAGGAAATTACCAAGCACTGTTTATAAAAATGACAATATGACCAGTGACTAATGATTTATAATGCCAAAACTGGAAACACTGTACAGCAGCAGGGTCAAGGCTAACTCAGTGCTGAAACATCACTGAAGGGAGTAAGTCACATTTACAGTGCCTAAAGTAGCTTCAAACTTTTCTTCTCTACTGCAGTCGAGATGTAGAAATTGGGATCCAAAGAGGTTCTATCTATATGGAGAGTTACACAAACAGTAATGGGTTGAGTCGGGACCCTCATCAGTCTCTGACTCAGTAAACAGATTCCAAATTTATCTACTGGACTATTACACAGCCATATATCATAAGGCTTATGAAACATCATGGAGATTACTTATAACATACACTTCCCAGTGGTAAAATGACTGTATACTACAATCTTAAAAGTAAATACTGTGTACTTCTAAGAGGATCGTGGCAAAATAAAAGATAATGAATTGGGGTGGTAGAAATGTGATTTTTCTTCATTAGTCACAATATTATTTATATAAATAAGAAGAATCACAAGGAAAATTTGAATTTAGCTATTAGAAAACTAGCGAGGGGAAGTTAAAATCAAAACAAATGAACTATCAAGAGCCCTCACAGATCTGAGAACCATAAAACCAGAGCTCCAGATACAAACTAGGAAGTGAAACCTTCCTAGAGGAAAGGATGCAGAGCTGAGTTTCAAAAAAACTTCTTAGAAAAGTTAGCGAAATGAGCATGGGGAGAAAAGGAGAAATCCAGTCTCATACTTGTACCGTCTTGTAATGTTTCAAAATGCTATTACTTACATTACTTAAGTGAGAAAATTCAGATCCAGGGAAGGTAAGTGATTTCCCAAAGTTTCATGGCTAGTATACTGCAGAGTTCAAATCAGCCTCTAAACTCCTACTCAGAATCCAGCATAAAGGTGTTGAATCCTTTCAAGTATAAGTACTCAGAAAAAAATCCATAAAGAATTTCATATTCATACCAGAATAGGCAAATCCATAGGAAGGAAAAAACAAATTCATGGTTGCCAGGGGCTGAGGAAGAGAAGGGGAGATTGGTGGGTGACTGCTAATGAATACTGAGTTTCCATTTCAGGTGATGAAAAGTTCTGGCACCAGGCAGTGGTGATGGATGCACAACACTGAATGTACTTAATGTCAACGAACTGCACACCTTTAAATGGTTAAAACTGTAAATTGTAGTCTACAAACAATAAATGCTGGAGAGGGTGCGGAGAAAAAGGAACCCTCTTACACCGCTGGTAGGAATGTGAACTGGTGCAGCTAATGTGAAGGGCAGTATGGAGGTTCCTTAAAAAACTAAAAATAGAGTTACCACATGATCCAGCAATCCCACTCCTGGGCATATATCCAGAGAAAAACATAATTCAAAAAGACACATGCACCCCAGTGTTCACAGCTGCAATATTTACAACAGCCAAGATACAGAAAAAACCCAAATGTCCATCAACAGATGACTGGATAAAGAAGATGTGGTATATATATACAATGGAATACTACTCAGCCATAAAAAAGAATAAAATAATGCCATTTGCAGCAACATAGATGGACCTGGAAATCATCATTCTAAGTGAAGTAAGCCAGAAAGAGAAAGAAAAGTGGCATATATCACTTATATGTGGACTCTAAAAAAAAGAAGGACACAAATGAACTTATCTACAAAGCAGAAACAGACTCATAAAGAACAGATTTATGGTTACCAAGGGGTAAAGAGAGTAGGAAGGGATAAATTGGTAATTTGAAAATTGTACCCTTTGGGGAGTGATGGAAATGTTAGCTATCTTGATTGTGGTGGTGGTGTGGTGTCCAAGGGTGTAAACATCTATCAAAATTTTTCAAAATGTACATCTGAAATGTGTGTAGTTTACTGTAAAGAAAGTATATACCATTATAAAGGTGTTAAAAAAAATGGTAAATTGCACATTACGTTTACTTTACCATAGTAAGTTTTATAGACATAAATAACAGATATACATTCAAAAAGATTAAGAATTCAGTACTGCCTTTAATAACTATTTTATTAATTACAGCACAAATACTCTTAAAACAGTACTTATAAATATGCGAAAAATTATTTAGTCAATAATGTTTGAAACACAAACCTGATTTCTTTACATGGCAAATCCCCAAGGAGTTCATGCATAACTCTCAAATTGGAAATTACTAGTCTGTGTTCCTTCTTAAACAAACACACACATCAAAAAAACTCTCCCTAATGCTTAAGGGAATTCCAGAAGTGATCCTTCAATGAGGTAACCATACAGATGCTACCCAACCTTAGAGATTTCAGAAGGCCAGACGCTAGATTTTATATTCTTTACAGAAGTACTATAATGCATTTAGACTATTCTTCTCTTTCAACTTCATCTGCCACTTAATGAAGTTTATAAACCATAACCCCTCAAAGTACATTTTAAATAGCTTCTATAAAGACAAAAATAAAACCAACATATTTATCAAATGTTTACTAACCATGGCATTGTAAAAGATACAAAACATTTAAAACAGTCCCTGCCCAAAAGGAACCTGAAGTATAGTTTAAAAATATAAATTCATAAAGACGTAAATAGTATCATTTCAATGACAGCTTAAGACATGAAAAGATGCACAAACCAATGGATATTGATTACTTGCCATAAAAACAAGAAGATATATACTGCTATAGGGTTTCAGAGAGGGAGGGGTTATTCTAGTCTATGATAGTGTGAAAAGACTCTACAGGAGAACTCGATTTTGAATGAGCTGCTTCTTGAAGAGCAAGCAAGATTTGGGGAGGTGAGGTAAAAACAAGAGAGGGTTAGAATATCCCTCAATAAGCTTCATATCAATAACTGCTTGCTGAACTCTTATTCTGTGCCAGGTATCAACAATGCAAAGATAAAGTGATCTGTGTGCTCCCTGGTCAAATTTTCCTTTGTAGGTCAAACGTATCATGTTACACAATTATTCCACCCCTCCCCATTATGGGAAACAGATGGGATTGGGGAATTTTTTGATGACTGTTGTTTTAAAATAAATCACACCTTAATCTGAATGCACCTTTCCCAAAAAGTAAATTCATATATTACAATAAACCCAATTTAAACTCTTACAAGCTTCCACTAAGAAATCTTCAGAATTGTATTTACTTACTATTTAATATGGCCACAAAAAAATACAGAAGAACTTGCCCACTGAACCCAGTTTGGATAAGGAATAAAGGCAAGACAAGACCTCTAGTACTGCCCATCACTTCTGCCCCAAGAGTAAAAAAAGGGTCAGAGGTCTCTCCTTTGAATCAGCAGTGTCATTAATGGGCAAAATCATTTGTGTGCAATGATTTGTGCCCAGAAAGCTGGGTGAAGGTGGGGTGTGGGTGGACATTAGATAAAATTTAATTTTACAATGTGACCCCATCTTCCAAAGACTCAACTGATTGGTCCAGGATAAGTACCTGACTTGAGCTGAGTACATTTAAATATAACAAATCTGGCTGGAAGTTCTGGCCAATCTGTTATTCTGGGAATTTTTTTTTTTTTTTTTTTTTTAGCTAGAAATAGAAAAATAAAGTCAATCCTTTTTGGGTAGCAGAAATTGTTGAGGGTGAAATCTGGGAGGTATAAAACAGCCATGATTCTTGCAGTGTGGAGAAAAGTTCATGCAGAAAAAACAAATACTTCTGAATAGTTTTAGAATAAAGATACAAAATACAAAACTTTCATATTTTATCAATCTAAAATACAACAAACCTTCACCAGGAAGAGAGAAAATGCATGTGAGTATTAATGTCACTAACCTTGTTTGTTCTTGGGTTCAACATAAGTGGCTTGCCTTTCTCTCTTAGGTGCAAATGACGACATGCCAGCGTACAAGAAGTGGCAACTACTCGAAACCTGGACAACATCTTTCCTTTCACCTGGGAAAAGCAAAGCAAATAAAGATAATGAGAGACATTATAGAACTGCATGTATATCAGGTATCAGTTTTCAAAAGCAGATTTAGGAAGCTTAACTTCCCACGAGTGAAAATGTCTTTTCAAAATACATTGATGTTTCTACAGGTTGTAAGGCATTGTAAAAGAGCAACAATAAGGTATTGTTGTTACAAGGCAAGGTGAAGGCAAGGATTTACTTTTCTGATAACATTGTTAAGTCCTTGGATAACAGTCACTGCTACTCTTTATGTATTTATTACCCACTACAGTGTGCTACATATTCACCTTTTTTTCTAATCCACATTAAGTGTGGCCAGGTATGAATCTCCACTTAGGAGTCATGAGAAAGAAATAAAGAAATTAAGGAAAAAGAAAACATCTAGTTCAGTGTAAACAGGTAGGGAGAGTTTAGGCTGAAGGTGGAAAAGTACATAATAGGAAAGCCTGGAACACACACATTCAGAGGAAGAGAAGCTATCCAGATTTTAAATTTAGACTTAGATTTTTAAGGTACTAATATACTCAACATTTAAACTCAATGTACTAAGTTTTTTGTTTTTATTTATTCATTTATTTTAAAAAATCTGTTATTTAATATAAAAAATCATGCAAATTGGCTAGAAAACACGTTTTTGGCCTTTCACATCCATCACAAACATTAAGAAAAAATTTCAAAATAGAAAACTACGTAATACATCAAACTTAAATAATAAGTGATGGGAATGTAATAGACTCTTCTGCATATCTATCAATTCTCCCACTAAAAATCAATTTGCAATGCCCATTTATTTTGGTAATCATTATAAACCATTGTAATTATCATCCAATAGTTTTTTAATGGAAATCTATTTGTTGAGAAATCCATGGGCTGTATATGGAGGTGCAGCAAAACCATTTACATTGGGATTTTTTAAAGTTAATCTTTAAGGAGCTGAAATTCACATAACATAAAATTAACTATTTTAAACAATTCAGGGGGATTTAGAAAATCCATAATTTTGTACAACCACCTCTGTCTAGTTCCAAAACATTTTCATCATCCCAGAAAGAAACACCATACCCATTTCCCCACTCTGCTGGTGCCTGCAATCACCAATCTGCTTTCTGTCTTTATGAATTTACCTCTTCTGGATGCTTCATATAAATGTGCTACCTAATATGGCCATAAAACCAAGAAACCTATATGATCATAAACACATCAAGAATCATGAGATGGGAATTGGGAGGAAGGACAGGATAGATGTGGCTTAAAGGTACAAACTTTCAACAAGAGTCCTAAGAGGTAGTAAGTGGTAAGAAGTCCTAGAGATCTAATGCATAGTGAATACAGACAATATTGTATTATAATCATCAAACTTGCTAAGAGACTAGAACTTAATTATTCTGATCACTAAAAAGAAATTATAATTACCTAATGTGCAGAGGTGCTAATTACTGGCAATATTACAATACATAAATGTATCAAATTAACGTGGTGTACACCTTAAATTTACACAATATTTTATGTCAGCTACATCTCAATGATAATAAAATAGAACCATGAGAGACATACCACAAAATAATGGCTTGGTTTTCTTAAAAAGTGTTAATGTCATGAAAAATACTAAGGAACTACTGCAGTTTAAAGATTAAACAGATAGGACAACTAAATGCAAAACCTGATCCAAAAAAATGTTATAAAGGACATTACCAGAATAACTGGCAAAACTGGAAGATATACTGTAATTTACATAAAAGCATAACTTAAAATTTTCTGAATTCTGCAAGAGATACCCTTGTTTTGAAAATACACAGTGAAGTATTAAGGGGCCAAGAGGTATGATGTTTACAACCAAGTCTTTCAAATTATTTCAAAATAAATTTTGAAAAGATAGAAATTGAAACTGTAGCACTGATCATGTTTGTGTGGTTCTTCCAGGAGAGACAGCATTATTGATCACAATTAAAACTTTGGTACCAAAAGACTGGATTAGTATTGCAGCATATTGGTGAGATAGGCAAATCTAAAATAGTATGGAATATCTTTTATTTTATTTAAAATCAAAGACAATCAAAAAAATAAAATAAAAGACAATTTGGAAAAAAATACATTTTGCAGTCAGTACTTGTGGTATAATAAGAAATACATTTGGTCTCAGTCATCAGTTCTTGGCACAGGGCTCCTAAAAATCGCTGTAATTTCTTGACTGACAGGAGGATCTTCTGCTCTTTATATGGCGCCCCTTTTGATCACACCTGAGCTTATGCTAATGAGGTGACTTAGGGTGAGGCCACTACATAACCTCCAAACAGAGCTGGTCACCAGAAAGACCAAGTGATGAGAGAGAGGAACTTTCACCCCCACTCCAGGACCCCTGGGAAAGGGGGTGGGAGCGAGGGAGTTTAAGATCCACAAAAACTTCTGAACAGAAAGCTAGTGCGCTTTCAAGGTTGGTGAACACATCTAGGTGCCGGGGGTGGCAAGCTCAGAGGGCAAGGACGCGCCACGCCCTCCCCAACCTCCACCCACCCCACACCTAGTCCTGTGTATCTTTTCCATCTGTCTGTTCCTAAGTAGTAGACTTTTATAATAAACAGGTAAATGTAAGTAAAGTGTCTGCCTGAGTTCTGTGAGCCATTACAGCAAATTACCTAACCTGAGGCGGGGGTTGTGGGAAGCCCTGATTTATGGCTGGTTGGTCAGAAGTATAGGTCAAAACCTGGGACTTGCGATTGGCATCTGACGTGGGGGCAGTCTTTCGAGACTGAGCCTGTTAACCTGTGGGCTCTGTAGCTATCTCCAGACAGACAGTGTTAGAATTAAGTTGGAGCACACCCAGTCAGTGTCTCCCTAGAACTGGAGAACTGCTGGGTGGTGGTGGGGGGGAAACATATTTGGTGGCCAGAAGAATTGAGTCTGTGAGCAGGAGTTTTTCCTTTCGTAGTTAAGTTCAGCATTCTGACATATGAAGTCTTCTATTTTCAGCTCCTGGTTAAAGTTCTGCTTCTATCAAATAGTGAATTTAGTCTATAAAGTAAATTCTACCTGCCAAATCTACCTCATAGACAACTATATGACAGAACAGATACAAAATGAGAAAACAGAAGCAGAAAGTATTAAAGACTTAAAGAGTAAGGTGTTACAACACTCAACTTATTACTGTATTACTAAGTGAGAGTAAAATAAAATATAAAAGTAATTTAATAGTGCCCTTAAAACAAGCAGACACAAATGAAAAACCAACTTAAGGAAAGACACAATCTCTGCCAAAATTAGAACCAAGGACTAAGGAGACAGAGACAGACAGGCAGGCTTAGTATCAAATGGAGGCAACAAGAAAAAAATGGGAAAAACCCACACCTGCCTCCTCATGTTATACAGATAAAGGATGAAGAACCGTAAAAATGAGTGAAGTAAAAACAGGAAACAGAAGAAGTGGGGCTTCTCATTTTGAATAAATACAAAAACAAAACAAAAAAATCCAGCTGCTTGAGAGTTTGCTGGATACTGCGATAAGCCTGTGGTGTCTCCCCCTGGTGTGTCATTCACACTGCCTTGTCCTGGGTGGGGAGGGCTTAGGGAACGTACTCTCTGGATAGTATTTATAAACTAGACTGGGACTGAAACTGCTAGGCCACTGGCTGCTGGAGATGACGCTCCCCAGCCCCCTCCCTAGCTGGGGGTAGAAAGCAGAAGTTCAGCGCAATGGAGACCAAAACTAGGGAGAGGTCATGACTGGGAGCTGTGACCACAGCTCTGCAGTCAGTCTGAATCGGGACTCAGCTAATCACGTTTGGAATCAACTGTGTCCTCCAAGCAGTCCCAAACGGTCTCTGAATTGGTGTCCGTCTGAAACACGTTTTTCACTGGTCTATATCCAAATGAGAAGTAGGACAATGTAACATAGTTTTTCATAATACTAAATTCACGATCTTTGTTTTCATGTTGTAACAATGATCTTCCTCCCTTTTTGGTAGTAAAAATGTCTTTTCTTTTTTGAAAGGATGGGGATGATAGGTTGTAGTAGTTTTTTTAAAAGGTCCATAACTTGACATAACTAAAAGCTGGTCATCTTATGTCCCAATTGCCTCCCTAGACACAAACTTTTTCTTTTTTAGACTTGCCCTCAAAGTCCAAAAGTCTGAGAAACCCTGATTTAAAAGTCTTACTTTTCATTTTGGGTGGGGCAGATTTCAACAAGGGGCCTACAGTATGCAGATGGCCCTAAGATTCTTGCCCCCTGAGGTACACACCTTCTAAAGTCTTTCCACGAAGGGATTTTACAGATGCCATTAAATTCCCTAACAGCTTACTTTAAATTAGGGGAATTATCCTGGGTGGGCCTGACCCAATCAGGCAGGCCATTTTTAAAAATCAAAGACTGAAGGCAGCAGCAGACATCTGCCATTGGCCTTGAAGAAGTAAACCGCCATGTTGTGGAGAGGGCTGTCTATCAGAGAAGAGGGAAGTCTCTGGGAGGCCTCAGCTCCACAGCCACAGGAAACAACTCTGCCAACAACCAGTGAACTTAGAAGACTCAGACCCTCCAGATGAAAACACAGCCTGGACCACATCCTGATTACAGCCTTGTGTGGTCCTGAGCAGGGGACCAGCTAAGCAGTGCAGACTCCGAGCCCATGGAAACTGCAAGATCATAAACGTGTTGATTTCAGCCAGTAATAAATGAATGAATGAATGAATGAATGAATGAATAAAAAGTGTCACTTTTCTTGTCAATAAAAGAGGGAACGGGGAAGCTGTATTTTGCAGTTGTGGGTAGTAATGGTGACATACATAAAGTATCAGCCCCTTAGAGCTTTATCATCATCATGAAGAGCTTGACCACATCACCTGAAGGTCTATTCAGTAAAATCCATACCTAGGCAATCTGGCAGAGTGGTCAAGGGCAAGCCCTAGAATCAAACCTCTGGACTTAAATCCTGGTTTTGCTGCTGATAGCTCCTTTGTGATCTCAAGTCAGACTTAAGTCACACTCTCTGAGTTACAGTTATCTTATTACTCAAATGGGAATGATCAACAATAGGACCTCCTAAATAGGGCCATTTTAAGATTAAAATTAGATAATCCATGTAAGATGCTTATCACAGTGCCCTCTAATGATAATGACAGTTATCTAAGCACTATTGTTAGTAGTAGTAATAAACTAAGGTGGTTGGAAGGTGCTTGTTTCTGCTTTAACATCTAATGTGAAACCCATATTAAGAGGCTATGAGGATAATCACAGTTAACAATTAATTAAACTATTTCAAGTTAAATCTCTAGGTCAAGACTGAGAATTTGGATGGCATACAGATCCAGGCAACATCAAATGTCATTCTAAACAATATTTACAGAATATTTTTCATAACTTTTTAAATTTGTACATATTGACCAAGGCAGATATAATATGCAACAATATAATCAAAATAGTGACTTTCAAATAAAACAGTTAACTTTTAATAAAATTGTTACTTTTTTTATTAAATCAAATGTAGAGTAATTTTAATATTTAGCATGAATTTTGTCCTCTAATATTGATCCTTAGTAAACAATACATTTTAGTGTTATTTATGCTTTAAAATATGGCTGTTAGGTTGGCCTGAAATTCACCAACATAAATTATAATTAATTATAGTTTAAGTTAATATAAAATATAATACAGTTTAGAATAGTTTACTTCTATATGAAATTAAATATAATTTATGCCTGAATATCATTATAGCAGAAGTTAATTTACAAAAGAAATTCTCAAATGGTAAATGAGTTTTTCCTTTATGATTTTTTAAATATGTTTTCATAACCAATATATTGAACGACAAAATATTATACATAAACACCTTCTAAGAGTGAAATCTTAAGTAGTTCTCTCTCAGGAATAACTACTGAGCAAGAATACATTTTAACTCTCAAGAGAATGAAGAACTTCTACAAAAGCATACAAAATTTCCTATTAACATATGATAAAGGTATATTAGCATTTCCGGCCTCTATACCTAACTTTTTAATTAATTAAGTCTTTATAACTACCATAAAAGACTCAGATACAGGTTACAAATCCATGCTTAAAGTTGATTATTTAAAGGTCCAGTATTAGAAGATAAAGCTAAACTTTTTCCCTTTATTTCTGCAAACCATGTAACAGAACCTGTAACTCAACTAGTTACAGTAGATACATATTTATCTATCATTTGTGTAAGTACTATAGTATGTGTATGTATGTGTACATATAAACACACACACATACGTATATATAGGTATGTATATGGGTGAAGGAGGTAAGGGCATGATGGGTTCTCCTCTAATTTCCAGAATGCTTGGCAACTATTGATCAAAATTTATGAATACAAGATTGCAACTAGCTTTACAACATGAACAATGCTTAAGAAGCAAACAAGGTTAAGAGGGGGCTGGAGCTGTTAAGTTATCCTGCCCGAGTTTGAATCCAGGCTTTGCCACTTAAAACCTGTGATCTTGGGCAAGTTACCTACTTAACTTTCCTAACCTTCATTTGTAAATTGTAGATAATAACAGTACCAACCTCAGAGCATTGTTTTCAGATAATTCTTGTAGAGAACAGCGCTTGGCCCAAGATTAACAATTAATACCTGCTTCCACCGTTATGAACTGCAACACTACAAGAAATAACAATGCTATCAACTGTTTTGTTTCCAATTGATTGCCATAAAAATTTAAGAAGGTAAATCAAACAGATGTGAGGTAACACACGTTTTGTGAGGAAGCACTCCTGCTGAGATTTGTTATGGTGATTACCTTTCTTCTCACCAAAAGGCAACGTAAATTTTCTAGAATTATCTTTGGAACCAAGAAAGTCAAATCCAGGACCTCAATGTAACACCACACAAGCAGAAATAGGTTAACACCAGCGTCAAAGAAACACCTGCCAATTCTGGTCCACAGATGTCATTTTATAAGAATGGACAGAACCGTCCCAATCATAGAACTTTCTAGCCTGCAACAAACTTCCTTTAAAGCAAGGAAAGGTCACTACACACATAAACAAAATGCCTAGCTCCTGTCATTAATTCATCCCTGCATAAAAAGAGATCTATTGATAAAGTGGTTTCGAAAAGGCGCAGAAATGAAGAGTAGAAGAGATGCTCCGTTACGGAGGCCACGGGGCCTTACCATGGGGCGGGAAGGGGGGCGCCCTGCGACCAGCGAGTCTCGACCGGGAAGTCGCGTCCCCAAACCGGGAGCCAGGAAAGAGCTGCCGATGGTCAGTAGGGGGTCGCCGAGACCCGACCTCTCCCCACGCTCGCACCCGAGACTGGGCGAGCCCCTTCCCTCCACCCCGCCCTCCCATCGCCAAGCGGGGACCTTGCCGGCCGCACGCGCGGAAGCCTGCGGCGGGTCCGCGCTCGGCTCCCCGAACTGGGCGTGAGGAGGACGGCGCCCGCGCCCATCCCGGAACTCCCGCCCGGGCCCTGCCGCGCCAGGCCGCCCGCAGCTGCGAGCCGTGCGGAGCCTTACCCGACGTCTCGCCCCGCGACAGGTGGTGCTGCCCCCGGAGAGGCTGCGGCCCCGCAGCCCACCCGGACGATGCTCAGCTCTGGCCGCTTCCGGCCCTCTCCTTCTCGAGGCTTCCCGCAGCCCGCGCCAGCTCAGGCTCGGACTGGCCGGGTCGGCTGGACACTAGCCGAGATAAGCAGTAAATCCGCGTAGAGCGGCGAGGCAGCGGGGAGCACTGCCGGCGCGGCCCCATGGGCGGAGACTGACGGGCGCCCGGACCAATGCAGAGGCAGGAAGCCGGCTTTGAGGGGCGGGGCTTCGCCGCCCGCGCGCCCGCGTATCAGCCGCGCAGGACCTTCCCGGGTCTAGTTGCTTAAGGTTACTGTTTGGGGTCGGATCCCGAGGAATGCTAGCGGGGCTGCGTAGAGTGGGAGGCGTTCGGAGATAAAGACGACAACCGTCGCTCCACGAAAAGAGCTGCAACAGGCTACCGCTGACCTCGCATCCCCGCGGCTGGCGAGCAGGTCGGGGACGATGGCAGCGCGTTCGCGCGAGAAGAGGCTCTGCGCAGGCGCGGGCGCGGCCGTGGTTGGGTGGGATGGGGGATGTTGGCGGGTACCAGTGTACGAACCCGAGGCCAGAGGGAGGCTGGGAGTTTGGGTCAGTCCTAAACAGTCAGTGGAGGCAGGGAGAGGATAGGAGAGGTTTGAGGGCTGGACGCAGGCTAGGAGAATGGAGAAGCAGAAGACAGAGGACCCAGGAAATAAGAAGCCTCCGCAGTTTAGGAACGCTGTTCTTGAGCTACTTTTGTTCGTCTTAAGAGTCGCTCTTCTGCCGAATTCTTGGCTACTCCCCATGGTTGCTGGCACACTTATTGGCCCGCAGGGAATGTACTCATGATCCCTCCTGTAACAGTAGCCATATATAGATATACTCAATGTTCCCTCTAAGGAAAAAAACTGGAACGCTGAATTGTCATCTTGAAAGCAGAAGGACCTTATCTTAACACCTATACCCACCCAAGGTTATGATATTGCAGATATTTCTTCCTATTTCAGAAAAAGTTATCACCAAAACTTTCCTGTAGTCGAATTTGTGTGCTTTAAAGTATGGTAAGAATAATTTAAAAATAAAGATGTAAAGGATAAAAACGAGGCAAGGCAGATGGAATGAGAAAAATTTAAGTGATGGAAATGTAGGTAGGATAGAGAAAGTTGAGCAGCAGTAGAGAAAAGTGAATTGTCCCCTCCTAAACTCTTCGACAATTATGTAAAATTTGCACAACTGTGCCACTCTGAGCACTGGGGTGTGAAGCATGTTTGGGAAACAGCAGTTAGAGGATAAATGATGTGTATGGCTGTAATAGTAACCACCGCTATGAAAGAGGGACTATAAACAAGCATGACCTAAAATAACTCTGCTTGCCAGAAATTGTCAAGATGCAGCAAGCTGAATGAGAGAAAAAATTTAAATTGCAAGTGTTATTATAAATGCTTCATTAGTAGAGGTAAAATTATTTTGTCTTTGAAAGAGTTTGTCCTACAGTAGAATAATCCGAGATTCAAGGGTTGTAGAGAACTATCATGAAGTTGGTTAAATCAAGGTCAATTCATTTCTCATTAAGTGAAATATCTGTTAATGTCAAGAAGGCAGACATTGCTGTTCACTGGTCCACCCCAATTCACTTTTTCTCCTTAGTCACTTTGGTGATTGTGTTGAGGCATCCTACCCAGTACAGTGATATGTGGCTATTGAGCACTTGAAATAGAGCTAGTCTAAGTTGAGATACACACTAAGTTCCAGAACAGTGCAAAAAAAGATGAAATATCTCAATTTTTAAAATATTGATCACATGTCAATATTTTGGGTTAAATGAAATACATGATTTAAATCTATTTTGTCTCATTCTTTTTACTTTTTTTAACACAGCTATATAAAATTTAAATTTATATATGCAGCTCCCTTTTGTGGCTTGCATTATATTTCAGTTGGATAGTGCTGGTCTAAGGGGACCCTGTTGGAGTCACACATGGAAGCTGTTGGGTGGCACTTTGGAAAACGCTTTTTTTTTTTTTAAAGAAGGAGAGGCTTTTTAAAAAAGACTCACCTGGCATGTACCTTCGGCTTTTTCATCCCACTTCTTCTTGCCAGAAATTTTTAGAGACCTGGCACCCATCTTTAGGACATAGAGGACAAAAAAAGAGGATGAAGACCCTACACCCTAAAAGTATTGGCAGGAAAGAAGAATCTGGGTCCCCAGTAGTGTTATTGAGCCACGTTTAGCCTTGATTCCTACCACCATATTTCTTGCTTTGTGAAATAAGCCTCTGTTTGTATAAATCAACCCAATTAGGGTTTTCTGTTATTTGGGGCTCGAAATAATTTCTAACAGTTACTGTTAAAATGCACAAAAATTTTGTTTCCTGTTATAATGTCTAAATTCACACTTCTTTCTTTAGAATAACTTACAATTCCTATTAGGTCAAATTGAGGTTATTAGATCCAAAGGTATTACTTTACTCCTATATTAGTAATGATAATAATTCTGCTTTGATTTTGTGTGCCCCTAACCTACTATATTAGATATTGCACCTTAAAATTCATTTAAAAATAATTCTATACTTGAAATTTGTCTGTACACTCACATTATTTCTAGAGATGTAGGGATGTAGTATGTGACTGTGCTTGGCCTTTTAAACATGAACTGAGACATCTTAGTGTCTCACTGTAACTCTTGCTGAATCAAAATAGCACCATTTACAAATGAAATAGCTCAATACAAGCAAGAATGTTGAAGAGATTAAAAGGTAAATTCAAAAGAGCACAGCATTTTTCAAAGCTTAAGAAGATTATTGTGTTTAAAGTGTTGAAATGATTTTCCACACATCTGTTTTCAATCATACAGAAAACTCACCTCCGGTTGCATAGTAATGACCACTTTGTTTAATCCAGGATTTGTATCCTTTGGTGTGGTCCTTGGCTATAGAAACGAGCAGAGGGAAACTTTGGGAGGTTTGAGGTTTTAGGTCTCTATTAATGATTACTCATGTTTTCCAATTACATTTGTCTTTTTCCTATGATTTTCATTGTTTAGATCCAGAATGTAATATATGTACTATGTCACCAAGTACCTGTGACATGAAAGGAACATGCTAGTTGCTGTATGAACTTTTCCAGTATACGTGTGTGTGTTGGAGAAGAGGACTTTCTTGTTCCAACTGGCTTTATGTTTTCCACTTTCTGGATGTTCTTTAGGAGAATGAAAGAACCTCCCCTAAATGCAGAGTTCTCTTCAGTACATGGAGTTAGAACCTCACATTTCTAACACTCCTTGACTAGAAATACGACTCCAAGTAGATGAACGGATGATGAACGGATTAGACATCCCATTTGTGGATAATCTGGGAATGAGAGAAGTAAGATCGTTGAGATTTCTATGAACATGTACATATATGTGGACGGGGTTGCAAATTTCTGAACAAATTCTTCAGTTTTCAACTCTTATTTTTTTTTTGTAAAGAGCACACTTTGGGAGTTTCAAATACTCAATTCTGGTACTATCTCTCACACTCTTGAAATACCACTCAGTATCTTTCTCTTGTCAGGTGGGCAAAATTAAACTTTCGTTACCCATATCAAAGGGCATTAAAAGGAGGAAATGTGATGAAAAATAAGCTAGGTCTTTGTAAAATTAAAAGGATACAAATGCAAACGAAGCATTCTCATTCAAGTTCCCTGCCTAGCATGTAGATGATGTTCAATAAATAATCATTGTCCTTCACTGAGCACTTACGTGCTAAGCTTCGCTCTAAGGGTCCTTCTGTATAGATTAAAATCATTTGTCTTAACACTGTGATGTAGATATAATTATTATCACCATTTTACAGACTGAGAACTTACAGGTTGATTCGTCCGAGGGTACCACTAATAAGTGGGAGAGAGGTACAAACTGTGCTATATACACTCTGAATACTTCTGAGTATCTTTACATGAAATTCAATGTTTACAAAGACCAGAAAGAGCATTTGGAACCTGATGACCCCCCTCCCCAACCCCCAATCTGGAAAATGAGAAGGCTCTCTCCATTTAAACTATCTAGAAAAATCCGCTTCATAACTCAGAGACAAATTCTGATCGCCTCTTCAGTGAGTCCTGGTATTATACTACATATATACACATTGGAATTACCTCGAAGCTTAAAAAAAACTGCTGCCTACCTATACCAATTAAATAAGAATCTTCTGACATAAGATTCCAGCGTCTATTTCTTAATAGTTCCCATGTTTGTATTTCTCTTTTATGCGCTGCTCAGACAGTATAATCTCCATGAGAGTAGGGATTTATAAAAGTTATTTCTCCCTGTATTCCTCCTAAGTCCTTCCATATGATTAATGTTTGAATAATTAATGGGCAGGTTTAGAATGCTGACATCTTTTTGTTCTAATGAAAATTCTCAAAGTGTGATTCTGGTTCATCATTTCATCTTCATCATCATCATCATCATTACCTGGAAACGCGTTAGACATGCAAATACTTGGGCCCCACCCCGGACGCACTGAATCCGAAACTATAGTTGGGGCCAAGCAATCTGGTTTGACAAGCCCTCCAGGTGATCTGGATACACGCTTAAGTTTAAGAACCACTGTCTGAGGCCATGCATTGATTAAGCAATCCTCAGAGCGTAGTTTATTTTTTTGTATAAAATTTTCTACTGAGACAAGCTATTTGGGAAACGGAAATGAAAAAAGACACGGTGCTTGCCCTTAGGGTGTCTGCATCGTAATATGGAGACAGCATTTATTCATCTGGGTAGATTCAAAAAGCAGTGTGTTATTAAGTACATGTACAGATGAAGTGAAATAAGCGTGATGTCTTGAGTGTGCTTTACATTACTCTAGGGGAAAAAAATGGGAATAGGTGAAACAAGATTTGGCAGAATGTCACTGTTTTTTAAGGCTGGGTGCTGTCTTTAAGGAGGCTTGTTATACTAAATACTTTGGTGTATAACTGAACGTTTCATTATAAAAGTATGAAGAATAAGCTCAAAGCATAGTAGTAGTTCAAAAGAAGTGATTACTTCTTTTTTATTTTATTAATTATATTTATGACATCATATATTGAGATGTTAACTCAAAATAAACACTTTAAGGGAGGTGGTTGGGAAGGGATAGACTAGGAGTTCAAAATTTGTAGATACTGACAGGCATATGTAGAATAGATAAACAAGATTATATGGTATAGCACAGGGAAGTATATACAAAATCTTGTTGTAGCTCACAGTGAAAAAAAAATGTGACAATGAATATATGTATGTTCATGTATAACTGAAAAATTGTGCTCTACACTGGAATTTGACACATTGTAAAACGACTATAACTCAATAAAAAAAATGTTAAAGAAAAAAAGAAAAGAAAAAAAACACTTTAAAATTATTTGCCTGCTTCCCTGGGTTTTCCAAAATATAAAAATCCCAGCAGTCTTTGTTTTTGCAACAGCATTTATAATTTGACTTCCCTTCTGAAGAAGTTTATAATAAATGTAAACAAAATTAAAAACTGCTTCCACTATTTTCTAGATCTAAATACAATGTAGAGCTTTTAAAAAATATTTCCTTCTGGTTGCTGATGAGAAAAATTTTCATGTAGAGGTGTGGGAAAATCATTCTGGCTTCAACATGATTTAACTTAAACCTTATGCTAACTAGAACAGCCTATTTTGTGGTCTATTAAACATGCATTGTACATCTTTAACCATTAAAGAAAAGAATGCCATTAAAACCATTAAAAGAAAAAAAATGGGATAACTGTGATCCAAGCATCCCAAATGGCCATTATGGATGTGGTTTCCGACACGTGCCTGTATGACTAAGAACTCGAATTTCTGAACTATAATCAGACTTAAGGGCACCACCTTGTTCTCAAAACATCTGCTAGCAGCTGCCAGCTGCAACTTTGTGGTCTCAAAGTCTCCCCTGTAACTATGCAACCATCTTTAACTTCAACCAATCCTTGCTTAATAAGCACTCTAACTTCTTGCCAGCGTCCATCCTAATTATTGACAAACAGCCTAGGAATTTTGCCAGTTTTGCTTTTATAAGCCTACCCCACTTTGTAGTCTGGGTAGAACACAATTCCAGTGCTTCTTGAATCTGTGCCTCTGGAATACAGTCCTCCGCTTGGCTCAAACAGAACTCTTTTCTCTTCCTGTTATGGACTGTTTCCAAACACTGATTGCTCCATCAGCATTACTATCACAGCACCTGGATCAGACTAGACTTGAATTTTGTAGTATACCTCTAGAACAGGCATCTTCCAGCAAGAGAGCTCCTCTTGCATCTCTACTCCATCCTGTGTCCCTGAGCCTGGAAATAAGGCACAAGCTCTTCCTAGAAGGATGGATTACAAGGCAAGTTGATTAGGGAAAACCAGGTGCCAGGGCCCAAATCAACAGGAAACTAGGAGGAGGAAATAGGTTTCGGGCTTGGTCACTGCACAAATAGAGAAGGACGTGGGTATCGATCAGCTTGTATGGGTCCTGCGCTGCTGGGAGTTGAGGCTGCTGTCTCTGGGTTGGTCTTTGGTTTGGCTGGTTCACCTGTGAAGTGGGAGGAGCCATAAAGAGGCCAGCTGCTGGGTGCACACCTGGCTATAGGACTTCCCTGTAAAAGTCTTTAGTAGGCAGGGTTTAGTGGTGTGAAGCTAGTTGTCTCAAAATGGGTACCCATTTGCCCACCTTTCTCAAAATGAAAGAAGATGCTTGGAAAAACTTTTGTATCAATTACCATGAAAATAGAGCATCCTGATTTAATCCAAACAGCACAATGTGTTTCCTTTAGGGAAATCCATGTTATGGAGGTTTCAGAGAATTCTGAAGGGTCATTCTGTTTGTCATGAGAGTATCCATGAGCAGGATTGTTGGTTTTAGGTTGACACACCATCTATAGCAAAAGCAGATAGACTGCTAATCATATGTTTAGGTTTACACAACACCATCTGCCTTAGAATAGGAAAGATTAATAATGAATGCTGGCTGTGCCACTGGGAATTGTCCTTCAATAAATTAGGGTCATTAAAAATTCAAACTCTTTAAAAGCAGAAAAGAAAGTAAACAGTATACCTAAAGGCATTTACACTAGACATTCTGCAGAAACAAACCTCCTGTCAGCCTAATCTGGAAGTGAGACATAAAAACATTTGGTGTAGGTAAGTAGTATCATTAAAGAAACAATAATGTTTTTTGTTTTTCCCAAAATACAATGAAGTGCTAATGATGATAATTACCTTCAAAAAAAAGTACTAACAAAGCTTTATATAATTAAAATAAATATAACTTTGCAGGCTGCCTGAAAGGGTAAACTAATACCATAATAAACAGTGTCTTCATTGCCAAAATATTTTAAGGAAAGTTCTAGAAATTTTTACGAAGAACAAAGAGGTTTCTATCACAGACTTATCAATAATAGAAGAACCTTTACCCCACGAGGAAAAATAACTCTTTGATGTTTACGGATAATATTGTATCACACTTGATTTTTCTCTAGGACTTTCAAGTAAGGCAAAAACTTACTACCGTCCTGCCATTGTGGAAATGACCTCTTTCTTTTAGTGACTGAAAGTGATTCGGTCTTGCTAAGGCTGCCCCTAAGATCTTCCTGAGCCATAGGCTGCTTCGTGTTACTTGTTCTAAATCCTGGCTCCATCTTTATCTCTAAGCTCTTAAGAGAGGACTCTAGGAACATTGGTGTCACCTAGGGGCTTGTTAGAAAAGTGAGCTCTAGGTCCCCACTCTAGACCTGCAGCATCAGAATCCAACATGTTCAGGTGGTTCCATGCACATTAGCACTTGAGAAGCATAGAGGACCCTGAAGTTCTGCGAACTCATGCTGCGGTGAATGAATTTTTATCTCTAGATATGGGATAAAAAGAAGCCCTTGATACTTTCTGTACCTTCAAAAAGGTCCTGTGCCAAGGCAAACACAGTAGTTCTTTCCTTCTCACACTGAAAATGTTATGCTTGAACCATAGCTGTGCAATTTTATTGTTAATTCACTAGAAGTGTAATTACGAATGAGGCACCAGGTGGAATGTTTGCTCCGAATAGGATGGAAGCAAAGCCTCTGAATGATGCCTGGGAACAAAATCCCAGGAATGTTTGCCTTGATCATCCAAATAATGTTCCTGGTTTCTTGAGCTTAGCTCTGTATATGGGCCCTTACTAGGCCCAGCAGGCTTTGTGGTTCTCTGACTAAATTGGATGAAAAGCTACCTCTGAGACTCTATCTCTTGGGGACAGTACAGGGACATTTTTCTATAAAGTATTCAAGATTTCTCTGGCCAAGAGAGTAGCTACAGTAGATATAGTAGTTCAAGGGAACGTGAATAGATACATGGATTTGATAATTCAACGTATTTTCCTACTGAGCAATAAATGGTGGGTTCTTGGTATGTGGATTAGCTGAACCCTAAAAACAGCCCTGACATTGTTAAGTTAAATATTTCATATTTTTTACATCAACAAGATGTGGTCTAACCACAAAGGAAACCTGGTGTACCTCCCTGCCCAGTGCTGTTTGACTTTAGACTTGCTAGCATTCTGAAATGCTTCCCAAGGTCAATCATCTCTCACACCAAGCTGCACTCCTGGGTTCCAGGTGTTCTTTTCATGGCCATTGGTTACCTCAGGAATGTCTGGGGCACCCCGGGACCTCCCCGGAAGTTTAATTCAATTCTGGTGGTTCATGTTGGGGTCTGCACCAGCTCTGGCAATTAATTGGGAGTATTCTGTTTTAACAGACATCCAAAGGGAAGTAGAATATCTTTCCTTTCATACAGTTGAACCAAAGTTAAATTGCACAGAACAACATAGAATAAATGATTAGTCCTAAACAATACGACCTTGCAAAAATTATACCTGGCTTCTAACTTATTAAGGGCACCAGACGGTGCAAAGAGAACTTGTTGTTCATAGCTTTGTGCCTGCCATTAGAAAGGATGAACCATAAGTTTGTAAAATACCAGATCAGGGGGTTCTTAATTGTTTTTGTGCAGTGGACACACTTGACAGTCTGGTGTAGGCTATAGACCCCTCAGAATGATTTTTTAAATGCATAAAACAAAATACACAGAATAACCAAGAATCCAATTAAAATGAAACAAAGTTATCAAAATATCTTTAAATTTCAAATTTCCGGTATAAAAATACATAATTCTACTTTATAATACATTAAGAAAATCTAATGATGGGTCTAATAATGAGTAATGATGAGTATAAATGATACTATCTAGGATCTACAAAAATTGGAAGATGATATGAAAAATCCCTGATTTCTGTTAATCCCAGCTTTTTGTTGCCTACAACCATAATTGAAGAAAATGCTAACTTCCAGTTAGAGATTACTGAAAATATATTTCTCTCAGTCCAAGTTCACATACAACCTGTGGTTAAGAACCCCCTGTACTAGGCGACGTTTATCCAAGTTCAGCTAAGAACCTCCTTCTACCTGTTAGCAATTTATGGGTTCAGTTTGTGATACTGGAAAATAGTTTCCTATAGCAACATCTTTCGTCAGAGCTCTAATTTCAAGGTCACGCGGAGCTACTCTCTGTCAACAAGTCTTTTGTGACTTTCAGTAAATTTTACTTCATTTTAGTTTGTTGGGCGTTGTTTGGAACGACGTTACCTGGGCTTTCCCGTAGCCTGGGACTCAGGTGACTCGGCATGACGACACAAGTGCGGGCTTACCTGCTTAGCACTACAGAGGTCGATTTCAAGTTGAAAATTGGCCAAATTTCCCAACCTCCAAGGTCTATAATTTAGGAAATGTCTGTTAGTCATCTTCTGTTCCTTGTTAAGAGGAATGTGTTCATTTCTCTCCTGTGCCAGGGGCACCCATTGTTAGACATATTAAGAAAGTGATTTATTGCTGACAGTCTAATGCTTGGAGTAATTGCTCGGCAATACGTGTCTGAAAGCCACCCATGAAGACTTTTTAAAAAGCTTTTTACAACTTTTTTTTCCTTATTAGAAAGATGTATTTTTTTAGCTCCTTTTGCGAAGAAAAATGCCTTGTTAATGTTTTTAGATTTCATTCACATTTTCTGAATAGGCATAAAAAGCAATGGCAGTCTTTGTGTAAGTTTGGGGAAGGAAAAGAAATTTCTTTCATGCCAGTTGCGAAAATAACATTCAGGACATTATGTCAACACTGAGAAAAGGGAAATACAACTCTTCTGGCATGAATCCAGCCCCTTTTGTCCTTGTTAGGGCAGAAAGGGGAAGTAAGAAGAAAATGTGAGAAGGAATATTCTGAAACTCATTTTACTCTATGCACATAAGGGACCTTGACTCACCTCCCTGCTGCCAAGCCCTTTCAGCCCTGGGAACCTCCCCTTCGCCTCCTACAGCCTGGCTTCCAGCTCCACAGTGGTTTTAACAAGTGTGCAAAACTTCCTCTTTGTCAGTAGAATTAAAACTTTTTTCAATCCTCAACATCCTTGTTTTTTTCAGCAAAATTTGGCCCAACGTTCTTTACTTTCTTTCTTCTTTTATTTTTTTAATATCTTTTTATTGAAATATAGTTTACAACGTTGTGTCAATTTCTGGTGTACAGCACAATGCTTCAGTCACATAGGCACATACATATATTCATTTTCATATTCTTTTTAACTGTAAGTTACTACAAGATATTGAATATAGTGCCCTGTGCTATACAGTATAAACTTGTTGTTTTTACCTCCCTTCTTGAAATTCTTTTTTTGGCATCCCTGGCACAATTCTCCTTGGGATCTCCAGCCTCAGCTTTGCCATCTCCTCTTCCCCAGGGTTCAATCATAAATGGAATCCATTGAAATGACTCACAAATGTGGGTCCTATACTGTGTTTTATTCCGTTCTTTTTCTCTCAAGAGGCTCCATTCATTCAGTAAACACTTTTTGAGCAGCTACTTGGCTTCAAACAGACATTTGAGAGTCCCTGCCCTCAGGGAGGTTTTTGGTGGTGGAAGGGGCAGCAGGTGAAGGACAGAAGAGTGAGGACAGGTGGGAAGCAGACACATCGGCAGGTAATTACATCAGTGCGATAACAGAAATGTGTCGCAATGTATAACAGAGAAGAGAGAGACACCTAAACCATCTGCAGTAGGGCTGAGGAAACTCACTAACTTAATTTTCCTTCCAGTTTTATTGAGATGTAACTGACACACAGCCCTGTATAGGTATAATGATTGGACTTACCTCACGAAATGATAACCTCAGTAAGTTTAGTGAACAGCCATCATCTCATGTAGGGACAAAATTAAAGGAAAAGTCATGCATTTTAATTCAAACATTAATTAACATTTATTCAACCAACGGCAGCAAGGACCTACTACGTGCCAGGTATTAAGCCAGGCACCAAGACTGCACAAGTGAGCAAGACAGGCCTGGTCCTTGCCTTCGTGGATCTAAGTGAAAGAAACAGACATTAAACGAGTCATACGATTTTATAATGGAGATGAGTTCTCTTACAAAGAGAGAAACACAAAGTGCCAGAGAGTGTTTAACAGGGAGCGCTAATCTGGCTTAGGAATCAGCGAAGGCTTTCCTGAGGGAATGACACTTGAGCTGAGGTCTGAAGCTGAGTAGGAAATGGGCAAAGTGAAGGAAGAGAATTCAGGGTGCATGATGACGCAAAGGAAGATTTTGATAAAGGACTGTTTGATCCTAAGATGATGAGGTGTGAGGGACAGAAACAAGATGATTTGCAGGGCCTTGCCGTTAAATAATTTAGCCTTTATCTTAAAGAGCAACCATCCAACAGTTTTCAAACAGGTAGTTGACAAGATCAGATTTCCATTCAGAAAAGGTCGTTTTGGTTACAGGGGGATGAGAGATTGGAGGGAGGCAGGAGCCAGTGAGGAGAGAGCCTATTGAAATCTGCTAGAAAGCTAAGGATGACTTCATCTTGGGGGGCGGTAGACAGGGAGAAGTGAACAGATTTGAGACATGTGTAAGAGGGAGAAACTCTAGGGCCTGATGGTTGGATTTCAATGGTAAGGGGGAGGTGGAGGTAGAAAACCTCATAGGAAAAGCTGCTTTTACAAGAAGGTAAAGGAACACCAGTCTAGAGGCGTTGGGATGTTGGGGGTGGAGTAGCATGTGGACAGGCAGCAGGACTGGGCCACTAGGGAGCCCATGGTGGCTGTGGCTCTGACCGTGGTAATGGAGCATAGTGATGGAGACCGGTGGCTGGATCGTTGGAGATACCTCTCTTCACGCCTTGCCTCTAGCATACCTGGTAACTGGAGTATCTTTTATCTGAGTGTTAGGGAAGATTTGGGGAGGAGGCATCTACTCTGAGTTTTAAAGGATGCATAGGATTAGCTCAGAGTGGGTGTGGAGGAGGAAAGTTTTTCTAGGCAGAGGAAAGAGAATGTAAGAAATAGCAATTTTGAATTGCTGGAGTGGGAACAAAGCGGAGAGGGGCAAGAGATGCCGGAGAGGAGACGGGGCCAGGTGAGGGGAGGACAATGGGGAGCTCCTGAGGGTTTTATTTAAGCAAGGGAGAGACACGAATTTTGAATTTTGATTTTTTTATGTTGAAAAGATCCCTTAGACAGCTGCGTGAGTTTAAGGATTGGGGAGGGGTGCAAGAAGAAAGCCCAAAGAACACTGAGGCGGTCATTGAATGTACAGGGGGATCTGAATGTAGATCTGAACTGGGGCAGTGGTGCAGTGATGGAACGGAGGGGAAAGAGGGACTGGAGAGACAGCTGGGAGGTGAGGGAGCCAGTAAGGTGTGGAGGAACCTGTCCCACACCCAGCTGCTGGGTTAGCTAATTGGCTTAGGTGAGCCACCAGCTGAGACAGAGGACACAGGATTAGAAGCAGCTGAGGAAGGAAGATGACAAATCCAGTTTGCAGCCTGTTTAATTCAAAGGCCACTAGGGTGGAGATGCCTAGCAGGCAACCGGAAAAAAAATGCATCTGAAGTTCAGTAGAGAGGTCCAGATAGGTTGGGCGGACTTCGATGTCACTGCAAGAGTTTACTCCTAAAAACCAGAGACCACTCCTGAAGAATGTGTTTAACGAGAGAAGTGGACCCAGGCTAGAGCCCCAGGCTGCTCATCTGTGCAACGCTGCTCCTTCAGGCTATGCCTGGGGTTTGCACACTGTCTTCCCCAGCCTCCCTTACCAGCTGGATTTCTGCCGGCTTCTGCCAATAAGAGCCACTAAAGGAAGACTGGAAGGCGTGAAGAGGGCAGAATGGACTTTCTTCCCGCTTCTGCCCCTTATCATTGTCACTCAAATCACAGAAGACAGCCACAGTGCCTGTCTTGAGGTTCTTCATTCACTGCTAGTACCAGCCAAGGAACCTCCCTCACAGCCGCCAGCATCCGCCAGCTGAGCACCCAGGGGAGGTTCCAGGTACCAGCTATGCAGGGGCTCTCTGAGAACTTCTGGTCACTTCTGGTCACCCCTGAGTGGTATTGGGGAGGGGAAATTCCCCTCTCCCCTTCTTGAGTTTTTTTTGGCTGGCCCAATAATTAAATTGACACAAGACAATTTAACAAGAAGAAAGAAAAAGAAAGATTTAATTTACACATGGAGGTCTTATAGAAATGGGATCTAAGAAGCGGCCAAAGCACTTCTATACTTTTTAGGCAAAGAAACTGTATATTTCTGAAGAATTGACAGGGCAATGACACTTAGGCTTTTGGTGCTTGATCAGTGAAGAACCTAAACAGAGTTTGGATTTGGGGAAGCAAATTAAAGAAGTAAGAAGCTTTGTTTATACAGGCTTCTCACCTGGATGGCCAGCCCTGGCAATAAGGGTGTCCCTTCTAACTCCAGATGCGGGGAGTTCATCTTTCACACAGGAAATTTATTTCCTGCTTGTGAGGAGACAGAGAGGAGGGTCAGAGTGTCCCTCCTTCATAGGTCGTTTCTTAAGTAACTTTAATTCAAATCAATCAATATGCCATTCCGGCGTATTTTGGGCCGTGGGCCCCAACAGTCAGGAGCTCACCTCTTCCTTTGCTCCCTAGCCCCGGGGGTGGGCGTGGCTTCCTGCAGTTACTGATCTGAGCCACCTTGACATTGCCCTTCATATTCTTTTAACTTTTCACTGTCTGCATAACCAACTCTCAGCATCAGATATCCTCTCTGTGAAAGGCAGCATCTGTTTTTCTGACTGGACTCTGACTGGTGCAGACCCCTAGGGCAGGCAGAGGGAGAGCCAGAAAGGAGATGGAGAAGGAAGAGTACAAAGAGAACTGGGAGTGAGAACGAGGACAGTGTCTCATGGAAACAGTGTAGCAGAGAGTTTCGAGCAGGAGGAAATTATAGACTTTTATAGAAATTATAAACAGAGTAGAAAGAGACTCACAGACATAGAAAGCAAACTTACCGTTACCAAAAGGGAAAAGGGGGGTGGGAATAAATGAGGAGTTTGGGATTAGCAGATACTAACTACTATATATAAAATAGATAAACAATAAAGTCCTACTGTATAGCACAGGGAACTACATTCATTATCTTGTAATAACCTATAATGAAAAAGAATATATATATATATAAAGCTGAGTCACTATGCTATGAAACTAACACAACATTGTAAATCAATTAAGCTTCAGTTTAAAAAAAATTGAGCAGATGATCTGATCCAGCAATCCCACTTCTGGGTATCCAGAAGAATTGAAAGTAGGGTCTCAAAGAGATATCTGTATACGTATATTCGTAGCACACAATAGTCTAAGGTGGAAGCAACTGAAATGTTCATCAACAGATGAATGGATAAGCAAAAAGTGACCTATCCATACAATGGAATATGATTCAGCCCAAAAGGAGGGAAGTTCTGACACACGCTAAGGCGTGGATGAACCTTGAGGACATTATACTAAGTGAAATAAGCCATGCACAAATAAGACAAATACTACATGATTCTGTTTATATGAGGTATCTAGGGTCATCATAGTCAAAGAAGCAGAAAGTAGAATGGCTGAGGGGAGTGGGGAGTTGTTTGCTGGGCACAGAGTTTCCGTTTGGAAGATGGTAGCACAGCAATGTGAATATACTTAACGGCACAGCACTATACACTTACAAATGGTTAGGACAGTGCACTTCAAGTTATGTGTATTTTACCACAATTTAAAAAAATAGAGCAGGAAGGTAAGAATTGTATCTCGCAATTAGGAGAGGCTTTAAAATCTTCGGTACATGGTTTTGCACGCTGGTTGGAAGCGAAAGCCAGGTTGCAGTGGGTTAAGGAGCACGTGTAAGGTGAGGAAGTAGAAGGTGACTCTCGAGCAGTTTGGGAAAGCAGGGGAGATGTTGCGCAAGGGCTAAGGGGACTGTAAGGTCAAGGGAGGTCAAAGGGGAGAGGTCGGAGCAGGTTTAGAAGCTGCAAGAGAGGATTCAGCAGAGGAAGAGAGATGACATGCAGAGTTGTGCAGGAGCAAAGTCCTGACGGAGCAGAGAAGGATGGAGCCTGGCCTTGGGTAGAAGGGATTAGAAGGGACAGCCCATCCCCTCTTGTGGGAGGAAATGTGTAAGGACGGGAGTGGGTGCTGATACACTTACAGATGGGAGGGTGATGGGGTGAGTGTCCACCACGATCTTAAGGTTTTTTCCACAATATAGAAGGCAGTAGAGAGGGAACCCAGGGCGGGAAAGGACTGAGGTGGGTGTTGAGGATCCAGCTGAGGTTGGAGACCATGGATTTGAAACTGTTCTCTGCAAGACTGAGAAATTTTTCTCTGTAATTAAATAAGCAGGAAGACAGATTGTAACACTGAGCCAGGCTCCAGGTGTTGTTTGAGATGTTACAGAGGGATGGGTGCCAGGGAATAAAAGGTGCTGGTAAGTGCAGGACCCGAATGATCAGCCAAGGAGTCTGGGGTCATTTGGGGGGATGGAGAAAGCTGGAAGAATAAAAGAGTGGAATAAAATAAAAATATCAAGGGGCCAATGTTTCCAAAAAGTCAAAGGCATATGTAATGGGAATGAGAGAGTCACAGACCTGGGAGGCTGGGAAGTCGTAGGCAGCAAGTGGGGTACTGGGTGAAGCAGTTGCCTGAGAGGGCAGAATCCAGTGTCAGCCAGGGGTAGGAGGGGGCATGCCGTGGAGGGCCCAGGCTCTATCGAGGGGCTGCATTTATGTGAGTCAGGACAGAAAACGAGACTGTGAACCAGGTCAGTACAGAACATCTCCAGTTAGATGTCCCACCACAGCTCACATTCAAAATCAAACCCAGCCTACTTCCCTTTTGTGGGCCATTCCTCCCAACTGTGCCATTTCTGTAAATGCCACTTCTCTAGGTCTGTGAGGTTATGAAGAGAAGATGGATCTGGGAATTAAGACGCCTTGATTCAAGTTCTGCTCTACCATTTCCTAGCCATGGGCCACAGTAATTCCTTCAACATCTCTTATAAAATTTATCTGTAGGGTTGGTCTGAAGACCAAATTAAATGGGCATATGAAAGCATCCAAGAATATAACCAGAAATACAGTAAATGCTCGGTAGGTAACAATGGAATCTCAATATGATATATTCTTCAGCTCCTGAAATAAATTTATCACAAAGACCAAATCCTTGCTCTTTACTCTGCCTTCCCTGGCCCTCATGAATTGCCACAGCTCCTCCCTGGTCACATTTCTGGCTCCAGTGTTTGTCCGTCTTACAAATGGCTGCCTAACTTACCTTTCCAAAGCAACACTTTCATCACCTGATGCTCCCATGTGAGGGAAGTAGGAAGAAACAGTGAACTTCAAGTCAGAAACCTAGCAAACAGTTTATTTTTCTCACTTTAGGTACTTTATCTTTCTGGAATCTGGGAAGATGCAGTGTGAAGCCAGCACCAGCCGGGAAGCCAGGACAAATGATAGGAGCCTCATGGTCCAGAAGGGGGCCTGAAATCTATCACCTCTCAGGATGTGTAGCAAGGACATTGTTGTTGGGGGTTCTGCAATATTTCATTAAGCTGTAGATGAACCTGTACAAGGTCTCAGTATCTCACAACTCTCAGGGTACTTACTCTGAGGATCAGATGAGATAAGGGAGGTTTTGTCAAAGTCTGAATTCCAACAGCCTCTGCCCACTTGCCCTCTCCTCTGTCAAGATCAGATTTTATAGCCCAATTCCCCAGACTCTCCATGAATTGGTTTCATTTTATTTCTTCCCTATTCTGTTCCCCACTTTGTTTTTTTTTTTTTTCCAGCTGTATTAGTTTTGTCCTCCCTTTTTACTTCCCAGGGACGCAACAAAGTCACTCACTCAAAATGTCTTATTGAGTGAAGAACTTGCTGCAGATCACAGCGTTAGAGCTAGAAAGGGGATCACAGTTCCCTAAATCCACTGTCACCATTCTCTGGAGATGCAGTGAGACTCAGACAGGTGAGTAAATGTGTCCCCTGAAGACCTTCAGTGGGTGAAGACCAGGTAACCCCCAATTCCCCTGACTGCCTGGCCAGAAGTCACCCAGAACATACCGCACTGGTGGGACAGTCATCCCACCCACAAGATACCTTTAGCATCGTGTGTGAGATGCTGGCTGAATCTCATTGTCCACCAGTCAGCACCTTTGTGGATGACTCATCAGCTGTTCAGAGAGCCAGCACACTGTGGACCTCAGCACAGTGCCTTCCCTCAACCTTGCAAAGTTCTAAATCTCATCTCAGCCCTCATTTGCCGAGACCTTGAATATGTTCCTTACCCATCTGGTTTCCTTTCCTCTCCTAACTCACAGGGAAATACGAAAGAGTTGGTAAAATGCCAGTTAGGCACTATAGTTACCTGGAATTGAACTCACCTGGATTTATTATTAAAGTTCATCTCTGTACAGATTAACCTGGGGACTGAGAGTATAATTACATAAGAAATGAGTAACATAATTCCTGGCAAAATCTACCCAAATTCAAAACATCTGTAGGTTGAAGTGGTAGCTATTTACCTATATGAAAAAGTTGTTGACTAAACTAGGATATTGATGGATTTAACAAATAGTTTATTCAGGAATTTTATGTAAGGAAATGTGTTGGGCATTGAAAAGTATATAAAAATCAGCGATACTTTCTTTGACATTATGGAGTTCTGTGGTTTGGAAGAGCAAATAGGATGTGTACATGTTACTGTAATACGAAGTAATAGGTGAGTGCTCCAGGGAAGGTGTGTGGAAGTGCCATGAGCACACGGAGTAGGGAGAAGGCATTTCAGGTAGTGAAAATCAAGGAAGGCCTGGGTAGCAGGTGTCATTTTATTTGAGCCTTGAAGGATAGCTAAGGGTTTTTTTCTTTTGTTTTTTAATAGACTATTTTTTAGAGTAGTTTCAGGTTCACAGCAAAATTGAGAGGAGGGTACAGAGCATTCCTATATACTCTCTGTACCACAGATGCACAGCCTCTCCCAATACCAACATCTCCACCACAGTGGTCCGTTTGTTGCAATTGATGAGCCAACATCAATACATTATTAAACCCCGAAGTCCATAGTTTACATTAGGGTTCCTTCTTGATGTTGTACATTCTGTGGATTTGGACAACTATATAACCTGTATCCACCATTGTGATATTACACAGAGTAGTTTTGTTATCAAACCAAACTTGAGTCCACTCACCCATGGCGCAGCAAAGCCAGTTTACTGACACCAGGTTGTGGTGAAGGAAAGCACAGCGTTTACTGCAGGTGCCAAGCAAGGAGAAGGGGAAGCTCACGCTCAAAAGACCTGAGCTCCCCAATGGCCTTGAAAGGCAACATTTGGGATGAGGGTTGCAGGGTACGTGGCTTTCTTCTGATTGGTTGGTGGGGAGGTAACAGAGTGATATTTCAGGAATTTTAATCATCAACCTTCCAGCCTATCCGGGGTCTCTGTGCTTGTAGTCAGCATGTAGTCACCATCCTCCACCTGTGTATGGGGGGGGGCGGTCTTAGCTCTTGTGGAACAGCTCAAAGATACGTGTCAGATTGCTATGTATATCTCTTGAGAAGGAACTAGAACTTCATTTTATTCTTGAACTACTGTGTCTTGACCACTTTTCCTTTTTTTCCACATTCATTCAGTTCTTTAATTAGTAAATCTGAATCCCCTAATTAGCTTGAATCTGCTCTTTGGAACTCAGGAAAGGCCTAGGTGACTAAAGCCTCTTTCCTACAAATAAGAAACGGGGGACATGGAAGGGCTTTCGTACTTGGGAGGACCTCACAGGGTTTTGCTAGGTTTCAATTCGTCCTTTTCTTTGATGCTTGGTTTCAATCCTGAGGGGAGCAGGGGGTGGAACAAGAAAGAGAATTAAGTTTTGGATAGAGAGATTAATCATAAATTCAGCAGGGAAGTCCGATTTTAGGGGTACTTGGTTTCAATCCCCACTCCTGTTTTAACCTTCTCCAAATCTTTGAGGGAACAGGGTGACAACCACTGACTGCTTTCTGCAGAAATGGGGCATAGTCCTGCCTCGATCTGGGGAATGGACACTGAGTTGGAAATATTCCTGAGTTGCGAGCCTTGGATCTGAGTCTTGTATGATTAAGATCTTAGTCCTTGGTCCACAGTTTTGGTGCAACAGAAGTAGGAGGAGGAGTGACAACCCAGACTTGAATAAATCTTGGGAAAGTAGATTTCATTCCCTGAGGAATTCGGGAGACTAAGTCTCAGAAACAAGTCTGGACCTGGTACTTCTGGGGAGACTTGTAGCTAGGCAGCCAGTTGCCCAATTTTATCTAAGTAGATTTTAACTTCTGATATACACACACACACACACACACACACACGCAGACACACACATATATATATATACACATACATACATACGTATAAAACAGGAGCTACTGGCCACTACACATGTCTCCTTTTTTTGGTAAAATCTACTTTAAAGCAATTTTATTATCTTAAAAAATTTAGTAATTATAAGAGAAGACCTTGAAACCATAAGGTTGCAGTTGACAAAAGACACTGCTTTGAGAATGGCTGGTGGCATCCCCAAGTCAGATACAGCTGAGAAAATTTAAGTTCCCAACAACACAATGTGTCTAAAATCTCATCCTAACTCCACCTTGACGACCTGAACCACAGCCACTCCATCTTGAGGGCAGAGAGAGAGCCAAGACTAGTTAACCAGTTGAGAGGATCTAAACCAGGACAATGGGAATGGAATGGAAAAAAAGGGGTAGAATATAGAGCTTGCAGGTTTGAGGAAGAGGGAGGAAATATTCTAAACCTTTATCACTAATTGGTTTAAAAAAAATGTAAGAAAATTTAAAGTAATCATTCTTTGGTCAGAGTCCCAGGAACAGAGCAGTTGTTCCGTGAGCATTGTATACCTCTGGAGTGAAGGTCGGGCCAGAGGAGGGGGAGTGGTGAACTTTGATAAGCTTTGCCCTGGAAACAGAGCCTGTAAGCCCCACCCCCACCCCTTATGTCCCTTTTGAACACATAAACCATGTATTTTTTTTTAATAGTGAACGAACGTTTCCTGTGCCATGGGAGTGGCTATCAAATCTTTCCTAGGAAAAGTGATTAAGTTTTCTTTGGCTTAACTTTGGCTTCCTTGGCAACCTTTGGCTAGGAAGAGGAACTCTGGCTTCATTCCTGGAGTTTGCGGCAAAGATGGGTGCAGGTCCCGGCTTCTGATTAGGCTCGGCAGAGAAACAGCCTTTGGGGAAGGTCTGTGAGGCTTCTTGACCTGGGAAATAGATGTTTATCAAGGGTTTAGGAATCAGAAAGAAAAGCAGTCTGGATGTGTGGAAGGATTCTGTTTTGGACGACTGGAGTTTGAGGTGCTGGCTCTGCGAAGACAGTCTAGTCATGGGGAGCCAGACCTGAGCTAATGGGGGCTCCGTGGTGGAAACCAAGTTAGCATCAAATAAAGTAAGCTCTGAGTTGGGAAGGATGTTGGACCAGGCAGTATGTGCATGATATGGCCTTTTATCTAACCAGAGACAGAGGGTTCTGCCCAGCGCCCCTGCTGACTCAGGCGAAGTTAATTCATCAGGACAGCTCCCCGGGTGAAGAGCAGCCTGGCCTGGTGAGCCCTGGCAACATCCTGGACGAGCCTAGACTCTTTTGAAGTAAAAATGATTTGGCTGAACAAGATGTTCCAGTGATTTAGTTGTAGGAACAGATCTGCTCGTTTGCAATGGAGAGAAGTTTCTGAGTCAGTCAGCTGACTGCTCTCAGAGCGACAGTGCTCATAGTCTAGGGACGGAATTGACTTGGCTTTCAGAGTTTAAGCCTGCCTGTGCTTATTGCATGTACATGCCTCGCTCTGACTTCTTTCTGGTAGTGAGTAACCACGTTCAGCAAGCAGACTTGAAAAGCAACAGATGAGAGAAAGAAAGGCTATGAAGCAAAGCATCCCCCAGAAAGACGACTTGTTCCCAGGCACATCCCTCTCTCTCCTTTTCCTGCCCTTTGTTTGTTTAGACATTATCCTTTTCATTCTTCAGTTGTCTTTTTAACCCAACTCTCTTTTCGCTTCCGCTTCACTTTCTCTTGAATTCTCCCCTAAAGGACTTCTCCAGGTAGGAAGTCCTCTCCTTTAAGTAACAGACTTCTTTTTTCTTCTGTTGCTTTATTCTTCCCTGAGTTTGCTGAGGCTCCATTTCTTGTAGGACACTCTGCTCAGTGTGCCTGGCTACACATGATGTCGAAAGACATCGTTCCTGTCACCAAGGACTTTACAACTGAGTAGAAGAAATATGATTGTTACATATTTTGCCATAACACAAAGATGGAAAAAACTGGAAAGTGCCATAAAATAGGGTCAAATAAGACTGAGGAAGTTCAAAAGAGGGCACATTGCTTCTGTCTGGAGGGGAGAGGAAGACTTTCTAGAAGGGGAGATAGTTGCATTAAGCCTTGAAAATTGGAGACAATTTTAAAACATAGAAACACAACATTGTAAATCAACTATACTTCAGTTAAAAATTGTTTAAATGTAGAAATCAGATATTTTATCTGTATTATACCAAATGCATACACTTGACTACGTTCATGTTTCTCAGTCTTCTTGCAGAGTGCAGAATGCATTTGGGTTGTTCCATATCTTGGCTATGGACACTGGGGTGTGTGCATCATTTTTGTACTTCTAGTTAAGATAGCTTCCAATGCTGAAAGTTCAGGTTTTATATTTATGGATGATAAAATGGTGGATTTACTCACACCCCTAGGTTGCAGATGGGGAAGCTGGATTTATTATACCCTAGGTCACACAGAGGGAAAAATGAGATGTCTGGATAACAACAGATATCAGTCTGTAGTGAAATGAGAAAATTAAGGAGGCTGCAGTGAATTATTTTTTAATAAATGAAATGTATTAAACACACAGATTATCTTTTATCCAGAGATTAAATTTTTTGTTCTTAAAATATCTTATTAAAATGTTATAATGGTTGGTTGGTTGGTAAGATGGTGGTGCTAAAAAACCAAAAGACAAAAAGAAACTCCTTCCTTACCAAAATAAAAAAGGCTTCTAGTCCTCTGAAGCTTCCACAGAAATACACTGGAGATGAGAGCTTACTGGCCTGTGTGCTCTTAAAACAAAATGCTCAAACTAATAAACTTGCTGATTTAAGGAGCAGAGGGTGGTTTTCCAGCACACACAGAACAAAATAGTGTCAGAACTGAAGGGAACTCAGAGGTCATCAGGTTCGTGCAGTCGCCTTACTTTACAGATAAGGAATCTGAGGCCCAGAAATGTCAAGTGACTTGCCTAAAGTTACATGTCCTTTTATTTTTATATTTTCAGGTGGCCCTATTTATAGTGTATCTGATTTGTGTGTAAGTATATGATCAAAAAAAAAAAAACAACGTGCTTTTGTCAGACAGGGTATTTATCAGAACCTCAAACTATGTACAGTAAATGAAAAGGGTTCCTGGACCCAATTCCAACGTGTGTTCCTGGAGGCTTCCCCCACACCAACAAGCCAGCAGGACATCTTACAATTCAATTCAGTTCTGGCACTATCTCGCTGGAGATAGCATCAGATGCCACAGGCTGAGGGCCCAGCCCCACAAGACCGCCCTCCACTTCAGAGGCCAGGAGCAAGTCCAGGCTGTTACCTGTGCTTCTGACTGACTGACTATAAATCAGTTTCCCATGACCCCTCCTTGGGTTCGATTGATTTGCTAGAAAGGCTTCCAAAACTCAGAGAAACATTTTACTTGCTAGATTATCAATTTATTATAAAAGGATGAGTCAACAGCCAGAAGAGACACCCAGGGTGAGGTCCAGAACAAAGGAGCTCTGTCCTTGAGGAGCTGGGGCTTAGCTCAGGGGCACGTGGAAATGTTCTGACTCCCCAAAACGTGAAAGCCCTCCAAAAACTCAAGAAGCTGTCCTTTGGGGGTTTTTATGGAGGCTTCATTACATAGTCATGATTGACTAAATCATTGGCCAAAGGCAATCCATTCAACCTCAGGCCCCCTCCATCCTCCCCAGAAGTGGAGGTGGGGTGGGGTGGGGTGGGGTGGGGTTGGGGGTGGGACTGAAAGTTCCAACCTTCTAAACACGTGTTCAGGGGCTCCTAGCAATCAGCCCCACCCTTGAGTAGGATCCAAAAGTCACATTCCCTGAAGCATTTTCAAGAACTGAGGACAAAAGGCCAAATATCACATTGCTCTTATCGCTCAGAAAAGTCCAAGGGTTTGTTTTTTTTTTTTAAACTTTATGTATTTATTTTACAATATCATATTTTTAAATTAAAGTATAGTTGATGTACAATATTATATGTTACAGGTATACAATATAGTGATTCATAATTTCTAAAGGTTATGTTCCATTTATAGTTATTATAAAATATTGGCTATATTCCCCATGCTGTACAATACATCCTTGTAGCTTATTTTATACCTGACAGCTTGTACCTCTTAATCCTCCACCTCCATCCTGCCCTTTCCCCTTCCTTTTCCCCACTGGTTACCACTAGTTCCTTCTCTACGTCTGTGAGTCTGGTTCTAGAAAAGTCCAAGGTTTTAGGATCTGTGAGCCAGGAACTGTGGATGAAGACCAAATATATATTTTTCCTATAAATCATAAAACTGCAGTCAACTTTAAGAAATGTTTGACTTCACTTCCTCTGAGTCTATGCTTTTTATAAGTATTCATGAAACAATTATGTTTTATTGTTCTGTACTCAGGAAGCTCTTAAGAGCTTACAAGACCAAGCAAATCACTGACCTCTCAAAATGACCATTCTGCGCTTTCCCACCTGCACAAAAGCAAAGCATCCATGCCACACATTAACATCTCTGTTCCAGTAATTATAATCAAATGAGTGATATGATCTGCTCCGTGGGCTTCAAGGTTTGTTGGTTGTTGGTTTATTTGGCTGGAATTTTCTCCCTGCTGACTTTGTGTTACAATGAGGGACCAGCAAGACCAGCCTTGCCACCCAGGAGTTGAAAGCCAAGTGGAGGCATCTCATTTGTGAAGGACCTCAAAAACCTGGGAGTGGATTATAGACTGATGTTGGAAGTGCCAGGGGGCTGCCATTCTATGTGTTGGTGCTGAGGAATGACTCAGTGCAGATGGCATTTCAGGGAACTCTGGCATGGAGGTAGCCAGCAGATGACGGGATGGAGAGGAGCCTAGAGTAAGAGTTATGATGATCAGGACCTGCCCTGCCTGAGGGCTGAGGACGGGAAGATGTTGAGACTTTTCAAGGAAAGAATGCCTAGAAATTGATGACTAAAGGGATAAGTGAGTCAAAGGTGCTTTGGAACTTTAAGTGATTCAGAAATTGGTGATGGCATTGGGCAAAGGAAAGGGAGTTGGAAAAGAAGCCTCCACCTTAAACTGAGGGGAAGCAACTATGATTCCTGGTACTTCCTGCTTCTCCTTGGTGACCTGAATCTGTCTGTCCCTTTAAGATTCTGTATTTCAATGAGTTCACCTGAAAGCCAATTAATGCTGTTAATGGTACCTTCTTATTTTTTTACTAATAGATACTTACATCACAGAGAAGCAAAAACATCATCTGTGTGTAAATACTGGATTATCCTTTTTGACTGCCTCTGTCAAAAACAGACAAGGTCTGCCTTTGTTTTGGCTGTGGGAGAGGTATACGATTGGGCAGAGTTGCATGCCTTTGTAACGTTCCTGTCTTTTTTCTACGGTGAAGGTGGTGTACATCTATGGTTCTATTCTTGGACCTGAAGAGCTAGAAATATGGGTGTGGACTGGCTTGTCAAGCCAGAAGGGGCGTGAATCGGGGCAGGATTACAACAGCAACTTTGATGGTGCTCTGACTTTTGATTCAGGAAATACTATTGGGCCAGTTCCAGATTTTAGGACGGGAATATCCTCACACTGCAAAGTAAAGTCCAAGCAAGTGGCTACAAGTCTATCTCACTGGTAGGAATTTGACCCTAGCAGGGGACCATATTCAGCCATCAAGCCATAGGCAATTCTGGGTTTATTACTCTATTTTGCAAGCCAGCATCTACCCCACCCCACGGAGTCGTGAACAGTGTTTTCGAACTCTTGTAACTAGTCTCCCACCACGCTTTCTTTTATGGGAAACCCCACCACCCCAGAAAAATTGTACTTACTTGTTTTTATTTGTTTTATAAGACAGAAGTGTGGGTGGGCATCTTCAAACTGCACAGCAAAAATGCTTAAAATTTATGGGGCTAGAAGTTTGAGGTTGGCTGCTGAGGGCTGTGTTTGAAGTCACGTTAGTAAGTAAAAGTGCTAAAAGTCTAAAATAACCAGCATCTTAGAGGCACGCATAATTAGAAAGGAAACCTCCACCTTCTCGTGTTTTGTTTTGTTTTTTTCCAACCAAGAAACCACATATCCCATGACATAATTTATCTTGGCATTTCACGTTGTCCTTTCTGAAGAATGTAAATAAAACCAATTGGTTTGTCTCTTCCAAGTGGGGATATTGTGGAAGCCATTCTGAACAATTAATATCATGGTTTTCTCACTGACATCCACATTCTGAGCTAAACCCTAGGTGTGTGGGTAAAAAGCTATTGCTGTTGACTTGGATAGCTCCTCACTCCCTGAGAAGGGCACTTTGTATATATGTCCAATGGGAAACAAGCAGGATGCTTAAGTAGAAGGCTGTAACATGCTGATGATCGAGAGTAGAAAAAGCAAATATTCAGCAGTGCAATTACACAGTTAGGATAGCCATGGGGTTTATTGACAGATGGAAAAATTCTTGGGGCTATTAATTCTTATTTTGACACTTGAAAAAAAATAACACTACTGAGAGGGGTAGCTGTCTATCTGTATCTCAAATTCTTTCCTAGAGGAAGCCTTGTGGTTCTTCTCAGCTAGATTCTAACCCTGAACTCATCTTCTGGCCTCAGTTTCCTTAATTATGAATAGAGCTTTAGGTTCTTCCTCTGCTGGGGGTGGGGAATGGGGAGTGACTGTTAATGGATATGAGAATTCTTAGGCGGGGTGGGTAGGTTGATTAAAATGTTCTAAGTTTGATTTTGGGTGATGGTTGTGAAGCTAAGCAGAACCCTGTGGGGCCTTCCCAGGTACAAAAAACCCCTCTATATCCCCCATTTCTTGTTTGTAGGAGAAAGACTTTAGTCTCCTAGGCCTTCTCCTGAGTTCCACAGAGTAGGTGCATCAATCACTAATTAAGGAAGTGAGGAAATGCAAAAACAACGGGAAAGCAGTTAAACAAGAAATATGACAGTAGTTCAGCAAAACAGAGTCCTAGCCCCTCCTCAAGGGTGTATAACAGTCTGATGCATATCTTTGAATTGTCTTACAGAAACTAGGACCCTCACCACCACCCCACCTGGAGGAAGGATGCTGACTACCTGCAGATCACAAGCACGTAGACCCTGGACCAGTTGGAAGCAGAAGGTTGATGGTTAAGACTCCCAAGACAGCACTCTGTTACCTCCCCAACAACCAATCAGAAGAGAGCCATGCACCCTGCAGCCCTCACCCCAAATCTTGCCTTTTGGAACCCCTCCCTGAGAGCTACAGGGTTTTGAACACGAATTGTCTGTTCTCCTTGCTTGGCACCTTGCAGATAAATGCTGTATATTCTTTCACTACAACATGGTGTCAGTAGATTGGTTTGACTGCACAGCAAGTGCGTGGACCCAAGTTCAGTCGTCCAGCTCTGTGAATATGTTAAAAAAAACATTGATTTGTACACTTGAAATGAGTGAACCAAATGGTGTTCTGGGCTGAATTATGTCCCCCTCAAAATTCACTTGCTGACCTCTTAACACCCAATACTTCAGGAGGGAGGGTCTTTAAAGAGGACATTAAGTTAAAATGAGGTCATTAGGATGGACTCCAGTCCAATATGACTGGTGTCTTTGTAAGATGAGATTAAGACACAGACACACAGAGGAGAGACCATGTGGAGACACGGGAAGAAGACAGTCATCTACAAGCCAAGGAGAGAGGCCTCAGAAGAAACCAAGCCTGCCGACAACTTGATCTTAGACTTGTACCCCCCAGAATTGGGAGAAAGTAGTCATCCCTATGGTTTAAGCTACCCAGTTTGTGGTGTTTTGTCATGGCAGCCCGCAATGGGTACTTTTAAGCGTCAGCTTGGCTGGACCACCAGCGCCCATATATTTGGTCAAACATTATTTTGGACTTTCTGTGAAAGTATTTTTGAATGAGATTAGTATTTGAATCGGTGGACTCTGAGTAAAGCTGTTTACACTCCCTAATGTGGGTGAGGCTCAGCCAATCAATCAAGACCTTAATAGAGCAAAGACCGAGCTCCCCTGAGCAGAAAGGAACTCTGCCAGAAGACTGCATGTGTTTGGTCTGCAATTTTCCCCGTGTCTCCAGCCTGCTTGCCTACCCTGGACTTGCAGCTCTACAACTGCGTGAGACAATTCCTTAAAAATTAATCAATAGGTCTATCTCTCTTTCTCTCACAATTTATATTTACACACACACACACACACACACACACACACACACACACACACACACATCCTGTTGGTTTCATTTCTCTGGAGAACCCTGACTAACATAGTGCCCTAGCAAACTAATACAACATGTAAATTGTTTCTCAATAAGTCTGTGTAAAAAAAATCTTAGAAGGCTACATCTAAATGTTTTTTTTAATCTTTGTTACATCTAAATGTTAACAATAATTAAGGGTTTGGAGAGTTTTAGGTTTCATTTAGTTTAGCTTATCCAGACTTGTGAGTTTTTGTGTGTGTGGCCATGCATGTATAATGATAATTTAAGAAAGGATGTTCGCTCAGAGGAATGTTGAGAAGCAAGGTTAGATAACACAGAACCCAGAGGACATGGGGGTATGGTGGGATGCATTGTAATACCACTTATTGTGAAGATTCGGATGAAACAGAAATCAAATTACATCTACAATAAGAACGTCTCAGCAGACAACCTGGTTAGTTTACGATACAGGTGCTGAGGTTGTTCCCTGGAATCTGGGTAGTAAAGGAATTTCATTTGTCCTCTCAACTGTATTTTTCTTCCATGTTCAGTGATTCTCTCATTTAACGAGCTAGCAAGCATTCACTGACCACCAGCTATGTTCAACGATTGCACTAAATATCAGACAATGAAAGACAAACAGAAGAAAATCAACCTCAGTGAAGACATTTACATTACAGTGGGAGGGACAATATGGTGCAACGTCATAAGGGCTCCCATAGAGTAAGAACTGCTTGTGCACATGGGAGAGATGAGGGGTGGAGGGAGGAAGCTTTTTAAATTATCAGCACAATCCTGCAAATAATTTTTTTTTTGCAGCTTCAATCAACAAATATTTACCATTTCTCAGTTTCTGTGAGTCAGAAATTTGGGAAGATTAGATGCGCGGTTTTATTTCACGGACTTTTTTTTAAGGCTGCAAACAAGATGTTGGCCCGGGCTGCAATCATCTGATGGCTTAACGGGGGCTGGAAGGTCCTCTTCACGTGGGCAGGAGCTTCAGGTCTTCGCTGGCTGTTGGCAGGAGGTCTCAGCCCCTGGCCACGTAGGCCTCTCCAGAGGGCTGCCTGTGTGCCCTTATTTTATTTGCTTATTTTTGATGCCACTTCTCCTGGCCCAGCTGCTATTTTTGTTAGCAAGTTAATTATTATTATTCCATTTTGTGGATAAGTAAACTGAGGCTCAGAGAAGTTAAGTAATTTGCCCAAATCTCCCAGGAAGTAGGAGACAGGGATATGAGCACAGTCTGACTCTGAGGTCCATATTCTTTCCCCTGTACTATGTGCTGTGTCTCCGATGCTTGGTCATGTGGAAAAGCAAGCAAGTAGGATACACTGAAACAGAATTAATTTAATTTTTACCTTTTAAAATATATTAAAAAAAAAAGTTTTTAATGATTGAACCCAGGACCTCATGCATGCTAGGCATGCACTCTACTGCTCAGCTATTCCACACCCCTTTAATTTTTATTTTGAAGTAAGGACCCTGGTCTATAAACTCTCTCTCCCTTGTTTTAGTCTTAATTGCCTTATCCTACTCTTTCAGCAATTCTTGTAATTGTAACAATAATAATTAACATTTATTGTTTCCTATGCGCCAGATACTACACTCCATAAAGGTAGATTCTCTCCGTCTGTATGACAACCTAATGCAGTAGGCTGTGGTATTATCCCTGTTTTACAGACAGAGAAACGGAGGCTTAAGGGGTTAAGTGATGTTAAGTGACGAGGCTGGGATTTGATCCCAGATCTAGATTTAGCCATTTTGCTGCACTGCCAAAAACCAGACAAGTGACAGCTGAAAAACTCCTTGCTGGTGGCTGGCTTTTTTACTTAGAACATTCTTGCATGTAACTGATTTTCCAGATCACACAGCAAAGATCAAGAATTTCTCTTCTGTTTTCGAGGAGGATCTCCTTCAGTGAGTTACAGCAATTCTACTTCATCTAGAAGATTTTTGTGTTGCTCATTTATGAGGTGTCCTTGCTGAGATACTGGGACTCTTGGTGGCTCTGAGAGACAGACACTGGGTGCTGGAGTGTTTGGACCAAGGGCACCAAAATGGACCCCTTTGCAGATTCTGTCTGAGCAGTGGGTTCTGGCTTTCCATCCTACCAGAGTCACATCTCTGCTCCCACAGAAATCCAGAGGCCCCTTGAAGGCCTGGACTCTGCACAAAACAGACCAGGGAGCATCCACGATGTTGAAAAACTGGGAGGACCTGTAAGGAATGGGAGAAAGGCCTGCTTCCTTGACCATTCAGCCCTGGCTGCCTGTTGACCAGGATGCTCTTTTTCTGACTCAGGATGGGAATGTGCTCAGATGAGAGGCAGGCAATGGAGGCAACGGAGGTCCCTGGGGTCCCAGGGTCCAGGGAGGTCCTGGCAGAGACAAAGGAGAACCAGCCCAAAGCCGAGGGTTTGACTGGGAACAAGGCTGAGATACACCCACAAATCCACCTGCCTTCAGCATAAGGTAGATCTGGTTCAGGGCAGAGGCAAAGAGGACTTTCAGAATGTCGCTGCTTACTGTGAAAGCATCCACCCTTTGCCTGTTTGCCAGGGAGTTCAGGATGCTCAGCAATGCAGCCGAGGTGGCTCAGAACCTAACTGGCCCAGGCTGGACTTTCACAAGGGCTGCCCAAGGTTTTGAGCTTAGATGACGTGAACACACCTGACCTTCGGGGGTGTGGACAGGGCACATGATAAGCCCCTGCTCACACACATGCTGTGGCAGCAGCTGTGAAACCTGAGAGCCCTGGCCCTGGCTAAAGGTGCACTGATTTGGAGCAGGTGGGGTGAGAGAGGACAGGCATCTGAGAGTCTTGCCTAACTCCCTGGTCACTCAGGTTATCTGTGGACCTTTGAGATGCCATGCTTTCCATCAGACTGCAAGCAGGTCGGAGGCTGATCTTTGTTACCAACAGCATCCTTAGCCCCACACCCCTGCCACAACTCCCCCACACCTCCCAGGCAGGCAGAGAACTCAGAAATTCTCAGGAGGATCTACCACATGCAGGCAGGGAGATGGAAGAGCAGATGGTGCAGGTAACTTTAGGCTTGGCCCAGATCTGGGAAGCTGCAGTCTCCTGGGTACAGCATGTGACCCTCGGAGCACCAAGAACCATTCTAGTTCCGAACAGTGGAGGCTCTGCCCACTGAGGGACAGTGAGAATGTGGCTTCCAGGAAGAGCAAAGGCTCTGGTGGCTGAGCCAGGAGGGGTGGGGGGGTCACTATAGCCAGAAAAGATCAGCACTCAGCATCCAAGACCTGAAAAAGGAGAGCTGGGGACGGGCAGCTGTGACGTCACCAATGCCGGGGCAGACCTGGGCAGACCTGCTCTGATTGACTGTGAGGGAGGGGCTCGGATCAGCTTAGGATCTAGAAGGATCTGAAGGCTCTGTTTGCTAATGACCCACTGCACTTCAGGATTTTGTAAGATCTTTTTCAGGACACTATTTAGAAAGCTTAGGGGCTGTTTTATACAACAGGTGGGGTTACACCAGATTAAAGGTTATAAAGCAGACCCGGTGAATGGAATGGTTTATCCCTGAAAAAGAGCGTTTACTGAATCTGATAACCTTTGAAAGCCCACTGTTGCCCTTCATTTTCACAAATTTTAAATGAGGGGCAGCAAGAGTCCATGAGGTGCACACATACAGTATTCGCTGTGTAAACACACAAACGCACATCCAAATGAGCTCAACTCAACAACTATTTGTTACATGGCCAATAAGTGCCTTCGTGAGGATTAGAGTCGAGTTCAGTGGCTTAACTTTCTCCTTGTGACATAGACGGAAGTACATTTATGTTGTGACTACACACACACATACACACACACACACACACAACTGCAACAAAAGTTTCACTAGTTTTAATCTTACTAGGCAAATTGCATTCTGATATTTTCTATTCTATTTTTTCCCCTATTCTATTTCTTTTCCAAAAAGCCGATTAAGACCCACTGAATTGATTTCATGACCGGTTAATGAGACAATCTGTAGTTTGGAAACACTAGTGGATACACGACATCACTGAATTTCTAATTTCATCTTCATTTAGCTAAAAGTGGAGGGAGTGAATTCAGAAGCTGGTGATCACGTGTAGATGCCTGCTTCCTTGCTAGCGTTGTATACAGATGTGTGTCAGGGTAGCTGAGCGGCCAAAAGGCAAAAAAGCGAGTGGTTTCCCACTGGCCCTGAACGAAACTGGGAAATCAAATTTCCCTTTGGTTACCTTCCCACGAACCAGAGATCATGGTGATAGGCAAAGGTGAACAGATCTGTCATCAATGAGAACACAGACTTTCCCCTACTAACAAGTCTTTAATTGAAGAGTTTATGGCACATGCAATTACAAGGGAAAGCAAGTCTGAACCAATCCCTTAAAGATACAATCTAGTCAGAAAATGCTAGATCTGGAGAGGTTCTCTGATGTTAATGACTCAGATTCTTAAGAATTCTGACTCATCTCATCAAGAACTGACCACTCCTGCCCTTCTCTCTCCTTCACCTTTGTAATTCTCTGATAGCACCTATGATACTCAATTTCTTAAACGTTATTGGCTTATAAATCTATCTCTCTCCCAGCTTATAAAGTGCTTGTAGACAAAAAATGGTTTCTTCTGCATCTTGATATTCCCAGAGTGAAGGCACAAAACAAGAGCTTTGTAAAATGTTTGTAGAATGATTGAATGATATTGGTTCAAACTGGTTGGAAAGGCATTCATAGGAAAAGTACAGATAGTTAACTTATCGAGGGAAAATAAACTGCAGAAAAGATCTTGAAATTCTAACAGATAATATACCTTGAATAAGGTCCAGATAAAGGCATAGTACAAAATATACTAATATAAGAAGTAAACACAGCACAGTTACTGTTCTTACATAGAACTTAAAAAAAACCTTTTTAGTTTAACTTTTTTGGGGTGAGGGGGTGAGGGGAGGTAACTAGATTTATTTTTTTATTTATTTAGTGGAGCTACTGGGGATCGAACCCAGGACCTCGTGCATGCTAAGCATGCACTCTACCACTAAGCTCTACCCTCCCCCCTTACATTGAATTTTGAATTGTAGGTCTCAGATCTGTGGGAAATCTCAAGAAATCATCTCAGAAATCCAGCCTTTTGCCTTTAAAGAGTTCTTTTTATAATAGAGCAAACATAACAAAATATTGAGATTTATACATGTTCAATCTGAATTACCGTGAAGTATCTGAGAGTTTCACAACTGATGGAAGATATGGGTGCCAGACGAAGGGTAGAGAGCAGTGCTTCACAGTCCTGCAGGTGACTTTTGCTGAGTAGAAGTTCATGCATCAGATCGTATTACCAATATCTTATCCACCCTTAATCTTCATTCTTGCTAAAAAAAATTCTTAATTTTGTTCCTGTTGGTAATGCATCTTGGTTCGGTTGATGAGTCAGTATTAGTCTTAGAAAACTGTGGGAATCCATCTTTCTTTTACCAGATACTTGATTTTCTTGCCTCTCTTGCAATTGGAAGGAAGCATCCATGTAGCTAGTTCTGGCCAGAAATACATTAGAGAAAAGGTGCTGAGGGACTTCTGGTAAGAATTTTGCTTTTCTGGATTTTGTGTCATGCAAGATAAAATAAAACAAAAACAACTTTTATTTGTTTCAGACACTATTATGGGTTGTAGTTCCCATTACTCACAGCTAAAAGCATTTCTAATTTATATGGCCTATTGCTATGGGATACATCGGTAAACAGCTCTTCTTAGTCTTATGGAAAAAAATTACTAAAACTAATGGAAAACAACTGGATTTATTTGAATAAAATGTCAATAAGAGGATTTTAGTTTTACAAAAGTAATTCATTCATACCCCAAATAACTATGTAGTGCCAAAAAATCAACCTAAAATATACAGTGGCCATCCTTTAGGAATGACTGCACTCAAAAAGAAGGAAGGAAGGAAGGAAGGAAGGAAGGAAGGAAGGAAGGAAGGAAAGAAAGAAAGAAAGAAAGAAAGAAAGAAAGAAAGAAAGAAAGAAAGAAAGAAAGAAAGAAAGAAAGAATCACTGTAAAAAATGGTAAAGAAAAAAACCCAAACATTTTCACATTTAATCCTCACAAATCTCACAAGATTTTTTTCCATTGTACAGATAACACACCTGAGCCTTACAGGTATTAAAATAACTTGCCTAAGGCCACAGTACATCTTAGAGCCAGGAATTAGACATAGAGAATTACTTCAGTAATCTCCGAATAAAGCCTTCAAATGAATAAGGTTTTATTCATTTGCACTGAATTGAAGGAGATCTGAATAATAGGAAAAAAATTATATGTAAACAAATGGATTCTGATTACTGTGAAGTACGTACAGTACTTCAATTGAGTCAATAAAATTCTTAGTAGATTACTTCATGAATCTTGCTTTCATAAATAGAAAAGATTTGTTTTTGTGGGATTTTTTAGGGGGGAGAGGTAATTAAGTTAATTAATTAATTAATTAATTAATTATAAAATGGAGATACTAGGGATTGAACCCAGCACCTCATACATGCTAAGCACACACTCTATCGCTGAGCTAAACCCTCCTTCCCAAGATTTGTTTCTTAATAAATAAATAAATAAATAAAATTTGTTTCTTAGTACACCTTTTTTTTGGTAAAGACTATATCTAAAATACCTGAAGACACATACTTCAGATGTACGCTTTGATGAATTTTGATAGATGTATACACCAATGAAACCACTATCACAATCAAGATAGCTAACATTTCCATCACTCCCCAAGAGGAGCAATTTTCTAATTCCCAAATTATCCCTTGCTACCCCCTTTAACCTCTGGTAACCGTAAGTTTGTTCTCTATGTCTGTAAGTCTGTTTCTGTTTTGTAGATAAATTCTTTTGTGTCTTTTTTTTTTTTAGAGTCCACATATAAGCAGTATCATATGGTATTTTTCTTTCTCTTTCTGGCTTACTTCACTTAGAATGATGATCTCCAGGTTCATCCATGTTGCTGTAAATGGCATTATTTTATTCTTTTTTATGACTGAGTACTATTCCACTCTGTGTGTGTGTGTGTGTGTGTGTGTGTGTGTGTGTGTGTGTGTGTGTGTGTACACGTACACACCACATCTTCTTTATCCAGTCATCTGTTGATGGAGTAAAAGCCAAACTTTAAATTAACCCTGATCTACATAAAATGTTCGTGTTCCTTCCCAAATCCATATGTTGAAACTTAATTCCCAGTGTGATGGTATTTGGAGGTGGGGGCTTTGGGGGTGATTAGGTCATGAGAGTAGAGCGCTCAGGAATGGGATTAGTGCCTTTACAAGAAGAGGTAGGAGAGAGCCTGCTTCCTCTCTCTGCTCTCTGCAACATGAGGACACACCAAGAGACGGCCGTCTGCAAACCAGGAAGCCAGCCCTCATCAGACACGGCATCTGCTGGCTCCTTGATCTCGGACTTGGCTGCCTCCAGAACTGTGAGAAATAAACGTGTGTTGTTAAGCCCCCCAGTCTGTGGTAATTTGACTCTACAGCCTGGGTGGACTAAGACACACACCTGTGGAAAACACTGCTGGGTCCCACAGGTTTGGAGCGAGATCTGCAAAGACTAGAACACAGGCCTTGCTTTCCAGAGGCTCGCAACCCTGTCTCGGGGAGACAGGTTCCCATGTAATAATTTGAATACAAATTGGCTAGTGACAAGGGCCTTCGTAGGAGTGCGTGCAGGTGCACAGGGAGAAACTTATCAGGCTCTTAGGCCTGGGGAGGACTTTCAGGGTGGGGTTTGAGCAAGGCCTGGAAGAAGCAGTTAAATGAGGAGTAGTTACAGGGAGTGTTGCGTACCTCTGGGCATCGAAACGTAGACACCGAGTGTAGACATTTTGGGGGATGTGACTGAGAAAAGAGAGAGTGTGTCTGTGAACTGAGAAGGGCAGCAGAAAGTGGGGAGGCAGGCAGCCAGGTGGCCGGGTGAGGGTGCCAGCAGGACCAGGGTGAAGCTGGGAGCCCCAGAGCTCAAAATCTACTGAGACCTTCACTCTCAGGTGCCTGTCCGCACCTGCACACCCAGGAGCGTGTGTCTCCTAAACTCCATCGTAAGCGACTCCGCTTTACTTGAGTCCTGGCCCTGATGGTACAGAACAAACATCCTAATGGACATGGGACAAAGGAGCCCATAGCCTGCCAGCTTGTGACCTCCCAGATGGCAGGGGTCATGTATTTTTAGCTGTATATTTCTCTTTCTATTCGCTATACTCTAGTGTTGGGCAGAAAGACTGGAACCAAGGAGACCCTCCATAAATGTTTACTGAATGAATAAATATTTGTTTAATGACACAGCCAGGGCAACCAAGGCAAACGCGGTCAGCAATTAAATACAGGGGCTCTAAATAATCAGCCTCCAAACAGAAATTCAACAGGTTAGAAAAAGGATTTTGTTACATTAATGTCTCGAGGGAAGACCTTGCCCTGGAAAGTGTTCAGTATTTAAAACTTATTTTCCAATGTGTAGGACAATGGAGTGTGTATATATAACTTGTAATCAAAATCAAGGTCTGATACTCTGAACACTGTAACAAATGCATGATTCAAAATACAAAACTCCGATGCAGAAAATGTTCTGTGAAATTTATCACATTCAGAGTGCTCTCCTCCTACAACCGCCCCTGAAGGAAATCTTTTTTAAAGAAATACAAATAGTTCTTTTCTAAGAAAAAAAAAAAAAAAGTCACTCTGTTGTTAGATATGGGGTTGCTATGTTACTTAATAATATTAAATGTCATTTCTGCTCATCCAAGAACAATCTCTTTTTTCCTTCTCTCTCTCTTTTTTGGGATACTGTAGATGTAGCTTAAATAAATACTCATTTGGGAAAGTGAATTCTTAGCATCAAATTTGTAATAATGAATTCAGCTTTACTTGTATTTTAATAGAGGTTTAATTTCAGGAACAAATAGAAAGGAACCATTAGAATTCTGTTTTCACGGGATCAAAAAGGAAGAGAGAAAGACAGCGAATCTCATTCTTCTGAGCCCACTTTGTCCTATAAAGTGAAGTAACACATGGTTAGCAGCTTTCTACCAGGTCCCTGGGTTTTAAATGATGGGCAATTCTGGAAACACTGAGTTGACACCAACTCAAATTGAATTAATAAAAGAAGTAGGATTAATGATACTCTTGTTCTATGATTAAATATATTAGTTGTCTAACAGACACATGAATTTAGTATTTGTTTGTTTTCAGAAGCATGAATTGAGAGGCAAAAACATCCTAAGAGATACACACAGAGGCTTTGCCTTCCTGCTTTACCACCAGCCTTCCTTCTCCTTGCCCTCCTCAGCCCTCATCGCTCGAAGAAACAGACAAAACACTCCAGTTTAATTTTTACCGTATTCTGTGGGTGGATGTGCACAGCAATTAAAACATATTTCTTAGATTTTCTTTGATGTTGAAAAGTGTAAGAAATAAAAAGGACCTGTAACTTTCTATTCTGATAATCCCTGTCGATTTTTTTAAATTGAAAGTCATAAATGTATTTGGTGAGAAAAATTCAAACTACACAAAAAGGTTTACATTTGAACTAAAAGCTTCCTTCCTCACCCAATGACTCTCCTCCCAGGAGACTCCTGTTAATGACTTCTTGAGTGTCTTTTCAAAAGAAAAAAAAATGGCTATACAGTATATTTCTTTTTTCAAATTTACATTCACTGAATTATAATATATTCTCTCCTGTATCTTGCTTTTTTTACTTAATAATATATCTTGAACATCTCTGTATCAGCACATACAGATCTACCTTGTTCTTTATATAATGCTCCCTAGCATTCTATTGTGTAAAGCTACCCTAATTTACTTAAACTGTCCCCTGCTGATGGATATTGCAACAATTTTCTTTTCCTATTGCAAAATAATGTTCCAATGAACACCTTTTTACATATATCCTGATGGCCTTCCTACGTATTCTTAAGGGAACCAGGGTTAATGTACACAGTTGCATAGGTTGTACACTGCACAAAGTGCCTCATCTGTGTGGGCACCAGTCATTTTGTAAATATCATAACTTTAAATACTTATTGTGATAATTTTTCTGGAAATAGACGTAAACTGTCTTGAGGAAGGGGTTCTTTTTTTCTAATTTGCACAAGGTCACCATGGCCCGGGGTGAATGACTATCAGCAGAACTGCTGACTCAAAGGGCACAGGCACATGGGCTTTTGATAGAGATTGTCAACTTCTGATCCAAAATGGCTGCACCCGTGGACATCAGTTTTGAGAGATTAGTGGCTGATTCTAAGATCTAAAACATACTGTGTTGTTTTGAGCACAGTCAGCTTTCATTTACCTGAGGTTGTAAGAAAGAGTGAGAACAGAATTACTTAAAAGCTACAAAAAAAAAAAAAAATCCTTGTGGGTAAAATTGGGTGATTTGCTTGTTCCCTGCTTTCCCTTCCTTTCTGGGGATGATCTAATGTAACTTTTGAAGGAACAGAGACCAGCAGGAGAGAGAAACAGCTGTTCTAGGCTCAGACTTGATTCCTGAACAGATTCATGTTGATGAAATTGTCTTCTTTTGTTCTTTTCTGGAGGAATTAAATGAACAGTATCAGGAAAAGTGCAGTAACACTGTGATGGGGCTACAGTGGGAGGCCGGTATTATGGGGTCAATGGAATTGTTGGAAGACAGCCGGCGTGGGCTGTAGACAGGAAGGCTCTACTCCCGCAGTGTTCTCCAGTCCTTCAAGGAAGGGTCAACTGTCCCAACAAGAGCCCGGATTTCTAAACCAGCCCACTCTGTAAAGCACTTTTGGGCACAGGGGTATTGTTCTGTTGGTCAAATTGTGCCCGGTGTTGTTCTCATTGTCAGAAAATGTCAACACTCCCGGCACTCACACCCGGATTCTGTTGGATTCCACTGTGATCGCAAAACTGAAGGGAAAGTTTCATTGAGGAGGAAGGGACCTGTGAAGCAATGCCCCCAGCAAACTGGAAATGGAGACAAGGAAAGTGGGGGAGGAGGGGAGAAAACAAAGTGAGGAAAGGTCAAGGGTGGGAGAAAGGAAGGCCACAGAGAGAGGAGTGGCCCGCAGAGCTGAGTGGCAGAATCCGGCTGCTCAGAGCAGGAGAGGAAGCCCAGCCTCACCATCCAGCTTTGAGACTTTGGGCAAGTCCCCCACCCACTCTGCCTGCCCCTCAGTGTCCCTACTGGTCAAAGAGCCCTGAAAATGACCCCCCTCCAATGACTTCTGGGGACAACATGACAATGAACATTAGAATGCTTGGGGTGTTAAAAGCAGGGAGCAGATGACACGTGGTCATGTCCCTGGGGTTGATTTTCCTCTCACGGTGCGACAGATGGATCTAATTCTCTTCAACAATGAAGCACGTGGAGCTTTCTCCCTGGGCTCTTGCAGAAACAGGAAATGAACATGAGAATCTTCAAAGTTTGCAAAACTGCACGGCCTGTAATGAATCTCTAGCAATTATCAGGGGCAGATAGCCTAAAAAGGTCTTATTATGTATTTCCCTCTGGTGATAAAACTCTAATCTGCTCTATGTTTCATCTTCAAGGACAAAAGGCAGCTTACAGCCAGCCCCAAGCTTGTTTAAAGGACAGCCGTGTTCCTGGGGGTAACCACTTTGCCCTTCATCAGGATGAGTCCTGAGGCAGGAGCCGGGTTGCCTAGCTCAGGTAAGACAGCACAGAACGTTTTCTGGATTCAACTGATTCTGTTAAACTTCGTAGTTCAACGCAGTTCATTGATTGCTATCGATTTAACCAGTTGGGCTGGAAAATGTATACGTTTATGATTAGTTTTTGGAAGTAGGGGTATTGGTGATGCTGTGAGGGTAGTTAATGTTTCAGATAGAAGAGGTGTTAACACTTGAACTTTTCTTTTAAACTTTTCTTTGCATTTATTTTGTGCTGAATTTATTCCTGCACCATAAGTTTTTGTTTCTTCAGTTTCTTCTGGGATATCTTATTTCTTCTGTGCAACAATCTGCCCTTTTTCAGTAGGGCTCACCGGAAGGAGTTCGCATGGAGGTTAATCTGACCACGAGCTCTGTAAACCCGGGGCACATCTTGCGGGTTTTTTTCCCCAGATGAGCTCTTTGACCAGAGAGAATCGACGTCAGAACACTTAGGTTCAGGATTCTTCTCTGCATTTTTTAAAGCATTTGCAGCAAAAACTCAGCACTTTTTTGGGGGCCAGCGACTCCACGCCAGCCCCAGGGTTTGACCTGGACAGTCCACTACTGTGACAATGGAGTGGCATGCCTTGCTTCTGTCTAATGACATCTTTCAGAGACTTGGTGGCTTTTCAGAGATGCCTACTTTGATAGTCTGGGCAGTGGACAGGCAGATTTGAACCTCTCAACTGGCATGATTTTGTGGGTTTTCTGGGTCAAGTGGGTCGTGAACCATTTTCAGAGATCATCTCAGGCTATTTATGGGAATTTGAATGTAATTTTTGCATTCTGCTATGAATGATGACTGTCAAGTAAAAAAGTCAGGAAAACAGAGGACAGCTGGATGGTGGGTGGGACAAGGAAATGGCTGGGAGCAGTTTTCCGGTCTTAGACTTTGTAGGACTGGAGCACCTTCACTCGGCTTCTCCATCTGGGCAGCAGGAGGCGCTGGCTTCCCTGTGCCAGAGGGTGTTTGATAAACCCGGTGCTTCTCCCTGTGGTACCTGCTTTATACAAAGACTTGAGACAAAAAGTCCATTCCTAGTCTATGAGAGCAGACCAGCTATGTTGCAAAGTGGCAGGCAAACGGGATGATATTTGAGACGTGCCTCCCGAGGGATGTCCCCTTGCCCAGGTAGCTCTGGGCTCTGCCATCAGTGCCGGTGGCTTGTGGAAGAGGCTGGGGAGCATGTGGTTACCTGACTCATCCGGGATCCTCCACCTGGGCCCCCACACCTGCACTACACCTGCCCCGTAGAACCCCTTGCTCTGTCTCTCCCTGCTAAACTGCTAAACAGGGCTGTCTGACGAGACCTCTGCCTTGTTGAAAGTGTGATCTCCATAAACATTTGAAGAATGATGAATGAATGAATGAATGAGAAGTTGGTATTCCCAGTTTGTGGCCAAGCAGGCAGCTAAAATTTCTTTTTAGAAGGGAAAAAAATCAAGAGAGGGTTTGGCCTGACCTGGGGGTATTTCCTAAAAGAAGATGAGAGGGAGGAAACTAAAAACCATCCTTTCTAAACACATTTCCAGATGTGACTGCTCACAATCACAGAAGGAGTGTCTTCTGAAAATCCTGATGCTGCTGAGAAACCAAGTTGATCAGTGACTGTCATTTGTCCTCATTTTCCAAGTCTAAATTGAAAGGGAATTGTTGATTGATTTAGTTCTGCCTGTTGCCCTTTTCATTAGTAAGGCAGAGTAAATAATTACCCTCTTTGATTTTTCCAGTGGCATCAGCCCTGTGTGCTCCTGACAATAAGGAAATATTAATTGAGAGTGAGAAATAGAGTCGTTAAACAATAAAACTAAATAATTATGGTAGGTGAAGGACATCATGCCTTTAGTACATCAATATGTTGCAACTGAATTATCAGAGAAACTTCCCCTCAAATTCCCAGCAGAACTGTGCTGTGTCGTAAGGCCATGTAAGGAGAACCTTAGTTCTCTTGGCATCACGTCCTGGTCTGGATGCTTCCCAAGCTTGTGCTGTGTCTGGGTAGCTTTGGGGCCATTAGCCCTTCCATGCCCTTTGTGGGAGATACTTAATTGAACTGAGTTGGATCAGTAAGTTTCCTGGGTACCAATTCCGGTTTTGCCCTGATTTTCTCTGTGGCTTTAAGCCAAACGGGAAAACTTGTCTGCCTTTTCGTTTTCCCATTTGGCAAATGAAGAAGACATTATCTCTCTGCCAAATGTCTCAACACCTGAATACAAAGAAACTTTAGACAGGAGGGGTTATTAATAGTGTATCTGATGTGTTTCTGGGCATGCGGGGGGCGGGGCGGGTACATTTCAGTCCTGGGGCACCAGGGAGACTTGCCAGAGAATCCTGACCCTTGCAGTGCAGAGTTCCCTTCTCCAGCTGCCTCCGTGGCCTGGTTTAAATGTATCTGCCTTTCAGTCATCCTAAGTACTGCATGGATTAGTTCGGTGCGAGGATATGACCTCCCCCATCTTATTGCCACTCTTGGCAGATAATCCGACTCCCATTTTACCAAGAAGACTGAGGCTAATTTGGATGAATTGAACTCGCTCATCCTTCTCATTCTCATGTTGATGTATCTCCGTCTCTGCGGTTGTCTCTCAGCTTCAGACAAAAAAGGGGGTGGATGGCATTTCTCTCTTCCCCTCCTCCAGAGCTAACCCTGTCCCCAACCTGTGCCCGTGACTCCTCCCTTCATCTCTTCCCATTCCACTTTTCACTGCCTGCACTAGACACATCTTAGGTCTCCCTTGCAACTGTTTTCAAACATGCCCAAGCTTTATTCTATTTTAAAATCACACAACAAAGCCGAAATGCCTTTCTTGACCTTGCTCCCTCTTCTAGTCTATTTATTACCTTCCTTTTGCAGCAAGTCTCCATTTCCTCTTTGCACAGAGCCCCTGAGCTCAGCAGTCTAGTTTCCTTTCTTGGTTGAAATTGCAATCTCAGAGGTCACCCGGGGTGCCCTTGTGTGCCCAATCCAAAGAGGGTTTTGTTTTAGCCTCATTCTTTATTTTATTTTGCAGGGGGGTTAGGTAATTAGGTTTATTTACTTATTTATTTTTAAGTGGAGGTACTGGGGATTGAACCCAGGACCTCCTGCAAGCTAAGCACACATTCTACCATGAGCTATATCCTTCCCACATTCTTCTTTTTTAAAAAATTGAATTGAATTTTTTCTAAATTTTTAAATTGAAATATAGTTGCTGTAAAATACTATATACTTTACAGATGTACACTATAGTGATTCACAATTTTTAAAGATTCTACCCCTTTTATAGTTATTATAAAATATTGGCTATATTCCCAGTGTTGTGCAATCTGTCCTTGTAGAGTATTTTAAACCTAATGGTTTGTACCTCTTAACCCTCTACCCTTTTATTGTTCTAGCCTCATTCTTATTTTCTCAGGGCATTGGTTTTCTCTCCTTCTGCTTTTTCCTTCCAACATTCCACTCCAACATACTTCTGTGGTTTACGTTTGTCCACCTGCCTCCCAGTTAGATTTCCCAAACTTGCCCACTGCCTAGCATTGTGGCTAGGAGTCTAAGCTCTGACGTGAGCCTGCCTGTGGTTGAATTTTAACTACCACTAATTAATGGTGTCATCTTTGTCAAGGTCACCTCTGTGCCTCAATGTCCCCATTCTTAAAATGAGGATCATAATAAGAGTGCTAACCCAAGAATCAAACAAGATAGTCTGTGTAGTATGTACCCCAATGTTTGGCACATAGAAATATTCAATCAATGTTGCCTGTTAGCAAAACAATAAGCTCCTAGAGCTTTGAAAATACCACTTTTTCCTTTTAGGGCACATTGCCAAAGTTACCTGACACAGAGCCAGACAATAAGTAATTATTGATAAATAGATTTATGCACTTGGGTGGATTGTCCAGGGAAGGAGGAATGATGGGGGAACGGAGGCTCCCAAATTCTGCAAGTATTGTTATACCCAGGTTTTGGTTTGGTTTGGCTTTCCAAATAAATCATTTAAATGGTATAGAGTTTAAATCGGTCGTTTCAGGACCTGTGACGTTTGTTGGGCAGGAAGGGGCATCAACGGTCAAAGCTCTGGCTGTTGGTGCACCAGTCAGTCACAATGAGGCTGCTTGGCCTGGAACACAGTGTCCCGTCCTGAGATTAAAGGCCTCTGGAATAGGATTACGGGAGGAACGCCTTAGCGGCGGCTTTGTGCGGAGGCTGCCTGGAACCCGTCCACTGAGTGATGCCGCCATCTAGTGGCCGCACGGGGAACGGCGCTGGGCAGAGCCGTTTCATTTGATGCAGGGGAGGGAATCTCAGAATTGCAGTTCTTTCTTTAGAAACTGTGGGTGAGACTCGGAATGAAGGACGAATAAGCGGGAAACACAGCAAAGGGAAGGAGGGAAAACACCTCAGCCCAGTTTGGGGAGGTAAAGGGCACCAGGAATGCTTTGCCCACCGAGAACAACCTTGTGGGTATCAGAGGACAAGTCCCTCCCCCACTTCAATACCAATTAAACTTTGATTTTTTTTCCTCATTATGATTTTCACTTTCCAACACTCTGTGCTCACCCGTTATCCTGAACAGAGCCTGCTTCACCCTCTCATTTCCCCTCTTTTGTGTTAGGAATTCAAGGCTGGAAAAATTGAGCCGAGTCATTCCATCTGGCTTCTACCCCGGGAACAGCGGATCTCTGCGTCGCCCAGGACCTGAGCTCAGCCACACCCGCCGCACTCACCACGTGACGGCCGCAGGTAAGGGCCGGCTGCCGGCCGGGGCGGCCCAGACGCCAGCGGGAAGAGGCCGCGGTGCACTTGGGTTCCCTAGCTTTCTCTGGAATGTCATTCGGGTCACTGTATCAGAGAGAGCTGACGACGTTCTCTTTGTAAAACTGAAGCGGGCGATGTTAATGAAGCCATTTTTTTCCTTCTCACAAACTATGTCCACCTATGACCAATGGATTGATTATAGATCTTTGTATTAACTCATCAAAGAGCTTTAGATGGCGGTGGGGGGACTGAAGGGAAGATACTGATGCTTCAGACTGAAGTGTCTATGCGGTGTGTCCTTACCTGGTCAGCACGCAGGACAGCGTCTAGGAGATGGATAAAGTCTAGAACACAGTGACGGGAAGTACAGATCTCGGAGTCTGGAAGTACAGATCTCGGAGTCTGGCATTCCACTCTGCCACTACCAGCTGTTTTACTTTGGGTAAATTGTTTACCTTACTCTAAAGCCTCAGTTTCTCCTTCTCTAAAATGGGCATAATTAAACATACCTTTCAAGATTATTCTAAAGATCAAATGAAATACAGGAAAGCCTCTTATCTGAGAGATTGAGACTGGATTTTAGAGAGCTTATGGAAGAAGCTGGTTGAAGTGGAGAATCACAAAAGATGATACATAGCTCAAATATTTTACTTTAAAATATAGAACTTCCCACTCTTTAATGTAGGGTCACGGCCTTTTCTTTGAACGTGGATCCTCTAGTTGGAGTTTTTTTGAGTAGTCTTTCTTGCATAAGCCACACACGTAGTACTTTATCTCTGACTTCTAGTTTTGGTTTCTTTCAATGTAGTGAGACATCCCGGAAGACACAAGTAAAATCACTTTCTGCACAATCATTCCAATTCCAGTAAATCTTTTCAGATTATGGAGACTATTTCCAAACCTCTCCTGTCCACATGAATTCTAGCTGGATAGCAGTTTTCTGGCGGCTTCCCCTTGGTGAATCCTTCCAAAATATTCAATTTCACTTTCCCAGAGACAACTTCCTTTCTTTGTATACTCCTATTTCATCAGTTTTTTATGGTATTTAAATTTCACAATTACAGTAACAAGTAGAGCTGTCGGAAGCTGATTCTTGGTGAGCGTGTGAGGACGGTTGGAGCAGCAGTTGGGACTGGGTGCTATCAGCCAGTGCATTGGTTAGTACGGTTCACCGAGGGCCTGCAGAATATGGTTAACCTGGCAGGTTGGTTAAGCAGAGGCCAGCTAAAATAGCTTCTCCTGCAGTGTATACAAAGTGCTAAATTTAGCGCCTAGCATGCAGGGAGTATCCAGTAATGGTAGCTATTAATATTATTATTATCATTAGTAAGTTCAGTGTTGGAAGAATTGTTAGAAATTGAAGTTTCTTTCCCTTATTTTACAGATGAGATTAACGTGTTTTGTAATGTTGGCCTTCATAATACAGCTTTTGGTTTCAATAAGTAAAAGGATTATTGACTATAAACCTAATATTTTGAGTCAGAGGGATTTAAATTTGCAAAGGCATCTGGGAGTCAGCATAAAGCCCAAAACTCATCTAAGTCACCCCACATCCGCGTCTAGGGTAAAAGCACATCAGCGTGATGAAGACAAGCAGCAGGGTTGCGGTGATGGTGAAACCTGGGGACAGGAAGGGCTGTCCCCCAAGGGAAGGACTTCCCAGAGGGAGAGGAATTTGTGGAAGAAACTGCACAGGGATGAATGAAGCTACGAGCAGAGCCTTGCCTGCGGCTCAAGGTGTGCGGGTGGCCTTCGGACTCAGTCATGCTAGACGAGGAACCTGGGATGACCGGAGCACCCCCAGAAAAACCTAGCTCTCATGGTGAAGGATAGCTGTTTGGGGGCCAGTGGGCTTGTAGGTGGAGTTAAGGCACCTAAGAAATCTTAGAATCCATATACTCTGTTTCTCCGTAGTTTGTTTAAACCTTCCTCTTGGAGATCCCTTCTGACAACAGATGGAAATGATCCTTTTGTTTGACTGGGTTGGGCCTAAAGGACTTAATTTGTCAGAAAGGAGGGAAGGGAGACCCGGGCAGCAGGACAGGTGGGTGGAGGGAAGCCTTTAAGCAGCGGCAAGCCCAAGAGACACAAAGCTCCAGGTGAGGGGCTCTGCAACCCTGGATTCACTTTTACTTTTGTTTTTTAAGCAAACTTTTAGTTTAAGAATAGTTCCCGAGAGGAGTGTACAAATCATAGCCTGTACAGCTCGATGCGATTTTAATTTTATTTTGCCAGAGAAATTCAATGTGCTTCACAAACCTATGCCCTCATCCCCCTTTTTCTGCAAAGACACAGATGCTTTGGCCTCTCATGCCGTCTGGCCCCCCTGTTCCTCTCAAATCCAGGGTTTCTCCCGCCTGATGGCCTCAGGTGAGTGGAGGAGGCCAGTCCGGAGTTAATTGATTTCCTCTGGGGTGTCCTGGAGGCCCTCCAGCCGCGTGTGGGTGCAGGCATCAGGCATTCTGTAGCAAGGCGGCCGTGCTTCGGCCCCACGCTCCCTGAGATTCCGCTCCCATCATGATGGGGGAGGCCTGGGGCTTCTAACGAGCTCTCCAGGGGATTCTGATGTAAGAGGCCCAGCCTACCCGGTGAGAAATGCTTCGCTTTTCCTGCTCCAGAGATGGAGATGAGCTCTGACAACCTGAGACTGAGCTAGATCACAGTTTTTATCCTGTGATGGGGAGGCGGGAGGCAGAGCCGTTTTCTAACCACACGCAGAATCCTCCACGCAGGGCACTCAACCCTCATTTACTTTGCTCTGCTTCAGAGCCTTCCATGACCTTCAACTCTAGACGTACCTATTAAGAAGTGACAAGGCTGGATGCTTGGCTTCTGAGGCCTGGGGAAGCGGCCTTGGGTGGCTAAAGCCCTCAGCTGCGGCGCTAAGGCCTGCGTAAAGATGGGGAACCAGGCCCGCTTTCCTCCCTATAAAGAGAAGCTTCAGGCGTGATTTTCTTTGGCCTAGAGAGACCCCAGCTGTTTTTTACTGAGGCCTGTGGCCTCTTTCGTGAGAGACCCTCAGCTCGAGGGATCTTTGCTTCGTGTAAGCTTCCTGTACCCACTGTCAGGTAACCGTGAGCTCTGACCCAGCACATTCACCCTGAGGAGTGGCAGGTCCCCTTGATACAGAAGGTTGTGTCCAGAAATCCCCTGAAAGAAACAATCAAGCATGTTTTTGTTTTTGTTTTGCCTCAGTGTGACTTTTTAAATCCCTTCATTCTGAAGAGGCATGACCTAGTGATGCTGTGGTTTCTTTCTCTTACCGCGCTGCTTCTCAAAGTGTGGTCCCCAGACCAGGCGCATCCCAGCATCACCTGGGAGCTTGTTGTAAATGCAGATTACTGGGTCCTGCTTCAGATGTAAGAATCAGAAACCCTGGGGGTTGGGTCTGGGAATTTGTGTTTTAACAAGTCCTCCAGGTGATTCTGATGCACATTTTGGTGTGAAAACCACTGGCTTCCCGGAAAGCTCATGCGAATGCCTTTAACTCAAACAAAGAAAATCTTGCTCATTGGTGGAAGGTGCAGTTTTCTGGGTTTTTTTGTTTGTTTTTTGTTTTTGTTTTTTTGGTCCCTCATTGCAGTGAGGGGAGGTCTGCTGGCCAGAGACGAAGAAGAAAGAGAGACTGGGGATAAAGGTGCGAAGTGGTGTTTCCATGGATCTCTTGAGTATCTTCTGACCAAGAGAGCATCACCAAAACCAGCTGGGGGGGGGGGGGGCGACATGGTGGAGAAACCAAATCGCCACGTACCTGCGATCAGAGAGGCAAATGTCCCAAAGCACAGCTGTTAAGCAGGCCTGGGTTCTGCCAGCCCCCTGCTTTTAAATAAGTTCAAAACTCTAGTCTAATCAGTAGCGTGGCCACCTTATCCTGGTTTACCCGACTTTCCTGGTCTTAGAACTGAAAGGCCCATGTCCCAGGAAACTCCTCAGGGCCAAGCTCCAATGTGTATTTTTTTGCACACCACCAATCGATTCTCCAGTTCTCAGTGGATGCTAACTGGGCGTCATTCAATTCAGTTCAGTTCAGTTCAGTTCAGACACTGTCCTCTCAGAGACAGAGTCAGATCCCACGGGTTAAGGGCTCAATTGTACAAGACAGTCCCTCCCTCTCCTCATACTTTAGAGGCCAATTCCAAGTCCAATTTGTCGTCTGTGCTTGTGAGCAACCAGCTATAGATTGGAGGTTCCCACACCTCCCCCCTTGGGTTCCATTAATTTGCTAGAGCAGCTCGTAAAACTCAGAGAAAACATTTTACTTACTGAATCACTAATTTGGTATAAAAGGCTGGAACTCAGGAACAGCCAGATGGAAGAGATAAACAGGGCAAGGCCTGGGGAACGGGTGGGGCGCCTCTGCACCCTCTCCGAGTACACAACTCTCCCCAAATCTCCACCTGGTCACCAGTCCGGAAGCTCTCCATCCTTCCGGGTTTTTGTGGTGGCTTTATTGCCTAAGCATGATTGATTAAGTCATTTGCCACTGGTTACTGGACTCGATCTCTAGCCCCTTCTCTTTTCCTGTACAGAAGGGGCTGAAACTGAAAGCTCTAGCCCTCCAACCACAGGATTGGTTCCCCTGGCAACCAGCCCCTCACCCTCAGGTGACCTAAGGTCAGCTCATTAACATGACAGAAGATGCCTTTATGGCTCTAATCTCTTAGAAAATTCCAAGGGATTTAGGAGCTCTGTGCCAGGAATGCGGACCAAGACCAAACATATACGTTTTATTATAAATCACAGTATCACGGGGGCAAACCAAGAGGATTGGTCACCAGTCACTCTGTTTAGTGCCTGCCCATTAGAATTACTTGTTGAGTTTTAAAAATTACTGATGCCCAGGACCACCTTCGGAGTTGATGATAGACTTGGTTTGGCATGTAGACAGGGCATTAAAATGTAAAGGGTCCTTGGGTGAGTCTAATGCACCTAGGGTTGAGAACCACTGCAGCTACTTGTCTGTCATTTCTCCTAATAAAAAAATTTTTTAAACCAAAACAAAGTTCAACGTCTCTGATGAATTCAGACCCCTACCACAAATCATACACAAAAATAGACTCAAAATGGATCAATGACCTAAGTATAAGGGCTAACTATAAAAATCTTAGATGAACACATAGGAGTAAATCTTCATGAATTTGGACTTGGCAGTGGATTTTTAGATATAACCCCAAAAGCATAAGCAACAATGCCAACAACAAAAACAGATAAACTAGACTTTGTTGAAACTAAAAACTATTGTGCATCAGAAGACTTTATCAAGAAAGTGTAAAGAAAACCTACAGAGTGGGAAAAAACTTGTAAAGCATATATCTGATCGGGTCTAGTAGCCAGAATATATAAAGAACAGTACAACTGAAAAACAAAAAGATAAAAAACCCAATTGAAAAATGGGCAAAGGACTTGAATAGATATTTCTCTGAAAAAGGTGTACAAATCATAAACAAGCACACGGAAAGACACCAGTAGTCGTTAGGGATGTGCTAATCAGACCAATAGTGACACTTCACGTCACCCCTACTAGGATGGATGTAACAATAATAATTTTAAAAACTGGAAAATAACAACCGTTGGTGATGTGGAGAAACTGGAACCCTTGCACATTGCTGGTGGAAATGTGAAACGGTGCAGCCACTGTGGAAAACAGTTTGGCTGTTCCTCTAAAAGTTAAACACAGAATTACTATGTAACTCAGCAATTCCACTCCTAGGTATATACCCAAAGAACTGAAAGCAGATACTCAAACCAACACTTGCACACCAGTGTTCGTAGACGCACTATTCACGATAACCAGAAGGTGAAAACAACCCAAGTGTCTATCAACAGACGAATGGGTAAACACGTGTGGCACATCCATATAGTGAAATATTACCCAGACAGAAAAAGGAACGAAGTACCAACACGTACAACGACATGGATGAATCTCAGAAACATTGTGCCAAGAGAAAGGGGCCAGACACAAAAGGTCATAATATTGTATGATTCCATTTATATTAAATATCCAGGGCCTGGGGGGAGGGCAGAACTGGGAGTGACTTCTTAATCAGTATGGCGTTTTCTTTTGGGATGATGAAAAAGGTTTAGGACCAGATAAAGTTGGTGGTTGCAGAATGTTATTAAAATAGTTAATTGTATGTTACATGGATTTCATCTCAAAAAAATAAAAAACCAATGGTTCATTCTTGTCTACAAAATATAATTAAAACTGAACTCTTCAGCAGTCAAAGTCACAGCGGGCCTTTAACTACTTTCTGTAACCTTATCTTTTAGCACTCTCGCATTTGATTCTTACTCTTTATCACTACATGGAGTCCCATTGGTACCAACGTGTGAAGTATGCTTCTGCCTCCCTTTGAAGTTCACCCACGTGCAGTGGGACGTCTCCACCAGCTCCTCCAGCCCACAGTCCTCTCTGTCTCTTATACCTCTTACCTTTACATCCTTGCCCTCAAACTGTGGTACTTGGATTGGCAGCATTGGTGTCACCTAGGAGCTTATAAGACAGGCAGAATCCGGAGCCCCCACCCCTGACCCACTAAGTCCGAATCTGCATTTGAGCAAGTTCCTCTGATGATTCAGGTGCACAGGAAAGTCTGAGCAACACTGGTTCACACGACTGGGCATCAAATCAGATCGAATCACTTTGCAAACTGTGTTTATTTATGATATATATTTTAAGTTATACACATGGTAAAATTACAAACTGTGTATTTTGTAAGCAAAGAAGAAAAAAGAGCATTGCTCACCACCCAGTTCTTCAAGGAGCAAGCCCTAACCTGTTTCAATCTTTGACAGTTCACTCTGAGGGGGAATTAAGACAACAGAATAAAGCATTCTATGCTTTTGACAGACAGGCCCCTTAGATAGATGTGTATCTGGGCAAGAATTGTAATGAAGCCAGATTCTTGCATCTTCCCATAGAAAAACACTAAAATCATTAACTTGAGATATTTGTTCTTTGAGACTAGCAGAAATCTTTTACCAAGATGTGTACTTGACCTCACGTGTTCCATAGCCCCAAATCAACATATTTACTAGATTCTTCCCTACCTCTTTGGAGCAGCTTCCTCAGAGCTACTGCAAGGCTGTCTTCTGGGTGATGGTTCTCGGTAAGACCCTGAACAAAACTTAAACTCACAACTCTTATGTTGGGTGCTTTCCTTCGAGTTGACAATATTTTAATAAAAGTGTGAAGAAAGTTAATCTTCAGCCTCAGTTGCTCAGATTTCTATCCAAGAGGCAATCTTTATTAAAGAGTCTTGAGTATTTTTCCCTGTTTTATGCACATGCGAGCACAGACGTATGTGTAGATTTCCCTTCCTCGTTTTGTTTTTACACAAATGGTGGCATTTATGAACCAACTTGCACTCCACTCAACAGTATATTTTGGAGATCATTTCAGCGCATGCAGATCTGCTCAATATTCTTTTTAATGACTGCATGGTAGTCATCCCGTAGTTTCATTGTTGTGATATATGTGTGTAATTTATTTACATTACAGCTCTTAAAGGACACCATGTTGTCCATGGCCAAGCTTTGGTGCCCACCCTTTGTGTGTATCTCTGAGCATGTGATGCACCAGTGTACCTGTAGGATGAAAGAATTGTTGAAAGATATGTGCATTTTAAAATTGTGAGAGGTCATGTCAAAATCCCCTCTAAATGCAGCACCAATTTACCTTCTTGGGAAGCTTTAAAAAGATACAAAATTTCAGGCAACCTTTTACATCAACTCGTGAGCATCTCTGTGAGTGGGCTCCCGAACCTGTATTTTATGTCTCTGGTGATTCTGGTACAAGAAGTCTGTGGGAGGGAAAGGGAACCAGGGGGCTGACTGATCCCCATGCTGTGGTTCTTCTCCAGTTGCCTTGAATTGCTTTTATCTTTTGATGTAAAAGTTCGATCTCCTCACCAAGGATGGGTTCCTGAGGACGCGCCTCAGGGTTGCTGCTTCTGTAATTCTAACCCTAACACAGTGCTTTGTATGACGTTGCTGGTGAATGATGAGGCTTCAAAGGGCATTTGTGGCTCATATAATGATTTTGTTTTATTTATTTATTTTTTCTTTCTAGTTCCTTGGACCAAACACAGAGAAGAATGCTGGGCCAGCCCCTTTCCATCCCCACTGCCCAGCCCAAGAAGAAAAGAACACCAATGATGTCTTTCTTCTCCAAGGTCTGAGACACATTGTCAGGAACAAATGGCTATATCCTTGCTGGTCTGCCTTAGTTCTGCTGGCTCTACTGATTTCCTTCTTCTGAAAAAAAATTTGATGACAGTTCTTTGAATACAGACACAATGTCTGGAAGATAACAAGAAGATGGGTTGGGAAGAATGTAGCTTGCTGTGAACTTAATAATAAAATATAGAATGAACTGTAGTTAATATTCAAAAACAGTGATGAGACCTGGTCATCACCCAAACACCAGACAGCGCTGTGGGTCTAGTCTGCAGCTCCGCCCACTTCCAGGGATGGTGATGACGTGGTTTTTTTTCTTCACTCTTGTCTGGATCTTGGTTCTGACTCCAGCACCTGTTGCCCTGTTCTGTGATGCGCAGAACACGGGGATTCATATGCTCTGATAACCCATCTCATGCCCTGCAGTTAATTAAAGCTTAGTCCCGGAAGTACATATTTCTGCATCAGCCACACGGGCTTCCCAGTTTGCATTATTTGTGCATTTCTTTTCCTTAATCGCTCAGCTGCTTGCCTTCTGTGGTGGAACAGCCTTCAGCGGCCCTGAAATGGATAGACGGCCTTCTGCTAATCATGTCAAATGCTATTGAGAGGTTGAGTAGGTTGAGCACTGAGAATTGACCCTTGGATTTAGCCACACTGGGGGCAGGGAGTGGGGAAGGGGTGGGGACATCAACCTGACTGCAGGAGGTTCCCAAGAGAATGCAGGAGAGGAGCTGGAGAAAGCAAGGGCAGATACGTCCTTCAAGGTTTAGCTACAAAGTAGAGCAGAAAAGTGGGGGAGAGCTGGGGAAGAGAGAAACTCAGGGAAACCCTTTGAGACGGGAGGAACACAGCTTACCTTGTCCTATGAAAGAATCCCTGTTCTCACGTCACCACGTCTAAAGCCCCCTTTCTCAACTCCGTCACACCCACAGCTGCCCTTGGGCGCCTCTCTCCATAGTCCCCAAACCTCCCTCCACATTAGCTCTGCATTATTTTTCTCCACCCCTTTCCCCTTCCTCCATCCGTTTCTTCCCTGTGCAGATCAAACTAATGTATTTCCAGCAAACATCAGGTGTCATTAAGTAGAGAAAGAAGGAGTAAAAATGAGCAGGCAAGACAGGGTTTTCTTCATAGGGAGGGATTAGGGTGGGCAGTGGGTAAGGGTGTGACTCTGAACACTCCTAAATCAGTACATTTTCACTTGCCACCCAGGTCTCTTGGAAACTGAGGCTCCAGAAGCGGGAACCTCTGAAGAATGCGGTTTTCATCTTGGCAGAGAGAGCCCAGGACGCCAGTGTTAAAAAGCGTCATATGGCAATGAGAGGCCTGGGAACCATGGCCTGTGAGCGCCTGGACAAGGTAGGACAAGAAGGGAAGGGGGCGCTCGGCCAGCCCTCATGGCCTGGAGTCCCCAGGCCTGGGATGTGGTCCTTCATGTGCTAGCTGTATAGATCAGCTATACAGCTATAGCTGTGTAACAGTTCAGCCCAGACCTGGCATTTATTATCTCACAGTTTCCTTGGGTGGGGAGTCCAGGGACCGCATGGCTGGGTCCTCTGCTCAGGATCTAGCTAGGTGCCATCAAGGTGTGGGCCGGACTGCATTCCTTTCTGAAGTTCAGGGTCATCTTCCAAGCTTTTGGGGCTGTTGGAAGAATTCAGTTCCTTCCAGTTGTATGATTAAGTTGTCCCTATTTTCTTGCTGACTGGCCACCCTCAGCTCCTAGGGGCTCCTGGAGGGACCCCTCTCACAACATGATGGCTTAATTCTTTAAGGCGAGCTGGAGAGTGTCTCCCACTCCCATCTGCTAAGGTGGAGTCTTACACAATGTAAAGGAACCACGGGAATGACATCCATCACCACTGTCATATTTGTTAGGCCAGAAGCAAGTCGCTGGCTCCTTCCACACTCAAGGGAAGGAGCTTGTACAAAGGCACACATGACTCATTTGGGGTCATCTTAGGGTCATCACATCTCAGGATGGCCAGCCTTGGGAAGCAGAGCTGTGGTGAAGATTAGCACACAGCTGGACTTCACCTTCTGGTGAATTTAATACTTGTAATCATTTATGCTTGTTTAGTAAAAGATGTTGTCTCCACCTGTTCCTGCAGCCTCTGTCAACTTCAGTGACCATTTCATCTTGTCCCCTGTAAAGGTGCTCAGTAAGCCCCGGGTCCTAGATCATCCAAGTCCACCACCTGCCAGCCTCACCCACCCAGAGGCCGCGGTCCAGACTGCAACGTCTGTTCTCCTCCCAAGACCGAGTTGGGCTCGTGGGTCAAGTTCATGGAAGCATTTGTGTTTTGATGAGAGTTGTTGTGGCAGGTGCTGAAGAAGGCCATGATCTCTTAGTCCAAGTCCTAGGTTATTGGAAGATTAGAGGTGGAGCTGCTTTTCAACTCATGGGGAACAATCCCTGTGCTACTAATGCTTTTCAAACCTTGCTAACAGGTCAGAAAGTATAAGAAAATTGTCCTGGACTTGCTGGTGCATGGACTGTATGACCCGGTGAGTTCTGAAGTCATCCATGAGAGCGTGAAGACCCTGACCATCATCCTGGGCAAGATGCAGGGGAAAGGCTTGGGCTCCTTCTTCATAGACATCACACTTCAGGCCCGGACTTTGCTGGATGACGTGAGTGAGACAGCTCAGGAGGACTGCGGGGCCTTAAAGTCAAAGTGGGATTAGAAATGGGAGGCCTGGGTGGTGTGCTGCTCAGGAAACAAGGCCTCTGTTATTCACACATTTATTAAGAAATCTGGTTGAGAGACTCGTGCTGTGCTGGGGGTTAGGGAAGACATAGAAAGAGGTGCAGAGTTCCACCCCCAGCCCTCAAGGAGTTTTCATCATAATAAAGGAGTATGTGTATATATATATACAATGTGATGCCCACAAGTGTTCAACGCTGCCTTATAAATGGAAGAATAATAGTAGTTCCCGTTTAGGGAGCTCCTACTGTGTCCCAGGCGCAGTGCCAGGCAGTTTACATGGATTATCTCATATCACCTTCACAATAACCCTGTGAGATCAGCACTATTATCTTTACTTTATAGATGAGGAAACCAAGGCACGGAAAGGTTAGGTAACCTGCCCAAGGGTCGCAGAGTTAGTAAGCAGATATGAAACCAGGCCCTCTGACTACGGGGCTTGCACTCTTCACTGCCAGGTGACAGGCGGGCTGGGCAAAAAGTGCCCTGACACAGAAAACGTGAGGACTCTGAGACACCTCCCTTTAGGGAACTGGTTATCCTGCCACAGTCACACACACACACACACACACACACACACACACAGAAAGACAAGACCTGCAGAACAGGGAACAGACTTTGCATTTAGCGGGGGTTCCCCACACCTAATTCCCCGTAGACTCACTCCCCGAGAGCCAGACGTACCTGCACCGCCACACGGGAGGAAGAGAAACCTTGAAATTATGACACTTGGAGCTTCTATAGGAGGTGCCGGTGCATTTGCCTCTCCTCCCTCTCGGAGAGATGGAGGGACCTCTGCTCTGCGATGTAAACTGGTCCTCTCCGGGGAGGGGAGAGGAAGGTCTGTACTCCACCGCCCTGGATTATAAATTGATATCTTCGGGGAAATGTCTCTAAATCTGTCTGGAGGTGCTGTCTTCCTGTCCGGGGCTTGTTTTCATGCAATCATTTTTTAAATGCAGGTGAACTGTAATTTTGGATCAGGAAGCCCTTATCATGTAGAATCCTAGGAATACTCCCAGGGAGCTGTTTCAACAGTTTCTATCATAGCCCTCATCCCTACCTGCCCTGTGCTGTGCCCCCATCAGATGACTGTCGGCCTCCCAGGGGACAGGCACCCCCTTACACATCTCTGTCCATCTCATAGCATTAGTGTAGTGCTTTGCGTAGAGTCAGGTCTCAATAAATGTTAGTTGAATTGAATTACACACACTCCCACACCCTCCCCCCCACACACGGGTAGAACAGTGAAGAAACTATGACGCTAAAGCAGTTTCTGTATGTCACATGTGCTAAAAAATAGTTTTAAATACTTCACAAAATGATCAGTGGTCTGCAGTCTTCCTAAGCATCTGTGACCAAAAGCAGGGAGAACTGACAGGGTGTCAGGGAAGAAACAGAATTGTTACTTCCGCTGCAGGTAGGAGAAACAGTCTAAAATAAAGAGAGATGGCCTGGCAAAAATCCTGGGCGTAATAAACAGGAGATGAGTTGAATGCATTATGATGCAGCCAAAAAAATCCTTTTATGTATTGACCAGGAAAGAGCTCCCAGATAGGCCGTTTGATGAAAAATCAAGGTGCAGGGGGGAGGGTATAGCTTAGTGGTAGAGTGAGTGCTTAGCATGCACGACTCCATTAAAAAATAAGTAAATAAAAATAAATAAATAAATCTAATTACCGCCCCTCCAAACAAACAAAAATTCAAGGTGTCTAACCGTGGGATGGTCCACTTCCATTTTTGTAAAAATGTGGAAAAGAGCTATTTATATATATATATATTTTTTTTTTTCTTCTTAATTTTCTGGAAGGATACACACAAAATTTATGACCTTGTGGGACAGGAAATGTGGCTGCTGGTAGAGAGAGGTGGGAAGGAGACTTACTTTTTTTATAAATCTTTTTGGTTATTTTGAATTTTGAACCATATAGATGTATTCTGTCTCCAAAACATTAAATAATGAAGAAAAAAGCTGAGAGTAGCACTAGTGATCTCTCAGTCTGATTAATCCTCTCCTCTGCTGGTGGAGAGATTCACTGAAGACTCCACTCTGTCCCCCACCCCACCCCGACGCGGTTACCTCTCGGTAATGACCTGGGTTTTGTTGTTCTGTTCACGGGGGACCCATAGGAGAATGACAGCCTGAGATACTCGGCTTTTGTCTTGTTTGGGCAATTGGCTGCCTTTGCTGGACGGAAATGGAAGAGCTTTTTCACCAGTCAGGTGAAGCAGACTCAAGACTCCCTCCTGACCCATTTACAGGATAGGAATCCCCAGGTTGCCAAGGTAAGTCCGTGGCTCCCCAACCCACCACGTGAACCCCCTGTGCCAGGGACTTGGGATGCAGCCCTGCAGAGTTAAGATGCCAGGCCCTCAGTTCCTGCCTGTTCAGTCGTGGACACTTAGCAGTGCATCCATATGAATCCTGGAAAGAGTGCCTCCTGGGTGGGTGATCTCGCCCTCTGAACAGGAGTGTTATTTTCCACTCACTCCTGCCCCACCTGCCCAGTCCCAGCGCCTGTCAATGCTGGATGAACTCAGATTGACAGGGGTGGAGGGGTGAGGCGGGGGAGGTGTGCTGGTTCATTCCCAGGGGCAGCGGCCCCTAGAAGGGGCTATTCACACCCAGTTAGCTTTTGTCACTGTGCCTAGTGCAGATTTCCCACCCTTGGTTTCTTAGTTTCCCATGGAGCTTTTGTTTTATTCTCGGAGAAAATGTGTCCTAACTGGGTTGGATCAACCTCAGGGCTGCTTTGGAGCAGGTGAGAGTTCCAAAACCATCAGGAGCAAAGGATTCCACCAAATCACCTGGGTTTTTTTGTTTGTTTGTTAAATTAGTGCATGAGGGAGGGAGGGAGGGGAGAGAGAGAAATTGGGATTGAGATTGGGAATTCAGAAGCCAGTACTACTTTGGATGAGCCGATAACAAGGGCTGTGGTAAACTATAATGCTTTGTCCTCCCCACCAGCGGCAAGTTATAGACATAGTCATTTTATAAGCGTAAATTCTTTAAGGTTCAAGTTTTCAGACTTCCTGGAAGTTACTTTCACACTCTCTGTGGCTCCCAGACCACAGACAGGGAGCAACGCTTTTCCTTGCTTGGGATTATACAATTCTCTAATATAGTTGACAATGAGATGGTAATCTTTCTCTCAGGCTTGCAAAACGACTTTTCGAGCCTGTTCTCCGTATCTGAGACAGAGGAAGGAATACGGCTTCCAGAGTGAAGAGGATCAAAGGAACCCTAAACTCTGCCGGCAGCTGGTGAGTGAGCGAGGGCAGGAGAGATTCTCCCAGGATCCCTGTCCTCGTGTGTTAATGCAGAAGGTGATCAGGCAAACTCCCAGGGAGTTTTCCCCATAAAAAGACTCAGGCCAATTGTGTTTCAATTGTAATTGACCCATAATACGATGTAAATGACAAAACGCCCCGGAGGACTGTGCACGAAATGTATTGGCAGTTTCAGTTCAGATCTTTAGATAAATGCAGGTAATGGTGCCTCCACCTCTGAGAACCTGAAGATTGTTTATCCTCATGCTCTGCATTTGACCACCGTCTACTCATTCTATAGTCGGGGAGGTTTACTGAATTGCTCCCTCACCTGTACCTTCGGCAATTTCTTTCAGAGCCACTATCATCCAGAGCTCCTGCAGTTTTTCTATGCAAATAAAATTCTGTGAACAGAGAGCAGCAGAGAAATGGATCCTAGAGCACATTCTCCCTCTTTTAACTGGATGTTTCTGCTTGCCTCTTGTGATTGTGATAGAAAAGGGAATGTCTAGCAAAAATAATACAGTGGAATTGTGTAATTATATCCAAAGGAGATTCTAAATAGCATGTGTATGTCTCATTTTTCTCCCCATACAAATTTGATGAGAAGGTGCATATTTTTCTTTAAAACATTTAAAGTATGTATAGATTCATTGCTGATTTCTCTGCTTTTTCCGTCTTAAGTTCATCTCTGTCATCTATTTTTATTTTTAATTTTATTTTTAATTTCAAAGGCTTGGGAGAAAAACTATGATCTGAAGTTTAAAAAATTATTTTGCTATTGATACTTTGTCATTTGCTTATTAATACTTTTTCTTGGCAAGACCTATTTAAAGTTGGCCAAGGTACCAAGAAATCAGTTGAGAGGGGTATCTTTAGCGTCTCATAATCTTCAACAGTCACTGCCTCCAAGATCATTCCAAATAAGAGTTAATATAGAGAAAAAAATTGATGAAGCATGTGTTGAAAAACCTCAAGTTTATGGTAATGTATGGACTAACCATAATGAGTAACATATAGTGAGAATGTTTATAATGTATTGGGTACTCTGCTAAGCACTGTGCAAGTATTACTTAATACTTTCAACAATGCTGTCAGCAAAGTGCTATTAACTATCTTCATTTTATAGATGAGAAAACTAAAGTACAGGGAAATTAAGTAACTTGACCAAGCTGATCCAGTAATTGATGGAGCCAGAAATCAAACCCTGACTTCTGGATCCTACAGTCAATGACCGTGCAGTACTGCCTCATTATGGAATAATTGACTGATGGTTAGAAATGTAAAAAAATAAAACAAATTAAAAAAAAAAACTCACAGCTTCTGCTCTTCTGTTTAACTCAGTTAACCTTCACTTTTGTATGTGTTAAGTATACATTTCTATTTAATTTGTGAGCTATGTATATATTTTTTATTAATCACCTGTTGGCTACTATGTCAGTTTTTTGGTGATCAATCCTAGTTTTATGACGGCTCGCTTTACTCTTATAGAAAGATTCCCCCGCTACCCTCCCTTCAACCAGATTGCTTCCCAAGCTTCTCCTGTAGAAATTCTAATACTGTTATGGAAACAACAGGCCAGCCAAGAAACAAGCACCACTCGGAGGGTTGGAGTACTCAGATGAATTACGCCGGCAGGCTCAGAGGGGCTTTTGCTCCGAAGCTCTGAGCACCTCCAAGACGTGCACATGAGGTTTTATAGGGTTAATTACAAGCTTGGGGTATTCGGCCAATAGGCATGGAACAGCTTTAGCAGCATCACTATCACAAAAGTAGAGGCAGGGAGGTAGCAAACCAACATTTCAAGGCCAGATATGTCTCTTTGAAAATCCAGCTGGCTAGTTAAAAAAAACATGAACAGGGAATCAGCAAACCGACACTGATTAACTTAGATTTACGGATCAGCCCAGCAGAACTCAGATCAGTAATCCGACACTTGTTACACTTAGATTTGTGAGTTAGCTTGTTAGCCCAGCCCGGCTCTTCCTTCACAATACTACCACTGAACTTGGCATTTGGGCCATACCTGGACAGACTGTGTTCAGTATTAGAAATGGAAAATGCAAGAGGGTCATAAATGCTAAGAGGGATCTTAATGTCAGTCTGAGAACCAGGAACTGTTTTCTGCCCTGGCTCTCCAGAGACAGACAGGACCACGTAAGATAGATAAGGGGGTGAGGTGTGTCCCAGGACAGACAAGGATGTGGGAGGTGGCAGAAGGGACACTGGAGCCAGGTGGGAGTGGGGTTTCCTTCTTCCTATTTTGAAGCCTGGGGACTTGACAACAGAGGCTTTTGAGGGGGACTCAAGCTTAGGAGCCCCTGAGAAAGCTCTGAGCTGAGAGCCCTCTTCCTTCTCAGATGTTGGTCTGTTTGAAACTACGTTGCAAGGTTGGTTTAGAATAGGATGCAGTCTATTAAGGGATCAGTGAGTGGCGTGAGAAATGACTGCAGTTAGCTAGCATGCAAACAGGCGGGGCTGGCGTGGGGCAGGCAGGTCTCATGCTCTACAGGTCAAACCTCTGTGCACTTAATGGCCCTTGGTTGATTACAGTTGTGGAGGACGCTGTTGAATTATGTGACTTTAGGATTCGCGGTAGACTGCTACTTTGGTGGCCCCCAATGAATCATGCCTCCTGACAGTCATGCCCTTGTGTAAACCCTCCCCTCGAATCTGGGCTGGCTTTGTGACTCGCTTTCACCATTGGCACGTTCTGGAAGTGCCACTGTGCCAGTTCTTGGCTATGCTTTAAGAGCCTGAAAGCTTCCTCTTTTGTGTGCTGAGTGAAGCCAGATGCCCTGTAAGACACCAGACTACCAGGACAGAAGAATGACTGGTCTCCATTTGGGAAGGAAGCCCAAGCCAACCACATGGAGAGCCTGAGGAACCCAGCTGTATGGTCGGGCCGCTCAAGATGGCTCTTCTCTGGCTCTCTGTGCATCCCTGCTCCACCAGGCGCTGCCTCACTCACGTGACTCTCCAAGCCTCTTGATTATAGGGCTTAGTTAGCCCCTGGTAACTGATGAGCCCACCTGGTGTCAGTTCCCCCTATAAATGGTAGCCTCCTTCTCTGCCCCCGGAGTCACGAGGACTGCTGGCATGTCCTGCCTATAGTCTGCCGCACACGGTGGGGTGTAAGGTCATTCGTCCAATAAACCATCCATGTCTCTGGGCCCCAAGGCTGGGCAACCACAAGACTTGCAGGCCTGCAGGGGGCAGAGTGACACCGACCCAAGGTGAAGTCTGAGGCCCAGACGTAACACGTGGGCCATTCCCGCCAGGTGCCAGTGGTTCAAGCCACCCCAGCAGATACCACGGGGAAGAGACTAGCTGCCTCCACGGGGCCCATCCCAAACTGCAGGATTGTGAGTAATCAGGTGAGTGTTGTTTTCAGTCACCGACTTTTGGTACAGACAGTCACTCAGCAATAAGTAACCAAAAAAAAAAAAAAAAAAAAAAAAATCCTTGTCCCTAGTGTTGTCTTTCGGCCAGTTTTGTTTTGCTCTCAATAAGTCCTCTGAGTTTAAGCTATACTTCCAGAAAGGTACGTTGTCATGGGATTCTGTGGTGACGGCAAACCTTGTTTTCCTGTTTGTATCTCACCGTATCTGTCACAGCACCGAGCACGTAACAGATGACTAGGAAACGTTTGCTGAAGACAGGGTAATTTCAGATGGAAGTGGGAACAGAGTCCAAGCTCCAGTTTGCTGTTCTGGGCTCCCGGCCCTGGGCTCCCACTCTTTCTTTCCAGCTTTTTCTTCTCTTACTCGCTTTGCTCCAGTCAAGTTTGGCTCCTCTCTTCCCTAAACCCTGCTTGGTCTCTTACGCTCCCTGCCTTGGCTCTTGTCTGTTCTTCCTGCTTCAAATCCCCTCCCCTTCCCCCCAGGCATACGCACACAGTGTGTCTCACATGTATCTCCTGGCTGTACTCCAAGACCTGGGTCAAATGCCCCATCCCCTCAGTCAGGACGGACTCCCATCTCTGAACCCCCAGAACACCCTAGCAATCTTCTGTCACTTCACGCGCTTTAGCTTGTTTGAAATTTTTTTTACCTACAGGTCTTTTCTCCCTCTGTTAGATCAAAGCTGCGAAGTATCACACCCCATCTTGTATATTTTTGTATCTCCCACGTGACCTCAAAGGTACTCAGTAAGTGCTTAAAAAATGAATGTTGGTTAGGGGGAAAAAAGTCAGAAAGTCATCTGAAGCTATTACCCCTTGGAGGAGCCCGTTTTGATAAATAAGGGTGATCATTTCTCTCCTTATAACTGATCTTCATGTATTTAAAGTTTCTTAACGTATTGAAAGTTTCTTGTCCCCGCTGAGATGCCTGTTAATTTGAATGCCAACCTAAAGGTAATGTTCTGACATTTCTGACTTTTAAACACTAGCTATAGAACATTTAAATGAATGAAAGAGAAAGAAAAGTTCAGGCGCTCCCATGCTAAGGGGTCGAGGCAGGGCTGTGCATGAAACTTGGTCCCTGCTTTCAGGCCTCGGATGAGATGGGTCTTTCTTAAAGGAACAGGAGGAAGGAGAGAAAAAGGCACAGAAGGACACTGAGGATCTAACAGGTGTGATCAGTAGTAGTAACCAGTGTGAACAGAATCCTGGGGCATAATCGAGGGAATGTTTCAAACGTTGTAAAAACACTAGTGTGTGTTTTGTAAAGAGGGAGCCAGCAGCTGTGTAGGGTGGCTGGCAGGTTGTGTTGTAAATAAGGCAGACACATATTTGTGCTTTTTTTTTTTTTTTTTCCAAGTTTTCTGCAATAAGCATGAATTACTTTTAAAATCATAAAACACATGCAAGAATGCTGTTTTAAAATAAAAATTAAGTGCCTGTCAGTGATTAAAGTGACAGGCTTTGGAAAGCCTAGGGTGGTTATTGTTCACTCTCAGTAGAGCTGAAGGAGAATTAATAAAATGGCCACACTTAGGCTAACATATTTTTGGCTTTATGCTTACTGCTTGCTTTTATTACGATCAGCAAACCTGACGGACAAGACACTGCTCCCAGCCCCGGGCCCGCTGTTAAAGCTGAAGTTGTTGGCATACTACAGTTTGATTTGACCTTACTCATCATTACAATCATGTTTGGCATCTGAGTCGTTCCCCAGGAAGGGTGTCATGGGACAATAACCTCAGGAGAATGACCAGATCCCCCAGAGTTCCTCCTTAGTGCCAGATGAGTCTGACCAGATGAAGGAGGTCAGGGGCTGATGACCTTCCAGACCACCGGGAGGTCCCAGGATACCAGGCACACTCATCTAGGTTTAGAAGGAGATTTCATCAGGGACCCTTGCTGATCTTGACCACCTTTCATGCTCCAACCTGTTCGTCTATATAATCCCCCTGCCCCATCCCCGAGACGGGTTCACAGTTTTGAAGGCACTATCCTGCTGTGTGTCCCTTTTGCCCAGCAAAGTAATAAAGCTGCTTCTTCTAAGCTCCAAACCCAGTCTCTGAGTTATTTGGCTCCTCAGGGACGGGGGCCAATCTTTCGGCAACAGTGTGTGTTTGCCTTTGTCCTTTTGTGGCATTTTTGTTTTCCCTGTTGGTGACATAACTTGTTGACAGACAAAATGGCTTCTGGTTGATGATCAGTGTATTTGTGTTACTGGATTTACATTCTTCCATTCTGATCACAGTAGAGTAAGCCTTTTGCTCCTGTATTTACTTATGTGTTCAATGTTCTTAGAAAAACCTTGGGCTCTAGATAAACCCAATGCATCCCAATTGACTGAGGAGAGAGAGTTTGATATGAAAAGGCCCTGGTTATTTACCAAGTGAAGAACAGACTCCCAAGCCTGATATATAAGATTCTTCATAATAGACACCAACCTATAATTTCCTTTACCTCTTCCTGAATTCCTACTTCCTGAATGCTTCACCCTCCATTTCCTTGTTTCCTTTCACCATTCCCTGGGCAGATTCCAAATGTCCTTCAGAAGAAGAGCAGAGCAGTTGGGAGGATGTGGCCCTGGGTAAGTCAGTGCACCAAGCCTCAGTTTGCTGACCTCTGAATTGGACACAGCAACTCAATTCATAGAGTTGATGTTCTACGAAGATTCAATTAGGTAACACTGAGTGCTTTGCATAGTGCTTGGCGTACAGAAAGTGCTTAAGAAATATTAGTTAATTTTGCTCCTCACCCCCAACCAGCTCTCCAGATACTGTTTCTTCTCTTCCTGAAGCCACTCAAGTCTTCAGTGAGGCCCATTCTGGCCTGCCATATGGGGATTCGAGTGTCATCTTGATTCTCCCCAATGAATGATGGGAGTCCTGGGAGCAGCACCCTGCTCCTCACCAGGCCCCCAGACTGTATGTAGCTTTAAGCCTGGCCCACCACCTGCATTCAGTGAAGAATGGTTGAAGTTTATTGAATTGCAAATGCCGGTGCCTTGCCCAAGCCGGAATCTGTTACCTCTTGGGCTTGGAATAGCTCCATGTTTTAATAAGAATGAGAGTCAGAACTGAATGAGAATAGCACGTTGTTCTTTCCTACCGGCCTCTGGCTGGGGGTTGTGAACACTCAGAGCAGGAGCAGGGCCTTTTCATGCTCCCGAGATGGCTTCAATGGGCTCTGTTCATTCATTCCGCCCTGACAGTCCCAACAGCTCGGTTAATCATTCCATGCTGTATCTTTCGGGTGATCTCCTGTTAATAATTAACGCCCCACCTTCTGTTTCTGAACTTGACAGCTGTAATCAGGTTTCTTTCAAGCTAGTGAGTTCCTGCAACACTTTGGAAATGCTAACCAGGTAATGGCCTACATGTCTCCCTGCAAGAAGAAATGTTTTTCAGAAATGTAGATTAGAGAGTTAAAATGTCATTTCTAGGAGGCCCAGGCCTCTGTCGTGGTAAAAATGTGATCAGAAGTCCAAAGCTTTCCACGTGCTTGCATTGACCGCATTAGCAGACAAAGCCTCGCTGGAGCAAGAGAGAAGCTTGATTCCCAAACGTGAAGGGAGCTGGAAAGACGCAGGACTTGGCCTCAGAAGATCTGCACCTGACTTTATCACTTACTGGCTGGTTATCTTCAGCAAGTCACAGAATCTTTCAGCGCCTCAGTTCATTCATCTGTAAAATGGAGGGAAAACCCACCATACAAGATATTCTGATGATCCACTTTGCTGTACACCTGAAACTAACACAAAATTGTAAATCAACTCTACTTCGATTAAAAAAAAGCTATTCTGATGATCAAATGAGACAGTCTGTGTAAACAGTAAACGTTACCTCAGATGAAGTGTTATTTACATGGTAGCCTCTCATTATTGGAGCCTATTTATACAAGAGAAAGGGGTGGAAAGAATGAAATATAATATTAGCATAGACTTCAATTTAAAAGTAAACACTATGTCAAAATCTTAAAAATATAAAAACAGTAAAATTAGGTGTAACACATTGTTTTACATCAGGATGTTTTGCCAGATAACAAGTACCCTTGTTACTCTGTGAAATAGGATTTAGTGTGTAAGTTTAACAAGCATCTGCTCTGTACCATTTAGTCACACCCAAACTTTTTCTATATGATGGAAAGACAAATGTTCAGAAATTGTAGAAAACCGAGCACTTTTCTTTTGGATCACTTGAATGTTGGGTTCAAATTTAACTCAAAAACATTTATGATTCTGTTAGGGAAAAATAAAAAATTTCATCTGTTTGGATTGAAAACTGCCAGAGTCACAGTTTATTTATTAGAATCTTATAAACCTGAGCAGAACAAGCCCAGGAATCTGGGATTTTCTGACCAGCAAGAAAATCTGCACAATGTGCAGAATGCTGAATTCACTAGTGAGCTCATTTTACAACTTTGGCCAGCAAATTCAATTTCCTAAACACAAAATTTTATGACTTAAGGGGAAAAATACAATTTCCTGTATTAAACACAGTTCACAGTTTGCTGGTGCAGATGGCTAACCTATTTTATTTATATATGTTGCTTCATATTAACTCAGTAAACAAAGAAAGGATATTATCTTGAAGATAATATCTGTAAGTCTGTTTACAGGCATATGTCATTTTATTGTGCTTCGTTTTTCACAGATACTGCATTTTTTGCAGACTGAGGGTTTGTGGCAACCGTGTTCGGGGCCTGTCTATCAGCTTTATTTTTCCAACAGCACTTTTGCTCACTTCATGTCTCTGTGTCACATTTTGGAAATTCTCTCAACATTTCAAACTTTTTCGTGATTATATTTGTTACGGTGATCTGTGATCGGCGATCTTTGATGTTACTATTGTAATTGTTTTGGGGCACCACACCCATGTCCAGATAAGATGCTGAACTTAGTAAATGTGAGGGTTCTGACGGCTCCACCAACTGGCCGTTCTCTGTCCCTCTCCTGAGATATAACAGTACTGAAATTAGGCCAGTGAATAACCCCACAGTGGGCTCTAAGTGTTCAGGTGAAAGGAGGAGTCACACCTGTCTCACTTTAAATCAGAAGCTAGGAGTGATGAAGCTTAGGGAGGAAGGCATGTCGGAAGCTGGGACAGGCTGAAAGCTAGTCCTTTTGCAGTTAGCCAATATGTGAATGCAAAGGGAAAGTTCTTGAAGGAAATTAAAAGTGCTAGTACAGTGAACACACAAATGAGAAGAAAGTGCAGCAGTCTTATTGCTGATATGGAGAAAGTTTTAGTGGTCTGGGTGGAAGATCAAACCAGCCATAACATTCTCTTAATCCAAGGCTTAATCCAGAGCAGCACCTTAACTCTCCAATTCAATGAAGCTGCAGAAGAGAAGTCTGAAGCTAGCAGAGTTTGGCCCATAAGGTTTTAGGAAAGAGTGTGTCTCCAGTAACATCAACGTGTAAGGTGAAACCACAAGTGCTGTTTAGAAGCTGCAGCAAGTTATCTGGAAGGTCATGCAGGAGGCTACACTGAAAAACAGATTTTCCATGTGGATGAAACAGCCTTCTACTGGAAGCAGCTGCCATCTAGGACTTTCATAGCCAGAGGGGAGAGGTCAATGCTTGGCTTCAAAGCTCCAAAGGACAGGCTGACTGTCTTGTTAGGGGCTGGTGACTCTAAGTTGAAGCCAATGTTTATTTGTCATTCTAAAAATCCTAGGGCCCTTAAGGTTTATGCTAAATCTACTCTGTCTGTGCTCTACAAATGGAACAACAAAGCCCAGATGGTAGCACATCTGCTTACAACATGATTCACTGAGTATTTTAAGCCACCGTGAGACCTACTGCTCAGAAAAAAGATTCCATTCAAAGTATTCCTGCTCATGGACAATGCACCTGGTCACCCAAGAGCTGTGATGGAGCTGTGCAATGAAACTGAGGTTGTGTTCATGCCTGCTACAAAACATCCATTCTGCAGTCCATGGATCAAGGAATAATTTCAAGTCTTATTCTTTAAGTAAAACATTTTGTAAGGTTATAGCTGCCATATTGTGACTCCTCAGATGGACCTAGGCAGAGTAAATAAAACACTTCTGGAAAGGATTCACTACTCTAGACTATTCTAGCCACTAAGAACATTAACAAGAGTTTGGAAGAAACTGATTCTAACCCTCATGGATGACTTTGAGGAGTTCAAGACCTCAGTGGAGGGAGCCACTGCAGATGGGGTGGACACAGCAAGAGAACTAGAATTAAAAGTAGAGCCTGAAATTGTGACTGAATTGCTACAATCTCAGGAAAAAACTTTAACGAAGAAAGAGTTGCTTCTTACGGATGAGCAAACAAACTGGTTCCTTGCGATGGAATCTACTTCTGGCGAAGACATTGTGAAGGTCGTTGAAATGGCAACAAAGGATTTAGACTACAACATAAATTCAGCTGGTAAAGCAGCAGCAGGGCTTGAGAGGACTGACTCCAATTTTGAAAGACCTTCTACTGTGGGTAAAATGCTGTCAAACAGCACTGCATGCTACAGAGAAATCGTTCGTGAAAGGAAGAGTCAATCAATGTGGCAAGCTCTATTGCTAGTTTAAGAAATTGCCATAGCCACCCCAGCCTTCAGCAGGCACCACCCTCATCAGTCAGCAGCCATCAACACCAGCGAGGCAAGACCCTCCACCAGCAAAGAGATTACGACCCACTGAAGACTCAGATGATGGTCAGCGTTCTTTAGCAATAAAGTATTTTAAAATTAAGGTATGCACACTGTTTTTTCAACACAATGCTATTGCCCACTTAATACACTCAAGTATAGTGTAAACATAACTTTCACATGCACTGGAAACCAAAAAATTCATGTGGCTCACTTTATTGCAGTATTTGCTTGACGGCGATAGTCTGGACCTACAGTAACTCTGAGGTATGCCTGTAATCTTAAAAGACCTTTAACCTACTTGGATCTGTGTTCATTTCTGGTCCTAACTATTGAGTAAACTCCTCACTCTCACCTTTCTCAAGAAAAGTAATGGCTGGCCTAGCATTTTGGATTTCACAAAGCTTTCCATTAAATATGATTTAAACTTACATGTCAGTAAATGAAGACTGCCTGAGAAATCGAAGCCTGTAACTTCTGGTTTCCCCAACAACGATGCATGGCTGTCCCCAGCTGGCTCCAGGGAGAGCAGTTCTCAGACTGTAGAGCGGGGAGGTGTCTGTTGGGGTGGGGATGATACCCTCTAACGAGGCATCCAAATCTTACCCTTCATGCTTCTAAGGGTTTGCACACCTGGAATGCATGCTGTGGCAAACGGCCCACAGTCCACAGACTGAGTTTCTGGTCTTTTTCCATTTACAACGTCCTTGACTAAGAGCAGAGAATGGTAATCTCTCAACCAATGAAGGCAAAAGGCAATGAGTTTTTTTCATGGGTAGGCATAAAACAACCATTCAAAATAAAAACCAGACTGGCAAGCCCCTTGCCTCTTCCCTCACTCACTCCTCCCCCTCGTCTTTCTGGCCCTCCCCTGGCTCCACTGGGCCAACTCAGTGCAGTTCCTGTGCTCTGTGGCGTCTTGCAGAAAGGGGTGGTGGGCAGGACATCACGGGTGGTTTACCGTAAGGGAGGGTCTGGCTAGGATGGGGTTTGCCTGCGGGCTCCGTGTGGTGAGGAGATGGAAACCACTTCTGGCCTCAAAACTCAGCTCCTCTCTCTCCATTCTGAACAGAGCCACCCCCAGGGGCCCAGCAGGCATATTTCCTGTTCTGAATACAGCCCGTTTGCAGGTCAGCTCTGTTGCGGAACACTTACTATTCAGTTCAGATTTCACACCCTTCTGCTGGGTTATTAACTGTAGCCTTGCCTACTAGAGCAGGTTTCAGGGCTGCCTGAAAAACTCCAAGTCCCTCATGCTGCCTGGCCCTTTCTAGGACTACATAATAGCATGAGTTGCACTAACAGCGCAGAATCTTCGAGGGAGGCACATGTGGACAGTTAGGGGCGCTGTATGCCCCCTTCCTGATTGTCATTTCTTACCAAATTTAAGCATATTTCTTTGAGTGGCACTAATTCCAAAAATCAGAGGGGAATGAGTATGTGGGGTGTGTGTGTGTATGTACAAGGTATGTTTGGGTAACTGCAGAGAGAAAAACTTCCAAATACACGCTACCTACTAAGGGACCTGTATTTCAGAGTGCTGGAAAATTCAGTGGTGCTGCTTTAAACCCTCCTCTGTCCCACGGCAACAATTAGCCCAATCTAGCCAGGTTCCTGTTTTTTCTGCCCCCTCCCTCTCTTTTTCCTTCTGGGGCACTTAGGATTTGACAACTAACTTTTGGGCTCTAGGGATAAATCTCTTCTCCGATCCATCATTACATTCTTAAAAATTCAGGGCCCTTGGAAACCAATCAGGACCTTGGCACGCTGCTAATCTCTTGGAGAAGGCGTTCTATATTAAGAACTGCTGCTCTTTTCCTGGGCCCTCCATTTGGAAGTGCTGCCTGCAGGATTTGGCTCACGTGGCTGGCCTGGCATGAGCTGATGTCTTGGCTTCAGCTGTGTGGAGCGCTCCCTGGAAGAGAGGTGCTCTGTGTGGGTTACAGACAGCGGGGATACCAGGCAGAGGCGGCCTGGCTGGCCAGGGATGCAGGAGGAGGTGAGGCGCACTCCTGTCTCTGTGCGGCCCTGACACATGCCTTCTTGCCTCCCCTTCTGAAAGTCCTGGTGGGCTTTTTGAACCCAGGACCCCGTGCACGCTAAGCAGCCACTCTTACCGCTGAGCTATATCCTCTCCTCCCAGAGTATCTTTTTTTTGAATTCTTTTCGAATTCTTTTCTTTTTTAAATTTGCATTCTTTTTTAATTGAAGTACACTCAGTTTACAATGCCGTGTCAATTTCTGGTGTACAGCATAATATTTCAGGCATATACATACACATACATACATGTACTTGTTTTCATATAGTTGCGTATCTTTCTGGTGGTTCAGGGATACATCAAAGTAAAGTGGTCGGCTAGTAAAGGAAATGCCTTTGGGTGGGAAAGCTACCCGTGATCTCTCCTGTTACCCTGAATGGGCAGTTTCCCATTTACATAAAAGGTCAGGCTGTCTCAGGTTCAGGAGGCAAGGAGGAAGTTCCTGTGATCTGGGCAGCCCCCTATTAGGTCTTCAGAGATGAAATTAGACCACTTCAGACAAAGGGGACACCTGTCACCCCAGTCTGATCTTTGTCGCTGGCCTGGGAAGAAGAGCCTTCTCGGTGAGGAGTCCCTCTGGTCATCACCAAAGGAGATGTAGGAGGGTGTAGGAGTGGGTGTAAGAAGGAAGATGGGGGAGGTTCCCAGTCTGTCACCCCACAAAAGAGGAGTCTGAAGCTGCAAACAGGAAGCATTATATCTTTGTGATAATTTCTTCAGGTTCTTGGGAGGGGTTAGCCGTGAACATGGAGGAGGGCATGAACTTGTCTTTTGAGCAGTGAGCAGAGGGATGTGGGTGTCTGCAGGGTCGGGTGGGAGAGGAGAGTACCTAGGAGCCGGCCTCGTGGGAGGATGGAGGGTGCAGGACACCAGTGCGTATGTGTGTGTGTGTGCGCGCGCGCGCATGTGTGCGTGTGTGTGTGTGTGTGTGTGTGTGTGTGTGAAAGAGTGACTGGACAGCAAAGGGCGTGCTGCCTTCACGACCCTGGCTCCCCAGCTTCCTCAATGTCTCAAGACCCCAGTCTGCACACAGCGAGGGGAAACTACTGGCCACTCCAGCTGACAGGTGGTACTCACCTTAGGGAGAAGTAAAAAACCAGCGCTGCTCAGTGACCAGAGGAGGGCGACAACACCTTGCCTTTCGTCTCCTAAGAGCCATTCTTTGGGTCGGGGAAGAGCACGGTTCAGGATTTCCAGGGCACAGTTGGAATTCTCAGGGCAAGAAAGGCTTTGCTCTTCTGCTGCAGGTGGAGGAGGGTAAGGTACCATTCTTTACGGCAAAGCAGGAAGTTTTTTCATTCCTGTCTCCAGCCTTTCAATAGGAATGTGTTGAAGCCTTTTTTTGTGCTTAGTTGGCGACTGCCTAAGGGTCCCCCTGCCTTGTTCTGTGGGAACTGCAGGTGTACATCCAGACTTTCGAGATGCCCTGAGGCTCCCCCTGGCCTGGGCTGCCCCAAGGGAAGCACCTCTCACTGCTTCCTGGGCTGACCAATTCCCCTTCACTCTAAGCCAACTCCCTTTCCTTGTGTTTTCTGTTTTGTTTCGTCTTTTTTTTTTTTTTTTTGTAGTAATACTTATATGACATAAAACTTACCATTTAAATCACTTTAAGTGACCAATTCAGCGGCACTTAGAGCATTCAAAAAGTTATGCAATCAAATCCTTGTCAGCTGCTCATCTACTTTCTGCCTCTATGGATCCACCTATTCTGGATATTTCCTATAAGTGGAATTGTACAAAATATGGTCTTTTGTATCTGGTTTCTTTGGCTTAGCATAGTGTGTTTAAGGTCCATGCATGTTTAGTGTTGCTATGACTTTGTGACATTAACATTTGTCAAGTGGAGCGCACGGTGCTGACGGTGAGTCCCTCGTTCTACAGACCAGAGGAGCAAATGAAAGAGAGAAGTTCTTTCCTCACAGGTCCTGGAGGAAGTGCACGGCATGCCTCAGGGGGCCGTGTGGAGAGGTCAAGGGAGGGTGCGGCCGGAGAGAGGCAAGACCGGGGGCACATGCCTTTATTAGTTTGCACACAGAATGCAACATTAAAGGAAGAATTAGTTTAGAAAAAAGCTCTTGGAAATAAAACTGTAAAATGATGGGATGATAAAGTTGACAATTGTTCTAGGAAGAACAACAAAAAGAGTAAGAAGGAAGTAAAGATACATGACTATTCTAAGAGGCTGACTAGCCACTAAGAAAAAGGCACTTACCAAATGGTGCACGTATTTGAAGGTAAATAAGTGTCAGATTAAAAGTGCCCACCAAGGGCCCAGCATGATAAATGGGGGAAAATCCATATCAAGGCACATCACTGTAAAATATTATTGCCACAAGGATAAAAAGAAAATCCAAAAGGCTACCAGGGAAAGAAAGAGAAAAAAAATACAGCAACAACAGATCAGCCATAAAACAGCAACAAACATACTGGCAGGCGACTTCTCTAGAGCAATGCTGGAAGCTGAAGGACACGGGGGACCTTCTCCTCAAAATTTTGGGAGAAAATTTTTTCCAATCTTAGTCCCCTTCCCAGACATTGCTCATGGAGTACAAGGTAAAATAAAGACATTTTGGGAGAGAGAGAGGAAAAGGGTGATGTGTGAGGAGGACAGCTGTGCAGTGGGTCTGGGAGTCAAGAATGTGGGAGCAGAAGAATGGGGAGCTCTGCAAGGGGCCTCAAAGGGAAAAGGGGACAGAAGAGGATCTGATAAAATGGCTTGGCAGTATAGAGATTTTAACTGAGGATGTTTTACCGAGCAATTGGAGTTCGTGGGAAGACTAAGCTATAGGTTTAAGACATGACTGAATTAAAAAGAGACAATTATTAACTCCAAGAAAAACAAAATAGAAGAAAGCAAATGTAATCATAGTTACTACTTGGCTCAACAATAAACACTGTCAGAGTAATAAATTCTATGGACTTAAAAGCTAAAAATTAGGATGGAAGGAGCAGAAAGGGGTACAATATATGATCTCAAATTTTAATATAGGTAATAGGAAGTCAATAGATAATGTTTTAAATTGCTAAATTAAGAGCGACATAGTAAGCAGACAATAAGTGTTGGTTATAATCATTATTTTCTGGAGTTCTAGTAGCTGCTTTATTACAGGAGGCTGTGAATGTGTTATCTAGTGGCTTATCACACCGCTGTCGCCACCTGGCTTCCCTAGTGCGCCTCTGCTTCTAGTGGTTTCCAAGTGGTTGGCCAGTGGTTAATGGTGTTGCTGCTACGATTCTCTTCCTGTTCACAGAGCAGGGCTTACAGGAAGGGATCCAGGGGCCCAGACAGTCAGGAAAAGATGGGCAAGCATTCCTCCACCTTTTGGCCACGTCTGAGCATGGCTGGATTGTAACTCACAAGGATATGACTTTTTGTGGCATTTTGCAAGGTGAAGGGGATGAAAACCTATTCTCCCATTTTGAAAACTTGAGATGCCCTTTGCGTAAATGAGAGTCCTTGGGGATCACACTTGTTGAGCAGAACTGAAACCCAGCGGTGAACCGAGTGTCATTTGAGAGCGTCCCCTGTAGCACAAGGGAGCCGCAGGAATGTGCACGTGTTAACCTAAACAGCAGAACCGAAGCCGTGACAGTGAGCCTCCTGTAAAGGAGGCCTGACAGCATGTGACTCCCATGGGTCCTGAAAGTGAACACTGACGCAGTAGCCTTGCGCCCATGGCCTGTGGTCAACAGTAGTGGAGCTGAGAGAGGAGAGATTCTGAGTTGTGCCAGAAGGAGCAGAATTAGGATGTGGCAGGAAGGGACAATGATAGTCCTGTTGGGTCCAGAACCGCCAGCAGAATGGGGAAGGTTGGGAGTCGGAGACTTTGGGTAGCCTGAGCACTGTGTGCCTCCAATGGGAGGTGAGGTGAGTGCTGTTTCACTTGAACAGTCTGTTGCTTGGTTTGGAGGCTGAAATCCAAGTGCTCTGAGAAGCCTCCAGAATCAACCGGATTGGTAGGTTGTCTGTGCCAACTCAAGAGTATGGTTCTCCTTCCCAAGCCTGGAGCCACAGGGACCTCCCCATCCAGACTCCGGCAGGGACGGGCCATGGGCTCCACATAGTGAAGGCGGGATGGGAAAAGGTGAGGCAAACGACAGAACCAGGTGGTGCAGAAACCCTCCAGAGAGGCATCGCTCTGCCCAGCCTCCCTGCACTTCCACCTGTATTGATTTATTTAGGCTCTCAGTGCTGAAGAAATCAGGGTGGATGAGTTATCTTCATGGCCACCTGCCCAGTTCCCACCCTCCCTCCGTCCAGCCACGGGCATCTCTTTGTGGTTTATCTGGCTGTGTCTTGGAAGTTTCCACTCTTTTTTTCCTGCTTGATCTTTTGACTAATTCAGATTCATGTTAGAAACTAAAACATATTTTGCTATTGAAGACTAAAACAGAGGCTGGGGGACTTCTTCATGGGCAGAACTTTGGTCAAAGGGCCAGGTGGGGCAGCCCAGACAATTCATGCCAACTTAGCAATCATTTGCACTGCTCAGCTAGAATTGAACATCCTTCACTATATCCCAAAGACCAGAGAGAGGTCCTTAGGTTCAAAGTGATCTAGAAGCACGGAGCACTCTGATGCTTTTAATATAATTTTTTCTGATATAATTTAATATATGTTTTTCTTTTAACATAAACAAAACTGGAAAACACAATGTTTGCCAAAGATCCACTGATTTTCTTCAAGGATTTTTTTTAAAGCGTGCATTCTTTTTTTAAATTGAAGTATAGTTGATTTACAACGTTGTGTTAGTTTCCGGTGTACAGCAAAGTGATTCAATTATACATGTACATGTATAGATATTCTTTTTCAGACTCTTTCATTATAGGTTATTACAAGATACTGAATATAGTTTTCTGTGCTGTACATTAGGTCCTTGTTGTTTACCTATTTTATATATAGTAATGTGTATCTGTTAAATGCAAGCTCCTAATTTATCCCTCCCCCCAACACTTTCCCCTTTGATGACCATAGTTTGTTTTCTATGTCTGTGAGTCTATTTCTGGTTTATAAATAAGTTCATCTGTGTCATTTTTTTTTTTTTAGATTCCACATGTAAGCGATACCACATATGTGTCTTTCTCCTGACTTACTTCACTTAATATGATAATTCTAGGTCTGTCCATGTTGCCACAAATGACATTGTTTTAATCTTTTCATGGCTGAGTAATATTCCATTGTATATATCTACCACATCTTTATCCTTTCATCTGTTGATGGACATTTAGGTTGCTTCCATGTCTTGGCTATTGTAAATAGTGCTGCTATGAACATTGGGGTGAGTGTATCTTTTTGAATTATAGTTTTGTCTGGATATGTGCCCAGGAGTGGGATTGCTGGACCATATGGTAACTTTATTTTTAGTTTTTTAAGGCAACTGCATACTGTTCTCCATAGTGGCTGCACCAATTTATATTCCCACCAACAGTGTAGGAGGATTCCTTTCTTTAAGGGATTTTAACTCTTCATTGTACAGATTTGACTTCTTGGTTCCTTACTTACTCTTCACCTGAAAATTCCTTATGGCAACAGTGAAGGTGGGTGCCCACCTGATAATATTTTTTGGAGAAGATGACCTGTCATCTTATGACCTTGCCATTTTATGACCTTGGAGGTTATGACTATTAATCCAGATAAAGTCAGAGAGATCTGCAGAATCTAATAAAATGTCATTTTGATGGATTCACATGGATTCATGGATTGTAGGGAGACCTGGAAAAGAATTCATAAGAGAAAAAAGTAAACAGTCAAATCCCATCAAGTGGTTGCCAGCCTGGTTTTGAGTTGCAACAATAATCATCATATTAAAGAATGAGGTGGGGGAGGGTGTAGCTCAGTGGTGGAGTGCATGCCTAGCATACACAAGGTCCTGGGTTCAATCCCCAATACCACCATTAAAAATAAGTGAATAAATAAACCTAATCACTTCCCCCCCAAATAAAAATAAAAAGTAAAATTTAAAAAAAAAAAAAAGAAGAAAGAAAAGAATGAGGTAATGTGTAACTCGAATTCAAGCAACTTAGTCAGTGAGATCACCCTGTCAAATTGTGGTGAAGTTTAATCCATTAGAACCACTTTGCTAATAAGTGCATTTTGCAAGTAGAAATGTCCCTTTAGCTGCATGCCTGATGTCAAGAAAATCGATTCAGTCCTTTTATATGAGTTGAGTTAATTTGAGCCAGACAAGTGTGTCACAGTGAATTAATTTGTCACCAAGATGGTTGGGGAAAATCAACCTCCTGTGACAAGCATAGCTTATAACTCCAAGTGAACAAACACCATTTTCTTTGATAAACATCCTCTCAAATGTAGTTACATAAAACAAACATGTTAGTCTTAAGATTACAAGTCAAAATCCTTGGCACTGTAAGAATAAAACTTTCAATATCACAGCAAAGCTCTTGCACTTTTTAGCAGACTAGACAGGAATTCAACTCTGATGACAAGATACAGAAGAATATGGATAGAATTAGCTGATGTTATTTGTTCCCAGATGTGTAAATATTCACCATTATTTCCTTTTCTACCTAATAAGATTTAATGACTACCCCAGGACATGTTTTTTCAGAGCACCTGTGTCAACAACCCCTCATATGTTCAAGATTCTTCTTTAGCAACGACTGAGTCTTGGGGATCCTGCTTCCTCCCCCATTTTCCAGCCAAAGCCAAATGAAAGAATTTGTAGGTTATGATCTCTCTTTCCACAACCCCATTCGGAAGGCACGGACTTAGCTTCATGCCGGCATGGTGCCTACGGAAGATGGCTCTGTTTCTCCTCGTCCTGGAGACCCACAGTTTCTGTTCTCACATCCTGCCAGAATCTCTGGTCAATTTGTAAAATGACCAGTTGAAAGGAAACCTCAAATTTGGCTTGGAAATTCACTATTTGATTAGAATTACTTACTTGTTCCCTTAGAGGGTATTACAGATCGATTGTGTCCTCCAAGAAAGATAAATTGAAGTCCTAATTTCCAGGACCTCAGAATATGATCTCTTTTGGGAGTAGGGTCTTTGCAGATTTATCCAAGTTAAGATGAGGTCATTATAGGTGCTCGCTTTGGCAGCACATATACTAAAAAAAGATGAGGTCATTAGGGTGGGTCCTAATCCAGTGAGTGGTGTCCTTATAAAAGGGGGAAATTTGGACACAGATGCACACAGAGGGAAGATGATGTGAAGAAACACAGTGAGAACACCATGTGAAAACGGAGGCAGAGATTGGACCGATGCAACTACAGGCCAAAGGATTCCAAGGATGGCCAGCTGCCGCCAGAAGCTGGAATAGGTGAGGAAGGGCTCTACCCAGAGTCTCACAGGCAGGACAGCCCTGCTGACATCTTGACTGCAGACTTCCAGATTCCAGAACTGGGAGAGAATAAATTTCAGTTGTTTGAAACCACCCAATTTGTGGGACTTTGTTATGGCAGGTCTAGTGGGTCTTTTAACATAGGGATGACTTAGAATTGAGAACAGAGATTATAAAGCACGCCAAATCCATGGTATCACTACTGTGTGAAATCTGGGAATAATTTGTGGGTGTTGGTATTTGTCTTAGCCTGCATCCCTCCTGGAAAGCAGAGCTGCGATGATGGTGTTTGGGCAGGTAATTGATTTTGGTGAGGAGCCCCAGGATATAGGAGTAAACCAATAAAACTGGGTGCACAACTGAGTTGGTTATTGCTGTGGGTAAGTGAGGCTTCATCCTTCAAGAACCTCTGAGGAAACTTGTGGAATTGTCTGCCCAAGGAATGGTAGAGGAGAGCACTGAAACAAGGACTGGCTTCTTTCTCCCACCGGATTTCCCCTGCACCACATCAAACCCCTTCACTTCTGGGTCTGTGCATGTATGAATGCAGAGCGATTCGCAGGTTCCCTTGCACTGGGTCTGAGAAGCAAGACAAGGGTGAAAAGCAAGAGGAACTGAGGATGAGAGATGCTGTGAGGCCTCACCTGTGCAAAGATGGTGGCCGCAACAGTGACTAGTGCAAAAGGTGGGCTGAGAGGATGTGCAGTGGGGCACAAGAGTTATCCAGAAGGATTTGGAGAATTTGGCTTATTAGCATACTGAGTAATTAATTTGGATTTTAAGCTAAAAAGTGCAAGAGAATTTTAGTCTATAAACAGCATTGGATCATTTAGAAGCACTTAACCATCATGTTTGTAAACATTATTAGATCTGTAAGAATTATTTAAGCACTTGGAAAATTTGTTTGGTTTGCCATCAACTGACTCATTTCGAAAAGGAAATTGAGTATGTTGGGTTTATCAATGCAGTTGAAATATTTAAAGGGATTTAATTAAATTGTAAAATTATCCTTAAAATTTTCTGTGGGATTTTGAAAGATTTAGAAATAGAACTCATTTCTAAATTGAACTTGAAACCAGGCCTTTGAATGATTTGAATATTAACTTTAAATACCAAAATAGCTCCTGAATGTTCTTTTCTGTACAAAAAAAAAAAAAAAAAAGCCTAGAAGCTGAAAAAAAATTCACTAAATTACATCTAATCCTGTGGAAATCATCATTCTTTCCTATACTGTTCATCTGAAAGGTGGGCTTTCCAAAACTGGGATAAATATAACATAGCCATTTAATTTGGAACTTAAATTTTGTTTTAGTTGGGGTTCTTTGGCTGCAAACAACAGAAAGCAGTTTTGACAAAGCAAAGGGAATTTACTAGAAGGATTCTGGGTAGCTCAGGGAGTGAGTGAAAAGCCTGGGAGCCAGCCTCTGAAAGGATAAGAGTCTCGTTTGCTCTGTGCATGGGGGCGGGGTGCACAGACGCTGCCCCAGGCAGTCAGTCGCAGGTATCAGAAGTCACTCTGGCTCTGGCTCTTGTCTGCAGAAAACGGTATAATACTGGGAGTTGGGTGTTTACAAGATCCACGGAAAGGCCAGAGAAGTGGGCTCTAGAACACCACCAGATGACTCACCTGCCAAGAGAGTGCTAACTTTGCCACAGCTAGGAAGCCGGAGGCTCCTTCCAGCTGTCCTTCCTCCCCCATAGCGTCACCTTTCGTGGTACCAGAGCATCTGAATCTCCCGCAGGTCTCTCCTGGTCTAGGATGACTGCAGCTCAATCCACTTTCTCCTGCCGTGCACTAGACACTCGTCCTCACCACCTGGGGCCAGCCCAGCGTCCTCAGCTTAGGCCTGACTTACTTAGTTGTGATTGATTCACTGCTGCAGGACAACTTCATTGATACCTTGGGATAGAAAACAATGACTGTGCAGGTCATGGATTTTGTGGGCCAGCAATACAGACAGGCACAGAGGAGGAAGGGGCTTTCTGCTCTACAGGGACTGAAAGACTCCAATGGCTAGATTCTGGAGTCACTGGAAGGCTTCTCTGCTCACATATCAGATGTCGCTCTGAAGGATGCCCAGAGTTCACACATGTGGTCTCTCCAGGATGCCGTCTTAGGGCAGTGGAACGTCACACGTGGAAGCTCAGTTCTCCAAGGGCACAAGTTCCAGTGAGCAAGATGGAAGTCCAAGGTCAAAGTGCCAACAGAGCTGATGTCTGGTGAGAAGCCACCTCCTCATTAGATGGCCGTCTTCTTGTTGTAACTTCACACGGCGGAAGGGGCAAGGGGAAATTTCTCAAGCCTCTTTCATAAGAGCACTGAGCCCCTTCACGAGGGCTCCACCCTCATGAACTAATCACTTCCAAAGTCCCCACCTTCTAATGCCATCGCCTTGGGGGTTAAAATTTCAACATGAATTTTGGGAGACCAAAACACCCAGCCTATAGAACCCACCTTCTCCCCAAGACCCCCATCATAGGCTACCCCCAAACCTCTGGGCCATCTGGGCCTCCAACCTTTGAGGCCCAATTCCATAGCCCAGTCCGGCTGGGACCGAGCACTGAAGCCCCCTTCCTCGGAGTTCTCATCTGGAACTTCCCTGCCTCCTTCCTGGGCGGTGTTGAGGTCTTAACGTGGATGTCCTCCCTGCAGGCTCAGGAGGCTTCCCAACAGGGAGGGGTGCTTTTAGTTGAAGGACCACGCTGTTTATCTCTTTTCCCATCTCTCGGCCCTGTTGCTGGGATATAGGAGATCCTCACTCCATATTTGTTCATTGAGGGAATAATTGAAGTGATTTTAAATTGTCCCGGTTTTGCAGGTCAGGAAGTGGAGGCACGGAGGGAGGAAAGGCCTGATCTGGGTTCTGAGTGTCGGACAAACTTTCAGACCGACACTTGCTGAATCGCTGATGGTCTTGGTCCCCAGATGGCCTCATTTCTGATTGCCTGTGTCAGTTGGAACAATGAGGCCCAAGGATCAGATTCAAACTGCGGCTGCAAGAGAGCTCAGCCTTTGTAAACTCAGCATCTCTTTCTCCTGAACACAGTCGGTTCCTGTTCATTTCATTATTTCCCTGACTCTGACGGAAGTTTGGCTCCAGGTGCCAGGTCTGTGAGTCCGGGTCTTGGAGGCAGAGTGGACACCGCTGGTCCAGCTGTGCAGAGACGAGCCGAGACCCACCCGCTGGGGGTCAGAGGTGCTGGGTGCAGAATTCTCCTGCAGGGGCCGCCTGCCAGGGGCACGAAAGGCTCATTCCGCATCTGCCTCACGTCCTCTAGCTTTCCCGCTTGGTGGGTATGCTTTGCATTCGTCCAGATTGATGTCAGCTCTTGGTTTCCAGAAGGGCAGTTTGTGAATTAGGGGAGCTGGCGGGGGTGCGCTGTTAGAGACGCTGGTCAGAACAAACAGCTCTTGGGGGTAAATACGCAAAACCCAAATTGAGTAACATTCTAATTCATATGAAAACAAGCCCCTGGGAAGCTGGTGCCAGATGAGGTAAGTGGAAAACATGATGTCATTATTCAGCAGGAAGCTCTCTCCCTGGCGCCGCTGCCTCCCTCCCTTCTTCTCTGTGTCTCCTCTTTCTATCACCTCTTGTCGCCTCCCTCCCTCTCCCACTCCCTTCATCTCAGAGCTCCCCTCTCCGCTCTCCCACCACCACTCCTGGGGGACAGCTTCTCCCCTTCCCCAGGGCCCTTCTGACAAGGCCCGTGGAGGGTATCCCCCTCCTTGAAGATAAGCTCAGTCTCAGTGAGATGCTAACGACTGACAAGGCATGCAATCTGTTGGTTTCCGAGGGCACTATATTGGCCTTTTGACATGTGACAAGCATCTCCAAGCCCCCTCCCCAAAGGGAAGGGGTCTCTACTAGTGGGACTTCCATTCTCATCCTGTGAGTAGGTGGGTGCTTTTTGTGTCTGGCCCTATTTTGGAGTCTTTGCAATCACATCCCATAGACCTTACCTACGAGGCTGGCAAATTCAGAATTCAGCTGAGTAGAAGCATTTGGGGAAGTGGGAAAGGAAGGGACCAGGATAACTCAGCCCAGAAGCCAGTCTGGTCTGTCTCGTGGGCCTGTGGGGCCGCTCACTGCCCCTTCGGCCTCAGGTGGTCAGCAGACTCGAGAGGATCTTTTGTCTCCCCTCGGTTCAGTCAGATCTCATTGTCCTCTCCTTCAGGCCTTTCAGCATCTGCTGGCTGATTTCTCCTCAATGATCCCCCGTCTGCTGCCCAGGCTTCTCCTCCTCCCAGCACCCCCGATACTCCCTGCACTTCCTAGTAATCCCATTACCAAGCATTTGATCCAATTGTGGGTGCACAGCCTACCAGGGGCAGCAGATGGAAGGCACCAGAGTCCTCAAGTGAAGAGCTGACTTGGGAATTCACCTAAGTCAGACTGGAGATGCTTGAAGCCCAGGAGCAGCCACGGTGGATAAATTTCTAACTCCCCTCACCTGGCTGTGAGGTCCTTTAAGGCAGGAGTGGGTCCATTTTGATCATTCTGCATCCCAGCTCTCGGGTGCTTCGCCAGCCATGTTTAGTGTTAACCCTGTCCTGTGCTGCCTGGGGCTCTAGTTGCCAAGGAGACTTGCTCAGAAGAAACCTCTCGTGGACGCTAGAGCCATCCATCCAGGTGTATGTCCACCTTAACTCCGTCTTGTTAAGTAATCTTTCACAATAGGAGTGTGTGCAGGACTTCATAAGGTGGTGGGTGCACTTCTGGACCCATCATCTCACAGGCTCACCTCAATCATGCAACGGATACAGGGCAGGGTCCACACTCCCCGTGATGCCGGTGGGCAGCGGAAGGACCCAGAACTCCTGTCTCCTGGCCCCAGGTCTTCTTGCTACAACACATACATGTGCCCCAAACCTTTTTCAGCATATTTCTGCTTCCCGCAGTCCACCTCACCGGAGAGTGAATCCACTCTCCTTCCCTCTGTCTGGACCAGCCCGCCAGGCTGGAATCGGGGCTCTTTAGTCTAGCCTGGCATCAAACAACCAGCCCTGCTTTTCTTAGCCAGCTGCTTGGATTTCGCAGTCATTGTCTGGGGACCCTCTCCTTCTCAGCCAGAATCCCCACTGCTGCTCCCACATCCTCCTCAGTACAGCAGAGCCTGTCTTCTGGCCCAACCTGAGAATCGGCCCTCTCCTTAACCCTGCTCCCCCACTCCGCCCTTTTGACACTGGTTCTGTGAGTATTTTCCAGTAAGTTCTTAGCATCTTGAGAAATCTAAAAATAATACACCTCCTCCCACTATTCTGAACTATTAACCCCTCTGTCAGAGTGTGGGGTTTGTATGTCAAAGCCCTAATTAAAATTGCCTAATGTTCCTTCATAGTTGACTCCCCTACCCAGCAGAAGAGAGCTGGGGGTGCGGGGAGGGGGGGCAGATTACAGGGAGAGGCTGTAGGTTTTATTCAACAGTGGTCTTTGTTTCTTCCTCATACCCCACTCTTCCCCCCACATCCAGCAGGAGGGAGCTGGGGGCCATGGGGGAAGGTTACAGGAAGATGAAGGATGCTCTGGGCAAGTGAGTGCACAGCAGGGGCAAAGTGCCCCTGGTGGACACCTAGAGTGACAGCTCCATGGGGCTGCTTCATCCTGGTTGGTCGCTGAAAGCTTGTCCTCTCTCAGTTGTGAAGGAGATCAGAATCCACCCCCCCAAAGTATGCCACTTTGGAATAAAGATTATTTTGAGCTGAAGGCAACGGAGAATCAAAAGATGCAGAAGAAAACCTTGGGGCTGCTTCCCTTATCTGATTAAAAGCAACGAATTCTGGGAAAGAAGGCTGCCATAAATCCCTTCTTCAGGACAGCTCCACCCCTCAGAAGGGAGAATGCCAGTAAAATCTACCCCAAGTCCCTCCTCTAACGGGGGTTTTGAGGCCCTGATGGAGATGGAAAGCTTACGCATATTTGAATAGACAAACATCACAAACTTTCTTGATTGTTCTCTTAAAACCCATTTACTTTTTACTAAACCCATAAAAGCCTTTTCTTTCCCCTCCCTTTCCCCTACTAGAGGTATATAATCCTCTGACTTCAACTACATTTGACCCTTAAGCAATATAGGCATTAATCTGCCTATAATTTATGGTTGGCCTTCCACATTGTGGTTCCCCTGCATCCATGGATTCAACCAATCCTGGACTGAGTGGTACTGTAGTGTTTACTATGGAAAAAAATCCTATAATGAAAAAGAACATGGAAAGTTTTATATATATATATAACTGAATCGCTATGCTGTACACCAGAAACTAACAAAACATTGTGAATCAACTATAGTTCAATTAAAATAAAATAAAATAAAATAAAATAAAATAAAATAAAGACCTCTGTGAATAAGAACTCCACAGTTCAAACCTGCACTGTTCAAGGGTCAAATGTATTCAACAAGCCAGTTACTTCTTTTGTTGGCTCCCATGTGTACACAAATAAACTTTTTCCTCTTGTTAATCTGTCTTTTGTCGATTTAATTCACAGACCCCAGCTTAAGAACATAAGAGGGGAGGGGAAAAGTTTTTTGTCTCCAGCAGTTGCATGTCACAATGTGGAGAGTGACAGCCAGCAGCCTGGACTCTGGTCCCAGGTGTGAAATCTTTGGTCAGCAGCAAGAGTCCTTTCCCAGACCCCCACCTTCCCGTAGGGACACCCCACTCACCATCTGTGGACTACTGCAGATGATTCCAACACAGGAGGGCACAGTTTTTTGCTGCCTGTTATCTCAGCCCCCCAAGTGATATTTAGCTTTCATCTCAGGTAGTTTACAGAGATGGACTTATATGTAATAACAACAACAACAATAATAATAAACTTTTGTCTTCATAATCTTTACACACAGTGATCCATACTCACAATCGTTATTTTTCACAGCATCCCTGAACTGGAAGTACAGCTATTAAAATGATTAAAATCAAGGCCTCTGCCAAGTGAGGGTTTGTCACCATATCCCAGTCCGAATGTTTTAAGCCCATCACTTGTTTGGTTCTCATTAAACCTGTGTAGCCCTGCGAGTCATGTAAACAGTTAAAAAGATGCATTGCTCTTTCCCGGGGAGGTCAAGGGCTGACCCCACCACCGTAGGGTAGTGGTGTCCTCAGGGAGGGGGCATAATGGGGACAGCTGGCTTCTGACTCTTGTCTTTTGCCATCACTCTGGCCTTTGGTTCAAGAAAGGCCCTTTGCACTGCAAATCAGGGGCGGGAGTTAGAACCGCCCTGGGGTTACTCCAGGGCTAGTTACCTAATAAACAAATTCCCTCCAATGGAAAACCCCTCAGGGTGCCTGGACTCTCAGACATTCCTGTGGGAGTCCTCCTTGGTCTCCTGCTCTCGTTACTAAGGCAGCTGGTGGGAGCCCTGGCCTCTGGGGCGGGTCTGGGCACTTAACAAGATTTGCAGGTGGGGCTGAGGTCTGTTTGATGGAAGACAGGACTCAGCTGGCCCTGAGAGTAGGCAGTTCTGAGCTTGCTTCTGATTGGTCAGCCCAGCCCAGGCCCCTCCCCTGGAAGAGTGAACGCCTGGGACTCTTCCGGGAATTCAGGCCGTGAATATTGATGGCCGATCTGTTACTCCCGATGGTTTGAGCAAAAGAAATGTCTCCCTCAGGCTGGACGGAAGCAGGTGAGAGAGTAAGAGATGGGGAGACACTGAGGCGATTGATTTTGGCTGGCGGTCCCCACAGAGGGGTGTGACGAGACAAGGGAAAACAAAAATCACACGAAGCAGCTGGCAGGCTTTCCCGGCAGGCAGCCGGAGGTGTTAACAGTGAGCGCGCCCTGCTCGGACCCGCCCTGGGCATCGAGGCCGGACCCCTGCTTTGCCTTTGCAGGCAGAGTGGGCTGCGGAGGCTGGCGTGGTCGGGACAGCTGGTGGGCTGCGCGATGGTCGCCCCACAGCCAGGCCGGGTGTTCCTAAGTCTAATGTCCACCTCAGAGAGCCTCATCCCATAACCTAGCGGGATTTCCCCCTCCCTCTTTGAGGTCAATAGACTTTCTTTCCAGAAGAGAAGAGCCAAGGAGATGGCCTGTTTCTCACTTGCACAGCAGGGACTCTAGCTTAAGCCCCAGAGAGCAGACAGGCTGGGCCCACTCAGAGGCAGGTGGGGAGGCCCTGCTAGGAGGCCTTTTACCCCACGGAACTGAGCCTTCCCCTTCCAGTACTGCATGATTAAGCCAGAGTAGAGACAAGAAATGCTGCCCCATGGCTCTTGCTACCACGGGGCCAGCTTAGCCCTCTGGCTACTGGGCCTGGGAAATGTGGTGATATTGTTTTTAGAAGGAGAAATTGTCAGCCTGGGCTTCACTACCAAGGAGCGATGCGCTGCAAGGTTTCAGATTAGTAACCAGGCCAACCGAGGAGGCAGCATCTGTAGTACTGAAGGTTCCCAGTACGGAAAGAAGAACGGTCAAGCTCTGGAGCCCCACATTTGCTGGGGTTTCTGATCTGAATGCTCCTCCTCCAACCTCCCCACTCGTTCATATTCTCTCCTGCTCTGACCTCTTCTCCTAGGACGGATTTCAGAATCTCTGTCCTGGAAAAGCACTTTTCCCAGAGGGCCCTTCCCCACCTCTCCCTGTGGAAATCCCCCCTTTGCTCTCAGCCCAGTTCAACCTCCTTCATCAAGTGGCCATGGATCTTCCACCAGGTTTGCATGCATCTCTCTTCCTTTGAAGAGAGGTTCTTTTAGGGGAGGCAAAACTTCACCTCTACACATCTTAGGTTTTCAACTGGGACTCTGATAGAAAGATTAACAAGAGAAAAACAGTTTATTAGTATGAAGTGCACATCACTGGGGAGATCCCAAAATGAAGAGTAACTCAAAATCGTGGCTTAGACTCTGGCTTATGTAGCATCTTCATCAAAGGACAACAGATCTGTAGAGAAATGTCAGGACAAAGGAAAGCCGGTTCAGGCTTCCAAGGGTAGTAAGTGGCAGGAAGGTAAATGAATGGGGGGAAATAGAGTGAGGTTTGTCAGAAGATTCCTATGGTGCCTTCTCTGGGCTGGTAAGAGTCTGCCTCTAGTAAAAGGAAAATTTAGATCCTCCCTTTAGGCAGAAAAGAGGACAGGTAGGGAGAGCTTTCTGGCACTTGTTTCTTCTTAATTGCCTTTAGTTCAGTATAACTTTTATGCCTACGTGGCTTATTTTGAGGTGGCACCTTCAGCTACCTTTCATTCCATTGCAGGCTCATGCTTGTCCTGCCCATCTCACCCAAGCTGGTCTGACCTCTGTCCCTTTCTCTTGGCTCTAACTCTCAATCTAGCTGGTGAAAGATCTCATGCTAGTGCAATGTGCTGTTCCTTCCAGGTAATGTGGTTGCATGCAGGACTGGGAGGACTGGGATTCGAGAGATGTTGCCACTGGCATAGACTGGAAAAGGAGGGTCAATCAGGGGTCTTCTCTATGGAGCCTGGCCCAGCCCACTTGGGGAACGTCTGCTACTCTCATAAGAGGTCTAGCCTTCACCATTTTTGTTTTTTAATCTGACTAGGTCTCACTAGGGTTTTAAGGGGTGAAATGTTGTTTCTGCAATTCTCCATACATGCAGATCTTTGTAATTATGAGTTATCCTAATGAGATCCCTTCCTTTTGACCTAATTTTGCAAGCTCCCTGATGGCGAGGAGGCTTGCCACCTGCCTTCCCCATTAAATCAGTGGCCATTCTTGGCATAGCACCTTCTGCTTTCTGATTCAGATTGAAATTTCCTCTACACGCACGCACGAGGCAGACTCATCTCATTGTCAAGTCTAAAAAATAGATCACAACTCAGAGCGACAGGATCCAAATGTAAAATGCAGTGTCTGGCACCACTGGTGATAAATTACCTGTAACCTGGTAAGCAGGTCATCTGGATCCTCCACTCCGTTCTGGCGACTTCAGTGATTGATTTTGCTAAACTCAGATGAAGCAGAGGGACATTCGGGTTCAGGGCTTCGAGTGAAATGAAAGTGGTTGGGCCAAGAGATGAGATAATAAAACCCTTTGCCAGGGCAGGTGAAGAGAAGATCTCTGATTCTTGGTTTCCCCAGGGCTTCTGTTTTGTCCCTCCTGAGACTCGATTCCCCCTCTGGACCTCAGATTTCCAGAGACACTATTGTATCTGTTTAATAAACATGACTTTTTTGTTAAGGGCAGTTTAAGTGGGTTTGCAAACAATCTTTAAGACAAGAGGCCAACACTTAGATGATTTGATTTGAAAGAGACCTGCCCCACACAGACTGCATGGGACCTGGAGTTCTGCTATGAGGGGCACTGCTTTAGTTTGAGTCACCGAAATGCAATATTATTGTTAAAGGCTTAAGGCCCTAACCAGCTCTTGGCATTGTAGAGCTGTGTTGTCCAACAGAAGTATAATGAGGGGAACCTATATAATTTAAAACTTTTGTATTGGCCAGTGACATTAAAACAAGTAAAAAGAGATAGCTGAAGTTAATTTTAACAGTTTATTTAATATAATTTCAAAAATGTTATAATTTTAATATATAATCAATATAAATAATTATGAATGAGATATTCTACATTCTTTGGGGGGGGTACTAAGTCTTTGAAATCTGGTGTGTATTTGACAGCACATCACGATTGGGACCAGCCACATTTCAAGGGCTGCGTCACCACACGTGGCCAGTGGCTATTGAACTGAGCAGTGGCTGGAAATCAAGGGGTAACAGGACTTGCAGAGGGGAGCTTCTCTAGCCATTGACTGACCTCTGTGCTGCTCAGGTCAGCTCAACCTTGGGCAGAGTCGTGGAGGAGATGAAGGTTTTTATACTTGCCTCATTTGTCTACCCAAACCATAAAAATCTTCTGGGTGGGCCCTTTTTCTCCCTCTTCATCCTCCATGGTGTCTAGCACAGTGCTCCATGATGTGGACAGTCACCTGCCCGCATCTCCTTCAGCTGTGAGTCTGCCCATCACCTGGTGGCTGTAGGTCTGGCTGCTAAGTGGCTCACAGATGCTCCTAGGAGAACAGCTTTTGGTGAATGTGTTCTGCTCCCCCACCCCACCCCTATAGCCCGCAACCAATAATTAGCTGACATGGAGGCACAAAAGGCTCATCTTTTCCTCAACGTGGGACCAATTCCATGGTGCAATCTGTGCTCCAGAGCTTTCTGTAGGGTCAAGCTGAAGCTGGTCTCTGGCCCAGACCATGTACTTGCTGAGCATTCTTCCCCAGCCCTAACCTGCGTGTGTTCCATACTCCCCTTCCTCTTTGGGCATCAGTCACTTGCTCAGGATTCCCCATCTCAGGATTCCTGAGAACCAAGCCAAGGCAGTAATGACCAAAGTCTGATGGCCATTGGAACCCCCACCACCATATTTTGATGCAACTCAGCATGGCTCACAGTGTCCTTGTTTCTGCAAAGGAATTTCTCAGTCACTTAAACCTCTGTCTTGGTACTGAGCCCATGAATTAAAGTGGAGAAGATGTAAGCCTTGTTTTGGTGCACTTGTTAGCAGCTCTGGGAGACAGAGGGCAGAACAATTGTTGAACAGGAGGTTTTGCTTTTCGACACAAACTTGCCATTCATACATTTGCTCTTTCCCACAGCAGAGCCTGTTTGCGACAAGCCTGCCAACTAAACCTGACGGAAGGAGCTGGGTGGAGTAGGTGCTCCGAGGGCCAGTCCGATCCCACGGTAAGGACCCTGAGGCTGGTGTCATTCTAATGCTGAGATGCTCCTCCTGGTTCCTGAGTGGAACGGAGACAGTCACTGCTCACAAAATGAAATGAGCCAGATTGCAGCTGAGCCGCCCAGCCAGACCCCTGGGCCAGGGAGACTGGGGCTGCGGGTTCAGTCCTCTGGTGGGTTAGGCTCTGTTTCCTGACTGTGGGTTGTACTCAGAACCCTGCCACATTGTCATTCCCATGGGAATTAGGCACGGGGTGCTAAAAGGTGTCAAGGCATAAGCGTGCTAACACACCTGTTAGTCAAGAACGTGCAGAGCAAGAGACATCAGGGAAGGCAAAGTAACTTGAACTCTGAGATCTTGAATGTCAAAATCTGGAAGGGTTTTATGTGGTCTTAGTGAAGTTCTTAGTGTAAAAAAGCAAAATCTAAGTCTTAAGGGCCAACATGGTCCTACACACAGGCAAGAACACAGCTCTGTACTCACGCCACAGGCCCGCCAGGAGGTTCTGACACAAAGACCCACACTGGTTTGATACCAAAACTTCTCAACAGGATTGCTTACCCCAGAGTTGGATTAGTGGGACTAGGGACGGGGACACTGATGGTGGGCTTGGGACATTTAGGACACTGAAAGGAATAGCCACGGGCTGCTTAGGTACAACCCAGCTCAGGCAACATTGTTACCGACCCGGGCCCTTGGACTCTCCAATCAATAGAAACTGATAAGAGCCCAGATGAGAATTTCAAGCAAGGCTTCTTTATTGGAGTTCATGCTACAGCACAAGGGAATGAAAGCAAGAAGCAGGTGCCCTTGCTCACTCCTGGAGAGATGCTGCTTGGGTCCTTAAAGGGGGGTAACAATGGGGGTGGATCTGTAGGTTGGACAGAAGGCACAGCTTAGGTGGTCTGCCCACCCCCTTGGTGGTGCTGTGTGCAGGGATCATGCCCAGTACCCTGCTTTTGCTCCTGGCATCTCAGAAATGGCAGTTTGCTCGTGGCCTTTTTGTATCCTACTGCTCATAATTGCAGCTTGTACACGCGTGCCGTTAGTTTTAGTCACTTGTAGTTTCTTTGTTTGCCCAGGTGCAAGCACTCTGGTAGAGGCTTCCAAGTCCCATCCTATCTCGGTACCTCCAGCTTCTCTCAGCTCTGATTACTGGAGCTTTAGTTGCAGCTTCCTGCTCTGGGACCAGTTTTAATTCTTGTAGGAAGGGAGGAGGGGCTAAGAAGGGTTGAGAAAACCCAAGTGTATTGCCAGTAGTAGCAAGTGTTCTCTGCCCGGGTCCTGAACGCTCTTCATGTTAAATCCCGCTGTTGACACCTGTGGGCGTTGTCTGCCGAGATCCCTTGGCCCTCATCCTTCTGCGCGTGCCACTCCAACTTCCCCCTGCAGCACCTGTGGCCCTTTGCCTGTGGCCCTTCTCTGGCCATTGGAGCCTGTTCTGCTGCTGTGCAGGAGGCAGGCCAGAGGTGCTGGGGAAGTAACAGCCCAGGAGCCTGGTCAGCCACCAAGGACAGGCAGGGTAGGAAAGCCCTGAGGCGGATGTTCTGCTCTGCCTAATGGAGCTCCCCACTGGGATAAAGCTGCTTTGCCCACAATGGTGACAAGCATCCTTTATTGGCTTCCTCCTCTTCTTTATCACTTCCCCATCACCATGTCAGTGTCTCCTAAGGTCATTCCTCCCACCCCTAAATTACTTGCACTTGATTCTCTGTCTTAGGGTTTTCTCCTGAAGGAAACTAAGCCAGTGCCCAATCCGACTTTCCTTACTGTACAGATTGGACACTGAGTTAGGCAGAAGCTGTCTGACCAAGGACCAGCCTTGGTCAGAAGATTTGGAGTTGGTTCCAAGAAATGGTTTGAAATCTACAAGTATGAACACCGGGCCTGACCTAGGTGATTCTGGAATGACTTCCCTGATTACCAATCGGGGTAGGTTCTCCCATCTCCTCCCCTCTAACTGCAACCCCTAAAAACACAGGCCATCATGGGTGCAGGCAGAAGCCAGCCAGCCTCGGATGACTCAACTGCAGTCAAAGACAGGACCAGATAATACGTAAATAAATGAGGTAATAAGTACATGAACAAATAAATCTGTTCCAATAAAACTTTATTTGGCCCATCCCGATCAAGTGTAATAACGTTTAATAGATTTTTTTAAAACATGAGTAGTCATAGCAATTCCTCTGTAATAACAATTATATATGAACTTCTGGTCAAGATCAGAAGCTTGTTCCTTTACCAAAAAAGTAAAACCACCCTCTGAGGACAAATGGCACATGAGGAGCGGTGTACATTTCCTTTTCTTTTAAAAAAAAACAAACAAAACCCAAACACTTCATATTTACATATTTGCCATTTAAAAACTGGTGAGTATGATTAATTGTCTTTAAATATAAGTTTCTAACATGTTGCAGGTTTCACTGTACAAATTCTAGTTAGCTGATTAGATTTAAGGTGCTGTTGAGGTGAGGGTGAACACAGCCTAGGATAAACACAGGGGAATCCTCTGTTTACAGACTGGCTGGACCTCCTGTGGGCATCTTCGGGGAGAGCCAGTGGTGGGGATGGCAGAGCATTTCCAAGGGACTGGTCTCTATGCTTCTGCAGGGGGCCTGCTGTGCCCACACCTGATGGCCCCAGGCTGTGTGTGCTAGGGCGGCTCTGGGTTTGCCTGCTCCAAACTCATCCAGGCTGCAGCTATGAGGGACATGGTGGTCTCGAGTCCTTTCTTCTGTCGTGGGGTCCCCATGCTGGTGCCTGACCCCTCAGGGCCCTCGCTGTTGGCACCCCACCTTTCATACCCTCCCACTTTTCTGGATTCCTTGTCCCCAAAACCCCTTGCTCTCCAGTGCATTTCTTCAGGGCCTGCTCTGTGCCAGGGTTAAGTGGATGATCAGAATCAGGGGCAGTATTAATGAAGCCGGATGGGCCGTGGGTGAATCTCCCCTAATGCATCTGCTCTGTGGCAGGCACCTCATTGCTGTCCTCCAAGTGAGCAATTCGTGCTGAGAACATTAGTTCTCACGGTAGGCTTGGAGAGGGGGTGTGTGTATGGGGGGTGGGAGGGCAGGCTGGAGGGGTTCTTGGAATTGCTGTCTTCAAACTCACCCGTGTCTGAAGTTCCCTCGGGAACCAGAGCTGTGTCTTTGTGTCTGCGCGTGTGTCAGGAAAGTGCATAGGAAGTTCTGGAGAAGGTGGGTGCCCAGGCCTGGGAGAACGAGTTATTTTACCCACAGACCCCAAACTGGTCTGGTCTGAAACCCAGATTTCAGACCACACAGGAGTGAGGCAAATCCTACGGGGGAGAGGCAGATGGGAATATTTAAATACTTGAGGCGCCAGAAAAAAAATATGCTTGGTGAAGAAGCGAAAGAAACTGGCTCAGTTTCTAATTTCATAATTCAAGGGACATTGCTCTGAATAAAAAGCACAGGGAGTGGGTCAGATGGTAACAGACAGGGAAGAAACCTCTTGGACCAAGTTTTCTGACCACAAAGCCAGAGTGATCCCAGTAGAGGAAGACATTGTATTGTGGACAGACACCGACCTGGGGGCCAGGAGACTGGGAGTCAAGGCTTGCCCAGATACCGACTAGGCCCTGATCTTATAAGCAAGTCACTTTGCCTCTGCGCCTCACTGTCCTTCCTCATCAGCCAGTTGAGCCTAGCTGGGCCAGACGGTTTCAACACCATGCCTGCAAGATTCCTCTGCCCACAGCCACCCAGGTGGGGCCTGCAGACTGCTGTTTAAGACATGTTTCTTCCCTGTGCACCACTATTTAAAAAAACGCAAGGGCCTCTTCTTTGCTGGGAAAAGGATCAACCCCCAAACTAGGCTCCTGTTCAAACCTGCTCCCAGAGGTTAAAGGCTAGTTATTAAGGCAGTTTAAGAAATGGACATTCCTCTCGCTCCTCGGATCCTTCTTATGTTCTGCTAACCCCAAGGCAGCAGAGAGGGGCAGATGGGGTAGTGGAGGTGCCAAGGAGGCAGCCCCCTCCTGCCAGGCCCGGCTTTCCCGGCATAATCTCCAGGATGGCCTGGAGCGCCCCCTCGGCCCTCACCACCTTTCTTTGGAGAAGGCTTCAGTCTGCACGAGATCGCCAGGGTGCTCAGAGATGCACGCGCCGTTGAGGTCGCCCAGTTTGTTGTCTGGCAGGTCCTCGGGCTTGGTGCAGAGCTTCAGGGCGCGGGAGATGAACACGTCGAGGTCGAACTGGGGGCTGGTGCCCCCGTCGACAGGGGCGGAGCGGCCGGGTGGGGAGGCCGCCCGGCGGCGCTCAGGGCCGTCGCGGGGCGGGCTGGCGCGCTCCGGGCCGCCCTGCGTGCTCTTGACCCACTGCGCGATCTCCAGGAAGAGGCTGGCCGGCTCATCGTCATGCGCCCCGGCGTCTGGCGCCACCGCGGCCACCGCGGCGGTGGGGGGCGCCCCGGCCGCCTGCTTCCAGTGGGACAGGTCCAGGATGAGCTTGGGCTCCGAGTAGTGGTGCGGCTTGTTGTCGCGCCACAGCAGCTTGTCCAGGTAGGACGGCGACCCAACCTTGTAGTCGCAGGAGCGCCCGTAGTCGGCCTCGAAGGCGCGCTCCATGGACGAGTGCGACTGCTCCAGGAAGCGCTCCGAGCTGCTCTGCGAGTCCTTGCGCGGGTCCACCTGCACGTCCTCCGCCAGCGGCGCCGAGCCCGCGCGCGGGTCGCGCTGCACCTCGCTCGCATCTTGGCACCGGTCGGGCCGCCACTCCAGGTCCGAAGACAGGCTCACGGGGTACCTGTAAGGGTAAGGCAGGATGGCGATTGGATCCCCCAGCCGGAATGGCTTTTCAGAGGAAGCCAACTTCCCTAATCCCTGTCTGCCACCCACTGGCTGGATTTCCATTCCTTCCCGGTCTCTCCAGCTCCTCTCCGCCACCTCCCACGGTGGGAGGGTGATGGGTCAAAGCAATGGTGAGCCGCCAGGGCTCAGGTACAGGGGCTCATTGTTTGCCTTAACTCTGGTCGTCTTTTGTATTCATTCGACATCCTACAGATACTTCTTGAGCGCCTCCTGTGTGCCAGGTGCTGTTCTGGGCATTACCAGCCACAGCAGTGAACAAACAAAATCCCTGTCCTCATGGAACTTTCTAGTGGGTCCACCTATGCATTGCTCCTCAAACTCTGAGGTGCACACAAATGACCTGGGGACCTTGTTAAAATGCGAGTTTTGATCTAGTAGATCTGAGGTGGGGTCTGAGATCATGTAGTTCTCATGGGCTGCCAGGTGAGGCAGAAGCTGCTGGTCCTTGGCTCACACTTTGAATAGCAGGGCCCTAAAGAGTGCTCCCCAGTCCTGGCTCAGATTAGAACCATCTGTGGAAGGGAGAATTTCTAATGACATTCCATGCCTGCTCCACACCCCGAATCCTGACTCAATAGGTCTAGGGTGGAGGCCTGCATTGGCATGGTTTTCACACCTCCTCAGGTATTTCTAAGGTGCAGCCAAGAACTCTTGCCCTAGTGGATCTGGCTGGGGTCCCCGAGAGAGGCAGAGCAGGGCCTATGGAAAGATGACGCCCTCAGCAGAGGCAGATCCTTGGACTTCTGCCCTCTGTCGACTGTCCTGCAGCCTTGAAGAGCGAAGTCAGCTAGCCAAGAGCAAATGAAGGGCAGGTGGGCAGGTGGGCAGGCCATTAGCTCGGGCTGAGCCCTCCCTCCCCGTGCCAGGTGTTCTGTGCAGAACCGTGGGGGTCAGGGAGCAGGCAAGAAGAACAGAGGAAGCCTCAGGCAACAGTCAGCTGCTCTGGGAACAGGAGGTTCAGTGTTCACACAGGAAAAGCCAAGGACAGGCAGGTTAGGCTGCGTGAGGGGGCAGGTGGGCAGCTGCAGTCCACACCTTGTGGTTTTCAAGGCATGGGGAAGGCCTGGCACTGCCCGCCCTCCCCGTGATGCCATTAGGGTGGGAGTCACTCCTGGAGGTGAACACTGCCTCCTCCCATGAGGGTCCTCAAAACTGCAATGATTTCTATGAGGAAGACCATCGCCTTTGGCTATTACACGCCAAGGGCCAAATGTAAGTTGTCTGCTGTCTTCAGAGCAACCCTGTGGAGCGAATGTTCTCACCCACCTCACGGGTGAGGACACTAGCATTCAGAGGTGAGCAGTTTGCTCAAAGCAGGGCCAGTAGGAAGGGGTTTGTCTCTGCCGTTGTCATCCGCTTTTCTCATGCAGGTGTGATGGGAGAGGTCGGGGGCAGAGCACCACCAGGTTTAGATGTGGTCAGCGTTGATGGGCAGGGGCCAAGGGAACCCTGCTGTTTTCCTGCTATCAACCCTATGCCACAGCCACAAGAAGCAGAGGACAAACCTCACTGGGGGGAGGGGTGGCTACAGGTACCACAGTCAAGTGCAAGCCTAGAAGAGGGGGCAGCAGGAGAGAGAGTCTTCATTCATCTCTATTTGCTGGCCACTCCTGATAACGACAGTCAACAACAGCAAACCAACAAACCTGTCCCAAAACAGCAACGTTGCTCTGGCCCTCCCCCGGAGCCTCCTCAATCTGAAACCCATCATCTGTCAAATGACTGAAAAGGAGAAACTGCTCATCTGTCACTTATGTAACTAGCTGTCACATTCTCCCAACAGCAGGGCTCCCGCTTAGGCCCCCTTGGAGTCCGAGCTGCTAAACCCTCAACTTCTATTTCTAAACAAGCAGCTCTCAGTGCTCCCTCCAAGTATTAGCAGATGGTGATGCCCAAATGTTTAGCTGCCTGATCTAGGAACGTCAGAACGGGAAGGGACTGGAGAGAGCATTGTATGTGTACGCGGCGATGGCTGAAAATGTATCTTCTACCCAGCTGATTCACTGGGTAGTGCCTTCCAGGCACACTGTAGAGAAGGGTTCTGAGGCCCAGTTGAGCAGGAAAGAGTGATTGCTCAGCAGTCTGACATGGATGCAGACTGGGGAGGGCCCCACGTGGGCCAGGTGTTAGCTATGTGACATGGTGCCAATCTCTAACCTCTCTTGAGCTGTGGCTTCCTCGTGTGTCAATGGGTATAATAATCATGGTGCCTCCTTTCCTGGCAGCTCAGGAGGGGCAGATGATGTGAAGGGCATGAAGGTGCTGCGTGGTGGTAAATTTCTCATTGTTTTCTTGTCTTGCGTGGCTGCATTTTGCTTTCCTGGGGCAAATCCCCGGCTTGCTAGAAGTGAGCTCCTGCATGCTTGCTGAATGTCTGTTGAACGTCGTATTGTGTGGGCAGCATACCCGGGGTCGGGGGGTGGCTGTGTTGCACAAAGGAAGGTCCCTGACCACACATGCAGGACATGGCTGGTCATCTACCAGGCGTGTCTGGGGACAGGAGAGAGGGCAGGAGCTAGGTTGGGGAAAGCTCCCCACAGGTTACAGAACTTGGGGGACAGAAGGAAAGGTCATGGAGGATCAGAGGCAGACAGAAATGGGCATGTGGGCTGGAGCCCTGGAAGCACACCTGTCCCAGTTGGAGAGCTGGCTCTGGTTGGCGGCCATCAGTAGGATGTCGTCAATCTCATCCTCGATGCGGAATGGGTGCTGCGAGGTGGGCTCGTCCTCGGGGCAAGAGTAGGGGCTCATGTAGGGGTGCTGCAGCCCCATCTCGGCAGTCAGGCGGTCCATGGGGTTAAAGGTGAGGATCTTCTCCAGAAAGTCGATGGCTGTGGGGAGCAGAGCAGGACAGGGGGGGTCATTCAGTGCCCCTGTCAAGCTAAGAATGAGACTCCTCAGCGTGGTGACGCCACCTCGTGTCTGTACTTTCCCGTTTGTAAAAAAGGCTTTTAGCCATTTCAACTCATCCAGAGATGAGTTCACAGGAGATGCTGCTTTTTGACTCCGCAAGTGAACTGATAGAGGTCCAGAGGGGTGCAGTGACTTGCTCACGGTCACTGCTGATTACAGGAGGTCCAGGGCTAGAACTCTGCCTTAGGCTGGATTTCTCGAGAGACGGGGAGCAGGGTGGTGGCAGTTTAGGTGGCAGGGACCCCTGGAAGCACTGGCAGAGAATGGGGAAGAAGCCAGTTGAGGATGTGCTGACACGCAGTTCCTTCTGAGGGCACCTGGGGCTCCCCCTGGGTCCTTTGAGACCCAGCGGGGGACACACCTCCGAAGTGGGGAAACTCCCACTTGTCGTGGGCTGAATGCTGCTGAGTGGGCGCTCCTATCAGAACACAGCAGTAAAACACCACTGAGAAGGGTCACATGGGGGTGGGCGGGTGGCACAGGGCCAGACAGTCTGGGGCTCCTAAGTCCAGAGCCCTTTCCACCATATACTGTCCCTGGAGATTTGACAAATAAAGGCCATCTTCAAAACATTTATCCACCCTGATGTTCCAGGCAGTAACCCTTCAGTGGCTAGATCAAGGGGCGGCCCTGGCAGCTGACCCTGGGCATGGGGACGGGCACTTAGAAGCCTTGAGCCGTGACTGTGTGCCGACCAGCATGAAAGCAGATCAAGGTGTCAGCAGTCGGGAGGCATGATGGGTGTGCACTGGCGGGACGCCAGCTCTGCGCAGGAGCTGGTGCCCTTCCTCCTGAGCGGGGTGGGGACGCCCGCCTGCCCTATGAGCTCGGCCCTGGGTTATCTCAGGGCAAAGCTAACCTAGAGGTTTGCATTACCTCTCAGCACTGGAGGCTCCAAGGAAATCATGACTTGGCTAATCATGTTATAGCCCATGTGGAAAGGGAGGAAAGGCACTGAGCTCAAGGTCCGGGTGGCTGTCCCCTCCGAGGGCTTCGGGCTGGGACTCAGCCCACACCATGACCCAGCCACTCACACCCTCTCTGAACCCCTCTGCAGAAAAATTCATCAATGATTCAGGAAATTGATGGAATCTGAAGGTCACTGGCCTCCCAGGAGGACATGATTCTGCGCCATCATTCTACAATGAAAGATCAGTTAAGCTGCAGGAACTCTGATCACTCCCCAGTGCTCTGGTCCTCTAGCAGGTGCCCAGACACTTCTGGGGAACCCGGAATATTAGAAGATCCTTCCTTATAGCACACCTAAATCTGCCCCTTGAACTCCCTCCTGCGAGCCTAGCTCTGCCCTCTGGGGTCCCCCCTACATCAGCGTGCTGTCTCCTCCCCATGACTGTTCCTCTCATGTTTCAAGGCAGCAGTCATGTCCCATGCGAGCCCCCTCTCCTTCTGGCACACAACTGGCTTGCATCTCTCAGCCTCCCCTGTAGTTAGCAGTGGCCGTGTGACTGCAGCCAATGGAAAGGGGGTGGAAGCAATGTGTCTACCCCACTTCTAGTCCAGACCTATAAAAGCCTCCTGCAGGAGTGTCTGCTCTCTCTTCCCCTGGCTTCAGCTGGAAGTTGGTACCTGGGGGGACCTTGAAAGCTGTGATTGAAGATGGCAGGTGGCCTGAGTCTCAGGCATAACCCAGGCTCCCCGACTCTGTCTGGACCTGAGGTGAGTAGTGAACACACTGCTGGCAGGTAAGCCACAGAGATTTCAGGTTTATTTGCGACAGCACTAGCTTCACCTTAACTCATAATTCCTTTTCTAAGTTCAACCTCCCCACATTTTGGCGCTTCTAACATAATAAGGCTTCTGGACCATCTTATCATCTTCCTGTGGCCCCAGTGGGTTCCCAGTGGGGCTTCTCAGAGCTTCAGGGGTTCTGGAAGGATTCCCAGGGGAGTCTTTGGAGACTGAGAAGCAGGTGGGCAGGCCCCTGAGCACCTTGCCCCTGCTGTGGTTAGAGCAGTCCTTTTTTTGTTTTGTGTATTAGGTTTCCTCATCACATCTGTCACTTGTGATATAATGACTTCTTGTTATAAATGGAGCTCTGAACTGAATGTCCCTGGGGTGGCCTTGGCCCTGCTCCCTCGTCCTGCACCTGTGGTGTGATGGCTGCTGAGGGACACAGTCCACCCAGGCTGCGTCCTTTGAGCCTCTGAGGGTGAAAACCAGAGAGGCCCCCCGCAGGCCTGGAACGGCCAGCAAAGGGATAAACCGGGGTCACCAGCTGGCTCTTCTGGGCAGGTGCGCTTGATGCCCTCTCCCCCCAAAATTTCCTTTCAGCGATACCTCCTTACCCTAAGGCCAGAGGCGGCCTGGGGCCACTTTTCAAGCGCAGGGGCAGATGAGAGACTTTGGTTGTAGCTGGCACATTAGAGAGTGAAGCAAGCCCAGCTTTCATGAACATCTTTTTGGCTACAGGACCAAGTCCACATGCGTCAGCAGGGCAGTCAAAGCCTGCGGCCTCTTGGCCCTTCTCACCTCTCTGTGGCTTCACTTCCTACAACCGCTTAGTGACTCGTCCCCCTGACCTGAGCCCTCTCCACTCCTCCAGGCCAGCTCTCTGTCCCTCTCAGTGCTTGATGGCCCTCTTCCCCTCCCCAGATACCCAGAGTTCTCGCTGGCCCCTTAGGACGTGTTCCTTAGGCTGTGTACTCATCTTTGATGGGTCCTCCCTGTCTTCTCAGCGAGACCGTCTCTTATGTCTCTGAATTTCCATCCTTGGCACAGCTCCCCAGTAATTAATAAATGTTGGCTGATGCTGGTGGTGACAGTGCGAACTTTACTGTCTATCAGGCACCAATTCTGATTTCTCCGAGACAAGCCCACCACACTCAGAGCCAAGTCACCGAGGGGCTGCTGTGTGTGTGGTTGTTTGGGGTAAGCGGACATATGTGACATCCCTGATCTGGGATTCCTGAGAATTCTGAGCCTCTTCTCACATGGTGGAATTTCTAGAGGCCTAGGAATCAAAGCAAATGTGGATGGGCTGAGCCTTAATTTGTGGGGAATCAAATTGCCCCCCCCCCTTTAATGATGGAGAAACTGAGACAGTTTGTTGATTGAATAGGGATCGTGGCCAAAGACACTGCTGGTCCAAGTTCTTGGTTTCTTGATGGGAAGGAGTGGGGCAGAGATGGCTAGTTTGTACCGCATGTCTGTTCTCCTCTTTTGACAGTAATGGACATGGTGTAGAATGAGAAACCACTTCACATCCTCACTGCAGTGAGGTGGGGCCTGTGACTAAGGTCTGGCCAACAGGACACAGATGGAGGTGAAGTGTGCAAATTCTGGCTCATGACATTAAAGGCAAGAAGACCCACCCTTCTTCCCCACCTCCCTCTAAGTGGTAAGGACAACACCCTAAGGTGGCAGAAATACGAGAAAGCAGGGGCTTGGGCCCCTGGATGACTCTGTAGAACAGGTCTACCACATTGGTGCTGGACTGTCTGCATTCGGATTGTTACTTGAGAAAGAAATAAACTTCTTAACTCCTTTTTCCTTAAATAAGAACTTAATGTTATTGAAGCTACTGAGAATCTGTATTTCTTTGAAAATTGGCCAAACCTATATCCTACCTGATAGAGGAGTTTCCCAAGGAAGCCTCCAGCACATATGAGCTGGTGATGATGTAACATCTCAGATGATGGAGCAACTATCCTATGTCAGTGGCTTTCCAAATTCTGTTTTACTTGCTTGCCACCATGACCGTATGTGACTTATATTATTTATACCCATTTTACAGTTAAGGAAACTGAGATGCAGAGAAGTTAAGAAACTTGCCCAACACCAAACAGCTAGTCATTGGTGGAACTGGGAACTGAGCCTGGGTCTGGCTTTGAAGCTGATGAAACCATATCACACCTTCCAAGGGAAAAAAGTAAAGGGGGTGAAGGAGGAGAGGGAGGGAGGCAAGTGAGAAGGAAGGACAAGGAAGCAAAGTCTGGGGCAGAGTGTGGAGGACCACCAGTGACTGCCTTGAAGTTGGCCTGGAAATTGTGAGGGCAAATGTCCGCTGCCAGGGGTGTCCCCAGCTTCTGTGTCTAGGACTCTGCTTGGTCCTTTCAGAAGAGACTGGCTGCCCTGGCCCCTAGAATGCAGCACATCAGCCTCCAGATGCCAGCCCAGCTGTCAGGCTCCTGTACCTTCACTGTTCACTTCAGGGAGCAGCTTGCGCAGTGGCCTCTTCACCTCCCAGGTGCTACTGACGAAGGAGGGCATCACTTTGAGCAGCTCGTCCTTGTCTTCCTCCCGGATCACGGGGATGGTCTCCAGGATGAGCTGCATCTGCTCCAGCTCATGAGCCCCTGGGGAGGCAAACACCAGAGGGTGAAGCATGCTGCCCACGTGGCCAGGGTGTGCGGAAGCACCAGCACAGCTCCAGGAGCCTGTGCAGGGCGACCCAGAACGGGTGGAGCTGCGCAGGGCTGGGAGCCAGGGGACCTGGGTTCTTGCTGCCACTAACTTGCTCTGTGACCACGGGCAAGTCGCATGCCATCTCTGGGGCTTGGCTTTGTCAATCGTAGAAAGAAGGGGTGGTTTTTGGGGGCTCGTCCGTTCCCCTGGTGATCTATGCCTCTGCAAGGAACCAGACTCACACAGGCTGGGTCAGCCAGCGCTAACGTGATAGGGACAGCCTGGCCCGAGGCTTTCCAAGTGCCCCTTCCCACGTGCCTCTGTGCGTGTCCTCTGCCAGGCTGGGGAAGGAAGTGATTTTAAGGCTAGGGGTGAGTCTTACCTTTTCAATTCCCAGTAGGAGAAAAAATGAATCAGGAATAACAAGTTTGGGATGTGTTGCGAGCACACTGTCTCTGTGCTCCCTTGGGCAGAGGGAGGAAGACAGGCTGTGCCAGGTCTGTGGGACAGGATGGAGTCAAGCATTCACTCACTCATTCATCCATTCATTCATTCACTGATTCATTCAACAAATAATTATGGGGCAGCGCCGTCTCCCTGCCAGGCATCATGCTGGATGCTGGGCATGGATACCACCCTCATTCAGTCTTTCTGCATCTCAGAAACTGAATTTGTCTTGTACACCCCGGTCACCACTGAGGCTGTATCAGAGCTTTGACACTGCTGGGATGGGTCTAAATCCTTGCTGTCACCTCTGACCTCCTAACTGCTCTTACTCCCATTCCCTCCACTTTCCCTTTTTGCATGAGTAGCCTTGCCCTTTACCTCTACCAGGTTAAATCCAACCAAGCCCCATCTTCCTTAAGAAGTCCCCCTGACTCATTCAGCTGCACAGTGCTCTTACACCAATTCCCATGGGATTCCAGTCTTCCAGGAGCCAGTGGCTAAGGGTGGGACTCTCCCTTGCCCCCCCTCAATGCCCCGTGCAGCACTAAGCATGCGTAAATGCTATGAAAGCTGACCCGGAAAGTGCCTGCAGCATCAGGGTCCGCTCTGAACGAGTCCCTGGGCCTCTCTCTGCAGTTGGCTCATGGAGGGTCCATTCAGGGACTCTGGGAGCCCCGTGGGGCCCTCTCTCCAGATGAGCGCCCCAGACTGACCTCTCACAGAGGTGGGAAGAGCTGAAAATGGAGGGCGGCTGTTTTCAGGGGTCAACCTCAAGGTGTTTGAGTACAAGTGATTACTTAATTTTGAAAGTTTAGTGCTCACAAGGCTATTTTTAGCCTCTCCAGTATTTTGCCTGAAATAATGAAGTGCCTCCAAGTAGTGCTGTAAAAACCACAGAGCTAAGGTCAAAGAGAAAGACGAGCATGTTTTTACTGGGCAACACCAGAGGGGAAGAAAGGTGGCAAGGGAAGCAGCTTACCAGCAAAGAGCATGCGCCCCGTGAGCATCTCGGCCAGGATGCAGCCGGCGGCCCACATGTCGATGGCCTTGGTGTAGTTGTTAGGGGAGAGAAGCAGGCGTGGCGAGCGGTACCACTTCGTTACCAACCCTTCCGACAGGTGACCCTGGAAGACAAAATCCTGGGTTCCAGCGATCAGCCTTTTGCAGACACCCTCCCCCTCTTGCCTCTCCTCATTTCCCTTCACAGAGAGACAGGACCTTTCCCACTCTCCATCCTCTCTCATTGATCATCTGGTCAGAGGGGCTCAGGCTGGTTCGTGGGGCTCACAGGCTTTGGTGGGAGAATCTTATGAGGCCCCAGAGTTCTCCTCTGTAGAAAGGAATCCAGGGTGCCAGCGTTTTAGGAGGAATGCTTTTCCACCCCATCTTGACTTAACGATGCCTAACGCTCTGCCCTCATCTAGGAGGAAGATGGACAAATAGGAGCCAGGCTTGAGTTCTTTATCACATCAACAGAGCAACGATGAGACCCTGGAACTTCATTTATTCAGTGCTGAATCTGAGAAATAGCTGTAAAATTGAAATCAAGCCAGTTTCTTTGGTGCAGATGATTAAATAAATGCTGCTCTAATGCCAGAAATCAAGCCCCGGCTGAGAATGGAGGAAGCCGGCTTCATACCGGGTGCAGGTGAAGGGCTTTCGGAAGCAGCTCTGAATGGCGAGTGGACGCAGCTTTGGTTGTGTCCTGAACGCACACTCAGGCCTCCTTCCTCAGGCCTAGAGGGTCCTGGGAGTTCTACAGAGTGTCTTTTGGGGGACAGATGTTCTAACTGGTTTCAGCCACTGCTCAATGTGTGGCCCGGGGTGAAATCCCTCACTGTGGGATACAGTGATGACGCAGGTGTTTTAGCACAGAGAGGAAAACGGAGCCAGGCAACTTGGAAATTGTTCTCTACGTAATGCAGAAAGCCGGCCCAAGAGCGAAACCTGGGAAATGTCTGTCTGGATTGTCTGGGTCGATCTCTTGAAAGTGAAAAAAAAGACCTATCTGGCGGCCAAGGTCAGACAGTTGGCAGCAGGGGGCAGAATCCAATGCATGGTTCTAGGGGTAGTCTTATTATTTGCTGTTGTAATTTCCAGTTGAGCATCTAATTTTCCCCTTTGCTGATGTAAAAAAGTGCCACGGACACAGGTTAAAACATGAAAAGTTGGGAAGCCCAAGTACCCAGGAGCTTTTGGTCAGTTCATCCAAAATCTCTTTATTCGTTGAGCAAAGATGTCTTGTGTTTACAACCTTCTGAGAGCCCTGAGTTACAGTGGTCCTCTCTCCTCTGTGACACATATTTCCTCAGAGCCGAGCCTCAAACTAGTGGAAGGAAGAAAAAAAAAGACTAAAAGTGCACCCTGTCTCTGGCTTCGATGTTTCAAAATGAGCTCCTTGCAGCTTGTTAAATGTGCACCCTTTCTCCTTTGGGCTCCTGCACGAGCACCTTCCACGGATGGATGTCCTCACACCCACCATGTGGCGAACTCACTCACACTCAGGCCTGCTTCCTCTCAGAAGCTTCCCGACTCCCTGGAACGACGCTGGATGCCCCTCCTGGGAGCTCCAGGGTGCCTGTTTTGTTGCTATTTCCTTGCTTCTCTGCAGTCCCTCACCCCGGGGACAACTGATCGCCCCTCAAGGGCAGTGACTGTACCTTCTTTCACAGCTGTTTCTGCATTGCCTAGCCCCAAGTCTGCCTCCTAGGAAGTGTCCAATAAACACTGTTGATGGATGGATGGATGGATGGATGGATGAGGAACGTCTCACAGGGTCTGAGCCTCCTTCAAAATGGGGTGCCTTCTGCAGGAACCACTGATCCTCTTCTTTGCCAGACCTGCTTTATGGAGAGTTCCAATTCCCACTTTCAGTGGTGGCTGAGGGGTTTACAAAAGTTGGCAGCTTTTGCCTTATGCCTTGTGTTGTTCCAAAAAGGATTGGCAAGTGTAAGTAATTTTTTTTAAAGTCAGATTTATTGAAGCACAATTTATACACAGTAAAACTTGCTCTTTTAGTGTACATTTCCGTGAGTTTGGACAAAAGTGTAGAATCATGTAACCACCACCACAATCAAGGTCTACAGTAATCCCATCATCTCACACGTCCCCTCATGTCCCCTCCTGGTCCCCAGCCCCCATCCCCAGCCCCCTAGAAACCATTGTTTTCCATCCCTCTAGTTTTGCCTTGCACAGAACATCATATAAATGGAATCAGTGTGTGGCCTTTTGAGTCTAAATTCCTCCACTTAGTGTAGTGCATCTAGACTCATCCATGTTGTTGCAAGGACACTAGTTTGTTAGGCATTTAAGTTTGATTCTAAAAATGAAAGACAAGCCAGACTGTAGAAGCTCACATCTGGGTGGGTGGGTTATAAGTAAAGAATGGTCCGATTTTATTTTCTAGTCAGAGGCTGAGACTGTCAGAGGAGGACTAGAGCAGAGCACCCGGAGGAGAGGTGACAGAGTAAACAGGCGAGTTTACTCTGATGTGCAGATGAGAAGTCTCTCATGGAATGGAATTCCCTGTAATTAACACCTGCCTATGTGCAGAGTCTGAGGCTGAAGAGAAGTGGGTGATGGTGGGGTCGGGGGGCTTCCTTCTGAAACACCTGCCTTGAAAGTGAAAGAAAGATGTTGGCATGGGCAAGGCTGCCCCTGGGCCAGAATGATGGGCCAGGCCAGGATAACAGCTAAGAAAATTCACCCCCAGCTCTTCTTAACCTTTGAATGAAAACCAAGAACCTGCTGGATTTTTGTCAACAACTAGCTGCTTCCCTCTGGTTCCCTGTCCCTCCAATCAGGGGATTTCCTGATGGGTTTCAGAAGCCACGGGCAGAGAATTTGGGAAGGTGTTGTGTCTTCGGCCACGCTCTGAAGCAGGAGGAGCCCTGGGGAAGAGGGGATGGGAACAGAGGGGAGGCTCCATTCCTGGGTCTGTGGGGCAGACACGGGGTGGGGTGGGGGTCTTGCCCTGGGTGTCTGAGCAGGAGAGGCATTGGGGCCCACAACACCATACTGGTGATCTGAATTCAAGAGAGGAGTTTCAGTTGAGTGGATAGGGAGAAAGTCAGAATTTTCTAGAATTTAAAAAAAAAATCTTTAAAGAATACCCAGGAGTGGGGACTCAATTTTATCAGAAGGGCCCATAAATCAGGAAGTATGCTGGCTCAGCAGAAACCCTTCACTAGTTTTTCTGCCCAAGCCTGCAGCATGAGGGTAGTTTTAGCTTCACCTAGGTGCAGAGGAAGCCGTCCTCAGGGATCAGACCTGCTCTCCCTGGGGGCTCGGCCATCAGCGGGCTGACCGCTGGGTGGGACAGCGGGCACAGGCAGGGTGCACTGTCCTGTGGGCATCACACATCGCTGTGCTGCAGAGACAGGAAGCAGACACTCCCTCCCCAGTTCTCTGTGGCCACCTCTCCACTTGCAAGAGGCAAGACCAGAATCACCCTTTCCTAGAGTCCCTTTCCTCCTGCTACCCTGTCCCTTGGTGTTCCTGGTGAGAAGCCGATCTGGAGGCACCAGAGGAGCAGTGGACATAGTTTCCTGCCTAGACCCTGCCATGGGAGCCTTTGGGCTGCTTCAGCTATCACTCCAATCAGCCCATTCTGCTGGCCTTTTAGAGTCACATCCAGCCAGTGGGAGGCTTTGACTCTGAAAGCCTCAAAGGTGTTTGGAAATAGTCTGGTAGCAGCTGCCCTGGGAGGAGGGTAATTAGGGGCCCCCACAGATCCAGAGGGAAGTTATCATTAAAGCTCTGAGTATTTTGCAGAAGGTTCTAGCCAGGAAACCACATTCAGTTCCAGCTGACTGCCAGGGAATTCAGAACAGCGTCAGTCAAACTCACCCCCAGAAGGGTGGGTGCCCACCCGTGGCTCTGGGTGGGCCTTAGCTCCGTTCCGCTTGCCCTCTGGGCCTCCGCTAGCCCAAGCCCATCTCTTAGGTCTGGGAGTTGGAAGGCTGGGGGAGAAGGCTTGGTCCCATAAACCTCCGACTTCACCCTTTAATGAGAATGTGCCTATTGGGCCCTTGCAGAGATAGGGCGGATTTAAATGAGGACAAGAGTCTCCAAGAATAAAAGCGGAGTCAGCTGTAGCTCTGTGCATGCGGTGGGGGTGGGAGCGATGACAGGGCGGGAAGGGTTGTTCCTCGGCTCACACTGAATGGCTGTTTAGGGCCACCCCCGCTTCCAAGTCAGGACAGAGGGGGGCCGGGGGGCTCTGAAATGTCACCTTCCCAACCAGAAGTCTCTGACATGTGTCCTGGGAGGCCAGCATGTGTCATCCCTGCATGGCAGAAATGCAGATGATTAAGATCACCCCTGTCTTTAAAGAGTGTCATGTGGTTACAGAGGTGAAATGTTCAATATGAGAAGATGATCAGAAGGACCAGGAAATTATCTCAGCCAGCATTTGTGTAGGATGTGCTCTGTGTTGGGCACTGTTAGCATTTTACCGGAATTCATGCAGCAGTCCCTCCATCGGCCCCTCGATGCAGGCTCTCTGCAGAGCAGGGACACAAGTTGCCCAAGGTCACGTGACTGGGAGGTGGTCCAGGGTGTCTGGCTTCAGAGCCCACCCATACTCTAACCTGGGCACTGCCGGACCTCCACTACTCCGCAGACTAGAGTCAGTGGTAAGCCCCAAGGGAGAGGCATGCTCAGAGCACAGAGAGGGTGGTATTTGTCCTAAGGGCGGTCAGCACAGGTGTCATGGAGATGAGGTTCGAGTTGGTCATCATGGATGGGGACATCTTGGATAGTTGTGCTGGGGGACATTTGAGGTGGTGATGGAGACAGTGGGAGTAAAGGTTGAGACAGGGAGACCTAGAATGTGCTCAGAGGACAGACCATCTGGACATGTGGACAAACGGGATGTGGGGTGGGGGCACTGAGAATGACCTTTGTTCTGAAGGTCAGGGGTCCCCAAGGACCCCCCTGCAGGGGAAGTGATCATGAGATGTGTAGGTTGGCCAAAGCTACAGACCTGCAGTCCTCTGATCACCATCTTGGATGAGCCCCCCAAGGAACCCTCAGCCCCTCCCAGTTTGAGAACTGGCAGGAAGGACGCAGGGAGCTGTGGAGGGTTGCAGAGTGGGGATGAGGGTCTGGTGGGTAGGACAGGCAGACCTGTGCCTGGAGTGGGGCCCCTGCGGATTCTGATTAGTGGGAGAGGTTGGTGGGGCCCTTGGAGCAACTGCAGTCTCTGCACTCCCGTCTCTGGATGCCTGGAAAGGCTTGTAAGCTGGGCTGGCAGCAAAGATGCTGCTCTCTGGGTAGCAGGGGGTTAACAGGCTCCGAAGGCCTGGGGAAGGTCCCCAGGCATCACACTTCCTTGGAAGCAGGTAGGAATGCACACATGTACTCCTTGTACTCCTGTCTGATCTGGAAGAAACTGGGTCAAGGGAAAAAGAAATCAGGCTATGGACAAGTAAAAAGTTTCCACGTTATGAGGTCAGCGGGGGCTGCTGCACGGATGCTGATTTTTGTGGAGGGTGCAGGTTTCCAGCGGATCTCCCAGGGGGCGTGCTGGGGAAATCAAAAGCACGTCACACGAGGAATGGGAAAGACTGGGCACTTTGGGCCTGGAGAGCATTGCGGGGACCACGAGAGCTGCCTTTGGACACGGGCAAGGCTGGCCTATGGAAGAGGGGTTAAGCTTGTTCTCTGAGGCTCTGGGGACAGATGTGAGCCAAAGTGTGAGGCAGAAGTGCAGGCAATATGATAATAACAGCTCACATTTACCGAGATCCTCAAACTGCTCTAATGCTTCGTATGGATTAAGTCATTGCATCCTTGCAACAACCCCATCAGGTAGGGACTCTCATTACAGTCATTTGATGGGATGCATCTGAGGCACAGAGAGGGTAAGCAACCTATCTGTAGTCACACAGGCTTGGTCACACAGGTTGTAAGCAGCACAGCTGGGATTCAACCCCAGGTTGTGCGAATGTAGCACCTTTGATCTGAATATGCAGCTCTACTGCCTTTCACATTTAAGACAGCCCTCTAAAGCCACTGCGCTGTCCAAAGGGGCTGGGCTCCTAGACAGGCCGAGGCAGGCAAGCACAGAACGGACAAGCTCATGGGAAGATGTGCCAACACCACCCTCCAGAGCACAGCTCCACAGAATTTGGTGTGTGCTTGACTTCTTGGGGACCTGGGCTGAATACATGCAGATTCCATTTCATCAGGCAAACAAGGCGATGCCGATGCTGCAGGTCAGGGAACCGCCCTCGGACCAGCAAGGCCCTGGGTGATCGTTAACATCCTGTCCTGCCCGAGGGATTTATGACTTGCCTTGCTCACAGGCCAGACAGATTTCTCTAACTGAACAGCAGACTGACCTGTAATAGGGGTTAATTCTTTGTGTTACAGACACTCATCAAAAGATCATTTAGAAAAACACCACCCTCCCAGAGGCACAGTTTAAGCAGAAGTACAGGGCCTCCCTCTCCCTCGTCTCTTTCCTCTGGAGGTATAATTCTTATTTGTGCCAATATCCATGTCAGGCATGTTAGAAGGCTTTTGGAAAAGAAATAACACCACAGCAGAATAGCCTTTCTCATTGCTGACTTCAAACTCATTCTGTTAAACTCATTTCCATGAAAATATGCAGCAGGGAATCTCTCAGGCTGAGGGAAGGAACACAGTCTTAAAAGCCCAGTGTGCAACACAGGCGTTCGTGAGCTATCTGGGCATTCTGTTTATGCAGCTAAAATACACATAGTGATGAAACAGTATGGTTACATCAGTGGCACTGAGTTTTCATTAATTTCTAAGATGTCTTAAATGCTGATCTGCTGCCCTCCTTTCTCAGGGCTGCCCCTTCCCCACTCCATGCTCTAGGGGGTGGGGAATGGGGGGGGATCCTGTCCAGTGAAATTCATCTCTTCCCTGGTTTCCATGGAAATCAACCAAAAGCTCAGTTAAGCTCCTCTAGGCCTACAGCTCCCATGTGGTCCATTCCCTTTATTTTTTTATTATGATAGAATTGCTTTTAAAAAAACTTATTTTTTAATTTACTTTTTTAATTGAAGTATATCTGATTTACAGTGTTGTGCTAGTTTCTGGTGTACAGCATAGTGACTCAGTGATACATATATATTCTTTTTCCATTACAGGTTATTACACAATACTGAATATAGCTCCCTGTGCTATACAGCAGGACCATGTTGTTTATCTTAAAAAATAACTTATTTTTAATTGCGGGAAAATGCACATAACATAAAACTTACCACCTTAATTGTTTTTAAGTACAGTTTGGTGGTGTTAAGTCCATTCACATTGTTGTGCAACCATCCCCACCGTTCGCAGAACTGAATCCGTACCCGTTAAAACAACAGCTCCTCATACTCCTTCCCCCAAAGCCCCTGCGACCACAGTTCTGCTTTTGGTCCCTCTGAATTGGACTCTTTGCGTAAGTGGAACAGGTAGTACTGTCCTTCTGTGACGGGCTTATTTCACTCAGCACCATGTTCTTCTTTTAAACAGCAGGAAATAGGGGGCAATGGAGTTGGGCTTCTTTCTAAAAAGCACTTCCTTCAAATGTGGCTATCCTCTAATTCAGCGAGAGCTCACCACCACAGATGAAAGCTTTGGACATTATCCTCCTGGGGTTCAAATCATCAACTCTGAATTCTACTATAGTTCAAAGACATGACAAAATGTTTAGTTTGTTCGGAGATGTGCCAGGATCATTGGCTCCACTGCCATCCATCATCCTCACCAGGGCTGGGCTGGTTAGATAGCTGGGTGGGGGGAAGGCTTGGCTCAGCTGCCTTGGCCCCTCCGTTTTCCAGTCGGCTTATGCTGCTGGTCTGGAAGCTTCCCTCTGTGGGGCACTAGCGTCCTGGGATTCTGCATCACAGCCGCTAGCACTCTCTCTAAGTGAGGGGCCCTGCTGGGCCAAGGCGATTAATTTTTAATCGGCCGGTCTGTGAGCAAATGACTCCTTTTAGGAAGATGCATTAACCGCCAGGCCATAATTAGAGATCTGTCTCGCTGATTTTCAAGGGGAAATCTGGCAGCACCCTGGAACAGCAGCTCTCAAACCTGACACATGTTAGAGGCACCTGGGGAACTTAAAATCCCAAGGCTCAGGCCACCCACCAAGCAGATTGCATCAGATTCTTCTCCAGGGGACGACCCAGGCAGGCATCAGTCATTTGAAAACTCCCCAGGTGACCCCAGTGCGGCGTCCTAGGGATGCTCGGCTCATCGCCTTCGGAAAGGTAAGCAGTATTTTCACAGTCCCCCAGTTAGTGCAGGCTTCTATTTCTGGCTCTGCTCAAATGAGAGGAATCCTTGAGTAGCCACAGCGGTCTTCTCCAGACGGCTGACCCACGGGAGGTAAACATTTACTGGACAATAACCAATAATCACAACAGCTGCCATTTATAGAGAACTTAGGATACCCTCGGCACTGGACCAGGTGCTGCCGTATTATCAGTGCATTTAATTATCAAAATGACTCTATGAAAAAAGTATAGAGAGGTGGGTCACCAACCAAGGCCCAGCTGGCAGTGCCGAGATTCCATCCCTGCAGGGAACAAAACCAAGACCCTGTAATCACGGAGCGTACATTTTTGGTAGGAAAAACAGCTGAACAAACAGATGTATAAGATGTCTGGTGGAGAGAGTGCTAGGAATAAAAAATAAAGCAAGATAAGGAGATAGAGTGATGGGCTGCGTGGGTGGTCCAGGCCTTTCCGACAAGGGGACATGCAGGCAGAGATCCGACTGAATCACAGGACTGGCCTTGTGGGGGAAAACGATCAGAGAACCTGATCTCTGAGTTGCAAGGCTTCCCTTTCTGTCCCCTACTCCTGTCCCCAAATCAGGGCACCTCTCTCATCTTCCCCTTCCAGCAAACCCTCCTCTCATTAACTCCCAGGTGTAAATAACTGAGATCCAGTTAGAAGGGGAGGAACTAACATTCGTTAAGCATCCATTATGTGTAAAGGATTTTGCCAGCTTTTGCTCAGCTGACCTCCTGACAATCCTGTAAGATAGGTATTCATTTTATCATTTTATATCTGGGGAAATTCTTGTAGGCCCCTTCTCTCTGTCTGGCTTAGCTGGTAAGCCTTTGTGTTCCTGGACCCCTTCATCTCCAGATTCACAATTCCATAGGAGGGGGTGCCCTGAAGGCAGGGACCAGCTGTTTTATTTCTATCTGCCATGCAGGGTAGGTACCCGCTTTAAATGCGGTAAATGAACTGGATAAAAATTTAAGCCAAAGGAATGACTGGTACGCCTGTGGTGGAATTTCAGACACTGACTACCCGTCAAGAGGAGACTGAAGTTTGCTGGCCCTGTTTGAATCGCAAAACAAAGGTAGCCGCCACGGTCAAGTCCAGCCTTCTGAAACCTGGGGGGGTCCATCAGGTGTCGGGCGTGGCTGCAGATTTCTGTTTGACACCACCTTGATGCTGCGTGTGGTAGCCGGGCCCTTGGGGCTGCTCATTTTGCCCAGGGCCAACCTAGAGGTCAGACTTAGGGCTTCAGTGCATTCCTTCTAATTCAGTTTCACAAAGAGAATATTCATCCCCAAGCACCACCAAGTAATGTGTATAATATTTTCCAGGTGCTGACCATGTGCTAGGTGCCACCTGAGCTCTGAGTTCTTTCAATTATCAGTCTCACAAGGTGGACCCTGTTACTGCCCCTGCCGGGAGTGACTGGGGAAGCTGAAGCAGGCCAATGACAGTACCAAGGTCACCAAGTCCCTCAGCAGACAGTTCAGCCCCAAAGTTTCCCTCCTGCTGCCAGCCACCCCATTTCTGCTCACACACCATCCCCTCACCAGAGGATTAAATTTCTCTCCTGTCCGGCTTGCAGAGAGCCTGCCTAGAAGAATAAAAGGCACTTCGTTGGGCTATTCACTTCTCGGAAGGGACTGAGGTATAAACCGCCACCTTTATTGAAGATAACTAAGATGGAATCCACAGACTAAGAAAAGTAAGAGACCCTTCATTGTCTTGCTTGTTTCCATCCAGGATCAGGTGGAACTTGGAAGGACAGATTTTAGAGCCCTCAGGTGGCTTCATTACACAAATGGCTGTGGGAGGGGACTGGCATTGGGCTGGAGAAAGCTTACCGAGAGGTGTCAGAGTCCCTCTCTCACAGGGTCCCAAGAAGGGCAGGAGTCTAGGAAAGGAGGCAGTGGTCATTCAGGGCTCTGGCTGCAGGAAGGCCCCTGACCAGGGTGCAGCCTCTATGTAGGAAGGAAGTAGCTGCAGGCAGAACTTGGTAGAAGGAGCCTGAAAAGCCCTGATGATGCTGAATTTGACTACCTGCCTGTCCTGGTGAAAGGCTTACCCACAGTCACTGCTTTTAGTTAAGGCGGTGTTTCCTGAAACAGTCCCACATCCCAGAGATGCTAATGGAGAGGTGAGGTGTGTGGACAAACACCCCTGGGACAGGTTGGTAGCAACCAACAGGTTTATTTACAGAGTCTCAGGGATTAAGGATGTAGCACCTGCCACATCTCTTTGTCCACATAACCATTTTTTTTTCGAGGTGCATCTTGGGGACCAATCTTGCTCAGGATACGCTCTGGGAAATGCTAGGTAAAGTCCTTGTTAACACATTTACCTGGGAGAGGAAACATACTAACCTGTTTGCCCATTGTCTTTTTTAATTTTTAAAATTTTTATTGAAGTATTGTTGATTTACAACGTTGTGTTAGTTTCTGGTGTACAGCACAGTGATTCAGTTATAAATATATATATATATATTCTAATTCTTTTTCATTACAGGTTATTACAGGAAATTGAATATAGTTCCCTGTGCTATGCAGTAGGACCTTGTTGTTTATCTATTTTATATATAGTAGTTTGTTATCTGCTAATCCCAAACTCCCAATTTATCCCTCCCCTACCCATTCCCCCTTTGGTGACCATAAGTTTGTTTTCTATGTCTGTCAGTCTGTTTCTGTTTTGTAAACAAGTTCATTTTTGTCATTTTTTTTAGATACCACATATAAGTGATATCATATGGTATTTGTCTTTCTCTGTCTGACTTACTTCACTTAGTATAATAATCTCTCATTTCATCCATGTTCCCGCACATGGTATAATTTCATTCTTTTTTATGGCTGAGTAGTATTCCATTGTGTGTGTGTGTGTGTGTGTGTGTGTGTGTGTGTGTGTGTGTGTATACACATATATACACACACACCACATCTTCTTTATCCAGTCATCTGTCATTGGACATTTAAGTTGCTTCCATGTCTGGTCTATTGTATATAGTGCTGCTATGAACATTGGGGTGCATGTATCTTTTCAAATTAGAGTTCCCTCTGGATATATGCCCAGGAGTGGGATTGCTGGATCATATGGTAAGTATTTTTAGTTTTTTAAGGAATCTCCATACTGTTTTCCATAGTAGCTGCACCAAACTACATTCTCACCCATAGTGTAAGAGGGTTCCCTTTTCTCCACAGCCTCTCCAGCATTTATTGTTTGTGGACTTTTGAATGATGGCCATTCTGACTGGTGTGAGGTGAAACCTCATTGTAGTTTTGATTTGCATTTCTCTGATAATTAGCGATATTGAGCATTTTTTCATGTGCCTATTGGCGATTTGTATGTCTTCATTGGAGAATTGCTTGTTTAGGTCTTCTGCCTATTTTTGGATTGGGTTTTTTGTTGTTGTTGTTGTTATTAGGTTGTACGAGCTGTTTGCATATTCTGGAAATCAAGCGCTTGTCAGTTGCATCATTTGCAAATATTTTTTCCCATTCTGTAGGTTGTCTTTTTGTTTTGCTTATAGTTTCCTTTGCTATGCAAAAGCTTATAAGTTTAATGAGGTCCCATTTGTTTATTTGCTTTTATTTCTATTGCCCGGGTAGACTGCCCTAGATGAACATTGCTAAGATTTATGTCAGAGAATGTTTTGCCTATGTTTTCTTCTAGGAGGTTTATAGTGTCTTTTTTGTCTCATGTTTAAATCTTTAAGCCATTTTGAGTTTATTTTTTGCGTATGGTATAAGGGAGTGTTCTAACTTCATTGATTTACAAGCAGCTTTCCCAGCACCACTTGTCCAGCATTTATCGTCTGTGACTTTTGAATGATGGCCATTCTGACCAGTGTGAGGTGATTCCTCGCTGTAGTTTGGTCCATTGTCCTCTATTCCATCAGCAAAGATTGCTGTCATTATGGCTCCTGCTGAAATGCACTCTGGATGCATGGAAACTCACTCTGCCTCCCCCACTAGTCTCTGGGCCTCTGAGGACAGGGGCCATTGGATTTGCTGTGCCTTCTGGGGTCTGCAGGCAGAAGAGGCTGAAGGCAGGGTGACTGCACATTACAAAAGCCATGTGGGGACTGCAGGCTGCTGGGTGAGTAGCACTGAGGCCACTGCTCCCTAGGGCACGGAAGAAGCACAGGCTGCGTGGATGGAGAGGAGGGCGGCAAACCAGCCCATCTCCGACGTTGCTTCTGTCTGGGTCGGAGCCCAGGCTCAGTAGCCCTGCCCACCCTGACCTCGAGAAGGGCCTTCTCTCCTTGGTGACCAGGTAGCCACCCTGGATCACATCATCAACCAGAACTCATATCCTCTCTTTGCAGAAACATGTCTCTTCCTAGAAAAACTGCAGGTCCCTGGCGTGTCCCACTTTTGAAGTGCCCCACTGTTGAGAGGCTGCTGGGGTCACCTGCTCCAGAGAACGCTGGTCCCATTTCAGACAGATATTTTGACAGGCATTTATGAAGTGTTTCTGGTGGGCCTGGCCCCATGTGTGGCATTCTGAGTCAGGGGACTGTCCTCAGGGAGCTTACAACCCAATTCTGGGCAGTGAGTGTGCTGGTTTTACTGCAAAGATAATCATTAAACCAGCACCAAGTCAACACTGGGCGAGTGAGGGAAGATGGGGCAGTCACCATGTGGAGGCTGAAGCAGAAAGGGGGCCTGAGAGAATCCAGGCTGGGGAGGGGGGTGTTCCTTAAAAATAGGAAATTATGAGCATAAAATTAGGTATGAAAATAAGTATTTTTGAATCAGAAAATGGCAGCACATTAAAAATTATAAAAAGCTGGCAAATGCCACAAACATGACAATACTCATAAAAATAACATTTTTACTAATTAGCTGCTTGGCAAACTGTGGGTAGCCAACACGTGAAGGGACTGCATAATCTCTGATCATCTCTTCTCTGACAATCTTGTAATATAATTTTTTGCAGACAGAATTTAAAGCTGATTCAGTCTTTGAAAGACACTGGAAAAGATAACTCAGTCTTTCCTCTGATACGGTTGCTCCTTTCGTATGGCTGATATTTTCAAAGTTTCTTTCACCTTCTAAATGAGTTATCACTAATGTCATAAAATTTCAGGATTATTGTCAGGTTGGGGAAGAACCTTATTAGGTATTCCTCTGTATATGAGCTCTAAGATTTGGGGGAATTTCCAGTTTTCTTAAGTGGTGACTAAATTTCCATGCTTTGAAATGATGAGATTCATCAACTGTCCATGATGTCTTAGCTGTCACATTCCATGAGTCACAGGGTCGGCCCTGCTACTTGTCATAACACCGTGAGTTGACCTGGTGGGCACAGAGGGATTCCTGAAAGATATTCCTACACCAAGATGCTGGCACTGACTTAACTCTATATGGACGTAACTGCAAACTGTATCAACATATCCCACTAAATGCATTCCCTAGCCCAACCTACCCTTGATCAGAGTCTCTGAACGCCCGGTCACACCAGCACCACCAAGCACAAGGGGAAATGCAGTGGAGGGCAAGTCAGAATGCAAATAGACCACTTCCTGACAAATTGCTGCCAAAACATCTTTCTTTGCAAATATTATAAAACTACGTGACCATGCCGGACCATGTTGTTAGGGTCCCTCTCAGGGCCTTGGGGGGGGGGTTGTGCAAGTGAAAAACCCTGAGTTGAGTCATGAGCTTCACGGTAAATGTGATACCCACCAGGAGTAAAACAGCCCAAAGAAGGGGTCAGTGGCCAAGGAAGACAGAAAGATTTGGGAGAATTTCCAAGATTTTCAAGATAGGAAAGCAGGTACACATTCTAGGAACCCTCCTTGGAGTAAACCATGGCAGGGCCCGTCTTCTCATCGGCTGAGGCAAACTGTCTAGAGAGCTGGTCACCTGGTGAGTTTGTGAAGAGGCCTGAGGAGGAATTTGCATAAGGAATGATTACTGAAAGTTGAAGGATGTCTCCTTTCCTCCTCATACAAACAAGCTGGTATGATTTTTACCCACCAGAAAAGGTCTGTCTGATTTTTGGCCATCTAAAAAGTTCTCCTCGCCACCTCACTCCCTTGAATTGCTTTACTAAGGGGCCAGACCCCTTGGTTTCACTTTTAGAGGAACAACTAGAAAAGCAAATTCCTTGCTTCCTCCGAGCGAATATGCAGGGATTATATTCTGAACTCTCAGGAATGCATTGGAAAGACTTTGGAGCACTAAGGGAGGTAGGAGAACGCAAGAGCCCTGGGCGCTTAGAAGGCGGTGGGGGTCTGTGGAGGGAAAGGGCCCAGGAGGTGGCAGTGGGCACCAAAGAAAAAGTCTGCCTTCTTCATAGTTTTCCACTGCCCCACTCAGTGGGTCCTGCCCGCCCTTGGCAGATGGTTCTGCAGAAGAGTGGTGATCTTTGTTTCACTGTTTATGACAAAGCATTGCCGGTGATTTGGTTTTCAAAACTATAATAGACACAACAGTTGATGTGTGAACCTGTAGTTTATTCATTTTCATAGCTGTATAGTATTCCAGTGTCTTCAGAGAGAGAGAATTTGTGAAGAGGTACTAGGTATTCTTTTGTTAGGTTTGCTTCTAGCTATCTGCTACATAAATAAAGAATTTGGCTGGTCTTTAGTCCCAGTTCCTGGCAGGGAGCCTCTAGACCCTCTGGAATTTCCTAAGTGATAGGAGTGTCTTTGTGACTCATGGTGGACCCCTGGACAGTTGCAGGATGGGTCTTGCCCAAAAGACCATATAATTAGAGGACTAGGGGGTTGGAGATTCATTTCATTCAGGTGGTCAATGATTTAATCAATCATGCCTCAGCAGTGAAACTGCAATAAACATTCTGGACACTGGTTGAGTGATACACAGTAATCTGCTGAGAGGGTGAGCAAGAATTTGTCACGTTCAGGACCCTCCTAGACTGTGCCCTATGGGTCTCTTCTTTTGACTGTTGTGATTTGTATCCTTTATAATAACACTGTCATCTTAAGTAAAGGGCTTTCCTGAGTTCTGTGAGTCTTTCAAGTGAGGAGGTATACGAGCCCCCAGATTTGTAGCCTGAGCACTCCTAAATTTGTAGTGCATGACTGAAGTGAGGGCAGCCCTACGGGGGGACTGCCCTTAACCTGTGAAGTTTGTCCTAACTCTGGGTAAGAACCGAATTACTAGGTTACCAAGTATTCTTTGATTGCTATTATAAGTGGTACATTATTTAAAATTATGTTTTCTGCTTTCAGCCAGTGGACAGAGATGAAGTTGATTTTTGTATACTGATCTTATATTCAGCAATACTACTAAGGTCTTTTTATTAAATCTATTAATTTGCCTGTAGATTGAGGTTTTATTTAGACAACCAGATCATCTGTGAATAATAACAATTTTGCCTTATTTTGCTTGGCAAGGACTAGTGCAATGATGAACAGAAGTGGCAACCTTAGCATGTTCTTAAAAAAAAAAAGCTTTTACCATTTCATTATTAAGTATAACATTGTTGAAGATTTCTGGTTGAAACCATTTTTTAGATGAAAGAAATTCTTTTATTCCTAGTTAGTATGAGTTTTTATCCTTCACAGATACTGTACTTTCTGGAATATTTTCCCACCTTTATTCAGATGATCATGTGGCCTTTTTCCCCTCCTTTTGTTTCTCGTTAAGTCAACATAATAAATTTTCTAATGTCAAACCAACTTTACAATCCTAGGATGAATTCAATTTGGACACGATATTTTTTTTTATATATTGGGGAATTTGGTTTGTTCTGAGTTTTTGTAACTATGTTCGTAAGTGAAAGGGCTCTGTCATTTTCCTTCCCATATCACACTTGTCTGGTTTTGGTAGCAAGGTTATAATGCAGGGGAGCATTTCCTCTTTTTCTATTCTCTATGAGAATTTGATAAAAATCAGTTATTTGTTATTTAAAAGCTTGGTTGAACTTGTCTGTAAAACTCTAGGGCTTGAGGTTTTCTTTGTGAGAAGATTTTTTATTGGTTTTTTTGTTTATTGTTGTTATTGGGGGAGAGGGAATTAGGTTTATTTACTTTTTTTTTAATGCAGGTACCTGGGATTGAACCCAGGACCTCATGCATGCTAAGGAGGCAGTCTATCAATTGAGCTATACCCTCCCCTGTGGGATTTTAAACTACTGATTCAGTTTCTTTAATGGTTACTGCGTTATTGAGCTGTTCTTTCCACTTCTTTTCTGAATGCTGGGACAGGGCAATGAACAAAGCAGATAAACTGCAACCTGTACTGTCCACATGCTACTCTTGTAGGGCAGGTGTTTTTATTCCTATTTTGCAGATGAGTAAAGTAAGGCTTAGAAAATAATGCCGTGACCCAGCCAGTTAAGTGCTGAAGCTGTGAATGAGCCGGCTCTTGTTTTGAACAGCTGTGCTATGCTCCCCATCAGCAATTCTCACACTGAATCACCTGGAGGCCTTGTTAAACTCAGATCCTTGGGCTCCACCCCCAGAGAGTTTCCGACTCGGAGCCTGGAGCGGGGCCAGAGAACGTTCATGGCTAAAAAGTTCCCAGGTGATGCTGACGCTGCTGGTCTGGGGACCCCCACTTTGAGAACCGCTGCTCTGTACGCAGGACCAAGACTCAGAGTTCCTCGCTGCTGCTTTCACACCCCGCTCCCTCCCCTCCTCACCACGTCTCTCCTCTGAGTGTGCACAGGGGGCCCCACACCGGGCCGACTCCCTGCGTGTTGCCGGGACCTCACCCCACCGCTGCCAGCCAGTCACCATCTGTGTCTAAGTGTGTAATTACCCCTAATTAAACACGTTCTCACTTACACTCCACGTAAACAAGTTACGCTGGGAAAAGGGGCTGTTCCTGCACCTGACTTCTCAGGCTGTGTCACGGGCAGCACGCAGCTCACGCCAGCTGATGCTGACTGCGTCGGCGCCCGGCTGGATGACGACGAGGGTCCTTGGGTCCAGAAAAGACCCAGGACTGGAACCACACGGGTTTTCAGGGTGGGTGCTCCTCGGTCTTCCCTTTCTCCATTCCGTGTTGATGGTGACTTTAATGGTTCTTTTTGGCTTGTTGCAGTATCTTCAGACTCGTCAGCCCGATCCCTCTGGTTCTTCCTCATCGGCTCCCCTCTCCCGCCTTCTCCCTCTTCTCCCTGGGGTCCCGCTCTGCCGGGGATGAGACGTCCACCACCCCTGCTCTCATCTGGAACGGCTCCTCCCTCCTTCCCACTGACATCCTAAAAACCCCGCGAGGCTCAGGTCATGCCCCACCTCCTAGGGACGTCCTCTTTGACCCCTCCAGCTCCAAATCACCTCTAACTTAGAGGGAAAATGGGACCAGAAGGGGAGGCAGGAAAAGGAAAGGCTCCATCTGTGCCACTCATTCCACACTGGCTAGGTGCCACCTTGTCTGACTGGCTAAGATTTTAGTCATCGTTCTGTCTTTCCCGTTGGATCATCTGCTCCTGACAGGCAGGGAGCAGCAGTCATAGTCAACGCTGCTATTTATCCAGGGCTTAGCATTCAGACTGATTTCTCAGAGTGACCAGGTGAGGGAGTAGCCTAGTCTTCCTCTTATAGTGCCCAGCACAGACGTTCCACATTCTGCTGCTGGCGACTGCGGTGATAGGTTACTGACTGACATCTGGATGTAACTCTCTTTCCTCCTCTTCCAGGCAGGATGGTGTGGGTGCAGAGTGAAAAAGCGACCAGTGTCAGATCTTCCTGGTGAATCAGTGGCTACCAACATGGTGTCACCGAAGCCCGCTCTATGCAGATAATTCCTGGGGCCTGATCCTCCCACCTTCAGAATAAATTACACGGGGTAATATCCTGGGTATGCAGGAAGCCACCGTTCAAATGCAGAAAGACACCTGTCATTCATTCAACAAGTATTAAATTTTCACAGCTGGGGAGGTACACACAGACATGAGCCCGCATTAAGGAGTTTATAACAGGCTCTGCTGGGTAGAGAGGATACCACAAGGAGCAGCAGGAATGCTTGGTTAGTTGAGTCTCGTTGAGGAGTTTGCCCGTTGTCTCTCAGCAGGACTCTGGGGGAACAGGACACCAGAGGCGAGGAGGAGGGGCACGTTTGGCCCATGAGACAGGGATTATTAAGGGCACTGATAGCCCTGGGTGGGCTGGGACCCTCCGTGCATGGGTCGGGGGTGGAGAGGGGTTGGTGGAGAGTGGTGGAGAGCTCAGTGGCTCAGCCCGCCTGGGGCAGCCCTCAGAGAACCTGAACCCAGCAAGACTGGGACATCCCTGGGGGAAGTCGTTCTGGAAGACGAAGATTTCCAGAGAGCAGAAGGTCTGCCCTGTGTGTACACAGCCCCATGACTTTCTTTTGATTTTAATTGTTTTGGATAGACATATTCCCCAAATATCCAAGGCAACATTTTCAGTAGCTTCACAGTCTTCTCTTTCTCCCATGCTTTTTTTTTTTTTTCCCCAAGCAGCAGGACCTTTTTGATTTTCCCCATCCAAAGTCTTGCAAATACTGAGAACTCCTTTTTAAATCAGAGATGGGAAGTCACAGTCCTGCTCAGGGGCCTCCCCTGCATCCCTGCGCCACCCCTGGGCAGAACCCCGGGGCTCCAAGGAACACATATGAAAGCATATGTGGTGGAAACAGCACTGGACGGCCAGTCAGAAGTCCTGGAGGGAAGCCTGGCCCTCTCGCTCACCAGGCACATAAGCCGAGGCCGGCCTCTAAGCCACACTAAGTCTTAGTCTCCTCATCTATCAAATGGGGGACAATAATATGAGCCCTGCCTTTCCCTTAGGATTGTCGTGGGAACCAAATGATAATCAAATATGTGGACAGTACATGCACACTTGAAAGTGCTCCCCCCTCAAGGTCCTGTTGTCCTTCACGTTATACACATCACTGGCTGCTTAAAATACACTGTGATTTAACATCCTTTCTGCAGGGTCAAGAATTGGAACATCATGATTCTGAGCCATCACACACTGCAGCTCTCAGAAATCAAAGGGAGGCAGAAACCCCTTTCAAGAGCCTGATGCCTGTGACTCTTTGTTCTTCATGATGTCGGCCTTTCTATTTTTTCCCGTCTCCTTCCTCGTCAGACTACCGGCTGTCACTTCTCTCCACTCCAAGGGTGCCTGTCTAGTCCCTGGTTTGCTGCCTCTAATCCACCGTGGACTTGACAACTGGATAATGAAGTTTATGAGAGCTGTGTGTAAAGTGAGGGTACACAGACTCAGGTAAAATGTATAATAAACTCCGTGTCCGGGCTACGCACCATCTGTTCAGCAGCCAAGGATCCTTTTAACTTCCGTTTTGCCTGTGGCTCAGATGAACGAGACTGCAAAACAGAAACTGCTGTTCTCACTCCTGAGTTCAAAACTTGTGCTCGGCTTGGGAGCCGCCAGCCAATCCTCACGCGTGCTGTCCCACTGCAGGACCCCACAGGAGGACCCCAGATCAAAGCTGAGTTGACAAACAGGTGTCCTTGTGCCGAGTTCTCTGACCCCAGGTTCTGGCTGCCTTTGGTTCTTTGGTTTTCATTCTTGCCGCGAGCCCTGCTCTGTTCCACCAAGTAGTAAGAAGAGCTCCCATTTCTTGAGGGCTTCCCACCCCTGCCAGGCACCTTGCATTCTTGATCTCAGTTTATCCTTAACACACCTGGCTAAAATAGATGCTGTTATTTCCTTCTTACAGGTATAAAAACTGAGCTCAGAGAGGATGGATGACTTGCTCAAGGTCACACAAGTTTTAAGAAGTAGAATCAGGGCTGGAACCCTGACTGCTGCTCTTCACAGTTCCTTCTCCTGGGCTCTCAGCAGTGAATCCAAGGCCCTGCTACATCCTGGATGTCCAGAGCCTCTCCTACAAGAGGCGAGTGAGTGGTCTGCACCAGAAATCTCACACGTACCTTTTAGTCTGTGGAGAACAGGAAAGATGTCCTCCGGAGAGCAGGATTGGGGTGCATCACCAAGACTGGGGGAGGCCCTGCTCTGGATGAGAAAACCCAAGACCCAGGCTACAGGGAGAGAACAGTCAGGTGGTGTGATTTCTGGAGCAGCAGGGAGGTTGCCTGAAAAACACGAGGCCACCTGCTGGCTGATGCCTGAAAATTCCTTAACCTGGGATTCAACTTTCTCTTTCACAGTCGAGAGTAAAACTTAAAACAGAAACATCTCCCAATTCTGTGGCCATACATTAAAATTCATGCCAAAGTGTAAATGACTGATACCAGCTCCCTTTTTAAGATCCATGGAGGGTTTTGAGAGAAGGAAGAGGTACCCAGTGGTGCTCCTGTGGGCATAAGGAAGGATGGGAAAGACAATAGGGGACAGCAAACTGAGAATGGAAGCTCTAATGTGGGCAAAAGAATGCAAGAGGGGAGACTGAGAGATTACCGGATCTACCAACTCTGCAGTTTTGTCTAAAACTGGTCCTGGCTTCAGATACTCTCACTCTCTTAAAACATGGGAGACATTCTCTGCACAAAGGTGCACTGGGCCTGCTGAAAATCTTTAAGTAAAATCCAAGAATGATTTAAAAAACCTATTTTGCAAAGGAATTCTTCAGGCTTTTTTTTTTTTTTTTTCAATGCTCTGACTTGAAGATGATTGGTTTTGGAAAATTGCCTCTACTTGAATGCCACATGGGCATTTAAATGACAACGTGTCCGTAGGAGATTCCATATATAGGCAGAGTAGGCTCTTATAAATAATATGCCCTAGGGTCTATTAAGTTCAATGGCACTGCTTTTTGTAACGTTTCTCCATCAGAAAACAAAATGTTAAATTTCAACTGACCAGGAATCCTTTCTTAATAAATATTGTTAAGTCAAATTCTTGCTCCTTCTCTATGTCTTGCCCTTCCTGGACATGCTTTGCCTTCTTGCAAGACAGATTTACACTTTATTTTTTAATTGTGAAAGTGGTAGAGGTTTGTTTAAAAAATTTTCAGTCATTAAAGAAATAATCTTTTAAGTGAAAATTATTCCTTGATTCTCAAGATACCCCCAACCCCATTCTCTAAAGGGAATAGCAACTTAGCGTAATTCCCGTTCTTCCTTCCCTCTCTCCATCCATACACATAGACTTTCTTTCCAACAATGAAATAATTCTATTATGTTTTACTTTAACCTGCTTTCTTCACCTCAATTGCAGATGACTTCTTATTATGGAAAAAAAGAGCTTTTTAAATGGCTACACAGTGAGTGCACAGTCCGTTATTTACAGTCTCTGTTCAAAACTTTAAATTTTTGCTCCAGATGGCTTGTTCCCTCCGTGAGTTTGGGTGCTCTGAAATATGTCAGCCTAGGTTAACTCACTGTGTCAGGCTGTTGTTAGCAGCAGGATGCTCTTCTGGAAGGAAATGAGTGTCATTTACCTATAAACTCACACCTGGATCTGAAACAGTAGGAGTGGGAATGGGTTAGAAATGTGAAAGTCCAACCTGAACGGTATCGCTTTAGAACACGGGTACAGCTATCACTGTCCTGTTCTGCTGTCTGTTAAGAAGGGGCCCTTCGGGGAGGGTATAGCTCAGTGGTAGAGCACATGCTTAGCATGCATGAGGTCCTGGGTTCAATCCCCAGCACCTCCATTAAAAATAAATTAAATATACCTGTATTCCCCCTGCCCCACCCAAAAAAACCTACAAAAAAGGGAAGCCCTGGAGAGAAGCAAAGGCAGAGCTGCTGGCTGCATAGGTCACTGTAATGACCTTGAAACAGCCAAGGCAGGTGAAGCAGGAGAGCCAGCTTGGGAGAGCCTTCTGGGGGCTCTAACTCAGGCCTGGCCACCCTTCCTTACAGGCTGTCCCTGTCCAGGCTTTGTGGAGATGTCTAGGGAGACAGAGTCTAAGGTGGATTTGCCAGGGTTCTCAGATCCATCCTCTCTTGCCTCCTTGGTCTCACAGTTCAGAATCTGACACCTCAGTCCTGACTCTGCTCCCCACTCCTCCAATTAGCCAAAGTGGAGCCGAAAAAAGCGGTACCCCTTTCTTGGCTGGCCCTGGGCACCCGCGCCCCTAAATAACTGAGACAGACTTCAGGAAAGTCTCACTACATGTAGCAGACATGTCCCCGAAAACTTGGGCCCACGCTGGCTGGAGGAAGATCTCCATCTGCTTAAAATGCACAGGCTTAAAGGCAAGTGTGTTTGCAACATGCACTTTAGGTTAGTACTATCAGGAGCCATGTCTGAGAAGAAAATCTACTGTACAAGGAGGAAGCAGAAGGAAGCAGAATGTTACAAAGAATATCACGTAGACAAAGTTTCAGTGCTACTGAGGAGACGGTTTGGTATTCCAGCGAAATGAGGGTTAAGCACAAAAGGCTTTTTGTTTCAATCCCTGTGGCTGGAAATATCTCTGAAATGTCCCCATTCGATTTCCTGCCTTGGTGCATGGCACCCAGGGAACAGAATTCAATTTTTGATGACTGACTGACTTTCTTAGCTCCCGGGTCTTTCTGAATTTTAGTTCATTCTGGTGGCAGGCTACAGAGAGACGCGTAGAAAATGTGGAAGTCATTCGGCATTTGGTGTTCAGCCTCAGAACTGATTTGAAGTGAAAAATCCAAAGAACAATGGAATTCCTGATGAGACTTGTATTTGTTTTGTTGTCATCCATTTGCTCCACACAGCTAAAGCCAGCTTTTACTATCATCTCGGGCAAGACAGTTTTGGTGGCGATGGGGGGGGGCCTCTCCAGGTAGTGACACGAACTGATCTCTAGGCTCTTCTGTTTCATGGCCCTCCAATTCTGTGTCTGAGAACCACGCTGCTCCGGTTGGTTGAGAGTTCCTGCTAATTGCTGTTTTGCTAACTGCCGCGCGTCCCTTGCTCATCAGGAAACTCATCAAGCCTGGACACGCCGGCTCCTGCCGCAGGACTCTGTGAAGGCTGCAGACATACGTCACTGTAACAACAGAAGCCTCCAGGGGAACTGGACACGCCAAGGGCCATTATCTGGCACCGCTCAAGAAGATGATAGTCTTTAAACCTGACCGTTTCTCCCAAACACAGTCTGAGGGTGATGTGAACAGAGCGGCCTTCCTTGGGGAGGCTGAGGTGCAGGGCAGAGACCAGACGTTCAGGGGTGAAGACTGCTTTGGTCTTACACAGTCTTGCATCTAGAATTCTGGGGTCTCTGTCTTGAGATAGGTCTGAGGGGACGATGCTGGGATGGGAGTCCTTGACTGGCATGAGCATCTGTCTCGAGGCTGGTGTCCTGTGGTCACAGTGCCTCCTCATATGTGCACAGCACGTCCGTATCTCTGAGTGTGTGCTCGGTTTTGAACACAGGTCTCCCCTACAGGAGCGTGTAGGATGTAGGTGCACAATCTCTTTCTTGACAGTGAGAAGGCTGAGCCCTGCAGGGTGGGGTGATTTGCTCAAGGTCACACAGTAATGCCTGGGAGGCAGGGGGGGATCCCAGGCCCCTGACGCCAGCCCCTTGGTCTTTCTTCCCGTCTTTGAGGAGATCCCATATTGCTTTAAATTCTAATCCTGCTTCTGCACCCCCAGGAGGGAAGAAAAGCAGGTCCTGGTCACCTGGTGAGTGGGGAGTGGAATGGAGCCTAGAAATCAGATCATCTGAACCTCAGGCCAGGATTTTGTTCCCAAATGAGCAACTTCTTTATGTCTATGCACTCCTAGTGGGCTGTGGGATGCCCATTGTGAATCTCCTGAGCAGGGAGGCTCAGGAGAGGAAACAGGAAGGCGTGAAGGACTGGGGTCGGGGTGGGGAGGGAGGAGAGAGGAGAAGGGCAGGTGAGCAAAGCCAGGGCTGGTACCGCCTCCTGGGAGCCAAGTGTGCAAATGTGACAACACCTGCAGGTCACCCCACACGCTGCTCCTGGCCCTCTGGCCCCAATCCTGTCTTTATCCCTGCAGCAGCCTCTATCCTACTCAACTTCATCATCCTAGGACCTTTTGCTGATGGTCCCTAGAGCCCCCCCATAGGGGTGTTCAGTCCAGCCTGCCTTCCTCTGGACTCCTCAGGACTATATATTCTCTTTCATTATAGGTTATTACAAGCTATTAAATATAGTTCCCTGTGCTATACAGTACGACCTTGCTGTTTATCTACTTTATATACAGTAGTTTGTATCTGCTAATCCCAAACTCCCAATTCATCCCTCTCCTCCATATTTCCCCTTTGGTAATCATAAGTTTGTTTTCTATGTCTGTGAGTCTCTTTCTGCTTTTAAAATAAGTTCATTTGTCTCATTTGTTTTTGATTCCACAGATAGGGGATATGTAATATTTGCCTTTCTCTGACTTACTTCACTTAGTATGACCTCTAGGTCCATCCACATTGCTGTAAATGGCATTTATTTCATTCTTTTTTATGGTGGAGTAATAGTACTCCATTGTGTGTGTGTGTGTGTGTGTGTGTGTGTGTGTGATATATATGTATCTCCAATCATCTGTTGATGGACATTTAGGTTGCTTCCATGTCTTGGCTATTGTAATAGTGCTGCTATGAACACTGGGGTGCATGTATCTTTTTGAATTAGAGTTTTCTTTCTTTTTTTTTTTTTTGTCTATATACCCAGGAGTGAGATTGCTGGGTCATACAATAGTATTTAGGTTTTTTTGAGAAAACTCCATACTCTTTTCCAGTGACTACACCAATTTATATTCCAAACAACAGTGTAAGAGGGGTCCCTTTTCTCCACATCCTCGCCAACATTTGTCATTTGTGTTCTTTTCGATGGTAGATTTTCTCACAGGTGTGAGGTGATATCTCATGGTGGTTTTAATTTGCATTTCTCTGATTATAATGATGTTGAGCATCTTTTCGTGTGCCTGTTGGCCATTTGCATGTCTTCTCTGGATAAATGTCTATTTAGGTCTTCTGCCCATTTAAAAATTGGGTTTGTTTTTTTGATGTTGAGTTGTATGAGCTGTTGATATATTTTGGACATTAACCCTTTATTGAGCATATCATTTGCAAATATTTTCTCCCATGCAGTAGGCTGTCTTTTCATTTTGTTGATGGTTTCCTTTGCTGTGCAAAACTTTTAAGTTTAATTAGGCCTGATTTGTTTATTTTTGCTTTTATTTCTTTAGCTTTAGGAGACAGTTCCAAAAAATATTGCCACGATTTATGTCAAAGATTGTTGTGCCTGTGTTTTCTTCTAGTTTTATGGTTTCCAGACTTACATTTACATCTTTAATCTATTTTGAGTTTATTTTTGCATATGGTATTAAAGAATGTTCTAGTTTCATTCTTTTACATGTAGCTGTCCAGTTTTCCCAGCACTGGTTACGGAAGAGACAATCTTTTCTTCATTGTATATTCTTACCTCCTTTGTCATAGATTAACTGATCATAAGTATGTGGGTTTATTTCTGGGCTCTCTATTCTGTTCCATTGATCTATGTGTCTGTTTTTGTGGCAATACCAAACTGTTTTGATTACTGTAGCTTTGTAGTATAGTCTGAAGTCAGGGAGCATGATACCTCCAGCTCTGTTCTTTCTGAAGATTGTTTTACTGTTTGTGGCCTTTTGTGTTTCTATACCAATTTAAAAATTATTTCTTCTAGTTCTGTGAAAAATGGCATTGGTATTTTGATAGAAATTGCATTGAGTCTGTAGATTGCCTTGGGTAATACGGTCATTTTAACAATATTAATTCTTCCAATCCATGAAAATGGTGTATCTTTCCATTGGTTTGTGTCATCTTCAATTTCTTTCATCAATGTCTTACAGTTTTCCAAGTACAGGTCTTTTACCTCCTTAAGTAGGTTTATTACTAGGTATTTTATTCTTTTTGATGCAGTGGTAAATGGGATTGTTTCCCTAATTTCTCTGTCTGATAGTTCATTGTTAGTGTATAGAAATACAACAGATTTCTGTATATTAATTTTGTATCCTGCAACTTTACTGAATTGATTGATGAGTTTTAGTACTTTTCTGATCGTGTCTTTAGGATTTTCCATGTATAGTATGTCATCTGCAAACAATGACAGTTTTGCTTCTTCTTTTCAAATTTGGATTCCTTTTATTTATTTTTCTTGTCTGTTTGCTGTGGCTAGGACTTCCAATACTATGTGGAATAAAAGAGGTGAGAGTGGGCATCCTTGTCTTGTTTCTGATCTTGGAGGAAAAAGAGTTTTTAGCTATTCACTGTTGAGTATAATGTTAGCTTATATATGACCTTTATTATGCTGAGGTATGTTCCCTCTGTGCCCACTTTCTGGAGAGTTTTTATCATAAATGGATGTTGAATTTTGTCAAAAGCTTTTTCTGCATCTACTGAGATGATCACATGGTTTTTATTCTTCAATTTGTTAATGTGGTGAATCACATTGATTGATTTGCAGATATTGAAAAATCCTTGCATCCCTGGGTTAAATCCCACTTGATCATGGTGTATAATCCTTCCAATGTATTGTTGGATTCAGTTTGCTAGTGTTTTGTTGAGGAAGAATTCACCACCACCAAACCAGCTTTACCTCAAATGTTAAAAGAACTTCTCTAGTCACCAAACCACAAGAAAAGAGAACAAAAAGGAGAGGGGGAAAAAAAGACCTATAAAGGATTGCTTTGGCAACTCAGGATCTTCTACAGTTCCATATAAATTTTGGAATTATTTGTTCTGGTTATGTGAAAAATGTCATGGGTGTTTTGACAGGGGTTACATTGGATCTGTAGATTAATTTGGGTAGTACAGCCATTTTGATAGTGTTGATTCTTCCAATCCAAGAGCATAAGATATCTTTCCATTTCTTTGTATCATTAATTTCTTTCATCAGTGTTTTACAGTTTTCAGAGTAGAGGTAACCTCCTTGGTTAAATTTATTTCTAGGTATTTTGTTGTTTTTGATGCCATGGAAATGTCTATGCCAGTTATAAAATTCTGGTTTTTGAAGTGCAAAAAAAGAAAAAGCGAATGAAGGGCCGCAAGTGGCAAATTAGCCTTTTTTATGGGTGAGTTGTATTCCTTTGCATGTATATGCTATATCTTCTTTATCCATTCATCTGCTGATGTGCACTTGGGATGCTTCCATGTCTTGGCTATGGTAAATAGTGCTGCTGTTGATAGCGGGGTGTATGTATCTTTTTTAATTAATGCATTTGTTTTTCTCAGGTGTATGTCCAGGAGTGGAACTGCTGGGCCATATGGTTGTTCTGTTTTTGGGTTTTTGAGAAACCTCCATATTGTTTTCCATGGTGGCTGCACTGGTTTGCATTCCCATCAGCAGGGTAGGGGGTTCCCTTTTCTCCACATCCTTGCCAACATTTGTTGCTTGTGTTCTTTCTGATGCTGGCACTCAGGTGTGGGATGGTGTCTCATTGATTTTGATGTGCATCTCCCTGATCGTGGTGATGTGGAGCAGCTTATCATGTTCCTGTGGGCATCTGCATTTCCTCCTTTAGAAAAATGCTGTTCTTCTGCCCATATTTTAAATGGGTTGTTTGTTTGCTTTTTAATTGAAGTACAGTTGATTTAAAATGTAAAAAACAACAAAGAAAAAAGAGTCAACCTGATTATTAGTATACAAAGTAACAAATGTAAAAAAAAAAAAAAAAAAAGTAAAACTTTTGTGCTTCAAAGGTAACACCAAGAAAGTAAAAAGGTACTTCAAACAATGGAAGAATTTTTTTTTGCAAATCATGTATCTGATAAGGGACTTGTATCTAAAATCTAAAAAGAACTTTTACAATTCTATATAAAAAAAACCCCAATAACCCAATTATAAATGGACAAAGGATATGAATAGACAGTTTCCCAAAGAAGATATACAAATGGCCAATAAGCACATGAAAAGATGTTCAACATCATTAGCCATCAGAGAAATGGAAATCAAAACCACAATGACATTCCACTTTGCACCCAGTAGGATGGCCAGATGAAAAACAAACACAGAAAATGACAAGTGTGGGTAAAAGTTTGGAGAAATTGAACCCTCGCACATTGTCGGTGAGAATATAAAATAGTGCTGCCATTTTGGAGAACATTCTGGTAATTCCTCCAACAGTACCATATGACCCAGTAATTCCACTCCTGGGTATATATCTAAGACAAATTAAAACCTCTGTAAACACAAAAACCTGTGCATGAATGTTCATAGCAGTGTTATTCCTGATAGCCCCAAACTGTAAGCAACCCACATGTCCATCAGCTGAGGAACAGATAAACGTCCAGACGATGGAATGTTATTCAGCAATAAAAAGAAGTGAAATACTGAAACCTGCCACCACATGGATGAACCCTGAAAATACCAAGTAAAAGAAGCTAGCCACAAAGGACTACATATTGCACAATTCTGTTCATATGAAATGGCCAGAACAGGCAAATCTGTAAAGGAAAAAATGTAGATTTCTTGGTTGCCTAGGGCTGGGGGAGATGGGGACTTCAGAGGGTGATGACTTGGTGGGTGTGGTTTCTTCTTTGGGGTAATGAGGATGTTTAAAAATTGATTCTGGTGATAGATAACATGACTCTGAACATACTAAAAGCCATCGGACTGTACATTTTAAATGGGTGAGTTGTATGTTATGTTGATTATATCTCAATAAAATTTAAAAAAAAGTTTAAAGACAAATATAAGCCAGTGTTCTACTGAAAGAGATACCCTAGCTGGTAGCCTTTTTCCAACCAGCTACATGCAGGGGCAGTGAGCTCTGGGCCCATCAGTGGGAACCCTTGCTCCTGGCAAGCAGTCCCTGGGCCTCCGTAAGTTTCCAGTGGGGAGAAGATGGAAGGAGCGGGCATGTGGGAGTCCTGGGGGACAGCAGGCAGGACAGGAGAGGGTGGGAGACTGCGTGGCAACCCACAAAGAGAAGGAAGGGCCGAGGACACAGGGATCATAATTTCCTGTCCTGGCTCATTCATCTTTGCTCACTGTGGGGCCCAGGGAAGGTCGCAAAACTGCTCTGTTCTCCACGTGTCCTCACAGGGAAAGCAGACGCAAGTGCCCCCTATTTCATGACTCCCTCCCCTCTTCTCATCACAGAAGGTAGCAGGGGAGTTCTAGAGTTCTGAAGCCAAGCCCCATTGCATCAGCTGCTCCTGGTCCCCAGAGGCAGGTCTGGTCCTACTCTGCTTCTTATTAACAGTGAGTCTTAGATGAGCCTCTCAACCCCACGGGCTCCCCAGTCCTCAGCTCTCAAGTGAGAAGAAGAATTAACCTGACCTACCTCCCTCAGAGGGTTGGTATGAGGCTCCAGAGTGATCATGGATGGGAAGGAGCTTCCAGCATGCATGACTGTGAACTTCAGGGAAATGTTCAGGGTAGGTATGATGCTACTGGTCCCCCAGCTAGGGTAGCCACTGGCTGTTCACGCTCTCTCATTAGCTTCTGACCCACACAGCATTTGCAGATTGGCTGGGGTCGGGGTTGAGTGCTGCTGGTGCCCACAGAACAGAGTCCCCACCAAAGGCCAAAGAGAACCAGAGGCACCAACTCAGTCCTCCTGGCTTCAGACTCCTCTGCATGCACCTTGTGATCTACAGACAGCCTCCTTCCTCCCCGGTGATTGCTCAGGCCTGTGACGCCAGGCCAGGCAGGTCATTCTGTGCTCCCGGGCTGGTTCTCCTGCACAAGGAACTGCGACTCCAACTCCAAAGTCAAAGGGGTGAACGTGCCCCTGGGCCAGATGCCACTGTGGTGCTGGACCCTCCTCTCTTAGGGACCAAACAATTTCAGTTGACCACTTTTTGCAACAAATATGTTCTTGGTAAACTTGCTCTTGCAGTAAACTTTCCCAAAGTCCCACCCTAAAAGGTTATTGTGAAAAAACTATGCATGTTAATGTTGCACCTTTTTTTTGAATTATAGAAAAAGAAAAAAAAAACCCATGTGTAGTCCAATTGTTAGCATTTTTGAGTTTTTACCTCTAGTCTATTATTTATATGTCATTTTTCTCCTTGTTTTCAATTCTTAGGATCATACCATCTATCCAATTCTGTATCTTGCTTTTTAACCCTAATCATTATTACATAAACAGGTTCTGTGTTTATTGTAAATTCTTCAAAATCACCATTGAAAATGGTTGTATAACTTCCTGATTAGTGGATGAAAATGAAAAGACAACCTGCAGAATGGGAGACAATATCTGCAAATGATGCAACTAACAAGGGACTAATTTCCAAAATACACACAAAAAATTATTGAAAATGTCCCAAATATGGAACAAAAACCAATTTACAGAACCAAGGAGCTCAATGAATTACCTAAACAGGATAAGTACAAAGAAAAGCACACCTAGGTACATCACAGTCAAGTTGCTAAAAGTTAAATATCAAGAGAAAATCTTGAAAGCAGAGGAAAACAAAGACACATTACACACAGAGGAACAATGATATGACTGAAGACCTGCTTTTCAGAAAGAATAGGAATTGGAAGTAAAGCAATGACATTTTTAAGTACTGAAAGAGAAAAATATTGTAGATTTAACATTTTATATCCTGGGAAAACAAACTTTGAAAACGAGAGTACAATAAAGACACTTTCTAGATAAACCAAGAATTTGTCCCCAGCAAGCCTGTACTACATGAAACACGAGCCCCCCTCCAGCATTCCTAGCTGGAAGGCTGACTTCCTGCTTTTTGAACTCTTCTGGAGCTTTAGAGCTTGCATAGGAGGTGAGGTGGCAGCTCTAACTGTGAGTAGATGAGTGTGCAGGCTGGTGTTGACAGTAAGGAGGGAGCTATTGATCTCTGCACTATTTGACTGCAACCATTCACCCCAGTGGAGAACCAGACCCTCAGTCTGAAGAGGAAGGCAGCAAAGCATGGCTGGTATGCACTGGTACTGCTGGGCCAGTCATCAGAATAATTCAGTGGCTGCAAACTGGTTGGGAAATAGCCATTGCTCCAAGCCTCTTCTTGCTCATCACCTTGGCCTCATTCCCAGATACTCCCAGACCTCCCTATGATCCAGGAATAAAAGGTCGATTCCTGGCAAACACGGCACCTCCAAGACCCTGCGTTAGGACTCTGCCAGTTTCCTTTCTAATTGGTTGCTGCCTGGACCATGCCAGTTATTAAAGATTTATGATATTGCGCCTGGGGGTAGGTGGGGTTGCTTCCCAGGAAGGGAGGCCTGGGTGTAGTGTTCTGGGAGTGGGTGGAAGAGGACCCCAGGAGGCCCAGGGACAGAGCGAAGACCCTGCCTCTGGGGGTGGGGCTGCAGTCAGAAGGTGGGGAAGCATGGAAAGCCAACAAAGTTAGCTTTTCCAAGTCAGCCTGAGCGTTCAGGGACACGACTCTCTAGCACAACCTCTGTTCTAATTCCCTAGGTCATATTTTTCCCTTTTAAAAAGGGATATTTCATCGCCTTTTAAATAAATCTTTTCAGCTCCACTGATTTGGAATAACATGCTTAGAGGCTTAAGAACTTCTAGCTGGGCCCTCAGCAAGTGGTCCTTCAACAAGGCCACTTTCTCATGAAACCCTGGCCCTTGAGAGTGGCTGGGTCCCTCCCAATGCCAGCCCTGTGGACCACCCCAGTCATATTCTGAGATCCCAGCGAAGCCCTTCCTCAGTTCCTGTACCGAGGGACCTGCATCTTTAAGGTGGAGGCAACGCAAAATATAAGCACACAGAACACCAAATGGACGTTCTCATGATCTGCAGCACAGACTCCATTTCAGCCACAGAAATGGGCACTCCTCATCCTCAGTTCTGTTTCAGAGGAATCTGTGCTGCAGGGGAGCTTTCCGTCTGTCTGCCCAGGTGGACACAGGGAGGCTATCTTGGCCTAGACCAGCAAGAAGCCATCAAAGGATGGCAGAGAGGCGAGGTTGATCAGCATGACTGAACTGGCATAAACGCAGCTGATCCAAGCTCTGCGCAAAGCCTTTGGAAGCTGGCTGGAGTGTTCCCCATCAAGTACCTCTTTGCCTCCTTTGGGACCTTGAACTGAGCCACATGCCTTAATGTACAGCAGTAATTTGCTGAGCCCTCAATCAAACACTCAATCTCACTGAGCTGTGAAAGCAAGGTCTTGTTTTTAAATAACATCCAGTGAAGTAGTTTACACCAGATTGTAAAGCGTGTTGTTCTCAAATCATTGTTCGCATCACCTAACTCTCGTTAAAGTCAAACCTAAACAGAACCAAAACTCCTTGTGATGGAGTTCCCTGGTTTGTGCAGCTTTCTGCCAAGCTGGAGTGATGGTGGACCAGGCCATTTCCAGTGGATGCGGCTGAGGCCCTAAAATTCATCTTGCCTAAAACCACCTGCACAATTCCCTGTCATGGTGCCTGATACCCCACTATTAACTACTCCTTTTGCTGAAGGTACCAACTTCAAACACACCTATGTCGCCTGGAAGGAGTTCTTAGCCTTCTTTTTTGGGCACAAGTTTGAGAACTCCACCTGCAGGCTACAGCAAACATATCAGGAGCATATGCTTTCTGTCCACAGACCAGCGATGCCACGTCTTCAGATCACGGTGCTTCTAAGCTCACAGGCATCAGAATCACGCGGAATTTCGTTAAACCACAGCTTGCTGGGCCCTGCCCTGAGTTTCTGATTCCGCTGGTCAGAGACGGGACCTGAGAATTTGCATCTCTCCCGAGTTCCCAGGTAAAGCTGATACCACTGGTCCAGAGCCTCGCTTTGAGGACCACTGTACCAGTTGATTTCTAAGGCATCTTCATGAGACATGGAGGCCGAGTGTGAAAGTATTCTGCTCATGACTCATGAGGTAAGAGCACAGGCAGTTTTGAAGGAGAAAGGGGTAGAGCCCAGAGGCAGGCCAGCCCAGCAGAGAACTTAGACGTGCTCAAATGATCCACCAAAACATACTCTAATGGGCCTCTTATGCTTGCTTTCTTTCCCAGGTATTTTCTGCCCCCAGGAATGGCAAGACTGCTGACAGGCCTAGAAAGGACAAAAGGTGGTCCCCTCTCCCAGGCCCCTTCCTGGGGGGTTGCGTTCCCACAGCTAGTCAGACCATCAATGCACTGCGCAGCCCTCGGCACCCTCTCCTGGGGGGGCTCCTGGCATCTCTCAGAATTTACACAGGACTTAGTGAAGTCTTAAACTACCCTTTTTTTTCTCTTTTGAGATTATCTACTACCTAATAGGATAAATTCAAAGGAAAATATGCTCTGATCCTTCAGCTGCCTCTTCTTGACACAAACACAAGGAACTAACCAGTGGGCCTGCTGATAAGGCGGGCAGGAAGAGGTTCATGACGGGACCACAGGCTGGGCGGCCACCCTCTGGCAGGGCCTCGTACTCCCCCTTTGGCCCTCACATCGGAGTTGGTTCCATATGTCAGTGGAGGGGAAACTGGATCCGGGTGTCTGCCTAGTGTTACCATGGCATCTGCTGGGGCAAGAGGTTCTGTTTGTGAGTTAGCCCTTTGTCCATCTCAGAGCCCTGGGCTCCCCCACTTACATTTGACTCTAACAAGAATCCTATGAAACAAGCAGAATGGGAATGATGACCCCATTTGGCAGATAAGACAATTGAGAAGCGAGGCTCAGAGAAAACAGTGGACATGGAGTTGAAACAGTGTGTTGTACTCCTGGCTCAGGCACTCCTTGTGTGGCCTTAAGCGGGCCTCTTCCCCTTTCTAGGCCTCAGTTTTACCATCTGTGAGATGGAAGGAATGGACAAGGTGATTGGAGGTCTCCGTACAGATCTCTTATTCTGAGGATGAGCGACACAAGGAAAAGGACTTGCCTGAGGCCATGCAATTAATGACACAGAGAAGCCGGAGGCCGCTGTGCCGTCTCTGTTGAGTGAGAACCATCAGCGCACCCCACCGCCACCCACTGCCAGCTCCCTGACCGTGTGGGCCAGCTGGGGCCTCGAGCTCCACTCTGCCTTGCCAAGACCAAGACCCCTGGGAGGGTGTGTTTGGAGGACACGTGCCCAGATGCTCCCTGACCATGACTTGAAGCCCCAGTGCTGCCAGCTGCTCATTAGAGAAGAGAAGCCCATTTCTTTGGCACAGACAAACACAGTGACACCTACCCTCTACCAGGCCCTGTGCTAGGAGAGGGGACATGGGAGTGAAGGAAACTTGCTGTCTACCTGTGACAAAGTGACAATGAGTAGAGTGAGCACCAGCTGCTGCATCCTGGGGTCCAGCCCCCAGCTGGGTCACAGAGCCTGTCCCTGGCATGGGGTGCAACCCACACCGAGGCACCAGCTGCAGCCCAGGTGAGCACGATCAAAGCAAGAGTGGGGTCCATGGAACTTGAGGAGTGGTCAAGTTCAGAGCCATTCACAGTAGGCATCATCTTCCAAGCCCACCACGGGGAACAGATGCACACGCCTGGACCCAACCAGTCCACTGGCTGGAAGAATTCTGTGCTCTCCTTCTGAGAGTCAAACCTTCTAGGCACGTGGAATCAATGAACCCAACTAGCTTCCTATCTGTAATGTGCTGGTAAATGACAATTCCTCCATTTGTTCAAGACAGTCAACAAAATCAGCTGGGTCAGGGCTCAGACTCAGGATTAGACTGCCTGGAGGAAACCAAGATGTCCGTGACATGGTCGTCAAGAATCAAGGAGCTCTCAGCCTCAGAGAGCACAAAAGACATGGGCACAAATGCCATAAGAGAATGGCTGGTGCTAGGAGATCCAGGTTAGGGGTGGGGGAAGGTGACATGGGAATTCAAAGGAAGGAAAGGTACATTCCAGCTGGGGACCCAGAAAGCCTTCGTGAAGGAGATGGCACATGGAAAGACCATCCATCAAGGCAAGGAGGCCAAGTTCTCGTGTCCCTTCTGCCGCAGTCAGCCAAGTCATCTCGAGAAAGCCAGTTCTCTCCATTTTCAAATGGACCATTTGCCCCAAGTGCCTCACAGCATTATGAGAATTAAATGAGAACTGATTTAAATGCACATCAGATAAATAAAGGCACCAAATAGAAAGCTTTCATCATCACTCAGGGAAGAGCAGGGAGGAAGCTAAAAGCAGAAAGTTTATGAAGGAGGAAGCAGTTGGGGGCGGGTGACGCCTGCCAATCGCAGGGCAGATGTGAACACCTACTGGGCTCTTAACTGGCTCCAATGATTTTTTTTTAACCTCCCACGGCTAATTTTATTGAAGAGAGAGCCCATGAAGAGTAAGTCAGATCATCTAACTGCCTCTGCATCAGGAAAATGAAAGTCCCAACCAGAGAGGGGGCTTCCCATCCCTGAGTAACAGGAGCACGGCCGTTTGCGGTGGTCAGGGAACCTGGGGCTCCCTTCCCCCGGCTCCCAGCACAGGGCCAGGGCCTGGTGAACTCAGCACTCATTACACGAATGCATGGGGTCCTTACCACTTCCCAAGGGGCTTTGCTTTCATGTTCCATTTCAATTTGTAAGTACAGGCCAGTGGGGCAGGCAGGATGTGTATTATCACCCCTGTCAAGGATGGGGAAACGGGGGCTCGCAGAGGGTGACTGTCCACGTCCCAGGCAGCGCCACCAGGAGGGACCCCAGGTCTCTGCCTCCTCACACAGCATCACTTCCTCACACCACGCACCTCCCAAGACTTGTTGCCACAGCCAGTCTTTGCCCCAACCGTCACCAGTCACCTTCCCCGGTTGTACTGAAGGCCTGCTATGTGCTGTTCTGAGCACATTCCCAGTAATACTTCACTTAATCAGACCCTTGCATTGAGGAAATTCCTATTATTATCCCCAAATGTACCGGTTTATTCCAATTCAGAAGGTGGTTTTACACATCCCAGAAACAGAATGCCATTGATTCTCTGATCCTTGTACCAAATAAGAACAGATTTGGGTTAAAATCTTTGGTTCAGTTGTTTGGAGACATTGCTTAGAAGAAAGAGAAACAGCACAGGGAGTCTGTAAGACAAGAGGGCTTTTTATTTTTTCTCTCTTTTTTCACCGTGGACATTTCTTCCTACAGAATCAGCTGTCAGTTTTGACAGATGGCCTGGCTGCAGGCCAGGGGACAGAGGGTAAGTTCGTGGTTAAGACGGCACCAGGGAGCTAGAGCCAGCTGGGCAGATTCAGGGTCCGAAATCAAGGCCAGAGCCCAAGTTCCAGCCACCTCCCCTAGACGCCGCACCAGGCAGGCCAGTGCCTGTCTCGGTGTCTGTGACCTTCTGGCTGCAGGCAAGTAGGGTGGCAAGAGAGAGAAGAGGAATGGGGCCTCAGGGAGAAAGCTGGAGTATGTTCAAGGTCAGAGCTCCCCTCCTCTCTCACGAACCACCTCTGCCCCTTGGCTGATAAGTTTACCGTGCAACTACTTCCTGAGGGATGTATTCATTCTAGTAAAAATTCATGACACAAAGGTTTTGGCAGGAGGCTGGAAATCACACTCACCCCACAGCTCTGTTGAGGGGCACCTGGCTGAGGTGCTCAGGGGCACCCTTAAAGTGGCAAGAAATGGGGTAAGAGGAACAGAATTTCAGAGGACTCCCGGCTCCTGAATGAGTGTCAGTTTCTTGACCAGTGTGGCCAGGTCAGCTCTGATCTCTGCAGCTGCTGGGGCATTTAGCCGCCCACCACGTGGGGTCTTGGTACTGTCCAGACACCTGTGGCTTTAGAATCTCACTAGGGGGCCAGGCATCACTGGATCTGGGAGAGCTGAGCCATTAGCTGGATAATGTACACTGATAATTAGTTTATCAAATTAACCGTTCGTGCCTCTGTCCACTGACTGAGAGAACAGAACACAAGAGTCGGTCAGCTCTGATGGGGAGAGGAGGTGAGACAAACCAGAGATAAGACTCAGATGGTGGGAGGCCTGAGCAGAGAGTAGGAAGAGGAGGTGGTCAGGCAGATGGCAGGGATAAGAAGATGCTTGCGGCAAATTCACCAACCACACAATTTTAAAGCCAAACGTAAGACTTCAGAGCTGGATCATCTGGTCCAACTCCCTCTTGTAACGCCTTGAGTTATTGGTCATGGCCACGTGGCAGAGCCAAGACTAAGAACCAGAACTCCTCTACTCCCCCCAAAACAGATTTTCCGGCCAGTGATCTTTCTGGCACCCCAGAGACTGACCTCAGTCTCCTGATCCCACTGGGGTTAGGAATCCCCTCCAGAACAGTGAGCATTCTTGAAGATCCTATGGACCACCCCCATCAGCCATTCCAGCCAGACATACCTTGTGTGAGTAATGCTGGTCAACGATCCTCGCCAACCCGAAGTCCCCGATCTTGAGCACGAGGTCCTCCGTGCTGATGAAGATGTTGGCGGGCTTCAGGTCCCTGTGCAGCACGTTGGCGGAGTGGATGTACTTGAGGCCTCGAAGCAGCTGGTACATGAAGAGCTTCGCATGCTCCTCGGTCAGCGTGCCCTGCTCCAGCAGGCGTGCCAGGTCGGTCTCCATGTACTCCTGGACGATGTAGGCCACACTGAACTTGAATAGTTCACCCTGCAGGTCGGCGCCCTTGGGCCCCAGGACCTCATACACCTTCACGATGTTGTCATGGTCCAGGCGCCGGATGATCTTGATCTCCCGGAGCGCGTGCTTCATGCTGCGGGTATCGCTTAGGGTGATCTTCTTCACGGCCACCTTGCGGCAGGCCCTACTGTCCACGGCTGACAGCACCAGCCCGTTGACGCCAAAGCCCAGGGGTTGGAAGTCAACAAAGCGCCCGCCAAGGTCATACCCATAGACACTGGCAATGCAGTCGCCCTTCTCAGCCATCGTTGGCTCAGTGGTCAGGGGCTGCCCGTGGGACAAAGGGGCAGTCAGGAAAGGACAAGTCCCAGTTAGTGGCTTCCCCAGCAAGCCTCATTCTGTCAAGTCCCGAAGCTGAGAGATGCTTTTTCTCTGGGTGATGTCACTGCCACCAGTTCTCTGGAGACAAGAGTGGCACATGTCCATACTCGCTGAGCTGCAGAAGCTGGAGGCTCAGACTAATTTCTTAACCTGCACTGGGAAGACTGTCCAACAACTCCTACGTAACCTGCGCCTTTCTGGAAACTTAGAGTGGCTCATGATTCTTTCAAATATAGCATCTTGGAAAGAAAATCCAGCCTCGTTATCTACGTGAACGTAACGTTTTCTGTCATGATGGACCACAAGGTAAAGATGCAGAAACTCTCCCCTTTAAATTCTTTGTTAAAAGAAGTTCCTTCTAGCTGAAATGCAGAGCTGTTGCTGAGCTGGGGCTGAGCTGTGTTCCTTTACTTTCGATGGTCCAAAGCTCAGTGGTATCACAGCCTCTGGCCTGATAAAGGCTGTGTCCCGAGTAGTATGTTGGGATTCCAACAATGGTTCTGGAGGCTCATAGGGATTTCTTTCCACCTCTCTGCCAGCTCTCCTTTTCACCAGCTCCCTTAGATTCTGAAACCCAAACCAGTCTGCTGAGCATTAGTAAAGAAAGCTGGAGAAATCCAAGCACCTTTCATGAGCTCTGTACCAAGTTACACTTTTGAAGTCCCAAACCCGAGAGCAGCTGAGCTGCCCAGCCAGGATCCTCCAGAGGCTTCCGACGTGAGCAGCATCCTCTGTCACCCCGTCATCCACGCCACCCTGAATAAGACTGTGTTCTGCTGGACCCAGAGAGGCTGCAGGAATGCGGCATCTTTCAGAGCGAGTCTCCTTCCCTGTTAGAGAAATAATGTTGGGTAAATTTCCACGCTCTGGCTTCCAACACCTTCCCACTTGTGTGTCTTTTGTTAACCAGCCCAAGTGTTATTTGATCTGTCCAGCCAGCTGAAACACTGCTTGCTCAGGGGATTCCAGGCTTTGCACTGCCCAGTCACCCCTCCTGCTATGTGCAGCACTCCCCTGGAAAAGAGAGAAGATGGATTGATTTGATAAGACCATCAAATGGTGTGCCTTTTATGTAAATGCCTGCTCCCTGAAGGTTAACATGCACAATCTGTGGGTGGCAGTGATCAGCTCTGACCTTTGTGAAAATCATTCGTTATGCTCTCCAAACACACACATCAGCACTAGCTGAGAAGGGTGAGTAAAAAGCAACTAGTTGCAGACAGAAAATAAAGGATCAATACTTTCGTTTTTCAGCTTGGACCCCTTTTCTTCCTTCTTTGCACATGTCTTTGAATATGTTGAGAATCTGCCATGCACTGAGATTTAATCTCCACATCTCTTGTTTTCCATGTAGACAGCAATAAACTCACATACCAAGTTACAAGGAAATTTTATTGCCACCCTAGAAAAGGGACTCTCTGCCCAGCAAACCATCACACTGACTACTTAGTGTGACACCAGGACTGGCATAGTGAACTGTATTCTTTTTGATGATGGGGCTATAGCTCTTCAGAGCAATGGGTCCTATCCTGACTGCCCTCTGGCGGCAGCTGACTCAAATTACAGGCATAGGACCTAAGTGGGGAGGGAACCCCCCCCCCAGCGAAACTAGCGATGTAAATTCAGACCTCTGAAGTAAAGGCATTATCATAGCTTCTAAGAGGGTGGCAGGTTTTATAAGTTTATCAAGTTCACAGACACAGAGAACAAATACTATATCCTGTGCAAAGGAGTGAAATCTCACCGGGACTGCTTCTCAATTCTCATCATATTGTAGGGATCCCTGGAGGGCTACTTTCACATCTGAACTCTACAAATGATGAATGAAGCAAAATAAAAATAAATGCAATGCTCTAAAATAAAGGGAGCAAGTTAGGGGAACAGATGATCTGAAACATCCGATGATGCCTCTAAAGACTGCTAATGAAAGGAAACATGCCAAGAGTCTGGAACAAAGCTCAACAGATGTCACCTGTGAGCTGCTACTGTTCAGAATTCCCTTACACTTGAGTAAGATGTACCTACTATTTCGATGTTTCATCAAATCTCCAGCAATTCTACTCCACGTGGTTTTACTGGGCCCAGCAAGAAAATAATCAGAATTTCAGCTTGGGAAGCGATCGTAGCAAACAAGTCCAGTGATCCTTAACTGCGGATGGTCCTGCCTTCTTGGCTGCTTTGATGAGGAGTCACTAATGGCCTTTAATGGGCCATCCCATTTGCTAACCATCCTGCCGAGCATCTCCATCAGTGAATAACTGACACTCCGCCCTAAATGCCGGCATCTCCATTGAGAGACCGATTCTAGCCTGAGATCTCACTTTGCAGATGAGGCCACTGAGGCTCAGAGAACACCAGCTCAGTGCTTTTAGCAGAGACAAAGTAGATAAACATTTGGCGAATTGATAAATGAGCACCATTCACTCTGAGGACTACTAGCCAGTTAGAGACAGCGCTGGGGCCACCTACTGAGCCACAGCCTATGGCCTGTGCTGCTGAAGTCCACCTGGACACCTAATTCAGAGGAACAAAAGAGCCACCTGGGACCCCATTCCATCCGTCCTCCGACTCTGGCCGCCCAAGTCAGGTCACAGAAACTAAACTAGAGCTCCTTTCACTTTCTGCCCATCTGCCTGGCCTGTTCCCCAAGGCACAGCAAACAGAGGCAATTATATATTTTGTTTTACGAGGGGAGACACTGAAGTCGTCTCCCCTTTCCAGCCCCCACCGGGCTGTAAACAGAGACAGGAACGAGGACCTAAGCAGGGAGATGACATCACCAGCAAGCTGAAGGCAGGATTTGTTCCAGATCAGCTGCAATGCAGATAATCTGTGGATAATTAAGAGAGGCTTTATTTATTTTTAAAACTCTTTTTTCTCTCACAATGGGAAGGAGCTGTCTCTCGTGTATGTGTGTGTGTGAGTGGTCTGCACAACACGCTGTAGGCAGGTACCTCGGTCACCTTGGTAAGGCTTGATTCCAGCCACTCCACTGTCCTCATGGACTCTAAATATACCCTTTTAAATCCTGCCTTGCTTTTTTGCTTGTACCTTCCCAGTTCCCAAAATGTCTCCTGCTCCCTCCCCACTTGTTGAAATGCTGCCCATCATCCAGAATCCAGATGAAGTCTCACTTCCTCCCTGAAGGGTCGTCAGTGACATCTCTCCCTATTCTGAACTCCTGTACGTTTTTGTGTATATATTGTATTTGACGTTTATTTACCAGATACTAATCTGGATTGTTATTTAAGTTTTCATGCATGTCTCAGCCCGACTTGAAGCTTCTCAAACCCATGACAGAAAGTAGCACTTAGAACATAACTGCGGATTAAAGGTGCCTGGGACACATTTGTTATGTCTACAAAACCGCAATGCCCACATCCCCTAGAAGGTCAGCCTCCTCTCCCTCCCATCGCTACCCTAGCGCAACAGGGCTCATCACACAACAAGCCCCAACTACGCAGACAAACCAGTATTTCCGAACTTCAACCCTCTCGGTTTCATCTTCCACTTAGACGTCACCTCTCTTTGCATTTCAACACAAACCAGACAGCCCTTGTCTATTTCTCTGTTCCCATTTGAATTTACTGTTATTCATCTCTTCACAGACCTCTTTATTTTCTAAGCTTTTCCCTATAATTCCTCCATAATTTCTACTGTAAACCATTAGCCTTTGTCCACAGGAGGACTGATTGTGAAACACCTATTACCTAGGAAGTCTCGAGTGAGTGGTTCATTTCTTGCACGGTGTACCAAGAAGAGGGGCTGACCTGGCACCTGGATGTGCCCACCTGGGCAGAGGAGTGAGGATGGGATGGCAGGTCTTGGTGTGATGCAGCTTCTCAGGGCAAAGCACAGACATTCTCCATTTGGAGATGGTGGCACAGAGCTGCTCTGAATCACAGGTGTGATTCTGAACCAGGAAGCTGGCATTCCCCTTGAGGGATGGAGAGAGGGCATGGGTTCAGCTGTGCCTGAATGATACTCAGCGAAAAGAATGCAAGAACTCTTCCAAGGGTAGCAAGGCTCCCATGATTCCATGGTGAACATCGTACTAAAACACAGGGGTAGAAATCTCTACCCCAGGGATCCTAGCACTGGAGCTCCTTCTCTTCATTGATTTCTCACCAACTCTCCACCAAGATCTTATATGAGGCCAATTAATTAGCCTCTTATGCATCCAGCCTTTTAACATGTGGAGGCAAACCAGAGATGAGATGGTGTGTGCCAACTGTCCCTTTCTGGGATTCCTGGGGTTCTGGTTTACAAAGCGGCTTTGGAAAGTCTAAATTTAGACTCACCTCCTCTGCCTGCTCTGATCCTCCTAAACCTCATGCTGGTGGCTTTCAGCAGGAACCACGGCCCCTAGTGAGATGCTGACATTTCCCAGACACTGCTTTCCTCCCTCTCCTGAGCACCCAAAAACTTGCAGGAAAACCTTCCCTGGCAGGGTGGATGTTTATAGTTAACCAGGCTGCACACTGCACAATTTCAGGGGACACTGCACATCATGGTCAAGTCTGTCTGACTCTTAAGTTTCGTGATCCTTATCACTAGAGTCTATGTGAATGAAATCCCCTAGACTGGAGATTGGCAAATTTTTTTCTGTTAAGGACCGGAGAATAAACAGCTTAGGCTTCGTAGGACGTACAGTCTCTGTTGCAATATTCAACCCTGCCATTGGCGATACGCAAATAAAGGGCCTGACTGCATCTCAATAAAACTATTTACCCAAATAGGTGGGGAGCTGGATTTGGCTATGGGGGTAAGTTACCGACCCCTGCTCTAGACTCTGTAGGAAGACCCTCTAGCTTGTTCCCAAGGAGGCACTGAAGTGTATGCCTCTTTCCAGCCCTTTCTGCACCATCTCCACCCTCCTGGACTCAGTCCCTCTGTTGCCCCTCACGGTGGCGTTATCCCAGGCCTGCCCTCCCAGGGAGGTACCCCAGGTTGAGCTCATCTGCAGGTGTCATGCCCTCAGGACCCGGCTCTCTGCTTCCCACAAGCTGCCTTCCAGTTCTGGGATTCCATGGTGCTGTCCATGTGCCTTGCTCCTAAACCACACGTTTAACAGAGGCTTTCTGGAGACACGGCGAAGACCGCACAACTAAGATGGACGGAACTATACATATGGAGGGTTCACTCTGGGCCAAGGGACTGATTTTATTAGTTGGGTCTCATGAGAACCCGATGGTGTTGATATCACTCTCCCACGAAGCCCCCAGAAGGAAATGACTTGCCCAGAGTCTCACCCTAGCTGGTGATGAATCTGGAGTGTAAACTCAGGTCTGTCTGACAACAAAGCCCACACTTCTCATCACCGTAACACGTTAGCTGAGCCCAAGTAAGTGATTCCCATCAAGAACCATCTAGACCCAGGAAGGACACATTTGGAGGAGGCATGCCTTGTGGTTCTTCTCAAATTAAAGCACAAGGCGACCCCCTTTTCAGCCTGTGTTTTTAGCTCCAGTGTGGAGGCCATGGTTAACTAGCCCACTTTATAAAAAGAGAAATTGGGAAATAAAACATTAAAATGAGATCGAGTTAAGAAAAACAAAACAAGACCAAAAAAATACCCTGCCAAGTTCAAACAACTGTAACCCTGCCTTCCAACCAGCTCCTGATCTCCTCTCTAACTGTAAGCCATGGATGTGAGAGGCCCCGGCTGCAGGGACTGGCCACCACAGAGGGGAGCTGAGTTGAGCATTCTCCCAGCTGGTCCTGTAGTGGACACTGGACACCTACCCAGGAACCATTCTCACTTCCTCCAAATGAACAGAAACCAGATCTGGGTCAGCCACTGAGCAGCTGAGCCCAACTCAGGGATGACCCACAGTTAGATGATTGGTCTAAACCAGGGTTTTTCAATCATTTCATTCCTTTCAGCATGATTGAGACTTTGAGCCAGATCATACTTAGCCACAGGGATGTCCTGGGCACTGCTGGATGTTTAGTACATCACTGGCCTCCACCCACTGGATGCTAGCAGCATCCCCCTAAACCGTGACAACCAAAATGTCCCTAAACACTGAAAACTATCACCAGTAGAGGAGGCACAAAATCACCCCCAGTTGAGAACCACTGGTCCAAAGCAGCAGTTCCCAGCACAGACAGTACTGGCATTTGCACAGAAGAGTCATTTATTTTGTGGAGCTGTACGGTACAGTATTGCAACCCTGGCCCCAACTCACTAAATGCTAACAGCACCCCCTGGTTCCTGTGACAGCCTCACATGCTGCCAAAATCCTACAGTGCAATGACATCTCCCACACCGATCTCTGCCATGAGCCGTGAGTCTAAGTCCTGCATGGCAATCCAGCTCCCCTCCGGTAGTGGGTGGTTTAGAGGTGGTCATATGATCCAGTTCTGGACAATAAGCCTTAAAGGAAAGTCCATTGGAGGAGACTTGTGGAAAAAGTTTCCTTCCCCTTACTGTCTTTAGATGCGGTTGTGGGAGGAAGTGGAGTTGGTGCTGCAGCAGCCATCTTGAGACCATGTGGGGATGAGCCTGGGGACATAAGCCAGATTATGGTTATGGCAACTGGAGTTGGCAGCTGAGCGTGGGGTCCTGTAGATATTGCTGAGTCACTGAGCCAAGCCTGGAAATGCCTGCCTTCAGCTTTCTTGCCAAGTGAGATGGTCAAGCTCTATTTCTGTTTAAGACATTTTTACTGTCCTTTTTTTTAAAAAAAAAAAAAAACCTGAAGCTGTAATTGTCCAACTGACCGTAACTTGTTAAGTACATGGTTGGTCTAAGTGGGAAATAAAGAGATGTGAACATATGGCTCCTGATCTCAAGGAGCTTGTATTCCTATGGGGAGAGACAGACCACATACCAATTACAGAAATGGTGCAAGAATATTCGGGAGCTACCTTCGTGATTCCACTGCAAGTGGAGTAGGAGTTATTAGGACCAGGCAGATCAGCCAGAAAAGGCTCTTGGAGGAGATGGAAGGCACTTCTAAGACAGCCGCCAGTGGTCCCCACCTCCTGGCTTCAAGCCTTGTGTAATCCCCTCCCCCTAAGACTGTGTGGAATTACTGACTTACTTTTAATGAACGGAATATGGCAGGAGTAACGGGATGTCACTTCTGAGATCAGGTTACAAGAAAACTGACTTCCACCCCAGGTGACAGCTCTCAGGGAAGCCAGTGGCCATGTCGTAAGGTGGCCCTGAGGAGAGACCTATGTGAATGCTTGCAGGGGGATGTTCTGAGGCCCGCCGGCCACATGAGCAAGCTGAGAAGCAGGTCTCCCCCAAGGTCAGCCTTGAGAGGACTACAGGCCTGGCCACAGCCCAGGCACCGGCTAAAAGCCATGCCTGGAGTCTGGACCCACAGAAACTGTGTCACAGCAGTTGCTGTTTAAGCCACTAAATTTGGGGGTGTTTGTTATACAGCAATAGGTAACTAACAGAGAGGGGGACCTGGAGACCTCAGCCCGAGATGGAAAAGAGGCCAACATGGCAAGTCTTTGGGCAGTAGGTCCTGAGTCTTATCTGGCTTGGATCCCATCAGATTCCAGAGCCAGACAGAACCTTGGGGAGTTGGGGGGAGGGACCTTACTCTCTTTTTTCACTGATGTAACCCTGGGGTGAGTCCCATGTCTGGCACACAGTAAGGATTCCAGGAATAAATACCAGTTGACAAGGAATGGCTACATGTTTGCAGTAAGATTACGGTTGTGACAAAGTCTAACCCAAATGGGAGGACAAATGAAAAATGTGCCCCTGAACCCCAGATAAGAAAGCTTTTTGAATCCCTCCAAGGTGAGTGGGGGGTAAAGGGAGGGGTTCAAGCGAGGATGCCACAGGCCTCAGAAGAGAGGGGCCGGGAAGGTGTTTCCTCCCCAAGGAAGGGACTGCTGCTCCCAAGGCAGTGATCACTGTGTTACCTCCGATTTTTAGCACTGAGACTCCACTGGGTCCTGCCCTTAGCAGCAGCAGAGCGGCTCCCAGGAATCAGGAGAAAGCTGTTCCAGCTCTTGACGTGAAAACCACTCCCGCCACCCAGGAGGTGAGTGGGCTGGTGAAGTTCACGGGCAGTAAGGTGCCCAACCCCAGAAGCCCTTTCTCTTTGTGGGAACCCAGGCGCACGGGCGGATGTCTGCTCCCAGTGTGGTCACCCGTAACACCGACTCAGGCTGCATGTCCTGTGTCTCTCATCCCCGGGAATACTCCAGCTGAGGTCCTAGGATACCCCTTCACACACTGGCTGGCAGGACAGCAACCAACTCAGGCCCAAAGCACTTCTTGGTCTAAAATATATATGTCTCAAGCAGGGAGCCACTGACAGGTACTGGTCCCAGGCCAGGCCCCAGCGAGCATCTCCCCTGGGATGTGCAAACGCCTTAACATCCATGTAAGGCAGTGATACCACTGGGCCTGGTCTGTTTCCTGAGAACATGCCCGTGGGGATGCCACCAGGTAAGAAACAGGAGGGAAACCTGTTTTGTCTTCATCCCCCTGAGAGTTGGTGGGAGGAGAGCTACAGAAGGCTGGAAGGGAAAAATGAGCGGAGGGAACATCAGGCTTGGGGGTTACTGCTTCCCCCAAAAGCAAACTCTGGAAGCATTCAATTTAGTCTTTGCTCTGCCTTTTCTCTTGAGAATTACGTAACCAGGCAGGGAGAACAAAGGCTTCCCAAGCCTCGCAACAATACTGAAATAGCACGGAGAGAAATTCCGGCGGACTCATCCGAGCTCCGTGCCCACACTGGCGCGGAGCTGGGGGCGGGCGGGCAGTCTGGGTCCCTGGGTGTGGGGCGTGGATGCTGGTCGCCATGGGAACAGCACCAGCCGCAGGGGCTGCACCTGCCCAGGCTCGAGGCTGGGAGTCCGACTTTCTGGTCACAAGCAGGTGGGGTGTGTGCGTGCGCCAAGGTCTAAAGCCTTCTGATTTTAGACAACTCCTACATTTGACCTTTGTAGGCTCAAGGGGAAATGTCTCATTCTCTTTCTCTCTCTCTTTTTTTTTCTTTTTAAGAAAGTAAACCTAGGATCGCAGAAGATGTTGGCCTCTTTCAAAATCTAAATCAGGACAGTTAGGACTTCAGTGGCTAAATAAGACGAGGCTGTATTTGGGACTTGCTGTGTGTTCTAAAGGGCAGAGATCCTGGTCAGGGGAGAAGCATCTCAAAAGCAGAGCCCGCGTCTTTAATTTCTCCCACACTTGCTTCAGCACCCACTGCATGGTACTCACAGGCCACTGTGCTTCCCTGAATTTGGAGCTGGCTCTGAGTCCAGATCTCAGGAGCCATCATGTTCCTTGGAGGAGTTCAGTGTTCAGACCTGATCTTTCCTGCCAAACTTTGGGGCCCATCCAGGGGACCACTCACTCCCTGTCTGCAGGGTCAGCCCATGGCAGGGATGCTGAAAGATCTCTGGTTTGTAGCTAAAGGGTACAGCATTAAGTTACCTTGCCTTTAGATCAGAAATGGCAGATGTGTGTCGTACGTACTACCATCAACCCGTTTTGAACCCACGGCAAACACCGATAATCAATAATCACTGTCTGTTTCCTGATGAGCCAGGAAAACCAGAACCCTTCTCAATCAGCATCACAAGAGCCCCGGCTGACTGCCCGCGGCTGGCTCTCAGGGTGGAGCCTGTCTGGTGGACGGCACGGCTCCCTCTGACCTCTCCTATTGCTGTAACTGGGCTCTTGCCTTGTTCCTGGGACAAAGCCCCCACTGTGCTCCCCAGGCACACAGTCTGACTCAGCCAGCATTTACTGAGGGCCTACTATGTGCTGGATACAGTCACACATGCTCGACAATGTTTGACTTAAGTTTCACAGCACATGGCGAGGAAGACGTAACTATTCCCAGAAGTGAATAAACACAGTACAGTGACTTGTGCACAGTAAGCACCTGTTTCCTGCTCGTCCTCCACTTTGTGAGAGTTGAAGTGACTTTCCCAAGATCACACACTAAAAAGGGAAGGAGCCTGCTTCTTCATCCAGGCTTGGATGCAACCCCAGTGTGTTCTGTCATGGCGTTTCCCACCTCCATCCGTCTCGCACTTGAGTGCTTGCTTTTGTTTTTCTAGTATTCCCAGTTCCTTGAAGAAGCAGCATTTACCTTGCTCCTTGAAGCCATCATGGAAACTGGCATTCCTTCTAAACGTCTCCAGCCTCTGATCTCATAGTTTCCTTGACTCAACTCACCAGCCATACAAAATGTCTTTTAGTCCATTGAAAATGTCACCCTCTCGCTTGCCTCTGGGCCTCCACACGTGCTGTTTCCTCTTCTCTTCCTCTGGCCAATTCTTGCTCATAGTCTTACTTTGGGTCTAAGTGTAAATGCCCCTTTGTCCAGGAAGCTTTCTCTGATGCTTCTTTCCCTCCCCAGACTAGCTTATCTGTCAGGCTCTGTCCCCCCGCCGTCCCCCTCTCATGTTACCTTCTCCCTTTTTGTTTCAGCTTTAATTGCTTGTCTTCAGTGTTTGATTGGAAGCTTGGTGAGGGAAAGGACTCCTCAGCCCTGGTGCCTAATTTCTAACCTACTCAATAATAAATAATAATCATATCTGGGCAGAACAAATGCACTGACAAGCCCCGCACTCCAGAGCATCATTTACAAATTCAGATTTGTGATACTCCCTTCTTCTCTCCCTGTAAGAGATGCCAACCAGTTGTGAGAACTTCACAAGTCTTTCCTGATTGAATCCTACATGTGGTGCAGCCTGTTTAATAAATTTCCTAGGGTCCTGGACCTCCTTTCACTGGCCTGCTTCTCACTCAGCCCCCTGGCCCGTTACCCAGCATGTGGCACACGCCACCCCGATCATTCCCGTGGAGATTAATCATTTCCAGTGCTGGTGCTCAGAGGTCAAAAGAAATCATTTGTAGAGCAGAAAAAAAAGTCCCCTCTCCTGGAGATGGCATCTCCGTGTTCACAAGGGACAGAAGAAGTGGCATTTTGACTTCTCATGACTTCCTCATGGAGGGGAGTCCTGACAAAAGGGGCGCCAGAGAGCTCTCTTGAGCTCCTTCACCACGTGAGGAGACAAAGAGAAGTCAGCCATCTGTAACCCAGAAGAGGGCTCTCCCCAGAAGCCGACCATCTGGCACCCTGATCTTGGACTTTTCAACCTCCAGACCACAAGGAATACATTTATGGTATTTACAAGCCACTCGGTCTCTGGTCACTTGTGACAGCAGCTCGAACAGACTAAGACAGTCACCGAGTAGGGTAAGCAAGTCCATCGTGGTGAGGCCGTCTGCTCTCACTTACTGACCTTTCCTCTGTCCTTGTGAGCGCCTCCTTCACTGAAAGGTTGTAAGACCTTGAGAGTCAGAACCAGGTGCGTGGAGATCACATTGCAGGAAGCTGGCGCACGGGGGAGGAAACGTGCTGATGGGTGCTGGCTTTTTCATTTTCCTCTTTGCTTTAACAGGACAGATACCAGGGAGCATCACTGGTCTCTTAGAAACAGTGAATCCCCCACAAGCCTGTGAGGGATTCCACAAACATCTAAGCCTCTTACGTTTTGATGGTTAGGACCTCGGGGAAGTCACTGAACCCTCCTGGACAGGGAAGGAGGGAGGAAGGCAGTGGTCAGCCTTGAGATTCCGAGCTGCCTGGAGAAGACAGATGGCTCCACTGCCAGGGAGGGGAGGAAGGCTGGGCAAGAAAGCAATGGAGGCAACAGAGCAAGAGCAACCAGGGGGTGGGCGGTGGACCATGAGTCTTCCCCGCCCCCACCCTGGGCTTCTGAGATACATGAGCCCAGATGGTGACACTGGGTTGGCCGCCAGCTGACATCTGTGCCTTCGCTGGTTTTGATTTCATTTGGAGAAAGGTGACTGTCCTGGCCTCGAAGTGTCAGATCAGGGCCAGTTCATACACACTGCTCCCTCCCCTGCCAGATGAGAAGGGTGAAACCCAGAAAAAGGAAATGACTCTTCCAAGGTCACTCAGAGAGGCCAGAACCAGGCTGCCGTTTCGGGGAGGAGGCACTTCTGGGTGTTTCTTGGGCCCAGTGATGAACTTGTCGATGGCCAGGCCCTCTCCAGCAGTGAGGAGGGGGGTTCTGACCCAGCTGGCCAACAGCCGTGCACGGCAAGGACCAGCTGGCCAGGAAGGAGCAGCTCCTCCTCCCCAAATTATTAAGTAATCATTCTATATCAGGAAAAAAAAAAAGTCACATATGGACCATGTGGCAATAGCTGTCAACCTTCCAAACTGGAATCCTCTCCCCTCACTGAGAGCAGAGCTAAGGGCCAGGCGCTTGGGGGAGTGGGGGAAGGAAGGACAGTACGGTGACTTGGTCCCAGTTCCTACCAAGGATGCATAGGGCTGGGACCTAGCACGGTGCCCGGCCTCTGCAGGGATGGAGCTGGTGTTTGAAAGCTCCAATTCCATTTTAGTCTCGGGGGAGCTGGACCCCCATAAGGCCAGGAGTAACAGATGCCTCTGTCTATTCAAGCACAACCAAGACGGTGAATGGATCACAGGGATGTAGACAGCCCTATGCTCTAGTGCATCGGTGAGAAACCGAGTACTCAGAATCCCAGTGATACAAGGCGAGGTGGCGGCCTGGGTTGGAAGAGCATGGTTAAGGAGAAGAAGCCAGGGAGAGAAAGAGAAGGAGACCAGGGAGGAGGAGGAGAAGGGAGAACAGGAGAGGAGTGGGAAGAAAGAGGCACCCCACCTCCACTGCCAGAGGAGACATTTGACTCCTTTTCAATTCGTTCGGCTGTTGTTAGCACTTGGCACACACAGACCATCCTCACCGCCCGGGAACCTTAGACACTCACGTCGATAAAGTCCTCATTGCACAAAATGCTAGAACCCTGACAAGAGCAGCAGCATGACCAACACAATACAGGATGTTAGCTTGACAAATGTAATTGTGCCGGGAGCCTCGTGGTTCTCCAAGGTTCTCCCAGGGACAGGGAGTCCTGGGGTGGGAACTGGGTTTTACCTGCACAGTGTCGTTAGCTGGAAACCTGGATCGGGCTGGCACCCGGGCCCACACATTGTGAGTGTTTGGGCAGGACGGTGACACCGTGAAGCATTCCTCCGCCTCTCCCTTTCTCTACGGACTCCAGATAAATGAACCTCAGGATTTAAGGTCTCAAAAAACCAGCACAAACCAGGCTCTGTCCCTGTTGTAACCTGAAGTTCTCACGTGCTGGGATCAAGAGGGAAGACAATGGGTGTGGGCAGGGGGCTGCCTGGGGAAGGTCTCAGCCACTCCCAGGCTTAAAGGTAGATCCAGCCTCCAAGCCGCCCTTTGGGAGGAAGGTTACTGGGTAGATAATGCCTTTACTATCTATCAATGCCAAGGGGCCAGGCCCAATTGGGGCTCACAGGAGTAGGTAAGGCAGTTGGCTGGATACGCATCGTGGATGGAGCTGCCCTCCAGAACGTGAGGCAAGACATAAAGGCCAGAGAGTAAGGAGGAGTGGCCATAAGGAGCTGCCTCCTTCAGCACTGGTCACCTCGTACTTGGAGTAAGTGGAGAGAGACAGCAGTCATCCCCCAGTATCCATGGGGATTGGTTCCAGGAACCCCTGTGGGTACCCAAATCTGAGGATGCTCAAGTACCTTATTTAAAATGGTGTAGTATTTGCATATAACCTACAAACATCCTCCCACATCCTTGAAATCATCTCTAGATTACACACATCGAATACAATATAAATGCTATGTAATAGTTGCTGGACAGTGGCAAATTCAAATTTTGCTTTTTGGAACTTTCTGGAATTTTTTTCAAATATTTTTGACCTGGAGATGGTTGAATCCACAGATGGGGGACCCGTGGCATCATCCTGTACACCAAGAGTGGTGGGAGGAACTCCTACCCTTCCAGTGAGAACCTTCTGGATGGGAAAAAGGTTGCTTTTAGAGCAAAGCTTTATATTACCAATGACAAGCAACAATGTAAATTGTTTTTAGTTCAGAATCTACTTCAACCACCCACATTGCATACTAGGATCCCAAGTGTGGGCAGACAGAGTCTTGGGTCACAAAGCCTGTGCTCATCAGCTAAGCCTCGGGGAGCCTGAAGAGAAGGGCAGTGTGGGTCTCATCAGGGTGGAACCAAGAGGTTCTGCAAGAGTTCTGATCATCAGGAACTGACGTGGAGGGTCTGGGACCCAAGGTCCACCTGCATCCCTTTGTTCAGTTTTACAAGGCGAGTTTTTCTTTGAAATAAAGCAAAAAGCAAACCAGATACTGGCTTTGATAGTCATCTCTTTGACCTGTGGATCGATTCGTTCCATCTTTCTTCGACACAACTGCAGAAAGGGATGAAGTGTCAGCTTCCATGCTATGCTCACCAGGCTCCGAGGAGCAAAGATTGGCTTTGATTTCTTTTGAATTGTCAGAAAAGGCGACTGGGACTAAAGCCTGAGATTTTCCAGAGACCTCTCACCCACTGTGCCTGTGCTCAGGGTGTTCTCTGAGCCTGGACTTACTCTTGCTCCTTCCACTCCTTTCCAAGGTCTTGCTATGGGATCACCTCCCAGGGGAAGCTGGCGAGGGCTGTGATTGGACTGATATAGGAGGAGATAAGATCTTGTCTTGGAAGTGCTGCAACCTGTCCCCTTTTCTTCAGCCGCATTGTCTTCATTTAGTTCCTGGATATCCTGACATGTCCGGATTCTGCATCCTACCACCTCTAGCTTCCTCCTTGCGTAGCAGCAGGGTACAAGAACCATACACACTTGCTTCCCTGTAGCTGAGAGCCCTGTAGCATGTGTGGCATCCTGCAGTGGATGTGTTTAGAATGAGTGAATGAATGAATGAAATCCCAAAAGCCCCCAAATGCTCTACCACCTTCCTGTATTCTCTAGAATCCATCCTCCGTTCTGCTTCCAATTATCTCTAAAACACATCTGATCATTTTATTCTTCTGTTTTACAAAAGATTTTTAATAGCACCCCACTGCCCAGAGATTAAAGCCCAAGCTCCCCACACAGTCCCTGCATCAGACCTGATCTATCTTTCCACCTTAGGTCCAAACTCTCCCTAAACTGCACCCCACACCGCAGCCACACAGCCTGGGGCAGTCACCCCTGACTCACCACGTTTCCAGCACGTGGTGTCTGTGGATGTATTGCCCTCTTTGAGTCCCTGGAGCAATGCTACTAGCCATGTTGTACCCAAATGTCACCCTGCCATCCTCAGAGTGAACTCCTCCTTTCCAGGATCACGGAGCACAGTGCATACACCTACGGCATTGATCTCATGGGGTCGTGCCTCTCTGTGGGTCCTTCTGCCTGATACTGGGAATCCCGAGAGCAAAAGCATCATAGCTGCTTCACCCTTGTATCTCCAGCTTTGTACATTTCCTGCCGCATAGTAGGCGCTCAATAAAAAGCTGATGAACAAATGAAGAGATGGGTGGGAATGAGGCTAGGGACTTGAGAGTGGAAAATGTCTGCAAGAGATGCTTGGGAAAGTGACTCACAGAGGTGCACCCCCTTGGAGGGGCGACCTGCTCGTGGAAGCACGGTCAGCTCTCTGGGACAAAAGCAGGATGTTTAGGGGGAACAAGGGAGCAGCTGAATGGTGAGCAATGAAAGCAGGCTGGGCTTACAGACCGCACTGGGACAGTACCTGCAACTGTGGCCAAGGTGTGGATGACAGTGAGGTCAGGTGGGAGCTGAGCGGAGGTGTAGAAACAGCAGATTTAGTAGGAGTGTTGCAGAGGGTCCAGAGGAACTGAAAGTAACTGGGAGCAGGGAAGGGATTTTGCTGGGAGATTCCTGGTAACCACTTGCTCTCTCGGGCATCACACTGAATGTGAAGCATCATGAACGTGGTAGGAACAGAGCAGCTTAAGCAAAAATAAACCTAGAACGCAACTGCATGCCATTCCCATGGGTGTTTATTCCTTTTTTTTTTTTTTCCTTCTCCCAGCTTTTAGATCATCACACTGACAAATTCAGGATGCTAAATTCAGGTTGTTTAACAAGACTACCTCCTCGGGCTCACTTGCCTACATCCCTTTCTCAGGAATAGCCACGCTGAAAGATCGCGTAGCTGAGACGTCTTATGAGCAGTCTTGCCTGTTTCTTCTGGAAGCCTCAGCAGCCATGGGCAGTTCTTTTATTGTCTGGTAGCCCCATGGATAGCAAAAAAGTTCAGCTGAAAACACATTTGCAAAGCAACTTTCCACTGGCCAAAGCATTTGCATGTATTTTTAATACTTTCATGTAATACTGATTGAGCATCGCTTGCTATGTGCCAGGCAGTGGGGCAGACCCAGGGTAAATCAAGCCGACACGGTCCCTGGCCCCAAGGAACTTACAGCCCAGGGGTGGAAAGGCAGATGTGACACAACTATTGGCACAAATAGTGCGTGCGTATGATTACAATTGTGATGAACGTGATGGGGAAGTAAAGGATGCTATGAGCCGGGGTGATAAAGAGAATTATTTTGGGGAAAAATGGCAGATTCCCTGAAGAATTTAAAGTCATTCCCTGACTTTTAAATTGAGACTTGAGGAGGAAGCAGAGGCTCCCCAGGAGGTGGAGTGGGGAGACAGAGCACTCTGGGCTGGATGTCCTGGGGAGATCAGACGTGCCAGGTCCTCCAACAGTCCTGCCACCAATTCATGGCTGGGGGTCCACCTTATCCAGGCTCGGGTGGCCTGAGTGGGGCCGCAGGCTTGCTGAGGTGCCCCCCTGCCTCCATCCTATGCTCCTAGCGGGCCCCTCACTCTGACCAGCCAGCTCCAGGTGCGCCCCTGGGTGCAGAGGTGGCTGGTAGAGAGCAGAAAAATGTCATCTGACTACCAGAAACCAGCCAAGGGCAAACCACACTTGCAACATCCCATTTATTTTGGATGCAGAGCTTCATACAATTTGTTGGAAACTACCAGGAGGAGGCAGCGTCTCCCATGGAGGGAGGCCTCAGGGGCTGCCTTGGCTTTGGCTGGGGGAAGGTGTAGGGGAGTGGAGAGCTTATGAAAGAACTCTGGGTTCAAGTCTGACCTCTGCTGCTCGTGGCTTACATGACCTTGAGCCTCAGTTTCTACATCTGTTCACTAGACTATTAATGCCTTCCATATTTACCTCACAGGGCTTTTATGAGAGTTAAACGCAATAGACAGGAAGGCAATATGAAAAGTAAACATCACGAAACAGACTGCTGAAATAATAATCCCACAGCTCATAGTCACCTTCCCACACAAAATAAATAGTAACAACAGGTAACAAGGTGCTCCGTCTCATGTAACCTCACAATGATAGTCCCAGGAACCTATCAGTATTACTTCCATCTTACAAATGGGGAAACTGAGGCACCGACTGGCAAAGGAAATTGCCCAAGGATACCCAGCCGGGAAGAGGCAGAGCAGCGCTTCAGAGCCCAGCAGTCTGCCTCCAGATCCCATGTCCTCACCATTAGGCTACGCAGCCTCAGTGAACTAAATGCCCCGGGACACGGAGCACCGAGTTGTTCCAGTAATCAGACGACGGAACCAGTGTGCTAAGTGACACCACTAAATTGCCATTAGCTGGCTATGTGCCCCTGGACAAGGGACTGTCTTTCTCTTGCTTCCCTTTCCTTTTGTGACCAGGGACAGCAATCAGACTAATGGGCTTATTGTAGGAAATCCCAGGAAAGATAACAGGTGCTAGTACCAAATGGTTAGACAGTGTGCTTACTAATCACACAGCAGCAAGATCCTGCCCAGGGTTCTCATAAGCCCATCCTTCCTCCATCCCCAACACAGCAAACCAGTTAGCCTCTGCCAACTTTGAAAGCTTGTGGTGCTCTGCCCAATACTAGGGCCACTTTGGATGGTACGTCAGCATTCATTCCTCATCTTTAATCGTATAGCTTTAAATGTTCAGCAGAAAGTGAAAGCTCCCTCATCTTCCATCATCCCTCTTTCCCAGCCACCACATTTCCTCGGTGAGCAACTTTCTCTCCCATTGCCCCCATCTTCCCTCTCTAGATGGTTGTCCCCTGCTAATCCTCACCCCATCCCATATTCTCCACTGCAACTCTGAATGATATTCCCTCAGGACAGCCACCTGGGAGTTTAGAGAAGAGGATGGGAGGGTGTGAGTGGGTGGGAGGATGGAGTAACAGCCAATCATAGGCAAATGATGAGAAAACATCTATCTGGACAGCTCCAAGGTCGCTTTCTGTTCCTTTTCTTTCTCTGTAGTGTCCTGTCTATTGCCCTTTCAAACACTCATATCCCTTCCCGTCAGCGCCTACAGAAGGATCTAAGTCCAGCCATCTATACTTCTGTATGACTAAGATACTCGGCTCTCCCTCCAAGGGGATCTAAATTTTAAGCTTTATCTCTAACCATGGAATGAAAACCTGTGTCCTGGTTAGGAAAGGTTAGGCATGACCTTGGCTATTAAGGGGAATGGTAAATTGACACCATGGAGGTCACTTCCTGGGCTGCTGAAAAAAAGGACAAGAGAGGGTGAGGAAGCCCCTCTAAGCAGAGGGGGAAAGAGAAGGTAGTAGTGCCCCCTCCCCTCAAAGCACTGCTGTCTGTTCTCCCAGCTCAAACAACGCCTGAGTCTTTTGCATGCACAACTGAACCGGCTTGGGACCCTCCAGCTACCAAGAATAGGTGTGACTTTGTTCCCAGTCATCTACCTGATCCTAGCCACTGAGTGGTTCTCATCTGGTGCCCACCTTCCCTTTTCCCACCCCCATCAAGACCCCTGCCAGACCAGCGACATCAGCGCTTCTCCCTCAACCTCCCAGGTGTTATTTACAGAGGGAGGCTGTTACCAAGGCAACTGAACATGGACAATATTTTACACTATGATATTCTCTTCTTCCTTTCCCACATCCCCCTACCCCAAATGAAAAGTTATCGAAGAAAGGTCTCCTTTCCAGAGCAGAAATCCCACACCTTCCTGTATTCAAGTCCTGCTGGGAGGCAGCTGCAGAGAAAGGGGGTGGCAACTCAGACGCTGTACTAAGGTGTGGATCAAGCAGGCATTCCTCTCCTTTTCCACTGAGATGGCATTAACATGATAGGAAGGGGGTCTTTAAATCAATATAAACGCGTAAGAGTGATGAGAACAGGAGGGGAAACACTGGAAGACAGGGATTTCAACACATTCCTGAAAGACGGAGAATTTGGAAGTCTCAGCTCAGAAGGCACGCTGAGGGCGGAGCAGGAGAGGGGGCAGCTGAGGAACATCCTCATCAGATCAGCTCCACTGACACCCGGAGAGGCCCCAGATTACACTTAACAAGCAGGTGGGATTGTTAAATGTAACTGGAATTACGTGAAGGTCTGCCTGTGAATGGCATGCCCTCCCCCCACCCCAACTTCTATGTGTAGAAAAGCAGGCAATTGCTGCCTCCCCAGTTCTCATCCTCCTCTCAAAGCCCAGGTTCTGAGGGGACACTGCCTACCGCTGCAATGGAGAACGGGGCCAGGATGACAGTTAGAGGGGGATTTTTTTTCCCACAAATTTATAATGCAGATGATTTTTCCATTTACTGGCTTTCAACTTTTAGGCTCAATCTATAGGTGACTATGTCACCAACAAAATGTAAATGTCACCAACTTGGACATGTAAAAGAAAAGAGTCAGTAGAAAAAAAAAGTTGGGGAGGTAGAAGGGAAGGAGGAGGGAAGGAAAAGAAATATATTCTCATACTGAGTGGAGAGATCCTGCTGAGAATTGATAGACTATAAGCACTTGAAATTAAAGGATAAATATAAGCTCTTTAAACAGTGATAACTACTATCAAAGGCAAGTAGACGCTGACCACAATGCTTACGTTCTAGCGAGGGAGGAATTAAGGATTCACCAAAAAATAAGTACGTAACATATATTGTATTATTTCATGGCCAGGCAAGCAGATTTTCACTCCCTATTTAAATTACTCCTCTCCCTGTCTTGTCCTCTTTTCTTAAATAACAATAAAAATGAGCAAAAAAAAAAAAAACCCAAAAAAGCAGGTAAAGTATATTATTTAAAGATATGAAACTAAACAACAACATAACCAGACAAAGAAGTGCTTGAAAGTGTGGGGTCAGGGATGGGAAAGATGATGCCAGCTTTTCATCATGAGTCCCTTTTGAATTTTTTTTTTTTTAAAAACATGGCTTGCATCGTTCAGAATGAGAAAGACCTGGGAGCCATCCACTTACTGTCAATCTCATGATCACCAGGGCAAAATGGGAAAGATGATCCAAAAATGGGAGGCTGTCTTGGTCCCACGGGACGAGATGTTGGGAAGGACCCAGTTCAAGTCTTGCTGTTGGGAAGAAGAGTGGGCGCCCTGTGACAGGTGCCTGGGGAACCAGCTTTTGACAGCTGGTGCCTCTTTTCAGTGACTGGGCATTTCCCTCCCTGCCCAACCTACCCTCACCTTCACCTTCACCTTCACCTTCACCTTCATCAGGTGCCTTGACATGTTAACCCACTGATTCTCAAACTCAGCAGCATATTAGAACCACTTGGGAAGCTTTTAAAATCCCGATGCCATGAGAGGATGAGAAGATAAGCCACAGACTGGGAAAGAAATATTTGCAGAAGACATATCTGATAAAGGACCATTATCTAAACTCTTCAAAGATCTCTTAAAACTCAACAATAAGAAAACAACCCAATTAAAAAATGGGGTGAAGACCTTAATGGCCACCTCACCAGAGAAGATATAAAGATGGCAAATAAGGATATGAAAAGATGCTTCACATCATATGTCATCAGGAAATGCAAATTAAAACAGCTACTACACACCAATCAGAATGGCCAAAATCTGGAATACTGACAACGCCAAATGCTGGGAGGATGTGGAGCAACAGAAATCTCTCACTCATTGCTGGTGGGAATGCAAACTGGTACAGCCACCTTAGAAGACAGCTTGATAGTTTCTTACAAAACTAAACATAATCTTACCATACAATCCAGCAGTTGTACTCCTTGGTGTTCACCCAAAGGAGATGAAAAGTTATATCCACACAAAAATCTGCACACACGGATGTTTACAGCAGCTTATTCATGACTGCCCAAACTTGGAAGCAACCAAGATGCCCTTTGGTAGGTGAATGGATTAACAAACTGTGGTACACCCAGACGATGGACTATTATTCAGCACTATAAAGCCTTCAAATCATGAAAAGACATGGCGGCACAGATGGCCAGGAGGCATATGAAAAGATGCTCAATATCATTAACTAGAAGAGAAATGCAAACCAAAACTACAATGAGGTATCACCTCATGCTGATAAGAATGACCATCATTAAAAAGTCCAAAAAAGATAAATGCTGGAAAGGGTATGGAGAAAAGGGAACCCTCCTACACTGTTGGTGGGAAGGTAATTTGGTACAGCCACTATGGAAAACAGTATGGAGATTCCTTAAAAAACTAAAAATAGACTTACCATATGGTCCAGAAATTCCACTCCTAGGCACATATCCAGAGGGAACTCTAATTTGAAAAGATACATGCACCCCAGTGTTCATAGCAGCACTATTTACAATAGCCAAGACATGGAAGCAACTTAAATGTCCATCAACAGATGACTGGATTAAGAAAATGTGGTCATATATATAATGGAATACTACTTAACCATAAAAAAGAATGAAATAATGCCATTTGCAGCAACATGGATGGACCTAGAGATTATCATACTAAGTGAAGTCAGACAGAGAAAAGACAAATATCATAGGACATTACTTATATGTGGAATCTAAAAAAATGACACAAATGAACTTATTTACAAAACAGCAAGACTCATAGACATATAAAACAAACTTACGGTTACCAAAGGGGAAAGGGGATAGGGAAGGATAAATTAGGAGTTTGGGATTATCAGATACAAACTACTATATACAAAGTAGATAAACAACAAGGTGCTACTGTATAGCACAGGGAACTATATCCAACAGCTTAGAACAACCTACAATGAAACAGTATATATATATATATATATATATATAAAAAAAACTGAATTACTATGCTGTACACCAGAAACTAACACAACACTGTAAATCAACCACACTTCAATTAAAAAAAAGGACAAGACATGGATGAACCTTAAATGCATATTACCATGTGAAAGAAGCCAATTTGAAAAGGCTACATACTGTATGATTCCAACTACATAACATTCTGTAAATAGCACAATTATGCCGACAGTAAAAAGACTAGTGGCTGCCTGGTGTTGGGGAAGTCGGGGAGGAATGAATAGACAGAGCACAGATAATTTTTAGGGCAGTGAAAATACTCTGTATGGTACCATAATGATGGGTAAATGTCATTATACACTCATCCAAACCCACAGAATGCACAAGGTCAAGAGTGAATTATAATAAAATGACAGTACTTGGAGGTGGGAGGGAGGTAATTAGGTCATGAGGCTGAAGCCCTTATAATAAGATCAGTGTCCTTAGAGGAGAGGCATGAGTTTACTCTTCTCTGCTCTACACCGTGTGAGATACACGGAGAAGACAGCATCTACAAGCAAGGAAGCAGTCCCCCACCAGACCCCGCTGGCACCTTGATCTTGGACTTCCCAGCCTCCAGAACTGTGTGAAAGAAACGTTTGTTGTTGTTTAAGGAAATAAAAGGGAACTGTAACGTAAACTATGGACTTTGGATAATTATGATGTGTCAATATAGGTGTATCAATTACAACATATGTACCACTCTGGTGGAGGATACTGGTAATGAGGGGGGCTCTTCTCGCATGTGTAGGGGCACAGGTATATGGGAACCCTCTGTACCTCTCTCTCAGTTTTGCTATGAACCTAAAATTGCCCTAAGAAAACAAAGTTTTAATGGAAAAAAAAAACCCAATACCCTGACCATTAAATCAGAATTTCTGGGTGCAGGCATCCCCAGGTGATTCCAGTGTGGAGCCATGTTCGAAGTTCACAGCAGAAGATGAAGACTGATTTGCAAAATGGGTACCTTCCCAAATAAATAGCACACAGCCAAGGGGAACTGGTCTTTCACCGTTATAGACAATCGTAGAGTGTCGTGGGAGATGCGTGTGTGTGCCTGTGTAAGTTAAAGCCAATGGAAGGGTTGAAAGCAGCCATCATTCCTGCCCCTTCAGCAAAAACATCCGTACCATTTTTTTTGTAAGCAAGAGGAGGACCGTCTGGAACCAGAGCCAACAAAGTCAGGGTGTCAGCCCAAGCTTCCTCACAGGTCGGTTGGTGTGACATCAACAGAGTCCCCAGACCTGACTTCTGAATGGCCACCCTGCCCGTGTGAGCCATGACCCAGAGAAGTGGTGCTTGAACTTGAGTGAGCATCAGAATCTCCTGGAAGGACAGTTCAAACACAGATGACTGGCCCCACTCCCAGTGTGTCTCATTCAGGAAACCTGTCCTGAGACTGGAGATGCCACTTCTCTAACAAGTTCCCAGGAGATGCTGATGCTACTGGTCCCAGGACCAGACTCTGAAAACCACTGATTTAGGGGGACTTGGAGGAGGGACGGTAGGTGCAGAAACCCCTTCCCAAGGCAAATGGGAGCCATCAAGAAGATGATGGCACAAAAGAGTCTCACTTTGAAGGCTCAAGACTGAGGCTGATTGATTACCAGCAACCCCCTGCAGGGTGTTAATCACAAAGGGACCATTTGGGCTTTGAACACTGTATGATGAACATGGTTACAACGGTCTCTGTTCAGATATGCCACATTAGATCACACGCCCAGCATCACTTAATCCTTTAATAAAAGTAATCAAATGAGGGGCATTTGTTCTGTCCAGGGACATCAGCCTTAAAAAGGAGTTCTACTTACTGCTTCACTGAATTTATATTACGGGGCAAAGCTGCTCCTGAAAACAACTTTCTGACAGTCCTGACTGCTTGACTTAAGGCAATTTCTTGGAGTTTTTCTTCACTTTTATAAAATAAGAGAAGGCAGGCAAAATGCATATACCAGCAAAGTTTCTCTAAACCAAATTTGGAGTCAGTACTGAGTAAATTAATTTAGAATGATCAATTGAGCAATTGCCCAAAACCTATTCCCTAAAATCCCCTGGAGTGAACTTTAGCTCTGGTGGGTAGGCTAGCCTTTGCAATCTTCAAGTAAATTTCCTCTTTCCAAATAGACAATAATGTGTTTCAGCTGATAACCAAACAGCAGCCAACAGGGCAAATTAGCAAGTTCATTAATTAGGATACTGTTTACACTTCTTTCATAATGGTTATCATTTACTTATTTTAATTAGTTATTCTAATCCCCTGTCTTTTTCCAAAACGATTAATGGCTGTTAGTATATACTACTGTTTGGAGGGCCACAGATACATGTTGTTTTACATGCAAAAATGTAATTTATATAGAATGTTGGGTCTCAGGGGTTCTCAGAGGTAATGTTGCAGAACACTTTTTTTTTTTTAAATCATCTTACAGGAAACCAAATACATACAACAGAGAAATGCCAACAGTTCTAACTGCTAACAACACCTACTATGAGACATACTCTGGACTGCTATTTAATTTACACCATTTTTAGTATAAATCCTAATCATTTAATTATAAAGACAATCAATAAGAACACTGAGCCTGAGTGGGAATGCAGTTTGGTGCAGCCATTGTGGAAAACAGCATGGGGATTCCTCAAAAGACTGAAAACAGACTTACTATATGACCCAGCAATCCCACTCCTGGACATATATACAGAGGGAACCCTACTTCAAAAGGACACCTGCACCTCAATGTTCATAGCAGCACTATTTACAATAGCCAAGACATGGAAACAGCCTAAATATCCATCAACAGATGTGGTATATTTATACAATGGAATACTAATCAGCCATAAAAAATGATAAAATAATGCCATTTGCAGCAACATGGATGGCCCTGGAGAATGTCATTCTAAATGAAGTAAGCCAGAAAAAGAAAGAAAAATACCATATGATATCACTCATAGATGGAGTCTAAAAAAAAAAAAAGACAAATGAACTTACATATAAAACAGAAACAGACTCACAGTCGTTGAATATAGACTTGTGGTTGCCAGTGGGGAGGAGGGTGGGAAGGGATAAACTGGGAGTTTGAGATTTGCAGATACTGACTGGTATATATAAAATAGATAAACAAGTTTATACCATATAGCACAGGGAAATATATTCAATATCTTGTAGTAGCTTATGGTGAAAAAGAATATGAAAATGAATATATGTATATTCATGTATGACTGAAGCATTGTGCTGTACACCAGAAATTGACACATTGTAAACCAACTATACCTCAATAAAAAATAAAATAAAATTTAAAAAAAGAACACTGACCCTGAATCTTATGTAATTACTTATCCAGTTTATTTCTAAATGTTGTTAAATTTATATTATTGAAAAAATCCTGATTCACAGAGATAAGTTATAGTACATGTGTAATAGATTTAAAATAAAAAAAAAGTTCACACTGACAATCTCAAATTACTTTTTAGGTTAAAAAGAGATGGCAGAATAAACTTTCAGGTGAGCTGAAAGTCGAATTAACACATCAAGTGTGTTATAAACAGCACATTTGAGTGTGGTTTGGGGGGGGTTGTAATTCTTAAAAGAAATTAAAAATATATTTTAAAAGAAGTTCAAACCATACGACTATATAACACCAAAACACCTTCAAACACAACTTAAAACTACAAATCTTTATGAACTACTTTTTTTCCTTTTTTTTCTTTTTTACAATGAGGAAATCAGGGCCAAGAAAGACCAGATTTGTCCAAATCCCACAGAGGGATTTAGTGACAGGGTGAGATTAGGACCAATTTCTGACAACACATCCAGGCCACTTTTCATGTTTCACATTTCAGAGAGAGAACACTTGGAAGAGATTTTTTTTATGGAAAGTGGCTCCTCCAGGGTCCTCAGTGAACTAGTGAGAAGGAAAAAAATGGAGCCTGATTTTGTGTGTCACAAACTGGACTTCTCATCGACCAACATTCTTTGTCAGCTCATATGAGTCTCCTGAAATTGACAAATAATGGTCTTGGGCAATAGCAAAGTGAAGACACAACACTGATTGGTGAATTTGCAAATAATTTTTCTTTGCTGTAAGACATTCACCTTTTCCTTGTTTTTTAGATACATTCATGGAGCCTGCTCCATCTGTAGGTCTGTAAATTGTCCCCTCTTCCCCTCCCCTGGCTGCATAGCCCCTTATACATAGGGGTGTGTGTGTGTGTGTGTGCGCGCGTGCGTGCAATGGAAGGGCTGAAAGCAGTCATAATTCCTGTCCCTATGGCAAGGTCATTCGTGTGACTTTTTTGTAAGCAGAAAGAGTAATGTTTTGGGAATCTGGGATTGGGGTATAAATCCAAGTTTCCTTGGTGTGACACTCTAGGTGGCAGAGCATGGCTTCTGAATGGCCACACAGCTGATGTGGACCCCAAGAGTGTAAAAAGCCCATTTTGTAGTATGTCTCTGATTGTCAGTCTCCTTCAAAGCATCTCATTGTTATAGGAACTTTTCTATTGCCGACGTGGTGGTGTTTTTTGTCCTTTGCTTTTATATATGTGCTTTATATATATAAAGATTACATATGTGCATGGATGTATATAAATAACATTGGGTTGTGCCCACACTTCCCAAGATGAATTATCTTTCTCCACCATTCACTTCCAGAATAAAAGGTTTATGACACATTCGAACTGTTTCTATTAGGAGGACAAAGGAATGTGAGGTGGCTATAAATACCAGATACTGACACTAGTTCAGACCTCTGTTAGTTGATGTTAGAGATGATTATTAACAGAGTGTACTGTATTATAAATAGCATAGACTTCCCAAAATAGACACCTTGTTCTGCTATTGGGAGGTCCCTAATGGTCACCTACCAGGTGAGCTAATCAAGGGAAGAAACTCTCAACCAATGAGGAAGGACTAAATTAGATTATGGTACATCACCCAGTGGGAAACAGTTCTGTTCAAAAAGAACATTAAAAGAGACTGGTTAAATTTATTTCTAGGTGTTTTGTTGTTTTTGATGTAATGGAAATGCCTCTACCAGTTATAAAATTCTGGTTTTTGAAGTGAAAAAAAAAGTGAATGAAGGGACACAAATGGCAAAATATACTTCTTTTTATGGGTGAGTTGTATTCCATTATATATATATATATATATATATGCTGCATCTCCATTATCTATTCAACTATTGATGTGCACTTAGGATGCTTCCATATCTTGGCAATTATAAATAATGTTGCGGTTAATAGCAGGGTGTATGTATCTTTTTGAGTTAATTCTTATTTTGTGCTTGGCTTTATTCCTTTGAAAACTATGTAAGTTTAAAAAGCTGAAGCTGTAAGCATTCTTAGAAACAATGAACAGTACATATATGTAAATTTTAAAATATATGTGCAGTAAAAAAAAAAAAAGACCTACCAAGCCATAAAAGACATAGAAGAAATTTAAAAGACATATTACTAAATGAAGGACCCAGTCTGAAAAGGCTGCAAACTGTGATTCCAACCAAATAACATTCTGGAAAAGGCACAGCTACACAAACAATAAAAAGATCGTGGTTTCCAGGGGTTTGGAGAGAGGGAGGGAGGGGGGAATGAATAAATGGAGCACAAGGGATTTTTAGGGCAATGAAATTATTCTGTATGATACTATAGCGGCTACATATCATTACGCATTTGTCAAAACCCACAGAATGTACAACATCAAGAGTGAACCCTAATGTAAACTATGGTCTTTGTTTGATAATAATGTGCCCATATTGGTTCATCAGTTTACAAAATGTGCCACACTGATGAGGGATGTTGAGAGTAGGGGAGTATATATGTGTGAGGGGGGAGGGCTCTGTGTGAACTCTCTGTATTTTCTGCTCAATCCTGTTGTGAACCTGAAACTGCTCTAAAAGAATAAGGTCTATTAAAAAAAAAAAGAACATTAAAAGACATTGGAAAGTGTGCGTGATATAGCACTAAGTGATAAAGGTTACTAAATAATGCAAAGTATGATCTCTTTTCATTGTTGTTTTAAAATTGTTTAGAAAAGTGATTGGAAAGGTAGGCTTTAAAATTCTTGATGTTTCTCTGTGAGTGGTAGATTACAGAAATTTTTTTCCTCTATAATTTTCTGTATTTTTCTCCCTAATTTCCTGCAGTAACCATAATTTTACAACCAGAAAAAGATTAATAAAAGAAAAGTGGTTTGACATTAAGATTACAGCTCTATCTCATTTTCTCTCAACCTCTCTTAATAGAACACCAAGCTCTCAGAGCCCACTCAAATCAGCAACCAGGGAATAGGGCCCTTTCAGGGTGCAAATTGCACTCGCCCTTCCGTGTCCACAAGTTCTGCACCTGCAGATACCAAAGGCTGACTATGGGACTTGAGCATCCTCAGATTTTGGTATCCACTGGGATCCTGGAACCAACCCTCCTGGGGATACCAAGGGATGACTGTACACACAGAAAAGGCAGATGACAAACTGCCATCTTAGAATTTAGCTAATTTGGCTTAAGTGTAAGAATTTTTGTTTTCCAGGTTCACTTCCACTTCCAGTCATCAAGCTTGGAGCCAGCCCTGAAGGAATTACTTTAGTTTCTTCAAGGCTGTTCGCTTACTCTCCCCACAGGCTGAGGTTGAGCTGTGTTTTTCTCCCTCCCCAGGATATGTGAAGGGCCAAGGTCATTTGAGCTTTGGGTACCAGGCACTCCCTTCTGATTTAGAAGGCAGCTGTTCTGCCCCATCCATCTGGTCACCTACATGAGACGTTCCCAGGTTGTGCCCCCGGGAGCCCCTGAGCAGGTGTCCTCCTCTGCCCGGCTCTGCAGATAAGCAGGCCTGGCTGTGGATCCTGACTCTGCTGGTTATTAGCGGTGGCAGCTCAGGTGAGCTGTTCAGCCTCCCCAAGCCTCAGTTCCTCGTTTGAAGAAAGGGGATCCTTAAACCTACTCTGAGGGCAGAGGAAGTGCACCTCAGGAGCTTTGCTCAGTGCAGGTAACAGGCACTCAGTCCATCCACAGCAGCTGCTGTTTTTCACAATGCTGCTGCCGCTGCTTCTCGGTTCTTCCTTCCGGAACTCGATCTTTCTCTAAAGGCTCCTCCATCTCTTCACATCCACCACACCATGTGAGAGCATCTTCATGAACTCAGCACTGCAAAATCCCATGTTTACTCTCCTGGCTCCTCTTGGGCAGCTCACCTCTAACTTTTGGTGACTTTAGAAATAAGGGCTCCCAGGACAGAAAGAGGCCAGAAGCAAATAAAGGAACCCTCAGGGTACAGCAGCCGGCAGGTCTGAGATGCCCCTTGTTGTTTGTATGAAAAGTGCTAATGCCTCAGCTATTCAGCGGCAAGGGGAAGGAGGTGCTGCCTTACGGGGTGGGGGTGGGGGGGGGGGCAGAAGGAGACGTTCACATTTGAAAGGCAAGCTACCATCCTCAGATAAAGTACGTCATGCAAGTCTGAAGGCTTGTGATTTATCATAATATTTTTCTAAGACTTCAAGGCCTCTGATGTTAATTCTAGGACTGTAAACCATGCCATAAGCGATCTAAAATGAGGGAGAGATTTTTTTTTTCCACTCTAGAAATAGCTGTCAAACAGACAGATTCCACCCATCGCTCACTCGCATGCTGCCAACGGAGCACCATGTCTCATCATTACCCAGGAATAATAAAGGGATCATTACCCGAGAATAATAAAGGGATGCAGAGAGAGAAGGAAGGACCCGCATTAACCAAGTACCTATGCTGTGTCAGGTACTTAACCCAACAAAATGTCCCTGCAGGTGCACAAAACTCTCTCGTTATGGGCTGGGTTATGTATCCCCTGAAATTCATCTGTTGAAGCCCTAACTCCCAGGATTGCAGAATGTGACTATACCTGGAGAAAGGGCCTTTAAAGAGGTAATTAAGATGAAACGAAGTCTTATGGGTGGGTCCTAAGCCAACGTGACTGGTGTCCTTGTAAGAAGAGATTAGGACGCAGCCATGCAGGAGCACAGAGGAAAGAGCATGTGAGGACACAGAGCGAAGTGGCCATCTGCAAGCCAGGGAGTCCTCAGGAGAACCCAGAGCTGCTGAGATCTTGACCTTGGACTTCTAGGCTCCAGAACTCTGAGAAAATAAAACTGCTGTATTTTGTTATAGCAACCCAAGCGACCCGATACACCCGATGCAGGTGTTATTCTCATTTTACACGTGGGAAAGCAGGTGTACAGAAGTACCCTGGCCGGGATCACGCGGCTGATAAGTGGCAGAGTCTGTCCTCAAACCAGATCTGTTTGACTCCAAAGCCTGGTCTCTGCCTTTGCTCCAGCCTGTGTTCCTGGGTTTGAATCCTAGCTCTGTGGCTTTGAGCAAGTTGCTTCACTTCACTGTGTCTGAGTTTCAACATCTGTAAAACTGAGCCACAGAAATCTCCACTTGTATGCTTGCAGAGGGGATGAAAGAATTCAAAATTGAGTTATATATGTATGTGAAATAATCAGCAAGGTATATATTGGTCTCTGCACCTGGTTCCTGCTAATATTTGCTCTTTGATCCAATGATTTGGTTCCTGACACAAGGCTGCCAAAACCCTTGTAAGTTCTTGAGTATTTAGAGTGTCTGACACAGAGCTTCCACATCCCTTGGAATTTCCTGAGTGACAGGAGCGTCTTTTGTTCTAAAGAGGCAACTCTTGGTGGGCTCCTGGATGGGGGCTGGTCACCGGCAAAACTAAGCCACGATTAGAAGCTTGGAACTTTCAGCTCTACCTCCCATCCTCTGGAGAGGAGAGAGGGGCCAGAGGAGAAGTGAATAATAGTCAATTATGCCTACGTGACAAAGCTTCCATAAATCCCCAAAGTCTGGGGTTTGGAAAACTTCCAGGCTGGTGAACAAAACACATCCAGGTGTTGGAAGATGGCACGCCCCTAACTCCACAGGGGCAGAAGCTCCTGTGTTCGAGACCCTTCTGGACCTCACCCTATGGATCTTTTAATTTGGCTGTTCCTTCGTATCCTTTAATAGCCTTTGTAATAGACCAGAAATCTAGTACATAAATTGTTTTCCTGAGTTCTGTGAGCTGTTCTAGCAAATTAATTGAATCTAAATAGTGTCAGAGGATTGATTGATTCTGACTGACAGCCAGTTGGTCAGAAGCACAGGTGACAACCTGGACTTGCACCTGGTGTCTGGAGTTGGTGCAGTCTTGGGGGACTGAGCCCTTAACCTGTAGAATCCGACACTAACTCCAGATAGATAGTGTCAGAACTGAATTGAATTGTAGGACATACAGCTGGTGTCACAGAACTAGTCAGTGTCAGAGAAAACCCTACACATACCTAGTGTCAGAAGTACTGTGAGATAGAATAAAGAAAAAACAGCATTTTTCCTAGACAATGAAAAACACTTAGTACTAAACACATGGTAAGTACCCAAGAAATAATAGCTAATATTATTGTTATTTTTATTATTTTCAGCATTATTATTACTAAGGATCCTTAATAATCTGGTCCAAATTTCTCATTTTACCAAATCAGTAAAGTGAGGTCCAAAGAAGAGAAATGTCTTAGAAGGTCACAAACCAGGTAACTGGGATTGAGTCTAATGTTCTATCCTTGTTTTGGTGAGGTTCAAAGAAGCAAATGTTCAGATGCAGGGTTTAGTTTCCAGTGGATTTTAAAATGCGGGGAGGGTAACAGCTCAGTGGTAGAGTGGTGCTTAGCATGCATGAGGTTCTGGGTTCAATCCCCAGTACCTCCATTAAAAAAAAAGAAGTAAAATAAAGTAAGAGGGTGGAGTGCAGGGGATTAAAGGCAATCAGGAGGCTGTGATGGGAATTGGGAGACTGTGATCCTGGACCTCGTGTTCTCATCTATAAACAGAAATTCCTCCCCCCCACCCCACCCAGGCCCCTGGGCACCACTGTGAGGCCACAAACACTAATATGTGTAAGACACTGTGGCATGGGATTCAGCACAAAAAAGAGCAACTCCTGACAACCCTTGTGAGCCAAAAGGCAGAACAGAAGATACACTTTAAAGTCTAAAAATTAAGATTTGGGAAAGTTCTAAAGAGATTAAGATCAAAAAGTTCCCATGGAAAAGCAATTGATGGGCATGGATATTAATAGATCTTTAGGAGGTTGCTGAAAATAGGGCAGAGCCAACGAGTCATGTGGAATCTTTCATATAACTGTGCAGTTAGGAACCACCACAGGGTCGCAGGCAGGAGAGGCAGCCCCTGCCTAAGAGCAAAAGGGACAAGAGAAGCCAGTGGTCACGGGGCTCCCGGACCAAAGAGGCCTGGAGCTTTCTGCACAAGCGTCCAGACATTCGGTCAACAAGTATTTATTTACCCCAAACATTCTAGGTGTTCTACTTTTTGCTTGGCACTGGGGATAAAATGAGCTAAATCAGACAAAGCCCCTGCCCTCGTGGGCTGCAGTCAGGCAGGGCAGGGAGACGCAGGTCAGAAAACCACCCAGATGGAGGGCGAGCTACAAACTGAGGTACCTCTTATGGAGAAGCGAGCCTGAGGCTCCAAGACCACGGGACAAAGCAGTTTTTGGCTGGGGCCTGAGAAGCCTTCACTGAGATAAGGGCTCTTGAGCTGAGAACTGAAGGATCAGCAGCAACTCATGAGGCAAAGAGGGAGAGGGAGATGGGGAGAGTGTTCCAGACCGCGGGAGATGCGTGTGCAAAGCCCCCAGGGCGGGAGGGCAGGCGGGATTCAAGGAACTGAAAGAAAGCAAGAGTGGCTGGAGTGCAGAGAACGTGGCAGAGTGGAGTGAACTGAGACTGAGAAAGTAGGCCAGACCCCGGGGACCTGAGAACCAGACCCCGGGGACCTGAGAACCAGACGGTGGGGCTTTGTCAACGGGGTTAAGGAGTTTAGTCCCCAGCAGCATGGGAAAGTCACTGAAGGGCTGGAATCAATAGACCACAAGGTCACACTCATGTTTGTAAAGATGATTCTGACTGTTGTGTGGAGAATGGACTGGTGGGGCTGGGCTGCCCACAGGCTGCTGGCTAGGGGGCTTCTGAGGTAGTTCAGGGGCCTGATGACGGTACCTTGGATGAGGACGTGCTGGTGAGTATGGACACAAATGCACAGAATGAGCGATTTCGTGTGTAAAACCCCCAAACACAGTGAAGGGCTGGGATGTGGGGGAGGCAGGGAGAGGTGCATCAAAGGTGAATCCCACGTTTCTGGCTTGTACCACTACACAGAGATGCGAACACTGAGATGGGAGCCCTGGAAGAGGTCTGAGAATCACATCGTCTGCTGTTACATGACATCCACGAGGAGATGCCGGCAGGAGGCACTGACGTTTGCTGAATACTCACTCTGTGTCAACTACTCCAGGAAGCCCTGGAGATTAAATAATTAGGTAAACAGACTCCCTGCCCTCAAATAGCCCCCTTTTCAGGCTTGTCTGCACACTGGAGTCACCTGGGGGTCTGATAGCTACCAGTGCTTGGATCCCACCCAGGGAGTCTCAGTTTATTGGGCACCAGGGTGTTTAGGAGTGGTCCCCCCTGGCAATTCCATCGTGCAGTCAGGGTTGTGAACCACTGCTCTGGAGCCCGGAAGACCCAGCACGGCCTGCGTCTTATCACATAGGAAGGGGGAGTAGCAAAATGACTCAGGATCTTAAACCTTAAGGATTCAGAACAGAAACACTAAAGCACGTGGTGTAATAGGGATAAAGTTATTTGGATATTGAACCAATATATCTTCATCCTTCATAATTCCTGGTTCCTAGCTGTTCCCTGGCTCCCTTATGAAGAACTGAGCCTGGCTGTCTCAGATCATAGAGCTTCTTCCACGACACACAGGAACACCTCTCATGCCTACGGGGGGATGAAAGATGGATGACAGAGGATCCTTTCTCTAAGAGAGCTGATGCTCTAATGGAAGATGTAAGTTGAATATAACATAAGGCAGGGTGCGGTCCATGCCAATGATCAAGGAACAAAATAAATGCTAAGGAATATCGAAAAGCAAGAGACTTCTTGTGTTGGACTCCACTTTCCAAGTCACTACAATGGACCACTGAGACTTTCACTCCTGGAACTGAGCTCACTGTGCCCTTGAACTCACTCTGAAAGCACACATTCCTCAATTTTCCTGGAAAGAAAAAAAAAACCTGACAGCTGGGCTGAAAAGAAGTTGCACATGCCAGACAAACACCATGTCAAGGTTGATGCCAGCTGCCCGTATCACGCCCGCTCCAGGAGCAGCGCCCAGCACTTCTCAGAACATTCCTGCTCATCTTGGCTGGAAGCTGATGGGAAGGGAGGTGCCGGTTTTCATTAGGCCTGTTTGCAAAGGAGAGAAATGATGCCTCTGGGAGATATGAAAAGGTGGTGTTAGTAGTTAGAGAAGTGGGGGCAGCGGGCAGATAGGTGGAGGAGAGGCAGGATGGTCTGGGAGATGGCAGTGTGCCCGCCTCCAACTTTACTTCCTTTAAATGAGTGCCAGCAAGAAACCAGTTAGAACCCGACAGACCCAATGTTCATTATATCATAATGAACATTGCAGTTTAGGCTCCCCCACGGATTTTTCTGTGCACACCGTGGGTAAGGACATGCGCAAAAGGGGCCAAACGGGACTGAACGTGCCAAGGACAAGAGCTGTCAATCACTCAAAAGAGCTGTCAGTCAATCAGAAGACCATCTCTAAGGGAGGGTATCAGAAAAAGGGGAGACAAAACCCGCCGCTTTCCTCCCTTGGACCAGCCCGCCTCCCATTCTTGAAGTGTATTTTTCCTTTTCTCAATAAATCTTTTCAAATCTTTCGCTAGACAACACACAGTCTCCCGACTGTGAACTTCTCTTTCGAGTATGACAAAACCCGGGGTCTTTTTGGGGTAACAGTGGGAGCAGCAGGGACCCAGGAAAAATAAGCCTGAACTTCAACCTCCAACAGAACTGCTGTTCCCCACCCTCTGCTCTAAATCCACACTGTAAGCTTAGTGCCTCGTGTTCCCTGAGTTCTTCCTAATGCCCCCACCTGATTATAAGCAGAGCAACACCCTCAGTTGAACCCTCATCTTGCTGGACTGTACTTTCTACCTTAGGATGGAGAGCCAGCTGACGGACAGAAAACTCTATAGCCCCACCATGCTCCAGAAGTGACCATAGATAAAATCAAACCAACACTCAGCTCGCATCACCAGCCACGGCTACTGTCCTGAGGACACTAGTAAGGAGGATCAGAGAGAGTCCCTGACCTCAAGGGCTTCAGTGTAAGATTAAAGGAGTTAAGATTTTTATCCCTTCGTCAGCGTGAAGTCACTTGGGGTTTCTGAGTGATAGGATGCAGGTACTTTAGTGCGATTACCCTGGCAGCATCGGACCCGAGTGGCTTGGCCTGGCTTGCTGCTAAACAAAGGGAGGCTCCTGACAAGAATCAAACCCTCAGAAGCCCACATGTTATTAAGTATCCCAGAGATGCACTAGAACATTCTCTGAGTCAGTGCATGTTATGATATTTAAGTCAACAAGGACACCTGCTCATTGCTACAGGAAGCAGACCTCCTGGACCCTCCTGCCACAGCAGCCCAGGCCACTGCGCCCAGCCATGGCCGCATGGGAACAGCTGTCCCTTCCCAGGCAGGCCCCTGTTTCCAGGCAACCATTCCAGACAGATGGATGTCACTTTTTCCTAAAGCTTTCCAGCGAAAGGGATTCCCCAGTGCCCTCGAAGATCTTTTAGGCACGACAAGGACTTCCTTGTGTCCCTCCCCCCCTCTCATGCCACAATCAGCCTCCTCCCTCACCACAGAGCAGAGCTGACACTTTCCTGCTGCATAGACACCTGGGATGGATAAGGAGCTTGGGTTAGTTCATTTCTTTATTGCCCCAGCAACCAGGTGTAGACCCTTAAACGTCATTAAGGTTTTTATTAAATTACTCCAACAGTTCAACAAACAGTAATAATAAATCTATGACTTTCCAGGTATTGTACCACACGTGGTGGTACACATAAAAAACCAAACCAGACCCAGTCTCTGTCCTCAAGGAATGATCATAGACCAGAAGGTGCTTGATATTACTCACAAATAGCCATAATGAGGGACAGAATATGGCTGAATGGGAAAGAATCCAAGAGAACCAGCTGAGGGAAGCAGCACAGGCAGAGGGGACGCCAAAGGGGCTTCTTCCATAGGGAAAGGTTGGGGACAGCAGATTCTGACAAAACACAGGAAAAAAAAACCCTTGCAAATCTAATTATGTAAAAATTAAGCAAGAGGAAGAAAAATCAACCTCTCCCAAATGAACAGAAGAAGAAACACAGGTGTTGGTGCAGCCCACCACGGCAGGCTCCGGGCTCCCGGGGACTCCTGCAGGGAGTGACAGCCGAGCCCCCCTGCCGCCCCCACCACCCAAGGCCGCATGCAGGTGGGCCAGAAATACACGGCCTCTGCCAGCGAGGAGGCAGTTCCAGCAGGCAGCAGCCTGAGGACATCGAACTCAGGGCCACCTGAAATCTCACTTGCTCCCCCTCGCAGTACTTGGCGGGTTCGACACGGTGGGGTCCTGGCTGGAACAGGGCCGAGTCAGCCTCTCCAAGCCTCACAAGCTCCCCACTGGCCTGGAGATCGCGGGGAGTACCCCCTGTGATCCCTTCCTCACGTCCACCCACAGATGTCAACACCAAAGAACACTGACCACTTCCATGGCACTTTCAAAGTGCCCTTTGTGCTTTTACAAACATCTCTGGTTCTCACACATCCCTGAGGGGGCAGGCATGCTGAGGTTTTTCTTGCTGATAAAGGTTCTGTTGTACTGTTTCCCGCTGAGCCTAGTATCTCTCTGCAAGCACATTCCTTTCTAACCATTTCTCCACCTTTGGCTTCAGCACATCTCCATTGTCCACCTCCCCGCGGTGAGGAGGCCAGTGGTTATTTTGCCCTAAAGGGACTTTCTATCCATGGCGGGGGGGTGGGGGGTGGGGTGGGGGGGCACACCTGGAGAGTTAAAATAACAATGATGGGACATCAGGAGTCAGGGTTTGTGTGATTATCAAATAAATGCACAGACATAGTGCAAAGTCAGCTCACAGGACAGAAATCACTGGTCTGGACCAAGCATGAAGCTACAAAGTACCAGAGGGGCTTGAAAGATGTCTGATACTTAATAGAAATCTTTTTTTTTTTAAATTTGATACAGTTGATTCCCATCATTCGTGATAGTTATCCTCTATAATGTCTCCACAAACACAGAACGCTGAATTAGTGACTACCAAACCATTGCTCCCAGGGGAAGTAAAAGGTCAGGTCCCTTGGAGCCTCTGGTCAAAACAATGGAGCAGCCTCACATATGTTTTGCTGAATTTCCTCTTCCTTTTTTGGATGTACCATATTGTTGATTCATTAACTCACTGAACTCAGAATCAGCAGCACCATGACGCCCGGCTGAAGGACACTCATCTAGCTGATGTATTTTCCCCATAGGGCACATCACAGTCTTCTTGCTCTTAGGAACACTAGACAGCCCTCCAGCGCTATGCTTAGGGGCATTTTAAACAGTGAAATCAGCAACAAAAAGCACCAAAATGCACAAAAGTGGCATTAAGTAGACACAGAAAGGATGCTTGCTGACAGTACGAGAGATGAAATAAGGAGGCAGAACATTATTACCCTGTTGGATCTCAGCTGGGAACGTACAAGTCGGGCGACTAAAATTCTCTGCCCTTCTGCTTCTGCACATGACGGTGAATGGCAGTGAAAGTACCAGGAGTATAGTATTGACTAGACTTACAAGTAAACATCTGTGGGGAGGCGAACTGGCAAATACAGAATCCGTGAGTAATGAGGATCCCCTAGAAGGGATGTAAGCACTCAGCCCTTTTGTGGGACTGAATTTAACTGCAAACAGAGGCAAGGCTCTCCAGTGGAGAAAATGATTGAGGCTGATGAACTGAGGGTGAGAAGGTGGTTCTGCGTCCTGGAGTGATGGGAGGGGAAACGGCCAGCAAGGCAGGTGTGGTCAGAGCGGGGAGGGCTGTGAATATTAGGATAAGGAATAACAACTTTACCCAGCAGAGCACAGAGAACCTGGCAAGTGTAGGACTGGAAAAGAACAGAAATTCAGAGCCTTGAAGGATGGGTCAGAGAAGAAGTTATGGGTAGAGAGGTCGGGTCAAGTCAGCACCGGGACACCCCTGGGTCCCCAGGATGGTGATGAGAGGCTGGTTGAAAGGGAGTGAAAGGAGGAAATAGCTATGTGGTGTAAGTTACACCCCAAGTCTCAGTGTCCATCCAAAAAGAACAAGCTAGGATGCAGGCAGGCCAAATGCCCCAAGGGCAGGTGTCCCCAGTCCCATCCTCCAGCTCCCTCCCATCCCTCCCCATCACACATCATGGCTGTTTACCGGCCTGTCTTGTTTACTGACATTCAGTAAAGCCCTTGATGTGTCCAGACATTTGCACATGATAACTGGTAATGTGCTTAGTCCTCACAACAGAGGTGGGCGTTACTCATTCAGCTCATTTACAGATAGGAAACGGAAAAGGTCAGCGCAGCTCTTGAAACTCTGAGCTGATGGTCTAATGCCGCACACCTGGCAGCTCTCGCTTGCTCAAAGCTAAATCCCAGTGGCTTAGAACCGAGCTGGGGCATCCAAGTGACTCCAGAAATGTAAGTGGAATGACTTTCCTCTCTGACCTTCCAGGCAGCTCCACAGCGCCCCACCTACGCTCAGAAGGACTTCACATTTGGTTAATGCTCTGCTGTGGCCCCCTTGAAATTCTTAATTTTCAAACAAGGGAACCAAGTCTTCCTTTTGCTCTGGGCCCCTCAAATTCCATAGCCAGTCTGGCTCCTGACTCCCCAGTCTCCTCTCCCACAAGTCTGCAAGCAGCCACAGCTTTGTTGAAAACTTTCCATCCTAAATTAACGCGTACACTTCTATTCTGGTCATGGAGCCAACTAACGCGTGTAACTTAATCACACTGTTGTTTGCTCCATCTGGCTGTAAACCACGTAAACCCCATCCTCGCGGGAGCTTTCGCTGCCGGCTGGGGAATTAACAACACACGTCAAGCTCGTTACCTGACTCTCTCAGGGTTCGGCTCGATTTCTGCTCTCAGAATTTCTAACCCTGGGCAGGCTGCATTTCAGCCTCGAGAGATGCCCTCCCTTGAACTCCTGAATGTGAGCACCTACACTTAAAGTCCCCACAGATCAGAAAGAAAGGCCAAAGAAACTCTAAGCGTATATTTTTGCTATCTCTCCTCACAAGGTGTATGACAAGGCTTATAACCTGAAATTTCTTTCCAGAAAGTGTTTCCAAAAGCATAAGAAGAATGCATCCTTTTCTCCTCCCCAGTTTAATTTGGATATTAAAATGAAATTAAAAGCAACAAACAGCTAACAGTGCCTGAGCTTTAGTTTATTCATCAAACAAATGGGCTGAGCAACTCATCTAAATTTAATACCACGGCCAACAGAACAGGAGTTGGCTGTTAGCCATGAGAATTGTGAGACACAAAGGTCTAGCACTGTTCAGAGACATTGCAGGATCCAAAGGAAGAAAGTGGGTGGGAGAGGTTGGAGGGGTGGGGTGGTCAGGACACCCTGGTTCTGCTACTAGTTACCTCTTGGAGTTGGGTTTGTATCTCTTCACTCGCTGGGTCTTGGTTTCCTCCTCTGAAAAACACTGACGTAAAAATATTTGGTGACAGTACAATTACTTAATAAGACCATGGATCCAAAAAACACTTTGTGAAACCTTAAAGTTTTATTCTAAAATACAAGCTGCTACTGGGACCAGATCTTGCTCATGGGCCTTCAGAAAGTCCATATTTGATTCGAGCAGGTCCCAGGGCAGCTGCCAGGACCCTGAAAGGGTTTCCAGAAACCCAGGCTCCAGGGAGGCAAGATCAGAACGCAATGGAAAGAATTTCTCCTCCCCTGGCCTGCCAGCCCTCGGCCTCCTAAAGCGATCAGATGCTGGATTTGGAAACAGCCAACCCGCTAGAATTCTTCACACTTCTAATTACTTCATAATTTGTACACATTTTGGCAGTCGCTTCAAGGCTGTTTTATTAATTCACAGATTTTCACTATTTTTGCTTCTCCTTCTCTTGCCAATTAGCTGAGCTAGCTGCAGCTTGGCATCTGGGGAGAGCTACAATGGGAACCAGCCCTCCCCCTCCCCAGGCCCCACCCCCAGGAACCGATACCTCAAAGTGAGAGTCACAAGTCACCATGGGGGACAGACGGGTGGGGGTGGCCTGGTGGGAGCTCATTCCCCGGTGACTACACCTGCGCTTTGAGAGAATAACCCGTAGCACGTCCCCCACCGTCTGATGCTGACACCTCGCATGCTCCGAGGCCCTGCGGCTCACACTCAGAACCCAGCACCTCAGGAGGATGCTGCGGTCCCCGGACTCGTTTCACTGACCTCACAGAGATGCTTCCATCAGGCCCCCCAAAATTGGGAGAGAGCACCCTCTGCGGCCAGGTCTCTGGAGCGGCCTGGCAACACTATCCAGACTCACAGCCAAGTGAGACCCTGCCCTCGGCATCGTTCCTGGGCAGGCGGGACTGGGCGAGGGATCTCGCCCAAGTCCTGGCACTCGCGGGCCTCACGTCACCTTTAGAGAACAGGGATGATGACACTCCCTGTCCTCCTTGTCCGGCTGCTGCGAGGAAGAGGGCTGGATGCTGTCGGCGCAGAACACAGGCAAAGGGCCATTACAACCGGACAGCACTGGTTCAGGGACCATTGCAACCAGGCATTGGTTCAAGGAGCTATCATAGTCAGATAGCTTTGCTTTGAATGCATCCTAGTGGTGGGGTGTTTGAGCTCCGTTTTCAAATCAGAAGGATCTCAAGGCTGGGTCTTGGAAGAAGGAAATGTGGCTGAAACCTCTCCTTCCTCCAGACCCCAGGCCAATTCTGAAGCTGGTGGCAAGGAGCAGGAAGGAATGTTCTCGAAGGAAGTGCCCGTGGCCTCATCGGGCCATTGCTGTCCGTTGTACCCTCCTCGGATGACTTCTGTCAGTTTTTTGCTTCTAGAACCTCCACCCAGAGTCCAGGCAGGATCCAGCTGAGGAAACACACCAGGAGCTAAAATGCAAGCCACTTGGCCAAGACTAGAGCGGGGAGGACTTCACCCTCCAGTCCCTCCCGTAGGTGAAGGACATAATGAAAACACCCACTTGCTTTGCAGATTGTTGCGGGGCTGGGGAGAGCACAGAGGGGCTTCCTTAAATTATACCTAAGTGATGAATGACATCACACACCGATTGACGTCAGCAAAGCGCCACTTGGGCCCGGGGTCGGGGATACCAATGAAGCCTTTTTCTGAGCATCACGAAGACCTGGGGGCACGAGTGACACCAGGGCCCGAGGCTGTGACTTACTCTGAGGATGTGCAATGAAGCTCATTTGTTAGAGCCTCCTGTGATCTCCAGGAAGTCAGACAGGTCTTGTCTGGCCTCAGGTTTAACCCCAGGGAGGAGGGCAAAGACAGGGGGGAAAAGGAGATAAAGACAAAGGGGAGGGGAAGGAGGAAAAGAAAGAGGAAAGACAGTTTCCCGTGGTAGGACAGTATGGGGGCGAATAGGCCACCATGAATGGCCTTGATGACCACACGTGCTAAAGGCCACCCACCCCTTTAGACATCCTAGAATCCTCCCAGCCTCTGGTGAGGTGCTTGGTAGAGGGCCATGGGACACAGACCCCCTAGTCCTTCCTGTGGCTTAATATGCAAGGACAGCGGGCACCATGAAGCCAATCCATCCACCAAGGCTGGTTCAAGTCCGCCTCTCCCAAGAGGCCTTCCCTGACCGTTTGGTCCACAGCGTTCCTTCCCTCTGCTGACCTCACATTCGGATGCGGACTTACCAGGCGTGATGGTTAACTTCATATGTTAACTTGGCTGGGCCAAGGTGCCCAGATATTAGGTCAATCACTATTCTGGAAGTTTCTGGGAGGGTGTATTTGGATGAGATTTATATTTAAATCAGTGGACTCGGAGTAAGGCAGATTGCCCTCTACGCTATGAGCGGGTCTCATCCAATGGAACAAAATGCTGACCTCTCACGAGCAAGAGGGAATTCTGCCGGCAGACGGCAACCACACGCTTCCTGGGTCTCCAGCCTGCCGGCCCACCCTGCAGATTTTGGACTTGCCAACCCCCACAATCAAGTTAGCCAGTTCCTTAAAATAAATTTCTTCATATATATTTTTCTCTCTCTCTAAATATATACACATATATATGAAATCTCTTTATGTATATAGACACATACATCCTGTTGGTTCTGTCTCTCTGGAGAATCCTGACTGTCACACCAGAAAACTAACAAAGCTTAAGCCAAGGGCTCCTCACTTGCAAGGGCCCCTTTCTGAGTCCGGGGAGGGTGCCTGGCAGTTCATCTCTCTCCTTTTTAAGAAGGCCTCCAATGTGGCAGAAGCTGCAGGCCTTACGGGCCCTGGATCCAGCCTGGCCTTTGATGTGGGCGTTAGCTGCCTCATGTCCACCCTGGTGTCCGTGCCTGACACTGTCTCAGCGACACGAGCAGGCCTGCCCTCTCCATTTCAAGTGGAAGTTTTGCGATCACGATGAAGGGACATTTCTGCTCCTTGGCCTCCTCTGCTGCCTGTGTCACAGCCCTGGCACCTGCCAAGCACCAGATGCACATCTGTTCACAGGATGTTGGATCTTGACTCTTGTGGGTCCATGGAGGGAGGAGCTCCACAGGGGCTCTCAAAGGACGACGGTGGGGGCCCAGGAAAGGAGAAGGATCAGAGGTGAGGGCAAAGGGAGGAAGGAGACAAATCTCACCACATTTCACACCCAGCACATTTGTTCTCCCAGGACTCCCATCACCCAAGGCTTGGTCTCCCGAGGTCAGGGAGGCCAGCCCTCCGCGACGCAGACCATGCATTTCCAGGGCCAGGCTTGGTTCCTCCTGACCTGCACTCCCTCCGTGCCTCCCCTGTGCCCCGAGTCCGCTCACGGAAGCACAAAGCTGACTGAGCCTCCGCTTTTCACGCCGCTGTGCTGGAGTGAGGGCAAGTCAGCCAGATGGGAGTTTCGTTTCCAGATATTTTCCATCTTCCAGGTACCCCAGAGAGGGAATTAGAATGGGATTCAGAGCCACAGGCTGAGGGAGAGGACACAGCTCTGGCTCAGCTGTGTGCTTTGACAAAACTTAGAGCTGACTCAGCACTCTTTCAGCAGGCCACTGGGTGATCTCAAGTGTCATTTTCTGAACACATCAGGTTCTCCGGAGATCCTGAGGCAGCCACAAGTTCCTGGGAGGCTGCACCAGGAGAGAGTACCAGACAGGACCCTCAGGGAAGGATCCACACGTCTTAGAAGGGATTTTTCTTAACATTATCACCAATGACACCACCATCATCACCTCCACAGAACTCCTAATTCAGAGCTTATTTATAAAACTCAAGTAAACCAAGGCATAAAAAGTTGGATTTAGGGAAAGGACAAAGATGATGCTCATTCTTAACTCCACAAAAAGATTCACCATTGGTATGTTTAAGAAGAAAAACAACAAAAACAACAGTGCTTTTTTAAAAAATTACAAATTTCACCATATAAAAGTTAGATAAGAAAGATAAGAAAAACAAAACAAAGAGTAACTCTAACACTCCGGATAATCCTGGCTAACACTTTGGTAACATCCTTCCAGCCTTTGCTGTATAGATACAGCAACACCTTTTTTTTCTTTAAAGGAAAATAGGCTCATACAGCATATACTGTTTCAAAAGCAACACACTATAAAAAAATTATAGGGGGGTAGATACAGCTCAGTGGTAGAACGCGTGCTTAGCATGCACGAGGTCCTGCTATGGACCTTCAGTCCCCAGTACCTCTATTAAAAGAAACTATAAACGAGGAGGCTGCTGCATCATTTACTAGCTCCACGGCATCATCATATGGACGTATTACAATTTATTCATGCGTTGGTTTCCTTTAGACAGTGTATTCTTCTGGAATCTTAAATAAAGATATTTGCAAATTATAATTTTATGTACAAATCTCTAGGAATGTAATTGGGAAATCATAATTTGCCTGGTGCTCTTGTATTCTGCTTCCATTTATACAACAGGCCCTAAAAAACTCACATATTTATCTAGTCATTCATTCTTCCACCATATGCTGATGACGTTCCCATTACGATGTTAGCAATGAGATACAACAATAAACCAGTACACAGGCAAGTCCCTGCTCTGGTGGAACTTCCCCTGCAGTGAGCGAAGACAGACAACACATAAGGAAACAGTGATTTAAAAAAAAGAAATCTAAAATAAATAAATAAATTAATTAATTAATTAATTAAAAAAGAAATCAGATTGTGATAAGGGTCATGAAGGAAACAGAGACAGGTGATATATCAACCATCTCCGGGGAGAGGGTTATTTTAGCTAGAAAGCCTTTCTGAAAAGATCATTTGGGCTGAGCCCTGAAAGATAAGAAGGAGTCATCCACATAAAGAGCTGAAAGAAGAGGAAGCAAAGCAGTGAAAATAAAATAGCAAGTGCAAAGGCCCTGGGGCAGGAAAGAGGTTGGTATGTTCAGGAAAGAGGCTAGTGGGGCTGAAGCAAGAAGAGCAGTCTGGGATGAGGAGGATCACACACGGCCTTACATGTCATAAGTAGGAGTTTTAACTTTATTCTGGTGTATCTGGAAGCCATGAAGTGTTCAAGTTGGGGAGTGATGTTACCTTCTTTGCATGTTTGTAAGTTCCCTCTGGCTGATTCCTGAAATGTGAAGAATGTATTGGGGGGAGGCAAGAGTAGAAAGAGGGAGACAAGTAAAGGAGGCCATGGAGATGGTCCAGGTGGGTGATGATGGGGCTTGAAGTTGGAGGTCAGGGTCGAGGTGGAGGGGTGGGGAGAGGTGCAAGGTGCAGACCGAAGTGGAACTAATAAGATGTGCCAACAGGTTAGCTACCAGGAATGCAGGCACAAGAACTAAAGGAAGATTGCTAACGATTTTGCTTGACTGAGTGGGTTGTTATGGTACCACTGACACAGATGGGAAAGTCTGGGGACAAGCAGATTTGGGAGGAGTCTAAGTGAGTTTACAGAAAACACTACACTGCTGCACAATGTTAATAAATTCTTTTGAGATCCATTCTCCCCTCTGCCTCTAAGGAAATTGGTGCTTCAAGCACTGAGATCCGGCTGGTCCAGGCTCTGCCTCAGAATTAGTCACCGTCTGACCTGAGACTTCAGGGAATTTATCCCATGTCATGGAGGTTTCCTCATCTCCAACAAATCAAGTAAGTGCACCCTTCTCAACTCCTACAGGTCTCTTAAAGGCTGAGAAATGATACCCTAAGCTATTTCCACTCTTGGAAAGGAGGCTTTCTGTAAATCATTTTCTTTCCTTAGCTGTCTCCTGAATTAACTAACAGTTGTGTACACAGGAGATGTTTATCTTACTCCAAGGGCTCTGTCTCTGGAAAAAAAAATCTTTGGGGGACAGTATTTGAAATGATACCATTTATCGTGTTATCATTCAATGGCCTGACCATGTACCGGTCATAAATTCCTTCCCAACCAGCAGTAATTGGCTTGGGAACACTGCCTTCCCTCTCATTATGAATGATGCTTCTTTTTGAAGCCTGAAACCCACATACTTGCCCATTTGTGGTGACTGCTACTCACCCCTTTGCAACATGGTCTTTCTTGGCCTGGAAAATTTTATTTTTTAAACAAATGCTGCAGTTCCAACCTTACTCTGTGATGTAGTCCCAAGTCAGGGACCCAGTGCCATTCGAGAGAGCAGTTCTCAGTCAATGCGGCCAGGGTTCTTGGAGAGCCTACATGGTGACCTGCCCGTGCTGCCAAGGCCCCCTTCAGGAATGGAGGACTTACTGCTCCGGCTGCCGGGGGCACCACACAGAACTGCCTGGGCTGAGGAGAGCTGAGGTCATGCTCCCTCTGGGGGCAGCCCACATCCGAGGACAAGCTGACATGAGGGTGTAAAGGCCTCCGAGTTGGGGCAATTCTAAAGGCCACCTCAGCTGCAGAAGTCCCTGGAGAGTCAGATGAGGCCGTCCCTGGGACTGCTTCACAGCCCGACTTACCCTCAACCCGGATCCCCTCTCTCTGCTGTCCCAAGAGCCCTCCCTCACAAATGTCCTTTACATGATCTTTGTCACAGAGCCTGCTTCCCAGTGAACTCCAGTGGCCACCGGCTCCAATGTGTCACACATGGGGCAGGCTGGCAGGGGGATGTGGTTGGACCCTGCATCCCTTCCAGAGGCCACGGCCCAGGCAGGAAGACAGACCTCATTACAGCTTCTGGCATAACTCCAGTCCTTCCCACAAAGCCTCCTTCTGAGGCCTGCCTTCCCCAGAAGACAAGTCCCTCACACCCCAGGCCTCGCCCAGGCCTCGCCCAGGCCTCATGGCTTCTCCCTCCTCTGACTCTTTGGCTCACTTTTTAACTTTGTTTTTTGGTTTTTGGGTTTTGTTTGTTTTGAGAGGGAGGTGATTAGGTTCATCTATTATTTATTTTAACAGAGGTACTGGGGATTGAGCCTGGGACCTCATGCATGCTAAGCATGCACCCTACCACTCAGCTTTATCCCCCACCCACTGCTTTGGCTCACTTTTGATCTGTCCTCTTAATTTATGGCCTGTATCTTCCTCCTCTTACAATGAAGTCCATTGAGATCACAGTGAACTATGAGGGCTGTTAACTGGTATTGTGGATGTGTCCTCTCCTCCCAGACAGGCCACACACATCAATGGCATGGACTTAAGTATCGTCCATTCCTAGCACAGTGCAGCGCACAGGACAGTGACTGTCACACGTGAAAAGATGCTCGACATCACTAACTATCAGGGAAATGCAAGTCAAAACCACGATGAGGTATCACCTCACACCTGTCACGATGGCTACTATCCAAAAGACAACAAATAATAAGTGTTGGCGAGGATGTAGAGAAAAGGGCACCCACATGCACTGTTGGTGAGAACATAAATTGGCATAGCTACTGTGGAAAACAGGATGGAGGTCCTTCAAAGTATTAAAAAAAAAACCATAATCCAGCAATTCCACTTCTGGGCACTTATCTGAAGAAAACAAAAATGCTAATTTGAAAAGATACACGTGCCCCTGTGTTAACTGCAGCATGATTTACAACAGTCAAGACACAAAACCCACTAAACATCCATCGATAGATGAATGAACAAAGAAGATGTGGTACAAATATACAACGGACTATTATTTATCCATACAAAAGGATGACATCTTGTCATTTGTGACAACATGGATGGATCTAGAGGGGATCAGGCTTAGTAAAAATAAGTCAAAGATAAATACTGTATGATTCCACTTATACATGGGATCGAAAAAACAAAACAAACATAACCAAACAGAAATAGACACATAGATACAGAGGTTGCCAGAGGGGCAAGGAGGGAAACAGGTGAAGGGAATTAAAAGGTACAAACTTCCAGTTACAAGATAAATGAGTCATGGGGGCGAAATCTACAGCATAGGGAACAGAGTTAGTAGTATTGTAACGGTGGAGACAGATGTTAACTAGACTATCGTGGTGATCATTTTGTAGCAGAATCACTATGTTGTACACCTGAAAGGAATATAATATTGTAAGTGAATTACACTTCAAATTTTAAAAAAGGAAGTAAATGTCAGTTGATGTCATTGGCAGTAATGAGCAGCACACAAAACAATGCATGTCTAATGCTAAAGCCAAATGAAAGCATCGTGGACGCTTGGAGAAGAGAGAGATTAAAGAAACTCCAGGGAAATCAGAAGAAAAACTTTTATACTAGCTAACTCATCGGGGACGATGGAGATTTCATTTTTGGGAAAAATTTTGCTCCTGGTAGCAGCTCTACCCTGAAATATCAAGAGCTTAATCCTCCAGCTTGTCATCCCTCTTTCCTCCTGTTTGGGGTCTTGCCTGTGCTGATTAACAGCTCTAGAGAGAGAAAAAGAGTCAAGTCTCACATCTTTAGTGGCTCTGGCAAAGGGTCTGTTTGGGGAGTTGGCCAAAACAGATGGCTTGGTGGCAAATTGGTGCTCTCTGTGACTTTTCACTTCACGGAGTCACTCCCTTGCCCCTACACCTGTCATAGCAGCCCCTGCCATTATGATAGAGGGCCATTTCCCTCCCTTCCATTCAAAGTGTCCAGCTCAGTAGGTAATTCCCTGCTTTCACTCCCTACAGCACCAGTACCTTTAGCACATACTTTACAAATTAAGTACACTTGTTATTTTGTCCTCTGGTTGTTTGCTGTTTAGGAATGTCTCCTTTCTTCATAGAGATGTGGGCCTGAAGATGTGGGCATCTCTGTCTTGCCTGCATGTCTGGAAAGCAGTGTGGTGAGGAAGAGCACAGGGTTTGCAGTCAGAGGGTTTGAATCTCAGCTTTACTGTGTACCAACCAGAAAACCTGGTACAAGCAACTGAGCCTTCCCAAGCATCAATTGCCTTATCTGGAAAATGGGGTAGCAGGGGTTTCTTTATAAGGTCAATGTAATTAAATTCACATAAAACACTGAACACAGTGTCCAGCAATATAGAAAATGCTCAATAAAATTAGTATTCTTTTCCCACCTGAATAGCTTTTGAGGACCTATTTCCCAGCAAGTCAAATAACAAAGAGGCTACTTAGTTCAAAAGAAATAAAAATAAGATAATATAATTATTAGGGTGGTAGATAACCTCTCAAAAGGTTAAAAAAGGGAAAGGAGATAGATGTACAGTCGGCGAGTTGGGCTATAGGTGGATTTTTTTTCTCTTTCTGTAAGTTATTTTAATGTTTTTACCCTGTTCTTTGTGCTATAATTCTTTTAAATGAGTAAGGGTATACAACCATCTTCATATTTAACCATGTAACCTCACAGCTGAACACAAGTGGAAGGTAAATGTTGACAAGCCGGCGTGATCTAGTGCACACGAGGTACCTCAGAGCATGAAGATGACCGCTCAACAGGCAGACCTCATGTCAGAATTTCTTAAGAGGGGACCTAAGGATCTGCATTGTATTAGATGAGTTCCTCAGGTGCTTATATGCTCCCCAAAGTTTGAGAGATTCTAGAAAGAACTCTGGATCTGGGATCCAAAGATCCAGCTTCTAGCCTTAGCTTTGCTGCTTACGGTCTCTTAGCAAGTCATGTGTCCCCCTGGGCCCCTGTCTGCTCTTCTACCGAGATGCTTCCAACTTGATGAGTGTTCAGGCCCCTTCCGAAGGAAGAAGGGGTCAGTCACATTCCCCACTGGGAACCCATGCCAAGGGAGAAAAGTTGGCCAGAGAGCCTGGATTCCTGAGGATAACTAAATAATCTTTGGGACAAATAAATATTCAGCAAGTGATCGGGCCTCAGCAAAAGTGAAGCACATGACTCCTGCTGCCAACGCAAACAGAGAAGTTGCAGGGCCTGCATCTCCTCGGGAGGCCCGTCCCCCCGTTCGGTTTCGTGGCTGGCAACTCAGCAGCTCAGTCCAGAATCCCTGCTCAGGCCAAGCTCACCAACACCGCAGAGAGAAAGGCCTGTGTAGGGCAACGAAGAGGAACATCAACACTGCCTGTGGTTCTCAGCTTTGGTGAAAGGATGGAGTGGTTAAAAATAAGGCCTAAAAGGAGATTTTCATGAATGTAAGTGTGCTCCTGCTTGGCAAAGGAAGGATTACTCAAAAGACACAGCAGGGGAGGGGCAGTCATCAATGATAATTAAGATTTGCTTGTCTCGCTGGGTGAGTCAAGGATTCTAGGTCCAGTTTAATATAAACTCCTGAATGTTGATGAGGCTGTTCATGTGCTGGGTAAACAGAATGGCTCACAGAAAAACACATCACGGCTGATCATTTTTTTCTGATGAATATTTTTAGTCTTTTTTTTTTCAGATAATCATAATTTCAGACTGATGGGGATATAACATAGGATCTCATACGCCCTAGGCTAGGAATCTCTGGCTGGGTCCTGTTAATCCAGATTTAGAGAAATCTGAGCCTTCAGAAAAGACCCTTCAAATAGTTCTTCCTTTTTGCAGGGGGATGTCCTAATCAAAATGATATGTTTGGCACTTCTCAGTTTCCATTCACCTTCTCTTTTTTTTTTTTTCTTTAAATGACATGCAATGACTTTAACCCACTTAGATCACAGAAAGACACTCTAAAGAAAGGCAGTTACCCAAGCCTGAATCTTGGATGGGGTCAAACGTCCAATGCACTGACTTTCAGACAGTATTCTGTACAGCACAGTCTTTGTATTTTCTCTCAAGGCTTGGGATGGTCTTATTCACCCTGATCCAGCCCTCTAAGCACCTGTGCCACGCGGGGCTCACTCCATTACGGAGCTGTTGTCAACAAACGCTTTCTCATCAGGCTGGTAGATGGTGCCTAATTGCTTGTGGTCGCTAACACTTCTAAAGATAGAAATAGATTTTAAAAGTACCTTGATACATCTTAGAGGTAATTAAAAAACACAAGCACAAGCATCCTCAAAGCCAAGGGAAATGTAGCACGGATAAATAGAAGATGCATCATTTGCCCCCAGTTTTATTACGAAGAGCTGAAACACAGGAACAGCCACTGCAAAAGGCCCGAGAGACTTGGAGGACCCCAGATTTATATCCGAATTATGGCAAACCTATTTTTTAGAAGCCATCTTGATACAGAAATGTATGCAGAGAAATAAAACTTAAGAACCTGTATATATTCCTCCTCTTATTTTCCCCAACATTAATCAAGCCATTATTGGGGGTATTGCATGCAAGTTTTCAAGTGAAATGAGGAGAAATGGAAAAAGAACAATGAAAGTAGGTCCAGAGTATGATCACTGGTTTGGTTAACTCACTTCAACAAGCATACTTTCATCAAAACCAAGGAAGCCCAGAGGGCAATGACCAGATGGGTAAGGAGCATCGTGACATATGAGGGATGCTGAGAGAAGAGAGCATGTTAAGGCTGGTGATGGAGATGGGTTGGCTTCAAGTATTTGAAAGACCACTTGAGAAGAGGGATCAAATTCATATGGGGCTGATCTGGAATGTAAAAAAGGCTGTCAGATATATACATACACACACAATACATATGTATCAGGAAAGCAAGTTTCGGGGCAAAAGCAGAAAGTTTTCGAATAAGTTAGCTCTCTTCTCCAAAGGAATGGCTGCCTTCTTATGAAGCTGTGAGCTCCCCATCATGGGACGTGGTCGGGAAAGAGCAGTTAACAATCTGTCAGGGATGATATGAAGATGACTCTGGCACTGGATAAACTGTGAGCATCACTTCAGTGCTAAGACTTTCAGGATCTATAAACAAGAATAGTTACAAAGCCAGAAAACAAGACGGACGCGGTGTAGTCTAAGGTCTTACGGTTACAAGTTGGAGTAAAGATGCAACAGGGATGTGCTAGAGAGGATTATAAATCATAAGAGGAGTGAGTGGATATGAAGGCCTGGTATGTTTCTTCCATTTGATTCTAGGTTTAACATCAACTGGCCCAGAAGGATGGTTGCAATCAATGATCTCCAAGCCTCTCGGCTCCAGGATCACACGGTGCTGAGTTGCTGCTTCGCGGGGTTTGTGATGGGGACTGTCACGTGACCCACGCATGTGGAACCACTGAGTGGAACAGACTGGAGTCTGTCAAGGGTTTAACAAACTGGAGTAAGCAGGGGTCTAAACTCAAAAGCGGCTTTAATCCCTGGAAAGTCAAGCCTGACAAAAAGTCCTATCACGGGATTTTCTTGCTTATCCTTCTAACTATTTAAAGTGCTATGAACACTGCATTTTATTTCCTGCCTTGTGCAGCATTAAAAAATTGAATCACTTTCTCTGTGAATTACAAGACTGAAATTGTTTTCTCTGTCAAAAAAAAAAGTTACTTTAATATTGCCTCTGAAATTACAGAAGCCTACGTCTTTCTTCGGTTTAAATCACTTCACCCAGGCTGGGCTGACTCCAGTGTGCCTCATTCTGAGAAAACCTCGTGTAAAGAGGAAGACCCACGGATAGGCATTCACTTCATAAATGGGCCCTTCATTTTGCACAGCGATTCACAGAAACACAAAGCCTTACAGCCCAAGGCTGCAGCCTCAGAGGTGAGGTTGGTGATGATGCCAATGATGATAATTGTTCCCATTTATTAAACATGTCTGTTACACCAGGCGCTCAAAAATAAGCCCTCTCAAATACAGTATCTCATTGAAGCCTTGAGACAATCCCAAGAATAGTAACAGTATTTTACAGATGGGGAAACAATATTTTAGAGATGAGGCTCAGGAAAGTTGAATGCCTCAGGCTGAAGTATCACAGAGGGTAAGCGGTAGAGCTGGGGTTTAAATGCAGGCCCTCTGACCCCACACCATGCTGTCTCCACCAGGCACCACAGTGTCCGTCCAACCAGTAAAAATGGAGTTGCTATGACTAATACACAGGGAAAGAAATTTCAGCATCAACCCCTAGCACCTGAAGTGACACCGAGGAACCCTAGGGTTCCTTGGAACCCAGTTTGTAAACCAGCAGTCTAAGCCAAAGCTCTCATTTTACTGAAGAGCAAACTGAGTCCAAGAGGAGTCATGTAACTGGATCAAGGTCACCTTACTAGTTCTGCTGGCTGTGGATCTGACTCCCGTTCAGTCCCTGCCCCCTGCGCATCCCCCGTCCCCCACCCCTCAAAGATGTTCTGAAAGAGTTAGGAACCTCTGCTTAACATTTCAGGTAGCACCCAGCCTGCGACGTGCTTAAATCCACTCAAAGCTCTTTCTTCTGTCTGTCATTTTGATGAAATCTACTGAACCTGGGCAACCTTGTATCCGTGACTCTGAATTATCATCCTTCCTTCCAAACTGGTATAAAAATGTATACACCTGTGGCAGAGATTCCCAGCTGTCACCCAACTTGTGTTTTCCCCTCCTCTCATAGAAACATAATTTTAGTTGGGCACAAGGACATCCAGTGGAAGACTGCATTTCTCAGCTGTGTGTGGACAGTGGGATGTGTGCAGAACTGGTGTGTGCAACTTTGGGGTCAGACCCTTAAAAAGAGGGGCATGCCCTGCTTCTCACCCTTTTCTCTTCCTTCTGGCTGAATTGTAGATATGGTGAGAACCACACTGAACCATTCAGATGAGGGCATCATCTTAGGGAAAGGGGAACAACCAGAGAGAGTGCCTGGGTCCTCTAGACTGGTGCTGCCATCCCACCATGGACTGTTGTGCTGGCAAAAAGGAAACCGACTGCTATATTGTTTAAAACATTAATATTTGGGGCAGGAACCACCCCCTTGGACTTAGACAAGAAGGGTATGTGCATGGGGCCCCACACTTCAGAAAGCCCTGGAACTCCCACGCGAGCGCGCGCGCACACACAAACACACACACACACACACACACACACTTGTTAAAGAACACATGGGTGCTCCAATTACTTAGGACCCAGTGCTGAGCACAGACACAGCATGACCAGCACCTTAAACATCCGCTTGCATGACTAACACCATTCAAGCCCTAGGGAAACATTTCTCCGCATCTCTTGCTTTAGTCCACAAAACAAAAGGCCACTGTGTCCAAATGTTGTGAAAGATTGGGGACTTTGCCATTGCCAGGATGAGGGACAGATGCAGCTTCAGAGTACGTGGAGAATTTCAGCCGTGCTAGCACTGGGGTATTAACTCATCAAATCCTCCTTCTCTGATAGCATCAGAGCAACAGATTTCTGCAAAATGAAGAAGTATTGTTTCCCAGAAGGGCAAATTATCTTTTTTTTAGCTTCTCTTCATCTTCTAGTTCTTGGTTCCAGCAGTATCATTGGTTTTAGTGGTATTTACAAGAGTTGCATATGGAAGCAGGTGCAACAGTTTGCAGTATTAAATAACTCACATAACTCTTAAATTCACACATATCTACGCAGGTCTAGAGATAATATACGTGAAATGTGACCCTGATTATACTGGCACCTAGATGGACTTTAGAGCTACAATTACAAATAGTTTTATTTTTATAAGAATGTTTAATAAAATCTTGAGTAAATGTTCAAGAAACTAAATAATAATTCAGCTTCATTTAAGTAACTTTAATTTAAAATCTAAGGCTTTTTTTATTATTTATAACTTGTATTTTTGCTTTTTAGGTATAACAGGTTTTTGAATATTTTGGAAAACATTTTTTGAAAACTTTCACTTACATTTAAAATTTTTTGACTACTTTGTATTTTAATGAAAATACATTCAAATTTGGCACATATTTTATTTTTTAATCCTTTAGATTCTGTCAATTGAACACCCACCGTGTTAAACAAAATTAGTGATTTTTTTTCTTGAAATGAAAGCAAGAAAATATATTTTATGGAATATATAATAATATATGAACTATGTTTATTTATTTACTCTATTTAGCATTTTCCATCAGCAAAACACCCAAGCATGCAAAATAATAATTACATTCCATTATCTTTAATTCTTTGCCATTTTTCAGTGATATAAAGACATTTACACATATTTTGTTGTTATAAAAGTGTATGTGTCAACATAGCAGAATATATTATATGTAATAGTGGTTTATAACATATCATTTTTTAAGACTTATGGTGTATCGTCCATTTGTATTCTTGCCCTGAGCCCTATAAATGTTAGAAAAGGGGCTGATTTAGGGTCTCTCTCAGAGTACCTAAATTGTGTCCTAAATAATGCAATGCCCTTGTTTATTTCTTAGATAAGTCAGAGCCCATGATAATGTGAAAGTAAAATGCTAAATGGCAGTCTTTAAAGGAATTCATTGGCTACTTCTACATCCTCTATATGGTACAGGACTCAGAGTGTCTGCAGAGCCATGTGTCACTGACAGGTTATTTTGATACATCAATGTTTGCAGATAAGTACATATGCTAGTTATCTATTGCTGTGTAACATATTATCACAAAGTTAGCAGCTTAAAGTAACATACATTTATCATCTCACAGTTTCTGTGGGTCAGGAGTCTAGACACAGCTTAACTGGGTCCTCTGCTCATGATGTCAAAGCTACAATCAAGGTATTGAAATGGGATGCATTCTCATCTGGAGGCTTGACTGGGAAGAATTCAGGCTCATTCAGGCTGCTAGTAGACTTCATTTCCTTGCAGCTGTAGGACTTGGGGCTCTCTCACAATATGACTGTATGTTTTCTCAAGGCCAACAGGAGACTCCTTCTCTCCAGTCTGCTAAGGCAGAGCCTTATATAACATAACATAATTATGAGAGTGAAAATTCTGTCATGTTTGTCATAGAATGTAGCCTAATCAAGGAAATGATCCCCGATCATGCTGGCCCTATTCTGTTGGTTAGAAGCAAGTCATAGTTTCTGCTATGATCAAGAGGAGAAGTTTACACAGGGGTACTTTAAAGGGGTTATACTCACTGGGCGCCACCTTAGGATATGTATGCCACAGTGTGTCTGTCTTACGTTCTGACAGGAGGGAGAAATCTTGATCAAGTTCCTACCTACCTAGAGAAGCAAGCTGATGTACATAATTTTCAGAAATTCATACAAGGCCTTATGTTTACCCTAGCTAGAAAATTCCACATCAGGAACTCTCCTGAAACTGTCATTGTTGTTTGCCATAGATGTGTCTAGTTACCTAATCAAATCAAGATGGTAACCTGTCACTTTCTGTTCCCTGCCTAGTTAGAAAGTTCTAGGTGTACTAATCATGCTCTTAGAGAAGATGTCTTGTAATGTTTGGAGGTTTGGGGTCATAAATTCCCACCAGTTCCATGAATTGAAGGTCCTATAGGATATACACAGCACATGACTCCCTACTTATCTGTCTTCTTAAATTTTGCAGCTCTGTTGATAAGGAAAGACAAGAAAAACGAAATCCTGTTCTAATGTCATTTCCTTCTCCCTGAGCTCTCCAGTCATAGCCACCTCTGCCTCTGCCTCTTCCTCCTCCAGGCATCCACATAAACACACAGCTTCTTGTGGAGTTCCACCCCCTCTGCAGCTCAGTTATCCTCTGAAAATATTTCCCTCCCGTTACACTGGGAGATCTTTGAGGGCAGGCTGATTTACCATGTCTACACGTCCAGCATATGGGAGCCATCCTTGACCTAGACCCATCTCTCAACACGGGTTTGGATGGATGGTAGAGCTGTGCAATGGTAAACAGGACAGGACTGCAGGTGTTAAACCTTGTTCAAGCCACGTCACTTCTCTGAACTTGTTTTTAGTTTTCCCATTTGTTAAAAAAAAAAAAAAAGAATGGTACAATATTCAACAAAAGAAACAGACATAATTTACTACTCTTTTTCTATGATTCCCTTTTATATGAAGTTTAAAGCCAGACAAAGCTAATCCTTAGTCAGAATGGGATGATGGAGAGAACTGCCTGGGAAGGGGCTTGAAGAAGCCTTTAAGGGAACTAGAAATAGTCTCTAGTCTTATCTGCTCACATAGTGTATACACGTGTAAAAAATTCATCAAGCTACACGTTTAAGATTCATAAGCTTTACTTCGGGCAACATACTTCAATCTTTAAAAATCTAAATTAAAACGAGAGAGAAGGGGAATCCTAAGGGCTCTGCGTAAAGAGCACAGCCCCAGCCCTGCATAAGGAGTCGGGAAAGTGGTGTCAACAGTGTGATCATCTCAAAGGGATCCAGCATCAGAGTCCTCCTCAGTTGTTTAATCCGGTGTTGGTTCCCACGTCTTGCTGACGTGGACGGTGCTGCTGAGGGAATGCTGCCATTTCCTCTGGGCCACTTCATCATTCTCTGTGGACCTTGAAGATCAAGAGCTGCTTCGTTAAATGATTCCCTGAAGCCTCCTTCCCTGGAGCCAAGGAACAATGTCCCAGCTGTAGAGAGGTGCACAGCTCTCCCTGGGGTGACCTCCACAAGGTTAGACTCTGACCCAGACCTGCATAAGGAGCTCAGGGACATCTTCCAGTAAAAGGTCTGCTCTGCTCACTCATTCGGTGGAGGTATTCATGTGAGGATGCATTCCGGGCCTCCCCCGAGGGACTTCTCTGTTGCAAATTTTCTGCAGCCATGAACAAGTCACTATGCTGGGTGTTCTCTGGATATCTCCACATTCATTGTCTTTTTAACATAGGAAGTTGCACACTACAGAGCTCACTATGCAGAGATGATGCAGAGGAAAGCAGAACAGCAGTGGTGCCAGATGACAGAGATGGCATGAGCAGTTGCTTCTCCCAAGCACACCTGTTTTTGGAGAAATTATGTCTCCAAGCTTGTACATGGGAGGTTGGTAAGGAACCACATCCTCTTGAAAACCTCCTACTCCAAGCAACATGGATCTTTTTCCCTTCCCTGAACTCAAACTCCACCTGAACCTATGAAAACTGGAGACGTTTCATCTGGTAGGTTAAAAAAAACAAATCTGCTCTCTGCTTATTGGGTTTATCTTAGTTTATAACAAGACTGTAAGCTCCTTCATAGCCAGGCCATGCCTCATACATGTCCTACTTCCGCATAGTTCCTGGCCCCAGCCTGGGTACACAGTCTGTGGTCATTGAATATTTGGTGACTTACATACATGTAAAAATCCAATAATTAAATAATTCAAACATATAATGACTGTCCAAGCGCTGTCCTTGGCCCTAGACAAGTATTGGGGGGAAAGAGGACATATGAGACCTCAAAATGCTCACCGCTAAGAGTAGAGAGAGGAGAAGAGGGTGAACTTGATTAGCTACATCTTTCACTGTGATTGAAGCCTAGGAGAGGGGTCAATGGAATGCCGTTCTGCACACCATGGGTTCGGTCTCATCACTTTATAAATAAAGAAGTGGAGGCAGAGGGGGTGTACCTGTTGTGAAGCGCTTCTCTCAACTCTGAACCACCTGTCAATGCTCTGCTCAGGGGTGCTGGGCTGGGAATTGGCAACATGAAAGCCACAAGACTCCTCTGACAGCAGGTGCTCTGTCACTTTCCGCCAACAGGGGGCACTAGAGGGAGACTGCAAGGTGGCAGGAGGGCTGTTCCTGGCAACACGGCCCCAGCAAAGGCTCTTCAACCAAACACTGGAAGTTGGTTCTAGTCTCCCTTTGTCCCATAGTCCCAGAACCAGCGTAGATAATCTACTCTGATTCTGAGTCCAAATGGGTATTATGTCCAAGTGTCAAATAAATCCTGTTTCCCAACAGCCAAGGTAAAAAGGGAATGCATAATCACTTGCGTAATTCTCATTTTTGATTAGGGAAAAGGATCATTTTAATGAAAGAAAAAGTTCCATAACACTAAATAGAGAAATTAAATTAAGTGGGACTTTTAATAAGAAACAGTGACCAACACAACGGACAGCATCTTCAGTGGTAACTCCTCAGAGTTACAAGAACTCATTACGTGGCTTCTTATTACTTGATCAAACAGAGCTAGGCCTTTGCAACACGAGATGGATAAATTATCTGCAAAACCATCAAAGATGACATTCATAGCTTGATAGCTTGTTCAGTGCTTTGTTAGGCCAGGAAGGAGAGTAACACAACTTCTCAAGACAGTTCCAGAATTTAAATTACACTTTCCCTTTGAAGAAAGGCAAGGATATGGCTGAGAATGGACAGAGGACAGCGTGCCTTGGAGAGGACTGATGGAAATACAGGAACACATGACTCAGATTTGCCAGTCTCTAAAGTGGTCGTCTTCCCATGTGTATCTGAGCTGCCAACCCAATCCACCCCTCTGGCTGTTTCCAGCTCCCTCGTCCACTGCTCAGACCAGCACTCTTCTGGGAAGAGGGAAAGCAAGTCCCTTCCCTCTCACCTGCCACCAGAGCCACTGTGGGGCATGTCGAAATAGCACGCACTACCAAGAGCAGTGATCAAAGAGGTGAGGGGATAAAAGAAAGAAATAATAATCCAAAAACCTGAACCCGAGGCGGGATACACAGAGGTTAAGAATTTAGGATTTAGAATTAGGAAACCTGGGCTCAAGTCCCAGTTCTCACACTTAACCATTTGTGAGACCGTGGGCAAGTTCGTTCACCTCTCTACACTTCCCTTTCCTGTTTCTGTAAAAATGGGCATAATAACCGTACCTTGGTCGCGTGACTGTGGGAAGGAATTATTGAGAGTCGATAAAGGCCTCCAGGTGGTGCCTGGCACAGAGTAAGCATTCAGGAAACATCAGCTGTGATGGGGAGGACTAAGAGAACAGGGATGGTGACGGATGCTGGTGATCCTTTGCATGCAAAGATGATAATACGGTTACCATGTGGCAGAGATAGGTTATGCTGCAGTAAGAACCAACATCAAAATCTCCGTGGCTTAACTGCCTAGTTTAGGTCTCATTCACACCATGTGCTCACCTAGGGTCCCAGGAGGCTTCACTTCCACGTGTGCCTCCACGGTCACCACACGCCACAATCAGAGCCTCCATCCAAAAGTGTCACTCCTGCTCACAATGCATTGGTCCAGGCGTCAGCAAACTCTGGCCCACAGGCCAGCCGCCTACTTTTCTACATGAAATTTCACTGAACATGGCTGCACCTGCTCCTCTGTATATCTTCTGAGGCTGTGTCTGCGTTACAACAGCAGAGCTGAGGACGCGCAACAGACAATGTGGGGCCCGTAAGCTGAAGATACGCATTTACTCTCTGGTCCTTTAAGAAAAAGCTTACTAAAGCCAGCATTGGTCTAAGCGAGTCACTCATTCACATCTAACTGTTAAGTAGGAAAATGTAATCCTCCTATGTTCCCAGAAAGCAGAAACCTAGAAACACTTGGTGGGCAGCACTAAGGACTATCAGAGACTCATACCAAGCCACCATCAGGGCAGCATTTTTGAAACGGCTGCATTTTTTCTCCAGGAGTGGGCAGGATCTGAACAGAATGTTAACAGTGCCAGGCTAATCTCACCTGAGCACTATTTCAGCAGGTGACATCTCTGCTCGGGAACCTTGAATGGATCCCTGGTGTATAGAAGATAAAATTCCAACCTCTCTTCTTGACACTCAAGGCCCTCAAAAATCTGGCCCCGTTCACCCATCCTATAATATTCCCCACTATTCCTAACCAGGCTTCCTCATCGCTCTCAAAAACTAAGAAAATGTCCTGGCCACATGGTCAGGGGCAGGTGGCACTCTCCCCATGTCTGTCTGACTCCAGGGGGAGGCCCATCCTCCACAGCGCTCTTGCGTCACCATGATTCCTGTTCCTGCCCCTCCTTCTTTCTTGGGCCCTTGAGAAACACAAGCCCTCATTTCCCGCCGCAGCCCAGAATTCCCAGTGTTTCAGGATGCCTCACAGAGTGTGGGGACTAAGCGATGGTCTGCCCACACCTCTCTTTCCCTTTGAGGTCATGGCCCTCATCCACCCCTGACCTTTCCCTCTGACTGTCACTTCCCTAAGGGACAGGAAGACCCGGAGGAACTGGGACCAGGCTGAGGCAACAGACAGAAGCTGCCACGTCCCCCAGGGAAGCAGGGCAGCAGGCGAGTCAGCCGGAAAGAAGAGGAACAGAAGGCCCGGGACTCCCAGGAGAGCAGGCATCCTGCCCCGACGGCCCAGCCTCCGGAAGGAAGCTTGGGAGGATGGTCCTCTTCCTCTCCACCTCCTGGGAGAGATGGAGGCTCCATCACCCCTGAGAGATACCCCACAAGAAAACAACAGGAAGCCTGAACTGAAAATCTACGGCGATCAGTAATGAAACTGCCCAGTCAGCATGACCCCCAAAAGCCCCGACTGAAGACGCACTGGCCACGGGAGCAGGGAACCAGAGAGCTTCCCTCGTGCGGTGGGAGGGGACACTGTGCTGCCACAGTGCTGCATTCTGGCTCCTGGAACACAGGGCCCGCTCCGGGAGAAGTGTCACCACCAGGCAGTGTCCCAACAAGGGCCCAGCCAAATGGATCTATACCTTCATCCCTGGCGCTTCCCCCTCAGAGTGGGGCCTGCTCACTCCTGGGTGCCCTCTCTTGGTTCCTTACTCTAAGCAAAGACAGAGGCAGGGCTGGTCCCCAGGAAAGGGGATGACCCCAGGCACTTACCATGTGATTAAAAGCATGGTCCTTGGAGGCAGGCAGATCTGGGTTTCAACTTCAGCTCTTTCTGTAGTTAACTGTGTGACTTTGGATAAGTCACTTAAACTCCCTGAGCCTCAACCTTCTCGTTCTGCAAAGTACCTACCTTGTAGGGTTGAGAGGATGCGAGCTGAAACATTGATGTGTGCACAGTGCCAGGTATACAGCAAGGGCTTAATAAATGGTAATGGCTATGGCACGAATGTCAGGCAGTAATTACCATTCTTCTCCTCAGTGGGGGAAGCATGTTCAGTAATTTGAGGCTCTGTCTCTTGCATGTGTCACAGATCTTCAAATCCCTTACCTATTTACCGAGCCGTGTGTCTCTGGAAGACGCGAGTCAGAATCCAGACTGGGTCAAGTCTGAGTCACCGGTGGGGTAAAAGCTCTGCTCCAGGCACTCCACCTGTGCTCCCAAAAGACCACGGCAAACTGGAGCACCATGACCAGGAAACAGTCTTCGCAGCCCAAAGCAAAATATCCCACAGACCTTCCCCTGTTACCTCTAAAGTGTATCTGCTCCCAACTTAGTAAAATGTAACAGTAGATAAGGCCTTCTGGGGCAAGACAAAAGCAGAAGTTAAAAATAGAAGTTAGGAGAGAGCTGCCTTTTTTTTTTTTCCACAGGCATCAGTCTCTTCCCCAGATCCATTATCCTCCATGCTATGTGTGTTCTCACGTGTGTCTGGAAAATTCCTTCAGATCCAGCAGGAGTCAGATTTGAAGTTGTTTCCCTGAGAGAGTAACCAAGCTGTGTCTCCTGAATTAGGGGATATTTTATAATCATTAACTGCTGTAACTCTGTAAAGTGATGCCTCATTTATCCAGTATGATCTGGGCACTGGCTATGTTATACAAATTGCCTTAACAAATAAGGATGATTTATCACTTTCTGCATTAAAACGAACACTTACCACCTTGTTGGGAGTTCTAAAGCTTGTCACTTACTTTCTGGCCTCATTAAACAAAAATGCTAAAAATCATTTAATCATCTCAGTAACTCAGGGCCACCATTATAAACATCAACCATTACAGTGAGCTTTGAAACAATGGCACTACTCAGGAACCACTCAGGTACAGGATTATATTGTCTTTTTTCTACCTCAGCAGGTCCTAGAATTGAGAAGTTCTTTTGTCTGATTTGTATATTCATACGTCTCTTCCTTCACTATCAGCACTCACTTCTTGCTGCTTTGAGTATGCCTGCCACAAATTCCTTCTAATTTGCTGCTTCTAACCTTCTGTGAAGTAGGAAAGCAAATCAAGCCTATTAGAACTCCACGTAAACAAGAGCAAATAAGCTCTCAGGAAAGGCGGAAGGGACTATTCTCTGAGTAAAGAACTGAACGTTAGTACAAGGTCTTCGTGACATCTATTCTGCTTAATAGAAGGCTGTTACAAACTTCCATGGAGGAACAAAGTTCATCCACTCTATAAACCTTTGATAAATAAGAAGAAAGAAGGAAAGGGGAGGGAGGGGGTAGGGAGGGAGGGAAGAGAGAGAGAGTTAAAGTAGGGAAGAAAGGAAGGAAGGGAAGGAGGAAGGAAGGGAAAGGAATAATGAACAGGTACTAGTGTACAAAGTGCTGGGCAGTGTTCTAGTAGTTTGCATATACCAGCTACTTTCCTCCACAAAAGGCCCATGAAGGTGGTACTATTATTATACCCATTTTGCAGGCATAGATTCTGAGGTACAGAGAAGATAAAACTCACCATAAGGGGCCGGAGTGGAAAACTGGGTTCTGGAGGAGCAACACTGTGCTACTTGTGGGTACAAACATGGCTCCTGAAAGAACCCCAAGAATGTGGGGACAGGGGCAGTAGGAAGATGAGGAGGGCAGGACATGGCAGGGAGCTGATGTGTGACTGCCGAGCACAAAGGTCCCCTCTTTGTGGCAGTCGCAGGGGAGAGGAGATGTGGGGGTCCCTTAACCGAGTGTCCGAGTTGCTCAGAGGTCTCTAATGAAGCCACTTTGACTCCGTGGGACAAAGGAGGGATGGGAAATGAGAGCCCACTGAACCGGCAGAGCTCTGGGCTGGCTGATGACCCCCTGTCCTGCTCAGCATCACCGCGAGCACTGGAGAGGGTTGGGACGAGGACTGAGCCTCCCGTCACCGCCTGCGGGGCTGACCCCTCTGCTGACCGGCTGAATTGTCTGCGAGGCTCTCCTGGTAACTATCAGCAGCCTCCAGTCTAGCTGAGGGCTAAAAAGCCCCTCTCCATACCTCCCTACCAGGTAGTAGGATACGATTTAAGCAAGTCTTAGATGAAATCGAGCCAACCGTTTAATGTTTCTTAGCGCGCCTGCAAACACAGACACAATGAACAGTTTCTGAAGCTCAGGAAAGTCCCCATCTTGGCCCTTTGACACCTCAGCCAGCACCTTGCTTCTCAGGATCTCGGGGACACAGGCAGCAGGGGACCTCCACCAAGCGGGGCTGCAGGACCCCCAGGCACCCAATGCCTAAGCCTCTTTCACGCAGGAGGCGTGGCCAAGCAAATCTTTCTAACCAATCACTGATCTCGAGCGCCACTTCTTACACCAATGAAAAATCACTGCTCACATACCTTATGCTAATTAACTCTCAGGTATAGATATCAGCGATGCCTGGAATGCTGAGTAAATCTCTGGAATGTTGATTCCTGATTAGGATAACCTGAATACCAAGCGCTTACCCCTAGGATGTGGACTGGAATTAAACTGTGTCCACATTCCTGCTGCAACTTCTATATGGAAATATTTTAAAAGAAATCATTACACAGACACTCACCCGCCCTGTGCTCAAGGGCAGGGATGGCCATCCTGATAGACAGTGAGCAAGGATGTTCTGGGTAAGGAACCCCCAAAACAGAGGCTTAGAGATGGCAAAGCTCAAACGGGTTCAGGGAATTCTGAGTTCTACTGGGTGAGATCCACACAGAAGGGGAGAGGCAGAGGGAAGAAGAGGTTGAAGGGAGTTTTGGTCACGTAGTTAAGCAGTCATCTTTTGTCTTTATACAGGATTCTCGAAACCTATAATGTGTTAACATGTATGGGGACCCTGGGGAGGTCTGCCGCGTTTCTCACAGATTAAGACCATTTTTCTACAGAGCACTTTAAGGGACTACATTCTGAGGAAGATAATTTGAGAAACATGAAATATCCCTAGATTTGGATCAAACCAGCTGGGGAATATGGGACTGCTGGCTGGAGAGAGAGATTTACTTACTGGGCTAAGGTTTAAGATAGCAAATGAATGGGTATTTTCCTTAGGATGGAGAGAAAACAAACTGAAGTGTCCCTGGAGATGGAGAGAACTTCCCTCGTAAGTGCCTGACAATGAGTTGCTGCAGAGGCAGCAGGCATGGCAAAGGAAGATAAGCTGAGTGGAGAATGTGATCAGGCAAATACAGGAAAGGGGGACAAACAATATTCCTGCGCCTGAATTCCTACAGGTCTCAGCTTGCAGAGCCTCGATAAATAAAAGTCATAAGTTAATGCCAGGAAGCAACAAACAGAATCTCCAAGAAATCATAAGGGAAGCTCAAGGGTGGACTCTAGTGAAGGGTGCATTCTACTCCCACGACAGTGGGGCAGAGGCTAACCCTGCGTCCCAGAAGACAGCTCCATGGACCCAAGTGAGGATGGCCAGAAGAAGAGGAAAGAGAAGGGATGCCCCATGGAAGGGTGGAAGGGTTTGAGACCAAACAATTTTTGGAGGAGAGAGTTGCATGTGTTTCAGAAGAGGTGACAGTCAAGACTGGTTCATGATCCCAGAATCCATGCTACTGGTGCACTAGAACCAACAGACCAGTCCACTCCACCCCTGCTATTTTATTTTATAGCTTCAAACCATGAAAAACACCGAGTTTAAAGTATCATTTAATGACAGATACAAACTACTATAGATAAAATTGATAAACAGGGTCCTACTTTATAGCACAGGGAACTATATTCAATATCCTGTAATAAACTTTAATGAAGAAGAATATGAAAAAGAATATATGTATAACCAAATCACTATGCTGTACACCAGAAATTAATACAACATTATAATTAAAAAATAATTTTTGAGGGGGGAGCGGGAGGTAATTAGGTTTATTTATTTATTTATGTGTTTACTTAGTGGAGGTACTGGGGATTGAACCCAGGACCTCATGCATGCTAGGCGTGCACTCTACCACTGAGCTATACCCTTCCCCTGGAAAAAAAAAATGTTTTTAAATATCATGAAATAAATAAGTTTATGAAACAGGAATGAATAGGAACAAAAACTACATATTCTTTAAAATATTCTAACTGGTATGAAATTACTTCCCCAAAGTGAACTAGTACTTCTTATTCGATATTAATCTCTTCTTCCAAAGAGGACCTGTGGCACTCAAATCAATCAAGTAAAAATATTTATTGATAATTCTCTCTCACTGAAGACGCCTTTGGCTGCAAGTAACAAGAAACTGACCTCAATGTGGCTTAAATAGTAAATACATTTACTGTTTCACAAAACTGGAAGCTACAGCATCGCCAGGGGCCCCAGCCCTCCCCTGAGATTCTCCTGGCTTCAGGCTCCCACTGGAGGTGGTGGCCCCTGCAGCTCTGACCTTCATAGTTACACACGACAGTGTGCATAGGCAGAGGGACCACCTCACATCTCCATGTAGCTTTTCCTTAAATTGGAGGAAACTTTTGTCCGAAGCCCCCAGCAAGCCCTCTCTTGGCCTGCTTGGGGTCATGTGCATATCCTAAGCTGATCAGAAGCCAGGACAATGAAGGCCCTCAAACCAACCAGGTCCACCCTTGCAACCAAGGGTGGATCAGTTTCCCCTAAGATGCCTGGCTGAGGAGGGGGAGATGGAACCTGAATAAACTGGGATTGTGCTGTACGGAACGAGAGGCACAAACGGATGGTGGGCAGACAACCAACAGCATCTCCTACAAAGGCCACAAGCCAGTCACTACAGGAGACAAAGCCCTAAGCCACAGACTATTCTCTTAAAACATTTAGAGTGTGGCTGGGGGAAAGCACAGATGCATATAAACGGGAAATAATTATAATAAACAGGGCAATGTGGGTTAAGGACCAAACACAATGCATTCCACTGGACAGAATCCACAGCAGGTTCATCCTAAACCAAACTCTGTCCTATTGGAAACCAAGTCATAAGCAGACTGGGTTGTTTTTTTTTCTTTTTTGAGAGGGCAGAAATTACCTAATTATATATCATAATCCGCTTTGCATTCCTTAGAGAAAGGTGTTCCATTTAGAGGTTGTAATATAATAAACAGATTAAAATCCAAGGCTATTTCCACAAACATATTCTTTCAAATGACTTAGGATAATGCTCCACAGGAAAGTAGAAAATAACAAGAGAAATATCTGCAGAAAGTTACTCATGCTGAGACTCTGTGGATAAGCTCCTTAAGATACAGACTTCATTGATACCACCACTTTTAGCTACATAAATCTCAGCTTATAAGTGAAGTAAAGACTGATGGGTTTTTAGAAACACTTCTATTTACAGATCAGTGAAGTGGGAATTAGTGAGATCCTGCTATAATGTCTAATTAGGATTAATTAGCTAATGTTCTCAAAGCACAGAGCAAGGATGAAATGCAGCACGCGTTTGAACTGTCCCGTCATAGAGAGGCTGAGTATTCACTCTGTTAAAGAAACAGTCACCCAAATAACATACGGAGCTACTCTCTGCTCGAGGAGGTGAAGCTTAGGGTGTGCTGGACTTGGTGGCCCACTTCCACAGAAGAGAGTATGGAAAGGGAAAAAGAGTCGCCTTGTGGTGGAAAAAACAAGGGAAACACCTCCTTAAGCAAGGGATCAAGGTGAAAATCACCAGTGATGTCTGTGGAAGCTGTGCATCCCAAGACCATGTGAAGAGAAGGGCACTTCACCTCTCTGGTGTCCTTTCCAAAAACCCATAACCCTAGTCTGATCATGAGAAGAACATCAGACCAACCCAGACTGGGGGCCCTGATACTGAGCCAGCACTCCTTAAGACCTCCGAGGTCACAAACAAACACAGGAAAACTGAGAAATGATCACAGTCCAGGGGAGGCTGGGGAGACATGACAACGAAGTGTGATGCCTGACTCCGGATCGGCTCCTGGAACAGAAAGAGGACATTAATGGAAAAGCTAGTAAAATCCACATAAAGTGTGGCATTTAGTTTAAAAAAAAAAAATAGAGTCAGCTCAGAGCATGAACTATGAAGATAAAGGTGCATAGAAATTTTTTTCAGCAAAATTCATCCATAAATTAAGAACACACCAATATCAAGTTTACTTAAGCTCTTTCAAAAGATATGGTAATTATTGAATTTTTTTTTTTTTTTGGTCTTTTCTTAGAAGTTCAGGAAAGGATTTTTTTCTTGGCTAGACCATTGCTCACTGTAGACAGGAAACTCAGGAATTATTTAATGTGTGAAAAAGCAGAGACTCGGACAAATCAAGATGAACTAGTAACTTTTCACAGTAGTGCTGGTTAGTGAATGAAATATGAGGCATGATTTGTTTGGGATCCATCTCTTGATGTAAAGTGATGTGACCAAGTTGTAAATTCCCGGAGGGCAGGGAGCTATTTCTTACTCCTTTTTACAACCTTCAGAGTGCTTGGCATGTAGTAGATATTTAATATTAAAATGAGTTGACTCAATTTAGAAGATCAAGTTTCAGAGTCTAACTTTTCTCAAGAGGATTTAGCTGGGAGGGGAGGGGGCCTTGAAGGATGAATGACTAAGGGTGAATTTTCAAACACTGAGGGACTGAAAAGGCTGTTTTATGGCCCCAAATATCGCTATTGGTTTTTGTTTCATTTTGTCTTCCCACTAGCTCAGCTTCTTCAAGGAGCCATTGTGATGGTTTTGACAGGCAATGCTTACCAATGTCACACCACTTTTAAAAATTTCACAACTCCAACTACTTTATTTGACCTTTACCGATAATCTTTAGACAGAGAAACCCCTTTAATCCTAATTTTCAGTTGAGGACTTTGCAGCCCAAAGAAAGTAAGTGTGCATGCAGAGCTAAACTATGATGGAGCCCAGGGAAAACCTAGGTATGCCTTCTCAATCAAGTATATACATTAGGCATCTCTCTCACACATAACACCACCCCGTGTCCTGTGGGTGCCTCCTGGTCCAACCCGTCCTCATGTCTTCTTTCTGTGTGACCCTAAGGCCTACTTGACATAGACTATTAAGAAAGTAGATCATTCAAAGGTGTAAGTAAGGCTTATAACCCACCACCTGGAACTTTCTAAAGTAAATGCTCCATGACAGCTTCCTTTGGCATGCAAAATCAGAAACGTATGCTTTGATCTAGCAAGACTCCCTGGGGCCACTGGTCTAGAAACAAAATGAGCAGGGTGAAGCCATGATTTTAGCGCAGGCTGGCACCATCCAGGACTGGCCGTGAGGTGTGGACGTCAGTATTTCCAGTCAGTAAGATCAGATCTGCCTCTGCAACATGCTCTTTCCAGACTCTGCCACCCACTGCCAAGGGACTCGTCCCCTGGGTGAAAATCCCAATCTGGTCCAGAAGACCTCTTGTCTCTGGATCAAAATATGCTTTGGGTAAGGGTGGGCGGAACTGATTAGAAGGGGGCATGAGGGAATGTTCTGGGGTAACAGAAACATCCCATATCTTGACTGGAGTGATGGTTATATGGTGGACAAAGTCATTAAACACTTAAGAGCTACATAGGAATTGACCTAAATGTTAAAAATAACAATAATGACATCTGAAATTGAACATGTTAAGATCTACTCTAAACTGTGATGGGTGCTTTGGGGCTGTTAGTCCCATAATCTGGACATTCTACTTCCATTAATGTGGCTTGAGTTTAAGTTCATTTTTTTTTTAAGCAGGCTTGTCACATTCTTGCCATCTATGGAATCTGTGGCTAATGATAACAGCCAAGTCCCTCTTCCTTTTAGGCATGAGTTGCTACCAGGCAGCACGTCCCTGATCTGACTTTAAGTAGCTGACATCTATTTGGCTAGGTGTATAGACCGGCAGCACGCACCTCAAGGCTAACTGATAGAACTGAAGGAATTCTTTGAATTATGGTGTGTGGAGAGAGACTACGAAGGCTGAGCTTGGAATAAGATCTGGAGATCATGAGAGACATTTCCCATTACTGGTCCCAGCTGCTCTTTCATAACTGGTTCTCCTGCAAGAGTCTCGTATGGAAGCCATGAAGTGCTCTAGGTACAATTTCCTCAGGGGAGCGACCTAGGTTGAACTATCGTAAAAGGATTAACCAGAGACAGATCAAGTCAAAGAGAGTCAAACCATCAAGCAGAAGCAAACCAGAGATCAGGCATAGTGTAGCGCAGCGGCTAAGGGCACAGTTTGGGGCATCAGACCAAAGAGGATTTGAATTCCAGCTCCATCCCTTACTGACCGTACGACTTTGAACAAGAAGTCATTTATTCTCACTGTGCCTGAGATCAGCTCAGCCATGAAATAGGGATGATAGTAGCACCTGTCCCATGAAGTTGTTCTGAGAATTAAATTGGCGAATATGCGTAAAGCCCAGAAGAGTACCCGGCAGTAAGGACTAGTTAATTTTAAGCTATTGTTATTATTTACAGCATTACCCTCTTCTGAAATAACTCCTTTGTTTATCTAAGTTCTATTCATTCCTTCAAGGGCTACATATAGACCCACTTAGACAAACAAAGGAGGTATTTCAGAAGGGAGCGCTGCTTGGTAGCAATTCACGCTTAAAAGGAAGAGAAACCTGGCAGTTTTCATTATCTACAAATTCCATAAATGGCAAGAGTGTAATGAAGTTGCTGCTTTAAAAAAAAAAAGGGGGGGGGGGAAATGCAATCTCAAGCCACGTTAATAGAAGTAGAAAGTTTAAATCATGGGAATAACAGCCCCAGTGCACTTGTCACTGTTTAGAGTAAATTGTAACGTATTCAATTTCAGATATCATTATTGATTTTTAACATTTAGGTAGAATTTACACAGATCTTGAGTATTTAACATAATGAGTTTTGATGACTATGCCCACCCCTATAACCATCCCAATCAAGAAACAGAATGTTCTCTTACCCCAGAAAATTTCCTCACAGCCCCTTCCAGGCAATTTCCACCCACTCCTGACAAAGGCAACCACTGGTCTGATTTCTATCACCATATATATTACTTTTGTCTGTTCATGAACTTCACGTAAATAAATCATTTAGGAAGTACTCTTTATTCTGGCTTTTTTCCCGATTCACTACGTTTTGAGGTTCCGCTGTGTTTATCAGTATTTCTTTTCTTTTTCTTTTTCTTTTTTTTTTTTTATTGCTGAGTATGATTCCCTTTTCTGTGATCACATCACAATTTCTGTATCCATTTCCTATTGAGGAGCTCCTGGGCTGATTCCAGTTTGGGACTATCTTGAATAGGGCTGTCTTATACGAGTCATTTTATGGACTTATATTTTCATTTCTCTTATTTAAGGATCTAAGAGTGAAACAGCCAAGCTATAGCATAACTTTAACTTTAAAAGAACTGCCAAACAGTTCTCCAAGATGACTGCATCACTTACACACCCACCAGTGTTGTACAAGCATCGCAGTTGCTCCACATTCTTACCAACATTTGATATTGCCAGTCTTTCTGATTTTAACTACCCTAGCAGTTGTGAATAACATCTCATTTAATTTGCATTTCCCTTATGACAAATGATGTAAACTCTTCACTGGCCTTTGTATATCTTCTTTTGTCAAATATCTGTTCAAGTCTTTTGCCCATGTTTTTCACTGGGCTGTCTTTTTATTATTGATTTGTAGAAATTCTCCATTACATTTTAAGTATGCCTTCCTTATTCATATGTGCTACAAATATTTCCTCCCAGTCTATAAATTGCCTAATCATTTTCTTAATAACATCTTTTCATGAACAGAAATATCTGATTTTGAGAAACTCCAGTATATCCTTTTTTTTCTTTTATGGTTTTCTTTTATGATACTTTTATAGTGCTTTGCTGTGTCCCAACGTCAGACTATCAAAAACCTTAAAGATAATCTTCTATGTTTTATTCTTTAAGTTTTATGCTTAGTTTCCACATTAGGTCTATGATCTAACATTAGTTTTGATGTATACAGTGGAGTCAAGGTCAAGGTTCATTTTATTTACAGACAGATACCCATGTTTTCCAGCACCACCTGTTAAAAAGCCATTCTTGACTCTGCACTTTGTCAAAAATCAATTAATTGTAGATGTGTGGGTCTATTTCTATTGTTTCACTGATCTATTTGTTTTATCTTATGTCGGTATCATACTATAGCTTCACTACTATAGCTTTAGAATAAATCCCTTTTTTTCTTTTTTCTTTTATTTTTATTGAGTTATAGCCACTTTACAATGTTGTGTCAATTTCTGGTGTACAGCACAATTTTTCAGTCATACATGAATATACACAAATTCGTTTTCATATTCTTCTTCACCGTGAGAGAATAAATCTTGAATCAGGTGGAGTCTTCCAGTTTCATTCTTCTTTTTCAATATTGTTTTGCTATTTTAGATCCTTTCCATTTTCATATACATTTTAGACTGGCTTGTCAACTTCTTCAAATTAGCCTCCTAAGGTTTTGATTGAGATTCTATGACTCCATAGCTCAGTTTGGAGGGAATGAATATAGATGTTATCATAGTTATATAGTTCATAGCAACAGTACTGGACACCCCGTATGGAGCACACATCATGAGTCCTTCCCTCTGTTCATCTTTACAATGGCCCAGGAAGCTTAGAATTAGTCAAATTTCACACATGGAGGACTTCTGATCAGAAAGATTGAGAAAGTATCTGCTCAAGTATATACAGCTAGCAAGTAAGGAGGCTGATCTCAAATTTCAGGTGAATCTGAGTCTGATCTTAAATCTCAGGTGCTTTCCACCAGGCTACCTGAAATTGCATGTAACCAGAGGAAACACAAGGAATATGCAAATCACATGAAAGATCCCGGAATAGAAATTGCAAGGGGCCAATTTGATGCAAAATAAGAAAAAAAAAACTGTAATTACTCAAGATGCCTTATCAGAAAGGCAGCAAAGTTGGTGGTTAAGTGCACAGACTGTGGAGTCAGGCTGCCTGGGTTCCAATTCCAACTTTGTCACTTACTAGCTGTGTGACCTTTGGTAAGTTACTTAGCCTCTCTGTGTCTCAACTTCTTCATCTATAAAATAGGCATAAAAATTGTGTTGGTTCCATGACTTAGTAAATGTAAAGAACTCACACCAGTAAGTGTCTGGTACAGAGTAGGTGCTATATAAGGGTTAAGAGGCTTAAAAATTTAGAAATAGAATGGGCACTTTCCCAAGACAGGCATACATTGGAGATATTGTGGGTTCCACTCCAGACCATGGCAATAAAGTGACTATCGCAATAAACTATCGATTTTTTTGGTTTCCCAGGGCATATAAAAGTTGTTTACACTATACTGTAGTCTATTAAGTATGCAATATGGTTATGACTAAAAAACATACATACCTTAATTAAAAATACTTTATTGCTAAAAACACTAACCCTCATCTGACAACGCAGGGTTGCCACAAACCTTCAATTTGTTAAAAAAAAAAAAAAAAAAAGCAGTATCTGTAAAGCACAATAAAATGAGATGTGCCTGTAAATTCTGACTCTCTGAAAAATGTTCCAAAAATGTCTGAATTGCCATCTATTCATGTAGCTGCAGAAAAGATTCCTGCCTTAGATGAAAAATTGAGCTACACATTCTGCAGGGCTCCTTGTTTGAGTTCCAACATCCAGTGAGTCTAAGTCGACTCCTTCAAAAGTCAGGACGTCAACATCAGGCATGACCACCTCTTTCCTCAACCAGTCAGTCCATCCTCCCTTCCCTCCATCAATAAATTCCCAACCTGCTTGGAAACGAAAGCCTCTAACTGGTGAGAGGAAATCTACATCAGCCTGTGCCCTTAGTCACACAAGGCAGACAGAAAATAAAGTAGAAAGAAAGAAAAGACGGCCACCAAGAGGAGGAGTTATAATTAATTTCCTCACAACATGAGTTAGTTGCTTCCTCTGATGTGTCCTGGGTTCTCTTATGGAGATCTTTCAAAGTCCGCAGCGAGGGGAAGAGTATTACTGCAACTCAGAGCCAGTGAATATTTTGGTCCTCGGTTCCACACTGGGGACTGTTTCTTCTCCGGCTCTGGTCTTCATCAATTTGTATTTGTCTAAAATTCCTTTCCCCTCAAGTCCCTGATCCAAACGAGGAACCAAACCCAGCTTCCCTGCAGAAGGAGCCACTGGCCTGTCCTTGAACTCTTTTCTGGGCCTTTACTTATAATCTTCTTCAGCCTTTGTGGGCCTCTGGTGTTTTCCTAACTCCATTTCTCACTCATGACAGGCAGGAATGAGAGTGCTTTGAAGGCATGCAGACCCTAAGTCCTTTGCCCTTCTCTGACTGCCTTCTGTCCACTTGACTCCATTTGAAAATGAGGAGCTTAATTAACTTCCCAGGCCCTTTTGGTTGATTAAATTCACCCATCCCTGTAAGAGGCTGCTGCATTTCTCACCTCTGTGGCATCAGAGACCATACCTGTCCCTATTCTTTGAGGAGAATCAACCTCGGCCTTTCACAAGGTGCTCATTCTGAGCCCTGTGGCCCTAGAGTCAAACCATCTCTCCTGAGTTTAATAACATGCTGGAGACGCTTCTTGAAATCAAGAATGAGGGCCCAGCAGAGGGTCAACTGTCAGAAATACTTGACCTCTGGGCCAAGCACTGCTATTTACCTCACCTTAAGAGCCACCCACTTCATCTTTCAGAGCCTCTTTCCTCCTCTGTTAGGGAAAAATGGTGATCGCAAGACCTCTCGTGTTCACCTGTGCCTTCTGCTTCTGATGCATCAGCAGATGCTGCAAACGGACATGGCAGAGAAAATGCTCTGCAGACCAGAAAAGCACTAAACAAACAGAAGGCTTGTTTAATGAGGGTGCCCCTTGGCCACACTAGATAAATAAACCAGCAACAATGCAGGTTCTAGAGTAACCAAACTCCACGCCATCACCTAGGTCAGCATGCTACATCTTCGCCAATTTCGCCGGGTCCTAAATTTTACTGGGGGTTAAAAGAAACGCCTTAAGCCAACATGGCTATGGCCACATACAGCTGCTGGGAATATCTGCAAGAGACAGGATTAAGGGAAAGATGTAGAATCAAAAGGTGGGAGACACCTGGGTTCCAGTTCTGATTAACTAGTTGTGGGATCTCTGTATCTCTAGTTTCACTGAATAGGGCTGCTGTGAGATAAAGCCACATATGAGAAATAATTTACTAAGCTATAATAAGTACAGCAGACAATACTGTCATGAGGATGTTACTGATTCGACTATGAAGAATCGGGGACTCCTTTCCCTATGTGCTCAACCAAATCCAAAGCCAGCAAAGTCAGGCCAATTATTGTGCCAACATGAATTTGAAGAAGTATTATCACTTTTAAAAAGAAGAGCTTAATCAAGGGAAAAGCCCTGATTTCGACCTCTAGTGTCAAGAAGAATAGGTTTATTAAAAGCCCAAAATATACCATTTGTGTGGTTACTTCTCTGTAGATGTTACTGGCTTGTCAAGGAAAAGGACTAACCTTCTCTGAGCATCTACTTACGGCTGAGCTCCATGCTTTGGGGGCCCATGTAACTTATCACCCAAACCTGAACACTTCTGAGAGTAAAAGGAAACACACTACATAATTACACAAGGACAAGAAACTGTACTGAGACTGTCCCCTGTAAACCAGAATGCACTGTGCCCCCCATCCCTGCACAGCTCATAACAAAGTTCTGAAGACCTCCAAGGACAACAGAATCACTAATCCATGCTAGATTCTTCCCACGTGGCATAACATTATTATTCCACTCCAATGATATATCTGTTTATCTTTCAGCTCTAATTTTCACACAGGAGGAAAACCCACCCATCGTGTCCAGAAAGTTTCCTCATTAATTTGTGTGCGGCACTCTGAGCTGGCTGATGGCTCCACAGACTGCCAATGGGGCCCTGAAGTGTCCACCTCCTGATCAGCTCTGACCTGAGGGGGCCTCGTGCAAGTCCTTCAGCAGCTGACGTGAGTGCTGCCCTTGCTCCTCTCCTGGGTGATGCTCAGGTCCACGAGGGAGTGAGCTCAAACCCCCCTCCAAAGAGAAACCTAACATCAAAGCTAAGTAAAAAAACATGTTTCCTGGTGGCCCCTCCACTGGCTGCAAAAAACAAGTTTTTACACCACTAACTGAAATCCAAGTTAAAGATGCATGTCTTTGCATCTTAACTTCATGACCGAGGCTGCTATTAAAGCTACCAACAGATACTTTAGTCCTAAGAATGGCTCCTTCCTCATCACGACTGGTCATCCTACCCTGGGCATTAGGAAAGGCACATTATAAGTGTGCAACAGAGGAGAAAACACTGAAAAAGAGGACATATGTCTGGATTTGATCAAATTCTTAACATCCCTGGGCTTCTGTTTCCTTCCTTCTACAATGGAACAATACTACACAGGCGCAATCAGTGCTGTCTTATGGAGTTGCCCTGAAAATTAAATGCAATAAGGCATCTGAAATCTCTTTGAAAAAACAAAGAGCTCTACAAATATATTGACAATGCAAATGTGCAGGTGAGAGGACAACCACACAGAACAACAGAAGCTCCAGCTGTGAATCCTCTGTTAAATGCGTGAACTCCTGTACCCAATTCTCTCAATGCAATTAAGAGCTAACAAAAGCCTCCTTAGGGAGTAAGAATGCGGTTGGATGGATGGACGGACTGAAACTAAAAGGACCGTTTTCTAGACATAAACAATTGGAGAAGTGCATATCTGACCATATTATTTGGATTTGAACTATAATCCAAATCCAAATAAAAGGCTCTAGACATACCATTATCGTGACATTTGGAGTTCATATTTTTCTACTATCTAACGGGCTAACTTTTTGGCCATTTCTCCAAGTTTTTTCTTCTAGCCATAAGTGTCTGAATTGAGTTTGAGTTAGATGTAATCTTTAGGATCAAGGTCATGATTCCTGGAGCTATGGGCAGTCCCAGAGAGCAGCCCAAATGGGATCCTGGACTGCCATTAGTAAGAGAGAGGACACATGTCCCAGGGCTGTTCCTCCACCTTACCTTCACATTGGGCTGAATGTGCTGTTCCTGAATTTTCACAAATGCCTTGCTCACACTTGGCAGATTTAACAGATAGTCTTCCTTGTATCTATGGATGGTATATAGTAGTAAAAATGTCTGAGTTTCTCTTAGCAAGAGGATGCAAGAATGTTACTACGATAAAGAGATCTCTGATTTGGCCACCAACATCCTGTCCCATCATTTTATGTGCATGCCACCCTGCACATCAAGAAATGGAGCCTACTTCTCCTCCTTGTGAGTCTGGGCTGGCCTTGTGACCTGCTCTGACCAACAGAAGGTGGTGGAAATGATGCTTGTTCTGAAACTCTGGAGACTGGGTCTTAAGAGAACTGGCAACTTCTGCTTACTCCCCCAGAAGCCAGCCTCTACATAAGAAGTCAAGCTATCCTAAGACCACCATGCTGTGAGGAAGCCCAGACACAGAGAGAGATCACAGAGGAAGATGGGGTATGAGACATGTGAGGGAAGCCTTCTTGGATCTTCTGGCCCAGCCCAACCCAGCCAGCAGCTGAGAGCAGCCAAATGAGGAATCTTATCTGATACCACATGGAGCGGAAGACCCCCCCCCGCCCAAGTACTGCCCAAATCACACAATTACATGAAATAAAACGTCACTGTTGTACTAAGACAAAATGTTTTTGGGTGGCTTGTGATGCAGCAGTAAGTAACAGAAACAGCAATGTCTCTTCATTCTACCACAGAAAAGAGCTCTCAGAAATATTCACACAACATCCAGTGCGGGCTCTGGTCACACCACCAATCACACCCCCTATCAAGGGGATAATGGCCAACACACACTTAAGAAAGATGTGGCAGGCATCCATACTAAAAACAGCCCTCGCACCAAAAACATTGGACTCACGCAAGCTACACAGGGACACTCCCACATAAAAACAGCCCTTCGAGACCACAGTAGATAACTGTTTCTCCTAAAGTGATAGAGTCTGAGAAATAAGTAAAATGAAGAAGTAGAGGAACCACTCCCAACTAAAAGATCAAGAGAATTCCCCTGAAAGAACAAACAATGAAACAGACCTCTCCAGTCTACCAGACCCCAAGTTCAAAAAGAAGGTAATAAAAATACTGAAAGAATTAAGAAAAGCTATTGATAGAAATGCAGATTACTATAAAAAGGAACTAGAAACTAGAAAGAGGAGTCAATTAAAATTAGAAAACTCATTTGCCAAGACAAAAGCTGAGCTAAGGCAATATATACCAAACTGGAGAGAGCAGAAGAATGAGTAAGTGATCTGGAAGACAGAATAATGGAAATCACCCAATCAGAAAAGCAAACACTATGGAAAATAGATACTAATTACTATATATAAAATAGATAAACAACAAGTTTATACTGTATAGCACAGGGAACTATATATTCAATATCTTTTAGTAACCTATAAAGAAAAGAATATGAAAACAAATATATGTATGTATACGTATGACTGAATTATTCTGCTGTACGCCAGAAATTGACACAACACTGTAAACTGACTGTACTTCAATTAAAATAAATAAATAAAATTTTAAAAAGAAAACAGTATGGAAGTTCCTTGAAAACTAAAAATAGAGTTGCCATATGATCCAGCAATCCCACTCCTGGGCATATATCCAGAGAAAACTCTAATTCGAAAAGATACATGCACCCCAATGTTTATAGCAGCACTATTTACAATAGCCAAGACATGAAAGCAACCTAAATGTCCATTGACAGATGAATGGATTAAGAAGATCTGATATACACACACAATGGAACACTACTCAGCCAGAAAAAAGAATGAAATAATGCCATTTGCAGCAACATGGATGGACCTGGAGAATGTCGTTCTGAGTGAACGAAGCCAGAAAGAGAAAGAGAAATACTATATGATATCACTTCTATGTGGAATCTAAAAAAAAAAAAGACAAACTTATTTACAAAACTGAAACAGACTCACAGACATAGAAAACAAACTTATGGTTACCAAAGGGAAAGGTGATGAGGGAGGGATAAATTAGGAGTTTGGGATTAGCAGATACAAACTACTATACATAACATAGATAAACAACAAGGTGCTACTGTATAGCACAGGGAACTATATTCAATATCCTATAATAAACCATAGTGGAAAAGACTATGAAAAAGAACATATAAAAGTGTGTATATATACATATAACTGAATCACTTTGCTGTACACCAGAAACTAACACAACATTGTAAATCAACTATATTTCAATTAAAAAATATATATATATATATAGGCATGCCTCAAAAAAAAAAAAAAACACCTGCAATTTAAGGGTGTCACCAACAGATGGCAATGGTATATAAACAGAACCCCCATACCAAAAGTACAAATTAAATTAAAAATACAGAACGACTTTCATATTCCCAAGAATATATAGAAGTATTTGCCTGCAGTGGCTGTACTGAGAATATTTTGAGGCATATGTGTGTGTGTGTGTGTGTGTGTGTGTGTGTAGATGTCAGAGTAACTTTAAATTCTGTAACTGGGTACCCCAATTGTTTTCCACCCTCAGCAGCTCATACGGAGTTCCCCAGAGCTGGCTTCAAGCCACACACATGAAGTGAGTTCTTAGCAAAAGATGGACTCTGCCAATCTCTGCTCATCATTTGGTCAGACTCAGGAGCCATACTTTACACAATGACTTAAAATGTGTTTAAAAATTATCTCACACTCCCTTCAAAAGGTGGGCATGATTCCGCTCTCCTTTGAGTGTAGGCTGGACTTAGTGACTTACTCCTAATGAACAGAAAGAAAATGAGAATGACAGTATGCAGTTTCAGAGCCCAGGTCAGAAAAGGCACTGCAGTATCCTGGTTGGTCTCTCTTGGAAAACCTGCTATGGGGGAGACAGCCGTCATGTCTCCAGAGGGCCACACAGGGGAACCGAGGCCTCTAGCCAACAGCCAGAAGTGATCTTGGAAGTAGACCTGTCCTGTCCAAGGCAAGCCTTCAGATGTCTGTGGCCCCAGCCAACATCTACAATTTCATGAGAGACCCTCATCTAGAACCACCTAGCCAAGCTGCTTCCAAATTCCTGATCTAGTTTGTTACACAACAATAGATATTCAATACATCTTGTTTCCTCACTTTTTAAGTAAAAGCACTAGTGCATTTTGGTATGTTGAGAGGACCCAGAATGAATATGCAAACGATGCCCTATTGCTCCAGAGTGAAGGATGAATAAATTCATCAAGCAGTCCTGCTGGGTCAGTATAAGGCAAAAGGCCCCATGAGAAGCATTCAATGGATACTGGAAAGGCATACATGCCAAGGGGAATTCAGGCACCTCGATCAAGCATCCAGGTACTGCGTGATGGTAGGCAAAACAGAATGCAAGAGGGTGATGTAAAAGAAGCTCTGTCATTGGTTTGCGTTCTTGCCTTTAAGGTTTGCTAAGGTTTGACTAGCACAATCAATGTCATTAGAGAAGAAGGCAATTTTTATTCTAGTGCTGGTCCACTGAGCAGGGCCAACAGTGAACACCATGAAAGAGAGTAGGCAGAGCCCCTTCACGTGACTTAAGAACAGACTTCCAAGATGGTACCCACTGTATGATGAGCTTCGTGCACAAACAGCAGATGGAGTCAGAATAAAAGCAGCTCTGCCTTAGCCAGCCAAAGGTTGAGGAAAATTCCCCTGGACGTTGTGCCAAGTATTTCTAGCAACACTCCAGCAAGAGAATCCCGGTTGGGCATGTCGCTAGCAAAATGCCTGGGACAGCCCTCAGAGGGGCATTCAGGTTGTGTCTCTTGGGACAGGGTCCGGCAAACACGGAAAAAACCCACAGCAGCTCACACCCGTGACTTTCTGCTCTTAGTCTTGCAAGCTGAGGCGGGCTGCCAGCTCCCCACCCTGCCATCTTCTCTCTCACATCTACTGCGTTGGTTTGAAGCAGCGAAGCCACCTTGGCTTCAGTGACCTATAAATCTTGATGCCATTACTTTAGAGCACAGACTGCTCACTGATGCTGGTCATCAATCTATTCAGTGTGACCACTGTCTCCCCCTACAGCCGCCCACTCAAGGCTTTGACTCCACCCCTGACTCAGCCAACGGTAAAACCCCACATCCTGCAGGAGGAAAGGGCAAGACATGGAGATGGAGCGTCCAAATTCCCTGGACGTTCTCTGGATCCTGATGATACCTCTAAGAATTGATTTCCTCAAGAGCCACTTGTTGGGGGGGTGTATCAATTACACTGTGGTGAAGAGCCCTATGAGAGGAAACCACAAGTCAAGTTTTCATTACCAGATGAAGCACGAAGCACCACGGGTGGAATCCATCAATGTTGATTTTTTTTTTCTTTCAAGATGGGTCAGGGAAAGATGAGAACTCGCTCTCCCTGATGCCTCTCACACTTGTTTCTACCCAACGATCAGCTCACTGCAGCTCTCTTCGAGGTTTTCTTCACGTACAACCAGTTCACAGCCGCGGCGGACATGGAGGGGGTCTTATCTGTTTTGGACATCCCGGTCTCTCCATAATGTCCAGCACTCGAGCCATCTTGGGGGTTTTAGGAATTCAGGAGACTGCCCTGGTTAAGCCGCCAAACAGAAGGGCTGGGAGGTGGAGGATGTGGCTCTGAAGACTACTACCTGGATTTGTAATCTGTCCTCAAGGTAGGAGCAGGAGAGGGAAGAGTGACCTCTAGTTAGAACCAAAAAGGAAAAACTCAGAGCTCCCCAACAGACGCACAACACGCAGAGAACGTCCATCCCTGACCTCACCCAGGTGGGACTGTCCACTCCCTTCCACACAGGCCCCTTACGCAGTTGCATTTTTGAGGCTCACCTGCTCCAAGGTTGCCCTTGATATTCATTAGAACTTAACTTACCTTGAAACACAGTATCTCTACGGGGGGAACACAAGATTGATTGCCTGGTTCCACCCTGAAAGCACACAGCAGACGCTCAAAGAGCCAGTTAATGTACCCACTGGAAATGGCTTTGAAAAGTTTGAAATACTCAGCAGAGGCAGAGGGTGATGTAAGGATGAGATGATGTAAAAGTCGCGTTCCCTGCGGCCTCATCACTTCCCAGGGGGGCTCCTGTGACAGCCTCCCGGGTCTCTTATAGGCGCATGCTCCCTCCAGCCCGTTTTCCAACTCGCAGGCAAATCTTATGTTACTTGCCTACTTAAAATCCAGCAGTGACTTCCTTTTCTTTCGGATCAGCTCAGGCTCCCCTACCTGGAGGACAGGCTCCCGGGATCCGGCCTCTGCCCGCCTGTCCAGATGAAGCTCCCTCTCCCCATCAATCACCCGAAACCACATGTGGCTCCCCACACCAGGCTTACTTGTGTCTGTTCTCTCTTATCTCTGCTCATGCTGTCCCTGGAACACGGGCCCCCCTTTTTCACCTGGCAAAGCCCTAGTCATCCTCCAGAACTCCATCCCCAAATCACCTACTCCTGGAAGCTGCCTCTGAGCCACACTCCTCCTGCCCATGTGTGTCCCCTGAAAGCCCCAGGCACTCCCCCTACAGAGCACTATGGGGAGGTACTGTGGCTGTCCCTTTACTGATGCATCACCCACTCCCCTGGGCTAGCTGCTTAGTGAGTAACTGCATCTTCCTCTTGCACAACACCTAGCACATAGTAGGTGTGCCATAATTTTAAAAAAATCAATTATAGTTGGCTGGGAGGTCACTTCAATTCCTGATATTGTGACCATTAGGTAAATTTGCAGCAATCAAGTAATGTCCTTTCTCAAAACAACACAGCTGCCATCTGTGTCCTTCCTCCTAGAGCAGTGGTTCTCCAAGGGGCAGCGCCCAGACCAGCCAGGTCAGTATTGCCCGGAAGGTATCAGACATGCAAATTCCTGGGCCCCGCCCCAGTCCAGCTGAATCAGAAAATCTGAGGGCTGCCCCAGCAATCCGTAGTTTCACACAACTCCAGGGGACTCTGACACACTCTCAAGTCTCAGAACCAGTGCCCTAGAGCCTTCAAAGCCAACAAACAGGAGCAGTTCAGATCTGGCAGTGTACGCAGCTGCGGTAAGCTCTTCTGCCTGGCAAGTTCCCCCTTTCCGGGGTGGTGGAGCCTCTCCACGGCTGAAAGCAGCTGCGTTCACTGGGGCCAGATGCGGAAATACTTCCCCTCCCTGTATGCCACAGACTAATCAAGAATCACCTAGGGAACAAAGGAAACCAGGCAACTCTGTGCTCTGTGCTCCTGGGAGCTCTCACTAACCCCGGGCGGGGGCAGGCTCCCGCAGAAGCTTGCTGCACTGGACAGAGTTCACTTCGGGCTAAATCCAGGGCTGGAGCACCTTGATCTCACAGAAGCCAATTTCTGGCGACTTTTCTTCAAGAAACAACACCAGGAGTCTCACAGGCAGATCTGCCACTCGTGTACCAAGCAGATATAATGCAACGGAACAATTAGGAAGATCTTGGCTGTTAGTTTCTGCTGAAAGTTCCAAGGCACAACAAAGGCTATGGTCGTGAGCTGAATTTATTAGGTTTTGACACCCAATCCACCCCCAGATCACGGCATAATATATTCAGACCTACAGAAATGACCAAAGAAGCAGGGATGTACAATTTTTTAGCACTGACTTTTCTTATAAACCCTTCTGTCTAGTTTTAACTTCATACTTAATCATTTTTATTGAGCACCTACTATGCACAAGGTAGCCAGATCTCACTCACTAACCCAGTGGATCGCAACCCTGGCTGCACATTAAAATCACACGAGGGGCTTTGAAAAAAATTCTGATGCCTAGACCAGACCCCAGACCAATTAAACCAGAATGTCTAGAATGGGACTCAGGCACTGGCATTTCTAAAACTTCAATTTGGGGAACTACGGTTTTAAATAATATTGATGTCTGGACCCCACCCCAAACCATGTAAACCAGACTCTCTACGGCTGGAGCCTGAGCATGGCTGTACACGCACACGTATATTATGCACGCAGGTATATACACCTGTATTTGAATACACCTTGAGTGCCTATGCTTATGTAACATGCATACTTACGCGTCTATACATATGCATACATATACAAACGTACATGCATAGCACATGTATAGCCCAGGTGATTCTAATACAGCCAAGGTTGAGAACCACTCCACAGACACTGGTTCTCAAATCTGTCTGCACTTTAGAATTACCTTCTAAAAAATTCCAAACCTCAGGCCACATCCCAAACCAACTGGATCACAAGCTCGAGGGTAGTGGGCTGGGTATGAATATCAGTGTTTTTTCAGGGTCCCGAGGTGATTGCAACATGCAGACAAGCTCCGGATGCACAGCACAGACTCCAAGCTCAGGGAGAGCAGGAACTGCCTTCGCTGTTTTTACTGTAACCCTCCTACAGCATCCACCTTAAATATCTGTCGAGCTGAATTGAGTTTTTAAAGACATCTAGTACCATCTAGTACCATCTAGTACCATGATGTCCTTTACAACTACGCCTCTTGGAGCTAGAGCCTTCTAGGACTGTATGAATCCAACAGGGAGGTGGCACAAAAAGTATGTATGTCATAAAAACGACACTCTGCCTCCTCGTGAGTGAGCCCCAGGGAACCTCAGGGCTCCCACAGTAGTCACACTTTTGGTACTGTCTCGCTCTTCGGAATTTCTCCTTCTGTGTCTCCTTTGGGTAGCTTCAGACAAAAAAGTCTTCCCAGCTCCCTTCTCAGCATGTTTGAAAACTGGGAATGACTTCCGAGCACTCGAGTGCCGAGGGGTGACTCTAGGAACAGGAGTGCTCTTCACTCCTTGCTAAAGAGGGGGACAGGTGGCTTATTCACCAGTCCAGACGTGGCCTGCATTTTCAAAAACCAGCAGGTACGATAAAAAACACTTATTAATTCCTCATTTCACAGCTTTGATGCCATGCACCTAAGATACGCCCAACAAGGGAGGGTGACTTGACTCTATTGCAAACGCACGTGGTTGGGATACTTACCATTGATAGGATTCCTACTGTGAATCCTTTTGTGGAAATGCTGATGGTTACAGAGCAAGTTTGCTTTAAAAAGAGGTAAACCTGCAAAATCACTTATTAAAACTTGGAAAAATCAGCCCCATACCTCCTCTTCTTTTTGAGGTGACCTCTTTACAGGTGCTTTTTTAACTGACCTATGTTTTGCCAGCACTGATCATTCATCTCCATGCCTGATGACCAAGACAATTATTGTGTGTAGGTCCACAGTGACTGTTGCAGCCGGAGGAGGGCCGGGCTGGACGAGAGCAGGGCTCTGAGTACCAAGTCACCTCTAATTCCCTGCGTGATCCTGAGCAAGTCATCTGGTCCCCCGGTTCCTCATTTCTAAAACAAGAGAATAAACACTCGCAAGGATGGTCTTCTTCCAGCTCAAATATTATATGGTTTGAATTCTCTTGTGGACAATGATATTAGTCTTGTGGAAATGGCTTAAGTTTATCACTCTGTTTTCCTAAAAATGGATTATTATTTGGGAGAAAGTACCTTGAGTATCCAATTCCATGACCTGAGGATTAAGTAACTAAGACACGCACCATGGCGTACTAGACACAGCAAGGCTACAGAAGGAAGACAGACGGCCTAGGGTGGTAAAATTAATGAGAAAAGCAATTATACATCTAACCGTGATTTAAAACAGAATGAAACAGATGCTGTGGCATGAAACTGGAGAGAAGGCAGCTTCGAGTGTTTAACAAAGAACATCCAGAATAAGTAGTGGAAGTCTATCAGGGTTAAAGGAACGCTAGCCTTGGCTTCTAGTTCTGAACTTCCCAGGTGATGAACATGTCATCTCAGATAAGCCACCCATCTTCCCCACACTTACGTTTAAGTAAAATGTGAATTATATGATACCAATCCAACGTACAGGACAGTGCCGCTGAGAGGCTCGGGAAGACACTGGCATGAGAGGGCTTTACAAAATTCTGCAATGTAAGTTACACAAAACCATGGGGATATACTGTGTTCTTATAGATTTTGATCTGATGATTTATAAAAACCAGAATTTCCACTGAGAGAGGAATCCAGAGGTTAAATTCAGAGAGTCTCATGCAACAGGGCTTCTTTTTCTCCCACCTTCTTAATTTTTCCCTTATTTACTCAGTAAATTAAAATATGTGCTTATTTTAAAAATTAAATAGTATGGAAAGATATAAAATAAAAAATCCTTTCCCTCAACCCAGTAACCAATTTCTCTACCATTACTCACAATGTCTTATGAGTCCTTCCAGAAAAAAGCTGATGATTATCTCAAAACCACAACTCTATGTGTCTATGTTCCTGTATCTGCTCCCCATCTACAGCTATACACCTCCTTTTCTACGTATCCATTACTGGAGAGGAAAGATCTTATTTCAAATAATCTCAGTTTAAGGCAATATAGTTTTAGATTACTGAAATCTGACATTGCTGCTAGTGCTGATAATTAAATAATAATGCTCTTATTTTTTCTTACCAATAGGACAGGTGGAACAGAAGACAAGAAGGTTATTTAATATATTATGGACACCAAATCCTCAATTTAGGAGTATAGAGCACTGTGTTGTTTGTTGGTTAAAGAAAAGTCAAATCATTAAAGGACCTATAGATAGATCTTTGGCTCTGGATCTGCTTCTAAAAAAACTGAAGAGAGAAGTCATAGGATTTTTCACCTCTTTTTGTTCCATAAATGCATTTCAGGTTCACTTTCAAAGACAGCTCATAAAAAAGGGAGTTTTCAGGATTAACAAATTCACTGAATAACTCTTGGAGAGTGAAAGCATGCGCAACAATTTAGAAACAAGACATCAAGCTTTGAACTAAAACTGAACTGTAATAAACAGAACTTCTTCATGTTGGACTTACTCTATCATCCTTCATTCAGAGACCCAACAAAATTAATAAGGACCTAAGTCTATTTCTTTTTAATCGACATTCAGCTCAAGAAAATGATAAAGTATAGGAAAATGAACAGTTATTTAGGCCACAACATGCCCAGAACGATTTACCAGACATACTCTCACTCACAATGTAGAAAAACTGTCTCTGCTCTTACTCTGTACACCCTAAAGTTCTCTGTCATTTTGATGGCACATACTTTCCTGGCTTTATTATGTAACTAGTCAAGGCATTTTTCGTATTCTCTCCTCCGATCTGGAAGGCTCAAAGCAGTCACTGCAGTCACTCCACTGTTCAAAAGTTCTCACCTCCTCTTTCAAAGTGGGTTTGCCACAACCACCTCTCCTAATCTCCTCGTACAAATAAAAATAATAAAATAATGCCATTTGCAGCAACAGGGATGGCCCTGGAGAATGTCATTCTAAGTAAAGTAAGCCAAAAAGAGAAAGAAAAATACCATATGATGTCACTCATATGTGGAGTCTTAAAAAAAAAAAAAAGACTATTTATAAAACAGAAACAGACTCACAAGCATAGAAAACAAACTTATGGTTACCGGGGGGAAGGGGGTGGGAAGGGATATATTGGGAGTTCGAGATTTGCAGATACTGACTGGTATATTTAAAACAGATAAACAAGTTTATACTGTATAGCACAGGGAACCATATTTGATATCTTGAAGTAGCTTATGATGAAAAAGAATATGAAAACAAATATATATATATATTCTTGTACGACTGAAGCATTGCACTGTACACCAGAAATTGACACAACATTGTAAACTGACTAGACTTCAATTAAAAAATAAGTAAAAACAAAATCATTTCAGATTTCTGAATTTCTCTGTCCCTTTATTTCTGTGGAAAGAGCTATCATACTTTAATGCTCTGAGTCTCCCAAAAGGTCCTGACTATTTGGTTAAAAGGACCACTGCCACCACGTCCTGAAGGCAAAGTCCTGGTCTCTACGACAAATACAAAAATTACTCAGCTAACTTCAAACTCCCTGTGGTTCTCACACACGTTACTGAAATCACAGCACAGTATCTCTTATTAGCAGACAAAATGGTCTCAGGATGGCTGGGGGAAAAAACTCTCAAATTCAAATAAATGGAAAATTTGACAACAGAAATATAGAAAATGGCCTAGATGTCAAAATAATTTTATCTCTTCAGAAAAAAATCAGCTTAAGCGCCTTAGTTACTGATAAATAAAGAAACCTGGCTTGTACCTAAAGTGAACCATGCTGCTGGAATTAATTTACTTCCTTTCAGGCTGAAGAGTTTTCAGATGTCACGGTTCATAAATTCTTTTGGCTGGTGGGGCTTTCTAGTAATTTGCCTCCAAAAGTAATCAAGGAAGGGAACACTTTCTGGGAGAATAGGAAATTTGTGTCTTCAAAATTAATTAAGTCATTTATCATTTCTTCCAAAGGGATCAGTCACAACCTAGAACTACCTGGGAGTGGACTGACAGATTTGTTCCTTTAGAAATAGTTATTAAAACCTAATTGGAGGATTTCTATTTCTAGTAATAGGTGGGCTCAGTTATATGTAGTCTTTCCTATGTGTGAAACATTGTAAAACTAAATAAAAATAAAAATAAGCTGAATAAAGCATCATGGGATACACAGAAGGTATGAAGTGGTCTCCAAAAAGTTGGCGGGGGTACTCCCCTAAACAAGCCCTTTCTTGAGAGACAGATCCCTGCCACCAAACCTGCCTTCACTTTACCCGATGGCTACCCTCCCCAAGGGCGGGAGTGGACCCACAGTTCCCTGGGCAGATTGCAATTTTCTGAGGACAGCTCTGGGGTTTCCAGGGAGAAAATTAAAATAAAATAAGAGTCCTTCTCAAAAAAGCCAATGGAGGCTCTGATAAGGTGGTAGAGGAGGGCTTCCCACCATTCTGGGCTCCTTTGCCCAACCTTTTCAAACTCAACACATATATTTTTCTCGTTGTAAACTTCTGGCTTCATGAAAGCTGGCGGGGGTGGGCAGGCGGGGGGAGGCGGGACAAGGCATCCATGAGAGTTGGAATAAGGTAGGAAGAAAATACATCTGGCTGCTGATTTTGAGAACACACAGGTAAGCACGTGCCTTCTAAAACCCAGAAAGGAACACAGAGCTTCTTTAGAAAAACAGGATTCAACAAGAGTCACCTGGAAAGGCCACCCTGACCCCTGAACCTGGACACAATAGTTCAGTCTCCACAAGGTTATAACCTTGGCCATGGGTGAGAAATTCTGCTTTCCAAATGGAAATGTTGGGGACCCACAATGAATGGAAGAAATCTTACCTAGCTAAAACACAGTTGCTGGAATAGAATAGAATAGACCATTCCTTGGTCCTAAATCCCCATCTTTCTGCAGGATGGTACGGATGAGAAGTAAGAGACCGCATGGAGATGGATGATTGACGGGGGTCCAGACACCACTCCTGCAACTGCTTTCTCTGCCAGGTCACCCTCCTTACTAGGAAAAACCTGACGAATTAGTCTTTTTTAGTAGGGAAATATATCTACATTTAGCTGTGCCCAGTTTGTGGAAATTTGTTCATCCCAACCTCCACTTTCCAGCTGCGACCTGGATGACACATCAGGAGTGGACGGGGAAAATTCTCTAGTCATGAGCTGGCAAAGAGCAGCTAAGCAGCTCATGCCTGTGTCAGTCTCTTAAGATGGATCAGATTCACTACTGCCTCCTTCCGGCAGTGACACACTGCCCAATTAGAGCCAACCTTCCTAGAGAACACAACAAAGAAACCCAGATGAAGTATTTTTTAAAATTCTCCCTATAAGCACCAAAGAGCTTACAAGAGAGTGGGGATTTAGGCTTAAGACCTAAGAGATACCAAGGGGATACCAAGATGTGGCCCTGAGTCTTAGGGGCCACCATTATCCATTTGGGGGGATCTGTCAATCCAGAAGAGAAGGCTGGGGAGGTGAGCAGCACTTCTGGCAGCCTCACAGGGGGGCCAGGGCATCCCTAAGATTAAGGCTCGTAAGTCACGTCACACTTTTGGTAGAGACCTCAAAGAGCGAGGCCCTACAAGTAAGAGAAAACAAAAAATGAACTAGTCCTGGCTTCCTGACATGTGGATGGCCTAGAAAAATCTCAGGTCCCCAAATTGATCTGGGATTGCTGGTACCCCCAAAAGTTTGCAGAGGCCATTTAAAGACCTCTCTAGAATTCTTGTCATGTTTATCACCAGCATTCAAAGCCTCCAATTATTTCATTTCATCAATCTTCAGTATCACTAATTATATAATGCACTGTTATTTTAGGTACGTACAAATGAAAAGGGAAAAATGCTACCAACTATAAATGTACATCTCCATGAATTGTAAACCACATCAGAATTTCAGAGATCAAAATGTGAAAAACATTTACTTCTTAAATTGATAAGACATGGTATTTATACAAATTTTTTTTTCAAAACACAAACATACATTCAAAGATAACAAGGCACATGAGGAGGTATAATGACATGAATATGAGCCAAGATGAGAATCAGAACAAAACACAAACGGAAGAAACAGACACATCCCACATGGAAAAATTACCCGACACAGAATGTAAGACAACCATACTTACTATGCTCAAGGAGATAGAAGTTGGGCTTAAAATTTTCAAAACAAGGAACCAGGACTATATAAAGTAACATTAAAGATTTGAAAATGAGCTAAAAATTCTAGAACTGAAATTCAGTAACTGAAATTAAGAATGCAACAGATGGATTTAGCTGCAGATTAGATATAGCTGAAGAGACATGGTGTGACTTAGAAGACAGGTCAGAAAAGCTACCAGATGTAGCTAGGAGATATAAAAAAGATGGAAAAACGGAAGAGAGGGTAAGAGATATAAAAGTTATAGTGAGGAAGTTTAAGATAATAAAATTCCCTTGCATCACAGAGTTCTCCCAATAAAAGGCAATAAAGTTCAGGGGAAATTGCTAATTTTCCTAAGCCCAGCTCCCTCAAAGGCCAACTATACAACCGAGGCAGGTCACTTTAGCAAAGATCCAGAGGTAGTGTAACAGGGGTTAAAAATTGCAATATTGTGATTTATAAGAAATATGTATTTGGCCATTCAGATGAACAAAATATATTTCTCATATATACGGTCTTCATCCACAAACATGGTTCCTGGCTCACAGCTCCCCAAACCCTTGGAATTTCCTGAGCGATAAGTGCAATGAGAATCTCTCTTGTTATAATACTTGGTCTTTTGTCCTCAGTTCCTGAAACTGCTTCAGAGCCAAAAAGGTGAAATAGATGTCTTGTTATTCATAACAAGCCTCACTCTACCACACCTGGGTTTATATTAACGAAGTAACCTTTGGAAAGTACCTAGGGATGGGGGCGGGTTGCCAGGGGAACCAACCATGGAAAGACGGATGGAACTTTTCAATTCCACCACCTGATTTCCAGGCTGGGGCAAGGGGCTGGAGGTTGAATCAATCGCCAATGGCCAATGACTTGATCAATCATGCCTTTGTAATGAAGCCTCCACAAAAAACCAAAAGGAGGAGTTTTTGGAGAGCTTCCAGTTTGGGGAACAAGAACATTTCCACGTACCACTGTGCTGAGCCCCAAACCCCATGAGGACAGAATCTCCTTTGTTTGGGATCTCACCCTGGGTATCTCTTCATCTGGCCATTGATTTGTATCTTTAATATCCTTTGCAATAGACCAGTAATCTAAGTGGGTTTTCCTGAGTCTGTGACCACTCTACCAAATTAACTGAAATCAAGGAGGGAGTCGTGGGAGCCTCTGATTTATAGCCAGTTGGTCAGAAGCACAGGTGACAACCCAGCCTTGCCACTGGCATCTGAACTAGAGGGCAGTCTTGTGGGTGAACCTGATGTTACTACAGGTAGATAGTGTCAGAACTGAGTTGAATTGCAGGACACCCAGCTGGTGTTGCAGAGAATCGCTTGGATGTGTGTGGGGGGGAACCCCACGTACTCTGGAATTGGTAACCAGAACTCTTTTTAAGTACACATGACTGGTTATTTTATTTTTCTGTGCATCAATTTTATATGTAAATGGATATAGTAAAAGCATACCCACTTTATAAACCAGAAAGAAAAATAGCATATGATATCACTTATATGTGGAATCTTAAAAAAATGACACAGATGAACTTATTTACAAAACAGAAACAGACTCACAGTCATAGAAAACAAATTTATGGTTACTGGAGGAGAAGGAGGGTAGGGATAAACTGGGAGTTCGGGATTTGCAGATATTACCTACTATATATAAAATAGATAAACAACAAGGTCCTACTGTATAGCACAGGGAACCATATTAAATATCTTGTAATAGACTATAATGAAAAAGAATATGAAAAGGAATATATGTATATATGTATATGTATAACTGAATCACTATGCTGTACACCAGAAATTAACACAACGTTGTAAACTGACTATACTTCAATAAAAAAGAGTTTTGGGGGAGTGATGGAAATGCTATCTTGACTGTGGTTTGATTTCACAAGTAAACCCAAATGTAAAACCACTGAATTATACATTTTAAATGGATATAGTTTATTATGCATAAGTTATGCACCAATAAAGCTGATTATACTTAAAAAAAAAGAGTACCCACTTCACAAGCTGTTATAAAGACTGAGAATCAACGCTTGTGAAGCACTGAATAAGGGCTCACTATACGCTGGCTGAAACCAAGGAGACAGAACTCCCTATCCACTCAAGGTTGCTTCAGGAATTGAACAGGCACCCCACCGCTGTGACAAAAGTTCAGCCTAAAACACAGCCCTTGAAGTGTTGGAATTGTGGAACATTAGGGTTGGATGGAACTTCATAAAATAGCCATCCAATCAGAGGTTTATTGTTTTTCCTCTTAAAAAAACGGGTTTTCTACATGTAGATCAATTTTTTTTAACCCAAATAGAAATATAGATAATTAACAAAAGATATAAACAGGTGACAATTCTACAGAGAAATGCTCAGCCTAGTTGGTAACCAAAATGCAAATGGAAGCAACAATGTGATATTTTTCACCTTATCAATTAAATAATTTTTTAAAAAAGACCCTGTCATCAATGATGTGGTGAAATCATTTCCAGTTCTGGAAAGCAATTTGCTCCCAGGGTGCTTCCATTCTTGGATAAGTAATTTCACTACCTGAGAATGTATACAAAGAAAACAATCCAAATTGTAGAAAAGTATGGACACAAAGTCACTCACTGAAATGACACAGTGGTGGGAAATTGGGAGCAAATAAGGTCCACTAACAACGAAATATTGTGATCAGTCAACAGGCGTCCAAAGTACTGAATCATGTAGTCATTAAAAATTATATTTAAAAAGAGTTTGTAATAACATGGAAATTGCTATCATATTAACTGGAAAAAAAGGCAAGATGAAAATTAAAATTATACGTACAGTATGATCTCAATTGTGTTTAATAATGAGCTGAGGAAAAAAACACTAAAAATAAACATAGTGCAATATGATCAGATCAATCACAGGTAAGATGATTTTTTTTCATTCTTCTTGCTACTTTCCATAACAAATATGTATTACTTTCCCAAACAGGGAAGTAAACGTTTCATTCCAATTATTTACTGTACATATAATATAAAAGATCATTAGAGGAAGCATTAAAACATTGTTTTCAAAATTTCTGAGATATAACTGACACATAACATTATATTAGTTTCAGGTGGACAACATGATTCGCTATTTGTATATAACATGAAATGATCACCACAACAAGTGTCGTCATCACCACAGGGTCACAATTTTTTTTCTTTTCTTTTTTTTTTAATTGAAGTATAGTCAGTTTACAGTGCAAATTTTTTTCCTATGTTGGGAACTTTTAAGGTCTACTCTCTTCACAACTCTCTAAAATATAATACAGTATGGTTAACTACAGTCATCATGCTCTACAGAGGAAGCTTTATAAAATAATCTCATTCCACTAATCTGTATCCTCAGTGCTACCTGTACACACACACACACCCCTTGGGCACAGATGTAATCCGTCTGAATTAATGGTTAGTTCTTTCAGGACAAGATGACCTGGAAATGAGACAGCTATCAAACTCTTTTCCTTCCTGGCCTTCCTCCACCAAACTGCTGTGGCATTGGGGAAGAAGGAAAGGTACCCCAGTGGCACCTGAGTGTCAAAGGAGATGGGACACACTCCTGACTCCTAGCCCCAGCCTCAGCCCTGACCTCTGCAAACCACCAAACTTCTCTCAGCTTCAGTTTCCCCATTTACACAATGGAGCAAGGAGAGCTGGTCACGGATTCCCAGGTCTCCTTGCAGGTCTAACCTCTGTGAGTACGTGTAGATTTCACCCAAAATCTCCAAATCGATCTTGCATCTTGAAAAGTTTTATAAAAATCAAATCACTTTCAACACAAATGGAAAACTACATTTTTTAAAAATCCCTCCTACAGCAAATCTTCTAACAGAGAGTCTTTATTTTTGTTAAATCTAGACAATGACATATTGGCAGATCAGTTTCATGCACAGCCAGGTACACTTAGATACTAATCATAGCCCTTTCTTTTCCTCATTAAAAATAGGTCAATTTAGATTAAGGGAAAAGATTATGAAGGACTGAAAAGTCTGAAATATAGAGGGTTTTTACTTGCTTGTTTTATTATTTTAAGTTTTCAAGAACTTGAATTACATGCCTACCTGACCCCAAAGATATTTTCTATCTATGGCCTGTTTCAGTGCAAGGCTTGGGAATTCCAAAACAGAAGTCTGAATCAATGAAATCGTCCTGTAAACTTTTCAAACACCATTACAGTGACCTGAAAAAGAGTCTCATTCACTTTCTGAAGCAATAACTTGGGCACTAGGCCAACCTCACTTACAAGATCCATTAAGTTACTTCTATCAACTAGCAGAATTCACGGATCCTGCTGCTAAACTTGTACTAACCTTGCCCCTTGTTCCATCCTACAAAGATGCTGCTGATGCTGACGCCATGAAAGTTCTGCTTTTGAGGGCAGACATTAACAGAAGCACAGGCTGCGCTGTATTTAACAATTCTGTTTTGATCCCTGCTCTCTGCTGAATTCAAGTCTTTGAGACACTTCTAGCGCTCACCAGTCACGGAGAGAAGAAAGCCTCTGCTTTCCTGTTCCTGCAGCCACGGCTGTCCTCCCACTTCTCAAAACGTTTTCCAGAGGCAGCTTCACCTGAAGCTAAGGAAACTGAAACCTTAGCGCCCCTTCCAAGGCCCTAGCAAGATGTTCACCTGGTTCTTTTGTCTTTTTCTTAAAGAGGACTCCTCACATTACAGAAGCATCCGGTCCCACCAGAACCAGATCCTCCCCTGCTGCTTCCCTCCCCGACTGCTGCCCACCAGCCACTGTCCAGGCAAGGACTGGGATGGCCCTGCGGGCAACGGTGGCTGCCAATGGCAGTGCCACTACCTGCATTTCTGGTACATAAATCAGCCACACGCTAGGGGAAGAATATGGCAGGGTTGGTTTGTTTGCTTGTTGCTGCTTTTTCACCTTAAAAGACTGACTTAATGTGATGACCAGATTAGTATACGTGACCTGACAAGGGATGTTTATTCTGATCTATTTATTTTTTTTTAACAACTTGTATTTTTCTTGCTTTTTATTTTTTAAGAAATCTAACTTTTTGGGGGGGGAGTAATTAGTATTTTTTTTTAAATGAAGGTACTGGGGATTGAACCTCAGACCTCAGGCATGCTAGGTATACACTCTACCCCTGAGCTACACCCTCCCTCCTGCTTTATGAAGTTATTCATAGAGAAAGTTCCACAGTGTACATCACACACTTACCAAGTCACCTGTCTTGAAAAGAACCAAGTTACATTAAATAAAGCCTCTCCCAGAAAAGTGGGAATGGTTGTGTAGCACGTTACAGAGTAACTAATACCCCTTAGAACAGTGATTCACAATCAGGAGTGATTCTGCTCCCGAGGGGACTTCTGGCAATAACTGGGAACACTTTCGGTTGTCACAATGGGGGAGGGAGTGCGGGGTGCTACTGGCATCCTGTGGGCAGAGGCCAGGGCTGCTGCTAAACATTCTACAATGCACAGGGCAGCCCCCACGACGATGAATTATCCCAGCCACAGCACTGAGAGAGCCCAGGTTGAGAAACTCGGCCTTAAAATAATGGCACATGTAGGCAGGGAAGCAAGGATTTTATCTGGAAAATGATTAACCTTTAAAGAATAGAGTGAGTGAAGGCCAGAGCTGCTGTCTGACTTCAACCACCATGCCATGGTCAAAGCAGCAAAGGCTCCAGACTTTTAAGGATCACGGGGCTCCAGGGACCCTCGCCAAGAGTGGCTACATGAGGAGGTGGTGGCATAATTTCAGGAGCACTAGAAAAGGCACTTCGAGTCCCCAGGTACCTCCTACACCCGCTGCTCTATGCTTGAAACCTTCTCGTGATGGACAGAGCCTTTCATTCCATAATGACGTTTAAAGTGCAAAGACCCCTGGAAGAAAGAACAGTGACCTACATTCATATTCAAGAGAAAGTGACTGACGACAGATTGTTTTTCCCCCCCAAGTTTTCATACAATGAAAGGCTCTGAGCAGCTGAAAGCAGTGGAGAGGGAGAGAGGCCAGGTCCCCAGGAGGTAGGGGAAGGGTGAAGGAGTGGGCAGCATGGGGTTCTGAAATAAATGTCACCTACTCTATAGACTTATGCCTGAGCCTGCAGGGAGAAAAGGATGCAGAGAAAAAAAGAAGTCACATTCCTGGCCTTGAAGAAGATTACAATCAAGTTCAGCTCAGGTCAAAAAAACTCCAGGAATGTTTGAAAGAATGGTCGGGATGCTATCCCTGCAGCTGGAACAGGGGACAAGGGTCCCCACCAGCTGTGGGATCACGGTGGACCCCAAACCCTGCTGGGCGGAAACCCCCACCTAACACCTAGCAAAGCCATGGACACAGTAAAAGGCTCGGCAGCCCTTCTTTGCTGAATGAACGGAAAGTTTTCCCCAGGAAGAGTTATTGAATTCCTAAAGCGCTGTAAAGATGGTTTGTTTTCCTTCACACTGTCTCCTGCAAACTTTCCCTCAATTAGGGAGGGAGGTCGTTGTTCATTTTCTTTACCTATCTGAAATCCTATTCCATTTTGCAGGGCCAGTTTATGTTTTCTCTGCATGTTCCTGATTTTGGCCTTTTTCCCCTCCCTCTTCTAAGTACAGGCCCTCCTAGAGAGTCACTCATCTAGTGCTTACTACATGTCCTATGTACCTTTCATAATGATCTTCTGCCAGACAACATCGGGGGGGGGCTTTCAAGTTCATAACAAAAAAATAATAGATTGTAATTTAAAAAAAATTTTTAAGGGAGATCAGAAATAATCTGGGAAGAAAAAGATCACTGTACTGAGAAGCTGGGATAAAGCAGTTACCAGGAATTGCTGGAGGCCAAGTTAAAAAGATAAACATACTAGACACAGAGCAAATTCTTGCCATCTGATAAAAGGAAAGCCACAATTCCATGAGGACAGAATTCTGTTTTTGACATTAAATTCTAGGAGGAATTTGCTCCTGGCTTTTCACATATGCTGCCCAGTCATTTTATGTGTTTAGCTCAACAACTCTGGTAGGTCCTTTAGGACACAGCCTACCTACAAGACTACATTTCTCTGATAACAGCCTATGTATAACAACTCCGCCAATAGCCTGAAGACCCACGATTTTCTTGCCAATCTGGATATTCCAGTGTGTCTCAGGATCCCAAGAGTATCAGAGTAATAGAGTCATCTAATCTCTTAGCAGGAAGGACCCTCGGACCATTTGATCCTGCCTCTAGGTCCCCAGCCATCACAATGATGGGATTTTAAAGACATCCTCACCCCAGCCGCTGTCACCAGTTTGGAGCTAGGGGCTGGCAGGTCCACGCTGACCCTACCTTCATACCTCCCCGACCCAACAGTGGTTTAGTTGATTGTCTTTTGTCTGTCTTTCTGTCCCCACCACAACCTCTCCACCTTTGAGTTTCAAGGCTTTGCTCATTCACCTTTGATTCCCTGCAATAACCAGCACCATGCTTTGCACAGAGGAACTGACTTTCTTTTTAGTTTTATTTCCAGTGAGAGGAAACTGAATTGGAAAGAGGTCCCAGAGCAGGCCTTTTCATTATTCTGCCCTGCTCCCCTCTGACAAACCCTCAAGCTGTAGTAGAAGACCGGCTCTTCCTACACCCCACAGCAAGCAGTCCAGAAAGGTTAAAGTGCAGGTTACTAAAGGAACTGAAGAGTCCAAAGACAAATTTTCTCTTCCTTGTCTCCATATGCACCCCAAAGGTACACTGGGCAACCCTTCAGAAAAAGAAAAACAACAATCTTGTATTCGGTAGGTGCTCAGTAAATGTCTATTAAAACAAAGAGCACAGGAACCTTGAACAGAGTAAGTACTCAATAAAAATCTGTTCAATTGAAAAGTTTGTAACACATCTGTTTTGCACACAGTAGGTGCTCCATAAATATCTTTTAAATTAAGACAATCCTAAGACTGCTGCCTTGCACACAGTAGGCCTCCTATAAATGGGCATCAAATCAAATAGAAGCAGATAACTCGCTCCTTAGAGAACCGGGCAGAGGTGACATGAATCAAATCCTAGGCACAGATCCATGAATGGAAACGCGCGTCTGGAGGTAGCGCTTTCCAGAGTGAGTGTGGGAGAGGCGCGTGAGAACGCGCGGCCGAGGAGGACACCGCTCTTTCTCCAGCCGCGGGCCCACTGCCTGCTCCCGAGGACTGATCAGCGATGGGGATCCATTCCGCACCCAGGGGCGGGAAACCGCCGCCGCCTCCAATTGTTACTTCAGGGCTGCACCTGGAGCTCCTGCCTCGGCCCCCTACCGGGGCATCCGCCCACCCTGGCTTCTCCCCGGATTCCGGAGATTTATGGGCAGAACAAAAGCAAAAGGGCCAGCCGGGCTTCTGATTGCTTTTCTGAGGGAGAGCAGGGGGAAGAGGCTTGGGGAGCCCGCCCGGGACCGCGCAGTGATGTCAAACCCGACTCGCCGCCCGCAGCGGCCCGCCCTCCCCAGCAGATACGAGCTCGGGAGTGCTGAGCCGGGAAAGCGGCGGAGCTCCCTCCCTCCCCGCTCTCCCGGGCGCCCGGAGCCCCCGCCCTGGGGCCGCGAAGGGGCAGAGTGGGCGCCTCGGCGGGGTGGAGCGTAGGGAGCGCTGTATTAACCCTTAAACTAGCCAGGAAGGAGCCCGTCTGGAGGGGATGATGCTAGGCGACTGGGGCAGACCCCACAACCAAGATCCGAATCTGAACTGGCATTGCGAACTGCCCCTCGGTGCCCCCAGATCCGACGAACTGTCCCTGGCGATGGGGTCCCCTCGCGGTGTCCGGCCCCTATAGCCTGCGCCCCTACACCTCCACCTCCGCGACCCGGGGGAGCCCAGCGGCAACCTTCCCGTCCAAATCGCGGGTCCAGGGTCTACACCGGTGCGCGCGGTCCGCCGACTCTGGGGTCACAGTGGGCGGCCGCGTCGACCCCCAGGAGACCGCTCGGAAACTCGCTAGTGTGGAATTTGCTGGGGGATTTGTTTTGGATTTTTTTTTTTTCCTCAAAGGTGAGGTGGGGGCTCCAGAGAGAGCGGGGAAGTATCATTTCTACCTTTCTCCTTGGCTTCTCCGGAGCCCACAGAACTCCGAGAGGAGCAGGCAGACCGGAGAAGAAAGAAAGCGAAGAGGGAGTCACTTACCCAAGGCAGAGCCGGAGAGCGCGGCGGCCCGGGAGCGAGCGGCGCCTTTGTCTGCGGTCGCGGCGCCGGCGCGCTCGGCCCGGCGGGTCCCAGCCCCTGCGCGCGGCGAGCTCCCGCGGGCGCCGGGACAGCCCGGCTCACGGCTCCCCCTCCGGCTTCAGCTGCGGCTCGGGCACTAGCCCCCGCCCGCGCCGCCCCGCGCTCGCCGCCGCCGCCGCCGCGGCTCCGCCCCGAGCCGAGCCCCGCCCCCGGCACTCCGCGCCCCCACCTGCTGCGGCGACGGGCGTGGGGGGTCCCGGGCGTGGGGGAGCCCGGCCCTGCGCCTCCGGGGGCCGCTGCCTGCCCTGCGCACCCCGTGCCCCACCTCCCGCAGCCCCCGGGCCTCTCTGCCGCGCTGTTCCGGGGCGGAGCGCGCGCAGTGTAGACGGGCCTTCTCCGACCCAGCCCCTCGGAGGCAACCTCACCTGCGGGGGCGGGCGCCCACGTTTTCTGAGTCGAGCGCCAGTCCCGGGGTCTCCTGGCCTCCTTGCCTGGACGCACGACCCCCAGACTCCTCCATCACCTTTGAAGCTCGTCCTCACTCCAGCCCTGTGGGAGGAGACCCCTCGGGCTCTGACCGGGAGGGATGGGCGGCGGGAAGCCGAGCGCTCCTGAGCCCCGGCCGAAATCCGGCCTCTCCGCGGGGTCTGCCACGCGACGCTGCAGCAGCCGGGGGTGGGGGCGCGGGGGAGGAGAAGGAACTGGCGGGGACCGGGTGGCCGGCGGCACCTGCCAGGGGGAGAGCTGAGTGGGCGGGAGAGGGACCCCGCCCAGGGTCGAGGGGGCGCAGAGCGCGCGTGCACCAGTCCAGAGCCGGCCGCTCGGGCTGTGAATCTGTGCTCGTTTACACGGCCGGGATAGAACTAACAGAAGGGAACCAACACTTAGGAAGCCAGAGAAAAGGCAAGCAGAAGCCACCAGACCCATAGTACTGGTAATAGCGTTTAGATGGTGCCTAATCCAAAGATAATCCAAAGTGGTCCACACCGATTGGGGCGTCACAATGCGTGCACTACAAAGGAATGGTTGAAGAGCCTCTTTTCTAGGCAGAGAAAAATATGATAACCTAAATATTGTATAATGAGATCACTAGTGGCTTTAGCTGCCCATGAGCCCTCCCTTCTCCCAACTCCCAAAGCATTCAGTGTAAAAACCTCACTTTGACACTTCAGAGGGTCTACTCTGTACTATGGTTATTTCTGCTTCACACCTACCTCTACCTCCAGGGCCTCATACAATTCCAAGTGTGTAATATGCGCTCAATAACTGTTGAAAGAATTAAGGTATGAATCATGTAACAGTGCTAATCGTAACATGGGCAAAACATAAAAATTTTAAATTGTGGGTCATATTAGAAAATGCTTTAAGTGGTTAGAGCAGTGATGTCCATATGAAGGGTAATAAATGGTAGCTGCAATTATTGTGTGGATACAATTGCTGTTAACTGCATATATGTAGGTAACAGGTTTAGGATTAGATGCTAAACTAGAGACCACGGTTATCAGGACCTTCGTTAACCTAAAAGAATACATAAGGATAAGGAGAGCATGTGTAACAAGTAGATGTGTGTACATCACTGGCAGGACATTCTAATGCATATTCCTCAAAGAGAGCATTTTAGCATTTCACATCTTTAATTTTCATTACAAATAAGTATTATCAATTCAGTGGTATGCATAAATATGAACTGTTCTGTGTTGATTTATTCATTTTTATAACATGTTTTCTAGGAAGGAAGACTAAGAGGCCTTAAGGATGCTCATTTTATCCAAAAAAGCTGGAAGGGCAAATGTCCCACCACAGTAAGCACACCGGGGTGAGGGTCTGGTGGGCCTGAAGAAGAGACTAAGCAAAATGACCCCAGGAGTGTTCAGTCTCCCTCCTGGGTGTTTTAGATCAGTGTCTTGGGTCTGTGAAACTGCCTTGGGAGCAATGTGCTTGTCCACATGAGATAATTTGTCTTTTCCATTTGGCAACTGGGAAAATGTAATTTTCTCTGTGTGATGAGCATGAGTGAATGGCTCATGCATAGTGAATGGCCATCCTCCAGATCGTGGGACAAGGGTGTGAAATATGCATTTTAATATCAGAGTCCATTACTGCACAATGCCAGGGAATGAATAGGAACCAGGCACCCGCCATCACATTTACATCACATGGTGTCCTTCTTCTGTTGATGCTGCTATCAGGAAACAGGTTGTTCCTTATTTTTTACCCCAAGGGGAGACTCCTAAAGAAACAGCTGGCCTAGGTAGGGGTAAATCAGCAGAAAATAACCACACAGAGCTTAGGGGTTGGGAAGGTCACCAGGCATTTTAGGATTTTTTTTCCTGGGGGAAAAATATAGCAGCATTTCCTCACTGCCTATGACTAGATACCACAAGTTGTACCTCGGTGGAGGCCAGGGTGCTGGTGTCTGTGGTGGTCCTGGGGGACACAGGGGCAGGGAGTTGCTGCATCACGTAGGAAGATGCCATGTCTGCCTTGCTGAGGGTGTATAGCTATAATTTTTTTTAATATTATTGCTATAGACTGAATGTATCTCCCCAAAATTCACATGTTGAAACCTAATCCCCAGTGTGATGGTGTTTGGGACCTTTGGGAGGTGATTAGGTCATGAGGATGGAGCCCTCAGGCATGGGATTAGTGCCTTTAGAAAGACAGTGGTCTAAGAACCAGGCAGCTGGTTCTCCCCAGATGCCAAATCTGCCAGCAACTTGATCCTGGACTTCCCAGCCTCCAGAATTGTGAAAAATAAATGTCTGCTTAAATCACCCAGTCAATGGGTTTTTTGTTATAGCAACCCAAACAGGCCAAGACAATTGTGCTGGCCAAACTAACCTCTCATGACACCCATTTTTTACTTAGGCCTAGGTGGAAGACGGGAGGCAATTTAGATTTATTAAAGTTTTCCCCACCCCTCTCCTTCCACTCCAGGTAGGACTTGGCATCAGGGCCAGTGACTTTGCATGTGTCCTCTCTCCTGGTGCTAAGGACTGGTCATATTTAAGGAAGCAACTGGACCATTACTCCTAGAAGATGGAGTCTCAGTAGCAGGAGCATAGAAATAAGCCTGTGCTGGGCCAGGTGTCCTTTTGCCTCTTAGGTGGCTCCCTTTTGGGAGAGGTCTGACCTATATTCTCTCCCCCACCCCCCGCCCCTTCCCATATGTACAGCTTGTCCAGCTAGGAAGGTGAGACAGGCCTGGGGCTATTCTCACAGCCTGGGACCTAAGGTCTACAAAGTAGAGGCAACTCCCCCTTCACCATCACCCCCAAGCTGCTCTGGAAATGTCTTTTCTCACCAGCAGAAAAATGAGATGCAGGCCTAGATTTGGGGAGGAAAGCAACAGGCCCTTTGGGCTGCTTTAACTATAGGCCAGTGATTCCAAACCTACATGTTCACTAGAATCACCTAGAAAATCTTTAAATTCACTGAGAAAAAAAGCAATAGGTGACTACAATGACCCACTTACCAAAGTCTGTCCCCATTTGTCATATCCTGCCTTCCCTCTCTTATTGTAAATGAACTGTCCCTGCTGTATCTGAAGTCACCTCCCACTTATGTGCAGGACCCATCCTCTCACTTGTTCAAGGACATCACTATATAAATGCTCCCCTCTCTCTTTGATCATTAGTTTTTCCTCATTGTAGGGTCATAAGAAGCAGCTCTTAATATGGTTTAATGTCTCCCATCTTAAAAAAAAAACAATAAAAAACAAAACAAAAACTCTTTTGACTCCATTCCTCTTTAGCAGCTCTCCCAACTCTCTTCTCTCCTTTATAACAAATCTTAGCAAAACAAAACCTACCTCCACTCAGTGTCCCTAATTCTTCTCCTTCATTCTTTCTTCAACCAGTTCTAGTCACTACTATATGGAAACTGCTCTTGTCAAGGTCATCAGTGACCTCCACGATTTTAAATTTAATGATCAAATCTCAGGCTTTATCTTACCTGATCTATTTAGCATTTGACGTAGTTGATCACTCTTGTCTTCTTGAAATATTTTTTGTTTTTACTTGGCTCCCAGGACACTTCTGGTTTTCATTCAACCTTACTGGCCCCTCAGGGAACAATAAATGCTAGCTACTCAAAACAGCACAGCAAACAGCATAAAAAGTAGAAAAGTTCTAAAGCTATTTCCACCAAATTCACCAACAAGATAGAGATGTTTGCTATCACTATTATTAACATTAAGTGGCTAAAAGAAAGCAATAAGACATGAAAATGAAATAAAAGCTACAACACTTCAAAAGAAAGATTCAAAAATGTATTTGTAGATGCTATAACTGTACAACTAAAAACCTTAGGACACGAGTTTATATGTATATATAAAGCTACTAGAATTACTAAGAGAATGTGGTGTGGTGACTAGAAATAGTAGAAAGAATGCATAAAACCAAAAACCGTTTATTTGAATAGAGCAATGAAGTATGAAAACTCAAATAAACTTACCATGTGATCCAGCAATCCCACTCCTGGGCATATATCCAGAGGGAAACCCTAATTTGAAAAGATACATGCACCCTAATGTTCATAGCAGCACTATTTACAATAGCCAAGACATGGAAGCAACATAAATGTCCATCGACAGATGACTTGATAAAGAAGGTGTGCTATATTTATACAATGGGATACTACTCAGCCATAAAAAGAATGAAATAACGCCATTTGCAGCAACATGGATGGATCTAGAGATCGTCATTCTAAGTGAAGTAAGCCAGGAAGAGAAGGAAAAATACTATATGATATCGCTCATATGTGGAATCTAAAAAAAGAAAAAAGAGAACACTAATGAACTCATCTACAAAACAGGAACAGACTTGCAGACATAGTCAGTTTTATGGTAACCAGGGGAAAGCGGGTGGAAAGGGATAAATTTAGGAGTCTGAGATTTGTAAATGTTGGCCACTATCTATAAAAATAGATTAAAAAACAAAATTTCTTCTGTATAGCACAGGGAGCATCCCAATATCTTGTAATAACCTTTAATGAAAAAGAATATGAAAACAAATATATGTATGTATATGCATGACTGGGACATTGTGCTGTACACCAGAAACTGATACATTGTAACTGACTATACTTCAATTAAAAAAAAAAAATTATGTAAACTCCTCAAAAGGCTTAAGGGAACAAAATAGAAAGAAAAAATAAACAACATTACAATAAAAAAGGTATTATAAACCTAGATTTAAGAGATATTTTTTAAATGATCAAAAAAATTGAGTGTAACTCCCTTGTGAGACGTTTAATTTAAATTCATTGTTTTAACTTTTAAAAGATCAGGCACTGTTCTTGCTTTCATGGAGCTCACAGTCTAGTGGGGAGAAATATATTAAATACATGCTTACACACATAATTGAATTTCCTTGTATGAAAGTTCTAACTGGAAAACCTAATCTTATTGCAGGGGAGGAAGCAAGAAAGGCTTCACAGGGAATCAAAAATTAGGTTGTATGTTAAACAGAAGAAAAGTGGCTCAAGCAGAGGGAACAGTGTGAGGGAAGGCTAAGGAAAAGGTAAGAGCATTTGAAAGTGTCACAGTCTGCAGAGCAGGGTGGGTGGAAGGAAGAGTGGCCAGAGAGAGGGTCAGAGCACAAATCATAAAGACAGTGTGGCCAATAGCAAAAATTCTGGCCTTAATCCTAAGTGTCATGGGAAGTGCTTCTGGCATTTTAAGCAGGTAAGAGTTGAATCCTGGCTGTGTAAATTACCTCATCAGTAAGGTCTGCAAAGATTGTAACCATGGAGTCAGGCAATATTTTCCACAATCCCTGGTCCCTAGCATCACTCAGTGATACTGGCCACCAATATCCCCTACGTGCTCCCTACCTTAGAGGTTTCTTGGAAATCCTGCAGTGCCTTCCAGGCAAGTCAGCCCAGGTATTAGGTATCAAAGAATTTGGGCAGATATTGATGCTGGCCTGATTCCCACAGGCAGGGCCAACCTCTCAGCCTGCTAACTTCCCAGAAGTTTCTTGACTAGCTTGGACCATCCCAGCATTCTCTTCTTTCAACCTGTGATAAGACCTCACTGAAATTCTAACTGCGTGTTCCCTGCTCTGTCCTCACCTCACCCAGTCGTGTGTTTTTCAAACTGTAGACCATAACCCAATAATTATGAGCTGTGAAATCAGTTGAGCAGATCTTGCCAGCATTTCTAAAATGGTGAAATTGAAAACATCACAGTTCACAATATGTGAGAAGAGTTATCACTTGATGACATTTTAATTTCAGATATACATGCTTGTATGTGGATGAGGATATGAATGTGAGCACACACCACAGGTCACATCATTAAATGGTTTTCTTAAATCTGCGTCATGTTCAAAAAAGTTTTGCAATTCACTACTTCCTCCCCTCTTCTGCTCTGTGTAGAAATCTGAATTCACTGAGATTTGACTCCTTCGCCTCACCTCAGTTCATTTCTCCAAGTCATTTTTATTCATCTCATGACCTGTTAAAATATCCTATTCCTCTCACACAAACAATCCACTGTTGATAGAATATACTGGAATTTCCCCCCTAATCATGGTGCTTAACTTGATTTTTTCTCCTCCTCACCAACAGCAGCTTACAATTACAAAAGTCATCCAGGCTTTGATGAGTAGCTCACACCCATAAGGAAGAAAACTCATCACCTGGACCTTGTGGGTACCTGACTGACCCCAAAATGGTCCATGAACTTCATCCTTCAACCCCAAAAGCCCTCATTAGGAGGATGTTACTATGCTAGATTCCTGAACAGACATTATGCAAGCTGGTAAGGTCCTTGACACCCAGGAGCCTGGAAGACAACTGACCTCATATTTGCCTCCGACAATTACTGAGTGCTCACTACACGCTTAGAAGAGTGTTCTGTACTTAAACTCTGATAGTTATAACCCACTGGACAAAGATTGTGAGTTGTCCAACTTTTTTTTAATTGAAGTATAGTCAGTATACAATGTTGTGTCAGTTTCTCGTGTACAGCATAATAGCTCAGTCAGACATATACATACATATATTCGTTTTCATATTCTTTTTCACCATGTTACTACAAGATATTGAATATAGTTCCCTGTGCTATACAGTATAAACTTGTTGTTTATCTCCTTTATATATAGTAGTTAGTATCTGCAGATCTCAAACTCCCAATTTATCCCTTCCCACCCTTTTCCCCCCACCAGTAACCATAAGTTTGTTTTCTGTGTCTGAGTCTGTTTCTGTTTTGTAAAAAAGTTCATTTTTTTAAAGATGCTACATGTAAGTGATATCATAAGATATTTTTCTTTCTCTTTCTAGCTTACTTTATTTAGAATGACAATCTCTAGGTCCATCCATGTTGCAGCAAATGGCATTATTTTATTATTTTTTATGGTTGAGTAGTGTTCCGTTGTATAAATATACCACATCTTCTTTATCCCGTCATCTTTCGATGGACATTTAAGTTGTTTCCATGTCTTAGCTATTGTAAATAGTGCTGCTATGAATATTGGGGTACATGTATCTTTTCGAATTAGAGTTCCCTCTGGATATATGTCCAGGAGTGGGATTGCTGGATCATATGGTAAGTCTATTTTTAGTTTTTTGAGGAATTTCCATACTGTTTTCCATAACAGCCACACCAAACTGCATTCCCACAGTGCAGGAGGGTTCCCTTTCCTCCACAGCCTCTCCAGCATTTATCGTTTGTGTACTTTTTCATGATGGCCACTCTGACTGGTGTGAGGTGATACCTCACTGTAGTTTTGATTTGCATTTCTCTGATAACTAGTGATATTGAGCATTTTTTCATGTGCCTATTGGCCATTTGTATGTCTTCACTGGAGAATTGCTTGTTTAGAGTTGTCCAACTTTTAAAGCTTGGTCTCTTCGGTCCCTTCCTGCCTCTTTTCCTCTCCCCACCTCTAGGTTGAGATTATCATGGCCCCAGCTTTTCTGAACATGAAGGTGGACTTGAGAGATATGAGGGAAAAGCATCTCGTCATCTCTGTAAGCACTCAGTAAATGTGGAATTGGATCTCTATGCCCCCAAATCCCTGCTGTCCCAGTGTCGGGATGAGAAAGGCAGAGCTGTGATTGCAAAGCCCCGAGTGGCTTTGTAGCTGTTGTTGTTCACATGAATGAAAAAAAAAATCTTAAGGGACATTTGGGAAGTTTTTTTTCTAAAAGTGCTGAAATAATTTTTTCGTCATCAGAAATTGGCTCTATGGAGACCATCACAAAAAGTATGGACAACAAGAGACTAGGCGGGGGGGTATGGCTCAGTGGCAGAGTTAAATAAACAAATAAATAAATAAACCTAATTACCTCCCCCCTCCAAAAAAAAAAGACAAACAAACAAACAAACAAAAAAGCCTGTATTTATGAGGGTAGGCGAGAAAGACAAAAAAAGAAAAAAAAGACTGTAGTTTCTATGACCCCAAAATGCATCCCAGCCAGCCTCTGTCCTAGGCATCAGGAATTTTTTACTAGTAATAAGAGATACTATGAACAGTCCAGCTTGTGTGAGTAATTTTCATGGAAAAAGAAAATTGTGGCTGAGTAGCTTAAACACAAATGTGCTTTTAATACCTTTAATATAAATAACACACACGGGCACACAGGTCTCCACTGAAAGCATAATGAATTCCAGTTATTTCTCTAGGGCAATCAGTCTATCAAAAACCAGAACACACGTTTTATTCAACTAAGTCAAGAATATAACAACCTAATCTTTTAGGAAGTGCCATTACTTTGTGAATAGAATTTGCAGCGCAAACCTGAGTCCCCATAAAGGATATGTCATAGCCACGAAATAGGTTTACCAGGAAGGAGAGCAAAGATTAGTGGATTTATTAGGAACGTGCACTTGCACATTGGTAACTACCGCCCTTTGTTTTCACAGAAGTGCTGTGTCAGTTACTTGTTGCCTGTCGATTAGTGGGATTGTGCTTGAATTCTCCAAGTACGGGTGAATTACTGAAGCGTCATTTCCTAGGAGGCACTCAGTCTCAGGAAATCATTTGACAGGTGCTACAGACTGAATGTTTCTGTCCCCCAGACCCCCACATTCATATGTTGAATCCCAGTCTCCCTAAGTGGTGGTATTAGGAGGTGAGTCATTTGGCAGGAGTTCGGGCATGAAGGTGGAGCCCTCAGGAGCGGCATTCATGCCCTTATAAAAGAAGCCCAGAGAGCTCCCTCATCCATTCCACCATGTGTGGACGCTGAGAAGATGACCATCTATAAATCTGGAAGCACCTCTCACCAGGCACTGAATCTGCCAGCGCCTTGACCTTGGACTTCCCAGGCTCCAGAACATGAGATATACATTTCTGTTGTTTATAAGCCACCCAGTCTCTGATATCCTGTTATAGCAGCCTGGACAGACTTAGACAACAGAATAACAGTTCTCAGGAAGGTTCAGGGTCTCAGATGAGGTCGTAAATGACCTCTGTAGAACTAAAAATAGAACTTATTAATTGTGGTGTAATAAGAAATATTTGGTCTTTGTCCCTACTTCCTGGCCCAGAGTTCCTCAAACACTCAATTTCGTGAGTGATAAGAGTGTCTTTTGTTTTTCATAAGGAACCCCTTTCATCACACCTGATTTATGCAAATGAGGGAACTTAAGGTGAGACCACAACATATCTCAGGATGGGGTTTGTCAACAGAAAGACCAAGTGATTAGAGGACTGGAACTTTCAGCCCCAGCCACGATGTCTGGGAGTGGGCAGGGGGACTGGCTACAGATTAAGCTCTAAAAAACATCATGAATGATGAGATTTGATGAGCTGCTGGTAGGTGACCACATCCACGTGCCAGGAGGGTGGCACATCCCAGTTCTATGGGACAGAAGTTCCTGTTCTCAGGACCCTTCTAGACCTTGCCCTATGTCCCCCTTCTTCTGGCTGTTCATCCATATCCTTTCTAATAAACTGATAAACATTAGTAACTGTTTCTCTCAGTTCTGTGAGCTGCTCTAGCAAATTAATCAAACCTGAAGAGGGGGTCGTGGGAACTCTGAGCTATAGCTGTTCTGTCAGAAGCACAGATGACAACCTGGACTTGTGCCTGGCATCTGAAGGGGCCGGTAGAGGGTGCAGTTCTGTGGTACTGAGCCCGCTCTCTCCAGGTAGACAGTGTCAGAATTAAGTTGTAGGACACCCAGTCAGTGTCCACTGAGAACTGGAGAATTGCTTGATGGTATTGGGAAAAAAGCAAGCAGTAGATTTATGAATTATTAACACCTGCTCCTCAGTTTGGTTTCATCTTCTGGAAGGAAAATCTATTTATGATTATTATAGTTCTGCCTGATTTATAACCTGTTGATTACAGAAAGGGATATAAGGCACTTGGCAATATTAAAAACCATATGAAGCTATAAAGCACTCTTCTAGGTTTTGGTACATCGGTCTCAGTTTATAATTATTCTCAGTATTTTATTAAATAAGGGCAGCTGCTATTCAATTCTGGCAAAGATGAGGAAAACCCTTGCCTAATATTGGCAGATGTGGCTGAAAATAATAGACTTCCACTTAGCTTTTACAGGGTTGCTTTCTCCTAACTATAAAGGGAACTGGCTGACAAAAAAATAATGCCCATTAAGATGTGCACAAAGTCTGTGATGAGTGGAGCTAGTGCCAGAGTCACTTGGGAAAGTCAATTGAGAAGGGTCAGGGCTTTGATGACTCTCTCCTGAGTTGTCAAGAAGAGGACCCAAAAGAAAGACCAAGCGGTGACACAGAGTATGATAAAGGAGCACTGGATTGGGAGTCTGGTGTGCCGTATCTACTACTAACTAGCTGTGTAACACTGGGCAAGGCTCCTTCCCTCTCTGGGTTGTAGTTTTCTCATCTGTAAAATGGGTGAGCTCACCTGCTGTATCACACACTCCCATCCTCTGTTTCATATGTCTTTCCACGTGAGGTTCATTTAAAACAAAAAAAGTTCTGACATTAAAACACATTTGAAAGCTCTTGGGCTATATAAGGTTGGGGCAAGTTTGGGAGAAGTCGCTGCAGAGGGGACATGGGCTTCTGAGGGAGGGCTCTACATGCACCTGCAGGGAACACTGCTGCCTGAGGAATCGAAGGAGAAAAACCAGGAGGGTAGCTGGACTCTAGATTGGAGAGACAGGCACCACCTCAGATCCATGTGGCCTCATCTTACTTCGGCTGGCCACCTCAGGGTCTGTCCTTGCTCAGGGAGTTCTGACAGCACCTCCCCACCCCTTCATGCTGTGCGCCTTTCACCTCCTGCCCTAGGGCTCACTTCCTGCCCTGGGGCTTACCTGCTGCCTCTGAGGTGTGAGATCCAAGGAGACCCACTGGGAACACTTGCATGCAATGAATGGGCAGATTTGTTAAGGCATTTGGGTGATGTTTTCACCAATGAGTTCCGGGAGCTAGTAGATAGTTCTTTTTACTTCCTCCCCCAGACAGATCATTCTGAGATGCAACAGCTCATGTGGCCACTAAGAAGAGGGTCCAGCAAATCAAGCAATCCATGGCCCTTGATCATGAGCAGCAGCTGACTCCTGAAAATGCTTGCTTGTTTTCTCTCCTTCCCTGTCTGCCCTGCTCCCCTCCCCTCACTCCAGCTCCCCAAGCAGGACTACACTTCCTAATAAAGTAATGACATATAAGATTTTGTTTTGGAATCTCCTTTGGGGAATTCCAAGCTAAGACTCTAAGATAAACTATTCCTCTGTGTCTTCCCGAAGGAGCTTAGCCCCCACTCCCACCTGCCCTATGAAGGCAGAGGAGAGCTAGGAGGCAAGTCCTCTATTTTGTATGTCTTTCCATGTGAGGTTCATTTAAAACAAAAAAAGTCCTGACATTAAAACACATTTGAAAGCTCTTGGGCTATATAAGGTTGGGGCAAGTTTGGGAGAAGTCGCTACAGAGGGGACATGGGCTTCCGATGGAGGGCTCTGCATGCACCTACAGGGAACACTGCTGCCTATGGAATCTCAGGAGAAAAACTACGAAGGTAGTTGGACTCGGGTTTGGAGAGACAGGATTTGAGCTTGTCGTCACAAATGTGGGGAGGAGAGAATCTGTATTTGTGTTTCACATTCCCAGGAAGCAAGTCAAGTGGACAGAGGGTCAAGGAGAGAATCTAAAATTATCAACTGCAGGAACTCTATTGCCCTTGCAAAACCATTCTCCACATCTTTCCATCCCTCTTTTTCCTACTAAAACAACACTTATTTGTTCAGACAGGGGGTTGAGATCTTTTGATCTCAGGAGGTTAATACCTTCCCAGGCCTCCAGAGGATGAATCATGATTGATTTAAAGACCAATGTGTGACCCAGTTCTGGCTAATGAAACATAGCAGGAAATCTGCTAAAGAGAACACCCTTCCTGAATTAAGAGATTGCAAAGAGGCAGAGTTTGCCTCGTTCTTCCTGTCTTGCTTATAGATGTGATGCCTGGAGCTACAGCAGCTACAATGTGATCTTGAGGCAACAAGCATGAGAAAAAGACCAAGAGAACCTCAGGGATGCTGGTCCTAGCATCACTGAGCTACTAAACCAATTTCAGCAGCTGTGTGCAAGAAAAATAGGCCCTTATTTATTTCAGCCACTATTAGTAGGGTTTTCTGTTACAGCAAAAATCATTCCTGAGCCTAGGAAGATGTGATGGAGAAACATAAAGACAAAGATTCAGGAGTCAAGGGCATAGTTTTGAGGAGGAGGGAGCGGCTGACAGTACAAATGCTACAGAGGACTCAAAAGGAAGATGAGACTGGAAAAATGCATGTCAAGTAAGAGGTCGCTGGTGAACTCAATGAGAACCATTTCAGAGAGGCTGATGGGGCAAAAGCCAGGTTTCAGTGGGCCGAGGAGAAAAGAGTGCAAGGATGGCGACATCAAATATAGACAGTTCTTTTAAGATGTTTTGACTATGTATGTGTCCAGAGCCTTCAAATGTTGCTGAGCTTTGACCTAGATTTTTCACTTCTGGAGATCTATTCAAAGGACATAATTAGCGATACGGCAAAGATATGGGTTAGGCACAAAGATAATTGTAGTTTTATCTACACTAGAGAAATGTTGGCAACAAAGTAAATATCACACAATTGGAAAATTGCTAAATAAATTATGCTATGTCTTCATTTTGGAATATTGTTCCAGCCAATAAACATGATAGTTTGAAAGAATTTTTTAACAATGTGGAATAATATTCGTAATGAATCAAGTAAAAGAGCAGGCTATAAAAATATGATTATAAATTTGTTATGTGTGATATATTATTTACATGCAAAGAGAAAGGCAGGAAAGAAATACATTAAAATAAGAAAAGTTACAGGAGAACCCCTTAAATGTTTACTTTCATCTGTGTTTCAAAATTAGCATTTATTTATCATGCAGACCATGTAATTCCCAGCCCAATTTTCCACCCCCTCACCCCCAACAAGCCCAGGCTCTTATGCCTTAGGTTAGGTTATTTGGGCCCTCAAGACTCATGGCCAGTGATAAAAGTTATTTTCCCTCTGGATAGATTTCATTCTAGAACATTCTCTGGCTTTCCTTCAGAACAAATGAGGAACATGGTTATTAGGCTGTCAGCCATCCTGTATTGAAACCTAATTCTTCTACAGGTGCACATGGGCTGTGTCGTGATAGTCCATGCAGCAGGGGAAGGAACCCAGCCCCGAAGATGGAGGTCTTCCCAATTCCTCCCAAGACAAACATTTCTGGGTGTACATCACAGGGTGGTTTGGGGGGTCAAATGAAATTACTGATGTGCAAACACTTAGGGAAACATGAGAAGCTGTATGGCTGTAAGTCATTGCTGTTCTTACTGCTCTATGGGGAAGCCAAAGTCTAATGAGGATACTCTGTCCCATTTCACGTTTCTTGACTCCAAGCCATCGCGAAACTCCTCAAGAGAAGACTTGACCCTAGAACCTAGGTATCCGAGAGGAGGAGCCGGGGAGAGTCAGCCAGGACCTCAGACCGTGGCGGCTGAGCGCAGGAACAGCAGCGCTGTCCTACAGCAGCCAGGGCCGAAGGGGAGATGGTTAGTGAAAAAGAGTAAATGGGCCCCAAATGCTGCTTGGACATGAATGAATCAGGGATATTCAGGAGCCGCGTGGTGAGGAAACAATGCATAAAAGACTTGCTTGGAGTCAAAATTGTGTGACAGTGACTTAGGTTCACTAAAGTGGCCACAGCATCTTGAGAAGAGCGAGAATTAGTTGCTCTTTCATTCAGCAGGTGTTTCTTGGACACTTGCTATGTATACAGTACATTCGAGACACAAGGCTGAGAATAATAAAGTGACTTTCCATTCATGGTTTCACCCTGAAGGCACTTATAAGTCAGTAGAAGAGAAAAGCTAAATGGTTTGACCCATGAGGCCACGAGGCAGTGGGAGACAAGCGACAGGTGAGGTCTCCACAAAAGTGCTAGAAGTGGGAAGAGGGCAGGATGAGTTGGGGCTGGAGGTCAGGGGAAGCTTTTGTTCAGGAGATGCAAGCTAACCTCAGACTCGAAAATGCACAGAAATTAACAGTCGGAAGAGAAGGATAGCCCAGATGTTGGGGGCAGGGAGCCATGTGAGCAAAGGCAAGACGGTGGGAATGAATGAATATGGGATGCAGAGGCAGCCAAAGGGGGAACCTGACTCTAGTAAAGGCTTTGAATAGGGGAGCAATGAACATCAAGGTCTTGACTGCCTCCTGGAAAGGGTTTCAAAACACGGTGGAGGCTAATCCTGCACATTCACACATGTAGAGCAGGGACCTCGTGCTTGTCTCCGGGCCACCGCATCCACTCTACAGACCACACATCTCCTAAACAGTGCCTAGCCACATGATATTTAACAATTTTTACTTATAAAGAGTAAGCCACATGATATTTAACAATTTTTACTTATTAAGGTAGATGATGTTGGGGAGAAGTGAGGGAAAGCTTTTGATCAAAGTTGGGTCTTCCCATCTTCACTTCTTCACCCCACCCCTTATGTCTCTACTCAGTGAATCTGCTTCTTCCCAGGGCCCTGGTCACACCCATAGACATTGCCAGTCCTGAAGCAAGCTAATGACAATATTTAACTTCTCTGCTTCTGAGTTTTTCATCAACCCTCACAAACGATGCCAACACTCAAAGCCTGCCATTCTTTTAGGCAAAGACACAGTTAAGATGCCTGTGAAATGGTGGAGTAGGAAACTCCAAGAGACCATCCCTCTACAAAAATAGTGAATAAACAGGGGGAAACTGTCAAAATCAATGTTATTGGAACTCTGGAGATGAATCAAAGATTTACAGCCACTGGATGAATGCTTAAGCAAGAAAAAGAAGGTTGAATCTTGGTAGGAAACCTTTGTGGCATTTTAGCTTCTCCTGGCTCCATTCCCACCTGCCTGGATCAGCAAGAGTCTTGAAGATGGAGCCCGCACTGCCAGTGTGGGCTCCTGGGGCTGGAGGATATGGAGCAGAACCTGTTCTCAAATAACTGTGCTTGTTTGGTTTGACCTGTCTGGTGGCTCCTTGCACTGGCACAAAAGGCTAGCTTTTATTTTGCCTAGATTGGAACTCTCCCAGAGTGGGGAGGCAGCTATCTGAAGGGGCATCTGTCAAATACACTTCAAAGCAAATGTATTAGCCACTGCTGCCAGAGGAAGGGACTACAGTAGAGGCCCATGATACACACACCAAAAAGCTTGGGAGAAAAGGATGGGGGTTAGATGCTTTAGGAATAAAGGCTTTGATAATTCCCCACATATTCCTGGGAATCTAGAAGACCATACACATCCCCAGAGCAGGGAATCTGCTCAGAAAAGACCTGAGAAGGCTTTAAGCTTTCGCTGCTGGTTGACCTTCAGGCTCCACAGAGGCAGGAAGTGAAGGCTACGGCAGAGTTGTAAACTGCCCAATGTACAATGGATGGCACTTCCCACCCAACACACACACACACACACACACACACACACACACACACACACGCACCTGCAAAGATGTGGGTATTTTTCTGTGTTTAGTTCCGGGCATTTCAGGAAATCTCTGTCAAATCACTAGCTGACAATTAAATGAATCAAACAGACTTCAGTGGCCACATATGACAAAGAACAGAGACTTTAAAAAAAATTGTTTGGAAGAGTCACAAAACAAACAAACAGTCACCACAAGCATCAACAAGAAACCTTGAAAAGGGAAGAGAATCTGATTTCCAGAGTTGGCACAATAGAACATTTAAGATGTCAAGTTTTTAACAAAAAAAGTATGAAGCATGCACATAAACATGGGGAAGAGGAAATAGAAAATGACTATTTAAAGGGTAAAGCGTTTCTTTTAGGGGGTGATGAAATGTTCTGGAATTAGATAGTGATAATAACTGCACAACGTTATAAATAAACTGAAAAACACTGTATTGTACACATCAAAATGGTTAAAATGGTGAATGTTATCTTATGTGAACTTTAACTCAAAACAAATACAGCAAAAATTTTAAGCAGTATGCTGGGGCTTTACTCTGATACAGTTTAATAAAGTCATTTTGCAGCTCTCCTCAGCAAGTCCTCTTTTGTCTTCAGACACACACCTCAGTAATCCAGGTCAGCCAGGATCACTGTATAAGCTGGTCTGCAGTCGGAGGCCTATTTCTGGGTGGCATTTGCAGGTTCAGACTGTCACATGGAATGCATGGTTTTTTCCAACATCTCTCTGAGGCAACATTTCCAAAACCCAGCCCTGATTTCTTCCCATACTCATCTCCCTCCACCACCCTCCATCAGCGAAGGGCATTGCCCCATGCCATTTTGGACAGCTCACTTACACCTCATCCAATTAATCCCCACGCTGGGATATTTAACCTCATAAATGGCTTTCAAATCACTTTATTTCTCTTCATCGCCACTGCCACCAGCTTTTTCAATATACCCCTGTTCCTTATCTGTACTGTTTAATAACAGGCGCCCAGCTGGCCTCACCACATGCTATTTTGACCCTTTTCAGTCTATTTCCCCTACTCTATCCATCTGCATTTTTAAAATGGAAATCTAATTATTTCAGTCCCCCATTTAAAGCCTTTAATTGGCTTCCCATTGCTCTTAGAATAAAATTCTCAGGCGTTGAATTATCTGCAAAGCCCTGTGTGACCTGGCACCTGCCCACCTCTCCAGCCTTCCCCCTGAGTCACTCCACTCCGTTCATGGAAATGTCTCTCTATCTCCCTCTATCTCAGGGCAATCATATACATGCTCGTCTCTTTCTAGAACATTCTATATCCTCTCGTCTCTGTACTAACTCAGTCCTACTCATTTTCAGAGTTCAGATGAAATGTCACGTCCTGAAGGCAGTCCTCCTGGCCCTCCCAGGCATAAGGAAGTCCCCCTGTGGGGGCTAAGTGCCCAGGGCTCCTCTTCTATAGTAAGTCTTTCTCTTGTCACTCTTGTGACCCACATCTGGCCCTCTACTAAAGTGTGAGACCCATGAAGGCAGGTACTGTCTTATTCAGTGCTGTAGCCCTGGTACCAATCACGGTGCCGCGTGCACAGCAGGGGGGTAATACATATTTGTGGACTTCATATTATGGAATGCAATTAAGTCGCACAGACAGCACCTTACTAATCTGGTGGCGCTTTAGTAGGAATGAGTTAACAGCCTGCCAGAGAAAGAATGCAGCCCAGGTGTGTCAGTGTGCCTGGGTCTTTGCTACTTATCGCAGGAAAAGGGTGGGGCCACAGGAGTGGGGATGGTGCATCCATCACCAAGGAGCCTTATCCTGAGCCAGGCAGGCACATTCAGCATCCCAGAAGAGTGTATGTACAAGCAGTCCTTCACTCCTCGTTTCATGTCAATGTCCCACTACAACACACACAGCCTTCCCAGGACAGTGGAGTTTAGGGAGTAGATTACCCATTCTGTTCAACTTGACCTCCCAGACTGTTTAATCAATTCAGTCTTTTCTCTAGACTCTCAGGTTCCCCAAGTGGCCACCACCTTGTTGAGGGCACAGAATTATCTGGTCCCGGAATCCTCCCTGTTTCTCTCTTGCCTCCTTTCCCACAGCCTCTGAGTCATTTTTAGTTCCTTTGTTCCTCCCATAATCCCCATCCATCCCCAGTCCATTCTGGAGCCCCATATCCTCTTGTGGTAGGTTGCCAGGGTCAAGTGTCAATCATTCAGCTTCAACCACTATCACTACCAAGTGGGGTCCAGAGAGGTGAAGGGGGTGGGGAGAGGTGACAGACCCTCATCATGATCTAACCTCCAGGAGGGATATGGGTAAGCAATCAGATCTTCCATTCTGCCAATGTTAACCCCCTGCCAATTTATTTCCTGGACATTATAATGCTAAAGAAAAGGTCTGTTTTCTACCCTTCCTATAGTTCTATTACCAAAGACATCTCTGTTATTTTAGCTTCAGTGTGTGCCAGGCAGGATCCCCAAAGATGGGATAGGAAACGTGCAGAGACTAGGCACCAGAAGAGGGGGAAGTGGGAGTTAACACAGGCGATGGAAGGCAGCTACAGACAAACTTCATCAATCCCACAGGTTTTCTGAGAGTCTGACATGATTCCGGTTTTCTTGCAGAAAACAGGTATCTGGTTTTCTTTCAGAAAACAGTATGGCAGAACTGTTTCCATAAGCTGTCTGAAACTAAAAATGATGCGCCAGGAATGACATCGAGCAAGTAGACTCCTAATCCTTCCTCTTGTGTTTCAGTTTTCTCCATTAAAGAAAATAAGTCTCAAACTGCAAAGGGCAGAGCAAACATGGATGAGGCCAGGCGGTCAGAGATGAGTGAAGAACATGTCTGAAAACTGATGAGCTGGTCCAAGTGCCTCAAACCTCCCAGTCAAGATAGGCTGCCCCGTGGGGAACAGAGGACCCATGAACAAGATGGATCAGCCCGGGCCATAACCTTGGAGGACCTTGGAGAAGGAGAGAGGTGTCAGAAGACTAGAAACAAGCTAAATTTTCAGATGATTAAAGGCATCGTTTGTGGGCACTGAGTGTGAAAGAAGGAGTGATCATAGGACCTGCATGGAAACCCTAACCTCATTTCCTTCCTTGGTAGGGATTCTGGGCTGGGAAACAGGCCTACACAGCTGGTGATGCATCTGGGTTTCTGCAAAGTATCAGACACTATGAACACCTAAGAGCATCCACATGGAAACATCTGCACCATCCCCACCTGGAGACAGAGTTCCAGAGACATTCCTCAGGGCTCTGGATTCAGTCTGCTCCTGTCCCCAAATTGTCACCATGAAATTTAGTTGTCCTTGCACTGAGCTCATATTTGTCAACATTTCCCAAAATACAAAATTTACTACAATTAAGCAGGGATGATTATGAGGTCCTGTGCTTTGGTCTGAAAATTCAGATGCAATCCGCAACACAGGAAAGATGTGATTTAGCTAGAGTGGCACTTGAAACCTCTTAAGAGTTAATGATCATTTGCCTGCTTCTGAAAAGATCCTCATAGCAAGTGCTACTGTTGGATGACTTCTCAATGTTGCGTGACCTCTGCTCCCCCTTCGATAAGAATCTGTTAAATTTATCATTGGGTATCAAGGGATCTGCAACCTGCTCTCAATTCACATGCAGACTCTTTCCCTGAAGAGCTTCAAAGGGAGTTGATTTCCTTTCTCAAGGACAGGGCTGAGTACCTCTGTCTTATGCATTTGTCATCCAACGGCTGGATCAAAGTTGAACCGCGAAGAATTCACACTAGAGGGAACATGGGTAGAAGTCACATCTAAAGAAGCTCCTCATATTTGTACCTTTCCTAAGAGTTTAACAAGGACCTACTGTACAGCACAGGGAACTATATCTGTCTTGTAAAAGCCTATAATGGAAAAGAACCTGACATAGAACATATATATAATATATGTACAACTGAATCACGTTACTGTACACCTGAAACTAACACATTGTAAATCAACTATGCTTCAACTTTTTTAATTTTTAAAAAAAATTTTTGGGAGAGAGGTAATTAGGTTTATTTATTTATTCATTTATTTTTGGAGGAGGTACTGGTGATTGAATCCAGGACCTCATGCACACTAAACATGCACTCTACCACTTGAGCTATACCCTCTCCCACTATACTTCAATTTTTTAATAAAAGTACTTTTCACCTGCTCAATATCACTAATTATTAGAGAAATGCAAAACAAAACTACGATGAGGTATCACTTCACACCAGTCAGAATGGTCATCATTCAAAAGTCCACAAATGACAAATGCTGGAGAGGCTGTGGAGAGAAGGGAACCCTCCTACACTGCTGTGGGGAATGCAGTTTAGTGCAGCCACTGTGGAAAACAGTGTGGAGATTCCTCAAAAGACTAGGAATAGACTTACTATATGACCCAGTCATCCTGCTCCTGGGGATATATCCAGATGGAACCCTACTTCAAAAAGACACCTGCACCCCAATGCTCATAGCAGCACTATTTACAATAGCCAAAACATGGAAACAGCCTAAATGTCCATCGACAGATGACTGGATAAAGAAGATGTGGCATATTTATACAATGGAATACTATTCCGCCAAAAAAACACAACATAACGCCATTTGCAGCAACATGGATGTCTCTGGAGAATGTCATTCTAAGTGAAGTAAGTCAGAAAGAGAAAGAAAAATATACCATATGAGATTGCTCATATGTGGAATCTAAAGAAAGAAAGAAAGAAAGAGAGAGAGAAAGAAAAGGAAGGAAGGAAGGAAGGAAGGAAGGAAGGAAGGAAGGAAGGAAGGAAGGAAGGAAGGAAGGAAGGAAGGAAGGAAGGAAAAGAAAGAAAAGAAAAAGACAAATGAACATAAATACAAAACAGAAACAGACTCATAGACATAGAATACAAACTTGTGGTTGCCAGGGGGAAGGGGGGTGGGAAGGGACAGACTGGGAGTTCGAAATTTGTAGATACTGACAGGCATATATAGAATAGATAAACCAAAATTATACTGTATAGCACAGGAAAATGTATACAAGATCTGTGGTAGCTCACAGTGAAAAAGTACGTGACAATGAATATATGTATGTTCACGTATAACTGAAAAATTGTGCTCTACACTGGAAATTGACACAACATTGTAAACTGACTATAACTCAATAAAACAAAATTTTTTTAAAAAAGTACTTTTCACCCATCTCACTTGAGCCTCTTCTGCACAGTCCTGTGAGATAAGCCAGACAGGTGTCTCCAGTTGACTGATGGGAGATCAAACCACCTGGGAGAGGAAAGGGCTCCCCAGCTTCTACGTGTCAGAGATGTGCCCAGAAGCCAAGTTGCAATTCCGAGTTCAGCTCGCTACATGTGAAACTGGACTGCATGTATGTGTGGATAAAATGAATAGTTTAAAATCAGATCATCTTAGGAAAGAATTCCCTGTGTATTTGCTTAATTTGAAAACGATTAATTATTCATATTGCACAACTGTTAACTATTTAAAAGAATCTATTAGCGTTTGTCTGGTCTCCTCTCTCTGCTTCTTGAGTTAGTTTGGGGTTTGACACTCTTGGCATCTTCCTCCTCCAGGACCATCCTGGTGTGATCTTTTCTTATTCCTGTCCCTGACCAAGCCTAATTCTGGTCTTCCTGAAGGGCACTGATGCACCAAATATGCAAAATAAAACTTCAGACTCTTTCTCATCATTGTTTTAGATCAGTGGTCCTCAAAGTGTGGTCCCCAGACCAGCGACATCATTGACATTAGAGAATATGCGGGAAATACAAATTCTCAGGCCCCGTCTCAAGTCTGCTAAATCAGAAAGTCCTCCAAGTGATTGTGATGCATGTTCAAGTTCAAGACCCACTGGTTTCGAGAACTGAAATGTCAAGCAAAAGGACTTTCTTTGCCCATTTTCCTGCCCCTTCCTTCAAAAGCCAGGTCACATGCTGCTTCCTCTAATTTCTTGTCCTGTTTGCTTCCTTTGGCCTCGCCTTCCATGCACCACTCACTGGATTTGATCCTGCTTTGTACTGCCTTTTCTTCCTCATCTATGTGTTTTTCTGTCTTGGCCCTTGTGGCCAAGGCTACCTGGCTAGGCAACTGGTGCTCAGGTGTAAAAACCCGACGTCCAGCACCCAGAACCTCCCGCTGGAGCACACATCACACTATCAACCGGTTCTGTTTCCTGTGACATCATCTGGTCACATCACACTCTCTGCTTTCCCATAGCCAGGGACACACCATCTGCCCCAAGACTGCTCTTTTCTACCATGGAAACTCCTGGGAGTTCTTACTGCTCCTCCTCTGACTTGTCCACTTTTTCTCCCAAGGAAATGTTTGTCATTCTCCTGCATAACACAGCCTTGGCAGGAAGCTTGTCTTCCTGCTCTGCTTAAGGCACAGATTATTCCTGAGGCTGCTGGAGGCCTCTTCTCAGTGTATTACCTGACCATTCCCCAACAACATGCCCCAAATGCATGTTCTAACTGCTTCTCCAATGACACCCTTTTCTTATCCATCTGACTCTGTGTTCATGTTTTATTCCATCTCCTGCTTTTGCAGGAATTCAGGATACATGTCCTGAATGGATACATATCCCATTCTAACCTGAATCCTTCCTTTTCCATCAGTTCACAGCCTGCCACCTACACTTCACTGACAGAATGTCCCGGATGGATTTCACTGGACTCTCCCTTTCCCATCACTTTAGCAAGCCATTGATAAGTATGCTGATGTGTGATCAGCTGTGGTTAGTCTGTCCAATTTCCCCTTTGTAATCCCCATCAAGTCAAAAACAGCCGTCCATAGACCTAATGTACTTAGGAAATGATGTTGCCTGAGAGATTTACTTGTAGAAAGTACCTATTCTGGACAAAACACTATTGTTAGAGCTTTTCATATAATATTTTAATATTATCTATCTATCGATCGATCTATCTATCTCCAATATAGAATTTTGAAAGGCTGCCACTTGCCTATTTTATCCACTCTAGGCACAGAATTGTGCCTGGAACAGGGTTCACCAAGTCCAGACAGCTACGCACAACATTCCAGTCTGGTTTCTTTAATTTGAGGCTTGACATCAAAAGGACTGAGCATTATTGTTTTTGAAAAGCATATATTTTTGAAAAGATATATTGAGGTAGAGATTTTGATATGGCTACATACAAAGTGACTATGAAGGGAATCTTGAGTCTGAGACCATCCTATGCCTGCTTCTCATAAGGCACTGTTGGTAAGCCTTAATCAGTGTAGCCAAGACCATGTCCTGTTGGGCAAGTCTGAGACAACTGCTATATATGTGTGTCTGCCCAACTGCTATGTTGAGATGCCTATTTCATGCTGTAGGCTAAGCTCTCAGTAGTAAGTTTCCCACCAAGACATGAGAGTAAACTTCCCTTTAAGCTCAATTTTTACCAAGCGGTTCCTCCAAAAGGCTGTTCCTCCAAAAGGCTGTTCCTACCAATACTTTCTGGGAGATGCTAGCTGCCTGCTTCCATAATAAACAAAATAGTGCCTCTCAGATTGTCTAATATGGATGATTTGGGTCTCTGTGTTCTTTGCTGGCTGCTTCCTCTCTGTAGGGCCAGCATTTTTCTGCATGTGATGGTAATGGGATGAGTGTTCAAAATCTCTCTTGGGGAGAATAATTCCCTGGATGGGAGAGGGATCCACAATTCCAAAACAGTCTTTGTGAAACACCATTAAACATGCCACAGGGCAATATGGCTTAATTACTACTTGTCTAATATTATAAGAATTCTATTGGATTCCTCACTCAGGTAAAGAATCCAAGTCTAAAGATATTATGTGGCTTGTCCAAGATGACTCAGCTCACATGAGGCATAGTAGGGTCCAAATCCACACTCCCTCTACTCAGACATGCTATCTCCAAGCCCTGGTGAAGTGGGGACATCGCTCTGCTCCTCCACCGGCTGAGCTCAGCCTGCACTGCTCCTGTCTGACAACCAGCCCCACCTGGACCACTTCACTTGGACCTCATGAAACTCTGTGTTCCTTCCACATCCGTGGTATTCTCAGAGTTGACTTACTCATTGGGAGAGATGGGGTAGCAAAGAGGTAATTGTACAGAGGGTGGAACCAAACTTCACAGGTCCTATTAACTGGCAGTATGACTGAGCAATGTGACCGTGAACAAGCTAATTGCCTCCTCTGTGCTTTGGTTTCCTCATTTGTAAAATGACAAGTAGTAACTGACCATCTACCTAAATGATTGACCACCTACCTCATAAGCTTATAACACGTAAATACCTTGTGTAGGTAAAGCACTTAGAAGAGTGCCTGTCCCTCAGCACGCCTGTGTGCGTGTATGTACTTGCTATGATTTTTATTCATCATTTCTCCCCTTTGCCTTCCTACCTTCTGTGCCTTCTCTTCTGTTCCAGGACACTGTGTTTCCTCCTTCATGTGGTCGCTCATTCACCTGCTCAGTATCTTCAGCCCATTTATGGTTGGAAGGATTTGATTCGGATCCTCTTCATTCATTGTGAACCCAAGGATCAACTCCCTGCTCTTGCCTATTTTTTTCTGTATCAAACTACTCTTCCTCCATGAGAGCAGGCGGGCGTGGACCACAGATGGGATGGGGAGGCAGGAGGCCTCAGTTCAGGTCCGAGCTCTGCCACTTAGAGCTGCTGGGTCTTGAGTAAGGTATTTCATTTCCTCAACCTCTGAACTCAGGAAAAGGAAAAAAGGTGAAAATGTCTCATTCCTAAGGGATGGGTTGCTCAGCCTTTCTGTGCCAAAGCAGTTCATTCTTGCAGATCAGTTCTGACCAACAATTACTAGTGGCCTTCTGAATAGCATGCCTGAGCCCAACCCCTCCCCAAGAATGTACCCGGCCAGCTCCGTGAAGGCTCCAAAACACAGCAGCGAGAAAGTCTGGGGGACACACCTGCCTCAGATTTTGTGGCTGTAATCTTGCACACCAATGCTGCTTCTTGCTATGGTCTCATGTATTAGGATAAATTACAAGTCTTTCTCCCTGACTTCCACTGGGTTCTCTGCAGGGAGTCACAGGCGTGGTACTTGAAAGGTAGAGAGGAAACCAGAACCCTGCATTAAATGGCCTACCACACTGCTAACCCTGAAGGAGCTCATTCTAATTTCTATTTCCTTAACATCCAGCTAAAATTTGAAATCTGCTTTTACTGCACTTTCCACACAGGTGAGGTACCGTCCCCGTTACCTGGGAGTTGCTGGGTGGCAGTTACATCTAGGGAATCATTTCCCTTTGTTTTTAGCTCCTGACTTCATGGACCCCCAGCTTCTGCCTTCAGGTGAGCTGGGAATGAATGGGCTTCGGGGTTCTACAAGCTTTGAGCAGTGTCACTCTCTACCTCCGCTGCCAGCTGGTGGGGCTGTTCCCTCTTTTCTCTGTATTTATTGCCATGGATAATTTCCAATTAAACTTCATCCATGGAATTCCACCCTGGCCACCTGCGTTTCCCAGAAAAGACTGCTCTTTCCATGAGAATGTAGCTATCAGATCCCTCAGTTTGAAGATACAATGTGATTTTTTTAAATAGCTTTTTCTAGTGACTTTACAATTGAGCCATGCCATTTAGGGCAAGGTCAAATAATCATTGCATGTGTGCCTTTCCACATGCAGAGGGACAAGGCGAGATGCTGACCATGGACGTGACTTCTCAGCCTTGGAGCTCAGATGCTGCGGTGGGGCCAGTTGAAGGAGGACAAGGATGAGGAGGGGAGATTTGGAAACTTCGGTTTGGTGGTTTCTTTCAGTGGCCAAGAGAGGTGTGACAATGTGGTCATTGTTCAGGAGGCAGTACAGAGGGCCCCGTGATGGGTGAGGAGGAGGAAGGGGGAGCAAGAAACTGTACTGGAGGCTCCAGCTTGGATGAGTGGAAATAGGGCGCTGAGTTCCCACAAAAGTGATTGAACAAAGGCCTCAAAACTTTGCATCTTGGCCCTAATAATGTTAACAAAGTGCCTCATTCAGCTGCAATTAGTCACGTAATTAGATAGCTAAGTTTGGGGTGAAAAACAAAAGGTATGAAATAGTCACAGAACATTCTGACTACAGAGCATTTTCAAATTGTTCACGTGGTTCCTCATTCCTGCAACTAATTATTGTTCCTTTTTCCCTCTTTCCAGCTAAATTTGTCTCATAATTCATTGCTGTAGTCCAATCTTACCGGTCTCAACAAAACATTTTGGTTTTGCCCCTAAAAACAATGGATTTCATAACACACAGGATAAGATTGTATACGGCTGACACACAATATTACCCAACACAAGGATTTTTCTTTTCTTGTTTAATCAGGGAACTCAGGTAGAATAAGCATGACTGCATCAATTAAACCAGTGATTCTCCACCGTGGTTCCTGGTCCAGCAGCAGCAGCTGCACCTGCAAATCTGTTGGAAATGCAAACAGACCTCCAGCATCAGAAACACTGGAAGTGGGACACAGCAATTTGGGAAACCCTCCAAGCGATTCTGATACACGCGGGAGTCTGAGAACCACCGATCTAAAAGATCTTCCCAGCATGCTCTGCTCGACTAAGTTGTGTTGGCAACATGGAAAGCCGTCACCGTGAGGCTGTGGCCTGAGAGAGGTGTGGAGAGGAATTGACTAAACATGAAACCATCTCCTTAGAATCTCATTCTTAAAGGATTCACAAGTGGGAGTCATCACTATGAGTTCTGGTCTCAGCCTGGTCCCCAACAGCTTTGACCTTGACCAAGTCACAGTTTCTCTCTGCTCATCAGTTTTCTCATCTGTAAAAACCAGGAAATTGGAACGATTACCCTTTCGTATGCGAACAACCTTTTCCTCCTATCTCTTTTTGAATGTAGGGTTGCCAGATTTAGCAAAAATATAGCCAGTTTTAAAAAAAATAGATGCCCAGTAAAAGTTTTCCCTCTTTCCCTCGCCTTGTTACATAAACAATTTTTAGTGTACATATAGATACACTAAATATATATTTATTTACTAACATATGTATGTTTATAAATATATATAAACAGATACATTTTTAGTACACATGTATACATATTCATATATATACACATAGGCCTGGGACATACTTATACTGAAAAACTTTTGTTGTTTATCTGATATTCAAATTTCATGGGTGTACTGTATTCCTATTTGCTGAATTGAGCAACTCTATTTGAACGCCAGATTTAATCAGTGGTTACATCAATTAAAAGGGTTTGATCCAAATCTCTCCTAGAATGCATATGGCCCTGCAGCCTCGGATGGGCAGCAGAAGGAACCCCGGGTTGGAAGGAGTCTAAGAAGCAGGATTCTGGTCCTGACCCCATCTCAAGTAAGTCGTGTCCCCTCACTGGGGCTCAGTTTTATCATCTGCACAATGAGAGGTACTGGCCTAAAGTATCTCTAAAGTCCTGTCTAGCTCCAAATGTCTACATTATTTTTGGCCTTTTCATTACTCTTCGGAACTGTGAAAGGCATTTCACTGTCTCTTTTTTTTTCTGATGTTTTACTTGTGGGGAAAATGGATTAATCATCTGAAATTTAGAAAAATAAGTATTCTTGAGCTATGAGCTGAACTCCTTGAAAATGGCTTTGACAGAGCGATGGACACTAACCCTGATATGTAGGGTCTGCCTTTAAGAGCCTCATAATTTAGTTGTCATAATTCATTTAACACTTAACATCTGAATTACTTTAAGTATCATGAGTAATGCTGTAATGGCCATTCTTATAGCCAAAGATTTTCACATGACCTGATTATTTCCTTAGATACACTCCCTGGAGTGGGGTCATAGGGTCAAAGGTAAAGGTCTCTCCTCTTATCTCCTGACCCCAGTCCCCAGTCTCCCCCTCGCCCTGAGGAGGTCAGTAGGGATCTGTATCCAGCAGATTCCTGGTCACCAAGGGGCCTGGTTTTCTGGGCCAGCAGATGTGGCTGGGGCGGGATGCTGTGCTGTCTCTACCTGCAGCTGGGCCCAGGGCTACTGCCCACCAGAGAAGGGCTAGCCCAAGGCTTAGGTGGACCCTGTCCTGACTCCTCTCTCCCCTTGGTTCCAATAAGGGCAGCTGTCCCTCCCCTTGGACTGAGGGTTGGAGGCCCCAGATGGAGCAGTTTATAGTTTGCTTTGGTTCAAAGCCATTTAAGCCCAATTATTTTCAGAAAAAGGCGCACTCCATGTGACCCAGCACAGGTCTAATATCAGATTGTTGATCCAGAACCCCTCCTAATAGGGAGGAGTCACCCTTCTGGGCCTTGCTTCCTTTGTGCACTTTTCTCCTGTGGGTACCATGTGAAGAGGAGGATGTTCTAGGCTACGACAACATTCATCTACGTCTGGGCCCCCTAGCCAAATGCACAGACATTTCCAACAAAAGGGTTTTAAGCCTATTCATATGTTTTGCCAAGTTCCGTAATGAACATTTTTTATTTTATGAAAAGGAAAAGTTATTATTTTTAAAAAGCCTTATAATTAGCCCCAACTGTTCATTTTCCCAACTATACATTTCTGGGGTAACCAGCATTCAATTCATTGCTCCTTGATTGACTTGCTTTGTGTAACAGATGGAGTATGTGAATAATAATTGGGCTGATGACGTTAAGACAATAAAGATAAAGAAATGTATAAATAGGTCAAATTTGCTCTTCTTAGGGGTGGAAAGAAGAGGAGAAAAGAGCTAAGCCCAAGGAAGGGATACATCTAAGAAAAAACAAAGAAGGAACAAAGAGCAGGGCTCAGTTCTTGGGGAGTGCGTGACCATGACTGTCAGGCACTGACCACAGAATGTTCAAGAATAAGAGACTGGGAACAAGAAGCTAAAAGAAGCAAGAAAGGATCCTCCCCTAGAGCCTTTGGAGGGAGTGTGGCCCTGCTGACACCTTGATTTTGTATTTCTAACTTCCAGAACTGTGAGAGAATAAATTTCTGTAGTTTTCTGCCAAAAAAAAGAGAGTAAGAGACTGGGAAACCAGGGTGGAGCCAAGAGCCAGCATGTGGCCCCCAGACTCAGCCATTTACCCAGAACCACTAAGTGCCCTGAGAGGTGGGTAAGGAGCTTGCTCTGTAATGACTTGTGTGTGTGTGTTGCATCAAGAATTTTAAGGCTTAAAGAGGACACTAACGAACTCATCTACAAAACAGAAACAGACTCGCAGCAATAGTAAACAATCTTATGGTTGCTGGAAGGAAGGGGATGGGAAGGGATAAATTTGGGAGTTTGAGACTTGTAAATGTTAACCACTATATATAAAAATAAATTTCTTCTGTATAGCACAGGGAACTATATTCAATATTTTGTAATAAACTTTAATGAAAAAAATATGAAAACAAATATATGTATATATATGCATGACTGGGACATTGTGCTGTACACCAGAAACTGACACATTGTAACTGACTATACTTCAATTTAAAAAATTAATAAATAACAAGAATTTTAAGGCTTAGATTGTGAAAGGATGTATTAATACTAGCATTAAGAGTGTATTTGTTCAGATTATTATAGTTTTGTTGCATCTATTTTGTAAAGACTTCAATTTTTTAAAGCAGTTTTAGGTTCACAGCAAAATTGAGAGGAAGGTACAGAGATTTCCCTATACCCTCTGCCCTTACGCACGCATAGTCTCCCCCACTACGGACATCCCCACCAGAGTGGCACATTAGCTACGGCTGCTGAATCTACATCAACACATCGTAATCAGCAAAAGCCTGTGGTTTACCCTAGGGCTTACCCATTCTGTGGGCTTGGGTAAATGTATAACCACATATGTCAATCATGACAATCTCATAGAGAGTATTTTCACTGTCCTGATTAGTTTTTCATTTTTACTGTGTCACAACAGTGACTTTCTCCACCCTACCGTAAAAAGATCTGCCCCCGTCTGAAAAACAAGTGCATGGTTGAGTCCTGGAACTTCTTCAGTCTTGTTGCCTGGAATAAGGCGATTTCAACCCGAGTGATGACAACAGAGAAGCATCACTGAAGGGGTGTGAGCCAGGAGGAGAGCTGGAAGACCCTATTGGATAAGGTGTTTCTCTTACTCAGCTGAAGCACTACACCCCTGAGGTTGTTTAACTGAGATCAGCCCCATCTAAAGATCGGATTCTTGGCTTACAGAGGAAGTCCTCAGTAACAGCAAGAGCCTCAGGGTAGTAACTACTAAGCTGAGTTTGGCTACAGTTCTCTGCGCAAGGTTCTTTCTCAGGAGAGAAACTGCAAGGTAGTTAGGTCGTTGGCCAGCTTGAAGGCTTGAAGGAAAATTAACAACTAGAAAGGCTTAAAGGAGTGCCCAGTTTTGTGTTTGTTTAGACCGTCGCCAGATCACCCATTGAGAAATCAAGAACATGCAAGATTCAGTAAGTCTTTTCTCAGGTACATTGCTAAACTAAATAGTCCTTAGCGAAGTCCTTTGTCTCTATTTTCTAAATATCATCAGCTCAATTATAACCCTTAATGCTGCATTCTGAATATGATCAATGGTACACATTATCTCTTTATTTTGTCAATGGTCTTATGAGGTGAGCAGTGAAGGTTTGTCACCCTACTTTGCAGATAAGGAGATTGAGGCTCAAGACCACACTGTGAGTTAAGTGGCAGAGCTGAGACCCAAACATGGAACTGCACCCTCCTCCACACTTCCTGCATTTCCGAGATGATCAAATCCAGGGCACACTCAACCCTCTCGATGCCAGTGGTAGTAGGTAGAAGCATTGAACTTGGATAGTATGTGCTTTGAACACAGCCTTACATGAGAAATAAATCATAATGGAAATGAGTCAGCAAAGTTCAGCCAAAATGCTTATGGAGATTGAACCACTTTTGCTCAAAGAGGGACTGAAATGATCAGAACTACTTAGGCTCAAAGGGAACAGACTGAAGGGGACCGATGAAAGGAACTTAGCTTTCATTTCAACATTAGAAACTAGAAATGACTTCCTTGAAGTCTGGGCAGTGTTGTTTTAGGACAAGCACAAACAGCAGAGTGTCCGGGTTCATTATCAGCCAAGGTAGCCCTGCCTCTTAAGAGCTAGAGAAGGTTTGCTCTCACGCCCTCTCCACAACCTGTAGGAGGACTAAGTTTATCCCCAGTTTTTGCAAATTCTCAGAGGCTTGGGTTTTCATGGTCACCTCTGGCTCTAATTTCTTTCTTCTGATGAATTACTTGAGTTTATGAACTTCACATCATTCCACGCTGAAACCATCCTGATAGGAAACAACCTGTTTCTTTGATTTCCTTCACCCTTCTGCTACCAAGAAACTGACAAGTAATAAACATAGTCTGATCATCAAGGCCTTTGTTTGTATAGCAGTGTTTGGGGAAACCAGATGTTGCCGAAACACAAACAGGTTTAAGTTGTGTATTAGATCTCCCTCTTCCTAAAGGTCATTTTGGCCACTGCGCCACCAGATGTTTCACTGGCCGAGCTCCCTACATTCAAGGCCTTGTGCCGATTAGCTGGCTCTCTCTTTTTCTTACCCTTCCCCCCCAATATTGTCCACAGAAACTACACATTCTTGTTTTTCATTAAGACCCACACTTCAATTCTCTGTAGCCCCTAATCCTTAACCCAGCATGAGGCTCCTATTAAGAGTCTTCTCTTGAAAAATAGGGCTCATTACAGTCACAAAAGGACAAATACTGTATGAGTCCCCATATATGAGGTGTTTAGAGTGGTCAGATTCATAGAGACAGAAAGTAGAATGGTGGTTGCCAGGGGCTGGGGGGAGGGAGAAGTGGGTACAGAGTTTCAGCTGGAGAAGATAAAAGTTTGGGAGATGGATGGTGGTGATGGTTGAACAACGATGTAAGTGTACCTAATGCCACAAAAGTGTGCACCTAAAATAGTTAAAATGGGAAGTTTTATGTTGTATGTATTTTACCATAATTAAAAAAGAAAAAGAATTCAAGCTTTAGAGTCAAACTTGGGTTGAGGGGGCAGGAAGACATTTTTGGAGGAGATAGGTAAGTTATGGGTCTGACAGTAATGGCAGGCCCATAGTTGTATACTTATCTTCAAACACAGCAAGTTGTAGACATTAAATACCTATAGCTTTCTGTGTGTCAATCATACCTCAAGGAAATGGTTTTTAAAAAATACGGCTCATTAGCATATTAGCACGGAAGCCTGGCAAAGACTCTGCTATGTCTGACCCTCAGGCATCCATACGCCTTGAAGGCAGTTGTGATTTTGAAAAGCATTTCCCCTTTCCTTCCAATAGTATCTTCTCAAAGTATCAAGGAGTGCGAGAAGGCTTTGGACTCCAAAAGTCAGAAGTTAATGATTACCCTGAGCATCTCTAAGGTCATCAGGTTTGCAAATGGCCCCCAGGACATGACCTACTGAAGGTATTTCCCGAGACCGCACCTGGGATCCGGATCCGCGGACCATAGGGTTACCTTGACATGGCTATTTATCGTTACCTTGTTATAGGAGCTACACATGAGAAAAAGAATACAAGGAGATTTCTTTTTGCCTTGTTTGGCAAATGGTCCTCAAAATGTAATGAGCCCCCCCAATTTATTAGGGACTAATCAGAAGTTAACTGGGTTGGAGGGAGGGTATAGCTCAAGTGGTAGAGCCCATGCTTAGCACACATGAGGTCCTGGTTCAATCCCCAGTACCTCCTCTAAAAATAAATAAATAAACCGAATTACCTCCCCTTCCCACCAGAAAAACTAAAAAAAATGTTAAAAGAAGTTAATTGGTTTAGCTGTACATAAGAGTATATGTGAAATGAGCCCCAAAGGGTGATAAACTTAGACCTGACATCCATTTATCATACCAGACATTTTGTTTCTTATCTCAGAATGGTACTTTGAAAAGAAAATTCCTGTAAAGTTAACTTTCTTTCTTTATGCTGAGTTTTGAACGTGTGAGAATATTAATGAGAAAAAGGAAGAAATTATTTAAGCAGGAAATGCCAGGAACAAACTGTCATCTAGAAATATTAAATCAAGGAAACTTAAACGGCTAACTTAAGAATTTTATTTTTCTAAGTTTCTTAATCACGGGCCAAGAACTTATTTATATGTGGTATTCGAGACATTAAGTAAATGTGTTAAGTTGGGAGTCTAGCCCTTATTTAATCCAGCCTGTTTCTCCCAGTTAAAAGATACATTAACACAAATCACATCAATATTATCAACTTCAATATCTTTTATCAACTTTGTCAGTAAAAAGTGGGAGAGTACTTTCTAATACTCTATGCTTGTGGTTACTGTGATTACAGCTAACATGTTGAAGGGTTTCCCAGGAGCAGAGGTGGATGCTTTACAAAGGCTGTCTTTTTTTAATTTTTTAACTTTTAATTATGGAAAATTTCAAACACACGCAAAAGTTGAACACCCCCTTGTACCAAATCATCACATTTCTGTTATTCTTTTTTTCAGGCATTTCCCCCCAACATTTTTAATGAATTATTTCAAAGTAGATCCCAGACATCATATTATTTCATCTCTAAATACTTCAGTGTGTGTCTCTAAGAGGAAAGGACTTTTTAAAAGACCACAAAACCATGTCACAACCAAAGAAATTTACAGTAATTTCTCAATATCATTTAACCCTCAGCCCAGGTTCAAGTCTTCCTGATTGTGGCAAAGATGTCTTTCACAGTTGGTTTGTTCAATGCAGGATCCAAATACAGGCCATACTTTACATTGTGCTGTTACATCTTAAGTCTCTTTTTATCTACAGTAGCTTCCTCCCTTTATGTCTGTGTATGCCACTTCATTTTCAATAAGGTGGGCAATTTGGGGTAGAATTTAGAATTTCCCACTCTTGGCCTTGATTGATTCTGTCTTTGTGGTGTTGCTAAATGTGTACCACTATCTCCTGTGTTTCTCTGGTAGATCTAGAACTTGATCAGATTTAGGCTCAATTTGTGAAGGACAAGAAGACTTCACAGCGAGTGCTCTGTATCTCTGATTGTACTGAGTTAGGAGACACTGACTGTGTGTACCACTTTTAGTGATACAGTGATTGATCAGTGCGTCCAGATGAAGCCAGTGTGAGTGCATACTTTTTGCAAAGTACTAACCTACCTAAAAATACAAAAAGAAAGATAGAGAACATGAGGCGGCAAAGGAATATCTTCTGGGCGAAGGCACAAAATAAAATCCCAGAAGAAGAAATAAGTGATGAAGGGATAGACAATTTATCTGAGAAGGCGTTTAAAGTAATGATGGTGAAGATGTTCAGGGAACTCAGGAGAAGGACAGATGCACAGAGTAAAGTTTTTAGCAGAGTTGGAAAATATAAAGAATACCCAAACAGAGTTGAAGAATAAAATTACGGAAATGGATAACACACTAGAAGGAACCAAGAATAGACTAAATGAAGCAGAAGAACGGATCAGTGAGCTAGAGGACAGATTAGTGGAAATCACTACTGCAGAATAAAACATACAAGAGGCATTGTATGTCCACTCAGTCCTCAGATGCCCCTGCCACTCACCATGAAAATCACCTGTCCCAGGGACTGCTGGTCCAGAAAAAAATGAGAGACACATGGAGCTGTCTTGACCCAGACCCACAGCCTGACGCAGAGCTGCCCCAGCTGACCCGCACACCTGAGAGTGAGAAAAATAAATGTTTGTTGTTGTAAGCCACTGAGATTTTGAGGTTGTTTGCTGTGCAGCAAAAACTAATATGCTCCCCATTTTGAAAGCTAGTCCCTCTGCAGCCTTTTAATACTTCTGGTGTTTTACATGAATTCTTAAAGATTACAAATAGCGAGTACATACAATGGAATATTATTCATCCTTAGAAAGATAAGAAAGTCTTTTTGATAAGAGCTATCCTCATAGGTGTCAGGTGGTATCTCATTGAGGCTTTGAGTTGCATTTCCCCGACAATCAGTGATGTTGAGCATCTTTTAAAATATCTGTTGGCCATTTGAACACAGTGGAGCTTTTTGAGATGATGAAAATGTTCTATATCTTGATTTATGGTTCCACAGCTGTGTCCATTTGTCAACTGTATTCCACAAAAGGGTGACTCTTACTATATGCAACTGATTTTTACAAAAAAAATCTGATTTTTTTTTTAAAAAAGGAATGCCACTCTGACACATGCTATAGCATGGATGAACCTTGAAGGCATAACGGCAAATGAAATAAGCCAGCCACAAAATGACAAATGTATGATGCCACTCATGTGAGGTACCTAGAGTAGTCAGATTCATAGAGACAGAAGGTAGAATGGTGCTTACCAGGGGCTGGGAGGAGGCGGGGAATGGAGAGTTGTTGTTTAATGGGAGCAGTTTCAGTTTGAGAAGGTAAAAAATTCTGAAGATGGAGGGTGGTGATGGTTACACAACAGTGTGAATGTACTTAATGCCACTGTTCATTAAGGTGAGGAAAATGTTCTATATCCTGATTTATGGTGGCAGTTCCACAACTGTGCCCATTTGTCAAAACCCATTAAACTGTGTCCCTCAAAGAGTTAATAGATAGGAGGGAGAAGATGGCGGAGTAGAAGGATGCTCGCAGGTCACCCTCTCCCACAAATACACCAAGACCCACATCTACAGACCCATTCAGCCAACCAGAGCACCTGTGGAACTCCGACAGAACATCCCCCTCTTCAAAAGATAAAGACGCCAAAAATCTGGTAGGAGAAAAGGAAGAAAGAAAGAACAAAAGGCAAAGCAGCGCGGGACGGGTCCCGCGGGGAGGGAGCGGCAAAGGAGGACTGGCGCTCGCTCGCTGGGTCTCCCCTCTCCAACTGAGAGGCCAGCGGGACGGAGGGGGAGCCTCCGAGGCTCGGATCTGTACAGAGCAGCCCTTGACTAACAGAACTAAGTTAAACGGGCACAGAGCATCCCCCCGACACCCAGCCTGAGACGCGGGCTGGCAGCGGCAGGCAGGGCCAGGCTGCACAAGCCGGGCGGATGACGGAAGTGGCTGCACGGAGGCAGCCCCGGGGGAACGCAAGGGACTGCGCGCCGTGGCTGTGGGTGCACAGGGCAGAACAACCTGGGCCCTCCATAAAACAGCAAGGTTGATGTGCTCTCGGGGGAAGGGTGCACACCCCCATCTCTGAAAACCCACGGAAAGTTTACGGGGGAAGAGAGGCGGCGCTCAGGCACAGCCGCCATATCCTCCGCGCTGAGCACCCAGGTGGGGGCGGGGGCGAAACCTGCATCCGCACCGAAGGGCTTAGCAGCCTCAAAGGCCAGACTGAGACTGGCCTGCAGCCCGGGGCAGATAGGATCTTTCCATCCTGGTCCCTCAGAGAACTTGCTCCACAAAGACAAACAGGGAGCTGGGTTTTGGCTCGGAGCAGGGACAGGGCTGTCCCTCGGTCTTCCCCGAGCCCACCCGCGGAGCGCACCAGGGCGGAGCGCCGACCAGGCGGAGCGCACAGCCGCACAGAGCAGCGGAGCTACCTGCGGCGGCGGCGGCGCAGGTAGAGAGAGAGCGGCCCCCCGCCTTTCGGGCAGGAACACAGCCCCTGACCGAGGTGCTGGGAGGGGGCACGACCCGCCCTCCTACCCGGCCAGTCTGCAACTTCTGACTGCGGCATCCGGCATCCGGAGGGGCAGCGACCCGCCCGCCCACAGCAGAGAGCTGCACCTGACCCAGTGTTAGGAGGAGGCGCGATCTGCTTGCCGACAGGTGCTGGGAGCAGCACAGAAGAGGGCGCCAATGGAGGGCCTCAGAAAACAGCAAGCTGAGCTTCCAAAACAGGACGAAGACAGAAAGACTTCACAGTAAAAGCACACAGACTCCAGGAGAACACCGACAACCCCCCCCCCTTTTTTTTTAATCTGTTTTTACCTGTTCTATTTTCTGTTACTCTCTTAATTTTTACTTCTTAATTCATTTCTATTTCTTTTGGGTTTTGATGTCCTGCTATTGATTAGACACAGGTTTCAAATACATCTATTCATCTCCCCGCCCCTTTTTTTGTAAAGGTTTTAAAAGGACGTCTCAACCCGATTAATACTCTGCTTCAACTCACTCTTCTATTATTCATTATACACTGTTTTCAAACCCTCTTTCTCCCTTCTTTTAAAATTTTCTCTCTCTCTCTCTTTTTTCTTTTTTTCCTAAGTTCTATTCCTAAATAGGCATTAGATAGATAAAATCCTTAAGGACCAAAATAAATAACTGATACTCCATAAACCACAGTGCCAAAGAGGTATGAGCAAGATGAAGAAGCAGAAAAACCTTTCCCAAGTAAAAGAACAAGAGAAATCCCCTGAAAGAAAGATCAACGAAATAGACATCGATAGCCTACTAGATCAAGATTTCAAAAAAGGAGTGATCGAATTGCTGAAGGAATTAAAAGAGATAGTGTTTAGAGATATAAAATATGTCAAAAATGAAATTGAAGCTATAAAGAAGAGCCAAGTAGAATGGGTAAACTCATTGACAGAGATGAGGAATGATCTAATAGCTGTGCAAAGCCGACTAGATAATGCAGAGGAACGACTTAGTGATCTAGAAGACAGGGCAATAGAAAGCACCCATTCAGAAGAACTACAAGAGAAGCAAATAAAAAATAATGAAAATAGCATAAGAGACCTATGGGATAATATAAAGCGTCCCAATCTTCGCATAATAGGGGTCCCAGAAGGAGAAGAAAGATCAAAGGGGATTGAAAAGGTTTTTGAAGAAATCATGACTGAAAACTTCCCAAACTTAAAGAAGGAATCAGATATCCAAGTACAGGAAGCTCAGAGGGTCCCAAACAGGAAGAACCCAAATAGACCCACACCAAGACATATCATAATCAAGATGGCCAGAGTCAAGGATAAAGAAATGATTCTAAAGGCAGCAAGAGAAAAGCAAAGAGTAAGTTACAAGGGAACCCCCATAAGGCTCTCAGCTGATTTCTCTACACAAACACTACAGGCCAGAAGGGAGTGGCAAGACATATTCAAAGCCCTGAATGAAAAAAAGATGCAGCCTCGGGTCCTTTATCCAGCAAGGCTATCCTTGAGGATAGAAGGAGAAATAAAGAGTTTCACAGACAAAAAAAAGCTGCAGGAGTTTAGCAACACTAAACCCATGCTAAAAGAAATATTGAAAGGGCTATTCTAAATAGAAAAGCAGCAGGATGCTACAGAAATGAGAAACACACAACTGGAAAGGTGATAACTCATGAATTACAAATAAAGTAAACATGAAATTATAAAAGAAGACATACAAATCACTGAGAGTGGGAGAGGGAGGCAGGGAAATATAGAATATTTTTTTCTTTCTTTTTTAAATTTTTTTAACAGTAGGATGGGTTTGAGATCATGTTACTATCAGTTTAACAAAAACAGTTATAGTAATGGGTTGATAGATTTACAAAAAAGGGTAACCACAAGCCAAAAATTTACAAAGGAGTCACAAAAATTAAATAAAATCCATGATAATACAAAGGAAAATTACCAAACCACAAAAGGAAGAAGAAAGGAACAAAGAGGATATACCAATTCAACTGCAAAGATAAGTTCAAAATGGCAATAAACACACATCTATCATTAATTACTGTAAATGTTAATGGACTAAATGCTCCAGTCAAAAGACACAGAGTGGCAGACTAGATAATAAAGCAAGAACCTTCAATATGCTGCATACAAGAGACCCACTTTAGGGAGAAGGACACATATAGATTGAGAGTGAAAGGATGGAAAAGGATATTCCATGCAAATGGAAAAGCCAAAAAAGCAGGTGTTGCAGTACTGATTTCAGACAAAATAGACTTTAAAACAAAGGCCATAAAGAAAGATAAAGAAGGACATTTTATAATGATTAAAGGAGTGATACAAGATGAGGATATTACACTCGTTAATATATATGCACCCAATATAGGAGCACCTAAGTACATACAAGAATTACTAACAGAGATAAAGGGGGATATTGATGGGAATACAATCATAGTTGGAGATTTTAACACTGCATTAACATCACTAGACAGATCTTCCAGACAGAAAATAAACAAGGCAACAGAGAAATTAAATACTACAATAGAAAAACTAGATTTGGTGGATATTTTCAGAGCATTACACCCCCAAAAAATAGGATATACATTCTTTTCAAGTGCACATGGAACATTTTCCAGGATCGATCATGTACTTGGGCACAAAAGAAACCTCAACAATTTTAAGAAGATAGAAATTATCTCAAGCATCTTTACTTACCACAATGCCATGAAACTGGAAATCAACAACAGAGAAACAAAGGAGAAAAAAAGGAAAGCATGGAGATTAAACAATATGTTATTGAAAAAACAATGGATCAATGAGGAAATCAAAGCTGAAATTAAAAAATACCTTGAGACAAATGATAATGAAAGCACAACCACTCAAAACCTATGGGACACAGCAAAGGCAGTGCTAAGAGGGAAGTTTGTAGCAATACAGGCCTTCCTCAAAAAAGAAGAACAATCTCAAATAAACAATTTAACCCACCACCTGAATGAATTAGAAAAAGAAGAACAAAAAGCCCCAAAAAGCAGCAGAAGGAAGGAAATAATAAAGATCAGAGAGGAATTAAATACAATAGAGATTAACAAGACCATAGAAAAAATCAACCAAACCAAAAGCTGGTTTTTGGGAAAATGTAAATAAAATCGACAAACCTCTGGCCAAACTCACAAAGAAGAAAAAAGAGACAGCACAAATAAGAAAGGAAAATGGAGAAATTACAACAAACAAAATAGAAATACAGAATATCATACGAGAATATTATGAAAAACTATATGGAACCAAACTGGATAACCTAGAGGAGATGGACAAGTTTCTGGAAACATACTGTCCACCAAAACTGAATCAAGAAGAATCTGAACACTTGAACAATCCGATCACTAGAAAGGAAATAGAAATAGCAATTAAAAACCTCCCTACAAATAAAAGTCCAGGACCGGACGGCTTCACCGGGGAATTCTACCAAACATACAAAGAAGAACTCATACCAGTCCTTCTCAAACTCGCCCAGATGACTGAAAAGGAGGGAATACTCCCAAACTCATTCTATGAAGCCACCATCACCCTGATACCAAAACCAGGCAAAGACACTACAAAAAAAGAGAATTATAGGCCAATATCACTGATGAACATAGACGCCAAAATCCTCACCAAAATTTTAGCAAATAGAATCCAACAACACATAAAAAAGATTATACATCATGACCAGGTGGGGTTCATCCCAGGGACACAAGGCTGGTTCAACATACACAAATCAATCAGTGTAATACATCACATCAACAAGAGAAAGGACAAAAACCACATGATCATCTCAATCGATGCAGAAAAAGCATTTGATAAAATTCAACACCCATTTATGATAAAAACTCTCGCCAAAGTGGGTATAGAGGGAACATATCTCAACATAATAAAAGCTATATATGACAAACCTACAGCCAGCATAGTACTCAACGGTGAAAAACTCAAAAGCTTCCCACTAAAATCTGGGACAAGACAAGGATGCCCACTATCACCACTCCTATTCAACATAGTCCTGGAAGTCCTAGCCACAGCAGTCAGGCAAGAGAAAGAAATAAAAGGGATCCAAATTGGAAAAGAAGAGGTAAAAGTGTCATTATATGCTGACGACATGTTACTATATATAGAAAACCCTAAAAGGTCCACACAAAAGCTACTAGAGCTGATTGAAGAATTCAGCAAGGTAGCAGGTTACAAAATTAACGTTCAAAAGTCAGTTGCATTTCTTTACACTAACGATAAATCAACAGAAAAAGAAAGTAAAGAAACAATCCCCTTTAAAATAGCACCCAAAGTAATAAAATATCTGGGAATAAATCTAACCAAGGAGGTGAAAGAATTATACACAGAAAACTATAAACCATTGATGAAGGAAATTAAAGAAGACTTTAAAAAATGGAAAGATATTCCATGCTCTTGGATTGGAAGAATCAATATAGTTAAAATGGTCACACTGCCCAAGGCAATCTACAGATTTAATGCAATCCCTATCCAATTACCCAGGACATATTTCACAGAACTAGAAAAAAATCATAATAAAATTCATATGGAACCATCAAAGACCTAGAATTGCCAAAGCATTACTGAAGAGAAAGAAAGAGGCTGGAGGAATAACTCTCCCAGACTTCAGACAATACTATAGAGCTACAGTCATCAAGACAGCATGGTATTGGTACCAAAACAGACATATAGACCAATGGAACAGAATAGAGAGCCCAGAAATGAACCCACAAACTTTTGGTCAACTCATCTTCGACAAAGGAGGCAAGAATATACAATGGAATAAAGACAGTCTCTTCAGCAAATGGTGTTGGGAAAACTGGACAGCAGCATGTAAAACAATGAAGCTAGAACACTCCCTTACACCATATACAAAAATCAACTCAAAATGGATTAAAGACTTAAACATAAGACAAGATACAATAAACCTCCTAGAGGAAAACATAGGCAAAACATTATCTGACATACATTTAAAAAATTTTCTCCTAGAAGAAATAAAAGCAAGAATAAACAAATGGGACCTAATGAAACTTACAAGCTTCTGCACAGCAAAGGAAACCAGAAGTAAAACAAGAAGAAAACCTACGGAATGGGAGAAAATTTTTGCAAGTGAAACCGACAAAGGCTTGATCTCCAGAATATATAAGCAGCTCATACGACTCAACAAGAAAAAAATAAACAACGCAATCCAAAAATGGGCAGAAGACCTAAACAAGCAATTCTCCAAGGAAGACATACAAATGATCAAAAAGCACATGAAAAAATGCTCAGTATCACTAATTATCAGAGAAATGCAAAGCAAAACTACAATGAGGTATCACCTCACACCAGTCAGAATGGCCGTCATTCAAAAATCCACAAATGACAAATGCTGGAGAGGCTGTGGAGAAAGGGGAACCCTCCTACACTGCTGGTGGGAATGCAGTTTGGTGCAGCCACTATGGAAAACAGTGTGGAGATTCCTCAAAAGACTAGGAATAGACTTGCCACATGACCCAGGAATCCCACTCCTGGGCTTGTATCCAGAAGGAAATCTACTTCAGGATGACACCTGCACCCCAATGTTCATAGCAGCACTATTTACAATAGCCAAAACATGGAAACAGCCTAAATGTCCATCAACAGGTGACTGGATAAAGAAGGTGTGGTATATTTATACAATGGAATACTACTCAGCCATAAAAACCGACAACATAATGCCATTTGCAGCAACATGGATGCTCCTGGAGAATGTCATTCTAAGTGAAGTAAGCCAGAAAGAGAAAGAAAAATACCATATGAGATCGCTAATAGGTGGAATCTAAAAAACAAAACCAAAAACAAACAAACAAACAAAAACAAAGCGTAAATAAAGGACAGAAATAGACTCACAGACAGAGAATACAGACTTGTGGTTACCAGGGGGGTGGAGGGTGGGAAGGGATAGACTGGGATTTCAAAATTGTAGAATAGACTACACTGTATAGCACAGGGAAATATACACAAAATGTTATGATAACTCACAGAGAAAAAAAATGTGACAATGAGTGTGTATATGTCCATGAATAACTGAAAAATTGTGCTGAACACTGGAATTTGACACAACATTGTAAAATGATTATAAATCAATAAAAAATGTTTAAAAAAAAAGAGTTAATAAGTGTTACTATATGCAGCATGTACCTCAATAAATCTGATTTTTTTTTAAAGAGGAATGCAGTTCTGACACACGCCGCCACATGGATGCACCTTGAAGCCACTTAGCCTTTGTATACTTAAAAATGACTAAAATGGTAAATGTTATATTATGGAACTTTTTACCACAATTAAAAAAAAATTGCATAGTGGAGCCTTAGTTTGTGTTCTCAGAAAAGCAGATTTTGAGACCAGGATTTGGATTTAGGCTGTTTGGGAAGTAAAGCCAGGAAGCTCAAGTGCGAATGGGGAAAGCAAAACACCCGTGCACGGGAGGGGTAGAAAGCAGCCTCCAGCAGTGGGCTGCCGTTGCCTGATCCTGAGCGACCACGTGGACCATGACTCAAGAGCATCTCCCTGGAGGACGGAAAGGTTGCATCATCCATCCCTGATTCCTAGTCTCCATCACTGATTCCTAGTCCCCACTGGGTGAGACTTGCCTCTGGGAGCATTAACCCCCCTCCTGCTTTCTGGGTTGTGGCTGGGAGCAAACAATGTCCAGCAGTGACAGAGAAAGTCATCGCACAGTGAAGAAGAGAGGCCTTGGGTGCCTGAGGTGGGAGGCGGGCAGCGTGCTGGAACTGTTCACCTCAGCTGCAAACTCAGGTGGATCCCAGGGATATGGGACAAGGCATCAAAATGTCTGCTACGATCATATGTTCATCTTAACTGCCTGGAAGGTAATTCATCTGGACAACATTAAGCTCTCTTAATGTCTTCTCACCTATCTCGGGCTTTAGGCACAAAGGTTTTGTTTATTCCATTTATTTTGATTTGATGTTTCCATCTCCTTGATAAAAATGGTGAAAAAAGAGTAATGTCTTATTCCAATGACTTGTTCATATTATACCCTCCATCTCAAGCCACTGGACCCTATTCTCCCCCTAACTCACATCTAGGAAGTTCAAGATACTTCATCTTTTTGTGGCTTTTCTTATTCTTCCCGATTTCATGACCCCACCACTGCCACTTGTTTCTACAAGCAAGAGGAACCATTTAGAACATCTAAGTGGCTAATTCCCGTCTGTTTGGACAGCAGTGGTCCAAGCCTGGTGCCTGTGTGCCAGAAAACACTAGATGTTCCTGAGAATCCTCAACTCATTATCATTAGGTAGACTTGGCTTTATAGAATTTTTAAATTTTGAACTTGGGTTCACTGGTCCAGTAGGTGAGGGGAAGGCCCTCCCTTTGGAAGACCGTTGAGCATTCGCAGGCTCCTCTGGGGCTTCATTTGGTGTGTTGGTCATTCATGGGGAAGGGGGTGGGCTGAACATTTTCTAATTAACCTCCCACAAGAACAACTTGTTCTTTAAATTCAGAAGCCAAGAAACTTTGAATAGAATCAGTTGAGAGGGACTGGGTTGTTTTTTTAAAATTCAAGTGGAGCAGTTCTTATTCAGTCAGAACCAAAACCCTGTCTAACTTTATTTGCATCACACTCGTTGGCACAAATCGCCTGGTGATGAAAATAAAAGAGCCTGTGTAAAGGTCTGGGAATAAAAACAGCAGACATAAGAGAAGAGGAAAAGGAAGAGAGAAAGGAGACAGCGCAGGGAAAAGAGGGCAAGAAGGGAGAGATGGTGGAGGAAGGGGAAACCGGGAGGGAGAGGGTGTCCTCGGAGAACATTTGCTTCGGAAGTTGCCTTAAAGAACAGTTAGTCTAACCCTTAATTTTAACGGTGAGATCACGAAGACACAGAGAACTTAACCTGCACTGTGTCACCCCAATAGTTAATGACAAAGCCTGCAGCCGAGGGCTTCCAACATTTGTTCAGCTTTCTTTTCTTCCATCTGCCCCTCCCCCACGATGTAGGCTCATTCAATAATTTTTTCAAACATTCATTAGTTTTTTTAATTGGGTTGACTCATTGTGAGAATAAGAAGCAATCACCTTCTAGAAAAGTTCAAGGAGCGGTCTGGATGTACTTAGAAGGCTAGGAAAAACCCAGGAAATTCTCAGTCAAGCATCAGATTGACATAGGGATTTGTCCAAACATAGTTATTTGCCTACTGGAAAACTGAACGTTAGTTTTCTTCTGGTTGGAAGCTAGTGCCCCCAACACAGCTCATGTGTCCAGCACAGAATCTGACTTCAGGGCAGATTCCAAAGCTCCATCAGTTGTTCTGGAAACTGGTCACTGTCCTTAGCCATCCTGCCATGATCCTTCCCCAACATGGACCCACAGGTGTGCTGGGATCTCCAGATGGCATAAGAGTGAAGCTGGCAGGGGCTTCCTTTCTAATCTCCTAATCTTGCATTAAAGTGGATGTGGGTCAATGTCTCACACACACAGGATCACATAAAACACAACTTGCTCAAGGATTTTTGCCCTCTTCACCCATGTCCCCCTCTTGGGTCAGGAGTAGTCAGGCTGTAGTGGGGGAAAGCGCTGTTCTAACACACAGAAAGCGTAAAGCTCCTTTTCCTGAAATAAAGGCCCGCTTCCCAGAAGTGCCCTAACAGGATGCTCTGATTGTCTCTGACACCCCATGACAGGTATTCAGAATCTGGCTGTATCTAACAAACTGGTGCAACAGTGATGCCCAGACATTCTTTTGTACCAGTTGATATGTTTGGAGGCAATTGTTAGTCTGTGGAGAAGAAGTTGGATGTATAAGTTCAAGGTAGTAAATATTAGAGGAGAGAAGACCTTGGGGTGCTGTCTGGGGCACAAGCATTACTGCTGAAAGGTCTGGGAGCTGGAGCCAGGGTAAATCTGGGCTGGAGACTTCCGCCTGGGATGCAGATGGCTCTCGATGGACAGAGATGGAAGGGAACACAGCGGGGAGTGCTGGCATCTGATGCGCTCTGCTGCTCTTTGCCCAGGAAGCTGCAGCCTAAGCAGGGGGCAGTCACTGGGCTTGGAGACCAGGCCCAGCAGCAGCTGCAGTGGTGAGACATTGCCCTCAAGTGGCCGGAGGGCGGGGGCGCTCAATGAGGAGGCAAGAGCCAACCTAAGACCAGAATTAATGGGGGGACATTGAAAATCCTGCAGTTGTAAAGTGGCAACTGCGAACTAGCAAACGTTCTGCGTTAGTGTCAGCACAGTGTGCCCACATGGATGGGAGGATGGGAAGGGGCCGTCTTCCCACCCTTCCTCCTGCTCTCAGGCCCCATCTCTCTCCAGCACCCCTGGGTTCCAGCGCCACACGTCAAGCAGATCATTTCCCTGTAGCACTTCTGCTCCCCACAACTGTACAGGTTGTACAACGCTAGTGCACATGACACAGCTGTGGGGAACCAGTCACCTCATAGACATCATAGAGTTGTATTATTTTGGGGAACATTTTGTGACTAATGACTGTGAAGTGACTTGATGTTCAGAAGCTTTTTTCCAATTTGCACAAAGTTACCTCATTGGCCAGAGGGCTTCCCAGAGTTCCCTTGGGGAAGGACTTGTTCCAGGTGTGGTCGCCCAGGAGGTACTCAGGTGGATGGCCTCAGTAGAGACCCATCCCCAGGACTGAAGCCAAAACGGAAGAACTATTAGACTTCCTGGCATTACCACTTAGTGGTATGGGTTGGGGGAAGTGTGTAGAAAAACACTAGTGGATTCTTAGCAATTAACCTTCAAATTATGAGATGATCTATAAAGACAAACTTATCCCATACAGGGACTAGTTCTGGACTAATAGCTCTGAGAGCATAAGTTACGTTCATCTCTGTTTGTGCAGCCTCAACTAACTGCCCGTCACCTAGATGTTTTGCTGAGTTGAATTCCCTTCAATTCCCCTTTCAGTAAGGGTTGTCAATAGCATATCAACAGCAGACAAACTAGGAGCTTTACAGCCCCCAGTACAACATGGTTCCAGGGCGTGATACCACCAGTCTGAGTCTTTCCTCTATGTGACTGCTTCAGTGGGGTGGAAGAGTAGGAAGAAAAATGAACCTTTATTGAGCACCTACTTTGTTCTGAATGCTCTGCTCTCATCTCTGTTGAGGGTTTGGTGTAGGGTTTGAGAGTTCTAGTCTACCTTTTATTCCCCTTCCTACCTTATAGTTATAAACAAGCAAATGTATTCACTAGGTACAATAACCAACTGGTAAATAAAGAACCACTTTAGAAATAGCAACCTCCCATTCTACCCCAGTACTGAACAAGAGACTGGAGAACGGAACCTAAGAAGAGGCCTCTTAGATCTTCCTCTCCTGAATCTAAGGTGGTCAGTTCCCCAGAGCAGATCCAACCTGATTTATCAGAGAGAATGTGCGAGGCAGGGTCCTTTCTAGGCCTCATGCCTCATGGAGATTGGAAATAAAAAGAAAGAAATGGCTAGCCCATCCAAAGCACACAGGCTATCCTTGCGACCCAACTACATTGTGTTAGTTACCTATTGCTTTATAATAAATTAACCCAAAATGTAGTGGCGTAAAGACAACAACATGTATTATTTCACAGTTTCTGTGAGTCAGGCATGCATTGGCTGGGTCCTCTGACTCAGTTCCTTGTGGACTGTTGGGCTCTGGCTCGTTGGCCTGAGGCTGTCCTCCGTTCCTGACAGATGGGCCTCTATAGGGCAGTATGTAACACGGCAGCTTGCTTCATTAGAAAAAGCAAGAGGGAAGAGCCAAGAAGAGTTTGTGCAAACAAGATGGAAGTCCCAGTTTTTAAAAATCTGATCCCAGCAGTGATATCTTCTCAGTTTTGCCATATTCTATTCATGAGCCATCCCCAGGCTACCTTACTGAGTTTACCACGCGCAATTGAGTAAATCAGTAGCACCGGACAAAACAAATGGCACAATCCTAAGCAGCCCCACCACTGATTGCTGCCAATTTCCGAAAAGGGGAAGACTCTCTGAACTGGACCACAGTCATCCCTCTGCTGATGTGTGGCTTCCCCCCTCACATCCAGTCTTCCTGCCCCTTAGCACTGAGCTGTCAGAGAGACTGTTCATAACATAACCAGAAGAAGGTAATCATTTAACCCCACGCCCTGCTCAAAACCCTTCAATGACTGTCCTTTGTTTTAGGATAAAGATCAAAATCCTTGACATAGACAACAAGACCCTGGCGTCGTGGGCCTCTGCCTACTTCTCCAGCCCCATCACATACTTCCTTGGAGACAGCTTCCCCCAAGAGTAGGTCAGTTCCTTTAATTACATATTTCTGGAACCCAGTGACATTTTTCTCTACCTCACTTACCTCTGTATGCAATTTTATAGTTATTTTCATGAATATTTGATTAATAACTAATTCCTCTACTAAAGTATAAGCAACAAAGGACAGGGACTCTCTGTTTTGGCTCCTACGTGTAGCAGAGATTGCTAATGACCTCCCAGTATCTGGTCTCCACTTTTTTATTAGAAAATGAATCCTAGATTTATTGAAGGCAGCAATACACCCAGCTGACATATTGTATGTTCCAGATTCCCTACACGTCCCAACTTCCTTACGTGCCCCAGCTTCCCTTGCAGCTAGGTGCAACCATGTGACTAAGCTCAGACCAGTTAGATTGAAGCAGAGTGTGGTGTGGTAGTTCTGGGAAGCCTCCTAAAAGGGAGACTATGGGCCCCTCTGTATTCCTCCTTTTGGCTTACTTGGATCTGGACCTTAGAGCTGAAGCTAGAGCATCTTAGACCCTGAGTTGCCAAGGATAATAGAACAGCAGACTGGAAGCAGCCTGGGTTCCTGATGACTCTGGAGCTGCCACAGAGGTCCTGGAGTGCTTACCTCTGGACCACTTTTCATGTGTGAGAGAAATAAACTTCTATTTACTTAAGCCACTATTTTAGTTTTTGTCTTTCTGTCACATTCAGCCAGACTTGATCATAACACAATATTGAATCATCTGCCATGCCCATAATAGAATCCCAGTTAATATCTGTAGAAGGAAGGAAGGAAGAAAGGAAGGGAGGGAGGGAGGGAAGAAAGAAGGAAGAGAGGAAGGAAGGAGGGAGGGAGGATGGGGAGGGAGGAGGCGGCACTGGTTGAGAATGACAATTGCCAAGTCTGACAAATGTGTAAGCAAAAGCCTATGAGAGTGCAGAAGACAGAAAAATTGATCTCAGCTAAGTTGATCAGAAAATTCCTAAGTTTGGATCTGGTAACTTGTTTCATTGCTTCCATTACTTGCTGTATAGATCTCTCTGATGGCACTGCCACACTGTGGTGTTGTTGTTTTATTATATAAGTGATGTACGCTCATTGTAAAAAGAATGTTTTCTGAACATATGGAGGGCTATAAAGTGGAAAGTAAAAATCTTTCTCCTTGCCTGTTTTCCCAAAGCCAAACCTCCAGAAATAACGTTACCGTCTATACTTCCAGAAATGTTCTTTGCATATGCAAACATATATGTCTTGTGTCTCTATGTATAAATAACTCCTGTTACTCAGATGGGAGTGGGTATTACTCAGGCTGGTCCTCCTCGGGCTGTTCTCTCTTAATCATGGGTCTTTGTCCAACTCCAGTCTGCTTATAGAGGTCCGTTTTGGTGTTTATCGTGTGCTGGACAGCAAACCTCAGTAGAAGTGAGTCCTGTGCTTGCTCATGTTTGAAGTTCTGGAACCTAAAACAGGCACTTCATAGGAGTGTTGCTGAATGAATACTGGAATATTTGAATGGGCCTTGAAGTTGATACAGGGCAAGTAGCAGAGGTGGAATTTCCCTCACTGATAAACTGTTCTTCTTTTAAAGACAGCCTTATGGTCCCTGGACACACATCATTCTTGTGTCCCCAAGTCCTCTCAGGACTTTTCAATAAGCCACAGCAGTGGTGCTTCCAAATGGGGAGCCAAACTCCTCAGCCAGAATGCTTGGCGCTGCCCAAGACCCAGAAGGAAAAAAGTAAAATTAAAAGAGTCAGTCTCTTAAATTAAACTGAGTTGCTGGCTTTCTGCATCCCCCAAAGCCTTCCCTTGGGGTCTCATTAAAATGCAGCTCTGAAGAAGGAGGAAGGGGAAGGCCCCTTCCAGGCCAGTCTGAGGAAAACAACCCAGATTTTTTTTTTTTTTTTTTTTTTTACCATTAAAAGGAGCTAAAAAGAGATTCATGGACAGTCTCAGACCTTTGAGCTGTGGGCACTTCCACTGAGACAATGTGTGTCTGGAAATAAAACTGAGACGCAATAAAAGGGAAAAGAGAGCTACTTCCAGTCCCCTTTCCCCATATTCCATATCATTGTTAGGTTTTTCCCACTTTAACTTTTCATTTCTTGATTAAAACCCAACTTTAACAAACCCGACATCAGTTTTTGTTGGGTTTTTTTGTATATATGTATTTGAGGCATCAGATTCAAGTGGGTTTGAATAGAAATCTGTTACTACATGTACAGTGGGGGTGCTTGTACAGACTTCGCTGGTTCTCCCCCCTCCTCCGCCCTCCCCTCTCCTCCCCAGGGCCCTCAACACCTTGACCCCCCAGCTCTGAAACCAGCTGGGCTCTGAGTCAGGAAGGGTAGAAGGCGGCTCTCCTCTGGTTGAACATGAAGTCAACTCTGCCCTTGGATGTTCCCCCAATATTCTGCCCAATTCTACCAGCCGTCCTCTGAGAGAGGCAACTGGAACTTGTGTTCACTCCGTGCTATAGGGGAAAATGTGCTTCAGTGGAAAACTGTGCATTACTCAGACTCTAAAGGACACCCCTGGGGTTCTGATTCAATGGAAGCGATTTTACTTCTTGAAAAATTGTAGATAACAAATAGCGATGCAAAATAATTTTTGACTATAGACACGTAAATTCTGTCCAGTCTCGTAGAGATTAAACTGACATTGAAGTGAACCCACCATTTTATGGCAAACCAGTAAGCAAGACTGCCCTTTGTCCAGGAGGAAGACATCCTCGCGGCTGCTTGCTACCAACACAAGCCTGAGCAACGGCCTTGCATTTTTGGCAGGCCCAGAAAGATGCGTAAGAGCACAAGAGACGCATGGAGAACTCTCTCCCAACAACGGCACAGAACTGTTGAATGAAGCGAGCAGGCCACAGAACCACATGTAAGGTAAATCCCATTTTTACCAAATCATATACAGATGCCTGAAAGGATGTCTACTAAGAAGTTGACAGTAGTTTTTTCTGAGTGGTGGAAGGTCAGGGGATTTTTAAACTTCTTTCTTGGTACCTTTTTGTGTTGTATGAATTTGTTTCAATGGAAATGTATAATTTTTACAAAAACTATAAAGCTATTCTTTTTTTAAAAAACTAGGTAGGGTCAGAGTTCAGAGTGAATTGTAAGATTAATTCACACTCAGGAACCCACATTGATAAAATCCAGAAGCAAATCAGAGAAGAGAGATTGGACATCACCAGAAATGTGGGAGTGGGTGGTAACCAGGAAGCTGGGAGCTGACATACGTTTGCTGGTTGTCATGACAAAGATGAGGGAACAGCCAAGGCCATGATCAAATTCTTTTTTGACATTTGAGAAGCCTGACTCCACAGTGAAAATCCAGGAATAACCAGGTCCACGTGGACCATGACTCTGACATCATCTTAGCAGATCCTGTCCCTTCAAAATGACAAGTCTAAATTAAGCAGAGATAGGAAAAACCAGGGTTTCCCCCATTAAGTCAGTGTCTTCCTATATCTCTGGGCTAAGTGAAGTCACTTTTCAAATATAGCACCACCCTATTACAGTACAGCTGGTTACGATACATAATGAGTTAAATCAGCAGCTATGAGATGTAATGGGAAAGTATCATGATTCCAGATGAATTTAGGAGTCTCACTGTACTATCTGATGCCTTTAGAATATCCAGTTTACTAGCAAAAAGACATCTGAACTGTCATCATTTTGATTTTTAACAAGTAAATTCACCTGCTTTGAAAAGAACAGATTAAAGCAGCAGCACTCTTTTTAGGGGGTCCTGCCTTTGGGGGAATTAAAGCTGTTGTTTTACTGATTATTCCTGAATGTGGCAATTGTTAATACAAAGTTGCCAAAAGGGTCAGTCCTGGCCTCGTCCCAGAAAAGTATTGCTAATAACTCTGAGATAAGGCACGAGTGGAACCACTCGTGGAGCTGGAGTCTGCCCTCGCTCCGTGTTTCCCAGTTCCCAGATTTAGAAAAGAAACAACTGGAGATGGAGCTGTCAGGAGGGTTGTCTGTGGAAAGCTGGCAGGTTGCCCAGCAGACCAGGAGCCAGAGGAAGGCAGCCCATGACCAGGAGGAGAATCAGACATGGGTGAAGTCTCCAGGTGCAGCTGCAAACACAGTCGGCCAGCAAGCAGCAGCACTTGCTCTCCAGAATGTGCTGTGCCAGCCCCGGGCTCCAGTTCTCCCAGCAGCCACACCACGCCTGGCAGTAATGGCTGCAGGAGCTCCTGACCTGGTGGAGCTGCTCAGAGAGGGATGGGACCAGAGGATGTCTTGAAGCCATTTCAGCACTCGCATCAGCCCACTTGTCATCCAGGCTGTCCCTGGGAGCAGGGCCCACGAGCATCCCCAGCCACGAGCTGTGGAGCAGCGCAGATCCCTGAACCAGAACACATCTGACACACCCCGTTCCCCAGGGAAACCACCTGGACCCACCAGCTTCACCACCATTTCTGCTCTGCTGCTTCATTAAGGGAGGGCTTAATCATTTCACTTCATGGGTAACTGAAAAACGCAAAACGTCAAATTAAAAATCAAGGAAGTCTTAAATATCATATAATATCACTTATATGTGGAATCTAAAAAAAATGATACAAATTGTATTCACAAACCGAACACAGACATAGAAAACAAACTGTACCAAAGAGGAAAGGGTGGGGGAGGGATAAATTAGGAGTTTAGGATTAGCAAATACATGTTACTATATATAAAATAGATAAACAACAATGACCTACTGTACAGCACAGGGAACTATATTCAATTTGTTGTATTAATATATAATGTAAAAGAATCTGAAAAGAAAAAATATATATGTATGTATATGTATAACTGAATTGCCTTGCTGTACACATGAAACTAACATTACAAATCAACTATACTTCAATAAAAAATAAACAAATAAAAATCAAAGAAGTCTCGATTTGCTATTTTCATAATTTTAGTTTTTTATTTTTATCATGAGAGCACTATGTATACAAGAATTCTCACCACTACCCAGTGCTTGGAGGCATTTAACAAATGTCTCCTCTGGAGGAAAAGCTTATCTCACACAAGACTTACGCAGGAACACACAGCACCTTACAGAGAGTAAACCCCTGATATCTATTCTTTTTTTGAAACAAACAAATGAAACATCCGGTGTGTATCAGTAAGAATGGCCTATTCCCCTGTAGTGTGCCCAGAGGATTCTAAATCCTCGGATGACCCTTCTTCTATAAGAGAGATGCTCTGCCCAATAAATGGTTCTTGCCTAAAAGCTAGAACTTCTATTTCAAAAAAAAAAGGAAAGGACACGCTTCAAACACTTTTATATGTTTTAGGCCATGAAAGGCCCCTGACAGGGATGGATGGTTCTGTCTAGCAAGATGCTGAAGTGACCCACATTTCTTAGACCACACTGGACCTCTGGGCATCGTCTGTAAGCTGGAAAGAAAACACTAAAACTGCTTTGCATCGTAATAGAAAGGGCACAAAGGAAAATAGATAAACAAGTTTATACTGTATAGCACATATATTCAATAGAAATACATTCAATATCTTGTAGTAGCTCATGGTGAAAAAGAATAGGAAAATGAATATATGTGTATTCATGTATGACTGAAGCATTGTGCTGTAAACCAGAAATTGACACAACGTTGTAAACTGACTATAGCGCAATAAAAAAAAGTTCAAAAAAAGGGGGGGCACAATGGGAAGGAGGGATGGGACAGATTATGGTTTATTCACAAAAAATAAGTTTCTCTTTCCTAAAGTGGCTTAATATTATGCAGTCTAATAATTATTGTTTGCTCACTGAAAGAGGGCACCAGGGTGGGTGCACACGTGCACTTTTCTTATTGTATTAAAAGGTTTTCCAAGTTTTGCATCTTATTCAACTTCTGACAACTAGACCGTAGGAACCCTGAGGGCATGACTGGAGTTAAATCTCTCCATCACTACAGTCAGCTGGACAGAAACAAATCACATGGCAGGTTACTTGTTTAGGGGGTAAGACTAGAATCAGGAAGCCCAGGTAGGGGGCAGCGCAAGAAAGACACGGCCACGGCTTCCACCAGGGAAGGCAGCAGAGGTGCAGAAGGGGCTGATTTGCCAGATGCTGAGGCGGTGCCCCAGAGAGGACGGCTGCTCCACGTCTGACCACAGGCTGTGGAGATGGCTGCATTGCGGGGGGAGGAGGGAGGAAGAAGACAAAGAACACAAGCCTTCTAATAGGTTTGCTCCAGGAGGTGGGTGTGGCTTTCCTGGTTTTCTGTAGTTACCTCCTCTGAAGATATTATGCACTCTCCTGAGGTCTTTTTGTTATGATGTGATTTCTTTCATGTAATGATTCGTACACATCTTGTGTGAAACTTTTTAAGTTCCTTTACTTAAGGACTTAAGCTATGTTACGGCATGGTAAGTCGTTCAAAATGGAGTCACAGCAGCCAGTGTGAATGTGTATTTTTCATCGGTTATTTTCAAACATCCACTGTAGGGCTGTGAGTGTCTTAGAGTGAAGAACTAAGACTGTTACTTTAAGTTAGAAATCTGGTAGTCCACGTCCATCACTGGAACAGGAGGAGCAACTGATAGAGTCAAGACCCCTCCCCTGGGGTAACTATTGCTCCTCATAAAGAGACCATGGAGCCGAGTGACTTGAAGGCTCTTTGCTGGCGGAATGGCTCCACGCTGCTGAGAGCTGCAGGGCCCTGTCGGAGCAGAAGGCGACTTCCCACTCACTCTGGCCAGGAGAGCCCCCTGCCGGACCGTAGACTCCTGCTCAGACTGAGACACTTCCTTCCCAGACTTCGCTTTGGAGAGGTTCGTGTCCCACTTCCCCCTACTTTGACTAACCTGTGTTGTGTGCTAATTCTGTGCAATAAACCTAGTGGTTTGGGAATTGAGTATTGGCTACTGTTTTCGTGTGTTTCCAATCCCTTGATTCTTACCTGCCCTTCCTGCTGGGCCCTGCGACGAACACCTTCCCAAACTGTACCATGGAACCTTCGTAGGGGGAAGAAGAGGGATCCCCAAGGTGAAGGGATGGGGTTGCCAATTGCCACCTCTCAGCATGTCTTCCTCAGCACATCTTTCCTTCGGCTCATACTGGCCTGATTAACCACCAGATACAAATATTGCAGGGAGGTAGAATTAGACATAACGTGATGTACCTCAGACTCTTTGCATCTTTATCTTTCATTCCAAAACGGTCTTGCCCAGACTGGTCAGTGGGATTCCTTAGGATTCCTGGAGACCACAAAAACCAAGCCCGCTCCCATCTCGAGGCCCCCCGGAGGCACTGGGCTACTCCCAGGAAGTGGAAAGGGAATGACATACTTCTGCTGGGACCCCAAGCCCCAGGTTAGTCCACGGCTGGGGCCAGTGTATAGGAAGCGGGGCTCCGCTCCCACTGACTCAGCCCCTCATCCTCCGTTTTTCTAAGCCTACGTGCTCCAGCTGCTGCGAAGCCACTGAGAAACCTTGTGGCGCATGCACCAGCCTCCCCCGCCCAGGAAAATGGCTCCCCTGCCTGCTGCCTCCCCAGGGATTTCAGGGCTTTGTGGGTGGAGATGAGTTTAGTTCAGATAACAGGGAACCACATGAATGTTCCTGGGGACTGGCATTCCAACGGCTCACGCACTGCTGCCCGCCTCCTGCAACCCCCGCCAGTACCAGGAGGCATCACCCAAGCCCTGTGGGCCCAGCTGGGCCAGCAGGGCACCACCTCCTCCTGCCTGCTCGCTCTGAAGCATCTGGCTTTGCCTCCCCATCATCTGGTACTCATGGGACCACTGCCAGTGACTGGGTGATGAATTGGGGGTGGAGCCCTGTATGCTGTCTCCAAAAGTATCTGCTCCTGTGTGTTTTGAATTCCTCTAGCACTTGTCATCCTCTCTGCTCATTTAGCATCTAGCTTATGATGCCTGGAGGTTTAGGTTTACCTCACAGCACCATATCAGATCTCTCCAACTAGAGCATGAGTTCCTGGGGAAGCAAGCCTGTGTCACCCAGGTGCTGCACCCAGGGCCATGAGACTAGGTCTTCTAGACATATTGGCTGACTGAAGGCTTGATTGGGCCGCCAGAGATTTCCAAATTCCCAGAAGCACAAACTGTCTTCATAATTCATATCTCGGACTTGTGGCTTAAGTAGACTTGACCTCAAGATAGCCAACTTGATTAAAGAAGAGAAGCCAGGAGTAAGTGCGCTCTCAGCCAGATGACGTCCCAAATATGCCAACCATGCAAACTGGAGGACCGTGGTGAAATGGAAGTCATTCTGAATAGTACTGACATCCAACAGGCAAGGTCCTCTACCAAGAATGACAGATGACCTTCATCTTGATGGCCAATGCTAAGCCTTGAGTGGTTCCCTAGAATACTGCATAGACAAAGATCTTGAAGCTGCATCCATGACTGGGAAAGATCGCTGGGCTCATTGGCACTGCTTGCATGGGCCCAGGGGAGGGGAGAGAGCATGCTTTAGCCCTTCTCCCCTGGACAGTGCTGGGAGTTTGGAGTTGGGTGAACAGCAGAATTCATGGTTCCAGAAGCTCCTTCTGTGAGGAGCAGAATCATGCCCAGAAGTGTAGATGAGGAAGGATGTTCTGGCCTTCATGCCAGAGTGAACTGGCCCAGTCCAGGCAGCTGGTCACACAGCAAACAGCTCAGGACAGCTTACCTTTGGGCACCTGGAGCATGTATCAGGAAACACAGACAGAGGTGGGTACAATCACAGAGAGGGGGCAAAAAAAGATGCACCCAGGAGCAGGTCTGGGCTCTCTGGATTCACCTCACATACCCCAGACACTAAGCTCTTGGCATCGAGACCAATTTCAGACCCCACTCATTAGTGGAGTTGAGTGTTTTAATATAATGGCAGCCAGCACAGATTTGCATGTGAGGTGGGGCCCCAGTGGGGAGCAGTGTTGTCAGGGGCAGAAATTAACAAGCATTGAGATCCTGTCTGCATCTTTAAGCTAGATAAGTACTGTGGCCTCCCAGCCTCCAGGTTTATTCCACTCCAGTTCTTCATTACTAATGCTGCTGGAATGTTCTGTCTACAGCGCACATCTTTTCCTGGTAGCTCCTTGTTAAAATTCATCAGTGAATCTTCTCCATCTACAGAATAAAATCTAAGTTGCTTAGTGTGGTATGGGGCCTCTATTAGATAATTTCTAACTCTCCAGCCTGGTAAGAGTGTCCTTGTTTACCTGGGGGTAAATAATCTTTGCTAACAATGGGATTTATGGTTGGGGGTCCTTGGGTCTCATCGTATCAGCTCAACCTCTGGAAGGTCTGGAGACTAAAGTCAGCCATGCAAGTGGTCAGCCAGGTCTATGTGACTAAGCCCCAATAAAATCTCTGGACACCAAGGCTCAAATGAGCTTCATCAGTTAGCAATATGTCATGCACATTATCACATATGGCTGCTGGGAGAAAGTGGTGTTGTCTGCACCACTGAGTCAGGAGGGAGCATCTGGAAACTGTTCTTGGTGTCTCCTGGACCCTGCCCTGTGTGCCTGTCCCCTTGGGTGACTTTAATCTGTGTTCTTCTGCTGTGTTAAATATAACTGTTCGTATAATGGCTTGGCCGAATTCTGCAAGTCCTTCTAGCAAATTATTGAAAGTGAAGGTAACCCACAGTTGGTATCAGATCAAAGGGTGGACTTGGGGGCTCTAGAATATGCAGTTTTGCACTCTGATGAATATTAGCACTCTAGCAAGAACATCCTTATTCATACATGCTTGGACAGTGGTATGTTTCTCTAGAATAAATTCCTAGAAGTTAGTTGCCAAGACAATGTCTTTGAACACTCTCAGTTATAACAGATAACCCTACACTGCCCTGTGCCCCAAAACACTCTAGCCAACTGGCACTTCAGCTCACAGTTTGAGAAAATCTGTTTTCTCATATTATCGATATTTTCCCCTAAACTAACAGGTTAAAAAAAAGATAATCCACAAAACACCTATTGTTTTGATTTGTATTTTTTAAATTATTAGTGAGGATGAATATCTTTTCGTAACATGCATTGATTATTTACAGTTCTTTGGTGAACTGTTGATTCTTGTCCTTTTCCTGTTTTTCTACTGCATTTCCATTTTTTATTATACTTACAAGTAAAATCTCTATGTATATCAGAGATCTGAACATTTTGTCTTTGACCTGAAATGTTTAAAATTAGAAATTCTACTTTCCTTTGAAGAACTGCTCTTTTCAAATGGTGAAGGGGTGTTTCTGCATGGGTGAAAAGTGACTAACACATTTCTCCGAAGATAAAACCATATTTCTGTTAAGTCTTAAATCTTCAACCTATATTGCCTAATATAGTTAAACACACAGACAAGGAAAGTCAATCGTTTTGCCTGAGTTTAGGAATAAGTAATTTCATGCCAAATGGTAATTTAAAAACTGAATTATTACAGCAAAAAAATGAGGTCCAATCACAGAGCTTAATTTAAAGCTTTACTGTGGCTTCATTTAAATTCATCACCCCAAACTACAGTATGTTAGTTGTCTTTTATAAAGAGGATACTGTTTGAGTCGTGTTTTCCAGTCATAGAGTTAGATTTATGCTAGACCATTCCTGTCATCCCTTGAGGCCAGTGCCACACTTAGACCTGGACCAGAGGGATCCTAGCATTGGGCCTGCGCTTTCAAGGACTCACATTGCTGTGTGTCTAAGTCACTCAAATTAGTCATTTAAAAAACATAACTTTATACACTATGGGGTCATTTCTGATACCACTTCTGACATCAAATGTGTGTGGTTTTTTTCCACACCAACAACCAATTCTCCAGTTCTCCAAGAACCACCAGATGTCCAACAATTCAGTTCAATTCTGTCACTATCCTGAGTTAGTGCAGACCTCACAAGGGCTCAGTTCCACAAGAGAGCCCCTGCTTCAGATGGCACCGGCAAGTCCCAGAGGCCACCTGTGCTTCCGGCTGATAGGCTATTAATTTGGGGGCTCCCACAGTCCCCTCCTCAGGTTCAACAATTCTCTGGAGTGAATCATAGAACTTAGAAAAGCACTTTACTTACTATTACGGGTTTATTATAAAGGATAAACTCAGGAGGAGTCAAATGGAAGAGATATACAGGACAAGGTACCAGAGGAGGGTCTCAGAGCTTAAGTGCCATCTCCCATCATGGGACACAGCATCCTCCCAGCATCCCAACGTGTTCACCAACCCGGAGGCTCCTTGAACTGCACTGTTTAGGGGGTTTTATGAAGGTTTCATTACATAGGCATGATTGATTGGATCACTGGCCACTGGTGACTGAACTCAAGCTCCAGTTTCCTTCCACTCCCAGGAAGTCAAGGGATGAGGCTGAAAGTTTCTATTCTCTAATTATGGTGTGGTCTTTCTGATGACCAGCCCCTATCCTGAAGTATCTAGCCCCTCCCTGCTCCATCTCATGAGCCAATTCATTAATATACAAAAGACAGTAAATTCCAAGGCTTTTAGGGGCTCTGTGCCAGGAACTGGGGACAAAGACCAAATCGTTATTTTTTTATTATACCACGCATGTATTATTCAGTCTTAGGGTTATGAAGGTATATTTGTCAAGGCAGAAACAAAAACATTTTTTGACATAAATTGTAGTAATATATTTTTGGATCTGTCTCCTAAGGCAAAAGAAAAACAAAAATAAACAAATGGGGCCTAGTTAAATTTAAAAGCTTTTGCACAGCAAAGGAAACCATCAACAAAAAGAAAAGACAACCTGCTAAATAGGAGGAAATATGTGCAAATTATTTGACCAATAAGGGGTTAATATCCAAAATATATAAGTAACTCATACAACTCAATATCAAAAAAAAAAACCCGAAAAAAAATGGGCAGAAGACCTGAATAGACATTTTTCCAGAGAAGACATACAGATGGCCAGCCAATAGGCACATGAAAAGAAGCTCAACATCACTAATCATCAGAGAAATGCAAATCAAAACCACAATAAGTTATCACCTCACACCTGTCAGAATGGCTATTACCAAAAAGACCAAAAATAACAAATATTGGTGAGGATGTGGAAAAAAGGGAACTCTTGTAAACTTGGTGGGAATGTAAATTGGTGCAGCCACTGTGGGAAACAGTATGGAGGCTCCTCAACAAACTAAAATTAGAACTACCATATGATCTAGTAATTCCACTCCTGGGTATATATATCCAAAGAAAAAGAAAGCACTAATTCAAAAAGATATGTGCATCCCAATGTGCATAGCAGCATTATTTACAATTGCTAAGATATGGAAGCCACCTAAGTGTCCATCAACAGATGAATGGATAAAGAAGATGTGGGGTATATATATAATGGAATATTACTTAGCCATGAAAAAAGAATGAAAGTCTGCTATTTGTAACAATATGGATGGACCTAGAAACTATGATGCTTAGTGAAATAAATCAGGCAGACAAGGACAAATACTGTCTTATCACTTATATGTGAAATCTAAAAAACAAAACAAATATATGCATGTAACAAAACAGAAACAGACTCACAGATACAAAGAACAAACTAGTGGTTACCAGTTGGGAGAGGGAAGAGGGAAGGGGCAGGAGAGGGAAGAGGGAAGGGGCAAGAGAGGGGTAGGGGATTAATAGATACAAACTACTATGTATAAAATAGATAAGCAACAAAGATATATTACACAGCACTGGGAAATACAGCCATTATTTTTAATAACTATAAATGGAGTATAATCTATAAAAATACTGAATGACTATGTTGTACACTTGAAACTAACATTGTAAATCAACCATACTTCAATAATAAATAAATAAAACAAAACACATTTTATTTAACAACTTGTTAGCTCAATTTATAACTTTAAAATATTTAGACATTTAGTCATGTGAGCCACCATTTGCAACCTGTGCTCAGCCCCACAAATGTCGGGAGCCATCCTGCCTGAGGCTGGTCAGCTAGCTGGCCAGGTTAAGGGGAGATATGAGTTTGTGCCTATGGGCCTTTCTCACTGATTTCCAAGGACGGGTCTTCAATCTCTAATTGGAGCTTTTGGGAGCAGCAGAAAGTAGTGGCCAGGTAGCTTTAGAGTGAGACACTGATTTCTGTCTTAGCTTTGTCATTAGCTTTGTATGACTTTGGGCAAATTATTTTACCTCTCTGAGTTTCAAGTTCCTCACCTGTAAAAGAGGGATAATATCCACCTCAGGGGGTTGTTATAAGAATTAAGTGAGAAAGACTGTGAAATACTTACCACAGTTCCAAGCACTCAGTAACAGTTCCATAAACTTCTATGGCCTTGATGATATTACCACTACCAGACTCTCTGATCTAGCCAGCCCACACCACTTGGAGAGCTTTAAGAACGGGCACATTAGTAAATGATCCCCACAGCTCCCCAATTAAATACAATCCTGGAAACCTCCCTCTCAAGACCTGTTCAGAATGGAGGATCCCCAGAGTCAATTCCCTACTCTCTGATCCTAAGGACTCTCCCCATCCATTTTAGGGTGTGCTTAAGTCCAAAAGCACTGGGAACAGGGAAGGAAAGAATCCCATGTGGATCTAGATGCCCCCCCCAACAGGATCCCAGTTTGATGGGGGGAGACAGCAGGGTTCTGAGAGGACTGAAGATATTCAGCTTGTCTTGGGTCTGACCGCACCAACTGTGCCCACTCAGCTGACTGGGAACCTTTAAGGAGAGAAGGAAGGCCTCTAAACTAATTTGTGGACTTGAATTTTCACACCAAAAGTCCATCTCATTGCCACTGTTGACTAAAAGAAATGCACAGTCTAAAAGTTGAGAGTTATGTTTTATTTCACCGACCTTCCGAGGACTCGAGCCAGGGAGGCAGTCTCTCACATTGCTCTAAGAGACTGCTCTGAAGAGGCAAGAGAGGAGCCAGGATATATAGGAGTTTTTGCAACAAAGACCAGGTAGTCAGAACATTAAAAAGATTACTGTTAATTAAAGAAAGCCAGAGATCTCACGTTAAGGAACTTAGCACTTTTCTATGTATGGAAAGCTACATATGTCTAGGCTCATTGAAATCATCCCTTTGATATGCACCTTAACTATCTAGGGCCAGTATCCTGTTCTTTCTCATCCTGAGTCTCCTCAGGGTGCACCTGTTGGAGGTGGCTGCAGAGACCAGGCTGCTGGCTAGTCTCCATCCTGAGTTCCCTCCAGGTCACTGTCAGGGCAATGGTAGTGGCTAATGACTTTATGGCTGCAGCATCCTTTGCTTAGCGATATAGCAGGCAACATTTTTCATTCACACCATAGATAGCTCGCCCTACTTACCGCTTTGGCCTTGAACTCAAAAATAGGTTAAAAGCACACTGCTGTCACCATCTGCTATGGTCTGAATATTTGTCTCCCTCCAAAATTCATATAATTGAAATTCTAATGTCCAAGTAATAGTAGCAGAAGTTGGGGGCTTTGGGAGATGCTTAGGTTATGAGGATGGAGCCCTCATGAATGGGATTACTGCTCTTATAAAAGAGACTCCACAGAGCTCCCTAGCCTCTTCCAGCATGTGAGGATACAGTGAGAAGTCTGCAACCTCAAAGAGGGTCCTCACCCTGATCTCATACTTCCAGCCTCCAGAAGTATGAGAAATACATTTCTGTTGTTTGTAAGCCACCTAATCTTTGGTCATTTTTTATAGGACCCAAATGAACTAAGACATCATCTCATGGGATATACAGATGGACACTACATCATGATAATGATGATGATGATGATGATGATGATACAGCTTGACATTTGAAAAGCATTTGGACCTACCTTACAGAGAACATTCAAACCATTATCATTGTTATTAATAGTATTACAATAAATGAAGACAGAGGTTAATCTTGGAGATACACAAGGACCCAGAGAACTTTCTCCAGCAAAGCCTCAGTGCTCTTTCTTCTGTCCTCAATAATGAGTGTTATTTGTGTTTTCTTTTCTTCAGAGCAAGAAAGAGTAGGCAACTGGTTTGTCTGCGTTCTGTTTCAAATTGTTCCCACTCCCATCGTCCTGTATGAGCGACCTTTTCTTTCACTGATGTATAAGCCCATGTGATTTCTTTCCAGCTTAATTTCTGACATATTTAATGGAGGGGGAGAAATCTCCACCACTGAAGCAATTGGCTTTTAGGGGAAAGATGACTCTGAGTCTTGTACAATTGATTAATGGGAAAATACATTAATTTCACATTTCATTCAGCTACACAACATATTTGACACCAGCCAGTTTGGTGAGTTTGCAAGAGCAGAGCCTGGCTTCTAAAGAAAGTGAATGTGAGACAATTCATTCCACTGTGAGACTGGAATGGACCTTGGCCTTAGCCTTGACCAACTCTCTCTTTGCAAAGGGGGAAACTGAGGCCCAGAGGGGTGACATGAAATACTCAGCATCCCAGGAGGTCAGAGCCAGTCTGACACCATACCGTCCAGCCCAGAAGGAGGAAGGGTACCCAGGTTCTGGAAGCCCTGGCTTGGAGGCCCCAGACAGAACATGGAAACCCGAGGTCTTCTCTAGTGATAGAAACTCCTAGGCTTATAGGAAACTGCCTCTCCAGAATGCTGTATACAGAAGACTCTGGGGGAAAACATGACATTATTTTCTATGATAAAAGATCATTTTATTATATACAAATGTTCAAAGCACAAAAAAGTTCAGGAAATATAATGAGCATATCAGAAATTCTCTGCATTTGAAAAATCTTTCCTTTTAAGACTGGAAGTAGAAAAACACTGAGAGATAGAAGGAACCATCACCAATTTCTAGTTTCTTAAAATGGGATAGTGAGGGGAGTCCTGGATGGAGGCTGGCAGAGCTGAATTACATCACTTACTTACTGTGTGGGATGTGGGCAAGTCACATCACCTCCTTAGACTTCAGTTTCTTTTCTTGTAAAGTAACGGTTTGAAACTAAATAATTTCTCAGGACTCCCACAACCATCAGAACTTCTGTGCAAAGTTATTCCTCCTGCAAATCCTCACTGCTTCTTCCAAACTTGAGAATCGGGTTAATAACGATCACTTGAGAGAGTGCAGCAAGCCTTTTTTCATTTTAATTAAAATCCTAGCCTGCCTGAAAGTATCTATCAAGCCAGGAACCCAGAAGCCTATGTGAATTAACGTGGATTGGCCTTGTCAACATTCTTCATCAAATCATATTTTATTTTCCACCTTGGAGACTAATATTTTTCAGCTTCTTATTTCTGAGTTGTTTTTAATGCTTGACACACTTCTGGGTGGACCTGAGGTGTGATTTATTTTCTTCTCCAGATCATTTAAGTTAAAAACAATTGGGCTAAAGAATGATTCTTCAGCACTCTGCCGGATGCCACCAACCAAGCCACCGTATGATCTTTGCCCTGAGTGAGGCCTTTCAGGCTGAGACAGTGTTTGGAATGAACAGATTCTGAATATCAAGTCTCAGTGTACTGACCCTTGTAGTTTTCTGACTGCTTTCTTGTTTTAACTCTAATTCATACCTTCAATCTACATCCTAGGAACCTTCTCATTTGCAAGAGAGAGAGAAAGCTTAACTCAGGAAGGTAACAGTGATGCCGATGATGATTACAGATGACATTTACTGAGGGTTGATGACACAGCAGGCATTACGCTAAGTATGACTGTGGTAGAAGAGTGTATTTCTCCCCAGGTCCCAGCACGAGCCCCTAAAACCCTTGGAATTTCCTGACTGATAGGAATGTCTTTTGCTCTTCATAAGGAACCCCTTTCATCACACCTGAGTTTATGCTAATGAGGGGACTTGGGGTGGGTGGGAACTACATAACCTGAGGATGGAGCTGGTCACCAGAAAGATCACATGATTATAGAGAGAGAACTTTCAGCCCCACACACCAGCCTCTGAGAAGGGGGAGGAGGCTGGAGATGGAGCTCTTTAAAAACTCTGGAACACCAAGATTCAGAGAGCTTCCAGGTTGGCGAACACATTGAGTTGTCGGCAGGGTGGTGTGTCCAGAGTGGGCACGGGAGGTCCACATCGCCCACCCCCTAGTCCCGCATTGGCCTGATGTCTCTTTCCCATTTGGCCATTCCTGAGCTGTATCCTTTAAAATAAACTAGCAAATATAAGTAAAATATTTCCTGAGTTCTTTGAGCCCTTCTAGGAAATTACTGAACCTGAGGAGGGGGTTGTGGGAACCCCTGATGTGTAGCCAGTTGGTCAGAAGTATGGGTGCCCTGGCTATAAACGGTGTTAGAGGTGGAGGCAGTCTTGTGGAATTGAACTCTTACCTCTGTGGTAGTTAATGTCAGAATTGAACTGAATTGTTGGGCACCCCCAACAATTAGTGTGTCCAGAGAATTGGTTGTTGGGGGTGAAAAATACCCCAGCATGACACACATGTTATCCTGTGTTGAATCCTCACGGCAGCCTTATGAGGTAAGTACTAATGTTATGCTCATTGTACAGAATTGGGCCCCCAAATGCAAAGAGGTGGCCTTGAGTGACTTCTCAAGGTCATACCGTAAGTGGTGTAGCTAGGATTCAAACTCCACCATCTGACTCCTGACTTACTCGATACCTTAAAGAATGAAAGGCAAACAGAAAGATCCCCATACCTGTGAGTGCCTCGGCTCAGTGGTTGAGCAACAAGTCTTTATGAAAAATCTGTCTGCCTAACTGTGTGAGGCATGAGAGCCTACAGTGACAAGACAGAGTCCCTGCAGGCAAAGAGCTTGCAATCTAACAGGAGCAACTAAATGTGCATAAATATTACAGAGCAGGAGAACATGATATGCGCACGGGAGGTACAACATATGGGGGAATCAGGGCAGGCCAAGCCTTTCAAGCTGGAGCAACCAACAGCAAATTGCAGGCTTGGTAAACAACTTGTCTTCTCTGGCTCATCTGAGAAATTGACGCCACCCCACTTCAGTGCTTCAGTGTTTGTTTTTATTTGTGTGTGTCTTAGTAAAAAATTCATGTAAAAAGTCAGATGCCCATTATCTACTGTGAGTGAGCCAACTGCTTTGTGCATTCTTATTTGGAGCCCAGCAAGTTCTACTCCACACGATGGGCAGGAGGCTCTTCCTCCCAGAAGCACCTCGCCCAGATGACCTCTTACAGCATCTCCTCCTCCTGGCGATAAAGGAGGCTCTCCACCATTATCCCTGCTCACCAAGGCTGCCCTCTTTTAAAAAAAAAAAAAAAACTTTAACTAATTAATTAATTTTAATGCAGGTGCTTGGCCTTTTTTAACTGAAGTATAGTCGGTTTACAATATGTTAATTTCTGGTGTACAGCATAGTGGTTCAGTTATACACATACATATATATATATATATATATATATATTCCTTTACATATTCTTTTTCATTATAGGCCATTACAAGGTATTGAATATACTTCTCTGTGCTATACAGTAGACCTGGCTGTTCATCTGTTTTATACATAAGTAGTTAGTATCTGCAAATCCCCAACTCCCAATTTATCCCTCCACCCCCACCTTTCTCCCTTAGTAACCACAAGTTAGTTTTCTATGTGAATCTGTCTCTGTTTTATAAATAAGTTCACTTGTGCCATTTTTTCTAGGTTCCTCATACAAGTGATACCATGTGGTATTTTTCTTTCTCTTTCTGGCTTATTTCACTTAGTATGACAATCTCCAGGGCCATCCATGTTGCTGCAAATGGCATTATTTCATTCTTTTTTATGGCTGAATAGTATTCCATTGTACATATACCACAACTTCCTTATGCAGTCATCTGTTGATGGGCATTTAGGTCACTTCCATGTCTTGCTATTGTAAACAGTGCTGCTGTGAACACTGGGGTGCAGGTGCCTTTTCCTCTTAATGGTAGATTGTAGCAGGTGAGACCCCTGAGTGCAGGTACCCTGTCAGTTTTATGCAGAGCTGTGAGGCTCTTTCCAAGGCAATCCTGGTTTAAAACCCTATCCTCCTGTCCTATAGTGCTCTCCTACTAGTCAGACACACTCCTGATTTTAACTTTATGAGTGTGGTTGCTGGAAACTCAACAAAGGATACTCTGAAGCAGGAGTCAGGAATCTCAGGTCCTAGATCTAGCTCTGGTACTAACCTAGATGATCTTGGACAAAAGATTTCCTATCCCAGAGGCTCAGCTTTCTCATCTCTAAAAATGTGGCAATCAGTCTATGCTGAGCACCACGGACTTTTGAGTTGGGACGATTTTTCTTGGGTAGAATTGCTCATGGTGATAGGATGTTTAATGTCCCTGAACTCCTGGGCTCTACTTGCCATTTATAAAGACCCCAGCCCCAGTCATTATGAAAACCAAAACCACTTCCAAACATTTCCAGATGCCCTGTGGCTGGGGGCAGGGGAGAGTGGGGTCACACTACTCCAGCTAAGAGTCACTGAACTAAGTGATCTCTAAAAAAAGCCGTGCAGCCCTACAATTCTAGTTGTTAACTGTTAGGGTAAAGCGTGGTCTCCAGGCTATTTCTCTGAAGTATCTGAGGTGTGCCATGTCAACAGGGACGTGTAAGAGCTTTATCAATAAAGACCTACTTGGTTGTCAGGTGTGCTGTAGTTTTAATGTTGGTGTTTTGTTCCATCTGAATGCCTACAGTTGTATGGAGTGTTGAATTGAGGTCCCGGGAAAAGGTTATTGTCGACAGCCAGCACTTCATTCCGACCACACAGAACATCCACTCATGAGATAATGAGTTTGCCGCACCTTCTCTGGCAGGTTTGCTATTTCTAATCTGTACCTCTTTTTACCTATCAAGGAATGCTCAGATTCTAAGACTCTCTGTTTATTACTACAGATTACTTCAAATGAAGAAAAACCCAGCCATGGCCAAAATGACTTTCCGGTGGTCAAGGAGGCCAGCATTTCCTGTGTTCAAATTGGTCACTGGAGCTTTGGGCTCAACAGCTTCCTTGCAGACACTCTGTACATCAGCAGCAGGCAGAATTTGTGCTGCAAAGGGCACCACTTTGCTGTTAATTGAAGTGAAGTGGCGTCCTGCGTTTAAGGGACCTGCATGCCTGTGTGTGTTTATGAAGCATGAATAAGTTATGACTTTCTGTCTAAGAATCTCCTTTGAAATCGGCTGCTCTGTGCGCCCGGCCTGGCCCCTAGCTTTGTGGCTGCTTCCAGGCTGTGGCTTCGCCGAGTTGACACCTGGGATGTGCAGCTAATTGTTTTGTCTTTTGAAATCTCTTCTCTAGCGCGGGCTTCAGAAAGCATCCTGTAAAAACGAAATGCTTGTCATATTCGCTTTGTGACCTTCCCTCCTGAGCCAGTGGAGGACCCTGTGGCTGGAATTAAGCTGCAATGATGGGGGCCTCATCCCACATGTGGGGAGCAGGGGTGGCTTCAGCACGTCAGGGGTCCCCTTTGCTCAGGCCAACAGCCCCCGGGGGCTTCTCTCCAGTGATGACAGACAAGATGAGCCAGCTCAGAGGGAGTGCCGGGAAACCAGGCTGGGGTGGAAGCCAGGACCTCAAACGCTCTCCAGGCTGAGGAGCGCGGGCCAGGCACAAATGCACTGAGCCAAGGCCAGAGCTGGCCTTCATCAAAGCCAGTAGATAAGTGGCACTTCTGATCGTATTATGGCTAAGTTGAAATACTAAATACTCTGCTCAGTGGAAAATCAGTCTTAAAATGTGCCTCCCCTGAGAATGCTCACTGTGCAGAAAATGGAAGCATCTTTCATTTTGTGTTATCCTCAGCTACTGCAGCATCATTAAGCTCTGTTCTTTATTTCTTCAGAGTCTCCAGTCTCACCTCTCTCTCCCCAACTCTGGTCGACACTCTGATCCAGACCCTCATTGACACACTCTTCAATTACAGTTGGAAGCTCTAAGATAGAGACCAGAAGAAGGCTATCAATGTTCCTCTACCCAGAGACCCAAAACCTTACAGGCTCCCAACAAAGAACATTTAATTCACCGACAGTCACTGTAAAACAAGTCAAAAGCTCTGGTGATCCAGGATTATTTGAACATTCTTTGGTGAAAAGGACACTTGGTCATAACGCTTCATTTGCAAACCATTCTTACTCGGTATTTAGAAATCTACCCACATTATGTTGATCCAAATCCTGCTGTTGAAGGATGTAGATAAAAACTTTTCAAAATGCAACATAGGACTTGGCTGTATGTTGAAATGTCACATTTTGCTACAAACACGAAAATCAGACTGTCACTATTTCATATCATGATACTTGTAATTAAAACCTAGGACCTAATTCCAGAATTTATTTCTCAACCTTTTACTTTATTACAAGAGTCAGCAAACTACAACCCCGTAGGCCCACCGCCTGTTTTGTTAAGTAGAGTTTTATTGTCACTTACCCACACCCTCTCATTTGCATATTGTCTCAGCTACTTTTGCAACAATGGCAGGGTTGAGTAATGGGGATAGAGACCATATGGCCCACAAAGCCTAAAATCTTTACTATCTGGTCGTTGCCATCGCCTACCCTAGAACTACTAGAGACAAGTAAGAAGAACCCAAATGTTCCTTCTATTCGCAGGGTAACAGTCCTAGAGCATGGGCTTTGCCTTCAGACCAACTTAAATCCTGGGCCTCTCACTTTCTAGCTGTGGGATCTGGTATAAAAGGGCACCCTTGTCCCCTTCTGTCCAGATTCTAGCCACAGTAACAAATATCCCAACTCAAATAGGCTAAAATGGTTATAAATGAGGTCATCTCACATATTAGGAAGTACAGAAGCAAAACATCCCCCAGGGTTAGTGGCATCAAAGACTCAGCAATGTTTCCAAAGCCCCAGGCTCCTGGCATCTCTCTTTCTCTGTTATTCTCAGTGATGTCTACCTGCTCAAGATGCTAGCCGGTGAGCTGAAGTGGTGCCAGGTAACACATCTAGACTCAGAAAGGGGGAGGAATAGCTCAACTGGTAGAGCACATGCTTAGCAAACATGAGGTCCCGGGTTCGATCTCCAGCACCTCCTCTAAGAATAATAAATAAATCTAATTACCTCCCCCCCACCAAAAAAAAAAAATCTGTAGACTCAGATTTCAGAGGAAGAACAGAAACTATCTTTTCCTTTGGATCTCTTTTGGGAGCAAGGATGAACTTCCCAAAGCCTAACAGCTGAGCTTCTCTCATCTCTCATTGGCAGGTATCTGGTCACATGGCCACAGCTATGGGTTGTTGAATTGCAGCATTGGTTTAATTCATAGCCTCACTCATTCTTATGTAAAATTTGGGGCATTAATCAGGAAACAGCGGCTTGGATGAAAGGGATATATTGGAGGATCTGAATGCCTCAGAAGCATCCAAACCCAGCAGAAGGAGCCTTTCCTTTCCCTTCTGAAGAGGTTATCCCTTCCCTTCCTGAGGACCCCTAAAGATCATGGCTGAGGCAGGTACCTTGCTAAGTGAGCCCATTCTCCTTATGATGTAGCTCAGCCACCCTTATATTTGTTTCTAGGCATTTGAGTAGATTCCAGTTTCCAGTACCAGCATGGCCTGAGATATAATTACAAAGACAAACCCAGGAGATGAAACACCAAAAAATATGCAAGACATTGCTAATTTTTATTTTCAATAACTTGCAGAATATGGGTCTAGACCAAGGAGAGAGAAACATAATGTTAGATGAGGCTGAATTTACTGGTATTTGTGTGTACCCGAAACTCTGAATCCCACACGCCAGGTTGAGCAGGTGGAAGTGATTTTCATTGTGTTTTCAATTAGGTGACCGATACCTGGGCTCAGAGGTGGCCTAACTACAAGATGCTGAGATGCCAGAAATTCACTAGCATAACTGCAGATTAGTGCTTCTCAAGCTTTAATGGGCACATGGACAGCATGGAGGTCTTGTTAAAATTCTGACTCAGTAAGGTCTAGGAGAGAGTCCAAGACTCTGAATTTCTAGCAGGCTCCAGGTGATGCCTGTGCGCCTAGTCCTCATACACTTTGAGTAGTAAGGATAGAGGGAAAGGATCCAATGCCTTGGGATACAGGAGTGTTGACGTGGAGTTATCATGGGCATGCCACTCATCCGTCTTCTGCGTACATTAAGAGAACCCAGAATACACTTCCTTTACCAGGCTCTTAGAATTACACTGGTGAAAGTATTGCCATTATCCTCAAAAGCAATGATAGGGCCTATTCTCCACAGGCTGAGGATGCTGCTGGGAGACCCTGAGATGGAAATGAGTTTCTTGATTTCAATGACAATGCTGGGATTCCAAGGTAGATAAAATTTAGCAGCAGCATTTAACTCCCAGAGACAAGACGGAAGTGGTTACTGAATAGCTTGTGGGACCAAAGTATTAGGATAGTCTGACCCATGAGAACCTTTGGCAATGGCCATTGGTCATGAGCACTTTAGAAATGAAATAAGTGGCCGGTCCACTTGGTTCCTTCGTGATCAGTATAACAAACAAACAAAACTGAAGTCTGTGGAACAGAGACCTGAGCCACCACAGTCATTAAGACTCCTGTCTTAGGTCAAGCACTTTGGAAGCAGACTCCGAAATGAGGATTTCTATGCAAGTAAGGAAGTGCTCCCAGAAGAAATTGGTAAGGCAAGAGGGAGCATGAAAGGAAAGGGAAAGAAACCAAGGAAGGTGCAATCTCAGACGAAGTCTCAGCCTCTACCTGATCCCCCAAGAAGTCTGGGGTTTAAATTATCTCAGCGTTTGTCCCAACTCCAGGCAAGGACGCTGGGCTTTCACACTCTTGCTCCAATCAGTCTTTGACTAGGAGCCCCAGGAGGGAAGGGGTCGTAAGCTCCCAGGCGCTTTCTGCTCTCTGTGCATGTGACCATCGTGGCTCCAACAGCCAAAGGGCAGACGTCTGAAGACAGTTGCAGACATGGGACATCAGAAGCAGAAGAACCCAGAAACCAGAGGAGGGTGCACAGAAATGATAAAAGGGACCCGAAGGGATATGGGTGGACACAGAATGTCTGCTACAGCACCTCATCCAGATTTACTTAATTCAGAGATTTAAGAGTGCCCTGAGTGAAGGGACATTGTAAGGAAAAAATCCTGCAGATCATCCCAAGTACACACACTAAGGTTCCCTTTAGCCTTGGCCAAGGGGAACTGCGGCCACTTACAATGGTAAATGGACTTTGGGGAATGGTAATTATGCAGACTTCTTGGGGATTATCAAACACAGGTTCTAAGCTAACACTAATTCCTAAGGTCCCAGAATCCTAGAATCCAGAATCATCAGTCAGAGAGGGAACCTGTAATAGTCAAGTGGTAAATGAAGTTTGACTCAAGTCCATCTCATGGTGGTTCTAGAGAGACTCCAACTGATTCAAGGTTATTACTCTGAGAGAAGTCTCTTCAGCTGCCTCAGGATGCTGTACAAGCAGCTCTGCCATTTGGTCCCTTTGACCAAGGAGACCTGAGTGACTATGGCAGGTCAGGACATGCTAAGGAGCCCAAGGCAAGCCCCAAGTGGAGAACTTCAGGCACGGCTCTGAAGGGTTTAGAAATAAAACCATCCCCTCTTTAGAAAGTAATTACTCTGTACACCATAACTTGATACAACATTGTAAACTGACTATATTTCAATTTAAAAAATTAAATAAATAATAAATACAAGATCTTATGGTAGCTCACAGAGAAAAAAAATGTGACAATGAATAGATATATGTTCATGTATAACTGAAAAATTGTGCTCTACACTGGAATTTGACACAACAGTGTAAAGTGACTATAACTCAATAAAAAAATGTTAAAAAAATTAACTAAATAAAATCCAGAAACTTAAAAAAAAAAAGTAATTATTTTCCGTTTGAGAAACAGTTCCTGGACTGCCACTAGACATCGGTAGTGACTGAGTACCTGATGACCATGTGACAGAGAAAGTGAGTTTCTCCTCACTGTTTTCTGATTTACCCAGCAATAAATTCAGATGTGCCCAGAAGCACTCAATCAGCAAGACAAAGCAATGCATACAGTCAGTCTCACCTCAGTGATTCCACCTCTGGGCTGATCCCCAATGATTCCACTTCCGTATTCATGCCTTTATGTGTAGTCCTCTTCCATACTGTATCAAGGTTGGTCTGTATGGCCAATGGAATATACCAGAAGTGATGATATGTAACTTCTGAAGCTAGATTATAAAGACATCGTGGCTGATGCCTTGTTTTCTGCTGTGGATCACTTGCTTTGGGACAACTTAGCTGCTACATCATGAAGACACTCAAGCAGCGTATGGAGAAGCTCGTGTGGCATGTGACTGAAGCCTCCTGCCAACAGCCAAAGGAGGAGCCAAGGGCTCCTGCTCTCTGCCATGTGCAGAAGCCACCATGGAAATGTGTCCTCCAGCCCCAGTCAAGCCTTCAGATGACTGTAGCCCCAACTGACACCTTGATTCCAGCTTTGTGAGAAACCCTGGGCCAGAACCACTCATCTAAGATGCTCCCTGATTCCTAATCCTCAAAAACTATGTGTGATAATAAATCTTTGTTGTTTTAAGTAGCTACGTCTTGGTGTAGTTTGTTATGCAGCAATAGATAACTGATACACAGCACAGTGAACAGGTCTTAAAGTCACATGCATGTACATGAGGAAGCCCACATTCCCAGAGGCCTACATGCATCACAGTGACACCCCTCCCTCAACTAAGGGGAGCTTCCTAGAGAGTTTCAGTTTTCAGAACACTGCACATTATGTAGTCACCAGTGGAATGACATAATGGGCTTTAAGGTCACCGCAGAAGGGAATTCGTTCTGGCAAGCAGAACTTGAAGCTGAGCATCTCAATGTCTACTTTGCTTTCCAAGCCTGCCTTGTGGCTAGAGTATGGATATGTAAACTAGGCTCTCCCATTAGACACACCAGAGTGAATATTACTCAGCAAGTAACACCAAGGAAGCAGGAATCCATTCATTTGTGAGGGTAGTGGCAATAGGAGTAGCGGTGTCCAGTTTCGAGGGCCCAGTATTGATGGTACCAGTGATACCAGTGTTAATGGTATCTTCAGGGCACAAGCTCCATAGAATCATTTTGGATATTGCTACTGGATTTGCTTCTTTAGCACTCTAGGATATTTTACAAACTCTCCAGTCTTTTAATAAATTATTTTTCAGCAAAAGTTGGTCAGAATTGATCTCTATTATTTTCAATTAAGAGCCCTAAGTGTGGGACCTAATTAAACTTAAAAGCTTTTGCACAGTAAAGGAAACCATCAACAAAACAAAAATACAGCCTACTGAATAGGAGAAAACATTTGCAAATGATTTAACCAATAAGGTTAAAAAGGGCTGAGGAAACTCCTATTAGCCCCAATAAGGGTTAGAGGGGTTAATATCCAAAATATATAAACAGCTCATACAACTCAATATCAAAAAAACCAAACAACCTGATTAAAAATTGGGAAGACCTGAATAGGTATTTCTCCAAAGAAGACATACAGATGGTCAACAGGCACATGAAAAGATGCTCAACATTGCTAATCATCAGAGAAATGCAAATCAAAACCACCATATCACCTCATACCTGTCAGAATGGCTCTTATCAAAAAGACCACAAATAACAAATATTGGTGAGGATGCGGAGAAAAGGGAACCCTTGTAAATTGTTGGTGGGAATGTAAATTGGTACAGCCACTGTGGAATACAGTATGGAGGTTCTTCAGAAAACTAAAAATAGAACTATTGTATATGATCCAGCAATTCTACTCCTGAGTATATATCCAAAGAAAAAGAAAACACTAATTCAAAAAGATATGTGCATCCCAATGTTCATAGCAGCATTATTTCCAATTGCCAAGATATGGAAGCAATCTAAGTGTCAATCAACAGATGAATAGCTAAAGAAGATGTGATATATATATATATATATACATACATACACACACACACATACACACACACATATATATACTGGGTGGAATATTACTCAGCCATAAAAAATAATAAAATTTTGCCATTTGCAACAACAGGGATGGACTGGGAGAGTACTATGCTAAGGGAAATAAGCCAGACAAAGACAAATACTGTATATCACTTATATGTGAAATCTAAAAAATAAACTAATGAATAAAACAAAAAAGAAACAGAGTCACAGATATAGAGAACAAACTAGTGGTTACCAGTGGGGAAAGGGAGGAGGGAAGGGGCAAGACAGGAGTAGAGGATTAAGAGGCATAAACTACTATGTATAAAATAAATAAGCTACAAGGATATATTGTACAGCACAGGGAATATAGCCAATACTTATAATAACTATAAATGGAGTATAACCTTTAAAAATTGTCAATCATTATGTTGTACACCTGAAACTTATATAATATTGTAAAGCAACTGTAAGTCAATTGATCAATAATTTTTTTTTAAAGAAATGAAAAAAAGAACCCTAAGTAATAGACTGGCTAGCATGTGTTCCTTCATATCGTTACACTTCTTGCCACAGGACATTTGCACATGTTTTCTTCCATCTTCCTGGAACAGGCTTTCTTCTCACCTTGTTCAGTTATTTCCCATTCATTTTTAGGATCTCAGCTAAGTTATACTTCTTTAAAAAGGCTTCTCTGATCCACATTAAATATTCTCAAAGTTTCATTTACCTCCATTCTCATTATGTATCAACTTCCCACAGTGATTTGATGAATATGCATGTCCCCTTTAACATATAAACTCCCTGAGCAAGGACCATACCTATTTGGGTCAACATTATATTCCAGGGACTAGTCCTGTGCTGGAACGTGGTAAGTACACAACAAGCATTTGTTGAATGAATACATGAAAGAAAGAAATTAAAGACGCTTTTTCAAGTATTCAAAGGATTACCATGAGGAGTAAAATGAGCACATGTGTAAAGCCAACATCAAAGTTTCTGGCAGAGAAAAATAGATCCATCGATGTTCTTTCCATTCTCCTCATTTTTCTTCCTCCATTCTCCCAACTCATGTCCAACCAGCTATAACATCTAAACAGGTAAAGGATATTTTATAAATCCTCAAAACACCGCTGACGGCACCTACCGAAGCAACTAAGTCGTAAAAACTGTAGTTACCCCAAATCTTGCATAATCAAAACTAAATCACTAAATTGAAAAAGACTTTTCAATTTTGTTCGACGTGCAGAAAGAATCAAATCTCTCTCCAAGTGCTGGCTTGTTACAGTGATTCCTGTTCTTGATTCTCCCACTTGAGCTCCATGCCTGTAGAGATCTCTAAGCCTCTCTGTTCATAGGTTCACTCATACAGTGTGGGCTTGTGTGCAGACTTCGTCCTCCTCACTGATAAATTTATTCGGCTTCACTCCTTGTTCTTTGCTTGACGTACCAATTAGAAGCTGCTTTGGAGTAGCTGATCTCAGCATATGTGACTGAATATATATAGTTACATGAGGATTTACAAGGCAGGGTGATGCGTGTGAGACACAGGAGCACACACAGGGTGAACTCACACATTGGCACAGTCCCATCCGCCCACACACAGCTTCGCGGAGATGTTGCCATGGCATCTCTTTGACAATGAGAAAGACTCCCTGTCTGAATGCTATTGTTCTTCCAGAAATTCTCTGGCACCTGCAAGGTCTGTTTAATGTCAGACCCCCAAACTAGGCCCTTGACTACTTTGTTAGTCACTTTTGCCCTAACTGAACACAAAGCCACGGGCTCATCAAAGGCATGTTGGTGGTGAGGCGGGGAGGTGGGGATGCTTTCCATTCAGAAGATTTTAACAGCTAAGTTTTATTCATTCACTTATTCTTTTGTTAATTCAAAAATGGTAAAAAGCTATTTTTTTAAATCCACTAATTTCTACCTCTCCGTTCAGTTTCATTTTGAAGGCTCAGATTAGGCAGAAAGTCTAAGTTACCTTTGCAAGAAGGTAGCTGAGTGTAAATTACATTTTACGTAACTCACCCTAATTAAACTGCAAAAGCACTCAGCCAGGAATCCAGCTGTTTGCCGAAGTGAACGCTCTGAATTTTTCTCTCCTTCTCTTGCTGAAATCAGAGCAGGCACCCATTTTTCTGTCATAAAAACCAGACATGTAACACTCTGTAAATTATTCTTCCTACCAGTGTCAGAGGAAAATATAATAAAAGGAAGTCGTCTATGCCGTAAAGAACAATCTGGCAGCACTTGGATATCACGCACCTAGATTAATCCTAATTCAATTTCTTTATCCTGGAAAATCAGTAGGCAGCATCAGGACCTTACCATCCACATGTATAGGTCCAGGGAGCTCCTGGCAATAGATTGAGGGCCTGCCCTGATAATGGCATCATAAAATTGTTGGATATCAGCCTCTCTGAGATGCTGTCTTGAAGTTTAATGAGGTGTGTGGGTTTTTTCTTTTTATATCCACTTCATTTGTGATATTTATTTTCTTCTGTAGGCCAAACCAGGACCCTTCTGAACTGAGACCTGAAAACAGCAGTTTAATCAACCTTGCTTCCAGGAGCACAAACACATTTGCGGGGTTGGGGTGGGGAGAGAAGACATTTACTTTTATTAAAGCAAGAGAGTAAACTCACTTTGAATTTATAAACTTGAGTTCTATCACAGTTGCATTCACCATCTAGCTCGGTCCTTTAGCCAAACTGCTTTCTTTCTTATTTGCAAAATTAGAGGTGTTTTTTTTTAAACTGAAGTATAGTCAATTTACAATGTTGTGTCAATTTCTGGTGTAGAGCATAATAGTTCAATTATACATATACATATATATATTCGTTTTTATATTTTTTCATTATAGGTTACTATAAGACATTGTTAAAGTTAGAGCTTGTTTAAATAAAGTTCTGTTAAACCAAACCTAATAAACCTAACCTATTTTAGTAAAACAGGTATTGATCAGAGACACAACTTCAAAAAAAAGTAAATAACAGAGATGCCTAAGTGTCCTTTGCCAACAGATCAATAAATAGTTAAGTGACGATCTGCTTTATGCTAGGCACTTTCATAAGTGGTTTTCATTCAGCTTGTTTTCTTAGTGGCCTCAGAAAAAGGACTGTGGGGACCCAAATTTTGCCCATGGCACTTGTTATTGTTAAGCTATACAGGCCTGGAAGTCCTAAAGATCTTTGTAGGCAGTGGTTCTCAGTCCAATACACACATTATGGACAGGAGTCTCTGGTTTCAAGTGCCTTTCCTCTGGCTCATGCTTCTAGTCGGGCTCAAGTATGCTACAGCCTAACTGCTTGAGGCTAGCTGGCCTTAGGACATAGTCAAGTGGGGATAATTTAAAAACATATAATAATTGGTAAGGCCCAGGCTCTCATCAGTCAGAATGAATACTGACCATCTTGAGGGGCTGACCAGTGCAAACAGCTGAATGTCATCCCTGAGATTATGCTAACCTGGATGTAGTACAATGCCACAGGGCCTTTGCACGTGCTGTTCAACCTGCCTGAAATGATTTCTCTCCCCTCTTCACCAAACTGTTGTCTTTGACTCACTCAGGTAAGCTAATTCCAATCTATGCACAAAGGTGCCCCAGAACACTAATTTTCTATGCAATTCCAATGGTCCTTGGTCTTGCTAATTCAGCAGCAGCACTGATTAAATGCTAGCAATATGCATGGAATTGAACCATTTCTATCTGTAGTTCTCTATGTGAAATGTGAATGACGTACTCGTTTAGGAGAAATTCCCAAGGTAATTCTTTGGTTCCATCATCTCTACCCACCCCTACTCCCCATCACTGAGAAAGCCATTCATTTGGCTATGTATGATCTCATATATCAGTGAAATATATGCATAAACCAACAGATGCTACTGAATTCCGGCATGCTTCATGCAATGACATTGGCCTGCTCGTGAAAGTGGTTTGTAAGACAAAGGTTTCTAACAGGAAACATTATTTCCCATTGGTTTTCATTAGAATTTCAAAGTTAATGTTGCCACTAAGGAGATATTTGTCTACAAGAACAATTAAGAATACTAATCAGCAATTAAAAGGCCACAAACTATATGATTCCATTTATATGACATTATGGACAAGACAAAATTACAGGAACAGAAAACAGATGAGTGGTGTCTAGGGCCTGGGGATGAGGGAAGGAGACTGACTGCAAAGGGGCAGGAGGAAACTGCTGAGGGGATAGAAATGTTTTATATCTTGACTATCATGGACGTTACAAGACTGAATGTGTGTGTCAAAATTCAAAGAGGTACACACTTCAAAAGGGAGAATTTAACCCTTTTAATTTTTAAAATTTTACCTCAATTTATTTAATCTTTACCTCAATAAATCTGACTTACACACACAAAAAAAGGACTAAAACTGAAATAAAACTCCAAAACTTAGCATGTAAGAGTATGTCATGACTTTCTAGACAGAACAATAGCTGGCTGGGATGAGACTGTCCTTTCTTTTACAACACAAGTATCCCCAAATTTAATAAGCAAGATGTTTTATGTGACATCCCCGCCAGGGGTCGTGTCTGGGAAGGGGTGGGGTCTGGGATTGAGGGTCATGTCCCCAAGACCAAGTCGAAGGCCACATTGCTTTGTTGTCAGGCCATCTGTGCAGGGAAGGGATGAGGGAGTAAATACTGAGCTGAACAGTGGGAAGCGAAGTAGTGGGCCAGGCTGGACAGAAGCACAGAGAAATCCGGATGCCAGCTGGACACGGGGTACAGCATCAAATCCTGTCGCTCAGAACAAACCCCTGCCCTCTGAATTCTCTACTTCATTAGAGTCTCACAAACACACCCTCAATGAGGACAGTATCCACTGCTGTTTCCTGATCACCGAGAACAGTCTCTGGCATATTTTAGCAACTCAATATATTTTTCTTCTTACATGCCACGTGGTGGGCAGTAAGTACAGGAGTTAAAAACCACTGGTTTTGAGCTAGCAAAAGCTGAGTTCAAATCCCAGCCACGGGACCTTAAGCAATCATGTCATTTCTCTGGGCCTGTTACTCGTCTATGCAATGGGAGGGCTAACCATCCTGGGGTCGTATTGGAGACTGAAGTAGGAACCAGTAGGAAAGCCTTAGCACAGGGCCCAGCTGGCAATAACCACGAATAAACCAAAGGTCACAAGTGAGTGCTTACTGTGGCTTAAATCCAGCTCATGGAAATGTTAGGGCCCAAACAGAGATCTCTTTTTTTTTTCCAAGTTAATTGCCTACAGTTAAAAATTGGGAACGTTTACATAAATAGCTAGATCTTGGGCTGCTCTTTAACAACTGGGCCTGCCTTCTCCAGGGGCGATGAGGAGCTGGAACTCACTGAAGTCTCCCCCTTTAGAAAGGACAAGTGCTGTCTGGTTTTTGTGTCGTCCCTGCCCACGTCCCTGTGACATCGCCCATCTGGTCGCTGTGGACCGGTGTGTGTGCACACCAGAAATAAACGGTAATGGCACGATTCATGTCTTTATAATGGTACTTAATGAACAGCTGCTGTTCACTTGCTATTCCATTCTCTTTAAATTTTCATGGCCACTGGACGGCCATGAAATACAGATCTACTTTTTTAAAAAACAGTAAAGTTAATATTTAAAAAAAAAATTCCACATGTAATGAGAAAAGCTTTTTTAAAATGAGAACCATGCAAAGAGATGACAAGCTGCTTTTATTGTTAGGTGAGACACCATCAGCCCTCAGCAGAGACCAGAGACCAGGGTAACTGAGACTCACCACCTGAGCAGCACATATGAAGGAAAAGCACCAAGAAATGGCTTCCTTCCCTGCACCTCCAACCTCCCAGAGCGTGAGTCTTGGCCTTGACTCAAAAACCACAGGGTGAAGAGCAGAAACTACAGGGACGATCTACCAAATTCAAATCCCAGCTCCGTGATACCTGGCTGGTAATGTAGTCCTTCAGGACAGTTGTTTTCCACATCTGTAGAAGGCGGATGAAATGAATCTACGTTAAGTAGCAAGGCCTCATTCTTGGGGTTTAATGCCTCCACCGCCGTCGTGAAATGCTTAATGATTTTATCTCTGATTTTATTGTGTTCTGTAAGTGAAGTGTGATGGGACAACGGAGCAGGTGCCAGGTACCTGGAGCCTCAGCCCACGTGGTCCTGCTTCCAACTGTCACCCCAGGATGGAACCTCTGCCAGGGCAGTGATAACAGTGAGGTAAGTGGGAAGGTGACCTGTGGGAACACAAATCACTGATAAGCAGCCCAGCCTTCAGGGCCAGCGAGGCAACCTCCACACTGAGTCTGGACAGCACCCAGAGGAGGCTCAGCGTGACTGGGGATGAGAGAGACGGGGAGGAGTCTGGAAAATTAGGCCAGAGAGAAAAACAAGGGCCAGCCTGGAACTGACCTGCTCTAAGCTGGCTATGACTGCCAAACAGTCCTATTAACTCAGGCAAAACGAACTGAGGACCCAGATGGAATTACAAAACGTTTAGCACTTCCCTCAAGATTAACTGTGTGTACGTAGCTTCTTTGGTGGTTGCTTCAAGTATCTGCACTGCAAGAAATTTTTCTTTGATCTAACTACTAATGACCTCAAGGTAGCATAAACCGTATCTGTTCTCGGGGAAATAGAGATATAAGAGAAATTCCAAATCAGATGGATGTTAACGAGATGATAATATTTCAGCTTTTTCAAAGTAACATTTTAAAGGATTCATATATCCCTAAGACTCAACTGAGAATTCCCCAATGTCTATAAGCTCATGTTATCACTGACAGTATTATAATAAGAAAAGCAGTAATAAGTTTATGTAGCTTAAAATGCTTTAAATAACTAACCTGAACTTGGAAGGAATTCAAGATCCCCCTCCCCCTGAATTTACATGAAAGTATTAATTCTCTACCAAATTCAATTACAAGTAATGAAAGTAATTTTTCTTTAATTACTCTCTTATGTTTTTGATGGTAAACATTTTAAGACAATATTATGATTTTAATTGTATAGCTAAACCTAATATCCATGGCTTTTCATTTTATTTCTCAAAGTTCTACAGAAACTCGGCAAATAATATCAACAAATGATAAAGTTATCATGCGAACATAAATTGAAAACCTTATCCAGATTTTTAAAAAAGAAAATTGTAATGCTTCTTTTTACTCTTGCTGCTTTCACAACCAAGTTTTTCTCAAACTATAAAAAAAAAATTCTCTTTTGTTGTATCACTTACCCCATTATATGAGTGAATCTAAAATTTAACTTAAGAAATATAAGAACCACCTTATAAAAGTTCCATAGCTAGAAAGATTTAGTTACACAGCTCAGACTTTTCTGATATGAGAATGTTGTTTATAAAAATTTGGAAGCACTCCAAATGCCAAATAAAGAGGAACTAATTAAATAAATATATCATATGAAAAAGTATCCAGTTATTTCAATAATGTTGCAGAACAGCATTTAATGGCATTGGGATATGTTTATGATCTATTAAATGAAAAGGACCAATTATACATATATTGCACAAGACTCTTTTACACACTTAACAATATTTGGCTGGAAAGAAAAGAAAACTGGAAGAATGCATCCCCGCTGTTAACAATGGTTACCTGTGGGAGGGGGTGCATTTTCTAATGACTTTCCTGGTTTTCTTTATTAATTGCTGTGTATAAGGCACCACGTCTGCTACATTAATTTCTGAAGTGCATTCCTCAACTATGGATCATACCTGGACTCTTGGCAAACAATTTATAAATCATTTATGATTTATCTTTTTAACAAGAGCAGATTCGTATTTATCCCCACAATGACTTTACTGCTCACTGCGTGGTCTATATACTCTCTTAACCAAGAGAGAAAAGGGTGGGTAGAGGATGTAGTTGGAGGTTGGGCAAAATCCTGGATCCTTTCTGGCCGTGTCATGCATGGGGATGTTAGAGACAGACCCTTCTACTTGGCTCTCCTCCCCTACTAGTCATCCTAAGGCCTTTGCCTGCATATCCCTTCCCCTAGAACCCTTCTTTGATCCCTATACACTCAGGTGTTTCTGTGTGCCCCTACAATATCCTGTACACTCACATCAAAGCACTCATTTCACTAGTATTTTTCACTGACTTACTTAGCTCTAATTCCTTCTAGAATATCAGCTTCATGGAAGCAAAAGCTCATATCTTTTTTTTTTAATATCCCTGATCCCCAGCCTCTAACACACCTGAGTCAAAGTTCAATAAATATTTGTCAAGTGGAGAAACAGATCTATCCTGTCTATCAGCATGGGGGAAAAGATGGAGGACCACTGTGTTAAAGTGTCTCCCAGGATCTTCCACAGAAGCCCTACTGGCTGAAAGGGGCATGAGGGAGCATCTCTCAGGTGGCTGAAGGTTCAGACCGCATGCAGCCAGAACAGGCTGAAAATAAGGTTGGGTTTAGGAATAGATGCAGGAGCCAAGGGGTAGACAGAAAAGACGACGAGGAGATGGCCAAACTAGGAGGTCCAATCAGGTAAGGAAGAGAAATTAGTAGCTAAGAAAACTGGGCAGTCACTTTCCATCCTTATACATAATCCATGTGATCCCTTATGGCAGAGGAGACATTTCACCATTTTAGATTACACCCACCCAGAGGAGGTTCTGTCCACATGAGATTTGACCTTTTATAAAATTAAACATTATACCCTACCAATGCTCTTGAGGCCCAATCTCTTAATGTTGCAAACAAATATTTTCAAAACAAGAGTGTTTTTTATTGTGCCCCTGCCCTGGTGGTACACACAAGCAGAAAATCACACCTGATACATGAATTTCCAGCCTATGCGGTCAGAACACTGCTGTTTATTAACCTCAGAAGGGTGCTCTGGGCTCCAGAACCATGAAATATGGAGGTTCACGTGGCATGAAGTCTCTTCTGAGTCAGAGCAAATGCCCTTCTCACTCCTCCCCCAGGAGAGAAGTCAGCTCACACTCACAAATAGCAAAGGTGTTTGTGAATACACATCTCAGAATGCAAGCCCACCTCTGAGGAAACCCTCGGAACAGAAGAGAACCACCCACCTCCACGCCTGCCCACACGCAACAGCAAGGCTGGGTGTTCCAACTTAGGGGAGCAAATGATGGTGTGATCTGTCATGGTCTCTAACTTGGACAGGATTACCAGAAGTGAATCATTATTTCTAGCTTATTAATACCAAGAGCTGTTTCTGATGACACAAAGGACCAGACAAGAAGAGACAGCTGGCAGGGGTACTTTCCTCAATTATTAGCTTTGATAATAAAAGCAGAAACTGAAGCACAGTCCTCCCAACATTCTTCCAAACTGCAGAAACAGGCCAGGATTAAGTCTAGGTATTTATGTGTCCTGCTGGAAGAAATTCCTAAATCCAAAATACAAGTGTCTAAGACAGAAAATTGTGGCTCTCATGACTCTTTACTCTCAGTAGGAAGATATTAATGGACCCTTCAGAGCACACAGCAAACACACGACATCTTTTTTTTTTTTTATTACTAGTGATCCAGGGAAATAAGGGGTAATATGTATATCTTAAAAGGTTACCTTGCTGTTCTCATCAAAAAGGTCAAGATAGCTTCCTGGGTTCTACTTCTAGTAATGGAGGAACAAAATGAACTACCTCTCCCACAGATAACAACTGTAAACTCTATTCAAGTTATTTTTAAAAAGCAACAAGTTGAAGACTCTGGAAAAATGACCAAAAGCAAGCAGAATAGAAAGAAATGTCTCCTTGAAAAAAAGAGAATTTCACTGAGTGCTTTCCACATTCAGAGAGAAGCTTTTCCCTGAGGGTTTCCTCAGCTGTGTGCAGGTAAACTAAAATTCAAACAGAAAGCTACAGCTTTCCCTTGGTTTGAGGCATCAGAGGAAGGATTTTGGAAATGCCAGGGTGGCTGGAGAGAAGGGTAAAACCCTGGAAACCAAGGAACCACAGAGGGAGAAGCCCCCAAATCTACTCACACATTCCACTCACTCACCGTGCACTGAGGGAAGGAGGGTCTGCCAGGAGCACTGAGGGAAGCAACAGCTGAAAGGACGAAAAAGCTGAGTGAAGCTCTCAGCTGCTGCCCACAAAGGGGAGACGAGGTTTGGATATTGAACCCTCCTGAGCTAGAGGATTTTACTAAACATTGCCAGCTTTCCATGAAACAGCAGAAGGGCCTTCGGAGTAAACAACCTATGTCCCAGGACTAATGAGTGAACAGGCAGGGAACATACACGTAGCAGGGATACCAGGTGGGGAAGAAAGAGAGAAAAGAGAAAAGATATGTGAAGTAATAATGTATGAGAATTTTCTAACATCAATGACAGATACCAAACCACAGATCCAGGAATCTCAGAGACCACCAAGCAGGATAAATACCAAAAACCCACACCCAGGCATATTACATCCAAACAGCAGAAAACCAAAGAAAAAAAGAAAATCTTGAAAGTATTCAGAGAAACATATCTCATCTATAGAGGAACAAGGGTAAGTATTACATTAGACTTCTCGCCAGAAACCATGCAAACAAGAAGAGAATAGAATGAAATATTAAAGGGGAGGGGGGGTAAAAACCACCAGTTTATTTTATCCTTCAAGAGTGAAAGAGAAATAAAGACTCCATCAGACATTCAAAAATGGAGGGAATTTGTTGTGAGTAGACCTGCCTCACAAGAAATGTTAAAAGAAGTTTGTCAGAGAGAAAGAAAATTATATAGGTCAGAAACTCAGATCTACCTAAAGAAAGTAAGAACCTTTAGACAAGGAATAAATGAAGATAAAATATTTTATTTTTCTTATTTTTAATTGATCTGACAGATAACTGTTGGTTCAAAATTAAAATAGCAACAATGTATTGGTAGATTATAGCTTCTGGATAGTGAAATGAATGACAGCAAAGCTATAAGGGATGAGAGGGAGCAACTGGGAATGTTCTTCTACAAGGTACATGCGTAGATTACCTGTGAAATGCTACAGTGTTATTTGAAAGTGGATTTCAATTAGTTGTAAATGTATGTTAACAATTTCTATGGCAACCACTAAGACAGTTTTTAAGAAGTATAATTTATAAACTAAGGAGACAATGGAATCATTTAAAAATTTTTTTTTAGTATTCAGTCGATTCTTTTTTAAAAATTTTTATTTATTTGTATTACTTAATTATTTTTTATTTGGGGGGATAATTAGGTTTACTTATTTTTAGGGGAGGGACTGGGGATTGAACCCAGGACCTCGTGCATGCTAAGCATGGGCTATACCACTGAGCTATAACCTCCCCTGAGAAGAGTTTTAAAAAAGAAATGAAGGACAAATGTAGCAAATAGAAAACAGTAACAAATATAGTAGATGTTAATCCAAATATACTACTAATCACTCTAAATGTGAATTGTCTAAATACATCAATTTAAAGATAGAGACTTACAAAGTGGATTTAAAAAATCAAGACTCAACTATATGTTGTCTACAAGAAACCTACTTTGTTATAAAGACACAGATAAATCAAAAGTAAAGGGGAAGAGAAACCTATGCCTTGTTAATAATAATCAAAACAAAGCTGGAGCAGCTATATTGATCTCAAACAAAGCCAACTTCAGAACAAGGAAAATTATTAGAGATAAAGATGGGCATTAAAGATTAAGGGGTCAAATCTCCAAGAACATATAACAATCCTTAAGGTGTATACACCCAATAACAGAATAGCAAAATACACAAGGCAAAAAGACAGAACAGCGAGGAGAAAATGGAACTGCGAGGACAAAGCCACGATTGTAGTTGGAGACTCTGGGTAATCGACAGATGCAGCAGGCACGAAGTCAGTAAGGACATAGTTGAGTTGAACAGCACCATCAATCAACCAGATTTAATTGGCATCCACAGAATATTTCATCCAACAACAGCAGACTACACATTCTTCACAAGCTCACGTGGAATATTCACCAGGATAAACCACATCCCTGGCCATAAGTAACACCATAACAAATTTATAAACTAGAACTCATACAAAAGTATGTCTTCAGACCAACGTGGAGTTAAACTAAAAATCAAGAACAGAAAGATAGCTGGGAAATCGCAAAATATATGGAGATTAAACAACACACTTCTAAATAACACATGGGTAGTAAAGGAGTCTCGAGAGAAATTTTGATAAATTTTGAAATATTTTGAAGGAAGCAAAATGACAAAACAACTTACCACTATTTGTGGGATGCACTGAAAGCAGTGCTCAGAGGGAAACTTAAAACGGTACAGCCACTTTGGGAAACAATTTGTCAGTTAAAAAAAAAAATAAACTAAAAAACTAAACATGCAGCTACTACAAGATCCAGCAATTGAGCTCCTGGGAGTTGCACTCCCAGATAAATGAAGATTTATGTTCCCACAAAAACCTGTACTCAGATGTTGATAGCAGCTGAATTCGTGAGAGCCGCAAACTGGAAACAACTCAGCAGCACTTCACCAGGTGGAATGATTAAGCCAAGATGGTCCATTCGCACTGGGGAACACTACTCAGCAATAAAAAGGAACTGTTGATATGTGCAACAGCTGAATAAATCTCCAAAAAATTCTATTGAGTGAAAAAGCCAGTCTCAACTGGTTTCATACTGTTATCATTCCATTTATGTAACATTCTTGAAATGACAAAATTATGGAAATAGAGAACAGATGAGTGGTTGTCAGGGGCTAAGGAGGTGACTGATGGTCTAAGGGGAGGGGGTGTGGCTATAAAGGGGCCATGTGAGGGATCCCGGGGGATGGGAATGTTCTGTACCTCTACTGCATCAGTGTCAACATACTGGTTCTGAGGTTGTACTGTACTTGTGCAAGATGTTACTGCTGACGTAAGGACTAAAGGGTACGGAGCTCTCTCCATGTTACTTTTTACAACTGCCTGTAACCTATATTTGTCGCAAAATAAAAAGTTTAAGAAAAAAATAGAAGAATGATAGGGGTTTGGGTTACATGGGTGTAGGCACTGGTCAATACTCATTGATCTGTAGCCTTGAGATCTGTGCATTTCACTGTAGGAAAATTTAATCTCAATTTCAAAAAATGATGTAGTCTCCTAGTCATCTGATTTACTACTTTCAATACAGCAGGGCAAAAGGATATTCATAAAAAAGAATTTGAGATATAACTTGCTAAATACCATAATTTCTGATAAATGCTTCTCTTGTGTTTTCCTTAGAGAATTCTCTTGAGTCAACCTAACTTGAACAAAGTTCAATTGGCATTATGTTAAATTATTTCTACTTTATAATCCTATATATGGTCTTGGCACCAGTTTAAATAACACTGTCTGAAATATACCCAGGAGTGTTCAGTGTCTTGAGTAACCCTTCTTTTATGCCACTTGTATTAGTAGATATATTTACAGAACAATGGCAATGGTTTATCAGGAGCTGTAATGTTTCATAAAAGAAATCATTTAATATTATGAAACAAAACTGCATTCATAACACATAGTTCTATTCAGTGCACCACAGTAGTTCCATTTATGATTAAGCATAACATTTATAAATTGTGAAATCTTAAAACTATTTCCAATAAGCAGAATCAATTAGAAAACTGAACATGTTGGCTGAAAATTTTTTTTTTTATAAATGTCAGTCAATGGAAGCTTCTATTATTTAACTAGTAACTTAGAATTTCAGTATTTCTTGAAGCTTAATACTTTACAGAGTCTTTGGTTAAAAGATGAGAGTCCCAAGTAATTATCAGCAGAATATATATGTGTTTAACAATTTTTTATAATCCTGCCAGACAGAATATCCTTTAATTTCAACGTATTTCCCAGAAGTAGCTGGGAATATTAGAACCATAGAATATTAAAACTAGAAGGTCCTGAGAGAAATTTTTGTTCAACATCTCAATACATACTGGAGAAAACTGGGACCTGGAAAGGTGAAGTCACTTGCCCACAGCCACAAACTGTCAGTTAATGTGGGTTCTGTAAGTGCTTATTTAGCGCCCTCTGCTGGAAATTCCTGTTAGAGTGGCTGAATGAGAGACAAAAACTCCCGGCCTCGGGAGTTTATATTTTAGTGGGGCAAAAAAGACACATAAATAGGTAAAATACATAAACCATCAGATAAACATATGTGCTAGGAAGAAAAATAAAGCAGATAAGGAGAGAGTGTTATAGAGGGAGCTGTAAATAAATAAATGTAAGATGGTCTGGGATCCTAAGGGATCAAATGGCCCTGAACCGATATAAAGGAGGTAAGGGGAGTGTCACATGGGTGAAGGGTGAGGAGCTTTCTGGGCAGAGGTAACAGCCAGTGCAAAGGTCTGGGAAGACTCATGCTCGGCCTGTTGCAGAAAGAGCATGCAGGCCGGAGTGGCTGGAGCAGAGCTGGGAAATGGAGGAGGAGATGATACCACTGAGCTTGAGGGGGGGACCCAGGGAGGGCCTCATGGGCCTTTGTAAGGATTCAGCCTTTGCTCTGTAAGAAATGGGGAGCTATTGAAGGTTTCTGAGTAACGGAGTGACCTACTCAAACTTCGGTTCCTGTGAATAGACAGTAGTGGGGCAAGAACAAACACAGAGACCAATTAGGAAGCTTTGGATTAATCCAGGCGAGATGTTTGGGACCAGGTGGTAGCTTGTGAGAAGGGGTCAAATTTTTGAAGGAAGAACCGAGAGAGTAAATGGCAGTGCTAAGACTAGAACCAGGCTTCTGACGCTTAAGTTTTCTTTTTGATGCATCATGTTGCTGAATTATTTTTTAAAGTTGAAGACAGTATTCCCAAGAAATAATCTGATTTCTGAGTCACAACTAAGGATTAGGGTTGCAGTTTTTCGTATGCAGCTGAGGCAGACCTCACAGTCACTCTACCAAGAAAACTTTTGTAATTAGAATAGCCCACATTTGTCATGTTGACCCATTGAAAGGAAGGAAATTTAAAATACCCGAGCTTTTTGAGGTGTCAAGTTGATCCTAGCTTTAAAGTATTAGTCTGAAATTGCACTACAGTTGTTACAAAGAAAAAACAGGCACATAGGCCCATAACTGAATTAAACCTGCATTGGAAATAAACATCTGTCCATGTTAATCACCCGCAGAGTGTATGTTCTGCCTGAGCTTATTGGAAACGCTGGTTCATTAAAAGTGACACGTTTTTGTGATATCAAGCTCTGGACACTGCGTGTCATTTCCCCACGTGTAAGTTAGATGCCCAATACATTGCTTTTGTGTGTAAATATAACAATATTTACATCTAGCATAATTCCAAGAAATTCCTGCCTTTGCCCATTGCATCTAATGCATAAAGTCCAAGCACCCAGCCAAGGCTCAGGGCGCAGTGCTGGGAAGAAAGGATGCAGGAGCCTGAATTCACAAGCACCGGAAGTGGCCCATGAGCGCCTCACTGATTGCTAACAACCCTTCCTTGCCAGGTTCACTTCACCAGCAACAAGTTCTGATCTGTCTTTTCATGAGATGTAAATATCTAGTCAGTGTGTTTGTTTCACAAGTATCCTAAATTTTATTAGGAAAAAATTTTAACACATAAAATTAGAAAGAATAATACAATGAATGCCGTTATAGCAATTGGTAAGACTGAACAATTTTTAATACTTGGCCATACGTGCTCTCTGTGTGTATCTTATTATATTGCTTGGCCATTTTAGAGCATATTGTTTTATCCCTAAATACTTCAGATACATCTGCAGAAAATAAAGATACTCTCCTACATAACCACAATACTATTATCATACCCAAGAAAATGGATACTAATTCTTTCATGGCAAACTACAAACTACTTTACAACCCAAACTAAAATTTCCACAATTATCCCTAGATCTTTTTTTCAAACGGAATCAAGGTTCATGGTTTATATTGATTCTGCTTAGTCTCTTTTAATCCAGAACAGGACCCCTTCTTTTTCCCGTTACTGACTTGTTTTTAAGAGACCAGGTTATTTATGTTATATCTGGAGTTGACTTATTATTTCTTCACGATGACATTTAGCTTGGTTCTGTATCCCTTGTTTTCTATAAACTAGATGACAGAGCTAAAGTCTTCTTCACATTCAAGTTGAATGTTTTTGACAGTATTTCGTGTCACTTTAGGAGGCATACGTCAGGATGTTTCACTATGGTGGTGACGCTAAGTTTGAGTAGTGCTTTCCTTATCTCTTGTATGATAAATCATGCAAAAGCGTAGTGTCTTTAAACTACCACAATCATTTATTTTTCATGGTTTCTGCCAGTCCTAAATTCAGAGCATAGCAGGGGCAGCTTGTCTTTGCTCCTTGCTGTCTGGGACCTCAGGACTACAATCATTTGCTCCACATGCCTGGATGTCAGTGGCAGTTAATGTGACCTCTCTATGTAGCCTGGGCTTTCTCACAAGATGGTGACAGGGTTCCAAAGGCAAGCACCCCAAGAAAGAGACCAGATGGAATTCATATTCTCTTTAATAGCTAGCTTGGAAATCAGGCAGTGGCATATCCTAGTCCATTCTACTGGCTGAAGCAGTTACAAAGATATGCCCAGATTCAAAGAGAGGGAACAGGTATCTTGCCTCTTCATAGAAGAATGCTGACATCACGCTGGAAGAGCACGCGGGATGGAATACGGAATTCTCCCATCCATCCACCCGTCTTTGGAAAGTAAGATCTGCCACAAGCAGTGATAGTCAAATCTCTTCATTTCAAGTTACATTTCCCCTTTGTAACTAGAAACTAGGATACAAGAAGATCCACATCTAGACATACAAACTGGATGAGGCCAAAGAATCTGACGGGACATCTGGACAGTTAGGAAACGTAAAAGGGGACAGAGTAACCTGAGGAGGGGCAAACAAGACAGGTGGCGATCTACCAGCATCATTTATAACTAGCCTGTGTTACCTGGAAAAAATGTTTTGTCCACAAATAACCAACTTTTCCAGCAAACAGAACTTATAAACGGACAGATTAAAGATTTTATCATATGAAATTAGCACATCAACATAGAAGCCTGAATGAGGTCCTGGGTCTCTCCTACCTGGGATCCACAGGCTGGCAGGAAAAGAAGGTGGTAAACCACAGCATCAAACTCTGTGGTATCCAGCCAGAGAGAGCCAGCTGGAATCTGTTCCCCTCCAGGCTGCGGGACCTGCAGCAGAAAGCTGTGGCATGAGGTTCGGTCCCTAAAGTTCTGGAGAGAGCCATGCTGCAGGAGGACTGGACAGGAAGGGTGCTTCTCGGCCACCAGCTACTAAAATACTGCAAGAGAAGATGGAGGGCAAGGAAAGGGTGGAAATAGATCAGAGGGCAGAGACCCAGGACCACAGGCTCTTTCAAAATTAGATTTTTTTAAAATGTTATTTTCAAAAATAAGTAAGTAGAACAAGCCTGTCATTTTGCTTGAAAATGAAGTTCAAGTAACAGAAATTAGTTCTTGTTTGAAAATTGTCTTTATTATCCTTTGAGGAATCTGATTTTACCCAACTGTATCCCTAAGTTAATGTAACAAATTGATTACATTGCTGACAATTTAAATAGAGACTCAGTATCCATTCTACAAGAATTAAACAAGCTTACCGACACAGTTGTTTAATACGAGTTTCAGGGAAAAAATCGTAAACAGAGAAAATGTTTTTGATAGAGAACACAGGGAAAAATGATTCATAGAGAAAAATCAAGCAAGACTTAAAACAAAGTAAATGCCATTATTTTTATTTAAACTGAGATACGAAATAAACATCTGCATTTAAATTAGGGAGAAAGAAAAACATCACATGATATCACTTATATGTGGAATCTAAAAAAAACCAAAAGACAAAAATGAACTTATTTACAGAACAGAAACAGACTCAGACATAGAAAAGAAAGTCATGGTTACCGGGGCAGAAAGGGGGTGGGAAGGAATAAATTGGGAGTTCAAGATTTACAGATATTAACTACTATATATGAAACAGATAACAAGTTTATACTGTACAGCACAGGGAACTCTATTCAATATCTTGTAGTAACCTTAAATGAAAAATATGAAAACGAATGTATGTATGTACATGTATGACTGAAACATGCTGTACACCAGAAACTGACACAACATTGTAAACTGACTCTACTTCAATTAAAAACAAACCAACAAACAAAAAATACCTTCATGGAAAAAAATTTTAGGGAGAAAGAAAGGATAACAATAAATAGGCAGTGCCTATAATGTATTCTGTGGCCTTCACGAGACAGTGTTAGCCTGACATTTTTTTCCTCAGCTACAAGCAGGTGGAAGGGACACAGGCTGTGCTGGTTAACTTTATGTGACGACTTAACTGGCCAGGGGGCCCCGTTAAACGCTGCTTCTGGGTGTATCTGTGAGGGTTTCTAGATGAGATTAGCATTGGAATCAGTGGACTCAGTAAAGCTAACTCCCCTCCCCTGTGTGGATGGGCATCTTCCCCTCCATCCAAGACCTGAACAGACCAAAAGACTGAGGAGGGAGGGTGCAGTCTGCTCCTTTTTCCTGCCTCACTGCTGCACTGCGACATCTCATCTCATCCACTCTGGCCCAGGTCCCTGATTCTCAGGCCTTTGGACCCAGGCTGAATCACACTACAGGCTTTCCTGGGCCTCCAGCTTGCAGACAGCAGATCTGGGGACATCTCAGCCTCCATAATCATGTAAGCCAATTCCTCAAAATAAATCTCCACAGACAGCTACACAGACAGATAGGTAGGTATCCCTATTGGTTCTGTTTCTCTGGAGAACACTATGACACAGACAAACAGTCTCCCCAAGTATGGAAGAGAAACAGTTAAATTCTTACAATCCAACCACTCGTTTGTTTTCCATGACCACTATCAATCTGCTTACACATGTTATTTTATCATCTTTTTCATCTCAAATATCCTTTTGTTACAATTTCATTACAGGTTGATGTTTACAGATTGGTTTACACTGAATGCATTTCAGGCAAGCTATTCATTAATCACATGTGGGAAAGCAAAATAATCACATGGGTGGGCTGCCTCTAAATCCAACTTTTGCCTATAGACTGAAATACCATTTGTGGAATTTAGACACTAAGGACCTTTAATTCCAAAGAGCCTGGGTAGACTGGCTCTTATCTTCTTGAACTCTAACTTGTATTAGCACATCTGCACCTCTTACAGGGACCGGCAGCACTGTCACTAAACACCAAAACTAACTGTGAACATTTTTTAGTTCCATTATACGCCTAGAACAGAGGCTTATATGGTAGGTGGTTATATATTTACTAGAAGAGAATTTTAAAATGTACATACTTTATTTTTTAAGAGTTTCATCTTTATAAGAAATGAAGAAAATGAAAAAGCTAAAGAAATTATATATAAACAAATTACATATTAGGAAACTATAGGAATAGTCTATAAACTCTATTGTTGGTTGGTTCAAAAGCTTACAGGGGCCTCACGTTATAACATATCGGGTAAGTCCTCCCCCTCGGACCTCTGACAGCCTCCGGCAGTGTCGTAAAATATTCAGTATCACGTGAAACCTCTTGTCAACTTTCAAGGTTGTGAACTCCTTTATGTCAGCTTCCACTATAAAATAATGCCCTGAAAATAAAGATATTAATGGTAATTTTTACAAGGACAACTTTCAAGATAAAGCATTACAGGTGAATATGAATGACGTTCATCATCTTTACTATCATCCAACTGAAATGAGAACTGGTATTCTTGCTAAAATAGTAATTACTCTTTCAACTGAAATTGCACAATATTTATTGTACAATTTCAGAAATGTAGCCCTGCTTACTGTATCACTGATTCTCTGTTGGCATCTTTTGGAAAACGCACTTTTCAAGAGTCAGTACGGGATAACGGTTAAGAGAATGAACCCCACAGCGGCTCTAACACTTAACTGGCTGAACTTGGGCAAGGAACGTAAGCCCTCTTTGCCTAGTCTGCAAAATGCAAGTGGTGAAGCGTACACACCTCATAAGGACACTGAGGACCAAAGCTCTCAGCACGCTATCCGGCACATCGTAAGTTCTATACAAGCATGACCAACTGTTGTCATTACTGTTCTAATTCTGACAACATCAGGTACTGTTCCGTGATAAGACTCCCACGCAGTGTTTCTCAGCCTCAGGACTACAGACATTTGGGGCTAGATAATTCTTTTTTGTGGGAGCTGTCTTGTACGTCATAAGGTACTTCAGCAGCATCCCTGGTCCTCTATTAGATGCCAGTAGCACCCCCAACCCCAGGTGGAACAACCAAAAATGTCTCCAGAAATGGCCAAATGTTCCCTGGTGGGAAAAGTGCCCCTGGTTAAGAACAATCACTTTCCTTTCTTATGATTTCATTGCTCTCCAAACAGCTGACATGTACACACATACATACTCTCATTTTACCTTTGGTTTCCTTCGTTTCTTCATCAATAAATCGGTGATACAGATTTCTGGCCACAGAATTCATAGACTTTTTTGGTTGATGTAGGATCTTATATTTACTAACTACTGCCTTGTTGATTTCTTTAATAACATCATTAATTTGACAATAGGTTAAGCGGGATTTCATGTACCTATAAAAAAAGAAAATGATTAACTTTTTTAAAGAATCCTCATACAAAGTTGTTTTCTTTCAAAAATATTTACATATAATAACTTTATACAGCAGCAAATCTACTAGTACCCTTTATAAAAAAATCAAATATCAACTTCTAAATAAACCAGACACATCTCAAGAGTTGAAAAATTAAACGGAGACCACAATATATTAGTGTTTGTCTTCCCTCATTATATCTGAAGCCATAAACCTCTATTCTCCACCTATAGAGTTAATATTACAATTTAAAATACATTCTCAAACTCTGATTCAGATGGACTGGTTCATGGCAATATAGAAGCTTATTTAAATATTTTCAAATGTTTGTGAGCAAGGGAAAGAAAAATTTCGGTATTAATAAATTACATAAATCACACCACGCTAGTTTTCTGCAGAAACACTTCTGTTCAGAGAGAGAAAGTAAAAAGGAGGAGGCGGCAGAGGAGGAAGGGAAGATGGAGGATGACAACCAGGATGACAACGCTGATGGAGAAGAACAGGGATGTGAAGGGACAAGGGTCCGGAAGTGGAGCTGCCAGCAGAGGAGAAAGCGGGCAGCCTCGCTCTTCATTGCTGAGCACACATGCCTTTGGAGCACAGTCTCCCAGTCCGCATCTCCCCCCTGCCCGTCCTCCCAGTCACCAGTCTCAGAATATAAATATAGGAGACCCTCAATTTTGAGTGATCTGTACATATCAAAAACAAAACTTTAATGATCTGCTTCAACTTTTCCCTCAAACAAACAGTGGATTCATTATGTTAAACTCTGTCCTTCGCCTCTATTCAAAGGGGCAGTTTTCTAATCAAAAGCTCCTTAATGTAAAATAATATATAAATATGTTTAAAGGAAAATGTTCCTACTGACCAAAACCCATTCATTTTCATTATTTCCTTCTCTTCTAAATTCATTTGTTGCTACTCATTTTTCTAATCAGAATTTCCATGAACGGTTGATGCTACAGCCCTCCACAATGCAATTCCTTTCAACCACCTGAACTGTCCCCCAGTTTCCTCAAAAGGTGTCAATGTTTTCCATTTTAATTCCGCCTCAGGGTTAACTTAAAAATAAATACATAAAAGCCCCATGCTTAGGACATATTCTTCCTTATCCTAATCTTGTAACTTCTCTCATTTGTTAAATAGCCTGTTAGTTTAAAAATGAATACTCTACCATGACTTCTCTATCTCTGAATTCAAGGAAGCATTTTCTAAAGACCCTCCTGCTCCACTGCTCCTCACAGCCACTGCTCTTCCCTTCAACACAACTGATGAGCAACAACTTAAAAAACTGAATAGCATCAAACAGAATTTTAATGACAATAAAGCTGTCAATAAAGGAAATGACTGAGTAACCCAAAACAAACAAACAAACAAACAAACAAACAAAAGATTAAAGAGAAATGCCAGCCTCATTCCTAGTCTTAGAACTCTAAAACAGCCTGGTATTTTTCAAGGGGCTAATATGCATATGGAAAGATGCTCAATATATATGTCACCAGGAAACTGAAAATTAAAACAACAAAGAGACATGATTACTCTCATTAAAACAGCTAAACTAGGAAAAACTGACAAAACTAAATGCAGGTGAGAATGTGGAGCAAAAGGAACTATCATTCTGCTGGGAATGCAAAAAGGTACAGCCACTTTGGAAGACAGTTTGACAGTTTCTTACAAAGCTAAATGTAGTTTTACCATATTATCCAGTGATCACAGGTATTTACCCAAGTGAGCTGAAAACATATTTGTACAAAAACCTGCAGATGAATATTTACAGCAGCTTTAGTCATAATCACTCCAAACTGGAAGTAACCAAAGTGTCATTCAACAAATAAATGGATAATCTGTGGTACATCCAGACAATGGAATATTAGTCAGCGATAAAAAGAGATGAGCTATCAAGCCATAATAAGCCATAATAAGACATGACTTGTCAGAAAGAAATTTCATTGTACCATCATTCATAACAATGCATTCAACCAAAATATTTAGTAAGGCCTCCTTAAATAACTTACGAGGCAGACATACAATAAAATATACAACTATTAAAATACAAGTTTTCAAAAAAGTTAATGATGGGAAAATGCTCATGATAAAAAGTAAATTTAATTTGTAGTATAACTACATTATTGTAATAACAATCAGAAACAACTTGTTATACAGGTGAAATTAAATAAAACATGAAAAGAAATACTCTATACCTTGTCTGGGTGGTAGAATTACAGATGAGTTATCTTCTGACAACAAACATTTTCTAACAACGTACATTATTTGTAATAAAAAAAGAAACAAAAAAACCCACATGTGACACTATAAAGCTGAGAAGTTAAGGAAAGCCTTGGAAATATGGAAGTTTAAAAACATGGATTTCCATAATTGGTTCCCCATTGCTGTCGTCTGTGAAGAGCAAAAAGGAGCCCTCCCTCTTGGGGAGGAATTTTGTCTTATTGACACCTGTATTCTTCTCCTCCTGTTCTGACCGAGGGCTCAGAATAGAGCACAGACTCAAAGAAGTGTGTGGCATAAGGTAACGGACAAATGGAAACCAAACAAATACAACACTCTGTTCTAATTCTCGGATCTATACAATACACTCACTTTCCTTAAAATTGCAGCAAAACTGAGGCTACTTCTAAAATGTAATTGGATAAATCCGTATCACAAAATGGCCCTGAGAGACTCAGCAATAAACGAATCCATGTCTAGATCTCTCTTTGCTAAGATTTTCACAACTAAATAAAAAACATGATTTTAACCACCTTCAACAAGACATTTCCTGCATTTTCAAAGTACAATGCAAAGCTACTCTGGAAAAGATCAATATTGGAACACAGCATATTGCAATTAATATAATCAAAGTTTATGATTTAAACAATCATGTATGTTGATTACTAAAGAGTTGAATGTTAAAATTTATCTTAAATACGTACGCAGGAACACCACTGAAGTCATCAGAAGTTATAAATGGCATTTCCTTAATATTTCTTTGTTCTTTTAGGGGCTTCTTTGTGGGTGCGGGTTCTTCAACTTTGACTGGTTCTTCAGGGTCAAGATCTGATCCACTAACACTGCACAGAAGAGATGCACAGACGTACAGGTAGTTGTCAGAATTCTGCAGCACACCAGAAAGGTGTGCACCTGAAGATCATCAGTACTGAGCACACGATTCATCTTGTTATAATTTTACAGCCAATGTTTTTTTCTATCCCCACCCCTGATGCTCATGGAGAGAATGCTGACAAACTAAGTTCCCAAATCTTTAGTAACACAATTGTTGTTTATACACCCAAACAAGGGTGCATGTAGTACATATGCTAGATTATCTTCATCGGTTATCCCACTGGCTCCTCAAAGTCATCATGTATGAAGCTGAACTTCTAAACAGCTTCTGATTTTTCTATTCTGGTCATGGAAACATCAATCATCTTATACTTCCAGTTTTTTAATTTATCCCACTGGTTGCTACCATCAGTCCCTGCCTGTTGCAGACTCATTTTAGTTGCCAGCAATGAGCACAGGTCACCCTCGGATCAGTCCTGCCCAATTTCTGCAGTGATGAGAAGCCTACTACAGCTCCCACCCCACTAGCAAATGGAGTCTAGAAAAAGGCTGTAGCTTCTAGGTTGTTTCACTGCCAGGGAGGGAACAGACCCCTGCTGCCAGTAGCCAGTTGAGCCATATGGGCTTGACGGCTCCAAAAAGGAAATGAGATACAGGAAAGAGTAGATCCAACACAAGAGCAAGGGAAGGGAATCCCAAGAAAGACAGGGAAGTGAGATCCCAAGATGAAGCTGAGTACCAGACACAGAGGGCAACCAGGCCTGACTGAGGTGGTGTGATGACAAGACGACCATGTTGTGGGTGGTCAAGATAAAGATGCCCGATGCTATGGTGCCATCATCTGTACGTGAATCCTAACATGAGACTCCATAGTGAGCCTGGCTGATTCCTACCTGGACTTACCTGTCTTAACCATGTGCTAAGGGAGCTCCCGATTTCTCCTTCAGGCCCTGCTGTGTCTTTCAGCTAAAAATAACCATTTCCACCTACAGAAATTTTCAGCTTTGACCTGCCCTGAAAGCTGAAGCTAGGCCACAGTGAGTTCAGAAGAAAATTCCTTCTATTCCTTGGCCATATTCCTGCTGGGTGTCCAATGTCCGGCCCCATAACCCTGGCAGATATCCTACAATGACCTGTGTTCCCAGCATTCATTCATGATCTTGTCCATGATTTTTCTCTTCTTGGAGAGAAACTCCAAGGCCCCCTGACACGCCAGGGACTCTGCTGAGCTTCTCTTCTCCTGGAGACCCTCAACCACCAGCAGCAACATGGCTCTTTTCCTACACAGCAAGCTTCGTGCCTTCCTTTCAGTTTTTCAGACTTACACAGTGCGTTGTTTATGGAAAAACATATGCAAGAAGTGTGACTGTTATAACTGCCAGAATGATCACCTCTTTGACGGAGGAAGAATTTGCAATAGAAGCGTCATCTTTCCTAATCTGACCTGTAGATACACTGATGTTTATCACTCTTTAACTGACACTGATAATACTTCAGTTTTCTGTTTACATGGTACATTTCAAAAGTTAAAAATCTTAAGTTAGCTTAAGTTAGTTAAAAAACTTAAGTTATAGTTTGTATACAAAATTTAATATGATACATTTCAAAAGTTAAAAAACTTTGAGTTAGCTTAAGTTAGGTAAAAAACTTAAGTTAAAAAACTTAAGTTATAGTTAGTATATAAAACTTAGTTTTACATACTTGGAGCCCCCCTTTAGAAATGTAATTTTGGTGGCAGAGGACTGGAGAAATGGGAGTGGAGAAATACTGGAAAGACAAAACACAGGAGCTCCCAAATCATAAAGGCAAAAGATGATGGGAGATCGCATTCAGAGCCCGGCACTGAGAACAGAGGGAGGGCAGGGACAGATAAAACCCGCAGAGGCAGAATGGACGACTGAGGCTACATGACAGAGCAAGACGGGGTGAAGATGCCGAGTTCCTATCTAGGTGACATGTGAGTAACAAGGAGACAGTCAGTTCAGTCTTAGACACGCCAAGCTGGAGGAGAGGACAGCTCATTCATGAGATTCCCAGCAATCAATTAAAACAGAACTAGACGCCACGTCGAGGCCCGCGATGGACGTCTAGGAGCGTCAACAGTGGTGCTGAGCAAGCATGAGCAAAACGGAGCTTTAGGAGAGAACTGTAAGTTAAAGGAGGCAGAGAAAAAGGAGGGCAGAGATGTGGGGTGACAACTAAGGAAGCACAGTGGTAGTGCAGGTAACAGAATTTCAAAAACAAACGGAGAGCAAAATAAAATCTGATAAGAAGAATCAGGACTGAAGAGGGGTTTTTTACTTCTTTGTGACCTTTAAGCAATCAGCTTCCTAAGTACGGTACTAGTAGTAGCCAAAAGCCAGGCTTGGGGGACTTCGGGGAAAAGGGCAGCACAAACATACACCCGCAGTGAACAGACAGAGATGCGACATGAGTCTGAGGGTAAAACCAGAGCTAAGTTTTTTGTTCCTTTGGCTGTTCTTAAGATGGGAAGCTCGTTAAGCTTATGCACCCTAAGGCCGTGGTTCTCAAGGGTCAGGGAGACTCTGCTCCCCATGGCCCCCAAAAGACAATGGCAATATCTGGAGACATTTTTCATTGTCACAACAGGGCACAGGAGTGGGTGCAGGAGGGGAACAGAGGTGCTACTGATACTCAGTTGGTAGAGATCAGGGATGCTACTAAACATCCTATTCTCACAAAAAAGAATTATCTGACCTAAAAGGTCCATAGAGTCAAGGTTGACAAACTCTGCTCTAAGGGGAAGTAATGAGAAAAAGTAGAAAAAGAGAGCCTAGAGGAGACTCACCCTTAGGAAAGAGGGGGGAACATTTTCCTCAGAGACAGCAGGATAAAAAAACTGGTGAGCATGGAGGAAAGATGATTTCTAGTGTAAGTGACCAAAAAAACTGGATAATCACTAACAAAACTGCAAGTATATGAAAAAGCAAAAAGATGTGAAGTGTTTAATAGTTTTATAAATCCAGATAGTAAGAATAATTATAAATACACTTACAAGTTCTGGGTTACTGTTACTGGGGGCAAATGGGGAGGAATGTTCTCTTTGAGATGTTCCACATCTTTATAATCTTCTTCAAGAGATTCACAGAGTTCCTAAAATTAAAAAAAAAAAAGGTCACAAATAAGCATCTGCCCCGCCTGTGTGTTTTAAGATGTTATAAACAGCACAAAAGACTGTGAATCAGAATCACAATGGTTGTGAGTGTTCAGAAAGCAGAAAGGGTGAAAAGCACTGAAAGCAGCAATATTCAAAAAAAAAAAAAGAGCCCTCTGGTTCCTAGAGCTGTTTTTGGATGGCGATATATTCTTTTTCTCCATTGGATTGTTTCAGAGAACAAGTGTTAGAATCCCATTACAACAAGCAGGGCTGACATTTAAGTCTTTTAAAATCCTTTAACCTTGGGAAGCAATTAAAAAGTATATGGAGGATCTGTGTTTATCATTCTGGTAAAGTGCTTTTGTTGACTTAGCAAATGTTCCCCAGTGTTGTCTGTCTAACACCACCAGGGTATAATGTATTCCGGAAATGCAAAGACACAAGGACAAGATGCTGCTTGGAAAGGCTTTGGTTGCTGACATGCATATATTCCTGCCTAATGAAAATTCCTACTTGACCATAAGTGCTTTGGTTTCGTGTTGTCTTTAACTTTACCTAGAACTTGAGGCTATAAATTCATGCAAATTTAATTTTAAAAAATATGAAATAAATATAAATGTTAAAAAAATAACCTTCAATTCTGAGTTGAACATTCTCTAAACCCACACCTAACCCTGGGCATTCTTGGGCAGGTTAGAAGTGAAACCAATATTGGTCTCTGTTTTGAGTTTATATGACATCTTTCATTTAAAGAGCTGAATGATGTTCAGAGATATTAATTTGATTTCAGCTAATAGTAGGATAGGCATAATCATGCACAGTCCTACAGCTGGAAAATCTTTACAGACATTAAGGAGTATAAGGCTGAAAGGGACCACAGAGGCCACCTTGTCCCACTGAACACATCAATGGCTCTAACAGCATAAGGTAATTATGGTACAGAGCGAGTACTTTCCCATCAGGAAGTACACAAGCACTTTTATTGGCTGAAGCCAACTAGAAGGCTTATTTAGAACAAAATGTGTGTGTGAATGAGGCTCAAATTTTTCTTTACTTGAGAATCCTTATATTACATTTTATAGAAATAGGGAAATGCAGAATAGAAGAGACATAGTTCAGTATAACCTATAATTTTCCAAGTGAGGACACTGAGACCCCAAGAGTAAAAACGGCCTTCTCAGGGTGACAGGGGTGCCATAGGCAGCCAGGGTGAGAATCCACATCTCCCCACCCCCAGAGCAGTCGTTCCTTCCCCACCCCTCTCCCAGGATATCACATGCTTAAATTAAATCTATCAGGACTTAGGAAATCGTCCTTCTTAGTATAGTTCAATTCTACTGGCTACCAGCATAGAGTAAGAAATAACTGTGGAACTCTGAAGTCCTTTATACCAGGAAAATTAAATGCAAATGGAATTCTCTATCATTAATAATAACTTAACAAAGCTGAGAACATTATAAACTTAAAGTATCTTTAAGAACTCCCAGGTGATTAGGGAGTTTGTATCTATTACCCTTTTATTTTGTTTCTGCACTAGGAAGACATTACCTTGAGTGAATTGCTGGTTTGTTCTTGATACTCAATTTCTGATTCCAGTTTATTTAGAAGTTCATTTACTACAATGATCTCATCTCCTATTTTATTTAATATAGTCTTCAAGGTAGGTTCTTGACCTATTAAGAAACAAAAATAAAAATGGAAGTATACGGAAAAGCAGTAACAGACATGTACCCAACTGAACTCTTGGAACAGAGCTTTACTTTAGAGAGACACACTGAGGGTGGAGAAAGAACTACTGTTTCAGCCCCTAGGGTAATTGTCTCCATGGATAACTTTTTTGTTGATGTTGTTAACGGAGGTACTGGGGATTGAACCCAGAACCTTGTGCACGCTAAGCATGCACTCTACCACGGAGCTATACCCTCCCGCCGCCATGGATGATCTTCAGAACTCATTTCTAAGTAGTATGAAAGAAAAGGGAGGGAGAGGTGAGTACAAAGTGTCCCCTGAATCTTTTGTTTCTGGCAAATTTTTCCACCACAATAAAACACCTGGAAATGCTAGATAAAATACACCCCCTTGTACAGGCATAGCTGGGCTCTCAGGAGAATAAGGAAAATCTCCAAAGGCTCCAACATGAAGCAAGAACCACGGACCAGGCAGCATGTGTGCGCTGACGCTGCAGGAGCCCTAATCTGGGGGGTGGGGGGCGGGGGTGCAGGGGAAGGCGGTGGGGGGGGAGGCTGTCTCAGCAGCTTAATGTGTCTGCTTTTAATGGGAATAAGAACCAAGGCTTTGGGACTCCAAAGCACAGGATGCTGGAAGTGAGAACCTCAAATAAGGCCAGGACCCCTCTTCACAGGCTATATCTTCAGTGAACGTGCAAACCTGAAAAATTCCAATCACTGGCCAGGGAGATAAGTTTATACTCTGCACCGGCCCTCAAGTGTGTCGGGGAGGTGGGGGGAGTAGCATGCTCTCAGACTCCCAGCCCCACCTCCCAGACCCTCTCTCTGGCTTCATAGGTACGAGTATGGGAAAATCAGTGTCACCTCCTCCCTAGAAATAAAAGTAGCAGTAGTAAAAAAGAGATTTTTTTTTTTAACTTCAGCCCCCCACAGGGAGCATCCTCACTGGAAAGCTGGTGGACCGTGTGGAGGCATCTCTGACTAAACACTAGCTGACCCCCAGGCCAGCTACTCCTGAAGTTTAGCCACCCTTCCTAGGTCAAAATAAAAAAATTTTAAGGGCAGATCAAAGCACAAAAGAAAAACTATCCTCATAATCAAATCTTTCCCTCTTCACTTCTAGCAACCAATGAAATACATACAAGTAAAAATATGATTTGACCACATCTGTTGATTATGGACACAGCAGAGGGAGATGGCTAGAGGTTCCAGGTCTGAAGTCAGAGACTCCAGTACCTACCCTCAGAGGGTTACTGAGAAGATAAGTGAAAAATATATGACAGGTTTAGCACTGTGCCTGGAACCTAGTAAAGCACAACTATTATTCATCTAATCTAATAGAGCAAAGCTAACTGCATTTAACAGTAGGTTCATTACAACCAAAACAAATTAATAAGTAAATGAGAGTAATGATGTCTCTACTGAGATTTAACTTCACGGGGTGAAACAACTATTTGGATACACTGGTATCACAAACAACTTTCAGTCACCTAAATTGTAAGGCCTTGTTTACTGGTTTGTAATAAAATAATCAACTAAACAATTTCACTGCTTTTGAAAGCAGTGATCTAGGCAATTACAGCAGCCAAAGCGCTGAACAGATTCCTGGGCTTCCTTAAATAAGCTATGGAGACAAATTATTCTCCCCACGCACAAATGATGATTACCCAGCATGCAGTAATCTAATCAGACTGCTCCAGCCAGGCCCCATGCTTTGATGGGGTCATTTGAATACAAGGTTTGATAGTTTTATAGATCTCTAAATTATCTCCATTTATCCAATAGTAATCATGTCCTCAAAATGAGAATCTAAACAAGGCTACTTATTAAAAATCTAGATGTCCTTTACAGATTATTCAATAAAAGTGGCACAGAAGTAGACAAAGACTAGACTGGGAAACAGGACAAGAAAACTATAGCCCCAGCAGACTACCCATGAGCTGGGGGTGACCTGGGCAGGTCATCTGACTTCTGAGTTTCCTCTTGAGTGAGATGAGGGGGCTGAGAAAATACCCCCATAGTCCCTTCAGCTTTAACTTTCTACAGAATACGTCAGCCGCAAACTGTAAAACGGACGAGGCTCTTTAAGAGTGGTTCTCAACCAAAGACAGAGCATCCAAGTCTCAGGAGGACTTGTATAATTCCAAAGGACATTCCAACATTATAATTTCATATTTGAATTTTTTTAAATTATCAATTCATAATGCAAACTACAAGTTCAAAAGGCTCTTTCCAGCAGATGGAATTCCACCTATCAATAAATCTTTCACTCTCCTAGGCAGGGCTGGGGAGCACAACATTTTTGTAAACAATATTTTTCCAGACTTTACAAGGATCCCCTATTTCTTTGCACTTCCATTGTTTCACCTGCTTTCAACACTTCAAAACATTTTCAAAGATGGTTACAACCTCCAAGTTTCTGGATGTTGAAAAAACTGATTTCATTTTCAATTAGTTGTTTCCTAGTGATATATAGTGATAAGCTTCCTCCAAAGCAGGTTGTAAAACAGATCATGAGTTAATTCTACCTCTACAGGTCTTTTGCACTTCTGGTTGTTTGTCTTTTAGTATCTCTATTTAGCACTAGAACTACACAACCTTCAAATCTTACTATTCTGCCTTGTGTGTCTCAGAAAAACATGAGTAAATAAAGCTAATTAATAGCTGGTTCAACGTAAGTTCATTTTAGTATCCTTTGCAATATTCAAAATACGGATACTGGAGTGTTCTAAAAATCACTATTTGAAACTTAAAATTATCTTTCTAAGATACATTCACTTAACCAGGCATAAGATATCATTCAAAGTGGAACAATAATCAAAATGCATTTTGTATGTACAAAGTCAGTGGAATCTGTTTTACTTACCACAATTTCTTAATGACAGAGTTTTTTTAATATTGCCAATCTTTTCATTAATATGAGAGCATAGTTGTTCCAGATCTGAGGAGGCCATCCTTTAAGCCTCTGAAGAAAAAAATATAAACACATTCACAAAAAAAGAAAAGACAAATTTCTGTTCACTTTCAAAATCTAAGAATGGAAAATACCCAGTAAGTCATATCTCCTTTAAGAAAAGTACAAAAACTCAAGAGCAATTTCTTTCAATTCTACAAAATTCAGTTTCTAACCAGAGTCCACTACTGACTTGTTTTAGGCCTTTCTGTAATTAATGTATCCCAAACCAGGATACAGGGGATAAGCCTGCGTCATTAACTTAAGGATTTGGGGGTGGGGGGATGTACATTTTATATATAAAGACAATATTGGTATTTTCTTAAAAAACCCGAAAGACATAAGGATTTCGAGGAAAATCACAGTAAGTTCAAAGAAATGGATCCAGATAGGCATTTCTCCTTTGCTTGGGGGTGGGGGGCAGGTTTTATTATTTGGGGTCGGTAAGGAGGCGGAAGTAGGGGAAGGAAAGAAATTAAACTACTGTTTACTCCGATAAGGTGAGAAGGTCTAAAGCATCCACTCCAGCTAACCCAGCGAAGCACTGTCCAGCCCTGCTCCTCCGCCCCACCCGGCGGCTCCGCGCCCCCCACCTCGACCAAGCTATGCCTTCCGGCCGCTTCCGAAGGCGGAATCCTGGACACTAGACTCCAACCTGCGCGGGTCCGGGAGCAAACGGCCCAGTGGCTGGGGTCGCGAAGCGTGGAGACCCCTTCCAGTCGCGGCGGGAAGCCCAGGATCGCGAGACCCGACTCCGGGACTGAAATTCAAACTGCCCGCGCGGACTCCATTCCGCGCAAGCGCACATCAGCGCTCCCGGAATGCCTTTCCTCTCCCGCACGCGTTTTTCCGGGCCCGCAGTTGGGCGGGGCAGGGGGCGGGGCCTGCGAGGGGAAAAGGCGGGGCTGTGTCGACTTTGTGCAGATGGCTACCGCGAGGCGTGCCTTTCCTACTCCGCGCCTTAAAGGCCGCTCAGCGGGTCGAGCGCTCCAGGGTTCGAATCGCTAGCTGAAACGGTGGGTCTCTAAATTAGCTGCTCACTGGAATCACCGGGGCAGCTTTTACAAATTCCAGTTCCTAAAGTGTACCCCAAATCGATGAATTCAGACACTCTGGAAGTGAGGTACAAACTTTAATATTTTTTAAAACACCGCATCTCATTCCAAAAAGCGGCCGAATTCCTGAGCCATAAAGTAGAGAGGCCCTGTCTTCGTGGAGTTTACAGTCTCTGTACGCTCAAATGCAAATTTAAAATGAGAAAAACAAAAGTTTAACTATCCCTGTTGAGAAAAACAAAAAGAGGGGGAAATCATCCCAGGGTTGGTTTTGCAGTCCCACCGTCATCAAGGATTCACGTTCCTTCCATCCTTCGGCGCCACCGTCCATGGCATCCTGCATTCTGGCCTTAAGGTTGCCCGTGGTGCAAGATAACTCTGCCAGTTCCTTTCTCAGTTCTGTGAGAAAGAGGCAAGGGTAACAGGCTCACCTACTAGCTGAGCCAGCCCCTTTAAAGAGTTTTCCTGGAAGCCACACCTAACGGCTTATATGTGCTTTCCCCTGGTCACGCACATCTGCAAGGGAAATTGTGGGGGTGGAGCATTAGAAATCTTTTTGACTTGGATAATGACACTGCATCCTTAACAATATAGGGCTTCTCTTTGTAAGGAGGAAAGAGAACATTCTGGGTCGGTGAATAGCTATCTTGGCTATTTCTACTCATTACTTTAAAAAAATCTTTTATTATGGAAATTTTCAAACATATAAAGTTAGAATAGTACAGTGAACCTCATGTTCAACCCATCATCCATCTTCAACCACAATTAATTTACTGCAAATGTGTTATCTATACGCCCTCTCCTCCCACCCCTTGCCTACTGGAATATTTTGAAGCAAACCTCAAACATTATGTCTTTTCATCCAAAAATATTTCCATATTTTATCTCCTAAAGATAGAAACTCTTTAAAAAATTACCATGTTGGTATTATCACACATAAATATTTTAACAATTTTTCCTGAGTAACAAATATCTAGTCAATGTTCAACCTCCCCTGAAATTGTGTCATGAAGTGTTTATTTTTAAAACTGTTGATTTGTTTGAATTAGAATGCAAACAAGATTTACACATTGTTATTTGATTGATGCATTTCTTAAATCTCTTTTAATCTCTACAAACTTACTTTAATTAATTTATATTTTTTAGGGGGGTAATTAGTTTCATTGATTTACTTATTTTTAATGGCAGTACTGGGGATTAAACCCAGGACCTCGTATATGCTAAGCACACACTCTGCCACTGAGCTATACCCTCCCTCAACACTTACTTATTTAGAGCTAATTCCTTAACAGGAACAAAGCTTTTCATTGTAGGACTAAATGTAAGGCTTTAAATGTCAATATTTTATGAAAAATAACATAATAACTGAAATTCACCCTGCAGCATCAAGGACAAACATCATCAGATTATTATCCATGAGAAAATAAACAGGAAGAAGAACACATAAAGGCGCTGAATACAAGAGGAGAGGGGGAAATGTGGAAAAATATAGAAATGAGCAATTGAATCACGCTGCCTGCTTATTTTTCTGGGACTGATTTCTTTGGCAGGACTCCTTCAATTGCAATGATAGAAACTCGATCCAAACTGACTAAGCAAAAAAAAAAAAAAAAAGACTTTATTTGGCTTATAAAACTGTAAAGTGTGTGTATGTGTGTTCAGTTACAGCTGAACCCAGTTACTCAAACATATTATCAGGAAGGCATCTCCATCTCTCAGTTACTTGTGCCTCTGTGTTGGTTCCATTCTCAGGCGGGCTTTTCCTTCTGGTATCTCAGACTTATACCCTTGTAGGTTAGAGTTCTCCATTTCCTAAGAGTTCTAGCAAAAGTCCCAGGATTGCACCTCATCAGCCTGACTTGGGTCATCTGCTCACTCCTGAATCAATCAGCCTTTTTGGATGGGGTGAAATGGCCTGATTCACTAGACAGCCAGGAGCTGGAAACCAGGACAGCCCTACCCTACACAAAGCATGAAGTCTGAGCGTAGGACAGAGGTGGTTTCTTAAGGAAAATCTAGCTGCTTTTATGAGACGGTGGGGACAGGGAGATGTAAAAACAAAACAAACACAAAAACCTATCTTCTTAAGGGTTAAGACCTTCTGAAAGTTCTTTTCTTTAAGAAAAACTTAGCAGTAAAAAAGGAAAACTCGGTTAGAATGCATTTATTCTCCTGGTGCCTTGATCTTTGACTTCTCAGTCTCCAGAACTGTGAGGAATAAATTTCTGTTGTTTATAACCTAGTTGAAGGTATTCTATTACAGCAGCTCAAATAAGGCAGAAGTGTTTTCTCTTCCATTTTTTGGAAGCGTTGGAGAATAATTAGCATTAATTCTTTTTTAAAATGTGGTAAAATTCACCACTGAAACCATCTGATCATGGACTTTTCTTTGTTGGGAGATTTTTTTATAAGAATCTTCAGCCTGGGAAATGTGTTTCTCTGTGTGGTAAAATACACCTAACATAAAAGTTACCATTTTAACTGTTTTTAAGTGTACAGTTCAGTGGCATCAAGTACATTCACATTCTTCTGTGACCATTATCACTATCCATATCCAGAACTTTTTCATCTTCCCAGCCTGAAGCTGTATCAATAATCCCCCATTCCCCTCTTCCTCAACTGCTGGCAACCTCTTAGGAGATTTTTGATTATTCATTCCACTTCTTCAGTTATATAGGTCTTTTTAGATTTTCTATTTCTTATTAAGACAGTTTTGGTAATTTTTATGTTTCTAAATATTCGTCCATCTCATTTACGTTATCTAATTTGTTGGTGTTCAGTGGTTCATAGTACTCTTTCACAATCCTTTTTCTTTCTACAAGATTAGAAGCTCTCAACTTTCATTTCTAATTTAGTTATCTGTGTTCTCTCTCTCTCTCTCTCAGTTCTGTCAATTTTGTTGATCTTTTCTAAAAACTTTTATTTTTGTTGATTTTCTGTATTATTTTTCTATTTTTTATGTCATTATTTCCACTGTAATCTTGATGATATCCTTCCTTCTGCTAACTTTGGGTTTAGTTTGCTCTTCCTTTTATAGTACATTAAAGCATAAAGGTAAGTTTTTGATTTGAGATCTTTTTTTTAATGTGGGTGTTTATAGCTATAAATTTTTCTCTGAGGACTACTTTTGTTGCTGTAAGTTTTTGTATGTTGTGTTTTTATTGTCACCTTACTTAAGGAGGAACAAGGATAAGCATTCAATTGGACTTCTCTTCAGAAACTGTGCAAGCAAGAAGAGAGTGGAGTGAAATATTTAAAGTGTTAAAAGAACAAAAATCACCAATCTAGAATTTTGTATTTAGTGAAATTGTAGTTCAATGTGAAGGAGAAATGAAGACTTTCTCAGATGAGCAAAAGTTGAGGTAATTTGTTGCCAGGAGACTTTTCTTGCAAGAAATGATAAAAGAAGTTCTTCAGAGAGAAAAAGGGAAAGATATAGGGTAGAAATTAGAAAAGGTATAAATGAGGGTAAAATAAAATCTTCTATTTTTCTTATTGAAGTATAGTTGACTTACAATGTTGTGTGAGTATTTTTCTTATTCTTAATTGACCTAACAGATAACAGTTTGTTCAAAATAATAATAATAGCAACAATATACTTGGTAATTATAGCTTCTTGATAAGTGAAATGAATAATAGCAATGTTATAAAGAATGGGGAAGAATTAGGAATATTTTGTTATTATAATGTACTTGGTACTACCCATGAAGTAGTAACGTGTTATGAGAAAGTAACTTGTATTAGTTGTAAATGTATATTGCAAACTCTAGAGCAACCACTAGAAGTTTTTTAAAAAGATGTATAATTGATATGTTAACAGAGAGAAAATATGGTCATAGAAAATTCTCAGTTAAAACCAGAGACAGCAGAAAAAGAGTGGAAGAAAAAAAGATGCAGGTCAACAATACAAAACAGTAACAAATACAGTGGATATTAGTCCAACTATATCAATAATCACTGTAAATGTCAATAATCTAAACATGCCAATTAAAAGACATTGTTAGAATAAGTGGAAAATCAAGATCCAGTTATATGTGTCTATAAAAAAACCCACATTAAGTGTAAGAAAATAGATTAAAGTAAAGGAATGAGAGAGGGAGAGTATAGCTCAAGTAGTAGAGCACATGCTTAGCATGCACAAGGTCCTGGGTTCAATCCCTAGTACCTCCACTAAGATAAATAAATACATAAATAAATAAATAAAATAATCCCCCCCCCAAAAATATGCTCATAGACCACAATAAAATTAAAGTAGAACTCACTAACAGAAAGATAGCTGGAAAATCCCCAAATAATTGGAGATTAAACATCACATTTCTACATAACACGTGCCAAAGAAGTCACAAAAGAAAGTAAAAGTATTTTTGAACAAAAATGCATAAATCAAAATTCTCAATTGAGTAAAACATATTGGAGAAAACGATTTATAAAAAGTATTATCTACATTGAGAATTTTTCTTTGTGATTTATACCAATGCTCAATAAGTAGAGGAACTCGTGGAATGAAAGATTTCCAGTATTATCAGAAAAATAATAAAAATCCATTGAGTCCTAACTCATATTTGTCAATGGAGGGTGGCAGCTTTTTAGACATGAAAAGAAAGTTTTCAGTATTGCTTTAGAGGTGAACATGTAACGCATACAGTATCTATGTGTGAAAAGACGTAAATGAACAGAAACAAACTGACATGAGAGAGGGTGAGGAGGAGACAGGACCATAGTGAGAAGGGAGCTGGGGACCAGAGGGGAAGAGATTTGCTAACTTCACAGAAAGTAGTAACAAAGAAGAGCCTGGGGGTATGTGGGGTGTCCCAGAGGTTGCCTAGCAATGAGAGGAGCGAGAAAAGAGAGGCTGGTGGAGTCTCCATCCATCAACAGGACATTTTCAAACATAATTTCACCAGGTATTAGGAGAGAGTGAACTTGAAGGAAACAGTCAAGAAAACACAAGAGTTTTTAAGTAAAATACAGGTCGTCATACTTGATCAACCTAATTCCATAGGGATGGCCAATTTTTCAGCCAGATCTTCTGGCTTCCTTCCATCTCTACCTCCCAGTCTGCCATATACAGTGAATTAAATCTCACCCAATTATGAGAGAGAAGATTGCAGGGCCCTTTGTCTCCTTCCAGGTCAGGAGGAGATCAGATTCCCACATTTCTCCTCCAGAGCCATCACACATTCTCCCCATTTCGAGACAGAGAAACCACCTAAAGTGAGATTGTGGAGTGCCTCTGGGTGCCAGGTATACACTCAATGACTAAACTGCACATTTATCATTAAGCACACCTGCTTGTCCTCCATGGTCATTGGATGAAGTCCTTCAGATCTGCAATTCTTATTTTTATGGATTTATACAAGGAGAAAAGGCTTTCTGTGATGTTTCTTGGATTGCTCACAGTGATGGTTAATCTCGTGTAGCAGGGCTTGGATGGTGGAGCCAGATTCCTTCTCTCCTCATCCTCAAGGTCCACAGGACAGTGTGGACTATGAGGAATACTGCAGCCAGAGGATTCCCCAGAAAACGGCTGCTCCAGGTGGTCTCAGGCGACCTGACTGAGGAGACTGATGACACTGGGAACGAGCAGGGCTTTCTCAGTTTTATGGTCCATTGTGTCATGGTCCCCTGAGGCCCTCGATGCCCTTCCTGGCTTCTGGGAGGTCAACCCCATTTCCACCTGGGAACAAGAGAACCAAAGTGGAAATCACCAGGAATGGGCAAAAACTACACTCTGGTGGTGGCAAGTGTTAGCTAGGCAGCAGTAGGGAAAGGATAGGGTTAAGCCAAAGTGTGCTTTGTTTTCCAGAAACTAACCATTAAATTGCAGAAAGTTCCTTCCAGACACCGGATGTTCTGAAAATGTTACACACAGTGCATTCCAGCCAACAAGATACCACAGTGAAAACAAGTAACCAAGCACCTACTTGCTTGCAGTTTGGGGCAACCTAGAGTAACCTTTGCCTCATTATAATGATCATGCGTATCACCAGGTTTAAAACTCCCCCAGTCCAGCCATTCAGGGAGACAGCGCTTTGAGAGCTATCTCCTTTTCTCCTTACTTGTCACAAGTAATAAGTGCTTCTGCTTTAATGAAAAATTCTTGGTGTGTTCATTGGCTAAGCACCCTAAGGGACAGACCCATTGCATCCGGTCACACAGGGTCAGTGGAAGTCTTGGTGAAGCTGGTTGTCCTCCATTTCAAAATCTACTTTGGTCCAGCCATTCTCACCAGAGATGGTCAGGTCATCATCATTTGTGGCCTTCCATCCTTGCTCTGGACTAATTCTGAGGGATGGAAGTGCTATTGTAAAGGCCCAGAGGCTGAAAAGTGTTAGGCCTGGCTAAGGAACTGCTCGGAGGAATGACAGCTGGAAAGAGTGGTGGGATGTACCAATACAAATAATTTTTTCCAATTTACACTAAGGAATAGAAGAGTGTCTTATTTGAGCCACACTGAGGACTGGCCAGGGAGTGCAGCCTTCACCAAGGAAGAAAGCACTCCAGAGCATAACTTTCAGCACAGTTTTTGTCCTTGTTAGAACAAAGAACAGGCATTAAACATGACAAGGTTTCAACAGAGATGTATAGTTACAAATTAGCACGGACACATTGAGTGAGCATGACCTTGGCAGGGTTATGCTCACTCTGGGACAGGAACCTTATCTTCCAAGGAGTACTAGCAATGGTGTCAGAGGAAGAAAGGCATTTCTCCCTATTGTAAAAGTGGACATTCTTTACTGTAATGGTTAAAGCAGATTTATGTTTGACAGGTCATAAGTCAGGCTGTTTTGTTCATGTAAAATTCAGAACAAATCACGTATCAGCCAGAAGGGCTTTCCCAGTCCCTAATATGTGAAAATTTCTCCCACCAGAGGTGATGTGGGAGATGTGTTAGCTGATAGTGAGACCCCTAAATTAGGAGGCCCACCAAAGTGTGGGTCCTTGCCTGCTGGCTGGAAAGAATTCATAGCTGAGGCAGAGGAATAGAGCAAAAATGGATTTTATTTCTCAAAAGAGGAAAGGAAGGAAAGTGCTCAAGCAAGGAGAAGGAAAGAAAACCACTGGAGTGAAGAAAAGGGAGCTTTTCTTTTAAAAGGGGAGCTGTCAGCCAAGACGGCTGGTAGACACAGCTTCGGCCTGGGTCGGGCCATGTGGACCTTTAAGGGAGGCTTCTGCCATCATGTCCTCCTTCCGGGCATTATGGAACCAATCAGTTCTTGTTTGAGTTTTTCAGCCTTTGTATGGGCTTTTCCAATTGGTGTCATGGCACTCGTCAATTGTCATGGTGAGACAGGAGGGAAGGGGACTGGGCACAGCCATTCAAGGAATGACACAGCAATGAACACCGAAATGGCGGAAAATTCAACTCCCAGTAGGCCTTGAGGCTCAAGATGGCGGGAGATTTGACTTCTAGTAGCTCTTGAGCTCCATTATAAGCTCATTGTAATATATTACCATGGTAAATGACACTCCCACAGGCGCCATGACAGTTTCAAAGCTAACTATAAAAGGTCAAAGAGTGGGCAGTGGCCAAATTCCTGGAATTCCTGGCCCCTTCCCCAGGGTAGTTGAAATAGTCCTCCTGCTTGTTGACATATGAAGCTACCAAGCCCATAAAAACTGGCAACACTGCCCCTCACAGCCTCTCTCTTTCCCTAATCTTCAGAGATGGCCTGCACTCTTGTCTATGGAATGTGTATCTATTTTTACTTTAACCTGAGCACCCGACCCCTACACCTCATGGCCTTTCTCTTGCCCTCTGAAACAGCCTACACTTGATGTAATATGTATCAGTCTCAATAAATCTACCTTTACTCAACTATGGCTCGCTCTTGAATTCTTTCCTGCACAAAGCCAAAGACCCACACTTGGCAGGGCATATCCAAGGGACTCAACCAAGACCTGGAACACACCACTCCTCACACTCCACATCCGTTTTTCCTGTATCAGTGGCATTGGTGTGTGTGTCATTTAGCATACTAATACATTATAATGATTGTATAAGTCTCAAGGTCCACTGGAAGGCAGATCCTCCACCATCTTGGCCTCACTGGGGTCTACGTAGTTCTTGTTTCTTCTCTGCAGCTGCCTCCTGAGACTTAGACTTCTAAGAGTTAATCAGTTTCTGTTTGAGGGAGGGGCAGGGGGAAGATCCTGGGGCCAACAGCCTTGGTAACAAAAAGGAAAGGTGCTTTTAACCAGAATGCCTGCAATCTAGTGAACCCAGCATCCCCATCCCCCTCCCCAAAACCTCCAAAAATTCTGTTCAGTCATTAAAGTTTTAAAGGGAATTAAAGGAATAACCTCAGTTAATCATTGAGATAGGTGGTCAGAGTCGTTTCCACCCTCCAATGCCTACAGGTTTGTCCTAATCAATTGCTTTACCCTGCTCTCCTAAGACTTAGAGAAGCCAAGGAGACTTCCGCTTTTCTGTAAATAAAAAGCAGGGGTTGGGGTGGGGTTGGGGGGCGGTCCCTCCAGGGTCCTGCTTCCTCCCAGGCATAACGGAGACTGGTTTCCTTCCCAGTATATGGCACACAGTATGCAGGTACCCATTAGTACATGTGGTAGGTAAAAGTGACTGAATGAAAGAATGAGTGTTATTCTATCCAAGTAGTGTTTCCAAGGTGGGCCCCTTTCCCTGTGAACCTCCAGGCAGTACCAGCTGCTGGCGCAGGGAATCCATCACCAAGATGGCGGCGCCCTCGAGGAAGCGGATTAGGACGGAGCCATGCGTTGCCTGTGAATTTACAGACTCGGCCATCTTACGGAATCGGATTCCAAGATGGCGGCGTCCACATGGAAGTCGCGCAGCAGGCGCGACCATATTGCCTAAACGTTTAGGCCGTACAAGCAGTCGCTGTACGGACTCGACCGACAAGGTGGCGGCGCCGTCAGGAAAGCAGAGAGATAGGTGCGGCCATGTTTCCTGAGAACGTACTGGACTCCGCCTCCATACGGGCTCTGTAGTTAAGATGGCAGGGCCTGAGAAACAGTCGGGACCCCTAGGCGGGCAACCTACTTGTTTGTTTCGGAGCCCACGCACTGGGCCTGCGCAGTAGGAGCACGGTGCCTGGGAGGCGCGGCGAAAACCGGAAGTGCTTGCAGGCGTCTCTGCAACGGCCGCGGACGCCGCCGAGTGGTCTGTGCCGGTTCGCGGGTCGCTGGCGGGGTTTGTGTGGGGGTGCGCCGGGAGCGGAGAGATGGTGAGTAAGAGGTCCCAGGATGGGGTCGGCGGCAGAAGTGAGTGGGTAGGGCTGGAAATGGTGGGGTCCATCGGCAGACGCAGGGAGTCTGTGGTGACTCGTAGCGAGAGTCCGTGGGCAGCATGGGGCTGGGGGCCTGTGGTGAGCCTTAACTGGAATCTGCGTGTAGAATGATGGGGGTCTGATTGTCAGATATTTTCACTCCTGTGTGAACCACTTGGGAGTTCTGTGATGAGCCATTACGGGGGTCCGTAATGGAAGTTTAGTGGGGATCCCTGACAGTAGTTCCGTGGGGGTCCGGACGCGGGATTCTTTGTGCAGAGAGGTAAGGGCTTTGCAAAGAGTTGTGCTAGGCAGTCTGTAGTGAGCCGTGATGAGTCTGTATCAGGGGACCCAGGGGGGCGGGGCTGTCTGCGAGGTTAATAACGGGGGAATCTGTGGGGAGCTGTGGTGGGAAGTCTGGAATAAATCAGGTGGTGTCTGTGAGAACCCGTGACAGGGGTCTGTGAGGAGCCATGACGGGGGCCAAGTGTGAAGAGTGGTAGGGTGTTTGTAAAGAGCCATTATGAGTGGGTGAATAGAATGATGAGGTGTCAGTGGGATAAGGGATTGGAAGGTCTGGGACAGAGTGACAGGGGTTTATAAGCAGAGTAATGGGGTGTCAGGTGTAAGTGATGGTGGGTGGTCTGTGGGGAGATTTCTGAGGAGCCACGAGGGGAAGGAAGTCTGTTGGCAGAGTGTTTGGGTCTATGGTGAGCTGCGATGGAGCTGTACTGGAGAGATGAGGTGCTGTGATGGGGGCTCTCTAAGGAGGCATAATGGGGGGATCCCACAGGAGGGGGATGCTTCAGACCCAGAGCCTCCAGATGCTGGGGAGGACAGCAAGTCAGAGAACGGGGAGAATGCGCCCATCTACTGCATCTGCCGCAAACCAGACATCAACTGCTTCATGATGTGAGCCGGGGAGAGGTGGGCGGGACTGACACCTGTCAAGATTGGGTGAGGCCAGTGGGTCTGGCCCCTCACATCTCCATCACTCGCCCTGTCCTCTGCAGCGGGTGTGACAACTGCAATGAGTGGTTTCATGGGGACTGCATCCGGATCACTGAGAAGATGGCCAAGGCCATCCGGGAGTGGTACTGTCGGGAGTGCCGAGGTGAGGGGGTGGACTGGACAGAGCAGGCAGGTGGGGCTTCGAGGGAGGAGTGGGAGCCTTAATGGGAGGGTTGGTCACGGGGAGTAGTGAACTGTGTCTGTGGACAGAGTGGTTGTTGGTCTATGGTGAACTGGAGTGGAGGCTCCACTGTGAGCCATGATAGAAGATCCCACTGGAACAGGTAGCTCTGTCTTGGAGGAAGGAGACAGAGCAGGTGGATGGGACAGGGAAGGAGACAAGAGGAAGAAAGAGTTCTGGGACCATCCAAATCCCCCACTGCCAACCCACACTGGCTCTACCCTCTGCTCCACAGAGAAAGACCCCAAGCTGGAGATCCGCTATCGGCACAAGAAGTCACGGGAGCGAGACAGCAATGAGCGAGACAGCAGTGAGCCCCGGGATGAGGGTGGAGGGCGCAAGAGGCCTGCCCCGGATCCGGACCTGCAGCGCCGGGCAGGGTCAGGGACAGGGGTTGGGGCCCTGCTTGCTCGGGGCTCTGCTTCGCCCCACAAATCCTCTCCACAGCCCTTGGTGGCCACGCCCAGCCAGGTGAGGAGCTGTGATGGCTGGGATGGGTGAGGTGATCCTGCATTGGGCCCTGCTAGGGTTCCTGATTTCTGTTCTGGGCGCTTCCCCTTAGCATCACCAGCAGCAACAGCAGCAACAGCAGCAGCAGATCAAAAGGTCAGCCCGCATGTGTGGCGAGTGTGAGGCCTGCCGGCGCACTGAGGACTGTGGCCACTGTGACTTCTGTCGGGACATGAAAAAGTTTGGGGGCCCCAACAAGATCCGGCAGAAGTGCCGGCTGCGTCAGTGCCAGCTTCGGGCCCGGGTGAGCATGGGCAGAGCTGGGCCGGGTCAGGTCGGGGGGCTAGTGTGTCCAGGAAGAGCTGATTGAGGCGTGGGTGGGCTGGGTGGGGAGGGGCCTAACTGCATACAGACAGGTGGGAAGGAGCCTGGCCTGTCCAGAGGAACAGGGCATGACCAGATGTGCTGGGCTAGCAGGGGAGCCCCCCAGCCTCAGGTGGGCAGGCATGTGAGGGCCGAGAGGCAGGGCTGAGGATGTCTTGGTGATGAGGTGTGTGGAGGGCAGATGTGTCTGGGAGGCGAGGCAGGGCTAGTTGGTGGTGTCAGGCACTTGTGGGAAGGGTAGGGCCACCCTCCATCCACCTGGGGCTGACCTGGGCCTTCCTCCTGCCGGCACAGGAATCGTACAAGTACTTCCCTTCCTCGGTGAGTCCAGCCCCCCAGGGCGGGCGGGGCATGCGGGCAGGGCGGTCAGGGCCAGTCCTGAGATTCTGCCCCGCAGCTCTCGCCGGTGACGCCCTCAGAGTCCCTGCCAAGGCCTCGCCGACCACTGCCCACCCAGCAGCAGCCACAGCCATCACAGAAGCTGGGGCGCCTCCGCGAGGACGAGGGGGCAGTGGCATCGTCAGCAGTCAAGGAGCCACCGGAGGCTACAGCTACGCCTGAGCCCCTCTCGGACGAGGACCTCCCACTGGACCCTGACCTGTATCAGGACTTCTGTGCAGGGGCCTTTGATGACCATGGCCTGGTGAGCAGGCAGAGCGTCCCATGGTGGAAGGGTAGAGTGTCCGTAATGAGGAGAGAGGAGGCAGAGGGTATGGAAGGCTGTTCCGGGGACTGAGTGGGTGGCGAGGAAGTCACGAGGCGGGCAGGTGAATCAGCATGTGCCTCACTTGCAGCCCTGGATGAGCGACACGGAGGAGTCCCCGTTCCTGGACCCGGCACTGCGCAAGCGCGCAGTGAAAGTGAAGCACGTGAAGCGTAGGGAGAAGAAGTCTGAGAAGAAGGTGATGGAGAGGGTGGAGTGGGTGTGGGCGGGGAGACGTGAAGGTCAGGGGCTGGAGGACAAGAACCAGGAAGGGGTAGGGTGCAGGGGAAGGTGGGGGTCCGGGGCTGACTCCAGCTCCGCCCTGACCTGACCTGTGTTGTCCTATAGAAGGAAGAAAGATACAAGCGGCATCGGCAGAAGCAGAAGCACAAGGACAAATGGAAGCACCCAGAGCGCTCCGATGCCAAGGACCCCGCGTCGCTACCGCAGTGCCTGGGGCCTGGCTGTGTGCGCCCTGCCCAGCCCGGCTCCAAGTATTGCTCAGACGACTGTGGCATGAAGCTGGCAGCCAAGTGAGTCACTCCTGGAGGGTTCAAGAGAGTCAGGGGGTACAGGGTAGGGCACGACCAGAGCCCTCTGTTGGCCAGTCCATCACCTGGCCACCACTCAGTCAACCAGGGGCTCACCCATCCATCCACCTCCTCATTGGTCCATCTGACCGTCCACCCAGCCGTCTCCTATTCAGTTGCTCGTCTGCTTAGCCATCTCCCACTCAGTCCCCTGTTTACTTATCCTTTCACCATTTAGTCAGCCGTCCGTTCCACATCCTGAGACCACCCCACTTACTGACCTTGTTGCTTGCCACATTCCCTGCCTGCGTCCCATTCCCGGCCTCCCTGCAGCCGCATCTACGAGATCCTCCCCCAGCGCATCCAACAGTGGCAGCAGAGCCCCTGCATTGCTGAGGAGCATGGTAAGAAGCTCCTCGAACGCATTCGCCGGGAGCAGCAGAGCGCCCGCACCCGCCTTCAGGAAATGGAGCGCCGGTTCCACGAGCTGGAGGCCATTATCCTCCGTGCCAAGCAGCAGGCGGTGCGCGAGGACGAGGAGGTAAGCGAGCAGAGGCACGGCAGCACGGGGCCTGGTCCCCAGCCCTGCCTGGCCTCATCATCTCTTCCACCCTGTGCAGAGCAATGAGGGTGACAGTGATGACACAGACCTGCAGATCTTCTGCGTCTCCTGCGGGCACCCCATCAATCCACGTGTTGCCTTGCGTCACATGGAGCGCTGCTATGCCAAGGTCAGGGTGTCAGCCTGAGGGGGCGGCTGCTATGGGACCGTCACTGGGTCCGTGGGGGAAAGATGTGCTGTCTCAAGGGGGCGTGCGGCGCACATCCACAGTTCCCTCCGTTTGTGCTCACCCCTCCAGTACGAGAGCCAGACGTCCTTTGGGTCCATGTACCCCACACGCATCGAGGGGTGAGTGTGGGCACTGCTTGGGGTTCCCATGGGGCAGTTAAGGCTGGGGTCAGAGGTGAAATGCCAGGTGGGATACTGGCCTGGGCGAGCCAGGTGGGCCCTCCTTCTCGCCTCCACTATCTTTTCTGCTCCAAACCCTGCAGGGCCACGCGACTCTTCTGCGATGTTTACAATCCTCAGAGCAAGACGTACTGTAAGCGGCTCCAGGTGCTGTGCCCCGAGCACTCACGGGACCCCAAAGTAAGATTTCCCTTGAACTCTCCCCATTCTGTCCCCCTCCCTCCTACCTGCCCAACGTTCATCCCTTCACTCCCTCCCCCCGCCTTTTCCTACCTGCCCACTTCCGTAACTGCCGCTTTCCCTGCCTCTTCACCCTTCAGTTCTTTTTCTCCCTGTGGCATCACCTCCTCTTCCTCCCTTTCCCTGCCTCTTCATCCTTTCTCCCTCCCTTTTTCCTTTCCTTTCCACTCTCCCCTGAATTTTCCATCTTTCTCCCTGACTGTCCTCATTCCTGTCCTCCTTCCTGCCTCACCACCCTCCACTTGTCCCCATCCCTGTCTCCCTGCAGGTGCCAGCTGACGAGGTTTGTGGGTGCCCCCTGGTCCGTGACGTCTTTGAGCTCACGGGTGACTTCTGCCGCCTGCCCAAGCGCCAGTGCAACCGGCATTACTGCTGGGAGAAGCTGCGGCGGGCCGAGGTGGACCTGGAGCGCGTGCGCGTGGTAGGTCCTGATGCTGGCCATGGCTGGGCTCGGGGAGCGCTTCCGGAGCCCCCCTCATGGCTCCTTCTGCCCCCCTGCAGTGGTACAAGCTGGACGAGCTGTTTGAGCAGGAGCGCAACGTCCGCACAGCCATGACAAACCGGGCGGGCTTACTGGCCCTGATGCTGCACCAGACCATCCAGCACGACCCGCTCACAACTGACCTGCGCTCCAGTGCCGACCGCTGAGCCCCAGTGGCCCAGACGTCTTCACGGCCTTCACTCCAGATGGGAGCTGCCCTAGCTCCCTCGTTTGTCTGTTCTGCCATTCATGTTTCTCCAGTGGTCCCTGTGTTTCTCCCTGTGGCCGTCCACCATTTGACTGCCTGTCTGGCCCTCTGTCTCTCCATTCTCTGTGCCTGGGTGGGACTGTGGAGTCTGCTCACCCTTGCCTCCCCCAACTCTGGTTTTGTTAATAAAATTTTGATGAACCAAAAAAGATAGCTGTCAATGGTCTCCAAACTTTATTCAGTTACGACTGCATTTCCCACACCCCTAGAGTAGAGTGGCACGCCTGTACCAGGAAGGGTGGGGGTACAGGTGCAGGCTGCAGGTGTAGAGTTGGCACCCACTCTGTGCTCCACAGACCCCCACCCCCACCTCCACACTCCTTGGAGACACGACCTGCTGAAGGAGAGCCCAATGACCTGCATTCTCAGCCTCTCGTTTTGAGACAGTGAGTATACAGTCAGCACTCATTTTGTGTGTGGCTGATTTATGCAGGAGTATTCTTATTCTTGATATTCTCCAGACCAGAGTTGTATTAAGTGATGGACACAAAGCCCTCTTTTGGGACGTGTATACAGCAAGCGCCCACTGAGTTTGTGTCGGGAAGCCCAGCATACCTGGTTGTCAGGTCCAGTCAGCTCCACAGCACTGCCTTTCCAGGCCGGACGCACCTCTGGGGTTGCATGGACCTGGCCTGTTCACCTGCAGAGCAGCACCACCTTCTCCCCCAGTTCCACAGAAGAGATCTTATGTTTAAAGGCAGGACAAGAAAATAGCATAATATACTCCCTGCCTATATTAGGCCCTCCCTAATGGGCAATGTGCTTCTGTCTTATACACTACCCAGACCTCCTCAAAGGCAGGAATGTCTGCTCAACCATAAAGATCAGTGTTTTTTTGTTTTGTTTTTGCTTCTGATTTCAGCAAGGTAGCTCCTTAGGTGACAACGTTCTTAATCCATTCCTAATTCTATAAGGGGTCATGGTGACTGCCACCTGCTTCCTATGTGCAGATCTGGACTGTGTGTCTTTGGTGAACTTTATGTAAAATGTCAGTGTGTCATTTTGATGTATGATCCTTTGTTTCAAAAGTGTACATAACTGTGCCTTTGACTTCTAACAAGCAGAATAGTCCTCAGAATTTTCTGAAAGACTATTTCCCCAGGTTATAATCCTCAGACTGGCTCGAATAAAATTTTGTATTTCTCCTTTAGATTGACTATTAATTAATTTTTTATCAACATATGTCTTATCCTGTTCAATGTCTCTGGTTTAGGTGGGTATCACTGACTATTAGGCAGAGGCTTGGAATTGTCAACAGTCATTTTAATAGGAGTAGCTGACAGATATATACTGATGGGGGATCTTTTTACAGGCTATGTATTTTATCAGTCTTTAGACTTGTTGCATAGCTGTTGCATGTGTACTTTTAGTAGTAGAATTAAAGCAAGCAGGATTACATGCTATGAGTAGATTGATAACCAGGAAAAGGAGAGTAATACATACAATGAAAGTAAGACTCATCTGCAAAGCAGAGTTATAGAAAAAACAACCTAGTCCTAAAGGGAGTGAACTAGGCAGATGATTAAAAGAGTCTGTTTTTCTTACGTCTTATAACCATTTTGCCTTTTCGAAATTTTTTTCTGGGCACGTCTGTACTTCTCCAGAGGTATTGATATAACCGGAATAAGTAATGTGAGCAACAGCATAAACACCTCCTAGTCTGGCCAGTAGAAAAGCTAAGGTAACTTTATTATCCAATGTCACTTGGGCTAAGGAATTTAGGGATGTCTGTCGCGGTACAATGCATTTTGCAGTCTCTTTGGCTCTTTGACCAAAGGAGACTGATAGATTTCTGACCATATCTCTGTTTACATAAACTCCAGCACTAGGAATCAAGATTCTCAGAAGACTTTGCTACCAGGTATCTTGGTGTCCTAATAACATGGGTCTCTTGATTCTGTAATGGAGAGAGAAAAGAGGTCCATCTGTCTCTTTTTATATAGACAGTGGGGTAACATAACACCCCAATAAGCATAAACCTTCTACCTGCCAGCTATTTAGACAGTTACGTGCCCATTCTTGGGAAAGTGGGTTAATCCAATACCATATATGAAGAAAAGCCTGGGGGAGTGCAAGTGATCCCTCCCAGAGTGCTCTGCTTGTTAGCCTCATCAATCAGTTTTGTTAACACACTGTGAAACCACGGGTCACTTCTCTTGCAGGCTTTCCGAGAGCCATCTATGTGGTATTTGATATAAGGGAGTGCTGGCACAACTTACTGGTGTTTTTCTCTTCAAAAGACATTTGCTAATTAAGTGAGGGACAGAGCGAAGGGGTCCTAGGGTAAGTTGTGTTCAGTTTCTGAGGACAGAGGATAGTATCAGACAGGGGATGGACATATTAATATGTTGAAGAATTTGAACCTGAGAGGTTAAGCCAGAAGGAGGTTGGTTCAGGTAAGCAGTAACATTAGGAACATCTGAAAGTTGGTGACAGGCACTATGAGGGGCCGATGTTGCTCTTGTACTGACTGAGGAATTTGATGTCGCATCCAACAGTTAGATTTCCTCAGTGATAACTTTACTAAAGAATTTTCTTTTCATTCTAAACACTGGGGCAAAAGTTTAGCTAGAAGTAAAACAGGAGCTCTCAGTTTCGACAGAGAGACAGACACTTGGTACACAGTACAACTGAACTAGTAGGCTGGGTCTTAGGCCTGGTCTGGACCCTTGGGTTGGCTGTCTGCTGCTATTAACGACTTCTTCTCATCCCAAGCATTAGTGATGTTTGTCTTAGTCGGAGCCATGTGTCAGAAATAGGGATCACAGTCTATTTAGGGGAAGAAGCCTTTTGAAAAAACGAAATGTATGAATCCAGGGGTTTACTCCTTTGAGCTCTGCAGCACAGGGGTTAGTTAATAATACCTGATAGGACCCTTTCCAATACAAAGAATCTTGTATTTGATGTCTCTTCCAATAGACAAAATCTCCAGGATGCAATCCATGATCCTTAAGGTCTTCATTTTCTGGGAGCTCAATGTGAAAGGAATTAATTACCAGCTTTTCATCTTCTTTAAGTGCCTTAGAGATTCCCTGACAATAATACAACATATCACCCTTAAATGATGCTGGTTCTTACATGTCCATCTGGGCACATTGGTCGCCTAGTGATTATTTCAAAAAGAACATCTGATGCTTCCAGAAGGAGTGGCCCTAAGGCTGAGATGCACCAATGGGAGAGTTTTTGGCTATGGAAGATTAAAGGTCTCTGAGAGTTTTGCCAATTGAATTTTGATAGTGCTGTTAGTTCTTCATACCAGTCCGTAAAACTGGGGATGATAAATGCAGTAAAAATGCCACATTATTGGCCAAATGTCATAAATAGATTTACTTATTTGTTCAGTGAAGTGAGTTCCTCTGTCACCATGCAACTCAGAAGGAATTCCCCAAACAGAAATTATCCTTTCCAATAACAATTTACCTACTGTTAAGCCATTGCTCTCCTGCAGGGAAAAACTTCAACCCAGTGTGAAAACATTACCAAGATAAATTTATATCCTTGAGATGGTAGCTTTTAGACAAAGTCCAATTGATACATCTCAAAGGTTTCCTTAGGAAGGGGAACATGGCCTGTGACCCATGAAGTGGTTTTTCTTGGTTTATATTTAGGGCATAGAATATAGCAAGTATGTACCTCATGAGCCACCAGAGGAGAAAGTTTCCAAAATTATTCTTTTCCTCATAAAGCCATCTTTCAGGCACCCAATGAGTTAAGAATGCACATGCTGGAGTAACAGCCATTATGGTCTAATGTGTGAGGAGGTCAAAAATTCCTCCTTTTTGTTGCCACATCTGTTTCTCGTCTTTAGTGGTGATTTCTTGAACATGTGGAAAGAAATCTTTTACTGAGCTAGCAGGGGTCACTTTAAGCAGTGGACATTCTCAAGGATGAACAGGATGAATTTTTTTAATATTTCACTTTTTCTTTTTTAGTGGAGGTACTAGGGGTTGAACCCAGGACCTTGCACAATGCTAAGTGCAATCTACCACTGAGCTATTACTCACTCCTGAACAGGAAGAATTTTTAAAATTGTCTTTTTGGCTGTAGCATCAATGAGCTAATTTCCTGTAGCTTTCTTAGTGTCAGGCTTGGAATGCCCTGGTGTTTTAATAATTGCCAATTGTTTTGGCAGCTATATAGCATTTAATAATTCTGTAATATTTTCCATTTTTTATAGGCTGTCCTGAAGAGGTTAAAAATCCTCGTTTCCATAGTTCTCCATAGTTGTGTGCCACTCCAAAGACATAAAGACTGCCAAGAAATATATATATATTTGCTATCTGGTCTTTAGCTAGTTGACAAACTCTGGTTAAGACAATTAATTCGGCTTGCTGCGCTGACTGTGTTTCTGGTAAAAAAGAACTTTCAATTATGTCCACTGTGGATATTATTGCATATCCAGCTTGGTAATGTCCCTGTTCATCCTTTAAGTAGGATCCTTCTGAAACCCAAATTAAATCAGCACTTTTAAGTCATACCTGGAACAAGAAGATAATCTGTTAATAAAATAGTTGTGGTTGTTTTCTTCCTGTGGTGCTGGAGGCAACGTTGCAGGGTTAAGATTATTACACTGAACTAAGGTAATATTAGGTATAGAAAGCAACAATACTTTGTAAGAAGCTAGTCAGCTTGCAGAATAGTGCTGAGAGTGGTGAGAGTTTAGAAGAGACTCAACTGATTTGGGGACATAAATAGTTAAGAGATTTCATTATTATTTCTTCAATAGTCTTACCTAAGAAAGCCTTTGCTGAAATAGCTCTCATACAAGGTGGAAGTCCTTTTGCTACTGAGCCTAATTACTGACTGTAATATCCTATGGGTTGATGTTGATCACCAGGTTTTTGAGTAATACACCTAAAGCAGCTCCTTTATCTTCAAGTACAAAAAGAAAAAAAATGGCAAATTATAATCGATGTGACCTAAAGCTGGTGTCTGAGTTAAGATAGAATTTAAGGTGTTTATGGCCTCTTTTCCTTTTAGCATCCGTTCAATCCAATCAGGCTGGTCAGACTTAAATAATGCATAGAAAGGTTGAGAAATACGTGGAAAATTAGGTACCTGATTGCTGCAATATTCAGTCAGACCCAGAAGTCCTCTCAGTTCTTTCTTTGTTTTGGAAAGTGAGAAAGCTGAAATTGCTTTAAGTCTTTTGGAGCCATTCAATCGTCCTTCCTTAGATATTAAGGGGCTCAAATATTTTACAGCAGGTAAGCACAGTTGGACTTTATCTTTGACAACTTGTGTCCTTTAGACATTAGTTGTTGTAATAGATGAATGGTGTCTTTTTGAGAATCCAGTTCAGTTTTAGAACATAAAAACAAATCACCTACATACTGAATTAAAGTAGAGCCACCAGGAAAGTCTACATCAGCTAAATCGGCTTTAAGCATTTGGGAAAGGTAAGTGGGGCTCTTACTACAGCCCTGTGGCATGGCTAGCCAGGTGTATTGATGATTTTCTCATGTGAAGGCAAAAAGGTATTGACTGATCCTCTACCAGGTTACTAAGGAAGACACCGCATAAATCAACTACTGAAAAACAGCAGCTACCAGCTAGAATGGCTGAGAGCAGAGTGCGAAGATTTGGGACCACAAGATGTCAAGGAATTGAAATATTATTTATAGCTCTTAGACCTTGAACAAATCTCCAGCACCTGCCATTTGCCTTTCTCACCGGTAAGATAGGTGTGTTACAAGGACTGGTACAAGGAATTATGTATAAGTCCCTTCTTAAGAAATTCTTCAATAAATGATCTTATTCCACTTAATGCTTCTGGTTTAAGAGATATTGTCAAATATCAGGTAGAGGCTTGGAGTTGTCAACAGTCACCTTAATAGGAGTAGCCAATTTGATTTTTCCAATCTCTGAGGAAGAAGATGGCCGTAATTCTGTAGGCGCTTGTGATAAAAGATCATTAATTTTTTTTCCTGGTCTGTTTGAGCCACTGATTTTATAACCATCTATTTTTCAGTAACCAGATTTTGATCAGCATTAAATTTTCTAAATCTAGACACACTTCACCTTTTTGTGAAAAGGCAATACGAGCACGGTAGGCTTCTAAAAGTTCTCTTCCTATCACGTGAATTGGGGCACATTTTATTAGGATACATACAGGTTTCCCCGTGATAGTTCCTCATTGAAAGGTTGCCAGCTCTGATTTAAAATTTTGCATAGGAAAGGCAGTGGGTATGGCTCAGTGGCAGAGTGCGTGCCAAGCATGCACCAGGTCCTGGGTTCAATTCCTAGTACCTCCATTAAACAAAAAAAATTTTGCATAGGTAAATTAAAAATCCTTACTATTTGAATTGACTATTTACTCCAAGGGAGAGGACAATGAATAAGAATAGGGTGAAGAACAGAGATTGTAGCCCCAGTATCTACAGGGGCCTTTGAAGTTTCCTTTCTGATTGTTATTTCAATTTCCCCTAAGGTATTGGTGAGGAGGAGGGGAAATGCCCTCTCATAACCCTTGGAGCACCCCTATTCCTTTTTAGTTTTGCCATGTTCCAAATCCTGTTTAAATTTATGGCACTCTCTTTTGAAGTGACCAGGGCTTTTGCAATAAAAACAAGTGTGATCACTCGGTTTGGGCCAGAGTTAGAAAAAAAAAGGTGTTTTAATAGGGCCCCTAAGTTGTTGTAGTTGTACATTTATGGCTTCAGTGACTTTCTTTTTCTTTCAGAAGGTTTTAGAGAACTTGTCTGCAATAGTGACAAGTGCATTAGCATGCATTACATACGGCCCAGTCCAATTCATGTCTTTTAATTAGCTTTGCTAATTTTTCATCCTATCTGTCTTAAGGATTGAATTTAGAATTGGATCATTTTGATGATTTTGAAAACTTTCGGGGGCCATTCCAGAGTGCTACTACTCATTTTAAGGATTTATCACCTGGAAATGTACTGTTACCCCATTAAGACTCCAAGTCCTAAAATTTTAACAGATCGGATAAAATTCAGGATTATCATGTAAAGCAATGAGGTCCAGATATCAGTAGAACTCACCAAAGCAACTGAGGAATACCAAAAGCCAGTGGGGCTCAAAGGGCTAGTTACTGGTACCAAGAGCTGGTTTGGGGTAGACGCCAGGTGTGCTCTGGTAGGTGTGTCTGATATCCTGATAATAACAACATCAAGCAAGAGCTGACACAAAATTAATCAATATAAATCTAAAGGAGAAATAGAGAATTTTATTTGAGCCAACCTGAGCATTGTAACCCCAGAGACAGTCTTTCAGAAAACGCTGAGGATTGTTCCGCCTGTTAGAAATCCAAGGCACACTTATACACATTTTTAAGACAAAGGATCATACATCAAAATGACACACTGACATTTTACATAAAGTTCACCAAAGATACACAGTCCAGATCTGCACATACAAGACGAGCAGTCACCATGACTCCTAACAGAATTAGGAAAGGAAAAATTAATCTTGTATGGAGGTACATTGCTGGTGTCAGAAGAAGGAAAAATGATCTCTATGGTTGAGCAGACATTCCTGCCTTTGAGGAGGTCTGGTTAATATATAATGCAGATGCATATTGCCCATCAGGGAGGGCCCAATATGGGCAGGGAGTATGTTACGCTTAAGTTTTCTTGTCCTGCCTCAAAAAATAAATTTTATTCCATCACCTATTATTCAGGAATTTCTACTTATAGTTCCCTGTACTAGTCCCTGTAACATACCTGTGCTATACCAGCAAGAAAGCTGAATGGGAAAGGCTGGAGAATTGTCCAAGATCTGAGAACAATAAGTAATATTGAGATTCCTCAACATCCTGTGGTCCCAAATCCACACACCTTACTCTCAGTCATTGCAGCTAATAGCTGTTGTTTTTCAGTGACAGACTTATGTAGTGCCTTCTTTACTATCCCAGTAAAGAAGGACAGTCATACTTTTTTGCCTTCACATGAGAAACTCATCAATATACCTGGATAGCCATGCCACAGGGCTGTAGTAAGAGCCTCACTTTCTTTTCCCAAATGCTTAAAGCTGATTTAGCTAATGTAGACTTTCCTGGTGGCTCTACTTTAATTCAATATGTAGATGATTTGCTTTTATGTTCTAAAACTGAATTGAATTCCCAAAAAGACACCATTTATCTGATACAACAACTAACTTCTAAGGGGCACAAGTTGTCCAAAGATAAAGTCCAATTTTGCTTACCTGTTGTAAAATATTTGAGCTCCTTAATATTTAATGAAAGATTATTGGTTGATTCTAAAAGACCTAAAGGAATTTCAGCTTTCTCACTTCCCAAAAGAAACAATTAAAGGGATTTCTGGGTCTGACTAGACATTGTAAGAATTGGGTACCTAATTTTTTATTTATTGCCCAACTTTTATATGCACTGCTTAAGTCCAGGGAACATGACCCAATTGAATGGACAACAGAAGGAGAAAAAGCCACAGAAATTTTAAAGTTCACATTAAACCAAGCCACAGCATTAAGCCATCCTACTTATAATTTGCTTTTTTGTTTTTTTTCCTCTCTTTGTACATGAAGAGAAAGGTGATGCCTTATAGGTGTTAACACAGAGACATGGTGATCAACACCTACCAGTAGGATACTGTAGTCAGCAATGAGATCCAGTGCAAGAGGACTCCCACCCTGTGTGAGATCTATTTTGGTGACAGCTTGCCTATGCAAGGCTACTGAATAAACAGTGATGGGATCTCCTTTGACTATTGATGTTCAGCACTTATTTGAGTCTCTTTTGAATTCTCACCCTCAACGCTGTTCTGTGAGTCAGTTGACCTTTTACAAGGTATTGCTTGTAATATTACTTTGGTTTGGTGTGATAATCTTAACCCCACAACTTTGCTTCAAGTACCCCAAGACTTCAACAATCATGACTACATTATACTAACTGATTATCTCCTTGCTCCCAGGAATGACTTACAAGAAAATCCTATCCGTAATGCAGATTTACTTTAGTTTACAGATGGATCCTACGTAAAGGATGAGCAGGGATATTATCGAACTGGGTATACAATAACATTAACTGTTGATGTAATTGCAAGCTCTTATTTACCAGAAATGTTGGCACTGCAAGCTGAACTAATTTCACTGATCAGAACTTGCCAACCAGCTAAAGACCAAATAGCAAACGTTTACACTGATAGCCACTATGCTTTTGGAGTGGCTTGTGATTTTGGTATGCTCTAGAATCAGAGAATGTCTTACTTTTTCAGGCAAACCCATAAAGAATGGGAAACTAGTCTCAGAATTATTTGTTTCTATACAATTGCCTTTAAAAAATGGTGATTATTAAAATACTTGGACATTCCAAATCTGATTCAGTAGAGTCCAAAGGGAATCAACTCACTGAGGCAGCAGCCACCAAGATGCTTTAAGTTCAGCTTCTACCCAGTTCTGAGAGTGCCCACTGTTCAAACCTAACCCTGATAAAACTGTCAAAAAAAAAAACAACTTATTTTACAGGCTTATGAATTAGCCTCAGAAAGTGAAAAGCAAATACAGCAGAAGAAAGGAAGATTTCTTAACCCCACCTCACAAGTGTGGTTTGGGCCAATTAAGAGACTTATATTCCCTATAGGAGCTCAATTACCTTTACTCCAGCATGTGCATTCCCTGACCCATCAGACTCCTGAAAAGTGATTTTGTAGGGAAAACAGCATATTTGGAAATATGCATATCTGAAAACAGCATATCTCTCCAACAGTAGCCCACAAAGCATATGTCCAATACTCTATTTACCCAAAACACAGCTCCAGAAAACCGTTTCCTGGGTCTCAAGATCACGTTTCCCTTCCTAAGGGTCCCTTTGAGGTATGGCAGTTGGATTTTTGTCTAAATGCCCCCATCTCAAGGATACAAATATATCTTGTTAATTGCACGTTCTCATACTGGGTGGAAGAAGTTCTTTACAAGAGACTGACTACTTTAACAGTAGGCAAATTACTGTTAGAAAGGATAATTCCTGTTTAGGGAATCCCTTCTGAGTTGCATAGCGACCAGGGACCTCACTTTGCTGGACAAATAATTAAATCCATTTGTGATATCTGTCCAATAACAGCATTTTCACTGCATTTATCAACCCTGAGCCTTTGGGATTGGTGAAAAGAACTAACGGCACCATCAAAATTCAACTGACAAAATTCTCAGAGACTTTTAATCTTTCCCGGCCAAAAATTCTCTCATGGGTGTTTCTCAACTCCTTTTGGTAAGCATCAAGTGTTTCTTTTGAAATAATTACTGGATGACCTATTCACCTAGACGAGGTACGTACAAACCAGGATTAAGAGTGAAAAATTGCACTATTGCCAGGGACTCATTAAGGCACTTAAAGAAAATGAAAAGCTGGTAATTAATTCCTTTCACATTGAGCTCCCAGAAAATGAAGACGTTAAGGATCATGGACTGCAACCTGGAGATACTGTCTATCGGAAGAGACATCAAATACAAGATTCTTTGCAGTTGCATTGGAAAGTGTCATATCAGGTACTATTAACTAACCCCTATGCTGCAGAGCTCAAAGGAGTAAATTCCTGGATTCATACATTTCATTTTTTAAAAAAGCTTCTTCCCCTAAATGGACTGTGACCCCTACTTCTGACACATGGCTCCAACTAAGACAAACATCACCAATGCTTGGGATGAGAAGAAGTTGTTAATAGCAGCAGACAGCCAACCCAAGGGTCCAGACCAGGCCTAAGACCCAGCCTACTAGTTCAGTTGTACTGTGTACCAAGTGTCTGTCTCTCTGTTGAAACTGAGAGCTCTTGTTTTACTTCTAGCTATACTTTTGCCCCAGTGTTTAGAATGAGAAGAAAATTCTTTAGTAAAGTTATCACTGAGTATAGCTACTAGAGGAAATCTAACTGTTAGATCTGACACCAAATTCATACAGTTTTGTAAAACCACTTTCCTCATTTGGGCAGTTTCCTGATTTAGTAGAAAAATGCTTTATCTAGAATTATTTAATATAGAAGCCGTGAACTTGGCTAGAGCTTGTATTTCTAATTTAGCACTAAAGCCTGCATATTGAGGGAGAAAGATAGAGGCCAGCCATTCCCATCAGAAGAAACTACAACTCTACCCAACTTTGAGAGCTGGCAGGTTTTGGAGAGTATTTGGCAATGAGGAATACATCTTTCCAGTTAAGGAGGGAAAACCAAGGGCACAGTGGCCAGTTCATCCATGTAGGAGATAAGGCCAAAGATTGGTGCTACACTTCTTTCACATACACACAAAAAAGACTGACACTACATATTCAGATGATGCCTTTGGGTGCTAAGTAAGCCCCTGCCTTAAGAGACTTATCTTGACCTGTCCATTTGGTTTGTAAAACCAGGTGGGCAAAAGAGCAAGAGGATGATGGTAGCCACCCCATATGTGTATGTCTGGCCAACCAGGTGTGAATTTGTCCTTCTATACAAAAAGGGGCAGTATGTCCCAGTTGACAGTGTTCAGCACATAACCATCCCAGACCACTCCAGATATGATAAGCTTAGTTTATAAGAGTTGGTTGAGATGAAGCCAAGGAGGAAATGCCTTTTACTATCAATCCAGTCAAAGGGGAAAATGTGTGGCACGGTGGCATCTAGTGTCCCTAACAGGAGTTTACCTACCATGCCTACCCGTTGTCTCCATGCCATGAGGTTGAAAGGCAGAATGACCCACGGCATTCCTTCAGGACTAGACACTGGTGGCAGTCCACACACCTAGCAGTCAGAGCAGTCATGGACTTGGGCATAAGTGGTGGTCCAGGCCAGAAACATGTTAGTGGAGATAGGCAGCATAAATCCCAGAAGGAAAGGACAAAGACAAGAAGGTAAGTGTTTTAAAGGTACCAAGAGAGGCAAATCTTCATTCAGAAGCAACACCATGGAATTTGGTCTCCGTGTACCAAGATTGCCCCAGGCTTTGGCACTTTTCCCAGAGGGCAGTACCAGACATTTTGTCCCTTTACGTCAGAAGTTGGTAGGCAGATATTGTGTATAATGGGGGCTATTGTAGGAGCCCACAAGAGGAGCCCTACTTCAGTCCTCCATCTGATTTTTATGGGGGAGATCACCTTGGTTATGGCTGGGCCTTCACTTATATAGAAAGATTGAGGATATACTATGCCAGAGGCTAGCCCTTCCTCCCAAGATATAAGGATGCCAAGCCACCTAGGAGAAGTGTACCACTTAAGTCTTTAATCTAAGATAGTCTCCCCAGGTAGTAGGTCCTGTGGCATGCTAAGGACAAGACCCACACCCTGCTGGATGTGTCTTATCCTCCTTCTAAGGCTTGTCCCTTTAAGACCCTAGCTTACAGAGCAGGTAAGTCAATCTCATAAGCAGGCATGTGGACCTGCTGTGTGCAGTGCTTAACAGCTGGATGGCCTCTAACAGTCATGAAGACCATCCTCTTAAAGACCTATCTGAGAAATCTTCTTCAATGTCTCTTTCAGTTACCCATAAACTCCTTCCACCAACCTTGCTGCCATTGGGTTATACAGCAGATGGAAGATGCATGAAGTCTCATGGGCTTCTGCCCATTCTTGTACATCATGTCCAGTGAAATGGGTTCCTTAGTCACCATCTATGTGAGTGGGGTCTTGTACATACTTTCCAACCCTATTAGTGGCTGCTTGATTTGCTCTTTTACTAGCAAAGTCTTGCATCAGACCAGTGGTGGTACCAATACAGGATAATGTGTATTTGTGTCCCTCTGATATGGGCAGGGGATCAATATAGTCTACTTATCATATGGTCACTAGTGGCTTGCCCAGTGTGACCAGGGATATGTCTCAGGGGTCATTGCTGCAGGTTACAGTGTGGGCGGTCCCTATCGACTGCCTACAGGTCAGCGTATTTGATGGAGAGGTGTGACCTCTTGGCTATTTCCAAGGTAGTTTTGGGGCCTCGATGTCCCAACTTTTGATGAAGCCACTCTGCCACATCTCAGGAGTCTGTAACTCTTCTAGGAGAGCAGCTGTCACCTTGGCTAGGGGTCTGCCTTGTAGTTCCCAGGCAGTGTAGTTGGAAAATGTGCGGAGATGTGCCACATCATGATGGTGGCACCAGGTTGTGTGCACAGTCCCTGATGTCCCTCCACAGGTCAGCTCCCCACCGGGGCTGTGCCAAGATAGACCAGCTTTCCTGATGCCATTGTGGCATCCACGTGGTTAGCCCTTTTCACACAGCCCAGCTGTCCATAGCTGTTTAGAGGGGCATGGATTCATGAGTCATCCCCATCGTCACCACCCTTAGTTCAGCCCACTGACTCCTTTGCTTAGAGTCTTCTTCAAACCAAATGACATTGGAATCCAGGTGGTCTGCTGAAGCATGCCAAGTGTGGGGACTGCCTCCACTGCTGCCATCGGTCAGCCATGTGTCTGGAGTAGGGTCCCGTTCCCTGTTTTACTTGGCTGAGAGAGAGAGAAAGTAATGGGTGAGGTCTGAGAGGTTGTGTCTAGATCTACATAAGACACTGGCCTGAGGAGATCCTGTAATTCCTCAGACAGCGGGCTTGAAATTTCCACATTACTTGTTGCAGATATGTGTGCCACTTTTGCAGTGTGCTTAAGTGGGCACAAGCACCTTTGGTTTGATGAAAACGTCATTAATCCATCCATTTCCTGGGAGGGAAGTTTGAATAGACATTGCTAAGTCCATGGTAAGGCTTTCTACAGGGCCAGGTAGACAGCAAGGAGCTATTTTTTTAAATAGAACTATCCTTCATTGGGCTCCCTCCCACAACTGAGACTGTAACCCAGTCCAAGCTTGTACGATTTGCCCCACAACAAGCCAGTGAGTCGAGACAGAAGGTATTGGGACAAGGAAAAGTGACTTTATTCAGAAAGCCAGCAAACCAAGAAGACGGTGGACTAATGTCTTAAAGAATCATCTTAATTTGGGATAGAATTCAAGCTTCTTTTATACTAGGGAAGGGGAAGAGGGAGGGGTTAATGTCAGGAAGTGATGGATGACTGCAGACATCTGGGCACCAGCAAGGCTACAAGAGACATCGTGAAAATGCTTTGTTTTTGGTCAGTTGACTTCGGTTGATGTGAGTTTGCTCACGATGTTCCTGTAAATCTTGACAAGAGGATCTTTATTTTTGTTTACACCTCCTTATCTTCTTGTGGGAGGTGAGTTTTGGGTAAGGGCTCTTTGCACGAATCTTAAGCTGAAAGCAGAATCCCTTTAGTGACTAACATGTGTACATGCAGGGCTAAGCAGAGGCTTATGACTTAGAGGTTAAGGCAGCAGAAGAGATAGATACAATATGGAGTCAGAAATTCCAAGATTCATCTACAAACAAGAGGCAGATGGAGGACAAAAAAAGGGGGGGTTCTGTCCCTGGGAAGGCCCCGCAGGGTCCTGCTCTGTTACAAGACCAAAATCCTATTCGGATGTGTTTCCCCTCCTGCCTCTGCCACAGGTCCCAGCCAAAACCTTCCAGGTAAGAGCTAGCATCTAAGTCACAGGCAGCATCTGGCATAAGTATTCCTAGGATCTGGATCTGTTTTACCACTTTCTTGGCCTTTTCAAAGGCTTCTTGATGGGGGATGTCCCAATCCCATTTTTGTCCCTTTTAAACCAGAGAGTAAGGGGCCATATTATTAATGCCAAATGAGGTATGAAAGAATGCCAATAACCTAGTAACCCCAGAAAAGACTGTAATTCCTTGACCAACTGTGGAGTGGGCAAGGCTTGGATTTTATCGATAACCTCAGCTGGCATAACTTTTGTCTTACCCTTCCAGACAGTTTCCAAGAACTTTATTGATTGTTGAGGTCCCCGGATCCTGTCAGCACCTATTTCCCATCCTTGGTTTTGTAAATGTGTGTGTAAAGGGGCAGCAGCTGCGGAGAGGAGAGACCAGTCACCATAGGTTAACATAATGTTACCAATACAATGAAATAATTCCAGTTCAGAGTGGGGATTTCGCTAGGTTTCAGGAGACCATACCATGGCAAATGGTGGGACTATGTAAATAACCCTGAGGCAAGACCTGAAAGATCCATTGCCTTGCATCCCAGGTGAAGGCAAATTGATCTTATTGAAAGGCCCATTGCCTTTTGTTCCAGGTGAAGGCAAGTTGATCTTGAGAGCTATCATCCAAAGGAATGCTGAAAAAGATGTTAGACAGGTTGAGTACACAATGAAAAATTTTCAGCACAGAGATAATCTAATATAGTAGCAATATTGGGGACTGCCACATGGATGAGAGGGACCACCGTATTTAATTCTCTGTAGTCAACAGTCAACCTCCCAGTCCTGTTAGGCTTCTTTACCAGCCACCCTGGGGCTATTATAGTGACTATAGTTGGGTCCAATAACTCTCACCCTTTCTAGTTCTTTAACAGTAGCAGTGACCTCTTCATAGCCCGCAGGCAGCCAATACTGTTTGACATTAACTATCCAGTGAGGTGTAGGTAAATGAACATGCATGGCCTACTAACACAGGTTTCTCCAGTCTGGTATGAGAGCGACAATCTCCAGTAGTGGTGTTCAAATCCAGGTCTTGTAAAACATCAACACCTAGGGTATATTCTGGTATTAGGGAAATACATACGTGGAACAATTCGGTGGGCACATGGCCCATTTGAAAATATAATCTGGTTTGTCTTACTTGAATAGTTTGGCCCCCAAATCTGTCTGTAGCCCATATTTCTCCCCCAAATTTAGAGGAGTTTCCATACAACAAGGTACACTCAGCTCTGGTATCTAACAGTGCTGTTTGTTTGCGTGGGACCAATAAATTGTCAATTCCACATGAAGCGTCCAGTCACCTCCCCATTGCATGTAGGGGTGGTGCTGGCCCTACCCCTAGTCCCTCGGTGAGGGGGGATTCACCCTTAGGATTCTACTTCTAGTAGGGGAGGGGGCGGGGAGGGACTGGGACACATTGTCACATGTTTCTTGTGAGCAGACAGAGGAGCAAATCATTTGTTTATTTGTTTGTTTGTTTATTTATTTTGGTAGGAACTTTCACAAAGATAAAAGAACTGAATTAGATTTTGGTTTTGGTTTTGTTGTTGTTGTTGTTTCATCAGTCTCTTCCTTAGAGTCCCTACTGACACTAAGTTCTGCCAAAGCAGTTTGTGTGACACCTGGGTCTGTCCTTCCCCTGCTTTTTCTCCGTCCTTTGTTTATTTCTCTTTTCTCTCTTTATTTTTGTCTACCTTTCTATTTCCTCACTGGAGGACTGTTTCTGTTTCACCGAGATCTGCTGTAATTGCAGTTATCAGAGCTATCATTTTATCGACCACAGATGCCAGAAGTGATACTAAGGTGTCATACCAAATTCCAGGAGCAGACTGTAAGATGCAATCCTTCATACCCCTGGTAAATATTTCTTCATCTGCCCCTCTAAGTTGTTGGCATAAATAGCATGTCTCATTCCAAGTTCTTCAATGATGTCTTGTAATTCTTCCACGGAGTTTCAGCATAATGGAGGTGATAGGACATGTCCTTTGTTAGGCCAGGCCAGCTTTACCCTAGCCTTAATCCAAGTAACTAAATCAGCCATCTGTCCTCAGTTCCCTATAATTCCAGCAGCATTTGTCTCAGGGCTGGCTGTGTGTCACTAAATCCATTTTTAGTGACATCTCCAGGCTACTTACCTGATATTGTCTCTGCCCCTGTTCCACAGGTGGAGTAACAATGCAGCTACTCCTTTCCTGGTGTTGTTTTTTTTTGAACCTAGGCTGTCAACTCAACTAATTCTGCAGAAGAATACTCACTCGTAGTTATCTTTTGGTTAGTTGGTATCTCTTTTTGGCAATCTCTGAGCTTATGGGTTGTCTCAGTCTTTGTTCGAATGAGGGGGCAATCCCTTAGGTTATCTTCCCCTTCAACAATTACACCTTCTTCCTCAGAGGAATCATTACAACATGGATCCCATCATTTGGGATTCCAATCTTCCTGTGAGATGATGGTATGCACCTTGTTGGATGACATGAGCCACCCTTGCATTTTTGCCACTTTGCTTACCATGACTTCCAGGTGTTCCTCATTTTGCTGTACCTTTTTGCCTTGTAGGTCCGAATTGGAGAAACAAGCCACTCATAGGTCTTTTTCTAATGTCATGGACATTTTAGCTTTTTTCTAGTTCCTGCCTGAGTCAGAGCTTGCTTTCTGTACTGAGTCACGGGGCCCAAAGCAGCAGTCATACTACTGTGGCTATAACATGTTCAACTTCCTGCCTTAGTTTCTCTTTACCTACTGCTTTGGTTAGAATGTCCAGCAGCTCATATGGCATTTGGGGGGCATCCCCATGCTCATGCACCAGTCCAAAGTGTTCTAAATACTCGGGTAGATCTCCCCACATGGAAGAGGCTGGCCATCATGGGATTTCCCCCACTGATAACAGGCTTTCACGCAACGTATTCCCTTTATCCATATCTGTTTCATTTTTGGTCTCCTGGCTGGCTCGCCAATTGTTCAAAGGCAGGGATATTGAATAACATCCCCTGAACTGAGAATAAACTTTAACACCAAAAAATGAAGAAAGCAACTCCATAAAGTACAATTATAAAGTTTATTGTGGGTAATTTACATATGGGTAAGATCAGGCAGATTTCAATCTGGAAGCATTCATGCTGCACTGCATACTGCTGAAAGGGGTAAAGGAGAACTTAAAGGAGCCAAAGCTAAGGATAGAACCTGATTGTTGTTACCAAGCTAGGTTCATTTGCTCGATATTCAGCAAGCCAAATGCTGAGATGCTGAGGTTTGCAGCAGAGAAAAGATTTATTCACGAGAAAAGATTTATTAAAAGAAAAGTGAGGCGATGAATCTCAAATCCGTCTCGTGAAGATAGGTTTTGAGGCAGGGTGGCCTGAGACATGGGGAAAGGTAATTGGAACTAAGAAAAGCGAGGTCTTTCAGTGGTCTATGCAAGTGTAGTCGAGCTTCACGACTCTTGGTAGGACACATGTTTAGAAAATGGCAGTTTTAGCTTGTTCTGAGGGTGGAGTTTTTAGCCCTCCGATGTCAAAATGTCATCCACAGGAAACGCACGCAGCCCCAGTTGGATGCTTACTGGCCTTAACTATTCTGAATTGGGCAAGGACTAGCTCCAAGTTCCCGAAAAATAACTTAAGGAACAGATACTATAGTGACCCCATATGTCAGAGGTGTTATGTATCAGGAAGCTAGTGGAGGTTTAGTTTAAAATCATCTGAAAGCAAGCAAGTAAAAGCAAGAGAGGTAGGTTAGGTTTGGCGGGCCTACTCAGGTTAGCCTTCAGTTTCACTACTAAGGGAGAAACACATCCATGCCAACGGGAAGTGGGGCATTTTTCCTCCCACAGGGGTCTCGTGACCATTATTCTCTGCAGATCATTAACCATCTGCGTCAGCAAAAGGCATTCTTCCAATTTTCATATCAAATGAAAGCAAGGGTAAAAGTGGATAGGGAACCTCTCTCGCTGGGTGCATTCCTTATGAATCGGCTAAAGCTCAGTCAGGCAGAAAGAGGAGGGGGTAGGCCAGTGGGAAGATGGAGCTGACAAAACGGAGTCAGTGTGGTTCAGCCACACAATGTCTTTGGTGAATTTTATGTAAAATGTCAGTGTGCCATTTTGATGTTTGATTCTTTGTCTCAAAACTGTATGTAACTGTGCCTCTGCCGCCTAACAGTCCGAACAGTCCTCGAGTTTTCTGAAAGACTATCTCCCAGTTTATAATCCTCAAGTTGGCGCCAATAAAATTTTCTATTCCTCCTTTAGACCAACTATCCATGAATTTTTCCCTGACAGGAGGAATAGAAGAGCACATGCATGATTTCAGCAACAGGTGGGAGAGAAGGGCTCCAGTACAACCCCAGCCTTCTACGCCCCTCCCTCCTGGTTACTCCTTCTGGAGGCCGCCAGTGAAACAGAGACCACGACCAACCCCAAACCTCCTAGTCCCCCTAGGTTGGGACTGCAGAGCGCAGGCAAGAACGACATGAACGCAGTAGGGCTAAGCGATGTGCGCAGGCGTGGCAGGTCTCCGCTGAGGCGCCTGCCGGAGCTGGACGTCAGCGCGCAAGCGCAGCAGGCCCCTCAAAAAGGGGCGCGCTCCGCCGCCGGACTCACCACGCAGGCGCGGAGTTTTCTCTGCTTAGGGCAAGCGCTGGCGGGGTGTTAGTGCGCAGGCTCTTGCCAGGGGGCGGAGCCCGAGAGATGGACAGCGGATTTCCGGTTCCTGGAGCAACGAACCGCCGCGGAGGCGACAGCTACCGCTTCAGAGGAAGCCGCTGCGGAGGAGGAAGAAGAGGAGCTGGGCAAGGCGGGAGTCAGAGGCGGGACCCTCGCCATGGGTCCGCGGACCTAGAGCGGCGGAAGGTACCTGCCGGGAGCCGAGCTGGTGAGACAGTTGTGGGGTTGGAAATGGAGACCGCTCAGGCAGAGAATGGGGAAGAACTGAGACTCAGAACGCTGACGGAGAGCAATGAAGGGCCCTCAGGCCGATGAGTGGGAGGAATGGCGGCGTCGGAATATTGAAGGGGAGTAATGGAGAGATTTAGGCAGAGAACGGGGAGGAATGAGGCTCAGAAGTCTGACAGGTGGAAATGTCGGGATCTTGGACGAGGACGGAAAGGAATGGGGGAGGATCCGAACGCTAAGGGGAGATATCGGGGCCTCTCAGGTTAAGGTGAGAGAAATGAGGGTTCAGAACGCTAAGGGGGAGAAATGAGGGGCTCTCAGGCTGATGACAGGGAGAAATGGGGCATTGGTATGCTAAAGGGGAGGGGCCGGGGTCTCGTATGGAGGACAATGAGAAATAGGTGGTCAGAACGCTGACAGTTAGGGATGGCATGATCCTGGGCCAAGAACGAAGAGGAATGGTCTGGGGGGTTCAGAATGCTGAAGGGAGAAATCAGGTTCTCTCAAGCCGCTGAGAGGAATGGAGGTTGAGGACGCTGAAGAGAACTTTTTAGCTTCAGAAGAGAGGAATAGGGAGGTTTGGGGGCTTGGGAACGAATTCTGGCTTGGAACACTGACAGAGGGAAAATAAGATGGGGAAGGCTTTCAGGCTGAGGAGCAGAAGGAATGAGGGGCTGTTAAGGTCAAGTATATGGAGGAGTTGGAGGCTCTCTGGCAGAGGACAGAAGAAACTGAGGCAATAACACTGAGGTAGCAGGATAATAGGACAGCAGACAGGAAAGGAATGGGAGTGTTAAAGACTGGAAGAGAGAAATTAGTGACTCCTGGGTCAAGGAAGGGAATGAATGGAAGGTCAGGACGCTGAGGTAGAGTACTGGGACCTTGGTCTGAGGACGAGTGGTATAGGGACCTCTTGGGCTGAGGATGGGAGGAATGAGCTTTCTCAGGCTGAGGATGGGGAGGAATCGGGGATTAGGACGCTGAGAGTGAGGAATGCATTGAGGATAGGGGCCCTTGGGTTGAGGATGGGGCTACCAGGTCAAGAAGGGTGTGGAATGATAAGCTCCTGGGCCCAGGACAGGGAAGAATGGAGTAGGGGTGGGGGTTTTCTCTTCTTTATATTGGCTGGTTGCTTGTGGCGGGTCCTAGGTCTTGAACAAGCATTGATAGATAGCACGGGTTTGTGTGGCTTGGGGGCACAACATGTCCCCTCCTAGAGCCTCAGTTTCTCCCACTGCTCCCTCCATGTTGCAGGCCGCTGCTCCTTCCTGTGGCCCCCATGGCTGAGGACTGGCTGGACTGCCCAGCCCTGGGCCCCGGCTGGAAGCGCCGTGAGGTCTTTCGCAAGTCAGGTGCCACCTGTGGACGCTCAGACACTTATTACCAGAGGTACTGGGTGGTTGTGGACACAGTCAGGGATTAGGGCTGAGCCTGGTTAGGCAGGGTGAAATCAGGGGGTGTGGTTAAAATCATGGGTGGGGTTAAGTTATGCATATACAGTTGATTCTTTTTATTCACAATGTTCATATTTATAAATGTGCCTACTCACTAAAGTTTGTTTGTAGCTCCAAGTCATAATCACTGTGCTATCACGGTCATTCGTGGATATGTACCAGAGCAGCAAAAAATAAGTCTCCTAATGCATGTGTTCCCAGCCCTGAGGTTGAATGAGGCTTTCTTATTTCAGCTCTTGTACTGTAAACAAGTATCCTTTTTGAGGTCTACTTAGTGTCATGTTTTCTGCAGTTTTGTAGTTTTTAGTGGTGATTTTGCTGTTTATAGTTGCCCCCAAGTGTAGTGTTGAAGTACTGTCTAGTGTTCTAAATGCAAGTCTCTGATGTGCTGTAAAGTGAAAATTCATGTTAAATAAGCTTTGTTCAGGCATGAGTTGCAGTGCTGTTGGCTGTGAGTTCAATGTTAATGAATCAAAAAGGCAGTATATCTAGAAAAAGAAGAGGAAATCTGCCGATTAGTACTTGAGGCTGCTCCAGAAAGCGCTAAAGAAACATCTATAGAACGTGATGAGGGTAGGGAAAAGGTGGAAAGTGGTTAAATTCATGGATCCATGAAATGATGACCAGAGTGTAGTGGACAGCGTTCTGAGACTGAAAGTAAAGAACATTGACAGTCCTGTTACCTAGGGTTAGGAAAATGTTAAGCCTGTCTCAGCTACTGTTGGCTGGCTCACACATTTCAGAAGGTGATACATCATGAAAAGTGTTAAATTTGCAAGCGAGGCAGGTTCTGCAGATAAGAGTCTGCAGAAGAACTTAAGAAACACCTGCTAAGTGTTATATGGGAAAAGGGTTATACAGAAGAGTAGACTTTCAGTGCTGATGAGACTGGCTTGTTTTACATGGACATTGACAGAGGAACGTATATAACACAGACGGCTTCCAAGGCTCCTGGCTTTAAATCATTCAGAGACCATGCAGTTAATTATTTGTAAGAGGGATATATTAAGCAGGGTGTCTTTAAACAGAAACGCACATAAAACAAGGTTACATACTGATCAGTTGACAAAAACGTGACCAGAGGCTTGTAGGAACTTAATCTGCAGTTCCACTAGGAGCAGTGGTTCTGTACTCACTAATTCAGTGTTCAAAGTGACTTTATAGAACATAATTACGGTGAATAATAAGAACTGACTATAAGTACATGAACATACATGTTTATAAAACAAGTTACATTAAAGGATTTTAGGTCTTTTGGAATATATTAGTGATGTAGTTATTAAGTTTTCTGTACTTTTTCTGAACTTCTTTTGTGTGTAAGTTGCTGTTTTCCTGGAGGAATATAGTAAAATTATAAATACAATTACATTTATTAATGTTTAGTTGTACACTTACTCACATATTAACAATTTATAAGTATAATTATCAAGGACTGAAAAGGGTCAATGATTTCACCCTAAATTAGGGCAAGCTAATAAGTGAGTATGTCACAGTTTTGTGAATGCTGGTAGGAGATATGAGACTCCTGGGTCAGAGATGAAAGATAGTTTATTACAGAAATAGCAGTATCCAGTATGTCATCATTATTGTGCCAGTTCCTCGAATGTCAATTCCCACAGGCTGACATGAAGAAGGCTAATTAGCACCCGCCTGTGCAGTGGGTTGTGTTGCAGGAAAGAAACCCTGATCTTAAGGTATCCAGTCTTTTATAATATTATGGCAGCAAGGATGCCTTCCCTTTGCTCTGGAAGGACACCCTATCTCTTATCTTCCAAGGCTGATGCCGTACACACATCCTTGAAAAGATAGTTCATAACAAAGGATAGTCAGTCTGCTCTTGCAAGACATGCAGAAATGAGACTTGGGGAGTATTATCTCCCAACACCAATTACTTATACTTTGTTTTGTATGTAGTTGCATATTTTTGTTTACACATGTATTTGTATCTATATTTATATGTACACTTATTTATATGTATACAGTTGACCCTTGAACAATGCAGGGGTTAGAGCCGCCAATCCCATGTGCAGTCAAAAATTTCCATATAACTTTTGACTTCTTAAAAACTTAACCACTCATAGCCTACAGTTGACTGGAAGCCTTATCAATAACATAAACAGTTGATTAACACATATTTTGTATGTTGTATGTATTATGTACTGTATTCTTAAAATAAGGTAAGCTAGAGGAGGTGTTATTAAGAAAAGTCATAAGGAATAAAAAGTTCATTACAGTACTGTATTTTTCAGTACTGTAAGTTTACTTCGTTTACAAGATGAATCGCCTGTCAGTACATCAGTATTACCTTATATGATACAAAACATTGTAGATATTATACGTATTGCTAACACCAGACATTAAAAATGAAAAGATAATATGAAAAATTGACATTTATTTACAGGTATAACAGTTCATGCATTGAAATGAAGAAGGAGCAATATGATTGCTTTATGGTAGCCTGCTATAATTGATAAGATTATTTCACGGTAGCCTAACCTATACACTAATGAATGAATGAATTGTTATAAAATTTTTATGGCATATAGTATTATAATCGTATTCGTAATATAATATTGGAAATATTGTTACATTTAAAAAAAAACACTTACCTGTGATGATAGGCAGTTTTTCTATTTACCAGAGAGAGGCATACTGTACGGTGATATAATTCTTTGAAAGCAAGAAATATTCTTTGAAAGTTATAAATCAGCTAAGAAAACTAACACATTATTAATTTTATATTAAATAACACTCACCTTATGTCTGTGTGAGGATAGTCTATCCACTTCAAGTCTTGGATATGACGACTACTTGAGAAATGATGATGGTGACACAAAAACGTCTCATACAGTCTTTGTCATACATTTGTTGGATTTTCCCACGAAGATACACACAAACGCAATAGATAAGTATTAACTGTATGGCCCAGTGATTATACACTATTCATTAAGTGGAAGTGGATCATCATAAAGGTCTTCATCTTTGTTGTCTTCATGTTGAGTAGACTGAGGAGGAGGAAGAGGAGAGGTTGGTGGCAGAGGCAGTAGAAGGAGGAGGTAGAAAGAGAGGCATAGAGGATGGCACATTTGGTGTAACTTTACAGAACTACATCGTAATTTCTGTCTGACTTTTTTTGCGCTTTCATTTCTCCAAAAATGTTTCTGTACAGTTCTAATCTTTCTTCCACCATTTGCTTTAGTTTCAGTGCCCATATCATAGACGGGTCCATGTCTTAAAAGAAGTCAAAGCAGTCTTACATATTGGAACTCTTCTGCTAGATTGTCTTATGTCTTTTTTTTTTTTTTTTTTTTTTTGAACACTCCTTCATCTTCTTCCTCATCATCTGGCCCTGGTTTGGCTGCACTCATCTCCATCAAGTCATCTTATGTTACTTTCTTTGGTATGGTATATATTGGCTCCTAAATACAATATCTGTATCTTGAAACCCTTCATCCCTTCCCACCTTGTTGTCATCTCTACTGGCTCTTTCATGATTTTGTTGACTGCCTTGGTCCTAAGTTCTGAGAAAGCATGCATAACATCTGGACAGTTTTATCCAGCAGGAATTTATTGTTTGGTGCTTGATGACTTCCGTGGCTTTTTCTATAACAATGATGGCATCTTCAATGGCAGTCTTTCCAGACTTTGATGATGTTCTCTCTATGAGGGTTCTCGTCCATAGTGTTGACAGTCCTTTCCATAGAGTACCATTTGTAATGAGCCTTCCAGGTTCTTAGGACTCCCTGATTTAGGCTGAATTCGAGATGTTGTGTTTGGGGGCAAGTTGACCATTTTGACTCATTTGGTGTCAAACTCATGGGGTTCTGGGTAGCCAGCGGCACTGTCCAATATCAAAAGAACTATAAAAGCTGTCCCTTGCTGGCAAGGTACCTCCTGACTTCAGGGGCAAAGCATTGATGGAACCAGTCCAGAAAAAGGGTTCCCACTGACCAGGCTTCTTGGACAACCAAAAGACTGGCAGCTGGTGTTTATCTTTTCCCTTCAAGGCTCAAGGGTTAGCAACATTATAAATAAGGGCAGTCCTGATTCCAAACCTGACAGCATTTGCACAAAACAGGAGAGTCAGCCTTCCCCTTCCTGTCTTAAATTCTGTGCTCACTTCTCTTCCTTACTGATAAATGTCCTTTATGACAGTTTTGTTGTTGTTGTTGTTGTTGTTGTTGTTGTTGTTGTTGTTATTGTTTCAGAATAGGGCGCTTTTGTCTATGTTAAAAACCTCTTCAGGGAAATATCCTTTCTCCTCGATGATTTTCTTAATGTCTTCTGCCTCTTGGTTGGCAAGCAACTTCTCCTGTTATGTTGACTTTTTTTAAGCCAAACCTCTTTCTAAAAGTATCAAACCATCCTTTGCTGGCATTCAGTTCTCCAGCTTTAGAGCCTTTACCTTCCTTTTGCTTTTAAGTTGTCATATAATGAATTCACTTTTTCTCAAATCATATTAGAATTTATAGGTATGCCTTTCTTATAGCAATCCTGCACCCACATGAAAGCTGCATTTTCAGTATGAGATAGAAAGATATTTTGCAAAAAGTGCAAGGTTTTCGCACCTGCTGACATAGCTGCAGCAACAGCTTCATGAATTTCCTTTTCTTTTTTTATAATAGTCCTTACGCTGGATTCATTAATCTTGAATTGGCGGGCAACCACAGCTGCAGACCTCAATCTACGGTACATATCAAGCAATTCAACTTTTTGTTGTAATGTCATTACTTTTCTCTGCTTCTTGGGAGCACTTCCAGCACCACTAGCTACACTTTGGGTCCCATGGTGTTATATTCAAGGCTTACGATATTGCACAAAACACAATGAAAATGATGTGGGAACCACAAGGGGTCACTTTCTACTGTGATGTACAATTTACTAGAGAAACAAACTGCTCACTTGGAGATGATTAGCCTTCCATGGCATTTTAAGTAGATACTCGCAACACTTGAACTCACTGCAATAGCAACGGAGGGTGCCTATGAGATTATTATAGTGGTACGCTGTGTACTGCAGTTAATTTTATGCATTTGTGATGTTATACGCATCTTTACATTTGTTAGTTTCTCTTGACTGTGAATGGTGCCACATATGGTCTTTAAGTGTTTGTGTGTGTAAGTTTTGATAAGTTTTAGTTTTTTGTGATAGATTTATGTATATTTTATTTTAGTAAATGACAAAATAGACTAGTATCTACATATATTTTATCCATTCATGACATACCTAACTTTTTCTTAATTTTTTCAATATTTCTAGGCTACGTGGTTCGAGGTTTTTCAGATAGTCACAAATCTCCAAAAATTTTTCCACTGTGTTTGTTGAAAAAAATCTGTGTATAAGTGGACCCGTGCAGTTCAAACCCATGTTGTTCAAGGGCCAGCTGTATTTAAAACATTTGCTTGTTTCTTATATAAGTTTTCATTATTTGTTTACATATTTAGTATGTAATGCTAACACAGTTACATGTTATTTAATACATTTGCGTTCCTATTTGTGTTTATTTTCACTTACATAGAATACCACTAGTAGCACCTGTTATAAATACATGCATATCCACTTATGTTTATATTATTTATTAATGTTTGTATACATGCTGGTATTTATACCCTTTTTATATTCCTGCTGTTCAGGGTTAGTTGGAGTAGGGCCTGTTCAGGGTTCATAGGCCGATCTCAGGCTGCCTCCTATATCCCACCAGCTCTGCAGACCTATTCGCCAGCCCAGTGGGAGGGTTGTGTGGGTGGAGTGGCAATGGCTCCACCTATGTACCATTACATGTTGGCCCACCCCCAGCCCCACAGGAGACAGGATCCGAAGCAAAGTTGAGCTGACCCGGTACCTGGGCCCTGCATGCGACCTCACCCTCTTTGACTTCAAACAAGGCATCCTGTGCTATCCAGCACCCAAGGTACTATACAGTGAGGGGTACCGAAGCAGGGGTGGCTGAGCCACCTAACATCCACCACTGACCTACATTCTTCCTGCCCTTGCTCTCATCTCTAGGCCCAGTCCTCTCATTCCGTGGCCATCCCCAGCAGGAAGCGGAAGAAGGCTTCGAGGCCAGCCAAGGCTCGGAAACGTCAGGTTGGACCCCAGAAGAGTGAGGTCAGGAAGGAGGCCCCAGGGGATGAGACCAAGGCTGATGCTGACACAGCCCCAGCTTCACTTCCTGCACCTGGGTGAGTGTTGGCCTAAAGTGAGCCAAGTCTATGAGGGTTGTGCTTAGGGGTGCACTCAGGGCCCCACATCCATGTTTCCCACCTCAGGTGCTGTGAGAACTGTGGAATCAGCTTCTCAGGGGATGGTACCCGAAGGCAGCGGCTCAAGACATTGTGCAAGGACTGCCGAGGTGAGTTGCCCCTAGGGCACTGGGAGGTAGAGCTGGAGCAGGCTAGGAGGCAGGTGTCTGGCTGGAGGTTGAATGGTAGATGTCAGGGCAGAGGCAGTGGTGAGGTTAGATATCTGATGCTCCCTTTATATTTCTCTTCTCCTTTCTTCCTCCCTGCAGCACAGAGAATTGCTTTTAACCGGGAGCAGAGGAAGTTTAAGGTAAGCATGACCTGCCTCCTCCTGACAAGTGTGCAGTGATGTGATGGGGGCTGTTGAGGGTCTGAAGGAACGGTGTTGGATCCACAGGGTGTCAGTCATTTTGTAGAGAGCTGGCTGTAGCCAGCCAACAGTAATGGGAGTTAATGGGCTGTCAGTAGACACAGTGATGAGGTTAACAGGGGAACAGTAAACATTGTTATGGCCTCAATGATGGTGGCTCATCAGTAATTATCAGACAGTGATGAGGCAGATGGGAGACTAGTAGACATAGTGATAGGGCCTAATGTGGGGTCAGCAGAAACGTGAGGGGCAGTGCTCCTGGAGCCACTCTGCCTGGACCTGTGACCTTGCCCCACCCATTCCTGGCAGCGTGTGGGCTGCGGGGAGTGTGCGGCCTGCCAGGTAACGGAAGACTGTGGGGCCTGCTCCACCTGCCTTCTGCAGTTGCCCCATGATGTGGCCTCGGGGCTCTTCTGCAAGTGTGAGCGAAGACGGTGCCTCCGGATTGTGGAAAGGGTGAGTCGAGCAGGTGGGGTGGGCCCAAGCTCACCCCAGCCCTGGCCCCGTAGCCCTGGCCCCATACATCACACCTCCGGCCCCCCTGCAGAGCCGAGGGTGTGGAGTATGCCGGGGCTGTCAGACCCGAGAGGACTGTGGCCGTTGTCGAGTCTGCCTTCGCCCTCCCCGCCCCGGTCTCAGGCGCCAGTGGAGGTGCGTCCAGCGGCGTTGCCTGCGGGTGAGTCAGGCTGGAGGGGCCAGCGCTGGTGGGGTCAGGGCTGGGGCAGAGCTCATTCTGCTATTAAAGCTGCTGCTGCTGCTTTCTTCCAACTTGGCCTTGCCCACCTCATGTCTTCTTTTCTCCCCAACCCCATGCTCACCGCCCTGGCCCCAACTACCTGTCCCTGTCTGCCAGCACCTTGCCCACCGTCTCCGTCGTCACCATCAGCGATGTCAACGACGCCCTCCCCTAGCTGTGGCTCCCCCTGCTGTGAGTGCCCCACCCCACACTCTGCCTGCCTGTCCTACACGCATGCTTTCTGCACTCCTAGGGGGTGGGAGGTGGTTCTTTGTCTGCCTTGTGCCATCAAGTCTAAAGTATCCTTCTGGCTTTTTCCCAGGGTAAACATGGCCGCCGCAGGGGAGGCTGCGACGCTAAGGTGGCTCCCCGGCGGCGCCCCCGAGCCCAGCCACCGCCTCCACCTCCCCCGTCACAGCCTCCAGAGTCTCCAGAGCCGGTGAGGCCCTGGTGGGCAGGGGGAAGGCACAACCATAACCTCACCCACCTGCCCTGACCCCACCCATTTGCCTCTGCAGCACCCCAGAGCCCCCCTTCACCACCTGCCGAATTCATCTATTATCGTGTAGTCGAGGATGAGCTAGTGAGTGGTCTCACCCTACCTGGACAAGCCTAGACTCTCCCAGGGCATTTGGTTTAACACCAAAGAAGCAGATGCTGCAGTGTGCCTAATAGGGGAATAGTAAGGCACAGTGATGGGTAGTAGTGTGCAATAAGCAGACCATGGGGGAGGGATTAATATGGGATCAACAGGTGCAGTGATAGTGACAGTCAGATGAACCAACACTCTGGTGGAGCTAATAAAGGAAAAACTGGCACAGACTGAAGTTCACATAAGATGAGCAGACATTGCAGGCGCAGTGATGGGAGCTAATAGAGGGTCAGCAAAATCCTGCTGGAGGCAGGAGTCCAGGACATGGTGTTGGTGCCCAGTCTTGGATACTGTGTTGGAGCAGCTACGATCCTTGTATCGAGGGCCATCTGGTGCAGTGATGGTGCCTGGTGTTGGACTAGAAGGCACTGAATTGTGACTAGTAGGGAGTCAGGCTAAGACTAGTGTGCAACCAGTTCCCTCCAGCCAGGCTAGTGGAAAAGTAACAGGAGAAACATTATAATTGTCTTAGTGACAGCAACCTCCTTTCTCTGTTCCCCAGCAGCCTTACACAAACCGCCGGCAGAACCGCAAGTGTGGGGCCTGTGCAGCTTGCCTGCGGCGCATGGACTGTGGCCATTGCGACTTCTGCTGTGACAAGCCCAAATTTGGGGGCAGCAACCAGAAGCGCCAGAAGTGTCGCTGGCGCCAGTGCCTGCAGTTTGCTATGGTGGGTGCAGCAGGAAGGGTCAGGTAGTGGGGACAAATAGGGCAGGCCCCCCCAGTGCCTGGGAAGGGTGGGCAGGCCTAGTAGGTGGGTGGGGACAGGCTAGATAGGTCCTGCAGCTTCAGAGCAATGGGTGGGGCCGTGGGTTTGGCAGGCAATTAGCAGACATTGTCCTGGGATAAGCGAGGAATCTGGGTGGCACTGGCATTGCCCACAGGAGACTAGCAGGCTTGACGATGGGGGGGCTCGTATATAAGCAGATTCTGTACTAGTACTGATGGGGGTGATTAGCAGGCATACACTGATCAGGGCAGAGTAGTGTGGTTGGTTATTGAACCAGGTGGCCATAACACCCCATTTCTCCTTACAGAAGCGGCTCCTGCCAAGTGTCTGGGCAGAGTCCGAGGATGGGGCAGGGCCGCCCCCGCCGTACCCTCGTCGAAAGAGGCCTGGCTCTACTCGAAGGCCCTGTTTGGGTCAAACCTTGAAGCCTCCCTTGGTCACACCCACAGCCCGACCAGACCATGCCCAGACTCCAGTGAAGCAGGAAGCAGGCAGTGGTTTTGTGCTGCCCCCACCTGGCACCGACCTTGTGTTCTTACGGGAGGGTGCAAGCAGTCCTGTGCAGGTGCCTGGCCCGGCCCCAGCTTCCACAGAAGCTCTGTTGCAGGTGAGGGTCCCACCTTATCCTGCCCTTCCCAACCCTGCCCAGCCTCGTGCTGGGAAGCTGGGACCAAGTCTGCTGCAATCCTGCTTCACACAGGAGGCCCAGTGCCCTGGCCTGAGTTGGGTTGTGGCCTTACCCCAGGTGAAGCAAGAGAAGGCGGATGCCCTGGAAGACTGGACACCGGGCACAGCCATCCTGACTTCTCCTGTATTGCTGCCTGGCTGCCCCAGCAAGGTGGGGGTCTGTGATGGGTGGTCTGTGAGCAGACTGATGGTGAGCCATGATGGTTCTTTGAGCAAAGTAGTTACGTGTGCTGATTACATCCTCTCACAGAATTATCCCGCCTGTCTGACAGATGCCCCATCCTCCCCAGGCAACTAGTTTTGCCTGCTTTGCTGCCCAGCTAACAGAAAAATGGAAATCTATGAGGAATGCAGAAGATTTGTAGGCAGAGAGATGGTTTTTCTGGGCTCAAGTGTGACAGCAGTGGGATTGTCAGCACGGTGACAGGTTGGCTGATAGAGAGAGTTTCAGGCCAGCCCTGCCCTTCTGACAGCTGCCCGTTTCCCACTTCTCCCAGGCAGTAGACCCAGGCCTGCCACCTGTGAAGCAAGAGCCACCTGACCCTGAGGAGGACAAGGAGGAGGAGAACAAAGATGACTCTGCCTCTGAATTGGCCCCAGAGGAGGAGGCAGGAGGGGCTGGCACACCCGTGGTCAGTGCTGGGGGACACCTCACCCTGCCCTGACCTTGCTTTAGCCCCACTGGCCATGTTGACCCTGATGTTAATTCTTCCCCAGATCACGGAGATTTTCAGCCTGGGTGGAACCCGCCTCCGGGACACAGCAATCTGGTTGCCAAGGTGTGCCCCGTACAGTGAGGGGTGGGCACGGGTGGGTGCTGGTCAGATGTGGGCCCTCAGTTTTTAAAGTATAGCCAGGATTTTGGACTGGTGTAGTGGGAGGTAAAGGCCCCACACCACTGCTCTGATCATGATCAGTATAGGACCCTAGATTTTTCTCCTGGGGTCTAGATCAGGGCTCTCGTTGAGGAGGGTCATGGGAGGTGATGAGGGGAGAGGACAGGGTGCCCTGTGGTGAGATTTGAAAGAAAAAGGAAGATAAGGAAAGCCTTGTCCCCATATCCCAAGGAAAATCCACAGAGCTCACACTTAATATATAAATTCTTATTCAGACATCATTTGGGGTCTTGAAGTCCTGTGAAGTCTCCAGGAGATGAATGGGTGGGCTTGGCAGGAGAATTGGGCCCTGCGATGGTGTTGTGATGTGGGTCCACACACAACTGTGTAATCTGGGGCAAGTCCTGTCCCTCCTGGAGTATCCTCTGTGGAGGGGGATTAGGCTGTGCTTCTTGAGCCTTTTTGGAGCCTGTTGAGGCTATTAAGCTTCTGCTGCTGCATAGAACTGTCCCTGCAGGCCTGGCAGTAGAAGGAAGGATAGGTGCTTGTAAGGACTGGGATGGTGGGAGTAGGACAAGGGAATGCTGCCTCCTGCAGAGCAATGACTGCCCTGCACAGGGCCCCAGACACGGGCAACGTTAACTGTTGGCCTGAGCACCTGGATTCCTTTGTTCCTGCAAACTAGTGTTAGCAGGCCAGAAACTCCTCTGCCTGTTCTTGGGCAAGTATGAGGTACTGAGAGGCCCTGCTTGGCACACTGCAGCGTGGGAGATACAGAGGTGGATACAATGACCCTGAAAGGCTTATCCTTCGGGAGACAGGATTCTTGCCTTCAAGGAGCTTATAATCTAACTAGTGAAACAATTTCCCCTATACATGAAATCATTACACATTAATGGAGAAGCTAATGGTGTGCTTGATTTGCTATGTTGTTTGTATTGGAAGAAAAGAGAAGAGAGATAAGGGATATTTAAGGGGAAATGGATGGCAGACACAGAAGGGTAGGAAATGGTTTTGTGATGCTCTGCTTTGCGCATAGGGAACCTCATTCAACATACAGACCTGCTCCCTCTTCTCTAGGTCCAAGGACCTTAAAAAACCTGGAGCTAGAAAGCAGTAGACGGGAGGCTTCTCCAGACTGTAGGACTCAAGGTGATATTTACAGACCGACTTTATGAGAGACAACACTGATCTGCTCAGAGGCTGGACCATAGATCGATTGCCAGGGCTTGTGTGGGAGTCAGGAGCAACTGGGAAAGCCTACTACCAAACCAGAGGAGCAGGCCTTTTCAGTACTTTGAGCTCACAGAGGAAGTAAGCAGAAAAGGAAGAAAAAGAGTAGAAAGTGGGTGCATCTGTCCAACTGGTATAAATCCCAGCAGCCTGAGTGTGATAAGAAGTGTGGATAGTAAGGATGGGGGGAGCGGGGGTGGGGGAAGGGGATGTAATTAAAGCCACTTTCAACCTAAACAAGCCATCATCATAAGTAATTTTAAATGGCTTTTGGATGAGACCTGGTAGTGTCTCTAAACATTTCCTCAGGGAGACAGCAGTTGAAATATAATGTGCATAAATGAGAAAAGGAACTGCTATTTGGTGAGTTCCTCCTGTGGACCTAATTTATTTAATCCTCAAACAGTCTTTTTTCAGGAAGGCATTGATTTTGCCCACTTTTGCAGATGGGAAAATGAGACTCACAGAAACTAGATAACTTATCCAGTGTCGAACAGTTACTATTGATAGAGCCTAGTATCAAACCCAGGTTGTAAAAGCCTTGTTCTTAGTTAAGCCACTGAACTGTAAACTATAACCTGTATCCAATAGTGTGTAATAATGTTATATTAACGAGTTTTTAGTTACCTTGAAAACAAGGTGGATTACTCTAAGCATTATAACAAATCACTTACACTGCTGCCCTTAGGATGGTTTAGGGAGCGCCAAGGCAGTGTAGTGCCACCTTATCAGAGCACCTGTGCCTCTTAAGACTGGTTTCTTCCCAGGTCTTGGGTGCTGCATAGGATTCCTAAACTCTAAAGGCATCCTTCCCCACTGGCTGCTGTCTGGCTTGTTACTGTCATTCTCTCTTCTCTTTACTCTTTACTTCTGAAGACCCAAAATTCTTCAAAAGTAAAGCTCCTGGCCTGGCTCAGATCTCTTGATGACCTTTGTGCTTGGTTTCTGCTCTCAGCCCCTGTCCACTAGGCATTTGCATTCTGCTTCAGGTCCTGCCTAAGGTCCAGTTTTAGCTCAACCCTGTCTCACTTTCCAGTTTTTCATAAAGTGCCACAAAGATTAGACCTGTGCTCCGTTACTTTGCTAGCTTTACAGGGCCAGGACTGAGTGCATGCCTCCTTAAGTTTTGTAGCCTGTGTGTTCTCCCTTGCCTTACTTTAGTCCCAGCCCTGCAGTTCTAGATAATTCAGATGTAGATTAAACATTTTTCTACTTTAACTCATACAGCCCTCTGCTGCCCTCCTCTGCTCCTTCCTTTGCCTCATCCTTCCTACTTCAGCCAGAATCAAGACTGGATAATTTTCTTGATACCATTTTGCTCCCCCACAGGATCCAACCACATAAACCTAGTATTCTGGTAATTTTGACATTGATGTCCTAAGTGAAATTTATTTGAATAGCATTCTGACTTATGAGATAAGAGTCTGGTTACCATGTGTATCAGGGTACAATCAGAAAAGCATCACTACTAATATGAAGATTTTATATATATGTCTGTAAATGCATATATGTATATTAAGGGATTTATTATAGGAATCTGACCTTATGCAATTGTGGGAGCTGGTTGAACAGTCTCTGTAAGGCTGTTGTCTTTGCATCTAATGCTGGAGCTTGAAGTCTGCAGGGCAGGCAATCGGGAAGGGAAGATGGATGTAAAGTGTGGGAGACCAAGGACACATTGGCGCCCACAAGCACGAGCTGGAAACCACGAGGATGGCCTGGAACCCATGTCAGTCTCTCACCACCTCCAACTTCGATGATGTGGGTGTCCTGCAGAAGAAGCTGGTGCCCTTCATCACAGAGTTAAATATGCATCTGGCCCAGGAATTAGAGAAGCTGAAGGAAGCTCCTGGGGAAGGTGGAGCAGCTGCAGGCCTGGCTATAGGCCTGACTGCTGCCCTGAACCAACGAGGTGAGCCAGCAGATAAATGACAACATGTGTGAACTGCAACAGTGCCCGGTGCCCCTGCACCAACCTCCAAGTGTAAAAACAATGTGCTGCTGCTTCACTTCTGCCCTCCAGTTATCACGCAGAATGTCTCTTGTGGCCCATCCTAACCGGAAGCATACTGGGAAGGGAGTACAGGAAACGTAGCCTAGTCAAGGTGACACATTACAAAGCTACCCTGCCATGAATCAGCTCCTAAGGGTCTCACTACTCACCTGAGGATAACTTGATAAAGCTACGTTGTTGAAAATGCACAGCTGAAGACCATGGATTTCATGGTGACCCCAGCAAGTACAGAAATTGTCAAGCCCACTCAGAAAAAACTTGCTGGTCTCGGCTATTTTTGTGTCACTCATTCAAGTATTGAGAACCTGGCCCATGGTAGGCACTGTACTTAATACTGGGATTCAGGAATGAAAAAGATAAAGTCCTTGCAGTTTTATTAACTACATCAATTTACATGTATTTACAAATGATGAATGGATTTCCAGCTTTATCATGGAATTTCATGGTGAAAATACAGAATTCAGGAACCTGTTGGGAGGACAGCCCTTGCGTGAACCTTGTTGGGGCACAATAGGCATTGGAAATAATATAAATAGTTTCTATCTCTATGCTGTTCTATTTTAAAATTATTTTTAAATGATTTTTATTGTCCCGTTTACTGATTTATATACTTAGTGTTTCTTTTGGGAGTGTCTTGGTGGTGGTTAACAGTGTTAATTGACTGCCTCTGAGAAAGTGGTATAGTGGGTGGCAAGATCAAGGTCAGGTTCTGTCCAAGGACCTTGGGTGAATCACTTCTCTTAGGCCGCCCAGGGGGTTGAGACTTGGTGCGTGGTCCGCCCCCCCGCCTTCCGAATAGGCCCGCCAGGGGGCGCCGGGACCGCGGTCCTCCCACCAGGGCTTAGGAGAGTCGGCCCCTCACCCCTGGCCTGGGCGGCCCTGGGGCGTGGCCTCCGCCGGGCGGAGACATCTGTCCCTGAGCTGGCGCCGAGAGAAGCCGAATCCCCTCTTCACGGAGTGGCTCAACAGGCAAAACCGAAACGGAATTAAATTACGGGGCCCGCCCAGGGTGAGGGCGCTGCACGACGAGCTCAGGACCGACGCTGAAACACTCGAGGGCAGCCAGTTGTTGCCAAGAGTTGGCTTCCTCTGTCGCTGAAAACTCATTTCGACGGGACCCTCCAGGCTGTAAGCCCTCGGAGGTTCCCCACGACGGGCGTCCTTGAATCTCAGTGGCTTTTGCCAGACCCCGCCTCTAGCCGAGGGCGTTTTCATTGCCTCCTTTTCTTCCCCAAGGGCGTGGTTTTAGGGGTGGTTCCATTCAGACCAGCTGGTGGGCCAGGCACCCGTGGGACTCGAAGATTTAAGAACTGGCCTTCAGGACCCCGTCCAGGGAACGGAGACGACCATCTAATTTCTTTCTTTTTTGTTTGTTTCAGGCTACGTAAACTCTTAGCAGTAAATGAAAATGAGTATATTGCCGAACTGCAATTCAAAGAAGAAGCATTATAGGAGATAAAAGACAAAATGAGAGAATTATTAAAAGAGATTTTAAAAGAGAAGAGAGACACATTATTTTGTGGCTGAAAAGCTGAACCAGCAATTCAGGAAATGGAGTCCAAACCTAGAAAAGTACTGCATACAAAATCCGAAGTGGGAGGATTACAAACGATTAAGGAATACTAATTTACAGTAAATTGTGGTCTTAAGATGGGATACACAGTACTAGTTGTACTTTGGTTATTACACCGACTAGGTGCTAATTTTTTTCCTGTGCTGTAGTGATAGTTTTGTGTTCGCCTCCACTTTAGAATGAGAGTACCAAAGTGTCATTCCTATTTGGCTTTTAGGTGTTAACTACCACCTTGCTCTTGACCCGAAGTACAGCTGTGGTCTCCACCTGTGCTGAGGGCCTCTTCTAGGTTTCCTGACTTGTTACCCTGCCTGGGATCTGGAATCTCAGAGCCTGATCACCTGCATTTCTGATTCACACCCTTATTCTGGTCCTGGTTTTTATTGTGCCCAGCCAGGTCGTGTCACTGCCCTACCAGCCCTTCTGAACTGTTCGCCATCCGAGGGTACCTCAAGTCTGAGCCCTGGTTTCCTGATTTTAATAGATTTACCATTACTGGTCTGGTTGGCTGACGAAGCAGTTATGCGCTCTCAGCTTTAATTGTTTCAGCTGTAAAATGAGGATACTACCTGCTGTTACATCAACCTTATAAGATATTTGTAAAGCTGAGACTTTTTATGTGCGAAAATACCTTGCAAATTCCTGTAAAAAGCTACACGAATAAGGTTGTCCTGTAATGATTTATGTCATCAAGATTAATTTAGTGATGGCCTCAAGATTTTACCTTGTCACAAAATGCCCACTAACTTTTCTTGTGCTTTTAGACCGATTACAGGATATAAATAGCAAAATCAATTGGATGTAAATAGATCTTCGACTTCACTTCGGGTTAAGGAGGCTTTTTTCTGCTGTTTGATGAACCCTAGAGGGAGAGAGGTCGGCGGGAGGCGGGGTGAGGACTGCGCAGACTCAGCTCTTCCACTCCAAGAGGAAGTCGCGAGTGCCGGCGTCTGTGGTCACCATGGTGACGGGACCAACTTCCGCCTCACCTGCCCCTAGTTCCTCGAGGCGCACCATGGCAACCAGACCTCTGCGTCGCGGAAGATTGTATCACAGATCGCCGTGGTTGGGGAACTGCGGCGGACGCCGCCCCCGCCCCGAGGGGACTCGAAAATGTACAGCCAGCGGTTTGGCATCGTACAGCGGGAGGTTAAGGGCCCCACTCCCAAGGTGGTGATCGTGGTAAGCATGGGATGTGTGTGCGGGACCCTACCGCTTTCTGCATCTCCCCCAACTTGGCCCGGCCCAGCCTATCCTGGCTCCCAGCGGAGGCTGTCTCAAGGGAAGTAGGTGCCTGCCTGATGCAGCAGCTTGAATTTTGAAAGAGGGAAGGATAAGGTCTCTTGCCTAGCTCTCGTATTCCGTCCCTCACCCCCACCCCCGCGTCAGTTGTAACATTTGGTTTCTGTATTTGGTGAATCACCACTTAAGATATTGAGGGTTTTCAGTCTTCCAAGACTCCTGAAAGAGGTCATCCCCTTGCGATGCGGAGTATGTGTCAAGGAAAGGACGCTAGGTCAGGCTGCAGGAAATCTAGGCGCTGGGCCGGCAGTGATTCAGCTGTATGATCTTGGGCTAGTGCCGCACCCCTAGGAAAATCGTCAGTGGAAGGGGAATTGGGCTGTGAGAGGTTGTGAGTGGCTATAGAGCCCTTTCTTTGCTGACTTAACCATAACAGAAGGATCTCTGCAGGCCTGGAAATAGGAGGTTGGTTGCCTTTAAGGCTGGGGTGGTGGTAGGCCAGGGGAATGCTGCTCGTTGCAGAATTTGATGGGTCCTGCTCAGAACCCCAGACACTTAGTCCATGCTCCTGCATTCCTTTGTTTCTACAAGCTAGAAAACCTCCATGTGTAGTCAGGCAGTTATACAGGTATTACTTGAGCCCCTGCTGTGTGCACCACTGTGGAAGATACAGGAGTGAATACAGTGATCCTTCTTTAGAAGTCTGATCCCTGCCTTCAAGTTGCTTATCATCTAATTGCAGAAACAACTTACTCATGCATAAAACCACTAAAGGTTAACACAGTAGATAATGATGTGCTATATTGTCTGTATTGGTGTTTTATGGAAGAAAAATCAGGGATAATGAAGGATACAGTTTTATTATGTTCCATAGTACACATAGCAGTTCTCAGTCAGTTTATAGACGTCCCTCTTCTCTAGGTCCAAGGACTATAGGATCTGGGGCTGGAAATCAGTGGACTGGAGCCTTTTAGAACTCTAGTCTGTAGGGTTCAAGGTGGTCATTACAGACAGGCTTTATGAGGGACAGAAAAAGATGTTCTTTGGGTTCTGTATCCAAACAGTGTTCACGGCCTGGGCTATTGGTTAGGTGCTATTGCTTTTCCTGGGAACCAATAAGGATTTCCCTTCTACCAAATTACCAGCAAACCAGAGAAGCAGGCCTATTGAATACTTCGGGTTTATAGAAGAATAAAGAAGAAAAGGAAAAGGTCAGAGCTGGTGTATATCAGATGTCAGAGTGTGATAAGAAGTGTGGATGTTAGAGGTTGCAGAATTGTGGTGGGAGAAGAATTAAAGCCACCAGAGATGAGACTTGGATGCTATTCCTCCAGGAGAAGGTGATAAAAGATATAATGTCTGAAGTAATGGAGAATCGAAAGGAGCAGCTATTTGGTGAGTGCCTCCTAAGGACCCAATTATTTACTTCTCAAAATAATTTTTTAGGAGAACATTTATTTTGCTCATTTTGACAGGTGAGAAACCTGAGAATCAAAGAGATTAAGTAACATGCTCAAGACCACACAATTAGTATCAGTAGAGGCCAGAATCAAACCTAGATTGTAAAATATACTTTAAGACATTAAACTGTAAGCTGTAATAGTAGAAACTAATTTGAGATGTTATGGTAACAAAAGCCTTCAGTGACCTTGAAAGTACAGGGTAGTTATTAAACCCTTTGTTTTGACTTTAGCATGGTTTGAGAGTTGCAATGTCCAATATGGTGGCCATTAGCCACAACTAGCTTTTGAGCACTTGAAATATGCCTAAAGTTACATGTTGAGATGATAATATTTTGGAATTTTTTGTTAAATAAAAGTATATTATTAAAATTAATTTCCCATGTTTCTTTTTACTTTTTAAAATATAGTTGCTAGAAAATATTACATTACAGATCTGGTTTATATTATGTTTCTATTAAATAGTACAGGTTTTAAGTACATAATGCCAAGACTGTGCATGGATTGGCACCACCTTGTTTTTAGAGAACTCTGCATCATACCTTATTCATTCAGAAACAGGATCCTTCCTGACCACAGAGTCCTCCACAGGATGGCCCAAGCCTTAAATGGCCTCCTAATCCCCTTCACTGCTCAGGCTATTTCTCACCACGCTCCACCCCTATTCCCCTCTTCAGTCAAAATGTACCTCAGAGTCTGGTTCTTGCCCTGACAACTCAAGACAATTGATTCCTGATGACCTTAGTGCTTGGTTCCTGTTCTCTTGGTTCCTGCCCATATGTCTACTGGGAGCCTGAGTTCCCGTGTGTATCCTGCCCAGGGTGCAGTGTCAACAGTACTCTGCTTTGGTGTAACTGAATCCTCATTCATAAAATGCCATACATATTAGAGAACAGTAGTTTGTTGACAAAATCTAGGCTGTAAATAATTTGGATATGAATTAGCTACTTCCTATGATGTAACCCTCAACATCATCTTCTGTCTCCAACCCACCTCAGCCCTGTGTTATCTTGTTCAACTAAATCTAGCTACCTATGTGTATTCCCTGAACCCTGAATCTTTTCATCAAGCTATATTCAAATGTTGATTTTATTTCCCTGGGAGACTCCTTTGCCAAATCCCAATGGCAGTGTTCTTGTAATCCTGACAGTGATGTTCTAACTGTAAACAATCAGATTGACCTCTACCACATGAGTTAAAAAGTTTTGTTACTATAAATGAGCACACCAGAGTCTCACTACTCACCTAAGGATGATTAGATAAAACAGGCTGAAAATACAAAGCTCAAGACTGTAGATTTCATGGTGGTCCTGGGAGGAGTAGGAATCACATCAAGCCCACCCATGAACACTGTTCCATTTATTCATCTTTCTCATTCACTCATTCATGCCTACTGAGAATCTGATACTGGTAGCATGTGCAATGCTAAGAATAAAGAAATGAAACAGGTAATAGTCTATGTGATTTCATTAAATATATCAATATGTATTCACCATGGTGTATGCATTTCCAACTTTTTGGTGGAAGTTTGTGTAAAATGAACATATTTGCAGAAATCCAAGTTACCCCCAAATGTCAGGAGAACAGCTCTTGAAGTAAACTTCTGGGCACAATAGAAATAGGAATCAAGTTCTACCACTAGTTTTTCTTTTCTCCCCCTTTTTTCTTTTATTTTCCTTCTTTCTCTCTCTCCCTCCCTATCTTCCTTACTTCCTTCTTAGTAAAGGTTTTTTTGTTGTCACAACTCATTATACAAATCCTATATACTTAGATAGTAGTCTCTTTTAATCGAAAGAATTTTGATGGTGGTAACTGTTGCAAAACAGTTTCTGAGAAATGGTGTGGGATAGTGGGTGGCCAGATCAAGGTCAGGAATAGAAGACCCCCAATTCTTGTTCCATCTAAGTCTGCTGTAACTATCTGAAGCGCCTTGGGCAGGTAACTTAATGTCTCTGGTTTGACTAGATAATAATCCCTGGAGTCCCATTCAAATTCTTAACTTCATCATTCCATGAACTTTTACTCAAATGGCATTTGAGAAATATTTGAGACTGATTTGATGACATCTTAACTATAGGCTCAGAGAATCAAACAAGTTACACCTGAGGCTCTCAAGTTGTTTGCAGTTGTAGCAGGATGTACTAGTTTTATATACCAAGTTATATTTAATATGAGTATTGGTGGAGGTCATAATTGATTGAAAAAAATGCAGTTGATTTTGGGTCTGTCATAAGTGATAGTTGCTATTTGTTTTCAGAGAGCCAAGCCTCCCAAAGGCCAAGGGGCTGAGCAACATCTGGAAATAATCCGACACAGCCATCAGAAACATCATGCTATTTTGGCTTCCATTAAGTCAAATGAGCGGGATCGCTTGAAAGCTGAGTGGGACCAGCACAGTGACCGCAAGTTTGTGGACAGTCTTGTGAAAGCAAGAATCAAGGATGCCATGCAAGGGTTTATCATCAACACTGAAGAGAGACGAAATAAGTAAGGCTTACAAACCTGCTGACCCAGGCTGTGAAACATTCCTAAACCCACAGTTTGAGACTGGCCAATGAAAAATCAAATGAATTTTTATAGTGAGGATCATGGCCAAGCTATTTATATTCCTACCAAATCGGTAGCTATGGTTTGTTTATATTTTCACTTGTGGTAGCCTATGATAGAAAGCAAAAGACTATATCATTTCCTATTTTGTTATTTTAATTAAAATCTAATCATTTTGCTTTTTTTGTTGAAAATACACATTACGTATCTCATCTGTATGTGATCAAATAAAACATGGCCCAGATCAGTCTCTTTATTGCTTTAAATGGCAACTGATCTTACTTTATGGAATACTAAAGTGATCTTTTCCTTCTTGCAAAATTCATGATTAACAGGTACTTCTGAAATTGAATTTAACAAAATAAAAGTCAATTAGTGAAATGGTACATGTGGCATGACAGTTTTAATTTCTTTTTGTTGTTGTCCTTTTGTTTTGTGAACTTAGGTTACGTGAACTTTTAGCATCAGAAGAAAATGAGTATTTGACTGAAATGCAAATGAAAGGAGAAACAATTGAGGAGAAAAAGGATAGAATGAGAGATAAAACCAGATTATTAAGAGAGAAGAAAGAAAAAGAGAGACAGGATTTTGTGGCTGAAAAGTTAGACCAGCAATTCAGGTAATGATGTCAGAAAAACACACCACACAGAATCTGAAGTTGATATGTTTAATATGACTTAGGAAAGCTAATTTGCAGTAAATTGTCACCTTAAGAGAGTATACACAATAGTTGTACCTCTAAGTCTTGGTAATTATATATTTATCATTGAATAATGCAGGCACTGAGGGGTTTTGTTTGTTTTGTGGTGAGAATGCATAAAATTTGCTCTCAACAAATTTACCTATAGTGACTATATAATACTTTAGATCCCTGGAACTTATTCATTCATCTTATAACTGAAAGTTTATATCCTTTGGCCAATATCTTCCAAATTCTCCCACCTCGTAGCCCCTGGGAACCAGCATATTACTGTTTCTGTATGTTCTTTTTTTTTTAGATTCCACATTTAAGTAAGATTATACAGTATGTGTCTTTCTCTGGCTTATTTCACTTATTATAATGTCCTCCAGGTTCATCCATGTTGTCTCAAATGGCAGGATTTTCTTCTTTTTATGCTGAATAATATTCCATTGTATATATACACACCTTCTTTATCCATTCATACATCAATGGACGCTTAGTTTGTTTCCATATGGTAGTTCTAATTTTAATTTTTTGAGGAATCTCCGCACTGTTTTTCACAATGGCTATACCAGTTTATGTTCCCACCAACAATGTACAGAGGTGTCCTTTTGTCTACATTCTTGCCAACACTTGTCATCTTTTTTTTTTATAATAACCATCCTAACAGGTGTGATGTGATATCTCATTGTGGTTTTGATTTCCATTTTTGTGGTGATTAGTGATGTTGCGTACCTTTTCATGTACTTTTTGTCCATTTGTATGTCTTGGAAAAATGTCTATTCAGGACCTTTGCTCATTTTTTAGTTTGTGTGTGTGTGTATGTTTTGCTATTGCATTATATGAGTTTCTTATATATTTTAGATATCAATCCTTTAACAGATGTATGGTTTGAAAATATTCCCTCCCATTCTGTAGGTCACCTCTTTATGTTGTTGTTTCCTTTGCTGTGCAGAAGCTTTTTAATTGGATGTAGTCCCACCTGTTTGTTTTTGCTTTTGTTGCCTTTACTTTTAGTGTCATATCAAAAAAAAATTGTCTTTTGCAAATATTCTCTCCCATTCCGTAGGTTGTTGTTTTGTTTTGCTTATGGTTTCCTTTGCTGTGCAAAAGCTTATGAGTGTAATTAGGTCCCATTTGTTTACTTTTGCTCTTATTCCTAATTGCCTGGGTAGACTGCCCTAGGAGAACATTGCTAAGATTTTTGTCAGAGAATGTTTTGTCTGTATTTTCTTCTAGGAGATTTATCATATCTTGTCTTATATTTAAGTCTTTAAGCCATTTGAGTTTATTTTTGTGTATGGGGTGAGGGAGTGTTCTAAGTTCATTGATGTACTTGCTGTTATCCAGTTTTCCCAACACCACTTGCTGAAGAGACTGTCTTTTCTCCATTGTCTATTGCCTCCTTTGTTGAAGATTAATTGATCATAGGTCTGTGGATTTATTTCTGGGCTCTCTATTTTTGTCCATTGATCCATATGTCTGTTTTTATGCCAATACCATGCTGTTTTGATTACCATAGCTCTGTAGTAGTGTCTGAGGTCTGGGAGGGTTATTCCTCCAGCTTCATTCAAATTTTAGCTTCTTGATGCAGAATTTGATTTAGAAACCAGGAAGACTTGATGTTTATAAAACGTTGCCTTCCATCAGAGGTTCTCAAACTTGACTATATGTCAGAACCACCTGAGGAGATCTGAAAAAATGTGCATAGGTCCTATCCCCTGATATTCTGATTTAACAAATCAGGTCTGGGAGAGGGAGAGGGAGGAAGGGGAGAGTGGGATTTTGAACATATCACTAAATAATTCTAATTCTACAGTCAGTGTTGAATATCACAACTCTTAAATTTAATATGGGCTCAATGAAAAACATTTGAAGAAATTTAAATTACTAAGGCTGGAAGAAAGGATGAGGTCTAAATACTTATTGAAATAGCATTTCTTCTTGAATGATAACATAAGCCTGAGTGTGAAAAGGCAACAGTAGGGCTGTTTTCTCAACTGTGGCAGAAACCCCTTCAGTGGACATGTGCCCTGCCAGGAATCCAGAGGCAGTGGGGAAACTTCACCATGATATGCTGACTCTGTCCTTGGATCTTTTCTTGGATATACACGCAGGGTCTCTCCCTACTAAAGCCTTAGTTTATTTATAATGTTGCAGAGACCCGTCCCTCTTCTATTCCTCTCAAGTAATAATAGTAGCTACCATTTACTGAGTTTCTATTATCTATCAGGTATTTATCTCTGATCCTTACCAGAATCTGAAAAGACAGTTCTTTTACAGATATGGGAACAGGCTCAAATAGATGGAGTTTTTGATCCAAAGTCACACAGAAAGTGTCAAAACCAGGATTCAGACCTGCTCTGCGTGACTCCAGTGCCTGTATTCTGTCTGTGGCACTATGGTGCCTGCCTCCCTACTGCTCCCTCGTGGGTTTCCCCGGCTCAGATGGCCTACATCCAGGTCTTTAACTTTCTTACTTCAGTGTCTGACTCTGCAGGCTTGTGCCTAAATAGAGCAATGCCTTATGAAAGGCTGAGTGTCTTTTTTAAACTGTCCTTTCAGGGAACACTGCGAGGAGCTCCGTGTTAAGTTGTTTTGTATCAATCAGAAGACGGTGTGCGAGGAGCGGAAAGCACAGATAGCATTTAATGAGGAGCTGAAAAGGCAAAAGTTGGTGGAAGAGCAGATGTTCTCAAAGCTCTGGGAGGAAGACCGGCTGGCCAAAGAGAAGCGAGAAGCCGAAGAGGCCAGAAGACAGAAAGAGCTGGTGGAGAGCACACGCCTGGGGCTGAGTGCCCAGATCACCAGCATTCAGGCACGAAGGCAGGCAGCACAGCGGCTGAAGGAGGAGGAGGCGCGCCTTGTGGTGGGTCTTTAGAAATGCTTGTGATAGTACGGTCAGCTCAGTGGGTGTAACGCACAGTCCACAGGCCTGTTTCTGTAGAGTTTGCTTGATGGCTAAAGCTGGTTCACAGGGCAACAGACCAAGGTCAGAGCCTTGGATTTCAAGGTCCAGCTGACAGTGCCAACTCATTGTATAGGGCAAGTTACTTCACTGCCGTGACTCAGTTTCTTCATCTGCAAAATAGGATGTTGTGAGGATGAAATGGGATAATCGTTGGCATTGTCATCGAGGGCTAGTGGCAGTTTGGCAGCATCCCCCCACTCTTTGATATGGTTAATTGACAATTTCCAAATCCTGTGTCAAGTGCTATACAACAGCTACAGTGACGCCTCCAGCTACTTTGTTCCTACAAGGTAACTGTCCCTAGTACATAGGAATTAGAGGTGTCACTGGAAATGTGTGAAAGCAATCGAAAAAGTAGCAATTTTTTATGTATATAAAACTTTGAACAACTGATACTTTAATATCACCAAATTTAGGGAAAAGGTAACATTCTCCGGGGAAATGCCAGGTATTGAAATTTGAAACCATAAGAAACATCAAAGGTAAGGTATATGCAGAGCCCCAGAAGTCTTCTCTGGGTTTAAGACTGTTTTATTTTGAAGAGTTTAGTTAGAAGTTCTCTAAGAAAATCAAAATGGTCGCCCCCAAACTGCCTTATATATACCCCCTCCTCTGGTGTTAGATACCCAGTGAGCCATTTTTATTTGCCACACTTCTGACACCAGATGTGTGGAGTTTTTCTCTCACACCAAACAGTTCTCTGATACTCTGCAGACACTGATTAGGTATCCTACAGTTTGATTCAGTTCTGATACTGTCAGGCTCCACAGGTTGAAGGGCTCCATCCCAGAAGACAGCCCTCACTTCAGAAGTCAATTACAAGTAGTGGGTCCCTAGGTTGCCCACACTTCTGTCCCACTTGGCTACAAAGTCCAAGGTTCTCATGACACCCCCTCAGTTTCAATAATTCACTAAAATAACTCATAGAACTTAGGAAAGTGCTTTATTAATATTGCCAACTTATTGTAAGGGACACAACTCAGGGATGGTCAAATGGAAGGGATGCAGAGAGGAAGGTATGGGGTGTGGCACACAGAGCTCCCACGCCCTCTCTGGGCACCCCATGCTCCCACCACCTTCATGTGTTTGCCCGCCCAGAAGCTCTCTGGACCTTGTTATTTGGGGGTTTTATGGAGATTTTATCACATGGGCACGATTGATCAAATCATTGATGTTGGTGTTTGAACTCAATCTCTGGCCCCTCTTCCCTCCCTGGAGGTCAAGGGGTGGAGCTAAAAGTTCCAACCATCTGATCACATGGTTTGGTCTTTCTAGTTACCAGCTCCCATCTTGAAGCTATCTAAGGGCTCCAGTCACTGGTCATCTTATTAGGCTACAAAAAATAATCTTATCACTTTGGTGATTTCAAGGGTTTTAGGAGCTATGTGCCACGGCCCAGAGACAAAGACAAAGTATTTATTTTTTATTATAACACACCTAGCTATGTCTATTTCTACTTTCCTTTAAATTTTTTTGGGGGGGGGAATAACTCTAGACTAACAAGAAGTTGCCAAAAATATTAGAGAGTTTCTGTGTACCATTACATAACCAAACATTTTATATAGAAGAGAGACTTAGAAAAACCAGGAATTAATATTGGTACAACACTTTCAACTAAAGTTATTCCTTATTTAACTAAACTAAAAAACTTCTTTGGATTTCGTCAGTTTTTACATGCATTCTTTGGAGGAAGGGGTATAGGTTTATGAAATTTCACCACATGTATAGATTTATGTAACTAACCACTACCAAAATCAGGATACAGAGCTGTTCTGTCATTCAAAGAAGCCCAGCTACTCCTTTATAGTTATAACCTCTGTCAACGAAAATTCAATTAACAATCAGGTTAAGAAGAAAAAGAGAATTTAATTCAAGCCAAACTAAGGATTATTTATATATGGGCTACAGACTCTCAGAAGCTCTGAGAATTGTTCTACCTGTGAGTAATCAAAGGCACAGTCATACACATTTTCAAGCCAAAGGATCATGCGTCAAAATGACACGCTGACAGTGGCAGGAATATAGCTCAATGGTAGAGTATGTGCTTAACATGCATGAGGTCCTGGGTTCAACCCCCAGTGCATCTGTTAAAAAATACATAAACAAATAAATAAACCTAATTACACCCCCTCAAAAAACTCCTTGTGAGCCTCAAAGTAAAAAAGCTAAATAATGAAAATATTATGAACAATCATATAAGAATAAATTTTAAAAAATGACACACTGACATTTTACATAAAGTTCCCCAAAGATACATAGTCTAGCAAGCAGTAAGTCACCATGATCCCTTACAGAGTCTGGAAAGAATACTGGTCTTCTAAGAAGTTACATTGCTGGCATCAGAAGAAAGGAAAAAAAATTGGTCTTTGCAGTCTAGTAGGCATTCCCATCTTTGGGGAGGCCTGGTTAATGTAAAATGAAGATGCATATTGTACACTAAAGGGGGAAGGAGGAGGTCCAAGTGGACAGAGAGAGAGGATTTTATGTTTAAGCTTTTTTGACTCTTATTGCTGCTTAATAATATATCTGAATCTAGATATGCAGATGTGCATAGAAGACTAAGTTCTGGAAGGCCAGTGGCCAGTACACCAAAATGTTGAGAATGGTAGTGGGTGTATGGGTACTAGGATTAAAGGTGATTTTATCTTTATACTTTTCTGCATTTTGAACTCCAAAGCTATTTATTACTTTATAACCACACACACAGCAATTTCTCAAAACCATATTGCTGATTCAGCAATGAAAGGCAAGTTTTATTTCTCAGTCCCTTTAAATCCAGGAGTGTGTGTTTCCAAGAAACCCTTTATCCTGACCTCTTGAATGAAATGCACCCACTTCTTTGTTTTGTCCAACTGTACTGATGCATTATCTTCATTATTGTTCTGCCTCAGGAAAATGACAAAGCACAGGTGAAACTTGAGAATGAACAGGATAAGCTGAAGAAACAGAAGACAAAACAGGAAATTAGGGCTGCTTTGCAAAAAGCCATCCAAGAGAAGATGGAGCATATTCAGGAGGAATACAGAGAAGAGCAGGATTTGAACATGAAGCTCACCCAAATCTCCCTCCAAAACTTACAGGAAGAGGCTGATAAAAAGAAGCAAAAAAGAGTAAGATGTTTATTTAGTGCCTACTGTGTGCTAGACAAGGTTCCTTGCTGAGTTGTCAGTCTTATGGGAGCCAGCCACATGCAGAATAAACCACAGCAGTGCTACCGTAAGTGTGGCCCATGAACCAGCAGCGTCAGCACCATCTGGGGATGTTAGAAATAGACATTCATAGGCTCCAGAATCAGAATCTCTAAATCCAGATCTTCGCAGGGGAAGAAACCTGTGTTTTAACATGCTCCTCTAGATGATTCTGGTGCTCAGTAAATTTTGAGAACTCCCATTCTATAACGCGATGTTAGTACCATGAAAGCAGACGAGATCGCAGGAAGTGGAGTGACTAAGTGTGTCTGCAAGCTGAGTGAGACATCACTGAGAAAGTGGTGTTCAAGTTGGACTTTGAACAATAGAGAGTAGAGAAAAATCATTCCATTATTTATTTAGCTGTTCCTCTGAAATTTGTATTGAACTTTTTAGGGTATAGTGCTTTTCCTACAGGTACTATGATTTGTTTTGTTTTGTTTTGATTGACTTTATTTTTTAGAGCAGTTAGGTTCATAGCAAAATTGAGCAGAAGTACAGAAATTTCCCATTTACCCCCTGCCCTAGCTTTCCCCATTCTCAACATCCCCCATCAAAGTGGTACATCTGTTGCAATCGACGAATATGCATTGAAACATCATTATCACCCAGAGTCCATAGTTTACATCAGGGTTCACTCTTCAGTGTTGTAGATCTATATAGGTCTTGACAAACATACAATGTTGTGTATCTACCATGAGATGATCATACAGAGTAATTTCCCTGGCCTAAAAATCCGCTGTGCTCCCCCTGTTCATCTCTCCTTCCACCCCACACCCCTGGAAACCACTGATACTTTTACTGTCTCCATATTGCCTTTTCCAGAATGTTATATCATTGGAATTACATAGTATGTAGCCTTTTCAGATTGGCTTCTTTCGCTAACTAATACACATTTAAGTTCTCTCCTTATTTTTCATGCCTTGATAGCTCATTTCCTTTTAGCACTGAATATATTCTGTTGTGTGGATTTACCACAGTGTATCTATCCATTCACCTTCTGAAGGACATCCTTAGTTGCTTCCAAGTTTTGATGATTATGAATAAAGTTGCTATATACAATCTTGTACAGGTTTTTATGTGGACATAGTTTTCAAGTTTTGGTAAATATCATGGAGTGTGATTGCTGTATCACATGGTAAGAGGATGTGTAGTTTTGTAAGAACTGCCAGACTGTCTTCCAGAGTGTCTATACCATTTTGCATTCCCACCAGCAGTGAATGAGCGTTCCTGTTGCTCAGCCTCCTTGTCGGTATTTGGTGTTGTCAGTGTTCTGGATTTCAGCCATTCTAATGGGTGTGTAGTGGTATCTCATTGTTGTTTTAATTTTGACTTCCCTGTTGTCATGTGATATGGAGCATTAAGGGTTCTGAACCCAATTCCAGTGTGTGGAGTGGGAGTTACCCACCACATCACCAAGCAATGCTTAGCACACCAGCTGGGCATCCTACAATTCAATTCAATCCTGGCACTGTCTACCAAAGATAGCATAGATTCCACAGGTAAAGGGCTCAGTCCTCTAAGACTGCCCTCCACTTCAGATGCCAGTCGCAAGCCCAGGCTGTTACCTCTGCTTCTGACCAGCTGGCTACAAACTGGAAGTTCCAGTGACCCCTCTCCAACTCAGGATGCCATTTACAAATCCATGTAGTTACCTAACAGACTGGCTATGAATCAGAGGTTCCCATGACCCCCTCCTTGAGTTTGATTAATTGGCTAGAGTGGCTCACAGAGCTCAGGAAACCAGTTTACTCACTAGATTGCCAGTTTATTACAAAGGATATTAAAGGATACAGATAAATACCAGATGAAGAGACATATAGGACGAGGTCCTGAACAAAGAAACTTATGTCCTCATGGAGTTTGGGGCCTGGCATGGTGGAAACATTCTGGTTCCCAAACCTGAAGCTTTCTGAACTCTCTTTTTGGGATTTGTATGTAGGCTTCATTATATAGACATGATTGATTAAGTCACTGGCCACTGGCAGTTGATCTAGCCTCCAACCCCTTTCTCCTCCCCCAGAGATCAGGGAAGTGAGATTGAAAGTTCCAACCCTCTAATCTAATTGGTTCTCCTGGCAACCAGCCCCCAACCTTAGGTGTGGTCCAAAAGTCACTCATTAATGTAACGAGAACTTTGGTGCTCTCTTAGGAAGTTCTAAGGGTTTTAGGCACTCTGTGCCCCATATGGGGATGATGACCAAATACATATTTCTTCCTATAAATCACAACATCACAAGCATCTTTTCATATGCTTATTTGCCATCTACATATTTTTGGTGAGATACCTGTTAAGATATTTGGCTCATTTTTTGAGTTTTTTGTTTTCTTATTGTTGAATTTTAAGAGTTCTTTTTTTTTTTTTAACATTTTTTATTGATTTATAATCATTTTACAATGTTGTGTCAAATTCCAGTGTTCAGCACAATTTTTCAGTCATTCATGGACATACACACATTCATTGTCACATTTTTTTCTCTGTGAGTTATCATAACATTTTGTGTATATTTCCCTGTGCTATACAGTGTAATCTTGTTTATCTATTCTACAATTTTGAAATCCCAGTCCATCCCTTACCACCCTCCACCCCCCTGGCAACCATAAGTCTGTATTCTCTGTCTATGAGTCTATTTCTGTCCTGTATTTATGCTTTGTTTTTGTTTGTTTGTTTGTTTTTGTTTTTGTTTTTGTTTTTTAGATTCCACCTATGAGCGATCTCATATGGTATTTTTCTTTCTCTTTCTGGCTTACTTCACTTAGAATGACATTCTCCAGGAGCATCCATGTTGCTGCAAATGGCATTATGTTGTCGGTTTTTATGGCTGAGTAGTATTCCATTGTATAAATATACCACACCTTCTTTATCCAGTCACCTGTTGATGGACATTTAGGCTGTTTCCATGTTTTGGCTATTGTAAATAGTGCTGCTATGAACATTGGGGTGCAGGTGTCATCCTGAAGTAGATTTCCTTCTGGATACAAGCCCAGGAGTGGGATTCCTGGGTCATATGGTAAGTCTATTCCTAGTCTTTTGAGGAATCTCCACACTGTTTTCCATAGTGGCTGCACCAAACTGCATTCCCACCAGCAGTGTAGGAGGGTTCCCCTTTCTCCACAGCCTCTCCAGCATTTGTCATTTGTGGATTTTTGAATGATGGCCATTCTGACTGGTGTGAGGTGATACCTCATTGTAGTTTTGATTTGCATTTCTCTGATAATTAGTGATAAAATATTGAGCATTTTTTCATGTGCTTTTTGATCATTTGTATGTCTTCCTTGGAGAATTGCTTGTTTAGGTCTTCTGCCCATTTTTGGATTGGGTTGTTTATTTTTATCTTATTGAGTTGTATGAGCTGCTTATATATTCTGGAGATCAAGCCTTTGTCGGTTTCACTTGCAAAAATTTTCTCCCATTCCGTAGGTTTTCTTCTTGTTTTACTTCTGGTTTCCTTTGCTGTGCAGAAGCTTGTAAGTTTCATTAGGTCCCATTTGTTTATTCTTGCTTTTATTTCTTCTAGGAGAAAATTTTTTAAATGTATGTCAGATAATGTTTTGCCTATGTTTTCCTCTAGGAGGTTTATTGTATCTTGTCTTATGTTTAAGTCTTTAATCCATTTTGAGTTGATTTTTGTATATGGTGTAAGGGAGTGTTCTAGCTTCATTGTTTTACATGCTGCTGTCCAGTTTTCCCAACACCATTTGCTGAAGAGACTGTCTTTATTCCATTGTATATTCTTGCCTCCTTTGTCAAAGATGAGTTGACCAAAAGTTTGTGGGTTCATTTCTGGGCTCTCTATTCTGTTCCATTGGTCTATATGTCTGTTTTGGTACCAATACCATGCTGTCTTGATGACTGTAGCTCTATAGTATTGTCTGAAGTCTGGGAGAGTTATTCCTCCAGCCTCTTTCTTTCTCTTCAGTAATGCTTTGGCAATTCTAGGACTTTGATGGTTCCATATAAATTTTATTATGATTTTTTCTAGTTCTGTGAAATATGTCCTGGGTAATTGGATAGGGATTGCATTAAATCTGTAGATTGCCTTGGGCAGTGTGACCATTTTAACTATATTGATTCTTCCAATCCAAGAGCATGGAATATCTTTCCATTTTTTAAAGTCTTCTTTAATTTCCTTCATCAATGGTTTATAGTTTTCTGTGTATAATTCTTTCATCTCCTTGGTTAGATTTATTCCCAGATATTTTATTACTTTGGGTGCTATTTTAAAGGGGATTGTTTCTTTACTTTCTTCTTCTATTGATTTATCGTTAGTGTAAAGAAATGCAACTGACTTTTGAACGTTAATTTTGTAACCTGCTACCATGCTGAATTCTTCAATCAGCTCTAGTAGCTTTTGTGTGGACCTTTTAGGGTTTTCTATATATAGTAACATGTCGTCAGCATATAATGACACTTTTACCTCTTCTTTTCCCATTTGGATCCCTTTTATTTCTTTCTCTTGCCTGACTGCTGTGGCTAGGACTTCCAGGACTATGTTGAATAGGAGTGGTGATAGTGGGCATCCTTGTCTTGTCCCAGATTTTAGTGGGAAGCTTTTGAGTTTTTCACCGTTGAGTACTATGCCGGCTGTAGGTTTGTCATATATAGCTTTTATTATGTTGAGATATGTTCCCTCTATACCCACTTTGGCGAGAGTTTTTATCATAAATGGGTGTTGAATTTTATCAAATGCTTTTTCTGCATCGATTGAGATGATCATGTGGTTTTTGTCCTTTCTCTTGTTGATGTGATGTAATTACATTGATTGATTTGCGTATGTTGAACTGGCCTTGTGTCCCTGGGATGAACCCCACCTAGTCATGATGTATAATCTTTTTTATGTGTTGTTGGATTCTATTTGCTAAAATTTTGGTGAGGATTTTGGCGTCTATATTCATCAGTGATATTGGCCTATAATTCTCTTTTTTTTGTAGTGTCTTTGCCTGGTTTTGGTATCAGGGTGATGATGGTGGCTTCATAGAATGAGTTTGGGAGTATTCCCTCCTTTTCAGTTGTCTGGAAGAGTTTGAGAAGGACTGGTATGAGTTCTTCTTTGTATGTTTGGTAGAATTCTCCGGTGAAGCCATCCGGTCCTGGACTTTTATTTGTAGGGAGGTTCTTAATTGCTATTTCTATTTCCTTTCTAGTGATCGGATTGTTCAAGTGTTCAGATTCTTCTTGATTCAGTCTTGGTGGACAGTATGTTTCCAGAATTTTAAGAGTTATTTGTACATTTTAGGTAACAGTCCTTTATTAGATAAGTTTTTGGCAAATATTTTCTTCCAGTCTTTGACTTGTCTTTCATTCTCTTGATAGGAGCTTTCACAGAGCAAATTTTTAAAATTTTAATGAGATTCAGCTTATCAATTCTTTCTTTCATGGCTTGTGCCTTTGGTGTTTTATCTAAAAGCTTATAAGACCCAAGGTCATCTAGATTTTTTCCTTTGTTATCTTCCAGGAGTTTTATAGTTTTATATTTTACATTTAGGTCTTTGGTCCATTTTGAGTTAATTTTTGTAAAAGTGTAAGGTCTACATCTTTTGTTTTGTTTTGTTTTGTTTGCATGTGGGTGTCCAGTTTTCTGCAACTATTTTTTGAAGAAAGTCTTTAACTCCATTGTATAGCCTTTGCTTCCTTGTCAAAGATAAGTTGACTATATTTACGTGAGTCTATTTGTGGGCTTTGTGTTCTTTTCTGTTGATTTATTGATTTTTCTTTCACCAATTCCATACTATCTCGATTACTGTAGCTTTACCATAAGTCTTAAAGTTGGGTAGGGTCAGTCCTCTGATTTTGTTCTTGTCCTTAAATATTGAGTTGGCCAATCTGGGTCTTCTGCTTGTTCATATAAACTTTAGAATCAGTTTGTCAATTTCCACAAACTAACTCATTGGAATTTTAATTAAGATTACATTGAATCTATAGATCAAGTTGGGAAGAACTGACATCCTGACAATACTGTCGTCATATCCATGAACATGTAATATCTATTTATTTAGTTCTTTTTTGACTTTTTTCATCAGTTTTGTACTTTTCCTCATGTAGATCTTGTACATTTTTCATTAGATTTATACCTATGTATTTCATTTTTGGGGTGCTAATGTAAATGGTATTGTGTTTTTAATTTCAAATACTACTTGTTCACTGCTAATATATAGGAAAACAATTGACTTTTGTATATTAACCTTGCAACCTTGATTTAACTGCTGATTAGCTCCTGCAGTTTTTTATTGATTCTTTCAGATTTTCTAGATAGACAACCATGTTATCTGTGAACAAAGACAGTTTTATTTCTTTCTTCCCAATCAGTATACCTTTTGTTTCCTTTTCTTGTTTTATTGCATATGCTAGGACTTTGAGGATAATTTGAAAAGGATTGCTGAGAGGGGACATCCTTGGCCCTTAGTACTTTTTAAAGTTCCCCAGGTGATTCCAAAGTTTAGCTAAGATTGAGATTCGCTGTCATAAAGTATCAGGTAGCTCATCTTCCAGTCAGAGACAGTGCTGTAATAGTAATAGTCACTTACTTTGTTTGTCAGGTTAATATTTCACCTACTTAAATTAAATGAAAATAAAGTTGTATAATTGAAAACTATTTGGAAACTTCTTTGAGAAACACTTTGAATTATTACTATTTGAACTATTCAAAAATGTGTTATAAAACATTTCAAACAGATACAAAGAATGATACAATGAACCCCCATGTGTCCATTACCTAGCTTCAACAACCATCAACCAATAGCCATTTTTATTTCATCTATCCCTCCCACCCATTCCCCACCACCTTGAATATTTTGAAGTAAACCCTAGACCTAATATTTCATCTGTAATGTTCCAGTATGTATTTCTAAAAGGTTGGAATTGTAGCTCTAAAAGATTATTTCAAAACCAATCCTCAATGTCATCCCACCTAAACTTTTATCAACATTATGTAATTTTTATGTTATGTAGGAAGATATGATAAGAGAACAAAAGATATATCATCAGTATTTGGCACAGCGGCGTGAGGAAGAAAAAGCTCAGGAGAAAGAACTGGACAGAAAATTAGATGAAGAGAAGGAAAGGAAGTTTGCTGAGAAGGACAAGATGCTGAGACTTGAAAAGGAAGCAAGAAAACAACTTGTGAATGAGGTCATGTGTACAAGAAAACTTCAAGTTCAAGAAAAGTGTAAGGAATGAATTCTAATTATAGTTGGGCCTTAATTCAATTTAAGTAGCAACCAAAATATTTATTTAATAGGTGTTATGTGTGAAATACTATGAGTCTAAAAAGGAGTAAAGCATGATATCTGCTTTGCAGAATTTACCTGATTGAATACTTGAAGTCTAAACATGAAGAGTTTTATATTCCAGAAGATTCTGTGTAGTCATGGAGATGTTTTCAAGGGTAAAGGCACCGTGTGATGTCCTTTGAATGGTCTGTGTGCTTTAGTGATTATATAGGAGGGTGAGAAGTTGGGGCACAGACACACATCTCCCCCTCCTCTTTTTTATCTGCCCTTCTTTTCTTTCTGTTGGTATCTCCATACTTCCATACCTGCATACCTTTGCTTGGGTAGTTTTCTCTCCCTATGATGCTTTTGATCTTGAAAATTTTGAACATCCTTCAAGGCCAGCTCAAATGTCTCATTCCTTGAGAAGCCCTCTGTGTTCCTCTGTTCATAATAAATCTTCTTTCTGGGGTTCTCACCATTGCTTAATCACATCTCTATCTTGGCACACCTTTGTATTCCCTCAGCTTCAGACAGTGCTTGGTCACAGAAGAAAGTAGTTGTTTACTAGTGGGGTACCATTGGACTTCACACTAGTTGTCTTTGCAAGAGAAGGCTCATCTTGGTTCCACTGATTAATTTTCCAATCCAGGAATTATAATGGCAGTTCAAAATTAAGCCAGTATTAAATAGAGTTTTAAGAAATGAAAAGAAAGCTTATAAGCTAAAAAGATTTCTGTATTCACTCGTGATAAATGTTTTAGAATATATTGAGAAAACATGGAAAATTTAAGTATTTGGAACCATTTATAAACAAGGAAACAAATCAACCATAATTCCACCACCCAGGAATAGCTACTATTCACAACTTTGTGTATTTCCTTCCAGTATTTTTATTATGCATGTTATTTCCCCTTACAAATTAGGACCTTCTTAAGGTTAAGGTTAAGGTTAAGATGAACAGAAAATCTCTGTAGATTGCAGCACATATGAACCTAAACCCTATTCTTTCCTCAATGGAGAATGACTGCTTCTACCTTATTGAGCTAAGATCCAGGCCAGTGATTCTAAGCTCTGCCTTTCTAAAGACAATACTGCATCAATATCCAGAAAGATGTCAGCAAGTGCTTTTCTGAAAAAGGTCATTTAGCAAAAATTGCTTTTGTCTTTTTTAGTGCAACGAAAAGCAAAAGAACAGGAGGAACGTGCTATGGAACAGGAACGCATAAATGAAGGTCTTAAAGAGCTAAATCATGAAGAGAGGGAGAATTTTGCACGGTATGATTTTGTTCTCTTCATCATTACTAACTACCTAAAAAGGGGAGACTTTTAGCATAGAGGAAAATGTGCCTTAATTCATGTATCACTGATATTATTTTACATTTGTCCTAAAAGCTCAATTCAGTTTATAAAATTTCATATAAAAATAAGCACCAACCATCTTGGTAAAATTAAATTCTATTGCCATTGTGTACATTCTGATTATATACATTAGGTGTTAAATTAGACAAACATCTTAAAAAATTAAACTAGAAACATTTTTAATAAAATAGGCACCAACTCTGAATTATAATGATATGTCTAGATCTTTAAAAAAAATTTTATGGGGGTTAGGTAGTTAGATTTATATAGAGGTACTAAGACTTGAACCTAGGACCTCGTGCATGCTAGGCGTGCACTCTACCACTGAGTTATACCCTCCCCTCCATAAATTGTAACGAAATAAGATTTTTCCTTGCATGAAACAAACCCTGAAATACAATGTGACCTAATTAGTTAGATTAGCAGAAATGGCTTATGGGGATGTGATTCCATGCAAATGTCCCCAGCAAGATTTTTGTAGCCTCACAGGGCTAGAAAACTGAAATGCTCTAGGTGCTTTGAGATATACCACTTCCCTCCTCTAACAAGTGTCCCTCTGATCGCCACGATCAGGCTCAGGTGGAGGAAACAGGCAGCTACCTTCTTGGCGACCTTTTTCAGGTCACAGCAGTTCCTTCCTACCAATGGCCGATACACCCAACCCAGGTGACCAGTGTAGTGAAGAAAGAGAAACTGTCTCCTCTAGTTGAAAGCCACCTTCCCTGCCCCTGAGGCCTGTTCCCTGACTCACCCACATTTGGTACATAGAAATAAGTTCTTGTCTTTGTAGGAAAAGTGTGGTTTATGTATCTGAATCTATTGCCAGTTTGGGAGCACTAACAACAATTTCTGGCCTACCCTGCTGACTTCCTGCTACTGCTTCTGCCCTGGAAGTCATTCCTTCTCCTTTTTGAAAAGTCTGTTGTTGGAGATGTGAGGGGAGCTTAATGAATAGCAACTCTCTTCCTTGCCCAACTTCTGAATCAACTAAGAAATAAGAAAAAAAAAAAGTGGGACCGGAAGGTATTATAGTTACCTATTGGTGTATAACAAAACACCCCCAAATTTGTGATTTGAAGTGAGTTATGATTATTTCTCATGATTCTGTGGTTGACAAGGCTGTGCTGGGTGGTTCTTGCTTGAGGTTCCCGTGTGGTTCAGGTCAGATGCTGCTGGCTGGGGCTACATCTTCTGAAGGCTCAACTGGAATGGGCACCTAAGATGCCTACTCATGTAGCTGAGTGTATGCTGAGACTGTGATGGGGGATCTCATCTGGAACACATGGCCTCTCCATGTGGCCTGGGCTTCCCACAATGTGGTGGCTGGTTCTGAGAAGAACCGTTCCAACAGCAAGTTTTCCAAGAGACAAGAGGAAGCTGCCAGGCCGTTGAGGACTATACCTAGGTTTGACATAGCCTTACTTCTGTCACATTCTGTTGGTCATAAAAGGAGCCAGGGGGCACAGCTAGATTCAATGGATGGAGAGATAAGCACAACCTCTTGGTAGGGGAGTAGAGGTTCACATTGCGGAAGAGCATGGGGGAGGGGGGATGTCACTGTGGCCATCTTTGGAAAACAGAATCTGCCACAGAGGCATATGCATGCTGTAATCTTTTTTTTTTTTTTAACATTTTTTTATTGAGTTATAGTCATGTTACAATGTTTTGTCAAATTCCAGTGTAGAGCACAATTTTTCAGTTATACATGAACATATATATATTTATTGTCACATTTTTTTTCCCTGTGAGCTACCATAAGATCTTGTATATATTTCCCTGTGTAATCTTTAATTCTGATAAAATCTGATGTTAATACTATGGCTTATAGATTGGAAAATGGTAAAACTGCTATGGAAAACAGTAAGAAGTTTCCTCAAAAAATTAAATAGAACTACCATATGATCCAGTAATTCCACTTCTGGGTATATATCTAAAATAATTGAAAGCAGGACCTCAAAGATATTTGTATACTCATATTCACAATAGCCAAGAGGTAGAAATAACCCAACTATCCATTAACAGATGAAGGGATAAACAAAGTGTGGTATGTACATACAGTGGAATATTATCCAGCCTTAAAAAGGAAGGAGATCCTGATGCTACAGCATGGATGAACCTTGAACATGCTAAGTGAAATAAGCCAATCACTGACAAACAAATGCATGTGATTTCACTTACTTGAGGTACCTAGAGTAGTCAGATTCATAAAGACAGCAAGTAGAATGGTGCTTACCAAGGGCTGAAGGGAGGGGACAAAGAGGAGTTGTGTAATGGGTATAGAGTTTCAGATTTGTCAGGTTAAAAAGTCCTGGAGATCTGTTTCACAACAGTGTGAACATATGTAGCACTACTGAACTGTACACTTAAAAACAGTTAAGATGGTAAATTTTACATTATGTGGTTTTTATCACAATGAAAAAAATCACTATAAATTTTTTAATGTGGCTTACATATTTTAAATGTGGCTCATATATGGAGGAAATAGTCTAGTTAATACTGAACAGAATGAGGCAGGCCTCCCCTGCAGGGACATGCCCCTTTGATAGAGGGCAGAGAGGAAGTAGGCAGATCAGCCTGTTTCCAGTTTTACCAAAAGATACATCCTTTCTTCCTTGGAGGGAGTGAGAGAGGATGGAGAGAGACCAAGGACTCTCTCCACATGGCAGTGAATATTTGAATGTGAAAGAAACAATTCCTACCTAAAATCAACATTTGTTGGAAGATTGTCTTAATTATTATTGTGTAATAAACACTTTGAGTTTTTCATCTTTTTCTTTCCCAGTCACCCTGATTTTAATGGAGATTTTAATTTGACTTCTCAAATTACATTTTAATCGTAATGTCCTACATAAATCCAAATGCTTGCTTTCATAATTTTATACTTTGACATGTCTAATACTTCAGACGCTGCAGTTTAGCCCAGGAATACAGGAAGCAACTTCAGATGCAAATGTGCTACCAGCAGCAGACCCGGGAAGCAGAGAAGGAGGAGGAACGCCGAGAGTTTGAAGCAGGGATAGCAGCAGACAAGGATTTCCAGGACAAGATGGAGAAGATCCTGTCCACTCAACAGGTGCTGCCCCGGAACATTCATCCCATGCGGAGGGCATGTCCTAGTAAGCTTCCGCCATAGTTTCATAAACAACATATTTTTTCTCAGTCTTTTATTATTTTGAACTACAGTATGCTTGTGTGTTCCTTTAACTCATGGATAAACTGTTCGTTTATTCTCTGAGTTTTTATAATTTTATGCCACGAAATTTTCTTCTTTCAAATTAAACTTCGTTCCTTTTTAAAATTTCATAGACTGACAAATCTGAATGATCTATTTCATATCACACAGTTATTTTCCTGACTTACCTCCATGCCTCCCTTTCTTGTTCATTTATTAATAACTTCACTTTTTCCCATCCATCTGCCCATATGACCATTTCCTCTTGCCTCCTTTATCTTCTGTCTCATATACATAATTCACAATATTAGCAGGGCATTTTTGCAGGCAGAGCCGGGACTATCAGCCACTTTCATTAACCCACTTATTCAGTCATTAAATATTTACTGAGTGCCTCTTATGTGCCCTGGATCCTGGCACTTCTCTGGATCCTTAGACTTCAGCAAGAATAAAGCAAACCTCTTGCTCTCATGGAGATTACAGCCCAGTGGAGGAAACCAGGCCATAAATGTTAAGTGCTATAGGCAGGAGATGACAGGGGTGCTATTTTATTTTATATGTAATTGCCAGAAAAGATCTCTTTGAGCAGCTGATATTTGAATGAACTGGTCATGTGGTTATCTGGGGTGGGGGGAACATCCCAGACAGAGGAAAGAGCCAGTGCAAGGGCCCTGGGGCAGAAGTCTGCTTAGTGTATATGAAGTATAGCATTTGTGCTGGAGTAGAGTGAGTGAGGAGAGAGTTTTAGATGTTGAATCAGAAAGGTAGTGAGGGCCAGATGATGTAGGCCTTGGAACCATAGTAAAGACTGGCTTTTACTTGGCTTTAGGAAGCTGTTATAAGGTTTTGAGCAGAGGAGCAATGCAATACGATATAAAAGGGTTGCTGACTGCCATGTTGAGAATAGACTCCAGGGAGACAGAAACAGGGATTCAGTTGAGGAGCTATCACGGTAAGCCAGGTGAGAGGTGATGGTGGTAGCCAGCCTCCAAGATGACCCCTGATGAGTCTCTTCTGTATTTATGCCCTTGTGTAGCCCCTTCCACCCTGAATCTCAGGCAGTCTGTAAAATATGTGCATTTACTGGTTTTTTTTTTAAGTAGAAAAAATCAGCATGCTCCTATTTCTAACATTCAGCATTATAATTATTTTCACTTCTTTGAGTCCCCCCACCTCCCACCAGCTTTATTTATGTGGATGCTCATTTTTACATTGTAAACACACTGCCTTGTTGCTTCATCTGTCTTATTTACAAATGGCCACATAGTAGTCTACTGAGTTGTTGTACTATAAGTGTTAAATATTGGACTTTGTTTCAAATTTGTCACCATTACAAACTATACTTTAACAACAACATTCATTTGAGTTATTTCCTTAGAATCAACCAGTTCCCTAGAGTGGGATTTCTGTTCTGGGTCAAAGGGAAATATACTTTTCCCTTTTATATATACTTTTGCTTTCAAGCATCACATTTGCAGAAGCAGTTTTTAGAGTTGTAGGCTTTTTAAAGAAATGTTTTCAGGGCCAATTGGTATTCTCCTGGAAGATTTAAAGTGTCTTTAGGCAAATTGTCTGCTAGAATCCCCAAGAGGTTTTTTTCTTTAACCTTCCTACCCATTTATCCACTCTCACCTCAGCTCTGGGAATCTTAACTGCTCCTCTGGATCCTTTCAAACCTCCTTGTGGCCGAAGTTAATCTTTAATCCAGAAGTGGGAGTCATGGCCAAAAAAAAAAAAAGACTATCCTTTAAGTTTTGTTGAAAATCAGCTGACCATTAATGTAAGAGTTTATTTTCAGACATGCTTCTCTGTTCTATTAATTTATCTATCTTTATACCAACACAACACTATAATGATTACCGTAGCCTTTTAGTAAGTCATGAATTGGTAGTGTAAGTTATCCAATATTGTTCTCTTTTTTGTCCCTCTAAAATTGTTTTGTCTATTCTAGGTCCTTTAAATTTCCATATAATTGTTAGGAACATCTTGTCAATATCTACAAAGATGCCTACTGAGATTTTGATAGAGATTACATTGAACCTATAGATCAATTTGGGGAGAACTGCCATCTTAATAATGAGCTTTCCAACCTGAAGAAGTCCTATTGCCCCATTCACGTAGGTCATCTTTAATTTTTTAAAGCAACATTTTGTGTGCAGGACTTTTGCATCTTTTGTTAAACTTTTTCCTAAGTATTTCATTCTGATGCTATTGTGAATGGAATTGTTTTCTTAATTTCACTTTTGGATTATTCATTGTTAATGTGTAACAATATAATTGATTTTTGCCTATTGAGCTTGTATTCTGTGACCTTGCTAAACTCACTTATTAGTTCTAGTAGGATTTTTTTTTTTTGAGATTCTGTAGGATTTCCTACATTTAGCATCATATCACTTGCTAATAAAGATAGTTCAGTTTGTTTCTCTCCCGTCTGCATGCCTGTTGTTTCTTTTTCTTGCCTTACTGCACTGGTTAGTGCAAACTCAAGTATGATCTTGAATAGAAATGGAAAGAGTAGACATTCTTGACTTGTTCCCAGTTTTAATGGAAAACATTCATCCTTCGACCATTAACAATGATGTTTGTTGTCTGTAGGTTTTTCACAGATGCCCTTTAGCAGGGTAAGGATGGACCCTTCTCTTCGTAGTTTATTGAGAGTTTGTGTATACAGAGTGTTGGATTTTATCAAATGCTTTTTCTGTGCCTGTTAAGTTGAACATGTGATTTTTTGTTGTTTGTTTTATTAATCTGGTGTATTATATTAATTTATTTTGGGATACTAAGCTAACCTTGCATATCTGGGATAAATGCCACTTGGTCATGGTTTATAGTATTTCTATGTTGCTGCCTTTTATTTGCTTATGTGTGTGTGTGTGTGTGTGTGTATAAATAGATAGCTAGATAGGTCACTTTATTGATCTTGGTCTGTTGTATGTCTTAGATCTAGGTCTATTGTGATGTCTTACCTGGGTCTGATATAAGGATATTATGGGCTGTATGAAATAAATTGGAGGGTATTCCCTCTTCCTTTATTTTCTGAAAGAATTTGTGAAGAATTGCTATTATTTTTTCCTCAAATGTTTGACAGAACTCACCGGAGAGGCCGCCTGGGCTTTTTTTGTGGAAAGATTAATTCTTATTGCTAGTTTAGTATTTTTACTGACCTAGGTCTAGTCAGATGTTCTGTGTCTTCTTGAGTCTGTTTTGGTAATTAGTGTTTTTCTAAGAATTTGTCCACTTCATCTAAGTTGTCTAACTTAAATACATAAAGTAGTTGATAAAATTTCCTTATAATTATTTTAACTTCTAAAGGGGTCTCTAGTAATGTACCTCCTTTCATTCTTTTTGGAATTTGTGGTTATTTTGGTACTTTGTGACCAGAAAATAACTGGAAAGTATGGCCTCTCTATCCAGTGTCCTCTCCTGCCCCTAGTCCAGAATAATTCTCTACCAAAGAGCATGATGAAAGCAATTTTTAAAAACAAAAAATCATTTTATTGTTAAATTACGCTGTTCTTTTTCTTATTTTATATAAAAGAAACTAACCTTTCATCATACGGATGCAAACATTTTGTCTAGTTTTTCTGCCTTATTGATGGCAGAGCGGAATTTATGGCATTTTATTATCTGTAGGACTGATTTCACCTCTTTGGTCTCCTTTTAAACGTTTTTTTCAGAGCTATCATATTTTTTCCCAGATAAATAATAGTATCATTTGATTATCCCAGTAATATTTTTATTCAGATGACATTGGGTTTATAGATTAGCTCAGGGATGCTGTCACTTTAATCATATTTATTTTTGCTGCCCATAAATCACAGTGTGGCACTATTCAGACTATCCAGTGCCCACAAATTCTCCATTTCCTCTTCTCTCTCAAGTTAAGAGAACCTCAGTTTTTGTGAATGTGTGTGAGTTTGGCTGGGCATGCTGCTGTGCAAATAAAGACTACATATCTTACACTCCCTTGCAGACAGTGTTTGTCCAGGTGCCTAGATTCTGGCCAAAGAGACGTAAGTAAAAGTGTTATATGGGTCTTCCAGGAGGAAGAGATGGGAGGGAACTTTTGGAATGGCTGAGAAAAGAGCTCTACAAGTTCTCTCCCCAAAAGGCAATGGTAAAGTGGGAATTGTTGTGAAAAACTGCAATTTCAGGAAACCAGAAGTTGACCAAAGTCATGTAAAAGATTGAGAAGCATTTATTCAAGAAAATCTACTAAACCTTGGTAAGAATGGTGGGAGTCCATGGCACCTGGACTGGAGCTGCTCCCAGATCCCCCTCAGCTGCATGGAGCAGTAGTTCTCTCAGGGCAGCGCGGCTGAGAGGACCTGCAGCCTCTCTGCCAGAGGGGGCTGACTTGATTGGAAGCAAAGTTTAGAAAAATCCAAGCTTGGGATTTTGTGTAAAGAATAGTGATCTTGGTGACTATAATCAGGGAAGGCCAACATCATGGTTAGCCTGAGGTTGTGTTACTGGTTGGGGCCAGCAATGAACAGGCCAGCCAGAAATCTCACAGGAAGATTTGGGGAGCATGACAGCCATTATGGGCTTTGATAAGCTCCCACATGTTCCTGGTGACATGGAACCTGCATGGACATAAAACTACACGCATGCTCCTGAGAGACCTAGCAGGCTCTAGCAGTCTGCGAGTCCTTGGCCAAACGTGAGGCCTTCATCTAACAAAGTAAAAACCATTGGTGAGAATATGCAGCAACTAGAACTCTCATACTCTGATGGTAAGAATGTAAATTTAAACAGTCACCTTGGGATGCTACAGCTGAAAATGTGTGATCCAGAAATTACTCTGTGATCCAGAAATGCATACATATATGCAGTATAAGATTGTTCATAGCAGCACTATTCATCAGAGCCCTGAATTAGAAATAGTTCAAATGCCCATCCAGAGTAGAATGGAAAATACTATACAGTGAGTTTGAACGGACTTTGCAATAGCATGGATGGGCCTCACAGACATAATAATGAACAAAGCAAGTCAGACATGGAAGGGCACATGATATATGGTTCCACTTATGAAAAGCTCGAAAGCAGGCAAAACTAATTTTTGGTGTTAGAAATTAGGTAATTACTATTTCAGGGAGAATGGCTGGAAAAGGCATTCCTTGGTATTAATGTTCTGTTTCTTGATTTGGGTGGTGATTATTCAGTGTGTTCATTTTGAGAAAATTCTTCAAGCTATACATTTAAGATTTATGCACTTTTCTGTATGTATGTTGTACTTTCCTTTATGAGTTTAAAAAAAAAAAACCTTCACAAAATAGCTACCCTTGGTCACTGTGCTGGTTTCTGTAGTTTTACAGACTAAATGTAATATTTGGAGGCTACTATCATGCATCTTGCCATTTATTCTCCAGGTTAGCACCACTAACTTGTCTGTCCATTCCAGATCCTTTCCCACTAGTGGCCACATCTCATTTTTCTAAGTTTGTATTGAAATATGATGCTCAGAATTAGATAAAAGCAATCTAGAAGAGGTCTGCACAGCAGAATACAGTGGGACCATCACCTTCTGTAATCTATGAATTTTATTTCATTTAATACAACCCACAGTTTAATGCCCACCCTCTAGTCACAATTGAAAAAATGTGGCATGATGGTCTTGTCCTTGACAGGCCCTAACTGCTTCTGAAGTGGGGGGGCAGTCCTGTGAGACAACCTTTAACGTGTGGGGTCTGTGCTAACTCTGGGCAGTTAGGATCAGAACTGAATTGAATGGTTGAACCTGAGTGTCTGAGAATCACAGAACTTGGTGTTGGTATTGTAGAGCATCCCAGGTAGGCAGTGGTGGTGCTGGCATTTGAACCCAGTCTGATTAGAGCCCATACTTTTAGGCTTTCTGCTTCACTGCCTCCCCACAAGACAGCACAGGCTAAGATCACTGAATTATAGACTGTTGGAGCTTAAAAACCCACCACAAATATTTAGTTTTCTTTATTTTGCAAATGAGGAAACAGAAACTCCTATCTCTTCGTTCAGCACTCTTACCATCCTATAATATCATGATTTCTTACCAAATCCAGTTTGTTATCAAAGCACTCTTAATCACCAATGTGCCCTTTAAGGCTTGCTGTTCAGGCAATACAGCATGAGGCTGTTTTTACTCCATTTCTATCACTTTGTGGTCACTATGCAAACCTTTCTGTTTGCTAACATAGCATTTTGGTGCAAATCCATCCAGCACACTTATGCATACACATTCCATAAATTATGCAAGGGCATGGATATTTTTCCTTCTATAAGCCATCCTTCTGATATTTTGATTATCTTACATAAACTGGATGAACAGCTTCCCGGAATATAGAGTTGCATCTAATAAAAAGAGTTTCCTGTGTAGATAAGGCCCCAGGGTAGCTGGAAAGGGTCTTTTATCACACCTAGTGCAGGTCACAGTAAATGTATGCCATTCTGTTTATGTCGCCTGTGAAGCTGTTGGCTAGATGAGGACTCTGATGGCCAAAACTGCCCTCCGGATGTCAATTCCTTTCTATAAAGTTCTAAGATGGGTGTTTTGGATAGAGGCTGAGGGTTATTAGCTTAGTGCTTCTGATACAGGAAAAAATGGTGGGTAAGAGGATGACCGTGTCTCAGGTCTCAGTTGAGTCCCTGGGACACGCCCACCAAGTGAGGGTCCTTGGCTTCACTCAGGAAAGAATTCAAGAGCAAGCCATAGTTTAGTAGAAGTAGATTTATTCAGAGAGATTTATTCCATAGTCAGAGTGCAGGCCATCTCAGAAGGCAAGAGATAGGCCATGAGGTATGGGTTTGGGGCTTAAAGTAAAAGTAGATACTCACTCCATAGACAGAGCGGGCCATCTGGAAGGCGAGAGACTGAGGGGCTGAGAGGCGAGGTATTGTTAGTTTTTATGGGCTCGGTAGCTTCATATGCTAACAAGTGGGAGGACTGTTCCAACTACTTTGGGGAAGGGGCTGGGATTCCCAGGAATTGGGCCATCACCCACTTTTTGACCTTTTATGGTCAGCCTCAGAACTGTCATGGCGCCTGTAGGCATGTCATTTACCTTGTTATTATTACAATGAGCGTATAATGAGGCTTAAGGTCTACTAGAAGTCAAATCTTCTGCCATCTTGGGCCTCAAGGTCTATCGGGAGTTGAATTTTCCACCATCTTGATGCTGACTGCTGCGTCATTCCTTTAATAGCTGTGCCCTGCCCCCTTCCTTCCTGCCTCACTTCCAAACATTGTGATGTGGGACTTTTATTTGAAATGACTTTGTAGGTACGATTCTGGGAAAACTGGCATATCATGACAGTTTCATGCTAGGTCTTTGCCCCATGTGCCGTTAATCAGCTGTGTGACCTTGTCAGGGCTTTCCGGGATACACTTTTCTCCTCTACAAACTGAGGTGCTTCCAGAGCCGGAACGAACCTCAGAGGGTGTCTTGTCCAAATCCTTCACTTTATGGATGAGAAAGTGTCAGGGGTTTGGTGACCCTACAAGCAGAGCCTGTTAGGACGACTTGGCTGCAGTTAGGTTCTCTGGTGAGTGACCCAGGAGGCAGAAGGGCCAGCAGGCGGGGTAGCTGGGGAGGAGCCAGTAAAAATGTGTGTGTTATAGGGTGGTCACCGCTGCGGGCAACTGGGTCGCCTTCCACTCGGGGGCCTTCTGAGGAAGCGGGTTGGCCTCACAGGTGTGTGCTGTGCGAAGTGGGGGCTGGGGCATTTGTCACTCCCGCCTGCCTTGGTTGAGGGGTGCCCCTGGGGGCATTGACTCCCCCACCGTAGATGGGAGGCTAAGGAGACTATGAGAAAGTCCTGGGGCCTGCGCCTGAGGTGGACCTGTTGCCCTGGATAGAGCTATGGGCCAGGTAAACAGATGTTGTGGCCATCAGGCACTGCTGCCACCCCCAACTGTGCCCCCTGAGGGGACTCCAGATGGGAAAGGACAGGATACTGGCCCTAGATAGCTAAGGTGCATGTCAAAGAAATTATTTCAGTGAGCCCAGACTGTTGCATCTTCCCACACGTAGAAAAGTGCTATATTGCTTAACGTGAGATGTCTGTTTTTCTTTAATTCACTGTAATCCTTTGATGTTCAGACTACCTGGTTTTTGTTGCAAAAGCTCGTATATATCCTGGCTCCTCCCTTACCTCTTCGGAGGAGCAGTTCCTCAGAGAGATCTGAGAGGTTGTCTTCCAGGCTTAAGTCCTCAGTTTTGTCCACTGAATAAAACATAGTTCTCAGCTTTTAGATTGTGCATTTTTTCCTGTCGACAGAACCCTTGTTGGAGTCTGGGGGTCAGAGGGAAGCAAGGCCAGAGAAGTTGTGAGGACTCATGATTCCACCTGCAGCGCACAGCTACAAGTGTGCTTTTTTTTTCCTTTTTGCATATTTTCCAGGAGTGTGTGTGTGTGTGTGTGTGTGTGTGTGTTCTCCGCAAATTAGACACTGAGGTACTAAAAGCAGGTACTGAGTTTTAGACAACTGATGATCCCAAGCTGTCAGCATGAAGCTTTGCCTAGAGCAAGTCCTCAGAAAAGATTTCCTCGTTTGTTCTTGGGAGAAAAAGGAAGGCTAAATGGCCAGAGTGAAAGGTGACCATAGACCTTCCTGATTCTTTAACACCCAGACCTAAGAGGGCCAAGCAAAGCTAAAACGGGCTAAGGCCAGAGGGACAGGCCACTGGGAACACCCGAAATGGCCAGTGGCTGGTGGAGCTGACAGACAGGAGACAGAGAACCGGGCCGTGAAGAGGCTAGACCTGGTACGTGCATCGCTGTGCCCAGAGATGAACCATCGAGAGTAGCAAGACTCAGACATTTCTACAGCTCCCAGCTCCGGACAGGTAATGTCTTTAGCTTCCAGAGGCACAGACAGAGGTATGGAGCAGGTGAAGGCATGTGACATGTTTGCACTCTCTCTCCCCATTGGGGAGCTCGAATTCACAGACTCGCATCTTGAGTATATGCCCAAGGCTGGAGACCACACAGGGCTCCTGTGTGCCTTGGCCATGCCTGAAGCAGGTTAGCCAGGGTGATGAGGGGAGTGTGGGGTTGAGGGAAAGGCACTTTGTTCCTTCGTGTCTTCTGGACCCTGCGTAAAGCTCCCGCCTTTGGTGGCAGGTTTCCCTCTGCCTCTCTGCAGGGATTCAGTGGGTTTGGGGCTGATCAAGGACCACGAGGTAGCGGTAGCATGTGCAGCTTCAGCTGGGTGATGCAGGACAGGGTTGCTGGAGAGGTTACTTCCTCGCAGCCTGAGACCATCCAGAGGCTGGCAGAGATGAAGGGGCACCGTCCGGAAGGAAGGAGGACAGGGAACTCCCAGGGAGAGGAGGATCCGGATCGGGGAGGGGGCTTACATGTCTAGGAGGTGCTGCTCAGCTGCACGGTGGGGAGCCTGGGTCCTAGCAACCTGGGGCCTTATCTCCGCAAGGCCCTGTCTTACCCATAAGTAACAGCTGTTGGGTGAAGTTTCATGGAGTACACAAAGCAGGTCGTCTTTAAATGGCTAAACATTTGTGTGTCTGGGCTGTTTTTTTTAAAAATAATTGGATGTTTAAAAATTTGAGTTTGGCACTGGCAGGCTTTTGAACCAACAGGTTTTGGTCTGCAGTGAATAAATAACCCATGGGCCAATACACAGAGGCCACAGTTGGCTCTTTTATATAACACTCTCTGAGCACCAAGAATCCAGCTATGCAGAACTGGTGGTCGTGGGCTTTTCATGCAAACAGAGGATGTTAATCCCGTTCTAGCATGTGCTAACTCTGTGAATTTGTGTAAATATCTTAGCTTCTCTGAGCCTCAATTTTCTCCCACGTAAAATAGGGTCAGAACGCTTATGAATTGTTGAGAGTACAATGAGGTTTTAGATGCCCCACTCCCCACCCGACACACACGTGCACGCACATTTCCCTGCTGCTGTGCCTGGACTCAGAGAGTCCTCAGGATGTCATGCCCTCCCTTCCACATGCCCTGTGGAATTCCAGCCTCTCCTTCACCACGAGCTCAACTCAGATGCCATCTGTTCCATATAGTCCCCCCATCCCTGCCCCAACTCCCCAGTGGCGCCCTGCCCCCCTGCTCACTCCCAGCTCTGTTTCTCTTTTATGTCACTGAGTGCAGTTTAGCTCCACTACTAGACTATGAGCTATTTTAGGGAAACAGCCTGCCATGAACTGAGTTGTGTCTCCATGAAATTCACATGTTGAAGCCTTAACCCCCAATGTGACGATATTTGGAGCTAGAGCCTTTAGGGAGGTAGTTAAGGATAATGAGGTCATAAGGGTGGGGCCCTAATCAGACAGGGCTGGTGCCCTTAGAAGAAGAGGAAGAGACACAGGACTGCCTGCTCTCCATGTGCACAAAGAAGAAACCATGTGAGGACGCAGTGAGTAGGTGAGCATCTTCCAGCCGTAAAGGGAGTCCTCACCAGAAACCAACAGGTCATTAGCTTGATCTTAAGACTTCCAGCTTCCAGGACTGTGGGGAAATAAATGTCTGTTGCTTAAGCCCCCAGCCCCCGGTATTTTGTTATGGCAGCCAGTGTGAACTAACTCAGAGCCCTATCTTATTCCCCGGAAAGTCCCACAGCACCTAGAACAGTGCCCGGCACGGAGCAACCCCTTAGTGAATGTTTGCTGAATTGAAGTTTAATCCCCAAATCAGTGAGACATGCCCAGCGCTGCCTGGGTCTGGAGTCTCTGAATCCAGCGGCCAGCCCTGCTGCTGCTCACCGTGGGAGACAGACCAGCCCGCCAGCTCTCAGCTACAACGGAAAATCCAAAAAGCTCTGACACCAGAAAGTCTGATGCTAAGCCTCATTAGGTAGCAGAACCTGACCCGAACAAGTGTGAAATGACTTCAGATTCTCTCACTAGGCTTTACTACAGAACCACGAATGATCTTGACTACTGAGCACTGCCCCAGCTCTGGCGAAATGTATTATTAAAGCTCGGGCTTTGAGCATCTGCTACCCTTCTGAAATCCAAAACCTTTAGAATTCCAAAACGTATCTGGCCCCAAGGGTTTAGAATAAAGGATTGTGGACCTGTACTATGTAAGGGGGGTTAATACCAACCCGACAGCTGTTAACTTGAGGAAGACCAAGGGAACCACTTACCTGCTGTGTCAGTAAACTGCAGTGGCTATTTGAACAGAATGAGAAATAACTTAAACCTAAACTGGGGAGATGCGTCATTGGAATTAAAACGTTGGTTGATGCACACACTACAGATGTTAGTGCTGTCTTTGAGCAGTTTGTTTAATCAGCCTACAAAATGTGCTGAGTACAGTTTTTAAAGACGTAATGAAAAAGCACAATATTACCTCGGAAAGTAGCAGTTTAAATTCCAATTGTCTTTTTATAAACTGTGTTTAACAATGGGAGAAATCAATAAAAATTCAATTATAAGAACACTCGCAATTATTCATCATGACTATCAGCATTACTGTGACAAATAATATGAATAAAATTAATTTGCTGAATTTACAAAGTAGAGCATGTTTTTAGCGAAGCAGCTCAAAGTCTTTAGGAACTAGACCCCACAGAGCCTCCAAAATAAGACTGACACAGTTTCTTCCCTTGAGGAATTTACTGTCTTGTTGAAGATCAAGGGCTAGAGACAAGAAATAATTGTGAACAATACAAGGCAACATACAACGCAGTGCTGTGTTAAATATAATCAAGTATGTGGAATAGATTTACTGTGGAGTCTTCTCAAATGCTCCAGAGTTCCTATGTAGCTTGGGCTGGAGAGAGGCACCTGGTTGGAAGACAGGCTTGGAGAGCATGTCTTGAAGCTGCATTGGAATAGCAGGACTCTGCCTTTGCTTAGATTTTATGCTTAATTGAAGGAGGAGCTTCTTGTGAGTTGAAGAAGGATAGTACTAACCAAGTCATGCTTTAGATCCACAACCCTGCTGCTCTGGGTTTTTGGAAAAGGGAAAGGTGTACTATGGCTGGAGCATCAAGAAGGCTTCCAGAGCAAATGGAATGTCCATTGACAGATGACTGGATAAAGAAGCTGTGATATATTTACACAATGCAAAACTGCTCAGCCATAAAAAAGAATGAAATAATGCCATTTGCAGCACCATGGATGGACCTGGAGATTGTCCTGCTAAGTGAGGTAAGCCAGAAAGAGAAAGAAAAATACGATGTGATAACACTTATATGTGGAATCTAAAAAAATGACACAAATGAACTTATTTACAAAACAGAAACTCATAGACATAGAAAACAAACATGGTTATCTGGCAGGGGAAGAGGAGGTGGAGGGATAAATTGGGAGTGTGGGATTTGTAGATACTACTATATATAAAATAGATAAACAACAAGGTCTTACTGTTTAGTACAGGGAACTATATTCAATACTTTGTAATAGTCCATAATGAAAAAGAATATGTATATATATGTATAATTGAACCACTATGCTGTACACCAGAAACTAACAATATTGTAAACTGACTATACTTCAATTAAAAAAAAAAAAAGGAATGAAGGAAAGGAGAAGGCTTCCAGGGAAATGTGGCACTTGAGCTGGAACTTGGGTCATGTGGGGTATAGGTGGCCTCGAGAAGGCAGAGGATCTTTGGAGGGGAGTCTGTTGCAGGCAAGTCATAGTGAGAAGTAGATTTAACTCAGAGAATCTATCCTGGGGGCAGGAGGTCAGAGCATTCTGAGGCAGACTAGAAAGTCCCATTTTCCAAATGAGTAAAAGGAAAATCAGCCAAACTCCACCAGATTTCAATGGAAATTAATTGCCTTAGAAGTTCAGTAACTGGACAGCCATCTCAGGCATGCCTCAGAGCGGGCCCCTCACCTCCTTTCCCACTAGGAGCACAGTCTTTTTTGTTTTTTGTTTTTGTTTGGGGGAAGCAATTAGGTTTATTTACTTACTTATTTATTTTAATGGAGGTTCTGGGAATTGAACCCAGTACCTTGTGCATGCTAAGCACGCACTCTACCACTGAGCTGTAGCTTCCTCAGAGTTTTTGGTTTTGGTTTAGAGGTTTAGGCGCACAGTCTTGATGGCACGGTTACCATGGCTGGACAGGATCATTGGACTGTTGACCCTGGGAAGGAGAAGATGTATCATTAGGCGACAGGCAATGGGAGCCCACAGGTTTTCGCAGCTTTGAGAGTTGGGGCCTGAGTGCTCGGCTGACTTCTGAGGCCAATTGAGAGGTCAGAGCTGAGGGCAGCAGGGATGGTTGCTGAGGGCAACAACCTTGACTGTTAGAGGATTAAATGAGATGATACAGGAGCAGGGTTAGTGCCCGACAAATGGCAAATGCTGTAGTGCAACATCATAAATATTACAGAGCCATTGGTTCCTATCCTTGCAGCAAAATGACTTAGCTCCCTGAAGTGCTCCATTTCTGCTCCTAGTTGAGGTGGTTCTGGTCTGGAAGAACAGTTTGACTTTCTCAAAAATCTAACATCTTTCTAATGCTTAGAAATGCTTAACAGTAAGCATTCATATGTGTTTGCTGTTCTATAAGCAAGTCCACCTTTACCTGTCCTCACCGTAGCCACAAGCACAAGACAGGGATTGCTTTTTCTTTTTGTGATGGAGGCCTAACAGTCATACAGTTAAATGTGTGACGTGCACAGCGTGGGGGATGTTCACACATGGGCTCCCCACCCGATCAAGACATGGGACGTTTCCAGAATCCTAGAGGTTCTCATACCCCTTCCGGGCAATGGCCCCTCGGAAATAACCACTATGCCAACTTCTGCTGGCATCCGTTGGTTTTGCCTGCTCCTGAAATTCATATACGTGGAATCATACAGAACATAGTCTCCTGTGTCTGCTCTCTTTTGCTCAGCATAACATATGTGTGATTTCTCCGTGTCCTGCACATTTACCCGTGGGTCAGTCTTTGTTCTTGCTGGGCAGAGTTTCATGGTTTGGAGACACCCCAGTGCACTTGTCCCTTCTCCTGTGGGCAGGGGTTATTAGACAAAGTTTACAAATGAGATTTTCAGGGCCAGAGTGACTTGGTCCCTTGGCCCCTCAGGTAAGGCCGCCGGGAAGTTCAGGACGTGAACTGGAGTGGCCTTGCTCCAAATCCAGGGCTCTTTCTCACGTACCACTTTAGAGCAGTGCTTTCTGGATTTCTTTTTTTTTTTTTTTTGTAGGTGGCAGAATTTTGAACTGCTTGACTTAGTTCAAATCCACTGGACTAAGGAGTTCAATCAAAAAGTCAAAGCAAACAATAAAAAAAACTCATTTTGTCTGCTGGATATCCTCATGTGAAAATGTAGGTAGGTACTTAGAATAAACACCGTGCCCAGGGTAAGCTCTGAATAAATGCTTGATAGTCCCACCTCACATGGAAGAAGTCCTGGAGTGATGGATTCAGTCCTTCAACTCTGTGTTTATAGCTACAGTCTGAGTGAGACAGGGTCGGGGTGGAGAAGTACCTCTGTTTCCCTACAGGGTGCTCCTCGGTGGTTAGCTGGCCCGTTGTGTGTGCATGTGTGAACTTGGCATGCTACTAATCATGGTGAACTTCCAAAACCCTGCTGTGCATGTGGGCACACCCCTCTTCCTGTGTCACAAACCCAGGCACGTTGCTCTGCCCTGCAGGTCTGAGCTCCCAGGACCTCTCTCCCAGGAACCAGCCGGGGCCCCTCTAGCTTTTCTCAAAGGACTAACTGCTGGGTCTTGCTCCAGCCCAGGGAAGCAGCCAGGGTCTGGCACTGACTCGGGGAGAGAAGTGGAATGCAGCTCAGAGTGACTTATGGCAAACTAGGATGGGAAAATAGAGCCAGAAAAGGACTTGGAGCAATTACACAAAACAACAAATCATTGCTTTGAACATACTGCAAATCAAATCCTTAAGGATGGAGTCAGAGATGGAGGGAGGACCTGTGGTGGATGAGGTCAAGCCTTGTCCCAGGAAAATCAGGATATAACATAGGGAACCAGGTAAAGATGAGGGCATTAGGACAAGACAAGGATTTGGTTCCTACCACCAGACTGTGACAAGGCTTGGTTGTAAGGAAGGATCCCAACGGCTGGACATGGGGTGTGGTTTAAGGCAAGATGAGTGTCAAGACTGAGTTGGACAATTTACTGACTTTGGGCTTAAAATGGGTGGCAGCTGCAGGGCTGAGCGTGCCTGTGGGTGGTACTGGAGGCGTGAAGGGTGGAGAGCCAAGAGCTGGACAGTTATTTCTCCAGCCACTTATGGAATAAGCATTAGACCAGCTTGAGCAGGAAAAGCAAAATACTTGAGTCAAAAGATACCTTCTGCGGGGGAGGGTAAGCTCAGGGGCAAAGCGCGTGCTTAGTATGCACGAGGTCCTGGGTTCAATCCCCAGTACCACCATTTAAATAAATAAATAAATAAACCTAAATCACCAAAAAAAACAAAACAAAACAAAACAAAACAAAAAACAAAAAAACAAAACCCAAACCAAAGAACAAAGCAAAACAGCAATAACAAAAAAACCCCAAAACAACAAAAAAGAAGATTCTTTTCAAAAAAGGGGGGGTACTTTTGTATGTACGAATTTTACAGCTTAATTTATGGAGTAACACATGTTGAAGGAGAAATAAAAATGAAATCGTAAATGAAATGCCTCCTCACACTCCAAAGCTGTCGAGGCTGGGGATGCAAATATTACGGGAGGCGTCAGCAGGAGGCTGCAGACACATAGCCCTGGAGGGGAGGAGCCCCGTCCCACGCATGTGCTTGCACAGGAGGAGACGCCAGCAGGGTTTTCCTTGCTGGGTGGGTGCCACCGCGCTATCGCCAAGCGGGCGCTCCTTGAGGGAGGGGCTTGCTGGAACTTTTTTGTCTCAGCTCCGGGCTGGCTTTATGGATGCTTGTTGAATAAATGGTGAAGAAAGGAAAGAAGACTTTGCCTCCGGCCCCGTGTCTGTCTTGATGGGACATATCAACCCCTGGACAAGGACATCCTGAAAGGTCACCTCTTAGGGGTTGAACTGTGTTCCTCTCAAAAAAGGATATGCTGAAATCCTAACTCCGCCTCCCCCAGTATCTCCAAATGTGACTGTATTTGGAAATAGTCTCATTGCGAGTGTAATTAGATAAGATGGGTCACACCGGAGTAGTGGGCCCTAAATCAATATGCCTGGTGGCCTTGTAGGAAGAGTAGAAGACACAAAGAGACAGACACTCTTGGGAAGAAGCTAGGTGATGACGAAGGCAGAGATGGGAGGGATGCAGCTGCAAGCCCAGAACGTTACTAGCAAACCAACCACCAGCAGCCGGAAAAGGTGAGGAAGGGGTCTCCCCTCCAGGCCTCAGAGGCGGCGTGGCCCGCCGACACCTTGATGGAGGCTTCTAGTCTCCAGAACCATGAGGTAACTCATCTCTATGGTTGTAAGCCACCCAGTTTGTGCTTCTTTGTCATGGCAGCTTAGGGAACTCGTATATCACTCACACTACCACTTCATGCTGGAAAGGACCAGGCTTACATGAGGCCGTCCCTAAGAAGAGCGTAAAACATCCTCACAGGGGGAAGGAAACAATAAACAAACGAGTAAGGAGAAAATATAATATGCTAGATGGTGATAACGGCACAGGGGAAAATAAAGGGGGATGAGGATATGGAAGGACAAGGAGACATTCAATTTTAAATGAAGCAGACAGGGAGGACCTCATGGGAAAAGCTCTGAGGAGGTGAGGGCTGAAAACCCTGGGCAGGGAAAAGGCACCCAAGAGGGACCAGCTGTGAGATATGCAGGAAACACAGGGCTGGCACTGGAGCGGAAGGGGTGGGAGCAGAGCCCAGGAGTCGCAAGGACCCTGGCTGGTACCCGAAGTGAGATGTGGCGTCCTCAGAAGGTTTGTGCATGGGCAGATCTGGGGGACAGAAGGAGAAATTTTGGCGTCAGGAAGCATGCAGAGGCGGGCAGGAGGCCAGAAAGAGAAGGATGGGGTTCCCCCCAGTGAGGACTCAGGGCGCTGAGAGAATGAACAGTGACCAGGCAAGAGCCAGGAGGCAACACTAGACTCAGAACCAAAGGCATTAAAATGCAAACATTCATGTCTGATGACTTGTTCATGCATCTTCCCTTTAGAGGTGTTCGTATTTTGATAGTAGGTGCCTAGAAGTACAAAGCACCACTGGAAAAGAATGAACCATTTTCCCAGGACAGACCAGAGCCACACGCCACAGTATCTCTTAATTAGCTCAGAAGCGGTGGGAAAGGGGTATTTCCTGCAAGGCTGGAGAGTTTACATGTAGCTAATTTGAATGACGTGGAGTTTGAATATGCAAGGTGTTTTCTGCGCTCTGAATGATGGTTACTTGTCTGTGCTCTAAATAGCTCTTGTTAAACCGGTAACATTGGAAAAAGCTAGACTTTTCCATCAAGGCTAGTGTTCCATCTGGATTGGTCTCTGGGCATCCTTTCAGCCACTGGACATCCCCATGCACCCCTAGCCACAGAGGGCAGCTTGGCAGTTACAGTAGGGGGAACCTCATCTGTGTATTCACTTTCTTTTCTTTCTTTCTTTTTTTTAACTACTGCATTAAAATATTGTCTTGATTATTGAGATTTTGGTGCCCCCTTAAATTTTGGGCCTGAGGTGAATGCCACACTTGCCAGCAAGTTCAAGTTTCTTGAGAATGAGCTCACTGTGTTTGGAGAGCAGGAAAAGGGTTTGTGGCTGTAAGAGAACAGTAAGGAAGGAGACAGACAGAAAGAAATGAGGTCAAAAGCACAGAGGGAAGTGAAGAGACCAACTGGGCGGCTCCCTGCAGTGTCCAGCAGGAAGTGGCTGGGGCTCGGTGGAGCGTGGTGGCAGTCTCAAGGGAGAGAGGTGGCAGGTTGGGGTGTACTTTGGAGATTGGGCTCTTAGGCCTTGCTGATGGATTAGAACTGAGAACTGAAGGAAAAGGAGGAATCAAGGATGACTTACAGGTTTTTGGCTTGATGGTAGGTGGTGAAGCCCTATGTCAATGTGGGGAAGATGTGGGGAAGAACAGGTATGGGAGTGAAAATCAAGACTTTTGCTTGAGACATGCATGTGGGAAAGTCAAGTAGACAGCTGGATGTTTGAGACTGGGCTGCCAGACACATTTTATTTATTTCTAACTATCTAGTACCTTGTCAGTTTTTTGAAACATGGTGGGCATTTAGTAAATAATGGTTAGATTTATATTTTTTTTAAAAAAGGATCAAGAATCTACAAGACTCAGAGTTGGAAAATGAACTAGGTTTATTTGGTCATATCATACACTTAGGGGTTTTGTTTGTTTGTTTGTTTGTTTTTCGTAGATAATTATTGCTGACCAAGAAGCTTGATGTGGTAGCTATAAGTAATAAAGCAATTCAGGTCCAAATTTTGCCTCATACACACACACTCATTAAACAAGCCTTCATGGGCAAGGAGGTAGAGAATGATCGTACAGCTGGTTTTGTAAGCGTGATGAAGTCCCAGAGTTCTGACCTTTTAGTGGCTCTGACCAATAAAGCAAGGTCACTTGTGGTTGACCTGTATGAAAGGTTCATTTACTGCAACATTTCAGAGGCAGGATTTCATGCCTTCTAGTCAGCATTAAACAATCAGAAATTCTCCTAAACCATCGGCTGGACACGGGACCAAACTGGGATCCAGCACTGGATGCAGGTTACAAGGCATTCAGGATGCTTATTCTGTCTGGTTCAGCAAGGGTGAGGAATGTCTCCAGCCAATCCAAAAAGCTTGAGTATCTTTAATTTCGCCAAAGAGAGCCGACTTTGAACATCCATCCTGCTATTTAAGAACTAAACAAACAAAAAAAGAAGTAACCAGTTTCACCAATAACAGCTCATTTGGACATTGGTATGGTAATTAGCCAAAACTTGAGTATTTAAAAAAAAATTTTTTATTGAGTTATAGTCATTTTACAATGCTGTGTCAAATTCCAGTGTAGAGCACAATTTTTCAGTTATACATGAACATGCATATATTCATTGTCACATTTTTTTTTTTGCTGTGAGCTACAAGATCTTGTATATATTTCCCTGTGCTGAAAACTTGGGTATTGATTGAGATATGAGTAGCAGAAGGACTTGTAGGCTATGTATATGGTGTGGCCTTTTCTGATCTGCCAGCTGCCCATCCTGGAATATAAATTCATCATAGCATATTACCTGGCTACCCCTAGAATTAAAATTCAAAATAAGTGCATATACAGAAGTATTTCAAAGTTTATTAAAGATACTGTCAATCCCAGGTACCAAATAGACTAGAAACATATCCATGTAATATGGGAAGGCTTCGTGGAGAAGGTGGGACATGGGGCAGGCCCTCAAAGCAGAGGTTCTCGACTGTGTTCTGCTTTAGAATTACCTGGGAGTTTTTAAAGACCACACTCCAGAACAATTCAACTGGAGATTCTGGGATGACATACAGGGATCAGGCCTTTTGAAGTGATTCCCAGGTGATTTCAATATGTAGCCAAGCCCAAGAATCATAGCCTTAAAGAATGGGTAGGATTTGGAAACAACATATTCTAGGCAGCTTTTATTAATTTACAGGGTTGTGTAATTAATACAATCCCTGAGATCCATCCTCAGCCCAACCTCTGGCTTTGGTTCCCTCTCTATCTCAGAACATGAGAAAATCTTACCTGGAATCAGGCAAACGCTTGAACCCACAGCAAGACCTCCGTTTAATGGTTCACTTTTGATTTATTGAGTGATATAGGGTGATGAGTATGCTTTCTGAGCAAGGTGGGTGGGTAGAGATTGTGAGTGAAATTCTCGGGTACTCAGGCAAGGTTTGTGAACCCCGATCCACCTCCTAGTTCTTCCCAGAAATATCTGGGCCGCGAGCAGCTCAGCTGGCAAGCCACAGCCTGGCTTTGGGCGGGTCCGCCTCCTCTTGGAGTCTCGGTTTTTTCCTTTGTAAAGTGAGAAAGCTGGACATTGATCTCTTTAAGGCCCTTCCAGTTATGACTTTGGAAGATCAGAAAATGATGGAATATTGAAAATGAGAGAGAAAGCAAAACTAAAACTAGCTGTTGGGAAAAGTGTCCAGAAGAGGGCACAAGATGCCAGTGAATTGACTACTGTGTCCCCAGGAATTCTCCCAAAAGGGCACCTGCAGCCGCTTGCCTGAAAGCAGGTGAAGGTGAGACGGGCATGGATTGGAGGGCTGGGGGCTCTGGGTTACTTTAGGGGGATTTATGGACTGTGGGTGCTTGGGCGGCTGCATCACGTTTACTCAGATCCACGCCACCTCATTTTTCTCCTCTCTTCTCTCCATCCAAGCCCCCAAGGTCACTCCATCCTTGGGTGAAGGGGAGGGGTGTCATTACAGTTATTTACTCAATAGCCCTTGGGTCTTGGAACAGCTTCTATAACCAGAGTTTTTGGAGGTTTTGGGAAAGTGTAAACCCCACTCTTTTTTCTCCCTCTTCCCCCAAGAAAGGAATCCAGCCCTTTTGCAGCAGAGTCAGGATGCCTAGCAGGAAGCAAAGCCTTTCATTCCATTTAGGATTAAAGTCAAGCTTTAAATGAAACTCCCCTCATGGGAACACAGCACTTACGGGCTTACCGAGTTGTAAAGCACTGATATCAAATCATCCAAGGGAGCAAGATTTGACTTTTTTTTTTTTTAATTTGAGGTTATCAATACAGCATTGTGACAACAGCTCTAAACTTTCTTTGGTGTCATGAACCAGGTGTATGGAGGGCAGCCACCATAGCACAACCCCTGACTCCCAGTGGATGTGCAGCCCATCCAGCGGCAGAATCTACAGAATCCTCGACAGTGATAATTCAGCCTCTGCTTGAACTTGTCCAGGGACAGCAAGCTCACTTTTCCATGAGTGGCATCTCTTAAACAGTTTCTATTAGGAGTTGCACTTTGTGGTTGTGCAATATCTATCACCCTGAAATTTCCTCCCTGTGGTCTGGGGCTGGCCTCCATTAAGTAAAACCAGTCTAATCCCTCTTTCACATGACAGATTTTTAAGTATTTGAAAATAGTTATGATGTCTGCATCTCCCTTTTTGGAGCCCCCAGCTCTCATTGGTCCTTAGTGCCCAGAGTCTTTTCTCACCCAAACCAAACCACCCCCGTGATCTTCAACAAGTCTCATGTATCAGGGCTTCTGCACTCATCACCCACCTTCACCCGCGGAGGAGTGGCCAGTGGGAAACGAGGCTGGAGTCCTTGTCACGGTCTCTCCCCAACAGACTGACAGAAATCAAGGCTTAAGCCCGTACAGGCTGAGTGCTAACTCAGAGCAGGTGAACAGTAAGTCTGCTTTGCCCCAAGAGAGACTCGGAGGTGACCACTGAATAAAGTGAAAGGGTTCCCCCTGTCGGGCTCTTAACATCACTTTAAACCTTGAAATCCTAATAAAGACCTAACTAATTTGGGAGGTTGTGTGTGGAAGCAGCCGCCCTTCACTCCATGGGCTTCGGACTTTCTCGTTCTCAAACTCTCTCAAGGAATTTTGAAAACCATGTATGTCTTCACACATTTTTAGGTTAAAGACTAATATTTTTAATAAGTTTAATAGTTGGAAAAGATGTAATTTCTGGCATATTGTAGATATTTTCAGCTTAAAAGAAAACTGTCATATCACTTTTAAATAAACCCAGTGGACTCTAATCGCCATAGCAATTTGATACCCTCCATTGTCCATTTAAAAACCACGCAAAAAAGTTCTTTGAATCATTCATTTTTTTCCCTTGAGCCTAAAATTCCATTCCATTTCCCCATAGAATTTTATCCTACATTTTTTATGCTAGAAATTTTTAATAATCATCGTATAATACTTAACTATAATAAAAATATGTATCTAAATTAATATAGTTAACATTTTTCAAGTAGTCAAGTATTAAAGTTATCTTGAAATGAATGATCACAAATGGTATTATTACTCAACTTCAAAAATCTCTTCCTACTTTTATCGCAGACATACGTGCTATGTATTTGCTTACATAAATACATAGATAGGAAAGAAAATTTTGTTAGAACAGTGTCCCTCAATTTTTTGAATTCCTTCTGAGTTGTCAAAAATCACATGGTGATCCATCAAGAGATTATTTTTAAAAAATCTATCAGCTGACAACTGGCTTAGGTCCTCCTTTAATTTTGTTGATAACAGAGTTGGGAACCTACCTGACCTGCACAGAATGTGGGCCCTTCATTAGAGCCACTCACTCTCTCAAGACCAAAGTTTCCAACTGTCCTTTCTTTTGGTGTCCTGGAGGCTTCTGCTTCCCAAGGGAAGCACTGCCCTACTACTCGGGAGGACTGAGAAACGTACCTTTCTTCTACAGCGTGAGAAGTGAGAAGGGTGATCTGAGAATGAGACCCCCCCCCCAACTGCAGACGTTTTTTTGGATAAAGTAGTGTTTAGATTTGCCAGTAGATTCAAGATCTGGAAATTGATTTTCTTAAACTATGAATGAACAACTCCCTGAAAAGTCTTGGCATATACCAGGGGACCACAAACCCCAGTTTGAAGATGCCGCCTTAGCAGGTGGGAGTATTTGGGAAACCAACCTACCATGAGAGGAGAAGAGAAATTGCTAGGATGAAGTTCTTACCAGTGAGACACTTTTTGTATGCAATTTTATTAGTCATCTATTGCTGCATAACAAATTACCCCAAGCCTTAGTGGTTTCAAAGAGCACACAGTTATTTTTCACAGTTTCAATGCATCAGAGACTTTATTATCTCACAGTTTAATTAATTAATTCACTAATTAATTAATTAGATTTACTGAAGTAGAGTCAGTTTACAATGTTGTGTCAATTTCTGGTGTCCAGCATAGTGTTTCAGTCATACATATACATACATATATTCCTTTTCTTATTCTTTTTCATTATAGATTATTACAAGATATTGAATACAATTCCCTGTGCTGTACAGTAGCAACTTGTTTCACAGTTTAATTTAGACACAGCTTTGCTGGATCCTCTGCTTCAGGTTGTATCACTTCGGCTGCAAAGTGTCAGCTGGGGCTGTGGTCCTCAAGTTGAGTCTGAAGGTTTGATTAGTGAGGAATCTGCTTCCAATCTCACCCATTTAGCTCCTGGGAGAATTCAGTTGCTCAAGGTTGTTGGTCTGAGGCCACCCATAGTTTCTTGCCATGTGGGTCTCTCCATAGGGTGGGTCACAATATGTCAGCTTGCTTCAGAGAAGCGCCAGAGAGAGGTCCAGCAAGATAAGTCACAGTCTCATCACCTAATCATTAAAGGGACATCCCATCGCCTTTGCTATATTTTATTTGTTAGAAGCAAATCACCAGGACCAGCCCCAACACAGTTCACCTACTATTTCTTGAGTTCTATTTTCTGCAAGGCGTTGTGTTAGGAGGTGCAGTGGGTTCAAATGTGGGTCGGATGGGGTCCCTGCCTTCAAGGCCTTAGAGCCTAGCGGCGAGGAGGAGCCAGGGATATTTGCACACACATAATATAGGATGTGGTAAGGGGAGTTTCTTAAGAGAGGTGCAAATAAATGCTTTGGAATTTCGACATTCTTCCTCATTTGTATGTGATGGAAAGCCCCAAGTCAGTAGGGAGGCCAAGATACTCCCAGTGGATGTCTTCTCTTTACTTTGAGAAGCTACGCAGCACAGAGCAGTGTTTCTTAAGTATAGCCCTACAACACCTGGGGCACTTCTTAATCATGCAGACTTAGGGACCACATGTGGACCAACAAATTAGCATCCTCTAGTATCACCTTCATCCTGATACCCACTAACATTCAAGAACGACTGGCAAGTGCTTAGACTCCAGAGTGAGGTAGAGTTCGGTTGAGTACCAGCTCTCTGACCTAGAATGTCTCCCCCATACCCCTCAGCCTCACTTTGCTCATCTGTGAAATACAATTAACATCCGAAACTCCTTTATAGGGTTGCTCTGAGGCTCAGACAAGATCACAGAAGCACTTGGCAAGTTTCCTGGCACAAAGTAAGTTTTAAAATGTCTTTATTATTATTCAAAGGAGGGAAAGCCCATATCTAATTGTGGGATTAGAAATCCACAAAGCTCTGGCCAGGAGTAGTATTCTCCTCAGGGATGTGATTCAGTTGAGTCAGTGTGAATTCCACTTTTAATTTGTGCCAGGTATGATGGAAGCCAGAAAGCTGGAACTGTGTTGGGGTTGGGAAAAAGGACGGAAACATGAGTCTCAGCTTGGTTCGAGGGCCTAGGGGTATTGCTAGCGTTGCTTAACTGGCAGGTGGAAAAGTGGGTCTAAAGGTTAGAACTGGATTGGAGAGTTAACACTGCAGCAGGAGGCGAAATAGGGGGTGTGGCTGAGAAGAAAGGGGAGAGCTGGGAAATGGGCCACAGTTTTATTCCAGAAGCAGGAAGAGAAAGAGAAGCTGTGGTTGGTGAGGCTGGGAAAATAAGAGAAAAATGAGAGAGGCCAGGGGAGGGGATGGCTTAACAACGTGAGGAGAGTCAGTTACTGCTCCCTGCTTCAGAGGGACTGAGAGGGAATCACGTAGGAAAGCAGTAACTCTTTTTTTTTTTTTTGGATAGTATTTGTTTAATGGGTAATTAAAGTACACAAAGATCTATGTCATAAGCAAGAAGAGAAACGTATCTAATAACTTGATTTAAAATTTTTTTAAAAATTAAAAACAATTTTTAAATTGAAGTATAGTTGACTTATAAAATTGTGTTAGTTTCTGGTGTACAGCATAGTGATTCAGTGATATATATATTCTTTTTCATTATAGGTTATTACAAGATATTGAATATAGTTCCCTGTGTTATACAGCAGGTTCTTGTTGTTTATCTATTTTATATATAGTAGTGTGTATCTGCTAATCCCAAACTCATAATTTATCCCTCCCTTTCCACTTTGGTAACCATAAATTTGTTTTTTGTCTGTGAATCTGTTTCTGTTTTATTTTTTGGTTTGTTTTATTTTTGTTTTTTTAAAAAATGTGTGAAGACTGATTTTTTTTTTTATTGAAGTATAGCCAGTTTACAAAATTGTGTCAATTTCTGGCGTACAGCATAATGTTTCAGTCATACATATACACACATATATTCATTTTCATATTCTTTTTCATTATAGACACTACAAGATATTGAATAGTTCCTTGTGCCACACAGAAAAACTTGTTGTTAATCTATTTTACATATAGTAGTATCTGCAAATCCCAAACTCCCAATTTATCCCTTCCCACCTCTTCTCCCCCTGGTAAGTTTGTTTTCTATGTCTGTGAGTCTGTTTCTCTTTTGCAAATAAGTTCTTTTGTGTCATTTTTTTAAAGGTTCCACTTATAAGTGATATCATTGGTATCATTGGTATTTTTCTCTCTGTGACTTATTTCACTTAGTATGATAATCTCCTGGTTCACTCATGTTGCTGCAAATGGCAATATTTCATTTTTTATGGCTGAGTAGTATTCCATTGTATATATATATTCCACAACAACTTCAACCAATCATTTGTCAATGGACATTTAGATTGTTTCCTTGTCTTGGCTACTGTAAATAGTGCTGCTGTCAACATTGGGGTACATGTATCTTTTTGAGTTAGAGTTTCCTCTGAATGTATGCCCAGGAGTGGGATTGCTGGATCATATGGTAAGTCTATTTTTAGTTTTTAAAGGATCTCCATACTGCTTTCCATAGTGGCTACACCAAATTACATTCCTACCAACAGTGTAGGAGGGTTCCCTTTTCTCCACACCCTCTCCATTAAAGCAGCGACTCTTAATCTTGGCTGTCATTTGAGCCACTTGGGTGGGAACTCTTAAAAACCCCTTTGCCCAGGCAGTACTCCAGACAAATTAAATCATAATTTCTGGAAGCAGGAGCCAGGCATTTGTTCTTATAAAAGTGATTCCAATGTGCAGAAACAATGAGATCCAGTGAATTACGGAGGGATGGGTGTAAGTGGAAGCCATAGTAGAAGTTACCACTTCAAGAAATTTACCAGTTAAGGAGAACAGAGGAAAAGTCAAGAGTCAGTTGAGAGAGAGTTGTTGGTGGAGAGATGGGACCGCTGATGGAGCATGGTGGTGGAGAAGCCAAGGGGATCTGGAGCAGAGGTGGGACTGAGCATTAGTGGGGAGGCTTTCTTAGTCTGAGAGGGAAGAACACCCTGGGAATTGCGAAGACACTGAGTGCTGAGCCCCGTCCCCAGCCTTTCTGATTGAATAGACCTGCCACAGGCCCCATGTTTTGTATTTCTAAAACATTCCCAGGTGGTGCTGATGCCCCTGGGGACTACACTTCAAGAATTACCAGAATACAGGGAAGAAACCAGGCAGGCAGATTTTTGAGGGAGAGGGAAATGATGGACTTATTACCTTTCTGCTCTTGCCAGAGATATAAAGAGCTTCCTTCCAGATCCAAGAAGAGTTCCTCAAGCTTTGTTCACTGCACTTGTCAACTCTGGAAGTACAATTCTTCAGAATTACAGAGGAACTTAAAAAATTCAGGTACTCTGGTCCCACCCTTCACCAATGAATCAGAGTTCCTCAGGGTGCGGCCCCTTTCTTGGAACTGTTAAAGCTCCCCAGGTGAGTCTCATTGAGAAGACAGCATTAAGAAGGGCGCAGGTGGATTCAATGGGGATCCTGCCTTCTAAGTGGGAAGATTTTAAATGGGATGCCTTCAAGAATCACCTTCCAGGGAGTGGGGCTCCAGAACAATTGTTCCAGCTGGTAGATGGATGCTCTGGTTGAGACTCACTCAGAGGCCGTCCATTCAGGTACGAAAGCCCCCTAAAAAGAGCAAGGCCGTGTCTCCTCCAACAGTTCCTGCTCTCCCTTTACTGACTCCTGCCAATTATTTTCCTTTTTAGCTGAAATTTCTACTTTTTGTTGGAAGTAGAAGCTGCCAAATGTCACCGGCAGAAGCGACAAAAGTAAATGAGGTAGGGAGCGGCAGAGGGACTGAGAGCTGGCGTGAGAGAGGGGAGACAATGGGACTCCCCAGAAAAGCAAACAATCCTCTGATGTGGGTGGCTGGGAGCCTAGTTGGAAGCGCTGACTAAAGTGGGCAAAGTGGAAAAGAGTTACTACTCCCACTTTTTCTCATCAGGAGTTCAGCGCAGAGAGCTCAGTTCGGCGGAGACAATCTTTAGCATATTCCAAGTCACCTAATCTACGACATAATTTTAATGAAGAAACTACTGAATGCAGTGACATAAAATCCAGAGGAAAATGTTTGGAGCCTTTCAGGAGCAGGCATCACTCCTGTTTACGCCTCTTGCCCAATTTCTGGTACTGCTCCACTCCCCTTTTTTCTGGTCTGCACTGGATCCCCGCCCAGCTTTCCAGGGCACAGCAGGCGCCAGGAGAGAGAGCGGCGCGGCAGGTGCCGGCGTTCGGCGCGCACCTGTCCCTGCGCGCGCGCCCGGCGTCCAGCAGGGGGCGGTCGGCGCCCGCGCCTCGCGCGGCCCCGCCCCCGGCCCCGAGGACCCCGCTGCGGCGGGGGCGCGGGAGGGCGCGGCGGGCCGGGCTCTGGCAGGGCTCAAAGGCGGTGGCGGCGCACCGGCTGCCCGCTCGGACGCGCGCCCGCCCTCTCCCTCCTGGGCCGCTTCTCCTCGCCCGCGCCGCCTCCCATACCTGAGCCGGGAGCGGCGCCGCGCCGCCGCCTCCCCCGCCCGCCCGGCCGCCACTCCTGCGCCGCCGCCGCGGGAGTAAAGGTCGCGCCAGCCGAGAGCGAGCCGGCCGCTGCGCCTCCAGGAAGCCTGCGGGGCAGGTCGAGGAAGAGGGGAAAGAGCCGAGAAACTCTTGGGCAGCCCGGGAAGATGGCGCCAGGCGGGCCGGCCGTGGACTGAGAGTCGCCGGGGCCGCGAGGAGCCGGGACCTGCCGCACCCCCGGGGCACGAGCGAGGGCCGCCCGCGGGGCACGGCGCCCGGGCTCCGGCCCGGCCCGCGGGGTCATGTCGGTCGGCGAGCTTTACAGCCAGGTGAGTGCGGGCCGCGCCGGGCCCGGGGGCACAGGTGAGGGCTGCGGGGTGGGTGGTCCTCGGGGGTCCCTTCTCCTGCGGCTGGCTCCGCGGGGCGGGGGCGGCTGGGGACGTCTCTCAGCCTCCCCGCCTCCCCCTCGCCGCCGCCTCCTCACCCCGAACTTCGGTGGCGGAGAAAGTTTGGCTGTTCCGGGAGCGCTCCGCGCTGACCGCCCGCGGCTCCCGCCCCCGGCCAGGGCTGCCTCCGGCTCCCGGACGCCCTGCGGTCGCTGTGCTCGACCGGGCTTTGTCCGGCTGAGGTCCCCGAACCACGGGAGCGTCCCCTGCCAGCTCAGAACCCGGGGCGCTGGGACAGCCCCTGCGGTGGTCCCCTGCTGGTGGACCGCACCCCGTGCTCTGCAGCATGAGCCCCGAAGGGCGCCTCTCGCGTGCCACCGAGGGGGAACCCTGAACTTGAGGGGTGTTCCTGCACTTGGGGGTGGAGAGAGGGGGGAACTCAACCTGGTGTGAGGGGCGCGGCGGCTGAGGGGTGGGTAAGCGGTGGGTCAGAGGATGCTCGAGGGAATCTCTGGGAGCCTGAGAAAGTGCTTTCTTCGCCACGGATGGGCGTTTTGAGGCAGCCGCACTCGGTGGGCTTCAGTTATCGTGGGGAGGGGTCAGAGTAATGCTGACCCGAGGGTGGAGTGTGGATTTCCAGGCTGTCCTCAAGGTCAGAAGGAATGTGCGGGGCTCCGTGCTCAAAGTCAGAAAAGGGTGCAGCCGGTTGGAGACGCCCGGCTTCCGCAGCAATTGCTGTGATTAGAGACCAGCCGCTGCTTCCCCAAGCGCCCACGGTCAAGCTGCAGCCGCCGGGGGCCCCCTCGGGTTTCAGCCTGGCCGGGGGAGGTGGGGTGGGTATGAGGGGGGCAGGGTCCTTTAAGCACATACCTTTACCTCCTTTTAAAAAATAAGTTTTGGATGTCCTGACACCTCGTCTGCAGGTTTCCCTTCTCTGTGGCTGGGGCACGTTTGACAGTGCCTCGTGCCCATCTCTCAGTGCAGAGGGGTGTGTGGTGCGCGCGTGGGTGTGGGTGTGGGTGTGGGTGTGGGTGTGCGAAACCCAAGACCCGACCCTGGCCAACAGGTCTGGGCGGGGGAGGAAGAGCTACTTCCGCATCCTCACCTGGTGACTGCTCACCTGGCAAGTGCTCGCAGCTGCCCGGCTCGTGGGCTAGCCTTCAGCTCGGTGGGTCTGCCACCCCGTTTCGTTTGAGGAATTTTTTCTTCCCTTCCTCCTGGAGGGGGTCAGGGCTGAGCTGAGATGACACGAGATGGCAGTGGAGGCTGTAACCTGGCTAGGGGCGGGTCCCTGCACCTGCTCCGCCCCCAGTTGGGTCTCTCCCCGCCCTCCCCGCAGCGATAGCTGATGAACGACACTTCTGGGAGGAAGGGGTGTGAGGTTCCAGTTAGGAGGTGCAATCTCTGGCAGTTCTGGCTTTGGAAGAGCGCCCCACCCTGTTGACCTGTGGGAATCTTGGGAGGAGCGCTCAGAACTCCCCTTTCAGTTCTATCCCTGAAGCGGCTTATCCGGAACTTCAACGACGAGAGGCTGGAAACCAGGGAGCCAGGGAAAGATCTGGAGTGTCAAGTGCTGAAGCTTCGTTACGCTAAAGCGCATGAAAGTTTCCCTTGTGCTCCCAAGTAGAGTGACTCGACTGAACATACCTGCAATGCATGTTAGTCTTTTATCAGTAACTAATTGCTGTATTATATGAAGCTCATGGTTAATTGAATAAGCCCTTAAGTTTTAGAGTCCTGATTTTGAAAAACAAGAACACTGAGTTGCTTTTAAAGACAACTTTAAGAGAAAACACTCAATTTGATTTTCAGTTAGAAATGAGTGTATTGCATGCTAACTATTAGGAATAAGTTAGTGAGAGTCTGAGCTAAAGTTCCAGTGTACTTTTTCTTGACCTGTGAATATAGGGACAGAAATGTTTCATGAGGAAAAGGTCTTGGGAGGACACACAAGACGCTTAAGGAAAAAAGTGGCTTCACTGGTGTGAAGGTTTGCCATACTTGAAAAAGAGTCTTAGAATTCTCCCTAGGGCTGGGGGACTGTACTCACTGTTAATGGGTTTCTAGTTCTTAGATCGTTTGTAGGTTTATGAATCTCAGGTTGATATTTTCTGTGGCCCACGCAGTGACTTCCAGATTGCGTCTTGAGCAGCTGTTACTTTTTCTGGCAGAGTTGCACACGCACTTTACTGTGAGCAGCAGTTGTGCTGCTCTCTAACCACGATCGCCCCGCTTGTTAGGCTGGATTCGCAGTGTGCATATGGATTAGAAATCATGCAGAGACGTCGTGCTTGCTGCTCACATTCGCTTTGTTTCTTGGGGGGAGAGGATTTGTTCATTTTTCTTGTGTTATCAAGATAGCCAATGTTCCTTTTTATTTTTAACCTGCGAGTGGGCTTTTCTAATGTGAACACTGGATTCAGGCACATGCTTTAATGTATTATGCATGATGGAAATAATTATTATGCCAACAGCATTTGTAAGTGGGGTGGAAGTTTTAAAGCCCTTTAGTGATTATACCTGTTGCTTTAGTGACATGGCAGGAACATGTTATTACTGGAACATGAGACACTTAAATTTAAGTGTATAAATTAACCTGTAAGTACTATAGATTCAGATAAGAATTTGGTATATTAGTCTATTCCCAGTTACCCAAGAAGACTTTCTTCTTTTCCCTCCCTCCAAGTTACTGTGTTCTTGCTCTTCTCTTTGTCCATCTGTTCTCTTCAACTGGAGGCTCGTATGCTGTGTGAATATTTGGGGGGCGGGTGATTTTAGTCATTGGCAAAGGGCATTTCTCATAACAAAGGCACTCCTGTTTTCAGAAGACCCAACGCCTTGCCTCTGAGAAATTGCTTTCTTTGTACTGAGGTTTTTCTCAATGAGAAAAGAGAATGGGAGTCACTGCCAGACGCTTTGAGGGTAATGTCAAGGTGAGTCTGGCTCATCCGCCCTTATAGAAAGGTGGAGCTGACCATGGCTCTCCTGTCGCAGGTGGCACGTATGTGGCAAGTGTTAGTACTTTGTTTCCAACCTGCAGAAAAAGACTACATTGTACAAATCAAATTAGCCCAGGTGCCAGGAAGATGCCCAAACATGTGCAAGCGTGGTAAATACGATTTGATTATGATAACTGCAGAAAATAATGTGACTTTTATAGTATAAAATACATAACCTCTCTTTCAGGCTGAATAATACAAGCCTTCTCTATAGAAGGATTATTCTGGATGAAAAATTTAAATACTGTTCTCTCAAATAATGAGGTTTTCAGTATGCGGCTTTGGTTCTAGCCAGCAGAGTGACTGGGAAATCACTAGACTGTAACCAGTACCTTCCAATAATCCCTTTCCTGCTGGTTTTTAGTTGAGAGGTGGTGTCTGAGCAGTGGATTTTTGATGCTGCTAGGAGGTGACTTTACTGGGGTATACGCCCTGTGTGTGTCAGTGGTGGCTCTGAGCACAGGGGCCTTTACGAAGGGCCATCTGGGGCCAGTCCTTTGAAAAATAGAACTCGTGCTTTTGGGCTGGTGTTTTCTAACTGTCCCTTACCTGTGCATCAGGAGTGCAGGTTTCTCCCACGTGTCAGTCTGAAAGGCGGCAAGAGGCTCCTGTTTGCTCTGTGGCCCCAGTAGAGACGTGAGGGTCTGGTGACCAGTTGTAGCAGATGCATTGGCTCTTCCGTATGCCCCGGGCTGTTCTCCTGCACGTGGCCTGGTGCTTGCTCACTCCCAGTGGTCAGCACCTGCGCCCTGTCAACGCTTCCTAGAGCCGAGAACTGACATCCCCCAAGGGAGATGGTCCTTTCCCCGGTGGAGTATGAGAGCTGTAGCTCCCAGTCCCCCCACCTGGGAACAGCCCGCAGATGCGGCGCACACTGTTTCCAGAGCTCCTGTGCAGGTTGAGCCAAAGTGCCTCTCCTTGGGACGTTCCTGAATATCACACCCCTGTGTGGCTTCCGTCCCTTCCCTGTGTCACCTCCCCACTCCGCTTTCCTGGGAGCATTTTCTAATTGAACTTGTGAACAGGACTCCTTGTCTCAGGATCTGGTGCTGGGAACCCAGATGAACACAGAGCCCTGGTGACTTGGCTGGGTGGGCGTGGAGACGCTGGAGGGCTTTGGGCTTCCGCAGGGCCCCGGGAGACCGGGGAGCAGCGTGGAGGTCATGTGCCATGCTCCTGTGTCCCTTCCCCGCCTCGCGCTCTGCCTTGCCCTTGGCCTGCCTTGCCATGCCTAGCTCCCAGTCCCCTCTGCTCCTTTGCTGCTGCAGACTTCCTCATAACTGTTCGCTGACACCAGGTCTCTTCACTTGGGCCTCTTGGGAAAGCTTGCTTTTCAGCTGCTAGTTTCTTCCCATTTCCTTTTGGTTAATGCGCTCCTAATATTTCATTTCATTAGCTGCAGGATAGCCATGCATCAGAAGGCTCTCTGACAGCTCCAGGTCTGGTTGGAGTCTGAGTATATTGTTGTGCTTATATTGTTCAACAGCGATGGCGTTCTCTTGCTGTTGGGGGGCCAGGGCACCTCTGAGTGGAAACTAAGTAGGCATTCTAAATTCTGGAGGGCCTGGGTGTGTTATAATACTGTTATTTTCTGTGATAAGGATCAGCTATAAATTATACTGCTTACAATGTCTAAGTCCGAATACTGTCTTCCCTAAGTGATAGTGGATTTGTCACTATCCATACAGATTGTCATGGTAAACCTGGATGGATTTGAAATAGTAGCTGACCTCTATTTTCTAAGTAGGTTCTCAGAAACCACATTCAAAAGCAGCTCAGTTTAAAGTGAGTGGAGCATCTGAGCCCTGATGTCCTTGTCTACACAAGGACCTTTTGCATCATCATTGGGCTGTAAAACCGAAATACACAAAGTTACCTAACAATCCAGCATGACCCATGTGCCACAAGAGGCGAGCAGGTGCTCCTGGTTGCAGGAATTCTGTAGAAGCGTCAGGCAGGAGGGCAGTGGGGGCAGGACTGGCTCCAGAAGAATGAATAGGATGTGAGTGCACATGGAGATTGAGAATGGCACGGTCGGTAGGAGGTGATAGTTTAAGCACGGCCAGGGATGAGCTAGATGTAATTGGGACTAGTAACTACACTACTATCTTAACATTCTCGTGAAAGTCTTAGACTTATGGAAGACTTGCAAAAATAACAGTTTCTATGTATGTATTTCCAGATTCCCCTGATGTTAATGCCTTGTAAGTAAAGTGCAGTCGTTGAAACCAGAAATTGAACATTCCTATGGCACTATTAACTTGTTTACAAGCCTGATCGGAATTTCACCAGTTTTTCCACTAATGGCCTTTTTCTGGGCTGGGATCCCACCTGGGATTCCACATTGCATTTGGCATTACAGCTCCCTAAGTCTCCTCTAAATGGTGACAGTTCCTCAGTTTTTCCTTTTGATGTTGGCACTTTTGAGAGTATTTGTCAGTGACTTTTGTAGAATGAGCCTCAATTTGGGTTTGTCTTATGTTTTCCCATGCTTTAATGAATGAATTTTTGGCAATAACACAACAAAAGTGATAATGCCTTCCTCAGTGTACCCTCTCAGGAGACAGGTGATACCAGTGTGCCGTTCCTGGTGGTGTCACTATGATCCCTTGGTTAAGGTAATGTCTGTCAGTTTCCTTGTATGGAAGAATGGCACCTAGAAACTAAGATCTGGGTGCTAGATGTGCTTATTACTGTTTTTATAGCCGCTTAGGGATTACTGAGCCTAGAACTCAAATATTTAATTATGCAGGCAAGGGAAGAAGAGTCATCTGTGACCTTGAAGTTTCCAGCTCGAGGATGGACAGAAATAAAGTTGAGATGAGGCAAGGATAATGCTTGATTTTTGACACATTGAGTGTGGGATGAGAGTGGTTTGTCTAAGTGGAAATATTTACATTTGAGGATGTACCGATGAGCTTAGAGGAGAAAGGTCAGGCTCCAGGGTCCTTGCAAATAAAAGCTGCCTGGAATTTGCTTTTTTCTAAGAAATGCAGTTGTCTTACAGCATGGTTTTAATAAAGATGAGACCATGACCTTAATGTGGGCAGTCCTAACCTCTGGGGTCATGATCTTGCTGTGGACCGTGCAGGTGAGTGCCCTTAAACGGTCTCAGCTCTGACACCTAGGAGCAGATACTTCCTAAGCCTTGATTTCTTAATCTGACAGGTTGGCATGGTACCTGCGTTGTAGGTGATTGGAGGATTATGTGATCAGACACACAAAGTGCCTGCCTGGCACCGTGTCTGGCACACTGTGCTTAGCAACTGTTTATCAGCTTATTTCCCCCTTCGGTCGTGGTGCTGGATGGTGGCCTTTTCTCCTAACCCTCCCTTGCCATCCTGCAGGGGTACAGGTCATAAGGGCACTTGGTGAGAGAGAAAGGGAAGGCTTGCTGCACATATGTAACTGCCTGAGCCACAGACAGCCGAGGCACAGGGAGAAAAGACTTCCCATCCCCCACAGCCCCTGGGGAAGGAGCGTGAGCAGTTTGAAAGAAGCTTTACATCTAAGCTGTGCTTTCTGGCCTCCTATTATAGCTCTAAAGGAAAATTAAAAAGCATTTTTCACAATGTTCTTTTATTTTTTTGGTTAATACAAATGATTATTGAAGCAATTCATACAAGGCAGGAAGGGCAGAGGTTCTGTAATCCCATTCCCAGACGGCTGCTGCTAACCACTCCCGTACGGTCCCCAGACCTTCGGTGTCTAGGAGGGGACCACAGCTGAGCGCCGGAGTGGGGACTGGCCTAACCTGTGGCAAGGACACGCCAGCTTTCCAAGATTTAGTACAAAAAATGCACGTGAAATACCTCATTTATGCTTTTATATGTTCATTAAATTCTCAAATAATCATTTGGATATAACATGGCTACTAGCAAATTTAAAATTTCATATGCGATTTGCCTCATTTCTATTGGGCAATATTGCTTTGACTTATGCATGATTCGGTATATACTTATATGTATGGCAGGGTCCCATTTTTTATTTCAAATCTTACTCTACTATGCTTTTTTTCCTCTTTAGTGTATAAAGGTAATTATACTATTCTAATGGCTGCATAATATGGCATAATACAGTTGTACTTTAATGATTTTAACCATCCTCACTTTGAACATTTAATTGGTCCCATTTTTTGATGTGAAAAATGTTGCAGAACATTCTTGGAACCTTTCTGGTTTTTTTTTGGGGGGGAAAGTTCCTAAAGGTGGAATTGCTGGCATGTGCTTTTACAAGTCCTCACTGATACAGTTAATAGCTTCCTGGAAAGAACTGGTTTGTTTCTTTACCCTTCCCTGGCACTGGTCATTGTTGCCTTTTTAAACTTACAGTAAACATTTTATTTTTGTTTAAAGTTGACTTTTGTTGAAGGGTTGGGCATCTTTTCATATGCTTGGTGTGTTCATTTGTAGTTTTCCTTGCATTTCCTCTGTTAAGGTATTTATAACTGCTTTTGCTCATTAAAGGATTATATTTTTAGACATAGGAAGTTGTGGAAACCAGAATGTTCAGGATAAAATATACGAATACGTATGTTAAATAAGGCACCTTGGCATGAGTTTTCTGCTTCATTTGTTTGGAGCTTCCATGTCTCTTGAGCCCTACAGTGGAAAAACACTAATTAAGCAGTTGATAAATGTTAGCTACCTTATGAACCAGGTCATTTCTAAGAGCTGTATGTTAACTAACTTAACAATAACACCATGACACAGGCACCCCCACCATCTTCATTTACAAACAAGGGACTTCAAGCTTACATGACCTGCCCACAGCCACACTCCTCCTGTGGAGTGGGTTAGGGACCCCACCCCCAGCTGTCTGACCCCTCTGCTCTACTGCCTTCCATGAGGTTCTGTCCCATTGATGTTGGGTCTAGAACATCATTTGTGCTCAAAAGAAGCCCTAACATGGAGCTTGCTTTCTGCTAGCACTGCCCTGCCCCACCAGCAGCAGAGAGGGAAAGGAGAAAGGATAGTCTCTGAGTGCAGAAACAGGGCAGACGGTCTGGCCCTGTGGTTCTTTCCCTGGGGAATCTGCTGCTTTGCATCCTGTTGCTACCACCACACTCAGCCCCATAGGCGTCCTGGTGCTTCTTAAAACTGTCCCAAGTGTAGGCAGAAACCCTTGTTTTTGGCTTTCTGTAGGCCACATAGGCCCCCAAAGAGGATCACATCTTCAAAAATAAAAAAAAAGGCTAAATGTAACAAAAGGTGCGCATGAAACTCAGTGTAAAATTATTTCTGATTTTAAATCTAATCCTCCTCTCATCCCAGGGCCCCCATCTGCTTTCCAGGCACTTTCCTTGGCTCCATCTCCCTCTTAAACTCCCGCAGTGGGAGTATCTTCTCTCCAATCAGCCTCAATGTCTGATGGGCATTTTGTTCTCTTTCTGAGCTAAGATCAGAGAAGCGGGTCTGAGACTCCTGGAAGCCCTCTCTCATCTGCCTGCTTAGTCAAAGGTTTTTATGTTTATGGGTGTGCCCTGCTCACTGCCTGTTGGCTGGACAGATGTTTGGAAAGTGAACTCCCCCTCACTCAGGTTGTCAGCTTGGCCATCACAGACAAGGCCCCTTCCTCCAGCATCTGAGGGGAGAGCCTTACAGAAGGACACTCAGGACCCAAACCCTGTTATAGCTTGAGGTGCTTGGCCAGGGCTTTGTCAGAGCACTCTGAAAGCTCCTCCAAGCAGGGGCAGTTTGCTTTGTTACGGGCAGGAGGTCCTCACGTTGTCTGGGTCCTGGTGGAGATGAGCACTGGTGTATCTCGCTGATTTGCTGTGGGGATGACCACGCTTATATATCTGAGCTCCAAGTTAATGGCCCATAATGCTCCTCTTAAAATTTATTCAAGGGCCCATAAAAATTACCCTCCTTTGAATGATTCTAATACTGATGCAGTCCCTTCAGGCTTTTCTCTTCTTTGCTGAAGTTTGGGGAGGAATGAAGAGGCCCATCATGAGGGATGCTTAAGGATTTCCCCATAGAGCTTTTGTCGCTATAAAACTCAAACACATAGTGAAATGAAATCCTAAAGGGCGGAGAACACCCGGATACCTCCTGCGTGGAATTCAAAGACTTGGCTTTTAGTCTGTTCAGAACTAAGCAGTTCACGTCCCCTGGCTTAGAGACTCCCCAAGATAGAAGGTGCTGGGCAATAAGATGCCAGTTCCATTGTAGCATTACCTGGATACTGGGTGTTTATGGTGAGGGATGAAAAGGAAAAACATTGGAACTGGTAAATTGCACTGTATTCAGCTGTCTTCGTGTGCCCTGGCCATTCAGTTTAGACTCTGGCTTAATCTTCCTTTTGCTCACTGCCCACCCAGACCACAGTGCAATCCCACCAATGATATGAGGCATGTTCAGAACATATTACCTGACTTGATATGATGCTCGGCTTAGGTATCACTTAAGGTGCTTCAGAGAGGAATTCGTACAGAATTGATACCATTTTCATGAATTTTTGAAGTCGGCAAAATGAACAGTATTGGTGAAGGATATACATGTGATAAAAATGAGTCAAACCCAGGGAATGAGGGAAAAGGCAACTAGAATAGTAGTTACCTGGGGTGGAGGAGGGTGGCGGGGGAGCAGGAGCAGAACAGTGCTGTTGGAGGGTGACTGGTTTTTGTGACCAGTTCATGAGTTATTCACTGTATTACTCTGCTTCACAGTGACATATAAAAAAGATGATTCTGCTGAATGTAGGGTGAGTTACAAAGCCAAACTTAAAAAAGCTTTGGGATTGTAGGTAATTTTAGAATGCGTTTCACTACTTTTTCTTACTTGTGTGCAGTTGGTGGCTGAGTGTGTGTATTTGCAGAATTGCTCTCACTGAAGATGTTGGTTGAATCTTACACTCATATCCCTCACTTTTCTTGAGAATGGGCTTTACATACTGTAGGCACTCAATAAATGCCCTTGAATTGGTTTAGAGCCCACCTGCACTCCCTTTCTGTTTCCAGGCCATTGCTCTTGGAGGAAAGGCCTTTTTCCACTAAGGAGCCACCTGTACTGTAATGTTATCTTCTGTCGTTTTGGCACAGTTTGGGCTGGAGGGCCCGGTGGAGAGCCCGTCTGTTTCCTCTGGCACTTGCCTAAATCTGTGGAATGCGGAGCCCCTGTTAGGAGATAATTAAATGTTGTTTTTCTTTTTTTACTACTGTGCCCAAAGGCTTAGCACAAGGTGTAAATATGAAATATCAGGAAAGCAACATCTGTGGATATGAATAGCCTAATTTTACATAATTTAAAAAGTAATTTTTAAAATCTTTTTTAGGGGGAGGTAATTAAGTTTTTAAAATTAAAAAAAAAATTTTATGGCGTTACTGTGGATTGAACCCAGAACCTCATGCATGCTAAGCACACACTACCACTGAGCTCTACCTGCACCCCCCAACTATTTTACACAGTTTTGATTGTGTGTTTTTTGCTGTTACCTCCCTAAGTTTTATCATTTACATTCAAAGCAAAATCTTATTTTTTTCTCACTTAAATTTCTATTGACAATCTCATCCAGACTGATGGATATTTGCATCATTAGATGAGGGTGAATATGGATCTCCATTCCTGATGTGAGATCCAACAAAGCAGGTGGCTTTCAGAAGAGGCAACAATGAATCCAGGAGGAACAGTCGGATGGAGTCTGTTTCAGCCGTCTGCTCTCCCACAGGTTAGATAATACTCACAGTTGTCATCTGAAGATTCAGACCAGCTTTCATGTTCATCACTCAGCCAACATGTGTACAGAGCACCTTTTCCCTGCCGTGATGTCTGTCACAGCCCGGACACGAGGCAGGGAGGAAGAGCCCATCCCTGCAAAGTGGTCTTTTGACCTTGGGTTTTTCCAGTTCAGGGGCTCATTTGTTGTATGAGTAAGCATTAAGGAGGTGTTAGTACATTAAAAGGAGATAAATTGCTTTATCTTGTCTCATCAGATTTAATCAAATTCTTAATTTGCCTACCCTTGCTAATGAGAGCTAATGTTTATTTGTGAAATAAGGAAAATGAATATCTCCTTGGCCACAAACTAGTGTTTCTTTGCTGTCAAGCTGCTTGCTTTTTCAATGGCCATTTTACTGAGTACACATGTGCTTAACTATGTAATAAACTGTGTGCACCAAAATGATAAAAATATTCTTAAAATGTGATTTTTATGACGTGTGTCAGATCTCACCCATCTGAATGAAAGCCATTTCCTTCAGGATGCTCTTTGGCAGAGATACAGGGATGCTGGAGCTCGTCAACACCTCTTCCGAAACGGGCTTCAAATCTGGTGATTCTCTTTCCTTTGCTGGCAAAGTCTCTGTGCCTGGAAGGTACACTTTCTCTGTCCCTGAAAATATCCAAGAGTTACTCAAAGAACTGAGCTGGTTGAGTAAGGTAGGAATTCACTGACTTAGATTTCTGTTACAGGCAAAGTGTGACTCGCAGGTACTGATGACAGTTTTGTGTGGCCTCTTACTAGTTGTCACCCTCAGGGGAGGTACAGTCGGCTTTGAAGGCTCTCGGTGATCAATCAGTGTAGAGCCTCCAAGGCTGTCAGGAAAATATTCGTTTAAATGTAAGAGTTCTGGTTTGTTTGGTTAAAACCTTAAGAGGCTTATCAAATTTTATAGTAACATTGATTTATAGTCCCCTTTAAATATATATGTATGTTAATACAGTTAACTTACTACGTGGGCATATAATTGCCTCAATAAATACTTATTGATTTAAAAATCAAATGGAAAGCCCATTCCACCTAATTTCCTAAAACAGTCTTTGAAAGTAGGTGGAAGGATGCTCTCTGTACCTTCTTACCCCGGCTATGCCTCAGGTAGGGTGTTAGCCACTCAATGTAAGATGAGAAAGGAAAGCAGAGCAGTATTATTCGCAGTAGCCAAGAGGTGGAAGCAACCCAGTGTCCATCATGAATGAATGGATAAACCAAAAGTGATACATCCTTACAGCGGAATATTACTCAGCCTTAAGAAGGAAGGATGTTGGTTCTGTTGGATCCTGACAGCAGCTGCAGTGACCCTCGTCTTTCTGGCTCTCCTCGCTGTTTCCTCTTTGCTTCTAGAAACGTGGCCTCCAGTGTGGCCGTCTCTGTTGTCCATCAGAGTGTTCAGTAACATGAAGGGGTGTAAGTCGTCTTCACCAGAGGAGGCGAAGTAGCGCAAGGAGGCTGTGATCTTCTGCTGGAGCGAGGACAAGAAGAGCCTCATCCTGGGGGAGGGCTCGGGATGCTGGTAGGTGATGCGGGCCAGACTGAAGGTGACACCACACCACCTTTGTCAAGATGCTTCCATACCAGGATTGCCACTACGCCCTCTAGGATGCAACCTGTGAGACGGAGGAGAGCAAGAAGGGGGTCTGGGCCCCTGAGTCTGCAGCCCTTCAGAGAAAAATGATCTGTGCCAGCTCCAAGGATGCCATTGAAGAGAAGCTGATGGGGATCAAGAATGAATTACGAGAAAACCGCTACAAGGAGGTCAGGGACCACCACACCCTGGCAGAAAAGCTGGGGGCGGGGTGGGGGGCAGTACTATCACTCCCTGGAGGGCAAGCCTGCCTAGAGCATCTGGCAGCCCTAGACCTGCCCATGGGGGTTGCAGGCTGCCCCCTTTTTGCTGGATTGGTGGGGCTGGGGAGATCCCAGCAGTGGGAGAGCAGTCCCTTCACCCCAGTTGCTAAACAGCCCCCCACGTCCTGAACTTTCCTCCTCCCTCCATCCCTGATGATTCTGGCCTTCCCATACTGTTTCTCATTTTCTCATTCTTCTTGGGTTGAAGCAGATTAAGTTCCCCCAGGCACCCCTGCTTAGGGGTCTGTATTAACACCCCAGTGCCCCACCTGTTTCCCTTTCCCATGCTGCCAGCTTCTAACTGCAGCAGTGACTGTCCGCTCATCTGTTCAGTTCTGTGCACAAATAGAATGTTGTGGAGATGACCCCTCCCCATGCTGCCTGGTTCCCCTGCCCTTTCCCCCCTGGTTGAGGCCACTCATGGAAGCAAGATCAGTAAGCAACCTTCAGTTAAAACAAACAAAACAACAAAGGAAGGAAGGATGTTCTAACACCTGCTAAACATTGATGAACCTTGACATCATGTTAAGTGAAATAAGCCAGTTATAAAACGACGAATATTGTATAATTCCACTAACACAGGTATCTACAGGAGGCAAATTCATAGAGACAAAGCAGAATGGTGGTTGCAGGAGGGAGGGGAGAGTGAAGAGTTGTTTAATGGACACAGAATTTCAGTTTTGCAAGGTGAAAAGTTCTGGAGATGCATGGTAGTGATCGTTGCGCAACAATGTGAATGTACTTAATGCCACTGAAGTATACATTTAAAAATGTTAGGATGGTAAACTTTGTTATACCACAATTTAAAAAAAAAAAACTCTGGAGAGAAAAGGGCAGGGAAAACATAGAGGTCAAGAGCATAACCTTTAGACTGGGTAGACCTGGGTTTTGAGCACTGTTGTCCTGTCGTCACCTCTTCTCCTCCCCGCACTCACCAGCTGTGTGACCTTAGACAATCACTTAGCTTCTAGGCTTCATTTGTCTGTGAAACAGGAGTGAGAAGCTAGTACAGCCCTCAGAGGCTTGATGGGATGAGAACACGTGAACTGTGCTAGCTGGTGCTAATCCTGTTGCTAGGAGAAGGTCTCGTCCTCGGGGAAGCCGCAGGGCAGGTCAGGGCAGGGCAGCGGGTGAGAGCCTGGAGGGCTGGGAAGGGTGCTGTGGGTGCTGATTCGCCGACTCCAGCTCCTGTGCGCGGGGCGGCCAGCCTTGGGTTGGACCATCTAGTTTAGCCGCGCCCAGCGTTGGCGGAGGAGCTCCAGGGCTAGGCGTGGGCGGCTCTTTCAGGTGAGGGGAAGGGAGGAACGAGAGGAGTCCTGAAGTCCTGGCTCTGAGAACCGCTTGTCCTCTCAAATCCTCAACCCTGTTGCTCCAGACCTACCTGTTCCTGAGCTTACAGTGGTGGGACACCCCCCGATTGCACCGAGAGGACACCACTAATGGGATGCCTGTGTCGTCTGCCCTCCTTGGCACCTGGTGAACTAAGCTATTTTGGTTGCAAGGGCACTTCAAGATGTAGGCTCTATTCCTCAGGAACCAGGCTTAGCTCATCTGAGCAGCCTGGCTTAACAGGTCAGCCCAGTGTCAGGGAACCAGAAAGATGCTCCTGAGCCCTGAGGCGTTAGGGACCAGGTTATCCTGTCAGCAGCAGGGGTGCATTTCTGTCAGTGTGCCTCAGTTACTCTTGGCTCTGCCCTTTTCCTGTCTTCTTACCTCTGCCTTGGATTAAATCTCCCTTTCTGAATTTTCGGTGCCAGTTTAGATTGGTTTTACTCTCCGCTGTTATTCCAGTCCACTAATTTGTCCACTGGTGACAAAAGCTTTAAAGCTTTTGTAGGAAACAGCCTGTTGGTTGCTGTTCCTGGGCGGGTACCCAGGTCCGTGTGGCTTTGGCCTCCTCAGGCCCAGGGAACTACCAAAGATGGCTCAGTCACAGGGAGCCGCGTGCTTCCCTCCAGAGGGGCTGTGGATGTTGCTGGCACCAGAGTCAAGGTTTTCCACTGAGGGGTGCGTTAGAATGACCAGGAGAACTAGCGCAGATGTAGATGCTGCTTCTCATCCCTGTAGAAGAGGGCTTGGGGGACTGGTCCTTGGCTTGGTTCCACTTCTTGTTAGATCATGGTTATGCTACTTGATCCTTCTGCCTGACCTTCTGATCTGGTTTTTGACCATCATCAATCCCTGCCATGGTTTCTGCTGGTGGTTTCCATGTCTAACCTGCTCTTACACCCTAAAAACAATGCTGAGATACGGGCTTTAACATCTGTATTACAGTAGCCCAATAATAAACATTTTTTTTCCTTATTGGATTTTGTCCACCTCTTCTGCTAGAAGTGTTCGACATCTTTTCCTTTTTCTCCATTTACTTCCTGCTTCCTTGCCTAACATTCCTTAATCTTCTGTAAGCCATCCTTAATAAAGGCCCCAGGGATTGCCTGCTGTGTTAACATCCCTGAAATCTGACCGGCGGCGTGGAACCAGATGCCACTCAGCAGGCTGCTGGGGTTACAGAACACGCAGCCATGCAGAGAGCTCTTACTGAATGGGGCGGACGCTCAGGGTGTCACTCTGAACTGTGCTCAAGTCGCAGTGTGAACCATCTTCTCAATCAGAAGCTGCCTAAATGCTGGCCAAAGGATGATGATGTGTCCACAGCTGTAAATAACACCAGCAGCCCTGGAACTGTAACCTGTGTGTAACACGTTGTAGCTAAGTGCCCAGCAAATAATTAGTTAGGCTGTAGCTGTTTTCCACTTGAGCTCACCCTGTAAGTTGACTCTGGGCGTAGTGCTGGAATTTAAAATCTCACCTTATGTTTCTTGTGCTTTGCCAGGATTCAGTGGTCACACTTTCCTGATGAGCTATATTTATGCATCTCCAGTTTTTCCTGCAAAGTTACTGATCACCATAAGAAACTGCAGTTTTTGACATGGTTATTCATTGTGGTAAACAGTGGTTAGAATTTGAGTTGATGGCACTGAGACAGGAAATTCGATGGTTCTCAGTCGTATGCTTTCTAGTTTAACAGTGTTACGGGGTGGGAAGTAGCGGTGATGCTACTCTGAGCTGGTTTGGGCTGTGAACTCTGAGTCTGAAGCTCTGCTTTGTGGAGATGTCCATTTTCAGCTCATCACATTCACCAGAACTGCCCTCTCCCACAGTGGAAATGTCTTCCGTCCCTGGTCTCAGTGGGCTGGGCAGTGTCATGTAACAGACACAGATGTTTGAGGATCATCTTGGTGTCAGACACAGCGCTGGGTGTAAAAGGTACAGACACTTATTACACTCTGTGTAATAAATTCTGTATGGGTGTGGTGAGTGCCACGATGACCAGAGTGATGGGATGTGGCCCCATGTGGTAGGAAGCTGTTGAGGTTCCTGGGCTGTCGTGGCAGCTGCTAAGACAGTGGTTAGAGAGGAAGTCTCCCCTCTCCCTCCTGTCAGTCCTTCAACAGGCCTTTGTGTCTCCTGCCTGTTGAGCATTGAGAAGGGCAGGTCCCCCCACCTAGAACCACACAGTGAGTAGTGATGAAGCTCAGAATCTCACCACCTGGGGGCCTTCAGCATCTCGAGCTGTTCCTTCTCTGAGCCACTCAACAAGCATGAAAGCCCCATTCTTTCACTTGGAAAACTGCTTTTTCTCCCTCCCACCTTGGGGGCTCAAATCTGCAATGTAGGAGAGCTGGGTGGATGTAGGGGAAACACCTGATTGGATGGGTGGGATGAGGCTGAAGTTTTGTGTGTGTAGCCTTTTAAGAAGGAGAAAACATCACATAGTGATGTCAGAGAATGATTTCTGTAAATCACCTGCCATTTGAAGAGGAAGATGAAAATGGGGGTGTACAAAAATACAAATGAACAAAATGTTTATATGCTATTACAAGGGTTTATTGTACCCATTTTAGAGCATAAAAATACAATATTATCCAAAATATGGAAGAGTATTTACATGAATCTTTTCAGAGCTGCCTCTAACACTGAGCTGTACCATTTTTGGAACTTGTTCCTGAGAACAAAATTTAGGACCAACTTGTATCCATAAAGTTAGGGTTATCTTGACTTTTGTCATTGTTTTAGTTCTGCCGTTTCAATGTTTTGAATGCATTATCAATGCAAAGTTCTTCCAGAGCTTGGTGTTTATGATCTACCTTATAACATAGCACTTTCTGTGCTTGTAAGTGGTAACTACGGTTTGTCTGCTGCTGGTGCACTAATAGGACTTAAGGTGACTTCAGACATAACCAGAAATACAGGCGAGAACACTGTGCCAACAGCTTTTTCAGCTGGGATGATAAATGATGATCATAAGAGTGCACGATTGTCTTCTAGGCAAAAAATTGTAGTTGCGTAAATTGTTGCCGCCTTTAGAAAAGGCTATTGATTTTATGTACTGCAGCGAGATTGCTATCACATTGACCTCTTTACGACCTCTTATCAAGACAGTGACTTACAATAGTGAGTCTTCAAAATGGAAGTTTTACAAAGTTCTTTGCGAGAACTGTGCCCATTGGTGGCTCCTGGTTGGCCATCGTGAAGTATTGGCCTGGGCTGAGGGTGAGAGGTTGAGGGGAGGATGAACTGGAAGGTGTGAAGCAAACAGATGTCCTTTGAAGGGGACTAAGTGATGGTGGCACTGTCCTCCAGCTTGGGTAAGTCTGGCTCTCGGATGCATTTACATGTCAGTGTGCAGCATGTGGGCCGGGCAAAAGCAAGCCATCCCCAGGAAACAAACCAGCTGAAAGACAAGAAAAAGTCAGTTGTGTGAGTGATTACCCTGCTTGGTGAGGCTGTGCCTTGCGGGGAGGGCGATAAGGGGGGAATCTGTTTCCTTTGGCAGCTCAGAGCCTCTAGAAGAGGCTCTGAAGTGAAGTGAGCCTCTTTCTTGAAGCATCTCCCTGTGATGGACAGTGTTAGGGACTTTCAGGGCTCATTTTGGTATTGCATGGTTTTTGTTCTGCTAATGACTTTAGAATCCAGCTCCCTCAGCCCCTAGTGTGACTCCACTCCACTCCATTCTGAGGTTGATGACCTATTTTTAAGGGATCTTGATAAATAGAGCTAGAGGTAGATGCCTGGAAAGGAGAAGTACCTAGAAACTATCACATGAGGGACAGTTGTGGGGCCCAGGGTGTACAGGCCAGAGAAGAGGAGCTAGAACCCTGGAATAGTGAGGGCCTGCCATGTGGCGTTCGTGTGTTCCCTCTGAGTTCTTCTGAAGAGCGTGGTGATCAACACTGGGCGTGTTGCAGTAGGTTTCCAACTCACTTGAATTTATTCGAAGAACGGGAATGACAAAGCTTTATCAGTTCAGTACAAACCAGTTTAAAATGTGGTCTACTTCCATGTTTTGGTGGTGGTTACTTAGTGGTGGGAGGTGGAAAGGCAGTGTGAGAGCACCACCTGTTACTTCTTTTTCTTTTTTTTAAGGAGGAAACCATGTGTAGGTTGTGAGTTGGGATGCAGATGAGAGAAGGGTGAGAACGACGGGAGGGGTTAGAGAGAGGAAGGCGATCGAGGTGGGGGAGTGGGGAAGTCCGGGCAAGTGGGCGCAGTGTGGCCTCTGCCATGCGCTGGGCTGGTGTTCCGAGGACCCCCTTGCAGCCAGTCCTCCAAGAAAGGCAGCTGCAGTGAAGTGGGGCCAAATACCCTGAGAGGCTGGCTGGGACCTGGTTTGCCTTACAATGACATCGGTTCCCTGTAATGCCCTGGAAGCTGATGATTTTGGCTCTAGATAAAGTGTCCCATCAGTGAGAGATCCAGGATGTGCTGATGTCCTGGTGTGGCTGGCTGCCTCCCGACAACCCCGGCCATCACTCTGCTTGTCACTTGATAAGAGCCCTGGCACGGGGTGTGTTTCTCTAGGAACAGGGCCTGCTGCCTGAGGTCAGGTGGCTTCTGATGCCGCAGCACGTCTGCATCAGGCAGATCACTCGCACTCTATGTAAGGCATTTGTATAATCAAATGAAAGAAAAGTAAGACTCCTTCCATTTCACACATATGCATCTATGTCTAAAAATATATCACTCCTTTGCCCCAGTCCCCTAATTTTGGCCGTGTTGTGAGGGAGAGGCGGCTTTGAGGTGTGAAGCAAACAGATGTCCTTGGAAGGGGACCAAGTGACAGTGGCACCGTCCTCCCCAGTGGGTTGGCCTCTGCTTTTCCCCATCAAAAGTTACCAGCTCGTTATTCTTAACAGCAACATATTATATTTTTGTATACACTCGATGCTTTCCAAGTTGTGCTCCCGTAGAGTTGTCACTGCTCTTGCTGACTAGAGCCCTCAGAGGTAAGGAAGATAAAGGAGCTTGAGACGCTGAACTGTTAAGTGACTTGCTCAGGCTTACTCTGCGAGGCAGGCCTGGCAGGCAGGCTTTCAGGCCCTGAAGTCAAGGGTTCCAGCACATGGCATTGTGGGGGTGTCCCTTATTAGGAAAGACGGGCTGATGGGGGTGAGGGAGTACCATCTCCCTGCATACTTGTTCTGTGTGTGTGTTTTCCTGGAGACTCAGTAGCTTGTCTGCATCTAAAGGATTGAAGTTCCATGTCACTGGTTACACCTGTTTTTCTAGTTTCTGGTCTGTTGGTGTATTCTGGTGTCACAGCCTGCAGTGTGCGTTGATTTGCTCCATGTGATAAGTAGCCCAGAGGCTGAGTGTGGTGCAGTGGAGGAAGCGTGGACCTTTCCACTTGGAGTAATGGCTCCTGTGACACTGACACTAACTAGTGACACTTACACGGGGCTCTCTAACTTGGGCAAGTCATTGCATCGCTCTGGGCCTCAGTTTCCTCATTTGATGGACGAAGGGAGTAGGACCAGACCTCTTGGGTGTCTTCGGTGTCTAAGATTGTGTGAAAGTGTCCATCTCCGAGTCACAATCTGTATCTTTTAAAAATAACAAATATGCCTCTTGCATATTTTTTCCTGACTTTCTACGGAGAGTGAAATGGTTCATCCTGAAGGTGTGAATGTACGTTTCCAAAAGCCACTCCCTCAGAATGGAAGATACTTAGGAGCAAAGTAGTTGCTATTCCTGTTTCTCGCCACGCGGTCTCGTTCCAGGAAGTGGCTTGATCCAGCTAATCCTCCGGGATTTAGTCCTGAGGCCCCAGAACCAGGCATCCTCCCCTCAACATCCAGTTCGCCTGCAGGTCTGGTTAACTCGACTTCCAAACAGGACCCAGACCCTCACTTCTCACCACTGCACCCCTGACCTCTCCAGCCCACCGGGTCTCTGGCCTGGGTAGTGGCAGCAGTCGGCTAACTGGCTCCCTGCTTCTTCCCTTGTCTCCTTCCAGTCTGTTCTCCACGCACTAGCCCGGTCATTCTGTCACTCCTTTGCCTAAAACCACCCAGCTGCTTCTCTTTGCTTTTGGCACCTAAACCCTGCTGAGCCTATAAGGCCCTACGGAATCTGGGACCCATTAGCATCCCCGTCTTCCTCACTTGCTGGTTCCATCCCTGCTGGCCACCTCCTTGCTTGTTCACTGAACGCTGCAGGCTTCTTGCCACCTTAGTGCCTTTGCCCTGGTCTTGCTGGGTCCGTGTTCTCTCCCGGGGCTTTGCGCCTGTGGCTTCTTGGCAGGTCCTCGGACGCCTTCTCTGCCACCCACTCCGTGCATTCCCCTGTTTTATTTTTCTCTTTGTGCTTATCAATGCCTGGCGCTTCTGTTGGCTTGCCTCCCTTGACTAGATTCTGGTCCCTGAGAGCAGCAGCTGGCTTGTTCATTGCTGAATCCCCAGGGCCTAGAACGTGTGTAGCACGTAGAAGGTCCTCGAGAAATAGTTTTTAAACAAATAAAATGACCTTATGTTGAAGATGCACTTTATAGAGTAATGCTGCAGTCGGCAGACTCTGCTAACCTGCGTTACAGATCTTTTCAGTGTGAGAATGAGATGTACCCTCACGGAGTAGGAGTCTTGCTTCGGTACGGAGCCTGGCCAGAGCGGACTGTGCTAGGACCTCACCAAACGGGAACACATGGGAGGTGACACCAGTGCACTGTCTCTTCTGGGCCATCCTGTACGAGAAATGGCCTGGCCAGTCTCTTTGCATTCAGTCATTCACTCCCTTGCACTGGCACGTTGGGGACCGTCCTGGTGCAGTTTTGCTTTAATGAACACAGGCCCCCAGGGGTCCTCAGAATGAAGGTCTTTGCTGATGGAACAGACTTTGAGCAGCTGTTGGGGTCCGATACCCTTTAGGACCCATGTGTATTTTTTGGTAAACAGGCACAAGGAGGGGGATCTGTTGCAGCATTTCTGAATCTAGTTCTGGATTTGGCTGTCAGGTGAGGAGCCTCTTCTGCTCTTTCCTCTGTAATCTCTCTCGGATTTGTTTTTAAAGGTGAAATACGTGGGTTGTGCTCAACCCTCAGTAAACAGTGACCACTTGTGATGGTTGGTTGCCCATCCAGGGTCATCCACACCCCCATTTTGACTTCTTGGGAGAAGTTTGATCTTGACAAAACCCCTCCCCTGTGCAGCTGTGTGTCTTGGGTGAAACAACGCTAGAACCTGCTCGAATTCTAGACTTTGCTTCACGTGGGATAAAAGTGTCTTTCTGTTTAAGCCACTTTGAAGCCTCTCTTGTAGCCGGAGCATCACGACTGATATGCTGTCAGGTGATCATTGCTTTGTATGGCCCACCTTTTCCCAGCGGCAGAATCAGTCCACTCAGCATCTTCTGAATGTACCTTGAGCTCTTCTGCGTCCATGCCGTATCCACCTGGAATAGTCTTCCCTCTTATTTCTAAGTTCATTCTCTCTCAAAACCAAGGTACCTAAGTGAGTAATCTTCTTCCTAATTAAGTATGTTGGTTATACTTGCTTTGGTTGTGAGTGACAGAAACCCTACTATAGTGACTTGAACCATCATGGGGTTTATTTCCCACCACATAATAGGAAGTGGCAAGGTGGGTGGGACTGGGCTGGTGGGGCCGTCCTGCAGCTCCTGTTTTCTGGTTCTCTGTCCTTATCTGGGGACTTCACCTCCTGCCAGCATGGCTGTGTTTGAGGCAGAAGGAAGGTAGAAAAATAAAGAGCAAAAGCTGCCCTTTTCTGTTAAAAATAGGTATATAATACAGATAATTTCATTTTGAAGCCATTTCTAACTTACAGAAGGGTTACAAGAATAATGCAAGGAATTCCTGTGTACCCTGGGCTTCAAGTTTCAGCAAGTGACCCAGTAATGTCTCCTATAGTAAAGGATCCGATCCAGGATTACGCGTTACACCCACTTGTCATCGCTCTTGTCTCCTTCAGTCTGGAACGTTTCCTCGGTCTTGCCTTGGCTTCAAGACTTGGATGTTTTTGAAGGTCACAGGCCAGTGACTGTTAGAAAGCCCTCCGTTTGGGGCATGTATGTTGGGCCGAGTGCTGTGTTGACCACTGCAGCCTGTTGGGTTGGCACATGACGTCTGATTTGTCCCGTTGCTGGTGGCGGTAACTTTGATCATTTTCACAGGGTGTCTGTTGGGTTTCTCCTCCATGAAGTTCCTTTTTTTCTCCCCTTTGTAATAAATATTTTGTGGGAGCTACTTTGAGATGATAGAAATTTCTTATTTCTCACCTGACTTTTAGCTACTAATCTTATCTTCTCCACGTTTCTTGAACCTATTTTTAATGTGGTGGTTGCCACGTGGTGACTTGTTATTACCATCATTCCTTCTCTGCTTAACTGCTGGCTTCTGTTGTAAGGGAGCACTTTGTCTTTCCCCGTATGTATCCATGGATTCACTTACCTGTATGGGCTTGTGAGTTTGTGTTTTGTTCAGTGGGTTCTAGTACCTGATAGTCATTTATTTTCATGTTCAAATTGTCCCAGAGGAGGTCAGCGGGCACTCCTTTAAACTGACTGCTATGCCCTCTTGACACGTTCTTGTCACCTTTAACCACACAACACGATGTTTCAGACTCGTTCTGTCTCTGCCTCAGCCCAGAACCTACCATTTCTCTAAGGAGCCCTGGTTCTTTAGTGGAGAAGTAAGTGGTTGCTCAGGAGTGTTGCTGTCCCCAGGCCCTTTAAGCGGGACAGAGCTGGGAAGTGACTGTAGACAGCACACCCCTGTATGTATACACGTGTACCCTTGTGGTTTTTAACATAAAGAAATGGAAGTTCACACCAATACCTTCAGATTCAGGCCGGCCTCACTTTCCGTATCTGCCCTTCTCTGGGGGCCTTGCTTCCGCAGACTCAACCCTGCATGTGTGGCCCATCTCCCACCCCGGCTGAAGGACCCCCACTCACTTGTATCTGGGTCCTGACTCCAGATCTCCATGGGGGCCTCCCCACTCCTTCCTCTAGGCCTCCTGCTTGTTCAGGCCTCATGACTTAAAAAAAACTTTATTCTGAGATAACTGTAGATTCACACGCAGTTGTAACACATCACACCGAGATTCCACATACTCTTTCCTCAATCCCCGCAATGGCAGTACCTTACAAAAGTGTAGCACAGTGTCACAGCCAGGATTTGGTCACTGATGAGTCAAGGTATAGAACGTTTCCATCGCCCCAAGGATCCAGCCATACCCACCTCCACCTGCCCCCACCCATCTTTAACCTCTGACAACCGCTGATCCATTCTCCATTTATACTTCTCTCAGTGTTATGTGTGGAATCAGTTTGTAACCGTTCGGAACTGGCTTTTTCTCTCCACAATACTGTGGAGATTTATTTATGCTTAGTATATTGATAATTCATTGTTTTTATTGCTGAGTATTATTTCATGGTAAGAATGTACTGTAATTTAACCATTCACCCACTGAAGGACGTCTGGGTTGTTGTTCGTTAATGGCTGTTACAAAAAAACTGCTATAAACATTGGTGTGCAGATTTGTGTGTGTGTGTGTAGAAAGTTTTCATTCCTGAGATAAATGCCCAGAAGTGTAGTCGCTGGGTGGTATGGTTATGCATGTCTAGTTTTTTAAGAAACTGCCAGATATTATGAAGCGGATCCAGTTTCTCCATATTCTCATCAGTATTTCATGTTAGTTTTAAAAATAAACTTATTTTAGATTTACAGAAAAATTGTGATATTAGAGTTCCCTTTTACCTTATGTCCAGTTTCCCATCTACATCTTAGTCTGTTACATGTGTTACAATTAATGAACAGATAATTAACCAAAGAAAGTCTATATTTTATCCATATTTCCTTAGTTTTTAGCTGGTGTCCAGGATGGCACTGGTGTAGCTGAGTAGCAGGGATGGGGCAGCGCTCAGTTATCTCAGTTGGCAGGGGAAGGGGATTTGGTGAAGAGGCCCCTAATGGGGCAACTGTCCCCTTCCCCCAGGAGACACAAAGGGGATATAGGCATATTCAAGGAAGAGACAGCCCGTGTTCTAAAATGCCAGATGTTGAAGTGTCCTTCTTTTTCTGAGTCTTCTGGACTACAGGCCTCTAAAAGGACCTCAGTAGTCACCAGATTTTTGCTTTACTTCCTTAGCTGTGAGGATGGAGGCCCTTCGGGGTACTTTGGCAGTTGGAGGGGAGGAATGCAAGTGCAGAGGTCCTGCCTCCAATGCTGTTAGAGGGAGTAATGAAACCAAGAGGGTCATTCCCAGCTGGACTGGTGCCTTAGGGGTTAGCATTTTAATTAGCAATTTATCAGTGCAGCACTGAATAATTTAGAGTCAACAAAAAGCCAGCCAAGGCCCCATGTGGTCCCTCATACAAGTGCAACATAAATACTGTAGAACCTTGCTTTATGTGAAATTTTACAGCTTCCTCCAGTGGTTTATTTTATTTCTGAGTTACTGGTTTAACCTAGACTGTAAGCCCCCCAGGGCAGCAGTGGCCTTTATACATAGGTTTTTTTTACAAATGGTAAAGTGTTTTTGCCTCACAAATGGGGGCAGATGGCAAATGGGCTTGGCTTTATTAATTTTGGAGGCTTGAACTTTTAAGTTATATATTGCTTTAAAAAATTGAAAGGAGCCCTCGGCATAGGAGATAATCTCTTGACTATGGTTTGTTGCCTGTCGCAGCTGGGGAAGCAGGGAGAGAGGGCTTCAGGGAGGGCTTGGGTCTTAAAGGGCCGGGAGTATTTGGGCCAGAGGACCGCAAGGAGGAAAGGGGTTTCCATGATCTTCCCTGGGGTAATCCAGTGCTGATTCTTGTAGCTATTTGCCTTTAATGACTTGTTTCTCATCTATTGTAGATCGGGTCTCTAGAGTTTGGAATGGTTGACAGATAATCTCTAGATTGAAGGGGGAGGGTGAATGGTTTGGAGCAGAATATGAAACGGAGTGAGGATGAATGAAACAGATGCCAGGGGTCCTTTATACCCATCACTTCGGGTAACTTAAACCTTCTTATTTGAGAGGTCAGTACTAGAAAGTCTCATATCTTAAAAAGAAAAAATTCGTCCTTAGTACCTGGAGACTTGTGCTACCAACACATCGCAGGAGATGAAAGCACAATAATGGTGTTTGAACTTTCAAACTGTGATGCGTACAAGGAGGTGAAAGCAGAGGAAAGCTTGTGCAATGCACAGGAAGATTTTTCCTAAGGAAATACGGTAAATTCTTTGGTCTTTGTTCCAACATTCCCAGCTGAGGAGTGCTTGCCAGGGTAGCAGTCACTGAAGATACGCTTAGGGGATTTTGTTAACTCATGTAGATCTTCAATATCCTTTCCAGGGAGTTCTTCCTTTAAACCTTTCTTGGCATCTTTTATATTCACTTAAAAGATTGAAACCATTGATTTAGCATATGCATTAGAAAAATGGCAGTTCTTTCCAAATGAAATATACGTTGATATCCAAGATTGTGACCTTTATATAGTGAAATGTTATATACTTGTACTTGGTTTTTGCTGCAGTAGGTTATAGCTGGGGGAAGAAGCTCCAGTGTGCCCCTCTATCTCCCCAAAGCCACGCATTGAGTCCCTATCAGTGGTGATTTCATGAGACATTTAACTCAACCTAATCTCCTGATGAGGAATCTTATGAAATAAAAACTGAACAAATGAGTAGTTTTTCTTGGTAGGGGTGGGAAGTGGGAGTAAGGAGGAGAAATTTTACATCATATTTTATGTACAAAACAGCTCAAATTTTATTTATTTGCAATGAGCTTGTAACTCTTAAAAGTTCTTATTAGAGAAATAATTGTTTAAATATCAGGTTAAAAAAATTAACATTTTTCTGTGCCTGTCTTTTCTGTGGCTTAACTGAACTAAGCACGGCCACTTCAGAAAATAATGGGGGCTTCTGTTACCAGTGTTACCCATCAGTCAGGTGAACCCACCTGGAGGATCGCTCATAAGCTGGGTGGCCAGTAAGTCCTGAGGCCAGTGTGTATTCTGGGGAAGGCATGAGCGACAGTGCTGCCTGATACCTGGCAAAAGGTAGTGACGCCTCTGGTGACTGATAAGAGGACGACAGGAACAGGTTGTGGTAAGAGTTTAACCATCACGTTGGGAGAAAATGTTGGCTTGTTGAAGAACCATTCAAACCCCGGGGTGCGGGAGAGCCATCCACCAGCCTTGTAGCTTGAGGGAACCTTCCATCAAGTCGTCTCTTACTCGGAGTGAACAGACCCCCGGGAGAAGGGGAATCTGGCTGGCTCTGGTCTCCCAGTTATTTAAAATCTTAATCAGTGGCATTCTGGTAGACGTGAGTCTCCTGAGTTAGTCATCAGTTAGCTTTCCAGGCCTGCAAACCTACAGCCACGCCCTCTGCAGCCACCTGCTCTGGGTACCCCCCTGCAAGGCGGGGGTTGTGCCCAGCACACCAAAGGCACTCTGGAGCCCTGCCAGCTACCTGATGAGCTGCAGCCCCTGCTGATAGAAGGGAGGTGGGGGGCCTTCACAAAGCAATATGTACCTTGTGATACATCAGCGCTGAGTTGACGCCTGGTCTTAACATTTCCTAACCTAGCTTGGCTCCAACGTGAAGGGACATTTTGCACTTGTCCCACTTGACAGAAACGAAAGTTTTAAAAAATCACAATTTGGAAAGCTTGATTTTATGAAGCAGATCTAATTTCATGCGGGACATAGAGTCACAGATTTTGTGTGTAATGGACAGAGACACCTTATCAAGGGGACCTTGCCCTCAGATGAAAGTCCTGTAAAATGGGGCGGGGTGTGCTCAATGGTCAGTTAAGCTACCTGTCTTCCTCAGTGGACTCACCATTCGCAGGTGGGATGTGCTGACAGCCAAGACAGAAGTGTCACTGGCCAGGCCAGGGTATTTTTGCTTGAAGAGGTTACCACCCACAATGAGGTGCAGACTTTGGGAGGCCCATGTGAGGCCTGAAATAGAAGGTGAAAATGAGACCTGAGTCACTACTTGTGAAGATCACTAGAGTACAAATAATGATGCAGAAGTTACCCTGGTTAGGAGTGTGAGTCCCCTGACGGCCACTTCTGTGGTCTGAGTCCTGCACCAGGATCTGTTGGCTTCCTTGTCTAAAACCTAAAACCGTCACTAAAAACCATCTTGTGGTTTCAGGCAGCAGAGAGACATTTCGTTTCCTTGCATTTTTCTTTACCTGGCATGTTGCACCTGCAATAGTGTGAACTATTTTGCGATGCTGTTAGTGTTAAAAATAGTAGGGTTCTGTTCTTTGCCTACATGGTTAACATGTGAAGTTTACAGGCCGCAGACATGGAAGGGATGTTAGAGGCCATCTAATCTGTGTTTTGGGTTCTCAGAGCAAATTCAAGTTTGTATCACGTTCATGCCTCCTCTCTCCTCCTGTTACTGACATGAGCAAAGTCGTCACCCAGCGCTGAGGCCGGCACGGGAGGGCTAGCTCCCTGGTTACTTGTTCATCCTGCCGCAGCTGGAGTAACCCTGGTTTGTGAGAGGTGCCTCGTCTCTGCTGAATGAAGTGTTTTTTAGGAGATGCTGACTGCACCTGTGACTGTTTTTTGTTAAGAAGGGTGCTCATGGTCCTGTTGGAAATGTAGTGCAGAGTATCCCACAGTATCAGGCACCTGGGCTGCTGGTGGTGCCTAAAGATAATGGAATAAGATAGGAGGGGAAGATTATGTGCCCCAGGAGAGTCACACTCTGTTTCTGCCTAGAACTGCTGCCAGCAGTTCCCCTTCTCCCTTAATGTGACAGGCTGGGAAAGTAAAATGCTTGCAGGTGAAGCATGCAGGGCTGGGCTGACGTCGCCGGGGAGGGAAACACCGGAACGCGCATGGGGCCCCTGTTGGCCAGTCTCCTGGGAGAGTGGAGTTTGTACAGGGGGAAGACCTCTCTCTGAGTGAGCGGGGGCCAAGCTCGATACTCACTCCGAGTTCTCCATCAGGCTAGACTGATTCCTCTGTGTGACTTCTCTTTTGGAGAGGAACCTGGTGGGATGGGGAGAAAAGGAGTACATATAAGTGGGCTTGGTTGGACTTCTCATTCGCTGGAAGTCTGACTACATGAGATCTTGGGTCATTTTGTGTGTTGGAAAGCTGACAACTTTGGAAGCAATCCATTTCAGAGGATCTGCTGATTGCACTGCGTTCCATGAAGTCGCTTTTGTTATTAGCTACGGCTGCATGAACACCGAACAAAAAGTCATTGATCCTTAAAACGTGGTTGCCTCAACCAGCTTGTGAAAGGGGGAGTCTCTGCCGAGGGCACTTTGCTTTGTCTGTGGGTGTTATTGTTAGTACGCCAGAATGTGAGAGGGAGAAGCCGGCTGGGCAAGGCCGGAATGGCTGGAGCGAGGTCGCCTGTGAGACGCTGCACAACCGGAAGACGCATTTTCCAGTTGCCTGGGTGGTGCCCTGCTGACCTCTGGGTTGCAGACGATGCTGCCTCAGGAAGGTGGGCACAGTGCGGGACCTGGGAGTCCGTGGACCCTCTGTAGTCTGATCAGATGACCTCCAGCATCAGCCCATGAAGGGGATGTGCGTAAGGGGTTCATGTGATGTGGTTGATGGCTCCTAGGATATGCCGCAGATTCCCTGATGATCTGGTGTTCGCCTTATCTCCTGGGTTCCACGAGGCTGTGGCTGAGCATTGTTGGCGGCTGAATACAAAACTTGCTCTTTGAAGACAAGGCATCTTATATGGAAAGGCTGATCTCACTAGGAGATCAGTGTGGGCTTTCCAGATTGTTTAACAACATAGTGGACATCCTTCTGTGATCCTTAACTTGTGGTGTCAAAAACTGGGTGCAGGGATCCCTGTCTGAGGCGGTGATGACATTCAGCAACATGCTAGGGCTTGGCAGGAACTCGCTTGGGGTGGGGCAGTGAGGGGATGTTCGGAAGGTGGTTTTCCTCATGTTGTTGCTGTCGAAGTATGTTAAGTGCAGAAATTTTAGAACCTGATTCAAAGAGTTTGGGCCAGGCAGAACAGTTTCAGAAAGGGCCCTTTCCTGCAAGAAGGAAACAGAAATTTGAGAACATGTGAAGCCTCCTGGTGAGGGGCGAGCCTCTGCCTTCCCGGGAAGCACTGCGACTGTGCAGTGTAGCAGGTGGCCGTGGGCCTGGAAGGCAGGCTATGTGCATGTGGTCATTTCCATAAACTAAAAAAAAAAAAAGATGCCAAACCAGTTTAGCACAGATTTGGTGGCCCTGCCCTTGGCAAGTTTCCTCAGCCTCTCAGCTTCCTGAAGTAGGCATCTTTTAATTAACAACAACAACAACAACAAAAAACCTCATGCTGTTTTTCCATTAGAAACTTTCACCTCCACCTTTGGTTTAGCAGTGGGGAGGGGGATCCTGCCCAAATTGCTGTGTCTGACGGTGTTCAGGACCCTGGAACTCTGGTTGCCTTGCCCCAGGGCAGGGACTCTGTCTAGAACTTGATTGTCTCTCCAAGGATGCGTCCAGGGGTCAGTGGTGTCTCTGCTTCCCGGGCTGAGGGAAACCGAGGCGTCAGGGTTACAGCAGGCGGGGTCAGGGCTGCGTGTCTGTTCTGCAGACTGATTTTGGGGGAAGGTGGGATATATGAGTGACTTGTGCTCTTGGAAACCAGTCCTTGTTAACATCCCCATCCTCTAAATCCCATCCATGTCTGTGATCTAGTCACACAGCTGAGCGTAAGTGTGCGCTTTTTGAGGGGTGTGAGAGGAAAGGGGGTTCTTCCCCATCTAGTGAGAGGGGGAGGGGGCAAGCATGACTTCTAGGGCTTCATCCCACCCCCTTCGCCACTAGTGAGTCCTGTGCTCTGCGAGGAACACTGACAAACTGAAGCATATCTTGGGGAGAAAGGCTGGATCGAGTAGGGAGGCGGGAAGCCAAACCGTGTGAGAAATGGCTGAGACACCTCAGGGCGTTTGCTGGAGAAGAGAATGAGTTCAGAATGGGTTGGTGTTGGAGCTGGGGATGGGCACTGGATGCAAACGCTGTCTTCCAGGTAGTTCTGAGCTTAGCCTGTAACCGAGAGTGGAGCAGGGAGCAGGGAGCAGGGAGCAGGGAGCAGGGAGCAGGGAGGGTTTGTGTTACTGAGGACTTACTGTGTGCCAGCCCTTAAGGTTTGTTGTCTCCCCTCCCCAAGGTCACAGCTGTGACTAGAGGGTGAAAGTCTTAGCAAGAGGAATTCCAGCCCTGAGACACAGCTTTTGGAAGACTGGAATGGTCCACTGAGCTGCCCTCTTGTGCTCCCGCCACAGGAGGTATTTAAAAAACAGGGGCTGGCCAACCTTTCATGAGCAGTGTCCCTGCTCTGTGGCTTGTCCACAGGATGTAGTCAGTTAAGGACCATTCTTTCCTGAGATGGTCTTTGCTTTTGGGGGGATTAAAATGTCTATTCTTTTGGAGGATGTTGCTGATGGTCTCTGAAATTAAGTAAATACTAGCTGGTCCCTGGATTCTGTTTTATAGAGCAGGGCTGCCTCCCAGGACCTACCTGTAAGACCCCTTTCAACACTGAAGTCCTATGGCTGTGGCCTCTGCAAAGGTAACTCTTAGAGAGCCTGGTATATATATATATAGCCTTGCCCTCTGTAGATGGCTGCTAAATATTAAAAAAACACTCATACAAAGTACAGTTGCCAGGAGAGCAATTACCCTGGATTGATCCCAAGTTACGGGCGTAGGTGCACACCTGGCAAACCCCATTGTTGCTTCTGCTTCTGTCTTTACATTGGATGTTCTTGCCTGACATTTCATCCTTAACTGGGAAGTGTTGACGCTGACATGTTGTGCTTAGCACCTGGTCCCATGAATGTAAGAGGAGCCGTTCTCACTCCTGTCCGTGCCGCCTGTGGCTGCATAAACCCTGTTCACTTTGTGGCTCTCCAGGACCCAACTTTGTTACATTCGTTCATGAGCATGTGCTTGTCCTGATTCTGTAAGGGTGGATGAAGGTTGAACAGAACAGTTCCTGCCGTCTGAACAGTTCCTGCTCAGTCTTGAATAGGGCAGCACACGTCATACCCAATGGGGTGCGCAGCAGGGGGAGAGTCGGTGCCACAGGGGATGCGGGAGCTGACAGCCACTGGGACCTGGGGTGTGCCAAACAATGGGACCTGGAGGACCCTGAGAAGCAGGCAGGTGGCAGAAGGGAGACTGTAGGTGTGGAGCATCTCACAGGAGATGGAGGACAGTGAAGGCACTTCCTTGGAGTAGAAGATGGCTGTTGGGCCATTTGGGAGGTAAGTCTGTGCAGGGAGGTGGAGGAGTCATGAACTGACGTGATGTGGGCAGGGGAGGAAGCGGCCATGTGAGAAGCCGGCGGTTTGATGGTGTGCTGGGCTGGGGAGCGCCCGGGGGCTGGGGGCCTGGGCTCTGCTGCTGCCGGATGACTTGGGATGTCACCTCACCTCTCTCAGCCTGAGGTTTCCTGGGTTGTAAGTTTGGGCCCAGCCTTGGGAAATGGTTGTGGGGGGTCAAGGAAGATAATAAATATATGGAAGCATCTTGAAGATGCCAGGGGGGTGGAATGTATGAAAAGTTTTCTGTAGGGATTGAAATCACCATGACCTATCTGGGTCAGAAAGTGGAGGAAAGCATTTTTTGTAAACATAGGGAGTGGAAGGACCATGTGTTGCACCAAACCTTGTGCCTGATTTCTTAGGTCTTTCCAAAGTTCAGGGGAGATGTGCCCATGGTTAGCTGTGGGTTTGTTTAACTTGACTCTGAGGCAGACTGTGTCATAACTGGGATCTGTTTATTTTCAGAAGTGACTGACAGCTGTAGTCAAACCCGTCTTACTTCCTCAGAGTCTATCCGCGTAATGAGTTTAAACCTCTCTTTGTCTCTCGTGGTTGTTAGTCTTCACGCATGAGAGGAGCTGTAGAATTTGTAGTGCCTCATGCAGCCAGCTCTCTTCTGGAACTGACTGACAGTGAAGATAAAGAGGCAGACCCCACGGTGCAGTGGGAGCACAGGTGCAGGTTTACGTTTAATCCGAACTTCATGGTGATTCATGCCTTTTCTTTTTCTGATTCATAAACATCTTCATTCTTAACCTAGTCATCAGATAATCAACAAGTTTCGACATATGCCAGGAGGTTGACAACCATAGCTCCTTCCTCAGGGGGAAGGGCTTCTTGGGGAGACTGACCAGGCAGGCTTTAGACTGGGAGCTGGGCAACAGACATTCCCATTTGAGTGCTCTCAGTGGTGGGCTCTGATCTTGAATAAATCATGTCATCTCCCTGGGCCTGGGGATGTTCCCTTGAAAATGAGGACTTTGGACCAAATGATCTTGAGGGGTCTTTCCAGGTCCTTTTATACTCCAAGAGTCTATGATTGTCCTCTTATAAAGGCATCACATGATTAAATTGCACGAATATAGATAGTAAGAACTAGGAATTCACATGAGGGAGAGATGTAATTGTGGATTCTGATGGTCAGAAAGGGCTTTGCCAATAAGATAGAAAGGGAAGTGGAAAGTTTAAATGTCTAAGAAGAGGGAGGCGAGGCTCACCTGCCCAGCGGAGGTGTTGATGTAGGAAAGGGCAGATTTGGTTGAGGATCTCGAGGTTCTTGGTGACATCCACGTGCGAGCTAATTGGAGACCTGGGGGTCTTTCTCTCCCCCTTCCTTTTTTGTGCCATAAATATTTGTGATATGCCACACGTGGTTTCTGTTTTAGACACGTGCCCCGAAGAAAACCTTGTTATATCAAACTAATATAACCACTTATTGATGACTGAATTTATCACTTCCAGGTCCCTTCCCTCTGGGTCCCTGTTATCAACTAGTGTTCTCAGGGAGGTGGCTTTGTGTGCCCCCTTCCATGTTAGATGTGCTCCTGCTCTCCTCGGCTTCCACCTGGGAAGATGCCAGGGTTTAGTTGTGGGAACTTCTTTTGTTACACACAGTAAAAATCTCCAAAGTTTTCCTCTACAGTTCTAGTGAATTCTGCGTGAGAGTTAAAAAACAAAAAACCCAAAAACCAAGTCCCATATTTGTTCAGTCAGTTCTTTAACTCCACCATCATTTAAGTACTTATTCTCTGTCATGCACTGGGTCTTCACTTGTAAACAAAACAGACCTGGTTTCTGCCCTCAGAGCTTTTCGTCAGTGCATAGATAAATGTAGGATGATCAGTGTGATGGATGGTCTGAGTGAAACAGAGCAGGATGGCACAAGAGTAGTAGGGGCACCTATTTTAGATTTGAGATTGGGTGACTTCTTTTAGAAAGTGGAAGATGAGAAGAAGCCAGTGAGGGAAAGGGTTTGGTTGGAGTTGGGGAGACAAGTCTGTTTCAAGCAGAGGGAAAAGCCAGTGCAAAGGCCCTAAGGCAGGAAAGAGCTTATAATGTTGAAAGAACAGTAAGAAAGGTCAGAGGGGCTGTTGTAAGTAACAGGGGAGGGGGCTTGATATGAAGATAAAGAAATAGGCCTAATAAGGTCATTTAAGGCCTTTTGGTGAAATAAGAAATTTAGATTTTATCCTATATTCAAAGGAAATCAATTGTTGGATTTTAAAGGAGGGAGCAACACAGGTAAATATAGGTTTAATGAATCATTCTGGCTACATTGTGGAGAATGGTTTGGATGGGGCAGGAGTTGAGGTGGCAAGTTGTTTTAGGGGCTTGTTGTGGCTTAGGTGGAAGACAGCACTGGCTTGAACCTGGGGAGAAGTGATGGAACTTGGCAGTGGCTGGGATGGGAGGAAGTGTCAAGGTTGGCTCCTAACTTTTGGCTCTGTCATCAAAGTGGAAATGCTGTTTACTGAGATAAAGTGTAGAAACTTCTTAGAATGTATTGGGACACTTTATACCTAAGTAAGTAAAGCTAAAGGCGTAACTTTTTCTTTGAAATGTGAGTCTTAGCAGATTTTACTGTACTTGTTCTGTAGATGAAAAGGATGTATTTGGCAGCTTTTTAAAAAAATTTAAACATACTCTTGCTGTATGATTCAGCAGCCACGTTCCTTGGTATTTACCTAAATGAGTTGAAAACTTACATCTGCACGAAAGCCTGAACATGAATGTGTGTAGCAGCTTTATTCATAATTGCCAAAACTTGGGAGCAACCAAGATATCCTTAAAGTAAATAGGTAAATTGTGGTACATCCAGACGATGGGATATTAACACTAAAAAGAAATGAACTATCAAGTCTTGAAAAGACACGGAGGAACCTTGAATACATACAGCTAAGTGAAAGAAGCCGATCTGAAAAGGCTATATGACATTCTGGAAATGCAAAGCTATGGAGACAGTAGAAAGATCGGTGGTTGCCAGAGGTCAGTAAGAAGGGAGGGATGGAAACTACTCTGATGCCATCAGCGTGGATACATGTCATGAGACATTTGTCAAAACCCATGGAATACGAAACACCAAGAGTGAAACCTAAGTTGTGGTCTTGGAGTGACGTTAACAATTGATAAGCCCACACTGACACATGACAGTTACCACTCTTGAGTGCGGTGCTGATCGTGGGGGAGGCAGAGGGCACCTGGGAACTCTGTACCTTCTGCTCAATTTTGCTGTGAGCCTAGAGCTGCTCTAAAAATAAAGTCTGCTGAAAAGGTGGGTAGGCCTAGGAGGCTGTGTTGGTTGCATGCTGATACTGGATGTCCCCTAGAAGTTGATTTTAAATACTAAATATATCTTCTTTTAATCTGTGTTTCTTCTGAAAGCCCACTGGGCTGGTTCTGAATAGCTGAGTTTTGGTTAATTGAGATTTTACTTTAAATTGGAATAGTCCGAAGGCTCTATTGAGGCTGTGGTCCCAGAAAAGGCCTGGGACCTCCCTGGACCCTCCCTCTGTGTGCAGGACCGCAGCGGGAGCTGCCTCACTCATGGTCCTCAAAGCGGACGACGCCAAGAGCTCTCCTAGTTTCCCCTCTGGACACAGTAGTATTAAAGGACTTGAAGGTAACTTTAACAAACACATTAAGCTTCCACAGAAGTCATCTCTGACACTGCCGTCTTCCCTAGTTCATAAAGCATTTTTGGATCTAGCTTGTCGTGGTTTGAGATTCTCAGAAATTCTACGTCTTGTAAACTAGTCAGAGAAGAAAGAACTTTTCTGATTGGTAAAAACACAGTTGCCAAGTCAATGTAAACACATGTAGCTTTTCCCTCATTGCTTCAACAGAGGCAATAGAATGGAACAACTCCTGTGCTTATTGGAAGAGCCAGGCAAAGCGACTTAACGACTCTTCTCTGACTAATCTGGGAGCAGTCAGGACTCTCATTAGCATGTAGATAAACTGCTGGAAGGTAGTTAGAAGCAGCGGTGATTGTGTAAGAGTTAGGAAGATTTTAACTCAGATACTGAGAGTGAGAAGAAAAAACGTTTACTCAAGGTTACCAGGATCTGTAGCTGGTTGAACATAAGCACTTTTAGTTCTTTTAAATCTTGCCCTAATATGGGTCATGTTTTAAAAAATGGTGGTCAGATTACTGGTTCAAGTTATATTAAGCTCTCCTAGTGAAGGACTATGTTTTAAAGGATAATATAATAGAAAAGACACTTCTTAGCTCACTGTATTTACATGAAATGAGGTCTAGTTGTTTGTGCCACGTGACTGCAGCTGTGGTACGTGGCGGGTCTCCTCACACCAGAGACTTTATACCCAACGATCCATATAAAGTTGGAAAAGTGGTGGGGTTCTTTTTATTTTTATTTTTCACAGTAGTCTGTGGGTTAAAACCACTAGAAGAAGAGCTGCATTTGGGATTAAGGTCTGTTTGCTCTACAGCAGACCTTTTCAGTCTGTTCTGATGTCTCTAATAAGTGCTGCAAGCAATGTACTTGGAAGACAGACTGAGTGCCAGTGTCAGGCAGGGTCGTGGTAGAACCACCTTGGACAGGTGGGCATCACCTTCATTTTAAAAGGCTTTCGGAGAAGGGGCTTCAGCTTGACCATTTATTCCCGGGCCTCAGACAGCCCTTGCTGTGACTAATTCCAGTCACTGCTGCCGCAGTGTGGCCCGTCCCAGTTTGAAGTGCTTATTAAACAAGCTAATGAATTATTAATCTGTACTTTTGCTTGTTCAGCATATTGTCTTGAATGCCCTCATGGTACTTCCAGAGAGTAGGTAGCAAATGTGAACTCAATCTGATGTTTGTGGACTAGGAACCGGGTACTGAGATGCTGGGGGACTCTGCCCAAGGTCTTTGAGCTCCACCTCGACGTCATCACTTGACCTCTGCCTGCCCCTGCCCATCAAGGAAGGCATGGTGAAGCATTCACTGCTTGAATTATGAAAAAGAAGTGAGCCAAACTTAACTACCCAGAGAGGACTCACGACCATTGTCATGTGGTCGTGGATTGTCACATGTTTCTTGACTTTTTTTGGTAAGCTTTAAAAAATTTCACACAATTAATATAATTTTGTAAAAATTCAAATATTACAGGGATCTCTGGAATAAGACTTGAAAGCCTCCATCCCCGTAGCCCTCCTTTCTCAGAGACAACTGCTGTTATTCTCCAGACACATGTCTACATGCATACGTGTGTACTCATGTGGAGACTTGTGTTTTTACAGAAATAGGGCAGGCTTTGTGAGGTGACCACACACCTGTGGAGCCCTGGCCAGGAAGAAAGGGTCCCTGGCGTTCACAGAGCCTGGGGCGGGTAACTGCTCTTGTCAGGGCTCAGACAGCGTCCTTGGCCTCACTGGCACCTTGCTGTCCCAGCTCCCTGTGCGTCCTGACTGCGGTGGTGGAGGTGTGCTCCGAGGCCCCAGGGGTGGAGGGTGGCAAGGACATAGGCTCTCCTCAAATCTCCACTCACAGGCTGACCTGGGTTCACCCCCCCAACTTTGGAGGGAAGTAATTAGGTTTTTTTAGTGGAGGTACTGGGGATTGAACCCAGGACCTTGTGCATGCTAGACATGCACTCTGCCACTGAGCTATACCCTCCCCCTCTGACCTGGTTTTATTTTTATAAGGATAACAATATTTCTCCCAGGTGTTTGCTGCTGTGCTTATCAATTGCCATCCACTTGGAGTTTCTTCTAAGTCCTGCGTTACTATTAGGATAACATCTCTCTTTGCTCACAGGATCCCTCCTAGCTGGAGGGTCACTATTTTGAAGTGAGCACTTGGAGCGCTGTATTCTTGTGCCCTACACAAGACACCCTTACTTTTAATCTTCCAAACATTGCACATGACCATACTCCTACTGAAATTACCGTGTATAAAATACCATGTGCCGTGTTGCCCTTTTGGGTAATCTGGAATGTCACTCAGGTGATTAATTTGTGCCACAGGACATTGGTGTTCTTGTGGAAGACCTAATCAGGAGCTCAGTTACTTATAGCCCTGACAATGAGACACCCAGCTTCAAATCTGCATTAATGTGCTACTGGTAGTAACTTCAGTTTGATTTCTGGCATTTTTCTTAAAGAAAATTCACTCTGGTAGCTGCTTATCCCAGGGTGGAATCGAGAATTCACCAGTGTATGAACAAGGGCCATGAGGTACTTTTCGATGTGATGTCACTTTCTTTTTTTTTTTTTAGTTTTGCAGAATATGTGTTTCTGATCAACACCAACTAATATACATAGTTTTATCTCCTGCTCCATGTAGGTTTTAAGAACCCCAATATCAGAACTTAGGAAATGATTTTTTTAGCTTTCCTGAGTCTTCAGATCAAGGTGTAAATCACAGTAAAACATCTTACGCAGGTTTCTTTGGTCATTTGGGCCTGAGGGTGGTTTTGCACGCAGATCATCTGCCCTCAATGCTGTAGTTCTTACCTGGGGAAGCTTGTGATGCCAAGACCCATGGGCAGTCAGCCTTGTAGTGGTCAGGATGACGGAGACTGCTTTTAAGCTGCTTTCTGGTTTCAGTGCTTAAGGTTTTTTGTCAGATCTGAAATAAAAATCCCCAAAAAGTTGTCCTTTAGAATCATGCTGAAAGCAGTGGCACCTCATTTGCTAGAACACACCTGTCATCTTTCACCTGTCTCAGTATGGCAGGGATGCCTTTAGTGCCTAATACAAACTCATCATCCCTGAATGTTCTGTACAGGTTCCAGGGAGGGAGTGCCCTCTCTGTGGGTCAAGCCCTGAAACACCCAGGGAAGCCTCTGAAATTCTGTGAAGCAGCTTATGCTGTATGATTAGACAGGTGGCTTTGATTAACTGCCTGCCACCTCAGCAGGAAATAAAGGGGCTCAACCAGAATGCAGGATTGGCAGGCTGTGTGTTCCACCGAGGCCTGGAAAATTGAACCGCTGTGTAATGTGTTGGTTTTCGGCTGAGGAATTGCGGTGCGGAGGGGACTTCCTCTTTATGATGACTCAGCCCTCCTGTTTCTGTCATTCTTCACTCCAGCTACTGCTCTCAGCGTGCCCCCAGCTGTCTGACAGCAGAGGCCAGGGAGGCTCTCAACCGGGTGGATGTTCCCCTGGGACACGGGCTCTCTGGGTGCCTGGTTTTGTGCATCCCTGGAGCTGCAAGATACGCCAAGGAAGCTGGAACCCAGAAGTTGGTGGGGTTTAGAGCGGACCCTTCCCCAAAGAAACTGGACAGACCCCGAATGCTGAGTGACCCGGTCTCTGTTATATCCCTGGAAACGAAAAAGTACATGCTCCAATGGCCCCAGAGTTCTCTGATGCAATCAGACCCTAGCTCTGCCCAGGCTTTTTAGCAAAGCAGAGTCTAAGAAGAAGGGAAACTGGCTTTTCCGCCCACTCCCCCCTACCCCGAGCGCCGCTCCGGCTGCACTGCGCTCACTCAGAGCTCCAGCTAAGCTAGCGCCACCGTCATCTCCCTCCAGCTGCCATCATGATCATCTACCGGGACCTCATCAGCCATGATGAGATGTTCTCCAACATCTACAAGATCCTGGAGGTGGAGGGGAAGACGGTCAGTAGGACAGAGGGAAACACTGATGACTCGCTCATTGGTGGAAATGCCTCCGCTGAAGGCGCAAGGGTGAAGGCACCGAAAGCACAGTAATCGCTGGTGTCGATATTGTCATGAACCATCACTTGCAGGAAACCAGCTTCACGAAAGAAGCCTGCAAGAAGTACATCAGAGATTTCTTGAAACAAATCAAAGGGAAACTTGAAGAACAGAGACCAGAAAGAGTAAAACCTTTTATGACAGGGGCTGCAGAACAATCAGGCACATCCTTGCTAATTTCAAAAACTATCAGTTCTTTATTGGTGAAAACATGAATCCAGATGGCATGGCGGCTTTGCTGGACGACCGTGAGGACGGTGTGACCCCATATATGATTTTCTTTAAGGATGGTTTACAAATGGGAAAATGCTAACAAATTTGGCTGTTACTTTGGATCTATCACCTGTCGTCATAACTGGCTAGCCACTGCTTTCATCCACACAACACCAGGACTTAAAAGACAAATGGAACTGATGCCATCTTGAGCTTCATTTATTTTGATGGTGATTTACTTGGAGTGGAGGTCTTGTTTTTGAGAAAAAAAACATGTGTAGGTTGTCTAAAAATAAAATGCATTTAAATTCCTCTGAGAGAAAGCCTCTTAGTTTAATACATATCTAACTCCATCCTGTGTAGTGTTCCTGGAGAAGCTAGACCCAGGTGTTAGACTGCTAGAAAGCATAAGACTGTCTTCAGATAACTTCTGCAGTGAAAACTGCTCTGGGGCTTGGAAATACAAACAAGAATCAAAAGTGATTGAGTTGAGGTAAAGGGGAAGACCGTGTTCATAGCAGTGCCAGCACTTGAAGTGGATTCCTTACACATTTCATCACCTACAAACGGAAGTAGTTAACTCTGGAAGAGATTACTGAAAGAATAGGAAGAGACTAATGCAGTTGGGGAAAAAAAAAAGGAGGGAAACTGGCATATATTGACCTGTTACTAGCACCAAGCGTTTTTCCTGCGTGGTCTTACTTAATTTGTGTGACATGTTTTGAAGTTTATCTTAATTTTACAAGTGATGGAGCCAGTATTCATTAATTTGTGACACTTAAAATTTCATTTTATTGGACTACATGTATATGCTTAATTGTGGCAGTGAAAAATCATGAACTAAATCAGCAAATGCAATACTATAGTTCAGAAAAGGAAAGCAGTAATGAATGAATACTTTTAAGTCACATCAGTCTTTTTTTTTTTTTTTTTGCAGCAAAGAAAAGCAACACATTTAAAAACACTTGCAAAAGAGCGGGCCATGAGGTTCAGAGTCTGACTGGCACATGGAATGATGGCATTGAGGTCACTCAACCTGGAGCTTGTGTTTAAAACTAGATCTTATATCAAAGTCCATCAGTATACAGGAAGGCTTGATAATAGAACTGTAGGATCATATTTTTGGAGTCGTGATCCTTGGGATTTAGAAGGGACTGAGACCCAGAATGACTGATGCCTCAAGGGGAAGTCAAGGAAGAACCCAGTGGGTTCAGTGGTGTCCAGCATGGTTCCTGGGAAGAATTCATGGTGAGTGAGTCACAGTGTAATGGAAATTCTTTATCCTTGGCATGTCAACCTTGAGCTAGGACACCTTGGCATGTTTGTTTTTTGGAGCTGTTTTCACTGTGTGTGTAGATGTGGTGGAGGGAGGGAGGGAGGGGAGGGGATTAGGAAGAACAGTAAGGCAAAAGCAAAACTGAACCCTGGAATAAAAAGGAAGCCAAGGTCTCTCTGAACCACATCCAAGGAAGGGCCAGAAGCTTGTTTTATGAGATGGCATCAGAGGCAGGCATCCAGGGGTCAGAGGTAGGCTCCTGAAAGCTGGGCGTGAAGAACTCATTGTAAAATTGATGCACATATTTGCTATTGGCTGTGAGCCTTTGAGGGGCAGAGGCCAGGCCTTGTGTCTTCATGTATCGGAGCACCTGAAGGCAGAGGCGTGCAGGGGACAGGTGGTGTAGACAGAGCTGTAGTATCTATCTCTGCTTATGTGCTATGGCTTCTTCTACCCCCCTTCCCCCCACCCCCCTTCAATGCTGGTAACCGTTTCTGCCCCTTGTCTGCCTCACAGGATCCTAGGATTTGGCAACATATTTACTGAACTCCTTAGGGAACAGATGCCTAAGTATTTTGTGTTTATGTGTCAGTGTGCCAGGTATGGAAGAGAGATAAGGATAGAGTAGGGTCTTTTCTAAAGAAATTTCTGACCCTGTGGGGGAGATTAAATCCATAAATACAAGATTATGTGCAAAGTGCTGTGACGGAGGCCTGCACAGGACTCTGATGAAAGGTATCTTGATGAATCATGTCAGGGAAGGAAGGCTTCCTGGAGGAGGAGACCCTTAGAGACTTAGAGGACAAGGTAACTAGGCAGAAAAGGGAAAGTTATCTTGGGCAGTGGGAATGGTATGTACAGAAATGAGAAAGCTGTGTGCTTTCAAGGAAGCAACAATGGTCCAAAATGTCTGGAATTTTGGAGGTGGGGGCAACCAGTGAGGTGAATGAGGTTGCTAGGAGCTACCTAAGATGTTTGATTTTTACCTGAAGCAGTTGGGAGCCATAAGTGGTCTTTAATTTCATCACTAGGATGTACAGTCCATGAGCATGGGGACAATGTCTGGTTGACAGCTGTATCCTCAGGACCTAGAATGGTGCCTGGCTCATAGTAGTTGCTCAGGGAAGACACTGAATGAACTTCACTAACTTTGTGTGTTAAATAGACCCACGTGCCCTGTGGTAGGTTGGAGGTATTAGCAGGGATGCTAATCGGCAGGTCACTGCAGTAGTTCAGATGACTCAGGAGAAGGCAGTAGTGATGCTTAGAGGAGAAACCTGCTTTGAGAGGGGTTCTGGGAAGATTGACAGACTCACTGGATGTGGCAGGTGCAGGGAAAGAACTGAGGATGCCTCCCAGGGTTCCGACTTGGACGCTTAAAGGAGGGAGCCCAGTCTGGGGAAGAAGGGGGGAGGGGGAGGATGGTGAGTTCTTTTAGAGGCACATTGGGTTGAGAAGTCTGTGGGTAGCTGGTGGTACTGACCTGCAGGCCTTTAGACATACAGTCCTACAGCTCATGGAGCCATGCCAGGCTTGAAAATAGGGATTTAGGCTTTCATTAGGGATCAGGTAGAAGTGAAAACTGTCTGTAAGCTGTTCTTCCCTGAGTCTCTAGAAGGAGACAGGGTGGCAGCCCCCAGTGGAACCCTGTGAAATGGTGACTGATGCTTGAGGGGCAGGAGGAGCACAAGGGCAGGGGACCGAGGGGGCTCGTAGATCTCGCTCTTGTTTAAAAACAAAGTACAGAATTACATGAAGTAAAAATTCTGCCTCTGCCTCTCTCTCCTTATACCCTCCCCAGAAGTAGCTGCAGAAGACGTTTCGTTCTAATCCTTGCAGCTGTTTTCTGTGCCTAAACAAGCCTAAATATGTGTGCTGCTTATTAGTACCCAGTTGGATTTGACTTTTATAACATCCCCTTCTGTTCTAAGAGTCTGTGATTCACATAGAAAAACACTTAAAGAGATCCCATAAAAATACAGGTTGAGTCTTATGGCTGAGTTAATTCAGATTTAACAGCCCTGGGTGAAAATTACAGAATGTTTAAAGTGTTGTCCAACACAGCAGCATCTGGATGCCTTGGGGGCATTTGTGCTTCTTCACTGAACGCACGTGGACACAGGGTGGAGAGCACAGCCCTCCCCTCCGCTCCCCGGTTCCCTCCCACCTGCTGCCTGTGTTGTGGTGCATGGTTCACTGATGTTGCCGGGCACCCCGTCTCCTGGCTGCGCTGAGCTGAAGCCAAGTTGAAGCCAGCCTGTGCAGCAGGACTCCAGAGACAGCGAGGTCACCTGAGGGCAGGCTCCGGGTTTGCTGGTTTCTAGCCACGTGCATCCCCTTTAATAGAAGGGCTTTCCAAAGTCCTTGGCTGATAAGACTGCCATTCACTGGCTTTGTGACCTTGTGCAGGTGACTTCCCTGCTCTGGGCTTCGGTTTTCCCATCTCTAAAGTGAGAAGCTTGGACTGAGATCTCTAAGATTGTGTCTGGCACAAGCGCTCTACGATGGCTGGCCCATCTCCCTGCTCTGGATTAGACTGAGTGAAGGTAGAGCACGAAAGTGGACTGAAAAAAGGCCTCGTGCTATGTAGTTTGCCCTCAGTAAGCCATAAGCTGAGCCACGGTTTTACATCACCTTTTCTGCCTTCTAGGGAAGTGGTATGGTAATTTGTATATTGGGAAGGGCTGTCCCTGTAATTTAAAAAACAAAGAAAAAGTTTTTTTAAAAAATGAGAAGAGCCGTGCGGAAGGTGTTTTGAAGTGTGTCGGTTTTTGGTAAATGGTTTCTTCCATCAGTGTCACAGGCACCAGTGAAGGCCAGTGGTGTACCATGCCTGCAGATTTAATTAGAATGGCTTTTGAGTTTTTAAAACACCACTTTGATGGAAAACCATCCTTCCTTTTTTTTTTTTTTTTTCCTGATATGACTCACTATCCTTCAAATGACCTTTTTTTCCCTTGTTTGCAGAAATCTTTTCCTGGGGCCGCCAGTGTTAAATTCCACCCCTTAGGACTCTCGGTAAAGCCGGTTGGATAATCTTTTTAGAGATTTTGTTGCTGTAGAATACATTTTTTCAAACGAATGGAAAAATACACTTTTTATGATGAATGAAATCCATTTTGAAAGCTCTTCCCATCAGCATTTTTAATTTAAATACCTCACTTTTGGGGATGATCCTAAGGGATTGCTGCTCTTAAAAAACTTTTAAAGACACCTGAGAAGTAGGTTACTTTGTAGTCATTCTAAATTTTGCATCCTGGCGGGAGCTTCAACTTCCCTCTGTGCTGAGAAAGATGTGAAAATTCCGGGCAAGGGAAACTTTCTCCTGCAGGGAGGTGCCTCATTGCTGCCTCTCCTGCAGTTCCCTGTTTTTAAGTTAACTAGTAGATCAGTTGAAAGTAAGCACTGAGCCTTGATGTGTCCCTGACACTCTGAGAGATTTGAGGAAGTGTGGGCATGAGTCCTGCTGCCAGAAACTTTACCTGGTACTTGGACTCAACCAGCCCATGTGTGGGATGTGATTTGGGGGAGATGGATCTTTATCCTCTGAAGGTCTGGTGGATGTGTGTGGGGTTTGTTTGGATGAACTGTGTGCATCTGTTAGGTTCTGTCTAGGTGGGCAAAGGGCCTGGAGAATTTGTAATCCACACACTTCTTCCTGTAGAGACCCTTGTTGGTTGGAATGCCAGCGTCTCCCTTCATCCCAAGCAGAGCTTATGTGTCCCTGAAGAGTGTGTTTCTCTTCCTCTAAAGTCTCCTGAGGGTTGTTTCCAGGTGTATTTGCTACCATTCTGCACTCATGCAGCTCATAGAGGGCATCTTCTAGAAACCTCTCATATTTTCCACGTAAGTCCTGTTTCCAGACGGGAGAGTGAAACGTGAGTGTCACGAAGGCCCGGGTTCCCATCGCAGCTGTGCGTTGCGTCAGCTTCCTCACTGTAAACCAAAGAATTTGGATGAGAGGGTGATAGTGTGGTCTGGCTGGAGGACTGTTTCCTGAGTGCCTCTGTGTGCTCAGCCCTAAGCGAGACCCTAGTGGGAGCCATGGCAGGGCAGAAGGTGCCATGCGGGTCACCTGGGCCTCCAGGCGCACGCACAGGAGGCAGTGAGGGGGCCAGGGCTGCCCACAGCCTCTCTGGTGCATATTAAGCTCGGATTTTACCTTGTGTGCTTCCTGTGGTGCCTATCAGAAAAGGATCTTCCTGTCTCCGCTTACAGAGACTTTCAAAGAAGACCTTCAGGGGTTTTGTGGATCTGGTGCTAATGTTACAGAATTCTTATTCCTAGCCTTCATGTATCCAGATAAATACCGATATAATTAGTCACATAGAATCCTTATCCCCGAATGGGTCAGCCATTCCATCCCCCCTTCCCAGGGCTGATGTCAGCCAGGTCCTGCAGAAGGCCGTGGTGCTGAGCCCGTGGGATTCTCACACTGCTGCAGGGTGGGTCTTGTCTCAGGAACCAATGGCTTCTTCCTGAATCCCACCTCTTGGCTCTACTCCTGCCCTCCAGGGTTAGGGAGAATGCCTGTCATGTTCTACACAGCTCTTCAGATGCTTTTAAGACAGAAAACAACCTTCCCAAAGCCCCTCCAAGCTACAAATAAATATGTCCAGTCCCCTCCACTGTTACTCATTGAGCAATATTTCCTACCTTCTCCTTCCTATGAGTACTCGCTAGTTTGCCAGTGATCCTTGTGTGTAGGTAGCTCTGAATGTGTAGTGCTCAGGGCTGGACAGTTGCCTTGATGGGTTGGAACTAGCAATATAAAACTTAATAGAAACGCTAAATGCTTCATTTAGGTTAAAACAGTTCAATAGTGTAAGTACCAAATTCCCCTTGGCTGGACAGGAGCCTCTGTGAAGAGCTGATGGGGTTTTAGTTGAGCTCACACTGGACTGAGCTGGTAATTTATCAGGAGTGTCTGTGATTCATCTTTTCTCCATTCCTGAAAAGAGACGTTTTCCTATCATACGTCTCCTGCCTCTTGTCTTCACTGTGATTTCTTACAACTAAAACGTTATTTCAGATGGTAAATCAGTGTGCTTGGATTTGCAGATTGAGGCGAAGCTGGGTGTACCTCGTTGCTGACTGTGTGAGACTCTGGTTACCCTTAAGCTCTTGTTACAGCTCTGGCCATCGTGTTGACTTAGGTTGGGGAGTCTTTTGGGGGTGAGGGGCTACTGACCTCTTGTGATGGAGACTTCAGACATCTGGCCCTGACACTTCAAAGCAGAGTGACGTCTGAAACTGGAACGTTCAGCTCTGCAGCTTTTCCATCTTACTCTTGGAACTCAGTAGAAAGCATCCCCTGTGTCTTGGTTTTAGGCACCAAGCACAAACCCCAAATGGCACAGCCCCTCGAGTTCCCAGGCAGAGCCCCTTCGTGCTGTCAGGGACGTGGTGGGAGCGGGTGTGACAGCAGGGGCTGGGCTGCTCGCCAGTATCTGCCTCTTCCTCTGACCACCTGGTAGAATCGTACTTCCTCGCCCAGGTGAACTCGGGCACGGCCATAGCGTTTGGTTTGGCCAAGAAAATGTGAGCATAAGTAACTCGTGACACTTCAGATGGCACCCTTTGCCAAGCTCTCGTCCCCGCTGCTGTGGTAACCTGCGCTGTGCCAGGTAGGAGCTGCTCCATCAGCCTGAATTCCGGAATGAGGCTGAGGCAGAGCAGACTCCAGCCAACCCTCCATGAACACAGAGCAGAAGCAAGGAGCAGCTGTCGGTTGTGTGCTGGGGAGACTTTGGGTGGTGTGTGACCACAGCAGGACCTAGTTTATTCTGATGGCTGCATTAGCTTAGCAGGCTTCTAGGTTAGCTTTCAGAAAGGTAGCTGAGGAACTGCTTGGTGGGATCAGAGCACACATTTTAAAGAAGAAATGGTATGTGGATTTCTTCCTTCCCTCCCCTCCCCTTTCACATGACCACCATACTCACAGCACTTTTGACACTGGATGTGAGTTTTCCCCCGCACTGACCAGTTCTCGGATACCAGCTGAGTGTCCTACAGTTAAATTCACTCTGCCACTGTCTACCTGGAGTTCGCATCAGATCCCACGAGTTAAGGGCTCAGTCCCACATGACTACCCCCACTTCAGACACCCATTTCGCGTGCCAGGTTTTGAACTATACTTCTGACTAATCGGCTGTAAATCAGGTTTCCCATGACTCCCTTGCTTGGGTTTGATAGTTTTCTAGAAGGGCTCATAGAACTCAGGGAAGCACATGTACTGCTTATTATAAAGGATATGATGAAGGTGCAGATGAACAGCCAGATGTAGAGATACATAGAGTGAGACCCAGGAGGGTCCTGAGCACAGGACCTTCTGTCCTTGCAGAGTTGGGATATGTCGCCCTCCCAGCACATCATGTGTTCATCAACCCAAGAGCTCTTTGAACCTTATGCTTTAGAGATTTTTATCAAGGCTTTAGCATGTGGACATAGCTCAGTTTCCAGCCCCTCTCTGCAGAATGGGAGATGGAGCTGAAAGTTCCAAGCTTCCATCTATGGCTTCGTCTCTCTGTTCATCAGCCCCTATTCAGGAGCCCACCAAGAGTTACTTCATTACAACAAAAGGTGGTCCCATCACTCAGGAAATTCCAAGGGATTTAGGAGCTCTGTGCCAGGAACCAGGGTCAAAGACCAAATATTAGGAACTTGTGACAGAAACTGATAGATAAGTCTTGATTATTTCACAGCAGTCATGCTTACATAATGAGCCCCAGTGAAAAAGCCTGAGCACTGGAGCTTGGGTGAACGCCCCCGGTTGACAGTGTTGTGTGTGTATTGTCACATCAGTGCCAGGAATGTACTGCAGTTGCTACTTCTCTGACTCAGCCCCATGTTTCTCTTCTTCTGGCTGATTCTGTCTCCTTTCCCTGTAATAAACCATAACAATGAGGACAACAGTGAATCCTACTGAATTATTGAACCTGAGGACCTCTGAACTTGCATTTGGTGCCAGAAGTGAGGGTGATAGTGTGGACTGTGTGCCCTCTAACTGGGCAGTTGGCCCTCATTCTTAGCACTACCCACTGTGATTATTGCCTCTCGAGGAGTTCATTACGTCCTGTTTCTGCTTCTCTGCCGAATGGAAGGAATTGGTTTCCATTCCCTTGGAGGCTGTCTGTTGTTTCAATTGTAAATCCCACAAAGGAAGGACGGAGAATAATTTTCATTGGGCTTGGAGATTTCTGCCCTACAGTGGGTGTGAGAATAGACACACTTACCATTCCAGGTCTTTTGACTATGGAACCAGAATTCCTTGAATGAGGCTAAAGATTTTAACATTATTATAAATACATTATTTGGGAAAAGTAACCAGGAATTTATTAACATGCATTGACTTAACCTGTTTGTTGGTTGAGAGTAACAGGATCATGGGGAAACGGAAATAAGAGGTCCTCGCGGAGGCTGAGAGAGTTGTGTGCCCACCCCTGACTGGCCATGGCCATGGGGCTGGTGGCACAAGGCCCCCTGCTCATGAGACCCTGGACCTTACTATTCCTCAGAATTGACCCCCCAGACCTTTGAATGCTCATCTCTCAGAAGAAGAATGGCTGGGCTCTGGTACTTAACAAATGAAACAAAGTAAATACGGGGAAACTTTCCTCTAAACCACCAGGGAGGAGGGCAATAGGTTCTTCATTTTGTGGGCAGCTGAAGGTTTAACTAGTTGGGCATCAAAGTGCTTCACAAACTTTATTTTGGGAGGATTTATCAAATAGAGGCTACCGAGTGTGATTTCACTTTATTTTCTTGATGACTCAGGAGTTGCCAAAAAGCCCCAATATTTCAGTGTGTTTTGGATGAGATTTCCTTCAGGGTCTAATGAGGTGGGCTGGGCCTTTGATCCCTCTTCTAAATAGAACCAGAATAATTTAGCATTCTATTCTTGTGCTGTCCTTTAGTCTCCTGTGCTGTCCACTCCTCACCGCAGTCTCTGGTCCTGCTCCAAGCAGCACGACTCCCATTTTCTGCCTCCTCTGCCCCCCACTGGGCTTACTTCACATGTTCCCTTTTTTTCCCCATAGCTTCTTGCCATAAATAATTCGTTTCCTGGGTGGGAGAGATGGCAGGAAGGAATGCTGCATGCTGACATCCCTGGTGGGGGGTTGAAGTTATTCAGCTTCACTGGGGGAAGCGTTCCTTTTAACACTGTGTATTACTAAGTTACGCCTAGAGACATACATGTGTATTTTTACCACACTTCTCCAGAGGCAGTTCATTAATAGGCTAATCGACAGAGCTGCACTAGACCTCGGAGGCAATCTGTCCATCTTCCTCGTTCCCAGCTGAGAAGACTGAGGCCCAGGTGGAGTTTGGAAGAACAGGACCTTGTGTGGGCACCTTCACTCTTTGCGTCATCTCTGGTAGCTGTCACATCAGGGCCGCTCTAAAGGTGTGTCCTAGGGCCTTGCACAGTGCTGGCATACAGCGGGCTGGGGAATGTTTATAGAAACTGAATGAAAGTGAGTTTCCGCTTTTGGCTGATGGGAACCCTCCAGAGGTGCTGGGAGTGCAATGGTATGTGTATCTGCAAACCCTCTGACTGGTAGAGAAACTGCCCTAGTGGCCACTGTTCTTTTTGCATTTGCTTGAAACTTATTTTCCCTTGAAATAGCTCATTCCACAATATCGGAACCTTTATTATAAAGAGCATCTTATAGGAGGCTGTGAGGGATAGAAAGGTAAGAATGCGCCTTCCTCTCAGCTTCTCACCCCTCAAAGTGTTTGTCTTTGGGGGCAGATAAACATTGACACCGGTTGCTGTAATACATGAGTGCCTGCAGACGGCTTGGCAGTGGAAGATGGAGAGACCCTGGTGGAGCTGGGTAGTTGAGGGGTGCTTTGTGGAGCTAATGGTAATTTATTAAACACCTATGTGCCAGGAGCTGTACCCGGGGGCCTTAAACATTTGTCTCCTTTGATCTTTGCTATAATTCTCCAAGGTGGGACGTTGTCTCCTTCTTTATGTTTGAGAAAACAAACAAGAGGGTGTTCATTTCCCAAAGAGCCACTAAATGGCAGGGTTGGGATTTGTCTTAGACTCTGAGGCCTGTGTTCCTTCCATTCTCTGCCCTGCCTACCCTGGGTGCACCCAGGACTGCATGAGACACACACACACACATACACACACACACACAGGTGCACACGCACACTACACTAGCCTTCTGGGGGTTGGTTTTCAGCTCAGCCTTAGAGTATGATTTGGATTTGAATAGGCTGAGAAGAATGGGCAAGGGTCTTCCAAGTTGGGGTGGGGGGTGGCTGTCAGCACAAAGGCTTTCTACTTGTCAGCTAATGTTTAATCGTTTCTCACCTGGAAATTATAATCACAACCCCATTTGATTCTTTTTTACTAATTTGCATCGATAAAAAAACCACAAAATAGAAATTAGTTGATGTAGTCCTTTTAGAGTTGGAGGGCAGATAGATAGTAACATGGGTGTAAGGCTTTTTTAGCCACTATTTTGTGTATTCCGGTTGAAATGGTTACTCTAGTTGAATGGCAAGAACGCAGGAAGGCTTCTCCATGGACATGCTGTGTGACCTTGGGAGTGTCACCTCAGCTGTCAGTTTTATCCTCTGTGAAGGCCCTGAATTAGCAGACCTTGTAAGGTCACGGAGCTCCAAAGTTCTGTCTGTGAGAGGCCGTGTGATGCCGTGGAAGGCCTTTCAGTGTGGGCTCTGAAGAGCTGCTTTCAAGCTCTGTGACTAGATTCCTCACCTGGCAAAACAGGATGGCAATAACATTATCTATCTTACAGAGCTTTTGTATGGACGAAAAGTGGTGACATGAAGGTGGGAGGGTATAGCCCAAGAGGCAGAGCGCTTGCTTAGCGTGCATGAGGTCCTGGGTTCAATCCCCAGTACCTCCTCCAAATATAAATAAATAAACCTAAAAAAAAAAAAGTGGCACCCTGAAAAGCACTCACATGTAAGTGCTTGCGTAGCATACAACTGTTAGACCACTTACCAACACACCCACCAGGGGCCTGCCACGTGTCTTAGCACCGAGAGCTCCGCAGCCTTTCCTCCCAAGTCCCTGGGTGAGGTATCCACATTGCTTCGGAGCAGTTTCTGTCAGGATCTAGACATTTCAGATCGTGCTTTTAAAATAGACTGATGGTGTGTGAAGGGTTCAAGTTATTTTTAAATCCCCACTTATGTTTAAGGAATAAGCAAGAAATTATCCAACTCAGCAATTCAAAAACATAAACTCTCTACTACTTGAGAATGCTTGAGCCAAACTGAATTTTTAACACTGTCAAGCCCAGGGAGGTGGCTTTGGGGGAGCGTAGAATCCCTGTCCCTTTACCTCATGGGTTCTTGTCTACTGAGAGGGTGTGTGTGTGTGTGTGTAGAGTGGGAGTGAAGTAAAGTTTAGGTGGCTTTTTGACTCTGGCAAAGACAGATATGGTCCACTCTTGGTATTGTATTATCTATTCTCCTTTCATCATTGCTCAGTTGATATCTTTTAGCTTCTCTTACACTTTGTAGATTGTGTCCACTTGTCAATTAGTGTGCCTTGAACAACTTTAAGCAGGCTTCCTTGAAGGGAGAAGTGAAATTCCAAAAAATGTGGCCATTTTGTTCTCGCCAAGGGGTGGAGGGAGTGAGAAGAGGGAGGTGGCTTTAGGAATATGAGGCAGAAAACAAACATGGGGGCAGAATTTTGTTGGAAACTTGGTTATGAGGACTGTTGTTCCCCTGCATTTTTCTGGTTTGGCATGTGAATTTAAAGAGGAAAAGGGGAAGGCATTGTCTGCTTAGAGGCATGTATATTTGATAATCAGGCAGAACAATCAAAGCAGCATTTATAATAGCTTCTAGGAACTTACCCAAAGCTCAAGGTCTTATCTCTAATGATCTACCTCATGCAGAGAGCTCTCTGAGCTACTGAAGGCATTGATTGACTCTACGCATCAAGAGAGATATTAAGGTTGTTGAAGAATAGCCTTTTCTTGCAAAAAATGTGCAGACCAGTTGGGAGACAGAATTCAGGAAGAGGACATGTGAGGTGCCTCTTGAGCAACTTCCAGGACACTGTTCCCCTTAGCAGGGGCTTCGTTGTTTCCACCTTGACTTTGGCAGCCCCCAGACAGGGGAGAGGGGCCCCTGGGCCAAAGCTAAGGGTGCGTGTGTGCAGGAAGCCATGAAAACCTTGGGACACCAACCTTGGGACACCAACCTTGAGGTTGCTACCCCCAAATCACTATCTTTACTTTTTGCTTATGTTTCTTGTCTCTTCAGCCCAAATCCTTTTCAAAGTGTAAACAACAAAAATGTTTGTTAGGTGATATATTGATATAGTTCAAGATTCCAGAGATTAAAAAGAATGTGGTGATAGGTTTCTCTGCACCTTTATCCCCATTCAGGACTTTCCTTTCCATGGAAGCAACCAGTGATCCCATTTCTTGGGGATCTTTGTGTGTGTGTACACACACATATTTGTCCATGTATAAAATATAATGTCTAACTTATATTTTCTATGTAGATAAAATATATATATTCTATTTATCTTAGATATCTCTTTGTATGCAGTTGCATGTATGTGTCTCTTCTCCCACCCTTTAAAAATTTATTTCTCCCTTCCCTCCCTAGCTTTATTGAGATATAATTGACACATAACAACGTTGTGTAAGATTGAGGTGTACAGTGTGATGATATGATACACATATGTTGAGACATGATTACTATAGCAGGATGAATTAACACTTCCATCGCCTAATTACCATCTTTTGTGGTGAGAACACTTAGAGTCTACTCTGACCAACTTTCCAGTATACAGTTCAGTGTTGTTAACTCTAGTCACCATGCTGTACATTGGATTCCCAGCACTAATTTCTTGACTTGAAGCGTTTACCCTTTGACCAGCATCTCCCCATTTCCCCTGCTCTCCTGCACCTAGCAACACCATTCTACTGTTGCTATGAGTTTGGCGTTTTTAGATCCCGCACATGGTGATATCATACAGTTTTTGTCTTTGAGTCCTCAGGGTCCATCCATGTTGTCAGAAATGCCAGAATTTACTTCTTTCTCATGGCTAAAGAATGTTACATAGTATGTATATTACATATATAATATGTATATTACATATATATACACATATACACACACACACCACGTTATCTTTATCCATATATTCCTTGATGGACACTTAGATTGTTTTGATATCTTGGCAATTGTGAATAATGCTCAATGAACATGGGAGTGCAGGTATCTCTTCAAAATCCTGTTTTCATTTCCTTTGAATATATACCTAGAAGTGGGGTTGCTGAGATAGTTCTATTTTTAATCTTCTGAGGAACCTCCATGTTATTTTCCATAGTGGCTGCACCAGTTTACATCCCCCGCAGCAGTACACAAGGGTTCCTTTTTCTCCACATCCCTGCCAACACTTACCTCTTGTCTTTTTGATAATAGCTATTCTAACAGGTATGAGGTGTTACCTCGTTGTGGTTTTGGTATGTACTTCCTTGATGATTACTTCCTTTTCATGTACTTGTCAGCCATCTGTTTTTATGTCGTCTTTGAAAAAATGTCTACTAGGGTTCTCTAATATTTATTTAGTTCTGCTAACTCTGGGCTTAGTTGTTCTTTTTGTATTTCCTTGAGGTATAAAGTTAAATTGTTCTTATGAGATTTTTTTTCTTAATATAACTATTTATTGCTAAACTTCGTTTTTAGAATGGCCTTTGCTGCATCTCATTAGATTTGATATGATTCTGTTTTCATTTGTTTCAAGTCATTGTTTGATTTCCTTTTTGACTTTTTTATTCATTGATTGTTTAGGAGTGTGTGGTTTAATTTCCACATATTTGTTTATTTTCCAGTTTTCCTCTGTTATTTCTAGTTTAATACTATTGGGGTTGGAAAATATACTTGGTGTATTTCAATCCTCTTCAGTTTGCTAAGACTTGTCTGTGACCTAACATGTGATCTGTCCTGGAGAAGTTTCCATGTGCACTTGAGAAGAATGTGTATTCTGTTGCCATTGGATGGAATTAAATGTCTATTAGGTCCAAGTGGTTTAAAGTATAATTCAAGCCCAACATTTCCTTATTGATTTTCTGTCTGGATGGTCTATACATTATTGAAAATTGGTGTTAAAGTTTCCTTTTGTCTTATTTTTTTCCCTTTGTATCTGTTAGTGTTTAATATATTTAAGTGCTCTGTTGGGTACATATATATTTATGATATATCTTCTTGATGAACTGACCCTTTAATTATTATATGGTGACCATCTTGATCTCTTGTTACAGCTTTTGAATTAGTCTATTTTGTCTGATATATCTACCCCTGCTCTTTTGATTTCCACTTGCAGGAATATCTTTTTCCATCCCATCACTTTGAGCATATGTGTGTCCGTAAAGCTGACTTAAGTCCCGTGTAAGCAGCATCCATTTGGGTCTTTTTTAATCCATCCAGCCACTTGAGGCCTTTATATTGGAGAATTTAATCCATTTACATTTAGAGTAACTGTTAATGAGGGCTTGCTAATACTATCTTACTGTTTTTTGGTGCTGACAGCCTCCCTCCTTTTTGCTTCCCAGGGGTGGTGCTAGGGCTCAGGTTTGTGGTCTGTCCCTGGGCTGCAGACTCTGGCCGGCTTTCAGTCTGCTCATGAGCCATTTGCTAAAGCTCACATTCATGGCCAATGGGAGTGCACACAGGGAGCTGGCTGTGGGGTTGGGGTGTGTAGGAGTGAGGAATTTGGAGTGCTAGGCTTTCCATGGTCCAGTTGGCAGGATCTGTGGGCAAGGTGTCCCCAGCGGCTTGTGGGCAGGCTTCTTGGTGGAGTCTGCAACATGGTTAGTAGGATCTGTGTCCCTTTAATGCCCTCCGAGAGTCCTATCTGCTGTTCTCTCAATCTCTTCCCACCCCCACCCCAGACTCAGTACTCTGGATGGGACAGGAGAGAAATGAGCCTCTTTGGCATCATCCCCACAGCTGGGGAAACTGGGTGCTCACCCACATGCTGTCAGCCCCCCAGCCCCCAGCCCCCAGGAAAAATCATGGCTGGGACTGTCTTTCTTGGCATTGAGCTCTGCTGCCTTGAGGGACGGTGATGTGAGTGAAGTCACACCAGTTCTCGTACCTCTCCAAAGCATCCAGATGCAGATTTGTTTTTGCTCCAGTGCGTGCTGGAACTTCTGCACTAGAATCCTGAACTTCCACGAAGGCTCTCGTCCGCACGTAATTGTCTAAGTCACTGTTTTCCAGGGGAGGCTGGAGCTGGTTCATGGGCCACTTGAGAGTCCGCAGTCTGTAGGCTTACTCCCTGACTCATGGGTGGGTGACGCCCCTCCCAGGTCCCTTGGCATGGTTCTGGACCCCACAGTTCCCACAGGGCATTTTTGTCTGTGAATTGGTAGATGCCAAATTGTTGCTGGGCGGCAAGGGGAGAGGGAGACGGGACAGAGGATGTCTTATTCATCCATCTTGCCGATGTCCCTCCTCTTCCTTTATTTTTATTCCCCATCTTCTCTTGTATGTCAGGCAGCTTAACACACTCCTTTGTACTTGCTTTTTTCCTTTCCTTTATGTATCTTGAAGGCTCTTCCTTTTTTGTTACTGAAACTTTTTTTTTTTTTTATGGCTCTGTGACAGTGGATCTCAAGCCTGATGAGTACAGACTCACCTGGAGAGCTCGGGGAGAACGCAGGAGCCCAGGCTTCTCTGCTGTTGACCGCCTTCCCCAGGTGGTTCTGAAAAGGACTGACAGGAGGAGCGCTGCTCTGCGGTCTCCTCTTGCGTGGCTGTGCTGTGTATATTAACCCACTTCCTACTGATGAAAAAATCAGGCCGTTTCCAATTTTGGGAAACTCTGTGGGGCTTTTGAAGCTGGACCATAACACAGCAGGGCGGTGCTGGGAGGGATGCGGGATTTACGGGTTCACTCAGTTTCTCTGGGTTCTTGGTTCTGAGGGGCAGAGCAGGTTGTCAGCTCCTTGGCCGTTTCTGTAGTTGTTTGCACCTGCCTCTGTCTTCGGGGTGATGGTTCTGAGGTCCACAGGGCATGAGCTTTGAGCCTCTTCTCTTCCCACCTCTCCGTCCCCTTTGCCTGCCTTTCTCAGCCATGCTTGAGGGATGCCCACTCCTCCCCCACCGCCGGTCACACGCTCCTGGAACTCTCACTCCTAGGGCGGTGTTGCGAGGGGATTGTTGCAGTCCCCTAAATGGTTCTTCTGTGTGGCTGAAGGAAGTAGAAAATAAAGAGGAAGAAATGATGATTTAAAAGTAAGTGAAGCTTGGGAAATGTGGTTAAATGCCGCGGTATCGCGGATTTACTGAAGTCGAGCACTTTGTCATCTTTGAGTTACTGTCCCACATTTACAGCCGGGTGTGCTCACAGCAAATGCTGTTCCTCGTGCTGCTTTGTCCAGCTGCGAGGGTCTCCTGCCTCACGCAGACCTGGGGAGACCTCGGGAGCGTGGGGCAGGCCTGGTGTGGGATGGGAGGGAGGCACGGTGCTTTTCAGTTGTCGCTGAGTGCTAGACATGGGCAGGGTCTTAGAAGTCATCCTGATCTCTGAGATTTCAGTTTCACTAAAGGAACCACCTCTCTTAATACCTGATAAGCAAGTATTTAAATTTCTAAAAATGCAGTGAAAATCGCAGACCGTGGAGAGGGGTTTGCCCTCCCTTCAGAATTTCGTAAAGGGTTACCATTTGGGATTCTGACACGTAGTCTTGTCAGTGGTTCCTCACAGATACCTGAAGATGACGACTGGTTCTGTGGCAGGTTCTTCAATACTTTGGACTAGAAATGAGACTCTAACCTTCATCTCACCTAAAGCGGCATGTGTTCTCATGAATTCCTTTCTGATCGTGATCTGTAGTATCTTCTTTGTGCTTATCGTTTCCTTTTTTTCAGTTGAGCAGAGGATGCAAATACAGAAAATAGAGAATAACGAAGGAAGATTGGGCTGATGAATCTCCCCTTGCCTGGGATATGGTGGTCCCTGCTGAAGTGCTTCTAAGAGGGCATGAATGAGGAATGACTTGACACTCAGTCCTCCTTTCTGATGTCTGTGCTTTTACAAGAAGGGAATAACCCGATTCTGGTTTAATTCTGTCTTCAGTGGCATAGGCTGGTCTTGGAGACTCATCTTCAAGGCTTATCAAAAAATAACTATGACCGTGGGTCTCTATAAATTAGTAGAAAACACCACCCGCCATTGATTTAGGTTAAGACTTTAAATACATCTGAGTGGTTGCATCTGTAGGTATAACCGGGGTGCTGTGAGAAAAAGGTGGAGGAAAAAAATGTTAAAGATTTAAGGTGTTTATAAAATTTACTTGCTTTTCAAGTTTTAGCTGAAGTACTTAAAGTTCCTGAGCTTCACGCCCCCTCTTAACTGTTCTTGAACATTGGACCTTAAACTAATGCATATTTCTTGTTGCCGTTTGGTCTGTGACAACCACCATAACCTGTTCCTGAACAAATCTGAACAGACAGCCCTAGTGCCAAGAAGGGAGATGGTGAAGAAGGGGGATTTGGCAGAAATAAGCATCTTACTGGTACAATGGCATTTACATTGATGCTCATTCTCTTCCCCAGCCCATGGCAGACTGCATCTGGCCAGGCTTGTTGGTCCTAGGAAGAGTGTTGTTAATTATTAGGATAGTTAATTGACATTGAACCATTATGATGTGAATCATATCACAGTACCTGACATATATATTAATCTTATATTCAATCCTTACAACTGTGGAAGGAGGGAAGTTTCTGTTATCTCTGTTTAACAGAACAGAAAACTGAGGCCAGAGAGGTTTAGGAACTTGGATAAGGTCACACAGCTAGGAAGTAGCAGAAGCAGGATTTGAGCCTCTGATACCTAGCCACTGTGTTCTTTCCTCCCAAGCATGTTCTGATGTTCACTGCTCTTAAATTTCTGGAGGACCTTGATGGACGGCAGTGGACACTGTTTCAAAGCAAGGGCAGACGGTGGCTTGAGGGACAACTTTCCTTGATTTTGTGGGATAATACTGAGTCCTTGATTTTGTTCTTAAAGTGGGGAGAAGGAGGTACTGGTGTGCTTGAGAAGGGGAGAAAACAGGAAATGTGTTGTTTGCCAGAGCTGACTGTGAAAGCAGGCGCCCCTTTCAGTGAAGAATTCGGCAAATTATTATTTGTTGGGGAAAATGGTGCTGGTGGGGGAAACTGCAGGTACAGAAGCTAAAAACATTCTCTTCACAAATAGTTCAGGCACAGATCTGATTGTGGACCGTGGTCGGTTTGGAATTCAGCCTGCTGAACAATTAGAGTGATTCATAGTTCACGCAGAGTGTGTGTTTAGAAGTCCAGCATTGCTGCAAATAATAGAGGGGAGGTGGTTTTCCCCTGCTGTTTTGAAACTTGTGAAATGTCACATTATCACCTCCTGTCATGGTGACAAATAGGTTTCTGCAGTGATCTCAGTATCCAGCTAAACGCTTTGAAACTGCCTGTTGCCCCCTAGGTTTTGGAGCTACAAATGCTTTTAAAGCGCTGCTCAGCCTACCTTGCTATCAAAGAATAATAATAATGACGATGATGCTTTAGCCCCAGGGATGCAAAGCACTGTGCTCAGTGCCATGGCAGTATTTCAGTGCTTGGGGCTGGTGTCAGGAAGGAGGCCTGTTTGGAGCGTGTTCATAGGAGGCGGCAGGTGGGCTGGGGACTCAGCACCTATTACTTTTCCATTGACACTGACTTTGGATGTGGTTTGAGGCCACTTCACGTAGGGGTTTGGCTGCCTGTCTTGTAGTCCTACTGACACGTTCAAAGATTCGTGGTGCAAGCTGTGCGTGGATGGAGTGAAATGAATCTTGGAGCTAAAGCCTGGGGATGATGGGCAGGGAGTTGAAGCGTTGGAGTTTGAAAATACTGACTTTTCAACATTAATATATTGTGATCAATTATGAGGACTCTCTGAGGTTATTTCTTCCAGTAATAGTTATTAGAGCAAAATTAATTTCTTTCTTTCTTTCTTCCTTTCTTCCTTCCTTCCTTCCTTTCCCTCTCTCTCTCTCTCTCTTTCTCTCTCTCTTTCTCTCTCTTTCTCCCTTCCTTCCTTCCTTCCTTCTTTCTTTTTCTTTCTTGCCACATGTGTGTATGTGTATCTTACATTCCATGCCATTCCTTAAGCAGTATACTCATACGTATTTTAGGATGCTCTCTTAAGAGGGCGCAGTGGGATAGTGCTAGGACCAGTAGCTAGGAATTTCTCTATGACCGCACGTGCCTGTGAGCCTACCCTCACCACTGCAGGGCCCTGGGAGTTTAGGGGTCACAGAGGATGCTGTCTGAGAGGGATTCACTGAGATTTCTAAGGCTGGCAGAAGCCCCTGCAGCAACCCTCACTAAGGGCTGACCTACTGCTGATTTTTAAAAACACTTTCCTATTGTGGGAATTTATGAAAAACTGTATATAGAATAAAGATATTGTTGAAGCTAGAAAATCACTTACCATTGGACACGTTAAGAGGAACCTAGAAAGAAAAGATGAAAGTGAAAGTTTCAAATCGCGACTTAGAATCTGTAATGTTGGAGCTAGGAAGAACCTTGAGTTATCTCACCCAGTCCTCTCCTCTTACAGATGAGAGCGCTGTAGCTGGAGGAGGTGAAATGACTTGTTCAAGGTCACAGAGCCGGCTAAACGGCGGACCTGAGACTAGAGTCAAGGTCGACTTATGGATCAGCACCGTCATCCTCCATCTTTATTGTGGTCCTGCATTCTTATCTCGAATTCTTGTTTCTACTTTTGTTACTTGGAGTCAGGGAGCAATTAGGAAGTGCTCAGGCTCCTCTGGGGACACTGCAGGGAGGGGGCCATCAGTGCCTCACAGGCTGGAGAGGCAGGTTCACCAAGTCAGCATGACTGGGTGGGCTGGAGCCAGTGGGAGGCTGGGAGAGGATGACCTGGGAATAATTCTGTGTGTTTTAATTGTGGTCTGGTGATTTCCTGGGGGCAGTGTGATGGGCAGGACTCTTTCCCAGGCTGAGTAGTTGTGTGTCTTTCAGAAAAGGACTTAATCGGTTAGTTAGTATCATACCTCCATGCAACAGCAACTTAAGGAATATATGTATCTTTTTAGGAATCACTAAAAAGTAGTAAGTGTTTACTTATAATTTGAAGTTAGCTTTTTATAGAAATACAATATATGCATTTTCTGTTCTTTTAGTGTTTGTGTCACAGGCGAGCATGGGGGGCTTGGTTTTTGCCTCTGATCCTTGGCGTTAGGGATAACATACTCCTAGCATGTCTGGTACCCAGGGGAGCGCAGGATTCCTTCTTGACCGAGAGTGTTAGATGTTGGCAGTAGCATTTTAGACATCACCCAGAGTCTGCTGGTGAAGGGGTGGGGGCATCTTAGAGGAATGGTGCCTAAAGCTCCTTATAACTCCTCTGAAGTTTGGTCCTAAATCACCCGATTTCTTCCTCTACTATAAAGATGAGACCTGAATTCCGTGGTCTCTCCTCCTGCAGCCTGAGTTTTACTTTAGCGTTTCAGGTTTAAGTTTCGATGCATTCTATTCTGTGATTCAATGCAGTGAATGACTAATACTGGCCAGCATAACACTTTGATGTTTCTAAAGCACCATGACCTACATCATCTCATTTGATTCTCACAAAAAGCCCTCTGACCTGAGCGGAACATGCCTTTCATCCAACATTTGTAAAAATTGAAGGTTGGAGGAAGAGGTTTGCCCCACACTACACAGCTGGAACATGACAGGCCTGGGGCCAGAGCTCAGGGCTCCTGTTTGCCAGGCCAGTGTTCTTGCCACCTAACTGCTCAGCTTGGGAGTTCCAAACAGTGAGGGAGGGCAGCTGATAGACAGGGGCAGAGGAGCCTGGGGGCAGCTACCGTCAACCCTTATAGATACGAATTCATTCAGGATTCCTGAAATGTTTTATATTGGCAAGCACATCACAGTAACTTTCCCAAAGTTGAGCAGACGAAAAATGTCCAGGGAAGGGTAGGTGGCATCCTGTATAGAGGGCCTGGCGGGCTCGTCTGTACCACTCTTGTGTCTAGCTTAGAGTTTTTCACCAGGGGGTGGGAGGGATGACACACCTTCTGTGCTTCCTTAGGACAAAGAAGCCCTTTAAGGTGTTGATGATTTAAAAAAAAAAAATCCACTGAGGATGCTTTTCATTTCCTGACTTCTGTGTGGGTGCCCACCAGTTCGGGTGAGGTGGATATCTCTGGTTCTCATTTCCTGTCCCCTTCTGAAGGATGCCCAGTGAGCCCTCCTATAGCAGTCACAAAAACGAACTGTGTATATGCACGTATCTGGGCAACTTTCAGAAGCTACGGAGGTTGTCCACACTCATCTGGAAGCCTGAGGATGCTCTCGGGCACGAGCCATCTCTCTTGACGCTCATCCATCAACTTCTACAGGGCAGCTGGGGAGTTCTCCCTCACCCAGGAAGACATAATTACAGTCCAGGTGCTGTCTGCTGGCTAATTATTAGCCAGCAAAGCTCTTTCCTTGTCGAATAAGTTCTTGAAAAAGTCAGTTTTGTTTGTTTGTTTTTAAGATGGAGCTGCTGTACTTTGACTTGTACTCCCAGCATTAACCAACATTTCTTAATTGCATCACTCGGTAGCTGACAGCTGCTTGCAGCCCAGCCGCTTGGCAGCCTGCCTGGCTCTCAGCCTTGCTGGGGTGGCATCTGCAGGTGTGTTTTTGGGGAGCTGCTCTGGACATTCAGGTGGACTGGAGAGCTCTAGGTTCCTTGTCTGCTGGGCGCTATCTGGGAGGGGTTTGAAGGAAAGTGGCAGGTCAGTGAAAAAAAAAAACAGTAGGTTTTGTTTCTGTTTTTTCTGCTGAAAGAAGCATGTCATATTCATTTTAGAAAAAATCAGAAAAGTCAGGAGACAAAACAAAGCCACTCCTCTGACCTTTCTTGTTGGGCCGAGGTTCCTACACCACTGGCCCCATTTTTTGGCCTTTGGAGACCAAAGGTGGAGAATATTAGGTCGTCCTTTGACACTTTCTTAAGAGCACAGACTGGGGAGACAGACTCCCGTGGTGGAATCTCAGCTCCATTACTTACCAGTGACCCTGAGCTACTTAACTTCACCTCTTCGTGCTTCAGTTTCCTCGTCTGCGTAGTGGAGCTGATGCCTCCCAGGGCTGTGAGGGTGGGAAGAGTTGATATGCGGAAGGCGCTGGGGAACAGTCCCGGGCACAGGGAAGCTCTGAGTGCGGCTGTTATTATTCCACTTCTAATGTGAACTTGCTCCTGGATCATTTGTCTGCTTCCCCTAAAGTCAAATGGAGCCAGTTTTTTGAGCTTTCTGCTTTATTGGAGTTTGATATTTCCTGTTCCCTTTCGTGTTCTGGCACGGAGCATTTGTGGAGTCTTTGTTAGAGTGGTTGTGCGTGATAGAGACTTAACACGGGGCGGGATCTTGCCCACAATAGTTCCCTGGAGGGGAAGGGATGCCCTGAGTTTGCGGGTGGGACTGTTAATGGATGGTGTTTGCTGTGGGTTTGTGACTGTGGGGTTTCCAGCACCAGCCGCAGGGCTGTTTTCACTTGGAGGTCCTTGCCTTCTCCAGAGTTTCTTGCTTTGGCTGAGCCTCCCATCCTCCCATCACCATTCACCAGCCATTACCTCCACCGCCGCAGGGCCGGCCTGGGGGTTTCCTTCAACAACTGCGTGTGCCCTGCCCACTGAACTGAGCTGGCCGTGCCCTCCCTGGCGTTAGTAGGGAGGGTTAGGGTGTTCAGTGGTGATTCATCCCTGAGATTTAGCAAGTTGTTTCCCTGTGACTTTAATTAGGCTCCGGGTGTGTTTTATGGGGGCGATCCTCTGCCGGGTTTGCCCGCAGAAAGCCTGCTTTTCCAGTGGATGCAGGAGGATTCGGCTCTTTCGGATGTTGCACCAGGGCGGTCTCCGCCGGTGCCTGCCTTCTCCCTGTGCCGCCTCCTGCTTTGATGTCGTTCACGTTGCACACTGTGTCTTCACAGTCCTTGTCTGAGGTAAACTGCGTGATTCTCCGCTTCACAGGTGTGGAAATTGAGGTCCAGAGGAGTTGAGTGAGGGACTGCGGGAGTGTTACGTGATCTCAGATCATTAGGTGCTGGCAGCTGGCCTTCTCCCTGGGCTGTTTGGCCTTTGTACATGGGTGGGGAGTTGATTAAGTCACAGGGGGTGTGAGAATCTTCTGCTTTTAAAGGAGTAAGAATTCATGTCAACGTGCCTGTACACACTTCCATCACACACACCCTTCCTCCTACCTGGACACATACAGTGGCCACCTTGCTTCAACCTTTCGGCTCTTACCTACGTGGGGTTCCTTTTCCTAACATTCAGCTTTTGTGTGAGTCACAAGATCATGGCACCCTGTCTGCCTGCCTGCGTGGAGGGTCATGTGCAGAATCCACCAGCTGTGCGCAGATTACTTGGGTCTACCTCACAACCCTCATTCCTCTGTCCTCCTCCTCCCTTCAAATCTCTCCCATGTTTTTCCTTATTCATTTGCTTCCAGCTTCTCGGCTCTTTTCATTCTGTTTCTTAGACTTCTGGGAACTTTTTTCCTCCTTGCTCTTTACCAAGCCAGTGGTAGCGTATTAGTTTGGGTTCTCTAGAGGAACAGAATCAGTAGCGGGGGTGTGGTGGAGTAGGCTCACGCGATTCCGGAGTCTGAGTAGTCCCACGACCTGCTGGACCCTGGACACCCTGGGAGCTGGTGGGTAGTTCCAGGCTAAGTACAAAGGCCTGAGGATCAGGAGAGCCAGTGGTGTAAGTTCTAGTCCAAAAGCCAGCGGACTTGAGACCCAGGAAGACCCGATACTTCAATTTGAGTCTGAAGGCAGGGAGGAATAGATATCACAGCCCTTAGGCAGTCAGGCAGAAGAAATTCTCTTTGGCCTTTTTGTTCTCTTCAGGCCTTCAACTGCTTGGATGAGGCCCACCCATATTAAGGAGGGTAATCTACTTTACTCAGTCCACCAATTCAAATGTTAATCTCATCCAGAAACATCCTCACAGACACATGAGAATGTCTGACCAAATATCTGAGCACCATGTAGCTGAATCCAGCTGGCACATAAAATGGACTCTCACAGGTAGTGGTCCCTAAAGCCGCATTTAAACCCCACTTGCTCCACAGCCTGTTTCCTGGCTACGTCGGCTGACACTACTCAGCCTAGCTGGATTCCTCTCACTGTTGTTGGCTCCACCAGGGCTCAGCATTAATGGCACCCACCCCTCCATTGTTCTTTAATTATTTTTGCTAAGTACCTCCTGCCTTTTCCACCAGGCTTGAGGGACAGACACCATAAGTTCTTCCCCTTTTGTCTCCCCCATAGGGTAGAGTGCAGGATCTGTGGCAGATGTTCTATCAAAGTTTGTTGTCTTTGCTCTGTTTCCAAGTGGATGAAATGAAGACTACTGAACTTGCCTCCTGCGATTATAGGCCTAGCTGATGGATTTGGAGACCTTGGAATCTTATTTCGTACAGGCAGCCAGGGGAGGGGTAGCCAGGGGTACACCAGGTATATATTTGGGGTGTAGTAGGTACCCCAGTGTTGTGATGCTTGAACTCTTCGTCATACGCTTTTGGGTTGTGGTAGGTCCCAGGGTGTGGTGGGGGGAGAGCAGTAGACTCCAACCAGCTACGTAATCTCAAGCAACTTGCTCTTTTTTTGCCCATTTCCCATCTGTTAAATGCAGATGGTTGGTCTTGCCCCACCTGCCTCTTTAGTCTTACGAGGATGGAATAAATTAATAATGATGATAATAATAACTAACTTCATATATGGCAAGCCCTGCTCTTAAAGCACTTTTCACATGGCAGTTCATTCAGTTTCATAGCCCTGTGAAGTATGTATTTTCCCATTTTGCAAACAAGATCCAGAGAGACGTAATAACTTGCTTAAAGTTACAAAGGCAGAGTGTAGCAAGGCTGGGATTCAACCCAGGAAGCCTGGTTCCACAGTGCACGCTCTTAACCATCATCAGGTGCTGTCACACTGATGTGTGAGGCATTGGGAGGGAGCTTGGGGAGCTTTGTGGCTGTTTTGAGACCCATTTGAGCAGGTCCTGGTGATGAACGTGTGACTGCTGCCACCAGGGAGCTGGCCAGGCCTGGACCACATGTGAGGTGAGAGCAGCAGCTCTTGCCAAGGCTATTGGTCACCAGAGTGACGTGTTGGATTCACCCCAGACATTTCAGACAGCTCAGGGTTCTGCTGCTTCCCAGACAGGCTCCCCTACAGCGCCCCTGTGGTTTGCCCTCTGGGTTTCACCTTTGTGGCCTGTTGTAATTGTTGTAATTGAATGACCTGGGGTGTCTGCGTCCCCAGTGGCGTGCAGGCTCGGTCAGGGTAGCGGCTGTCGTGTTTACTGCTGTGCCCCTAGAGCCCGGTGTGGCATCTGGATGGGGGGGGGGGAGGCTTACATCTGAAAAATGAGCATTAGAGTGACAGAACTACCTAATAGAGCTGTTTTCTGCTTATATCGTGATTCAGTACACATGACAAAATGTACTATCTTAGCCATATCTTAACAATTTTTCATGGTATAGCTCTGTGGCATTAAGTACATTCACATTGTTGTGCGACCATCACCACCATCCCTCTCCCGAGCTTTTTCATCTTCCCAAACTGATCAAGCAGCTGGAGAGATGTGCCAAAAGCAAACAGTGACATGTAGTTAATGGTAAGAAGAATGCCATGGTAAAGATTTGACACTCTGCTCACAGTATATGTGTCCTTTGGACTGGAGATATGCAAAGGGGTTCCTTGTAGTTCATATGACTATCTTTTCTTCTGGTTCCAAAGTATTTTTTTGGTTTCATGGTATTCCTATTCTTGGAGAGAATTTTTTTCCCTTCTTTATCATTCACTTGAAGACAGGTGAGAGAGAGAAACAGTCACACTTTCCCTAAGCCTTTTAATAAAACAAAAGAGCGAGCCATGGTAATGGCTTCCATAATGGAAATGCCACTGCCCCATGATTCAGGGGCACAGGGTGGGGCCGCAGTGCTTGGGATAAGATATCCATCCAGTCTCCCCTGTGGGAATGAGTGTCTGTTCAACTAAAGAAGCCACATTTTGATGAAAATGTGTTTTAGCACTGTGTTGGAAAACTCTTAAAGAATTTCACTGTTTTACAGTGAAGTCTGTAAAGCTTTGAGAATAAAATTGTAGTTGCTATAAGTTCTGTTACCAAAAACCAGTTTAAGTGGGCAGTGTTTTCAGAGGAGATAATCTGGTATCATAGAATACCAAGAAATTTCATGCTAATCATAAGTTATAATGTGGTCTTGCTGAATTTTAGATGGTAATTCAATGAAATTTACTAAGTAAAGCAAAAAGCACGAGTACTATTCTGTGGTGGAAGTGGTCTTACTCACATACACACAGTTCATGGGCCTCTTAGCAGTTATTCAAATGACTGAGCTTTGAATGGGAGAAAATTACATTTTATTCTGTGCATGGCATACGTCTGGGTGTTGTATATATGCACAAACAAACCGTATTTAATGATACCAGTGGTCCACTAGGTGATGAGATACGTGAGGGCAGGGATCAGTACTGACCCAGTGCCTGGCACACAGCAGGCCTCCAGTAGGTATTTGAGAAATGACTGAATAAGCAGGGACATGTCCTACTATTTGTAAATGGAATTAAAAAAAAATTGAAATATAGTTGATTTACAACGTTGTGTTAGTTTCTGCTGTACAGCATAGTGATTCAATTATACATATATATACATATATATATTCTTTTTCATATGGGTATTATGGGATATTGAATATAGTTCCCTATGCTATGCCTTGTTGTTCATCTACTTTTTATATAGAGTAGTTTGTATCTGCTAATCCCAAACTCCTAATTTATCCCTCCCCCACCCTCTTTCCCCTTTGGTAACCGTAAGTTTGTTTTCTGTGTCTGTGAATCTGTTTTATAAATAAGTTCATGTATGTCATATTTTAGATTCCACATATACGTGATATCATACGGTATTTGTTCTGCTTTTTCTGACTTCACTTAATATAATAATCTTCAGATCCATCCATGTTGCTGTAAATGGCATTATTTCATTCTTTTTAATGACTAAGTAGTATTCCATTGTGTGTGCGCTCACGTGTGTGTGAATATATATCACATTTTTATCTGGTCATGTGTTGATGGACATTTAGGTTGTTTCTGTGTCTTGGGTGTTGTAAATAGTGCTGCTATGAACATTTCCCTGGATATATACCCAGGAATGGGATTGCTGGACCATATGACAAATCTATTTTCAGTTTTTTAAAGAACCATCATACTATTTTCCGTAGTGGCTACACCAATTTACATTCTGACCAACAGTGTGGGAGGGTTCCTTTTTTCCCCCGCATCCTCTCCAGCATTTATTATTTGTAGACTTTTTGATCGCCATTCTGATCAGTGTGGGGTGATACCTCATCGTAGTCTTGATTTGCATTTCTCTAATAATTAGCAAGCATCTGTTCATGTGTCTGTTGGTCATCTATATGTGTTCTTTGGAGAAATGTCTATTTAGATCTTCTCATTTTTTGACTGGATTGTTTGATTTTTTGTTATTGAGTTCCATGAGCTGTTTGTATGTTTTGGAAATTAAGCTCTTGTTGGTCGTATCATTTGCAAGTATGTTCTCCCAGTCCATAGGTTGTCTTTTCATTTTGCTTATGGTTTCTTTTGCTGTGCAAAAGCTTATAAGTTTGATTAGGTTCCATTTATTTTTTATTTTATTTCTATTGCTTTGGGAGACTGACCTAGGAAAACATTAGTATGATTTATGTCAGAGAATGTTTTGCCTATGTTCTAGGAGTTTTATGGTGTCAGGTCTTATGTATAATCTTTAAGCCATTTCGAGTTCATTTTTGTGTATGGTGTGAAGGAGTGTTCTAACTTCAGTTTCTACATGGCTTTCCAGCTTTACCATCACCATTTGCTGAAGAGACTGTCCTTTCTCCATTGTATATTATTGCCTCCTTTGTCAAAGATTAATTGACTGTAGGTATGTGGCTTTTTTTCTGGGCTGTCTATTCTGTTCCATTGTTCCATGTGCCTGTTTTTGTGCCAATACCATGTTTTTATTTCTGTAGCTTTGTAATATTGTCTGAAGTCTGGGAAGGGTTATGCCTCCAGCTTTGTATTTTTTCCTCAGCATTGCTTTGGTAATTCTGGGTATTTTGTGGTTCCATATAAATTTTAGGATTATTTGTTCTAGTTCTGTGAGAAATGTCCTGGATAGTTTGATAGGGATCACATTAAACGTGTAGATTGCTTTGGGTAGTTTGGTCATTTTAGCAATATTACTTCTTCTAGTCCAAGAGCACAGGATATCTTCCCATTTCTTTGAATTATCTTCGGTTTCCTTTATCAGTGTTTCATGGTTCTTGGCATGTAAGTCTTTCACTTCCTTGGTCAGATTTATTCCTAAGTATTTTATTTTTTGATATGATTTTAAAAGGGATTTTTTTTTCTGTAAATATATTACTTTTTAAAAAATTAAAGTATAGTCAGTTTATAATGTTGTGTCAATTTTGAGTGTCCTGCATAATGTTTCAGTCATACATATACATAGATATATTCATTTTCATATTTTTTCATTATAGGTTACTACAAGATATTGAATATAGTTCCCTGTGCTATACAGAAGAAACTTATTGTTAATCTATTTTATATATAGTAGTATCTGCAAATCTCAAACTCTAAAAGGGATTTTTTTTTTACTTTCCCTTTCTGACATTTCATTGTTAGTGTAAAGAAATGCAACAGATTTCTGCATGTTAATCTTGTATCCTGTTACCTTGCTGGATTTACCAGTTCTAGTAGTTTTTGTGGTTTTCTATATATAGTATTGTGCCATCTACATATAATGACAATTTTACCTCTTCCCTTGAACATGGAAAATTTTTATCTTCTTATAGAGCCTTTAAAAAATTTATTGAGGTGAAATTTACATGATATGCAGGTGACCATTTTAAAGTTTCCAGTTCAGTGGCATTTAGTACATTCACAATTTTGGGCAACTACCACCTCTGTCTGGTTCTAGAATGTTTCAATCACCTGGGAAGGAGAACATGTACCCATTTCTCCCTTCCACTAGCCCTGGCAACCAACTAGTTCGCTTTGTCTCTATGGATTTACCTCATCTGGAGATTCCATATAAATGGAATTATGCAATATATGACCTTTGTGCCTGGATACTTTTACAAAGCATAACATTGTGCCGGTTCCTTGCATTGTAGCCTGTGTTAGAACTTCCACCCCCTTTTAATGGCTGAGTAATAGTCCATTGTATGGATCTACCACATTTAGTTTATCCATTCCTCAGCTGATAGACATGGTGCTGCTATGAATATTTGTGGAGGAGAATTTGGGTACCTGTTTTCAGTTCTCTTGGGTATATGCCTAGGGGTGGAATTTCTGGATCATGTTGTTTCTTTGTTCAGGTTTTTCAGTCAACATCAAACCATTTTTCACAGCAGCTGCATTTTACATTTGAATCAGCAGTGTATGAGGGTTCTAATTTCTCCTTGCCAACACTTGTTATCTTCTACTTTTTATTTTTTTATTCTAGCCATCCTAGTGGGTGCAAAGTGCTATCTTACTGTGGATTTGATTTGCATTTTAGGGCTCTGTTTTTAAAATAAGCAACACCAAGGAAGAACCATATTTTTACTTCTTAGGACAGACTTCTTGCAAGGAGTTACTCTTAAAGTGAATTGTGTGATCAGGAGACAAGTGATTTGGTGATGAAAATGATCATTGAGCAAATGCCTCTTCTAAACCAATATTCTGGTGCTTTCTGCATACTATTTAGTTCTCAAATCACCCTGTTTTTCACGTGAGGAAGCAGAGGCCTAGAGAGGCTAACTTATGTGTCTAATGTTGCACGGCTGTTAAGCAGCAGCTTTGGGGTTCAATTTAGTACTGCCTGTCGGACTCCGGAAGCTCCCAAGAGATCATGCTCTTTTATAGGGAGTTTGAATCTTGGAAGCAGGGAAAAAGAAGCTAAAGATGCTGTCCATTTAAATATTTTAGTGAAAGGCAAAGCCTTTACAGTTTGTGATGGAAAAGGACCGACACTGGTGCTTGCTGGGAGTCTGATGTGTCGGTGGGCTGGGGCCTCAGGTGCTGCTGCATCCCTGGGCTGGCGGCTTCTGGAGAGAGTGCCTGCCAGCGTTTGTGGGGCTGCAGGGTCTCTTTCTTGTCTCAGGGACCCTGTTGAGTGGAGACTTTGCAATCACATGGAATGATGAGGTTGAGGACATTCACAGGAAAGCCCCAACTACAGTCAGCCCTGAAGGACGCCTTCCATGAGGTGATAGTTGGTTCTCAGTCAGTGTTGGTGGAACTAAATTGAGTGTGAGTTCCTGAAAAAATAAATATCAGACTGAATCCCATTATAAATGCACAGGAACCTATATTTAAAACAAGAGTCCTCTGGTGAATCCTGCTGCACATCACCCTTTGGATGTGTCTTTTAGGTAAATCTGATTTTCACGTGTTGTTTAGTGTGAGATAGATCAACATTGGGAATTTACTTAAAAAGGTCATTGATACTGTAACTGAATTATGTTACTGGATGTTGTTCATGTATTCTAACAGTGTTTATTAAACCATTTTGGCAACTGACCCTGGGGATGAAGAAGTAAGTGAGGCCTCAGGATGCTTATCAATCTAGAAGTGCGGACAGATGGGCAAACTGTAGAATAAAGACCATGGAGGTATACTGGAGGTGCATAGTGGATGCTCACAGTGTCAGTTGGGGGAGTTCAGGGGGGCTTCATGAAGGCACTTGCAGGGGAAGGAAGGGAAAGGAAAGAATTCTCAGGACAGAAAGGCTTTGTAGAAATAGGGACCAAACTAGGCCTGGAGGAATTTGAAAAGCCCAGAGGCTCGGGGGAGGGAAAGCATTTCAAGTATGGGGAACAGTGTGTGCAGAGGCCCAGAGAGGAGAATGTACAGCTAAATTGTCAGTGAGTTGCTAGACTGCCTGGCTTTGGGGCTGGAGGGCAAGTCAGAGGTGGACAGCAAGAGATCCTCAGTTACGAGTCTGGCTTAGAAGCTCCTGGAACATGTGAAGGCTTTAAAGCAGAGCATAGGTAAGTTTCACCATCTGCCGGATACCCAGGAAGTAGCAGTGGATGCCTGCAGGAGCCAAGCAGCCCCTTACTCTGGCACAAAGCATCCTCCGACCCCCGGCCAAGCAGGGGTTGTCTCCATTTCACACGTGAAGAAATGAGGGCTCAGATGTGAAGTGACTGGTGTAAAGCCAGGCAGCCTACGCAGAGGAGGGCCAGGGCAGGACCTGGAACAGATCACACAAGGTGAGTTGGGTGAGGGCAGGTGGAACAATGCCCCGCTTTCCAGGACTCCTGCCTTAGGACGTGACCTGTTGGGACTCATGAGGGTTCTGTGGATCCCAGGAACAGACCAAAGCTGCCCCAAGAAGTAGCAGGTCTCTCTCCTGCCCTGCATCTTCTTCCATTTCATGCCTTTAGTGAGTCAGGGAAGGATTTCAGGAAACAGACTCCAGAAACCTAAATAAACTCTTCTGGGCAGAGGGAAAATGGTTTTCGGGTAGGAGGCTGCGTGACCTTCGGGACACAGGCTCTGTAGGAGGCCTGTATCAAGCAGACCCAACCTTCAGACCTCACTCCAATCCTTTCTGCACTGAGACTGAAGGTCCTCCCTCCAGAAGAATGTTGACTGCAGAGGTCCTGAGGCTGACTAGTTTCGGGTGTCCTGCTTTGTCCCTAGCAGGGAAAAAAATGCGAAGCCTTGCTCGAGGCATGGCTTTATTCCTTCTCCATGCCATCAAAAAAGCTGAAGAGGACTGCTTAAATATTTAAGAAATGTAGCAAATGTGCACACATGCACAGTGTTGTTTATGGAGTACATAGTAGTGTTTCTCATTTAATGCCTTTTTGGAGGCTCTGTGTTCTAGAAGCTAGATATTTTAGGAATTATGTTTTTGGCAAACCCAACCTTCAACCTCAGAGTGATGAGGGGGGTCTAGTCAATTAGCTCATTACAAGTATTTCTACCTATTGGAGGTATCCAAAGCAGACTAAAGGTTCTTGCCTTCATTGGCAAGATCCTTCTTGCTAATCCTATTTTCTTTTAGAATTTTCTGAGAAGCCCTGGGAGAAGCGCTTGAAAAAGATCAGAACTAGAGCTCGGGGATGGGCCCGACTTAAACAGCTCGGACTGATTGATGGTGGTTTTTCTTCCCCTTTAATTTTTCCCTTAGAGGAGAAAGGAGAATGTGTGTAAATACTTCAGCTGGGGATCAAGAGGACTAACTCTGGGACGTGGTGCAGGCCCCTGCATCTCTGAATCTTTCTCATCTTTAGAGTGAAGAGTTTGTCCTTTCTGCCGGAATGTCTCTGTGGCCCTGTCATGTGAACTGGGCGGACCACTGAGCAGAAAACCTTGTACAGCCCGGGAGATGACTCTATCTGCAGCGACAGCAGTCTGTGAATCCACAGACAAAACGTTTAGGGAGGTGGAATGCAGCTGTTGGTGTAATGAGTGAGGAGAGAAAATAGAATTTGTTGAGGATTAAAAAAATATTAAGCTGAGAGATGTGAAAGGCTGTAGGGTAATTGCTACTTGGCTGTATGTTCACGATTGACATAAGGATGTTGGAGCCCAGTGCCCCTCAGAGTGGGCCCCTCGGCAGAACCAGCGTCCCCCACCCGCCAGTGTCCTGAGCCCACCTCACACCTGTTGAAACCAGTAAGCAGGAAGAAGCCCGGAATCGGTTTCCACAAGCCTTCCAGATGATTCCTTGTGCTAAATGAGAGAAACACTGTTCTGGAAGCGCAGCATTTGAGGAGCACTCAGGGGTCATGCACATTTCTAGGTGAAGAAACAAGCCCGGAGAGGCCAGTGGCTCCCCAGGAAGGTCCATAGTTGACTCCAGCTTTGTGAGGGAGGTGACAGATGAGCTGTCACCCAGGCCACTCCTGTTTCTAGTGTGGTCTGTGACCAGCGCCTCAGTAGCACCTGGGAGCTTGTTAAAAACACAGGTGCATGGATCCCGGGCCAGACCTGTGGGCCAGAATCCCCGAGGGTGAGCACGTTTTAGCAAACCCTCCCTCTGGGAGATTCTGAAGCACTTGGGCTCACCTGGGCTCCCCACTCTCAGCTGAGTATTCCTTGACCCAGAGAGACTTACTTTAAGTTGCTGAAGTCTGTGATGACCCCATCCTGAGGCTGTTACTGGGATTTGGATGGGAAACATGTGGCCCTACCTGTAGATTTGTTTTCCTGTAGCTGCGGCCTAGGAGCTGCTGGTCTCGGCGTGACCACCCCCATCCAAGTTTGCCTGGGACTTAAGGGGATTTCCCCAGTCGTGCTGAACTGGAAAAGTCCCAGACAAACTGGGACAGTTGGTCACCATAGCTGGTCTCAGGGTTTAGGGGAAAAGAAGTTGGTGTGTCCTACGGAGTGGGAGTCATTTGACAAAAATTTTCTTGATTGCATTGAGCATAGGAGGCCGAGGCGGTCGTAAAAGGCCATTTTCATCAAGCCTGTGGTAATGCATGGCTGTCATCGCCCAAATCCGTCATCCTTTTCCTTCTTTTGTCTCCACGTGGAACCTGGCCGTGCACAGCACAGTTGTGGGGAGGAGGTGGGCAGCCTTGTGCTTGGTTTCAGTCCTTTTGTACAGTGAGTGGTTAGCACACGGCAAGCCACGTGGTAGGGGTATCGTCTAAGCCTGTGGACGGAGCACAGTGGCCCTCTTCCCTTCATGCACTTCCATTTTTTCTGGGCTTTTCAGAGTGTTCAAGGAGCAAGCAGGTATTGCTGATTCTCCCATTTAACGGATTATAAGGGTTTGGCTCTAGAGAGGAAGAAAACCAGACTCCCAGGGAGAAAGGGGGCGCTGGCTTGGTGTGTAGAATGGTTTGGTCCAGTTACTCTTCAGACGTCATACCTGGCGTCTCTGCAGCTGTTCCCTGTGCTGCGCTCGGACCATGGAGACTCGCTTCTCTTCCGCGAGTGGGGCTGGCAGTGCCGTCTGCCTCGGGCCCTTGGAGGCTGGCTTCATGCAAAGGCGTGGGAGGTTGGAGCCTCCTGGAAGGGTGTTGAGGAATAAGAGCTTATGCTTATGCTTCGTGGGCAGGCCATTCTTTATGGGAGTTTGCGGTTTCCTCTCCATACGGACTCGTAGACATTTACTCCTGTCCCTTGCCTTTTATAGGACTTTGGTCACAGTCAGCCTCATCTAAGTTGCTTTTTTTTTTTCCTTCCAAATTGAGACCAAATATACATTCACGAGAGGCATTTTTGAAATGACTTATTAAATACATAGATGAATATTCAGATTGCTTATTATCAAAGGGGACAGGACCAGTGTTAGCTTATCCTACAGCAAGAAGTCAGTGCTGGACAGCACTTACTGGCACTTCATAACTGCTTGTAGCAGTCAGCGTGCTATTGCCTGCAGGGTGGGTAGGCGTGGTTTTGACGTGAAATGTGTTCATATCTAAAGGACATCACAGAGGCTGATGGTCTGCGTGGCTGACTTTGGGACCTTTTTTTTTTCTTTTGTTACCTCAGTGGTTCCCAGGCTTCGTATAGGAGTCACCAGGGAGGGCTTATTAAACAGATTCCTGAGTCCACTCCTGTAGCTCCCGACTCACCTGGTCTAGGGCGGGGCCTGAGAACGTGCATTTCTTGCACGTTCCCAGGTGAGGCTGATGCTGTGGATCCAGGAACCACACTTGGAGAGCGGCTTCTCTGACTAGAGCCAGTGTCAGGTCCCATGAGCTCAGGGACTGTCTTGTTCGCCTTGCTGTCTCCCGCACACAGTAGCCCTTTTGCACATCAGCGAACTCACGGGCTCCCGCACGTCTTGTTTTGGGGTTGGAGCTGACGCTGTCTCTTGCTACAGAAGTGATGGATTCCAGTTTGCGTTGGTGAAATCAAGCCTGTGCGCTTCACTGACTCAGCTGTTTCCCAGCTCATGTCTGATTTGGGAAACAAGCATCCTGTCCCCACTTACTCTTTGGGTAGCAGTGAACTCCTTCTGAAAACTGACTGTAGAGCATCTAGATGATGGCTGTTGACTAGAAAATACATTACGAAGGCCACTGTGCACCTCGAGTGCTCCCTCCCTACAGCAGGGAGAAGGCTGTTATGCGGACGAATCTCCCCGCGTGTGTTACCGGGGGATTGAGAGCGAAAGAGAAGTAGCCTCGTCTTCCGTGGAGTGATACCAAATTGCTGCATGTCCTGTAGCTGAGAACATTGGTCTCTGAGGACCACAGGGACGTGTTGGGTGATTATTCTTAGGGTTCTCTCCTAGACTTCTGATTTTTCTTAATTAAATTTGTTTGACCCATCCTGAATCATCCAGGAAAACATTAGCCTGCTTATTAGGAAAATCCCCATATTTTAATTCTCTACATCCTGGAGAGATGGGGAGGCTGGGCAGGGACGGGGTGGCACATGGAAGGTGTGACGATGTTGAATTATTCTTCTCTTAGCTGGAAACATTCCGAGCCCGTTTTCTCAAAAGTAGAAGGCAATCAGCTAACCCCTGTCTTTTAAAAGGAAACAAACCCCCTAAAATGTCACAAGAACACACACACACACTCACACTCACACACACACACACACACTCACACACTCACACACTCTCCTCACCAGAAAGTCTGTTCACTGCTCCTAAAAATCCCCCAACGTGTTACAATAACAGATACCTGACAGCAGGGATTTAGACCTTGGAGCAGGCTATTTGGTAGTTCCAGGATGTCCTGTAAGATTTCGAGGCCACACTGATGATGAGGCTTCTCATCTTATGTGGACTTAGTGGGCGTCAGCAGTAAACTGTCAGCTCTGTGAGGACAGGGACAGTGTTTTTTGTTTTTTTTTGTTTTTGCCACTGTCTTTCTAGAGCCTGGCACAGGGCATGGCCGTGGTAGGTGCTTGATACATAGTCGACAAATGAGGAATGGAAGTTCTCTTAGAGAGGTTACGTAACTGCCAGCCTTGACTCAATTCCACAGACGTCGTTTGAAGATTAGCCAAGGGGCCCGTTCCTGTCTGAGTATTTTGAAGAGTATGTGGGGAGGCCTGAGGGGAAGAGAGTGCCTGGTGTCCAGGCGCAGGCAGTGAGCATGGGAGGTGATGTGCAGTCTAGGCTGTTACCCCACCTCAGGGTCAGCGGAGAGCTGCTGACTCAGGACAGGTATGGTGGCGCAGAGGACAGAGGCGCAGGTGTGGAGCCAGATGTAAATGACAGGTAAGTACCACTGAGGTGCGGTGTCTGAAGTCGGTGCAGAGTCTGAAGGGGCCCTGACAGTCACATCCACTTTGTTCCCCTTCTGCCCTAGTGGAGAAACTGAGGTCAGAGCAGGAAGGTGACTTGTACGAGATCAAACAACCTGTTCATGGAAGAGCCCAGCGTAGAATCCAGGTCTTATGGCTTTTAGTTCTTTTTCTCTGTATCTGTGCTTGTCAAATGCCCTCTGGAGCAACGAGGAGCCTCCTGGATGAGTAAAGGGGGCCAGCAGGTAACCATGTATACCTTCTCAGGAGGAAGGTTCTATGGATAAATATGATCTTGGAAAGCATTGTACGGGCCTCAGTGAAAAGGCAGCCACCCCCCACGTCTCCACCTGTGGAAGAAGTGCCCATGTTGCTGGTCAGCCTGGCACCCCCAGCCTCCAGTTACCATTGCAGCTTTGCTCCTGGATGCAGTGGCACTGATCCCTCAGGAAGGATGAGCTCTTATTTCTGCTCTGGTCCTTCAGCTCTTTGCCAAGTTCACAGTCGGGCGGTGTTGAGGTTTCTGAAGGAGTCAGCTGAGACTCGAACATGCTTAAACAGCTCGGACAAATGTCTGAATTGTAAGTGGGTTATGTAACTTTATTACATAAACCTGAATCTCCCCAAGGCCTCAGTTACCCCTTAATTAGAAGCCAGCTGCCCTGGAAGCCTGGCTGTCCCCTGGGCTCTTTGGGGGTGGTTCGGGTACTTGTCACATGAAGAGCCTTCCTAAGTGATATCTTGGTGACCTGGACGAGTTAGTGCAGCTTCGGATGGTGCCTGTGAAGTGTTAGGCAAGTTAGCGTCGCTGTGATATTGAAGCATGTGATTTTTCTAGTGATTCATCTTTATCATTATTTTCCAAAAGCATCAGTCTGATAGTTTGGAAATTTAATACATGGTCCTTCACCAGGGATAGTTGGAGAAGGTCTAAGTCGTCTAAAGCCTGCCCATGAATTTAGTAATGAGTTATCGCACGTGCAGCACATGCTGTTAGGTTTTGTGCTAATTGCTTTAGACACATCATTTCATCCTCACGGTCACCCTGTGGGGGCGGTACTCCAGTGGACCAGCATCCCTGTTTTACAAATGTGGAGTCTGGGCCTCGTGGGGCCCATAACTCACCCAGAGTCATATGGGCTGGAAATGGCAGGTAGGGGCTTGACCTCAGGCCTGCTGCCTTCAGGGCCTGGCTGTGCTGAGCCTCTGAGCCGGGCTGGGTCTGCGGGGGGCTCGTGTGCTGGTCAGCAGGTTCGTTCCCAGTGCTGAGCCGTGGCCCCGCGCTGCACTGGGCTTCATGGTGGAGGAATGTCCACCTCTTACTCTTATCTTCCTCCTGCCTCCCTGGTTTGTGCTCGTGGAGCATGTGTGGCAGTGAGAAGACTTTCTTGGACTAAATGACAGGAAGTGCCATTCATTCATTATTGAGCACTTCTTTTTTGTTTGTTTTTTAATTTTTGGTCTCAATATAATGCCTTCTGCTGAGCACTGAGGTTCTGGGGAAAACAGTCACCCATGGAAATGGGTTCTGTAGTTGCAGGTGCCCATCTGGAAAACACAGCGGCTGGCATTTTTGCCTTCCTCCCTTCTGATGCCAGACTGCCTCCTCCCCTCTGTCAGTATGTGGGGCGGCAGGCCTGGCCTGGGGCAAGTGACTGGAGCGCGGGCAGAGGCCTCCCAGGAGGCCGGTGGCTGAAGCTTTCGCCATATTTGAGACATGGGCTTCCGCTCTTTCCTTGGGCAGCTGTGACTTGACTTGCTGTGCGTTGTCCATTTGTAGCATAAATTCAGTGTTAGAATAACGCGTTTTTAAAAAAGTTCCAAATTCTACCACTTTTTCCTTACACCTATGCCTCAGTTTACTCACCTGTAAAATGGTGATCCCCTGCTTGCTTCGTTAGGGCTGACATCAAGCCAAATGAAGTAAGAACCTGGAGCGCTGGGTGCTTTAAAGAGAGGAGGCGAAGACCACGGAATCAAGCTCAGGTGGCAGATGGATTTGAATGCTATAAATGGGGCTGTGAGATGGAAGTTTAATCTTTTGCAATCTGATCCCATTTGTTCAGTCTCAGGACTTACCTTGGGAAATCAATAAAATGAGTTAATTGTGTGTTCTCTTTTTTCCATTGGTGTCGCATCTCTTCAGGCTTTGGACAAAAGCTAAACTCCCATGTACTTAAAGCTAAAATAGCATTAGCGATGCCTGGCAGATAAGAGCAGCCTGAGTTGCTCTCAGCGAAGATCATATGAAAACTGGGAAGGGGAGTGGGAAGAGGGGCTTTTAGAAGGCACTCTAGGTTGGAGTCAGCTATGATACACCCCCTGAGCTGACTGCAGTCTTTATGGGCCCCGTGGTAACTATCTCTGGGTAGTGACATATTTTTGGACATTCTTTAATGTACAGAAACAAATTGCAATTTCCTATCTAAGCCTGATAATTACAAGGCCACACTTGATGTTCAGACTTAAAGGAAATAGCAGCTCTCTGACTTGAATAGTTTTAAACCACACCATGGCCCCGTGATGAGCCTTTTCTCTGGTGTTCATTTGTCCCTCATCTTTAGCACAAATGTAAAATGTAGTTATCTGCCTCCAAATCACGGTGAACCTGGTAGTAAAGTTAGTAAAATTTGTCGCAGCAGCAGGGAGGTATCAGTGACTCTTGGGAGAGCAGATCAGGCTTCTAGTTTTATGTCAAAGCGTTGCTTGAAATTGTGTTAGAATGGTAAGCTTCCTGAAGGCAGGAGTTTTTTGTCTGTTGTGTTCGCTTTTCAATGCCCAGTAGTCAGAACAGTGCTGACCACAGAGGAGCTGAGCAGGTATTTTTTGGAGAGCGGATGCCCATGGGAGCTTTAGAAAATGCCTACTTAAATTCGGTAGCATTGGTGGTGGAAGCGGAGGGCCAGGGGCACAGCTGGAAAAAATCTCTTCAGGAAACAATGATTAAATCCTGGTGACGGGAAAGGGCTCTAATGCTCATTATTCATAAGCAGCCACTCAGCCTCCGTGTAACCTTAATTAAATGAAATGATTTGGAAGTTTACTGTTGGTTTTAGGCTTGGGTGTTTGAGATTTTGTGATTGTGTGACGTTAATAAATGCCTTACTGAAACAAGTGTCCTAGTTTGTTTTAGTACAACATTGTTGTGGAAGTAGAAAGCCACCACACTGGGGCTTACACTGTTGCCGATTGGTTCATTTCCATAAGCGGTCTTGATAAGAGGGATTTGATGATAGTCACTAGTCATTGTTACTTATTATCTTGGATCTTGCCAGTTTAGAAACTTGAAGTTCACTGGGGAGTTTATTGTTCTGATGAAAGTATGTACACGGGGTATTTGGGACCAGAAGGGCCTGATGTCTGCTTGAGGCAGACGGAAAAGAGTTTTCAAAGGGCGTAACTATGTCAAGTACCACACACAGCAGGCGGTTAAAGGAAGACACTGCTGGTGGCGCTGGGCCGATTAAGGCACCATGGTGTCTCTGAGCCTTGGGGCATGGGTGTCCCCTACTCCATGTCTGCCTATGGAGTCCAGTTTGGTGGGTACAGGCGTATTCATGGCTCAGTAGGAGCCCTGTCTTTGCCTTTTGGTGAGACGTCTCGGTGTTGCTGACTTACTGTAATGGGTCACTGCTGTGATCATCGTGTGCAAAGGACTCCACGCTTATATTAAAGCCGTGTTTCACGTTGAGGCTCTTGGTGCACCTGTGGTACCGTTGCTTAGCTTGTGTGTGTGTGTGTGTGTGTCTGTATTGTATGCAGTGAGGATTCCTAGACCCATCCCAGATCCTCTGGAGAGGGGCTTCAGTTCTCTTTATTATGCTTTCCTCCACTCAGTATTTATGGGCCTTGCTTCCTCATTTCCATCTTTCTCTTCTCCATGGTCACTTCCTTGCAGAGGCCACCTTTGATCACTCTGCCTAAAGTAGCATTCTTGGGACCCCATTTGTGTTGTTTTCCAGCCCCTTAACACGCTTTACTTCTCACTGTAGCAGGTATCTGTGTGTCTGATTTTGTCTGTCCCCTCTACTGGAACGTGGGTCTTTGAGTGCAGTGACCCAGTCTTTCCCTCCTCTTGTACCCCAGTGCCTAAAGCCTACCTAACAAATAGTAGGTGCTCCATAGATGCATCACAGGAAGATCTCCAGGTTACTCTTGTGTGTTCTCCAGTTGCCATATAGGAACTTGAGTTGGTAAGAGGCAGTCCTTCAGTACGTTAAAGAGATGATGGAAAAAGCTAAGACTTGGAAATTCCAGCCCTAATGCTTAGTTAATAAACTTGGAGTTTGACCTTAATGAGATAACTTTATGAGCATAAAGTGCAGAGGATTTAAGGACCTTAATAACTCCTGGTGCTGATGGCAAACATTATGCAAACTTACATCAATCGCAGTAACAATAGCAGTTATAGATCTCAGTTATGACCGACTCCTTGAGGAAGATAAGGTTTTAGCAGATTCCTGGTTCTTTTGAGCTCTGTCTTTAACTTAAGCCAGAGAATATGATTTTGAGGGGAAGATGCACTGTCTGGAGAACTCACTCCAGAACCTGCAAAGAGGACACGACCCGGAAGGGTCTGTTCTGCCTACTAATTTAAATTATAATCTTGAAGTTGGGTGTAACTCCACTTCAGTGACTAATCTAACAAAAAATTTACTGCTCACTGCCCTTTGCAGCATAGGGACCTGGTGGTTTTATGAATAGAATTTGCTTCTGTAAGATAATCAGTTTAAATTTTTATTCAAGTTCTCTAGCAAGAAGTGCTTCTGATTATTAAGTGATGGTAGTGGTCTCTTTAGTGCTGGCCTCACTGCATCCCTTTGAATTGATAGTGGTTGAACTGAGGAGCCAACACTAGTGAGACAACAAGGCAAGGATGGCCTCAGTTCCCATACTAGTAATCTTGGAGCCAGTCTAATGTAAATATTCTTCTTTTTGCCATTTCCTTATTTAATAGGATCTCCACCAAAAAATGGAAATCTTAACAGATCCTTTCCAGAGGGAATATGTGACATAATCCTGAAAAGAAATCTCAATATTGTAGAACCACACTACTGTGACAATTTAAAAGTAGTTCTTGTATCTGCTGCCATTCTGTTCATAGCGCACTGTGATTATAGGATCTTCTCCTGATGTGTTTAGTATTCTGTATTCAGTACGGCATTCTCCATCTGAGTCCATGGGTGTTTGGTTTTGTGTTTTTAACCCTACTGTTTTTTATTTTGCATTTATGGAGTCTGCACTTATGGAGTGGGACTGGCAGGCTTGAGTGACACACGTTTAGGGATAAGAAAAAGAGCACTTGATTGACTCAGGAGAAGAGGCAAGGGAGGGCTTGGAATATTGGTTTGGAGTCCCACAGATCTAAGGTCAAATCGTGACTTTGGTTATTTTTAGTAATGTATCTTGGCAAGGTGCTTAATCTTGCCAGTTAATTGCCTGACTTTATTATGTAAAATGAGAGTAAAATATTGTTTTATTCATTGAGACACTTGAGTGGGAATACCTAGGGCAAATGGTGGGCGATGGCTGCAGCCCATGGCTCTTACATCAGGGTGAGGGAGACAAACAAGATAAAGAATTTAGTTCAGAGACACTGTTACGTGTTGTGGGGAAGGATGAAGGAGAGAAGAGACATACGAAAGGGGAGAGAGGCGTGATGGTGCAATTTGAGGCTGTGCTGAGAAGTTCACCTTTGGGCAAAGCCTTGAAGCAGGTGAGGGAGCACACAGTGTGGACATCTGGGAGAAGAACATTCCAGACAGAGGGACAGAAGGAGCCCAGGCCTTGAGGTGCAGGGGGCCTGCAGTTAGGGGGAGCAGCACGGAAGCCTGAGGCTGGAGCTGAGTTGAGGGAGTAGGACATGAGGGTCAGAGAGGACAGAGGCCGGATCCTGTAGGGTTTGGTGGCCACTGCAAGGCTTTTGACTTTAGCTCTGAGGCCAAGAATGAGTGGAGGACTTTGAGCAGGGCAGGGATTTTTTACCTGTCCTCGTTTTCACATGACTTTAAGGGTCTTGAGGATTTATGGTTGTGTGAAGGGCACCTGGCTTGCGGTAGGTGTCCCATGAGAGGGTTCCCTGTAGAGCTGCTGTTAGGATGAGGATGAAAGCCCACTCTTGTCCACTGAGCACTGACATCTTTGGAAAAGGCACCATCAGTGGACCTGGAGTGGCTAAGGTTGCAAGCGGCTGATCTGGAGAGTGCACTGTACAGGCCTTAACTCTTCCGGGGGCATTTTTCATCACTTGTGGCTACTTCTCTCCCAACTTGGGTGCCCAGCATTCATGGTTCTTCCCTTTGGTCCTGTAACACACCCTGCTTTTGTAGGAAGGTGTGTGATCTGTCGTTTAGACTCTCTTCCTGACTGGAATTAAGTTGTCATGTGCCCACGTATCGACCTTAGAAACTTTCTCATCGTGGTTCATACAGCTATGGGAGCTGTGGGTGGGAGAGTTAAGGGCGGGCAGGATTTCTAGGGCCTGAATTAGTGCCAGTGACCAGTTAGTCCTGGCCCATGTGGCTGGTCTCAGGATCATCAGCCCAGTGACTTGGAGCCTTGGTCAGAGAGAACCAAGTTCTAGCTTGTGGGACTGTGTGAAGCCAGGTGCGCTGTATTGTGTGAATGGGAAGAAAAGGCTTGATTTCACCCCCCACCATCTCTGTCCCTAAAAAGCATCATCTCCACTTGAGGTGTAGGTTTCACATGCTGTATGTCATATGGGTTTATATGACTTAACTGAAGCTTAATAGAGCAGAGTCTGAAACTCATTGTTATTAATGATATTAGTGAGGAACTGGTTCCATTGTAGTAGGAAAACAGAGGCCGTCTGTTTTCCTGATGCCCACGCTATTTCAGCATTATTCTTCATCCTAAAGAAACGCAAGAACCATCACAGAGATGAACAATTATAATCTTTCAGGTGGTGACCTAAACTAAGTCCAAGGTATTTTTACTGTTACTTTTTACTAAGGAGGAAATTCTTACTACATTTAGCATAATATATAAACCTTGTTTCAGAACAATGCTTCCTGGTTGCCCTACGCATTTGGAATTTCATGCTCTTGATGGCACATTATTAGTGAGGACCCATCAAATTTCAAAGAGCAATCTGGTTATAACATTAGAAAGAGTTGTTGAGAGGTTGACTGGAATCTTTATAAAGAAAAACGGAAAGGGTTGAGATTTAAGGATTTTAAACAAGTGAGATTGTCAGATGCTTATGTAAATTCCAGGGAGGGCTGGGCTGCAGGGTCTGTCTCCCTGGCCACCGTGGCTTGGGTTGATAGACTGTCCACACAAAAGCTAATTAGAGGTGGAAACCAAGGTGGTGGCTTAAGGAATGGCTAGGCAGACTCTGTTACGCTCAAATTCAGGACTGGTGGTAAATTGTTGAGGTCATGACTTTGCCAAAATACCAAGATGGCTGATCCCACAAAGCAGGCCACTTGGTCTGCTAACCACAGGATACTTGCTGGAAGCCCAAGGGGAGCCTACAGTCTGAGCACCGGCAGAGCAAGGAGGGGTGGGGCGGGAGAGAAAGGAAAGAGGGCTGAGCCTGTTTCCAGAGCACAATAATCCACTTGCTGATAACATCCAATCCATTGGATTAGCTACTCTCCTGTAAGAGAGGAATGAGTTTGGGTGAAGAAAGGCAAAAAACTACCTCTTCATTGCTCCCTGGAGAGGGCAGAAAAGTCTCTTCTGGGCTGAAGCAGAAAATGGGGAGAGAAAGGAAAGGCCTTTGAGAAATTCTGGGCTGGCATGGGATCATGTCATTCTTTTGCCTTGGTGATTTGGGGCAAAAAGCAAACTTCAGCGTGAGGCAAACACCTGGGGATATTTTAAAATGGAGAGTCTCATTCATTGGGTCTGGGATGGAGGTTCTGCATTTTTAACAAGCTCTCGGGTACTGCTGCTGCTGCTGCTCCTGGTGTGTGGCCATACTTGGAACAGCCAGGTTCTGATCCTTTCTTCTGGGCCATGCTGGACGGGGTCACAACAGCCTTTGCCCTGTATCAGGGTCACATCCTATTTGCAGACTCTCCCTCTGGCTTAATATTTCTAACATGCAGCCATCTCCACACCTCTAGCTCCTCAGTGGGTCTGTGCAGCACTGGACCACTGGGGAGGTTTGTTGCTTGGCTTTTCTCCATCAGGGCTGCATTCCTGCTGAGAATTCTCTCTGAACATTCTGTCCTTTCCCCATGGTCAAGACTTTTTTTTTTTAAGTAACTTAAAAAAGCCCATAGCATATGGCAATCAAGGTTGCTTTAGGACTTAAGGTGAAGATTACATGGTACAGATATGATATGGTCAAGGAGTCAAGGATGCCTGACTACTGCCTCACTTAAGTACCCCTCTTCCCTGGGACCCTCTTAAAGAACAATTGCCAAATAAATAGTAAACAAAGTTCCACTAGATTTTGAACGGCCCGAAGCTCAGTGCCTTCCAAAGCAGAATTCTGGGTTGGAGCATTGCAATTTTGGGTGGTTGAAATGGCCTCCACTCACCCTGAGCCACATCTGTATCTCGGGGTCTTAGCACACTCTGGTCGTCCCTGTGAAGCAAAGACAGGAGGGAGAGGACAGAGAGAGCCTGACACTGAGGAGCCTTCATCTCTGGTACAGTTTGCCAATCCCTGGACCTGGAGGAGAGAAGGGAGAAGCACCGTGTGTGACCTTTGGACCCCAGTGACGATGCCCTAGTAGCAATCAGTGTCCTGGAATCTAACCAGTTGCTATCATGTGCTTTGGAGGAAGAGTGAGGAACTAGATGCAGAGGGTGGTAGGCGCCTCTCCTTCCACACAGGCCATTTCCTACCAGAATGTAACACAAGGATAGCTCTGTGCGCGGCAGCTGCGGATTTCTTGATGGGCCTGTTGCTGCACAGCAGTAGACACTTCAGAGATGTGCAGTGAAGCTGGGATTCCCAAGGGTGAAAAAGCACTCTCTCAGGCCCTCGCCTGAGCAGCAGAAGCAGCAGTGTGCATCACTGTCTTCAGTGTGACAGCTCAGGAGAAAACAGGATCCTAATTTAGCAGAAACAGCTGTCACATAAAACACTTTAACTATGACAAAGTGAAACTGTGAATTAGTCATTTAAGCATTTACTCTAGAGAATATCCAGACAGAGGTGCTAATGTACAGAAGAAGACATGCTCCTTCCTTGCTGTCACTGGACCACCTCTGCTTGTGGTTTTATGGTCTTCCTTCAGTTCCCAGCCAGGGCTGTGCTGCAACACCTGGGACGTGAATCTTGGCTCTGGGTTTGGGAGATGACCACTGGGTTATTGGAGGTAACTCCCTGAAGGTGGCCTTAGGGACATCACTAGATGTGGACTATGGAGCCTTGGCCCGACATCCAGAATCTTCATCCAGCCCCGTGAGTTCATGGCAGGCACATGGGGCCTTGTTGAATATTTGTCAGTCTTTAGTTAGCCCTTTTGGTAGAGGATAAGGTTAATGTGTCTGGTGTTGGATGCCCGTTGGCATCAGTGAAGCCAGCTGGGTTTGCAGGGGAAAAGTAACTGCCCGAAAGTTCGTGTTCCTCAGCTGACCACTCTGCGAGTGGTCATCGAGGTGGCTGCTGAGAGGTGCGCAGCTCCATCCCACCACTTAGAAGCAGCTCAGAGCTCAGCCCCAAATGTCTCCAAATCTCACCAAATGTCTCCAAATCTCACCAAATGTCTCCTGGGGGGTCAGGGTCGCCCGTGACTGAGAACGTCCCACTTAGGCGAAGGTCACTGTGTTCTGGGATGAGCCCTTGGAGACAAGAACCCCGAGTCGCCTGCGTTTCACTCACCTCAGAGCCAAGAGCTGACGGCTCTGCACCTCTGGGAGTGGATAGGTTGTCAGACTGCTGTTCTCTCGTGTCTCCCTGGGCCTCTGCTGTGTGCGTCGCTGTTGGTAGACAGCCTGTCCTCGCAACGCCACTGATCTGCTCTGGGGATCCACTGGGGGCCTCCAGTTCTGAGGAGCCTCCATGGTCTGCCCTCCTCTACCTGTCCAAACCCATTTCCCACCATTGCCTGACACACATTTTCTGTTTCAGGTAGTTTTTTTTTTTTTCCCTCCCCATATTCCAGTTGACTTTCTTGAGAGAATTATGTACAAAAGATAAGGACGCACAGGAAGTGTCTTAAGTTGGAAATGTGCAACTTCAGATTCATTGAGAACTCCAGATTGAGGCATGCTGGGATGTGTATTGCATCCGTGGTTGGAGAAGATGGATTAAATGGAAACGAAACGGGAGAGTTGTGTTTCAAGCCTGACAGCAGGTACTAAGGGTCACTATACTCTTGGAGTTGTGCTTGGATCATTCTTCAAGAGGCTACTGCTATCTGTTTGTCACATGCATTCAGGGGAGGATAAAGGTGTATAATACTGGCAGTTGGTTGGGTGCTGAGGGAGGCGCATGGAGGCAGATGGCCTCGGCATCCTAGGTGTTGTCTTCTTGAGTTGCAGGGCCTGTGTGGTCTGACCAGCTCCCCTCTGGGGAAGGTCTCTTCCCCAAGCCACTCTGAGTTGAATTCTACTGGTACCTGAGCCTCCTGTGCCCCAAGAGCAGGAAGTCGGGTCATCGCATTGATCGTACAGGAGAGCTTACTCCATCATCTGCCTTACATTGCTGTGTCTTCATTAGTTTACTCCGATTTCTAAGTATTTGGCCTTCTTCTTCTGTTTAAATCCTACCATCTCCAGCAGGCTTTTGCAGTTCACCCAGCCCCTGCACCACTGTGCTTCCAATCTGGGCTTACCTGTTTCCAAAGCTGAGCTGTAGTTTACAAACTGCTTGAAGTGAGGGATTTTTTTTTTCCCTTTTCTCTGTGTTTCCTTTATAACAACTAGCTTGGTACTTGATAGATATTTTAGTCTTGATCTTGTGGCTCGTGGGGACATCTAACAAGAGTGCTATACTTGACCTGGAATCCAGAGATCGCGGCAGCTAGGTTTGGAGCCCGTAGCTCCAAAGCGACAATTGCTGGTTAACAGCTTGGCCCTTAAACAGTTTGAGAATACACCTGTGAGAGAAACACCTGGCTCTAAGCAGTGTGGTGTCTCCACAACTCTGAGCATTAACTGTTAAAGTATAACCCTGAGTAAATACACAAACTGGCTTGCTTGATGGGGAATGTTAGATATAAGCAAATTACATTGTGGAGGAGATGTTAAAGTAAATGTTTGGTTTTGCAGGGAATCATTTACATTGATCTGGACAGGTGGTCTCTTGCCCACTCTTCAGTGAGGCTGGTCCGTGTTGTCTTTTCCCGGCTCACACCTCTAGCCTCTTTGGCAAAAGCTGTGTGTGCAGTTTCCCCTTTGTTGAGGACTGAGTATCGGTTGCCTGCTGCTGACTCTGCCTTGCCAATCCCAGGTTGTACTGTCTCCAGTTTCACATTTCTTTCGCTGCTCCATCTCAGCTTCACTTCAATCTCAGTTTCACCAGGGTCTGTGGTCTACTGCCCTGGTTTCTTTGTTGGCATCACGTCCTTTGGCGCCTGCAGCTTCTTCATGAGCTGTCAGGGCTTTGCCTCTAGACCTGGCAAGGCTTGGGACTTGTATTGCAGGTTTGCTCTCCCTCCTCGACCACTGACTTCTGTCCTCTGATGATGCCTTATTTGGAACCTAAAACTTTCTGCCTGCTAGGTCTACATATACATCATGTTTATTGCCTGGAAAATAAGTCCTACATTCTGCTGCTATAAAGTGATGAATGATTTTTAACAAACATCAAAACTTACATGTTGACATGTTACCAGTTTTATTGTTGAGCGAGGCCATTTTAGGACTAACTACAGTGCTATTGCTTGAGAAATTTTGGAACTCCTAATTGTGTTCAAGCTATTGTATAATTTACACGTCGACCAAACACATTTCATTGGTACAATTAAATAAGTTTTTATTGAGCACTTTTGACATGCTAGGTAGTGCACTAGGTCTGGGAGTCAAAAGAATAAGGTTAATTAAGGCTGCTTTCGTGGCGCCTACAGTCTAGCTGATATGTGTGTGGGCAACCTGAGGACCAGCCAGGATGCACTGGCACGTGATGAAGGAGGCAAGAAGGATTTGAGAGGTTCACCTGTGGGGAATGGGTGTGGGAGGAAAGTCACAAGGCTTACGTCATGAAGGATGGCAAGGATTTCAAGAGGATAAGATATTGGAGGGATGGGACATTCCAGGAAAAGGGAACCATATGAATTTCTTTGAATTGTCTATTGATAGGTTGTTTATATTTTGTTGCTGATTTATGGCAGCTTCAAGAGTAAGATATTAAACCTTTCTTTGTACATTTGTGAATGTTTCTTATCTGTCATTTGCTTTTAAATTTGTTTATGGAGAGTTTTTCAAGAGAATGTTGTCAAATCTGTCAGTCTTTTTCCTTTATGGATTTTGAATTTTATGTCCTGTGTTCTGTTCCTACTTATTACACTATCATTTCTCCCCCAACCCCCTGCCTTTAATTCCATTTTGAGCTTCCATATGTCAAAGGCATTCATTCATGACATCGATGTTTTAGGAAATAGAATATCATCCTTTTGGAAAACCTGAAAGTTGTGGTCCAGCTAAGCATTTGACCAAACTCTTCCAGGAACCCCATGATTTCCATGGCACCTTTATAACCCCTTTATAGCTCTTTGAGCAGACAGGGTGTCTTTTCATTAAAAACTGACTCTTGGCCAAAGTCATGGGCTTCAAACACATCCTGATTTACTGAGGTACAATAGGACAGTGCCCAGAGGCAGCAGCTCTACCTCTATAATCTCCCTTCCCCTTTAAGCTGTGTGACCTTGGGTTTGTCATTTAACATTTCTAGTCTCCTCTGTTCACTTTTCAAATGCAAGACTCAGTCATCCCTTTTAATGCCTTTCCCATCACTGTTTCTTGGTTCCATGATTGCATGATTCTTCTGAATTTCAGCTTAGGGCAATGTCTCTGCTACTGCTGGTTCTTGTCTGTCGTTTACCTCTTCTAATCTTTTCTTTCCATCTTTTGAGCCTCTTATTTGAAATCCCTTCAAGGCAGGCAGTTATTCATTTGGATTCTTCTCTTTGTTTCCCCAGGCCCTTAGATGTGTCTGCCTCATTTCCTGGACTTTGTCTTTGCAGCTGAAATTAGAAACCTGCAGATGCTAGAATCTTATGAAGTAACAGGCCCGAAATAGCCCAAGTCTGTTGGCAGAGGGTTTGGCTATAATTCCAATGAGAGCTCTGGATGGGGCTGACCTGACCAGGTCCTCTATTTCTCCTAGACTTTTGAGGACGGCCTCAGTACATCATAATCCCTTTGGCCAAACCCTAGACTTTTCTAGTCCCATTTCCCCCTTTTTTTCCTTTTAGTGTGTTAGGATTAAAAGTTTTGGGAAATTTTCAGTACAAACCTGTATTTAAATGGGAGTTTAAATCTACAGAAGCTACATGCAAGCACTGAAGAGAAGTTGGGGTCAGGGTCACCAAGCTGTAGATGACAGGGTGTGGTGATAAGTCAAGTCGCCCTGGGGCATGCGGCCCATTTGATAAATGGCTGCCTGTGTACCCTGAGAGCCTCCTGCAGAGGAGAGAAGCAGCCTGGAGCAATGGGAAGAAGGCAAAATAGTACCCAGATTTGGGCTGAAGTTTGGGAGCTCCCAGTTGCTTTTTTGTTTAAGGTGTAGCCCTTGACTTCTGAGTCTACCCACTTCAGGGGACGCCTGTAAGGTTTGTGTATGTTGAATATTATGAAGCGCCACCTATAAATGGTAGTGGTAGCTTTTTAGTACTTGTGGTGGTGATCGAATTACCAAGAATACATGGATGGGTGTGAAGATAAGTTGAGTATGAGTAAAATGTGTAAATGCCCTGGGAGACTTAACAGATAAAATGCTAAAGAATTTGAGAGGCTAGAGCTCCTATCAACCTGGGTGTAAGAGGGGGATTCACATATATTTGAATTTATATAATTTGGATTTATATAACTAAATACTCATTGACTAATCAAAGCTACCAAAAGATGTGCTGCGGAATATTTAATAATTCCTTTATAAATCTTCAGTGCGTTTGAATCATAGGAGAGGACTTTGTCCAGCTTCCTTTGACCAGGTGGAGAGTGGCTGCAATGCACCCAGCAGGCACAGATGGAGCCCTTACTGAGAGGACTCCGTTACCCTGACAGCATAGGGATACCTAAGCACACAGCTACTGATACGCGGTTTGAATGCACTTCCGCATAGAAACATGGCTGCTCTATTTTGGGTGCATAGGCTGTGTGAGCTGTCCTAGGAACCTGTCACTTTCAGGATGGTTTCTATGGAAAAAGTGAATTCTGAGTTCCAGACTTAGAACTTAGAACACAGCTTGTTTGAATATTGATACAGGGAACCCTTACTTAATGCTGCAGGAGGATGCGGGACCGTGTCATAGGGGAAGTGGTGATACAGAGAGGTTCTTGCTGAATGGATCCAAGAGGTAGTAGCTCCCCCATGTTGCGCTGTAACACACGTCAGGTCAGTTATAGGAAGACTACAGTATGTAAGATGCTAGAGAGCTACTTTGCTTTGATTTTAAACACTATATTTTGAAATCTTGGTTTAAAAAAATCACCAAGAAGGATAAACAAGGAAAGGGCAGCAACAGTAGCAGGAACAGCAACCCCCTCATGGTGGGGATGGAGGGGTGGTGACGTCCTGGTTTCCCGTACATGCTGACTACAGGGAGTATAACGTTGGTTGTTGGATTCTAGATGGATGTGGAGAAAAACCCAATGAGAGATGTTAGTTAACATCCCATGGCTGTTGTTTCCTGGAATCCCTGTGTCTAGGGTTGCTATAGTAGAACACCATAGACAGTGGGGCTTTTAAACAACAGAAATCTATTTCTCATTGTTGTGGAGGCTGGTGAGTCCATGATCAAGCGACTGGCAGATTCCATGTCTGGCCAGGGGTGCTTCCTGGGTCATGGATAGCCCTCTTCTCTCTGTGTCCTCAGATGGTGAAAGGGGAGACTCTGGTTTCTTCAGTCCCTTATAAGGGCACTAATCCTATTCATGGGAGCTCCACCCCCCATGACCTAATCACCTGTGAAAGGCCCCACCTCCAAACACCAGCACATTGGGAATTAGGTTTCAACATAGGAATTTCGGAGAGACATGACCATTTGGTTGATAGCACCCTGTCAGGAGCAATCGTTTCGTTCTCATGGGCAGACCTGAAGTCGGTCTTGCACGAACATCTTTTGTTAGTCTCCTTCAGAGGAGAAACTTTGGTTTGCTTTTTGTATTTCCAACACTTGAAGAAGGGTTCCTATAACATGAGCTTTTGGTAAACTCTACAAAATGATACTTCAAAAGGAAACTGATAACACCTTCTGGAAGATTATTTTTGTCAGGTGTAATGGACAGGAATAATAAAGATTAGTCAGGAATAATGGACATTTTAGAGAGATTTTTTTTCCTCCCAAATGATATTACCAAGACTGGGAGCAATAGAAATCAGTCAACAAGAATCTGTTGGGCACTAACATGCCTTCTTCTGGACTGAGACTTGTGGAAGAACCAAAGATGTATAATACACGACCCTTTTTCAAAAGAAGTTTATAATGTAGATAAGATAGATATGCAAAACAATGACTGGAAAAGACAGTATGAAATGAATTGCTTTGCTACAAATCATTTTTGGAAGATGGGGAGTATAAATTATATATACATGAATGCATACATTTTAAATGGCAGTGTACTCAAATGCATAATCCAGACAGTTCGAGAATTTTAGTAATTTCTGAAATACAGGCTCAAGCTGGTCCTTGAAGGGAGGCAAGACCAAAGGGTTATGCAAGAGGATATGTAAAAATGTAGATTAAAAAAATTCACTGTTCTATTTTATTCCAAATGAGCTCTAACCTGGAGTTACACAGAAAGGAGAACAATTTTTGTTGTAAAGATTTCCAAGTCACCTGAAAAATATTTCACCTCTGTGGTTTCAGCAGTGTGACCGCCTGCGTTTAAGCTGTGTCCATGGAGGTGATAAGCAGATGCCACATCACTTTTCTGATGTGTGTGGGAGCTGCTTGTAACATAGCTGCCAAGTAAAGTTTTCCGAGGCTCAGTTCTGATCTCATCTGTATCTGGTTGAGAAACTTGCATGAAGTCCTCCATCCCTGGAATGGCGTTCAGGGTCCTCCATGGTCCCCTGTGGTCCTGACTTTCCAGCTTTTTCCTTCTTCCTTCCTCTGCCCACCAAACCCCCAGCCAGCCTCACCCGCACAGCCTGCTGTGTGTCCTCCGTGTGGGTCTCTCCCTCGTAGTCCCTGTCTCTGCATGTTCAAATCTTGCATGTCCTTCAAAGCTTTGCTCAAATGTCACTGCTTCCATAAAGCCTTCTTACCTTTCCAGCTAAGAGAATCCCTGCCACCCCTGAGCTTGGTGGCATCCAGCCCGCACTGCTTTTGAGCCCTTGGTACTTCCTCCTTGGTATTGATGGTTCATGAGGAAGTTTTTCTCCTCCCCCTGCAGAGAGGACAGAGGGCCCAGGCCCTTCTCACCTTGTTTTTCTGCACCGGACATCAGCTGTGTTTTCCACACAAGAGGCCTCAGCTCCTGAGAAAGGGCACCTCGGGAGTCAGTACTGGTGGCCTCCAGTTACTACCCAGTTTGATGGTTTGGTTCTTCATTCCTACCTGGTAAACATAGGGACTTCTTTGTGGCTACTCTTACATGTACATTTGGTGGCTTTTGCTGATATGTACATAGGTGGTGGACACATACAGACAAGCATAATAATCTTTTAACATTCTGCTTGATAGCTTGGTCTCTAAGATGTTTTTTATCCAAGGGAGTTTCCCAGAGAAGCTGCATGGTGTCCACAGCAGTCGTTTGCAAACATCAGAATCCTCCCAAGCTGTAGTCTGGGGGAGCCCTCAGGATGCGGGCAGAAAGCTGAATGCTAGGGTGTGTCCCTGGCCACAAGGCCGTATGTTGTTGGGTAGGGTCGATGTCTGGTTGCTGTGTTGTTCACAGCTGTCAGACACACACAGGTGCCAGATGCGCTGTTCCTGTGGCTCTCTTCACAATCTGCTGTAGAGGGCCACTGCCCCCGTCAGTGGTTTGGGGATACTGGTAGAGTGATCTTCTGTTCGGTTGTCTGTTGCTGTGTATAAACCACCCCAGTGTTTCCTGGCATAAAAACAACAGTCTGTTTTCATCTCATGTTTCTGTGTGCTCCCTTGGTCAGCTTGTCTGCTCCCATGGTTTCAGCCTCCACTGTAAGTGTAAGGCTTCTAGGCTCATTTCTTAAGCCTTTGCTCCCTCTCTGAGCTCTAGACATAAATGTCCAATTGACTGCTGGCATAGCTGGCGAGATTCCCCCAACCTTGGCATTTCCATAAGGCAGCTCTTTATCTTTCCAAAGGTGAAAACTATATAATCGGTCATTGTCTCCAGTGCTTGCATAGTATGTGGTATATACATACATAGTAAATTGAGTAATACTGGATGAGTCAGTAAGTGTGTAGGCCCACCAATAGCGTGGATAAATAATGGTGTACACACACACACACACACACACACACATGTGCAGAGTGGAACACTGAAAGGAGTGAACCAGGTCTACTTCTATCAACAAGGGTAAATATCAGTGGTGAGTGGAAAAAAAAATAAAATTGTGGAGTCTATAGTACACGCTGCCCCTTATCTAACGTGTAGAGCCAAAAACTACTGCACATTTTTGGATATGAATGTGTACTTATGTGGTCCCGGTATACCAACAGGAATGTGAGGGAACTGCTCTCCTATCGAGGTACTGGTTCTCTTTCCAGGGTCAGAGGGAGGGCAATTGCAGGGGAAGGAACCCTCAACAGTAACGTTAATTACATTTGTTTTAAGAAATCTAAGGTGAGTAGGAATAGGCTATAAAATGTTAACTATGTCTTGGAGATAATAGATGTCTGCTCTAACTCCTTTGTACTTAAAAAAAAAAATCTGCAATACACTAATTTTTTTAAAAAGACTGACATACCAGCGGTCAGTAGAAATAAATGTCGCGAGCCTCACTGAGGAGTTAAGTAGGGACTTGATGCGGATCTCACTTCTGTGCCAGAGGTTAGAACCCAGATGACATGGCTCTTGCCCAGCTGACCCTTCGCTCCCTCATATTATCACATTATAGTCAGACCTGGAATGTTTTGTAAATGTAATTGATCATTTTCCAGCCATATTGATACTGACTGCCTGTTACCCATGTTAGTTGAGCTCTGTGCTGGGCATGGGATAGCCAGGGAATATTTAGGGCCTGGCTTATTATGCCCCTGTTCTAACACCTCTTTAAGAAGAATCTGTTGGCATCCATATGATACCATTGGGTCTCACAGATTGTTTAAATGATACCCACAACCAAGACACTATGTATGATCCCACAGGGCCGAGGAGAGATGGCCCAGCATTGGGAAGTGCTGGTCCACTTAACTTGGTGCTTCTGAGGACTAGGAACCACGTCTTAATTGTCCACGCATCTGTCCTGGCACCTGCCACCTTGGTGTTGAAATATTTATTTGAATAAATGGATCTGAGAATGTTTTATTCATGTGGCATTGTTAATCAGGATGGGGAATGAGACCTTCTCCCTGTATGCTAAGAGTAAAATATGATTTATTAGGCTCAAAAAGGTAATAACAGAGCCTGGAAAGAACGCTTCCACCTGGAGGGAGTTTCCTGGGAGCAGCTGTGGAGGTTCGTTCGTGGGAGCTCTTGCAGTTCCGATCTGAGACCCATGTGCTCGGGCTGATGCCTGGCTGTTTTCCTAAGCTTCTCCAGGGCTGGTGGCTGCAGCCGCTTTCCTTGCACCGTTAGGCAGGCAGGCTCGACTCACAGGGCCCCTCTTCTTCCCCACCTACACTCTGATGTGAAGCATTTCATTGTCAGCTCAAAAACAGCATCCCAAAGACTTGTGGCAAGTAAAAAGGACCACATTCCCACAGAAAGGTGCCGAAGCGTTTCTGGAGACATTGCAGTTTATGGGGGGAGGGGGATGGATGAGACAGTTGTGTTTGCTCTCCCCTCCTCTGTCATGTCTGCTGTGTTAACTGTTACAGTGATCAAAGCTGAAATAGGGTTACCGCTTTGCAGAAACAAACTTAAAGCAAGACAGACTTCTACTCCATTGTGAGTTGTTGCCCTTCCCTGCGGGCGATCGCTCTGTCATAAACAGATCTTTGTGCACTTTTATGGCTGATTGAATCACTGTGTCACTTGAAGCATCAACTAGTTTGATTATCTCAATTTCAAGAAGGCAATGAGAAATGAATGGCTGGTGTCCTCAGAAAAAATAACTACATAAAAATATTCATTGCTTAGTTTGGGAGTGGAGATGGGTCTGGTTATTAGCCAATCATTACTCCAGGTGTTACAGATTTAGATGAGAGTTTATGATGTTCTAAAGAATACGATGCGTGAATGCCTTTCCTGTTAAGCTGTTGGTTTCCTAATTAAACTAACATGCCAGGCCATTTATATGTTGCAGAAACTACTGCTGAGCGCTCATTGGGAGTTACCTAGACAGAGTAAGCAGGCAGGGCCGGGAGAACTGATGTTGTTCATGACATGCGGAGGGTAACTTGGGCATCCATGGTTCTGAACTGGGAGGTGGGTGACAGGGACCTGAAAGCCCCGCCTTGGAGTTGGAAGACCTGGGTTCCAGTCCTGACTCTGCAGTTTCATAGGAAAAGTGGGCAAAGTCACTTAAACTTGCTCTGGCCTCCCCGCTCCTCTGCCCCTTTATTTTGCCAGAAATGGAATAAAACTTACTTCTCAGAGGAGTTGTGAGATTCAAACCAGAGTTTTTAAGTCCTCCAAACTATAAACCAGCTCTGATGTTGTTAGCGTCGGAGCAAGCCTCAGGATGGTCTGGCAATACAGCTGACGCTTGAACAGCACAGGTTTGCACAGTGCGGTGCACTTATCTGCGGGTGTTTTTCAGTAGTAAATACCACTGTGCTACACGATCGTGGTTGGGTGAATCTGACGATGCTGATACGGGGGCCAACTGTAAATTATATGCAGATTTTTGTCTGTGCCGAGGGTTGGCACCCCTAACCCTCGTGCTGTTCAAGGGTCAGCTGTGTAGATTTGGTCACAAGTTCCCAGAAGGTAGGAGCATTAAGACGGGACGTCACCCTCAGGGCAAAGAACTGCTCTGTGGGTGATGAGTTCCCCAGCCCTGAGGGTGTATAAGCCGAAACTGGGTCACCGTCTTCCTGCCAGAGATTCAGAAGAAGGGATTTGGAAACCAAGTAGGCAGTTCCTTTCCAAGGTCCTCTCCCTCTTGGATAATGGGGTTTAGATTCCCTGTGAGCACATTTCTCTATCTGCCAACCGACTGTGAGGCATAGAAAACATAATGGGTCTGGAGAGAATAATAGAAATGGTTAAAGCAGAGTTTGGTTTTAAAAACTGACTATAACCCAGGAAGAGAAATCCAAGGACAATTATTCCACTCTGTCAGAATTGACACTTGATGCATCCTGGATAAAGGATTAAAAAGAACACAGATCTTCTGGGGTTTTTTCCCCCTCATTTTACAGATGAGAAAATTTGAGGTTTAAGTTGCGGGTATATGCTGCTAAATGCTGGCTGACATGTGCCAGGCATTGTCCTAAAAACGCTCCGTGGAATTCGCCCACCTGCCCTGTGGGAGGGACTCGATCACAGACTGATGTCCAGGGAGGCTGTGTAACAGGCCCAAGTCACACAGCTTCTCAGTGGCAGGCAGTCTGGCTCCAGAGTTTGTTTTACCATGACACTTCCATGGCAGTTGTTCTGGGAAATGACAGTCATATTCTGTAATTTGCTTTTAATTATAAATCTGGACTGGAGCGGTGTGCCTGAGGATAAATGATTTGCAGATCCCTGATCTTGGGGAGAGGGGTGTTGACTCTCACTAGGGCAGTTACCTCCCTTCACTCCCAGCGGTATGTGGCCTTTGGGGCCAGCCTTGTGAATGAGCTCACATATTTGCAGAATGCCTGGCCAGATGTAGGAAGGCCCTCTGAGGCTGTGAATTCAAGTGAAGTGAACATCACAACACAAGGAATGGATTGTCTGCTTTGTTTTTGCTCTGATGTCCCATGTCACATGCAACATGCTTGCCCAAACTGGCTGCTTCCTCAAATCTGAAAGTCCCTCTATTGTATTGGGGTGATGGCTTCAAGTTCTCGGCTAAAATCAAATGAATCTCAGTGACTAATGGTCTCAGCTCTTAAAAGTCACAGAAGTTGGGGAGGGAATTTGTGAGAGAAATTTAAGTCTTAATCTTACAGTTAATATTAGGCCAGACATGCCCTTGGGGTAGAAAGGATGGAGGCTCAGAATAAGTTGTATGTGATGTTAGCATATTTTACCTATCTGTTCAGTCTTTGCTTTAAGCATAGAAAAGAGTGAGGCCCTTGATCTGAATTGGTTTGAGGTGTCAAAATGCATTTTAAATACAGGTAGTCCCTAATAACATTAATAGATTAAAACATTTCTTTGATCAGAGTTTTAGGATGCGGTTTCCCACTAGAAATATTTTTGCGGGTGACTGTGTTTTAGGTCAGTCTATTTGGTCCACAATACACTTGGGCTATAATATTCTCAGTATGCGACTGAGTGAGGGCTGAGGCCTGGGGTCTGCTAACCATGGGGTTTAGGGGGTGGTTCATGGTTTAGGGGTGACTGTGATGTCTGGCATTCATTTTTGTCTACCTCCTATTATATTTGACTTTCTTTTCAAACCTCCTCCGTCCCTTGGTGCATTCATGGGCCCTGACCCCCATCACACCTCAGGTTGCCTTGACCATAGTGAAAACATGTTTCTTCTGAGTAGCTGCCCCCAACTGTTTTCCTCCAAATGGCAGTGAATTGATATAAGGGTGTGAATCACCAACATACCATGTTCCTCTTAGAAGTGTATCTGCATTTTCAGGAAATACTTTTAAACCAAATGAACCACTTTTTGGTAGAATTCCTAAACTAATAATTTGGCTATTTCAATTCTATAACCAAGAATTTGGAAAATGCAAATAGGAACTAAGAGGGCAAAAAGCGCCACTGGACTAGCCTTCAACCCTCCTCTCTTCCACAGTTGCTTCTTTGTGTACAGTTGTGAATTTCTAGATTCCAGATTTTATTTTCTAACAAAACTGACACAACAGAGGGAAAGATAGAGACAGTTGCAGGTATGAATCATAATACTAAATTATGCACCGAAAAAAAATTGCCCAGAAATAAGACTTTTTCCTCTGTATGTGCCTTTATGTCCCAGGACATCTGATTTGTGTACTTTGATGAAAAAAACAAAACAAAACAAAAACAAAAACCCTAAGCCAGCCCGAGAGCATGTAGCTCTTTGTTTTGGAGAGAGCTGTTTTATTTTGTTACAGTGCAGGGATTGTACACCTTCACAGTGAGGCTGTTTTTCTCTCATGTTTTCCCCCCTTTTCCCAGCACCTGTACAGTAACTGGTGGATGAATCACCTGTGTGTAGAGTGTGAGTTAGGCAGCAGCTTCCTGAGCCATCAGCTGGCTTTTGTTAGCTGTTAGTGAGGTATTTAAAAATAGCACATGTTTGTTTTCCTAAGAGTTGAGGATCATGCCATTTGGAAGAAGGGGCTGGAGGGTCCCCAGGCTCTGGGAATAGGTCCTCTTCACCCTGCACTGCCAGCCACTCACCTGGTGAGTTTGGGTTGGGATAATTTATCCCGGGGGCTGCTGGCCCAATGGAGGGAACCACCGAAGAGGGTGACTTAAATGCAGGCTTTGTTGACCTGTTGAAAGGTGAAGTAGGAGGAAGAGAATGCTGGCAGAGCCACTCGAGAATGCGGAGTGATGCTTCCTTGGACAGCATGTTTGGGCCTCAGGTGACTCATAACTTTCTTCCATTTCGATAGCTCCTGGTGGCATGAAAATACTCTTCTTAGCTCCCACATCCTGATTATTTTTAGGCTTAATGATCAAATTCAGTGTTTTAAAGAATCACCGTCCTTAAAAGGATGGGCAGACAAGTGACTCATGACCAAAGACCCTTCAGGTACCCTTCTCCCTTCTGCAGGGACACCTCATCACACTGACCTGGAGGGCTTTGCCCCCATCCTGTTGTGAAGTGTTCTTCACAGGGGAGCTTGGTTCATCTTAGTATTTTGCACACTGCTTTGTACACGGCAAATGTTCCAGAAATGGTGGTGTTCAGCCCAACTCCAGTGAGGATTTTGATGACATAACGTTTTTCCAGTTTGTCCTTCTTCCTGTTGTCTTATTCTAACACCTACTACGTCAGGAGGCTTTCATTGAGGGTGGATGGCCTGTAAACGGCATGACTCTTGGGGCATGACAAGTCACCATTGGCTTTCCCCATGTAATTTACGAAAATGTCCACTTTGGGGCAACATGGGCATTGAGAACCTGGACAGGACAGGCGACGACATGGGTGTGGGGGTTAGGGGAGGCCCTCTGGCAGGCTTGCTTGGGTGAAGGCAGATGCTTTGTTGGGCTACCTGAGAGGTGAGGGGGTTACATCCTCCCTGCTCCTCGCACATTTCCTCCTTGAGCGGAGGTGCCGAGCCTGTGAGGAAGGGCAGTGTCTTGGACCTTTGGGGCCTCTGTAACAGGATACCATAGCGTGGGCAGCTTAAACCACACATAATTGTTTCTTACAGTTCTGGAGGCTGGGAAGTCCAAGATCTAGGCAGCAGTAGATGCCAGTGTCTAGTGAGGGGCTGCTTCCTGCCTGACAGTCTTCTTGCTGTGGCCTCACATGGTGGAGGGGCCGGCAGCTCTCTGGGGTCTTTTATAAGAGCGCTAATCCCAGTCATGAGGGCTGTACTCTCACGACCTGATCATCTCCCCAGGCCCCACCTCCAAATGCCAGATACCACTGGTGCTAGGACTTAACATGAATTTGGTGGGGGGGGATACAAACATTCAGCCTATAGTAGGCAGTTAACTGTGGGAAGTTAACCTGGTTGACCCTGTCACTGATACCAAACCACTCTAGTGTCAGACTGGTCCCAGGGGCTCGCTGAGACACTGCATGGTGCCGCCTGCCCTAGTGGAGACTCACATGGACAGAACAAGGGCAGGCGTGCCTTTGAAGACACCCAGCCGGACCACTGCCCAGGGGAGAAGTAGCAAAGCCTCAGACAGCCTGCTTCCATCAGTACGGAGGCTCACGTCTGTCCCGCGCCTTCTCTGAGTACCAGCTCCCTTGAAGTCTGGCTTCTCCAGAGACCTGGGAGGGTGGGGAATGGCTGTACAGAAGAGGTGGCACCCATTTGAGCATCCATTTGTGGTCTCCAGTGCCAGTGAGGCTAGCGGGTGTTAAAAGTGAGGGAGATTTCTCTATCCCAGAGCTTCAGAGAGGGCCACACCCAGAGGGAAGGACAGGAGGGCTTCTGTCAGGCAGAGCTTCTAGCTTCTAAGTGGAGGGAAAAAGGACAGTGATTGGTCCAAGGGGAGCCACAGGTGGACTCTGTAACCCACACCTTCTCGTACCTGAGGAGTGTGTGGCAGTATTCTGTGGAAGAAAAGAAGCCATGGGCTGGGCTAAGTACAGCGCCTTTTCCTAGAATGTGAATTTTAATGTAAGATTTTGGGGAAATCTGAAATCACATAGGCACAAATGTGGAAAGGTGGCATGACAGAATGAAAAATTCTCTGACTTCTTCAGTAAACTTTATACTGAAGTAAAACACATTCAAAAATGTGTAAATCGTAAGTGTGCACTTTGATTCTGGGCCCATCTCTGTGACCAGCCCACGATCAAGACACAACTTGCCAGCACTGGAAGTTTCCTTTGTGTAACCAGTTGCAAATGGTAATTTGCATGAATAATTGTATCCTGAATTATCATTGTTTACCTTTGCCCTTTTTTTTTTTGAAGTTGACGTAAATAGAATAATTTAGTATGTATTTGTATATCTGAATTCTTTCTTTCAACACTGTTTCGATTTATCCTTGTATGTCCTGTAGTTTCTTCATTACCACTGCTGTGTGCTGCTGCGGCGTAAATATGCTGGAATTTATTCGTCCGTTGTAATATTGATGGGTATTTGGGGTGTTTCCAATACCTGGCAATTAAAAAAGTGCTGCAGGGAATAGGCTTGTACCTGTCTTTTGGTAAACATGTGTGTGCATTTCGGTTGGGTGCATACTTAGGAGCAAAACTGTTGTGTTCATCAGTAGATAGTGCCAAATAGTTTTGCAAAGTGGTTGTTTGAACCGTGTTTGACAAAGCAGATTTCTCCACATTCTTGTCAATGCTTGTTTTTGTCTTTGTTTTAGCTATTCTGCTGAATGTATATACTGGTGTTCTATAGTAGTATCTTGTGTTTTTAATTTGCATTTCCCTGATGACTAAAGTTGAGTGTTCTTTCCAATTTTCACGTGCTATAAAGGTGAAATATGTCCATCAGAGCTCTAATGGGTGAACAATATGCATGTACCATCTCCTGCCATTAGGGCACTTACGGAAAAATAATCGCCTTAAAACCCACCAAAATAAGCTTTCACACTCCTGTCAGTACGGAGTCATAACTGAGTGGCGTATGATGATGTGCTCAGCATGATGCAGAAGGACCTAGAGGGAAGTCTGCTTCTGAAGATGTTCGGGGATCTGAAACTTACTTGTCAGAAGGTAGCAAGTGCTCATCAGTGGGGTTCACCCATAACACCTCCTCCAGTAGGATGTGCAGTTCAACAGGAATCAGATACTTGAGTTTGGAAACCCTGGTAAGGCTTGACTTGACCTTGAGGAGATGGATTGGCTAATGTTAAAGGGAGTCCTTCCGCTTTGCCTGGGACTCCATCACCGGCCAAGTTTCTATGTTATCTTGGCCCCTTGGCTGCCCGTCTCCCCGCTCGTCCAGGCCACGCTGCCCTGTGTCTTACTCTTCCTGTCTGGTCCTGGGCGTGTGGCTGTCATGGAAATTTCTGATTCAGCGTCTGTTGATTAGAGGCCAGCAGATACTATTTTGGGATGTAGGGACCAGCAAGTAGCTGTAAGAGGAAACTTACCGGTAGGAACATTGAGCCTTAGGGTGAAGAAAGTGCCTTGTTTTGGGTCACAGAGCAGGTGAGAAGCAGAGAGGGCCCTTGACTCCCGTTGAAACGCTTTTTCCCTTTGTGCCTTTGTTTCCCAAAGTATATGTCAGGGAACGGGAATCTTCAGAAGTTGTGTTCCTTTAAAATAAATAAATAAAACTCTGATTCTGAAATTCTGATTCAACAGGATTTTAATTGCAGGACTTATCAGAACCTTTAATGTGCAAATGAGCGTTATGAACCTGAAGAAATAAATGCTCACGCATCAGTCCTGAGTGTGTTTGACCACCGGACCTTTACTTTGCTTTCCTGTCTTGATCACCTGTTAGTACCTCATAGTAGGTATGAGGCAAGTAGCTGGACCCAGGGCCAGTTTGAGTTTACAGGCTCATTTCTTTTAGAAAAAGATTTCTTAGTAAATGCAGCAGAGTAGCAAGCATCTCTGGTCCTAGCTATGGTGTGTTCTACACACCTGAACGTGTAGGCTAGTGGTTCCCAGACTGTCTGGGTTTCATGAACTAGTGAAAGCAAAACAGGACAAAAAAATAATAACAGGAATGCCAGTCACTGGCATAGGCTTGCTTGTTTGTTTTAATTTGGCCAAGATAAATTAACCCTAAACAAAAAGAAAAACCCCATTCACCATCCTCAGTTTTTCCTCAAAAGAGAAGATGTTTCAACAAGGACATAATCTCAGCATAGAGAGTAGTTCCACATATAAAGACAGTTGGCACCCTTACAAACATGAAGAGGGAAATATATTTAAAAAATACTTCTAATGAAGAAAATGACCAAAATTCTAATTTATAGTATTATCTTGTTTTTTCTTTTTTTTAAATACAAGTTTTGTTTGTTTGTTTGTTTTAGTTTGGGCTTCTTTATTTTGCAGTGTAATACAAAGTAAAGCATGAATGTCCTGTTTTCTTTTTTTATGTGTATATATTTTTTCTTTTTGGAGGGAGGAGGTAATTAGGTATATATAAAATAGAGGTACTGGGGTTTGAACCCAGGACCTTGGATCTCATGCATGCTAAGCACACTGTCTACCACAAAGCTATACCCTCCCACTCTGACTGGTTTTATCACAGTCATTGTCTTCATTCATTTGGGAATATTCTGGAAGGGCTTTGAGGACCAGACACAGTAGCTTATGACTCCTTCTGACTTTTCTTGAAGGAGCTGGAGTGTAGCAGGGGCAGTGGTTCAGACGCCCAGCTTTTGAAGACTGGGTGGAGTGGGGCAGTCACTGCTGCTCCAGACAGTTGAGGATCATTTCATGGCGAATTTTTGGAAATACCTGATCTAGACCAACTACTGAATGCCCCTTTGCTCATTTCTAGGAACATGACAAGCCCGTGGATTGTCACAGGGACAGGAAGGGCGGGGATGGATGCCTGGTGTGTCCTGACAAGTCCCAGATTCTGCAGAGCTCAGGAGAGGCACTACTGTGGTGGAGGTGCAGGGGGGAATGTCTGGTGCTTTCCTTTGCCCCTGGATGGTGTACAAAGTTGGCCACGTGGGTGCCCTTAGAACCGGAGTATGCTGGGCTGGGTCACTAGTCCCCTTGCCTTGTCTTCATTTCCTTAGTGCAGCAGGCTGCTAACGTCCAGGTAGGTGGATCCCTGAACTAGCTCATTGTAATCTTGACCTGTATTTATCAGTTCTGAAAGAGAGGAGGAGGTGACTGTTAGCCAGTGTGCTATGGCTTGGAATTAATACATTGCTATTGTTACTTCTTTTTTATTTTCCTCTTCCCTTCTCTCCCCTCCTGCCACTCCTTTCTCTCCTTTCTTTTGCCTCCATCCTGCTGAGGCAAGTCATCCCTCTCTGATACCTGCTGCCCCTCACTCTCAGGGTGTTGGGAGGGGCACGGGAGGGTCAGTGTGGCGGTCCTTGCTGCCTCCTCAGGTGCGGCAGCTCCTAACTGGGCTCACGTTCCATTCAGCTCCCGCAGCCGGAGGGGGGAACCTTGACTTCGTCCCGGGCTCTTTCCCTTAGCAGTGAGCGCGCTCTGCCCCTGGGTGGGGACTGCTTTTGGCCAATCTTCTGTAATTAAAGAAAGAAAACATCCTGCCAGCGCTTCCTTCTTCTTGCCCTCACAGCAGTGGCTTTATTTGATACAATTTTTCAAATCGTGAGATCATCCAGGAGGTGTCAGTGGAGGGTTAACGGGGTTATCCTTGAGGCATTCTTGAATTCAGCGTGCAATTTGCAGTCGGACTTGCTGAGCTGAAGCCCAGCCTTCTGATCATTCTGTAGCTCGGCCTGAGGTCCACTTACTGGTAGAACTTAACGCTGCCACCGATACTTATCTTTGGAAACGGGGTGTTGGTGGGAGGAAAGAGAACTGGGAGCCGGAAGTCACTGGCCCAGGTTTCTGGCTCCGTGCTCATGTTAGGGGTGAAGGCTGTGTCCTCCATCCGAACTGAGTGTCACAGCTCGTTTATAGGGGACCTGGGCTTTTTATCCTGTGTTCTTCCCTCTCCCTTTGGCACCTACCTTGAATCTAGAAGCCTTGAGCTGTTGGTCTGTCTTGGGGAAAGCAGTGCAGTGCGGGTGGAAAGGGAAGGACCTCAGACATCCTGGGATCCAGGGTTGCTCTGCCTTTGCTGCATGGCCTTGGGCAGAGAGAGGTGCACCCTCTGTGGGCTGCAGACCCACCTCCATTTATAGAAATGAGGGGTCCAGGGCTTCACTGGAAGAGTTACGAGGATTAAATGACAATGGACACAAAATTACCTGGAAAGATGACTGACTCATTGTGGTGCTCAGAACGGTGGTCCCTGTCTTTTCCCTGCTGTGGAGAAGGGAACTGATAGACTGATTCAGGCTGCGGAACCGGTGGTACTGCCCCTCTGTATCAGCCTCCCTCGCCCCGCTCTTCACTAGCTGGGAGATGCCGGAAGCCTGGCTTCCTGGGAGTCCTGGCATGCACCTGAGAGATCTTCCTGCTTCTCTGTCCTGTTTCTTTCCTATGAGGTCTCCCCAGACCCATGGAGTCCAGAGAACTTTCTCCGTCTAAATCTTAGCACCGGGCAAGGTCAACTGGAACTCTCCCATTTCCTCCAAAGACGAAGCACCTGTAATACATGTGGTTTGTAGCTCAGATCTGGTTCCTCTGCAAATATCTGAGCACCTGTCCTGTCTCAGGCACTATTCTTGGCACTGGGGATGTAACAGCAAACAAAAGAAAAGAGATAGGTCGCCAACCTCCTGGAGCTTACATTTATGAACCTGACCCAGACAACAGATGGATAGTATCATTTCAGATAAACACCATAAGGAAAATAAAATCAGGGGTATGGTAGAAAGTGATTAACAGGGCCTGTTTTTAAATTAGTTGGTCAGGAAAGTCTCTTTAGAAAAGTGATATTTAAGCTGAGAGTTCCATGACAAGGCAGAGCCACTGGGAGAGGGGCTGCAGGGTGGTACATTCAAGGTCTCCAAGGAAAGAAAAGGAGGCTGGAGGGCAGTGTGCTGGGAATGGAAAGGGATGGAGTTGTAGAGAGAATGTGCGGAGTCTGACAGCTTCCATGAGGAATTCAGATTTTGTTCTTCATGCAATGGAAGATATTAAGTTGGGGAGTGGTATCTGATAGACTTCTTCACAAAAGCATCCAGCTGTTGGGAGAATGATTGGTGGAGGTGAGAGCAGAAGCAGAAACCAGGTGACAGCGCACAGGACCAGGGCACAGTCCAGCAGAGAAGGGAAGGGGCGGGTGAATGGGGAAGTGTCCCATCCAGGGTATCTTTTGGAGGCAGAGTTAACGGACAACTGCCAGGCTTTTGATTTAGCAGCCAAGTGTACTGAGGTATCATTTCTGAGATGGGAAATGCTCAGAAAGAAACAGGTGGCAGGGAGGGTAGACTTCAGGAATTGAGTTCAGTATGTCTTTTAAACTCTTTAATGTACGTATTAGATACCGAAACAATGACATCGAGCTGGATGTGTGGGTCTAGATCTCAGTGGAAGTGTTGAGACTGTTACTTATGAGAGTTGCAGCCACAAGATCACATTAGGGGTGGGTGTGTGATGGGGGAGGGTGTGGGGTAGAAGAGAGAGCCAAGTAAGAAGCTGGCTCCATCATTTACAGTTGGTTGGAGGAGAGGAACCTTGAACTGAACAGTGAAGAGGCCGTGGAAGGAGGAAGACAGGAGTGTGGGCAGCAAAGCTGAGTTGTTTGGGGAACCGGGGCTTCTAACAGTGCATTCACGTAGAGGAGGATTTTTAATTCTGAACGCACCTTGGTTTGATTTGGTTGCTTGGCTTCCGGAGGTTCTTGGCTTTTGTCTTGTCAGTTCCATCTGGGTGCAGAATATTGTTAAGTGATTAAATTGATATAAATTATTCACCAGCTATCTTTTAAATGTTTTTCCCCTGCCATCTGGGTGGGTGCCGGGCGGCAGTGGTGGGTGCCAAGAATAGCAGTGATGACAATGAGCATTTGTATAATGCTTGGTCGCTGTAAATGGACTTTTAGCCTCACCACCCAACTATTCATACATTTTCTCTGGCTGCTTCTGGGTAAAGGATCAAGGGAGAATCCCTTAGCTAGGAACTAAGCCTCTGCTGTGACGTGACTCTGACCTGCTTTTTGACTTTACCTTCCAGCACACCTGCCCACAAGGCCCTGGCTTCAGCCCAGCTCATGGCCTCGCATGCTCTTGCCTGGAATGTCAGCCCTGTCCCATGCCTGCTTCTGGTCACATGGGTCAGATTCTCTGTGGGGACTCGTCCTGCTCTTGCAGCCACGGCGAGCTCCCGCTTCAGCGCCTCTCAGGGCTGGTACCGCTCATTAGTTCAATTCTGTGCTGATTTCCAGTAACTCTGTGTCCTGCCACTTACCTTTAATTGATGATTAATGTTTCCTTTTTTATGCTTTGTCTGCTTAACCGTGTTGTTAGTTCTCCAAGGGCAAAAATGTGCCTTAGAAGACTTCCTTCCTGCTATGGGCCAGGCAGTGTCATCTTCAGCCCGTGGGAGGGGGTTGACAGCTGGATTTATTCTCCTTTGATGCCTCGTGAGTAGGGCAGGCAGTTCTTACAAATGAGGAAACTGAGGAATAAGTGGGCCTTCCTCTGGGAGGACATGGCTTGTCCCGGGTCACACAGCAGTTAGGGACAGGCCTGGGGCCGGCATCCAGACCACCGGCTCGACCTCAGACTGTACTCCCTGAACACAGGGCCATTCACTGTTCATTGTTGTCACCTGCATAAGCTATGCTGCTTTCCCACTTAAGCTGCTCCGTAGACTTTGGACTGGATCCCTGAAGCTTGGAAGAGCCTCATTGGACTATGGCCTCATTCTCCTGTCCTCGCTAGTCAGAAGCAAATACTAAGCTCTATTTAATGTTTTTTTTTTCTTTTTTGAATGGTTTCTGGTTATATAAGCTACAAATGTGTTGTCCCCACTTTTTGCCCCGGGCGATCACAGCGTGCCCCTCCTTTGTAGCATTGTTCCTGCAGGGCTGACATCAGTGTTTTCTGGAGCCCACGGAGAGGTTTTGAAGGGAGTCCCTGCAGAATTAACAGGGCTTGGTGGTTCCAAGGAGCCCTGATGACTTCTAGTTCCTTCTCTTACCCTTTAGGCCAAGCCCTGAGCCCTGTGGGGATTGCTTATTCCTCGTGATGGGAGATGGATCGATAGCCTGTGTGACACAGTGCAGTCTGGAAGTCAGCTGCTGATTTATCGCTTGTTAACAGACAGGGCAGGAGTCTGGGACTCTGTGGAATGCCTCTTGCATGCTCCCCTGTAGCTAGTAGACTTGAGCTAAGCACCCTGCTCTCGGTGTCCTTCATGCAGCTTTAGAGAAACACGAAACAGTGCGTTTATTTGGCACGCTCATTGCATCAGGGCTTTCTAATCTGCAGGACCAGGAGTTCTGGCAGTAAGACCGTGGACGTGCCAGGAGCTCTGGTTGTGCTAACTCTGCAGAGAGAAGTGCAGCGTCGTCAGCCCTCGGTGCTGGAGTCGAGGGCAAAGCTGCTCTGCCTCGTGCCCAGATGTTCTCAAGCTGGTGGCAGCTCTGTGCTGATGGGCTATTTAGATGGTACTATATTTGGCATTTCTGGTGGGAGGCTCCAGTTTCTTGCTATGAGAAGCAGAAACCTATAGTGCTAGGGTACCTCCATCCATCCAACATGAACTGAGATACTTTCCAGGCCCTCCTCTCTGCACGGGACAGAAGAGAAATGACATTTTATTCCGACTCCAGAGGGAAGGGAGACATCTGTAAGTGAAGGTAGGATAATTAAAGGCTGCTACAGTGAACACAGAGAGAGACCCCTGGGTCAGCAGGAACAAGAGGACTCAGCAAGGAGAGTCATATGTAAGCTGGACCTTAGGTGAGCAGCAGTGGGGAAGAGGGAGGAAGATGTTTGAGGCAGAGGGGAAAGGCCGAGCAGAGGCTCACAGACAGGAAAGCTCGGCTGATGTTTGGAAACACAAGGTTAGTGAGGCAGGAGTGTGGGGATGATGCAGGGAGGAGAGGGTGATGTGGCCAGAAAAGTCATTTGGGCCAGACTGTAAGCAGAATATGAATTTTACCCTGTAAACAGCATGGGCGATTTTAAGCAGGAGGATGACTTTGTGAGGGATGAGGGTTTTTTTTTTCTTCTTTAAGGAAGATAGTAGCTCTAGAACAAACTTTCTCAATCTTGGCACTGTTGACATGTCGGGCTAGATCGTTTTGTTGTGGGGGCTGTCCTGTGCGTTGTACTAACATCACTGGCCTCTGCCTATACTAGAAGCCAGTAGCACCCTCTCCCCTCACACCCCAGAGTGACCACCACGGATGTCTCAAGACATTAACAGATATCCTCTGGGGACAATTTTACCCTCCCCCCACCCCACTTGAGAACTACTGCTGCAGAAACAAACAGTCTAGAAAATCAGTTGGAGTTGGGAGATTGGAGTCAGACTGATCAGTTAAGATTAGGTAGTAATGTTTCACATAAAGGATGAAGTCTTAGACAGTAAATCCAGAATTGAGAGGACGTGCTAAATTTAAAGGAGGCGCTGTCTGCAGTGCCCGGCATGCTCTCGGCGCCTGAGCAAATGGGGTTGAACCAACAGATCTTGGTGACTGATTGGGATTCCTTAATTCAGCTTTGGATAGTGGGTCCGGCTTGGAGGGAGAAGGAGCCCTGGCTGGGGAATCAGCTCTGTTTCTGGGCTCATTCTTCTTTAGCGGTCTGAGTTGGCCAAGTCCCTTAACATCCCTGGACCTCAGTGTCCTTCATCTGTAAGTGTGTCTAAGAACACCCGTGCTTCTATCTCGTGGAGTTCTGACTTCATGTTTATGAGAGCCCTTTGCAAAGGGCAGCACACTTGCTAAGTGAACCATTCTTTTCTAGCCGCACAACGCTTAGGAGTGCGGGCAGTGGGGATGAGCCTGCGGAAGACGTGAACTGAGAGGGGGGCAGTCCCAGATGGACAGTGGACAGTCTGCCTCGTCCAGCTGCTCGCTAGTGGGGGATGAGGCTGGACTCCATTAAGCTGATGAAGCCCTTGAGTGTGCGATGGGATGTTGGCATTTGGCAGGGAGACGTTTGCTGGCGTCCTGGTGATTAACATCTCAGCTGTGAGTGATGGAATTCTGTCATAACATGATGCTGCCTTCATCCTTCTGTCAGCAGTCAGACAGACTCTAGAGCTAAGCGTCAACCCAAATAGGAAGGTACTGTATTAAACACAAGCAGATGGTGGATACAGCAGGGGAGGGAGGGGGCAGTAAGTGGTCTGTTCTAAACGTCTCATGATTATTTTTCATCAGGGAACTTTCCTCCTTTCACCTGTTCGCTGCTGGTTCTCAGGACAGTTTTAACTCTGGAGAGCAGTGTACTCCTTGGCTGGACACTGATTTTTCTGGGGAACTTGTTCACCTCCAGAAAAAGGTTACTAAATAAGGAGAGAACTTTTTCCCCTAAAAACAAAGCACTGAACTGATGGGCTCCTGTAGTCTCTGTGACCGGAGAGAGGCCCGTCTGTTGAGCCACAAACCATGATCTTTCTCCGGACGTATTGCAGGTTGATATTAAAAGATTTTTTTTACCATAGGCAGCCCTCTTACTAGGAACCAGGAAGGTGATGGAAGGGTAAATGCAGGCATAGTATTTAGTGCTTTTTGGTTCAGCCTACTTACTGGGAAAACCAGGGCCTGGAGAATTTGAATGATTTGTCCAAGGCAGTTCTGCTGTTTGGCTGCTGAGGGAGGTCCATGCCCCTTGGTACCCTGCCTACCAGACTAACACACCCACCATCCCCACCAGACACAAGTGCCTTTTGCTGGGCATTCCCAGCTCTGTGTTTTCAGTTGTCTTGGGAAGAATGAATGTGATTCAGCCTGTGTCCAGAACCTGGGTGATTCCTTTTCTTTTCTTTCCTTTTGTACATTTTCAGTTCATTTAACATGGGGACTGCTTGCATCACTTACCTTTGTAGGAGTTTTGGTTATTCTGGTTGTGATATTTCCCCAGGCCCTCATTTATGCTATGCTGGTCTCCAGGAAGGCCCCGCAGCCAGGGATGTGGTCGGGGCCACTGGGAAAGGCTAGAGCTGTAGACATGGGATGCATCCCTATTTTAACACCTACGTGGTACTGGAAAGAAGACTGTGTGACTCAAAGCTTTGTCCAGAACCTGGATGGCTGAACACCCTGCATGTGTACCTATTCTAAGACCTGGGATGTATACCTGTTGTGATAAGGATGCACACCTACTTCTATACCAATCATTAATCCTCTAATGCTTTTGCCAAAAGCTTTTTGGTTTTCTAGTATGTAAGATGTTTGTATGCAAGTGAGAATTTTGTGGAAGAATGGGAGTTACTCATGCTGCCCCAGAGTTTCTAAGCAACTCTAGATTAAAATGTTTCCAGTTTAAAAATTTCGTCTACGTAACTTTTCTAGAACATGCTTATGGTACACTTGGTAAGGAACAAAGCACCAGCAAGACTGGAGTATTTCTTTTTCCCCTTCCCTTGTGGGTCACTGTGTTGTTAATACTGGAGTGATAACTCAGACCCTGAACAGCAGCCTTTTGAAGCAGCCGCACTCACCTGGTGGTGTATTAATGCTGCTCAGGTGAATTGAGGAGGCGGTAAGCAAAGGCTTCCATTTCTACATCCAAAATGAGCTCCAGCAGTGGATTATCCATGTTCAGGTTCAACAGGAAGTACCATTGAGCCTCTCACTCATTTCATAACCCTTCCTCAGATGTTTCTTCATGATGATACCTACTTGGGGCAGGGAGGAGTTGTAGATTGAGAAGGTGACCCACATTCTCTCATTTTAGACTTGAGATGAATTCTTTCCCACCCATAATCCTTAAGAATAAACCAACTGCCTCTGTCCTTCAGTCCTTTTCTAAAACTCTATTAAGTCTTCTCTGATTGGTAACATAGAGGGTCAGGTCAGCAGTTCTTTCAAGCTGCAGACTCACTTTTCAGCTGGACCAGAAGTGACATTTCAGGATAAAACTAGATCTGAACTGGTCTCTAAAATGCAGTCCTTCAGCACAGAGGAGATGGGTTAGCCCTGATCATCCAGAGACTCCATGGCTATCCGACAGCGAGTTTGTTTGATATTAACAGTGGGTAGGACTCTGCAAAGAGTGATTCTGTTCCAAATAGACAGGATGCATTATTGATGATGGCTGCTCAGTGCTTCCTCTCAGAGCCAGGATGGAACTCAGAGGCATCATTTTAAGGGCTCTGGTTAATGGTGACTTGAACGGCAGATACCCATTTAACTTGCCGGCTCTCAAGTCACAATCAGTTTCTTGGCTGCCACTCAGTGTGCATGTGTAGATTCTGGAACAATTTCTCCCTTTCCCCTGAGGTCTCAGGAATGTAGATGCTATCACTGTGCCTGTTTGCTGATGTAACAGATTGAACATTCCCTCTTCATTCTCACCATCAAAATTTTCCACTCAACTCTGAAATGCCAAATAAGCCCCATATGGCAAAACAGAGTGAAAAGGGTTGGGAGTGAAGAGGGTTGGGAGAACCTTGCACAGTGCCTGTCATGTGGTTGGTGTTCAGTAAATACTGATGGAGGAGAGTGAAATAAAATAAAAAAGATTAAAAAGCTGAGTAAGTGTATCACTGAAAGAGAGGATGGTGGAAATGGCAGTTTAGCAGTATGGAGTGATGACTGCTGAGTGAATGAAGTCATAGGAATAGCCAGGGGCAGAATTTCGAGGACAGTTTGGGGTTAGGGACAGAATAAACTGTGTTGTTGATTTTGTGTTCATAGTGAGTGCTCATGTGAGGACCCAGGAAAAGGCCTGGGAGCGTGCACATGGGACGACTGAACTACACTCTCACGTGGAGAATTCTTTTTCCTTATGTATCAATCTAATTGTCCTGATCTTTTCCTTATAATTTCTTTGAGATATAGATGACTTACAGTGCTGTTTGAGGTTAAAGTGTATAGCATAATGATTTGATTTGTACACAAAGTGAAGTGATTATCACAGTAAGTTTAGTGAGTATCAGTCATCTCAGGGATACAAAATTAAAGACATAGAAAGAATTAAAATTGAAAATTTTTTCTTGTGCTGAGAACTCAGGCTTCACTCCCAACAGCTTTCATATATAATGTACAGCAGTGTTATATTGTACATTACATCTTTCGTGCTTACTGTCTTATCACTGAAACTTTTGACTGCCTTCATCCAATTCCCGCTCCCCACAACCCCTCTCGTCTGCTAAACACAAATCTGGTGTCTTTCTACCAGGTTTTTTAAAAGAAATTTTTCCTTGTAATTCTTTTTATTGAAGTGTAGTCAATTTACAATGTTAGTTTCAAGTGTACAGCAAAGTGATTCAGTTATACATATATGTACACATACATATATATGTATTCTTTAAGATTCTTTTCCATTACAGATCATTACAGGAAATTGAATATAGTTCCCTATGCCTTTGTTATTTATCTGTTTTATATATAGTAATGTGTAGGTGGGGAGGGCATAGCTCAGTGGTAGAGTGCATGCCTAACATAAATAAGGTCCTGGGTTCAATCCCCAGTACCCCCATCAAAGATAAATAAAACCTATTACCTCCTCCCCAAAAAATAAAAAAAAATTTAAAAAAAGGTAATGTGTAATAGGAGAACATTTTGAAAAGAAATCAAGATGAGAAAGAGAGCTCAAGATAGGGGGAGGGTGTAGCAGATTGCAATTTTAAATGGGGCAGTCATAATTTTGTTGGGAAAATGATACTTGACCAAGTCTTAAAAGAGTTGCAAGTGAGTCCTGATCCAGGCAAAAGGAATGGCAGTGCAAAGGCTCTGGGGTAGGGTGTGTCTGGTGTATGGAGAGCGGAAAACAGGCCAGGTGGCTAGAGCACTGAGACCAAAGAAGATGGCAGACAGATAAAGTCTGACATGATAGGAATCAGATCTTGTGGCCCACAAGGTCCACCCTGGACTGGCTTTTCCCCTGGCAAAATGAGGCAGAGCAAGATACAATCTTTATTACTTTTTAAAATGCTCTCTCTGGCTGCTGGGTAGGATCCGGCTAAGGGGATCAAGATTGGAAGCAGGGAGAGCACGTAGACGATCACAACAATGCAGACGAGATGAAGGAGATCTGGGTCAGTGCTGTCAGAGGTGTCTGCCAGTTTGTTTTTGAAGTGTAATTGACCCACAGCACTATGTTAGTTCCTGTTACATAACATAGTGATTTGATATTTGTAAATATTTCAAAGTAATCACCATGATAACTCTTGTTATAGTCTGTTACCATACCAAGATATTACATAGCTATTGACCGTGTTCCCCACACTGTATATTTCATACCTATGACTCATTTATCTTGCAACTGCCAGTTTGTATCTCTTAACCTCCCTTACCTGTTTTTTTCCTCCCCCTGCCCCTTCCCCTCTGGCAACCACCTGTTTTTAAATTGTATCTATAAGGCTGGGTTTTTTTGTTTGTTCATTTGCTTTGGATTTTTTTAGATTCCACATTAAGTGAAATCATACCGTATTGGTCTTTCTCTGTCTGACTTATTTCACTTAACATAATACCCTCTAGGTCCATCCATCTTGTTACAAGTGGCAAGATTTCATTCTTTTTTATGGCTGAGTAATACTCCACTCTGTGTTTTTGTGTGTGTGTGTGTGTGTGTGTGTATTGCATCTTCTTTATCCATTCATCTGTTGATGGACACTTAGGTTGTTTCAATATCTTGGCTATTGTAAATAATACTGCAATGAACATAGGGGTGCATATACCTTTTTGAATTAGTGTTTTCATTTTCTTTGGACAAATATGCAGGAGTAGAATTGCTGGATCATAAGGTAATTAAGGTAATTCTAATGTTAATTTTTTGAGAAATCTCCATACTATTTTCCATAGTGACTGCACCAATTTACATTCCCACGTACGGTGCATGTGGATTTCCTTTTCTCCACATCCAGGATATTTGTTGTTTGTCTGTCTGTCTTTCTTTCTTTCTTTCTTTCTTTCTTTCTTTCTTTCTTTCTTTCTTTCCTTCTTTCTTTCCTTCTTTCCTTCTTTCCTTCTTTCCTTCTTTCCTTCATTTTGCTGATTTTTATTTATTATTGAAGTAAAGTTGATTTACAGTGTTGTGTTAATTTCTGGTATACAGTATAGTGATTCAGTTATACATATAAATACAGTCTTTTTCATATTCTCTTTCTTTGCTGGTTATTATGAGCTAGAGTGTGAGGTGTTTGGGCTCACATTTCCCTGGTTAGTGATGTTCAGATCGTTTCATGTGCCTGTTGGTCATCTGTATGTCTTTCTTGGGGAAATTGTGTATTCAGATCTTTTGCCCATCTTTTAACTAGGTCTTTTTGATGTCATATGAGTTCTTTGTATATTTTGGATATTAGCCCCTTGTTGGACGTGTCGTGTGCAAATATTTTTTCCTGTCGAGCAGGTGGTCTTTTCATTTTGTTGGTGGTTTTCTTCACTGTGTAAAAGCTTTTTCGTTTGAAGTCGTACCATGCACAAAAATAAATTCAAAATGGATTAAAGACTTAAACTGAAGACCTGAAACCATAAAACTTTTAGGAGAAAGCACTGGCAGTACACTCTTTGACATTAGTCTTAGCAGTATTTTTTTTTTGGATATGTCTCCTCAGGCAAGGAAATAAAAGCAAAAATAAACAAATGGGACTACCTCTTCATGTTTAAAATTCATGCACTGGCCATGGATAATATAAAAAATCCATAGGATGGCTCTCGAGACCCTCCCGCATGTCTCCCTGGCGTCATTTTGAACCCTCTCCTCCTGTACTGTGTCCCGCCCAGACTGGCCTCCTTTCAGTCCTTCAGTGAGCACTTCCTGCTCCAGGCTCGTCACACAGGTCACCTCTCAGCCTGGAACAGTCCCCCCTCCTCAACATGCCAGACAACTCCTTGTCCATCTAGGATTCAGCTTGGATCTTGCTCTTTCACCGAAACCCTTCCTGGTGCCTCAGCCTAGGCTGGGTCCCCCGGCTACATGCTGTGAATGTCTGTGCTGTCCAGTCAGTTACGCCCTTTGCAGTAGACTCATTGCATAATGTGGCCTGGCATCCTTGAGAATAGGGACATGTCCTTTTTTCTGTGTCCCAGAACCTTGCACAGTGCCTGTCATGTGGTAGGTGTTCAGTAAATACTGATGTAGGAATGAATGAACTAGCGGCTGTGTTGGGTCGGGGGACCTTGTAGCTTGTGGGGGGACACATCCCCATTGGAAGAGTATTTATTGGAGAGCCTCAAAGATGAAGTGTTTGCATACTGGCGGTGGGAAATGTGTGAAATGCTTCATCCTGTGAAATGGAGATTGAGAGCCGGCATGAGTCCCAAATGCAAGTGTATGAGGGATTTTTGTTCTAAAATAGGTCTCTTAAAGACAAAACAAGACCCAAAGTTTTCTTCAGAAGAGTGGTGTCCCAGTACGTTCTCTTGATTACTTCTTTTTGATCAGCGAAGATCTGTTTGCAGGATCTAGCTTAGCATGAAATGCCTTCGGTCATTGCTGAATTGGGTTGTTTAGAGGTCTGTTAATGGAACAGGTTTTAAGTTAAAAAATGAAAGTGAACAAACTTAACTCTAACTTGGTGAATATTTCTAGGGCTGTAGCTTTCTAATAAGCGTGGTGATTATAAACTATTGACTGTTTCTCTGGGGAAAACAATACAGTAGTCTTCAATTGTGGAGATCAGGAGGATGAACCTTCCCTACAGGACGGAAGAGGAAAACAGCTACCCAGTCAGTGATGGCCTCATACATGGATTTTAAAATTTGGAGTATTTCAAAGAGCTTAGGTGGATCTGAAGAAGATATGTTCTGGAAAACTGTCTTAAAGAGCTTAAAGATTTGTAATAAGATTACAGGTTGTTTAATTCACAAACTAAATTGCCCTGCACAGGGGAGTCCACAGTCCAGGTGCTGTGGTCATGTTCCTGGAAGTGGGATTCCAACTAACCTTTAACTTCTTGGTAGGATCCAGACACATATTTAGCTGTGTGAAATGTACTAGGTTTGAGTAAATCTTTTCTAGCTCCTTCGGCAAGCATGTTAAATGGATTTAACACTGCAGGCTTACAAAACTGACTTTCCATTGACATATTCTTTTTAAATAGGGGACTTTGAGTGATCTTTCCAGAACTTCAAAATCAACACATTGCTTTGTAGCTATTTCTGATCCTCTGGTATCACCACAGCTCCATCAAACACAAGCACTGCTGGTATAAACTGGCCGGATGCAGTGGCTCAACGATGCTCTTCAGACACCAGACACCTCCCGTCTTGTCTGTTTGTCATTTGAGGACATACTGCTTATTCTGTTAACATCTGCAGGCCAGTAAACAGGTAAATTTTGCCTTCACCAGCCACATGGAGACTCAGTTCTGTGTTAGCTTCAAAAGCAGATACAGAATGTGGATTAAGATGTAATTGTGATATATGACTTAATCAGATATTGGAAAGAGTTGAATCTCTTCTCAGAAGACTGGGTTGAGATAACATAGTGCTGTAAGCACAACAGATAGCTAGTATCCAAAACAGGATGTGATGGCCAGTGTAGGAAACAGGGTGATGGACCTTCCTTTTGGTATGTTTGACTTTTGTTTCATTTAAATGATAGGAAGTATTGGATTTTATTATAACTTTGCTATTTAACTGTGCACTTGATATGTTACAGAATGAAGCTCACTTCTCTGCCCTTTTATATCTTTCTTCATCCTGAGTGGCTTTGTTTATGCTGAGTGGCTTTTTGGCATCCCAATCTCTATGCATTAAATTGAAGTTCTTGGCATTTAGACTGGCTTGATTCTCTTGTTTAGAAAATAACATGGAGCAGGTTTGGAAGGATTCTGGGTGGGACTTCAGGAAACTTAGCTCAGAAATTATACATGGATTTTCGGTTACTTGTTGGCTCTGGACAGACAATATTTACATATAATTCCCTCTGGCTGTAAGTTATAGGGAGCTTCGCAGTGAAGAGCATTTGGGGAAGAGTCGTTAGTGGTCCAGGAAGTCTTTAATGGGAATGAGTAAACAGGGAAACCAGGGGGCTGGCCTTGCTGCTGGGGGAGAAGGAATTAACTAACTCAGGAAATAAACTGGGAAGGATGAGTGTCTACGTTCCCGTGACACTTAGTGTGCACGTGGTTCTTTTGGGATTTGGTTGTGTGTGTGCTTTCCTGGAGAGAGTTCTCCGTGTCCCCTCCTTCCCAGGGCTCAAGTTCCGGCAGTAACAGTAACTACTGTGCCAGGTGCTATGCTGACTGTTTAAATATATTAGTTCATTTAATCCTAACAGCAACCATAGTACAGAGGATACTTATCCGCTTCACAGATGAAGAAACGGAGTGTGTGATGGGTTGAGGCTAGTACCTGGTATCTGCCTCTTAACCTCCTTGCTCACCTGTCTCCCGCAGCGGGAGCCCAGTCGGTGGGAAGCGAAGATGCTCAGTAACACACTGACGAGGATGTTCTTGACTTTGGTCTCCCAGATTTGGGGGACCATTCCCAGGGGACTGTGCCCAGACTGCCCTGCTTAACGTCAAGACTACATTGTGACCAAGCCTTCAGTCTACCAGATTCTTAACTCTGAAACTACCTAGTGGCTTAACTTGTCATGTCATTGTAAATGGGTGCACTTTTTCACGGGTAATTATAGGACACTTTACCTGTATAAAGTACACACTCAGTGGGACCTGGTCTGCTGTAGGAAAGCCAGTATCCTCCGTGCCGGGGAGACGGTGGGGGTCTTAGAATCTGAGATCTTATCCCTGGTTCTGCTCCGAACTCAGCCCCTCACTGTGAACTTGGGCAAACTGTTCAATATGTTTTACCCTCAAGTTTCTTCTGTATGAAATGTTAGCAATAATCCCGTTCATCTTCTGTTTTAAAACTAAGACAAAATGATTAAAGTACGTAAAATTACTTAACGTTAGTGTGAGATTGTGGAGGTAGCGTCATTAATAATTGTACGAGTGAACGCTTCCACTGTTCTGTTCTCTTTTCCCTGAAGTCTGCTTTGGTTCTGAGGCTCTAAAACAGTGGTTTTAACTCTGATGGCACATTCATTACTTGGGAAGCTTAGAAGAAAGTGCAGTGCTTGGGCCCTAGTCAGATTTAATTATTCAAGCATGGGACATGGGCATTGATTCCTGTTTGTAAATGATCTGCAGATAATTCTTAAATGGCAGCCAGCAGTGGAGTCACTTCTCTCAGGTTTTGGAGTTGAAGGAGGCTAGACTCAGTTGGGGACTGTAAGGCAAGGCGTGGCTCTGTACGTATGATGTCGCTCAGAGCATCCCCAGGATCCCGGCAGCATGAAGCACCTTAGGCTTGTGTCCCTTCCCAAATCCCCTGCAAGATCCCATCAGGGTCCTGCCTTCTAAACTGCGCCGTATACAGTATCCACACCATCACTACCGCCTAATGCTTACAGGACTGGTACTGTGGGACCTCATTTAATTCTTAGAACGCTTCCTGAGGTAGGTCTGACTTTCACCTGCGTTGTACAGCTGAGGAAACTGAGGCTCAGACCCATCCATCAATTTACCCAAGCTGATCAGTAGTGGATGGAATTCTTACCAAGGCCGCCTAGCCCTCGAGCCCACACAACCACGCTAGGGCACTGCGTGATAATTAGTATAAAGGGGTGAAGAATCGACTCTTCTTGATACTGCATTTGCGTTTTAGCAGGGGCTTTCTGGAAATAGTGCTTTAGCTCAGGGTAAAGAATCCTCGGGCTGGAATGTTCAGCCACAGGCTGGTGGGGAGAGGCATCTGGGCGCATGAGGGTGTGTGGTGCCCTGCAAATCAGTTACCAAATCAAATCACAAGAACTGATGGTTTTCAAACACATTGGATACATCTAGGGAGCTTTAAAAAAAAAAAAAGCTGCCTAGTACCCATGCCTAGAGATTGATGTAATTGGAGGGGTTGCCTGGCTTGGGAAAGCTTTCAAATCTCCCCAGGTAATTCTGTTGTGCAGCCAGGATTGAGCACTAACGCCAGAGGGAGCCACTCTCTCCAGCTGTGTGTCGGAGCCGCATCTGTGCGGCCTGCAGAGATGGGAGATTCGAACTCCAGCTGGAGAATAGTTCTCGGTACTAATGCATCTTGTTTCACGGAGACATCTGCCTTCTCAGTAATACACAGGGCTCTTTCCAAAAGAAAAATCTGTTTTTCTTTGATAATTAGATCAGACATTATTTTACTCACTTTGAAATGATGGGACTAAGCATTGTTAAATATGTGGTAGCGAACTGAGTTGTATGATAATTGGATCTCTCCTTGTCTTTCCTATAATCTGCTGCCTCCAGGAAAGCTGGTAGAGGTCAGGTTTGTTTGAAGAAATTCCTTGAAGGTGAGAAAAAAATGAAGAGGCAACATAGAACCTTGGTTCTAGAGAGTTTTTGTCTGGCTCATAGAAATGATGGCTTTCTATTAAATAACTTATTTTATCTTACTGCTTTCCTGGAGATTAGAAGTGAGAACCCATGCCAGGAGAGAGTGCACAGGATGCTGTTTGCATCACCTACAACTGAAACAGCTTTTGCCTTTTAAATTGAGTTGAAAGTCACATAACAGAAAACTATTGAAAGTGAACAATTCACTGGCATTTAGTACATTCACAGTGGTGTTCAACCCCCCACATCTGTCTAGTTACCAAACATTTTCATCACTGCAAAGGAAGCCCTTCCCTTCCAGATTCTTTCTGTCTCTACAGCTCAGATCACATGTGTCTTCCTCAAGTCTTTGCTGGCTCCTCTGTCACTTGTCTCTCCTTCCTCTTAAAGTATCTGTTCTCTTGGCTGTTTACTTTGTGTTGATCACATCCCACCTTGTCCTGGGTTGAAGTGGCAACAGCTTCCTTGGATGGGTAGGTCTGTGGAGGGAAGGGTTGGGGGTGGTTGCTAAGTCAGCACATAAAGCAACATTTGATTACGGTTAACATTGCCCTTGGAGGTCTTATGAATAGCTTATCAAGGGCGGTGTCACATGTGACATTGGGGAAACAGCCCTGCTCAGAAATTCACATGCACCTTAAGCTGAGAATTCATGAAGTAGCATAAATGTGGGGAGGCTGGAAGCTAAGGGGAGGCCTGTCTACAGACGTCACCCCACCCATACCATCACAGTGCAGGGTTTACTTCATTCTTGTTCAGCAGTGAACACCTGTAATCTCAGTGCATGTGTCTTTATTGTGGGGACGGAGGGAACATGACAGCATCTAGAATGGAGTGGGAGCTCAAATGTTCACTAGACTTGAAGCTAAAGCTTGCTGGATCCGATCTGTAATACATACGATCCTTTACAAAGTTAGAGGAGAGTCACCTGCTGCCTCTCTCAGTTGGCACTGACCGTGGTTGCCCCTCCTCTCTTGCCTGCCCGCACTGAGTAGCTGTTACTTTTCTTAGAAACTGGTCACATCACCCCTTGGAGTATATTTTTTATGTGAATTATCTATCCACCTAGATTTTGAGTTCCTTAAAGGGAGGGTATAATTCCCCATGTTTGTACTTGGTTACCTGTGCTTATCACAGTGTTTTACGAATAAACTATAATACATAAATACACATTCTCTCTTCACTGACTCCTGTCTCAGTGAACACTTACTGAGCATCGGCTACATGCTAGGGATACAAAGATGCCTGATAGTGTATCTGAAAGATGTTGAAGTAGTAAGAGGAAACTGACATGAAAGAAATGACTAAAAACCATGAACAAAGTTGACCATAGAAGAACTGATTGCAGCCGCCCAGCGTTGAGAAGTGCTGACTCCCCAGGACACAGGGAGGAGGGGTTCAGGGAGATGGTGCTGGGACCTGGGCTCTGCCCATGTGGACAGTGAGGAGAGGACATTCTGGGCCAAGGAAGCAGCATGTACAAAGGGAGAGGGCAGCAAACCTTTTCCATAAAGAGCCAGAGAGTAAATATTGTAGGTTTTGGGCCATGGAGGCAGCATCACACTGCACAGCTGTGACTGATGTGTGGAAGCAGCTATGCCAGTCCGTAAGTAGAATGTGTCATTGTGTCCCAGTAAAACTTCATGGACACCAAAACCTGACTTACACAGAGTTGTCGCGTGTTGTCACGTGAGTGTCATTCTTTTGCTTTTCCCCCCAAGCCATTAAAGACCATTCGTATCTCATGAACTGTACAAAAACAGGTGGCACACTAGATTTGGCCCAGGGCTGCAGCTGACCTGCGTGCGACAGCAGGGCAGGGTGGGATTGTACCGCAGGAGCAGAGCAGCAAGGCTTCGGCGCACCCGCTCTGATGTGCGGGTGCACGCTTCTGCGTGTCTCACGTGCTGCCGGGGGTGGTGAGGCTAGCGGCCTCACTTGGAGGAGCTAAAGTATCATGAGGGTCCCCTAATGCCCCTGACACTCTGGTGGGTTCTGTGGGTATAGGGAAATACAGGGGATAGTGTTCTGCCTACCAGGTGTTCTCATTCTATTTAGAGAGAAGAGATTTATACAGGTAGAAAGATAAATGGATCCTCCCAGAGTAAGAACTAAACAGAGGCACAGCCGCGCAGTTAGACTCTGAGTCTTAGGTGCAGTGAACTCTGCGGGGGAGGCACACGGCCAGCAGGGTGAAGGCCGGAGCAGTCCCCGTGTGAGCTGGGACTGAGCTCCTTGGCTTCCAGTATGTCACTCAGCTTGATGATGTCCACATGTCACCACCTCCACTCACTTCCTGTTGGCATCTTCCCCCTCCTCTGCCGTTTGTCAGTCTGTTATCTTGAGCCATTCTGATGCCGAGTGGAGACGTGGCTTTGAGTACGACTTCTTGGGTGTGCTGTATTACCTCTGACGGGAGGGGAAGGCCAGGAGCATCATTCAGGGCCGGGAAGTGTAGCGAGGCCCAGGAGAGTCCCTCACCTGAAACTTGGGGACAGGAGTTAAAAGTCATCGCAGCTGGACACATGGTGGGCTTAAATGGCGGTGGAGGAGGTAAGTTAGAACACCTGAGGGGAGAAGAACGTTGAAACGCCCAGTTTTCTCTGGGGGAGCCTCCGAACATTCTTAGTGTCTTCCTCTGAAGCTCTCAGCTACTATAAAGCTCCAGAGTACCTTCCTGTGACGATACAGTATGTCCTGCTGTGAGGCAGGCCAGAGGCAGAGAGCAGACTGTGAATTTGACTCACTGTCATGCCCCAAACAAGCGACCCTGGCTTTGTATCCAGAGCTGGGGCATCAAGGATGCAAGCTGGTTTGCTTTCCTGTTGATGGGTGTTCTGAGTCTCCTGTCTCGTGACTTCCATTCCTCAATCCTGAATTAGGGACAAGTGTAGCAGGGGCTTGGGCTTGCTTTAAAAAAAAAAAAGGCCAGTGATCACCTGGAGGAAAATGCTGTTTAAAAAAAAAAAGCAGGACCACAATCAAGCTGGCTGCCTGCTTTGTGCCCAGGCAACTGAGTGGCCCCAGGGCCTTTGCTTTGCCGTCCTCTGTGAGGAGGGTTGGTTATGCTGATATAGGCACACATTCTGGCTGGCGTTTGTTGTTAAGAGCTCTCAGTTTCAGATTTGCTAAAAAATATTGTGTGGCCATGAAACTAATTTATTTTATATATATATATAAAATTAGGGAGGGATGTGCGCCCATGCACACAGATAGCTTCTCAAGCAAGTGGGCCCTGTGGAAATCACCAGGCTCTGAGACACATACTGAGACACGGGTCGCGCAGGTGGAAGGAGTGTGGTGCCGAGAGTGACGGCCCGCAGTACGGGTGCTGCCGTTTGCCACGTCAGACCTGTGGCTCTCCCTGGCTGCCTGTTACACCCACCTTGGGAGCTTTCACGTCACCTCACATTCTGTGAGTGGGTCTGAGCTGCACCCAGACCTGGTCTTTTCAGAGCTCCCAGGTGATGCTAGTGTGCGGTCAGGGCCGAGAGCCCCCTAGCTACATCGATGGTGCCTCGCTGCTCACCGGGGGCTACGCTCTTCCGGCCAGGATTTGGCCAGTTTAATGACCTTGCAGATCCCGGACCCGGATGGTGGCTGAGGGAGGATGAGTGAGATTTTTTTTTATTATGTTTCTAGTTTGAAGAATGCAGAACTAAACTGAGGTTGCTGACAACTCAGGAATATGTAAACAGAGTTTCAATTTGCTGACCCGTTTCTTCATTTCTGCAAGAAAACGGCTTTGTCCCTGAATGCAGAATATCAAGCAGAGATTCCCAAGCTCTGAAGACTTGCTGCACTGTCTCGTTGGCTTTTGCATGTGTTGTTTTATCCCTTGTTTGCAGCACATTAGACACTCCCTCTGACATCACTGTTTTGTACCGTTCTTTGAGATGATGGTGTAAAACTCTGTATATAACAGAATCTAGGCTTGACAGTCCCCCTAGTAAAATTCTAATTTCATTGATCTGGGATATTCCCGTAGGACCAAGAAGGTGTCCCCTGTTACCAATCTTGTGAGTTGCTTGTCATGGAATTGGATCCCCTTGTATCTTGAAATGAGAAGGCAAGAAAATGTGTGGAGATGACTCTGGAAGGTCTCCCAGGGGCCCCTCATAGACAGCAACATGTGTTTAGAAACCTGGAAGCTTCTCTTGGCATCTAAGTGTCTTCTCTTTTTATGTTTCAGTACACGAGGGTCTGGATCCCTGACCCCGATGAAGTGTGGCGCTCGGCTGAATTGACCAAGGACTACAAGGAGGGCGAGAAGAGCCTCCAGCTGAGACTGGAAGATGAAACTGTGAGTGAGCCCGGGGGTGGGGGCGTAGGCCCTGCTGAACAGGGCCGGACGGACGCTGCATTGTGGCCGGAGTGCTTCCTACGCCTTGGCCCTGAGCCCCTGCCATAGTTTTTGTTACTCTTGATGATACTGTAGGTGAACGCGCTAAACCGTGAGGCTGCGGTAGGGGTGGTACATTACAAACAGCGCCGGTTCGTGTCAGCAGCTGAGGGATCACCTGTGACTGAGGCAGGACTCCTCGCAGGGGAGGGGAGGTCACAAGAGGGTTCCCTCCGTGGGGCTGGGGCATCAGTGGGGGATGAGGGGGAGCTGCTGACTATGGGAGGCAGCGCCTGGTAGAGTGGTTGGAGCACCAGCTCTGGACCCAGCCTGCCTGGGTTGGGATTCTGGCTTGACCCTTACTAGCTTTGTGCCCTTGAGCAGGTTAGCAGTTTTTCTGTGCCGGTTGCTTTGTCTCTGACATGAGGGTGATAGTTTGTCTAGGGGGTGTCTGAGAATAAAATGAGTTGCTATGTGACATGGACTCAGAGTCCTGCCCGGCACATAAGCACTCAGTATGTGTCAGTTGCTGCAGTGAGAGTCCTTTTCATTAGTTGACTTTGAGGTGGTTTTGCTGGCAAGGGAGACCAGGTAGTCACCATGAAATCCTATTCCTCCTGGAGGTCTGTTTCAGTTTTTCTTTTCATGAGCCTTTTAGGACCATCCCTCCCTGTGATATGTGCATTTTACAAATATTGAAAGGCTTGCCCTCTGCTGGTCATGGGGGTTTATGGGTGAACAGTTTGGGGTTGCTTAGTGCTGGAGGGAGCAGTGAACGTGAACGCAGAAGTACAGGAAGGACCCCAGATGAGCTGCAGTGGGTTCAGAAGCATGTGGACGAGGTGCAGGAGGAAGGTCTGAGGGAACCTGCCGGTTGAGGGTGCCAGGGGAGGGGAGCTATGGAAAGGAGGGAGCCTTCGAAGACTCAGGCTGCAGTGGGCTGAGGGGGGCGTCCCAGGCAGGAATTAAGTGCATCAGGCCCTGAGGCCTCAGTGTGTCTCTTTGGGTGTGTGGAGGGAAAGGAAGCCACTGCACCTGGAAGCCCCTGGAGACGGGGACAGGTGGGCTCTGAGGCTGAGGGTGCAGGCAGTGGCCGCGCGTGCAGGGTTTACAGTAGGAAAGAAAAAGGGTTTGAACCAAATGGCCAAAAGAAATCAGGAATTGGCTTTGGGATGGGTCAGGTTTGAGGGCTGCGGAACAGGTGTGCCGTAGAGGGAAGGCTGGGGCTGGAGTGACTGCTGCCTCCCTCTGAGCTGCAGTAGCGCTGAAAGTCTGTCCCACGTCACTTAGCCTTTGGTCATTTACTGTCTTACTGCTTTTTCTTCTTCCAAGCGCTTTGGTCTTGTTTCTCTAGGTAGTAATGACCTGCTTGAGAAGTGGCCCTTGTCTTAGGCTCTGCTCTCATGGTACCTACTGTGGGTGGTGATTAACTCACTGATTAGCAGGGAGATTGAATGTCTTCCTTCGAGCACATCACTTGGTCAAACTAGGGCAGTGAGTGGGTTAGCTTGTCAGAAGATGCTGACACGCAGGTGTGCTCGCTCACCTTCCCCGTCATGGCAGGTAGACTTTGCCAGCCTTCTCTTGGTTTTGAGGTGAGAAACATAATTCCCAACTGATGGAATCATGTTGAATAACTTCCCACCCTACACCCCAAACAGTATAAAATTAGTTCTCCCGCTTGAATGGTATATCTTCCACTCCAGCAGATTTCATTTCAGTCGATCTTGTAAGTGGGTGGGTGTTTTTAAGGAGTTATACGAAGTTCGTGAGGAATGATCTGCTGTGTTGCTAAAACAGAGCAGATGCTCGCCTTCCCAGCTGAAGTGAATTCTGCCCTGCGTGACTAATCCTGGCAGCTGCCCGGGATCCTCTCCTCCCTCCCTGCCCTGCTACACGGCCATCAGCGCTTAATCAGCCATCAGCGCTTAATCGGAAGAGTTGCCCGGGGCTGCAGATTAGCAACTCTCCAGAAACAATGGGCTCTGAGGATCAGACTCTGGCCAGGTGGCTCATGGGCTGTGGTTCATCCACTGCTGGCTCCGAGCTGTCATTTGGACCAACTCAGCTGAGCTGTGGACCAGAGGCAGGAGAATGGAAGTTAGATGGCTGGACTGTGAATATTTGAAGAGCCTTCTCTGTACTGAAACCATCCTTGATCTAGGCTGGCCGAAAAATCCACCCAGGGTCTCTTTCCCCCACCCTCTACCCCTCTCTGTGAAGTCCAGTAGTGTGGGTTTAACTGCATCAGCAAAGGATGAAAATAAACTAGTTCTCTCCTAAAATAATACTGTTCTTGACCCCAGCTTCTACCTTAGCAGTAAATACTATGTGTGCTGTGCTCTGTTCAAGATGGTCAAGCTCCCCAGGGTTCCTCTAAGATGTTTTCCCTGTTCCTTGCATCTTTATTTTTATTTTGGTAAAATATACAAAACATAAAATTTACTGGGTTAATCATTTTTGAGTGCACAGTTCAGTGGCATAAAATATTCACACATTATTGGGCAACCATCACCACCATCCATCTCCAGACCTCTTTTCATCTTGCAAAACCAAAACTCTGTATCCATTAAATACCAACTCCCACTTCCCTCTTCCCCTGAAGCCCCCGGTAATCTCTATTCTCCTTTCTGTCTTTGGGTTGAATTATTCTAGGTACCTCACAGAAGTAGAATCATAAATTATTTGTCCTTTTGTGTCTGGCTTGTTTCACTTAGCACACGGTGTAAGATGTTTTCTATTTAAGCCAAGGAGAAGATGGGAAACTTTTGGGGAGGGGGTGAAGGATCATGTGTTCTCTTTTTTCTCCACAGTTGTGAAGGGTGCAGGATATCTAGATGTGCCAACCCTTAACACAGTACTCTGTGTAAACCGGATCAAGCATCTCAGTGTATGCAAACCTTGGTGACAGTACAGCTTCCTCATTCCTCTTGTGGCGAGTGGTGTGGCCCTCTGCCTGTCCGACCCCTCTCCTGCCCCCGCCTCCCTTATGAACTGCTCAGCTCCTGCCCTCTGCTGGCAGAGAACACTCTCCCCGTTCGGATGGGTTTGCATTTAAATTTTGTATCCAGTGTCTGGTAGCCGCCTAATGGTGCATCCTCCCTTTGTATAAGACCCTGACAGTGTTGGTGAGTGAGAGGATGATGGGGATCAGTGTGCTCTCCCTGTGCCTCTGCGTATCCAAGCCAAGCCCGCTCACATTTGCGCAGCCAGGGCAAGAGTGTGGGTGGAAGCCTACATCCATTTAAATACTAGAAGGATATTTTAGAAGAATTATTTAGGTAAATCTGACATTTCTAATTCTTGAAAAATAAAGGATTTGTGTATTAAAACTGGGAGATTTATAACTGTTCAGTCTCCATCTAGTTGCTCATGTAAAGATCTGCTGTCTTGCTTTGGGCATGTCATGGCTGTACTGACATGTGAACACATTTAAAGTGATGTGACTCCTTCAGTATTGCAGAGTGTCCTCCTGTGTCATGTCTGCAGTGGTTGCAAACACTGTACTAAATTGTGAGGGCCTCTGGAACCACAGTTAGAACATGTGGGGAAGTGAGAAACTGGACGTTTGGCCCTACTGGGAAATGGTGTTTCACCGTATGAGAATTCCTGTTGGATTTGTGCTATCTAGAAGGAAGGATTAACAAGCTAATTTGTCTTTTCTTTTATCTAAATGTCTTTGCTACCCAGTTCCTCCCCACTCTCCAAAGCAGCCATTGATGTTGGCAATGTTATGAACCTTCAAGGTGCCTGGACACATTGTGTCTTATTTCAGGGGCACAGGGCAAGAAGTGTGCAGAAGCATTACCCTGGGGCCTGAAGGCATTCGTCACAAGATTGTATACTGAGGGTTACAGATCGCATTGTGTCAGTGCTGAACGCTGATCCCAAGTGACAGAGGTACCATGTGTTCTTTAATAAGCTTGTATTTTGCATTTGTGATGCTGGAGCCCTTTGAGATGCAGGGTCCAGGGAAGGGGCCCCTCTTGCCCAGGTCTAAAGATGGTACCGAACGTATCAGTGTATTATAGTGAGGAGAATAGCAAAAGTGGTTCTTCAGGTCCAGAAGCGGCAGCCTCACAGGAGAGCTAGGGCTGTCGTCCTTACACGTTGGTGCCCTCAGGCCACACGCCTGGAGGGTGCCTGCAGAGCTCGTGCGAGCCCTGTGCAGATGAAGTGCCAGCTGTGCCACATCTGGCAAAACCACACAGCTAAGAGTATTGAGTAACACTCCTCTGGTACCAGGAAAGCCTCTTACTGAACATGATTTTGACTGTTTCTTTTTTCTTTTTGTTTTATTAGTCATTTTTATTCTTTCTTATTTTAATATTGGATTATGGGTCATCTAATGCTTTTTAAAATCTTTATCTTTATTCTCAATTGCTCAGTAATCCTTGATTGAGACAATATTACATTTTGCTGATTAGATGGCAAGAATATCAAAAAGACAATATTTGTATTGTATGTAGGCAAAAAATGTGTCCTTAAAGTTGTGAAATAATACATGGCATATAAATATCTGTTGGTAATATTGTTACCAATAGTTAGTTATCTTGTCTACAGTGGGGTTTATTTTTTTAATTAATATTTTTTTACTGTAAAATGCATAAGAGTTTACTGTCTTCACGATTTTTAAGTGCACTGTTCAGTGGCATTAAATACATTAACATCTCCAGAAGGGTCTCTGTCTACTTAGTTATTATCATCAACCTCTGCCCCTTCTGTATTCATGATCTTTTCCATTGGTTGGGATATTTTGGCCTGGCTGCTTCTGCTTAGGGACTGGTGTAGCAGTGATTTTGCCCCGAAGGGACAAAGTCTGGATACATTTTTGTTGTCGTGACTGAGGAGGGAGGTTTGCCTTTGGCATTTAGTGGGTAGAGGGAGGGATGGTGCTAAAGGGACCTCCCCGCAAAGAAACAAGCATCAGTCCTAAACGAAAACAGTGCTAAAGTCGGGAAACCCTGGTTCAAGCTCGTAGAGGAAATGGGCCTTAACTGTGCATTGCTGAAAGGCACCATGTTGAAAGCTAAACTTTCATAGCTCCATGATTCTAACAGTGTGTAAGCTGTGTTCCCTAAAGTACACTGAAGCCAAAAGATTGTATCCAACTTCGTATTTTTTATTTTACTTTATGGAGTTATAGTCAGTTTACAATGCTGTGTCAATGTCCAGTGTAGAGCACAATTTTTCAGTTATACATGAACATACATATATTCATTGTCGCATTCTTTTTCACCGTGAGCTACCACAAGATCTTGTATATATTTCTCTGTGCTATGCAGTATCATCTTGGTTTATCTACTCTACATATGCCTGTCAGTATCTACAAATTTTGAACTCCCAGTCTGTCCCTTCCCAGCTCCCTCCCCCCTGGCAACCACAAGTTTGTATTCTATGTCTATGAGTCTGTTTCTGTTTTGTATTTATGTTCATTTGTCTTTTTCTTTTCTTTTCTGTTTTTTTAGATTCCACATATAAGCGATCTCATATGATATTTTTCTTTCTCTTTCTGACTTACTTCACTTAGAATGACATTCTCCAGGGACATCTATGTTGCTGCAAATGGCGTTATGTTGTCGGTTTTTATGGCTGAGTAGTATTCCATTGTATAAATATACGACATCTTCTTTATCCAGTCATCTGTTGATGGACATTTAGGCTGTTTCCATGTCTTGGCTGTTGTAAATAGTGCTGCTGTGAACACTGGGGTGCAGGTGTCTTTTTGAAGTGGGGTTTCTTCTGGATATATGCCCAGGAGTGGGATTACTGGGTCATATGGTAAGTCTATTCCTAGTCTGACTTCATACGTTTATGTCGCTGTAATGTTGTTTATAATTCAAACTTCTTAATTGTCTGTTTTCATATATGGTTTTTTCCTTACTTTAAATGCTTGCATTCATTCATTTATTATTCATTCATTAAAAACAATTATTATTGAGCAATTATTATATGTCAGGGTCTAGTTATACAGCAGTGAAAATGGTACATCTGTACCTCAGTGGGGCTTTCAGGCCAACTTTTTTTTTTAACTTTTTTTTTTTCGCTAGGGGAGGCAACGAGGTTCATTTATTTAATTTATTTTTTAAATGGAGGTAATGGGGATTGAACCCAGGGCCTTGTGCATGCTAAGCATTTACTCTACCTCTGAGCTATATGCTCCCTCCTCTAGTCTAACTTATAATGAATGCGATACATACACAAATATAGGGTTTCGAATATGAAAAGTTCAAGGCCAAGAATCTTTAGTCTATTAGAAACATGATAAGGTGTTCAACTTTACCCCATTGCTCCTTCTCTCTTCATTCCTCAACTCCACACTTTTGAAACCCTCTTGGGTGGGCAGCGACCTCTGAGTTTCTTGCTGACTTCCTAAAGCAGGACCACTCACCATGGCAGAGGTGACATCCAGGTGTTCCTCTGTGGTCTTCAGCCCCCTTGCCAGTTAGGTGGGACCCCGTAATTACTTCTGACAGAGAGCTCCAGGTAGAACTCCTGTCTCCCACTTCCAGGCAGAAACGTGGAAGAGCCCATGGGAGTTTCCACGCTCTTCTCTCCCTCTGCCTGGTGACGGTGGAGGCCATGTGCCATGTCTGAGTGACCCGCTGAAACAGGGCTTCCATTCCAACCAGCCTTGGCACCCAGCGTGAGAGAGAGAGAAACCTTTGTGGTATTAAGCCACTGAGATTTCAGGGTTAATTTCTTATTTCTTTATAACCTAACTGACCCTTCCTAACTATGAAGTTTACATGAATTACAGAGCATTTTATTTTTCAAATATTTGCCTGCCTATTCTTGGGCCTGTGCTGAGTGTTACGAGGGGAAGAGTAAGAAGGTTTTTTTAAGAAGCATGATCTTTTTGGAAATGGGAGAAGATGGAGATACAAGACTTAAGCACAGAACTATTACAGAGTAAGACACAGCAGAACATTCATTAAGTGAATGTTTTTTTGTATTTGCTTAGAGCATAATATAAAACGGCCTTTTAATATTTGTTAAGTGAATCTGGAGCCACACACTTATAGTAAGTGTGAGTGGATTCAAGCTTTGAGGTCTCCTATTTTCTCTGCAGGATACCTCACAAAGAGAATACAGAAGACACCACCTCTGCATCCACTGACCTAAGTTAAATACTGTAGGCCGTTACGGTTGGAAGGGCCCTTACAGCTTGTTGGGACCAGTCCTCTCATCCTACCACTAGGGAAACTGCTGTCTACAGAAGTGAAGTGATGGATTCACGGCCTCATAGCAGTTGAGTTCAGTGACTGCATGTCAGAAGCCCTTGAGGAGCTTAAAAAAAAATTGCAAAGCCCCAGCACAGTCCAACTACTTAAATGAGCTGTGGGGGATGGGACACAGCATAGTACCTTTCTGAAGGCCCCCATGGCATTCCGAGGTGCAGGGAGGGCTGAGAGCCACTGCTTTAGTTGATGGCCAGGGCTTGAATATCAGGCTTAACTCCTCGCTGGGCTCCATTTCTGTCAGCGTATGATCTATGTGGTGACTCAGGGTCAATGTCGATCCCTTGCCTGCTGCTAACACTTTTTTTACTAGCTTATCTTTTCTCTAGATCTTCTGGTTCTATGGGTAGATAAAGAAAACTTCTTTCCTCTACTCTACCATATATGCTTATTAGTAGCTCCAAATCTTTTGTTGGGATTGGTCATTTGAAGATGTTTCTATGATTATGTTCTCTTGCTGTGGTACCGTGTAATGTGGACATGAATTGAGGTGTGGGAGAGGTCATGGAAAGATCAGACATTCTATTCAACTAATATTTTTGGAGCACCTACTAAGCATTGTAGAATCAGAGATCCCCCGAGTCTAGAGCCATCCGAACCAATGCTCTCCAGCAGAACATTTTGCCACAATGGAATGTTCTCTGTCTGTATTGTCTCCAGTGTGGCAGTCACTCACCTCACGTGGCTGGTGGGCCCCTGAAATGTGGCTGGTGTGATAAACGAAAGCTTTAATTATATTTAACTTGAATGAATTCAATTGAAATAACCACTGTGCTCCCCTATTGGTGAGTGCAGGTTTAGACCAGTCCTCTACACCATGTCTGCCTCTGTATTTTCAAGTGTTGTCTAGTCCCATTTGCTAGATGGGGACCTGTTCCTGACTCCCAGCCCTGGTCTCAGAGAGGAGGCCGAGGTCCACTCCAGAAGGATGACTAGTTTTGTGAGGGGTGATAACATTCAGCCTCCTCTTCACCTCCAAAGGCCCAGTTACCATACAGTGAAGTGTTTTGTGCTAGAAGTTCATGGTCCCTGATCATGTCATAAACCCTTAGATTTCAAATAAAACCATGTTAGCTGTAAATGTTCGACACTAGCAGTGGTGTTAGAATCTGTTAAAGAAGAAAAAAAAAACGCGTTCTCATGGCTCTCATTCCCTCATCCCCTCTGGGCGTACCCACACTGAGAAATCAGCAGCTCCAACCACTGCGCCTGTGGCACCTGCCTCTTCTCTGCTGCTCTGGGCAATTTTACTCCTCAGTTTTACTGTAACCAGTACCATTGGCTTTTGGACTATGTTTTCACAAAATTGCATATGTGTTTCCTCCAACACGCTTAGGGTTGGGGGGTCTTTTGAGGGGAGATTCATCTAAGAAAAGATGGAATGCCGTCATTTCTGCCTCAGAGTTTGAAGAGCCTGGGCTCAGGTCGCAGCTTCCTAATCTGAAAAACGAGGGGTTGGCCGGGGGAGCTCTGTGTCTGTGCAATTGTCCGTCGCTGTGCTGTTCCCCGAGGTGGGGTGCAGAGCCATGTGGGAGTAGGAGGTGCAGAGCAGACGTGCTTCTGCTGGGGCAAAGGGACAGCTCATGGGGAAGTCTTCAGAATGGCTCAGGAGGGAGCTCTGGTTAGAGTGATGCCCCCAGCGCTGCCAGAGATGAAGGGGTCGGGGGATCACCCCTAGTATTTAATGAAACAAAAATCAACTCTCCACAGTCTCCGTTTCCCCTTGTTTCCCACCTTTGGGGAATTTTATCTGCATCCTCATGATAGTCATTTGTTTGCTAGTCTCCTGTATGGAGTAAGTTTAAGAATGAAAGAGCTTTCCTCAGAAAGAAAAGAACCTTGATAAATATTTTAAAAAACCCAACAGCAGGGAACTGTACAAAGAAAACCTGACTGACACAGGTAGCCACTGATATTTTGTGGGGATGTTATTCCAGACAGATTTTAATATATAGTTTTAAATAAATGGAACCCTATTTTAAATTTCATTCTGTAACATTCCTTTTGTTAGATTCAGCAGAGTGCTGTGGGTAGCTGCCTGCCCATAAATACAGGTCTGTGTTGTGTTTTACTTTCATATTTATAGCTTTGGGGAGTCAATATCTTTGCTCATTTATGAGATTGTCTCCTGGGGCCAAGGAAGAATATATTTATGAAAAATTCTGACTAGGTGTTGCCAGCTGTCCTCCAGAACAGATAAATCAGTCTGAACCCTTTTGCCCACTCCCTTCCTGCATCGTTGGTTTTTATACCTCTGCTTAGCTGATGGATAATCATGCTCACAATCTTTCATTTGCATCTCTTTGGTTAACGGTGACGTTGAACAATTTATCATATATTGTCCATTTGTAGTTCTTATTTTGTGACTTGTATTCTGTGCACAATTTTCTATTGGAGTATTGGTTTTCTTTTTGATTTCTTAAAACTCTTTGGATATTAAGAATATTAATTCTGCTATATGATGCAGAATCTCCGTCCCCTTCTCAGTTTACTCTGCATATGGTGTGTTTTATGATGGTTTTAAAGTTTTCTATTGTAGTCAAATTAGTGAACATTTCCTACATTGTTCTGGCTTTTACATCACCCTTTAAAAGTATTACCTTCCAAAGCTTTTACGAAGATGTGCCCACTTTTCCTTACTGGTTTTATTTTTCTTTTCAGTTTTAGTTTTTACACTTCTTTCCATCTAAAATTTATTTTGATATGAGGGAATGAGGATAGAACACTGGCTCAGGTGTTTTGTTTTGTTTTTTTCCAAATGGCTGCAAGTTTGCCTACTGCTGTTATTTGAAAAAAAATGCTTTTTAACAATTTGTTTGCTATTTTACCGTTATCGTGAACAAATGATCCATATGTGCTTGCGTTTATTTCTGGATCTGCGATTGTTTCATTTCTCCGCCTGTTTTAACATCGTTACTATAGTACTTTAAGTGCTGGCTTTAGTAACGTATCTTCATACCTGGTAGTACAAGTCCCTCTAAAAGTAGGACAGGAGAAGGCCCTGAAACTTAAATTCTCTTAAAAATTAACTGTTATCCCAGTAAATTCAAGCTGTCCATTGAATTTCTTGAAAACCTTGTGCAGAATAGTGATTCTTAAAATATAGGCCACCTGTATTAGAACTACTTGAGAATTTTTAAAAATTGATATTTCTGGGCTCTATCCAAGAGCCCCTGGATTTAAGTTGTTTTGGGGAACCTGTTTTTACAAACTCTTAGATGGTTCTTAAGAATATCATAACAAACTTAACACTGAGCTAAGCCTTGGTAAGCAGCAGTCAAGTTCTTCCTGTTTAAATGTTTAAAAAAACCACTGTCTTTCAATTAACTACATCTTTTAATTTTACATGTGTACATGTGTATGTGTGAGCACACGTAGTCAGTTATATATCCTGTCAGTAAGCATATATTGAGTATTTATGTCGTCTAAGTGTTGTGCCAAGAATACAAGGATAACATCTTGCGCTTGAGATTTGGCCTTTAGATGTGTGATCATACTCCCTAACTACACACACGCACGCACACACACACACACACACACGTATATACCTCAGGCTCCTGTTATATTTTGGGTCAAAGTAAAATTACTGTCTGAAAGTAGCTTGCAGTTAGGTTGTGGGAGAATATGTGTACAACTTGAATGGAACTTACGGAGTGCAGTCTGTTAGTTGCAAGACCTTTTTTTTTGAGTGCTGAGTGCATTGGTTGGTGGAAGAGAGAGTAAAGAAACACCAGCATTAAATGCGGGCAAACCGAAGAAGCTTTACTGGTTGGAGGCGAGAACAGTACTCCTGTTGCAACTACAATTGAACTCAGTAGTATTTACACCTTGAGAAGCAGAAGAACACTTTGTTAAATCTAGCTGTGCTTCCTGAATTTCTCATAGCATTCAGTCTTCCACCCTGATACACTGGGATTCAGTTATCAGCACATTTTCCACCTGGGCTGGTCTCTTATGGCAACACAGCTATCTTGTTCAGTTTGCCTTTCTTTAAAACGTGTTATTTGTCTTCACTTACGATCATGGTAGGGTAGTGATCCTCGCCAACAAGACAGGACGTTGAATACAGGCTAAGCGCGTCATAACTCTGCCTTCTCATGTCTGTCTCTTGCCTTGCCTTAGGTTCAGGAATACCCCATTGATGTCCAAAGCAACCAGCTGCCCTTCCTGCGGAATCCGGATATCCTGGTGGGAGAAAATGACCTAACTGCCCTTAGCTATCTACACGAGCCTGCAGTTCTGCACAATTTAAAGGTCCGTTTCCTGGAGTCCAACCATATCTACACTTACTGTGGTAAGTGGGGGGCAGCTGTTGGTTGTGTGTGTTTGAAATTGCTTACAGGTTTTAGGCTTGACGTGTTCAGCTCCAACGATTAAGACTCCTACTTTCACTCTCATTTGTAAGTACCTCCCTTCTGAGACCCTAGAAAGGTTGGCAGTCAGTGAGTGTGTCTTAATTAGGCTGCCCTACATCTCTGAGGGAGGGCTGTTGTTAATCACAGCTCAGCCAGGGAAGAAATGGGCCACACCATGCGGCTTGACTGGCTCAGGCACAGTCCTGGAGTCAGTAGGGGAGCAAAACTCCACCCCCGCGCCCTCACTCAGGCATCTGCTCTCACCACCGAGCACACTGCTGCAGGCGTGTACCTGGCTTGTTTTTGTTTTCTGCTTGAGAAAGGGCTGCTTTACTCTCTGACCCTCCTACTTGCCCAGGTACAAATGTGATGAGTATTTGTTGAATTCATGATCAGAAGCCATGACACAAGCTTTAAACAAAAGTCCTAAAATTCTCTCTTATTTTTCTTGAAACTTCTGTTTCCCCCACCCCACATTTTGGCTTCTCTTTTTTTAGAGTATTGCTAAGTGGTATGATGAAAACAAGAACCCTATAAACTGCTGTTTGAGGGGGCAGAGGTTTTTTGGGTCTGGTTGTGGAGTGAGCTGAGGGCTTCTTTGTGGGAGGTTGTCTGGTTGTACCTCAGCACCTTAGTCTTGGCAGTGATCATAGGTAAGCCCTCAGGGGGTCAGGGATCTTTTCCCTGTGATCTCTCACGTTGGTCTGGAATTGGCTACTGAGTTAGGGTGTGCTTTTCTGCCAGAACACAGGAGCTGTGAATAGCATGTTGATTTCAGTGTTTGAGAGTTTCCCAAAGCTCCTTTCTCCCAACTGCTAGTGGGAGTTTTATTTGAAAGAAATCATTAATTATCAGAGCCCTCAATAGGTGTTCTTTTTTCCAAAACTATTTTTTAAAATCTTCCTTTCTAGGAGGAAGGGATAAATGCCCATCAGCTTCACTTTTTAAAGGTGTACCTTCTAAGAGAGATCCTGGTGTCTGTATATATTTATCCAGCTGCACCTTGGCTCTTCCATCTTCAGCTGTTCAGAGTGACTGGTGATGTAGCTGAGAGTTCTAAGAAGCAGTCTTACCTGCTCTGGAGGAGGCTGAGACATTTTGGGAAAATGTGTGGCCTCAGAGTATAATATCAAAATTTGAATGGAATGCTGCATGAATTAGAGTTTAATACAACTCAGCAACCATTAGAACATGAGAGGCTGTTTTTAAGAGAAGTCTCCGTCATTTGCCTTATTAAGTGGAGTTTATCAGAGCTCTGGGCCTTGTTTTTCAGGCCAGGTTGTCTTTTCAGGCAAACTTTCCTCTGAAGAGGACTTGTATGTCTTTTTCTTCTCCTTGCCTTTTCCTCTTTACCTGGAATGTTTGGTTTATTACATTCCAGGTTGCTCTTTCTGTCTGTGCGTCTGTCTGCCTCTCTTCCATATTTTTCCCCCTTTTAAATAGACTTTACATTTTACATCAATTTTAGATTGAGAGCAAAATTAAGTGGAAGGTACAAAGATTTGCCATGTACCCCCTTCCCCGACACATGCAACAGCCTCCCCCACTGTCAACATTGTACTCAGAAGTGCCATGTTGTTAAAATTGTTGAACCCACAGTGACACATCATTGCCACCCAAAGTCCATAGTTTACATAAGGGTTCACTCTTGGTGTTGTGTGTTCTGTAGGTTTGGACAAATGTATAATGATACCATGGTAGTTTCAGTGCCCTAAAAGTCATTGATGTTCTGCCTATTCATCCCTCTGACCCTGGGAAACCACTGATCTTCTATACTTTCTCCATAATTTTGACTTTACAGAATTCATATAGTTGGAGACACAGTGTGTAGCCTTTTCACATTGGTTTCTTCTACTTGGTAAAACATATTTGAGTTTCCTCCGTGTCTTTTCATGTCTTGATAAATCATTTCTTTCTAACAGTAATATTCCACCGTTAGAGTACCACATTTTGTTTGTCCGTTCACCTGTTGTGTAACATCTTGTTGCTTCTGAGTTTTGGCAGTTATGACTATAGCTGTTATAAACATCCATGAGCAGGTTTTCGTGTGGATGTGTTTTCAGGTCCTTTGGATAAATACCAAGGAGTGTGATTATTGGATCATATGGTGAGAGTATGTTTAGTTTTGTAAAGAAATTTCGAAAGTGGATGTGCCATTTTGCATCCCCACCAGTGATGAGCAAGAGTTCCCTTTGTTCCACATCCTTGCCAGCATTTGGTGTTGTCAGTGTTCGGGATTTTGGCCACACTAATAGGTGTGTAGTGGTATCTCATTGGTGCTTTAATTTGCATTTCCCTAATGCCATGATGTGGAGCATCTTTATCCACTTTTTTGCCGTCTGTGTATCTTCTTTGGTGAGGTGTCTAGGTCTTTTGCCCATTTTTAATAAGGTGGTTCATTTCCTTATTGTTGGGTTTTAAGTGTTCTTTGTATATTTTGGGTAAGAGTCCTTTGTCACATATGTTTTTTTACAAATATTTCTCCCCGTCTATGATTTGTCTTGTCATTCTTTTAACTGTGCCTCTATTCAAACACCCGGAGGGGGTATGACATAGGAGCTCTTCCATCTTGGCCGTGACCATTTCCATTCCTGCCTACTCTTCTCCAAATGACTGAAAAAGCCCGCACTGTTTATACCCTTGTCAGTGGTTCCCTCGTGATTCAGAATGTGCTTTTATGTGAAAGAAAAATGAATCTGTCTTGTCTTGAATATTGAATTGGTGTTTTCTCTCTGTTCACATTCTCAAATACCAATTTGCCTTGCCCTTTCATAAAGGATCTGAAAAGTTAGAAGATTTGCTGATTCTTCATTCAACATGTATTTATTGAGTCCATCACTGCAGTGCAGTCCTTTTGGGGCACAAGATGAAAAAACAGTGAAATGAAAGCTAATACATGATATATGTGATGTGAGAGAATAAATAGCCGACACTCAGTGCTTACTGTGCAAGATGCTGGTCTAAATGCTCACTCTCTCTATTAATCATTTTATCCTCAGGATAACCAGGAAAATGCAATTATCGTCCCCCTTTTGCAGTCCAGGAAACTAAGGCACTCAGAGATTAAGTAAATGGGCAAAGTCACAGTTAATTATTGGCTGAGCCACGATTTGACATTAGGATATGTAAATCATATCTCCTGTCCACAAGTTGTTTGTGTTTTAGTTAGGAAAACCCACATACAAATGAGAAATTAATAGCCCCCCTTATAGATTTTAGATCTGAGATGGCTTTTTAAGCCTAACCTGCCTGTTGGCAGGGTTAAGCAGCCTCTTCTTTCTGACCTTGTAACACTTTGCACATATCTGTTTTATGAATTCAGTTTGTTGAGCATCTGTGTGTGTGTTGTGCACACATGTGCTTATTCCATGTTCTAGGGTATTCGGAGAACCGGCCTGTCATCCTTTTCTCCATCAGGGCCCAGCAGAAGGCCTGATAAACACATAGATAAATCTTGATTTAGTTGAGTGATGGATGAAGACTCATTCTGTTACTCTTTGCTTCTCTGGTTTTGATGTATGTCAAAGAGAGGGGCTGCTTAGGGGCCTTTAAAGCTCACGCCAGGTGGCTGTCGTGCAGTCAGATCTGACTGCATCGTCTGTTTGCAGGTATCGTGCTTGTTGCCATTAATCCTTATGAACAGCTGCCAATCTACGGTCAAGATGTCATCTATGCGTACAGCGGCCAAAACATGGGGGATATGGACCCCCACATCTTTGCTGTGGCGGAAGAAGCCTACAAGCAGATGGCCAGGTAAGAATAACCTCCACCCAGAAGTCCTCTTGGGTGGCCAGGGGGCAGAAGGGGGAATTGCTGCCTTCTTTGGCTGCTTCTGCTCAGTGGTGGAGTGGTGATTCTGGGATTGAGGAAGAGTCTTGGAAACAAAACCAGCCCAGGTTCTTTTCTTAGCACATTTCCTCATGTCTTCATCTTACTCTTGTGAACTTGAACCTAGGCCTGGAGAGCAGTGGCTCCTTAGACTTATTTCATTTTCATTTTCGAGCAGTGTGATAAATGCCTTTCTTTCTCCTTAATTTTCTCTTTCCTTGGTTTTCTTTTGGCCCTCTCTCCTCCCTTCCAGGTGTAATGAATCCATTTTGCAGCATCACTGTTCATTTTACAGATCTCACTGAAGGCTCCCTTTTGAGGGAACCAGGACTCGTCGACAACTCCTGGAGATGCCATGCATTTAGGGCAGAAATAGAAATTTCAAATTAGCAGTCATTCATAGTGGTTTTGAGTTTTTAGCCGGGAAGCAGAGTTCTGTTTAGGCACTTAAGCAGATCTCATTTTGCTCTTTTCTAGCTCTGGAAGATAGGTACAGGTCTCTTTCATCAGAAGATTGATAGGTGGGTGTAGTATTCTGGGTTCTGCAGGGCAACAGACAAGTATGGAGTGTGTGTGTACGTGTGTGGGCGTGCAGAGAGAGGGTTTTTTTTTTTTGTATACGTCTATTTTTATTGAAGTATAGTCAGTTTACAATGTTGTGTCAATTCCTGCTTCAGTCATATGTAGACATATGTATATTCATTTTTATATCCTTTTTTATCATAAGTTACTACAAGATATTGAATATAATTCCCTGTGCTACACAGTATGAACTTGTTTATCTATTTTATATATATTAATTAGTATCTGCAAATCTTGAACTCCCAATTTATCCCTTCCCACCCCCTTTCCCCTCTTGTAACCATAAGTTTGTTTTGTATGTCTGTGAGTCTGTTTCTGTTCTTTAAATAAGTTCATCCTTTTTTTTTTTTTAGATTCCACGTATAAGTGATATCATAGGGTATTTTTTTTTCTCTTTCTGGCTTACTTCACTTAGAATGACGATCTCCCGGTCTATCCATGTTGCTGCAAATGGCACTATTTTATTCTTTTTTATGACTGAGTAGTATTCCAATGTATAAATATACCACAGCTTCTTTATCCAAGAGAGAGATTTTTGTTTTAAGGAATTGGTTCATACATTTGTGGAGGCTTTGGAAGTCCAAGATCTGCAGAGGTGGCTGGCAGGCTGGAGACCCAGGGAAAAGATGATGCTGCATTTTGAGTCTGAAGGCAGAATTCCCTTTGGTAGGGGAAATCAATTTTTTTCTCTGCTGTCAACTGATTGGATGAGACACACCCGTATTATGAAGGGTAATCTGCTTTACTCGGGGTCTACTGATGGAAATGTTAATTTCATCTTAAAAAAAAAAATCACCTACACAGCAGTATCTAAACTAGTGTTTGACCAAATGTCTGGGAACTGTAGCCTAGCCAAGCTGATACCTAAAATTCACCACCACAGTGTTGACCTTGAACTATTCGGGATATTATAGGGAAAGATAGTTTTACCAAAGATTTAGTGGAAATGCATATCCCAGTTAACACTAAAATGCTGGATCCTTTCAGCTAAATCTTTCTTGCCACCTCTAGAGACCACCTTACGGAGTGAGCAGCAAATGTCGGAGTCCTTTTGGAGGAGAGGGGCTGCTTGGCTAATTTAGTGAAGGAGTGAGAGAGCATCCCATTTAAGGTGGTCCATGTTTCAGTGGATGTAAGAGTGTAATTTTCAGCTCAGTGAAAGTTTCCATGGGGGAAGACTGTTACAGAGGCTTCCTTACTCGTTAACAACATTGTATTGCTTGCCGTGGAGAGCAGGATATACAAAGCCTGCTTCCTTATAGATACGCAATGACCAGACTTAATATAAGCAGCGACTATAGAACTGAGCAATTTAACAACTAGAATGATCTAGAACCATTTTTCCCCTCCAAAATGCAGTAAGAGGTCATGGAGCGAAAATGGGCATGACCTTTGACCTCGCTATGGCTGTAAAAAGACCACCTAGTATGTTAAATCTGCTGTCATGGCTTAACTAGGAGTCACTTAGCTTGGTAACCTATTGATGCCCACGCCTCCTGACTCAGAGTGTGGGTCAAGGTCAGGTCACGTGGGGAGAAGAATGAGGGATGGCGTGTTGCAGGGCCCAGCACTGCTCAGGGGTCTGCACAGGTTTTGTGCTTCAGGAGAATCACTTAAACCGAGTCTTCCTTTGCTTCATGTGAGGAAGCCCATCTTCCTCCTTTGCCAATGGTTTCTTTACGGTTCCAAAACAGAAGGTGAGTGTGGCTGCTTCTGGCGACTTCCTGCCACGCTGAAAGTTCCGCCGGCTCTCTGAGATGTGTCTTTCATGGACGTCATTGGTGTTTCTCATCCCACTCTCCTCTCTTAGCCGATTGCATGTAGATGTATCAGAAGTTGCTGTTCTTTGTCAGACTTCCTGAGGCGCCCCTACAGCTTTGAGGAACGTCTAGCCTCCAGCTTTATCCACACCGCACTTCCCCTGGATTAAATGCCTACATCCTTCCTTTCCAGCCTGAAGCTGTGCTCATGTTATTCTCCTCCTGGGTCATTGCATTCATTTGGGTCCTTGTTCACATCATTTAGAGGGAAAGGGGCAGTATGGGCACCCAGGGTGGTGGTGATACGATTTTGCCTGGGGTGAGGAGTTTGATGATTAAGGGGTTTTGATGTTAAAGTTGGACTGGGAATTGCTTCCTTAAGAGCTTTCTTTAAGGTCTTAAGGTTTATATTCATTCTACCCACTGAGTCCCAGGGTGTAGCCAAATAATTTTGCTGAAATTCTTGTGCAGTTTTTGCTCATGAACGTGTCTTAGAAGTGTAAGACCAGCACATGTGGCCGCTGGAGAGAGCTATTTTTGAATAAGTTCTGTGGTCAGCAGCTCAGGGTTTCTGCTATTGATCTGAGACGCATATTAGAAGCCCCAGCAGAATCTTTGTTGTGCAGGGAAGGAGGGAGACCCACTGGTCAGATGCAGGGAAGGTTTTGCTGTATTTCCATACAGGCCTTCTCTGTCGACTGTGAATACTAGAAGACATTCGCTTACCAATACTTGCCAACTATGCTGTGCTCTTTCTGACTCATCAGTAGTTGTTGAAATAATTGTTACGTGGATCAAGTAGCCGTGGCCTAGCACAGTGTGCTTAGAATCTGAGCTTCCATAACAGCTGGGGGAAATAAAGGGTACACGAAACTAAAGTTCATGACTCCCAGTCTTTGGAGACTGTGACTCAGTTGACCTTGGACACAGCAATTCTTCCCCTTGATTCACTGGGGCCTGGATCTTCTTTCTCGATGTGGTTCACACAGGGACTCCTCAACTCTTAATGCTTTGAGTGCTTGGGGGGACTCTGTCAAAGCTCAAAGGGATAAATCCAGACCTTCATGCCCATCCCAAGAGCTCCTGCAGTGTCCTGCTGTGCTGGACGGCGGGGAAGAGAAGACACAGTAAGAAGAGGATCGGTTCATTGTCCCCGTCCAGGTTGAATTCACCAAGTCCAGACTTGGGACTAAATGGAGATTCAGAGGGAAGAAAAAGGTTAGTGTAGTACAAAACATCAAATTCATGAATTAGGTCTTCTGCTCGAGAACCCTTGTGAGAAAGGGGACTGACCTCCTCTATATCTCTGCTCCTCCCTCCAAATTTGAGATCCAATATGCCCTCTTCCTCATTTTTACCTCCCTGACTCCAGCCTCAGCTCCTAGGTTAAATTGTACAGCCAGCATTTATGAAGTATCAGTTATCTGATAGGCTCCTTCCTGAATGAACACTAAGAAGTGTAAGACCTCTCGCTCCCTAATTCTTTTTTTGGGGGGGGATTAGGTTTTCATTTACTTATTTATTAATTATTACTATTTTATTTGATGGAGGTACTGGGGTTTGAACCCACGACCTTGTGCATGCTAGGTATACGCTCTACCACTGATCTATACCCTCCCCCTGCTCCCCAGTTCTTAAGGCGCTCGCAGTCTGGTTGGAGAGAAAAGGCAGAGTGGGGCCTAACAGCTTGTAACTGCAGAGAGTTGAAGCCATGCTTGGAGTCATTGGAATTGAGTCTGGAACTGACTGTCACACCCAATCCAAGGAAACTTTAGCGTTTAAGCTGGATCTTGATGAGTTGGTGGGACACACAGAGTGCAAAGCAGACATCTAGGTGGGTGGGATCGAGTGAACGTAACCTCAGAAGTGGGGCATTAAAAAGCAGGGTCACAAAACTGCAGTGACACAATGCTTCACACATCCCTCGGGGACGTTTATAATCCAAAAGACATCATAACAAGTGTTGGCAAGGCCATGGGGAAATTAGAATCCTCACACGCGGCTAGTGGGAGTGTAAGATGGTGCAGGTTCTTTGCGAAATAGTCTGGCAGTTCTCCAAAAGGTTAGACTGAGTTCCCACATGACTCAGCAATTTTACTCATTGATGTGAACCCAAGAGACATGAAACATATGTCCACACAGACACTTACACACAGACATTCATAGCAGCCTTACTCACAGTAGCCAAAAGGTGGAAACAAACTAAATATCCATCAGCTGACCAATGGATAAATAAAATGTGATTATATCCATATGGTAGAATATTATTTGGCTCATGAAAAGAAACAAAATGCTGATATACGGTACCACTTGGATGAACCTTGGAAGTGAAAGAAGCCAGACATAAAAAACCACATATTGTGTGATTCCACTTACGTGGAATGTCCAGAATAGACAAATCTATAGAGAGAGGTAGATCAGTATTTGCCTTGGGCTGGAGATTTGAGGGGAAATGGGGGAGTGATGAAAATGTTCTGTAATTGACTGTGGTGATTAATGCACAACTCTGCAAATGCACTGAAACCCACTGAATTGGTACTTTAAATAGGTGAATTGTGTGTTCTGTGAATTACATCTCAAAAAAGCTATTGTACACAAAAGGCGTGGTCAGGGAACAGCGCCCAGGAAAGTTTAACCTGCGCAGCAGGTGGGTCTGTAAGGGGTTGTGGACTGTACAGTTAGAGACAGGGCAGCTAGACTGTGGAGGCCTCTGCAGGCCCGGGGGGACTTTGGAAGAAAAGTGTGTTCTGTTGGCAAAGGCTATGAGGACGGTCCAGCGATCCTGGATTAATCGAGTGAAACATTCAAGGCAGGGGGCTTCTCAGAGCAGTTACATTGACACAGGTTCTGAGTCTCCAAGGTGCGGATGCATTATGCTGGGTTTCCCAATCTTATTTAGACGTAAAACAGTTTTTATGTTCCCAAAGGACTCTTTGGGAAATGCTGGCCTACAGTAATGGAGACATTTTAGAGCTCATTAAAGAGGGAATATACAAGGGAAGTTAAAGAACAGTTTTTCTCTGATGTGCCCTGTTTCAAAATCTTTTCCTTCTCCATATTCCTATATCATTTCCCAGGATGAGAACACCTGTAGATCGGTGAAGCTGAAATCCAGACCCCGTCTGTTTGCCCCGAAGCCCTTTGTACTGGCTGAGAACCTGCACTCCCCCTACCAGGGGTGCCTGTTGACTGGCCTGGCCCTCAGGATAGACCTTTTCCCTTAATGATTCAAAAGTGTCTAAGTTCCACGGTGAGATGAGAATTTTTGGTGTGTTTTCTAGCTCTGCTGATGGGAGCAGGCCATCGTATTGTGCTCCCCAGGTCTGATCCTTTTTTAAAATTCTTTCTGAAAGAGAGTGGGGACATTGCAAAGCAAATTCAGTCACTCAGGTAGCCAGGGTAACTGAGCACACACATTTCCATCTGGCTCTGCTGTGCTTCCAAGCTGTGACTTATAGTAAAAGGTGGGCCTATCCTGAGCGGGGGAGGGCAGCCTGGCACATCTGAGGCGGCTGATTGACACCTGCTCTGTGCCCGTGGGAGTGTTCCCAGAGAAATTCCTGACTCTGCTGCAGAAGGGAGAAGAAATGAGGAAGTTCTACATTTTCCACCTTTAGAGGTCAAAAAAAAAAAAAAAAAAAAAGGCGGCAACTTAACCTTCCTAGTTGTTGGGGGGAATACTCTGGGATCCACAAGAATGGTTTCAGGATCTCTGGGAAAATAATTTTTAAAAAGAATTGCACATAGGTGACCTAAATTCACACCTTGCTTTGATGAGTTTTAACTAGAACGATGTCAGTTTCTTGCTTGCTTTTTGATGTGAAGTGGCTTACTATTCTGGGTTGTTGTAGTTTGGGGACATTCGGGGTGTGTGAGGTACTTCCTGATGGAGCCTCATGTTTTCGGTGAGAACATGATCGTACTGATGGGAGCAGAGCCAGGTCTGGTGTCTCTGTAAGGTATTTGCTGTGCGGGAGTGTCCAGGGGTTTGTCCCTGGCGATGTCTCTCTCACCTACTGTGTGTCCTTGCACGAACTCTGCGGGCCTGTGGTTCTCAGTGTCTTCACCCTTTAAGAACAGTGACCCTGCCTCAGGGAGGAACCTGGACCTGTGAGAAGTCATGAGGAACCTTTAAATGCCGGGAGCAGCATGAAAATGTGGGGCACTGATGTTAAAGCTGACAGCTTCATCAGCTGTTGTTGAAGACGACAAGGGATGGATCACTGGGGAGGTCAGTAATTAAGGAGCAATGACTTGCTGAATTTTTACAGTAGCATCTGAGACCGTGACTTCAGTCAGCCCTGATTTTTAGACCATTTCTGTTTTTCTTCCCATTCATTATGATTTCGAGTCAGGACTAGTTAGGAGTCAGTTGCTTTAGCACAGGGTTTGGAAGATGTTCAAGATGTCTGAACACAGGAAGGACTTCAGTTTCCTTCGGCATTACCTCTTCCTGGAACGTGCCCGAGTGTTTCCCTTTGTTGAGATTCTCCCTGGAATGCTGTGTTCCCTGGGCTCTTCCCTGCTCGCCTGTCCCCTCTCCTGTGCCATCCTGCTCAGCCAGGCCTGCACACACCCGTCTTCCCTTCCCTCGGGGTGGGTGCCCCAGCACCAAGGTCTGTAGCCTCCTTTTGATCCTTTATAATCTCTTAGATTGTATAGTTTATCTTTCTATCTATCATGTTTAAAATTCTAGTCATATCATTTAAATTTGAGTGTAGGGGGAAGTTAAGTGTGCAGTGAATGTAGCTAATTATGACGTCCCTATGTTAAAAGAAATCGTAGGTGTATATTGTCACTTCCTTCTGAAATTGTGTATTTAGAAAAGAATAAGACTAGACCATTTCCTTTGTTTAACTTCTGTGACACTGCAGAGGTTCTGAATGTTATTAATAGGTAAGTCCCAAATCAGAAATCACAGAGCTGAAAGATACTTCAGTTTATTAATAATCACTTTTTATCTTACCTGGGGAATCACAGCATGTTGGAAAGAAGAGGGCCCGCAGTCATCTGGAAGGAATTGGCTAAACTATAAGGATGCTGGAGACTGCATCCTGGCCGCTGGTCCTCGGGGGGCTGCCTGCCCGTCCCCAGCCCAGGTAACGCCGGCTCTCAGATGTGTTCCGTTTTAAACATCTTTCACTGTTGGGAGTTTCTCCACCACACAGCGCTCTACGCACCTCTGGTTGCTTCCACCACGCATCTGAGCTCTGTCCTGTGTAGCCATATAGAACAGTGGGCATTTACTTATGCGCGGCAGCCCCTCTCCCCAGCTCTGGCTGAGCATCTTGACCCCTACAGACGTTCCTTATGAGCATGGTTTTCAGTCCCTCTCCCACTGGGGGTCACCCTCGGGCACCATCTGGTCTTCCTCTCTGATACCCAAGGTCTCTGAAGGCGGTCTGCCAGGTGAGGCAAAGACACACACAGAAGTTCTGTTAGAGGAGCCTACAGTTGCCCTGACTTGGCAGGTGTTTCATGTTGCTGATTTTACTACGTTTGCAAGCTGTTAAATTTCTGTTTCTCCTCCCTCTGCCCATACGTGCACAAGAATTTTATTACAACTCTAATGAGATTTAGTTGACTTGCAATAAGCTGTGCATATTGCAGTTACACACGTTAAGTCACAGATACAATTTGACAGATTTTGACACATGCGTACACCCAGGAAACCATCACCAACCACCACGATCCAAATAATGAACTTTTTTTTTTTTTAACTCCCCAAAGTTTCCTTGTATTTCTTTAAAATCCACTGCTCCACCACCAGGTAGCCACTGATCTACTTTCTGTCACTGTAAATTCAAACTTTAAGATATGTTGCCCTCATTCTGCACATGTGTGATTGATTTTTTTTATGTGCTGAGCAGGGTTCAGTTATCTGCATTTTTCACCTTTGGTCCCTGTGTTCGATTATCCCAGTGTATCTTTGAGAATCCTGAGTTCTGTGTCTGATACATTAGGTCTCCCTGGCTCGATGCAAGTGCAAATTTAACAAGTCCTTTGCCTCTGTTCTTATCTGTTGGTTAACGGGTGTTCATCTGGATAAATTGCCGTGACATGCTGGGAGCAGCTCTTTGACTAGGTATGGATAATTTAATCTAACAGAACTACAAATGTAGTCAGGTACTTACCTGTGTTTGAAGTCTTGTGAAGAGCCGTGCACGCCAGGTTGGTCATGGTGATGTGATCTGAGGTCTGGTCTGAGGATGCGGGCCAGCCAGACCCCAGTTAGCCACTTCCTCCCACGTTCACCTGGTCAGGTACTGTCCCTTAGGGCACCTCCACGTCCTCAGCTGAAGCAGGAGGATGCACGTGGACTTCCCTTTGCAGGTTATTGTAAGAAATACCTGGCACTTCACACACACGATCCTGAGCACCACGTCCTGCGGTACGTGAGCTCACGCGCACCCCCCCCCCCTCTCCGTTCTTGTCCTGCTGTCAGAGCCATGCTTGTCACCCCACACGGGCTTCTTTAGGAATTCATAGTGGTGGTGACATGTGGTAAGGTTTAGTTTTTCACGGTGCCTGAAATAATTTTCAGTGAAAAAAGCTAATGAAATGTGAAGCCGAGCAGGATGAAACGTAGTTTCTTTTCACGTTGTGGTTAACAACTTGCATGCCATGGTACCCGCTCTTTCTTTTATAACTATGTTGTTTTACGTCTATGTCCTGAAAGACAGGAGTGGCTGTGAACCTCGTCTGCTGAGGTGACGCCGTGCAGTGAGGTGGCTCAGTGTCCGGGAGCAAGACTGCCCGGGTTCTCAACATAGCAGCCACGTGACCTTGGCGAGTTACTTAGGTTCGCCTCACTTTGTACCAGTGCCTACATCTTTAAAATGGGGGTAAGTGTAGTGTCTGAATCATCAGATTGTTAGAATTAAATGAGTTGATAAATGAAAAGTGCGTAGAATGAATGACTTCTGGCACAGAGTAAGTGTTCAGTGAGTGTCTGGTGCAGTGGTGGTGGTAGTGGTTATCTGGTGATAAATGATACTAATGATCTGATGGTAAATAATGATCATCATCATTTCATAGTGTCCAGAGGGAAGAAGTGCTGGGTGGAGACATCAGTGCTGAGTGAGATTCCCTTTAGAGTTGCCCTTGGGGAACAGATGGTCCTTCACGGCCAAGGGGATAGTAGAAGGCGGGCAATTTCATGGGATTAACAATGTTCTTTTGGACTTTTTTATAGGCTCGTGTTGGAAATTAGAAGTGCAGAAGTTTGTAGGTGGTTGTCAGTCCGTCTAGAGAAAAGCCAGCATCAACTGTACTATGTCAAACCCATTTTCTGTCATACACAGCCCCTAGAATAGTGTCAGCGTGTGGACACCACTGCCTTTTGGTAATGGCATCCTTAAGCTTAAGCAACAGGAAAGTAATATGTTACACTGCAGGAACCAAGTGATTATTTGATTGTTTTTGTAGGCAGCTGGCTTGAAAGAGCCTGCCTGGTATCTCCAACTGAGCATGTGGTGGTGGCCGGAAAGCAGCTTTTCACAAGTGGGTAGAAGTGAGGCTTAGTCACTTCTGGTGCCTGCAGTGGTGGATCAGATGGCTGGAGTGGCAGTCTTCAAACTGCTGGGCACATCGTTTTTTGTAGGGTTGACTGAAGTGCAGGAAGAAAATATTAGAACTTTATTTTTCACAATCTTTAAAGATACAAAATTCGGTTAGTGTCTCTCATATAATGTACACAGTGTATTGGTATAGTAGCACAGAAAGGAATTTATAAATATTTCAGGGGGAGCTTGCTCAGTTTTCCTTGCAGGTGGGGAAAAAAAGAACTAGTTTAGTGTCTAGGGCAGTGTCTAAAGCCACAGATGCAGCGGTCTTGGTGGCCTAGTTCATGGTCCACAGAGGAAATCTGTCCCCCAGCCCCTGCTGTGGTTCTTATCCATGTGCACAAAGGGAGGAAGGTGGCTGGCTCAGTGCAGGCCATCCCCATCATAGGGGACATGACTAAGAGTGCATGGCCATTATTCCTCTCTGTCAGCTTACTCCGCTGGGTTAAAGAGCCCCACTTTTTAGTAGCTCTTTGATTACATTAGGATGTAGGTGTACAACAGTGGACAGTATTTTACCTTAAAAAAGAAGAAAGCCTTGGGGAGAGTCTTGATAATGGAGAGAGATTGTTAGAAGTGAATCCCCGCACGGGCCTTGCTCATGGATGGAGTTGGCAGAGGCACCCCCAGATGGCGCCATTTCAGAATCACTGAGGGAACCCTCCCCACCACACACACACCTGCTTTACTGAATCAGAATTTCATGGGTGAAACAAAATTATCTTAAAAAAAAAAATTCTATAACTGATTCAGAAAGGAGCAAGTCTTTGGACAAGTTTTTGGGAAAATTTTAGAAGAGATGTCTCTCTGATTTTGGGGATTCAGACCTGGTGCTCAGGAAAACAATCTGTCCCAGGTTTCAATAGTCTCTCCAGTCTTGAAGGTCCGCTTGGTTGCTTGTAGCATCTTGGTATGAACTGAGGATCTGCGGGTGGGTTTTGATCAAGGAAAGGAGTCACAGAATGTGAGAGCCTGCTAGAAGGCAGAGAATCCTTCGAATGTGGTAGCTGTCTAGGCTCGTCTGCAGTGGTTCTCAGCCCTGGCTGCACGGGAGAATCACCGGGAAGGCTCCGAACTACCCGTGGCCGCGCCTCCCCCCTAGAGGTTGAGTGAATCAGATGGGGCTCAGGTGTTGATATAAACACTCCCAGGAGCTATCCATATGAGGCAGGGTTGAGAATTTTGCTGAAATCACCTGTGTAACTTGGGTTGATCCATGTGGTCTTTGTCAACAGCGGAGCTTTGGGAAGTGAAGGACTCTTCTGTGCAGGGAAAGGTTACAGAAAGTCTGCAGGTGAAGCCACCCATCCAGGAGAAAGCCCTGCGTTTATATCCTTTAGAACCACAGTGCACAGATTTAAAAGCAAATGCTTTTTGAGTCTGCCTGGCTCCTGCCTTCATCATAGATCAATGATTTTGGAAGCCAGAAGAGGGGCACCTACAGCCAAAAGATGATGGAAGTTAATTTGGTCCTCTGTATTCCCAGAACTAGAGAACAAAATGCCTCATGATCGATGACCTGCTTTAAAAAAAGATGTCTCTTTTGGTTAAAAAGGGACTTAACCTTCCTTAGAAGAGCAAGTACCAAGAGTACTTAGAAGCATGGGATGTCTTTTTAGACAATGCCTCATACCTGGTAGCAGAGGGATAAAGAGCAGGGGAAAATCCTGGCATCCAGTGACTTGCGATCAGTCATCCTTCGCAGATGACAGTACTGTACCCCTAACCTTGTGCTTACTGAGAAGTTCCTGGGGACCCGTTAACAGAGGTGTGTGAATTCTGTCGAGTCTAGCTGCATTTAGTTTAAATGTGTAGCACCAATCTTCAGTTAGGACATTGGGGATCGATATGCACTCTCTCCAGTTTGTTCCGCTTCCCCACTGGGTCGTTGGGCTCCCAGAGTTTTAGTCCATTTGTCATTGCACATATTGATCCATCATAATTACCTGGTGGGCAGGAACTCTGGCTCAGCAATCCAAGGCAGAGATTTTTCTTCCCAGGTGTATGAGATTGTCATTACTACAGTGCTGTTCATTTTACTTCCTTATATTTGTAGAGCCTCTTACTTTATTTTGCAGAGTCTACGTTCATGAAATGCACAGAATGGCTAAGATTTCTGTACTTGGAGTTGGAAGGCTTTTGAGGCCAAATCTTTTAGGATAGGGGTTCCTTTTCAGCGTCTTCAGTGTTACGGACCCCAGTCTTTCTGAAAACTTCTAGTCGCCTCATCCCATTTTTTGGAACTCAGGGGTGAGCAGGTATCTTACCCTCACTTAACTCCCTCCATAGGTGCTGCCTGTTTTCTGGAGAAGTCACCAGAACAGATGGCTCTGAGAATGCACCTTTAGTCTCTGCTTCTCCAGGCTAGACTCTTCCTGTCTGGCTCACATGCCTTGTGTGGCAGTTCACAATTCTGACTGACTTCCTCTGAATATATTCCAATTTTTCAATATATCCCATAAAATGTGCATCCATAATTAAGCCAAGAGTGTAGATCCAGACTGACCAGAGAAGGAGTCCATGGCCCTCTCCTGTTCTCCTGGGATAGAAATACTTGGGGGCTGCATTAGCAGAAATGTACTAATAGTTTCTTGTTGTAATGTTTGATAATGAGTCAGCCAAAGTACTCTAGTGCTTCACATCCAAACTGTGTTCCTAGGTGAGGATCACAGTTTGGTATAATACTACTGTGATGTGCATCGTGGACCCACGGTGGTTGTAGACCCTGTCCAGATCACATTGGAAGTGGCGGTGTCCATTTTAGCATCCAGGTTTTCCTTTGCTCCTGTGCTGTTTCCTCTCTCGCTAAATTGGGCTGATGACGCATTGGTTTTAGAACTAATCAAAGATGTCTTTACTTCACAGTACTAAATCACCAAAATAACTTTTTCATAGGGGATTGCAGAGTTTCTCACTTAGCAGTTCTGTAATTACGGAGAGAATAAGTGACTTACCCTTGAAGAGACTGTCTGGGAGACCCTTCTAAATTTTGAGAAATAAGAAGCAAATTCTGATTTCCATCATCAGCACCCTACAAGTCAGCCCTTTCCTTCTCCGATACTGGTGCGCTGTTGGTCTTCAGTTAAGGATGCCAAAGCTGAACCTGGGCTTTCCTTAAACTGGTCCAGGGGATTCCCCTAAAGCAAGAAGTGGGGGTTAAAGAGCCCAAGTTGGAAATAACACTGCCTGCTTCCCTTGGTCCCACTGCATGCCTTCCTCCAGGGTCCTCTCTGTGCACCAGAAGCCTCTCCTGGTTCTCACGTCACATTCTGAGTTCTCTTTTACCTGTGGTTTATAGTGAAACTGATGTCCACTTTCTCCTGGGCCTAGCTCTTGATTTCAGGATGGAAACTTAACAAACTTTTAATTCATTTCTCCGCAACACCAGACAGAATTTCGAGACAATTACCACGCTTGGTACTCAAATATCCTGTTGTGACAGTCCCAAGGTGAACTTTGGCACTTTTCCTTTGTCTTTGCCTTCCTGTTACAATAATCCTAATCAACCTGAGACAAATCAATGCCTCGAGTTGAGGAAGGAGAATGCCATGTAAAAGGAATGTAAAAGTACATTAATAAGTCTCAAAAATATTTCCCTACTTTGTTGCTACGCATAATAGCAGGGAATGTTCCTTAAGATCATGAGTGATGTACGAGTGCTACCTGACCGTTACTGCAGAAGAGTCACACATCTTGCCTAAGGCACACAGCTGGCAGTTGGCAGAGATGATAGGCTCCTGGGCCTCCTAATTCCAAACCCTGTGCTCTTGACCGTTTTGGTACGCTGCCTCCCTGGAAAAGATGATTTCTGAGTTTCTGCTTTGGGAAACGGTAAATAGAAGTTCTGTCTGCTGAGAACAGAAGATGGGGGAAGGGGGTAAGAGATACTCTGGATGGTTGAACATGAGTTTATTTGGGATAAACTCTGACCCCTGACCCCTGATATCCAAATAGCGCTGTCTAGCAGTGGAGTCTGTGATGGACTTGGGAGAGGTCTTGGCCTATAGGTGGGACTCGAAGCCTTGGGAATGGGTGATGTCATCCTGGGACAGATGCTTGAGAAAAGTTCCCAGATCTAACCCTGAGGAAACGGAGCATTTGAAGATCTGGTGGAGGAAGAAGAACCTGTAAGGGGGTGATGATCCCCTCTTCTTATAGGTGATGGAGGGTGATGCCTGCTTCTTGGGAGCGATTGGAAATGTGTGTAAGATTTCTGCTTGGCACAGACAGTACGGGTGTGGAGCACTGACTGACTGGGTTACTGCGTTGATCAGTGTTAGGAACCTGGAGCGGCCTGCAGCGGGCTGGGCGGTCCCGTGCATCTAGGCACTGCCTCCCGTCTTGCCTCCTCTTGCTCCACCCCAAGTGCTCAAAACGATCTTTAACATTCTGTGTAACTCTCACGTTTATGCTGCCCTTTAGTTTTCGGGCCTTTTTTTGTCTCCCTTACCTCATGGCTCCTCACTGAAACTTGAGGAATGTGGAAGCATACATAGGCTGTTGACAGCTGAGCCTTTGAGGGGCCCGGCCAGAGTCGACAAGCTCTTGAGTGGCAGGGCCATTGCTGGGACTGACTCTCCTGCTGCCGCTCCGGGCCCTTGCTCCTTCTCCTCCTGCGTCTCTGGGTGGCTGACTCGGGAGAGCCTGGGTCTCCAGCTGAACTCCTGCAGGGGCACTGAGCTTACGCTGATGAATTTGCTCCACCTGACAGCACGTTTTCACGGCTGCCGCATGACAGTGTCAGCTGGGGTGTGATCTGTCCTGTTGGACACCTGGATTGCTCCTCCATGGGTGACCGCTGAGCAGGCGATAATTAACCCCTGGTGGATTCCCGCATGTGTGCTCTGAGTGCAGAGCCAGCAGGTGTTTTCAGGCAGACGCGTTCTTCGTTTTCCCGTCCCTGCACACTTGATGTGCCCCGTCTTTGCGTACGTGGGCCACTTTTAGGTGGGCATAGAGTATGATCTATAGAAGTGCTCTGGATACCAAACTTTCTGCCCTGGAGATTACAGCCCTTTAAATTCTCAGAGTAGACAAGTGACTATGTAATATTAATTAGATGGCTGACCAAAGATTCTCCTGCCTAAAAATATCTGTCTCCCTGGCCTATCGCTTTATTTAGAGTGTTACCCTACTTCTCAGCTGTGACTCAAACTATTAAAATATACATATTATCTGAGAGAGAAAGTGTCATATATGTCACAGCTTTAAAATGCAACTCGAATCTACTGTCTAACGATTCCTACCACCGCGGCCTGTGTGCAGGGACTCATACTCCGTCTGGGTCACTGCTGCAGCCTCTGAACCGGCCTCAGTCTTGCCTTTCTCTATTTAGCTCCCAAGCCCCTCCTCTGTGCTGCTGGGGAGGAGGGGCTGTTTGTGCATGTTTGCTTTCAGGTAAATGATTTCAGAGTGTTAAAATGCTGATGGGAGGGAGCCAGCTGGGGGAGAGAGGCTGACAGCTGGGAGGGGTTTGGGACACAGGGGAAGGGGATAACTGGTAGAGCAGAATCCTGGATATGAGGGTAGGATCCAGAAATATACGTCCGAGAAGGGAGTATTCTCCAGTTGCTGGAGGAGGGGAGGGGAAGAGCTAGGTGCGGATGCTGCAGGAAGGTTGGTGGCTAGGTAGCAGGAATGAACTGTTGCAGGCCTCTGCCCTCAATTGCTAAGATTCCTATCATCTTAGCACACGGTGGATACTGACATGTTGGATGAATGACACATGGGTTTTGTAACATCTCACAATGTAGATGTGCCCAGGGAAGTCCCTGGGATAGGAATAATCACATGTACTTGAGGAGAAGAAAGCTTGACGCTGAACCGGCCGTGTGCGCTGTGAGATAACTGATGTAAGGGTGGGGTGGGAGGTGGGAGGAGATGTCTGTCTCTTGAGGGACAGATGACTCAGGGGGTGGCAGTGGGGCAGCAGCATTCTCCAAAGAGTCTGTGGCAGGTGAACTTGGTGAGCCGGAGTGTGGTGTTGAAGATGGAGTCATCAGTGTAGTATCCCTGTGGATCTGTCACTTCTGCCCTGGTCGGGGGGCCACACACTGTCTCACCAGGTTCCCTTGTGCTTGTCACACGTCGAGTAGAGAGACCAGGAGACAGAGTCAGACCTTGACAGCTGCATGGTGCTTAGGTCTAACTCATTTATTTTACCAAAGAGGAAATTGAATGCCAAGGAGGAGAGGGGAGCAGCGTCAGCATCAGGCAGGAACTTGTTAGAAGGTGCATCTCAAAATCTTTGCATTCCCAAAGGACAGTATTGGACTGTTAAGGGCAATAAAATGCAGAGTATGAGAATGCCATTTAGTCTTCTGGTAAACTTCAGTTTTAAAGCCTGAAAATTTATATACCAACGTTGTGGCTTACACTGTAATGTTTTCCAGTGGAGAGAACCTTGCCCCATATCCTAGCGGTCTCTGAAACCTGCCTCCCACCTCTACCAACACACTCAGTGGTGATTCTGATTGGCTTTTGGGAAATACAGTGGGACTGTTGTAAGCATGGTTTCCTCGGAAAGTCGTCATTAGTGCTGCATGAAGAGGCATGATTTTGCAATCAGGCAAAGAAAAGAAAAACGTTTTAAAAAGAGAATCAGGGGATCTTAACCATTTTTGTTCTATGTAAAACATATAAATGTATCAAATTAATATGTACAAAGGACTGATTATATTGAAATGATCGAAATGTTTTAGGATTTTGTGATAAAGGGAGAATATAAGGCATTGTTAATTCGTTAGTGGCAGATCTGATAATAACCATCACTTTGACATAGTGATGAGTGTAAATATTTAATGAAACCTGAGAAAACTAATATTATTATGGTATCAGAGTCACAGCTTTTGTTAGTTTTTGCTTTTTGTGAGGCTATATTCTTAATTGAAGGAAATGTTAAAGTTGTTAGAACTTAATAAAATTAAAGCTGTGCTTTTTACTGCATTTAAGTTCATGGATTCCCCTGAATTCTGTTCATGGTCCTGTTGGGAATTCATGGGCCCCAGGTGAAGAACACCAGAGGTAGGAGGTAGCGTGGAGCTGTGTATTCCCCCCCTGCAGGCGTTAGTGGGCAGCAGCATGCTGTTTGTTGTGCATGTGCATCTGTGTGCTTCCAACACCGACTCTGACCAGTAGGCACTGTCATTTCAGCTGTGTAGATGGCAACAATGTACATCCAATTAATGAGAAAATGCCACTTTGACTTCCAGGTGGTTTATCATAAACCATTAGCTGGAGCTTAGACTTAAATGTAAAGGCTCCTATTGTCTGCAGCCAGGAAGAATGGCTAATAAATTCACAAATTCAGGATTGTTTAGCCTCTTAAAGCTCATCCTTAAGTTCAGTGTTACATGGTATTAGTCTAGAATTGACCATGAATTAGTTACAAAGTATTTGAATTTCTACAAGTACCTGAACATATTTATATGGTGACCCATTTAATTAAGCTGTTGAGCAGGGGTTCTTAACCCTAGCAGAACTAACGTTGTAGCAGAACAGTAGAATTACTTGTGGAATTAAAATATATCTATACATCTGCCATCCCCCCCCCCAATTGTGATTAGTTGGTCTGTTGTGGAATCCAGCAGGGGGAGTTTCATAAGCTCCACCAGTGTTTCTACTGGACAGTCCAGGTTGGTGAACAAATGATTCTTAGCAAATTGTTGCCAGAGGCCAGGACTTGTCTGTTGGGATCTGAGAGCCCTGAACTTCACCTTCTTCCCTGAGCACTGCTTGTGCTTCCCCACCCTTTGTGCAGCCTGATGCCTATGCCTGGAATGGTCTCTTGGGATAGATCATGAAGGGCCTGGAATGCTGAAGACATTGACAACATGGCAGAGGCCACGGTGTCTCGTGAGAGGGTGCTCAGAGGACCTACCTGTGGTCAAATGAGTGTTTTGGAAATACCTCTTCAGAGTTAGTGAGGAAAATGGATTGAGTAGGGCCTAAAATAGACACAGGAGGACCAGTTATGATGCTGTGGAAGGATCCAGGAGAGAAAGGGTGAGGGACAGAACGTAACGGATGGATTGGAATAAGAATCCAGGCAGTACAGTCAACTTTGCCTGACGGCATAAGGAACAGAAGGGAGTCAAGGGCTGTTCGCAAGTTCCCCTCTCATTGCTGTGTGGGTGCCGAGCCACCCGCTTGGGGAGGAGCGGACTGGAGGGGAGCTGGGGAGCTTGGCTCTGGGCATGTGTGTAGGCTTGGTGGGGTGGTGGGGGGAGCTGCTGTGCAACCTCTATGTGCCGTTGTCCGGGGACAGTTGTGCATATGCGCTTGGCTCTTGGGAGAGAGCTGGGTTGGGAGATAGATCTGAGTGTGGACCGCTCTGGGGTGGCAGTTACAGTCATAAGTGAAGATGAGCTCACCTTGGAGGCAACCTGGAAAGCGAGAGGAGATGCTGAAATTGACTCGCAGGGATGCCCTTATATTTAAAGGATGAATGGATGAAGCAGCATCTGTGAGAGAAACAGTAGAAGATCTTGTATCTCCCTGGTAGTTGGCAGAGACAGTGCAGTGCAGAGAGAGAGGACGGGCTTTAGACGAGGTGCTAGTACCAGCTGGCCCACTGACCAACGAACGAGAAGCCTTTTTACCTGAATTTACTCGAATGTGTTCCTTCAATTGCAAAACAGTTTCCAAAACCAAATGAAATGGAGTTTGAAAGTGTCTATTTGGTGCTATGGAGTACAAATATATGTGCATATCATAGTTGACTCCCAGCTAATGATAACATTGACCAAAATGATTCTGTAAAATATAAAATCACTGGAAACATTTGCCTCTGTTGCTCACCCTCACCTAAACCAGCAGATCTCTGTGTTCCAACGTGTATTTTCGAAATGAGCAGGTAACTGCAGTTAATGTGGACTGTATCACACACTCAGCTATAACCTCATCTGGACTTACAGAACTCAGGAATAGCAGGCACTCTTAGCGATCATCTTCCAGCCCTTTGTTTTAAGAGCAGAGAAGCCAGCACATTCCCATTCACACAGAGGAGCTCCCCGCCCCTACCCATTTTCAGTCTCACTCTGCCCTGCTTATCTCCCAGTGAGGGGTGGGCCTGGTTGAGTTCCCAGAGGTTCTTTCTGTGATGTTTCACATCTGAGAGGAGACCAGCCTCTCTCGAGATCAGCGAGTAAGTGGAAGGAGACGGATTCATTTTGCTGCTACCTGTATCACACTACACCTGGGAGGTTTATAAATAGAACTTAGCACTCGGAGGACCACTGTGAAACTGAGGTAGAAAAATGATACTTGGGTATGAAATGCACCAAGTACTTAGCTCCTGCACTGTCAGAAGGTTCAGTTTCATCTTACTGAGTAGGCACTTAGGACTCTGACTGCTAAATACCAATTAACCAGTTTTTCATGAATATTTATGGCAGCCTTCCTGAATGGCTTGTGTTCGGGGCTGCGGGTGCGGCAGTGCAGAACATCCGTGCCTGATGGCAGAGGCGCTCTGCCTCCCTCACGCCTGGAAGCCAGGGCCTGCCTGGGCCCTGGGCAGGGAGGATGCCTCACAGAGGTGCTGTCCCATTAGGTGCCCTGGGCATATCTCTTACTTCCCACTTCGAGCCTGGCTTTCTTGTTGGCAGGGTTCATGGGCTGTCTTGCTTGGAGCTCCTGGCCCAGCCTCTTCTCACAGCAGAACTGTTCTTTCTAGTGCCCCCAACCTTGGGAGGAAATCTTTAACTTTAGACTCACTGTAATTGTGTGGCTCTGTTTAGAGCCCCAAACTGCCTCACTGTGATTTTCTGTATCCTTCTCACCTAACTTTACCCCTATCCTAACCTGTCTCTGTTCCCCGGCCTTGCTTTGCCCTCCCCACAGAACCCAGTTTTATTTCCCCCAGGGTGATTCTGCCCTCTGTCTGACTTTACCTGTCTTTTCCCACTCTAACGGGGTTTTGATAGCATTTTGTATTAATATAGTTGTGTTTGTATCACTAAGCATCGTGTTTCTTTTTGCTTGTTTAGTTTCTAAAGAAAGTGTCATAGTGTATGTAGTATTGCCTTTTTTTTTTTTTAAGTAAGCATTGCTTCTAAGATTCATTTTAATTATTTTCCCAGCCTTGCTCCCAATTATTAACTCTGTCCATGGTACTGACACAAATATCTTTGTTGAACAGAAAGTGGTTGTTTTTTTTTTAATTGAAGTATAGCCAGTTACAGTGTGTCCATTTCTGGTGTACAGCATAATGTCCCAGTCATGCATATGCATATACACACACACACACACACACACACACACTTATATTCATTTTCATATTCTTTTTATTACAAGATATTGAATATAGTTCCCTGTGTTATACAGAAGAAATTTGTTTTTTGTCTGTTTTTATATATAGTGGTTAACATTTGCAAATCTCATACTCCCAGATTTATCCTTTCCCACCCTTGAACAGAAGTCTTAATTAAAATTTCTTTGTATCCCCATTCTTTAGCACAGTCCTTAAAAAAAAAAAAACAGTAGATGATCTATGTTGTAATGATGGTGTTGAAAATACAATTAGAGGCTAGACGGACATGGACAAGCAAGAAACAGTAGATTGATTATCCCATTAGTGAATAGAATATATTCTACTGACACACCTAAATTTTCAGATGATTTGTTACCAGAGAAGGAAACAATGGAGGGACTTAATGATGTGTTCAGAGACAAGGCATCCTTCCTCCTGTGCCTTAGCCAGGCTTTCTCTCCCTCCTGTTTTGCAGCTTCACTGTGTTTTGGGGTCTTCAGTGCATGTTGTTCCTGCCTCTTCATCCTCTCTCAGGGAGTGTCCAGCTCAGGGAAATAGAGCTGCAACTGTCTGAGGCTTGGAGCCCCTGCAGTCAGCCCCCTTCCCATGGGCAAGATGGGGAGACTGAACTTAGGGCAAGAACCACCAAGTTTGATCTACAGGCAGTAAATCACACACCTCTAGGGAGCACCAGACCCTGGGCTCAGCCTCTGTGGACCATCATACACAATAGCCCTAGCTAGGACTCTATTCTTGACACAGTCCAGGTGCTGGCCTGCCCATCCAAGCCCTGAGTCTGAGATTAGCCATCATGGGACTTCTGTTCTAGTGGGGAGGACAAGGGTAGAAAGAATACTGCATGGGTGAGTAAAATATTATTAAGTTGTATGTGAATGCTGTGAAGTTAGGTTAGTTAGGAAAGGGCTTCTGAAGAAGTGATATTTTAGCTGAGGAGGTGATGTTAAGTCAGCTAGCACTGAGGATGCCTGATTCGTGTCTAATATCTTATACCGAGGCTGGATTTGTTAGAGGGATTCACTAATGGATGCTTAGTTACACACGAAGGGGCTGTGATGCTGATAGAGATGTCACAACACAGCCCAGTGGCAAATTGTACAGGGGCAGGGAAGCCTGTGTTCTAGTTTGTGCTTGGTGTCTCACTAGCTGAGAGCTCTGGGAATATCACTTGGCCTTTCCAGACTTTAGTTTTATCCTCTTTAAAATGAGAAGGCTGGTACCCAATAGTCTTATGAGTCCTAAGCAAAGGATAACATGGCCAAGAGTTTTGTACACCATTCGAACATGATGTAAACCAGTGGTATTAATTAATTACACTGAAAAGCAGTAATGTGTGAGCTGCCATAAGGCAGAATATGATTGAATACCAGGCATTAAGAGTCATGTGGTCAGAGAAGGGAAGTTTGAACTGGGATAGCTTCAGGCAGCTGTGAAGGAGGAAGGAATAAAGGAATAAAGCCCTGTGTGGCTTGAACGTAGTGAACAAAGAGCAGAGTGGCACGTGATGAAGCTAGAAGGAGAGGTGCTGGCTCATGGAGGGTACTAGACATGACCCTGGAGCTGGGGTCTTAGAGGGCAGACTGGACAGCTTAAAGCTGGGGAGAGGTATGATCCAATGTTCACTACAAAAGATCACGTAAGAAGGATGTATTGCAGGAAGATGACAGTGAGGGTTAGAAAGCTGCTGTTGTAATACTTGTCAGAGATGATGGTGGCTGGGACTAAGAGGTACGGAGAAGGGAGCAGACTATGTTGGGAGATGAATTCAACTGGATGTGCCGGCTTGAGGGGTGGGGAGCAATCCACAGTGACTGCAGGGTTTCTGGCTGAAGTCGGTGAGTGGAGGCTGGTGCCACTTACACAGAGAAGGCATTGACGGGTGGGGGAAACGGGAAGGGACAGGGAGAGTCTTTGGCGCCAGGAACCCTGCAGTGCAGGTTCAAGGTTAAAGCAATTGCCTGCCCTCTGGGAGCTGTTGGGTCGATGACAGATGTGTGGATGGACTGTGGTGGTTAGAACAGGGGGTTGCGTCTTTTTACAGATTGAAGGTTTGTGGCAGTGTTGCTCAACCTCTGTGTTGAGCAAGTCTTTGGGCACCGTTTTTCCAACAGCATTTGCTCACTTTATGTGTCTATGTCACATACTGGTAATTGTCACAGTATTTCAAACCTTTTTTAAAAATATTTTTTTAACATTTTTTATTGAGTTATAATCACTTTACAATGTGTCAAATTCCAGTGTAGAGCACAATTTTTCAGTTATACATGAACATATATATATTCATTGTCACATTTTTCTCTCTGTGAGCTACCATAAGATCTTGTATATATTTCCCTGTGCTATTCGGTGTAATCTTGTTTATCTGTTCTACATTTTGAACTCCCAGTCTGTCCCTTCCCACCCCCCGCCCCCTTGGCAACCACAAGTTTGTATTCTATGTCTATGAGTCTGTTTCTGATTTGTATTTTTGTTTTGTTTATACTTCACATATGAGTGATCTCATATATTTTTCTTTCTCTTTCTGGCTTATCACTTAGAATGACATTCTCCAAGAATATCCATGTTGCTGCAAATGGCGTTATGTTGTTGGTTTTTATGGCTGAATAGTATTCCATTGTATAAATGTACCACTTTTTCTTTATCCAGTCATCTGTTGATGGATATTTAGGCTGTTTCCATGTCTTGGCTATTGTAAATAGTGCTACTCAGAACATTGGGGTGCAGGTGTCATTTTATTTCAAACTTTTTCACAATTATTATGTTTGTTATGGTGGTCTGTGATCTTTGATGTTACCATTGAAATTGTTTTGGGGTGCTACGAACCATGCCCAAGTAAAAGGGTGAACTTAATAAATGTTTTGTGTGTTCTGACTGCTCTGCTGTTGAGCTGTTCCCCCATCTCTCTCCCTCTTCTCTGACCTCCCTGTTTTCTGAGACACAACATTGAAATTAAGCCAATTAATAACCCTACAATGGCTGCTAAGTATTCAAGTGTAAGGAAGAGTCAATTGATGCAGCAAACTTCATTGTTGTCTTATTTTAAGAAACTGCCACAGCCACCCCAGCCTTTAGCAACCACCACCCTGGTCAGTCAGCAGCAAGACCCCCCAGAAGCAAAAAGGTTACAACTGGCTGAAGGCTCAGATGATGGTTAGCATCTTTTTGCAATAAAGTATTTTAAAATTAAGATGTGTACCTTTTTTTAGACATAATGCTACTGTACACTTAATAGACTACAACATAGAGTAAACATAACTCATATGCACTGGAAAACCAAAAAATTCATGTGACTGGCCATATCGCAATCTTGGGTTACTCACTTTATTGTGGTGGTGTGGAAACCAACCCACAATGCAGTATCTCCAAGTTATGCCTGTGAAGGGAACCTCACTGGGCTCAAAACAAAAGGATTTATTGAACAGCAAATGGGCCCAAGCTGTCAGCTAAGTCATGTCTATAATTGGGTGAGTGGGTGGAGCCATACTTTGGTTGTGTTTTTGAAGGACATCGGGTAGCATTTCATACTTAGAAATATCTCCCTCACAACCAGTGCTGAGTAACTGAAATTTGAAACTGAGAGCTTTTCCCCACTCGTACTTCCTGTTACGATTTCGGTCACAGAATCATCAAATGTCAGAGATAGATTAGATCACTGGGGGAGTCCGAGTCACAGCCTTGTACTTGACAAGATGAAAAGACAGAAGCTCAAAGAAAAGAAGTGACCCAAAGTCACACAGCAAGTAAAATGAACGCATAGGGCCTGACATCAATATGAGGTGAAATGTGACAATGTCTTAGAAGTGATTCAGAGCAAATGATGTGACACTTAAGAAGGCAAAGAAAGAATGGCCCGCTGTGGGCTGTGGACACAGGTAGGACCTCAGTAGAAGGGTGTTTGTTGATGGTGATTTCAGGCAGAGGGAAAACCATAAATGGCGGTGGTGGGAATGTGTGTGGTTTCAGGGACTGAGAAGTGGCCCGTTTTGGCTGGACTACAATACCATCATCTTATAAGAAGCATAGAGATCATTTCATATAGTCTTGCAGCCAGTCTGTAAGAGGGGGGGATCCTCTGTAATGTGCTTATGGCTTACAAAGAACCCGCTGATGGCAGAACCAGGACTCAGAAGATCCTCAGCCCAAAAGCCCGGTGCTCTGTTCTTAGCACCAGTGTTTGCCCACACTCATTTTAGCTTAGGGGATGTGCGTTGTGGGGGATTTCAACTGTTCAACTAAGGAGTTTGGACTTGATCAATAAGCAAGGAGTAGTGAACTTTTTTTGAGTGGAGAGAGCATGGTTAGTGCTGTGCTTCAGACATTTAATCTGGCAGGAGCGTTAGGGTGAACTGAGACCTAGGTACCCACGTCAGGGTGACCGCATAGGAGAGCATGAGCATAGCTGGGGATCAAAGTCATAAGAGACACTGGACTGAGATAACCTGAGAGTCGAAGAAGTTAGTCGCCTTGTCCAAAGTCACATAGCTAACCAGTGCACGTGAGGGTCACAGTCAAGTTTGCCTTTACTTCCCATTTTCTGGTTTGTGTTCTCTGAATTGAGAGAAAAGCTGATGTGTGCAGAGCAGAGTGAGAATACTATTGCATATCAGCCTGTAAGGCCAGCTCGTGGGCTGTTAGAAATAGTGTATGTACGCGTCACGTGCCCGCTCTGAAGTAGCCGAGGAAGAGGGCTGGGCAGGCGTGCGGCACTGCAGCAGAGTGCAATGAAAGTCATCAGTTTTTTCAAATGTTTTCAATTGGTCCAAGTCAGGGAAATTGTTAAAAGGTCCTTGTTGGTCTAAGAAGAGTTGAATTTACCTGACTTGAGTCTTCTTATCAACACCAGGCTGAATACCCATCAAATTAGGCAGGAGTCAGCACCAGTGGTCATTGCCCACACTTCCTCACGCCCAGGAGCCTCGAATGTAAAGATTGTTAAAGCTTTGAGACACTAATCTATAAAGAAAAAAAAAATATATATATATATATGTATGTATGTATATGTATAACTGAATCACTTTTCTGTACACCTGAAACTAACATTGTAAATCAACTACACTTCAATAAAAAAAAGTTTTTAAGCTCCAAAAAAAATTGGGGAATATTTATAACTCCTGTCAGAGCTTGGTCATGTATATACATTTTCATCAGAATGCCAAAATGTGCCTCCGTGTCCTGCCAGCTTTTTGTTTCCCTGCCTTGATTCCCTCTCTTTCTCAGATCCTGACACTTTGTTGTCACGTAAGCTAGGCCTGCCTCTCTGACTTTCTGGCCACTGACATTTGGAATAGCCTGCTTGCACCTCAAACTTCTCTGCCTCTTGTATGAGTCATTCCTTCTCCTTTTCAGTCACTTCCCAGTGATGCACAGGGCAGTTGCCATCTTGACACTGCAAGTAAAAAGTGGCAGGTGTCACCCATCTGTGCTTTCTCTTCTGTGCTGGATGTAATATGTTATCTGGTCTTCTTGCAGTCCAGTCCCTGGGCGCCGTGTTGCCACAGGAGCCTGGCGGTGCTCACCTCCCCCCTCCCCCCGCCAACCTCCCCTGACCAGCAACGATCTGATTAACTCTCTCCTGGTGTCTGTGTGTTGCTCCCAGGGATCCTGATTAAGTTCTTCGGACAGTGTATATCTCTCCATTTGATACGGTTCTCTGCGGAGGACTAAGCCTTAGACACAACCTGTGCTCGTCCAGTTTAGGTTACACATACAGACTCTGGGCAAAACTGCAAACTTTTGGGTATGGCTCCTGCAATTTAGCTCTCCTTGTTGCAGATTCAGGTAGTTTTAAAAATGGCATCAGACTTAGGTCTCCTTCAGATGTCTAGAGCCCTGCTTGTTAGACTCTTAGTCACTTAGGATGATTGTGCTTCTAAGCAGTTGTCCAAGGAGTTGATTAGGATGGTGTTGAGAAGAGGGGGGGTGACACATGTCCTGGTCCCCAGGGTCCAGTGGATGTTGTACAAAGCAGATAAATGAGAATGGGAGATACAAGCACCCACAGCCTTCTTTAGAGGCTACCTTTCAATGTAAAGATTTCACAGGAACAAGGAGAGGAGAAACAGGCACTCAGGTGATGGTGGAATCCTAGCCCTACAGTGCTCTCAGAAAGCCGCTTCTCAGCCCATCCTCCAAATACTAGGTGGGATGGGTGGAATAGCCAACTGGAAAGATCTATTTATTTTTCAGCTGCATTTTCTCATTAGTGTCTACTAGCCACCTGCATTCACTCAAGTCCATCCCCACGTAAAGACTGTGTGTGAGCTGAGACCACACAGCTCTTTGCTGACCTTGAGGAACAGCTGGAGGTTAAGGTTTCTTCAGCCCAGCTAATGCACCTGACACTCCCCCTGTACCCCCACTTTCAGACTGGTTTTTGTCTGTCTGTCTAGTCCATCTCTAGTTGACGTCAGTGTCATCACACCACTTTTTCATTGTCTTGGCTGTTCATTCGTTCACCTGTGCTAATAAGCCAGTCTGTCTGTGTTGCTAGTTGCCGAGGTGAGGCAGGCAGCCCATGGTGGCCTCCTGTCCTTTCTTCTGTAACTGGCCCTGCCCAGAAAGCCACGGCAGCTGGTGTTGGCGCACTGGGCTGGTGCCAGGAGACCTGTGTTCTAAACCTGCTGTCACACTTCTCAGATTATTCACGTGGAAGGAAGAGGGCTGGTGGATCCCGAAGTTGCTTCTACTCCAGCATTATATCTTGGGTGTATTCTTTGTGCCAGGCACTGTTAGAGGCGCTGGAGGTTGAAAGCAAAGTGCCAGCCCACCTGGCAGTGGACTTGTGAACTGGAGGGAGATGGCTGAGTGCAGCCCTCACAAGTAATTCATTTCCCAAACTCCAGGCCCAAATGTTTGTTCCTACTCCCTGCTTGAACATCCATGTTCCCTGGAGGCTGTTCTTTCCATTACTTGTCTGTCTTCATACTCTGTTTAAAGGGATAAATATGGATACATTTTATCTGGTATAGAGTATCTTCTTTCTGCCTTCCATTTGGTCTGACTGAACTCCCTCTTACTGCAACTGGTAGCTGTTGTATCTAATTTCTGAGAAACTTGAGGCACGATCAGCCTGGTGGTGAGTAGCATGCCCTTTTTGACACATCTACATGAACAAAAATGTTCAAACTGCGTCTGCTGGCATCTAGGCTCCAGTACAAGAGGAGAAGAAAAGATCTTTGTTTATGAAGAAAGTGTAACTTACACAGTGGCACAAGACGGGCGTGTAACAGAAAGGTGAGATGGCATAGCTGAAAGTGCATGGATGTAAGTTCTCAGGGGATGTATAGATAAGAAAGTGAGCTGGGGTGGAGGGGGGTTACTGCATCCAGAGAGAACTTGGGGGAGTAACCCAACGCCTACATCCCCCTTCCTGTGAGTCATTAAATAAGGTACCTGCCGTTTGTAAGCCCTTCTCAGAGCCCCATCTTTCTCCCTCTTTCAGATCTAGTGCAAGCGTTTGAAGAGGGTGGCCTATTTTTATGCTGTCCCTCACATTTATTCCTAGAGAACGGAGGGGTGCTCCTGATGGGGCTCAGGCCCTTGTCAACAGAGTCCTTGGAAGGCAGTAGAGCACCCCCATGGCCAGCGACTGACCGGAGCTTTTTCCTTTGCAGAGATGAGAAGAACCAGTCCATCATAGTCAGCGGGGAGTCCGGAGCCGGCAAGACTGTGTCAGCCAAGTACGCCATGCGCTATTTCGCCACGGTTAGTGGCTCAGCCGGTGACACCAACATTGAAGAGAGGGTCCTGGCATCCAGTCCCATCATGGAGGTAAAGCTGTCCAAATGTCCTTGGCCTTCTTGGCTGGAGTTCCTTCTGCTGGCAGTAAGACTGCTGAGCATCCAGCCTTGCGTGGCTGATCGTAAGAATTCTTGGAAACAGCTCACGTGGTGAGCATTCACGCCTCTCCCTGAGAACACATTGTCCACTGCTGAGGAAAAAATTATAAAGGTGCCCCTAAAACCACAGATTTGGGAATATTTTGAGCTGGTAGCCCAGGTTCCCAATATTGGGTAGAATGTCCACGTCACGTTTTCCTTGTGCCTTGACTCTGCTGACTAGTGTAGTGACAGCCGTCCCCATCTGCTGCCGTCTCTGCTGCGTTCCCTCCCCACTGCCAATCTGTGTCCGCACATCAGTGCTTCACCAAACCATCCGAAGCTCTGAAGGCCCACTGAATCAGGAGGGCAATTTTCATGGTGATGGGGAGGCCTAGGTAAAAGATTCCCTTTTTTCCCCAAAAAATATTTGGATATTTTATCTTTTGCAGGAAGATAGAGTTAAAAGCTGTGTGACAACATAGAATCTGTTGAAGATCCTCAGAAAATGTTACCTATGTTGGCATGAACTGGCCAGGGCAGGTTTTGTCTGTATCTTCTCCAGCCCTGACCCTCACATCCCTGGCCCAGTGGCCTCAGAGCAGTCAGTACAAGTGCAGGGTCAGAGATCATCATTCTAAGTGGAATAAGCCAGAAAAAGGAAGAAAAATACCATGTGATATCACTCATATGTGGAATCTAAAAAAAAAAAGAGAGAGAGACACACAAATAAACTTAATTTACAAAATAGAAACAGACTCACAGACATAGAAAACAAACTTATGGTCACCAGAGGGGGAAAAGGGGTGGGAAGGGATAAGTTGGGAGTTCGAGATTTGCAGATACTAACTACTATATACAAATTAGATAAACAACAAATTTCTTCTGTACAGCACAGGGAACTATATTCAATATCTTGTAGTAACCTATAATGAAAAAGAATATGAAAACAAATGTATGTATATATATATATATATATATGTATAACTAAAGCACTATGCTGTACACCGGAAATTGACACAACATTGTAAACTGACTATACTTCAATTAAAACCAAAAAGACACAAGTGCAGGGCCAGAGACATTTCCAAAAACATAGATCTTGCTGTAACAAACCATGTTACAGGGTCAGAACTCCATTTCTTTTTTTTTTCTCCCTTTCCTCTGTAAGAACTCGATTCTGATGGAGTGGAACTAAATGGCCACCCAGTCCGTGGACCAGCTTTGATTCCCTGCCTTTGAAGCTGAGGCTCTTCATGATGGTCTGGGTTACGGTCTCGTAGGAGTAGGCCCTTCTGCCAGCCCCGAGGAGCCCCTTTGTTTTAGTGAGAAGAAGTTCACTTGAGACCGAAAGCTGCCAAAATAGCATCAGATTTCTCTGCACAGCCTTGAGCCCCATCGGTTAAGACACAAGGCACCAGTGTGGTTAGGCCTTCAGATTATTTTGGAGCTGGAGGAACAAGAACCTGCCTGGACCTTCTTGCCAGGTCCCCTCTCTCTCCCTCTTCCTTTATTAAGTGCAGGAGGAAATTCTGAGTCTTGATTCGTAGGCATTCATTGATTATCCAGGCAAAATCTCCTGCCTACAGAGTTGTATTATCCAGAGAACTTTTATTCTCTGCTGAGTAATAGGACACAACATGAATTCGCTGAGAACTAGACAAAAGCAAGTTTCGGTATCTGTTCTTACGTGAATTGGGAAACGGTCAATACAGTTGAAGGCTCTTTCACCAAATCAGATAAAAACAAGAAGGAAAACTGTTACTCAGTTCCAGTTGTTCCTAAACTTGACTGTGCATCAGGTCCCCTGGAGGGCTTGTTGAAGCAGATTGCTGGGCCCCCTCCCGGAGTCTCTCGCTCAGAAGACCTGAGGTGGGCCCGAGCGTCCGCCCTCCTTACAAGTTCCTAGATGGTCCCGATGCTGCTGGTCTGGCCTCCACAGTTTGAAAACCATTGACCTATTTAGTGCCAAAAAGGTAAGAAGGACTCACTGGAAAATGTAGAAGGATGGAAGGAATTAACCCTCCATGATCCTACAGTTTGCTGTTAATTCAATATTTTGGTATATTTCCTTTCACTGAATATTATGGTATAAGCCTTCTTCTTCTACCATTATGCTTTTTATAAACTTACTGGCTATAAACACACATTAATAGATGTCTTTACTATTAGTTAACTCCCTATTGTCAGACATTTAGTTGGGAGCCTCTTTGCTCACAGCATTTATCCTGAGCCCCGAGATGGGGGCCTGGCCATTGCCTTGATTCAGGAGGCCACCTTCCTTGGACCATCTATTGCACTTATGAAAGCATTAAGACAGCACTCTACAGTTAGCATCATGTTTCATCTCAAATAGGAGTGAAACCAGGATTTCAGCTTCTTCTTTGCCCCTGAGTTTCAAGACTCAGTTCATCTTTTAGGTAGTAAGATTGCAAAGACACGGAGTGCCTCTTTTTTTGGAGGTAAAGTGAAAATTAGTTATTCTGGGCAAATCAGAGACAGTAAGAAACCTGCTTGATCTGTGGTGACTGAAGACAGTTCTTGTTAGTCAAGATGGGAAATTAGTGAGACAGAATCACTGCATTATTAAACAGGTACGAGACACAAGGGGAATGATTTTTAAAATTTTATCATTTTGTCCTGGTAAAAAACATACATAATATAAAACTTACCATATTAACTTACCATTTTAAGTGTACAGTTGAGTGCAACCATTACCACTGTCCATTTCCAGAATTTTTTCGTCATCCCAACAACAGAAACTCAGTACCCACTGAACAGTGACATCCTGGTCTCCCCTCCACTCAGCCTCTGGTAGCCTCTATTCTAATTTCTAGGCCTCTTCTAGGCCCCTCATGTAAGTGGAACCATACAACATAAGTTCTTTAGCGTCAGGCTGATTTCACAGAGCGTAATATTTTCAGGGGTCACCCGTGTTGCAGCCTGCATCAGTATTTTGTTTCTTTTTCTGGCTGCATAATATTTTGTTGCAGGTATGTACCACTTTTTGTTTATCCATTCCTCTGTCGGTGGATCGTTGGGTTGTTTCCACCTTTTGGGTAGTGTGAATAACGCTGCTGTGAACCTTGGTGTGCACCTGGCCGTTCGGGTCTCTGCTTTGGGGATGCCTTTTAAATGGCAGTCGTCTGAAATGCTCTAATGTTTTCAGTACCCATTGTGGCCTGGGTAGGCTGTTGGACTGCTGGGGAGGCATGCGAGAAATGTGAGAGCAGCATGCCCACCCCTAGAGGAGGGGTATGTACGTGAACCAGCCTAATCTTACATGATGTCGTGTAAACAAATGCTACAGTGATTTGGGCTCAAAGCATTACGTTTTTACAATTGTGCAAACTGGTACTTTGGAAACTATTTGGGTAGGTCCGGAAGGCTCATTCTGTCAGGTAAAGAACTTTGTTATCATAGAGACTATCCCTTGAGCTGTTTTTAAATGTTAGACTTGAGAAAAACATTGGACGTGAACATGGAAAGGAAGAGTTATTGCCAGGAGGAGGTCTGGGTGGAATCAGAGTGTTGCCAAGCAGAGAAAGCAGCTGAAAGCAGCTTCTGCACTGCCCAGACAAACCCAACTTTTCCCAAGTTCAGAGTCTAACTTGGGCCTGTGCGTCAGGAAGCCCAGTCAGCTTTGTGGCTCCTCAGAGGATGATAGCCAATACAAGGCAGGTCTTAATCAGGGCACAACTGATCACTGATTACTCTGGCCCTGTCCCGGGGAAGGATGGCACCTCCCAACGAAGCCATCCATTATGGTCGCATCACCACCTCATTAGTTCTGCAGCCCAGCCACTGCAGGTGCCGCCTGGGGAGACGGAGCACTGAGGGCTGTCTGAGGAGGCAGGATTCCCAGTGGGCTGCGCTAAGTGGCAGTCGTGTGAATTAAAGGCGACGTGAGGGTGGACTGGGATTGGCTGGAGTGGGTTGGGATGATTCACTGTCAGCACCAAGCTAGAGCTCTCTGACCCCATTCTGCATAAGAGCTTGTCAGCATCCTGGGAGTGACTGGTCCACAGGGCTGCACTGATTAGAAAGACATTGCTAATGAAGAGGCTGTTAGAGCAGGGACAGAATCCGCATCCAGCCCACAGGGGCTTCTTAGGGTGACTGGAGTCTGCAGGTATACAATTCCAGGAGCCCCAGAAACTGCCCTCATCCTTGGAGAAGGAAAGGGGGCTGGGATACAGTGAGCAAAATCAGTAGAAACCAAGTCCAGTCACTATGCAGTTTTCAGTGTTTGACCTTTTTTTAAGCTAAAGAAACAAGAAGGCCTATAGGTGTTAACCTGCTCATACAAGAATCTGCCCCCGACGTATCCTGCTGATCCCCTCTGCTCTTGTCTCCTCTCCTGTTACAACACACTCGAGCCGTCCTGCACTGGTTCGTTCTCTCAGCATACCCCTGTCCCTTTGCTCTGCTGTATTTGCAAATAAAACCCCTTTTACTTCCGCATGGTAAAACTCTACTCACCCTTTAAGATCCACTTCAATTTCCACTTAAAGCCTTTCTCATTCTGCTGGGACTGGCTAATTACTCCCTTCTCTGTTTCCACGCTAGTTGATATGTATCTTACTGTATAATCCCAGTCGTACTGAGATGATTTGTTCTGGTCCATTTTTGTATTGCTGCATATTTGTGTATGCGTAAACCAGAAAGAAGGTAGTTCTATCATACACAAATGGTATCATATTCTATCAACCATTTACAACTTGCTTTTCTCCCAGTATTTTATTTGTCTGTGCATCATGCTCTTGTTAGTTGAACGGATTTATAACATCCCACTGTAGGAATATGCCACTTTTATCTATCTGTTCCCCCTACTGGTAGGCGTTTAGATTGTATTTTTTATTGGTAAATACAGTCTGCATTAAATATTCTTTTGCACACCCCCTTGTGCACTTAACGTGAGTTTCTCTAGGTGATATCTGGAAGTAGACTTGCTGATTGTTAGGTGTGTGTATGTTCAGTTTTACTAGGTATGCCCGGTTGTTCTTAAGAATGACTGTTGCAGTTTACACCTGGACCAGTGGTGTGTGAGAGCTCCTTTTCTGTCACGTCCTCATCGTCATTTCATAGTATCAGAGTTATTTGTTGTTGCCACTCTGAACTGTCATTTCAGTCTGTATTTCTCTGATTTCTGCTGAGGTTGAGTATCTTCTGTTTGTTGGTCACGTGAGTTTCTTCCATGAATTTCCTGCACACGGCGTTTGTTGGTTTTTCAAATTTTAACTATTTGCTTCATACCTGTCTCTTTTGTTGGACTGTGGACTCAGAGAGGGTCAGAGTCTGGGGTTTTTTTTGGTTTTTGGTTTTTTTTTTTATTGTCTAGAACAGCTGGACTTGCTTTACTCAAGGCATCAAAATGTTCTCTAATAAACAGACAAACAATCTAGCAGTGGTTTACAAGGTCCTTCACACACACACAGAAGTTGGAAGTTCTTCATGCCCAGAGTGGAGTTGATGGGCTTGGTAGTAATAGCACAAGCAGCCTCATCCCTTTGTGGGTACCACTCTGTGCTCTCAAAGTCCCTGTAGGTCCCTTATGTCACTTCTCAGAGCATCCTCATGAGGTGAGGAGGATAGATCTTTTGGCAGTGGTCCTTGGACTGTGGGCAGGCTTTCTCTAAGCTATCACAGGAAGTGGCCTCAGGTATGATAAAGGTTCTTGTTGCCATTTTACAAATTACAAAAATTTGAATTTTTGGTTGAAACTAGATAATGCTTTAGAATTTTATACACATTGACCTTTGCTGATTGCATCCTCCTGATGTTAATGTGTTCCTTTGTCCACTGTGTTTCCTGTAAAAAAAGAGTAGTAAAATTTAGAGGCTTGATTAGATTTAGGATTGATTTTTTTTTTTTTTAAGCCAAGAACCCTTTGTTGGTGGTGGTGTGTGTTCCCATCCCGACAGACAGAATATCTGGCCATCTTCCTGCAATGTCAGCAGCCATTGCTTATGCCCAGATCTGTTAATTCATCAGGAGTTACAAAGTGGTGACATTCTCATTCTATTTTTCCTCTTGCATTTATTAGCTGGAAGAAGTCTAGGGAGAGAAACTCCTCCTCGCCAACTAGTTACCCTGATAGTTTACATGGGAAAGTTAGGGTAGATGTTTGATTCCCTGTTTACTGGTTTTCAGAGTAATGAGTTGGTTCCTGCCATCTCTGAAAGGCTCCCCTGCTCCCCAACTTCTTATGAGATAAAGGTGAGGATTAATATCTTTGTCTTTATTCTTTAATTTGACCTGCTGTTGGAGATGTGAGAAGTTACTCACATATGTGGCAGCTCCTGGCTGGTGGTGAGTAGTTTGGAGAGTTTGAAAAGGATTATGAATGGAATGAACAGACTTTGGACTCAGGTGCATCTGAATTTATATCTTAGTGTTGCCATTACCCAGCCGTGTGACCCTGGACACAATACGTACCCTTCCTGAGCCTAAGTTTTGCCATGAGCATGAGGAAAGTTAATAATGCCTGTCTCCTGGGGTTCTTGTCTGGATTTCGGGAAACTAAACGGAGCCTGGCTTATGATGGAGGCCTGGGAAGCGATCACTTTTACCCACATTTTAGGGAATATAGCCATCCTTGCACTTTTCAGACAGGCTTAGCTTCTTGAAGTCTGACAGTAGTTTGTCACGTGGTGCCTTGAAGGGTCAGAGCTCTCTCTTGGGGAGGGAAGTGGGTGCACTGAGGCCTCTCTACTGAGATGATGAGGTTGGTGGGTGCTGGAAGGGCATGCGTGATGACATCAACTCATAGGATTAGTTATCTCTTTGAGAGTTAACAAAGGTGTCAGAGAGGCGGTTTCTGTGATTCTGTAGACCTTTCCCTCATGGTCCCAGGGTGATTGCTACAGCTGTAGCCATCACACACACATTCCAGGCAGGAAAAAGGAAGACAAGAGGAAGATCAATGGGATGTACCTTCCAGCTTGTTAGTCCTCTTTAAAGAGGCCATCAATCAGCTCATCACTCTCATTGGCCATCCTTAGGAGTAACGGAAGCAGAACAGTGAAGTTCTATTTTATTTTCTTTTAGCTGGCCCATTACCATCCTAGTAGCAGAGAGGTTCTGGAAGGAGGGAAGAGGGAGAGAACAGAGATGCTGCCACGAGCACACAATCCTGAAATTTAAGGAAATTCTCCTTGTTGTGCACACCTTTTGTTTGTTTATTTGTTCTGTACAGGCCATTGGAAATGCTAAAACCACTCGCAATGACAACAGCAGCCGATTTGGAAAGTACATTCAGATTGGCTTCGACAAGAGGTACCACATCATCGGAGCCAACATGAGGACCTACCTGTTGGAGAAGTCGCGCGTGGTCTTCCAGGTGGGCCGTGTGGCTTGGCCTTCGTGTGCTTTTCCCGTGGGTGATGCTCACTCGCTCCCTGTTCCAATTCCCTGTGCCTGGAGAGCATCTCATCTTTTGAACCTGGACTTGGATAGACTTGTTCTTTTGGTTTTCTCTCTCTCTCGCTCTCTTTTTTCCGTTAATAAGTATTCATTTATAGGTATCAGACTTAAAATCTTTTACCCAGTATTGATATTTTTCAGTGGGCATTGCTTTTTGATTCAGTCAACAAACATATATTGTCTGTTACGTGTTTGCTCTGTGCTGGACACTAAAGGTACAGTGACAAATTAGACAGCTGTTTTCCTTGTGGACTTTAGAGTCTTACAATCAGGGGAATGGCATGTAGGGTCTGTGGGTCTTATTTGGTAAGTTACATTGAAAGAATAAAAACCTACTTGGCCATTTACTTAGCTTCCTTTTCAAATAAATGGGATTCTTGCTTCTCATGTGACTCAGTTCTTCTTTACTCTGTGCTCACCTTTTGTTCTTTCCTTCCCATCTACTCCTTGCCCTCTCGGGGACTGTCAGATGTGCCGGCCGTGGCTCTGGCCAGACTCTCCTGAGCACCCCGTGGGCTTTCCTAGCCCTTGTTGTCTTTGCTCAGGCCTCCTGAACACCCCCTCACCCACCCACACACATAGCTCTGCCGGTTTAAGGCAGGTCTGGCCCTTGTCCAGTCAGTCAAGGTCCAAAAGTCGTGGACCTTTCCTGACCGTCCCAGCCTGACATGATGGGAAGGGTCATAGCTTTTACTTAGTTCCAAGTCTCTCCGAGAGGAAGGGGAGCCTGCAGCAGGGAAATTACAGTCTGCTCAACCTGAGCAGGTAGTACGGTTATCTGAGTAAGTGCTCATTGACTGACCCATCATTTGTGGATTAGCAGCTATGTTCTATAGAGGAAGGAATAGAAAACACCGGTTTTTTGCGTAAGTCAAGAGGTAAAAGTCTTCCGGTTGGAAGGAGGCCCCTGAAAAATCTGCAGCTGGGAACTGAAGGTGGCAGAGGTGACCTTTGTTGCCCAGAGCACCCTGGAATATGAATGGGCGAGTGGACAGTCTTGGAGGTCACTGCCCTTAACACTGCTTAACTGTTCTCCTCCTTTAGGCAGAGGATGAGAGGAACTACCACATCTTTTACCAGCTCTGTGCTGCTGCCAGTCTCCCGGAATTTAAAGAGCTCGCACTGAGTAAGTACCCGCGTGCGTGCGCATCCTCGGGGCTGGGCTGCAGCTGCGGCACGCGGCGCGTCTGAGCTCGGCTCAGCGTTGTCTGTCGTGGGTCCGTGGCTCTGCCTCTTCCTTGAGCACGTGCCCTAGGCCTCCATGAGCTTCATGCCCAGTTGGTTGCCAGCCACAGAACTTAAGAGGATGAGAGGCAGAGGTTGCAACAGTGTCTGGCAGGGCTTAAAAGAATTTCCATGTATTATTATTTTGAAGAATATGTTTTCACTCTACATCATAAGAAATGTGTCCCAACCATGAGGATCTAGAGATTTGGCTAATGCACGTCACTTAATTGTGGCCAGCATGTTTTAAGTCATATTTGAGGATTGAGACCAAAAAAAAAAGAAGGAGGAGGAGGAAGACAGCGAGGATAAAGCAGGCGTAAGATCAGGGTGGCTCAAGAGGCGTATCAGTAAAGCCTGGGCCTCCGTGCGGAAGGTAAGGAGGGCGTGGAAGAGTTTAACCGGACTGCAGAGCCTTGGCCGGCTGCCTGCCCTGGTCCCTCCTGAGCAGGGTAGGGGGTGGGGGTGGAGCAACCCAAGTGCCTCCCAACTGGGGCCACTGGGTGAGTCAGCTTGTTGCCGCGTCAGATAAAAAGACAGCCTTTCAGTGGGTCCCAATCACCCTTTGTTTCTGCTCTTGCTGTTTGCTGAGGGGCCGCAGTGAGTTCTGTTTGCCTTGAGACTGTTGACTTTGGAGCCAGGGGAGTCGAGGCCAGGGCCGAGCAAGAAGAGCTGGTGGACTTTAGCTCTCGACACTGCACTGACGCAGCCCCCCTCCCGGGGCCTGGAGCCACCCGCTTCTGTGTGCAAGGCTTTGTCTTGGATCTTGACTGACTCAGCCGCTGATGCGTGGGATGAAGGCAGACCCCAGGGCCGTGCAGCTCCCCCATCCCTGGCCTGTCGTCTGTATACTTGGGAGGTGTGGGTAGGTCCGGCACTAGCAGATGGTGTAAAGACCTGGGCGTCTCGACAGAGGTGAGCTGGTCTCTGTGCAGCTGTAAGAGAAATAGACTTCTCAGACTTTGCCATCCCAGACCCAAATTCTAGTCATCTCAAGGGCCCAGCAGCAGATCCACCTCTGACCGCTCCAGCCTATGCTCCCGGCAGGTAAAACACATCAAGTAGTTCAAACCTTGGTCTGCCTTCTTAACTCTGCTTCACTGGCGGGTGGGTTCCGGTAGCATTCAGTGCCTGTGCCATGCGATTGGGCTTCAGTTCCTTCCTTCACTCATCAAACCCTTTGCAGGCGAGATAGGCACTGGGGATGTAGCATTAAACTAAGCAGTTATGGGTCCTGCTCCTGCTTAGCTTGCATTTACAATACAGATAAGGGTGTGTAAGGTGAAGCACAGCTGAGGTGGGTCAACAGCTGCTCAGGGGAAGTAAATTTAAACTGGGTCCCAGGGGAAGAAGCCTTGGATGACATATATGACAGTGGTTTTGTACTGTACTCGGGCTGTTCGGTGCTCGCAGCTCTGATTCTCCCTGGTGAAATCGTAAACTCCTTGGGGACGAGGAATGACTGTTACAAGCCTTGTCTGATGAGCACTGCCCTGAGCTGGGCTCTGATATTGGCTTCCAGTCACAAGGGACTGGGGAGGCAGCCAGGTCAAAGGCCCCTGGACTTCTATGGGCCCAACTGGACTTCTCAGGGCCAACCATGGGAGATGAAAACTGGTTCCCAGGGCCAGTTTTATAGAAAATGAATGAATAATGGCAAGGTCCATCTTGGCTGTATGTAGACCATTTTATCCCAAATGTAACTTTAAGGTAATAGGAAAGAAATCCTTTTTTTTTTTTTCCCACTTACACAAGTGCATTGAGGTGAAAAATGACTTTACTCCATGTTTCAGCGAGATACCGACTCCTTGAACTCCTGGCTGGAGCAGTTGAAAACTAGCCAGTTTAATCAATTTCTTGCTTCCTTACCTGCATGTGCCCTCCGAGAGCATCTTGGAATGAAGTGAAGAGCCTTTGATAAGCTCTTGTGCTCAGGCGTGAGGCTGTCTTCTGCCTTGTGGGCCGATTGGCTGTGAGCCCTGAAGCTTGACATTTAGTTCCACTGATAACCTGGTCAAGTGGATGGAACCGTCAAATAAATGAAGGAAAAGCCAGCGGCTCCTAGTAAATACTGAGACCTGCTTCACCTCTTTCCCCCTTTTCTTCACCTAAACTGTGCTGTTCAAATGCACAGAAGTCTCTGTAAAACGCCTTGGCCCTGCAGGAGTTTTGTGCATTTGTCTGAGAATGGTGTGGACGGTTTTGCGTACAGTCCATCCATACTTTCCTCTGCCCCGTTGTTGGTGGTCTATTGCGTTAAAATGGCTTCAGGATGAGATTTTTTTTTTAAATGGTACAATGAATAATTTATTGCAGTGTGAATAAATGATGATTAAAAGCGTTATAATGGACCCACATTTTCCTTAAAAGCAGCCTTCAGATAATTAGGCATAAATCCTTTCATCTTTTTCATTTCCATAGGTGTACTGATAACAGTTTTATAAACAACCTCTCTCTTCCCTTGCACAGGTCAGAGTAGAGCCTCCCCAGGTGAAGTGCAAGCCCTTGGCTGTGACCTTGATGGTCCACTGCTCTCATCACTGGCTTCACACCCCATTTGTACGCTGGCCTGATCCAATGAGCCAGTTAATAGGGAATTTTGTGGTGTATATCTCCTTGGGAATTTTAAGTAGAAACAGATCCAAATGGGAGGACAAGAGATCCCTCTCTGGAATGAGACGATTGGCTTCATGGGCCTAAAAGGAGAGCTGAGATCCAAGCAGGCTAAGCAAATAGGGGAAGAGTGACTGCAACCTGCTGGGGTGTCTGTCTTATAAGGAGGGTCTGGGGAGTGATGTTAATAGGGGTGATTGCAGATCTTAAAGCAGAAGGAAAGGAGATGATTGTGATGATTGGGTTAAAATCATTTAGTAGTGAGTGCTGTGACTGACCAGGGTGGCCCTGCAGGGATGAACCTCTGCAGGAGGAAGTTATCCTGCTGGGCGCGTGGGTTTGGGAACTGGAAGCAGGGAAGAGGGTGTGGTCTGCCTGGCTCAGAATATCAGGCAGTGGAGCCCAGGCAGTTGACAATGAAAAGTCTTTGATAGATGCTGAAATGCCTCCTCCTCTCCAGTATGAGAGTTTAGTGTTGTCCTCTGAGTCTCAGTGACTCTGGTGTCCCCTGATACTTTTTGTGTGTGTGTCCCTGGGTGGGCAAGAACTCCACTGATACTTTTGATAATGAGTTAGGTTGTGTTTATGGCTAAGTCATGAAATGTCACAGATAAACAACCATCTCCTTATTAGGGTGGGGAAGGAATGGGCTCCTAGGCCTGGCCAAACACTGGGTGAGCCTGGGCAACCCCTTCAAGCATTCTGGTCCTCAGTTTGCCTGCTGAAAAGTGAGAGTAAATACACACTTGGCCCTTAATATCCATGGGTTCTGCATGTGTGGATTCAGCCAACCGAAGTTCAGTCCATGGGTGGTGGAACCCTTGGTTGCGGAGGGCTGACTGTGCTACATGAGTTTATGTAAGACTTCAACACCTGTGAATTTTGGTATTTGGGCGGGGTGGGGGGTGGGGTTCCTGGAACCGATCCCCTATGGATACAGAGCGACAGCTGTATTCAGTCTTCTCCAGGGCACTGTAAAAATCATCCAATGAGGTATTTTGAAAGGTGAGTGTAAAGGAGGAAAAAGAATTGGTGCTTTTATTAAACCTTTGAAGCTGTTACATGTTCTGGGCCAGAGCCTGCAGGGTGATTAGGTATGAAAGATCTAAACACGCCACAAAGACCTAGTGTGACTTGCTTCTTAAAAATTTGCTTCTGCTGTAGCTGTGAGTGAGCTCAGGGCTGAAGTCCTTCCTCTCCCAGTTCAAGTGCCTCCAGTCATCAGAGTGGGTTGAAGTTACACCTCCAGGAAGCCTTCCCTTATAAAATATGACCGATGCTCTGCTGTTCATTCCTGTGTGCAGTGTTGCCTGATGGTTGTATTTCAGACTGCGTGAGACTGGGGTTTGGGGCTGAGTTCTGCCACTTTGTAGCTGGGCCTGGTAACGTGGACTTGACCGGCAGGAGGAACTGGCGTTCAGGGTGGCTTGGAACATAGACTCCAAGGTGGGAAATGGGGGAGACCAGGATGGAGAGGTAGGCAGGGCCGTTGAGGCATGAACAGGAGATAGAGCTGAGGAATGAGCGAGGAAGCTGGTGTGCCTGGGACGTAGAGGTGGGGGAGGGAAGGGTTAGCCTGAGTCTGGAGCGGTCGGAGGAGGCCACTTCACCACCAGGCCTGTGGCGCCCTTCTACCATGCTTGCCTTTTGCCTTGAGGGCAATGGAGCAGGAGGGTGTCTCCAAAGGGTTATAAGTAGGGAGTGGTGTGATCAGAGTTACCAGTGGTTTGCCGGAGGGTTTGCAGGGACAGGGGCAGGGAGACAGGTTGAGAGTCTGTTGCAGCAATCCCCAGACAACAGGTGCTGAAGGTCAGCCCCAGGGCGGTGGAGGAAAGAGAGATAAGAAATTCTTGGGAGCTCAAATTGGAAGGACAAAGTATGGAAGGAGGCCCAGGAGTTGCAGTGAAGCTGCGTCTAAGCCTGTGCAAGTGGAGTGCGTTCAGCCGTCCACGCCCAGGTCGGGAGAAAGTCATTTAACTGGTGCTCTCAGAGGAGGAGGGAAACATCCAGTGTCCAGTGTCAGCATCTTGTCAGAATCAGACATTATACACTTAGAAATGACCAAGCACTGGACAGAGTTGTACTATGTCTTGTGGAAAATTGATTTTCGAGGGGAATTTTGATTAGGTGGAATTTTAGCCTTATATGCTGACCTCCAAACCCTGTAGTGCATGTACCACCCGGGGCTGATGGCGTTTTTGCCCTCCGCTCTGAATTTTGGGACAGAACTGAGCCCCTCGTCACCAGCTGTCCCCCAGGCTGTTACCAGGGGCCTGACTGATGAGGAATGAAGCTGGGAGGTGAGAGCAAACATTTGAAAATCTCATCCTGCTCTAGTACCTGTGCTGAGGTAGCTCAAGGTGCCCCAGCTTAAAAGAAAAACAAAACACAAAACCAACCATGTCCCCTTGGGCACATCACTGCCCCTCGTTTGTCAAATGAGGCTGTCAGACTCAGCTTATTGGCAGTCACGGAGGTCTGGTTCTAGGGTGGGGGTCACTTTCCTTGTGTGTCTCAGAGCCTTTTTAAAAACAAGTCTGGTGAATCCAACTGTAACGTGAATTATCCAGGACTTTTACGTTCCTGTGTTTTTCAGGTATCAGTGAAAGTAACAAAGACAGCAGCAGGTTTTGTCAGTGTGGTGTGATTTTCTGTCTGTTGTTACTCGGTCTTCTCTCCCATTGGCTGATGTCAGTAAAGATGATACTTGGAAGGGTTGCACACTCAGCTGGGAATACGTTCTGGTCTGGGAGAGCTTGCTGAGGGAGGAGAAATCCTCAAGGGTCACGGTCTGTGGCAAACTGGGCTACATCCCTTTGATGCCTGACGCTCCCTTCTCCTCTCCTGCCACAGCGTGTGCGGAGGACTTCTTCTACACTTCACAGGGAGGAGACACATCCATCGAGGGTGTAGATGATGCTGAGGACTTTGAGAAGACCCGACAAGCCTTCACTCTCCTTGGTAAGGGGCCTGGCAGTGGGGAGAAAGGGTTCGTTTGGTGGAGAGAAAGCCTGACAGTGTCTGACTTTGCTTGCCAACTTTCACAAGCTGGTGGGGAAGCCCTCTTGCCCTCGGTGAATATCTTCTTACTCTCTTATCCATCCCAACCCTCGGGCCCCCAAGCTTAAGGCGTGGAGCTTTGCTGACCTTCCTTAACAGTAAGGATTTAAGAGTTAATCTCTCAGGACTGCGGAGTACTCCTCTTCACCTCCTCCAGGCCATTGATGCCAGTGGAGGAAAACCAAGAAGAGCCTGTCTTTTCGTGTGTAGTCTGGGTTTCTTGCAGAAAGAACATGCCTTGGGGACCAAAACCACCCATGTTCCACAATCATGGGCTCCAAGTCGGAAACAGACTATAAGGGTCTGGAAGCTCTGTCATCCATACACACAGTGTCATTTCTGTTTCTGCTGTTCCCATGCAGAGCTTAGCAGTAGAATCCTTAACATGATCACTCTGTCCTTCTGGGACATAAAGGACAGTAGAGCTGGAGAAAACTGCCCCTTTCCCCTGCCAGTTTTGGGGGAGAAGAGCCCCAAATGGTAAGGTGGAGGGCAATCCTTGCTTAACTGGGCAGATGAAGTGGTAAATTCCTGGGACCTGCAACCAGAAAGTCAGCCTGAAATCCACAAAGTGGCTCAGGGTGGCCCTTGTGCTTTCCCGGCCCTTCCCTGACAGACAGACATTGGGCTTCTGAGTCATGCGACCAACCCAGAGCAGCATTTCTTAGATTCTTTGGGAATCAGGGAAATTTTATCCAGTGTCCAAATAAAACATGGCCAAACAGGACACGCCCTGATCTCCAGATGGAGAGAAAAAGAAACCCAGGACCTCATGCGCTGAAGTCTGAGTGCTGTTCACTTCTGTGGATAACTGGTAATAGACATGGTTTGTCTTTTGTACCAATGACACAGAAACCACACTGATTGTTCCAACAGAGAGAAATTACTGTAAATAATTGTTCACAAGAGCAGTAGTAGGTAATTAACTATTAAATAAGAGGATTTTTAAGGATTCAGAAGTAGCAGGTGCAAAAGAACTACCTTGAGGGTGAGGAAGAACAGCCAGTAAAGGAGCTGTGGATGAGGAGAGCCCCCTGCCCCTGGCTGAGATGTTGAACACTTCTCGGAGGATGTGGCTGCCCCGAGATCAGGAAGCCCTCTGGTGGTGAGGAAACCTGCCGGAGGGTGTGGGCCTGCACTGGTCTGTATAAGCAGCCTGCAGTGCCCCAGGGGGTGGTGGGACCAGAACTTCTCAAAGCAGCCTGAGGACACAGCTGGAGCTCACCTGGGAGGGTGCTGGGCTCCAAGATGAACACTGGTTGCTTGGAGGATCAGAGCTAGGAGTGAAAATGTCTTCTTGTTGCTCTTGCCTTGCCAAGTCCTTGCAGTGCCCTCTATTGACCAAGTGTGACGTGCCACCAGCAGGCGAAGGGGAGGTGTTGACAGGGTTTAGCTCCAGTACCACAGAGCAGGGCAAAGAAGGGCAGATGTGAAGCTGGGAGGTAACACATTAATAATAGCACCCCTGACTTCCCCAATATCACATGGCTATTTTACTCTCCAGAGCTGGGGAGCAGGTTTAAAGGAGACATGAAGTTGAGCAGGATAGCATTCTGCCCAGAAAGGAGAAGGCTCCTGTGGTGCTGGCGTGAGCCTTGGGCAGAGCTAATCCAAGGAGAAGGTTGTTTCCTCCAAGGCTCTAAGAGACTGGGTACTTTAATTCTCAAAGCAAACAGAATTTGTAAAATTAATCATTTTAATAAGCCATCTTCCCTACTCTTTAATAAACATGTCCATTTTTTAATTCCAGAGGTTGGCAAACTTCTTCTAAAAGGACAGGATAGTAACTATTTTGGGCCTTGTGGGCATATGATTTCTGTAGCAGCTATTGAACTTTGCCAACATAGTGCAAACTTAGCCATAGACAAGATGTAAAAGGAAAGACATGGTGGTGTTCTAATAAAACTTTATTTACAAAAACAGGCCATGGAAACTATAGGTCGTAGGTTGCCAACCCCTGTCTTACACCTTCAGTTTTGTGTTTGATTTTTTTATTTTGTTTTGTTGCTTCCCATAGTGAGGCGCTGCTTATTCAGAGACTCCTGTATTTAAGAAGGGACTTTCTAGTCAGTATAGTGCAGGAATCCTGACTACGGTTAGGATTCAACAGTCATTCAATATCTACTGCTTAAGTTCCTACCTTGCAGGGCGGTTAGGTCTCTGGAAATTGACAAAGCATTGGTTCCTAAGAGTAAGCGAAGGGGAGAGGAAAGTGATCTGTCCCTCTCATCCTGTGAATGGATGGCCCCAGCACCCACTTCCTGGCTGGTCCTTCCATGGCACTTGAGAGCACTGCAGACCCCGATCAAAAGCCCAGTGCTTTTCTCCTGACACAGATGCACAACTGTCTTGTCCTTGTCCTGGGTTTCAGCCTCTGGCTTTAGCCTCTTCCTTTTGCCAGTCTTTTACTCAGTTACACTGAACCAGGACATATGCCTCAATTGTTCACTCTCTGGCTGTTTTTTTTTTTTTTTTTTTTTTTTTTAGTTGAAATAAAACCAGATATCTGAATGATGCATACATTTCTGTAGACATTTGCAAGTACTTGCCTCTGTGTAGCAAGAATCAATTCAGTCATTCTATCGCTCCTGTTTCTGAGGAGCACCTACTGTGTGCCAGGCCCTGGGGATACAGTGATGAAGCAAGAACAGGCATTTGTTATATTTTTTTATATTTGTATATTTTGAAAATATTATGTAATAAAAATTAAATCCCTGACCCCCTATGAAAATTACGAGGTCCTCTAACATTAAAGTCTAGAGCTGATTTGTCTATTCATACTTGGGTTGTCTACTTTGTTGATTATCGGAGTAAAGTTTTTAATCCTAGCATGACACATCTTTACTCCCATTTATTTAGATGTCATTGACTCTTTTTTAGCCCGAGTGAAATAATGCCTTAAAAATAAGTAGCTCCATCTGGGGAGGAATCCGGAGGATAATTGTATTATCTCTTAGACTGAATGGTAGGTTGATTGGCGTTCATTATATTATTCTGGATCCTTTTTCAAAATCTGAAATATTTTGTAGTTCAAAAAGAGATGATAATGCCTTAAAGCTAAATATAAATTTTAAGAGATTATCCACGTCTTTGATAACCTGCACAAGTAACAGAATTGACAGCCAATGTTTGCTACCACAGTTGTTCTGGAGTAGGTGTGCGTGTCTGTAACTGAGGGAGCAGATCATCTGATGAACAGCAGCCCCCGTGGGGAACAGTCAGGAGCCAGCTGGCCGGCCAGCCCCGTAACAGCACCCCTAGGAGAAGTTTCTCCTCTTCTCCCTCTGTTGGCACTTCCGATGTGTGTCACAGATGTTTGCAGGATGTTATGTTGGGAGAAAAATGACTGCAGATAAATGACCATTCTTATTAAACTCATAAAAGCATCCATAAAGTGTTTGGTTGAAATGAAGTCCAAAATTGGTCTGCATGATTGCTCCCTCTCCTTTGCTCTTGGAGAGGTTACGATGATAGTGACCCATTTGGTTCGATCTGGACAGTCACCATGAGGATATTTCCCTGTTAGTCTAAGGAGCCCCTTTGCCCTTGGAGCTGATTCCCTGAGTGGTAATTACTTGGTGGGGAGCCTGCATCATCTTAGGACTCATTGGCCCAGAAAAGAAAATGAAACCTTATTTTTTTTTAAAGTCTTTAATAAGAGGGTAAAACATCCTTTCTATCCTACCATGGATATTGAATGTCATTCATTCTTTTTCTTTTTTTCTCCAGGAGTGAGAGAGTCCCATCAGATAAGCATTTTTAAGATAATTGCTTCCATCCTACACCTTGGAAACGTGGAGATTCAGGCTGAGCGTGATGGTGAATCCTGCAGTATATCAGTAAGTTGCACACCAGCACTAGAGATAAAATGTACACAATTTACTCTGTTCGTACAGGTTTATACAACTGAAATGTGTCTTTACACTTAGAGGACACTCATAGGTTATTTCTTCTTAACGGTAATGGCTTCTGTTGCCTTGCTGATATTTTTGAGAAGAACAAATCCTTTTCAAATCAGTTGCCATCAAGTTCCTATCACTGAAGGCAGGAAATTCAGTAGGTATTCAATAAATTCTTTTTGATGGTTTGATTTCCTAAGTACCCTGAGGTCCGTGGAATTCTATCTGTGTTATCAGTGCATGAGTTCTTTCTGAGCTCCTGGCCGAGGTCTGTGCTTCAGGGAAATGAAGGAGTGTTGGGCACCATACCTGGTGACTGTCTCCAAGGGGCTTACACACGCTAAGTGGGTAGACAGGACAGATGATAACAGTTGCCAAGATTTGGACAGTGCAGGGCAGAATATTGAGACATCTGTATGAAAGGATTGCAGACTGTGATGTGCTCCATAAATGCTCATGGTGTCTGTTATTTTCCTGGTGCCCCATGTAGTACCTTATATGTGGGAGATAAATGTCTAAGTGGGTGGTGTGCTGCCAGTTACAAGTAGTGTAGACAGCGTGCTGGGTGCTGTCTGGGGTGTAACCGTGTCGGGTTGGGCTAGCACTGCTGTTCTGACCTTGAGTAAGTGAATCTGCAGGTGTTTACTTTCGACCTATTTTGTGCCTGTTTATGGCTAAGTGTTGGGATGCGCAAGGTATGATTCTTGCTACCAAGGACTTGGAATTTCAATAACGGGGTGCTGGGGAAACACAGAAGGTAGTACTACAGACTATGAACATGGGCAAGTCCAGGCCGCTCACAAGCTGATGCTTTTTCAATTGAGCCAACATTTTTTAACCTCCCACTGTTCGTGGGGTTAGGGGTTATCAGAAGTTAAAACCGGCCCTGCCTTTAGGGAGGGGAAGGCCTGAACAGTAGCTGGCATTTGCCTGAGCTCACCACCCTCTCGCACCCCCATCCATCTCCCCTAAAGGCCAAATAGTCTTGGGTTGGGGGAGTCCCTGGGTCCTCAGGGCTGCTGCCATCCTCGGCATGGAGTCTGCAACCTCGTGAGAGGTTCACCTGCCTGGGCCCAACGTGAAGGAGGGAATGCTGGAGCTGGGCAGTGCTTGGTGCCCTGGGACAGGGTGTGTGTGTGTGTGCGCGCATCACAGGGCACTGCGGTTGGCAGTGATGATGCTGTGAGGCAGATCGAGGTGAGTAGAGGAAGACCTGGTGCCTTGGTGGGGTGGTGGATGGGCCTCCAGTGCAGGCCAGACACTCCCCTGGCCTGAGTCTTCAGGACCCACAGAGCATGTCCCCTCATGAGAAAGGCAGGGAGGGTCTGTGCTGTCCCCTGGTCCCACACCCCTGTAAATGTCCCTTGGTTCCTAAGGGCAACCATACTTTGCTCAGTATTGGGGACAGTGCGATTAGGAACATTGGTGTCGAAAAAGTCCTGGATTTAGGCGGGTGAAATGCAGGGAAGATGGCAGATACTCCCTTGGCCTCCACCCCATCCTCTCATAGTCCCCTTTCTCTCAAGGTCACATCCCCCATCATGGATTCTTACAGCATCCATTTCTCTCCTCCAAATCACCTAGCATGGTTGCAGTTTTACATTTATCATGTGGTGATTAGCTCTGTGTGTCTTCCTCCTCATGAGACCCCAGCGTCTATGGGAACAGGAACTGCTGTGCTCACTTTTTGTCAGCAGCACCCAGCTCTGAGCTCAGCACTTGGTGGGTGGGCAGTAGGTAAGCAGATGGGTGGATGATGGAGGCTCCCTGGGCGCAGGGGTGATGCAAGCGGGAGCAGACGAGCAGATCTGATGGGGGGTTGACGGTGACGCACGAGAACCAGGGCAGTGAGCTCCTGAGCACCTGTGGCTGGGGGTGGGGTGGGGCCAGGACCTCTTTGGAAAGCCGAGAACTGGTCTCATGAATGAAGTGTCTCTCTGTTCTTATAGCTGACCTTCCACATCAGCCTCTGAGGGGACCTTCAGGTGACAAGGAAAGTGAATGTTTATTGGTGCTATTTGATCAACGCCTGTTCCCCCACCAAATCCTAGGACCATGTCTCCTGTGCTCACTCTTCCAGCCCTGACATACACTGGCACCCACTGAGTGTGCGTGTGAAGACTGTGTGAAGGTGGGCTCTCAGGGCACACTTGCGGAAGTGTGGACGGAGGACACAGATGCTGGTGAGGGAGGAGGAGGAGGACGCCTGGCAGGTAGAGGTCTGGACACCACATGCACAGCAGGTCCTTCCTCTTACAGATGACAGGAAGTCAGAGGCTTTGGAGCACAGGTCCGTGGTCCAGGCTAGTCTTACATGGTTCTCCAGTTAGAGGCTGTGTCGAAAACTGGTTGAGAGTGAGAACTATAGCAGGACTGCCGGGGTTCAAGTCCTGGTTCTGTCACTTACTGATCGTTACTTACTTTTCTGAGTCTGTTTCCTCATCTGGGTGGGGGTGACTTTACCTGCCTCGGCACAGGGCTCACGTGATTGAGTTCTGGACTATTACCATCGCTGTTGGTAGAGCCAGAGTGGACCTTCCGAGCATCCCTCTCCTTTCACTGGGTTGGGAAGATTCAGGCCCAGAGAGTGGAAACTGTGTCTCTAAAGTCGTAATGACAGTTAATGGCAAAGTCAGGCCGGGGCCCAGCCAGCATTCTTTCCCTGTACCGCTGCCAGCCTTGCTTCCTCCTCGGGGCTGTCAGCGCCTCCGCTGGGGCTGTCCTCCACTAGCCTGATGCCCCCAGCAGTGCACGTTGCTGGGCACGCAGAGTGTGCTTGTCAAAATGCTTCACTAAACGGTTGCTGGTGGAAGTCCCTCTCAAATGGATTTTGGTTTATTCCATGGGTACTTAGGGTGGACCTCCTGCTGGAAAGGCTGTCTGTCCAGATGTAAGGTGCCTTCTGCTCGGTAGTTTTTATTTTTAATTAAAGCATGAAAATGTGTTCTGTGACTGCCTGAGTTACCTTGGAGATGCAACAGCGTGCAATTACTTGGACACCAGAGGCAATTTGTTTCTTGAATTTGGCAATATGGGCCCACAGAACTCATCTGCTGCCTATGATGCTGGCTGTCTGTAATGGATTTAGCATCATTTAATTAAGCTTAGATGTAATTGCATGATGTGAAATCAGTTTCAGCTAGCACCGTTAATCAACAGCCAGATGCAGGTAATAAAGGGCTGAGCCATGCCTCTTTGCAGCCGATGGGAACCTGTCCCAGGTGGTCATCAAAAAGTTCCAGAACTTGGGGCCCTTTCTCCACTGCGTTCACCTGCGAGATGCCAGTGAGCAGGAAGAGCCTGTGGGGTCATGTTTGCTGCTAGCGGGCCAATTACTGACAGGGAATCTAGCTGCAATGCTAGGCCTAGCAGTTAAGAATTTCTTGGAAATGGGTCAGATTAACAAGTTGGACACTTGCCACCTCTGAACCTGTTGCCTGCCAAGCTGTCCCCAGACACTCAACGCTATCACATATGGCTTTCTGTTTTCCAGAGAGGAAGACTGTTGGCCAGGGGAAGTAGCTGTGGTAACCTCACCTGCCGAACGAGAGAAAAGACAGGGGCCTGTCCACACCCACCCAGCCCAAGCTGATTCTCCCCCAGGCCTGGTTAGGAGCTCTGGGCCACAGTCAGGGAGCCTCGCTTTGCCCCGTTTTCCTCATCTGAAAAGTAAGGGGGATTGAATTAGAATGATGATTCCCAAATATTTTCCTGGGAACCTTAACCCTAGGCCATTTCTTAGGAAGATAAGGGTCTTTTGTCGAGTAAGTTCAGGAAATGCTCTGTGATGCACCTCTCTTGGCGTTTGCAGGGTACGTTAACAAGCCAGTTCAGCGTGTTTAACCTGGTGTCAGCACCCCACCCCCGCCCAACACCCACTTTCGTTGAATAAAGCCAGTTAATGGCCTTTGTAACTATTGCTCCACAAACCATACCCTGGAAAAACACTGGCCTTAATGATTCTTGGAGGTTCTTCCCTACTCTGGCATTCTGTTATTTTGTAATTATGTGTATTTGGGTAGATGGATTTTAAATATCTGTAGGAGGGAAAAAATTGCCTGTGAAAATGGTACAGTTATCTGTGTTAATTGAACAAGACCACATGTACAGCCTGTGTGGCAGCCTCATCAGAAAATGAGTCCCACAAGCAATTTAGGGCCATTAGGAGGTGGCACATGACGTTCCAGAGGGCTCCCTTTCAAGACTCAGATTTATGAAGCTCTCCGGCAGGCTTATGGCTGGGTTATCAGCTTTCCTGGGGGGATTTAGATGAAGGAATGAATAACAGGCAAGAAGAACCTTTGGGTGAAATGCAGGTTTTCTGTGGGGTGTCGTGAATGGGCAGCAAGGATTACCCAGGAGACATTCACACCTGGGGTGAAACAGGGCTCAGTGGGTGACTTAGTTATCAGTGACTCAAAGGCCAGGTGATCTGTTTGGTATTTTGGGGTAAATGAGGGTCAAGATCAAATGCAGCTGGGAGAGGCAGCTGGGTACCTTGGGTAAGTTCTTATACTTCCCTGGGGCTCAGCTTCTTACCTGTACAGAGAAGGGGCTTAAACTGGAGGCACTCCTAGTTTTTTCCAGGTCAAAATTTGTTCCCTTTTTTTGTCATTTGTCCTAGCTTTCCACCTTGATTTACTTTTTTTCCCAAGTGGCAAGTGCTTTAAGAATGTAAGTAAGTTCAGTAACATGTTAGTATCGCTGAGGTTAAGGTAAGGCACATCTACTTGGAAGCTTAGGGCCGTGCAGCGTCAGAGCCCCGCATTGTCCAGGGGGTTCAGCTCAGGGCCTGTTTACGAGCCCTCAGACCAGGTGCTGATCCAGGGTAATGTTTGTAAGTGGGGACTTCTTTCCGGGCCGTGGATGAAGCACTGCATGTGGAACTCTGCAGATGGAAACTGCAGTCACGGTGACTTTTGCCTTCTGGCTCCTTATTCTTAACGGGTTATCCATTCCTCAGCTCTCAGTTCTCGTGCTGCTCCCTTCACTTGGGAACCCTCCCCTCCAGGTACTCTGCATCCGGCTGGCAGTGGAGGAGTGCCCCAGAAAAGAGAGTTCTTTTTTAAAGCCCTGCTGATGATTTGGTCATTAGCAGGTATTATTGGTCTGAGCAACACTCTTTGGGCCCTAATTGTCACTTAGCGAGGGCATGAGAGGGCTAGAACAGTGGCGGGGATGAAACGGGGCTCTGGGGAGGCCTGGCTTTGGGCTCCTTCGCTCCCCAGGCAGGAGGGGAGAGGGCGTGGCAGTGGGCTGTCCTTCATGCCCCTCCTGAACCTTCCTCCCCTGTCTCTTCCAGCCCAAGGACGAGCACCTAAGCAACTTCTGCCAACTGCTGGGGGTGGAGCACGGCCAGATGGAGCACTGGCTGTGCCATCGCAAGCTGGTCACCACTTCAGAGACCTACGTCAAGACCATGTCCCTGCAGCAGGTGGTCAACGCGCGCAATGCCCTGGCCAAGCACATCTATGCCCAGCTGTTCGGCTGGATCGTGGCGCACATCAACAAGGCTCTGCACACCTCCCTCAAGCAGCACTCCTTCATCGGGGTCCTGGACATCTACGGGTAGGCCCCCCTCCACCTGCCGATGGCGGTATCTTCCTCCAGTGTTTCAGAGCCAGGAGGCACCTTGGAGCCCTTGCTGGTGGTTCTCAACCCGGGGAGTGTGATACATGAGAGGAAGGGGGCATTTCTGGTTGTCACAGTGACTGGGTCACTACTGGCACCTGGTGGCCTGAGGCCAGGGGTGCTCGATGTCTTACAATGTGGAGGACAATCTGGAGAAAGAATTGATCCTGTCAAAAAACCCAGTAACTCCCCGACTGAGAAGCCCTGAATACATCCCTTTTTCCATCTGGGAAACTGAGGCCCAGAGGCAGTGTCTTGCCAGGCATCAGACAGGGGGTTACTGTGGACTTAACATCAGGTTTCATATTTCATTTTCGTTTTTATGTAAATCTACAATCAACCTCATTCACTGTATCACCAATCAGGGTGATTGTTTTAACACCATGATTGTGCCCAGTGCTATACAGATGGATGCTGTGTGTGGTCCTTCCTGAAATTTCTCATTTCAGAATCCTAGCCTAACGGAAAGGACTATTATAAGAGCGTATCTTGCAGGGAGAGGCAACATGGTGGAAAGTGTACTTCACTAGGCGTTCACTTGAGTTTTTGGCGCAGTGCTGTCACCAGCTAGCTGAATGGCCCTCTACAGATCACAGCCCTTCTGATCTTTAGTTTCCTTAGCTTGAAATGAAGTTTTGAGCCACAGCCTCTTTGAGGGTTTTTCCAGGTCCTTCTCAAATTGTTTGAAATTATATGTGCTGGGTTGAAACCTCCCTTGCACTTCTTTTATGATCAATGTCCTGCCCTCTTTAAGCTAATAATAGATGAAATCCTCCTGGATCTTTATATCATAGAAGTCATGGCTTCTGTCTTAAAATAGAAATTTGGACCCATTAAAGTGCAGAGTTGTAAGAGCCACGATGCTTGAGTAGAAACAACCGCTTCGTGGGCCGCTGTGCCAGAGCGCACCTGGAGTTGAGGCTGCAGGAAAGGAGAGCCTCCTCCAGAGGCGGCCGCTTCCCCGGGCAAAGGTGCGCCGTCCTGGTCCCTCTCTGCTGCTCTTGTTCGTCACTGGGCTTCAAATCAAACCATGTCACATGCTGTGGCAGCGATGCAAGAAGAAGGAAACTTGATTTTTGGCATCACAAGTGCCTCCAGAACGTGCTAAAGAGTTAAGTCGTGTGCACGAGCTACAGGAGCTGTAGCAGGGGCAGCGTGAGGGCTTGGTCACTTAGCGCTGCGCCGGTTTACAGGCAGAAGGGTGCATGCTTGTTGGCGCAGTCAGGAAGAGCTTCCTTCATGCGGAAGGTGAGGTTGGAACTGTGATCTTTCAAAGAGAGGGTAGAACACGGGCGGTGGGGGAAGCCCTTTGGAACAGGATCACAGTCCCAGTGGTAGGAGAAAGCAGAGGTAAAAGGAAGCCGCCTCGGCGATGAGGAGCACAGTGCAGAGTGACCCCAAGGGGAGGCAGGCGAGGGCATCCTCTCGGGGCTCTCCAGGGCTCCAGCCGAGCGACGGCAGGCGCCGCTTCTCCTCCTGGTCCGTCTCGTGCCTGCTTTGGCTCAGCCTTCCGGTTGCTCTGGGCAGAGCAACGCAGGCCAGTCTGTGCACCCTGGGAGAGTCAGTAATTAATTCTGTGTCACTCTTCCCTCTGCCATGAGCACTTTCAGGTAATTGGGTTTCCAAAAAGCTCACCTTTAGTGTTACCTTCTGGTGTAAGACCCAGAGAACCTCAGGCTGCATTCTCTGACCCAATTCTCTTCCTACCTGACGAAGTACCTGGGCAAGAATCTATTTTTACTAAGTTTTCGATTTGGGAAGATTAATATGCAGACTTGTTGTTAATAGCATATAAATATATGATGACTGCAGTGTCACTGATACACAGAGTATCACGCCTCAGTTCTGTCACAGCTACAGACCATCCTCAATGCCTGTTCCCAGGGCTCCCCAGTGAGAGGCTTCGCTTGTCAGTGGGGGGCCCTCTGTGTGTTGGGCTCCTGGTGCTCCTGAGTCTGAAGGTATCAGCGGGGCGCCTGCAAACTGAGGTTTTGTGCTTATATTTGCCATTTAATTTTTATAGTTGAGTTTATTTTCTCTACAGTCCTGGCCTGACTGCCCAAAGGGGAGAAATAGGTCACAGCGAAGACCTGTCTGTGGTTTGAAAGGCGCACTTGTTCGTGGGTGGGTGGGGATTCAGAGAACTCCACCTCCTGTTTTGGGTGCCAACTCCTGACCTGTGTGTCTCCCTCGTCTCATTGTGGCCACGGGTTCCTTTGAGAACATGTGATAGCTTTCCAGTGAGGACGGGTCCCATCACAGGGCAGGGCAGCGCGGGGCCATGTAACGCACACTCACGGGGGGTTCCCTGCCCCCGTGCATCCTTCTGGGCCTGCTGTGCTATTTTCTCTCTCTTTCTCTTTTTTCTTAATCCTTGTTCTTTCTCAGAAGCTAATTTGCTTTTTCAAACTTTATCATAAAGCCGTCACATTTAGAAAGTGATTCACCCTCTTCCTGAGGGGAGAGAAATGCCACACACGGTTCCTCCTGCGTCCGCTCACTGCAGTGTGGGCTTTACGCCCTGCCGGCAGAGTTCTGCACAGCAAGTTAGAGACAGGCAGGGTCAGAGTTAAGCAGCTGTCTGCCTACCTGGGCTGTTCATCGACAAGAAAGCACTTACAGACGTCCCTGAATGTACGTACGTGTGCTTCTCAACGGTTCTGGTCTGCTGACAGATTGTTGTAGACATTTGGTTCACTTTTCGGGTCAGAGGGTATGTAATGAACTCTTAGGAGATTAAAACCAGAAACTTCACCACAGGAAAGCAGGTGACTTGAATCTGGAGATACTGTTTGTGATCTATCAGGTCAGTGACATCATTTCTTAATCTGGGAGAAAATGACAAGATTTGGTGGAATCCGGGAATTCGCATTGAGCTATGTACTGTCACCAGAAGTCACCTGAAAGACACCAGATGATATCTTTCAGAAACTTTCAAAAAAGACACCTTTCAGAAACCCACCAGATCTTTCGTTTTCAGTTATGTGAACGTGAGTGTCATGCTTGTTACTCTCCTGTCTAGCCAGCTGCCTCCCGTTGCAAACTAGCTCCTGTCTTTAGGCTTTATTTACAGCATGACGATGGGACGTGATTCTCTCTGAGGAGCATTTTATCCTCCATGGCATCAGAAAATGCCAGCATTATTGTTTATTTTTTGAGTTTCCTACCCAAATCCCTGACCACCGAAGACTGGAAAGGAGACCGTCTTTCCCATTGTTTCTCTCGTTTCTCAGCCCCAGTCTGGGTAGACCTTGGAGCACATAGAAATGCCCTTGGGATGACCTAATATTTTTGATTTTCTTGCTCCTCCTTGTCATCTGTGAGCAGAGGACATGTGGAAGCTGCAGAGAATAGGAAAGAGGGTGGGGACAGGTTTCTCAATACATTTAAACCCCATTGCTTGAGAGGAAAGGAATAAGGCATTATCTCCCTCTCTGAATTAGGTTAGAAGTGTGCAAAGCTGGCAAATGAATCACTGCCCCCTTACACTAATTGGCACTAATTACTTCAACTGGGGTAGCTGTCCCCAGATTAGCTGTGGCGCCTAGCTAGAGAAATACTGGCTCACCAGTCAAGCACATTCTACAGAGAACTGGAAGGGGTTCTGTATCTAGATGAGTCACTCCAGATTTTCCTATAAATGTCTCAAATGTTACCATAGAATCAGCAGCTAGAGTGAATAAACACACACACACACACACACACACACACACACACACACACACACACACACACACAGACATATGCAAGCAGTGTGCACGCCAGCATCGTACACACATACCCCGCCTCATCGTGATGTTCTGACTGTAGGTAGTTCAGACGGTAGAAAAGGCTGTGAGCACCCTAGTGAAAGGCATGAGCCTCAGCTGCCTCCACCCCGACTCTGGTCCCCAATTCCCCTGCTCAGGGGCCCTTCCCTGGGTCTCTTCCTGAGCAGTTGCAGACACCCAGTGTCCTTCCCACAGAAGCATGACTTCCCTACGTCTTGCTCTCCTGCCCCCGCTCCTGAAAGTACAAAGCAAGCAACACCCAGAGCAATTTAGCCAACCAAGCCAAGCTCTTTTCCTTGACTAAGGATCTGTGACGCTGCCTGCAGGGTATTTCTTACTAGGCAGGGGATGGAAATTAATTGGAGAGAGCCAGGCAGCTTTTGGCTGGGGTCTCCTTTTCATGTTGCATTAACCAGCATTTGCCTCTACAGGCTCGATTAATTGCAGTCGTAATCCTTTATTCCTCTCCCATCCTTGAGGCAACTGGAAATAAATAGCTCCAATTTGGGAAAAACACACATTTATTTGTCTTTGACTTGAGCTTTCAAACTGCCAAGGTCAGTGAGGCGTTGGCTATGGCCAGCTCATTCTTGGTGCGGACAGCTGGCCTAGGAGACTTCTGGAGCAAGGTGGGGGTAGGTTCATGCCTGCCGCTGAGGAATGGCGATGGGGAGGATGCAGAGGGAAGTTGGGACCCCAGGAAGCAGGAAATGGGGTTTGCTGGGATTTTATATCCTTCGCAGCCCTCGTGTTACTTTCTATGTCTCTTGTGGTTTTGTGTAACTTTAAATTTGTGCTGAACTCTATTCAGTGCTTTTTAAATGATGTATTAAATTTTTTAAATTGTAGTTATAAAATCACACAACCTAAAATTTACCATCTTAACTATTTTTACATGTACCATTCGGTGATGAGAACTATATTCACATTGTTGTGCAGTAGATCTCTAGAGCTTTTTCATGTTGAAAAACTGAAACTCTCTACCCATTAAACAACTCCCCAGACTCCCTCCCCGCAGTCCCTGACAACCACCATTCTACTTTCTGTCTCTGTGATTTTGACAACTCCACATACTTGATGTAAGTGGAATCATCCAGTATTTGTCTTCTTGTGGCTGGCTTATTTCACTTAGCATAATGTCCTCCGGATTCAGCCATGTTGCAGCAAGTGACAGGATTTCCCTTTTTACAGGTGAGTAGCACCGCATCGTATGCATTGCCGCATTTTATGTATCCATACACTGATGGACATTTGGGTTGCTTCTGCCTCTTGGCTATTGTGAACAATGCTGCAGTGAACAAGGACGGGTGTGTGGTTACGTCTTCTTTTAAATCTTTTGGATATATAACCAGAAGTAGGGTTGCTGGATCATATGGTAATTCTATCTTTAATATTTTGAGGAACCGCCATGTTGTTTTCCAGAGTGGCTATGCCACTTTACATGTCTACCAGTAGTGTGTAGGGGTTCCAGTTTCTCCACATCCTTGTCATCACTTGTTTTCTGGCTTTTTTGATAGTAGCCATCCTACTAAGTATATCTCATTGTGATTTTGATATGCATTTCTCTAATGATGAGCGATTATCTTTTCACGTGCTTCTTGGCCATTCGTATATCTTCTTAGAGAAATGTTTTACGTCCTTTGCCTGTTTTTAAGTCAAGGTATTTATTTTTTGATTTTGAGTTGTCAGACTTCTTTATATATTCTACATATTAACCCCTTTTCAGAAATATGATTTGGAAATATATTCTACCATTCCATAAGTTGCCTTTAATGATATATTTTAAGTAAACTTCTTAGGCCCACCATTTGCCTTCATCATTTTGTTGGAAATTCTTTCTTTCTTTGTTTTATTTTCTTGGTCTCACTCTTCAAAATAGACTTATGGATAATCTTACAATTCCAATTTAGTTCTTGGGAGAAGACTAGCCATTCCCTCTATCCAGTATGGAAAGGTTTCATGGAGAATAGAGGGGGAGATGTCAGTGATTGCATTTACCCTTCAGCCTGAGAACAGTGACCCAACCCTGGATAGCCCAGAAGATCCCTGGACATGTCTTCCTCAGAGTGGATATGCATAGCCAGCCCCAGTGTTCTCAGATCCAGCAGATCACCCAAAGCAATTGGGTTCTCCCTAGAATCTCTAAGTCTCCCAGGAGAGCCTTGTAACTTAGAATGCTCTAAAGTCAAGCTTAACTCTCCAGAATTGCTCTGATGCAGCCCTTTGGAGCATACCTGGAGCCAAATACACTACATACACTTAAAGCTCAGATAAAGTCCCATTTTTCTCTGTCCATGCCAGCACCCGCATGAACTCAGCCTTCTTAAAATCCTAGGACACACAAAATCTCTGTTCCTTGGGAGATTGCATGTACTGGTTCCCTGTTGCCTTCCTAATAGCTCTGTTGGGCAAGATCCATGACTTGCTCTTCTTTGTAGTCCTTACAGTTCTTGGGACAGTTGACTGATGACTGGGAGAGGGTTACTATATGGTGGGCATATTCCTGTCCCACATGGAATTTCCAGGCACGAAGAGGATCTTGGAATTGAAGCACATTGCAAGCTGAATGGACTTAGGTCCTCCAGAAGAATAATTGTTCTTGACCTTGAGATGTGAGTGATACCTAGGACCTTGCTCTCCCTGAAGGACAAGTCCTGTGTGGGCACGTCCAGGCACAGAGAGAAGTACATGTGTAGAATTCCAGTCCTGCCATCCTGAGGTGCAGCTGGCACCCCAAGATTGTTCAGTAAAGAGTTCCAAAGGGTTGGCCTCCCTAACAGACTGCATGGTGCCCCCGTGAGGTTTCATGGGCTTCAGGAAGGAAAGAGACCTTGAGAGGACTTCCTTGACTTTCAGTGATCATTCCCTGGACGCCCCCTCTGTGTCTGACCTATATCGCATATCTCCTCCTCCCACCTTTGGTAAGAGTGGTCTTGGTAAAATAGAAAGACAAGGCTAAGCTAAGAAATTCTAGTTCCTTTGACCCAAGCTCCAGGGAAAGAACTGTTTCCCAGCCTTCAGAGCATCTCCTTGCTTCTCTGCTCTGGAGTAAGTGCTTCCTGGAGGTTGATAATTAACCAGAAGTGATGGGTTGACTACTTTTTACTGCAGTTTCGCTTTCCCACAGACACTGCCTTATTTTTATAGAGGCATTTGTATCCCTTACCCCACCCTGAAGTTGGGTAGAATGAGAAGGGAATCGTCTGCTTCTGACTATGTTTTGAAGATAGGAGAACATTGAAAATAGGGATGATAATTGTACCACCATGAGTACAGAGCTCAGCTCTCGGCATCAAGTCTCACTCTGTGTTTTGACCTTTCTCCTACCCAAGGATTCTGGCCTAAATAGTCTCAACGTTGATTTTATAGAAGAAATCCAACTCCCCCTCATGGATAAATTTCTTTGTAACGTTTTAATGTTGTGAACTATAAACTGATCTATTGTGTTTATTTTAAAAAATCATCTCTATTGATGGTAAGAATGACTACAAATATAATTTCATTGTAGAGGAGAAGTTGCCCTATCTCCTTATCTGTGGCTTTCTGAGGTCAGTCATCTCAGACATTTTCCAAGCTACCCAAACCCCTCATTCATCCCTGGCCCTCAGGCATTACGGTAATTATACTAGTCGGCAAAGGAATCGTTACCAGATAATATCTTAGAAATAGGGAAATTATGAGCTTATTCAGACCGCCTCAGATTAATGAGAATGTTCTTTGTGGAGTGCTACCAAAGTAAACCTTAAAAAAAAAATGAGAAGTGGGAGATAAGAAGTCCTTTATCTGTGGGGCTCAGTACAAGCTCCAGAAGCGCACGCAATTGCTATCACCTAGTCAGTTGCTAGGGTAGCTCTTTTATCTTCCCTCTGGGTTTTATTAATTAAATTTCCTCTAGAGTTTGGCTGTCATCAGCAACCTTTCTTGGGGTGCATTGGGATTGTGGGGAGAGGAAACGAGGCTCTAAGAGACATAACTCCATCGATAGGACTGTCATCTGGACTGGGAGGACTCCAGTCCAAGGTACTGACTGGCAGGCACAGTGCCTCCCTCCTGCATGGTCTGGAGGGCCTCCAGCTTGGACTCTGCATCTTTGATCGTGTTTTATTAACCTAGAATTATTCCTCTGACATGGGTATGATGAAAGGCAGTTCTTTAATATGGTTGTCTCCAAGCAGTTGACTCCTTTGATCTCAAAATGATTCCCCACTTCTCCTTGTCTTATACCTTGGTGTGTGTGTGGCAGGGGGGCACAGGGGAGGAGGAGAAGCAGCAGCCTGATACTGCCTTGGCACTGAGCTGGCCCTGTTGCACTTCTGATGCATTTATTTTTGCTGGTCCTTCTGCATAGGATGTTACCTCTCCACCACCACCACCACCACCATCACCACCATCATCCCTAACTCTACTAGGGGCAGCTTCAACATTTCTATTTGAGAGTGATAGTTAGGGAGAACAATCTACTTGGAAGGACTGGTATAATTTTATATAAGACAGAAAATTCAGTTGTCCATATACTTAGAGTGAGAGGGCTGGAGGTGTGAAGGCTGAAGACTGTGCCCCCAGCCCAGGTCCCTCACAGATGTTACCGCCCTCCCACTCTCCATGTGCTCTGACACTTCCTCCTCTGGGAAGTTACCCTCTTGTCCACAGCCCTTCCTAGTCATCTCTTCCTCCTTTTTTAAATGCTCCTTTTATTCCTTTCTCACTTAAGAATGTGGTCTCAGAAATCACTCTCTGGGTTCAAACTGGCTCTTCTGTCTACTGAGTCTGACTTTGGGCAGGTTAGTTTCTCCAGCAGTGGAATGGGATTAGTAATAGACCCCAACCCTTGTTTGTTGTGGGCATTAAATGAGAGCTCATGAAGCATTTGGGGGCCTAGCCTTAGCAGGTGCGGATTAACAGGGCCCCCGCCAGCTTGGTCAGCCCATTGTGTGAATAAGAAAAGGGTACCGCTTCCTCCTAGATTTCTGCCCCTTCTCATCCCCTGGGCTTGATGCCTTGCTCTGCGTACATGGTGGCCCCAGTCGCTTACAGCTAAAGCTGCTGGTGCTGTTACAAATGCTCCCAGGTTGGTGGTTACCACACCCATTCGGTTGTACAAGTGAATCTCACCTGCACAGCCCATTGGTCATTTAAAATCCTCTCATTTGTACCTTCCTTAATGTCTTTAGAACCATTCCATTATTTGGTTACCACCAGCCTAAGTCATGCCCTGATTGGATCTTTCCTAGATTATTACTCTAGTAATAACTGCCTTACTCGACCTCCTATATTCAGTCTTGCACATCACAGCATTCCTGCAAATCACAGCATTTCTAAGATGTAAGTCTGGCTGTCATTTCTTAATTTAAAATCCTTCAAATTCTCCTCATTGCTCATGGTAAAATCCAAACCCCTCACGTGTAACAGACGAGGCCTGCAGGTGGGACCATGTCTGGCCCTCATCTCTTCACCTGCCTTCCTCTCTGCAGGTGCCAGTTCTTCCCCAGTGGTGGTGGAGCAGTACTGCAGACATTTCAGTGGAGCAGCGGGTGACAGTGCTGACGTTCTAAAGTATACAGCGCTCAGACAAGTCCATTCTTAAAGTTAAAACCTAACAAATAATTCACCAGCAATCACAGACAATTCACAAAATATAGATGACTAGTACACACATGCAGAAAAATATCGAGCTCTGTGAATGATCAAAGAAAGTGAAATTCAAACAAAAATATTTTTCATGTATTAAGTAATCAAAGATTTTTAAATGTTAATCTATGTTACTGACCAAAGAGCTGTGATGCATTAATAGTCACAGTGAGGGGCAGGGGGGGTACTGACCTGATTGGAGCACAAGGGAACTTTTGGGGGCGATTGGGGTGATAAAAATGTTCTATACCTGTGGTGGTGAACACATGCAGTGTAATATTTATCAAAAACTCATTGAAATGTACCCTTCAAATTGGCGTACCTTATTGTACATAAACTCTAAGTAAAACATGAATTTTAAAAAATCATTAACCAGTATTAGGAGAACAAGCTGCATTCACACATTGGAAGGTTGAGATGGAAGTGGGGGTGGGGTGATAACATAAATTGGTCTCATCTTTCTGAAAGTGAATTTACTGCTACCATTTAGGAAGACAAACTCTGAGATGGTAATTTTCCTTCTAGAATAGCATCCTAAGAAAATAATGAATTCAAATATGTACATAGCGGGAGGGTATAGCTCAGTGGTAGAGTGCATGCTTAGCATGCACAAGGTCCTGGGTTCAATCCCCAGTAAAATAAATGAATAAATAACCTCCCCCTCAAAAAAGAATTTTAAAAAAACCAAATATGTATGAACAATATTTGTCACAGCAGTGATAGCAGCTAAAAAGTGGAAAAAGAACCAAAATATCCTGCAATAGGTGATTATCAGTCAAAGTCTGATTCATCTGCATGGGGGCCACTGCCAGCCCGGGGGCGCCTTTGTGTGAATTGGAAAAAGCTGTCCCCTCTGGGGTGAACACTCCCTCCCAGACTTAAGGGGGACATCAACTACATTCTAGTCCCACGTGTCCCCTCACCTGGGCACCTGTGCAGTCCCAAGGCCAAAAGCAGCGCGTCTGATCCATGCGCTGGTCCGTGAGGCAGAACAGTGGCCCGGGGAGATGTTAAATGTCAAATGGGAAGTTAAATGACAAGCACAGCTGTAATTTTATATATAATTCTACTTTCCTCCAAAAATGTAAAGTTGCTGAGGAAATGGACCACATGTCCTAGTGTAACTGGTGGTTAGTTGGAGTGATAGACTCACGGGTGACTTTCTCTTTTTCACACCTGCTTTTTCCAAATTTTCTTGCTTTTGGTACTTTTTCTAATTATGAAAAGATGCATTCTTACTGTCCTAATTGAATAGGACTCTTGCCGTGCTGATACCTGCAACAGTGGTCTCTGGGCACAAGAGCAGATGGGACTTCTGTGCTGGAGCTAAGGGTGGAGCTGGGTGGGAGCAGAGGATGCAGGCGGCCTTGCTGAAGTCCTAGTGGTTCCTTTGGTACAAGGAGACGTGTCTGTCTTTGTCCTCTGCTCTTTCCATTCTGCAGGTTTGAGACATTTGAGGTGAACAGCTTTGAGCAGTTTTGTATCAACTACGCGAACGAGAAGCTCCAGCAACAGTTCAACTCGGTAGGTTTTTCTGGATCTGGAGATGACGGGTGGGGGACAGGGGTCACGGAGCTCTAGCTCTGCCCTGACCTTGGCTTCCTGGTGGTGCCCCAGCTTTAGGCAGACGCTCCCCACTGCACAGAAGGAGGTCTGAATCGGGGCAGCTGAGTCGAGGGGGTTAGTGATCCTCCCCCTTTGACTCCTGCTCCTTCTGAGCCTGAGCTTCTGGGGTGTCTGAGTAATTGCAAGCCAGGTGTGAGGCTTCCTGCGCTCGGTTGGGGTATGACAGTGCAGGTGATTATTAGTGTCCTAGGGAGGGGTTCACATGGGAGTGAGGATCACCTAACTGAGCTTTGCTTTTCTGCAGTCGTGACTGTGACTTGTGCCCAAACCTTTCCTGGCAAGGATGCACCATCCGCTAGGACTCAGAACCTGTGTGGGCGAAGCTCAGGGAGTTGAACGTTAAGGTGTGTCTGCAGTTCACTAACCTCGACCTTTCACTTCCTGCACTAGCATGTATTCAAGCTGGAGCAAGAGGAATACATGAAGGAGCAGATCCCTTGGACCCTGATTGATTTTTATGATAACCAACCTTGTATCGACCTCATAGAAGCTAAGCTGGGCATCCTGGACCTGTTGGATGAAGAATGTAAGGTAAAACGGGCGAGGCTGTCTCTGAATCAGTTCAGTTCCAGGCTTGGAGTGTGGGGCCGAGGATGCCCGTGTGGTGCAGGGGAACGTGTGCGCTCTCAAAGCTGGAATTTCACCTGTGATTAGTTGGCCTTTAGTTTGCTAAGGGAAGCGTTGGTGTCTGTTCCGCATACTAGAAGGTGCTAGAAGGTAACACATTGAGCGTGACTGGCAGGTATTGCTGTGCTGGTGAACATGGGCCTCTTTGGCAGAGACGGAGTGTTATGGTTTGGCATGATGTGGTGGTCATGTGGATTTGGAGGTCCCGATCTCCTCAGTGCCGAGAGAAGGACCCTATCTTCTAGACAGTTCTCCCGAGAGGGAGGGTCAAGAGCCCAGGATCATCTTTGCCATCCCAACTCCAGCAGTGCTGGAAATGCTAATCAAAAGATGTGGAAGCCACGTGGTTCTTGTTATTGAAAGGGAAGAAGCCAGTTGCTTTTCTCTTCTGGTTTCCTGTGTCTTACCTGTAGAGGATGGCTTGTGGCGTGGTGGTTTGGGAAGAGCCAGTATTTCCCTTCCAGAAGGACTCTCTTCGTTTCATTGCCTTTGAAACTGAGAAGGAACAATTAATGAAACAGTGGAAGACAAAGTGAAAACACACTGAAATCCACAGCACGTTTTTATCTGATGGTTTTCAGCATGTTTTCAGATCTGAGGGCTTCATCGAGTCAGACCCAGGAAGGGCTGACTCCTCAGTGTGGCAGGTGTGTGCCTTGTCTTGCCCCACCTGTGAGTTGTAGTAAAGGTGATAGCCCAATTGTCCCTGCCTTGAGTGGCACTGGCTAAATGACAGAAGTCACAGCCCAGGCCCTCGGGTGTCCTCCTGGTATTCACCACTCACTCGTTCTCTTGTTTGGTGTGCACTACCAACAGCTCCCTTCCAGTGCTCAGCAGGAACACACTCCCCTTCCTTTTGTCTCTTTTGTGATCCTCTCCGTAACCTTCTCCAGCTCCACACCCCCCAACCCAAAGATGACATAGTGTCCTCTGTCCAACCCCAGCTCTGGGCTGCTGAGCCAGCGAAGCTCCCCAGGCCCTGGCTCCTGGGGGCTTCCAGCTCCTCGCTCCCTACCCAGTGGTGAAGGCCAGGGTTGTGTGTACCAGGCTCTGAGGGGCATGTGAGGCAGGTGGCTTGTCCTGCCCTGCTCTGCCTGGCCCTGTGATGAAGCGCTGACTGTAAACCACAGCCCTGGAGGCCTGGCCTCTCCGTTGGTGCTTGCACACCTCTGCAGGAACGCTTCAGTGCCTCGGGGGATTGATTCTGTGAATTGGGGAGCTGCCTGATTTTCATTGATTTACCCTGCCTTTGATAGACAAACCTGGGCCACTTGTGGGTTTGTTTTGGCTCATGTTTTGAGGTTCTCAGAGGTGCCACTACCCACGGGAACATGTCCCAGGAATGTCAAGTCACAGCAGTGAGAACAGTCGTCGCAGTGCACAGATACAGAGACCACAGACTGCTGTCTAGAGGGTGGACTCAGGCCACTGGGTGGGGCTGGAGCTGGGGTGGGGAGACCCTGAGCAGTGCGGGGCTGGGGAGCAGGTGGTTGCAGGAGTGGTGATCAAGTGCTTAGCAGGGTGGTAGAAAAGCAGGCAGTGGTGGCAGGGAGGCCCAAGGTGCAAGTGCACAGGAGTTTTAAAAGTAACGTCCCCAGCGCTGGATATTCCAGGAGCAGTAGGGATCCCGGACCTTCCAGTTCTCAGTCTTCCCACCAAGTGCACACTTCCTGTTTCACTTCCAGGAAGCTAAGGGGAAATAAAACCCAGCTGTGTCTATATGGATGGTCTCTGCCTTAGGCTCTGTGGAACCTTCTGTTTGGGTCTGTATAAAATTAGATGATTTAAGTTTTAAGATTGCATCTAACTCAGACTCCTGCTGGGCACCCAGAATGTATTATGCACCTACTGTATGTCTGGTGTTGAGAGGGAACCCCTTAGGAGAGGAGGCAAGGATCTCCCTGCCGGCCAGAGAAGGGTAAAGAGGGACAGAATCCTGTTGGGAAGAGTGTGGCCTGAGTAGGGGGGCGGGGCCCGTGGACAGCTGTGGGTAGGGACCAGGGCCCGTGTTCGGAGGTCAAGGTCCCAGAGCAGGCTGGAAGAGGCCTGGGCCATAGCCCGAGGGCAGCAGAGTGACAGCTAAGCAGCATCGAGGGCAGGGCACACCAAGTCAGAGAGACTGCCGGGCTGCATGCAGAGTGTGATCTGATACAGCATCGAGTAACAGATGGATTTTAAACCAACAGTTATCACTTTTGTCGAAAGTCATGACACCACACCCTTAAATAGGGTACATTTTACTGTATGGAGTTTATAGTGTAATAAATCTGACTTTAAAGACTAAGGCAACCTGCTGCCCTCTGGAAGCACCCATGGCTCTGACCTGAGCAGGTTAGGGATTCCTATGGAGTTGGTCGCAACTGGGCAGCTTGGCGTTTCTCAGGAGCCATCCTGTTGGATGTGGAGCTGCCTCAGACATGCTCAGGTAGACTCTGCAGAGTAAGAATCAGGAGAATGAAATGTGCAGCAGAATGAAAGCAGGCTGCAGGTGGTGGGGGTTGAACACCCTTCTGTTTCCTTTCCTGGGTCCCGCCTGCTCTCGTGAGAGCTGAGTCTATGTTAAGACCAGTGGTTTGTGGTTTTTGAACACACTGCCTAAGAGGCTACTGTTTGCGAACAGGTTTGAAGGCTGCAGGGGTATGAGGAGAGGTGGCTTTCCCACATTCATCCCCCCCATAAACCCTGAGTTCCCTCATAACCACCTGACCCCTAGCCCCTCAGCATGCCCCCAAGATGCTCTCCCATGATAACAGGGAAATGGAAACACTGAGAAGAGAGTGTTAGGCGGGAGAAAGCATCCCCAGCACTGCTGTGTAAGCAGGGGTTGCAGGAGGGGGCAGTGTTCTGGGCAAAGGGAATGTCACAGAACTTGAAATAGTCTGATTTGTCTGGAGCCCGTGGTGGTGGCAGGTGAGAGTGGGAAGCAGGAACCACCCGGTATGGGAGGCCTGCCTTGCCTGCCCAGAGAAGACGTCTTTGGAAGGGTGTGAAGCAGGGGAAAGATGTGATCGGATGGGCCTCATTTTTGGACGAATCTCCCTGACAACTGGGTGAAAGGTCAGTTGGACAGACAGACTGGAATAAGCAGAGCTCACATACTTAAAATATACAAATCAGTGTGTTTTAGTATATTCAGAGTTGGGCATCCATCATCACTACAATCGATTTTACAGCACCCTCATCAACCCGGAAAGAAACCCATCTGCAGTCACTCTCCGTCCCCCCACAGCCGTAGGCCACACTCATCCACTTCCTTTCTCTCTAGATTTGCCTATTCTGGACATTTCACATAGATGGGGCCTGCACTTCTTGATGTGACCGATGGCCAGCAGAGCAGGTCAGAGGGACTAGACCTCTGAGGGACGGTACCCAGCTAGACGAGGACAGAGCTGGGGTTCAGGCTCCTGGTCCAGTGCCCTCTGCACATTATTTTGAGAGGAGAGTAAGGAAGCTTGCAGGAAGCCACTTACAGATTCTTTTTTTTTTTTTTTAAGGATGTGATTCACTGCATATTCTAGAGCTACTGATAGCCACAATCTAGATTTTATCATAATACAAGATTGGCTTTCTGTCTCCTATGCCTGTTTTAAATCTACTTATATGTAAATATTTTTGGAAGTGAGTGCCTTCCACCCAACCCTGCCTCTGTGGCTGCCTTTAAAACTGTTTTCAGGCAGGAGAGTGTCATAGCAAGGAACACATGCTCCTGAGCCAGCCTGGCATGGTTTGAACCCCAGCTCTGCTACTTCCCAGCTGTGTGACCTCAGGCAAGTTACCTAACCTCTCTGTCTCAGTTTCTTCAGCTGGTAAAATGTGTATAACCATAGTCCATAGCTCACAGGATTATTGCAGGGATTAAATGAGTTAATACATCTAAAATGGATAGAAATCTGCCAGGCAGTAAGTTTCTTAGTATTATCTGAGATTCTTAATTGTTGTGAATTCTTGCCGGCCCTTATTTTTAGTCGAGGGTGGGCATAAGAAGAGAGACTGACCCTTGTCAGGAAATATGTATACACATAACCTTCATTCTCAGTCTCCTTTGCTCTTTGATTGATGCAAGTCTGAATCAGAGAATATGTAGGATTATGGAGTCTGCTAACATCAAGATGAGATGATTTTGATACTGACAACTGTAAGAGTTGACCTGGATGGGGCTCTTCCTCATGGTCTGGCCCTTCCTGTCCTGCCTGCTCTGGTTCTGCCAGTCCTGGGTCCACTGTGTTCCTGTCCTCCAGCCTCGCTTCCTGACAGCCTGGCCAGGCTGGCCTCTTGCTTCTCCTGTACCTGGTGTTTCTAAGCCAGGATGCTTGGAGAGAAATATAAAACAGAATATATTTTAAAATGCTGAATTAAATACATTTTACTTTGTCTGCCCAATACAATTAATAGCCTGCTTTAAGAAAGGGTTTTCTTTAAAAATCTATGGTACTTAGCGCTGGATACTCAATACTAGTTACACTAAACTGAATATTGAGAAAAATCTGCTTACAAAGTGTTTGAGAAATTTGTTCTCAAGTGTGTAAGCATTTTCCGTATGGCACAGGTTTTTATTAATTTACTAAACAAAGCCCCTTTTAAATGGCCAGTGCCAGGGTCACCTTCAACCCTACCTCATCCAGTTAGTGGCCCGTAACTGAGAAAGGGGTGTGCAGTGATGCTTAAGGATGACAAGGGGGAGCACCTTCCCATCAGAAGAGGTGCCATCATCTTTGATAATCTGAGTGGTGGTCACCGTGACTCTGTGTTGTGTTTGAATAAAGCAAGATGCTTTTTCACTTTTGAGGCCATCTCTGAAGATATTGAAAGAGGCTGCCCTTCAGAATTCTTAATATAGTAAAATCTCTAAATTTAAATTTGGGGGAGGCAGAGATTATACCATGTAGCTCAGTCACTAGGTACTTAGTACCCAAGGCATGGTTGGAACCCAATTTTAAGTTCTTTGAGGGGCAGGAATAAAGCAGTAAGGCAGACTTCTTAAACCCCACAAGCTTACTTAGAGTTTATAGAGAAAAGACAATGCACAAAATCCAAATGATGAACAGTATTAGACAGTGTGTGTGTCAGAGCTAAACTGGAGGAATTCCAACATGAGATCAAGAGCGGTCAGGAAAGGCTCCAGAGAAAAGGACGGACTTGAACTGAGCCCAGACGCTGGTATTTAGATGAGCTTAGAGAGAGTGTGGGTCTCCTGCTGCCAGAGTTGCCTGGAGTGAGCGGAGGCTTGGGCTCTGGTGGTGGATGTGTTGTGTTCATGGCACTGAAGTCACTGCCCCCTCAAAGGGGAAAAAGATTTATCCTGTGGGTTGTGACTCTGCTTCTGTGACCTTGGCCTCCACCTTCATCCTCTCCCAACTCTTCCAACATCTGCCAACCAGCAGGTTCTTTGAGGCTGAGTGGACGCCACAGGAGCCAGCCCACAGGGTATGTGGAGAGCACACCAGGTGGGATCCTAAGTGTCCACAGTTGCACCTGCTTTCCACGTCCAGTTAGGTCCACGTCTGGGCACTGAATCCAGCCTCACGACAGCAGCTTACTGGCAGACTCCATCACTCTGCCTCAACTCTTGGCTTCCTTTTTCCTCTTTACAAAGCACCTGGTTGTGTGGATCCACAGGTCCCCAAAGGAACTGACCAGAACTGGGCTCAGAAGCTCTATGACCGGCACTCCAGCAGCCAGCACTTCCAGAAACCCCGCATGTCCAACACGGCCTTCATTGTCGTCCACTTTGCAGATAAGGTGGGTCTCCTCTTGATGGGCTCTGCATTCCCTGAGCCTCACCTGAGATGAATTCAGGGTTCCTGGGCAAGAGGGAGCTGACCTTTGAATTCAAGCGGCCTGAAGTCTCTTAGGTGGGGACTTGTCTGCCCTCCTGGAGCTTGAGAGAGAAAAGGAAAGAGTGGCTTCTTCATCAGGTGGCTCCTTTCCCAGCCACTGGTGGAAACTTAGAATTTCTCTGCATGGATTTGAGTTCTGTGTGCACTGGCCCAGTGCTTCACACATTTTCCTGTGCATGCAGGTCACCTGGGGTCTTGCTCAAAGGCAAGTTCTAATTCAGTAGATTTAGGGTGTGGTTGACAAGCTGCAGTTAGAGCACCCAGAGGAAGCTTTTGATTAAAGGCCATCTTATGAGAACTCCTTTTTAAAACAATATGGTTTTTCTCAGCTCCTTCTACGTAAATCCTGATCACGTCTTGGGTTTGCATTTTAAATGAGAGCATCTTTGGGTTTCCCATGTACTCACGACTCTTCAGAAAACACTATATGTTTGAGATGAAACTACTCCAGAAGCTGTTGCCGGTCCCTGCTCAGAAATGAGCACTAACTCTTTCTGTTTCCTGCCACGACCCCAGGTAGAGTACCTTTCAGATGGTTTTCTGGAGAAAAACAGAGACACGGTATATGAGGAACAGATCAACATCTTGAAGGCCAGCAAGGTAAAAAGCGCGGGAAGCGGGGAGGCGGAGCGTCCACAGCCAGTGGGGCGGGGCGGGGGCGGGGCGGGGCGTGGTGGTACCCGCCCGCCCCGCCCCGGAGTGCGGGAAGGCAGAGATGTGCGGGGGCTGGGGTCGGGGGGAGGGGGGGCGAGGGGCTTGTAGGTAATTTCAGTCTGAAGGCACTTGTGGGCGGCCTGAGGGAGGGAAGAAAGCAAAGGATGGCACAGGCGACTGGGAAGGATACCAGCTCATGGAAGGATGTGGCAGTGGGAGCAGCAAAGGAGGTGGCAGCAAAGGAGGTGACTGTCGGGAGAGACGGCGGTGAGTGTCATGAAGAAAGCATTGCCGGCGCCCATCGGGTCCTCTCTCCTCCGTTTCCGACCAGCAGGTGTGAAAACACTTGAAACGCTTCCAATCCTAGAATGAGTGCATTTAATTTCTGCTTAGTAGTGGTTGGAACCTCCGTATAGGCAAAAACTTAATTGGAATAGAAAATAGGATTTAAGGACACTTAAATCGACTATTTTGGTTGGTTACCTTCTCTTACCTGCAGAATTTCAGTTATTTCCTTCTCATGAGCATAACAGAAAGATAGCAAATGTTGTGTCCATTCCATAGGTAGAGGGAATAAGGCACCAATTCACCTAAACAAGGGTTTATTAAGCACCTGCCTTGTGAGGCACTGCCCTGCACACACCGGCGTGGTACAAAGGCGAGTAAGATCGATTCTACCCCCTAGGTGTTTACATTCTAGTGGGCTGTGAGTGGGCAGAAGAACAAACATACAGTAACTGAAAAGAGACGGGGTGTGGGCAGAGGAAGCACGGTCACCCCCGACCTGAAGCCTGCTCGCCAATGCTCCCGTGCAGATGCCGCTGCTGGCTTCATCCCTTCACAGCAAACCCAGAAAAGGACTCTCTGGGAGTTAGGAGGCTTTCTCCCCCACCAAATGATGCTGAGCTCACTGCAGGGGCCTGGTAACACTAGGAAGGCAAATTGATTTCTCCTTGTGATAAGCTTTAGATGAATGCAGTAGGGTGAGGAGAGAATACACCCAGCAAAATGGACCCAAACACCTAAAGGCAAGTAAACCCCACTAAGTCACATGGCTCCAAAGCAAGGGGTTTAGGGAGGATCTGAGTCAGAACCAGCACGTGAGCAGCCTGGGGCAGACCCCAACCCAGTGTCATCTCCGGATATTTGGGACATCGGGAAATTAGTTGTCACTGAGACAAATTGGCTCTGGGTAAATGTGCATATCATTTTGGAGTTGGGTGCAAGATTAACCCCTCAGCCTGCCAAGTGTTCAGCCCTCTAGTCTATGGTGGTTAACATGACTTTCCATTCTTTGCAAGGATGGAAGGGGACAGGAGAAGAGACACCACCACAGGGAGAGAGTAGAAGTGGGTGGTTTGAGCACGTTTCCTCATCGTGTGTGTCTTAGAAGTTAGAGGCCTATGATCTCCTGAAAGTGTGACAGTGGCCTTAGAGGGCTGAGAAACTTTATTGTCTTGTTATAAATTTCTCCTTTCAGGTAGGAGCACAAAATGAGGGGCTGGGGTAGAGAGTCTGGGATGCCCCGTTAAATGCAGAGTTTGGTTCTGCCATTGATTTTTGTCTTAATTTGAGTGTCTCTCAGGGAACCCAGAATCTAAAAGGGAGTTTCTCACACTCTCTCTAGCAGATCATCTTTGATTAGTCAGTGAGTTTTTCCTTATCTTTATTTAATAAACTTTATTGAATATTTGTGTGGTTTATAGGGGTAAGAAGTACATATAGCTAACCTCATGGAACTTAGAGTCTAGGGAAGAGATACACAGTTTAATCATAAATTTTGGTAATGCTGTGAAGGTAAAGAAGGCATTCTCGACCAGGATAATATGGACAAAAGTAATAGGGATGTGCTGGGAGTCCCTGAGATCACCCCCAAATTGAACCATTTGCTAGGAAGACTGAGAACTCAGCAGACAGTCATCCTCATAGCTGTGATTTATTACAACAAAAGAATACAAAGCAAAGGGAAAAGGTGCATGGGGCCAAGTCCAGGGGAAACCAGGCACAGACTTGCAGAGTCCTCCCCAGGGGAGTCTCACTGAATGTGCTGAATTCCCACAGCATTGAGTTATGACAGTACCTGTGAACTGTCCGCCAGGACAGCTCGCCTGAGCCTAGGTGTCCAGGGTTCCCACTGGGAGTCAGGTATGTGGGCACCCTTTGCCTGGCACATACCAGAGTTCCAGACTCCCAACAGGCAAGCAGGTGTTCAGCATAAACCATATTGTTTGCATAAACAGGCACAGTGAACTATTCTTATCAGGGATTGTGGAAAACTCCCCCCAAAAAGCATGTTTCCAGACACCAGCCAAGGGTCAACCTTGTAAGCAGGTCTTTCCAAAGATGGCAGTCTCAGACCTGCAGTGTTGGCTCTTTTCTAAACAGGAGCATCATCTTAGGTTGGGAGTACTGGATCTTTATTAGAAATGAAATACAGGCTCATAAAAATTCAAATAGTATGGAAATACATAAAAAAAAAAAAGTATTCTCTCCCACTCCTGACCCATCTTTTCATGAATTCCCATTCTGATTATAAAAACATACTGGTACATCTTTTTAAGATCGAAATGGATTCTATTTTATGTAGTCCTCCCTAATTTTTCACTTACCATTGTATCTTGGCTATCTTGCCAGATAAATACATGTCCACTTCTTTTCTTTTTCTTATTTTGAACAGCTGCTGGTATTTTGCTAGTTCAAATAATACTGCAAGGAATGCCCTTTACCTATTTCTTTGCTTACTTGCATAGTCATGTCTGTCAGTAAATTTTTAGAAGTGGAATTGAAGGGTCAAACAGTGTGCACTTCAAAAGTCTATAGCTTTGCTAAATTGGGGTGTCAAATACGTCTGTTATCTCCTCTTAAAAGGTACCGACTCCCTTCCCTTCCCTGCCCACCTGCCACAAACCTAGCCTTCCCCTCCACCAGCTTAACATTTCTAAAGAACCAAAATGACCTTGTTGCCAGTGCCTCCTGCCCCTATTGCAGCAAGCCCTCGGAGGTGTGGTGCTGGTGGCCAGCAGCACTCAGATTAACCAGGAGGGATTTCTAGGCCTACAGACCGTCACAGAAGGGTTGAGAACGCTGCACCCTGGACCCACTGCAGCCCATTTTAGACATCCCAGAAGATGGAAAGCAAAGATGGGCACTAGGTCACTAAAACACTTACAGATAGAATCTACACAGACTGCAGCTACAAATCAGAGAGTGATTGGAAATGTGCTTTAAATCATTTGGACAGATGGACGCGTCTGGCAACATCTGTCATGGTAGTATTTTTAAAGCTCATAGTTTACTGAGCCTCTGTCATTTTCTTTAAATTTTTTTCACGGCAGTCCCACAAGGTTCATGTAAGATGCATTTAAAAGCAGAGAGAAAAATAAAGACCTGGAAAGATAAAAGGCTCTATGTTATCAAGTTAACGCCCAGTTTTTTTATTGGTTCTCTCCTCCCTAAGCATGGTTAAACCTTACATCCTATATATGAATACAGTTTTTTTTGAAGAAATTTTTGAGATGGGGAGATCTGTTAGCTTTTTTCTTTTGTGTGGCAGCTCTGATGAAAAAAAATTAAGAAAGCATCATGAATAATTAAGCTGCGTGGGATGGAAGACTCCCATGTATCCTATCAGCCAAAGGGGTGTTTGAAGAACTCCCACCAAGAGCAGTGAAATAAAACGGTGTTAATGAGAATGTAATTAGTAAAGCCAGTTACACTGCCTAAGAGGCTGTAATACAGCTAATTGCTTTCTCAGCTATCAGAGAGCTATAAATAGAGACTTAAGTAAAGAAATGCCTCTTTACAATGTGACTTCAAGTTACTAACACTGATTTGTTTTAGATAGTAAAGGTGGGGGGGGGTCCCTTGTTAATGTTTATTGTAAAAAGCAATAATTTATCAGTCTGGAAAAAAGATCTCAAAAGGAGGATTTTTTTCCTCTGTAGATATCCTATTCCAGGGTGGCACTGTCTGTTCGAGGGATGAGCAGTGGGTCCAGGGTATATGCCAGTAGGTGCTGGGCAGCGAGGGCTGTGCTGGGCCAGTGTTCCTCAGCTGGCAGTCCTGATGCCATCTCTCCACGCCATCCCTGCGGAAGGGATCTCAAGACTGGTACAGTCCAGAGGCCAGGTAGACCGTATTGGTCCTGAGCTGCCTCCCCTGGGCTGGGACAATCCCTGGCATCCAGGAGTCAGGATGAAGTAGCTCAGACAAAGTCTAAACATGCTCTGCCCCCGTCTCCTTTCTCCCTCGACTTCAACTCATCAGGGATGATTGTGTATACGTTCCATTGCTTTACACACTGCTAGGTTCCTTATAGGTTACACACACATTCCATTTTGAGCAAATACATTTATGTTTTTTTACTTTTTTATATATATAAAATAGCTGTTGAATAGACACACTGTATAACATTTGCTTTTAAATGATTTGGGGGTGCTTCCTGTTTAAAATCAGTTTGTGCTGGTAGTTAAAAAGCCTCTACCAATATTTAGAATAAATAGGTAACAATGTAAGAGAGAACTTTAGTCAATAAAACAATACACTCATCCTCTGCAATACAGAAAAGTCCCCCCTTTCCTTCTTTAAAAAAAGTGAAGTGCTAAGACTTTTCCTCCAAATCCCCTTTAAAACTGTTTGAAACAAAGTATTTCTTACCTAAAAGTTCAAGATTATTTTTCCCAAAGGGTTAACATTTACCATGTAAAAGAATTGATTAAAAAGAAAATGTATTTTTTTATTATGTTTACAGCCAGAGCTTCTAAAGATAAGATTCTAGGCAAGAGATTCCAATCAAACTGTTATTATAGTGCATTTTATTTTAGTTTCACATGTCTGATATAAAGAAATTTTACATTCATCTGAACAGAACTGAATAGTCGTGATTTCCAAGCTACCAACTATGTGTACAGCTGTAATTGACATTTTTCTGAAACTGTCAAGTGGTCTTTAGAAAGTTTTCATATTTCTTTTAATCCCTTTTCAAATAGATCTACCTCAGGCTTTTAAAATCTATATATAGACTTGAATAGCAGAGAACACCAAAGCCAGTACCTATGGACACTTTGAAAACAAGTGACAAACAGTATCAGGGAAGTGCCTGGTTTGTCTGCAGGTATTATCGAAGTGCTTTCAAGATTGAAGGGAGCAAATTTCTAGAAAGACCCAGGTGGATCCTGTTTCCTGGGGCTGCCCTAAGATGAATTGTAGTGCTTCCCTTACGGGTCAGCCAGCTGATGAATAGACTTTCTAATAGGTCTAAAAGCATAACTGAGTTAGTCAATTAAAGAAAAAACAGCTTTCTCTCACTCAGAAATGTGTTCTTTTGCGTGAATCCTGTCAGAAAAGAGCATGGTAACTACTTTTTGTTGAGACTTTGGGTTTGTTTACACTTGGGCACTCCTGGGACACCGTGGTCCCTGTGGGCCAGCCCCTTTACCCTGCTGGTGGACTGGGGGTGGGCCGGGGCGGTAATCCGTGTTTCTTGCCCAGTCTCTTGCTGTTGCCCACAGCCCAAGGTTGAACATGGTACCTCTTGGTCTTTCAGTCCTGTGGTCAAACTAAATATCCCTGTGTGTTCACTGAGCATGGAAATACAAATTCTTAATAGGATGTGAAGCCTGCCTCCCACCTAGATTTCATATTCCAACAAATTCCTCTCCCTCTCCATCCCAGAGACCCAGCCACTTCCAAATGTAGTCTCAAAAGCAGGGATCTACAATTAAAACATAGCTTTTAAAATAAAATACAAATTCTCTAGGCTAAACCTTTATTGTGTTTTTTCCCAAATGTGTTTTTCCCTTAGCCCAGTGGCAATATAGATTAAAATCTGCCTTGAGGAGAAATTTTCATGTTTTGTTCTCTTGTCCTAATAAATCCTTTAATATAGCAAATAAATAAAAGGCATAATTTTTCTGGATTGAAGCAAGAGAAAAGGACTTAAATTTTAAGATACTCTCCTCATGTGGTTTTGATATATGCTCCTGACCTTAGAAATTAACAGGTTTTTTCACAGAAAAAGCCACTATAAATGGTTTCTATAAATCAGACCCCTCCAACATTGTAGTCATGTAGTTGGTAACTTCTCCCTGAGACTCAAACATCTTGGAAGTCCATTTCAGTATATGAATTAGAATAATTGTGTTTTGTTGACTTGACGGCCTGAATCACTGTCTTTAAAATATGAACCTGGCTTCAGCCTCCCATTAATTGTTTTCCCTATGGAAATTTCTGGGCGCCACTGTGACTGGGCGCTTGGCCCTTTCTCACATGTGCCTTGGCTCCCTGGCACCGGTTTACGAAGCTCCCGTCCTGGGCTGCCCTTTCCCGCTCCTCCAGTCCCTCGTTCCCTGCCCCTCCCCCTGTTCTCAGTTAACATGTGTGAAGCTGGCTCCCTGCGTGGACAGTGAGGACCAGCGAGTCCGTAAACTAGGGGTTACTGGATATCGTTTGCATTCAGGGGAAACTCTGGCTGTGGGGGAGAATGCATTTGTATGAAGGTATGCCTGGAGGTGGGCACTCAAGTTTGCCGGTGACTACAGTGATCTGGGAGGGGGAGGGTGGAGGTGGGCCTCAACCTGGGCAGTGGCGTTCTGGTTGATTAAGAAGGGGCTGCTGAAACTTAAGTACGGATAGAACTTGGTAATTGACTGGGATAAGAAGTAGGGTGGTGGCCGGATCTGTAATCTAAATCTGGAAAGCCAGCAGGTGAGGGTGGTTTGGGCCATCCTGACCTTGGAGTTCCCAGTGGAACACCCAGAGGAAGGAGGAAGATGGTGAGCAGATAGTTGGCACTGTGGGTCATGGTGGTGGAAGAAGATCAGGCCTAGAGAGACAGGCTCAAAGGTGATGGTTGAAGCCATGAATGACACCGTCCAGGGGATGAGGGTTAGAACAGTTCAGTGGTGAGGATGCAGTTTTGGGAAACGGCAACTCAGAGGAGAGAAATGCAGGGAGATGGGCCAGTGAAAGGTGCAGGAAAAGAGCACAAGATGAGAAAAGTGGGCAGAGAGCTGGAGGAATGCGGAGCTGCTGAGTCTCAGGGAAGAGGGCTTCAGAGAGGGCGCCGGGCTCAGCAGCTCCAGCCCTGGCTCAGCCGTTAACTACCTGCCCCGGCTGAGCCAGTGCCGCTGCCGGGCATGTGGGCCATGATGCGGTTCTGGTGGGTCCCTTCTCCCTGCACCACTCTTCCCTCACTAGCCACAGCAAGATGAGCCTTGACCTTTGTTTCTTGCAGATCTAAATTCTGTGATTCTGTTTCCTCTTCAGTTCAGCATACAACTTCCTAGTTTGACAATGGAGACAAGATTTTTTGTGTATATACCCCCTAATAAAAATAATAAAACTAGATCATAATTGAGTGCTTACTGTATGCCGGGCACTCTTCTCCATACTTCCGTGGGTTGTCTCCTTTAGTCCTCTCTTCAGCTCTCATCCTCCATCAAGGGGGAAGACCAGGAGGCTGGAGGGCCCAGCACAGACCTCAGGTGGGACCCAGTTGCCACAGGCTGAGCCTGGGGGAGGCAGACACGCATGGATGGAGTGACCTGGGAAAGGGTCGTGGAGGATGCAGGGTTGGACCTTGAGAGATGGGGCTCTTGGGTTGAGCAGAGAGGAGGAGGGAGTGGGTGTTTCAGATAAGCATAACAGTGAGCAGAGATGTAGAGATGGGCATAATGAGTGTGGTGGTCTATGGGACAGCAAAGTGACCAACTTCATTGCTTTAAAACGTATTATCTGAGAGGCGGTGAGTGGGATCCGATTGTGGAGCTCCTGGAAGACAGACTAGCACATTCAGAATTGGTAGAAGATGGGAGACACCCATCTATTGGGGATTATAGGAAGAGAGGTGCAGGGGATTGGAAGGGCAGAGCCTGAAGTCTGAGGCACTGGCACGTGAGCCTGTCTTCTGTTGGGGCTGGAAGTGGCTCAGGGGTAGAGCATGGGGCCTGCTGCTCCCTTTGGTCCCTCCCCACCGGCAGGCCTGTGGTCATGGCCTCACAACACTTGCTTCTGTCCCCAGCATTGACTTCCCCAAGGGATGCTGGCAGGACTGTGTCTTGAGACTGGGACTCACTGCACTACCAGCACCTCATGCACGGCCTGATCTCTCCCTGGTCCACACAGCAGTAACAGGTCCTCCTACTGAGCCTCATAACAACACCACGTAACAGATACATTCTTATTCTCATTTTATTGATGAAGAGAAGGCTCAAGAAAGTTAAATAGCTTTACAAGATCCAGTAATAATAAGTGTGGAAAAATGTAAACAATTTTATTAGACCATAGCTACCTTCTACCACACCACAAGAGAAGGAAGTTTTGCCCATCTTTTTTCTTTTTTTTTTTTTTTTTTAGTTAGTCATCAACATTTAATTTTTTTTTTTTTTTAAGTTTTGCCCATCTTTGTAGGTGAAAGTTAAGTAAGATTGTCTGGGAAAATTACTTTTTTTCTTTCCTTTCTTTAAATTGAGATGTAATCCTTATACCAAAAATTCACCCGTTTAAAGTGGTTTCAATGGTTTTAGTATATTCACCAAGTTGTACAATTATCATCACTCTAAATTCTAGAATATTTTCATTACTCCGGACAGAAACTCTGTCCCCAGTAGCAGTCCTTCCACCTTCCTCCTCCCCGAGCCCCTGGCAAACACTAAACTACTTTCTGATCCCTGAACATTTCCTGTAAATGAAATCACACTATGTGATCTTCTGTGCCCAGCTTCTTCCACTTGGCGTGTTCATGCCAAGGTTCATGCATGTTGTAGCGTGAATGAGGACCTCACTCCTTCATGTTGCTGAATAATATTCCATTGTGTGTATTCACCACATCCATTCATCAGTTGATGGACATTTGGGTTGTTCCTGCTTTGTGACTATTGTGAATAATGGTGCTCTGGACTTTGGGGTTCAGGTTTCCGTGTGGACGTGTGTTTCCCGTCCTCTCGGGTATGTACTGGGGAGCTACTCTGGGAAGGTTTAAGCAGCCAAAAGCCCAAGAGCTCTCATGCTCCATATTACTCCTGTGTTTGTTTCTAGTTCCCACTGGTGGCCGACTTGTTCCACGAAGACGGAGACTCCGCTCCTGCCACCGCCACGTCTTCAAAGGTCAACGTTCGCTCCGCCAGAACCCCCCTGAAAGCCTCCAACAAGGAGCACAAGAAAACCGTGGGCCACCAGGTCAGCCCTCAGCCTCAGGGCAGGGAGCTGTGAGCCGCGGCTTGTGTGGCGGGGCTGCCGCTCCGTAGGTGAAGGTGTGGGTGCAGAGTCAGGGAGGCCAGAGTGGCCTTGGCATCCTCACCCGCGGCACCCAGCTCAGTCTTACTGTGCCCTTTGAAGGAGGGAACTGCGGGAAAGAGAAGGAGGCGACTCTAGCCCCACACTGTGCATTTAACCCCTGTGGTGGGGCTGTGTTACAGGACCAAAGACACCTGTGGGCAAGGCCCAAGGTCTAGAGGTGCAGTTGGGCCAGGACGGGTAAATACCCTGCCGTGGGGTCTCTCTGGGGTTTTACGTCCAGTGTCTCTCCCACGAGAAGAGTGCCTGTTGAGCCCTGGCAACCACTCATCTTTCTACTTCGGTGGCTTTCCTCCTCTGGGCATTTCCTGTTGACACAGTGATGTCCAGGTGCCTGGGCACCGCACGTCAGGGCTGCGGGCCTCACATTGAGGAGCCATGGGCCCCCGGTCACAGTGACCACCCCCTCCCACTCTAAGCACTCGCTCGCCTTCTCTTGTCTGATCAGGGCGCTGATGCGTCAGAAGCCATCTCTGCCCACGAGCCATGAGGAGCCCTGGTGCCAGAACACGGCAGGGACTTAGTTTTGTCATAAAGTGAGGCAGGCTGTCACAGCTGGTCCCTGAGTGCCTTCCGGTCCTTCTGGATCAACAGTAATGATCAACAAGTTCCCACCAGCCGCCACCAGCCCTCTGTGGGCGCTCCTTCATGTTTCATCCTCAGCCACAGAAGGCTAAAGGTGAATCAATCACCAGACACTGCTTTTTGTCTCCCCAGTTCCGCACCTCCCTGCACCTGCTCATGGAGACCCTGAACGCCACGACACCGCACTACGTCCGCTGCATCAAGCCCAACGACGAGAAGCTGCCCTTCCAGTGAGTGCCCGCGGGGCCCGGCCGCCAGTCACGCCCATGCTTGTGTGTCCCTGGATGTTCAAGGGGAACAGGGGCCCGGGCGTCCGTGGGGCACGGGGTCGGCAGTCCTCAGCAGGGAGAGTGGTTGATCTGCTCCCCAAATGGTTTATGTACAGAATCCAGGCCCCACCTGTCCACTGTCAGGAGGGTCGGTGAGGGGAGAAGATGCGATTCCCCGATCCCACATTGTTTACAGTGCTGTTGAACGTGCCCATGAATCACAGAACCACTTAGAACTGGGCCGTTAAATGCAGGCGCGAGCGCGTCTCACAGCGAATGATCGGTTCAGAGACAGCGTCGCTGAGTGCTCAGGGAAGGCCTCTTGACTGAGGAAACGTAACCTTGAGTGGTGTGTCGAGTGACAAGACCTGCAGATGGTCCCGTTTCTCCCATCCTTCTCCCCTTGAGCTTCCAGAGTTGTCCACACTTGCTCACCTTCCCTCCCACCTCAGCCGACTCTGATCCAAATTCTGCCACTGCTCCCACCTTGAACGTCTTCTATTTCCATCCCCGCTCACATGATTGTCCTCACCCGAATCTCTATAACAGTGACTCCTCAAAATCTTTGTTGTCTCTGGTCTGGCACTTCTGCAGGCCTGCTGTGGCTTCAGCCTCCTCACATTCGACGTGTCTGAAACCAGACTCATGGCCCCCCTCTCACCCCTTACCCCCCAGAATGGTTCCTCCGTATTTGGTCTCCATTGTAGTAAACGGCATAATAATTTCCCAACATCTCACCCACCCACCAAACCTGGTCTTCCAAACCAGAACCCTGAGGTCGATCTGGACCAGTGCTGTCCAGTGATGACGGAACTGTTCTATGATCTGCATCGTCCAGTGTGGTAGCCACTAGACACACTTGGCTGCTGAGTTCTTGGAGTGTGGCTTGTGTGACTGAGAAAGTGCATTCTTATTTTCATTTTAATTACTTTCAAATACCCACAAGTGGCTGGTGGCTACCATACGGGATAGCGTGACCCTGGATTCTTCCTTTCCCCTTACTCCCCAGGGTCTAATCATTGTCAAAGTCCTGTGGAGTCTACTGGAAAATTTCTCACCCTGGTCTCCCTTGTCTCTTCCTTCCACTACCACCTTGTGTTAGACTGTCCTCATTTCTTACCTGGAATACTGCCCTGAGCCTTCAGGCTGGTCTCTCACTTGGCTCTGCAACCCCTTCTGTTGCCCTGAGCCTCCGCACGTGCTGTTCCCTCTGGCCAGAGGAGATATATTTTTACATTTTTAAACCACTTTCTTGCCATCTTTCTGACTTCCTTTTTGGTCCTGGCAGGATTTGTCTCTGTGAAATAATTTATCTTGGCAACTCTGACCCTCAGAATGAGTATCTGAACTGCCTTCTGCAGTTTGTATCAGTTAATAAAGCTTGACTTCCACTCACAGGGGCCTTGTGCTGGGAAAGGTTGGGAAGACAGTACTGAATCAGCCTTCTTGGAAGCATGGTGATTTTTCACTCTTTTCCCTGCCTCCCCTTCCTCCGAGTTGCTGAGACACACTTAGGAATTCCCCCCATGTGGCATCTGTTTACCAGCTGCCTCCAGAAGAAAAGAGGCTGTTAGAAAAGCAGCATGTGTGAAAGACGTAGATTCTGTGTGAAGGGCAGGAGCAGCGTGCCAGGCCCAGGAGACGGGAGCCTGGCTGGGCACCAGCTCTGCCCCCAGCCGGCATGACCTTGAGCAGCCTGTGCATCACAGCAGCCGGGCGCCCTCCACGTGATGGATCCTCGGGCTGAGTCTCTCCTCCCCATTGAGAGAAGACACTGGGGACTTTAAAAGGGACTTTTCTAATCCTAATAGCCCATTTTTCAAAGACCCTCCTTTACCTACAGGACCAAAAGCTTCCTCCCGATAAAGTGGGGAGAATACAGAACTGTCAGGAAATCTACCGATTGTTTGACTAATCCTGAGCTGGTCCTTTACCTCTCGCTTTCTGATAGTTGTGGCTAAAAAAATAATAATTATTATCCTGATGGAAGAATGCTAGGAGATAATGGGGATTATTTGCGACAAGTGTAAAAATTTGTGTCATTAAAATACATGACATTGACATTCTAGAAGGAAAGTGCTGTTTCCCTCCTTCTATCCCCTGAAACGGGGCCTTCTCACCATCAGCACCCTTGACATTTCGGGCCAGGTGCTTCTTTGTTATGGGGTGTTCTGCACACTGGAGGAAGCTTGGCAGCGTCCCTGGCCTCTGTCCACTGGCTGCTGGTAGCATCCCCACCACTGTGACAACTAAAAATGTTTTAAAGCATTGCCAGATGTCCCCTGGAGGACAGAGTCGCCCCAGTAGAGAGCAGATGTCCTGCACTAAATGCTTTGATAGTAGCTCTTGTGTAAAAGTCTCTCCCTCTACTTCTTCCTTTATTCAGAAACTGTCTATCATGGGCATTGGGCTAGGACAGGTGGAATGACAATGAATAAGACACAGCCCTCATCCTTGGCAGGAGTTGCCAGTCACAAATAACTGATGACAACAGTGGATCTGTAAAAGCTACAGCAGCATAGAGTCGAGAGCAATTAAGTGTCCGGGGAGGAGGTGTCCTAGGGCCAGAGTGATAATCTGGGATGGCTTGTCAGAGGAACTGGTCGGGTTTCCTGAAGACCAGTCCCCTGGTCTCAGAAGCAGGTGGTCCTGAATCGGTCCGTTTACCCAGCAGGGCTGGCAGGCTGCCCGGCCAGGGTGTGTGCTGAAGCCACTATAATCCCCGGGAGCCAGGTGAGTCTGGAGGGCCTCACCCCTGCCCTCCCACTTCCCAGAGCGGAAGGAGCAAGAGGCACGGCCCCTGAGCTTCGGAGCAGCTGGAAGGAAAGGGAACGTCTGTTCCTCATCCCAGATCATAGTGATTCATTCTAGTTCAGCTTAACTCTTCCCCCGTGAAGACTCCCTGAGTACCCCAGCCAGCCCCGACGTCTTTCCCTCCAGTGTCCACGCTTGTCACACACTGCCTTGGGTACTGCTTCTATACACTTCTCTCCTCGTCAAGTGTGCATACGCTAAGAAAATCCAGACCGTGTCTGACTTTTCATTCTACAGTGTCCTAGTCAGCATATGCATTAGAATAAAAACTGGGTTTTCAGGCCAAACTTAGCATTTTAGGGTATGTGAGTTGTTTAAGTCGTGACTTGTATCTAAAGACAAGAAGATAAAGTTCTTCGTCTCCATGGCTCTTAACCGAGCAGCTGTCGCCATGACAGCTAACGACACGTGTGCCCTGGTGGTGTGCCAGGCGCTGTTCTCACTGCGTTCCCGGGCCGTGACAGTTAATCGTCACACTAACCCGATAAAAGAGATACTTTATTATCCCCACTTATAGATGAGGACGCTGCCATCAAGGAGGTTGTGTTACTTGCCCCCAAATTACATGTGAAGCTGCAAGTGAGCATGTCTTAATTCAAACCCAGATCTGCCTGGCCTGAAATTTACCCTTTTAACTCCAGAACCAAATAGTGCTTGTGGTGCCAAGTGTATATTACTTGGACATTGAATTAAGACAGGTGCCCCTGGGGATGGAAATAATAAGGGAAGGCTCTGGAGGGGAGGCAGGAACGAGTCTTGGAAGGCAGACAGAATGCAGGTAGGCAAAGAAGAGGAGTATCCCGGGTGAGGATGAGGATGTGCACAGAACCAAGATGCTGCAAAGCCTCAGGTGCCGCCTGTCACCATCTTGTATTCTGTGCTTGGCCCCTGACCGTGAGCTCCAGGATGCACAGTGCCTATACCTTGGTGCAGGAAGGGGTGGTCTCTCCCTCTCCCCTGCCCCATTTCTTTGCCAGTTTGGCCACTCATTGCCTGTCTTGTGTTTTGCAGCTTTGACCCGAAGAGAGCAGTGCAGCAGCTCAGAGCTTGTGGGGTGTTGGAGACCATTCGAATCAGCGCAGCCGGCTACCCATCCAGGTACAGTGTGCACCGGAGTCTGGCTCCGCAGGGGGCTCTCCTGTGTGCTGTCAGCCAGAGACAGAGCCCCCCAAAAGTTCCCCAACACTGAGGGCTCAAGCAGGATGCTGACAGATAAAGGAATTTCAGATTGGCCTGAGAAGTGTGGGTGTCCCCAGTAATATCCTCCTGATGGTTAACCCTAGACCCTGCTTCAGGCAGAGGCCTCTGCACATGTCTGCCAGCTCTGATTCCTCCGAGGAGCTGCCTTGCAGCCTCGCTGTGAAATCAGAGTGACAGTGTGTGCCACCCACTGGTGTTGCTGTCACAACACAAGATCACCTGGTTTAGGAGGCGGCAGAGGACGGGGAGAGCATTTTACTCCTGTGGTCCCGCGTGAGTTTTTGTAGGATGAGAAGGTTTTCTTATCTTCGTGGCCCTTCCTCCTGTTAACCGGTCCTCCTACAGCATATCTCATTCTGCATCAAGCAGCTGGCTCTGTGCCGATGGCTCTAAGGGAATTAAGGATGTCAGGCATGGCCTCTGCCCACAAGGACAGCCTAAAGTTAAGCCTGAGACAGTTAAAGAACAACTGACTGTTTTAGGTGCAAGTTTGGGAGGAAAGAAGACTTCCTGGAGGAGGTGAGATGTGAGCTGGGCCTTGAAGGGTGAGGAGGATTCGGACTGGTGGGGAGGCAGCGGGAGGTTACCGCCAGCCAGGGAGCAGTGTGAAGTCCGGGCACGGGACGAGTCGTGACTGGCTTTTCCCGCCCGGTGATGGGGAGACCAGCACAGTCCCCACTCCTGCTGCCTGGTCCCCTCCTCGTAGCGAGCCAGGCATGCTCTTCGCCTCCTCCAGGCAGACTCTTCCTTGGCAGATGAGAGACTGCCTTCCCTCCAGGTCTTTCCACCCACACAGAAAGCCACTTCTCCGGCTGCTCGTCCCACCTGGCTGCGGGCAGAGTTGCCAGGGAGGTCGAGATGCCCACAGACTTGCTGGCCTCTTACGGAACAGCTGACGGCTGTCTTTCCCTTCCTCCCTAATTGTTTCAGACTTCTTTCCAGCAGAGGATTACAAGGGCATCTGTACCTTTTGTTTTTGTAATTGCAACGTATTGGAAAGGTAATGCAGGGAAGGAAAGAAAGGCTGGTGTTTTCTGGTATCACATGCTGGGATTAGATCCAGAACCCTGCCTTCCACATCCTGCTAACATTTGCTGTCTTAGCAGATTTTGCTGCAGGGTCAAAGAGAGAATTCCCTCCCCAAACTGTCACTTGAAATTCTAACTTTTGGAAAGAGGCATCATCGCTGTGTGGCACTTCTGTTAGCTTTGAGATGGAGTTGAACCGTCCATGTTGTTTCAGCTGGATCCTAACCTCTCCCCACCACCAAGCTGCAGCACCTCGGGTGGCATTTATTTGGAGGATGACGGGATGAGGGGGAAGGTCTGTGCGGCCAAGCCCCCATACCTGTATTCTCTGACTCTGCACATTGCCTAACTCTCTGTACCTGCCAACCGTGGTAACAGCGTGGAGTGACCTCATGGTTAAAAAAGAAATGCTACCTGGCAGCTTCGTCCAGGAGGCTGGTGTGTGTCTGCTGTGTCTGGGGATAAAGTGAGTGAGAGTTAATAGGTACTGTGTGCCTGTCAAGGTGTTTGCCACTGAAGGAAACACACAAGTGTCACATGAGCTCCCTCAGTGTAGAGCTGAGCAGTCGTTTTGTTGACCTGACCTGGGGAGACCTTAGTGGGACCAGAGGACCTGAGCAGACTTGGGGTCATCACAAAAAGAATTCACCTTCCTTGACTCCTGAGACTCAACACAGCCGCGTGAGTTCACTTGCATTAGCTTGTCCGGTAGCCACAACTTTGCACAGCTGTCTCCAAAGGAAACTTGAATGGCTTCTTTGATTTAGGGGAATAACAACTTTTATAAAAGGTTTTCCTGCGTTTCCCCTACTTCAGTGGCCGAGGGGCAGGTATCACTTTACAGGGAAGAAAATGGCAAAGGGAAAGATGACACGTGGTCCAGGATTGCAGGGACTTGTGATGAAATGTCCAGGGGGCTCTTCCACGTAGAAAGCATCCCTTTTCAGCTGGGTTTTCAGGCCGAGTTCCTGCATCCATCCACTCCCTGGGTGTGGAACTCTTAGCCCTGTTGCGAAATTAACTTAGGCCCAATGCCCCCAAATTCCACCAAGCCAGGGAGGGCGAATGCAGGCTGGCAGCGACTCTCTGGTGCTTCCTCACCCCAGCCGCAGACTTCACCATACCTATCTATTTTTATCCTCCCTAAGAATTATGACCCTCTGTGAGTCTGATTTAAAATGAAAATATATCATTCAATTTGAGATGCACTGCAGTGGCTAAGAAATATGTCCATGATCACGTACGTAAAGCACTGTGATTAATGCACCGTCCAGGAAGGCGGGCTCGTCCACCAGCACCTGGCTCCTGGCTCCTCTTATGTGTCTTAGGCCTGTGGAGTCGTCTGTGCCCCTCTTCCTTGTGTCCTGGAGGAATTATGAAGCCGATTCCATTCAACCAAAACAAGCGTGTTGCGGGGACACTGCTTGAATATGCACTATTTATATTTTAGGGAAAAAAAATCATCATAAATCTTCACTTCGTCTGCTCTTCACTTCAGTAAAGCTCAGTGGTGCTTTCTGAAAAATTGCCATTCCTCCCCCAACTTCTATCCGCCTGCCCCTTATGGACTGAATAGCAGAGGGTTGAGAACTAGATGGAGGCTTGAGAAATTGCTTGGTTCTCCTTCCTGTTCAATCGTGATTAAACAGACACATGCTTGCTTGCCTTGTTATTTAAAAAGCCCCCCGGGAAAGACAATCATAGAACTTATTTTGGAGGGAATAACTGTTTCTCTCAGCTCTAACCGCCTTTAGCTCTGCCCCCACCTCCCACCCCGAGCCCTGCGCTCATTTCCTTGGACCAGAGTCTGACGCGAGGCTCTCGACCATGCTGTGCGTCACAGTCATGTGGGAATGTTTCAGAAAGCAGGAACCCCCTCCCCACCCCAGACTTGTACATTTGCCTTTGTCAGTGTTTCCCAGTGATTTTTAAATGCATCCAGCCTTGCAGCTCTTCCCTGGAGGCAAGTGCTGGTCACGGGTAAACCGGTCCTGTGGTCGTATGTGGGCAGTGCCCAGACTGACTAGATTTTCCTCTGTCCTCACTTCATGTCCCAGCTCCAGCTCAGAGCCAGTGGGGAAGGATTTTGTCTCCCTTTCTCCGCAGCAAAGCTTAGGACCTGCAGACCCAGGGCTACCTCTGAGTGTGAGCCTGTGTTCCCCTGGGAGGCCCGGGACATAAGGAAGGGATAAAGGGGGAAGGCAGATATGGGGTGTCCGTGGTGGGTGAGCGCCCTGCCACCTCTGCATGGGAACTTACCCATGAGTATCAGTGCGGAAGTAATGATGACAAATCTGATGTTTGTGAATTACTTTGTGAAGACCCCCCCCCCACAAACCTCATGTCATTTGTTCATCACATTGACTTTTAAATTGAGATATGATTCATGTCCTATAAAATTATCCTTTTAAAGTATGCAGTTTGGTGATTTTCATTATTTTCAGTGGTGCAGCCATCACTGCTATCTAATTCAGAATATTTTAATTACCCCCCAAAGAAACCCTGTACCCATTAGTAGTCACTACCCCTTTCGCCATCCTTCTGGCCCTGGCAAGCACCAGTCTACTTTCTTTATATAAATTTGCCTATTCTGGGTATTTCATATTAATGGAAGCATGTAATAAGTGGCCTTTGTGTCTGGCTTTTTTCACTTAGGATGATGTTTTCAGGGTTCATCCATGTTGGTAGCAGATATTTATCAGAACTTTATGCCTTTATGTTGCTGAACACTATTTTACTGGAAGGATATACTGCATTTTATTTTACCCACTCATCAGCTGATGGACATTTGGGTTATTTCCACTTCCTAACAAGTATGAATAATGCTTCTATGAATACTCGTGCACATGTTTTTGTGTGCACATGTATTTTTGTTTCTCTTGGCTATTTACCTAGGAGTGGGGTTGCTGGGTTATATGGTAGCTCTTCACTCTTGAGAAGCTGCCACTGTTTTTCACCACGGCTGCACCATTTTTCATTCTTGGCAGCAATGGATGGGGCTTCCCATTTACATACATTCTTACCAGCACTTGTTTTTTTTTTTTTTTTTTTTTTTTTTGTAGCCATTCTGGTGGATGTCAAATGCCATCCCATTGTGATTTTGATTTTCAGTTCCCTGATGGTTAATGAAGTTGAGCATCCTTCCATGTGTTTATTGGCCATTCATATATCTTGTTTGGAGAAATGTATATTCAGATCATTTGCCCATTTTTTAATTGGGTTATTTGTCTTTTTGGTATTGGTTTGTAGGAGTTCTTTACGTAACAAGATAATAGATGCTTATCAGTTACATGACTGGCAAATATTTTCTCCCCTTCTGTGGACTGTCTTTTCACTTTCTTGATGGTGTCCTTAGAAGCATAAAAGCTAAGTTTAGACAAAGTCCAGTGTATCTGTCTTTTCCTTTGGTTGTTTGTCCAATCCAAGATCAGAAAGATTTATACCTATGTTTTCTTCTAAGAGTTTTATAGTTTTAGTAATCCATTTCAGTTGATTTATGTGTGCAATGTGAAGTGGAGGTCCAGCCTCACTCTTCTGCATACAGATTCCTGTTGTCCCAGCACCATTTGTTGAAAAGATCATGTTCACTCTTTTAAGGTAGACAAGATAAGGGTTTATCACATCCATTTTAGGATGACAAAATAAATCCCATAAGAGTTAAGTGATCAGATTAAACCCTCCCAGACAGAAAGGGGTGGAGCCCTCCTACCAGGTGCCTGTAGGTTAGGGACGCCTTCACTTATGAGTCTTCTACAGAGTGCCCTCTCCTCTCTGATTCTGGCCTCTTGTGTCCCTTTGAAAAGTGTGTCCATCCTTGATACAGTTCCAAAGAAAACTCCTGTCTCCAACATCATTTATTTCTCTTCTGGTTTGTTTCTTCAAAAGGGATAAGAGAAGAGTATGGTGCTTGGTGGCCATAAGAAAAACTGTTCCCACAGCTCAGTATCCAGAGAGAGTCCATTGGTCCTGGTTAGTGGGCACCACAGCCGGGCTAAACACCTCTGACCCGCAAACTCAGTTTGTCCAAACCAGCCAGTCTCCACATGAGGAAACCCGTCCGGGAGAAGGGAGGCGGAGCGCTGCCGGCCCGGCCGGTCCAGCCCATCTGTTCACACTGGCCCAATGGGGCCGCTCAGGCAGGCGTGTTCATGGGTTGTTCCCACAGCTAGACGTTAAGTCCAGGACTGGGCTTCAGATGGGAACTCAGTCAAGCAGGACACCACCCTGCTGTGTGTGCTCCACCATCCACAGGAGTGTAACCGCCACCTACGTCTTGAGGCCTGAGGGGCTTGTGACGGGGGAGCATCTTTCCTGACGGGCGGGCTCTGCTGAGCTCTTGCCCTGGTTTGTCTCCTTCGAGCCTTGCCTGCTGCCTCTGCAGCCCCTGTTCTTGCCAAGAGCAATCCCGGGTCCTGGCCTTCCCCGCACAGTGGGGCCTACTCTGCTCGCCTGGCACACCTGCCCCCCAGCAGGCCAGGGGCACACAGCAGGAGGCAGGCCTTTATTCTAGAGGAACCGTCATATCGAAGTCCAGCGAGTCTGAATCCAGGGAGAGCAGGGCTGAGCGAGAATTCTGTCCTTGAGGTCCCCGCAACTCTGTATCGCCCAGCCTTAGGCCCACACTTGGGGCCCAGTAATAGACTTAGGATGGGCCCTCCTCCCACCGCGAGTATGAAATGGAACGGAAGCACAGCCAGGCCCAGGGTTGGTTAAAAAGACATCTCCAGGCCACCTGATGAGGGTGGGAGGGGGTAAGGAAGTGATGGAGTCACACGGCAGAGGCAGGTGGCAGTCATGATGTCGTGGTCAGTGTTCTTAAGGTTTCTTGGTCTAGAACTGTGTTCTGTGATGAAGATTTTTGTAATGAATGGGGTGGAGGGTGATAGCCCAGAGGTGCCCTGCGTCCTGTGTCAGGGAGGGGACTGTCCCACAGGCTGATGAAGCGTCCTGCCACAGAGCCAGCTGTGCCCTCCTTGAGAAACTCTGGTAGAAAAGTTTAACGCTGGGCTTCCAATCATTTTGCCAGTCAGGAAAAGACTGGTTTTTTAAAAATAAGCGACTGTGTGTAAAGACACTGAAGTAGGTGCTGGGAGGTTTAAAAACGTATCAGAAAACAGCAGCCTGGAGGAAGGAGGCTCACATCCGGCAGAGAAGCTAACACATGTATTAAAAATATCCGTAAAACAAGGCAGAAATCTCTGTGCTCCACATGGGACAGGAGTACGTAAAATGCTGTGAGAGAGAGCTTCCATGGTGGTGACGAAGCCCAGGGGAAATCCTGGGTGCCTGTGTGGGTAGTGAGTGATCTCTCCCGCCTTTTACATGGTCACAGAAACCTCCGTCCAGATCCTCCATCCTTTTGAGGGGGGAGGGTATATAGCTCAAGGGGCAGAGTGCATGCTTAGCATGCCCTAGGTCCTGGGTTCAATACTCAGTGCCTCCTCTAAAATAAACAAATAAACCTAATTCCACCCCCCCCCCAATTTTTAAAGAAATTCTCCTTTTGGAAAAAATCACATACTCTGTTTAGCTTCACTTGGAAAGTTTTCTTACAGATGGGAGAGCCTTTCCCATGAGGATTTAACTCACAGAGCACAGAGGTCCACAGAAAAGGGAACCCACATTGGATCTGGTCCTTCAGTGAAGGATACCTGCACATGCCCAGACCCCACAGAGGTGCCTGGTGAGGGAGGGGCCGCCCAGGCCCTTCTCCAGGGACAGGATGCTTCCTGCAGCCTTCTCCACTGTAGGTTTCACCTGGGTGCAGGGGTCTGAGGAAGCCTTTCCTTTCTAAGAAAAGGGGCAGGGCTTGGGCAGGACGGGAGAGTAACTCAGATCTTTAGGAAGTGTTGCAGCTTTCCCAACACTCCACATCCGTGAGCTCACTGACTGCGGAAGCGTTGGGAGATGCTCGTGAGGTGGGTGATGTCCTTTCCATTTTGCAGACTGGGAGGTGAGGCGGCCAGGCTGTGACTGGCCTAAGGTCACACGGCTGGCCAGCATCAGAGTGGCCTTCTCTGCCTCCCTGCTTCAGGCTTGTTCTCTGCTGGCCTTGATGCCTTTGCGGTCACATCTCCTACTCCCTGGTAATGTCCTCGAGCCTGTAACCTCCCTGGGTTATGGAACTGTCAGCAGTTAAGAGGTTTTCAAATTAGAAGCATTTAAGGTTTTTAGCCCTGTGAAATGCTGCTCTAATTATTTCCCCTAGAGAAACTGCAAGCTCCTAGGGAGAAACAAGGCAGGCGAGCACACAATTAACTGAAATGCAGAAGGTGGACAGGAAGTGGCGAGCCACTTTCAAGGGAGAGTCCACACCCCACCGGGCCGGCAGGGCAGATTGCATTACCAGGGTGAAACACCAAGGGTGGGTGTGGGGAGTCGGGACGCTTCTCATTCTTATTGATTTTTGCCCAAATCCATCTTACCAGATGTGGAAGGATCCGCAGACAGAGGGTCTATATTTAAAAGTTGGGGGCTGAGGCAGAAAGAGCCTGGAAAAAAGTCAATGGCCTTTGCACAGATTAAAAATAAAACCCACATCTGATTGGCAGCTTATCCTCCTAGCTCTCTGTTCCTGGGCTGCCAGTATTACATCTGTCAGGGCTCAGGAGTTTTCTTGACATTTCTGATTGAAATAATTGAAGCAGCATTTAGCTGGGCAAATAATCTGAACAGTTTCCATTTTTAAAGCCTGTTAGATTAGGCCAGTAATTAGGTAGGTTTGTTTCTCGGTCCCCAAGGGCACAGGGGCAGGAACCCCTTCCTAGTCCCTAAAACAGAGGCCTCCAGGGCTCCAGGACCCTCTGCACCCCCTCCTGAAGGGAACCACACACATTGTGAGCTTGTCGAGCAGAGTCACTCACACACCCAGGTCTGAGCAGAGTAGATGCTGTCATTCCCCTGAGCTGGTGCATTTGTGACAGACACAGCCCACTGGAAAAGGCAAGAGGCTTAAGAAGCATGAAAACATAGTAGACTAGTGGTTGCCAGGGTCCGGGGGGAGGGGAGAATGGAAGTGACTGATGGTGGGGTTTCTTTGGAGGGTGATGAAAATGTTCTGAAACAACATTGGGGATAGTTGCCCAACTTTGCGAAAGTGCTAAAAGCTATTGAATTGTATAGTGTAAAAGGGTACATTTTCACAGGGTGTGAGTTCTATCTCAGTAAAGCTGTTACTAAGGTAGCACAAGCGATTTTATGTAGAGAAAAAAATAAGATGGAATAAGAGCCATTTTGTTATTCGCACCTTCTCTGAGCCCATAGCTGTGTTAGACGTCTTCCACGGAGCCAGCACAGTGTTTACGGAGGCAGATAGGGAGGTAGGGAGGTCCCCTGGTTTTCCTTCTCATCCCAGGGAGCACAGGTGCGTGGCCTGGGATGGAAAGGGGAACCCATGGACCACATGTGACCGTCGGGGGCGAGGAGAGGAGTTCTAGAACCTGCTTCCCAGCACATTAGTCCACTGCCCACAGTGGTACCTGGTATTCCACGGTTCTTGTTTCTTTGGATAAAATTTCTAAAGGACCCCTTTTAAAAGTAAATGTTCTCCAGGAGAAGAGACGCAGTCCATTTATTCCTCGTTGATACTTCAGAATGAGGGAGATGATCTGCATAACTGGACAGTCACTCAGCAAGGCCACAGGTGATGGTAAATAGTAACGGACAATCTCAAGGCAGCACCTCAGTGGTTTCCAAATGGGCGACGTGGACAGCATGTGTCCCTGAAGACAGAGTGTGCATAGCATCTCCTGATGCCTCAAAGACATGGAATGACTGGGGATGGATGGGCTGAATCCACCTTCAGAGGGACTTACACTGGAAGTTCAGAGTCTCCTTTGGGCGACATTGTACCGCAACAGAATATGAGATTCCTTGAGGGGGTTGTGAGCGTCCCCTGAAAACAGAGATGAGAGGCCAGAAGGGTCAGAGTATGAGTGTCTTTGTGAAAGGAGGCAGTTTTCCCAAGAAGGGGGCAGAGCCGGCCTAGAAAATCCTTGCTCATTGAAAAGACTGCATCTGTTTAAAGAGGTCTCCTCAGAGACCAAGGGATAAACTGAAATCTCTCTTAATGATTTCCTTCCAGAACAAAGAGGAACAGCACTTACTTAAAAGGCAGTGAGTTTACAAGTGCTCTTTATTTTCTGGGCACTGCTGGACCTTTCCTTTACAGTGGGCCTGCATTACCCTAATGATCAGGGGTGGGCGGGATTATAAGCAAAATCTGCTTTGGGGAGAAAGTACTTCTGAACTATATAACATGTGTGAACAGCGCTATCTCCAGGATATGGCCTCTTTTTATTTGCCCACGTATACTTTTCTGCATTAAAAAAAAAAAAAGTTTTCAATGAGCTGTTTTAGTTTTCTAAGAAAATCCACATTTAAAAACCCAGCTGCGTTGCAGGTAAGGTCCCCTACTTGAGCAGCAGTGGACGGAGCTCCACACTTTGGGGCAGAAACCCCCTGTGAGCCATTCTGCCACTGATCAGTCCTCCCAGGGGAGCCTCCAAAACTTTTCTTTTTCCCTTAGGTCTTCCAGCCGCAATTCTGAAATAAAACTACACACTGCAGTTCTCAGAGGGCATTGAGGGAGCACAGAAATGCCCCAGAACGTATTTTGCTGCTCTGAGAAAGGGCTTTGTGCTAGAAATACTGACCCCAGGGGGCACTGTCTGAGATCACCCATGGCTCTGGGGTGGCCGAGAGGCTGGGCATGTGCCCTGACGCACCTGTCTTCCCTCCAGGTGGGCCTACCATGACTTCTTCAACCGGTATCGGGTGCTCATCAAGAAGAGAGAGCTCGCTGGCGCAGACAAGAAGGCCGCCTGCAGGTCTGTGCTGGAGAGCCTGGTCAAGGTAAGCTGGGCCTGTCCATGGCTGCCAGGCTGCAGGAATGCTTAACCACTATGCCCTGAGGATTGGGTGGGTGGGGACGGTTAACTGCCTTTCTGGTCTTCCTCTTACTGACACTGTTACTGAGATGTTAATCCATTTTCCCACACCAGTGACTATAAAGGAAAAGCCCCTTCACCGTTCTAGAGAACTAGCCTTTCCCACATCTCAGCTCACATAGAAAATGGAATTGTTTGTGCAGCCCACCAGGGGGCATGACGAGGCCACTCCTGGCTGCAAGCCGCTGGCCGGGATCTCTGGCTTCTCCAAAGCCTCAGGCTCCACCACTCAGCCCACCTGCCAGCACCGAGTACACCACCTAGGGCCCCTGATCTGGAGCTCAGGCACAGCCTTGGAGGGGAGGATAGCTGCCCTTCCTGTATCTTCCTCTCTAGGCCCGCCCCCAGATTCTTGTTGTAAATAAGACAGTGGATTTCATTTTAATTGAAACAGTCTGAACTCATAGCTGACGTTTGAGACTGGGGAACTATGAACGCAGAGTTCTTGGTGGGGGGTAGTTTGTTGAGGGGCAGATCCTTACATATTTCTTAGTTTCAAGAGTATTCAGGAATTACGGTGGAGTATGATACCTGATGATCTCAATAAAGGATTCAATTATATCAAAAATCTTTCCTTTAAGCAAGTAAGAGAATTACATCAAAGAATTGTAATTTTCAAGTACTATTTTGCTAGGAAAATCTGTTCATCTGGAGTGTAGCTCACTGCCAGATGATCAGCTTTTCAGGTTGTGTGTTACTTTGTGGAAGTGATACAGTCACCCTCTGAGCGTTGTCTCAGCCGCTCAAGTCCGTTGCTGTAGACAGTGCGGGAAGCTGTGCTAAGTATTCAGTCGAGAGTAAGAGGGTGACGGTCTCCGTAATTGTGAAGGTTGCGATTGGTTATCTGGACTCTGGTTAATTGCAGTTTTTGCTGTGGTGCGTCTTTCGGTCTCTACGGTTCAACATCTCCCTTTTCACGGGTGAGAAAATCTCTGTGCACAGTCAGCTGATTCCGGTTGACATGGAGCGTCCAGATTTCTCCTTATTGGTACCGGAGCTGGCCTCTTACTGTGGTCAAGGCTCGCACGTAGCCCGCCCTGCCATGGGGCTGTCTTCTCCTTTGTCCAGGGCCCTAGTTCCACTCTTCCTTTCCTCTCCCTTCCCTGGATTTCCCCAGGCTTTCAGCAGAACCCCTGCTTCCCAGACAGAGGGTACTCTGGAGGGGCCCAGGTTAGACTGGGTGACTCCGCCTCCCCCACTCTGCTCCCCACCCGCTAACAGGGCAGGATGCTGCTGCCCCGGGGGCTCTCCTGGGTGCACTCAAGCCACGGGGCCTTGCATGGCTCAGCTGCCTCCCCTCTCCCTGGCGAGGTGCCCACCTGCTTATCAGTGCCCAGCTTACCTGCTGGCTCTGCCCCCTGCTTTCCTCAATCTAGCACTCAGCTCCAGTACTTTGTGTCTCTCCCTGAGCCCGTAGCGTGCTGTCCTGTGCTCCAGGTGTGTCTTCTCTCGTGCAGAGGACAGTCCCCTCGTTACGAGCACTAGGCCTGACACATAGAAGTAACTCACCAAACCCTCGTGGAATGAGTGAATGAACAAGTGAATTGCCTTAAAAAGTCTATGGATATGAGCTGTTTCTTCTGCCTGAAATGCTTTTTCCCTTTTTCACCTGTCTGGCTGGCTGGGTTCTGCTTTCCTTCTAGAGTGAGCTCTAAAATGCTTTCTGGTCTGTGAAGCCTGTTCCTGGCCTCCCAGCTGGAGTTAGTCATTGGCCAACAGTATTCAGCTTCTGTCTTCCATTATTGCCTTCTGTCCTTTGTATGGTAATTGAGGGTTTGTCATCCCACCAGACTGTGAACAAGTAAATGACAAGAATCCTAGTGTCATTGTGTTCCTAGCACAGTTACTGGTCGACACAGGAGCTCTGAGTTAGCACAGGTAGCTACATAGGTGACAGATGAACTTGTCCTGATGGAACCTGCCACCAGTGGCTCACTTAATGACTATGAAGCACTTGGTAGGAGTCAGACAGTCTTCTAACTGCTTCTTCACACACTTCATCTCATCCTTGCATTGCCAATGAGAAAAATACGAACATGATCCCCATTTTACAGATGAGGAAACTGAGGCACAGAAAGCTGATATAAGTTGCCTAAGGTGCAGAGGTATACTGGCTCAGAAACCCCCATAGTCTAAACCACATTGTCCACTGAGCCAGTCCGATTAATGAATGTCACTGTGTACCGTTATCCTTCCAAGAGATGGAATAGGGATCAGTGCTTCAAGACTTCCCTGGAGATCTTGTATTTTCTCCTTTTTGACTTTTGCCCTTGGTGGGGGGGGGGACATCTAGTCACCAGTGCTCCTAGTGCTCATGCTAAGTGACCTGGAACTTGAAGCAGCTGAGACTCAGCAAAGCCACACGTTAGCTTAGGTAGGCACACGCCAGCTCCTGCCCTGCCTAAGAAAGTGCTGAGTACGGTTTGGAACAGAGCGATGAGGAGAGAAGCAGTGACGAGGGTGGCATGTAGGCCGGGCAATAGGCACTTTACGGCCACGTTCATTGGGAGGCAGCCAGGGGGCTGTGTCAGGTTACGCATGAGTGATAGTCTCCAACAGCAAGGATCGGAGGAATGCCTTCCTCCTTAGCCTGAATTTGTCTTTTTCTTTAACTTCACAAATGCATGTTGAGTTCTTCCTTGTACTCTAACCTGGAGTGGTCAGTGTGAGGATTATGAAAGAGCATCACCGGGGAGCCCTGCCCTCCAGGACTACCAGTTACCTAGTGTGATTAGATAGACATCACAGGAGGGAATCATACAGAGCCTGGCCGTCACGCAAACCTGAACCTTCATCCTGACAGTGAAGGGGCTATTAACAAGCGTCCACTGGGAACCCAGGGAGCATAAGGAACCGTGTAGGTGAGAAGTGCGGAAAGGAGATGGTATTACAGAAGGGCATGGTGTAGGAAGAGACCTCTGGCCTGGGAGTCCTGGGGTCTTCGGTTCTATTCCTTGATCTTTTCAGTGAGACCTTGAACAAGTCACCTCACCATTCTAGGCATCTGTGAAATAAAAGGAGTGGCTTGGGATGGCTTGTGTTGACTGAAATAAATGCACAGCCTGGAAGTTGAGAGTTATGTTTTGTTCGGCGGACATTTCTGAGGACTTGAACCACTTCGACCCCTGGATGACAGCCTCTCAGATCGCTCTGAGGGACTGCTCTGAAGAGGTAGGAAAGGAGCCAGGATATATAGGACCTTTACAACAAAGACCAGGTAGTCGGAACATTAAAGATTACTGTTAAAGAAAGCCAGACATCTCAAGTTTAAGAATTTAGTGCTTTTCTGTGTATGGAAAGGAGCAAATGTTTGGGCTCATTGAAATCATTTCTTGACAAGCAGCTAGCTAGCTAGGGCCAGGGTCCTGTCCTTTCACACTCTGAGTCCCCACAAGCTGCAGAGGCCGGGCTGCCTGCCTGTCTTCACTGAGGGGTGGTGGCAGCAGCTGATGACTTGATGGCTTCAGCATTCTTTGTTTACTGATGTGGCTTGCATTATTTTTCATTCACACTTGCTAAGCTTCCTTTCTACTCCCTCGGTCTCTGATTATTGGAGAGAGGTTCTCAAAGGAGGACCTCTGATTGGTATGTGAGGAGGAGAGTCAGTTCTCAGGGTTACAGAAAGCAGGCGTTGCGCAGGGGAAGTACTCAAGACACGTGGGGTAAGGTTGCAGCCATCAGGTGGGTGGTGACAGTTGTAGCAGGTGGGACCTTCAGAGAAATACTTATTTGTAAAAAAACAAAAAACAAAAAAAAAACCAGTGGCTTTGCAGACCAGATTGCCTTTTCCCTCGTATTTTTTTTCCAGAACAGGAAGTGGAACCTGTGTACTATGGTTCCTGGGATGCAGCAGGTCCTGGCTCTGCTGACACCCTAGCAGCCAGGCTTGTCCCCAACTGTGAGGGCTGAGGCACCGCCTTTTGCTTCCCAACCCCTTTCCTTCCCCAGCAGGATAGTGGTGAGGGCAAGGCCTCGGCTGCCTCGAAGCTCCTCTCCCTAGTCTGGCCCCTGTGCCTTCCCGCGTGAGCTGGGGGCCCTGAGCAGATGCAGAGATGAGAACCAGGCAGCCTGGCCGTGGAGGGGGCAGTCAGCGACAGTCTAGCCAGACGCCGTGTCCCAGCTCAGCCACGGCTCAGGCAGCCTGTCTTCCCTGTAGACAGAACTAAGTTCCTGTTAGCCGTGTGGGGCTCAGCCGTGAAGAGTGGTGACTCAGCGTTATCTCAGAGCCATTTGTCAGCGTGAAACATGTTCTTGTGTTTTCTTCAGACCTTGGCTCATTATCTCCTCCCTATTATGGTCTTCATGCCAAGTGGGCAGTTAGATGAAGTTTATTTACAGAGAGTGCTCGGTTACTTTGGGCTCCCTAAGGCGTGTTCTGTCCCAGGCTTGTCCACACGCACGCTGCTGGTCGTCTTCCCTCACCCACCAGGGTGAGCGCAGGGAAGGGCAACTGATTTTTACCTAAATATATTCAGGGAAGGGTATAGCTCAGTGGTAGAGTGTGTGCTTAGCATGCATGAGATCCTGGGGTTCAATCCCCAGTACCTCCACTTAAAAAATTAATAAATAAATTTAATTACCTGCCCCCTCACCAAAAAAAAAAAAAAATTAACCTAAATAGATGTAATAAAAGACAGTAATGAAATGTCACAAAAAATCTCACAACTTAGAAACCAAATAAATGTGTTTGGGGGTTATTTGCAATATATGCATAATCTCCTGTGCCTGCCTCCTTTCCCCTCATTCAGGGCTCTGCTCAAATATCACCTCCCTGGAAATGCCTTCCTCGGTTAGCCTATTTAAACACTGGCATCCCATCCTCCAGCCAGCCCCCTGTTTACTGTCTTCATAATCCTCACCACTCCCTGAAAACGTCCTGTGTCCCTGTTGGCCTGTCCGTCTCCCTCACCGCGATGTCAGCTGCTTGAGGGCAGGACTTGTTCTCCCTGCTGCATTCCAGTGTCTGACCACTAGCAGGGGCAGACTCGGCATCTGGCACATACTCACTCGCAGCGTTTGTCAGTGGAGCAGGGGCATGTGAGCTCTGGCAAGGGGGTTGCACACCAGAGGAACTGGGGCGGTGGGGCACTTTCCCTTGCTGCTCACGGATGATGAACCGGTTCCCCTCCCTGCCTTATAAAGGATCCTGACAAGTTCCAGTTTGGCCGCACCAAGATCTTCTTCCGGGCGGGCCAGGTGGCCTACCTCGAGAAGCTTCGTGCTGACAAGTTCCGGGCGGCCACCATCATGATCCAGAAAACTGTCCGAGGCTGGCTGCAGAAGGTGAAGTACCGCAGGCTGAGGGCGGCTACTTTAACCCTGCAGAGGTACTGCCGAGGACTCCTGGCCCGCAGGTGAGCCAAGCTGGGGCACATCTAAGGTGGCAGATTGGTGGTGAGGGCGGGGGGCAGGGGCAGGGGCAGGGACCGGCTCTGAGCTGGCTGGCCTCCCTCAGCCCCTGTAGTTAGAGTGGTTCCTGCTGCGTCCTGTCTGTGTCCAGCTTTCTCCTAGCTGCTGGGCCCATTTCTCTCATGCGCTTCTCACCTGAGCCAGTGAGTCTAGTTCTCAGGTCTCTTGACTTGCCTGGTCTGTGCGATCCCACCAGTGCTAGCCTCGGGCTGGCTGCTTTTGCCACAAAACTGCCATTTTCCCTTTGCGTAAACTCCTAAGTAAAACAATCTTCCTCTAGAAAAAGAGACGAATTCAGCCTTTCTGTCAAAGTTAACGTATACTCGGCTTCATGATTTACACCACTAGTTTCAAAGTTCCTTGGGAGTTGGGTAATTAGGGCTGGAAAAGCCTGGGGAGCTTCCTTCTATGAGTTGTTGCACTCAGCCAGCACGGAGAGGGTGAGACTTGTCTGACCACAAGCAGCTACCTACAGGCTCCCAGCCCAGCACCACGCAGAGGAAGCTGCTTTAACTGCCCCCTCCTAAGTGATGTCGTTGGGTTGATGGAGCACTGAAGCGGTGTGAGTGTCTACAGTGAGACGTATGCGGAGAACACCGGCCCCCATTAAACCTACCACCGGGCCTTTACTCAGGTCATCAGATTTGGGACCCGGCTCTGGTTCAAAGTCAGTGACTTCTGGGAGGTGGGGTGTGTACAGCTCAGTGGTCAGGCGCATGCTTAGCACGCTGGGTTAGATCCTGGGTTCAATCCCCAGTACCTCCATTAAAAAAAAATCAGTGACCTCTGCAAATACAAATTTCCTTGGAGAAGTGACAGTAATTATCAGGAAGCCTTGCACTGGGAAGCCAAAGTTTCACAAGTGGCTGCTCAGGCATCTCTGCTTGAATGTAAAAAAAAACAAGCCCAGAGCAGGCACCCTTTTGTACCACAAAGTTAGAAGATTGCTCCTGCTCCCCCTCATGTCCTTGCCGTTGGCTGTTTATCCGAGCATAACCAGAGATGATGAACGCCGTTAATTACCTGGGAGCAGCTGAGAGATGGTCTCTGGAACAAAAGCTACAGAAATGAGAGGGTTGTCAGTAGTAGCAACACTAATTATCATCACTGAGCAGCTTTCTGCACGGGGGCTCTCTCCTGGGCAGTGGATGCTAAGGATATAAAACCGAGCTGGCCCGCGTTCTCCCCGCAGGGAGTTTGAATTCTAGTGGGTGTGCAGGGCCCACATGTGGACAGAGAGTTCAGGGAGAGCTGGACTGGGAATCAGGCTCGTGTCAGCAAGCAGAGCCGGGCTGAGTGGGTCACCTCCAGCCTGGAGCTGCACCAGGTGATTTTTCAGATCCTTTCTAGCTTTTTCTATTCTGAGTCTCTAATGGAGCACTTGCTATGAGCCTGGCACCAGACAAAGCCCTTGAGGAGGGTAAAAAGTGTGGGACTGACTTTATGTGTGTCCTGGGGGGTGAGATGAGGAATGTGGAAATGAAAGAGGAAAGTAGGTGTCCACGTGCACTGCATCCTGGGCGGAAAGGGCTGGGAGATGAGGAAACAAGGAGGGGTCGCTGCAGGCCTAAGGAGGTTTTATTCATTCAGCAAATACTTAACCAAGCACTACTATTCCGGGCCCGGTACTAGATTAGGGGGTTTCAGTAGGGGGTACAAGGATGCTTGAGATGCGGCCCCTGCTATCTCCAAGCCCACTGAGGTCCAGGGACAGACAGAAGCGTGCACATGTGATGTTGAGGACCGCCCAGGTCATAGGAGGGGCTTGCAGGTGGAGAGTGCACAGATGAGGACCATAGAGTTGATCAGACTTAGACCGAGTTTCAAACATGTGGGAAGACTTGGTGGACAGCAAGGAGGAAGCCAATTTTGCTGTTCTGAGCTGACCTTCAAGTCCCCAAAGCCTTGCTAGATCGGAAAGGGTGCTAAGAGTTGGCTTGGCCTGGGGGTGTCCAGGCAGGGCCAAGGTGGGAGTGCTTGAGTTCATTAGCGGCCTAGAGGCCTCTCCCAGCCTGGCCCCCACATCTCTCCCTCCACAGGCTGGCCACGCACATGCGGAGGACCCGGGCGGCCATGGTGCTCCAGAAGCAGTGCCGCATGCGGAGGGCCCGCCGGGCCTACCAGAGGGTCCGCAGGGCTGCCATCGTCATCCAGGCCTTCGCTCGGGGCATGTTTGTGCGGAGAATCTACCACCAGGTGTGTAGCCCCCCTGGGGACTCAGGCTGCAAGCTCAGATCTAAAGCAGCAGCAGGTGGATTGGCACCAGCATAAATGTTGGGCATTCTCAGTTTTTTTAAGTAACTTCGCAGTCCTGCTTTCCCTGCATCCTGACAGGAATCTCATGAGGTGAAGCATTTCAGGGCTCTCCAGAGAGACAGAGCCAACAGGAGATGCGTGTGTGTGTGCACATGCGTGTATGTGCACACGTGTGTATGTTCACACAGAAGTTTACCATGAGGAATGGGCTCATGCAGTTATGGGGGCTGAACAGCCCCCGTCTCCCATCTGCCAGCTGGAGACCCAGGAAAGCCAGGGGTGTCATTCAGCCCGAGTGTGAAGGCCTGAGAACCAGCAAGTCAGTGGTACAAATCCCAGTCCAAGGGCAGGAAAAGATGAGATGAAATGTCCCAGCTCAGCTGTGAGGCAGGAAAAAGGCGAATTCTCCTTCCTCCACCTCTTGTTCTATTCAGGCCCCTGGTGGATTGGAAGATGCCCACTACACAGGGGAGGGCAGCCCACTTTACTGAGTCTGCCAGTTCCACTACTCATCTCTCTGGAGACATCCTCACAGACACACCCAGGGGCAGTCCTTAACCTGGACCCCCGGGCCAGTCAAGTTGACATATAAGATTAACCATCTCAGACAGGAAAGGTGCATATCGCTGTGCCCCTTTAACAGCTGTGAAATGCTCGGAGAAGCTGAGTCACCTGCCCAAGGGCACGCAGTCAGCTGGAGCAGGGCCTGGTGACCCACCTTGGGCTCAGGCAGACTTGAGAGCAGGGGTGACACTAAGCATCATCAGGTCCGGCCCTTCATGTAACTGATTAGCATCCCGAAGCCCAGGGAGGTGAAGTCCGGAGAGCGACCCCAGCCTCCCCCCAGCTGGGCCACTGTCCAGTGATGCTGAATGACCCAGTTAGGTAGCCCCAAGTCAGGACATACCCCTTCCACCAACTCATTTAACATCCACACACAGCTGAAGGTCGATGCTAAGACAAAAGATGGATTGGAAGGAAATATTTGAAATGGTCTTTTGTTTTCCTAAAACGAGTATCTATCTTACCTTCTCATTTATGATAGAGAAGGTATGATTTTCTAAGTAATAAAACTATAAAGCATTAAATGATAGTGAAAAAGCAAACATGGTTAGGATGGAGATGGAACACACCCTAATACAATACGTGAAGAAACACAGGCCAGTGGGAAAAGGTTCTGTGAATACTCCTGGGAGACTGGTGACTTGTGTGTGACGTCACCATGGACGTGGCAGGTGGCATTTGCAGGGCACTAGGTTTAAACCCAGCTCATCTCAGAGCTGTGACGCTGGGCATGTAAGTCTCTCAGCATGTTTATTTATTCATTCACTCCACAAACATTTATTTTGCAGGGCATTAGGGCAAGAACATCGCTGATGCTTTAATTTTCTGAGTGGCTTTTAACCGGATAGGAAAAAAGGAAAACAGTGAATTACAAGCCAAGTTGTAACTGTAAGCCATTAACCCAATGTGGACTTCCCCTAGGCAATCTCACTTCCTCTCTCCAGTTCACTGTCACCATGAAGGGAACCACATCTGTTGATTGGGGGACTGTCAGCTGGATAATCATTAGGCCCCTCCAACTTTTAGATTTTTAGACTGCGGTTTCCTAATGAGTAAAAAGCAAACAAAATAAACTAGAAACAACAATTTGACAGCTGATGCCCAGTAGGGACACAGGCTGCAGAACCTAGTTACAACCGTTCATAAAGTCACCAAGGCCTTCAGTCTTAGGGTGGCTGAATGTCACTGACCTTGGCTCTCACCTCCCCGGGGCAGTATGAGCCCTTCTTGCTCCCATCCTGCCGTGCAAACCCATCAGGTGTGTGCTTGTCCCCCGTCAGGTCCTCAGGGAGCACAAGGCTACCATCATCCAGAAGCATGTGCGGGGCTGGATGGCTCGCAGGCGCTTCCAGCGGCTGCGGGGCGCAGCCATTGTCATGCAGTGCGCCTTCCGGAGGCTCAAGGCCAAGCGGGAGCTGAAGGCCCTCAAGATCGAGGCCCGCTCCGCAGAGCACCTGAAACGCCTCAACGTGGGCATGGAGAACAAGGTAGTCCAACTGCAGCGGAAGATCGATGACCAGGTCAGTGCTCCACCCAGGGAGGCTTCCCCAGGGAGCTCTCATGTGATCCCTGCGTGACTTTGTGAGGCCATTTCACAGATAAGGAAACTGTGAATCAGGGGCATCCAGTACCTGGCCGAGATCACAGAATTAGAAGGTGCTGGAACCAGCACTCCAACCTAGGTCTGTCTGAGCCCACAGCCATAGTGGGGCGATGCTAGTTTTTTTAACTCCAAATGTCACTAAAGTCGGTCCTTTCCTGGGTTATGGCTAAGACGGGTTCCCAGAGTTGAAAACAGGCTCACTGTTATCTTGCTCATGGAGGGCTTTAATGACCACAGGACCAGGCTTCTGCAGTGCCCCGGAGGGTTTCACAGGCCTCCAGAGGAAGGACAGAAGAGGATGGAGGGAAGGAGGGGTGTGGAGGGTGAGAATTAGAGTTGGGGCCACCAGGCACGGCCTTGGAGGTCACTGCTTTTATTGTACCTATTCTGTTCTAGGCACTTTGTAAGCTTCTTAAGGATCCCAACAGGGCAAGAAAATAAATGAGCCATTTTACACCTAAACCAGCTGCCCTAAACAGAACCCCAAATGTAGTAAGATGTTCCTGCTTCTCTGTTCTTGCAAAAGACTAGGCTTCCCGAGAAGAAACTGTCAGTCACCCTGGGTGTTTGTGTTCTCTGTGTGAGTTCTGCAGGTGTCTTGTTTGGCTTGGCTCCTTAGTGGGAAGCAGGACAGAAAGCTCAGTGCAGGGTGGAGGACACTCGGTACCTGACCCTGGTCAGCCTGCTGTGGTAGGTCAAGGCAGGGAGGGAGACATACCTGCTCAGACCATCAGGGAGTGGAAAGAGAAAGGTCTGGTCTCTGGGATCAGCCATTTGAAAAACGAAAGCACAAGGAGGGCCAAGGGTTCTATGATGATCATGATGATGATGATGATGGTGGCTATTGATGACTGGACAGGAAAGACATTTGCATAGTCAAATTGTGCCCATTAACCTTCTGAGCAAAGTCTAGTCAGAGGGATGAGCCAGCTTTGTACCCTGCCAGGAGCCTCATGTACTGCCCAGCTGCCTCTGCCCTGCGTTCCAGCCGTAGGGCCCTGCATTGGCATTGCTGATTTCTGAAGTTGACTCAAGAAATTAAAAATAAATCTGGTATTTTACACTCCACGTGCTGAAACATCATAGAGAAGCAAATTTAAAAGGCCTATTTTTAAAAAGAGCTGTTTGCCTTAAGCTTCCTGCTTGGCAAACATCTGTGAGCAGTGGCAGGTGTTTCCCGCCCTGGGCAGGGTGCCCTGTGTGTGGAGGGTGATGAGAGGAGGCGGGTTAGATCTTAGATCTTGTTTTCTTGGGCCCCTCCCCATGTTGCCCAACTGTGTACCTGGCACTATTCTCCTGTGTCAACTCATTTAATCCTCACCACAACCCTATGAGATACTAACGTGGTTCCCATTTTAAACTGAGGCCCCGAGAAGTTAAATAGCCTGCCTAGGGTCACACAGCTAGTCCGAAAGCATGGCTAGGATTGAAACTTGGCATTTTGGTTCCAGAGAATGTTCGGCCACCTCCAAGCAAATTTTAGGATATCTGCACCTTGGAAGGTTCTTCAGACATGTGAGAATTCCCCAATCCAAGGACGATGCTGAGCTTTGTTTAGGTCCATTCTCATAGATGGCATCATCCTTGGACTGTCTGGCATTTTACAGTGGGATGTGTGACCCTGTGTCAAAGAACATGCTTGGCGCTCTGTCATGAGAGGGATCATCAGCAAATCTGTGGCACCAGGACTTTAGAGATTCTTGTTCTGCCGCAATCTCATAGCAGCTGGGGCTGACCTTTTTGTGAAGGGGTTTCTGTTCTTTGTATAATGCCTGGAGACAACTCAGGCAGCAGCTCCCCTGACACACAAGGTTCTCCTTCGCCAGGAGGAGAGGATACACGTGTGTCAGGAACAACTTAGGTGAAGGCATCCCAAAGTATTCGTCAGAGCGGCGTGGGGCAGTGGACAGAGTCCCAGCAGGACCTCCATGAGTTCTGTCTCACTTACACTTGCAACCAGTGGTGACACCTTGGGATTATGGCCAAATCTCTAATTGGGCCTTGAGTTCCTCAGAGGGGATTATCCTAAGATCTCTAAAGTAACTTCTAGCCCAAAAATTCACTGATACCATGATGTGGCTAATGTAGTTGTTCCCAACTCCAGGCTGCACTGTAGAATCTCCAGGGGAATTTTTTTTTTTTTTTAAAGTATCCCCACTGCCAAAAGTCAGCAAAGGAGGAAAATGAAAAATAAAACCAGGGTAAGATTGGCACTCAAAATTCATGTTCAGGTTTTGTGCACCCAACGAGAGGCAAAATTGGCACCAAGTTCCCAAGCAAACAGAAAGAAGGAAATAAGGTCGCTCGAGAGCTGCTAAAAGAAATGAAATTGTTCAGGAGGGTTGGAGCTGTCCCTGGTGCTGAGACAGTTTTCCTGTGGGTTTCGTAATCTGTAGTGTAATAAACCACATCCTTCACAGTAAAAACGGACAGTTCCTGGGACCATTTCTTGCAGTGTCCCTGGTGTAGGCCTGTGGTGTGACATTTTTCAGCCAAAATGATGTAATCTAAGAACTCGGTTCTCTACCAGCCTGGCTTTATTCAAGCACAATGTGTAGAGTGAGAAAGCCAGTTGAGCCTACAGTTTTTTTATGAGGGTCAGGTTCCTTAGACCTTTGTGAATATAAGGCTATATTTAAATATATTTTATCAGAAAAAAATATGATACATGCATATGGATTCAGTCAGTAGCCTTTTAAATCAAATTGATTCAGTATACTTAGTATTTACTCAGTAAACATTAGTTAATAACTTATGATTCACAAGAGCATCTATATATATTTGTAAAATTGTGTTACAAGTCACAGCTTTCTGGCCTTCTGTGCCTCCATTTCCTCATCTGTGAAATGGGGATATTAATCAGCCTTACTACATAGGATTTTTGTGAGAAGAGAACGAGGTGATAGACATGAATCAGGCAGGACAGTGCCTGCCCCACAGTAGGCACGCGGTAAGTGCTAGTGCTAGGTGTGGAATGTGGTATTTTTCATGGTGCTGCTGTCTGACAGTGACTTTCCCTCTCCCCCAGGAGTCTGTAGAACTCTTGGTACAGTTCTGCCATTTGTGCACTGCGGAAGGGTAGCTGGCTATGGGGACAAGTGGGGCTGAAATCCAGCCCACACTCTGTCCACCTGACCTTGAGCCCTGGTGCAGCACTGCCCTGAGGAAGGGGTGTCGTCTGTCTCAAGCCGTGCACCCTGGGGCTGTGTCCACTTAGAGGGGCAGCTCTGTGACGCTTGTCCCTCTGGAGGTGGTGCCTTTTCTGGTTTACACAAAGGTGCTGGAGAGGCTGGCAGAGGACTTGGGGTTACTGACTGGGGAACAGGTGGATGTCATATCCTTCAGGTGGGGGAACATCTTAAAATAAAAAAGATCTTGCCTAAGCAAACCTTTGAGACCAAAAAGAAAAAAAAAAAGCTATTGAAAAAGTAGCAAATAGCAGAGAGTCTCAAGTTACCTTCCCAGTTGGGTTCCTTGTTGGCAGTTGAGGACAGACCTGTGCCCTTGAGCAGTAGACGCCGAGTAAGTGTCCTCTGGGGGTGGCTGAGGAGCCCGAGAAGAACAGGGGTCCGTATGCAAAAAACATTCCCCTGGAGTCAGGGAAAGGTCCTCTCTGGTTTGGGACAGAGCTGGCCAGGTCTCAGGTCCCCTGACAGAGGCAGCTCCAGGGAGCTTGGCCTGCCTCGCAGGGAGGGTTTCCGGGATCTATGCAGGAGCAAGTGCCCCTCGCCACTCCCTGTGCTGGACTTGGCTGCACGGCCGTGGGCACCTGATGTGGCCATCATAGCATGAGGATGAGACAGGAAACTGCTAGGCCCTTCTGGGGGTCTTTCTGTCTAAAGTCCCACCTCCAGAACACAAAATGTGCAGCCACGGTGAGTCCCCAGTGATTATTTTTGGGTGAGAAGGAGCTGCCACAGTGCTGCTGTCAGGAATAGCCCCCCCACACCCCAGGCATCCAGCTCCGAGCTGGGAGCATCTCTCCCAGGGGTCCCTGGAGAATGGAACGATGAAGAGGGCTGCCCTTTATGGAGCATTAATGGTGTGCCAGCCCCGGTGAAGCTCTCCATCTTTCTGAACCTTGACAAAACCCCATGAGGGAGGAGTGACTGATATCCCTCTTTCAGATGTGAGGACTGGGACACGGGGAGGTGGGATGACCTCATGATAGGCTCACAGCTGATCAGGATAGAGCTCGGGACTGAGCATAGGTCTGACTGGCTCCAGCCACTTAACTCCCCAAAATCCATGAGCCTCACCTCAGCCTGGGTGTCAGTGAAAGCAAAGAGCTGGCCTCCTAGACACATCTTTGCGTGATAGTCCTGGGGTGGTATCTCGGCCCATAATAGGGTGCCACCATCTGCCGATCTGTACAACCAAGTTCTCCCCGAGAATCTTTCAAGGTCATGGGATGTGCCTGTGTCCCCTCCACCATCGCATGGTGTGCCTCTCCCCACACCCCACACCTGCTCCGTCTAGAGGTCTCCACAGTCCAGTCCGCCTCCCCACTCTCCTGTGATCTGACTCAGGCTGTACTACCTGGAGGTAACAGTTGGGCTGAACCTCACTTCACACCCAGAGCAGAGCAAAGTCAAAGTGGCTAGTCCAGCTCGCTTTTCCTCCCTGAACCCCACACGCCTTGTGCAGAGAACCTTCAGCCTCCGGGGAGACCCAAACCTGTGTGGGAGGTACAGACAACACTGGGTTTTTTTAAACAGTTGCTGCCTAATTGGGTCTCTTGTTTGTGATTACTTAGAGCAGGGCTGACCACCAGACCAGACATAAGGGCATATCAGGCTGTAACTGGGAGGTTTCCGGAGACCGTGGGAGGATCTCCTTGTGCTGTATCAGTGCAGGAAATGTACTGCTTGGACACCAACAGCGGGTCTCAGCCGTGAGGTCCCACGGCCTTCAGGGTGTTGTGCTGGGTCCAGCGGCTGCTGTTCTGCTCCTCGCTGCTTTCCACGAAGCTTCATTTCTGATGTGAACAAGTCACGGATGGGTTCCTGATGCCCCAGTTTATTGGTGTTTTAGCCAATAGCTCTCTTCTCCTTGGAGTGAAGAAGAATCAGTGACTGTTCACTGCCTGCTCGGTTATTTGGAGAGCCCTGCTTCTTCCTCTCCGCTTTGCCTGCTGACACGCTCAGCTGCGGCATCACTTGCTTGGCCCCTGTGCACACCAGCTCTTGACACTGGCCCTGGGTCCTCGGGGCGTCCTCTGTGCGAGCTCATCTACAGTTTGCACCCCGTTCCCCCTCTGTACCTGCACCAGGCACCTGGGGGAGTGCTTCCCACTCGCCTGTTACTTGCGTGGCATGTGACTGGGCACCTAGCAGGGACAGGTTCTGCCAGGGCATCAGTTTCTGGAGTCAGAGTCTTACAGGGTAAGCTGACAGGTGGTGAGAGAGATCAGGGGGCCCTGTGGAGGGCCTCCTTGGAAGGCGGGATGCTGAAGGGGTCCTTTGTCTCAGAGCCAGAGATTAGGTTGCAGCTCTTTGTGTCACTGAGTCGTAGGGCAGGAGGGCCCGGCATGGAAGAGCAGGGAAGCCTGCAAAGCAAAGGCTGCAGATCCAAGAAGCCATGTTGTTCCCGAAACTTCTAAATTAGGCGTAAGGTCCGTCCAGTTGGACATGGAGGGTCAGCTGCTGTCAGACAGCCTCCAGCTGTGTCACTGCTCCTAAGCACTCCTAGAACATCAGTATTGGAGTTTTTTCTTTTTCTGTATTTCTCCTAGGTTCACAATGGAGTTTTGTTAGGGAGATGCCAAGAAAGCACTCAGGCATGCAGTGACTGTGAGATTTAATCCCACCTTGGAAGGGCCTTTTTTAATTGCTTTCCCGTTTTCCACCTGCCCCAATAACCTTGCTCTCCACCTCTGTCTCCCCTCTCCCTGTTTGCTGATGCTCTCACAGAACAAAGAGTTCAAGACGCTGTCAGAGCAGCTGTTGGCCGTCACCACCACACATGCCATGGAGGTGGAGAAGCTCAAGAAGGAGCTGGCCTACTACCAGCAGAGCCAGGGTGAGGACAGCACTCTGCAGCTGCAGGAGGAGGTGGAGAGCCTGCGGGCCGAGTTGCAGAGGGCCCACTCAGAGCGCAAGGTCCTGGAGGATGCCCACACCCGCGAGAAGGATGAGCTGAGAAAGGTGTGTTGGGGCCAGAGGGGCAGCTGAGTGGTGGGCTGGCCTGCAGGGAACCCCTCTGAGGCAGTTTCTTCTTCCAGCCGTAAAACTGCTGGACTTCACTGGGGCTTGTGCCCGAGACTGACCATCCCTCTGAATTTAGATGGGAAGTGCCCCTGCTTTGGGGGAACACACAAAAGCAAGTGTCCATTCACCTGACTAGTGTTGACTGAGTTCCTACCATTAGCTGGACACAGTGGCATCCACTGAAAGGGTTACACACGTGTGCCTTTTGGGCAGGTTCCTTAGCCACTGAGTCAGCTCTGTGCCCTGAGTCCTTGTTGGCAGGGGAGATGGTCCCGAGGTAGTGGCCGTTCTTCTTGATGTTGCCCACAGGGATTAGGGGCAATCTCCAGGCATCCCCACCCACAAGCATCATGCTAGTGATAGTTTCAGCCTGACCCGCCCACTCTGGTCAGTGTGCTCCATAGTTTTACTCTTCACCCCATAAAATAGAACTTTCTGGAATTGGACCCTACTCCCCCATCTCAAATGTCAGGATATGAAGATTCCTGTCTCCACTCCCAAGAGAGCTGTTCAAACCCGGGAAGTCCCACTGCAGAGCCTTCCGTGGACTCAGGACACTGCTTCTCTCCCCCCGTCTAGACAGCGACCCACGGGCCACAGGGAAGATGCCACACTGCCTGCTTGTTCAGAGCCTGTCCATCACTGGAGAGTCACAAGGGGTTGAGAATCTAAGCGGGGAAGGACTCAGTGTTCCTAATATTGAAGTAATACTTTTCAGTGTTTAAAAATTGGAGCAAGCTGAATGCTGCCACAGAAGGGGTCCTGAGGTAGACATTGGAGTAGGAACTCTCACTGGCTTAGTTCCCTAATCTGTTTAAAAAAAGAAAAAAAGAAGTTGCTTTAGATCATCTTTAAAGCCCCTCTGGACTTGCACCTGATCATCAGCTCCATGAGATGGTATTGGGTGGCTTCTAGACGGGAAAAGGACCCCCCTCAGCCCTGCTCTGTAGTGCCTCCCTCTGCCGGTGCCCCCGTTACCTTCTTGTGGGCTGAGCCTCAGGCACAACCTGGAAACAGGTGGGACGTGAGAGCCTGCAGAGCCAGCTCCTGCTGGGCGTGCCTCCGTCATCTCCTGTCTCGGGCAGAATTTCTGCACCATCAGCCATGGCTTTCCTCAGATCCTGGGGCTTTCCTGAGTCAGAGGTGGGATCCCAGGAGGATCAGAAGACAAAGAAATTGAGACATAGGCAGGCAGCCTGGCACAGAAAAGGCCACCCCTGCAGCATGTTGCCCAGATAAACCCTCCAGCTCACCCATCACGAGTCCTGAAGTGGACTTCATTCTTTGGGATAAAGCACGTGCTTTAGGAGACTCCTGTTAAAATGCAGCTACAAGCTTGTAACTTATAGAGCATGGAATCCCTGTCTTGTGGTTTATGGACCCTTGAGAACAGATAGACTGTAATGCTTCTATGTAAATAAAAGACGGGAGGCATAAAGAAGCCAAGATTAGAACTGAAAACTCTTGAGATTGGTGACCCTGGGAGAAAAAGAAAAGCAGGCTCCCTGCACTTGGGCGCCAGTCACCGTGAGATACTGGGAAGTTTGTTAACCCAGCAGATCACGAAATCGGAGTCTCCCATCTGCATCCCCGCAGACAGCACTGGACTCATCGATTCCCCAGGCTCCTTCCTGCTTCCTCTTGGGTGCTGTGGTTTGGGGACTCAAGAGTGCTTTTAAAATATCCAGATCTCCATCCAAGGGATCCTGAGGGTTTATAATATCCCAGTCTTCCTCTGCAGAGCCAAATAAAGCAGCAGGCTCCCTCCTCTCCTTGGAAAAATTTTTTTTACTATTTCCCCCTCTTCTTTGGGAAAAAAAAAGTTGTTACTATTGAAGTGTTGACCCAGGTCTTAAATACAATGAGAGCTTAGGCCTGACAAGGAAAAAAACAAAACCCAAGGACACTACAAGAAGGGGGCTATAGCAGGTGCAGAGGCAGAACAGGAAAAGCGCTTTCCCCGCAACATAAGAAACTGGAGCAAGATGACTCATTAAATACCCTGTCCACCTTCTTCCAGGAAGAGAAAAGGTGGAAGCAAATGTTCCTCTCTCTCTAAGGTCTTTCAAATGTTGGTGGCTGTGGGGGTAGGCAGGTAGGGAGCTGGCTTCTTTTTCCCCTCTTGCTCTTCTCTGCCTGGTTAGGGTTTAATATTTATCCACAGCACCGTGTCCAGTCTTAACAAATGCTGAATAATCAGACAATTGGTTTCTTCTCGGGCCCGTCCAGCAGCCTGCTCCTCACTGAGCAAGATTGATGAGACAGGCGAAGCGGGGAGGGAGCTGACTGCTGGTAGATGTTTAATTAATGGATTTGATATTTCCGTCAGCAGATGTTGTATTGGAGCTGGCATCCTGGAAAGCATTGGGCTTCCCACCCCTGACAGTGTTCTCACTGCCAGGACACGTGGCCAGGTCTCCCTAGGGGCAGGAAATCACTGGTGTCCACAGAGCCAGGGGCAGCCCCCCTTCTATTAAAGGTACCCATTGTTGTGTCCTCTCCCCAGAGTGGTCTGCACCGAAGCCTTAAGCCTCCTTTCCTTTTAGCTCATGTGCTGTGTATTTTACTCTTCCTTAAAGCTGTCAGTGATCCCTGTGCTGAATGACTTGTGCAGCTGTGATGTTTTGTGTGGCTGAGCTGATTTGTGTCCCTGATGAAAGACATGACTCCCAAGGCTGCCCTTGACCCAGAGGCAATGGCTCATTGTCTAGACTCTGCCTGGAAGGTTGCCTGTGAAACCAGCTGGCTTGGTGCAGGGTTGCGAGTGGTGACGAGGAGCAGCCCACAGCCAGGTGCCGGGCTCCGAGGGTCCTGAACACGTGTGAACCCCTCGGGCAGGTGTGGTCTGGGTTGTGTTCATGTCATCGGTCACCCAACCGTTAGCCGATAGGTACCTTGGATAGTTCCAGTATAAAGGTTTTGGGTTTTTCCAAATAGAAATAAACAGCCCCACCCGTGGGGACAGTGGGGGTTCTCACAGTGGAGTGTTTTGAGTTTTCCCCCAAAGGTACAGAACAGGACTTCTTTGGCCAATTAGGACTCAGCGTTTGTGCTCTTGGGAGGATTCATGCTTCATAAGGAAGTTGATGGTTATTAGAAAGAGGACCCCACCCCGTGTCTGTGGAAGGACATGATCTCACTGCAGAAATCGTGGATGCTCGGAGCCCTCCATTCATTCAGCAGACGTGTATTGCCTGTATTTGTCAGGCACTGTTCTGCACACTGGGGCAGAAGTGGGCAGTTTTAAAAGTCCTTCTCATCCTTAGGAAGCTTAAATAGTTGGAGGTTATTGGAGAATATACAGACAGGGATCAAATACAAGTTATCCCTTGTGCGCTAGAAAGAGAAATAAAGCCGAGTAAAGGGAAAGAGAGAGACCCCTGGGGGCAGGGGAGGTGTTTCATTTATGACGGCCAGAGAGTCTGAGGAGACACCCAGGCGAGGTGAGGAGTGAGCCGTGAGGACTTCTAGGGCACAGGGGACAAAGTGCCAGCAGGTGCACAGGCCCTGAGGTGGGCGTAGGCTGGGCGGTTCGAGGACCATTGGGCTGAGGTGGAGGGAGCGGGGAGGAGGAGAGTGGAGGGTGGTGAGGTCAGGTCAGGAAGCCTCTTCCGACCCTGAAGGCAGTGTTGGCTGTGAAACCTCCAGAGAGACGCACAGCCTGTCTTAGACACTTGGCGCCTGCAGCCCCCACCATCCCCTCCTGCCCCGAACTCCTTCCTGCAGCTCTTACTGTCGGAACCAGGCGTTTGAGGCCTGTCCATCACTGTTCTTCCCACACCCGCCTTCTGACCTGTCCGGACCCGGACTGCTCAGCGCCACGGCCAGCTGTATGGCTGCCTAGCTGTGTAACCTTTGGTCGGCTCACTGACTTTTCTGTGCCTTCATTTCTTTAAAAGCAAATAACAATGGCACCTACCTCAAAGGTATTAAGTAAATCTGTAATGCTGCCTGGGACCCAGTGAAAGCTCAGTGAGTGTTCGCTCTCCATTCCCTCAACTAGCCTGTAACCACGTGAAGGGCACAAGCCGGAGATGGCGAGCCACCCACCCGTCCATCAGCAGCTCCCCAGCCAGGCTGAGGCGCCTAAGTGGGAGTCACTGCCTCCTGAGTTCCCAAGGGGAGGAGCACGGACCTTGCTCCTGGGTTCCAGCCTTGTTGAAATTCTCCCCTGATCCTTCTTACCAGATGCTGAGGGTGAGGGGAGCAGTTCTCCTAACTCACTTCTTGGTGCCTTAAGCTTAACTTTAAAGCCAGGAGGGAGGGATGATGGCATTTAAACATGACCAGTTGAAATCCAAACCTCACCACGGCTTCTGCCCTTTAGCCAGCATCCCTGAAGCCTCCTTTCCTGCTTTTACTGCCAAAGGGGTCCAGCAGAGTTTGAGAGGTGTCTCTCTGATGGGAGTGCAGGTGGGTCCTCTGGGATCGGCGTGATTGTCTCCTCTTGGATTCCGTGTCGCAGTCCTGGTAGGTCACCAGGTAGTCTCAGCTATTGTGCACAGGCTAGCATCATGTGTTGTGCTACTGTACTGAGGATGGCATTCTGAGGCTCTTTCTGCACAGGTTGGGAAGAGTCCTCTCCTGAGTACATCATAACACGTACCCACACTGGCAGGAACCAGAGGGAGTGGGGTCATTCAGCAGAGTCTGTGGGGATGCTCGTCACTCAGACTGAGAACCGGGAGCCTGTCTCACACTCATCTTCTGTCGCCACACCTAGCACAGGGTCCTGTGCGCGCTAGATTGGTTTATTCGTGGAATGATTTTGGTAAAGTAGCAGCCTTATTGAATATAACTCACACACTGTAGTTGAAAGTCCACAGCAAGTCTTCTCTTTCCCAGCATCTGGGCTGTGCTGGTCCAGTGAGTCAGGCTTGGGCAAGGGGGTGACAGAGAACAGAGATAATTCTTCATCGTTAGCTTCAGGCTTTCCTGCGACTCAGATATGAAAGCTCATACTTTACTGTGACCCGCAACCAAATGCAGGAGAGCCAGTTACTGTTGTAAGTTCCTGAACACAGCAGACGAGCTTGGTGTAGACTTTTCATGAGGTTTTTGTGGGCATTGGAGAACCATACACAGTTGTGAACTCATCTGTCTTGTTTTAATGAGATTTTTCTTTCCAGGTACCATCTTTATCTCCAAATGAAAGCAGCTTTGGCTGATTCAATTTTCTTAAGTAAAAAGAGCATTCCCACATAACCAGCCGAAGTTCACACCCCACAAAAGGAGCCTCCCCTCTGCCCAGCTTCACCGGGAAATGTTTTCCCCTGTTGCTCTCTTTCAGCGAGTCACAGACCTGGAGCAAGAAAACGCTCTCCTGAAAGACGAGAAAGAACAGCTTAACAAGCAAATCCTGTGCCGGTCTAAAGGTTGGTACCGAAGTGCTTGATTTTTCATTGTGGATTTTAATTTCTTTTCCACACTGATCTTCCCCAAAGAGTTCTACCAAGCATGCAGTTAGGTGGGATGCTGTGGTGGGGAAAGGATTGTAATAGAAGAGAGCTGGAAAAAAGGGTGCTCTTTAAGACCCTGCTGCTGACATTGGATTTCAACAGCTGAATGCAGCGAGACACACACATAATGGACAGATAATGCATGAGATTTGGAGTCAGGGAGACCTTGCACTCAAAGAATGACTAGACAGTGCTACTGCGTGGCCTTGAGCAAGTCCCTTAATGACGGTAGACCTCAGTTTCTTCCTCTGCAAAATGGACATAAAGGTACAGACTTCAGAACATGACGTGCTTAGGATGGTGCTTGACACATAGTGAGTACTTAGGAACTGTCCTCATTGTTCTTTTTCAGTTGATCTTTAGCATCCTTAGTACCTGTCATGGTTTCTTCTACCCAATGAGTCACCTGTTAATGTCTGCTCAAGAGAGCGTCATGGGTCAGACCCCAGGTCACCCAGCTCAAGCACCCACGACTGGGGGCCATCGTCACCCCCATGTGCTGCTTGACCAAAGAGGAGCAGAGAATCCAGACCCTGGTTCTCCCCTGACTCAGTGAGGCCTTAAGGAGACAACCCCAATTCCCAGTTCCCCCTCTTACCACAGGAGAATTGAACCCCCTGAGTGCTCAGACCCACCCAGCACTATCTCGTTGGAAACTTAACTGTTTTTAATTTCCCTTTACAAAGGGCTAGGCTCTGACAGGAAGAATAAGTTTGGGTGGGGAAAAGCCCATCCATGTTAGCTTTTTGCCTTTCCTCCTTCCCCTCACCTGACCCATGGCCTGATCTTCTCCTTGAATCTCCTTTAATCTGTCTGCACTCCGAGCACCTGAGAGACCAGGAGTAGGGAAGAAACTCTGGAACAGACCCTGGGTTCTTCCACAAATGCTGCCGGCAGTGCTGTGACAGTTGTCGTAGGAGAGTCTGGCACATTAACCCAGGGAGTTGTCGTGTGTGCTGCCGGCTTCCCCCCACCCCTAGGAGCAGCTGGGCCCCCTCCCGCCCTGAAGGCTGGACTGCAAGTCTGGACCTCCCTTGGCTCTGCAGCGGGGAGGGAGTGTCCGCATTGTGAGCACATCCCAGGCAGCCTTTTAGCAAGAGGCTCGTCAGAAGGCACCAGTAAGCACCTGTGAGGGGCATCCATTGTGAAGCAAGACTGCAGCTCCGTGTGCTTGCTTTCCAGACGAGTCTGCCCAGAACTCTGTCCAGGAAAACCTCCTGATGAAGAAGGAGCTGGAAGAGGAGCGCTCCCGGTACCAGAATCTGGTGAAGGAGTATTCCCGGCTGGAGCAGAGATACGACAACCTTCGGGACGAGATGACCATTGTAAAGGCAAGGAGGGCGGCTCTGCCACCCCGCCCCCAATCCGGCTTTGTAGCCCTTGTTCCTGAGCAGCTGTGGCCCCTGCACTGCTCCTGGCTCTGCGATGCTCAGTGACTCTGTGTGAACAGGGTCCCTTCCCCACATCTGTCCTGGCCCTTCCCGCGGGTAGTTGTCACACACGCAAGTGGCTGGGCGGTGAGTCATTCCCAAGGACACTCCTTTTCCAGCGCTGGGGTCTTATGAAGAGCTCAGTTGGGACCTGAAGGAAAATTCCACCTGCGTGTACTAGTCCTGTGTCTTGTTTCCCGCTCTGGGAAGTCCCTGTGTGGAAGCAGTGGCGCTGCGGGGAGTGCGCGCTGCAGGCGGGCCACAGGGGTCTTGTCGTGTCTCCTCATCGTCCACGCGACGCACGTACACAGGAACCTTTCCATATTTCAAGATGTGTCATTCCTTTTTACCCCATGTAACTATACCCTCCAGAAATGCATAGTCAAACAAGATTGAATAAGTTAATTGCATAGAAACCGGGAAGGGAAGCTGAATAGGAACATAGATAGAAATCTAAAATTTTCTACCGAGATCAGTTTTTACTCTCAAAGCCAAATCAGATGCAAGGCGGAGAAAAAGCTATTTTTAAATGAAATGTATAAATGGTAACCTCTATTTCTGATATGCTTATTATTTTCAAAAACAGGATCGGTGGGGTGCAGGTTGAAGCAGGGGCCGTCAGGGGCAGGTGTGCAAGTCGGAGGCCAATGACGAGACCGTCTCTGCACTTCAGGGCAATCGGGAGTTAAGAGTCATTTCCCAAGGACTTGCCAGAGAAACTGGACCCAGTGTTAGGGATTTGCATTTCATTAAGGGACATGAAGGAACTCAGTCCCACTGTGGAGTTGTGTTCTCTTCCAAGCGTCATTTTGTTGCCTAGCTGGATAGATGACTTGTAAGAACTGTAGGTGAAACTTTTTGTGGGAACAGCTATATTTAGCCTTCATTCCAAGAAATGGTGACACCTGTTCTCATTGACAAATAAGACAAAAGTCCAACTCTAGTGCCTGCTGTTATTTGAAAAGTAATAGTTCTTACTAACATCAGTTCATTATGAGTTTTCACATTTTTCTCCCTGAACAGCAAACCCCAGGCCACAGGCGGAACCCGTCAAACCAAAGTAGCTTAGAATCTGACTCTAATTACCCCTCCATCTCCACATCTGAGGTCGGAGACACAGAGGATGCCCTCCAACAGGTAGAGGTGAGTGAGGCAGACTCGTGGCTGCTGTCTGTGCTTCAGAGGGAGGGCTTGTGGCCTGTGCGGAGCCCCGACCCCGCTGACATGTTTCTGGTGACCGCAGCGCCAGAGGCTCATTCCTGACAGCAGGGCACTCGGACTACAGTGGGCTTATAGATGGTTCTCTGGAGTCAGTAGTTACTGAGCAAGGTGATACATTATCGTTCATCCCACCCACTCTCCATAAAGTAAGATCCCTGATTCCTCTTGCAAAACTGAGGACCTACTGCAAAGAGGTAAAACAGCTAAGTCGTTAAAAGAGGGGTAACTTATCATCCCCCTTTGGTATCACAGTGCACACAGTATTATCAACAGATACACAAGAAAATGTGCCCCTTGCCTTAGAAGCTGGATAAAACTCAGAGGCCAGCAACCAATATTTGAAACAACAGATATTTGCTGAATGACTGTATCTTTGTCAGTAATAGCCTCTTGGAGTCACTGAGTAATGAAGCCCACAGTGGTCTTTATAGTCTATAATTTTATCAAGGGTTTGCAGACACACGATTTTTCCTCTGGCATTTGAAAAGCAGAAAATCACAAGCACACAAACCCTAATGAAGCACGTGAAGACAGATGTGGAAAAGAGACGGTTATAAAAACAAACGTGCTCTGAGCATGTCCTTGTGCCAGGCACTGCTGGCAGGTGCTGGAGGAGCAGCAGTGACCGAGCCAGAGAAGGTCCCTGCCCTCACGGAGCTTGCCTGATGGAGAGTTAGACACTGGTCAGTTGATGGAAAAAGTAGGTACTGTTAAGTGCTGTAAAGGGAAGTGAAGGATGCTGAGAGTCGGCGAGCGATGGAATAAATGGTGGAAGGATAGAAAAGGAGGTCCTCTGGGGAAAGGTCTGCCTGCTGGACAGTTAGTTGTGGTTTGTTGCCCACCGCCATGCACTTAGTATACAATTTAATAAATGCTGGCTTCAGGCCCTTGGTTTTGCTTTGCAGTCTCCTAAATCTGGGTTCCGGCGGCTTTGGTCAGCCTGAACTCCAGATGCACCACCCAGGTGTTTATGTGCAGACATAAGCACTTCCATCCGTGGATTTATATTCTTTGAGGAAGCTGAGGCTGCTTCTTGGGAGTGGCCAGAGCAGCGAGCACCATGCTGGCTCAGCATGGAGCACTCGTTAGGTGCTGGCTGAACCAAATTATGTTTTCATATATGTGCGCACATGTACTTTGAGAATCCACATGGATATGCTTGTGCAGAGCCACGTGTTTGTACATGCACACCTGCACGTACAGACCCTGGAGGAGAAACCGGGCATGAATTTGAAGGAAGAGGACTACTGGAAAACTGTGCCTTAGGATCTGTTGGGTAAATGGGTTCCATGGCAGGACAAGTGTTGGTTCTGTTTCGAGGTGCAGTCAACTGGTGTTTGACAGCACATTTACAGTGGTTAGTAACCACATCGATCCCTCATCAGGAAGTTTTACAGTTTTTCTAGTGTGAGACCGTTTTCCAGAAGTGAGCTCTTCAAACTTCCAAGTAAAATGGCTGCTTCTTTATCCATTTGTCCTTGGGATACATGACCGGTCATTCTGAGTGGCTCACACAGGTGGAATACAAATGGCGGAGCCTCCCATGCTATCTAGACATGATGAGCCTAGAGCACTAACTATCACATTGGCAATGATGGTTGGTTGGCCTTGGCTTTGTATCTGACGCATGGATTGATGTTCAGGAGGGAGAGGGAGGACAGGACAGCTGACAGACCGATAGTGAGGCTGCTGCCTGCTCCCTAAGGCATCTGTGCTATTCAGACCTCCTCTTCTGCCCCTTGTCTTCCTTGGCAGGAGATCGGCCTGGAGAAGGCGGCCATGGACATGACAGTCTTCCTGAAGCTACAGAAGAGGGTGAGGGAGCTTGAGCAGGAGAGAAAGAAGCTACAGGTGCAGCTGGAGAAGAGAGAACAGCAGGACGGCAAGAAAGTCCCGGTGCGTGAAGGGGCCGCGGGCCCGCAGAACGGTGCCCGGAGGTGCTGGCGTCAGAATGACCCAGCTCACTCCTGCCAGCGCTCACAGGGCTGGGCGCGGCCACGTGGGGTCCTGCTGGTGCTGGGTGGCAGAGAACATACTGTAACCCATACAGTTCAAACCTGTGTTATTCAAGGGTCATCTGTCTGGGCAGAAGTCTAATCTAGAGAAAAACTGATGCCCTTTCATACCTGGAAGCTGGTGTGGAATTGAGTTTAACCCTGTGGGGTCAGGGCAGACCAAGTTTGCAGTCACTCACCCCTCTTTCCCAGGACTGCACCCTCACCGCAGTCCACATTGTCATCAGTATCTTGGGTCTTGAAAAGATACTGTTTGAAACCTTAGTGTCCCCAGATGTATCACTCCATCTCAGGGACCCGTTGGGCACCTGTGCTACGCCCAGCACTGTGCTGGTGCCAAGCTCGTAGAGGGCTTCAAAGTGCTGATTAAATCAGAGGGATACAAGCGTAAGGGGAAGCCCCAGGTTGACTAGACTACACGTTCGAGGAATGTGTGGCCTAGTTCAGGAAGACCAGACATGACGCAAGTGAAAGACGAAAAATAACATCAGTAGTACTGAAATAAATGCAAGGCTGAGCACAGACAGAGCAGTGCTGCAGGGGCAGAGAGCCCACCGCAGTCAGCAGCGATGCAGAGATGAGAGCCATTTCTTGTCAGGACCACTTCTGATGGGATACGAGGCCACTTCTGACACGGAGCACATCATTCGCTGACCTCACAGTGCGTTTGTAAAAGGCCTTTGGTCTGTTCTCAGGCCTGCATCGCCCACTGTGAGGGTCGATGTCCTCTCTGCACCCTCAGCCACCCTCCCCAGCTCCATCCCCTACTCCTGTCTCCTTTGGTTAACACCCGACTTCCCTTTCCCATCAGATAGGATACAGATGCTGATCTGTATTACTGGTAAATTCTTGGGTTTTTGCCTGAGCAGTAAGTAGCGGTGGTGGGGGAGTAAATCTTGCTGATGGATTTAAATCTCTCAGGTGGGTTAGATTCAGAATGGAGAGCGAAAGGATTAGGTTTATAAATGACTCGTTCAATTAGAGGAGAAGCTGCCCTGACAGGCAAGCACAAATCAAGGAGATGGAAAGCTGCACAGACATCAGATGGCGCGTGGCGTCCAAGTTCCCAGCCGCCCCGCTGCCCCTGAAGACGGGCTCTCCGGGCAGACCCACCACGGAAGTGCCAAACCATTTTCGAATCTTGGCTTTAGGACTTCTGCTTGTCTTGATACCAAATTTTAAAACATGACAGTTCTCCCATCAAAAAATAATCACTGAGCACAGGGTAGAACTGCAGGCCTGGTGCGCAGCCCTGTAACGAGGATTGAGGATCTCTGAGAAGAATGACTCTGTTTCTTCCAGAGCACAGTAAGAAGGGCGGAAGTGGGGCGGAGGAGAGTGTGGGCTCCCACTGCAGAAACCCTGACGCCCAGCTTTCAGGGCTCCTGTGCTTGGACCTGCCCTTGGTCCCAAGAGGAATTCTTTCTTCTGGAGCGACATGGCCAAGATCTCACTTATAGATGGGGCCAGGCCCTGAATAGGGGATGACTGGGAAGTCTGTAGGGAGTCTATGAGTGGGGGAGTGACTGAGCCTGACATGAGGATGGGGCCCAGGGACGGCCAGCCAGGCTGTCCGTGTATCTGACTTCCTATCCATCCAACTCCCCGTCCCTGGGCCTCACAAAGTCACCGTGGTTACCTGGGGGATTCCAGTGCGCTGTCCACTTAGAAACATAATTGCCAGTCCACCTTAATACAGCTCCTCAGATCTGAATAGATGATGTCCATTTTCCAAGAACCTAATGTGGTCAACAGTAATCTATGGTCATGTGGCAAACCTATGCCACATAGAACACAAGGGCAGGCCTCTCCGCGGGGCAGCAGGCTACGAGCTGACCCCAAGCAGTCACCTCTCCTACCACCAGGGGTGGCGGGAGATGGGGCAGAGACTGGTACCCTGGAGAGCTGTTTTCCCGGGCTGCGGGCTGGAAACAGTGCAGTGGTCCTTGGCCTGGAAGGGCCTGCAGGAGGGGCTCAGAGCCATCCCCAGTCTCCAAGCCTGGGGCGCACCTGACCCACCCACAGCTGGTGGTGGCCTTACCTTGGACTTCAGGTCACCAGCGCTGTGGATAAGCTAATTAAGCACTGCCAGGTTTTAGCTCTAAAAACTCATCTTATCAGGGACTACCACCCGCTACTTGAAATCACCCCAAGCAGTTAACCATTTATGAAGATGTTTCTACCCCTTCTCATTGGACATGTCAAGTCCAATAGCTGCCAGACAGTTGCAGGAGTCCCTGGCTCAGCTGAGTCCTGATGGGCTCATGTCGCCGTCCACCCCCACCAGCTCTGCAGGTGCGGCGTCAGCCGGCGTGCGTGGTGCACCGTAGCGGGCCCGCTGTCGGACTCCCCGTGGGAGAGTGACGTGGAGGCAGCAGGCTTCTCCACAAGGTGCTCAGAGGACTTAGTTGGGAAAATAGAGTATAACATGTACACACGCATCCCAGAAACCTAGGAGGAGCTCATTAACTTCCTAATAAGTACATGATTAACATATATTAACCTTCTTAACAGGCACACAAATCTAGCCATGCTAGTTTCCAAGGGCTGCCAAAACAAAGGACCGCAAACTAGATGGCTAAAAACAACCTGGATTTATTCTCTCGTAGTTCTGGAGAGCAGAGGTCAGAAATTAAGGTGTCAAAAGGGCCGTCGTGCTCTCTCGGAGGCTTTTAGGGATGATCTGCTCCATGCCTCTCTCTGAGCATCTAGGGCTCCTGGAAACCGTTGGCGTTCTGACTTGCAGCTGCCGAACTCCAGCCTCTGCCTCCATCTTCAGTTAGCGTGGTGTTCTTCCCTGTGTGGGTGTCTTCTCCCCTTCTTACATCTGCAAAGACCCTGTTTCCAAATTAGATTACAGTCACAGGTAGCAGGAGCGAGGACTTGAGTGTGTCTTTGTACGGGACAGTGTTACGCGTATTCACCTTGTAGGTGCTTGTAAAGATCCTATGAATCAAGTTACTTACGTAGGGGTGAGGAGGGAGTTATTTATGGAGAGCTTCGTGGTGGCCCCGGGAGTGAGCTGCGTTTCGGAGGCAGGAAGGAAGTGGGCATGCGGGGGCTGGGAGTGCTGGGTACCCGTGCAAGGGCAAAGCAAGCACGTCTTGACCGTAGCTGGAAACCCTCCTGCGGAACAGCTGCCCTGAAGTCCGTGGTCAGCTCTGCCTCTTTATCTGTGCAGGTGGAACAACCAAAGAATAACCTAGATTTGGACCAGGATGTAGATCTGGCCTACAACAGTCTGAAGGTAAGATTCCTGGAAGGCGAGCTTCCTTGAATTGTCTCCCTTGGAGGATTGGTGACGCAAGCTGGGCAGCGGCAGATCCGTCCCAAGCTCCCGGCTGCCAACGAGGGAGCCACAGGCACGCAGTCCTCTTCCCGCACTGAGTTTCTTCATCTCTGAAATGAAAGAAAATCTGTATTTACCCCAGGACCTGTAGTGTAGGGACTATACCACATGCTGTAGGAACTATAATATATGCTAGGAGGACCCTGTTCCCTCTCTGTACGACACCCCGACACAAAATTTGAGTTCCACACCAAGCAGTTCTCCAGTTCTCTGGACACCAACTAGGTGTCCTGCAATGTAATTCAGTTCTGCCACAAACTGCCCAGAGCTAACACAGACCCTGCTGGTTAGGGACTCCCCAAAATTGCCCCCCTTCACATGCCAGTCACGTTAGTGAGTCCCCAGAAGTTTGCTACAATTATGGGTTCCCATCATGTTTGACCATTTGTTAGACCGGCTCACAGAACTCAGGAAAGCATTTGACTTACGGTTACTGCTTTACTCTGAAGGATACAGCCCAGGAAAGGCCAAATGGAAGAGGGACAAGGTGTGTGGGAGCAGCCTTGGAGCTTCCAGCCCTCTCCCCACACCTCTACCTTCACCCACCCAAAACTGCCCCAGTACAGGAATGGTTGATTAAATCCTTGGCCTTTGGCATTTAATTCAGCCTCCAGCCCTCCTCCTCCCTTTCTGAGGTCGATGGTTGGGGCTGAAGGCTCCATAGCTTGGTTCCTCTGGCAGCCGGCCCCCAACCTCCTAGAGTCATCTTGGCATCAGCTCTGCTGGGGTTGAAAGGGGCTTATTATGAATAACACAAGACATCTCTAACCCCTGTCACCCTTTGGAGCTCTGTGCCAGGAACCAGGGACTAACACCAAATATAACAAAAGACGTTCCTTTCACCCCTGATGCTGGGAAGTTTCAAGAGTTTTAAAAGCTCTGCCAGGAACCAGGGCGAGTGGCCAAATATTTGTTATGTCATATGTGTCTTACTACCTGATACAGTTTCAGTTAAAATAAAATGTGGCCAGTGGAGTGAATTCACTTTGAGGACAACCCAGACTAGCATGGAGAGATGCACGGAGAGGGCTCTCCCAGTGCACCGTGTACAGAAAGGCGGCATTAGATAGAGCATCTCCACTCCCCCATCCTCTTTCCTGGAGACTTGGGAATTGGGCGTGTATCCAGTCTGCCAGGGTCGGTCAGTCTGGTCCCACTTACAGGACCACAAACAACTCCGGTAACAGTCATACTGCTCAGGAAAACAGCCCTAAACCATTCCTGTAGCTTTTTGAACAACTAGGGCCACACTTGTGGTATAAGAAGACGGTGCTTTGTAGGGTTTTCCTTTTTGAAATATTGATTAGACTTATTTTCCTCATATGATATTTAAAAGATTTAACCCCTTCCACGGGGCAGGGGGAGTCTCTTGCTGTGATAAATGCCTGTTACAGGGCCCTCTGTGTGCCATTCTTCAGCTGCCTTCCTGAGGGAGGCTTAGCCCCAGAGGTAGGAAAGCAACATGTGACCTCATTAAGCTGTTGGGGCATCATCAATCCCACCCATCATTTTAAAGCTGGTAAAATGGCCCAGCCCCAGTGGTTCTCCAGGAGTGGTCCTGGGACCAGCAGCGTCACTGGGAACGTGCTTGAAATATGGATTCTTGGGCTCCAGCTGAATCAGAAGCTCAGGGCAGGGGCGTCCAGCAATCTGCTTTAACCTGCCCTCCCGGGATCCCGCTGCCCCCTCAGCTCGGCACCCGCGTCCCAGTCCATCAGCGAAGCACTGGCTCTGTAAAGAAAGTGCAGCCAGTGCCCACTTATCCATGTTCTTGCTTTTCTGTGGGAAATTTTGAATCCTGTATATTCCAGAGTTCTATCAGCAGTTTATGTATAATTATCAGACTGTAAATTATCTGACTTCATCTCAAACACAGAGCGGAACATTTTACCTAGAGAATTTTAAATACATTTCAAATTGAGTTTCACGGGTATTTTTGACTCTGTATACAGGCAATTTTTTTTCTCTGGTAGCATTGCCAGCTGGTGACTTTCTGCATGACCAAAATGATGGTCTTGGTACATTCTCCAAAACATTAGGCCGTGTGATGCTCCTTAGAAGAAAGAGGGGTCTCTCTAGACAGATGAGTTTAGGATATCCAGCATTCCTTAGTCTCTCTTGGAAAGTCAAAAAGTACACTAACATATTGGAGTTCTAGGAAGTCCTGTGTTAACATGTTTAACATTATTAACCCGGTGCTTCCACAAGGAAGGGTTTTATAGCCAAATCACGCTTAGAAATACAAACACCATTGAATCACTTAGGGGAATGAGACCTTAGAGGCATTGTGTCAGATCCTTGACCCCGTTAGCTTGGGGTTGTGGATTCAAATCCAGACCCCAACTTTGGCTGCTTGCTGACATCATCAGAAGCTCTGCTGTGGGTCCCTTCGTTAAAGCGGGAAGGTTGCTCTTAGCTTCCCAGGAGGTCAGCAGGAGGTTAAGGAAGGGGGAGGAGGAGGCCACCTGGGGGATCCAGGCGGTGATGGAGGGTGTCTCCGGGCTGCCTTCCAGAGGCAGGAGCTGGAGTCGGAGAACAAGAAGCTGAAGAACGAGCTGAACGAGCTGAGGAAAGCCGTGGCTGACCAAGCCTCCGAGCACACCGCCGCCCATGGCGCCCCCGACGGCTACAGCCTCCTGCTGAACCAGCTCAGGCTGGCCCACGAGGAGCTGGAGGTGCGCAAGGAGGAGGTGCTCATCCTGCGGACCCAGATCGTGAGCGCCGACCAGCGCCGCCTGGCCGGCAGGAGCCCGGTAACCAGACGGGCCTATTGGGGGCGGCCCTGGCGGGGGAGGTGTTTTCTCTCATGCCTTTACTGGAGGGGGTGTTAAACCTAAAAGGGCGAAGTCTTCTGCTCTGGAGTCTGTTCTAACAGCAGAGCAAGCGACTCACTGTCCTCTCAGCGTGACTTTTCATGGGAGACTTTGCTGGAAGTTTCTAGAATCTTGTGAAGTTACTCAGTAAGAATGTGTTTGAAAAGAACAAGGCACAGAGTTAGAGGAAGCCAGGGCCACGGCCTGAGCAGCCCCCTTGGCCTGGTTTTCCAGCTCACACCCTGCCCCTTGCTACTTCCTTTGTTTCCAAAGTAGAGAAAGTCTCTCCTCCCTTGTGGCCCTCCCAGGGCAGCAGGTCCAGCTAGGCCTTTGTTCCGGTGTTTCCACCTCCTGCACAGACTGTGGAGCGCGAGGCAGGGGCCGGAGGCCACCTGGGCCACGCTGGGCATGGGCCCTGGGGTGTGACGGGGCTGGGGCAGGTCAGCAGCACTGAGTGTGGAGTCAAAACTGAGACAGACTTTAGCACATCTTCTGGATTTGGGTGCTTTCTCCTTCAGGGACACTGTCCTCGCCTCCTTCCCCCACCACTCCGCACTCCGTGCCTCCACAACCAGACCTTTTGTGTATTGACTCTTGCACTGGGATCTTTAAAATCACATTTCTGCCTGGGTCAAACTGCTGTTCCCTGAGGTCTTCCTGGGCCTTCATCTTTTCCCAGAGGCTTGTTTTAATACCTCTTTGTATAGTCACTTTATGGCAATTGTTTGTATTAACCAGAGATATTTAGTTTTCATTCTGGGACCTTCTAGGAACCAAACATCAATGCCAGAACCAGTTGGCCTAACAGTGAAAAGCACGTGGATCAGGAAGACGCTATCGAGGCCTACCATGGGGTCTGCCAGACGAACCGGTAAGTCCCACCCCCCAGTAACTGAGCCTGGAGGAGGCGACGGGGAGGGGCCCTGCCCAGCCTGGTACACGAGGCTGCTCCTCAGGCCCAGACCTGCACTCAGCGTCAGGGTGAAACTTGGTCTAGAGATAAATGAGGAGCAGCCTCAGTGAGTCTCACGCGCTTGGAAGCTACTGTTAGCTTCAGCAGGACTCCATAACACAGCTGGAGCGTCCAGAACCCAGGTCCTCTGAAAAGCACTGGGGAAGGTGCTCTGGGAGGTTGGACAGGAGGAAAGGGAAAGACTGGCTGGGAGTGACTTCTCAGTGGAACAGAAGGAGGCGCACGGCGAGCCCACTGAGTCATAGGCAGGGCCTACTCTAGCTGTCACCTCACTGCCATCTTCGCCCAGCTCGGCCAGTGGGCGTACACCGGGGTGGCCCCACGCGTGATCACTTAAGAGTTAGGCACTGCAGAGGCTGGATGGGAGAATTCCATCTCTTCTTGGCTGAAATGAGACTTCCCTGGATTTCAGTGAACAGACCACCTCTGGTTCCCCCTCCAGGATGAGCTGCCCAGGTTTAAGGCAAAAGAGAGTGACTGTCTGATGTGGGCAGCAGGGCCCCTGGGATGCAGGATGGAATAGGGACCTGGGGTAGTGCAGCAGAGCCTTGAGTGTGTCACTGCTTCACAGCCACTCAGTGTCTCAGTTTCCTCATCTGTGAACTGGGGACAGTCAGAGCAGTGTGCCGCAGGTGGTGACCAAGATGAGGTTAGTCTGTGCAAAGCCCTCAGAGCAGTAAGCATCAGTGCTGTTATAGCCACTGTCACTACCTTTACCTCCTTATGCCCCGTGGGCAATGTGGCCTTTTCTCTGGCCCCGTTTCTCTCTTACCTCAGCTAATTGAACACTGATCAGTCATTAAGCATTTGTTCAAAACTGCTGATAACAGTATGTGCATCCAGAAGTTGTCAGTAGGTGGCGCTACTGACAGGGCAGCATGCGCCTGTCTGCAGGCGTATCACAGTGATGTGAGCACTTCCTGAGGCTTTGATCCCCAGGTCTCCTAATCTAGCCTCCCTTTCTGGAGGTGAGGAAACTGAGTTCTCAGGCTCACAACTGGCCTGAGTCTGAGTCACGATAGAATCCGAAAGGCCAGACTCCCAGGTGGGGCTGCCTCCAGCGCACCGCGTAGATCAGAAGGTGAAGGTATTTTAACAGGCCCCCAAGAGGAAACTCAATTTATTTCTGAGAGAAAAGGAAATGAAGCTGAATCTCTGAATGACAAAACTAAAGTCAAGACTTAGTCATTTTAAATTATCTTGGGTGAAGATAAGAAATGAGATGAATAAGGGAAAAGAGCACAGGTGATATTTAAAATTTTTTTAAAAAAAAGAAAGAAGGAATCAGGCCAGCTTGGTCCTGACAAGCGAGTGTGCATATCTTTCTGATCTTCATGAGCCGTCACTGTTATCAGCTCCCTTTTTATTCATCCAAATGGTTGTCAGGGATCCAGTCTCAAGTATAGGTTTTTCCCAGGGGATGCTTAATGCCCTGGGTTTGCCTTCCTTTGCAGCAATGATGACAATGATAAAATAAAAATAGCTTTTCTTATATCTTAAAATAATTCGGTTCCCTGCAAGTCCAGGGTATAATAGGGAACTAATAGGCTGAGAAACCGAGTTAAGCACAGAAAGGAGCCGCTGCCTCGGGGAGGGCAAGAGGGAGGACCTGGTTGGTTCCCCAGCGCCTGCCGCACCTGGCAATGACATTGGTGGGTTTGTCTCTCTTCCAATTCCATGAATCCCAGCAGATCCACCCACTCCCACCCGATCACAGCCCGTCCCTCTACTGGTCCCCAAGGTTAGAACTTTTTCAGTTGCTAACTTTCATAGTTTATAGTTCTTTTTTGATCTTTGCAACTCTGTCTCCCTTTGTTTTCGAATCTGGAGAGAAGCCGGTGTGGAGGGCCTGCTCTGAGAATAGCCACAGGGATGTGTACGGCACTTGGCTTCCGAAAGCTCCTTCATTTCACACCCTGGGAAGCAAGAGAAACCAGCATCATTATTACCATCTTATAAATGGCAGAACTAAAGTAAAGAGAGGGCTGGTCTGTGCCCCAGAAACAAGCGGCCGCAGACAGGCTGGGTGTTCAGAGAGGCCTTCTTCTCAGAGCTGTCCATCAGGGTCTTCCCGGGAGAGACGGGCAAGTGGGCAGGGAGACAGCAGTTCCTGCTGCCCTGGGGCTGGCCTCGCCTCTGGCTTGCACTCAGGTCACATAGTGAGGTGGGCGGGAGTGACCAAGGCTCAGGTCTGGCTCCAGAAACAAGTTCCTTTGGCCACTGGCCGCTTCTACCCAGGCCTTGCCAAGCCTGTGGAACTCCAAAGCAAGGAGTAGGGTGCATTCTTGGACCTTTCCTTGGGTCCTCGGAAACCTTGCAGGCCCTGACCGCCCAGCAGGTGCTGGGCAACAACAAGAGGTCCTCGGCACAGAGAGCAGCTTTGCTGTTGCCACCTGGGCTTGGGCAGGTGGACCTGGGGTTAGCACTCATCCCCTAAAAGGCCTGCGCGGGAGAGTGGAGACCTTGTCTAACCAGGAAGGGGTATGTGCAGCCGCCTTAGGGTGGGCTTGGAGTTGATGCTTCATTTGGCCTTGAACCCCGGCTGCTGCAGGGTGTCCTGCTGGGCCTGCCGGAGGAGGGGAGGCGCTGATTCCGCTGCTCAGCTCCGCTCACAAGTGCGCCTGAGCTGCCCCTGGCTCGCAGCTCTCAGCTTTCTCCTCGGGGGTGATCATTCCCTTATGTTTCCCCAAATCTCTTGGTCCTGAGCCATCAGCACAATTTCTGTCTGCTGGATTCCGTGGCACAACCACATTTATCCATGGAGAGTTCCCCCCAAGTGGCCAGGTCTGTGGTTTCAACATTCCCCTCTCATTCATGGTGTTGGGGTTTCCGCCTCCCATTTCTCTGAGATCCCAGAATCTCCTGGGCAGTTGGGTAGGAAGTCTGAGTGTGAAGCACAGAAATGAGAACATCCTCGGAGCACAAAGTGGTCTTTGTAGAAGTGGGAAGCGGACCACCTCCGAGCCGGCAGGAACCTTGCCTGCTTCTGTCCACAGGGCGGCAGGTCCTTACGCTGGGTGGAGGGACGGTGGCTGGGTCCTAGTTTTCACAGTGTCTGCAGAGGGAGAGTAATATTATCCCAGGCCTTTCCTGGGGCGTGACTTTCACAGTTTGGGCTATGTAACTATAGACCTGGAGGGAACCTCAGATAATTCAGGGTACACTTTCACTTTACATGTAAGAAACAGGCCTGGGGTGTGTAGGACAGGCCCTGGCCGGGAGCTTGTTAGCAGAGGGGAGCTGCCTTCAGGGCGGCCTGGCTCCCCAGCCGGTTCCCACAGGGCTCTGTCTTGCTGCCTCCTGCAGTCGGAGGCTCTACTCGCTGCTTATTCATGTGTGTGCCTGTGGTCTCTTTGGAAACAAGGTTCAGCACAGTGGGACATACACAGGACATATGTCAACACATATGTGTTGATACTAAGTGACATCAAGGTCTTATATTTTAAAAAGTAAATTCCTGTGAGCTTGTTTGGGATTTTCCTTCTCAGACCACCAGGTGGCACTCCCTCCCCAGCCTCTGCCCTCAGTGGTGTCAGAGGAGAGGGAGGGACTCATTCATCTGGAACAAAAGATGGGTCTGGAGCTGGATGGCTGGTTTTTAATTTACTCATGTGCCTGATTTTGTGAGTACTGTGTGGCGACTGGGCTACACAGTTCTCTACTTTTATCTTTGTGCATAATGCCTGGCATGTTACAGGATTAAGGATTCTGTGAGTATCTCCCTCTGAGCTGGGATTAATGCTAATGTCCTTCCTGTATAGCTCAGCAACACACATGCGACCTCCTGGAGAGGGGATCTGCCTTCATGGGAGCTGTGGGAACACAGGGACCCTCAGAGGCCCAGCAGCCCGTCCTCAGGGTCTGTGGGGCCAGCCAATGTGAGTCAGGAACCGGCTTGAGACGAAGGCCAGGAGACCACCTGGGGTCTAGCCCGGGTGTCAGTGTCAGGTGGGAAATCACCTCGGTGTCTCTCCATGGGTGAAAGCGAGCTAGCTGGAGGAAAGGATCCCCCAAGCCCCTTCAGCAAGGATGCGCCCACCTCTGGGCCCCACCCACAAATGACCACAGCCGTGCCTGGATTTGGTCCCAGTGAACCGCCGTCTGGGTCAGTGTTGCTAGCTAGCTCAGTAGCCGCTAAAAAGCATGAGTTACATGTACGTGTTAATGTTGCAGAAAAACGTGTTACAGCTGGGTGTTAACAGCTCAGTTGTGACAGCAACCTGGATCCAGGCGAGAGACCAAGCAGCACTCAGAGAGTTGGAGAACTCAGATTTATTACACCAGCGGGCCCAGAGGAGTTAACACTCCAAGCTCTAGACCCCGTCTGTAGGTTTACACAGGCTTTTATAGGCTGCCAGTTTACAGTTTGCAACATCATACGCAAATAAGGTATAACAAAAGTTGACTAATTAGGAACAAGCTTTGTAGAAGTGGACCAATCAGGAGGGAGAGAACCAATCAGGAGTGAGCTCCATGCAAATGAAGTACTACAAATGGACCAATCAGGAGTGAAGGAAATAACCAATCAGGAGTGAGCTCAGGGACCCAATAGAACTTTACAGGTAAGTAAGCTGTTTCAGAGGCAAAAAATGAGATAGAGCCTCTGGGCCAGGGAACCAGATGGTGCTGGCAGAAATAGTGGCCCTGCCTGGGGGTCCTGCCAGTCTTTTTATGGGGCTGCCCACCTCATTAATACTTGAGAAGGGGAAAGCGCTAAGCTATCAGCTCCCCCTCAACACAGCCAGGCCTGTTGGAGTTTTAAGGATGCATAGAACACATGGGCCAGCCGAGTGCTAAGCATGGCAGGGGCAGGGGAGGGGGCGGCAAAGTCTACAAGCAAAGGCCGTACCTGGGGAGGCCAGGCCTGGGTGAGGGCTACGGACGTTAGAGGGGCTGGCGCCCTGACTAGGAGAGGTCCCAGGATAAACTGGTTGGAGGTATCCCCCCTCAACCCGACTGGAGGGACAGCAGCGTGACAGTAGAGAGCTACCAGGGAGCAGAGGCCGTGAAGTAGCCCCATAAGCGTCCTCACTGCTGTCTTGCCCTTGTACCCTCTTCAGACCCGACACTTGATGGTCAGGCATGCTGTGGGTGCAACCGGCTGTGCCCAAGAAGCAGCCCATGTGAGCCCCACAAGGGCTGGGGCCCTTCTCCATGAGGCCGAGCTTGGGGGCTGCAATGGGTAGCTACAGCCCAGCCTCACACACAACCTCACAGGGGCACCCACTGGCTGACTGTCACTAAAAATGCTCCTGGGGAGGAGTGTTTCCCCCCTGGAAAGGAGAGGGTTGCTGGTCCTGAGAGCAAGCAGGGTGGATGCAGCTCCTGCTTCGTGATTCCTGCCAGGAAAGCTGGGACCCAACCAGCAAGAGCAGAGGCCCCCTGGGAGCAGGGACGGAGGGGCCGAATCCTGGCGGGGACAGCAGGGCTCTGCCTGCCACCCACCACCCAATCCTGCTGGTCTTCAAGGGCCTCGAGTGTGTGCCCAGGGCTGGTACATGGCTGGGGAGCATGTGACGTGCACCTCATCTCCAGGAGCCACGTGGCTGGCATCAGGCACACATGGGGCCAATGGAGAGGACACAGAGCTCACCAGTGGAGGGCCTCTGGCCTCCTGCTTTCCCGGCTGAGTAAATAGGAGTAATGCACCCAAGTCCCAAGGTCGAGGGGAGAAAGTTCAGTTCTTGTCCTGCTGGCCAAAGTTATTAGCTGTTTCTTTGTGCAAGACTCTGCAGTTGAGATGAGTTAATACTTTAACACCCTAAGGAAGTGACAGGAAGGAGACATGCATTAAAAAGCGGGCAAAATGCATAGTCTCCTGCTTTCGTCCTCGCTGAGCCAGATGTCCCCAGAGATCCCGCGCCTGCACCCTGCCTGCTCTGTACAGCTGGTACCTCCCCTCCCTGCCCTGTCTGCATCTCTCTGATTCTCCCTTTCTTTTCTGGATTGCCCTAGTTGAGGGAAGGATGGAGACTGAGCGCGTGTTAATGCTTCTTTCTGGCCTGGTAGGGGTCAGTGAGCCCCACGGGAGAGCACAGAGCCTCACAGGACAGTGACTGGATGCTGGGAGACCTGGGGGAGGTGATGTTTGTTGGTGCCCAGATGCTGGTGACGGGAGGGGACAGAGGGGAGCTGGGTGTTCTGGAGCCTTCCCTTCTGCCTTTCTAAACCTCGGCTGCAATCACCTTACTTTCCCACCTCTCTGCTGCCCTGTCTCTCCCCTCCACACTGGATGCCCTGTTTTTCTGTCCTTTATTTCTAGCAAGACTGAGGATTGGGGATACTTGAATGAAGATGGAGAGCTCGGCCTGGCCTACCAAGGCCTAAAGCAAGTTGCCAGGTCAAACGCGTGCCTTTCTTCCTGTGTCTGCTTCGTCCTGCCTGCTCGTGTCTGTCCGTAATTGTTTTCCGGCCAGAGTGGGTGCAGGGGCACAGTCTCGGGGGTGCTGTGGGTAGTCCCTTGCATCGCCGTCTGTCACTCTCTGTCCAGGCTGTCTGGGTCAGGTCGGCGGAGGCTGCTTGTTGGGGGCCAGGTGATAGCACTTGATGGCTCAGTGGAACCTTAGAAGCCACCTGGTCGGCTCACCGGCTCTGCAGGGAAGGAGCAGACCGGGGGGTTAATACAGCAGCAGGCATACAGCTCTCTGGAACAAGGCGAACATAATTCTGGGGGTTGCTGTGTCTGTGCTGCTCCCATGCTACGTACTCACTCCGTCCTAACTGCAGGACCAGCCAAGAGCACCGGCTGCATTTGTGCTGCTGGCCACGGTCCAAGCACAGGCCTCCTCGCTGCCTGCCTCCAGCACGTGTGCTGCACCCTTGTCCCAGTGACAGCCTGGAGCGCACAGCAGCTGCCCAGCCCGGTGCCGAGTGGGCTGCAGCATTGTCACATGTGACCCTCCCCACACGCTCAAGGGGCGAAGACCCTGGAGCTTGAGAGGAAGGTCCAGAATGTGAACCTAGTTCCATTTGATACCAGAGCCTGAATCCATAGCCCTTTGGCCTTCAGCCCCGGGTGAGCAGTTTAGCAGAGAGATTAGACGTGCAGAGAATTAACACAACCTGATGGTCACGTTGCGTGTTTATTGGCAGCGTGTGGCTTCTCAGAGCTGTGGCATAGCTTTGAGCTTTAGAAAGCCCCAACCACAGATGGGGCGGCGGTCTTCAGGCTTGTTTCCCAGAAGAGGAAACAGGCTCGGCGAGGCGGCGTGAGTACAGTGCCAGCTGCCCGGGAGCCCAGCGCCTCACGCACCCTCTCCTGAGTGCTGCCCGCTGATGACAGAGCAGAGGTCTCATTACAGCAGGACAAGCCTCTCTTGGCCAAAGAAAGTTTAGGTCCACTGGTTCTCAGGGCAGCGTGTCTTTTGGCTCTGGGTTCAGATGTGCCCCACAGCCTGTGAACAGCGTGACCTTGGCTCCATTCTGTCACTGGTAGAATGTGAATCAGGGTCGGACCTGCCTCCTCGGGTCACTGTGAAGGAGATTAACACACGCGGGCCACTTGGCACACGCCTGCCGTGTAGTAGGCGCGGAGTATACATTAGCTGCTGCTTGTGTTTTAGTGGCTGTTTTTCAGTAAGATCAGACTCCGGTACCATCTAGAAGTTTTTTGGGGGAGGTGGGGAGGGAGGGATTGGATGTGGCTTAATACATAAGCAAATGAGTGCATTAATAAAACAAAGAAGGCATAGCCCTGTACATCAGGAGACTTGGCTTCCAGAACCATCTCTGCCACTGGCGGTGGCCTCACACCTCTCCCTGTTTGAGTTTTCTCCCTGCAGAGTGAGGTGGCTAGTCTGAGCTTGGGCAGGGATTCTCGGACCTTGCCCAGAACCCTGGGCTGTCACCCACCTCCAGTCTACACGGAGGACAAGATGTGAGCAGTAAATAGCACAAACCAGGAACTAATCCTTCGGGCAGAGTTCCACAGGCTCCTAGTCTCTCTCTCCATTTATGACTTACTCGTGATTACTTTTAGTGCGTTGCAGCCAAGACTGGGTGTTATCTAATATCCTGTGTCTTCTAAAAATGATGATCTGATTACCAAATCGTCTCCCACAATCCTCGCATTATTGCTTTGCTTTGGTAACGCTGCCTGTGGTTTGTGGGTGCAGCAGTGAGGCCTCCTTCATTTCTTCACTCTCTTGTGTAACTTGGCTGGGAAGCCCCCGGGAGCCAAGCGCTGCACCCAGAACTGCTATGGGTCACTTCCATCTGGGACTTGACAGTGTAGACAGTCCCCTCTCTCTTTCTCCCTCCTCTCTTGGGGTGATGTCACCTCCCACAGGGACAGCAGAACTAGCAGACCTGCCAAGACATGGCGCCACCGCGCCTCCCCCTCCAAAGGCCGGAACAGCTGGCTCCTGGGCGCCTCCGGGTTCCTACCTTTGCTGAGCTCTGGTCCCAGTCTTTACCTGCGCCCCAGGCAGAGGCTGGGGTGACCAAGTGAGGGGACATCAGATGAAAGTTTGCCCAAGTAGTTGAGTCCAAGAAGACAGCACCATGGTTATATCACTAGTTAACTTCCTGCAGCAGAGGCTGCTTACAAACCTTCCTTAATTCCTTGCCTCCGTGTCTCCCAGAGGGGCTTCCAAAACTCCTCCCCAGCCTTCTCCGCTTCTTGTCATGCCACCAGTTGATCTTAAACCTCCCCCCAGGTAATTTGTAATTGGTCTTAGTTTCTGTTCTGAATGGGGAAATTGTATACAGAAGGCCAGAGAGGAAGTGGGGGTAACAGTGGTAAGATAAAAAGAAAGGGGTTAATATTTTGCCTCTCTGACACTTGCAGGGAATCTACTGTAGGGAAAATATGCAAATGACACAGTGGGTTCAGTCTGCAGAGCTTTGTCTTAGCAGATTCTTGTGAGCTTTGGGCCAGATATGGCTGCTTTTATTGAAAAGATGCTGTAAGAAATTTCTTTCTGCTGGTATATTTTGGAGATCATCTCTCAATCCCAAATGAACAGGCAGCGCTTAAGAACAAAGAGCCAGGGAGGGAAGGTGGTCAGGAAAGGCCCGAGGCTGGGGGTGCCGGCTTTGGCCTTGATTTCCTGTCCTCAGAATGGACAGGCTAGCCCTCTCATCCACCCAGCCCTGTAGATCTGCTCCCCTCCATGTCCGTCCCGGTGGCTTCGTGCAGTTGCTGCTGCTGCTGCTGCTGCTGTGTCCTTGCTCGGCTGCTCCCCTGTCGTGTGTCTGTCTGTGGCCCCTACTTGGGGACACTGACTCGAGCCCCACGGTCACCCGCCCCCTCCCCCGGTGCAGGTTGCTGGAGGCCCAGCTGCAGGCGCAGAGCCGGGAGCATGAGGAGGAGGTGGAGGGGCTCAAGGCCCAGGTGGAGGCCCTGAGGGAGGAGATGGACAGGCAGCAGCAGACCTTCTGCCAGACGCTCCTGCTCTCCCCGGAGGCCCAGGTGGAGTTCGGCGTCCAGCAGGAGATCTCCCGGCTGACCAATGAGAACCTGGTGAGTGGTGTGCCCTGCGGAGCCCAGCTCTGGGAGGTCACTTTCTGGAAGAGAAGGGGACCAGGTATGGTCTTCCGCCAGCTGGACAAGGTTCATGTCTTTGGCCCTGTGGCAGGAACAGAGAACCCAGAAACCTCTGTCAGCAAAGGTTTGTGGAGCTATTTCATTTGTCTGTCAATGTACAGCCAACCTCCCCCAAACTCAGCAGCTTAGAAGAACCACCCCGTCATGCCGGTCAGGCCTCCTGGCAGCGCTCAGCAGGGGCGGCTTCTCTCTGCTCCGCTGGTATTGGCTGAGGCTACAGGATGCACGCCCGCCCAGTCCTGTGGCTGCGGCCTTGGCTCCCCTCTGTGTGGTCCTCTCTCTGCACACGTGTGCTCACCTTTAATTGGATCACCCTGAGCTGCTTTACGTGGCAGCTGACCTCCAAGATGTAGTCCTGGAACTGGCCCAGCGTCGCCTCTGCCACACTCTGCTGATCAAGACAGATGTGGCTGGCCAGGCTCTTCCTCTTGTTGGGAAGGGTAGTGGGAGGAACTGTTGGTGACCTGTTCTTGCGGACAGTCACCAAAGAAGCCCTGGCAGATGCCAGAGAAATGGAAGACAGTCTCTGTCCTCAGAGAGTTAACAGGAGAAACAAGACATGTAAAAAAAAAAAAAGACGGTGTTTCTAAAACCACACTTCTACATGGGATGAACAAGTGTTACAGAAAAGAATTGCAGGGGAGGCTTGAGCTGAGGCAGGAGGCATGAAAGGGAGGTCAGCCATGCAGATGGGCAGAGAGGAGGATGGAAAAAGGGAGCGAGGACAGGAGTGACCGTGGAGGATGAGATGACACAGGGGGCTGGTGGCCTCCTGGAGCTGAGTGTCCCCGTGGGGAGCAGAAGAAAGTACCCCAAGCCTGTCCAGAAGGTTCCTGCACAGCCGTCGCACAGAGGAGTGTGGCGCCCGGATGGCTGTTGCAGCAGTGCGGTCCTGACTCTGGTCTGGAGCAGCACCAGGTTCTGTGTTCACTGGGTTGTCCAAATCAGTCGCCTCTGAGCATCATTTCTTCACTTGCAAGAGTAAGAACCCCAGTTGAGGATTCCGTGCAGTTGGATGTGGAGAGGGCCACGTGAGCACAGGTAGAGGTGGGTGGCATGCAGTGAAGCCGCTGGGGCCGGGAGGCGGCTCAGGGAGCCACAGGGACATCCACACACTGTGGCACAGCTCGGGAAAGATGCCTGAGGATGAGCTGAGGGTGGGTAGAGCTGAGGCTTCACAGGAGACCTGATGAACCCAGAAGAATCCCGGCTAAGGTTTCTCGAGGTGCCTGGGTCTTTTCCACTCACTGACTCCAGCTGCAGGTATGACGGTCGGTCTCTGGTCTGGGTTTGACTCTGCTGCACCTCCTGTCATTTGAGCTGAATTTTTAGATACCTCTCAATTTGAGAACTTAAATTTCTTTTCTTTTTTTATTAAGATAAATGAAGTCCTTGATGATGTTAATAACTAGGTTTGCAGTTTGCAGTGGGAACAAACTTTCATCCGTAGGCCAAGCTTAAAAATTGCCACCCAGATGTCTTCTGAGGTCCCACAGTGGCATGTTGCTTCTGTCTTCTGTATCACTCCTGGTCACAGAGTCTGTAACGGTGATGGAGCGCCCTGCTTCCCCAGCCACAGAGGCCCACTGCCCAGCTGGAACAGCATGACATTAGTACTGTTCCAGGTCCCAGTGGCGATGGTTGCTAGGGATCAGGTAGCCACTAGGGGCCCCAGCCAGGGCCGGTTTTACTTCTGGGCCTCGGGGAGCCTCCCTGGCCTGCGGGCTCTTCCAGCTGACACCTCCCCGCTGCACTCTCGTGCCTTCACCTGCCCTTCCTTCCCAGGGCACCGCCCACCCACCTGGGGATGCCCAGGCTGAGTCTCCTGGGGGTTGTCATGGCAACCGAGGAGCCTTGGCCTTGAGAGCTGTGTGTTTGGCAGAGCACCAGGCAGCCCGAGCCGGGAGAAGTCTGCCGTCCTGACCGGGAGAGGGCTCTGACCCATCTCCTGCTTTGTGGGTCCAGACTGGGGAGCAGCGAGCTGTGGGGGGCCGGCCGCCTCGATGGCTGCCCGGATTCTAGCTCCTGCCCTCCAGGACAGGATTAGATCTGTTCTCACACTGCTTCCTTGTGCTTTTAGGACCTTAAAGAACTAGTTGAAAAGCTGGAAAAGAATGAGAGGAAGCTGAAAAAACAACTGAAGATTTACATGAAGAAAGTCCAGGACCTAGAAGGTAGGTGGTGAGTTGGTGTGTGTGAGGCCCAGGTGTGCTCAGCCTCGCCCCTGGGAGGGGACCCCCTGCCCCCCACCCCCGACCCTTCCCCGACCTCCTGCCGCCCCTGCCCAGTGCAGTCACGTGACAGAGTCACACAGACCCCAGGAGCCCGAACAGTCTCCGTCTGCTGGAATCTGGACTACGGTCACCTGAACTCAGTGGGTGTCTGGGTGCTGACTGAGCTCTGCAGGGGCAGCCAAGACGGTGGCCCTGTGGTCTTGCCCTCAAAGGGCTTAAAACTAGAAGACAAAACTTTCCTGAATGAGAGGATGCTCTGTAACACAAAGCCCCAAACCACAGGGCCTCGCTCCATCCTGTGGGAGTCAGGAAGGAGAGAGGTCAGTTCTGGGATTAAACTTCCCAATTGGAATCTGGCCCAGAGAAGTCAGGCAGAGATTTAAATCACTCTCCCAGGAACAGCTAGAATGATCTCTTCCTCCGACTCCCTGCTGCAGAGCTGATCATGTCACTCCCCACCCCTCTTTGCACATCGCCGGGAACCCTCTCTTGGTCCCCTCACGACCGTGATGCCCCCAACCCTTCCACCTCAGCTCAGAAGCTGTGTCCGCAGGGCTCAAGTTCCTTCATTCACTGTCCTAACACCACACGCCTACCAGTCACAGTTCCCATCACAGTTATCGTGTATTTGTTTAATCACCTGCTTGTGTCCCCCTGCTGCTCTAGACAAGGCTCTGGGAGGGCAGAGCTGTGTCCTGTTCAGCCTTGGGCCATGCTCTCCATATCCCACATGCCCCTCTCCTCTTTGGGATCCTCTTTTCTGTTCCTAGAGTTCTCATTCTCCTGGTCACTCAGGCTTTTTCTTCTCCCCTCTCCCTATCCCTTGCCTCCCTCCTTCCCCCCCAACCCCATCCCCTTCCTCCCTCTCTCCTAACCTCTTCTCCCTTCCCTCTTCCCACACACCCCCCTTCCCTTCCTTACAGCTGGGTGGGGAAAAGCAGCTGCCCAGGAGCATGGCTGTACAGCCATCTGTCCTTACCTCATATCCTTCCCGAGTTTCCTCTGGTCCAAACTTGCCTGTTACCATTTGGGTGTTTCCCCAGCTCCAGTCTGGAGTGGACCCTAGTGCCTGCCGCTAAGCTCCTCTTGTCACACTTGGAGTATGGCCCAGGCTGCAGGGACAGACCGTGTAAAGAGTGTGGGAGCCCAGAGAACCCCCGATCCCTGGGTCCCCAGACCAGGCGCAAACCCCACCCACCTGAGATGACCTGGCCCCAGGGCCTGAGCCTGCAGGTTTCAGTTCATGCTGCGTCTGTCATTCCTGCTCAGCTGCCCAGGCATTGGCCCAGAGTGAGAAGAAGCGCCACGAGCTCAACAGGCAGGTCACCGTGCAGCGGAAGGAGAAGGACTTCCAGGGCATGCTGGAGTACCACAAGGAGGACGAGGCCCTGCTCGTGCGGAATCTGGTGACAGGTCGGGGCCCCCATGCACCTCACTCCCACCTCCTGCACAGCCCCATCCCTCCCTCCCCCCCATACAGCCCCTGCCTCCTCTCAGCCACCACCTGGAGCTGCGTCCCAGTTCTGACAGGCACCCAGGGGGTGCTGACACTGTGGTCAGTTTGGGGGCTGCCCCCAGGGTTCAGCATGCAGGGCTCTTGGGAGCTGCTTTCCTCTCAGCCCCGGGCCTGGTTTGCCAATGGTACGAGCTCCAACCCCTCGATCCCTCGGGTCTCACACCCCATCTCGCTTTAGCAAGCCCACCCTCTTGCTCTGTGCGCAGCCCAGTGCAGCAGCCACCTGCAGAGCTGGAGGAAAAGTCCTGGTGGTCTGGGCCTCTGGCCCCTGAGCCGTTAGCTCCATTCCCTGTGCCTCAGGTCTCCTGTCTGTAAAATGGGACGAGGATACCGCCCCGCCCACCCCACACAGGAAACGGTGCTGTGTTAAAGCCGCACCACCCTCCTCAAATGTGAGGAATGTGAAGAGGTGGTAGCTTTTGCAGGGTAAAGCTCAAATAAGAGGTAGATGTTATGTTAGAGAGATTTAAGTTTGCTGAGGTCCCACTCTGCTGAGTTTTGTGCCGAGGGCCACAGGAAGAATGGAGTGTGACTTCAGCCTCACAAAGGTTTTGCTTCAGCTCTCTGTTTCGGGTATTTTCAGTAGTTGAGTATTTTGCTCTTTTTGTAAAAGTAGATTTCCCCCACAATTGTCTGGCAACGAAATGCAGTGTAAGTTCATCTCAAATATCCTTAAACAAGATGCATCTTATTCAAATGCTGCTAGGAATGAAGCTTTAATCTCTGATGAATGAAACTCAAAGTTCACAGCATCAGAGTGAAAGGGAAGAATAGGGAGTGGAGACTGCTCCCGCCAGCAGGCAGGCAGCTCTTTCCCACGGTCATCGCTCAGGCGGCCCCAGGCAAGCTCACCTGCTAAGCTGCCTGCACACGGCCCCTCTGCACGAACGCTGGGACTTCACTGCATGGCTTAGGTGCCCAGCTACAAATCTAACTCTTGCTGTTTGTTGCTCTTAGACCTGAAGCCGCAGACACTGGCGGGCACGGTGCCCTGCCTCCCTGCCTACATCCTCTACATGTGCATCAGGTATGCGGACTACGTGAACGACGACCTCAAGGTGCACTCCCTGCTGACCTCCACCATCAACGGCATTAAGAGAGTCCTCAAGGTCAGTGTCCAGGCTGAAGGTGGTGGTTTGCGGGGGCACTGAGTGAAGCCAGCAGCCCACCGTTGCTTCTCTCTGTCTGGGTTTTGCAGTAGCAAGTTCTCCAAAATCTCCAGCTCTGAAGGTAAATGATTCAAGTGCAGAAGCAGCTCGCCTGTGTAACAGGGGTGCCTGGGCATTTTCTCAAGAAGGATGCTTGGGCTCAGAGCAGGAAGCCTACAAATCCCGTGTAGCCCTCGAGCCGCTCCCTGCTAAACCTCCAGGGAACACTGGCATTTTCAGAGGACTTGACCAGAGATGCTAGGAAGACATCCTGCCTCAGCTGAGGGCAGGTTGACCCCATCCTGGAGTGAGGTTCAGGGATACAGCTTGAACACAGGCTCTCTTCAGACCTTTCCAAGGGGCTGGGTGCCTGCTGCCCGGGGTGGGGGCACAGGGAGGGTGCTGACAGTCACCAGCTTCCGACGTGAGACACTAGGCTGGGCCAGGGCTGCTTGCGGGGCTCTGATGGGGTTCAGGAGCACCACCTGAAGGCCCAAGGCTCTTCACGGATGTGCTGGTAGCCCTTGCAGTCACAGGCTGCCTGCAGGGAGCTGAGGCCCAGCCGCACAGAGGGTGGGGTCACATGGTGGGAAGTAAGATTTCCAAGGGACATTAGTCCTCAGTGAGAGAAAGACTGACAGCTCCCAGCAGGCCCGAGCCCTTTGTCCCCAGTTCTCAGACGCTGCCACTCAGGGTGCAAGCCGTCCTCAGAAGCATGGAGTCCCGCCCAGCTCTGAGCCCCGCTGCCTGACCCGTCCCCTTCTGTGAGGGCCTGCGCCAGCCCGCACATCCCAGCTCCATGCCAGGCCTTCTCTGCCATGGGCTCCGTGGTCACTTTTATCCACTCCTGGCCCTAAACGTACATCATCGCCTGCTCACGACCCTCAGGGCTGCGTCTCCTGCCCTGACCTCTTTTGTGAGCTCCAGGGGGGTTCATGCCAGTCTAGGTGGTGTCGCTTCCTGGGGTCCCCAGGCTGAATTAGCACACTCAGCCCCCGCTGGTCACTTTCTGTTCAGCTTCCTTGTTTTATTGTCACCGTAGCTCACCCCTCTGCCTGACATTTACGTCATGACCACACTGACCTGACGGAACGTGCTCCACAAAGCCATGGTCCTGGTTCACGAGCTGCAGTGTTGCTATTAAGGTTGTTGATCAACCTTTTTCATTTAGTTACAGTTTGTTGCCATTTTCCAGAGTTCAAATCATTGCACACCTGGCCTCTATAGATAAATGGGATACCAGAATATTTCACTGGCATGCTCTCTGCCACTCCTTCTGTCTGAGCACTGATAGCTGAGAACCTGCCCAGCCAGGTCACAGTAGAGCCCAGGGCTCTGTGTCACTTGCTGTTGTAGCCATAAAGAACTTGTCCTCCGTGTGCATGCCTCTGATCAGGGGACTGGGACGAGGTCGTGTACCATCCCCAGCAGTGGAGAAGCAGTGAGTCTCATCTCTGCTCGTGACTGGCGAGGGCCCGCCTGTCACTGGGTCTGCTTGGGGACTGCTGGGTGAGAGGAGGAAATGTGGACACGAAAGTAACAGGTAAGCATTTAACCAGATGGGAACCGCTGACTCAAAACCAGGAATGTCTTTTCTTGCACAGAAGCATAATGATGACTTTGAGATGACGTCCTTCTGGTTATCCAACACCTGCCGCCTCCTGCATTGCCTGAAGCAGTACAGTGGGGATGAGGTGAGCCCCTGAAGTGCCCCGTGTCCTCAGCGCTTAGGTCCTCATTCCCTTGTGCCCAGCAACACGTGTTCCACCTCGGAGCACCTAGGATCTCAGGTTAGAACGGGGGCAGAGGTGTCAGTCACGGAAGGCATCTCGGTTTTGTCCATACATCATTCTGAGGTGATATGCGTCCCGAGGAGAGGGTGTGAGGTCTTTGGAACACCCTCTCTGACCTCAGGCTCCAGGCACCTGCTAGCTAGAAGCAGGGGAAAGGCGGGCCTCCGTGACCCCGAGGGCCCCGGAAAGCATCTAAATGAAGTAAGTAGATTTGTGGGTAAATGAGTTTACAAAAACCATCCATTGTCTGAGAGCCCCTGTGACCTTAATTTTCTGAAGCAGCTCTAGAAGAGCCCCATTTCTGCGAATGCTGACAGGACGCACCATTGTCTTCTAAGCCAGCCAGCTAGCTTGTCCGTTTTCAGGCAGACGGAGGTGGCCCAAGAAAAGAGGCACAGGGTGATCGAACTATGTCTGTGCAAACCGACCCTGACATCCAGCTTCATGCTTCCCACTAAGTTCGATTCCTTGGCCTGAGGCCCATCACTCCATGTTCCACCGTGGACCTCTAGGGTCCTGCTTTATCTAGAGCTCACTGTTCCCACTGTTGGTTCTTGAAAGAGCTCTTCCCATGCTCTGCATTCAGCCCAATGACCTAGTAACATATGGCCTCTTTCCACCCTAGTCTCTCCAGGGAAAATTCCAGCCCGGCCCAGACACTGCCCACACTCCCAGTTCCCTGCAGGCCTCCTCGGCTTTCCCTTCTCTCACTCTCCACCCTTCCCAAGGCCAGCACGTGGTGTAAATCACTATAGCGCAATGATTTTGAAAGCTTCATTCCATCTTCGGTGCCAGAACAAGTTGTTAACAGACTCTTCTCCCTGGGATGATAAAAGCACACACCGTGCCGGTCGTCTTGCCGCCCTGGGAGTGGGCCTTGACTCCCTGTCTCCCCTTAGAAACAGAACTTCGTTTGACACCCGCTTTTATTATGAAAGGGGATGGGTTAAAAGTTAAAGAAGGGGCTTTTACTGTATTAATGGGAGACGTGGCCTTCCTTTCGAACCAGATATCCTCTATCACGTAACCCCAGTATCACATACAAGCTTTTACTTCGAGCACAGAGCTGCATTTAAGGTTGTCTCATGGAGGGTCATCACGTGGCCCAATGCTGTATGCATCCTACACAGAACGCAACATAGGGCTGGGGAGGACCAAGAGTTCCATTACGTTAGGCTGTTGTTCCACGTGCTTATAGTCCTGGGACAAGACTTGAACTACGGTGTAACCGGATCTTTGTAGACTAACATTTATCTCAGTAATCCCCTCTTCTGCCTGCTTTTGTTTTCATTAAAACTTGCTTTGTGATTTGACCTAGGACGAGAGGCTCTGCTGGGGGTAGGCACCCTTTTGAAAACACTGGCCTTTCAGCTACTCTTTGTTCCCCTTGGCCTGAGAGCTAAGCAGACACAATGCTATAGCTGTGGAGTCGTTTCCGTTCATCCATTAATTCTGATACCCAAGGGATAAATCCATCTAAAATTTCTCATTTTAAAAACATACAATCTGACCGTGGTACTCCTGTAGGGATTGTGTAATGTAACATTTTAGGCGAACCTAGTATATTGGGAAGAGAAGTGGGCAAAGGCTCAGAAAGCATGGTAGATCCCTCTTTCCAGGGACCTGCTGCCTTAGGAAAACTTCAGAGATTTGGACTAAATGGTTTAGGCCTCTTTAATTACGCAGTTTCAACTTTTCTATCATGCTGAGTTTTTACACCGTCTAAAATTGAAGAGCCATCATGGAGACCTCAGAGAACCTGACAGGGTCTTGTAGAACATCATATGAGTAGACAGAGCCTGATAGAGCCCCCCAAATCCCCACAGACAGGGTATTGCCAAAGCGACCGGAGGCCCAGAAGTCCTGCTGGGCCCGGCAGACCACGGAACCTCAGTAAAGCACGCCTCTCCCTCCGCAGGGCTTCATGACTCAGAATACCGTAAAGCAGAATGAACACTGTCTTAAGAACTTTGACCTCACTGAGTACCGACAGGTGCTGAGCGACCTTTCCATTCAGATCTACCAGCAGCTCATTAAAATCGCCGAGGGCCTGTTGCAGCCTATGATAGGTAAGCTGCACAGGAGATAGCCCGCTCTCGTCCTGGGGTCTGAAGTGGAGGTAAGCACTGCCTGCTCGAGGGGGAATGGGTATTTTAGGTGTGGCCAGCAGAAAGCCAGTGCCTTCCTGGTGAAGGCAGCTGAGGCGGCGTGTGCCATCTGCTCAGAAAGAGCTACAAAATTTTCAACACCGTCCCATCAAAGTATGCGATGCTCAGGTAGTGAGAGTCTAGATCACTTTTCCCTTATCTCTTTTTGTAATATATTGTATTTTTCCCCAAAACTAATTTCCATAGGTAATAAATATAAATTTAAAAGGCATAAGTGCACACACAGTGAAAAAATATAATCCTCTTGCCCATATATACTGCTTTCCCTTTTTTCATGAATAAAGTATGTTCATCTAAAAGAACACAGTAGTAAGCACTCATGCAATAAATATTGAACATTCTATCCAAAGCAGTAGTACACTTGGGCAGCTGACATGAAATCAGAACTGAAAAATTAAGAGCAGTTATTCTTTAAGTTAAAAGAAAAATGACACGTGTATGCATCACTCACTGTGCTCCTTAAAGGCAGGGAGGAAATGGTCTCCTGGACCTGTGGGTAAAGCCTTCCCCAGGTTCTTGCAACACAAGTAGGTTGTAAGTGAATTCCAAGTAGGACAGAGTCCTATGTGCCATCCAGAAATACATCCCTTGGGATAAGATTCATTCCGAATCCTCCTTCCTGGCTGAGCCTCGACTCAGAATAAGGTGATGGTTAACAGCATCAATTCTGGAATCAGACAGACCTGAGTTTAAATTTGGCCCTGCCAGTTCCTAGCATGCCTCAGTTGCCTCATTAGTAAATGGGTTGTTAGACAATTAAAAGGAATATTGAAATATTAAGTGCTTGGCATACAGTTGAACTTTGTGCAATAAGTATGACAGACCAGCTAACCTAAGATTTACGTGGTCAGGGGTCACGTAGAAGAGCTGTTTGAACAACTGTAGGATGATCTCAGGATCCAGGCCCAGGTCAGTGGCTGGGCCAAAACCACACCCAAGTTGCTCAATTCTCAGATTTTGGACTCTCAGCACTGAAGCCAATACAGATTTGAATTGCTGCATGCCTTTCCCTATGGCCCATCACCAATAAATTTAAGTGAAAATTTGGTTCACAGATTTGGTCCAAGTCTTCTATATGGAAATCTTATTCCATGTAGAGGTCAACACATTAGGAACTTACGGAATTTGGCATAGAATTTCTAAACATGTTGACATTGTACAATTCTATGGGGGATCAAAGGCAAAGCCCCAGGTACTATGTGACCTGAGTGACCAAAGTCGTCTTCTTTGGGAACATGCAGCTTCTCTAATCATGCTTTTCTTGTAGTTTCTGCCATGTTGGAGAATGAGAGCATTCAGGGTCTGTCTGGTGTGAAGCCGACGGGCTACCGGAAGCGCTCCTCCAGCATGGTGGATGGAGAGAACTCGTACTCCCTGGATGCCGTCATACGCCAGATGAATTCCTTTCACACAGTCATGTGCGACCAGGGCCTGGACCCCGAGATCATCCTGCAGGTGTTCAAGCAGCTCTTCTACATGATCAACGCGATGACTCTCAACAACCTGCTCCTGCGGAAGGACATCTGCTCTTGGAGCACAGGCATGCAGCTCAGGTAGGAGAGGCGCCTCGCCCTGGCCCCGAGGATGGAGGGGCCGTACACACCAGCTCCAGCCGGCACGAGCTGCCTGTCTCCGAAAACAAAGTCTAAATCCAGCTGATGGTCCTTGTCATCACCAGTGTGTGACTCAAGCCCGTCACCTTTTTGTTGGTGAAATTTATCACACACTGAGATGGTGATGTGGTAAACAAATTAATTCAAAGCTTAAACACATTTACATGCCCTAAGATAAAGATTGGAAAGACAAATGAGTTAAGAGGCATGAAGGCTCACATAAAAGTACAAATATGTTTGTGAATGTTAAGTGTAAGTTGTTTTAAATTCAATGTAGTTAATATAGACCTTTGAAGTACTTCACCTTGGTATGATTTGAAGCCCCCATTCATTCCACGGAAAGTTACTGAGTGCCAGGCACTTTTCACGCTTTTGCCCAGGTGAGATAATTAAGATGAGGAGGATGGTAACACTTCAGAAGAAACCCAAGAGGTGCGCTCATCCCAGCGAGGTAAGGGGACCAGGTTAACACAGCTCGCTCTTACTCTGCCTAAGGTACAACATAAGTCAGCTGGAGGAGTGGCTTCGGGGAAGAAACCTGCACCAGAGCGGAGCTGTTGAAACCATGGAACCTCTGATCCAAGCAGCTCAGCTCCTGCAGCTAAAGAAGAAAAGCCCCGAGGACGCCGAGGCCATCTGCTCCCTGTGCTCCTCCCTCAGCACCCAGCAGGTACAGGCACTGTCAGCCAAGAGACTCAGAGCAAACCCAGCTTCCTGTTCAAGCCCCTTCTCGCCGGTGGTGGTTTTTTAGTGTTGCACTCCCGGCCTTTTACAGCCCCAGGGACACAGTTCTGAAGTTTCAGCTGATGCAATGTTCCTAGATGAGCCCAGGACCACTTTGGTGTGTGAAACAAGATGCTGCCATTTTCCAGTAACTCTCTGGTCTCTCTCGTTCACTTAGAAAGATAAGGCAGTCAACCCACAAAACATCAAGCTTAGCTACCAACTTTTTTAAGCCCCTATGATGAAGTCTGGAATATCGCTCACCTAGAAATTAACTTTTCTTTCAGAAACTGGCAGCATCCGGCTTTTGGCATTTTCTTTACAACCATGATTCCATTATAGTTACGTTTTACATTATTTTATATAAAGTCAGTGAGAACCTAGAAGCATTTAAATGCTCCTTTCCTCCCCCACCCCACTGTATTTATATTAGGACTCAGTTGTAGAGATATTCAGTCTATAAAAAAAGATAAACCCCATCCACACCCAGGCAACCTCACCCTCCATCACAAATGTGCCTCTTCAGAAATGGGCCCACCACCAGGAAATCACTTACCAGATTAAATCATGCACTTTCTCCCTGCTCGGCACCTAAAGAACAAAATCCCAAATCAGTAAAGTAAACATACGTTTTCCTACCTCCCCGCTAACTACTAAACAAACTCTTAAGAAAACCACTTCCGTCTATAAGTGCACTGGAAGTTTTCAGACCTTTTCCCCTTTTAAACTTATCTTGCTTTCATAACTTTGCTTCTAGCCTGCAACTGGCATTGCTCTGCATCTGGGCAGGCTACTTCCACCAGACAGTTGGTAGGCAGACAAAGGATTATCTTCTGTTCAGATAGGAAAAACCCTTCGTAAGTGATTGGGGTGGTGGGGGGAGGCACAAAGGTGTTGTTAAGACCTCTGTTATATAAGGTAAGATACCCAGTACGTTTTTAATGAACCCTTTAAATTACTTACAGATAAGAGGCTGAGGCTTTCAGGCACCAGTTTCGTAAAATCCTCATTACTTTATAAGCCATGGAGCAGAGGGGGAGAGATGGGTGGATATGTAGGAGACAGGAAGGAGGTAAGATGTGGAGCTGGCTGGCACTCTCTAGAGTCATAAAAGCCCCACCCCTGGGCTCTCTGTGTGCCTGGAGCCTACTGACACCTTAACCTCCACTCCCCACTGCAGGACCCTTGGCCTACCTGCATCTCTGCAAGGTAGAAACATCTTCTCTGGATGTGTGTTTACCCTAACAAAGCTAAGCCGCCCCAAGAAATAGCCCAGCTCACAGTGCCCTAGGCGGACAGCCCTCATGTCCTGCTATTATCAAAGTCATAAATCCTATTATTCAGTTATCCCTGACAGACCTTATAGCCAGTCAGGTACCTGTGCAAGAACTGATCGTGCAGCCCCCTACTCCTTGTGTTCACAGCCCCCTCTCCCCAATAAAAGACCCTGCATGCCCATCCTCAGGGCTCACATAGGCACCCCTCATCTGTGTGGCCCACAGTTGTCGGTAGCAGCGTATCTATTAAACCTCCCTTTTATTCTTAACTCCTCGTGGTCTTTGGTTGTTGGTAAATTCTTTTACCGCCCGCGACCACTGCATTGTGGCCCACAACAATAGAGAGCTCAGACCTACCGGGCAATGCTTACATATTCGAGTTTACTAAATGTAGACCCCCTAACATCAGTCCAGCTGCATGTAAGTCGAGGGGTCCTGACTAAAAAAGTGTACTCCTGTGCCAAAGTTGTCTAATGTTCATTTAGCTCTGTGCTGAACTTTGGTTTTAATTTCAACAGATTGTCAAAATTTTAAACCTTTATACTCCCCTGAATGAATTTGAAGAACGAGTAACAGTGGCCTTTATCCGAACAATCCAGGTGAGTTTTTAAATGTTAATTTTATAAAGTCCTAGTCCAAAACTGTTAGAGCAGGCAGATAGCTAGATATGAGCAGAGAAAGGGGAGCACTCACCAAATGCAGGAAACCATGTGTCATGTAAACAACAGGGGTCCCTGGGCAGAGAAAGAAAAGCAGGAATCTCTGGGCTGATAAGCACCACACATTTTGGGGTGACAAGTGGCCTGGAGGCCGACAAAGAAAGGTAGGAAAAGGCAGGAATCTCTTGTGTCCCAGTATAACCTTTGGCTCAATATACCCTCATCACAATAAGATTAGCCTTGCAGATTAGAAGTCCCCATCGTGCACCAACGCCGTGACACTTTTGATCCAGACTAAATAAGGACAAAAATCCCTCCCCACTTCAAGAAGGCAGAGTTGGGATGAAAATCAGGGAATGTGACTCCAAACCTTTTCCTTCCTAGTGACTATTCCACCCATTAATTTTTACTCTCTATGTAACCAGCTTGCCAAAGAAACTCAGGGCAGCGGCTCCCCTGGGCCCGCCCGCTCTCCCCTTGAGAGTGTACTATCCATCCCTTAGCAAATCCTCGCTTTACTTTCTTAACCTTCCTGTCTTGTCTCTGAATTCTTTCTGCGGCGAGACAAGAACCCACTCTTCAACAGAACGAATAAAGAGAATTGAAAGTTTAGATTTTAACCTTGCTTCTCTTAAATACTGACCACATTATATTCTAGAAGACCTTACGTTCTTAGGTGTTCTCCTTGGGTAAATATGAACTAAACCACCCGTGAGTAACTTACGTATACACGGAAGACTGAACTTTAATCATCTCTGCCTCAGATTTTAGGCATGGTCTAAGTATTGTTTCATTTGCCACTAGCATGTTACTACTAAACTATGGCACAAAATGGAATTAGCAAAGTAAGCAGAGTATCAACGCTGCCCACAGAGGGATCTAAGAAATAATCTTTCAGGAAAACAACTTGAACTCATAAATCTTGATTCTAAGACTTATCTGCCCTTAGGAGTAGACTTGAAAGAAAACATTAGGGAAATGACCGTTTAAATCTATCTTAAGAGTATGGGGATTTCTACTTAAGGATGAGTTTCCTAGGATGTGCGCCTAACCTTTATGTGTGACTGCAGCTGACAGCATCTAAGTGATGAGTCACGTCAAGATTACTCAAAAAACAGTGAACATTTCTCCTACTAGTATATGTGGGTAGCACCTTGAGGAGACAATACTTTCTCAAACTTATAAAACAACTTCTTTAGCCAGTGAAGTTATTGCCAGTATGAAATAGGGATAAAAAGAAGTAAGTTAAAGGCAGCAGGAGACGGGGGAAAGAGTAAATTAACTTTAGCGTCATGTGTAAGTAGAGAATAGAGGCCGACGGTCAAGGGAGGGCTGCCAGTCAGGTGGAAGTTTGTTCTCTTAAGTCGCTATGTAAATAGTTGCCAGCGTGTGTCAAATTCAAGTTTTACTTCCTAGAACTTTCTGAAATTTTTTTCTGACTATTATTGATCCGTGATTTGTTGAATCTACAGATGTGGAACCTGTGGATACAGAGGGCTGACTGTAATTCTCCTTCATTCTTGAAAGTTTTGCCAGATAGAGAATTTTTGGTTGACTGAAAGAAGAAATTTCAGAATTTCAAATATATCACTGCCTTCTGGCAAGAAATTCGCTCTTAATCTTATCGAGGGGACCTTGCCATTTGATGAGTCACTTCTCTCTTGCTGCTTTTGAGATTTCTTCTTTGTGGCTGGGGTTTGATCATTTAGTGTGGATCTTGTTGAGTTTATTCTGCTTGGAGTTTGTTGAGCTTCTTGGAGATACATACGTCTCTCATCAGATTTGGGAATCTAGCCACTATTTCTTCAAATATTTTGCTGTCTCATTCTCTTTCTAGGACGATGTCTATGTTGGGACACTTTATGGTGTCCCACAGGTCTTTCAGACTCTGTGCACTTTTATTTCATTCTTTTTTCTATCTGTTCCTCAAACTGGAGAATTTTAGTTGCTTTATCTTCAAGTCCATGGGTCATTTCGTCTGCCTGCTCAAGTCTGCTGTTGGACCCCTTTAATAAACTGCAATTTTTCATTTTAGTTATTACATTTTCCTAAATTATCTAGTTCCAAGTAGAGGGGGAGGGGCTCTGTCCCTTTAAATCTTCTAATTGATGCCACTGGAGGAAGTCACTGCATCCCAAGAGAGCCAAAAATCAAGCGAGGCATCTGTGCCAATCCTTCAGGGAGCCACCAGACCAAAGTGTACAACCCCAAGTTTTTGGAGGCCAAGGCCTCACTGCCTGCCCTGATAACAGCCAGCTGCTCTAGGACTATAGCTGCCGTGGGGCTGGAAGCTGGTTCATGCACAATGCTCTCTTGGCAAAGATCAGCGCTCTCCTGGTTGTTTTCAGTGTCCAGTGAGCTTCCAGAGTTCCCAAACAGGGGGTGCCAGTTGCTTTTTCCAGCTCAGTGTTTGCGCCAGTGGAGGCACTGACTCCTAGAGGTTCCTGCTCTGTCATTTTGTGTGATATCACTCTCCCCTTTTCTTTTTACAGATGGGGAAACTGAGGCATTGTAAAGTTCGAGAAATTAGAGCTCGGCTTATCTGCCTGCAGAGCCCCTGACCTTAACCCCTTCACCATATTGCCTCTCCATATGATTTCTACCTGAAATGTATTTTCTCCCTTAGATGGAAAAAAATTTTTAAAGTATGCTAGAATTAGGAGGCAAGTTAGTCATCTGACTTCCAGCAAGCCTAAACCAGGGCTTCTCTCCTTGCTAAATACCAGGGAGAGGGAGACCACATTCTCCTGAAATCCTCCCTATCTTAACAGAAATATTTCTGTGATTCACTTTTGTGGATTCACCAGAACTGGCTCTTTTTAGAGATGGTAGGTACTTCACACGGTCTCTTCTTCCCCACAGGCACAACTGCAGGACCGGAACGACCCTCCGCAGCTGCTGTTAGACTTCAAGCACATGTTTCCCGTCCTGTTCCCCTTTAATCCATCTTCCCTGACAATGGACTCAATCCACATCCCAGCCTGTCTCAACCTGGAGTTCCTTAATCAAGTCTAAAAATGCGCATTTCCAGCTTTGGCTCGATTGCCAGTGGGAGTAAGAAGGAAGAGCATATAGTACAGTAAAGCAAATTTAAGGATCTGTTAAATCTATAAAAGTAGATCAAATCAGAGGTCGAGAGCCTGTGCAGAGTGAACTATACAGAATAAGACATCTGTCATTATATTTTGTACCTACTGCTCAGAATAAAAACACTTGAAATATGGAAGATTTTTTTTAAAGTATGATTGCTGTCTAAACAAATACACATCCTAATCTACAGCCACCAGGTAGTCCCCACAGCAATACAGAAGGTGGCAGTTTATAAAATCAAAACTGCCTAACTTTGATCTTTGCATATAACTGGAGAATGTCCAAAGTAAAATGATACTAAAAGTCACATAAATTGCCTTCAGAGGACTTTTGAATAAACAACGGTACTAATAATCATGGCACTGTCCTACAGCAAGCGACATTTCCCCATGTCGACGAACCATAGGTGTGGATGGGTTTACGTGGAGACGTTTTGAGGATAAAAATACAGGCCTGGTCCTTTTGAGAAGTTTCCCAAAGGTATTTTTTAATGCCCAGTGATGCAGAGACAATGATGTAACTGACCTCCAGGCTAAACAGCTTGATGATTGGTGTCTGAAGCAAAATTAGAAGACTCAGCCCTTAATGTGCTCAAACCTATTCGTGTAGTTGTGGATTCATAGAAGAGTTATTTATGCTAAAAATGCTGCTGTCCCAAACTTAACATTTGAGCAAATAGAAAGATATCCTTGACGGTTTCCAGTGCTAGTCCCTGCACTTACCGGATCAACAGAACTTTCACAAAACTATGTACGTGAAATGTTAGAAAAGAATAACTCATTTGACTTACAGATTAAAAACCAGACAAGTCAGTATGAAAGCCTTTAAATCCCTTAATGCCGTTACACCTCCAACAAGAACATCACAAAATGCACCAGTAATTCCAGATAATCCAAATAGTAAAGGCAAACCAGCTTCACCTTAAGGATCAGACTCTCTGAAAAGCCAGCTTAAATTACTACTCCAAAGTTTGGGAGGGTTGTTTTTTTTGTTTGTTTGGTGTATGTGCTCTTTTTAAAGAGAGAATTGTTTACGTCAACTTTCCCTTTTCAGGCTATTTTCAACGTTTTTCAAATTTACCAAAAAAAAATTGTAAATATCTCTGCTTTTGAAATAAGGATTAAAAAGTAGTATTCAACTGATGTACAACAGATTTTATGTGTTTGCTGCTTTTATCATTTTTTGTCTCCTCAAAAGCAGGCATTCAATTAGAAAACCCTACATACTGTTTACACTTTTTTTTTTTTACTATTTTTTCCATATTTCTGGTAGATAACAGTATGCTGCTCCCATGACAGGAACAGTGTTTGCAAACCACAGAAGAGCCTCTATGTTTTATCAAGATAGGATTTCTCCACAAAGTGCAAGTAGAACCTACACCCCCTCACCTTCTTTAATCAGCCCCTCAACTTAAATGGCTGCTGGAAACACGCACACTGAGCCCTTAACAGCCGTGTGCACGGGCGCCCTCACAGCCTGGCTTCCCTGCCATCCTCCCCGCCCACCCAGCGGACACCGCTGCCCACCGCGTCCCAGCCAGTGTCGCGCTCCGGCTAGTGTCCGAGGCGGCGCTGTCCCCTCTGCCTCCGCATGGAGCCCCCGCCTTCTCTGGGCGCTGCACAGAGTTGCGCGCTCCCTCCCGTCCCAGCTACAGCCGCGTAACGTGATATTGTGACCCACACCCTCCAACCCACACGCTCACTTGCTTTGGCCGCCAGTCTAAACCAATGGCGTCCGTGGCTACCTCTTCTTAAAGCTGTTTATTATGTATAATTTGCTTTTTACTGCACTTTAGTTTAAAATTATTCTCATGTAAGGCCTGTCCTTAATCTTCAAGAGAACCAAAAATGCCTTGTTAGAGTGCTGACTCCATCAATGCACTGGCTTCCTGTCCTTCCCTGCTCTATACCCTCATCCTCTCCTTCCCTCAGGGTCACTGCCTCCCTGCTGTCACTGCTTCATCACTGGGCACCAAGGGCTTACAGAATAAAAGCTTGGTGATGAGAATAAACGGGGTGGGGGGACCTTATGAATAATCCTCTACTTGGCCTGGGAAATGGCGGGTGTAGGTCTCCTCTTCCGACGGTAAAGGTCTTTCACTGGAGCTGCGCTTTATACTTAAACAGTCCTTTATTGACACTAACAATAAAGGAATATAGTAATTGGTTACTTAATGTTGAGATCTGCCCCGTTTAAACACTTGGAAACTGAAAAAAAAAAAAAAAAGCTGTAATAATCTTTTGTTAGCATTTTTCTTTGCATTTTTTAAAGTCAGTTCAACTGAAAACATTTTCCAGGTTCATGAAATCAATGACTTTTGATTTAAACAACTTTAACATAAAGGTTTGAATTCTATACCAAATATCTGCATTTTTTGGTATTTAAAATTTAGTTGACTTTTTTCTCACCGTGTGCCTTTAGCAGTTACCAAGGTAACTGACTTAATCAGTTCTCTGAAGTAAGTGTTGCTGTGTGAAGAATTTTCCTGTTTCACATATCATGGTGGAGTTTTGATTTGTCTTTTGAAACATTAGAATTGTAAACATTAATCTATAAATATTTGATTCTCAAGTAAACAACTTGTGTGTTAAGTATTACATGGGACCTTCGTGTTTACCTAGTGTCTTGTGTGTTAGGTACATATTAGTAATTGTTACTGAAGCTGACAAGCACATCACCCACATGCATTCTTCCTGTGCCATCACAGGGGCAGTTAGATGTATGGTACCCGGCCAGCAGATCAGACCCAAAGGAAAATAGACTTTCTCCCCCTTTTTATGAGGCATGTTAATAGAATTTTCTTTCCTTGATTTCCCTATACTAAATGTTAAGGCTTTTGTTTGGAAAAAAAAAAAAAAGAAAGACAAAACCAGGAACTTGGAAAACTTAGAAAAAAATTAACACTGCTACCTACCATCAATTCATCAAATATTTACTTAGAGTCTGTCTTAGTGCATTAAGGTTATAGTAACAGATTAATTAGAATCCCTTTCTTTCACATATAGTAAACTTAATTGTTTTCATACATTTGACCTAATTCTAAGGCAGCAGGGGAATCCAAAGTCGGAGCACTTGTCTAAGGCCTATATGACTCAACAGTCACTAAAATATGACAGCATGGGGCAGGCCCCTGTAGTTTTTCATCATAGAATATTTCTCTGCAGTCAGTTTCTCTAATTTGCTGCATGAGCCATAATCTACTTTTTGTACACACTGGTGCCATGGTTAGAAAATTAGGGGGTGTAGAAAATTAGAGGTTGATGCCAATGACAATAAAACATAGGACTTCTTTCCTTATTATAAAGGTCATTAGATATTGAAACTGTTTTTCAAAAAAATTCTAATTCTCACAAAGGGGATCAATCAAAAATGAATTTAAGATACTTTCTAAAGTGACACTGGATCAGAATAATCCAGACTTGAATATAACATTTGCCACCAACTGACGTTTAGATGAAGGACTGCTTCACGGAAGGGGTTCACATCGTATTCAGGGGTTAATCTAACAATGTAGGAGAAATACTACTGATAAAAATATTTTTTCCATTTTGAACAAATCTGTAAACTACATCTTTGTTTATAAAAATTGCTTGTATTAGTCATTGTAATATTCAGCTGTGGATAAAAATTTGTGGAAATAAATACTTTTGAATAAAGTGGTGTGAAAAATTTAAATGAAATTTAAAACTCTAAATACATTGGCTGAAAAGGTTTTTTTTTTAATGCTTTCCTAAGATACTTTATCCAGGGGCCTGTACTCAAACATACATTGTGATCATTTAAAGCCAGGGGTTGGCTAACTAGAGCCTGCACGCTGGGGGTAGAGGGAAACTTGCCCTGTAAAACAAGACTGACTGAGCTACACAAGTCAAACAAGACAGTTTCTGGTGTAGTGGACCAATGGAATAGAACAGAGCCCAGAGGTAGACTCATGAGTAACTTTGAAGATGGTAAAGATGGCAATGAAAAAATCAGTGAGGAGAATATTTACAAGATGTGTATGGAGGAAATTATAAGTGAAAAACATTAACAGTGACATTGAAAAATGGGAGAAATTTGTTTCACGGATAAGACAGCATAGCACAAAACTGTCAACTGTCCCCAGGTTGGTCTATAGATTAAAAACAACCTCACTATGGTTTTTTTAGTGAAAATTGACAAGACCAGCAGGGCTTAATTACAGGAGCTCCATGGGACTGGGAGAAATAAGAGACTTCATTCTCTTGCGGAGTGCACACAGAATCTCATGTGTCCCGGGACCAAGGGCAGAGGCAGTGATTTCATAGGAACTTAGGCCAGACCTGCCTGCTGGTCTTGGAAGGTCTTCTGGGGAGGTGGGGGTGGGGGGTGGGCAGCTGTGGCTCATCCTGAGGACATAAAAGCTGGTGGTGGACATTCTGGGAGTATTCATCTACATGAGCTTTCCTGGATGCTGACTTCTTGCTTGGGTCATTAATGCCAAAACCTAGCCCCACCCAATAGCCTGTAGGCTTCAGTGCTGAGATGCCTCTGGGTGGGAACACCAGCAAACTTCCTGAGCTCATAGCCAATGCTAAACACCCCTGGACATGGCCCTGTCCACCACAGGGCCAGGACTCAGTTTCACCCATCACTGGGCAGGCACCAACCCCTCCTGCCAGGAAACCTGCACAAGCTTCTAGTCCAGCTTTATCCACCAGGGGCCAGACACCAAAAGTAAGAAAACAACAATCCCACAGCCTGTGGAAGGAGTCGCAAACATGGGCCAGACTCTACCCTGGGACCAGCTGGACCTGGGCCCTTGGGTGGTGAGAGGGGAGTGCCCTGCCGGGATGCATAGGATGGCTCATATAGAGGGCCGCTTCTCCAAGGTCAAGAAACATAACTAACCTACATAAAAATACAAATAGAAATTTAAAAAAAACGAGGCAGCAGAGGAATATGTTCCAGGCAAAGGCACAAGATAAAAGCCCAGAAGAAGAAAAAGGTAATGAAAAGATAGGCAATCTAAGAGAGAGTTCAGAGTAATGATCGTGAAGATGATCAGAGAACTTGGGAGGAGAACAGATGCACAGAGCCAAGTTTTTAGCAAAGAGTGAGAAAATATAAAGAACCACCAAACAGACTGAAGAATACTATTACTGGAATGAATAATACACTAGAAGTAACCAAGAATAGACTAAATGAGGCAGAAGAATGGATCAGTGAGCTAGAAGGCGGAGTAGTATAAATCACTACCACAGAACAGAAAACAGAAAAAAAGAATGAAAAGAAACAAGGACAGTTTAAGAGAACTCTGAGACAACATGAAGAGCACTAATATTCGCATTATAGGGGTCCCAGAAAGAGAAGGAAGGACCTGAAAAAGTATCTAAAGAGATAATAGCTGAAAACTTCCCTAACTTGGGAAAGGAAACAGTCATCCAAGTCCACATTAACAAACTGAAGAATAAAAACCATACAATCATCTCGCTAGATGCGGAAAAATTTCTGACAAAATTCAACATCCATTTACGGTTAAAAACAAACAAAAAACACCTCTTCAGAAAGCAGGCCTAGAGGGAGCATACCTCAACATACTAAAGGTCATGTATGACAAACCCACAGCTAACATCATACTCAACGGTGAAAACCTGAAAGCATTTCCTCTAAGATCAGGAACAAGACAATGATGCCCTCTCTTGCCATTTTTATCCAGCATAGTTTCAGAAGTCCTAGCCACAGCAGTCAGAGAAGAAGAAAGGAAAGGATCCAAATTGGAAAAGAAGAAGTAAAACTGTCCGTATTTGCAGATGACATGATACTACATAGAAAATCCTGAGACAAGATACCACCAGAAAACTACTAGAGCTCATCAATGAATTCAGTAAAGTTGCAGGATACAATATTAATACACAGAAGTCTGTTTCAGTCTGTTTCATTTCTATACACTAACAATAAAATATCAGAAAGAGAAATTAAGAAAGCAATCCCATTTACCATTGCATCAAAAAGAATAAAGTAACCTAGGAGTAAACCTACCTAAGGAGGCAAAGGACCTGGCTCTGGAAACTGTAAGATACTGACGAAAGAAACTGAAGGTGACATAAACAGATGGAAAGATATACCATTTTCTCAGAGTGGAAGAATCAATACTGTTAAAATGGACATACTACCCAAGGCAATCTACAGATTCAATGCAATCCCAATCAAATAATCAATGGCCTTTTTCACAGAACTGGAACGAAAAAAATTAAAATTTGTATGGAAATACAAAAGATCTCAATTAGACAAAACAATCTTGAGAAAGAAGAATGGAGCTAGAGGAATCACACTCCCTGACTTCAGACTATACTGTAGCTATGTACTAATCAAAACAATGTGGTGCTGGCATAAAAACAGACAGGTCACCAGAACAGGACAGAAAGTCCAGAAGTAAACCCACGCACTTACAGTCAACTAATCTACCACAAAGGAGGCAAGAATATACAACGGAGAAAAGACAGTCTCTTCAATAAGCAGTGCTGGAAAGACTGGACAGCTACATGTAAAAGAACAAAATTAGAACATTTTCTAACACCAAATACAAAACAAGCTCAAAATGCATTAAAGGCCTAAATGTAAGACTAGATACTATAAAACTCCTAAAGGAAAACATAGACAGAACACTCTTAGACATAAATCATAGCAATATTTTTTATGTATCAGCTCCTAAAGTAATGGAAATAAAAACAAAAATAAACAAATGGGACCTAATTAAACTCAAAAGCTTTTGTCCAGCAAAGGAAACAATAAACAAATTTAAGCAACCACCTACAGAATGGGAGAAAATATTTGCTAATGATGCAACTAACAAGAGACTAGTTTCCAAAATATACAAATAGCCCATACAGCTTAACAGCAAAAAGAACAAGCAACCCAACCAAAAAATGGGCAGAAGACCTAAACAAACATTTCTCTAATGAAGACATACAAACGGCCAATACACACATGAAAAATGCTCAATATTGCTAATTATCAGAGAAAGGCAAATCAAAACTACAATGAAGTGTCACCTCTCACTGGTTACAACAGTCATTATGAAGAAGCACACTACAAATAATAAATGCAAAGAGCGTTGTGGAGAGAAAGGAACCCTCTGACACTGTTAATGAGAATGTAACTTGGTGCAGCCACTACAGAGAAAAGTATGGAGGTTCCTTAAAAAACTAAAAATATACTTACCATGTGATCCAGCAATTCCACTCCTGGGCATTTATCAGTAGAAAATTCTAGTTTGACAAGACACATGCACCCCAGTGTTCTCAGCACTTTTACACTTTTACAATAGCCAAGACGTAAGCATCCTAAACGTCCATTAACAGATGAACGGATAAAGAAAACTGTGGTCCTGCCATAAAAAAAGAATGAAATAATGCCACTTGCAGCAACATGAATGGCCCTGGACATCATCATACTAAGTGAATACAGCGAAAGACAAATATATGATATCACTTATATGTGGAATCTAAAAACATGACACATATGAGCTTATTTATAAAACAGAGACTCACAGACAGAAAATTTATGGTTACCAGAGGGTAAAGAGGGGAGGAGGGACAAATTGGGATACATTAGGAGTTTGGGATTAGCTGATACAAACTACTATGGACAGAGTAGATAAACAGCAAGGTCCTACTGTATAGCACAGGGACCTATATTCAATAACTTGTAGTAGCCTGTAATGAAAAAGAATATGAAAAAGAATATATATATATATATATCACTATGCTGTACACCAGAAATTAATACAACACTGTAAATGGACTATACTTCAATTGAAAAAGAGACAGACCCATATTAAAAAAAAAAAAAAGTGTGCTTAATGGCAACAGGCACATGAGAAAATGCTCAATATCACTATCACCGAAGTGCAAATCAAAACTACAATGAAGTACCACCTTATACCATTCAGAATGGCCATCATTGAAAAGTCCATGAATAATAAATGCTAGAGAAGTTGTGGAGAAAAGGGAACCCTCCTACACTGTTGGTGGGAATGTAGTTTGGGGCAGCCATTATGGAATACAGTGTGGAGGCTCCTCAAAAAACTAAAAATTGACTTACCATGTGACCCAGCAATCCCACTTCTGGGCATATATCTGGAGGGAACTCTAATTCAAAAAGATAAATGCACCCCAATGTTCATAGCAGCACTGTATACAACAGCCAAGACATGGAAACAACCGAAAAGTCCATCGACAGACGACTGGATAAAGATGTGGTATATATATACGATGGAATATTATCCAGCCATAAAAAGAATAAAACAATGCCATTTGCAGCAGCATGGATGGATCTAGAGATTGTCATTCTAAGTGAACTAAGCCAGAAAGAGAAAGAAAAATACCATATGATATCATTCATATGTGGAATCTAAAAGAAAAAAGAAAAAAAGGACACTATGAACTCATCTACAAAACAGAAACAGACTCCCAGACATTAGTAAATAATCTTATGGTTATCGGAGAAAAGGGGTAGGAAGGGATAAATTTGGGAGTTTGAGATTTACGAATGTTGGCCACTATATAGAAAAATAATTTTTTTAAGTTTCTGCTGTATAGCACAAGGAACTAGTTTCAATATCTTGTAATAATCTTTAATGAAAACGAACATATGTTATGTATATGTGTTACGGAAATGACAGGCCAGCCAAGAAACAAGCACCACTTGGAGGGTTGGAGTACTCAGATTTATTATGCTGGCGGGCTCAGAGGGGCTTCTGCTCCGAAGCTCTGAGCACCTCTAAGCTGTGTGCGTGAGGCTTTATAGGGTTAATTACAAGCTTGGGGTTTTCAGCCAATAGGCATGGAACAGCTTTAGCAGCATCATTATCACAAAAGCAGAGGCAGGGAGGCAGCAAACCACCATTTCAAGGCCAGATATGTCTCTCTGAAAATCCAGCTGGCTAGCAAAAAACATGAGCAGGGAATCAGCAAACCGACACTTAGTAACTTAGGTTTAAGAGTTAGCCCAGCAGAACTCAGATCAGTAATCCGACACTTGTTACACTTAAGATATACGAGTAGGCCCAGCCCGGCTTTTTCTTCACATGTGCATGACTAGGACATTGTGTTGTACACCAGAAATTGACACATTGTAAATGATGGTACTTCAATTAAAAAAAAAAAAAGTGTGATCGATTGCATGTGCCTTCCTTAACCAAAATCACATGTACACTGAACTTCCCCCCCTTACCTCTTTGGAGCAGATACTCAAGAGCTATCTGAAATGCTGTCCCCTGGGTTATAGTCCTCACTTTGCCCCAATAAAATTTAACTTACAACTTTCATGTTGTGCAATTTTATTTCAGTTGACATTTCTAAGAGTTCACCCAAAAGCTCTTTTCTCATTTGCATTTCATTAACTTAGAAGAATTTCATCATACCAAGTTAATTTTTTTCTTTCTGCTGACAAACTCTGCAACAGAAACATTAACTTAGTGACTGTCAGTAAACCTAGGTACAAAATATACATGTCTGCACTGATCATACCAATAAACTTAAGCCAGCTCTAACGTTAGATATCAATTCAACACTGAATACTTTCCAGATCACATGAACCCAAAATTTGTTCTGCCTAGCTTCCTTTATACTTAGAAGTATTTGGGGTTTGTTTGTTTTGTGAGTTACACATTTTTTAATTGACATATAGAAGTATTTAATGTGTAAGCACTTAAATTTACAAGTTAATTTTTCATGTAGAGACAGAACCAGAGATCTGTTTTTCTGCTTGAGTTTAAAAAAACCTCTTTTTTTCCTTGAGAGCCCAGGTAGATCATCTACATCTCAAAGGCACAGGAAGAGAAATGCAAGTTCCTCCTCTAAATACTTCTTACAAAATCCAACCATTTTGGCTATTTTCAGAGATTTTTTTTTTTCTAGTTCCCAAATATCCACTTCAGTTAAAAGAAATCATTTGCTCACCTTGACATGTTTCATTTTCAGCAAAACCAAGAAGAAAGAACAGGATTTGGACTCAGGTACCAAGACACTAACACACACACACACACCGCCAAGGTAAAAGCTGAAGCAACTGCAAGAGGCCCACTTTGATATAATAGCAGAGCCATTAGGGGCCATTGTTCAGATCGCAGGGAGTACTGAGCCCAGGTGGTGTTACAATAAAAAATACCATTTTCTTTCATTTGTGGGAGCATAGCTAAAGATCTCCCAGTTTTGCAAAATATACCCTTGGGGGACTATAAGATGTAACGGAGCTCCAATCATCCATACTCAATTATTCATAGCCTATGTTATCAAACATCAAGCAAAAACAATTCAGCATGGTCTCTCAGGGTCACAGTTCCCTAGCCCCCAAAAGAGGGATTCCCAACCAATGCCCCATCAGAGATAAAGCTGAATGAATGACCAAGACTAGAAATGGAAAAGCCCAACCAAATCTCTGCCACAGGTGAAGTTAACCCAATAGGGAACGATGCCCTGATGTCATCACACATGAGCCCCATTACTCACCAAAGATGTCTCAACCAGCCAATGCAAGTATTGATACACACACACAAACAACAAACATGGTCCCACAAATAAAAGATCAAACAAGGTGTAGGCTAAAAATTCCACTTCCATTCCCAGATGGAGGCTTCCAGAATGGCCCAGCTTCCAAAAGAGAATGGACCCAGAGTGACTCCCAGTTAGCCCAGAATGGCTCACTTCCCAGGTGGAGCGGGTAGAATTTTCCCATCCTGCGCAAGCTGAGTGGCTCACCCTCCGACAATATACACACAAACACATACAACAAATAAGCTACTGTCACAAAGACAATCAGAGGAGGTGTAGTCTAAAAATCCCACTTCCATTCCCAGAAGGAGGCCTCCAAACAGATGAGCCCAGCTCTTGAAAGATAACTGACCAGAGTGGCTCACAATGAGCCCAGAGCTAGCAGCTTATTTCCTGCAAAGGAAGGAGCCCAGATGGAGTGAAGAGAATTTCCAGCTTGCAAGAGCTGGAGCAACTCACCCTCAAGCGACACCGAAAGCGGAAAGTAGCTCCAAACATTTCTAGGCTCCAAAGAGCCTTGCACTGTGAGGGGGCCAGCGCCTGTTGGGGAGAGCCCCTCCCAGTTCCCTGGAGCCAGACAAGCTCCAGCAGCTCCTGGGGACCCAGGGAAGGGGCTGTCTCTGGCTGGGGTGGACCTGCCACGGGAACAGACTCCTAGGCTGGCTTTGCAAAAATTGTTACTGAATTTGTGTGCCCAACATAGAGTGAAGCCAAAAATACTGAAACATGGGAGCTTGGAGCAAAGAGGCTTGCTGCTGGGCTGAGCAAGGAGAATGAGTGGCTCACGCCCAAAACCCCTGAACTCCCTGGAGGGTTTCAGCTGAGCATCTTTAAAGATCAGCTAAGGGAGGAGCGATGCAGGGTGTGTGATCAGCTGTGCACAATTCTCCAACTGGTTGATGGTGAGCAATCCTTAGGCACCAAAAGGTCTGGGGCCTACGTGCTCATGATTATCAAGTAGTTAATTTCTTCCATTTGGTGGTGGTTTTTAGCATCTGAAAAACTCAGGAAATATGAGATACTATTATCTGGGTACTTGAGAGAGGAGGTACAGCAGAGGATATGCGGGTGGGGTCTATCAGGTAAGGCCCTATAGGGTCCTGCTCACTTACAATTCCCCCCTTTTCAAAACCAAAATGAAATTTTTGGTTTCCCAATGCATATAAGTTATGTTTCCACTATATTGAAGTATACAGTAGCATTATGTCTAAAAAAACCAAAGTTTATACCTTAATTTAAAAATACTTCATTGCTTTAAAATGCTAACCATAATCTGAGTCTTCAGCAAGGTGCACTTTTTTTTTTTTGCTGGTGGAGGGGCTTGCCACCATGTTGATGGCTACTGACTGATCATGATGGTGGTTGCTGAACGTTGGGGTAGCTGTGGCAATTTCTTAAAATAAGACAACAATGAAATTTGCCTGATCAATTGACTTCCTTTCATGAACAATTTCTCTGTAGCATGCAACGCTGGTTGATAGCATTTTATGCACGGTAGAACATCTTTCAAAATTGGAGTCAATCTTGTCAAACCCTTTTGCTGCTTTATCAACTAAGTGTATTGAATATTCTAAATCCTTTTTTGTCATCTCAGCAATCTTCACAGCATCTTCACCAGGAGTAGATTCTTTACTCGTTTCATCCTTTAGAAGCAACTCCTCATCCATTCAAGTTTTATCATGAGGTTGCAGCAATTCAGTCACATCTTCAGGCTCCTCTTCTAATTCTAGTTCTCTTGCTATTTCCACCACTTCCTCCACTGAAGTCTTAAAACCCTCAAAGTCATCTGTGAGGATTGGAATCAACTTCTTCCAATCAAAATCCTGTTAATGTAGATATTTTTGACCTCTTCCCATGCATCACAAATTTCCTTACTGGCATCTAGAATGGTGAATCCTTTCCAGGAGGTTTTCAATTGTCTTTGCCCAGATAGATCAGAGGAATCACTATCTACTGCAGGTAAAGCCTTCCAAAATGTATTTCTTAAATAATAAGACTTGAGAGTCAAAATTACTCCTTGATTCATGGACTACACAATGGATGTTGTGTTAGCAGGTGTATTGCAAGCGCTCAAGGCCTGGCAGGTTCACTCGGGGTTTGGGCAGACCGAAGAACACTCTCGGAGCCATAGGTATCTCTGACATGCCTTTATTTCAGAGGAGTACACAGGCTTCAGTGGTGGCAGTGGCGCAGTGAAAAATCCCGTCTGCCTTATACATCAAAGCAAACAAAGCTGGCATCTAGCCAACTATTACCTAGGAGCTAACCAGGGTGCCTGCGGAGTGCAAATCATGCTTATATAACACTACATGGGTACTGTGCACGCGGGATAATACATCTAAGTCACTGGGCACCAGATGTCCGGCAAGAGAGCCTAAGTGACTCCATTTTCCCTACAGCAGGCAAGAACACAACATAAATCTCCTTATACATCTCCATCAGTGCTCTTGGGTGACCAGGTATATTGTCACTGAGCAGTAGTATCTCGAAAGGAATCTTTTTTCTGAAGAGATCTCAACAGTGGGCTTAAAATACTCAGTAAACCATGTGATAAACATATGTGGGGAAAAAAAAGAACATAAATACAAAACAGAAACAGACTCAGACATAGAATACAAACTTGTGGTTGCCAAGGGGGAGGGGAGTGGGAAGGGATAGACTGGGAGTTCAAAATTTGTAGATACTGACAGGCATATGTAGAATAGATAAACAAGATTATAGTGTATAGCACAGGGAAATATATACAAGATCTTGTGGTAGCTCACAGAGAAAAAAAATGTGACAGTCTATGTATGTTCATGTATAACTGAAAAACTGTGCTCTACACTGGAATTTGACACAACATTGTAAAATGACTATAACTCAATTAAAAATGTTTTAAAAAATAAATAAACATATGTGCTGTCATCCAAACTTTGTCATTCCATCTATAGAGCACAGAGGAGTTTTAGTATAATTTTTAAGGCTCCTGGGTCTTTCAGAATGGTAAATGAGCATTGGCTTCAACTTCAAGTCACCAGCTGCATTAGTTCCCAGCAAGAGTCAGCCTGTCCTTTGCAACTTTGAAGCCAGGCATTAACTTCTCTCTAGCTAGGAAAATCTTAGATGGCATCTTCTTCCAATAGAAGGTTGTTTTGTCTACAATGAAGATCTGTTGTTTAGTCTAACCCCTTTCATTAATTATCTTAGCTAGATTCTGGGTGACTTGCCGCAGCTACCACATCAGCACTTGCTGCTTCACCTTGCACTTTGATGTTACAAAGATGGCTTCTTTCCTTAAACTTCATGAGCCAACCTCTGCTGGCTTCAAACATCTCTTCTGCAGCTTCCTCACCTCACAGCCCTCAAAGAGAGTTAGGGTCTTGCTCTGGGATCAGGCTTTGGCTTAAGGGAATGTTATGATTGGCTTGATCTTCCATCCAGACCATTGAAACTTTCCCCATATGGGCAATAAGGCTGTTTTATTTTCTTACCATTGTGTGTTTGCTGGAGTAGCACTTTTAATTTCCTTCAAGAACTTTTCCTTTGCATTCACTACTTGGCTATTTGCAAAAGGCTTGGCTTTCAGCCTATTATGGCTTTCAACATGCCTACCTCACTCAGCTCATCATTTCTAGCTTTTGATATAAAGTGAGAGGACATGCGACTCTTCCTTTCACTTGAACCTTGTACGGTTATGAGTTGGACTAATTTCAATACTGTTGTGTCTCAGGGAATAGGGAGGCCCAAGGAGAGGGAAAGAGACAAGGGAACAGCTGGTGGGTGGAGCCGTCAGAACACACACATCTATTAAGTTTGCCATCTTATATGGGCGTGGTTCGTGGCACCCCCAAAACAATTACAATAGTAACAGCAAAGACCACTGATCACAGACAACCATAACAAATATAATAATCATGAAAAAGTTTGCAAAAATTAGCAAAATGTGACACAGAGACACAAAGTGAGCAAATAGTACCAGAAGATGCTCCAAGTAGGGTTGTCACAAACTCAATTTTTAAAAAATGCAATAAAGTGCAGCACAATAACATGAGGTATGCCTGTATTACTAAATAAAATTCAAAGGCTTCTTAAGGATAGACATTGCAAATAATTCTCAAACAGAGGAACAAACACAAATACAGTTGACCCTTCAATGAGGCGGGTACAGCAGCCCACTCCATTGTCAAAAATCTGGGTATAATTTATACTTGGCCTTCCATTACTCTGTCCCTCCATATTCAAGGTTCCATACAACCTTCATTCATGTAGTACAGGAGTATTTACTATTGAAAAATACCTGCATATAAATGCGCCCATGCAGTTCAAATCCATGTCATTCAAGGGTCAGCTATATATACTCTTCACCTAAGTTTGTGACAGTGTCTTAAGCTATGGGAACACATCTAGACCTGGGGCAAACTTCAAGTAAGTTCAGCAAATCAGTATCTGTATTATTTCCTGTCTACATTTCATTTCTGATGTGCTTATTTGGCAACTGGAACTTTCTGAGGAGTAGGTATTTGCTAAAAGGACAAATCTACACCCAAGCTGTCTCTTAATTCACAAAATTTGAAGTTATCACTGAAGCAATTAGATTCACAATGAGCACATACATAACTCTCCAAGCTACTCAAGATAAGGAAACTCACCTGTCTCACTTAGTCAAATTCTATGCAGTGGACACTCTGTATCCTTGGGTTCTGCACCCATGGGTTTAACCAACCGCAAATCAAAAATATTTGAAGAACAACGTTTTTTTCCAGAAAGTTTCAAAAAGCAAAACTTGAAATCTGGCATGGATCAGCAACCCTTTACATAGCATGTACGTTGTAATTGGTGCTATAATCAACCTAGAGGTGGCTTAAAGTTTATCAGAGATCCTGCATAGGTTACACGCAAATACTACGCCATTTGGGCATAAGGGACTTGATTTCAGTATACACCTGGAACAAATCCCCTAAGATTCTGAGGGACAACTGTAGTCATTTCTTAACATTTTCCTAGCCCCTAACTAACTCTACTAGCTTTCCCAGTTTCCATTACTGAAACTTCTAAAGCCAGATCTGTTTAAGGTAACATCAATTTTGAGTGTTACCAGAAGTTTAAGCGTAGAAAAATTATCCAGAAAATACAGGAGATAGGGCTGAGGCTGGTTATTTCTGAAATCCTAAATGAAATCCTTTTTTTTTAATTGAAGTATAGTTGATTTATAATGTTTCAGGTGGAGAGTAAAGTGATTCAGTTATATAAATATGTATATTCTTTTTCAAATTCTTTTCCATTATAGGTTATTACAAAATATTGAATACAGTTCCATGTGCTATAAGTAGGTCCTTGGTGTGTATCTACCTAATGAAATCTTAATATCAGAATTTACAGATTTATAATAGATTTACTGGTTTCCAGTCTTACCAATGCTACTCCTCTCTTATTTCAAAAAATAATTACAGAAAGAAATAATAAGGCATTTCTAAAAATACTGAAAGCTAAATGTCTAAGAGCAGAATAATAACTTTACATCTCATGTGGGCCCATGGCTAGATTTTAAAAATTATAATAAATAAAAATTATATTTAATAAATTTAAAATAATTTTGATATGCATAGTGTTGTACAATATTTATCTGGTTTCATATGGTTAAACAGGAAAATAACTAAATTATTTTACAAAATAATTTATTTCAGGTAATTTTGCAGCTTGCTTGAAAGATACTTTTCCTCCCAATTTTTATTTTGAAAAGTTAAATATCTAAAGAAAAGTTGTAAAAATAAAACAATGTATACCCTATATTTAGATTCCCTAATTGGTAATATTTTGCCATATTTGCTATCTCTTTTTCTCTGTTTTACATTTTCTGAGTCATTTGGTGATTAGTTGCAGACATGATGACTAATTCACCTCTAAATATGTTAGTATCTCCTAAGATCAAAGAACAATCTTCCCCTGTATCTGCAATTTAATTAACATAATGAGAAAAAGTAATGTCAATACTACTATCTCAGTTAATTTCAAGAAAGTTCCCCTAATTGTCCCAGTTCTGTTCTTTAGAGTTGTTTTTAAATCCCCTTTGCAATTAAAGATTCCCACGTTACATTTAATTGTCACATCTCTAGTCTCCTTTAATCTGATACCATTCCCAGCCTTTTGTGTTTCTTCACAACACTGACAGTTTTTGAGAGCTCAGGTCAGCTATTTTGCAGAATGTTCCTCAATCTGGATTTGTCTGTTTCCTTATGATTAGATTCAAGTCAGACATTTTTTTTTTTCTTTTTGGTGAAATCCTACATAGGTGAGGTTGTGTCCTTCTCAATGCGTCAAGAGGGTGCATGAGATCAGCCTGTCCCATTACTGGTGATGTTAAGCTTGGTCATTTGGTTAAGGTAGTACCCACAAGATCGCTCTAGTGTAAGGATACCTTTTCCTCTTCGTGATAATTTGCGACTGCGTAAACATCTTTATATAGAGTTACATGTTTTTATATATGTAAATCTTTTACCCAATAGTTTTCAAATCTATTCATTTTTGTGACATTTTAAATTAGAGAAAATTTAGTAAATTTGGAAGAACTTGCTGCCAGGGATCTGTAGGGTATTGGGTGGGTATCTTAACTTTTCTTAATAAATATTTGGGGAGGGGCAAATTGAATAGAACCTGCCTTTTCACCCTTATCAATAGTTCTACAAACCACGAGTTTTCTCTGCATTTGGACTATTAGTAAGTTTTAACAGAAAAAAAAAAAAACATAACTTTTAAAGATCTATTTCCTCCACCGCTGTATCACCCTTAGGCATAATTCACTGTGCATGTTTTCTGATTTTTAAATTTTCCTCATTACAACACACACAGTTGACTGGCTTGAGTTCATTGAGTGTCAGCTTGAGACAACATGTGTTGATTCTGGCTCACCCTAATGAATTCCATTTTGGTTTCAATTTTATTATGAGTTACTAGCTTTCAAACATAAATCAAGTTCTAATGCTGCAAGGTAACCATTATAGGTAATAACTTAACTCCTGTGCATCTAGAATGATACTAGCTCTGTACCATCCTTGGGAGAATTATGAGAAACTAGCCACTCCATTTTCTGTAGGAGTTCTGGTTGAGAAAGGCCGAGTATCTAGTAATGACACATTGCTTCACTTCTCCACCTACCTGAAACCACACTTTACTTCACACCCAGAGACTCTTCTCTTGCCAAAAAAAAGCAAATAAACCTTCTAAACCTAACCCACCATATACACATATTAACCTTACCAAGGTTTCAACTACTTTGTTTCTCCCACCAGGAAAGATTGACTTAACATTCACTTCCTTCCCTGTTTTCTATAACATACATCTTAGCTAGTGATACTTGTCTCTTTTTCTATCCCGACTTGTATATTCCACATGCCTTGAGCCCTAGACACACACCATGGGCCTTGGGCTGCTGGGAATCAAGGGCTGAAATTTCTAATTCAGCAATTTTCTAGATTTGAGGCCTTAGCAGATTCTTTGGTTTCTTTTGAGTCCAAGCTTCCTCATTTAAAAAATGAGAAAGGAAAAACCCAGAACTGTTTCACAGGGTTGCAGAATGTCCCTCAATTTGGATTCGTCTGATGCTATATGAATTGTATGTTATTCTGTTTTATATAACAATTATATTGCCTGAGTAGATGAATTTTAAACAGAGTATGACGTGCCTGGCACAATGTTGGGCACACAGTGCCGCAAAATGCTTCTATTTTACTATCATTCTCTGCTCATCATCCAGAAGATGCAGGTGAAAAAAAAAAACCGTCAGGGATGTAGGGAGATTTGATCTATTCAAAGTTCAAATGCCACTGACTATATACACTTGTGAAAAAGGAGTATACCTATTTTTTAAGTTAATAGTCTCAGAACTTATGTACTGAATTGATAAATGTCAATCTCCTGGATTAGCTCAAATCAAAGCAACAGGAAAAAGGAATAAATCAGTCAAATACAACAGATGGTGAGAAAAAGGAAACAATGGATAGCTGGGAGGTGGAGGGTGGGAAGGGAAATGAAGAAATTTTCTGTAATGATCGACATGTTCTAATTACATTTTGAAAGCTGAGTGTATGGGTTACAAGAGTGTATGCATTTGTGAAACTCCATCCAATTATTTGTACATTTGACTACCTGGAAGTTTTGCCTTAAAAGAACTGTAAACATGCTGACCCCTAATGTGAGCCAAAATATTCCTGAGGGTAAACTGAACCAAGGTCTGCATAGTAAAAATAAGATGGCTTGATGGAAGAACAGATGTATGGATGTCATTCAGCAAGTAAAACAAACTGTTGACAACTGTAGAATACAGGTGTTGAATATATAGGTGTTCACTGTATATAAATCTTTCCACTTTTCTGTATGTTCGAAATTTTTCATAATAAAAACATTGGATCAAAAACCAAACAAATACAATGTGAGAGGGCCACGAAAGCGTTTGGAAAGCAGGATTCCAGAGCAGGCATTTCCTGGCGGCTCCAAAAAACCTCAGTGCCTCCCACCACCCCCTCCCACACACAAGTAAACCAAGCCCCAGGCAGCCTGGCTGGCCTCCGAGCCCTGGCGCTGCGGATCTACCGCATCTCCGCTCGCCCGGGTCGCCTCCTGCTCGCCCGGTCTCAGTCCTTCCTCAGCACACACTCCATCACCTGGTTCCCAGAACTCAGATTGCGCAGTGGTCAAGTCATCATCGACCAGGGCTCACAGTTACAGCGGCAGAGGCCTCCCGAACTTCCCTCATTTCTAGCCTAACCAGCTGCCTCGTATCTCCCCGCCCCGGGTTCCCTGGCCCCACTCCGCCGGACACACGTTTTCATAATCCTCTCAGGCTCCGGGCCAGCGGCACCGCTAGCAATGGGGCCCAATCATATAAGGAAAATACTGTGGCTTCATCCAGGGGCTGCATCGGGAACCCCAGAGGCATCCCTGCTCTAGGACACTCACCAAAGACCTCGCAGGCCAACCTTCCCCCCCCCACCCCCACCCCCGGCCACCCCACCGGGCCTGGTACCCTCGCAGACCAAGCCGCCTAGGCCTCTGCCCCTGGTCTGCGCAGCCGACTGCGAGAGCGGCTCAGCCAATCTCCTTGCGCCGTCTTCCTCGCTCCGCCCACTAGACTTCCGGCCCCGCCCCGCCGCGCCGGGCTGCTCCCTACGCCGCTCAAACCCGTTCCACCCATTCGGCCACCTACTCAAACGTTTCAGAAAGTCTGGTAGCCGGGATGAAGGAGAACATTAATTAACCCGTGTGGAGCGGGGCGGATAGGATAGAGTCAACTCACTCAGCTGGGAAACAGAGAGATAAAGTCTTTAAAAAGCAAAGATGTGAGGGAAAAGTTGGCTCAGAAGGAATGTTCACTTGTGCAAGGCCGGTCTCGCCCGGAGGTTTTGGTACCGCCCTTGGTTCCCCCGGATGGCGCGGAGAGGGATGCGTGGTGGCCAAAGGGAACCGGCGCGAGCCCACCCGGAGTAGGTGAAAGGGAGGGGGCGTGCCCGCGCTGGCGCCGCCCCGCGCTCTTAAAGCCGGGCTTGGGACGGGCGGCATGTTGAGTCGCCGAGGAGGATCCCCGCGCTGCCCTTCGCGCTGCCACCCGCGCCGCCGCCATGTCCTTGCTCCGAGGTGAGCGCCGTGCCCCCGCCTCTCTCGCCCCTTGTGGGAGTCAGGGGGTCTCCTCTGCAGTAAAGGGGACTTGACAAAAACCTGACCCGAAAGTATTGTTTGGGTTCAAGGGAAAACACGGCGCTGGCGACAGTGATTTCGCTGCAGCTTCCTATTGAGAGCTGAGACTAGGTTTGCTTGCTTCTGACCTTGAGGGTCACTCCCCCTCTTCGCGCTGTAGTGACCCCCCCGGTTCGAATTCGGCTTAGGGGAAGACTGGGGCGGCGCCATAAGCACTAGGCGGCCTAGGGCGGAGGGGTGCTCACAGAGGAGCCCGGGCCCTCAGACTTGGTCACGGGGTGAGCAGGGCTTGGGGGGAAGAGTGGATGTTCTCTTGGGGTCGCCAGGGAATTTGTGCCCGAGGGACCCGCCCCTCCCCGAAATCCCTGGTGGCGTTCTATTGGAGAACTGCCTTAATCCCTCTCCCTTTCTCTCCTTCGAGTGACTCCAGAAAAGTGGTCACTGCGTACATAAATACGGTTATTAACTTTTTAAAAAACTATGTAAACTGCCTTTTCATAACAAATGGTCACAGCCAATGGAATTTTACTTTTAAGGATGTGAAGTAAACTCTCACATCCTTAAAGCTTAAGAAAGCTCATAAAAAATGTGTCCTTTGAAGAACCTTCAGATGGAACACTGTATCAAAGGCCCTGGGGCAGGAAAACACTTCGCAGGATCTAAGAACCAACATTCTGGTGGTCCCGGGCACTGTGGGCTCTGTGGGCTCTGTGAAGGAGGTGGGGTTTTATTCTAAATTCAGAAGAAAGCATTCTCCTACCTTGAAGTAGAATGACAGGATCTGGTTTTCAGTCCGCCTCGATTTCCACAGGGCTGTCAGGCTTCCTGCATAGCAAGGAGGAGAATTTAAGACCATTTAAGGATCTCTGGGAAAGGCTCAGGCAACATCATATCATGGTTTTGACTCGAGTTGGGGGCAGTGGAGTTGGGGAAAGGGGGGAAAGGATGATTTGAGAATGAATTTGACAGAACTTGGGGATAGGTTGCATGTGGTAGGTCAATGAGAAGAAAATGTCAAGAATATCTTCAGGAATAAAATAATGCCATTTGCATGGATGGACCTGGAGATCATCATTCTAAGTGAGGCCAGAAAGAGAAAGAAAAATGCCATATATCACTCATACATGAAATCTAAAAACAAACCAAAAAAAAGACAAGACAAATGAACTTATTTGCAAAACAGAAACAGACTCACAGACATGGGAAAAAAACTTATGGTTACCAGGAGGGAAGGGAGTCGGAAGGGATAAATTGGAAGTTTGAGATTTGCAGATACTAACTACTATATATAAAATAGATATACAACAAGTTTCTTCTATATAGCACTGGGAACTATATTCAATACCTTGTAGTAACCTATAATGAAAAAGAAGACGAAAACAAATATATTTATGTTTACGTATGACTGAAACAGTATGCTGTACACCAGAAATTGACAACACTGTAAACTAACTATACTTCAATAAAAAAAAAAAAAGACGACGACTTCAGGTTTCTGGTTTGAGGAATTGTGTTCCTGGTGGTACTACTTATAGAGTGAGGAAGACTGGGGAAAGAACCAGTTTGGAAAAGAAGATTGAGGTGCTCAAAGTGGAGATGTCAGGTAGGCAGTTGGTTAGGGGAGTCAGGAGCTCAGAAGAGCCAAAGTGACATGTGAACAGTTCAAGTGAAAAACAGATACTCTGAGACTGTACTATATCCAGTTTCCTACAATTGGATTTGTCACTGCTCTTTCCAACTCTAATAAAGCAGCATATTAATTTTTTAGATGCATTATTCAGAAAACCCAAATCATTTAAAAGCTGCTTTGTAATGAGCTATCTTCTTGAAAAAGATACAATATTTTTTATTGCTTTCTCTGTTTAGTATTTTATCAGTGGTTCTTACCACTTTCTTTTGATACAGACCGCTTAGAAAATTTGATGAAAACTGAATCCAGTAAGGGAAAAGAAAGTACATCAACACCTGCACAAAATTTATAAATTTGGGAGACCTTTTACTATGGTGTTAGAGCTAGTGACTTATCCATTTCCCTGTTTTATAGATGAGGACAGTCACGTCCAGAAAGATAAAATGGCTTGTCTATAATGGTAGTTAGTCTTGATTGTTACTGTTAGCTAGAATACGTTGCAGATACACACCTCTCTCATGTAGCATACCAGGTGCTTGCAGGACTCCTGGGTAAGATTGTAGGGAAAAGGACACATTTAATTGGGAGCATAATTGACTCTGGTGAAGATTGTCATTAATTTATCATATTTCTGACTTCAAGAAGAACCAATCCCCCAGTGTCTTATTAGCACCCATCCCAGTGCTTGGTAGGAGGGTTCCAACCAACAAGTGTTAGTTCTCTTCACTGCTCCTTAGCTTTGCTGGGAACATTTGTGTATCTGTGTATCCTTTCAAGTCAGGTAAGGGGAGAGGGTGCTGCCAAATTAATCCTGAAAGGGAAGTAGATACAAAAGTAGCAGTTTTCCTTACTTTGCCTTGGTTGCTGTCTGCAACTGCTCTAGTTCAAGTGAGTAAATACTTAACCTAAAAATGTGCCAGAAGGGAAAGCAGAATTCGTTTCTCTTCCAGTATTATTTTTCCTCTGTGGTCACATGTCACCTTGCCTGGCCCTTGCATTTCTGCAACACTGTGCTCTGGATTTGTCTTTTCACTCTGTTTCAGTTTTTAGACATCTAGCTTCTGAATTTTCAGAGCTTTTTAAAAGACGCATCATTTCAGTTTGGTGTTAACGACTGTTGAGTTTTAAACCTTTTACCATACATATAAAATTTACATCAGATCGAATAATTATTGCCATGTTTGAAATGCCACTTTATGAAATTACAAGAAAAAATCCTTTAAATTGTCTGGACTTCGTAACTGCACGTCCCAGGTTATTTTTAAAAATACACTTAATAGCATTTCCCCCATTTAAAATAATTGCATTCACTCAGTGTTAGCCTCGCTCATCCTGAGCTTTCACAGTCTGGGAGCACTGGGCAAGCAGACATGCTGTGAGAGGGACCTTATTGGTTTTGCTTTCATTTTCACACACACACTTTTGTAGTTCTCTCACGTTTCACTGTTAGCACTTTCCACACAAAAATGCTTACTTAGACTGTGAAGTACCAGGAAGAAACTCATGAAAGGAAATTTCTGGAGAAGCAAATGAAATCAGCCTTCATTGTTTCTGAGAAGTTGGTGTTCATTCGAATCATTTCCACTTATGCCATGTGTCCTTTTTTTTCTAGCTTTTGAGATTTTCATTTTATCTTTAGTTTTGAGAAGTTTGATAGTGATGTGCCAAGGTGAGTGAGAGTGTGTGTATATTTTGCATTTATTCTGTTTTGGGTTTACAGAGCTCAAATCTGTAAATCTGTGTTTTAGGTTTATAGAAAATTGAACAGAAAGAACATTTCATATACTTCCTTACCTCACCTCATTTTCTCATTATTAATACCTTGCATTATGTGGTACATTTGTTAACAATTGATGAGCCAGTACTGATATGTTATTTTTAACTAAAGTCCGTAGCTTTACATTACAGTTCACGCTTTGTGTTGATAGGTTTTGACAATGAATAACATGGACCTACCACTGTAGTATTGCAAAGCGTAGTTTCACTGCCTGAAATTCCCCTGTGCTCTGCCTATTCGTTTCTCCTTCCCCACCACCCCAACCCCTGGCAACCACTGATCTTTTTACTGCCTCCATTATTTTGCCTTTTCTAGATGTCATACAGTTAGAATCATACAGTGTGTAGCCTTTTCAGATTGGCTTCTTTCACTGGGAACATGCATTTAAGTTTTCTTCATGTCTCTTCATGACCTGATAGCTCATTTCTTTTTAGTGCTGAATAATACTCCATTGTGTGGATGTACCACAGTTCATCCATTCACCTAGTGAAGGACATATTGGCTGCTTCCAGGTTTTGGCCATTAAGAATAAAGCTGCTATACACATTTGTGTGCAGGTTTTTGTGTGGACATAAGTTTTCAACTCATTTGGGGAAATACAGAGGAGGGTGGTTACTGGATCACATGGGTAGAATATGTTTAGTTTTGGAAGAAACTGCCACACTCTTCCAAAGTGCCTATACCATTTTGCATTCCCAGAAGCAGGGGATGAGTTTCTGTTGCTCCACATCCACCAGCATTTGGTGTTACCAGTGTTTGGGCTTTAGCCATTCTAATAGGTGTGAGGTGGCATTTCATTGTTTTAATTTGCAGTTACATAATGACATATGATGTCAAGCATCTTTTCATTTGCAATTTGTGTATCATTTTTGGTGAGATGTCTGTTCAGATTTTTTATTCATTTTTTAACTCAGTTGTTTGTTTTCTTATTGAGTTTAAAAAGTTCTTTGTATTTTAGTATTTCACAAATATTTTTTCCCAGCCTGTGGTTTGTCTTTTTGTTCTTTTAATAGTGTCTTTTGAAGAGAAGTTTTCAGTTTTAATAAGGCCTCAATTTTTCTTTCATGTTGTGCTTTTGGTGTTGTATCTAAAAAGTTACCACCAAGCCAGAGGTCACCTAGATTTTCTCCTTTGGTATGTTCTAGTTTTATAGTTTTGCATTTTATATTTAAGTCTATGATCCAATTTGAGCTAATTTTTATGAAAGGTATAAGGTCTGTCCAGTTTTTTGCAGTTTTTTTTGTTATTTTTGCATGTAGTGATCCAGTTGTCCCAGCACCATTTGTTGAAAAGATTGTCCTTTCTGCACTAAACTGTCTTTGTTCCTTTATCAGACTTTGAGGTTCTACCCATGTTTTTTGTTTTGTTTTCCCCATGTTTTCTCTCTGTTCTTTAGATTGGGTAATGTCTGTTAATCTATGTCAAAGTCACTGAATCTTACACCTTTCATTTCCATTCTGCTATCATATGCATTTAGCGTATATTTCACTTCAGATATTTTTCAGTTTTAGAACTTCCCTTTTTTTTAAGCTTCTATTTCTTGGTGGTGATGTCTGATCCTTTATTATGAGCATATTTTTCTATATATCCTTGAGCATAGTTATGACTCATAGCTGCTTTGAAATCCTTGTCTGCCAGTTCTAACATCTGGGTCACTTGGGGTTCGTATCTATTGCCTTTCATCTTAAGAATGAGTCACACAGGCATACCTCATGTTTTGGTGCTTCGCAGACAGTTTTTTACAAATTGAAGGTTTGTGGCAACCCTGCAGTTGAGCACATTTATTGGTGTCATTTTTTCAAAAGCATTTGCTCACTTTGCGACTCTGGATTACATTTTGATAATTCTCACAGTGTTTTAAACCGTCTATCAGCAAAAAAAATTATGATTCACTGAAGGCTCAGGTGATAGTATTTTTTAACCATAAAGTATTTTTAAATTAAAGTATGTTCATTTTTTAGACATAATATTATTGCACACTCAGTAGACCACAGTATAAACATAACTTTTATATGCATTGGGAAACCAGAAAATTTGTATGACTTATTTTATTGCAGTGGTCTGCAACCAAACCCACAATATTTCTGAGATATGCCTATATTTTTTGCTTCTTCATATGTGGATAGTGCAGGTGAAGCATCATAGAGACTGGATTCTGGTACTTTCCACAAAGTATTAACTTATTGATTGTTAACTATTTTTGCAGGCAGTTAATTTGGCTGAAATCAAACTGCAAACTGTCTCCCCTATAGAGGGCAGCAGCTCATACTTAAGTTTAATTCCGTTCCCTTTAGCTGAGGTGCTTGTAGTTGACCCCAAAGGTGCATGATTAAGGGTTCAGCCAGATGTTTGGGCTCCACACCGTGGTGCTTTTTCTTGCAGATTCTCTGTCACTTTCCAGTGGCTGTGGTTGCCTTGAACTCAGTTCCCTGATTCTTCAAGCCAGCAAGATTGTGAGTTTCTGAAATCTAGCCATTCTATTCAGTGTGGGCTGTTGGCCTTCAAGTTAGAGGCTGTAAATAACTTGGACACTCACCCTGTGCTATTTCCTTTCCCATATCTCCTCTATATCTCCCTGCTTCTGTTCATTCTCTGAGGCCTTGAGGAGGTCATTCTTACATGTTGCCATTGGTCAAATAGGAGCATAGTAAGCTATGACCAGAAGCAGGACTGTAACAAAATTAGAAAGAAGGCATGCAAAGGGGAAAGAAAAAATGAAATAAACACCAATATAAAAATAGACAGAGACTATTAAGCAAGGAGGATTAGAGGACATTTGCAAAGATTCGGGAAGGCAGAGTAGCAGAGTGACCCATCTATTGGAGGAAAACATTTGCAACCCACTGAACTAATGTTTATGGCCTTTTGTATGTATCTGAATATTATAACTATAAAGAACTGATTGGATCTGTTTTAAATTACCGTTGTATGTGTTGCTCCTAACATTTTTTAAGACTAAATTTCTCAAAGTAGGAATGAAAGAAACTGAATTTTTTTTTTTTTTTTTAGGGTAGGTTTAATTTGTTCCATAGAGATCACTAACATAAACAGGAGAATTGTACTTAGATACAAATAGTAGTATAATGTTTGATGGTCTCAATTATAGGTTAATATCTGGGCACAAACCAATGTTAAAAGTCCCATAGTTTCTTGGCAATCTGTGGAAATGTGTGCTCGGATTCTCTTTGGGAGAATTAGTGTATGCAAAGCATTGAGCATCAAGTCCATCATACAGAAAGTACCCCCTATGTTAACTGTAACTTTTATCTTGCAGAGTTGTTGGGAAGATGAGATATTATATGAGAAGTGATGAAGTGTCTAGTACTTAGAAGGTGCCTACTACAGTAGTGATGAACTGCTGTAATCAGTGTTGCTTACCACCATGCAGGCTTTGCACTTTGTTAACTCTAGTGGGTGCCACTCATATCACAGTCATTGTAGGTTCATTACTGCACAAGGACACCAACTGAGCTAATAGTTACACTGCAAATTTATAGGCTTTGTTTGCATTAATAGGTGTAAAGAGAATTCCCCTGTATCCTTTGTGGTTAGGTCACGTGTAGGAAACTTTTATATTCTCACTGACACATTATAAGAGGATATTAGCAAACTAGAGTGTCTTCAGAGGAAAACAACCAGAATTAATGTTAAGTAGAGAACTGTTGAGAGAATGCTTGTTATATACTGGGGAAAGAGTTATTAGGTCTGGGGAATTTTACAGGTTAGCTGGCTCCAGATACTGGAGGGGCTGCCCATGATAAAGGTGATCTGTTTTGCCCATTTTAAGAGTAAAAGGTAACAGTACAAGATAATAGTTCAAGTTCAATGTCAAGTTTGACATTTGTCATTTGAGTCATCCAATGACTCCAGGAGCAATGGTGTATATAATTCAAATTCAAAGCAGCTATATTCTAGGAACTATATAATCTGACTTTTGGGACACATTAGGATTGAAGACTAGAACTGGTAGATGGAAGACTTGGTAAGCCGAGCCAGCTCAGTATGAGAAAAAAGTCATTAGTTTGCATTATCGGTTCATGTGCACACTGCTTCACACAATGGAGTATGCCTCCTTACTGGAAGTTTGCTAGCAGAGGTTAGAAAGGAACTCTTGTCAGGAATATTCTAGAGGAAGTTCTTACAGAGTGAGTGGTTGGCCTCGACCAGCCTTAAGGGACCTTCTAGTTGGGAGATTCTTTGATTCTATGACTAGGCAACATCCTCCAGCAAATAGAAGCATTTCAGTTTTAAACAAATATTTCTAGCATTGTAAACCATCAGAGGACAAGAATGTTGTCTAACCAAAATGGATTTACATCATGCCATGCAGTGCGGTTCCTGGGGCCAGCACGTCGGTGTTGATCAACATGACAGCTCTTCAAACTGCTTCTATGAGTGCTACCCATTCTGTGTATTATTATGTGACAAAGATTTTCTGGTATCTAATTGTACTTTACAATAAGATTCACAGTGAAATTATTTAAAACATGTTAGGAGCACTGACTAACCTGTACTTGCTTGTAAATCTCCTCATCGCAATAGGTGTGTTCATCGTTGCTGCTAAGCGGACACCCTTTGGAGCTTACGGAGGTCTTCTGAAAGACTTCACAGCTACTGACTTGGCTGAATTTGCTGCTAGGGCTGCCTTGTCTGCTGGCAAAGTCCCCCCTGAAACTGTTGACAGTGTCATTGTAGGCAATGTAATACAGGTTAGTACAGCACAAGGGAGGTATTCACACCTGTTGTTTTCTTTTATCCGTTTCTAAAAATAATTCCTTTGACATGTCATAATGGTGTACTAGTCAATGACAGTTAAAGGTATTTATAATGTGAGCAGTCCTCTGACTTCAGAAGCAATGGCATATATAATTCAAAAGAGCATGTATTTGGAAACTATATATATGACTGAGATATATCTGGGACTTGGAATATATTTTATTGCTTTTTAAGTAGCAGATTAAGTTTCTTGAGTTATTTGAAGTTAATTGATTCTCTCTGGTGCCACCTAAGGAGGGTAGCAAACCCAAGCCAATGCAACACCTCCCCCATAATTTGTAACACACAGCAATTATCGATGTTTGTTATAAGAAACAAGAAGCTCCTTTACCCTCTACCTTGCTATGTATGGTGTACAAAATAGATCATTCATTTGCAGGTAACAGAAAGCTGAATATTCATTATTTATTATATTCATACACACTTTGAGTGTGGCCAAGAGATGGGGTCTCTCTTATTCCTCCCAGCTCTCATTGGTGGGAAGGAGGCTTTGCCATTGAGAGTACTGGTGCCCTAATCACCATCCTCCTGGCTCGTAAGGTGGTTCCAGACTGGGTGAGGCAGGTGGGGAAGACCTGAAGCTACTGCCACTGCTCCATGGAGCACTCTCAGCTCTTAGAGCTGGAATAAGGCTTGGAAAGAGGTGCACACTTGTCCCCTGTGAGTGATGCTGTTTTGAACATCATGTACAAGTTTTTGTATGGACCTAGGTTTTTATTTCTCTTGGGTATGTACCTACGAGTGGAATTGCTAGGCTATATGGTACCTCTACATTTAATTGCTTCAGGAACAGTCAGACTGTTTTCCAAAGCTGCTGAAACTTTTTTTTTTTAACCTACAATATATGAGGATTCCAGTTTCTCCACATCCTTGTCAACACTTGTATTGTCTATCTTTTTATTACAGCCATCCTAGTGGTTGTGACGTAATGTCTCATTGTGGTTTTAATTTGCCTTTCCCTGCTGACTGATGATGTTGAACATCATTTCCTGTGCTCTTGCCATTTCTGTATCTTCCTTGGAGGAATGTCTAATTCATACCCTTTTCTCATTTTTTAATTGGGCTATTTATCTTTTTATTATTAAGTCATAAGAATTCTTTATATATTCTGATACAAGTCCCTTATCAGATATATGATTTGCAAATTTTTTTTCTGTTCTTCTTTATCTTTTCGTTTCTTAGTAGTGTCCTTTGGAGTGTGAAAATTTTAAATTTTGATGAAGCCCAATTTCAGTTGTTGTTGCTCATGCTTTTGCTGTCATTATCTAAGAATCCATTTCCGAATCTAAGGTCATGAAGATTTATCCCTGTATTTTCTTCTAAGTTTTATAGTTTTAGCTCTTACATTTATATCTTTGATTTATTTTGATTTAATTTTTGTATCTGTTTTGAGGTACAGGTCCCAACTTCATTCTCTTGCATGTGACTGGCTACACAGTTGTTCTAGCACCATTTGTTGAAAAGACTGTTCTTTTTCCCATTGAATGGTCTTGGCACTGTTAACTGAAAATCAGTTGACCACAGATGCATGGTTTTCTTTTTGGACTCCCAGTTCTATTCCATTGATCTGTATGTCTGTCCTTTTATGTCAGTTCCACACTGTCTTGATTATCATTGCTTCACAGTAAGTTTTGAAACCAAGAAATGTGAGTCCTCCTGGTTAGTTGTTCTTTTTCAGAATTGTTTTGGCTCTTCTGGGTCTCCTGCAATTCAATATGAATTTTCAAATCTGTTTTTCCATTTCTTTTTGTTTGTTTTTGTTTGTTTTTCCATTTCTGTAAAGAAGTCAGCTGAGATGGAGATCTTTAGATAAACCAAAGCTCACACTGCTAATGAATGACAGAGTCTAGATTCTAATTCAAATATCCTAAATCGTAGCCTAATATTTTTTCCATTACCTTGGATTACTGCTTGATTTTATAAAACACCTGTTTTACCAATCAGGTAAATTAGAGAGTATTCTAAGAGAAGAAAACTCTAGCAAAAGAGTATCTGTAGAGCAACAATCTTTCATGACATTAATTTATAAAGTAAGATTATTTCATCCCAATCAACAAATGAAACATTCAGTCAATGGACTAATTGTCGTTATACTGAGCTTCCATCTTCATTCAAAACCCCTAACCTATAGATGTGCTGAATGTGTTGAATTTTATTTTGAGAGAGTTCAAACCTAGTCAAAAGTTAAAATAGGACAATGAACACTCTTAAGTTACTTTGATGGACCAATTCTTTACATTTTGTCAAATGTGCTTTAGCTGTCTCTGCAATAAAAATGGTTGTTATTATTGTCCAAAAGAAAAAAAAAGTCATTGCATCCCTTCCTACTCAAAGTATGGTCCTTGGACCAGCAACACTGGCCTCCCAGGGCAGTGGTTAGTGATGCACAATCTCAGGCAGTACTAGACCTGCTGATTGAGAACCTACATTTTAACAAGAGGCCCCAGAGTGCATTTTAAAGTTTGGGAAGCAGTGGTCTAGTCCCACCTCTTATCCTCCTGACCATTATTCATCGCTCCCCTTCCTAGGTCAGCTGGTCTCAGCCATGGTTTCATGTTACTGTCACCTGGGTGCTACTAAAAGTAACTACTGATGCCTGTGGCCCACCTCCAGCCTTTCTGGTTTAATCGGTTTGGCTAGAAGCTTGAGCATCAGTATGTTAATAAAGCCTCTCCAGTTATTCCAGTGTGCAGCCAAGGCTGAGAACCACATCCTTGAATACCTCCTCTGTTAAAGAACATACTACTTTCAGATAACCTATTCCATTCTCAAACAGCTCTAATTGTTATAAGTTCCTGTTTTCTACAGAGGATTTAATAGAAGGATTTCTCATACTTAGTATGTTTAAAAACCAGTCGACCAAATTACAGGTTTTATTCCGATCATTAACACATTAGATAAACTATGTTGAACCTACATGCATTGTGTCTTACCTTAGAGCCATACAGTGTGTAATTTTTGAAAAATTGTGAACATTTTAATATATTTTGTCCTTCTCCTTAATTCCAAGATTTAAACAGGAAATTCTTTCTTCCCCCTTCTATTCCAGAGTTCTCCAGATGCTATATACTTGGCAAGACATGTTGGTTTGCGTGTGGGAATGGCCAAAGAGGTGCCAGCTCTCACTGTTAACAGGCTCTGTGGCTCTGGTTTTCAGTCCATTGTTAGTGGATGCCAGGTACGGACAATATTTTAATTCTCTGAACATATTAATAGTTACTAGGGGAAGTGCCTACTTCAATATAACACTGTAGGTTTTTATTCCATAGTACTTATTAGGAGAGGTCAGTATTTGGTTTTTCTTGAAAGAATATTCATAGAAAGAAAACAGTTCTTAAGAGCTAGTAATGGACTCTGAAGACATTATGCTAAATAGAATAAGCCTACCACAAAAGGACAAATACTGTATGATTCCACTTATATGAGGTCCCTAGAGTGGTCAGATCCATAGAGGCAGGAAGGAGAATAGGAGTTGCTGGGGCTCAGAGGGAGGAGAGAATGGAAAGTTAGTGTTTATTGGGTTTACGGGCTTTCAGTTTGGACGTTGAAAAGACTTCTGGAGATGGATGGCAGTTGGGTGTAACAGTGTGAATGTTCTTAATGACCTGTACACTTAAAATTGGTTAAAATGGTAAATTTTATATTGTGTGTATTTTATCACAGTTTTTTTTTTAAAGCTAGTCATGACTGTCATTTTTACTGAGGGCTTCCTACTTGTGGGACACTGCTAGATTTACATCCATGATCTATCTCACTTAATCTACACAACTGGACCGTGAGGCAAGAACTATTATTATTCCCATTTACAGGCAAGTAAACTGATTATTAAAGGCATTAAGGTTACTAAGTTGTAGAGGCAGAATTTGAACCCACGTGTGCAAGAGTTCCCAGAAAGGCAGTTTGAAACCCTGAAGGCTATAAGGTGAGAAAGGGAGAATTTAGGGGCTGATAAGAAACATATTTTATTACAAAGGAACTGAATGATACTGTTGGTAGAAGTATGATCTCTTCAGAGGATAGCTGGGCAAATACGTTTGTTCCCTTGAGCAGAGGGAAAAGGGATACAGTGAAATCCAGTTTGTCAAAGTCTTCATGTTATGACAAAGTAAAAGACAAGGCCTATTGTAATGAATAAATTACTTGCACATGAATTTATTTCTTTAATAATATATCTTAGGTATTGACTCTGATTTTCCTAGTGATCATTTTAAACATCAGGCTCAGTCGTTATTTGCTGTTTTTCTGAGAAATGCAAATAGTAGAAAAAGTTGGAAGAATGAAATAAGTTCCTTTTCCTGAGTTCCCTAGGTTAACCTAGTTATACATCTGTGGTCTCCTTCAGATTCATCCATTAATAGGGTAAATTTTACTTTTCCCTTTTTAAAGGACTTATTCTTTATTCTCAGCTGGCAATCTTCACATTTATGCCATACATTAGTATCTCTGCTAATTTTCAAGGTTTGTATTGAGTTAAGAATTACCATTCCTTGTCAAGATATAGGTAGGATTTGTTACTTCTGCACAAGTGACTGAAGTCTTTCTGTTCACCTTTTTCCCCCTTGTGTCTTGGCAATGGGATATCTTAGCATTTGCTTTGTGATTATTTTAAAAATATTTCCCTTTGAGACACTGTAATTTGAAAATTTTTATGGTAAATGAGGATAAGTTACTTATTAGATTTACTATTGGTTTACTGCTTAATACATACTTTTTAATACATACTTCTGTCACAGTAAAAGGGTTTTGTTGTTATTTATTTGTTTTTAAATAGGACATTTGTGTTAAAGATGCTGAAGTTGTCTTGTGTGGAGGAACCGAAAGCATGAGCCAGGCTCCCTTCTTTGTCAGAAATATTCGTTTTGGAACCAAGTTTGGATCAGATGTCAAGGTTGGAACCATAAACATATTTGTTTGTCTGTTTGTTTTGAGGGGAGAGGTTTTTTGTTTGTTTGTTTTTTAAATTTTTTCTAGTGGAGGTGCTGGGGATTGAACTCAGGACCCTGTGCATGCTAGGCACGCACTCTACCACTAAGCTATACCCTCTCCCTCTGGAACCATTAACATTAAAAAAAAATTATTTCTCATGCTATTATACTAATAATTTAAATAACACCATTTTAGGGGAGAGAAAAAATTTTAAACCACGAGATTAACAAAATAATGAGTGATTTGAAATTTGTAAACTATTTCATAGTTGTTAATTTTAACATTTTAACTCACATAAAATTAGACTTTTATCTCAGGACACCTCTGATAGTGGAATTAACACCTGGGAAGATGGAGGAGGAGAAGGAATGGATTAAAAAGATAGGTAAAGGTTATGCGGATGACGTGATACTATATATAGAAAGTTCTCCACACAAGAACTACTAGAACTGATAAAAGAATTCAGCAAGGTAGCAGGATACAAGATTAACATATACAAATCAGTTACATTTCTTTACACTTACAATGAATTAGCAGGAAAAGAAAGTTAAAGAAACAATCTCTTTTAAAATCACATCCAAAACAATAAAATACTTAGGAATAAATCTGACCAAGGAGGTGAAAGACTTATACATGGAGAACTACAAAACATTGATTAAGGAAATTAAAGATGACTTAAAGAAATGGAAAATATCCCATTCTCTTGGATTAGAAGAATCAATATTGTTAAAATGGCCATAACTGTCCAAGGCAATCTACAGATTTAATGGGATCCCTATCAAATTACCCATGACATTTTTCACAGAACTAGAACAAACAATCCTAAAATTTATATGGAATCACAGAAGACCCACAATTGCCAAAGCAATATTGAAGAAAAAGAACAAAGCTGGAGGAATAACCTTCCCAGACTTCAGATAATACTACACAGCTACAGTAATCAAAACAGTGTGTTATCAGCATAAAAACAGATATATAGATCAATGGAACAGAATACAGAGTCCAGAAATAAACCCACAGACCTAAGGTCAATTAGTCTTCGACAAAGGAGGCAAAAATATACAATGAAGAAAAGACAGTCTCTTCAGCAAGTGGTGTTGGGAAAACTGGATAGCAGCATGTAGAACACTCTCTAACTCCATACACAAAAATAAACTCAAAATGGCTTACAGACTTAAATATAAGACAAAACATGATAAATCTCCTAGAAGAAAACATAGGCAAAACATTCTCTGACATAAATCTTAGCAATGTTCTGCTAGGGCAGTCTGCCCAGGCAATAGAAATAAGAGCAAAAATAAACAAACGGGACCTAATAACCTTTTGCACAGCAAAGGAAATCATAAGCAAAACGAAACAACAACCTATGGGATGGGAGAAAATATTTGCAAATGATGTGACTGACAAAGGCTTAATTTCCAGAGTCTGTAAACAGCTGATATAACTTTTTTTTTTTAACATTTTTTATTGATTTATAATCATTTTACAATGTTGTGTCAAATTCCAGTGTTCAGCACAATTTTTCAGTTATTCATGGACATATACACGCTCATTGTCACATTTTCTTCTCTGTGAGTTATCATAACATTTTGTGTATAATTCCCTGTGCTACACAGTGTAGTCTATTCTACAATTTTGAAATCCCAGTCTATCCCTTCCCACCCTCCACCCCCCTGGTAACCACAAGTCTGTATTCTCTGTCTGTGAGTCTATTTCTGTCCTTTATTTATGCTTTGTTTTTGTTTGTTTGTTTGTTTTTGTTTTTGTTTTTTAGATTCCACATATGAGCGATCTCATATGGTATTTTTCTTTCTCTTTCTGGCTTACTTCACTTAGAATGACATTCTCCAGGAGCATCCATGTTGCTGCAAATGGCATTATGTTGTCGGTTTTTATGGCTGAGTAGTATTCCATTGTATAAATATACCACATCTTCTTTATCCAGTCACCTGTTGATGGACATTTAGGCTGTTTCCATGTTTTGGCTATTGTAAATAGTGCTGCTATGAACACTGGGGTGCAGGTGTCATCCTGAAGTAGATTTCCTTCTGGATACAAGCCCAGGAGTGGGATTCCTGGGTCATATGGTAAGTCTATTCCTAGTCTTTTGAGGAATCTCCACACTGTTTTCCATGATACAACTTAATAAGAGAAAAACAAACAACCCAATCCAAAAGTGAGCAGAAGACCTAAACAAGCAAGTTTCCCATGAAGACATACGAATGGCCAATAGCCACATGAAAAAATGCTCAGTATCACTAATTATCAGAGAAATGCAAATCAAAACTACAAGGAGGTATCACCTAACACCAGTCAGAGTGGCCATCATTCAAAAGTCCACAACGATAAATGCTGGAGAGGGTGTGGAGAAAAGGGAACCCTCCTACACTGCTGTGGGGAATATAGTTGGTGCAGCCATTATGGAAAACAGTATGGGGAGTTCTCAAAAAACTAAAAACAGACTTACCATATGATCCAGCAGTCCCACTTCTGGGCATATATCTGGAGGGAACTTTAATGCAAAAAGATACATACACCACAATGTTCATAGCAGCACTACATACAGTAGCCAAGACATGGAAACAACCTAAATATCTATCAACAGATCACTAGATAAAGAAGCTGTGGTATATTTATACAATGAAATACTACTCAGCCATAAAAAAGAATAAAACAATGCCATTTGCAGCAGCATGGATGGACCTAGAGACTCATTCTAAGTGAAGTCAGCCAGAAAGAGAAAAAAAATTGCATATGATATCACTTATATGTGGAATCTAAAAAAAGAAATAAAAAGGACATTATGAACTCATCTACAAAACAGAAACAGACTTGCAGACATAGTAAACAATCTTATGGTTACTGAGGAAAGGGGCTGGGAAGGAATAGATTTGGAGTTTCAGATTTACAAATGTTAGCCACTATACACAAAAATAGATTTTAAAAAGTTTCTGCTGTATAGCACAGAGAACTACGTTCAATATCTTGTAATAAACTTTAATGAAAAAGAATATGAAAGCGAATATATGTATGTATATGCATGACTGGGACATTGTGCCATACACCAGAAATTGACACACTGTAACTGACAGTACTTCAATTAAAAATAAATAAATAAATAAATAAAATTAAAAGATAGGTAAATGTTGAATGAACCTCCCTACTGAATAATTGGTAAATCAAATAATTAATCTTTACCTTGATGTATTGAAGTTTCATTTCTGGAGCACTCTCCATTGAATAGATTTCTTGTTTACCAAGGAAACATTCTCTTTGAATATAGATTATAGTGCCCCAAGTCAGTTAGATAAAAGATGATCCTTTGAGAACTGCCTGAGAGTGATAGTTCTGATAAAGGATACTATGCCATCCTTCCCACGTGAAAGGGCTAATGACGTTTTATATTCTTAGGATTTACCAGTTGTAATGATTGATTTATCCTGTTCACCCAGTTTCTCATCTGGCCTTTGTGAAAGTTGAAAGGAATACGACTTAGAAATATGAGATAGTATTTATGATATACATTTGAGAAGACCTTTGGGAAGACAAGTTAGTGACTCAAAAGGTGACCGGGCAGTCTAGAAGAAATAGATAGGGCGCACTTATCAGAGACTTATTGGATAACAAATACTGTTACTTAGGGAGTAAGGCTCTTTTCAACCTCTTAGTAACTAATAGAGCCAACTGTTCCTACCACTGAAGGCATCAGATGGAAAAAGGGCACAGCTGTACTCTTTCCTACGGAGCTTGTAACTGCCTTACAAAGGTGGCTGCAGGGAAACAGTGCCTGAGGACTCAGCGTGAGATTTCATACAAAATGGAACCTCGAGGGTTTAAGTTTGATTGTAGGATGGCTCCCTGCGTTCTTAACCCTGCACATTTAGCACTGTTGGCTCTCTTTAGAGCCCTACATTTAGAGAGGAGAATGTGCGCATTTTGTTATATTGTTGGATGTTTTTTCAAAAATGTCTCAGAACCGAATATAAATTGTAGTATTAGAAAACGCTTATCAGAAAATCCAATTTTACTTTTTGATTGGAACCATTAATTATTTAAATGTTAAGAAATAGTAGCATATTACTTTCAAAAGATATGCTTTACAAATCACTTTATTAATGTCTTTTAATAGCTGGAAGACTCTTTGTGGATGTCATTAACAGATCAGCATATCCAAACCCCGATGGCAATTACTGCAGAGAATCTTGCTGTAAAACATAAAATAAGCAGAGAAGACTGTGACAAATACGCCCTGCAGTCCCAGCAGAGGTGGAAAGCTGGTCAGTGAAACTGGATATTATAAATATGTATAGAAAGAAAACTACAGGAAAGATTTTTATCATTTCAGATTTTAACGATCATACTAGTTTAGAATTACATATTTTGAAAAATCCATTGTTCACCATTCCTTTGTTTTTAATGATCAGATATTAATGATTACAAATTAACTGGGTATTTCTCTTTTAAAACATGTTAATACAATGAGGTGTCAGCCTAGGTTTATCAGCTGTAAGGAATGTACCACTCTGGTGCAGGATGTCAATTGTGGGAATGATTGAGAGTGTGTTGGGGTAGGGAATTATGGGAGCTTTGTACTTGCTGCTCAGTTTTGCTGTGAAACTAAAACTGCTCTTAAAAAATAAAGTTTATAAAAATTTTTAAAATGTTAATTCTACTTAAATAGTAGTATGATTAACTGGCCCTAGCTGGACACTTGAATTTTGCCCCAAACTAGCCTGTTGTCAGTAGACACTCTGAGGGCTATGATACACTCCCCATCAGGGAGCATGTCCTTCCCCGTGAGACAAGTCACAGTCAAAAGAAGGGGACAATATGATTGGGGAAGACCCGCTGGGTATCCTTTTCTGATTTCTCTCTCCCACTCCCAATTGAGAATCACTGTGCCTGTCTCAAAGACTCCAGACTAGTCCAGGGCCCTTGCTCTGGGGCAATGTCACACAGCACACTGCTGTTGAACCCGTCCAAAATGAGCAAGAGGGCAGTCGTGCTTTTATCAGGATGGTGAGTTGAAGAAACTTTCTAGTCTTCTGAAAAGGGTTTTAAAACTTAACTATTATAAGTGAGCAGGAACTCTTACTTAGGACTATTAAATACTCAGAACAGTGAGAATAAAGTTCATCTTAACATTTCAGGGGGCTAAGTGGAATGGTGCTAATCCAGCTCATCCTGTTTTCAGTTACACATTTAAAGTGAAAGAGTATTGGTCTAGAGGTCATTTCAGTCTGTAGTTTTGCCACATACAGATTGACCTCGAGCAATTCTTATTCACTGAGATTAAAATAGATTAAAACAGAGATCTAAAAATTTTGCCTTCCCTTTTTTCCTAACAGAATTATAGTGAGAACCAAATAAGGGGAAGTGTTAGCCTCCCGCAAGGTGGTATCAAAATTAAGGGGCTGTTATTCCCAACTTACCCTATTTCTGAAGCTTTAGATTGTAAGTCACTTCAGGCAGTGGAGGTGGAAGTAGGTAAGCGTTTTACATAGAACTGCGTCATGTAATTTCTTCAGGTTACCTGTCATTGAGTTTCAGTCATAGACTAGTTGGTGACACAGAAAACTTGGTAACTTTTTTCCTAGTGTGGTTGGAACACTTAATGGGAGACCTATCCTCTTAATAGAATTGTAAGTATACGTTATTGTTGTCTGGTAACTTTTTAATACTCACCTCACCCAGAGAAGTTTAAAAAGGGCATTAAATCCATTCAATGCCATTACATCTGTAGCTAATGAATAATGATGGTCTAGCAGTACCTTGTAAAAAAAAAAAACTGAAGTTAAAAAAAAGTCAAAATTGTAATTTTTTAAAAGGTACAGAATGCATCTGCATGGATGAAAATATATTAAATCCTCCAGTAGGCAGGGTAATTATGTGAGTAATAGAGGCTTAGATTAAAGAAGACTGTGAGGAAAGGGTAGAGCAGAAATTAAATTGAAGGATATGTTTGATTTTGTTTTTCTAGTTTCTATTCGTTTTCCTCCCCATTCTTACGATAGTCTTTCTACTATTTCAGCTAATGATGCTGGCTACTTTCATAATGAGATGGCACCAATTGAGGCGAAGACTAAGAAAGGAAAACAGACAATGCAAGTGGATGAACATCCCCGGCCCCAAAGCACCCTGGAGCAGTTAAATAAACTTCCTCCAGTGTTCAAGAAAGAAGGAACTGTTACGGCAGGGAACGCATCGGTGGGTAGCACCCTGGATTAGCTTGAACGCCATCTGATGTGTTCAATGCAAAATAATCGCGCAGCGTCTTTTAGATCCTGTTCGTGCTGGTCTTTAGTTATTTAGCTTAAGCGGGTAGTGTTCATTTTCTATTAATTTGGGTTTTCATAGTCCAACACAAAATATTTTAGCCAAGGGTCCATCTAATACTCCTCCAATTTCCTAGTCTTTTCAGAATGTTAGAAAGAAATCTACCTGATTATGTCAGTTTTTATACTTTTTTTCCTTCCTCATGTATACAGCTCATCAGATTTCTTACCTCTACTCACACATGGATATGTTTTTCCTTGACATTTTTTTCCTTTTTTCCCCTCTGTGCGGTCGTATTTAGTGCCTAAAACACTCTCTTTAATCTCCAAGTGGACCATGAGTACTGCTTGGTTTGTCCCAGGTTATGGCACTGCTTCGTACGTATGGCCATATTCCTGATGCTACTCCATTAGTCCAAACCTTAATGACTAGATTCTTTTACCCTCTAGTTAATCATCTGTTTTTGTTTCCAAGGGGATTTCTGATGGTGCTGGAGCTGTCATCATAGCTAGTGAAGATGCTGTTAAAAAACATAACTTCACACCACTGGCAAGAATCGTGGGCTATTTTGTGTCTGGATGTGATCCCACTATCATGGGTATTGGTAAGTTTGTAGTGAAACAAACTGATTCTGTTATATTTCTGGAGAGAAGTCTTCTTTGGTGTTTGGATTCCTGAAACAGTAGTCAAATCGAGGTCACTGGTGGAGAAAAGGAGATTGGTAATTTAAACAACTCATCTTTATGAAGAACTGTGCCAGGCACAGTAGGAAGACCAAGAGCACTTGAACTCCTTGTGGGCAGCAATTGTGTCCTGCTGTCCACTTCAGACACATAAAATTATCACACAGTAAACAGAGAATTACAAGGTGCTAACAAGATAAAAGAAAATGTGAGGTGGGAGAACTCATTGAAATATAGAAGATACACACCCCAGTGGGTATTTTATACATGGTCATTAATGTATCTCATTTAATCTTCCCACAACTCTAGTGAGACTTCCTTGTGAATGAGAAAATTGAGGCTTAGGAAGGTTGTCTTACAAAGTTCCAAACCAGTAAGTGATGGAGCAGGGATGGGAATCCAGGTCTAATTCCACTGCTCTTTTCACTGTGTTGTCTCAAGATGTCAAAGAAATATGCACCTGACTCAGCTGAGGCTTAAAAGGAAAATGAGGAATTATAAGAAATGCAGCCCAATCAGCAAAGTACTGGCAAGAGAAAATTTGGAACTCCCTCCAAACATGTACAGTCTTGGCTCAAAAAATATGAATTGGAAGGAAAACAAGACTTTCTGCTGGATACACTCAGGAACTGCAGATGGTGCTGATTTGAATAGTTTCTGTTATCATTCTTTGGGGAAACAGAGAACCAGTTACATGCCTTACTTACAAAAATAAAATTGGTACCCAAAGGCTTTGATGTATCCCACCTGTACCTTCACACCCCAAGAAAAATTCTGCCCTAGTTTATAGATTCAGATTCCTGTTAGGTCCAGAGACTTTCCTGTTTGCTCAGGCCTTTTTTGACTAAAATTGGCGTGTGAAGTAGGTTCCATGGAAGGAGGAGGATCACCTATTGCTGAACTGCCTTCTCAGAAATCCTTTAGTGTAATCCTGCAGGTCCTACTCAAATAATAGCACTTATGCTGATTTGAGACTAAGTTAATACCCAACCACGTTTGCTACCATGTCCTTCAGAGATTTATCTCTCTACAGACTTCCTAAGAAAGTAAGCTTGTCGTCTTTCACTGCATTGCAGATTATGTCAGCCCAAACTGCAAGCTATGTTAGCATCTGTTAAAAGTCAATTGTTTTCTATATTGTAGTCTTAAAAACTTAACTAGCTGTTAGCAACCCACTATCAGCAAAGTATACTTTTGTCTTAAAAGTGGAAAGTAGCTTGAAAAGTTAAACATCTGTCTATTGCTTGGCATTTATCATTTTGGTATCTAGGGCAGTGATTCCCAACCCCAAATGATAATCAAAATCCACCTGTTAACATCCTCCCCACCAAAATTTTGTTTCAGAAGGTCCAGGGTAGAGCCTAGCAATATTTTTTCTTGATGGTTTTGATGATCAACTGTATTTATCTGATATAGATAAGTAATTATTTTATAGTTTTCAGTTTCACTTCATTTAAGAGGCTCTGATACATTAACATAGTCCACGAGCAAGGAAGCGTTTCCCTTCCTTCTATTCCCAGGCCCGGATGTTTGCCCTATAGTACAATAAATGCCATTGTGGAAGGAGTTTCTCTTTTCCCTCGGGGTTCGAACGGAGCTGTGTATGTTAGATGCCCCACAGTGCCAGATGTCCCCCTCACCTAGACTGCTCATCTGTCAGTTGTAGTATGGGATTGAACAAGGTGACTGTGCGAAGTGCACTAGATGAATAAACACAGGAGAATAGATTATTGAGCATCCAGTGGGAACTGATTTGTCAATCCAGTTTCTGAGAATAACCGTTTCCCAGTTAATGCAGTTATCAAACATATAGCAATGCTTCGCCCTCCAGAGTAGCTGCAGACCCAGAAAAAGGGGGAGAGCCAGCACTTGAAAAGAGCAGTCATGGCTCCAAGGAAGGACACAGTTACGGGGAGATGGTGCCCCTGGGGCCCCCCAGGGCGGCAGAGGTGGGGGGGTCAGTGGCACTTTGAGCCTCTCCAGCTGGGGCATCACTAGCTTCATCTATTATTGGGCTTCATCTGTGGAAAGGATTCCACTACCTAAAAACAAATGGGTCAAAAACCAGTTCAAAACACTTCTGAAGAGAAGCTTATGGCCCCAAAAGGTACCTAGGTCACACAGCTATTAGTGGTAAGAGCCAGTGCCAGAAATAAGCTGTCCTGTCCCCAACAAGAATACCCTACCTCCCTGAGTCCCAGCAAATCACAGGGTGATGTGGGACCGGCCCTTTAAAAGTCAGCTGGTGGCAGAGCCTGTTGTTACAGATGACTGTAAGGGTCCTAAGTTAGCATGAGCACATCCGCTCATGCTGACTGTGGTCATGAGGACAGGGAGGTGTGTACAATGGTTTTACACTCTCCACTTTTAGTTCTGTGTACCTTTCACCCTTGTAGGATGCTTCATCCCTGACCATGTTGGATAACTGATGCTCTGTTACTGACCGTCCATCCCGTTTTCATGCCTTAGAGATACAGAAAGAATCTGGAATTAGATTCTGTATTAAATCAGTGGCCAGAACAGGCCCAATGCTTTAAATTGAAAAGCGTTATCAACTAGACAGCCCTACCCATCAGCAGCCTGTTGTCCAAGGAACTTTAAGTAGGCAACAAAATAAATTACGTTATATTTAGATTGTGTTACGCTTTTCTTGTAAAGACTGATTTCCCACTTTACATGAGGTATATTTGTGAAACTTGTTACAGAATATTTGACTACTTGAATCCAACAGAACATACCACATCCTTTTCTTTTTAGACATTTATGGTGATTTCATTCTCTGAGAACAGATAGAGATGTAGATAATCATCCCTAGCTGGATTATTTTTACCTTTTGGGAAAAAATAATTTACTTAAAAATTAAGAGCAGTATCAAACTGCCGCTGGTGACCATCAGAAATCTGGGAGCTAAAGTTTGTTTCAAAAGTTTTTTTAGGTGGATTTGCATTTCTTCAGTAGGGGTTGTATTTTATTTTTATTTGAGCTATAAATGTCTCCTTGCTTCAGGTATCTTTCCCTGAAGTGACTGGTAGCTTCCTGTCTTGCTCTGCCTGTATGGCGAGACTGCCCCTATTTCTTGCCTTTTGTTCAAATGGGCCTGAAAACTCAGAAAGTAGCCACAGTCACTTCTATACTGGGGACGCATATGATGTGTATCCCAGGAGAGCACTCAGTCTGCCTTGCCATTTGGGATTAAGAATGATCTATGCAAAGTCCCAGAAATGACTCCTTTGGTTATTTGAATTCTTAATGTCATTTATGGCAGAACTTTTCATGTAAATCTCCCATCTACAATCTGACAGCATAACCAGCTTTTCACCTTGGTCCCATTTTCTTTATTGTCACATCCTTTAATAGTGAGCTATCAGCATGGCAAGATTTATAGCTACTAACTGTCACATTATTTCCTTCTTACTTAACCTGTTTGGTAAAGAAGGAGAAATTTGACACTTCACGATGAAACTGACTTCTGTTCCTATACAGGCCCTGTCCCTGCCATCAGTGGGGCGCTGAAGAAAACAGGACTGAGTCTTAAGGACATGGATTTGGTAGAAGTAAGTGTCCTGCTTTTTCTACAACATGAATAAACCACCAACTTCTGTAACATAAATGGCTTTAGTTTGGTGTTTTATAGTTCTTTTTGTTTTAGTACTATTAAACTTTCCAAGTGATGTGCATCTAAATAAGTATTACTTTCATTACATGCCTTGTGCTGGTATGTAATCAAGCCCTACCTGATTAAAATGCTTTATTTATATTTGAATAATTTAAAACAGCCTGATTTCTTCTACTAAAGTATAAATTCCTGGAAACTTTTTATGACCTTATAAGATTCTATTACATTTTAGACTATAAATGTGCCTATTGAATTGGGTTGGATGTTACATAAGGTGAGGGAGAAGAAACTTGAATCCTATTTTATGGATTAAAGTGAAAAAATTAAAGTTAAAAAAAATGACCTAATAGAAAACCAATAATCTGATCCCAAATCTAAAACGTTCTTGCACTTCCTGCCAAGTTGAGCACCCTCCCCACCAAACTTAACCTTTGGCTTTTACACCATAGTTGTGTCTTGATTTGGGATGCACCACTCTTAATTTTTAGCACTGGAAACTTCAGTTTATTGGTAGAGTGACTTCTTTAGTGTTCATTTAGAACAAAGACATCTTAAATATTTAGTACAATTAAAAGAAAGGGTTAAGAAAACGCTTAAAGATGGATTATTATATTCTACCTTTGGAGAGTATTTGAAAATTTTAGGTAATTAAGTACACGCTGCTTGACACTGGGAAGTAACTAATATAACAAAGGAAATCTATTTAAATTGATGGAGAAGGGGCCTTTTCACTCTAGGCACTTGTGTGACATCCTCTGTGGTAATCTCTCACCCAGGAAATGGTGGTTTCAGACAAATGGTTACCCTTAAATCTCTTCTTCCATTCTCAGGCGATCACAGCTCAGAGCTTCGAAGGGGGCTACTTAATTACCATGTTTCTATCAGCAAATAGGTCCACTAAATTTCCAACTTTAGATTTCACACTTAAAACTCTTGAAATACGGCAGCTCTGCAGAGCTGTTCATAGTCATGTATCGATGTATAAATACTCCAGGATACAGCTCTCAGCACCTCCGTGATCGTCTCTGGGACTTTGAAGGATCATGCAGTCGTCTTTCCTAGGTTCAAAAGCCTAGTTTCACAACATATTCTAGGTCTTTTAGGACCTCCTTAAGCATGACCATATAAAATGGGAAAATAACACTGGCTCCAAGGACAAATAAAGCACCATCCTGGGAGAGCACAAAACACAGTAGGAAAGAACACAGGCTGGATCTTTATCCCAACCCTGGAAAAGCTGGCTTTCTTAAAGTCAGTTTTCTTGTCTGTAAAAATTTCCTAGCTAAGGTCATATGAAAATACAGCATTATTAACATGAAATAAGGTCACAGCCAGCCTTGTTAAGTATAATACAACAATATGACACTTTTTAGTTCTGGCCACATTTCAACACAGTAACCGTTCCTCTTACGAATCCAGCTCTGAAGGTTTATTCTTTGTTGTCTATCAGTTTCTTCTTGGAAGTATGGCTGGTAGTACTGCGAAGCAGTACTAATAACAGCAACCATTTACTGAATACTTGCTTCTGTCAGGTACTACACTAAACACTTAATACCCATGGTTTCATTTAACCTCAACAATAACTCTTAAGATGTTACTACAGTCACATTTTACCACTGAAGAAACTTGAATGCCAAGAGAGTTTAATGAATGTGCATACAGCCCAGATCTGAACTATGCATCTGGCTCCAGACCCTGTGAGCTTTCTACAGTATCCCACTGCCTCGAGTCCAGTATCTGTTCATAGTATCACTGAGGATTTGTTTTTCCGAAGGGATGAATTAGGCCTACAGTATCATTTAGTGAATATATCCATTTTCAAACCTATTATCTTTACAAAGAATGATGATAAAATAACATTGCAAGCTAGTTTAAATAGGAAAAAACCCAGGAAATTTAGCCATTGATAAGACTGGACAATTCTCAGTTAAAAATCATTTTGTGAATAAGGATTTTTATCAGTGTTGTGATTGTTTTAAAGGTGAATGAAGCTTTTGCTCCCCAGTACTTGGCAGTTGAGAAGAGTTTGGATCTTGACCCAAGTAAAACCAATGTGAATGGAGGAGCCATTGCTTTGGGTCACCCATTGGGAGGATCTGGAGCAAGAATTACCACACACCTGGTTCATGAATTAAGGTACTTGCTAGAGATTGTTGCATTTCAGATTTACCATCTTTTGCAGAAAAACACGAAACAGCTGACAATTTGGGTAGTAGCTAAGTTTTTCCTTCACCGTTTCCTGGATTCCAGGAGGGAGCCTTCTGTGTGTTTGATACTTTTCAGTTTAATAGAAGAGCTGTTCCTTCTGTACTGTGTCTTTTGGACTATTTTGCTCTGTCAGTAGGAAAATTGCAAACAAAACCAAATACATCAGGCCAGAAAATCATGCTGGCTTCCTGTGAGGCTAAGGTAAATGGGATTCCTATTTCACTTGATGATTGGGTTGAAATGAGTGACTGACATGCACAAAAGTAATTCCTAGATGGTTTTCTCAAGGTCATTGTATCAGAACTGAAGAATGAAAACAGATGTTACTTTAAAGGAGTCTAATTTTTATGAAAGGGACATGAAATGTTTCTAAACCATCTGACCATTTATACGGACAAACCTCAGTAAATTACATTTATTCTAAGATGCTATAAAAATCTAGAGCCAGTAAATCAAAAGGGCTGAATATTACTCCCCCTTCTTCAACTTCCGGCTCACCCCAATTTCCTCCTCTCCTCACTCCTTTCTCACAGCAAACTAAGCTTTTATATTTGTTTCAGCCCCCTCTCTTCTGTGTAGCTACCTTTTTTTTTTTTTTTTAATAAAAATATTCAGCTTTCTAAATTCTTTCTCTTCTTTTCCCCAGTATTGAGGATTGGAGAAGAGATTCAGCTGGTGAGCTGAACGAGAATGAATCATGCAAATGTGATCATTATACGTTCTAGTTAATTAATAATGTCATTAATTCTGTGCAGTCTTTATTGAAGTAGATTTCAGCCACTGCTCTCTCTCTTAGGCGTCGGGGTGGAAGATACGCTGTAGGATCGGCCTGCATTGGAGGGGGCCAGGGAATCGCGGTCATCATCCAGAGCACAGCCTAGGAGAGCAGGGAGCCTCCATGGCCCAGGCTCATGTGAACTGGCTAATGCGCAACTGGCCATGCCCTGCACTGAGCGTGATGGCGTTTGATCAGGGAGTAGTGGGGCAAAGATCCATTTATCATGAACAAGAGCCCATGTCAGAATAAATTCTCTCAAATTTGCACCAAATATGATGTACGTCTGAACTAAAACCCAGCTATAGAAGGCCTTAAAAAGAATTGTATCCTTGCCAAATAACCACCACTTTTGCCTTAAAAAATATGATTGCTAGGAAATAGAATAAATTCTGCCTTAACTTCAGCTAATCCTTTCCTGTCATTTCTTGTATTTAAAAAAAATTTTTAATTGAGGTAAAATATACATAACAGAAAATGTAACATACTGTTTTGAAGTGTATAGTTCAGTGGCATTAAATACATTCACAAAGTTGTGCAATCGTCACCACCATCCCTCTTTTAAGCCTGCAGAACTGAAGCTCTGTACCCATTAAACAACAGCTCCCCATTCCTCGCTCCCTGCAGCCCCTGGCAGCTACCATTCTACTTTGTCTCTATGGATTTGATTTCAATAGTTACCTCATATAAGGGAAATCATACAGAATTTGTCCTTTTGTGCCTGGCTTATTTCACTTAGCATCGTGGTCTCAAGATTCATCCATATTGCAGCATGTCTCAGAATTTTCTTTTTGAAGGCTGAATAATATTCCATTATATGTATATAGCCCATTTTGGTTTTTCTTTCATCCATCGATGGACATTTGGTTTGAGGCACCTCTTGGCTATTGTGAATTTATGCTGCTATAAACATAGGTGTACCAGTATCTGTTCATGGCCTTGCTTTCAGTTCTTTTGGGCATATACCCAGAAGTGGATTCCTGAATATGATAATTCTATTAATACTTTGAAGAACTGCCATACTGTTTCCATAGCAGCTGTACCATTTTACACTCCCACTATTATTGCACAAGGGTTTAAATTTTTCTACATCCTCACCAATTTTACTGTTTTTCTGTTTGTTTTTTAGAAGATGGCTGTTATATATATATTAAAAAAAAAACAAAAAAAGTATTGGTGATGATTAAGTAATTTGTCGAAGTGGACTTGTTGAGTGCTTGACAGTTGAGCAAACACTTGAAAGAGGAGACAGCCACACAGATACCCAAGAAAGGTTAAGAGAAACAGCCAGGGCATGGCCTTGATGTAGGAGCGTGCCTGCTGTGCAAGGAGGCCAGTGTGGCTGGAGCAGAGGGAGCAGGAGCAGAGAGGTGGGAGAGGAGTCAGGGAAGCACCCTGGGTGCGTATCACATAGGGCCTTACACACCATTGCAGGGACTCTGGCTTTTATTCTGAGTACAGTGGGAGCCACTGCAGGCTTCTGAGTAGAGGAGAGGCTTCACCTGACTGACATTTGAAGGACAGCTCAGTCTGTTCTATTGAGGTGAACTGTAGAGGCACAATGTTGGAATAGGATGCTATCACAGTAGTCATCCAAGCCAAGAATGACGGCAGCTAAGATCAAGAGTCAGAAGAGTGGTGGGAAGCTGCCAGACTCTGGTTATATTCTGAAGGCAGAGCTGTGGTTGGTAGAGAAAGGAGTCAAGGATGGCTCCTGGGCTTTTCACCTCGGACACTGAGATGGGAAGGCTGCAAGTGGAGCAGGTTTGAGTGGAGGTTCAGGAGTTCAGTTCAGACATCCAAGCAGAGATGCTGAGCAGGCACTTAGGTGAAGGGGTCTAGCATTTTGGATAGAGCTAGATATGAAAGTCATTGGCATATAAATTGGATTTAATAAATAACTATTAGCCTCACTATCGGCAAAAAGACAACCTACTGGATGGGGGAAAATATTTACAAGTGATATGACAAATAAGGGGTTAATATCACAAAATATATAAACAGCTCATACAACTCAACATCAAAAAAACAAGCAAACCGATTTAAAAAATGGGCAGAAGACTTCAATAGACATTTTTCCAAAGAAGACATACAGATGGCAAACAGGTACATGAAAAGATGCTCAATATCATTAATCTTCAGTGAAATGCAAATCAAAACCACAATGAGGTAACACCCTACACCTGTCAGAGTGGCTGTCATCAAAAAGACCATGAATAACAAATGCTGGCAAGGATGCGGAGAAAAGGGGACCATTGTACACTGTTGGTACAAAGGTAAGTTATAACCATTATGGAAAACAATCTGGAGGTTTCTCAGAAAACTACCAGATAGAACTACCATATGACCCAGCAATTCCACAGCTGGGTATCGATCCAAAAAACCCAAATGCACATGCACCTCAGTTGGTTCACAGCAGCATTATTTACAATTGCCAAGATATGGAAGCAACCTAAGTGTCTATCAACAGATGAATGGATAAAGAAGCGGTGTGTACACACACACACACACACACAGGAATATTACTCAGACATAAAAAAGAATGAAACTTTGCCATTTGCAACAACATGGATGGACTTGGTGGGTATTATGCTATGTGAAATAAGTCAGACAGAGAAAGAAATACTGTATATCACTTATACGTAGACTCTAAAAAACACAACAAACTAGTGAATATTACAAAAAAGAAACAGACTCACAGATACAGAGAACAAATTAGTGGTTACCAGTGGGGAGAGGGATGGGGGAGGGGCAAGATAGGGGTAGGGGATTAATAGATACAAATTACTATGTATAAAATAAGTGTGCTACAAGGATATATTGTACAACACAAGGAATATAGCCAAGATTTTATAATAATTGTAAATGGAATATAACCTTTAAAAATTGTGAACCATTCTGTTGAACCCCTGAAACTCATGTAATATTGTACATCAACTATATCTCAAAAGAAAAGTTAAAGAATTAGTGACCTTCATCCTAGATAGACTCAAACAAGAAAAGAATAATTTTCTCTTCTATTAAGACTCTTAGGTTTTTCTTTTTATGACTTAAAAATTTAAATGAGAATAAGAATATAAAAACAAGTATATCTGTATTATCCATATGGAGAGTGATTCAATTATTTTATAAGTTTATCATTTTACATAATAAGTGCCATCTCTTCTACTCTCATGGAAAAAGATGTAAATTCCTCACTAAATTGAATAATTTAAAATGAAGAATGGGAGAATACATTTTTTAAAGATACCCTAACCTAAAAGGGATGCCTTTGCAATTGAGAAATAATTGAAATAATTTTTATGAATTGAACAATGACTCTCCTTTTCCTTTCTCTCCATCTCATCTTTTATTCAAGTGAATCCTGCATTTTCACAGATTGGGTTGATTTGCAATGAGGGGTCCACCTGCACAGCAGCAAGCCCAGGGACACTTCTTCCCCTAGGTGGCGCCACAGGCCTGTGCTGCTTTGGTTCCTTTCTCAACAGCATCTCAAAGACGCTTCTCTCAGCAAAGTTGGACAAACTCTTGGTCCTTCTCACTTCCTAGGAATTGAAGGGAGTGGAGGAGCCAGTAGTAAAGAAACCTAGGGCTGCAGGTTGGGGACAAAAGGTCTGTTCCACCTGCTAGCCAATGCTCCAGGTCCCTCTGGCCAAGGACACTGCCCTTTCTCTTTAGTAAAAACACGGCAGATGCAAAGGCCCAGAGCCTAGGGAGTCTGGTGTCACACAGCCTCTGAGCTGCTAGCAACAGACTGCAGGCCCCACCGAGGCGCTGAGCCCTGCCTGGCCCCTGCCAGATGAGGACACAGGGAGAGATGGCTGGGGACCCAGTGTGGAGCAGCAGAGAAGATGGGGCTGCATTCGTACTCCCCACACTTTGCCGTCATGGACACGGAGCCCAAGGGCTCCTCATCTTCACTCTGGACCCTGTGTTTATGTGAGAGTCCCCAGCTGCCCCCAACATTTCCCTTGCCGGCCAAGCAAGGGCTGCCGGGAGCTGCTTGTCCTCTCCCCTCCATGCTTTCCTGGACAGCGGCTGATGCTGGGGCCATAACCAGTGAGGTCTGAGGGCTGTGGGCACAGCTAGGACACAGAGCACAGGCGGGGTCGGGGGAGAGCTGTGTCCTGCGCCCTAGCTGTACTTCCCCAGGGACAGGCACACTGCCTGGGATGCCACCTCCACCCCGGTGCCTCCAGTGCAAGAACCTCAGTAAAGAAACAAGGTGGACATAATACTTTTCAGAACACGGCCAGTGGAAGAAGACAAGGCCCCATCTGCCAAGCTCTGCAACATCCGCTGTCCCCACAGTTCTGCCCTGTCCCAACAAGTTAGCGCAAAGGAAAGTAATGAGACAGGGTCCTCCAAAGCCACGCTTTGGTTCCGTCTTGGCACAGCCAACACGCAGACACACTCAAGAGGCCTGAAGCTGTTATAGAAGCAAGGGGCTCCGGCAGAAGTAAAAGCTAGATTTGTGCTTTGAACATGCCAGAGCCTTTTAGAAACACAAGACAAGATAAAATCAGAAACTGCAGAATGAGGGAACACATTGATACCAAGAGTAAGGAGCAAGCTATGCTGGCTATTAACATACACACACACAGAGCTGTTCCTCACGCTGCACTTCTAGTTTGCAAAGAGAAGTGAAGTTCCCAGGAGCCAAGGCCACAGCAGATGAAACCGAACGCACAGCTCAGCCAGCCTTTAGATTCGTACCCGGGCTGCCATGTGCCTGGAGCTGGGAAACAAGGGCGTGTGGGAGCCGGGACCCCAGGCAAACTATCCCCCAGGGCTCTAAGTCTGCATCTTCAGGGAGAACCAGCAGCATCCACCAACTAAGCAGCGTCCCAGCCTTGCTGTGGACTGACTATATGCATCAAGCATTACCAAGTCTGCTTCTTGGTCTCCATAGGCAGCCCAGAGCCTGAGACCATGCGGATTTGCCCTGAGCAGAGACAGTCTGGCAAGTGGGAGAAATTCTGTTCCACATGGGTCTGTATGTCCATCATGGATGTGAACTCCCAGATGTGGGCCTGAGCCCACCACTGTGTGGAGGAAACAAGACCTCCATCTGGAAAGACAGTGGCTGAGTTGGGACAGACCAAGTTATGAAGGATACTGTGGTGTTTAGCCCCTTGGATCTTTCTAAGTGGCTGTTTTAGAACAAAAAGGAAGAAATCTTTACATGGGTGCAAAGCAACTGCAGCAGCTTTTCTCCAAAACACAGAACAGGGTAAAAATAGAAATGTTTCAAAAATGTTAAGTATAAAGAGACAAAAAAAACACTATAAGTTGTAGTACACAGCTTTATAACTATGTTTAAAAAGACACATGCAGAAAAAAGATAATTCCATTAAAATGCTAATGGTGTTCCTATTAAGATGGTGGAACTGTGAAATACATACAGTGGAATACTATGCAGCAGTGAAAACAAACTATTATAGACATATGGACGAATCTCACAGGTTCATGTCTTTGAAAAAAGACATCAAACTGCATACTATGTGATTCCATTTGTATGATGTTCAAAAAATAGGCAAAACAAATCCATGATGACAGAGGTCAGAACGTGGTTATCTTTGAAGGGAGTATCTCCTGAAATGGACATGAGGGCATATACTAGGGCTTTGGGAACCTTCTATATTTTAATGGGGGTGGCAGTAACACAGATGTGCACATGTAAAAGTTCACTGAGCTCTATACTTAATGGCTTGTGTTCTTTACTGTATTTGCTATACATATTTTTAAAATACTATCAATGCTGTATATAAGTGGTGAGGTGGGTGACTTTTCTCTTTTTTTCCTACTTTCCAAATATTTATAACATGTTTCTGTTTCTTGCATTATCAAAAAATGCCATATTTTAAAAGAAATATGTTTAAGAAACATATAGGTAAGTATAATCAGATAAAATCAGAATAGGTTATTAAAGTAAACCAGACAGAAACAGATTCAAAGATGCAGTAAACAGTCTTACGGTTACTGGGGAAAGAGGCTGGGAAGGGATAAATTTGGGAGTTTGAGATTTATAAATGTTAGCCACTATACATAAAAATTGATTTTTTTAAAAGTTTCTGCTGTATAGCATAAGGAACTATGTTCAATATCTTGTAATAACCGTTAGTGAAAAAGAATATGAAAACGAATATATTTATGTATATGCAGGACTGGGACATTGTGCCGTACACCAGAAACTGACACATTGTAACTGATGGTACTTCAATAATAAACAAATAAAGTAAACCAAGGGTATTTGAAGTAATATTTGGGGAGACTGTGGGTTAGCATCCTTTCCACAGCACACACGTCTGTATCCCCTCATTTGAATACAATTGTTTCTGGATGGATCATAGACCTGATAGGATGGATTCATGACAGAGCCATTTGTGCCATTTTTCAAAATGATGAAGAAGACCCCCTTGGAAGTGGGCACCGTTGAATTTCCAGAAGTGCTGGGTCACAGCTGAGGGGCCTTAAGAAATCTAAGAAAAGGCGAGCTGAACAAGGGCAGCCAGCACGTTCACAGTATATCCAAATCTCGAATCATTATGGCCTACACCTGAAACTAGTATAGTGTTTTAGGTCAGCTACATGCTCAACTTTTTTTTAAGTAAAAAAACACGTTTTTAAAAAGTCAGCACAGTGAACTCCACACCCTTGGCTGAAATTCAGAGTGCCAAGGGAGGGGGACATGTGAAACTGCCTGGGCCTTGTGTTTATACCTTAGGGTGAATATATTTCCTGAGCAGTAATACTGCCCCTTTCTGAGAAGAAGTGGTTACAGGAGGTTCCATGCTATGTACTGAGTGACCCAGGCAGGCCACAGCTGATGGACCAGAAATTGGTACCAAAGCAGCCATTTGTCGGCCAGCTAAACACCCTGCTCAAACCCCATCACCTGATGTGAGCTGAGTCTCTGTTTCCTGCTCCATGGAAGAATGGAACTAACACACAGGAGTTCCCTTCCCACCCATCTTGCTCCCCTCATCCACCTCTGGGGCTGGGGCTGCATGGATTCCAGGCTCTTCCTTCCAGCCTAGCTCTCTGGCCAGTCCCTGTGGGTCTTGCCTGGTGGGGCTTGCTCTCAACCACCCAGCCCACGGGCACCAGGGAGACTCAGAACACCTGGGCGACCCATGTGCTGGTCCACAGCAGAATTCTCAGTGACCGCAGCCACTAACAGCATAACTGTCCTGGGAAGATGGGGAATTCTGGTTAATAGAGAAACCACAACCATATTTTTCAAATTGAAGCTATCAGGAATGGTAAGATAAACACTATTTCATGTGTCCCTGAGACAGAAACCCAAATAGAGGGTCTCTTAGAGACATCCCAGGGCCCAGTACACCGGTGACAAGGGATGACCCCGCCTCATGGTGGGGACAGCAAGGAGACTTCAAGTTTACGCCGGCACGGAGTGGAGTGAAGGGAAGGAAGTCTGAATATTTGAACCACATGCTGCTCCTCACACAGGCTTGCAGTCTGAATTCACACTACATGTGTGGTCCAAGAAACAACCCTGAAGCCAAGACTCTAAAGTGGTCCCCAGGTACCCAACAGAAGTGATTGCAGCCCTCTCTGGAAAAGCCTGCCTTTAATTAAGTAAGATACATCCCAGCTTCAGAGACACTAAACAGAATGAGCATCGGAGAATCAATGAACTAGCGTGGCTCTAATTTTATAAAGCGTCAGAAAGTAATAAAATGTACTGAAAATCAGAATTGCTTGAGTGTGTCTGAACACGTCTGACCATCAGCAGCCCCGGGTCCTCCAGGGCTCTCAGTGGCCTTATCACGAGCAGCAGACAGCTGTGCAGATAGGAAGCAGGGAGGGCCGTTCTCTCCTTGAATAGATGCAACAGAAAGAATTCCTTCTGTGTGTCTAATTTCCAGCCAGAGGCTGGCAGAGGTGAGACAAAGCAAATGGCACAAGGAAAAGACAAGTGCTGAGAACAACTGAACAGGGAGGGGAGGGCGAGGTGTGAGCACGACACACAATTCTGCTCCCTAGGCCGGGGCAGAGGGGCGAGATGCCGGAAGTGCGCATGTGTAAGCATCAAGTCCACAGGCACATCCCTCGGTACTTCTGAAAGGGGCTCCTTTGCCTCTCATACAGGTGGGGGACATATCCTATTCGGGAACCCATGGTAAAAGCCCCGAAATGATTAAATGCAAGATGAGAGAGAATCATACACCATCTGGTCTGGACTACAGGAGACAGTCACATTGAGAACTAAGGAAGTGTTGGCTTTTTTTTTTTTTTTCCTTATCTTACTTGCAGAGAGATTTGCAGAGAGGAGATGGGCTCTGAGATGGGCTTCAAAGGATTAGAGCAGTGCCTGATGCCCACTGTCACTAAATCTTTATCCCCTACTTGGGATGCTATGCCCAACACTGCAGCTGAAGGCTTCTTAGCCCAGCCCTCTACCACACCCTTGCTCCAGGCGAGGGCTCATTCTGAGCCTTCCCACAATGCTCCCAGGCTACCCCACCTGCAGCCACCTCCTCCAGGCTCCAGGCTAGGAGAATCTCCTATGGCTTAAGTGCCTGCCCTGGGGAGAACAAGGGAAGGAAGCAGAAGCTCCCGGACACACAGGCCAGGTGATGGATGGCTGCGTGCTCAGGGGGGCACCCAGGCCCCTCAGGAGCCAGCTCCAGGGATCTGTCTCCAACAGTGAATCCAACCCTCCAAGTCCTGCACATCTGCCAGGCCTCATTCCCCAGATACTTAGTGAGAATCTTCAAGTAACGATAAAAACAGAAGGAGGGTAATTATCAGTAACATTCCTATGAGTTTAGTTAATTCTAAAGGAAGAAAAATTTAACAGTGCATACAGATGCAGAGCCTAAGATCTGCCCGGAGGGGCGCATTAGAGACCCCCATTGGCAGTCCACACTGGAATCCTATCATTAGAAGCCTGGAGGGCCTAACCTCTATCCTACCTGGAACTCTGAGACCCAGAGAGGGAAATGGTTTGCCCAAGATCACGGCTTCCACCAACAGCTGAGCTGGCAGAAAGCAGTTGCCCTGGCTTGCTGGCTGAAGCAGGGTGGTCTGCCATTCCAGAGGTCAAGGTTTTATCTTTCTCTTGATGTTTTGCAAATTCTCAAAGCTCATCCCTGATCTCCCAGAATGCTTTTTACAGCTGAGCAAGATAAGCTGAAATAGAACCCCAGACGTCCCTAAAAGGCATCTAAGGAGACGTCACTCCTGAAACCTCCCAGGACTCTCCTCCAAAAATGTTCCAACCTTGGACACCCCTCTCCCAAAACATCCTGACTCGGGACTTGTGGCACTAAGAGCTTTAACAAGGTCTGTCTACCGCAGCGTAGGCCTGGTCCTGCTCTTCCCAGAAAAGTCAGCCCCATTTCTGCCAAGCCCAGGAGAACCCAAGCTTCCGTGGATGTCTCTTTGTGGTAGCTAAGCAGGGATGTCACATTCATGTCACCGGGGTTGTCCAGAACAGCTGTGTTAAGAGTTGCTCAGCAGCAGCCCCCAGCCCCACGGCGCCCCGAGTCGAGTCGGGAGAGTGGTTGCCTGTATCACCAAACCATCTCCTGCGGGGAGGAGCGAAGAGTGCGGGAGGGAAGCGGGTGAAGACAGAACGGGGAGAGGAACACTGGGTCGTGGGTTTCCTGGCTGGAGATGGGGGAGGAAGACAAACGGCGGAGAAAAGGGGATGCGGAAGGGTCAGGCGAGGGCAGACTCGGCGGGCGGAGGGAGGAGAAGCCCCCTGCCCCCTCCCCCCTCCCTGAGGCGCACAAGGAGAGACAAGTGGAGACTGGCTGGCCTCGGGCCACTGCTCACCCCGGGAAACCCGAGCCCCCGCCGCCGCCCCGCCGCTACCGTCACTGCCCCGAGGGGCTCCGGCCGGACGGAGCGGGGCGCGGGCGCTGGGCCGTAGCCAGGGCTCGCGGAGCCTCCCGTGCCTTCCCCAGCGCTTCCCTCAGACCTCTGTCACTTCCCACTGGCAACGTCTTATCACTTCCACCCTAGTGCTTCATTGTCCTGGCGCCTCAAACCACAGAGAAGCAGAAAAACTGGGAGTTGACCAAGTGTGTCCCCCCCAGACGCCTACCATCATCCGCCAGCCTTAGGGATGGTCTGAACCACTCTCTCCCTTTACCCATGATAGACTCCCATCTGACCCATACCGGGTCGTTTTCACCTTGAAAATAATGGCACAGCTGGAATGCTGGCCTCCTAGCCCCCTGACCCCCCGTTCCACCCAGCTCTGTTCTTAAGCCTGCACCATCTCTCATTCTTGTGCACTGTTCTCAGCATTGACCCACTGCCTGTTCTTTTGATCCAGCACCCCACCCCGCCCCCTGCAGCTACAGCGATACTGTACTGCACCTGAGGCCTGCCTCGGGCCACATACGTACATTAAGCATCCGTTTGGAGCCCCAGGGGCCTTAATCCAAAGATTCTTTCCAATGGCAGAATTCTGGGCACTTGGATGACAACATTTTGGTCGACAAAGACTTTCCCCTTTAGATCCTCCTGCCCCAGCACAGGGCTGCCCCAATGACCAGAAACCACAAGAATAGAGCCTCTCACCTCTTTTCCAGTGTCCTTCTCCATGGGCCACTGGCCAACAGGACAGTGAAGGTCCCCCGAGATGTGAGCGGGTGGGGGTTGGGGATGGACCTGTCTGGCCGGAGCTGAGAGCCTGCCAGCCTGTCCAGGGGAGGCTGCTCAGTCTCCCCCACCTCCACGTCAGAAAGCCTGTGAGTTTTCTTAAGAGTGCTTAGCCAGCAACACAGCTGACCCGAATCAAACTTAAATCTGCAAGAGGGGGCTGCGGGAGCTTGAGGAGAGCTGACGTAAGCCCCCGCCCCTGCGTCCAGCACCTGGTTCCCGACCATGTCAGGCCCTGATTTCTAAAGTGGCACCTCCCTCAGCTGCCCTCAATGGGCTGACTCCCCCCACCCCACCCCACCCCCAGCATGACAGAGAGGCACCTGAGGAGGAAGCGGCTTCAAAGGCGAAGGAGAAAGAAAAAAGAGGTTTGCATTAAAATAACAGCTGGCAATTTTTGAAGCCCTCAGAGCTCCTACTGCTAGATGGGACAGGTACTATTATCAGCAACCTCCTTTTCAAATGAAGAACAAGAGACATATAGAGTGGAAGGGACTTGCCCAAACTCACAGAGCTCATCGATGGTGGAGGTAGGATTTGAACACACAGCCAGACTGGCACCAAGCTACTGTTGCCACTAGACCCTTGCACCTGGCGCAGTGACCTCCCTGACTCCAGTCCTGGATCCATCCCAGACTGTCTCTGGGAGGACGCTAAACCCTCCCTCCGCCCCAGAGCCTCCGTGAACCAGCTGACATGAAGGTCAGTTCCATCTCTGGCCAGCCCGTAAGCTGCTTACAGCTGGAGGCCAGCACGTGCTCATTGAGACCTGAAGGCCTGGGCTTCCCAGCCAAGCCTGATCCCAACTAAGCCAGGCTGTTGTTAAATCCTGTGTGTGCAGCTGGTCCAGATTGCCTCCGCTGACACCTCCCCTACCCCTGCTCTTGGGCTGAAATATAGGCTGGGGTTCCCCAGCAAAGTAAGTTTGGAAAATACCAAATTAAAGTTCTAGGCTTCTCAGAGCCTTTAAAAAGAGAAGTGCTCACTGGTCATTGTTAAGAGGATGAGGTAGTATGCAGATTCAGAGGCTTGCCAAAGAGATATGACCAGGGAACAAACCCTTTATCCCTGAGTATCTTAAGAGAACCCACTTTGAGAAACACTTTCTAGAGCAACATAATTAGTCCTGTTCCTACAGAGAGGCTCTCTCTAGTATCATCATCTGTGTATAGTAAGGAAGCATCGCAAGGATGGCGTAAATCTCCTGAGACTGCACACCGTAATATCCCCAGCAAGTTCAACCCAATCCCACCACTACCTTCTCCCCTGGAGCTGATCTGCCCGAACTTGTTTACAATTTGTGGGCAAATTTACATTCTGAAAACCACCCTAGATCAGCCAGCAGAAGAAAAGATTAAGTCAGGCTTCCAGACAATCAAGAAGTGAAATCATCCCGCTGGGAAGTTCTAAGTTGATTTTAATGGACTTGGGGGCAGGCTGGGGGCAGGGGATGCTGTGAAAACACTGGCTCCGTGCCTTCCGGCTCCTGAATAATAAGAAAATGCTGTCCATTGTACAGATTGCAGGATGCCTCCACATCCATTTCTGTCTTTGATCCTCGAAATAGTTCTGTATAGTGCTTAGGACAAATATTGCTGCCATTTGCTGGTTCTAGAAACTGAAGCCCAGAGAGGGTAAGTGATCTCTCCAAGGTCACACAGCCATTTGTGGGTATACCCAGAAGCAGTATGAAGCTGGGTCCAGGGCTCATTCACGGACCCCATACCCAGTTTCTTTTGTTGTGGTATTTCCTTCAAGAGGGTCTAAGCAAATGTGTTCTTTTTGAAGATGGACACTGCGAATAATACTTACTCAGGCTAAGGGTGCTTCCCTGCACCCACTACCTGTGCAAGTTAAGGGATCCATCTGGAAGCCACAGGTCATGCAAGCTCATGACTCCCTCTTCCAGGAGCTGCCCACTCAGTCACATGAGACCAGGGGGGCCCACAACCTCACACAACTTCCACATTAGCTGAATCCTCTACCTGCACAAGGAGTGCTCTGGGTCGGGGGTAGAGAGCCCGGGTCTGACTCCAGCTTCAGCCCTGCCCAAGCCACTGCATCACTCCCTGAACTTCTGCTTCCTCTGCCTGGGCCAGGTAAGTAACCTCACCCTGCCTGCTTGGCAGGTCTGTGTGAGGAGCACAGGGAGACTATCTGGGGCTGTGGGCTTCCTGTCTGAACCTCAGGATGGCTTCTTCCCAGCCTCTTGGAGGGTGTAATTGCAGGTTTCTGTTCTAGATGTCTCACAACCAGCAACGGTGGGCCTAAGGGACTTTGAGGCGCTTTTCCCTGATGTTGGAGTGGAACCAAGCCCTAGATGTGGGAGCTGGACCAGCTGGAGTGGGCAGGGGCTGACTCCACTCCAAGGAGCATCTTCTCTGTGTCCTCATGTGCCACCAGACAGGGCCCAGAGGGACTTAAGGGAAGGAATGTGAACACGATGCAAGAATTAGAGGCCAGAAATAAGGACTGCTCACTGCCGCTCAACCCTCAGCCACCCCAGCCAACACACACAATCCACCCAGCGGACACTGTCACCCTATCCCATGGTTGCCACCACATCCTTCCTGGACTGACGCTTGTGGGTGCTAGATGCATCCTGCATGCACTTGGCCCGAGTCCTGGCTGCCTCTGATGAACTGTGGTCACCCTGCACCCCAGTATGTCTATTTGCATGATTTAGACTTCTAAGGAGGTATGGGCACCAGCTCAGGGTAATTTAGGGGCAGAGTCAGAGATGACCTGAAGCTGGTTCTCCAGCCTACCTCAGAACAAGTGGGCCTATGAAGAGATGGTACAGATGGAAGCCAATGGAACTTTCTCCAAGCAACCCTGGGGCTCAAGTTGCAGGGCTGACAGGACACAGTATGATTCAGGGTAGAGAGAGAAACATCTTTCCTTCCCACTCAGGACATTGGTGTGGCTCTATACTCTAGCATATGGAACGGGGCACAATTCAGGGGACCATCTTTCACCACAAGCCTACCTTTACCCCGCCTTAGGCTTTACTACTTGGGGCAATAATGGATTAGCTCAGTGTCCCCAAGTGTTATCTGCAGAGTACAGATCCTTAAGATGCCAACACAGGGTCAGTAAAAGGGGTTCCATGGTAAACGGAGTTTGGGAAAGATAAACAGGTATCCTGGCTACAGGACTTCTCAGAGCCTTAAATATGATATGTTTATAGACCCGACAAGGAGGATGTAGCAGGCAGCTGTAGTGCAGAGCATTCCACAATATCACTGTCACCTAGAAAATATTTGGAGAAAAGCTAAATTGACCAAAGGCCACAAATAAATACACACACATTCCCTTTCCTATTAGTGCAGGACCTGGATTAGTTTCTTCTATTACAGAGCTTCCACTTAAGGGATGGAACTTTCAGGAGGCCAGCAGAGTCCTGGAGGGCAGGAGCAAGCAGCAGATGGTCAAGGGGTGTCACAGTCCTGGCTCGAGCCAGCACTGACTGCAGAATGCTGTGATGGTGCGTCTCGCTTTGTCCAGGGGGGATCTGCAAGGCAAAGACCTGGGACCTCAACGGATTCCTCTTACCGTTTACTGCCCAGCCCACTACCTGCAAGTCCCACTGGCCATCCCTCCACATCACATCCCGGGCCAGACCTCTTCCCTCCCCCTCCACTGTCATGACAGCCAAGCCACCCGGACATGCAGCAGCCTCCCAAGTGGTCTCCTGGCTTCCGCTTCTGCTGCCCTAGAGGTCAAATCAAATCCCTGCTTCAGACTCTCCATCACATTCAGAGAAACATCCCAGGTCCTTCCCTGGCTTAAAACGCTCTGCCTGCCTGCCAGCCACACCCCTACCAGCTCCTCCCCACCTACTACAGGTTGCCTTTCTTCCCACTAACCAGACACACCAACTCAGCCCAGCCCAGACCTCAGCCAGGCTGCTCCCTGGCCCAGCCCACTCCCCTTCTTTGTCCATCTAGCTTCTCCTCATTTGAGTCTTAGCTGGGAGATCAAGAGCATCCTTGACTTACCCACCTGCCACCAACCACTCCACATCACACCACGTGAAAGTTCTCTTTGACATTTATCCTGAAAGCCACTTTTCTTCTTCTTTGCATTTGATTTTGTTTGTCCCCCTCACCAGCCCCATGGGGCAGAGTTGTCCATCTTCACCATTGCTTAACACCCAACCCAAGCTGAGAACAATGCCTCGTACATGGTGGACACTCAGAAGAGGGATGTTGATCAACGACCTCTCCAGAACTCAACTCATCTGAAAATGGGTCCCAAGAGGATCTCCAAGTCAGCCTCCAGCTCTCATGTCCCTCCATCCAGCTTACCCAGACCTCATGTTCGCCAGGCACACACTGGCTAGATTTGCTCGCAAAGGCTTTATTTCATTTTTGCAGCAGTTCAGGGCAGACGGTAGAGGAGACGGAGGAGAAAAGGACCCTCAGGAAATGCTAAAGGGGCAAAGCTCTCAGAAAGGCAGACCTTGTGATTCTAGGGCTGCTGTTTCCTGATGGGCCCTCCTACCAGCTGCACAGGATTCAAAGTCAGAACTGGTCCTCGGGGCAGAGCTCATTAGAGTTGCTCAGTGAGGGGCAGCAGGGTGGGGTCTGGAATAGGTGGGCCCACCCAGATCCTTCCTCGAAGGACAGGAAAGTCATTGCTGGGGGAAATTTAGCGGGGCTGGGCACAGCCAGAGGAGGCCAGCTTCCTCCTTATCATCCAAGACAAACCCTGTCATTTTCCTGTTCTCTTCATTGTCACTTGTTATTTGTCATTTGTCATTTACAAGTGTTTTTTTTTTTAATGTTGTATTCAACTTATGAGACTTCCTATTTTTCTTTTTTGTCTTACTTGTGTGTGTGTGTGCCTTGTGTAGAAGGCCTTCTCTTTCCCCCTCCTTATTTTGCCTTTTCTCCTAATGTATTTATAGCACCTAAAATGATTTCAGTCTTTAAGCATCTCTCATTTACTTTTGTGACTGGTATGAGGTAGGGTTACAACTTTTTTTTCTTAGTGGATAACCAATTATTCCAACACCAAGTCATGTTTCCTTACCTAATGCATTGAAATGGTATTTTTTTTTAGCAAATATTAAATTCTCATATGTACATGGGTTTGTTTCCAGACTTTCTTTTCTGTTCCATTGATCAAATTGTCTTTTCCTGGACCAATAAAATGCCTTTTCTTTTCATTTTAATGTCTTCATAGCTCACAGTCCTTTCCTTAAATTGACCTTACTATTCCCAAGTGTTTATCTTTTCACAAGACTCAGAATACACTGATTGTGATATTGAATTTTGAAACAATCATCCCAGAACTTACTAACCCCAGTGTGTGTTTTCCTCATTATAGGTCACACTATTTTTTTTTTCTCATAGCAGTGCTTCTGCCAAGAGCAATTTTAAAACTGCCCTTTGGGGATTGTCTTGCCAGTTGGCTTCCATGGCCTGCGAAGATTTTCCTTTCATTACTATTTATTTTTACAAACAAAACAAAACAAAACAAAACCATGTTGCTACCCACCTCGAGAACCAGGCCCTTCTCCAAGCTGGGCAGGAGGACTGGGAGCCTGGGGAACATAGACGGGGGAATGGGGGTCACCCAGGTGCTCCTTTTCTTTGTCTTCCACCTCTCCTTTCCCTGACCCCTTCCATGATTCTACTAAACTACTAACGTCTCCTGCCTAAAATAAACATTCCCTCCATCTAGTAAGTCTTGAACAGCTATATCTTCTCCTCTGCTTCCACACAGTTCTGGAAAAAGCTGTGGCACTTGCCATTTGCTCATTCCTTTTCCCTTTACACCTGGCTCCTGACCTTCCCTTCCCATGGAGGCCAGTCTTTCAGGACCAAATCCAATGGTCTTTTCTTAGTCCTCATCCTCTTCCATCTCTGTGGTACCTTTGGCCCTGCTGATTCCCTCCTCCTTCAAATCCCCTTGCCCTGGCTTCCTTAACGCTGCTTGACATTTTTCCTACCTCTTCAAACCCGTCCCTCTCTTTCCTTCTTTGCATTCCCCAAATGAACAAGTTTCCCAAGGTTTGGATCTTGGTTTATGTTGGCATTGACATATTCTTTCCTGTGTTTAAATACAAAATGGAGACCAGACATGAAAATCCCCTGAGCAGACAAAACCATTTAAGCCACATAAATGAAATTTAATTTAGTTTATTCTGCAAAACTTCAGTTGGACCACTTCTTATATGAACCTCTGATATCATACAAGAAATTTAAGTTATCTTCCTAAAATGATATGAGGTAATCAATTTTAACCCATCCCTCTGGAAAACCTCATAGTAATAATCAATGATTGTAAAAACTAAACTCCCCCCTTTTACTTTATAAACCATCTTATAATATCATGCGCCTGAGCTTCATATCAGTCTTCGCATTTAAAAGCTCCCAGTTCACGAACTGTTCTTATATGCATAATAATCTCTTTCTAAATACTATTTTTTATTTGGTGGGTTTAATTTTGTTATTTCTGGATTTTTGACAGTTTCTGGTGTTAGAGGTGGGATCCAAAGGAGCCTCCAGCCTCACCCCAGCAACTATGAGGTTGGTGAGCAGATCAAGCTGTGGAATCCACAGTGCCCTCTGAGCTCATTGCTTTCTCACCAAGCATGGAGCTCCTGTGCAGGTCTCTTGAATCTGAGCTGTGCTCCCTTTTTGTGTTTTGGGCTCTCTGACTTTATTGTGCATACCTGTATTTTGTTTATTGAAGCTTCTTGGTAAGTGACCCTAATCTTTTCCAAAGGTGGGGGGTGGGGGATGGGGAGGCATACGCAATTTCCTGTGTTTTGGAACATCTATGGAAACAAAAGGCCCCTCACAGTCAAAGAGATCTTAGTGAATCGAAAGTCAAAGATGGGTTCTACCTGGTCTAAAACTTTCTCCACCTCCTTCAAAAACTCCTGCTTCCTGTATGTATACTCTACAAGCCAGGATCTCGTACCTTTTTGGAAAATGGGTGAAAGTTTGGATAATTTGGAATTATAGTGGCCACTCTGAGGAAACTTTAACTTAGGTAAGATAATCCACCTTAAGGGGCACCTTTGAAAAGAGAGGATCCCAAACCTCTCGGAGACAAGGGAATGCATTCTTTGATTGGCATTAAGAAGCTTCTGAAAGGCAAAATGACTCCAAAAATAGTTTCTCTAAAAGAATCTTTACAGTGCACAAATTTTAAAATTTTAGTAAAACACTTTGGCCATCTAAGCAGGTAATCTTTTTTGTTCTTTTTGGTTTGTTTGTTTGTTTTGAGTGGCTACAAAGACTTTATCAAATTATTTAAAATGCTGGCATTTATGTATTCTCATGTATATATAAAACAATTACATGGAGTCTTCAGGTCACCAGGGTGCTAATGTACACACATGAGCCTGTCAAGGACTCATTAATGAGACCAGGCTTGGAGGCACAGGGCTTTAAAAACTGGACATCCTTCAAAGGACCTGAGAGGAGTAGGGTGAAGAGGAAAGGGTCACTTTAGGGATTTGGCTTAACACCATTTGAGCAGGTAATCTTAGTCTATCTGCCAGAAATACAATTTGGATCCAGCCATTCTTTCAAGTTTTGCATTACTGTACCTGAGACATGGCTAAAATTTTAAAACAAAAGCTATGAGATTTCTGTTTGTGTCTCTCTATTTATGTATACCTATGTATGTATGTATATTATGTATACAAGTTTTTGTTAAAGAATTCTATTTAATTGGCTTAAAGAAAAATAAAAGCTTACATGAATTAAGTACTGCTAAAACAGAACTGTAGAAACTAACTCAAATGTTTTCCATTTAGGTTCACATAATCTGGGATTTGTGTACCTAATATTTGATAAATAAAAGCTAGTTTAAGTTTATTGATTTAATAAAAACATGTATGTCTTCAGAATTGTTAACATTAAATATAATGCAAACTTACAGCTTTTTCTGTTTTATCCTGTTATAATATTATCAATCGTAATTCCATCTATTATCTTAAAATATTGTGTATCACAAAATTAATCAAATTTGCTCATCAGTTGCATAATTTTTTAAAATAAATTCTCACCAGACCTTTAACCACAGCCATTTTTAATTTTTGTCGCTCTCAGGCAGTTACTGTTTTACTCTTGATTCCTCTCTGAAAGTATTTACAACCAACATCAGGCAAAAATGCTTCATCTTCAAAGATACTCATGGAAATGACCCTGACAGGTATTCTAGAAAATGAGTTTCTCAAACCTTTAAAAATCATATCACTGAATTGGGTAAATATTTCTAAAATTCCAATGGAAAACTGATTCATAAAACTGTTGACCCAAAATCAAGCAAAATAATTAATTACATGGAAAACAATGAACTGATAAAGATGATTATAATTTTTATGACTTAATTTAAAATATTGCTGGTTTTTTAATGTTATATCTTCCAGAACCCATTTTTGTCTTCTCTTTTAAGCTACCTACAACTACAGCAATTTGGTAAAATATAATTTTGTAAACAAAAGTTGAAACATTTGTGTTTTTCTCCCTACCTGATCCCTCCAGAATTCAGAAACTCTTATCAAATATTATTATTTTTCAGGACAGTATGTATATTTACGTAAGTCCAAAAAGAACCTGTTCTTGTAACAGGACACAATTGGACAAGTCTTTAACTGGCTTTTTAGCCTAATGAGAATTTTAAAGACCTAATCTTGAGATTCCTTACTACCAGGCAATTTTAAGGAACTAAAGTTGACCTTATGGAACCAATAAAGCCCCTTGGATATTACCAAAGCTTTGACTGGAGTGTCATATTGGAGTGTCATACACAGAATGACTATTCTTACCATAAATGTATAAAATAACCAAGCCAAGTTTAGTAAGACTAGACTTACTTTACAAGTTAGTTTCATTGTAATTACCTTTGATAAAAATGGGGTGACTGTAAAAAAAAATTCTGTTTCAGTAGAAAACTATTGTGTACCCATTATCAGATTCAGTCCTGTCTTTGAGGTTTTGTAATCTACCTGTTAACCTCAGAGAAATCTCCACAACAGATCATGCATGGACAACCTTCATGCCTGTTGCTGCATGGGCCACTCAAGAGAGTTTACCAGAACACCTGATACCACCACCAAAGACAGTCAAACTACAAACCAGGAAAATCCATGAGATTGAAACAACCATCCTCATTCCATTATTTAAAGATGGTCCTAACTCAAATCTAGAAATTTTCTCAACTTCTGCTTTCCAAACTCAGAAACTGCATTTATAATTTGCTCTAACTAGTAACTTTTGTTTTTCTTTTGATTCCATAGAAAGGCTTCTTATTCAATGACCTGATTTCTCACACCGCATAGAGGCCTAATTTAGGTGGGCGCCCACCTGTAACACTGTCTCCTGAAATAAAACATCCTCATGAACATCCTAAGCAATCATGAGGACGTGTGATTGTTCAGACATCGTGCTGTACCTATGTGAATAACTCAGAAAAAAATGAAAGCTAATTACACATTATCAAAAAAATATATAGATTGACTTGGAAAGGTAAAACCTGAATCTGATGATAACTTTTAAATTTATTTAATTAGTTAAATCTGGGCTCCTGGGAATCTCTGCTCTGGGGAACTTTTCAATCCTTGGCTATTTTCTCCTTATAGTTTTCATCCTGCCTTTTGGCAGCCATTCATGTACCAAATGGTATCCCTCAGGATTAGACAACTGGATGAACTCAATGATATGACCTCCATGTCTATGATGATAATGCAACAGCGACTCAGGACCATCTGTCCTGACAACTCAACTAACAGAACAATGATATGTGATTCCTTCCCGGCTCCATCAATGGTGATAACTGAGAGTAATGCTATACTAGGTGTTCATACTCTGCTGAATTTCTACAGTTCTAATGGAAAACTGATTGACTGGAAGCTCCAGTCAAAGCTTTGGCAATATTCAAGGGGCTTTATTGATCCCATAAGGTCAACCTTAGCGGGGAACTGTTGAAATTAAATTCAAAAGGGAGACCAGTCTTGAAAATTCCCTGAACAGACAAAACCACATAAGCCACATAAGTGACATTTAATTTTGTTTATTCTCCAAAACAAGCAAAACTTGGTCTACTTCCTGTAAACGTGTAAAGGAAACTTAAGTCAGCTTTTCAAAAATGGTATGAGAGGATCACTTTTATAACCCATTCCCTGCTGTCTGGAGACCCTTGTTATAATAACCAGTCATTGTAAAGGTTAAACAACTTCCTCACTGTCACTTTATTAGCCATCCTATAAGGTCATGCACCTGAGCTCCATTTAAGTCTTTGAATTTAAAAGCTCCCAGTTCACAAGCTGTTCTTATACACACAATAAACTCTTACTAACTACTGTTTATTGATTTGGTGGGTTTAATTTAGCCATTTTTGGATTTTTGACACCTATCAGTCCCATTTGTCTTCTTGTATGGACATCCCCACTATAACCCTCAAATCAGTACCTCTGTCCCTGACCCCTCCTCTTCAGCCCCGATCTGACAGTGGCCCTGCAGACAACTTCACCTGCATGCTCCATCAGCACTTAAATTCAAAATGCCCCAAACAACACCTGAATAGTCATTAGGAAAAAGATAACATTGGATCCATCCCTCATAAGACAAGAATAAATTCCAAATGAACGAGAGGTCTATATTTCTAAAATGAACTCCTACAAGTATTTGAACAAAGACTAAATCTGCAAGATTGAAAATACATTCCACTTAGTAGAAAATTCTATAACACTAAACCTTCAGACACATTCTGGCTAAACTATTAAGCTTAGAAAATTAAAAAAAAAAAATCTTTTTACATCCAAGACAAAAAGAAATTCATTTACAAGGCGAAAAATAGGGCAGGTTTCATATGTCTTTCCAGCAGCAATCAGTGCCAGAACAAAGGAGAAATGTCTACAAGGGAAAGGAATATGATCCAAGTGGCTTCCACCCAGCCACGTTGGAGCTTGAGTATAAAGGCAAGAGCTCACATTTTCAGACATGAAAGTACTCAGAAAATACAGCATCTATGAGCCCTTTCGAGCAGTCTACTTGGTGGTGAAAGCTGGCTCACTAAAGGATGAACTGAAATAAAGAGCCCTGTTACTCTGAAGCCATAGACATCGGTCTGATGGGGAGCACAGAATTCACTTACATGTAGGAGTGCTATAAACATCTGAGATAATTATGGTTTCACAATGCTGAATGCAATTGTTGCAAACTCTGACAACACTGACAAAATTAAAATAATGTAAGTATCAAACCTGGGTGGAAGGAGAGGTGAGGATGGAGGATATATCTAACTGCTAATTCCTTATCTTTCCTAGCAAGTTATCAACCAATCCTGTCCATCTGGAAACTAGCATTTTTTAAAAACCCATAATGTCTCCAATTTCTTAAAATCTCTTAATTTAGTGACATCTTTTAGGAACTTATTTCCCTTGTAGGGAAGAAACAATTACCTGAAGTAGTTTGATCTAAACGTTTCTGTGAAATCACTTAAAATTAAAAGCAGTATTTGTTGTTAAAAATATGTCAAATATAGAATGATACCATCCTTATACAACTGTTTTCATCTCTCTGTCTTTGTCTTTATCTAGATCCTTCTTACTATATATGCATAGAGAGCTGTCTGAAATGATGCCAACCAAATGTAATCATCAGTTATTTTTAGATAGTAGAATTTTTGGTAGTTTAATTTCTTCTTTATACTTTTCTGTATTTCTTATATTTCTATAATAAGCATGTGTACTTTATATTAAAATAATGACATACTTGAAGAAAATAAAGGAATGGACAAAGAGATAGCAAACAGATACACTCAAAAGAGAAAGCAGGTAAATACAGATACTAACATCATAGTGGAATTTAAAGTCAAAAGTACTATGTACAGAAAACCCTAAAGGCTCCATACAAAAACTACTAGAGCCAATAAAAGAATTCAGCAAGGTAGCAGGATACAAGATTAACATACAGAAATCAGTTGCATTTCTTTACACCAACAATGAAATAGCAGAAAAGGAAAATAAACAATCCCTCATTCAAAAGTCCACGAAGGATAAATGCTGGAGAGGGTGTGGAGAAAAGGGAACCCTCCTATACTGCTGGTGGGAATATAGTTTGGTGCAGCCATTATGGAAAACAGTATGGAGGTCCCTCAAAAAACTAAAAATAGGCTTACCACATGATCCAACAATCCCACTCCTGGATAAATATCCAGAGGGAACTTTAATTCGAAAAGATACACGCACCCCAATGTTTATAGCAGCACTATTTACAATAGCCAAGACATAGAAACAACCTAAATGTCCATCGACAGATGACTGGATAAAGAAGTGTGGTATATTTACACAATGGAATGCCATTCAGTCATAAGAAATAATAAAATAATGACATTTGTAACAACATGAATGGACCTGGAGATTGTCATTCCAAGTGAAGTAAGCCAGTAAGAGAAAGACAAATACCATATGATATCATTCATATGTGGACTCTGAAAAAAGGGCAAATGAACTTATTTACAAAACAGAAAAAGACTCACAGACATAGAAAACAAACTTACGGTTGCCAGAGGGGGAAGGTGGTAGGAAGCGGTAAATTGGGAGTTTGAGGTTTACAGATACGAACTACTACTTATAAAATAAATAAACAATAAGTTTATACTATATAGCACAGGGAACTATATTCAATATTTTATACTAACCTATAATGAAAAAAATATGAAAATGAATATATATGTATATGTATGACTGAACTATTAGGCTGTACACCAGAAATTGATACAACATTGTAAGCTGAATGTACTTCAATTAAAAAAAAAACAAACAATTAGGTGACACTCCGGGCTCTGGGTTAAGTCCTCCCCTTTAGAAGGGGGCCACTCTCAATCCACCAGCTTCCCTGGCATCAGCCTGGCCCCATCACTTTGGGGTTTCCAGACCCTGAGCAGAAGAAAGAGCAGAATATCAGTTGCCACCCATTCCAGAGAAAACCCAAGACTCACACATTTTTTTCCTTTTCAGCCTTTCTCTTACAGTAAATGTTGGGCCCAGGGGAAAATAAAACCTAAAAATGATTTTCTAAGTTCTCATTTTTGTTCTTCATAAAAATTTCCATCCAGACCACAGTTTAAATAAGCCCAACTGTTTCCAAGGAAACAGGCTGAAAAACTGGAAACACCCTCCCCACCCCAAGATGCACAAATTCTAGTGACAAGCACCCAGCCTCTCCCTAACAGTCTGAGTCACCAGTGTTTCGGGTGGCTGGGCTGGAAAACACCATCTGGTAGAGGACTCTGTGGTTTGGCTGACTTGCATGTGTACAACTTTCATTCTCCAAAAAAAAAAAAAAAAAAAAAAGGAAAAGAAAAAAGACTTTCACAATATAAGAGAGTGGGAGGTATAGACAAATGCTCCAAAAAGAAAAGAAAAAAAGATATTGAAAATCCACAGAAGCAAATAACTACCTGTGGTGGTCTTGGGGCACCTAGTCCAGGAAGATTCTCCTAGTTTCAAAAGTAGTTGTCCTTCAGTGTTCAAATGAATGACTTTTGTTTTCTCCTCTCGGTAGGCCAAAATTTCCTTTGCATTCCTTTAAATCACCTGACTACCCAGTTCTCCTTTCCCAGGGTGGCTTTGCCCAGGGAATTGAGTCCAGCCAGGTACCTGGAAGGGGAGTCAATGACCCAGAGCTATTGTCACAGAGGTGTGTGAGGATGGGTGGGAACAGGCTGGTCTCTCATATATGGTAAATGAGAACAAGGTAACCCCAAATCCCATCATCCAGAAAGAACTACTATGACCACCTTTTAAACCCTTCTCTCAGTTCATACATTGTGCAGGTGGAGCTGCACACCTGCAAACATCTATCTACAGGACGTAGTTTGGGATAAAGGATGCTGTGTTCTGTTCAGCAATATGTGGTGAACATGTCTCAATATAAAGAATATATAAAGATCTGCATAAATGGTGACACTGAACAGTCACAATGGAAATCTTCCAGATTAGCTGTATCCATCTACAACCCTAACAACATGATATAGAAATTGACATTTCTAGACCTTGACCACACTAGGTTTTATCATTCTGATTAACCTTTGATAACCTAAAACTGGCCAAATAAATTCTAAAATTGAAATTGAAATTAGATTTGCCTGTCTCTGATTAACATTAAGTAAATAGATAACGATCATTATCTTTTCACGGCACTGATCAGTTGTACTTCTTCTTCCATGGTTTTCATGGTCTGTCTTCCATCATGTTTTCTATGGGATGCTGTGATACTGATTTACAATGAGAATGTGTTTTTGGTCTTTGTCCCCCGTTTTAAGCCCAGAGCTTCTAAAGCGCTTCTAATTTCCTAAGTGGTGAGAGAAGTCAAGTTGTTTTTGTCCTGTTAATGAAGCGACTTTTGGAATGCTCCTAGGATCACCTAAGGATGGAGGCTGGTTGCCAGGGAAACCCTGTGATTGGAGGGTTGGAACTTACAGTCCCACCCTTTGACCTTCGGGGAGGGGAGAGGGGCTAGAGGTTGAATTGATAGTCAATGTCCAGTGATCTAATGAAACCTCCATAAAAACCCAAAAGGATGGGATTCAGAGAGCTTCTTGGATAGTGAACAGGTGGAAATTCCAGAAAAGGGCACCTCAGAGAGCATGGAATTTCCACACCTTACATCTCTTCCATCTGGCTGTTCCTGAGTTACATCCTCTTAGAATGAAACTGGTGAAATGTTTCCAATTTCTGTGAGCTGCTCTGGCAAATTAATCAAGCTGAAAGAGGGAGTCGTCAAAAACTCCAATCTATAGCCATTCAGTCAGGAGAACAGGTGACAACCAGGACTTGCCTCTGACCTCTGAGTTGGAGGGGGCAGGGCAATCTCATAGGACTGAGCCCTTAACCCGTGAGATCTGGTGCTACCTCTGGGCATATAGTGCCAGAATTAAGTTGTAGGCTGGTGTCAGAGAAATCCTTGTTTGCATGGAGCAAAGGACAGAAATGACAAATAGTTTTGGGTAAATGAACTCTCTTTTTACTTAAAAAAAAAAAAGTTTTGAAATAATCACTGGCTAAAGGACCCAACAAACTAATCTGCTACTCTCACCATCTATTCTTCTGGAAATTTCACAGGAAGGCATGTATTTTGAATGTCAAATGAGGACAAAGTAGGATGATAAATAACCAAAATACCAGGAAAGCTGCTTCTCTTCTTTGAAGAGCAAAATAGTCTCAAAGGACAGTGTGCCACCCAGGGAGGGCAGCCAACTTCTCTCCAAGTCAATGGAACCTAGAATGAGCTCTCCATACCTGGTGTTTCAAAAGACACAAAGACCACTAAGACATGACGAAATTCATGACAGAGCAGCACGTGTTTGGAGCAGTTTCATTTTTTGAGCATTTTATATGTAAAATTGCTTGCTGGATTAAGATATATTTATTGGAGGAAAAGTACCCTAGAAGAAAAGTACGTGAGCCACATGGGAAAATCTTAACTTCCTTAGCCCCAGACACCATGTTCCAGAACTAATCCGTAAGTTGGAGCCTTGCTTTGGGAGCTGGCACTTTCCCAGGTGTTAGTTTTCTACTGCAAACAATGATTACACACTTAGCATTTAAAAGGACACGCACACTTACTATCTCAGTTACTGTGTGGGTCAGAGATCAATATAGGCATATCTCAGAGATATTTCAGGTTTGTTTCCAGACCACTGCAATAAAGCAAGTATCTCAGTAAATGGGGTCACACAAATTTCTTGATTTCCCAGTGCATACTAAAGTTGTTTACACTACATATTACCGAAGGCAAGTTCGTGTGTCCACTGCACCATGAGGCCAAAAAACTGAAACATCGGAGTTTGGAGCAGAGAAACGTTTATTGCAGGGCCGAGCAAGGAGGACAGGATGGCTCATGCCCAAGAAAACCCCCAACTCCCAGAAGAGTTTCAGCAAAGCTTATGTAAAGGCCAGGTAAGGAGGCGGGGTGTTGCAGGGTATGTGATCAGCTGTGCATAATTCTCTGATTGGTTGGTATTGCGAGAACGGGGCAGTCAACACTATCAACCCTGAGGGGCCAGAAGGTCTGGGGTCATGTGCTCACAATCAAGTAGTCAATTACTCCATTTTGACTTTCAAATGCATTCCTCTCCTCAAGGGGAAAGCAGATGTACAATGCCTGTCCAAAAGGCCATAAAACAGGCCACTTCAGTCAGTAAGTTTAAGTTAAACTATGTATAAGCCACAGTGACTTCCCCATACCTCAATATGTGCAGATTTTTCCATCATTTCCCCTTTGGATTATAAACTTTTCGATAGAAAGCATTGATGATCAAAATATTCATCTCTCTATGCAGGGCTGATGGCTCCTACCCCAGGTTCAGATCATGCCCCTTGGTGCTAGGCCTGCTTTATATTTGCCTAGTTCCCCACGTCAGGGGGGAAAACTATTCAGATATCAGGAACAGACTCAAAGGTATGTTAATGGGGAAACACATTATTGGCCATACATTTTATCACTTATACCCAACTGTTACACAAGCATTCTACACGTGCTTTGAGCAACAGAAATAGAGCAAGCCTTATTACACATCATTTAGTTATACTTTGTGACAACTCCATTAGAGAATTCTCCTTCTAAACATTGGTGGTAACAGTGTGGTTGGAAGTAAAACAGTAACTTTCAATATTAATAGGGAGAGAAACATCTGATAAACAATTCAATTAGAAAATAGATTATAAGCCAGTAATCTTTTAGACAAAACCAAAAACTTATAACCATATTCACCAGTTAACTCACTCCTATGCAATTAGGCCTTTTGACTAATACTTTTATGAAATCAGTTTTCATTAGGGTTTAACTGTATTACCCAGTTCAGCAGTATGATTTAAGAGAAACCAGTACTTGTCAAAAAGTTCTTTTTATGAATCTTATTGAAGATGAAGTAGTTTTGCAAAGCACCAGCTTAACTGTCTATGAATGACAAAAGACTGAAAATGGCAAGGTTAACGATCTGGTTACAACGTTTTTGACAAAGAAGCTCAATCATGTCGCTGTGGCATATGACATATTAAGATAACTAGACTAGAACTAGAATTATGTCCAGGACAACTAGAATTACCACTGATAGCATTATACCAGGATGTATCTAAATTTCAGAAACTTTATATAATTTCCAGAATGCCAATATTAACAACATTTACCCGTACCATTAAGTCTGAGGAGGCTTCTCACTCATTTGACAATGCCATGTAATTTAACATACCAACCAACCCTAGCTGGTTTACTATTTTCCTTTGAGATGTCTTAGGGGTCCTCTGAAGCATCCCAAAGTTAGCTGAAGTCAAAAGAACTTTGATTAAAATCTGATAGGAAGTTTGTCAACAACATCAAAAAGTCTCACACAATTTGTTATCAGAAGCATCTGTTATCACAAGCAAGTGAACCTGATCTCTTAACAGAGAGGAAGCAAATCTGTCCTGCGTCAGTCTTCTTTTAATAACAAAATCCACGTACCTACTTAAATTTAATCTAATCTCAGCCTGACCATGCACAAAACCCCTTTTTTAGGGCTCCCTTTTTATGAACTTTCCACAACTTTCTATACTTGTATGACTTTGTCCCTCTTTTTTTTTTTTTAAATCTAGAAACAACCACCTTTAGAACAAAAAAATTTTTTTGACTCAAAACATATAACCAGCTTTTTTTACTGTATACTGAAATGTTTCCTTTATTTTTAGTAGCTTTAATGACATATATAAATTAGAATTCTCAACTCTTAAAACTTTAATTTCTAATGAAAACAAAAGTAAAGTAATTATGTACTGTATTTTACATTAGCATTCTGTAGATTGGCAAACACAAATATCAATTATAAGTTCTAAAAATATGCTTTTTATAGAAAATATCTGTGTATATTAAATATATAAAATATATAATATATATAATAAATATTTAATAAAATATATATAAATAAATATACAACGTATTTAATATTTAATAATAGTCCTAAACATTTTAGTTTCTCTGTGAAGAGAAGCCAATGTTCAGTACAAAATGTTCCAGTATCTTATTTTATTTGGGAATGACCTAAGCTATTCAACAAACTTTATTATTTAACTTAAATTAGCACAACTCTAAAATTAAGTTACTAAGTATCTGGAGAGATCATTTTTAAGTAGACATTCCTGAAACAGAATTATTTCCAAAGAGTCCACCCAAAGCTCTTATATTATTTGCATTTAATTTACTTATAAGAATTTTGTCATACCAAGCAATTCTCCAGTGAAGACATACAAATGGCCAACAGGCACATGAAAAAATGCTCAATATCACTAATTATCAGAGAAATGCAGATCAAAACTATAATGCGGTATCACCTCACACCAGTCAGAATGGCCATCATTCAAAAGTCCACAAAGAACAAATGCTGGAAAGGATGTGGATAAAAGGGAACCCTCCTGCACTGCTGGTGGGAATGTAATTTGGTGCAGCCATTATGGAAAATAGTATGGAGATTCCTCAAAAAACTAAAAATAGACTCACCATATGATCTAGCAATCGCACTTATGGGTATATATCCGGAGGGAACTCTAATTCAAAAAGATACATGCACCCCAATGTTCATAGCAGCACTATATACAATAGCCAAGACATAGAAGCAACCTAAATGTCCATCGACAGATGACTGGATAAAGAAATGTGGTATATTTATACAACGGAATACTACTCAACTATAAAAAAGAATAAAACAATGCCATTAGCAGCAACATGGATGTCCCTGGAGAATGTCATTCTAAGTGAAGTAAGCCAGAAAAAGAAAGAAAAAAAAAAGCACACTATGAACTCATCTATAAAATGGAAACAGACTTGCAGACAGATTAAGACAATCTTATGGTTACTGGGGAAAGGGATAAAATTGGGAGTTTGAGATTTGCAAATGTTAGCCCCTATATATAAAAATAGGTTTTAAAAGTTTCTTCTGTATAGCACAGGGAACTGTATTCAATATCTTGTAATTACCTTTAATTAAAACGAATCTGGAAATGAATATATGTATGTATATGCATGACTGGGACATTGTGCTCTACACCAGAAATTGACACTTTGTAACTGACTGTACTCTAATAAAAAAAAAAATTAAGAATTTTGCCATACCAAGTTGACGGAATTTTTTTCTGACAAATTCTGCAACAAAAACAACATGAACCTATTGACCTTCAGTAAACCTAGGTACAATAAAAGACATGTCTCTGTTGATTATATCAACAAGCTTAAGCTAGCTTTAATACCAGATATTAATTTAATATTGAATATTTCCTAGATCACATGACCCTAAAATTTGTTGTCTAACTTCTCTTAGACCTAGAAGTATTTAATTTGTAAGTGCTTACTTTTAAGTCAGTTAAATAGAGCTCTTTTACATGTTAACTTTTACCTACAGACAGAAGCAGAGATCTCAGTTTTTCTGCCAAAGTTCAAAAAAAAATTTTTTTCCTAGAGAATTCAGGTAGATCATTTACATCTCATATTCACATGCCTCACTTTCAGCAAAACTTGGAAGACAGAACAAGATTTGGACTCAGATACCAAGACACTCACACACACATACACATGCAAGATAAAAGCCAAGTTGCAAAAGCCCCACTCTGATATAACAGCAGAGCCAGGAGGGCCATTGTTCTGATCTCAGGGAGTCCTGAGGTCACACAGTGTTACAGTAAAAATATCATTTTCTTTCATTTATGGGAGCATAGCTGAAGATCTCTTAGTTTTAGAAAACATCACTCTAGGGGGACTATATATAAGATGGAACAGAACTCTGATCTTCCATACTGAATTATTCACGGCTGATGTTATCAAATGTCACGCAAACAACAACTTTGAATGGTCTCTCAGGGTCCCAGTTCCCTAGTCCCAAGAGGGAGATTCCTAACCAAGGCCTCATCAGTTCAAAAGGGGAGACCCCCAACCAACGCCCCATCAGAAAGAAAGCTGAATGAAAGACCAAGGCTAGAAAGGGGAAATCCCGACCAGCTCCACCACCACAGGTGAGGCCAACACAATAGGGATGGGTGCCGTGGTGTCATCACACGGGGTCCCCATTACTCAGAGACGTCTCAACTGGCCAATGAAAGTTCTGACACACATACAAACAACAAACATCTTCCCACAAACAAAAGCTCAAACAAGGTGTGGCCCCAAAATTCCACTTTCACTTCCAGACAGAGACCTCCAAAAAGACTGGCCCAACTCTCAAAAGAGAACAGACCCAGAGTGGCTCCCAAAGAGCCCAGAATGGCTCTCTCCGTGCAAGGGAAGGAGCCCAGGTGGAGCAGGTGGAATTTTCCCATCCTGGGTGAGCCGGAGTGGCTCACCCCCAAGACCATACACACAAAAACACAAACAACAAATAAGCTACGGTCACATACACAGACCATCAGAGGAGGCGTAGTCCAAAAATTCCACTTCCACTCCCAAACGGAGGCCTCCAAACGGATGGGCCCAGAGAACAGACCCAGAGTGGGTTGCGAGGAACCCACAGCAGCTCACTTCCTGGTGGGAAGAAGTCCAGACAGAGTGGAGAGAATTCCCAGCCTGTGAGAGCTGGAGCTACTCACCCCCAGGTGACTCCAAACGTGGACCGGAGCTCCAGACGTTTCTAGCTCCAGACAGCCTTGTACTGCGGGGCGGCGGGTGCCTGTCCAGGAGCGTCCCTCCCAATTCCAGGAGGGAAGTGAGCTCCAGCAGCTGCTGGGACCCAGGGAAGGGGCTGCCCCCTGCTGCGGTCAACCTGCCACGGGCGCAGACTCCTGCGCTGGCTCGCCAAAATTGTTACCGAAGGCAAGTGTGTGTACCTGATGCACCAGGAGGCCAAACAAACCCCGAACTCCCTGAAGCGTTTCAGCAAAGCTTAATTAAAGGCCAAGTAAGGGAGGAGGGTGGATGGTCGCAGGGTAGCAGGGTACATGATCAGCTGTGCACAATTCTCTGATTGGCTGACTTTGCGATAAAAGAGTGGTCAACACTGTCAACCCCGAGGCACCAGAATGTGTAAGTCCATGTGCTCTCAATCAAGTAGTTAATTTTTTCCTTCTGGTAGTGGTTTGAAGCATCTGGAAAACTCAGGGAATATACATGAGATACTATTCTCTGGGTACTTCGGAGAGGAGCTACAGCAGAGGATATAGGGGAGGGGTCTGTCCTGGGAAGCCTCACAGGGTCTTGCTCAGTTACATACACAGTAGTCTATTAATTGTGCAATAACGTTATATCTAAAAACACAATGTACATACCTTAATTAAAAAACACTTTATTGCTAAAAGTTAATAACCATCATCTGATAACACAGGGCTGCCACAAACATTCAATTTGTAAAACATGCAATATCTACAAAGCACAATAAAATGAAGTACAGCTTAGCTTTTCTGCTCAAGATCTCACAAGGCTGCAGTAAAGTCAGATGGGGCTGCTGCACAGTCACCTGAGACCAGGGGCCCTTTTCCAAGTGCATGTGGTTGTTGGCAGATTCAGTTTCTTGTGGTTATAGAACTGAGGCCTTTAGCTCCTCAGTACCACCCATGGTTATTGCCATGTGACCCTCTCCATAAGTGGTTTACAGCATGGCAGCTTACCTCTTCAAGATCAGCAGCAGAATCTGTGTATGTACATATGTATATACGTATGTATGTATGTATGTATGTATGTATGTATGTATGTATGTATGTTTGTATCATCTATCTACTTGTAACGTAATCTTGGAAGTGACATCCCATCACCATTGCCATATTCTACTGGTTAGAAGCAAGTCACAGGTCCTGCCAACACTCAAAAGGAAGGGATTAAACAGTATGAGAACAAAGGAGCCATTCTAGGGTTTGTCTGTCATACCAGGCTTGTGATCCCCCAGCCCAGAGTTTCCCAAAGGGTATGTCTAAAATACTAGTTTTGCAAAAATTACTTTAAAAAAATTCATACCTCAAGTTTACAAGTTTGGAATTGCTGCATTGTGCATATCTCTCCCCTTCTTAGAGATTTAAAATACACACAAGCATATTAAATGTACTGAGAAGTCTTGGCTATCGGTCATGACTACATTCAACCAGAGAGCTTTTCTGTTTTAAGACAAGAAGCCTAGAGAGAGGTGGTTGTGACCTTGGTTCAATGGACTAGTTGTGCCAGAGCAGATGTCACTGAAATTTTCTTGGTCTTCCCTCACAATGACAGAATAGCTGCTGCAGTTCCAGCCATCACATTTGTATTTATAGTATGTAGGAGGAAGAAGGGAAAAATCCCAGGTTGGCCCTCTGTTTCATTTATTATGAAAGCAGAAGCTTTCTTAGAATCCCTCAACTTCTACCCTCCTAGGCTTCCATTTATACTCATGGGTTAGAACAGAATCATATGCTCACCACTATCTGCAAGGAAGACAGGAAGTGAATAACAAATTCTAGCATTGGTAGTGAAAAATGGGAAGGTAGAGGGGGTTGGGAGAGAAGTTGGGGGTAGCCAATTAACAGTGTCTGCCACACACAGCCTTAAAGAAATGGACTTAACTTTTCCACTTGGAGTTCTGACATCTAACCATAGAAACACACTTTCAGAAATACTGCTGAAGCCAAAATCTCTTGGAGTAACAGTACCAGGAAGGTGCCTAAACTTTTGGCATGGATACCTGACATCAAAGTCTTCTCTCGTTCTCCCCATTCTTGAGAACAGCTTTTGGTCTCAACCATGCGGGTGAAGAGTAGGCTTCCTGGATGCTGAAACTTATGCCACAGCTGCCACTCTGCCATGTTCTAAAATCTTTCTAGGGAAGCCAACCTTCCTTTCCCACCAGTTCTTCAACAGGGTCAGGTGGAATTAGGATCTCCTTAGCGGCACAGCCTTCTGCCCTCTTAACTTTGAAGCACAATGACACCCAAACCCTACAAGCCCAGCATCTCTAACTCCTGTGCCACAGTCAAGCAAGGCTCCCCAGCCAAGAGCCACATCCTGTTGCCAGGAAAGGCACAGAGCTACTTACTGAGCAGGAAACTGGCCCTGAGCCCAGCTGTCCAGCTGCTAATAACAACCTCTTTTCAAACTCCTTCTTTCCTTCACTTCCACTTCCCGGTTTCTCTCTTAGTTCGTCTAACCCAAAATGGGTGCCAAGAAGTCTCACCAGTCTCTTTCTTGATTTTACATTTCCAATGAGATCAACTTCTCTTTATCCCCTCCAGCTGTAACCACACATTTTGTTTGGCAACTGCACAGATTTCTCTGGAGTACACTTGGCATATTTAATTACCTCCGTAGTTCCCCTCTACCAGAGGAGCTATCAAAGGGTGCATACACTTGGCATATTTACATGTCTGCAGCCTTCCAGGTATCATCAGTGTGATGGGGCAGTATGGTCTTAGAGATCTGGAGCGGGTATCCAGCTCTACCCTAACCGGCATGGGACCCTCTGCATTAAGAAGGACCTAGGGTGGGGCGCCTAGTCCTCCAGCCTGAGCAGGATTTTGATGGGAATCATCGGACTGAAAGAGCATTTCAAGAGCTCTCGCAGCCGATTTCACTTGGGGGAGATTTCAGTGCTCTGAAAAATCCACATTTCTGAGCCTGAACACAGTGGTGCACTGTCTTCATTTTTCAGGTAAGAAAGATAAGGCTTCCAAAACCCACAGTTAGAATAATCAGAACCCAGTGGTTTTGTTGTTTTGTATTACCAGTCCCCATCCATGGGAAGGGCTCACTCATTCATTCCTGCATTTATTCACAAACTGACTCATTTAACATACATTGATTGAATGCCTGCTACAAACTAGGTACTGTGCTAGGCCTCGAAGACAGAAAAATGAAAATACACAGCTCCTGTTTCAAGGATCTCACAAACCAGAGGGGAGATGTCCCTGCCACCAATAACAACACAATCTAAGGATGACTGTGATGTTAGGGTAGCAGGTGGCTTTTGGGTGGTTCCGGCAGTTAGGCAGGAGTTGTCCAGCTGGGCTAGATCCTTCCAGAAGGGCCTTGACAGCATCTTGGGGCATGGATACTGTCATTCTAAATAGAACCCTCAGTGGGTGACAGGGCTGACTGCTATTGACGGTAGCCTTCAGTGGCAGCAGAGAAAAGGACTGTCTGAGCTTTGCTGGCCTGGGCCATCCGGAGGCTCCTGTTTTCTCAGTTTCAACACTTTTCTGCCTTCTTCCCCTCCCTCCACAGAGTGCATATAAAGTCTCTCTCTGCCTCCTTTGTTCTCTGCGCTGTCTTCATGCTCAAGTCTCTATGTGAGGCAAGGGGGGTCCAGGCAGGTCTAGGGCCACGCTGCCCAGGTTTGTGTAGAGCTTGAGGGGACACACATCTGGTGACATGGTTCTCACCCTGACCAGTCACTGTGGCTGGGAAATGAGGTGTGCTGATTTCATAGCTGTAAGGTAGAATGTTCGGCCGGTCTACAGGTACCGTCCTCATGGGAACTCATGTACATAGCTCACTGGTACAAACTGGCCCTGTGCAAGTTTAAGTCAGGTGTTGGGGTTGAAAGTAATGGATTAGGCACCCCAGCGCTGCCAGTAATTAGTCTGTGAATGGGGCAAGTCACATCACACAACTTCCTAGACTGAAATTTCCTTTTCTGTAAAATGGTCTCCACGGACCCTCCAGCTCCAGTGCTCGCTCTTCAGTGCTCTCTCTTGGGTAAACTACCTGCCAATTCCAACCTTATGGCAACAACACCCTGGAGCCCTGTCCACCCTGATCCCTACTCCAGGCGCAGCCCTGGTGGACCCTGGAGCCGTTCCCACCTCCAGGCAGGCACCCTGTCTGACCCCTGCAGTGCTTGCACTGGTCTTGGGGTTTGCCCCTCTGGTTCCCAGGAGCTGCTGCCACCCCAGGGCCCTGAGCGCTGGGGAGCCAAGTTCCGCAGGGAGAACTTTCAGACCAAGGAGGTTTGCTGATGTTTGTCTTCCCTACGGTGAGCAGAAGCTGAGTGCGGTTTCAAGGGATATGCAAAGTAGGTAGGCTCTAAATAGCTAAAAATGTTTCTTTGGATTATGTTTAAAGCAGTTAGATGTGTTAACAATTTGAGTTTGGCCCTAAGGCTTTGGGCTAACGGCCCTAGCTTGCTGTGAATCAAAAAACGTGGGGACATTTTAGGCTGGCTGATACACTAAGGCCATATTTGGCCTCTTTGTATAACAGTGAGATCCTGTGAAAAAATCTCCGGGACAAGCAGTTACCGGCAGACTAGGGCAGGTGTAAAGTCTCACTGGATGGTGTTGAAATTATTCTCAGTAAACTCAGCCCTCCTGGGATGGAGAAAGTTCTCACTGTGATTTTCCTTCAAGGAATTAAGTAAACAATAATCCTCTAAGTGTGAGTGGAACTTTATCCTTTTCCAAGCCCTTTCATATTTGATTCTTACAACACGCTCAGAAAGAATCAATAGGAAAGCTGGTGACATTCCTTCCCCTGCCACCAGCATTTAATGAGTGAAAACACAGGTTCAGACAGACTTGGGGACAGAGGACAGTAACAGCCAGGACTGAAATCAGGCCTCCTAAACTCCTGCCCGTTCTATCTGCCAGACTGCTAAGGGTGCAGCTGGAAGTCAAGATTGTTCTTTCCTGCCTGGGGTTCCTGCCTTGCACAGAGGCACAGACTGACAAAGATTCACCCCATGACCTTAGACCATTTTGCTCCCTTTTTTTCTTTTTGATGGAATGGGGACATTCTTAGAGAAGATGAAGAGAAAGTAGCAGGCTGGGTTCTACTTTGTTTCAACAAAGATCTCAGCTGGGTGGTCCTTAAAAGTCAGTTAGGCATTTTGTAGGTGGGGGAAACTGAGGACCAAGAGAGGAAGCATCCTGCCCGCTGCAGCACAGCTCAGGGCCTTGTCCTCGGAGGCCACACTCCAGCCCTTTAGCCCTACGGGGCACCAGCTTGCCTCACCTTCCCCTGAATCAGAATCTAGTGCTGAGAACAAAGCCTCATGGAGGAGGTTACCCATCAAAATTCCAGTGGCAGTAAGGGGCCGGTCAGCCTCCCTGTTTTCAAGGCATGTTCCCTCAGCAGTCTGTACCCCTCCATCTAACCCCCTCAGCATCAGAACAGACTGCCCACAAGGGGCTGACTTCCCTGCCCCACAGGAGTTTAGGGTCACAGCTACTTTCCCCAGGAACGTCTTCATTGCTCCAAATTCTTTCACCTTCACTGGGTAGTGACTCTCCACGGGTGGCCTCAGGTTCTGAGGCTGGAGATGCCCTAAATTCTCTACTGGGAGGGACTCCTTGCCCTGTTGAGGCCCAGGTTCAACTCTGATAGCTACTGCCTTCAGCGGGCAGTGGATCCAGGCTGTGATCATTTCATAGTTAAGTCACTGATTCAACAGAGTAAGGTAGATTCTGCTTTACCCTTGGCCAGAGAGGGAAGACCTCTGTCAAGCAGACTGGGCAGATTCCCAGCCACCTACTTTTGGGGCCCTTGTGAGTGCCAACAGATCAGGGTTTTCCACCTAAATGCCCAGAGCTCCCCAAGGATATTCACTCTGGCCTAGCATTGCCACCATCTTGAGTGGCCACCCATTTCCACAACTGTCCTGGTTTTAGGACTGAAAGTTCCACATCCCAGGAAACTCCTCAGTCCTGAGCAAACCAGGACATTGGTCTCTATACCACCCCCAACCCCCTCACTCACAGTGGTCAGTCAGCTCTGGGCCAGATCTCAGAACCCACCCTTGGGTTTTGGTTATTACTCCAAACAACAGGTCAGGTGAGAGTAAGGATCTACAAGGTTGTGCCCCATGCCCAGTCAGGGAAACAAGGCTCACTTATTATTTGAGCAGACAAGGAGGAACTTTGTGAGTAAAATAGGACAAAACAATAGCCAGGGAAAATAATAATAATAATATTAGTAGGATTCAGTCCTAAGAAGCACCAAGGTCAACACAGGGGCTTTGTGTATATTACTGCATTTACTCTTCACTCCAGACTATGAGGTAGGAATGTCCATGCTCATTCTGCAGAGGGGGATGTGGAGTTCAGAGACATTAATTAGCCGAAGGTCGCCTGGTCAGCACAAGCTCTTTCAACCACGTCCCCCTGGCCCAGGAGACAAGACACCTGACTCTCATCCCAGCCCTTTCGTTAACGAATTGTGTGACCTTGGGCAAGTGCCTTGGAACCATGAGCCTCGGCCTCATTGAACAGTGTGCTCTAAGCAGGTGCTCTCAAGGCCTTTCAGGGGTCTGACTTTGATAACACGTGGGCTCTGGGCTCAGCCAGGGTTGAGCGTGAAGGTCAACTCTGTCACTTACAACACATGTGGCCCTGGACAAGTTGCTTGACCTGCTTCTACCTGTAAAACCACGATACTATCTTAGGCAGTTTGTGGTAAGGGTTAAATGGAAACGTCCATGTAAGTTCAGCACCGACTGGTGTATATTGACTTAAAACCAAAAACCAGCTATTATTGTTCTGGCTGTGGTTACTCCAAGCCCCTTTCACTAAGCCCTCAGAACTTCGATATTGTCCCAAATACAGTGTATGCAAAGATATTAGAGATGGCCTCTTTACTCTTTTTCTCAAATGTTTCTAGAAAACAGAAAAGTTGTGTCCACGGTAACCAGTGGGAGGTGGCCAGCAGAGGTGGAGGGAGAAAAGATGGCTCAGAAATGGCCCTGAAAATGTGAGCGTGCGGTAACCATGGCCACCCCCTTTCCAGACAGTTGTCATGCATGAACCCGTGAATCCTGCCTTCTAGGATTTCACAGAACTGAGGCCACATGTCTTCACATAGGCCGTGCCCTCCTTGGTCTGCCTTGGGACCCCCCTGCCAGGCCCAAGTCTTAACATCCAAACCAGGAAGGAATGAGCTGCTATGATGGAAGGTGAGAGTTTTACTGCAGGATTAAGCAGCCGTTGCACATTTTCAATCACATCAGGACTGACATCCCCAGGAGTGACCAGTCAGCTCATTTCAATGAGGTGTGGATGTAGTGGCCAGTTTTTTAGGGGCAGACACTCATGTGCAGATTTTGCTGGCTATCCTGAGACTGTCTTTCTCATTTTCCTAACCTCTTCCAAACTCCACAGTTTCAGGAAGCCCTGCACACTGCCAGGGGCTGAGGAGAAGCCAGGAGGCCACGGTGGTGGCAACGTGCTCCAGCATCAACGGACCCAAGAAATTGCTGGCGGCGGCCCTGGGTCTGCTCCCTTCCAATAGGAGAAAGACCAGTGTTCCTCCAGCATCAGGAGATCATCTCAGCCAATGCGAGGCCAGACCAGTGACTCACCCACAGTGTGTGGTTTCTCCAGCAGATGTTCCCAGACCACAAGAAAGGCTGGCAGAGTATTACTATATGGTTTACTGTTCCCTCCTTTGTTAAATTCCTAATATAAGGAAGTGGGGGCTGGGTATTGAAGGAAGCATCGTTTTACAGCCCTGCCCCCTCTCCCTGGCAGCTCAGGTTTTGCTGGCCCTCTCAGGTGACAGGAGACTGGAGGGCTTCCCAGGAGCAAATCTAGGGTCTCCCCTCCACTTGCTTCTCCATCTAGGATGTTAATTTCACTGGAATCTCTTTCGGTACAGTATATGGGGCCACAGGAGGAGGGGAGTAAGTCCCCAGCAACTTGCCTATACCCCTCCAGGCCCCTGGGAGGCCTCCTGAGGGCACCCAGCTCTCTGTCAGCACCCAGGGACCTGAACCAACCTCCAACCTCCAAACTCTGGGATGGAGACTGAGCCAGGAAAGGTGGGTTAAACCAGGAATTAGAATGAACTTTCTTTCCTCTACTTCAAGATACATTTTATAAGTTTTTAAAATTATTTTCTATTTTCTTATTAAAATGTCAAACATTAAAAAAAAATAGAAAAGTACGGTGCAAATCCATATACCCCTCGCTCAGCTTGAATTATTATCCACACTGAGCATTTGTGAAATTGAGATACATTTATAGTCAGTAGGTATATTTAATGTAGTGCTCCTCTCCCCTGCCAAAGCTATTATTAAACTAATGAGATGTCTAACAACTGGGTAAGGAGGAACAGGTCGATGCAAATGAACAAGGAAGAAAATCAAACAGGAAACAACCTTGCCCTTGAGCAAGTTTCCCTGCATTTTTACTGCCCAAGATCCTTTTTGCTATTTCCTTTCCATTGGCCTTGGTTCTTGAAGGTTTTTATCTACCAAATTCCATCTATTATTAATGTTTCCTCCATTTTAAAATAATTGAAAACTAATAGCACTTTTTATACCAAAGTGATTAGCAGCATTATGCACAATAGCCAAAAGGTGGAAGCAACCTAAGTGTCCACTGAGGGATGAATGGATAAACTAAGTGCAGTTTAGTTTCTGTTCCATGCAATGGAATATTATTCAGTCTTAAAAAGGAAGGAAATTCTGACAAAAGAGACAACACAGATGAACCTTGAAGACACTGTGCCACGTGAAATAAGCCAGATGCAAAAGGACAAATAGTGTGTGATTTCACTTAGATGAGGTTCCTAGCATAATCAACTTCATAGAGGCAGAGGGTGGGGTAGGGGTTACCAGGGGCAGGGGGCAGAGGACAATGGGGAATCACTGGATGAGGAGTTTCTGTTTAGGGTGGTGGAAAAGTTCTGGAATTGGATAGTGGTAATAGGTATACAATGGTGTGAATGTACTTAATGCTACTGAACTGTAAACTTAAAAAAGGTGAAAACGGTAAATTCTATGTTATGTCTGTTTTACCACAATACATTTTTTTAAAGGTAAAATTATTAAGGATTCAAGATGGTGACAACAGAGCATTTAAACCAAGCATGGTCCTTTCCATCTCCTGCTGTAGGCCTTGTTTTCCCTCTAATGAAAGTAATGCCTTTCACCTGTCCTACCTGTCTTCCTGTTCGTGCAAGAATCAAATGAGAAAATGCCACATCCTGGTTCCTGGGTAAATATCAAGGCGATGCAAATGAGAGCCACTGAGATCAAAGTGCGGATGGTACAGGGAGGTGGCCCGGTGTGCTTCCGCCCTTTACAGGTGCCACCTGCTCTGGACCGAGTGTTGGAGGTGAAGGAGTCAGAGCAGAAATGCTGATAAGCAGCAGTGATCAGCAGATCAAACGCCACCTCCCTCCTGGAAAGGACCCAGGTCTCCTCCTTGGTGAATTACTATAAGAAAGGAAGGTCCTCTCAACTTGCAGACTTTGTTTTTCTTTTCTTCTTTCTTTTTTTTGTTAATGGAGGTACAAATTTTTTTTTTTATTTTGTTAATGGAGGTACTGGGGATTGAACGCAGGACCTCATGCATGCTAAGCATGCGCTCTGCCCCTGAGCTCTATCCCACAACCCCTGGACTTTGTTTTTCATCCTCTACTTAGGGACATTAGCTCTGCCAGCTGTCATAGTGCTGCCCTCCTGCCATTCTACCAGCATTCCTCCAGGTACCTAGCGTGGGCCAAAAGGTGGCAAAAACTTAGCAATGGCTGTGAGAAAGGTCAGAGTCACATCTGTAGCCTCCCAAGTTGCAGGGATTGAGGCCTCTTGGCTCCAGTTTATCTTTCCTCCTTTATTTCCCCCAGACTTCCTGTGTATTTAGACTTACTTTCATCAGGAAAATTCACTATATAAATACAAACAAAAAACCAACAAAGGTCAAGTGCAAGACACTGATAGTTCTTGTCTTAAATGGCCAAATGCAGAAATACACAAATTCTCACAGAACATAGCCATTGTTTGTATGTCAGAATAAAAAGACTCATCAAGGAGTCACTTCAGTCAAATTACCTTAATCAAATCATGGCCTCTGAGCCCTAGTTTCTTCCTGTGTCAATGGAGATGTCAACTTTGAAAGCCAATTTTATTTGGTGGAGACCCCACAGGGAAGACACAGACGCTGTTCCTGAGCACATTTAACTTACGGGAATTTAAACCTAACCTCTAGGCATCACTCCTCTTGCACCACTTATGGCCAACAGCATGGAGGCTATCGGGTCTGGAACAGGGCTGGCGAGATCTGTGGAATGAACGTCTGGATCATTTGAGAAGGTTCCTGATCAGTGGCAGAGAAAGTGGAGCTGTTTGCAAGTGGCCAGGCAGGTGTGTGATGGTTTTGCCAAGGTCCTTAAAGAAGCAATGAAATAATAAATTAAAGGTCCTGGAGAAGTCTTGACTAACAATGACAGAAACTGATAACAGGCTATACACACTAAACCATGTGTGGTGTAATTGTGGGGAAATTTAAGGGGTTTTCAAAGGTAATTTTCAACTTTCCTTCTCACTTTAGGACAAGCTATGACTCCATGATGGTAGGAATGACCTACGCTAATCTCCTTGGTCTTCCAGCCTGTGTTATGTTCTCTCAGTAACCTCTAGGAATGGGGATTAGATAGAGGCCATTTGTCTCCTTCCCCCAATTTCTTCCCATGGTGGCATGTTACAACGAAAGCCAGTCTTAGACCAAATTCTGCCAAAAGCAAGCCTTACATAGAAGCAGTCTACACAGCCTGTTCTTGTAAAGTCAGAGTGTGCCCACTTACACGAGATGCTCACTTGGAGGTGGGTACAATGACATTCTGATGGTAAGATCAGCAGACTGCAGTGTGAGTCAGGCAACAGACTGATGGTTCTTGGTAGCTGATCAGACAGAGCTGGAGGCATAATGGCATAAATGGCTGTTCCCTTGACTTCCCTTCCCCTCCACAATCTGAACAGAGAAGGAGCCTGCACATGAGCATCTCGGCAGCCCCTCCACAGTCTCCAGCCCTTTTCTGGCCCTGGCACCAGGGAGCCCATGTTTTCCCAGAGTCAGGAAGCCCCCGGGAAGTGCAGAGACTGACTCTGGCCCAGAGGAGCTTGGCAAGATGTTGTCCTGGGGTCAGGTCAAGTTTCTGAGAAAAAGCCTAGAACTGTGGGCTGTGGTTTTTCTCAGTATAAACCCGCCACTCCCCTTCTGACTATGGGGAGCACGGGAGCATCCTCTGGAGGACTGGACACAAGGATAGATACCATGGAAACCAGCAGTGGTATTGCCGGTGGCCTCTGTTCAGTCTCCTGTCCTCAAAAGACACAAGGATTAAAAAATGTGAAGCCTGGTTCCTACCCAATCAGAAACCATGACATGACGTGAAAACTCTTCACAAACAGATTTCTGAAGGCCTATTATGTGCCAGACACTTTGCAAGGTTCTAGGCTAACAGGAGAGAGGAAACCCACTTCGATGTTCTAAGCGCCCTCAAGGTGCTGCGTGAGCCCAGAGGAAGGAGTTTATAATTGCCTTGGGGAGCCAAGAAAGGTTTACAAAGGAGATGATGCCCAAGCCAGATCATGAAGGGCAGATTTGCCAGATAGAAAAGATGATGGACGGTCCCCACAGAAGGAATGGCAGGGCAAAGACCCTCAAAGGTGGGCTCTTCAAGCTTCCTTAACTGGATTGCAATCATATTGAGATTTTGAATAAGTGACTCTGAGGTCACTTTCCCCAAACGGAAATTTCCCAGTGCAGTAACATGCTCTTTCTGGGAACTCACAGGGGATTTCAATTATTTTTAAACTAATCAACCTCCTGCATTACCCCAGGAGGCTGAATGAGACTTTGAAAACAGTAAGACAAGAAAGGGTGCAGATGAGAGTTTTCCGGCTCAACTTCCACTTGGAGCAAAATTAGTTAAAATAAAAAAAAGTGTTATATCAAAAGCGACTCATTTCACTGAAATGCCTTGAGCTTTTGATCGCAAAGATAGCAAATCTCAGCCAAGAAGTCCAAGTGCTGACTTTGACTTTGGCTGCATTTTACATAGAGCTTCTCCCTGAATCAGGAATCTATGCACCAGAGCTAAGGGGAGATGGGGGAATTAGATGTGGAGAAAAAGCTACTGAGCACACTCTGCAAACAAGAAGCTCAATAAAGTGAAGACAGCCAAACTGCCCACATCCTTTCCAGAAAGTCTCTTTAAATTGTGTGGCTCAATTAACAGCTGTGTAGGGGCATGTCTAGAAACTGTCCCAAAGCCAAGCAAGTCTAAACTCAGCCAGAGTTGTGTCTTCACCATTACTCAGAAACAAGCAGGTCCCCCCACCTGCAAACTGCTCTTAACCTGTGCAGAGGCTGGCAGCTGACCAGCCCTACCTCGGTTTATTTAGACTACCTAGAAGCAAAGTAGCTGTGAATTGCTCAGAGGATTGAAACTTCCTTATCTTATATGCTAACTGTAGGACTCTCACCTCTCCTCTACCTCCTCACCTCCCCGACCCTTACACCTCTGTCTGGCCACCAACACAGGGAAGCAGCGCAGCCTCCAAGTTACTCTGGAGACTGCAGCTTGGGCAGAGAGTTCACGTCTCAGCGGTGAATGAGCGGTGATTTCGCCACCATCCAGAACCACTCCATGTGGTGAAGGGCAAAAACACCCACGTCAAGTTTGTTGAAAACTAGAAACATTTGAAGAGATAAGATATATGTGTGATGTTTTCCTGGTAGTCTATGTTTCCCTTTTCATTGCTGACATCTTTAAAATATTTTATTACTTAAAAATTCACAGAGCCACATGAAATGATGCCATTACAAATTATTAGTGATGTACAAATCAAAACCATGAGACACCACTTCATACCCTTTAGGATGGCTGTTGTTAAAAAAAATAATGGGAAAATAGCAAGTATTGGCGAGGAAGTCAAGAAGTTGGAACCCTTGTGCACTGCTGGTAGGTAAAATGTTGCAGCAGCTGTGGAAATGAGTATGGTGAGTCCTTAAAGAATTAAACATAGATGACCATATGATCCAGCAACTCCACTTCTGGGCACATACCCACAAGAACTGAAAGCAAGGTCTTGAAGAGATCTTTGTACATGAATGTTCATAGCAGCATTTTTCACAATAGCCAAAAGGTAGCAACAACCTAAATGTCCATGGGTGGATGAATGGATAAAAAAAATGTGGTCCATACATACAACAGAATATTATTCCATCTTAAAAGGGAATGGAATTCTGGCACATGGTACAACACGGATGAACCTTGAAAATACTGTGACAAGTGAAATAAGCCAGTCACAAAAGGACAGACACTGTATGATTCCATTTATATGAGGTACCTGAAATAGTCAAATTCACAGAGATGGGAAATGGAATGGTGGTTTCCAGGGCTGGGAGAGGTAATGGTTTAATTTTGTACAGAGTTTCTGTTTGGGATGATGAAAAAGTTTTAGAGACAGATGGTGGATGTGATAGTAACAACAAGACAGGTGTACTTAATGCTACTGAGCTGTACCCTTTGCCAATTTTATATTACATGTATTTTATCACAATAAAAGAAGTTGAAAAATTAATAATAAGAGAAAATTTTGCAGATCTCTTGGAAACAGTTAATTATAAAATATTTAAACAATATAGATAAAGCCAAAGTCGTATGCCCTCATCAGCTACTACCACTGTTTTCAGTCTGAGGAATTCCCCTGCAGACAGTTAGCTTATGGGCATTTCCAGTGATATGCAATGACATACAAAACTAGCATATTTCTAAGGTTTTATAATTTTACATAATTTTTGTCATATTCAGCATTGTGTCCAATCAAAGTAAATTCCACTCTGTCTCACTACATTTATTTCTGCCTTTATCATCAAACTTTATCATTTCTTCCTCTCCTTCATGTTTTCTAAGGCTTAAACTTTTCCTCCTTGCCTGATGATTCTAGGCCCAGGGGGTCTCCCCTTTCTTTAATTCCTAATGTTTTAGAGGCATAAAGGCTTTCAGAAAGTCTTTGGTGTGGCCTCAAAGTAGTACATGATCGCCCTTGCCCTACACTGCACTTGAATCATTACCCCATGGAACCGTGAACTTCCTGTGCATTTCCCAGTGAAAAGCACAGCACTAGGTGCTAACAGGTACCAGGAAAGAATTCAAAAGCAAAATAAAAAAATTTTAAAAATGAAATGAAATGAAATATAAAATAAAAAATTAAATAAATAAAATAAAAAATAAAATAAATAAAATAAAATAATCAAAGCAAAATCTTGTTGCTTGATGACTACTTTCCTACGGAATCTCTGAGTCCTGCCAGGCAGGCTCTTGGCAGAGAAAGAAGTAATGTCTGCCTTGCTTCTCTGTTTTCCACCTGGCAGCACAAGTGTGTTTTTTCCATTTCATTCCAATGTTTGGAAAATTTGTGAGCCAGCACCCTGCTCCATCTGCTGACCACACCGTCTGGTGACCCCTTTTCTGGAGAAATAGCTCTAGGGGACAGGTCCTCTGATGTTGTCCTCAGCAAGCTGCAGGAGGGAACAAGCCCTTCCAACAAGACGATTTAAACATTCATCAGTAATAAAACTCAGCCGGGGGTAGAAGTATGAGTTGAATATTTTATGAAAGGCTCATTAGCGGGAGTGCAGCCAGGCCTGCTGGCGAGGACATAGCCAGTTAGACTACGGGACTCTCACTTGCAGTCACTTGAAAATACAAAAGTACAGAATCTAATATGATTTGCCAGCAAAAAGGTCAAGGGGTTTTCTTAGGTGGCTTCCTGGAAACTTTAGAGCCTCTCACCTGGGTCATTGAATGGTACCAGGGCAGGGGTTGGGTCCAACATTGGTCACAAGGCTCTGGTAAGAACGAGGTCCCATGACTAGCTTTGGTGAGAATTTGATGAGGATTTCTGTGTTTTTTAAAGCTAGCTCTCCAAGATAGAACAATCTGGTGGTCTTTTGTTTTTCTTTTACAACTTTATTGAGGTATAATTAACATATAAATAAATTTTAAAGGTAGTTTGATCTGTTTCGTTATCACCTAAAAACTGTCACCTTAATCAAGATATGGAACATTCCCATCACTCTAAAGTTTCCTAGGGTCCTTTGGAATCATTCCCATTCCTATCCCAGGCAACCACGGATCTGCGTGTAGTCACTATAGGTTAGTTTGCGTTTTCTAGTTTCATACAAATGGAGTCATACAGGATATACTTTTGTTGGTTTGGCTTCCTTCATCTCAGCATCATGATTTTGAGATCCATTCATGTGGTTGCACATATCGATAGCTCACTCACTCCTTTTTGTTGCCTGGCAGTATTCCATTATACAAATAACATAATTTGTTCATCCATTCACTGGTTGGTGGACATTGCTGTTGTAGCCAGTTTGGGACTGTTACCAAAAAAGATGCAAGGAACATTTGTGTACAAGTTTTTGTTTAGACCTGTTTGCTTTTCTCTGGGTAAATACCAGGAGTATAATAATAGCTGGGTCATATTAATGGACCCCCAAAGGAGCCCTGGGGTTTCTGCTTAGCCTGGGAAGGGAGTGTGAGTAACAGGGTCCCAGTCCCATTCCAGAAGTTCTAAGGGTATCCTCACATAGTTGGCTTCTTCTGTCAGCTTTCCACTGAAGGAAGGTTTCCACAGCCAAGAAGAAAAAAGTTTGAAAATCCAACTCTCCTTCTAACTACCCCACAGATTATTTTATGGATAAAAAGAATGGAGTTTGCAACAAGCCCGCAGCCAAGGTTGGTAGACTAGATGTCTCTACACCTTCAGCGGCCTAAGACTTTAGGCTAGCGACCTTGGTATCTTCCCATTCAGGACCTCCACCTCCCTGGGGAGTGTGGAAGCTGCTAGAAGTATCAGGTTGGCATCAGATAGAATCATATCCCAAGTATGTGGACATTTTCTGTAGCAGCCCGTGAAGCCAGACAGCGGACAGTTTAGGCTGAGGGGTCAGGAGGTATTGCTGCAGGGATTTTCCACGGCTGCAAAGCGCTCTTCCAGGGAACCATACTTAGAGGCCCTTGAGTCAGGCTGAGCCAGACAATGCTGAAGGGGGAGGACTTGTTACCTAAGCCTGTGTGTCTCTCACATTCCAGGAAGGGGAGAAGGAGGGGCTGCTCTGGAGGCCCAACCTTACTTCACAAAAGGCCTTTCCTCCGGGCCACTCCAGCCTGGCAGACCACACCAGCGCCAAGTGTCCAGAAGAAGGGCTGAGCTAGTTTACCTCTGTCGGCCCAGGTGTTTAAGATGATTTGCATGTCTTCCTCTGGTCCCTGCCCTCAAACAGTTTACAGATGAGACAGGAGAGAGAGGCTGGATCATGTGGAGTCTTGAAGGCTCAGATTTGATCTCCGGAGCAAAGAGAGGCCACGGAAGGGTTTCCACGGGAAAGGCCTGATCATATTTCAATGTTGTTGAGCACACCTGGGAGTTAGGGAGGATGGTGATAACCCAGCTTTCCAGGATCAGCCTCTGGTTTCCCCATGACCAAATGAGGTTGAGTACAGAAGAGAGGTACAAGCATTTTGATATCAAAGCCAAGAGGTTAACATGATCGACACAGAAAACAAACTATGGTTACCAAAGGGGAAAGGGTGGGGAGGGATAAATTAGGGGTTGGGGATTAACAGACACGTATTATTTTATACAAAATAGATAAACACCAAAGACCTACTGTATAGCACATGGAACTACATTCAATTTCTTATAACATATAACGGAAGAGAATCTGAAAAAATTCTCTTATGTATGTATGTATATGGACAACTCAATCACTTTGCTGTACACCTGAAACTAACATTGTAAATCAACTACACTTCAATAAAAGAAAAAAAATTTTTAAGAAAAAAAAAGAGGTTAACGTGATCAATCCCAATTGGAGGATTCAGAGCAGACTTCCTGGAGGAGGTGGCATTTAAGCTGGGCCTTGAAGGGTGTGATGGTTTGGATGGGCAGAGGGGAGGAAGGAAGGTGGAGAAGCCTGGAAGTGGAAGGTTAGCCTCAGGAACAAGTGGTCCATCAGAGTGGCCTCCTGGCGGGGAGGAGGCAGAGAAGTAGGTTAGGACAGAACAGCACAGTGTATTAAATTGGCTGCCGAGGATCTGTGGCTTTTTGTTTAGGGAATGGTGGGCTCGAAGGTAAACCTTGCACACGCCCCCAGCAGGGATCTGGGGCCAGGCCAGCTGTCCAGGTGACACCAGGGTGTTGTTCATCTGTGAGAAGGTTCTGGAAAACTGACCCTTGCTAACATATCACATGCAGGTCCTTACTGGAGGTCATCTCTGAGGGGAGCAGAGAACTAACAGCCACTCAGCTGCGTGTTTTCCACTCCCCCATCCCTTGAATTCACGAAGATCAGGGTACAGGGTATAATGAATATTTATTGATGAATAAATGAATGAACAAGTGAATGAATGAGTGGATAAATATGTAACTGAAACCTTCACGAAAAGACTGTGTGTGTGTCTGCACGTGTGCCTGCGTGTTAAAGGAAGACGGCGCAATCCGACACTTAGTCTGGGGGTAATGGGGCTACCAGTGCTTCTGAGCAGAACTTCAGGGTTGTTATCCTGTGGCTCCATCTTCCTCATCAATTTCCCATACTCACTCCTCCACCCCCAGCCTCCCCCCACACAGGGCCATGGCCTAAATTCCCCGACACTGGGAAAGCCCCACTCCTGCCCTGGTACTGAGCCCACATTCCGAAGTTGCAAGGACTCCACTCTCTCGTGTGGGCAGCAAAAATCTCAGCAGAAAGCTTTCCACATCTCTCCAGCTGTGGTCCTCTTTTCCCTAAATTCTGCTCCCTACTGAGTCCACATGTGAAATCCACCAGCTAAAGCTTCAGCCCATCCCCAGCCATCCTATCTTTCCCCTCATCCTAAACGCCCTTGTGATTCCCCAGCTTGGTCCTTAAAAGCTCAGCTAAGTGCAGGCTGAGGACACAGGGGTACTGCCCTCTCCCTCAGCTTCCTCCCAAAGCTCGCACCCACACCTCTTGATCTCAGCAGGCAGCATAGAGCAGTGGTCTATCAGGCAGGACCAACATGGAATCCCACCTCTCCCTCGCATCTCTTCTGAACCTCATCTGTAAATGGGATTAGTGCTTACCTCACAGGATTATAAGACCCAAATGGCAATTCACTAGAGGAGAAGTGATTACCATTCAGTCCACAAACATGAGTGAGCAAAATGATTTCTTTTTCTTTTCCTTTAAAAAGTAATTCAACTCTGTCTCCCAGTTTCCATCCTAGGTGCAACAACCCGGAAAGAGTATTATTCCTACCACTACAAAGATTTCTTTTTAAGCTGGAAAAATGGCAAGTTGACAGCTTTTATTGGGCAACCAGCTAGAAAGAAATCCAAGAAGAAACAGGTGCCCACAGGGAGAGACAGGGAATGAGTGCTGACTTACCTGGAGCAGACAGCTACAGACAGTAAGAGTTCAGTTGGAATACTTAACAGACTAGTAGAGATGGTGTGTGGGCTGGCAACAAAGTGTGAAGCCCAAGGGGGAAATTTGCTTTTCTCTCTAGGCCCCCAGGTTGGGGAGAGTCCTTGAGAAAGCATCCCCTGCAATCCAGACCTGGGGAAAATGAACATCCACCACCATGAGAGGGACACAACACCTCACCCAGATGTTTCTCCCCCATCTCCCCTCTGGGACAAAAGCCTTAATCAGTGAGAGAAGGGGCAACAACACCATAGTCATAGGAGGAGCTATACAAGGATGCACAATTTAGAAACAATTTGAAGATAAATAACATGTTAACAAAACGTTTCCCCCCTAAAACATGATCCCTAAATTAGCGCAGTGACTAATTTCTATTGCCATCCTACACAGGCATTTAGATGATAAACAAGCTCAGTTTTAAGCACGTTTGTAACAGTCAAACAAATAAGAGATACATTAAGTGGCCATATTGGTATTCACGATGGTGACCTCTAGAGTTGTCCCATCCCAAGAACATACACACACATGAAACCAGAAAAAGGTCAAGGACATATACCACCTGTCTCTCAAAGGTTTCTGATAGTTACTACATGATAGTTTTGCTTACATCCCATTGGTCCAAACTTAGATCATGCCTGGTTGTATAAGAGACTGAGAAATAGTCTTTATTCTGGGTGCCCACATGTCCTGCTACAAGTATCAGTTACTATGGAAAAGAATAGCCTGCATCTTTGTTACAAAAGGGCCTCTTTTATCACTATTTTTGCTGTAATTCTACTTTGATTTTCCAATACTAATTCCATATGAATATTGTTAAACTATCTTTTGGTTAGCTTGTGCATGCTACGCTTTTTCCATTTCTTTCTTTTCAACTCTTCTGAATGAAGTTGCTTCAGCCAAGTGTCTTGGCTATAGCATATAGCTGGATTTTGTTTTCTTTTTTATTCAATGTGATTAAAAAATATCCATCTTTAAGTTGGTGACAAATCCATTACATTTATGGTGAACCAACTTATTTTTGATTTTCTGTTTATCATTCATTTTTCCTTTTTTTCCTTTCTTTTTCCCTCTGTCTATGCTGTATGTTGAGGTGGATCGAGTTGCATAGAACTTTCCATCCCCTTTTATCACTCCACTGTTTGGAAGCGATTGATTCTACTTTTATCCATGTAGTGGTTTCCATTTAAATTTTAACATCATATCAACTACCTGAGGAGGTAAGATGTCTCATGCTCAAAGATATTCAGCCTTCATCAGGAGTCAAGTGAAACTCCCTGGGATGTGCTTACTGGTTCCAATTAGCTCATCTCATGTCATGTACATACTCCTAAGTCAGCCATGGGAGTGGTGGGGGTGGGGGTACTCTCCTTGGTCACGCCTGTGTCATGGACCAAACTGGTAGTCAGAGGGAGGGATTAGACTCTCCCATATAGCAGGGACTAGGCGCAGGAAAGGGGCGTTGTTACCAAAAGGAGGAGGATTAGATGTCTACTTGTAGGGACTTGTCCTAAACGTGTATGCACCTAATAGCAGAGCTTCAAAATATATGATAGCCTTGGTAGAACAAGAAAGATAGACAAATCCACAATTAGTTGGAAAGTTCATTATTTTGTTTTACTTTTCTTTGCAACACTGGAAAACTGGAATATAATGAATTTCCTCTCACTTCCTTAGAAAGTTGGGAAATTAATAGCTCCTTGCCCTCAAGGGAGGCAAATTAATTTTTTCCGTTGCTAATTATTCTGATTTGGAGTTTAATGGACCATAGAAATGGTTGTGAAAGAGGAAGAGGAAGAAAGGAGCACCTCTGAGATTGAGCAACAGAGAGAGGGACTTCACCCAGAGTAAGAGAGGTCAGAGATGGGAGTGGAAGTGAATCCAAGAGCAGAACCGCAGCCCACTCAGGGTCAGAGCTCAGGGAGGTTGAGAGCCCTCGCCTGGGTGGCAATGGGGTGCCCTAGGGAGGTGAATGAGCAAGCATTGAGACCAAGAGCCTTTCCAGACTTTTCTGCACCCACTGAATGAGAGCCGCTGGACCTAAAGGAAGGTGTGAGCTATAATAATGGGATCTAGGCAGTCATTCGTGGAGACAGACTACTAATGAGGGCAGGCACCACCCTGATGTCTTAGTGTAGCCTAAGACCCCGGAACCTAAATCTGTTGGGAACTGGGGGTGGGAGATACCATAATGAGTGAAACTGGATTATCACTGTGGCCCAGTGGTAGAGTATGCTGCTCCCATGACAGGAACAGATGGTGTGTGCAAACCATTGAAGAGCCTCCATGTTTTATCAAGAAGATAGGATTTCTCCACGAAGTGCAAGAAGAACCCACCCCCTCACCTTCTTTAATCAGCTCCTCAACTTAAAAGGCCCTTGGGAACACTTGCACTCTGAGCCCTAAACAGACATGTGCACAGCTTCCCCGCCATCGTCCCCGCCCACCCAGTGGACACCGCTGCCCACCACGTCCCAGCCAGTGTTGAGTCCCGGCCAGTGTCGGCAGCGGCGCTGTCCCCTCTGCCTCTGCACGGAGCCCCTGCCTTCTCTGGGCGCTGCGCAGAGCTGCGCGCTCCCTCCCGCCCCAGCTACAGCCCCGTAACATGACATTGTGACCCAAACCCTCCAACCCACACGCTCACTTGCTTTGGCCGCCAGTCTAAACCAGTGGGGTACGTGGCTACCTCTTCTTAAAGCTGTTTATTATGTATAATTTGCTTCTTACTGCACTTTAGTTTAAAATTATTCTCATGTAAGGCCTGTCCTTAATCTTCAAGAGAACTGTTAGAGTGCTGACTCCATCAATGCACTGGCTTCCTGTCCTTCCCTGCTCTATACCATCATCCTCTCCCTCCCTCAGGGTCACTGCCTCCCTGCTGTCACTGCTTCATCACTGGGCACCAAGGGCTTACAGAATAAAAGCTTGGTGATGAGAATAAACGGGGTGGGGGGACCTTATGAATAATCCTCTACTTGGCCTGGGAAATGGCGGGTGTAGGTCTCCTCTTCCGACGGTAAAGGTCTTTCACTGGAGCTGCGCTTTACACTTAAACAGTCCTTTATTGACACTAACAATAAAGGAATATAGTAATTGGTTACTTAATGTTGAGATCTGCCCTTTTTAACGTAACACTTGGAAACTGGAAGAAGTCTCTGTAATAATCAATCTTTTGTTAACATTTTTCTTCTTTGAATTTTTTACAAATCAATTCAAATCAAACATTTTCCAACTTCATGAAATCAACGATGACTTCTAATTTAAATAACTTAATCCAACATAAAGGTTTTTACTTTTTATCTCAATGCATCATTAAAATAAACCTATGAGGAAAGTACTGTTATTTGCCTAAATTTACAGAGGAGGAAATGGAGGCAGAGAGGCTGAGAAAATTGCCCAAGGGCACACAGGATGTGGTGAAGCCAGGAACTGCACTTAGGCATTCATCTACAGAGTTCATGTTCTCCACAATCTTCCCAGAAAGAGGGAAAAGTGTTTTTAGGTCTTTGATGGAGACTTTGAAAGGCAAGTTTTTATGCTGTTCTCCCAGATACATGACTGGCTCTTGAAGGGATCAGATGTTTATTACTTCTGCGTCTCTCACATGCAGCTGTTACCCTCCTTGGGGAACTTTTTGATGAGCCAGGAACCTGTGCACTATGAAATTGCCTGCCTCACCCCCGAGGCTCTCAGGCGATACTGGGGAGTCATTCTGAGCCTGGTTTCAGGAGTAATAAGGTCATGAGAACCTCCTGAGCAGTTTGTATGCTGTTGCCATCTATTGACAATGTTTCCACCCTCTGCCCTGTGAGTCGAATTGCTAAGACTGTTCCCCTATATCTGCTCCAAAGAAGGGCTCTTTTTCTCATGCCTGGGAGCTGGGCAGTGGGCAGTTACATCACCAGGGCTTCTATTCATGAATTTATAACACTGACTACATTGTTCGCAGTTGGGCCAGACACAGCACAAAATTATTGTCCAGCAGTTGCCATGTGTTACATTGGCAGAGAAAAATCAGTTCCAAATACCTTGACATCAAGTGGCTAAGTTACCTCATTAGGACTGTACCTTCAAGCTCTGTAAAGAGATGGAAACTTTATGGACAACTTATTAAACAAATTCCGGTTTCTTTTACCGTCCTACATCCTAAGTCGAGAGGAAAGAACGTGAACTTGGACATACAAGAGGCAGAACAAAGAAATGTGCTCCTACCTAGTGAGAGGCTGAATATGAGGTCACCTGGAGTACATCAGAGGCTACTCTCATGTTCCCAAGCTTACACAGCGAATAGAGTCCTTCCACGGATCAACAGTCTCAGCCATGCATTTTCAGTTTGTGATGATTGATGTTATGCGCCAACTTGACTGGGGCACAACGCCCAGATAGTTTGTCAAACAGTACTCTGGATGTTTCTGTGCAAGTGTTTTTTGTTTGTTTGTTTGTTTGTTTTTTTAAATGAGATTAACATTTAAATTGGTGGACTCTGGGTAAAGTAGATGACTTTCCATAATGTGAGTGGGCCTCATCCAATCAGCTGAAGGTCTTACTTAATAGAACAAGGACTCACCTCCCCGAGCAAGAAGGAATTGTGCCAGCAGACAGCCTTTGGGCTGCAGCTCTTTCCTGGGTCTTCAACCTACTGGGTTGCCCTGTAGATTTTGGACTTGGCAGCGAGCACAGTTGCATAAGCCAATTCCTTAAAATAAATCCCTCAACAAATGGATGATAAATAGGTAGGTAGGTAGATAGATAGATAGAAAGATATAGATATATACACCCTATTGGTCCTGTTTCTCTGGAGAACCTGACTAATTCACAGTGAACTCCTCTTTTCATGGCGGGCTCCCAGAAGTTTTGTTGTGGTACTTTTCCTACAATGTTACCTGAGCTCCTAAATCCCCAAAGCACTGCTCTGTCCAATACAAAGTCTCACTCACCCCAAATCCTGGCATCCTATGTACTTTTTCAGTTAGTCTTCAGGCCCCCCACTGCTGGTTACAGAAAGTAGGCTCTCCTTCATTCATGTGTCTTAGGTCAAGTCTAGGCTACTCATGGACAAGACAAGAGGAGACACATATTCTAAAAATCTCCCCTTGGATCTTCAAGCCATTGGGCTCCCAGCCACTCTATGTTCCCATTACAACCAAGGAGGTAGACAGTATCATTCTGATTCCAGATTAGGAAGATATAGCGGACTGATTCCTGGATACAGCAAGAATCTCTGGAGTAGCAAAAGCATGAGAACATACAAGATTTGATTTCTGGTCTTCGGCATCAAATGATGTCACCCCCAACTTCCCTAAATATGACTTCAGAATATATTCATCTTATTACCACACTCTCTCCTGCTTACCTGGCTTCTTTACTGCCAATATGGCCACAATCACATTAGCTATGTCTGCTCGATATGTCTCAAGTGCTACAGTCTTCAGTCCTGGTGGAAATAGTACCTCATATTTATTGGGTACTTACTATGTGGCAGACACTGTATTTAAAACTTTTTTAATGCATCATCTCATTTAGTCCTCACAAGAATCCTATTAGTAACCCATAAGTCCCTCAATTCACAAACAGTAGGACTGGCCTGCAGGGTCTCCAGCTGAGTCAGTTTGCCCTAATTTCCCAGGGGTAGAAAGGGAGGCTGACAGGCATCCTATAGCTTCCTTCCTTCTCCTACACAGGCTGCTACACACATCTCACATGAATCCAGCAGACTGGAGGAACAGCCAGACTCCACCATCCTCTGGGCATCTTTGATAAGTGTTGGCTGACGATGGTGATGCTGTTGGAACCATGGGAGGTGGCCTGTCTGACCCTTCAAATTGTCAAGAAGGCTGTGAATTGGAGAAGGTAGGTAAATAAATCCTTTTCAATGTTCACCTAGGGAATTTGCTTTTAAAAACTTAATGACTCCCTTTTTACTAGTAAAGATGAAATTGTGAAGTGAATAACTACCCCTTTATTTATCCATTTTGCTAATTCAGATGGCCCCATGCCCACATGATCCAATGGAACTATGGAGAGAAGAACCCCAACTATTGAAGCCAAGGGGGTGCAGCAAGTCACACTGCCAGCTGACTCGGACAAACAGCCAAGCTGGTTGTCCAGTCTACGTCTGTCTTTCATCAGCCTTAATGCCTGACAAATACCTCAGATTGAGACTCGCACTGGAGAGCGATCAGTCTTCCTAATCCATTCCTTGGGGACGACGTGGAAGGGCCGAGAAGGGGCAAGGATTTGACAATGATGGGTGCTTTCCTTCCAAGCCCTCCCTTTGGGAGCAGAGAGGGGGAACTCCCCCATAGCGTGCCTTCAGGTGTCCAGCTCCTGCACCGGCTGACAGTGTTTGAATAGTTGCTCTTCTCACTCAGCTCTCCAGTCTTTTTTTTAAACTATGACATAATCAGAAACCCTTTGAGTGCCTTGGCCTCCTTTCCCTTCTCTCCACCCCTGACCCAGGCTAAATGAAGGTTCGGATTTGATTTGGACGGAGAACAGATTTCCTTGGTCAGGAGCCAGGTGCTTAATGGGAGACTCTTACTGTGTGGCATCAAGAGATGTGGGCCAAGCCCTGATGTGGGCCGAGCCACAGAATGCAATAGGTTCCTCCCCTGTCCCAGCAGCATGAATATTAACTCTCCAGCAGAGTGACCTTGGACAAGAAGATGCTGGCATCTCTGGCTCTGTCCAAGATGATAAAGTCTAGATACCAGCAGGAAGGGGTGTGAACAAAGCCAGCAGAAGACTGAGGCTACTCGGAAAAGGGGGTCCTATGACCCACCTCATCCCATGTCTCCCAACCACACTCCTCCTACCTCCCACCCACTGCTACCATTTACACACGGCTCAGAGGGGCACAGGGGGAGTAGGCACAAAGCAGCTGTTTGGACACTGTACTCAGACTTCGCAGGAAAATCCCCTGAAGTCACTGACATGGGAGGGAAAGGAGGGGTTGGGGGAAGGAGGAAGGAAGATTGAATGCAGAAGAGTTATCAGAAAGGCTCAGAGAGAAAGACCAGGGAACTTCCCACTGTGACTGGAGGGACATGGTGCTCATCTAAAAGGCACCTTTCTTTCCAGAGCATAGCTTTATGTCAGAGCTGGAAGAGCCTTTGGACCAGTGTTTTAAGCTTTTTAGGGGTCACAGACTGCCTTGGGACGCTGATAAAGATGGAGCTCTCCCGAGAAAACTGCATCTGAGCTTACTCCCCTGTACAACGCACACGTGCATGCGCGCACGCAAGCAAAATTCACATACCATACCAGGAGTTCCACAGAACTCTCCAAACTCATCTTTGGGACCCCCAAATTCTACAGATTCCTAACCTAAGAACTATGCTTCTAGCCCAGTGTCCTCAACCGAGGATAATCTTGGCCCTGTGTCTTAACGGTTAGAGGCCAGGGGTGCTGCCAAATGTCCCGTAATACATGGGACCACCACCCACAGCAAAGGGTTATCTGGCCCAAAATGTCAATAGTGCCAGTGTTGAGAACCCTGCTGGATTAGAAATGCAACCCACTGTCTTATCACAAACATGTCCAGCAATTCACCTAAGATCACAGAAGTGACTATGAGCAAGGCCGAGACCACTGCCTGGATAATAAATAATGCGCGCTTACTATGTAACAGAACTGTTCCAAGTACTTCAAGTGAATGAATTCACTTACCTCTCTCAACTGTCCTCTGAGAAGGGTGCAGTTATGCCCATTTCACAGATAAGGGAATTGAGCCAGAGAAGCTAAGTGTCCCACCCAAAGGCTGGAAAGGGGTGAAAAGCTGGGGTTTGTATCCAGACAGTCTGGCTCTAGGGTCTGACCAGGCCATGAAACCTGTAACACTCTGCCTAGGTCCTACCAACAACTCCTATTCTGACTGGTCAGCAAAAAGCAGGACCCTCCCGGATGGACAACACTGATCCTCTAAAATCCTTCTGTCCCATTCAGACCCTTGCTCTAGTTCCTCATTAATTTAGACTTTATTGTTTTTCTTCTTAGCGTCTATTTCCCCTATTCCTAAGTAGAGCTTACATTTTGATAGTTATTTAAAGTTTTCAAAACATATGGTCATCCATTATTTCATCTGATCTTGAAAACAACTCTATAAAGCAAGCAGGGCACGTGGCAGATGAGAAAAACGGAGAACAAAGTCCCTGGACCGGCAAGGGGTCAGAGCCGGAACCGTTCTAGTGCTGCCTCCTTCCTCTGACCCCGCTACCAGGTCGCTGAGCTCTTGCTCAGACTCGGAGTGAGCTAGGAAGCCTGGCCTGCGAGCAGAAGGTCCTCCGCAGCCCCTGTGATGTGGCACTACTTAGTCACACGCCTATTATCTGAAACACTTTATTAACCTTCAACAGAAGCATAAATTTAGGTTCAAATGCCAGACTTCAATTGAAATGTATTTATTTAATCTTTGCTAATAGTGTGAAGCAATAGAAAATTCCTAAGCATCATCCTAGCTCCTGAATTGCTTCATCTGTCCCCTTCCTTGCCACACTTCCTTGCTGAAGTCACGCTATGTTGGTGGTGGTGGTGGTGGTGGTGTTCCGATGTTTCAAAAAATGAGCTGGGCTGGGCTGCCTGCCAGCTGGTGCTCTCACCACTACCCAGAAACTGCCCCCCTTTACACATCTTCTGTGCGTCCTCAACTCCACATTCCATTGAACTGGTACAATCTACAGTTTACATCTTGTCTTGGCAGAAATCTCACGAAATGATTACCAGCATCGGGATAAGACGTAGTCTTTTAAGCAATGTTCAAAACAAGATCCCAGAACAGAAAAAGAAGTTCCAATTTCCCTTGCCTCCTCCCCAGAGCACACGGGCCCTGCCTCTTGAGCTCGTGTTGTGAACAGAACCACCTCAAGTTAGAGACAAAAATGAATGAACACAGAACGTTCCTCAATTATGAATATATTCATTGGCTCATCCAGCCACGTATCCTTAGCATCTATTATGTTACTTTTTTATACTCCATTGTGTTCTGAAAAGGAAGTAAGGCAGATGCTGGCTTTATGTGTAAAGATCACTAGTTCAGTTTAATCCAGTAACTATGTCTTTATTGTCTGCTAACTACCCTGCGTCAAACCCAAGTCTCCTGCCCGTGAGACCTTTCAAAGTTCTTTGGACGAGGGAGATATTCACACATGAAGTAGCTTGAGACTCATAAATAATCACCTCCCACTCACAATGGGTTAACTTATGTTGGTCAGGATTCTTTCAGACGCAAGAGGCATGAAGTCCGCTGCGGCAGGAGGAAAGAAGGGGATGTGTTGGTCAGGAGACAGGAAAGCGCAGGGACAGGAGCTGGTTCAGGGATGGAGACCAGGGCTCCCATGAAGGACCTGGAGGCTCTCTCCTACTCTTGACTCAGCTTCCCAGCAGCAACCCCCACGTTGGCCTTATTCTTTCCGACTGGGGAAGACTTCCTCTAAGTGGCCATGGGAGGCAGGATGGGGGCAAGACAACACCGTCCACAGCTCATGGCACCCCTTCTCAGCAACCCCCAGAAGAAGGAAAGGGCCTTTCTTCATGTTTAACCATGTCAAAATGTCCAGGTGGAACAGTGATTGGCCAGACTTTGGTCATGGATCCCATGGACCCATCGTTGTGTGAGTTGAGGGCAGGGGAGGGGGTGAGGGGACCACTGTGATTGGCCAAGCCTGGGTCACATGTCCATCCCTGTGCCCTGGCAGTGGGGTGATGTAATGGAGGCCCCAGGAGTACCACAGGCTTGGAGTTGAGGAGGCACACTTCCTCAGAGGAAGAGGGGTGGGTGGTACTGTTATCAGAAGAAGGGGAAAAGGCCACTGGGAAGACCAAAAACAACAGATGTCCACTACAATTATGTTCCAAGAACTCATTTGAAAGTGATTGTTTAGAACTCAAATTACATTTCTCCATCAAAACTATCTTATAACAAGCTCTTATATTTATGAGGTGTTTTATGAGGCATTTTCTTATCCATTATGTCATCTGACCCCTCAGTTGCCCTGTGAGGTAAAGAGGAGAGGTCTCTCCCCTTCTCCACATCACCCACAATCTCAAGCCAGCCCTGAAACATCCTTTATCGGGACAGGATGGGATGGGGCCTCTGCGCCAGTTCCTGGGAGCCCTCAAATTCCAGGAAGGATTTTGGTGACAGGGACAGGGTGTCATGCTAAGCTGGCCACTCCTTTCTGGCCTGAATATTTCCTCCTCCTTCTCCCCTGACCGTGTTCTGGGCCCCTCAGAGGCCACCTAATATGATGGAGCCCCAGGAGTGTGTCCAGCATTGTGTGAAACTGCATGGAACAGAAGGGAAAGGAGTGAGGGAAAAGGCTACCTGTGGCACCAAACTTCCTCTTGGGAAAATAACCGAACAGCCTGCAGCTCTGAGCGTGGAGGGGGAGAGGGGTGGGAGAGTGTTGAGTGGAGAACACGGTCGGTACCTGGAACTAAGGAGTGGGTGGGGTGGGGGACAGTAAAGACAGGAATATTCTGTTTTTATTTATCCACTGTATGATGCTGCAATAAAGCTCCCCTCATACAAATCCCTGAATTGCCAGTTACATTTTCTAGAACAAAACATTTAGCATCCCTGCGTGGGGTGCAGTGGGTGGTGAGGGGTCAAAACGAAGGGGCAGAGACAGAGGAAGATTTGGAGAGCTCAGAAGAAACAGGAAATTGGAGCCAGAGGTGATTCAAAGATGCATAAACCCCGGAATTCGCAGAAATCATGGGGAGGGCATTAGCCATCTCCAGGATGCAGAGTAAGTGCCGAGTGGGTCATTCTTTTGAAGTATAGTTGCCGTCAATATTGTATTAGTTTCAGGTGTACAAGATAGTGATTTGATAGTTTTACAGATTACACTCTATAAAGTTATTATAAAATACTGGCTATATTCCCTGTGCTGTACATTACATCCCTGTAACTTATTTACTTCATCAAGGGGCTGGGGAGTTCTGTTCAGCAAGTACATGCCCCACTCCCCCAGCCCTGTCCCAGCCTCAGTTCTCTGTGACCTCAGCCCATATCAAGCACTGACCAACCCCCAGGTCCTACAGGTCTTAGCCAGGGATGGGGAGGATGGAGAGGGGGACGTGTGCAACAGGATCATGAAGGAGGGAGTCCCTCTTCATCAGAGAGAGTGGACCCTGGATCATTCTCGAGAAAGGAGTGTGGGCGAAGCAGGCTCCCCAGTGATTGTCTTCTACTGAGAAGGTAAAAGTGATCAGCAAAAGTGGAGAGAAAAGAAGACCTTCCCAGATCCCTCTTCTACTCAAAAGCTTCCCCAGGACCCAGGGCACTAAAGACCTTTGAAATCAGCAGAAACTTTGACCTAGTAATTCTGCTTCTAGAAATTTATCTTCAAGAAATAATCAGAGATGCGCACAAAGATGCATATACAAGAATGCCATCAATGCATTGTTTTGAAAAAACTGAGAACACTCAGCTAAACATTAATAGGAAATTGATTAAATACATTCTAGATGGAACACTATGCAGCCATTAAAATTGTTTTAAAAGATCATTTGCTTCATGGAGAATGCTTGCAATGTATTAGTTACATTTTGAAAACAAGTTAGAAGGGACCATAAACATATGACTGCAACTGAAAATCACCAGAGGAAACGTGTTCATCAAAATGTTAGCAATTGCCTTCTCGCGGTGACTAACTTGTTATTTTTTTGTCTTTATTCTCTTCTATATTTTCCAATATTCCTATAATTAACAATGATTTCTTTGTAATAAAAAATAAAAGTACATTTCTTTTATTATCTGTTTTAAAAGGGTTCTCTGTAGGCGCCCACCCTGGCATTCAAGGCCCTTCATAAAAGGTCCAAGGCACGCCCCCTACCTTGCTACTCATTCCATCCCTGGCCACGCTCCTCCCTGGCTCCTACCCAAGCTGTGCTCCACCCTGTCCCACAGCCTCCCTCGCCCCTTCTCCACCTATTCAAATCCCAGCAGTGTTTATGGTCCCACCTTCTCAAAGTGCCACCCCGGCCGCCCATATGCCAGGTGAGCCAGAAATTAGCACCTGAGGCTCAACTGGCTGTATGGCTCTCCCAGGCACTGTTGGTACTTCAGGCACAAAGAAAACCTCACTTTCCCAAGAAGCGCTTCTCCCTCCATGCAGCATGAGCTAAAGGCAGCCCCTCCACACCCGCTGCACACCGTCTTTCCTCCCCACTGATGTGCTGTGGAGATGGGTGTTACCGCTCACCAATGTTGTAAAGACCACCCCTGTGCACAGTGGACTGCTGACCAGTATTCAAAATTCAGTTCAGTTCAATTCACCGTTCAAATTTTCAGCATTTAGAAACCACTTCTGACCCTGAGGGCAAAGAAGGGGCAAAGAAAGATATGCCAATTTATCTAACCACTCACTCAACCTTACATTTATTCACTTTTTAGTTTAGTTATTCATCCTGTTAATAATTTAAGCAACAAATACTTGCTCATCTATTATATTGCAAGTGTGCACCCAGGTGCTGGGACCAGAAGGATGTTACACGCGTTTGTTCTCATGGGACATACGGTCTACTTGGGGAGGTGGGTAAACACAACTACAGGGCAATAAAAGGCAAGATCGGTTTGGTCCCATCCCCACTACACACATAGGAATGCACGCACATACGTGTGCACACATAAGCACACAACTCACACGTGTGTGAGACGCACATCTTGTACACATGCATCCACATGTGCACGAACACATTTCTAGAGTTTAGTGTGGAGTTTGGCACCCAGCCAGCCAGATTAGCAGAGGAGAGGGAACTGTTTTCACTCTCAACATTTCTGACACCAAATATGTGGTGTTTTTCCCACACCAACCAATTCTCCAATTCTCCAATTCTCCAGATAGCAGCTGGGTGTCCTAAAATCCAGCTCAGTTCTGACACTAACTGCTGGAGTCAGTGCAGACCCCACCGGGGAAGGGCTCAGTCCCACAAGACAGTCCCTACTTTGGATGTCAGTTCCGAGTCCCAGGTTGCAGCTGCACTTCTAACTGACCAGCTGTAAATCAGGAGTTCGCATGGCCCCCTGCTTGGTTTCAATACTTGGCTAGAACAGCTCACAGTGCTCAGGAAGATACTTTACTTACACTTACTGGTTTACCATAAAGGACCAGTCAAATAGAAGAGATGCATAGGGTGAGGCATGGGGGTGGTGCACACAGCTTCTGTTAGGTAGTTAAGTAAGTGGGGGCAGCAGGCAGATAGGTGGGGGAGAGGGAGGATGGTCCGGAAGATGGCTGTGTGCCCACTTTCAGCATAAAGGGGTTTTACTTCTGCTAAATGAGTGCCAGCAAGAAACAGGTTACTGCCACAACTGTGCAGCAGCGAGAATGACCTAATGCTCATTGTAATATAATTAACACTGAGGTTTATGTCCCCCCAATGTGCGCATCATGGGCAAGGACATGCACAAAGGGGACAAACATGACTAAGCATTTCAGGGACAAGCCATCAATCAATCAAAAGGCCACCTCTAAGTGAGGGAATAAGAGAAGGGGCAAACAAAGACCGTCGTTCTTCCTCCCTTGGATCACCCCACCTCGTGTTCCTGGAGGTATAAACTTTTTTTCTAAATAAATCCTTTAAAATCTTTTGCTACACAACACTCCATCCCCCGACTGAATTCTTTTCTTTCAGGTATGACAAGAACTGGGGTCTTTTCCCTTTCCCTTTTGGGGTAACATTTCCATGCCCTATCCAGGCACCTCACTCTCCCTCCCAGCACTTTGATGTGTTTACCAACTCAGAAGGCCTTCAAAACCCATTGTTTAGGGGATTTTATGAAGGTTTCATTACATAGGCTTGACTGATTAAAATCGTTGGTCGTTGGTGATTAGTTCAATCTCCAGCCCCTCTTTGCTCCTTGGAGATTAGAAGGCAGGGCTTAAAGTGTGGACCCTCTAATCATGCCTTGGTCTTTCTGGTAACCAGCCCCCATCCTGAAGCTAACTAAGGGCCCACCAGAAGTGCCCTCGTTAGAACAAAAGACAATCCTATTACCCAGAAGATTCCAAGGGACTTAGGAGCTGTGTGCCAGGAACCAGGGGAAAAGATGAAATACACACTTTTCATCTTACAAGGGGGCCTTTTATATTTCAGCTCCAAACAAGAGAAAAGAGAAAGAGACATTTTTTAACTTCACAGCAATCATTAGGCTAGGAATTTGTCTCTCCATAGTGTGAAAGTCCTGTCTGGACCAATGTAAAGACACAGAAAATAAAGAAAATTCAATGTGTCTAGAGCACAGCTTCCAAGTTGGGGCAATAAGAAAATATAAGGCTGGAAGTGTAGGCAGGGGCCAGGTCAAGAAAGGTGCAAAGGAGTTTGAAATTTAACCTGAAAGCAATGGTGTCCATTAAAAGGTTGGCATGATCAGATTTATGACCTAGAACAATGCTTCTGCCTGCAGGAGAAGGCACGGAGGAGCAGAGCAAAGGCAGAGGCAGTACACCTGGTGGCTGTCAGGTTGCCACAAAGGGAGGTAGTGCCCAAGATTAGGGTGGTGCTGAGGAAATGGGGAGAAGTGGGAGTTTTTAAAGTGTATTTCCAGATCTTGGTTTCTTATACAAATTTCTAATTTCTCCAGTGAAAGGAACCAAGGCTCCTTAGAGACATTAGGACTGGGGCAAGAAATATACAAGATGAGCCTGGAGCATCTTGTAGTGCCAGAAAATAAGGAACAAGAAACAAAGAAATAGAAACTGTCCAGGTATGATCAGTGCTGTGAAGAAAATCAGAGCAGGATAAGAACGTGACGAGGGCAGGGCGTTATTTTACAAGGGATGGTCTGTAAGGCCTCTCTGATAAGGAACATATGAACAAGGATCCTAAGGAAACGTAAAGTTAGCCCTGCAATTGTTAAAGGAAGCGCACCCCAGGCAGACACTCCTCCAAGATGGCCCCCAGTGATCCCTGCTTCCTGGTTGCACACCTTGTGCAGCTCTATGGGACCAATCGAATCCAACAGAAGCGACAGTATGTGACTTCTGAGGCTAAGGCATAAAAGGCATGCAGCTTCCACTTGTTCTTGTGGTTTTTACTCTGAGGGACTCCAACCTTCACGTTCTCAAGACGTCCTGCTGCAAAGCCATGGAGAGGCCCACGTGGAGAGGAAATGAGGCCTCCTGCCAACAGCCAGCACTAACTGGCCAGCCATGTGAGCGAGCCCCCTTGGAAGTCGATCCCCATCCCAGTCAAGCCTCAGATGCCTCGGCCCCTGCCAACATCTGACTATAATCCTGTGAAGTACCATGAGCCAGAACCACCCAGCTAAGCTGCTCCTGGTTTCCTATCCCACAGAAACCATAGGTGATAATAGATTGTTATTATGGTTTTAAGCCACTGCGTTTTGGGGTGAGCTGTTAGCACCCTTAGATAACTGAAATCCCCAGCAAATTTAAAGACCTCAGGCCGGGGGGAGGGTATAGCTCAAGTGGTAGAGTGCATGCTTAGCATACACAAGGTCCTGGGTTCAATCCTCAGTACCTCCTCTAAAGATAAATAAATAAATAAATAAATAAATAAATAAATAAGCAAGCCGAATTACCTCCTCCCATCAAAAGTAATTAAAAAAAAAAAAAAAAAGACCTCAGGCCATAATATGCTTACTGTAGTCAAAGATCAGTGGATGGGGGAGGGGGGTTCATGGCTGGGACAGGCTGAATGTGGAGGAGAAAAGGAGGAGTAGCCAGGCCCACATTAGGGACGATGGATTTACTCCATTGGCAAGCCATAGGGGGTTTTGAGCAGATGAGCATGATTTCAGCAGAATGATTTTAACAGAATCCTTCTGTGGCAGCACTGGGAGCAGACAGCAGCAGGGCAGTGGTAGAAACAGGATGAACAGTTAGGAAGCTACCACTGGGACCAGCAGAAGTAGGCAGCTTCACTATATATTTCTGAGGCAAAGCCAAGGTTTGCTCAGGTGAGAGTGTCAAGAAAGACTTCAAGGTTTCTGGCCTGAATGACTAGAAGAATGGAGCTGCCATTTATAGAAGGATAAAGGTCATCAGGGAAAAATCAGAAGTTTGATGTGGGACTTGGCCACTTAGATGGGAGAGGGAGACAGTGATGGCAGAGAGGGGGAGGTCAAGGGTAAGGTCCACTTTCCTAAAGGGGAAAGGGGTGGGCAGGTGCCTTGGTAGATGCGGCCATTCCTCCTGTGCGTGTTCTTGATCACTTGAAACACAGGACAACGTTTGGGGTCCTAAGGATGCTTACAACCACATGCCTTCTGGCACTGGAGATATTTTCTTTCCTGTCTGGTCTCCTCATTGTGGTGCCTCAAGTAACACAGGCCAGGAAGGTCCTGGAGATGTAAGCCCGTGCCTCAGCTAAAGGGACGACCACGGATACCACATCTTCCATTTTGTCAGGAGGAACCAGAAATCCAGATTTAGGTAAAATCTCCCCATCTTTAAATGTCATGCAGTTCAGTTGTTTAGAATGTCGTGCAAACCACAAAATATAGCAGCAGCCTGGATGTGGCTCTGGACCCCGACTATGCAATCATCACTGGTGGAACTTTTCTGACTCACATTCCTTGCCTCTAAAATGGGGCCAAACACGTCTCCTCTTGCATATCTCTAATGTCTGCTGGGAGGCAGAGGAATGAGAACATGTGAACAAGAAGGCTTGTAAATTTAGGCCCTACAGAAGCAGAGCGGCATTGCTGCTATGGGTACCACTGCTGTTATCAGCAGCATCCCTTGATTAATCTTTGTTCACATCACCAGCAGCACAGGCCTCTACCTGGAACTACAAGTCAGTACTTCTCATTACTCAGTTATTTAGTTAAAACTCACTTATGTACTTCCTACAGCACCTAACAGGGCCTGCTCCCAGTAAATACTCTTATCAGCATTTGCTCCAGGTGATGTTAATCATTTATTCAGTCATTAATTCCGCTAGGATTTTTTTTTTTCCTTCGGTACTAATTATGTGTCCATTGTTGCCCTGGGCATTATGGAAAATCCTCGGCCTCAATCAGCCAGGTGAGCTTGGAAGGCAGCCATGTGTGAAGAAAGTGGCCACCACTTGACTGCTCAGTGGGAGGAGAACTAAACACCAAAGGACTCCCCAAAGGGGGCTGGGGAGGTTGGGAAGACCTGAAGGAGGCTTTAAACTATGATCAGATTTGGGCCGGAGGAGAGAAAGGAGAGCAGCTGGGGTGACCAACCATCTGGGTTTGCCTGGGTCTGAGATATTTCTCAGGATGTGGGACTTAAAATGCTAAAACTGTAACAGAAAAGAACAAATCTGACTCCATATTAGATCTGTTCCTTTGGCTTTAATCCTGTGCCATTTTCTAGGCTTAGTCTTGCTACCTCTGCACCTTTTGTAAAAGAATGTTGCCTTTAGTCTAAAATATACAGGAGAGCCTATTCTCAAGGCTTTGATCTTTAAGAATTTTAACACTTTTGGGCTCATATAAAGATAGCAAGTTGCAGAATAGAAAATAACATTTGTTTTGTTGGTGGTTTTACAGGGGCACCATGACCTGACCCATGTGGGCAGCTGCAAGAACAAAGAATTCCTACACCAAGAAGTTTGTGACAACCAACCACACTCCCTCCCCTTTTTAGTATAAAAGGAGCCTGAGTTCTGACTTCAGTAAGATGGGTCTCTAGGACTTTAGTCTGCCATCTTCTTGGTCTGCTGGTTTTCCAAATAAAGTCATCATTCCTTGCCCCAACACCTCATCCCCCGATTTATTGGCCTGTTGTGTGGTGAGCAGAACAAGTTTGGACTCAGTAAAAAAAAAAAAAAAAAAAAAAAAAATAGGACAGCCATATACAGTTGGTCGCACTAAGAGGAGACTAACATAATGATTATGAGCACAGACTCTGGAAACAGATGACCTGTAATAGAGCCTCTCCCACTGTCCCAGCTGTGTGCTCTTAGACAATTTATTTAACCCATCTGAGCCTTGGTTTTCTTATTTATAAAATAACTCCCCATCTTGTGAAGTGGTTTTAAGGGCTGAATGAGAAAGTACATTAGATACTCAGTAAATGGAAGCCAGCAACAGCAGCAGAAGCATCTCAGGTAAAGGGGGTAAACTGCTTCTTGTAAATTCTTGGCACATTGTGTTTGTTCTTCTATAGCTGGAATCTTGAGACCAAGTAGCTGCTACTGTAATAAAGAACACATCTGACTCCATATCAGACCTGTTCCTTTAGCTCTAACCCTGTGCTGTTTCCTGTGCTCAGTCATGCTGGCTCCGCACCTTTTGTAAAACAATGTTGCCGACATCCTGAAATATACAGGACAGCCCATTCTCAAGGCTCCGACCTTTAAGGGCATAACACTTTTCCATTCAGAGAGATAAAAAGTTGCAGAACAGAGAATAACATTTGTTTTGTTGGAGGTTTATAGGAACATCATGACCTGACCTTGGACAGCTGCAAGAACAAAAGATTCTGACACCAAGAAGTTTGCAACAACCAAACATACCCCCCCTCTTCTTTTTAATGCAAAAGGAGCCTGAATTCTGACTTGGGTAAGATGGTTCTCTAGGAATTAGTCCCCCATCTTCTCGGTCTGCTGGCTTCGAATAAAGTCATTATTCCTTGCCCCAACACTTTGTTTCCCAGTTTATTGGCCTGTCGTGTGGTGAGCAGAATGAGTTTGGACTCAGTAACACTATGATGCTAAAAGCTCCTCTGGGGGAAGACACAGAGGTGTCTCTGTCTGCCTTCTGAGGCTGGATCCAATAAGAAGGTCTTAGAACATCATCAACCAACTAAAGGGCTGAAATGAGACGTTAACACAGTGTCAGACAGCTACCTGGGTTTTAAAAGCTACACATACTCGAGAAATTCTCTCTCCATAGGCAGGGCTGCCTGTAAGGGCTGCAGAGTCCTATAAATTCCAACTAGATTGTAGGTAGAAACTTGAAGACATCAGGCAACATTTTGGACTCTCCTTAGATTAAAAGCCAAGGAAGCAACAATCCAGCAAGAACAGCCAGAGTTCCCTACAAACTACAGTTGCTGTATCTCCATAAATTTCCTCATCCCCCACACCTGAGATATTTTGGTTCTCTGCTCCTCACAGCTTCTCTGCAACCACACTTGGTTTTGGTCGTATCCCACCATGTGTCATCCCATTCTTAACTGTAACTTCTTTTAAGTGACTTTTTCTTTTTTATAAATATAACACAGCATCATTGAAAGTAAATTTGGAATCTCAAATATGCAAAAATAAGTAAAAATCATCTTTAAAATCCAACCAAGTAGGAATGACCATCAAATGAACTTGATGTCTAGCCTTCAAAATGTAGATAGATGACAGATAGAAAGACAGAGATGATAGATAATGAGAGAGACAGACAGACAGAAATACTTTATGGTGTCCATTCCTCCCTTCTTTCTTACTAAGAAAACCTTGGTTTTGTACCCAAATAAAATTCTACATTTCCCAGTTTTCCTTATAACTAGGGATGGCCAAGAAGGAGCTCTAAAAATTTATTTGCTGGCAATTTCTCAGAAAGTTTTCCTTTCCTGGCATAAGTGCTTCTGCTTCCTCTTTGTTTCCTCTTTTTTTTTTTTTTTTTTTTTTTTTCCTGCCTGGAATATTTAAACAGTTTATAATTAAGGGAAATGCTATGTAATATGACAAACATCCTTGTAGCTGAAACTTTGTTCTGCTGAAGTCATCAAGAATGTGTGTGGATTCCTAAAAATGAAACTACCTGGACAAAAGGTATGCAAGGTGTTCACACTTTTAATAATTATTGTCAAATTCTCTCAGGAATTGCTGTACCAATTTATACTCCCACCAGTTGCAGATAAGAGTTCTTCCCTCACTTTTACATATGCCCTTGTTAAATCATTGCCAGTTTAATAGGGAGAAATTTTATCATAGGGATATGTATTTCTGGTAGTGCAACAGATTTGAAAACTTGGAAACCTTCTAATCTACTTTCTGTCTCTATGGATTGACCTATTCTGGACATTACATATAAATGGGATGTGTGTCCTTCAGGGTCTAGCTTGTTAAATTTAGCATAATGTTTCCAAGGTTCATCCACATTATAGCGTGTAGCAATGTCATTCTTTTTTTCGTGGCTGAACAGCATCCCATTGTTTGGATATTCTACATTTTACTTATCCATCCATTCATCAGCTGATGGTCATTGGCTTTATTTCCACTTTCGGGCTGTTATGAACAATCCTGCTATGAACATTTGTGAACAAGTTTTTGTGCGTAAATTTTTTCTCTTATTTGGTGGGTTGTCTCTTCAATTTCTTGATGGAGTCCTTTAAAGCACAATAGTTTTTCATTTTGATGATGCCTAGTTTATTTTTTCTTCTATCACTTGTGCTTTTGGTGTCATATCAAAGAAACCATTGTCTACTCCAGGGCCACAAAGATTTACTCCTGTTTTCTTCTAAGAATTTTACTGATTTAACTCATACATTTAGATCTTTGATCCACTTTGAGTTAATTTTTGTATATGGTGTTAGGTAGGGTCCAACTTCATTCTGTCACATGTGATATTCAGTTGTCCCAGCACCATTTGTTGAAAAAGACTATCCTTTTCCTCAATGAATTATCTTGACGCTTGACAGTTACCTTCAATATAACTGCCAGAATAACCAAGAGAAAGAAAGCCAAAAGCCAAGCGAAATTTAGGACTCATTAATAACCTTGTCCAGGGTACCAATGCCCCTTCTCTGGGATTTGCATTTCTCTGGTGCCCTGTCATTAGGGTTAGCTCCGTCAGTTCTCCAGACTCAAAGATTTTGAGCTATGCTTGAGTGTAAAAGACAGTTGTGACTTTGTATTCACCAAGACTGTACAGAAATTTCAGGGGTTTTTTTTTTCACTATTAGTAGTAGATATTATTTCTCTGAATCACTGGTCATTTGTTTCTCATAAACAATGAAAATGCTAGGAAATTCCATCAGTTCAACATACAGCTGACTTTTCCCCAAAAGGAGCTGTTCCCAGTTCCATGAGTCTAGAGTAACCTCAAGAGAACTTGGACCCATGCCACAATGATCACATTGGGGAGCCAAGCTTCCCCACTTCTGGAAGACATCTGGAAGACAGCCCGAGGGCTCCAGCAAAGCCACATAGGCTGCTGGGTAACGGGATTTACTTGGATGCTCCAGGTTTCTGAGTCTTTTCCTTTGTTAAAGCCACAGAGATGCACACAGACAAGTCTCCCTGGATTGCCTTGGGTAACATTCCTCACTTAGGCCTCCCCAGCATTCTGTTTACATCTTTCCCATGGTGTTGATCACACTGTATTGTGATAAAGTTAATAGCTAACAACTTTGAGAATTTCTTTTGTGGCAGGCATTGTTCTAAGAACATTACTCATTCTATGACTAGGTACTGTGATTAGGCCCATTTTATAGATGAGGAAACTGAGAGTTCAAGTAACTTTAGAAAGATCACGAAGCTCATGAGAATTCAGATCCCGAGTCTGGCCCCAAATCCTTAATGGTTTAAGCACCCAGATTGAGAACCTGAACTCTTGGAGGACACCATCTGCCTGTACTGCTTTGTGCGGGTCCACAATAAATATGTGTTGAAGGCTTCTCAAGAACTGACGATATTATCAGGAACTCAAGTAGTTAATTTTTTGCTTTGGTGGTGGTTCTAAGCATCTGGAAAACTCAGGGAGTATACATGAGATACTACTGTCTGGGTACTTCAGAGAGGAGCTGCAGGAGAGGCTATGGGGGAGAGGCCTGACCCTGGACGGCCCCCCGGGGTTCTGCTCAGTTACAACTCCCCCTCTTCTTTGATTCTCCTCAGTCTTGAGAAGAACAAGTGTTGGACAAGAAAGTGAGTAATATTTTGGACAGAAAGATTACCCACAAGCTTGACAGAGGAACCCAGTTTTAGGGGAACTCAGTTTTAGTCTCCAGTCCTATTTCATTCTTCCCCAAATCTTTCAGGGAGTGGGGCGACAACCACTCCGGCTACTTCCTGCTGAAATGGGGCCTAGTCCTGCCTCAAATTTGAGGGACCAACACCATATTGAAAATATTCCTAAGTTTCAAGTCCTGGATCCAAGTCTTGTATGATTAAGATCCCAGGGGGAAGGGTATAGCTCAAGTGGCAGAGTGCATGCTTAGCATGCATGAGGTCCTGGGTTCAATCCCCAGTACCTCCTCAATAAGTAAACTTAATTACCACCCCCCTCCAAAAAAGATGTTATGATTAAGATCCCAGCCCTTCTGATGCCACCAGAACAAATTAGAAGTAGGTAGAGGAGTGGCAACCAGAACTTTAACAGACAAAATAGAGCTCATTCCCCATTCCCAGAGGAATTCAGGAGAATAAGCCTGAAAACCAGTCTGGACCTCGCTCTTTAGGGAAGACTTGTAGCCAGGTACCAGTCTACTTTTCTTTAAAGTAAAGTAAATTAAGCCTTTTGACTAACACTTTTACGAAATTGGAGTTTTCATTAGACTTTAAATATCTTATGCAGTTCGGCAGTATGATTTAAAAGAAACCTGTACTTGTCAAAAAGTCCTTTTTATGACTCTTATTAAAGATGATGCAGTTTTGCAAAGCATCAGCTTAACTGTCTATGAATGACAAGACTTTAAAAGGCAAGGTTAACGATCTGGTTACAACATTTTTGACAAAGCTCAATCATGTCACTGTGGCATACGACATATTAAGATAACTAGGCTAGAACTAGAATTACATCCAGAACAACTAGAATTATCACTGATAGCATTATACCAGGACAAGTCTAAATTTCAGAAACCTTATACAATTTCCAGAATGCCAATATTAACAACATTTATTCATACCATTTAGTCTGAGAAGGCTTCTCACTCATTTGACAATGCCATGTAATTTAACATACCAACCAGTCCTAGCTGGTTTACTATTTTCCTTTGAGATGTCTCAGGGGTCCTCTGAAGCATCCCAAAGTTAGCTGGAGTCAAAAGAACTTTGATTAAAATTTGATAGGAAGTTTGTCAACAACATCAAAAAGTTTCACACAATTTGTTATCAGAAGCATCTGTTATCACAAGCAAGTGAACCTGATCTCTTAACAGAGAGGAAGCAAATCTGTCCTACATCAGTCTTCTTTTAATAACAAAATCCATGTACCTACTTAAATTTAATCTAATCTCAGCTCAATCATGCACAAAACTCCTTTTTTAGGGCTCCCTTTTTACAAACTTTCTGCAACTTTCTGTACCCAAATGAGTTTGTCCCTTACTTTTTCATCTAGAAACAACCAGGGTTAGGATAAAAACACTTTTTTAAACTCAAAACATATAACTGGCTTTCCTACTGTACACTGAAATGTTTCCTTTATTATTTTTAGTAGCTTTAATGACATATATAAATTAGAATCCTCAACTCTTAAAAACTTTAATCTCTGGTGAAAACAAAGAAGCATGCATATGGATTGCCTTCTACATTAGCATCCTGTAGATATGGCAAACGTAAATACCAATCATAACTTCTAAAAACGTGTACTTTTTATAGAAAATATTTCAGTGTGTCACCAAACATATTTAATAAAGTCCTAAACACTTTTAGCTTCTCTATAATGGGAAACCAACGTTCAGTAAATAATGTTCTTATTTTGTTTGCGAATGATTTAGCTATTCAACAGATTTCCATCATTTAACTTAAGTTAGCACAACTTTAAAATTAAAAAAAAAAAAAAAAGCAATTTCAAGTTACCAAGTATCTAGAGAGACTATTTTCAAATAGACATTCCTAAAACAGGATTATATCCAATGAGTTCATTCAAAAAGTCTTCTGTTATTTGCATTTAATTTACTTATAAGAGTTTGTCATACCAAGTTAATTGAATTTTTTTCTTTCTTTCTGACAAACTCTGCAAGAGAAACAAACCTACTGACTTTCAGTAAACCCAGGTACAATAAAAGACATGCCTGTGTTGATTATACCAACCAGCTTAAGCTAGCTTTAATATCAGATATTAATTTAATATTGAATATTTCCTAGATCACATGAGCCTAAAATTTATTGTCTAGCTTCTTTTAGACTTAGAGGTATTTAATTTGTAAGTGCTTACTTTTAAGTCAAATAGAGCTCTTTTACATGTTTTTACCTAAAGAAAGACAGACAGAAGCAGAGATCTCACAATTTTTCTGCCTGAGTTTAAAAAAGCCTTTTTCCTTGAGAACCCAGGTAGATCATATACATCCCAAAGGCACAGGAAGAAAAATACAAATTCCTCCCCTAGTGGTTTATATAAAACCCAATCATCTTGGCTATTTTCAGGGATTTTTTTTTTCCAGTTCCCAAATATCTACTTCAGTTTTTAAAAATAACAGTAATAAACAATAATATATATACATATCATTCATTCACATTCATATGCCTCACTTTCAGCAAAACTTGGAAGAGAGAACAAGATTTGGACTCAGATACCAAGACACTCACACACACATACATACGCAAGATAAAAGCCAAGTTGCAAAAGGCCCACTTTGATGTAACAGCAGAGCCAGGAGGGCCAATGTTCTCCTGATCTCAGGGAGTCCTGAGGTCACACAGTGTTACAGTAAAAATATCATTTTCTTTTATTTATGGGAGCATAGCTGAAGATCTCTTGGTTTTAGAAAACACTCTAGGGGGACTATATGTAAGATGGGACAGAACGCCGATCATCCCTTCTTAATTATTCACGGCTGATGTTATCAAACATCACGCATACAACTTAAAACAGTCTCTCATGGTCACAGTTTTCTAGCCCCAAAGGGAGATTCCTAACCAAGGCCTCATCAGTCCAAAAGGGGAGACCCCCAACCGAAGCCCCATCAGAAAGGAAGCTGAATGAAAGACCAAGGCTAGAAAGGCAAAATCCCAACCAGCTCCACCACCACAGGTGAGGCCAATGCAATAGGGATGGGTGCCCTGGTGTCGTCACACGGGGTCCCCATTACTCAAAGACGTCTCAATTGGCCAATGAAAGTTCTGACACACACCCAAACAACAAATATCATCCCACGAACAAAAGATCAAACAAGGTGGGGCCCCCAAATTCCACTTTCACTCCCAGACGGAGACCTCCAAACAGAATGGCCCAGCTCTCAAAAGAGAACAGACCCAGAGTGGCTCCCAATGAGCCCAGTATGGCTCTCTCTCTGCAAGGGAAGGAGCCCAGGTGGAGCAGGTGGAATTTTCCCATCCTGGGCGAGCTGGAGTGGCTCACCCCAACTTTCACGGGACACCTGAGCTCAACACTCCAGGAGGAGAGTGGGGACAAGGCCAGGGGACCTCAGAGACATTTCTCTCTCATCTTTCTCCCCTTCAGCTCCAGGCATATTCATGCTCCTTTCAGCTCTCCCTCAAGCCCAGGATGGGCGCATTTCCCCCTTTCTTAGCTTCCACTGTTCACAGCTTCCAGCCAGCACGTCTCCCTCAAAGACCTCTGGTCTCTCCCGACTGCAAGGAAAGGATCAGAAGCACTGGGAGCTTCCCTCTGCCTCCCTGGCTGGGCTGAGGCTTGTGTGAGGGGAGCTGTTGGGAGACAGAGCTGGGACACCCCCTTTCCTCCAGACACCGGTGTACATAGCCAGGGCCTGGGGAGAAAATAAAAGAGGCTGGTGGCACTGGGCATCTACAATAAACTTTTATGTTCAAAATAAAATCTGAACAGGAAAAAATCACACATGAGATCATTTCTTCAGCTATGATCAAAACCTGGGAAGCCTGGTCAGTGATTATTGAAAGTGTGGCACTGAATTCCTGGCTTAGGAAGCCAGGCCCCAACCTGGACATAGCACCCTGGCAACTCCACAGGCTTCTTATCAGGGCATGTAGGGAAGGCAGGCCAAGACCCCAGCACCAGCCCTGTCTCCTGCCCCGGAGGCCCCATGGTGATCTTTCCCGGACTCTGAATCAGATCCTCCAATTGGCCTTCCATCAATTTGGCCTCAGACCAGCCTGAGCAGAAGCACATGTGGCAACTGTTCCCACGTGACTTTTCAGAAAAGTCCCAACCCCATCATTCCCCTCCTCGGCCTCCCTTCTCCTCTTCTCCACACCTGCCCTAAGGCAACAGGACAACGTGTACCACTGCGGGGGGGGGGGGTGTTCTGGACCATGCTGGCAGCTCTGAGGCCAGGCCTGGAAAGGACCAAGAGGGGAAAAGAGGCAGGGAGTGCGTGCCTGTTCCTACCCGTACCCCATGACAGGAGCAGGAGGGCAGCAAACGCAATAACACTCAATAGCACAGGGGAACACGCCAAAACATGACACAGCCGCACACCTTTGCAAATGACCAGAACCTGCAGCCAAACACGCAGACCCTTCCCAGCTCCCCGGCTGACAGCAGGACCGGCCAAGCTTTCTAAGCTTGAGTTCCGTCAGAAAGACCCTGGAGGGAACCTAGTGAAACATGGACTGGGTTCTCAGCCCAAGAGCAGACCCAAAACAGCCACCGTTGTCCTTATGTGTCTCATATCCACCCAAGGAGCAACGGAGTTGAGAAAGTGGATGACAGAAGGGGAGACATCCTCAGGGCAGCCCCAGATGTGCCTCTTAGGAGTGGTGTGCCTCGAGGACTTGTCTGACCCTCACTTTTCCATATCTGCAAAATAAGACTCATAAAAACCCACAGGCTGACTGTACTAAAAGAGGAAATAACAAAGTGCTCCCTGATCTCAGTCATGATCATGGCAATGATTATCCAGTTGCTTGGTTAATCAACATGAATTTATTGGTCACCTACTATATGCCAAGGACATTCTATACAGTGCCTAATCTTATTTTCACAGCAACCCTAAGAGGAAGATATTATTACTCTCGTTACAGGGAAGAGGAAATGGAAGCTGGGCCACCAGGTTAATTGTTTGCTCAAAGTTATGTTGCCAGTAAATGACAACTCTTGCAGGTGTGGGGCCTCCAGAGCCCATGCTCTTTGCACTCTAGGACTCTGCCCAGCTCTCCAGGGCAGAAAACATGCGTGAGAGACAGGATGCGTGTGGGTGAGGATATAGGATGGTTAAGGTGTCAACTCAGGCTGAAGGAGTTCAGCCTCTAGGGAGATCACGGGGCCCAAGTGCAGGGGAGCTTCGTGCAGAAGGCAAGAGCTGCCTGGGCCTCACACGGGCAGTGAGAGAGGCAGGGCCCAGGGTCCAGCGAGCCTGGAGCCCGCTGGGGCCAAGGTGAGGGCTGAGCGATAGCAGGTGGGAAAAGGCCCCTGTTGTGACAAGGTGGCGGGGGAGTGGGCTGAGCAGGTGCACGCTCTTCTTCTAGAAGCTGTGACAGACTCACTCCCCAACACCCAGCCAGGGCACAGTTACGCTCGGCCAAGTTTGCCTTCATCTCTGCAGCTTCCCCATCTTCACCCTCTGCCCCCTTGGGGCTTCCCCTTCTATCTCAGCACCCAAGGCTCTCAGGTTCCCCCAGGCTTCCATTGATTCTCAACACTTCCCAAGGACTGGAATCTCCTCCGGGATCTTTAAAAACACAGACATGAACCCTCCTCTAGAAACCCCTTTTCAGTCTGTCTGGAGGTAACGAGGAAGACTGGACGATTGCCTTAGCAGTGAAAGGACTTGTCTGGTCACAAAGCCACCGGCAGAGCAGCCTGGACTCTTCTAAGGTTTCCCAGCTTGGAACTCAGTTCCCTCCCATAGCAACCACGAGCCTATGGGAACCAACACCGAGCACTTCCCTAGAGTGTTTCCCAGTGTCTGCTCTTCCAGATTGGAGCTCCTCTCTCAGCCTCCCTCTGCCCCCCAGTGACGACCACCACCGTTTCCTACTCGATGTCAGATGCACGTTCCTCAGTAAAGTCTTACTTTTGGACTTCAGACAGTGAAAAATACAGTTTTCACAGCCAGGCTGTGTAGAGCCCAAAATAAGTTTCCAAACTCCTGTTGACTACAATGCCCGTAAACAGACCTTTATGCCCCTCAGGTCAGCCCCTAGAGGCCCTTAGCCTTGGTTTCCATGTCTTGAATTGAAAATAAATAATAATATCTAACTCACAAGACTTTTGTAAGGATAACTAGAAATAATACCCACAAAGGATAATGCCTGACAGAGAAACTAGTCATCAGTCATCCCACAAATGCTTACCCAGGATCCGCAGGAGGCCAGGTGCTGTCTGAGCACAGGATGGAGGGCGGGAAAGAGAATGCTGGCGTCCTTAAGATGCCGCTGTCCTCACCGGGCTCCCAGTTGAGGGGGCAGATAGGCAATTAGCATGCAGATAGCCATGTGCTCTGGTGATACTGAGGGGACACAGCCAACCAATCTGAGAACACACATCAGGAGCTTCCATGAATCAGGTGAAGGGCCAAGGAGGCAAGGCCTCACAGGACATCGTGTATGGGCTGCTATCTATTTACTCAAGCATGTTCTGTGCTTTTGCTATTCAATCATAACCTGGACGGGGTGAACCTGGCAGAGCAAGTACAAAGAAATCCGAATAATGGCTCATTACAGCTGAAAAAGAATGAGTGCTTTGCTTTCCTGGGGCCACCATCATAAATTACCACCAACAGGGTGGACTGAAACAACTAAATTTTATCCTCTCACAGTTCTGCCAGCTAGAAGTCCAAAATAAAGGTGCCATCAGGACCATACTCCCTGCTGAAGGCTCTCAAGGAGAATCCTTCCTTGCTTCTTTCTTCCCAGTTTCTGGTAGGTCCCGGCAATCCTTGGTGTTTGTGGCTACATGACTCCAACCTCTGCCTCTTGTCTGTGTATCTCTCTGTGTCTCCTCTTCCCATGAGGACCCTTGTCATTCATTGGATTTAGGGCCCACCTAATCTAGAGTGAACTCATCTCCATCTTCAATTACAAAGACCTTATCTCCAAATAAAGTCACATTCTGAGGTTCTGGGGAGACATGAATTTGGAGGGTCATGATTCAACCCACCACAGCGGGCAAGGGTGGAAGTGGAGTGATGAGGGGACACAGACCCTGGACTTCATCCAGGGACACTTGTGACGGATGTACTTTTGGCAAAAAGGTTATAGTATAGATTTTAAGCTTTTGAAAGATATGCAGACTGCAGGATGGAGCACAGATTGGGCATGGGCAAAATCAGACACAGAAGAACAAAGTCTGCAGCAATTCAGAGAGAATTATCTCTCTACATTCAGTAGGTTTTGGGGAGACAGGACTGACAAGGTTTGGTCGTGATTTGGAAGTGGGAAGAAGGAAAGAAGTCATATTTTGTTCTCAAGTTTCTGACTCAGGGAAGTGAAAGAGGGCACATGGGAGGAGGACCATGGGGGAGGAAGGAGACGGGAGATCCAAGTGGAGATGCTGAAAAGATTCTGGACTCAATGCAGGAGACTCAAGTTCAGGGGAGCTCTCAGGGCTGGAGTGAGCCCATGGAAGGACCTGGTACCATGGGAATGAGAGCGTGGAGAGAGGGGGAGACTCAGGACAGACCAGAGGAGCACCAACAGTTAGGGCTTGGGAAGACGAAGAGCTCACAACAAAGACTAAGGAGGAGGGAAGAGAGACCAGGAGCGCAGGCAACAGGGCAATCACACAAAGAGACAGTGCCCAGCCCTTTCCCTGCCCCGCGTCCTCTCCTCCCATCCAGTTCCCTTTCCACTTTGTTGCAGCAGTGAAAGCACTTGACCTTGCTTGGGGGGATGGGAGGCTAGCCTCAAAGGGCATCGTGTACGGTCCCCTGTTTATTTACTCAAGCATGTTCTGTGCTTTTGTTACCTAATCATAACCTGGAAGGGGCAAACCTAGTTTTCCTTCCACCACCTTCCTCCAGCCCCAGGTCCCCAGGTTATCTGGAGCCCTCCAGCGAGTCATCCCTGGCAAAGAGCCCCCACCTTCCAGCTGCTCTCTCCAAGACTCAGTATGAAAATAAACATAAAATACCCCGGGAATAACTCTATACTGATTTCATGCTAAAATTACATTTTAAATATATTGGGTTCATTAAGATATATTATCAAGCTCAGCCTCACCTGCTTCTTTGTACTTTTTTAGACCTAAAATTTCATGTGTGACTTGCATTATATTTCTATCGGAGAGTGCTGCCCTAGAGAATTTCTTTGATGTCAAAAGTTACTTGAAACACAGAACAGTCTTCCATTTCCCCAGAGCCCTGCCGGCACAGGTCCTGGGCAGGGAAAACAGACAGCATGCTCTGCTGCACCTGGGTTTTCACGTTCTCATTTCATTTCACATAACTCAGCATAGCTGTTCTCCCCCTTACTCCCTGGCTCCTCTAACTTTTTAGATGAGAAAACCAGAAGCCAAGTTGAACTCATGTCTACTCCATTCCTAAACCCACAATTTTTCAGTACTTGATGTTGCCAAGTCGAATGGTGATCATAGTTTTTAAGGAAGCCCCGAGATAATAATGATAAGCGCGTCATGCACATGAAGTGTCTCATAGCATTTACATCACCCTAGCGGCTCCAAAAGAAAAGCTGAAGCCCTGCAACATATTTTTATTTTAAAATTTTGTTTATACCTGGTAGAAAATTAAAAGGTACAAAGACATAGAAAAGTCAACCTGACAGCCACCCCTGACGTGCTCCCTCCTGCCACCCTCCACCTCTATCCACCCCAGCCCCCGCCAACGATGTGGCCTGTCTATGCTCCCAGTGACACTGATGCACACACACAACCAAACATGCGTGTGGATATACGGCCATTTTTTATAAAAACTCAAATAGCAGCAGATCGTACCCACACTCCACATGTTCACTTTGCACTTAGCACCTTATCTTGGAGACCCTTCATGTCAGACCATAAACACCTGCCTTTCACTGATATGTCAGATGGAAATGAAAAATAATTTTATAAATTACAAAATACATTTGAATCAGGAAACTAAGTTCAAGGAAGGAGTCATTTGTTCTCCTGGACAGTGACAGTAACAGAATGAGGGTGGGAACCAGGCCAACTGATTCCGGTCCGAGCCTGCTTCCTCTCCTTGAACCTCCCAGTGTCCCATCCCTCCCATCCATGAAAGAGTAGAAACAATTCCTGGCCCAGCTACTGTGAAGCTGACATGGAGACTAAAGGAGCTAGTGAAACCTGGAAGGCACAATTCAGACAAGAAATGTCATCATTCCTATTACTATAACTTAAAAAAAACATTAAAAATGTATTTATTAAAATTTTGTTTGGTTTTTGGTGAGGGAAGGTAATCAGTTTTATTTATTATTTATTTATTAATTATTAATTATTAATTATTATTATTATTATTTTAACGTAGGTGCTGGGGATTGAACCCAGGACCTCGTGCGTGTTAAGCAGGCACTCTATTACTGAGCGATATCCTCCACCTCCTATAACTTTTTAGTCTGAGTCACATCTCGGTAGAAATGGGAGCAACACAGGGAAGGGCAGATGTTTTGGGGGAGCAGGACTTGCCTCCTTTGAATCACATCACCCACTGGGCCCCATAGTGTTGGCCCCCACACAGCACTGCTCTAGCCTCAGGGGGCACAGATCCTGGCTGCTTCCCCTCAAAAGGGTCGGAATGTGTTCTGGAGGGCTCAGGTGTGACTGCCCAGCCCCTCATTTTGTGGGGAGTAGGTCACCACAGGTTCTGGCCCCAAGGACAGGCCTCTCGAGGAAGGAGACTTCCCCTCACAGGGCCGAGACATAAACACAGACAGACGCAGGCTCTGGAAATCTGGAGCAAGGCGAGTGGAAAACTGTCCTTAGCCCAGGAGTGACTGGTTGTTTACGTACAGTCGGCCACAGCCTGACATTTTCCAGGCCCAGGCCCAGCACAGGGAGCTGACGGCTCCCACCAGCACAGCTCCAGCCCAGACACAGAGGGCAATGTGAATGACGGAACCATAGCCAAACGAAGCCCGCCAGGGGGTCTGGTCCTCACCAACCACGTGAGCAAGCAACTGGTTGAAGGGAGGCTGCCTCAGTTCACTCTGTCATCCTGTCCACAGCCTTGGTATCTGAGGCTTGCTTCTCCTTGCTTGTTCCTGGGTCTCTCCTGGTTCAGGGTCTTGGGGAAATAAAGAGGGTGGGGGGAGGGGGCATATCTCCAGGGAAGAAAAAGCAAACCCAGATTAGCCAGGCTAAATTCAGGCCACTAGCCAACCAGCCTGGACGTGACCCACACATCTTCCCAGCTCAAGGGAAGAACTCCTTTTATATATACATATACATATATACACACACACATAATGTACATATAAACATGTATATGTTTTACCACAATAAAATATTAGTTTTTTAACATACAAAAAAATACCTACCTGAAATTCTGAATCATAGCTTACGTTAGTGAGCTCATTTCCACTTCTGCCCTCTCCTCCTACCCCTCCCTTCCCCAGTATAGTACAGAGAACTAATCAAGAGAAAATAATTAGAATTGAAGTAATGCTGAGAAATCACTTATAACTTGGGAGACCAACAAAAAATAAAGTAGGATAATACCGTTTGCTAGTAAATATGCAAGAAACACTGCAGGATACACTGCTGTTGAAAAAATAAACTGGACAGCCTGTTTGGAAAGCAATCTAGCAATATATTTATTAAATACAAAAAATACATTTATTAAAATTAAAAATATGCCTACCTAGTATTGGAGAAAGGGAGAATATATAGATCAATCAAATAAAATAGAAAGTCCAGAAATAGACCCAGACTGATATGGTTGGTTGATTTTTGACAAGGGTGCAAAGGCATGTCAATGAGAAAGGATAAATAATCCTTTAACTTGAACATACTATGCAGAAAAATTAACCCCAACCCCTACCTCTCACCTTATTCAAAAATTAACTTAAAAAGTGAGTCATAGACCTAAACATAAATCTTGAAACTGTAAACTAAAATTATAAAAGATAGAAGACATAGGGAGAAAATCTTTGTGACTTTGGGTTAGGAAAGATTTCTTAGATACTATACCAAAATCATGACCCATAAAATTAAAAATTGATAAATTATACCTTATAACATTTTATTTTTATTTTTTTAACACTTTTTATTGATTTATAATCATTTTACAATGTTGTGTCAAATTCCAGTGTTCAGCACAATTTTTCAGTTATTCATGGACATATACACACTCATTGTCACATTTTTTTCTCTGTGAGTTATCATAACATTTTGTGTATATTTCCCTGTGCTATATACAGTGTAGTCTATTCTACAATTTTGAAATCCCAGTCTATCCCTTCCCACCCTCCACCCCCCTGGTAACCACAAGTCTGTATTCTCTGTCAGTGAGTCTATTTCTGTCCTTTATTTATGCTTTGTTTTTGTTTGTTTGTTTGTTTTTGTTTTTGTTTTTGTTTTTTAGATTCCACATATGAGCGATCTCATATGGTATTTTTCTTTCTCTTTCTGGCTTACTTCACTTAGAATGACATTCTCCAGGAGCATCCATGTTGCTGCAAATGGCGTTATGTTGTCGGTTTTTATGGCTGAGTAGTATTCCATTGTATAAATATACCACATCTTCTTTATCCAGTCACCTGTTGATGGACATTTAGGCTGTTTCCATGTTTTGGCTATTGTAAATAGTGCTGCTACCTTATAACATTTTAAAATGTCTATTCTTCAGAAAACACTCAACAGAATGAAAAGACAGACTACAGAATGGGAGAAAATATTTGCAAAATACAGAAGGTTAAATATACAAGCCATATAACCTACAATCCTGCTTCTGGAAATTTAGCCAAGAGAAATGAAAACATATACCCACATAAATACCTCGACATGAATGTTTATAGTATCTTTAATAATAATTTCCAAAAAAATGAAAACAACCCAAATATCTCTCAGCTGGGGGATGGATAAATAATTCCATTTAAGAGAATACCACTCAAACATAAAAAGGAACAAACTACTGATATGCACAACAACATGGCTGAATCTCAAAAGCTAAGTGAAAGAAGCCAGATGCAGTGAAGGCTACTCTTGTGGTTCCATTTAAATGACAATCTGGAAAAGGCAAAATGATAGAAACAGAGAAGAGATCAGTGACTGCCAGCATAGAAACTGATGGAGAAGCTGACTACAAAAAATGCATGAGGGAATTTGCTGGGGGCTATTGCACTGTTCTTTATCTTGACTGTGGTGCTGGTTAGGCAACTGTCTGCATCTATCCAAATCTGCAGAACTCTACACTAAATTGGGTAGATATTCCTGTATCTAAATCATAACTTTACACATTTCCTTCAACTCAGAAATCTCAGGTCTAGGAACCTATTCCATGGAATTAAAAAGCACCAGGATAGAGGAGGGGGTGTATAGCTTAAGTGGTAGAGTGCTTGCTCAGCATGCACGAGGTCCTGGGTTCAATCCCCAGTACCTCCTCCCAATAGGAATAAATTAATAAACCTAATTTCCTACCCCTCATAAAACAAAAAACAAACGAAACCAAAAAAGCACCAGGACAGAAGTCTGTTTATATTACATAAAACAAAAAATAGTCTGATGCCTCATCGATAAGAATCTGTTGAATAAATGGTGGGAGAGCCATTCCAAGAAACAGTATTTAGCCATTTAAAAATGCATTATATTTATGCCAGTTAACTTGGAAGGATTTTCATACTATATTGTTAAATAAGAACAGCATGATGCAGGAAAGTATATATAGATTGGTCCTATTTTTAAAAAATAAACAATCATAAGTTAACCTACAGAAGAGTATGTATGATTGTATGCATATAGAGAAAGTTGTGGAAGGAGAGACACTAATCTATTAACATTGATTACCTGAGTTGACTGGTTAGAGATGAGGAAAGAGGTGAGTTGAAGGGAAGGAAGGAAGGAAGGAAGGAAGGAAGGAAGGAAGGAAGGAAGGAAGGAAGGAAGGAAGGGAAGGGAAGGAAAAAGGAAAGGAAAGGAAAGGAAGGGAGGAGGGGGGTGCAGGGAGGAGGGGAAGGGATGGAAGAGCTCAAGGGAAGAACTAGCGCAAGACTGGCTTCGACTGCAGACCTTTCCTTTGCTGGATTCTCTCTCCTCCAGACTCCTTATCAATTTCTCAGTCCCACCAGGAGAGAAAGGGAAAGGAAATTTCAAAACTCTCTCCAAAAGACCCACAGCCTCCCTATCACACAAGGGACTGGGAGTGGCATGGCTCTGCTCTGCTCTAGTCAGATCCCAGCCAGGAAAAAGGGAGTGTGTCCCTTTGCTGTGGGCTGCCTTCCCCAGCTGCAGACCAAAGCAAGCAGAGTGGGGGCTGTGGGAGGGGACCACACAGCAGGAAGAGCTTGGGGGATGGAAGCAGCCTATGTGAACAGAACTGACGTTTTCTTGGGGACAGAAAGCATCAAGGGCCACCCAGGCAAGAGACTAGCATTTCCAGCTTTCCGAGAAGAGGGAGCAGAGACAGTCATTCTCGGATGAACTTTGGAAAGAGAAGAATCAGTCAACATGCTCTATCACTTACCTTTTGCACGCTTAGCTCTGCGCAAGTTGCTAAGGAGGAGGAAATACACATTATAAAACAGGAAATGGGCCTCATGGAATTTACAATTTCATTAGAGAGACAAGAGTATTGCACTTAAAAAGTGAAGAATACTAAAAAAGTAGCATATGATATAAATGGAGCTAAGAGAAGGGACAGGAGACAAAGGCATTTTTTGAAATAATAGTGCTCCCCTCTTGTTTCCTCCTTGCTTTACCCAGCTCTCATAGGTCACAGTTTATAGTTTCCTTGCCTGGGAGAATTTTGCAGGGGCTTCCTGGCTTTCCAAGATCTAAGCTCAATTGGAGAATAGGGTTTGAGAAGAGGAATATTTCCTAGACTAAAATCAGGGGTGGGGTGGGGTCTATGGGTCACAAGATCAATAGGAACTTGCAACCTGCTCCTTGAAGGCACCTCAAACTGGGAGACCCTCAGAAGGAACACTGGCCTGGGGCATCCTGGGCTTGGGGCTCACCACAGGAGCCCGTGACCCAAAGGTGATCCACAAGGTGCAAAGCAGGAGACTGCAGGGATCACACCTGGGGCAGGGGGCATCTCCCCTGTAATTAACATAGACTCACAGCAAGAGGGGCCTGGAGCCTTTACCCAACCCAGTGGGGGATCAGGTAGGGACCAAAGAAAGATTTGGGTTGAATTTCCTGACATCCCAGTGGGATGGGGATGTGAAGTCAACATTAAACTGTGTATTGGTAGGGTTCCCCAGAAAAATAGAACCAGTAGGAGATGACAGATAGATAGATAGATAGATAGATAGATAGATAGATAGATAGGCAGACAGACAGACTGATTTGTTATAAGAGTTGGCTCACACAATTATGGCATCCAAGAAGCCCCAGGATCTGCTGTGTCTGTAAGCTGGAGAACCACCAAAGTTGGTTGTATAATTCAGTTCAAACCCGAAAGCCAAAGAACAAGCAGTATCACTGTCCAAGGACAGGAGAAGATGGGTGTCTCAGCTTAAGAAGAAAGTGAATTTGTTCTTCCTCCACCTTTGCTCTAGCCACGCCCTCGGTGGATTGTATGATGCCCACCTGCACTGATGAGGGTGATCTTCTTTTCTCGATCTGTTGATTTAAATGCTAATGTCTTCTAGAGCCACCCTCACAGACACACCCAGAAATAATATTTTACCAGCTATCTGAGCATCCCTTAGGTCAGTCAAGCTGACACATAAAATTAACCATTGTAAGATGTTTTATAGAAAATAAAGAACTATTCTATTACCTGCATACCTGAGTTGGTGAACTGAGAAGCTTCCCAGTTATATGAGATCTAGAGGTGGGTCTTATGGATGAAGTGGGGTTCAATTTCACCTTGAGAACAGCAAGTAGGGATCGGGGTGGGGTGGGGACAAAGGAAGGGACTGAAGAAGAGAATATGTGACAGCTCAGATGGCAGGGATAGTGATGAAACGGGCTTGGCTGGACCATATGGTACAAATTATGGAACAGTAAGGATCCCACTTTTAATGTCTCTCCCCCTCATTATCAAAACGCATCTGTCTCTGAACACCTCCATGTACAAGGTTATGGGCTGTGTGCTGTGAGGTGCAGAAAGGAGTGAAATGCAGGGTCTGTGCCTTGCATAAGCTCATAAGTTAGCTTGATGATGTATGTCCATGAAAAAAACACAGTCAAGGTCGAGTACCGAGTTATGACATAGATCATCCACATACTTGTTTACTCAACTAAACCTCATTGAACTCATTCCTCATACTGAGCTAAGCATCAGGGACACGGCACCAACCTTGGGAAGTGCAGAGAAATAACCTTCAGTCGAGGAAGGTCTCCCAGAACTGGTCCTAGATGGCCTGGTAGGATTTGATAGGTATTGAGGGAGGAAGCAGGTGTTCCATAGCTGTGGCTTGATTGGCACCTGGGACTGATGGCCTGTGGAACATCCAGGTGAGCTGGAGGTGAGGTGGGCAGAGAGTGGGTCAGTCTACTAAGAACCAAGAGAGAACAGAGGCAGATGAGGCTAGATGGGACAACTGGAGGTGGATGATAAAGTGTCCTGCATGGTACCCAAAGACCCTGGGCTTTGGGCTGTGGGAACCCAGAGCTGCAGAGGACTTTTGATCTAGGGGGCCCTAATGTGCCCACCAAACTCCTGCCACTTCCAAAGTGAGCAGTCGATGGGGCCGGTGTGGCTGGGCTTTTTAATGTGAGGAATGTGTCCCAGCAAAGATTGTATGTGGCCCACTTATCTAGTGCCCATCCCCGAGTAACTTCCCTCCCAGAGTGCCTGTCAGCTACGGAGATTCACCGGAGCCCACGGGAGCCCTCAGCTTCCCCAAGCATGATGGGGAGGCCTAAGGGGCCCGTGTGCTCTTGCACAGCTGAGTTCCAGCCTTCCTTGTTCCTGCCACTCAAGACAGCAGGGAGTCCCTGGCACATCGACCTCTGCTCTCCATTGCCAGCTTTGCCAGCTGAAAAGCGAGGATGAGGAAGCCCCAAGGTCCACAGTGCAATCTCGGGCACCCCCGGGTCCCAGGAGTGCTCAGATGGAGTCTAGGCCAGCCAGGCCTGCTTGGCCATCAGCATGGCTGCAGGATACACAGAATGTACATTCAGGTGCCTCAGGGAGGGGTGTGTGTGTGTGTGTGTAAAGGACTACATGAGGGGCTCCCAGGCACAGGCTGTTGGGTAACCGGCACCTAATGTCCCAGCCAAACAAGCAGCCAAAGGATTGCGACAGGCTCTGCCTTTGAGGGCACCAACAACCGAGTCTCATTCTGAGAAGGTCACTGTCCCTGTGAACCCTGATGTCAAGAACACATTGCACCATGTGCTTCCTCTTCTCACAGACAGTTCTGTCCTGAAAGCAAACACCAAGGCACCTAGACTTTAAGCTGTGTGGCTAAGTTTTCACCAACAGGTAGAAATGCATAAGTGTGTGTTGATTTAACAGTAAAGGAGTCATGAAAAGACCGACGCATGGAAGTGAGGGGGGCTTTTCCATCCCTTTCCCTCAGGGTAATGGCAGCAGAGGTGGTGGGACTGATGGGGAAGGAGAAACATCATGGATTTGCTACATCAGAATCTCTGGGGCATTTGTAATCATGCATTCATATTTCCTAAAGCTCCCCAGATGAAGAAGACTGAGAACCAACAGTCCCAAGGAGAGAGGCATGAAGAGGAGCCTTCTTTCAAATTGAATTATGGGCCTGGGATAAATCAACCCACCACTGCTACAGAATCCACTTGCTGGACCCTCTTTGTAACCCAGACTCTTGCCTGCTTCTATTGGCCACATTCCACATCTCTCCCCCGACCCATATTCCAGTTTAGCCCCTTAAATATCCCTGCTACCTATTGACTGCCGTTCCCTTAGGACTTTCTTCCAGCCCCAGGCAAGAAAAACATATGATTGGCATCCTGACTGAACACAGTGAGAACCATGTTGCTTCTGAACATTCAGCTTACTGATACATCAGGGGTTCGAAAAACCACGCTAGGCAAAGAACTTGCATCAAGATCAGGACTGGGGGTGGGGACGGTACGGCCCAAGTGGTAGAGCGCATGCTTAACATGCACAAGGTCCTGGGTTCAATCCCCAGTGCCTCCTCCAAGGGAAAAAAAAAAAAAGATCAGCGCTGAAATACGTTAAGGTAGGTGATTTAGCCCACGAAGTCTGATCACTAGATACCATGGAGTCTGGCAAGATGGTTTCTCCCAAGAGCATGCCAAAAGATGCACAGATGATGGCACAAATCCTGAAGGATATGGAGATTACAGAATATGAGCCAAGAGTTACAAATCATATGTTGGAGTTTGCCTTCCGATACGTGACCACAATCCTAGATGATGCAAAAATGAATTCAGGTCAGCAATCCAGTGCTGTGCTGATCAGTCTTTTACTTCTCCTCCTCCAAGAGATTTTTTTTATTAGACATTGTAAGGCAAAGAAATCAAACTCCTTTGCCATTGATAAAGCCTATTCAGGCCCTAGATTGCCATCTGATAGACATTGCTTGACTGCTCCAAATTATAGACTTAAGTCTACAAAGAAAGGCACGTACTTCTGCGGGAAGAGTTAACAGTTCCGCAGAGAAGAGTCCCTTCAGTTACTAGCAGGCCAAGTACTCCCACACTCGGCACATCAACCCCACAAACCATGTCTGTTTCAACTAAACTAGGGACTCCTGTGTCCTTCACAGGGCAAAGGTTTACAGTGCAGACACCCACTCACAATCCCCAGCTGTGAAAGCATCAATTCCTGTAACATCAACAGTTCAGAATGTTCTAATTAATCCATCATTAATTGGGTCCAAAATATTCTTGCTACCACTAACACGGCACCATCACAAAATACTGCCAATGAATCACCAAAAGCATTGAAAAGGAAACGTGACGATGATGATGATGACTTCGGTTATCTGTAATCTAGCCTTGATGCATGTAACATGTTTACTTGGTTTTGAAACCATTATACTGAGATTAAACATGCATGCTGGATGTTTCCAAGTTGTGTTTTAGAAAAGTAGAACTTATTTTAGAACATGAGTAAATACGCTTACCATGTTTTTCAATTGAGATGTTGTGTTGGATTTTCTTTAATAGGATTACTAAGGGTTTTTAATCAGCCTTTAAGAGTAAAAAAATAAAGTTGTAATTCATTAAAAAAAAAAAGAAAGAAAAAGATGATCACTAGCTTCCAGACCCCACCACCTCCCACTCTGCTTACTCCAGGATCCTCCCCCAAATTGGAAGAAGTAAGAAGAGTTTAGGATCTTTTTCCTCCTCCCAAGTAAGCAGACACCCAAATATGGGCAAAACAGGAGCGTTTTCAGCATGTGAGTATTTAGCATATGACCTCTAGACATTGAGATGAACATACAGGCCCTGCAGGCCTGGCTGCAGCCCTGCCAGGGTGCCTGGCACTTGGAGTCTTGAAATGCAAATTTCCCTTGTGGCAGCCGCCCTGGGAGGAAAGACGAGATTTAAATTGGTAATAAAGCACTGTACCAAATTGGACTTTGACCTTGTTCAGAATTCCGCTGGCCCGTGTTCCCTGACCCGCCACCCTATTTTCTGCCCAATTGTTCCCCTGAGTAGCTGCCTGCTATCTAAGCAGTAAGGCAGCCTGTCACCAGCTGCTGCCTCCCTGGCTGCCTTCCACCCGGCTGGCTCCGAAGGCCTCGGAAATCAAACATCTTGGCCTGTCCAGCGTCTTTGCTACCTCTGCTCCTGGAGCGAGACGAGAGCGGTCTGGATGGGGGCCCTGGCCCTGGCTGGCCCAGCTGGTAGGGCATGGGAAGAGGTGAGGGCAGGCCTGACAAGCTTCTTTAACACATTCTTGGTTACCAAAGCGACTCCCAGACAAGGCCTGGAATGGCCAGTGTGGGCCCACACGCCTGCTCATCCATGGAAGCAGCATGGAGCCAATATTCATTTTCTCCTGCTTCCTCCACGGCCCGAACACCGGCTGCTCACTGCAGGACACCATGGTTTTGCTCATTTCTTCCTCCTGGAAGATCTTCCATAATCTCTTCTGTGCGTCTAAATTCTGCCCTTCCTTTGAGGGCCTGGGAAACCACTCATCACCACAGAGTGCCCTCAACCCTCCCTGGCAACCCTACCCGCCTTCTTCTCTGACCTCCTCAACTCATGATTCCAACCAAACACCTGGGGCATTTAGTCACATGCTGACTTGTCTTGTGTTGTCTAATCATTTCAAGCCTTATCTCCCCAACAAGATGATGGGCTCCCAAGGACTGCGGTATTACCTAGAACTGGCACTTAGTAGGGCTACTGGGAATCAGTGAATGAAAGGACAAATGAATGAATATATGGATTGCTTTGGTCAGAGAAATGTTTTCTTTACACACCCAGAATTCAGAATTCTTCCCAGCAAGAAAGCTCTTCTTTCCACTGGCTTTCGTCACAACAAAGCTGCTGGTGGAAAGTTTGCTTCCAGTACCTCCTGGAGCCCTGGGAAAGCAGGAAACTTTCACCAGGAGGAGTCAGCTGCCAGTGCAGCTGGACTTCCACCAGCGTGCAGGACACTATGAGTGCTGGGGGCATATTTCCTGCCCTCTTTGATCTAACTGGGGTGGTAGCCTGTGCCCACATGAAGCTTGGTTTCCTGTTAATGCCCATCATCGTGCAGACATACGTAAGGGCTAAGAGCAGCCGGGCGAAGCTGTCCTAATCAGAGAGCATGTGAAGGAGGTATAAAACAGGGCTGTCAAGTGGAGGCAGGGAGGAGGCTGGGTGTCCAAGGAGGTGTCATAGAGCGCCCCCTATTCTCTCTTCCCCAGTGAGATGCCATCTGTCCATGTCTGCTCCTCCACCCAGGTCAGCAAGAGCCAAAGGATGGGGCCAGAATAGGGGACAAGATTGGGGCGTGGGGTGGAGGATGGGCGGTTGACTCAGTGGGGGGGGGGTTAATCTGAGAGGCAACATCTCAGCCACATCAGAACACAAGGCAGCTCCCATGCATGCGCTATGGATCCGAAGAGGAAACAGAGAGGGAGACTCCAAAGAGTCAGCAGAACGGAAAACCAGACAGGCAAGAAAGGAGATCTGGAAAGACAAGTGAAGTGTGAGTTGTTAACCTCTTTTTACACAGAGGGCCCAGGGGTTGGGGTGGGGGGGAGTCTTTGATGAGCTGTGTCCATGGGGCTCCCTGTTACCGTCTCAGAAGAAAGGCAGGAACTGGGGGCCAAGCACGGAGCAGCCTATGTGTGCCCTATACACTCTGCAACTCCCCTGTGTGCGATCCCGTTCCTCTGTCCTTTGCTGTGGCGAGGGCAGCAAGACCCTCTAACAAAAAGACACCTTGTGCTTGTCTTCTGGGGCAGAGGAGGGGCTTGGAGATAAGAATGTGTGGGAAGGGTGGGCAGCAGCATCCAACCTACAGGCAAGCAGACCAAGAGTGGGCGGCGGCGGTGAGCCCAGGTGTTGAGGAGTCATTCTGGGGCTCCCCAGGGAGCACACATGAGGTTTTTCCCTCCTCCAGTCCTTCCACTCTGGCTTGATATCATCAGTGAGCGTGAGCAGAGTTTGCCGATTCCATTCCTCTTACTACTCATGCCTTTCCCAGGGAAAGCAGCAGATGCAAAGGAGGTGGCTGGGGTCAGGGGCTGGCACTTGAGGTCACAGCTCTCAACTAACTTGGCCCCTGTCTTTCAAGAGGACTTTTACACAGCCACTGTAAGGGCACCTGCTGACATCAAAACTGTTAGTCACTGGCCAGGTGTCCAGGTCACAGAAAGCTCCACCACCAGGCGTATTTCCTCCTTCTGCTCCCTGGCGTCCCCCAGGACCATGTGAGGAAGGGCAGGCAATAAAGGAGAAGAGTTCAAATGCCCAGGTGTGTGTGTGCAGGGGAACTTCCTCTCCCCCTCTAGCCAGACACACGTAATTTAATAAATTCTCAAAAATGGGGAGGGAGGGGTGTGAGAATCTCTTTCATTGTGGGGAGGGCAGGTCAAACACCTAGGGCCTCTGATAACACACACTGCTGAGAGCATGCAGAAGTTCATGGTGTAGAGCTGAGGCCCCAAAACAGAGGGAATAGAAAGGGGGCTAATATGGAAGCCAGTGGTCCATCCCCAATCACTCCACACTGGGTTAGGACCGTGGTTCCCCTACCTGGCTGGGCGGCAGAATCACCTGGCAAGACCCGTGAGCCTGCATATTCTTGGGCCCCTCTGCCGTCCTATCAAGTCAGAACCATGTGGGGTGGGGATATTTGGGTATGTGTGCATCCAACAAGCTGCCCTGGGATTCTCACGCTGCATTCCCCTCCCTGAGTTTCGAGTTGCTGGATTCAAGTGTGATTCCTTGCAAACTGATGATGCTTTTGTTCAAGGCCACAGGCAACCCTTTGAAGACAGGTCCTAGGTCCAGAACATGGGATGGACAAGCCAGATCTACTCCCAGAGAAGCACCACGCAGCTTGAGCATCTTACTGGTACACTCGGCCACTGCAGGTGATCGCCTGGGATTGGTCAACTTCCATTAATCCACAGAACCTCTTTTCTAACATTTTCTTGTCTATTTTCACAAAATCAATTCTTATAGATATTTGACGATGGAAACTTGAATACTATGCTTCTTCCTGCTTAAGATGTTTGCCAACCAACCTCACCTGCCAAAGGTAAGGTGGAACCCCATCTCCCATTGGCTTGTTCAAGATGAACCCAGGGTCATGGAGTTCATCTTACTTTCTTATTTTCTCTGGAGCTTCTGTTCGCCTGGACTGGTGTTCTTCCTTCCGCGGCAAAGTGATTTGGAAAGGCAGGCTTAGACCCATACCCCAGGGTAAAACCTGCCTGGGCAGATGAGACAGTTTCTTTTCTTTTGTTTTTTCCCTACCTAAGGTAAGTGTAAGGCTGCAGAAGAAGAGCATTGCTTCCACATGCCTGGTGCTGAACCTTGCAATTTACCAGTGATGTCTCACTGAGGAGCTGTTCTGGGTCTGAGTCAGAGAGAAAAGGAATTCCTGAACCAAATGAGTTACATTCTGGCCAGGGAGGTAATACAATAGAAGCACTCGCGCTCACCCACACAATTGGGCCTGAGAACTGATGGAAATTGGTAGAAAATGTTGTAAAATTGGGGATTATGGAAACAACGTCTAAGGTGGGTAGAGGGTTTTGCTAGCAGACAGCCTTTGGACTTGAACTGCAGCTCCTCCCTGGGTCTCCAGGCTGCTGACGGTCCCTGAAGACTTTGGACTTGCCAATTTTCACAATCCCATGAGCCAGTTCCTCAAAATAACCCTCTCTAGGTATGCACACATCTTACTGACGAGTACACAGTCCAAGAAACAAAAACAGCCACACAAACACACGACCACACCTGCAAGGAGACCTTTTGTCCCCACGGTGGGGCAGACTGTCACAATAACAAAATCAACACTGACCTAGACAGCAGTTTCTATGTGGCTTCTGCGGTGAACACAAAGGTGTATATGAGACAGAGTTCCTGTCCTCCAGCAGCTTTCCAACTCATCACCAAGCTAAAGAATCTCGGCGTTGAAAGGGGCCCCAATGAAGCTCACCTAGTCCAATCCCTCTGTTTTCCTGATGGGGAAGCTGAGGTTCTGAGTGGGGAAGGGACCTGCCCCAGGCAGCACAACCTGACAATGGAAAGTTGGCATGAGATCCCAAGGAAATCATTCCAGAAGAGTGTGTGAGTAATTGTGTGTGTGCGTGACACACACACTGAAGATGGTGGAAAGGTGAGCAGCTGGAGCAGGGTAATTATGGGCTGCAGACAAGGTGGAAAGGCAGGGTAGGTGACTGTGGAGAGTGTCAGACACTTGGTGTGAAGTTCAGAGTGAGTCCACCGGGCTTGGGACAGCTTCCACACACTTTTGGCCTGTGGAGCGACGTGATGAAAGAGTTCTTACAAGAATCCTGCTGTCACGGGAATGCTGGAAAAGAGAAAAGGGTTGAAGAAAACCTCCTTAAAGCCAAACCTTACGACAGATGTCTATATCTTGAGAGATTAGGGGACCCAATCCAGGTTAGAACTGGAGTAGATGAATCACCTGGTTAGACTAGGGAATGGGGATGGGTGTCGGAAGAAGAGGAATGTCAAGGGAAGAGCAGGAGACAGAGTGAACTGGAAGAGTAGAGACCATGAGGCAACCTTCCACGGAGCTATGCTGCCTGTTCAAAACCAGGAACAGAAAAGAGGTGTTGGGTGTTTTGCACAGAACCCATGAGGAGGTACAAGAACCGATCCACCAAAATCAGGGTGGTTGTGCCAAAGGGGACGAAGGCTTATGCGCACCTCAGCTTCTGGTCTCCCCACCGAAAGTGAGAAGAATTGGGTTGTATCATCTTTGGAGCCTCCCTCCCATCACGGCCCTTCTAGGCCTCCAGGGTCTGTTTGCCTGAAGCTTAGCCACTTCAGGGAAGGGGGGAAGAGCTGCCCACCAGCGCTCAGAGAGCCCCTCGCTGGTGGTAGCGCCATGATGCTGGCACCATCTACACATGCAGCCTGTCCTCCCTCCTTCCCAGCCCTCCCCCAGTCACCACTTCTTGTTTGGGGACTTCAGCTTTTGATCAATGCTGACCCAGATCTAAACTCAAGAAAACATCAGGACAATCCTGTTTGGGTTCATCCTTAAGGCCATTCTCTGAAATGCCCTCTGATGAGGAATCTGCCAGAATCCTGCCTTGACAACTCTTCACTACTTAAATGCTGCAAACATGGATAAAACATGTCACAGAAGTTCATCCTTAAAAAAGAGGACTCATGCTCTATTTCACACCTGTGTCTATGTCTCTCTCTCCTTCTCCTCCTACCTCTCCGTCCCCACCTCCTCTCTCTCTGTCCTTCCAGAACCTACTTCCCCAGGGTGGTGGGAGAAAATGTGAGCTCAAGGGAAATTTTCATGTACTCACCAGGCATCCCACACTTTATTCACAAAGTCAAGTTCCTGACTTGAGTGATATAGTTACCAACCATGCCATTTGCTGACGCATACAAGAGGGAGGGGAGCCCGCCTCACCTGCTCATGGCAGGTGTCAGAGCTCAGGAGAGCTGTGTAGGCTGGAATCAGAGATAGGCGGTGAGTTTTTATGTTATGTAAATGGATCAAATAGCTGAGGGTGAGTGTCAAGAAGAGAGAGAGAGAAAGTTCAGAACACAAGAACAGAAGCTGGGAAGGGGAGACTGAGCAGGAGAAGTTGCAGACAGAGGAGAACCAGGATCATGTGTGGTGTCAAAGAACTTAAGGGAAGAGGGGGCTTTTTCTTTCGCCAGGAAGGAGAGGCCAAAAGAATCAAACTTGCCAAGAAAATGCACATTGGCTCTAGAGACGGGCCTTTGGTACCACAGGGCAGATGGAAAAGCCAGAGAGTAGTGAGTTCAGGCATGAACATGAGGGGGAAACAGTGGTGGAGAAGGCAAGGACAGAAACGCCTTCCAGAAGGTGCAGGAAACAGAATGGCAGGGCATGTGAGGGCAAGGAGGAAGGCTTTTATTTTTGTGAATGAGACTTGAATGTGTTAAATGCAGATGGAAAATAAACTAGCCCGGGGGAGGGGCTGAAGACATGGAGAGAGGAGACGTTTCAGGGGATCAGTAGGTTGTGAAATCTGGGGCCGCAGGTGGTGGGGGTGAGTTGGATGGGAGGATTTTATGGACACACTTCCATTGTGACACAGGGAAGAGTCACAGGGTGCAAACAAAGAGAGGAAGGTTTGGGGATGAGGAACTGGGGATGGGACTGCTTCTGATGGTTTCTAGTTTTCTTTTCTTTTCTAAATAAGAGGGACCTCATCTTTGGGACACAGGCTAGTCCAAGTCAGAGGAGGCATCGCAGGGTGACAGGCTTGGAATCCCTGGGCAGGCAGTCACCCCGGGCACATCCCTGTTATGGCCTGTGAGAGAGCTGCTTGTTTGCCTGATGAGACTGGCCTCAAACCCAGGCTGATGCAACAATGCTCTCAGGCTACCAGCTCGGGTGGCAAAAATGTGGGGCTCTGTGGAGACACCTGATCACAGGTGTGGCTGCTGCAGCCACCCATCAGCCATCAGACTTCTGGGAGTCTCCCGACAATACCTGTCTCAGTCCATATGAACTACTCTAACAAAAGTCCAGAGACTGGATAACTTATAGACATTTATTTCTTACAGTTTTGAAGGCTGGAAGTCCAAAGCAGGGTGCCAGCCTGCTCAGTGAAGGCCCTTTTCTGATTTCCTCATTGTATCCTCACATGGTGGAAGGGACTGAGGCGCTCTCTGAGGGCTCTTCTGTAAGGGCACTAATCCTATTCATGAAGGCTCCATCCTCACGACCACTAGGGGCTACCTCACAAAGGCCCCATCTACTAATACCATCACACTGAGGATTAGGCTTCAACATATGAACTTGGAGGGACACATAGCAAGACTCTAAACCCCCATTACACTGTGTTGGGACCTCCCTAATGGTGGTCATCAGAGTCCACCATGGGTCCTAACCACGTGTGGCTATGTTCAATTTCCTTTCCTGTAGGTTCCAAAGAGCCAGAATCCTAAGTGGTTGAATCTTGTTTCCCTGTTCGACACTGCTCTTTGCATGAAACTGATCATTTTGGGGCTAAATTCCACAGACCTGATGCTGACATTTTTGCTCCGTCACCACTCAGAGATGGTCCCCAGAAAGCCCCTCCTCTGGCACTGGCCTGCTTCCCACAAGAGAATTTTAATAAGACAATGCCCAGAGATTTGTAAGCCATCCCGGCCCCACTCCCAGGAGCCAGATGAGAAAGGAGAATTCCAGATCTCCAACCCTTCCTAGCTCAGCGGCCTCCCAACCAAAAGAGAACTGTCATGAGTTTGTAAAATCCCAAGCCCACAGCTTTCACTGTCCAGCGCACAACTCCCTTGACTTCCCCCTTATTAATTCAACAGCGGGGAGCACTACAAAGAGAAGGACCAAATTCCAACCATGGCATCACGGCGGAAACAATAAAACGCCTGACCGACCATAAAAGCTGTAACTGTTCCAGAGATAAAAGCAAGTCTCCGATCCTCTCCAACAACCGGGGGCTTGGAGCACAGACCAGGGAAAGCTTGCTTTGCTCATGGCAGAAACCATGAAAACAGTTCCTGCCTCGAAGCCCCCACTGGCTCTGCTGTGGGACAGATGGACAAGAGACACAAGGCAGCAAACTGTGCTGCCAGTTGGAAGGCCCCACATTGGGCTGAAAGAGCCCCACTGCCACACGGACCCCCACCCCTGCAGGCCCATGTGGTCTAACGTAGCAAAGATCTGGAGGAGGGAGAGTCCAGTTGGTCCGTAACCAAAAGAATCGTCTCCTGGGAGGGGATATAGCTCAAGTGGTAGAGCACATGCTTAGCATACACAAGGTCCTGGGTTCAATCCCCAGTACCTCCTCTAAAAATAAATAAATAAGCAAGCCTAATTACCCCCTCCAAAAAAAAAAAAACCAAACAACAAAAGAACCATCTCCTATCTCAGGACAGCATGTGGCAGTTTCAAGGCCCTTTCATATTTTTATCTCATTTGATTCTCAAAACTAGTCTACGAGGGCCCAGGACAAGTATTCTCGTCCCCACTGTAGAGATGAGGAAACAGACCCAGGTAGTAAAGTGCACTTGGATCTTGAGTGGTAGAACCACTCAGGCGTCCTGGCTCCCAGTTCAGCTTTTTCCTGGGAAAGTGCACTGCCTCCCCTTTTCAGAGAGTGGTCATTGCACTGAGAGTTAAAAACAGACTCTGAAGATGCTCTACGTTCCTCATCCTCTCACGCCTAGTTGGCCACGACGCATCAGAAAGGGTCTCCTCAACTTCACGATGTGAGAACCACTGCCCGGACCAAGCTCTGACCAAGTCACAGCACGCACTCTCACTGCCTACTCAGAACCAGAAAGTGAAGAAAGCTCTCTCAGAATCTCTGCTCTATCCACCAACTGAGACCCAGAACCAGGCCTTCTCGGGGCAGCATCTTCACGACGTCAAGGGCAGACAGAGGTGCCTTCAATGCTTTTGTTGTAGAACAGGGAGCTTGCCTTCCCTCCCTGCAGGCTGGGTGTGCTCTGAGCCTGAATCACCATGAGGGCTTAGTCACAGCACAGGGCAGACCTAGAGGTTGTCCAGGCCAGAGCAGATCCAGTGAGCAGGTCCCAGAAAGAGCGGTCCCAGGAAGAGCAGTCCCAGGAGTTCTGAGACCGCTTCAGGGGCCTTTGAGTTACTTTCAGGGCAGGTCTGAACTGGTCTGGTCCAAACTGCCACTTCCCGTGGGAGCCCACGGATATGACTTCACATGACCACCAAGAACTTGCTTTGATTGCTTGGGTATCTCACCGTCAGGGTCATCCTGACTCCTCATTTGCATTGGAGGTGATATGCAGGCAGGGGCGTAGGCAATTGGTTTCCCAGAGCCATAGCCTCCCATTTCTCAGCCCTTCACCCTCCGCAGAAGCCCTTCTTCCCTCTCAGGTACATAAATAACATCCTTCCAGCTCTCCCTATCAAAACCTTATCTCAAGAAAGGATCTAAAAATTAAGCAGAATCTGAGTGAACTGGAGCCGAAATGACTCCTTGACTTTCCAGGTGAGGAGAGCCAGGTTACGGCAGTACTTAAGGGGTAATGCACACTCACAGAGACCAGGACAATTCCAGGCATCAGTGAGGAGGGAACCATATCGGTGAGTGGGCAGAGCCTTTCACTCACAGCCTCCACTTAGGAAATCAACACAGATGACTGCACTTCCTTTAAGATTTTTCATGACCTAGGAGGGACAAGAATTAGCACACCCTTGGCACCCTCAAACACCAGTTCCGGGAACACGAGTGAGCCACTCTGGGTTCACATACCTGATGTGGATGTGCTTGAACTTGCACTTAAACATTTATTCCCAAGGTGTTGGCCCTGGATTGAGAGGCAGAGAAATCTCAGCTCTTTTGTCATTTTTCTTGGTCACACAAGAGTCAACAGATGCCTTGTGGCTCCAATGCTAGGATAACCACAGTTCACTCCACCTGGGTCTCCCCAGGTAGGCAGTGTCTGGAAACAAGCCACCACTTTGCTCACACAAGCTGGTTCAAGGCAATTTACTGAGCACCGACTTCGTGCCAAGCACCAGGATGGGGGATGGGAAACCCAAGCTACGTGAGCGTAGTTTCTGTGCCCCTCCCGGTCTATGAGGAAGACACATAAGGAAGCGACAACCTGGTTCACCACCTGTGCGCTTTGCCACAGCTCTTCATGGGGCTGGGGCACTGGAAGAAGAGCAGCCCCTGACCCAGACTGGGATGCACAACAATGCTGGGGTGGTCAGGGAGGCAGGCATCCATCCACCTGCTCAGATGATTTCAGTAAAATAGGGAAAGGGGAAGGATAGAGATATGTTCAAAATCTGTCTTAGAAGGAAGTTTTTCCTACACCTGCTCCACTTGGACTTCATTCTATCATCTCCCATCCTTCAAAGCAAAGTTTTTTGAAAGTATTATCCACTCATTACCGCTCCACTGAAATTGCTCTAAAATCACCAGTAACCTCATGACTGACAATCCAATGTGTCCACACTTTGATCTCATTAACTCCCCTGTGCTATCTGGTCTCCCCTCTCCCTCACCACCTCCTTCCTTGCCCCACTCTTCCTGCCTGGGTCTCAGTCCTCAGCCGTCCTGGCACCTTCCTGGTCCCCCCTTTCATTTCATAACCCCAATCTCATCCTCCACACTGTCCTCTCTCTCTCTCTGAGAAGCAACTCTGCCCATACCATCCTCATTAAAATCCTTCACTGGTTGCCCAGGACCTCAAGTCAACCTGCAAACTCTTTAGCTTGGAAGGTAATACCTTTTAGGACTCAGCCACCTGCCTCTCCACTTTGCCTCTGTCCCTCTCACAGGTGGTCCACAACCCAATCACCTCAGCTTCCCACGGTCCCAGGAAAGCCCAAAGCTCTTTCCCACCATGTGACTTTGTACATGCTTTTCCAGCTGTCTGTAACACTGGTAAGGTAAACTCTACTCATCCTTAATCATGTCCAGATGTCACCTCCTCCAGGAAGCCCTCCGCCATTCCTCCCTTCCCTCCTTCCCAGGCACATTTCTGGACCCCCTCCTCAACCTTCCCAGAGTAATCAATGCATTCCTCTATTAGCCATTGGTACGTAACTGTTCACTCAGCTGTATATCCTCCAACCCCCAACTAAGCTGCACACGACTCATTGCAGATGGTGCCTGTTGGCAGCATTTAGTTAATAGGCCATGGGACCCAGCCTTAAGTGAATAGGCCAGGGGAGCCCAGAACAATAGTTCACAATAGCTTGCACCTGGTAAGAGGTAAATGTATGCACGTGCTGGTAGCTGAGTAAGCATTATGAACAATACACATGTGCCAGTTATGTAAGCCTTATGAACAAAGAAAAGTAAAGGTACGCACGTGCTAGCAGCGTTATGTAAGTAGTATGAACAAAGAAATGAACACTGCCCATGTGCGGGCAGAATAGATAAAAGCAGGACAAGTGCGCCACAGCCAGCACCACCTTGTTAAACTAGAAGAAAGTACTGAGAGCCGGCACCGCCGCCACGCCGCACACACCACCCCCTTATACTGCAATGAAGTGCTGTTTTGCTCCAGGTCGGCTCCTTGCGCCTTCTTCTAGTTGGAGCAGCTCACCTCCTCAAATCCCTCTTCAGCCCCCCTCAGCTGACAGTGCCCTGTTGATCTTTGCGTGGTGCTTGGCAAAAAGGATTCTTTAATAAACATCGATTGATTGGTTGGTAGATTCTTTAAGTATAAAACAAGGTCCCCTGTGAAGGAACCGCAATTTAGATAGGAAGGAAAGGCAATCGTGGGTGAGATGATGGAAGATACTCATGAGGAGAGCAAGCATGTTTTCCTGACCATGGGAGCTATAGAAATTTTGGAGTAGGAAGATACGGAGAGAGCTCCAGGGGCTGGAGCAGCAGGGGGCTTCCTGGATGAGAAGCGGGTTACAATCAATGCACAAGCCTGGACGGGGTTTCACCTACACCTGGCTTATTTCCAGCAGCAGCAACATTTGAGCCGGGATCTGATGCCAATAGGCACCCAGGGTCCCTTCCACATAATTAGCATGTCTCTGGGGGAGGCCTGAATCCCACAGTCTGGAACGTAAACAAAGAGGATCTGTTCCAGGGATGCTAATTGCTGCCTCTCTCCCACAGAGGACGGGGCTGTGAGCAGATGGGGAATTCCTCAGCTCCAGCAGCCCAGCTGCACCTAGGGAGGGCCCGCCAGCCTTCAGCAGTGGAAGCTGGAGACACAGCTGAATTCCTGTGCCCCATAGGCTGTCTCTGAGGAGATGTGATTTGAAGACCAGGCGGCTTCCAACCCAGGCACCCTAGAGCTTAAAACTGCACTTTAGAAAGACCACTTTCTCCTGAAAGCCACTGTTTAAATGCAAATGAGCCTGGAAGAAGTAGCACTTTAAGTTCCCAACACCTTCGTGTAAATGGATGGGTGTACAGTTTTCCCAAGGGGTGGGGATGGGGGGCTGGGAAGGCAGGTGCCCTGAGCAGTAGAGGAAACACAGGGAACAGGAGGCCTGGTTCACAAATGGAACCCCCACCCCAACCAATGTTGCCCAGCTGCCCAGTTCTGAGCTGGCCCTTCCTTCTGCCACCATCCTGGGCTGAAGAGCTTGTAAATCCTCAGGAGTACCCACTACCATACCATACAATATGTGGCCTTTAGCTTCTTTCATTTAGCACAATGTTTTTGAGGTTGATCCATATGTGTATCAGTACTTCATTCCTTTTTATGGCTAAATAATATTCCATTGTATATACTACATTTTATTTATCTCTTCATCAGTTGATGGACATTTGGGTTGCTTCCACTTTTGGGCTCTTATGAATAATGCTGCTATCAACATTCATGTCCAATTTTTTGTGAGAACATATGTCTTCAATTCTCTGGGGTACTAACTACCCAGGAATGAAATTTCTGGGTCATGTGGCAATTCCATATTTAACTTTTTGAGGAACTGCCAAACTATTTTCCAAAGCAGCTGCACCATTTTACATTTCCACCAGCAGGGTATCCAGGTTCTGATTCCTCCATGTCCTCACCAGCACGTCCTGTCTTTTTTCTTATTTTAACCATCTTATTAGGTATAAAGTGTTATCTCACTGTGGCCTTGATTTTCCTTTCCCTAATGACTAATGAGTTGGCACAGCTCTTCATGTACTTATTGGCAATTTGTATATCTTCTTTGGAGGAATTTCTGTCCAAATCTTTTGTCCATTTTTCAGTTGGTTGGTTTGTCTTTTTATTGTTGAATTATAAGTCCCTGGAAGGCTTCTAAAATTATCCATCCATACAAAGGCCCCAGAACAGTTCAATTAAATCAGAGCACTGGGGTGTACCCGGGCATTGGTTATGTCTTAAATTCCCCTAATCTGCAGTGGGGGTGAAAAGCACCAGTTTACACCATGTGGCCAAGCAGGAGCAGAGGTATCATGAACTCTCAGAGTTCATGACTTTATCTGATCACCTTCAGGGCTGACTGCTCATAGTCCAACATTAAAAGTAAGACCATATGATATCACCTATATGTGGAATCTAAACAAACGAACTTATTTAGAAAACAGAAACAGTCCCACAGACATAGAAAACAAACTTATGGTTACCAGGGGGGAAAAGGGTAGGGGAAAAAACTGGGGTTTGAGATTTGCAGATACAAACTACTATATGTAAAACAGACAAACAACAAGCTCCTACTGTATAGCACAGGGAACTATATTCAATGCCTTGTAATAGCCTATACTGAAAAAGGATATGAAAAGGAATATATATATATACGTGTGTGTGTGTGTATTACTGAATCACTATGCTGTACCCCAGAAATTAACACAACATTGTAAACTGACTATACTTCAATAAAAGATAAAAATGAATTCTTCAGGCAAAAAAAAAAATGTGCCTTCTTTATGCCAAGCACAGTGCTAAAGTGAGGAGAGGTAGAAACCGAGATGAAAATGGAGCAACTATGACACAGTTGCTGCTGTCAAGGGGACTCCAAGAAAGAGGAACTCATCTCCTTCCTGCATGTATTAGTGCTGCTGAATGGAGGGTGGTGGTCATCCAGGCCCCTCTACTCAAAAGGTGGTCCCCACTGGCCATGTTAGCAGCCCAAGGGCGCTTGTTAGAAACGCAGAATCTCACGAGAGCCCCACCCAGACATACTGAATTAGAGTCAAGTTTAATGAGAGTATCAGGTGGTTTACCTGTACATTCAAATTGGAGATGCACTGGTCTAGCTGATGTCAATTAAGAAGCATCCAGAAGGCCCACCAACCTAAAACAAAATAAAACAAAACAAAAAATTCTAGCGCAATGAGGTATGAGTTCATTAAATTGTTCCTTAAGGCAACTGACTTCCTTTCTTAAAATGCAACACATTAAATAACTCTTAGTCCCATACATTTTAATATGAATTTGTTTATCAGATTGTTTTAGCCTAAGCCATTCTCTTCTTGAGCCAGGCCAGGATACTAAGGAACTAAAATACAAGGGTGCTGGGGGAAAACAGAAGATGGCTTCACCATTTCTTTCAAAACCAGCCCTTGCTCACAATTTTGCACCAGATTTGTAGAGGCAAGTGGCTTATCCCAGCATAACACAATATACTGGTGTAACAAGAGTTGGTTTAAAACTCGAGTGGAATATATTTTTAAAAAACAAGAAAATAAATAAAATTTTTGAATCAATTAATTAATAATAATTTTAAATTAAAAATAAAAATTTTTAAATAATAAAAATTTAAAGAATAAATTAAAAAGTTAAAAAAAAATTTTTAAATGTTGAGTGGAATGACTCATTTGACTGTGTTTATCCCACTAGACCACACTTGAACTTGATCCTTCAACAGGTGAAACTGCAGCTTCCACTGACCTCGGGTTTTTCAGAGGCCAAATAATCCACATCCCAGTCTCATAATGGGTTGCATCTAATTCCCATGTGTCCCCATACACAAAGGTTTCCACCTCTTCACAGAGACCATTCATTTCAGTGTCTTGTGAGCTTTGCTGCTGGAGAAATCGTCACATTTAACTTACAATGCCACATACAACAATAGGAGATAACATTTCTTCGAGGGAACTGGTTTCCTCTTCTGGGTTTCCTTCTTGAGTATCAAATGAGATTCTCCCCTTCTCAACACCTCAGCACTGAGACTTCGAATGAGATCCCAGATGAAGGGTTAAGAGATTTGCAAATACACAGCAGTGCTGATTCTATTTAAGCCTAATTTTGAAATTGCTTTGAGTCACCCTCAAAAACGCTTCCCAGCTCCAAACCCTAAGACTTAAGCCAAACGCTTTTCTCTTTCCCCTCCCTGACTGGGCATTAACAAAGAGGCAAGAATTTCAGTATTTGCATTCAGTTAGTGAATGCCTCCCGGCTCCAGCCTCGGAGGTGTCCAGTCCAGGCTCCTCCCTTCACCTCTTACACTCAGCTCTGGTCCCAGGACTATGCCAAGAGGTGCAAACCAAGTGAGGCTTCCCATCGGCAACACCCCTGGTCTCTCGTTACTTGTTTTGAACCATTTGACTGAGATGTAATTGATATACAATTCACTCACTGAAAGTGTACAATGTAACGGGTTTTTTTGTATATTCACAGTTTTACAACCACTCACACAATTTCTGAACATTTTCATCACCTCAAAAAGAAACCTTGTACCACCCCCCACCCCCAAGCTCCTCAGCCCAAGGTAGCCAACAAACAACTTTGTTTCTATAGATTTGCCTATTTTGGACATTTCCAAATAGATTCTATTCCAGATAGATGGAATCATAACAACATGTGGTCTTTGGGGACCGACTTTATCTTAGCACAATGTTTTCAAAGTGCATCCACATTGCAGCATGTATCAGAACTCGACTCCTTTTTATGACTGAATGATACACCATTGCATGGACACCCCATATTTTGTTTAACCATCCTTCAGTTGATGGACATTTAGATTGTTTCCTTTTTTGGCTATTACAAATAATGCTACTACGAACATTTGTGTACAAAAAAAAAATGGCCTCTTGCTTTCTGAAAAGACCAGAAAAAAACAAGAATCCTGCTGGTCACCCCAACATTTTGGGTGGAAAGAAACTGATACAAGGAGAGAAGGCAGCAGTAACATTCCTTTGGATCGTTTACTAGAGTCAAAAACCTCAAGTTAGGTGCCACTGAGCTATGAGATCTTGGCTAAGCCACTTGCTTTTTCTGTCCACTTTCCTGCTTTAATTAATTTAATTTCTCTTTCTCAAAGGAATTGGAAAACCATTAATTAAATCCTTATTAGAGTATCAACTTGTTATGCATGAGAGACTTATTCCAGAACAAAAGAAGGGAAAATTGACACCATGATGAATAACACCGTATCATTCAGATGTTACATTCACAGCCAGATGTTCCAGACCTTCCTACCTGCCCCTGTGGTGGCCAGACCCACTGCACCAGTATCTTCCCCTAGACTTCATGACACTCCTTAATAGTGTTCGCTGATTTGTCTTCATAGAATTTGTTCAAACTCACCAGTAGGCACTGGGAAATCATGTATACATCTGCAGGCTAGGATGATCCATCTTCCTCCAGGAAATTCAATCTCTGCCAGCACCAGCTGAGCATTCTTCCAGAGTCTCTCACTCATGGAATAATCTGCATATCTTTAGAGCATAGATGAATCTTGTAAATACCAGGCAATAGCCCTTCCTGCTTTGCACAGATTAGGACAGGCTCCCTGGCATGGCTAGCTGACTTACGTCTCACCAAAGGGGACAGGACATTCATCTTCTGTGTCTCCTTTCCTCTAATAATTATTAGCATTCCGATGAGCACTTCATAGCGGGTGCAGGCTTTTCTTGGGTCTTCCTTCCTTGCCAGTCACCTCTGGTCATCTTTGCTCCTTTCTCTCCTTTTATCCCCATACACCCATACTCACTTGTGCACAAATTCTCACCTTATCTTTTCCAAATGTTGAAATTGGCTTGGGCACATAAGATTTGTCCCACACCGTGGACTGAAATCTTGGTAGACTACTAATTCCTTGATGGAAAAATGTCTGAATTATTGTATAAAGTTAGTTTTAAAAAATATTCAGTTCACTTCCCATTCACCTATGCATGAAGAGCAGCCTCAATCAAATATGTAGATGATTTACAGACAGCAAATAAAATGCAAGCAGTAGGCTTTTGGTTATTTATCATCTTGTGCAAATCCTGGGGCACACTTCCTCGAGGATGGTCTTCCTGTAATCCAAACTTCCTTCAGATTAAGGTGGATGGATGCAGGATGTCCTCTGATTTCCTGGGGCGGTTGGCAATCTAAGGGAAAGCAGGCGATGTCTCTTGGGAGGAAGCCACCCAAGCAGGTAACAGTCACCAGGTCCCCTGACTCCTGTTCTCCTGGCTGAGAAAGGGGTGCTTGTACCCCTGCTGCAGAACAGGAGCAATACAGCCAGATGGAGGAGGGCCAGGTGGAGCCATCTGGCCAGTGGGGCCAGCATTTCCAGGTAGGCTGCCAGCCCTGAACGGAGCATAGACACAGGCCATGATGAACAAAGCCAATAGACAGAATGTGAGACTTCTCCAGAGTGTCCACGGATGTGGTCTGTGGTCTGACCACATGGGGAAACAGGGTAGTGCCCAGGGATCCGGCCTTCAGCACTGCCATCTCCCTGGCAGCGTTGTTTACAAGGCTGCCTCTCAGGGGCCGAACTGCTCGTCCTTGTAAGGGATACTCTGATGGGCTGCTTAGGGTGGGGAAGACATCCCTCCCAACACTGGGCTCAGGTGAACCCAGAGCTGCCCTGTCTGCCTCACACAGAGGGAGGAGGTGTTGTATCCACGCTGGATGCTGCCCCCACCTGTCAACCCCCCCACCAAGCCTGAACTTTTCCACTAGGTAAATGTTGAAGAAATATTTTAAATACGAGCCTGCAGGTATGCAAAGCAGTTCACTATCCTGCCTACCTCTATACTCAATATAAACCAAGTGATTAAACACAACAGATTTGGAATCAGAGAGACCTGCGCTCATATCCCACTAATTGTTCTGACCTTTGATAATTCAGCCTCTTAAAATCTGTTTCCACACTTGAAATAAAAGAAAGGAAAACTCACTGCAGCGGAGTGAGGATTAAATGAAGTGGGGCTGGGAAGGGCCTGGTTTCACACTGGGTCCTCTGTTCCTTCCAGAACCCTCTGGGCCTGCCTCACCGAGTGGCAGCTGGAGCGCGTGCAGGCCTCGCTTGCAGCTCCTCTTCCACAGCACCTCCTGTCCCGTCCCCCCAACCCCTCCTCAGGGAGCCTCCCCTCCCACTGCCAAGGTAGTTTTGCTGGTAAAACATCTCCAGGACTTTCATTAGGAATGTGCGTAATGCTGGTATCCCACAGCAAGCCAGCTAGGCAAGTGTGGAAACCTTGGTGCCTGCCAATCTCCCACTCACCTAGGGCACCACGGTGATGGTTCCTTCATTGTTCATTTTCCTATGAGAAAGTCTTGAAATTTGTGTTCCTTCAAAGAGAGCAGCTGGCTCCACCTCGGAACAGATGAACACCCAGACTGATACAGACTTATGGAGGAGTCTTCTGGAAGGTAAATTCTTCTAGTGCTTTTAAGGGAAGGAAATAACACCGGTGTTAGTGTCTGTGGACCCAAGTTTAAGTTCAAGTTCATCCACTTACTAAGAGGCCCAGTACCAGCCAGTGACCTCTTTCAACTTTAGTTTCCTCCTCTGCCATAGATTGTTGCAAATGTCAAACGAGGAGGGAAAACAGGTGAAATGACTTTATAATACAATTATTTATTAGTCATGATTATATAATTAAATTTACATAAATATATCTGCTGTATAAAGTGAAACTCATTTACATGGGCTGACCAATGGTTTTTTGACTTTTTTTTCTAATGGAGGTGCTGGGATTGAACCCTGGACCTCATAGCATGCTAAGCACACACTCTACTACTGAGCCATAACTACCCACCACCCTAAGGCTGTTTTTAAAGGCCCTATTCTAACTTTTTTTTTTAATGTGGGGTGATTCCAAGAGGAATCACAGTAGGGAAGGATTTATGTCAAAACGGAAGGCGGAATGCTGGCTCCTGTCTCAGAGAAGAGCCGTGGAGAAATGCCTCCTTGAGGATCCTGGTCGCCACCTGTCAGTTCTGATCACTCTAGGTTTTATTAGCATCAATAAGTGACTAAAACCATGTTTGAGGATCACAATGTTTAATTTTACAGTGGTTTTTGGTACTATTTCCTCCTGCTTCCCGGCTCACACTCCTGGGCCCATCAAACAGGAGTTGAGAACAGTTAATAAAGTGAGCCCTCCCCTACCGGCGGCCCCTCCAACTGTGATGCCCTGTGCCCAGAGGGTGAGCTTCTCCAGCCAGCGTCAATTAGCCTGTACAGAAAGTCCCTCTTTCTCTCTCTCTCTGCCGCGTGCCCTCCGTGTCCCTGCCCCACCAAGGACGCAGAAGCCTGCCAGGGGCTTTCCACTCCTCCCAAAGTCAAGATGGTTTCATAAGGTGACATGTCAAAGGGAAAAGTCCTTCTAAGTGAAGGATGTGACTTTGACCATAAGCCAACAGTCAAAATAGTTGGCTTCCGGTTTTTGCCACATCTCATCTCTGGGCCCTGTGGGCTGGCCCTGGGTCTCTATCTCCATTCCTTTAAGCCCTTGCATTAACTGCGAGCTGATTAGGAAATTATCGTTTGTCTTCACTTGGATTCCCTGGGAGACAGACTGTCTGAGATGGAGATTAGAGGGCAGGACGTCTACTGGGTGGGGGAGGGGTTGAACTTTGACATCACAGAGGCCTCGGCTGATCCCACCAGGAGCTGTGCGGCTTCTGCAGCCCTTCAGAGTGGTTCTGTCTTTAGGCAAGGAGGTCAGGCCTTATGGACTAGTCATTGGATGTGTACTGCCTCTGGGGACGGGCTGTGGCCTTGAGTCCCGTGGTCGGCTGAGGGCAATCCCCAGAGAGGCTCGATGAGAGCCGTCAACCACCAATACTCCCAGCAGCCAGAGGATGAGGGCCTCGGATCTGAAGGGGGCGTCTGAGAGGCACTCCACACATCCGACAGACCATCGGAAGTGGTATCCTGGCATTTTTTTTAAAAAAAATTTTATTAGTTTTGGGGGTGATGTAAGTAGGTTTATTTACTTATTTATTTATTTATTTATTTTTAGAGGCGGTACGGGGGATTGAACCCGGGACGTGTATGCTAAATATGCGCTCTACCACCTCCCGCCTTTTAGCATTTTTTAATGTTCCAATTTTTAACTTTAAAAATAAAAATGCCATTGTAAATAAGTAATTGTGTTTGCTTAAAATTGTTTCATCCAAAAATAAGTTTTACATATTTGGAAAGAGTAAGCCATAGCTCCCTGAAGAAATAATTTTGTCAGTAGAAAACTAAGCTATAAAATACCCAACTTAACATAAAAAGCACTATAATTCAAATGAAGAACTGATGAAGGTGGGTTGAAAAACCTGATGTAAGAAATCAATTATCCTCAAACAGCTCTATAAATATAATACAATCCCTACAGAAATCTCAGCAGACTTTTTGTATAAATTGACATTCATATGAAAATGCAAATGACCTAGAATAGCTAAGACAATTTTAGAATGAATCAAAATTGGAAAACTATCAGTGCTCAATTTCAAGACTTGACATAAAGCTACAGTAATCATGAGAAGTGTTACTGACATCAAACTAGATCAATAAAACAGAGTCTAGAAAGAAAGCCACAAATATATTGTAAAAAAATTGATTTTTGACAAAGATGCTAAGGCAGTTCTGTGGAGAAAGACTAGTCTTTTCAACAAATACTGCCTGAACAACTAAATATCTGCGTTAAAAAAAAAAAAAAAAGAACTCTCAATACCTCACACTATGTACAAAAAATTAATTTAAAACATCCATAGACTTAAAACCTAAAATTATAAAACTTTCAGAGAATACATAAGAGAAAATCTTTGTAACTTTGGGTTAGGTAAATATTTCTTACAGATGATACTAAAAGCAACATCCATTAAAAATAAATTGATAAATTGTATTTCATCAAAACTGTAAACATCTGCTCTTCAAAAGACAGGGGAATGAAAAGACAAACCACAGACTGGGAGAAAATATTTGCAGATCATATGCCTGATAACTTATATCCAGAATACATAATCCCCAAAACCTGGTAAGAAGAAAACAAACAACCTCTCCCCAAATGGAGAAAAGATTTGAACAGATATTTCCTCAAAGAAGACATATGAATGGCAAACAACTACATGAAAAGATGCTCAACATCATTAGTCATTAAGTCAATGCAAATTAAAACACCATGAGATACCATCTCATACCTTTTAGAACGACTGAAAAACAAGACTGACCATAACAAGTGATGACAAGGATGTGGACAACTGGAATTCTCACACATTGCTGCTGAGAATGCAACAATGTTACAACTTCCTTGGAAAACAATTTGCCAGTTTCTTAAAAAGCTGAACATGCATCCACCACATGATGCAGCCATTTCACTCCTAGACATGAACCCAAGAAAAAAAGCCACGTCCTTACAAAGACCAGTATGCACGCAGAAACATGGATGAATCTCAAAATAATTATGCCGTGTGAGGGAAGGCAAACAAAAGAGAGCATACTCTACATTCATTCCCCTTATAAAACTAACCTGCAGTGACAGGAAGCAGATTAGTGATTGGCTGAAGAGAGGGCAGTGGGAAAGATTATCAAGGGGTATAAGGAAATCTTTGGAGGTGATCGTCATGTTCACTATCTTAACTGTGGTGACGAGGTCACAGTTTCACGATGACTTCACATACCAAAACATCAAATTACATGATTTACATAGGTGCTGTGTATTGTGTGTCCATTAAACCTCAGTGTGTAAAACCGTTTAATGAAGAAGAGGAGGAGGGCGAGGAAGGCAAGGAGGAGAAGGAGATGTATGGATGAAGAGGTCTGCCTTGGAGGAGGGAGAGATGGCAGCAGTGTGATTGGGTCACAGCAGAAATGAGCTGCAGGTTTGTGAAACCACATTTCTGAGGGTTTCTTTTTGATGAGACAATAAAGAAACCTGTGGAAAGAGTTTGGAGCAACCAAGTCAGAAAGAAGATGTGTTTGTCCTAAAAAAGGGCACAGGACCACAGGAGGACTGAGATCTCTGACAGAATAAAGAAAATGAGTGGACTGAAATGAGTCAGATGGAATACACGCCTTGCCGGTGACTCAGTGAGGCTCTGGCTTCGCAACAATCCCACCGAAGTTGTCTTGGGATAATGACCAGAGCAGAAGCAAAGATCTGTGCTCTTAGCATCTCCATTCGAGGGAGATATTCCCAGCCTCTCTTCCTGGCCTCAACGCTTTCAAGTTTTTGTGGCATCTGATGATGATCACCCCCCTCCTGTGAAAGTATAAACAGATTTGAATGTGGATTCCTTTGGGCTGAGATAATTAGCACTGGTCCAGATAAATCTGCTCCTTGCTGACCTCTGGACCTAAGCCCTTGCCTGCTTAGACCTGTCCTAGCTTCCAGCAGCCCTTTCCCACTGCAACACACACATGCACTGAAATGATATAAGGAAAGTCTAGGTTACACCGTATTGCCAACTGCAGACATTTAGGAAAACAAATGACTTGAACTCTACTTTGTATTTGCTTTACTCTTATTCTTTTTATTTGCTTATTAAGCTTTTTTAGGAGAGACCATTCCCAATTTACCAATAAACCCTCAGTTAGAAAAGACGGGGGGGAGGATATAGCCCAATGGTAGAGCACAGCATGCACAAGGTCCTGGGTTCAATCCCCAGTACCTCCATTAAATAAAAAAAATAATAAACTTGATTACCACAACCCCTCCCCACCAAAAAAAGAGGAAAAAAACAAAAGACAGCTTTGACACCTCTCTCCCCTTCTCAATGGCAACCAATGCCACATGGAAACCATTAAAGAGGAGGGGAGGGAAAAACAAAAACTGCTGCTTAGAGGATCTACAGGATCAAGAGTAAAGGAATGAATAGACTTACCATATGACCCAGTAATCCCACTCCTGGGTATGTATCCAGAAGGAACCCTACTTCAAAAAGACACCTGCACCCCAATGTTCATAGCAGCACTATTTACAATAGCCAAGGCACAGAAACAGCCTAAATGTCCATCGACAGATGACTGGATAAAGAAGATGTGGTATATTTATACAGTGGAATACTACTCAGCCATAAAAAATGACAACATAATGCCATTTGCAGCAACATGGATGTCCCTGGAGAATGTCATTCTAAGTGAAGTAAGCCAGAAAGAGAAAGAAAAATACCATATGAGATCACTAATATGTGGAATCTAAAAAAAAAAAAAAAAAAAAAAAAACAAAACATAAATACAAAACAGAAACAGACTCATAGACATAGACTACAAACTTGTGGTTGCCAAGAGGGAGGAGCGTGGGAAGGGACAGACTGGGATTTCAAAATTTGTAGATACTGACAGGCATATGCAGAATAGATAAACAAGATTACACTGTATAGCACAGGGAAATATATGCAAGATCTTGTGGTAGCTCACAGTGAAAAAAAAATGTGACAATGAATATATGTATGTTCATGTATAACTGAAAAATTGTGCTCTACACTGGAATTTGACACAACATTGTAAAATGACTATAACTCAAAAAAATGTAAAAAAAAAAAAAAAAAAAAAAGACTAAAGGAATGAAATCAACTGTGCAAACCCAGCAAACCCAGCAATATCTTAGGGGACTTGGTTAGAGGAAAGATTCCCAAGCAGGATTAGCCTATTTGTAAGGTGATCACCCTGATCCAATCTTTTTCTACCCTAACAGGAAACTTTCCTTTTGATTTGCTCAGCTGGCTCAATGCAAAGATTAATTTGGATTAACGAGCATCTTCTTTTAACAATGTGAATAACTCTGGACTGGTTAGAGGTCTACTAGCCATTGATACATAAGCATGACTGAGTTCAGTTCAAAGCTTCCAACGAATCTTTGCAGAAGTCAGCTGCACTGAATAAACAAGAGCTTGGGTTGAGAGAGCAGAAAGTCAAGTAAGTTTGGAAAATGGAGTGCTTTAGGGGTCTGGGAGGGGAAGTGCTCAGAGTAACTAGAGAATGTGTAACAGGGGCCAGGAAAGGAGGTACCCGGGGGGAATAAAGTGGGCAGAAAAGGAGTGTGGACCTGATCGTCAGCAATAGAGAAACCGCTAAGCAAAGGATGTTCATCTACCCATTGTATGGAAATTTCTGCAGCCATTTAAAAATGATCATAAGCTTTATTGCAACAAGAAGAATACTCCCATTATAATGTACAGCGAAGAAAGCAAGAGACATAAGAAAGAAACATCAGAGTGACAAATGTGAACTTCATTTAGTTCAACATTTTAATTACAGTCAGCCTTGGAAGTCTTCCTTCTTTTCCTTCTCCTGATTCCCAAGACTCAGAACCCAAGTGAGCTCCACTCCTATCCTGTTTCAGCTATGTGGTGTGTGTGTTCTAGCAAATACTGGGTATATAACTACGATTTATAGCATTGTTCCTATAGAGGAAAGCTTGAATGTTCTCAAAATTCAATTTAAAAATGAACGTATGTTCACAAATTGGAGACTGCCTATAATTCTTATAACATTTTGCTAATTTATATTGTTACTTTAATAAGGACTCTATTCTTTCAGACAAGGCAGAGTTGCTTGCCTCACCACCCCAACAGGGCAGGTCCCATTCCCCTCTAGCAACGACGGCACTTGTGTTCCGCCTCTGTGTGACCTGCCCTACAAATCCAACAGCCTTTCTAGGAAACCTGCTTGAGAAAAGAAGCCACTGAAATAGTTTGTACAGCACATTAGGAATTGCTCTGCTTATGCCTAAAATCATTCTAAGTCATTGGCAGAGGAAAACAAGCAAGGAAAAGAGCTGTGTCAAAGAATTTAGTTTCTATTTTAAGTATTTCAATTTATTTCCTTTTGTATCCCAGCTTCAGGGAGTTGAATTATCCATTCGCCTCAGTTTATGGCATTCTCTCATCTTCAAATCTCTCGTTTTATTTTTTTCCCCACCCTCCACTTAATCTTAACTTTCATTTCCTCCCTCCCACCCTGGGCACCTATTCTTAACACATTTGATACATATTCTTATAAAATGTATAGTGTTATTTTGAGCATATGCATTTTCATTTATATAACTTTTTTTGTCCTATAAACATCCTTTTATTGCTTACTTTTTCATTTGACAGTTTTCAAGGTCTATCCAAGTTGAATCAGGACCAGCACTTCTAGTCCATGTTGTGCTGTATTCCCTAGACTGCATCCACCACACTTACTTGCCCACACCCCTAGGGAAGGACACTAAGAAAGGCAGATTCTAAAATGGGGGGGAGGACATAGCTCAGTGATAAAGCACATGCTTAGCATGCTCAAGGTCCTGGGTTCAATCCCCAGTACCTCCATTAAAAAATAATAATAAAAAATAAAATAAAATAAAATAAAATAAAATAGTTCCTGGGGGAAGGGTATAGCTCAAGTGGTACAGCACGTGATCAGCACCCAAGAGCTCCCAGGTTCAATCCCCAGTACCTCCTCCAAGCAGAAATCAATGAAGAAACCTAATTACCTCCCCCTCAGAAAATTAAATGGTCCCTAAGATTCCCTCCCTCTGATTTACATACCCTGTGTAATCCTTCCTCCGAAGTGTGGCAAGAACCTTTGAAGTGATGGTATGTCATTCCTTGATTAAGTTATTAATCAGTAGACTTTGAGTTACTCAAAAGGGTGGCCATCCTGTGTGGGACTAATCTAATCATCCAAACCATTTAAAAGAAGCAAAGAAAACCTCCTAAGACTAGGGGTTTTTTGAATGTATGAGGTAAAAGGGAATCTTTTATTAGCTTTTTAATTTCTTTAATATTTGTTGATCTATTCAGGTTTTCTATTTCTTATTGTCCTGTTGTGACATTTCATATTTCCTCAGGTTTTACCCAGATTTCAAATTCATACTTCTAACATCTATCAGCTTTATACTTTTCTTTTACATTTATATCTTTCATTTAAATGGAATTAATCTTTGTAAATGATGTGAAATAGGGATCTAGTCGTAGGTTTATCCTTTAATGAGCCCAGTTTCCCAGGCATCATCTATCTAACCACCCATTCCTTGCCCAGTGATTAACAGAGCCCCTTTTATTTTATATAAACGTCCACATAGCCACAGAATGTATTTTTTTAATCTTTGCTCTTTCCCAATTCAAATGTTTACAAAACACTATATATTTTTACTCTATATATTTAATAATCACGACAACCCTGAAAGGTATTATCTGTGTTTCTCAGATGAGTAGAAGTTTGGAAAGATTGCATTTAGCCTAAAACCCACATAATACTGAGTGACATGCCAGGACTTCTGACTCCAAACTAGTTTCTCTTTTCTCAATTCCCCTATTGCCTGTTTAAGCAACTGATTTCTTGTACCTAATTTTATTCTTTCATTTACATATTTATTGAACACCTAAATATGTTCCAGACACTAGTCTACATTCTAGGGCTGCAACAGCAAATAAGCCAGATAAAAATCACAGCCCTCCTAGAACTAACATGGCTGAGGGCCCGGGGCAGCTCTGAACACAGAGGTGAAAACTAAGAAAATCACCTTTGGTAACAATGGTTGTTCTGGTACCTACTTGGCATCCATCCTTCCAAGGAGTTCAGTGCTTCAGGTCGTTTGCAGGGTCAAAGGAGGTTCCATGGAAGTTCTCTGACTAATTAGTGGAGGGAGGAACAGCAACTGAATCCCCAAGTCAGATAAGACAAAATGGAGGCACCAAGACTACACCTCTACCTCTGGGCAATTTCAAAAGTTCCTTTAGTCTGCCAGAGGGAAGGTTTCAGTCCTTTCCTCTGTCACCTGAATTAGCTTAAGAACGTATTTCTGCCCGCGGCTGCAGCATCTGCAGCGTGAAGCATTGTCCCCGGGTCCGAGGGCCGGCCTGCGCAGGGGGCCTCGCAGCTGACGTGGTGTTTGTGATAAAGGGCAAGGCCAACCTGGGGACCTGCTTCGAGGGCCTCCACAAGCACTACCTGCTCCCGGCCGTCGAGTATTTTAATGGTGATCCTCCTGCCGAGACGGGCTTCAGGGGAGACTATGCGGGGCCTAGTACAGCCTGGTGGTGTTCAACACGGCGGACAGCGCTCCCAAGTCCCACATCCAATGTCGTGCTCCCACCAGCAGCGCCTGAGTTTTTCACCTAGCTAGATGGCATGAAGTTCATGGGTGGGGTGGCGAAGGCTGCAGCCTCACGCCAAAGGTCTCAGCAGGGCCTTGCAGGCAGTTTCAAGAAGACGCGCGAGCACAACGACCAGACACACCGAGTCGGCCTCCTTATCTTGTAACTCGCGCCGGACCTGCTGCCGCCTACTGTCGAGAGCACCAAGTACTCCGGGTGCACGTCTGAGAGCCTTGTGCAGAAGACTAGGGAGCCAGGAATCTACGTCTCCATCGTGTGTCCCCAGAAGCTGCCTGCCCTGCAGCTTCTGTTGGAGAAGGCGCTTCCTCCGGCCATGCTGGAGCCACTCCAGCCGCCAGCAGACGTGAGCCAGGACCCGATGCACATGGTGCTGGTGCGGGGGCTTGTGCTGTCCGTTGCGGGTGGCTCGGCCCCAGGCCCCCTCCAGCCAAAGTAGCCTGTGCCCTGCCTCCAGCTCCACTCTCGGGGGCTACACTCTCGGCAGCCCCCCAGCAGCCTCTGCCTCGCCCCACCAGTCCCTCAGCAGTAGTACCAGGTCCTCGGGAACCTGAGTGCAGCTCAGGCGGCAGCGCAGAACGCAGCAGAGGCTGCCAAGAACCAGAAGGCTGGGCTGAGCCCTCGCTTCTCGCCCTTCAACTCTCTTCAGCAAGCCGCTCCAGGAGTGGGCCCCTTACAGCCTGGCCCAGGCTTCCCGCTGCCCCCAAGGGTCCCTGGCGCCCCCAGGCCGCCTCCCGCTTCCCAGCCCAGCCTGGTCTCCACTGTGGCCGCTGGGCCGGGCCCGGCGCCCCCTGCGCAGCCTGGGGCACGTCCTTGGCGGGCACCATGGCCCCAGGCGGCGTGAGCGGCCCTTCTCCGGCCCAGCTCCGGGCTCAGGCTCTCGGAGGTCATTAGTCAGTCTCAAGAACACTCCTGGCCTGGAGAGGGTTCCTCAGGTGGCAGGAGAAGCCCAAACCTGCCTCCGTGGACGCCGACACCAAGCTGACGCGCCCCTGCCTTGTGTGGGGGGGGGGGGGGGGGGGGGCTACATGAAGTATCGCGAGAACCTGAAAGCCGGGCAGTGGCCGCAGGCGCTGATCGTGCGGCTCATCCCCCAGCAGTTGCGGACCACCCTGGGCCCTTTGTTCTGGAAATCAGGGATGGTCCAGCTCCGCTTCATCAAGGACCTGGACTTCCTCAAAGGCCTCTACCGCCTCTTGGGCATCGGCTCCGCGGGCTGCGTGCACTTCCGCCGCACGGCCCTCTGCGAGGCGCGCGTGCTCATGCTCCTGAACTCGTCCAAGAAGATCTCCAGGCGACTCATCTCCTACGACCAGCGCAGCTTCGTCAGCGGCATCCGGCCGGTCATCACCCACCACAAGCAAGTCCAGCAGCAGCGCAGATTAGGGGCACAGCAGGCGCCCCCAGGGCTGGGCCTCATTCTGGAGGTCCACGCAAGACCCTCACAGAACTGCTCTGACCGCCGCAGCCCTGGCCTAAAAATACTACAGGGGCCTCAGCGGCTGCGGGGCAGCCCCAGCCCCAGGGTGCCTCCCAGCCCCCCTACCCCGCAGGTGCCCCACAAAGCCCTCCTGGAGTGGCCACTGGGCAACCCCCTCCCAGACTCATCCTTCGGCCACAAAACCCAGCTGTGGAGCTTCCTCCTTAAACCACCACCGTTCCAGACTGGGGTGTCCCCCGAGGCCTCCCTCCACCACCTCCAGCCATCAGGGGCCCCTGCACTAATGCCACCACCACACCAGGGCCTGGGGCATTCTCAGCTGGGGCCTCCCCTCCTGCACCCACCACCCACCCAGCCCTGCCTGGCCTGCCCAGCTCCCACTGAGGGCTCCACTGCCAGGTCAGATGCTGCTGAGGGGGAGGTCCCCAGGCTGGGTCCCCTAGCAGGGCCTGCAGCCTAGCATCATGGTGGACAACATCCTCATGGACCTCGTCTGAACGCCCAACACCCAGTAAAGTTCCTTTTAACACACACACACACACGTGCGCGCGCACACACACACACACACACACACACACACAGAACGTATTTCTTACTCTCTAACACAGTCCCTCCCCTACTCCCATGATTAAGCCTGATATTTCAGAATGTCTTGGGTGGAAAGGAAGAGCAGCCACTTTCCACCATCATGAAGGCCCCTTGCAGAGAGATTTCTTCTCATTTTAAAACATTTTAACATTTAAGACTAGAAAGAAAGTCAAATTTATGTAATTCATCAAACTTCATAGTGGTAGATCAGTTTAAGATTACTAAAATCTGACTACAAGATGGAATGATTTAAAGGATGACCTAAAGGGAATAAAAAATGAATTCCTGATGGACAGATGGCATTATGCAATTTCACTTTTTGTAAGTAGTAATTGCATTTTCAGCTGGGCCCCTGGGCACCCCAAGTAAAAACAGTATTTTTCAGCCTCTGGTGTGATCATCTGACTGATTTCTGGCCAGTAGTGTGTGGGCAACTTCTCGATCATTCTCTTAAAAGAGGACATGTCCTCCTTTCCCTTTCCACCTTCCCACAAGCTGAAAGAGGCCCTGATGGGGACACTTTCAACTGTGGGGATAAGGGGGACATCCTATGAATGGCACAGCAAAATAAGAGCCTGAACCCCTCTTGGCTTTATGGAACAGAACCTCAATACCTACTGGGACTTCAACACAATAGAGAATTCACCTTCTAGCTGGTTTAAGTCACCGTTGTCTAGATCCCACGAGACCAAACATATATCCTCACCAGCGTCCCCCAATGTCTAGCTGCCATCCCCATTTCTTCCTAACATCCACCTTCAAGCATTTCCACTGCAACCCAAATAATTTTTCTCTTGTTCTTTAGTGAAAAGAGTTGTTGTCCACTTCCTACCAACAGTTAGTACCAAGTAGAGAATACATCCTACATTAATTTAACTTTGTTAAACCCCAAGCAGTCATAATTCTTTCAAATTTTAAGAACTGAGTTGGGAGGCGAGGGTATAGCTCAAGTAGTAGAGCACATGCTTAGCATACTTAAGATCCTGGGTTCAATCCCCAGCACCACCTCTAAAGGTATATAAATAATAAGTGAACCTAATTACCCCCCCCCAGAAAGAATTGAGTTGCCAGACCACTAAGAATTTTGTAGATTTTTATTATTTCACTATTAACAATTTTTAATCTTGAAATGGGTTAATCATAAAGTAAAAACTAACCATATATTTGTTTTTATACATTATATACACTTGAGAAATAAATAGTATTGTAAGCATTAAAAAAAAAAGCATCATTATGTACAAATAAGGCTTCAAGCCAAATGTATAAATACAGGACCCACTGGGGATTTGATTCCCAAGGCTTCTGCTACTAAAAGCAGAAGCAGAAAGTAACCAGGATGCACAGTCAATAACAAACTCTACTTTGGCTAGAAATCACAGAAGCAACAGAAAAAGCACCCCGTTGGATTGAGAAAAAATACCTTGAATTAAGGTATTTGACTGGTCATGTCTTCAGAGGTTTGGCACTGAACAAAGATACAACTTTGGCACAATACAGATTAAAACAATGCCCTTTAAAAATCTAAGCACAGAGAAAATTGCTCTTCACCACCACCACCTGGCATCCCATCTCCTTCCAAATTAACCTCATCCATAAAAATCCAAACCACTTGGCACTCTCGTTCTCCTGGTTACATATCAATAAAAGGGTTTAGGGTTTTCTGGATGGCTCTGAAAAAGAGTCCTGGTTTGTCATATCTGGGGCATATTGGTGGGAAACGATGTAGAAGTCTTGATGGAGTTGCATAGATTACCATACCATGGGCATTGCCTCCAGGAGGTCGCAGAGATAACCATACCATGGGCATTGCCTCCAGGAGGTCTGGGTCCTTACCTGGCTCCACCATCAACTTGGTATATAGTTCTAGGCATGTGGCCAAACCTCACTAAGCCTGGGTTTTTGTAAAACAGAGATAATAGTAACTGCCCTTCTCACCCCCTGTTGTGAGTCTCTAATTAAGTGATGCATGTTCAAATCTTTAGAAAATTATAAAAGGGTTCCTCAGATATCATGTATATCAATTCAAATCGAGATCTAGAATTGGAGGCTTTTTGACAATGCTCAACTCAGAAAAGGTACTCATATGAGAGCAAGGTATTTCAAGGAGGAAAAAAAACACTGCATTAATTAAATCTTGGCACCAGCTGTGTATGACAGGTGCTGGTTTCTGTATAAACAGCTATGTATAACCTACGTAATATCTTCCAACTTCCTACACGGAAGAGGTTTTGCTCTGAAGCAATCACATTTGGCCATTGGTCACCATTCTGGCCCCAGCACATCTGCTACTCTGCTTACCACTCTGCTGGTGATCAAAGATGTCACGCTTAAAGGGGATGCATGTTAACTAAGAAGAAATAGGTCGAAATCACTTAACCCTCAGGGTCTTCAACTCTTATATCCTGTAGCCTTCCCAGTGCCCCGCGTGCCTTTGATCACATGCATGTTCATGGATCATCTCAACTCGAAGGGAGTTTAGACATCTTAATCCCCTTGGGTTTCAAATGAGGAAGTGGTCTGCAGCGACTTACTAATGTGTCTATGGCCACGTGCTAATTAAGTTTAAGTGCTTAATAAACATCTGTCCAATTAAAAAGGGAGCAATGGGAAAATAAGAAACCCAATGATGTGTGCTTCAGAGAGTGAGTTGGGGAACAGGACGGAATGTCTAAAAGGTAAACAGTACATTTAGCCGGTTATCCAATTGAACCCCAACACCAGCAAGGGCCTCCTCAGACCTACTCTCCCGTCCCGGGTGAATAAGTCCCAGGTCTGCCATCCTGACACGAGTCAGCTTCCAGCAGAAAGACCCCTCACGACAACTCAAGTCAGGTCAGACAGCCGACAGCCTCCCACACAGAGCCACTCCAGGGCCAGGGTTCCTTGTCAGGTGAAGCACAGGCTCCTCTGGTCACTGAGAAACCAGCCCGAGGTGCACAGAGGCCTGGCATTCGGCTGTTTGCACACAGATCTGGAGTTAGCGCTATTCTAGAGCAGCAGCAGGAACAGCAGGAACAGCAGTGCGTGGTCTGCTCCAGCGAGAAGTCCCAGCCATCACAGGAGGCCAGGTGCTGGGCCCAGCAAGCAGGCTCTTCCCAGGGCTCCAGCGTCAAGAGGGGTCCTTCCAGCAGGTGGGTCCTCAGCAGTAACGTTCCTCCATGTGTTTGGAAGGCGGGGGCCCTTGCTGGCACCCTCAGGAATGCTCCACGGTTGGACTGAAAGGAACCACGTGGAAGTGTGATTCATTAGCTGGCATAGCAAACACGCAGCTCTGTTTACCTCAAGACCAAGCTTTCTTACATACCTCATCACACTCTTTTATTGCTTCCCTTTCAGAACAAATGGAGAAGGTCCTGAGTGTTCCTTCCTCCTGCTTCCCCATCAAGCCACAGATTCACTTTGAGAAACACCACACTGGAGCCCACTCGGGGTTCCTAGTTCCATATACCTCAATGCTGGCATTTGCAGATTTTGCACAACACTGACCCACAGCAGGCACACGCACACACAGGCACATGCACACACACAACTGCAGAGAGAACCATCAATGCCTTGCTGCTTTGATCTGAAATACAAGAGACCCTGCAGTGTGGCAGGAAGAGGGCAAGGCAGAGTCAAGAGATCTTGATTCTAGTCTCAGCTACACTGATGTGCCATGGGACCTCTCAGAACTTCAGTCTCCTTCTCAGTGAACAGGTGAACAGTATCCATGTCAGCAGAGAGAGTACTCAAGGGCTAACATGTGACTAGGTGTTAATTTATGACTTGGGTTCCCATTATTTTCTGCTCCTTTAAGGGTAAAGGAAAGGATAACTTGTTTTCTCAAAGAGGTATTATGAGGCAGTTACAGCATTCTCAACTGTTAAGAAGTTCTGGAGCAGCAAAGAAATATATAAGAATAAGGATAAGCACAGGGACATATACACAAGATCTTGTGGTAGCTCACAGCGAAAAAAAAAGTGACAATGAATATATGCATGTTCATGTATAACTGAAAAATTGTGCTCTACTCTGGAATTTGACACAACATTGTAAACTGACTATAACTCAATAAAAAATGTTAAAAAAAAAAAAAGAATAAGGATAAGAATAGCAACCCTTCTTGCAATCTTCATGGCTGTTCTGAGGATCAATGAAATTAATACATATGGCAGCATTTGGAAAGGTATAAATTTGAATACAAACGTAAAGAATTAGAATTATTATCATAGTAGAAAATCATATAAGCCTACACTAGACTGAGTCACTTAATTAGATGGGCAGTTTTCAGAATCCCACAAGTCCTGTGATCACGGAGTTTGTGGTCACATTGATGTTCCTGAACAGGAGACAGAGCAGCTGGGATGTAGCCTGGTCCTCAGGGTTGGCAGACAGTTAATCACAGGGGACCCCAGCATGGGTGCAGCTGCTTGATAATTGATACCCACATGAAGGAGAGGAGACTTCTCTGAGCAAGTGGTACCTCCATGCTCAAGAAAGAGCACGGGCTTCAGGGTAAACCAACCTGCTTCAAATCCTCACTCTGCCATCACCCATCGGGGGACTGGGGAAAAGTGACTCAACCTCCCTGAGCCTGGGGTTCCCTAACTGTTCACAAGCTCAATGATACCAGCATATTGGGCCTGATGATAAAAGCAAATGAGATGATGTGTGGGGGGCACTGAATGCCGGTGGGTACACACTAAGTGCTCAGTGCATGGCAGCAGGATTATTATCTAGTACCTTGGATGGGGCAAAGGGTGGAGGCTCGTGGGGGGCCATCGCCCTCCTCCACAGCAGGCATTTAGGCTCAGAGGGTATGTGACAGATTCCCCTTTTGGATGTACCCATTGCCTTATACCATGAGATCAGCCTTCCCCAATTCTGAAATAGTGAGACCCCAGCATGGAGCAATGGGGACACTGAAGCAAGATGACCCCTTGGTGGCATACAGAGCCACACACACGAGCACTCCTGCTTCTCAGAAAGGGGGATAGTTGCCCACAAATATCCACCCACACCAGCCTGGGTTCCAGAAAACCTTAAAAGAGGACTTCATCTGTGCTTCTCCCTTACCTCCCACCCAACTCTCCAGTCCAGCCTAGTGCCCAGAAGGAAGCCCCAGGAACTTCCCTCAGCCCTGGCCACTACGCAGAAGTTCAATCTAAGATGGGGACGTGGGTGCCAACTCTGGGGACTTAGTCCTGGAAAGACCTCATTCCAGCAGGACCATGGCTGTGACCCTTACAGGGTGAGGTAGAACAAGAGGCAAAGGGACACTCACACCCTCCACCACCCTGTCTATCCCACTGATTTGTCTGTCTCCTTCCAGCAGAAGATCAGCTTCATAAAGGAAGGGACTTTGGTCTGTTTTGTTCATCGCTATGTCCCGAGTGCCCAGACTCATGTCCAGTGTACACTAGGGGACCCGTCAACATGCACTGCTTGAACCTCTGAGAAGGTCCCGGTTACCTGGTTTCGTTTTTCATTCCCCAGCCATCCCGACACTTGTGAAACCAGAGCTCTTGGCCAGGGGCTATGCGGGTGCTCTCAAGATCTTCTACGCAAAAAGTCAATCTAGGAGGAAAAAGAAACCACCAGTGAAGCCAAAAGTCCAGGGGCGGGGTGCACATGGCTGTACCCCGCATCAGCCAGACGGTGCCTTCAGGATCTGGGGTGGATGGAGCAAGGAGAAAAGGGAAGTTTTCATCATGCCAATCCTGACTCAAGAAGCTTCAGAACTCTGCTGCTGCTACGAGCACTCTAAACTGTGTCTCACTTTGCCGTCTCCCACGATTCAGCTCATACAGCCTTTAATCCCACCCCTCCCCCTTCTCCCCTCTGCCTACCCAAAAGGCTGGCTGCTTTCAAGGCACAACCTCTCTGGAGGGTGTCCCGATTGTCCAAGACCTTACTAATCTAACCCTCCCTTGACCTCCCAATTTAATAAATAGGCACATCCCTGTATAAACGTTGCTTTTGTCATTTCCATTACTTCTTATGGCACAGAGTTCATTACGAAGGTTGTGTCCTATTCCAACACATTATATCCCGCCCTGAATAGCGTGTGGATTCCCGTGGACTGTAAGCTCCTTGAATGGAGGAACTCCAGGTGCTTCCAGCACAGTGTTCAGAAATATTCACTGACAAGTGTCACTGGAACTCAGCTGTGAGTCAACATCAAAGATTCAAGAAACAGACAACCAAGATCACAGGAAGAATCAGTGGGCCGATAACCATTTCAACTATAACTTAGAGCCAAACCCTGAGCGCTGCCCCAGCTTCGGTGGTGTGTGGTCAGCATGATCCTGTGACCGGTAGACGTGTGGGATGCCTGACCCTGATGCTTACCAGCAGGACAAAAGCCACATTCAGAACAGCTTTCAGAAGCTTTATCAGGAGCCCAGACAGCCCATAAACACCCACCACACTCATAATCAGGAAATACAAATGAGAACAGTAGGGGACCAATTCACACCCAATGGAAAGGCCAGAGTGTGCACCAAATGTAGGTGAGGAGGAAGGGGAGAGGGAGCTCTTACTCTGTGGCTAAGACTGAAAATTGGTCCAACCACTTTGGAGAGGGATTTAGTAATATCCGGTCCAGCTGGAGAATACATATACTATAGCCCAGTTATTCAACACACCCCAAAGAAGCCCTCACACACGCACACAAGTCAGATGTCCCAGGCTGTTCGTCTCAGCACTGTCTATGACTGCAAAAAAGCAGCAACGACTCAAAGGTTCAGCAGAACAATGGCGAAACTATTGCTTGCACGATGGCGGTTTACATGTAGGAGTTAAAGGAGAACAGACAAGATCTATACGTATTGGATAAACCTTACAAACAGTGTTGAATGGAGAAAAGCAACTTTTAAAGGGATAGGTCCACTCATGTAAATTTCAGAAGCAACCAAAACAATTCTATAGGTTGTTTATAGATACAAACAGAAGTAATGAAGGCATAAATACCATGAAGGAGGGAAACACACCAACAATAGTTAATGTCGGAAGATTAGTGCATTTGGTTTGGAGGGGGAGGAATCAGATGGGGGAGGGCCACAAAGGGGCTTCAACTCTCTTTCCAATGTTTTCCTTTTTAAAATCTTGTATCTGAAACCAATATGAAAAATGGTTTACATGTATTAAGTCTCGGTGGTTTATAAAATTTGAAATGTTTTATAAAAATGATCATCTTTCTTAAAAAAAGAAAAAAAAGATCATCTTTCTGCTACCACACATAGGTTCAGGCTGCACTTACAAGTGCCAAGGGAAGGGAGAAGACACACAATTATCCAGACCACAGCCTGGGTACTAACAGCTACCCCCCCCCCCCGCTGGCACACCACCCCCCGCAACCCTGCTCCCTGCCCCAGTTCACAGGTTTCTAGACCAGAGTCACTCAGACAAGGGACCCAGGCCTCCACTCTCCTCTTGGCCAGCTACACCATAGGTGATGGATGGACACGGGACACGTGAAGACCTGCCATGGAGAAAACACCGGAGGACATGCACAGGGGATGGAGGCTGCTTCCCGCCGTCCCAACATGGCAGTGACCTCCCAGAGGTCTGCGGAAGGACTTGGCCAAGAAAACCTCCTTGCTAGACAGAGGTCTCCCAGGTTTCCCTGGCTTCCACGTAGACAGAAACTGCTCAGAGAGCCAAGGCACGGTTTTAGGGGCTGGTAAACAAAGGTGTGGATTTTTTGTGCAAGGCTTAGTCAGCAGACATGGGGAAAATGCCAGCTGGCATGGCACTGAGGAATCTCAGTTACTTGACATTAGGACCCCACCCATGTCCTTGAGTCGGAGCCTCCCAAGGACAGGTTTAATGCTCCGAAAATTGGATGCAAGGGAAACCAGGTCCCCCCTGCAGACCTCATTTGTGCAGGCTCCCTAGACTTGATAGCCTGGTTTGTTCTGAAAGGGAGTAAGCAAAGACTTTTGGTTGCATGGACCCCAGAGCGAGCAGATTAACAAGCAGCACTCCTAAAGAGCACTGTCCAGGAGAAGCTCCACTCCTCCAGGCTGACACAGGGCTTGGCAAACGGGACAAGGGCTGGATTCGAGCCCTCGCTGGCCCACCCCTTTCAGCTGAGGGCCTGTGATCAGGGCACAAGCTGCACAACAGTTGACAAGAGGCCTTGATCTGGAAATCACTTTTCTCTGCACGGGGTTTGAGGTTTTGCCAAATGCTCTAGATACAGAAGGCTGGAAGGTGCGTGCTAAGCAAAGGAAAGGATGCTGCCGAGCACACGCCTTCTGCTGACCATTGACACGGGACAGGAAAAGGGTCGTGGGGCACTTACTTCCGCTGGGTTTCCCCAGACTTGACCCGGATGCGCCTGACATTCAGCTCCCGCTCAGAGTTGCGGGGTTGAGTCAGGTAGCTGCGAAGCTCCTTCCACAGGCTGTACCAGGACTGAAATGTCCCCTCCCAAGTGAGTTTGATCTTCAGGAGGTCTCCCAGGTCCTCCTCAGTGTAGACAAGGAAGGTGTTGGTGGCATTCAGCCCGATCTGCTCCACTCTGTAAAGGGAGGAAAAAGCTGGTGTCAGTCCCCAGCCACCTGGAAAACTGCAGCACCACTTGGGGTGACACGATAGCAGCACTTGCCCCCAGCAGGTGAGAGAAATGAGAAGGAGGTCCCCCCCATGCCTGCCGCGTCCCACTAGCAGGACCAGGTGGGAGCGCAGCTCTGCTTCATGCAGACCTTGCCCATGGCACCCCAGCTTCTTATCAAAACCCTTCCTGGGGGGGACAGGAGCATCTCCCCATTTAGGCTACTTCCTAGGGGGGAATAGGACCAGGAAAGGACAGACATGAGAAAGCACAAAGAAGACACGTTTTCACTCAAGAATGTCCTCTTGCTCTCAGCCCACAGGCATCCTTCTCCCTCAGAGCTCCCAGCCCCTTCTGCCTATCCCTTTCACTTGGCACTTGGGGGAGGCTGCCTCACCCCATTTGTGTGCACAACTATGTGGGCATACAAGCCTGGTCCCCCCAGTCGGCCCCGAGCCTTGAAAGCGAGTCCTCTGATGACATTACTTTGCAATCTCAGCATTACTCAGCGTGGTGCTTTGCACCTTGTAAGTGCTCAGTGGCTGTGTACACATTGCTATGTGCCCCTCCCACAGAGAACTAAAAACGGGCCAGGGATGACGTTTATTAAGTTCCAAATTTCCTAAAGCCTCAGGAATCAGGCATTGTCTGAGATGAAACAGCAAATTCTCATGCTTCTGATTCATCCCAGGAGCTCCCTCCCAGAAACATTCTGAATCAAGGGCTCAGCAGAGGATATAAAGAAGAAGAGAGGAACCACGCATCTCCTCCCAGACTACACTCTCCTGCACTTGTCCGCCCGCGACTGCGCTCTCTCTCCTTCTCAAACCAACTTGTGCTCTGTCCTGGACCCAGCAAAGGAAACACATGACTTACATTTCCAAAGGCAGACTCTGGGAGTCTGCATTGGTGCCGTAAAGGGTGACATAAAAGGTGGGTTCGATTTCTCCCGCGTTCTTATAGCTGAAGACGTGGATTTTCATCTGATAATGATAAACTGCAGAGACAGCAGAATAAAGACATGTGTGAGCCTGGCTTGTCATCATAGGGCACCCTGACCCAAACTGAGTCACCCAGCACAGTGAGTTTTTAGGGACTGACATCCTCTGGGTCTAGCCCAGCCTCTACCTCCCTCTGATCTCGTTCTGCTTGATGGTCTGAGAGGTCACTGCAGTGCAGAAGAAGGAGCCCTAAACTTGGGGTTTAGGGGAACCTTTGGGGGATTCTGACCTAGATACTTTCCAGCTGTGTGACTTTGAATTAAAAACCAAGGTATTAACCTCTTGAGCCCCAACCTCCTCATGTGTAAAATAACATCCATAATACCCACAAAACCTTCTGGTTTTATAACACGTTATAAAAATGCAAGGCATCATTTTGATCTCTTGTTGGTCCTACCTCAAACTATGTTGACAATCAAGTGAGAAAACAAATATGGAACAGCTTTGAAAAGCTAAATGCAAGATAGAAATTTAAGATACTGATATCGTGATCCTAGAGTGATGCTTCCCACCACAAAAGAAGTCCCCATTGTTAATTTTTTGAAGATTAACTTTACTAGGGCATGCACAACATAACCAGATTTGCAATGACTTAAATTAACTGCTGGAATGTGTCCTGTTCTACAACGTGGTATTTAGAAGGAGGAAAAAAAATAAAGCTCCTCCCCCAGGGCGACGTGGATGGGGACCGAGGTTACCTCTGAAAGGCATGCCCGCCCGGGTTTTTAGGTACATTTTGCTGTTCCTCTTGTTCCTCGTTTTCTTGGCGTTGTAGCCAATGCTATTACAACGGTTCTTCCGGCAACTGAGACAGATGCCCTTTTTGAAGCGGTTGGAGTCCGTGCACTGGAACGCGAAGCTCGGCTTGTCCTGGTTCACCAGGGAGTCGACAAAGAGGTACACGGCCCGCTCGTGCTCACACTTCACCCCCTCTGCGATTGCTGGGGGAGGGAGAGACGGAGACCGTCAGCACGAGCTGCTCCTGTGGGATTGGCCCCCTCGGTCAGTAAGTACCGAACACCTCGTCGGTGAGAACTGCATTGCATGTCGCTGTTCGTACGCTTGTTTGTGCAATTCTTAACCCTTGCCCAGTGATGTGCTCTCAGTAGGACTGAAGGCCAGTCCTGCCACTCAACTGCTTGCCCTCCAGGTAGGAAGACAGCTCTGAGTCATACAAAGCAATAAAGAGCAAGAACGAACACAGGACAAGCACTTAAACAGGGTGATGGAGACCAGTTGTGCAGCAGAAGTCACTGTGCCCTGATAGAGTTGTGTGGTCACAAAATGCTGGAAATGGATCAGATGCTAAACATCATCTAGTCCAGGGCTCAGCAAACTAGGACTTGCAGGCCGGACCCCTTGTCGTAAAGTTTTATGAGACCATAGCCACGCTCTTTCGTATACCTATTGTCTCTGGCTGCCTCCACGTTATGGCAACAGAATGGAGGTGTTGAAACAGAGGCCATATGGCCTTCAAAGCCTAAAATTATTTACTAGCTGTCTTTTTAAGAAAATGTTTGCCAACCTCATTCTAGTCTAATTCTTTCAATTATAGATTATGACCCTAATGCCCTTAGAGGTGAAGTAATTTGCTCAGGGTCATGCAGTCAGTTGTTTGCAAAGTTAGGGCTATAATTTGGATTTTTCTGGTCCATAGTACATCATTATGCCTTATAACCAGAGGCTAAAGCCAATAGTTTCAGTAAATCCTGGCAACTTAAGGAAAATTTGTCAAAGCCACCTGTACCCCTTTCCCACTTACACCACCAACCTTAAGAAATGCCATCATCTGATTCCCCCTGAGGCGGGGCTGAACTCCTCTTGCAAGGACCCCCATGCCCTGCAGGGTCTATTTGGATATTATCATATTGGGAGAGGGCAACTTAAGACTGAGTGACAGAGTGGGACATCCAAAGAGCAGAGCATCAGAGTGGAGACAGCCAGCCAGGGCCAAGACTTAGAGATGCTGTCAGATGCAAGGCAGTGAACAAAGGAGAAACCCAGCCCATCAGTTTCAGCAGCAAAAATTCAGTTTGGCCCAAGTCAGCTGGGAAAAGGCTTAGGCATTCAGGAAGATAAATGATAAGTGAATGGAGAAAGCATCTTGATTATACTTCTTTAAAATGTCATAAAAAATTAAATTATAGTGCATCCATGCTAAAGAATATTATACAGCCTTTAAAAAGAATAAGGGGGAGGGTAGAGTTCAGTGGTAGATTGCGTGCTTAGAATGCATGAGGTCGTGGGTTCAATCCCCAGTGCCTCTATTAAAATAAATAAATAAAACTAATTATCCCCCCAAAAAAGAGAACAATAAAAAGAATAAGGTAAGTAGATCTGTGTGCTCTGATGTCTAAGAATATCCATAATCTATATTAGGGCTGAAAAAGCAAAGTTGCAGAATAATGTGACTTTTAAAAATATCACACACACACACACACACAAATGTGCAAAACAAAAAGACTGGAAGGATACACACACAATTGCTTACATTGGCTACCTGTGGAGAGTGAAAGCAGGAGTGGGAGGTGAGGGGTATTTTTACGTTTTGCTCTGTGCAATTCTACAATGCTTGGTTTTTCCCCCAAGGAACATGTATTTCTTTTGTTATAAAACAAAACTGATCAATAATAACTATGACCTTAAAGCGTAAGAAGGCAGAGCAAGGACCATGGGAAGGCTGTCAATACGCTTGCAGGGTGATGCGCTGTAGGATGAACAGTGCTGGACGGCCACTGTGGTGGGGAAGTGGGAATAGTAAAATGGATGTTGTAGGGAGTACTAACAGCTCTGGCTGATTTAGGAGGAGATGTGATAAGAGAGTCAAAACAAATGAGAAGGAACTCACTTCCATATGCAATTGACCCCAAGACATCATTGAGTCCACAGCCCGGCTGGAAGTCACCCCCGTTGGGGTAGATGTCAATGTGACCCACAGGCATCTGAATCCCAATACTCAAGCCAAAGGAGCGCGTGTAGGTGTGCAGGACATCCACGAAGTCCGCATCGTCAGGGGACAGCCTCTTGTGGATGTCCACTCCTTCAAACATGGGCCCAGCAGGATCCAGACCTGCAGCAGAAGAAGGAGCCAAGACCCGCTGTGTCAGGGGCACCGAGGCAACGAGTTGTGATGGAAAGCTCAGTCGGCGAGTCAAGATGAAGACATCCCTGCCCTGTGAATCGTGATCAGTGTGGTGCCCGCTGGAGAGGTATTTATGCTTTCTTCTGAAGCCTTCACCTATCCTGACAACTCGCTGGCTCAGTAAACTGGCCACAATGTTCAGCGGACACCTGGCTCTGAGGACACCTGCCAGAACTGGAGCAGTTCTAGAAAGAACACGGGCTGGCTGAGACTAAGCCACTTCTGCCATTTATTCTGCCACTGAGAGCCTTCACAGCCTTAATTTTAGCATAAGTTTGACAGAATAACTAAGCTACCTACCCTTCTGGAGGGAAGACTCATTCTCCCCAAACTGAGCTCGTTGTATTTGGACTTAACTCTTTCCCTTCCTTTAGTTCTGAATCAAGCCTGGGGTAGATAGTAAGAGAGAGGGTACCCCAGCCACACTGAGCATCCATATTCCACGCCTCCAGGATGCCTTGCTTTTGCAGCCGCAAAAAGAAACCTTTTCGCCTGCAAATGTTCTGCATTGACAGGCAAGCAACACTGCAGAGAACACAGGTTCTCACATTTGATACAGCACGAATATCTCTGGGGAGCTTCTTACCAGTTCAGATTCTGCTGTGGAGCTATGAAAAACTCGGGAAGGACGCACAAACCCCTGTATTATCTGTTACCTGTGTGTACGTGTGATAGGGAGGAGGGCAGGGCAGGAACTGGGAAGACAGTGACAAGAAGAGATACTTTCACCATCTTTCAGCCTTGAAACCACATGAATGTAAAACCACTCCAAAAATAAAAAGAATTTGCAAAGCATAAAATGCAGATTCCCCGACCCCTGAGAGATTCTGATTGGTAGATCCAGTGCGAAGCCCAGAAATATGGGTTTAATCCCCAGGTGATCCTAAAAATAGCTGGTCTGTGGACCTGATTTTGAAAAACAGCTCCATGCTTGAGTACAATCTATAGAATGGAAACTTAATGTCTCAATTCACACAGATCGTGTGAGCTGTTAAGAGACTAAGTGCTTGTCAGTGTAAATACTTCCTACTATCATGAAGCTTAAGTAACCATTGGAGCTGGATTCATCCTAACCTACAAGGCTCTTTGTTTGCCCTACAGACACAGAGAGAGGACCTGGAGAAAGTTAAGAAAAGATTACATGCAGAAGAGGAAGGGGATTTGGTTAGTCTAGAACCACAGTTCTCAACTGGGAGGGATTTTGCAATATTTGGCAATGTCTTGAGACATTTTCTGTTGTTACGGTTGAGGGTGAGGGAGAGAAGAAACTGCTAACATCTAACACATAGAGGCCAGGGATGCAGATAAACATCTTACAAGGCACAGGTCAGTTCCCACACAACCATTATCTGGTCCCAAATGTAAATAGTGCCGAGGTTGAGAAGCCCAGATATGGAAACACCAAGGGAGGGAGGAGGTATGACCAAGAACAGAGTTGTGAAAGCAGGAGACGGGAAACAGAACAGTGTTCCCCAGACCCCAGCGCGATGAAACCAGGAAACACACTGTCAAACTAGAGATGGGGTAATTTTAGGATAAACAAAAGGCAGGGCTGTTGTCCAGAGTAGACAGGAAACTTGTAGAACTCACTTGTCATGAGAACTGGTAGAGACTAAAACGCGAAATCGTTTCTAGAGAAGTTTAGGAAAACGTATGAATGACGGAGGCAGAAAGGGAGCCCAGGCTGCCTGGGGGCTCATCTCTGGCCCAGGACCCAAAAGAAAGATGGCACAAATAGGGGGGCCTCCCAGAGTAGCCCAGAATGACTTCTCATTGGTTGCAAGGACCACGATACTGACACAGGCAGCCTCTCACCGTGTCCCCTGGAATAAAAGAAAGAAGGAAAGAAGGAAGGAAGGAAGGAAGGAAGGAGGGAAGGAAGGAAGGAAGGAAGGAAAGGAAGGGAAGAAAGGAAGGAAGGAAGGAAGGAAGGAAGGAAGGAAGGAAGGAAGGAAGGAAGGAAGGAAGGAAGAAAGAAAGAAAGAAAAAGAAAGAAAGAGAGAGGAACATTCTGCTTTGCAGCCAGTGAGAGAGGGGCTCTTGTATTGGTGAACAAAAGTCTCCACCAGACGGTCAGTGCCATGGAAACCAAGCTGGGCTGGAGGAATGCAGGCGGCTGACGGGTCTTCTCGAAAGGCCGGCTGGCAGGCAGGCTGACCCAACCTGACACACAGCCAGGACCCGCGGACTCTGGGGACAAGTTGCACAATTCACTTGTTAACTAAGAATGGGAGGGTGAACGTATCCCCTCCAAAAAGAGAAGTTGGAGAATCACCGCTTCCTTTCAGTCAGATTCCTCCAAAGGTGTCCTGTCCAGTAAATGGAACACACACAGGCATGCACACGCATACACACTCTTGTATGCACATGAACACACACAGGGAAAGAGCAGGGCAGAGCCTGCTGCACTACAACAGCGACCTCATCTCTCCCAGCGGAACAGCAGCAGCGTGGTGCAGGGGTGAGGTGCACGCTCTGGAATCCAACGGCCTGGGTTCGAATCCCAGTCCTGCTCCTCGGCATGCAAGACGTGGGGCCCGTTACTTAAGCACTGAGTCCTAGTCTCCCCGTCTGTAAAATGAAGCCCAAAAGATCCTCTTGCCCAGATGCTGTGCGGCTTAGAGATGGTGTGAAGTACCACTCGCTGGGTGCTTGACAGTTGGTCGTATCTAGCCCGGAGCCTGCAGGGTGGACATGTAACTCATGTTTCTTGAATGTACAGATGAATCTGCTTGCTTATTTATTTATAGCTCACAAGACACAAGTTTAATTAGAAATATACGACCTCTTCCTCAGTGTATCACGGAATTCCCTCAGAAGCCTAAGAAGGTAAAACTCCAGCAACCCCAGTCCACAGCTCTCCGATCCGAGCAAGGCTGGGGTTCAGGTACCCCCCGCAGGCCCAGGTGAAGGACCTCTGCGGGCCTCTGGATAAAAACATCACTGGCCTCAGGACCCCACGCAAGCTGCCGTCTCTGCTCCTCTTACCAGTCAGGACCACCGGGTTCCCAGACCCTGGGAAGTCTGGGGAGAGGGCACAGGCTTCCCCCATCAGACATGCGCAGCAGCGTGAGTCAGGTCAGCCAAATACCCTCTGAGGTGCTGCCTGGCAACTGGACAGAGGCCGCTCCCTCCTGTCATGCTCACCCCGGGGCCCCCACTCCACAGAGAAAGGCCAGAGGGAAACGCTGTGCGCAGGACACGGCGGCCTGACGCTCCTTGCAGACGGCTGATTAGCATTCTGTCCGCAAAGCCCGCATCTCAGCAGCTCCCACCCAGACAGGCCGGGGGAAGAACTGGAACACGCCCACCAGCCCCACCACATTTCAGATTTAGAAACAGGGAGAGGGAGGAGCTGCAGCTTGTCCTTGTTGCCAAGGACACTCCGGCCCCGGCACTCTGGTAGGGATCTGGCGTTCTGGTGGGGACCTCGTGTGTGCTGCAGTCCCAGCACAGCTGGCCTGGCTCTGCAACGCCACGCCTCTCCCTGGGGGCTGGGAGGGGCGCCCAGACAGCGGAACCCACAGGGGCTGAGGCCGAACCAAAGGGTTTGCTCCAGCAACGGGTTAATGAGCAGTCACGTGTGGCCGGACGATCACTGCCCGTTAGACAGTGCAGGCCAATTGATAATTTAAAAAAAAAATCCATCTGTCCTGATAATTTAAAAAAAAAAAACAAAACGCTCTCAAGCTGTGCTGAATCACATAGTTGGATTTAGAGGAGTGTGTGTGTACTCATTAGACCTAACCCTGGGGACAATGGTTGGAGGAAGGTCACTAAAACGTCACAAATATATATATTTTTTCTTTCTTTTTTCTTTTTTCTTTACTTTTCCTTTTTTCCACAAATAAAAATATATATATATATTCACAAATGTATATATTTTTAAATGTACCTTACCAGCTTGTTGCTGAAACCTGAAATTCTACCTTTACTAAATCATTCTTTAGCTAAGAACTTCCTTCTACCTGAGTCCTGTTTCAAAACGAAAACATTGCCGGGAAAGAAATTAACTCTTTCCTTTAGGTTGCACCTTTAATATGTGGGAGGTGAGGGAGAAACTGGGAGAGCAGACAAATAAAAGAATCTCGGAAGGGGGTAAAAGCTCAGGGCAACAAATTTGCCCTTAATTTTCACCTCACAGAAGCCATATTGCGTGTGTGTGTTTGAGGGGGCCCCACACTGGGAAAGAAAATCCTTCCCAGTTTTTGTAATCATTAAATGATCTAATGATTTAAATCAGACTCTCACATCAAAAGGTCACCAAGATGGAAAATCCGATATTCTATTGACAACCTGGGTACCAATATCAGAAATGTCTCTTTAATGACATAGTTTAACCACTGTTCCTAAACAGGTAGTTATCCCTGATAAGAATGCCAGCTAAACATTGGAAAGAGGACGTTGGCGGGTGAAATACGAACTAGAATTCAACCACAGTCCACCACTCATTCCTCTCCCTTGAGGTCCTGGGGTACGATGGGCAGAGGCTGGAAGAGAGCACCAGTTCACAGGCCAGGCTCGGCCCCAGCTCTGCCCTTGAGTCTTATGTTTGCCCCTGGGTGTTACCTCACCTGCTGGACTAGAACAGTGGTTTTCAAACTGTGCTCCCTGATGCTCTGGGACCCTGAGACCCCTCCGGAGAAGGGAGAGGCCCAAGTAACAAGGCTAACACTGCCCACAAATGCCCAGCTTCACCCAAAACACCTCCTCTATGTGCTTCATAGACTGGGGTCCTGCTCAAGTTCAATCTGCAAAAAGGGCTCTTGACTAAAAGGAAAATTTGAAAAGCCCTGGGTTAGATGTTCCCTAGGTGTCTCCCAAAGCTAACCCTCTACGGCTCACTCCAGCTGCCTCTCTGGGTGCACTCTGGTTCAGAAAAGCCAGGTGGGCGCAGCGGCCGAGGGAGCTCTGGCATCAGCTGTCAGCGGAGGAAGCAGAGCTTACCTGTGATTCTGCCCACAGTGCCTTTCACGAAGTTGCCCGCGTATCCAGCCACGTGAGCGCCAAGGCTGTAGCCAATCAAGTGAACATTCCCGAGAGAAAAGTCATCCTGCCCCTGCAGAAAGTCACAGGAGTGTGTGAGTGAAGAGTGTGGTCCTGAGCCTGCAGGGACACCACCAATTCAATGTCAATCATGCCGGGAAAGAGACATGGGAGCCGGGGCATGGCTGGCACCACTGATGGTGCCACACAGATGGGATACAGCCAGGTAAGGGGAGATGAAAAGGACTTGGTGGCACTTCAAATGCCAAGCGCTGGGGACAGGGTGGAGGTTGTGACTAGGAGCTGCATACCTGAACTTTCCCCTACATGTTCCTGTTTTTTCTGGCAGTATCCAAGGGGGGAGTGGGGAGGGGAGGGGTGGCAGTGTGGAGGTCAAAGCCACCAGACTCACTGGAAATTAAGTGCCACCCACAGCCCGCCGCAGGGTACTTCCTGCCTGCCCTCTTAGGCCCAGGAGCTGCCGATCTCCTCACCACAAGCCCACCTGGGACCCCAGAGTCATGGGCACTCACACAGGTACCCAGACAGGTATACCCAGTCAGGGCACTCAGCTGGGGGCACGAGGAGGCGGGGATTTGACCCACAGCTCAGCAACCAAGCTCAACAAAACTACCTAAGCAGAGGACTGAGGGACTGTTCAAGAATCCTGACCAGAACTCGGCCAGAATTCACCAGATTCCCTGGACTTTTCTAAGGAAGGTCATTGCCCAGATAATTGGGTCACTTTGCCAGTCTCCTGTTAAGCCCACTGACCGTAGGCACATCATTAACCTATAAAAGGGAAATTTTATAGGACCTCAAGATCTGTTTTCCATACATATTTTATGCAAGGCATTAGGCTGCATTTGTTTGAACCAACACTTCCCACCCTCAGTTCAGCCACCCTTCAGATGCAAGAGCAGACTTCAGTAGGTATCTAAGATTACCAGCTGGTCCAAGCTCCTGACCGTTCCCAACCTGAGGGCATCAGCAAGTAACAATCTATAAGGCAAATTTTCTCCACACAAGTTAAAGTAACAAGAAAAACCCAGAAATGCATCAATAATGAGAAAGCTTTCTAGAAGTCCCAGCTTCCAAGTATTTCAAGCAATACTTCATTCAGTAAAAATTTGAATCTCAAAGTTATTCTCAGACCTCTGAAGTTCACTGTAACAGCCTGATCTATTTCTTAAGAGGATTCGGGTTCAAGGTCCCACTCATGAAAGATGGACTCCCTTTGGTCCCATTACCTGCAGCCAGTCAAGCATCTTTGCAATGCTGTGTCCCACCTCCCTTGTGTTATTGACTGCATCTCTGTAAAGCTGGTGAGCCAGAGGAAGCCAGTCCACCACCACGATGTTGGCTCCTTTCTCTCTTGTCTGCAGGGCTGACACGAGTGTGTAGAGCCAACTTTCAAACATGCCACTCATCTGCAGAGAAAAGGGGACATTTAACAAATATTCTTCTTCTGGGTTTCAGAAATCCTCATGAATATGGAATTCAGCTCCATGAACCTCTCTAAAGCCACTTCCAGGACTTTCACCTTGGCTACCCAGGCTCCAAACACTTGCACATGAGCAGGGCCAGCCACAGACAGGATTGCTACATGGGTGTTTGTTTTCCATTGCTCTTTACATCTTCAGTTTTTCCCATCAAAACTTTCAGAGCAGGTGTCCTCTGCTGCTGTCCCACTGACCGATAAGACCACTATATGAGATACATATTGATGGCGATGCTGGCCTTAGGTTAGCCTGAGTCTTGGTCACAGTAAGGCAAGTAAGTAGCCTGCCCCATCATTCAAAAGCAGCTGAGAAGTATTGCCCCGGAGAGTTAGTTTCTCTCTCGGAGATGCAGGGAGATGCTCTCTTAGGCAAATGCAGAGTTAACTAATGACCCCTTCCCACAACCCATTTCTGCCATCCATCTTGACCCCAGAGTAAGGAAGATCGGTCTCTGGAATGCCAAATTAGAACTCAGAACACATTTTCCCACAGAAACAAAGTATAAATGGTGACCATGTCCAGTTGTAAACCTATCCACAAGTACATTATTAGATAAAGAGATTTTCTGTGCCTCGCCTGGGAACCCAAACGCCATTTACAATCCTGCTTCTATGGGAAACTGCTGTTCCAAGTTCCAAGCAGATTACAAAAGAACTTTCTGGAATGCAAGCCATTTATAAGTGGCAGGCAGTTTGTATTTGCATTTTGACAGCGGGCCTTTAAAAAGGTTCGAATGCATGATTCTAATCATAGGCTGTAGGGTGAGGATGGCTGGACAGGCCCTTAATCATCTCTTCAATTACGGTACATAGGTAGGCGCCTCCTACCCCCTCCGCCAGGCCTGACCCAGCCATTGGTGATAGACCTAAAGAACCAGAAAGCATGTAACGGATATGAATTTCTCATCATTCAGAGGAGGAATGTCCCCTCCCAATTAGCCCAGGCAGAAATCTCTCACTTAATAGCACCATTTTCCTCCAGACTGCCATTATATAAGTGAACAAATCCCTCAGTGGTCAAAAGCTTCCGAGGCTGAGCGCTAAAGTCCTTTTTTTGTTGAAGTTTGTCATGGGCCTTTCAACGTGAATTGCTCAGCTAGGGCACATAAAGACCCCAATGCCTTTAAACGGAGCCATCTCTATACAAACACCAGGGCACCATGCCAGCCATGGCCAGCCATCCAGGCCAGCTGGCTCCTCACAGTCTCTCTGAGCCAGTCAAGCTGCTTCAGTGTAGCTCAGCTCCTACGGAGGGATGGCCCCCGCGAGGCGGTGGTTGACCAATGTAATTAAGTGTAATTAGAGGGCCCCTTAAGAGCCAGTGGAGCTGGGCTGCTGCCCTCAGGAGAGCCACTTTCTGAAAGCCCGCTGTGTGCCAGCGTTAAATACCACCCTGCTGGAGTCTAGATTGCCCCCTCAGCGAAGTGCCCATTACATTCTTCACAGCTGTCTGAAATACAAGCAGCCCACAAGAAAAGAGGGGGAGAGAGAGTGGAATCTGGAAGCACCAGTATTCTTTTTAATTGACCAAAACAAAGGAAACCAAATCTCATGTAAAGCCATAGAGATCCCTCCCCCGGGCTCACCGTCCATCCATGAATGATGAAAAAAGTTTTGGCTGTCACATTGAAGCCGCAGTCTTCTAAGGGCTGCTTGTGGCCGAGAGAGAGGTGGCATCCTTCGTGGTCTGGGTCCTCAGAGGTGCGGAGGTTAAATCTCACAGGGGGGTTGGCGGCAGCTGGTACATCACTGGATTTGTGGAGCTCATCTGGGGAGAAAGACCAGAGCATGGGTATCACGAGCAGGCTGCGGCGGTGAGAGATCTGGGGTCTAGTTCTAGTCCACGTTTGAGCAAGTGACTTAACCTGTCCGGGTTTCAGAATGTTTCCTCCTCCCCTCCCAGAAAGGTTGCAAAGATGTCATAAAAGGGACGTCTTATCAATATTTAAGAGTATTAATTAGTCACTAGTATCAATTACTGTGAATCTGAAAAAAATAAGTCTCTCTTGTTTTTTTTTCTCTGCCCTATCCAAATGAGTTATCCTTCCTTCTCTCAAATTACTACTTTCAGAGTATGGGTCCTCAATTCTTTTCTTGAAATACTTGAGACCCATCGAGGTTCAGAATTCAGAAATGTTTAGATTTTAGAAAGACATTATGGTATATATAACATCTATTATATAACACCCCCAATGGGGTATGGGGGCACTCCACATGAATCTAACACATCAATAATATTTCTGCAGGGAAATACATGGCTACTCACACTCAAGGGCAAAAAAAAAAATTTTACAAATATCCTCCTGTCAGTTCAGGTCAGTTTTTGCTGCCAAATGAGTAAGAGTTCAGGTCAGGTAAGGCCAGGTCTTGCTGCCAAACTAGTTACCGAACACATGTTTCAATTTTGAAAGATCTGGATCTTGGAATTGGAGGTAAGAAGCTGTTGACCTGTTATGCAGTGGGCTTCCCGTAGTGCTCTGGTCTCGACTCCAACACTTACTTCAAAGACTTTGTGCATCCTCAGTGCTCCTGGCAGTACCAGACATGTGCCTGGCATTCTTTTAGCCTGCTAAATAAATTATTGAAGCCATGGGGAAGCTCGTAGGAGCAGCAAAATCTCTCCTTTCAGATCCTCTGCACCCACACAGTGCCGTCTAGGAGATGGCCCTAGTCCCAAAACACAGCCAATGTCACTGATGGTCCCTACGGCCTTGTAACACTAGGTACTGCCATCACACTATTTCAGAAGGTCACAAATGAACCCCATCAAGCACCCTTCCAACCATCCTGGAAACCAGCTTAATAACCAGCTAGGAAATTAGAAATCAAACTCTTCTGTCACCCAGAAATCAGGGGGAAAGATAACACATGATCATCCCAGGAGCTCAACGAATACCAGAGTTAAGAAGCAAATGGAGTCAGGGAGAGATCAGAGTGGTGGGGAGGTGGTGGTGAAGGGGACAAGGGGGAGGACAACAATGCACCAGACGTAAAAAGATAAGGTTCAGAAAATGCAACTAAATACGCATGAGCAGAACAAAACTGGCAGAAATTTGAAACATGGACATAACTAGTTCAACATCTCCCAATTTCTACCCAGATAACCAAGCAGAGAGACTAGCTAGGAAGTCTAGGGGAAAAGGAAAGGGAGTCTGCTGGCTTCCTGGCACCGACCTGTGGATAAACCCCTATACTGACACAAAACATTCACCTGAGCACCTGACTCTCTGACCCGAGAGTTCTCTAGCCTCATTCCTACTACTTATGGCTAGAATCACTTCAACCTCTGGGAGTTCATGATAGTTCTTCATCCAGATGTCCTCAGGGCGCATTGTCACCTCCTTAAAGTTCAGAAGCTCAGCGGTCAGCTTCTCAGTGAAGGAAACCTGGCCACGATTAAAACCACGCCACCTTCTCCCACCAGCCCTCTGTACCTTCCTCTTCCGCTTTACTTTCCTCCAGAACACTGAGCACTATTTATATATCTTAATTACTTGACCATTTGTCTTCCCATCTCTGAAGTGTAAGATCCTGGGGGCAGGGGTTTTCACCTGTTTTGTTCACGGCTGTAACCCCCTCTTCTGGAAGAAGGCACTACACAACAAATACTTTTTCAAATGAATGAAATGATCCCCAAATACTCAGAATCACAGAAAGTAGAAGTTGGAAGGAAGTTGGTAGCACTTTCCAGGAAATGAACTAGAGATGCAACCTACCCCCATTCAATTGCACTAGAGTTGGGAACATGTTAAGTAAAGCAAGGTTTTCCCATTTATTCAAATTAACCCTTCCACATGCACATAAGCTGACATGGACCAACATCACTCGACCCCAACCCCAGCAGAATAGCAGAAGATGAAACAATGGGGTGTAATTCAGGGGTTCCTCTCCCTCCTCTGCCTAACTAATTGACTTGATACTCCTGCTGGGTGACCCTACCCTCTCTCCTCCAAGGTAGGCTTCCTCCAATAGAAAAGACTGCCATGCAGAACTCAGAAGAAAAGCTGGCAGCTAAGAGGAGGAGAGGTAGGAAGAGGAAGAGCCAGGGCTGGAAAGAGTATTGGAGAAGAGATGGCTGGCAACCTGGGGAATAAGCCCAGCCACTTCTCTGCTCAAGTTACTCATCGAATGATCAGGGCTAGCACTCATCAAAACAAAGCCAGATACCCTGATACCTTAACTTTTATAACACCTACTCCACGATTTTAAAAGGGGGCACCAGGCAACAGAGCTTTTTCTAACAACCTTCTTGCCTCGAGAACTCCAGGTTCACAGAGGAAGACAAGGTTACAGAGCTGCTGGCAGCCAACTTTGCTGACTGGACATCACAGATAAGGGAACCACATAACGGCAAGGAAGTGGGGCGAGAGCGAGCGCAGGCCAGCGCAGCCGCCAGCCTGCGGCTTCTTGGGTGCCTGGCTGGGGATGCCCTCGTCAGAAGCGCCGAGGAACAAGTGGACTGCAAGGCTGATTAGGAGGAGCAAATGGACAGCGCAGGGAGAAAGGAAGGAGGATGTCGCAGGATCGAGGAAGATTGAAGAAGGGCGGGCAAGACAGAGGGGACCTGGCACAGAAAAGAAGTTGTGGGGGTGGTAATAAAAATAAATGCACGTTACCTTGCAGCCATCCCTCTGGACCAGGGGGTGTGGGGCCTCCCGCGGCAAAGCAACAACAGGCTCTCCAGAGGCAGAGCAGAAGAACGGAGTTTCTCATCCTTCCCTTTCACACCCGCTTCCCCCAAAGAGGGCTTTTAAAAGGACAATAAACAAAAACACCTCTCGGAGTTTCCAGCAGTCTGAGCCTGTAAGAGTCGAAGTGGGCAGCCCCCTCTCAACCAGAGAGTGGCCCCAGACAGCTGAAGGTGGAGAAGGTGGAAAATGAAAACTTGGCCAAACTAAGCCGCGCGGTGGAGGGAGTGGGTTATGAAGGGGCTTGAACCAGAACCAGATCTGCCCTCACGCGTGCCGCCCGCGCGGGAAGCCAGGGCTCGCCACTGTCACACCGCGAGCGAGGTAGTTTTTTAAAGTATTGAAGTCATCTGACCCATCGCCAGATGGCGATTTGCATAATTTATTCCCTTCCCCGTACTCTGATTGGTCACACCTTCGCTGACGCCCGAACCAAAGACTCCCCAAAGTTTGAATGAAAGCGCCGCACACCCACCGCGTGGACGCTCCGCACACGCTGCCTCGCTTCCTCCCCAGCCGGCTCCGCAGACAGCCGCACTGCAGCCACCCCACTTTTTCCAAGTGCCCCCTCCCGGACCCTAGATACTCCACTCGCCCCTGACACCCCAGGGGGAACATTGCCCCAAACCCCTACTCCTGATGCGGATGCGAACCCTGGAGAAGGAAGGCTATCCTCTCCAAGGCGCAAAGCAATCCCCGTGCCCGAAATAATCTCTCCTCGCCCCGTGCCAAGTGGCCGGATGAAGGAGAGCCACCTGGTCAGCCTGTGGTCCTTCTTTTCTCCCTTTCCTCTTGCTTTCCTGCCCAGCGAGGCCCGCGACAGGTGCAGACGGCGTGATGGGACAATAACTCGCAGAGCTGAGGGGCTCCGGGCTGTGGCCTGGGCTTTAGGATCGCTCAGAACCCTCTTGGAGTCCTTGCTCCGCCGCTAGCTGCAAAACCCAGGGCAAGTCACCCAACTTCTCCAAAGCCGTTACTTCGTCCCCAGTACGAGAGTGGTAACCGTTCCCGCCGCTTAGGGACGTTGGGGAATTTAAAAGACAGCGCTTAGTGCGGCGCCTGCCACGTGGTAGGCACTATCGCACCAGGGGATGGACTAGAGGGATGCCAGGCAACACTTCCCAAAGGGAACAGTGAGCCAAGCTTTGGGGGGGGGGGGTGTCTCACGCGTAATCAGCGCCAAGTTTCCGCCAACGTGCACAACTACCTATTCCGTGGAATTAAGCAGCTTCTTCCTCTCCCTTCTCTTTTTTCCCTCCTCTCCTTCCCTTTACTGACCCGCGCGTCCCTGCTCCTCCCACGGGTGCTCAGCCTGCCGCACCCCGGGACGTGGAGGTGAGCGCTCCGACCTTGGCCAGGAGTCCAAGTCTAGCGCGAGGGGCCGGGAATGAGCCCCGGGCACCCCCCGGGCGGCGGCCGGGACAGCTAGGGGGCGGCTGCGCCACAACAGCCCTTGGGAATGGGAGAGGTAGAAAGCGTCCCGGCAGGGCTGCGCCCCGCCATCCCGCCTGGTTCTAGCCTGAGTTGGCTGTGCAAGACTGTACCTTTGACCTCGAATAACCCCGCCGGAGCCAGGAACCGGTCCGGCTCCTACCTGGAGAGGAAAATCGCCCGAGCAGCACCGCGCCCCTACCTCCTTGATGTCGGGGCCCCAGCCTGGAAGATCTGTGTGGGGAAACCAGCCTGGAGGAGCTGGTAGTGTTGCGACCTATCCTGGTTACTTTTGTTACTCCAGCTGCCAGCGGAGCACGCTTTGTCCCTCCTGTGCGCTAAAAAAAAAAAAAAAAAAAGCGGGCTGGCTTTTTTTTTTTTTTAAGTGTAAAATTCAGTGCATTTTACGAGGGTGGTAAACAGCACCGCCAGAAACGTTGCTTCCGTCCTCAACCGCTCTCCTCCATTGGTAAACTATGCAGACTAAGTTGGGTATCATCTCCATTTTACAGATGGGAAAACTGAGTTATGGGACAGGCTACAGTTCTGAAGCTAGTCTTGACAACCAGATCTCTCTCTCTCTCTTCCCTCAGTTTGATTTAGCCAACTGACCTCTAAACATGAGCCCTTGGGAACCATGTCTCCATCTCTTCAGTGGTTGAGGCAGTGGGAAACCTGGGGGTCAAAAATCCCCTTCTCTGTTCTGAGATGCTCAAATTATAGTCTTCAGAACCTTAACTGGACAGTGTTGAGAGTGTGTTTTGGGGGCCTTTGTCACAAGTGGATCCCCACAGAGAGCTTGGTACTCCTGCAAAGTTGGTTATCCTACCTGGAAAAAAAGTATATATATATATATATTCAACAAGATTAATATCCTTTTTTTTTTTTAAACTGCCTAGGCTATGAAACCATTTACTCTTTATTGCTGGTTGGTTAGAGTGCCCTCCTGTGTCCCTATATTAAAACATCATGTGAGAACTTCCACAGGATGTAATGAAATTATAATCAGAGCATTAATGTATAACATCAACTGTTTGTTACTCTTCATACTTTCCAGTAGAACCACGAGGAGATCTGGGGAGCCTCCTGTGTGGAGGAAGTCCCTGCTTGGGGAGCTTCAGCAGAAACTTCTGTTTGTGTCACAGTCAAAATTTCAGGGTCTCAGGTTATTCTAGCAAAGGACTCTGGTCATTCTTTTAGGTAGCCCATCATCTGAGGCACCTTCCTATGTTAGAGGAATGAGTCCCCCTCTCAGGAGAGAAGTCCACTTTCCACTTCAGAAGCTGAAAAGTAAACACACATCTTTCCAGCCTCCCTTGCAGCTAGAGTTCCTGGTTTAAATTCAGCCAATCAAACCCTGAGGTGAAAGCGAGTGAGTCTGGAGAATGTAGCAAGTCTGGAGAATGTAGCCATGCCACTCTGCCAGTGGAACAGCAGCGGCAGCCAGCTCTGGTTTTGGCGGGCAACAGTGGCGTCATCCCCCAGACCAATCTACAGTGAGACTTCAGCAATGCAGTCTGCCTGAGTATACTTCCAAGCATGGTTCTTTTGCCCTACAGATAGTCTTTTTTTTTTTCCAACTTTTATTTATTTATTTTAATTTTGGGAGGAGGTAATTAGGTTTACTTATTTATTTATTTTTAGAGGAGGTACTGGGGACTGAACCTAGACCTTGTGTATGCTAAGCATGTGTTCTACCACTTGAGCTCTACCCTCCCCTCCGCCCTGCAGATACTCTGATTGCTACCTAATATGAGTTGCTCTTCTGCATAAATGAGCCAGAACTAAGAGCCAAGTAAGCAGAGAAATGCTGCTCCCTTAATGGAGGTTTGGCACTCCCTTTCCAAACTTTGTGGGCAATACATAACTCGGGGGGATCAAAGTGCCACTTGAAACGTGGCAAGTCTGAATTGAGATGTGCTAAGTATCAAACACACGCCGATTGCAAAGACTTTGAACAAACAAGATAGTAAAAATATTGCATTCATAATTTTTATGTTGATTAAATGTTGAAAATATTTGGGATACACTGAGTTTGGTAAAACATAGCTCTAAAATTAATTTCACCTTTTTACTTTTTATAATGGTTGCTGGAGAATGGTTTTAATGGCTTTTTATAATGGTTTAATTATGTACTAGCTAACATTGTATTTCTATTGAACGTTCTAAAGTATTATGATTTGCCCTTTCACCTAGTTAATGCTAACTCTCATCAAACTTCAGATACCCGCTTGTGTCTCTTCTTCAGAGAAACTTGCCCTGACCCCTGGCCTAGGTTTCCTTTAAGAATGTTCCTTTCTTTTATAGAACTTACCTTGGTCTTTAAATAGACATTATTTGTTTGACTATTTGATTAATGTCCCTCTCCCTGTTAGAATTTAAGCTCTAAAAGCAGCACCTGGATTTATTTCTGTTTACTATTCTTCTCCCAGAGCACAGCATAAAGCCTGTACATAGAAGGCTCATAATATTTGTTGAATGATCACCACTTTCACACATCAAAGGTGGACGAAAAACAAATTATTTCAATAGACGTTTGAAAAAATTAGAAATAAGATAATCCAATAACAAGGGTGATTACATAATAAATATACAGAAATCTCTACTTTTCTAGTATTATAGGGAAGGGTTTTTTTGGGGGCGGGAAGGTTCTTTAAGCAAAATATAAACACAGAGGCAAAGATAAAAGAATAATAATCTTGGCCACACAAAAATTTTTAAAAACTTTTCCACACTAAAAAAGACTTTAAACAATTCAAAATAAAACTTAAAACTGAGTTACAAAATGTTTGTTATATCCAAGAACTCGCTTTCTTAATTTTCAATAAATTTTTACTAAAAAAAAAAAGGTAATTCAATCTGTCACCTTTATGCAAATTAGAAAAAAGATTTCCTTCCTCAAGATACTTTATCTCCACTTTTGGGCAAAACTATCACACCATGCTAATTATGTTAGGATGAAACACTTGACTGTCATCTGTCAGAAAAATGGCATAATGAATATTGAAATCTATGATTTCTACCACGTGAATAGCAGCCACTAGGCTGAACAGTATACAACCCACACAAGCACTGATGGCATCTATAGTCCAGATTTAGATCATTGTAAATAGTATTATTCACTCATATGAACAGCCACCAGGATTAAAAGTTTGTGTTGGATACAACTAAATTTTTTTTTCTACAGAATTATAAGCATTCTTGGTCCCTCCCGAAATTCCAGTAATACTCTCTAATCATTGGAACCATCATAAACACTCCTAGACTTTTCCAAAATTGCCCCAGGAGATGGCAATCTCCTCGGAGAACCAGTGGTCTAGACTGGTTGGAAGGCACAGAGGAAGACCTTAACTCTTTGTTTTATGCTTTTCGTTACAGCTTGAATTTTTCACCATAGGCATACATTTTTAAAAAATGAATAATTAAAGTACACAAATATAAATCAATTAAATCGCTATTCGAGAGAGGAGCTAAGTATCAGGGGTGGAGGAGTGATTCCAGTAAGACACACAACATTTATTCCAGTACATAATAGTAACAGAGGCCTGAGGTCCACCATGGTCTCAGCAATAACTAGTTGAAACTGGTCCAGAAAGCCCAAAGCTCGATTCTCGCCCCAAGAAAATCAACAACCACCCCTACGGTGCCTTGCATCTCTAAACAGATGGATGGCATAGAGTGCCTTAGTGTTCAGACTTGTTCAGACGAGAAAGCACTTGAAGGTCACTATGCTTGTTTCTGAAGACCATTAAATGTTAAAATATTTCATTCGTTCCCATAAACTATGATCTCATAGAAAACTGTTCATTTAGGTGAAGTGTGTTGCTTTAAAATGTCAGTTTAATTACGTTTACACACTGCAAAACATACACTGAGAACACGATTGCAAATACAGATGAAAAACCAGCTGTCAAAGGATCATCGGCCAGTTCCGAGTTTTTCCATTACTACTCCTTTGTTACTTGTTTGTGTTCCTTTACCCGTTGGAAGCACACAAGTAGTAGAAAGCATAAAAACTTTAAGAAAAATTATGACTTCTCTGTAAGACTAAAATGAGTTCAATATAAAGTTTTTTTAAATGGTAAAATTGAAATAGAGACTGTGCATTAGTTAAGAGTACTGAGTGGAGGGTATAGAGCTCGGTGGCAGAGCACCTGCTTAGCACACATGAGGTTCTGGGTTCAATCTCCAGCACCTCCATTAAAATCAATAAATAAACCTAATTACTTTCCCCCTCAAAAAAAAAATTTAAAAACACCAAAGAGACTATATGAATGTTTATATATTCATAGAACATTTCTGGAAGGATTTAGAAGAAACTAGAAACATTAATTTCCTCTGGGAAGGATATTTGAGTGGCTGGAGAAAGGGGTGGAGATAATTTGGGTTTGTTTTTTTTTTTAACTCTATATAACTTTTTTGAAACTTTTGCATTTGAATCCCACAAATACATTGTCTATCCAAGACTAAATAGATGGAAGTAAAGCCAAAGAAAATAAATGTTGAGGATGGAAAAAGGCCTTGGGCTTGGAGGACAGTAGCCATGGAGGGTTTCAACAGTTATGGAAATAGAACCTTACAGGGGGCACAGTGAGCAGAGAACAGGAGGAGAGGCAATGCGAGAGGAAACAGATGCTCTTCTGTCAAGATGCCTGGGAGAGCAGGCAGGAGAGGCTTCCTCGGTGCCCTGATCCCACCTTCACAGGTGGATCTGAGCCAGACAAAGCCCTTTTGTGGACTGGCAGCTGTGGTTGCCTAGAACCCCAAACTATGCCCATCTAGGAACAAACTTGGCCAAATTTCTCTCCTTTCAGCATCTGACCTAGGAAATACTAAAGGATGGAGTAGGAGCCTAAAAGGGAAGCCAAAGAAATGCCCAGAATGGCAGAGGGGTCGTGTTGGGCCACAGGTGAGCCAAAGCCAGATATGAGCTAAAGAAAAGACGCATAGAGCAGCAGGGGATTGTGAGGAACCACCCCTGAAGGATGAAAGCATCCAAAGCAGAGGAAGCCGTGAGTCACAATAACAGTGATCACACCAGGCTAGGGTCGCTGAGATCCATGAACTTCAGCTCTTCAGACCTGCCCCCGACAGGAGGGTGGCCGCAGTATAAGCATCACCTGAGCGCCTGTTTGCCATGCAAATTCTTGGACTCTGCCCCAGTCCCACAGAATCGCAATCTGTGTTTTCACAAGCCTTCCAGATGATTCCGATGCACCTTACGCCTTAGAACCTGAGGGCTCCTCTGTGTGGATGATTCCGGCCTGTGTGTGTCTTTACAACAAACCCCACTGCTAAAGCTAGCATAAGCTCTCCAGCAGATCTTGTTTCCCACACCAAAACTGCTTAATACAACCTTACCCCACTGGGCAAGCTACCTCCTACTTTTACTTGGAACCTCAGCTCAAGGGCCACCTCCTCCAAGAAGGTTTCCTTGCAGATGTTTCCCAGCCTGTTAGGTGTTGCTCCGCTATGCAGCCACCCCCGAAACCTCCAGCATAACACTTATCACCATGTCCTATAATCAAAGATCTATTTGTTCATCTCCCACTAGAGTGGGACTATGTCTTCACCAGCACAGGATTAATATCAGGTATTAATAGCTATTATTATTAAGCACTCAAACAAATAAACGTATATATACAGAGAGAGAATGACTATTATTTTCCCTGGATCATAGCAGCTAACTCCTCTCTTGTGAAGTTTCCCAGGAGGGCATGCCTGCTCAGCCAAGTGGTAATTGTTACTAATGAGCTGTGACAACCCAAGCTGAATTAAAACCCTTTTTTCCTTTGCAGGGAATTCCAAGTAGTTGGCAGATAATCACTGGACAGAAGCAACAGAAGATGGCCAGGAGGCATGGCTGGCTGACTGGGTCTGTGCTTGAGGTACATATAAAAGGTCTGTTTCAGGGATCCTGCCTAACAGGGATCATTGCAACACAAACAAAAATTCTCCAAAGATGATATAACAATAAAATAATAAAGAGACAGGAAGAAGGAAGAAAACAAGAAAATACACAGTATATATACATAACATATATGAGTGAGCTAACACTGTGAGTGGATAAGTAAGGATAAGTATGCATAGTTTGCCCAGCTGTTACTACCCTCATTTCTTTAACTGGTCACACGACTAGAGTTGCTATTTATGGCTTGCTTCTTCCACAGCCCCATTCTATGTTCCACCTGCCCTCAGCCCTTATCTCAGCTACCCGAAGTTTTTACTTGGTGAGCTGACCCCAAGTCTTTATTCCGAAAAAATCAGAATCCTCCGTAGGCTTGCCTTTTTAGTGGCTATATTCTCACATTAACTTCTATTTTTGGACATGGAAGTACTAAGACACCCCAGAGAATGCCTAGAGTCCCAGACATAGTCCTCTTTGCCCCAGCTGTGTGGCAGCAACCAAATTTCCCCCAGGTTATGGGATCAGTCACTTCAGCGGTAGCTTATAACCAGGCCGCACTCTGGTCTTCCAATTCAGTGGAACCATTATGGGGTCTCCCGGGGAAAACGTTCCTCTGCGTGGGAACCAAGACCTCCACACCAAAAGATCCAAAGGTACAAGAACAGCGGGCAAACATTCTGTGAAAGGGTTAAGTGTAATAAGTAGTGGAGCCACTCCCAGTCTACCTCTTAATTCCTAGACCCTACGTCCTGTCTATGGGAAAAGCAGTACCATGTTTTGGCCACTGATTCAAAGCGTGTTCCACACCCTGTAAGCCAAGACCTCAGCACTTCAGGTTGTTAATCCCAGTTAGTACTGTATCTGCCTTCTGTTCCACCGCTCAGGACAAAAGGGGCCACATGGTAAGAACAGTGATTTCCATGGGCTTGAGCCCATTGTTGGTTGCTGAAATGAGTTCCCCGGCCAACAGCAAGGTGGTATGGGATACGTTACACATCTAAAGCATTCTATAAATTCATAGATGGCAATGGTGCTGCATGTCAAGACTGGAGAAGGCAAATCCAAATTCCATTCAGAATGCTATCTATTCCAGTGGAACAAAACATTATTCCCTTCCTAATGAAAAGAGCCCAATGTAATCAATCTGCCACCATGTCACTGGCTGACTCCACCTCCACCCCAGAGAAAAAATGCTCCACTGGGGACTTAGTTGGTCCCTGTTGTTAGTAGGTTTGACTCTCAGTAAAAACAGTATCCATATTAGTTTTGGTGAAGGGAAGACCTTCTCAGAAGTCTGAGCACCAAATTAGCAAAGCCTGCCCTCCAGTCATGAGGTCCCAGAAGGAGCTGGGAAGTTCCCCCTTGTCAGAAGTCTCCATGGGCCCCTCCACTGATACTCTAATCCTTATGCCCCCCACCTCGTCTGCTTGGCTCTCACTTCCACCTGCTTTCTGCGCTTACAATCTCTGTATTACTCCCATGTTCCATCTTTGCTTTCTCAGCCAATGGCCAGTGAACCATGGGAGAAAGGAAGAAGGCAGGATGTTGGTCCCCCTGCCTCTCTGTCTCTGGTGCTTCTCCAGTGGAGGCGATGCCTCCACCACGGCTCTAACTGCTGTCCATCAGACCCGCTGTGGTTCCAGGCTCCCTTGGGAGACGCTGGCCCCTGGCTCTGACAACACTACCTCCTTCCTTTGATCTTGGGGTGGTCAGAGGCGCTTCCTTCTGTTACCAGTCTCCTGACACCTCATCAGCCCCGTCTGGCACCTCAGCTCCTCCATCATCTCTGTAACCAATACCCAGATTAAATTCCTTCTGCTTCACATACTTCAGTGGTTTCTCTTAAACTGGTTAGCCCCTGACTGATAAAGACATATTGGATTGGTTTTTGAAGGCACTTTCACACCCCCAACGTTGCTTGCCTGGAAGAGCCTTATTTCATATCTCAACGTTCAGCTTGAAAATTCTTCCCTTTCTAAAGACTTTCTTGTCTCCCTCCTCCCCCTCATCTCATCTCACCCTTGCCCTGAATTCATCACTCTGCCTCTGGACAATCTCAGCACTTGGATTCTACCATTTGTTCCAGATTATTGTTCCTGTTCCTTTGACTAGGATGGGAGTTTTTTGATGGCAGAAACTAAATTTTATGCACCTATTTATATGTTTGAAACATGATAGGCATGGAATAAATGTTTACAGAATGAATGATGGAGTAATAGTGCCTTCCTCTACTTAAAACAAGAACAAGAGGCTGGAGGGAGGGGTTAGGGAGGAGTTAAGAGTTTCCTTGGGAGAAGATGACAAAGTTCAGGAGAAGGATGGTGGTGATGATGGTTGCACAACAATGTGAATGCACTTAACGCCACTAAACCGCACACTTAAAAATGGTTAAAATGGTAAATTTTATGCCATGTATATTTTACCACAATTTTAAAAACTAAACTAACAACTAAAATGCCCTGTATTCTCAACTATAAAATGATGTTCTGCACCCTACTTCTGAAATCAACCTCCAAGATCAGTACCTGAGGAATATTCCCACAAGGGAGGAAGCAAATCCATGGAATTTCACTGCAGCCTCACTTATAATAGCTAAAGCAAGGCAGGGAGGATGGACAACTCAAATGTCCAGTTAGGAAAATGGATAAGTAAATTGTACCATTTCATATGATGAAGTACTATATGATAATGAAAATGACTCAATGAGAACTTCATTGATCAACACAGATCAATCTCAGAACCATAGAAAAAAAACAAAGGCTGCAAATTTTATCTACAGTCTGATTTAGTTAATCTGAAAAAGAAACAAAACAATATAGCACATTGTTTATGGCCACATTCATGTACGCAGTATAAGTATGAAAAGATGCAATTTCATGTGAGTGATTAACTGGAAGAAAGGGAGTCAGAAGGGATGAGAGTATCAGGCTTTGATACTATATTTCCTACAAAAGGAGAGAATGCTAAAGTAAATAAGGCAAAACATCACACATTTGTTCAATCAAGTGAATGGACTATGTGGAGGTCAATTCTATTTTTCTGTGCTTTCCTGTATTCTTGAAATATCTCATAATTTTAAAACCTAAAAATTAAATTAAATTGATAACATAAAGTCAGATTCGTTGGTGACACACACTATGATTAACCAAATACTCAATACACAACCATTTGCAAACCCAGACATGTACCCCTTTACTGAAGCATGAGGCAGTGCCAGGAGGTTTGAGTTTGAGGAAACAATTGCAATAGGTGCACATGCACACATGGATGCACACACACACACACACACACAAAACAACTGGCTGTGGAGTACTAAATGAAAAACCCAGAGTGTCCACAGTGGGACGGAAATAGAACAGAAATAGAATGTCCTCTATTTTGTATTAAGAAAAGAACCAATTAGGTCACTGCTTGAAAGTAGAAGGTTCCGCTAATGACAGCCAATGCAAGTTAAGCCGGTTACCCAGAGGCTGATGACAATGCAGACAGAGGACTATGAACTTATCTACAAAACAGAAACAGACTCGCAGACATAGTAAACAATCTTATGGTTATGGGGGAAAGGGGGTGGAAAGGGATAAATTTGGGAGTTTGAGATTTATAAATGTTAGCCACTATATATATAAATAGATTTTTAAAAAAGTTTATTCTGTATAGCACAAGAAACCATTTTCAATACCTTGTAATAACCTTTAATGAAGAATATGAAAACAAATATATGTATGTATATACATGACTGTAACATTGTGCTGTACACCAGAAGTTGACACATTGTAACTGATTGTACTTCAAATTAAAAAATATATATTTCCTTGCTCAAACAAAACAAAACAAAACAAAACAATGCAGGCAGAGGAGCAGGGAAGAATGCTGATTTCTTGTCGGCTGGCCTAATGGGGCCTCCAGGGGGAGCCAGGCTGTCTCAAGGAGGGCAAGCCAGGAAGCGAGGGAGCCAGTGGCCACCTGCCCAAGATCCTAGCGAATCTAGTGAACTGAATCCTTAAAAATCTTCTAGACTAACTGCTCACTTACTGCAGAAATCTCTTCTACAGCACCCTGTCCAACCTCTGCTTAAACACTTCTGGAGTCGAGGCACCATGGTTTTTGAGGCAGCCAATTCCATCACCGGATCATTTTGATTGTTGGAAGATTCTTTTTTGTTTAGTTTTTTTGTGTTTTTTTTTAATTGAAGTATAGTTGATTTACATTGTGTTAATTTCTGGTATACAGCACAGTGGTTCCTGTATACATATATATATTCCTTTTCATATTCTTTTTCATTATAGGCCATTACAAGGTATTGAATATAGTCCCCTGTGCTATGCAGTAGGACCTTGTGGCTTGTCTATTTTATACATAGTAGATTAAGGAAATTAAATATGATTTAAAGAAATGGAAAGATAGTCTATGCTCCTGGATTGGAAGAATTAATATTGTTAACATGGCCACACTACCCAAAGCAATCTATAGATTTAATGTGATCCCTATCAAATTACCAAGGACATTTTTCACAGAACTAGAACAAATAATCCCAAAATTTATATGAAATCACAAAAGACCCAGAACTGCCAAAGCAATACTGACAAAAAAGAATGAAGCTGGAGGAATAATCCTCAGACTTCCGACAGTACTACAAAAACTACAGTAATCAAAACAGCCTGGTATTGGTACAAAAACAGATATATGGATCAGAATAGGGAGCCCAGAAATAAACCCACACACCTACAGTCAATTAATCATCGACAAAGGAGGCAAGAATATACAATGGAGAAAAGACAGTCTCTTTGACAAGTGGTGTTGGGAAAACTGGACAGCTGCATGTAAATTAGAACAGTCTCTCACATCATACACAAAAATGAACTCAAAATGGCTTAAAGATTGTTGGAATATTCTTGTATTTTTAAAGAGGAATCATCAGAACTGAAGCAGGAGGCATAATAGTCCAATCACAGTGTGTAAAATGTATGTGGGTGAGATCATACATCAAAATATAAAATATTAACACTCTGATTAAATACTCTGAATGCTGGGATTCTTAGTGATTTTTATTTTATTTATTAGTCTTTACTTTCAAAAATGAACAAGTTTTACTTTGGTAAAGTGGGAAGAGACAATATTGCATATATTTTAAGTTTGGTGGGGACATACTGTTCTTACTCACAGAAGTGAAATAGGCCCTTTCCCGTCTTGCACGTATCGGTCCCCATTCTGGGATCTACTCTCAGATGGGCAAATGGGTCCAGGCTGGGCCAGCTGGAGAGAGGCCAGATCAAAACTTGTAGCGTGGCTGGTTCACACTGGGCCCTTGCCATTCAGCCTGAAGAGAATGAAGCCTTCCAGTAACTACAGTAAATGTAAGCACATCCACTCTTCAGATCGGTGAGTTGGGAAAACCAATTTCCTCTCTGGAAAGGAGGCTGTACTCAGCCCTCACAGTCTAGCCAGCATCTTCCAGAAATGCAATGATTTTAAAGCTAGCCCAGCTAAAGACAGGTTAGTGGAGAAATGTTCTGGTCTGAGCACTCCTGGAAAAGACAGTAATGCCTGGCCTTTGTATAGTACCTTGAGAGAAAAAGTGTCTCAGGCATCAGCTTAGTTGACTCTTAACTCTGAATACCCTCTTCCTCTACCACTCCAGCCAAAACACATTGTATCCACAATTCTGTGTGTCTATGCGTATGTCCACTTTCCTGGGAAGAAGAGCTCAAGCTTTCATCAAATTCTCCAAGGAATTCGTTGACCTCACGTGTAGGACCACTGGGATGAAGGATGCAGCCCAGAGCTGGTTTTTCAGAGGGCTGACTTTGGGTCCTCGTGTTATAAGGGTTGGGCTGCATGATTTCTGCAATCTCTTCCAGCTCCTGCTGCACACTGTCCAGCCCTTTGTGGGCCAGGACATTTCCAGGGCTGGAGGTAGCCTGACCTTCACTGTCTATTGGGGCCTACCACGGGACTGCTTGGGAGCCATAAGGATGTCTGCCTGCCTGGTGATAGGATTTGCAGCCAACAAAACCCTCCGCCAGGCAGGAGGATTGTGCAGCCTGTCTGGCTACAATTTATTCTCCTCGGTCACTTTGACTGCAGCCAAGTGTAAGAAGAAATTTGAATCTGAATGCTGCTGCCTCTGAAATAAGCTTAGAAAATATACAGGCTCTCTTCAACAAAGAGCAAGCCTAGCTGAATCTGAAGCACCCCGTTTGGGGTGGGATAAAGGCACGCAGGCAGACACCGTCCAACTGAGTCGAGTCCCAGGAAACCAGAGGGAGATTAACTTCTTCCTGGAGGAGAGAGCTTGAGCCTGCAGGAGATGCAGCAGCTTTACATACAAAGCTTCATGAAGGCAGGGTGTGACCTGGAGAGATGGGGATATGTCAGAAAAACTTGACTGAGCTCACCTGAAAGATGCATTGGGGAAATCATGAGGGGTTTGTAAGGAAAAGGCTACTTCAAGGACAGATTTGCAAGGATGTTTGTTGTAATGTGGTGGCAATAGCAACAGATTGGAGACATCCTGCATGAGCATCACTAGGAGACCAGGTAAATGCACTAGGGAATATTATCTGGCCGTTAAAAAGAATGCAGTGGGTCAATGCAAGCTGATGTAGGAAAAATTCCAATTTTTCTTGTTAAGTGAAGAAAAAAACAAGGTGGAGATGTGAAGTGTGTACAGTATGTAACTCTATGGGAATATGCTTCTATATTCATATAATATCTCTGAAAGGATTCCCAAGAAACAGCTTAGAAAGGGGAAGTAGGCTCATTTTTCCCTAGCTACGTTTCTAGGCCTTTCAGATTGTTTTCCATCTGCCTGTATTCCTGTTTGAAAATATAAATAAATACATAAAGTTTTGAAATAAAAAAAAAAAGAAGCAACAGCCACTTCCCTCCACAATCAGCTCTTGCCATGAAACCAAATTCCCTTCCCAGGTGTATGGGTTAATTTTATGTGTCAACTGATTGGGCCAAGGTACCCAAAGAACTGGTCAAATATTATTCTAGCTGTTTCTGTGAAGATTTTTTTTTTTTAGCTGAGATTAACATTTAAATCAATAAACTTTTAGGAAAGCAGATGACCCTCCACAATGTGGGTGGGCCTCATCCGATCAGGTGAAGTCACTTAGAAGAAAAAAGACTGCGATCCCTGAAGGAAGAGTCAGTTCTGCCAGGAGACTGCTTTCAGACTGCAACTTTTCCCTGGATCACCAGCCTGCCAGCCTACCTTGCAGATTTTGGACTTGCCAGCCTCCACAATCACATGAGCCAATTCCTTGAAGTAAATCTCTCCTATATATATCCATGGATGCGGAACCTGTGCATATGAAAGGCAGAGTATATGTGCATATATATATATTACACAATATTATATATTACATTATACATATGTCTGTGTGTATATATATACACACACACACACATATAGTCTGCCTTTCATATGCACAGGTTCTGCATCCATGGATTCAACCAACCACAGATCAAAATTATTTGTTTAAAAAAAAAAACCCAGAGAGTTCCAAAAAATAAAACTGGAATTTGCCATGTGCCAGCAACTACTTACACATTTACACTGAATTTACCACTATTTACATAGATTTCCTTTCCATTAGGTATTATAAGTAATCTAGAGATGAAACGTATACAGGAGGATGTGTGTAGGTTATATGCAAAATACCATGTTGTTTTTATAAGGGACTTGAGCATCCTCCGATTTTGGTATCCATGGGGTGGGGTTCCTAGAGCCAATCCCCTGTGAATACTGAAGGACCACTGTGTGGTAGGTTCTGTTCTTCTGGAGGACCCTGACTTGAGGGGATCTCTGAGCCCAGACCCCTGGAAAGGCAGAGGTGAGGGGAGCTTTGTTGCCTGCTGGGGAAAGGGCGGGTGTGAGAATCATTCAGGCTGGAGATGGCCACTGACATCACCCTGCGGAGCACAGCTGGGAGGAAGGCAGCCTAGCTCGTCCTCTGTCAGCATGTGGGGCAAGCCCTGCTGTGATCTTCCCACGGACACTTTGGTTACTCCCTGAGTGTTAACTGATTGGTTCCTTTGTGTCCTCTTGGCCCTTCCTCACGATCTGACTTTCTTTTCTTTTTCCTCTCCCACTCTCTAAGTCTTTTCTCTTCCATGTCTTCTTTGTGAGCAAGGTTACACCAACAAGGCAAAAATAAAGATGTTGCCAGGTTGCTGTTCCCTCCCTGCTGTGACCCTATTCGCCTCAGTTCAGTTTCTGGCCGTGGCTCCGAGACCCGCAAATTCTGCTGAACAGAAAAGACAGTCAATCAGCCAGTTACTTTGTCTCAAAGAACCAAGCGATAAGTTTGACCATTTTCCCCCAGCTTTTGTTGTTTGACCATATACGACCAGGCAATTCAAATCAAGATGATTGAAAATGACATGTATAGATATTCCCTTTTTTTCTCCCTTTCCAACTCATGACACACTGCATTATTCATTAAGACTGTGTTATTCAGTCTTCATTCCACCATGAAAGGGGCATAAAATGATCTCAAACCTAAGGTTCTTGCATTGGGTGGTCCCTTGAAAATAAATCTCCTTCTGTGGATCACAGCTTCAATTAAGCAGTCAATCTACAGAGACTAAACCAGTTATGACTGGGCATCACATTAGGTATTGAAAGGACCCGAAGGAGAAGAAAAAGAGCTTATGTACAAGAGGAGTAGGTAAAGCACACACATAAACAGATCACAAATTAGCTAAGCAGTACAGGGCTAAATAAGTGACAAATGAGATCAGTCACTGTGGGCTGGAGTCGCTCTGAAGGCTCCGGCTGGGGCATCAATGGACAGAAGTCCAGAAAGAATTCTGCTCTCACTTTCTTTTTTTGAAATAAAATTACTCTTCCTTTTTTTTTGTGGGTGGGGGCAGGGGGTAATTAGGCTTATTTATTTACTTATTTTATTTATTTATTTGTTTTAATGGTGGTACTGGGGATTGAATCCAGGACCTCATGCATGGTAAGCATGCACTTTACCTTCATTACTGAGCTATACCTTCACCCTTGACCCCCAACTTTCTTTATGCCATTTAATCCCTACAGCTACCCAGCAGGTTAGGTGGTTCCCACTGTCCAGGTGGGTTCAGTTTAAGTCAATAAGTATTTCCTGCCACACATGAGGAATGAATGTCCAAAGAGGTCAAGAGCTCTGAATGACGTTACCCAGCACAGCCACGCCAGACTCCCCAGCACCCTCAGTGGTGCTCTGGTGACTAAATGAGAGAAACAGACAAGCCTTTCCAGGTGAGCGAGGACACAAAGGCCCAGAGACACAAGGAGGGCGTGAACAAGCCAGGCTGGCTGGTACAGTGGGAGTAAAGCCGAGCAAGTGGGGCTCCACTCCCAATCTCCATGGGACACACACACTCCCTGTTTTCCTCAAATTACACTTCTGCCTGAGAGAATATGTACAACAAACAAAGAATTAATTATGCATCCGTTGAACCAGGATTCGAAAGGATAGCTTTGACCTATAGGCTCTTGCCCCCCACAGGAACCCAGCTCCAAATCCTTTCAGCAGGACTAACATGATGATAGAAAAGCTTGCACTTGGGTCTATCTGCCTTTATGTCAGAAACTCATAGGGGAAGTAATAGCAATTCTATTCAGCAAGACAAATAAATAAATGAAAAGAGTTTTATTATCTATGCAAAATTATGCATATTGTCCCAGAACTGATAAACTTTGGCACAATTTCACAAAAGAATTATCACCCAAACAAGGAATTTGCACAAGAGGCAGTAGAGAGTAGGGTGAGGTGTTTACTTCAGCTCATTGGTCCAGAACTTCCAGACAGACAAAACTCTGCCCTCGAGTGACCAGTTCAGGTACACTCAAACTGGGAGCTATTGCAACCCCAGCTGATGTGAGCAGGAAAGAACTGAGTGTGACCTGCCAAGAGATACGGCCTGTGGCTCCCACTTTCTCTTCCTGGTTGGTCAATCTTCTTATCAGCATAGTCAGGATAATAAAACCCAGAGAAAAGTTTCTTTGAAACCCGCAGAGGGCACTTACACGTGGGAACAACCCCTGCCATCATCTTGACCTTAACTCCCAGGCAGACTGTCAGCAGGAGAAGGGAGAGAAGTCCAGGGGCCTCCTCAAGGTGGCTTCAGACCTGGACAGGTTCACAAGCAGGGCAAAATTTAACTTCCCCCAGGATATTTCCTCCACCTGGCTGCTGGGTTCTGCAGTGTCCACCTTTTTTTTTTTTTTTTAACACAAATAACTCTAAATTTATTTTAATTTCCACTGAATTATCTTTACTTTCCATGTATCATTTTTACATATGTGCTTTCTCTTTTTTAAATTGACTTGGCTAGCTAATAGTTTATTTTATTGATTTTGTTTTCTACTGGCATTTCTTTTTTTCTATTGAAGTATAGTCAGTTTACAATGCTGTTAGTCTCTGGTATGCAGTATAGTGATTCAGTTATACACATATACATATATTCTTTGTCATATTCTTTTTTTTAATTGAAGTATAGTCAGTTTACAAGGTTGTGTCAATTTCTGGTGTTCAGCATAATGTTTCAGTCATACATATACATACATATATTCACTTGCATATTCTTTTTCATTATAAATTATTATAAGATACTGAATATAGTTCCCTGTGCTATGCAGTAGGACCTTGTTGGTTATCTATTTTATATGTAGTAGTCTGTGCCTGCTAATCTCAAACTTCTAGTTTATCTCTCCACCTCTTTTTCTCCCCAGTAACCATAAGTTTCTTTTCTATGTCTGTGAATCTGTTTCTGTTTTGTAAATAAGTTTGTGTCATTTTTTTTAGATTTCACATATAAGTGATACCATATTGTATTTCTCTTTCTGGTTTACTTCCCTTAGTATGATAATCTCTAGGTCCATCCACTGCAGTGTCCACCTTTGATATCCTCTAAGAAATACAGACTCTCTACTTCTGAGATCTTAAACCCCATCCAGCAGCTCCCCGTCCCGTGATAGGACCCCATTCAGCGTCCTAGACAGGGTTCATCCTGCCATGGTTGCTGGTTGAGCCCAGGTGATAAAGGGAAGAGGCCACTTCAGGACGTTCATTCTATTCAGGTCACTGTAAATGCTAGAAGTCCTTTATTTGAGGTTTTACCTCTATTCCTGACAATTCCCAGTTATTGATTTTAGTTCTGTCCATGCCCTCATCCATGTGGTGACCCAGGTTCCAGAAGACTGTCAGCAGGACTCCCACCCCTGAGTCTGCTCTGATCCAGGCCAAAACCCCCCAGTTTACCTTAGTGGGACACAATGAGCTTCAGATCTGACAGGCCATGTCTGGAGTCCCTACTTTCCACCTAAGTGCCCTTGGACAAGTTACTTACTATTCCAATCTTCCTTTTCTTCACCTGTAGAGTGAGACTAGAAATGCCCACTTCAGAGATGGTGATGCAGACTTGAAGATGGCCCTATGATACCCACCCCTGGTCTCAGGACCTTGGGTAATCTCCTCCTCTGAGTATGGGCAAGACTTGTGACAAGCTTCCAACCCACAGAATACATCAAAGGTGACAGGACATCACTGCCATGATTATGTTACATAAGATTCTAATATCCATCTTGCTACCAGACCCTATCCTTCTTGGCTTTGATGAAGTCAGCAACCATGTTGGTGAGGCCCACATGGCAAGGGCCTGAGGGCAGCCTCTGGGCAACAACTGAGTAGGAACTGATCATGGCCTCTCAGCCAGAGCGGAGATGAGGCCCTCAGTCTGACAGCCAGCAAAGACTTGAATCTTGCCAACAACTGTGCAAACTTGGAAGCAGATTCTTTCCCAGTCAAGCCTTCGGATGAGAGCCCAACTCTCTTGATTGCAATCTTGCAGAGAATCCAACCTTGCCTGGACTCCTGACACACAGAAACTCTAAGATAACACACGTGTGTTGTTTTAAGCCACCAGGTTTGTGGTGGTATTATCACACAGCATGAGAAAACTAATATCCTGAGACAATATAAGCAAAATTCTCAGGCAATGCTTGGCAAATGATGAGTCGGTGTCCAATCACTGGTAGATTTCTTTTCTCATTTTATGGCTCCTCATATGACATTTCACCAGCACCAACACCTCCGTCCATTGGTCTGCCCTCCTCAGAGCTTTTCTGGTTTGTCACTAATCTTCAAAACCTATTTGTGACCGAGAATCCTTCATGTTAAGGAATTGCCTTTCCAGATCACTATCAAAACGCACCTGTGTCACTTAGCTGGGATGGGCCCTTCAGGAAAACAGTATTATCTTCACATGCGTGAGCCGCCACCCTGGAAAACAAACACAGGGCTCTGGGGGAAGGTGCACAGGTTTGTTTTTGAGGGGTGAAGGGGGTTTGGAGGAGGGAGCAGTACCTGAGAAGGCCAGATCTGGAAATGGCCCTGACTTGGAGGGCTTTAGAGAGGAATGGCAGCTAAACAGGTGGCAGGAAGCAGAGGACTAAAGAAAGGGGGGACCAAATTACCCCAGGGGACCTGTTTGAGGAAGCAGCATCAGGACCTTAACATCCCAAGCTCCAGCACCTGGAGGCTCGGCAGTGGTGACTGTGATCCTCATCTCTAGGAATCACAGCTCCCGCTCTGTGCTCGGCCCAGTGAGACCACAGCTGTATTACTACATGTATCCCAGTGTGTTTCACTTAATTAGGTCTGAGCCACAGAGCCTCAGTGGCAGGGACCACATCTTTTTCTATCTTTGTATCTTCCTCGTCTAGCACATAACTCACAGGTCATAAGTGCTCATTCAATTTCAGTGAACTGAACTAACTGGTGAAGAAATCTCAGTGACTAGTCTTTGGAGAACTTTGCTGGGAAAAGGGGGCAAAAAGGGACAGAAACAAAGAGTTGAGAGAAGATAAGGAAGAGTGGGAGGTGTCTGAAGGCAGAGCCAGAGCCCCAGGAATGCTGAGAGCTGGAGCCCTTGGAAGGAGCCGGGTAGGGGGAGGTGGAGGAGCTCTGCAGCGAGGAGGCAGGCTTAGCGTCTCCTGGAGGACACATGGAGTCAGAAACAGAGCCTTCCTCCAGGAATGAGAGAGTGAGCATCTGGGGACTTGGGAAAGACCAGGAGAGCTGACTAGGTGCGACGACAAGGGCTCCCACGGTTTCCAGGACAGGAGCACCACCTGGGTACAGTCATTGGTATTTGTCAGAACCATGTCTCAATCTTTTTTATTCCAATAAAGTGTGACCACTAGAGAAATCACCCCTGAAGATAAGTGGGAATGAAAGGGCATCAGGCAGCCAGGGACCAACAGTGGAGAATCCTTTCCCCTAAAGACATAAATAAAAACCTTTCCATTTTTGCACTTGATTGTGTTTGCATTAAGAAACTCGAGAAGACTCAAGAAGCAATAAAAATGATGGCTACCCGTGGGTTGAGGAATGGGAGGATGAGAGAGATGGGGAAAGGGATACAAGTCAGACTTTTTACTGGCTGCCTTTTTATATAGTTTTGATTTTTGAACCAGATGAATGTATTCCCTGGTGGTTTTTTTTTCTCATTTAAATGATAAATTTAAAGACAAAACTTAAAATTTTTGTCTAGAGAATTTCAAATGGACAAAAAGAAAAGAAGTCCCTTCAGAAACAAAGAGCGGGGAGCAAAAGTTGCACCCTTTATCTAGTTGCCTTACAGAGTCAGGAAGGTCCCAAGGCACAAGATGTTAGGCCAATATATATATATATACTTAATTAGAGCAGTTGGGTAAGTTAGGGATCACTTGCACAGGAGACAGAAGAATGCCCCTTCATCTGCATAATGACAGGGTTGTGCTAGAAGACTTCATCAGGCCCTTCCAGCTCTCATGCTCCCTGGCCTTTGAATGACGCTCTTACTTGGTTTGGTGTCACAGGTAGGGTACTGCTTCCACCCTACTAACCCTTTGCGGGGCTGCGGCTGCATCATTCCTGAGGCTGCATGAGTCTCCCCTCTTCCCCGTTATGCCCCATTCATATTCTCACCTTTCAAAACCTCAAAAAGTCAGCCCAGTTTGGAGGAAACACATAGTTCATTACACTCAAAGTCATATTTTCAAGTCAATGCAAACAGAACTTTTTCTAGGCACGCCCTTTACCCACAGAAATGTTACGGGAAAAAGCTTTACCCAACGCTGAACTGGTGCCATCTAGTGGCCCTTGGTGTTACTGCTTAACAGTAACGTGTCCTTTAAGAGAAGTTTTGGTGAACAATATTAGGGTTTCTTTCCAAGCTAGCCCTTGGCAAAATTGTGACATCCAAAGTAAATTTCCCCATAGTTCCAGCTTCCCCTTTCTGGAATTCTGCCCCATGACAGCCGGGTGTAATGACAAGAAAGAGTAAATGTTGGAGTTAGGATGACCTAGCTCTATGTCAAATGCATGCAGTGCTGCCTGTTAGCCGCAAGATCAGGGCAAGTTACTGAACTCTCCTGAGCCTCGGGTCCACCCTCCACGAAGTGTTGGGGGGTACAATCTTCCTTTCAAAGTCGTTGTGTAACAAAGTGTACGTAGCGCTCAACATACAGTAGATATACCCTAAATATAAGTTCCATTCTCAAATACATCATTGTTTTAAGTCAGAGTGAAAAGATAAATATTGAGCTCCAGTCTCTAAAAGTATTCAAATAAAGGGCGGATAATTTTCTGCTTGGATGCCAGCAGTAAATAATTCCATGCAGAGAGTTCATCAGAAGAGGCTTTAAGGAACTCAAGAGATATGGGCAAATATAACAGAACTAACAAGACACTGAGGCACCTAGAGAGCAGCAACCACAGAAAGATGCTTCCGTGCCTGCGACTGACTGAATTAGGAGGTACTGAAAGGAAGCCCAGAGAGATCTGAGCTTGGGAGGACAGGCAATCTGGCAGGGGCTGTAGTCTTGAAGAGATGCAGCCACTCAGAACCCAGTGCCAAGGCAGCAAGGGAGCTAGGAAGAAACAGCCCAGCCTTTCTCCTTGACCTTCCAGCTCCTACTCATGCTCACCATGGGCCACACCCAAAGGGAGGTCTGGGTGACAGTGGGTAGTCTCAGCCTTACAAAGCACAGACATCAGAAAATGGATCTGGAAGAGTGTAGCCAGTGCAAGATGTCATAGAGGAAATCCCTGCTTTGGGAAAAGAATCAGATTAAGAGATGTCCAAGAATAAATTTTAAGGAGAAGGAGGGAGAAAGTAGGAATGAGCCAGTATTACTGAATATTTACATTGTGCTGTTCACTGCATCTTTTAACTTTCTCTTATAACATTCCTAGCAACTCAGTACAATTGGTTTATCTTTTTTTTTTTTTTCCCCAAACAAATGAAGGAGCAAAGCTCAGCAAAACCAAGTAACTTGCATTGAGACCCAACTGGGGAAGTAGTGGAATTCCATCCCAGTTACCAGATGTCAGTATCCCGCTACACAACCCTGGCCCCCAGTGCTAGCTCTGGGAGGTTGGGGAAAGACAGACCAGGAGGCAGGAAGGAGATGGCAGCAGTGCACCACTGAGAGGCAAAGAAAAGGACTCTACCTCTGGTGTAAGGAATTACATTTTTCTTATTGTCATGTAAAGAATTCCCCTTTCCTGGTAAAGAAGGCCAATTTCTAAGGGAGACTCAAACAGCACTGTATGGGAAGCTCAGACTGAGGAGAGCCAAGGAAATCACTGCTAAAGGATTAAGACTTCCCTCCCCTGGCTCTCCTGGAGACCCAGGAGCCAACTGTCTCAAGAGTATTATAGGAATGGACAGAGGAGGTGGATGATAAAAGCAGAAGATTGAATATTCAGTCATCAGAAAATCCCCAAAGATATTCTTTTCCAAGGACGTGGTCAGACTAATTCATATTGGCCAACTGATTGAACAAGCCAGGCAGACAAACCTTTTCCTAAGAGATTTATATCCTCAATGGAAAACAGTTGTTTGGACAAATTGTCAAACTCTTGCAGGGACCACTTGACATCTGGGTTTGTCAGGTCAGCAAAGAGAATGGCTTTAACTTTGAAAGGCTAAGGTTTTGTTGTTCCCTGCTGCTCCCTGGAGATCTATAGAGCAAATGAACCCCCGTGGTCGCCATCAAAGAGAATCCAAAAGAAGAAGGTCCCAGGGGAGCCCAAAGGCATTTGCTGTTCTATTCCTACCTTCTTTGCCCTTGCCAAACTTGTATTACCTCCTCTGCTACAGCTTTTCTGATATTTTCCAGAATTTTCCAGAATTTAATCTGAGGTTTCTGGCTTCACCGATCCACCAGTGCCTCGGAGCCAGAATAATCCTCCTCACGTTGCTTTTATTACCTTCATCTTGATGAATGCAGGCAGCCATGGGCTGAGGAAGTGGGACTGTGGACCAGATAAAAGCTGGAGGGAAGCCCCATAGCCAATCAAGAGACGGAGGGCCCCAAGGCAGGGTGGGGAAGTCAGGATAGCCATGGTGAGCCGAGGGAGGGAGGAAACGTGGAGGTCACCGGCAAACAGGGAGGCAGGAATGTGCAGAACTGGCAGACAGGATGCTGGGAAAGAATGCAGGCACTGACAGTAGACCTAGGTTCAAACCCTGGCTCTGTCCCTTCTGAACCTTGGTTCTCTTTTCTGTAAAATGAAACAATAATACCTACTGTGGGGGACACTGGGATGTGCTTCCCAGATCCCTCTTCAGGAACGAAGGACTTACTCTCCCTCCATTAAGAATGTTGTCATTCCCCAGCTGTCAGTCCTCTTTAAGGACTGGCTGAAGAACCCCGCTTCACCCAAGGTCACACCCGCTTCCCGAGCAGCCCACCTCCAGTGACTGATCAATGGGCTTATAAAGGCCCAGTCCCCTTACCCCCTCAACTTGGAACAACTCTAAGGAGCATCCAGCCCCAGGGTTCCCCTGGGTGGGGGCAGGGTACAGACTGAAGCCTTCAATGGGGACTGCGTCCCAGCCTGACTAGGCCTTCTCGTCAGTCCTGCTACCTGACCCACCTTTCCACAGCACTTGTTCACCTGTGTCTCAGACTTTGCTTCCGGGGAAGCCCAACCTGACTACCTCCTCCTCCTGTCATGAGACTCTATGAACTAGCAAATGTGGAGCATCCAGCCACAATGCCTGTGTAATAAGCGCCAGACCCTTCCCCTTCTCCGAGTTGAGCTCAGCTGACCCAGCATGTGGTCAGCGCAACCCTTAAAGGTTATTGTCAGATTTATTCAATCAGTATTGGCATGTGGTCCCTTCCATGCCACCAAACGTTCATTACACCATAGAAAGCAGTCACCAAAATTACTTAAGATCTGCACAACTCTTCTGGGTGTGAATCCTGTGTTGTTTTATGGCATCGCTTGCATTCTTTATAAAATCTTTGCTTCTTTATATAATTTGTCTGTATATGGCTAGTAGATTACCCCTTAGAATTTACTGTACATGGACCCTGAATGGCCCACCCTGTACAATTAATGGCTTCTTAGTTGAATGGATTAGTGATTCAGCGGCAAAGAAAGAAAGAAATTGCATGAAATCTGTTGTTTGAGCCAGTCTGTGGTACTTTGTCATGGCAGCCCTAGCAAACTAATGAACATACTGTTACTTAAAAATATTGAAAATTCATATAAATAAAGAATAATACTGAATAATATATATGCATAACAGAGAGAGAGAGACACACACAGCATATGTGTACAACTCCATGAATTTCCACAAGCTGGACAAACTTGCAGGCTAAGGAACTGTGAAACCAGCATCCTGATGAAGAAACAGAACATTATCAGCATCCGGAAGCCACCTCGTACCTCCTTCCAGTCATCCTGCTCCCCTCCGAGGGCAACCACCATCCTGACTTCTTATAGAAAAGATTAGTTTTTGTCTTTAGCATAAATGAAATCATATAAATATGGTCACAGTCTTTAATGTGTGACTGCTTTTACCCAAATCTATGTTTGTGAACCCATAAGTGATTTTAGTGATTACGGTGTTGTTCACCATTATGACTCAGAAGAGTATTTTCTGTATCCTAAAACAAGGTCTTCCACTAAGAGAGGGTGCCAACACTACTGCTGGAAAAGTATCCAAAAATATCGATAACTTTGCAACCGAATTTAGATGTGATGAAATGTTAGAAAAAGGTTTTTGAAAGAAAGAAATTCATGATCTGCCATGCTGTTAATTTAAGAAATCCTTCTCTGAAACACAGTTAATAATTTTTAGTTTAACAAATACTTAATAGCACTTTCTGGGTACCAGGCACCATTCTAAGTGCTCTGTAAGTATTAACTCACTTAATCCTCATAATACCCCTACTGTTGTCATTGTCTCCACTTTACAGATGAGAGAAGATAAGATAAGGAAACTGAGACACAGGTCACTTAAGTAATTTCTCCAGGTCAGAGCAAGTGAAAGGCAGTCCTAGAAGAGAAGAGAGGAGATGAGATTTGAAACTAGGAAGTCTGACTCCACTGTCTATGCTCTCAAGCATTACGCTATGAAATCTTAAGAGAGAATGCTGAAAAAAAATGTGTAGACTGTTATGACAGTTGCATATTTAGGTGTATTGGGAATACATTCCCTCTTATTTCATATTCATTGCTTTGGGAAATTAGTCTTGCATTATGAGATGCCTTAAGAAATTAATCTGTTGCAAAAAATTCTACCACCTTCTACTGCCAGATTCTCTTCATAGAGGCTCTACTTCCATTCCCGCCATTCATAGTAAATCCCTATCCAGATTTTACTACTATTCAATTGGGAGACCCGACAACCCCTCCAAGTGTCTGACTCTGGAACCCACATAAGCAGGTGGGTGTTTGCTGAGATCTCCAAAATCCCTCTTCTGGTTTACGAGAATGTGAACAGTAAGGACACCTGCCTCACAGGGTCTGCGAGAAAACCCTCACCCTCAGTGAGAAAACTTACATGAAATGCTTAAAACTGTGCCTGTTTGTTTGTTTGTTTTAATTCTAAAATTGGGGGAGCTTTATTGCATATAAAGTATACCTCAATAAAGCTGATTTCTAAAAATCTAAATCAGTATTTTTGGCAGTTATTAGGGAACCAGCTCATTTTTCTGAATGTCAATAAGTTTGAGCCTGCTGTTCCTATGTGAAATATATTTCAAATATTTGAAAGAGGGAAAGTACTTTTTTATACAAATCCAATTTAAAAATGCTAATGAAATGATAAAATTAGGTGGGGGGAAATCACTGCTTTTCAACATCTAATGAAATCATGCATCTAGGCAATGAATTTCAACAGCTGCTAAAGCCATTAGGTAAAAAGCCCTTCAGTGGTTTTCCATGACAATTAAAACAAATTCCAATTGCCAAGTCAGGGCCTAGATACCCTAACCAGCCCTAGTGATGTGGCCCCTGACTACCTCCAGGTTCTCTGAGAGGATTAGGGTATCCTGCTGTTCCTCAAATGGCCTTATTCTGCTCCAAACAGTGATATTCTTATGGTGTGGAGGTATAGCTCAGTGGTAGAGCACTTGCTTAGTATGCCCAAGGTCTTGGGTTCAATCTCCAATACCTCCATTAAAAAAAAATACGGTGTCCTCTGAGGTTGGCAGGGAAGTGCTCACCTTACTTTAGCAATTTCACACTGTATTCTAATTGGCTGTTCATCTCCTTGTTCCCTTTCTATCCCTACTCTCATTCTAAGACTGTGGATTCCTTGACATGTGAGACTTTCCCAGTACTTGTTATACTATAGCATCTAGCATCATGGTGGGCGTATAAGTGTTCAATGAATATTCACTGAATGGATGAATGAACAAATAAATTGATTGCTAAGGATTACTCCTATTTGTAGTTAACTATTGTTTTAGCAATTAAGATTTCTGCACAATAAATATAATAAAATTAAAATAAAGACTCTGTTAAAACAGCAGATCGAAGTAAATATATAAATATATATGTATAAATATAATACAATTTAGAGAGTTCATTTAAAATTTTCACTAATTCCCTAAGGCTATAAAAGGAAGACCTAAAGCTAAGTGCTAATACAATCAGTGGCTGTAAGGGAATAACCAGATGGATGACCTGAATGAGGAAGAAAATGCCCTTTGGTATTTCTGTTCTCAAGGAACAGACATCCTTTCCCAGATGAAGATCTACCAGTTGCAGTGAGGAACCAGACCCCATTCTTGAACCAGACACTTCAGTTAGTACAGCCTTCATACTGTTGCTGTACAATTGATTGAGTGATATTCCCATCCTGAGAATTTTCTGATTACCATAATTACATTTCATCCTTCGAATCTTTTTATTGTCCGTTTACTAACCACTTTCACATAATCACATAATGAAACCTAACGAAAGTTGACGAATGAATGCCTCATCTATACCTAACGATACGTGGTCCTGTCCTAGAACTACAAGCCAGTTTTCAATTGATTGATATTTAAAATTCGTAACTTTTTCTGTATACAAAAAAAGAGGAGAATTTTGAGACAGTACCTAAGGAGGCAATTCGTTTTCAGATCTTCTCAAACTCCATACTCCCTTTTCCCTCCGCCCTCCTCCTCTCTTCAAATCTCGTTCCTTCGGCAGGGAATCTCGCGAGATATCGAGATCTCATGAATTCTCCCATGAACCACCACTCTTCCTTTTCCGGTAGGCGGCCTGAGGTGAGTAGGTCTTCGGCTTCTTTCTCCGACGTTTGAATCCGCCGGTAATCGCTGCCATCCTAGACTTGGGGGCGCCGATTTCGAGACCCTCGGGAGGAGGATGCTGGCGGCTACTGATTACTCGCTGGTGGCGGTGGCCCTCTGTGCCGGGCGACGTGTCGGATTCCCCAGCCCGGAGCCCCGGCGCCGTCAGGCCTCAGCGGCCGGCAGAGGGGCCCGATGGGCAGGAATGCGGGTGGCGGGGTTGTGCTGGCAGTCTGTGGTCGGTGCCGACTCCGGAGGTCATGTGTTTCGTGGTGAGTGGAGAGTGCGTTTGTAGCCGCATCCAGAGAAAGTTTGCGGGGTATATGGTCAGGTCGGGTCGAGGCTTTACTCTTAAGTTTTTTCAACTTCAACGGCGTTTAACGCAAGTAATAACCTTAAAGTGTGGAAAGAGCGGATTATTTGTGAAGCTGTGAGCAAAGGAGGTTTCTATAAAGGGGGAGCACGTAGGGGACTGTAGTTGGCTTGAGTTGCCAGTGCGTCCAGATGTGAATTGAAACAGACTGTTTTCTTCAAGAAGGTAAGAGGGCTGACGAGGTCCATTTCACTAGTCTGATGTCAGCACTGCTGTAGTCACTGGTAGTTACAAAAGGGAAGAAAACGACAGAGGAGGATGGCTGCGATGATGTTGTTTCTTAGGACACCTTTGGATTAATCATGAAAACAATTACTCTCTGAGCAGCCGCGGGGGTAGTACTTAATACTTGTATAAACTGTATGCCGTTGTAAACATACATTAACATAATGGTTCTTGCTCCCTTTCAGGTGACCTCTAAAAATGGTTCGCTATTCACTTGACCCAGAAAACCCCACAAAATGTAAGTGAACAAGAAACATTCCTTATTTTGGAGCAAGACAATAAGATACTCAACGTTAACCAAAATTTGTTTATTTTCTAGCATGCAAATCAAGAGGTTCAAATCTTCGTGTTCACTTTAAGGTATGTGAATCATAGTTATGCTCTAAAAGAGTTCCGCGAGTTCTTAATCATCCTAAAAAAGGTAGCTGCGATGATGTGTTTCTTAGGACACCTTTGGATTTACCGTGAAAATAAATCAGTTCTGAGCAGCCACCTTTTGGTGGGTAATCATCAGTATGTAAAGAGCACTTTGATTTAGGATTTGTGGAATTGGGTGAAACTACCTGAGAACCTAGTATACAGACCAAGATCTGGGACATGTAATTGTTTGCAAGATGATGGAGAGCATGTTACAGTGAATAAATGGTTTTTGGAATCATTTTTCTCCACCTTCAAACCAAGCGTCCTTGGCTCTTAATCACAGATTTTTTTCCTCATTGTATTACCTCACTTCCAAAGAAGAAAGGTTTTAGCTGTTGATAAATGTTCATATTTTGAAAATCTGATAGTTTACTCTTTAAATTGAGGTTTTTAAAAATACAATTAACTCACAGCTTATGTTATTTATACTTAGAACACTCGTGAAACTGCCCAGGCCATTAAGGGTATGCATATCCGAAAAGCCACCAAGTATCTGAAGGATGTCACTTTACAGAAGCAATGTGTGCCGTTCCGTCGTTACAATGGTGGAGTTGGTAGGTGTGCCCAGGTGAGAATTCATAGTTGTCGTTTCAGAAGACAAACTGAGGGAAAGTGGATGGAATAAGAATGGCTACGATCTACCTTTAATCGGGATCTTGCTCCTATGATGGCAGTTTTGGACACCTTTGGATTAACCATGAGAAAAACATGTTCTGAGCAACCTTAATGTTAAAATAAGTCATCTTGATTATAACATTGATTTAAATCGGGAAAGAACTAATGGCCTCTCTTTTTTTTTTTCCTTAGGCAAAACAGTGGGGCTGGACACAGGGTCGATGGCCTAAAAAGAGTGCTGAGTTTTTACTGCACATGCTCAAAAATGCAGAAAGTAATGCAGAACTTAAGGTACCCAAACCATAAACATCTTTATGCATGCAATTTCATTATTCAGTTAAAGCTGCTGATGCCCGGATTTATTTAACGCTACCCATCCTGTAAGTCCATTCCTCAGCGGCCTTTATGGAGTGCCCTTATAAACAAGGTACATTTCGCACTGAGTTTTGGCAGTTACGTAGATTTAAAGGACACTATCCTACGTGTTTAAAAAAATTGCTTGAACAAATAGTTTAAAAGGTTGCCTTTCAAAATGATTGCATTAAGGCAGGGACTTTAACGGCAGTTTGTGGATTTAAAATAAAGGTATTACCAGGTTTTGTTTACCCTCCCCTCTTCCCAGGGCTTAGATGTAGATTCACTGGTCATTGAGCACATCCAGGTGAACAAAGCTCCCAAGATGCGGCGCAGGACTTACAGAGCTCATGGTCGGATCAACCCTTACATGAGCTCTCCCTGCCACATTGAGATGATCCTTACTGAAAAAGAGCAGATTGTTCCTAAACCAGAAGAGGAGGTTGCACAGAAGAAAAAGGTAAGTTACTTAGTTTTTGCTGTTTCCTTTGGTGTATTAGAATTAGTGGTTGCTGTGATGACTGACTTAGGACACCTTTGGAATAACCGTGAAAGGAAACTGTTCTGAGCAACCAACTACCTCTTGTAGTCGTTTTATTTTGGCTTTCATGGGTCTCCTTTGTTTTGTGACTAATAATGAATAGTAACTTTGTATTATCCAGTATATTAGAACTACATGATTATCTGATGTTCCTACCTCACTTACTCTTTACCTGCATTTGAAGTGTCCATAGTCACTTCAAATGCCACATATCCAAAGGGTCCCTTCCCTGCCTCCCCCCAATCTAATAAGCTTGTTTTCAGTTAATGATTACATTTAGTTCTTTAAGTCTGGAACCTAAGGGTGATTCTTCACACCTAATGGATTTGACTTCTGTTGATTTTTGTCATTAAGTATTATCCTCCATCCTTGCTGTCGCTTAGTCTTAACCAACTCAGCTCCTTGCTTGCAGTCTTGACTCTCCTGCTTACTATAATTTCCTCCCAGCTGCCCATCTCATCTCCCCTTGTCTCTACGCCAAAGGACTCTTTACCTTTATGTTGAAATTTCCAATTGCTCTTTCATTGAGATACGACCTCCTTTAAGATGTAGTATGGGTTTCTCCTGGAATCTTAAGTCCTTTTATTTTTTTTTCTTTTCCACAGATATCCCAGAAGAAATTGAAGAAACAAAAACTTATGGCCCGGGAATAAATTCAGCAAAAAATAAATGCAAATAAAAGTAAAAGCAGAGTCTTGGTTGTCTTAATTAGTAAATATATTTTAAATGTCATCACAAGATTGATCAAATGAGTTTTCTTATTAGAATTAGATTATTCTGTTGCTCTAAGCCACTAGTTTTGGTTCATAAGCATGCTGTTTTGCTTCTCGGTGAATTTGTGCATAAAATGGAATATTAGAACATGGGGAAATTTCTGAAACTTTTCCACCGACTTTATTGAGATTAAACGCACTGTTAAGTGGCATTTAGTATGTTTGGTTCCACATCCATCAGCGCAATGAATTTGAAAGTTATTTTCAATATCCCAAGGAGGAACCTTGGTAGTGGTTGGCTGTCACTACCCCCTACCCACAATCCAGCCATAGGCAACCAATTTTCTGACTATACATTTGCCTATTCTGAGCATTTCATAAAAATGAAGTCTTAGTATGTGGCCCTTAGTAACTGGCTTTGACTTAGAATAATTTTTTTAGGGTTTATGTTGCAGCATGTACCTGTATTTCACTGTGGAAGTGTGGAATACCTGTTCTGTTTAGCTATTACAAAGTTTGTGTGGCATGTGTTTTCATTTGAGTGTGTACCAAGAGTGGCCCTGCTGGATTAGTAATTTAAACATCTGACGGATTTCCAGGCGTTTATAAAGCAGCGATATTTACAGTCTGACCAGTAGTGTATGAGGGTTCCAACTCTGCCTTCTCGACTGTTGATTATGCTAGCGGGTGCGAAGTGTTGCTGCTTGTAAGAGAATACCGCTTAAAGTTGACTTCACTGTTAGTATTACTGTAGTAGAATGGTTAGCTTAGCCACAACTGCACTGGAGAACAGCAGGTAGAGTAGGCCTCCCCGAAGGTGGTGAGCCACTGGCACAGGCGTTATCCTCTCCTGGGTCAGCATCCCGGGTCAGCATCCCGGGTCCTGTCCCAGCAACCGGGCGCCGGGGTAGGCCGGTGCTTCCGCCTGGCCCGCAGGTTTTAAGCCAGTGGCTTCCGCGCCGGGCCGGAAGCCGCCCCCAGTCCCAGCCCGGGCGTCACGGTTACGTCCTGCGCGTCCTTGGGCTGACGCAGGCGCACCTTTGTCGGCCCTTGTGCCTATTGGAAGCTGCGGCGCTTCCCTCCCTGTCCCTCATTCCAGAAGCGCGGACGTTTCCGCTGGTGGTGGTGGTGGTGGTCCTGGGTGAGCGGGGCCCCGGGGGCCGAGGCTGCGGCTGGGGCTTCGGGGCGGGCGGTGGCTCGGCGCTGTGGAGACGCGCTGAGCAGCCCGCGGGGTGCGCGGTTCTCCAGCGCTCTGCGCCTCGCGGCCCGCCGGCCGTCACAGTCCACCGCTGCCCGCACCCGCGGAGCCCCTGCCCCTGCTCTCCTCGCCCTTTTCCTCCCCTCCGTCCGCGTCCACCCCTCTTCTGCCTCCGATCTGTCTCTCTTTTCCTCAGGATCCGCTCTCTGGCCCGAATTGTCGGTATCACTTCTCTGTTATTGTCACCACCATTCGCCCTTGTTCTCTCCTATTTTTCAGTCCTTGTCTTTGACTCAGCCTGTCCCGCTCTCTTCTGTCTCCAGTAAATAATACGCAGGACTGGGTTGCTTAAGGAGGTGGCATGTCCCCCGCTACCCATGCCCAAGTTTTGATGGAGCCTCCGCCTTTTCCTATTCCATTGTAGTGGACTAAGGCCGATGAAAGAAATTTCTCTCCTCCAGCAGTTTCAATCCATTTTTCTTGCTCTATTGTAATATCCGAGAATGGCCTTGAAGAGAATTTTAAAAATCGTGATTTTTTTTTTATCAATATGTCATAGCCACTTTCTAGACCTTTCTAAGCCATAATTTGACAAAAGTAATTAGTGATATTTTTTTCTTGAGAATTCACTTAAAACACAATTTCAAGTAGCTAAAAACTTAAATCTTTACAATGGAAGGATTGACAGCCTTAATAGTGTAGTGCTCGGTGGTATTGCCTGTTGTATTGAAGGATTTGGTTGGTTTTGAAAGTTTGGTAGAAAGTGGAATAATGATGATCATGGTTTTGGAAGGGAAAAGGCAAGAGCATTGAGCTAGGAAACCAGTTTTATGAATTCTGGTCTTAGCCAGCTCTAGTTACTGATTGCCTTTGTGTGGGCTTTGAACAGTTTATTTTGGATCCTTGATGATTAGAAATTAATCCTTGGGCTTTTTTGGGTTTTTTCCTTTTAGTAACAACATTTAATATTAACGTATGCACTGTTCTGAGCTTTGTATTCCTATTAATTTATCTAGTCCACACTACATCCCTCTGAGATAGGTACTATTTATTATTGTCTTCACATTAGACATGAGAGCACTACAGCAAAGACTGGTTAAATAATTTGCCCAAGAACACTATGTTGAAAGTAGTGAAAGCGGGTCTCAAGTTCAGGCAGCTGCTTGAGTATTAGGCTGTGGTGCTCATAAGACCTGAACCAGGCCACCTCTTAAGTCTCTTCTGATCAGATTCTACATGTCCAATAGCCAAGAATAATAATTCTTTGAAAAAGACCCTCCCCCTTCTCCTGCCAGTTTGGCTTATTGTAATCAGAAAATACGTTCTTTAAAATTTTGGAACAAAATACTTTGATAAATTCTTACACTGTTTTTTAAAATTTGACTAGAGGACTGTTTTTAAAGAATCCAGTTATGAATTCTTTATAAAATAGCTGGTCATTCCTTGATGTACGTTTATATTTGTTTACAGGTCTTGTAATTCATTTCAAAGCCACATTCAGATTGGAATATTTATACCACTCTTCACTTGTAAATAATTTTGAACTGCTTTAGTGTAACAGTGTTTATTCATTTGTCAGCAAATACTACTTAATTTACAGTGTTTTGAAAATAAGAAAATTTAACATCCTTAATTTTTAGACTTATGCACTGTTCTGAAGCTTCTGAGTTTTTAAGGCCTCTGCTAAGGGATTAAAAATTCTTGTCAATTTAAAAGGTCTGTGGTTTGATAGTATATTATGGAAATAATATTTGTTCTTTTTCAAGAAATTGCTGATTTTGAGAAATTCCAAGATAGTTTCTAATCATCAAGGAAATTTAGGTGTTAATGTTTGGAAATGGACAATTTACTTATACAAATAACAATACTAAATTAAAAGTTTTTATTACTCAGTATACCTTAATTGCTATTAAAAAAGAACAAATATATCAAGGGAGAGTTGTTGCCTGGGAGAGGCCAGCCAGTTTGCAGCCTAGAGGTCTTCCAAAGTGATACCTCATTGAGTTCCATTTAACAAAATTTTCCCTTGGCATTGTAAGTTGTCTAACGAATATTGTCAGTCCCTGAAGGTGGTTGGGCTTTGCAAGTTAAGTCACACTAAACTGGAGTATGTGAAAATTACCAAGTTCCTTAATGTTTTTGTGCCCTCTTTTATTTATCTGTAAATGGAAATGCCAGGGTACTCAACCTCACTGGGTGTTTTAAATGAGTTGATATGTGTTAAGAGCTTGACTGCCTAGCACCCAGCAAATGTTGGTGCTATTCCTTGATGTTATCATATTTATGATTGGGGAGCAGTGATTGGAGAGGTTTGGAGGCAGGCACCTCACTATTATTTTCCTGTAGACCACTTATTATTCCTTTACCTTGCAGATAGTAGCATTTTGATTTAATAGACTTGATTTAAGCTAATACTTGTATGATTTAAGTTTTTCCTTCAGTGTAGAAAGTCATTTCAAATATCTGAATCTAGGTGAATTCCTTCAGTCGTTTGATCTAATTTGTTTTTTCTTCACGTTTATTGGCAGTCCAAGAGCTCAAGCCTGGGACAATGGTGTGCATTCCCTGCATTGTCATTCCAGTTTTGCTCTGGGTCTACAAAAAATTTCTGGAGCCATATATATACCCGCTGATTTCCCCTTTCGTTAGTCGTATATGGCCTAGGAAAGCTGTGCGAGAATCCAACGATAAAAGCAAAGGCAAAGTAGACTATAAGGTAAGAACGTTAAAATGCCTTGAATGAGCTGGGGGGTTGCCGGGGCAGGGGTACAGGATAAAATACTTGGCTTTTGGAAATGCAAGTTCTTCAAACAAAACCTTCATTAATGTGTCTACATTTCCTTCTTTTTTAAAATAGAGATTTGGGGTTTTTTATTTAAATAATTAACATTTGTTTAAACTAAGGTTTTAAACTAGATCTCTGATTTATGAGTTTGCTCTTTGCTTTATAGCCAAGATAATAACCAGTATTTCCTGGCTGGTAAGAGTAATGCTAAATAGTTAATAGAAGACAAGAGATGATACTAAAATAAGCCAGTTTCACTGATTGATAACTTTGATAAGATACTTAATTGGTAGGATCATAGAGTTTTTTTTTTTTAAACAATAAGAAGTTATTTTTTTAATGAATAGGCAATTTAGTTGTCTTTAGCAATGGTGCTTGTTAAATTCAACTTTGGTTTTGTTCAGCTGCACAAATTTAGCCATTCTGCACGTTTCTGGAAGTTCTATCATTCTGGACTTTGTTGTCTGTTTTTCAAGAGAATATCTCTTATAGTGTCTGTCTTTTAGATATTATTATATTATTACAACTAATATCTAAAATGATTTTTCATTTCAGGGTGCAGACATAAATGGATTACCAACAAGAGGACCAACAGAAATCTCTGAGAAAAAGAAAGACTAAAGTGATTGTCCTAAAGGATCTCATTGTTTTAAAAATGGACCTGATGATATGAAGCACCTTCCTTGTAATTGTCTCCGATCTTTTTCTCAGACCAGAATTCAGGGTAGATAATTTAGATATTTACCTGACACTAATCTGGTATTTGTATTTGAAATGTAGTTAGTTATATTTAATTATCTCATTCCTGAGTTCCTTTTTCATTAAAGTAGCTTTCATTTCTTTTATTGCAGTTATTAAAATATGAATAAATAGAAGGTTTGTGCCCGTAGACATTGTTACTTAATCAATGCCTAAAAATCCTTGGGCCTCTACCTTTTATTCAAGTTCTTCAAATTTGAGGAGTACAATTCTACTGTGAAACAGTACAGTGAGACTGTGCTGTGAAATGAAAGGTAGTTTTTGGAGATAATGAAACATAAAGATGTAATTACTGTCCAAGTCAGTGGAGCAGCTTATCTGAGAGAGTAGTAATTACTGTTTATTGCTCTGAGGAAGACAGAAAAGACAGGGAACTAGGGGAAACTTCTCTGAAAAATGGAACATCTTTTACATAAATGTTAAGTGTATATTATAGAATTCTAATCCTTGTCACATTCCTCTCCTCGTATGAATGTATTAAACATTCAGTTTAGCTTGTGGTTCTTTTTCCTTTTAATATTTAAATGTTTAAAAGGAAGGGTTTTCTTGTTTTTTGTTTTTACCACATCAGAAAGCAGTATTATAATGGTGTGATGGCACTCAGGTAGTTATGGGACAACAATATTTTCTTCTTTTTTTTTTAAAGAGTAGATTATATCAATTATTTTGTATCAATTATTTTGTTGCATAACAAGATGCTCTAAAATTAGTGGTTCTCAACCAGAGTGACGTGACTGAGCAGTTCTCGCCTGGTCTGGGCCTCTCTACTTGGTCTTTCATCCCTAGACTTCACTTAAATACATAAATATTCAAAGATGATGAGACATATCTTTATATAATATTTATTCTCTCTGAAGCAAAGAGAGATTAGAAGGGACTCCTTCCCTTGGGTCCCCAGTGAAGTCCTAGGTCCTAACTGAGGCTCTGTTAAGCTATGTATGTGTCTGGTCAAGTCATTGATCCACCTAGGACTTCATTTGATTCAAATGAATGTGTTTCAGCTTCTCTGCCCTAGCCCACCTGAGGGATAAATTCCCTTTAGCGACTAAATCCAGTTGATCTAGTTCTTTTTTTTAAGATACAAAAACTATTATGAAAATAGCAGACGTTCATAGTAAAACAATATAAGAGCAAGTGAAGTGAAAAGTTAATGTTCTTTTTCTACTCTCATTCCCTTATTCTAGCTCCACAGGTATAACCAGTGTTAGCTTTCTTTTTTCCCCCAGTGTTAGCTTTTCATACAGCCTTCTAGCAACTTTTTTAAAATTAGTTTTTATTAAATACATCATTTTAAAAAATCAAATAATATTGCAAGGTTTATAATGTCCCTAATCCCTTAGTTTCCAAAGGCTTTCCTCTGGGGAAGGCACAGCTCAAGTGGTAGAGCACATGTTCATCATGCATAAGGTCCTGGGTTCAACTCCCCAGTGCCTCCTCCAAGAATAAATAAATAAACCTAATTACCTCCCCCCACCAAAAAAAAAAAAATACCAAAGGCTTTACTCACTCAGCTATTGTTTTTGTCTTATGATTTAGCTCCATATTTCTAAATGATACATAGATACTGTAGTTTTTAGAGATACCAACTTTAAATATTATTGACTTCCTGCCATGATTGAGATACAGCTGTCTTACAGTATTTCCCTCTCCTTCTCCCATACGTCTTCCAAATGTTTTTGTAAATTTTGGTTAAGTCCTTGATCAGTGTGTATATATATCATCATGAGTGTTCCAGAAGTCTTTCATTTGCCCCTCCAGATCTCTGCTCCCTTCACCCTGCTCTCCTGCTCAAGAAAGATGTATGGACTACTACAGCTGGGACCTCTGGGTTCTGTTGGGTTTGGCCAGTGAGATCTGCGGCAGGAGATGGGAGGGAGGGAAGGAGCCAGGTCAAGGTATTTATTCCCTTGGCTCCTTCCCTTCAAGGCCTCTTCAGGCCAGGTGTGTTCCTGAGCCAAAAGTCACTACCTCCAGGTGGCCAAGTCCACATGACTCCTTTCAGTTTCCACTAACCTCTCCCTCTCCTTGCCTTCTTGGGGCTCAGGGTGATGGCATCTATGACTACTGGCTCGGCGCCATGTCTTTATCTCGAGGGTGCCATCTGCGTCTTGCAGGGACACTGGTAGGATGCGCATGTGAACACTGGTCACTGCATAGATTGTGAGTATAGTGCTTTTGAGTTTCCCTTCACATAAAGCATTGCTTCCTGCAGTTACTGCCCTTTCTCCCGGTACACTCCCTCCGTTGGCTAGTTGTTGCCCAGGCCCGGTGCACAGTGACAGTCTTAGGGACTTTCCTCTCCCTCTCCCCTGTAGGACCTCCTGTTTCCTGGATCTCACGTCTTCCTCTTTCTTGGTTTACTTCCTCAGTTTCTCTGTAGCACACCAGTTTTTCTAATTCAATACTCTTAAGTGGTTAAAATGGATGTTTTTACTAAGTGATCCCCCAGATCATTCCAGTTCACTTAAACCTACTTTCTGAGAATTACTGGTCTTCTGAGGCCTTTTCTACTTCTAGCAGTCTCCCACTGGAGCACTGGTTCCCAGTCTTGTATTTTACGTGCTGGGAAAAAAAAATTTTTTTTTTTAGTTGAGGGGACTGATACACAGTTGTCGACTTTTTATTTTGCCAAACAAGAATATATTTAAAAGCTGTGATTTATTATCACCATTATTTCATTTAAAAAAAGCCATTTTTGACACCAAAAGAGTGAAGAGGAACATAGAATAGGGGATAACAACAGCCCATCAGTGTGAATACGTTTATAAAAGTTAGCTATTTTTATGAAAAATTCAGTTTTGTCCATGTTTTTCTTTTTATGGTTGGCGAAAACTTTTATCACCTGTCCTTGGACCCGATTTGGTAACCACTATTCTATACCACACAAGTGTTCTCTTGCCTCATAATACCAATCCTAACAGATACAGATAGTCTATATTTCAGGGTTGCTTTCCTAGTAGAGCTGCCATTTGTTCAGCACGTGTGCCTGGCACTATGCAAGAGTGTTTCACACGTGATCTTACCTGATCTGAACTGATCCTTTCAAAACTGAAAAAGTGAAGGAAACGGCATCGTAGAGTTTAAATATGTGTAGAGTCTAGGAATCCAAAGCCATACTCTTAAGTTGTTTTAAAATATTGACCCCCCTCAGAGCGGTCACAGCTGCTGATACTGTGTAAAAAACCCCGGTGGGGGTAACTGGGCAGAAATGGAGCAGGGAGTGTGGACTAATCAGTGCGGACTTGTTCTCAAGCTTTGATTTTGCTCACCTTCCAGCATGACTTTGTAACTTCTCTAGTTTTCAGTAGCTTATTTTGCCTTAGTTAATATCAACTGCATTTCTTCTCAGATAATTCTTCAAGGCTCGCCTGAAAGACTTGGGTTTTGTCACATTTTTTCATTACTAAGCCACCATCCAAAGAAACAGGTGAGTCAGCACTTCCTCAAAATGACCAACACTAGTGTGTCGATCTGTTCCACTGACAGGATTGAAAAGAACTTGTATCCATGGATCTTAAGCCTCCTGGACTCTAAAGCTAAATGTCCTGAGTTCATTCATACCAAAAGGAAGAAGGGGAGGGACGTTCCCTTGTGGTTTCCTCCCTACAGGGCTACTGGCTAGTTCCATCCTCAAAGCCAAATTGATTAACACAGTGACAGCTCCCTAAGGAACAGACTACGGGCAGACATAGTGAAGTGAAAGTTAAACTGAGAAGGTACGAACTCAGGGCAGTGTGTGGTAGAGTAGTTGCAAAATGTAAACACTCCAAATGCTGAGCTGGTGTGGACCTTAAGGTACACCTAGCTCAGTCCTCTCATTTCTGCTAAAATGGTTAAATGGCAAAAAAATAGAAAGTTAAAAGAGGTAGCCCAGATGCTGAAACGGCAAGCGCGGAGACTCCTGCAGGACTGCTGTGTATGGTTGTGCTGAGTGTGCACTGTCTAGTTTCAGAGGGCCCCATTCACATGGACAACGATGTAAATGATGCCCCTGCATCTGTATGTTGCACATCCACAATCAGACACAGGTCCAGCTCCTGACTTGTAATTCAGCAGATGAAGTTTCATACTTCCTTGGTGTTTTCTAATGTTGCATAACAAATTACCACAAACTTAGTGACTTAAGAACAACACAAGTTTATTATCACATTTTCTTGTAGGTCAGGCAACTGGGTATGACATGGCTGGATTCTCCACTCAGGGTTTCACCAGGCTGAAACCAGGATGTTGGCCAGGTCTGCAGTTCTCATCTGGGCATCCAAGTTCACTGGTTGCCAGCAGAATTCATTTTCTTGTGGCTGTAGGACTGAGGTTCCCATTTCCTTCTAGTCAGCCAGGGACCATTCTTAGCTCTTAGAGGCTGTTTGTGGTTCCTTGGCACGTGTGTCGCATAAGCAGCTCACAGCGAGGATGTTCACGTTCTTCCAGGGCGGGCAGAGCACGTCTCTGTCTTCCAATCTTCTGGGACCAGCAGGGAAAATTCTCTGCTTTTAAAGGGCTCATGTGATTAAATCAGACATGCCTAGATAATTTCCCTAATTTAAGTTCAACTGATTTGGAGTCTTAATATGTCTGCAAAATCCCTTTACATCAGCACCTAGTTTTGTATTTGGTGTTTGGAGATGTGTATACATCGGTGGCCAGGAATCTAGGGGAACCATCTGAGAAGTCTGCCTGCTGCACATGGCCCCTTTCCTGACTAACGATTCTAGTCCTTGTAGTACTTGGGAATCCACTTTGGATCTTAATCTCATGGTCTCCACCTATCAGTGTCCCTCGGCTTTACTTTAAACTCTTTGGAGTGAAATTTAAAGAGCTACTCAGCATGGTCTTTTCTAATCATTGGATGATTAGAAGTCATTTCACAAGAGAGAAGGAGGATGGCAGTTAAAGAGTGTATTTTGCAGAAGAAGAAAGGCTTATAAACATATGGAAACACATATTTCAGCAGGAAAATGCAAATTAAAACCACAATGAGAAAACACCGGAATGGTTAAAATTGAACATCACGAGCTGGGAGGATGAAGAACAGAAAGGGTTTGTATGTACCGCTGGTGGGAGTGTAAACTGGTACAGCTGCTTTGGAAATAAGTTGGCATTCTCTGATAAAGCAGAACATGCACTTACAGTGTGATCCAGCCATGCCACTCCTAGAGTCTGGATACCAGAGGAAACTGTATCTGCATACCAGGAGATGTACAAGAATATTCTCAGAAGCATTGTGTATGAAATAGCCCAAACAAAACGAAACAGAAAAACCCACAAAAAGTCCATCCAAAGTAGGATGGACAAATAAATTGGTGTAATAAAACCTTGTTATGATGCTTTAAGCAGGGCTCAAAAAATTCCATTGTGTGAGCTGTGGGTTAATATCATTTTGAGTTAATGAAGTGATGGGAGCAAGCTTTCTTAGTTCACCTGATCAAGAGATCCAAAAGCCAATCAACAATTACTTTATGTGTAAAATTCACAAAATATGTATAGACTGGAATACTATGCCATAGTGAAAAATGAACTCAAAAGTAATTATGTAGCATGAGGTATGAATTGTGGTTACTTCTGGGGGATAGTGATTCGAAAGGAGAACACATGAGCTTTCTAGGGTCCTGGAAATGTTCTCTATCTTGATGTGATTGGTGCTTACACAGATATACATATGTAAAGATTTAGAAATAACCTTAACATTTGTCCATTTATTAGAGGCAAGTCAATTAAAAAGTAAATAATAAAGTAAATTCTTGGATGTATGCATCCACATGGATGAATCTCGAAAGAGTTCAGAGAAAAAAAAGCAAGTTACAAAATAATACATAATGATTATTATTATTATGTAGTTCATTTTATGTAGCTCTAAAAATCTAGAGAATTATTAGGATAGAAGTTAGGATGGTGGTTAACCTCTCAGGGGAGAGAGGTGCGATCAAGGAGAAGCATAGGGCTTTGGGAAATACTGCTGCTATTCTGTTTCTTAGTTCAGAAGTGGGTTTCACAGTATTGTTCTTTAAGCTGTGTCTGTTATATATTTCTTTTTGTTACATGTTTCACAATTTTGAAAAGCAGCAACATGGGTGACCTCTCCAAACTCTTCACTTACCAATACATCTTTTCTAATTTTTAATTTGATATTATTCTACAACTAATACTTTAATGTATTCTTATTATAAAATAGCTTTAAAATACAGATAGTCTAAAAATCCCTCCCGACCCCCTATCCCACATTTTTTTTATGTCTTTTTTTCTTCTTATTGTTAACTTTGAAGATAGACTTTAAACAATCCAAAGGAAAAGAAAGTAAAACATGAACAATCTGTTTCCGAGCCTCGTCATCTGTTATCTATTCTCAATGTTTATGTTTTATTTTAATTTTTATTATAAGACTAGTGCATTCTGAATACCCAGCACCTGTTAAGTGTCTGGTCCAGAATAGATACACAGTATTTATGGAATGAATCATGAATGTTCTTTCCAAAAATTATAATTCAGAAGTGTATGTATATAATAAAAAGTGCAAAGCTGGTACTCCCCTCCCCCTCCCCATGCTCTTTTAATGCTTAGGATTGTATCAAAGGAGAAGCTTCAATCCTTTGTAAATCTCTCCCTTAGCACTTCTTTTTTGGAAAACTGTATGTTCTGATAAAGGAGAGCTGTGTGCTATTCGGGGTTCGTTGCCACCTGTTCAAGGCAGTGGAAATACTGAGATGTGGTTTATAGTAAGAAATACGTGTTTGGTCTTTGTCCTCATTTCTGGCACAGAGCACCTAAAACTCTCGGAATTTCCTAAATGAATAGAGCAGTGTGTCTTTTGTTATATTAATGAGGCGACTTGAACACACCAAAACTTGGGTACAGGTTGCCTGAAGAAACAATCACATGATCAGAAGACTGGCACTTTCAGTCCCACCCCTCTGAACTCTGCAGAGGGGAGAGGGGCTGGAAGTTGAGCTCAATCACCGATGGCCAATAATTTAATCAACCGTGCTTATATAATGAAGTCTTTATAAAAACCCCAAAGGACAGGTTCCAGAAAGCTTCCTGGTTGGTGAACACGTGGAGATTTGGGGAGAGTGGTGTACTAGAGCGCACAGAAGCTCTGTGCCCCTTCCCCATACCTTGCCCTATACATCTTTTCCACCTGGCTGTTTCCTCATTATATCCTTTTATAATAAACTGATGATCTAGTAAGTAAAATGTTTCTCTGAGTTCTGTGAGACACTGTAGCAAATTAATCAAACTCAAGGAGGGGGTTATGGGAATCTGATTTATAGCCAGTCAGAAGTACAGGTAACAACCTGGACTCGCCATTGACATCAGAAATGGAGGGTGGTCTTGTGGGACTGAGCCCTTACCTGTGGCATCTGATGCTATCTCTAAATGTCAGAATTGAATAGAATCATAAGACACCCAGTTGATTTTGGAGAATCGCCCCTCCCCCGACTTTGGAAATTGGGACCAGAACACTTTTCACCCCATTTAAATACAACCTCTGGGAAGCCTTCCATTTCCTTCTTTCAGAGGGTTTCTTGCCCCTGTGCCCTGCAGGCTCCATACAACAGTTCTGTGGGTGACCTTGCACTACAGATAGCTGGGTACCTACTGTGTCTTTCACAGTTGGTGAGCTCCTTGCAGGCAGCCACCACCCACAGTGCCTTGGGGGATACATTTGCTAAATGTTTTGGAACTAAATAGAAAAAAATGCAGAACAATTAGAAATCATCGAATGGTAAATTAACAAATTACTTGAGTATCTCCCCCTGACATTTTAGTAGCTCTTGAAAGGGACAGTTCAACTGTCTCCTTTTTACTGAGAAGAAAACTAGTCAGTTACAGGAGCTAACAAACTAAGAACTGACTAGGATAGCTCTCCCAAATCATTCAACTCATTCTCATGGAACTGGAATTCAAACACAAGTCTGACCCCAAAGTCTGCTCTTCTCTCCCAGGAAGTGGAAACATGAGCACTTTTCTTGGACAGGATTGAAACAATAATCTGGGGGATAGTTTTGATCCTGCTTAAGGACTGGCCTTCTGATAGGCATAGGTCCTTTTTGGCCCTTTAGGTTCTAAGAAGAGAGTCAGCCCCCTCTTGTATTCAGCTTACAACAAAGAAAAGTGGCACTCCAGACACTGCAAACCAGTAATTATTAAAAGCTCAGCTTAGAAGGTTTTGAAAGACAATTGGTCTACTCACTTGGCTCCACTTCTTGCTCCACCCTTTTTTCCTTCTGTTTTTGGAGAAATTAACACACTCTTAAACAACCAGTGGATCTAAGAGGAAATCACAAAGGAAATTAGAAAACATCTTGAGACAAACAAAACTAAAAATACAACATAGCAAAACTTATGGGACAGAGTGAAAACAGTGCCAAGGGGGAAATTTATAGCTATAAATGTTTATGTTATAAACGAAGAAAGATGGCAAATCAACAACTTAAGTTTACACCTTAAGGAACTAGAAAAAAAAAACAATGGAAATAACAGTGATATCTATCTCGTGGCGTTATTTGAATAAATAAAGTAACAGTGTATCGTGCATAGAAAATAACCCATAATGTGAGTTGTTATTACTGTTACTGACATCGTCCATAGTCCTGTATGGAAAGCACCATCACTACCTTGTATATTTATCTTGTATATATATTTCAGATGAGAAACTGGCTGGAGAGGTGAAGTAAGGACTCAGGACGTCAGTCTGGTAACAGCTCATTTGACTTCAAATTCCACACTTTTGGCACTGCACCATATTGACACTCTTTCCTGCTGGCCTGTCCTTTCTGACAGAACTGCAGGCAGTTCTAGACCTGCTACCTGACTCCATCAAATATTATTTTCCTATTTCCCAATTCTTCAGAGCCGTACAAGGAATTGCCTGACTTTGGGGTGATTACTGGGTAGGAATGAACAGGGGCCTTAATAAGTAGGGTACCAGAACAAGTGCTGTAGGGTAAGCCAGGACCCCAGCACGAGGCTTGGAAGGTTTAGCTGCGTCCGGATTTTGCCGCGTGGCTCGGCCGTTGCCCTGGAGGCGCAGGAGGGTGGGGAGACGCGTAACGCCCGAAGGACTACATTTCCCACAAGTCCGCGCGCCACGTGACCGCCGGCCGGAGCGCGCCAGGCCGTTCGGTCCTCAGCGGCGTTGTCGGACGCTTCCCTCTTCTCTGCCCGCCTCCGGCCTCCGCACTGACGCTGCCCGGGCGGGAGACGAGCCGGAGCTGGAGCCGGAGCCGGAGCCGCAGAGACGTGGAAACATGGAGGCCTGAGCTGGCGTGCGCCACCCCCGCTGCGGCGGCGACCAGGGCTCGTCCTGTCCCCTCTGCCACCCGCTCGCCCGTCCGTGAGCTGGAAGCGGATCTCCCCGCCTGTTGAGACAGGTGGGCTGTGGCTCCACCCCCGGCAGCGCGGCCCGGGAAGCCGGGTGAGGCCCCCCGCCTCTTGTCAGAGCGGGCTTGGGGACGCCCTCCCCTCCCCCGGGCAGGTTGGGGAGAAGGGTCCCTTCTGCCAGCGGGGGCGGGGCCACCCTGTCTGAGCCACGAGAGCTGCCCCCAACTCCCCTTCCCCCACTTCCAGGTTTCGGTGGCACTTCGAGCCGAGAGGTGAGGGGGTGTGTTAATCATGAGGGTGAGAGGGGCTTCTGTCCGAGTCTGCTGTTGGGAGTTGGGGAGGGGATACCGAAGAGCAAGTCGATGCTTCGGGAAATGAGGTTGACAAATAGTCGTGTGATGGGCGGGGTGAGCAATAAGTTGATTTTTTTTTTGACATGCACATTTTTGTTGAGATGTAATTTACATACCGTAAAATTCACGCTTTAAAAGTACAGTTGAAGTATAACTCAGTATTTTTTTAAAAAGCACATTTACAGGGTTGTGCAACTATCTAATTTCAGAACATTTTTATTACCCAAAAAAGAAACCTGTACCCATTAGCAGTCACTCCTTATTCTTCCCTCCCCCACTCCCTGGCAACTAGCAATTATGTTTTAACTGAAAGGTGAGAGAGGGTGGGAGGTTAGCCGGATATTTGCGAACTGGGGACAGTAGTGGATTAATAAAGCTGATAGGATGAAAGACCTGAAATATAGAGAAGCAATGGCATGATTGTAATAGGGCCAGCAAAGGGGTACACAGGATAGATGGACTAGGTACCTTTCAGAGGGATCCTGGCGTTTGGGCTGTTGAATTGGGAGCTCAAAAGAGGAACTGGAGGTGGAAGGAAAGAGGGTCTGTAAGAATAGGTGAATGATTGCTGTTGAGCATGAAATTTGTAAATATATAGATTTTTAGAATGGTTATATTGCTTTGTAGTTTTTATCTTAGATAATTCTCTCCGCAAGTCAGAGATAGACTGGGCAAGTATAAATATTCCCATTCTGCAGATGAAGACAATCTTCTTGAGGTTAGGTGACTTCCTGAAACTTACTGAGTTAGTAAATAGGGCAAAATGAGGTGGGGATTAAGTGGCAGAAAGTTGAGGTGGGGCTGTGTTTCAGGAAGGACTTCCAACTATTAAGTATATTAAGAAATCTGTATCATTATGATAAATAGGTCAAGGACTTTGTTTTTGTGTCTTTTAAATTTGGAAAGGTTCAATCTGAGATAATATAATACACCCCCAAGTACCCAGTACCCAACTCAATTAGTAACTCAGGTTAATTTAGTTCCATCTATGCCTCTATCCATTCCTATCCCCACTCCATTTCATTTGTAAATATTTGAGCATATGTCTATAGAAGATTGAGTCAGTATCTTTTTTTAATATACCCACAGTATGATTATCACACCTAAAAAGTTAATAGTAAGCTCTTAATATCAATATCTAGAAGGACTTATTATTTTTAAATGTGGTATCCATTTGATACAAAGGAAGTCAGAAGTACAGACATCGTGATGTTTGACTGAAAAATACTGTGTAATTGTTTCCTGATTTTTCCAGTCAGTCCTACTATCCTGACCCATTTTCTTGGTTAACACGGTTCATCCCTCTATAGGAAGTTTGAAGAATTGTCATTTTGGCTGGCTCTCCAACAGTTGGAATGTTGTGAGAGCAGGAGAAAAACAGGAGTGAAATACACCACAAAGTGCACAAATAACTATTGTGTCTCATAATGGTCTAAATATTTGGGCAATTGGAGGATTCTTCTCTCCTCTAGGTGATATCACATATTGTTAGAAGTTGTTTAATGTGTATATTAGTTTTCTGTGACTGCTGTAACAAATTACCACAAATTTAGTGGCTTAAAGCAATACAAACTTACTATTTTAAAGTTCTGTATTTTAGAAGGTCGAAATGGGTCTTACTGGGCTAAAGTCAGTGTTTAAAGCTTGTGTCCCTTTTTGGAAGTTTCTAGGGGCTGCCAGATTCCTTGACTTGTGACCCCCTTCCTCCATCTTCAAGGCCAGCAGTGTTGCAGCTGACTTCTGTAGTTGATCTGACCACAGCTGGGAAAGGTTCTCCACGTTTAAGGACCCATGTGATTAGTTCAGGTGCATGTGGATATTCAAGGTAATTTCCCCCGTCTTAAGGTCCTTAACCTAATTATACCTGCAGCGTTCCTTTTGCTTTGTAAAATAGCAGAGTCACAGTTTCCATAGATTAGGATGTGGACATCTTTGGAAGCTGTTATTCTGCCTACCACAGTATCTTGTTGAGACTTAAGAAAATAGGTGATTTTGTCTGCTACCACGAATGCAGTGTGCCGTCTTTCACTCTGTAGATAGTGGGGATGGTTAGTGCTGGAGAGGACTGTTCCATTTTCCTTTTAGTGACTATAATCGAATATATGGGAAATACCTGGTAAAATGAGGCCTTTGGTAAAATGAGGCCTTTAGAAGGGATTAAGTATAAAATCAACGTGTAAAGTTTTTCTGTATTTCATTTCAGTCTTTTTCATATTCGTGTTTTCAAGGTATTGTATACTTGTAACCACAGTGTATATAATGCTCAGCTGCTACTTGATGACACAGGACACTCTGGGGCAGTGATGGTTCCCACGCCCAGGGTGTGAGGGTAGAGGTCCCAGTGGTTAATAGAGGCACCTCCAATTCAACAGGAAGACCCAAAGTGAGAGAAAATTTTCAGGAAGAATGAGCTACTATGAGACTTGGGCTAGAATTCCCTTCTAGAGTTTTCCTTATGTGACTAGCTGACCTGGGCATGGTTGAGTGCTCTGGGCCTGAAAAGTAGAGGGGCAGGATGGCTGTTTCTGCTCTTCCTTTCCCAGGATGGGGAGAAGACTGACTCTTTAGAGGTGGAAAGGATTTCAGGAAGTCCTGTAGTTTGGTATCCTGCTTCCTGAGGGGTTTCCACTTTCCACCTTAGCTTTTGAGGTCTTGGCTGTCTGCAAGTGTGAAGATCCTGGCTCTCTGATGGTGGTGTGTTTTAGCATACCACTCTCCAATTTATTTATAAGTTAATATTTCTACTTAAAGTAATACTTGCAAATTGTTAGAAAAGATAACACCAGGAGGCATATTATCCTTTTTAGTCTGGTTCCCAGAGATAACTACTTTTATCTGTGTTTATAAATATATCTAAATGGCTACTTTGTGATTAATCAATTTCAGGTAACGCCCGTTGACTGTGTGATGGTAGATGAGGTCCTCGTCCTCCCCATCTTCCAGCCCTTCCAGTATAGACACTTAAGAATTTTTGGTTAACTTACTGTTCAGTGTTTACATTTCTGTGACTGTGTAAATATCACTGCTGAGCTGAGTAGTTTACCTTGTTTTCCCGTGCCCCCCCAACTTTGTTTGCTTTTTTTTTCCAGAACATATAACTGGTTTTTACCAAATACATTGCAAGACCTATGGGGATTGGGGCCCAGGAAACTGATGCAAGATGTTACTCTGGCTGCTGCTGTTGCTGTGAGCAGTGAATTGTTTCTCATCCCTGTCCCAGAGGCTTCGCGGTCTCTGCTGGTGTGCATGTAAAGTAGTCTCAGACCTTGTTCCAACTTGACTTCACACCCTTCTATTTTGTTCATGTTTTCTGTTTGGAACTCATGTTACTAATCTGTTAAGACCTTCTAAACAGATCTTTGAATTTTCTGTCTCCTGTTTCCCATCTGTTCTTCTTCTTGTTCTTGATTATGGGAGTTTCATTGACCTTTTCTTTCTCCTCCATTGAATTTTTAAATCACTTTTTAATTTCAAGTGTCTGTTCTTGTTCTTTGAACATTTACTTTTTTTTCAATCACATCTTGTTCTTGGTTCGTGGAAACAGTGTGATATAGTGGTTAAGAGCTTGGTTTCTGCACTCAGCCCGCCGTGGTCTGAAACCTGGTCTGTCACTTTCTAACTCTAGTCTTGGTCTTGGGCAAGTCACTTAATGTTTCTTTGCCTCAGTTTATTCTTCTAGGTCAAGAGTTGGCCAATGTTTTGTGTAAAGGACTAGATTGTAAAATTAAGCTTTGTGGGTCCAGAGGAAAATGAAGACTATTATATAGGTACTTATATTACAAGGGAGAAAAAATTTCCTCAAGTATTTTTATTGATGAAATTGAAAATACAATAGTAATAATGATTGAGAACTTTTTTTTTGTAATAAAGTTTTGCTAATGAGAAGAATGAAATCTCTTTTGGGGGAGAAGGGATAACATTTTACTCAATTGGAGTTTAAACTTACTGTTTCCTATGATCAAAATTGATTACAGATGTTCATATTTAATGCTGATTTGTAAGATTTTATGTATTTCATCTTGGAATATATCTTCCTGCACAGATAAGTATTGCCAAATACTGATAGCAGTCTATGAACATGGTTTTCATAGAGTGTGTTTATTGCTTGGAAGGCATCTATAGAATTCTGTTAGATTCATTTCTTGATATTTACCTTTCATTCCATTATTGAATAATCACTTCCAATTGAGAATTACAGGAAGCTCCTTGTTGCACAGTTAAATGGTTTTTGAAATGTGGAAAGTATTTGTATTTAGGTCTGAAAGATGCTGCTGGAACTGTAGTTTGACTTTGGAAAATACATCTACCACATACATGTGTTACAGTGGAGAACTTGAGTCTTAATTTTTGATAGCATCGGAAGTGTATAAAGCAGCTTGACATTATCTGTGATTCGGACAATGTCAGTTGTCCTTGAAATGACTTTACCTCAGTATGGATTTTACATGTAAGTGCTGTTGGCCTTCTAATTTTTGGTCAAATTCATTGAGAAATACCAAATCTGTAACAAAAACTGATTTCCACAGCCATTCACTGTTCAGTAACTGGTTGAGAGGGATTCTTATTGTTCAGAAAAATTCCTGTCTCAACCTTGAGCTTTAAAAAGTTCAATAAAACTGTACCATTGCTAAGCCATCATATTGTTGTGTGGTAGGACATATGATATTCAGCTTTTATTTCTGAGAAAAATTTCATGGAACTGATAGTTAAGTTCATGAGAGTGAATGAAGTTAATTGTTGACACTACTGGTTCAATAACGTGTTAGATTCACATATTTTATACAGAGTACCTACTGATAGATAGTACAATGAGTAATGAATAGTCTTTAAACACCTTGCATTTTTACAAGGTTTGTAAACTTGTCCAGCTAAGCCTTTTCTTTTTTTTTTTTGTTGACCATTTGTGGTTTTTTTCTTTTATCTTTTTTTTAAACATTTTTTAATTGAGTTACAGTCATTTTACAGTGTTGTGTCAAATTCCAGTGTAGAGCACAATTTTTCAGTTATGCATGAACATACATATATTCATTGTCACTTTTTTTTTTTTTTGCTGTGAGCTACCACAAGATCTTGTATATATCTCCCTGTGCTATAAAGTACAATCTTGTTTATCTGTTCTACATTTTGAAATCCCTAGCTAAGCCTTTTTCTGGTTCAAACATGTTTTTACCATTATCTGTTGTATATCTTAGCAGATTCCACTTCATGTTGTACTGAATTAGTATTTTCTCAGCTATCTTGGAAAACATTTATGGCTGTAATTGTCCTGTACAGACTCTTCTCTGAGCAAATATTTTTACTGAAAGACAAGTCTTAAAGACATTTTATTTTCTCTAGACACATTTCTTTGTCTGCTGAAATCAAGTGCAATTTAACTCATGATTGGTAAATGACTTTCCTTGCTTGGTTAACAAATGAGCCATTCGGAATCTTACTTTGGTTGCAGCCTCATTTTCAGCTAATGTCTTCCTATATTGTATTCTTCTGACACGGCTATGATGCTATTATATGATAAACATAATGCTTTGACATCTAATTAGATTAAAAAAAATCTACACTCCACTGTGACTTAGAAGTATGACATCAGTCTACCTTGTTTTGATGTGAGAGCTATCCACTGGTCATTAAAAATATCAAAATATGGCAATATGCGTAACACTTGAAGTGCTGCCATTGTCACATGTGTCATTGAGATTTGTCATGCGCTGAGCAGGAGTATAAAGGGATGAGTGCACCACGTTGAGTCCCTGCGGTAATTACTTTGCTGTTGGATCTCGAAAGCAGCTTTAGTCAAGATGTAAACAAATGAGTGTAGGTGTGTTCTAATCAAACTTTATTTGTGAACACTGAAATTTTAATTTCATATGATTTCCACGTGTCACAAAATACTGATTTTTTTTTCCCCCAACCACTTAAAAAAACATAAAAATCATTCCTCATGCCACAGGCTAGGTTTAGCCCTTGGGTCATAATTTGCTAACCCATGATCTAGGCAGTGAGAATAATAACAGTACTACCTCATAAGTTACAGTGAGGATTAAACGAGTTAATATGTGTCAAGCACTTAGAATAGAACCTGGGGACAGCGTAGGTGCTACCTAAATGTTTGCACTCATTGTTTTTATTTTCTCTCTGAGGATATTAGTTTAAAATTTTTTTCTTAGAATCATCTGTTTTCTGATTAATTTCTTTGGTTTATTTTCATTTCTTTGTTTCATGTTGGAGGCTTTCTTCACAAGCCTAATCATTTTTGGTGGACCATTCTTAAGACTGAAACTCCCAGCATTGATTGGAAGTTCTGTGTGTGAGTGGATTTTGATGAGTGGCGGGCATTTCTGTAGGTGGCAAGCTAGCTTTTTAAATGGGGGGAATCCCAAATGCCTGTATCTTTTCCCTGGGTCTCCCTTCAGTTCCTCTTGAGAAGAAGCCTCCAATCTCCCACCTCGGAGACTGGGAAACATGATTGTGTAACCCAAAGCTGACTTTAACTTCATTCCCCTGCTTTCATCCTCTACCTCATTACCCTCTCCAACCTTGGCTTCAGAGTCCAGAGACTCTCCAGTCAGATTTCTCCAGAGAATGCACACGGTCTCCCTGCAACCTTCCCGGGGTTCCATAGGGTAGATTGGCCTCCTTCTTATTAGCATCCCCTTTGGCAGGCATTGCATGTTGGGGGCGTCCTTAGCTCTGCTGGTTCAGTTACTGCTTCTCTGTCACCTTTCTATCTTCCACACCTCCTCTGATCTTACACTTGTGGGCTTATTCCTTTTTATTTTCATTACTCTATTTCACTGGGGTGGAATATCCAACTGTATTTACTTAATATAGCACTTGGAACATAGTAACCTTTTAGAGAATGTTCCATTACTTGGTAGACTAATGGCACCTGTAGTGTTTATCATGTCCCTTGGCTAGTGATCATTGCCCACTGTTTCTCTGGGCTCCTGTTTCAGCAATGAGGTTTCGCCTTACAGTCTGTTGAGTACAAATGTGTGTGTGTATACACACATACATATATACATTTCTGAAAAAGGGAAAACAAAATTGTTGGCACCAAGCGTATGTACACTTAAAATGTTGACAGATGCTGTCTCATACCTGTACACTAATGGTGGGGATGCCTGTTAATTAGTCTCACATTGTTAAAGTTTTTTTTTTTTTTAACCTGTACTAATCTGATAGGTAAAATAATACTTTATTGTATCAATTAGTGTATTTTATTCCTAATTTATACTGAAGATCTTTTCATATATTTTTTAGCTATGGGACTTCGGCTATTCAGTATTTTTTAAGTAATTTATTTTCTGGCAGTGTGCTGTAGGCTAGTTGGGAACAGGAAGGAAATACAAAGCCTGATTCATGCCTCTCAGAAATAGTCTGCCTCTGGAGATATGTCATATGCACTAAAGAAAAATAGCATTTCAAGGTCGTTTTTTACTTAATGGGAACTTTAGGGGAGTAGTGGGATGGTGAGAGAGAGATTTGGGGAGGGAGGATGGAGTCAGTTTTGCGCATGTTAAGATTGAGTTCTTAACTACATTGCATTGAAGATAGGTCATTGAAAGATAGGTCTAAAAGCATCAGCAGTTGCATGCTTCTTATTTCTAGTATAGATTTATGTAAGGAGCATTGATATCCACAAAGTTACTGGATATATATAAAATATAATTGTATATATAATATTATCCTTAAGTTAAAAATTTTTTGTTTTAAACATATAGATAGAACTGGCATTTTCGTCAGAGACTGGGACTAGGAGAGGTTTGAAAGTAATACCGTGGAAGCCACTAGTGATACCAGGAGATAGGCTCAGTTATTGACAAATTGAGAGAAGGAAGAGCCGAAAGCCAAGGACGTCTTCCGATGCACAGTGAGAGGGAAGAGCAGGAGGACTCTAAGGAGGCGAAGTTACTGGATAGTGGGTTCCTCAGGCTCCATTTTATTCTGGTTTTTTTTAGTGAGGGTCTTGGGAGTTCCAAATACATTGGATGCAAGTAATGTGTGTGTGTGTGTGTGTGTGTGTGTGTGTGTGTGTGTTTGGAATCCTTGGCATGAATCAGATGCAAAAGAGATGCACTGGGGCTCAGTTTACTACTTTGCTTTCTGTGAGGGGGAAGAAGTAGGTAGAACCTTCTGGCAAGAGTCAGAGTACCTCAGTGGCTGGACTTCTCTGCTTGGCTGCACTTGTTCCTCCTCGGCATTGCAGCTGTTTCGGGTGCCGCCGTCACTCTGTGTTCTCAGCGGACAGTACCTGGTTGTTGCTGGCTGGGGGACTGAGGGCAGGGGTGACTGGGCAGGGTGTTCTGGCCAGGCCTGTTGCCCTGGGCTCTGGCCTTCTGCCTCTGGCCTGGGTTGCTGTTCATACTTTTGGTGCCCTTGATTGAAGGCTTTTGGCCTGTCCTAGATGCCATGCCCCTTAATTAATTAATTAAAAAATATTTTTATTGAAGTCTAGTCAGTTTACAATGTTGTGTCAGTTTCTGGTATACCACACAATGCTTCAGTCATATGGGAACATACATATGTTCGTTTTCCTATTCTTTTTCACCATAAATTACTACAAGATATTGAATATAGTTCCCTGTGCTGTACAGTATGAACTTGTTATTTATCCCATTTTCCTTTTTAGCTCACCTCCAAATGTTTTACAGCTTCTGGTTTCCTGTGAATTTCTGAGCACGGCTGTGTAATTTTTGACAATTAAAAAAATTTTTTTTTGCATTATTTTAGGGTTTGGTGAGGAAAACAGGATGGAGGCATTGCGTTTTATGCTCAGTTGACCGTCTTGGTTTTCTTTGTTAATATTCTGTTGTCTCTTCTTATAGCTTGCGGGCTTTATTCATATTGTTTTCCCCAGATTTTGTATTGGTCCTGGATTGAGCAGTTACTTTTAATACATTGTGATCTATCCTAGCAGCTTTGAAAATTAAATTTATTTCCTATAAATCAATAGAAAATAAGCAAAAGATATGAACAGATAATGGCCTCTTTCACAGCAAGAGGAATGAAATGCAAATGAAAACCGTACTGAAAACTGTTTTCACCTGTTGGTGAAAATTTTCATCAGTTGGCACAGATCAAAAAGTTTAATTCAACAGTGGTGGCTGTGGTGTGGAGAAACAAGCATTGCTAAAGGGAGTGGTAATTGGCAACCTCTAAAGAAGGCAGCTAGGCAGTGTAGGGGAGGAAAAATGATTTTCTATACCCTTCTGAGTTCTTAGCTGAGGACCCTGTAATAAAAGAGATCAACAGGAGAAAAACGGAAGTTTATTAGCATGTGTACCTCATGTATACACAGGAGATACCTAGGGAAAAGGGAGTAACTCCCAAGGTGGCTTAGAATTCAGGTTTCAGCATCATCTCAGTAGGGAAGGGAGGGTAGGGGTGGAATGTAGGCCTCTTAAGGGAGTGTATATCATGTTTAGGAAAGAGGAATGGGCCTTAGAAGAGTAGATGAGAGAAAAGGTGGTTTGTGACATAGTTTGCCTCAGTGTTGTGTCAACTTCTCGTCCCTCCTGTGATGAGTCAGTCTTCTGTGGTGATGAAACTTATCAACTTATGATTTATGATAATGGGATTCCTTTTGGAGAATCTGCCTTTAGGCAGATAAGGAAAGTTCAGAGAAGGCCTCACCCTGCCTTTGCTGTTTTTCAAGTGCCCTCAGCTCAAAATAAAGTGCCCAGGGGCATATTTTGAGGTGGAATATTCTACTTCCCTTCAGCAATATCTGCCAAAATTGGAAATGCATGTAATTTTGACCCAGCAATTCTGTTTCTTTGGATTTATTATACTTACACAAGTGTGAAATATCTTATGGACCAGATACTTAAATTGATTCGTAATAGCAAAAGACCATAAACTACTTACATGTCCATCAATATAGGATTAATGGAATTAAAAACTGGGATGTGACTGAGTTGTAAAAATAAATGAGGAAGTGATTTATATACAGATAAGTAATGATTTCTAATATGTATTAACCGGGAAAAGCAAAATAAAGAGATGCATATAGTGTGTTATGGTTTGTGTAAAAAGGAGAAAGTATGTGTTTGAATATATGTAGAGAATCTGTGGAATGATACCTAAGAAACTAGTAATATTTTCTCTGAGTTCAGGAAGTAGGTGGTTTGGAGAAGGGATGGGAGAGAGACTTTTTACGATATACCCTTTGAACCCTTTGCATTTGTACCATGTGCATTACTGATTCAAAAAATAAAATACAAATGAAAAATCGAATCTTATTTAAATTTTCATTAATAGACTTTGTTGATATTTTTCATTGTTGTCTTATCTAGGAAAGGTGGGATGGAATTTTGTTCTTTTGAAAATACAGCATTCACGGACCTAATTAAACTCCCAAAGTGAATTTTTAATTGATTGCTTTTAAGGTACCACAAGAAAAGTAAAATAATGTTCTTTTTAGTTGAGAACAAATTGTTCTGATTCTCATTTCTTTTTATCTGGTGTCATTTTTATCCTGTTCATTTCAGTGAAGCAAAGAGAAGAAACTGAGTCCATTGGCAGCGCCAGGGGAACTCATAACTAAAGTGCTCATGCTGGTAAACCCTCTCTTAGCTAACCACTTTGATCCACACACGTAGGTTTTTACCCAGTAGACTGTTGTTAGGCCCACAGTGCTAACTGCCAATTGTCATGAGTGCCCAGATAAACAGAGCAATAAGCTGTGGCGGTCTTTTTTGTTTGTTCTTAAAAAATTTTGTTGAGGCGTATACAAGAGTTGTAGGGATTATTAGACAAGTAAAATAACTTGGAAGGTTTGATAAAAAGAAAATAATGCCTTTGAGTAGGTGGTAAAGGGCAAATCTGCTCACAGTCCCTGGAGTTAGGAAGTTAATGTGGATTCCCCAAAGGACCATGACTTATTTCATTTTTATTGAAAAAGTTCAGTTTTAAATAAGATTTGAAAGAAAGCATTTATTTGGGGAAACTACGTGAAAGAGCACTCCAAGACACCAAGTAAAATAGATGTGAGCGCCTAATATGTCACCATGTAGTAATACAGGTGATGAAGTGATTTAACTTGAGAGAATAAACTTGGTTGTTGTGACAGAGAGTACCTGTTAGTCTGATTTATTGGCACCCTTCTTGGACATGTAGATTCAATTTCTGGGTTTATTTTTTATCTTAAAAAACTTTTTACTTTGAAATAACTATAGAATCATAAGAATTTGCAAAAAGAGTACCAAGAAGTCCCATGTACCCTTCCCCTAGCCTCTCGCAAGGTCAGTATAACTATAGCACATTATCAGAACCAGGAAACTGATATTGGTGCAACAGAACAAACTGCAGACTGTACTTGGATTTCTTCAGTTTTTACATGCACTCATTTTTTCTTTCTTTTGTGGATATAGTTCTGTGAAATTCAATCACACGTGTAGATTCATGTAACCATCACCACAGTCAGTATTCAGGACTTTTGCAGTCCCACAGTCGAACTTGCTCGTGCTCCCCTTTTGTTATCAACTCCGCCTGCCCCACCACCCCTCCGCCCCACACCCCGGCAACCACAAGTCTGTTCTTCATCACTACAGTTCTGGCATCTTGAGTGTCACGTAAATGGAGTCATGATAGGTAACCTTTTTTGTTTGCCAAAAGTCATTTTTAATAAAAAGTTTCAAACATACAGAAAAGTAGAGAGAATAGTATAATAAACACCACTTTTTCCCTCCATCCAGATTTAATAATTATTAATAATTTGCCATGTTGTTTGCTTTGTCTCTATTTTATTTTGAACCATTTGAGAGTAAGTTGCGGACGTGATGACTCTTAACCCCTAAATATGTAAGTATACATCTCTGAAGAATCAGTTCATTTTCCTACTCAATTACACTATCATTATCCCACCTGTGTCCATGATATCGTCTGTTCAGCCCAATTTCGGGTTTCCCTAATGGTCTCCATATTGGGTCTCAAGATTAACTGGGTTTCTTGTAGTGTTTGTTTTTTCTCCTTTTTTCCAAATCTGGTTTCATTCAGGATTCACATACGACATTTGGTTGTTATATCCCTTTAGTCTCCTTCAGTTTAAAACAGCTCCCCACCGCACATACTTTTATTTTCTGTGATACTGACTTTTTGATGAACCCAGGGTGATGGTTCTTTACAATGTCCTATATTCTGCATTTTTTCTGAATAATTCCTCATGAGGTCCTCTGATTTTGCTTCTCTATCCCCAGCTTATTTGTTTGGGGCACTCAAAGCATTTTATGTTTTTTTTTAAATTTAAGATGTGTTTTATGGCCCAGAATGATCTATCTTGGTGAATAATGTGAGCTTGAGAAAAATATGTATTCTGCTATTGTTGGATGAAGTAGCTGTAGATGTCAGTTATATCCAATTGATTGATGGTAGTGTTGACGTCAGCTGTATACTGGTTTTCTGCCTGTTGGATCTGACTGTTGCTGATAGTGGAGTGTTCAAGCCTCCAGTTATAATAGTGGATTCATCTTTTCCTTGCAGTTCAATTGGTTTTTTTGTGTTGTTGTTTTCTTTTTCTTTTTTTTTTTTTGCAGAGTGGGTAATTAGGTTTGTTTATTTATTTATTTATTTATTCAGTGGAGGTACTGGGGATTGAACGCAGGATCTCGTGTGTGCTAAGCATGTGCTCTTCCACTTGAGCTATACCCTTCCCCCTATTGATTTTTGCTTCACATATTTTGATGCTCTGTTGTTAGATGAATACACATTATGGATTGTCATGTCTTCTTGGAGAATTGACTCCCTTATACTTATGCAATGCCCTCCTTTATCCCTGATAAGTTTCCTCGCTCTGAAGTTGGCTGTGTCTGAAATTAATGTAACTCTTCCTGCTTTCTTTTGTTGACATGGCATATCTTTATCTTTTTACTTTGAGTTTATGTGTATCTTTTCATATTTAAAAGGGTTTCTTGTAGACAACATATAGTTGGGTCTTGTTTTTTGATCTTCTCTGACAATCTGTGTTTTAATTGGTATATTTAGACCATTGATGTTCAAAGTAATTATCAATAAAGTTGGATTACTATCTACCATATTTATTACTATTTTCTATTCATTGTCCTTGTTTTCATTCCTATTTTGTCTTCTACTTTATGGGATTCCATCTTTTCTCCTTTCCTAGTGTTATCAGTTAATACTTTTTGAAAAAAAAAAAAACTTTATAAAGTGGTTGCCCTAGTGTTTGCAATATACATTTTCAACTAATCCAAGTTTACTTTCAAATAACACTATACTGTTTGACTGGTAGTGCACTTCACAGGTAGTACAAGTGCCTAAATAACAAAGTGTTCCTAATTCCTCCCTTCTGTTCCTTGTGCAGTTGCCTTGGTTCCTTTCACCGATACATAGTCTATAATCATCAACTATGTTGTTACTATTATTTTGAGTTTGGAACCCTTTTTTTTTCTCTTACCACAATGCCCTTGAGATCTGTTCAAGTTATTAAGTATATCAAATAGTTCCTTCTTTTTACTCCATTCTGTGGATGTACTATAGTTTGCTTATTCATTCATGTGTTGAAAGAACATTTGGGTTGTTTCCAGTTTTTTGCTATTGCCAATAAGGCTTTCATAAGCATTTGTGTGTAGGTTTTTGTGTGAACTTAAATTTTCATTTCTCTAGGATCATAATCCAGGGGTGCCATTCCTGGGTTGAATAGTATGTATATATTTATATGAAACTGCTAAACCACTTAACAGAATGGCTGTTCCATTTTACATTTCTACCAGCAACATGTGAGAGATTCAATTTCTCTACATCCTTGGCAGCATTGGTACTGTTAGTATTTTTTATTTTAGCCATTCTAGTGGATGTCATGGTAGTCTTATTTTGCAGTTTCCTAATGGCTAATAATGATGTTGTAATGTCTTTTAATGTATTTATTTATTTGCTGTGTTCTTTGGTGACGCAGTCATAAAAATCATGCAATGTTCAAATCTTTTGTGTATTTTCTAATTGGATTGTTTTCTTATTGTAGAGTTTAGAGAGTTCTTTATATATTGGTTTCAAGTCCTTTGTTGGATATGTGAATTCCAGCTATTTTCTCCAAGTCTGTGGCTTATCTTTTCATCCTCTTAACAGGGTCATTCACAGACCAAAAGCTTTAAATTTTGATGAAGCTCGATTTATTGGCTTTTTCTTTTATGGGCTGTGCTTTTGTATAATATCTTAAGTGCTCCCTAACTCCCGGTCACAGATGTCTCCTGTGTTCTCATCTAAAAATTTTATACTTTTATGTTTTACATTTGATCTATGATCCATTTTGAGTTAACTTTTGTATAACATAAAAAGTTTAGGTCAAAGTGCTTTTTTTGTGGGGGGCGGGGAGCCTATTGATGTCCAGTTGTTCCAGCAACATTTGTTGAAAAAACTGTCCTTCCTCTTTGAATTGCTTTTGCCTTGTTGACAAAAACCAGTTGACTGTACTTTTGTTGATTCATTTCTGGGTTTTCTATTTTGTTTTACTGATGTATGTGTCTGTCACTACAACGTGTTTGAATTTGTTCTCTTTTCTGATTAAGCTTGGATTATTGTCAGTAAACACATACAGTGGTGGAAGTTTGAAATTTAGATCTTGGGAGATAATCAACTTTAGTAATTTATATTATAACATTAAACTGTATTAGACAAATAGGTTTTCTTAAGTTTGCTAGTTGTGTGCCTTAGGAAAGAATAATTTACACTTTTGTTACTATTATTTTAGTTATGATGATAACTGTGTTTTCCATATATGTAAAAAATTTAAATTTGAGTAGGAAATGTAATGATGGAGATTAAAAAGTGTTTAATTTTTAAAATCATAATAAGTAGACATAGATCCATCATATTATTTGATTTTTTTAAACTAAGATGAAAAAACTGTCCTTCCACCCTCCCCATTCCAGTGTCCTTTCCCCCAGAGGTGGCCACTCTCAAATCTCTGAGCTGTTGCTTCTCATTATTTACTTCCTTATTTATAACTAATATGCTTTTTACTGTTATTTTCTAATTTAGTAATTTTAGATATTTTCTAAGATTGACTTCCTACCTGTTGTGGAAGATGAAGATATCACACTCTTACGCCCCACTCCTACTTCTTTTTCTAGCATCCTCCTAATATAGTTACTTTACCATTTCTGGTTAAGTCTTTATTTAGTATTTATATTACAGTGATTACATAATTATTGATAACCTTTGAAATGAGTCATATACTATGACTACATGATCTTTCTTAAACAGTTTTTGTTTTTCCATAGTACCTGTCCTTTGTAACCATCATTCCTTCCGTCCATATTGTGCAGTATTTCAGCACTCTGCAGAATAAGGTCAGACACATCAGGTGTCTGACCTGTCAGCTCTGTGTTTTCTTCCCCACGAGGTCGTTGGACCATCTTGATTCTTGTCCCAGCTGCTACACAGCTCTTGTCCTGCGACTGCTCTTTACCACTATCTTGTGTTGAATCCTGTTTTCTGAAGTCCATGCGTTCATTTTCCTTGGTTTATTCCCTCATATTGAAACAGTACATCTTCCAGTAGCTTGCTAAATATGGATGCGTGTTTTTTTGAGTCTTGGCAAATCTAAAAATATCATTAGTCTGTCTTCATACTTAACTGGCATCTTGACTACACAAGTCTAGTTAAATTGTTTTTTCTTAATATTTTAAAGATTTTGCTTCCCTGTCATCTAGTTTCCAGTATTGCTTCTGAGAGATTAAGAAACCATTCTTTTCGTTTTAAAAATTAATATATAAGGCAGACAAACAGAGGGTAATGTAATGAAGACTCATGCATTGATTGCCCATTTTCAGCAAATCTGAACATGTACTTCTCATTCTTTCAATTTCTTTCTCTTTTCTGTTTAGGAAGGTATTTATTGATACTGCTGAAGCCCCTCTGTTCCTCTCCTGATAACATTATATAAGAGCATTTTTCTGAATTTACAGGGTATTTTTTCCCACATGTGTTTTAATACTTGTACTCACTATGAATAAATCCATAACATTGTTTGCACATTAAAAATCATAAATGAAATCATACCATGTCTTATTATACTGTAGCTTTCTTTTTTTAAAAAAATTATGTTTTCGAGATTTGTCCATGTTGGTAAATGTAGCTCTAGTTAATTCATTTTCACTTGTGTATTGTAAAGATATTAAAAAACTTAATTTTAAATGGTTAAAATGCATAAAGTAGTTTTGAAACAGAGTATGTCAGGTAAGGACTTTAGTATTTCAGAATATTTCTTTATAGCATTTTCTAATTAGGCTCAATAATTAAGAAATTTTATTAAAACATTAAATCTAGAGTTATGATTAGCTGGCTTGATGTGGAGGCTAAGTCAGAGTCAGCTAGTTTTGGGGTCTCTGTCACAATGTTTAAAGAGGAGGAAAGTAGTATGTGGCCTTGAGTTCGGGGGCAGGTGGTTAGAAGCCAGATTACTCACATTCAGAGGACCCAGCTGTCGATGTGTATGGGGAAGCCTCATGTCCTTAGATAAGCAGCTTAAACCAGTCCCAGAGTTCCAAAGAGAACGCGCAAGACATGCTTCCAAATTCTGATCTTGGCTTCACTGTCTTTGTGGAATGAGGGACATAAGTAAGAAAGTCAGTCACTACTAATGTAAATTCTCATCTAACCTGAGCTTCCTTTAGCCCCTGAACTCACAATTTCCTTTCATTGTGATGGTAATTTTAACTTAGGGTAGTTTATTATTCACCATTTTAATGTCAATGAGAGACTTATTCTGAACAAGTTGAGGTAGAACAAGATCTCAGACTGTGTTAAGTGCAATTTGATGAAGACTCTGGTTCATTTTGTAACTGAATGTTTTTCCCTTTAGTAATCAAGCACAAAAAATACTGAAGACACTAACAGTTTATTTACACTCATTCTTTCAACATTCTATTTAGGCAATGCCTGTTACATGCTAGTCCAGACGTTGGAGATGGAAAGATGAATAAGACAGTTCTTATTTCAAAACAAAACAAAACAAACCAACGTCTCATTGTTTAGGAGAATAGACATGCCAGTAAAAAAGTATATGCATTATAGTAGAATGAGCGAGGCACTGAATGTGACTCCTTTGGAATTGGGAGCCCTTTCACTTTAACCAGGTCCTCGTTCTCTCAAGTGTAAGGAGCACATGGTAATTACTGGCACAACTTTCTCCCCTTTTCAGCACATTTCAAGCAGTCCAGTCTTTATTCCTTTAGTACCATTGTTTTAGTTGTAAAGGAGCTTCATTTTCAGACTGTTTGTTAATAAGTTATCATTGTTATGAATTTGCTTTGAGACATTTTCTTGGGCAGAGGTGTGACCATTCTAAGATCTACAAGTATAGATTTGGATTTTGTGTTTAAGTTGGCTAAAACAGATTTTAGCCCCATTGTCCCCCGTGTAACTTTGTATCTGATGTCTAATATGTTCAAAAATAGAAGTGTGATTTCCTATAGTAAGTTTTGAGTTTCTTACATGTAGGTCAAGGGTAGGGAGAGTATAGTGATGATTTTGAACAAGTTTAAATTTCTTTTCATTCTTTGTAGGTTGTCTTGTGGAAATGAAGGTTTAAGGACAAGTTATCTACCAGATTAGAAGATGGGATCGAACAGCAGCAGAATTGGTGATCTTCCTAGAAATGAATACTTAAAAAAGTTATCAGGCACAGAATCTGTCTCTGAGAATGACCCGTTCTGGAATCAGCTTCTCTCTTTTTCTTTCCCTACACCAACTAGCAGGTAAGAGATTACTTGGAGATTGAAAATTTGTATAGAGGGCCACATAAACCTGTGTGGTATGCTGATTTTTTATAAAAAATTTATTTTAATGTTCTATCTGTCCATTCTTCTGTGGTGCATGTACCAGTGGAAAATCCAAAAGGTATGAAAAGTAGGAAATAAGTTTTTCTCTTTCCTTTCCTCCATTCAGCCATCTCTCTTCCCAGGATGATTTCTGGTAGCAGTTTCTTTGGAATCCTTCTAGAGACAGTGCAACCATATAGCTCATGTAGTTTTACAGAACCCTTTAAACACAGTGCTAGTGTACTACATTTACTCTGCTTTTTCTTTTTTGCTTGCTGTCCATTGCTTTCTCCCCCACATTTTAGTAAAACATATATATATATATTATATATATATATATAATATATATAACATAATATATGTATAACATATAATATATATATGTTATATATGTGTTATATATATGCATGCATATATGCAACTGTCTTATTCTTTTAAATCACTGCCAAGTATCCATAGATTATATTAAATCAGTTTTTAAATTGGTGGACATTTAGGGGGAGGGTATAGCTCAAGTGGTTGAGTGCATGCCTAGCATGCACAAGGTCCTGGGTTCAATCCCTAGTACCTCCTCCAAAAATAAATAAACCTAATTACCTCCCCACCCCTGCCAAAATAAAATAATTGAATAATAATAAATATATTGGTGGACATTTAGATTGGAAACAATCTTTTGTTATAACAGATAATGCTGCATACATAATTTCTCATGCATCCAAACACATCTCTAGTATAGTCCTCAAAGTAGAATTTCTGGGTCAAAGTGTATGTGCATTTGTAATTTTGGTAGATACTGCCAAACTGTGCTCCATGGAAGTTGTACCAAGTTACACTCCTGCCAGCAGCGTATGAGAAGGTGCTTCCCCACACCTTTGTCAGTTTGATACAGTTTTGCCAATTTGATAGGTGAAAACCAATATCTCATTTTTAACTCTTTATTATAAAAACTGACAGACATAATCACGTAGGATGACTAGAATATTGAATTCCTAATTACTTGGTATCTAGATTTTAAGCACTTTTATTTATTTATTTTTGACAGCTATCTTGTTATATCCTGAATCATGGCCCCCCAAAGATACCTCTGTCCGAGTCCCTGGAATCTGTGAACATGTTATGTTGTAGCATGTATCAGTATTTCATTCCTTTTTATTTCTGAGTGAGATTCCTTTGTATGAACATACCACATTTTGTTTATTCATTTATCAATTTATAGACATTTGGATTATTTCCATATTTACTTCATCTATTATTTAAAAAGTATTTTGAAGAAAATTAAAATAAGGGCATTTTTTTTTATAACTGTAATACCATTATCACACCTTATAAAGTTAACAATAATTCCCAGTCAGTCCATTTTAAAATTTCCCTAGTTTTGTAGTTCATTTGTTACAATTAGGAACTAAGTAAGGTGTATACATTGCATTTTGTGGTTATATTTCTTTAATGTCTTTAGTCTCGAATAGAGTTATGCACTTCCAACTCCTGCCACTGTTTTTTCCCCATGCAATTTTTTTTTTTTAACAAACTGGGTCAGTTCCACCTTCTAGATTTACCTGATTGCTTCTCATAGTTTGCTTTCTTGCAGTCAGATGCTCTACCCCTGAGTTATACCCCCCGTATTTTGTTTTTTTTTATTTACTGTGTTTTCTGTAGACTGGACGTCATATTAAAAGGCTTGATAAAATTTGGGTTAAACATTTTTAGTAAGGTTATTTCATAAGTGGTGCTGTGTACCTTATAATGTATTACATCAGGATACAGAAAATACATGGTTTTATATCAGTTATGCTAAGATTGATCAGAAGTTTGAGTATGTTTTAGCATCCATTGATGATTTTGGCCTGAATCACCTATTTTATAAAAAATTAGAAAATGCTATTTCTCATTTGGTCATTTCTTGTACATTTATTAACTGGAATTCTTCTCTAAAGAAGAGCTTTCATGAATTAGGTTATATAAAACATGTTTTCTTTTCATAAGTTTCTTAAAAATTTTTTTTCTTGGAATGTACTTGATTTACTAAAACATGGCTTTTACTACATTATTAATAAGGGTAAACATTTAGTTCTTTTATTCTACCAATTTTCAGTAATGAAAATGGTATAATGGTGACAAATAAATCTGTACTTCCCTCTCCCCTGACCGCAGTCAGGACTGTCTCTGTCTTTTGAGTATGAAGTAAAAAAAAAAAAAAAAAAAAAATATATATATATATATATATATATATATATATATATATATATATATATATATATATATATATAAAAACATGTGTGTGTATGTGTGTTGTGGTCCTAATGGTTTCAGTTTGCCTTTCTTTAACAATCAAGGTTGATGTTTAGTTTCATATGTTTAAGAATTAAGGATTATTGGTATTTCCTTTTTGTGAATTGTTTATAAATTTTGGCAATAAATTTTAATTTCTAACTTTTGGATATAGTTGGATTGAGCCTTAAAGGTTAACTTAGTTTGCAGTTTTTGTGAGCTTGAATTAGTTGTTTAGTATGGGAAGTGATTACATATTACTACTTCTGAGATCCTTGGAAAAGTAAAAGTGGCTGTGGATTGGTAGGAGAGGTCTAACTAAATATGAACTATAGCTTCAGCAAATTTTGAAACCATTTCCTTAATCCTTAAGATATTGTCATTGAGTATCACTGCTCATGTTGTAGTAATAAAACTTAGAGAAAAAAGGACATATAAAGAGAACATCATTTATTATCCAAAATAACTGGTCTTTTCATTTATCTAAACTGTAGTACAATCTATATGTGCTCTTCCAAAAGACATTAAAGATGACTTAACTAAATGGAAATGTATACTGTGTTCAGGGATTAAGAAGGCTATTGTGAAAGTGTCCGTGTTTCCCATATTGGCCTATAGATTGAAGGCAATTCCAGTTAAAATTCCAACAGCATTTTTGGGGGATGGGGTGGGGCTCATTACAAAATTTGAATGGGAAAGAAGGAAGCATAATAGCTAAAGTACTCTGAAGAAGAAGATGTGTGTGTGTGTGTGCGTGTGTGTGTGTGTGTGTACTTGATTTATGCAGAGTTTGCACTTCAGAGCATTGGGAAAAGGATGAACTTTTCAAGAAATAGTAATGGGAATAATGTTTTAGCCATTAAATATATTTCTTTTTTTTTTCCATTAAATATATTTCTTACCTTCTAAAATTTCCTTACTTCTGCTGGTGACTTGCAGATTGAATTATTGTGGCTTTATAGTTTGTTTTGCTAATTACTGCTTTTTCTCAAAGATCCTTTGCTGTTCTCATGTGTTTATTCTTTTTGATGTCATTTCTTTTTCTTAATTCATCCTAGTTTGTAGAGAAAAGTATAAATGAACCTTAGAAAATGTAAAAAGATGTAAAGTGAATAAACTGCACATTGTAGGTCTGGGAGGAGCTATTCAGAATATTCAGAGAGCCTTCATTTGTGGTGTTGCATATGCTTTTGGCACTTCTGTCCCTTTGTTTGAGGCCCCCCTACCCTGGCTCCTCACTGCTGGTATTTGATGTGTGACCTGTAGAACCTTGACATTGAGCAGGCCTTGAGGTAGAAGGTGCCACCTCATTGACAGTCAGGGATGGAATTACCTAGTTTATGAATTATTCAAGACAAAGATGAGTCTCTGTAGGGAAGACACTGAATTCAGACATTTCTGAGATTGCTCACTCCTGGAATTCCTTGGGTCCCATATGTGCTGTCTTCAAGTGCAGCCAAAAACTGATGTCTGCCAATTTTTTAGAAGCACTAAGGCCTTTAGGACTAATCTAATTTTTCCTTACTATAAACTGTTTTTGGCACCAGAGTAACCAGATTTTGTTATAGTTTCCAGGCATGGTTGAAAAATCTTTAGATTCTTCAGTAGTTTTTAACTTTTCACCTTATTAAAATTCCTTGTGAAGCAAAGATCTGAAATAAAATCAAAATTAATTCAGGAGTAAAGTTTAAGTAATACACTGTTTATTTTTCTCAGTAAAATATATAAAAATTACTCACATGGCTGATTTCATACTAAGTATAGCAGCAGAAACAAAAAAACAAAATAGTGCTAAAGGCAAAGGTAGTAAAATCATCGATATCCACAGTAAGTAGTTAAGGGATACACAAAACAAAGATTCAAAATATGATGTCAGAAATATTAAACTATATAGATAGCTATAAATATAGTTAGTTACATATCTATCTATCTATCTATCTATCTATCTATCTATCTATCTATCTATCTATCTATCTATAGTTATATATAGACCTCATGGTAATCAGAAACCGAAAATCTATAGTAGATACACACACAAAAATAGAAAGGAATCCACACGTAACACTGAAGATAGTCATCACAGGGGAAGGAGAGCAAAAGAAGAAAGTAAAAAACTACAAAACCAGCCAGAAAATAACAAACAAAATGGCAGTAAGTACATACCTATCAATAATTACTTTAAATGTAAATAGACTAGGGTGCTCCAATTGAAAGATACAGAGTGGCTGAATGGATACAAAAACAAGACCTATCTTTATGCTACCTACAAGAGACTCACTTCCGATCTAAAGACACAGACTGAAAGTGAGGGGATGGAAAAGGTATTCCATGCAAACAGAAACAAAAGGGAAGGCAGAGTAGCAATACTTCTGTCAGGCAAAATAGACTTTAAAATAAAGACTGTAACAAGAGACAACTACATAATGATAGAAGGATCAGTCCAGCAAGAAGATATAACAGTTGTAAATATATATGTACCCAACTTAGGTGCACCTAGATATGTAAAGCAATTAACAAACATAAAGGGAAAAAAATTGACAGTAAGACAATAATAGTAGGACACCAACGCCCCACTTATATCAGTGGACAGATTAGACAGAAAATCAATAAGGAACCACTGGCCTGAATGCCACATTAAGCCAAACGACCAGGGTACATGTATATAAAACATTCCATCCAAAAGCAACAGAATACACATTCAAGTGCACATGGAGCATTCCCCAGGATAGATCACATGCTGGATAAATTTAAGGAGATTGGAATCATATCAAGCATCTTTTCCAACCATGGTGGTATGAGACTAGAAATCAACTGCCAGAAATAAACTGCAAAAAACCCCTAAACATCTAGAGGCTAAACAGTATGGTACTAAACAACTATTGGGTCACTGAATAAATCAAAGAGGAAATTAAAATACCTGGAGACAAATGAAAACAGAAACACAAGGATCCAAAACTTATGGGATGCAGCAAAAGCAGTTCTAAGGCGGAATTTTATAGAGATACAGGCCTACCTCAGAAAATAAGAAAAATCACAAACAATCTAACCTTATGCCTAAAGGAACTAGAAAAAAAAGAAAGAAAACCCAAAATTAGTAGAAGGAAAGAAATAATAAAGATCAGAGCAGAAATGAATGAAATAGAGACTAAAAAAAGGAAAAGAAAAGATCAGTGAAACTAACAGCTGATTCTTCGAAAAGATAGACAAAATTGAGCCAGACTTGTCAAGAAAAAAAGAGAGCAGGCCCGAAAAAATAAAGTTAGAAAGTAAAGAGAAGTTATAGCTGACAGCACAGAAATACAAAGGATCGTAAGAAGTTACTGTGAACAATTATATGCCAAGAAAATGGACAACCTGGAGGAAATGGATTAATTCCTAGGATGTGCAGTTTCCCAAGATTTAATCAAGAATAAATAGAAAATATGAATAGACCAAATACCAGTAATGAAATTGAATCAGTAATCAAAAAAACTCCCAACAAATAAAAATCTAGGACCAGATGGCTTCACAGGTTAATTTTACCCAACATTTAAAGAAGAATTAACTCCTATCGTTCTCAAACTACTCCAAAAATATCTAGCAGGAAGGAACACTTCTGAACTCACCCTGATACCAAAACCAAAGACCACAAAAAAAGAAAATTACAGGCCAATATCACTGATAAACATAAATGCAGAATACTTTAATAAAATATTAGCAAACCAAATTCAGAAATACATTAAAATGATCATATACCATTATCAATTGTGGTTTATCTTAGGGATGCAAGGATGGTTCAATATTTGCAAATCAATGTAATATACCACATTAACAATTTGAAGAATAAATCATATGATTATTTCAATAGATACAGAAAACTTGACAAAATTCAATATCCATTCATGATAAAAAAAAACTCCAGAAAGTGGGCATAGAGGGAACATGCCTCAACATAATAAAGACCATCTATTACAAGCCCACAGCTAGTGTCATACTCAATGGTGAAGAGTTGAAAGCATTTCCTTTGAGATCAGGAACAAGACAAGGATACCTATTCTTGCCACTTCTATTCAACATAGTATTGGAAGTCCTAGCTACAGCAATCAGACAAGAAAAAAAAAAGGAATTCAAATTGGAAAGGAAGAAGTAAAACCATCACTGTTTGCAGATGACATGATACTGTGTATAGAAAATTATAAAGAAACTACCAAAAAACTATAAGAGGTAGTAAATCAGTTCAGTAAGTTGCAGATTACAAAATTAATATACAGAATTAATATACAGAAATGACTACTATCCAAGGCTGCCTACAGATTCAGTGCAATCCCTATCTAAATACCCATGGCATTTTCACATAACTAAAACAAGTAACTCTCAAATTTGTATGGAAATACACAAGACCCTGAATAGCCAAAAAAAAAAAAAAAAAAAAAAAAAAATCCTGAGAACAACAGAGTTGGAGAGCTCACATTCCCTGATTTCAAACTATACTGCAAAGCTGTAGTAATCAAAACGGTATGGAACTGGTGCAAAATTGGACACATGGATCAGTGGAACAGAATAGAGAGCCTAGAAAAAAACCCCACGCACTTATGGTCAATTAATCTATGACACAGGAGGCAACAATATACAGTGGAGGAAGTCAGCCTCTTCAGTAAGTGGTGCTGGGAAAACTGGACAGCTACATGTAAAAGAATGAAATTAGAACATTCTTTAACACCATATACAAAAATAAACTCAGTGGATTTAAGACTTAAATATAAGATCTGAAACCATGAAACTCCTAGACGAAAATGTAGGTTTTATATGCTCTTTGACATTGCTGTTGGCAGTATTTTTTTTGGATATGTCACTTCAGGCAAGAGAAATAAAGCACAAATAAACAAGTGGGACTACATCAAATTAAAAAGCTTTTGAAACTAACACAACAGTGTAAATCAACTATACTTCATTAAAAAATATAAACTAGAAATACAAAAAAAAAAAAGCTTTTACATAGCAATGGAAACTATTGAGAAAATGAAATGGCAGCCTAACAGAAGAAATTTGCAAACAATATATCTGATAAGGTGTTAATATCCAAAATATGTAAAGAACTCATACAACTCAACATCAGAAAAAAACAGATGGATTAAAAAGTGGTTAGAGGACCTGAATACACATTTTTCCAAAGAAGACCTACAGATAGCCATCAGATACATGAAAAGATACTCAGCATCACTAATCATCAGGGAAATGCAAATTAAAACCGCAATGAGATACCACCTCACAGCTGTCAGAAGGCTATCATCAAATAGAGAACGAATAAGAAGTGTTGGAAAGGTTATGGAGAAAAGGGAGCCTTTATGTGCCATCGGCAGGAATGGAAATTGGTACTGTCACTATGGAAAACAGTACAGAGGTTCCTCAAAGAATTTCAAATAGAACTACCATGCAATCCAGCTATTTCATTTTTAGGAAAACGCTAATTTGAAGAGAGATATGCATCTCTATGTTCATTGCAGCATATTTACAATAGCTAAGATACAGAAGCAACGTAAGAGTTTATCAATTGCTTAACATAACCAAAATTCATATAGCCATTTATTTTTACCATTTGGATTGCTTCCAGTGTTTTCCTGTTACACATAATATAGCAATGAATAGCCTTGTACATGTGGTAGAAGGAATTTCTGTCCTGTTAATTAAAGTGGGGCCAAATGACTTCCATTAATTCTTGTAGTTTGTGTTGGTAGCACATGAGAAACAAGTGTAATTAAATAGGTCAGGAACAGATTTTATGGAGCACTGAAGTGCTTCCCAGCATATTTCATTTTTTGGGGGAGGGGGCTGGTAAACCAATAAGGCAGGTTAGGTACGGTGGCCTGGAGGCTCTGAGGGTGTTGGGCCTCGGACCACAGAGGACTGAATGGGAAGATGAAAATCTGTCCACCCATTGCCCATTTTTAGCACACTTGTTAGAAAGCTGAGGATTAGAATTGTGATTCCTTACAGGTTCTTGTTGAGTGGAACTGGTGAAAGCATTGTTTTAAGGGGTTTGCTTGTTGGGTAGAGGGAATGATAGATTGGCAAGAGCAGGTAGGCGGAGGAGCTCAGGCAGGAAAACCAGATGGGAGGCAGCTGGAGTGCCAGAACCACCATTGATGAAGGCCTGGCTTTCTGTGCCTGTGCCGGAAATGGAGAAAGTCCTCCATCCACTGTACATGAAAAGTTCTTTTGTTTTAAATTGATACTTGATTTGAGTATTAATACTTAATGAGCTTAAGGCTCCAGATTTGAGAGCAATGCTGAGCAATGTGGTGACAGCTTGTATACTTACCAAGAATGAGAATCATTTTGCCCAAAGGTGAGGTGAATTTGGGCAAAGTGTGAAGAACGGAGATGGTGAAACATGGTAGAGGAGGCATGAATTCTGGAGCCAGACTGACTTTGTCTTACATCTCAGCTCTGCTGCTTAATAGTTCTGTGAATTTAGACAAGCTACTTAGTCTCACCAAGTCTGTTGATGCTTCTGTAAAGTGGAAATAAGATTACCTTATTTGTGGATTTGTGGGGAAGATGAAACACTGTAATGCATGTAAAGTGTCTGACTTTCCTCTTTCAAGGAAAAAATACCTATTAATTTAAAAAAAGATCAAGGACTCTGTCTTGAGAGTTTAGTCTAAAATATTTGAGGATTGAAGATAAGTAGCAGAAATTTAACAGATTTTCTGATGACATCTTTATCCTAATGATTGAAAATCCTTTGACTCTTTTGAATTAATTGTTCAGCTGTTTTAAAAATTAGGCCAAACCCTGAATATAGTGATATTTGTCTCTGTGCAGACTCAATGTCCTTTTTACCAAAGCTACCTTTCAGAAACCTTTATTGCATAATGAAAATTGTATTATGTATACTGAGCACTAGATGGTGCTCAAATAAGGCAAGAAGGCAGCTATTGGCGTGCAAACACACAATCAGCAAACTCATTTTTCTCAGTACTAAAGTAATGAATGTTCATTTTTAGTACTTTGATATACAGAAAATCTCAAGGAAGGCAAAAAGATAAAAATAATACTAATCAGAAGTAACCATTGTTAACTTTTTGGTGTATATTTTGTCAGTTCTCTCATTTAAAAATGTTTGCATCGCATTCTACACATTATTTCTTTAATTCACATTTTCCTCATGTCATTGTTTTCCTACAGCATAATTTTAAATGGTTGTAGAATGTCCTGTCTTAGAGATGGCCATAATTTATCTAATGTGGTTGAACATTTTGGCTTTTTAAAATTTTTCCTGATAATATGAAACTGTGATGAACTTCCTTGCAGCCCAGTCTTCGTGTATATCCTTAATTATATAAGTGGAGTGAGTTCTTAGTAGTTGATTTGCTGGTAAAATAGCAATTTTTTTTTAATCACAGAAGTTTTTCATTGTATAAAAGTTAGAAAATATGGAAACAAAAGGGAAATAGTCTTGTATTCTCATCACATAGAGACCACCACTGTTGATATTTTGAAATATGTTTTTTCACACTTTTTAAAAATGAATTTACCTATAGATAGACTTGTGTATTTATATCTATCTCTACCCTCATAAATGTGTGATTATATTGTATTACTGTTAGGTTACTTATAAAAACTAGTGTATTTGATATATTTCCTTTTCAGCAAATGTGAATATTTTAAAATTTATTTACCAAAAAATAGTTGTTGAATGCCTCGCATTTGCTTGGCACTGTTTTTAAGGGCTGGAAACCTTGTAGTGAATATGAGGGACAAGGCCCCTGCCCTCATGCAGCTTATATTTTAGTGGAGGAGATGGGCAGCAAACAAGTAAAGAAATAAATACGTGAAGTAATGTCTGAAAAATAACAGAGTAAGTTCATGGAGAGTGACAGAATGGGAGCAAATACCAGCGGGAGATTTCTTTGGCTAGAGGATCTCAGGGAAGCAGCATGTAAGTGGACGTTAGTGAAACCAGGGAGCCAGGCATTGTTCTGGAGAAAGAGTATTCCAGGCAGAGGGAACAGCGGGATCTGAGGCAGGAGTAAGTTGTCTGTGTTAGAGGAATAGCAAAAAGGCCAGTGTGGCAGAACAGTGAGCAAGGAGACAAATTACATGGGGACTTTTTGGTTATGTTGTTGCCGAAAGATCGGCCCCCATCCCTGATGAGCCAAACTGAAACTCAGAGGCAAGGTCTTAGAGCTAAGAAGAAAAGAGGCAGCTTTATTGCTTTCCGGGGCAAAGGGGCTTCACAGCAGGCTGGTGCCTTCAAAACTGTGAGCCCACCTTGGGATTGGGGCAGGGGGATTATACAGCCACAGCTCAAACAGTAAAGCATCGGTAACAAGCAACAGAATGATTTTCTTCTCATCAGACTCAGAGTGGCGTCACGGTGTCTCCAGGTGACCAAGTCTGTAGAGGCTGGTGGTTGTCGCTCTTTCCATCCCTTCATCTTATAAGCGCCCAAGGCGTGGTCTTCTTGGTGATTCAGGCTATTTTGTTACAGTCCTGGGATCTTCTCCCCGGAGAACAACTCAGAGACCAAGTATGATTATTACTTTCAATTACTGGAATAAAGCAGAAACAGTAAAATTAATAGCTTTATTTTAACAATGGGCCTGGAGCTGTGAGTAGTAACCAGTCAGTCAGATTAGTTGACCCTTTTAAGAGCAAATATAAGAATTAGCAATCTGTTAGCCTAAGTGTGGCCATTTGATTAATTCTCCTTCAATGTTAAAGATTTTTTATGGTGTGTGGTATTCCAGAGACGAGCATCTTTTAATGTTGATATTTGGGAATTGAGTCTAGTCTGCTGCAGTATGAAAAGATTTTACTCACATAGCTTGTTTTATTGTAGTGTAATTTACATAACAATTTTTTTTTTTTACCATTTTAGCCATTTTTAAGTATATAATTCAGTGGCATTAAGTACATTCCCAGTGTTTTATAGTCATCATCACTGTCCATTTCCAGAACTTTTTCGTTATCTCAAACTGAAACTCTGTGCCCTTTAAACAGTAACTCCCCTTTCCACCCGCTTCCCAGTCCATGGTAACTTCTATTCTACTTTCCGTCTCTTTGAATTTGCCTATTCTAGGTACTGCATATAAATGGAATCATTTAATGTTTATTCTTTGGTGCCTGGCCTATTTCACTTAGTGTAATATATTCAAGGTTCACCCATGTTGTAGCACGTGTCAGAATTTCCTTCTTTTTTAGGCTGAGGAGTATCCATTCTATGTATACTTCACATCACATGTTTTTTAAACTCTAGTTTGTTGTACTTTCTTTTAAATGCTTTTAAATAAATGCCCTTCACTTCTGTTCAGCGTTGTTAGATTCCAGTTACACTGTGATTGTTTTCAGGGATCCCTCTTGCATTATAAAAAAAATGTGTTCATTCTGCTAAGAGGCTTGGCTAATGTAAACATCATTGTTAATTTAGCCATTATTTATTGAGCACTTAGTGTGTGCCAGGCACTGGGCTCATTGCCTTCGGTGCATTTCCTCATTTAGTTCTCACATCAAGTCTATGAGGAGGTACTATTATTATTTCCGTGTGAGAAAACAGGCCTGGGAAAGTTGTCCAAAGTCAGATGGCTAGTAGTTGGCATGGACCAGATTCAAACCAGGTTAATGTAGCTCCAGAGATGAATTCTGTTGGCCATCCTGCCACACAGTCTCCATTTGGAAGCACAGACTGATTACAGACTGAGCTTCAAATAATGGCTAAAGAGATGCATCATTAAATTATATATGCTAATCTTTGAGAATCACCAGATTGATACACTCAGATTTTTAAGCACCTTCAAAGCGAAGGTCATAAAAACGCATACCTTATGTTTGAGTGTCTTTATTTACAATGTAAATGTAATAAATATGTTATTTACAATTAATACAAGCAAGTGGATGGATAATCTGTCCTGTATTTTAACCTAGCCTTGAGTGGTGTGTGCCTTCTCTATTTAAGGGAAGCTGCCTGAATGATCCTTTCTCAGAGTTTCTTGATCTGTTTCCTCAGTTGAGAAATAGGAAAAGAGACTTTTATTGAATTAGGTCACAAGTTTTCAACCGACAGAAACAATTAAGTGATTGTACAATTTTTTTTTCTTTGAATTTTTGAGGCCTGTCTCTGCTTCTGTGTTTTTATTCTCTTTGGCACACTTTATGTGAAATTTTATTAGGACTTTTCAAGTTGAAACAATCTTCTCTGTCGTTGAGGTGGGCCTGGGATAACTCCTAAATCCATCTTCTAAACTGTAATTCTTTCATCATAAGTTTACTTGAATGGAGACCAAAATAGTGTACTAGGCCATTTTACTAAGGGAATAAATAATTTGAGACTTTTTGGCATCTTATTTTCTCAAATTGAGGGACCAAAAGAAGTTCAGTTTTTACATCTTGAGTCAAAACCTTTTTTCCTTTTCTTTCATTTAAACCTTTCTGTGCAAAATCATTTTAGAGGATGCTTGAGTTTGGCCAGGGTTGATTGCTTCCTTAAACTAAAAGCTTGTGTGTGTGTGGGGGTGGTGGTGGTGCACATAACTAACATAGTTTAAAGCGTTAAAATAAGGGGGAAAGTAAGTTTTACTCCAAGTGAACCTTTTTTTCCTTTTCTCACTTTGTTGGTTGGAATCTGAATTTTTAAGTCATTTTTTTCTGTTGCTTTCTTGAGAGAATAAATGCAATAGGATCTTGCAGAGTAGTTGTTGAAATTTTGACATTTTAATAGTTATAGTTTCTTTCATTTTGGCAGTTGAATGACAGCTTATAGGATTGTCTGTGAATCACATGAATATAAATACCTTTTTAGTTCTGCTTCGTGCATTAAAAATTGCTATAATAAATTTATGTGCAGTTTTTATCCTTTGGCTTTTTCCTCTGAATAGGCTCTTTTAAAACATTGACATTCCCACAGTTAAACCACTGAATGGAGTGATTCTTGTTAGTTTTGTGAATGATTTCTGTAATTCTCTTTGCTAAGGTAAGGGAGAAAAGTCTTCAGAAATGCATCTATGCTTTTCTGAGTGGTTACTTGTTGATTTTACGCAGGTTGTGTTTTAAACTGACAAACATTATATAATTTGTTAGAAAATGTATGTTGTGGACTGAAAATGACATTATTAATATAAAATGTCAATTTTGAAATACTTTTATGGTGGAATTTTAAGTGAAAAAGAATTTTTGGTGTTTATCTTATGAACTTCATAATTATAGCTACTTTGATTGTTCAGCAAATCAGTGTTCAGAAATCTATGTATAATTCTACCCCCAACAGCTTTCTGCCCATCTGCTTTTCATTAAAAGATTTGAACTATGTTGATCATCTTTCATTATTGACATTTGCGTATGAGATTGGTGTGCTTAAAACGAAAATAAAACCAGTCTAAATTACTGAAAGCTGTGACTTAGGGAGTATATAATAAAAAAATTTAGCTTCCTAACCAAACTGTAGTTAAAGCAAAAAAATTTTTTTTTTGGAGGGAAGGTAATTAAGTCTATTTAGTTATTATTATTATTGTTTTTTTAATGGAGGTGCTGGGGATTGAACCCAGGGCCTTCTGCGTGCTAAGCACGCATTCTACCACTGGAGCTATGCCCTCCTCCTCAGACTGTAGTTTATGATTTCATAGCAATTATAAAAAAGTCATCTATCATCTTACCACTTCCCTTATTAGGCTTAGATTTTTTTGTTTTCTTGCAGTCTTTATCATTCACATAATTTTTATATGATTTAAGTCATAACATAAGTATCATTTAAAAAATAGTTTTACATTTTAATTTTTTATTTTATGGGCAGGGAGTAACTAGGTTTCTATTTATTTATTTTTTATGGAGGTACTGGGGATTGAACCCAGGACTTTGTGCATGCTAGGCACGCACTGTACCACTGAGCTATACCCTCCTCACTCCATAAATACCATTTTTATAATGGATAATACATCTATGACACACTTCTTTTAGGTATATGTAGAAATTCCAATTAGTGGTAATGTTCTAGATTGATATTATGTGGGTTTGTCTTAATAAAAAAGTAGCTAAATGTTATCTATATTGAAAGAAAATTAAATTAGAAGTTAGAGATGTTTATTCTTATGTTGTGACCTTAAACAAAATACTTAGCTTCTCTGTTTCTGTGACTTGTAAGATGAAGGTATTTCTATTTCCTTAGTCAACTTCTCAGGAGTTTTCAAAGAAATCAAGTGAAATAATCAAGGTGAGAGAATATCTATTTGTATAGATCTATACAAATTGCAACTTGTAGCTAATCAGCAGATTTATTTGCATATCAACAATTAATATGCTGAAGTTTTTAAACACATTTCTTTTGTAGAAGGTTAAACAATTCTTTTCTTAAGCCTCCTCCTTCCAAGCTGAAATACTTTCTTTAAAATAGAACGTAAAAGTCAGTTTCAGCTTAATTTAGCCAAATGGTCCCAAATGTTAAGTTAGTGGAGTTCAAATTAATGCAATCCTGCTAAATGCATACAATACTTAGTTGCAATTTTTAGTTTTTACAAATAATTTTTCTCTGTAGTGTAAAAAAAAATTTTAAGCCTAGTTTTATGTGGAAATCCAAATTACTTGTATATTTGAGAATATGAGAAGACTTTTATCAGGTTGCAGTGTTGTTCTACAACCCATTGGTAAGCTTCTTTTCTAAGATTATGTATTATTCAACCTCTTTTTTCTTTAATCCCTGAGGGCCAACACCATGGCCTGACAGTGTCCTTTGGTACTTCTTACGTTACTTAACTATCCGAAGTGTGAAAAGATGAAAAAGAATAAGACAGATGGGTTGATAGAAAAGAAAAGTGAAAGTCAAAAAAGAAAAAAAAATGTTGGATGGTAGAAACTGCCTAAAGGACCACAGACAGTTCCTTCTAATGCTGTACGTTGGCTCCATGATACAGGTCACAGGACATCAATTCGCTTATCAGCCTAAGTATGCTACTCTGTTAACTCCTCTGGTGAGTATTTTACTTGCCAACTGTAGCCTGTCTGACCTGTTACACCAGCTGACTAAAATATTGTCAATAACTTTTATACATTTTCATGTGTGACAGTTATCAGGAATAGATATTAAGTTCATTAGATGACCCATTTTATATATTTATTTTGGCTGTTGGGAAATTGAATTCTTGAACTACAGGCCTCATATGAAATTAGCTTTTTTCCCCTACCAACAAATATTCTTGTTTATTTATTTGGAAAACTGCTTTGTCATGTCAGAGGATTGTAACACAGAGTTTAAATCCAAAGAAGTTGTAAACTCTCTGTACAGTAGTCCTTGATGTGCCTCGCCCTCCATGTTAGTTAATACAGAATTGGACTGCCTGGTGCAGTGGAAGAATTTAGGTGGTGGTGAATAGAATTTGTTTTAAGTTTACAATAGCCTGATAATTTGCCAGTTGGATCTCACATCCTTTATGAATTTCTCTCTATAGGCCATTTTAGAGGGGAAAAAAATCTGTATTTGTCAAGGTTCTTATGCTTGCTTAGTGTCAGCACATGCTTTTCTGAATATAAAAATCATTGGATTTGGTGTCAAGAAATCTGGGTTTGTAATTTTTCAGATTTAGAAATGTATGGGTTGATAAGCCACCGTTCATGCATTTTGGTGGGAATTGGTTAAATCTTTCTGGAATGTAATTTGCAGTATTCATCAGAACAGAAGTGTCATTGACCTAGCAATTCTGCTTCTAGAATTTGTTAAGGAGACGATGTATGTAGAGAGATGTACGTGCAAAGACGTTCATGGCAGTGTTTATGATAACAGGAAATTGTGAACAATCTTAAGTGTTCACCAGTAAGGAGATTGGATGAATGAACAAATAAAAAGGGTGTATCTGCACACTGGAACAATATACAGTCATTAATAATGATCATGTGTTTACAGATTTGAAAAAAAAAATCCATAGCACATTAAGTGGTTAAAGCTAGTTATAAAATCATTCATATGTCTTAGCCAAGACATGGAAACAACCCAAACGTCCATCAACAGATGACTGGATAAAGAAGATGTGGTACATATATACAATGGAACACTACTCAGCCATAAAAAAGAATAAAATAATGCCATTTGCAGCAACATGGATGGACCTGAAGATTGCCATTCTAAGTGAAGTGGGCTGGAAAGAGAAAGAAAAATGCCATATGATATCATTTATGTGAGGAATTGAAAAAATAATAACAACAATAATAATGACACAAATGAATACTAATTATTATTTTGACTTCTTGAATATGTGTAAGCACATTCGACTGTCCTTTATGATTGGATTACTGCATTCCGTTGATTCTTATTTTGTAGTTGGCTTTATTCCTTTGATAACTATGTAAGTTTAAAAACTAAAGCTCTAATCTGTTCTTAGAAACAGTAATTAGTACATACATGTAAACTAAAAAAAAGTGCGGTATACTTTATGTATTTACATGCAATATAATGTATATGTGCAGTTGAACTGTAATCTACATAATAAAACTGAAAAAAGAAAAGAATCGTTCATATGACAATCTCATTCAAGCAAAATTGTATATATGTATATATTTTTGAAATGTGTATATTTATATATAACTTCTGTATAAATTTTATAGCTTGGCTTTTATGATTTTTTTTAACTTGTTATTTTGAAGTGATTATAGATTCACAGGAAATTGCAAAAAAAAGTACAGGGAGGTTCCTTGCATCCTTCCCTATCTCCCCCAGTGGTAACTGTAATTCAGGACCAAAATCAGGAAATTGACATTGGTACAGTCCACAGCGGGTATGGAGATTTCAGCAGTAAGTTATACGTGCGATTTCATCACCCACCACCACCACAATCAAGATATATAACCTTCATCCCAACAAGGCTCTTGTGCTTTCCCTTTGTAGCCACATCTGTTCTTACCTTCACCACCTCTAACTCCTGGCAGCCACTAATCAGTTTTCCATCTCTATAATTTTATTTCAAGAAGGTTGTAGAAATGGAATGATACCATATGTAACATTTTGAGATTAGCTCTTTCATTCAGCATAGTGTCCTTGAGATCTATTCAAGTTGTTCTATACATCATAGTTCATTCCTTTTTATTGCTGAGTAGTATTCTGTGTTATGTATATACCATAATTTAAACAGTGACCTATTGAAGGGCATTTGTTTCCAGTTTTTGGCTCTTGTGAATAAAGCTGCTGTGAATATTTGTGTACAGGCTTTTTGTGTGAATATAAGCTTTTATTTCATGGAGATAGATACTCAAGAGTGCAATTTCTGGCTTATATGGTAAATGTTATTTTTATACAAAACTGCCAAAATTGTTTTCCGGAGTGGCTGTATCCTTTTACATTCCCACCAGTAATGTATGTGATATCCACTTTCTCTGCATCCTTGCCAGCATTTGATGTTGTCACTCTTTTTTTATTTTAACAGTTTTGATAGGTGTGTAGTGTTACTTCATGGTGGTTTTAGCATGGTTCATTTTTACAATAATAAAAAATAAGAAAAATTTTCTTTCTAAAAGAGAATTATTATCTAGATTTAAGTTTCTTTTCTGCCACTTGTTAAATGTTACTTAATACTGAGAAATTTTGCTAGGTGAATAAGGAGTATTGATTTCCTTTGTAATCCACTAAGGTTATACTTCTACTGTAGTAAAATATTAATGAAAATAAAATCAAAGCAGAACACCTACAGTTGTTTGACACAGCTGTTTTGATTCTATTTCAAAATCTAAAACTACTTCCAAAATTACTAAATTATGTCTTATACTTCCGCTGTGCCCCATGGGGGGAAGAAAGGCTAAGACTGGCAAATTGCTTGTAAGATGTGTTAAGGAATAAATACATGCAAAGTTCACAATTTAACACTTGTGGTTTGTTTTGTTGTTGAGGATTAGGGAACTCGCATTATTGAGCTGAGTGCTGAGCATTTTCCATACATTGCCACATAGTCCTCACAACTATCTTATGAGACAGTGACATCCTTACTTCCATTTTACCCGTGAGGAAACAGGCTCTCAATTGAAGTGTCTTGGCTCATCATACCAATAGGCATGAGGAAAGTGGAATTTAAATATGTGGCTTTGAAATCTGCACTCTTTCCTTTATATAGGGGCATACATTGTCTTCAGTAATGGGAATGATTGGAAATCCATGTGGGCAGTATCATGCATGAGTTTGTTAATTGATGGTAATGGTTAAATTGAGAGGTGGTGCACTTGGAGTTTAAGCACTGAAACTGACCAGTCTGTGCATCTTGTGGGTACAGAGTCATCAATATTATTTCTGTCGATACGCCTTCCTAGTGCTTCAATTTGGCATATTATTTTAGTGTACAGAATTTTTAAAGATTATATGCTTGACTATTTTCTGCTTTAGTAACAGTTACTGGTTTATCCAAGTTTGCTGGCCCAACAGTTGGCAGCAGTGGTTAATTATAGTGGTGGTTGTGAGCACATGGTTAGGCTTTGTTACATGTGCTACTAGAGGCATCGTTATCATTGTTGCTGTACACATGATCTCTTTGTTTTTTGCTAAAAATCTGAAGATGATCGTAGACACTTAACCGTCGTATACCAGGTCGTATACTTGCTGCTGCTGTGAGAGTTCTGATGGTGTATATTTTTGATCCTGTGCTCATTGGCTTCGTATTTCACGTAGGGTAAGATGCAAGTTCCTTAACATGGCATTAAGGTTCTTCTCTTTTTTTGCTCTTGTTTACCTTGCCAGTCTTCTCTGCTACCTACACGCCCCAGTTACTTAACTGTGTTTGTGCACTTAGTAGAGATTACATAGATTAGTTGAGACATAATTTAGAAATAATCTAGCTGTATTATTGCTACTCCGTGGGGAATTTTCTCGTGGAAGCTCTCTCTGTAGCACGTGGAGGGTGAGAAGTTGAGGTTGATGACAATTCTCTCCCGAGGGAGATTCTTTTCATGAAATCAAAGTAGGGAAGAGACTTAGCCCAGAAATGGAGTGGTGATGTTTAAGACCTTCCCTATAGTTGTGAAAATCTTAATAACCACTTCCTTGCTGAATCATCTTCAGGGAAGCCCAAGGAAGGTTCTTAAAACTGGGCCAGTTTCAGACATTCCAGTGTAAATGAGAGGGTCTGGGGCCTGGCTCTTCAGTCCCATAGGTCTCATGGTCCATGGGGGTTGTCACCTGCAAAGTCCATCTGTTTATGCTGCCGCTGGGATGATAGCAGTCCTGGGAAGGAGGAGCCTGATCTGCGGTCACACATAAGGGTTGCTTCAGACAGAGCCGCACCTGGTCATTGGAACAGTATGTTTGTTTATCTAGAATTTAGTTCACTTAGCAAATGGTTTGGTTAAGAGATGACTAGTTTTTAGTATTTATCCCTCATCTCTCACTAATGACATTTTCCAAGTTGACCTGGTTGTGGAGTTTATTAATACAGGAAGTGTGGAGTTTATTAATACAGGAAGTTGGAGGACCTCTGAGTGTTATTAATTTATTTTATCTATTTTGGTATGAATATTTGCTGCCTTTCCCCCCCTTTATTGTATACTTCCAGTGCTCCAAATCTGCTTTCAGAAACAGCATTCAGTTTCTAATTGTAATTGTCTTGGAAACATTGGCATATTTTGCAGTTCAACCTTACTTTTATTTACTGCAAATGATGATTTGTTAGTTGCCTGCTGCCAGAACATCTGAGCTCATTTGTTTGACTAAACAGTACTGTGCATAGATGCCTGTAACACGCAGCAACGGTTACCAGCCACCCCAGTTGCTTACCACCTCATTTTAGCTCTAAATCAAGCAAATGGGAAAGAAGATTATTCTTAACATGTTCCAAGAAGTTTAGAAAATTGGAGGATGGAGGGATGGGAGGAAAGGAATTCTATTATAACGATCAGTGTGTTGCTTTTGGCAAGGGTGTGCCTGGCTAACTTCCTTTGTAGAAATAACACTTCACAGTGTAGAAATCGCAGGGATACTGCAACAAACAGAGCTCTACAAATCCTTTATTTAATAGGTACTTACCATGTGTTTTCCTTCTTGCTGAGCCACTGTACCAGGCATGCTGGGGGGATGCACGGGTGAATGAGACATTTTCCCTGTTCTCACGGAGCTTATAATCTGGACACTCAAGATGCTTCTGGCCTGAAGTGATCATTGAGGAGGTGGTGGCTGTGGTGCTGTTTCAGATCATGGCTGTGGGTAGAGGCCCAGGCCTGATGGGCTTAATCACAGAATGGCAGGTGCTGGCCGGCTAACCATAAGACGGAGCTTCCAATAGAGGTGGGATGAGTCCCAGCCTTTCTGTCTCTCCATCCTTGAATGACAAAGAAACCAGACCGCTTCAAAAAGATATAGATATATGTATTTTACGTTTGGAAACAAATAAGTGTCTTTAAAAATATTTTAATAAAAATTTAAACTTGAGGACAGATCCTTGAGATCTGGAGAGTGTGAAGTGTTTCTTGAGGAACAGAAGGAAACAATTAATTTTGTCCTCCGGTAATGAAGTGTCTGAAAAAGGTGTTCATTGATTCAGTGCATTTTTATTAAGTGTCTGATTTGTACCAGGCTGGGAACACTGTGATGAGCAGGAAGCCCACAGTCTAGGGGGATCACAGACAAATAATTAGACAGTCTTGCTACCATTGCTTAGTTTCATGATTGGGTGTTTTGGGGACAGAAAGCAGGCCTCTTACCTGGTCTTTGATGATCAGAGGTGGTCTCCTGGAGGAAGTGATGTCCCAACCAACCTCACTAATACATGTTGGAATTAATCCTTTTTTTTTCAAGCTAATATTGTGTTAAAAAGAAATCAGAACGCTGTTTTGATTTTTGTTTTGGAAACACTTAATACCTTTTTCTTGAGAATGAGTTGAGAAACTGAACTCTGTACTCCAGCCATCTGGTATATTTTTCCAAGATTGTAGTTTATCAGTCTCCAATGCTGATTAATCTCTACTTACCAGAACCTGCCAGGCTCTCTGTGACTGCCTTGCCTTTGCATTTGCTATTCCTTGTGTTTGGAAAACCCTCCCCTTTTGCCTGCCCAACTGGCTTATCTTGCTCCTTCAGGACAGATAGTCACTTCCTCCAGGATGCCTTCCTCGACTGCCAATAGGTGGGTTGGGTGCACTTCCTTTAACCACATGCGTGGGACTGGGCTTGGTCTTCATACTTCCCCTGCATCAAATAGCCTGTCTGCTTCTTCATTTTTCTATGTAGCCTGAAGGCTGAGACAGCATCTTTCACAGAGCCCAGCTTGTCCTGGGCACCCAGGCAGTGTTTGTTGAACGAACAAATTCCAAAACTTTTGAGGGTTATAGCCACATGTATGTAATTGAAGCTCTTGGTTCCAGTTGGTTTTAAGAGAGTATTATTGACTGAAGAAAGTAGATGCACCAGTGAAACAGATTTTATGCATGTGGTCTAGTTATTAACCTCATAAAACTCTTTACAATCTTTTGCATTTTATACCTCTTTACTTTTGTTTTTTGCCCAAGTAACCCATAAACTGAGTAATTCATAGTTCCCACTTCTTGCCAACTACTAATGTACATTATTAAATCTGACCACAGTGATTTATTAATTAGAAGTCTTTTGGTTGTTAACAGAAATCAATTTGATTTAGCATTTGTCAGGAAGAGGGGCTTATGCGATAAAGAGACAGGACTGTCTTATAGAATCTAAGATCAAAAACACAGCAAGGCTTCAGGCAGAGTGGGTCCCAAGGATTGGAAGGCCAGCAGGAATCCTGAGAGTCTTTTCTGTTTATCTTTGCTTCTCAGTGGATAGAGGATGGCTTCCTATAACCCTCAGCTTTACAGCCTAGTTCCAGCCATATGCCAAATCTGTCTTTCCATCTCAATTCCAATCCCCCAAGACTCTGGCATAGCTTTTGTGAGATGTTTATTCAGTCAGCTGTGGCCAGGGAGTGGGGTCCGGCTGAATAAGCCTGTCTGCCTCTACTCCCCCCTGAGGGGTAGGTGGGAAGGTAGGAGAAAGGGACGGGGAGGACAGCAGATGGAGAGAGAATACATGGTGGGCAGATGCTCCAGAAATACCTAATACAGTGATGAAGGCCAGGGACCTGTATACACTACCTAGAAGTCATTTCTAGGTTATTTTGTCTAAAAAATGTTCAATCTTAGGAGACACTGAAAGATTTGCTGTGAAGAGATTATATTTATCTTTTTGAATATGAGTATAATTTGAGATTCTGAAGGTAATGGCCTAGTCACTGAAGTAATTAGTGAGTTTTAGCTTTGTGTGTATGTATAGTACTTGTTATATGTGATACCATCTTCAGTTGCTAGGAAACAAGTTCTAGAACAACTCTGATAGAAATAAAAGATGAGACCATTCGGAGTTTTCTCATAGCCACATTAAAAATGTAAAGTGAGACAGGTGAAATTAACTTTAACAGTATATTTTATTTAGCTCAGTATATCCCAAATGTTATAATTTCAAGAACATAAGGATTAGTAATGAAGTATTTTCTATATTTAAACAAATCTGTGAAATCTGGTATGTATTTTATATGCCAGTGCATCTCCCTTTGGGCTGGCCACATCTCAAGTGGTCAGCCACTACATGCAGAGCTAGTGGTTGCCATGTTGGACAGCATAGTTCTAGAAATAGCTAAGGCAATCTGTTTTCTTTCATAGTTTCTCTAAAATTTTCTTGTCAAAAGCCTTAATGCTTATGGATTGCTCTTTTTAAAAGTATACAACAGCAGGGAACCCTAGGAAGTAGGGATTTTTAAACTAGCCAAGAAAGAGTTGCCTGCTTGGAGAATTTGCTGTGTGCCATGTGTATTGGCAGAAAAGAACACAAAAATGTTAACAATCACCAGGCTCTGAAGCTGCTACTTGTTCTTCCTAGACTCCTGATTCCGGGAATGTTGCTTAAACTCCTTGGAAGCCTTAGTTTGCTTATCTATTAAAATAGGGTTTATAGCCGCCCTACTTATTAGACGAGGTTTTCATGGAATTTAAATGGGCTAATAAATGTAGAAGTGCTTTGAAAAACATTAAAAGGGTTATACAGATTTAAAGCATTGTTTTAATTTATTAACTGGGGAAAAAACAACTGTGTTTGGAGTCAATAATAGCTGTCATTTATTGAGGTTTTACTTTGTGCCAGGCACTGTTCTTAGTGCTTTATACATATTACATAATTTAATAATAACAACACCTTTTGAAGCAGGTACTGTTACTATAATCTCTGCTTTATGTATGACAAAACTAAAACATAGACTTAAACTATCCCAAGGTTATGTACATGGTTAGTAACTAGTTGAATTGGAATTTGGAATGCACCTTTTTTTATATACAGTGGCAAAATGCACATGACACAAAATTGATCATTTTAACCATTTTCAAGTGTACATTTTTGTGGTATTAAGTACACTCACATTGTTTGTTTAACTGTCTCTACCCTCCGTCTCTTCATCTTCCCCAACTGAAACTCCATACTTAACACACACTAACTCCCCATTCCCCACCTCCCTGTCCCCAGTCACACCAATGGCAACCATCAGTCTTCTTTATGTCTCAATGAACTTGACTACTCTAGAAACCTTATATAAGTGGAATCATACAATATTAGTCTTTTTTGACTGGCTGAATTTCACTGAACATAATGCCTCCAAGGTTCATCCATGTTGCAGCGTGAGTCAGAATTTTCCTTTCTAAGGCTGATATTCCCTTGTATGTATGTACCACATTTTGTGCCATCATTCTTCCATTGATGGACACTTTGGTAGCTTCCACCTTTTGGCCTTTGTGAATAATGCTGCTGTGAATGTGGGTGTACAGATACCTGTTCAAGTCCCTGCTTTTAATCCTTTTGAGTATACGTATACCCAGAAGTGGAATTACTGGATCATATGGTAATTCCATATTTGAGTTTTTGAAAAATTGCAATCTTGTTTTTCACAGCACCTGCTCTATTTTAGGTACCAGCAATGCGCAAGGGTCCCAGTTTCTCTCTACATCCCCTCTAACACTTTTCTTTCTTTTCTTTTTTAAAAATAATAGCTATCCTAATGGGTGTGAAATGGAATTCATTATTGTTTTGATTTGTATTTCTCTGGTGACTAGTGATGTGGAGCATCTTTTCATAGATCTGTTGGCCATTTTTATGTCGTCTTTGGAGAAATGTCTGTCTGAATTCTTTGCCCATTTTTCAGGTGCATTGTTTTTGTTGTTGTTGAGTTAGAGTTTTTTAAAAAACACATTCTGGATATTAATGCCTTATCAGATATATGATTTGGAAATATTTTCTCCCATTCTGTTGGGTTGACTTTTCACTCTGTTGATAGTATTCTTTGATGTGCAAAAGTTTTTTTTTTCCTTTTTGAATTAACCTGTATTTTATTATTATTTTTCTTTGAAAAAGTTTAAAAATTTTTTTATTGAGGTATAGTTGACTTACCAGAAGTTTTTAATTTTTTTGTCTCTTTTATTTTTATTTTATTTTTTAAAAACTGAGGTATAGTCAATTACAATGTGTCAATTTCTGGTGTACAGCACAATGTCCCAGTCTTGCATATACATACATATATTCGTTTTCATTTTTTTTCCATTAAAGGTTACTACAAGATATTGAGCATAGTTCCCTGTGCTATACAAAAGAAACTTTTAAAAAAAATCTGTTTTTATATATAGTGGCTAACATTTGTAAATATCAAACTCCCATATTTATCCCCTCCCACCCCTTTTCCCCAGTAACCGTTAAGATTGCTTGCTAAGGCTGAGAGCCCATTTCTGTTTTGTAGATGAGTTCATGGTGTCCTTCTTTTTTAGATTTCACATATGAATGATAATATGGTATTTTTCTTTTTCTGGCTTAAAAAGTTTTTAATTTTGATGAAGTTCAATTTGCTTAGATTTTCTTTTGATACTTGTGTTTTTGGTGTCATATTCAAGAAATCATTGCTGAATCCACTGTCATTTAGCTTCTTGTGTTTTTATGAGTTCTAAGAGTTTTATGGCCGTCTCTGTCTGTGTCTCCTGTTTCTGTGTCACTTTGTGTCTTTTTCTGTATACTTATATATACTATTCACTTATAAATTATTGAAGCTTATGTGTGTGTTCTCTTGTTTCTTGTCTTGTTTCTTCTTTGTTGTTGAACTGTTTGAAAGCATTATAGAGATCATGAGACTTCATGTATCTCCTAAATAAGTATAATCCTATGATCAGTACTGCCCTTGGAACTGGCCATATGGAGTCCCTGCCTTAGGCTGTGTACTTGAGAATGCCTTTCTCGAATTTTTCTAAGTCCTTCCAGCCCCACCCCTCCTCCCTGCCCCAATACCTAAAACACAGGGTGTCCCAAATGCTTTTCTTTTAGTAGTCTCACATTGAGAATTGTGGTAAAATTTCTTTCTTTTTTAAAATTGAAGTACAGTCAACTACAATGTGTCAGCTTCTGGTGTATAGCACAATGTCCCATTCATGCGTATACTTGCATATATTCATTTTCATGTTTTTAAAAAAATTTCTAATTACATTGAGACTAGAAGCTTAACTTTATTTTGCTGATTTTATTATTTGCCACTGCATATCATATTTTCCTTCTAAATTGCCTTTCTTTGTTTTTATATATTCCTTTAACTGGTTAGTATGTACATAGTTAGTGTTATAGTTATTAATTACCTTTCTTCTATCTCTCCAGTACCGAGTTGAAGCTCTTGGAGGAGGCCACCATTTCAGTCTGCAGGTCTTTAGGTAAGGAGGAAAAATAAGTGTGTGTGATTGTGTGTGTGTGTGTGTATGTGCACATATCGTGTACAGCACGATGTCCCAGTCATGCAGATATATATATATATACACACACATATTTGTTTTTGATGAGGTCTCTTTATTGGTTTATTAAGGTCTTTTTCAGCTCTGAACTTTTCTTTATTGTGACTTTGATTTTCTTTGTGTTTTAGTTTCCTCTCACTCAACCTGGGATCACCTGTAACGTTCAGGTTGGATCTTTCGTCTTTGTCCTCTGCATCTTCCTTTTGTTTGTCTCTGTTATTTTCTTGTAGTTCCTCCTTTATATCTTTGATTCAATGTTTTACACATTGCAGTTCTCAAGATTCTAGTGTATCTTTTAGTCGTTACTGCATTTTTTATTTTAAATCATTCCTAGGTTTTCCTAAGCTGTCAGACGACTCTCTTTTTGTTACACTCATTTCCCCCAGTGACCTTCTGCTCTTTTTAAAAAACAAATAGTTAATTTTCCTGTTTTCCACTGGTAATGCTTTTGTACTGTTTTAGCTTGAAGACAGTATATTGCTATTTTCTAACTAATTTCTAGAACTCTGGAAGGTTGTATTTTATGCAGGTTTGCTTGATTTAAATGGGAACGTCTGTTACTCTTTCTCCTTTGCTCTGAACACACAGAGATGCACTTGCAAACATGAACTGGTTTTAAAAAACAATTTATCTTGAAATCTCAGGATATTCTTTCAGTAAAGTAAACCCCAAGCTTAAAAGTAGGAGTTTTTTTTTTGTTTCAAAGTGAAACTCTAAGCATATCTAGTATTTAATTGCATCTGTATACTGGATTGTGAAAGCTGGGCAAAACTCACCCTGACTTACAACACAGGTTGCATCTTGCCACTCACAGTGGGTTTCTCCAGCCAGCAGCAGTGGGCATCACCTGGGAGACTGTTACGAATGCAGAATCACAGCTCACACTCCACACATGTGAATTTAATTAAATTCTGATGTGACTCAGAATTTAAACCTCAGTAAGAATTCTGTGTGACTTAAATGTACATTAAGCTTTGAGAAGCACTGTCAGCTTCAGTAGTGCAGAGTGGCCCTGGGATTCTGCACTTTCAGTAGGCTCCAGGATGATGCTGTTGCCACGCGTCCCTGAACCACACTTGGAGTAGCAGGGTGCTTCACGTTTTGTCACAGTGAGAAGGTTGTGCGGTTACTTGCATTGACTCTCAAGCTGTGACAAGAACACATACCCAGCACATAGACGTGGGTTAATTTGACAGTTATTGAGCACAAAGTAGGTATGCTGTAATGGTGTGCTTAATCTCTTACACATGTTTTCTTTACAGTTTTGGATTCTGAAATGAAATGGCTATTTTCTTCTACAGTTTTCATTTGTAAATCATTTTGTTGTTGTTGTTGTTTAGAATTAAGACCAAGCAGCAGTTTTTCTTGTTGCTAGTTTCCCTAATTAGATTTGAAGTTGACAATAAGGTTGGTCCATGATAAACTTCAATTTGACATTTGGTTTTATAAATGTTATGATATGCTCACTTTGATTTCAGTTCTTAATATTAACTTCTAAAACCTTTTCTTCTCTCGCAGTTGAAAATAATCCTCGAACAGGAAACCTTGGTGCACTAATTAAGGTCTTCCTTTCTAGAACCAAAGAACTGAAAGTTTCAGCAGAATGTCAGAAGTAAGCTGGTTGATTAAATCACATTCTCTTTATATTTAATCTGTATTTAATAATATGAGTATTTTTCATTTATTGTTAGAAATAGATTATGGTCTTTGGAAGGCTATAAAGGAATGGTCCTCATTATTAAGGGGAAATAGTAAAAGAGAAATTTTAATTTACTGTCCAAATCGTTGGGGTGAGATTATAAATTCTGGGATCTGTTTGATTTCAGCATTTTAGACAATCTTTAGAAATACATTCTTTAAGAAGATTAATAGTGTAATTATTATTAAAAAAGGTGATCTTCTCTCATTATCACCGCCGTTATATCTAGTTTAAGTAATGACTTAGTGTGAGTATTATCTCATTCCACATTTGTTTCCTTTCTTTCATATCAGATGAACGAAGCTTCAGGTTAGGTATTACGGTTTCATATTTATATAGTGGAAGGTTAACATTTTATTCACTCAAGCATTTTTTGAAGCCAGTTTTTGGATGATAGTCTCTTAAAAGATTGCTTATTGCCCTGCTTCCAATTTATATGAAATCCAATTAAAATTTTTCTTGTGAGTCCATGACTACAAATAGCAGGTATTACACTGTGCAGCTGATGATGCCCCATTTAAAATTTTGGTTGTGTATTTATTTGCAAATACTCTCTTCATGTTACTTTTTACTTATTTTATTTTTTATTTGAGTTGCCTAGGTATGGGACAGCTATAAAGTTAAGAATAAAAAGCATGCCTAAAGGAAAATTTTTTGAAATTGCCTCCCTATATGAAATACACAGAATGAAATATGAAGTAAACTGTAATAGATATCCCTGGTCCATAGTCATAAATCATGAGCCATGACGAGATATGGACATTGTTCTAATATTACAAACAGAATGGGTGAAATAATTGAGAAATCATGGACTAGAAATAAACCGACCATGCTTATGGTTAAATATTGATTCTTGTGTGATTTTGGTCTTTCTAGCCACATCTTCATTTGGCAGACACACAACGCTTTGTTTATTATTTGCTGTTTGCTGAAAGTGTTCATTTGTGAGATGTCAGAGGAAGAGCTACAACTTCATTTCACTTATGAAGAAAAATCTCCTGGCAGTTACAGTAAGTATTGCCTTTGAAAATATTCTTGGGATCACATGTGTAGCATATAAAGATAAACTTTGAAGAATAAAAGTATAATTTTGAAAATTCCATTTTTCCTCTCATGATTTTCATTTTTAAATGACATGACGTCGTCACTCTTTAGTCCCCTATATTGATTTAAATTAGCCAAGACTCTTACAGGTTTTTCAGTAGGATTGAGACTTACTTATTCTGACTTCCATGCATATGGGAAATAAAAATAAAAATCACAAGTATTCCTTTCAGGAAACATGCCAAGTTAAGTACCATTAGTAGACCAGTACATTATTAATCAGAATTACACATTTTATAAATGTTAAAGGTTACTTTCATAGGATGTAACAGTTTCTGAGCCTGGGTGTCTTTGGGACTATTTGATCAGAAATAGTATTTTTGTGGATAACTTTATGATGCCAAGGTGTTACTGTCTTTTTTTCAAGGTAACAGGAAAAGGTTACCATTTCCTCCTGATATTGCTGAGATATTTTTTCCCCTGTAGTTACTGGGGCCTATAGTTTTCAAGATCAACTGCTGGTGTTTCATTTCTTAGCACTGAAACTTACAACCTGGAAAATACAAGGGCGGTGGGATTGTTAACAGTGAAATACAGGGTATGTGACATGTTGCATCTGCCCTGCAGCACACTTGTCTCTTGCTGAAGGCAAAGGCGCTGCTGCTTCTGAGTTTCCTGGATTCATTTTTCAAAACACACCTCTGCCCTGATTAGGCTTTCTTGTCCACTGAGAGCCTTATACTCTGAGTATGTTTAATAATTTGCTACTTTGATAATCAGCTATCTGTATTTGTTAAGTATGTACTGATATTTAAATGGTTAGAGCTTTTAATCAGGGTTATGTCTTGCATGTGTTAGTTTTGCTAATGATAGGTTTTGTTTTTGTGGTACCAGCAGTGCCAAAGCATCGTTCTGCTTAGTGAGTTTGAAAACCTTTCCACGAAGTTCTAGTAGCAAGAATGGAGTGAATGTTTATCTCCATGGGGCCTGAGAGCTTAGTCCAAACACACCTGCAAACCCAACAGTTTATTTTGTGTTATGTCACAAAAACTGGCAAATATTGTGCTTTATGTAACACAATATCATTTTTATTTTAATGTAAAATCATTTTTTCAATACTTGCCGTTGAGCAAATTGATGCACTCGAGAGACACACTGTATTCATTTGGGGGCCAAACATCTTCCCAGAATACCCTCTCTGTGCCTGCACTCCCCACTCACACCCAAGCCTGAGAAGCAGGATTCTGTCGCATACCCCAGGTAGCCTGGTGTAGAGGCAGGACAGAAACAACGCTTTACAACCACGGCCACTTTACCAAGATGGTTGCCTCACTGAAAGAGCCATCTGTGAGGTCTGGTGTTTGGTGATTCTGTATGTTACCGCCTGTCCTCTTTTTTAACAGGGTTAGCAGTTCAGGAGTTTTTACATGCTCTTTTGTTTTTTTTATTTGCATTTGAGCCTCCTGTTTGTCCACCAGCTTAAGTCTAGTTGCTTGCTGTTTTTGGCATATGTAATTCTTTTCATCTTAGCCTTTCATGTTGTTACTTTGAGATTTCTACTTCTTATCACTAGTATAAGTCCTTTTTAATATTTTCTATCAGTGTCTTTTTTATACTTTATAAAAGTGTGATAGCAGTAAATGATTGCACAGATACTGTTGAATGGGAAGAAAAAATGGAACCTCATTTTGCATAGCTGAAAACATCCATTTATTAGCCAATATCTGAATATCTGACCTAGGTGTGTGAAAGACTGTTCAGGGATGGGTAATACACAGCCGTACAGGTTTGAAGTTTGAATCGACGGAAGTAGAGGACCGCCTGCAAACAATTGAGCAAGGTCAACTGAGGCATTTTAGGACTGTTGGGTTATTACAGCACACTGAATTGTTTGTTTACCCTGGTTCACTGTAGTGCTGCTGTCATCAGATGAATACTGCTGCCATATTCAGTGGAACCATCTTTCTGAGGGTAATGTGACTCTCAGCTCTCAGTTTGTAATTGAAATTTGTGAGGATTTCATACTTGAACATTTTCCCACAGACTATGTATGATGTGGGAGTAGACTGTTTGCTAGAGAGAACTTGTACCATTATGCAAAGACAGCTCTTTCCACTGTCTTTGCCTTTGGGAATAGTCAAGGGGAGGAAGCCAGCCCTGGGCAAAACTATGAAGCGCTACAAAACTGTTTGCATTTTCCCTTTGCTTTCAACGTGAGTTTTCTATTCCTCTGCTTGGTATTATGTCCCATTCTTGCCAACCTAATAACTGGTATTTATTTTACATTTTGTACCACATAAAACCAATATTTTAAGTCCTTAGGGATCTAAATCTGTTGCTGGTTTCTGCAAGCACTTATGGTGACTTGTTTCCTTATGTCTTTGATGATGTTGACTGTGAGCTTTTATTTGTTTGATCTTAATCTGAGGCCTCAAATAAGGGAGGGACTTGCATTTGCTTCTAAAGGGATCCAAGGTCTGCACCGTAGGCCACTTGAGTCTCCTTCAAGAGTTCTTGGCTTAATGTGGCCCTCAGGTTCAGCTTCCCAGTGGCAAGGCTGATGGCTCAGTCTCCCAGGATCTGGCTTCATCCACAGGGACACCAGATCCTTAGAGTTTGCTCATTGTGCAGTGTTTTACTCCGGATTTGCTTGTGGTGGTTCTTTTTGATTATGGTGCTGGGGTCCTTGGAGATTTCCTTAACCTTCCGGAAGCCCATCAATGCACTGAAGAATGTATTTTAGCCAAGAACAAGTTGTTTTGGACTGGAGGGCTCTTTGGAGTAACGACTCCACTATTCTGCTGCCAACGGAAGGCCACTATAGTTTCCTTAAAATATTTTTTTACTTTTTTTCAATGAGGGAAGACACCTTTGGGGATTGAGAGACTGAAGATAGAAGCGAAAAAAGGAGGGATGAGCTGAAAGAAGGTCCAGGGATGTAGGAGACACTAGGATCCAGAGCATGGAGAGGGAGTGTAGGTTTGCTTTGGAAGAATGTGCCACCTGTGTCCCTTGGCGGGCAGCTGTGTGGATGCTGAGGACGAGGACGAGGACAAGGAGGAGGTGGAGGTCTTCTGAGAGCTGGGGAGAGCGAGGTGTGCGGGCCTGAGGAGCTTGGGAACCAGTTTAGCACAGTTTTGTGCAGAGGAGGAAAGAGACTAGGGACTTGTCAAGTCCAGGTAAATGACTTGCTTGACTTCATTTCCTTGGCATAAAGTAGTTCAGTATAAATTTATTTCTAAAAATGATCAATTTTGTAGGACTCGCTCTGAAGCACAGTGGATTAAACATACGTGGTTATCTTTGCTTTCTCCTGAAACCCCAGTGAAATATCAGTAAGGGGATTTTTAACAAGTTATGAATTCATTAGGTTAAAGAGAAAGAGAGGGGGACGCATGTTAATAACATTTGCAAATTGGAAAATTGAGTAATGATGAGCTAAACTGATCAGTGAAAGCTGAGTGCTAAGTACCTTTGGGGTTGGAGAACTCCAGAAAAAAGCCAGTTCTTGCCTCAGAGCCCTGGAAAAGCTTAGGAGTTGGAAGTGCCTCTGTCTTAGAAGGCAGACAACCAGGGGAACTGATGGAAAGAAGCAGTTAGAGACCCAGACTCCCCCTGTCACGTAGTCATGAGACCACCCCCTCCCCAGTTTGACACCACAATCTGTTCTCTATAGAGACTATACGAGCGAGCAGGGCCTCCCTGTGTGAATCTCAGGCATGGTGGAGGGGGTGGCGTGCTGAGAACAGGGTTGAGAGAAAAGGCTGCAATTGGAAGTCTTGATTTGGCCTCTAGAATGCTGGCACCCACCCCACTCCCTTTCCTGCCAGAAGATTAGTAGATACTCTTCTAGAGAAGATGAATCCAAAACACGGAAAGACTTAGAGAAACTGACATTTGGGTGCCCCTCATTGGAACAGCTCAGCATTTGCCTCCCCCCAGCAGGTAAATAGGGAAACAAGGATCTCATACTGTTGAGAAAACTTAAAATTTGTGTGACCAAAACAAATAGAAGAAAAAAAAATATGAGATGGAAATTTATGGGAAGAGAAGTTCTTTCCTAGGCATCAGACAAAAAATTTTATCTATTTTGTTGATAGATAGTTCCATAATATAATTATAGAATATGTTGTCTATTTAGATGTTAATTAAAGGTAACAGACAACTAAAATTTTTTGTTACAAAACAAACAAGCAAACAAACAAACAAACAGAAACCTAGTTTCCTTTTCATTCCTCTCTGGCTTAAAACCTTTTGAAACTCTTTGGAATTACCTTCCAAATCCATGGTGTATTCGTTTTACTAAGTGCAGTGGAGGTAAATCTCCTTCCTTTGAAAGTATCTTTGATTTTTTTTCCTATGGCTCGTGGCTGAAGTTCTGCCCCATAACCAAGTTCTTTCCTCTGCTTGAGCTAGGTCCCTTGGGCCTGAGGCCACTGTAGCTCAAGAGGTAAACCTAAAGTTGTGTGGTGGGTGGGTAAGTTATTTCCGTTTTTTTTTTTTTTTAAATTTTAATATAAAGCTTAATAGTTCAGTTTCATTAGCTATAGATCAGTAATGGAAAAGAAAAAAGAAAAAAAATACCCCACAATAGCTGAAAAATGTGACTTAGAGAAAAAAGTGCAAATTTATTCTTTTGAAATATTTAACATGAAGGACTTACAGTGTGACTTTGCAGAAAAATAAAAGTGCTTCTAGGAGCTCCTGACTTACCCTTTGGTCGTATAGTAGGTTACAGTGTGATTTGTGATACTTCTCTCCTCTCTCCCTTTCTTTCTTTTTTATGCAATCAGTGGAACAAAATGAATTAATCTTTAGTAATAGGCACATTTTATAATGAAACCTGGTAGGCTATATTATCCTTGAGGGTAATTAGAAGCATTTCTGTTTGACCACAGTAATAGTAGTCGACCAGAATCATTGCACATTTTATTGGAATGGTGTGAGACATAGGTTTATAAATACTGTAATACATTAAGATGTGGACCAGTTAGAGAACAGTGAGTCCATTTGCTTTTCCTTAGTTTATGGAGGCATATTTGATTTTGGTAATTAGAAGTTTAAATACGACTTTTAATATTTTGGAATAATTCCACTATTAGCTTTACAATTAATATAGACAGTGACATAGACCATATTGTGGTTTTCTGAATAGAAGGTGGTAAGTAAGTGTAATCTAGCTATGTTTCTTCCATTTTAAGGAAGTCTGTTTTGCTCTGAATTTCCAGGCACCTTTGGAGTATAGATCTGTCAATTCTTGATTTAAGTTTTTTAAAAATTGTATTTTTTAGTTGAAGTATAGTTTGTTTACAATATTGTGTCAATTTCTGATGTACAACATAATGTTTGTCATACATATATGTACATATATTCCTTTTCATATTCTTTTTCATTATAGATTACAAGATACGGACTATAGTTCTCTGTACTACACAATATAAGCTTGTTTATCTATTTTTTATATAGTAGTTTGTATCTGCAAATCTTGAAAAAGATACGGAACGCTACAGAATTTGCATGCCGTCCCTGTGCAGGGGCCACGCTGATCTTCAGCGTGCTGTTCCAGCTTTAGTGTCCGTGCTGCCCAAGCCAGCGCTGAAGTCTTTGTATTTGTATCAGCACAGTATTGAGCAGCGTTGGGAAACTGGCAGCATGACTTTCTGAATACAAAAAAGACAACAATGCTTAGCTCTTTAAAGATCTTTTAATATTCTTTTTAATAACTACATGTAACCTGATTTAAGTAGCCCGCATGTTTCTTTTTTCTGGCCGCTGCTTTGTTTTCCATCAGTGCTGATTTTTCCCCCCTTTCTCCGGTGAGTGCTTTAAAAATTTTTCTTTTCTCTCTCTCTTTCCCACCTGCTCCTCCAACTCTAATGGAAGGTATTTGATTATAACAGCATTTTATTATCTCTGGTTCTCTCCCGAAGGCCAAAATAGAAGAGTTCTACCTCAGTATGTGATACTGAAAGGGTGCTGAACAGAAAGCACCAGCAGGACTGTCCCCAGCTGAGTCTCAGGGGCAGCTTATGAGAGCTGTGAGGGACCATAAATCTTGCCTTTCTTTCTGTCTCTCTTTTTGCTTTCTTGTCTTTCTCCCTTCCTCTGGTGATACTCACAGGGACCAGGGAAGTGCATTAGGGCTTTAAAGCGGGAGAACCCCAGGATGGGGTGGGATTTCAGTGCCCTTGTTCTGCACAGTATTCATAATAAGAGTTTATATTTATTTCTTGTTTGGAGAGATTATCTCTAAATAGTGTATTTAAGTCAAGGATTTGAGTGTGTGTTGAAGGTGTATGTAGTATGTCATCTTGATGTGTAAACTAATACGTGGAATTTCGGATCTCTCCGCTACTATGGCTCGTAGTACTTACTTACCGCGGAGTGTGTTTAGGGTCTTCAGAGAAACATGGGTTAGTTTACTGGATTTTTTTCCCAGCTTTGTATAGAAACAGGTCTTCAAAAATAATTTGTAAGATTTTTTCCCCCTTTCTTTGGGGATCTAGATTTGGGTTCAGATCTGAGCTCTGCCACTTATCTGTAAGTAAACTAACCTCTCTGAGCCTTGATTTCCTTGTCTGTTAAATGGTGAGGATCGTACCTACTCCTTAAGAGTCAACGTTAGGATTAACGTGAGCTGGAGAGAATAGAACTCGCAGAGCACGCCTCTCCAAGGGTACAGAACTCAGGAGATGCTACCTCTTAATGTTATCTTACAGAAGCTAAGATTTAAAATATTAAAATATTTGACTGGAGCTATAGAGGCAATTTAAAACTGTAAGAGATTAAAAAAAACCCCAACAACCCTGGGTTGTAACACTTCACAATACAGTGAACACACTGAATCTCTACAGAGTCCTTTATTCATCAATTTACTTCGTCCTGGACCTGCACGTTTCAAGGACTTTTACGATTCCCCTTCCTGTGAGAAATGCATGAGTGTGTTACTATAATTTTTGGCAGGTGCGTTTTATATTTACTTGTTTTCATGAAACTTAGGAGATGCATGTCCTCATGTGAAAACTGAGTAATATAAATGCTGCTTGGAAAATAATGCAGTTTGTGTGACTTGCTTAATGTAAAACCTGATAGGCAGTCAAATCTTGTAACTCTTCATTTGCTATGCAAGTTATTTGCTTCTAGATTAACCCCCCAAACTATATAGTATTATGCAGGAATGTTTTGGTTTTAGTAAATGGAAATTGTCAGAGATTTCAGCTGGAATTTGCTTATTCTTGTCTTTTGTTAGAGCTTTGGCCTTGAGATGCTGCATTGCACTTGTATGAGATGTATGTATCATCATTTTCATTATTACATCACATTGATAACGAAGCTGTGCACGTACTCCTTAACTCACCAGCTGTAGGCTTGGTGGAGGTCATGATTAAGATGGCACATGGAACCAAAGAGAGGATCCTTGCTGCCATTTTAAGATTTGAATATCAGATGTGTCTACACCCCTGGAGGAAAAAAAAATCCAGTCAGGCACCATCTGTGGGTCCTGAGTGCTAGTTCCCTCACCTGTAATTAAAAAACTGTGCTGGCTGCTTGGCTGAGCCAGGGGTGTGTTATTAAATGGGCCCCCTTACTTGGTCTGAAGTGTTCTTTAGGGGGTCAGTGAGTGATTTTGAATGTTTTTGCTGGGTCTGGGTCACTGCATTCTGTAGGGTAAGTCAGGGAATGAGAGTTCAGCAAACACGTATTGAGTAGATGTTACATGCCGACAAACCAGCTTGTTGGAGCTGGCTTGGGTTATGTTGGACAGCCTTGGCAATGAGAGATTTCGTTAGCTTTTCTCCTGACCTTCTTCACTAGTTGAGCAAAGCCTGCCACTTCTAGAGGGAAATTTAATGTGGCTGTTTAACCTGATTCTTGCTGTGTATTCTTTTTAGCCTTGATTGGTGTCTTCAGTGTGATTTAATATTTTCTTCAAGCTTTGTACCTACCTCTCAGATGGTTACTGTGCTAGTTCTATTTATAGCAAGGCAGGGAGGAATTTCTTCATGATATCTGAATACCATGTGATACTGTAGTCTAGAAAAAGAGAATTGCCAAACTTCTCTTTGAGATTCCAAGTGCTTTGATGTTTTGGAAGTAACCACTAGATTTGTACTTAGACACCTGTGTTCGGTTCAGCAAACACATATTCAGTGTACATTATGAGTCAAACTCCATTGGTCATTACCCTTAAGAAGTACAAAGTTCACCCGGGGCCAACTTTACAAGTACTCAGAAACTATGGTATAATGCAACCAACATATATAATAACAGATGCCCAAGGCATAGATGCTGTGTGGATGGTGATTTTTATTCAGGGTGAGCAAAGAGAGTTGGGTTTTATGGAGGAGATGAAGACTGAGGATGATTCAGATGGATAAAGATTGGCTTTTTTAAAAAAAATCGGGTTTTTGTTGTTGGAGGGCATTCCAGGCAGAGAGAATGTTATTGAGGGAACATAATGTAGCACGTGGCAGGTAGCTTGGTGTTGCAAGGATGTAAATTGAGAAGGGAGTAATGGTGGGAGATGAAGATAGAAAGGGTTGCAGGGCATGTATTTTGAAGTGTCTGGCATGGAGCTTCGAGTTTTTTTTCTGATGTTTAGTAATCAGCTAAAAGCAGTTGAAAAGAGCTAAGCCAGGAGAATGAAAGGATGGAATTTAGTTAGCTCCCTCTGATAGCAGTGTGGAGTTTGGATTGGAGAAGAGTAAAATTGGAGGTAGGAATACTAGGTAAGAAGGTTTAAAGAAGTTCCAGAATGAGTTTTAATTTAGGAAATTTGTTTAACTGAATCGAAATGATGAAATAACGAATGAAAGCATGACAAGGAGTTAAGGAAAGAGGGAATACCAGAGAGGTAGACCGTGGAATTGCAAGGACCTAGAGACTGATTGGTTATAAAAAGATGAGGAAGAGAGAGTAGTCTGGGTTTCCTGGGTTACTGACATGGTCACCAAAAAGGAGAATGAAGAAAAATAAGTGGATTCACAGTGTTGAGAGAGATGAGTTCTGATTTGAAGAGGTTGAGGTGGAGGAACTAGGGAGATGTCTAGGGGGAGGTGGCTGGTAGATAACCAGACGTGAAGGGGTGAGGTGCAGTGGAGAGCCCAAGAGGAAAACCGTAGATTTAGGGATCACTGGCACGTACGTGATGCTTGAGGAAGGGAGAGCACAGGGAGTGAGAAACGAGAAGAACCCCAGTGCTGGAACTCTGAGGAACATGCCGGGGTTGAAGCGTATTCTGTGGAGGCGATGCTGGGAATGAATAGAAAAAGTAGGTTAGAGAGAAGGCGCAGAAACTGAGGGAGGAAACAAATTCATGAAGGAGTAGGTGTCGGTAGTGTCCAACGCCAGGAGCCACCTGAGATGCCGATTGGCTTTGGAAGTTAGAAGGTCACTTAGTTTACAGCAGGTTGGGACAGAGGAGTGTCACTGTTGGAATGGTAATTCGCAGCCTCCCTTTGCTGCTTACTACTTCTGTGACTTGGGAAAGCCGTTTTGTCTTTGGATCTGTGTGAAGAGGTGCTTGGCCTCTTTGTGGATACCAGTCTGTGATCGGTGAAGCAGAGAAGGTGCTTTGAAGCTCATCGAGGAGGTCAAGGTCCAGTCAGATATTTGTTGGAGGAGGAGGTCCAGGTATTCTATTCCTGATGCAAACAAAACAGCTGGAATAGCTTGAGTTTTTATCTATTTTATGTATTTGACTTAAAGATTTTATTTGAAAAAACATAGTACAGTATAAGAAATTTGAAAACTACTGGCTTATAGGAATCACAGATACCTTCAAGCATTAAAAGCTATACAGTTAATGTCTGGTGTTCAAAATTCCTATACTAGTTGAAGATTATAACAGATACGGACTTGCTCATGATACAGATTTTGTTCCTAGGTCAACATTCAAGTCTGTGACTTTCTATTATAATAACTATTCTTGTTCTCATTAGGAATGAAAACTGAACTTCCAAACAACTGAATTCTATTTTGTACTTCATTAAAAACCTTTTTGTGGAAATTGACACGTTATAATTGACTGCACTTCAATAAAAAAGAAAAAAGAAAGAAATAAACATTTTTTATGTGTTTTACCAGGTTCTGACTCTGAAGATCTTTTGGAAGAATTGCTCTGCTGTTTGATGCAGTTAATCACTGATACTCCACTCCTGTAAGTTCTGGCTAAGCCAGGATTTGTTTTATCTTCTTTGTATGTTGGAGATGGTAATTGGTCATGTTGAACAGTTTGTGGGTCGTGGTGTAGTACTTTCATGTATGCCTTCCCTGTACCTCCATGCGGTTCTTTCTTATCTCTCCTGCCTGAGAATATTTAGACCCTGACTACCCATCATCAGGCAAGAATTTTATGTTGTTTAGAGGAAAATAAACTCTTCAGTGATGTTAAGCATATGACAGGCACCGATGTAGATTAATCTCTATAAACAAGGATTTCAGAGAGAAGCAGTTTGAATTTCATACATGTGTGGTGATGCAGCTACTTGTCCACACTCTGTTCTCTCCTCCTTCCTTACTTCCTGCTTTTGTATCTGGCCTTATTTGGAGAGGTCAGATTTCCATTTCCAGCCTTTCTTGAAGCTAGGTGTGGTCACTGAGATGTGGGGGGAAGCCCTCCAGTGAAACTTATGGGGAGAGGTCTTTAAGGGGACCTGACTCATCTAGGGGGCATATCTTTTTTTGTGTGCATGTGCCAGCCCCTTTTCTGCTTTCTGGAATGTGGACAGGGTCTTTTTAGAGTTGTGTTGGACATCTTGGCACCATGAGTTAAGACACTCACAGAAAATTCTGCTTTGATGTCAATGAGCTACTGAACCAAAGTTATCAACTACTAATTCCCTGGTCCTGTTGACTTCTCATGTGAGAAAAATAGACCCTTGTTTGTTTACACTCTTATAACTAGATTTCTGCCACTACATCTAAATGCAGTTTCCTGTATGATTAAAATGTTTGTTGCTTTTAAAGCAGTTACTCTCAACCTTATTTTTTTAATTGTTTCTCTGAGGAGTCTTTTTAGAAATTTTTTTTCTTAATTACGTGTCTGAAGTCCTAATGAAATTTGAACACTCTAGATATACTGAGTATCTGTTTATGTGCTGTGGCCTTTCGGAGTGCCACTCATCATAGTATCTATGAAATTTTTCTCCCCAGAAGAACCAGTTTTCACCTGCTTGAGGGTGATCTTGCTAACCCCCTCCCCACTGAGAATGCATATTCTAAAGGAATTATTTTTTTTAAAGGAATTATTTTTGAAATAAAAGGGTAGATGTTAAAATTTATCATCACAGAATCTCAATCCATATGGGGGTGTCGTTGGAAGCTACTTGCCTATGGCCCAAAAAGGAAAGACAGGTATTTGTGAGAAAACAGGCTCCTGGCCTCTGTTGGGCACAGGGCAGCATCCAGAGTTGTACAGATCTAGAAATGAGAACCAGCAAACCCTGTTGTGACTTGGTCTCGTGATGTGCAGCTGGCAGGGAGGGCTGAGACAACTGAGGACTCACCCAGCTTGGAAGGGCCCGGGGAAAGCATCCTGGGCAAGCTGAACTCTTGTAACAGACACAGCTGTTTGCACGCCCGATATACCCTTTCTTGCCTTCCCCTCCAGTGTTGTTTGGGAGGCAGTGTTTGCCCAGCTTTGGGCACGAGATGTGACTCCATGACATCTTTGGGGCCAGTTACACATAAGCAGAAGTCATGAGCTTGCAGGGCGTGTACCTTCAGCTCCTTGCCCTTTGCCCTGCTCTTCCTTCCTGGATGTGGAGGCAGTGCTGCAGCGCTCGGGCCAGCTTGAAACTAGGATGCTGAGTGCCACACATGGAGAACCGTGTCCCAGGTGCGTGGGGTATTGATAATTTTATGCAACTATTATACCAGCCCTAGATGGCTTTATCTTTGGTTATCTTCTTAGGTGAAAAGAGCGAACACTTACTTTGGCTAACGTCTGTGTTTAGCTTTCTGTTACAAGTGGTCAAACCTGGGAAGGCAACACGTATATTGTCTACTATTCACTTGTCATAGTATGTGTGATGCTTTGTAGGTTCCTAATTTAATTTTAAAAATAGCACCACCTCTGTTACATTTACATCATTACCAAATACCAGCAACTCTGTATACATCCTACATGAGCGTGTACTTTTTGTTCTTGTTGTTGTTGATAACTTCTTGGTGAAGTTAAGGGGGATGGAAATAATAAATCCCTTTGGATAGTAAATAAAGCTGTGAATACAATGAATAGACCAGCCACTTAAACACTCTTGGGGAACAAGCAGACAGTGTTGTAATATATCAAACATTTCAGTGTTTTAATGTGTTTATACTTTTTAAATGAACTGAAAATGCACAGACAACCAGATGTCTTGTGTTATGTACACTCAGTTTTAACCAGCTGCTGAAACAATTTCTTATGATTTAATGTTCTTGGAACTCCATCCTACAAGAAAGTTTGTCTTAGTAACAGTTTCCATGTGAAACCAAACTACTCTTTAAATATTTCATCTCCTATAACTATAGTGCAGTGTTATGGATCAGCTTATAATTTAAGGAGGAATACTAACCTATGAAAACTGCGGATGCTCTAGGCCCACCTGACTATCATCAGTCTCGCCATAAACGTTGACGCTGAACATTGGTGAGCCAGTGCTGTGTTAGCAGGTGAACAGCAGGAGAAATCTAATTTTAATGGCCATTGTGGGTAATTCAAAACTAGCTTAAACGTTTCTTTTGAGACTGTGAAATCACTCTGTTAATATTGAAAGCAGGTGCTTACTAAGAACATAGATATTTAGAAATCTAGATGTTTTAAATGATACTTTATTAAGTGAACAGGATCAACAGCAGCAGTTTAAACTCCCAGAATTTGTAGGAATTCATTTGTAATGAAAATTGGCTTCGAAGTAGTGAGTGGCTACTGCTTCTAGGTTTGGATTTCTTGATAAAAGGTTAATTCTCTTCAGAGTCAGATTAAAATCACACATCTTCAGGAATCCCTCCTTAACTCCCTACCTCAGCATTTATATATGTATTTAAAAGAAAGATGAAGTCATTCAGTCTCATGACTTGACAGTTTTCGGTGTATATGGGGTTGATCCACTAGAATTAAAATGTCTTCCAAAAGGAAAACCTTATCTTTAATTGTTGTGTGTTCTTGATCTCAAGGAGTTGAATGGAAAAGGAATAAGGTAAGATAAAGTATGTCCTCAAGACACTAATGGAGAGTGTAATGGAACATGGTCGGCAGGCCAGAGTTGAAAGCATGACACTTAGAGTTTGTGACACTGGATCGGTCTTGCAGTGTTGCTGTGAGTGCTGAACGCGGCCCCAGGACTCTGCCCAGCGGTGGAGGTTAGGTGGGGCCCTGGCCGCGGAGGCAGTTAGGTTGTACGGGCCCAGTTCTTAAGTTTTGAGGGCTGCTTGTGATGCTTTTTAAAGTATTCTGAGAACTTCAACTGGATTTCTTTCCTTGTCTTTTTGACTGTTTTTGTCGACGCCACGACTCTTACCTGTATGCTGTTGTTGAGAACAAGCCCCGCTCCTTCCCTCTAGGGTGCCCACTCTGGGCAGGTTCCTGTGAGGTCTGCTCTGAGTGGGCATTTCTCTTGGCTCCAGCCCCTTCTTCTGAGACCCATTTGTCTGTCTTCTCCTTTATCAACCTGTAAACTCAGTGAGGATGATTGGGGCTGCTTAATTCTCAGCCTGGCCCTAATTGGCAGCTTTTTCAATTCTATAATTTAATCTAAGAAACTTTATCTAGTTTTTTTTTATGTTATATATTGATAAAGATGAGATACTCATAATCAGCTGTCTTCACTGTCTTTTCCCCGGGGTATGTGTCTTTCTGTAGTGGGGCTTTGTCTGCTTCTCGAATTCAGGGCTATCTGATGTGATCTGACCTTGTCCGTATTACTCATTCTGCTTCAGCCACGCTGGTGTCCTTGCTCATTTGGAACATGCCGATCCACTCCTGTCTTCAGGGCCTTTGACCTTTCTTCTGCCTTGAATGTCTCCCCTCTGGTATCTGCATGGCTCATGTCCTGACATCCTTCAAGCTTCCTTCTGCTCAAAGCTCTACTTGTCTGAAACAGCTGCTCTGACTACCCTAAAATAGCACCCCTCTCGTTTTCTGCCCTTTATCACGCATTTTTTTTGTCTTGACACTTATCACTGCTTTTCATATTACCTGTTACTTCTCAAATAAAATGAGAATGAAAGCTACATGAAAACAAGGGCTCTTGTGCAGCCTTTGTCCTGCTCGCTGCTGTATCCCTAGTACTCAGGTTCGCTGGGCATGTGGGAGACTCAGAAAATGTTTGGTGAGTGTGTAAATCCCTAGGGGCACAAGTGTGCTACTCATTGTGCTTAAAGTGTTTTGTTTGTTTGTTTCTCATCATCTGATCTGTATGGAAACACAGTAGTGTGCGAAGGCATATTCCTTTGCAGGTTAGTGGCTCAAAGCCCCTTGCAGTTGGTACATTGTATTATAAATACCAGGTGTCTTATGGACGTTAACAGTGGAAAGGGGCTCCTAGAAACCAAAACACTGAGAAATAGCATCTGACAGTGTTTAAGGAAATGGTAGATTAGTTGGCTATAAAAGCTGAGTAGTGTGGGGCCATTTAGCTTAGGGACAATCAGTATTGTCTCTCAGTAGTGCCCAGATTATCCCTTCACAGGATAGTAATTTCTTTTTCATTAAGTTCATCTTAAAAAACATATTATGAATATAATATGTGTGTATACTCTCCTGGACCCTGGGCAAAGAAGGGCATGATTTGGAAGAACTTAGAGATGGATAGATGCATAGGAAAATAGCCCAATAAGAGGAACAGTGGATAAATGCTACAGTCACTTGAGCTGTAGTGACGAGCTGTGGCTGGGTCTTCGAAGAGGCAGAAAGGAGCTGCAGGGGGCTTCCTGGATGTGTACAGTGTGCTTGGAGAATCACAAGTGCATTAGTTTGATTAGAGCAGAGTTTGTGGGAGATTAGGGATGGAGAAGCTATGTCGTTTGATGGAGTAAAGACTTAAATATTACAAAGACTAAACATTTGATTGTATTCAGGGTTCTCTGTTTATTAAGTGTAAAAGAAAATAATAGAGTTTGGAGACCAACTCCTGTAGCCATTGAAGGAACAGCGAGGCACGTTGATGGTTTAATACACCTGTCCTTCGCTGTAGTAGAGGGGCCAGCCGCTGAGAGGAAGCATCTCATCCTGGGATAAGGTCTGTCTACTCTGTTGCTGAGGAGTGTGTTGAGGACCAAAGTCATGCACTTGAAAATGCTTTTGTAAATTTTAAAGTGCTTTATGATTACAAAAGTGTATCGCTTTATACATACTAAGTACTTAGGAAAAACATTGAATGTATTTGCTTCTGAGTTAATTTTCCTATTTTAAACTTCTTGGTAAAAAGTAATAGCACTTGATCATTAACAAGTAGAGAGATCATAGGACACAGGATGTCTGAGATTCGAAAGAACAAGGCTGAATAGTCTGTGTGGGAACTGAATTAAGTTTCTGTTGTGTCAGGCTGCTTTGGAGGACTGGTTCTAGCCTGGCATTAGGTGTGAAAGATTAGCAGAGGCTAAAGCAGAGTCCTGAATCCTGGCTGTCATTTTGCCTGTGTTCGCATATTTCCTTGCAAGTTATGGACTATTTAGAAGCATATAATCATTTGATTTTTAAAACTAGAATTAAGCTTATTTTATACATCCTGGCCCTTTCATTTTATGTATGATGGCGCTGAAGTAGACAGAAGGGAAGTGACTTTCCTAAGGTCAGTTTGCAGTATTCTTAGATAGCTCAGCCCTGAAAACATTGAATCTCTGCCTTCAAATAATTTTTACTTTCATAAAGGCAAGACTGGTGCAGAATACTTCTGTTAATTTCTTTCGCTGTTGTTAATACATGAATAGCAAAGTATGAATGAGGTAGTTTGACATTAATAACTGTAAACTTTAATTCTGTCAACAGTTGATTTTTTTTTTCTTTCTAATTTTTTGTGTTACTTATGTAAGTTAGTTCTTCACAGAGTCTTTCTGGGCATAATAATCCAGATTACAGTACCTTTGAGTATTTAATACTAGTCCTTGATGCTGATGTGATTATTTTAAATTGTAATGTATGGGTGCACATGGTTTGGGGAGACAGTCAAGTAGCACAGAGGGCTTATGATGAGAACAAATTTCTTTGTTCCTTTCCTCCCCAGAGACAATCATTTTTCATTTTTCAGCTATTCTGATGGTTTATATAAACCTTTACTCTTATCTTACCCTTATATATATTTCTAAATAATAGAACACTTTTTTTTTTTTAATTAAAGGCTTTAAGTTTCGGATTCACAGCAGAATTAAGCAGGAAGTACAGAGGATTCCCATATCCCTCCTCCCACACACGCATAGCCTCCTCCACTGTCATAGTGAACGTTAGGGTTCACGCTTGGTGTGTTGTGCTTTCTGTGGGTTTTGACAAATGTATAATGACATGTAGCCAGCATTACAGTAACATAAGAGTAGTTTCATTGCCCTAAAAAGCCTCTGTGCTCTCCTGTTCATCCCTCCTACACTTTTAACCCTTGATCACCACTGATCCTTTTACTGTCTCCATAGTTTGACCTTCTCTAGAATGTCATATAGTCGGAATCCTACTGATTGTAGCTTTTTTAGATTGATATTGTTCACTTAGTAATATGCAATTAAGTTTCCTCTGTGTTTGTAGCTTAGTAGCTCATTTCTTTTTAGTGCTGAATAATACTCCATTTTCTGGATGTAGTATGTATATATAAATTCACTGTATGCATATATACAGATATAGTCCTCATACAAGTTTTAGAACTGGAATTAAAAATGACCATTTAAAAATTTGTAGGGAAGGGTTTAGTGGTAGAGTGCATGCCTAACATATACAAGGTCCTGGGTTCAATCCTCAGTGCCACCACTAAATAAATAAACTTAACTGTCCCCCCCTGCAAAATAAAAATAATAAAATAAATTATTTTATTAAATAAATAAAATATAATAAATAAATTAAGTTAAATATGATAAAAATATGATAAATTTGGTAAAAAAAAAAACTGTTCCCTGAAGAGAATATACCAATTATAAAAAACATTTAACAGAGCCTTGCCAATATTATATATTATAACATTTTTGGTAAGTTAAATATGGAAATCATATTATGATCCTTATTTGCATTTTCTTATTACAAGTGAGGTTGAATATCTCTTCATGTATTTAAAAGCCTTTTCTAACTTGCAATGAAGATTTAGCAATCATTGCTAATTCTTGAGAGCTCTTTTTCTCTGATTGTTCCTTGTTTTACAAATGCAATTTTTAAGCTGGCATAATTGCACTTTATTACTATGTATCCACCTTATCAATCCATCTTAATTTTTGATTTTTTGGAGGGAGAGGGAAGAAGTAATTAGGTTTATTTATTTATTTATTTTTAATGGAGGTTCTGGGGATTGAACTCAGGACCTCATCATGTGAAGCATGCCCTCTGCCAGTGAGCTATGCCCTCCCAATTTTTGATTATTTAAAATGTTTTTAAAAGCTCTTTTTGGTCAAACTTAATTCAGGAAGATATGTGGCTGTATTTTATGCATTTGATACACTGTTACATATATAGTATTAGTTCTTTGGGAAACCATAAAAACATGGAATGGATGTTTGAGTTTATATGATCCACCCCATTAATTTTTGCATATGGTGAAGTTGACAGATAAGGTGACTGATAAAGGGAAAGAGTCAGTTCTGATACTTGATTGCAGATTCCTCGACTCCTAACCTCCAGGCACTTTCTGTTCCTTTGTTAATACTTTTATAAATTAGGAGTATTACCATGTCTTTGATTTTGTTAGCTTTTAAAACTAATCATCAGTGCTGTTGACAGTATCTGTAACGTGCTATACCACTTTTTAGTCTTTCCTCATATTTTACTTTTAGAATATCCATGTTGGCATGACATTGATATTTCTAACTTTTGGTCTTAATCCTTTGAACTTGTCAGTTGTTTTTGTTAAACTTATGTTCCATTTACAGTACTGTCGGTTTCTTATCCAATAGTAAGTCAAAGGATGTTTTTTTCCTGCATATTCGTTGACTTTGCCCTTAGCCAACACTAACACCCATTTCATGAAGGCTTTTGTCTTTATCCAAGTGTTCCACTCTGCCCTAGCAGAGCAGTGCAAGGTCACGGCGCCTGTCTTTTTTTTTCCTCACATGAAATTAATAACTTGCTCCAACAGTAGTTTGTTCTAGGACATTTCCAGCCCAGATGGTGGAAAGTTCTTGGGATAATATGGCAGCCAAAGCAACATTTTAGCTTTTTAAAGTTGACTTTGTTTTGGCGATTGTGTAATAAAAATCTTCTGAAGATTATACAAGGACATTAAACAAGAAAGATCTGTTGGCTTAAACGTTTTTCATCTTTTAAAAACCACCACACTCAGCATGGTAGAATTTTGGTTTCTTTCAAGTGTTGGCCTGTCTTGGCTCTTTTCCCTGATTATTTGGCACTTAAGATAGCCCAATTAATAGATTTCAAATTTTGTTTCCACAGAACTATAACGTTGCTTTGAATTTCTTTTTTTCAGCATTGTAGAAAGTGATGGCAAGAAATGACATTAGAGATCATCTTGCCCAATGTACTTATTTACAAAGAAGAAAACTGAGACCCAGAGAAGTGATTTTTTGAAGTTAACAGAGTGAGTTTAATCGAGAACTCAGAAGCACATCCTAGGTTTTCTAACGTAGGATCGGTGACTCCTGCAGAATCATACCACACTATGATTTGGTTTTTTGTTCTTATTTCAGTGTCATCAGATTTTAATCAGAAAAGTTTGATTTTAACATTTATGAAATCCTCTATTTTAAATTCTGGCTTAATTTAATTTTCAAGCAGATGATACATTGTTCAGATAACACGAACACATAAAAGCGTTCACGCACAGCCTCCTGCCTGTCCTCGTGCTCCATGTCTCCAGCCCTCCCAGGTGGCTCCATAGTAACCACTGTTCTTAGTTTCTTATGTATCCTTCCTGAGATTTTTCATGCATATGTATGCAGTTATGAATATAGATTCTTATTTCCCCTCATATTCATATAAAAGGTGGGAAATAATACATCATGTTTTGAACTTTACTCTTTTTCCAATTAACAGTCTATCCTGAAATTTTCTGTATACAAGCATTTAGAGAACGTTCTCATTTTTGTTTTTTTAAGCAGCAACTTTATTGAGATATAATTCAAACACCCCCAAATTTGTCCTTTCAAAGTATATATTTAGGTGGTTTTTAGTATGTTTACGAAAGTTGTGAAGCCATCACTGTTTTCTAGCTCCAGCACTTCGTTACCCCAGAGAGAAACTCTGTACCCGTTAGCAGTCATTCCCCGTTTCTCCCTCCCTCTGCCCCTGGTAACCACTAATTTGTGTTCTCCCTCTATAGGTTTGTCCTTTATGGACATTTCATATAAGTGGAATCATACTCTGTGTGGCCTTTTGTGTCTGGCTTCTTTTCTGTAGTGTTATGTGTTCAAGGTTCATCCATGCTGTAGCGGGCTGCAGTGCTTCATTCCTTATTATTGCTGAAAAGTATTCCAGTGTATGTATATGCCACATTTTGTTTATCCACTCATCCGTTGATAAATGTTTGGGTTGTTTCTACTTTTGGGCCATTATGAATAATGCTGCTGTGAACATTCATGTACGAGATTCTGTGTGAATGTGGTTTTCAGTTCTCTTGGGGATGTGTCTAGGAATAAAATTACTAGGTCAGATGGTAACCCTGTGTTTAACTTTTTGAGTGACTGCCTAATGGCGACATCATTTTACATTCCCACCAGCCTCGTTCTGATTTCCCTACATCCTTTCTCATTCATTTTTAAAAGTTGCCTTATATTCTGTTGTTGGTCAGTATCAATTTATGTTTAATCATTCCCTTATTGATGGACATTAGGATTGTTAACTTTTTTTTTTTTTTGCTAATATCCTTTGCTCATTCTCATATTGGCACCTTTATTATATCTATTTCTAGGACCCATTTTATATTAGAAAGATTAGCCCTTTGTGACATAAACCGAAGGTATGTTTTTTCTAACTTTGCCTTTTGACTTGATTTGTCTGCTTATAGCATGTTTTTGTTTTTGATGTGATAAATTTTTTAAAACTATTTTTAACAATTTGACTTTATCAATCTTTTACAACTTTTAGGCCTTCCAGGTGCATAAACTGGCTTATTGGTATCTTTTTGGCCTCATCTCTTACTACACTCCTTCTTGCATGTTCCATTCTAGCCACACTGGCCTCTTCGCTGTTCTTTAAATAAGCCAGGCATTTTTCTACCTCCGGGCCTTTGCATGTGCTGACCACTCTCCCTGGAGGACTTTTCCCTTGCTTCCTTGTTTCTTCAAGTCTTTGTTCAGATGTCAACCTTCTTGTTGAGTCTTCCTATTTAAAATTGTAACATGCCTGTAATAGATCATCATAGGTCCTTCCCAAATTCATTCTTCTCTTCTTTTTTATTATTAGAATTTAGCTGAGCAGTGGCTGCTTAGGTAGAGATGACATTTCTCAGGCTCCCTTGCTGAGAGGTAGATGTGGGTGCACCACAGGAAGTGATATATTCAGCTTTCATATTTCTTAAAAAGAAATGACTTGCCTTGGAATGAATTTTTCTCCCCTCTCTGATGGGAAATGGTGACAACTGGAGCAAACGTAGAAGTATGTGCAAAAGGTAACAGAGCTCTCTTCCCGCGTGGCCTTTGAGAGATCTTATTGAATGAACTGCCTGCTCTGGATTGTTATGTGGCAGAGAAATGAACTTTAGTCCCAGCAGTTTAGCCCCGTTACTTATCTTTTCATCCCAGCCAGGCACTCTCTGTCCCACCTTCATGCATTATTTTCTTCAAAGCACTTTCCACCTTTTAATTTATTACATAGCGTATTTATTCATTTGTCTGCCCCCTCTAGAATGTAAGGAGACCTGGCATATGCTAAGTGCTCAGTAATGATGAGGCACAAATGGTTGGAAAAGGCCTTCTCTAAAGCATATTATAGGAGAAAGTCTTCCATTTTATCGCCATATTTTTTTTTAAAAGATTTGAACTCTTGATATATTTGGGATTTATGTAGGGTCTAAGGTATAGATTCAAGTTTTTTTCTCTCTCTCAGAAGGGTATACAGTTGTTCCAATACTATGTGTATCACTATCTTTTTAAAACTGTATTGATGAGGTCCTTTTCTTAACTTGTGTAACAATGGTTTAAAAATAAGAATGCCTACTCTTTCCCCCAGTGGATTTCTCACCAGAGAGCTCATTGCAGTCTCAGTCATCATTAAATCTGAGTGGCTACAGTATAGTTAAACTGTGTGTGTGTGTGTGTGTGTGTGCAGAATGCAAAAGAGGTGCTGGGTGCTCTTGCTCTTCTTTTTAGGCATTACTTCTTTTTGTTTCTCTAAATCTTATATTTTTATTCGTAGTATATGATATGTTGACATCTGGTATATCTTGGTCTTGGCTCATAGCTGTAGGCTATTTTGGAGATAATCAAGAATAACATTCTTTGTGTGCTGTGTCACTAAGCTTTATATTGAGTAGCATTTTGCAGTACTGAAATATGTATTCACTTTTTATGATTATTGCAAATTAGGTGAGTGTTAGAATGCTGTTTGTTTCTTAGGAAGGAACAAAATTTCTAGGTGTAAAGCCTTTCAAATAGTGTTTAAATGCTTTTAATGACTAAATATTTTTAGTGAGGCTGGATCTGTGCCTCTGTGCCTTTTGCTGGTATTTAAAAGTTTACCTTATATCTTTGGCAAATGTGATGGTTAATTTTGTGTGACAGTTTGAGCTGAGGGATGCCCAGAGGTCAAACATTATTTCATTATTTCTGGGTGTGTCTGTGAGTGTGTTTCTGGAAGTGATTAGCATTTGAATCAGTAGACTTTGTTAAAAAAGATCTACTCACCTGTGGTGGTGGGCATCATCTAGTCAGTGGAGCGCGTGAGTAGAACAGAGGAGGAGAAAGGGTAGACCTGTTCCCCACCCCGTGAGCTGAGGCTTCCACCTCCGCCTGTCCTCGGACACTAGTGCTCCCATTTCTTGGGCCTTTACACTCAGACCAGGGCTTTTCTGGTTCTCAGGCCTTTGGGTTTAGACTGGAACTACAGCCCTGGCTTTTCTGGGCCTCCAGCTTGCAGATGGCAGGTAATGGGACCTCTTAACCTTCATCATTGTGGGAGAACTATACAGAAGTTTCTTTCTGTATAGAAATAAATTAATCCTGTTGGTTCTGTTTCTCTCGAGAACCCTAGCTAATGCAGCAAATATGGCTAACTTATTGCTATAGTTTGAGTGTTCTTTCAAAATTTATATTTTAAAACCTAACCTCTAAGGTGGCAGTGTTAGAAGGTATGGGGCCTTTGGAAGATGATTAGGTCATGAGAGCAGAGCCCTCATGAGTGGGATTAGTAAAAGACACCCAAGAAAACTGTCCTGGTGCATTCTGTCCTGGCATAACACAGCAAAAGGATGCTTCATCTCTGTGAACCAGAAAGCCAGCTCTCCTGTGAGGCACTGAATCTGCAGGCATCTTGATTTGGACTCAGCCTCCAAAACTGAGAAATAAATTTCTGTTATTTATAAATCACCCAGTCTGTATTCGTTTTTTTTTTTTTAATTGCAGTCCAAAAGGACCAAGACACTCAGATTGTTTTTCCTACTTGCAAATCCCCTTTACTTTGATTGTTTATAGTGAAGTGAGAGAGAGGAATAATTAAGAAAACCTATGATGAAAATGAGATTAGAAATTGTCCTCAAACCATCTCTCTTGAAATATTTTTTTCAGGAAATTTCCTGAAGGAGACAACCAGTTTGAAGCAAATGTTTCTCCCCCTCATTTTCTTTATGCCCTTCCCATTTTAAATAAATTAAAAATAATAAAAACAGCCACCTGTAATCTCATCTCCCAGGACTGCTGCTTTTGTTTTTTGCATATTAGCGTCTGCATGTATATTCATTCATATGGTGCGTGCTGTTCTTCTGTCTTTGCTCAGCATCACATCACGAAGCAAATATTTCAATAAACTGTGTTTCAAAAGCATATGGGGTAACTTGTTTTACGAGGCCATCGTAACCCTGATACTAAAACCTAACAATGACATTTCATAAAAGGAAAATTACAGACCAATACTTCTTGTGAATATAGGAGAAAAAGCTTTTTTAAAAAATTAGCAAATTGCATCCAGCAATATATGAACAGGATGATACATCATAACCAAGTGGGACTTACCCCAGGAGTACAATATTGTTAACACTTGAAAATCAATATAATATGTCACATGGACAAAATAAATTAGAAAAGCCATATGATTGTCTCAGTAAATGTGGAAAAAGCAGTTGACCAAATTCAACATCTACTCATGAAAAAACTCTCTTGGCAAACTAAGAATAGAAGGAAACATCTTCAGCTGGATTTAGGGCATCCATGAGAAACCTGCAGCTGACATCACACTTAATGATGAGAGACTGGAGCTTTCCCTCATCTGTGATTAGGAACAGGTCAAGGATGTTTGCTCTCGGCACTTCTGTTTACTGTTTCACGAGACCCTAGCCTGTTCAATAAAGCAAAACAAAGAATAAAAGGCATAGAGATTAGAATAGAAGAACTAGAGTTCTCCTTATTTGCTGGCAGTGTGGTTGTTTATGTAAAAGACCCTAGAGAATATACAAAATCTACTTGAATGGAAAAGGGAGTTTAGTAAGGTTGCAGGTTACAAGATGATTATTAATTTCCTGGTAACAAACAGTTGGAAAGTAAAACCTTAAAAATTCCATTTTAAAACAGTATGAAAAACAGGAAATACTTAGTAAATTCAACAGATATGTGTATCACTTGTATGTTGATAACTAAAAAAAATGAGTGAAGTCAAAGAAGACCTAAGTGTGGACACATATCATGATCATGAGTTGGAAGACTCAGTATTATTGTCAGTATTACCCAGATTGATCCACAGATTCACTTCATCACATTTGTACCAGGGGTCCCCCCCCCATAGAAATCGACAAGCTGATTCTAAAATATGTATGGAAATACAGGGAACCTAGAATATCCAAAGAAATAATTGAAAAGGAAGAACAAATGGAATACTTTTTTATCACTTCATGATGTGCTGTAAAGCTACGGTTTTGAAGATAATATGGTATTGACCTATAGACAGATAAATCAGTGGATCACAATAGGGAGGCAAGAAATAGATCTGCACTTCTCTGGAAAGCAGGGAAACAATTCAGTTGGGGAGGGAAAGCTTTTTAAACTAATGATGCTGGAAAAAGCTAATTATATGAGGAAAACACAAAACAAAAGAACTCAACTCCTGTGATCCCTTTAAACATTATGTGGTTGTGTATAAGCTGTGTTTTATTACATTTTTCATTAATTTTCCAATTCATTTTTTTGGTTGTTCAGCGAATATTTTCTTGCATGATATAGACTGTAGAGTATGAACAGCATTATAGCTGTTTTCTGGAACAGCGGGTTTTCTGGAGGAGGTAAAGCTAGTCCAAAGTCTTGAATGATGAATATGCGTCAGCCAAGCAGTTTGGGGGGAGGGTAGGGAGAACCAAAGGCCTCACACTGACCTGAGAGATGTGAGGGAAATGGTAACGAGGAAGGTAATTGATGGATAGTTGCATTTTATCCATCTGTGTCTTTAAAATGTATTTCTTAAATGGCTATTTCAGAAGTTTTCCTGTTTACATCATTTTTTCCCCATGGGTAGAACTCAAATTTGGGTTCCTTATTTTGAAACTGACTTTAAAAATATCAGTCATTTTCAGTACCACTTATGATAGAAAAGGGATTAAATGAGGGTATGTTGGGTTATTATTTTTGCTGCTGCTGCTAGTTCTGTTACTGTGGCCCCAGGAGTCTCGTGAATTTTTATACATAGCGCTAAGTCATGGAATAATGTTTGGAAGCTGAGAGTTTTAGGTATTTTTTGTCACATAAAATTTGTACATGAATGAATGTATTTTTCTTGGGTTTGGTAAACCCAAAATGATATTAATTTCTCACTGTACCCGTAAGCACAGTCGAAGAAACTACCCAACAGATACTGTTGTTGCCAGCCACTGTTTGAGGTGCCAGGGATAAAATAGTGAATAAGAAGTAGATTCTAGTTGTGAATTTGGTAGGACAGACAATAAACAATATATACTGTTAGAATGTGATAAGTACAACTGAAAAAAAGCAATGTGGTATTTCAGCCAGGATTGTAAGGGAAGGCTCCTTGTGAAGTGGACTTTTTAATAGAAACTGAACGGAAGTCAGCCAAAGTCCAGTTGCTGTCCTTCCGGAGAGCATTCTAAGCAGAGGCCGCAAGGTGGATGCGTGCTTGATGTATCCAAGGACTACTGAGTAGGCCAGGAGAGCTAGAGCTGAATGAGAAGGATGGGTGAGTGACAGACGAGGTTGGATGGTTAGTCAGAAGTGGTGTAGGGTCTTAGAGGCTAGGTTAAAGACTTTGCATTTTATTCTGAACGTGATGGTTAGCCAGTGGATGGTTATGGTTCTTGTTTGTGTATTTGTTAGTCTGTGCATTTAAATTTTCTCTGGCTTTGTGGCTATAAGCCCTATCAGACAATGAAAATTGGAAATTAGGTTCCTGACATCTTTGCAAAAAATAGGTTCTGTTTTAGCCACTTGTAGTATCTGTACCTTTGCTTTGTCATTTGAAGCTGTGCTTCATTGTATACTTAAGTTATCTTCTACCCAGCTAGTTTGTTGGAGCCCGCTTTAATCGCTTTAATCCATTTATTTGAACATTATATGTCTCCCCCACCCAAATCTGGTAGTTGAGTGTAACTATGAGTAATATTTTCATGTTGGCTGGTAGATTTTTGTTTCTTACTGAAATTAGCACTTAAATCTGCTGCTGATAGAATAATGTTCTCTCAAGCCCAAGGTTGTCCACATCCTAATCTCTGGAAGACCTGTGAATAGGTGCCCTCCCATATCAAAGGATTTTGTAGATGTAATTAAAGTTAAGGGCCTTTTGATGGGGTGATTAGGCCCACTAAGATAATAGAGGACAGTCTAATCATATGAGTCCTTAAAGGTAGAAGAGGAAACCAGAAGGGTGAATCAGAGTGATGCAGCGCGAGGAGTCATTCAAAGCTAGTGATGGCTTTGAAGATGAGTCAAAGAATGAGGCCACCTCTAGAACCTGGAAAGTGCCCTCATCTTACAGCCAGAAAGAAACTGGGGACCTGAATCCTACAGCCGTGAGGAATTTCTTAAATCCTGCCAACAACCCAAATGAGCAGGAAATGGATTCTTCCCTAGAGCCTCCTGAATGGAAAGCAGCTTGCTGACTGACACCTTGATTTTAATCCCATGAAACCTGTACTGTAACTACAGAACTGTATAATAATGAATTTATGCTGTTTTAAGCCACTGAGTTTGCGGTGATTTGCTACTACTGACAATATAAAAACTAATGAAACATTGCCAACTTCTTAAAGCAGATAACTTGAGCAAATTAAATTTGTTAAATACAGAATTTCAGATGGTTCATTCATTCCAATTAATATTTGTTAAGTACCCACAATTTGCTAGGAAATATGGTAGGAACTTGGAATAAGAGAGGTCCCTGTTTTCACCAAACTCTAGTCTATGGTCATGTGGTCAGTTTTTAACTTTGTATTTTTACATTTATGTAAAATTTTAAGTATATGAATAGAGAGAGAATAATGAACCCCCATATGCTTATCACTCAGCTTTAATAACAACTCATGGCCTCTCTTATTTCAACTATACCCCATCCACAGCCATATTCCCCCCTGTTCAGATTATATTTAAGAAAATTCCAGACATGTCATATATCTGGAGAGTCAGTTTTATGCAAAGCTTTGCCCTGCCATTATTTTCTCCTGTTCCCAGTGACATTAGAAAACTTCAAACTTTAATTTTATTTTGTCGTCTTTAATAAAATAACTTTATCATCTATCCATGAGTTCATTTGCAATTGTGAACTATTTTTTGTCATGAAATTGCGTCTAGGATTCCTTTGGTGCAAGTTAGAAAATTACATAGATCATTTCAACTTGTGGAGGTGCTGCAAATACTGACTTTGGTGTTATAGTAAATTTTAGTGAGTGGGTGAGTTTGCAAACATGGAATCTGTGAATAACAAGCATCGATAGATTATACATGGAAGGTGATTTTTCCATTTCCTGTGTTCTTGATTTGGGTTGATGACATCACTGTCTCTGAGTTCTAAATCTAGAAACATTAGTCTTTCTTGATTAGTCTTAGTCTTTGTCGCCCACTTTAAGCATCCAATATGTCACTGAGTGCTATTTATTTTATTTTGTTAAATGTCATCCAGGTCTTACTGCTCTTTTCCATTCCTGTCGTCATTGTTTAATTGGGGTCCTTAGAATGTCCTAACTGGATAATTTATTGCCTATATTTTTTGTTTCTGAGATTAATAGAAGCATTCTCCTACTTCAGTATGTCCCCCAACCTCTTATGCCTCCCTTCATTCCACAGTCCCTGATTTTGGACACATGAGGCATAGAGATGAGTCAAGCACATTCTTCAATTTAAGGGTCACTGTCATCATTGGTTCATGTAAGGCCCATCCCTTCCTCCATTTAATATTCATCTATTCACTTATTCCATTTATCCCCATTCCTTACTCTTTTTCTTTTCCCAAAATAACCATTTTAATATGTTTAATGTGTATGTTTTTATATGTGTAAGTCCAAGTACAAGGTGTTATGTGCACATGCATCTTTACATAAATACAATTGTGTTATAGAACTTATTTTCTTAAATTGAGATATAGGCAGTTACAATGTGTCAATTTCTGGTATACAGCATACTGTTTCAGTATACATATACATACATATATTCCTTTTCATATTCTTTTTCATTATAGGTTACTACAAGATATTGAACATAGTTCCCTGTGCTATATAGAAGAAATTTATTTTTTATCTTTTTATAGATAGTAGTTAATATTTGCAAGTATTGAACTCCCAGTTTATCCCTTCCCACCCCCTTTCCTCCTGGTAACCATAAGATTACTGTTTACTATGTCTGTTAGTCTGTTTCTGTTTTGTAGATGATAGAACTCATTGTTCTTTGCTTTTTCCTCTAAGAATTGTTTTTTAAGAGTTACCTGTGATACTAAGTGAACATCTAGTCTGTTGCTGTTAAAACTGTTCCATTCTGTGCATCCATGACATTTTACTTACCCAGTTCCTCAGTGATGGACTCCTGGAGTGTCTCCAACTTGGCAACACCACAAATAATGAATGTCTTTATATTATTTATGTATTACTGCACAGTAAACTGCTCTAAAAGTTAGCAGTTTAAACCAACATTGTTTCAGTTTTTCAGTTTCAGGAATCTGGGTACAGTGTAGTTTGGTGCCTGTGACTCAAGTGTCTCATGAGGTTGTAGTTGATCTTATTTATATCTGAAGCCTCGACTAAGGAGGACCTGCTTCCTAGACTTCTCCCTTGGCTGTTGGCAGGATTCAGTTCCTCTAGGCTTGTTGGACTGAGTGTCTCCGTTGCTCACTGGCTGTTGACTGGAGGTCTCCCATAGTTCTTTTCCAAGTGTACTTCTCTGTATGTTAGCTCACAACAAGGCAGCTGGCTTTCCTTAGAGAAAGCAGATAGAAGAGCAGGAGCGGGTGCCCAACACAAGCCGTGGTCTTTTCGTAAGCCAGTCTCCTCTCAGAAGTGGCATCCTTTCACTTTTACTATATTCTCTTCTAAGCAAGTCACTAGGTCTGTTCTACACTCAGGGGGAGGCAGTTACACAAGGGCATGAATAGCAGGAAGCAGGGATTATTGAGGGTCATTTTAGGGGTTGCTTACCATGGTGCTCAGACATATTTCTGTGAATTTTTCTTTGGCATATATACATATACTGGGTTACAAATTGTTTGCTGAAACGACTGTTTTGGTTAATATTCCTTTTAGTAGTACATGAGGGTTTATATGTCATTATGTGCCAGCCAATACTTTACATTTTCTAGGACATCAGGGGACATTACATTGTTTGAAACTGACTCTTTGTATCTTTTGCTCTTTTTTTATTTTTCCTACTGGAGTTCTTGCCTTTTTCTTGGCCTTTTGCAGGAGTTGCTTGTGATATTCTAGATATTACGTCCTTGTTCCTCTTCCATTCTGTCATCTGCCTGTTAAGGGTTTGTCCAGGGTTTCATTTCTTGAGCAATAATCCTTAATTTTGATGTAGTTAAATGCTAGCTGTTTATTTACTCACTATATGGTTTGTGCTCTTAGGCTTTGTTTAAGAAGCTCTTGTGCTTTTGTTATAAACTTGTTATACATTTTCCTCTATTAATTTTAGTGTAATCATTCACATCCAAGTCTTTAATTTATCTGTAGTAGGTCTTTGAGTATGTTGTAAGATGGGGATCCATCATTATTTTTCTTTATGAAATGAGACAGTTTTTCCCAACACCATCTTCTGTACAATCTGTTCTCCATTGATTTGCGGATTCATTTTATTGTTCGTTCCCATAGAAACACAGGTTTGACTATACATTCAGTTCTCAGTTGAGTTCCATTGATTTGTCTTCTTTTTCATGTCTGCTTGCAAATACCATACTATTTTTCTTGCCACAGCTGTGTAACTGGTAGAAGTCCCTCTCTTCACTCTGTATTTTCAAGGATGACTTAGCTATATGTTTATTCTTTCATAAAAATGTTGAGTCAATTTATGACATTTCTGAAAAAAAAAAACTCAGTGGTAATTTTGGTTGTTGATTGTACTGACTTTAATTTGTTTCGAGTTATCATCATAGTATTAAGTCATTCCATTCAGATCATCCTCTTTACCCTTTATTTGTGTTTTAATACTAATAAATGGATGCTGAGCAGTAAAATGAATAGAAGTTATCCTGTAAATCAGTCAACAGCATCCTGAATCCTTTTTTCATGAAATTCCCTTTACATTTTTGTTGCAACAAGTATTCCTTTTGTTTTATGATTATATATTACATGGCCTCAACATATATCTTCCCTTTTTATTATTCTAAGTTATGTATGCCTTGTACACTATGCTGATGACACTATTCAGGAAGTCCCAATTAGTTCCAATCAAAATCAGAGCAATAAAGATCCCTCTGTCTCTCTATCCGTTTATCCATTTAGTGTCTGTTATGAACTAGAGTTGGTAATACAAACAACAACTGAAAAATGAAAGGGTCCCTAGCTAGACACTCATGTGTTCTAGTAAGGAACATAGACTTGTCTGCAAATACTTTAGGTCTTAAGTTGCGTTTTTAGAGGTGCTTTCTTTTGATCCCACAGTTAATATCTATCTCAACAGATAGAGTTTTTATGTGTGGGCTTGTGAAAGCACACAGGAGGGACCTCTTAGCTCCATTTAAGAAAATTTGGGGGAATGAAATTTTAGCTTGATAGGAAATCCAATGTCATTTTGAGTCAATATTCTTATGTGCTTTAAGCTTTCCCTGCCTCCCAACATCCAAGCCTCTACTCTTCACTCCATAGCAGTGAGAGAGGATGGTCCAAGGGTTAACACTTTACTCTGTTCTCTCATTTGTAATGTTGTTTGACCCAGTTTATTTTGAAAGAGACCAGCCCTCTGTTCTCAATCTACACTCTTTCCTTAAGGTTGCTACACCTAGTATTTATTAATAGTTATAGTTTTTAGTTTAAACAAACTAAAGCAATTTCTTTCTGGATCTGGGACCTAGAGTAAGATGTTCAATTGTAAATCATCACAGTTTTAAAAATTACTGATGACTGAATACATTGATAAATGTATTGGAAGTGGTCACCTATCTAGATAGGCAGTACCCTGTGGCAAGATATTTGTTCTTTCAGGATTTGGCTTTAAGCTCTGACCCAGCTGGAAAGCCCAGCCAATTGCCTGTAGAGTATGAATTCCTGACAGAAATAGGCTGTGTGAATAAATGGTTATTGTGATGCAATATCTTTTGGGTTCTGAGCACTCAGATTATCACTAATGAAGACTAATGAATTGTAATAATGACGCATCAGTATTGTCTTTCATCCAATTCAAGAAATAAAAACAAATGCAAGGATTGCCTTTCATATGGTTAATATTTACAACAATAATTATGGAAATTTCAGGAAAGAGAATTGTTCTACAGTACTTTAAAGCCAGATTTCTGAGTAGAAATGAGATTTATTCATTACATAATAAGATCATTTGCATGGGCCTCTATTGTTTTGTATACTTTGCTTTTATTTAAAAGCCATTTCTATCAGCAATAACTCCTTAAAATATCTGATAGAATTAGAACTTAAAACTCTGGTAAGCTTACCCAGCTCTAGAGCCAAGTCGTCTTTAATTGTTTAATGAGCTTCACTTAAGTAGGTGCTAAGTATTTTTCTTTGCGTTTTTCATGAATATTTCAGTTGTGTAAAAATATTTCGATATTCCTTTGGAGCTGTTACTCTTCTTGTTGTGTTGTTGAGATTTCCACTTTCCTGTTCTAACATGTTACTGTTCTCCATAATTGTGTTTAAATTTTTGCAATAATTGAAGATTTCTTTATGCTTTTGTTCCTGTTTATACTCCCTGCTCAACTGAAATTTCATTTCTGTTTTATATGATCTAAGATTTGTTTCTAAAAGGGGTTAATGATCTTCAGAGGACAGCGGTAGTCCTTCATAAAAGAAACATGCTTAATAAAATAGGAGTAATTTGTTTATTATTCACATTGTGCTGAACAGGCAGAGTTGGCCTTGAGAAAATAGACACTTAGAGATAGAAGATCTAGGGTATACCATTGTTCTTATTGTAAAGTGATTATCAACTCAAAAAGGCATTGTTTTCTTCCTTACACTGTGGCTTCTCTTCAGTTTTGCAATCTGAGTATTTGTTTCTATATTAACTGAACAGAGATGAACACAAGGGCTTTAGAGTGGACCCTCAAAGCACAGCACTGCTGGGAACTGTTTCTATTATACACTAATAGACTTGTCATTCAGTAATAGATGGGAACTGGGAAATAGGAAAGTAATGGGATATCTGATCCAAGTACAAGAACTAACGACAAGGAAAGGGTTTCGTATTTTTTACTTGACTTGATTTTTATGTTAAACATATTAGCATTTTTTTAATAATCTAGAAACATGTTGAATATTTTATGTTAAACATATTAGTATTTTTTTAATAATCTAGAAACATGTTGAATATTTTGATTTGAGTTTTTAAATGTGTGGGTTATTTAGAAAAGAGCAATACCTTAATCTTCCAAAGTGATCATTGTTCTGATTTGTTTCCTATTTTCCCAGTGATATTACATATGAAATATCAGTTGAAGCTGTGTCAACGATGGTGGTTTTCCTTTCCTGCCAGCTCTTCCACAAGGAAGTTTTGCGACAGAGCATCAGTCACAAGTATTTGATGCAAGGTCGATGGTATGTTTCTATGTTTCTATTTTAAATTTGTCTAGTTTTGTATTGTATAAATCTGTATTTCTCATCTTGTCCTCTTACTTTAGTGTTGTCCCATGTTTTCAACCAGACATTTCCTCTGGTTGTTCTTTCAGAACTTCAAACCCAGCATGTAAGGATCTGCTTTCCTGTCTAAACGGTCTGTCCTGTCCTCCCTGCCCCTATCATCGCCCAGCTTCATTACCTTCTCTAGTGCTTTCTTTGTAGAACTGAAACTTTGAAGTCATCTTTCTCCTTCCTTCTGCATCATTCTCTGTCTAAGCAGTCATCTAGTCATATTTGTTCATTGAAATTATCTGTATCTTCCCCTTCTCACTAATCCCATTGAAGCTACTACTGTAACCTGTGCCCCATCACCATGTGTTTGGATTACCCCAGCAGTCTCTTAACTGACTGTTCCTACTTTCCTTTAGTCAGCAAATGCTTACTGTGCACTAACCATGTGCCAGGCGTGTGTTAGGATGTGGAGCTTTGCTCCTGAGCAGAAGCTTACAATCTTCTAGTGAGTAGGGATGGGAGTAGATAAATATTCAGTGCACACACACACACATACATAGGCACCTGCTGTTGATATAATCTTCAGAGAACTTCATTTGGGAGGTTTGTCTTTTTCACATCCTTCTTGCTACCTTGGTTGTTATCTCTGTGGCACCTTCTTGCCACCTTGATTATACTGTGGCACGTTCACAGAATACTTTAGGGCTCTTTTGGGGATATGTATTTGGAAACCACTGCTTATAGGGATGAAAAGGACTTAAGCTTTGGCTCAGTGGTCTATTTAAATGTTTTCTCTAGATTGCAGGAATTGATTTATCACCAATTTGTGGACAGATGTCCCTTTTAACCTATTTCCTCTTCCTTCTCTCATTCCATTACTTAAAAGCAAGGAGTATTAACATTAAAAAGAAATCTGTGTACATATGGATATGTTTTTTGTATGCATGCATAAATTAAATAATTTTATACTTTTAAATTCTTACTTTTTCCTACTGATTCCAAGTTACTACCTCCCTTCAACTGCCAGGTACTGGATTATACACTGAATTTATCATATCTCACCTGTTACACAGATTACAAATAAGATAAGTGAAGCTTAGGAGTCGAGGTGATATATGAATGACATATGGCATAGTAAGAGAAAAGCCAGAATTAAGCCTCAGGTCTGACCTCCGAGCCCACGGTCTTCACTGCTGTGTGACGGTGCTAGATTTCTTTGAATTGTGCTAATCCTTTTATGTCAATAGATTATATAGGTTATATTTACCATGATAGAAAATCAGAAGACTTCCCTAAATATGGGCTTCTTTTCTTCTTTTCTCTTACTGTGTAGTCTTCCGTACACCAGCAAGCTTGTGAAAACCTTACTGTACAACTTTATCAGACAAGAAAAGCCACCCCCTCCGGGATCGCACGTTTTCCCTCAGCAGTCGGATGGGGGAGGCCTGCTGTATGGACTTGCATCGGGAGTAGCAAGTGAGTCTTGCCTGACTTTGTCAGTTCTTTGATGTACATGGGTTTTATCCAATTAGTCATAAGGAATTCTGCCACTGCTAACTTATAGATTGGATCTGTGCAGCTGACTAAATGTGAAATACGGAAATTAATTTAAAGTATTTTTTCCATTAGGTGCAGTGACTTATACAAGGCAATATATGCAAATAATGAATAGATTGTTTACCTATATGGCACCATTTTCCAAGAAGAATATTTATGAATATGCATATTGCATGAGTTCTAGATGTACAGAATAAATACATTTCTGCCCTTGGAAACTTTACTGTTTGTGTTTCATGAGGAAATCATTCTGTTTTAGGGGTTTTATTGGTTAGGATTTTACATGACTAGTTAAGTGTAGTTTTTTTTTTATTACACATGGAGTTTCATTTGTTCATTCTGAAGTGGCACAAACATGAGTTTTATCAGAGTTGGAAGCAAATTTCATTAACTAAGGAAGTTCTTTCCCACCATACAGTAAAGCCTCATTTCTGCTCCACAATGTTCAGACTAAAGAGAGTTGAGGCACAGGGGTACTCTGGCCCTCCCCTTTGTTAGTGTGGAGGACCTGGGCACGTGAGGTTACATCAGCTGAACTTCTGCTTTGTTCTGAAGGAGAGACAAACTAGACTGACACCTCGGCAGTTGTAAGGTCCGCCTGGGTGCTCCTGGTAAAGCAGCTGTGTAGGTCCTACTTATTAATTACATCGGACAGATTTCAGCTGTTTGAAGGGCTTTAAAAAGGAGCTGAGTTCCACAGCCGACTTAGGCTGTGACGTGCTCTCCATGCTTGGGCGGGAACATCAGTTTGATAGGAAGATGGAGTGCTCTGTGATAACTTACGGAATGGTGAGTCTTGGGAACCTCTTTGAATTAAAAGACTTCTGTTGACTTTAGGAACTGATCTCTGGACCTGGCTTTCTAAGTTTGCCTTCCTTTGATTTCTTTTAATATTGTGAGTTGAATTACATTTGTAATCGCCCATGGCTTTGTCCTTGGTGCTGAGCAGGCTGCCAAGAACAGCGGACCCGCAGAGGCTTGTTCTCTGGGTTACCCCTACCACTGCTCTCAGTGTTTCAAATGAGGAGGCTGCACAAGGCTTGCTCATGGGTGGCCTCTGAAGGCAGCACAGGAAGGACCTCATGTGTCCCACGGGAAGGCTTGATTAATCCATCAGTGTTCTCTTTTTTTCAATCATTAAACTGGTGGGAGTATTCAAAAGCTGAGTATTTTTCAGTACTCCAATATGGTTGGAGATTTTTTTAGAGGAATTAGTATAGGTTCATTAACTGCTTTCCTCAAAACAATGGCAGTTTTTATAAACATAGATTTGTGTGTAGTTCTTGATTTTCTTGCAGTTATGTGTTACCATAAAGAAGTCTACTATGGTATGTGGTGTCATTAGTACCAGGTGCCAAAAAGCTTGACTTGTTAATTTTAGATCTGCTCTGCATATCAGGAAGAAGTTCCTTCATTTTCCTAGCTCCCAGTTTCTTTGTCTATCAAATGTCTATCAAGGTTGCTATAGATGATCTCTGAGACTGTTTCCATGTAACTTTTAATGGCTCTGTGGTCTTTTCCCCTTCCATTAAGAAATTTAATATTCAGCTAAAGACATTAAAATTACGGTTTTTAGTGTGCCTATAATCATAAGATGTTTTATATCGCTTTTTAAAAAAGTTAACTGAAGTATAGTTAATTTATAATGTTGTGTTAGTTTCTAGTGTACAGCATACCGATTCAGTTATATATATGTATACATATATATTCTAGAGGTTATCATGCTAAATGAAGTAAGTCAGAGAAAGACAAATACCATATCATATCACTTATATGTAGAATTAAAGAAATGATACAAATTTACTTATTTACAAAACAGAAAGAGGCTCACAGACATAGAAAACAAACTTACGGTTACCAAAGGGGAAAGGTGGGGGGAGGGATAGATTACAAGCTTGGGATTAACAGATATACACTACTGTATATAAGACAGATAAAAAATAGGGTCTTACTGTATAGCACAGGGAACTATATTCAATATTGTGTAATAATCTATAGTAGAAAAGAATCTGAAAAAGAATATATGTATAACTGAATCACTATGTTGTACATCAGAAACTAATACAACATTGTAAATCAACTATACCTCAATAAAAAAGAAATTTAAAAAAAGTAAATGAATTTAGTGATCAGAAAATCTCTAACAGATTTGTGTAAGATAATTAAAAAATCTAAGAGAATATTTTATCTTTTTCATTTGCTCAGACTTTTAAATTTTACATAAAAATGTTTTGAAATACTGACTAAACTGAATACACCAGCCATGTTTTTGCTCATTCTCCAACTGGCTTTTCATTTTATGTGGTGCAGAATTTGGCCAATGACAGTCAGAAAGGAAAATTTGATTGTTAAATAGATATCACCCACAAGAGATTTCTCCTTGCTTCCTAAATGAACTTGCCTTGACAACAATCACCATGGTACCATTTCTTGCTAATTTATTATAATGTTATATTTTCTTTTTGATAGTTGGTTTATAAACTTAGCCAAAGATTTTAGTAAAGAAAAGATGCTGACTGAGCCTGAATTGCAGTAAATATTTCAAATGTGTAACTCAGATATATCAGTAGTATCAGTGGTTTTAGTTATAGTCAGTTAGGCAGTAATACTTAATGCTTACTTTAATCTGTAAGCACATTGCCTTATGCTGTTAGAAATGCTTTACAAAGCATGTGACCAAAGACCTTTACCTGTATGATTTGGTATGTGATCGAGCAGATCGTATGCTGGTAACACATGGTCAGCTCTGATTGCTATTAACAAAATGCAAAATGTTTGGTTCTTGGTCAGGGCTCTCTTACTAGCTTGCAAATGATTGCATGGTGTTTTCACATGGTATCTCTTCACCAGTGTCTCTTCACTGGTGTTTCTTCTTCCGCTCATAAGGGCACAGATACCATCATGGGGACTCCACACTCATAACCTCATCAAAACCTAATGACTTTCCAAAGGCCCCACCTCCTGTTACCATCACATTGGGGTTAGGGCTTACTGTGTGAAATCTGGAGGGACGCAAACATTCAGTCAATAATAGGCATTGCGTAGGTTGTGCTAGACTTCCCCTCACTGAAATCCTCAGTTTGGGAGGCCACTGGTCTTGTTAGTATGATGATAGTTAAGGCACCTTTTAATTCCAGTCAGCCTTTATTTTAAACCACAACCTGTTTAGTGGTAGTGGTAAGGATTGTGGCCAAAGTAGATCATTCACAGCCCATTCCAACCTCACTAATATATTTTTTAAAAAAAGAAAAGAAACAGCATTCCAGACTGCATAAGGAGTGCCTCCAAAAACAATCCTGTGATTGAAACAGATTATTTTCTTTTCTGATTTTGGAGACCACCACTTACATTGTCTTTTGGAGGGAATGACTCTAGATTTGGGTAGCTTGGTAGTATGGAGGAGGCACAAGTGTCAGACTCCGGCTGTTGGTATCAGACCTAGGTCAAATGCCAGTCCTGCCACTTACTAACAAGTTGTTCCTGGGCTGTTTAACCTCTCAGGGATTCAGAGTCTTCATGGTGAAATGAGGATAATCCCTTCCTTTTGTAGGGCTACTGAGGTGATCAAATGAGCAGGAGTGTAGGAAAGAGCCTGGCACCTAATAGGTACACAAGAAATGGTCACTGTTAGTAACGAACATTGCATAGTAATTAATACTTTAGAGATAACTTTTGTTTTAAAAAAATAGAAAAAAGCCAGTGACCTTATAATAATTTATAAGTTTACTCAGATTTTTTTTTATTGAAGTGCAGTCAATTACAATGTGTCAGTCTCAACTCAGATTTTTAATGTAAATAAATTATGAAAAAAATCAGATATTTGGTATATACGTTTTTATTAGAGACTTCAGACCGTCACTAAAAGAATTATATTGAAAGTTTATATTGTGAGAAGGAAAAATAAGTTGTAGCATTTATTGTTTTTCTTTTGATTTTACCCTTACTTCTTTGACTTTGTCTTTTAATATATTTTCAAGCTTCTAAATTGCCTCAGTGCCCCTAAGAAAAGGGTGAAGCAAGAAAACGTTGACCTTGAAATTTTGTGTGTGTTTTTTCATTATAAGACAAAGCTTTAATGTGACTGTGACTGAGTATTTAATGTTTTAAAGAGCCAAGCCTAATTAAATGTGTTCTGCCAGACTGTGCTTTCCATCACAAGTACTGAGGTTTTACACAATAACTTCTGATAGATGGCTTTTCCATTTGAATGAGCCATCAAAAATGTTTTTTTTCCCCTTTGCTTGCCGTGGTGGGTATCCCAGCCAAATTATAAGTCCAAAGTAGTGATTATTTGCTGAGGCAAATTCTATAATAGAGAAATTAATAAAGTAGAATTTGAAGATTAAAACTCATTTCTCCCAACTGCTATTGAGAAAGTTACTGAATTCATTACAACGGGTATTGTATGCAGTGGTTGTAATTTTTTTTATGTGACGATTGTTTTTCTCTTCAGTTTTGGCTTTTTCTGGGCTGACTCATTGAGAGAAAGAAAAACTACAGTAAGAGAAAAAGTATGTGGCACTCAGAAACAGGCATAGTTGTGAAAAGATTTCTAATTAAAAAGTTTTGAACCTTTAAAAAAAGAAAGTTTTTTAAACAGTAATTACATTCTTAATTCATTTTTATTTGGAATGATTTGGTAGATATTGTAAACCACGTGAAAGAATGACTTTTTTTCCTTCTTTTTTTTCGGGACTGAACTCGTCTTATGGCTTGTAAAATAGAATTAATTTCAGTTTACTGTGTCCTTGTAGGTGGTTCCTTGCAGGGACAGTGAGCATTTATATTACTGTCTACAACACAAAATGACCATATTTAGTTGTAGAATTGTAATAGAAGTAATTTCACTTTTAAGTGGTCTTTGAAAAAAGTATTATTTCAGATTATAGACTTTCAAAAAAGTGTTTTTTAATTGATACTCACTGGAAGTAATATAGTCTGAAATACAATATTGATTTGTTATATTTTATCCTTGCAGTTTGCTGACAACAGTTCTAAACAAGTTTCCAGAAATGACTTTGAAAGTCAGTATGCCAGCCCCCTAGTCTCAATCTCTTCTTAACAGATTTGAAGGGAAGATTGAGGCCTCTCTGTGCCACAAATAGTTGGGGAGTAAATTCATTCATATTCACCAGGAAGAAAGTAGAATAAAGGAATCAATTTCAGATGAAATCCTAGCAGTACTTTTCTAAGGCTTGCTATGAGTCTTGTTTATTTGGTATCAGTGATTTAATCTGGTTTATTTTTTAATTAAAAAAAAATTTTTTTTGTGGGGAAGTAATTAGGTTTTTTTTTTAAATTTATTTTTATTTTAATAGAGGTGCTGGGGATTGAACCCAAGGACTCCATGCATGCTAAGCACGTGCTCTGCCACTGAGCTGCATCCTCCCCCCTTAATCTGTTTTTGAGACTTCTGTAATGTAATTTATTTTATTGTGGAATTTAAAATATTAAAGATATTTTAAAAACAAGAATACTAAGGTTATGAAATTCTGAGTTTTGAGAATGTAAATTTTATTTGAAAAAGGAAGCAATTAAAATGACTTTTAAAACTTAAATTCTTTCATGGTTTTAAAATTTACATTAATTTCAGCATGAATGTTTGGGGTAAATATAAAGATTAGATTTATTCAAGGTTACTTGCTGACAGAATCTGTGAATGGTAGTAAAAAGTCTCATAAATTATAGTTGTGTAGTTTTGAGACCACCTTTTACATGAATACGTAATTTAAAGTTTAGTGTTCGGAGGTATTCAAAGACTTCCCTCTTAAAATGTCTCTGCGACTTATTTTGAAATGCATTAATAAAATAAGCTACACTGCTGGATGAATATAGGGATGCATAGATGGATAGGGGTTTTAATCACAAATAGAGCAAAATGTTAATGTAAAATCTAGGTGGTGAGTGTATGGGTATTCACTATGTAATTCTTTCAGCTTTTCTGAATGTTTGACAGTTTTCATAATAAAATGTTGGGGAAAAAATAGAATCACTATGAGGATGAATCAGTGTTGTAGTTTCAGTTTGTCCATTAAGAAGCTCCCTCTTAACGCCTAATCCTTTCATAATTGCTAGGTAAGATTCTGAAGGATGTGGGGTCTGGCCAGACCTGGACTCAAACCCTTACTGCAAGCTGACTTAGCTCTGTAACCTTGTGAAAGCTTTGTATCCTCTCCAAGCCTTTTCCCATCTGTAAAAATGGAATAATGATTCCCCGCAGGATTATGATAAATGTCTCTTCATTTTTCTCCTCTTGTACTTCGCCAGACCATGGTTCTTGAAGGCCCATTTAATCCAGTTTGAATGGTAGAGAGAGAGGGAGGTACCATTCATTGTGCTGCCTAGCAGCCTCCAGTCACTTCTGCAAGGCCAGAGGGGTCCCACACTTGACAGAGACGAGGCCAAAGAAAGGGAGAGGGGAGAGCAGCAGCTAGCCAGCCTTACCAGCGGGATAGTGGATTGGAAGAGAATATAGCTTTCTGAGCTGGAAACCGGGCCCTGTCTCCTACTAGTTTTGTTCCTTTCAATTAAGTTACTTCGTTGGATCCTAATTTTCTTGTTTCGAATATAGAAGTTAGAATATCTTTATCTATGGGCTTTTGTTACATGTAAATAACGTACAGCGAGTCGTGAATTAAGTATCTAGAATATGGTAGATGCTAAAGACAAATACTAGTTACCATTTGCCTGTCTTTCCCCCCTTTCACCTGTGTCGATTTCTCTAGTTTTCCAAACACCTTACATATTTTTATTTTATGTGTTTTATGTTCCCATAACCTAGCTGCTTAGAAAATTAAGACAGCCTACCCCTCTTTTCTGGATTATACAAAGAGAGGATAAACACAGGTCCACCAGGAACCTCCTTAGCATCCTTAACCATATCTTCATCAAATTGAAAGCCTTGCTAGTAGCTATCAGTACCATTTTTCAGGCCATCTGAGTGGTGTAGAAGCAAGCCAAGTTGAGCTAATTTTGCAATTAAAAATGTCATAAGTTGCTGAATCACATATTTTCATGCTCTGACAGGTATTATATTTTCTGTGGCTCCTGATGCTATGGATTGAGGGTATATATTGAAAAGTTTTAAATTTGTCTTTTCAAAACTCTTTCTAATAATACTTCCTGTGCCTTTTTGAAGTTGGTCAATTCCCAGCCTCCAGTTTGTTTGTTTTAGAAAGTGTACACAGATTAACAGATAGTAGCTTTAAGAGAGGAGGTCTTTTCAATAGAAATTATTCTGAAGTATAAAGCTTTCCAGGAATATTTCTAAAAGTAAGACTAGTTTTGCCTACTTACACATCTTTATGGCTCAAGAGATGATGCTTTGTGAGTAAAATAACAATCTGTGGATTTATCTCTTTGTTTATTTTTAAAGATCGTTTCTAGACTGTCCCAGTTTGCTTTCAGTTTCCTATTCTTGTATGTTGTCGTTTCCCCCCCAGCCCCCCATCATTCTTCTCTGTCTTCTTTGCTCTTGGCTTTCTAGCCACTGCATTTCTTGGCATTAGTTTGCTGCTCTTTGTGGCCCTGACATGAACAACTGCTTCCATCTCAGGGTTGCCAGTGCTGGAAGCAGTGATGGCTACAGGAGAGACTTCGTAGTCATGAGTTTGGGAACCTTGGAGTAAGGGTCTGAAGTCATAGGTGTAGGCTTGGAGCAGAGTCAACTGGAGGACTAGAAATACTGCAGAATGTAGAGAGGGTGGGACCTATGCTGGGTGGCCCGATCCATATAGCTTCTCTTAATTCTAGACCCTAGTCTGCTGTGCAAATGGGCTCTCTCCCTTTATTACAGCTCCGCCTGTGAGAATTTAAGTCTGTGTCTTCTTCCACTGTGTTCACTCTTAACTTTTTACCAGAAATTTGTCAAAATCTTTCCTCCACGTATGGCCCTATTCTCTATGGTTGTGAATTTATACTTTTAATAATGCCTTTTCATTTAAGAAAAATTAATAGACCTTTTTTTGAGCAGTTTGGATTTATAGAAAAATGAGCAGAAAATACAGAGAGTTCTCACATTACACCCCTTTCCTCCGTCCCAAGTTTCATACGTTTTTTTATTTTGAAAAGTACAAATATGTATATATATTTTTTAGCAAATTAGGGTATTTTGTTTCTTAATACTTTCATCGTATTTTTAAAATAAAACTTGATTCAAGTTTTCTCTCCCGTAGTCTGGATTTCTTCAGTAACAAAGCATTCACATGTAGGGTTCTTATTACATGATTACTGAGAGATGTTTTCACATTATCAGTGATTTTGTGGACCTTTTGGTACAACAAAATGATATGATATATCCATATGTTTTTAAATTTTATCTGCATGTTTAAAATTCTGGCAGAATTAAATGATAATTGAGCTGATTATTTGAAACATGTTTATTTTGAGAAATTAAAAAAATCATGTCTTTCGGTTTTTCAAGCAGTCAGTGTATCTGTCTTAACCAGAAGCCAGCAGGCAAAGAAATTTGGAAAATAGAGTTTGGAGGTTTCTCAAATCGGAGGTGGGAGGGGTATGGAAATGAGAGCAGAAAGGCATTAAATGGCTAGTCCTGTGATCCTTATTTTATAGAGGCTATGTAATTTCATAAAGTCACACAGCTTCAAAATCATGTGTGGGTCTCTTCCTCCATGCTGTATATATGTAAGATATGTGTATGTGTGAGTTTATAAAGTCTTAAACATTGTTGCTAGGGGCACTAGAAGTTATGAAAATTAAAAGAAATAAGATTAGCTATAATTCTGTCACTGTAACAAAGCAACTGTTTCCAGTTTTTCATTCTTTTTCAGTCCTTGTCCCTATGTGTATGTATATATTTATACTTACAGCAAATTAAATATTAAAGTAAGAGGCACTTAAAATGTGCAAATAATATCAAATTTGATCTTGTCATTAAGATTATGAAAATAAAATGGTATATTGCTATATACTTGAAAAATTTGAATACTAATAAATAAAGGTACAATTTAAATCCTAGCTGTTACTTTTATTAGTTTCAGTTCCTGACTTGGTCAAATCAGGAGAGCAGGCAAATTCTTGCCGTAAAGCAGCTAAAATCTCTTCCCTCCTTCTTTTGGCTGTATGATTAGTAGCATGTTTCGAGGTATCCCGTTGCTCATATTCGAAGGGAAGATGTCATGGAAAGAGTGCCAATACTTCTACCAATTCTCATGTTGTTCATTAAAGCTCACTGGTTTCTCTGGGATCAATTGTTTCACTGAGTGAAGGTAAAGAAAGGGCTCAGAAGACAGGACATGTCAGGCAAATTAGCTGTTCCATCACCTCAGGTAGAACAGGCATATTTGGGGGAACATTGCAAAGGATTTATTCAAATGTGGCATGGTCATGACTGCTGGTTTGTCTCCTCCCCCATTTTAATTGATTACGCGGATTCCAAGGATAGATCCTATTTCTCAGTCCTCTTTGCCACCACGTATGATTTCTATTTTGGCTAGGGGAATGTAAACAGGAATGGTATGGCCAAACTTGCAAGTGGAATTCTTAAAGAAAGTGCATGTCCTCATCTACTGACTTGAATGAAAAATGTGATGCCTGGAGCTGGGTCAACCGTAGTGGGTCATGAGTAAATTTACGAATGGAGACCATTCACGGTGGAGCAACACGAGGAAAGGAGCCTGGCTCTTGAACAGCGTGGAGCAGCGTGAGCAGCTCTGCTACACTGACTTTTGGCCTTCTGTTGAAGCCATAATTACTGATTTGTTATTTGTAACTGACCCTAGTTCTGACTTACACTTGGGTGTTAATGTATAGTGGATGGAGATGAGGCAGTAGTATAATAAAGCAGCTTTCTAGGCCAGGTTATTTGTAGGAGTTTCCACGAGAATCTCACAGAGACCAGAAGGCAGTGGGATGAGATAGAACCTGTGCTCCCTCTCTGCCTATCAGTTTTTGTCCTCAGTCCTCCAGCATTTTTGTTATACTCTTTACAGAATACAACATTTAAGTTCAGAATAAAAGAAACAACAAAAATGGTGAATTACACAAATAACCCTTCTTGTTGTTGTTAAACAGATCTTGAATTCTGCCAATCATAATAATTCACACATTACTGAGAAGCCATTAGAGCCGCTACCAGTGCTTTTTAAGCCAGGCTGTCACAGATGAGGCACATGAGCGCATAACCTTAAAGATCTAGGAGTTTGTCAGAAGCCATGTGGCACACTCTCGGCCTTCATATTTTATCTTATAAATTAATGCACATTTTAAGTTCTGCTTCAGTAATCATAGCCACGTTTGTTTTACTGAGACGGAATGACATGACAGTCCAATGACATAATTAACTTCCTTGAAATCTTTGTGTAAAATTAATGATTCAGGAAAAAGTGTCATGTTTGTCTTCTGACCTTGCTTAGTCCTGGCACACGAAGGGTTATCTACGGGAGTTCCTACATACCTGTTGGAGAAACAGTATGTGTATGAGGATTTGAGCCTAATGGAGTTTCTTAGCTAACTGGATTTTTCTTTCTCCCTTCCCTGAGTGGTGTGATATATTGTAAAAAGCCTGAAACCTGGATTTAAGCCTGCTAGTTTTGTGACCTTGTGGGTGATGCTGGAGATCATTAAATCTCTTCTTTCTGGTAGCTTTTGTGATCGACAGTTTTGTCTTGTCGTGTTACGTCTCTGCTGTTCTTTTTACTTCTGAGATTTCTGTTGTCTTCATAGTCTTTGCCTCTCTTTCTCAGAATTCCATTTATCTCTCTGAATGCCAAGTAATTTCTTCACATTTTATCTTCCAGTTCACTAGTTCTCTTTCCAATTGTATCTGATCTATGAAATCCTTTCACTGAAGTTTTCTAATGCTTGAGTTATAACATAGGTTCAGTAAAGTACAAAATCTTAAGTGTACAGCCCTGTGCAGATTTAAGAGAACTTTTGATTAAGGAGAGACCTTAAAATTGACTGCTGGAATCTCGTAAGATGTTGGTTACTTTGTCAAGGATCATTTAGGTGGAATGGTGTTTTGGAAGCTAATTAGCATGGGTTGTGGGGAGAATAGTAGGAGTCAGAGTATAGGCAGAAAAATAAGGCAGCAACTAGAAGGGGACATGGGTTCTAGAGCAGGTTTATTTTTTTGTGCTTTTGGCTGAGAAATGGCACAGCATGTTTATACACTGTGATAGGAATGACTCATTTCAGTTCTTTAAATATTATTAAATGCCTGCACTCATAGAACTTCTGTTCTGTTAGAGATGGAGAAATTGCTATTCCCAAAGGTAGGAGAAGACATATTTCACTTCTTTATAACAGGAATAGAAGCGGAATATGCGCATTTGATGCTGATGGGTTTGTGGATTTTACAGTGGAAAGACAAGGTAGTTCCTGACAGACTGTTTTGAGAGTCAGCTAAGCATGAAGATTGGGGATTGGTGTTGGAAGTTGAAAGAGAGAGAACTGTAGGAGAGTTAATTGCCTTAGGGGACTAGAGAAACATAGTAAGATTGCTGGGTGGAGCTGAGGGCCCACTTGAAATATATGGGAATGAACTTTATAGCAATTGGAATGGTTGTATGTTGTTCTTCAGTTATGCATAGCTGCTCTGGATCATGGAGTAGGTGGAGAATTGGATTTAATCAAGGCTGGCGTTTTGATTGGCAGGCATGGTGGAAGAACGGAGGGGAGTGAGGGAGTTGAGAAGGAGAGTAAAAGGGAGTGATCCTGGTGCTGATCCACTGAATCCTAGCTGGGTTAAGAGGGAAGTGAGGACTCAGGGGAGGTGACGGACAATGAAAAAGTGGTAGAGAGAGCCAGCTAGGTCAAAAATTGAGTTGGGTACTATAAGCAATGGCCTGGAAAGCTGAGAGGTGGTATTCAGAGAGTGGAATGTATGAACTCAAAATAGTGCAGTTGCTAGTAAAGAGAATGTGTAACGAGGGTGTGACCGTGGAAATGGGTAGTTGAGGTAAGTTAGAGGACGTGAACAAGCAGATAAAGACCGTATTTTTGGATGGCCTAACTATGAGTATGTTGATATTTTAAAAATGAGGACTGGAGTACTGTAGAGCGAAAGACAGTGAGTGAACCAGGTGCTCAAATTATTAGCAAGCGAGCAGGAGTGACATGATGTCCGCAGATGACTGCAGCAAGAACATAGTGCAGTGCAGTCTGATGGGGTGTGTCAGGGGAGCTGGGATGTCAGGACAAGTGGTTTGGGAGCTGTAGTGCTTCTCTGTGGTCCATGGGTTGTGGAGAGAGAACAAGAAAGTCACCACTTAAAAAGGCTTCCAAGGAAGAACTGTCCTCAGGAGACATCCAGGTTTTATGTTAGATCAGGAGCAAAGAAGTTGAGCTTGAAAATATTGGTGATTTTTTTTTCTGATGAAACACTTGAGTTCCAGAGGGCGCAGTAGAATGGTTGGGATGGGGAGTGCTTTAGGGGACTGTGTTAGTTTAGGGGATGTACTGAGCCCCATGGCCTTGGGCCAGGGTATGATGCAGCTTTAGGTCTCTTTGCTAATCAAGGTAAACAGGGATATAAGGCATAGTTATAATTAGCCCTGATGACCCTTTAGGGGAAGGCAGGTAATAATTTCTAATTACAGCTTTTGACAGTTTGTTATGGTGAGGCTTTTGGCCTCATGGCCTGAAGAGGAAGTATCCTGAAAGATTCAGAGCTCTGTGAACTTCCCTTATATCCTGCTGTTTGGATGTATCCTGGTAGGGGAAGGGCCCTGAGTAGTGTGGTCTCAACAGTTATGCATCGCTGTATTGTGTAGGGTTAACTAGAGAACCCACAGTCATCTTAGTCGATCATTCTGAAGCTAATTTAACAGAAATTTATAACTTAAATAGCTTGAAATGCATCAGTTGAATACCATGACCAATTCAAAACAAAATGGGTACTGCTTTAATGAGAGAGCATCCTTCTCCCAAATAGCAGGAGTTTCAGACCCCTGTGACACGTGTCTGCATGCGCACGTATGTTTTCACGGGGAGCTTTGCAGCACAAACATACATTGCACAGCAGCTGGACTTTTTGATAGGAGACTTAGTTATTAGGATCTCCTCTAAAGTCTAGTAATTGTTTTTTTTCTGAGTTAATGAAAATACAATATCCCATCACTGATTTAGTGAGTTAATAGGTAAGTGTTAATCATAGGTAGAACTGAAAATAAACCGTATATGATTGTATGTTACTTATTTGTAAAATCATCAGAAAGGACTTGAATTCTTGGTCTGTCTGTGGTCCTTCAGAATGGGCAGTGGAGCGGCCTTGAGAAGCACCATCTTGCAGGCCGAGCCCTCACACTCACACACTGCCCTCTCTTCCTAGTCTTCCCTCACTCAGCGCCTCCAGCTGGAGCTCCTGGTACACCCACGCTTTGTCTGATACCATTCATGCACTGAAATGCCTTCCTCCTCTCCTCCTATAGATCTGTCACTCGCCCTCACAGCCCAGGTGACAGGCGGCCTTCTTTGGGAAGCTCTCCTGGAGTGCCCTAGCAAAGCTAGTCCTCTCTCTTCCCCACAGGACTCTGTAGAAGTCTCAGGACGTTGTATTATAAAGACATTCCTGCCTGTCTCCCTTCTGAGAATTATGAGCACCTTGAATATATTGAAAACACTTTATTCATTGAAGAACCTCAGCACGCCTGCCAAAGAGACAATTTAGTAAATGTTTATTCACTGTAAGAAAGGGGCAAAATGCCTAGGAGGGATGGTTCCTTAGGGGGAAATAAAGAAAGGCAGATACAGTACCAAGATGAACAGAAGGTAGTAGAGCCAAAAGAGCAATCCAAACAAAAAGAAAAAAACCAGAAGCATGTAGGGTTCTATGGATGAGGTTGGAAAGTGGGAGAGAAGTCTGTCTGGCAAGATAATTCTGGGCCAGACTATTGTAAACCACAGAATACAGTACTATTCCTTATGGCACATAGGTTGAATTTAGGCCTGTTGCATCTCAGGTGCTGAAGACCTGATCTGTGATAAGTTTTAAACTTGGCATGCCACCTCGCTGAGGCCATGGTCCTCCTTTACTGTTTTGGAGCCCAAGAGGCAGTCTGGGTAGTGGGTGAGAGCATCTGTTTTAGATTCAGGGCACGTGGGTGCAAATCTGCTTAGCTCTTATGTGAGTGAGGAACCTAGCCTCTCTGAGTTTAATTTCTTTATGTGTGAATTGGTGAGATTTAAATGTGGTAATTTGTATAGATCACTGTTAAATGGCAGAAGCTGCTCTTTTTCTTCTCTTTTCTTTCACTGCCTCTCCCTTCAACAGTCCCTTGAATATTGTAGTCTTCACACTTTATTGATTCTACATTCCATCAATATAACCTTTTAAAGAAGCCCCCTGATTTAAGGGAATTGATTTCTAAATTATATAATGCATTGTTATGCTAATATGTATGTTATGAGTTATCTTCAAATCGACATTTTCCAAAAGATAAGATTAATTGAAAATTCTTGAGTATTTACAATTGAGTTTATTACCAATACAGGAAAATTCTTGATATTACAAAAATTATTATTTATAGTTATCTGGATGAGCTTTTAAACTCAATTGCTAATCACAATGGCTTCAGGCATCATTATTTAATGTCTCAAGGAACAGTGTATATTTATAGCCATGTTCATTGTTAATAATGGTGCCTATAAATCTGCCCTTCAGAGAGTGTTGGTAATGGATGAAGGCAGTTTTCTTCAGAGATCTGATGAACATTGTCTTTGTTTTGAGCTCACAAAAATGACTGAGTTGACATAGAGATTAGAGGGGTTGGTTCTACTGTTTGCTTGTACTTGAATCTTTAATACAGATTTTTTTTTCTATCTGTGATTTCTTTTCCAGAAAGTTTAAAACAGTTTTGTGGTTCCATTATTTTTAAAGTAGATTTTTATGAGACTCAGTTTAGTTAAGCCTAGATAATACAGTTAAGCACACGAAACCACTGTCTGTCTTATTATGCTGCAAAAGAAGGAAGGAGCCAGTGCCTCTGTCACCGTGTTGCGGGCAGGACCCACACTCTTCGTTCAGGGTACCTGGCATGGCATGTGACTTCCCAGCAGGTGGCCTGAGTGTGGGCACCAGTGCCAGTCTGGATAATGCATACTGCTAAGGCTTAGTGTCTTCATATTTCTTAGATGAAACACAAAGTTCTAATGGTTTCTTTCTTCCCCCACTTTGGAGACTACTAATATTAGTGTGTGTCTGTTAACTGCTTGTTGGGTTGTATTGGATGTTCTGGGAATAGTTCTTCAATCTCATGAGTACTTTCCAACCATTTGATCTACAGTGTTCATTCTTGTGTGCATATCCCATATTTAGTACCCAAAACTTTCATTTGCTGTTCATTTATGTCTTGGGAACTTTCTGGGCTCACTAATTTGGAATCCTCTTTTCCAAATATTTTCGGATGTCCTCTCATTTCTTAGATTCTAGTTTCCTAGTGCCCCCTGAGCCCCTTACTCTTTGTGTCCTTAATGGTAGATGGTGTTGCTATCGCTGCCTTTAAGGCATTCAAAAATTCATTTTAAAACTAAAATGGTCAGAGTTTTGGAAGAAATAATTCCCATCTTTCCTTGAATGTCACTTTCGACGAAAGAGTAGTTACTCACAGATTCTCAGCTTTTAATTCCCAGAAAAGTAACAGCTGGAGACCTATAGGGAAAAAACGACTATTACTGAACATGGGAATAAATCTGTGCTACATACTTTATACAGTCATTTGCTTTATATTTACTCTTACACAAGTGGAAGTTGAATGCTAATGGAGGCACTCAGTCTAAGATTTACTATTCAAAACTTATTTGTAGATTCCAAATTGATTCTTTTTGGTTTGATATTATTTAAGTTAATACATTTATTATTTATGTTTTTGAGTTTTTATGTTTTTGAGTAGTGTTAATGTAGGAAGTTTTTGACAAAATCTCTTTCGGAATTCAGTCTTTAATCCTGATTTTTATTTGGAGAAAGTAAACAATTTCATATGAATATTTTTACTTTTTATGTAAAAGTAAAAGTCTGCAGAAATGCAGAATGAAAAATTACTCATTTTCCTATTTAGTGTAATACAAAAATTACATCATCGAGGTACAAAAGAATCAAACTGTGGTGAAGAAAGGAAGACCCTCATCTCAAGAAATCCGGTCTAGCAGGGAAGACAGTCACTCAAGGCAGGGCTATGCAGTCATACAGCCACGTGTAGGAGGCAGAAGAGGTTTGTAGTAACCGGAAAAATTCTAGACCTAACAAGGCCCTGTAATTTTCACAGGGGTGACATACTGCATTTTTGAATTTCCTCAGCTGAAGGAGGAGTGAATGGTTGTATTTGGTTAAAGCTTGTTGAAAGGTACTTACATTTCTCTTCTGTCATTAACATACGTACCTAAATTTTATGTTTTGTTGAGGATACCTCATTGCCAGCAGATGGAAGGGTGGCCAGGGTGTTGCGGGGTTAGAGACCACATATCATGGGAAAATGTTGTGGGAACAGGGCTTTTTTGATTTGAAGAGGGGCATTCCTGTGGATGTGTACACTGCCAGATGCTCAGAGCTGTGATGTGAGGACTTGTCTTGTTTTCCTGTAGGAATATTTCCCCAACTTTGCCCACATCTGTGCAAGCACCATGACTTTTGTCTTATCTGAGTACAGCTTGAATTCCAGTTTACTTACTTCACTTTTTTCAAAAATGTAAGCATTTTATTTACTGTATCCTTATATTACATGGTAAAGTCCTTGAAAATCGTGAGATTGACATCCTAGTTACATCTACTTCTAGTATACGTAACTCTTGAAGATTTTTAAAAAGTGCCATGCTTAACTATCTCTCACTTCATCAGTGGTCCGTGCACATTTTTGGAAACACTGCTTTAGGAGTCAACCTTGGGACAGATGGAATGAAGTTTTTGGGGAGCCAGTTATGGGCTTGTTCAAGGAAAGGGCCGTCTGTCCTCTGAGTACAAAGGGACAGTACCCCTTTCTTATTGCATGGATTGCAGTTAACTTATCTAATGCCTTTTCATGTGGGTATGAGATTGGATTTATTTCAGAGGATACTAGGTCTCTTAGTCATTTTGTTTCCCTTTATACTTTTCACTTTAATGTAGTACCTGGCTTATCTTAGGTTCTCACAAATGTTTATTTTAGGAATGTGTGATTCTAGAGTTTTACATAGACAAATTAATTCTGTTACTTTTCATTGCTTTTCCTTTTTGAAAACAGGTGCCATCTTCATAAATATTGAATTACTTCAGTGGATTTTTTTTTCAGTTTTTCCTTAATAGTTCTATTTTTTATCCTTAAATTAAAGGAATAAGAATTTTAAAAGTTTCATATGGCTTATATTATGCTGGATTATAAATCAGAGATTCTGACAGATTTCAAACTACAAAGGTGGATAAAATGTTTTACTGTGCTATGAGTTTTTAAAACATTTTCTTCAGTTCTTTTATGGTGTGTTTTTTTCTTTTTTGAGATGGTCAAAGCATTCCTTTTGGGAGACAGGCTGGGGGTAGTAATATCATGTTGTTTTATGTTATGAAAATTGAATTTGACGCAGAGCTGTTTTAGGAACTAGCAGTCACCAGATATCTTGAGTGCTTTAAATGTAAACACATGTAAAAAAGTGAAAATATTAGTGACCTTCCCACCCTTCCCCTTTTCTAGCACTATAGTACGACTGGCTGTGATTCAAGATTGTGTTTGTTGCTGTTTTATATTCATTTTAAAATGGAAAAAATAATTGCTAAAAAATGTTTTCTTAACATATAGTTTGGTTACATAGAGAGGTGCTTGAGGACTGTGCCTTTTAATAAAGATATAATATCAACTAGGGTATATTTTCCTTAATAGACTGATATTTTAATATATTTCTTTTAAGAAATATTGTTCTAAAGATATTATGTAAACTTTTTTCAAATTTTATGGTTTCTCTTACATTATCATTTTAGAAATCAAAGCATTCTAATGAGAACAACAGATCACCTTTAGTTCCGGTAATCAGAGATAACCACTCTGAGTACCATAGTATATACATCTTACAAAAAGGGATGCATACTGTTTTTTCTTAGTGGTAAACCTTGTAATTTAAAACAGACAGAGAAGTGTACAATTAGTGTGGAGCTCAGTTCATTATCATAAAGTGAATGAACATACATGTAATTACGAGTCAGATCCAGTAACTCCAGCACCCCAGAAACCTCTCTCACACTCTCCTAATTACTCTCCTCTCCCAACTGCAGAGGAAACCACTGTTCTGACTACAGATGACAGCACTCTAAACCAGTTTTGAAATTTATATAGATGGAATCATATGCTAAGTATTCTTTTGTGTTTTCCTTCTTTTATTTGTAAAATTCACTCATATTTTTGCATGAAGCATAGGTTGCTCATTTTTATTATTATATGTTATTCCATCTTAAAACTAGGCCACACTTTATTTATCCTTTATACTGCAATGTGTATTTGATTATTTCCAACTTTTGGCTGTTAAAATAGTGCTGCTGTGTACATTTTTGTACATGTCTTTGTCCATATGTAAGCATTTTGTTGGGTATAGTAATTAGGGGAATTGCCAGGGCCTAGTTGTGCGTCATTCAATTATAGTGGTTAAAATTAAACATTTTCCAAATGATTTTCACCAATTTATACTCTCAGTGTGGAGTATATGAGAGTTCCACCTGCTCCACATCCACGCCAACATGTTTTTGGAGAGGGAAAGGATAAAGTCATGTTTATTGAGATATAATTTATATACAGTAAAATTTACCTTGTTTGTTTTTTTTTTTAACTTTCTATTGGTTTTAACAAGTATGTACAATTATGTCGTGTAAAAACCAATGTAACCAAGATTTTGAACATTTCCATCACCTTAAAAAGTCCCCTCATGTTCCTTTGTAGTCAAACCCTAACTACTGGCTCTCCAAAACAGTTGCACAGTGCAAACGTCTACCACTTAATATCAGTAATCTATTCATGGAAATCAGACATTCTGCTAAAAATACCGATCTGGAACCTATTTACCATTTAAAAATTTTTAAATTGTATATAATAACCCAAAACATCTAACCAGTGTTCTAAAGCACAGTAAATGCCTATGTTTAACAAACTAGTGTGTTTTTATGTAAAACACTTAAAACATGGCTTCCTGATCAACATGATGATTAACAAAGGGTTGTTTTGTAAATAGTAATCTATTCTCTTCCATTTAGTCATTTTCCCTCACTCTTTAAAACGTTTTCAACTTTTGCCTCTTATTATATAACCTTTGGCAAAATCATGGGCTCAGTGTGAAAGGTCTTATGGAAACACGTTTAGTATGTGTGCCAGGTGGTAGAGAATGGCACACACAGGGCATGACACTAAGATGTCTTCTTAGTTATTGGCAATTTCTAAGACGTTCATCTACTTTTCTTTACTTTGAAGTATAGTTTACAATGCTGTGTTAGTTTCTAGTGTACAGCAAAGTGATTCAGTTATACATACTCTTTTTCATTATAGTTTGTTACAAGATATTGAATATAGTTCCTCAGTTCTGGCATACCAATGATCTTTGTAATGAAACTTGATCTCCCCTCTCCCCCAATACATTATTTTGCTTAAAGTGTTTTGAGTTTTGGAGATATAAATATAAAAGATTATTTTATAAACATTAGTTGAAAAGGATTAAACTGAGTGATATATTCTAGGGAGTTTAGATATTAAAAACTAGGTGACATTCTACTGGGAAAATGTTAACCTTGTTGACATTCTGGGTGAGATGCCTGGATTTCTAACCATGGGCTTGATTTTCTATTTTGTTGATGAATATGTCACAGTTAATTCAGTCAGTTCCCTCTTATTTGATTTTTAGGTGTGTATGTTTAGACTGAGTTTTAAGATGGTTAGCTCTTTAATTTGATCTTTGTATTCATTGTTTAGAATAAATTGTAGATTGGATTTGCTAGGCCAGATAATTTGCATATTGTTAATGCTTGTAATGCACATTGCTTGATTGTCCTTCATAAAGATGGTACCCATATACAGCCCTACCACAGGTGTCTGAAAATACCTGTCTCCTTGTACCCTCATCAGCATTAAAATACTATAATTTAAAATATAGGAAGAAAGCCAAGTTTTGACACCTGTGTTTAGAACTTTAAAAATAGCATGCTTTTCCTTTAAATAACAAGTATAAAATCTATATTATTTATATCCTTTTAAAATACCGAATATAAAATCTGTATTGTACACTTTTAATCCAGTTTCTTGCACTTTGCCTTATCCTTTGGTGAGTAACTGAAGTGAGAAAGCAAAGTGAAGTTGAAGTAAAGGAACAAATTAAGTTTGTAAGTTGGAGCCCTCTAAGGAATATAAAACATGAAAAAGATGTAGCTCTTTTCCATCAAGGAATCCACAGGAAGATTTGTGCGTATGTTACATACATAAGTGTAATCAAAGTCAGACTATGGTAAATACAGTGCTGGAGAGAGCTGTAATCAAAGTGCTGTGAGAGCAGGTTTTTTTTTTTTTTTTTTTTGCTTCATATATTAGAACAGCTGAGTATAAGCAAGAAAGAAAATAGGAAAAAGAAATAAAAGAAAATTTTTTAAAAATGGGAGGTAGTAGAATGGCTTCTTTGGTTGACTTGTAAACTTGTAAAAAGTATATAAACCAATGGTCAGTTCTGTTCATTGATTTCTGAGCTATTTCTGAACTATTTTTTCTTCAAGAATCACCCTGACATTTAGGTAATGTTCTTTTTCTCTTCTGCAAATTCATTGCAGTTTATTTATTTGCTTCTCTGTTTCATGTCCATTTGTCTTTCAAACTGTAAACTCCATGGACAGGGCCTCATTGTCTTTGGGTTTCTGAGTGTCTAGACCAGTTTCTTGCACTTGGCCTAATCTGTAGCAGTACCTTGCTAAATGATGAATTGAGTATATGTAAGTGCCCAGGCAGCTAGTACATAGTTGGGGATAGTGGGTTTCCTCTGTGGCTGGTATGTGACCCTTAAAAGAAGTCAACTTCAAAGAAGTTAAGTGATCATCAAATATTTTTCCCATACAGATGTTCCTAACTGGTAATGGAATTGTTCTGTATTTTGATGGTATCAGTGTCAATATCCTGGTTGTGATATAGTACTATGGTTTTGTAAGATGTTATCATTAGAGGAAATTGGATAAGAGTACATTTTTTTACAAGAGCATATGAATCTATAATTATTGTAAAAAGTTAAAATTTTTTTGATGTGCAAAGAATTTTTTAAAATTATTGTTTGTTTTTTTAAAAAAAGGTCTCTAACCAAGCAATAATATTCTGGAACTTTATAATACATAATTGCATTAGGATATTGGTTTGGCTTTTTAATAGTTTACATTTCTGTCACATAAGAGTCTAAGCTAGTCCAGGGGTGTAGACAGATTTGCTTCCTCCGGTCAACCAGAGTTCCTTCTGTTTTGTTTTACCATTCTCTTTGTAGTATCTTCATGCACAAAGTCAAATCTGTCTGCCCACCATCATACCTGGGTTCTAGGCCATGGGAATGGTGAGGATTCAAAGAGAAAATAGTTTCCTTTTAATGATGTAACCTAAAACTTGCATGTGCTGCTCCCGGTCACATCCCATTGACTGGAATTTAGTCATATGGCCATAGTTTGCTGCAGGAAAGATTGGGAAATGTAGTTTTGCCCAGCTAAATCCCAGGGCATTTTATTAATCAAAAGGAAGAAAGAAAACATGATATTGGGGTCAGGCAGTTGTTCTGCCCCAGTGTTTACCCTGGAATGGATGTTCGGTAGCTTTATGGGTGAAACTGTCTTCCCTTATTTCACTACACTTATATAGGGAAAGCATTAATGTTTTAAGAGTTAGGTATGTTTGTTGGATTATTATGGCAGTTAAAATTGGTTTGAATATTTGTTTCCCCTTTCTGCTAACCTCCTCAAAAAACAAAGTATGATTTTTCCTTCTTTGTATTTTTGCTACCTGGCATATATATCCTAGCCCTAATTAGGCACTCACTGCCTATTTATTGACTGATTGTATCTGTGTTGTCTCTAGCAGAATTTTCTAAGTATTTGTAATAGCTGACCTGCTTTCTCCTTAATCCCTTTATGATATCTGTTTTGTTATAATATTACAGGTTCAAAATATAGTAATAAGACCTTTTTAGCAGATTTTTATAACTATGGGATGACAGTGTAGTGTAGTATCATATATTTTTGTACAATTCTGCTTGACTAATTAGTGTTTTATAATATATTTTTTATATATAAGAAATCAATTATAGTTTGACAAGTGGCATCTTTAGTAGTATTTTTAAAAAGCAGTAATTTACCTGAATTTCATTGTCTTAATGTTTACTTTTGAGTTCAAATGTTTTTAAATGAGAGTTTTTCTTTGTTTTATTAATGTTTCAGTTTGTCATACTTTATATTTTTCTCACATTTTAATCATTAAAGATAAATGATCTTGAATCAGTACTTTAACAAAGTTTAATCGTCAACACTAGATTTGTTCTTTAAGTTAATTTCAGTACTTTTTTAGTTTTAGTTAGATGAATTTAATTTTAAACCTTTACTTGGAGGACCTGAGGGATACAATTGAGAAACTTTGAAGACCATCCTTAATTTGGTTTTTAGAACAGAAGGAAATATACTGTAACTTTCCCTTATTTTTCTGGTGGAGAGGAACTTTTTTTTGCCAACAGGAAAATGCAGTTCCACTAAGATTCTTGGGTCATAGATCAGAGGCTTGGATCAGCAAAAAGAAATGAACTTTTGGAAGAATTCTGGTCCAATATCATGGGCCAGTTTAAACTGCAATGTAGGCAGTGGCAGGCTGCCCTGCTTCTCCCTATAAGGACAGGCCACATAGCAGTGATACTTACCAGAGAAAGGAAGGAGAGCTGTGTGTTGGGTGGGAGTGGGGTGGGATCGCCTCTCAATAGAATGTTCATTTGTCTGACATTAGAAGCAGCTTTGCCGCCCTCTTGGAAAAACTTGAAGGGAGTGAAAAAAAAAAAAAGAGAAAGTTGAAGTTCTGTTAAAAGAGAATCAAAATTTTGTTTGGGAAATTTGTCCAGTGACAGTCAACTCTTATTTCTTTTAATAGTGAAGATGTGCAGCTAGCTGTAAGGAAAATCCAACAAAAACACTTACATTTTACCTCGGAGAGCATTTTCTGATTATTTTTGTTGCAGATTGAACTTTCTAATTGTGTTTTTCTTTGCTTGCGGTCCTAGAACACACAGTGGTAGATATAGGGGTAGGCAGTTATCATCATACTGTGTGTGGAAGGAAGTGACTGGAAATGTTTAAAAATGTTAAGATAAACAACAAATCAATCCCAAAGCACATAGTACTTGGCTACTGGTTGTACTTTCTTATATAATTTTGATTTTCTTATTAAAGGCCTCAAGTTTCCCAGCTATATCATGAACACTGTTTTGAATAAATTTGTGATGTGTAGTGATCACTTATTAGGTGATCAATTTTATCTATGTATCCAGATTTTTCCTGTCTTCCTCAATTATCTTAAAATCTTTCCTACATTATAAAAAAAAATCCTTCCTGCCAATTTCTTGTGCTGGGTCTCACGTTTGCTTGTACCTACACTGAAGGTTTAGACCAGGTACGTGGTGTGCTTTGATGTTTTCCGGTATACTCCTCTAGGGACCTCTGAAACTTGAGCAGGAGGGCTATTTATCCCCACTTCCAAACAGCTTCTTTTTTCTTCCAGGTTTATTGAGTTATAATTGACATACAGCACTGTTTGAGTTTAAGGTGTACAGCATAATGGTTGACTTACTTACATCATGAAATGATTACCGCAATAAGTTTAGTGAACATCCATCATCCCATACAGGTACAAAATTAAGGAAATAGAAAAAAAAAAGTTTTTCCTTGTGATGAGAACTCTTAGGTTATACTCTTAACAATTCACATATAACATATAGTAGTTTTAATTATATTTATCATCTTGTACTTAGTTATCTTATAACTGGAAGTTTGTACCTTTCGGCTGCCTTCATCCAATTCCCTGTGCCCTTCCCTCCATCACCATCCTGCCTCGGGGAACCATAAATCTGATCTGTTTTTCTGTGAGTTTTCTTGTTTATTTGTGTTTGAAGTATAATTGACCTACAACACTATGTTAATTCCTGTTACACAACATGTAGTGATTTAGTATTTCTATACATTTCAAAATGATCAGCACAGTAAGTCCAGTTATGATCTTGGTCACCATACAAAGATATTACATAGTTAATGACTGTATTCCCCACAATGTATGTTTCATACACATGACTCATTTCAAATAACAGCTTCTTAAGAGTTAATAATAGAATCATTCCAATAAGTCACAGAAAAAGTTTGAGGATTACAATTCTGTAAGAAATGGTATATTGATAGGATGTCTGTGACATAATTTTATATCGTGTGTTCAGTAAAAAATGGACGAAATACTAGAAGTGAACACGTTCCCACTGAACTGTTCGTAGTATAAAGAAGAAATAAAAAGTATCTGCCTATATTAGTGCAGACAAAATAAAAATTAATCAGTTTTGCTTATTTTGCTGTCCATTTTAAATTTCTTTAAAAAAACATTTAATTTCCTTAACAAAGATGTTCTTGTGAAAATGGCATCTGCCTATTGTAATTGGTAATGAAAAAATTAGATGTGTGCAGAGATGGGAAGATCATACCCAGGGCCACTGTCTCAGATCTAACCAGTGTTAACACATTGGTGGTTAACTATCCAGAATGACTAGGAGGTGCTTTCTAAAAATAAAAATAATTTGGCTGTGTCCCTAGCCCGAATGTGTATTACATCACACTTTCTGGGGTTGGCGACCAGGAATTTTCTTTCTTCCCTCACTTCCTTCCTTATTGTTGTTTAATTGCTTAAGTTATACTTGAATATATCTATGTTGTAAAAGAGTCAAACAGTAAACCCTTAACACAACGGGAGACTCCTTTAAGCCACCTTTACCCCTCCTGTTCTCCACAATCAGAGGTAACCAATGTCAGCAGTGCACCTCCAGGTACATGTAGTGCATTAATATGCATAGATAGGTATATTTACAGCTGTTAAAAAACCAAATGGGGCATTTTTGTGTATATATACTGTTTTATGATTTGCTTTTTTAGTTCATGATATACTGGTGAGGTTTTTTTCAGTATCCTACATAATTTTATACTGATGGGGTCTATTTTGCTCTGTTATTTTTATTATTTTATTTATTTATTTACTTTGGTGGGGGAGGTAATTAGGTTTATTTATTTTTTGGAGGAGGTACTGGGGATTGAACCCAGGACCTTGTGCATGCTAAGCATGTGCTCTACCACTTGAGCTATACCCTCCCCTCTTGTTCTATTATTTTAATTTTATTATTTTACATTTATTTTTAATGAAATAAATGAGTATATTCCAATTGCAAATAATTTAACTATACAAAAAAGCAAAAGTCCTCCATGAATCCCACACCAGAGGTAATTTCTGTTACCAATATGATATGTATTTTGTTCTTCCTGTTTTTTTTTTTAAAAAAATATATTTATATACAAAAACCCACACATACACATACATATATGGCTTTGGTTTTTTAAATTCTTACGTCCATTTTTATGCAACTTGCCTTTTTTACTTAGCAGTATACCTTAGAGAGATTTCCTTGTTAATAAACAGATATCTGCCTCTTTATATTATATTCCTGAGTATAGATTAACTGTAGCTTATGTAACGTTTTGCTGCTGGTGAGCATCTGCTTTGTTTTTATTATCTAATAATCATACGTAATATTACAATAAAAATTCCTATATATGCATCTCTGTATAACTGTTCAAGTATCTTCTAGTATAAGAAAAAAAATGCTATATTGATGGGAATGTGCATTTCAGTGAGAACTGCCAAATATCTTCCCAAACTCTGGTACCACTTTGATCTCGTTATTGTTAGTAATTTTCTATACCAATACGAGGTATTATGTATCTTAACATATTTCTGTTCTCAAGGATGATCTCATTATCATATTAATTGATTTCATCTTTATTGCTTTGGATTCTGTTGTCCATGTTTATTTTGGGTATTAGCTTTCTTTCTCCTCCTGATTTGCAGGAGGTCTTTTTAAAAAAATAGTCTTTCTGGTTTATATGTTGCTAATTTCTTCCCTCCTTTCTCACTTGTCTTGTTAATGATATATTTCACCACATAAAAGTATTTAAATTTTAAGTACTCATTATTATTCTTTACATCTTGAATTTTTTCTTGCATAATGTTTTCTCAATTCAAGATTCATACATACACTTCTATAATTAAATTCTGGGAAATGATTAAATTTTATTGTCCCAAAGACATTTATAGAATTTTTTTCTCACTGATGTGGAATACTATCCATATCATAAGATCAGTTCTCAAACTCATGTTGGTTTGTTTCTGAAGCCATTTCTGTCCCATTGAACTATTGGTCTAGTCTGCTTCCATATCACAATTTTCAATGACTATAGCTTTATAAAAATTTTGCTGTTTGATTGGGAGGATTTCTCCTCAGATTAGTCCTCAAAAGTTTTTTCTTATGTATTTTCATATCCAGCAACAATTTATTTACACTATATTATAAAATATTACATAAATTCTTCTTGGTATTTTGACAGTGATTATACTGAGTTTTAGATTAACTTAGAGGCAGTTTTGTGGTATTGAGTCTTTTTGTCCCGAAATTTGTTGTACCTTTTTATTAATTCAGATCTCATATGACCTTCAGTCTCAAGTTCTATGGTTGTCTGCCTGAACGTCTTACACCTTTCTTCTGTGTTTCTTCCTGAATATTTTATTGGATTTGTTGCTCTTGTGATCGGACTTTCTAATATTATTGCTTATATATAGACAGGGTTTTGATTTTTTATATGTTGATTTTTTTAGCTGTAGAATTGTAACAAAATCTATTAGTCCTAATAGTATGTCAGTTGATTCTCTTGATGTTCTTGAGTAGCTCTGTCCAGTAGAACTATAATGGGAGTCATAGGTGCAAACCACATATATAATTTAAAATTTTCTGGTAGTCATATTTAAAAAGTAAAAAGAAACAGGTGAAATTTATTTTAATAATACACTTTAATGCAGTGTATCCAAAATGTCATAATTTCAACATGTAATTGATATTAAAAAATAGTGAGAGATTTTAACTTTTTTTATATTAAGTCTTCAGAATTCACTGTGTGTTTTATACTTGGAGCACAGTGCACTTTGGACTAGCTACATTTCAAGTGCTCAGTATCCACAGTGGCTAGTGGCTACTGTATTGGACAGTGCAGTATTGCTTGCAAATAACAAATTTTTTTTTGATCTTTTTTTTCCCCCTTGCCTTAATGCTTCTGTTTGGAGCTCCCATAGTACAGTGCTGATTAATGGGAGTCCTTCCAATGTTTGACCATTGTGGATTTCTTATTAGATAGACTTTAGAAGCCTAAGAGATTTCTTTCCATTTCTAGTTTGTAAGATTTTTTCTTCTTTTAATTAAGAATAGGTTTTAAGTTTAATTTTTTAAAAAATTGGCATATATTGAAGTGACCACATTTTGTTTTCTTCCATATTTTTTAAATGAAGAGAAATAATAGGTTTTTTTTTTAAATGGTGAATGATTCTTGCATTTCAGAGACAAAACCTTCTTGATCATGATTCATTTATTCTTATAACAAACTTTTCTACAGGAGTTCACCAGCTTCTGTTTGATTTAGGTTATCTCAGAATCTCTATTCATTTCTCTCTTTTGTTTTAAATGCATTATTTACTCAGTTTCTATATCAAGGAAATTTTTCTGGCCTTGTCAAATGAGTCCTATAGATAGGATTTGGGTTCTGTACTTCGGAACTGCATGTATGATATGAGAATTATCTGTACTTTGAGGGTTTGGTAGACTTATTTGTAAAAAAAAAATCTGGACTTGGTTTGTTTTTAAGGTTAGCTCCTTGACTCTTGTTTCCATTCTTCTGAGGTTATTTATCCACTCAGGAGTTCATCTTCTTTGGCCAATTTTGATATTTTGCATTTTCCTGGATATTTTAATATTTTGCTTAGGTTTTCAAATATATTGGTATAAAGTTGTACATGAAATTTTCTTATAAATATGTATGTGTTTTCATATGTAAAGAAAAATCAGGAAAGATATGTAAGAAAGTAAATGTTATTTTGATTACTTACGGGAAGTGGAATTGTGGGAATAAGGAATGATAGTCTTTAAACAGTTTATAGTCTTGGGCCTGAGAATTTCCAAATTATGGACTTGTTTAACTTGCATAATTGAAAAAGAGTGTTATTTCAAACTTTAAAATATGAGAAAGTGTAGAATTTTGCACCGAAATAGATTCCTCTTGCTAGTCCCAGCACATCTGAACTGTGTGTTTTCTTCTCAAGCTGGACTCTGGACTGTCTTCACACTGGGTGGCGTGGGCAACAAAGCGGCTGCCGCTCCAGAACTTTCTTCCCCGCTGGCCAATCAGAGTCTCCTGCTTCTGCTGGTGCTGGCCAACCTGACCGATGCTGCAGACGCCCCAAACCCCTACAGGCAGGCCATCATGTCCTTTAAGAATACGCAAGGTTTGTGGTATTTTTTTTTCTCTGAATATTCTTTCTAATGAGGAAAGAGGGTATTGTTTACTCCATATTGTTTATTTTCTTTCAGTTGTGAAGGGGACTGTCAAATTGTGTATTTTCATATTGATTAAAGAGTAAAACTTAAATTTTACGTCCCTATTCTCAGGAAGATCAAGTGTGTCTTAGGAGGGCTCTGGTTCTTTATTTTATATTTATGTTTATGTTTACAGTTCTTTCAGAGATAACCAAGCCAGCATGTGCTGAATTTGGATCCACCTGCCCCACCTATTAGGGAGAGGAATTAATTGGAAAACTTGAAATGATAAGTTGTTTGAAATTTTTTATTTAAAGCCTATATTCCAGGTAGAGTTTTATAGAACTAAAAATAAGAGCAGAACTCAGCACACTTTTCTGCAGAGGGGCAGGTGGCTTTGCAGGGCCATGTGGTCTCTGTCACCACCTCTTATCTGCCTCTGTAGCACAAAAGCAGCATAGGTAGTACATAAGCAAATGAGCATGGCTGGGTTCCAGTAGAACTTTCTTTCCAAAACAGGTGGTGGGCCGCCTGTGGGCTGTAATTTGCCAGCCCCTGAAGTAGAGTCTGGGCAGATAGTGCCATGTGGAAACAGTGATCACTTATCAAACGGTTACACTCTAAAAGCAAGATTAATATGGTACCTAGATTTTCCAGATACATCCAACACTAATATAATTAAGATGGGTAAGAAGTGCGGTTATTGGATAGGAACATTTTTAAGGCTTCTGGTGCTCTTTACTTTCTTCCTTTCCCGAGCTGTTCTAATAAACATGTCTTGCACACAGTGGATGAGCGTGCCAGTTAGCCGTGGCTTTGCCAATTCTCACAGTATTATTTGCAGGGGAATATGAGTCTCTAAAACAATTTGATACATAAGAAATGAAAACTTATGGATCTAATAGTATTTTATCTTCTCATTCCTATACTCTTCTTGGTGGCAGTGTGGCTTAAGGGTTAAGTTTTGGAGTCAAGCTGACCTGAGTTCATGCCGTACTTCTGTCACTTCAGAGCTGTGAGTCCTCTCACAGCTTGTGTCATCTCAGTAAGCCTCGATGGCTTTTTCTGTTAAAATGGACATACTATCACCTAATAGTATTTGTATAAGTCCCAAACAAGGGAAGGTTTTAAAATGACTAGCCCATATTTCTCAGTGTAGCAGGAGCTCAGAACTTGATATCTGCTGTTGTTACCTGTGCTGCTCTGGCCAAATGATACTAAGTTTGGATCTTCTTGGGATGGTCATGTTTTGGGAGGATATGTAATACAGTGATTTAGAACACTGACTCCAGGGTTAGATTGACCTGGGTTCATATCCCAGATTTTATTCTTTAAATACTAGTTTCCTTATTTGTGAAGCGAGGATTATAACCTCTACCTCAGAGGGTTCTTGTAAGAATTAAATGAGCATTTATCATAGGACAGCCTCACTAAATTATTGCTACAATTGTAAGAAATAGTATAATGCAGTGAAAACAACAGAAGCTGATCTGTGTTTTACTCAGTTACTTAATCTCTCTAAGCCTGTTTCATCCATTGTAAAATGGTCAGAGTAATGGCGTGGTTGTTGTATGGGTCAAATAAGGGGTAATAGACATAAAGCCATCAGTATAATGACCGTTTCACAGCACTTACTAGCTAGTCATGTATAGATGTTGTGGATATATACGAATTTCATTTGGAGTCATGTATAGTACAGGTTGGTGAATATGTGCTTCTTCCATTGTGAAGAGGTATAGTGTGTCTAGAATCTTCCTCCACTGAGTCTTCTGTAGATTCTGTAAAATTTGCCTACTCCAGATACATCCAGCATTTCCTTTTGCCATCCCTTGCAAAAAGATGAAGTCAGTCTCAGAAAATAATTATTTTTCTAAGTGTCAAAAATACAGTGTTGGATTAAAAAAGTAACCTATGTTCTAAATGTGGAAGGAAAAGTGAGGGCACTTCGTAGTAAAGTAGCAGACATTTTTTAGATGCATTCTTTTCACAAATGTAAAGGTCAGAAAGGAACATCTGAGAGGAATGGAACTGTGCTAGCAAAGATTTTGTTGGCACACATTTCTTCTCCATAAGAGCATGGCTTCTGGTAATATTAAAGCAGGAAATACCAGCTCTTTGTGCTGCTATGTTCCGGTGTTTTATCTGATGAGACTAATTTTCTCTATGTCAGTTGACCTATCTTTACCTCTTATTTTGACTTCCTAACCTTGCTTGCTTCAGTTTTTAAGCAAATCCAGTAAACTTTAGGAAAGGGGCTATGTCAGTTTTGGAATATCAAAAATGTTCCCTACATAGATTGTAATTTATGCTTTTCATCATTCCAGTGTTTCTACTTAAAAAAAAAAAGTTTCTTAGCAGTTGTAGTCAATTAGTTTTAGGTTCTCCTTTAAACAAAAATGTTATAGAAGTTTTCTGATAGTTGTTAATTACCGCCCCACCAAAAAAAAAAAAAAAAAAGGAAAGAAAAGAAAAGATGAAAAAAAACTACATAAATTATATGTTGTATTCCTAGCCGTTTTCTTCATAAATGAGGGAATGACATTGGTGACTACTTCAGCCATGATCATTCATTTGAAAAAAAAATTAACTTAGCTTCAAGGCAGTTTTTTCTTTTTACCTCTATCTTATAAGAGAATTTTGTTTATCTCTGGATATTTTTATTCAGGACTGGTGGTCATTTAGTTTTGGTGACAAAACAGATCTCAGTGTCGTGGTCAAATTGTATGTATTTGAAGGCCTTTTGCCTAGGCCCATAGCTGTGTTTATTTAAGCTCATATTTTTATTGGTGATTTAATCCAGCTATATTAATGCAAAAGTAGTAATGAAGTCATGACTTAGTTTAGTTTTTTTTATATTTGGTTTTTAAAAAAAATAAGTCACTGTTACACGGCTTTTACTCTTATATCTATATTCATTGGAAAGGTGTGGTGATAGTACAGAGAAGTGAAGTGTCCCAGTTTAGGTTAGCTTGGAGGTTTTGTTTCTTTTGTTTTTGGGGTTTTTGTGTGTGTGTGTATGAAAACATTTCAGTTCTGCTTTCTTAGCAGATTTCAATTATAAATACCATGTTATCAAACTGTAGTCATGTTTTATAGTAGCTTAGTTCTTTTTAAGGTAAAATTTACAGTATAAATAGAAATTTTGAATCTGAAACATAGCAACTTACACAGAATTAATGACAATTGAACTGTATTAATTAATGGTGTTTTTATTATTTATATAAGGCACAGTCTAGAAAATACTGACATAATATTTTAAAATTTTTGTGTTTTCTATATTCCAGATACCAGTCCTTTCCCCTCATCAATTCCACATGCTTTCCAGATTAACTTTAACAGTTTGTACATGGCCCTGTGTGAACAACAGACATCTGATCAAGCAACTCTCCTTTTGTATACATTGCTCCATCAGAACAGTAATATTAGAACATACGTGTTGGCTCGCACAGATATGGAAAATCTTGTAAGTAGCATACTAAACATGGTTTCTTTATTTTATAATATTCTGAAGAGTATTTTATTTTCCCAAGAGGCTTTGTGTTTGACAGGTTGCAGAGGTGATGGTCGAGAGATTGATGGGGAGATGCCACCAGACAGAGGCAGAGGTGTAGTTTCACAGTGTAGGAGACAGTGCGCGTAGAGATGGTGTCACAGAGCAGAGCAGGGGAACACAGCAGCACGACAGGCTTCCCTGTCCTTTTAGTCCTTAAAAGCCACCCACTGCCCATGATTCAGCCTGGACCAAGTCCTGCAAGAAGCACTGGCTGCCAATCTCAGGAAAATTTTCATACCCTCTTGATTCCTTTCTGCTGCCAAGTGCCCGCCCACCATGTTCAAGTAGCCTGTCACAGTTGCAGCATATTCCTGAGGAGCGTGGCTAGAAGGAAGGGTGATTTTTCAACTCAGTTTCCCAAGTGTCCAATCCCTTCAACGGGCTTAGACTATAAGGCTGTCTGAATTCAATTCCTGGAGTGTTACAGTTATTTTAAGATACCACTGCCAGACATCACATAAATGCACTTTATCCTTCACTGTGTGAGTGAAACTAGTTCCATATTTTTGCTCATAGATAAAAACACCTGTGGGCAATCATTGATTTCCATTATAACTAATGTGTAAACAAAAATGTTTCTATGAAAAGTAAGCTACTTCAGTAAGGTGTTAATATTATACTTGAAACATATAATATATTGATACATTGGCCTATTCATGCATTAATAAAACTCTGAACATCTCTAAACTAGCCAGCAGCTTGCTGGTGGCATCAGGAATGTCCCTGCTGCATCAGTTTTTACAGGGTGATAGATAGAATTCACCAGGAATTTGGTGGCTATTTTTTCAGCATTAAAGATGAAAATAATGAAAAAAAAAGATGAAAATAATGAGTAAACATGGAATATTAGAATTTATTTGAAGAGCATATTCCATGTCAAAGTGACACTAAAAAAAATGTGATGTGGGAAAAAACATTGGCTTAAATAGCAAAATTGAGTGTAACAGTTTACTGCTTATTATGTGACTAAAAGCTTGTAAAGGAAGGCTTGTTTATGGTAAGGATGTTGGTACATAAGATCATGCAGAAGAACAGTCTGTATATGATGACTTAACAGGGAAAAGTTAAAAGATTTTATTTTGGGATTCTTTCTGTGGGAAGGGGTGCGGCGGGGTTTGTATATTTGTTTTGTTTTTAATTTCTTGCATAGGTTACTTTTATATGTCTTAACTGATGTCCTTCCATGTCCTTGTCTTTCTTCTATGGTTTGTTGAGGCAATGATTAAAAAATAAGTTACTGGTTGGAAATTTACTGTGCTGATTTTGTAGTTGTTAACAGTAGTTTTATTCCACAATCTTTGCTGTTAAACAGATGGTGTTTGACGTAATTACAGTGTTTCTAAGAGCGCTTCATCGTGTAGGTTCCTGCCAGGCTGGAGGCCCACTTGCCTCTATTCAGTGTCAGGTATTGACCATGAATGAGCCTAAATGGTCTCTGTAAACCCAGGCTTACCGTGGCAGCAGATCTTCACAGAGGGGGATGATTTTCTCTGCTGGTACCTTAGCTATACATACGGAAAGTACTTCTCAATCACAGACTGGTTTGTGTGGGGATTTTTCCCTCTAAAGAAATATCCAACTATGAAATTAAAGCGAAGGGTACGTAATAAAACACAGAGGTTTAAAACATTGGTTTTATAATAAAGTGAAATAGTAAATTAAAATTTTTATTTGCTAGGTTTTACCAATTCTTGAGATTCTGTATCATGTGGAAGAAAGAAATTCACACCATGTGTATATGGCTCTTATAATATTGTTGATCCTCACAGAAGATGATGGCTTCAACAGATCCATTCACGAAGTGGTAAGTTGCCTTTACTGTGGTGAGAGTTTCCGAGCTGTAGAACAGAGATGTCACTCTGTAAGGTTTGCTACCCTTAGTGCCCTTCCTTCTCTTCCCTCTGGTAGTTGTTTCTGCAGGGACCTGACTTAGAGATGGTGTGTCTGTCTTCAGATTTATGAAGTGGTGCTTTGTTTTTTTTTTTCCCTGAATGACTATGAGCTATTATAAAAACTGAAAGTGGTTTCCGTAGTGATTGATAGAAATGTTTTTAACTGCACTGAGTTCATTTTTCCTCTCCATTTCCACTTTTTAGTTGTGGCAGAAATTGTCCAGCAGGTTTGCTCCTTTTTATATAAAATGAGTGAGAGAATAGGGAATAAAGAGAAGACTGAAAAATTATTTATATTTTAAAAAATAATGTAAGTCAGCTGTTTACATTTCAGTCCTGTTGGTGAGTTCCATTCCCAAACTGATTTTATCTTCCTCTTTGGTATTTTCTTTGTATCAAGTAACACATGCACATAGTTTTAAAACTTACATAGAAGTACTAGCTTTTAATGAAAAATAGCAAGGCCCCATGTCTGCCCCATCCCTGATTTGCACTCCCCAAAGACAAATGCTTTCAGCTCTGTCCATGTTTATAAATAACATACCTATATTGTTATTTCTTAATTTTCAGATTTAGATATATTAACTGTTCTCTTCCTAAGCTGAAATGTAAGTCATTAGCTCTCCTTCCTGCTCATCTTGCATGTTTCCTCTGAAATTCCCAGATCCCTTTCCAATATGTAGACTTTTTCCTCCTTTCATCTTATCATTTTTGGTTAACTCAGCTTTTACATTATTATGATTTTGTTAACTTATTCTTAGCTCAGATGGGGTGTGTGATAATTGCATTTCCTTTCTTGTACATGTTTTAAATTTTCTCTAGCACATCATTGCCCTGTTTTATATTCATGTACCAATCACTAATGCAACTTGCAATGCTTCAACAGAACCGAGAATCCCCTCTAAAGCTATTAAAACATATAGCATATTTTCTCCATCTCATTTTTTTCTTTGGCTCCAGTCTTAGTCCGCATTGGGGCTTTCCTCAGATGTGTGGTGATTCTTGCTTATTTGTTTGTATTTAGGAGCACACACTAAAATGTTGATTGGAAATTCTGTGTGTGGGCAGGACTTAATCAATATAATGTGCTCTACATAGTCTTATTTCTCTGGGCATCCTACTCTCTGTAGGCCTTTTCTTTTGGGGTGATCAGTTTCTCAGAAAGGATTCTTCCAGTCTAGTGTGGGGGTTTGGTGGGGGACAGGGCTAAGGGTTTCACTGTTCCGTGGATACAAACACTTTCTTTTCTTCTTGTCTTCAATAGGGCTTTCGAGTCATCTTTACTCTTCTCTACTGTTTCATTGAAACTATTTTTGCCTTTTGTATAGTGTAACCATCATTCAACCAAGGTTTAAGGAATCTTGACACTGTAGAAAGAGGATAAAATAGAAACTTTTTGATTCTTGTGTTTAGTAAACTACCATGAGAGAAAACATTTGCACCAACATAGTTTAAAAAAAAAATTTGTATTTCTTCTGATAAAGAATTTAAAAAATGTGATTTTTTAAAAACATTTTAAAATTGAAATATAAACTAGAAAGTGCACAAATTTGAAAGGTACAATTTATGAGTTTCTGCGTATATGTATGTGTATATACCAGTGTTACTACTACCCACGTCAAGTTGTTGAACATTTCTGGCATAATAGAAGACTTATTCTTGTCAATACCTCACACCAACCAGAGTTTTGCCTTATTCTTGTCAATACCTCACACCAGCCAGAGTTAACTACTATTCTGACTTCACTCCTAATAGAAAAGTTTTGTCTCTCCTTGAATTACAGCTGTTGCTAGGGGGAAATAAGTAGAGTACGTGGGATCACTCTGCATGTTTCTTAAAATACAATTAGTTTAACATAAAAATATAATTTAAAACAATGGGGATAAATTTGGAAAAATACTTCATGAAAGAAGATATGAAAAGTACACAGGAAAAGTACGTGAGAAATACATCGCTGGGTATTAGGAAATGAAATCAGTGTGTTCTCTTTTATTTTGTCTTTTTTCACTCAACATAGTATTGCTGAAATTCACTCATGTTAAACTCCATCATTAGTTCTTTTCTATTGCTAGGTGCTATTCCATTTTATGACTATGCTACAGTATGTTTATTCATTCTCTTCTTGGTGGATTTTTTTTTTTTTTTTTCTGCGTTGGGGCTGTTTTTGCTAAAGCCGCTGTGTGCATTTTTGAACATCTATTTTGATGGACATATGCACTCATCTTTTTGGGCATATACCTACAAATAGAAGTTTTGGGTTGTAAGACAGGTGTGTTTGTGTTTAGTTTTAAGAAATATGGGTAAAATTGAAGCTGTATATACTCCACAAATCAGCATTTCACTCCAAGGTTGTCTAGGAAGACTCTTGCACATTTACATAGAGAGGACATGCTTACTGATGGTCATGTACAGCACTGTTTATAATACTGAAAATGTTTAGTACCTGCAAAATAAAACAGGATGCTGGCTATGTCAGAGTAAGAAGGGAGAATGAAAATGGGGAGGGGTACACAGTGAGGTGTCCCCAAGCTCTGTGATATTCCATTCACTTAAACAGGAGCAAAAACAAAAGTACAAGTCATCACACAAAACTTTGAAGCATATCTGACAAAAATGTTAAGATTTGACAAAATTCCAAGGTGGCTATACTTTTTATTATGTTGTTTTCTGTACTTTTGTATTACTGTACTTGGTAATGAAGTAACTTTAAGTTTAGCACAGGATTTTGCATTAAAATTAAAATTTACTGACTGCCAAAACAGGGATGGTAACTTTGGGAAGGCATTAGGTTCAGTTCATATTCAAGTAGGTTCCATGAGGATTTCAGGATATTCTAGATGACATGTCTAATTCAAGTATTTAAACAAATTGGTTTTTTCCTCTGGAGTCTGACTTTCTTGTTGATCTGTTTATTTTTGTCCTTTTCCTTTCCATATGTAATAGTAAAAATGAGTAAGTCAAATATTTCTACAGAGTTCTCTACATGGCATCATCCGCCGTGGACCTAGTTGTCCGTGAAATACATTCGGGTATCTCATTTTGGTTAGAGTTTTCGTTACCTAATGTCCGGTGATATTGTCAATAAACATATTAAAAAGTGTTTTAAAAACTTAGTAATAAGGGAGTTGCAAATTAAAACCACAAGGAGGTACCAGTGTACTCCTACCTGGGTGAATAAAATCAGTAAGGATGATGACACCTTAACTTGGCTAGGGTGTGGAACTGCGTGTAGGGTTTTAAACTGTTACAAGTCCTTTGGTAAACTCATTGTCATTTCTGCCCAATTTGGGCACATGTATATCCCAACACCTTAAGTTTTACTAGCTATCTATATGACATACACGTGCATATGTACCAAGATACACGCAAAGGTTATGTTACAGCAAAGTATCTTGATTATGTTGATGAGTCTTAGGATACTGGTTTCATTAAAAAATGTAGAAAAATTCCATAGTACATAAAGCACTTGGGTACCATGCAAATGTAATGGCTGATTATATATAATTAGAGACAGTGATTGATCTGGCAGAGTAACTCCTGCAAACCAGATTGAACATGAGAAATAAAGTATAATAATAAACAAGCTGATAAATTTGAAATTTCTTATCTACTAAAATAATTAAAAGTATCTTTGATGTTGAATATGTATGTTCAACATTTTCTTAATTGATAAATTTTCACATTAAACCTAAATACTGTAATGTGTAAAATCATTACCTGCCTCAATTTCTATTTTTAATAAGAAAAAAATCACTTCTTGTATATCAGTATCATTCTACTGGTCTACCACATTGCTGTGGTCTTATCAAATTCTCAGTTCACAGTGATGAATTCACTGAATTATTCTAAATCACTCATACTTATCTGGCATCATTACCATCAGCAGCAATAGTCTATTATAGGGGTTCAGCAGAGTATGTCCTGCAGGGCAGCTGCTTGTTTTTGTAAATAAAGTTTTATTTCAAAGCAGCCACACCTGTTTGTTTACGTGCTTTTCACAGCTGTTCCCACATTACAACAGTAGAGTCAAATCATGGTGACAGAGACTATATGGCCTGCAAGCCTGAAGTATTTAATTAGTCTTATAAGAGAAATTGCCAACTCTAAAGAATATCAAAAAGGCAACTGCATAAAGTAGATGTTACCCTTAATCTGACGGAGAGGAGGAGAAAGGAATTTAGGAAGCTTCCACATACCCACCCAAAGTTGAGATCTCGATCTCTGAGGACCTGGTTGTCCCAGAAATATGCCAGTAGTGAAGAAACTTGTCAGAGACTGTGGGCCTTTTATGGTTATCCTTGGAACTGTCATGGCACCTGTGGGCATGTTATTCACCATGCTAATATGTTACGATGGGCTAGTATAATGAAGTTCAAGGTCTTCTAGAAGTCAGATCTCCTGCCATCTTGAGCCTCAAGGCCTACTGGGGGTTGAATCTTCCACCATTTTGGTGTTAATTGCTGTATCATTCCTTGAATGACCGTGCCCTGCCCCCTTCCTTCCTGTCTCATTATGATTGACTACATGGAAAATTCAAGACTCTAATATTAGAACTATTAGGAAAATTGAGCAGATTTTCTGGATCAAAGAGGAATATACAAAATAACTACTATTTCTGCATATCAGTAACTTAAGAAATGTGATATAGAGGTACTTCTTACAATTGCAATGAAACTACAGTGGAACCCAGCAATCAATCTAAAAGAAGTACAGTATTAATAATATAAATTACCTAAATGAAAGATATTAAATATGATTTAATAAATGGAGAGAGATACCATGTTCACAGATGGGAAGACTCAGTGTCATAAAGTTGTTAATTTTGCCTCCAGACTCATCACTATGTTCATCTGATCAAAATCTCAACAGTGTTTTGTGAGACTTGAGAAGCTAATCCCAGGAATCTGGGAAAAGCAAAAAGCCTAGAAAGTTTTTGAAGCAATTCATTGTGGAGTTACTTGGCCTACCAGACACACTAGTTATAAAACTTTATTACGTAAGACTGTTTTATTAACATGGAAATAGAAAATAGGTAAATTCAAAAGAATTTAGTTAACCTGATTGACTGGTCAGCATTTTTGAAGAAAGTTCCTCAGGATCATGCTAATTAAGATAACTGTGAAATATTTTGTACTCCTCAGATTGGCAAAAATTACATCTCTTATATCAGGTGAGAATATAGAGAAAGAGACATGCTGGTAGTGACAGCATAAATGGTAGAACCAGTCTGAGAATTTGGCCTCTCACATTCCTCAGATTACCTTCAGAAGTAGATACTCTGCCTCCCAGCACATCCATTTCCTGGTTGAGTCCTAGGAAGAACTTTTTCATAGATTCATAGGAACACATTTGAAGGAATGTTCACTGTAGTATTGTCTGTAGTGTTCAGAAATCACAAATAGCCGGTAACATAAATGAAATATACTGCAGAACAGCTACAGTGAATAAAATAGATACATATTGGGAACATGTATATGTACTGATAAAATAAGTACATGTGTGTCAATAGTAATAAATTACATATGTATTAGTAATAATAAAAAGTAAAATATGTATTGATAATAAATGATACATGTATTGATAATAATACACAATAAAATATTTTGATAATAATAAATTCAAAAATATTCCTGGTAATGAAGTCCCCAAATGAGTAGTAGAGTGGTTATTTGAGGTGAGGCAGTGGGATGGGGGAGGAGTGGCGAGAGGGCTCTAGGTGCTGCAGAAGCAGACATGTTCACGTTTGCTAAGACTGGATGCTGGCTACAGCGGTGGTGTGCTCTCTCCACCAGGCTCTCCAATCAGATTTTCTCCGATGACAGAAATCTCCTGTAGCTGCACTCGCTGTCTGATATGGTAGCACTTGAAATGTGGCTAGTGTGACTGAGGAACTGGATTTTTAATCTTACTGAATTTTAATTTTAATTTAAATCCCCACTTGTGGCTAGTGTGACTGTTGGACACTGGTGCCCTGTGCTTTTTTAGTTAATAGAGGACCAAATGCACGTATTTTTTTAGAAGGAGTTGTTCAGTGGCTTAGTGATTCTGCTTTCTGACAGACTGTTGTAGATGTGCTTATGAAGTCGTAAGTGCCACCAGCTGGGTAGCTTAAAGCAGGTATTTTACAGATATTTTTGTTTTCAAAATCTGTTTGATTCTTGACTTTAGGTAATTAATGTCCGAATATTAAGAGTATGGAGAGCGAGGACTCCCCGGTTTCTGAGTTTAATATGGTAAGATCTTGGATAGAGAGGGCAAGGATCTGTGTTGTAACATTACCTGTAGTTGGGAGAAAACTGGGAATAACCTAAATTTCCGTAATAGAGGAATGGATAAAAAAATGTGGCCTATTGGCCTACAATACAGTGCTTGGGTGGAATGAAGTAGAGACGATTTTCAACTGTTTAACTGGTATGGCACCAAAGTCACCCAGTAAGAATGGCTGTTGACCAGAGTCCTCTGTTCTCTGCTGTGCGTTAATTGCCAAACCATGAGGAGGTCCCCAGGGAGTTGCTTGGGGCAGCAGCTATTTACTAACTAACTAGTATAGAAGTAGTTCATTAAAAAAAAAAGAGTACTATCAGACTGGCAAATGTGGTGAATATTAATTCTTACATGTATCAATATAGAGGAGTTGCAAAAACATCTTGAGTAAACAAATTAAGATGCGAACAATGATTTAAGTGTATCAGTTTACTAGTGCTGCCCTAATAAACTGGGTAGCTTAAAACAACAGAAACGGATTGTTGCCATTCTGGAAACTGTAAATCCAGAGGCAAGGCATTTGCGGGGCATGCTCTCTCTGAAGGATCTAGGGGGGTGATTCCTAGCCTCTTCCTTGCCTCTGGTCCTCAGTCCTTGGCTTTCTTTGGTTTGAAAGCTGCATCCAACCTCTGCGTCTGTCATCACATGGCCTTTCCTCCTGTGCTTGTTTGTCTTTCCTCTTCTCTGATAAGGGCACCAGTCATACAGGATTTGGGGCCACCCTAATCCAGTATGATTTCATCTTAACTTGTTTGTATCTACAAAGAACCTATTTCCAAAAGAGGTCACATTCACAGATTTTGGGTGGCATGACTTTTGGAGGACACTATTCAACCCAGTACATTATGGTACTGTTAGAAAACAGTAGAAAGCTAGAAAACATATAGGGGAACGCTTGCTTTTCGGTTTGTGTGTGTGTGTGTGTGTGTGTGTGTGTGTACATATAAAGTATTTGAAATGAACTAACCTCAAGATAATGGTTGTTCCTTTTGGGGGGAATAAAATGAGATTTATATCTTAAAAAACAAAACGTTAACAGTAACGTTAAGTGTTAAATGTTTAAAATGTTAATGTCAATTGTGGGAGTTTATTACTCTTTGTGCTTTTCTGTATATATTTAATTTTTTAAAGAGTTGATATTATATATTACTATATAATATTCTAGCCTGTATAACATATGGAAGAGATCTATATTCAATAAAATCAAATAATATGGGGGAGAAAAGCTGAACAAAAGACCTAGAACCACTAATAATTCTTACATACTTTTTGAGGAGGAAGACATTTTCAGATCCTCAGGGTTTCCTTCTACATGTTATTTGAGTTACTTTAGCATTAAACAATAAATATATATGCTGTGTAATCCAGTAACAGTCTACAGCTATTAAACTGTGTGGACATTGAATGCAAGAGATGAGGAATTATAAGACACAAATAAAAAGGTCAAGAACTACAGCCAGGTTACCAAGAAAATTTTCTGTATGCTGCCTATTAATGCATTAATGTCCCATGGGAAGCTCTGTGAGGTTTGTAACTAGTTATTTTTAATTTTTCTTAAATACGTCCAGAATTTTTAGACAATGACTTATTTTTCACAGGAAGGAAAGACAGACCTTTATGTAAGTTTTAAATTGGATTTCTAATTTTCATAGTAACATAACTTTACTGTGTGGATACTCATTAAATGTTTGTTGAATGACAGATGCGTAAGACCACTTTTATTCAAAACACTTCTTTCATCCAGTTATATAATTGACATACCCAAGAAAGTGTTAAGAACCAGTGACCCCCGGTTTCGAATAAGAGTGGCTTACGATAATTTCTTTCTAAATACAGGAGCCAAGAGAGAGGAGAAACCACACTCTACTCAAGCATATGACCTTTTAAAAGACAGAGACTCCTCTCACTAGTAAAGTTGCCTAATGAGTATCCTGGGTTAGCATTCCCGAGGAGACTTAAAGCAGTGGTTTTTAAGGTTTTTGGTCTTTACACTTAAAAATAATTGAGGACACCAAATAGCGTCTTTATATGGATTACTGTTCTCTTCATTAATCATGTTGGAAATTAAAACTGACATTTTAAAAATATTTAATCAGTTTATTTAGAAATAATTATTATAATAAACCCACTACATGTTAGCATCAGTGATGTATTTTTATGAAAGTAACTATTTTCCACAAACAAAAATTCAGCAAGAAGAGTGGCATTGTTTCACAGTTTTGCAAATCTCTTTAATGAACTGCCTTAACAGAAGGCAGATTCTCACGTCTCCTTCTGTATTAAATTTGCTATTAGACGTGTTATGTAGCCTTTGGCATTTGGAACTATACACTCGGGAGACAATGAGAGTGGAAAGTATTGTCTTGGTATTATCGTGAAAATAGTTTTGACCGTAAGAATGCTCCAGAAATGTCTCAGGGACCCCTAGAAGTCCCAGCACCACATTCCGAGAACTGCTGCCTTAGAGAGTCTGTCGAAGGGCCTGAGCGCTGCGTCATTCCCTCATAAGGATTCAAACTGGCACAACTAATGGTTTTTAATATTTTCACCTTCTGTGGTTTGTTTTATATGTTTTAGTTGATTGAGGTCATTAATACTCATGAATAAGTGGAAATGCTTAAAATTTTGCTTTTTTTTTCACTTCACAAACCACTCAGCTACCATGCAGTGGGCTGTACATGCCAGCCTCTGAGTGGAGTCTGCTGAACGGGCCAGGGTGGGGTTATTTTACGTCAAGGATGCTAGGTGACAAGGGTCTCTTGCCAAAGTGCTGAACTGAGTAAAAATCTGTTTTGGAGGCACTGATGGACACTTACATGAAGTTGAAGACAGTATTTCTTTGCTTGTTTATTTTTATCTCTTTCCATGCCACTTTCTCAATTTTTAATATTTTTTGGAATTTGGGGGGAGGCAGACTTGGCAGAGAAATATCTATTTTATTAGTCTTTTAGAAGAACTGAGATTGCTAGATTTTCAGATACTAATATACATAAAATAAACAACAGGTTTATACTGTATAGCACAGGGAACTATATTCAGTCAGTGTCTTGTAGTAACCTATGGTGAAAAAGAATATGAAAGCGAATATATGTATGTTCCTGTATGACTGAAGTATTGAGAAATTCTGTACACCAGAAACTGACACAACCTTGTAAACTGACTATACTTCAGTTAAAAAAAAAGAAAGAACTTCTGAGGTCAACTATATTATTCAGATTTAATTATATTGGCCTGATTTAATGGATTATGATTGTGGGGTTTAGTTTGTTTGTTTTTGTTTTTGTTTAGTTGTTGTTTACTAGTCCATATTTCCCTTCTCTTGAAACTTTCTGGCTGTTGCTGTTTTGTTGTTGTCATTGTGATGGTGAGGAAGGGCAGCCAAGCACTTACATGTGTAGCTGTTTGGTTTTCCTCCCAGAGATAGTGCGTGGGTGGTTCAGGATGAGTCTTCGTCTACTTGAAAGTCTTTACTTTTCTGTTTTCTTGTGTGATCGTTTCCATAGAGGTAGAATTCTAGAATTAATATTCCTCAAGCATCTGTAGATGTTATTCTGTTGTCCTTCAGACATGTAGTGTTTGAAGATGAAAAATCCAGCATTAGTTTACTTTTCTTTCTTTTGGTGCAACAGCTCTGCTTTTTTTTTGTCTGATATGCCATACCTTTTCAGATAGAACTCCTTTTTGTCTGCTGATGATAGCAGCCTCTGTTTTCCAGACCTGTTGTTTTCTTTTATATTTAAGAAGGAAAGAGGAGTAAGTACATCAGCACAGTTTTGCTCTCTCACACTGGAATTCTCACAGCTTACTTCCTGTTTAACTCATCTTCAGAGCAAAGCCATGGCGTATCAGAAATTGTAGACATGGATAATCCCTTTTTCCCTCAAGCAATCATATTCACTTAAACTTTTCTTCCCCCGTTACAGATATTAAAAAATATTACTTGGTATTCAGAACGGGTTTTAACTGAAATTTCACTGGGGAGCCTCCTGATACTGGTTGTAATAAGAACCATTCAGTACAACATGACCAGGACAAGAGTAAGTATTCCACAGCTGTTTTTCTACCTTTGTACAGATGGTACAATTAAGGCTGTAGTTTAAAACAGTCTCAATGTTTTGAGTGCTAACATTCTCATGGAAAGTGGTGGAAAAATATAGATGGTCATATGGTCACTGTATTATGATCCTAAGGTAATGTGTCTAGTGTTTATTTCTTAATATTTAGTAGGTTGTCTGATCAGAGATATGTCACACGTAATCGAGTATGAGCAGTGGAGCGCATTTAGGTAGCAGATGCTGCGTGTCTCTTCTGGGCTGATAAAACTCGTTCACCTTTTAAAAGCAGCAAAAACAAACTTTAAGAAGATAGCAGCACAGGAAGATATGAATTCAGATGGGAAAGAAAGGTAAAAGAGAATACTTTAGAGAGTAAAAGGAAAATCTCAACCGGATTGTGTTTGCTGTACCTGGGAGCACATTTTGGTTCCGGTCAATAGAGAAGCAGTATACAGACTCCACAGCTCAGAGAAATGGTCCAGTTTATTGCTCTGTTTTCACTTATTCCCCTCTGAGGCTGATGTAGGTACATGTCCACAGTCTTCTATCTAAAACTCTAGGAGCCATGTGTGTTTCAGAACGGAGAATTTTTTGATTTTCGAAAGATAGTTATAGTCCGTGTGCTGTGTGACCATCAGGTTCTGGAGCAGCACACTGAAACCGAGCATTAATATTTCTGCAGCAAGAGATTTCCGTCTCCCCCAGGGTGGGGTTAATGAAGACCATAAGTAGTACCTTCATCTTTTGTGCCAGATGTTGCTTCCAAATTAGTGGTGAAAGTACTGAAATTTCAGTGCTTTATGGATTTTGGAATTAGAGGAAATGAATTGTGGCCCTGAGCTATCTAATATCAATGACAGTTGAGTTTGCATTTGCTTCCAGCTGAGAGTATCGAGAAGACTTGACATGTGTTTCACACTTGCTCTTTTCTGACAGGACAAGTACCTGCACACAAATTGTTTGGCAGCCTTAGCAAATATGTCGGCACAGTTTCGTTCTCTCCATCAGTATGCCGCCCAGAGGATCATCAGGTAAATATGAGCTTTAAAAGGAATGCTGATTTTTGCCCCTTCTGGCTGCCCTGTTGAAAAGGAGACTATGCTGGTCCCTTTCTAAATGCTGTCTGTGAGGCATATCACATTTTCCTACTTAATTTTTATCACCTTGTTTGGTCAAAAGTACCTTGTTCTGCTTTGTTTCTAACCCAGACTTTTCTAAGTTAATTGCATTTGCTTTCAGCCTTTTTATAAAATCTAGTTTTATGCTTTGCGTGTCAGCTTTTTACAGAGGAGCAGGTGCACTGCTTAGTGATGTAAACTAAATCTTGATTAACGTATTTCCTGAGCATTTTATTGAGCATCACTCTACCCTTTTAAAAAGCAGTCTTCTGTCTCTTTTAGAGAATTCTCTTCATAGCATTTAACCATTAAGTTATTAGAGTTATTAGTTTCCTATTGCTGCTATAACAAATTACCACAAATTAGTGGCTTAAAAGAACACAAACTGATTATGTAATTCTATAGTTAGAAGCTCAGCAGGGGTCTCTCAGGCTAGAATCAAGATGTCAGCAGAGCTGCTTTCCTTTCTGCAGGCTCTTGAGGAGAATCTGTTTCCTTGCCTTTTCTGGCTGCTAGAAGGTGCCTGCATTCCTTGGCTCATAGCCCTTTCCTCTGTTTTCAAAACCAGCAACGGTAGGTTGTTGAGTCCTCCTCACATCTCATCACTCTGACCTCCTCTTCCACTTTGAGTACCCTTGTGATTGCCTTCGTCCTACCTGAATAATCCAGGATAATCTACCCATCTCAGGGTCCTTAGCTGAGTCACAACTGCACAGTCCCTTTTGCCGTGGAAGGTAACATATTCATAGGTCCATGGATGTTAGCATGTGGACATTTGGGGGGAGCCATTATTCTGCCTGTCACAACATCACTAGAAACCCCTGTCCATTCTCTAACTCTGTGCAAAAGATGTGCTCTGTAAGGTTAAGAAAGTTAATTAACAAAGGATGAATATCATTTGCACAGATTTTAACAAATGTGGGTACTTTTTGGTCTTCAGCTGGATACCCAGTATTGTCCAAGCAACTCTCAAGTAGAACATTTGTTACGTAAGTCAGTGATGTTAGATCCTTTCCTTTAATTCTTGCTTTTGGGGTGCTGCAGTTCTGACGGTTAGTTTTTTTGTGTTCCAGTCATTGGTGATTATCACAAGTCCCTATCACTTTATGACTCTGATCTCACTTTCCATCTTTTGGTTGGAGACATTTATTGACCTGGGCTCATTTTTATCAGTTGGAATTAACTTATGTTCTTAGTCTGTTTATCCTCAGAATTCAGCACAGGATATTTTCCTTTGACTCACTATTTGACCTAATAGTACATTATTTTGATTTTTTTTTTTTTTTTTGATTTGTACTTGAGAGATTGTCCAGTTGGCTGACTTTGGACCAATGCTAACTTCATGATTTAAAGTCAATATAGCATCTGCTCATACCTCAGATTCTTCTGGATGTTCTGAAGAGCCTTTCGCTTCTAAAAATTAACCTTTGTCATCATACTTTATTTCAGCATGACAGGTTCAGTGATACCTGTGCTGCTTTGTGATCTGTTTTTCTTTGTGTGTATGTGGAGTTTTACAGTGGTTTTACAGAGGTTTCATTACAGGATTTTCTTCAACTGATACATGAACATTTGGCCTGTTCAATATGAAAATGCCAGATGAACTGGTTCAGAATTTAACTTCTGCTCAAATAAGCAAGATTAAGTAAAAATTTTCTAGATGTAAAAGAGTTGGAAAAAATGCAAATAAAGCTCTGTGCCCAATTTTCTGTGATAACTAAAGTAGAAAATCAATAGTCTTTGGAGAAATAAGAAATGTAATTTAGATTTATGATTTGGGAATATTTAGATCAAGTTTATCATCATTTAGGAGTAGTGCTTTACTTCATTTTAATGGAGATTTATTTAGTATTTAGTGAGGAACTTCCTTAAGCAATGCAAGGAATACCAGAATTAGTTATAAAAATTCCTGCCCTTAAGTACTTTGTAATTCAGAGATAAGATGAGGACCAACATATGTTGTATCTAGCAGAATGTAGTAATTATTAGAATGAAAGAAAAATTCCTGCGGTGAGGGTGAGTAGTTGGTACCGGGAGTGGTGAGGTCACATCTCATTGAGGAGTCAGGCAAGGTGACTAGAGGGATGGCTCTACATACTCGCCTGTTAGGGAGAAGCATCAACCACACAAACCAAAACAAAGCAGAGGGGATGTGCTGAGAGCATGGTGTGTATTTAGAAAATAACCAGTCCATGCAGTTGGCATGCAGTGGGCCTGTACAGAGGTTATAGGAGAGAAGCTTGTAAGAGCCAGCAGGGACCTTCTTGTGGAAGGGCTTAAATATTAGATCCACAGTTTAGGGTAATAGAAGGAATAGAAAGAAAAAAAAGTTCTCCTCTTTTATAACAACAAAAAAGAAAATGTGAATGAATGAGTTGTAAATGGATTTTAAAAGAAGTACTTTAATGTAAATGTCTGGAGTTGTGAGTTTCAGCAGATGATGTTGGTCTGTTTGTCACACTGAGGGGCACGCTGTTCTAAAGTTCCCAATTGCTGCCAGTGCTTCTGGTCCCAGGGTCACAGTTGAGTAGCCAGTGTGGACCAGAGCATCCCCATTGATGATCCAAGAGGGAGCGTGACGGAAATGCAGATTGTTGGCCCAGCTTCAGATCTGCTGAGTTAGAATCTCCCATTTTAACAAGATCCCCAGATGATTTGTTCATACATTAAAGTTTGGAAAGTACTTTGAGTTTGGACCTGGAAATCAAGATTTATTCCATTAGAAAACATTTGTGTTGAATTGGAAGTGGGGGCCAGCTTTTTTGTGTCTTGAGGAAACTCATTTTCTACTAAATTCTAGTGTTTAGGGTATAAAATTGTAAAGTATAATAAAGAACGCGTAACAAAAACCTGTTTAGATACACAGAAGATTTCTTACAGGAGTACAACTCAAGATTCACCAGATGCTTCAGTAACTCTTTCAAGTGAGAAGTAATTAGTTTTCATATACACATTTTCTCAATCCTTTTTTAGGAAGAGACTACACAACTTTGTGTCCATCATTTATAAAACGTAGAGGAGCCAGTGTTTCATGTGATCTTCAACAAAATGCAAAACAGAATAACATGTTTCATTGCTGTGAAAGTAGGATGTGAATGAAGCTTTAGAAAGTCTCAACCGGACGTAAATGTATGGAATGATTTCATACGGTGTCTAGGCTCTTGTTTCATGTTTAATGACACTGTGTCTTCCACAAATTCTTGGTATTCTGCAAAAATCCAAACATACATGATTTGGGTTTTGCTTAACTGTGACTATTTTTGGATATGTTATAAGCATGGATATTTGATATGATCATTGCTTGGGATTATAGGGTTATTAATTCAGTTAAAGCATTTGTATAGGGTGGATTATATACAAGGGATTATTGTGGGTTACAAAGATGTCATCACTTACTTCCTCCCCTTAAAACTTTTCCTATTGCCTTTCACGCCCCAACTCCCACCATCCCCCCTCACTGGTTCCTCCCCCTGGCTCCTCCTTCACCTTTGGCTTAACAGATACTCCTGCTTTTCTCCAGTATTTCATTCTAGATTGATTTCTTCTTTTCTCTTTTCTTCTTTTCCTTGGGAGTTCACATCTATGCCTGTGACTTCACCTACTATGTGCTGTTATACTGAAAACCATCCAGTCTACATTTATAATCCCAGTCTTTCTCTCTGTTCCTGAGGCTGGCAGTTCAGTGTTGTGGTTAAGACACCCTGAGTTTAGGTTCCCAGCTTCAAAATTTACTAGCTATGGAATCTTGGAGAAGTTACTTAGCTTCTCTGTGCAGCAGTTTCCTTGTCTGTAAGATGAGGTGGCAGTAGTTGCTGTCTCCATGAATAGGGTGAGAATTAAATGAGTTACATTTGTAAAGGGCCTGGCACATAATATTCATGATAAAAGTATTGGCCACTTGAACCCTAACTCTGCTAACACTACCTGGATAATCCCACACTTAACCTCAGACTTTTATTTTTAAAACTGAACTCATTTAAACTTCTCTTCCTGTTAAATTCCCCCTCCACAGCCACCTAAATTGCCAAGCCAGAAACCCACAAGTAATTCTGTACTATTTCTCCCTTCCCCTCAAATGCTGTATCTTCTTGGGTCCTAGAGTTCTGTCTAACTACCATTGTGACTTGCTTCATACCTGCTTTTCTGTCTCCACTACTACTGCCTTGGTTGACGTGTTCATCATCTTCACCCAGGACTGTGTCGTTAGTCAGCCTCGTCCTTTTGCCCCGCTACCTGCCCCTCTACAGGCCACCTCTGCACTGCTCCATTCATATGAAAAGCAAAGCTGATAATTTTTGTGTTGCTTCCTATGCTTAAAATCATTACATGACTTCCTGTTGCCAGCAGGTTAAAATTCAACCTCTTTCAAGTGGCTCTCAAACATGGTTGCTTTTGCCCCCAGGGGACATCTAGCAATGTCTGGAGTCAAGTGGGTTTTTTTTTTTCCTCCTTTTTTTGGTTTTTGTTTCTGTTTGTTTTTTGGGTTTGTTTGGTTGGCACAACTGGGGAGGAGGTTGCTACTGATATCTAGTGGGTAGTGTCCAGGGATATTGCTAAATATCCTGTAATACACAGGACAACAAAGAATTATCCAGCCCAGAACGTCAGCAGTGCTGAAGCTGAGGCCTTGTCTGACATGATCTGGGCCCTGCACTTTGCTCTTAATCATCTGTCACTAACTGACACTTACTGCTCTGTCCTTACTGAGTCTTTATAGTTCCCTGTCTTCCGTAGCTGCACCCCTGTGTCCAGATAAATGTGGTCTGGAACTAGAAAAAGCTGAGGCAGTTCCTGCTATTACCTCTTTCTGTAGGTTCTTTTCTACCAGCTTCCCACCCCTCTATTCTGTTTTATCTTGAACCAGCAGTGCCCCGCTCCCCCATACAACCCCTAGGCCTTTTTGTCTTTAGACCCAGCTGCTGGCACAGTTGCTTCGTATTTCCCTGTTCAGATTAGAAGGAGAACCCAGCTGGTCCTGTTCATCTCTTTGTAGCAGTCCATGAGTCACACTGTCAGTTTCTGGCCCAGAGGTGAGTTTCTGGGTAGGAGCAGGGGGGAAAGGCCAGGGAAGGAGAAAGTCCATGTTAGAAAATACAGCTTCTCTCAGAGGTGGTCTTGGGGAGAGAGAATGTCTGAGCCTTGACCTGGCCGGTGTAGGGGCTCCTGACGCCCTGGCCTGGCCTGGAGCTGCGAGTCTTGTTGCTTAAGCAGAGTGGTAATTACTGGAGATAAAAGATTTGTCTATGTTTCTTTGTATCCCTTTATGAGAGCAGCTTGTCAGTAGGCATACAATAGACTTTTAATAAATACCTAGTGACTGATACTTAAAAGATGGGCTGGCACCTGGGACTTCAGCTTAGTTCTGGCACCTGTCATCCTGAGACTTCATCTAAGTTGATTCCCGTCATTCTGCAAATATCTGCTGCTGCTTGAAACTACTGAAGTTGAGGGCAATGCACGCTATTATTGAAAGCTTTATGATCTTTCAAACTTTCTGAGAATAGAATAATATAAAACAGACTAGATTTTTACTTTAAACTATTTAATTAGAGTAGTACAGGGCTTTTTTTTTTTTGTAAAGTCTATGTAATTTAAGAATTTAAAAATTCTTCCATCTATGATTTATACTTATACCTTTTCTTACTCTTACCAGCCACATGCTCTTCAGATTTTAACCAAATTCACTGCTGTCTGTCTCTTCTTTGCTTCGCCCCAAGCTCACAGTTTGTGTAAGGAGCCAGGCACCGTGTTCTGTTCAAAAACACATGTTGGTTATCTAACTCCGGATGGCTAGTTCCTTTATTTTGGACAAATATGGTTCTCTTAGAATGGCCCAAGGAATTAAAGAAAGTTGGACAATTTGCTTTTAATAATACCTTCTCATATTGGCTTACCACATCCGGCTTCCTCACTTGTGTCCCCCTGAATTAAGTCTTTGGGAGTGGATTTTTTTTTTCGGAACCAAATAATACATTGAACCGAAAACAAACAACAGAATGTTGGGAAGCAAAATGGCCTGTTTATTGTTGGGATAATTTATATTAGGCAACATAAAATATTCAAATGCATAGTATAGTAACATATCCGGTTGTTTCTTTTGGTTTTGCTATTTCCGGAATACTGTCTTATTTTGAAAATAAGGTCCATTTAATGATAAATTAATACTTGTCACATTCAGTGTGACCACTTGTCTCACTTTTGTTGCAGTTAAGGCTGGTGAAGGTCTAGAGGCTTATATGATTTAGAGTGTTGGTGTTTCACAGCTGATATGTGGCTCTCCCGTTTGGCCAGATTAATAGCCCACCCGCCTTCCATTGCACTGTGGTGGCAGGACTGGCGGGTCATTATTCCTGAGAGTAGCTCACCCGCCATGGGCCCATCAACCCAGGCTCTTGGGGGTTATCTGAAATGGGTGGTTCTCTGCAGTCTAAGGTGGCCGAGCCCTTGTTGATCCTTCCGTTCGCTGCTCCCCACCCCTCATTTCCAGCTTCCTTCCAGGGGGGCTAAGTACCTAAAGTTACAATAGCAAAGACTAGAGGGTCTTTTTTCTTTCTTTCTTAAACTGACTGGTTGAAAAAGAATGGATGTGTCAGGTATTGCAATACATAGTGTATGGATATTTTCCTGGAAAATAAACATAAAAAAGAGGATGAGAATTGTTTACCTTTTAGCCTGAAAGCTTTAGTATTTTTCGTACATTGAATCCTTGATGTTAACTTTATTTTTAATTTGGTAGGTACTTACTGAGCTTTTGCTGTGTGCCTGTCACTGCCGAAGTCCTCTTTAGTTTCATGTTTTTTTTGCATTTTAATTTGAGACTAATGCCATTCGTTGTATCTAGAAATTAAGTGTCATAGTCATGGTTGGTTTTATTTTTTAAAAACTTAATTCAATTTCAACCTCATACCACTATCTGACATCCTTATAGTTAGGAAATTGTTTCTTTAGAGACGGTATTATCTGATGTTAAGAGTTATAACAAATAGTTCAGTTTTGTTTCTAAAATCTTGGTAAGTTGTTTAACTTCTGTTTTCCATCTCTGAAATGACATATGATACCTACCTCATTGTAATGTTGTGAGGGTTAATAATGGCTTGTCAAGTCTTTTGCCAGCTCTATTTTATTACAACATTTTTTGAAATAATTTTAATCTAAAAATAAATTTAAATAACATCCCTGCAAAAAAATTTCTTACTCTCTGTTAATATTTCTAGATTCTGATTCCTTGCCCAAAGGATCATCGAATTGCCTGTTCCCCAAATATTTCCCTCAGTGAAGACCTTAGTGAATATAGATGGGGAGTTTTTAATAATAATGCTTTAGTTTGGATTGGTGGGAGGTCTGAGCAATAGTTTTGCAGTGTAAGTGCTTTTAAACTTATGTAATTTATTTTTTAAAAGATAGAATTAACTTGTTTTTGCCCAGTGCCTGGCAGTGAAGAAGTTCCCATTTCTCCATTGCTTTGGTCTTTGCTGATCCTTGTATGATATTGGCATAGCACAGGCCAGCAAAGGAGGGAGGAATGTTTTTCCTTAAAAAAACATCTGGCTTCCTGCACTTCCTACAGCCAGTGGTACTTTGAAGGTAACTACATTTTTCAGGAAAACCTGACATGGTTTGCTTTTCAATTTAGCTGTTTCTTCAGAAGCTGTGTTGAGAGCATTTAGACAGCTCCCAGTTGAGAATGTCAGTTTCCAATAGGAAATTTCTGACTGTGGGATTGCTATTGTTATGTAACAGAGTGTCTTGGTAGACTTGATGGGACATGCAAAAACTTCATAATTAAAGTTTAATTTCAGTTTAGACTGCCAGCAAATTCAAAATGTCCATTTTTAAAGGAGCATCTCATGGATTTACCTGAATTTTGATTTCTTATAAGTAAAGACCTTTGTGGACAAAATTGTCACATGGGAAGTCAAACATTAAAATGACTCGAGTAAAGCTTTATAAAATGTACTCATATTATAGAGGTAATGGGGAAGATTCAGACTTTGTCCTTTTAGCCATAAATTATTAAGCCCCCATTCCTGTCTACTACTGTGAAGGATCTGAGATGAGATTTTTACCCTACTTTCAAGCTAACAAGTTAGCCTGCCATAGTTTTGGGGATCCCAGTAGAGATTCAAGATTCCTGGGTCACAGACAAAGGACAGTTTATTACTCACAGTAGTGGGAGCCAGTGTCATCATTTTCTCATGTGGTTCCCCATGCCTACAGGGCAACGTGACAAGGGTCAGGTGACGTCTGCACATGCAGTGGGTTGCATTACAGGAGAGGAACCCGAACCTAGGAAATCCCATCTTTTATAGTAGGCTTCAGGCAAACCTGCCCAAACTTCGCTTTGAATGGAGACATGTTTAATACATCTGATGGCAGCAAACTACTCTCTGCTGTTAGAGGGGGTCACTGTCTGGTCACTCTACAAAATCCACGAAAAGATAGTCCAGAGCACATGACTTTTAATGCCTGTGTTTTCCAGATGTGCAGAAACACTAGAGACCCATGGGGAACTCTCCCAGTAGTCTTAGTGCCTAGTTTTGTGTTTTGATTGCCATTTGGAAAAACCTGTCACCAGCACATTACCGCAGCTAGCTGATACTGTTCAGATTTTATGTATCACTTGTTAACGCGTTGGATTCATGTATCTTAGAAGAAGTAGTAAAGGATTGAATGGCCTCAGTAGCCTCTGCTTTGTCCATGTGTCATGATGACTCTCCTGCTCGGGTGACAGGGTCATTAATGCAACCCTTAATGTCTTGTTTCTGGTGACTTTAACGTAACCAAGGCATTTTTGTATTAAATGCAAATCATAAAATTTTAGGCTTGGAAGGACCTTTAAAGAACATCTAAGACAGGTTTGCACATTTTACACGTGGAAATACTGACACCTAGGTTAGTCTAAATGAGCACTATTGCAGAACAACATTGTAGAAGTCAAGCCTTCCAGCTCCTCGCCTGGTGTTCTTCCCAGAACAACGGAGAAAAACTGTTCGCGCGCACATAGCCTCTCTCTGTGTCTCTTACTTAGTTGTGATAGCTGGTACTTTAAAATGTAAGGCCAGGTCAGAGAAATCAAATGACTTATAAAGCATTCTCCTTCTTGATGAACTGAACGTGCTTCATGGGCTTTGTAAAGAGCAATTTTTTCAAGACAAAGAAGCAAGGGTTGTGCTAATGGGAGAAATGAGAGTTAACAGAAGGTTAAAGAGATTTAAAATGACTCACGTGTCCAATATAACTACACACAGAGTCAGAGGTACCTGAGACGGGGATGCACGAAGGAAGGAGAGTGCTGCTTTAAGGAAGATGGGAGGACGGGTGGGAAAGGTAGCTGCTACAAAGGTAGGTAAATACTCCCTCTCACAAAGGCAGGTGAGCGTTCTGAGCATTTAACATTTGTTTATTCATTTAATTTGCCTGAATTTCCTCATTTACAAAATGGGAACGTCCTCCCAGTATTGCTGTGAGGAATAAAAGGGTTATTACATGGAAAGCACTTAGAATGCAGTCTTTTCAATAGCAGTTCACCTATGAGTGATCAGAGGAAAAAGCCTTCCTTATGAGAGGACGGGCAGCACCATGTCTTGCTTGTGGTGGCTCAGTAGATATTTGAACGAATGATGAAATTCTGACACTCTAATTCGATTAAAAGAATAATAGTTAAAATCTGCTGGCTTTAGGTGAAGAGGAAACATGCTGTATTTTTGTTGCTGTCTTTGATTTGTTTTCTCGTCCAGCTGGTATCTGCCATACGCGACATCCTGGGCCCTGTACCATATGTTATTTGTGTTACCTGATGATGTGGGTATTATTATTTCCATTTTACAGCGGAGAAACTAAATTTCAGGGGAATGATTTATTTAAGGCCACCTTGCTGGACAGTGACAGTGCTGAGGTCTAAGCGTTAGTCTGACCTCCATCCACACTACTGCGCTACCTCCCATCATCAAGTACTTCTTATAAAGAAGTTTTAAACTAAAAGCATGCAAGTAGTTTGTGTACAAGGCATTTTAATATCACATCCTGCCCTGGGCGAGCTGTTTTTAGCCTTTCTGAGCCTGTGGTCCCCTTGTTGACGTGTTTTTAGAACACCATTCACTGTCTTTTAGTACATGCTGACTGAGAAGATTGCAGGTGAACCGTGGGGCCTCACACCTGTGATACTGGAGCAGCTTTGCTCAGTTGGGGTTCCGGAAGGGAGTCAAGCCCTGTGGAGAATGAGATGGATAACAGTTTCCTCAGTTCTCCCGAGGATGGCACATAGACCACACCTTCCCAAACGCGCGTTGCGGAGGAGTTGGTTGACTATTAAATTTACACCTTCTTAGGACCTCTGGTTGAAAAAGATCTGAAAGGCCTTCTGGGTTTGGGGCCCACAAGATAAGAAAAACTACTGTAGGAACCCAAACTATTATTGATATTTTTCCATTAAAAATGTACCTGTTTTTCTTACCTTCATTAGTCAGACATGAAGATCTAACTGAGGTGCAGGAACATTTATATACTGTTTACTTATAGGACTTTCATGAGCCGATTAGTTCTGGAAATTCAGGTGTTCACAGCTCTGTCATTATTTGCTACCTGATGTGAACATAATCATGGATCTTAGCACATAAGGTAATCAGAGGCCTTCACATTGTTACAGATTTCCTGGTTAGGGTCACTTGGACTTATATAATATCACTGGGATTCTAAATACACCCTCTGAGAAACCAGAGTAACTGGCTCTAATAACGTTTTCTTCACAGAGTATTTTATAACATGATTGTGATTTTTTTTAAAAGCAGGGGTAGATATTCAGGAGTCATTTAATCATTCATCAGATATTTTCTGCATCTGCTTTGCTTTGTGTTAGGCATTGCCGGTCATTGGAGATTCTTGTCACATGTTTGTGCTCTGCCTTCAGAGAGCTTCCAATTTCGTAGAGACAGTGGATTGCTTGTCACAGAGCAGCGTGCGTGCTGTGCTGACGACAGGGTGACAAGGGACAAAGCAGACAGTGTTTTATAAGACATCCTATGCCATTTTCACCGTGCTGACATTTGCACTAGTGTTGTAGAAGTAAAGTTGGGGTAAAATCGCTGGTGTATTGGCATGAATGACGACAGTGGCACCAATCTGTGCTGGTCGCCACTGTGTCTTCCACAGTCACACACTTGCAGTGAAAAAAACAGTCACTTTCACTTGATGTCCTTAATGAAACAGTAAAAATGATTAGTTGTAATAAGTCTTGACCCTTGAATCTGTGTCTTTATAATATTCTATGTGATGAAACGAAGTTCACATGAAAAGACTTCCACTGTGTACTGAGCTACAGCAGTTACGTGTGTGATTGAGTTGTGAACTGAACTAGCCACTTTCTTGATAGGATCCCATTTTTCCGTTAAAGAACGAGTGACAATCTGTGGTTGCTTAGACTTGGCAGACATTTTCTTGAAAATTAATAAAGTGAGCCTGTCACTTCAAAGAAGACAACCGCCAGTGTCAGTTGCCAGTGATAAAATTGGAACTTACAAGCAAAAATTAGAATTTTAAAAAACTTGTTTTGGCACCACGAGTTTGACAGCTTCCCAATAATTAAAGACTCTTGTGAAGAGATTGATGATGATACTAATAAATGTGAGATTTGGGGGGGGGGTACTGTATGAAGCAATGTGTCAGCATTTGGAAGATCTGTGTAACTCAGTGAGCCAGTATTTTTTAAATGACCAATGCATGAAGTTACAAAATTATGCATCAGCGAAAAGATTCATTAAAAGTACAGAATAGACTAACGGATCTTAATGCAACAGACTCAAAAAGTTTTTTGTCATAGTGTCTGATTCCATCCTTTTAACTATCTTTAAGAAACCACCCCTTGTTTCATTGTAGTATCAGAGGAGAGTGTCTGCAAGTTCCTGTGAAGGGCATTAAAATACTGCTCCCTTTTCCCAAGTAGTATCTTCTTGAGGCTGCATTTTCTTCACATGCTTCAACTAAAACAATATATAGCATGAGATTGACTTAAGAAGTGAGAATGAGCATCTGCTTCCTGTTAAGCTAGGTGGTAAAAAGATCTGCAGAAATTAAAAAATAATGCATTAATAATTCTTTCGGTTTGGAAAGGAGTTGTTTCTTATTAAGTATTTTATTTATGTTAACATGTACTTTATTATTTTTTAATGAATTAATAAATATTTTAGATTTTGTCTCAGTTTTATTTCTACTGTAGTTAATGTTTGTAAGTATAATCCACATATAAAATTGTTCTTGAGGGTCCTCAATAATTTTTTAAGTTTAAGAGTCACTGTGGTAATGCCATTTCAGAGGAAGGGGTGGAGATGGTGAATGTGAACGTGTCTGTATCACAAAGGTCACTGTATATACTTTTAAATATCTCCTATTTCTGAATTAATTATACCCCTACTTCCTTCCATCAATATAATCAATAGTTAGCTATGTTTGTATTATTCATGCTTCCATTTAATAAATATTTATTGAGAACATAGTTCTCAGAGGTTGGAAGAGAAAGGGGATATGCAGAATATATAAATCTTGTTTATTCCCTGTAAGAGCTCATGGTTTCTGTCTGTAAAAGTCGTAAGATGGGGATGTTACTCTGCTAAATTGTCTTAGAAGTCTACTGCTCATCTGGCCTGGGTGTGGATAGGAAGTAAATTTGTTCTGGTTGTTTATTGCTGTGTGATAAACCACCCCAAAACTTAGTGGTTTAAAACAACAGTTTATAACTATCTCTCTCAGAGCTGTGGATTGATTGCTTAGCTGAGCGGTACTCACTCAGGGTTTCTCACATGCTTGCAGTCAAATGGCAGCTGGGCTGGGTGTCCAGTGTGACCCAGTCTCACAGCTGGCCGTTGATATCAGCTGGCAGGCCTGTTGAGACAGTGACCACAGCACCTCATTTTTTTCCACGTGACTTGTCCACAAAGCTTGGGTCTTCTCACAAGTTCCCCAGAGGGATGCTCCCAAGGATGAACCTCTTAAGAGTGACAGAAACTAAGGTTTTTTTTGTGAGGTAGCTCAGATATCCCAGAACGTTGCTTTCACCACATTTTATCAGTCAAGAGCAGGTCACAGGACCAGTGCAGGTTCAAGAGGAGGGGACGATACAGGGACATAAACGTTGGGAGGTTTGGTTCATTTGTGGCCATCTTTGGACACTAGCTGCCACAAGACTGTCGTAGATTATTACCCAGGGTAACTGGGAAAATGAACAGCTGCTTTCGTTGTCAAATTCTAGGCTTAAGGTAAATATCTAGATTTCTATTCAAAAGAGAAAATTAAGCTGAATCCATTCAGATGTTATCTTTGCATTTTTCTTTCCACTGTTTAATTTAAATTTGATGTAAAAATTCTCTCCCCTGAGTTTTGCCTATATTCGGTTTCTTTTATTCAGAAGCAAATGCCCACTTTACAGTAATGGTGGCTTTACTATACCAAGTAGGCAGAGTTCCTGTCCTATTATAAATGCTCTTGGGGCTGCACTTGCTGGTCACTGAGTGGTTGATAATGGCCTGCTCTTGTCTTGGGGTTGAGAGACTATAGGGCTGTGCTACCCTGTGGCAGCGTGCTTGGCCGGGTGTTGACTTTGACAGTGGCAGTGCGGAAGTCCTGTATGAGGGAGGTTGAGGGCAGCATTAAATTTGAAAGGTGGAGCTTGGAGATTTGCTTGGAAGTAGCATTTGTAGAGCAGACACACTGTCTCCAATTGATTGTATGTTTGCTGTGGGTTAGAGATCTGGCTGGAGGGTATTTGATGGGGGAGATGCTTTAGCTAAAGCTCCCCTTGGTGGTGCTGTTGCGCTGTAAACCTCCAAAGAAAACATCTTTTGGTGCCAGTTTTTTTTTTAGCAAACATTTTATTGGACACCTAAGGTGTACCAGGCCCTGTGCTAGGCTTAGGGAATCTGAGACATGGTTATTGTCCTCATAGTCTGATCCTCGCTATTCTCTTTCTTGACATTTTTCTAAAAAGTGAGAAAACAATACCTAATTGAACGCAAGCCAGGCCCAAAGCTGCCTATAGACAACAGTTTGCCTAAAGATGAGGTATTCACAAAGTTAAAAAAATTCTAAAGTTACATAAGAGGGTATCAAATCGTCCTTAAATATATTTTAAAATGCTCAAGTTCACTCTAATAAGAAAAATGCAATTTAAAACTTCACTGAGATGCCATTTTCCACCCATCCATCAGATTAGAAAAATCTGTTTGCATGATTATGGGGAAGCAGATATTCTTAGATTTTGGGGGTGGGAGTGTAAATTGGTACCCTCTCTGTGAAGAACAGTGTGGCAATATTTATCCAAATTCCAAATGCATTACCCTGTGACCCAACAGTCATACTTGCATTTATGAAGAATGACAATGTACATGTTTATTTTGACAGTATTTTTTTTAATAATAGAGGAAGTTTAGAAACAACTCAAATATCCATCAATAAAGACTTATTTCAATAAAGATGGTACACTGATACCATGGACAGTGTATAGTTATAAAAAATAAAAAAACAGAAGGGTACTGATAGAAGGCTTTCCAAAATATATTATGTGAAAAGCAAGGCATGGGACAATAACGTATACAGTAGTCCCTCCTTCCCTGCAGTTTCCCTTTCTCGGTTTCAGTTACCTGTGGTCGACTATGGGCCAAAAACACTAAATGGAAAATCCCAGAAATAAACAATTCATAAGTTTTAAATTGCATGCCATTCTTGCAGTGTCCTGCCCAGGACGTGACTCACCCTTTGTCCAGTGTATCACTTACTAGCCGTCTTGGTTATTAGATTGACTCCAGCAATGTCTCTGTGCTTTTGTTCAACCTTTATTTTACTTAACGACCCCAAAGTGCAAGCGTTGTGATGCTGGCAATTCGGACATTCTCTGACCTGATTTATAAATTAAATTTTATCACAGGTATGTATGTGTAAGAAAAAACAGAGTGTATGTAAGGTCAGTACCATCAGTGGTTTCAGGCACCCGCTGGGGGTCTTGGACCATATCCCCTGCAGGTAAGGGGGGACCACTGGAGCATTTGATTAGTCTAAGTAAGGGGGAAAATGATATATATTTGCATCTGTCCTTATTTTCATGTAGAAACTCTGGAAAGATACACAGGAAACTGATAAAAATGGTTATGAGGTGAGAAGAAAGCAAGGCTTTTCATGGTTCCTGCTTCTCTTCTCCTACCAGGAGGACAGGATTCTTTGTATCATTGGTGAATGTACACCTAGGACCTGTAACAAATCCTGGCATACAAATAATAATTTGTAGAATAAATGATTGTATGAAAATAACTCAGTATAAAACAAGCCACACAAACTCATTGCAGAAAATACAGGCAAGCTTAAAGACAACCATAGTTCCTACTTCCAAGTAATCTTTAGACTAATGCCTTGGTACATAACACTCCAGATAATTTCCTGTTCGTATCTATGTATGTATTTTCATAAAAACAGGCTCCATCACATACAGAGTTTTGCAAGCATTTCTCATACGTGTGTGTGTGTGTGTGTGTGTGTGTGTGTGTCCCCTGTGCTGAAAGGATACAGTTCTGTAACATGATGGCTTCAAAATATCGTTGAATTTATCCAGTTAAATTGATAATGCAGTGTATTTGGACATTTAATTTGTTTGCACATATGCAGGTACATACATGTACAGCTCTGGAAATAAAACCCTTGTGCACAAATGGGGACAGTGTATGACAGTGGTTAGCTGTGCACATGGGAGTGAGACCCACCTCTGCCTCTCGCTAGCTGTATGGTCTTGGGCAGGTTACCTCACCTTTCCATGTGTACATTTTCTCATCTATAAAATGTGGACAATAATAATAATTCCTGTTTTGTAGCATTATTGTATGGATTAAATCAGTAAAAATATGAAAACCTTCTAGAACAATATTCAGCACATACATTTATTTATTTATTTATTTATTTGGGGGGTAACTAGGCTCTTTAATTTAAATAACTTTTTTTAATGGAGGCACTGGGGATTGTTTAGCACATTTAAATGTTCACCAACCTCTTCTCTCCAAAGAGAAGCATGGGTGTAAAATGGGGGACCTGTTTTTGAGTGACCATTACTGTTCATTATTAATGACCCTCAGAACTCTTTAAAAACATCTATTTTTAGCTCATCTTTTTGATACTGTCCCCTACAGTGACCCCTGCGGTCACAAGCAGGAGACCCTTAAGGATAATTTGCTTGATAAATTTAGCACAAGGAGATCTGAAAGGGGCAGCTGCACATGAGTTCTTCTCTTCAAGGAGGTGAACCTCGTTCTCCCAAGTCTCAGGTGTGTCTTGGGTCTCATTTAGTAGCAGGGAAGGTTGTTCACAGTCTTTCTGGGGAGAGCACGTTCAAAATGAGTGATCACTGATTCCTTGTTCACCTTACTGAGTGATGTGAGCATTGAGAAGACTGGACCATTCCGACTGCCTGGTGTACACGCTGTGTTCACCTGGCACCTCGGAGGAGGGAGGTCCTCGTGCCCAGCTCCGATGTAGTTGCCTTTTGGGGCAGTAAGTTCACATTTTCCCATTTCCTTAGATTATTATTTTTAAGAGACTTTATTTTCATTTCTTACTTACGGTTAAATATCTCCTAGAATTCATCCCTTTTTATTGCCCTTCCTGAGTTTCACCATTTATAAAGCAGTTTCTTCTTTCCACATACTGGTTTTCTTGAAGTGGGGTATACTTGATCAAATGGAAACAGTTCTGAAATACAAAAAACTTGACTGAGAATGGCTGTTTATATATTTTTTCATTTATGTATTAAAGGAGATTTCATAGACCGCCCTTACAGAAAGGAAGAACTGGAAGTCCTTTCTGAGAGGTTTTTAAAAAAGGTCTTAATGTTTATGTTATCTACAAGTGACCCCTGAAGTGTGAATAAAGTGTTCCGCTACCAAAAAAAAATTTTTTTTTGCTAAATTATCAAGTCTTTTACATAGCTTCTGTTTCCCTTATATATCTAAGAAATCACATTTCACATTAAGATTCAATTAGCTTAAGCAGATTCTGTTTGTGGAACTTTGATTCCTGATGAAGAAAAAAGGCTAGTCTGAAGATTTTATAGTAGTAGATTTTTATATTACAATTATGAAATGGAGCATTTTATGGTAATTAAAAGATTTAGGCATTTATTTCAAGCTGTAAGTTTTTTTTTTTTCCTTTCACAACGATATAGTGCATACTTGAAATTTGCCTACCAAACCATTTCATTCTATTTTGCTGACATGTATTGTATCTCGTAAGTAGTTACTAACCTTGACTGGTCTAGACACTGGTAGCATTGTAATCTTACAGTGTTTTGTTTAGACTTTCTTAAAATTGGATCATATACTAAGCGTTACGAAGTTTGAGGTAATGATATATCTGTTGCAAATAAAGTAGCAATAAACCTTTTGAAGGCTGTCTGACTATTATCCTATGTAAAGTGTTCACAACTTGAAATAGTATTTCCCTTTAGCTTCTTATTCTTTATAGCTGTTGATAATGATACTGTGTTACGTTGAAAGGATTTCCTCGAGTTGTATCAGCCAAATTTAGGTTCAACTGAGTACGTGAAAAACTGGCAATCCTAATAATTCAAAGAAGAAATAATTTTATTTTTCTCCAGGTGAAAGTCCAAAGCAGACCTTCGAGGACTGATAAGGAGGCTCTGCTCCAGGAAGTCTGCATGAGTTTCCTTTATCTGCTGTAACAAATTACCACAAACTTAATGGCCTTAAACAACACAAATGTATTATCTCACAGGTCTGTAGGTCTGCAATCTGGCTTGGCTCAGCTGATTTCTCTGCCCCAGGTTTCACAAGGCCTAAATCAAGTTGTTAATCTGCTGGGCTCTTCTCAGGAGGCTCTGGGAAGAATGTGCATGTAGATTCCAGGTTGTTGGCAGAAGCCAGTTCCTTGCGATTGTAGAACTGAGGTTCCCCACTTCCTTGCTGATGCTCAGCCGGGAGCTGCTCTTCCCTCCTAGGAGCCCTTCTCTAGTCCTTGTGCATGGGCCCCTACATCTCAGAGCCTGGTGGCACGCCAGGTGGTTTACATGCTTGGAATTTCTTTTATTCTTTTACCGTTTCCCCTGACTCTAGCCAGAGAAAGTTCAGGACTTTTAAGGGCTCGTATAATTAGATTGTGCCCATCTGGATAGTCGAGGATAAGCTTCCTATTTTAAGACCTGTAGTCTTAATTACATCTTCAGATTCCCCTTTGTCTTGTAATGTTTCATAGGTCTCAGGGATTAGGGCATAGGCATCTTTGGGTAAATTCTTTTTGGTGTATCTCCACCATCCCTAGGGTCTGATCTTCCTTATTATGGTCCCAGTCAGCATCTGAGTTCAAGCCACGGAATAGAGGAGACAAAGAATAAAAGGTGAGGCCGGGCACCAGGTGACTCTTAAGGAAGGTCCCCAGAAGCTCCCTTGAGATATTTATATCTAATAAGCTAGAACTTAGTCACATGACCACATGTAGCAGCAGTGGAAGCTGAGAAATGTTGTTTTTATTCACTGCAGCTATGTGTTCTGCTTAAAAAAAAATCTGTTGATATGGGAGGGGAAAAATGAACCACTGTGGAACAACCAACAAGAAAACAAGAAACTAAAGGAGATTATAATAGCACAACTACCATACTGTAAGGCTGGGGCGACAATGGCTTCCTTAGGGGCAGGTTGAAGAGAAATCCTTAAATAAGCAGTGTAACTTGACACCAGAACACTGAGTTTCTATACCCTGAAGAGCATCTAGCCTTGATTTATTTTTCTGTTCTCATGTACCTGGCACGGTGCTTCCACAGAGTGGGTTTTAGTAAATACATTTCTTTGAATGAATAAAAAATGTTACCACTCATGTGGCATTTGAGTGAGATAAGCTGTTTTATAAGGCTCCAGTGGATTTTATTTTAATCCAACTGTTCTTTGAAAATACATTCTTGGATATTGTACAGAATCCCAACTAGAAATCCCCACAGTATATAACCAATCCATTCATCTTTGCATTCTGTGGATCCTTAATTCCTGCAACATTTAAGTATCTTATCTACTGAAAATAAATGTGAAAGTACAGTTTAAGGATAAGAAATTCAGCTTCAATCCAGTAGAATTTCTGTATGGCCAATTGTAATATAAGACAGAAAGTGATAAAGTGATAAGTTGTTCAAAGTGCTGTAGGAGCACAGAAAGAAGGAGGGAGTAATTCTAACCTAGGGTAAGATGGAAGACTCCAGAAAGTACGTGGCAGTACAATTGAGCAGTTGAAGTGTGAATAATACTTCAGCAGGTAAAAATAGGGGAACAGGAAAATCACATGTGTGACTAAAAAACATAAATGGGCTGACAAGAATAATTTTGGAAAGTATTTAGAACTTCCTGTTATTATAGAAAAATTATTTGTTTTTTATTTTGTATCAATGAATGATTATTTCTGAACTCTACTGGTCTGCAGCCTCCATTCCTTTTCCTGTTAGCAGAAGTAAAACCATGTTGATGTGGCCCTCTTCAAAATCAGTGAGTATTGCAGTCTGCATTTATACTTTGACTAAGGTTTTTCTGGTAATTTTTTAGTGCTAGTTGCAATATCAGGCATTTTAATGGTTGTTTAATGTCATTATATTTGGATCTAGGCTTCTACTAACTCAAAGGAACAGACACAAATAGATTCACCCCACCCTGCTCTGTTTTGCAAAGTGGGCTTGCTGACGCTAATAACTAAAAGGGGTGTGGTGGCTTTCATATATTTCAGTGTCTTTCACATAGAGCAGTGTAACAGTGACCTACGTTGTAGCTTAACCTGGGAAAGGACCATGATAACTTAAGCTATTCAACCACGGCTGCTTACCTGTGGAGGCAGCACGGAAGAGATTGATGGAAAGTAAAGTGGAGTAAGTCCTCTCCCAAATCCGAGACGCTACGATTCTGATTTTGTGATTTGTGTGCTGCTCTCCTGTCAGTCACATGTTTTCCTTGGCAGTGGCCATGTGAGCTGCCAGGCCTCTCAGCCCACCTTCCTCCTCCCAGAGCAGCACTGCTCCACTAGTATCTATGTCACTAGTCACGCTGTCACAGCAGATTTCATTTGCAGAAAGGGTCTCATTGCTTTAAATACATGCGCACATACATATCTCCATGAATAAATAACTAAGGTGAAAATTAGAGAACACTTCTTTAAATGATGCAATAATGAGGTAGATCTTAAGGTTCCTCAAACTGTTCAAAAGGCAGTGTATTATTCTAAGGTATGATACCTGTCTCAAAGATACATCATTAGAATAATAGCATGTTTAGTATCATTGGTGAAATGAAATTTTTAATAAATGATGGGTCCATTTGGTTATTTAAACTCTGTATTTTCTTATATATTTGTAATGTAGAAACGTTCTCTTTTGTCCTTTATTTATTTCTACACTTAGGTTATTGAGGTTTTCTGCCTGGCTGTATCTATCATTTACTCTCTTGTTCTCTGCCTTCTATAGAATTTTATCTGTTAGAAGAGAGACTGTAGATTCTTACTGAGAAAATCTGTTTTATTAATTATAAGGCATATATCCCAGGCTACCAAACCAAGTATACTGAGTGTTTGGAATTAAATATTTAGTGTTTCATTGACTGTTTCCTCTGACTTCCATTAAGACCTCTAGAAATAATTCTTCCTAATAAGCGTTTTGCTTATTTTGGGCCAGTACGCAGATTGATGTGGAGTGAGCCATTGCTGTAGTCCTCGGTGTGTAGTAAGCTCTTCTCAATAACATATCTAACTTCAGTATAGTTCATTTTGGGTGAGATGTTAAGTTTCTGTCACAGCAGAGACACTTGGTTTTTGTTCACAGTAGATAGCAATACTTGGGAATAGTTAAGAAATTTTTGATGATGGCATGGATTAAGAAACTTTAAAAGTGCGCAGAGATTAAAAAGAGCTTGATAGTAAAGGTTTTCACTAGGACACATGGTCTGTGCTTGAGCAGGATGTGTGGGACTGAGCTTGCAATCTCTAACCTAACTTTCTCCTTCCTTTGGATACATTTGGTATATTTTACTAGCAAAGGCTAATATTTCACTACAGGTGATTGCCATTTTAAAAGTTTTTAGGATGATTTTAAAAAATTGTTTTATTACAGACAGAAAATTTCACTGTTTTGTATGTAGCATTTTGAGTTGATAAACACGTGGAGTCATGTATCTACCTCTACGATCAAGATAGTTTTATTTCCCTAAAGATTCCCTGTTCAACTCTGTAGTCATAGCCTTCCAGTCACACAAGCCTTATTCTGTTCCTTGAGTTCTTTCTTTTTCAAATTGTCAGATAAATGAAATCATATGGTATGTAGTCTTGAGTCTGGAGATTCATCCACGCTGCTGTATCATTCCTTGTTATGACTGAGTAGTATTCCATTGTACAGGTACCACGGATCACCCATTTATCAGTTGAAGGACATTTGGATTTTTTTCAGTTTGGAGCATTTATGCATGAAGCTACCATAAATACTTGTGTAGAGAGTTTTGTGACATTGTAAGTTTTCATTTCTCTTGGGAAAATGCCTAAGAATGATGTTTTTGGGTTATATGGTAAGTATGTATTTAACTTTATAAGAAACTGTCAAAGTGACTGTACCATTTTGCGTTCCTGTTAGCAGTGTGTGAGGGTGCATTCTCACCAGTGGCTAATACTATCTTTTTGTAAAAACTATCCTAATAGATACCTCATTGTGCTTTTAAGTTGTATTTCCTTAGTGACTAATAACTTTGGGCAGCTTTTCATATCCTCTTTGTATTTATGTAACTTCTTTTTCTACATATAATTCATGTAATTTCTTTATATTCATATAACCTGTTTTATTTATAACTTTGCTGAAATGTCTACCTTTTGTTCTTTTCATATTGGGTTATTTGTTTTTGACTTTTGAGAATTCTTTACATATTTTGGATATAAAACACACATGCATGTGTTTTGCAAAGATACTTATACCAGACAGTGACTTAACAGCATTTTTCAAAAAACAAAATTTTCCCTTAACAGCATTTTTCAAAGAACAGAATTTTTTATTTTGATAAAGTCCAATTTATCACTTTTTTCTTTTATGAATCATGCTTTTGATATCTACTTAAGAACACTTTTCCTAACCCAAGGCTACAAAAATTTTCTGCAGTGTTTTTTTCTATAGAAGTTTCATAGTTTCATGTTTTACCTATACGCTTGTAATTGATTTTGAGTTCATTTTTGCATGGGATACAGAGTAGGAATCCATGTTCACTTTTTGTACATGTGTATGTAATTATGCCAGCAACGTTTGTCAAAAAGATATCCTTTCCCTGTTGACCTTGGTGATTGCAGCACACAGGTGGTGTATTAAAGAATTTATGGAGATAGGCATTTCACCAACAATGCCCTTCTTATTTACCACCTATAAGAATTAATGGATAAAAGAGAAATTTAATCAATTGAAAGAACAATGAAAAATTTGCAAACATTTGAAGTCTCTGCGCCCTTTTTTGAGAGACTGACCTAATCATCATATGTACAAGGACATCGAAACATTCCCTCCTCCAGCTGTGCCTCTGAGCTTCAGCCTTGTAGCTTGAAGAGCACGTGAGCATCCCTGTCCCTTCCCAGTTCCTTTCTCCTCCAGGTTCCGGCTCTGATGGTGGTCTGTCTTGAGATGATTACCATCTGAATCACAGAAGCCACAACTGCAAATTATTAAAGCCACATTTTTACTTTTATAAATCAATTTAATGTTGGAGTGATAGATTTATAAACATCAAAGCGTTTTCTAAGTGAAGAATTATGCTGAAAACAGCCAGAATCACTTGGGTTTAAAATAAGTCAGCACCTATCCACAGTTGATGTGTGAAGGAAAAATTGCTTTCCTTTCTGGAGAATCAGATTTTGGATATAGTTTATAAGTCTTGCCATTTTAGAAAAGATTAGGGCTCTTTTTTTTCTTTTTGTTGTTCTAAGTTACATCACGTGTTCTTGGAAAGTACTGAAGTAGTCTAAGAAGGCATCAAGAATATTTGAAATCCATGGTTTGGATGTGAAGGTGGAGTTTGGAGAACATTTCTGGAAAACCTGCTTCTGATTCCGCTTTGTTCTAATACAGTTCTTAGTGAGCAGCAGGAAAATGGGTGAGACAGTTCAGTGGCCTTTCAGTTTTCTTGTTTGGAGTCCTTCATTCTAAGTGATGATGAAATTGAAACCGGCAGAAAGGACCTGTTTCCTGCTGCTGTTCTCACCCCAGCTGTGCCAACCAGGTGTCTCCCCATCACCTGATCTCCTCGCCTCAGCCTGGAGGAGAGTTCCCTGAGCCCACAGGAAAGGGATCGTGATGCTCTGATGATGTCTATTCCCGTCATCCCCAGTTGTATGGACACATCTTGCCCACTGTATTAGTTTCTGACACCTGCTATAACAAATTACCAGAAACTGGGAGCTTAAAATAATAGAAGTTTGTCATCTCACAGTTCTGGAGGCTAGTAGTTGAGAACCAAGGCATCAGCAAGGTCGTGTTTCCTCTGCAACCTGTAAGGTAGGATACTTCCTTTCCTCTTCTAGCTGCTGGTGTTTGCTGGCATTCCTTGGCATTCTTTGGCTAATAGATGCATTGCTTCAATCTGCTTCTGTCGTCAAATGGCCACCTGGCCGTCTTCTCCCTGAGTGTTGCAATCTCTGTGTCTCTTCTCTTCTTACTAGGACACCAGTCAGATTAAATTAAGTACTCACCCGACTCCAGTATAACCTCGTCTTAACTAATTATGTCTGCAACAACTCCATTTGCAAATAGGTGACATCCTCAAGAATCAGGAGGTACCAGAGGTTAAGACTTCAGCATGTCTTTTGGGATAATACAATTCAATTCATAATACCTACCTAATAATTTTCTCCTGATACTTAATTCTTTATAGTCTACAATTTTCTCTTCTGTCCCTATTCTTATACCTCTTATTGTCATAGATTTGTTATTTTGTCAATTAGTAAATACATGGAATTGTGATACATCTTCGGGTTTTTTGCCATTTAATTTTTAGTATGTTTATATCTTGAATCTTCAACTATATTATAAACTGCCTAATGGGTAATCATTACTGATTTTCTTATAGATTACATACCAAATAGAAATGAGAAGAATAAAAGAATTAGTATCTGTTACTCAGATGCTAGATAAATAAGCACCTATGTCCCTTACATCATGATACAGATCTTCCTTATACTCTGTTTTCTCCTCCTCTGAATTCTCATAAAAACAGAACACTTTGGTCTTTCAACAGTAAGCTTTCCCCCTCTTTTTTTGATCTCTTTCATCTCATCTTGGCCATTTCCTATATCCAGCAGTTACAACTTTTGTCTTAAAAAGGATATGAAGGATGAGAGGGTATAGCTCAATGGTAGAGTATGTGCTTAGCTTACACGAGGTCCTGGATTCAATCTCCAGTACCTCCATTACATAAATGAATAAAGGAATAAATAAAATCCCACCCCCCATAAAAAAGAGATATGAAGCCTTCTTTCAAAGAGCACCTAGTTCTAGAAGTTGATAGATTGTTGCTAATTTTGATCCAAAATAATAATGTGAAGTAATTCATACAATTGAACAACACGATAGCTTGTTAAGGTCTTCAGAGCTATTTCAGAATGGCCAGCTCTAAGCTTAATCATGTGTCCCGCTTCTCTAGTCCATGGAAAGGTGATAAAACTTTTTTTTTAAATGGAAGTACTGGGGATTGAACCTAGGACCTTGGGCATGCTAAGCACACATTCTACCACTAAGCTATTGCCTTCCTGCAAAAAGAAAACATTTTTGTTTGGTTGGTGGGTGGAGGTGATTAAAACGATTGACTCTTTTGCACTTGTGCAAAGTGGACAAGTCATGCGATTCTTTTAAAATTAGCCAGAAAGAGAAAGAAAAATACCATATGATATCACTCATATGTGGAATCTATAAAAAAAGACAAATGAACTTATTTATAAAACAGAAACAGACTCACAGACATAGAAAACAAACTTATGATTATCAGGGGGAAATGGGGTGGAAGGGGATAAATTGGGAGTTTGAGATTTGCAGATACTGACTGGTATATATAAAATAGATAAATTTATGCTGTATAGCACAGGGAACTATATTTGATATTTTGTGTAGCTGATGGTGAAAAAGAATATGAAAATGAATATATGTATATTCATGAATGATTGAAGCATTGTCCTGTACACCAGAAATTGACACAACATTGTAAACTGACTATACTTCAATAAAAACAAGAAAAAAAATTGCCAGTTAGGGCCTTAAAAATTATTGTGTAAGTTCCTGTTGCCAGTAATTTATAGACCTTTGCTCACTCCTAAGGAAGGAAGTAATTTTATGTTTATGGTTTTGACTCTCAGTCCCAGCGCAGCCTACAGTGTTATTGTCAGTGTAGTATAAATGCATAGAAACTCTCATAAACAGGATAACTTGTGGATCATTGAATATGGGGCATTAATTTTTGTCAGTTTTCTTCTAGTGAATCAGTAAATATTGTGCTTTCATAATGCTAGGCATTGTGCTAGGGAAACAAAACTAAAAATTCAGAATCTGCCCTCAAAAAGGTCATAGTTGAGAGGGAAGATAGATATGAAGACAGTTATGGGTACATTTCGTTAAATTATGTATTGGCAGTAAGCACAAGGCATAATGGGAGCCCAGAATGGAAATCACCAAAATGTGCCTGAAGCATCGAGGAAAGCCTCACAGAACAGTCAGACTCACTTACAAAATGGAGGAAGAGGAGTTTGCCAGAAGGACAGGGAGGTGGAATGAGCATCTCCAGGTAGTTGACAGCAGGTGCCGAGACCCAGAAGCAGAAGAACGCATGCCTGTCTTTCCCCCTAGGGAGAAGTGTCCTGGTGTATCTGTCAGTTGCTATGGCAGTGAGGCTAATCCTTCAGTTAGACTGAGGAGAACACTGAGCTGGTGAGACCAAGATCAGGCTTTTCATCTCCACCCACCTACGCCAGTGAGCTCCTCCAATTTCATGATGACCACATTCCTGTAACAGACAGTACCCATAATCCTTGCCTGCCAGCTCACAGATGTGGTTTAGTGTGTGTCACCACGCCCATGTGGGTGAAAGGGTGAGGGATGTGGCTGTTTCATTGTATATCCATGACCACACTGAAAAATGACTCCAAGATGGTCTTCTGATGAAGAGTTATTGGCATAATTTCTGTATATGAAGACTTGCTCTTATTTTTAATAACCTCATTAGAGTTTCAGCTCTTATGATTGTATAGCATTTTATCCTGTGTGTATTTTTCCAGCTCTGCTATAGAAAGGATGTGACATAAATATTTAATCAGTCTCAACAGAACTGGCCTTCTTTCATGGCTCCAGATTATCTAACTTCACTGATCTAATACTTGTGGCATGTATTTAGGATTCAGACTCAGCACTCAGATTTTTCAGAAGAATTTTTACAATAGCTATAAATCTTTGTGTGCCTTTTTATCAAGAGAGAGTTTGTAAAATGTAATAACCTTAGAAGTGAGCAAGCTTTTTGATGGTCATAAAGTGTGCTGAATATGCTATTTTATACCTATTTAATTGTGAACCCAGTCTTTCCGTTACACTCTTAGTGTTTATACCTCAAATTACTTAGTGTAGACAGATGTGTGAGGACTGAGGGACCCTTTTGAATCTAGTATATAGTCATTATTAATGTCCTCTGAATATTAGATTTTTTAAAACAAGTCTTTTAATTTCTCAAGATTATGTGTAAAGATAAATTTTAAAATTTTCAGGCTGACTTCTATGTCTTTGATTGCTATTTCTGTAATGAGCATGTACTTTACGTCTTTTTTTCCTTCAATCAACTCCACCCCCTCTGGAACCAATTTGGCATCTGTGGGTGTCATCGTTTTAATGTGTGCTCTGTCATTCTACCACTTCCTTGACACAAGAAGGAACATAATGACATATGAAAATGTTTCTTTCGAAATACAAACTGTAAACAAAGCCAATCAAGAAATTGTTTTCAAGTAAATTTCCTTTCCTTGTGAAATTTCCATCCTGACTCTTAAATTCATGGAAAGAAAGTGTTAGAAAGGAACCTGAAATGAATGTCTGCATTTGTGGATTTTTAAACCTTGCTTATTAGACCACAAGTAGGGCAGACAGCAACATGCTATTAACACGTTGAAATACAACTTCAGGCCATATAGCATAACTGTGCATTGCTGGGAACCAAGCCAGCTCCGCATTGCTGCGTGGCCATGTTGGGCATTTGCAGAGCAAATGCCTGTAATGGAGAGCCATATAACTATTCTTTTTAAATAGTTGCCTTGTCCACAGTCAAAAGGCTTTTTTAATACATATGCCGTATAAAAAGGAATGCTAGTAATAAACTGATTTGTTTATCCACACCTGTAAATATAGATTGTAACACTAGTTTAAAACAAGGGAGGATGTTATACTTAATGAGTTCCATGCAAGTTTCCATCTGCTTAGCTAATATTTTTAGGTATTTGGTACATATGACCGTTATTGTTGACAGAACTTTAAAAATTTTATTTTCAAGTGCCTTATTCTCTTTGCTTTGATAGTATGTGAATAATCAATGCCTTTGACCACTTCGTTTTCAGTAGAAAGGAGAATGAAATTCTATAAACTATCATCAAGTCTCCAAAGACACAGTTGAAGTTCTCAAAAACATTCTTGGAAATAAAGTTTTTCCCTAAAAGATAGTATGATTAATCCTATAGATATTACCAAATTTATATCTGATTATAACAAAAGTATTTTAAAATCAGGAGCAAGTATGTTTACAAAAACATCATGAAATTGCTGCCTAAAGTATTTACCCTTTTTTTGCTGCATCCTCCCTTTTTAAATTGAAGTGTAGTTAATATACAATATTATATGTTACAGGTGTGCAAGATAGTGATTCACAACTTTTAAAGATTATACTCCATTTATAGTTATTATAAAATCTTGGCTGTATTCCCTGTGTTGTACAACATATCCTTGCAGTTTGTTTTATAATAGTTCTTACCTCCTAATCTTCTACCCCTGTGTTGCCCATTCCTACTTCCCTCTCCCCGCTGGTAACTACTAGTTTGTTTTCTGTATCTGTGAGTCTCTTTCTTTTTTTTGTTGTTGTTGTTATAGTCACTAGTTTGTTGTATTTTTTTTAGATTCCACATATAAGTGATATCATACAGTATTTGTCTTTCTCTGTCTGACTTACTTCACTTAGCATAATACCCTCCCAGTCCATCCATGTTGCTGCAAATAGCAAAATTCCATTCTCTTTATGGCTGAGTAGTATTCCATTGAAAATGTATACCACATCTTCTTTATCCATTGATCTGTTGATGGACACTTAGGTTGCTTCCATATCTTGGCAGTTATAAACAATGCTGCTGTGAACACTGGGGTGCGTGTATCTTTTCAAATTAGTGTTTTTGTTTTTTTCAGATATATACCCAGGAGTAGAGTTGCTGTATCATATGGTAGTTCTATTTTTAGTTTTTTGAGAAACCTCCATAATGTTTTCCACAGTGACTGTACCAATTTACATTCTCACCAACAGTGTACTAAGGTTCCCTTTTCTCCACATCCTTGACAACTTTAGTTATTTGTGTTCTTTTTGATGAGAGCCATTCTGACAGGTGTGATGTGATGTCTCATTGTTGTTTTTTCTTTGCATTTCCCTGATGTTCAGTAATGTTGAGCATCTTTTCATGTGCCTCTTGGCCATCTGCATGTCCTCTAATTTTTTAAATCTGTCTCCTAAAGAAAGGGCAATAAAAGCAAAAATAAATAGGACCTAATTAAACTTAAAAGCTTTTGCATAGCAAATAAACCCATGGACAAAATGAAAAGACAACCTACTGAATGGGAGACACAACCTGCATATGATATGACCAATAAGGGATTAATGTCCAAAATATATAAACAGCTCATTCAACTCAACATCAAAGCAACAAACAACCCAGTTAAAAACTGAACAGAAGACCTGAAATATATGCCTATTTTTAAAGGTTTTTGAAAGGCTCACATTTTAGGTCTTTGTTGATGCATTTATATCCCCAAATAAGTAGCTCATTTAGGATGAAGGTACTTATTGGAAGATTTTTAAATCAAAGACTTTGATTAAATATCAATGATTTATAGATTTTATACAAATTCTAATTGATTAAAATGTTTCATTACACTGCAAATCTAGGGGATTTTCTTACTTTGAGTTTCTTCAGCAACTGAAATAAAACAAATTACAGAAAAGAAGTTAATATTGTAGTCTCTTATTATTGTTGAAGAGGTCCTTTTTAATATTATTATTATAATCTCTCTTACTTTCTAGACCTGGCAGTGGGATATTAGGTCATTTCATTCCTTCTGAGCTGGTACTAGATTGTTCCTTTCGATGTATTTTCCAGTAGTTGGGCCAGTCCATTAATCCTTCATACTAGAGATTCTCAGGATCTTCATTGCTGGCAGTAGATTTAGCTCCAGGAAAAATGTCTTCTGCTGCCAAGGAGTTAAACGATTCAAGGGTTGTGCCTCCACCACTGCTGTGTGGTTTCCTGATGTTTGTCCCAGATTTTCCTTTGCTCATTTTCTTGGATATCCTTTGATATCCACATTGTATTAGAAGTCTGATACTGTGTGAAATTGTGTGTGTGAGAACTATTTTGTAAATTTTTTGGTTTCCAAAAACCTCCCCTGGCAACTTAATGGTATTTAATGCATGTAATCAGTGGTATTAAACATAAGTCTTATATCCAGGATTGTATTTTATTTTTTATTTTATTTTTTCAGGATTGTATTTTAATGTATAGTGTTTTTTTAATGTTACTAACAAAAGGGGCTACTGTTCACCAGTGTCTTTCATATTGCTAAATCTAGTGAACATTTTCTGTCTTATTTGTCTTCTTGGTCACTTGACACTTTTAACTACTGTTTCCTTAAAACAGGCTCTTCGTTGGTTTCCTCATCTTCCTTCTGGGTGGGTAGGTGGGTTGGTTGGTTGGTTGGGTTTGCCACTCTTCAAAATTCTGTGATGGTTTGTCTTCCTTTAATCTAGACTTAACATGATGACACTATTTTGACACTATTAAATGTTGGCATTTCTCAAGGTCACTCCTGGATCCCCTTCTCTCTACTCCTTCCATAGGTGATCTCAGCCACCCCCACCTATATTCAGATGACTCCAAACACACATCTCTAGGCTAGACCTATCCTCGGACCTCTGAAACTTTTTTGTCCAATCTGATAATTGATACCATCTTTCGAGTTTCTCACAGTCATCTCAGGCTTAGCATGTCCAAAATGGAAGTCTTACCCTTTCCTAGCCCTCTGCGATCTTCTTTCCTGTTCCCTGCCTCAGTGAATGACACCACCTTTTATGCAAGCCTGAAACCTGGGAGTAATCTTTGACGCTCCCTTTCTCTCACCTGCCACATCTAATTCATTACCAAGTCTTGTCAATAATGTTTTCTCACGTCCGCCTACTTCTCTCCTTTATCCCATTGCCTTAGTTCCCTAGTCTCCTGCCATAACTTCCTAACAGGTCTCTTACCAACTCTTACCTCAACAGTCTGCAGCCAGACTGATCCTTTCAAAATGAAAATCTTGCCCTATAACTGTTCTGCTTAATACACTTCTGATGCTTGCCATTGTTCTTAGGATAAAGACTAAACTCCTGTGTGATCTGGCCCCATCTATCTCTCTTCTCCTCCAAGGTCAGCTCCTGCTACACTGTCTTTTACTTCTACACAAGAGCTGTGTTCCCTTGATTCTCAGTTTCATCATTGTTCTTGTATGTGATGGTTTCATTTATAAATGATCTCTGTCTGAATTAGCTGTTTCATTACAGGCTGCCAAAAGGAAGAATTTTAGTTATAATCTTACATGCGTATTTTTAGGTAGAATTCTTTTTCCAATTAGATTTAGTTGGAAAGACAGGATTAGTGCTTAATTAATTCTTCCCCTTTAATATGTAATTTTCAGAAAAAGAGGTTGGTGTCTGTGTTGCCTCCAGTAGTAACTAAGGCATTTGGGGGGTTTGTTTGTTTTATTTTATTATGAACGCCTTGATGTATACATATTTTTTATGTGTTTCAGTTATTTGCATGGCAATCCACCTGATTTCTGATTGTGCCATCTTTGGCCAATGGCAGACCTTTTATGATATTGTCTCTGTCCTTTTGATGGGACCCCATTCTGCTTTCATTGTTTCCTTGCTTCCTTGCTCTTAGGTCAGTAAGATGTCTTAGGCCATCTTGCCCATTTCCTGTCTCAGACATAGAAACAGTCATTCTTTCCAAGGACTCTGGTTTCCTTTCATGGGAATGATATTTAGAAACCACAGTGTGCTTAGTAGGTGATGGGGGTGCTGATTGCTCAGGAGTTTGGCATTTCTTTTACTTCTTTGTGGTGGACACCACTAGAAAAATACCAGTTCTTGAAAAGGGAAAAGACAGTTTGTACTGTCAGTTCTGATTCAAATTTAAGATTATTTAACATAAATTCTGTTTTGACTCTTTGAACAGCATTAATATGTTTCTTCTCTTTACTCCACTATGTATGTCTGTGTCTCTCATGTCCGTCTCTCTGACTCTGTCTCTCTCCTTTATAAAACATAATTTGTTTTAAAATAATAATAATAAGTCAGTGAATGAAGTTTAGGATTTTTTTTTGGTGTGCTTAAATTATATCTCAGTAGATATGATCAATTCTACATTTTAAAGTTATACAGAACAATCCTTTGTATAGTTTTATCATCACTTCATATACAGTTAAATTCATTTTTTCACTTTAAAATTTGAGGAAATTTTTTGTTGTTTTAGTTTCAGTTTTTGAAATAATTTTGAGCACTATGGATAGAATATATCTTTTTCATCACTCCCCAAAACTTAACACATCTAAATATTGTGTTCACTTTATGTTGCCATATTTTAAGAATAACCGGTGGTGTACCAAGCAGGGACATCATCAGTGGTTTAGGGAAGGTATTGTCTGTGCCTGTAAAGAATTTTATTTTATATACTTATTTTTGTTGGGGGCAATTAGGTTGATTTAGTTATTTATTTTTATGGACGTACTGGGGATTGAACCCAGGACCTCGTGCCTACGAAGCATGCACTCTACCACTGAGCTGTACCCCCCCCACAAGAATTATAAAGTATAATAAAACCGACTAAAAGTTGGTCTGCTTTTTTATTATCAATTCTAAATACTATCAGAGAGAAAATACTCCTCTGCCCTTCTTACAATTGCTGAGAAGCTTACAATCAATGTGAATGTCAAAGAAGAGTAATGAGATTGATGAAGAATTTAGAAACTACCGTCCATGAAAGGTGAAGGAACAGATGTTTAATATCAGCCCGGGAAGAAAAGTTAAGGGGTTCACAGTTACTTTGTATATTTAAAGGCTATCATGTAGAGAAAAGAGTTAGACTTTGTGTATCTAATTCCAGGTGTCATAACTGGGAAGAAATTTAACTTATTATATAAGGAGCAATTTTCTAATTGTTTGACTTATCTGTGGAATGGAGCTGTCTGTCAAATTAGAGAATTTCCTTTTGCTTAAAAGTGTTTAGTAAGAGCAATGTGAACAACTTGTAGGGGTACTTAGACAATCTCCTGTGGGTAGAAGATTGGACAAGATGCCCTTCTGGGCCTTTGTGACATCACAGGGCCCCATCATCAGGCATCCTCATTTTCCAGTCCCATCCACTGAAAAAACTCATTGTCTTATTTATGTCTAAGCTGTTAAAGTTTATAAATAATCTCTTTCAATTGAAGTATCAAATGGTTTTATTCAGTTATGGAGTAAAGTATAGAAGTTAGTTCATTAGTATTATGGAATACTTGAGAAACTGAGATGGTAGTTCCTCTTGGCATTCATTTATCAGCTCAAATGTCATTCCATTGATGAAGCCTTTCCTAACAACCCAAATTAGTGCCTTCATCCCCTTCTTCCACCGCCTTTTTTCGTATTTTCTTTATTTCATTAACTGAAATTTTCTTGTTTATTTTTTAACTAAGTTATTCACAGGCTTCCTCTATTCAAATGTGTATTGCATGAGATCAGAGCCCGTGTGCATGAAGTGTCCATATTCCTGTGTCCTTGCCATCCCCATCAGCTTAAAAAAAAAAGTCCCGTTTGATAGCCAGGACTTGGTATTTCATTCCTGAAGTTTTGTTTGTTTAATCACTGCTAAGAGTAAATTATTTTCATGTTTATTGCTTGTATATTTTGTGAATTACCTGCATATTCACTTTGTTCATTTTTTTTCACTTTGTTCATTTATCAGTTATATTTTTTACCTTTCACTTATTGATTTTAAAGAGCTCTTTATAGACAGCAGGAGAAATTGACTGTCTATCTTCTTTTAAAAATATGTTACCTTTTAATTTTACTGATTTTTTTTTTTTTTTTTTGGCATTTTAAATGTTTATGAAGTCACATTGACTAATCAATCCTTTTTCTTGCGGCCACATCCCCCACTTCCCTCTTTTATTCTTCTGGTTCATTGGTGGATCTTTTTTAATATTTGACTTTAATTCATTTGAAATTAGTTTGATTTGCTCTGTAAGATATATGTCTGTTTAGGTATGGTGTTTTTGTTTTTTTTTTCTTCCAGATATGTTACTGGTTTTTCCAGACACATACCAAAATAAACGAATGAATGAATGAATAAATGATTGAATGAATAAAGAATCCCTCTCTCTTCCAAGGTTTAAATGCAACCTTTATCACATACTGGATTCTGATTTTTGGTTTTCCTGTTTATTATATTGATTCATATGCCTGTTTTTCTTTTAGTACTTTTCTCCCACTTTTATTCTCATAGACATATATTTAAATAGCACAAGGTTAAATTCCTAATTACTATTCTTTTTCAAAGTCTTCTTGGCCCTTTTACCAATTTCCTCTTCTGCACAGGAGCTCAGTAGTTGCACTTCATGAATCTGGGGCACAGGGACCATATGAATGGGATTTAGGCGTCCTGTGAAGATCTTAAAATTTTATGTAAAATTTTGTGTGTATATGACTTGCTCCATTTTTCTGTAAGGGGATCCATGTCTTTTATTGGCTTTTAAAATGGACATTTAAAAGAAATGTAGGAATCACTGTAAGAGAATTATATTGTCAAAATCAAATATTCCTGTTGAGATTTTGAATCTGTGGAGAATAATGGCATTCTTTATAATACTTTGTTTTCCCATCCAGAAGCATACTGGTGTCTCTTCATTTACTGAAGACTTCTTTTATGTGCAGTGGTAAAGTTTTATAATTTTCTTCATAGAGATCCTAAACTTTTATTATCGATTTAGTTGTCTAGGTATTTCGTATCTACTAGTGAATCTGCTGACAAGCTTTTTTGAAAGAGGGGGGAAAGAAAGAAAGAAAAATGGGAGATTGGAAAGGGATACACAGAATATTCGAGGTAGTCCGTGAAGTTTAACCTGCCCCTGGTAATCTCATTTTTTATGTCATAATTTTACTGTCAAAGTATTGTAAAATACATTATTAGAAAGCCTGACCCTGGGGTCTTTTTTAAGCATCACTCTTTTGCTTGTGGTTTTGGGGATCTTTTACAGACTTAAATGTTGTTCTAGGACAGAACATTTTCATACTTTACTTTGATGAGGCATAACTGTATCAAGTAACATTTCAGAACTATACATTGCATAATCTTGGACATTTTCATATAAGAATTCACTGAAGAGATTTTATTTTTATGAAAGTGCAACTCTTAAATAACAGTGACTGTTTTTTATGGGATGGCTCCAGACCACATTTGCTTATTCCCACGCTCTAGTTTTTCTGATGTCCTCAGCTGCAAGTATAGAGGTCAGACTGACATTTTAGGACTCTAGATTTGAATCCCATTATATTAAAATGGGCATTATTCACTGCGTCAAAAAGCTAGTTTTGTTTTCTCTACTTTCTAGATTAAAAATAAATTATAGTTTTTTGTATTTTAATGTTGCATTCATTTTTTAAATATCTTCTGTCTTGAAATTGGAGACCTGCAAAAATAGTATAAAGATTTCTTAGTTACCTTTAACTCACATTCCCAAAATGTTAAAATTTCACCACATTTGTTATATTGTTTTGTCTCTTTTTTTGTGAAATGTTTGAGAATAAGTTTATAGTCATGATGTACCTTTACCACCAAGAACTTCAGTATCTAATTCTTAAAAATAAAAAGATATTTCTCAAAATCAGAAAATTAATATTGAGAAAATACTCTTATTCAGTCTATAGGCACTCAAGTTATGTCATTTGCCCCACTCACTTCCTTCTAGGGAAAAATACTGCCTTTTCACTCCCCTGGTTGGGATCCAGTCCCAGAATTCCATACTACATTTAACTCTCCTCTTTTGTCTCCTTTAATTGAGAATAGTCCTTTGATTTTTCCTCCTCATCTTTCAAATTTTGAAAAATACAGAGGTTTTTTTTTTTTTTTTTTTTTTTTTTGCTTTTGCTTTTGTTTTTGTTTTTAAGAGTGTCCCTCAATTTGGATTTGCTGATGATTCCTTGGGATTAGATTTAAGCTCTTCTGTGCTCATAACAGGAGACACATGATGTTTGCTTTACTGATGGTAATATTAACTGTGATGACTTGTGTAAGGTGGTGGTGATTCACATTTTTAAAGAGCACGATTTTTGTGTTTTCTTAAGTTCTTGCTTTTCTTTAGTGGATTAAGTCCTGGAGACCTTTCTAGGACTCAATTAAAGTATCTATTTAGTTGTAAGCCTGTTTAAAAAAAAATGTTAATGCTACCTTATCTTGGACATTATCGGCTTCATGAGACTTTTATGTGGGAGAAGTGGGCAGGAATAGGCCTTGGAGAGTTTCCAGAGCAGATGGGTCCTGAGCTTGGATATTCATTTACAGAGTAGAAAGCCTCTGGGCCTGAGCTTGACAGAATTGTTGATGAATTCCACTGGGTGGAATTCTTCCATTACTAATTGTCAGGATAGTTAACATGTCACTTATTTTCTTTAGTTTTCAGTATTACCATTTGTTAATTGGGGGTTATGATACCTGTCTTTAATTACCACAGTGGAAATATGGGGATAAAAAATAAATAGATCATAAATGTGGAAGTTTTTTTCACATTCCTCCTTCACATATTTATGGCTGAAAAACGTGGAAAAGCTGTTGATTAGAGTTTCTCTGTGCACTGATGACCAACACAGAGATCTCTAAGTGCATTTTTTCTAGGAGGTCTGTCCTTGACCTGTTCCTATTCAGTGCTTCTGTTAATAACTTTCTTAGAAGAAATCATAAGAGAGATTCTCAGTTTTGTAAATGACAAAGTCAGAGTTCATATTCAAACTATTTTGACATATTAGAATAAAGCCAAGTATTACAAGATGACATTTCCTAATTTAAGTTCCAAAGATCAGTTGTAAAATATAGGACTGGAAAGACTGTCCTGTAAGACATTACATTTGGTCACCAGCTTAATATGAGCAACAGCTAAAAAATCTATGCTCATCAAAAAAGATTGTACTGTTCTATTCATGGAAGGTGATAGTCATTTTATTACAGTGTTTTAAGAATATTTAAAAATCAGAGTGTATCTAGGGAAAGGTAACCAAGATATTGATCTTTTTCTCACAGCAAGATTTCAATCAGATGCCATCTATTTTTCAATAATGATTAGAAGGTATTCTTTTGTGTAAAATGCTGAAGTAAATGCAACATCATGTTTCTTTGTCCAGTTTCGTATTTGTACCTGTTGAAACATTTTATGAATTCTATGTAGAATGTGCTTTTAAAATAATTTTGTAATTGAAGTCTTGCTCAGCAACCAGTAAATATTATTAATCCAGTGGATGCTCATAAAGATTAGTTGATCATGACAACTTAATGTGATTAAAAGCCAATTTGATGTGCCTTGATTTACATTTAAGGAATACAGATGGACTGAGCTGAATTCAAAATAACAATTTCAGAGTCTGGGGCTTAGTGAATTTCTGAATTCATTGTTTACACTTATTACAATTGCTATGAATATATTAAAATAGACTTCATAATAGAATTGTAAGTTGTTAAAAGAATTAATAAAAGCTAGTTGTATAGTTTTTTTGTTCATTTCATGTTTTTTTTGCAGGCTTAAAGTATGGAACCAAAGAATTTTTCATGTAATAAGAATACATCTCTCATGTGTCTGCTAGCCACCTGAGCTATTTCTGTTCAGTTTTTATAAATAATAATAAAGAATATTTCAAGATAATTAAATTAAGGAAAGAACTTATTTCTATTGAACAGTAGCTCTGTTTATTAAAATATTTTAACTATTTTAATCATATAGTTTGAAAAGTTTTAAATGTATTATTTGTTTAGCGTATTTGGAAATTATCTTAAAAGATATGTTATTACCAAGGCCCTCTTGAAACATTCTCTTTTTATTACCTCTGACAACACTCTTTTAGATTTTCTTCCTACCACTCTAGCTACCTTTCTCTCTCTCTCTCTAATTTGGAAATACTGTAGTCTCTTGGTCCTGCTCCTGTCTCTTCACTCTCACTGTGGGGAATCTCATACACTCTCAGAGCTTTGACTTCCTCCTGTGTATCTATCTGTCTCTCTGGGTCAGTTAGTCCGCACCTCTCCTAGCTTGAAACGTACATGTATACCGACGTTTACTGACATCTCGCAACTGTACACGTTCAAGACCAAACTCGTGATCTTTTCCATCAAACCTATTCCTCCTCCAGTTTCTCCTCTCTCAGAAAACGTACTTTCATTCAGTTCTTACTCTGGTATGTTCCTCCGCTCACGCAGTGCTCTCCACTGGCAACCCCTGCCCCCCCAATTCTGATCAGCAAGCACGTTTTACTGGTTCTGAGTCTGCTGTGCCCCTGCTCTCGGGCACCAGCAGTGCATGCCTAGACTGCAGTAGCTCCTGCATGGGCTTTGCTTTTCCACTCTTGCCCCTGTCTAGTTTTATCTCTCAACCTCTGCCCTTCTCTGATTTCATCTTTGCGTTGCAGAAGCATATCTTTAAAAATGTAAATCAGATCTAATAGCTCCCCTGCTCAATCCCTTCATTGATTTTCCATGTTAGCATAAACCTTTTAACATAGCCCACAAGCCCCTGCATGAGCCTGCCTTACGTTTTACCATTTATTCAGTCTTACCCCAGCCCTCCTTCTGAACTTCTTTCAGATCCTTGAACTTGCCTAGATCTCCCTGCTTTGGGATATTTCATCTGATTGAAAGTATCGCTTCTGTGCCCCTTTAAATTTTTAAAAATTAATTAGTTGTTAATTTATTTCTGTGATACATGGAAGTGGCAGAAAGTTCAAACAGTACAAAGGATTTGAGCTCCACCACACTTTAAAAATCATCTGCTGTCTCTTTAGGAACTTGATATACTTTTGGTGTGGTTTTTCAGACATGGTTCTCAAAGACAGAGTCTAGACATGTCAGTTGATGTGTTTGCTATTTGGTAATTGACTTGGTCAGATTGATTTGGTGTTTTCCTCTTTCAAACTTATTTTTAAGTGCTCTGAAGTGTAACAATAATAATGATGAATCTGACAATAATAATAATAAATTCTTAGTATTTTACTTTTTTGTAATATTTCAAAGTTTTGGAGTAGTTTAAACTTTTTACTTTCATGTTGCACTTTGTGGAATTGAGGCTTAGAGAGATCAAGTACCTACCATTATAAAGCTGCTGGTGGCTGGGCTGGATCAAGATTTCAGAGTTTTCTGACTCTAAATTCAGTATTCCCCCTACCATGGCATCTTCCATACTGCTATCGTAGTGTTGCCTGTATTCCAGGAGTGTATTTGTAAAACTGTAAGGAGAAAATATCTCATGTTACTTCGCTCTACCAAGGCAAATTTCATATGGTTAACTAATGGCCTCGTATTTTCAGACTTTTTTCCCTGTGAATATGTCTTTTTCCCCCCTTTGAAATAGATATTTTCTTTAAGAGCAGTTTAGGTTCCCAGCAAAATTCAGCAGATAGTACAGAGAATTCCTATATACTGCCTGCCTCCCCCTAAACTCAGCCTCCCCCTAAACTCAGCCTCCCCATCAGTATTCTGCCTCAGAAGTGATACATTTGTTATATTCAACAAATCCATTTTGAACACATCATTATCGCCCAAAGTCAGTAGTTTACATTGGGTTTCACTCTTGCTATTGTGCATTCTGTGGGTTTGGACAAATGCATAATGTCATGTATCCAATAATGTCATGTATCCACCATTATGGTAGTTTCATTGCTTTAAAAATCCTCTATGCTCTGCCTACTCACCCCTTGCTTCCCATTAACCCCTGGCAGCCACTGATCCTTTTACTTTCTCCATGGTTTTGCTTTTTATAAAATGTCATAGAGCTGGAATCATGCATTATGTAGCCTTTTACGATTGGCTTCTTTCAGTCAGTAATCTGCATTTAATGTTCCTCCCAGTCTTTTCATGACTTGATAGCTCATTTCTTTTTAGTGTGAATAACATTCCACTCTCTGGATGTACCACAGTTAATTTTTGGTTTTACCTACTAAAGGACATCTTAATGGTTTCCAAGTTTTGGCAATTATGAAAAAAGCTGATATGAGTATCCATATACAGATTTTTATGTGGAAATAAATTTTAAACTCATTTGGGTAAATACTAAGGGGCATGATTGCTAGATTGTATGTTAAGAGTATGTTTAGTTGTGTAAGAAAATGAAAGTTGTCTCCAAAGTACCATTTTGCATTGCCATCAGCAATAAGTGAGAATTTCTGTTACGCCACATCCTTCCTAGCATTTGGTGTCAGATTTCTGGATTTTGGTCATTCTAATAGGTGTGTGGTATCTAATTATTGTTTTAATTTGTATTTACCTGATACCATGTGATGTGGAGCATCTTTTCATACGCTTATTTACCATCTGCATATCTTCTTTGGTGAGGTGTCTGCTTAGGTCTTTTGTCCATTTAAAAAAAATCAGCTTCACTTTTGGTTTTTGGTTTTTTATCTTTTTTGTATTCTCTTTAATAGTTGCTTTTTCTTGGGTACCATCTAGTGAAAATACACAGAAAGCTTTGAGGTCATTGAGAATGATTTATTTTTCAAAGGAAAACTCCTCTCTTTCTGTTTTTCTCCTTTTACCTTTGTCTTTCAGTTATACCTGCCGCCACTTGCGGAGATATGTTTATGTGTTGGACAAACTGTATTTCCCCCACTCTCACTGTTCTACGCTTCAACATTGCTTCTCGACCCTCAGTGACAATGGAGAGGAACTCTTGTCTTTAACTTGCTCTCACATTCTCAGATCCTATGCTTCCAGGTTATTAACCTCTGCTGTCCATTTACTGCATGCTGCATGCTCTGTACAACTGATAATTGCATGTTTTAATGGGACACATGTCAATTAAATGGTTAAAGAGGAAATTTAATATATGAAGTGATACTAAATGATTCTTTAAAATAATGGCTGGGATTTGGTTTTTTGTTTGTTTTTAACAAATGTCTTCTTACATACTTTATCATGTTTCGTGGAAGAGAGAAAAACTTCTAGACACAGAGTTGTCATGTAAACTTGATAGAACTTTTCTATATTTTGCTCCATTTGGAAATCTTTTGGCTTAATTTATAATAGTTGGGAGGGCTCTGTATTGTTTATATATGAAATAGACTCTACAGTTGCTATTAATTACTTATGAATTTTGAGTTCTCTTTCTTGCTCTGCAAACAGCTGAGAGCTGGCTGTGAGACTTCGCCCAAGTTTTGATAGAGGCACATTCAGATAAGCAGATTTGATTTCCTAAAAACGTAGAAATTATTTGTTGGAATTTTTTTACTTCTTACTCTCTTACACATGAGGAGTTATAAAATCAGCAAGTTGCAATGTGTCATGGATGAATCTAGATTAAACATAATGATGGTGGGAGTAGTAAGGAAGAGACAAGCCATCAATCTCAAGTGTCAGAGAAAATCACCTCCTGTTGTTTAGTGTGTATGATGCACCAGAATAGAGGGGCAGTGTGACATTACTGCTTTGTACTTGCAGTTGACATTTTTAACACGTTTTCTGTAAGTCAGAGATGACTCACACCAGCACCATACTGTTAGTCAGGTATGATGTTTAAAGGCAGTGTCTTCACTGCCAGTTGATTTAGAGGAAGAAGGAAAAAAACTCCATGACTACTTTCTGGAAAAGAGCAGCCGTTTAAAATTGAAATAGATCTTTTCAGGTGAAGAAGCATAAAAAACTTCAGACTCTGCAGTTATATCTAAGCAAAAACACTTTGTTTACTAGGAATGAAAGACAGTGTGACATCTAAAGTGGCAGAGCCTTTTCCTGGTAGCAGAAAAATTTTAGACTCTCACAGTGATGTTGATCAGATTCTTATTCAGTCAGTTTCGACACTTTTACAAAGTGAAAAAAATCCGGGATAGAAAAGCAAGTGGGATAACAGAGTCAATTCTTATGTATATAATATAGAAGAATTTATCAAACTAAAGCCAGTGACTTTCAACTGACTTATATAAAGTAGGTGAATATCAGGTAAGTGAATTCTCCTTGGAACTGGAGAGAGAACATAGAGCTTTACTAATCACTGAACCTCTTACTTGGGCAGCATAATTGATCTTGTCCTTGTTTACCAAGTTCCTTAAAGTCAATTGATTATAAATGTTCATCGCACTTATAAATACCTTCATAGCAACGCCTAGATGAGCGTTTGATCAAACGGCTGGGCCCTGTGGCCTGGCCAAGTTGGCACATAAAGTTACCATCATGCTGTGCTGCTTCTGTTTTTTCTTTATGTGTCTTCACATGCATCATATCCATCCTACCAGAATGTAAGCCTCCTGGGGGGGAGACCCTGTATCTTATTCCTTATCACACACCTTAGAGCGCCTCGTACCTGGCGCATCGGTCATTAATGCTGGTTGCAACAGGCTTTACCGTTTGCCACTCGTGCCAGCGTGCCACTAGACTCCAGAGTCACACCCCTCACTTCGCAGGAACAGACAGGAGAGAGATACACTGTCAACCGGGAAGATAAAAGGAGATGGAAGGGAAAGGACCAGGCAGACAAAGTAGGGAGGAACGGAAGTGAAAAGCTGGGAGGGGGGATGAAGGTAGCCTGTGGCTAGAGCAGCGTGCGATTCCTGAGCCCCTTCACCTGATTCCGGCCGACTTAAATCCACACTCAGGTTCCCAGTCGCTGTAGCATTGCTTTCCTATTTTCCATTTCCTCTGTCAGCACCTTTCCTCAGAGGACTGCTTCAGCCCATCCCTGCTCCATCCCGGTCCTTTCTCATTCTCAGGAGGTTGTTCAGTCCTCTCAGCTGAGATTTAAGGCATTAACCCTCTGAAGGGAATGTTTTTCAATACAAAGCCCCCTCTTCAGGACAGAAAGCCTTTAGGATGCATTGGTAAGGAAATTTCAGGCCCTGGTAGGCCCAAGTTCACAGGTCGGGGAGCGTTCTGATGCCAAGAACAGGTAGGACGTTTTTGAAATGCTGCCCCCTTGCAGCCTGTCCCTTCTCAGACAGTCTCCCATCTTCTCTCATCTCATAACAGGGCTGTTGCACCAGAGGTGCGTGCTGCCTCTTGGCCTCCAAATTCTGCCAGGCCCTGTCCACGTTTTCTGAACAGCAAAAAAGAAATGCAGTGGTTAGGGACATGCGTTCTAGAGCCGTGGTTCCTCCTTCCCTACTGGCTTTACATCCTGGCTAGTCTGGCTGGCTGGTCTGGGACAGTGAACAGGAAACTCTTCCATTCAGGAAGATTTCAGAACGTGGGTGGGATTTGCATAAAAGGAGCTATCTGGTCACCTTTGGCGTGTTCATCTGCAAGTCACTAACATCCCGAGTACACAATGACACATGGTCAAGTATGATCTAGTTTCTGTAGTGGAAGGATCTCTCTTTCAACAGAACTACATGATATGGAAGGACAAACCAAGCCAAATGTCTGAAAGGAGCAGTCACAGACTTACTTCACAACCTCAGATAGCTTTTGGTTATGCAGAATATTTAAAATGTAATTCAATGCCTAAAGAGAAATGTACGCTTATTCCTTAAGAAAGAATTTTACCTTAATCTATCATGAATTATTGCGGTAGGTAGAAATTTCAGTCATTTTACTATAAACTACTTTCCAGTGTAAGAATTCTTTTTACAGCATCCCTGAGAGAGAGTTTCTGGGTGCTTCCACTGCAGAAGGTGGTGGAGTTCTTGCTGTTCCATTGCTAGAAAGATTTGTTAAGTCTGCCTGCCGATAACTTTCGTGTATTGGTCTGGCTCTGCTCGAGAGAAACACACAAATGTATAAACTTTGCTACTCATGAGAGCCCATCAGGTTTTTTTAAACATTTATCATGACACCCCTTGATCTTTTTTCTTTAGCTTAAATAGCCTGGTTATGTTAGCCATTCCTGAAACAGACGCTGTCTCGATTATTCAGCCTTCTTCTCGTCTTCCTGGATGGTTATATTTGTCATCACCCATCACAAACTTTGGTACCCAGAATTGGATACAATAATTCAGTTTTATAATTTTGGCTTTTATAAACCCAAACTATATAAATTATATACTGAATTATAGTTATAAATCACACTCTTGTTAATTTGTCCTAAGACAAACTACACTGACTTTTTAAAGCAAACACACCTTGGTTCATGTAAAATTCCTAGATCTTTTCACAGGAACACACATCTCCTTAGACTTGTTGCACATTCAATTTTTTGAGCCTAATTGCAGGGCTTTACATTTATTCTTACTTTAGTGTATTGATTTTATCCTGTCTTTCTCTGTGTCATACTTTATGAAGCTATAAGCCTTTCAGACCTGGTAGCTTCTCCTGTTTGTCCTCACAAGCATTGAGATCAACTCTCAAATTACTACCCAAAGGGTTGACATCTGTGGAAATCAAATTTAGAATTTTAAGTGAGCATTTGAGAATTTTAATTCATCACTTACATAACTATATGAGTCAGATGTTTTGACTGCCTGAATCTTTAGGTCTAATTTCAAGTTCTGCTTTCTTAGGTTTCCAGGTGGTGAATAAGTCTTATGACAAATCTGTGAAAAGAAAATACTTATTTTCCTTTACTTTTAAGTGATTGTATATTTAATTTACATAATTTGCTGATGTGAAAAATATAGCTACTAATACTATTTTTTTCCTAATACTGTTTTATTGGGCCTGAGACAAGAGAAACTAAGGAAAAGGTTATTGTTGGGATGATTCTGTTTTAGTGGCGTCACTTACTTTGAGTTTTAATTAAACTTAAGGTTTTGGTTTGTTGCTACCTTCTGCTGGAAAGCTGAGAAGAAACATCTGTGATGTTTAAAAATTATTTTCTAACACATACTAATTTAAAAACAATCTTTCTCTTATAATTTTAAGCATGTTAGCCCTGAAGTCCTTGGCTAGTTAACATGTCACCAGAGTCACTGGTTCCTGACATTTCAGGGGATTATAGAGCTCTTGTAGAATCTATAGAAAATTCAGAGTTACATGCAACTGATTTAGTTAGAAAATTACATAGAGTTGGTGTAAAAAAGGTCCTCTCTGCTTCCCAAAAGTCTGAGCTGGTCCAGCAGCTCTGCCCTGTATAATTTTAAAGACTCAGAATCCTCGTTTCTTGTGCTCCGCCACCTCCTGTGTCTTGCCCTCATCCCAAAAGTCTGGAATGGCTTACCACGCATTCTGCATTCTAACCAGCTGGAGGGTAGAAGGGACTGAGGTGGAAGTACATTCCCGTTTTGATGGCATCATACTTACCACTAAGTTTTAAAGGCCAAAACTCAGTTACAGACTATCCAACAACCTGCTCGAGAGGCCAGAAAGAGTCCTTGGCTGAATGGTCATGTGATCTGCTAAAAATTCTCTTGTCTGGTGAGATGGGAGACGTTGTAGGGACAGCTGACAGTCTCTGCCACTAGGAGTTCCTGTCCTGGGTAATGAGATTAACAGATGTTAAATCAGTGCCTGCTGTGGGATTAGTCCTATGTCAGGCAGCAAGAGGGTTTCATTGGTAAAAAACCATTGCCTTATACTGTTAAATATAAAATTATTAATTTGTGAAAAGAGATCTCTTCTGAGAAGGGGATCTGAAGTGACTTCAGACAAGTCAGATTTGAGCGAGAACTTAATGGTTAAGTGATGTTTGATTAGGAGAGCAGGTACTGAAACCTACAGCACAGGAGTTCACAGGTGGGAAAGCACACAATCTGTTCTGGGGACAGTAAATTTAGGGTAGTCTGGCGGAAGCAGATTCATATATGGGATAAATCAGTATTGCAAATAGTTACATTGCCTCAGGCTATGCTCCGGAGAGCCTGGAATGCCAGAGTGGGATATTTTGTATGTTTATTTTTTGCTTGTTTCCTTTTTGGAGTTTTTTGTTTGTGTGTGTGTGGATTTCTATAGGCATTGGGTTTTACTTAGTGTTTTTGAGCATGAGTGTTAAAAAGGTCAGAACATGCTCCATATGATGATTATAGTGTATTTATTTTATGTTTTTAAACTTTTTTATTGAGTTATAGTCATTTTACAATGTTGTGGATTATAGTGTATTTAAAAGGATTTCAGGGGCAAGATCTGCATGTAGGTAATAGATCAACACAGTGACTACCTGATTGTAGCAGTGGAGAAGCAGAAAGAAGCAAGCGATACAAGTGATTTTTGAAAAAGATTTGGAGAACTGTGTCAAGAGAACACCAACACTGAGATGGTTTATGAACTATTAGTAGTAAGTCTAACATTACTTTGATCCAGGTAGTTCTCATGCAGGTGTTTAGTAAGTACTGTCTGTGTGGCTCATGGTTTATGCTGTTATGTTAGAAACATTCTTATTACCAGTACTCAATATTGAAGGCTTATGGAATCTGTTTGGTAAAAGGTTGAGTTTTTTTCAAGAGTAAAGACTTTTTAAACTGTCTTAACCATTTAGAACATTGTTTTAATATACTAAAGATGTGATGTAATACTCGATCCTGGGTTATTTTCCTTCCAATGATAAGGCGCATAGGTAAGATAAAGAATGGTGAAATATAGTAGATTTCTATAAAGAAATATCTACCAAAAGTCATTAAAATGTTGATATCATGGAATTTTTCCTAAGGAAAGAATTATATTTAGCAACAAAATAAGGGAATGATTGAGTAAACTATATTCTGTCAACTCAATGGAGTATTTTGCAGCCATTAAAAATAAAAGGAAAAATATATAGAAATATGGAAAGCACTTGATATAATGTTAAGTGAAAAAAGAGTATAAAGTTATTTAGTGCTGTTAAAACAACAGCATAAAATTATATGCATATGGGCAAAAAATAGATAATGTATAAAATAGTTATATTACATTCATATACATGACATTCTTTTAAAAATAAGGGGTTTTTTGCATTTAAAAATTATGCAAATTTAAGTTATAAGTTTCCCCTCTTTTTCTATGCACTCCTTCCACTGCCCCAAGTAAAACCACCACAGGACTTTTCTCTGTCCACTCCACCATGTCATTTTATTAATTGTCAAAGACCTGCGGTGGCTTATGGGAATAGATACGAGTTTCCTGATCTGTGATCATAGAAAATTTCTCCCATGGCTTGTGTTAGAATTTTTAAAGATTCTTTTTTTTTTTTTCCTTTTTAACTGAATGGGTTTTATAATTCTAAGCACAACATTAAGTCATTTCTTTATCAAAACTGTAGCATTTTCAACTTAGGAGTCCTTTTTGCCCATGTGGTATGTCTTATATTGGGGTTTAAAAAAATTGCATCTGGTGCTATTTTATTGCTTTGAAAGGACTGCATCTTCAGTCTGAATTCAGAATAACATTCTAATGAGTTTCCTCAAAAGAGGTTTTTTTTTTTTCATTACTGAAACAGTCTTGTCATAGTATATGCATGCCACTCACTAAATCTGTAATGAATAAATATGTGAAGCCATAGTAATAATTTTTCATGCATATGATACTGTCTTAATAATTCTGTTGTGGCTATGTGCTTTATTGATTTTTGTGCCACTTCTCTGGCATGAAATGAAATGTATTATCCCACTTAAGCCATTATGGTTTCCTTTTGAATTACATATTCACTACTTGATCTTGTCATCAAGCTTATCCCATTTTCTGTAGTGCGGTGTTCTGTCTTAAGATATGCTACTTTAAACAAGTTATTACTGTATAGTGTGGGGAACTATATTCAACATCTTGTAGTAATCTATAATTAAAAAGAATATGAAAAGGAATATATGTATGTACATGTATGACTGAAACATTATGCTGTACGCCAGAAATTGACACAACATTGTAAACTGACTCTACTTCAATTTAAAAAAAAGTTTACTACTTTAGTACTCAGTGCTGTATAAATCAAAGTAGGATAGGTAAATTCAGATCAGAAGAGTTGGGAAGAATAAACAACTAAAAAATAAAAACCACTGTTGTAATTTAGTATGTTTTCTGGTTCAGGGGTTTGGAGTTCTCTTTTTTCTTTCAGAAATTACAGGAATGAATCGTTGTTGTGCATTCTGGACAAGAGAAGAGGGTAAAGCGTAAAGCTTGGCAAGCAAGCCCAGCCACCGTCTTCGCTTGGTCTCAGAGCTCAGGTGTAGACAGCTTTCCCCTACACCCTTCTCTTCGCTTCCCTGACCGCATACTCCTGGCTTTCTTCCCACTGTTTTGCCATTTCTTTTTAGGTTCTTTTAAGAAAACACTAGAATTCCTTAAGGCTTGATCCTAAGATCCTCCTCCTCTTTTCACTTAAAACTCTTATCTGAGGCATTTTCTATGAGAAATAGAAATAGGCATCTATGTCTCTGACTTTCCATGTCTTCCAAGCTCCATGCTTCTCAAGTTGATAACTCCAGCTGCAATTCTGAGCCCCAGTCCCATACTGTCAGCCGTCCTCATGTTAACATCACCACTCTCACCTCTCACGTGCTCCATCTCCCCGTGAACTCTTAACCTTTCTCTATTAACCTTTTCTTTCTTTCTTTCTTTCCCTTCTTTCTTTCTTCCTTCCTTCCTTCCTTCCTTTCTCTCTCTCTCTCTCTTTCTTTCTTTCTCTCTCTTTCTTTCTTTCTTTCTTTTTTCTTTCTTTTCTTTCTTTCTTTCTTTCTTTCTTTCTTTCTTTCTTTCTTTCTTTCTTTCTTTCTTTCTTTCTTTCTTTCTTTCTTTCTTTCTTTCTTTCTTTCTTTCTTTCTTTCTTTCTTTCTTTCTTCTTTCTTTCTTTCTTTCTTTCTTTCTTTCTTTCTTTCTTTCTTTCTTATTAGGTTAATTTCTTTCTTTATATTTGGAGGAGATACTGGGGATTGAACCCAGAACCCCATGCATGTTAAGCATGTGCTTTACCACTTGAGCTATACCCTCCCCCATTAACCTTTTCTTTTAGTCTCCTCCATCTCAGTAAATGGTGTCTCCATTCATCCAGTTACTTATGCGCATCACATGAGAATCTTCAACATTTTCTTTCCCTCACCCCCTACATCCATCCTCACTCGATTTGTTTTATTTCTGCATCCAAAATGTGAATGGAATCTGTCTTCTTTTCTCTGCCAGCCACTCTGGCTCAAACCATTTTATTTCACACCTGGACAGAGAAAACCTGTCTGGTTCCTCATCTAGCAAACATCTTCAAGTAATCTAAATCCAGTTATTGTTCTTGCTCAAAAACCTTCAGTTGGGTTCATTTTGCCCTTAGAATGGTACATTCTCTAACTACAACAGTTCTTTTCTAAGATTTGCTTACCCCACTTCCATCTTTGGGCTTTTTATGCACTCTTTCCTGTCTAGAATGTTCTTTTCCCTGTGTTATATTTCTTACACTTGTTACTTCCTCAGACAGACTTTCCCTTATCCTCAAATCCATTTTTATGTTTAACACTACGTTTTCTCTCACATACACTTTCTTTTTCTCTCTGTCTCTCTGAGTAGACTGTAAGCTCCATGAGGGCAGAAAATATATACTGTTTATCCACTAATCCCTAGCACCTAATATGATACTTAAATATGCAATAGGTGCTTCATATTTGCTGAGAATAGATGATTTTAGTTTATTACAATTAACTTTTTGCAGACTTACCCAGTCTAATAATGACCACTTCTTCAGAGGTTACTTGGCCAGAAGCAGTAAGATGACAATCCTATTATAATGCTGCTACATCCTTAAAATGGCATTCAAGGTAGCATCATTAGGTAATGAAGTATTCTTGTCATGTTTCTACAGATATGCAGTAAAACTGCCTGCCAAAGGGAGGCTCCTCAATTCATCTGGAAATTGTGAAATTGCATTGCTTTTTCCTCTCAGTTAAATATTTTATAAATTTTCCACCTTTTGGGTTTATTTGGTAAACCATGACCATCAAAGCAATATCAACATGGTTTGAAAGACGCTCATAAAATTGCAAAAATAATGTTTTCTGTGGTGGCTTTAGCTCTGCAGAAAAAGACTCAGAGGAAACAGTAAAATTATTTTACATTAAATTTTGCCTCTTGAAATTTAAGCATATTACTGCACATGAGAATAATACACGGCATTTCAAATAATTTGAAAATAGGGTAGTTCTTACAAGCTTTACCCCCCCACACCCAAAAAGTTTTCCTTTGGTATAAATGAATTATGGAAGCTAGTAGTTGTAACAGTAGTAACAGAATGAAGTTTCAGAAATATAGGTAAGAAATTTTTTAAAAATCACTGTATGTATTAAAAATTCTGTTTAAATTTGACACAACATTGTAAAATGATTATAAATCAATAAAAAATGTTAAAAAAAAAAAGTTGACTAGGTAATGGAGATGCAACTCACCCATAAACAAAAAAAAAATTCTGTTTAACTTCCTTTTTAATTCAAAATTATGTAGTAAAGAAGCAAACATGCATTATATTATGCCTAATTGGAAACGTTAAGAAAAATATTTTCAGTGTGTTACTTATAAGAACATTGGTAAGATTTTTTGAAGATCAACAGAAACATTAAAACTCTGCTCAAAATAAATGTTATACTAGCCTGCCATGGTGATCGGCACTTAACTGTCACCAAGGCAGACGTACTGTGCAATTTGTTACCCAAAGGGAGGATATTTAGATTAAATCAGTAAAATATAACGAAAGATACTTAGTAAAACATTGTTTTAATTGGCAAATTGGATTTAATGTAAATTAAAATTCTCTGCTCTTCCGAGGACACTAGGAGAAAATATCGAAGTTCATATATATAAAAACACTTCCAAAAGGAGACATAAAAAATGGTTAATAAAAAAAGAAAATTAGAAGAGTTCTAGATAAGTAAAATTTTAATTTGAGAAGGTGTCATGAAAATTTTGGCATATGGAAATAAAATAAGAAAGGAATGGTAGAATCTTAGGAAAAGAACAGTATGAAATTCTTACTTGATCCAAAAAAAATGGTAATCTTTTTTTCCACCAAATGCTCTTGTTAGTAAAGGAAGCACTGAAGTCTTAGTTGATGTACCTGGGGTGCATAGTTGTGACCAGAGTTCCTGAAGATGAACACTTAAACAACAAAAATACAATTTCTCATGCAGTTTAGACTATGTTTAGAGGATCTGGAATGGATACAAAGTTCCCCAAATTGGGTGCTCTTTCCCTGGGGCTGCCATTTGCAGGGAATTTCATGTACATATTCAGACATGCAGACTTGCATAACTGCTTATTACAGAAATATTCTTAGTTACTAAATGTCTAAGAGACTTAAACATACAGGGTTTCCCGTATATGGAAGAAAAGTGATTTCACCCATTCCCCATGCCTTGGCACGTCATGATGCCAGCCTTACATTTATTTGACTTTCAGAATTTAAATGGGTGATGATGTAAATCAGAAGTTAATGTTTCACCTACTGGCACTAAGTAACTAAATCATCATACTCAGGATGAGAAAGGTAAATCCTTTTCAGTTTGGCCACAGAGTGGGAACGACATTTATTGTAATCCTATCCCTCTAAGTAGATTGACAACAAAATGATTTATTTCTGTCTTACAAAAGATGAGGAATTAGAGGGGAACATAGAAAAGTTAAAAGGTTTGGCGGAGATCACAAAGCTAGAAATAGAATCCAAGTCTCTGGAGATCAAAGTTTCATCTTACTGAATGTCACAGCATTATAAAGTGGAATAAATATATCTCACTATACATGTGCTTAATGAATTCTCAATAGATAGCTTCTCCAATTTTTAAAAAATTTTATATCTTGAGATTTTTACATTTCAGTTCAATCCTGTTATAGTTCAATTTTCTGTCTTAAAGATTTGAGCTAGATGGGAGTTGAAGAGTTACTGCTTCTCATAGGCATTTTTTCCACGTGCATTCTTATATTGATCTTAAACTAGAATCAGATATGTTCCAAGAGGTGCTTGTTTTGCACGACAATTCTACAAACTAGCAGTCTGTAAGAGGCAGTTCATTAAAAATTAATTTTTAAATGAACTTTAGATGTACTGTATAGATTTGCTAAAGGCTGCATATTAGAGCATACATACAAAATATTTTCTTTGCCCAGTAGTGGTGATAATAGCTAATATTTATTGAGCTCTCTTACTCTGTAATGGACACTATTCTAATTACTGTTTTTAATTCTCAAAGCAACCCTGTGAGACAGTTAATATTATTATCTCAATTTTGTAGATGAGGAAACTGATGCAGAATGATTTCAAGATGGTAAAGCCAGTATTGAAACTGAAGTCTTCTAGCTGTAAAAGCTACACTCGTAGCCTTATACTGCCTCCTAAGAAGCTTTTTAATAATAGCATGATTTCATTACGCCCTTGAAATCATTTTAGCCCATCTTTGAGCCCAGCACAAATCTGATACTATTTGACAATTATACATTTTAAAATATTTGTGTTTAAATTCTTGAACTTCTCTGCCCATACAAAATTTCACTTGGCAATAGTTTATAAAACTGGCTAAAATTTAAAATTGAAGTGCAGACTGTAAAAACAGAAGAAACTCAAAACTGTATTTCTTGGTCCTCTAAATTCTATAGGTACCATTTAGTCTGGTTTGTACTCTCTAAACATGCAGTGTCTCCTGGTTTTCAAATCTGCTGATTAGTAGATTACAAGTTTCATAGTGTTGTATCCCAAATGTCTAAGTTTGGTTTTAATTTTTGCTATAGGCTTGATTTTTTTTTTCCTTCTCAAGGTAATAGTAGATACAAGCTATTCTGAAGAGGTTTTTAACCAGATTTCACAAAGTAAGCATTTATAGGCTGATTTTCAAGGTAACTCAAAGGATATGTTTTTCATTTTACTTACCACTGGGGGAAAAAATAAGAGCAATTAGCAACTGAATATAATTTCCAGTAGTGACTAAAAGTCTTAATAGCTTCCTTGTTACTCCTCTTGTTTAGTGACTAACAAGTGGGTCATCTTTCTGACTTTGAATAAACAAATAAGCAGAAGCTTTCCTGGGGATTTTGAAAAATAGTTACTATTCATATATGAATATTTTTAATACAGATAACATGTACATATACTTTAAAATGTTTGTTACTTTTAAGCTTATTCTTGGTGTATCTCATGTTGATACCAGTAATTCCTTTTCCCATGTGCATTTATTTTCAGGTAGCACGTACTAGAAGGCAGTAGGAAGCTCAAGTCCGTTTTATTCAAGACAGTAGAAGTTTTGCTCTCTGGTATCTGCTTCCTGGCGCAGAGTGGTTGTGGCAGCACTGAGAATCTGGGCAGAGTCTTGTTGTGTCTTGTGGGGGTGGGTCCACCTTTTAGGATTTATGTAACATCCTTCAGTCCTAAACTTCCAAAATCACGTTCAAAGATGGGTGCAACTACATATAATAATATTTTAGTATCTTTTCTGTAAAATGTTAGAAAATAAAGGTTAACAAATTAACCTATAACCAGTGAATACATAGCTGCAGATAAATTTATTTCTGCGTGTGCAGGGAAAAAAGTGCATTTGGGGAATACTTTTCATAGTTCAGCTGATGTACAGTAGCTTCTGGGTTCCTCTTACAGGTAGACAGCATCGTTGTAGATTAAAAACGGGTCAGTACAACATAACGGACCGTCGTCTGTTCTGTGGGCTTTTTAATTCTTGCTGTTTTCTTGTCCCGCATAACAGTATATTACTGTAGCAGGCAAGATACCGAGGCAATGTGTTGTGATAGTCTAGTTTAAAGGAAAGAAAAGAGCTTTGATTTTCGTTCTTTTTTAAATATTCCTTCTCAAGAATCACTGCCTTGGTTTCTGTTCTGACGCTGAGCAGCAAACGCAAGACTTGTTTCTAGGCTACCAAATTTTGCATGACTCCTGGTGTGACTATGGTAGGAGTTTGTGGTATTTCCTGTTACCATGGTTTAGAGAAATTTTATTTTACTCTTACTCTCTTGTTTTCTAGTTCCTGCCTCCCTCTTGTGAATATAATGATGATAATAGTAACTTGCTTATACATTGAGTCTGTATACATTAATAACTTGTTGTTCCACTGAGAGATGACCCACTGGAGCTAGAATCCTGGTATAGAGAGGCCCTGGTTGCAAACTTGTAAATGTAATTCACATATAAATGTTTCTTTTAAGGGAGACTGAAGTCAATTTGGCTGTAATTTGCAATGCCTGTTACAGCCAAAATGGTGGTTGTTTTGTTCTGCTATCATGGGACTATTACCCGAAACAGTAAATTGAAGTCTTAAAATTATTGCTTTGTTAACTAACTCAGCTCTGGTGTATTTGAATTCTTGGATTTGAATTTGTTGGCACATGGCTTAAATCACTGCTTTTTTATGTATTGGGGGATGGGTACATATTTATATGAGTCAGGGTTCTTTAGCTTTGAGAATTAAAAAGAATCAATAAATTGTCTTCTCAGAGGGTAATGTGGCATTATTTGTTTACAGCATGTGGAAATTTGACATGCCTCCCCATAACCAAAACCACAGAACTCACTTTCCCAACACATGTCGTATACTTTAGCATAACGAAGTTGTATATGCTATCATGTTATTCCCAATCTGGTTCCGGGGTAAGCCGCATTCTCTGATTTTGTGTATTTTCAGAAGCTGATTTTCCCTCTTACGTAATCAAGTGACATTTCTTCTGATGACTTGCATTTGTGTCATTGCAGTAGTTACTTCCTTGCCTATTAATATTTGTTATTCAGATTTTCTCTGAGGAGAGTTGAGTTTTCATTTTAAATTTTTGGGTGTTATCTCATGAAAAATATCTTTTTTCTGTTGTCTTGTTTCAGCTTTGAATTTTAATTCATTGTTGTTTTAAACAAACCACGATGTTCAAAAATTATAGAACTAATCATCTTCCTTCCTGAATGTAAAATAGCACTGGAAAACAATATGCAAATGAGATTTTATCATCCATTAGTTCTTTAGACTAGTTCACTAAATATCACTAGTCTTTGGCCTAAAAGAGATGATTTCCCATGGGACATTTTGTTTTTCTGACTTTTTTCTGTAGCATATAAATCTGTCTTTATTGTCGACATAGACAGAGCTCCCCTGTTCAGAACTGGGCAGGTTGTAGGTCGCAGAAGCAGGATAAGACCAGTGTTCCCATTCACTCATCTTCCCCATGAGACTCGCAGTGGGGTTTTTTTTATGTTGTGTATTACCAGTGAATGTGGTCTTTCTGACAATCAAATATCCACATATGACTTTCCCTGTATCTCCTGAAAGCAATGGTTGTTTTTTTATTTTATGATTTTTAGTAAGATCACTTGGATTATGTATTCTCTTTGGTTAATAAGCCCTACTTTTAAATTGTAAAGTTGGTCAGGATTCACTACCTCATAGTAGTGTAATAACAAAAACATTTCAAATTTGAATCTAATGGATTCAGGCCTTAAGTAGGACAGGTGGGTAGATGGGTGATCTCAGGCAGGCCTCACTGACTAAAGTGACTTTTAAAAAGTGATTTGAGGACAGGTATTTGGTGGATCAGTAGGTTGTTTCAAGTGTAGGGGGTGGCATGAAAGAAGATATAGGTGAGAGTGGGCGAGAAAGACAAAGGATTCATTTAGGAGAAAAGAATGGGGATTGGGACAGGGTGTGGGAGGAGATGAGATCAGACATATAAACTGGGAAAGAGTTGTGGAGACGAGAGAAAACTTGTACTTTAAGAAAGCCAACACTGATTAGAAGAAAAAGTATGGTAAACTTACACCCCCCAAAAAAAGAATAATGACAGTTTACTATGTTTCATTGTTTAATAAGACAGTGAATGGGCGGAGCGAAAAATGAAGTGATTATTAAGTGAGTGGCCCTATAATTTATCCTCCAAACCAGGACCCTTAATAGAGTGAAAGGAAACCCTATCTAATAATTTGACTGGGATGAAATGTGTAAACCGGGACGCTCCTGGACAAATCGGGACATCTGGTTATCACATTATTGTTGAATACTTACTTTGAGTTCATTAATAGATCGTAAAGATAGGAAACATTAAAATCCTGAGTTTTGAAAGTGATTTACCATAATATTCCTTAACAAAATAAACTGTAAATAGTTGTAGCAGATTCTGGCCTGGACTAGCAGGACCCATCACTCAGGTTGATTTACTGTGTTTTCATGGCAGTGTGGCGTGGTGCTTGGGTGTTGAGTCAGGCTACCTAGACTTGAGTGCTAGTTCTGCCACTTAATAGCTGGTAATCTTGAGCAAGTAAGATGGAAATAATAGGGAAGCCAGCCTCCCTAGGTTGAGGTCAGATTTAAATACAGTGAGGTATGCAAAACACTTAGCATAATGCTAATGTCACATGCTAAGCAACCAAATTCTGCTATTATTGTTTTTCCCATGATTTCTACAACAACTACTACTGTTTGTATATTGGTGATTAGCATGTTGTCAATGCAAGCTAATTTAAAGTAACAAATACTTTAAGCTTTCTGATGTTGCTGGTAGCTTTCTGCCTTTTATTTGTAATGATAATTCAGTAATTAAAGAAGCAAGTTTGGAAAACTATTTTTCATTCTAGCTTTAATATAATACAACTCACATCTCACCTTGTATCTATTCCAGTTCTTACTTTTCAGTAATAGATTTTCACGGTTGTATTATTGAATTATTGAATACAGTGGCTCTCATTTTGCATTCAGCTAAGTCTTAAAGATGTTTTCAGTAGCATTGTGTTCTTCAAATCCAATTTCTGTTCTGTGGCAGATTGCTGGCTGAAGAGTAATCATTTAATTTTCTGTTTTAATAAGAAAAATTAAACTTAGTTTTGCTGGGGGAGTGTGGTCTTGGCAGCTAAAAATAATGATGTGCTTTAGATCTTTTATACTTTAAATATTCATTTAAAGAGATTCTTGAGGTTTTTTTAGATTACTTTTTTTTTTAATGGGCTTGATTTTATTTTTATTTTTGGGGGGGTTTTTTGGGAGGGGTAGGGTAATTAGGTTATTTTTGGAGAAGTACTGGGGATTGAACCCAGGACCTCATGCATGCTAAGCACATGCTCTACCATTTGAGCTATCCCCTCCCCCCAAGAGATTCTTGAGATTGTTACCAGTAATACAACTTGAACATGCCCTTCTTTTGTCCACTGGCATTCAGTATTCCTTCTACCTAGAATATTCTTTCTCCAGATATCTATTCAACTCACACCCTCATTGTCTTCAGGTCTTTACTTAAATACTGCTTCCTCAGTGAAGGCTTCTCTGACTACCCCATCTAAAACCAGTCTCTTTCCACTTTTCATCCTTTCTTTAGCTTTATTTTCATAAATGACAGCTATTTTAGAAGCACTGTGATCATCCCCATACTTCTGAAATATATATATTGCTGGAGTAATTATAAACTCTAACCCTATAATGGAATAAAAATGTGTGTTTCTCTAATACCTAAGTAACCCAGTCCTTAGGGAATTGAGCTTTCTTTTAGAATTGATTGTTTGTTGTTGTTTTTTTGGGGGGAGATAATTAGGTTTATTTCTTTATTTTTATAGGAGGTGCTGGGGATTGAACCCAGGACCTCACTCATGCTAGGCATGTGCTCTAGCACTTGAGCTATCCCCTCCCCTTTTAGAATTGAGATTGCGTATAAACAAGGTTATGGAACATCTGATCTTTTGGTTTGGAGTGAGCTGTGGTGACAATGGCCAAAGGTGAAACAGCAGCACTATTTTAAGTATTAGATCTCTGGAGGAAAGGCAGAAATAATTTTTTTGGAAACAGAAGAGAGAGTTTCCACAGCTAGTCCTTAAGACTCAAGGACCCTAACCTGCCTTCTAGTTGGGAGAGAGGAACTGCCTTGTATTAACCATCTGCCTGTGAGCATTAGTCAACTCAGGCTGCCATAACAAAATATCATAGACTGAGTGATTTATTTAACGAAAATTTATTTTCTCACATTTTTGGAGACTGGAAGTCCAAGATCAGGGTACTAGCAGGATTGGTATCTGGTAAGGGCTCTCGTCTTGAGTTGCAGGTGGCTGCCTTCTGGCTGTGTGCTTATGTGATCTCTTCTTTGAACCCACCTGGAGGGAGAGAGGGGACAAGCTCATGTCTCTTCTTATAGGGACAATAATCCTGTTGGATCAGGGTCCCACCCTTATGACCTCATTCAGCCTTAATTACTTCCTTGTTCCAAATATAGCCACACTGAAGGTCAGGCCAAAACGTATGAGTTTTGAGGGACACATACACTCAGTCCATGGCATACTGCATCCCATATTACTTCTGTTTGAGTTTAGTTGATTAAATAAACATTTTTTGACAGTCTTTTAAATACACAGGCACTAAGCTGGCTACCCGGGAGGTTGAAGTGGCTTATCCTATGCTCAAGAACTTAATATCTTAGTGAGAGAACTAAACGTGGATACAACTAACTAGAAAATGTGATCAGTGGTTTTTTCAGAGTTTAGGGTGAGTAGAAATTTGCCAGTCAGATTTATGTAGGAAAGGGAAGTAAAGGCAAAGAGGTCAGCATGAGCCAAGGCATGGTTGTTCAGGAAATGATGCACAGATCAGTGTGGACAGTGTGTGGAGTGAGGTAGGGAGTGGTGGACCTGAACTAGAAATGTAAAACTACTTTGTAGTGTTTGTCTTCCCTGGTGGTGTCGCCACATTATCTGAAAAAGTAGAGAGTACCTAGTATGTTTTTTTTAAACATTTTTTTATTGAGTTATAGTCATTTTACAATGTTGTGTCAAATTCCAGTGTAGAGCACAATTTTTCAGTTATACATGAACATACATATATTCATTATCACTTTTTTTCCGCTGTGAGAGTACCTAGTATGTTGACTTCTATAGTGAAGAATAATGAAAAGGCAAGGAATGATTGGCACTTATAATCTACAGAAGAGACTAATTGTGCAAATAAAATATAGTAGTACAAAGCATGGAATTAGTGGGATTGTTTTAAGAGAATGAAACTTCCACACAGATTGAACTAAAAGTATACTTAGTGTCATTTTTGAGAAATCAGGGTGAAATTGAAAATACTCTGAATATTAGGGAGTCCCCTAGAGTTGGGAAAAATTATATAATCACAACTTCAAGTAAGGAAAAGTATTAAAAATCTTTGATTTTCTCCAGCATTCCATAAGTTTCGATAGAAAATTTCTAAAACTATGCATTTTTTTCATGTAAGTATTTAAAAATCACTGTTCACTTCCAAATAAGATAAAGTAACAGAGAGTGGATTTACTCCTCTGCCTGAAGTAACAACAGAACAGACAAAATATATGAAATTTATTGAGCATCAGGCAATAAAGGGAACAATCCCTGAGGGGTGGGAGACAGAAGGAGGTGATCCCTCTGGCTATCACAGGATACCATTATAAGAGAATTTCTAGGGCACTGCTCAGAATTATAGCTAGTAAGTCAACAAGTGGAGTCACAAAAAACCTCACTTAATCCAAAAGAAGATGGCGGAAAAAAAGGAAAAGGGAAAGAAAAAAGAATCAATGGGGCAAATAGAAAACTAACAGCAAAATGGTAGACATAAACTTAATCAGTAGCACTGGGTAAAAGAAAGAGGGAGTAACTTCAGAGCATAGACTCTCCAGGAATAAAGAAAGCCATTTCATAGTGATAAGTGAGTCAGTTCATCAAGAGGACTATTAGAATCCTAAATATATGTGCCAAATAAATAGCAACTTCAAGATACAGGAAGCAAAACACTGATAAAATTGCAAGGAGAAATAGGCAAATCCATAATTATAGTTGGCGATTTAAATACCTCTTCCTGATAGTTGATAGGAGGAGACTGAAGATGAGCATGAATATTTTTCACTCCGGCAACGCAATCAGTCAACTTGACTTAATCGACATTTATAGAGTACTCCAGCCAATAACATCCAAATACACTTTCTTCTCATTTGCTCATGGGAACATTTATCAAGAAAGACCATATTCTGTGCTATCAAACAAGTCTCAGTAAGTTTAAAAGGGTTCCAGGCATGGAAAGCATGTCCTATCACCTCAAAGGAATTATAATAGAAATCAGTAACAGAAAGCTCAATGGAAAAATCACCCCATATTTGGAAATTTAAAAACATACTTCTGAATAACCAATGGATCAAAGAAGAAATCAAAGGAAATTTAAAAAGTAGTTGAGACTAAATGAAAATACAACAGATGAAAATGTCTGGAATGCCCCTAAAGCAGTATTTAGAGGGAAATTTATAGCTGAAATGCCTGTATTGGAAAAGAGAGAGATCTCAAATTAATGATCTCAACTTTCACCTGAAGAAACCAGAAAAAGAAGAGCAAATTAAACCAAAATAAGGAGATGAAAGACAATAATAAAGAGCAGAAATCAATGATACAGAAAACAGAAAAGCAACAGAGAAAATCAGTAAAATCCGAAGTTCATTCCTCGAGAAGATCAAAAAAATGGATACACTTCTAGCCAGTATTGTATGTTGAGTAAATTTGGACTGCATCCTAGACATAGGAGTGTTATATTGTAGAAGACTTTGGATTCTATTATAAACTAACTAATCTGTCTCTGACAGAACAGGGAATAACATATTCTCTTTACTGGGGAATCAGGGATTAAATTGAAATACACTTACATGAAAATCAAAGATTTTTTTTTTTAATTGGGATGTAAATATGTTACTGAGCTATCTCAAAACTGTGGTTTGCCAGGAAAAACACGCTGTTTGCTATGAGTTTCTGTCATAATACCCTCTTAACCTCCACCCTTGACTTTTCCTGCCGGAGCACGTCTCTTTCTTTTAGAACATCCATCTAACCCCCACACAGCCTTGACTCCAGATGCTTTGCTCAGTTTCATGACATGTGACATTTCCAGTGATTCTCCAAAACAGAAAGTACATATTGACCGCCTGTGGTCTGGACTCAGCCCAGAGAGGTGCTGTGTTTGGTTTTGCACCATATGTTTAGAAAGTTAGCATTTGTTGCTAATACATAACAGATAAATGGAATAGCTAGTAACCCAGGGCCCACATTTCTCCATGCCAGTAATCAGATGGAACTGACTGATGGCTTTTTTCTTAGGCTCCCAATTAAGTGTTTTTACACTAACTGTCTCGCTTAATCATCACAGCAACTCTTATTCAGTAGTTTCACCATCACCATCACCATATGTAAGGAAACTGAATCTCAGAAAAGTTGAGTGCCCAAGTTCACACAGTAAGTGGAGGACTGGTATTTAAACAGAAGTGTATCTGATTTATTCTAAATAACCTTTCTTCATAACATCAAAAATAAGGTATTACTGCCTGTCTTTTCAGTTGAAAAATCAGTATTCATAAATATTATATGATGCTAGCTAGAGAGCCCCAGGTAACAAGTTTATTACATTATTTAATTTGTGCAAGATTAAAATTTACATTCATCTGTCAATTTTCCCTAAATTTCTTAAGGCTGAATTCAACCCAAGCTTATTTCTCATTTCTAAAATGTTGACATTTGTAGTTTGTACTACCTGAATAAGTTACCATTAAGTAATTGAGGAATATATTCATTTTAACACTATTTTCTTATTTATTTAAATACTGTTACACATGATTCCCTTCCATGAAAATAACATCTAATCGCTGCCAGGGAACAAAGACAGGCACTGATGTCTTTAGTTTTTTGTTTTCCGAAGGAACACAGAATTTAAACTTTACTTTGAATAAAAATTGTTCGTGATTTAGATAACAATTTATATCTTTCATCAAGAAACAAATGTCTCTTCCTCACAAAGATAGACTTGTATATTCTAGCTGAATAAATATTTACCTTTTGTCTGAATAGATTAGATTCTTTATCCCAGACTGTTTGTGTCTGTCTAAATAGTATTGTTATCAGACTAGCGCTAGTGTTTTCAGTTTTCCACACACAGACTACTTGACAAATAATTAAATACGTCTATTACACAAAAGTCAATTGCACTGAAACACTAACTTATTCTTTTGAGTTAGTGAGCATTTATGGTGTAGATCATGTACCTTACTCTACTAAAAGTAAGGAAAGTATTAACCTCCCCACTTTAGCTTAAATTTTAAAAGAAATTAAACAGGTTCATGTTTTTAATAAAGTATCTTTTCCCCAAAGCTTTCATTTTTAATTGGGCACTGTCCAAGAAAATTAGAATCATGGACCCTCTTTGTATGTGTGCACTGAATATTGGTCAAATGCCTTAATCAGGTGTAATTACAGTTCAGTGAAAAATATGTGTGTGGCCCAAAGACATCAAGCTTTTAGATACTTGTAGTGAAGTACAGCCTTGTTCATGAAGACACAGGAATTGTTATGGAATAGAAGGAGCACTGGATTGGGAGTCAGACCAGAATTATTCTGTCTCTCGGCGCCCTATGTGACCTTGGTCAGGTTATGCTTTTCTTCTCTTGTTCTTCCTCAAAGTTCACAGGAGAGAGCTAGATTGTACCTATAAGACCCCAGATATAACGTACCATTACCTTTCAGCGTGTTGTAATAGGATTACGTTGTGCAAAACATCTCCCAAGAATATGGAGCCAGCAGAGGGAGCACAAAGCATGAATTTATGTTTGGATCTTAGGAAAATTGGGGGAGTTGGGGGAGAAGTTATGTGGTTAAACATTAACCACAGTTCTTAAAACAGAAGATTATTTCTTATCAGGTTATGTTCCATTTGATTTGAGCTAAAATTTTGTCTTGAAATGGTGACATTTTTACAACTACTGATAGAATTCTACCTCTGTAATTATCGGTAGTTATAATAAAGAGCTGTGTTCTAAAACGACATTTACTAATGGTTATTCATGAGGATTACTATGGTTTATGGTCTGTATTGTTAAATAGATTTTAATTTTAAAAATTGTAATTTTTATCGTATCAGAAATACTCTTGTTGATACTGTAAAAACTCTGCTGTTCGAACTTAACCCAGAACTAAAAGGGACTGTGGCTTCAAGTATTACAGACTTTTAAAGTCCTGTTTAAGTGATACCTTATTTATCTCGCATCCCTGGAATTATGGAGTTCCACGTGTTTTCCAGATAATAACGATATGTTTCCTCAGGGCACCACCTTAAAATGGTTTAAAAGTATTTCAGGTAAGAGAGCTTGCTGTTGCAGGCTTTTTCAGGCTTTTAAGCACAAGATCTTGTGCACGTTTGGAGTCTTACTTGGTAACTTTCATTGCTGTGAACATGGACTGTTGTACTAAAGAGTAATGGAATTCTGAGTTGCTCCTACTTTGATGTCAAAACTCTTCTCTTTTTTGGTTACACTATTAACCATTTTGGGAAACCATCCTGGTTTTCCCTTTGTTAATTTTACCATTTAGAAGTTTTAGCCGAGGAAGCTAATAATTTAGCTTGTTGATAATTGTGTTAAATCAGATGAATACAACTTTGGGTTCATAGCTTTGGTTTGGGTTTGTCTCTAGAGGTTGGAAAGGGTGCTGCTCCTCTATTTAAGGGTGACTCATGGTAGAAGTGGATTTCTTATGAAGTTTCCTCTATGAATATATATTTGGTTTCTTGGTTATTCTGAAAAAGTATTTGTAAACTTTAACTCAAAGTAAATTTTATCCACCAATAATTAGTCAGTGGATTTTTTTATTTTAAAGGGAAGTGGGGAAGGAAATAACTCACATGGGAAACATTGCAGAGGAGTTGAAAGAAAAGAAGAATGGACATTTGTACCCTTGAAACTGTGTTCACAGAAGAAATGGAATAAATATACAAGCGAAAGGAAAATACACGTTAAAATCTGTGGGACCAGTGTAAATTAGTAATTAAGTACACAAAGGTTGAATGGAATTTGAAATAAAAGGATAGAGTTTTTACAAATCTTAAGATTTTTAATAGTAATGAGGCTAGCAGATGTTGAAAAAAGGCATTTACTGGTAAAGACCTGTAATTCCAATTAAGACTTCCTGTTCCTATAGCCCTCCCAGAGACTAATTATATTTGCTGAATTAAGATTAGGGGCTAAGCAAAAAGAAACCCTGCTCGTTGGGATCCTTAAATTAAGGGTCCTCCACCATCTTCCTGATAAATTGGTTATAAGAGTAGGTATCCTGCAGCATTTTCCAAATACAATTATTGGTGTCATGTTTCCTTTGACTATCTTTGTCAAATCTGACATATAGTAAACATACTTATTGGGTAGGTTTCCCTTGAGAGGAAATTTCTTTACACTTAGGAAGTGCCTTTACAATTCATGATAATAATGCATAAACTGTTCATCCTGGCTCCTCTTGTGTTCACTATGAGATAATCCCACTTTCCAAATGATAATTCTCATTATATAGCATCGCCACCCTAATTGCTGCCATAAATTAGTGACATTGTGGTACAGAATATTTCTTTTTAAGTGAATAGGTTTGCTGTTTGCTTGGGTGCAGTTTTCTAGAGGAACTAAGAAAAAGTGACAGAGAAAGACAGCCTAACTTCTTTCAAGTCAGGAAATGCATTTCTATCCTTTTAGAATATATTTTCTAATAGAGATGAGAAAATACTATAAAACTTCTAGAAAGCTTGATATCTTTAGAATGACATACTAATGAAAAAATACTTTTGATCTCACGTTGTACTTGAGTTTATATAAGGACACCCTTTTTTAAGTATGTTATCCATGAAAGTAAGTTCCAATTTAGGGATAAAGTTTTTCTTCTGAGATAAATCAAATTGCCAACTTTTAAATTTAGTTAGTTCATTCCTATTCAGTAGTATTGCTGACCAAATTTAGTCAAAATTGGAAAAATCTGCTTAAGAAAACAATCCTTTTGCATTATGTTCACTTATTAAATGTTTTCCGCTGAATTACTTTAAAAGTTAAAAACATGCAAGAAATTTACATGAATGCCTTTGTGAAAAGTAATTGTCTTTAAGCTAATGATAGATTCTCTTATTTCAGTACACTTATATTTTTGTTAATGTAGTTACCAGATCATGCACTTTGTCCATTACTTCAAAAATATTTTTACTTGTAATAATTCATGTAGCATTATTTTTTAAGTTGTTGGTTATCTTTCAATTTTCCTTCTGTGTCCTCCTCATGTTGTTTCTGTAACCAGGGAAAACTCAATTCCTGAGATTTTTAAAAAGCATTTTAAAACAATTTTAAGAAAAATTGTTTAGTTGAATATTTCATGTTGCATGACATGCATACAGTGCAGATCATACTTGACGCTGTAACCATAATTTCAAGTTCTTGCCAAGATACCTTGTGTTTTTATGGCAGAGAGATTGGATTCTCCAATTTCCGTTCAGGGTGTGCCCTTTTGGTGAGAACCTTGCTTAATAGATATTGTAAATGCCTGTCTTTGTATCTTTTGCTTTTACTTCAGTGTTTTTGAAGATGAGTTACTGAGGTTTCCTTAGGTTCGAAATATGGAAGAATACAGATCTGATGGCTCATGTTGCGTTCAGTGTGGATGGACACATCTTTCTGTACTGCTCTGCTCATCCACTAAACATTTGCATTTTAACAAGGCTTACTTGACAGCAAGCCGGTGGCGCTAAGGTTTCTTACTTTACATTCTACCTTCTATATCATAAAAATCAATGCTGTCTCAGCACTTGTCCTGGATGGAAATTAATTTAAAGCTAGTTATTATGTATCTAAAGTGTTTATGGTTATTAAGTCGATTAAATGTGAATGGATGGTCAGTTTGCTCCTTGCTTTTTTTTGTAAATGTCAGTGTTCTTAGCAAAAATAATTGTGTAGTTAGCCATCTCCTTCATTTTAATTTTAGGTCCTTAAAAATAAGATTTTTGTTTTCTAAAAATAAACAAAGACCTCTTGTTTCCAATTTTGTAAGTCAGGATTATGGATATCTTTGCAGTTTCTTTTACTGGAGTAAGAAAGATGGAAGAGAAATAGAAAGACATTATTAGTAGCAAGCATATTTTAGACCCTGCTGTATGCAGAGCACTGTAAAAAGATCTACAATCAAGGCCATACATGAACTTAGCATTTGGGGGGAACATGTTTACAATACATATATGTATTATGTATGTATATATATACATACATATATATATATGTACATGGCAATTTAAGAGCATAAAGCAACATATTAAGACAGATAATTAAGATTACATAATTTGACAGAGAGGAAAAGCCTGGAGAGTGACTATTTCTTTCTTTCTTTCTTTCTTTCTTTCTTTCTTTCTTTCTTTCTTTCTTTCTTTTTTTTGCCAGGGAAGCAATTAAGTTTATTTATTTATTTAATTTTTTTAAATGGAGGTACTGGGGATTGAACCCAGGACCTTGTGCATGCTAAGCATGCACTCTACCACTGAGCTGTACCCTCCCCCACTATTTCTCTTATATTCTGCAAGTACAAAGGGACGTGTTTCATGAAATGAATTTGTTCTAATCTTCATAGACTTTGAGTTTTTATTGTATTTGAGACATTTAATCCTCATATTTTCCCCACATTTATTAGAGCCTTCCAGATGTCCCTTTCTCCCTCAGACTTTTCCTCAGCCTCTGATTTGATCTGTCTTTGACAAAGGCTGCTGGAATCTTGTCTTTGGCAATTATTGCCCTGCTCAACTTTTTCTGAATAGATGGAGATATTTTTCATGAGACGCAGAGAAGTGGAATGAGGAAGAAAAACATTCTATGTGAACAAATCAATATTTCAAAAGTAGTAGTCATCATCCTGAACTCCCCTATAACAACATACATCCACACGCACACATTCCAGGTGCCTCTTCCCCATCCTCCCATTACAGGTAAACAGTAATTTTAGGTTCCATCAGTAGTCACCGTTTACATTGTTATAACCAGGTATTAGTAACAGATGATCCATCTAATATGGTAATGTTTACTTTCTAAAAAATTTGTCAAAAAATGTCTTTATTTTAATCTTTAGAATAAAAAATTGGCAGAGTTTAGAATTCTACACTCAGAGTCATTTTCACTTTGCACGTGGAAGGCGTTGCTCGTTGTTTTGTAGCTGTGAAGATGTCTAGTGCTGTACTCATACTTGGCAGTTTGTGTGTGATCTGCCCTCCCTCCCTGTTTCTCTCTTTCAGTTTTTAGGGTCTTTTATTTCCAATTTTTTGAAATTCCAGTCATGTGCTATTATGAGGGGCTTTTCTTTATTTTTATCTATTTTCTGGATTCGTGGTGGGATCTGTAAATTCATGTTTTTCAGTTTTGAGAACTTTCCTTGGAGTAATTCTTTAATAATTTCCTCCTTTCCCCTTCCATTTTCTTTTCTTTTCTTTTTTTTTAAACATCGTATGTTAGACTTGGTGGACCAGTTCTCTGATTGCCATTTTTCTGTGATTTTTCATCTCTTTGTCTTTTCTGTTCCACTTCCTGGGAAAGTTCTTCAAATTTATTTTCCAACACTTCTGTTGAATTTTTCATTTTTGCTGTCATACTTATTTTTTCCCAGAGATCTTTTTTGTTCTCTGATATTCTTTTTTATATGGCTTCCTTCTTGTTTCATAGCTGCAGTATGTTTACTTTTCCTCTTAGCTTAGTAATTAGACTCTGTAGCATCTGGTCATCCTTCACATCTAGCTTAAGTTTTGGCTTTTTCTGGTCTCTCTTCTGCTCCATACTAGTCACTGAGCTTTCTCATCCATTGCCATGGCTTTAATTTCTGCTTGTATGTTTATAGTTTAAATGCATATCTTTAACCTGAATCTCTTAACTGAAGCCAGACTCATGCATCCAAATGTCTACTTGAAACTTTCACTTGGATAATGAATAGGCATCTCAAACTTAGCATATCCAGGAGGGAACACCTGATGATCTCCCTGGGACGTCCCCCGACTCCCCAACCAGACAATCTCCCATCTCATTAAATGGTGTACCCATCGTTCCATTTGCTTACCTGAATACCTTGATCACATCCTTGACTCTTTTGCCTCAAATCCAGTCTGGCAACAGATCCTGTTGGCATTGGTGTCAGCTAGGTTTGTATACTAAGGAAAGATACTGAAGGATTACTCTCAGGAGAAACTCAAAAGTGTAAGGTAATTATATTTCTAGGTGAATGGGAGAGAATGCTTGTTTCTTTAGTGCCGTAAAAATATGGAAAGGAGATAGCTGCCTAGCCATAAAAATATCAGGTATTTGTATAAAGAATCAGAAACTAGATAAACTTTGAAATTTTAAGCTTAGCAGAAGTACTTTTCAGGGAAGTTCTACTTTGCATTTTATTCAGTGAACCAGTGTTGAATACCTGCTATGCACCAGGCAGTGTTCTAGGTACTGGGAATGTAGTGGTGAACAAAACAGTTGACAGTCCCTGCCCTGGTGGAGCTTACATACTAGTGCAGGAGTCAGAAAACTTCCTGTAAAAGGACTAGGTAGTAAATATTTTAAGCTTGGCACATCAGATTGTCTCTGTCACAATTACTCAGCTCTGCCATTGTAGCGTGAAACAGCCATAGACAATACAGGAATGAATGGATGTGGCTGTGAGCCAATAAAACTTTATTTGCAAAAACAGATGTGGGCCGGATTTGCTCTGTGAGCTGTAGTTTGCCAGCCTCTGTTCTAGAGGATGGGAACAGTAAAAACATATAAGTAACGTGTGTAGTATTTTAGAAACCGGTAAGTAGTATGGGAAGGAAAAAAAGGAGTGGAGTAAAATAGGGTGTGCCAGGATTGGGTTGTGATAAGCCTCAAAAAAAGAGGTGACATTTGAGCAAGGCTTCAGATGAGGGAGGAAGCCATTCCAGACTCCGGCATGTGTGGAAAAGGAAAGATTTGTCCTAAGGATACTTAGTGGAGACTAGCTCACAAAGGAAATGCAGGAGATGTTGGGAACCCCAGAAGCTTGAACTGGGGAGTCAACACCTTCAGGGTGTATTCTCTGCCCTCCTCCCCCTCCCTCTTTCTTCCTCTTTTGCTGTGTGTCTGTGTCTGTGTCTGTGTCTGTGTCTGTGTGTCTGTGTCTGAGTCAGTGGTCTCTGTTGCTCCTTCACTGTCCCAGCTTAGGTCCATTCTCCTCTTGCACGTGGGTTTTCTCCAGGAAGCAGAACCATGACCTTAGGCACCTCCAAGATTACATCTTCACAGTCTTCTAACCGGAGAAAAGAAGCAGTCTTTCTCACCACTTCTAGTTAGAAAAATCTTAGGGAAAATTTTCAACTGGCTCAACGTCAAGCACATACCCATTAACCAAACTCAGTGACCCAGGGGATGGGGTATGATAATTGACTCAGCCTGTGCCATGAACTCACTTTTTTCAGGAGAGTCAGTTCTTTTCTTAAAAGAAGCAAGTGGGAGTAAATCATGCTGGGCAGGAAAAAACAACAAAAAACCCCAGTAGCCACCATAGTTAATAAAACAACCCCCCAGATAAGAGATAATAAAATAAGGTGGTTGTGAGTACAGATCTGAAGTTAGATTACAGGGTGTCAGCTTTGGCTCTTCCACTTATAAGCCATATTATCCTTGGCAAGCTAATGTACCTCTCTCATGCCCTCATTTCCTCTTATATACTGTGACAATAACATCAACACCCTCTTTATTAAGCAAATTATAAATTAATTCAGTTTAAAAATATAAAAGATTAAAAAGGTGCATGGCACAGAGTACATTCTAAATAAGTGACAACTACCATTAGTCTTATTATTTATCATCAGCAAATGAAAGGACAACCAGTGGGATCTGCCCTAGGAATTTAAGGTTGCATTAACGTGCAACCCACTGTATTAACAGACTTAAAAAGAAAACTGGTAACCATGAGTTTATTTTTCTATGTCTGTGAGTCTCTTTCTGTTTTGTAAATAAGTTCATTTGTGTCCGCTTTTTAGATTCCTTATATAAGTGATATTACAGGGTATTTTTCCTTCTCTTTCTGGCTTACTTCACTTAGTATGATGATCTCCAGGTCCATCCATGTTGCTGCAAATGGCATTATTTTATTCTTTTTTATGGCCGAGTAGTATTCCGAGGAATATACATATTACATTGTTAATACATGTACATGTATGTATAACTGAATCACAATGGTGTACACCAGAAATTAACACGTGTGTAAATTGACTATACTTCAATTTAAAAAAAAAGGAAAAGGAAACTATATGGTTATCTTAGTAGGTATAGAAAAAGCATTTGATGAAATTCAAAACCTATTCATGATGATAAGAAAATTCAGTTAGCAAGGAATAGATGGGAATTTCTTCAACTCAGGAAATTCTGTGAGAAAACTAAGATCTACTAAAGCTAATAAATGAGTTTAGCATGGTCATAAAATACAAAGGCAATGTATAACAATAATTGTATTTTGATATTCTGCGGTGAACAACCAGAAATTGAAATTTTAAAACAATGCTATTTATAGTAGCATTAAAAATGTGAAAAAACTTACAAACAAAACAAAATACATGCAAGACCTATACAATGAAACTCAAACACTACTGAAGGAAATTAAAGAAGGCCTAGATAAACAGAGTAATCCCACACTCATTGATCAGAGGCTTCGTGTTGTTAAGACCCTGAAACTGATCCATACATTCAGCATAATCCTAGTCAAAATCCCATCAGGCGTTTTGGTAGAAATTGACAAGTTGATTCCAAAATTTGTATGGATGTACAAGGGACCTAGAAAACCCAAAAGCAGTTTCAACAAAGAAAACAGAAGTTGGAGGACTCAGACTACCTCATTTCAAGATTTACTATAAATTATAGCTAGATTAACCGAGACAGTGTGCAATAGATTTTCAGACCAATGGAATAGAATCAAGTCCAGAAATAGAGCCATGCACGTATGGTCGATGGAATTTTGACAAGGCTGTCAGGGTAATTCAAGGGGGGAAGGGATAATCTTGTCAACAGATGGTTCTAGAACAATTAAATATTCATATGCCAAAAAGCCCAGTAACAACAAAATGAACCTTAACTCTTACTGCATGTCATACATACACGTTAACTCCAAATGGAGCACAGACCTAAATGTGAGAGTTAAAACTAAAACTTCTCGAAGAAAGTATAGGAGAAAATCTTTGGGATCTTGAGTTAGGTAAAGATTTCTTATGCAAAAAGCACAAAATTTCTTTTTTAATTTCATGAATTGGACTTCCTCAAATTCTAAAACTTTCTTTCCCCTGTCCCTACCCCTCCCTGGTATGGGAGAAATGATGTGGAAAAACATACCTGATAAGGAACTTGTATTTAGAATATATGAAGAACTCTCACAACTAAAGAAGAACAAAAACAATCCGTTTTTAAAAATAGGCAAACGATTTGAATAGACACTTCAAAGAAAACATGAGCACAAGAAGATTCATTAGGGGAATGCAAATTAAAACCTCAGTGAAATCTACTTCACATCCACTAAACTGGCTAAACTTACAAAGACTGAAATACCAAGTGCTAGCAAGAACGTAGACCAGTTTGGCAGTTTCTTACAGAGTTAAAGCAAATAGCATACAACCCAGCAATCCCACGTCTAGGCACTTATTCAAGAGAAATGAAAACATATGTTCACGTAAAAACTGGTACAAGAATGTTTATAGACGCTTTATTCATAATGACTTAAAACTGGAAACAACCCGAATGTCCATCAACTAATAAATAAACAAATTGAGGTTCGTTCATACAATGGAAAACTACTCTGCAATAAAAAGGAATGAATTACACACAAAACGGTGTGGATGAATTTGAAAATCATTATGCAAGTGATAGAAGCCAGACACAAAAGAGTGCATGTGGTATGATTCCATTTACATGAAATCTAGAAAAGGCAGAACCAGAGTGATGGAAAACAGATCAGTGGTTACCAGGAGTGAGGTCTGGGAGTGGGCATGTTGGAGGAGGGGACTGACATCAGAGGGGCCCAAGGGAATTTGGGGAAGGAGGCAAGGGGAATAGTCTCTATCATGATTATGGTGACAAGTCACATGAATGTTTATATTTTTCAAAACTCATCAAATTGTCTACTTTAAATTGGTCAATTTTATTATACATAGGTCATTCCTCAATCAAGTGATAAAACTAAAGTAGCCAGCAGCATAAGACGATATTTAAATACCAGCTGAGCAGTGGAGAAGTTAGTGTGGTTCAGAGGCAGGGTGAGCACGGGTTAGAGAAATCTTTCACAGGAAGGTGGGGTTGTGCCTTGAAGAAGGGGCGGCCTCTAGATGGGCCAAAGGACGAAGAAGGGCTTCCTGCGTGTGGAAGGAATCCGTGTCTCCCCAGAGAACGTGAAGCTTTGCATAAAGAGATTTGGTTTCCAGCTGTAGCTCTGCCTCTAGTAACTTAAATAATGTCTTGTGTTTCTTTGCATGTTAATAGCTCTTTAGGGTTTATAAAGAACTTCTGTGTTCACTACACCAAGTAACTTTGACCTTGAACTAGCAGCTCTGTACCTGAATTCCTTGACCTGCCCCCGTTCTGCTGTGGAGTTGAGTTGCTGCTCACTTCTCCTGTGACTACTGGTATGAATGTGTCAGAGGAAGGACTGGGGCGTGGACAGAGGTGACTAAAAGTTGTGAGGAAGGGCAGGGTTCTTGTGGGAAACGTCTGCAGTTTTCAGGGAGGGACCCCCGTGCCACCTCCCAGTAAGCGGCCTTCTGCCTGCGCCGCCTTCCCCGCCAGGGTGTTCTCTAACTGTCCCGCCCCAGCACCGCCTGTTTGCCCACATCCTGTGCTGCTCAGCTGCTGAGGTCCAGCGTCTGCCTCCTCCTCCTCCCCACTGAAAGCAGTTTTTGGTAAGGTCACAGTTGGTTTCTTTCCTTGAGTCAAATCCAATGACTTTGTTTCTTTTTTTTTTTAAATCCTTCTTTACCTCTTGACAGTGAAGACTGCTCCCCTCTTAAGACGATTCTCTTGCCTTCTGGAAGAGTGTCTTTCTCCTGTCATTCTACTTCGAGCTCTTTCTTTGAGTGCCCTTTCCTGGCTGCCTGTACTGCGACTACCCTTTCAGTCTTGGTGTTGTCCAGAATTCTGTCCTTCTTTTCTTATATTACACATTATCCTGGGGTGATCACCTGTACTTGTATGATTTCAGCTGATGCCGATAACCCTAAAATGTCTCACCTCTCTCCTGAGCACCAGATTAGTATTTCTGAATCTGGGTATTTCCAACCATCCCCATCAGGTTATTCCTGAGCACCTCTGAGTTCCGTGCCAGAATGGTTCAGAACACAGATTTTGGAGCCAGTCTGCCTGAATTTGACTCCGGACTCCACCGCTTAGTAGCTATGTGCCCTAACCGCTCTCCGCCTCCATTTCATCCTCAAATGAAAACAGAATGGATGGTAGCAGCGCCCACCTCACATGATTACTTGATGAACAGGGTCTGCCACGCAGCGAGCTCTCGCTGAGCCTCAGCCGCTGCTGCTGCTTTTCCCTTAGAGGAGGAGCCCTCTGTCTTCCCGGGCCCTCTCCCTGCTCTTCGGCTCTGCTAACATCCCAGGCCTGTTCAGTCGCATGTTCAGTCCCAGTCTCAGCCAGCCACTACGTTCCCCAAACCCGAGAGTCGTTCGTGATTCCCTTTTTTCACTCTGTGTTGTCTGTTTTGCCTCCTGGAGAGCTCACGTGTACTTCAGCTCGGGACCCCTCACCTCTCACGTTCAGCAGTGTAAGAGGTGCCCAGAGGGGCTTTCTGTCTCCACTCCTGCTCTCTTGCCCACTCCTGTCTGTCCTTCCCTTTCCCTCGGAGGGCAGAGGAATCTTCCTAAAACAAGCGTAATTGTTGTGTGCGTGTATCTCGCTGCGGTCTTCAGGAGCCCAGGGTTCTGTGACAGGGCCCCTGTGGCCACCATGGGATGAGAGAGCCTCAGGGAGAGACTGAGGACAGAGATGAACAAGGATGATCCGTCACCCTTCCTGCACATTCCCGCTCCACACCTCCCACCTGAGCACCGAACAGCAGCTTTGCTTTTGTCTCTCCTAGGATTGTAGACCTGCTGTCAGGAGACGCCTCTGGCTTTCAGGATGAAGTCCAAGGTCTAAGTGAGACACAAGTGGCGATTCATAAACTGTCGCCACTACTGCCCCAACCGCCCCATGGTGCTCCGTACACTTAGCACTTCGTGCATATGCTTGCTGTGTTCGTCCCTGCACCAGCAGTGCTCGGATTTCCTTGCCTACCCTCATGCTCTTTTCTCTGCCCACGTTACCTTTACCATTGCCTGATTTGCTTGGCTAACTCCTGATTGTTCCTTAAGATTCAGCTCAGCATCCTCTCTGGAAACGGTTTCCTGTCCCTACTTCAGGTGCAGTCGGGCAGCCCTCATCTTGGTCCCCAGTGCACTCCGTGTTTCCTCCGTCACCACACTGACAGTAGAACTTCTGTGTGGGCATGCCCTCCCTGCCCTGGCTGCCCCCTCGAAGAGGGCAGGACAGAGGTTTTGTGGCTTTTACTTGTTGCTGTATCCCAGGCAGGCAGCTTGCTCATTGCCTGGTGCGTAGTAGGTTCTTGGTAAATATTTGACTTACTGTCTGTCTTGATGACTTGACAGTGCAAACCTCTTAGCATGTTTTTGTTTCTTGTTTTTTTTTTAAACAGGCCCCTGCCTGTCTTGCTGACTTCCTCTCTTGCCATCTCTGACCCTCCACCCCCGTGGACGTGCACTATTCTGGCCTTATAAGCTGTTGGTACTTCCCTGAAGTCTCTCTGTGCCTTTATGTACACTTTCCCCCCTTTCAGAGTGGCTCACCCTCCCCATTTACTTCTCCCAACAAGCAAACCCCCTAACCTTCAAGGCCACGGTCCAGATAGATTTCCTCTGGGAAATGTACCTAGCCTTCAGCTGTACTCCAACAGCACTCTCTTCAGACTCATGGCGTCCTCTGATTTCAGTATCATAGACATTTTTTCCCCTTTATCCTGTTAGACATGAGTTCCTTGGGGACAAGGAACCACGTCCCTTTCCTAATTTTGTAAGACTGATGTTCCACTAGCTTCTTACTCCATATGGAAAAGTCCAGGACTTCTGACGTACCGTAAGTAGCCCTTCACAGTCTGTCTTCAAACTGTCCTCATTCTGGTCTCATCTCCTGCCACCAGCTGGGCACCTAAACCACAGCCCTGTGCCGCAGCCAGTGGTTTTCTGAGCCTGTTCCAGGTTGGACTCACCACGCATATTTACACGTTTCTTTCTTTTGTGAAATGCTAGCTGTTGGCAGGGGCTCTGTTTTCTTCAGGATAGTGTATTTTTATTCCAGTTTTTAAAATGTGTAACATTTCAGGCATACACCAAAAAAAAACAGAGTAAGATAGCAGTCCCCTATGCATATATGCATGTAGCCGAAAGAACATTTGAGAGAGAGGAGCGAGCTGAGCCTCTTTATTTCTTCCTGCCTGATCCCATTTCCTGCCCTTCTTTCTCAGAGAGCAGTGGCTGTCCTAGATGTGGTGTTTTATCGTTTCCATATACGTTTTATTGCTTCAAATGTTTTATCTGCAGAAGATATGTAATATTGTTTTGCATTTTAAAAAACTGTATAAATAATACTACCTTGTTCACATTCCCTGCATGGGTCCTTTCTGGTAGAACAACATTGTTTTTAGGATTTAGCCCTATTGTTCATGTAGGTTTAGGTGATTGTAAATTGCTACCTAGTATGTCATTGTAGGACTGTCCCACAGTTTATTGACTCATTGTATTCTTGACCAGCGTTTTGGTTGTTTTCAGTTTTTCATCGTTAAACCAATTTGTAATGAGCATTCTTGTACAAACAGGAGAATCTAGTCTTTTTCTAATTTAAATTAAAAAGGTATTCTGGCAGCTCTATCCTGAGTGAATGTCAGTGTACTTGAAAGTCAGTTTCACTTCTTTCTAAAATCAGAATTACCCCTTCCGTGCAAACACCATGTGTGTCACCCTAGCATTAAGCTGGGGCTGGTACTTTGAATGCAAAGCTTTAAGCCGCTTTGCAAAATTTTCTCAGCAATTTGCAAGTCATGTCTCATATAAATTTAGGTCATTTTGCCCTAAAAATGCTAAGTGAAAGACAAAATTAGAGTGTTTAAAAAAAAATAAAAACCAACTTTGGGAACTCTATCTGTAAGGCCTGAGAAAAAAAGCCTATTAGACTGAAGAATAACAACCTGACTAAGTGTGAATTCTGTTTCTCATTCATGATAGAAAATTGGAAGTGACCTCAAATCATCTGTTCTTACATCAGCTTTCTTAAAAACAGCTGGGAGCAGTGGCCACAGCTTCCTGAGGCAGACTGAGCCCGTAGGAGATTTCCCGTTCTGTCCAACTGAAAGAGCTTACGTTTGACTTGCAGCCCCCTTCCTTGCTTTGCCTTCTGCTGCTGCTCATGAGGAAGGTGGATTGTTCATCTTCTCTTTTCAAGTAAACAAACTAGCCTTTCTTCTCCGAAGGAAACAGTTTCAAATCCTTTTTGCTTTGATACCTAGGGTTCGTTTGATAATTGCCTTCAGTTGATGATAAAAGTTCCCATAGATTACCTGTGTTGTCCTTCTCTGAAGGTGTACCCTTAGGACACTGACAGAGAATCCCAGGTTTGTTGAACCCATGAAGGAGCTCCTGAGAAATGGCATTTTGTAAATTTAACAAAGTACGCTGTCTTCCTTTACCTGCCCTGTTTCGAAATGCTTACTAACACCAAAAGCTCTCTCCTTCCGGGTGTATATGTTGCCTTCCATTTTCGTTTGGGCATCCAGTTGATGCCTTTGCGTCTTGCCACGCCTGGTCCTAAGAATCAACCACCAAAGTCCCTTCAGTCTCAAAAGAACTTCTGAAACTCCATTTATTCCAAAAAGCATGCTACAGCCAGTTAGAAGAATCTTACTCATTTCCCCCTTTTATGAATTTACATGTGACTGTGCTTTTATACACTATCTCAACATATTTTTATCTTTTAATTTTCATTGCCTGAAAAATAATTTGTGTATTAAGAATACATACCCCTAATGCAGTCTAGTATTATGTTCAGTTATTCTTTTTTGCTCAGCAGTTTCACTTCAAGGAATTTATCCCATAGGCAGTCTCACCTCAGGTTTGCTAAAAATCATGTACAAGGCTGTTCATTGCAGTGCTGTTTATAATACAGAAAAACTGGACACATTGCAATGATTCATTTTTAATGGACTAGTTAAATTATGGTATAGCCAGATGCTGGGATATCAAGTAACTGGCACTCAGTATGTGTTTATTGAATGAATCAAGGAATATATTGTTAAGTGGGAAAAGTGCAAAGTATAGAACAGTACCTATTTTGTGGAATCAAAAACTTGGATGTATATGTCCAGTATTCATTTATATACTTGCCTTGATGCATGTGGTATTTCTGGACTCACAGACAATAAACTGCTAACATTAGTTACTAATGGGTCATGGGAATGGACGTGAGGAGAAAGTGCAATGTTTCCTTTTAACCTTAAAAAAGAAAAAAAGCAAAACAAAACTAACCCTCCAGTACAGAAAAATAAAGTGATTGAAAAAAATGCACATTCTCTTACAACTGAGTCTTTTTCCTACTTCTCTACATAGCACTTTCCACTCCATTCTCCTCACTGTCCCATATCTCACCTCCATGCTTTGCCTTCTGTTTGGAACTGTCTTCTCTTTTCTCTTGCACAAATCTTTTCCCCCAAGACTTTATATAAAGTCTAACCCCTTCGTGAAACTTTGCTGTACTATTCCATTTCAAAGAAATCTCTCTTATAAACATATGCTTGATCAGTATCATATGATTTCACGTTTATTCACTCAGTAATTATTTCACTTTTTTTTTCTGCCTGCTGTATTTGAGTATAGATTTAGAGAATATTCTTCCCTCTGTTACATTTACTTTGTACACATCCAGCATTGCCAATAAATGTTTAAGGAATTTTTCCTTGATAATGTTAAATTTAATGAAATACTTGTTTTCAGGGATTAGCCCATTTAAACCATCTGAAGTAATTATGAATTTTCCTGGATTGATATTCAAATCAATTTTCTATTTAGGAAGGTATCACTAAGAAATACTTGAATAATGTTTGGGGCATTAAAAAGATACTACAGGTCATATTTTTTTGGAAAAATACATGGAATCAGAATTGTCTTTATCTTTAAGCAGTCATCTAACCCGAAGAGGAATTCTTTATTCATTAGATATAGTCGATTTAATATTAGGATCATATAATTACGTATATTTGAAGCTCTATTATTAGGCACATAAACATTTAGGATAGCTATAGCTTCTTGGTGAATTAGCCCTTTCATTACTATAGAATCTCTCTCATCTCTAGTAATAATATTCTTATCCTTAAGCCTACTTTGTCTAATGTTAATATAGCCACTCCAGCTTTCTTATGACTAGTGTTTATACAGTGAGTCTTTTGCACCATTTTACTGTTATCTGTATCTTTAAATTTACAAGTGTGGTTCTTGTAAAATAGCATGGTATTGAGTTTGGCTTTTTTATTCAGTCTGACAATCTCTGTCATTTAACTAGAGTGTTTAGGCTGTTTACATTTAATGTAAATTTGTTTTGTTCTTTGACAGTTGCTCATTTTGGTCTATAATAGTGCATCTTTTACTCTGGATTAGAATAGCCCTCTTCAGCATGGCCTTTCTGAGAATTCAGCAGAGTGTTCATGTTCAATGAGTTTTATCCATTCTCACTGGTTAGAATTTCAGCATCCCTCCAGCTTTTTGTGACTGCTAAAATCTCTGTTCAGTTTGTGGCTCCTGGATGGTGTTTCACTGCCATGCCCTGTAGGGTCTGTCTTTGCACAGTACAGCTTAGTATTTAGCCAAACACTCAAGATGACCCTTGGACAGGTTTTTTGGACCTCCCTCTTGCAATTCTCTCCAGTCTGATAATCTGCCCTGCAAATTCTAGCTGCCACAGAAACCCCAAATTCATGTCTCTGTCTTCTCAGCACAGCACAATATTCCTGTGTGCTGTTTGGGTCCCAGTTTTCTGAACCACAGTCTAGAATGTTCTTTGAGGCAGAAACGCACTATTTGGGGGCCCACGTGGATCACTTTTATTTTAAGGATCATAATCCTGCATTCATATGTTAGTCAACATCTGAAAACAGTTATTTCATATATTTTGTCCAATTTTTTAGTTGTTTACACAACAGGGTTGTTCAGTACCAGTTAATGTATTATGGCCAGAAGCAAAAATCTTATATTTATTTAAAGCCATCCTTTTTGAGAAATAAGAATATAAAGCTACAATATGGAACCATAGACTCTATATGACTGTATACTAGAGAAATAATCTAATCAATGCACCTATTTGAAAGATGAGAAAACAGAGATACAGCAAGCTCGAGTGAAAGGTTATTACACTATGAGTTACCAATAGAGTCAGTTCATGTCCCAGGTTTTCTAAATCTCTGCCCAATGTTCTTTCCATGATAGTAATCTTCTGAAAATTTCTTCTGCATTTGAAATATAATTTTAAGCGATCAAATTTTTGTTTTTAGAACCCTTATAATTTAAACATTCTCCTCACTTCATTTTTTGTTACATCAAGAGTATTGTTAATCCTGCTATTAACACAAGCATGAAAAAAAAGAATCATTTACAAGTAGTTTTTAGAGTAATTGGCATTCTGTGGAACTGTATAATTCCAGATAAAACCTAGAAAAGGAGACACTTAATTCTTGTAATGTAATTGGGGTTTTTGTTTGTTTTTTTCAGTTTGTTTTCCTTGCTGTCTAAAAAACACAACAAAGTTCTGGAACAAGCCACACAGTCCTTGAGAGGTTCGCTGAGTTCCAGTGATGTTCCTCTACCAGATTATGTAAGTAGTTACCTTACTCTGTCAATAAAAATGTTTCCTTTCATTGCTAAATTGAAAAATAACAATACCCTCCTTTCCCAAGATCTGACTGTGATCTTGGCCCCCAAGAAACCTGTGACAGGTAAGTAAAGGAGTGACATCTACATCAAGGGAAGAATTTAATGATGATTAACAAGCAGTTGAAGTCAACCCTAAATCAATGATTGTTAATAATTAGGAATCTTATTACCTTAGTCAAGAAACCACTCAAACTAATTAACAAAGAAACACAGGGGGAGATTTTATACGAGGTGTGCAAAGTTTTCTCACTGAATTCAAGGGCAAGATGTACATCTGGGTTTCAGAGAACAGGAACTTGAAATCGAAAAGCTGTTGGATTCATTTAAAATAACCCATCTTTCTGGGGCATTTAGTTTCTGTTATCTGCTTCTTTTTGCTTCTTACTCTGCTGCTAATTTCTATAGGCCCAGTCTCTCTCTTTGCTGACTGATCAGAGTCCTAATTCTCGGTTCCTGGGAGAGAGAATGTAATGGGCTGTGCTAGGTCAGTATGCTGCTCTGGTCTTGTCTGCCATGGTCAGCAGAAAACAGCAGTAGCCTGTTGCATTTGTTCCATCAGCTTTAAAGATGAAGAGCTTATTGCCCCTTGACCTCAGAGGATGATGATGGAATAGAATGGCCACAGCACAGGGATGAGCATTATATAATAATAATAAGGAGAACATGTTATGAGTTCCTTTAGGATAGTGCCACTATCTGTGAACACTTCTTATATTTTGGAACGTGCCTTAGATGAGGATGCTAAAAAAATGTCATGTCATGAACCACAGAGGTGGTTCATCCAGCTCTAATAAGGACCCCCTCCCTGAGTCCCCAGACAACGAGGTGGGTTGATGTTTAGACACTCTGTGAGAGAATTTTTATATTCTGAGTTTGATGTGGTGATGTGTACCAGACAGCCGGAGAGTTGTTTTGCTTGTTTCCTGCTGTGGTTTGTTTCATTTTAAATGGTTGTGCTGATATGAGACTGTGGGAACAGCACCCAGTCCGGATATCAGACGCTGATAAACAGAGATCGCTGTCTGCAGCCACAGCCTGACCGGAGCTGTTTTTCTTCTCTTTTATTTATTTATTTAGTGTGTATGTGAGAGATGTTATGATCTGTCATCCCATTAAGGTATTCAGTTTAAAATTCCCAAGTACTTCTCTTTTACCAAAATAAAAAAAAACAAACAGTATCTTTTAAGATTTCCTGCTGGTTGAATATTCTCAACATTTTTTTTCAAATGAGCATTATAACTCACTTAATTCTATCCTTGTCATGACTTGTTATAAGGAAACAATTCTTTTTTTTCTTTTTGTTGAAGTACCGTCAATTACAGTGTGTCAATTTCTGGTGTACAGCGCAATGTCCCAGTCATGCATATACATACATATATTCATTTTCATATTTTTTTATTAAAGGTTACTACAAGATATTGAACAGGTAGTTCCCTGTGCTATACGGAAGAAACTTTTTTTTTAATCTATTTTTTAACATTTGTAAATCTCAAACTCCCAGATTTATCCCTTCCCGCCCCCTTTCCCCGGTAACCATAAGATTATTTATGAAGTCTGCAACTCTGTTTTTGTTTTGTAGATGAGTTTGTAGTGTCCTTTTTTTTTTTTTTTTTAAGATTACACATATGAACGATATCATATGGTATTTTTCTTTTCTCTTTCTGGCTTACTTCACTTAGAATGACAGTCTCTAGGGCCATCCATGTTGCTGCAGATGGCATTATTTTATTCTTTTTCTTTTTATGGCAGAGTAGTATTCCATTGTATAAATATACCATATTTCTTTATCCAGTCATCTGTTGATGAACATTGAGGTTGTTTCCATGTCTTGGTTATTGTATATAGTGCTGCTATGAATATTGGGGTGCATGTATCTTTTTGCATTAGAGTTCCCTCTGGATATATACCCAGAAGTGGGATTGCTGGATCATATGGTAAGTCTTTTTTTTTAGTTTTTTGAGGAATCTCCATACTGTTTTCCATAATGGCTGCACCAGACTACATTCCCACCAGCAGTGTAGGAGGGTTCCCGTTTCTCCACAGCCTCTCCAGCATTTATCCTTTATGGACTTTTGAATGATGGCCATCCTGACTGGTGTGAAGAGATGCCTCATTGTAGTTTTGATTTGCATTTCTTTGATAATTAATGATATTGAGCACTTTCCATATGTCTATTGGCCATTTGTATGTCTTCATTGGAGAATTGCTTGTTTAGGTCCTCTGCCTATTTTTGGATTGGGTTATTTAGTTTTTTGTTATTAAGTTGTATGAGCTATTTATCTATTCTGGAAATTAAGCCTTTGTCTGTTGCATCATTTGCAAATATTTTCTCACATTCTGTAGGTTGTCATTTTGTTTTGCTTATGGTTTCTTTTGCTATGCAAAAGCTTATGAGTTTAATTAGGTCCCATTTGTTTATTTTTGCTCTTATTTCCATTGCCTGGGTAGACTTCCCTAGGAGAACGTTGCTAAGGTTTATGTCAGAGAATGTTTGGCCTGTATTTTCTTCTAGGAGATTTATCGTATCTTGCCTTATATTTAAGTCTATAAGCCATTTTGAGTTTATTTTTGTGTATGGAGTGAGGGAGTGTTCTCACTTCATTGACTTACATGCTGCTGTCCAGTTTTCCCCAACACCACTTGCTGAAGAGACTATCTCTTCTCCATTGTATATTCTTGCCTCCTTTGTCGAAGATTAATTGACCATAAGTCTGTGGGTTTATTTCTGGACTCTCTATTCTGTTCCATTGATCCATATGTCTGTTTTTATGCCAGTACCACACTGTTTTGATTATTGTAGCTCTGTAGTATTGTCTGAAGTCTAGGAGAGTTATTCCTCCAGCTCCATTCTTTTTCTTCAATTTTCCTTTGGCAATTCTGGGTCTTTGGCGATTCCATATAAATCTTAGGATCATTTGTTCCAGTTCTGTAAAAAACTGCCCTGGGTAATTTGATAGGGATCGTATTAAATCTGTAGAATGCCTTCAGCAGTATGGCCGTTTTAACAATATTGATTCTTCCAATCCAAGAGCATGGGAAATCTTTCCATTTCTTTAAGTCTTCTTTAATTTCCTAATCAGTGTTTTGTAGTTCTCCATGTATAAGTCTTTCACCTCCTTGATCAGATTTATTCCTAAGTATTTTATTGTTTTGGATGCAATTTTAAGAAGGATTGCTTCTTTACTTTCTTTTCCTGTTGATGCATTGTTAGTGTGAAGAAATGCAACTGAATTTTGTATGTTAATATTGTATCCTGCTAGCTTGCTGAATTATTTTATTAGCTCTAGTAGTTTTTTTGTGGAGCTTTTGGGGTTTTCTATATACAGTATCATGTTGTCCACATATAGTGACAGTTTTACCTCTTCTTTTCCAATTTGAATCCCTTTTATTTCTTTTTCTTACCTGATTGCTGTGGCTAGGACTTCCAAGACTGTGTTGAATTGAAGTGGTGAGAGTGGACATCCTTGTCTTGTTCCAGATTTTAGTGGGGAGGTTTTCAGTTTAAGAAAACAATTCTAATTGTTCCTTGAAAAACCTCAGTTGGGGCCAAAGTGGCAATGGGGATTATGTTTATTAAGAACTTGAATTTTGTTCATCTTTAAATGTTTTGTCATTTTTATATAGTTATTGATTTATATAGTATTCCTGTTTAATTCCACGAAAATATGTTGAATGTATATAGAACTGAGGTTGCAGTATTCTCCTTTAATCAGAGGCCAGAAAATTGGTATTTCTTGGAGAAAATGTGTCATATTTAACAGTATTTAGCAAACTTGTAGTTGATTATGCAATGAAAGGACAAGTTGAACTCGTAATGGACAGATGCTACTATTGAATGGTACAGTTTTAAGAGTCATTGACTTACTGTTTTCTTCTTGGATGAAATTTTCACTAAGTAAAAGTGAATTTCTTAAGTCATCTGATTCCTAGTAATATAAGGAAAATTCTATTTGGAATCTGTCATTGACAGTCCTTATTTTCACATTTGTGTGTATGAGACTTTGCAAATCACAGATTTTCCAAATGGATTTATGAACTTGAATTTTGGTGCCTTTCCTCAGAGTTAAGTAAAAAGAGTGAGTAACATGAATTCAGTAGTAGTGGTAACTGAATCACCCCAATCACTGATCTGATAGGTGATTAAAGAAAACAGTAGCAACCTTACAAGTCAGTGCTGCAGTATGTTTTTCTTTGGGTATAACTGATGTTTTTATCCATCATTCCCATTGCTCAACAAACTATGTATAAGTGAGTTAACATCTGAAACCATGTTCTCATTGTCATTCTGTTTTAAGTTGGTCATTAACTGGGAAAATAAAATATGTTTCTTCTTTTTTCTTCCCCAGATATGTTACTTGTTAAGTGTCTTTGCCAACAACCACCTAAAATTCTGTGTCCTAGACTAAAGCTTTAGACCACTTGTTTGTAAAAGATGGAAAAGGAATATGAAAGGCTTTTAATGCAGCAGTGGTTACCCTGATGTATACTTTCTACACTAAGATTGAAAGAAATATATTAGTAAAGAGTTTGGATAAGTGCTTAAAAATAAGGATGTTTTTCTTCTCATTGTAGTACATAGAGTACTTCAGTCTACCTAGAGATTTGAGTTTATTAAGAAAATGTTTATTCTCATTATACTGAATAATTCACCAGTCAGTTGAGTAACAACATACAAAGCAAATAACAAGTTACAAAAACATTAGTCTTAGTACTTTAGTACAGCCATGTTTATCTGAACATCTCAGGGGAAACCTGAAGATTTCAACCAACTTTAGATAATGAGGAAATGCCCTGGCTGCTTCCGGGAAAATAAAACGAAAATTGCACTCAAGTTCTCTGTGGGGAGAGAGAATCCCCACTACATACTACAGTGATAGCTGGTCAGAGAGTGATAAAGGTATCTAGGAAAGCTGGTGAGGTTCAATTGACTGAGCTCTGGTGTCTATATAGGGTTTCATAAAATTTAATTCAGTGACTAAAAAGGCCAGGAGAAAATTGTTAAAGAAGAACCTTTCAACAATTTTTAGATAAGAATAAATTTCTAGAACAACTTTGGTCATATAACATAGAATCTGAATATATAAAATGAAGCAAAAATAGTAAATGAGTTATACTTGCTTTTTAAATATAACCGTGACTTTTAATTATCAGTACTGTCACAGTATAATGTAAGTTTTGTTTCCCTACTTTCTAACAGTTATCTTAGCAGCTGGTTGAGATGAGAGGAATCATAGGTGGAATCGTAAGGAACCAAGTTATGTTGCCCCATGATCATCAAATAACTTTTGAAACCTTTTGAAACCTTTTCAAGGGATAGACTTTCCCATCTCATCCCAAATGTAAATGCAAAGGCACAAGTCAAAAATACCCTGGCCAAAAAGAGTAAGGAGCCAGATCAGAAAAATCAGCGAAAGTATAAATAGTAACTAAGAGTTTATCATCAACTTGCTAAGCCAGTGCAGTCTTCCCTCCACGTCCATGGTTTTGCTTTCCATGGTTTCATTTACCATGGTCACCCGCAGTCCAGAAATATTGAATGGAGAATTCCAGAAATAAATAATTCATAATTTTAAATTTCACGCCTTTAGAGTAGCATGATGAAATCTCTTAACATCCAGTTCCATCCCGCCTGAGACGTGAATCATCCTTTTGGCACATTCCGACCTTTAGTCACTTGGTCGCTATCTCAGTTGTCATCAGATGGACCGTCGTTATATCACAGTGCTTGTGTTCAAGTAATGCTTATTTTACTAAATGACCCAAAGCACAAAAGTAGTGCATCACGCTGGTAATTCAGATATTCTTTTACTGTGTCCAATTTTTGAATTAAACTTTTATCATAGGTATGTAGCTATAGGAAAAAACATAGTATACAGTTCCCTCGGTTTCGGTATTCGGTGCCCCCACTTATTTCAAAATCTAAGGATGCTCATGTCCCTTGTATAAAATGGTATAGTCCAGTCAGCCCTCCACATCCTCAGATTTCAGATCCTTGAATTCACCCAACCACAGATGGAAATTTCAATCCAAAATTGGTTAAATCCACAGAAGTAAAACCACAGAATGTGGAGGGCCAGCTGTATATTTATTAGGAAAAAAATCCACATGTAAGTGGACCTGCACAGTTCAAACCTGTGTTGTTCAAAGTTCAGCTGTATTTAGGGTTGGTGCTACCTGTGGTTTCAGGTGTTCGCTGGGGTTCTTGAAAAGTATCCCCTGCCAATAAGGGAAGACTACTCTAATGCTATTGACAACACACACACACACACACACACTCTTCAGGGGTTCTCAGAGTCTCATTTTCACTTTCATTCTCTCAGGACAATACAACAGAGTTGTCCAAAGGCTACGTGATGAGTAATAATGTTAATCTGACAGTTAATAGAATGCGTACTTGTATGTTCTCATGTTTTAATTTTTCTTGGTTTTAATTTCTAATGTGGTAAATACCAATACATGTAATTCACATAAAAATAGCTTTTTGAGAGCATCATTGACTTTTAAGAATATGAATGGGTTTTGAGAACCAATGGTGTATATGAACTATTACACACACAAATACACAGAAAGAACATTTAAATATACGCTGTCTCATATTCTATAATTATTTCTTTTATGCGCTTCTCAGTAAGACTGAAGTTTGAAGACATGAAGTCTTTTGTATCCTAGGCTGGAAAAATTGACTAAATATTAACCAATTAATTGATAAGGATGATGCTCTGTTAGGTGTCTAACACTAAAAAAGAGTCTTAGACCTACCTCATATCTGTGTGACTTATAATTTAGTTTGATCATTTTTCTCATTGATTTTTGCATGATTTTTATGTCAGAATTGATGCATGTTCAAACATTAGTTGTAGCATTTTTCTTTTAGTTCAATATAAGTAGAACAGGTTGTTCAACCTCCACTTGATCTAACAGTTTGCTGTCTTAAGTTGTAAGTTCCAAAAGAGCAAAAGTTGTGTGTTTGAAATTTATTTTGATCATCATTGCTTATCATTAACATTCTATATGGAACCCTAACATTTTGCTCATTCTGCATTATGTCATTTGATACCTTTTTAATTGATAGCTCTTATAATAATCTTTAAGCTCTTGTTTATAAGTTTTATATCTGCTTTTAGACATTTAATTTCTTCAGAAATGTATTATGGGGTATTCTGACCTAATTCCATATGACAAGAAAATCTAGATTCAGAAATTTTTCCATTTTTCCCCCTTTTCATTTTAAGTCATTCTGGTTTGAAGATTCCTTATCAGTGTTTACTTTTTAATTCAGATCTCAGAGTCATTTGACTGAAATAGTTGATGGATTGGGTGATATTGAAAACTATCTTCAGCCATTTGTTTTGTACAATATTGAGCTAGTGTCAAAAGGCTTCTCTTCACACACACATACAAGGAACTAAATACAAAAATTCACATACGTACGACTCTTTGTATTTCACACTGTTAGTTCTTGATGAGACTCTCACTTACTGATTAGTCTGTCGGATTTAAACCCTGGAGTAGAGAATCTCACACTTACATAACATGGAAACAATTTCTTCTTTAGAACAACTGATTTTAAAAATCAAATAAACGAAGCCTGTAGCAAGTGAGCAAGCTCCTCACCCCATCCCTGTCAGTTTTTTTCTCTAGTTTAAAACCAGTCCTGACTTTAACATAATCGGACCGATTTTCTTGTTTGTGTTATGACTTGGCTTTGTATGCATTTCTGAACTAGGAGTTCCAGAAATGTTCCGAGAATGCTTCTAAGGACAAGAATCCCCTCTTGTTTAAAAGAAAAATAAATTCCTCCATTCTTAAAAAGCACACCTGAGTTGGGGGAGATACTATTGCCCTTTCTCTATTCCTACAGAGGCAGTTTGTCTTTTCCCTTCTTATGGAGTATGGTAGAATATTTTAGAAGATTTTTTTAAATTATAATTTAAAATACTTAAATAACTTTTATGTTCCTTTCTCTGCTTTATAAAAGGAAATAGGATGTGTTTGCATTGAAATCCGGCAATGATTAATTATTTCTAAGTGAAGTTTAAAGAATATAGAAAAACTAACCTATGCATATTAAATTCAGTAGCAATATGTGATAAATTTGTAAAAACCGGTGATCACGGTTTCTGTCTTTCCCCTTCCTCCCCTTCCTATTGTAGTGAAAATATTTTTACCTGCTGCTGAACAGAGATAATACAAAATCATCTTTTCCTAAGATTCTTCAGACTTGCTTTTTTAATAAGAAATCATTATTTTAATTTTGTTTGCTCAAATTTTGATTTTTCCGGCCCCCTCTCTTTCTCCTTTTCTGCCTGAGTTCATAGTTCTTAATAGGAAGAAAAGAAGTCTACTATTTGGAATTTTCTTTGATATATCCTTGATTTACATGGCAAATAGAAAGCAGCTGTCTATTTAAGCATCTAATTCTTGAAACCATAGTCCCCTCAAGCGTCATCTGGAAATAATGTAGCTTGTAAAACAAAGCTAAGAAGAAAAGGCAATGTTTGTTTTATGTGGGATGAATGATTTCTGTTGGGGTCCTTTAATTCGGCTATTATGAGGGTTATTAAAAAGCAGTATTACAAAAGAGGTTTAAATGAAAAGAATTTTTTTGAGCTGGTATCTTATTATTACAGTTGATTATAGTCAAAGCTGCAAATATTTTATAAATGGCACTTTATTATAGTTTCTCCAAATAAGACCCCCAAAAACTAGTAATCTTACTCATTGTATGAGTGGAAATTCAGCTCTTTCCATAGTGGATTTAATTTCTGAAAACAAATTGTATTTGAGAATTCAGCTCTGCCTGTTTTCCTGGAAATTTCATGGCTTTCTGAAAAATTCTTAAGAATTATTAAAGGAATATTTGGGGATTACCTTATAAATGCAGAAATGAACATGAAAGCATCAGAGTTTATCTAGGCTTCAGGTGTTATCAGAAGATTCAATTAACGCCAGATAAAGTTAAGCCTAAATTGTTTCTTATTCATAAATGTGAATTTGAGGACCTCAGTTACGAGAAGTGGTATACTTTGGGAAGCAGAACACAAGTTAATTTGTGCTTTGACAGTTGCTAAAGGTTAGTCCATAATTGGAGTGTATTGGTTTTCTTGATTTGTTAACACAACAAAGTAGTTGTTTTTGGATAGTTGACATATAAATAGAGCAGGCATGGTTAATTATTTTCACGAATTTGAGTCTAATCTCTCACCTGGTATCTTCTATGATCTCGAATTTGTGTTTTGACTGAAGTCATGAGAATATTGTGTTGCTCTGAAAAGTGTCTTCTTGTCTTTTAATCTACAATGCTGATTGATCAATTTAGTGACTGAATTAATGACATCCTTTTTAGGTCATATTCTAAACCTAAAAAGCACTGTGCCTTAAATAATCAGGTATTAACTCTCTTAGGAAGTTGTATCATACTAGTCAATAAATTCAAATTAGGGTAAGAGTAACTTCTGTTTCATTGTTAGTAGTGCTTTAGCTCACTAACCAATTCCAAGCCCTAAATTTCCCATACCCATTGTGACGCTAATGTGAATTACTAATATTATCCAGGCTAACAGTAATACCAGTTATAAAAGAGTAGTACGTGTATTTAAAAAAACTCCATATGGTACTTGAAATTCCTTATTTTTTTTTTCATCCAGCAAGTAGTGAGCAACTATGTCTTCTCAGGTACTTTTCTCTGCCCTGTGAAGACATGAATGGCGATAAAAATCCCTGCTCTCAAGAAGCCTACATTCTAATGAGGAGAGATGGATAGTGATTGTATGCAGGGACTAATGAATGAACAAATGAATGAGACGTTAGAAGTAAAGAAGAATAAAGGGATTGGGAGGGCTAGCGATGGGAAGATAGCAGTGTAATGGGTGGTCAGTGGAAAGTATGCCTCGGTGAGAAGTGACATTTGAGCAAAACCTAAAGGAGGAGAAGCAGTGAGTCGTGTGGCTCTCTAGAGGCAGTGTGTTGTAGGAAAATGAAATGGGGTGAGAGGGCTTGAGACAAGAGCCTCCGTGAGCCCTGATGGGTATTGTGGCTGGGAAGGAGATTATCTGGACCATATTTATAATCATTTTGAACAAATGCTTATTGAGGACTGATCCAGAAAAGTTTTGGATAGAGCAACTGCCTGAAAATGAGAAGACCTGTGTTCTGTTTTTTCACCTTTACTTTCTGTGGGCTTGGGTAACTTATTTTGCAATTCTGACCCTTGATTTCCTTGCCTTAAATTGTATCTTAAAGTAGATTTGTGTGTGTGTGATTTCTTTAACATTGTCTCTGGTTCTATTAGTTCTATGAAGATACCCTGGATATATAGAAAGGGGTTTGTATTGCTGCAGTGCACAGTTACAGGAGACTCCACTCTCATTCTGTGTGTGAACCATGCCCCCTGAAACATCTCCTGGAATGCAGTGCATGGTGTGCCCTGGAGTGATACAACAGTAGTGGGCCCGGGTGTGTGAAGAGGCTCAATAGGAAATACGGAACGAAGATGCAGATCCTTTCTTTAAGGATTTGAGACAGACATTAGTAGATATCGCAGAGTGATGTACATATTCAGAGATAATATAAATATCAGCTAATTTTTTGATAGAATGCTACAAATAAAAGGCTCCTCCGAGAAAGCATCATAGAAATTTTGAGTGGTTTTTATGAGTCTTACAGAATGGAAGGGCCTTTAAGAGTCAGTATGTATAGTTGTTAGGAGTATAAGCTTTGGAAGGGGTAGGTATAGCTCAGTGGTAGGGCACATGCCTAGCATGCATGATGTCCTAGGTTCGATTCCCAGTACCTCCATGAAAATTTTTAAAAAATTTTTAAATAATAGAACATAAGCTTTGTGAAGAGAATTCTTGGAAGATGGACCCAGCCTCATAGGTTTTTCGTTTTTTCAGATTTCCTCCATGAAAACAACAAATAGAATGCATCGACAAATACAACATCTACAACAAAACTAGGTGACAGAGTAGCCACATAAAACCCAAAATACAAGAGGGTGGGTACAGACTGCTCAGATCCTTGCAGTATCTGTGCAAGAGGAGCTGAAGGGCAGTACTAAGACACCCAAGGGAGCTGAGAAGTAGCCAAAAGGGGTTCATTGGAAAGAACACAGACCAGTTTGAGAAAAGTGCCTGAAACTGGTAGGGGTCCGCTGTAAGATCTGCTGGGGTTCTAGCCGCTGGGCCCCATCAACTCTTAAAACTAAATAGCTAAAGCTCTCTTTCGGGACCAAGCCCCATCCATTGCTGGAAATAGGGCCCCCAGAGGAAGGAGGTCAGGGACAATAAGCAAAGAAAAAAGAAAGTTGAGGTAAGTGTAAGGTTGGAGAAGAGAGCCTAGAGATCCCGGGAAGTACATGGCCGTATTTCTGAACACTTCACATAGACAAAGAAAAGGTCGCTCTCAAGTCTTGAACCCACCCTCCATACTCAGAAGTGTCAGGAAAACTTTAGTAAAAATGAGCAAAAGAGAAAAATCACAGTCAAATCCAGTGCAAAGATAGAAGATGAAAGAGAATAAGGAGAATCATCATATCTATATTGACAATGAAAGCATATGAACCGACCAAATAGATGAAAACTACTCAGTAACTTTTCCAACAACTAAGAGAAGCTAAGAAAATGATACAAGATATAACAGAACAACATAAATCAGAATTACAAAAACTGAAATGGTTAAATTTTATTTAGAAATAAAATTAGGAATGAAAAGTCATTTCAGAGATGTAGATTATACACAAAGGTAAAGTATTTAGTAAATTAAATAGATAATGCCTTAAGAAAAATAGAAGATGAAAAGGAGGAAATCTTGAAAGCAAAAAGAAATAAAAGAAATAACAAGGGTTTGAGAAAATGACTAAATACTATAGGCAAAAATCCAACTCAGAAAATGGGAATCTCTCAAAAAGAAAAAAAAAGGCTAAAAGCTGTACTTTAAGGAAACTTTCCTAAAATTATGAAGAAAAAAGACTTGAAACTATGTGTTGAAAACGCATATACCATATGCCTTGGGAAATCAACCCAGGACAGCAAATACCAACACATATTCTAGTGAAATTGCAGAGTTACAAAGATAAAGAGAAAAAAATTTGAGGGGTACTCAGGCAAAAAGACCAGGTCACTTTTAAGGGAAGAAAATAAAATTGTCAGCAGACTTTTTGGCAGTGTTTTATGCCACAATAAAAATGGAATAACATTTTTAAGATACTCAAGGAAAATAAATGTAAGCCAAGGATTTTCTATCCCACCAAACTGACTTGCAAGTAGGAGAGATGCAATCTTATGAAATCTAGGGCCTCTGAGAACATTGTTCCTTTCCTGAGGGCTCTAGTGGAGTGGAGTGGTCAGCAAAGATTTTCTATAAAGAGCCAAATGGTAAAAATCTTAGACTTTGTAGCTACATGCTGTCTTTATTGCATTTCTTTGGAGTGTTTTGTTTTGTTTTGTTTACAACCCTGTAAAAATGTGAAAAAAAACCATTCTTAGCTCAAAAGCCATATTAAAACAGGCCACAAATCTCATTTGGCCCATAGTTCATAGTTTGCCAACGCCTGTACTAGAGAAAGAACTTCAGGCAACCATGATGACTAGAGAAGCACAAACACAGAGACTGGTGATGAGCATTATCTATTTTTGCTTGTGGAACTAACATCAAATGACATTCATAAAGGAGAGAGTGTAGTGTAGTATTTAAAGGCTGTGTCTCTGCCAATGCAGATATATCACAACTATTCAAATATGGAGGGGGAAGTGGGGAGAACATGTGAGAAGTGGAGTAAACTTGCTGATTGCCTAACAGTTAACTGGGAGTTAAAAATATTACTTCAGATCAGCTGCTGGGAGAGGAGTGGGAGGAAGAAGAGGTAATTAGCTAATTTAGTATTGTTTACAGTAGCAAGCCAATAGAAAATGACAAAAAATAAGAAGACAGGAATTATGTAAAGTTATTCACATAAAGGTAACTATTAGAACAAAACTACAGACTTCCTGAATACTAAAATAAAATATAAAAAGAAAGCAAATAAAGTAGACCACATATGGAAGGACTGCTTACATAAAAGACTTAGATACATATAAATGTAACATAAAATTATATGTGAGAGCTTTGAAATCAGACAAATTGATCTTCAGTCTTTAACTCCATCAATAAGAGCTTTGAATGAACTTTGATACATTCACACAATAGAGTATAATCCAGCCATAAAAATGAATGAAAAATATTTCTGTATGAAACTCTGTATGTTACCATATAATTCTCAGGATAAGCTATTGATATCCATTTATATTTATGTTTGAAAAAACAATGGAAAGATAAACTTTTTTTTAATTTTAATAGTTACCTTATAAGGAGAGTGAAAGAACAGAATGAAAGTGATGGAGTGATAAACCTAGACTTTGAGGAATTCTGATTTTTCAAATTTAACTTAACAACTATGTAAATAATTCTTAAGTTTAAAAAAAGTTCCTTCAGTAGAGTTGGACTGAATATTTGTGAGCAGTCTCTGAAATTTAAATAAATTGAAATAAGTAGACAAATATATATCCAGTGGGTGGAATAACCAAACATCCAAGTGACTCTTCATCCCTGGTAGGCTTGAAGACACAACTGAAAAAAAAAAGAAACTGTTTTTATTAATTATATTTGTGTAGCAACCTTGGTATTGTTATTTCAAGGCATGTGTTTATAATGTGAGATAAAGCAAGTAATTGTACAGTGTTCTAATTTTGTTTTCCCCGTTGCCTTGGGAACCTGGATTCTTGGCATGGGAGCAGTATATGTATATAGATGTAAAATAGAAGAGATTGAGTAGAAACTCTTTGATCTCAGTTGAATAGGAAGTCTCTGTACGAACTCGGGTTTTTGTTTTTCAGTTCCTGTAGCTCATGTCTAGTCATTCTGCATCTGTTCTTTGAACTCAGAAGCAGTGACCAGCCCAGTAACACAGCATTGAGCATCACTAGCAACCAGATTTCCACTAACAGGAACAAAGAATATATGCTGCCTTTCATGTAAGATGGTAACAAAATAATAGATGTAGGAAAGCTCCTCTTTAGAGAAATACTATAGCTGATTACTGAAAAGGGAATGATACAATGAGAATATCACCGTTTTGCAAACCTTAATAAATTAGTGAGCCAAGCAGTGAACACGAGTGGCTGCTGACTTACAGAAAGAGACAACCAGACGTTATGTGCCTCCTGATGTAGAACACACCATCATTCAGGAAGTAGTCTTGCTTTTAAAACCAAAAACAAAACCACAAAAACAAAACAAAACAAAAAAACTAATCTGATCAGGTCTCTAGATTCATCTACCAATTTACTGGAAATATCCAGAACAGAGAAATAAGAAACACCACCACCAAAATCCAGATTGCAGGACACCGCATAGGACAAATGACCTGGTTTATTCAACTAATAAATTACAATGAGAAAGGAGACAGAAACACCCTTTAATAAAGTCCAGTTGTGACATAAAGACTTTATTTGGCTCCTCATTCTAACAAACTGTCATTAAAAAAAGAACAAAAACCTTTTTCTTTTTTTTTTTTTTTTTTTTTTTTGCCTAATTAGAAGGTTGAGGACTGGCTGGATATTTGATAATTTTCAGAGATTACTAATAACTTTTTATGTGTGAGAATGGCCTTATGGTTATAGTTTTAAAAGAAGAATCTGTATCTTTTGGAGATACCTACTAATATACTAATGGCTGAAAGATATGTCTGGAAGTTGCTTCAAAATGGCACTTGAGGGGAGGAAGTGAGTGAGTATAAAGAAACAATACTGGTCCTGAGTTGATAATTATTGGAGCTGGGTTAGTAGGTAAAATGGAAGTTCATTATACTATCCTGCCTATGTTTGTATTCATGTGAAATTTTCCAATTAAAAAAGTTAAAGAGGGTGCACAACAATGTGAGTATACTTAACACTACTGACCCAGTAGAAAAATGGTTAGGATGGTAAATTTTATGTATATTATACCACTTTTTTTTTTTTTAAGTTGAAGAATATGAGCATTGGTCTCTGAAAAAACTGGGTTTAACTTTCATGTGATCTTGACCTTAACCCCAACTCTGCTCTTTGGTTTTCTCATTTGTTAAATAAAAAACAGTAATACCTTGCCCATGAGATTGTTGTACAAATTAAATGAGATACTGCGTGGAAGGCCCTTTGTGCAATATTTGGCATATAACTGTATAACTATATAAATATGTACTGTGTAAATGTTAGTGGCCATTATTCCTGCCACTAAGATTCTACCACCTGAACGATAGGACGATATGTCCTTTGTTCTCCTATCACTGAAAACTAAAGCTTATTACTAGGAATCCTGTTAAAAATTCTCTTTTCAGTGTACTGTGGCATAATGGAATAAGCTGACTCTGCAAGCTAGACTTAACTCTTGAGTTTTAGCACTTGCTTGATATATGCTCTTTTGGTTAGCAAATTATTTAATTAGTGGCCTTAGAGGAGTTACTGTAGCCCTGTGAGCTTTGGTCATCTCATCTACAAAATGAGGATGCTAATGCCTACTTTGTAAGTTGGATTGAATATTAGGATTATGCATATAATGTTCTTGACTTACTGCCTTGTTCTTAGTAGGTTTTCAGTAAAGATGGATGTTATCATACCATGATTGTATTCATTTGTATGTGAGTATCATTGTTCAGGAGTGGAAAGTAAGACGGGCTTTTTCATATCTTTCCTGGGCAAAATTTATCTGATCATAAGAATAATATATTTCTGATTTAATTATGGCCTTATATTTAACGTGGGTTTAATAGAACATACTGTTAAATCATATCTGTTTTTCTCAACTTTGGAAATTTCAGTGTCTATCTTTTCTTTGTTTCGCTGGGTTTTGTTTATCAATAGAGGCTTACACCTTTCTGTTTAGAGCAATGAATATTCCGCAGGAGGAGTGCTCTGTTGGTGATTATGGCAGATTAAAGATAACTGCAATAGTGATGCCCAGTGTTAACTTTCTTTTCTTCTAGTAACACATGAAAATTCTACACCAAAAAGGACTTGTTAGGTACCAGATGTAAGTAGAAAAGTGCTCTTCCTTTCCCAGTAGAGATTCAAGTACAACAGAGACGAGGTCTGCATTTAACAGAGGTGCTTTAGAACTGACTTCAGAAATACAGTGGAGGTGACTGCTCCAGTCTCTTTCTAACTCTGTACTCTCTGTATTTCTTTTTGTCTCTGTTTATCGCCCTTTCTAAATACTTTATTCCTTCTCATTGAGTAACTCAGCATGACATTTCTCCCACTGTAGCATCATCATCATTGCTTACAGAGCACTCACAAGAGCTGGAGCACTGGAGAACTTACATGATGCTGGGAGGCCTGGCCATTGTCAGTCAGTAACACCACAAAAGGGAGCCACGGAGATTTTTTTTTTAATGAATTGACTGTAGAAAATGTATAATCTCAATATGTAAGTAATCATATGCATCTACTTACTTTCCCAGAAAAAAGGAAGACATTGAAGTTTTTATTACATAAATCATTGATAAATCTTAATGTCTGAGCTTCAGTTTCTTCATCCAAGAACAAAGACTCTGGAGTCAGACATAACTGGACTTGAATCCTGCTTCTCTCTCTTAGTAGCTATGTGATGGTAAGGAAATGACTTAATCTTTTGAGTTTTAATTTCCATTTCTGAAAAAAAAAGTCGCAACAGTCCTACTGTTAGTTACTTGTTCATTTTTAAATAGGGTTAAATGTGGTAAATACAAAAGTAAAACAGAGCATAAATTCAAGGAGGGGCGTCATCCATTCAAAATGTATGATGTTATTCATGTCATAGTTTGCCCCCAGGCTTTGAGTATACAGTGAGGAATAAGCAGGCATGGATTCTGCCCCACTGCAGGGAGCTAGCAGAGGGAAAAGCTAGATCAATTAGCAAGCAAATGAATACACACTTATAAATAGGGTTAGAGAAAATAACTATAACATAATGCAAGAGAATCATGAGAATCCTAACTGTGATTTGGGGATATGGGGGAGCTGGGTATTTGCTCAGTGAGAAAGCGATATTTAACAGACCTGAGAGATGAGTAAGAGTCGGCCAGAGGAAGAGTGGGAGTAGAGTGTTTTTAACAGCATATGCAAAAGCCCTGAAGCAGGACAGGGCTCTGTTTATTCAGGAAACTGTAAGCAGGCCAGAATGTCTTGGAGTGTGGATGTAGGAGGTGGGACGGAGGGGTGGGGGGACCAGCATAAATGAGACTGGAGGTACCGGTCAGTGTCAGGCCACGCCAGGCCTTCTTACTCATCGTAAGATGAGTTCACTGCAGATGTTATCCACAGTTTGGCATAAAGTCATTAAAGGGTTTTGAACAATGGAGTAACTGGCCAGATGTGCCCTTTGAAAAGAATACTGTAGAAAAGTGATTTAAAGAGGTGAGAGATGACTCAACCTGTTTAACTCAACCTGGTGAGAGATGATAGTGGCTTAGAACTCAGAGAAGTATGGCCTGGAGGTGGAAACGTAGATGTCGTCAACCAAAGTCAGACACTCAAACTTTGTGAGACTGATGAGAGCACAATGTGAGAGAAGGTGGTATGAGAAGGAAACAGGGGTCCCGGCGGAGCTCTGAGGGGCCTCCAACCCTCAGAAGTTGGGTAGGAGAGAAAGTGCATGGTGTCAGGTAGGCATGTTTTAAAGAGGAAGAAATGGCGAGCCAATTGTGAACTGAAGATTGAGGCTGAGATGAGGATTAAACATATCCACTGGATTTGGTAAAACAGAGATGGCATCTGGGCGTGTAAAAATGGGAATTCTTTTGAATAGTATAAACTGACAGTTATCTAGATTAATCATAAGGAGATTCTTTTAGGAATTAGATTTTTAAAGTTGAAGTTTAAGAAAGAAAAAGTACAACATTGCTTATTCTTGATCTCCTGGTTAACCTTTCTTACCTTAAAATATGTATATACCCCTGTTCCTACTTCTTAGCATACCCACCTTGATGAAGTTTTGCGGTGGGCTAATGATCATAGTTAAGCTTGTTTAAAATGCAAGTTATATGTCAGTACTGTAATTAATAACAACTCATGATAATAAACCTCATCGTAGTTAAATATCCTGATTACTTTTCTTTAAATCTGTACATCTATCAGATTTCAAATTAAGTTATGCTTAATAAACCAAGTGAAAAGGACGGAAGTCAAAATGTGCCGTATTACCACAGCTCAGGTTATAGGGAGCTCCAGATGGTTTCCTCATAGTACTGGAATTATTTCCCTGAGATTGCAGAATATATTTAACTATCTCTTACTTTATATAATAAGCTTCGCGTTCACCATCTCATCCATGGTTCAAAGGAAATACTCTTTGAAAGCATGTATAAATATATAAATGCTTTACAAATGTTTGTCATCTTCCTCTCAAAAAATATAGAGGAAGAGGTTTTGAGAACTGAGTAGAAATGAGGAAAATGAATGCTGTGTAACAAAGGATGATGGAGAGGGAGAGGGAGTGTGTGTGTGTGTGTGGCTTCTGAAAAAGCTTTAGATTGTTTTTTTCTTTTCAGTCTTTCATCCCAGTGTCCTTACTATTATATTACTTATGTAAAGCCTTCTGTCCATTGAGTTCAAAGCACTTACATTCATCAAGTCATTTATTTCTTTGGATTTATTGAATGGGTGCCCATTGTTCAAAAGCCCGTGGGCGTAAGTACAAAGTTATAAAAGCACACAAATTAAATGTAATAGCGCAGGAACAGGAGAATTGTCAGCAGGATAACTGCTGTGCCTATTGAGAATGCCAGACTCTTATAAAGAAAGAAAAGGGGAGAAAAAGAAAAGGAATAAAACAGCCAACTAGGATTCGTCATACTCTGAGAGTTACAAAATAAATTTGTCAGTCAAAAGCAATGACCATAGGGTACAGTTGAGAGAGGCCTTATGGAATTTAGAAGGTGCTCTGGCAAATGGTCCAACTCTCATAGACTCACATTCTACTCTAGTAATGAAGCATGAGAAATTATTACTCGCTCTCCCTCATTTTGCAGATAAGATACTCAGATACAAGAAGATTTGGTTAACTGCCATTGTCTCAAAGCAGTGTCATACAATTTGAAGCGTGACCTTCTTCTGAGATCCCCAGTTAAATCTTGTTCCATTACTTTTAACATTTTAGCTTAGATATACATGTTTCTTTTTAGTTGTCTCCTTCCTGTGGTGGTTTTAAAAATGGGTATTTTCAGTTCAGTAAATCAGAAAAACTCAAGCTGATTCCAAAATAAATTTGGAAGAAGAAAAGCCTCATTTTTTTCAAGAAGTCAGTAGATATCTTTCAGTTATCTATTGACAGTTCTAAGATTAAGAAATACCAGCACACACATACTATTTCAGAATAAGAAGACAGATGATGGAGGAAATAGCTAAAAGGGTTCAAAATAGTTGTGTCTGGACAGGAGTGTGGGTCCAGGCGCTGCTCTTGTCTTGTTTCAGATCTGGTGCTAGTCTTGACTTTCACACCATGCTCATCTGTTACTTTGATAAAAATTAAGACAAAAGTTTAGGGAAAAGAAATGAACAGGAAACCAAACACACGTACAATAAATACTTGGGATCACTTTCAAAACTGAGTTTCATGTATTATTCTTTGAGTCTTAGCTTGTAAAGTAATAGGCTTGTCAGCACCCTTACTTTATAAAGCAGTCTGATTTTTGGTAATTCAAGAGAGATTGGCTAAAACGGCTAATAAATTATGCATTCCACAATTAGGCATTTTCTCCTACTTCTGGTATTCTTCCTTATGTAATTGGAAATCTCTAATGACACTGACTGAAACTCTTGAAAGCATTATAATTTGAAGTCTTAAACGGGACACTTCCTGCGCTTTTTTATTCAAGTCTCAGTCTAAATTGCATTTTTATCCTTTCGTTTTTCCCTTTTTTTTTTTTCTTGCGGGCGAGGATTTCCCACAATTCACATTTCTCTCCCCCTGGACTCTGGTTCCATGCAGACGGGGATTACATCCCTTGGTAACTGCTTGAATCCAGCGCCGAATTCAGTGCCTTCTCACGGCACCATTCACTCAGTTTGTTAAGTGAATGACATTTCATCTGGGAGTGTTGTGTTAACCAATAAATAGCTATTGGGAGGGCTGATTACATTGCGCCAGTTTGCCTGGTAACCTGAAGGAGTTAATGAAATTTCCCCAGCTGCCTAGGATACATTGAACCAGACCTTCCAAGGCCGGTAAATTACAGGGGAGCACAGAACACTGGGCAGGTGTTCAGTATCCTTGCTGTTATCAAAGCCCTTCAGAGATGTAAGGAATATTCAAATAGCAACTGTTTTTGAGATCTTTTACAAAAGCAATTTGTAACTGTTTTTTTGTGTGTGTGCAGTTAATGCGATTTTAATTTCTCCCTTTGTGTCTTTATGTGTCTGTCTTTCAGTTTTTATATTTTTTATGCTCAACAGGACCAATTCCTCACCCGATTTACTCAAATTTTGATTGACATAAAGTCGAAGTCATTAAGAAGGTTATAATCATTCTTTTATTTAGCTTGTTGTCACACTGAAGAGTTAGAGTTAACAGTGACTGTTGAATAGTAACCAGTAAATTAGTTCCAATAATGTCACATGTTTCTTAAACATAAATCAAACACACATACAAGGAGAAAAAAACTGCTTCCTAAACATTTTGGTTGGAGAGGCGTTTTTATTTAAGAAAGCAACTAAATTGCTGAAAATGATTTTATACTACCATTTTCTTGTCCTTTAGATATTTGAGAGTTCTTGTTCACCTGGCTCTCAGTATGATCTTTCAGTAAAACCAAGTGATTTTTCAGGAAAGTTTTAACTGATCATTGGCTTTATTGATGAAACGAGGTGGAGACTTCTCTGTAATTGCTGCTGTTGGCTTTTAGGTCCTCGCCAAAGCTGAGTGAACGGCCTCCATCACACAAGCCTTTTTCTCCCACACCCCACATCTGTGATTGTTGCACACGCGCTACGTCGTGTACAGTCTGTTCCACTTGAGCTGGTGCACATCTAATAACATCTCTAACTTTGGACCTTAAGGAAGCCACGGTTTTCCTTTAACTAAAGAAAAACTAAAACTGCCTGTCTTTTATTTACAAACTTACAGGACTGCTGACCAAAGAGAATTACCATTAAATTGCCACTTAAAGGTCTGCGTGTTGTAGAAAAAGCTGCATCTTCATTATATTACTTCCTTGTGCTGTCACTGTGCTTTTTTTAATGAGAAATGCTACCGAGTGAATTTTAGGTTTGTTGCCAACGATACCAGTGTTAGCACTTGGAAGTTTTATTGTTGTAATGCACTCATTACCCTAAAATGTCTTTTGCTGGCGTTTCATATCTTCCTCCTAACAAAGTTTTTACCTTATTCCCAGATTGATACAAGTAGACGTAAAGATGTGCAATAGAAGAAAGGAAAAGGGGCATCACATTCCTTGTTGTCAAGTAAATTTTGACTGAAGAGACTCCTTAAATAGCCTTTTTCTTTATTTCTACATTAATATCTCCTTTTCTTTGCCTCTTAATGCTACATTAGCCGTTCCCCCTCCCATCCCATTTTGATTTTGGCTTTTATACATTGATAGTTGTTTCTACAAACTTTTGTCCAGGAAAAATTTCCAGGAAATAAAATTAAGCACCTCTCTTTTCCCAAGAAATTGACACCAAAGAGCAAAATGACAGGCAGGCCCCAACTCATGACTTGGTTACTAGGCTGTTATCCTAAGGTGAGCCACTTTAAGTCAGATCCTTATCAATGTTACACATGTGAAGTCCCACTGCTCAAAATTAATTTCATGTTATAGAAACATAAAAATAAATTTCAGTGGATGAAAACTTTGTATATTATAATTGTATCACAAACAACAGCAAGATAAAAATTGGGTTATTTATATGCTTTTGAGTGCCTTTGAGGCTTTTGAAAATGTAAGTCCAGTGACATGTTTTACCTCTTCCTGTAGTAAGCATTCTTCATTACTCTAAGGACCTCCAAACTGCTTTTAAAATTAGTTTCTGCCACAAGAAATAAACTGCAAATTTAATACAGGATTACATCCCAAAGTTTTTGAATGATAATTGCTGGACGATAGGCAGTTTCCATGGCAACTTCTTCAGTGATCCCTTACTCCAATTGTAGCAGCAGACTGAGTCACCCTCATTGCCATTGACCTTGACTGAATCGTGCGCATTGGCAGTTGTTTGGACAAAATGTAGGCATTGGTCCCAGTCATTAAGCAACCAGAAATACAACTTTTGGTCATTATGTAGAATATGGTTATAATGCATTGGGTTTCAAATCAAGCTATCTCCAACCAGGGATGACTTATATTTCAGCAGTAATATTTTTGAACATGATATTTCCTAAGGGGGTTAACCGTTTAGTAAAACAATAACATTTAGGTTCTTAAAGATCTCATCAGATTCACAGTTCGCTGAGAGCATTTTATTGCAGTGCACACAATGTTCTAAAATTCAAATTTCAACATCATGGAAGCACTTCTCTGTAAATAGACCTAAAAGTGCAAGTTAGAAAACAATAGTTATTTGACTTAGTGCCTGATAGTTAACATACATCCTAATTACATCTGTATCTCATAGGAAATTTTCATTTGTTATTTGGCTTTTACTGGTAAAAGCAACAATTTCTTGAACTGCTGTTGCGCATTAGGCGTTGGGGTAGGTATTTTACATACTCATTATCTCATTCCATTCTGACAGTCTTGCTGATAAAGAAATCAAGGCTTAGAATCTTACCTGAGATCACATGAGCAGTAAACAGTAGAACAGGGAGTCAGAGACCAGTAGGATTGACCTCAGAGCTCTGGCAGTTAGTTAACTGCTGTTCCATGGTATTTCTTGTCTATACTCTGGCCAATTTTTCATAAAACTGGAGAGTCATTAATATAAGAGTAATTGCTCCTGATTTGAATCCATGAAAACAGTTTTGGGTGTCTAATTGAGGTTCAGCGTCCCCTAGTTATATTTGCAATATTATTTCCAAATGAAAATAGCAAGTTAGATTTTTATTCCCTCTTCTAAATGTTAAATTCCTTACATATCTTGAAAACTGTGTTTTTGAGACATTTCTGTTTTATTACAAAACTAGACAGGATTTTGTAAGGTGAAATGAAGCTCAAAGACTGCATTTTATTTTATATCATCAGAAACGCTTCTCAGTGCTTAGGGTGATGCTGCGTGTCATGACATTGGCCTTCAGTTACTGTTTGTGAAGTCATTGTCTTCTGAGGTTATTTTATGTTCATTTTTCTGTTGGCCTATTTCATTCAGTTGAGAATCTGTTTTGTCAAATTTTGTTAAACTGTGAGGTCAGTTTGTTTATTCCTGTCTAGAAATAATTAACAGAGATAGCACTTGTTTTATGTGGTAGAAGGAACTTCCTTTTTGAAAATAAAAATGCCTCAAGCATAAGGTATAATCTGGTTTTTACATTAACAATGCAAAAATTCATCCTATATTATTGCTTTTTTATTTTAATTTGCTAATTATCTGAAAATTAAAGTGGAGTGATATTTAATGCCATTTGAGACTTAGTCTCTGTACAAGCCTTATGCAAAAGCTTATTTGCTGCTGCTTTGCTAGAAATCTCATAGACACCTAGATTTTCACCCGGTGCAGTTGAAAGACGGGTGATTGATTGAGGAGGAGGACTTGGAAGATCACTGAGCTAATGATTTTTTTTCCCCAGTATTTTATTACAAAAATTGTCAGATACACAAAAACATTGGAAATGTTTTACAGTGAACACCCATATATCTACCACCTAGATTCTACGATGAACATTTTACTAAACTTGCTTTATTATCTACCTATTTCTCTCTGTCCTTCCATCAACCCATTGCTATCTTTTATAATTTCAAAGTGAGTTGCCCAGGACCTATTCTTTTAATAACTACATGGTATTCCATTGTCCAGATGTACTGTAATTTATTTAACCAATAATCTTCTTTCAGACATTTGGGATTATGGTAGCTATAGTGACCCTTCAGGAATTGTGGTAGAGAAAAGTGTCCTTGTCCTAATCCCCAGAACCCATGGATATCAAAGGGGGAAGTCAGAGAGATTCAAAGCTGAGAGGGATTTGACACACCATTGCTGGTCTGAAGATGGAAGGAGCAATGTCATGCAGGCAGCATGAAGTTACTAACAGAGATTCCTAGCTGCCATCCAGCAAGAAGATAGGAAACAGCTAATTCTGCCAACAACCTGAATGAACTTGGAAATGGATTCTCCTTCACAGCATCCAGATAAGTGCCTCGCCCAGCTGACGCCTTGATTTTGACCTCATGAGACCTGGGGCAGAGGAACCAGCCAAACCTACCTGAATGTCTTCAGAACTATAAGATAATAAATTTATGTTGTTCTCAACTGCCATACTTTGTGTTAGTTTGTTATGGCAGCAATAGAAGACTAATTCAGGGATGATGAGAATGTTTTGCTATTATACAGTGAACATCCACAGAGCTAGTAAATCTTTGAACATAGCCTTACTTATTTCTTTAGAATAAATTTCTAATGTTAGAATTGCATGGACCAAAAAAAGTCTTATTTTAAAAGACTTTCAGTACATATTTATAAATTGATCCCTGCAAAAGTTATTTCACATGACACTTTCAGCAGTACTCTGTTGAGAATACTCTTTTCCTTTCTTCCTGACAGCACTGGAAATTATAATTGTGATTTTTTATTATTGTGATAGATATAAAAAGGTATGGCATTATAATTTTAATGGGCATTTTTAAACTACTAGCAAAGTTGAATATATTTTAACAGTTTTATCTTCTGTGAATTACGTTGTATCCACTGTGTATTCTTCCATTGGAGCCCCTTTCTCCTCCTTTATCAAACAACTTTTCAAAGGAGAAATGACAATTAACTTTTCTCAAATTCCTTTTAAATATTGATTAGGATGATTGTAGCTTTTTTCTCCTTTGAATATTTACATGATTACATCCATAGATTTCCCAGTATTGTACTATTCTAGATTCTGGAAACTACCTAGGTTGTAGAATTTTGGAGGACAGTGTTGACTTTGATATGTATGTCCTTTCTTAAGTATTTTAGTGACATCAGTTTTTATTTTTGTTTTTGAGCTAACTTTACCGCATTTTGAAATCAGTTAGGCTATTCTCATTTAAGGGAAAAAAAATAAGAAAAAAAATTTTCTGGTTTAAAAGTATAAATGGCAAAGTAATTATTCCTTGAAGATATAAAGGAGTTATAAAACTATAAAAGGAGTTATATAGTTATAAAACTATCTGCCCTTTTAACAGTACATCTCTGACACATTTCCCCCTTTTTTTCATGTTATTCTCTTCACATTTTTCATTTGATTACAGATCAAGTTGAACAGTTTGTTTTTACCAGGGCAAGTTTTCTCATTCAAACTGTCAACTTACAATATTCTATTATGAAAAATATTCAGACATATTTAAAAGTTGTTTATCTAGATTCTACAGTGAGATTTTGTCATATATCCTTCATCTGACCCATTTATTTTCCCTTTGCTGAAATATTTCATTTCACTCCATATTTTGGTGTGCATCTCTAAAAATAATGGTTTCTTTCTTAATTCTTTGTCATTATCACACCTAACAAAAGTAGCAATATTTCCTAGGTGTAACTTACTACACAGCATAATCAGATGTCTCTGATAGTCTCAAATAGGGATATTGACAATGTGTTAAAATCATAATTCAAATAAAATTCACACATTTAGCTGTTATGTCTATTAAATCTCTTTTAATCTAGAGCAGTCCCCTTTCCATTTTTTTTTTCTCATGTTGCAGAAAAGACTATTTGTCCTGTTAAATCTTCCACATTCTGAGTATGTCCTTCTGCTTCCTTTAGTGTTATTTAACTTGTTCTCTATCCCTCGTATTTACTGTACATGGAAGTCAGCCCTGAAGACTTGAGTAGATTCAGATTCATCTTCCTTGGCAAGAGTACTTCAGAGGTGGTACTGTTTGCCCCACACATTAGGAGGTGTTGTCTTACGTTCAGTGATTTATAGATCGGTGATTTCAGTGGGCACAGCCCAATTTCACAACATTGTGAAGTTCCACTTCAGATTTTTATCTAATAGTTTTATCCATTGAATATTGTTGCCTAAATTATTTGATTAAGAATAGTAAGAATTAAGTATTTTGATTTTCAGAATTATTTTTCCTTTTATATTTATTAGCTGTAATTTTTCTATAAAGAAGAATATTTCTTCATCAGATAGGACTCGTTGAAATTCCGTTCATAAAGGAAGATCAAGAAAAAGTCTTAATTACTCTTAATCTCCAGTTTTTAGGTGACCTAGTTACTTAAACTGTTGTCCAATGAATTGTTCGGTTTTAGGGGTAAGAGATTTCTCTCTCTCACTTTTTAAAGGATTATTATTAAACTCATGGAGTGTTATATATTGAATATATTTAAACCCACTGCATTCTTATTCTTTAAAAAAAAAAAACCTTTTTAGGAAAGCATTGCATATATACAGAAAAGTGCACAAATCGTAAGTACGTAAATTATCACAGATTGCCCCCCACCCCTGGCTGCTTTGTCTTTAGTTTTTTAGCAGTTTTATTATTATATACTTAGGGTGGTTTTGGTCAGATTTATCCTGCTAATGTTCATAGTACTTTTTGAATTTGTTGCGTGGTGCATTTCATCAGTAATAGAAATTTCCCTGCTAGTACCTCTAAAATATTGTTTCTGCCCCTTTGTCTGTATTCTGGATTTTTTTTCTCATCAACTATTTTCTACTTCACTAATTATCTCTACAATTGTCTTACCTCCTGTAGCCCAACCATTAAGTTCTTAATTCTGTTATTGTATTTTTAACTTCCAGATTTTTCGTGTGGTTCTTTTTTGTAGTTTCAAATTTTCTGCCAGAATTCTCAGTCTTGCCTTTGAATCTGTTAAGCACAGTTAGTTATTTTAAAGTACATGCCTGATGTTCCCCGGTGAGTCTGTTTCTACTGTTTATTTTTTCTCTTGAATTTGGTTATGTTGTCATATCTTTTGAAGTGCCTGGTTATTTTTATTGAGTGGCAGACATTGTACGAAAAATTATGGAGATAATTCCAGACCCTAGATAATGTTTTCTTCCTCCAGAGAAGATCTTTGCTTTTGGTAACTCTCTGGGCTAGGAGTGCTATTATACCCAAACTGACCTAATCCCATCTGACTGAGGTGCTTCAAAGCTGGACTTGACTCTCTGTGATGGATGGTCTGTTTCTTTTTACCCTTACAATTCACGCATAGCTCTTGGACTTCCAGATGAAAGCCTGATGTTATTACCTGGGCCCCTCTTCTCTGACAGACCCTGAATTCCAGTTTTGGCCGTTGCCTCCTTCAAGTCCTGTGACCCTAACAAACTTTACACTAAGCTTCTTAGCTACTCAGCTTCTCAGGCTGTACTTCAGCAAACACCCTTAAGGGAAAAGGGGTTCTAAATGCCAAACTAACCTTTTAGACTTTCCTCTTTTCTCAGGTCTTGCCTTTACAATTTCTTACTGCCTTGAGAACTTTCTGGAGACTTTAAACAGTGTGTATGGGTATGTGCATGCATGCACATATCCAGCTGTTGTAACTGTCCTACTAAAGTGCATGCGTTGTTCTAAAACTTCTTATCCACCTGCCAGAAATCTCATCTCAGGAATCTCAGTTCTTTGCAGTTTCATCTTTGGTCACTTGGTCTCACATTGGGTTGACTTCTGTGCCCCTTTAACACAATCCACTAGTCATTAAAAGCTTCCTTGATTTCTAGGGCAAGATGTCCCAGCTAGTAATCTGTACTTTCTCCCAGGTATCAGTCATCCTTTCAAGGAGACTTGGCTTGGGTTTTTTTGTTTATAGGGATTTTTGTTTGTTTATTTGTTTGTTTTGGTGGTGGTGGTGAATGGTATTTAGAGAACATAATCTGACAGTATGCTCATTGCTATTTGGTTGTCATTACTACTAGACCTTTTCATTAGAAAATGCATAATTTTCGGAAGAAAAAATAATTTGTTTATGGTTTTAAATTCACATTTAACATAATGAGTTTTTAGCTTTTTTCCTTTGGTTTTGTTTTTATCACCACTCTTATGCTGAAAACCTTGATTCTTAAAAGCGTTAATATAATTATTTATTTGCATTAAGTAATTTGTAGCTTCAAAATAATGCCAGTAATATGACTACTAGTAATTAGACTATTGAATAAAGTTTGAGATTTCAGTTCTATTTGTCCTTAGAATATATTCATTTTAATATTCTACTAATATATTTATGTACAGTCAAAATACTGTGTTCAAAGACACATGAAGTAATTCTTATGTCACCATTCTGTTACATCATTTCAGTTCATTGTCAAGTTTTAGAGAATTCTTTTTAATTCTTGATTTAGTTTTATTTTGGAATATATGACATATGTTTCCTAAGTCAAACTGTGACTGAGTCTACATAGAGAGGTCTTGCTTTCATCCCTGTTCCCTCTTCTTGTTTCCTCTCTTCTTCTAAAGGCAACTATTTTTATTCTGTATTATTTTTAGTTTATCCTTCCAGAGGGTTTTTTTTTTTTTTTTTTGCATACACACACACACACACTCTTCCCAAGGACCTTTCTTACCCAAAAGATAACACATTATGTATTCCATTCTACTCCTTGCTATATTAACAGTAAATCCCAGAGGTCTCTCCATGTTAGTGTAAGGACATCTTCATTGCTTTTCCTGACTGCATAGTCTTCCCTTATGTGGATATATGATGGACATTTTGTTTTCTTTCACTATCACAAATGATGCCGTAACAGTGAGTAGCCTTGTGCGTATGCTGTTGCATAGTTGTGCAGATCTGTCTTTGTAGTCACTTCCTAAAGGTGGGATTTCTGAGTCAAAGTGCAAATGCCCATGTAATTTTTATATATATTGCCAAATGTTCCTTCAATGAGGTTGTACCATCTTGCATTCCCACTAACATTACATGAGAGATCCTGTTTTCCTACAACCTCACTGAGAGAATATCATTAGTTTTTTTTTAAATCTTTTCATTTTTGTCAGAGGGTCTATTTTCTCAGAGAATTATACAGAGAATTGTTACTTGAAGTGTCCTCCATATCTGTAGTTACATTCCCTTTCTCTTCCCTAATGTTTTATATTTGTGTTTTCGCTCTTTTTCGTGATGAGTGTTTTGTCTGTTTTCTGTTTACTTCTAAAAGAAACAAATATATTTATTTGCTTATTCTCTCGTGGTTTTATTCTGTGTTCTAATTTATCCGTTTAGATTTTTATTTTTATCCTTTTTTCTGACCTGTTTTCTTTGGGTTCATTTTGTTTACCAACTAAATTTTACTTGTTTGCTTGTGGATGACTGTGGGACTGTGCCTTTTTCTGTAAGTACACTTTTGGTTGCATCTTTATTACTGATTAGCATTTTTCAGTTCAAGAGACTTACATTTTCATGTATTCAAAACTATGTGCTTTTTCTTTTAGAAACTCTGGATCCCCCCCCCCCCCAAATAGTGAAAAGCCTCTCTGTCTATTCCCTACCCCATCCCAGGGTCAAGATTATGAAAATATTTACCTATGTATTTTCTACCTCCTTAAGGTTTATTTTTTACCTTTTAACATTCTAGCATTCTTTTTGTTGAGAGGAATAAATTACAGAGACTGCCTTTACTGTTTTTCTATTTAATTGTTACTCAGTTAACCCAGTAACAGTAATTCACTTTTTTATCTCCTCTGAAATGAATCTGTGTGTAACTTACTAAGTTCCCATATATACTTGGATATGCTTCTGGATTCTTTTTCTTCCAATGCTCTGTCTAGGGTACCGTTTCTAATATATTAATTAGTATCGCTTTGTACTATGTGTTGTTCTGTTAGAAAATTTCTTCCCTTTGCTATTTTTCAAAATTTTGGGTAATAGTTCCAAAGTTCACCCTTAACTTTCAGCCTATGCTGTCTCCTTTCCATTTCTCATGCCCTTGCACTGGAACTAGCAAGTAACGCCCCTGAATCTCTACCTCAGTAGGTCTTCACAATGTGTTCCCTGAACCTCTCTGGGGTTGCTTCACTGTCTCTTATCCTAGAGCGACTTGAAGTTCTCTAGTGCTATTTTCTAACCAGAAATGTTTTTTCCTTCTCTTTTTGAGTATTTCTCAGCTGGAAGGAGCCCTCAAGGTCTTCTCTGAACTGAGGGAAGTCTTGGACTCATCTGCCTTGACCTGTGAGACCTGCTTGATCTAGTTTCTCCTCTTGTTACTCCTTTCTTATATTTGATGTTCTAGCCAAACTGGATATCCATACCCTACTAGGGTCCACTTCACTGTTGGGCTTTTGTTCATGCAGTTCCTTCTGCCTTCCCACCTCTCCCACCAACTTGTACAGGTTAATAATAAGTAATTATAGTAACTACCATGTTATAAGCACTTTCCATCTTTTAGGCAAGACAGCAAATGTTTTTCAATACATTATGCTATTTAATCACATCCTGTAAAAACAGATAATATTCTAATTTTTCAGATGAGAAAGCTGAGGCTCAAAATGACTCAATAAATTGCCCAAGGACACACAGCTAGTAAATACTAAAGCTGGGGTTCATCAAATTTAGGCCTGACTCCAGAGTTTATGTTCCTAACTGCCCTGCTGTACTTCCTCTGGGAAACCTCTTTTTCCTTCCTATCCCCCACCCCCAGCAACCCTCAAGAGTTCTCTTAGCACGATATACTTCCCTGGGTGTATCTCCTCTAAATGATAACCTGTGTAAAGGTATGGACATGCCTAGATTACTACTCCATCCCCAGCACCTACTGAATCATATATTCTGTTTTACTTGTGGGCCATACAACTTATTTTATGTGTCTCATAATTTTCGATTCAACACCAGACATTGTGTATAGAACAGCAGAATCTGAAGCAAAAAGTATTTATGATTGTAAATGGGGACATCTCTACTACTAGGCTGCCAACGTGGAGTTGGATCATTCTAGTTAGGACTGGATTTGGGTTTGGGTTTTTATCTTCATCATACCACCAACTTCCTGTCCCCCCATCAGTTGTCACCTGGGCTTAAATAGTGGGGCCTGGGGTTGGTTGGTTGGTTTTTCCATTGTTCCTTTACTGTACTCTGCTTGCAGCAGTCCTTGCAGTGGAGTTAGAGAAGAGAAGGGGTCTTTCTAGGGTCCTGTTCCAGCCCCAATCTTGCAGAGTCCCTGGGTATACCTGGGTATAGGGGTTGGACTTTCCCAGCATCTCTGCTCCTCTTCCCCTTGGCAGCCAAATTCTGCCTTGTGTCTGTAGTTGTCCTTGAATGGGGATTTACTGTCCCTTCCCCAGTGATAGCAGACCTCTGTTTGGTATTGGTATAGGTATGGGATCTTGGCCCCAACCCCAGCATTAGAAGGTTTTTGCTTCTGTCCCTCCACCAGCAGGAATGGATCTTTGTGTGTATCCTGGGGGTGACAGAGTTTCCTGCTTCTCATTCAGAGGCAGAGGGGTGATGTTCCTACTTCCTCCCTGAAACAGTGGAAATTTGTCTATGCTCTAAACCAGAAGACTTTGGTGCCCCAGGAGCTTAAGGCTTTTGCTTAGCGTGAGAAGCCTGTCTTGGAAGTAGCAGAGTCTTGGTGCCTGCGCCCAGTGGTGGCTGGTCACCTGCTATCTTGAGCCAAATAGAGGGGCTCTTGAGGACCTGGTGGAGGCCCGTGAAAAAGAACTTTTGGGTGTGAAGAAAAGAAAACAAATGCTGTACAATCCCGCTTGTATGAGGTTCCTAGCACAGTCAAATGCATGGTAAGTGGAAGGGTGGTGGTCAGGGCTGCAGAGAGCAGGGAATGAGGAGTTGCTTTTTAATGTGTACAAAGATTCAGTTTTGCCAGATGAAGAGTTCTGTGGATGCAGGTTGGTGATGGTTGCACAACAATGTGAATGTACTTAATGCCACTGAGTTGCACATTGAAAAATGGTTAAGATGCTAAATATTATTTTGTGTGTACTTTATCACAATAAAAAAATTGAGAGGAAAAAAAAAACTTTTGGGTGAGGGCAAACTCCACTGTATCTGAAGCTCTAGCTCTCTGACACTGAGCTTAGACCACACTGAGCTTCTAAGAGCTGATTAAAATCTTGTCTGATTTCTTCTTACCCACTCGTGTGGAGACCACCTCGTCTGCCTGCGCTCTGTCGGAAGTGAGGGAGTGCCTGTGTTCCTTCTCTCCTTGGAGAACTTGTCCTTCTTGGGAATTCATTCCACTTGATTACTTGGCAGAATCAGTCTCTGATGGTCTTAAGAAGACTTTTGTCATATTAAATTATCTGGCTTTTCCTCATCGTTAGGGTAGGAGCAGCATTCTTTGCAGTTTTCCACATCCTGAGCAGAAGCCAGTCTGGGTCCCTTAATGCTTCCGTGCATTGCCCAAAGAGCCCATTTATTTTCCGCTTGAGGCCCAGAAAGTGGCTTGTCCAGTCCCTGGTACAACTGGGACCAGGACCCGTGCTAGAGCTTCTCTCTACTAACTTGTGGTTACCTCTCTTTTTCATTTTGTTTGTTAACATCAGGGCTTTAGCTCCCTTATATGTGGTTCTTTACTGCCTTTCTTAGCACCACCTACTCTTCTTCCCAAGAAAGAATGAAAAAACGGCGCCAAGCATCATAGGTCTCTGACGTTCATGTGATGAAATCCTGACATACAGCTTTAGAGATTATTTCCCTTCTGTGTGTTAACAAAGATAACTAAGAGATGCTGAAAAAATAAATTATAAAAGAATCAGTAGGTTCATTGGTTTAGAAAATGATTACTTTCCAACTTAGCCTTATGCATTTTTATTCTCAGAGCTTGTGGGGGCTTTTTTCCCTCCTCAGTGAACAGTGACACTATTTCAGGTGCTGCAGTAATCCAAAGTAAAATCTGAATGTTACCGAAGTTTGAGGTCACCCTAAAGATTTTTCTACATTAATCACATTTTGGTTAGTCTAATAAAACTTGCTTTCTAAATTCAGTATTTCCAAATTCTTTATGGGAGCTAAGGCTAGGAAGGGATTTTTAAAATCTCATAAGCATTTATGTTTGCAAATGAAAAACTGCAATCCAGGTTAAGTGATTACCGAAAGCCACACAGCTAGTTACTGAGTTGAGACTAGTATTGGGACTCTTGTATCTCAAAGTGGGGTGACGGCAGGCACTCTGCAGAATGTCGAGCTCTTTTAAAAAAGGCAATACATCTTCCTAGAGAATTGTTTTACTTAGATATTACTTTTTATGGGATGTGGAAAGACACTGCTATTATAATAAAACACTGATGTATGTGGGAGGAGAATGGAAATGAACACTTAGTTCTTAATGCAAAATATTGAATTTTTAAAAACAAAATGAAAAACTCCAAGCTTGGGCGTGTGCTTACTCTCTGCTGCCAGTAGCAGGGCCAGGGGAGAGGCGAGAAGCACTGTTCTGCCCCCCTTTCTGGCCAGTTGAGTAGCCTGCTAAGGTAATGTGCTTGCTGGGGACTGCAGTTTACTCGGATTTCAATCAGAACTTTCCTTTTCTTTTTGTTAGTTCACTGGCTGTTTTCCAGGTGTGGAGAAGCGTGTAAAGTTAGCCCGTGTCCCCTAACAGCCACCATCATCTTGCCTTCCTGCCACTTGCAAGCATGTTTTAAATAACAGACTTCCCAGGGTTCTAGTTTAGGCTGCGGGCCACATTCATACCTTGTCCAAGAAATGAAGAAAATGTCCACATCGTGTTACTCAAGACACAGCCTTCTACCTCCCCCTCCCGGTCCCCCTCCCCCGACATTATTAAGATTATACATTGTCTCTTCTAGTCACGGGATTGATTCTTTAGCTGTGATTTGGATGTAATAGAAAGCTAGTCCCTGTTATCAGAAGCTTGATATTTTGAGACAAATCCAGTTCTGTCTGGAAATAACATGGTCACAAAGCTTTTCCGTGTGTGGTGCCAGTGAATTTTAACAGCACAGAGATAACGAGGCTCCATCACCAAATGATTGGCTTTGAAGGCCATTTGCGCATTAACTTTAAAGAGAGGCTTGCCTGTGTGCTTCCCCCACTCCTTCCCCACTTTGGCACAGTCCCATTAATTTTGTTGAAGGTTTTATTTTCTGCTGAAAATGCAGGAAATTTAGACAACTCTCTTGGAATCCCCCCAAAACTAATACAAACAAGACACATATGCTTCTCTTAAGGAAACTAAAAATAAATGATTTGAAACTATTTAACTGTATAAATTCCCGCTTAAAAGGAAAAGGAAGTTTATATAATGAAGCAGCCATGACTGCTGTTGACAGGGCAAGGTACTCCCACAACTGCCAGCTTGTCCATTTGACATGAATTCACTGCTTAGCACAGAACTTGTTCAGTGTTCATTACCAACGTGTATAAAACCATCAGAAACCTCTGAAAATGGAGCCGTTTCCTCAGGGCCCTTGTTTTTACATTTGAGATTTTCTGCTATAAAATAAGTATTCTTTTTTTTTCAAGAAGAAAGTCTGTTTGACGTGGGATCCATTCCTGGAATGGAAGCTGTATGTACTAAAAAGAAAATACCATGAATGAAAAAGGCACAGTATTCTCCATGTATTTTTGCTGCTCTACCAATGAGCCATTGGATTTTCTCTCTGACAAAGCTAATTTTGGTTAGTTTTTTTAAACATGTCTTTTTTAAAAATTTTATTTTATTCCATAAATGTAAGTCCGTTTTTTCTTTTCACTTCCCTAAAAGACCAGCTTTGTAATTTAATAAAAGTGGAATTTGGTGCTTATATTTAAGACTAAGGGATATGATTATTTGTTGTTATAGTAATTGCATTCATTTATCCATTTCAGAAAGGCAGTTATCTTTATGTTCTTCTTGTAATGTCTAAAATTAAAATGATTTTTCTCCTTTAAAACACTTTTAATGTACTTATTTTTATTTTTAAAACACTCACATGGTACTTACCATGTGTTACACACTATTTTAAGGGCATTACAAATCCTACCTTATTTAACCTTCATGAAAAAAAAAATCAAATAGCAACTCTTTTTAATACCATTTGAGATTCTGGCACCTAAATAATGATTAGATTAGAGAACCTTTTATGTCTGTTTAAATACTGAGATTTGGATAATTTTGTCATTTTAAAGACGCTCTAGTCAAATTCATGCTGATTTTTCATCTTTTTACAAGTGATGATTATTACCCAAGAATGCTTTTTAAAAATGAAACATAAGGGGTTTCATTTGTTTATTGCTATGCATAATACCTGCACTAAAATCTACTTATAGTAGCAACTTGAAGATTCAAATAACTTGTAAATTACAATTATTGGAATAATTTTCCTTGGAAATTAGAATTAGACAAAAGTTTGATATTTTATTTCTAGTGAAGCAGAATCTCAGGGTACATAATTTACTTCTCTGGCCCATGATTTGTTTCATGACCTGTTTGGTGCAATTGATTTTCCAACCCAATTGGGAAGATCCTCAAGAGTGTGGTTTTTAGGAAGCAACTGACATAGCAGTGATGCTGGCTGTTCCTTAAAGGATGATAAAGTAGGGTTAGCAAACCTGTTAATTAAAAAGAAAAATGAATTAGTTACTGGGATTATAAAAATGGACATTTACGTATTTATGTATCTTAACAAAGATAACTAAATATACAGAATTACACCTAATATCAAAACAGTCCAAATGGTGTGCATCTGACAGAAGATAAATAATAAGACTCTAAACTGGGTTATGTTGAGAGATAGTTGAAGTTGCTGATAGGTTTGAGGAGAAGGTGTTAGCTGTGACAGGGGTCAAAGACCAATGAGTAGAGGAACTGAGGTGATGAACTTCTGCTAAACTACAGTAACTACAAAGAAAGAATGAACCAGGAGCCTCTCAAAAGTTTTCAGTGTTCAAAGATAAGTTGGTTGACCGCTTGTAGTGAATTTTACAGAAGGAATTCTAGGCATTAAAGAGGTGTTGGGAGTGTCTTGGTTAACTTCTGAGTGTGTTTTATAATTTCATAATTCTTTGATCAAATTCGAAGCTTTCTAACTGGATAGGTAATAACTGAAGTGCTCAGTATTAAGCTAAAGAATTGCTGAATTGAATAAAATAACATGTAGAAATTAATGTAGATACCTTATTTTCAAGGAAACTTCATATTACTTCTCGAGAAAGAATCCCTGTGAAGGCAGCTGTGGGGAGTATATGTGACTGACAGCCAGCAGGGGCAAGCTGGTGGGGCCCTCGGTCATATACAACTCACATCCAGTAGGTCTAGCCGTTGCTGAATATTTTGCCTACTAGTTGTTAAATACTTTGAATTTCAGCCCTGAATATAACCAGGAAGGAAACTGACCTTATCTCATAAACAGAGTAGTTGAGCTGGACTTGAGAAGGAGGTCTATCAGTATAAGATATTTTAATAACCTAAATTATTTACAGTGTTACATGTTAAGGTAGATATTGTCAAAAATTATAATCAGCTACTCCTTAATTTAAGCTTATTTTTAATTTCTGAATTATGTTTAATTTCTTATTTTGTTTTATAATAGTCTTATAACATTAAAATATACAGGATGCTTTCTAGTATGACAGTATGGCAAAATATGATATCATATAAAATGTCTTTGCTGTAACTTCTCACATTATATTTTCAGTCAATTTGAATAATGCCAGAGAAACTTTATGTCCTTGTCATTTAATTTATAAATCTGTGGCTGAAAATAGTTTTTAAAAGATAGCGCTAGAGCTGGAACTTGTCACAGAAATAATAAAAAAGAAGTTAAGTAAAATACCCAGTAACTCCTCTAAGTATAAGAGGGTTAGTGTAACTCTTAAGAAGCCCCAGTCAGATTGATTAATGCGAAGTGAAGACTAATCTAGAGTGTGCTTAGTAATGTAAAGTTTCCAGTTTATACTTTACCTACCATGGGAATAAAATAAATGGTCAGTAGCTTAGTTTGGGTTTAAATAAGCAGGTGCCTATTTGGGGATTGGGTACATAACCTTTTTGTTGCAGCAAATTACTTATTAAAACATGGAGAATAAACTATCAATATGTTTGAAAGCAGAAATTGTAAGCTACCAATAGGTAATTCATTTTTTATATTTAAGTTTAATATATTAGGACTTATATGTAACATGAATGGATATGAAATACTTATGAATATAAAATTCTGCAGAAAGCTAATATTTTGATTTGTATTACTAAAGTACTCATACTGTCTCACTGAGTTTCTCTTAGATGACTTAGAGAATTCTGAAACTTGAATTCTCTTCCTCCTCTTCTCCTAATTCAGGTACCAATGTGAGATGAAAATATAATTGAAAAAAAACTGTAGTCAAGATTATGTTGTTAGTTTCCAAAATGAAGGCTGATCTCTTCCCTTTGCTCTAAAAACAAAAATAATAGATGAACAAGAAAACATTTAAAACACATAGCCACATCCCCAAATGAAATAGATACTTCTTGCTTGACCAGAAACAGAAATAGTAGTCTAAGCAGAGAGCATGGTCTGAAGCGGTGAGGCTGCCAAACTTCAGGTCTAGAACGAGGCTGGAGGGGCTGGGAGCTCAGCTGCTGCAGGCGGGCACGGCACTACAGGTGCCCAGGTGAGAGGCAGCATGCTAGTGCCAGGTTCCCTGCTGGAACAGACCACTTACTGAAAAGAGCCTAAATAAAGATACTAATAATGACTGTTAAGTTCTGCATCAAGGAAAGTGGGAGGACCCAGAACCAACCTCACGATGGGCCCATTGTGAGGAATGTTGCTGGGTGACAGACCCTGCCCATACTGCCTTCAGTGTGATTTCAGGGCAGCAGCCCTTAGATCCCAGCAGTGAGACCTAGTTTCAGACTGGGGGCTCTAGGAAGCTACTGCATGACCTGAAGATTTGGGGGGGTTAAGCCACATTAGATGAGCCTCCATAACCAAAATTACAAAATATATGCCAAAATCTAGCTTAATACTAAGAGAGACAGACAGCATAGTCATGATCATAATTAAGGTAAATTTATCCAAAGAGAATTAAAAATTAATAGAATAATTTTGAAAGCAGTCTAAGTATTTTTTGTATCCTCAAAGGTAAATGAAGGATATAATATTAAGAAGAAGAAATAATTATGAAATAAAAACAGGGAGAAATGAAACAAGAGCATGACTCAGAGAATTATTTAATTAAAAAGCTTAGAATGAAAAATATAATCATTAAAATTGAAAGCTCAGTAGACAGTAAACTCTGAACTGGACACTAGCAAAGAGGGTTAGTAAATTGGAAGATAATGAGGGAAAAAGGCATCTAAATTATCTTTATGGAAGAGACTAAGTTGTCAGATGAAAAGTATACTCAATACTTAACAGGATAAATAAAGATCAATGAACACCTAAACACGTGGTTGTAAAACTCAAGAGTGTTAAAGGATGGAAAGTAAATCTTAAAAGCTGTCAAAAAGATTATCTACAGGGGAACAATAGTTAGGTTTACAATAGACTTCTCAGTGGCAAAAATAGATGCCAGAATAAAGTGAACCGGTATCTTTAAAGTGCAGAAGAAAGTAACTGTAATTCTATACCCAGATAAAATTTCATGTAAGAGTGAATGCAAAATAAAGACGTATTTCAACCACACAAGCACTAAAAGTTTGTTATCCAAACTCTTCACTGAAAGCACTACTAAAGGCTGTACTTCAGTTAGAAGAAAGGTGGATCTGTAGAGAAGTGGAATGCAAGAGACAGTGGTAGGCACTGAAATCAATATGTAAATTTACTTAACCATCTACTTTTTAAAGCCAATTTATAGGGTTTTTGAAAAGATGAAATTAAAAACCTAAGCAACTATAACCGAACAATGAAGAATGGGGTTAGAGGCTTCCTGTTCAAGGAGGAGCAAAGTATGTTAACCTCCTTGGATCTTGTTTAGGAAGTGGATAGCGGTAATTTTGAAGTTGGATGTGTATGTTAAAATTAAAAGGGTTACCCCTGTTAGAACTGAAATACTATCTTCAGCCTATAAACCGGCAGAGAAGAAAGAGGGAGGGATACCAGGAGAATAAGAAGCTTTATTAATTCAACAGAGGCTGGAAAGGGAAGACAGGTTTGGAAGAGGTAAACTTATAAAGGATGATAAACAGAAATATGGCAGATGATACATTCCAAAGATGATGGCAGCAACATCTTCTGCCTCACATGCTCTTTGCCACTGCTCAATAAATAGCATGTGCCACGATTTGTAGTGACACTAAGTGGCAGTGCCGCTAAGTGATTTCTAAAATTAGATCTCTTGAAACTTCATGCTGTGAGGAAGCTCATGCAGCTCAGAAGAGACCATGAGAAGATGAATCAGACTCTGGTCCCTACCCCAAGCTGTGCCCCCAGCTCACAGTCAGCACCAACTTGCCAGCCATTTTATGCTAGAAAGCTACCATAAAAGTAGATTCTCCAATCTCCAGACAAGTAGCACCATGTGAAGCTACATGGAGCAGAGACAAGCTGTTCCTACCAAGCCCAGCCCAGTTTGTTAGCAAAACAAATGATTATTGCTATTCTAAACTGCCAAGCTTGGAAGTACAAACATACCTCTGAGATATTGCAGGTTTGGTTCTAAAGCAAGTATCACAATAAAGGGAGTCATATATGTACTATAAACCTATAATAAATACGTTGTTACTATTTTGCTTCTGAAATCAGTTTTCTTTTAGAATGATTTAAATTAAAATTCATTCATTTCCTTGTGTAGATCTACAGTTCTGTCTGCTTTCACATTCCTCTTGTCTGAAGAAATTCCTTTGGCGTTTCTTATAGCGCAGGTATACAAGTAATACATTGTCTCAACTTCTTTTAATCTGGAAGAGTCTTTATTCCACCTTCCTATTTGAAAGATATTTTTGCTGGTGATAGAATTCCTACTTGACTCTTATTTCTGCCTTTTAGTAGTGCCGCTTTATTTAGATTGAGTTGCATAGTTTCTCATGAGAAGTCTGCTGTAATGCTGAGCTTTGTACCTCTGTATTTAATCTGCTTTTTCCTTGGGCTGCCTTCAAGATTTTCTCTGTCTCTTTGGTCTTCAGTAGTTTGAATATGATGTATCTAAGTGTGTGGTTTTTGTTTTATGGGGTTTTTTGTTTGTTTTGGGAATACTTTGGGGTTATTCTGAGTTTCTTGAATCTGTTGTTTGAGTCTTTTGTTATTTTAGGAACATGCTCAGCCATGATGTCTAAAAGATTCAAGTCTACTGTTGCATCTGTCTAGACATTACCATTTTTAAAAATTCTAGCATTTTCATTTGTTACTTGTAGTTTTCAACTCTGTTAAAATTCCCCATCAATTCAAATATATTGTAGATTCATGGTAGATTTTGCAGATCATAGTTCTTTTAAATTCCCTCTTTGATATTTCCAATATCTGTGTATCTCTGAGTCTGCTGATTACTTTATATCTTGGACATGGATTTTTACCTGCTTTTTTGTTTGTCTCATAAATTTAGACTGAATGCTCAGGACATTGTGCTTAAAACAATACAGATGGAGGTAAAATGTATGGAAATGAGTATTCCTTCTTGTCTGCTAGACCAGAGGTGGTAAACTTTTCTGTAAGGGGCCAGATAGTAAATTTTTGTTTCGTTTTGCAGACCGTACAGTCTTTGAAGTGAAATATGCTTTATCTGATAATCAATGTAGCTCTTCCAGCTTTCTTTTGATTAATATTTGTATCTTGTTTTCCATTATTTTACTTTCAATTAACTACATTTATAATGAGTTACATTTGAAGTTTCTTGTAGATAATGTAGTTGGGTTATGTGTTTTTTTAATCCGTTCTGCCATTCTTTGGGTTTTAATTATTGTATTTAGACTGTTTGCATTTAATGTAATAATTGATATCTTAGAGCTTAAATCTGCCATTTTACTTTCTGCTTTCTGTTTGTTCCTCGTTTCTCATGTCTATCTTGTTTTCCTGCTTTCCTATGAACACTAGAACTTTTTTAGAATTCCATTTTGATGTATCAGTAGTATTTTTGTGTATACTGTCTCTTTGTATAGTTATTCTCAAGACATTTTATGTACATAACTTGCTACAGTCTAGTAGTATTGACATTTCACCAGTTCAAATGAGATATGGAAACTTTCCCCTCTTTAAATCCCTTTGCCCTCCCTGGGTTATGATGTAAGTGTCTTAGGTGTTCCTTTACATCCATTAAGAATCCCATCAGGTAATGTTATAATTTTTGCTTCAACTATCAAACATAATTTAGAAAACTAGAAGGGAAGTGTTGTATTCACCTGTGTTTTTGCTTTTTCTGTTGTTCCTTCCAAGAGTTTCGCTGATTGCTTATTTTGAGTGTAGCTGTCTTATAACATTTCATGTTCAGATTCTCAAATGTTATTGACTTTGAGGAAATAGGAAAAAAGTAGGCTCTTTATCTATAAATCTGAACATTGAAATGACAGTGCAAAAAAATGAGGTCATATTCTGAATTAGATACTTTTCTTGGAATTGCTGAGACCTTACCACCACTTTACATTGTGCAAGTCTGATGATTTAGGATGATTCAGTGGTAAGAGTGCAAATTAGGATCTATTAATTGAAGGCTGAATAAGCTCAAAATTATCTTCTAGATTTGCGAGTCTGTAATTTATTATGTGAAATTTATAATGATCACCAACCATATTAAGTTCAAAAGATTTTAACTCAAATCCTCTAGTAACTGATAAACCTAATTCTAAAAATTCTTGACAAACATAATCTTGAAGGGTTCTTTTGCAGAATCTTTCCAGTGCTGTTATAATTGGAAAGCAGTTGCCCTCATTCTAGTCAATTCTGTGTCAAGGAGGAAAGCACTGACTCTGGGGATTTTCTTTCTTTATCAGGCGCAAGACCTAAACGTCATTGAAGAAGTGATTCGAATGATGTTAGAAATCATCAACTCCTGCCTGACAAATTCACTTCATCACAATCCAAACTTGGTGTATGCACTTCTTTACAAACGAGATCTCTTTGAGCAATTTCGAACTCATCCTTCCTTTCAGGATATAATGCAAAATATTGATCTGGTAAGTGTAAATGGAGATATTTATTATGATTCTTTTAAAAATATTAGAGTAGAGAAATTTAACAAACCTAGATAAAAACCTACAAGAGTTAGTCTCTTGAACATTAACTATATTTGCTCTCTTCTGCAGTACCATTTGTCACCTTTCAAATGTGTGTTTATGTATTATATACAGATATATATATATACGCACATGTGCACGCACACATATACACACACATCAATATTTAGTAGAATTCAGGTCATGCTTCATATATTTCTGTATTCTGCCATTTTTTACTTAATAATAACATTTCCTGTGATATCAGCAGTTCTTTGAAAATCTCACATTTTAATATCTGTATAACCTATATTATGGATGTCCTAAAATGTATTTAACCCTTATTCCATTATTGCTCATTTGGTTGCTTTTAATATTGTATATTAATTCATAATTAACAGTTTGCAAATAAATCTCATCTCACATTTTTTAGTTAGATTTTTGGTATAGTCTTAAAACTGGAATTGTTCTAGTTGTTATTGTCAGGTATCTTATCTTTTCAAGACTCAACACATGCAAAATTGCATTCCAGAAATATTGTGCAATTAGAGCATCTGTGTGTCATCCTGTACTTCCACAGGTGATCTGTGAGTGTCTCACTACACTTTTTGCAGCGTTGAGTGTTATAATTATTTTTAACATTTGTCTTTTTACATCAAAAAGAATATTTAATTATTGCTTTTAATTTTTGTTTCTTTCATTATTTGTGTGACTGAACATTTTTCGCAGGTCTGTGAACTTTCACTTTCTGTCCTTTTTAAAGATGTTTTTCTGCTAAATTTTCTACTGCTGTATTAGTATTAGTGTTTTCCAATTAAGTTTGATTCCACGAATATGTCTTGCATAGCTAATCAGATTCATAATGCTATGCACAAGAGGAAGCTGAAGAGCCAGCATCCCAGTTCTTATATTACTTACACTTAGGAAGATTTTCAATAATTAAATTATCACACAAGTGTAAATATATAATTTCCCTCATAAGTAAGCACATTTGCATATCTTTCTCTAGGACTCACACCTCATGATGGATTGCTGCATGTGTATCATAGCAGACTGTTTTCCTTGGGGCGCTGCCATTTCATCCCTGCTGTCGTAACTTTTGCCTTTCTCTGGACCTCTTTAATTCAGTTTCTTTCTTCATTCCTTTCTGTCTTTTTTTCTTCTTTCCTCCTTTCCGTTTCTTTCCTTCCTTCCTCCCTTCTTTTGGATAGTCACTGAACTATGCACAATATATGTCAGATAATCTATATCTGCAATATATTGGAGAGAAATGTTCTCTGTTTAATTACCAATACCTCTATTCATAATAGCCAATTTTTTCTTTGTTTCTGATAAAAGACTAACCCAGAGTTTCTTTTTTTCTGTGGTCGTAAGTGTAATAGGCGATAGATCATCATGTTATAACACATAATTTGGTTTCCTTAGCTTTAAATGTTTAAACTACATCAAAAACCATTTGATCTTTTTCTGTTCATTTCATCATTAGCATTGCTAGCTTTTATCAAATGCTCGCTAAGCATTTACATGTGTTATCTCTTACTCTTCATTAAGAAACAAAGCTGTGAGGTATATTTCACTTTAATTTTCAATTACAGGTAAAGAAACCAGCTTAGAAAGATTTAACATGTTCATGATCACACATTCAGACAGTGATAGAGCTAGAACTCAAACGCAGGCAGTTTGATAATAAAACTCATGCTTTAATCATGTCTAACTACTATCCCCATTCACTAAATGTCCTATAGTTTCTCATTGTTTGCCTGTTCACTACCTGAAAACAAATCCAGAAATGTCACTGTTTACTTTCTCCTTCAAGATTACTTCGAATGATGTCAGACCAACCTTTACTCCACCAATGGTGAACATGATGCTCTCTTCTTAGTAACCAGGCTGTTGACATCCTTAAAAATCTCTCTGAAGGACCATACTGTTTTTTTTAAAGGACACTTAGGAATCCTGTAAAGGATTCAAACTGCATCTGTTTGAAACTTAGTCTCCTTTAGAAGCAAAAAGCAGAATGAAGTGAGAAAATAGAAAGGACCTCATGCTATATCTAATACTGAGCCATGTGGAAGTAAAAGCAGGGAGTTAAGCTGGATTTATAACCAGTGCTTACTTTCCTGTCTTTGTCAGGAACGGGCTGCTTACTGACACTCCAGCTGTATTCAGTGAAAAATGCATGCTCAGGGTAGGCATTTGGCTGTATGCCATTATGCAGTTCTTAAAACTAGATAAATATATTCTTAAACATTTTTGAGTACTCACTAAGTGCTGGGAATGAGGCTAAGTACCTTTACATACATTACTCTCTTATTCTCCTTAAACCAGTAAACTCATTATTATTATCCCACTTTACAGATGAGGAAACCAGCATGCTGAGAGAGAGCTTCCCAGGTGATTTCAACACAGATCCCCCATCTAAGACTCATCCTCTTAGATAATGATCACATATTTGCATAGGGCTTTATCACTTATTTGCATGCGCACAATCTCATGTGACTCCCGTGAGGGTGGCAGAGCAGGGTTTGAGAGGTGAAATGGTTGGCTCAGGGTGACTTAGTGAGTGAGTCACCCAACCAGGCCTTGAATCCAGGTCTTCTCATTATAAACACCATGCTTTCACATTCACTTGGATAAACCTAAGGAAGAGTCCAAATGAGCAGATTTTCCAACAACTTTTTCTTGAATACTGTCATCCAAAATAGTGTTGGACACACTGGAAATTCACTCAAAATCATTTTAAATTCTTTTTACATATTTTGAAAAGCATGCCATTATAAAGATATAAATAACATCTCTACTTTTTGCCTCTTTCAGCACTTTACCTTCCCCTCTTGTCTCCTCTCCCCACCCTCAATGCTCCTGCAATATTGGCTTAAGCAAGCCTTTGCTATTTCTTTCATGGAGTTAACCTTGAGAAGTGTTGGTAGAGGAGACTATGAATCCACTGTTATTTTTAGCTGACAGGGAGTTGAGAGTTGATATTTTTCATTGAGACATTAAGCAATGTTAAATGTCTGAGACAAGAGTGACTAACCTTGGAGTACTTTTAGCTTCTGCAGGAGGATTTAGACATCTGCTTTTCAAATAGCCAAATTTCTGTTAGCCACTGGTACATATCCCTCCTGTCTAACTAATAAGATGGTATGGTCTGGCTGAATTAAGCAACAGAACAAAATAGAAATACCACACCAAATGAGAAGGGGCATGAAAGAAATCTCATGGCTGAATATAAGTGGAGAACAGAGACAGTGAACAATAATAGTTGTGTAGTATGGTAAAGGCAGGAACTATTTTTATCTTTGGACAGTGTAAAATTTACATTAGGTTTTCTGTATTTCCAGACCTGACCATCCTTACTGAGCTCCAAATTAGTGCATTCAGTTGCCTATATGGCAGTACCACAAATGCTGAACAAGGTTAAATCAGAATTCTTTATTTTCTTCAAAAAAAATCAAACAAAAAGTGAATCAGCTTTTTCTTCTGCAGTCTTCCTTAGCTCAGTAAGTGACATCAATATCTACCTAGTTGCTTAAGCCAAAGAAGAAAGAGGAATGATGAGTGCTGTTTGGAACAGGGTTCGGAAATTGCAAATCTAAAGAGCACAGTCAGAGAAGACTTCTCTGAGAAGGTGCATTTGAGCTAAAACTTGAACGAGGTAGAGAATGAATCATGCAGATATCTGGAATCAGATGAGGTAGAATGGAGACGTGTCTGTGTCTCCCTTTGGTGCAAAAGGTAGGCATGCTTACTGACCATTATAAGAGATTTGGGTTCCCTAAGCTCAGAGTTCTGTTCCTATAGTATAACACACTGCGTTTGTAGGAGTTATCTGTCCCTCTTCAGATCACCTTGTGCAATCCACTCACATCAATGGACAGATCATCTAGACAGAAAATCAGTAAGGAAACACTGGCCTTAAATGGCACATTAGACCAAATGGGCTTAATAGATATGTATAGAACATTCCATCCAAAAGCAGCAGAATAGGCATACTTTTTAAGTGTGCATTGAACATTCTCCATGATAGATCACATGCCAGGCCACAAGTCTCAGTAAATTTAAGAAAATTGGAGCCATATCCAGCATCTTTTCCAAACACAATGCTGTGAGACTAAATATCAACTACAAGGGGGAAAAGATGGCAAAAAAACCACAAACATGTGGAGGCTAAACAATACGCTACTAAAAAACCAAAGGATGACTGAAGAAATCAAAGAGGAAGTTTTTAAAAATTGTCCTGAAGACAAATGAAAATGGAAATACAGTGATCCAAAATCCATGGGATGCATCAAAAGTAATTCTAAGAGGGAAGTTTATAGCAGTACAAACCTCCTTCAGGAAACTAGAAAAATCTCAAACAACCTAGCCTTACACCTGGAAGAACTAGAGAATGAAGAAAAAAACAAAACCCAAAGTTAGTAGAAGGAAAGAAATCACAAAGATCAGAGCAGAAATAAATGACATACATACTGAAAAAATAGAAAAGATTAATGAAACTAAGAACTGATCCTATGAAAACATAAACAATTGATAAACCTTTTTCCAGGCTCATCAGGAAAAGAAGAGAGAAGACTCAAATCAATAAAATCAGAAATAAAAAGTGAGAAATTACAACCAATAACTTAACAGATACACAAAGGTTCATAAGAGATAATGACAAATAACTATATGCCAATAAAACGGACAACCTAGAAAAAAATGGACAAATTGTTAGAAATGTACACTCTCCCAAGACTGAACCAGGAAGAAACAGAAAATATAAACAGACGAATTACTAGTAATGAAATTGAATCAATGATTTTAAAACTCCTAACAAACAAAAATCCAGGATCAGATGGCTTCACAGGTGAATTCTATCAAATATTTAGAGAAGAGTTAACACCTTTCCCTCTCAAACTATTTCCAAAAAATTGCAGAGGAAGGAATGGTTCTGAACTCATTCTGTGAGGCAGCATCACCCTGATACCAAAACCAGACAGACACCAAATGAAGAAATATTCTTTATTTCAAATAAAGAAAATTGCAGGCCAATATCACTGATGAACATAGATGCAAAAATTCTTAACAAAATATTACCAAACTGACTTCAACAATACATTAAAAGGATCATACACCATGATCAAGTGGGACTTATCCCAGGGATGCAAGGATGGTTCAGTATCTGTAGGTCAATGTGATATACCACCTTATCAAACTGAAGAATAAAAGTCATATGATCGTCTCAGTAGATGCAGAAAACTTTTGACAAAAGTCGTCATCCATTTATGATTAAAAGAAACTCTGCAAAATAGGTATAGAAGGAAAATACCTCAACATAATAAAGGTCACATATAACAAGTCCACCACTAACATCATACTCAGTGGTCAAAAGCTGAAGGTGTTTTCTCTAAGATCAGGAACAAGTCAAGGATGCCTATTCTTCCCACTTTTATTTGACATAGTACTGAAGTGCTAGCCATAACAGTCAGACAAGAAAACGAAATAAAAGGAATCCAAATTGGAAAGGAAGAAGTAAAACTGTCACTATTTGTAGATGACATGAAAATACATAGAAAACCCTAAAAATGCCATGAAAAAACTGTTAGTACTAATAAATGATTTCAGTAAAGTTGCAGGGTACAAAATTAATAAATGGAAATCTGATGCATTTCTATACACTAACAACAAACTATCAGAAAGAGAAATTAAGAAAACAATCCCATTTACCATAGCATGAAAAAGAATAAAATACTTCAGAATAAACCTGAGGAGAGAAAAGACCTCAACTTGGAAAACTGTAAAAAACCGGTGAAAGAAGTTGAAGATGACACAGGCAGATTAAGTATGCCGTGTTCGTGAATTGGAAGAATTAATATTGTTAAAATGACCATACTACCCAAGGCAATCTACAGATTCAGTGCAATCCCCATCAAAACACCAATGGCACTTTTCACAGAACTAGAAAAAATCTAAAATTGGTAGGAAACACAAAAGACCCCAAATTGCCAAAACAATCTTGAGAAAGAGGAACAGAGCTAGAGGTATCACGATCCCCGGCTTCAGACTATACTACAAAGCTATAGTAATCAAAACAGTATGGCACTGGCACAAAAAAACAGGCACATAGATTAAAGGAATAGAATAGAGAGCCTAGAAATAAACCCTTGCACTTATGGTCAATTAACCTGTGACAAAGGAGGCAAGAGTATACAATGGAGAAAAGACAGTCTTTAAAATAAGTGATGTTAGTAAAACTGGGCAGCTACGTGTAAAAGAATGAAGTTAGAGTATTTTCTCATGCCATGTATAAAAATAAACTCAAAATGGATTAAAGACCTAAATGTAAGACCAGAATCCATAAAATTCATAGAAGAAAACTCAGGCAAAAAGGAGAAAACTCAGCCAGAACTTTCTTCAGCATAAATCATAGCAATATTTTTTTTTTGCATCTGTCTCCTAAAGCAAATGAAATAAAAGCAAAAATAAACAAATAGGACCTAATTAAATTTAAAACTTTTACTCAGCAGAAGAAACCACTGACAAAACGAAAAGACAGCTTACTGAATGGGAGAAAATATTTGCAAATGATATGACTGATAAGGGCTTAAACTGAAAATATATAACCAGCTCATACAACTCAATATCAAAAAACAAATAACCCAATTGAAAAATGGGTGGATGACCTGAATAGACATTTTTTCAAAGAAGATATCCATATGCCAGCAGGCCCAGGAAAAGATGCTCAACATTGCTGATTATCAGATATAAATCAAAACTAAAATGAGATACCACATCACTCCTGTACACTGTTGGTGGGAATGTAAATTGGTGCAACCACTGTGGATAACAGTATGGAGGTTCCTCAAAAAACTAAAAATAGAACTACAATATGACCCAACAGTTCCACTCCTGGGAATAGATCTGAATAAAACAAAAACACTAATTTGAAAAGATACATACATTCCAATGTTCATAGCAGCATTATTTACAATTGCCAAGATATGGAAGCAGCCTCAAGTGTCCATCAAGAGATGAATGGGTAAAGAAGATGTGGTTTTTCCAGAAATAGACTCACAGATATAGGAAAACAATCTGTGGTTACCAAGGCTGGGGGGGTTGGGGAGGGCAGGAATAGATTAGGAGTTTGGGATTAACACATACACATTACTATATATAAAAAAGCACAAGGAACTATATTCAGTTTCTTGTAGTGAGCCATAACAGAACCTGAAAGTATTATATATATATGTATGTATATGTATAATAAATCACTTTGCTATACACCTGAAACTAACATTGTAAATTGACTACATTACAATAAAAAATAAGAATTTTTAGAAATTTGGTTTTTATATATGTAATTGAATACTATTGGGCCATTTAAAAAAAAAAAAAGAATTACATTTTGCCATTTGCAGTAACATGGTTGGACCTGGAGGGTATTATGCTTAGTAAAATAAAACAAATGAATGTAACAAAACAGAAGTAGACTCACAAATACAGAGAGCAAACTCTATTGGTTACCAGTAGGGAAAAGGAAGAGGCGAGGAGCGTTACAGGGGATTACTCTGTATAAGGTAAATAAGCTACAAGTGTATATTGTACAGCGAAGAGAATATAGCCAATATTTTATAATGACTATAAGTGGAGTATAGTGTTAAGATTTTGAATCACTGGGTTGTATACCTGAAACTAATATAATATTGTAGATCAAGTATACCTCAATAAGAAAAAATCACACTTGTGCGAATTGGGGCTTGGGGACTAGCGCAGAAATGCTAGTGTTCTGGTTCCTGCTACTACTGTGACTAACAGATTGTCTTCATCACTGACTTAGAAATCCTCATCTTCTTCCAGGATCCATAAAACTATGACCGAGTAACTTAATTTGCAAAAAGGTAAAATTTTAGACACTTCACAGTTCTTGACAATGTGAAGTGGTATAAGATTATTTGATGGTAGATAATAAATTAAATGTATATATTATAAACTGTACAGCAAACTGTACAAAAAAAAGAGAGAGAGAGAGCTGGAGATTTAACTCATAAGCCAAAGATGGAGATTAAAAAGAATCATAATTTATACTCAGTCCAAAGGCAGGCAGGAAAGTAGAATGGATAATAGTGCAACAAATAGAAAGTAATAAGCAGTGAGGTAGACGTGAGTCCAACCACGTCAAACAAGTACATGAAATGGCTCAGTTATGAGATTTTCAGATTGAATGAAAAGATAAGTGGTGCTATCTGTAACAAACTCACTTTAAATATAAAGACATAGATTAATAGAAAAAGGATGAAAGTCTTATCGTGCAAGCACTAATCAAAAGAAAGGCAGAGTGACTGTTAACAGTAAAGTATACTTCAGAACAAGGAATATTACCAGAGAGAGAGAAGGACACCATGTAATGATAAAGGGGTCATTTCACCAAGACATAACAACCCCAAATGTGGATGAGCCTAACAACAGACATTCAAAATACATGGAGCAAAAGCTGATAAAATTGCAAAGAGAAATAGACAAATCCATAATATCACTTCTTTCTCAGTAACTGATACAACAAATAGAACATTAGTAATGTTACAAAAGATCCAAATAGTGATACCAACCCACTTGATTTAATTGACATTTATAGACCATTTCACCCAGCAGCATCAGTGCACATAAAACACATACGTTCCCTGAGATAGATCATATTTGTGGCTGTAAAACAAACCTCAACACATTTAAAAGATTTGAAATCATATAGAGTATGCTCTTTGACCACATTGAAATTAAACTAGAAATCAATAAGAAAGGTATCTGGAAAATACTCAAATATTTGAAAATTAAAATCTGTGGGTCAAAGAGAGGAGTTCACAACGGAAATAAAACACATTTTTAAAGTGAGCAAAATGAAAATGCAATATATCAGGATTTGTGGGCCACAGCTCAAGCTTAGAGGGAAATTTACAGCAATAAATGCTTCTATTAGAAAAGAAGAAAGGTCTTAAATCAATGATAAGATTCTACAATAAGAAACTGGAAAAAAAAGAGAATAAATTAAACCTAAGGAAGTTGAGCATCTTACATATTGTTAGTTAAGTATCACAGGCAGGACCCCAAACTAGGTCTCTGACTTTGAGCAGTTCATGGTGTACACTACCATGATGTCTAAATCTGTCTGGTTATACATGTTTGATCTGTGTCTTGTTCCCCAATTACATTGTGTCTTTTTTTTTCAAAAAATTTTCTTTCTTTTATTGAAGGTTAGTTGCTATACACATTTCATCCTTCTTGAAGACACAAAATATCATCTATTTCCTCTGTAAATTCTCTGGATATTCTCTTCCACTGAATAGGCTGTCAAGGGTATCATCGATGTACTGATTAAAACACAGAAACTTGAAGTAAAACTAAAATTCACAAAGTATTTTCACTGAATTTTGCATGTATAAAATGTCCATTTTAAAATAAAAAGAGACTTAATTACTTTTTATAAAAAATCAGTTTCAGTACCTGCTTGTCTGTAAACTCTGCAAACAAAATTTTATCCCAGAATTCCCCAGAAGAACTTAAAATCTGACTTGGAAAAAACAAAACCCATAGGCACACGTTGAAAACCAGCCTGTCATGGACAAAATAAGCAACTCGCAAAGGAGCTGGTGCCAGCAAACTGCCTGAGATAAAGAAATGATTTATTTGGAGTCAGCAGCAGTGGAGCCTGCCATTGGCTGCCTTTGTTTTCAGTCATTCTCAGTCTCTCAAGGCACGAGCTTGTTAGGGTTCTGGCTCCAGCTGGGTCTCTGCTTTGCAGAATAAATCCATTTCAGTGGATTTATGTCCTATCATGCACTTTCCACTAGGACGGTTAGGAGAACAATTATTGTACACTTGAACAATTAATATTTAGGAGAGTGACCCGGAATGAAAATGTATTAAAATATTTGAAAATAGCCGTTAGTAACTTAAAATATTTTATCTATAAAATAGAAAACATATAATTGGTAATGGTCAACTTTTTAAAAAACGTAAATATTTATTTTTTGCATGTCTGCCTATAAACACTTGTCTATAGTGTACATAGTGTATATAGTTTAGTCTGTTGAATAAAAAGTGACCTATGGTGTTCTTGAATTATCAGCTAATTTCCTAAGAAATGATGCCATTCTTTTAATGACAAGCGTTAAGAGATAGTGTTATTTCCATAATGTTACTGTGTTTGCATCTTGCTACGTAGTTCAGGCTGTGCTGTGACAGGACACCAAAAAATTACAGCTTGCTGTTGATTATCTCTGGTGGTCAGGGATAAGAGTGTTGTGTATAAATTAAATTGATAAATAATCCCCAAAACATCATTTTAGCCATTAACTTCAAATTCCCTTCTTATTAAGACTTTATATTAAGCTTCAATATTTATAGGTTTTAAGCTTTAGCTTTCTCTTCCCACCTTCTAATGGATGCTGCTGTTTAAGTGAAATATAAATGCAAGGTGAGGCAGCACAAGGAAGAGCAGAATTCAGGAAGCTGCTTAACGCACAGAATGGATAATCAGCCCTGAATATTTAGGGGCTGGCTCTGATTCAGCCATCAAACCCTTTAGAGAGAGGACTGATTCAGGAGAGCTAGTGAATGAAAAGCCAGATCCCTCTAAGAAATGGAACTATGAGAGTTTGACTACCATGTGAGAAAGGCAGCTACTGAAAATACATCTCATACATCTACTTGTTTAAAAAAAAAAATAACACTTCACATTCCAGGTGATCACCTTCTTCAGCTCAAGGTTGCTACAAGCTGGAGCTGAGCTGTCAGTGGAGCGGGTCCTGGAAATCATCAAGCAAGGGGTCGTCGCGCTGCCCAAAGACAGGCTGAAGGTAAGACTGGTGAAAGAAGCATGCTGTTGTATCACTCGATGTAAATATTAGTGTCTGCGTGGGCTCCATTCAGAATTATATCACTTACCCAGCACTTGGGCCACAAAAGGCTCTCTGAATACTGCCTGCTCTACTATATACTGGCACACAGAACTGTGATGAAGGATTCTGACAGTTTTCCAAAAGAAGTAGCAAAAGAAGGACTGTCTTCAGACCACTGCATACCCTATGAGTAACCACTGCATATACTATGAGTAATTCATGTACTGTGAATAACGGAGCACCTTATTTTTTTAACCCAGTGAAATAAACTGAGTCTTGTAAGTATCAAGAGTTGATGGGAAGTTGGTGGTGGTGGTGGTGATGGTGTCACTTTGGCAATAGATAATACTTGCATAGTGTTTACTCAGTGCTTTTGGGAGGGACTAAGTGTCTTACATATGATAACTCATTCAATCCTTGCAGCAAGTCCTTTGAAGGTACGTAGTGTCATCATCCTAATTTTCTGGGATGGGAAACTGGTGCACAGAGAGGTTAAGTAATTTACCCAAAGTTTCGCACAACTAGAAAACTAGAGAACTAGGAGATTCATACCCAGGTAGTCTGGCTTCAGAGTCCGTGCTCATAATCACCACGCCGTTTACTGTATGCCTGGGTAAAGCTATTGAAAGAGGATCATTTCATGGAAGAGGTAGGGGAAATGCTGTATTTTGAGAAGGCATTCACATGTGTGTAGTAGATGAGTTCCTGAAGTGATCTCATGTTACAAAACTCAGACTTCAAGACTAACTTTCCCATAGGAGAAGATATTTGGCGGAGTGCATGAATGTACAGCATTGTTGCCTATTTTTACATTAATACTTCTTTTAATTTTTTCCTCCATTACCTCTAATATTTTAGAGTGCTCATTCCTAAATTAACAGCACAGGGTGTCATAGTGAACGCTTGACCTTCTTCGTAGTGTTTTATCACAACTAACTTCTGTTCGAGCATTACCGTTTTGGGGGGCTGTGTTTTTTAGCACTATCACTAGAACCACTGCTTAATGAACATTGTAGGATATGAAAATATTTTCAGTTATAATAACAGAGTGTGTGAAGCAACAGCACATTAGTCATAATCACTTGCAGAAGTTCCGCTGTACGTAAACAGCCGTGCTGTTCATGTGGTGCTGAGCAAAGGTGGGGATGTTTCTGTTTATCAGCTAAAATGGCACCACCATGTGGCAATTGCTTAAAAACTGATTATAGTTCACCAGGACCCCCCCCCCCAATATCTCCCTTTACTCTCTTCCTGACAATTCCTTAAGTGTGAAGAACTCTTATTGTTTCCTTTCTTACATAAAGTAAGACGACTGAGGTCTTTTGGGGTTTTCTTTTTCACTGTTTCAAATTTGTTTGAACTAAAAATACCATGTTAACCAGTACAAAAATCCATGATGATTAGACTGGCAACTCACAGGAAGTGATGGCTCTTGGTGTTTAAGCTAAGTCAGGAAAGAATCGGCTGCACCAATTTACATTCCCACCAGCAGTGTAGGAGGGTTCCTTTTTCTCCACACCCTCTCCAGCATTTGTCATTTGTGGACTTTCTAATGAAGGCCATTCTGACTGGTATGAAGTGATACCTCATTGTAGTTTTGATTTGCATTTCTCTAATAATTAGCAAAACTGAGCATCTTTTCATGTGCCTGTCTGGATGTCTTCTTTGGAGAAATGTCTATTTAGGTCTTCTGTCCGTTTTTTTTGAGTGAGTTGTTTGTTTTTTTGGTATTAAGCTGTATGAGCTGTTTGTATCTTTTGGAAATTAGTCCCTTGTTGCATCATTTGCAAATATTTTCTCCCGTTCTGTAGGTTATCTTTTCATTTTGTTGATGGTATCCTTAGCTGTGCAAAAGCTTTTAAGTTTAATTAGGTCCCATTTGGGTTTTTTTGCTTTTATTTACATTACTCTAGTATGGAGGTTTCTTAAAAAAACTAAAAATACACTTACCATATGATCCAGCAGTCCCATTCCTGGGCATATATCCAGAGAAATCTATAATTCGAAAAGACACATGTACCCCCCAAGCAGCACTGTTTACAATAGCCAAGACTTGGAAACAACCTAAATGTCCATCGATAGATGACTGGATAAAGATGTGGTATACATATACATATATATGTGTGTGTGTATACACATACACAATAGAATATTACTCAACCATAAAAAAGAATGACATAATGCCATTTGCAGCACCATAGAACCTAGAGATTGTCATATTAAGTGAAATAAGGCAAAAAGAGAAAGACAGATATCACATGTGGTATCACTTCTGTGTGGAATCTAAAAAAAAAAAAAAAAAAAAATGGTACAAATTCTATTTCCAAACCAAAAACAGACTCATGGACGTAGAAAACAAAAACTATGGTTACCAAAGGGGAAAGGGCAGGGGAGGGATAAATTAGGAGTTTGGGATTAACAGATACACATTACTATGTATAAAATAGGTAAACAACAAGGACCTACTGTATAGCACAGGGAACTATATTCAGTTTCTTGTAATAACAAATAATGGAAAAGAATCTGAAGAGAAAAATATATATATATATGTATATGTATAACTGAATTGCTTTGCTGTACACCTGAAACTAACATTGTAAATCAACTACACTTAAATGAAAGCTAAAGTTAAAAACAGAAAAAAAGAAAGATGTGGAACTATCCGGAGGTTAGAAGAAAAAGATAATGGAGTCACGGGGAGGGGGTTTTGATGAGATCAAAGAAGCAGCAAAGTAGAAGTAATGGAAGCTGTGATTAGAGAGCAGTATATTTATACTGAAGATATTAAAAAGGAGCAGATCTCAGTGACAGCATGGTCTGGATTTGGCCATGAGGAGGGGGACCGAAGTGATATGAATGTGAATGAAAGTCAGTGTGATTGAGCCAGTTAATGAACTGGAAGCCAAGGATGGGTCATTCACATGGACATTGTAGTCCCCCAGAATAATAGGCCATCGCAAGGAAAGAAAGACTGTGAGCCAGATGCTACAGTAAATGGGAGAATGGCCTCAGAGTCAGTCAGTGGCAGCTAGAAGGAAGAGAAAAAGCTGGTACCAGCCTCGTGTGAGCAGAGCTCTGTACTTAAAGGTAGAGGAATAATAGCCAAGGAACAACAATGAAAGCAAAGAGGACACCAACCGCCCCTCCAGACCCCAAAGGCTGTGAGGTGTGAAAGAATGAGCAGCCTCTATTTCCAAAGGCTCCAAGGGTTTGGGAGTCCTGAGGGGAGTACCAGGTTTCAGTTAAGAAGTGAGGCGAGGGGAGGGGGTATAGCTCAGCTGTAGAGCGTGTGCTTAGCATGCGCGAGGTCCTGGGTTCAGTCCCCAGTGCCTCCACAAAAAAAAACTAAAAATAAATAAATAAGTAAATCTAATTAGCACCCCCCCCCCAAAAAAAAGTGAGGAGAGAAGGGATTCAGTGCAGGGACGGAGAAAGTAAGAATCCATAATAACCATGAAATCAGGGTTTGAAAAGACAGTGTGGGGTCAGATTTATATGCCAGAAAAACAAATTGCTTAAAGTTGTATATGGTTCATAATGAGAAAGAATATGGTTCAAGGGGGATGGAAAACACATTTTTAAAATAAAAAGTGTTGACTATCCAGTCACTGATTGTCCTGTGCAAACAAATAGGAGAACTACATTTGTACTGAAATATCTATTACCGGCTCTGCGTCACAGTCACCTCCTCTCTGTGTTGTTCTGAGTGGGGGTCTGCCCAGGGGAGGAGCGCTGGTGGGCGCTTTGGGAGGCAGGAGAGGAGGAGCCATTGTCCGCTAGAAGCAGCTCCTGGCTGGCTTGATGCTGTAGATGGCAGGGGTGGTTGATGGCTCCCCAGAGGTACTGAGATTTGCAGCACCTTGGAGTGAGTTCTTGAGAACCACCACTCCAGGGCTGGTCACTTGTTTTGTAGACTGTCTCTCAGTTGGAGTTTTTCTTGTATTATGTCTCCTCGTGATTATATTGAAGTTATGTATATTTGGTAAAAACACCACAGAAGTGATGCTCTGTCCTTCTGGTTCATCATGTCAGGAGGCACATGGTGTCATCGTTCCTCATTACTGTTAATGTTATCCCTCATCACTTGGTTAACGTGGTGTCCACCAGATTTCTCCAGTGAAAAGTCACTATTTTTCCTTTGTTATTGATTACTATCTTGGGGATGAGACTTCAAGACTTTGCTTGTATACTGCTTCTCCTCAAAATTTTGCCCCGATTTTATCATTCATCAGTGGAGCTTACCTGCACAGTGATTCCTGTGGTGTTTACCTAATGATAATTTTGTATTTTATTCTGTAGATTATAATTCAGTGCTTTTATTTAGTTATTTTGTTGCTCAAATTGTTCTCGCTTTGGCCAGTGGGAGCTCCTCCAGGTTGGCTCCTGTATTCTCCCCAGCCCTGGAATCAACCAGTTCTTGAATAAGCCCTGGTTCCTTTTTTTTTTTTTTTTTAAATGGTTTTAGGAACCAAGACCTGGGCACTAGGCCACCTTCTTGTTAAGACTTTGTATACCCATCCCCTTGCCCATCCTTTTCCCCACCTCCTTTCTCTTCTGTGGGCAGTTTCTGCTTCCTCACTCTGCTGTCATCGCAGTGCTGTCCCAAGTCCCCTTTTGTATCCGTCCCTCCCCTGTGATAAACTCCGGCTCCTCTCTTGAATTATCTCTCACTAGTTTTGTCCATTTGTTTCCTTCTTACTCCAATCCCAGATTTTATTTTCTAATTCCTCTAGTGTACACTCCTGGCCCAAACGCTCCTCCATGGCCCACAGAGATACTGAAAGTTAATTTAGTCGTTAACTATAACACTCACTTTAAAGCAAAGTGAATGACAATGTACAGACTATCCGTCTAAGTGTTAATATGTTGTTCATATATTATTGTACTATGTTCAGAAAGAAAGTGCCCTTTATATTTGAGACAGTAAATGTAAATGAGAAATATAACTCTTTGTTTTTTGGGATTGTGGCTAAATAAATGCAGAAATTAATTGATCTGTGGGAGGTCCCAGCCCAGTTAACTTATTTAGAGGAAGAGCCCATTGAAGCCAAGGTCATGGGTAAATTCCTTAAGTGGGCTGGTTAATTTTGTTGTGGAACACAGCAGGAAACTGTATTCCTTGCTGCAGCTTACCATCTCACTCTGTGGTTACAAGAGGGACAGATGATGGAGGATGGATGATTCAGTTTAAAAAAAAAAAGAAAGAAATCCATCCCCAGTACTAGAAAAGAAACCAAAATTACATTTACTCACAGATGGTGAGTCATCCTCGGTTGGTTTAAATGATAGCACATTATTACCACAGATGTTTCTGGAAAAAGAGCCTGTTTATCTTTATAATCAAGCTTTATCTCAATTATTTTAATCATCTTTTTAGATTGTTTATAATAAAACGAATCACTTAAAACCTCTAGAGTTTAATTCACAGACTTCTGCCGTATCTAAATTGATTGAAAATTCAAGCTGTGTGTTGAATAACATTTGCACTATGCCACATGACAGCACATTATAGTCTTTTGGGTGGTTCACTAATATATACTGATAAAATAATTGTCGGGTGTGTAATAATAGCTTTGTACTTGAGATTGATGTCAGAGAGGTTGTTTCAAATTGGAAATGCTGTTTCAGTAAGCTCTTTATGAAAGTGTGGAAAAGGGTGTACTTACTGACTTGTTCTTTCTTAAAATATAAATTAAACATTTATAAAATTTAGAATTCTTTCAAACCACCTTTTGAGTTGTTAAGGGAAGCACAGTGCGTCTTACTCATGAGAAATTAGCCAGCTAATGTCAGCTGAGGAAGATGAGCCAGAAGTTTTTGAAGTTTCCCTTGCACTGCAGAATTAAAGCCAAATTTGTAAAAGAATTATTCTTCCAATTTTGGGCAAGTAAACAGTAAGATCTGGAAGCCCATGGCATAGTGATTGAGTTTCAACCAAATAAAATATTTTTCAATCAAATGTTATTTGACATAGCCTTGTAAAATATTTGTGTAATATCCTGTGTGGGAATATATACTCTTTGGATAAATCTGTCTATAGAGTTAAACAACTTGGCTGTTCAGAGTAAATAGTATTAATATCATTCTAAACATCCTCTTCTTACTGGTATTGCGTGAAGTCTGGGAAAGGCAATACCAGGTAATTAGCTTTGGGGGACCCTCCTGCATAAACAGAGACAAAAAGAACAGGCTCTGAAATCCTAAGATGCTTATTTCTCCTTTAGAGTTTGGAAGGAAATAAATAAAGTTAGTGTGTCCTCCAGGAGCTCAGTTAGAAGCCGCAGCTCAAAGTTCCCACTGTCTGCGTCCACAGCAGGCCTGTCCCTGGCTGCCACTTTGCGTCCTAGCGAGCGTCCTGAGTGTCGTGATGATGGGTCAGCATTCATCCAGGCCTTGCGGGTCCTCCACCACCACCTCACCACCTTGTATTTAATCATGCAGTGTCCAGGTTCCCTCTTTCCTTCGGTTTAGTGAATTATCTATGTCATTTGAGGATTAAGAATTTTACCATATCTAGTGTTAGAAAATTAGGTCATGCTTTTCTGGGATAATTAACGAGAGGATAACTTCTCTTTTCGTGTAAATAGGAAACTATGGAATAGCGGAAGTTACTGACAGTAAGTGAACTTCTCATTTCATTCACTTCAGACACTAGGTCAATCATAGAATTAAAAGTGGATAGGCAGCGTCACACTAAATGATTTTTAAAGCCTTCATTTTATTGCCACTTTTTAGAATACTTTCACTGTTGTTGTTAGTTGCCTAAAGAGAAATATAGAAAGTTGACTGAAATTTCAAGAGTTTTTTTCATAGCCTCTTAATATTGACTCCTATCAGGAGTCCCTCCCTGTCCCCACGCCAGGTGTCTTCTGCATCTCTGTCAGTTCTCTCACTCCAGAGAAGAAGACTGAGTGCCACCCTGTGTGCCACCTCCTCCTGGGTGGCCCCATCTCAGGGCCCCACGGGAACCAACCCTCATCTTGTCCACAGGCGCACTCTCCTGCTCTCCTCACGTGTTTCCACCCACAGGAACACAACCAGCCAGCATCCTCCTCTAACTCAGAAGTGCCGTTAGACACTTTTCACAGGCTCTGTGGATTCTGTTTCCCAGATCTCTCCTCTCTCCTCGTCACCTCTGTCCCACTTTGCCTCTCTGCGTCTCACGCAGTCTGTTACCACAGCCTCCAGCTGGTGTTCCCACTTCTGCCTCTTCCCGCCCCCACGGCATCCTTAGCCCATCAGCCAGCAGTCTCTTCAAGGTACACCCGGCTCAGATCCAACACACAGGGCCCTTTGTAGCCTCGCTCCAGACTTATCTGTGGTTCTTTTTTCCCCTAAGCACTCTGCTCCAGCCATGGCAGACTGCGGGCAGGTCTCCAGATGGACAATATTCGTGCACGTCTGTGCCCGAGTACGTGCCGCTCCTGCCTCCTTCCTCCTTCCCTTCCAGCCCTCGTGTGTCTTGTCTGTCAGGTCACAACACAACACGACATAGAAAAGGCTTTCGCTTTTCCACGAAGCCACCTGAGTCACCTGGGCAAACTTGGTGGTTCTTTCTCCATGTTTCTACAATACCTTGTGTGTCCCTCCATATAACAAAGAGCTTCCCACGTCCCTAGCTCGGGGCCTGGAATTGAACTCATTCAATAAGTATTCATTGAATGAATTAACTTCTCCACCCTGCCTGATTCCCTATATCTCTCCTCTCAGCCCAAACACTGACTTCTCCTCTGATCCTTCAGCTCTTCTTATCCACTGCACAGCATTAGATCAGAGCATCAGAGTGACTTACTCCTACCCAGTGCAAAGTGAGGGTTTTCTCCACGGCATGCTGCACAGAGACCCCTCAGCCCGGGCTCTGGGGTGCAGAGTGGGAGGCTTGGGGCTGTGCCCTCTGTTACCCATCAGCTCTCCCAGCCAATTAGTTTCCCTTTTTTTCCCCCCTCTTTCTCCCACCCATGTACCCCGTCCCCAAATTTGCATCTCCTCCATTTAATTTCCATTATCATTATATATATTGCATATAACACACAAATAATATAACTTAAAATGTGAATTGGCTGTTTATTCCTTCCACAGCTAGTCCTCTTTGAACACAACATTGTGAAGGCATCGTTAGGGACATACAAAAAAAATACCACATTTCTGGAGAGACAAGGTCCACACACGCTTGCAGAGATCACTAACAAAGCCGGGTGGTTTAAGCTCCGCCCAGTAGGAATGGTATGGAAGTTAAGTTCTGGAGGAGGTGAGAGGAGGGAGAGAGACATCATGGGGAAGGTTTTTTAAGGAGAAACCTGGACTTGATCTTTTCTCTGTCGACGGGAGTTGGAAGAAGTGAAATCCTGGCAGAGGAAATTTATTTGTGAGTGGAGGAGGAGACCCAAGGCAGGTTCAGCTTAGTGTCCAGTTGAAACAAAGCGATTCTCATAGTTCCCTCCACCAAATTAATGTGGTTTTGTTATTTCATGACACACTATACATGACATCAGACTAGTGGCTCTCAAGCTTTTTGACCACCACCCCGAGTGAGCAGTCCATTTCACACACATTTATATATAACCAAAACAGAAGTTTCATCAAACATGAAAGTTTCATCTACCTGAGTGAGTGTGATGGCCTCAGATGTTTCCTATTCTATTTCTTTTCTTTTTTAAAAAATTACCAGTCAGACCCATTACATTGATTAAGTGGTCCATTATTATTTAGTGACTCAGTTTAAAAAATAATTCATAGTTCAGTGATTTTCAAAGTGTGGTCCTTGCACCAGCATCCCCTAGGAAGCTGTTAGAAATGCACAATGTCAGGTGCAACCTCAGACTTCCTACACTGGGAACTCTGGGGCTGGGGCCCAGCAGTAGCCCTCCAAGTGACTTCTGATGTCAGCTCAAGTTTGAAAAGCACAGCCGTAGGTTATCCCCCTAGACATACCAGCACTGTCCACCCTCAGAGCCTCTGCACTGACTTCTCCCTGCCTCGATTACTCTCCCTCAGATACCTGCACCCCCCGAATCCTGCACCTCCTTCAAGTCTTAACTCACATGAACAAATGAAGCCTCTCTCAGTGAAGCCTGCCCTGACCTCCCTGTTTAAATTTCAGCCTCAATCCCCCTAATCCTACTGTATGTTTTCTTTTCCCACAGTATTTATCACCTAACATACAATGTAATTATTTATTACTATTCTTTTAGATAATATAAGCTCCATGAAGGCAGGGACCTTCTCGTTTTGTTCACTGTTGTGTCTAAAGTCACATCTGGCACATAGTGGGCACTTTAATATTTGCTGATGGGAGAAAGAGGGGCAGAGAAGAAGGGGGCTGTTGACCGCTGAGGTTGGACCAAGATGCTGCTTCAAGTAAACATTGCTTTTTGGAGAACAGCTCTCCATAGACTCTTGCAAGGTCATCTTTCTTGCCAAAACATTATAGAGAAGCTAAGAGTGGAGGCCCTGGTCACTGTGTTGAAATAGTTGCATTTTTAAGGCTATAATATTGCTCTGCACTCATGCATTCTTATAGCTGCAAAACCCTGCATGAAGACCGCACTTCTGCACTTCTCATCAGTACATTAATTACTATGTAAATCAGCATCACTAAATTTTCAAGAGTTTCTCAGCGGTTCTCTTCTTGGTTCTCACCTGCTGTGATTTCATTATAGTTCAAGGAGGGTAAAATATTCTGATTTATGTTATTAGAATAAAGTTTCTCAGGTGATCTCATTTCTATTTCTGAGTCTTTCTTGGAGGGTGAAGAACGTACTGGAAGTATCAGGCTGATATGAAGCCTCTTTTCCCCCTGTTTTTAAAAAATTATTTCAGGCTTTTTTTCTTCTTACTGTTTTCTCTGTCTTTTTGAAATACTGTTATCTTAATTACTTTTTACTTTTAGGTGGAGACTAGGAAGGACTCAGCATAAAAGGGACAGCTGTGTGCTGGGCTTCTCTCCTTGAAGGGGGAGACTAGCTACATCCCCGCCATTTCCTTCACCCCCAAGTGATCTCTGCAGGAGTTTGACAAGCAGAGTGGCTCTGCTTCCCGTTCTCACCCCCTGGAGCAGTTTTTTTTAAGACAAAGACTGTAGGAAGGACAGAGAAATTTTTAAATGTTGATAACTGAAATTCCTTCTGTCCTGGTCTTACATAAGAACAGATCTGCTCACACTGATTCTGCTTTTGTCAAGGTGAGGATTCCAAAAGAATGAACACAGTCACCTGCAGCACTGTTTTCAAATGCAGCTTTCTGGATCCCACCTCAGATTCTGATTCACTGCTCTGGTGATGAACTTGGGAATCTGTCTCGTTAAACAGTTCTCTGAGTGTCCTGATGGTCCGCCAGATTGGGGACCCACTATCGTACGGCTCCGTTTTCTCCAGTTCCCTGCCCTTACAGAAACCAAGGAAATGATGGCTGGAGTAACGATGGTCTTGATGGAACTGGAGCTGTTTTATCTTCCTTTCCTGCAAAAGACAGAGAACTTTCACTTCATGAACCTTAAAATAGACAATTTCTTTTACATGTATCCCAAATATAAGAATATCACAATTATTTTATAAATTATATCACAATTATTTTATAAATTAAACAAATAGCAAAAAATTAAAGTCTATGGTCTTTTGAAAGGTCGCATCTACTCTCTAGTCTGACATGAGCATCCCTCTTTTGACTCAGCTCCTTTTTCTTTGTTGTTTGTCATCCAGTTACATTTGTTGAGCACTTGCTCTGTGCCAGAGACTCTTTTTCCCCCAAAGGTGTTCTCATTTAGTCTTCCGAACAACCGTATGAAGTATAAGGATAATTTACATGTTGTAAGTGAAGAAGAAGGGTAAAGAGAATTTAGAGATAAGAGAATGGCTTGTCCAAGATTATTTCAGTCTCTTATCTTTGAACCATAAAGAAGCTGTTCCTTCTTTGAAATCTTAAAATTTTGTCTCCTCCTAATTCACAACCCTGTTTGCCCACTAGACCAATTTGTTTAACCTAAAGTATTCGTAACACACCTAATTAAGTTCTTGGTTTTGACAGTATTTGTATACGGTCTTGTAATCTTTGAAGTGTTTGAACAGTTATACCCGTTGCTACTCTATGGAGTACTCGAGCATTCTTAGGCTTTCCTCATACAGAATAATGACATTGCGCTACACGTGCAGGGGCTTCATGTCATATTTACTTCTAGGATAGCCATTCTTGATAAACAATCTAACCATGGTACTTGTTACATGTCTTAAATTATTTTTGTTTAATTAAACATATGGTAGATTTGTAAGCAGTTCATAGGATTTTTTTTTCTTCCTTGCAATAGATAAGAAGTAGATTAAGCCTATTTTTTACTTTGTGATCTCAGAGTATAAAAATTTTAGTCTTTATTATCATTACATCTTATATATAGTTATGAAAACTAAAACTCTCCATTGAAAAATAATAAATATCTGATTTTCCTGTAGCAGGAATAGTTCTGCCCAGCTCTCCAAACCACGGTTTCCAGTGACCCAGGGACACCAGCTCACAATGCCAGGGCAGCTCTGGAAAATGTTGATACTCTTCCTTTGAAAAGGAAACATTAATCTGTGTTATTTTATCTTTACATTTCTTCTGTTACTTTTGATAGAGTTTTTTTTTTTTGATATAGTCAGAAATTTGTGATTCACAAACTAAAATTTCCCCCAAAAAATCTACGATGGTGGTTGAAAAATAGAACCAGTTACCATTATTCATCTGTCCCAGTCTTGACTCTTCTGTTACGTTGGCTGAATGAAAGTTACTGAGATTGTTTCCTTGCCTCTGCAGTTATTGTTCAAATCATTAACTGCAATCCTTACAAAGTATTCTGCAACCTCATTTATGCCCAAAATATAATGGCTCCCAGAAAGTTACAGTGTTATTTAACTTTAATGGGTGATAAAGAGTGCATTATTTCTGATAAAAAGAATGACTAAAAAATTATGTCTAATAATTTGTTCTGTGGATTCTGTTTATGTTATTAGTATTCTCAAGTCAGTTTTTCTACATAGAATTTTTTTTAAGTGAAAGAATAAGAAAACTAAATAATTGTATTTGGTTCTTATGATTTTTGAAGGGATGTTCTTAATTGAGCATACATCCCAAAGGTTTCTGAAAACTTTTAAGGTGAAATAATACTTTTTAAAGAAACCAAACTCCATTCTCTTGAACACTAGTATAATTCCTTACACATAGCTAAATTGGTCATTTGGGGGAACAAAACCACTTTCTTTATGATGGCTTTCATTTCTGGGGCAAGTGGGAAGGGCAGTGATGGGCACATAACTGATCACACCAAGGAGGCTGGTAAGCATCTGGCCATACAGTTAAAAGGTTTTTGTTTAGCGTTTGTTGGTTTTAAAGGATTTGAGGCCCTAAAACCCTAGCATAGGTCTATGAAGAATATGAATACTTCTGATACTTAACAGTGAGTTTGAGACAATTAATTAACTCCTATTACAATTTTTGCTTTCCTGTCAATTCAGCACACCCAGGTTCTTTATAGGATTTTTGCCTGGGAGCTCTGAGGACAGTAGGAAGTATCTTGGACCCTGAATACTAATTAGTAGAAATCGAACCCATTTTGAAAACTTAGAATTAATGATACGGTCTTTATCCCAAGCACAGCTTAAAATGTGAATTTGGACAGCTTAAAATGTGAATTTGGACAAATATTTCAGGGGACTTCCTACTCTATAGTGCCAGTTATTAGATGGTGAAGATCACCACCAGTATGCCTCTCTTAAAGAAGCCTAACATACACAAACCCCAACATTAAAAAATGATAAATTATAGACCAATTAGTTGTGTCCAAGGAGGATCTTTGCTCATCAAAAAAAGATTTTTGGCATGATCTTTCCAAGAGAAATGACTCTGTTACATTTAAATGTGAAACACTTTTTAAAAAGCACTTAAAGTCAGCTTTTCTCTGGTGCTAAGGTTAAGTTAAACCAGGCCTGTGTTGGGATCAAATTAAATTTTTGCTCTTACAGTGAGATTGGGAAGAATATATTTTATACGCATTTTCAGAAGTATGTTGAGCCACAAGAATAATAACTTGTTCATAGTGATCCTTCATACCTAGAATGTAGTCAAGGTTCCACCTACTGATAAAGCCGCCCCCCTCCTTTTTTTTTTTACTTTTTAAATTGTGAGAAGGTAGATATCCATATAATCACCCTTCAGAACAAGAAACGGAACATTGCCAGCACAGAAGTCCCAACATATGTATCCTGTTCCCCTAGAAATACACACTATCTTAACTTCTAAGGTGATGGTCTTCTTTTTCTTCATAACTTCACCATCTGCGTGTATAGTCCCAAACAATATGGTTTCCTGTTTTCAAACTTGTTGTAAATGGAATCATGCAGTTTATTTTCTTTTACACCTTTCTTCTTTAACTCAACGTTGTTTATGAGAGACGTTTCTTGTTACACAAAGTTTGCTCCTTCCCACTGATGTATTAAATTGTGTAAATAGTCCATGATTTATGCATTTTACTAATGGTAAACATTTAGATTATTTCCAATTTTAAGCTTCTTAAAAAAAAAGTTCTCATGCTATCTTATATATAAATATGTATGTGTATATTTTAATTTCACCTGATTTAAGTTTCTTGCTGTATTTTCTATGTTTATATCCCCCCATAGCATTTAGCATAATACACTGCCTTGCACAGAACAGCTACTTATTAAATATTATTGAATGAAGTTATTAATTCATTCAGCATGGTTGAAAATCAGCTTGAGAATACTTCCAGGTATCAGGGACTAAGGACCCTACCAGGTGACACCCACCACAGAAAACAACTATAAAGCCCCATCAGATAATTCAGAACACAACTACCTGTAGGTACTGGAGAGTGAATAGAAGCAAACGGACCCTGAAAGGGTGTCCATCTCATAATGAAGACAGAGATAGGAAGGTATGTAAGTAACTTTCCATGCCCATGGCTTTTAGGCTGGGGCAAAGCACCATCCATGTGGTTTATGGTTTACTGTGCAGGGGTGAGGGACTCACATGGAAAAACTCTTAATTTTTCTGACCTGGAGAACCCCAGAAGTGAGTGCTGAAGAGAGTAGAGGAATCCTAGAAGGAAAAAAACCAAAGGAGGAACCCCCAAAACTGTATCTGTCCACACCTCCGACTGATCTCTGAACCATATATGGGAAATAGGCCCAGAGCAGCTCAGCCAAAGACCAAAATTCTCAACTAAGACCAGACTTCACACCCTGAAGATGCCAACAAATGAACAGTTGCAAGAAAACTCTGGTGGAGAGTGTACTTTCACTTAGAGGATGGGAAATAGCAAGCTTCCTGTCTCTGAGGGCTTTTAGCCTGAGTCTAATTGCAGTTCATGGCACACATAGCAGTGATGGGGCACATGGGAAAGTTGTAGCCTTTCTGATGGGAAGAACCGAAAAAAGAAGCTGAGGATCCATGAACCCTGAAAACAGTGGAGGAATCCCAGAAGAGAAGGAGTCAGCGAAAGGGATCCCTAACTATGTCTACCCACACCTCTGACTAAACCTTGAACCATGCATCTGGAGACCAGACTTTAAGCAGCCCAGGTAGAGACAAAAGATCTGAACAGAGACTGGTGCTGCTACTGAAAATAGTTTGCAGTTAAAGCTCAAACAAGAATCTCCACAACTTAACTCAGGATGCAATCCAAAATTTCCCAACATCCAAGGAACCAAGAAAATGGAACACATTCTCTACATAAAAGAAAATCAATTGAGTTCAACCCCAAAACAAACCAGATGTTGGAACTAACAGACAAGGATTTAAAAGCAGTAACTATAACTCTGCTCATTGTTTTCATTGCATGAAACATGTTTTCAATGCATAATAATCTCTGCAGAGACAGGAGAAGGCTCAGCTGAGAAATAATGACAATAAAAAAGTCAGTAGTTTGCAGATACGAGATGCTAATACCAAGCAGAATAAACACAAATAATCCCACATCAAGGGACATTATTGTCAAAACTGTCGAAAGCCAGTGAGAAAGACCAAGAGAAAAATGGCGTAGTACATACAGGGGAACAACAATCCAATTAACACCACTTCTTATTAGAAACTGTAGAGTCTTGAAGAAAATGGAACAAAGTCTTTAAAGTGTGAAAGAAAAATAATAGTCAACCCATAATTCTATATCTAATGAAAAAATTGTTCAAGAATGAAAACAAAATAAAGACATTATCAGGTAACAGAAAAGTAAGAGAACTTGTTGCCAGCACACTTGCATTATTAAAATGCTAAGGAAGTTCTGTGAGCTGAATAGAAGTGTTAACAGACAGAAACTCAAGATTTTCAGAAGAAATGAATATTTACCAGAAGTGGTAAATATCAGGATAAATGCAAAATATTCATATTTATTCTGTCTCTATCCTTCCACCTCTGTCCTTTTCCTCTCACCCTTTTAACTTAGCCTTTTTTCTCTTAATTTTTAAATAAACTATATAAATCCTTAAAACTAAGGTTATCACATTGTCGTGTAGGATTTATAATGTATATAGACGTAGCATCCATGCACACATGTGCACACACACACACAAACACACAACTATAGCATAAAGGATGGCAAAGGATGAATATGGTCCTGTGTAATATGGTCCTGTATGATGTTCTGTATTTTACATGAAGTACTAAATTGTTATCTACAATTTAACTGTAAAAGATGTAAGGGTATATGTTGTAATCTTAGGATAGCCATTATTTGAAAAAATATATGAAAATCAACAGCTAAAAAAAGCAACAGAAAATTTAAAATAGATATCTAAAAAATTTTCAAACAGTTCCGTCTCCTCCCTCCCCAGGTAGGAAAGGCAAAACAAAGGAACAAAACAGAGGATTCAAAAAGAAAGCAAAAAATAAGATGGTAGACCAACCTGAACATACCAATAATTACATTAAATGTTAATGCACTAAACACTCATTAAAGGCAAGGATTGTAAGAATGGATAAAGTAAGACCCAGCTGTATACTGTCTGCAAAGGATGTGCTTTAAATATAAAAGGATAGATAGGCTGAAAGCAAATGACAGAAGGAAAAGGAAGTACCATGCAAACAGTAAGCATAGGAAGGTTTAAATGGCTGTATTAATATCAGCTAGTAAAGCTTTCAAAACAAAACCTACGATGAAGGGATACTTCAAAATGACCAAAAGGATAGTTCAACAAAAGAAGACATAATAATTGTAAATATATATGCACCAATGACAGAGCTTCAAAATAATGAAGCAAAAAATTGGCAGAATTAAAGGGAGAACTAGACAGTACCACTATTATTTTGGAGATTTTAACATTCTCCTCTCAGCAATCAGTAGAACTGGACAAAAAAGAATCAGTAAAGACATAGAATATCATTTTGACTTGCTTGATATTCATAGAACATCTCAACCAATAGTGGCAGAATTCACATTCTTTTTGAATGCACAGGGCACGTTTACCAAGATCATATTCTGAGCCACAGAGCAAGTCTTAGTAATTTTTAAAACATTAAAATTATTTTAAAAGCTAAATTAGATAGTTAGAAATCAAGAAAATGCTAGAGAAGGCAAAACTGTGACCAAAGACAGATCAGTGGCTGCCTTGGGCCAAGAGGGACAGGGTAGGGAACCAAGTACAAAGGACAAGAGGGGCTTCTCATCTATGCCTTGGTGGTAGTGACAGTTACACAATTATATACAAACAGCAAAATTCATCAGATCGAACATTGAAATTAGTGACTTTGATTGTATGGCAATAATCTCAAGCAAAAGAAGAAGGAAACAGTCAGTTTGGTCATTTTCACATAATAAATGCCAGAGTTCAATTCAGAAGTATAATTGGAGACCAGAAGAACATGGCCAAAAGGAAAAAGAAAAAAAATACTTCTGTGAAGCTCCCCTGTTGTGCTGGGTACCATGTTTTCACCACTTGAGAAAAGAACTAATTTATGGTTAGATTGTTTAAGGAGTTCAGATTTGGATTTCAGAGGACTGAAGAGCATTCTTTCTCCATGTCCCTGCTCACACAGCTGGGACTAGTCCTTGTAATAACAAAAGCTATGTAATGTCCACCCTCAAAAACCCAAGTTTAAGGGGTAGATACAGCTCATTAGTAGATTCAACCTTGATTCAATCCCCAGGACCTCCACTGAAAAAAAAAAAAAAAAAGTTTCTTTAGGTGGAACAAGAGAAAGATTTCCATCTAGGCATATTATCTATCAGAGTTCTCAGGACGGGCAGCAGTGCTGTGCACTGTGACAGGCACTCCTAGGGAGAATTCTGGGAGTAACCGGTACCATATTCATGCAGTGCCTTCAAAGGTTTTTTTTAAAGCAGAATGTACAATTCCCTTCTTCCCAGGTGTCTTCAGGATGTGAACCTTCTGCACTTTATATTGTTACTACGTTTTTATATAACTTTTCATATAAAAAGTAAAATGGTTCCAGAAAAATCATTTTATGTGGCCTATAGTCTCAAAACCTAGGCAGCACATCTCTAGCTGTTACACTGGAGTTGTGAATTACTTGAACAATTACAATAGTATGTTTTAGCAAAACATATTTCGGTGGTTTACTTCTGGCATAATCTCTATAGCTGGGGAGTAAATCAAAAGTAGGAAATAATTTATAGTGTCATCTTGAAGTAGAAACGCATGGCAGTTCTTCTTAATGTGTCTCCCAGACTCCCAACAAAACATAATGCTTTTCATATGATTCTAACTGTGTTCATATTTATATTTATACATACACACGTAAGTGTGTATTCACCCATCCAAATGTAAACACCCATACACAGACAGATTATTCCCCAAAATGCAAATATTTACTTACTTTGAGTAGTAAGATTAAGGGTGGGTTGGATTGGTTTGTTTGCTTGCTTTGCCTGCTTTAAACTCCCTTTAATGTTGTTCAGCTTCTACAGTAACAGGGTGCTCCTGCTAACACATTTCTGACATTGCTCTATCTAAATGGAGGATAAACATTACCACAGCCGCAACAGGAAAATACGTGTTAGCGAGCTTTTAAGTGTATAGGGTTTAAACTCTTCCCATGTTGTAGCAGATCCTTACTGTAAACTAGCCAGAGTGTTTCCCAGCAGAAAATAATAACTATGTCTTCCACTGGAAAGAGCACTCCATAAAACTTTTTTTTTCTAGAAAACAGAGTAAACATTCTTTTGATCCGTCTGCTTCCCTACCTCAAAACTTCAACTACCATTCCTTGTTTCCAAGGCTCACAGCAGTAAATGTTTTGAATTCCTAGTGTTGGGAAAATTCTGATATTTTCTAGCATTAGCCACTACCCCTATCATCAAAACACGGATAGAATTTCACATCTGTAGTTTAGCTCATCACGCCCGTTGCCAGTTTCCCAAGTCAGGATCCAGAAATGTGTGTTTTCCTCTTGATCCTGTCATTGCCTCCCTGTTCATCCCTCACTGACTCTCTCGGTACTTACATTTCCTCGGTTGTGTCATGGTCATATTTGCTTGCTTTAATTAAACATTTCTGAGTGACTCTGATCCCTGGATGAAAGTCTGAGGAGAGGTGTGAGGAGTAGTGACAGCAGGGGAGTGTCCCCCATTCAGGCTTGGTCTGCCCCAGCCAGGCCAGCAGAGCCTCCCTCCTCAGCAGCCGCACACTCAGCTCTCAGATGGGAAAGTGTTGTGGATGGAAAAGAACCTGGAAGGAAGGAAAAGCATACGAACAGGGGGTGGGGGTGGGGGGATCTCCCTGGCTCCGCCTCAGAATAAATTCCTCAGGTTCCTAATTGTTCACCCTAGCATCATGGGTCCTCATTCATCATCCATCCTCCAGCGAGGAGGCAGCACTGAAGCTGGTCCCTGACCTCCTGGACTCCTAGCTGATGCACATCTGACGGAAGCCCTGCCCTGTCTGCCTCCCCTCGGGCAGTCGGCGGCCTCTCTTATCAGAACTCCGTGAGTCTGGTCACGTCAGGCCTTTTCCACAGCAGTTTCGGCATTTCTGTTGTTGAAGCCCTCCACTCCCCTCTCCTACCTCCCAGCCCTTCCAGCTTCTGAATTTGAGACGGTCTGAAAGCAGCCACATTCAGAAGGAGACAGAAAGATGTTTTAGTTCTCTCGGAGCTTACTGTATAAGAAACTCATGGGCTTTGCAGAATATTTACAAGAAACAGTTCTGGAGATTAATTAAAGGCCTCAGATGTGCTTTTGGCCTTTAAACTCAGTCGTCATTTGTAGCTCTGTGCCACAAAGCACTGACGATCATCCTCTAAATAACTCAGTTTTCAGGTATGAGCTAGACTAATTCTCCTACCACAGGTCATGAGCCCTATTTTTAAATTAAACCTTTCAGTTGTGCTTATTTTCTGAATTTAAAAGTACTATGCACTATTATTATATATGTAGATAATTAAAATTTGAAGTAGCTCATAATCATAATATTTAGAAATGCATTTTTTGCTTTTGATTTATAAACTGTGGAGACCAAAAGAGCCTTGGTACTAAAGAGACGGTCTTCAATGCACGTGACTGATCAGAGTCACAACTCAGATGGTGTTAAGATAGCCTAGGAAACACGCTTTCTCTGCAGCCTTTCCTTCTGTTATCAAGTTATTTGACCTAAATAAAGCAGACTTAGTACTGATTGCCCACAAGTGAATGCACAGACTTCTCTCCGCTAGTCTGGGCCTGGAGACAGCCCAACTATGTGTCATCAAGAATCTAACATTGAGGCCAAAGAAAGAATGCATCTTGTTGTCCTAAAACCATGAAGAAGCGGGGGGGAAAAAGGATTAAATGCTTGAAGAAGCTAAAGGGCTCGTTGGCTTTCCCTCTGTCCTCGTTTTACGCGTTCTTCTCGGCGGATGAAGTTCACATCACCCCTCTCTGTAAACCGCCAGCGTTTCCTCATTGCTGCTGTCATGTGTGTTTGCAAGGGTGAGGCTAATCAGCTCCAGGTTTCCTTACTGCCAGACCAAGCCTGCAAGCCTCTCGAAAGCTCACTAGTTTCAGATTTTGTTTTCTTTATTTTTTATAATTAAGGGCCTGAAGCCATTATTGAGGACTTTTTCCCTTCTCCCGCCTTCAAGTGTTCATTTGACTATTTTATGTAGAGTTAATTGGATGTGTTTCCTAAGCAGACTGAGATTAGAGATTTTAAGTCTGTCAAGTTAACCTTTGATGAAAATGTATTTGAATTCAGCAAACGTATTTTTAAGTTTATGCTTTGACTGAGTCTGATTACTGTGAAGTGTTCTTTAACTTTTTTTTTACATTTCTAGCATAAATATAGCATCTATGGTTATATTGCCTTTTCATTTACTTAAACATATCGATATTTATTTCATTTCAAGCTTAAAATGTAAATGATCTTGCAGTTAATTGTGCTATTTACATTTCAAGTAACCTTGTTTTAGTACTTTGAGGTACTTGCTATGTAACCCCCATCCGACTGACTTTCTACATTTTACTCTTATTTATGTGAGTATTTGTTGTTTTTAGACGTTGCATTTCCCCTGCTCTAAATCCAAACTGAATGCTGAAGATACTTGGTTTTGGTTGGATGAGAGAAAGTTTAAAGGATGAAGACCATTAAACCTGCTGTTCTGAAATAATTCTAATAGGCATGTGTTTGCAGCCCTACAGGTTGAAAAGCCCAGTATGAAGAAGGGGATCCACAGTGGCAGCGTCATTCCTTAAAGGGATCCACATGTTTGGGAAGCCCTCTTGCTCGCGCTTCAGTGAGCTGTAAATGGAATCTGGCAGCTGCCCTGTTTGCATGGGGCTGGCCGGCTCAGCAGCGATAAGCAACAGACAGGCTGGCTCCTTCAAGGAGCCTCGCAGTAAAGTCTGAGCTCTCAACAGTTCCGAGACTCACTGGCCGACTTTCCCCTGTGGACCATTCATTTATCAGGAAATGAAATTGGTTACAGGGTTTCTCACATTGCCAAACCTCACTGACGAAATCTGGTTTCTTCCCGAGTTCAGGAGGAGCGTTAACTCTTTATTGCTGTCCAGCATGTCATGTCTTGATCCGTGGGAACCCTCGTTGGTACTAGGGTTTGAGGAACCCCGTTAAGGCAGGGGCTGGAGTGGGGAGCAGGCCGCGGCGTGGGTCTGGGGGCTGCTTCTACAGACGTAAAAGATGATCCTTTGGGATGGGGTTTTCTTCTATGTTAATATCTTCATCTCTCAAACTGAAGTGTCAATTTCATAGAACTGATTTTTTTTTTCATTTTAAAAAATGAAAGCCTTTATACATGACACACATCACCATATTGGCAACATAACCTTGTAACTTAGACCAGAGATCATTGTTTAAATTTTGTGAAACTAGAGGGAACGAGAACGAAAAGAAACGTACTTGCATGGCGTAGAAATCGTTTGGGTAAGTGAAGGTTAAATTATTACAAAGTGTATAATCTAGTTCATATGTTTAAGGAGCGGAACTAGGCTAAATTACCTAAAATATTCTGACATACTGAATCATTTCACTTTGTAAAACAAAATCTGACTATCAGGGCATTCAGTTGTAGCTGGTCTGTTCAGTGCCATCTACAGCTACCACCTCCTGTGTTTGGAATTAGCAGGCCCAGACGTAATGCAGCATGCACATGGCAGTTATTATGGCTGTGGACGTGGTGCTGGCTAATTGATAGCAGTAGCAGCTAGAAACAGCCTTATTTAATTCTCAGTAGTCACTATGACAAGATGCTGTAAATGAGGTCATTTGTAGTCTCACCATTATTGTCCTTTCTCTAACATTAAATATCTGATATTTAGTGTATACGCTAGATAGTATCCAGGAGTGAATTCCTTAGACTCCTATTTCTTCTCCTCTTTAGAGATACTTTTCTTTCAACTTTTAGCCCTGATTATTTCAGGCCTCCAACTTAGTAAAGAATTACTATCAGTGGGCACTAGTTTCTTGTGGCTCCTGTTTGCTAGAAATACACTTAGAATCACAAAGCCAGCCCTCAGCCTTTGCAGGTTGATGACTTGGCTTATAATCTGAACCCCAAATAGACAGACTGGTTCCATAAAGGGTAAACGAATGATGCGTTCTCTCTTCATCACTCAGAGATAAGCTTTTGCAAATTTGAATTGCGTGTGGAGCATTGTGTCCATGGTTTCAGTTGCATCCCAGAGTGTTATGCAGACCGAGGTGGGTGGTTACTTGTAGTCAAGAGTGATCTTATTTTTCTCCATTCAGTTTCAATACATTTGTAGCAAAAGACAATATTTGGAGGATTGAAAGCACAGTCTTTTTTTTTAAAATGTGTGTGAGAGGAATTTCATAAGGAAAGTATTCAAATAGTATGTCTAGTTCTTTTTCTTGTTTCTAACAACCTCTGCCATTGAATAAATATCATCCTTATCAAATTTGTGCATTCAGCCTTCTTCCTGTTGATACAGAGATGAGAAATAATAGCAGGTAGGCACCATGAAAAATTTGCCTTCCTCTCTGACCATCTGTATCCCAGCCCTAAGCTGCAGGATCTGAAAATGAAAAACCAGGGAGTATTTTAGTCCTTTGTCCATGTTCTCCACATCCCCTCATAGAGCCTCTCATTGTTAACAGTCCCTATTGAAGAAAAACACTGAACCAACGTTGAAGGTTTTTCAAATCAGGGTACAATGGGGTACACAAAACCACGTGGGCTCTTGATCATCGTATTTATTTATGTTGTCCCCGCAGTCCTCAGACCTCTGAGTCCTTGAGTAAATATCTCCAACATCCAGTGGCTAACATTCCTCTTCTTACAGAACTACTATTGGCCAAGAGCGATTTTCTTGCCTTTCATTTATTTGTTCAACCAGCATTGACTGAGCAACTCCTGTCTGCACAGCACTCTGCTAGAGGTTGTCCCCGAAAGAGCCTTCCTGTATAGGAGGGCACAGTTTCTAAAGTAGCACTCAAAGAAACAGCTCTTCTTTTCCGAATGGGAAATCTGAAGTATTAATTTACTTCATTAAGGGATGCAAATGGCAAAAGAAAGTGACAGCCCAAACCCCGAAGGACTTGGGGAGACCTTGGTTTCCCTGACTGAAATTGAGAAGGGAATACCGACAGAACGCAGATCCCACACCAGCGCCCCGAGCACGTAAGTGGAGAGGCCGGCAGGGTACCCCCAGCTGCGCAGTCTTGGCCACGTTAGTGCACCGTCACCGCACATCAGGTTCTCACCTCAAGGTGGGTCTGGTCTCATACCCTTGTTTACCTCCTGAGTGACTGGGGAAATTTAAGAGACAGTGCATAGCTCCTGGCACAAAGTAAGCACTCAGTTGCTCACCAGTGTTTTTTTCCCATTTATCTATCAACCTTGCTTTTCTAGGACAAAACCAAGAACTAGAGCTGGAAGTTCTAAACAATCAAAATCCTTGTCTCAAAGTCCTTTCCATGCATTTTATTACTAGGCTAGGGTTACAAGCCCCTTGCTTACCACATGGTACACAGTCTTACAAGCTTGGCCGTTTGGTTCTCAAGTCTGAAATAGATTGGAAGCCACAACTTAACTGCTGCAAGTTAGTACATTGACGGTGAAAATCAAGGGCTGCTGGTCCTGATAAAACAAGAGAAGGAACAGAAAAACAACACCTGTGAATCTTACTTTTTATTACCTTGTAAGAACTTTTACGTACTATTCATGAAAAGACATCAGAAGAATCCATAGAGGTCATGACCCTGAGGAAAAGGTGGGGCAGTTATAGGATATCGAGTTGATGTCATCTCTGTCTTTGAGAAACATTAAGACCTCATCTTTCAGAACAGCAGTCACTGACCTGCGTCCAAAGAAGGCTCAAGTCACTAATCTGAACTCCCAAAACAGACGAATTCCTAAATGATTTTATTTCACTGGCTGATTGGTTTGATAGTTTAGTTTGGAAGGAATCATAGCAAGATCCTCTTAAATAGTAACTTTAAAATTCTTTTAAAGAGTAACTGATTTGATTTATAAAGATTTACAGTTTGGGACACCATTTTTCATGGTTACATCAGTTGCTCTGTCAGGACTAAGTTATCTCATTTAACTCACACCTCCCTCCATCTAGAAAGTTCTGTGCTGGAAAGTGAGGCTGAGCCAGCTTATCTATCTCTAAAGCTCTGTTCTTTTGTAACCAACGTACTGCGTTCCTGCATTTGTTCCACTCATGTTACCTCTGTATACATGCTATTCCCAATACACAAAAACCGAAAACTTGGTATTGCAGATTTTTCCCTGATTCTGGTATTTTCTTAAAGACACTTTAGAATACGTGTTTATGAAAAGACCTATCAATTCCATGCAGCTACCTTCACATTTACTACCAAAGTTGGCCCCAACTCTCTCTCCCAAGTGTTCCAATTTCCAGTCAAATAAAAAAGGTTTGGAATGTAATCATTACTGGAGAAGAAACAGGAGAAGCCACGTCCTTGTTTTAAATTTCCACTCTTCCTAGAAATGAATAAATAAGCGTCCACTCTCACCCTCGGCGTACGAAAGCTGCATGTGATATTCCAGTTGTGACAGAAGCAGCCCAGCGCCAGGGTTCATTTCTCTGGTGGCTTTGATTTGTCTTAACGCGGCTCACTTCCAGCAGCCCGGGCTAACAAAAACGGCGTTCGGATGATTTAAGACAAAGTATTCTCTGGAGTTCCCTGCATTTCTCAGGAACAGCATCAGACTGTGTCCTTTCTCTGTCATCAGGCTTAAGGCTTCTGGGAACGATACAGAGGAGCCAGGCCTGAGTGTTTCTCATTCTTAAGGAAGTGGACCAGAATAGCCCTTCTCTCAGTTGTTAGAATGGAGAGCTAAGACAGATTTTAGAAACCCTGTGTTCAGCCCCCTTATTTTATGAATAGAGACAATGAGAACTGACTCGTGGCCCAAGGTCACAAGGCTGGCAGGGGCAGATGCAGGCCCAGAGCCAGGTTTCCTGGCTGCATCTGTACTACGTGACACTTCTCTGCGTTCAAGGGGTGCTGGAACTCCTGCCATCAGGCTACATCGTCCATCAAAGCAGCCTTAAAAATTTTTGAAAGTCCAACTATTACTAGTAATTGGCTCTTTGCTGCTCTTTATATAGAAGGATGACACCATGAGATTTTGCTGGCTGTTGGTGATATATTTGTGTTCATTCAAATACTCTTTCCCTGACCTGTCCTCTTTATGACCTCTTTGTGAATGTCTTTACTAGTGGACCACTTTTGGAGTCCTGCGTGGCCTGTGACGGTAACATCACAGGTCTGTCTAGGCCTTAAGGGATCACTTTCTCAGGCTAGGCACTGAGGGCTCAGTGTTCTAGCACCGTAAGTATTTTTAGAACTGCATTTTGGAGTTGTATTTGAATACACATTTGTGACTAAATGTAATGTTTTTAGCTGGCAGACTTTAACTCTTTTGATGATATTAGATATCTTGTTTCGCTGCAAGTTTACTCTGACCTTTTAAAAGACAGTTTCTGCCCTTGTGCACCTGAATGTGGCCTGGATCGTTGTTTCAGAGAAACACCGGTCCTTCCCTGTTCTCTAAACGTAGAATTTCCCAGCCATGGCCTTCCTTTGTTCGTCTCAATTCTGCATTTCCCTCGAGGTCCAGCCAGGATCAGGTCCCCTGCCCTGGATTTTCATACATCACCCTCCCCCTTCCTCTGCCCAACTTCCATAGCACTCATAAGCCACACCAGTCATTTGCTGCTCAGTGCGTGCAACCTCTGTTAAGACTTGCCTTCTTATCTCTTTGCCCTTTTTTTCCAACTCAGTTGTAACACCTGTTGTCCAGGACCTGTCATCTGCCTTTTATAGCCTCAAAACTCAGCCTGGGACCCAGCATACACAGTGCCCTCACTGGGTGTGTCTTCATTGTGACGTGATGGGAAGGTGTGAGTCTGAACAAAAGCACAGGAGGCCACGTTGTCCAAGATGCAAGTGTGATGGCCACAAATAGGCTTTAACAGTTTCCAGTGAAGGTTTGATAGAGGGTCATGTGGTTATTGAAGACCTTCAGTAGAAGTTTGACCAGTCTACTAAAGTTGAGCAAATGTACACCGTTTCACTCCTAGGTGGACACCTAACGTGAGCGCGTGCCCTTGCAGGCCCGGAGACGCATGTGACGTTAGACACATAGCACCGTTGTTCGTAGTAGTGGGACCCTGGACACAAACCAGTGTCCATCAGCAGTAGAATTAATTTAAAAGCTATGGTGTATTCAGACAATAGAGTGCTGGATAGCAATGCAAGTGAGTGGACCATAGCGAACCCACCGTGTACAAACCTCACCACGACGCTAAAGGAAAGACTCCAGGTACAAAAGGATGTGTACTGTAGATTTCATTAACATGAAGTTCAAGGAAAGGCAGAGCTCAGCCATGGTGTTAAGGAATCCAGATGGTGGTAAAGTATAACCGAGCAAGGAGGTGGTCGCTGTGACAGTCAGGATGGCGGTAATGAGCGAGTGTTCCCTGGCAGACCTGAGCCACGGCAGCACACATGCTCGCCTCGTACTAACTCAGTCCTCGCCTGTTTGTGTTTGTGGACTTCTCTGTATGTGTGTTGTATTTCATAACAGACAAGGCTGAAAACGTGAGGGAATCCACGAAGACACCTTTATTTTAAAACTGAGTAAAGTGTGGAAAGTGGTAGAAATGTTAAACAGGGGGATTTCAGTGAAGATGATAAAAATATTTTTAGCAATATATAAGACCCTTCTCCCTGTTTCCATTTGCATGTGGAAGTCAAATTATGTTACCTCTCCTAAAATACAATCTGTGCCTCCCTTGCCCTGCAAAGAAAGTGAGGGGTAGACATTATATATCAGAATGTTTACCAGTTGTTGTGTTTGGATTGTGGAGCTAATGATAATTTTTTAATCCCTGTTTTAAATTTTTTCTTCAGTGAACAGTATATTTTATTTTACTATGAGGCATGTAACAGAAATTTTCTTAAAAAATTTTTTTATTGAAGTATTGTTGATTCACAATGTTGTGTTAGTTTCTGGTGTACAGCATAGTGATTCAGTTATGCATTTATATATTCTTTTTCATTATAGATTATTACAAGGTGTTAAATATAGTTCCTTGTGCTATACAATAGGACCTTGTTTATCTGTTTTGTAATAGGAGTGTGTATCTGCAAATCCCAAACTCCTAATTTATCCGCTTTTTTAATTTAAAAAATACACTCGTTATGATTGCTACTGTTAAAAAAAGTAACAAATGTTGGTGAGAATGTGCAGAAATTGGAACCCTTGTGCACGGTTGGTAGGATGGTAAAGTGGTTGCAAGCACTATGGAAGACAGTTTGGAGGCTCCTCAAAAAATAAAAAACAGAACTACTGTATCCTCCAGCAAATTCACTCCTGGATATGCATCCAAAAGAACTGAAAGTAGGCTCTTGAAGAGGTATTTGCACACTCTTGTTCCTAGCAGTACCATTCATGGTAGCCAGAAGGCAGACAAATGGATAAACAGAATGTGGTACATACATATGATGGAGTATTATTCAGCCTTTAAAAGGAAGGAAATCCTGTCACATGCTTCCATGTGGCTGAACCTTGAGGTCATTATGCTAAGTGGAATAAGCCAGTCACAAAAAGACAAATGATTCCACTTTTATGAGGTAGCTAAGAGAGTCAGATTCATAGAAACAGAGAATGGTAATTGCCAGGGGTTGTGGGGAGAGACAATGGGGAGCTGTTTAATGTTAAGAAGTTTTAGTTTTGCAAGATGAAAAAGTTCTTGAGATCTTTTTCGCAGCAATTTGAGTATACTAAACACTATTGAATGGTACACTTAAAATTGGTTAACATGGTAAAGTTGTTTGTTTGTTTGTTTGTTTGTTTGTTTTACCAAAAAAAGAAGAGAGAGAGAAAGAAGAAGATGGCCTAGGCAGCAGGAGTTAGCGGAGGTTATCATGATGACTGGTGGGCTTGGGAGTTACTGGAGTCAGCAATTGTAAAGCCAGTGGGAATGGGAAGATAGATTATTTCCCTGCTTTCTCTAAACCGAAGGCCCGAGTCTTCTGTGGGCATTTCAGTGCTGTGCTGTGCTGTGCTGCGCGAAGAACCCCTGGCCAGAGCTTGCAACTGGCCTGGGAGCACTTTCAGACCATTTGTGTTCTTGACTTACTCTCTCTGATCTACTAGTGAATTAGTTAAACAAGTAACTTTAAGTATACTTTAAACAGTTGAGTGCTTTCAGAAATAAGAATGTTGCTAATTTAAATCCTACAAGTAAGTAAAAAGTTTGAGAAAATTGTTCGTTTATAGCTTAGCAGCCCATAGGAATTGGGCATCTGTGTTGTTAAGAGTCAGTGCTTGGTTATGGCTGCAGATTAATACCAGACAGATAATAAGCAACCAAGGGCTGAATTGCAAAACAGCATCTGAAAATAAAACTGGTAAATAAAACTGAGATTAGCATCCAGCACATTACCTAATGCATATCAGGTAGTTAATAAATGTTGCAGAAATGAAAAAGAAAAAAATTAATCTGTAAACATTGTTTGGGTCCTGATTCAAATAAGCCAGCTGCAGAAAAGCCTTTTTGACATTTGGGGAAATATATGCACTGATAGATATTATATAGTAGTAATTATTTTAACTATTTAAGCTCCGGTACATTATTGTGGTTATATTTTTTAAATATGGTAGATAAGAGTTCGGACGAACTGTTGGTAATTTAGAAGCTAGCCAATAGGTACATTGGGTTCATTATATTATACTCTCTACTGTGTGTGTGTGTGTGTGTGTGTGTAATTTTCCATAATAAAAGTTTGAAAAAAAAAAGTAAAGAGAGAAACTACAATTTTGAACTTGGGAAAAATTAAAACTAAATTTATTTCAATGCAGATTTAGAAGTCTAAAAAGGAAGAATGTATATTTAGAACACAATGTCCCAAAAAATTTGTTAATAGAACTTAATATACTCTTGCTAGAGATCTCAAATACATGCTAGCTTCTCTACATAAAAGCACAAAGCCAAAAAGATCCCTGTGCATCAGTCTGCTACAGTTGTTTTTTTTTTTTAACTTTCAAGTAGGATTTGATCAAATAGATCACAGCTGGAAATTCAGAGTGGCCCTCAAAAAGTGAATGTAAGATTTCTTACTGTTAACAATTTGTTTAGGGAATATGAATGCATAGAACTTGCTTGGAGAGCTCCACAAAAATTAATCTATTTTCAGAATTATGTATTTGATATAAATTTTTGCATGTTTTCTTTCAAAGACATTTTCTTTATAAATGATAAATGGCTTTTGGGAGAATTAAAATAAAAAGAGTAGTTCAAAATAATTGAAATCTCAGAAGTTAATTTTTATTCACCAGTGATTAGGTTTATGAAACATCCCTTGTTGAAATCAGAGAATTCATATTTCCAAGCCAGAAACTGCCTTAAAAAGCCTGCTTTTTTTCTAGGCAATACAGTTGTTCTGATAAAATTTTTTTATAATGTGTACAGTTTTATGATAAGACTCTCTAAAAGGCTTATAAATTATAAACTGTCAGTTTATAAAAAGTAAAACATTAAATAAAAGCCTGGTCCTTTGGGGAATGACCAGTTTTACTATCTCCTAAAGATAAAGTTACAAACTATTGTTTTTGCATGCAGGACCCTATGTGTATTTTTCCCCAATGTCTAAATGCTTCTTCCCTATCAAAACTCACCTCTTTCTCTAGGATATAGAAATCAGCACCTCCTCAGCAGAGCCTTTCCCACCACTTTGTTAGCCCAGCTATTGGCGCCCTTCACACTTTGAATTGTCATTGTATCATGACTGTCCCCTAGACAGGAAGCTCCTCTGGGTCAGGGACTGCCCTGAACTGCACTCAGCTTCTCGGCTTTGTGATACAGCATCTTTCATTCACGTATTTCTTTAGTTCTGTCTGTATATTCATTTACTTACAAACTGCACCTTCAGTACAACCTGCCCCCTAAAGCTTTTAATAGTTAAGAGGGGAATTCTTTAGGCATAGATGAGGACCACGGTGCTTTTTATCTTTTGTGGATAATCAGAATCTTGTGTTTCCGCCATTCTTCTAACGTGAGTTCTTTTACAGACCTGTGTGCAGTCTGAGAAGTCGTGCAGAGTATATAATAATCTTAGTGGGAGGGTTCCCTGGAAGTATGTTGTATTTTTTCTTAACTTACTAAATATGTGCTTGTTCTCGTCTTTGTTTCTTTGTCCTAAAATAAGTGTGCTTTCATGGAAGTTCCAGTTAGTAGGGGTCTAGTTCAATCTAGAATTTGCCACACTGGGGAAAGAGGAAATGAGAGATGAATAAAAACTGATGAAGGCAGAATATTCCAGATACAGAAAGCGCTTACTTGGGAATTTTGTTGCCTTCTACCCTTCGATAAAGCAGGTTACCTTAGTGGCTTTCCAGTTTTACTCTGATCTCCTCCTTCCTACCCCCACTCCATTCCCATCCGTGATTTGCAGAAGTGAAAAGGAAATGCAGTGGGGAGGAATCCTGGGAATGAAGTTTGCATGCACATTTCTGAAAGGGAGCAAGTTGTCCTAAACTTTGTATAGAGGATGACCCCCTCACTGGAATCAGTTTTTCTAAGCTGGAACCCTTAACCCTAATGTGTCCCAGGGACTCCTGTTTTCTTTCCACATAATTCAAGGGCAGAGTTGGGGGCAAACAGCATAACCATCCGTGTGTGTTCTGTGCATGGGAACCAGGGTGGGTCCTATGGAACATCTTAAGTCCAGTCCAGTTTAACTCTCGTCTCTGGAAACTTCAGGGTTTGCTGTTTTTCCCCAAACCTGTGGGAGTCGGTTTCCTGGCTCACACTTAACGGCAGGAAGATTGACCATCAGTCACTGTGCATCTGCTGGCCTTGGAGATGTTAAGAGTCAGGGTCTGGGGACTGCCCAGGGCAATTGTGCACAGGTCCTCGACCTGAGCTAGACATGTGTGGGAAAGTCGGTCGTTGACAGCCCGTCTGTAGCTGTTCCTAAGCCGTTGTTACTGCTGTCTAATATTCACAGGCTGACAAAGATTGAAATGGGCAAAGTGAAGGAAAACATCTCCCTTGAGAAATAGGTCCTAGGACTTTCTGCCAGGCTCCATTTTCCCCTTTTCTCATTTTCGAAGATAGAGGCCAGAGGACCAGAATTGTGATAACCCTTTCAGACAGCGTGCTTAATCTGTGAGGCTGGCGGGACCGGGGGCTTGTGTGAGCAGCTCCTGCTGACCTAGATATAAAGACTTTGTGAAGTCAGCTGCACGGAGCCCCTTCCCAGGGGCAACCGGGCTCGAAGAAACCATATCGCAAAGATAAAGACTCATTAGAGTGGAGCCAGACAGAGGATGGAACAGGATTTTTTTGTCTGCGCCTTTGTTTCTAGTGAAAAACAAAAGTAACAGAGGTCATCGGACACAACGCATGACCATCCACAGAGGAGTCTCTTGGATTTATTTCTGGAGCTGTCGCTTCTGAGCCCTCATTTCCCTCTCTGGGGAGGGGCATCGTCCCCCTTCTCTGTTCCCCCCGTCACACACACACCCCGCCGTCGTCTCTCAGGTTCAGGTGCACATCCAGTCACCTGGACCCCTGCTTGAGTCCTGGGACCTACATCACTGCCCTCCTCAATCCAGATGGATCACGTCGCTTCCCACATACCCTCCACAGCCCCGTTCACTCCCAGTCACTGCTCTGCTCACATACACCAGTGCTGCCTCTTCACAGACTGGAGTCTCCAGCAGGCTCAGTAAAGGGCCATAAACCTGCCTGTAAGCTTTGTTTCACGTCACTCCCCCTTTCACTCCCCACTTTCCAAACAGCCTGACACTGGCCAGTCCTTGGGCACCTTGTGCTTTTCTGCCTCCGTGCCTTTTCTTCTGTTACCCCCGCTGCCCCGAATGCCCTTCCCCCCACCTTCACATGCCCGACTTCCACCCATAGTTTACTGACCCCCCAGGTGCCCCTCTTCCTTGAAGCCTTTCTTGATGCCCCCATTTAAAGTAATTTCTCCCTTCCCTGGACTCCTATAAATGATGCTAATTTGTATACTTCATGTAATACTTATCACTGCTACCTTGTCTTACAGTGATTTTTAATAGATGTTTTACCTTCATGCCTAGGTTGTAAGCCCCCTGGTGCAGAGTCTGTCCCTTTTGGTATCTTCTGTGACAGTGGTTTTCACTGGGAAGCCAGTAGGATTTTTTTAAGCCAGAGAACCATGATCAGATGTCATCATTGCTCGTGCACCCCTCGCTACCCAGGAGTTCCTCCGAGAGGTTGATGTATGGGAGCATTCCAATGTTTTCTTGTTTGGCCAAGTTTCTGAATAATTCCTTCTGCCTAGAATACTTTCCCACCTCTGCCCTCTCCTTGAGTGAGAGTCTGTGTCTCTCACTCGAAGCCACCATAGCCCCTGGCAGGGGAAGGGTGGAGGGGGGTACATTCCTCACTCAGCAAAGCTGCCTTCAAAACATGTATATCCGGTAGTGAGTGAAAACCATATACAAACCCGTATCCAGTCCAGACTCCTTGTGGGAAATGTACAGACAGATGCCTGTGGGTAGGGGGTGGGGGTGGGGAGGCAGGCAGGCACCAAGCACCAGAGGGGACCATGAAGAACTTTCGGGAAGAGGGGAAGCACTTGAGCCAGCTCTGTAGGAAATGATAATGTGGTAGGAAGGACATCTTGGCCATAAAGAGCGAGCTCAGAGTTGGAGACAGCATGGAGGCGGGAATTGCCTGGAGTGTGCAGAGGACCTTCGGGAGTTCACTTTGGCAGAGGCTGATGGTTTGTGTAAAGGAGAGGAAGCAGATGAAGCTCAGAGGTCACTTGGACCCATTTGTGCACATCCTAGAATCCATCTACATCACAACTGGCCATTAGTACATTGTGTCTTCTAACAATAGGTTACATTGGAGAATTGCTGTTTAGTGATTCTTTTTTCCATTGGCATTCATCTTAACTCTCCAGGTAATTGTTAAGATCACTTAAGGGCAAAGACCATATTTCATATTTTTTGTTAAATAGTTTTATGATACAAAGGGTCACTCTATAACTTAATTTGGGGTTATCTTAAAAGTAGAGCAAAAAGTTCTTACCTGTTCGAGAATATATAGGTTAACATTCAGGGATAAAATTATAGGATTGGCACCAAAATAATTCAGAGGAGGGAAGTCTGAGGTAGCCGAAACAAGAATGACCATGAGTTGATGACTTGTGACGGGTTGATGGGGACACTGTTCTCTCCACTTCTGTGTATGGGGGCATCACTAATAAAATGTTGGGGGAAGTTTTGGGCCTTCGGTGGTACTGAGTAAATCTTCAGCTTGACTCCCAGCCCTGCGCCCTCCCTGCAGCTCTGTGTGGCAGCCACCTGTGCCTCACATTGCATTGCTACAGCCCTGACCACCAGAACAGTCAGGAAGACGGCCAAGAGTCAGCCATTTGGTCAGGCTCTCAATATAGTCACAACACATGAGGCAGACCCATTAGCCAGATGGCAAAGAAGACCATTAGTTTGTATCTACCATTGTATTAAAATGCCGTATTTGTTAAATCATCAGTGGTTATAATTAAAATGTAAATATTAATACAAAGAAAGGAAGGATGCATGGGTGAACAGGTCACCTCACAGGAGAGATTCAATCAGAGGTTTTATCTTAACATCCTTCTCCATCAGAAAGTGTTTTGTACGTTCACTAGGATGGAGAAACGGTGGGAGATGCATCAACAGTGTAAATTACTCTGGCAATAAGCACAGCATTCTCTCTTCCTTCATGTGCTGCTTTTGAAAGTAAAGCAGTATTTTAAAAGCCCCAGAATCCAGATGTCATCCCTTTCGTGCTGAGCATACAGTAGTTCTATAGGAATATTCAAATACTGAAGCATAATATGTTGATTATTTAAATTTAGAAGTTCCCTTAGAAATATCCTTTAAATGTTTCTGAGTATCCTCAAGGTAAATTCCAATTTTAGTTAATGTTCATGCTTGCAGTGTATAACAAACTGAATTATCCATGCTTAGTCCCTGAAAGTAAATTAAGAGATAAGCAATGCATGTTTCTTGATTGAAATATGTAAATTTAGAATAATTAGGCCTGTGTTATAAAACTTAAGACTCCTTCCTCTTCAGCCACTGTCGTGTTTTGGAAATGACTATCAGTCTTCAAATGCTCCACGTACACGTTTTACTTGTCTTCTAGGGCATCGATTTGAAAAACAGAGAAATGAATGAATACTGGTGGAGACCAGAACGGAGAAGGGAGGCGTCCCTCTGTTCCCAGTTCCCTTTGGCCGTGGCCTCTGTCACAGGGCAGGAGATGGGCTCCTTTAGGGCCCTTCTGCGGCACTGCCTCTGTGGACAAGGCAGGGGTTGGCCCAGCAGCCTGCCTGGCCCTTGGTCCCCCAGCCCCATGTGAGTCACTTACACATCACAGCCAGCCTTCAGCATCGGTTCCCCACCGCGGGCTGAGCGGGCCTCACCGGCAGTAATGGTTTACAGATGAGGTAACCAAGTGTCAAAGGGGTGACGTTATTTGTCCAAGTTTATTAGTGTCAGAGCCAAGTCTAAAATTCAGATGTCCTGGATTTTCCCTCCATGATGCCATTCAGAGCCTAGATGGGAGAGATGCATGTTAGTCTCAGAAGTTTATGCTTCCTTATCATAGTGTTTATTTCCATTGCATAATAATCGGTAAGGATGACCATGGCCGTGATCAGCTTTAAGTACCAACTGCCGGCCTTTTACAACCTCCAGTCTGTCTAAGCTGGGGGATTAAATGGGACGGGAGTCCAAAAGCCCTGCCTGGCCCAGCCTCTGCTTTCAGACTGTGAGTGACACAGGCACGGGGGCTCCCAAGGCCCCGACTGGCTCCCCAGTTGACGTTTGCCATTGCACCTCCTCTGCCCATCTCCACAGCATACAGAGCCACTGCCGCGGAGGCAGTAGAAACCGCCGTGACTCCTGGCTCCTTGCCTGGCTTTTTCTGACCACCATTCCACAGGTCTGGCCCTGCCTGCCCCAGGACGTGACCCATGTCAGCAGAAGCCCCGGGGCTCCGGGAGCTGCCCTCTTCAGAGCATGAAGATTCACTCTTTCCTGGGCTTCTAGTCTGGTTGGTTGGTACCACTGCTTCGCCACCTCTGGACATCTTTTTTTTTTTCAACCTGCCTACAGTGCTATTGCTTATTCATAAAGCTGTAAAATGTTCCCTTCATAAGAAAATTATGGGGAAAAATTGCAATCACGTGGATTTATACCAGTGCAGTTAAATTTCTAACCTGTCCTGAAGCCAATACTCCATTTTAGGTACGGTGAGCCAGTTTTTAAACTTCTAGCACAGTGAGAAATGAAACATAAAACCTGTGTTCTTGCACAGGAAAGGGTGAGAGCAGGATTCAAGAATGGCAAAGAATAGGCTTTTGGCAATGGAAGATTTGATCTTTGTTTCAGCTTCCAGATACTAACGTCTGCACATTCATTACCTCTACGTGAGTATCTTCCTCGGTGGTGTGCCATCTGAGGTCCAGGTCACACTTGACTTGTGATCGCATCATCTGTCCCTTGTTTACTAGCCTCTCTCTGTTGGTTTTGGAAAGCAGATTGAAGTATTCTTCTCTTCTGCTATAATATTGACGATAAAAATACTCTCTCTTTAGTGGGCTGTTTACTTGCTCCGTTTTGCTCTGTGGCACTTGAATAAAGAAGGACCCTGAGCCTGCTGTGTGGCTGTCAAGTCTCTCTGAATTGCCTTGAAGGTCCTGCCCCCCTTCAGGGAAGTGGGCACAGAGAGTGATAGCTGAAGACCGAGAATGGCACTGGAATGACTCGGGAAGCTCTGAAGTCTTCTTCAGCCTTCTTCCTCCCTCCCTCCCCACTTCTCATTTTCCCTGTGGGGCTGGGAGTCCCTCTCCGCTCCACACAGGACCAGCGCGGTCACTGGCTGGCCCTGGGGGCCTCTGTTACTTAGTGTCTCATTACTGCACACGTGGGGCCCTCCTGGGGTATTTCTTGGACCCCTAGAGGGACACAGCCCTTGGTCCAGCCTTTCCGTTCTTTGGTTCATCATAATCTTTGCCTTCCCTTTCTCGCTGCAGGGAGACCTTTGTCCAAGAAAGGGAATTAAAATTATTTCCCTAAAGCATACGAACAATTTGCCTGTTCAGCCACTCTGCACTTGGGGCGACTGTGCCCCTAGAGCTACTACGAAGAGGGGCCACGAGGATCCTGCACCATCCGTTTAGAGCTTCACGCCAAAGACCACGTCACAGCTGTGGGTTAGAAAGAGCTCTTGACGCTTTGTGTTCTGAATCTGTCTCCCATTAACATCGCTGAAGACAGACAGCAGTAACAAAAGCAATTAGTTACTTGTGAAATGATTGCTTACTAGTGGAACTAGGAAGTTCCTAGCAAAATTTACACTTACTAGATTGTCATAAAGCATCATTTTTTGGTAAACCCCCCCCTTTTTTTTTTCTTGCTAATTACCTTCACTTTGTTTTCAGGCTCCACGCAGATGGTTCCCAGCCTCTGTCTGTGTCTTAGGGCCAGCCTAGCCAACGGCCCCAAATACTTACTTCTTGTTAGATCCCTGCCACCTTTTAGCCTCGACTCCTGAAATAAATCATTGTTACTGTAGGCCAATTTCCCCATATGCCAGGTGAGGGAGCTGTCTAGATGGTGTCTGAGTCCCTTCAGTCTCACTGTGCTGAGAAGCCTTTGCCATTCTGCAGTCTGCACACTTCCCGATTCCTGAGAACCTTGACTCCCACAACACGGCTCCTTCTCCAAAATTGAAATTCTTTTTATCCCAGGTCATTCCTTCCCTTCTGCCTTCCTGAATCACAGAACATTTGGGGCCCAAGAATTTGCATTCCTAGCAAGTACCTACTGGGGTGAGAATGATGCTTGTCTGTGGATCTCGTTTCTCTGTTAGCACCACCACCTCTACCACCCAGTCATTTAAGTAAACTTCACTGCCTCTCTTAGCTTCTTCACAGCTCTCTCCCTGGTGCCTGAAGAAGCCGGGGAAGATAACGTACAATTCAGACTGAGCCCAGTCCACCTTTAGCACCTCTGCTCCCGCTGCCTATCCTGCTGTTCCTCTGCCTGCTCCCTGGCTCCCTGGCTCCCTGGCCCCCTGCCCCTGCCCCTGAACACACTCTCCATTCCTGCCTTGCTCGTCCCTGCCTGAAGTGACCTTGTCGCCCCTTCTCTGTCCTCGTAGCCTGGGTCCTACTGCCTCCATGGAGACTGTCCAGACATGACAGGTGTATCAATCTTGCCGGAAACTTCTCAGTAGTTCACTCAACATATCACTCTTCTTTGGTGTTGAACAGCGAGATTGATATTTAAATGCTTACTTTGTACATCTGTATTTTGTCTCCTTACGAGATTTTGAACTCCTTGAGAGTCTGAGCTTTGCTTTATACCTGCTGTACCTGAGTGTTTTCCGCATGATCGATGGATTGGTTGATTAGATGGAGTGAGAAGAGGGGAGAAGTCTGGTGAATGTGGGACCATGGTATCCTTCACGCAGTATAGTACCTAAAGGAAATATGGACTTTGGTCCTTTCATGTACTTGTGTATATTCTGAAATTTCTAAATCTGAAACTTTCAAAATCAAAACTTCTAGAAGTTTAAATCTCAACCACTTTTTTAATCTATAAAATAAAATGTATCCTGTATTCCGTAGACGAGATATTCTACACAGATCATTTGGTTAGTTCTTGTGTGATTATAACATAGCAGGTGTAAATTCTAAATTATATATATCTGTGATGGTCCAAATTAGAGGGAGGGACATTATACCATGCAATTATTTTAGCTTTATATTTTAATATATAGTAGGGTAGGTTTTCCTTCATTATTTTTATTTTTTTCGGTCGTAGTTTTCAAATCACATAACTCTACTATTGCTAGTGTTTCTCATTTTACCCCCTGCCTTTCAGTGACCTGCCCCACCACCCTCTTTGCTGTTTTTGCTTCTTCCTATTCATGTTTTCCCTGAGGAAAATTAGGCAAACTGCTTTGATTAGTTCTTTCTAATGCATCCATTGCTTATCTCCTGTCTTTTGAGGTTTTCAGCCAATTGAGTGTTTCACAATTGATAGCTGCTTTACAAACAGAACTACAGTAAGATAGTATCTTACAATGTGACGCGTAACCGCAAATCAAGTGTTTGATTCATTTAATAATGTGCTTACTGACTTCAAGGGGATAAAAGCACAACAATTTATCAATTGCTTTTTTTTTTTTTTTTTTTTTACTTTTGGAAAGTGTCAGCTGCCTTCCCGAAGAGATCGAGCCTCAGTCTGAAGGAGTTTGGGCTGAGATAATGAATAGGTCCCCTACATTAGGACAACTTCTTAAAAAAGTAAATTTAAATACTAGTCACTCAATGTGAATTGTTGTTAACTTGGTGGACCTTTTGTGATTTTATTTGTACATTTTTGTACCTTCTTTTTAAAATTAGGAGTGAGGGGTGTTCTGTCTCTTCTAGTGCTGACGTCCTGTGGTTCCAGGATTTCTTAGTGTCAAAGTTCAGGAAAATGATGGATTTTTCTAGCTGACCTAGACCTGTTTTATTGAAGCTGGGGGACCCCGTCTTTTAGCTAGCTGTGCCTCACATTTACATAACCATCCTTGAGTGGACCACATCTAAGGTGGGCTCCCTTCACAACAAATTTCTACTTTCCAGCAAACAGTACTGCTAGGAATCTTTTGAAGCGTTCTGCCTCTGTTCCCTTTCCTCTAAATTTCCTCATTCCCTTTGTTAGTCGTCATGGCTGTGAAGAAGGGAACAAACCTTATTATGTGCTTTTACTTCATTGATCACACATGTTGGAATAACCGTGGGGCCAGGGCGGTTGCATTTGACAGGAAGTCACAGTCTGGTCGCCACTCATGGGTCATGCTTGTGTCACTGGGAGACGGAGCTACAGGAGTCACTGGGACTGAACTAGAGGTTCTAAAATTCTTTCCAAGTAGACTGAAGAAAACACCATTGGTTTAACAACCACAAGGCTTTTCATGTAACACTTGGAATAGGGTCTTTCCATAAGAGGAAGAAAAAAATTCTATATAGTGGGTGTGGGGGGCTGTTGATTATCAGAGCCTAGTTTTAACTTCTTGCTAAGGAATAATTAAGGCATGACTTTTCTAAGAATGGGTCATGCCCCTTGAAGGCTTGAAAACCTGTCACATTTGCTTATAACTTAAATCCTGAGAATGTTCAAAGAAGATATCCTTAAGGAATTGAAGACAACTTCTTATCTCCACGTTTGTCTTAGTTGGAATTCTCTTTCCAGATAGCTTTCTCCAAATCTGTAGCTCCCACTCCCACTTAATTCACGTATGAATCTGAAAAACAATTAAATATTATCATGGACACAGTATTTAGGGCTTAACTGTTACATTTTGAGGCCGTATCTTCCCCCTTTTCCTTGAACCCTATTGCAGTCTTCACAAGAGTGAAAAGTAAAGGGCTAATTAAAAATGGAACTTGTCTCAGTTCACATATCATGCAAAATTCATGACTAGCGCATGTTAATGAGCTCATTTTACTTTCCACAGTTAGATATACATTGAAACACAAAACGTGACCATGACCTGACCATCTGTATCAGCATCATCCATTGTCTACTATGCAATTTTCCTAGGTAAGCGAGTGTCTGACAGTGGTGGGATCCTGGAGAGCAAGAAGAGGCAACTTGAGAAGTGAATTAATCTATTAGATTTGACGCCTCCCCCCACCCCCAAATCTCAGTAAGTCAGTTCATCGTCTCCTCAAAGTGACATGGGCTTAATTTGGCTCATTTTGTCACAAATAAATTTGAGCATTTATTCCACTAACTCACCTAGGGTGCGGGACTCAATTTTCCCAAATGTTTTCCCCCCTATAACTCTTGAGTTTTTCTACAAACAGCAATTTTTACCTCTTTGCTTATTTATTCCTTTATTAATTTACTCAGCAAATATCTCTTAAGCCCCTGACAATATTCTAAGTACTGGAGGACACATCAGTGTGAAAAAAACAAAAACAAAAATCCCAGCCCTCATGGAGTTTATATTCTACTTAGAATTTTATTTCATAGCAATGCATTTATCTCTCTGGGATCTCCCTCTATTGGCCAGATAGCTGGGTTCTCTCCAAAATAACAACACCCCGGCAGGAGGGGCAGACCGTTCCAAAGGTCATCTGCGGCTCCCCCTCTGGGCTTGCTTTCAGCACAAGAAGTTCTGCCAGTGAGTTCTCTACTTTTGCCCTTCATCTCCCACCGTGGAATCAAAACGTTCTCCTCCTCCCAGCCGTCCGAATGGGAAGTGACTTGCCTTCGAAGCAGAGGCTTTGACTCAGTGATGTAGTTCAGTCTTCTTGAGGCGTTCACACACTTGGCAACTTCAACTCCCATCTCAGAGCTAATGACTTTTAAATTATAAATATCTATCCCCAACCTACCTATTGTCTCAACTCTAAGCTCACCAAAGGAACAGACTTGTCCTAGCCCTCAAGGCCCCCCTCCCTGTCTCCACCCTCTGTCTTTCCATCGGTGCCCCCAGCTGCCAGCCTTCGAGCCTGTGCCCTGGCCCCACAGGCCTTGCCAGGCCCACAGGTAAGCCATTGGCCTCGCTGTTTGCTCACAAGGGTCTCTCCGCAGGCAGTGCCTGGCCCTGGTCCTGCCCCTACAGGTCAGAACCCACCTGTCAAGGCCTTTTTCAAACTTCCCCTGCAGCAGGAGAGCCTGTCCTCACTTCCTTCTCCTCCGGGCTGCCCCACCAGCCTTCAGAAAAGAGAAATTTTCAACTAAAGACATCCTCCTTTCCACGACCCACCTTAACCTGTATCTGTGAGGGGAGGGTCTGACATTTGCTCAGACTTCAGTCTCAAGTGGGCTTCAGATTCTGGCTGGTGATGTGGCAGTGAGATTGTAGAGAGCTCATCACGAGTGTGGGTTCTGCCTTGTATCCGTCTGTATCTCCTCAGAGGTTCTTTTGCCACCAGTCACAGAAGCCATTGGTGTCACTTGTAATACTCAGAGATGGCAAAACAATGTCCTCAGCGAGAGGTGGGTCACCTGGCCTGAGCTTTCAGGACAGGCGCCTGCTCACCTGTAGCCCTCTCCTTGGTGGGAGCTTGCTTCCCAGAGAGCCAGCCCAGAGGTCCCGCCACCGGGCCAGCCGTCGTGCTCTTAGACACGTGAGGTACTGTGACTGTCCCCTGAGCCACCTCATGGTGGGCGTCTTCATTTTAGCTTTGGATTTCTTAATTTGTAACTTTTAATAATTCTTTATCATTTTCCTTATTTTGAATTTAGTTTTTCATCAATTTTGAAATAAATTTGCATAAAATAGAACTGTTTCACCTTCCGTGTTGCTGTAATTCACGGACCAGTGCCTGTTTCCTTTTTGTCAGTTAAGTAATAATATTTGATACTTTGGTAGTGCATTCTATGAAACGTGGAATGTAGTTCAGGCTCAGGCTCGTTCAGACCCCAGTTCAGCTGAACTGATTGTAGAGATGCTTCTAGAGTTGGCTGTCGAGCCCACCTGGCATCTCACCCCCCCACCACCCGGTGGAGCCAGGCGCCCCTTCCGGAACACTGTTCTTCATCCTGTGTCCCGCTCCCCCTCTTCCTAGTCCGCCTCTAAATTATCCCTCCTGTTAGAGGGGCAGCGGTTGTTCCCCTTTCTTTCCTCTACAGCCTCAGTGTAGCACAATGCCTCGTGTATAGTTGGTGCTTCCCCAGCGTTTAATTGAAGGACCCAGCATGACACAGTGAGGCTATATGACAGAAGGAATGGAGGGAAACTGGATAATCATCTTCAAATTCACCCCTGGGTAAAAGAGTTGCATGTAAATGCCTCCCTTGCTATCTTATGACAGGATCTTGAAACCAGTTGACTTTTCATCTGTACAGAACCTACCCTCCACAGTGTGCGCTGCCAGCACTGTGTGCACTGCCAGCAGTAACCCACCTCGCCCATCCCACCCCACACCAGCTCCCCGCTGCCTCACTACCCACCATCACCCATCACTTGTCTATCCAGAGGCTTGATGTGGCCTTTGAAAGAATTGTTTTTTTAATGTGCCGTCGAGATATTTGATTGTAAATTGCACTAAACTTCCTGGAGCCCTGCCAGGTGCTTGCTAGAGTTTCTGATGCTATCTATATAATTTTCAGGTGGAAGGGAAAGCTCTACTGAACTTTTGTGGTAATAAAATTATTGCAGTCGAGCCCTGCATCTGTTCGCTGAACTTCCTGTGGGTTTTCACCAGATCACATAGCTGACAGCAGAGACGCTCTTTAAAGCTTTTGGTCTGCTTCTTATACCCGAGTCTCAACCACCAAATCAGACCTTTGCTTTGTCTCTGGGCTGGGCGTCTGGATGTCCCACTGTGGTGGGTTGATTCACTGGAGCTGATAAAAACATTCCGGCCAAACTCGAGAGTCTAGCATTACCTCTGGCTCCAAAAATCAAAACAACAAGATTGTTGTAAGTAGCTTTGGATTGAGACCAAGCTCCAAGCCTGCGAGATGGGCTTTCCCTCCTTGTTGCGCTGAGTCACAAGACTCAGAAAGAGAGGAGCAAAAGCCAGAAACTGCGGTGACCAGCAGCCCGCCCTCTGCCAGCCCCTTGCCATAACTGTCAGGTCAAAGTGTGTGTCCCCCCAGAGCCCCTCCTCCGCTTTCCCAGAGTGTTAGTGGCCCTCAAGCACATCCACCCAGCAGTCACTGATGGAGCCTGAGAAGGCGAGAGAGGAGACACGGTGGGGAGGAGAGGACAGCGTCAGAGCCGAGAAGGCCCCGGCGGCCTGGGCCCTGCTGTCCGAGTCAGGGGTGAAGATGCTCTGCAGTGAGGACGCTGGACTTCCGTGAGCCGTCACAGGATGGCATCACCCTTCTCCACAGCTTTGACAAGAACACAAGGGAAAGAGTGACTTTTTCTGGGTGGTGCATCTGACATTCAGACTGTGACATTTTTTAGACTGAATCTTGACAAAATGTGTCCCCAGGGTCATTAGTGCTAAATAAAACCTTTCGTCTTTCTTTTCCTTAGCTCTTGGACTTCTGAGACGTATTAGAGGACCACATGTTTTTAAGAATGTCCGTATCAATCTCAGCTCATGTTGGCGCGCTCTTGGCTCAATAGGCAGGTAGACTTGGGAGAGGGGTCAAGTTCAAGGCAGCTTGGACACAGCTAGTTCTGCAGAGGCTGCATTCACATTGTCAGGTTGACTGAAGAGTGTTTGCTAAACTCTTTTATAATTTATGCCTATTATTCACCCTTTTAAAATGTACCCAGTACACTGTCTTAAAAAACAGCTCACTGCAGGAAAGAGAAAGCACTTCACTTGTGCTTGGTTAACGTTAGCTTTGTTGGAGCCTGTCCTGGAGACCATGCGCTTGTTCTTCTTGCTATTTATGCTTTATCCTCCTTGCTGAACCTTTTAAATGTTGATAAAAAGTTCCAAGCAAATAGCCCAAGAAATGATACCTCGCAGCTGACTTGTTCCCCCGAGGAGGAAGGGGCAGGTACTGGGGATGGAGGGGCCCGCGGGTGTGCTGTCTGCCGTGTTCGGGTCTGGCTGGTAGTGGGAGCACGTCCGTGTCACTCTGTCTGTACTTGCTGTCTTGGTTGTCCCGTGTCCAGCAGCACACACTCCGTGGAAGGGTCCGGGCCTTCACTCGTCAGCACAGACGTGGCCACGCCTGGGACCTCAGCCCACTTAGCCGCGAGCTCGCAGGCCACGGCAGCTCAAACGCAGCCTCATGTTTGTCTTGGGTTTTAAGCAGTTGTGGGAATCTTAGCCTTTAATACCATCTGATGTCAGCATACCAGACAGCTCAGAAACCTTCAGCTTTTTACCCTCTCGCCTGAGCTACCACCAGGTGAAGCCTGGCCGAGTAGAAACCAGCACGTGCTTGACTTTAGGGTGGCCACTGAACTTGACTCGTTTAGCCCGTTCTCCAGGTCCACCCAGCAGAGCCTGGGAGGCATGCAGTGAGGACAAGTGTGTAGACCTGACACACTGGGGTCATCTCATAAAACCACACCCAGTAGAATGGGAAGGAGCTCAGAGGTCCTTCATTTTACACAAGGTGAGAGAACTGAGTCCTGGAGAGATTCTGTGACTTGCCCCAACCTGCCCAGCGTGTCAGTAGCTGAACCCAGACAGCCAAGGCCTCCTGACCTCTAGCCGGGGGCCACCTGGACTCCAGGGCTGGAAGTCAGCTCCATCGCTTCCCATGAGGGCACTTAGGCACAAGGGAGAAGTGACTTAGTGGCTGGGGGACATGGAAGTGGTGTCTGAGGCTCACTGTCGTTACTGGAAAGACATGGAAACCGAGCACCCATATCAGATACAGACATTGTAAAGAAGCGCACGGCCAGACAGCTCCTGACTGACTCTGCAGAGGCCAGGTGGACAGGTGTGGTTCCGTTCCACCCCAACTCCACCACTTACTAGCTCTGTCCTCTTTGGCATATCATTTAGCCTTTTGAATCTTGGCTTTCTTATCCATCCAATAGAGTTAATAAGACTGGTGTCACAGGATTATGTGTGGATTTGAAGTCAGGCACTCATTCATTTAACTCATTCAACAACATGTCCCAAGTGTCAGTAGTTTGCCAGGTGCTCACAAGGCCCCTGCCCTCTGGGGGCCTGTATTCTGGGGAGACAGATGGTGCCCAAGTGAGCTAACACGTGAACAAGATAAGCCCCGATTGCTGTGAGGGGGATCACCCAGTAAGCTGAGAGCTGCCACTTTGGTTTTGTTACAGGTGGTCATGGGTGAGGTGGGAAGTACCTGACACCAGGGCGCTCTGAGTGTATGTCACTTCCCCTGAGCGCCCAGCTGGGTGGCGTCCTCACTCCTGGGTCACGTCAGCTGCCCAGGCACCATGCAGCTCGGAGGTCAGATGCCACAGCCCTGGCTTCTTTATGGATGTTGTTGAACGTGCCCCGTAATCCTCCAGGGAGGCCGTGAAGCTAATGTCAGATATGTCTTAGAGGTGACCCTTCTGTTCGCTTTACCGTAGCCATAACCTCACCCGAGGGCCTGTCCCTGCCTCCAGTCGGCCTGGATAGCTGCCTCCCAGGACTGTGTGCAGATCTGCAGTTAATGCGTTTGCTCGTTGAGCTCACTGTTCAACGAATGATGACTCGGAGACAGACAGAAGGCAATTCTTCGGAACCTGCCTTCTCGCAGTGACATAACTTTGTTCTTTAAAAATGTTAATGAAGATGAGTTTGTCGCTTTAAGCCATTTGTCAGCCCTTGTTTCTGGGTTTTCACATGGGGAGGCCCAGGTTCTCTATGTTTCTGTGATTAATACCAGAGTCAGGAAACAGGGTTGTCAAGTGAGATGTGTCCAGTCGGGTGGAGTGAGAGAAATGGGCTTAGGACCAGGCCAGGGGTGGTACTTCCAGCCTTTAGACTTGGTTGCTGAAAGTTCTAAAGTAAGACCACGCCTTCCATTTGCGGATCACTGTAATGTCAGTGCTAACAGCCAGCGTTTACCGAGTGCTTATTCTGTGTTAGGCACCGGAGAAAGTAAAAGTATAAAAGTTGACATGTGGCTCATCGCATGTGATTGTCACAACCCTGTGAAGTAGAATGGTTGAATTCACAATCTCAGAGTGGAGTAAACTCTGTCTTTTAAGAGCCTGAGCCTGAGTGAGGGTAGGAGACTTGTCCCAAGTCACCCAGGTGACAAGGACTAGACTGTCAGCTCCTAAACACTGAGACTGTGTGCGTCTGTAGTTTTGGTACCGTGCTTGCTGCACACAGACCCTCGGCAAGCACTTGATGCATGAATGGATGGGAAAGGTTTGGGCTGCATCAGATCGTCCACCTGCCTGTCAGGTGCTTTTTCTAGTTACTTCAAAGATTAAATGAGTAGCTATGTGTCCGGTGTTTGAACACGCCTGCCACATGATCAGTAATTGGTTATGTTAGCTATGAACATTAGCCGTAACCTCTGAATTCATTGCGTTTTTATGGAGAACTTCTATAGAAGTAATCATTGATCCACCAGAAGACTTCACAATGAAAATATTTGTCTGCTCTTGCTGGGTAAAGTTTATACCATTTTATACTATTTTCACGTACTGTTATATATTATATCTGGATATTCTTGCCGCTCTGGGTGTCACCCTACATTGAGATTTTTGTTAACTACATTTACTCCAGATTGAGATGGATTATTGTTTTGAGGTAAACTGGCGCCAGAGTGAAAAGGAGGCATCTTCAGCTGTTTCTACCAGGTAGTGGGAAGGCTCGTCATGGGGGTGCCCCGGGCTTCTCCTGGTGGCCCTTTCCTAGCTCTGCCTGTGTACGATCTAAAGGCTGTCTTTGACTCATTACTTTCCTGACTGGAGAGCCATCAGAACTTCCCCAAAACCATGAGGGCAGTTAGTGCCAGCACATAAACGTAGTGTCACCCCCCTGAGCGGCTCTTGCCTGAGCTCCTTTAATTCAATTGGAAAGGATTCTTAGGAAAGCACTCTGCTTGTCTTATTTCCCATCCCACCCTCCCTGGAGATCCAGAGAGCAGTCTCGTGTGAGCAGCCTCACATCCTTTCCCAAGGCCATCCTTCGTAGGAAAACCCCAAAACATGTCACTGGGTGGAGAAAAGGTTTCACATCTTTTAGTCACTTTTATGTCTGACAACAAGGAGTGCATCTTATTGGTGACATTGCCACTTAGAAATGTAGGGTGTTATTATTCCAGCTGAAGGCAGCAAAGAGGGGGCCGGGGGGCCTTTTCAAACACCCCCTCTGCACTCCTGGCCCCCTCACTTCTCTCCAGGACAGAATGAGAGGTTTTCTCAAGTTAAGGCCATTCCAAGAGCTGGGACTTTCATCCTCATTATTAGGGGGCAAATTTCTTTTCTTCTTTAAACACAGCCCCCCATCCTTTCTTGGTTATTGATATCACTGTGGGTTTGGTCATTTCTTTAAAGACCAGTAGTGGCCAGACTCTGTGTCACATGGTGAAGGAACACAGAACTAACCCCGAAGGACTCCATGGAGCCGAGGAGAACTGAAGTTTAGGACAAAGCACTCGGGTGGCTGTGACTGCGGTGTCGCCTTTCAAACTGACTCTCCCGCCCAGTCAGACCCAGGCCCCACCCCCGACTCCACCCCCCAGGCTGTGTGAGCGAGCTGCTTAGCTCTCCAGGCCCTCTTCACCTTCCTTCGGTGGGGTTGGCCATAGCGGCCTCAGCAGGATGTTGTGCTGACTGACCACCCTGTGCCTGGGGAGCTTCCAGACCCACCTGGTGCTCGGGGAGTGCTCGGTTAGTGGCAGCTGCTTGCTGCACCCTCTTACTAGAAATGCAGATTTTTCATGGAAAAGAAGATCACTGTGTTGCTACCTATAAGACACGTGATCCTGTGACAAAGACTTACTCCACCTCCAGCAGCCCTGTCCCCATACCCAAGGACCCCACGCCAGGCCGGGGCAGCGCAGGGCTTGTGAGGAAGCCCATCCAGGATGCCGGGGGCTCCGGGCCCGCAGAGAAAACCCAGCTGCTGAGTGGTTATGGTGCACCCAGATGTGGGCCCAGGGCGGGAGAGACCCAAGGGGCCTAGTGAGTGGATGACAAGGGAGTGGAAAGCTCGGGGACCTGGTTGATTTTCAGTTCGATCATTAAGTGCTGGATGTGGTACCATGTCCCCGAGCTGATCTAACTCTGTCAGCCAGACTGACCCCACGAGCCCCTGGGAGGAGTCACTCCCCGCGCTGTAATCAGCATTGCCGTTGGCCCGCACTGAGACTTCCAGCCTACCCTGATGGTGAAGAGCTGACTCGAAACACTGATGGTCTGAAAAGGCTTGGGTTTTCATTAAACCAGAGTAGTTTTACAAAGTATAAAGTGTATAGAGCATGAGGGAGGACATAGGGGTAGGTAGTGCTCGAGTTGGGGCCACTTGTAAAACCCACTTGTGTATATTCTGTAATTGCCTACGCCCTGGAAGCCGTGGAATAGAGTTGGTTTCATGAAAAAGCCGTAGCAAACAGGGACTGTGCTGTCTCTGGTATGTTGAAGTCACATTCATGATCAGAGGACCTTCCTTTGGATGGATTCCTGCCTACCCACTTTTTCAAGATGTAGCTCAAAACTCATCTTGCCACGAAGCATTTCCTGCTTAACTCTGCCCCTCTCTCCTCATTCTGGAACTCTTGAGGATCCAGCACTAAGATGTTTAGTCTTAATTACTGCAAATGATGATTTTCAAAATCTGTAATTCTGTGTGTGTGTGTGTGTGTGTGTTTCTCCCCTGCCCCCCCTCCTTTGTGTTTAATATCTTTTAAATCTACCCAACTAGTGTCATTTTTGTTCAGGCCACATGCCCCTCACCTGGACCAGGCCCTGTCCCTGCCAGGTGCCCTGGATTTATCCCCCTGTGATCAGAGTGGTCCCTGCACAGAGCCACTCTCATCAGACCCCCTTCTGAGGCCCTTAAACGGCTTCCAGAACCTTAGCTCAGAGGCAAGGAGTCTTCATGTGGCTCCCGCAGCTCCTGTCCTCCTGTCTGGGCCCTGCCAAGCAGGGCTCACTCTTCCTCTGCCCCTCCCCTTCCGTCCGTGCTGTTCCCTCAGGAGGAACACACTTCCCTCTCCACCGGCTGCCCCTCCACCACCCGCAGGCCTCTGAGCCTCTTGTCCTTCCCTTCCTACTACTCTCTTATTGTTTTTTTGCTGCTGCTGCTGCTTCCGTTTGTCTCTGTGAACGCACCTTCAGTGAGGACAGGAACAGGGTGCGGCTGCTCACCCTGTATCCCGAGGCCCTGGCGCCCACCGGGTGCAGAGGAGCAGACGCTCAACCAGCATGATGAATGAATGACTCATGTAAGAGGAACTGAATACAGCAGTAGATGTGAAGCCTTTACCCGTGTGCCTGGGACATGGTTGGTCCTTACATGGTTGACTGCTTCATTGATTCAGTCATCAAATCATGTCTGCAGATACAGCAGCAAACACACTGGATAAAAATCTGCCCTTGTGAGCCATGCGTTCTGTGTGTGCGTTGCTCCCTTTCTCCCCTTCCGCCGCACCCTCCTCTTCCGTCACTGTTGCCCCCTTCTCCCCGCCCCACCTGGGACACAGGTCACCAGACCACAGCCACTCGGGCCGGAGTCGCCTCGGCCCGGGAAGCGGCCCGGAGGCTTTCCGTAGACCCCAGCGGCAACTCAGGCTCTCGGAAGGAGACTCACTTCCTCCGCCCTGGCTGGAATAAATAGGTCAGGAGTGAAATAAAAAAATCCAAACCCCGAATCCTGGTGGAACGCTGCGATGGAAGCGCTGCTGACGGGACCTCAAAGCTGCACGTGTTCTCAGTCCTCCACTGGGGCCGCAGAGAGCAACCCGGTCACCTGGAAGCGTCTGTAGGGCCAGACCCAAGCTTCCCCCGAGCTCAGCGGGGAGTCACTGCGGCCTCCCCCTCCACAGAGCCCAAGTGGGCCATTTCCCGTCTGATGTTTCTCATCCCACGTCGCCCCCTGTTCGTCCCTGCTCCTCGCGGCCGGCTGCCGTCCGCTGCCCCTGTCCTTCCTGCAGGTGAGCACACGTGCTCCGGAGTCATCTGGAAGCTGGGTCTTCTGGCCCCAGGGCTCGCAGGCCCTGTGACCAGTCAGGGGAGGTGGGCTCCAGGTGCGCCACACACCACTTCAAAACCACGCCTGCTTCTGCTTGGGACTGGGAGATTTATTCAATCATTTTGTTTTCGTTACAGAAATTTCCAGAACTGAAATTCAAATATGTGGAAGAGGAGCAGCCTGAGGAGTTTTTTATCCCCTATGTCTGGTCCCTGGTGTACAACTCAGCCGTGGGCCTGTACTGGAACCCGCAGGACATCCAGCTGTTCACGATGGATTCTGACTGAGGGCTGGACGCCATCTCCCGCCCTCACCCCCTCCAGCCAAGCAGCCTTCCTAGTTATTTGCTTTCTGGGAAACAGAGGTAGACAGATTCCCTGGTGCATCTTCTATTAAAGAAGATCACACAGGCATGTTTCCCTTGCACAGTTGGGTTTGGAAAATGAGTGCCAGTTGGCAATAGATCACTTAGTTTAGATGATAGCGCAAAGTGGGGGAGGGGAGTACACGACAATAATAAATGTGAAACCTGCTCTTTCACATGCAGTTTTATTTCTGAACCAAAAATCTAGAGCTTTTCCAGGAACCTGATGCCTTAGGCATATAACACTTGACCAGTACATTCTTTCTTTCTTTTTTGCACATTCAAGATTTCTGTTTTGGTCTAGTGTCTGTGTGTGTGTGCGTGTTTCTTTCAACATTGAGAAATATCAGTCTGAAAAGATGACAGGACAGGAGTTAGTAAGGAAATGAAGTCGCGCGTGTGTGATTGCCTTTCAGAGGGCCTGTGATATAAGCCCGGGCAGTTGGATATAAGCCTTTAGACCCTCTGCATCTTCCCCTCAAAGAAAGAAATGGTTCCTTCTCATGAAGCCCAGATTAACTTTTCTGTGGATTTGGCCTCTGAGCTGTAGCTGAATTAAACTGGAGTCTAGCACAAATTAAGTTAATCCACTCTGTATTAATCATTGGGAAAAGAAAAGCTTCATTTTGAAAGCAGTCTTTTTTCTTCAACCAGACTAATAGGAGAAAAAGGAGACCAATTTGATTAATACAGTATTCCACATGGGATGAAAAACATGTTTTTCCCTTTGTTTCTGACTTTGTTTAAACTCTTTGGAGCCTGTGGGATCCACAGTTTGGTCCCTGAGCTGGAGGAAGGAGCTTCTCTGAGGGAACCAGCCTCCTGGGTCACCCTGAGCAGAGCAGTGAGCACTGAGGGCAGAGGCGGGCGGGCCTTTCCGGTCAGGCACTGGGTCCACGGCCTCTTTGTGGCCTAGTTTCATTCTCAAAGACACAAAAACTCTCTGCTTTTCTGCATAGAAAGCACACGGTCCCAGACGAGGCTGAGCACCTGTTTCAACCTGCTGTTGTTGAATCTGTATCAAGAGCCAGCTTCTCCCTTGTCCCCATGTCCCTGGGCTGGAGCCTGAGTCATTTTGGTCCATCACTGTCTTCTCAGGGCCTAAGAGGCACCATCTTCTCTCACACTGAGCTCTGGAAAAGGCTACAAACACTCCCACAGGTCAGTACACATCTGTGTGGTTTCCACCCATGGATAGCCTGGCTGCTCTGTCCTTCCAGCAACTTTTGAGGTCGGCCAGGAGATTTCATTATCGTCAGGACAGGGACTGAGACCAAAGCTCCCTGAGGTTGGCTGACTTACAAAGGGCCATCTCTGGTGGGTGGACCCAGGAGGCACGTGCAGCCTGCCCGCCGCCACCTCAGGCCTTCGTTCCATTCAGGCCTCTGACGTGTCTACACGAACAGCTGCCTCAGACCAGCAGATGAGACATGTGAATGGCTTCTGTTAGTCTGGCTTGGAGGAGAGGCAGTTTGAAGGTGGAAGGAGCAGTCCTCTCAGTCAGAAGGGGGAAATGATGTGATTACCATTTCAGGTAGCAATCATTTTTATTTCTTATGTGGGAAAATGATAGTAGCTTTAATTTGTTTCCAAAGCATTTTGATTTGCTTCCTTTCCTTTAAATCAAAACACAAAATTTTTAAAGGGTCACATGGAGCAGCCAAGCCTCTGGTAAGGACCATGGGGCTATCTTAGGAGACTGAGGGCCGGGCAGGGCTGCGGGACAATCACTGGGCTGCAGGACTGTCAGATCCTGTGACCAGAGGAGAGACAGTCCCCCAGAACTCAGTCATAGAGGGCAAACCACCAAGTAAGCCCAGATCAAGGGCCTCCCACAGTCTCTTCTCCAGGCCGCCAGGCCCATTCTCCAGTGGTCTCTTCCTCCACGCCCCGCCCCTTTATTTAACCACGCAGCAGACGTGCTCGCTGGTCTAACAGCTCAGCTGGGGCTCCAGCCTCAGAGGCAGCGCGTGAGTCCACACTTCCAGACACCGCTGCATCACTGCCTCAGCTCTGCAAGTCCTCCAGGAGTCTCTCTATTTTTGTGAAAGATTCATTACCTGACAATAAATTTAAATGATAAACTTGAATTACACTTGCATTAATTTACTTAGGAATGTTTTTGTTTTCCACAAAGTAAAAATGTGTAGGACGAGGTAATACAGGACCATCATGTGTTTGAATGTAAATTAACACCTGATTTTACCCAAGACATGAAGTTATTATTGTAGTATGTGATCTTACCAACAAAGTGTTCTTCCACAGTATTTATTTTTAAAAGAACACGTCCCTTTCAGTGGCACCTTCCCTACCAAGAGTTCAAGGCACTGTGCAAAAAAGATGCAAAATTATAACTCTGGTTTCCACAGTCACCCATTGAGGCTGGTGTTAGAGGATCTGTGAACAACAGCCTTGCAAGGTCAGCATCACAGGCTGGCCACCATTCAGCAGTGCACATGGCAGTGGGGATATGGAGCAGCTCAAGGACAAAGACAGGAAGGAAAGAAAAGAAAGTCCCTGAGAGTGAAGCACGGAAAGTACACTACACGCACAGTGTTCTCCCCTGGAAGGAAATTGCAGGAGCTGGAGAAGAGGAAGATGGAGAGGGAAGGATGTAGGACCAGCATCAGAACACTCAGCACCTTCTTCCTCCAGCTTGTTAAGGTCCAACCAAGAGGAACGTTCAGTACGGGAGTGCTTTTAGGCCCTAAGTTTCTTAATTTATCATTCTTAAGGCAACATACTGTCGTAAGTTCTGGGGAGCTGGGGTTTTGCATTCAGCGTTAAAGCTTTCTGTATAACTGAGTCTGCTTTCCGGAGCCATAAATTACAGAGTTGTGGTACTTGCTGATACGTTATAGGCTTGAGTTTGCAAGGTCAACCCTTTGGGTCTCTTAATTCCCTCCAGGCACCGTGCCTGCAGTTTCAGTAGCTGCCACTTGATATTAGGGACTGATCCTTGGGCACTCTGATGCCAAATTCAGGGCTACTCCAATGTCCTACATTGTCTCCAGGAGTCAAGGAGGTTAGTTTCTATTCTCTGGTGAAGAGCCAAGCTTCCTATGAATATGAAAAGCTGAGGAATGGATGATAGCACAATCCACAGCAAATAATGCATTCTTATTTTTTAAGAACTCAAAGCATAAAATTTCATCTTATTAGGGTATATCCACCCAAAGCAATGGAGATTCATCAGGAGCTCCCGACCCCACCTTGGTCAGGTCACATGTGGCAGCCCTTACTGTCCTGACTTCACAAAGCTGTCAAAAGTGCCAGCTACTCAGACACAGCCTCTGGAGCTGGCAGCAGCCCCCTCCAGAAGACAAGCTGCCCTTGGTTTGGATTACCTAGTCCTCCATTACCATCAGTAGACAATCCATAGATACTGTGGCCCAGCTTCTCAATCACCTCAGCCCCTAAACGTGGATTGAGGTGAAACCAGATTGCTAGTGCCCCCAGGTGCTTAATCAGCAAATGTGCATTCTCCCTGGAGGAAGTGAGCTGTTCTGGGCTGTTTGTATCCCTCAAATTTCACATATTGAGCCCAAAGCCCCGACGTGATGGTGTTAGGGGGTTGGGCCTTTGGGAGGTGATTAGGCTGAGATGAGGTCATGAGGGTGGCGCCCCCGTGATGGGATTAGTGCCCTTAGAAGGAGAGACATGAGAGAAATCTCTCTTTCAAGCATGTGGAGACACAGCAAGAAGACCACTGTCTGTAAGCCAGGAAGAGAGCCCTCACCAGGGATGGACTCATCCAGCACCTTAATATTGGGCTTCCCAGCCTCCAGAACTGAGAAATAACTGTATCTTGATTAAGCCACCCAGTCTATGGTATTTCGTTATAGCAGCCCAAGCTGACTTAAGACAGGAGCATAACCCAAGGCCTCAGATTATTTCTGTTACGATCAGAAATATCCAGGTATATGAGAAGCCCAAACAATATAAGTTACATGAATTAAGCCATCAGAGGGAAAAAAATACCCTCACTCTCTCCAGATGTCTCAGTCACAGAACTTGAAACACTTACGCTTTGTGTGTTTAAAAAAAAGAGAGAAGAGAAAAAGCATGCCTAAGAATTTCAGAGAATTAGAAACAATAAAAAGGGACCAAATGGAGATTCTAGAACTGAAAAATATAACAAGAATTAAGAATTCAATGGATGGGGGAGGATATAGCTCAGTGGTAGAGTACTTGCCTAGCATGCATGAGGTCCTGGGTTCAATCCTCAGTACTTCCATTAAATAAATAAACCTGATTACCTCCTTCCTAAAAAAAAAAAAAAGAATTCAGTGGATGGATTTACAAGCAGATTAGTCACAACTGAGAAGAGAATGAGTAAGGTAAAAAATCAGAAACATAAACAGTCAGAAAGATAGAAAATAGAAGTTAAGAGACACAAAGGATACAGTGAGGATGTCTGTCTGACCTAAGGGTACTTGGGATCTCAAAAGAGTAAAAGAACAGGATAGTTGAATAAATATTGGCCCAGAACTTTTCCAAAACTCATGAATGGTATCAAGCCATAAATTCATGAAGACCCAACAAATCTCAAGTGGGATAAATAAAACACATTGCACATTTAGACACATCATAGTAAAACTTGAAAACCAAAGGGAAAAAAAACCCTGTAAGCTGCTGGGGGGTGAGGGGTGGGTAAGAGAGGAATTACCATCAAAGGAGCAACAATTAAACTGACAGCTAACTTAGCAGAAACAATGAAATATAGTGCCTTTGAAGTGCTGAAAGAAAATGACTGCAACCTTGAAGTTTCTAATTGGGGGAAATATCCTGAAAGGATGAAGAAGTAAATAAAGACATTTTTAGACAAACAACTGGAAGAATTCATCAGCGTACATACCCTAAAGGGAAATTAAAAGAGTATTCTGAAGGCAGAAGGAAAATGATCCCAAATGTAAGAACAGAGCTTCGGGAAGGGTTGAAGAGCAACAAAAATGATAAATGTTCAGGTCAACATAAATACTACGTAAAACAATGACTGTGTCTTATGAAGCTTTAAATATATATTAAAATTATGAAAGTAAATATATGTAGCTGGGGAGGGCTTAAATAGGGTTTAAGAGTTCTGCTTATCCAGAAAGAGGGTTAGAAAAAAATCTCATTTAATATTAGACTTTGATACATCTACAATGCATATTGTAATAAATATTAGTGAAAGTGTTTAACTTTTAAGCTAATGAAAGAAGATGGAATAATTCAGTGGACAGATTTAAGAGCTACAAGATTAGAAAAGGAGAGAAGAAAAACAGAATAGGTGGTGGGGCAAATAGAAAGCAGGTTATAAGATACAAATGATAAATGCTGGAGAGGCTGTGGAGAAAGGGGGACCCTCCTGCACTGCTGGTGGGAATGTAGTTTGGTGCAGCCATTATGGAAAACAGTATGGAGATTCCTCAAAAAACTAAAATTAGACTTACATATGATCCAGCAATCCCACTCCTGTGCATATATCAAGAGGAAAAGATATATGCACCTCTGTGTTCACAGCAGCACTATTTACAACAGCCAAGATATGGAAGCGACCTAAATGTCCATTGACAGATGACTGGATAAAGAAGGTGTGGTATATTTATACAATGGAATACTACTCAGCCATAAAAAATAATAAAATAATCCTATTTGCAACAACATGGATGGACCTGGAGATTGTCATTCTAAGTGAAGTAAGCCAGAAAGAAAAATAACCATATGATATCACCTATATGTGGAACCTAAAAAAAAAAGATATTAACTTATTTATAAAACAGAAACAGACTCACCAACATAGAAAACAAACTTATGGTTACCAGGAGGGGAAGCGGGTAGGAAAGGATAAATTGGGAGTTCGAGATTTGCAGATACTATTGTATATAAAATAGATAAACAGCAAGGTTATACTGTACAGCACAGGGAACTATATTCAATACCTTGTAATAGCCTATAATGAAAAAGAATATGAAAATGAATATATGTATATGTATGACTGAACTATTATGCTGTACACCAGAAATTGACACAATATTGTAAACTGACTGTACTTCAATTTAAAAAAAAGATACATGTGATAAAACCATTATTATATTAAATGTAAATAGGCTAATGCTTTGGTGTTGACAAAGATTATTGGGCTTGATTTTAAAACCACCAGTAGAGTACAGACTTCCAGTACTAGCAATGTAAAAGAGTAAATCCTAAGCGTTCTCATCACAAGGGAAAGCATGTTTTAAATTGCTTTAATTTTGTATCTATGAGATCATGGATATTCACTAAACTTACTGTGGTCATCATTTCATGATGTAAGTCAAATCATTGTGCTGTACACCTTAAACTTACACAGTGCTATATGTCAACTATATCTCAATAGAACTGGAAGAAGAAAAAGAATTTAACACAGTGAAAAAACAAAAATAAAAATAAAAACAACCACCATATGGACCATTTAGAAAACTTGGCCAAGTGGATTCAAGTGGAACGCTACACTCAACAGCTTCCTTTTCAAATGCAAATGGCACACACACCACAATTTGTATGCTGAACAGTAAAGCAAGTCTCAGCAAACGTCAAAAGAGTTCATTCAAGTGAAATATGTTCTCTAACCACAATGCAGTTAAGCTGGAAATCAATTACAGAAAGATAATGCAACGATCCCCATATATTTGGAAGTTAAATAGACTTCTAAATAACCATCTGTCAAAGAAGAACTCAAAAGAAGATTTGAAATATTTTGAACTGAATAATGAAAATACCCCATATTAAAACTTAAGAAGAAAAATTTGAGTTGCAACTAAAACTATGCTTATAAATTTATATGGTTAAATACATATGTTAGAAGAAAGGCTGAAAATTAATTCTCTAAGCAACCACCTAGAAATTTAAAAAAAAAAAAAAGCAAATGAAACCCAGGAGGGAGGAGGGACAGAGGAACAGCTGGTTTCACAAGTGAAAATGGGCAAATTACTTCAGATCAGGCAGACGTTAAGAATATTTGAGAGGAAATTATAGATACTAATACATGTTAAAATCTAGGTGGAGTGATGATTTCAGGAGTGTGCACATACGACAAAACTAATCAAATTGTGCATTTTACATATGTGCAGTTTGTGTATGTCAATTACCTCAATAAATCTGTTTTTAAACTTTGGATAAAATGAATGTCTTTTTTAAAGAAAAAATGGCTTTCTAAAACTGACATCAGAAGATCTTGAAAATTGGAATCATCCAATATCTATTGCCTAGCTTGAACCCGTAATTTAAAAATCCCACAAGGAAATCTACAAGCCCAGATGGCTTCACCAATGAATTCAACCAAACATCTAAGAGAAACAATGCCAATCTTACACAAACTCTTCCAGAAAATAGAAAACTTCCAAACTGATTTTATGAAATCAGCATAACCTTACATATCAAAAGTCTGACAAGAAAAGTATAAGAAAATTACAGACCAATCTCTCTCATTATTGTAGATGAAAAGATCTAAACAAGATATTAATGAATAGAAACCAACAATATATGAAAAGCAATGCACAAAAATACAGCACGATTAAAGTGGATTTATCATTCGAAAATCAGAGTCATTCACATTCAGGGAATAAAGAAGGAAAAGTAAATAACAATAGACATGGACAAAATTTTTTGATAAAATTCAACAATCATTGAGTGATATAAATGTTTAGCAAACTAGAAAAATAAGGAAATGTCCATCTGATAAAGATATCTATTAAAAAACCTACAGCAAATACATCATACTTAAAATATCAAAAAATTTTCAGACTGAGAGCAAGAGAATAATGTCCATTAACACTTCTTTTCAAGACGGGGAGGGCATAGCTCAAGTGGTAGAGCGCATGCATGGGGTCCTGGGTTCAATCCCCCAGTACCTCCTCTAAACATAAATAAGTACACCTAACTACCTCCCCCCGAAAGATAAATTTTAAAAACTGATACTAGATAATGATAATGAATGCCAAAGTACAAGGCAGAAGTATTGTCTGCAACTACTTTGAAATGCATCACAAAAAGAAAAAAAGGATGGATTGATGGATGTGTGATAAAACAAGCATGGTAAGCCTGGTAAAATCTAGATGGTAAGTATACAGGTGTCCTCTGTGAAATTCTTTCCAAAGCCTCACCATATTTTAGGGGGAAATAGTACTTCAGGTCTTAGCCCACTGCAATAACACTGTTTTTGTTTTTTTTTTTTTTAAAGAATGGATTGGATTGGGTGGAAAGAGAATAAGCTGTCATCATGAGCAGATGACAATTATTGTAGATAATCTAAAAGAATCTACCAGTAATATAGGGATAGAGGATTAAAAAAAAGAGTTATGATGGGATTATATGAAATTATGTGTGTGAAACTTGACAATTGTAAAGCAATATAGAATTTAAAGAATCAATAAGAAGTTAATAATAAATTTACCAGTAAACTAGCAGAATTAGCAGGGTTTCTGGACACCAGGTCACATACAAAAATCACTTATATTTCTATATGCTAGCAACAGAACAGTTACAAAATGAAAATTGAAAAGTGCACCATTTATAATAGCATTTAAAAAACTCATTACGTGCCCAGGGATCAACCTAAAAAAATGAGTGAAATTAAAACCCTAAATAAGGGAAGGTGTATCATGGGTTGGAAGGTTCAACACTGCTCTTTGCAGAGTGAAGAAGGTTTCCACCTGCTGGTCTCCCTTTTATCCATCGTCCACACAGGGTCTTGCTCCCCTGCAAAGAGCACCACACACCCTCCTCAAAGAAGTGAGCCCAAAGTCATCCTGTCCCAGCACTCAGCCCAATGTCTGGCTGTGGCCTTCTTCCTAAGCACAGGAGGAAACGGCTTGGCCTGATATTTCCCCACTGCATAACAAGGGACACTGGCTTTTCACCCACAGTGGATGAATTCTTACCATCTACCACCCAACCACCTCCTCAAGCTCAATGGCACATTTCGGGTGATGTTATTTACAGCAATCATATAGTCTACCGGAGGTAATTGAGGCAGAAAAGGATTTATGTCTGGGTATTAGGTAGCTACCAAGTTCCGGGGTGGGCCACGGAACTAAGCTTAGATCCTACACAGCCAAGAGAAAGCCGATTGCTCCCCAGGAATGAGAGGCAGCGTGGTGGCTGCCCCCCCCCCCCACCCTCAGCACCCATCCACGTAGCTCAGAGACCAGTCACTAAACTCTGCCCACAGCTGCCCCAGAGGAACCAAGCACCACCACCTTGCCCGGATGCCCATGCACCTGCCGCCACCCGGTGCTCGCTCTCACTCTCCTGGTCTCTGCTGGTGGCTCTGCTTGGGGAAAGCTGGATGTATGCAGACCCCAGCTGTGGGGGGGGCCTAGAAAATGAAACTGCTAGCCTTCTAGCCTGTGTTAGGAAAGCTCGGTCCACAGGGGTGGGAGTGTGTTGCATAAGCCAAACTATGGAATCGCTCACTTCACCTCACGCTGTTACTTGAGTCTTCAGTGAGATAATACTTAAAGCATGGAGAATGTAAATTCTTTGAGTCAGGGATTTATGTCTGATTTCTGCACGTCTGCATCCCACACCCAAAACAGTGCCTGACCTCAAGAAATATGTGTTGAAACAGCAAGGTCCTATATAGCACAGGGAACTATATTTGATTCCTTGTAATAGCCTATAATGAAAAAGAATATGAAAAGAAATATATATATATATATATATATATATATATATATATATATATATATATCACTGTGCAGTACACCAGGAATTAACAAAATATTATAAATCGACTATACTTCCATAAAAATGAATAAATAAAAAATAAAATTAAAAAAAGGAGTATTTGTCAAATATGCCAGTACGTAGTTTCTAGAACATGATATCCACTCAATAAATAACAGCTGGTATTATTTCACATGATAGGAAGCCCCAGAGAGGGCTAATGCAGCAGCCCAATGCCATCTTAAGGACCCAGACTCTGCCCATCTGTAGCTCTGACACCCTCTGACTGGCTCACCTCATAGTCACAAGAGGGCTGCAACAGTTTCTGGTGTTGCATCAAGGCATGATCTCATCTAGGGCACAGCTTGGCAGTGAGGCTCCTCTCCCAGTGGTCCCCTCACATTTCCATGCCTAGCCCTGCTTCTCACACCCATTCCTAAAGCATCGTTGGCAAGGAGAGGGTTCCACCATCATGGCAAACTAATCAGGATCTGGAGCCTGGATGGATCAGTGGTATGCAGGAGAGTGAATGTCAGAATATAAGTCACGTTCTTTTAGGAAGAAGGAACTGGGGGAGGCAGGGGCGGACAGGTAACCAACTGTATAAGCTATGATCAAGGGCATGGGGGAAAGGCAGAGAACCCCACTTAGAGGTCTCCTGAGTCCCAGCCCTCAGACTCTACAGTTGAATGAGGCTGCTTGGGAGACAGGGGACAGTTCCCAGGACGAGGGCTGTGGACGGCCAGGAGGCCTGGAAGGTGGAGGCACCACAGCCACTTCTCAGCCCTCCCCAGTCCCATCTTCACCGGGGCTCCCACACACAGGCTGAGTGGATGAACAGCAGCTCCTCCATCTCCCGGAGTCAGCTTAATAGGAAACAGGGTCTGGTGGGGAACAAACAATTTCTGACAACCGAGCCCTCAAACTGGAAACATCTGTCCTTGCCAGAGCACAACCCCTCCAGCCCAGCCCAGCCTGGCTCCTGAGGGGGCCCACCCGGCCAGGCTGGGGAACTCAAGGGAAACAACGGAGAGGAGTCTCCAGCCTGGGAGGGATCCCCAGGCTCCAGACTTGGACCCCAGAGTCTCACAGGCTCCCAACCTCATGATGCTGACCTCAACGCTGCCCCCACCCCAAGCCATGAGGGGACTGATGCTGATGGTCCCAAAGGAGCCCCGGCTATATTTAATTAACCCACTGTGGGGCCAGGCTGGGCAGGGAGATGTCCCGTGGGAGGTTCTAATTTGAATCCCACTGCCTCTGCCCACACTCTGCCTGGATCCCTCTCCCCTTCCTTATCTCCCTCTCCCCTTCCTTATCTCCCTGCCAGTTCCTGTCCCCCCATAAGGTGAAGCTCAGAAGTTGCCTTTGCCAGGCAGTCCAGCCCAGGCTGGTTAGACAGCACCCATCCTTTGTGCCCAAGGAGTTCCTGGCAGGGCCCTTTACAATGAAGTTCTTCAGGGCAGCACCATCGCCATGCTGGCATCTGTAAGGCCCCCAGTGAGCACCTGAGGCAGGAGGAGTGACTTTAATGAGCATGGCCGGGGGCTGGGGCCCACAGGTTCCAGAAAGCAGAAGCTGACTCCCACACATGCAGCACCCTCAAGGGCCACTGTTTCTGGGGCAGAGATCAGCGGATCTGGAAAGAAACTGGCTTCAGAGTAGCTGGTCTGGCTACCCAGTGGGCACCTGTGCAGCCTGGGTCCCCAGTCTGTAAGGGGGATGACAAGCCTGCGGGGAGCAGGGCTGCAGGAACACTGGGGATAAGAGGTGAGAAGTACCCCGGGCAGTGGGGGCTCAGTGGGTGGTAGGGGGCTTAGTGGTGGCAGCGGCCACCAGCAGGCTACCAGCAGTGTCGGTTTCACACTGATTTCACCTGGATGACAGCCTCATAGCGGGAATTTCCCCGAGGAGCTAGGGGTGGGGAGGGAGCGGGTGGAGAAGCACCCAAGCCCTGGAAAGCCCTGCCTAGGGCCCAGCAGGGGGCTGTCTACCTCATGGGTGGGGGTGGAGGGAGCAGAAGGACCCCTGCCTGTGGCCAGGGCAGAGCACATGTCCTGGTCATCGCTGAGGAGGCCTCACCCTGTTGGCCCAGTTTAAATCCAGCCTCCTCCAGGAATTCGCCTCAGACCAGCCCAGCCCGTGTCCTCCCTTCCTGGGCTCCCATAAGTTTTCTGGGGGTCAGAAAGTGGCAGCTTCCTCCCAGCCTCAGTGGGCCAACTTCCCCTCTGGGCCATCATGGCCCCTGATCCCACCTCAGAGCAGACCTCCCGAGGTTATCCCCATTATACAGACAGGAGACTGAGGCACAGGGAACAGCAACAAGCAGAACCCTCGTTCGTGACTCTGCTTTGTGCCCACTCCCTGCCCCTCTTCTGCCCGAGGGATTATGGGGAGGACGACCAGGGCACGGGGTGCCGCGCTGGGGAGGGAGTTGCTGGCAGGGGGCTGTGGGGTGAGGGATGCAGGAGACCGGGGCTGGGGAAGCTGAGGGGCTGCTCTTTGTTGGGAGAGTGTTTGCCTGCCAAGGCCAGCCAACCAGCAGGGCTCCCGAGAGTGTGGGATGAGGACACCCTTGGAAGGAGAGTCCTATGAAGGAACACTTCACCCAGCCCCTGGCTGTGGTCCTCGGCGTCCCAGGAACCCCGGCCCCTGGTCCTCCCAGGCCTGGGCTCAGAACCCTCCACAGACTGCCAGCCCCAGGTCAGCACAAGCCCCCACCTGGAATGGGTGCTGGCAGAGCAGTGGGGCGTCCAGGGGGTGGAAACACCTTTAGACCAACCCCACCGGAGAGCAGGGGCCCAGACTCAGCCTCCCGCCTTGGTCTTCTAGGGACAAGGAAACCAGATGTCGGCCGAGGCGGCCCTTCCAAAACGCACACATCTTCAAAGCAGGGCTGTTTTCCATGTCCTTTGGGCAATTTTAAAACAAGTTTGTAAAAGTGGAATTTTAATAGATGACATATTGTCGTGCACGCGAGTGCGTGTGCGCATGTGTGTCATATGTGCGTGTCTGGGCACCTCTGGTGCCTCCTGCAGCTACAGCATCTCAGAGATGGGTGGGGCGGACGTGTTTCCTAAAGGCCATCCAGGCTCGCTGTGTGTTTCGAAGGAGCTGAACCTTCAGGAACTGGGCAGAGAAAGGAGGTGCTTTAGAACCAGCGGAGGAGGGTGTGGGCCTCCCTGGGGGCCTCCCATCTAGGGTGGGAGTGGGGAGCACAGCCTGAAACCGCTGCCGTGCCCCCAGTATTTAACTCACACCCCCTTCTCCTGTCTCAACTTGGAGCCCATGCAGTCTGCTCCAGATGCCATGACAAGTGCCACAGACCAGGGGACTTAAACCACAGGCTTTTACGTCCTCCCTGGAGGTTGGAAAGAGCAAGATCAAGGTGTCAGCAGAGCTGGTTTCTCCTGAGGCCTCTGCCCTTGGCTTGGAGACGGCGGCCCTCTCCCTGTGTCTCACTGCTCTGCTCTCGATGGCTGGGTGGCAGAGCAGTGTGCCCTTGGCTCCTGTAGGTCCCAGTCAGGGTTTGGATGATAATTCTGACTTTGGGGAACATGCAGCAGGCTTAGAAAAAGGGTTTCAGAAGAAAGGCGATTCAGCTCTTCCTTCTAAACCCACTCCCCCACTTAGCAGAGCCCCGGCCCACAGTCACTTTTATTTTGCTGCTGCCATCTTAAACAGTGCAGAAGAAAAGTGCACATATCGGAACATTGATGTGAAATCACTCTCAAGATGACTGTGTGAATGAAGTGTGCATGTGTGCGTGTGTGTGTGTGTGTGTGTGTGTGAGAGAGAGAGAGAGAGCCATCACATCACACATCCACCAGCCATCACATCAAAGCGTGTGTGTGGAGTTAGGCAGTGCACGACCCATACAGCCGGACTTGGCTGGCCTGAGTGTAGCCTCCCATCTGCTAAGGGAAGGTCCAGGCCTGGCCCCCAGCCCCTGGCCCCGCCTACCAGAGCAGCTCCATAAGCTCCCCACCCTGCAGGCTGAGTGAGGTAGGAGCTTGCAGCTTCCAACTGCCCTGTCACCCAAACCACAAGAACTCCTCTCTGGGCCTCTTGTGGCTTCCCCTCTTTGCCCCATGGTGAGGCTGGTCCCTTGCTCAAGCAGAGAAGGCAGTGCCCTCCCATCCTGGCGTGCATTTCTAGAGACAGAGCAGGACAGCAGGGGTGGCTGGGTGGCAAAGCAAGTGTGACCTTAGCTCTGAGACTTCTGCAGGACCCCGCCCCTTTTACCTGAGTCATGGAATTCTCAAAGGTGGGCGGGGTTGCTGCCTGGAACCTGGGAGGTGAGGTCATGGGTCCACCGTGGTCCCGCCCCTCCCTGGGGCAAGGCAGCTGAGCTCCTGTTTCCGGGAGCTCGCTCGCCCCACCTGGAGACTCTAGAGCAGGTGGGAGGCTTCCTGTTGGTGCTGCACCTCCTTCTGGGCTTCAAGCCCCCTGCACCTTTCCATCCCCTCCACTTGATGGACAAGCCAGGGGTCTAGGGACCCTCTGAGAGGATGGTGAGGAAATAGCAAGGGCCCCTTGGGCCAGACGGACTCTGCGGGCAAGGACAGGGGGTGGGGAAAGACTAGGGCTGTCCCCGTCCTCCAGGGGAGCGGGATGTGGCAGGGAAATGGGGGAGTTGGGGTGAAAGGAAGTCAGATGCTGGGACGGTGCTGGACTCCGGGGTAGGCGACATCAGCCCTCCAGGGTCTGAGCTGGGCATGACTTGGTAAAGATCAGGGTTGCCCTACCCAAGGGCCATTTGGCAGGCAGTGTTGAAGGGTTGGAGGGGCCCTCATGATGGCAGTTAGAGCCTCTCACTGGTGGCCACAAGGGTGCAGATGGAAAATGGAGAGCGGACAGCTGTGCAAAACACCCAGCTCATCGGCACCGTGTGCCTCGCTGTACCTTGTATCACCTCAGCCATCCGCCCACCCGCCTGAACCAGACGGGCCACAGCTTGCAGAGGGGAAACGGGCGCCGAGAGGTAGCTCTGGCCTGCGCTCCTGGGGGACCCCAGGGGCCTGACCCAGCTCCCGCCCCCCAGAGCAGCATCCCCCTTGCCGGCCATCACCCCTTCTTTCAGAGGTGGTGGCTTTTGGCCTCAGGTGACCGGACCAGGAGGAGGAGCAGCCGCCAGTGGGAGGACGTGGGCTGCTGAGCTGAGAAAGCAGAGGTGAAGAGATTGTTTTCGGACCTGTGAGGCTGTGGTGGGGATGAAACATCGAGGACAGGTGTAGAAACTGCTGGAAACACAGGTCTGGGATGGACAGAGGCCAGGACTGGGCCTTCTGAAGCCACCTCCAGGAGGCAGGAAGGATGATCCAGACCACCTGAGCCCTCAGAAACTCAGGGCTTTTGGAGAGCAGAACTGCCCAAGAGCAGAGAATAGGAGGGCGAAGCGTCATCCTGGGGGGGCTCGGGGTCTTCAGACTTCGTGCCAAACCACAGTAAGTCACCCAGAGCCCTGGTCTCGGAGCTGGGACGATCTGTGGCTGAAGGTGAGGGGGAGGAACTGGGCTGGCGGGGGGGGGGGGGCGTGGGGGGTGCTTTGCACCCTCCTCCCTGAGGCCCCGCCCCCCACCCTAGGCTCGTTCACAACTCCTCCCTCCCCCAGCTGCTCAGGGGGCTGGGGAGGGGCTGGGGTAGGATTTAGAGCCAGAGCTGCCTGGTAGACTCCCTGCGCAGCGACATCTGCTGAGCTCTGCCCCTCCTGGTATCCGACAGGCCCCCTCATGGGGGTCGTGCTGGTCACTCTCTGGTACAGCCTGGGGACCCGCTCTGTCACCCTCCGCAGGTACAGGCAGCAGGAAGGCTGGCTGGGACACAGGGGCTGGTTGGTTTGGGGAATAGTTGGGGCAGCTTACCTGTCTTAACTCACTTCAGAGTTCACAGGCATACTGCCTGCACACACACGCACACGCACACGCACACGTGCATCCACATTCAGACACATCAACATGCTCACACACTCACATGTGTTCACACACACTTGCACACCTGCAGGCAAGTCATGGGCTCATGTCCTGAAACCAGGGGGTGTCCCAGGAAGGCAGGTAGGGGGACCCTGGCTGGTGTCCTCGAGTGGAAGTCCCACTTCACAGCCGTGGCCTGCGGCACTGAGAGATCACCGGGCCTGTCAGGGTCAGCCAGGGCTAGGTGGCGGACACCCCCAGCCTCCCCAGATACTTCCACACTTGCTCTGCTGCCCCCCGGGCCTCTGCTCCCCTACAGGCCAGGCTGGGCCCTCCGCAGTTGTGTGCCTGATGCCAGGGGCCCGGGGCCCTTTCCTGAGGACGCCACCCTAGGACTGGTTTCCCCAGCTTGCACCCTAAGCACCAGATGCTGGGCAGACGGGGTTCCCTCCCACTTGTCCCCCTCCTCCCATGCCCCCACCAGCCATGACCTGAGGAGGGGGAGACGGCTCAGAGGGCAGGGCCACAAAACGAATGTCAGCTCCCACTGCAGAAGACCCCAGACTGAAACCTCACCCCCAGCCCTCAACCCCCTCAGCTGGGCCCCGGAAGGGTGGGGTGTGGGGAGGGTGCTGGCGGAGCCTGGGAACACAGCCAGCTCGGTGGTGAGGGAGCATTTCCTGCTCCGCCATTTATCGTGTCTGTGACCTTTGTGACCTTGGGTAAGGATCAGTTTAATGAAAGCGCCCACCTCAGAAGGGGCTAAATATGATGACGCATGAAGAGGGCAGTGGAGGCTCAGTGGACAAAACCATTTTTCGAAAGCCTAGGCGGCGGTGTCCAGCCCAGAAGACCCCCATCACCTGGCTGTGCAGACCGAGCTCAGGCGGGGAGGGAGGATGAGCCAGGCCAGGGCCATGGGGAGGGAGAAACCTCACTGCCAGAGCTGGCCCAGCCAGCAGGTACCCAGGCCCCCACCTGCTGATGTGTGCAGGGTCTGCCCGGGGTGCTCAGAGACCCAGAGAGAGGCCTGCTGGGCACTGCTAACGAGACACAGGTGAAGGGGGAGGGAAACAGCTCAGTGGTAGAGCACACGTTTAGCATGCATGAGGTCCTGGGTTCAAGCCCCAATTAAAAAAAAAAAAGCCCCATTTTAAAATAAAAGGAGACAGAGAGGATTCCCAGGGGCTACCAGCTGTTACCAGGGCCTACACTGACTGCAAAGCCAGCCCAGAGCTGGGTGGATGGTGGCCCTGGAAATAAAGGGAGAATGTGTGTATCTGTCACCTAACCCTGAACGGGACCATTGGCAGACGGTGGGGAGCAGCAGCACTGGCCAGTCCTCTCCACCCATCAGGGCCTGCAGAGGCGGCACTGGGAGTCTAGATGCGCAAAAGGCCCGCCTATCCTTCAAAGCCCCAGGCCAAGGCCCCTTAGGGATTCTCTTCAGCTGTTCCCAGAGGCCCTGTGCACCGCCACCCCCACCATCCCCTCTCTTGGCCTGGCTGGTTGCCCCACGCCTCAGGCTCCTGGGGGTGAGGGCAAAGCCCCTGCCTCAGTTTCCCCAGTAGCATCTGGTGAGCGGCAGCGGCTTCACCCCGGGAGCCCTCCACAAAGGGCGGCTGCCAGCGCAGGCCGGGAGATGGGGAGGGGGATGCGGGCAGGGGAGGGTGGAGACCAGAGTGGATTCACGCCCAGATTCACTCTAGGAGCGGACAGGCTAATTCGGCCTTTTTGTTCTAACTGCCCTTATTCCTGTGGGAGGAAGGAGGCTTCTGCTTCCCAAAACCCTCTGGCCCTCAGGAAGGCATCTCAGGTGAACCCTCTCCCTCCTGGGCCTCAGTTTCCCCCTCCTACAAATTGGTACCAGCCTGGCACACCTGAGGCTGCTCTGGTGAGCACTGAGATAGGTCATGGCTGGGAAGCCACGAGGCTCCTCCAGGAAGATGCTCCGTAAATACTTCCTGGGTCTCATTATCCTCCTGAGGGCCTGGGAGCCCAGGACGAGCTGAGCGGGCGGGGCACATGAGTTGCCTCAGAAGAATGGGGCATCTCCTGAGACCGAGGAAGTGGGAGAAAGGGGTCCCAGCCCCGGCCGGCTCTCAGGCCTCCTGCCCCTCCAGCCCCTCTCACTCATCCTCTGCCTCCCAAAGATACATGCCTCTGTCTGTACACCTGGGGGAAGGAACATTTATTGAGCACAGGCTGTGTGCCAAGGCCAGCTCTGACAGTGCTGCACACTGGTGCTGAAGGGCCAGTGGTGACCCCAAAGGACAGAAGGGGGTCTCCCTGTTAGAGGTGAGTCCTGAAGAAGAACTAGGAGAGAGGAGGGAGGGGAGGAAGGTAAGCAGCAGTGGGCACTGTAACTGGAGAGGGAAGTCAGAGGTGGGCAGGGGAGAGAGTTGGCTGAGATACGCCTGGGCCAGGGATGGGCCTGGAGCCCAGGTCTTCTGAGAACAGCTGGCGTGCTTGCACGTGCGTGTCCCGTGGCACCGGATGCAAGATCGGCAACTGTGGTGCCTTCTCTTGTTCGCCTTTGCTCTCTGTCCAGGCAGGGGCAGGGCCCCTCAGCACTTTCTGAGCTGGTGACTGGAGACCAACCCCCCAAGCCCCTAGATCTGTCCCTGCCAGCCCTCCTTCCCTCCTCTGGCCAAAGTAACCCCAGAGCATCCCGGTTATCCAAGGGCAGTGAGCTGTTATTAGAATCAGTAAACACATTCAGCAAGTTGGCAGGATACAAAATCAATGTGCAAAAACCAACTTTATTTCTATACACCAGCAATGAACAATCCAAAATGAGATTAAGAAAAAAAGAACCCATTTATGACAGCATCAAAAAGAATAAAATACTTAGGAATAAATTTAACAGAGGAAGCATAGGTCTTATCCTCCGGAAACTACAAAACAATTGAAAGAGATGTTAAAGGATTGAAATAAATGGAAAGACATCCCACGTTCATGGATTGGAAGATTTAATATTGTTAAGATACCAGTAGTCCTGAAAATGATTGAGAGAGTCAATGCACTCCCCATCTCTTAAGGCTCTGAAATGTCTACGTCTGTGAAGCAGGAATTTTTGAGAACAAGGTGTATCACCTTAGTCATGCCCTCAGGACCACACCAGAAGACTGCCTACCTTAGGGCAGTAAGTTCGTTGTAGAGCGAAAGCCCAGACCCTGGAGCCAGTTAGACCTAGAATAAATCCCAATGCTGTGTGGCCTTGGGTAAGTTACTTAATCTCTCTGAGCCTCTTTTTCACAAGGTGGGAGTTGATACCACCTAACTCACAAGGTGGTGAAAAACAAATGAAATCAATGTCTGCAAAACACCGTCCATGTGGTTCGGCAAGAACGCCAAGATCAGTTCCCTGCATGCGCCTTCTTTCCTCGTTCCACGCTCCTGGGTCCGATGGGCACACCTGCCGTGGGGTAGACCAGGCCTAAGGAAGCCTTAGGACCCAGGATGACATATGCTTATGGGTGTTGTCCAGTGGCCAGACATCCTGTGGAAGAGCTAGGACCCACTGGGGCATCTCAAAGCCCTCAGGGTCCTTGGTCATTGGTTTAAGGATAAGCACCCCCCAACACACACACACACATGCACAAACCCCCACAGTGCTGGGCATGTGTGAACTGCTTTAATTCTGATAACAATCTTATGAGGTAAGTAGCATGTTTAATCACAGTTTTATAGAGGTGGTAAGTCCTATCTTTCATCACTATTTTACGGGCAAGAAAACTGAAGCACAGAGAAGGACCTTGCTTAAGGTAGCACAGGCAGAAGATGACCGAGCTGGGACTCGAGTCCAGTCTGGCTCTCGGGCCCTCGGCCACTTCCTTACACAGTCCCTCAAGGTCAGAGGGTAACGGCAACTGCCTTCAAAATGGCCACAACTACCATGAACTGAGTGATGGGACCCTCCAGGTTCTTGGCCTGTGCTAAGGTTCAGAAGGCATAAAAGGTCCATAGAATGTTCTGGGTTCTCCAGGGTAAAATAGATTCTGGGGCCTCTGAGCATGCATTCCACAGGGGCCTCCCCCTTACCCCAGGCACAGCCAGACCGGCTCTGGGGCACGGGGTACCTGCCACTCCAACGGATTCCTCCTATCTGTGTCTTATCAACATCTGCCAAGGGGCCGGGGGGATCACATCCCACCTGCACCCCATCTCCATGACTTTCATCCCATGGGGGGTTGTGTGTGCCCCAAGAAAAAGCTGCCTTTGCTAACTTGCAAAGGCACCACATGGGCTGGCGGTGGCACTGGATGAATTCCCTCCTTGATTTGATTCCCAGCTTTGTCACTTAGCAACTCTGTGACCTTGGGCAAAACTCCTTAACCTCTGTGAGCCTCAATTTGTTCACCTATAAAATGGAGCCATGGTCTACTTTTCCTGGTTGACACAAGAATGACAGATAACATGTAGAAATAGTTGCTTAATAAATGGCCGAGATTTTTATTAGCCTTTTAGAGTATAGGGACGCGGGTGAAAAAGAAATGCTGGAGGAGCAAGTCACCAGCCGAGGGTATCGTTAAAGCTGAGGCATTTGGTTTGGGCCGTGACGGAGAAGTAGGGATTCCCGCGTAACTTGAAGGAAAAAGCAATGCCAAGCACTGGCGCAGGAGTAGCCACGGCAGGGAGGTGGGGAGGCTCGGGGATGAAAGCCAGCACTTGTGCCCTGCTTACTAAATGGCAGAAACTGGGCCAAACGCTTTCCGGGTGCTAACACATCCAGTCCTCCCAGTAACTCACTTTATAGGAAGACACTGGAGCTTACAGCGTTTAATAACCTGCCCTAGGTTGTGCAGCGGTGAGGGGTGGAGAGGGGACTCCCAACTGCGGATGGTGAGCCTGGAGGCCAGGGCGGCCCTCTGGGCAGGTGAAGTGCTGGCCCTGGCAGAGCCTGGGGAGGGGGAGGATGGTGCAGGCAGGGGGACTGTAGCTGGCCCAGTAGAGCTTCCTTGAAAAAACAAGCCCACTGACCTTACCCAGCAAGCCTGACCCAAGAAATAAAGACAGGCACAAATGGGCAAAGCCAAACCACAATGGGACGAGTTCAGAGGACATGATTGGAAATCAGGATGATGGGGCCAGAAGGAGGCTGGGGCTGGGAGGGGCCCCGGGATGCGGGGTGGCTTCTGGGGTGTGGAACAGTCCCCTGATCTGTGTGGTAGTTGCAGGCATTTCCTTCCAAGTCCTTTATTCAGCTGTACATTTGTCTTAAATGCACTTTTATCTGTGCCTGTTTCATGATAAGAAAGGTTTTTAAAAAGAGGGGGGAAAAATCCCACAAGAGCAGGACCAGGGAGAGGGAGCCAGCCTCAGACAAGCGTGAGACGCTTAGGTCGTCAGGAAGGGTTGTGTGTAACGTTATGCCAGAACGTCTGAGAATCAAGATGACGTGGATGCTTTTCTGGAACCACTGGGGAAAGAGACTCGAGAAGGAAGAGAAGCTCTAATCAGCTCCGGACAGACTCCAGGCCTGGGACTGGGGGAGGGGGCCAATTGACCCCGGCACAGTTCACGAGGTTCACTCTGGGATGGTTGCGATTTTTGTGTGCAGTTTATACTACTTTTATAAGGGGGAAAATCCCAAACTTTTAACAGCTAAAGGGCAGCTGTGGTCATTACTACTGCATGGGGTGGCCTGGGGCAGGGGTGGGGGGAGGCGGTGCTCCAGAGGCCGCCTCTGCTGACCCATTTTCCGGAGGCGCCCTCCAGAGTCCCCAGAGATAAGGCTGGCGTCTCCGCTGGACTTGTGCTGTGGCCAGTTGGTCTGTCCACTGGATCCCAAGCCCCACTCCTTCCGGACAAGTCCATTAACATATCTCCCCTATCTGGGCTTTGGAGCCAATGCTTCCCGGCCCTCCCCTCTCCCAGCAGGACAGCGTCTGGGGTCGGGGGGGGGGGGGGGGGGGGCGGGAGGCAGAGCAAATCCTGCCTCCTGCTTGTTATCCTCCTTGGGCCAGTGGCGGGCCAAGGAGTGAGTCTGCAGCCCTGGGGGAGGCTCCTGTGGGCAGGAGGGGCTAGTCCAGGGGCAGCCAGAGGCCTCGGTCCGGGCTTCTGCTGGACGAAATACCTGTTTCAGGATAATGCTTCCGGGCTGGGCTCCTGTGCCAACAAGGTCTGAGTTCCCATCAGTTTTACCCTGACAGGTAGGATCTGGGAGATGCGAGGCACCCAGAAAGCAGAAAGGAGTCCTTTGGCTACTTACAAACTGAAAGAGGAGTTAAAAAAGACCTCATAAACAAAGTTCAAAGACAAATGACACACCAGGAGAAAATATATATTTGTGTCATGTATAAAATAGAAAGGATTTGTATCCTGAATCTATACACGAGCAAAAGATAACCCAACAGGCAAAAGACAGGGAGAAGAAATTCCCCAGAGAAAATAAAATGGCCCATAAATGTATGAAAAGATGCCTGTTCTCCTCAGTAATCAGAGGAAGTACAAACTGACGCCAGTGAGGGATTGTTTTTCTTCTGTCTGTTTGGAAAAAAATTAAAAGATTAAGAATATGCAGTGCCGGGAGGGGTGTGAGAACAGTGCTCATGCATTGCCGGTTCAGAAGTAAATTGGGGCTGCCTTTGGGGGACTTAAATGAGCAACAGCGACCTGATGCTTAAATACACCTAACTCTCAACCCAGCAATTCCACGTGTGGGAAAATATTGCACAAAAGCACTGGTACGAGCTCACAAGGATGGTTTTGGAAAGACGTTCGTGCAGATATGTCTGAATTAGCAAAAAATTAGGGACAACCCCTAATGCCCATCAATAGCAGGTTGTCCCAGTAAAGTATAGAACTTCACACTATGTATTTCAGGCATTTCGTTTGTTATGAGGAATTTCCACGATATTGTGCTGTTGAGTTACAGAGGAATATGTAAAATGTGTTCCCAAATTTGTGGAAACAAAACAAATCAAAGCTGAACAATAATAAGGAATAAGAACACTGTGTGTGTGTGTGTGTGTGTGAGCAAGAGAGAAGGGACTGTTAGCTCCAGGGAGCAGGACTGAAAGAGGTGTCTGAGGACGAGGTAGATACTTATTTCTTATTTCGATATTTTTGTGTTGTTTCACGATTTTTCAGCAAACATATATTACTTGATATTCTAAATACTAATAAAGAAAAATTTTAAATAAAATGATAGGAACTTGAGAGAGCTGGCAAAAGCTGTCCACTGGCGGGAGTTTTGTTGGTGGCAAAGGGTGGGAAATCAAGGTGAGGCAGGAATAGGGCAGTGTCTCGGTTTTTTTTGTCCCTTCAGGTTCTTTCTGCAGGACAGTGGCACAGCTGCCCCCCTCAGAACCCCTGACAGGCCCCGGGGGTGTGGTCCTCAGTGGGGAAGCGGGCCACCTGCCCTCCTCTGCAGCCTGTCCAGGTGGCATCTTTCTGAAATGCAGGGGCCATGGGCCCTTGCTTCCTGTCCCAGAACTGTCAGGATGAAGCCCCTGAGAGGGTCCTAGCTCTCCAGCCTGGGTTCCCTGAAGCCCGCCTTCCCCACCCAGCCTAACCCCTTGCTGGGGCAGGCCTGGGCCTCGGCCTCCGGGTCCCCCTTCCCAGAATGGTTCTACCCTTCCTGAACCCCACTCACTCAGAAGGTGCCCCAATGCCACTGCCCTTCGCCCTGCCTCTGACAGTGCCCCAGCCTGCCGTCTTGTCCTGGCCTTGGGAGGCTGGAACTAGGCCTTATTTACAAGGAAAGAGGATGCTTGGCGGGAGAGGAGCAGTCTGCTTCTTAGAGGTTACAGGTCCCCCTGCAGCCTCAACCAGGGCCCCAAAGTCAACAATGGTTGGTTCTCCCTCCATGCGCGGGGAGCCCAGCTGTGAGTGACCAGGTCGGGCAGGGAGAGGCAGAGCCATTACCCTCTGCTCCCCTCGTGACGGTCAGCCTTCCTCAGGAGCCGCTGGACCCGGGACTGTCCAACACGTGCCCTGCAGAGAAACCCCCAACTCCTCACACAAGCCCTTCTTGCCCGCCGGGCCCTGCAGCCTCATCCTTCCCGCGGGAGAGGAAGGGGCGCCCGACTCTTCCCCCAGGACAATTAAAGCTGTCCGCCCCACCGGCCACCTCACAAGGACCAGTGAGTGCCTCTCCTTAGTTCCCTGCTCCAACGGTTCCCAATTTTCTTCAAAGTCATTGACTATTTAGAAAATGTACAGAAATTCTTGTTACTTTAAAATTAATTCAAACAATGGGGAAGTATATAAAGTAAAAGTTTCCCTCCCAATCTCCAGAGATTACCCCTCATAACAGCTTAGACTGAATCCTTCCAGACTTTTCCCCTGGGGAGACTGTGCAGAGAAGCATTTTTCACCTGGGGTTGGGGTTTTTTTTGTTGTTGTTTTTGTTGGCGTAGTGGGTAATTAGGTTTATATATATTTTTTTAATGGAGGTACTGGGGATTGAACCCAGGACCTCATGCATGCTAAGCATGCGCTCTACCACTGAGCTATATCCACCCCCCTCAGAGAAGCATTTTTTATACACATACCCGTTATAACCAAAATGCACCCCATCTCCCACCACCTCCAGTGTCAGTTCCCCAGCTCAAGATTTGGGACCCTGCTCAATCGGTCTTGCCTGGTACACCTCATTTTTTTTTCCTTTCTTCATTCAACATCTATCTACTGCTGTGGGGAACCGGACAGACAGACTCCAAGCCTGAATTCTGTTGAGGGAGACGCCAAGTAAGTGAAGGGCTTACACTAGGATGTTGCCAAGTGTTTCTCTCTCCCTGCAGTCAGACCCACCAGCGCTGTCTTCCACCAGTCCCTCTGACTTTGCAAACCCTCCCCACCCTTCCAGCCCAGCTCTTCCTGATTATCCCAGCCCACCTGGAGCTCTCTCCTCTTCCACTTCACTGCGTAGTAAAGTAAGTAGTGCTCTGTATTTTCTCTTTCACTATTAAGTCACATTTGTCCCAAGAGCGTCAAGCATCTATGTGAAGCCTTTACTACGTGTCACATTCCAGGACACAGAGTAACACGTCCATCGGTTAAATGTCATCTAATTACCGCAACACTTCAAAGCTGTTACGGCCATTTTACATATGAGGAAACTGAGGTGCAGAGAGGTCAAATACCTGGCTCATTCGGGTCTGCCGGAGCCCTAAGGCCTTAATGATTCCTAAAACCCCACCTCAGAAATTGGATGCGGTCCCTCAGCTACAAAGACGTCCGTCCCATGTACCCAGGGTCGCCCTGATCCCAAACCTTCTGTGAGCATGACATCCATCCTCTGAGCCCTGGGACAGCTAAGCAGTGTGGTTTACAAGAGAGATGGGTTGTGGCTTTTGTGGGTACCCCCCACTTTGTCAATCTCAGGAAGAGGAGAGAGAGGGTTTTGGAGCGGAAGACATGCCAGGTTGAGAAGAGTGAGAAGGAGGAAGGGGGCTGGAGGGAAGGGGCTGGCCCCTGGGCTCTGCCTGAACTGACGATCCTCCAGCGTGTTTTGACACGTCGCTCAGAGGAGGGTGTAATTATTTTCAGTAAAGGTTTCCTAACGTATCATTAATGGATCATTTCCCGCCTGCTGCAGAAGGTGGTTGCTTAGAGACTGGGTGAAGGGGCACATTCTCTAAAGGGCTGCATGAGAATCTAGGGAAAGCTGGATGGCCGCCCGACAGTCACGCCAGCCCCCCTGCTCCCCAGCCCCCTCCCCACCACCAGCAGACTCCGAGGATCCAGGCGTTCCCTTCTCTGTGCTCTGATCCACAGATGGGTGGGTCCCAGTGTTCGGGCCCTGCTTTACCTTTTAGTGTATGCTTCCTGGACACAGTGGGTTTACCCATGCTGCAGCGTCTCCTTCTGCTGGGGGCTGCCGCAGTCTTCTGGGGAGATGGGTAGAGGGCATTTGGGAGTAGCTTTCTGGTGTCAGAGAAAGAGCAGAGGCTTCAAGAGATCAGAAAGGCACTAAACAGGGCAACTTTTAGCACACTGCTTAACTCTCTGAGTCAAGTTCTTGATCCATAAAATGCAGATTGTGCTGCATACGTTGCGGGGAGAGAATTAGAACTCATGTTGGAAAAAAGGTCAGAACAAAATATGTGCTCCGTAAAAGGTAGTTTTTGCTCTTTGGGGTAACGTGGATTTTCTTTCATTCATTCATTCATTCCATTCAACAAACACACCCTGAGCCAGGCACTGTTACTGGCACTTGGATGCATCTGTGAACAGAGGCAAATCTCTGCCCAAGCGGAGTTGGCATTCTAGTGGGAGCAGTGAGCCTCTAAGCAAGAAATAAGTAAATTACACAAAACATTAGGAGGCAATCACCACTATAATGAAAAATAGAGTTGAAGTTTTCAACAGGGTGAGAAGGGAAGGCCCAGTTGAGAAGGTGACATTGAACCAAGACCTGAAGGAGGTGAAGAGCAGAGTAGGACAAAGGGGTCCTTGGGCAGGGGTCTGTCTGCAGTGTTTGGGGTCAAGAAGGAGGCCTGTTTGGCTGGAATGGAGTAATTGACGGGGGAAAGGGAGGCGATGAGGTCAGGGAGGCGGCAGGGCCAGGAGTAGACCTTACTAGACCCGTAGTTCTCAAACCTGAGTGCGCAGCCAAATCACCTGGAGGGCTTATGAAACAGATCTCTGCTCCCCCTCAACCCAGTATTGGATTCAGTAGGTACAAGGCCAGGCCTGAGACTCTGCATTTCTAAGTGTGGATGCAGCTGGTCTGAGGACCTTGCTCTGAGTCACTGTGTAACAGATGACTGTCAGTCTTTGGGCTTTACTCTGAGTAATAAGGCTTGCATTTTAAAAGGATACTCTGATATGTTGAGATTAGACGGCAGGGGGACAAAGGAGGGACACAGGGACACCAGTGAGTAATGGATACTTTCAGCTGAGATTACCGTAGTATGGAGGTGAGGAGAAGTGGTTGGATTCTGACTGTACTTTGACGGCAGAGTCTGTGGGGTTTCCTGACAGACTGGACGTGAGCTGTGAGACAGAGGAGCTCAAGGATGACTACGAGGGGTTAGTGAGTCACAGAAGGACAGGGTTGCCACTGACCAGGCTGGGCAACCCTCACAGGAACAGCTTGCGGGGAGCTCAGGAGTTCAGGTTTATCCTGTTGTGTTTGATAAGGTCATTGGATGTCTACGTGGAGAGGTCAAAAAAGCTGTTGGACGTATGAGCCGGGAGTTCAAGGGAGCTGGCCGTGCTGGAGGATGAACGTGGGAGTTGTCAGCAGACAGTTGAGATTGGATGAGACCACCAGGATCTCCATCCTGTAGCTGGTGGAGAATGGAGCCCAAGGACGGAGCTCGGAGCATCAAACTGAGGAGGGCAGAGAGAAGATGTGGAAGCAGCTGGGGAGAAAGAGGAAGAGGAGGAGAAAGAGGGAGGCGGCTGGAGGGAACAAATGGGAGTCTTGTGCCTGGAGAGTCAGGTGGGAGGAGCCGACCCTCCTGAAAGCTGCCAACAGATGAAGCAAGATGAGGACTAAGAACCACCTGTCGATCCGATAACATAGAGGGTGTTTTGATCCATACTGTCCCTCAGGCTCGTACTTGACTCTGTGGTGCACTCATCCAGGCCTCTGTTGAGCCCCGGCTCCGGGCTGGGCTGTGTGTGTGCCAGGCATATCAAGGCCTGAGAGAAACAACAGCCCTCTCCCGCCTTGAGCCAGGCTCGGGGTTACCCCAACTTGCAGACAGCTCTTTAGCCACTGCAAGGCATTTCTGTAGAAATTCTTCATTTTCATTCTTCATAAGCACATGCTAGAGGAAGAGGAGATGTGGCCAGCCCCACTCCACCGCTGACAGCCCTGTCGCTCACATAGGTCACTAACAGAACTTATTAACTAGTCCCCTATGTTGTATTTAAAAACTGACCAGGGCACATTAAAGAAAACAATCAACAGAGTGAAAAATGACCTTCAAGATGGGAGGAGAGAATTGCAAATCATATATCACACAAAGGGTTAATATCCAGAATATGTAAAAATCTTCCACAACTCAACAACTAAAAACTAAGTAACCTGATTTTAAAAATGGGTATAAGACCTGAACAGACACTTGTCTGAAGAAGATGTGTGAACGGCTGAGACGCATATAATGAGATGCCCAATCATTAGAGAAATCTAAGTAAACCACAGTGAGACATCATCTCACAGCTGCTTGGATGGCTACAGTGAAAAAAAAAAAAAAAGAGAGAGAGAGAGAGAGGGAGAGAGAACAACAAACAGAGAGGATATGGGGAAACCAGAACCATTGTGGCACTGCTGGTGGGAATGTAAAATGGTGCAGCCACTATGGAAAAATCGTACAATGGTCCTTCAAAGCCTAAAAATGGAATACCATCTGATCCAGTGACTTCACTCCTGGGTGTACACCCAAAAAATTGAAAGTAAAGTCTGGAGATACTTGCACACCCATGCTCATTGCAGCGTTATTCACAATAGCCAAGAGGTCAAAGCAGCCCAAATGTCCATCAGCAGATAAATGGATAAAGAAGATGCGGCACACATGTAGGAGGGAAGATCATTCAGCCTTTAAACAGAAAGACATTAATGTCACATGCTACGACATGGATAAACCTTGAGGACATTATGCTGAGTAGAACAAGCTAGTTACAAAAGGACAAATGCTGATTCCACTTGCATGAAATGTCCAAGTAGTCAGAATCCTGGAAACAGAAAGAAGAATGGTGGTTGCAGGGCCTGGGGAGGAGGGGATGGGTACAGAGGACGGCAAGATGAAATGGTTCTGGAGATCCGAGACACAGTTAACAGCCTTGTACTGTACGCTTAAAAACGGCTAAGAGGGTGAATTTCATATTACGTGATTTTACCACAATAAAATATAAACTGACCAATGAACAAATTCTAAAACCTGATTTTCACGTAGCACCTATGCTTGCTAGGTTGTGAGCTTAGTTAGCGCTCCCCTATTACCAGTTGACACACTGCCTTGAGTATATTTTCAAAGCCCAACAGCCAACTCTTAACCTCCATCCTCATTACCCACCACCCCGTGAAGGCCCCACCTTCTCCCACTCCATCCAGTCCAGCACCTGTCCAGGGGTCTTAACTCTTCCCCAGCATCATGGAGGGCCATGTGCACCCACACAGGGAGGCCTGGCCCTGGGCAGGGCACACAGTAGGCCAGCAGGTAAGACCTGATACCTGGCTGAGGGCCTGGGAGCCTGAGGCATGTGAGCTCCTGGCAGGGCAGGCAACTCCGCTCAAGTCAAGAGAGGGCCCTGGGAGGTCAGAGCTCAGGGGGTGTCCGGGGCCCCAGACACACTTGCCAAAAAGGAAAAGTCCACAGCTGGTTGGGGAGGTGATACTGGGCAGAAGCCCTGGCTCTCACCCTTGGCTGTACATCAGAATCTCACCGTTACCTCAGGTCCATATTTTTCAAATCTCCTCAGGTGATTCCAGGGCAGGGCCAAGGTCAAGGACCACTGCCTTAGAGAACGGACTGATGTGCAGTCCCTTGCTGCCAAGGCCTGGGCCCATCCTCAGTGGGGGCTCCAGCTCAGGGGCAGGGATGCCCTCCCCAGGTCCCACCAGGAGGCTGGAGATCCCAGCTCTCAGCCGCACCTGACCTTGGTCAAGAACTGGCAGGCGGGTACCAAGGGTCCCGCCTGGAATTCCAAGGCTGTCATACGTTCCCCGTCACCCGGCCCGGAAGCCAGGGGTGTTACATCATGTTCAGGGCCCTGAGTCACCGCGAGTGTCTCTGGCAATGGCTACAGGGAAGCAAGCACCAAGCCGTGAGCTCAGCCAGACTCCCACGTCCCCTCTCTCACAGCAGTCCCATAAGCAAGACCAAGCTATTTTAGGGGAATAAGATCAAATGCGGGTATCAGTTCCCCCAGCTACTTTTGACTGAGTGCTTCGGGTTATTTCTGTGCGGGCACAGGCTGGTGACACCCCACGTCACCGAGCACTCTGGGTCTGAAATTAAATGTGCCTCTGCCTGGAAGAACGAGTGTGAATTCCTATAGGATAGACGGTTGCCTGGCAACCGCAGTGTCAAGGCCAAAACACAGGCCAGGACAGGATGAGTGCGGGAGACACTCAGGTTTGCAAAGTGCCGACTCAAGCCCAAGACAACCTCAAGGGTCCCACTTCTCTATTCTGGAAGCTGATACTCGCCCAGAACAACAGTGGGCCTTGAACCACACATGGAGAGGGCGACCCCGTGGAGCTAAGAAGCTAGAGCCTCGGGGCTCCTCACAGCGGGGGCCCCTGCTTAATTTTGTTTAATAATTCTGTATTATTTTTCTTAGGGAGATGCCCTCACAAATTATGAAAGCTTCAGGGTCCCCCCAAACTTGAAGCAACCTCTGACCCCTTATCATAACAAGAGAAAAAAAATTATTTATATGTATCCCGGTCGAATTTATCTACAACAGATACCACTGCAGTGAAGACTCCCCGTTGAACAACGCTTTGGTTAAAAACCCAGTTTAAATCACTTCTGTGTATATAATTGGGAAGAGGTAGGGACCTTAGCTCGGCCAAGTAGCTCGGCCCATTTTTAAGATGGGGAAACTGAGGCTCTGGGAGGTAAGGGGGCTTGCTCCCAGCCCGTTAAAGTGCCATAAGCAGAGCTGCCTGTTTGTCAGCGGGCACGCCTGCCCCACATCCACCCCCAGCCCTCAGATCTGGTAATAGGACTGGACCTGCGATTATTTTGAAGAAGATGCTTCAGAGGTGGAAGACACAGAGAGCAAAGTGGCATTTTTATTATTCTTATGATGTCATCACTCTGAGAAGCTTATCTGTACACACATCTTGCCACCCCAACAACAAAGTCAGCTTCAAAAAAGAAAGCCCTGAAGCAAATTGTTTGTTTCACGAGTTGCTTAGCAAGGAGAGGCATCTGCTCTCCAGATTCTAAAATCGTAGGTGTCGTGGGCAGCAGAGGCTCCCAGGTCTCGCTGGTCCCAGCCAGGCCACAGCCTGTCTGGGGGCTGGGGGCGGGGGTGCCCGGGTGGGGGCTGCTGAAGCCAAGACAAACTGGGGAGGCAGAGGAAGGCCCAGAGTCTCCTCTTCTCGAACACTGGCCCAACCCCAGTAGTTTCCAGAACCTTCTGCCCCAGCCTCCTTGCCCTGGCTCACAAGCCCACTTCCCCCTCTTGCCGAGTCACCCATCCTCTAGAAAACGTGACCTAAGAAGGATCTCAGGGTTCATCCAGCCCAGTGGCTTTTTCAGTGAACTTTCAAGGCTCTGATATGCTGAGAGTCTGCCGACCAAGAGCTGCTGGCTTCTCAGCCACCTTTTTGTTTTTCTGGACCACCAGTCTTTTCTCCTTAAAAATCACTACCCTGGGTTTTGTTCCTTTGGGGATTTGCTGGACCAGTGGTTTCCAGAGTGTGGTCTGTGTACCAGCAGCGTCAGTGTCACTTGGGAACCCTCTAGACAAGCAAATTCTCGGGTTCACTCCAGACACCGACTGGATCTGGAACTCTGGGGTTGGGCCCTAAAAGACTTTATTTTAACAAGCCCCCTGGGTGATTCTGACGCACCTAAACTTTGGGAACCCTCTGCTAGACTATACACTCTGTGAAAGCAATGATCCCCCTGCTTTGTTTAGTGACACTTAGCAGAGCTCCTGGAGGACAGTGGATGCTCAATGTTTGTTGAAATTATACTAATTCAAGCTAGATTTTAACCGCTGGAAAGGGTTTGGTGGATCTCTCTATTAGTATTTGCACTGCAGCAGGCCTTTGGGGAGCGTGGGTGACAAGGGGGCTGTGGACACCACGGGGAGGGCAAGGCCTAAAGTTGGCTGGGGAGGTGGGCGGGCTGGGCAAAGGGCCCAGGGCTACAGAGCACGCTTGCTGAGCCCTGCTGGCCATGTCTGAGGAGAGTTAGCTTAGGGATGGGGGAGCTTCTGTCTTCTCGCGCTGTCTTTATTCGTCCAACTTCCTCTATAGAAATGGTCCTCCTGATAGATTCAGAGTTTGGGATTAACAGATACGCATTACTGGATATAAAATAGATAAACAACAAGGACTTACTGTGTAGCACAGGGAACTATATTGAATTTCTTGTAATGAGCTGTAATGGAAAAAAAATCTGAAAATATATATATGTATATGTATGTATGTATGTATGTACGTGTATAACTGAATCGCTTTGCTATACACCTGAAATTAACATTGTAAACTGACCACACTTCAATAAAAAATAAGGGCTATTTTTCTAAAAAGGGGAAAAAAGAGAAATGGTGTTCTTGGTTTTCTGGGACGCAAGGCCACTGAAAGACTAGGTAGTGAAAGACGGATCATCACAAACTGGAGACTAGCCTGGGGCTCAGGACGCCCTGTCGACAATTTCTGGAGCAAAGGAGCTGATGGTGGAGGTTCCCCTTACTCCTTGGCTGACCCGCAGTCCACGACGGGATCACGCGTCTGCCCCGAGCTCTTTCAGGTCTGCTCACCGGCTTTGAGGCGAAGCGGCAGTGGATTCAGAAAGGGAGGCCCACTGGCTTAGGTCTGGGCCCAGCAGAAAGGAGGCTTCCAGGAAGGGTCCTTGGGCAACAGCAGACATCTCTCAGGATCCTGAGCTGTGCCATGTTAAGGCAACAAGTGTGTACTGTCCCCACGACTCCGCACCGATCCCCATCTGCATACCAGCCGATGTGGGAACACTGCAGCTACTCGAGGCACAGGTCCTGTCCCCCTCGAAGGGGCAGTCTCACCGCAGAGGGACAGGCAGCCACACAAAGCTGTCCGCAAAGCACTTAGGGAAAGGCAGTGGAGGGTCTCTGAAGGCTGGCCTGGCACCAAGGGGGTCAGCTCAAGGCTGCCGGAGGGGAGATGTCCACAAGGGATGGGAAACGGGGTGTGGGGGTAAGAGGTCCCCGAGAAAGCAGGGCTGAGAGGTTTTGTGATGGGACGGTGAGGAGAAGGGCTCATGGGAAGCGCTGTGGTGAGTTAGATCGGTCGGGTCGCTTTTGGGAGGCGTGACAGTTGTCCCCGCTGCCTGCACACTTTCAAACTCATTGGGATTAGCTGGAGAGAACAGAGGACAATACCACTGTCCCCCCAGTCTCCCCGATGGCCAGCCACCTCTGAGCCCAGCTCCTGGCCAGAGTTTTACAGAGGATACTCAGAACACCCTTTCCTCTGGGCTGTCGGAGAGGAAGGTCACTGCGTGGGGGTGGGTGGCAGAGGAGCGCAGGGTGAGGGAGAGGAGAGGGAAGCGCCTTGGGAGTCATTTCTACATAAATAACTTACTATTTTAGTTTCACTACTGGGCTAAAAGCCAAATATCAATTAAATTTTTCTGAAGAAAAAAATAGGCGTATTAATCCCTGCTTCATCCCTTTGTTGGCATGTCTGCCCTTTGCTGTTCGTGAGGCGATGTGTGGGTGTGAAATGTCTGTGTGTACATGAGAAGTGTGTACAGCGGGTGTGCTGAACACACACTGTGTACACATATATATTCATGCCCAGATGATGTGGGTGCCTTTCAAAAATTACAAGCCAGCTTCATTAATCCAACCTCAGAAATGACTGGCCTTAGCATTTTCATGGGATGGGACAGTGAGGCACGTCCCCTCCACATGCCATCTCCCATGAGGACAGAAAAGAACATCATACTTTATTTTATGACCAACAGGTCACTCGTCTATATCTGCTCTTTAAAGCCACTGAGGACATTTTGCCAATCACTAGGAGAAACTAAATAAACAGAGCCAAACAGTGTCAGCTCTCTGTGGCTGAGTAATTATGAGGAATTCCTCTTTAAATAGAAGTTTAAGTAAATATAGAAAGATCACTTTACAGAAGGCAGCTCGGGAAGAGATGGGGGAGCGGACCAATGTGAGACCCCTTCAAGGTCAAGGAGGAGATGAAGGTGAAGCTCCGGAGAAAGGAGGGCCAGGAGCCTCAACGTCTACTGTCCACCCCTCTGCATCTGGGCGCCATTGCTTCTGTCCTCAGGTGGATGGGTTTCAATTTCAGATGCTTCATTCATAAAAATGGCTCCAGTTCTGGGCCTGGGTTGGGAGCCCCGGCCCTAAAGATTCATACTCTGTCAACCAGCTCACCAGGGTGTCTTCTGCCCTCTTGGGCCCTGTGCTAAGCCCTCTGGAGGGATAGGGATGTGGATAACAGGTAGACCTCGGGAGATCAGCTGGACACACGGAGAAAAGTCAGTGGTCACGCTGCATAGTTAATGACTAACACTGTTTGATCTGTGCTAGGCCAGGCAGAAAGGCCAATGGGCAATGGACAAGTTAAAGGAAATGATCTCTGCCCTGGCCTAGGGAGGCAGAGAGCCAAGGAGGCCGGTGCCAGTTCAGGTAGGAGAAAAAGGTGGAGAATTCATTCCAGGGAGAGAACACTCGGTGAGCAGAGGCCCGGAGGCTGGGCAGTGTCGGGTGGAGGAGGAGGACAGGACTAGAGCCCCGTGGCTGGGATAGGTGGAGCTTGCTGGGAACGGGAGGAATCATGCCGGAGAGGTGAGGGCAAGCTCTGGACCACGCAGTGCCAGACTGGGTCACTCTGCCCTGACATAGGACAGAAGGATCTCTCCCCTACCTGGGAAGCAATTTTAGGGCATCTCTGCTGGCAACTGTTGGGGGCTGGCATCACCTTTAGCTCCACGCACTGTCAGAGCACCCAGGCTGGCCGAATCTGGTGGGTGACACGAAACAGCCGAGAGCATTCCCTCACCTTGCAGACAGTTCCCAGCCCCCCACATGCCAGCACTGGGCCAAGTGCTGGGGATGAGAAGAAAAATCAGCTGTGGCCCCCGCCCCAGGAAGCTCACCATGCAGTGGGGGGACTCAAGATCCAGCTGGGTAACCCTCATCTCTAGAGCAGAAAGAAGTTACGTTAAAAGAGCCTCTGCTGGGTGCTGGGGCGGCTTGGGGGCACCGCTTACCTGCCCTTGATGGCAACGTCAGGTTGAATCCCCTTCGTGCTTTACCTTGGAGCTTGTGGGGACAGCAGAGGGATCTGCTGAAAATGGCACAGCTCACAGTCTGGGATAAAACATATCCAGCTTAGGCCACTACTGTAAATGCAAATTATAAACCCCAACAGTCTCAACTGCCCCCTCAGGGAGGAGCCGGGACAATTCTCACCTGGAGCGCAGGCTGCCTCTTCCAGAAGAAGGCAGCACGGCCCCTCCTGCCCCGTGCCATCTCCAGCCCTGGACCTCCGCTTTCTCACCCCAGCATTTTATTATAAGTTGTTTTTTAAATATCAAAGTGGCAAGAATTTTACAGGGGATAACTGTTTACCCGCCACCTGCTCTGTACCCCTAACACATTACTGTTGTCACTTTGTCGTTCGTGTGTCATCCCCCCTCCATCCATTGTGATCTTCAGGACACATTTGGAAGTAAATTGCAGGCATCAGTCACCTCCCCTTAAATACTTCAGTGTGCATATTGTTCACTAGAGTTCAATATTTATTTTATTTTATTTTATTTTATTTTATTTTATTTTATTTTATTTTATTTTATTTTATTTTATTTTATTTTATTATAAAAGTGTTTTCTTTTGATATAAAATATATATGCAGCAAAAATTGTTAAGTGTACATTTGCTGAGTTGGAATGAATGAATACACCATGTCAGTCAAACCTCAGCAAGATATAGAACACGCACATCACCCCAGAAAGCTCCTGGTGGGTGACCCTCTGCTTTTTGCTTGAGAAGGCCCCTGACCAACCTCTCATCTGACATATGCAGGCCAAGTTCACTGTGGGCTCTGCCAGCTGTGTCCCACAAAATTCTGACAAGTCGCATGGATAAGCCCCACCCAGTGATGCTGCCCACCACAAGGCAGGCATGACGATCTCTCTCTCCCCTTATCTGAACACTCTGTGATTCCCTCTCCAGGCTCCACATTCCCCCATGGGCCGTGGCACCAGGAACAGTGGCTGCCCTGAAAATCAGAGTAGATGTGCTCCACACTGTGAAACACCAAGACACAGTCCAAGTCACTCTTGCACTCAGACTAGGAAGTCCTGGAAGGCTCTCCAGGGGATGTGGCACTTGGGTGAGGTTTTGAGGACTGAATAGGAGTTAGCTGGACGAAGTGGGAAAGGGCATTCCAGAGGTATGATGTCTTAGAGGTATCAATCATGATATACTGGAGAACTCTAAGGAGACAGAATGATTGGAATGTGGGTGGAGGGGTACAGGGAAGGAGCTGGGAGGAGGAGATGAGGGCCTACAAGGGCTGGGATGAAGCAAGGGGAGGTGTTAGGCAGAGGTGTGCACATCCAGGCTCCCGTGCTTCAGATTTCCTGATGGTTGCCGTGTGGAGAAAGGTTTGTATGGGGATAAGAGGGGAAGCAGGAAATGCAATTAAGAGATGATTGCAGAGTCTGAGTGAGAAATGATGGTGGCCTGGACCAGGCTGGTGGAGGGAGGTGGAGGGATGGAGACTTAAGGTGTAAAAAGAAGTGGGAGCTTGGTTGGGGATTAGGGCAGGAAGGAGTCCAGGACAAGGAGGAGGCAGTTTGCTGAGTAAAGCCACACTTTCTAAGCAGAGAAACTGAAGGAGGGACAGCTTGGCCGTGGAAGGGTTGATTGTGTCTGTGGGACACACGGGGAGAGGGTTGGTGAACTGCTGGTTGCAGGGTCTTGAACTCAGAAGAGAGGTCCAGGCTGAAGACAAGAGTCTCCGTGCACATAGTATTTGAAGCTATGCCACTCCTGGGAGAGCTGGAGCAAGGACAGGGCCAAGGACAGGCCCCAGGGGACCCTGCTTTGGGGGCAAGTGGCCACGGTGACTGAGGGGTCCATCAAGAGAAGAACTGGGGGAGGGGGCATTCTAGAAGCCAAGGCAGGAGCCTGTGGAGGGGATGCTGACTGAGGGGTCCTCAAAGGGACATGCTGAGAAGTGGCCACTGGATGATGACAAGGTGAGGCTGGAGATCACGGCAAGGCTTGTCCAGAAGAAAACTGGAAACTGCAGGCTGGCCCAGCCTGCAGAACAGGTCCTGCCCATCACCACCCACACTGCTTCCTGCCAGGGAGGTGGTTGTCCAGATAGTAGGGTTGAGGGTACCAGTGTTGGTTGGAGGAGCAGAAGCAGAGCAGGGACAGACCCATCACTTCCTGCACATATCTGACTTGAACTTGAGGCTGAGGGGCAGATATGTGATGAGCCTTTACTCCCACCTGAGCAGAAAATGCCATTTCACTTACCTGGCTGAGGTGGCCAGTTTAGGTGGCTGTCCCTCACCTTCAGGAGAGACCAGATATGTGAACAGTCATCCCAGGTGAGCAAGATATCCTCCGGTAGGAGGTGGAGGAGGAAGGACCTTCAGGCACTGGGGCACGCGAGAAGTGATGGAGAAGGTACCCTTCACCTGGAGACAGGAGAGGCTCTAGAGGTTCTCCGCTGATGAGATCAGAGTCTCTGCCATGAGTCTTGGGCACCAGTGTTTGTCAAAGCTCTCCAGGTGATTTGACCCCTACAGGACTGAAAACCACTGTCTAGGGACAGTAGGAGTTCCCATGTAGGTCAGTAATGGAAACAAAAGCAGCCCTAGAAAAGGCAGGACTTGGAAGGGCCGAGGTGGTCACACTGCAAGGTCAGCCTCTCCGTCCTAATGTGGCCCTCGCCTTCTCCTGCCAACGCTCAGCAGCCCAGGTGTTGCCTACGCCGGGAAGGATGCCCCGTCCCACTTCCAGCCCCAAGTCTCGACCCAACAAAATCCACTCGGGCCCCTCCTTCCCCTTGCCACTTGGGGGGTCTCCAGGCAATCCCAGTGCTTCTGGAAAACCTCCCTGGATGGGCTTTTGGGCAGACCAAGGTCACCGCCACGGCTGGCCCACAAATCCCCACAAAACCCCAACACCCCTCTCCAGCATCAAGCCCCCTAGAAGCTCATCTGAAGGTTCCTCAACCTACATATGTCCTTGGATTAAATCAGGGCACAGACAGGGAGCTGGGAAGCGAGCAGGCTTGGCAGGTGGGGGCTCAGGAGAAGAGGGGAAGGGTCTACATCCATGCGGTCACCTTTCTTCCCGGAGGAGAGCTTCCGGGAGGTCAGGAGAAGCATCCTCTGCCGGAATCCGCAGAAAGAGCCACATCCCATCCAGCCTCAGGGCAGGGCGGCCTAGCACTCTTCCCCTCCCCAGAGGAATTTGGGAACGACTTGGCCCTGATGTAACCTGTGACCTCTTCCTGGTCTCATTCCTAACAGGTTCTGCAGAGATAGACTAATCTAATCTGCTCCCAGAGTAGGAAATGAGAACTCCACAGAGAGGTTAGGTGACTTTCCCAAGGTCGCAGCATGAGGCAGTCAAGTGGGTTCTAGAATCCAGCCTCCTGACGCGTGTTCCCAGGAAATTTAAGATACACCATGTGAGTCATTTCACAGTCAGTGAATACTGAGACCTGCCTCCCCACTAGAAGCTCCCTGAGGGGAGGGCCACGTGTGTGTGCGTGCCTGTGTGTGTGCATGTGCGTGCACGCAGCCCAGCAGCCAGCCACTGGGTGGTAGAGATCCCCCTGGCACACACAGAAATCAACCAGTCTCCAGGCAGGCCGGCCTGCCTATGGCCCGGTGTGAGCTCCCAGGGGTTGGGGTGAGGGGGCCCTTGCACATTCAGCAGCGTCTCTGCTCAGGCTGAGTGGGCAGTGAGACAGGCAGAGGGTGTATGAGGGGTTCCTGGGAGCAGCAGCTACAGGTACGAATGGACCAGGCTTGAGGCCAGGCCCCATCATACCAGACCAGCTGTCCTATCGGGACAAGGGGATGGAGGGAGACGGACAGAACACAGGGCCCAGGACACGCGGGACTTCTCAGGCTATATCCCGGTCTGGCTTCCCTGCCCTCTTCTCCTCCCTGCCCACTGCTGGGCTGGCACCCAGGTACCCACTTTTAGAATTGTCTTTCAGATTGTGACTATGGAGACTAATAGAGGATTCAGGACTCAAGTTGCCTCTGAGTGGGGGCTTGTCGCCTGCCTGGCTGGGCCCGTCTCTGGGGTCTTTGAGCTCCCAGCCCTGGCAGGCCGGCTCCACCCCCACCCCAGTTAACCCAGCCTGGAGCTGGATAAGAATTCGAGGCTGGGGCCTTTGGGAAGTAGAAACTGCTAATCTTATCCACTGGGCTCTGAGGAATTTGGCAGGGCAGGAGGAAGGGGCCCCAGGGACCGGGCTGGCTGGCCCCGAGCTGTCTCCCCCACCCTGGAGCGGGGGTACACTCATTATTAATAGCCCCACAATAAACCCCAGCGATAACCGGCTCCTCCTCCCACAACACAGATAGTCCTTCGAATTTGGAACAAGGAACCAGATGAACAAAACCCCAGACCCAACACGGCTGGGTTTTGTCCACGTAACAAATCTTTGGCTTAATGCCACCGCCTGTGTCCAAAGAGGCCTCACATTCGCTGGTCCACCCAACATACCAGGAGAGTCTCTCTGTTCTACAGATGCAGTGTTCATCCAGCCTCCATGCTTTCTCCAGGGATTCTGTCCTTCCTGCTCCCAGCAGAGAGCTAGCCCAGCTCACTCGCCTTGGGGTGGAGGTCTAAGGCTTTTGCTTGCGTCCAGGTGAGCAGCAGCCAGGCCCCTCCCGTCTAGTGGCCCAAAGCACTATCTTCTCAGAGCTACTTTATTTGTTTGCAGTTGTTTGTTGAGTGAATAAATGAGTGAATGAGTCACTGAAGTTAGCCCACCTGGTTGCTAGATGGGGCCTTAAGAGCGATCACATCACAGATAAGGAGCTTGTGAAAGAAGAGTGAATGGGCCTTGGGCACAGCCAGGGGCGAGGGTGCCACCTGTCCTGGCACCTCAGGGCCTCCGTCAGTATCTGGCACCCCTGCTGCCCGCAGGGGACAGAGGTTCCTGGGTAGAATCCACCCCTTCCTCAGGACACTGAGATCTGAGCCCGGCCAGAGCTGCAGGGCACAGAGCCTTTTTTGGGGGGCAGCTCATGAGCCCCATGAAGCACCCCATATCTTTCTTTCTAGGGTCCAACAGGAATGCCCAGGACCCCTGCTGGGGGGCTCCGCTCTGCCTGATTCTGATCTTGGCCTTGCCAGACACCTGCCCAAGGCCCTCAGCATCTTCCCTTAGCCCTCACCTCAAGGGAGGCTGCGTTCACTATGAGTGAGGCTCCCCAGGGGCCTGGGGCCCCTCTGAGCTCTGAGCTCTAGGGGAAAGCCTGGGAATGACCCGGCTGCTGCCTCTCGGGGCCTCGAAGCCGGGCAGGCTACAGTGGAGGGCAGGCCTTCCAGAGGGCACACGCAGTGCAAGGCCGGCCCTCCTCCTGGGGCCGGGCTGGGGGCGGCAGGGAGCTCCTGAGACTGACGCCAACCACAGGTTCAGAGGAGCCGTGTTGGGCTTTCAGAAAAACATAACTCTCTTCCTCAGTACGAGCACATTTTGGAAAACTTTTAAACAAAGAAACCACGTGGGGAGAGTGGAAAAGAGAAAGAAAGGGAGGGAGGGCAGGAGAGGGCAGGAGAGGGCAACTTTTTTTCTGAGAACACTTACTTCTCTCTGAGTAGCCAAGCAAGCCCTAATCCCAGCAGTTTTGGGGCCAGATTCAATAAAAACCCTGTCTGCAGAGGCCTGAGCAAAGCCACAGAAAATAAATACTTCGTGGCTTGTCCGGTCTCCTGCCGCCTGGAGCCCGGAGGGCCGTGCTATTGACTCTGGGCCCAGTGGGATATGGACGAGTGTGGAATTCTCTCCCCAGCCAATCAACTTCCTCTCCCCAGTTAGGACCATTTAAAAATCATAAGTAGAGTTTCCGGTGTGGAGAGGGAAAAACAGAAGAGAGCATATTTTGGTTGAAGGAAGGAAAAAAAGAACTGCAGAAAGACCAATTTATTTTCAGTCAGAGCCCGAAGCCGTTGAACTGTCCTGTTTGTGTAAAACAAGGCTGGGGGTGGGCGCCTTCCCTTAGCTCTCACACTTCCACCCCAGGTCTCCTTAAACAAATTCTCATCCCCGCAGGGGGGAATGCCTGGTTCTCACAGAATGAGGCTGTGTCAGGTCTTCTGGGTGCCCTGGGGCCATTGCCAGGGCCGCAGGCCGAAGGGCCAACAGCACCTCTGTAGGCCTCCGTAGGTGACAATGGGGAAAGTTAAGGGCAAAAAGAGTGGAGGGGAACCAAGACAGAGAAGTACTCAGGGCCACAATGGAGAGTTGAACCAAGCCTCACTCATCAATTTTATAAACAGGGAAAGTACAGAATTTGGTGCTGTGGGGTGCAAGGGCTTTTCCAGGAAGGGTAAGGTGCCACCCGATGGCTGGATGGAGGGTCCAAACAAACAAACGGATGGTAGGAGGGCACAATTCAACCCCACCAGAGCCTGGGGACGAAAATCCCCAACTTTTTACCAGGTTACAGGTCAAAGGGTTTGGACCGTCATTTTGGGGTGTGAAAAGTCCTAACTAACTCCAAGATCTGGCCACAAGAATACAATCTCTTTCCACTTCCTACATTTCATACAGCTTCCCTCAGACTGGGCGCCCGGCTCCAGAGGGAGCTGTGGGGGCAGGAGGTGAATTCAGTGCTCTTTCTCATCCCCCAAGCCCATGACGTCCAGGAAGAAACAATGACGGGTTCTTACCTTCCAAGGGAAGGACAAAGCAGAGGGCTGGAGGGCTCTGGGCCCGGGTTCTGTCTGGGGCAGCCCGAGCCTGGAGTCAGGTCCCCCTCTATGAGAGCCGCGGCCTCGGAGGGTCTGGCAGGGCTGCCGGAGAGCCCCGGACCCAGCCTACAAATATATCCCCTGACATGACATGCCACCCTCGGAGAGTGACTCCACTGAGTTAAACACTGCTCTCCCCAAGTTCTTATTTGAGATTGCAGGTACTCTGGAGAGGGTTTCCGTGCATGTGCCTCTAACTGAGCTACTCGGGGACAGGAGGATGGGCGGGTCCTGGCCCAACCCCGGGGGCGTTGGATTAGCTGTTCCCCTTTCTGGTAGAGCCAACTGTTTCCCTGGGCTCCTGCTTCCAAAGCTTCTTTGAAACCACCCACGACTATTCTTTGTTTAAAAGTGGGGACCAGACCTAAGACTGTCCTCAGCGCCTTCCACTCACCCTTTTCTTCCTTCTTTTCTTTGAGTCTCCTTCTATACAATGAGCCACCAAATCCTGACTTTGAGGCCATCGGGGAGCACTTTGGGAAACAGCTGGCTCTACAGAAATGGAAACAGTTAACCCAACCTCTTTAATATTTTTATTTATGATGAGTGGTAACCTGTCAACCAGCCCAAAATCCAAGTATCTAAGTTACCCAATAGGTATTTTAGAACAGGATTTAAGGAGAAAAGACTTCTGAGCCGCCATATGGATATCAAAAATCCATGCTCCAAAACACAAGCTCTTCACTGGTTGTTGAGTCTTTAAAATCTATGAGCTCATACTTAACATACAATTGTAACTGCCTTTATGAGCTGGTGTCCAAACCCAGGGATGAGTAAAAGGGGAAAGGAGGGGGAAATATTGTTAAAAGAAAAAAATGATCCAAACTCAGCTGTCTAGATTACTTGGAATGAGACGAGGGGCTCACCTTCATTGTGCTCTGAGTCTTCGCCCAAGGGAGTAGCAAGATTTGCATAGGGGACCAAAGTCACCAAGAAAGAAAGAGTTCCATTCCGCTCAGGGGAGTATGTGACAGATTTAAGAAAGATTTCTATTAAAAATTGAACACAGCTATTTACAATGAAAATGACTAATTTTTAAAGGGATAAACACTCATTTCCAGCTGAGCTGGAAGTAGAGATTTTACTGCCCAAAGCTCTGATTCCAGCAAGCTCTTCAGCTCTCCGGAAACATCTCTGGAAGCAAGAAGAGAATGGGGCCCTCCCCCTCGAGCCCACATCAGTGACCCATTAGCACTCAGGCTCCTGGGCCTCTCGAGCTATTGAGCTCTCCAAAGGTGGCTGGTGCAACTGCGGAAGTTCATCTTTGATTTAAATTTAAATAGCCACATGTGGCTAGCGGCTACCGTTTCTGGAAAGCACAGTGACACCTGAGGGGCTCCACAGGGTCCCCTCAGGCTGCACGGAGAAGCTGTTCACTGCACTGTTGGCCTGGACCACCATAACATTCTTTCACTGCATATGCCACAGTTATTAAGCACCTACTGTGTACCCGGCAGAAAAAGATTATCTTGCGAAATACTTGAGAGAGCTATCAGCCTCTCCCTTCTTCTCTATTTTTCCTTCCTTTCATAAGCAAATCCTGATTGCCTACTAAGTGCTCTGTGCTGCATAGCAATAGTTCTCAAACTACCACGAGCGCCAGAATCACAAGGAGACTTGCTAAAAATGCAGAACGCCCCTCCCCACCCATTAGTTTACTGAATTCAAATCTCCGGGGGGCCAGGTCCTTCGTTGAAGGCTCACTGCAAAGAATACAAAACCAATGGCAGGTACTTTTCTACCATGAGTTTATAATTTAGAAGGTGTAATTAAAAAAAAAAAAGCTCGTAAATGGTGAGCTCTTTTTACGCATACATATTCCCCAAGGACTGTCTGCAAACACCGGGGAGAGGACTAATACCATAAGCCTTTTTATGGTGACATCTTAAGGGAATTTGTTAGGCAGATGTTTTTCCTACCCTGGAGGTGACTAGTTGCTGGGGAGGAGCTGGCCTCCAGTCCTGCCTGTGTGACCTTGACAGAGGCCTTACGCTCTCTCTGTCTGCTTTCACAGAGCTTCACAGCAATTTGAGGAACCTTGAGGTCTTCAGGGTTCGGAGGGGTTCTGAACTGCAGAGAACAGAAGCCCCCGAACCCCAAAACAAAGGACAAGTAGAACTTTCTGCACCTTGGGAGATTTTCAGCTTGGAAAACATTCTGTTCTCATTGTATTCCAGCTCAAATGAAACGCATTCAGAAAAGGCACAGATTTGGTTTCACCTCAAACTGGTTCACTGGGTACTTTTTGAATTGAAAAAAAAAAAAAGGATTTAAATAATGAGTCAGTAAAAAAAAAAAAAAAAAATGAGTTCCAGGTTGAACATTTCAGGTGGAAGGTTTTGATTCATCGGTTCAGTTCAAGTCCCTTGTTGTTCAGATCAACTCAGCAGCATTTATTTAGCACCTAGTTTGTTCCAGGAATGGGTGTGGGATAGTCTCAAGGAAATTCTGCTCAGCTGGGGAAAGAGACAGGTAAACATTCTTACTCCCCATGAGCAAAACACCCAGGAACCCCGGCAGGGAGCAACGAGTTCTGGGTGAGGCTGGCCACAGAGGGGTGATGAGGGTTTGGGCACTGAACAGTGAGTGAGGAGGGGTTTCCCGGGCTGTGGTGGTGAGCAAGGGAAACAGAAGGTCACAGAAGCTGTGGGGCACACACAGCCACACAAGGGGGAAGGCACACTGGTCTGCGGGGGACCTGTGGGCTTGGAGAGGTGCCTGGAGGACACCACAGGGACCCATGCTGGGCCTCTGCACTCAAGACTGTCCCCACCCGTGATGCGGTAGCTCCTCAGTACAATAAACCCCCAGGACAGAAAAGAACAGTATTTTGCATTTAGCCACATATGTATTCAACAGCTTGCTTTCTTTATTTCTTTAATTTTGGGGGGGGGGGAGGAGGGAGGTAACTGGGGATTGAACCCAGGACCTTGTGCATGCTAAGCATTCATTCTAGCACTGAGCTACACCCCCCCGCCAAAACTTTACTGAGATATAATTGATGTCCCATAAAATTCATTCATTCCAAGCATACAATCAAATGGTTTTTAGAATAGTCACAGAAATGTGCAACCATGCCCACCATTGATTTTAGAACATTTTCGTCCCCTCAAGAAGCAGCTTCATATCCCTTAACCATCACCCTAATATCCCCTCAGCCCCAGACCCTCATCCCACCCCAGCCCTAAAAGTCCCCCTCAAACCAAGTTCCTCTGCTGAGTTTATGAGTAACTTCTTTATCCAAAATGTTACTCCTTTTCTTGCCCCGCACCTGTTTCCCTCAAGGTTGAGGAGTATCAAAGAAAAGGGGGGACTGAAACCAAGCAGGACCCTGTGGGGTCCTCCCATGTACAAAAACCTTTCTGTGTTCGGAGGAAAGTGGCTTTCAGCCTGCTAGATCTTCCCTGAGTTCCAAAGGGCAAAATCAGATACTAAAGAGGGGAGTGAGGGAATATGGAGAGAACAGTGCAGAGAAGGGCCTGGTCCTGGTTCCTCCTTGGGGGTGTGTGCATAGGGTGGAGGAGGATAACTTCAGGCTAAGCACAAGTAAGGGGGACCCTTTCTGGTTGAACTAGAAGGCTGATGATTGAGATTCCTGGAACACCACTCTGGTACCTCACCACCAACCAACAAGAGGAAGGTCACACACCCTGCAGAACTCCCCCCAAACCTTGCCTATAAAACCTCTTTCCCCAAAACCACCTGAGAGTTCAGGCCTTTTGAGCCTGAGCTGCCGCCCCATTCTCCCTGCTTGTCCCTTGCAATAAACCTTTCTCCGCTCTAAACTTGATAGTTTGGTTTTTCTGGCTGCAGTATGTGTCAGGCACCTGAACTTGGGTTTGACAACACAATCAGTTACCTCCTTTCTGTTCATATAGATTTTCCTACTCTGGACATTTCAAGTAAGTGGAATCATACACTCTGTGGCTTTTTGCTTTTTTTATTTAGCATCGTGTTTTCAAGGCCGATCCATGCCCTGGCACGTACTAGTACTTTGCTCCGTTTTATGGCCAAATAATGTTCTGTTGTATGGATATACCACAGATTCCTTCCCCACTGGTCCGTTGATGGACATCTGGGACCTTTGGCTGTTGTGAATAACGCAGCTATAAACATTCATGCTCAAGTTTCCATACAAATCCTTTCTGTTATGACTCCCATATTACAGATGAGGACATATGTTTTCATTTCTCTCGGGTACAGACCTAGGAGAGGAATTGCTGGGTGGCAGGGTAACTCGAATTGAGGAATGGCCAGAATGTTTGATATTTATATATTTATTTTTGAGGAGAAGGGAAGGAAGGAGGAGATGGCAGTAACAATGGAAATCTGCTCGAAGCCAAGGTGAGCCTGTGTTCGGGGAAGGGAGAGGTTAGGAGAGTAGTTAGATCACCATGAGTGGCACTGCCACCTTCCCAGTGACAGTGCCAACTGGGAGGAGACAGGCACAGGGCCAGCACCTGTGGCCACCTACCTAGTGACCGAGGGAACTTCCTTGTCACTGCCCCACCCCTCCACAAACCAAGGCCCAGGTTGGCTGTGAGTCTTCAACGAAAAGAGCAAACACGTCTGCACCCAGCCGGGCATCTCTCCCTTCAGAAATAAAGATAAAGTGAAAGGTCTAGCAGGATGAAGAGTCATGTTCAAGGGCATGTCCGTGCTGGGACACTGGTTGAGCTCCTACTATGTACCAAGGGCTGCTAAGCATGTACATATATTCTGTATACAGAGGGCTCACCATGTGCCAAGCACTGTTCTAAACTCTTTCCCAGTTAAAATGCTTTAAATCCTTCCAACAACCCTGTGAGGGATTCATGTTATGACCCTTGTGTTTCAAATGAGGACCCTGAGTCAGGGGTGAGCTAGCTTCCCCAAGGCTGAATAGCTCATCGTGATGAGGCTGGGATTGGAAGGCAGCCTGTCTGGCTCCAGTGCCCACCTCACCACACCGCCTCAACCCTTCTCTCACAAGGACAAGGCTGACATCCTCATTTCACAAGGACATTGAGGCTGAGTCGGATACCCTTTCCCAAGGCTGGGGACTCAAGCATAGTCTCCACGCATGCCAAGGCCCCCCTTTACGGGAGACAGAGCTCAGCATACAGTGAGTCATAGTGGTTGGAGTTACAGGTATGCACTTCCTCCAAGAAGTTCTCCGTGACTGCTTCCCTAGTTGGGGTTACAGGTGCTCCCTCTGGTTCCCGCAGCTCCCACAGATGCTTCTCCCATGGCCTAGCTCACTGTATGTGACCATAGGTGTGCAGGGGCCAATGCCCAATACCTGTGAGCTTGACCTTGTCCCCTCCGCATCTCCAGCACCGAGCCCAGGACCTGGCCCAAGCAGGCGCTGAACAAGCATGTGGAGGCTAAACCAGTGAACGGTGATGCTGAGGTCATGGTAATAAGTGACAGAGGCTTGGGGAGGGAAGAGCTGGGCTGTGCCTTAAGCCAGGTCTCAGAGGTGGGGCACCCAGAGCAGCGGAGGGGTGGGGGCTTCACGTGGGACAGGGGCGTTCAGCGAGGAGGGCTGGGGGTGTCCTCAGGGCCCTGGGGTCTACCAGTCCAGAGAGCCTGCAGCTGGGGGACTGCTGTGATGTGGGGGGCAGGCCAGAGGCACGGTGAGCACAGACCTGGCCTTTGTGCAAATGAGAAGGTGCCCTTCCTCCATCGGGGGCCCCCAGCCCTGCCTTGTGAGCTGCCCGGACCCCCTCAGCCGGGCCCCTTGGGTAGGACACAGCTGCGCACTGCCCACGAGACTCTCTGCGGTGTGCGGGGCGTATGCGGGGCTCTGTGTGGGGAGGGTGAGTGTGTACGTGCACCTGATGTGTGTGAATTTGTGCTGCAGGTTCTAAGTCTCCCTGGCTGGTTGTCCTGTGAGCAATGAGGGGTGGGAAGCAGAGGTGTGAGGGTCCCGCTTCCCAGAATAGGAAACACGGGGTGTCCTTCAGAGGCGGTCGCGGTGGCTTGCACTCTGCTCCCTGGGAACGGGGTTGGCACGGATCCTGCAAGATGCTGAGAACAGGCTGCTGGCCCCGGTGGGCAGGCCGCAAGTGGGCCTTCCTTCCCTCGGCTTACTCCTTAGTTGATGAGGGGAGATGAGGGGAGAGGTCTGCACAGAAAGGAGGAAGCCAAGGACTCCTGGGAAAGGAGGAGAATGTTCCCCAGGGAGTCAGTACCTGGTCACCAAAACTGCAGCTCAAGGGGAGACCCAGGATAGACTGGGGAGGCATGTAAGGAAGAAGAATGTTTTGAAAGCCAGGGACACCCAATAGTGGAGGAGGCAGCCTCATAAAGGACTGAGCTCCCCACCCAGGGCATGTTCCAGCAGAAGCTGGGGCCCACCCTCACAGGGGTGGGTGTCGTAAGACTCTCTCCTTTGGGATACAGAGTGTGGATTAGAAAAAAAACCCCACAGATCCCTTTCATTCTGAGGTTCTGTAAAGGGAGCAGGGCCTCTGGGGAAACTTCCCTTCCAGGAACCGCACTTGCCCTCAATCCCTGGAAATTACCTAATCCTTCCTCACTCCTCACCCTCCTCCCTCCAAATACTCCAGGCTGTCAGGATGTGGAGGGGAATTTAGAGCCCACCCTCCCATTTTACAGATGAGGAAACCAATGCCCTCACAGAAAAGGGATTTGCCCCAGGTGACGGTGGTACCCAACATTCATGGGCATGTGTTGAACCAGGCACCCAGCTGAGCGCTTCCCAGCATCCCACTATCACACCTGAGGGTCCTGTCTCCACGTGCCCCAGACTGAGAGAGGGTAATTTGCCCCAGATCCCACCTTTAGAAAGAGGAGGGGCAGCATTCTAACAGGATCCTCACTGCCTCCAAAGCCCTTGCTGGTGACCCTGAATCTCAAACCTCAGTGTCTCATACACCCAGCGATAAAATCAGGTAAGTCCACTGAGGAATGCAGACCGTGCCTCTCAGTGATGTCTGCCCGGGTAAGTCTAGTGAGTCTGGGAGAGTTATTTTACGTCTTTGAGTTTGTTTTCTTCAACGTAAAATGGGGATAATAACAGTAATACCAATATTCAGGACTTGTACAATTTCAGTAAATAACTTTCGTAAAGCCTTCTCTTTGGAGCCCTCAACAAATAACATTCATTACACCTTCATCAATCCCTTTCCCATGCTCAAGTTTTATGAGTATAGTATTTTAAGTTATTTATCTCCGTGCACTCTGAAACATTAATTCCAAAGGCTGATTAGCCATATGACCTTGACAAAGCTTTCAGACTCCTGAGACTAATGGCCTGTTAATTTATTGAAATATAATCTACATACAATAAAATGCACCCATTTTAGAGTTTGGTGAGTTTTGATAACTATCTATACCCATGTAACCACTTCAATCAAGACATAGGACATATCTATCCTCCTTGAGTGGCCTTGTCCCCATCCCAGTCACCTCCCTCTGTCCGACCACCAGACAACCAATGGTGGATTATGGAGCAGATTTGTCTTTTCTAGGGTTTTTACAAGGGGGTCATACAGTATCTACTCTTTTGTGTCTGGCTTACATTCATCCACTGTTGCTTGCGTCACTAATTTGATCCTTTTTATTCCTACAGAAGGATCTAACAAGTGAGCCGGCTGCTATAAGGTGGCTCCTCTGAGAGACTGGGCTTAAGAACTGGCTAGTTTCCAGCTCGACTGCATCTTCAGTGCTAACCACACAGGGCCGGCCCCGTAGTAGGCACTCAAGTTGGTAGTGAGGAGATTGATTGAACATGCAATATTTGGGAAAAGCCTAAACCGCCAGACCGAGGTGGTGAGTCACTTCATTGCTTTCCTAGCAGCCCCACCAGAGTGGAGAGGAAGGGGTAAAACTCGAATATGATGAAGTGGAAAGGACGGTTTAAAAATAAAAAGCTGAAGCCGACCTGGGAATAGTCCCTGCGTTCAATTATCCAGCCCGGCTCGGCCTTCCCCGCCCCCGACCCCACTAGGGATAATTAAAAGCTCGCCGCCTCGGTCCCTTCCCCGGGGAGGCCGCGGTGCTCCGCGAGTGAATAGGCTGTGAAGAATGAATAACGACAGTGGCCTCATTGTTCGGCGGCCGGGGAAACTGAGGCCACAGGGCGGGAGGGAGGCCGCCGGGTGACTGGAGGCTGGGTCACCGCGTGAGTCAGCGGTGCAGACAGGCAAGATTGCTGTCATTAAGGTTTACAGGTCCGCCGCCGCCACCGCGGCTGTGCGGCCCGCGCCCCGCCTGCCTGCCCGGGTCCCCACCGCGGGCGCGCCTCCCCGCCCTGCGATCGGGCCACCACGCCTCGGCGCCTGGCGAGGGCGCCCCCACTTCCTCCAGCGGCGCCCAGAGCGCAGCCGCGGGAGCTCGGTCGCCCGCGGCGGGTGGGAGGGGGACCCGAGCTCTTCTCGGCCCCGCCCCTCGCCGCCGCGCCTCCGTCTCCGCCCCTTCTCCCGCTCCCCCGGGTCCGCCCGCATGCCCGCCCGCTGGCAGCGTGCTGCTTCGAGCCGAGCCAGGCGGCTGGAACCTGAGCCCTGGGGTGGCCCCCGCCTCCGCCCCGGCTTCTACCTGCGCCACCCGCGCGGCGCCCCGGGAGGCGGCGCGGGCGCTAGGAGCGCGGCGCCGGGCTGACGGCGCACGGCCCGGCCTCAGTCTCCGCCCGGCGCCTCCGCTGCGGGCGCGCTCCCGCCTCCCCGCTTCCCTCCCCCACCCGCCCCCCCAACCCCGGCTCCCGGGCGCGCGCCGAGCGAGTCCTCCCGGCTCGCCAGGCCTCGCGCCGCCGCCGCCACCCGGGTGAGTCACGGGCGTCTCGGGCTTCAGACCCCCCGCAGCCCGGAAGGATGATGGAAGTCCCCAGGATGTTCCTTGCAGCTATTTTAGCAGAGCAGCCAGCATCCCCCCAACCCCAGTCCTGCAGGCCAATCTCCCTTCCCCCCAGCCTCGCCCACTTCGCCTCCTAGGAACCCCGCTGTGAATGGTTTTCCCCCTCCTATTTTAATATTCTTCTCTCCCACCCAACAGCCGCCCCCGTCTTCTAACCTGGTGTCCTTGCCAGCCCAGGGCTAAGGTGGGACCCCGGGGCCACCCGTCCAGTTCCTCAACTCCTCCCCTGATGCCTGGCCTCTTGAGAGGAGGCGGGGAGAGGGGAGGATGCAGTTATGGAGGAACCCGGGCATGGGCCTGTGTCCAGCGGTTGGGAACCGCCAGGATAGTGGGGCCAGGTCAGGCGGAACCAGCGCCCTGCTTAACCTGAGGGGTGTGGACCGCTGGAGTTGGTGTGGACCTGAATACGTCCTTAAATGTTTAAAAATAGTCTCGCTGTATAGAGAAGAACACTGGAACCTTTAAGTCCCTATCCTGTTGCCTGAGTCCGGAGTGAAACGCCAAACATATTTATTAAGAAACTGTTGCTTTATTTTGACTCGTTTACATAAATTTTCCGCTTTGGGTGGGATGGTGGTGGGCTTGTGGAATCCCGAAAATAACTTTTAATGGAGCGAAGGCTTCCATTACGGGAAGTACCTAGACGCGAGAGGCGTTGGAGGCCCTGCCACCAACTGGCTGAGTGACTGGGTCACCTCGCTGTCCCTCCCGGCCAGTGTTAGGAAAGTGGACTCGGTGTGGAAGGCCAACACCGCCACCCCAACCCGGATTGACGATTGGAGGAGCTGTCTATCCCGTTAAGAGACAGAAGGATTTTCCTTCCGTAAAATGGTCTGGTACTGTAGAAAGGCAAAGTGGAGATGAGATTGAAAATAAAAAAGGTGAAAGCTTTTCTGAATGGTGTGCTCTGTGCCTAACTCCAGTTATATTTATCACTCAGTCAAGGTCAAGGTACCCTTCATGGTCTGTGCAGTTCCATTAATTATATATTACCCTACCACCATGGGGAAACCTCCCCTGAGAACTTTCTTTCCCACATCACTTCAGAACCTTCAGACATTTGTACAGTCCTCCCATAAAGGGACGTGCTGGGAGAGGCACCTATGGCCTGAAAGGGACTTTTGCTAGAGGGAGAGAAGAATAAAGGTGGACAGGTGATGTCACCTTGATGTGTCACATTTCAGGGAGCCATAAAGGGTTTATGGCTCTGTCCAGAGGAGGCCCTGCCTACCCTACCACCATGCTGAGTAATATTAGTGGACACCCTGGCAGGGCAGCGATGAAGCTTTACTACCTGGTCATGTGCTCCTGGAACCGTCTGGCTCCTTCCCTGCTCCACTCTGCTCTGCGGGGGTGGGGGTGAGAGTGGGACAGAGCCCATCTTGCTTCTGTGCTAAGCCAAGCAAGTGTCAGGGGCCCCTTCCCAGCCCCACGCAGCAAACACGTGTAGCAGCACTTCTGTGATGGGCCAGATGCGGTGGCGGGAGAGAAGCAAAGGGTTTAATTTAAAATGATGGAATGGTGGGAAGAATGAAAGAGGAGGCTATTAGTGCTCGACTTTGAAAGAAGGCAGGGGAACAATTACTTTAAAAGGTTTTAATTGGTCCTGTTCTGAAGAACTCACTCCTCCTGTGCTAAAACCCCAGGCCAGCTCAGACCTGCCATTCTGGATTGCCCAAGCGCCTCCCTGTTTTTCCCCTTTTAATACCAGCTCTCAGAGTGAAGCCCTCTATTGCCCTCCCCGAGTGCCTTCTCCTTTTTCATGTGTGTTTGTGTGTATATGTGTGTGTGTGTATCCAGCTGGCTACCTATCTTTACATAGCAGTTTTCCAGGCTGGCAGTTCAGAGGCCTTTCAGGAGGAGGACCTCTCTAATTTATTCTAGCTCTGCAGTCTGACTCACTTGGGATGGGTCTACATCACAGTCTAAGTCAAGTGAGTGAGGAAAGTGGCTTCAAGCAAACTGAAAATCATCTGGGAGAAGAGACAGTAGGCATACAGGGTAAGCAGGTACTCGAACCAAAGCAACAAACCAAACTCAGGGGAACCCACCCCCCGCCCCAACAAGACATCAAACTAGATTTGAAGTTGTTTGCAAATAGCTGGTTTGTGCATAATAAGGCTGGGTTATTTCCCACAATGAGGACTGCTTGCATCTTGAGGGGAAAAATGCGTCCGCCAATGTGCTCTTTGCACAAATGGCTGATTCTAAGGCTGGGGCAGGAAATACTCCAGATAAGTCCAGAGCATCTTGTAGCGCCGGAAAGCAGGGAAGTGCTCAGCGCTCAAAAGGATGGGGCATGCCAAAGGAGCCAAGCTGAAAGGGCTCCTGATGGCCAAGGCTGGAACAATTTGAGCAAAAGAATATACAACATCATATCGGCTTTTAATCCAAAGTGTAAAATAAATATCTGTGAGCAAATCCATAGTGATACAAGGAATGACTGATTGAAGAAGTAAACAAACAAAAAAAGGGGGCAGAAGAGTCAAATCTCCCACATAGATAACTCCAAATGATTTACATAGGTTTTCTCCCCTTGAAGAAGTGGAGCTTAATCCCCTTGAGTGTGGGCTGCACCTAGTGACTTGCTTCCAAGAGGTACAGTATGGAAAGGGTGCAGAAAGCTGGCAAACACGACCTCAGCCAGGTGAGCAAGGTCAACATCATGAATAGTAATATCATGCTGACAGCATGTACTCCTAATTTGATGTGGTGAGAATGGCATTTCACCTCTGTAGTCTTCCTCCCCCAAACCCAGAACCAGGAGAAAGACAACCAGCAAACCCAGCTGAGGGGCATTCTACAAAATACCTGACCAATGCTCCTTAAAACTGTCAAGGTCATCAAAAACAAGGAAAATCTGAGAAATTGTCACAGCCCAGAAGAGACTAGGGAGACATAAGCGTTAAGTGTTACATGGTATCCTGGATGGATCCTAGAAGAAAAAAAAAAAAAAAAAGAACGTTAGGGGAAAACTAGTGGAATCAGAAGAAAGTATGGATGAGTTCATAGTAATACACCAATACTGGTTTAGGGTTGTGACAAATGGTACTGTAGTAATGTAAGATGTTAACAGTAGGGGAAATTGAGTGCAGGATATATGGGAGCCTTCTGCACTGTCTTTGCAACTTCTCCATAAATGTAAAACTATTCTAAAAAAAAAAAAGTTTTTTTTTTTTTTAAGCTAGTCTGGCTTGGGTCTTAGAATCACAGGATTTAGGTGTTCTAAGAAAGGGACAGGGCTAACAAAGAAGCCCCAGGGACCCTGAGAGAGATTGCTGAAACTCATTTGATCAGGCAGAGTAAAATACTTTGGTTTTAAATCGCTTCATGGTCCATGTAGAATGAATTTAAAGCAGCTTGCAGGTTGCCCAAATCAAAAACAATGCCATCCTCGAATTCCTCTACATGTATACTTGAAATTTTAGTTGCTTAAAAAGAAAGTATATTAAAAAATGTGGTGATCCCTTTTTTATAAAGTTCAAAAGCAGGCAAAAGTAATCCCAGGTGTGAGGATTCAGAAAAGTGGTTAGTTGCCCCTGTTGTGGGGTGACTGGGAGGGAACTGGGGAGGGAGTTTCTTGGTCCCAGTGACATTCTGGTTTTTGACCTGAGAGCTGGTTTAATGGGTGTACTGAGTTTGTGAAAATTCATCAAGCTATGTGCCTATGATCCATACACTTTTCTATACGTGAGTTATATGTGAAGGAAAAGTTTATAAATCATTAAAATAAGTTGATTTCAAGCACTAAACTTTAATATCAGATTTGCCTAAGGCAGATGCAGCGGTCCATCCCAGAGCCCTGGTGTCTGGATCCCTGCTATCCAGGGCTTTCCTGTTGGACTGCTCTATGGAGCAGTAAGAACCCTTGAACCAGGGGCTGGGGGCTGGGCACAAGTACGTCTGCGGGAGGGCACTGCAAGGGAGGGCAGCATCAGCACCAAACTGGGTGACCTTGACCAAACTTTACTCATCAGTTTGCCTGCTGTTAAAGAGGATCTCTAACTACTGTGTCGATAGATCAGCCAAAAGTGTCGCCCTGTCATTATGTTAGACTAGTCTTGGTCTGTTAGCTTCCTCAGATTCCACTGTGTGCTTAGACCCCTGGAAGCTTTGTGCCTGGAAAATAGGAGTGTGGCAGAAGTGCTGGTGACTGTAGCTCTGTCTCAAGGTGGCAAAGGGGAGAGAGGCTGGACCTGAGCTGGAAGGACAGAGTCTGCCCAGGACTCTGTCTCAAACTCTGACCTCAAAGGATCATTCAGAGAACGGATGTGCAGTTCAGCAAAGAGGTCCTTGAGCCCCACAGGGAGAGAACGACTTGTCCAAGGTCACTTGGCTAATGGGCTCCCTGAAGGTTCCTAGCTCAGTAGTGTCCGCTCACAGTCTGGACTAAACAGGCTGCCACTGTGACCATGGATTTTGTTTTCTTAATTCAAATTTGTATCCATAACTTATTAAATAAAATACAGAAAACATAGAAAAGCGAAAAGCATAACGCAAGCAGAACTCACTTGTCACCCAGCATTTAAAAAATGCAACTGTCTGAAAGTTTTTACACTGTCACCTATTGTGACATTACATTTTTGGTAGCTTTTTGTTTTTTTTTAATGGAGGTACTGGGGATTGAACCCAGGACCTTGTGCATGCTAAGCATGCGCTCTACCACCGAGCTATACCCACCCCTCCCCATTTCTGTACATTTTTAACATTTAATTTGTGTAGCTAAGTTGAGCAGAAGAATGGGAACTCTTCAGTTGCCGGTTGGGAGTTAAATGGGTCTTCAGAGAGAAGAGGAGTGGGGGGCTGCCTTATGCCCAGGAAGTCCCATGGAGGCCTTTGGAGGGGTTTCTCTGGAAGAATTATGCCATCGAACATCAAAATCATTAACTAGTGCTTAGAGAACTGGCTTCAGACTAAAGCTGATTTTTTTCCTCCACTTCTTTTGGTTTGGTTCTAGAGTGTTGTAGGTTCATCTGCAGTTGTAAGAAATACTATGGAGACATCCTGTACATATACCCTTCATCCAGTCTCCCCCAGCGATAACATCTTGCGCTAAGACTGTCTTTTTATGTAATCTGACTTTAGGAAGTTTAGTAGAAGATCATCTAGCTAAATCTTCCTCTTTTAGTGATAAGAAAACTGAGGTCTGGGGTGGTCAGGTGACTTTCCCAGGCTCACACCTGGGATTGGCAGGATCTGGACCTTCTCTCTCTGGGTCTCTGTGGCTCCGTCTATGTAGGGTTTCATTTTCTGTTCCCCAGGATACCTTGGGTTAAGTTGGTTGGGCAGGTAGGGGTAGACTCCCTCTTGTTCCCCCCACCCCACCCCCAACCAGCAAGCAACAAAGACTTACTTCTCACCAGAGTTCCATATCTATTGTGGATTGGCTGGGGCTCTGCTCAGCGTGGGCTCCACTGGGGGTGGTTCCACGTCTGTGCGTGCACACACAGTCACCAAAGGCAGGAAAAGGGGAACTCGGTGAATGCACCTGGCTCTTCCACTCACATTTCATTGTCAAGTCATGTGGGGGCAGGGAAGTGTTTTTCTATCTTTTGCCTGTAAATGGAACCAGAAATGTTTGTTGAGGGGCACTGAGGAACACCCCAATAACCCTCAGTCCATCAGGTGAGACAGGAGCTGATGACAAGCTTCTTTCTTTGCATGATTAGAGTGCTTGTTTTCAGATTTCATCTTCTCCATTGTTGTGCTGCCTTCTCCTTTGGCAGGCTCCCAGAGCTGGCAGGCATCAGTCAGTGGGTCCTACAGCCTTATCTCCCCAGGGAGGGAAGGAATCTGGAGAGGCATGCCTGCATCCCCAAGCCAACAAGCTCTGGAAACTCCTCTTGGAAAAGCTAATATAATCTGAGGCTGTGTTAAGAGGGAGATGATAGTTCTGGTATATTACGGTGCTAATTGGAGTACTTCATTCATTCATTCATTCATTCATTCACTCAACATTCATACGTAGGACATTCCAGTCCCAAAATGCTGTGATCTGGGTACCAACTTTCAACAAAGAATGCTGGAATTGAGGATTCCCAGAGCAAGGTGAATGTTATGGTGAGGAATCTGGCAATCCTGTTCAGGGACAATAGCCTGAGAGAACAGGGCATATTTCTAGGAGAGGAGGTGAAGGAAGATGTAGTAGAAATCTTCAAGAAGAGCTGGTGGATTACATTTGTTACATGGCTGCTGATGGTTAAGAGTTGGATCAATGGATAGAAGTTATAAGCAGCCAGTTCAGTTTGGGGTCAGCCTTCTAACTAGAAAGTCCACCAAGGGAAGAACAGGTTTCCTTGAGAACAGGGAATTCACAGTCCCTGAAAAGCTTCAAAGAGACTGGATGATCTAATGTTCTTCCCAATCCCGAGTCTGTATTTCCTGAGGAAAGAGACTTTCCAGCATCTCTTATTTCAGGATCTAAAATTTCATCTCTAACTACCAGTGAAGTCACATACCTCCCAGTATAGAAGGTCTTTTTCATATATGGGTTAATTTAAATAATAGTGACATTGATGATTTTTATTTTACAGCTAACACTTACAGCAATACGTGTCAGGAACTTTCCTAAGTGTTTTACATGCACTAATAAAATTATTAATTTATTTCATTCTCAGAACAATCCTTCAATGAAGGTGCCATTATTATCCTCCCCATTTTACAGATGTGAATACTGAGGCACATTGCTAGTAAGGGGCATGGCCAAGAAATTAACAAAATGGTAAATAAACACATAATATAGAAAATGATCAAAGCCATAAGTTGGCTCTTTGAAAAAAAAATATTTAAACCAACTTCTGACCTCTCCATTCAGTTGCATGGGTCTCTATTTATGCATGAGTCAGTAAAAAATGATTTTAATTACTAAAGCTTTATAGTGTCTTTGGGCTACTTCCTATCATTCTTCTTTTTCAAATTTTACCTAGTATTTGCCTTTCATTTGAACTTTAGTCTTAATCAGCCTGGCCATCCCTTGCTTAAATCCTCTGCACACCCCTTGCTTAAATCCTATGGCATTTCTATTGGGATCAAGCTAAATTGTACATTGGAAGGAGGGTATAGCTCAGTGGTAGAGGGTGTACTTAGCATGCACAAGGTCCTGGGTTCAATCCCCAGTACCTCCATTAAAATAAATAAATAAGTAAATAAACCTAATCACCCCCAAAAACCCAAAACAAAAAGAAAAATAAGCAACAACAAGGTACACTGTACATTAATTTGAGAAGGATTGACAACTTTATAATAACAGTGAGTCTTCCTATATAAGAACAGGATATTTCTTTAAAAAAAAATTGTATTATTTTATTTTGGCAGAGGGGGAGGTAAATTAGGTTTATATATTTTTGACGGATGTACTGGGTATCGAACCCAGGCCCTTGTGCATGCTAAGCAGGCACTCTACCACTTGAGCTATACCCTCCCCCCAGGATGTGTCTTTTCATTTATTCAAGTCTTTTTTAGTGTTTGAAAAATGTCTTTATTTAGATCATGCATTATTTTTAGAATGCTTTCCCTAAGTATTTTATTTTTTTGGTTGCCATTGAAAGTGGGAGCTTTGGGGGAGGGTATAGCTCAGTGGTAGAGTGCATGTTTAGCATACACAAGGTCCTAGGTTCAATCCCCAGTGCCTCCTCTAAAAATAAATAAATAAATAAACATAATTACCTCCCCCCTAAAAAAAATTAAAAAAAAAAGAAAATGGGAGCTATGCTTCAATGATATTTTGTCTTTTCGGTTGGTCAGCTTCTAATCCTTCTATTTAACATTGTGATGAAGATTGTGTTTTGGACATTTTAGCTAAACCCATATGAATCATGCTTCTCAACCACATCCTCTTCAAACACAAATACACAACTGACCTAATGTTTCTTTCATACTTCTGACATATAATCTTTAGGCAACTGCTTTATATATCCCAAAAGTTTCAACAAAACTGCTACAGATGCCCCAAAGCAGTATAAAGTATTTTGGGCCACAGTTACCTAGTCACAAATATTTATCACAAGTGTCTCCATTGTGCTGTGGGTTGTCTGCAGACAGACAGTGTACATTCCAGATCTGATGCATCCTCAGGAAAGCTTATTGGATGGCACACTCCCTGTGCCAACCCCATCATGAGCATGCCCAGATCCAGCAGGGATCTAAAGACACACCTGCAAGCTCTGTAGTCCTTTTAATATTGATTTACCATTTTTCTGATAGAAACGTAATTAATAACATACTCATCATAGAACATTAGGAAACATGAAGAACATACAAATGCATCTATAATCCCTACCACTTAGAGAAAACCAATGGTTTGTTTCCTTATGACCTTTTCCCCTCATGCATATATGGGTGTGCATATTCCAAAGTTGAGATCACTCTGGGCAGAAGGTTTTGAATCCTGTTCCTCATGAGTGTGCTGCCATGTCGGTATATATTCTTCAAAAGCAGGCTTTTTATTGGTGGCATGGTGTTTCCTAACACAGATATTTTATTCATTTCTATTCACTCATTCTAGTATTATTTTGCTCTTGGGTTGTTTCCAGTTTTTCCCTATGAAGACTAAAGTCAACAGCCTTACATAAAATCTTTGCCTTATTCTCTGATTATGTCCTTTGAATACATTCCTAGATGGATTATTGAATCAGAAATGAGACATTTTTTAAAACTTGTGGTAAAATATATGTAACATAAAATTTACCATTTAAACCATTTTCAAGTGTACAGCTTAGTGGCATTGATTACATTCACATTGTTGTGCAACCATCACCACCATCCACCTCCTGAACTTTTTGCACCTTGCAAAATTGAAACTCCAACCCATTAAACACTAACTCCCCATTACCTCTTCCCCAGCCCCCGGCAACCACCCTTCTACTTTCTGTCTCTATGAATTTGACTCCTCTAGGTACTTCCTATAAGGGGAATCAAACAGTATTTGACTTTTTGTGACTGGTTTATTTCACTTAGCATGTCCTCGAGATTCATCCATGTTGTAGCATGTGTCAGAATTTCCTTCCTTTTTAAGGTTAAATAATATTCCACACATATACCACATTTTGTTTATCCATAGGAACATTTTTAAGGCTCTTGATCAAAATGTCTATTGCTGTCCAGAGAGATCACACCAATTTACACCAAGGATGTATGAAATTAAAATTCTGAAGTTTATGCACTTAACACTGTAGAATAATTCATGGTCTAATTTATTTGTATCATACCTACATAGAGTTTTCCACATTTGCAGATATATAGCACCAAGTTATTGTGAAGGGACCCGCAAAGGACTGCCTTCCTTCCTAGTTAGTGTGTATGTGTGTGTGATACACATAAACGTACATCTAGCTGAAGATGAATGTATTTAGTATTTAAGTAAAGGGGATTGCCCATAGTTTGGATCAGAGCCTTGGAATCTAAACTCATGCCACATGGTGTTTGTCAGATTTTGACCTCCCAGGGTCCCATTCTTTTAAATCTCATTCAATTTTTGTGCCTACCAAGAAATGCACCAAAGATTTTATTTGGGACGAAACATCTGGCATTCGTATGGCATATTAAACTTCCCCAAGGGCGTCACTTACGTGATCTCACCTGGTTTCTACAACATCCCCAGCCCCAGGAGGCAGGCACAGTGATACTGTCCATCACATTGGTGCGGACACAGGTCCAGAGAAGTGAAACTCCCTCCTGGAGCTTGCATACCCAGCTTGAGATGGCCGGCCTCAAGCTCCTATCTCCCGACCCCTGTGGACTGCCTCTGTCCTCTCACTGACTCCCAGCTCACTTGCGCTGTTGCTCAAGTGTGCTGTTCCTCTACTTGGCATATCAACGTTCCTGGGTTGTCCAGGAATGTACTTTCTTGGAGAGGAAAGGGAATAGAAATTTTAGCCACACATAACACACTCTGCTTGCCAGGCACCTAATAGGGACACTCAATAAATATTAATTAAAGAATGTGGCCACATTGGCTTTCATGCTGGCCAGATCCTTTAAAGTGTCAACAATATTCCATGAGGGATGGAGTGTGGGGCTGGAAGGCTGTTTGGAGGCAGAGAAGACAGAGAAGTTCTGGAGTAATGGAGTGTATTTTCTTGGAAGATGAAAGCACCCCCTGGGGGCCCCTGTTCATCACCTGGAGAGAAGGAGGAAGGGAACTCACATTTGTTGAAAGCCTTCTGGAATTTGTATTTTCCAGGTTAGGTGGGATTTACTCTGCTCCTCTTCTATGTCTAGGGCTGTCTCAAGCCAGTGGGGGATGCTGGGAGGCAGCTGGCTGGGGCTAAGGATGAGTGTGATTTGCGGGGTGTGGAGGGGGATAGGTGAGAAATGCAGTGGGTGTGCCCCTCAGGCATCCTGAGGGATACAGGTGTTCTGTTAGGTGTCTCTGGCTTGGCAGAGAACCAGCAGAAATCTGTTTTAAGCTGTTCTGGGCATACAGATGAGTATTGGAGCTTTTCCCCTGGTCTGGGCCCATGATGGCTCCCAGAGTTGGTGTTCCCTGAAGCCCACGGTCATGGGGGAGGGGAAAGCTGGGCTGGGAATGAAGTAACCTGGGTCGGGAGCCACTTGGAGGGAGGCTGATGTGTCAAGAGAAGGCCTCCTTCCTCAGGCCTCAGGGAGGACCACAAGGTGGGGTGGGGGTCTCTAACTGCACCTGGCACCTGTGACCGCCTAGTCTTTGCTCAGGATCTGTTAGATGCAAAATCACATACAAGGAACACGGGGCTACTCTGGAAAGACCAGATCCCAGCTTCTGGTTTAGGACCCTGGGCCTTTTTTTTTTTTAATTGAAGTACAGTCAGTTTACAATGTTGTGTCAATTTCTGGTGTACAGCACAATGCTTCAGTCATACATATACATACATACATTCTTTTTCATATTTTTTTCATTATAGGTTACTACAAGATATTGAATATAGTTCCCTGTGCTGTACAGTAGAAACATGTTGTTTTGTCTATTTTATATATGATAGTTAGTATCTGTAAAACTTGAACTCCCAATTTAACCGTTCCCACCCTCTTTCCCCTCTTGTAACCCCCTTGTTTTCTATGTCTGTGAGTCTGTTTCTGTTTTGCAAGCAAGTTCATTTGTGTCATTTTTTTAGATTCCATATATAAGTGATGTCATGTGATATTTGTCTTTCTGTGGCTTACTTCACTTAGAATGACGATCTCCAGGTAGGACCCTGGAGCTTTCATAAGTGAACTTTACCTGCTTTCTTAGGCCTTTTAGGTTGTTTTCCTTTTGTTTTTTCAAAAGTAAGATTTGTGAGTTTGTGCATTTTTAAACAAGTGATCAATTTCAGGTTATTCTGGTGTCAGAGAGTTTCCTCACCATCTTCAATATCATCTTGCACTTAACATGCTCCTATTATTCAAGGAGAAAAAGAGAAATGGGATGAGCTACGTGTGTGTGTGTGTGTGTGTGTGTGTGTATTGCCATGAAATAATAACAAATTTGCTATACAATTGCATTCAGCAGTGATTCCACAAATGCAGGGTTTACTGGTCATCCCACATGTATAAGTGGACACTGTTAGGGCTTGGATACCGCAGAATTATTCTATGTTGGGTTCAGAAATGCCTGATGGGGAATTCTTATATCACCATCCTGTAGCTCCATCTCTACAGTATTCTTTGACATACATCATTTCATTTAACCTTGAGACAGCTCTGCATTGGTAAGTATTATTATCCCCATTTATCCATGGGGAAACCAAGGTCTTAGGTGACACAGCCAATGGGGACAGCACTGATGCTTGAACACAGAACTTCTGGCTCCAGTGTTGGCGTGATTTGTGCTTCCCCTGATACCCAAGGTAACGGTCTCTGTTATCTTGGGCTTGCCAGCACATTCACCTAACAAGCATGAACACCTTGGGTCTCTGTGTGCTCTAGCCCCCCTCCCAGCCTCCCGTCCCCCACCCCCGCACCCCCCCTCCAGCCCCGGTAGCTCTCTTCTCCGTAATTCCCATCACTCTCCCCAACCTGTCACCATCCCAGCCACGCTGGCCTCCCAGCTGTTCCTCTTACTTGCCAGCGCACTGTTCTCAGGGTTAGGTCTGTCTCCTTTTCCTGGAAGGCTCTTTCCTGATCTTTGCTCCTCCCCAGACAGGGGTTCCCTGATCACAGATCTGAAGTGGCCGTAGTCAGCCCACACCAACCCTAGCCCCTCACTCTACTTCAGGTTTTCCAAAGCTCCTGTGACTGTGTGAGATCATATTTTTTAATTTTTTTTTTTTTTTTTTTTACTTAGTTCTTCTCTGTCTCCCCCTAGAATGCAGACTCCCCACGGGAAAGACCATGTGCCTGAGAGATGCTCGGCCCACAGTTCGGATGCAGGAGAGCTGAGGCACGGTCCCTTCTAGCTCTGAGCATATTTTAATGCAGTTTTCCTTGTCTTCTCCTATGGGTCTGCCAGACTGGAGCAATGCTAAATAGTATCATATTCTACAGACCTTGAAACCCTTCAAAATAAATGTTTATGGAGAGAGGTGGGATCAAGACTGCGCTAAGCACCTCCTTCCCCGCAAAAGTGGACCCCTTCACACTTCCTCATTGCTTGTCATAATTACCAACAAAGTTCTTTCTAGGACATAGGAAAGAACTAGAAACACTTTTTAGTGTGTTCTCACTTACCCCTCTCTCATTCTAAGAAAAGGTTTCCCAGGCTTTTTGGTTTTAAATTCTGATGCTGGCCTTACTCTTTGACAGTCCCAACTGGTCCTAGTAAAACCCACACAAAGTCCCAGACTCTAGAGTGAGTGGCTTCCTTCTTCATTACCCTGTCACTTGGACACATTTCCCCATAAAAATTCATTTCCTAGGTTTGGAAGGTTAGGCAAAATTAGCTTATAGGGTGGCTCCTGCCTCTGAATCCATGATAATCATCATAATTAGCATCTGTATACCAGCGCGTTTACATAGCACTTGTGCTGGCGGTGTGGCCGGCGAGCCCGCGCCTCCTCCCAGCAACCCCGTGGTGAGGGCTTTGTTCCTTGAGCCTCATACCGGGTCTGGCACACACAAGACATTAATTCAGTGTTTGTTGTTTGAGGAAGGCAGACAGACTACGGAAACAGATTTACTGAAGCCCTGCAGGTAGCAATGGTAGAAAAGGATATTTAATCCTAAAACTGGGCTGAGGGTCCCGTCTGCTCCCCTAGGTCCTTATAGTGGAGATGCCTTGGCCATCGCTCATGGGGCCGGGTTTCTTTGGTGGGTCCCGGAATGTGCCAGGGGCAGTGTGGGTGGTCACCTATGACTCTTTTACAGACAAAACATCACCCCTTCTGCAGGCTGCCCAGTTCTGATTCATCATTAACAGGATGTCTCGTCGCTAAGATGCTAAACAGCACTTACTAGGCAGAATTCAGTACCAAATTCATCCGTTAGTGACTTTTGGTAGGGGTATGGGAAAGATAAAAATAGGGGGAAATATCAGAAAACCGTGAAGGTGAATTTGGTAGTCCAATATGACCAGGAGCTTGGAGTTCATTGGCTTGTGTCTTGAGGTTCAAATGAAGACCCTGTCTGCAGTGCGGACAGTGAGGAATAACAGCAGGGCTCATCGGGGTGCCTCTGAGTTAGGCACAACATTTATTTCCTCGTTTTACTGTCTTTAAAATCAATTTCTTTTTAGTGCCCATGGGAATCAGCCAAGCCGTGTGTCCCTCTGTCTACACTGCAATGGTGAATCGTAATTTTTCATTGTTGACATTTGGGCTATTATCTAAGCACCCCCATTACTGAGCCATCACAGGTCAGCTTCACGCTGGAGGCTCTGCCCTTCCACTTGTCTTGAAACTAGCATCGTCTCCTGACAAGAACCAGTTTGCCACCAGTGAGGCCTAACTGTTGATTTGAGGAGTGGAAATCATGGCGGTTTCCTCAGTTACTTGGGGAGAAACTTTTCTAAACCACAGAAAGCGCTGTGCCTGCAATTTCTTTCTACAGAGAAGACTTCGTCCTGAGGGAGATGATCTCCCCGAACACCGGCTGCAGGGGCCTAACCTCCATCCCCGACCCCCTTGAGGCTTAGGAGTGTTTACAAAGTTATAGACTCACAGTGACAGGCTGGGCTTGGGTTTTAAAGACTGAGCTGAAGTTGACGGGAAACTAGCAATTGTTTCTTCCTAGAGTGTTTTCCTTTTGCGTAGGATTGCTTCCCTCCTGAGCACATCTACCTGGCTGTCAACTCAGCCAATCTCATCCCCAGTGTTTCTTTCCTTGGGAAATTTTCTGAGACTCCTCCCAGACAGACTCCCCCCTGATTTTCTGTTCTCCCAAGCAAGCCCCTCCATTCTTGCTGGCTCTGTCCTTGCTCCTTTCCCGAGGGCTGGCTGTTTTCATAGCTCCAACCCTCTCAGAGATGGTGTGCTTCTTGAGGGCAGAGGCTGTTTAACACAACTTTCTATCCTGTAGAGGTTGTGCCTGGGACCTGGCGCCACCTCTTGAATCAATGCTGGCTGAATGGATTAAGAGTCACATGAACACATTTCTGTTCCAAAAAGCACAACTGTCATTTTCTCAGATGGGGCAGGCTCCTTCCTGTGTCTCAGTCGTTGAGACATTGGTGTAGACAAGGCTGTCCTCCCCAGGTTAGGACTTGCACCTGACTGATATCTAGAATGACGTTTGATTAGGACTGGCGTGTTTCCTCACTGACTCTTGCCAGGGTCATGACAAGGCAGCCTCCACCCTTGCCGTCTGGGATGACACATTGGCCTCCGTTGTCATCAACCTTCCTGTAGTAACTGCCCCACAGAGAGAGAAGCTGTCTGTAGCCTGGCTTCCACATGAGACCTCGCGAAGCACGTCCTTTTCTACAAGGACATCAGAACAGTAAATTTCAGGAAATGAGAAAAGTAGGCAGGGATTAAAAAAAAAAACCTTTAAATCTGTATATTTTTGAATAAGTAACATTCACATGGTGCAAAGCTCAAAAGGTACAAAAACTTACATACAGTAAAGTTTCCCTCCCAGCCTTTTCTTCAGCCATCCAGTGTCCCTCCGTGGAGGAAACTGCATCTCTATGGCTATATGTTTGAAAGTCTCTATTGTCCTCAATCTTCACTTTTTCCCAGAAGTTTCTCTTGTCTCTTTCGTAAGAACATTCATTTCATCCTGCCCCTCCCCTTCGAGCCCCCAGTACCTAGTTGAACTCCCTGGCCAGCTACCTGGCAAATGTTATAGATCAGTTGACAGCGTGACTGCAATACAAGAATATGTGATGAGTCAAAGCTTATAGCATCCTTATTTGATTGTGAATTAGATGCATTTCATTCACTTATGTCCTCCTTCTAAGATAAGCCAAGAAGTGCTGATTGTCACATCAGCCTCACTCATGCCGTCTTCCTTTCATGAACCATCACTTCCATTTGTATTGCTGCCAGCTCTGGATGGTTGAGGGCTCACTCACACATTTTTCAGGGGACAGTTGTGCAAGAAATGTCGATATTTTCCAACACTTTTTTGGCCTCTTCAGTCGTTTCTTCTTTGGGCTTCTGCAAGGAAAAATCCTCATCCCTGCCTCATCCCTGCGCTGGGACCCCCTGCCAACACACGCACATGCGCTTTGGGGCTTCTCTCTGCCCTTCTCTTCCAGGAACCATTGGAAATGAGAAAATTACTGAGAGGAAGAATCCTGTCTTCCTTGGACTGGAGTTTCTTGGTTTTTTTTTCAATTTTTAATTTTTTAATTTTAGCTTTTGCTTAGAGTTGCTTGTAGTTGTGGAGAGTTTTGCAGGTTCTCTATTTCATCTTCTTCTTTCTCTTTCAAGTCAATTTTCCCCCTGGAAGCCATGAACCCTTCACCTGCTTCTCCTCCACTTCCGGTGCACTCTGATGCCCGCCTTCCTCATGCGCCCTGGGGCCCTGACTGCTCAAGACCAGGGGCCTTGGAGCGGTTTCCCTCCAGCTTCCTCTCTCCTCTGGATGCGCAGCCAGCAGTTGGTCAAATGGCAGCCCCCGCAGTCATTCGGGTGCCAGGGGCCAGTGATTAAGTAGCCAGGTCTTTAGCTGACTCCATCCTTGTTTGTCATAACTCTGCTGCAAGTTATTTTGGTCTCTGTGACTTGTGGCTGCACCATGATTAGGGTTTGATTACTATCACCAAAGTGACTAAAAGATGAAAATAGAAGCCACAACAGGAAATAAACAACTGCAAATGAGATATTTTATTCCATATTCCCTGCCAGCAAATGATTAGAATCAAACTCATTCACAATAGTTTGGTGAACTTCTAAACTTTTTTTTTTAAGGATCAGAATAGTTTGAAATGGGGTGCTTGTCGGTTTCATTTGTGCCTGTGGAAAGGAAAGGAACTCCCTTTCTAGGCACACGAGCCAGCCAGGAGTTCCTCTACCGTCCAGCTTCTTTCTTGGAAAGGAAAGGAATAAGAATGTAATGGGGTGGGGCTGGCTCTCAGAAAGGCTTGGGATGTTAGCTGGTTCAGGGGATGCCAGGGAGCTATAAAGCAGCACCAACCAATGTAGCTACTTGCCCAGCAACCCACCCATTGTCTACTTAGGGCAGTAAAATGGAGGAGGAAAGCCGTGTAGGGAGAGCAAGACAGGGGTGACGCCTGAATTAAAACACCCACAATTACACTATATGGGAACATATCTTTGCAAGTATATGCATGTTCCACCCAGACAAGTTGTGACGTCAGATTCAACTCCTGAAACATCCACTAAACCTACCTGCCCTGTGTGTGCCCTGGCCTCTCATCCCAGAGTGTTAGCACCATTGGCCAGATGGCCAGATTTCCCAGAGTCTTTATATCCTCCATGTAGCCAAGAAGCTTAATTAGAAATATGCCTTTTGTTTTCACTGTTTATTTAAAAGTCCTTCCTGTCACTCTGCAGCCTGGCCTAGCCTCTCTAGAAAAGTGAGTATCTTCTAGTGAGGTCCAGAGCAGAGAGAGGGAATGGGACCCTGAGAAGGCAGGAAACTCAGCTAGAAAGCTTTTTAAACCCTGCCAAGTGCTCTTCTAATGTGAGGCTTACCACCAGTGCAAGTTATTTAACCAGTGAGTGGCAGAGCCCAGCCAGGAACCAGGTTTTCTTTTAGTTAGGTATTCTTTCTAACCTTTTCTGAGGTGAGTGTATTATACATTTTCCAAATGCCTCAAAAATCCCATTTCTGCCTTTTTTGTCTTCCCCTGCCTGTGAAGATAGGATCACCCAAATCCATTTTCTCCTGTGCTTTCTCTCCTGCTGCCTTTGCAGGTTGCTTGTTTGGAAAGTTTATCACACACACAGTTTATTACACACACACACACACACACACACACACACACACACACACACACACACACAGTTTATTACACACACACACACACACACACACACAGGTTTCAGTGCCCATTTCAATAAGCAATTTTTTTGCTAAAAAATTATGATCTTACACAATTGCAGTCTATGTGGTTTACAAAGTAAATCTTTAGAATGCCAGCTGCTGCCCTGTCCCAGACGTTTCTGCACTGCCTGGCATCCCTGAGTCTTCTCTGTCAGTGAGCTTCAGAGCCCCCTTGCTTAGGGAAGATCATTGATAGATCACGACTTTCTCTCACATTTATACCTCCAGAGGTGCTCTTGGTGAGTTTGAGGGGAATGGTTCAAAGGCCTACCCAACTCTATTGATTCCTAAATATTTATTAAGCATCCATGGCATGCAGACACGTTTTAAGTTGCTGGAGGGGAAGGGGCTGAGCGGTAAAGTGGAAATTCTTCTGTACCTTTTCCTTTTAAATGAGAATAATTTAGCTGGGAAAATGAAAACAGTTCACTACACCTTTTCTAAAGATTCGTTAAAATTCTCAATGAGTTTCATTGTCGTCCAGATCTCACAATTCTAAATGACTTTTTTTAAAAAAAATCTAATTTCAATGAGTAAGATGTGAGGTTAGACCACCATGCCAACTAGTGGCCTAGTCAATACTGATACGTATATATTTAAATCATTACATTTCTGAGTACCAATAGCTTTCACGAAGTAAATGCAATCTGGTCCTTCGCCCTACCAATGCCTTACACATTTTCATTCAGTAATCTGCCAGCTGGGTCTATGCTTCGCTAAAAGCTGGGGTAAGGGGATAAACTCTCTGACTCTAAGCACCTTGAAAGCTACCGGGCCGAAGAGGGCGCAGAAACAAGCCCCGCATGCATATGCATGCCCTAGGCAGGTCTGCTCGGAAGGTAACCTTCCCGCGCCGGGGGGCGGGGTGGCGGAGGTCTTCCGGGCTCCGGAGGAAACCTGCCAGCGGCGGGCGGGCGCGCCCCCCACCCTCCCGCCTGGATGCTGCCCCTTGCAACTCGTCAGCCAGCCAAATGCATTCCAGAGCTTTGCACAAGACACACTTCTCCAGGCAGTCCTAGAAACCCGAGCCCGGAGCGGGAGAGGGCGGGAGGGAGCGCGCGGCCGCCGCTGAGGTCACATTCGCGCCGCCTCCCCGCCCTCGGCGGCCCGGCTGTTCCCTCCAGCGCACACTTCCCAGGGCCTCGGTCCAGTCTGGTGTAAATGTCTTTTAAACGGAGACAGCGCTCTCCTCCCCCTTCCCTCCCGCGCGGCCAGGGGATCCGCCGCCAAGGCCTTCAAAACAAAACGAATGAATGAAGCGTTAGGACGAGCGCGCGCGGGACAGCTATGGCTGGATCTAAATCCGGCCACCGACCCGCTCGTTCGGCTCCAAAACTCGCCGGCGAGACCCGCTCGGTGCTCTAGGGTCTTCCCACTTCTCCTCTGTTTAGGGCAGGTCTCTGTCGATAGCGGGAGCTTCTTTGCTCCCCACCTTTATTCGCTCCCCCCATTGGTGCCCCCTCTGCAGACCGGGAAGGGGGTGGCGGTGGCGGGGGGGCGGGGGGAGAAATAGCTTTTAGAAACCCGATCTGTTGTTTGCGAAACACAATCGCTTTTTTTTTTTTAAAGCGACAGGGTGTCTAGACGGCCACGTGACGAGGCCGGAGCCGGGCGCGCCACTGCGCAGTGGAACCAGCAAAGCAGAGGGCCGGGGGGGGGGGCGGGAGGAGGGGAGGAGGCGGCGGCGGCGGCGGCTGGGGGCGGGGGAGGGAAGGGGGAGAAAGGGGGAGGGAAGGGGGCGGGGGCGGGAGGCCTTGCGGGAGGCGGCGAGTCCCGGGCACACTCGCTCGCCCGCTCGGCGCACGGAGGAGCCTGTCCCCGAGCCGCGCCAGCCGAGCCAGCCGGGCGCCGTGCTCGGTCCGCTCGCCGCGCCGGAGAGAGCTGCCCGAGACAGAGCCAGCCAGCCGGCGCCGAGCAGCCGAGCGCCCGGCCCAGGAGCCCCTGAGTGCGGCTTGGCGAGCTCTCGGCGGCGGCAGAAGGACCCGAGCGCCAGGAGAGGGCGAACGGGGGACAAGGAGGCTCCCGGGCGCGACGAGGAGTCTCGAAGGAGAAGGCGGCGTGAGGGACACCGGGGCCTCCTGCCGCCGCAGCCGAGTCGGGGCGAGCAGTCCGTACAAGGAGCCCCGGCAGCCAGCCGCGGCCAGGGGAGGGGGCGCCGGCGGCCCTCGCACTAGCGAGCAGCTTGCGCCCAAGAGGGCGAGAGCGCGCGACCCGCCAGGGGCCCTCCGCGGCTGCCGCGCCGCCCTCCCCCGCGCTGTCAGCCCCGCGGGGCGCAGTCGCCGCCGCAGCATCTTCTGCCCCCGCGCCCCCGCCAGCCCCGAGGAAGTCCCCGCTGAGGACCGGGGCCCCCGGGAGCGCAGGAGGGAAGACCAGAGACTCCCCTAAATCACCCAGATGCGAAGGATTGAAGCAGCCTAGCCAAAGCTCTCTGTGGATTAAAAAAATATACGATTTTTTTTTTTTGGCAGAAGAAAAGGAGAGGAAGACCAGCGGGGCTCTGCAAGGAAAAAAGGGGGATGTAACTCGTGGATACATTTTTTCCACCCCTCAAATGTCTTGTTCTACTTTGTAAACATTTTCTTGTTTTAAACCCCAGCTCCAGCCGGTCGCCCCCAGACCTCCGGGGTGCGAGGAGGTGGTGGTTTTCATTTTGGGCTTTGCATATTTGGTTCTTAGATTTTGAGAGAGCCTCCTTATTTCGCCAGACATCTCATGTGGGGTGAAGTCCACTCGGCCCCCTCCCCCGAGTCTTCGTGTGCACGGAATTCAAGGAGATCCGGTTACTAAGGATATAGAGGAAAAAAATAAATCGCGTGCCTGCTTTTTTTTTTTTTAATTGCCTGCTTCTCCCCACCCCCGAATTAAGTTGCTTAGCAAGGGGGAAAGAGGCTTTTTCCTCCCTCCAGCAGCCCAGCCGAACGCCTTTCGTTTTTGTCCCCGCGGATCTTCCATGTAGGAAGCCGAGGCTGGCGAGCCCGACACTCGGGAGCCGCTGCGGGGGGGCCTCTTTTTGGGGAGGCGCCGACCCGGGTAGGCTTCGCCGCCCCCAGGGAAGCGGCGGCCGCGTTCCTCCGGGGTGCGCCGGGGCCCGAGAGCCGCGCACGGCGCGGGCCGCGCGGGGTGGGGCAGCCGGAGCGCAGGCCCCCGAGCCCCGGCGGGCGCCCCCGGGCCCCCGCGCGCGCCCCGGCCTCCGGGAGACTGGCGCATGCCACGGAGCGCCCCTCGGGCCGCCGCCGCTCCTGCCCGGGCCCCTGCTGCTGCTGTTGTCGCCTGCGCCTGCTGCCACAACTCGGCGCCCGACTTCTTCATGGTGTGCGGAGGTCATGTTCGCTCCTTAGCCGGCAAACGACTTTTCTCCTCGCCTCCTCGCCCCGCATGTTCAGGACCAAACGATCTGCGCTCGTCCGGCGTCTCTGGAGGAGCCGTGCGCCCGGCGGCGAGGACGAGGAGGAGGGCGCGGGGGGAGGCGGAGGAGGCGAGCTGCGGGGAGAAGGGGCGACGGACGGCCGGGCGCATGGGGCCGGTGGCGGCGGTGCAGGCAGGGCTGGCTGCTGCCTGGGCAAGGCAGTGCGAGGTGCCAAAGGTCACCACCATCCCCACCCCCCAGCCGCGGGCGCCGGCGCGGCCGGGGGCGCCGAGGCGGATCTGAAGGCGCTCACGCACTCGGTGCTCAAGAAACTGAAGGAACGGCAGCTGGAGCTGCTGCTCCAGGCCGTGGAGTCCCGCGGCGGTACGCGCACCGCGTGCCTCTTGCTGCCCGGCCGCCTGGACTGCAGGCTGGGCCTGGGGGCGCCCGCCGGCTCGCAGCCCGCGCAGCCGCCCTCGTCCTACTCGCTCCCCCTCCTGCTGTGCAAAGTGTTCAGGTGGCCGGATCTCAGGCATTCCTCGGAAGTCAAGAGGCTGTGTTGCTGTGAATCTTACGGGAAGATCAACCCCGAGCTGGTGTGCTGCAACCCCCATCACCTTAGCCGACTCTGCGAACTAGGTAAGAAGTTGTTCTGCGCCCACCCTCCCCTCCTCCTGGAGCTCAGGTGCTGGAAGAAAAGCCCCCTTGGGCAGTGTGTTTGTGCAGCCACCTCGCTAGAGGGTAGTGCACATCCCCTCGTGGGAGGAGACTTGGGGGCCAAAGGTAGAGAAAGAGACTAGGGGAAACTAGAAGGGCATTCCCTGGGGGGTTCCCTTCCAGTTTTTGCTGATGTTGCCCCCCCGAGGGGGACTGTGGGCATTGCTCATGCACACAGTCTACAGACTTGGGGTTAAAAATTAGAAGCCCTCATTTCCGGATCAACCAAGGGGTGCAGAGAACTGGGGGTCACGCCTCCCCCTCACCCGGAAAGGCGTTGAGGTGTGTGGCCGAGTTGGATTCGGTCCAAGCCCGCCAAGGAAGACTGGAAGAAGCAGTTGTAAAGGCTGGAAAGTCTGCTCCTTCGGTAAATAAGGAGAGTCGCGTCGGGCACTAGTGGCCAGGATACTGCTCTGGCCGGCGCAGCTTAGGGTTTGGGGACAAAGAGTTAGGATGGGAGGCTGAGGTGAATATCTGCTCTCAACTCTGCCAGCCCAGGGTGGAAGAGAACAAGTAGTCAGGAAAAGTTGGTGTCCCCTACTTTTCCATTTTCTCCAGCCCAGGAAAGCAGTTACTGACTGTAGGATGGTCTGATCCCAGCGCCTCCGTGACGATGCTGCCCCTTACCGCGCTGGGGCCTGGGCTTCTCAGCTGAGACCCCAGCCTCCTCTTTATCCTCCCAGCCTCCTCCATTACTTCCCTTTTCTCTACATCTTTGTGCGGAGGCGGGGTGCACCTGGGGCGCCCACAAACCTAATTTCACCAGCGCACTTTTGGGGTGCACCTCTCGGCTGGGCTGGGAAAGGGGAGCTCCGTGTTCCCCGTGCGGATGCGGAGCGGAGCAGCGGTGGCAGAGGTGAATTGCACCCGAGGGACGCGTCAGGGCGGGTTGGGAGGTGGTAGGGGGAGTGCGGTCGGAAGTTCTGGGACGGGGAGGGGGCTTCGTCGCCCCCCACCCTGTGAACTGTGAAGTGCGCGGCCCCGGCCGAGCCGGTGGTTTCCAGCCGGGCCGGCTGAGCGCGGCGGCGGCGGCCGCAGACGTGGAGGAGCGGAGCGCCGAGGCTGGCGCCAGGCGGCCTCTTTTGTTTATCTGACAGCTAAATATCAAGGCAATCACCGCCTCGCGGCCCTGCCTCCAACCCCCACAGCTAAGACAAACAGTTGGGCTAAAAGAATGCCTCTGTTATCATAAGTTTCTATCTCTCTTTCTTTTGGCTCGTCCTTTATTTTCTCTTTCTTTTTTAATTCCAGAGTCTCCCCCTCCTCCTTACTCCAGATACCCGATGGATTTTCTCAAACCAACTGGTGAGTAGATGATTTTAAAAATATCCTTCCTATCTTAAGTTAGAAATGGAGTGTCTAAAACGCGGATTTTTGTATCTAGACAGCGGCTTGGGGAGACACTTGCCCCGAGGTGGTTATAGGTTTCCTCTGTTGGAAGTTTGGTGGATTTTTTTCCTGTTTTTGTTGTGACTGAAGCTGAGATATGTGTGTGTATGTATATATGTGTATATGTATACATATATATATTTTTTTTTTACAAAGGTGTTTCCTAGATATGCTTTACATCTTGTTCCTTTTTTCATGTGTTTGCACTCTGTAACCCAAGTTGGCTCAGCTTTAACACGTGGAATTTGATCCACGCAGAAGTGTCTTGGGAGCCAAATAGGACAGGTTGATGGGAAGCTTCGGGGATTTCGTGAGTGCCAGAAGAATCAGTGGGAAGAATGGATCAACTGGATAGAAGGAAAGATAGTTTTTACAAGCTGTAGAGAAGACCTTGCTTTGGAGTAAGAAGATTAGAAAATTTGATAGTTAGGGCAACAGCCCCCGCCCGGTTTTCTCAGAATTCCTAGCGGGGTCTATGAAAGTGTTTAGCTTAGCTCTGCCTGCCCTTTGCTTTGTCACCGGATGGCATGGGGCCAGGGCAGAAGCCCCACTTGAGACTGGCACCAGCCCTATTGTGGTTGTCTGCCTTCAACTTCTGGCTGGCAGTGCAGGGGCCAACAGTGCCAGGGAAAGAGAGTCCGCAAAACTGGGACTTGAGGGTGACCACTGGGATGGTCCCCTGTGTCCTGGAGCCCCTTCTTACAGTGGGAGGTTCCTTTGCTTGAAAGTATGGATTGTGATTTTGGTCTGTACTGGTCCCTGAAAAATGCAACATTTTTATTATTTTTTCCAAGTTTCTTGGAGAAGGAAAAGTGAACGGTTGGGCCCCATTTTGCTCTTGGAATTCTACAGGTCCTTCCGCCTCATGAGCTTGGGCTGTTGGGCTTTCCCCCCCACTAATTAAAAGTTTTGCTGGGGCGTTGTCGTAAATTAAATACTTTAATGAATGGTGTAACCCAAGCCCATGCTCTCCAGCCAGCCCTCCCCGACTCCACGCTCCCTCAAGTCCAAAGGCGTTGCTGCTTGCCTGGTGCCGGTCTAATAAGTGGCCTGCAAAGCATGGGATATTTTGCTTTCGATTTGCAAAACACCAGATAAATAGTCATTAATGAGGCGATAACCAGCTCTGTATTTGTAACCAATGTTAACTGAAATTAACAAGCTCTGTTTTCTCAAAGAATGTAACTCGACTTGGTTTTTGGCTTCAAGACTCAAGAATTCTTTTAAGAGCTTAGTTCTCCAAGGGACTCTCTCTGTCCTGTTTTTGTTTTTCGTTCCATAGTCTTCAAATTTGGTGGTTTTTCCTTAAAAGAGAGAGAAAGATAGAGTCCAGTCACCTTGGCCCCGGGGGCAAAGACGATTAGGTGGAGATGTTTCGAGAAACTTCCTAAAACCATAGGAAAGAAGGACCACATTCTCTTGGGTTTTCTGTAGAGATAGCAGGACAAATCTGTTCCCTGGATTCAAGCAGCCAACCTCTCAGGCCAGGACCTCATTTTCAGTGAGTGGAGTGATATATTTATTCATTAGCAAGTGTTGACATTAGGTAGCAAAATGTGTGTAAACAGAGAAGCCACAAAGACAGGAATGTGCCATTTTCAAGGGGGAGAAAAGTTCTCCAGATCAGCCAATAGGAAGTGATTAACCTGCCAATCGGAAACTGAAACAGCTGGTTATTCACCCAAAATATTTTGTGTAAAATAAAAAAACCAAGACAAGTCAAAAAACCCCAAAACCCCCAAATAAAAAAAAAAGAATGAAAAACACCACCCTTGTGTAAGTATGCAAGGGTGTTAACAGGCGAAGCCCCCTCAGTAGGAATCTCCGGACACATTGGAGGGCAGCCAGGGCTGGGGCTGGTTTTGTTGGCTGCTGTGGCCAGGGGCGTTGAGGTCAGACACACAGATGAGATGCTGCCCCAGGTTTTTATCCTCGCCTTGTACAGGGGAGACCATTTGGCTGGGGAATTTAGATCAGCCACTTAGATTCTTCAGTTTCTAAGCCTTAGGTTGAATTTTTGGTCTTGGGTTATTAGGTGAGAACCGGCTGTAAGGTTTACAGTGGACAACTATTAAAATCGTAACCAGTTGCACAACTGAGGAGATCTTTTCAGTGAAGTCTCCAGCTTGGGAAGAGGTGGTGGGAAGGGACTGAGGCTTGGTCCCCCTGAAGCGTTTGAAGGAGAGCCAGGGCTGAAAGTTGGGAACTCCATTTTGCTATAATATAAGTCATTATGTGGCAGCCTCTGGGATACTGGACTTTTGTAGACCCGGGTGCTAGGTGGTTCAAAGTCAGCAGGACTTCATTCTGGGAAAGGAGGATTGTTAGATGTGGCTGAGTGTAGGAGCAGGGTGGCTGTGAGTTGAGCCTATCAGAAGTCAGGCAGACCCCTCACCTTCCTTCCCCATCATACAAGGAGTAAGAGCAGGCTGTTAGAAATGAGATCTCAGCTTATGGGGTGGGGATGTTGGGAGGGAGTGCTCTGTGGGCTCTGCTTCCTGTGTCCTCTGTATCTGATGGTCTGAAAGGTTTGAAGAATGACTGGGGGCGGGGGGATGTTGCCGGTTCGCTGTTCCCTTAGGCTAGGGATGCAGGTGATCATTGATCAGAGCCCTCTGGCAGATCAAGCCTCCAAAGCCTGAGTTGAGAAGTCTGGGACCTAGCCCTGCATTTACTTCTTAACTCAGGCCACTCTTAACTTTTCCAGGCCTCTTTTTAAATCCCTATGATCGAAGAGTTAGATGATTCATTCATTCACTCATTTATTGGTTCATTCATTCATTCATTTTATAGGCCTGATGCTGTGGCCTGAAAATGTGATTTCATTGCATTGGATTGTTCTTCTGTAACCAGGGTTGTGGACTGGAGCAGAGCTGGGTCACTGGGGTACAGTGGTGGGGGTGGGGTGAGGGTTGGGTTCTTCTGTCCAGACAGGACTTAGGAAGTACAGAACTAAGTTGACAAGAATAGGGTGACTCTCTGAGAACCAGTCTCTGAATGAGAGAAGTGGGACCCCCAACTCCCTCTCCTTGTCCCCTCGCAGCACTCGTTCCTTGGCGCTCCCAGGCGTGCATCTTCAAGGGCTCTCTTGCTGCTGGGAGAGGGGAATGAGTCCTTCTCCCACAGAACCCAGCATTTCCTGGGTGCTTGGTGGTGCTTAGTGGTGGAGAAGAGCCAGAAGTGGCCTAGAGCTTGAGTGTGTGCCAGCCTGGGCCCTGGGGAGCAGACAACATGGGAGAAGCTGAGACCCTGGCTTTAGGACGCCACCTCCAGGAGCTTTCTTGTGGGTGAGAGGTGGAGGTGTGGCCTCTGACCTTTACCAGCCTGGCAGGAGCTTGAGGCTAGTCTGGATGCTGAAGGCTGTCTCAGCCCGACTGTGTACAGGGAAGAGTGAGGACGCTGGCCTGCCTGGGGAGGGGGAGGCACGGGGTAGGTGCTGGGTATGACCAGCTCACTGGGTGGCCCCTTGGGCTACTCAGTGACGCCTCAGTTTCCCTGGGTGTATGTCGAACAGGTATACCTTCCTACTTCACAGGGGTGGTAGGAAGTCCTAATTAATGTTTGTAAATCCCGAGATCAAAGGCGCTGCACAAAGGGCAGAGCACCATTTCATAGAAACGCTTGTGGTTGCCGGTGTGGAGCTGGCTTACCTTTGATCTGAGACAGGGATGACACCCTGAATGTGGTCCCAGCTCTGCCCCGAGATGCCGGGCTCTTCCTTTGAAACACACCTTGCCCCTGGGATCCAGATAGCCAAAGCTGGGAGGATGGGGAGGGGGCATGGCAGGGGGGTGAGGGGGTGAGGAGTGGCCATGGATAAGTCATCATATTTAATGTGGGGCTGCCTTCCGTTTGGGGGTAGGTTGAAGCCTATCTCTAGAGCATGCCGAAGGCCACCAGAACAGTTTAGAAAGTGCAGGGTATACTCTCTAACCAGCAACTCTGTTTCCTGCCTGCCCCTATTGTTTTCCATGTGATTAAGTGTATCCTGTAAAACTGTATATTCCTGTTAGGAATAATACTTTACTCTGATAAAATGAGATTACACACACAGTCTTTTCTCTCTCCCCTGCCACTCCTCCGCTTCCCCCTCCTCTGTTTAGAAGAACTCTTGAAAAGCTGTTCTTCTAGCCTGAGAGAGGATGCAGGAGAGATTAGAGGGAGAACCTCAGAGTTGAGGGGCCAGCCCACCTCTGCCCTTCACCCGGGAACAGAAACAGCTGCTGGGCTACTGGAGAGCTCCCGTGGCTACTTGCCTCTGGGCCGCTCTTTCCCTTGGCTTCATATTTGCCATCTCGGCCAAGCGGTTCCAGTGGGAAACTGGTAACGCACACCCCAGGGACATCCTGCTAGTGGCCCGGGGTGGAAGGACTGGAATTTGCACCATCCACCCTGGTGTTTTTGGTTCGGAGCTGGGAAACCCCTTTCCTGAGCTGGCCTTTCTCTATGGATTTCAGTAAGTTTGGCGTTGGCAGTGGTGCGTGATATGCTTACGGGGTCTTGTGTATTTTTGTTTTCTGGGACTAATTAGTTGTGGTTCGTGGGCGTTATTGTTTTAATTGCTTGGAGGGAGGTTGTCGAGTCTATTTCTCAGCTGAAATTGTCATTATCCTCATTAACATTTAGGTCACTGTTGAGCACCTGAGGGTGACAAAGATGTTCAAGAGAAGGTTATAGTCTAGTTCAGGCAGGCAGGATCTGAAGGTCAAAGATCTGTAAAGACCGCAGAAGGAAACTCCCAGTGCTGGATGCCAGAAGGATTTTATAGAAACTGAGGGCAGGGAGCCTCGCAGGTCTGGGGTTGCCCGGGAAGATTTCCAGAGGTGGGGAGTTTGGATTAGGCCTGGAAGGAGGAAGAACATTTCTCTTCCAGCTAGGACCCTTGCTGAGAATGTCCTCTGTTGTCCTGACGTGGCAGGGGCTTCACACAGGTGTATACAAGAGTAATATTCATTGAGTTGTATGTGAGATTTGTGTGCTTCGCTATACTTACTAGACCTCAGTTAAGAACAAAAAAGCAGTCCTTTTAACCTAATGCCAATTTTAAGAAAGTCCTGAAGAACTAGGAAATCTGTCTAAAAAAATGAGAGGGAGACACTGGTCTGTGGGAATGTCAGCGAGGCCACTGGATCCAAGCAAAGAGTCCATGCCCTGGATCTTTCTTTGGGAAAGATGGTGGGGAGACAGCAGCCAAGGTGGAGAGAAGAACCCGGCCTTCTTTGACCTTGGGAACTACCTGGTTTCCTCAATGGGGGATTTGCAATCAAAGAAATTCCAGCCAGTCTGTGATCGAGTCTGACTTGACTAATGATGAACTGGCAGCCCGGAGCCCAGACGGGTGACAAGGTGCTGTGGTCTGTCTCGTGATGGGTAGCGAAGCCTGAGCAGACCATTCATAGTCAGCATCGCGGCTGGGAGTCGGCCGTTTGGAATGTGTGGTTTCTCTTTAATGCTGTTCAGAATGTGCTTACAAGTTAATCTTGGTGTTTCTGTTTACTTATTTGTGTGTGTATTTCTCTCTCTTTTCCCGATCTGCAGCAGCCTGTCCGGATGCTGTGCCTTCCTCCGCTGAAACAGGGGGAACGAATTATCTGGCCCCTGGGGGGCTTTCAGGTGAGATGCTTTCTCTTACTTTCCTGGCAATTTCAAGACCTCCTAAAATTACTGGAGACTGGAGGTGGCCTTCCGTCACCCTAGCTGGTCTGGAATTAATTCCCACTTTCATGTGCGTTAAACTGGGTGCATTCGTGGTCACTGTAGTGCCCTTCAGCTCATCATTCTGCCGTCCCTGCCAGGCCTGCCCTGTAGATGTGGAAATACGGGCCAGCAGGGATGGGGGTGTGGGGGCTGCCCTTGAGCCCCGTTTCCTGGTTATTGGCTTGAGGGGGTTCCCTTGGTGACTTTGATGTCATCAGTTCATGGTTTAAGCTGTTGCCCATAGTGCATCGGGTGCCTTAAGGGGATGGATCCACCTTTTGGGAACTTGTTGAAGACAGATCCCAAGTGTATGATGGAAGCTTAGAGCAGATGTCCTTGGTGCTTCTCTGCAAGTCGTAATTCTCAGTCCAGCGTCTGCAATGCATGTCAGGCAATGGGAGTGCCCGGGCTGGGATGCTGCACATAGTAGGCCCTACCACTGCTACCCAGCAGGGAAGGTTTTCCTCAGGGCCCACGGCTGTGAGCAAGGGCCTGGAATGGCTGGGCTGGAGGGTTATGGGATTGGATGAGGGGCACTGGGTAGCTCAAGCCTCATTGTCCCTGAGGGACATGAGAGGAGAGTGATAAACTTGGAGAAACTCATTAGCAATGTAAATGGGAGGCATTTCCATTTTGTTCTAAAGATGTCTTGTTTCCACCTGTTTTTCCTACCCCAGTGTGCCAATCACTGGATTTTCTAAGAACTAGCTAAAGCAAGAGGGAAAGTAACCTGGGGGGGAAATAAAAAAGAAAATCCTGCAGAGTTCTGGGCATTTGCCCCTGGGACGTTGGTGTGGCATCATGGCAGCTTGGATGGAAGCCATAAAACTCTTAAGGAGACTGTGGTGCACCCTCTTTTGTGAGGTGACCTCAGACTGGTCAGGTGTTGCTCTGTTAGTCATCCCAGCCTGTTCCCTCTCCAGGAATTGAGCTTGCTGAGAATGTCTGCAGGGAGACCCTTGTTTGTTTTTATTTCAGCGCGGTATATACTCTGGCTGTTATCTGAGACAGAGGTATTGTTTACTCAATGCTCCTAATGAGAGCTGAGCAGGAAAAAAGAAGGACCCAGCGAGGGCAGGGGGCTTGGGGCATGAGGAGGAGGGTGGGCCACGGCAGTGGAGGAGGGAGGAACACACGGGGCGTGAAGAGCTGGAGGGTTTCTGCTTTCTAAGGCTGAGAGAGTTCCGGAAAGAAAGAAGACCAAGGAGAGGAAAGGGTCTGGGCAAAATAGCACACTCAGGATGTTGTTAGACGGTTTTATTTTTTAAATCCCGAGTGTGCAGGGAGGAGTCCCGGCCCCTGCGAACCACATGAAATAAGCAAGGGAAGTGGTAGCTTTTGAAAGGGGGCTTTTCGGAAGGTTTGTCTTGTTGATAACATCTTGTCTGTCTCCTTTGCTGGAGGAAGTGACAACACCCGGCCAGCCACCAGCCTCCTTACCCGCCCGGGAGCTGAACACTGTGACCTGAACAGTGTAACCGTGCAGCCCCTTCTGAGATGGGTGGGCTTCTAAGAGTTTCTCTAGTCGGAGAAAGAAACTGGGGGTCAAGCAATGATTAACTCCTCCCCCCAGCCCCAGAGTACCTGCAGCCACTTCAATGAATGAGGAGCTGGTAGGAAGGAGTGCTTGTCTCTGAAGGGATCACGTAGTTGAACAAAACTGCAAAAAGAAAAAAAAAAGGAGGGGGGGGCTCCACACGAAAGAGCATTTGTTTTGAATTTTAGTTCTTGATTTACTAATTCCCAAGGCTTCAAAGTTTGAGCTCTTTCTTCTTTCCGTTCGGAGTTGGAGCAGTTTATTAATAATGTGCTGTGGGGGGAAATTGAAAAAACTGCTTCTTGGGTTGGCGCCAGTGGTTTGGGGGGTATCTGGAGAGGAGGCATTGGGGCGCCGAGAAAACCCAGGTCTCCACCCTTTGCAGTGAGGATGCCTCCCCCTCCCCAAATGATTGTAGTGGCCTGGGGCCAGGGCAGAGGGTTTTGCAAAGGGATATATCCTGAACCTCCTCGTTTCCAAGAAGTTGATCTTTCCATGGGGATGGGGAGAGGGTGGCCCGGGTGTGTCCGCCTTGCAGAAGATGAGGCCAGTGGGGGGCTTTGGTGGGGAGCCTGCTGTGGGGAAGGCAGGGCCAAGCGGGCATCGAAGTGGGGGATGTGCGGGGCGGGGAAAACGCCCGCAAGGATCTGCCCCCACCTCCCCCTTGAAATCACCTCTCTGAGTGTCTCTTTCACAGGCCCTGTGTGCTGTTTTCCTTCCTGTCCTGCCCTGGCTGAGAGCAGGCTTAATGAATGGGGCTCAGTTTAGGGTGGGAGGAAGGTCGGCAGCGGGAGCCAGGGCTTGATTCTCTTGGCAAGGGAAGAAGGGAAAGAGAAAACAGCCCAATGTGAAAATGTGGTGCCTCGGAGGTGGGGGTGGGGGTGTGTGCAAAGGCACGCCCCTCCTGAGATGCCGGGGTGACTCCAAGGCTGGCCCTTCCCTTTCCTGCGAGGAAGGGGAGTGGGCTGGGAGCCGGCCCGCTGGCTGCAGGTTGGAATTCCAGCCTTGCAGCTCGGGTCTGGCCGGTGAGACGACAGGCCCAGGCCTTTGGGACTCGCAGTGAAACATACCCCACCCCTGCAAGTTTCCTCAGTCTGGGAAAACGGCACATTTTTAGAAGGCTGTGACTCGGTTCCAGGAGATTGTACTTTCATTTCTGACAGCCGGCTCTCCGAGACAGATGGATTGCTCGGTGCTTGGTTGTGTGTGTGTGTGTGTGTACGCGTGCGTGTGTATGCATGCTGCAGACGTACAGATAGACGATCCCGTGTAGACACATGAGCAGGCAGATGCCCACAGGCAGGCTCTGGGAGAGGCCTGGGTCCCTCTCACATGGGGTCAGTGACCCTCAGGACAATTTCTCCATGAGGATATGCTCTTTGGGGCTGAGAAGTGTTTGTGGATTGGTTTTGAATTGTGATCTGGGTATGGTGCTTTTTCAAAAGCGTACAGAACAGGCCTTTGTTGCTGGCATGTGTCCTGATCCAGGAATACCCACCTTGGAGGAGTCTCATATAGATGGGAAGCTTCTAGGTTCAGCTCGGTGGTGGAAAGGGAAAGGATTTGCTCCCAGAGCTTTCACTGTATCACTGGTAATTAAAAGCATGTGTTTGAAGCTGTCATCTTGGCAGCCTCCATCTGGAGTTTTGGGGAGGAGGGGCTTTCACTTGGCGTGTCTGATGTCCTGGTTTGGGGGGAGGTTGAAGGAACACCGTCCCACTTGCGAGTTCTAGATTATTGTGCTGCAGACCCATCCTCCAGCCCCCTGCTTTATGTATTGATGTCTGGAGCTGATTGGGTCTTAGGCATACGGACCTCCCCAGTTAGGGCTGAGATTGGAGGCCAGCAATCATTTGTAGTCTTTTAAAGTTCAAAAGAGGTGCCACAGTGGATGTCAAGAAGGGAAGCGGGAGGCAATGGAGACATGGTACTGGTGTGTCCAGGGGAGGGACTTGAGGGTACTTATTGGAGAGATACCATCTTACCAATCCAAGGGAGGCCAGCTCCTTTGCTAAGGTCTTCAGATCTGTGTATAGCTTCTACTTCTGGGTGACAGGAGTATCCTGAGATCAGCATCCTTTTCAGGAACCATTCTTTCCTTTTCTTTGATCCCCACTGGCATCTATTAGAGCCTCGCGGGAGGGTCTTCAAAAACACCTATAGAATCTGAAAATGCCACCCTGGCTGGGTCCATGGTCATCTTGGGCTCAAACCAAGTAGCTTAGGAAAGATGGTTCTATCCTGTTGTTACCAAAAGTTATTCAGCTGCATTTGTGACCTGGCTGGGAACGGTGATGGCAAACTGGGAATCTGGGCCTGGGTGCCCATTGCTGTGTTTATAATGTCTCCTTCCCGTGCCTGGGAACAAGCAGCTTGTGGTTTCTCTGGAGTCTCTAATGTCATGGGGAGGAGAGTGGGAGTGGACTGAGTTCATCCAAGTGGCCAAGAGCATGGGCTGTGGGGGAGTCAGGCAGACTAGCACCTGTGCCCATGAGCAAAAGCACCTTATTTACCCACTCGCCTTCTGTCCAGGCCACTGTGAGAAGTGACTGAATCTCTAGGGACCCAATCCACATATTCCTTAATGCCAGCCTGGTGACTCGGGCCCAGGCCAGCTTACCTGGTGCACAGCCACTCCCTGGTGAAGACCAGTCATGGGGTCTGCCGCCTCTGCTGCGATGCTTGAGGCCATGCACTCAACCTGGAGATGGGCTCACTGTTAAAACCCCTATTGTCTTGGAAAGAATGGGGCAGTCAGGCAGGGGTTGAATGCAGGGTGACAGCATTAAAAGTCTCTGGAGCAAATTGGGGCTGCTCTGCCGGCCAGACTAGAAGGCCTGCCTCCTCATGCATCCTGTCACTGAGGCAGAACAGGGCTGGCCTGCGAAGGGGGAGGCAGCCAGGTGAGGGCCAGGCTCCCGCGCAGCTTTTGGCCACAGCCTAGGTCACTCACACCCCCTCCCCAGGCTCTGCTTTTTCTTAGCAGAGCCCGGCTGCAGCTGGGTGGACTTCTGGACCTGTGAGACCTTGATGGCAAGCTCAGAGCCGGGGGACAGTGAAAAGGGAGGAATTGCCAGAGGGTTCATGATCAAGTTTGGCTCCGTTTGCTGCTTTATTGCGCTGCTACTGTCCCAGGATCCTGCTGCTGCAGTGCCGTGATTGCCAGGCTGCTTCAAAGCAGGCGTCTTAACCGGGTGGTAGGAGGAAAAAAGGCACTGGGCGGTGGTCCCCAGACTTGCCTGCACACTAGGACCTCACTAGGACCGGATCTTCCGAATCACAGTCTGTCGTCAGGATCACAGCGTTAGTATTTTTTGAAGCCGCCCGGGTGATTTCAAGGCGTAGACAAGTTGGGGAGCCCCTGGTGTTAGGGGGTGGAAAGACTGTGTTCCTGCAGGGGGTGATCTTTGGTGGCTTCTTCTGGTGGCCCTGCAGGTTTTCTGTGGTTCTGTCTCTGTTCCCATAGTGAAGAAGAACATCTTGCTGGTTGAGCCTCTTCTCAAGTAAGATTTTTGAAACTGGACGAGGTGCATTAACTCTGCCCCTTCCTCCCCATTGGCTTTGCTGTTGTGAATGACATTGTTAAAAGAGGCCTGTGGGACAGGGTTTCTGTTCCGGGTAATAATAATGTTCTGGAACTAGGTAGTGATGGTCACAGCTCTGTGAATGCTGTCAATGTCACTAATGGTAAATTTTATGTTATGCGTATTTTGCCACAATTTAAAGAAGTAGTGACCTGTGGCAGCTTTGAAATACACATAGATATTTAGATAATCAGTAAAGAACGTTGACTGTGGAGACTTCTGTCAGGTGCCTGGGATCTACACTTGTAGGTAGACGCTTGTTTCCGAAGCACCTCTGAGGTCTCCTGGGTGAGGCCACGTTCATGGGCCTGTCTCTTGTGATTTTGCAATCTTTCCTTTTCCATGCGGGTTACAGAAAGGAGAGTCAGGAAAGTTCCCTGTGGCTCATTTTCCCAGACTGACCTTCCTGCAGGGGAAGTGAGTGCCCTGTTCCCTCTCTGCACCAGAAGCTCTTTTTCCCCCTGGCTGGCCCAGGGACGGGTAGCCAGCCAAGCAAGGGCTGTCTCCCAAAGCCTGGGGTCCTCCTGATCCCCCGCTGGGCGATCTGACCCCTCCTCTGGTCCTGCTGCCTGAGCCTCTGGTCCATGTGACATCCTCGCCGAGGTTATAAGGCTGCAGAAGGAGGCTGGTGACTCGCCCGGGAGCCCTCCCTTTGCAGGAGCCTTGTGAAAGGATACTGTACAGCGTGGCCACTCGGAGGTCACCACTGGCCCTACCATCTTTCTCGCGCAGTACTGAATGGCTAGCCCGGAGTCTGGCGGCGTGCCTACTGTCACAGACAGGCTTCCTCTCTGGGCTATTTTCAGCAGGAAGATATTATTAACTGCTGAGGTGCAGTTCTCAATTTAGTGGCTAACACACCAAGAGAGCAATATTCCCTTGGTGGCGGCAACTCTATCTAAACACGTTGGCTCATTGGGGGTGCTTGGCTGCCCCTCGGCCCCATCCACTTTATCCCCGTGAGGATCCGGGCCCCTTGCCCACTTTCTGGGGAAGCTGTGACTGTAGACTCAGTTTCTTCCATAGAGAGAACAAGGCTTTTTATTAAAACAATTCCTTAAAGGTGTAGAAAATGGTGATGTTTCTGTTCTAAGTTGGGGAGACTTTGTGATGGGGATGGGGCACTGGATAGAAAAAGCAACTTTCTATGGAGTTCAGGACAGTTGTTTAAAACAGGGTGATAACTTTCACCTTGTAAGTGAACAGGAAATATTGGGACAAGACAGGAAATTGCATCATTCCTTTTATGAGAAGAACTCCAGAAAAAAGTTGTTCGTGAAAGGTAGTGGCTGAGAGGAGGCCAGCCCGGTTTTGTTTTGTTTTGTTTTGTTTTCCCTTCTTTCCTTCCACTCCCACGAGAACGTTTAGGCCCATTTTCTTTAAGAAAGAGGCTGTTTGAGAACTTTATGTCATTTTTATTATTTAAAAAAATATTTTACCAGAAGGGTCACCTTCAGTTGAAATGTTAACTGCAGCCTTATTTCCCGGTTTACTAAAGGATCTTTCATGACTTTTTCAGCTTCCTTCCCCCAATGGTGAGGCCAAGTGGCTCTTGGCTGGAAACGAATTTTGGTTTGGCTGCACAGTCCTCGACACTGAGCCCCACCCAGTGTCATTAGCTCAGTTTTAACTTGCAAAAAGAAAAAAAAAAACCTCGTATTTTTTGGGTAGGGGTTAGATAGGAATTTACTAATGCCCTTAGCCTCTTCACCCCAACATGACCTTCCCCTCATCAAGGTCCCCGGCACTTGGCAGGCTGGGGCTGCCTTTATTTTCAAGCACTGAGCCCAGAGTCCCTCAACTCCCTGACTGTCTATTTCTAGGGCACTGGTGAGGAGTAAAGAGGAGTCAGAAGACAGAGCTCCCCTGGTACAGCTGTGTCCAGGAGCTGTGCTTTGCCCTGGGGGATGGGGGGTCACGTGGCCCCCAGTCACCCAGAAGCTTCCCCTAGAAAGAGAACTTGTGCAGCCCAATGGTGTGGAGAAGGTTTTGTTCTGGGTGTGAAAACAGTTTTCATTTACTCATCTCTGGGTTTCTAAGTCCCCTCTTTGATGGCATCATCGTTCCTCTGACATGGGATGTGGGATTCTAAAGATGCCAAGGATCCATCTTTAGCATGGAGACCAGAAAGAAAGAGAGCTGTGTGTGGCTTGCTTGCCCTCCATCGCCCCCTCCCCCAGCTTTTTTCCTTAGCATGCTTTGTTTTGTTTTCATAACACAACAAGAGCCCTGGGGTGTGTAAAAGCATTGTTGAACACTCGATGAGGGTAACTTGTCCAAACAGAGCAGGACGCCAAGGCAGAATGCTGTGGGCAGGTGGTGAGCCCACAGAGGTTGCCTGACCGGCGCCTGGCTTGGAAACACCTCTCAGGATCGGCCGCAGCTGGCTAGGAAGTAGCTGAGGACAGGGGCTCTCTCTTCCTGCCTCCACGGGGAGCTGGGACCGGGCCTAGCCCTTTCTGGCTGACCCCGGCCTGGAAGGCACGCTCACCTCCCAGGTGGGTTCATGCGTGCCTCCCTCTGCAAGGTGTGAAGTTGGGACGGGGAACCAATTGCTTCAGGAGAAGCCAGCACATCTCTGTGGTCCCAATCATTTAGCTAGGCTCTGCCAGACATGGAGGATGTAGTTCTTGGACTGTGGGCAGATGGCATGATTTGTCTAAAGGCGCTGTTGGGGGGGTTCTTGAGCAGGGTTTGGCTCTGTCTGGAGTCAGGCGGGGAGGGGTCAGCTTCTCAGGCAGTAGGAGCCGGGCCGTTGGGTGAGATGTTGGAGGGACGGGCCCCCAGGGTGATTGTCTGAGGGCGCGGGGCCGGCCGGCACAGCTCCTCTGCCATCGGCTTTTGCCTCTGCTCGGGTTGTGTGGTCTGTTGAGCGTTGAGATAAAGCAAAGCTTGTGGATAAACAGAGGTCTGTCTCCTCCAGTTCTGTTTCCAGCCGCAGGCCCCCCCACTTGTTGATTGTGAGATAACAGCCGGAGCAGCAGGAGGTACAGTTACAATCCAGACCCTGGTAGTACCTGGGAGCACAGCCCAGAGGAGGTGACTAGCCCAGCAGGGGAGGGAAGGGGCGGAGGACCGACACATCTGGAGTGGTAGTATTTATGTCTTTACAGCCACAGGGGAGGTGGGATGTTTCCAAAGCCCAGGAGTTGGATTTTTATAACTCCGGTGGGCTTGATTCTCATGCATCTGGGGAGGCAACGCTTGCTTTTTAATTTAAAATCTGATGGTCAAGTCCATTTCTGAGGTCCCAGCCCGGGTGTGGGGCTCTGGCCCTGGCCTGCCTGTAGGAGGGTTTACTTGAGGTAATCTAATACCCAGTTACCAAGGGGTTTCATTTTCACGCTCATCCTGCCCCCTGGCCGCCCCCCGCCACCCCTGGCCGACTGATGGCTCTGTTCTTGGAGATCACTAATTTAATTAATCTCCTCGCTCCTCTGTAAAGTCAGGAGAGCTGTTTTGGCCTGGGGTTTGATCTAGGGCAGTGAGGGAAGGACGGATCTCAACTCCAGTTTCATCTTGCAAAATTGGGAGTTTCTGTCCTTCAGCACTCAGATCACCAGGCCGGGGACTGTTGGTGGCTCTTATGTTTGTTCATTTCTGTATTGCCTTTCTACTTTTGACTTTGGGATGGTCGTTCAACAGGGACAAACAAAAGATAGGACAGTGCTGTCAGCACCCTCCACCTTCTTGCATCTTCCACTTGGAGGTGAAATGATCGTCTCTGCCGCCCTTTCCCACCTGGCGGTCACCTGCTAAGGTCGGCAGGTCTTCCCCAGCCTAGTGGCTGAGGCCAGGAAGGGCCAGAAGAGCTGCTCAGTTCAGAAAGCGCCTGGGGACCTTGCCAGCCGCGGGGCAGCCTCGTAGCCGCACGGCGCCTCCCCCTCATTCATCAGTAACCAAGAGGGAAAAGCAAGAGTTGAGCTCTTCCTGTGATCTGGGTGCACAGTACAGTTCTTAAAAATAGATGGGCCCCGTCTCCAGCTTGGGGCGGTGGGGCGGGGCTCACAGTTAAAACCCTGATGGGGGGTATTTCCTGGGGAAGAGGTCTGGAGTTTGGGAGGCTTGCAGAGATTCAGAAGCAGACCTTTCCTCCCACTCCCCGAAATCTCCTTGTCATCAGTTGCCAGAGTCCCAGGAGGGGGCTTGGAGAGAATTCACACTGGGAGGGGTAGCACCCCCCCAGGTTTCTGTCCCCTGGGGCTGGCCTGATTTCCTGGGCTGAGGGCCGGGGGTGGGTGGGGTTGGGGTGGGGTGGGGTTCGGGCACAGCCACCAGCTGGGTGCGTGGCCTTGCCGGAGCCATTTTTGTGTCCCTGGCCTCAGTTTTCTCATCTGCAGAATCCATGGTTGGGCCTGATCTCCCAAGTCCCTTGTGGTACTGACCCCCTGTGATCTGTGATCTTTGATTCTTGGATTTGAGGGTGGGTGGGAATGAGACCCCTGTTACTGAGGAGGTAGGTAGCCAGAGAGAGGCTTCTTTTACTGGCGAAGAAAATGATGGTAGTTCTTCAAGTTTCTTGGCTTTCAGACTCGTGGGAGGGGTCTTTCCCCAGGAAAATGCATATGCATACCAATATTTGCATACACTTCCAGGGGGCCTTTAGCCTTGCGGGTGCCCCTTCTCCCTAGCCCCCTGTAGAGTCCCCTGTACCCAGGAAGGCAGGGTGTACAGGAAAGCCTTCAGAGAGGCCGCAGGGCTTTTTTCTTTTTTTGTATAAAATATGCATGCAACTTACCATTCTAGCCATTTTTAAGTGTTAAGTTTTAAGGTTCAGTGGCATTAAATAAATTTTCACATATTTGAACAACCATCACCACCATCCGTCTCCAGAAATTTTTCACCTTCCCAAACTGAACTCTGTACTCATTAAACACTAACTCCCCAGGCCCCCTCCTCCCCAGCCCCTGGTAACCACCAATCTACTTTCTGTCTCTGAATTTGACTGTTCCAGGGACCTCATATGAGTGGTCTCATACCATATTTGTCCTTTTGTGTCTGGTTTATTTCACTCAGCATAATGTCTTCAAGACTCATCCATGTTGCAGTATGTGTTAGAATCGCCTTTCTTTTTAAATGTGTCTGTATATCCGTTCATCATTCAGTGGACACCTGGGTTGCTTCCATTTTTTGGCTATTGTGAATAAGGCTGCTGTGAACATGGGTGTACCAGTATCTCTTCAAAACCCCACTTTCAGTCTCCTAGGTATGTACCCAGCAGTGGAATTGCTGGGCCCTGTGGTAATTCTGTGTTGAGTTTTTTGAGGCAGAGCCATCCTGACTTGTGTGTCTGCCTACATCTCACGGGGCAACTGGATGGGCTGGGGGGTGAGCCCAGCAGGGGGAGTGAGAGAAGATGGGATAGGGGGCTGGGAGGGACTGAGTCTGTGTGCTGTGAGGGGGGCAGTGGAGGAGGGGTGGCCTGGCTGTCTGCTGTAACACAAGCCAGATTGGAGCCCGCATTTATGTGGGGCCCACGCGAGGCCCGGAGTTCTCTGAAATGCGGGGCACACAGCACAGAGCAGCGGGAGCCTTGTCACAGTGGTCCAGGGAGGGGGGAACTTTCATCCCCCTGGCCTCCTCACTGGAGGCAAAGGGTGGGAGGCCCGTGAGAGGGGGGGCCTCAGGCCTATGAGGTCCTGGCTGCTTTGGGGGTGAAAGGGCTGGGATGGCTGAACAGTGAGTGTGTCAAAGCCAGAGAGATTAGATTACGGAGGCAGACAGAAGTAATGATTAACTTTTCCAGTCTGCACACTGTCTCCAGTCTGTCGTACTGTTTTTCCCCGTAAGTACAGTGCGGGCCCTGGCCTGGCTGGGCCCTGGTGTTGGGTTGTAAAGAAAGAAGGAATGAGGGCTGGGAGTGAGCAGGGGGCAGGGAGCCAGGGAGCTGGCTGAAGAGGGAAAGGCTTTTCCATCAGATCCTGCATTGGAATTTATTGGCCGGAATGCAGTAAATGTTCAAAATGCCATCCCATCCAACAGTTTTCATAATTGTTATGGAACAAGGGGAGATGGGGGAGGGGAGAGATGAAAAGGACTTTTGTTTCTCACTGTATTTTTCCACATCTTCGGACGGTGTCCCTACTCTAGAAAAGCTAGAGTTGAGTTGGAGCTGTGTGCCGGATGGGGTGAGGGGGCAGGGCCTGCGTCTGGGGCTGTAATTCCTTTCAGGGAGCTGGAGGTCAGTGCAGCATGGGGCTGCTTTATTATTATTATTATTATTTTAGTTTGAGGGGGATATCAGCTTTATTTATTATTGTTATTATTTTTAATGGAGGTACCGGAGGTTGAACATGCTAAGCACTGCACTCTACCACTGAGCTGCACCCTCCCGCCTAGCACGGGGCTTTATTAAATCGAGGCCCACAGCAAAAGCAACTCTGGCAGAGCCCCAGACCTGCAAAATCAGGCGAAAACCGTCCTGCACCTCTGGGGGTTGAGTCCTTTCGGAAAACTGGCTCATTGTGCATCCATGTTTATTGAGATTCTTACCGACCCTCTAACGTGTAGCCAGCATACTTAGAAGTGGTCAGTAAAAAGAAGATGAGGGACTTCCTGATGGTGTCAGAGAAGGTTGCGATTGCGGGTGGAGGAGCACTCCCAGTTGGGAATCCACGTGTGGAATTTGGGGGGATTTCTGGACCCTCTGCAGGTGGGAGGTGGGAGGGTTAGAGATGTGACTTGGTGGGCTTTCTGTTGTGGGATGTCCCCCCTCCTTGTTAGGTCTTCCTGAGAGTGGCCAGGCTCCTGCCCAGGGGCCAGGCAGGTGAGCAGATCATGCGGTTGAGGTCTGGGGAGGGGTGGGGGCGCTCTGTGTGTGCAGGTGAGTGAACCCCCTTTCTAAGGGAGCTGCTGAGTTATGAGGGGGTGAGGGTGGGAAGTTTAGGATGCTCCGAGGAGTGGAAGAGACTTGAAATTCAGACTTGAGACGAGATGAGCTTGGATGCACACTAACCGACAGCCAGGGAGGCCCATTTACTGTAAATATTATGAATGGAGTTGGCCGGGCTGGGGGTCCCCACCCTTCCTCTGAGGCCTCTTGGAGCCGGGCAGAGCAGGCCTCCTCAGAAGGCACGCAGCCGGGTACACGCTATAATTTGCATGGCTGAAGGCTGGGGCACAGGAAGCCGCGTCAGCCCGGCTGGCGAGACAGATGGGAGCTTTTGTGTGGCTTCCCTCCCCTGCCCGGCGCTACCCTCAATTATATTCTCTGATGGCAAAACGCTGCTCTTAGGCGGGACCCCTGGGATGGGGGCCTTAGACTTGGGGGCATTGAGAGGCTTTGGGAAGTCGGGGGTGGGGCCCACTAGGGGAGCAGGGAAGTACCTTTTCCCTCTAGTAACTGATTACTCATCCTCATCACAGTTCGTAAGACACAGTCGCGAATCAGCCTTCTAGACTTGCAGGACCTGCCGAATCTGTAAGCTCGGGGCGTTTGCAGGAGGTGATGATGGGTGAGAAACTTCAGGGCCACAAGCCTGGTGGGCATTGGCAGTATGGTGGTGATACAGGAGACCCTTCCTCCAGATACTCCCCTTTTCCTGGGGGCCTTGAATGACAGAAAGAACACAAGGTTGCAACTCTTTAAAAAAAAAAAGTTGGTTTGGAGATGGACACAGCAAAGTCTGACTCATCTCCTTTCCTTTTTGATTTTGTTTTGTTTTTGTTTTATTATTGCAAATGAAATGCAAAAATATGCCCTGCTCCCCAAAGTGATTTTCTTACTCTCCAGAAGGCAGTAAAAAGAAATGGAACCAGCATTGTTGAATACTGAGGGGCACATTTGTGAATCCTAGATTGTAGCCAGACCTTCAGAGCCGGAAGAGGGCCCAGGAGGCTGTTTTGCCCCAGTTCCCTTCCTATCAGTTATGGGCAGGTCAGACTGAGACTTAGTGGGCAAAGCCACTTGGCCGAGGTCACAGACCAGCTTGCTGACAAAGAAGCTGTTTCTCTCCTGGCTTCTTGGTGCAAGGGAGCTGGACTCCACACTCAGGCCTAAAGTGGGCATAGCATTTCCAGCGTGTGCTCTGGAGGACATGGTTTTCTCGCTAGTGTTTGGAGAGGACTAGTGGCTTTAGAGGCTCAAAGTGGTCGCCCGCCCACAGCTCACACATGGCAGTATTCTGGCCGTCAACCCGCCTGCTCTTTTTTCAGGTGATGTGGGCCTCATTTTCTCCTTTAATATGAGGATAGTACCGTGCAACCTCACAGTGTCTCGTTTCTGTCCTTCTAACAGGGCTACACATACTAAGTGCTCATGGGGTGTAGGTATCAGCCCAGGACTGTTTTCTCACCCGGGGTGGGGTGGGAGCACGGAGAGTCATCAGCATTTTCCAAGCCTCTGGAGAACCCAAGAGATGATGTACCCTTGAGAGGTGAGACCCTCCAGTGTGGCTGCAGGCCAGGCCCTGGCTTCTGGCTGCGTTTGATCACACTGTCACAATGACCCTGTTGGCCTGCACTAGGAACTCCATTTTAGGGATGAGATCAAGTCACACCAAGATTTGAATTGGGGGGTGTCTGACTGCATGGCTGGTCAGCTCATGGAGGTGGGACTCCCTGTGGAGTGGGACTTGGGGAGCTCAACTGTTGGGCCCAGGGATGATGATGAAGCACCTCAGCCTTTGAAGGAGAGCCTGTGGCACCCCCTGCCCACACCCTAGTCCAGCCACATCTTTGGAGAGCCTCATTGCAGAGCTCTGGAAAAAAAAATCCAACTTTTTCAGTTCTGCCTTCCACAAGCCAGGACTGAGCCTTTTGGTGAAGGAGCTTGGGGCAGTCAGTGGTGGTGGGTTGGGTCTGAGCATTTGTTGGGTAACTGAGAGTTAACCTGAAACGTTTTGAGTTAGAGCAAGCTACCCTCTAAACCCCAGAGTTGTGTTTGCTGCCCCAAGAATCTGAGGGAGCAGTCCTTGACATCATCTTTTGAGTCAACATGGCCGATTAACGCTGACCCCAGAACCCACACTGAGCCCAGACACCGCAGCAAGTTTTTATGTGTTTGCTTTAGTTTTTGGTCATTTGCTTCTTGAAAACTAGAGCCCAACAGGAGTCTTTGTTAATTGTATTTGGGGTGGACAGATTGGCACCGAGTCCTCTTTTATCTTAGTCCTTGTCCCTGAAGTGGGCTGGTTGCTCTCAGAACAGCCAGTTTCCTGACCAGGGTGGGGAGCTGAGCTGACGGGTGCTGTTAACCTTTGAGATGACTGATGGAGGGGGAGGACAGGATGAGGCAACCCTTGGTGGCGCCGGAGTCCCGAGAAGGGAGAACCCTGGACCTGGGAGGGCGAGGCGTGGCGATGTTTGCGTTCCAGGGTTGCCGGGTTTACTTCTGGGTCTGCATTTGTGCCCTTCCTTTGCCCTCATCAGCCTGCGTGAGGCAGCCGTTTCTGCCCAGGCTCCGTCCCTAGCCCTCTCTCTGCTGGACCACTGGGGATGGGGGGCTCGCAGACCCATCCCACTGCTGAGTAGAGAAATAATCCTCTATGATCCAACTGCTTCACAGAAATGAGAGCAAGTGGAGACACCCCCCCCCCCGGCCACCGTCCACCTTTTATTCCAGCCTCTTGTGCCCTGGCAGTGGGGCATAGTGGACTCAGCGGGCGCTAGCTGCTGTGGTTCTGTGCTGGCTTGGTTTCCCAAGTCCCTGTCCTGAAAGGTCGGAATCTTGGGGACCTCCCCTCTGTGTGTGGACATGGCTAGGGTCAGATGGCCTCACTCTTGTGCACACTCGTGTTTTCAGAATTCCCCTGGGTGTTTTGGGACAGCTCTGCCTCTCTGGCCCCAGGGTTGACTTTCCAACCTGGAGGCTGGAAATTGCACCACTGAGGCACTGAACTTGGTCTTTACTTCCTCCCTCCAGTTTTTTTTTTTTTTTCCATCTTCATCTCCTTACACCTTCAAATAAAAAATTTAAAAGGGGAAAAATTCCTCTCTTACCTAAAATGTGGCCTTGAGGTCTGGTCACCCTGTGCCGTTGAGATCCCAGGCATGGGATTCATTCATGAGCCTCTGGTCTAGAAGGGTCTGGTCTGTTCATTCATGACCAGGATAATTAAATAACTCTTTGTACGAGGCAGGGAGCTCCTTGTTAAGTGGTCTTCCCTAATGCAAGTGCAAACACGAGGCAAAATCCTTCCCCTTCTCCACACCCGCCTCCCCCTTTCCTTTTAAAGGGTAGATTTTATGCTTTAAGGGAAATGGGGAAGGGGAGGGGGTAAAACAACCTTAAAGGAATTTTAGGCCGATTCAGCACTTTTCTGGGATTGCTCCAAAAATTCCCTAAACTGTAATAAAAAGAAAAAATTGTGAGCAGGCATCTGATTAGTTAGCTTTTTACAACACAGCTTTTCTTTTGGATGCTTTAAAATGCACAGAGTTTTAAAACAAGCCCCTGTACAGTTTTCTGAGGAGGGAGAAGAAGTTGTTGAAAATACCGGAAAAAGTTATAAAAGCTGAGGGAAACTAACAAGGGGCTGTGAGTTTCACCTTTGGAGATGAAGTTATCAGCAACTATGATGCGAGGACCCTTCCTTAGTCCTTGTAACGAGGGGGACTCTTCACTGAGGTCCTCCCAGCTCCTCACCTCGAGGCCTGGGAAGCCCCCAGGAGCTGAGCATCTGCATAGAACTTTGTGGGAAGATGCTTGTGGGCTGTGGGCCTGATTCAGGAAACTGTGTTTCTCTGAAGATGATGCTGGGCGCTTCCCAGAAATGAGCACAGATGCCGGGTGGTGCAGGGCAAAACAGGGGAGTCTGAGTTGGCAACATGGGGCATTGTGTATCGGCCCCCAGGAGCGGGCTGTGTAAAGGGGGCCTTCACCCTTGTTACAGAACCTGTTTTTGTGCTCAGAGATACAATTCAAGAGCAGTGAGGAGGTGAGGTATCAGGGTACTAGGGGGCTGTGGGGTGACATGGGTGCACGTAGGGGTCCTGCTGCCCTTGATTAGGGCACCTAGTGGATTTTCAGGGGCCTTGTTCTCATCCAGGGACACCCACATGCTGTTTATCTGGGCTGGGCCATTAACCTCAACAGAAAAAGGCTTTTTCCAGGGGATGTCTGGCAGCAAATTGCTGGGTGGACTGGCGGGCTGCACAGATGAAAGAGAAACCCTCCAGAACGTGCCCCCCTTTCCCCTCACCCCGCTCCCCCTCCCCTCTGCTGGCTGACCTCAGGCTCCAGCCCCCGCCCAGCTTCCTCTGCCCCCAGAGGCCCCCACCCCTTGCCGGTGGGCCTGGCACTGGGGCAACTTGATCCCCAGGCCCCCACCCCACCCTCTTCCTCCTCTCCCCACCCCCTCCTCCCCCCACCCCCTCTGCTCTACTGGGTGCCAGGTTTCAGGGGAGCCGGGCTCCTGTGAAACGAACTATTGTGGTGAGGCTCGGCTGAGGGTCTCCCGAACCTCCCTCCCAGCGACTCCCTGGTCTTCCTTTCCTGGCTGGTTTGTTGTCCCAAGTTGGGCTAATAAGCCAGAACTTCTTACGTTTCAAAACACTCTCCCTGCCTCAAACGGGAGGACTGGCAGATGGGTACCCTGTGCCTTCCAGAGGAGGGCTTTCTCCTCCCCAGCGAACTTGGACACCAGAGCATTTTTATTTACATGGATGTTATGGGTCTTTGGTGTGGCCTGAATCAGAGCTGAACTCCCTCGGCAAGAGGGTTCAAAGATTGCCAGCGCTCACGAGTTTATTAGCAGTTGATGGATACTTTGCAGAAACAAGTTAATGCCTGATGAGTCACTTCTGCTTGGAGCCCTTGTCCCGCTCTTGTTTTTCCATATGTTCCGGTGTGTGTGCACGCAAACACACACTCGTGTAATACACACTCGTATGTCACACTCATGGACATGGCCTCTCTCACTCTTGTACTTTAGAGATGCTTGTGTGTCGGGGGAGGTGACAGGCCAGGTTTCTGGAATTGATTTTCGATGGGGTGGGGACTGAGGGGAGGAATGAGCCCTCGGCTTCCCCGTTTTGTGTAGCCGTCCCGGCAGGCACTTGAGAAGGCCAGGTGGGGTGTCTGGGGGACCCCCGCTCAGGGTGTATGTCTGTGGCCCCCTCAGTGTGTCACGGTGTACATTTGCACGGACTTATGCATGGGACACCTCCATGCAAAACTGGCTGCTGCTTAAAAAAAAAGTTAATGGAGCTGACTGGTTCCCAGGTCCTAACATGCCTGTAAGGGTTGGAAGCAGTTGGTGTGCGGAGCTGCACTGGTTACCGGCCTGCTGGGGCAGCAGGACATGGGGGCCCGAGCCCTCCCCCAGCCCTGGCTGCTCTGCTGTAAAAGCCATCATCACCCCTCTCCAAAGCTGGTGGTTCCAAACTCAAAAAGGCCAAACAAGCCAAAGACATCTCACAGCACCCATCTTCATGCCCCAAGCCCCCTAGTCAGAGAGAAGCAAGGACGGACCCGGAGGGCAAGGGAGGCCCTGCCGTCTGCCCGGCTTTCCCCCTGCCTTTCCCCATTTTTGTTAACAAATACAAGACTTCCGGTCTCCGCCCTGCCACCACAAACCACAGCGTTCCTGCAGCCCGGCTGGGCTGGGGAGATTTATGGTTCCCAGTCTGAGGCCTGCCCCGCCGGCTCCAGCTTAAGGAGGAGCTGGAATGCCAGCCGCTGGGGGCCCCCTTTCCTTCCATATTACCCCCACCCCCACCCCTTTTAAAGATCTCCAAGTGCCTATTCAGGAAAATCACCTTACCAGAATCATCACCCCAGTCTCCCCCGCTGCCTGTGGGAAGAAGCAGGTCTAGGAAAGCTGGGGTGGGGCCTCCAGGGGAGGGAGACTGGAGGGGGCAGGGCCCCCAGTCTAGATGCTCCTGGGGAGGGAGGGGGAAGAGGAGGATGCCGGCAGACAAGGGCCCTGCCAGCATGGTTGTGTACCCACTTCAGACACATCCTTTTCTGTCTGGGCTGGAGGGAGCTTCTGTAAGGTAGTCTGGGTTGACACCAAGCTGCGTGTTGTGATTTGGCATTTTGACGTGAACTCACGCTTTGTGTACAGAGCTGTTGTTGACAGACACACTGAGATTGTGTTTCTTATTAGGAAGACATATTTTTACCTCAAACCTCTTCCATTTAAAATCTTCGCGGATGGTACACCCTTATGGCCAAGGCACTGATCTGAGAACTGGGTCACAAGCACAGAGACTGTTCAGCAGGTGGTCCCGGAGTCTGGAGACCTGGGTGCCAGGTCTGGCTGTGTCATCCCTGCGGTCTGAGCAATAAGCTTTCTGGGCCTGGGTTTTCTCATGAGGATGACAAGGGGCTGGAGCGGCTGGCCTTCAAGGTTCCATCCAGTTTCAAGAACTGTAATTTCAGACCATCTATCTGGAAGGCCTCTTCTAGCCCGAAAACCAGGACCTAGCAAGTTACTGAGTGGTCCTGGCTTCTGAGCTCTGCAGGGGTGGGGTTTCCTTTGGCCAGACGGGCACATGCGCTGGTGTCCTGGGAGGATGGGAGAAGAGGAGGGGAGGGGCTCTCCAGCTGAGCCCCATGCTTAAAGGCAAGGCTCTTCCATCAAGACTGGGTCAAGATTTCCAGGCCCCAGTAAGAGGACATCTTCCAGTACCACTGTCACCTCCTCCTGTCTTGCACTGAGAGACAAGCTGGTCCGGGGGGTACCTGTGTGTATGTGTATGTTGATTCGAGGATATGGAAGAAAATGCCCTTCCCCGTCACCACCAACCAAATGTCTGCCATTTTGTTTTATAGATTCCCAACTTCTTCTGGAGCCTGGGGATCGGTCACACTGGTGCGTGGTGGCATACTGGGAGGAGAAGACGAGAGTGGGGAGGCTCTACTGTGTCCAGGAGCCCTCCCTGGATATCTTTTATGATCTACCTCAGGGGAATGGCTTTTGCCTCGGACAGCTCAATTCGGACAACAAGAGTCAGCTGGTGCAGAAAGTGCGGAGCAAAATTGGCTGTGGCATCCAGCTGACGCGGGAGGTGGATGGCGTGTGGGTGTACAACCGCAGCAGTTACCCCATCTTCATCAAGTCAGCCACACTGGACAACCCGGACTCCAGGACGCTGTTGGTACACAAAGTGTTCCCCGGTTTCTCCATCAAGGCTTTTGACTACGAGAAAGCGTTCAGCCTGCAGCGGCCCAACGACCACGAGTTCATGCAGCAGCCGTGGACTGGCTTCACTGTGCAGATTAGCTTCGTGAAGGGCTGGGGCCAGTGCTACACCCGCCAGTTCATCAGCAGCTGCCCGTGCTGGCTGGAGGTCATCTTCAACAGCCGGTAGCCACGTGGGGAGAGGACAGAGCGGGAGCCGAGCGGGCCCAGTCCAAACTACTTTGCTGCTAACGTTTTCCTCCTGAGTGCTTGCTTTTCATGCAAACTCTTTGGTCGTGTTTTTTTTCCCCCCTCTCCCCTTTTCGTCTTTCTCGTTTATGCTCTGTTTTGTTTTGTTCTGTGAGAAATAGCTTATGAAAAGAATTGTTGGGTTTTTTAGGGGGTGGTGGTGGTATGGTTGGCAGAACACCTCATGTGAAAAGGGGAGGCAAAAATCAGAGTACCGCCAAACACAGTGTTGGAATGGGGAGCAGGTCCCAACTTTGGGGTCGTTGTTGCCCTTGTCAGGGCGTACGTGTGAGCGAGTGTGCGCACATGCGCACGAATGCAGATGGGGGACTCGTGTGTTTCTTACGATGTCTCCGGCTGAGACCTTTTCCTCCCAAGGTTGTCTCTCTGCCCCTTGGACATGCTCAGTGGGGCGGCAGCTGCCAGCAGCAAGGCTCTGTCCCCAGCCCCGGGAAGCCCCCGCCTCGCCTCTCCCCTTCTAGGACATTGTCTTCTTAGAAACAACCCTGCAAGAGGCTGAACCAGAACCCGTTTTTCCATGCCGTCTTATCGCTCCCCCGTAGCCACCCTGTTGCCATTGTCGTGTCTTTCTTTTTTGACCGTCTGCTCCTGGACATCTCTGAGATGGGCTTCCCAAGGGCTGCCGGGGCAGCCCCGTCACAGTATTGCTCACCCAGTGCCCTCTCAGGCCCCTCAGCCTCTCCCCTGCCCTGGTGACATCAGGTTTTCCCCGGACTCAGAAAACCAGCTCAGCACTTTCCTCCCCTCCGCAGCCCATGTGTTGAGCTCTGCTGTTGGACCAGCAAGGGGAGAAGCCCCGGGAGGGAGACTTCTCAGCATCCCCCTCTTCCCACCAAGGATTCGGTCCATCACAACCCAAGGTACCATCCTGAGCTGACACCTAACTCTTTCATTTCTTCTACAACTCATACACTCGTATGATACGTTGACACTGCTCTTAGCTCAATGAGCATGTTTAGACTTTAACATAAGCTATTTTTCTAACTACAAAGGTTTAAATGAACAAGAGAAGCATTCTCATTGGAAATTTAGCATTGTAGTGCTTTGAGAGATAAAGGACTCCTGAAAAAAAAAACCCTGAGATTTATTAAAGAAAAAATGTATTTTATGTTATATATAAATATATTATTACTTGTAAATATAAAGACGTTTTATAAGCATCATTATTTATGTATTGTGCAATGTGTATAAACAAAAATAAAGAAAAGATGCACTTTGCTTTAATATAAATGCAAATAACAAATGCCAAATTAAAAAAGATAAACACAAGATTGGTGTTTTTTTCTATGGGTGTTATCACCTGGCTGAATGTTTTTCTAAAGGAGTTTATGTTCCATTAAACAATTTTTAAAATGTATACTTGATTCCATGTTGTCCTCCAGCTCCTTTTTCTTCTGGTGGGAGGGGTGTGGGGAGGTGTGTCCATCAGAATCCAGAACAGCTGGGGTCTCCCAGTGCTTGGTTGGGGAGGAAGAGGGGTTACCTGGATGTCTCTGGAGAGAATAGCCCGGTCTTCCCTTATTAGAAAGATCTGTACCTGCATAGATGCCACCTTTCTTGTTAGGCAGGAACCCTAGAGTTTAGCTGGTGAGCATCCTGAGTTTGTAACCTCAGTCAACCTCAGGGAGCCCTGAGTTTACAAAGGTGGGTGATTTTTCAAAGCTTGAAGAGTTGAGAAAAGGGAATTTTATTTCGGATGATTGGGAAGGAGGTTGCCCTGGGAGATGGGAGGGCGAGGTACAGCCCCAAGACCTTGGGGTCCTTCTGGTTCCTGCTTGCTATCTCCTCACTTTAAGTCCTGAGACTGGCACCTTTCCCAGAGGAAGGTCACTGCCACACTGGGTTCCAGGACAGGTTCCCTGAGAGCTGGAGCCCTGGAGGAGAGATGAAGTGGGGATTTAGTGTTGGGAGGAGGGATCCGGCTACCTCTTGGGCGCGCCGAGTTCTGCACTGGCACTCCTGGGGTGGAGTAGACTCTGGGGGGTCATGGAGTCCAGGTCCTGCTCTGTCTGCTTAAACCCCTTCCAGCTTTCTCTTTTCTCGGCCCCGCCCAGCCCCAATGGCACTTGCTGGTAAACTGCCTCTCGGTACTACCCCTAGGATTTCCACTCTGATCTGAGCCACGTTTTAGATTCAGGGCTTCTTGCACAAGAAATGAGTCCAAACTGGGCACCAAATGGGGCTGTTAGGTGTTTATGTCAGGAAGTCTTGAACCTTCAACCCGGGAGCGGGGGTATCTGAATTGGGAGTTAAAATTTTGGACATGACAAGCTTGTACAATTTCAGAAAACCTTTATTGGAGGGCTCGGGTAGGATTGCCAGTTTTTCATTTTGCCAAATGACACAGCACTACAGCCTACTGGCACCACCATTTAATTTGAGGGAATTACAATGCAATTGTATAGTGAAAATGTGAACTTCAACACAACCTGCTGATTTACGACCCAGAGCATTAGTGCCAAATGGTCATCTGGGCCAGCTTGTTCACATGAGGTGACAGGGACCTCACTACCTCTTGAGGCAGCTTTTTATCAGTTGGACAGAAAGCTGCCTCCATTTATTCTAGTTCTGCAACCTGGAAGGAGTGTAAAATCCCGTGTCTGGAAAACACCCAAGGAGGGCTCTAATTAACTCCCGGGTGGCAGTGGTGGAGGAGGGGTGGGGTGGAAGGTGTTACATTAGGGAGCTGTCAAAGGCATTTTCGTTTGCTCTAGCTTGCATCAGCATGCCAGGAAGCTCTTTAATAATAATAATAGCTACCATTTATTGAATGCTTAGCCGGTTGCCAGGCATGATGTTAAGCGTTTAAGGGAATTATTTAATCCTCAGTAGGACCCCCTGCAAAAATGGAGGCTTTGAGAGGTTGAAAGACTTGCCCAAGGTCACTCGGCGAGGACGTGGTCGGGGCTGACTCTGGCCCTACTCCTTGGTCCACACCCTGAAGGGATGTTATTTGATGGAGTTTGTTGGGGCGCCAGGCCTACAACCTCAAATCAAGGGAAGGTGGGTCCCGTGTGGCGTGGGCAGGGCCTCTGGGTCTGGGAGGCAGGAGCTGTGGCAGCAGCACCTTCCCGCCCTCCTTTGACACGTGGACTTGACTCTCAGCCTCATGAGGTTGGAAGTGGGCTGCAGGCGTGTGGATTCCGATGGAGAGGCTGGCTCTGGGTCAGGGAGAGAGGGATACTTAGGGGAAATCCCGTGTTAGGGGTACCTGACACGTCCCTCATCTGGCCAGAGCAGCCTTCCCCACAGGCATCCCCTGGGTACCTCCTGGGTGCCAGGACTGCAGCAGGCGCCCCCTGGCCTCAGTGGTGTTGGAGGACAAGATGCCCAGCTCGAGGTCGCCAGCAGCACAGGTGTACCTCGGACCACGTGAGACTCAGAGGAGCCAGGACATCCAGCCCAGGTGGAGCTTGGATTCGTGGAGGGGAGGAGGAGATGCCTCATTGGAGGGAAATTTTCCTGTCACCTGGTTCTCCTTCCTCTTTGATCACCAGTCAGGTTTTGGGGTGTGTCACAGGGTTCTGCCCTCAGCTCTCAGGCCACACCCTGTCCCCGGGAAAGCAACGTCACTCTGGTGCTTTCATCTCCCCTCGCCCTGCAAATGCCTCAGCTGCCCTGGCCAGAAACGTGGATTCTCCCATCTTCCATGCCCTGTCCTCCATCATGAAATAAAAAAACCCAGATCCCGTCCTCCCTCCTTCATTCCATCCATAATTATAATTTTAAAATGCAAACATTTCTCACATATCTTCCCTTGCTCTATTCCCACTGGTAACGATTTAGCTCAGGGCCTCCTAATGCCTCCTTGGCCTTCCTTCTACTCATTCAGCATTCACCTCCCAACCCCACCTTTTAACCACCCACCTTTGCCTGCAACACACACACACACACACACACACACACACACACACACACACACACACACACACACACACACACACTGCACACACACATGCAGGCACACACACATACCCCCTCAGTCCTGGGCATGCAGAGTGACTTGCAGTTCCTCAAACACATTTGGCTTATGTGCTTCCAAGCAAATGTCTTCCAGCTCCTTCTTCAACTGGTGGTCTTATCCTTCAGTATGCAACCCAAACCACACCTCCTCCAGGAAGCATCCCCCCTTAAAAATTTCTGCTCTAAAGAGACATCAGTGGAGTAAGATTTTCTCTTCCCTAATGAGCAGTAAGCTTTTGGTACACTGGGGTCTCAGCTGGGTCCCCACTTAAGATCTACTGCCCTAAAAATTCCTAACACAGTGCTCAGACAGGGTTTGTCCCAGTGAGGGAGGGAGAGGCAGAACTGTGGGCTTAGCTTGGGATGGAAATAATAATAACAATAATAATAACAACAGCAATAACCAGCATTGATGGTGTTCTGCGTGGTAAGTAGTGTTCCAAGCATTTTACTTTGGAATTTTCCCATATAATCCTTACGACAACCCTAAAAGTAGATACTATTATTATGAGCCCCATTCTACAGATGAAGAAACTGAGGTTAAAGAGTTGCCCAAGGTCCCCTAGCTGGCAAATGGTAGCGTCAGAGTTCATCACCTCTGTGCCATCTCATCTCTAGAGGCAGGCCTGGGTCAAGGGTGACTGAGTGGGGCATATTTTTTTCCCTAAAACAAGCTCTGGTTTGAAAGAACCACGCCGATCTGATCACCAAACAATAGAAACACCTCCTGGCGTCTGTACAGATTTTGTGCAGCAAGGGTCTTCCCAGTGCGTGCCCCGCCACGGGCCCACGCTGCGGCTCCACGCAGGCAGGCCTTAGCCAGCTTGGGAAGAGGAGAGCCTCCCACAGGTGAGTGGTTTGCCCAGGACACCCATGTAGAGCCTGGGGGAGGGGGAGGGTGGAATTGCACCCGGCCCACAGCAAGCAGCCGTCCTGACAGTCAGGCCCCCGCACTCAGCCTCCAGGGGAGCTTTCTGTCCGTCTGGGTGTCATCAGTGCAGCCCCGCTGGCAGCACGGCTGTGGACAGTCATGGCACAAGGGCCCGGGCAGGTGGGGTGGGGGCTGTGACTCAGGGGATGTGACTCAGGGTCCTGGATTCCGAGTCAGATGGACCAAAGTTTGAGTGCTCACTTGGGTAAGTCACTTAACCTCTGTGAACCTCAGTTTCTGAGACATGAAGTGGGCATCATACCTGCCTCATGGGGCCAAGAGGGGGATGAGTGAGAAAACGCACTGAAGAGCTCGCTACGTGGTGCTTAGGCTGAAGCACGTGGGACTGATAATACCGGCCTACAAAATGGCAATTTCATGTCATTTCATCTACCAGATGCTCGATTCAAGGCAGTGGCGATCTTTTGCCCCTGGCATCACCCTCTGGGTCTGTGCAGCAAGGGGGCTGAAAGAAGACATTCGACCAAGCCAGCTGGCAGTGTGGGGTGGTCAATATTGGGGTGGTTCCTTGCTTCTCAGAATGCCAGCAAACTGCCAAGTCCAGGCCAGAGCAGGAGGCGAAGGCCGTTGGGAGCCGGGCAGGAGGGTTCCTGGCCTCAGGAAGAGGGGGCGTGGGCCCCCAGGCGGTACCCACCCAGCAGAGTAGCCCCGCACAGCCCCGGGTTTCCTGGCGCTGGAGCAGCAGGCCCGAGTTGCCAGCTCAGCAGTTTTCCCCAACCAGAGGCGCCCCCCTCTCTTTCTGAAAGTAATGATTTTCTAAAAATGGATTCCCTCCCCTCCCCCGGCTGCAATTAATCTAGCAAACATGAAGTGGCCGCTGGAGGAGGCCCTCGGTGAGTTCGGACCAGTGCAAGCGCTCTGATTGATTCAGGCACGATTCACTGGTTAGGGGGTGGGGTGGGAGGCTGGGAATGAGGGGTGCACAAGGGGGCACGGCCTGGGTGCCGGGCTGGACTCACTGCGGGTCCATTTGGTGCCTAATGGAGCCACAGAGACGAGGAGAGCCAGGAGCCTCTTTCCAGGGAGCCTGTATGATGACACTTCCTCGGGATTCGAGGGCCGCAGGACCTCAGAACCCAGCGCTGAGGTCGTCCCATAGACATGGGTGCCCCAGGCCAGGCCAAGTGGATAAACAAACCCGGGGTACCTTCTTGGAGCTGCCATTCTGAGGACCTTTGGGGGAGAAAGAATATGACTGTCTTGTCCTGAGACAAGCCCATGTGCGTGATGGAACAGAATGCAAACTTGACATGAATTATCGAGTGAAACAACCAGACACTTGGAGGACGCGTCCTTGCTCCCACTGTCTCTTCCAGCCTGGTCCCAGGCCCGAAGGGGCGTGCCGGTGGCAAAGTATTTGATGGAATCTACGCCCTGCATTTACAAGCAGGACACAGAGACCCAGGCCCTGGAGGCAGAAGCAGAATGTGTCTCCCAGGGCTGCACTGAACCCGAAAGAAAACATGGCTGATTCGTAGGTAACAATGTTACACTTCTTCTCAACAGTGCAGAGAGCCCCTGCGTGCACATTCTCCTAAGAATTCTGGGTGGGAGCTCTGATTGTGCCCCTTTTAGAAGAAGGAACTGAGGATGGAAGAGATCAATGACTTACTTGAGACACCCAGCCAAGAGGTGGCAAGTTCTTCTGAAGTCTGTCTTTTCCAGAGCCTGGCGCCAGCCTGCTCTGTGCAAAGCCCCTTTCAGATTCCTTTTTCTCCACTCTGCCTGCTGGGTCCTGGTAGCAATAAACGGCTGTGGCAGAGACATTTCATGTGTAGCCGGGTGGGCCCCACATCTCCCAGTCTCCCTTGCAGTTTGTTTGGGGCCATGCGACTGCTTCTGGCCGATGGGTTGTGAGTGGAGGGGCTGTGCCTCTCCTTCCCCCTCGGGGCTAAAGCACTGGAGCGCTGTTGAGTGGTTTCTCCCTCTGCCACAGCCATACCTGGAAGATGTGTCTTGAGATGATGGAGGCATACGATGAAAATAGCCTGGATCCCTGAATCACTGCCTGGAAAGCCACTGGGTTGGCAGCAGACTGTGTGACTGTGTAACTTTTATGTGTCACCGACTGAGACGCGGTGGTTTGCCTCTGCAGACGAGTCCATGGCTTGTTCCACATGCTCAGGGGCTCAACCCAATCTGTCCTGCCTTTTTCTTTTCGTGGAGGTTGGTCTTGTATCTCCAGCGTGATTGGAGCTCCTTGAGGTCAGGTACCAGCTCACGTACCTGCTTGAATCACATCTCTCATCACACCCACCCCCAGGAGGGGAGGGTATAGCTCAGTGGTTAGAGTACATGCTTAGCAGGCACAAGGTCCTAGGTTCAATCCCAAGTACTTTTATTAAAATAACTAACTAAATAAACCCAATTACCTGCTACACCTCAAAACAAAAACCAACCAAACAAAAACACCATAGCACTGAGCCCACTTCTGGGCTCATAGTAGGTGCTTAGTAATTACTTGCTGTATTGATGCAAACTGAGGGACCTCCTCCACTGGTGTCCCTGGAGGGATTGCTGGGAGCCCTCCCAAGGCGCAGTGTCCCCAAGTGGTCCACAGCTGCGTGAAAATGCCCCCTGCCTGCTCCTCACCCTCTAAAAGCCTCTAGCAGCTCCTCCCCACCCTCCTCCTCAAACCAGCCATCTCCACAGGAGCAAGCTGCTGTTCCAGCCCAGGGTACTGTCAGTGCAGACCCAGCTGAGACCAGTGCCCTCCTGGGCGTCCTCACTCAGGTCCAGAGCAGAGCTCTGATGCGCTGAACACAGGGATTACGATCATCAGACAGCACTCCCAGCACATAGTCCTCTTAACCTGCTTTCCTTTTCTTTTTAGCACTGTTTGGCACTATGTGTGTTGTATTATATACAGGTTTCACGTTTTATTATATATCCATTTTGTTGGTTTGGTTCTTGTCAGACACCCCTAGTGAAGGGTACACTCCGGCCACGGCCATATCCCCAGTATCTAAGACAGTGCCCGGGACAGAGCAGGCACGCGACAAATGCTCCCTGGATGAATCAGTGCTGAATGACTGTTCAACTTTCCAAACTGAAATAAATGCATTCAGGTTCCCAGTGAATTCAGTTTCCCCCCAAGAAAAGTGGGTCTGTGCTTGTTTCATAATATTTGTGAAAAGAAAGAGTGCATTCTTATATTTTTGACCCAAAAAGGTACATGCAAAACTTTGCCTCTTGGGGTGGGTAATGGTAACAGCTGCCGCCACAATCATAATAATAACAACAGGTTGTTGATTGAAGGCAGAGTTTGTGCCAGGTGCTCTCAGCAAGGTACTTGGTGTTGTCTCTAAGATATGGGTTACCATTATCTCATTTTACAGGTGGGGAAATGGAGGCTGCCTCATAGCTGGAGAAGAGTGGAGCAGGAGCCCATGTCTGCCTTCCTCCACAACCCTTGCTCTGAGCCCTGAGCCCCCATGGAAGCCTGCAGCTTTGAAAGAGCAGTTTTTCTGGTTCCTTCTCTCAAGGTTAAGATACATTCTGAGTCCCAGATTCTGCTGAGGCAGCTCGAGACTCCAGGGGTGTCTCTGCCGGGAGACTTGCTCTGTGGTCAGGCTGTCCTGTCCCATCAGGGTCTGGAATCTTTGCTGCGTCCAGGCCTCGTGTCATCAGCGCCAGATCTTCTAATGACACGCTGCAGCCAGGGAAATTATGGTGCCCAAGGGACTTGTCTCAGAGTAATTCCAGAGCAGGACAGAGTGCTGGGAATAACAAGAAAGACAGGGTCAGGCTGCCAGCCTCAGGGAGTGGAATGGAGTGTGGTGGTCATGGGACACAGGGGATGAGAATTTTATCTATGCAATGCTTTTCCCCAAACTTTAAAAATACTGAAAAACACAAAATCAATAGTAAAAATTATCCTCTATCTCATCATTTCAAAGTATGCCTTCCAACACTACTCCCCAGAGGTGACAGGAGGCTTTGATTCGTCCCCTTCTGAACTTGACCTCTGTTTCTAAATACCAACATATACAATTTTCATAATGGAGTCAAGTTATACATATTGTTCTTGTTGCTCATCTATTTTATATATATAGTAGCGTGTGTCTGTTAACCCCAAATTCCTAATTTATCCCTCCCCACTACTTTGGTCACCGTATGTTTGTTTTCTATGTCTGTGAGTCTATGTCTGTTTTGTAAATAAGTTCCTTTGTGTCCTCTTTTTAGATTCCACATATAAGTGACATATGATATTTGTCTTTGTCTGACTTACTTCACTTAGTATGATAATCTCTAGGTCCATCTACGTTGCTGCAAATGGCATTATTTCATTGTGTTTCTGGTTGAGTAATATTCCATTGTGTGTATGTATTTATATATCTCACATCTTCTCTGTCCAGTCATCTATCGATGGACATTTAGGTTGCTTCCATGTCTTGGATATTCTGATATTTCTTGATGCATTAACTTTAGATATTGTCTATTAATTTCTGTGAACTTTCTCGTTGGGGATCACTGCCTTGAATCTTCATACTACTTCCTTTCTCATCGATAGTACTTACGTGATTGGAACAGTACCAGTCCAGTTCACTGCTGAGCCATGGAGCGTTCTTTGATTGCATTTCTTTCCTTTCACAACTCTGCAATTCCTGGAGTTAAGATTTGCCTGGGTTCTTTTCACTGGCTTAGATTTCTTTGCATTTTCCCTGCTGCTTTCCACACTCTTCAGGCACTTCTCAATATACTTCAAGCTTCTTAACTTTTCCTCAAGGCCAGATCTATCAGACTGTTTGTCAGTTCAGTGTTTTTCCCCCCAGCTTCCATCTTTCTGCTCCCATCTGGACAGGTTGCCCATGGACCTGATGGATGCACAGCCATCTCCCTGAAGCATCCCTCTACCTCTGTATTGGCTTGAGTTTCTTGTTCCCTGGATCCCATGAGTTCACCTTCCTTGTTTAGTCCCTCATTTTGATGCCAATTATCTTTAAAATCTGCTTGTACTATGTTTTCCTTCCTTCCTTCCTTCCTTCCTTCCTTCCTTCCTTCTTTCCTTCCTTCCTTCCTTCCTTCCTTCCTTCCTTCCTTCCTTCCTTCCTTCCTTCCTTCCTTCCTTCTTCCCTTCCTTCGTTCCTTCCTTCTTTTCCTCTTCCCACCCTCCTCCTTCAAACCTTGCCTGAGGACTGCGCGGCAGAAGGAAAGAGAAGGGCTCACTGGCAGCCTCAGCCTTTGCTCTGTTGCCTCAAGCCCATCATACAAAGGGGCCCAGAATGCGGTCCAGCCCTCAAATCCACTTGCCAGACAGCAGAGTCACCTTCTTCCCTCCCCTCTGCTCCTCCCCACCCTTGCCCTGGACTGAGGTTTCTGGATATCAAATCGTTTTCATTTCCCTGCCACTACCTGAGCTTAGGCACTGCTGGCCTCTGGCCTGAGCAATTCAGAGACCCCCTAGTCATTGTCCCTGCACCCATGCTTGTCCCCCCGCTGATACCTACTCCTGGTTATGGCAGAGGGAGTTTGTAAACCCAGATCTGAGCCAAGAAATTTGACATCTCCTTACCCCTGCACAGACTCTTGACCTGGAATGCCTTTGTCCTCTTGTCTAGCCGATCTAATCTCTTTTTCCAATGTCCAGTTCAAATAGCTACTCCTCCAGGAAGCCTTCCAGTCTCTCCTGTTGGCACGAATCAGATTCTACAGCACTTTACATGATACTTTCTTACAACCCTCATTCTTGTCTGCCTTGGGCCAGACCCTGTCGCCAACTAGCTGAGCCAAGGTCACCCTCCCTTGGCTGCTGCGTCTACACACTCCCTGTGGAGAAGAACTTGACTTTGTTCAACACCGATTGTGGGCCATGCCCTATGCTAAGAATTTTCTGTACATAATACAATCACATACTGAACCCAAAGCCCTTCAGCTACACCCTTCTGTGCTTGTGTGCACTTTTGAGAGTCTGGGCAGAGGGCTGGATAAGCAAAGGCTTGGAGGTGGGGGGATGCAAGCAAGAGGACATCTGTTATTTTTTGTTTCTGTTTTTTAAATTTCAAAGTGATTTATTTATTTATTTTTAGTTGAAGTCCTGTCAGTTTACAACGTTGTGTCGATTTCTGGCATATGTTATTGTTGATTTGCCCATATCTCTACCTGGAATTCTCTTTACCTGAGTCTGCTGAGAGGCTAGAGAGCAAGAAACCTGCTTTCCCAGCTTCCCCAGTGGCCAAGTATAGGCACGTGCCCTGGGATTGGCCAATCAGGTGCCTCTGCTCTGGTTTTGGAGTCAGGATCAGGGACCAGAGAAGCAGGAGAATGATCCCGGGGGGAGGCAGGGGCCACATTCCATCTCTGGGGAACAGCAGGATCCGTGGTTCAGTGTTTGTTGTCTAGTGCAGATGTCAGCGGGGAGAGGAGAGTCATCAGCTGCTCTGGGGGAGGAGGGCAGTGGTTTCTCGAGAGGCCAGCTCTGTGGTGTGGTTTTAGCTGCACCCCCTGCTATGGAGAAGTTCTCCAGCCCACTGTTGATTCTGTGACTTATCCAGGACCCTGTCAGGACTTCTCTTTCGGGCTTTACTCCGCCAGAATAACCTGCTGGAGTGTGCAGCTACGAAGACTGACATAGAGAGAGGCCAGGAGGGGCACAGGGCATGGCTGGCTGCAGAGCCATCCCCTGGGCCAGGAGGGCTGGGAATCCTGCCCCTGCGATGCTGACGATGGCCATGGTATGCTCCTCACCTGGATGGTCACCTGGATCCTAGGCAAGCAGAGGCCACTCAGCAAGGGCAGAGCGTAAATGAACACTTCAGGAGGACCCAGCCTCGTAATAAAAACGTCCTAGCCATTGTCCCTCCATCATGAGAGCCGGGCAGTTTTAAAGCCACAGCCACTCTTCAGAGCAGCCAGGGGCTGGGGCCCAATGGTCAGGAGACCTGGGTTCTTATCTTGCAGCAGTTAACTCCCTGTGTGGCTTGGACAAGTCACTCCTGTTCTCTGGGCCTCAGTGTCAGTGTCTTCACCCAGAAGCCTGGGATGTGGGCAGATACCCAAGGGGTCCTTTCTAGTAAGACTGCCTCCAGTATGACCGCCCAGAGCGTCTATGGCGTTTCCTCCCCCACTGCCCCCTGCCTCACCCCCTGAGCTCCCATGAACTCCCTGACGGCAGGTCCCTGCCATACACACAGGAGGTGCTCAGAAATTGCAGGGTGACGGCTCCAGGGAATGGCTGGTTCGGTCCAGGGATGCGGGTAGGTGGCTGGGTCCTTGGCCACACTTAAGGGTCTTTTCCTGGGAACTCCAGATCTGCCTCTCCTTGGTCTTTATGGAGGAGGAGGGGGAGAAGAGTCGGGGGAGAAGGGGTGTGTGGCAGGCCCAGCAGTGGCCCTGAGGCAGCCTCAGCAGGCACTTTCTGGGAAGCCGCCCCCAGAACCGAGCCCTGCGCAGGCAAGGAGGCCCCATCTCCAGCCCGTTTCCCTTGAACTGGAGCCAGGCGGTCCTCACGCATTACTCACTGGCGGGGCGGCCCTGGCCCAGGGCCAAGGCAAACAGGCCTCCAGCCTGCCTGGGGGCTGGTCGGCTCGGGCTTGGGAGGGAAGGGAGGCACCCACGCCCGGCCCCTGCTGCGGCCAGCCCGCTTGTGTCTCCCTGCCAGCTCAGCCCCAGCCTGGCCCAGAGGTCAGACTTTGGCCCAGCTTCCACCAGGGTTGGGCCTGGCAGTCCCTGTGGAGCTGGTGCTGGGCTGAGGTCCTTCCTACTTCCAGTGCCTGGGTCCTCCCTTTCTGCCAAGGGAGAAGCCATGACTCCTAACTATGTGGCCAATGCAGACACTGCACCCAGTGCCTGCCACTGAGCAACCAGCAGAGGAGGAGGGAGCCAAGGCCTCTGTCCCTGAGATCCAGATCTGCACATGATACAGGATTTCTGTTGAGTATTGTGCATTAGAAAGAGTGTAGGAAAGGCTTAGATGGCATGGGCTAGGAAGACTTCCCGGAGGAAGTGAGGCCACAGAAGTCCCTGAAAAATGATGAAAGTTTGGATAGCCATGATGGAGGGAGAGAGGAGAGGCTGTGCAGTGGGTGTGGATTCCAGGATGTGATGGGCCTGAAGGTTGGGGCAGGGGTACAGGATTAGGGTAGGAGGGAAAGGGTAGCTAGGTGAGGAGGATGAAGGTGGTCCTGGGCAGGCCCAGGCAGCCTTTGTCTAGAAACTACCTCTCCACCCATCCATCCACCCACCCACCCATCCATCCATCCATCCATCCACCCATGCATCCATTTACCCATCTATACACCCATCCACCCACCCACCCATCTATTCATCCATCCATCCATCTATCCATCCTTCCATCCATCCAAACTACAAGTATCTACTGAACACCCACAATGAGCCAAGGCCTATACTAAATATTTTCACTGACTCTTACACACACAGGCCTGGCTTCTAGTAAGTTGACTCCATAAATGTTTGTTTAAATAGATGGGGAAGTGATGACCAGAAGAGACCTGCCTCTGTCCTCAAGGAGCTCATTGTCTCACAGAACAAAAAATATAAAATTACAAATTGTGACAAGTACTATAAAGGAAAAGACAAGGGTGCCAAGAGAAACAAGGAGAGGGTAAAGACCACAGGCTCTTAAACTGCTGTGTGATCCTTGGCAAATAACTTGATGTCTCCAGGCCTCAGCCTCTGCATCCGTAAAATGGGGATAATGATAGTTCCTACTTCATAAAAGAATCGTCCATCAGTTTTTTTTTTCAATTAACAAAATCAGAAAGCCTAAATATTGACCAATTTCCTAATCCATGGTCTGTATTTCATTTCCATCGTCTGAAAATGTCTTTTTCTTAACCGCTTTATTGAAATATAGTCCATATACCACACAATTCACCCATTTAAACCATGCAATTCAATAGTTTTTAGTATATGCAAATGTATGTTCGACCATTACCACTGTCAATTTTTGAACATTTTCATCACCCTAAAAAGAAATCCTCTATGCTTTACCTGTCACCCACTCCAACCAGCCTTGGGGGTACACTGGTCTATTCTCTGTCTCTACAGATTTCCTTTGTTCTGGAAAATAGATTTCCTTTGTTCTGGAATTATATACTGTGGTCTTTTGTGACCGGCTCCTTTCACTTTAAAAATAATGTTTTCAAGTTTCATCCATGTTGTAACACGTATCAACAATTTTTTTTTACTTTAAAAATAATAGACTATTTCTTAGAGCAATTTTAGGCTCACCACAAAATTGAAAGGAAAGTACAGAATTCCCACATACCCCTTCCCCTTAACCACAGCCTCCTCCGCCGTCCTGCACATCTCCTGTGGTACAGTGTGATACCAGATCGTTACAATCAATGAACCAATGCTGACACATCACTGTCAACCAAAGTCCATGGTTTACACTAAGGTTCACCAATTTTGGCTGAAAAAAAAATACTCCATTGTATGGATATACCACATTTTGTTTATCCACTCACTTGATAGGCACTTGAGTTATTTCCACCTTTTCTCTATTATGAATAATGTTGCTATAAACATGCATGTACAAGTTTCTGGATGACCATATGTTTTCATTTCTCTTGGGTAAAGGCATATCTCAGAGATTGAGGGTTTGGTTCCTGGCCACTGCAATCAAGTGAATATTGAAATAAAACGAGTCATACAAATTTTGGTTTCCCAGTGCATACAAATTATACTTATGCTATATTGTAATCTATTAATTGTGCAATAGCATTATGTCTAAAAAGAATGTGCATACCTTAATTAAAAAACACTGTATTGCTAAAAAATGCTAACCACCACCTGAGCCCTCAGTGAGACGTAATATTTTTGCAGTAGTAACATCAAAGATCACTGATCACAGATCACTGTAACAAATGTAATAATAATGAAAAAGTTTGAAATGCTGCGAGAATCACCAAAATGTGACACAGAGACACAAAATGAGCAAATGAAGTTGGAAAAATGGCGCAGGTAGACTTGCTCGATGCAAGGTGGCCACAAACCTTCGACTTGTGAAAAAACACAATATCTGTAAAGCAAAGTGTAATAAAACGAGGTCTGCCTGTATATACCTAGTAGTGGAATTGCTGGGTCATATGGCAACTCTATGTTTAATATTTTGAAGAGTTGCCAGACTAATTTCCAAAGGGGCTGCACAATTTTACATTCCCACCAGCAATGTGCGAGGGTTCTGTCTTCTCCACATTCTTTTCTTTCCCTCTTTCTCCAGATTCTTGCCAACAATTGCCATTATCTGACTTTTTGAAGTCTAGACATCCTAGTGGGTATGAAGTGGTATCTCATTGTGGTTTTGATCTACATTTCTCTGATGACTAATGATGTCGAGCAACTTTTCATGTGCTTATTAGCCATTTGCATGTCTTGGAGAAATGTCTGTTCATCTCCTTCGACCATTTTTAAATTGGATTATTTGTCCTTTTATTGTTGAGTTGTAAGAGTTCTTTATATGTGCTGGATATATGGTTTGCAAACATTTTTTCTGATTCTGTGGGTTGTTTTTTCACTTTCTTGATGGTGTCCTTTGACACATGAAAAGTTTTTATTTTGTTAAAGTCCAACAAGCCTATTTTTTCTTTTGTTGCTCATGCTTTTGGTGTCACATATAAGAAAGAATCCTTTGCCAAATCCAAGGTCATAAAAGTTTACTCCTGTGTTTCTCCTAAGAGTTTCATAGTTTTAACTCTTACCTGAAGTCACTGATCCATTTTGATTTAGTTTTAATATACGGTGTCAGGTAAGGGTCCAGCTTTACTCTTTTATGTGTGGAAATCCGGTTGTCCCAGCATCATTTGTTAAAAAAACTATTTTTTCCCCATTGGATGACCTTGGCACCCTTGTCAAAAATCAGTTGGCTATAGATGTATGAATTTATTTCTGTACTCTCAATTCTATTCCATTGATTTATGTGTTTATCCTTGTTCCAGTACCGTAATGACTTAATTACAGTTGTTTTGTAGTAAGTTTATAATCAGAAAGTGTGAGTCTTCCTAATCTGTTCTTCTTTTTCAGGATTATTTTGGCTATTTTGGGTCCCTTGGAATTCCATCTGAATTTTAGAATCGACTTTCCAATTTCTACAAAGATGTCAGCTGGGACTGAACTGAATCTGTAAACTGTCTGGGGAGCAGTACCATCTTCACACTGTTAAGTCTCCTGATCCATAAGTGGGCTGTTTTTCCAATTGTCTAGATCATCTTTAATTTCTTTAAAAGTTTTGTTGTTTGGGGGGTGTAAATTGTTGCATTTCTTTTGTTCAATTTGTTTCTTTTAAGTATTTCATTCTTTCTGATGCTATTGTAAAGGGAATTGTTTTCTTAGTTTCACTTTTGGATGGCTCACTGCTTTTCAAACAAACACTTACTGTGCTCAGCACCATGAGAGGTGCTGGGGATAGAGCAGGGCGCATGTTATGAGGATGAATGAGATAACGTATTAAAGTAAAATAATGTACTTTTATTATTGCTTTTCCTGTCTCTCCCCTTTTCTTTAAATATGTCCTTAGAAGGCCTCCTGCAGAGGCAGGAGGGAGCTGTTTAACTGCAGGAAGAGAAAAGTTGATGTATCTGCAAATAGCTGGAGGACCCATTTGGAGAGCAGACCTGCACACTCCAGGTGGCTGGGGGTCCAGGGACGCCAAGGGAGCTGCTTTCGGAAACGGGCATTCCTGGGAGGTCTGGGAGGGCGTAGCTGAGGGACCCAGTGGGGGCCTGTGCCGTCTGTCAGGGGTTCCTGCAGGAAGCAGCTTGCTCCCACCCCTGGGCTGGGCTTCCTCCTCCATGTATTTTCATCTTTCATCTTGTGGCTTCTCCTCATTCTCACATCCCCCTGAGGACCTTTTCTTGGTTTCGGCCTGTGCCTCCGCCTGTCATCTTTCCCTCCCTCCCCCACCATGCCTCTCTAGCAGGCACAGGATGGGCAGCAGGGACTCTTGGGGACCCCTGGATTGTGCAAGGCCCTGCCCATCAGGTTGGGCAGGGCGATGGAATGGTGCCTTCCTCCCTGACTCCTCCCCACAAAAGCAATGGGCCAGCAGGTGGGAGATTTCTCTCTGTACCAGCTGGTTCTTTCCTGTGCCTGGCTCCAGCCTGGGCACCTTGCCCTGGTGAACTGTCTCACAAGTGGGAGAGGGGCTGGAGGCCTGGCCAGACAGGGGCCTGCATCCTCAGATGAACAGTGTCAGTCCTGGCCTCCCCTTTCCTCTGCACAGGGCCTCTTCCTCCTGCCTGCCATCTGGAAGGCCCCCCACAGGTTCCTCATTTCAACCGCTGCTTCCTCTCCAGCCCAGGCCCCATGGCGCCTGGAGGCGGCCTGATGGCCCCTAGCCTCACGTCTGCCCCCCAGTCATCCCTATCTTCATCTAGGCCGGAACCTCCATACCCACTCCCTTGTATCACAGGCCAAACCACAGAGGGCTGAGTAAGGCCCCAGTGTGGGCTCAGGACCTTGGGCCGTCAGGGGTGGGGGTGCAGGAGGAGGTGGGGCTCCTGCCACCAACACCTTTCTGCCCTCTGTCCAGACAGGTCCCTGCACATGAAATGGCAGGCATCGTGTATGGGGCTGCGACCTAGTTTGGAGAAGGGAGGTCAGCGTGGGCTGCATGGCTGGGCAGGCTTGGCGCAGGATGTCCCAGGTCCCCAGGGGTCATGGAATGTGGCTAAACACTCTGTGTCCCTCGGCTGGGCCCTCATGGGCCCATTCCTTCCTCTGACTGAGAGGTGATGTCAGTGGTAGGCAGACAGGGCTGCCCACGAGGAACAAGATCCCAGTCACAGGGCTGAAGTGAGATGCCACAAAGTGAGGCCAAGACTGTGGCCTCAGACTGCTTGGGTTAAAGCAACCTACTGACCAACTGTGTGACCTGGGGAAAGTTATTAACTTCTGTGGGCCTCAGTTTTCTCAGTGGGAAAATAAGATGATAATATCTTACTCTCTAAGGTTTAGAGCAAGGTTTCTCAGCCTCAACACTGGTGATACTTGGGGCTGGATGATTCTTTGCTGTGAGGGGCAGGCTGTGTGCACTGTGACCTCTTTACTCATTAGATCCCAGAAGCCCCCACCGCCCTCCAGTTATGACAACGAAAAATGTCTGCAGACATTGCCAAATGTCCCCTGGGGCCAAATTCGACCCCAACTGAGAACTCCTGGCTTATGTGAATCCTTCTATAGGACTTACATGAGTTAATACAGGCAATGCACTTAGAACAGGGCCTGGCCCGGAGGAAGCGCTCCTTATCTCTTGTTATTATTATAAGCAGGGAACAGAGGCAAAAACAAAATGTAAAACAAAAAACAGAAGTCAAACACAGAAGAACATATCTAATCCTCTTAGTGACTCTAGAGTAGGGTCTGGGATGAAGAAGGGGAGAGACCAGATATTTTTAGAAAAATTCCATCATTAGCTTGATCAACTCCTCCTAACATTATTGGGTCTATTCACCAGTATGTGGATCTGGAGTCCCCCATGGGTGTGTTGCGGTGCGCTGGGGCCCACATGACACAGGCCTAACTCCATCCAAAGAAGAGTTCACGTATTTTGCATTTCTTTTCAAGCTTTCCGAGAACAGAGCGGTCAGCTGAGGCCAGGGCCGACTGGCCAGGGATTTGTCCTCTGGCCTTTCTCTCATTTTTCATTCAGGAAATGCTCATCAAGTCCCCTTTGAACCAGACACCGTGGGTGCATCAAAAGGAAGCAGGAATTTGAGCAGCGGTTTGAAAGTTGGCTAAGCTTCAGATAGACGGAGAGGATGAGGAGACATCATTGACCATGGATGGGGTGATGGTGGTGGTGGTGGTGGGAGCCGATCAAAGGACCTGAGAAAGGGAGCTCCCGACAGCGTGGTGTGGTCAGAGGGATGGATGGGGTTCAGCTTGCGAGGAGTCCTGAGCACTGGGTTACAGACACACAGCTTTTATTCTGGAGTCTTTGAAGTCTTTGAGCAGCGGTCTGGGGAACCCAGTCCCACATGCCTCCCCCAGCAGGGGTTCAGGGTGGGCCCCTCAGGCTGGGCCTGAATTTGGGTTCCTAATCCTGCCCCAGCCCCAGGGTAGGGCCCTGAACAGAGGCCCCATCAGGCTGCCCAGGCTGGGCCCTGGCCTGACTCATCACCCTGGCCTCTGAGTGATGCTCCACCCATCTCTCCTGCTGAGAAATGGGACTGTCCACCTGCCTCCCTGGGCCCTCCCTCCACTTGGGCATAATTGAATGTTGCCTCCAATTGCTTTGAACTCCATGGCAGCCAGACATTTGCTTGCAGAGCAAACACCAGTACTGACCTTCAAGGGTACATGGTGACTAGGAGCCCCAAGGAAGAGCCAGCCAGGGCCGGGCAGCAGGATGCCAAGCCTGTGTGAGCGCCTCCTCCTCGCCTCCATCTTGGCGCCGCGCCTCCTCTGGGGCTCTCTGCTCTCGCCTAGGGCACCAGGCGGGCCTCCACCTGGGCGGGGCCACACCCACAGGGTTGTTAAAACCACCTGGGCCTGGCGTGGCCGTGGGGAATGAGCTCACCAAGTCACTGTCCTGCAAGGGTCTGGGATCAGACGGCACAGCCTGGCTGGTCTGACACCCAGCGCGGGTGCAGAGCCAGGCTTGGAGAGGTTGGCCAAGGCTCTCGGGACCCCAGTCTCCAGAGTCATCCCCACAGGTACAGCATCCCTTTAGCTCCAAAGAGAATTTGGTAAATGAGAACCAGGCTTCTGAACCCTGCCTGCCCCTTGGCCTGGGGCACAGGACGCTGCGGAAAGGGTGCAGGGCCCCGCGGAGGCCTGTGGGAGGCCAGCGCAGAGGCCAGGGTCCCAGCCCAGTCCGCAGGCACCTCTGTGACTCTCACCTGCCACTGTGTCACCTGGGCAGGTCTTCCTTCTTCTCGAGCCCGTTTCCACTGGGGCCAGTGGCAGTCACGAGGATTGCCCTCCCTCCCTTCAGGGTGGTTATGAGGATCAAGTGAGATCACGAAGATAAAAGGCTAGAAAAGAAAAAAGCTCGGAACACACATAAGTGCTTGTTATTGTCACTGTTGTTATTATTAGCTCCTCGCCAACCCCTCTCGGATCAGAGCCATCCGGCAGGTTCTCAGCCCTACCTGGGAGCCCCAGAGGTGCCGGGCTGGCCTGCGCCCTGCCAGGGCCCCGGCCACACCCAAAGCTCTCTCCAGGGGCACCTTGGGGGTCCAGAGCCTCCTCTGTCCCTCCCAGTCCTCTAGCACAGCCCCCAGGGGGTGGACGAGGGAGGAGAGAGGGGCCTCAGTCTCTCTGTGTGTGGGCCGGTCCCTCCCAGCACTGTAATGTCACATGGGAACACACACTCCCAAACATACACACATGCTCACACAGACACATCAACACACACAAACCAACACCCATGAGCATTCACCCCCGACAGTGATAGACATGGGTACCTTCACACACACACGCACACCACACACAGGCAGATGCCTCCTCAAAGCAAATTCCATCATCATCTCCTCCTGCATCTGGAGGCCAATGAGCAGGCAGGGATATTATTACCTGGGTGGTTGTTGTTGTTATGATCGTCCTTAGAAAAGTCTTAACTCGGCAGAAAACATCAAACAGCGGCCAGCAGCCTCAGATAGCAGAGGCGACAGGCCCTATGGGGCCCTTTCCAGTGCAGACCTGCCTCCTCGTTTGCAAAAATGACTTCTTATTAATCTGTGATTGAAACTGTAATTATGCCATCACCGTGTCAACAAGCTGGAACACGGCGAGGACTGGCAGCGCCGTCTGGAAATGCGTGCTTCCCCTCCACCGTGACCACGCTGGCATCTGCCCCAGCCCACGGATGAGGCTGTGCACACACCTGCCAAGCTCAGGGCTCACCTCCCCCAGGGCGCTGGCCCTGCGTGTGTGTGTGTGTGTGTGTGTGTGTGTGTGTGTGTGTGTGTGTGTGTGTGTGTGTGTGTCTCACTCTAGGAGTCTGGCGAGGTGAGTGAGGTCCAGGCGTGCCCCTGAGGGGAAGGCAGCCCGGAGAGAGCCCCAGGGAGCTCCGGGGCCCCAGCTGGTGGGTCTAGCAGGGGGATTTGAACATGAGCACGTGCTTCAGGTAGTCTGGGCTGCCTGGCGGGTCCCTAGGCCCTGCCTTTCTCTGTGCCCCACAGGGTGGGCCTGAACTCAGCCCACTTCTCAGACACAGCACCAGGGTCCTTCCAGCCTTGTGCCTGCCTCTGGTGGCCCTGAGGCCTGGCTGGGCAGCGGCCCGCTCATAAATTGTGATCATGGACTAATGACCAACTTTTATTGAGCATTTACTACGCACCAGGTCTGGCGCACAAGACTCTCTGTTCATTATCTCATTTTATCTTTCAAACCATTTCAATCTAAAATGGAGTAAATAGTATGTTAGTATTAGCTTCACGGATGAGGAAACCGTAGCCCAGGAGAGTTAGGTGGTCTGCCCAGGTCTGGTGTTTAAAGCCCTTTAAAGAGCTGATGTGGCTGTGAGCCCCCCGCCCCACTCCCCCCAACATGGCTCATACCCTCCCCCATGAGCTCCGGGAGGCAGACCCCCTGGCTCCTCTGCCTGCCTGCCTGCAGCCTTGAGTGTAGTGGGAGCTCAGGGAATTGTCCATGAAAGAAGGAAGGAGGTGAGGGTCGGCAGCTCGGGACTGGCTGTTCAGGACTGGTTTGAGAGACGGGGTTTCCAGAACCTGTGATGACCTGCGGCTCAGGCCTTGGCCCTCCCTGGGGGCACGCCACCTGTGGGTCTGGGAGGGGTCCTTTGGGGCCAAAGACTACTTCTTTGCCACATAGTGGACCCCAGCATGTGTAACTAAAGAAATAACAACCCTCAGCTTGCCCAGAAGGAAAGGCCTCTGTGTGTGTGTGTGTGTGTGTGTGACCATACCCACAAACCTGTGGGCATTATTTCAAGAGACAGCAGAGATAGAAGGTTACAGAGCTAGCTGGCAGTGAAGCTGAGAACACAGGGCTCCTAACCTCCTCCCAGCGATCTTCTATGCATCAGACTGGGAGGATCCCAGGCCCTGTGGCCGGCCATGGTGGAGGCAACTGTGATGGCCTGGTCAGAGAGCACAGCCCTTTCAAAGCTCACCTGGAGGGTGACCACAGACCCTGTGGCCACACCCAGCCATCTCTCAGTGTTCTCAGGGTCTCAGGGAGTGACTGTGGGTAGAAGGACTCTATTTGAGGCAAAGGGCGGGGAGGTTATGGAGGAAAGAGGGAGGGCACTGGTGTAAGTTGGGACCTGGGTTCAAATTCTGACTCACCCACATTCGAACTGAGAGCTTTTGGGTAGAGTAAATCTTCTGAGCCTCAGTTTCTTCATCTGTAAAATGGGGATAAATAAGGCCTGCCCTATAGGGTTCTGGGACATAATCTGAAATGCTGAAATGGATCCTATGCTCACAGTGGCCCCTGAGAGGCCAGTGGTACTGCCCTGGATTGTTCCATAGGCTGTATTCTATGAAGAGTCAGAACGTTTGCAGCACAAGCCAGGTATTCAACTACAAGGTGGTTTTAGGTCTGGAAACAAGTACCACAACACTGGGATCCCCCCTCCTCTGGAAGGCCACTGTTCTCCACTCCATGCCCTGTAATATCCCAGTCACCTACCAGTCCTGGCCTGCCCCATTCCCTGGTGCTTCATTACTTTGACTTAAGGCTTAATGCAGTACCTCTGTACAAGGGCCCAGGCAGCGGGCCAAAACTGTTTAGATGTAAATATCCCCATTCCTTCCTTCTTTCCTTCATTCATTCAACAGGCAGTGACTGGGCGGGCCCTGGGGAAACTGAGGTGAGCTGGGGTGTCTGGGAACAGGAGCTGACAGCAGTGAGGAGACCGGGCAGGGGAAGAGGGGCGGGCAGGAGGGAGGGCCTGCGCTGAAACCAGCCTTAATTGGGCTTAATTAATCCTCTATTAATGTTGCCGGAGCAGCTCAGAGCCGGGCAGAAAGAACCAGCCAAGCTGGGAAGATGTTTAAAAGGGAACAAAGCCTTCTTTGGGGGCATTTTTTTTTTTAACAGGGAGAGCCATGGGGGTCCAGGAGTGAAACCACTGTGGCTTTTTGAGGCTCACATGTCTCGGGGTAGGGTCGAGTGGGCCGGGCCCCGGTGGTCTGGGAAAAGAGGCAGCGGCGTCCGGGGGCCCGCCGGCACCGCGGGCGCGGACAAGCGTGGGGCGGGCCGGGTGCGGGCAGAGCTCAGGGCGGCGGCCGCGCTGTCTGGGCCCCGGGGCGGGAGGGCGCCGAGCCGGGGTGGGTGGGTGGTGCGGGTGCGCGGCGGGCAGGTGGGTGGGGGTGCGCCCGCCCCACCGACAGGTGGACGGGGAGCGGGAGCGGGAGGCTGCGGTGATGGATGGCCAGCCGGCCCGCCTGGGAACCGACGCGGCGACGCGTCCGCGCCAGCCCGAGGGAGCCAGGGGGTCAGATGGCGGGGCCTCTCCCTCGGGAGGCCCAGCCCCAGCGCATGAGAGGGAGCGGGCGAGCCGGGCGGTTCTCAGGCCGTGCAGGCTGCGGGGAGGATCCTGGCTTTCCTCCCAATCCCCCGCGCTTCCTCCCAGCAGCAGCGACTCGGCCTCTGGTGCCCGAGGAACCTTAGAGCTTGGATGGGGCCTCGGGATGCCCGCACGCCCAGGGCCTTAGAGAGCACCCCACTTCTTTTACAGAAGGAGGAAGAAACGCCTCCCCGCATCCCCCACCAAGCTCCTAGCTTCTGTTTAGCAAGGAACTTTATAGACGTGGCCTGCAGTACCCAGAGAGGGGAAGTGACTTACCCAAGGTCACACAGCCAGGGAGAGGCAGAGTGGTGACTTGGTTAACTTTTCTCCAGGTCCAGGCCACACTCAGAAACAGACCTCTGTTTCCATAGAGATGCCAGTGACAGGGCGATCGGCTGGGGGTTAGCTGGCCTCACTGATCAGGGGACCCAGAGTAGGGGAAGACGGAGCCCTCTCCTCCTGCCCATGATCAGGGATCCCCAGTGTCCTGGGGAGAGGACCTGAGGCCCTCCTTGTGTGAGCAGCAGACCAGGGGTGGTGTGTGAACCTCATTTTCCTCAGAACATGGCAAATTCTGTGCAAGTCTGTTCAGCATCCCTGAGTGCAGCAACCTGAACTGAAATGAGCTCCCTGTGCTCAGCCAGGCTCCCAGCCCTGGATTTAGTGTCTGGAGTTGCTAGAATGACAGCTGTACCTCCCACCCTGCAGCACAGGGTTGGTGACTGATGCCAGTCTTAACAAGTGCCTCCTCCGTGCCAGCCTCACCACACTCCTGGGTGCCACCAACAGAGCTTTAAAGGTGAGGAACAGGCTATGGGCAGACAGGTCACGAATATAAGATGGCAGGGTGGAGGGGGAGCCTGCGTCTCGTAATGCGCACCTGCCAGCTGGTAGTAGGGCAACAGAAGGACCCCTTGGATTCAGGATTTGGGGTGTAGATCTGTTTGCAACGTTGTGACTTTGGGCAAAAAATTTCCCCTCTCTGGACCAGTTTTCTCATCTGCAGTCTGGGACCAGTCTTCCCCCTAGGAATATCATGGAACTATGTGGCGAGTGCTGGCCTCCCTCAGGGCGGGAGGGATCTCTGGGCCCCTCCAGGAGACCCGCGCATGGATTTTGGCCCTATTCCCACAGGACAGGGAAGGCAGGGTTGGGGGTTCTCAGCTCCTGGTCCCAGGCTCTTCCTCCTTTCCAGGTAGGGGCAGATGTTTTAGAGAGGTGGGGCTCGTCTCCCCAGGATCCTGTGGCCTGGGCTGGGCAGGTTGAGTCCCTGAGGCTATGCCCCCTGCCTGGTGATGTGCCTCTTGGGTGAGGTACTCAGGCCCCAGATAGCTGCCTCGTCCTGCTCACCTGCTCTGTGTTAATGTGCGTACCAAGAGCAGACTGGAACGCTTACGCAGGTCAGGAGGCAGAGCAGACAGGCGATAAGCTTAATTAATAGAATCAGGACACATAAGTAGTCTCTCCCTGCCTCCCCTGCAGCGGGCTGTGCCAAGGGCTGGCTTGGCATTCTGGGGAACTGTCCATCAATCCAGGGACTTCTGTGTGCTCAGCCTGCGCTGAGGGAGGCAGAAGGCAAGACAGACCTCTCAGGAGCACCACACTGAGCAGGGATGGGATGTTTAAACCATTTAGGTGTCTTCCTGAGGGGTGGGATTCTAAGAGGCAATGAGATTGCAAGGAGGAGGCAGAGGGCTACGTGGCTGAAAGCCAGGAAGGCTTCCCAAAGGAGGTGGCTGCCAGTCTCAGAGATGCTCTGACAGGAAATGGCGAGCAGGGATGAGGGGAAGGAGGAGAAGAAATGGAAGAGAATGAGAGAGATGTCTGTGTGTCCTCTGCCAGCAGGGGTGGACCCTGGGGTGCTGTTTCTTTTCCTAGTTGAGAACCCCTGTGTCAGTCTCTGGTGGCGAAGGGGGACCCAAGTGCTAACAGACTAGGCCCCAACTACTTGCTTCATTAGTCGTAATGGACTGCTCACTACTTTCCCCTAAGGTGGGTGTTTTATTGCCATGGAAACAGGCATGGAGAGGCTGATCTTTTGCCTGTGGCCCCACAGGAGTTAGGAGGGTGGTCGGGGTGGATCTGGGCCTCTGGCTCTAGTTCTCCAACTACAGAAGCAGCACTGACCCGGGGCCTAGGGGCTGCACACTGGAATCTCCCTTGTGTGGCTCACAGGCTGGCCCCAGCCTTGGGGGACACTGAGGCAGGCCCGCTGCCGGGAGGTGTGCCTCCTGCAGTGAGTGACTTTGGCTCCTGGACTCCTGATGGCTTTGCTGAGCCTTCCTTCGACTCCACAAGGGTCCAGTGCGCTTCTACCCAACCTCTCCTGCCCGTCTCTCATGTGGGGTCCGATGTGCACCCTGATCTAAGGGCTCGCGCACTTTCCCAGTATCTTCCCTGTTTTCTCTCATGCATCATCCCATCTTGGGAGGGGATGTGTGAGGACCCTGACTCACACAGCTGAGAATCCAGGGGGCCTGGCCCTCCAGGTTTGCTCCAGTCACACCCAGAGACCCTATTAGGTGGCAGCACGTTCTACCCATTTTACAGATGAGGTTCAGAGAGGAGCAGTGGGTTGTCCCCATGCAGTTTAACAACTATTGGGACCACATGGAAGTGCCCTCTCCATCTGTCCCCTCTCTCTCACCTCGCCCTGCCCTCAGCTCTCATGGGGAGAATGAGAGGTGGCGAGGGAAGGAGGTGGCGAGGGAAAGAGGTGGCAGGCAAGGAAGGGGCCAGGAGGCATCTTCTCAGGCTCTTCTTGAGAGGCTGCGGGGTGCTGTGGAACCCCTGGCCCCGCCTCAACTTCCCTGACCAAGCCTGGCTGCTTCTCCCCATAAAAGCTAAATTTACTCTTTTAATAAGTCCGGCACTGCATTAAAACACAATGGAATGCTTGGGAAGAGGGGACGGCATCGTCTAGGGCCAGCGAGTCAGGACCGCCAGGCGCAGGCTCCTTGGGGCCAGCGGCGCCCCCTGTAGAGAGGGGGAAGACCCCACATGCCCTGTCTCTTCCTCCTGGGAGATGGGGTGCCCAGAGCCCCCACTGGAGGGCATGAGTCCTGGGTTCCCTGTCCTGGGGTGAATCTCCCCGTGTCTGCTACAGCACTCCAGCTGCTCTAGGTGACCCTAAGGACAGTGGCCCTCCTCCATGGTGCTGGGTGTTCACCCAAACACCAGGCACGTGTTTGCAGGTTGAGCCTCGTAAGAGCCTACTGTGATGACTCAGTTTGCCACCACCTCCGGCAGCCAGCGCTTATGAGCCCTTCCCTACTCTGGACCTTGAACTCAACTTGGACTTTTGAGACACTAATTGGGGCTAATTCCATCCGATTCCCTCACATCCCTCTTTTTCGCCATCCTGAAAGGCATCCAACTTTCTCCATTATCACCTGGATTCTCACCCCTTCCTGACATCCCTGCCTGACACAGCTGCCTGCCCCTTCTTGGACTCTGCACCTCAGGATGTGTAATCACAGACGTGCCTGTAGCCGCAGCCTCTTCCGTGAATGTCCCTTGCTCCCCGGGGACACTGCTTTTCCTGGAGTCCTCCCAGTGGAGCCTGCATTTCTCTTTTCCGTATCCATCTTGGAACCAGCAGGTGGGCGGACCCCGTTTTTGCTCACACGGCCGCGTCCAATCCTCTCTCCTCCCTCCTCCTTCGAAACCCCAGCTCTTTTTGACTCTGCTGGGTCACACTCTCTCTGCCTCTTCCTGGCTGTTACCCGCTGATTTCTTGGTCACGGTCACTCCCCTTCATTCCTTGGGGTTCTGGCTCTGTCACCAGCCTCTTGGGACTTTTTATGTGGGTGATCGTCATCCAAGTCTCACTTCCTTGCCTGCCGCACCTCAGCACACTCATCCTCCCCAGACAGTCCCAGGGGCACAGCCTGACCTGCGTCACCACCGCCGGGACTGCACTACCTCGGGAACCTGACTTCCCGCTTATCTCTCTGATCACCCCTCCCCCTGTCCTCCAGGTCTCCAAGTCTGTCCATTGACCCTCAGCAGCAATCATTCTTCAACCTCACCATTTTTAGCTTTTCTCTTCATCTCTTGTATCTATTTGGAGAATCAACTTTTTCCCCAAGGGCTGAACTCTGTCAGAGAAAATCCTGCAGCCGGGCTGATGGGACATCACCATGTATAAAGGGGATGCATGGCTGCCTGGAAAGTCTTGTGCTTTTGGGGAAATTTGCTGTCCCTCCAGACTTCACACTTCCCTCCAACCTCCCACCGCCTGCCCACCCTCAGTTGATGACTTTGTCTCATCCTTTACTGAGGAAAGAGAAGCAGAACTTCATTTTTGTTCCTTCCGCAACATCCTCAAAACCTCCCTGTAGTTTCTGTCACTCCACTGTCTGAGTGGAAGCTTGCTGACGCATTTCAACCCCTCCTCAGAGGTCTTCCTGGCACTTATCACAATATGTGAATGGCTTAGTTGATTTGTTAGCTACTTGTTTGTTACCATTAGGAAGTTACCATCATAGTGCACTCGATACATCTCTATTCAATGTATGAATGGATAGGTATTAGGAACAGTTATGTTGATTTAATAACATTTTCAAATTGCAAAATTAATATGAAATGCACTGAATGCAAAAAGCTCAAGGCAAAATGAACATGAAAAGAAGAAAAAGTAGAAGTTAACCATACTCTTTGTCACTCTTTAATAACTACTGTCAACATCTTGATATTTATGCCTTTGAAGGTTTCTACACAAAAGGGACCTAGCTAGAGATTATGACTCAACAAGTGGTTAGGAGCATTTTCCTACATTTTAAAATATTCTTCTGAATATTTTAATAGCTACCATGTTATCCATACAGTATTCCACTGTATGCATGGCATTAATTTACTTAACAGCTTCCCTAATGTCGAACATTTATATTCTTTCCATGCTTTAAAATTTCCCTATTTAGTCAGTATCCTTATACACAAATATATGTATACGTTATTTTTCCTGTGGCCAAATTCCTAAGTGGAATTGTGGGTCAAAGGCTATGCATATTTTAAGGCTTTTGATTCATATTATTAAATCACAAGAGACAATTTGCTTTGGAAACCAAATAAACACAAACAGAACCTCCTACTTTGCCAAGCATAACAACCCCTTTCTGAAGCTCTGGAAGCCTCATTCCCACAACCCTCATAGCCAGAACCATCCTTTCCTTCCAGGTTCTTCTTGAATGTCACCTTATCAGAGAGGTCTTAGTGCCTCCCTCATCACATCTCCCTTCCCTTTCTGCAACCCTTTTGGATGTAGGGACTTTATCTATTTTGCTCATACTGTGTTCCCAGTGCCTTCACCATGCCTGGCACAGAGGAGGTGCTCAAAAAACATTTTGTAAATGAATGACTGAGGGTTGACACTTCTAGTCTCAAACTAACAGTGATGGTAATACTCAACGCTCCATCAGGGCTGTTTTAAGCAGCAGAGGCAATTTATAGACAAGAGATAAGACAATAGACAAAGAAAGTGACTTCTTAGTGTAGTAAGTATCATGAAGGAGGGTATGATTAAGACAGGACCACCAGGGAAGTCTCCTTTGAGACGTGATATTTGAGCTAAGAACCTGAAGGATGAGCAGGAGTGGACAAGTGTCTCCCAGGCACATGGAACAGCATGTAAAAAGGCCTGGAAGTGCAAAAGAGATTGGCAGGTTGCAGAGCTGAAAGAAGACAGGTGACTGCTCAGAGTGGCTGGTGGGGTGAGAGCCACAAGTGGGGGTGGGAGATCACCCATATGCTGGGGGTCAAGGAGCATGAGGACGAACCCCCTACTCAAAGCACCTCTCCTAAAGGGCCTGCCTGTGCCTGGAGTCCCACCATCAGAGAGTCATTCTTGTTCAAATGTTGCCCCCTCCCTGCACTGCTCCTTCTGGAACGTTCCAGTAATGACTTACTAGGTGTAAATGAATGTGTCAGATGCTTCTCTAGGGTGAGCTGGGGAACTGAAAGTTTTTTTTTTTTTTTTTTTTTTCCCCACTGCAACAGGGTGGGGGACCTAAAATTGAGACACTTCAGTGGAGGAACAGCTCCTGTGCTGGAGAGAGAGCCAGAAGTCTGCTCCTGATGCCCTAAACAAAGCCATTTGTCCTTCCATCACTAAGTGTTCACTGAGTACCACATACACTATCTCCTTTAATCCTCGCAACAACACTATACCATTTTTTTGGATGACAATGCAATGTCAGAGAGGTTATGTGATCTGGGCCAAGGTCTACACACAGTAGATAGAGGCAGGATTTGGACAGCAGGCTCCAAAGCCATGTTCTCTCCTCCAGTCTGATACACCATGGAGTCCACCGAATTCATATTCGATGAATGAGACTTCCAGTTTCTTATCTTTTATGAAATTAAATACTATAAGTAAAGTTTATATATATATATTTATTACATATTGTTCATCATCACGTACATTACACACACATGCACAAACACCACTACACTATAGAGTGTTGTATGTGCAGACCATGTATAGTGTGCTTTAAGGGGGTAAATTCAGGGAATTTTTTTAAGAAGTGATTTTCTTCTTATGCCCTGATTTTATGTTCTATCCAATATTCTCACTGTGCTTCAAGGCTTAATATTTTATACTGCCTGTTCTCCAGTTCACTAACCCCCTGCGAGCTGCATCCCAACTGCAGTTAAACCCATTCATTGCATTGTTAATTATGATTATTGTATTTTTCATTTTTAGAATTTCCATTTGATAACTTTGGAAAGTTTCCAATTCTCTGCTTAAATTCTTTACCTTGTTTACTTTTTGAATGTATTAATCACAATTATTTTAAAGTCTGTTAATTTAAATACCAATATCTGGATCTCTTATGGGTCTGTTGCTATTATCTGTTTTTTTTTTTCCCCTCTTGATTTCAGTCATATGGTCTTTTCATATGGTATGTCTGGTAAACTTTATTGACTGTGTGTATTTATAAGACACTGTGTACAGAAAAATTGTAGAGATGATCTGAGGCTCTGACAGATCCAGAGAGGATACACTCTTGCTTCTGGAAGGGAGTTAAAGTAGAGGCAACTCATCTTAATCCAACCTGGAATTTAATTTATTTGAAGTTGGGTTTTAGTCTTTGTAAAGGCTGATCTATTTCTAATGTGCTCTGCAAGGGTCCCAGCTTAAAAGAGAGGCTTGAACTCTACCCTAGGCCCCCTTTTTCCCCTAACCCCATTAGACTGCAAAAACCCAGTCTCCACTTTCTGCTCATATTCTCAATTTCACAGCTACTGCTCAGGGGAAAAATAAGGCCAAATGTTGAGATCATCTTTCTGGATTTCTCTTCTCTCCAAGATCATGGCCTCCAGACCTTTTCAGTGCCTTCAAACAAAATTTAAAAATATATTTTATCCATTTTTTCCCCAGTTGTTTTTGGTGGGAAATATGCTGTGAGATAAAGTAGTTCACAGTGGCCCGACACAGACATCTGCACGAACAATAGACTCCATCCCTGCAGAGATGCAATTCTAGTCCACTGCTTCAACTTGACCCTTCAAGAGTCTGGCCTCACCTGCATGGAGTCTCCCCTCTGCCCTATGCACCTGCTTGCCCTCAGGTGGAGCTTGACTGCTGCCTAATGATGTTCATGGCCCGGAGGCTGCCTCGAGGCTGGCTGGTTAAGATGGTGGTGGTCTGGGTTCTGCGAAGTGTCTGCCACACTGGGAAGCCAGGCCTGCTTCTCTCTGGTGACCAGCTCCACCCACAACCCGCATCTTCTATAGACTGAGCCCCACCGTGCCAGGCTCAGGGTTCAGTGTTTAGCATAGGTTGTCTTATTTCTTTCTTTAGAAATATCAGCCCATAAACTAGATTTATTCCCATTTGACAGATAAGGAAGCTGATGCTCCAGAGGGTTCGTTGGAGTCCCTGCCCACCTCATGAAAGTACATACTTATTTCTGTGTTTACTTGTTAACTGTCTTGAGTTCTGCAGACTTGAAGCAACACGAGGAGGGGGAATATGTCTACATGTCTGTCTTATTCCTCATCGTGTGCCCATTCTTGGCACAGAGTGGGTAGGTGAGGACAAAGCTGGAATGAATAAACCAGGCCTCGGGTACCAAAGTTGTTTATGGTGGAGGCCAGACCCAGGTCCTTGACCCCTAGTCCCCCATCCTTACCGGTCACACCACATCTGAGAGGGGAAGGATTCCTTCATCTCAGAGTTGTCCATCACCTTCCACATGCTGAGATTGAGCTGAGTTCTCTGCCCACCCGGAACATCCCCTGCAAGGTCCAGCTGGGATGGTCTCTGAGTTTCATGTTCTCTGTGCTGCTGAGTGTTCCTTCTGTGGCTGGGCTGAGGGGGCAGTGGCACTGCTGGACACCTGGGCTCTGGGAGGGTCCTGACGTGCCAGCATTACCCCAACAGTGTGGCTGGGTCACGGTGGCAAAAAGTATTTCACACCCAGCGGCGCTGACTGATGTGATGTGAGCTGGAGCAGGGCCTCTGAGTTACTAGATGTGGGCAGCTGTGGCCGTGGGGGTGGGATGCGGATTGGACTGTGGAGGGATGGGGGTAAGAGGGGTGGGGGTGGGAGAGTGGCAATTTAGCAAGTACTCTGGAAGAATTTCAAGAGTTTGATAACAGGTACACACATGGTTAGCCAGGCACAAGGTTAGCTGTCTACAGCCTGTGTGGGCTTCTGGGGACCCGGACATGCTAATGATGAAGCGAGAAGGGGAGCCCTGATGGGGGGAGGCTGATGGGCTGATGGCAGGGGCTGTGACAGACCAACACCAGCTCTTGGTATTCACACGTTCTCACTGTGCCCTGTACTGTGCAGAGTGACTGACACAGTAACTCAAGGGATATTTGTAGTTTTATTTAGGTGTAGCTGACACATAAAACATTGCACATATTAAAGTGCACTAGCAGGTCAGTTTTGACCCATGTATGTACACTGGTCCCTCAGTATCTGTGGAGGATTGGTTCCAGGACCCTCGCAGTTACCAAAATCTGAATTGCTCAAGTCCCTTCTACAACATGGTGTAGTATTTGCATATAACCTACACACGTCTTCCTGTATATTTTAAATAATCTCTAGATTACTTATAATACCCAATATAATGTAAATGTTATGTAAATACAATGTAAATACTATGTAAATGGTTGCTGGCTCACGGCAAATTCAGGTTTTGCTTTCCGGATTTTTCTGGAATTTTTCTCCCCTAACATTTTTGATCCAGGTTGATTAAATCCCCAGATGTGGGACCTGCGAGTGCAGAGGGCCAATTGTACCCTTGAAACCAACATGGTTAAGATAATGAATGAAGATTTAAGATAATGAATGAATCCATTACTCCAAATGTTTCCTCGGAATCCTTCATAATCTTCCCTCCTGCCCTTCCCTGGCACCCCAGGCAGCCACTGATCTGCTTTCTGTCACTATAGATTGGTTTTCATTTTCTAGGATTGTATATAGAAGTAACTCACTTAATGTTTACAACGCCTTCTGAAGTAGCTGCTACTATTACTATCATCAGCCCCCTTTTACAGATGAGAAAACAAAGGCACAGAGAAGATAAATGACTTGCGGAAAATCACACCACATGGCCAGGGAGCGGTGGAGCTGGGATTTGGCCCAAGGGAGTGTGGATTTGGAGTCGGGCCCCCTAACCACGGCACCACACTGCCCCTCACACAGCAGCCCCCTTGCTGCTGGCAATCAGGCTTGCTTCCAGAGCTGAGCCCTGCCCAGGTTGGGGGATATACAGATGGGGCCCCTGCCTGTGAGGAGCAAATAGGAGGAGGGAGGGGACCCTCACTACTTATCTTCTCTGAGCCTCAGTTTCCTCATCTGCACAATGAGAGTGATCATCACTGATGAATGGATAACAAATTGTGGTAGAGCCATACGGTGGAATATTCAGTCATAAGAAGGAATGACATCCTGATACATCCTTAGTGTGGACGAAACTTGAAAATTTTATGCTAAGTAAAAGAAGCCAGTTACAAAAGCTCACATATAGTTTGATTCCATTTGTATGAAATATCCAGAACAGGTAGATGCATATAGACAGAAAGCAGATTAGTGGTTGTCACGGGCTTGGGGGAGGAGGGGAGGGAAGGACCTGGTTAATGGGCACAGGTGGTTGTGAGGGTCACTTTCACAAAACTGAATGAAAAGCAGCCATGAAGGTGGTGCCACCGTGGTGCCTGGCGCGTGGAGGTGCCCAGGAGAGGTTGGCCAGATGTGCGGATAGTTCTGACACCAAGGATAAGCTGAGTGTTCAACCCAGACAGCTGGCACTCCACCAGGTGGGTGAAGGTCCAGGCCTGAGGCCGGGGAGGTCAGAGTCCCCTCTGGACCTGCTCTTCCCTTTCTCAGAGCTGCAGGGAAGCAAAGAGTGTCTGGGAGAGGGACCAGGGACTCCAGGATGGTGAATCTGGTGAGGGAAACATGGGTGTCTAAACCAGGCTGGGCCTTGGCTGGAGCCGGCTGGGGGCCAAGGGCATGGCCCACGCCTGGGCCCAGAGCAGAGTCTGAGGAAGATCTTAACTAAGGCCATGGAACCCCTTCCTGCCGCGTGAAGGGGATCAGGGAGGGTTTTATCTCCAGCAAAGCTTTTCTGCCTGTCCTCTGAGGCCCTTTTTGTCTGAAGAGGTTTTCTGTTCTCATGGAGAAGAGCCTGGGGGCCGACTCCCCGCTGCTGCCTGGCCTCGGACACTGAGGCCAAGCTAGGGAGGAAGTTGGTGGCCTCAAGGGCCCTTTTGGGTTCCCTCTGCCTGGGCTGAGGGAACTTGACCCCTGAACCAAGAGGCCATGGTCATCTGGAGCTGCCAGAGAACCTGGCTCTGGGCTGGGCACACAGCGTGGTGTCTTAACGGACACCATGACTCCAGCTGAAGACCCCAGAACATTCCCAAGCACTTTTTCCAGAGCAGAGCTTGGATGAAGCCAATGAGGGGTGTCTTTGGGGGAACTCAAGAAGGGTTCACAGAGGCGGATTTGGGGCGAGGCCATGAGCAGGAGCCTTGGGCACATGACCAGGCGGCAGCTGCAGGCTTAGGCCAGGATGACAAAGAGCTGCCGGCTAGCCAGCCCCTCTGCGATGGTCACCAGGAGTAAACTGCAAAAACCGAAACAATGAACACCGACAAGAGGGCAGTAATGATTATGGTTTGAGTTCGACTAGCGCGCTGCACAGGGGTGAGGCCTGGATGGTAAGTAACAAGCAGAGGCTGTAACTTAATGCTGCTCCTTGACCCAATCGACCCAGTCACCCAATTGATCCAGTGAGAAGCTTGACCCCAGCTCCCTGTCCTCAGAGGAGTCGGGGCTCATCTCGAGGGGGAGAGCTGGAGAAGGGGAAACCCTCAGCTGGGAGACTGGAGCCTGGGCTCCAGCCCCTGCTCTGCCAACGGCTTGCTGTGCTGCCCAGGGCTGGACGCTGTCCCTCTCTGGGCTCCTTTCCTTCAGCTGTGAAACAGCAGACTCCAATATTCTACGATTCCAAGTCCCCTCCACTTCACCCAGTTTCCCAAGATTCCTGGGCTCTCTAGACCCTTTTAGGAACATGTCAGCCCACTTTGGCTTCCTAGGAGGGCCCAGGCATGTGGAGGGAGTCAGGTAAATGAGGGTCCTTCCAAGGCCCCTGCCCAGCCAGTGACAGGAAGGCGGTGGATCACGGCAAAGGGAGCTATTTTACTGGAAAGATGAAAGGAAATTGCATCTTTAATAATTCACCGGGCCGGTTTGGAGGGAGGCAGGTTGGCGGGCTGCGGAGCCGCTGGGCCATCCCAGTATCTGTTCCTGGAAATCCGCTGGCTCCAGAGCCTGCCCGAGAGACCCAGGGCCCTCCATCTCCTCCTGGCCGAGGGACAGCGGGAGCCGACGGAGTCTAGACCAGGGTGAGAGGTTAAAACACAGCCATCCCGGGAACCCACTAAATTGATATCCCCAGCAAAAAGGGAGCCCTAAATAATCGATAAGGCGGCAGCCCAGGAAAGCCGCCAAGCTCAGGCCCCAGCCCTGTGGAGTCGCTGCGGGGAGAAAAGGGCCAGGGCTTGCAAACTGCGTGGGGCTCCAGTGAGCAGAGCAGACAGGGGGCAGATGTCAAGTTAACCAGTCCAGGCGGTGGGTGGAGTCAGGGGACATCGTGCCCTCAGCCAGCTATCTATCATTTTGCTTTCCCTCCTGGTCCCGCTCAAGTGGGAGTGCCTTCAACGATTCACGACAGTGGCAGGACCCACCTGCTACTTCCCTTCAGAGGGACTGTCATGGGCAGCCGGGGGGCCTTTAGTGCCAGACAAAGAAAGCAGTGGATTGAAGCCAGAGGAACTGACCCAGGACACAGGCGGAAGGTGCCAAAGACAAAAGTACCTAAAGAATTGTGGATTCTGGAGTCTGAAGATGTTGGTTTTGCTCCCAAGAGAGCCCCTGCCTGGGCTGCAGTCCCTCCGTGTGAATGGGATGAGATCTTGGGTGGCCAGATCCTTTGCTCCCGGAAAGAGCTTGGCACCTGTAGGTTGTCATTATTATTAGGCCCTCTGCCAAGGCCTGAAGACTCTTCGTTGACTGATCTGAAGTTCAGTAGCTTTCCTGGGTGGGTCGTAGATATAAACTAGATTGGGGAAGGGGTGCATCAAAAGGGAATCAAAGAATCTGGGGGACCCAGGTGGGCTCAGGCAGAGCAACTATGAATATCTCTCCTCTCTCTCTCCTCTCTTTCTCATTCTCTCTCTCTTTCCCCGTCCTGTCTTCCTTCCCTCCCTACCTCCCTATCCCACTACTGAGCAAAGACAATTCAAGAATCACACAGAGGATACATCACAAATGAATATACTTTTCCTTCTTTTGCAGATGGGGAAACTGAGGCCCAAAGAAGCAATGCCTCTGCGGGCACACAGCCGGTGAGCGTGAGCCAGGACTAGAGTTCAGATCTGCTGACTCCCAGTGTCGTGCTCATCCCACCAGCCCAGGGACCTCTGGCTCCCTTCCCAATAGCTCTTGTGGAGGGAGGTCTGGTGGCCTTGAGGCAAGGTGACCAGGCCAGTCATGAGATTCATTTTGACTCACTGTCTGGCACCACCTCCCCCCCGCCCCAGCCCTCAGGCTCAGCTGTCCTCCCTGGAGGACAGGGGTGAGATCCACCCCCATCATCTTCCAGGCCGTCAAGAAGATCCCACCAACCAACACAATTTTAAGTTTAGGTCTGCCAAACCTTCTGTATCTGGGGGAAGCCACCACTTTCAAAGGCACTAGGGGACGGAAAATGGACCAAAATGGTTTCTGAGTGAGTGAAATTGTTGTTTGAAACATCCATTCAACGCCTCAAAGCTCCCGCTTGTTGCTCATAAAAACGTCCCTCGGGCCCTCACTCAGAGCCTTTTTGCTCATACTTGACAAACAGTTCTTACGAGTTTGGTGGTCTAGTTTCTCAGGCCATGACAAGCAACCTGATAGTAATGAGAAGAGCTTTATGACGAGAGAGGAGGCGGAAAAACTAAAAGGCAGATGCGGTAATTAACAAAGCAAAGCAGACTGGATAGACCTTGATAACCCTGGAGGGTAACCCAGGATTACAGTCCAGTCTACTAATTAGCGCTGTCGAAATGAGCCTGAGTCATCGAGAAAAGAGGAGACACACAGGACCCTCTGTGAGAGAACTCGGGCGTGTGTAGGAACCCCTGGAGAGAGAATTCTACCAAAAATACATTTACAGAAGTTTTTCTGTGTGAAGAGGCAAATTGCTACAACAGACAATAAACGTATATGTAACAACATCTCCATTCTGGACAATGCCAGGCGCCTGGGATGGGGACAGCTGGCCTTGTGTGACAGTCAGAACCGGAGAATTCTGGTTTAGTCCCCCTTCCCCATCAAGGTGCCTCTCGCCTGCATAATTAACTGGTCTTCTTGCTGTTTTCCTTTTTTTTTTTTCCCCTTTAATCCTTTCTGCATGCAGAAGGAAGATTAATCTTCCTTAATTTCATTTCTGCTCTGATAAGGAAACTCCAGTGACTCCTCCGTTTTCTCCTGCAGAGAACCTCCCCCTCTGCTCACTGGTGACAGCCTGGCCGGCCCTCCTACATTCACTCCTCGCAGACCTAGGCTCTAATTCTCTGGCACACTGGGGCTTTTGCAGGAGGCTTCTCCTACCTGCCCACCCAACCCCCTTTCACACGGTCTGGCCAGTCCATCCCTCCCACAGCCTGGCCACCACCCAGCTGTGCATGGCTTTTAACTGTCATCCACCTGACCCCGCCCGGCACTTGCTTACACACTGTGAGCCCACCCTGTGGCCCACCTCATGTGCTGGGTCGGCCCCTCCATCAGATCACACCAGGAGACTGGGTCCGCAGGCCACTGCCTCTCTGGGCTCCGCATCCCTAGGGATGAATGACTCCGTCATCAGGATGTGCAGCTCTGTGTGGTCACCCACACTATTCCTTCTTTATGTGCCGGCCTCCTCTGCCAGCAGCCTCCACTGCCTGGTTTTCTGCTGTGTCCTCGTCCCAGCATGGATCTGGCACACAGTGGGTTGTCACATCGGTCTGAACACCTGCTCGTCCTGAGTGCATGGTGACACTGTGAAGGCAAGGGTATAGGAGTGGGTCTCTCTTGTGTGTCTTGCACCCAGTAGGTACTCAAGTTCAACCGATGGATGCTTGGGAGAGAGTGATGTGTGGGTGACAGCTCAGCTCACCGCTCGGTGCCTCAGTGGGGATGGCAAGGCCAACACCCAAAGTTCCAACTTTAACAGCCACACCCCACCCAGGGGACATGCTATAGTGCACACTCTGTACCCAGAAGAAGAGCCACCTGCCAGTGATGCTGGAGAGCCGAGGGGTCAAGGGGAAAGACAGCTGTCATTTGTGAAGGACTCAGAAGACAGGCACTTAAAAACAATGTTTTTTCAGTAGAGGCAAAGTTGATTTACAATGTTCGTTTCAGGTGTACAGCAAAGTGATTCAGTTGTACATATACATACATATATATTTTTTTCTTTTCAGATTCTTTTCCATTGTATGTTATTATAGTAATTGAACATAGCGCCCTGTGCTGTACAGTAGGTCTTTGGTGTTCATCTATTTTATAAATAGTAATGTGTGTCTGTTAATCCCCAACAGGCACTTTTAATCCAAATCTTCCAACAAGAAGGAAGGTAAATCTCAGTATCCTCATTTTCAGTAGAGGAAACTAAGGCTCAGCAACACTGAGTGGCTTGCCAGCCTCACTAGACTTACCCGGGCAGACATCACTGAGAGGCACGGTCTGCATTCCTCAGTGGACTTACCTGATTTTATCGCTGGGTGTATGAGACACTGAGGTCTGAGATTCAGGGTCACCAGCAAGGGCTTTGGAGGCAGTGGGGATCCTGTTAGAATGCTGCCCCTCCTCTTTCTAATGGTGGGACCTGGGGCATATTAGCCTCTCTCAGTCTGGGGCACGTGGAGACAGGACCCTCAGGTGTGATAGTGGGATGCTGGGAAGCGCTCAGCTGGGTGCCTGGTTCAACACATGCTCATGAATGTTGGGTACCACCGTCACCTGGGGCAAATCCCTTTTCTGTGATGGGCCTTGGTTTCCTCATCTGTAAAATGGGAGGGTGGGCTCTAAATTCCCCTCCACATCCCGACAGCCTGGAGTATTTGGAGGGAGGAGGGTGAGGAGTGAGGAAGGATTAGGTAATTTCCAGGGACTGAGGGCAAGTGTGGTTCCTGGAAGGGAAGTTTCCCCAGAGGCCCTGCTCACCTTAAAGAACCTCAGAATGGAAGGGATCTGTGGGGTTTTCCTAATCCCTGTTCTGACAGGAAACACCACAGTGTCCACAGGGGACCCCAGCTCCTGTTGGAACATGTCCAGTGTGTGTGGGGAGCTCGGGGCCCCGTGTTGACCCTCAGTCACCCTGCCGCACTGTCTGCAGGTCCCCAGAGTGTCCTTGGATCTGGGTTTCCACAGCGCACTCTCAGTGTCCGGTTCCCCCCTTTTTTTCTTTCCCACGGTGGCATGTCTGACTTTGGAGGACAGGTGTGCCCACCCAGTGTGTGCTCAGACAGAACGTCCACGACTCCTGCGGCCTCCCCTTGGTCACTGAGCACCAGCCCCTCCTGGCCTGCTCCCCATCCTGGGCCGTGTGCCTCATAAAACTAAGTTCCCAAAGGGGAATCCAATATTCCAGGTGCAGTTTGACCAGGGAATGAAGAGCAAGCTGTCACCTCTAGATCCCGTGCCGTTTTCAGCAGAGATTTTTTGGAGTGGCATTTTCTCCCCGGCAACATCAGCTAAGGACACCAGCTCCCACAGACACCCAGAGCCAAAGACGGCCTTCCAGGACTCCGCGAGCCCAGCTCCAGCACGAGGCCAGGCTCAGAAATCCGAAAGCAGAAGCTCCCTGTCCCATGGGGCCCAGTCCTTAGCTTCACGGGGAGAGATGAAGACTCACATCCTGCAGTTTGCTCTCCAAGACCCCGTTTCCAGCGAGGACTCCCTCCCAGTGTCTGACCGGGCGGGAGGCAGGTAGGGGATTCCAGCTCACGCAGGGGAGCCACGGCCCCGGTGGCTTCCCCCTGGCCGCGTCCAGTTCACAAGGACCACGGCGTTCTGGGGTGGAAGCAGGCATTTTTCTGTGGCTGGGTCGGAGCACCCCTTCCTCAGACAAGTCAGACCTCCTCCCTGGGCGGTACCTCCTGCGATGATAGTCAGACCCCTGCTGGGTCTCCCTGAGCCGCGGTTTTGGTGACCAGGTACCCTGACACCCTGGGGAACATTCTCCTCCTTTCCCAGGAGTCCTTGGCTTCCTCCTTTCTGTGCAGGAGGCTTCTTCCCCTCATCTCCCCTCATCAACTAAGGAGTAAGCCGAGGGAAGGAAGGCCCACTTGCGGCCTGCCCACCGGGGCCGGCAGCCTGTTCTCAGCATCTTGCAGGATCCGTGCCAACCCCGTTCCCAGGGAGCAGAGTGCAAGCCACCGCGACCGCCTCTGAAGGACACCCCGTGTTTCCTGTTCTGGGAAGCGGGACCCTCACACCTCTGCTTCCCACCCCTCATTGCTCACAGGACAACCAGCCAGGGAGACTTAGAACCTGCAGCACAAATTCACACACATCAGGTGCACGTACACACTCACCCTCCCCACACAGAGCCCCGCATACGCCCCGCACACCGCAGAGAGTCTCGTGGGCAGTGCGCAGCTGTGTCCTACCCAAGGGGCCCGGCTGAGGGGGTCCGGGCAGCTCACAAGGCAGGGCTGGGGGCCCCCGACGGAGGAAGGGCACCTTCTCATTTGCACAAAGGCCAGGTCTGTGCTCACCGTGCCTCTGGCCTGCCCCCCATATCACAGCAGTCCCCCAGCTGCAGGCTCTCTGGACTGGTAGACCCCAGGGCCCTGAGGACACCCCCAGCCCTCCTCGCTGAACGCCCCTGTCCCACGTGAAGCCCCCACCCCTCCGCTGCTCTGGGTGCCCCACCTCCGAGACCTGGCTTAAGGCACAGCCCAGCTCTTCCCTCCCCAAGCCTCTGTCACTTATTACCGTGACCTCAGCATCACCGTTCACTGGTTTAGCCTCCACATGCTTGTTCAGCGCCTGCTTGGGCCAGGTCCTGGGCTCGGTGCTGGAGATGCGGAGGGGACAAGGTTAAGCTCACAGGTATTGGGCATTGGCCCCTGCACACCTATGGTCACATACAGTGAGCTAGGCCATGGGAGAAGCATCTGTGGGAGCTGCGGGAACCGGAGGGGGCACCTGTAACCCCAACTGGGGAAGCAGTCACGGAGAACTTCTTGGAGGAGGCGTGTGCTTGTAACTCCAACCACTGTCCGTGGGCAGGAGACTGGGCTGTGGTCCCCTGCTATCCAGATGAGATCATCCAAACCCCAACCCATCTGCAGATCTGTAAACAAGAGCAGTGAACACCCATGTTGTAAGCCCCGCAGCTGCCTGTGTAAGCTTGGTAGTCACACAGTTAGGTGCAGAGATGCAGGGCATAGTTCATGGACACAGACCCCAAGTGCTCTTTCTCCCCCTGCCACGTGCCTCGGGCGTTCCCACCCCTCCCCCAGCCCTGGTCCTTCTCCTCCTTGGAGCCCAGCCCATGGCGGAGCCTGCTCCTGGCCCTGGCTAAACAAGAAAAGGACTGGTTACACACCAGGTCGCGAGCCTCTCTCCCACCCATTTGTGTACCTTTGAGGGCTGTGTCCCTGTACCTTCTGCTCGGTCACCATGGGGGCCAAGAGCCCTAACCTGAGCCCCAGCTTGTCCCTGGGAGCCGTGGGGCTGATTAGAGCTGGGGGACACTGTGGGGTGAGGGGACTCAGGCCCCCAGGAACTGGAGGCCAGGAATCTGGGTCCTCAGCCTGATCCCCATGCATGCCCACCAGGTCCCTCTTAGGACTAAGAAGGCAGCAATTTGAGGCCTGGCCCTTGTGCCTGCTGGTCACACAACATGGGTTTGCCACTGCTTCCCTGAGCCTGTTTCTTCTGTCTTTAAAACTGAGTGAAAAAGGAGGGGAGGGTAGAGCTCAGTGGTAGAGTGAGTGCTTAGCATGCACAATGTCCTGCGTTCAATCCCCAGCGCCTCCATTTAAACATAAATAAATAAATAAACCGAATTACTTAGTCCCATCCCCCAGCAAAAAAAAAAAAAAGGAAAGAAAAATTGAGTAAAAACTGTCTGTCACCTGCCAGGGCGATAGTGAAACTCAAACAGCATCATATATTTGAAAAGTATGGAGCACCGCTCAAGCAGATGCCATGGTTCTCTGAACATGTTTCCCCAGATGTAAAATGGGTGTAAGACTTGTGTTTACTTCCTTCCTCTGGTGAGACTGTGACCAGGGAATGTGTGTGAGCAGCTCGGGGAAGGAGCCGGCACTGTGTGCTGGGCTGGGCTCTCTGGGCCAGAGTCTTCTTGGCCAGGCAAACACAGCTGCTGGCCTCACACCCCGGGCTGCCTGGCTGGTAGCCAGTCTGGGGCAGAAGCAGCTACTGCTTCCGCTTCTAAAATCGGCCAACTGCTTCCTGGGAAGATGGCAGGGTAAGCGGCCCTCTGGGCCACCCCTGCCCACCCTCCTCTGCCAGGGCTCGTGCTGAAACCAGGTGGGCAGTGGGGGAAGGTGAGATTTCTGGCTCAGATGAGATGTCCACGCAGGACGGACGGATGCGCCAGGCACAGTGCGGGGTCCGCAATGCTTTTAGGGGCCCTTAAAATGTTTTCAGCTCTTTTAAAATCAGAATGAAGGCATGAACTTTTAGGTTGAAAAAAATGTTTTAATAAGGAATAGTAATGTATTTGTCTTTATATCAATATTGTCATAAGGCACAGTTTTTATGTTATGTTAAGGAGAAGAGCCTATGAAGGCATACAAGGGCCTAGGGCCCGTGAGAGTCAAAACAGGGCCCAGGGTCCAAGTAAGTACTCTGTCCACAGTCAAGTACTGTCCCGGAGCCCCTTCCCCCATGGCAGATGTGCTGGCCAGCCTCCCCTCAGCTCGGGTGACAGGTCCTGATATTGCAAATTGAGATGAGGAGCGCAGCGACGTGGTCCGCTGTCCCTGCATGTTACCTCTGCATTCCTGAGACTGTGCTCTGTGGTCATCATGTGCTAGGTTCCTGGAGTGGGGGTGGGGGCTCACGCATCCTCTCTCACACCCCCCAGAGGGTGTAGCCCATGTGTACCCCCCAGTAAGAAGAGGGGCTCCCTAACACCAGAATTCCGAAAACCTTGGTGTCTCTGTGTGTCCTCTCTCAGCACATAGTTTGAAAAATTTCCCAGGCAATTCTGATCTTGGCCCACCTCTTGATATGCCCCCCGGGATGGTCTCCCTCACCTTCTGCCCACCTTGAGGACCACTGGCGTGGAGGAAGTCCGACCAGTCTGCACAAGTTACAGCAGATCCTTTTACAGAGCAGCACCAGACTTGGCAACATGGCGCCCCTTCCTCCCCACCCCTCCGAGAGCCTTTGATTTAGGGTGTTTCATCACGCTCCTCTTTTCTGTCGATGCAGAGGGAAGACCGTGTAGCCTGCCATGGCTGCCTCAGAGGGCAGCTGGCTGCTCCTTCTGTCTGGCTGGTGAGACGGGCCGGCTCCCTGGGGCCGTGCTTACAGCGGTCAGAGCCGAGAGGCCGCGGAGGACACGCTGGCTCTCTGGGCTGGAGGAAGGGGCACCCGGCTCTCATGCCAGCCCCTGGCTCTTCCACGGACCGGCCTTTGGCTCTGGGTCAGTCGTGGCACCTCTCTGAGACTTCATTTTCTCCTCTGTAAGATAGGAATCAACAGTGCTCATCTGCTGGCTTCGCTGAACCACCTGAGACGGTGTGCGGGCGGCCCTGAAGGGACTGTGGGAACAGAGACCTTCGATGCTCACACATGACCACTTTCCCTCTCAGCTAGAGGTCAGGGGTGTGTGTGTGTGTGTGTGTGTGTGTGTGTGTGTGTGTGTGTGTTCTAGTTTGTTCACCCAGAATAGTCTTCTGTCTCTCCCTCCTTCAGACCCCAGTACAAATGAAACTCACTCTCAGCAGGACACATAACCCATGTCAGCAGAGACGGTGGTGAAATGCAGAATTGAAACCTTTATTTTTTGGAGCATGTGTTTCACAGTTTTCAGTCATTTAGAACCTTCTGGCACCAGAGCTAAATCACCCAGAAACATCTCCTCTCCCTTTTGGTGAAAAATGTTTGATAAAATTTCTCCTTCCCTGCCGTCTCTCCCGCCATCCAGTAACTATCATTTTGACCTGTGCTTTCTGCTTCTACCCCTTTGCATTTCTGTAAAACACTTCGGCTTGACAAATGTCAGTGGTTTAATTAAAATGTTATCTCCCTCTGCCAGTCTGTGTCCTGTGACTCAGTAATGGGCAGGGACCAGCCTCCCCAGGGCTCCTGGGCTGGCCCGGCTGCCATCTTGGCCAGAGTAGGGATATATGAAGGGGTGGATGTGCTGGTCACTGTCCTGAGCAGCCGAAAGCCTGGCAAGTTCTATCCAGAAAGACTCCCAAAGGGGATCTGTTACCAAGAGGCGGTGTCCCTAATGTCTTGCCGTGGAAGGAATTGTGCAAAACAAGGAACATGTCATCACAGGAAAATAAATCACTGGGGCTCTTTGGGTCCCTTTTATGAAAGACTGATTTGACCCACAGGGACTGGACAGCCACTTGCTGCTGAATTTTAAAAGCTGCTAGGCCCAGGTCTCAGTCTTCTTAGAATGAGTCATTGCCAAATGCCACAGTGACTTTTTCATGGAAGGGGCAGTTTTGGGAATGGGGTGGTTAAACGTGCGGCAAACCAAATCTTTAGTGGAAAAGTCATTTTGTGCAAAACTGGCTTAACCTTCCCATCTTGGACAGGCCGAATTCCCCAGCTTAGGGGAGGGACATATGTCTCCTTCACGCACATTCTCCTGGACCGCCCCTCCCCGTCTTTCCCAGGCCCCAGGCCCCTGCTCCGGCCCCGCTGTGGGGAATCTCATCAGCTCATCACCTGGGCAGGGGCTCCTCCGAGGTTCCTGCCCGCACCTGCTGAGGCACAAAAGCCTTTGGGAAAGATTCCCTTTGCCAAAATCACAAAGAACACAGATTCAGGGTATTTTTCTTTTTGGTGTGGTTTATTTTTTAAACCCACTTGTAGTTTGGGTTCAGCTGGAAAGCAGGACATACTGAGGGAAGGAAGGCGGTTGAGTGAGCAGGATTCCGCTGCAGCTTTGGCGGGAAGCCCCAGGCCCCTGCTCTGGGGAGGTAGGACCCGTGGCCAGGCTCCCAGCTGGCTCGGGCCAGGCAGGCAGCCCTTCTGTGCAAGTGTCCCGAGCAGAGGAAAGTTGCCTTCTCTCTGATCTGTGTCCTCAAAGGCCCAGCCTGAGGTTTCCCAACAGAGCGCCGGCAGCTGAGGGAGAGGGCTCCACGGGCAGGCCAGGCTGGAGAGTCTGTCGGACGAGGAACACTGGCCAGCTTCTGATGCCAGATAAGAGATGGGGACTTGGCGTCTGGGCGGCCCCGCGGGGCTGCTCCTGTGGCGGCCCGGCCGTCTGGGCCCCCGCCCTTGCAGCTGCCCAGGGCGTGATCAGTGGTACATTTCCCACACCCCCCTCCCCCTCCCTCAGAGAAAATAAAATAAAATAAAAATCAGAATAAATACCGACTCAGCTAACATTTACATTTACATGGATGGACAGGACAATCCCCAAACTGTAAAGGTGTACAGACTGGTTAAGGAAGGACGAGCAGACGAAAGTGGGTTTGGGGGTGCACACTCCCGTGGAGGATGCTGGGTGGGGCTCCCGCCTTTTCCAGGGGGGGCCTTCTTGGGGCTGCGGTCCCCAAGCTTAGGCAAAGTCACGAGGCCAGGGAGCAGGACTGTGGCGAGCAGGCCGGCTGCCTGGGAGGGAAACAGTGACTACCTGGTCTTGACGGGGAGGAGGAGAGACCGAGACAGGCTCCACACGGATGGCTGGACTTGGCCTCCTCAGTGTGCCAAGGAAGCCACCAGCGAGTGGGGAAACAGCGCAAGCCTTAGAAATGCAATACCCAGTTTAGCCTCCCATCAAATACATTCAGAGGTCAGCTTGGATACAGCCGCCCTCACTAAGCGGGGGGCCTAGCCGGGAGAGGCAGCAGGGGTCTGGGGGCACCCACATCTGTCCCCCAGTTCCTGTCTGAGTCGTCTCCCGTGGGAAGCTGCCTCAGAGTCTCAGACTTTAGGCTTTACTGTTATTTCCTTTAAAAAAAAATTTTTTTTAAACGTTTTCCGTCCATGTCTGAAAAAGTAGCAGCAACCTGCATTTAGAAAAACAGCTTAAATTGTTATTCAGATTGGCCAGGAAGCGCTTTCAAGCAATGGGATAAACCATATGTCGGGAGCCACGGTGACACGACGCGTAATTAAAAATATATTTATATATGTATACATATTTATATCTCACTTCTTCCCGCTCTGGTCCTAACAGTCAAGGAGGGGTTAGCCTTGAGGCAAGACCACCGAGGAAGGCTGTCAGGAGGAAGGGCACTAGGCCCCCTCCCAGTGCTAGTGATGCTCCTTGCTTGGCCTTCCAGGGAGCGTCAGCCCCCACGAGTGCGTGGTGTCTGGGGCCCCTTTGTGAAGCTAGCTCTCTGAGTCCCACTCCCCTGCCTCCTCCACTGGCTCCCTCATTCCTAGGCCTCTTTCTTCTTCCACGGCCCTACTTCGTTCTCGATAGATGCTCACGCACACACATGCACACACACACACGCACACAAACACACCATGTGAGGGAAGCAGGGCCCATTCCCGTCCACGTACGGCTCTCTGAGGGCTGCCAGGGAGCAGCTGCTTGCCCGGCTGGGGCTGGGCTGCCTCACTCTTCTGGACTATGATTTCCCTGGTGTGCTCTCCAAGCACACTAACATCCACCTGGCTCTTCCCTCAAGGCCTCCTGTGGTACCTCTGGTGTCCTTGGGCCCCAGGCTGAGCTAAAGGTGCAGGCCGAGGTGGAAAAGGCAGGAAGGAGAAGTTGGAGAGAGCTCGGAGGAAGGGGCTGGGGAGGGGGCAGGCAGAGGCCCGGGGCAGCACAGGCCCCATGGTAGAGGCTACCGACGCGTTCCAGGTACAGCTGCGCCCCCATGCCTCGTCTCCAACAGGCTTTTTGGGGACTGGCACAGGCTCCCATCCTGGGGCTGGCAGGCAGGTGGCAGCTGATGAGGAAACCCAAGGAGTGCCGAGGAAGCTTCTCCCCACCCCAGCTGCCTGCTTTCCCAGACTTGAGTCAACAAAAGGAAATTTCCTCCAGCCTGACTGGACCAGGCAGCCAGGGGCCTCCAAGGTGGCCCAGGGAGGGACTGGCCTCAACAAAGGAGCACATGAGGAAGCTGCTGGGCTCTGAGGTTGCTTTCCAGGGGCTCATCGAAATGTGGGCTCCAGACTAGGGGATGGGCTGTGCAGATGCCCGTGACAACCCAAAGTCAGCCCCCAGGGCCAGATTTGCACCCTCCTCTCTAGCCATCAGAGAAGGGTCTGCTCCCAGGACGTGGCACCCCCTGCAAGAATCCCCAGCCTTGTCTCCACCCCCCACCACCCTCGTTGCTTGCTGGGTCCCCTGACGGTCCTGCTCATGACTCAATAAATGTACCCTTTCCTGGCAGCCCTGGGGCTGCAGTGCCCAGAGCCCTCCTGGGGCACAGACTGTGGCTGTGGGGGGGCTGGGCTAGGGCACCAACACAGACCATTTAGCTCAATGCTAAGTCCTGGGGAGCCAGGCAGCCCCCCCACCCCCAGTCTCCCCCCAGGAAGAGCTTGGGACAAGTCTGTGTGCAGTGGTGAAGCATCACCTAGTGTTTTGGTTTTAATTTGCCAGCCTCATTCATCGCGAGGCCCCGGGCCAGGATGGGTTTAATGCTCTCCCAGCGGTGACAGCATCAGCCCTTTGAGGGAGCAAAGCCGGAATGAGAGAGCAGAGAGGTACTGGAAGCCAGGGGCTAAGGAGCACAGGGTTCCAGCGGGGACCCCTGCCGGGGCAGAAGTTTCCAATTACCCTAATTGGCTACTGGCAAGCTGTCTGTGGCTAGACTCCTTCCAGAGGGGGCCGGGTTTGATCTCTCACTAATCAGGGGGTCTTTGCGGTGCTGACTGTGTGATCACCTCGCCGGCCCTTTTCATTGAAAGAGGAGACTTCAAAGCAGCTGACTTTTGAAAAAAATAAAACACAATTAAACAAAAGAGTGCAAGTAGAACGCGAACTCCATCTCCTCTCCCGGCTCCCGGCTCCCTGGGCCTGAAGCTTGGGGGCTAAAGGAAGGGGATTGGGAGTTAGGAGGGTGGAGCGTGAAGGTTAGAGGAGGACGCCTCTGTCCCAGGCTCGGCCCCGTGTGGACAAAGGCCGTCAATTACAGGCGGCTGGCGGGGACCGTGCCTGCCTTTGTCCTCCCGGACATCTGCTACACGTCGCCTGCTGCCAGTTGGCGACTGCGGCTGACAGCCTGCGGGAACAATGCAAGCCCGTCTCCGACCCACTTTTTCAGCCTTCTGAGGTCTTTTCTGACCCACGCTGTACCCCGGCGTGCGGGCTGCCAAGGCCTCTGAGGAGTCACAGAGATGAACCCCTCGCACACAGCCCGGCAGGGGACGCGTTGGATGGGAGGAGGTGGGAGGAGCGGGAGTGAGGAGGGGGAGGACCCGGCCACCATGAAGAAGAAACATGCTTCCCTTACTGGTGTGGTGTGAGCTGCCGCATGCTCGGGCTGGGGGCTCGGATTGGGGGCGCTCCTCCTAGGGATTTGATCCCTGCCCAGTCTGGCTCTGGACTGGCCGCCGGCTCTGCTCGCCTTCCTCCCCTTTTCTTTCTCCCACCAGGGCCACCCCTGTCCTCCCGCCTGTCCATCTGGCCCTGTGCACCAGGGCCCCAGCTGCCCGCGGGCCGCCCGCCAGGCACCCTGGCTGTCAGGCTGTCAGTTTCTGGATGGTTCTGTTGTAGTACTGCGTGATGGGGGGCGTCAGAGGGTTCCAGCTGTTGGCGTGGAGCTCGATGACCTCCAGGAGCAGGGACCGTGTCAGCATCGACTCCGAGGGGCACAGCATCTTGTCACGGGCACTGGCCAGGAGCTCGGCCATCATCTCGGGCAACTGCTCCTCCAGCAGCCGGCCTGTGCTCTGCAGCTGCGGGCAGAGAAGTGAGGTTAGGATGTGAGTGGGGCCCCGAAAGGGCTCCAGACCCACCTTGGTTGGGGGGCTGGGGGCAGCAATGGGAAATAGCTGGGCTACTTTAGGAATGTGCAGGCCTGGGCCACGGGGGTTGGGGTGGGGGGCAGGACAGGAAGAGGAAAGGGTGGAAAGAGCTGATTTGAGAGCCCACATTTAACACCCAATATGCTGGAGGAATAAGAGGGACCAGAATATCACCCATTGCCCAGGGCTGAAAAGAGTCTTCACCAGGAACATGCCGCTTCTCCCTTTATCCACTTGCCTCCCCTCCTACAGGAAGCCTTCCTTGACTACCACCCACAAGCTCAATGGCTGTGTGACCAGCTTCCTTCAAAGGTGATCAGGTGGCATGGTGTTAATTTTCACTTGCTAGGATGTCTCTCGGGAGCAAGCTTAGTCATTATTGCCTGCATGTGTCCATGAGGAACCCGAGAGCAGGGGTGAGGTCTCCTATTCCTCTCTTCCCTTCTCCCCTGCCCTCAATCCCACCTCCCCAGCCCAGAACTGACCCCTGCCCACACTTGTGATACAAAGGGGAGGAGAGAAATATGAACTGGGGCAGAAGGCCAGCCAGAGGGCCTGCCCCCAAGAGAGGCCCCTGCTCACCTTGAAAAGCCCCCACGGGGAGGAGGAGCCCCGATCTTCTGGCTGAGGGCACCCTCAGCCGGCAGCCCCTGCAGCTCCTCTCCCTGTGATCTGGGTCCCCGTCTCTGCCCCACCCCCACCCTCAGCCCACCCATTTTTCTAGGCTCTGCCCTCTTCACAAAAGCCTCCTTAACCCCTCAGGGCCACCCTGACCTCTCTCTCCTAATTCCTCAGGGATGCATGCTCTGTATCCCTATTTACTCTCTGCACTGTCCCATCCACTCTGTGTGTGCGTGTGCGAGTGTGTGTGTGTGTGCGTGTGAGAGAGATCTCTGTCCCTAGCCAGACCAAAAGCTGTCTGGAGGCAGAGACCATGCTTTCTCCTCCTCTCCTATCTCTGCCACCTGAAGCCCCATGGAGGGGGTGACCTCACATCCCATAGATGTGAGGCTGCTGTCTGGGCTCCCGGCACTCTGACATCCGAGCTCCTTGGAAGTGGCCTTGGAGGCCAGGCACAGGCCACCGGAGAGGTGTGCGCATGCCCTGGTGGGGGGGGGGGCCCTTGAAGCCCATCTCCTTACCGCCCTCCCCTCTGAATGTCCCTGGGCTGCTTCTTGAGGGCACAGCATTGCCCCTGGGACTGGGCCAGAGCCAGGTGTCTGAAGGAAGAGCCTGGAGAGCAGCAGCTGCACCTTGGGAAAAGGAGGGGGCCCTCCCAAGGGGGCTGCTTCCAAGTGGACAGTGCCAGCCTCGGGGATTCCAGCCTCAGCATCTACCCCCAAACCCCACATCACCAAAGACAAGGGAAATATTTGGGGGTGAGGCATCACCTGGAATCTTGTAAGTCATTTGTATGGTGTGCCTGGGCAAGGGGGAGGGGGTCTGGCAGGGGGCAGAGGGAAAGTGGACGATGCCAGCACTCCATCCTTCCCTCCAGAGGACCAGCAGTTCTGTCACCTCCAGCAGAAGTCCATGTGCACTCAGGAAGCCATACCCCACAGCCCAGCTCGATACATCCTTGCCTGGGACTTGTGGACGCCTCCAACTGTCCTTCTGTCCCCATAGCTGTTAAGGCGAGAGGGACACAGGGTCTGAGGGGGGAGGTGTCCGAGCCGCACTGCTTACCTCCATTGAGCAGCACAGGACGGCATCTTCCTTCACATCCTGAGATTGCAAGAGCTGTGGAAGAGAAGGGCAGAGAACTTCACTTAGCGGGGGTGGGGTGGGGGGCGGCGGGCAGAGCTCCCAGCCCCCTAAAGCCGGTAACGAGCAAGGGGCAGGTCAGAGAGACAGCCCGCGAAGGTCGGAGGGCAGCAGGAACCCTGCACCAGGAAGCAGTGATGTCTTGGATGGGATCTGAGCAGCTGGAGGACCTCTGTGGTCACGGAGAATGGGCACCCTGGCCAGGTCAGAAGGCGGCGACTACAGGCCATGGCAGAGTGAGGCTGCAGGTGGGTTTGAAGGAGGCAGCAAGTATGCTGGGATCATCGGCTGTGAACAGCTGGTCAGCAAACATGAAATGAGTGTAAAGACTTCCTGATTACTGAGAGGGGCTCAGCCCTGGTCGCAGTGCTCCTGGGCCCTGGCTGCAGCGAGGACTTCCAGAGATCAAAGCACTCTTCTCCATGGGCCCAGCTTTGTGAGCCTGCAAAACCATGGCTGCGTTGACATACCCAGAGGCCGAAACTGCTTCCTGACCAAGGCCAGGGCCAGGCTGCTCAGCGCTGGGGCTGGGCACCCCTGCCCAGGCTTCGCACCTCGTCTCATTTCATTCTCTCTATCTCTCTCTCCGTCTTTTTTTTTTTTTTTTTTTAAGTGAGGGGCTGTGTGTAAATTAGGTTTATTAATTAATTTATTTTAATGGAGGTACTGGGGATTGAACCCAGGACCTCGTGAATGCTAAGCCTGGACCCTACCACTGAGCTATACCCTCCCCCTCCCCACCTCTTTTAAAATGAGATATAATTCACGTAACATCAAGTTCACCATTTTTAGCATACAGTTCAGTGACGTTTAGTAGATTCACAAGATTGTGCCACCATTACCACTAATTCTGGAACATTTTCATGGCCCCCAAAGAAACCCATATCCATTAGCAGTCAGTCCCCTTTCCCCACCCCCTGACAACCCCCACCGCCCTTAAGCGCTATAAATTTAATCTATCCTGAACATTTTATCAAATGGAATCATATAGCACGTGGTCTTCTGTGAACGGCTTCTTCCACTTAACATCCTGTTTTGGAAGTCCATCCATGCTGTAGAATGCACATGTTCTTCGCTGCTTTTCATGGAAGAGTGACATTCCGCTGTGTGACAATGCAGCTATGAACATTTGTGTATGAGCTTTTACGTGGACACGAGTTTTCCCCTCTCTTGGGTACACACCTAGGAGTGGCACTGCTGGGTCACGGGGTGACTCTACGCTGAGATTTTCTGAGGGCCTGACAAAGTGTTTTCTACAGTGGCTGCACCATTTTCCATTCCCTCCGGCAGTGTCTGAGGGTTCTGATTTTTCCACATCCTCACCAATATTTGTTACTTTCTGCCTTTTTCCCCCAAGTTTTTCTTGAGCCCCCAGTAAAAATTCTCTCCAGGCACAGCTTCAGAGAAACTCGACCATCCTGCTCCCCACAAACCGCACAGACCACATCTTTTCCTGGTCCTTTGCTGCTGATGCTTCTTCTCCCAACCCCAAAATACATCTCAGTCTGTCTCTACCCCATCCCCCGCCAAGCTGACCATCATATCCATCAGATTACCCGCTCCAAGTAATTTTTCTGTCTCCTGGAGCTCTCCGTCTCAGCCCTCCACACTTTTCCAACCTTCAAGGCCCAGCTTTCCTTGGAGACTTCTGGATCACCCCCGGCCCACGGTGCCCCTCCTGCCTTTCACTCCCAAGCACCCCCTGGCTGTCCTGCCGCTCGGCATCCCATGCAAGTGGGAAGATAGTTTCCGGCGTGAACTGCGGCTTCCTGAAGGCAGGGCGGTGTGGCATTCATCTCTGCTGCCCTTTAACACATAGCACGGCCCCGCCAGCAGCAGGGATTTGCTAAATGTGGGTCGATATGATTTATGCGTTGTTTTTGTTTTTTGTTTTAAAGGAAGGGTGGAGGATAAGAAGAGAGCACAAGAGGAAGGCATTTTCAGGGTCAGCTTCCTCTCCCACTGACGGAGAACTGGAGTCAAGGTTTCTGACCTGAGCGTGACGTGTTCAAGGAGAGGTGAACCCACATACAACCCCATGGACTGTTCCCCCTGCAGCCTCGAAATCCAAATTCCGCACACCCTCCTTACCTGTCCCCTTCTGTCACCATGCATCCACCCCCAGCCCAGGCCTCCCACAGCAGGAGCCACAAGCAGTCCCTTTCAGGGGGGTGAAGATGCATTTACTCAGTGTCAAAAGAGTCCAGGGGACAGGTCAGTGTAGGCTGCATTGACCAGAGACATTCTCAGGGACCAGACCCCATTCCTCTTTGTACATCTGTCAGAATCCGGCCAATGTGGAGAGAAGAGAACCTTCCTACACTGTTGGTGGGAATGTAATTTGGTGCAGCCACTACGGAAAACAGTATGGAGATTCCTTAAAAAGCTAAAAATAGACTTAATTACCATACAATCCAGCAGTCCCACTCCTGGGCATGTATCTGGAGGAAACTTTAATTTGAAAATACCATGCACCCCAATGTTCATAGCAGCACTATTTACAATAGCCAAGACATGTAAGCAACCTAAATGTCCATCGACAGATGACTGGATAAAGAAGCTGTGGTGTATATTTACAATGGAATATTACTCAGTCATAAAAAGAGTGAGATAATGCCATTTGCAATAAGATGGATGGATCTAGAGATTAACATACTAAGTGAAGTAAGTCAGACAAAGACAAATACCATATGATGTCACTTATATGTGGAATCTAAAAAAAGGACACAAACAAACTTATTTACAAAACAGAAACAGTCTCACAGACATAGAAAACAAACTTACGGTTACCAAAGGGGGAAGGTGGGGAGGGATAAGTTGGGAGTTTGGTACTATATATATAATAGATATATATAAAATTTTATATACATATATATATATATGTATATGTATGTATATATATGTATATATATATATAGTACTATATATAAAAAAGATAACAAGGTCCTACTGTATAGCTCAGGGAACTATATTCAATATCCTGTAGTAAACCATAACGCAAAAGAATATGAAATAGAATGTGTGTGTGTGTGTGTGTGTGTGTGTGTGTGTGTGTACACGTAACTGAATCACTATGCTGTATACCAAAAACTAACACAACATTGTAAATCAACTGTACTTCAATTAAAAAACCAAAAAGAACTGGGCCGAATACTGGTCTCACAGCAGACATGCAGAAAAGAAATCATTCTGGGATAAAGGAGCAGAGGTTGGCCTCAAGCTGCTCGAATGATGAGCTGGCGGAGAGCAGGGGACAATCCAGGGAAGGTGACATTGCCGGCAACGCAGTGTCAGGTGTGGGTGTGCACGCTCTGCCCACCAACACACTTCTGCCTCCGAGCCTTTGGGCGCTTGTCACTGGGGAGTTCTCAGCCACCACGGGGTCTGCAGACTTTCCTTCCTCACTGTAATTCAGGGCTCTGCTCCAATATCACCCCATACACCGTGGCTTCCCCGAGCAGCCCGCGTGTAAGTGATCCCACCGTTCAGCTCCTGGCTCACTCCTCTCCATAGCATCTCTCACCCCTGATATATGATCTACCTGTTTGCCTGTTGTCTGTCTGACAGGCTAGAAGGCAAGGTCCAGGAGGGCAGGGCCTCTGTTCTGGCCAGGGCTCTCCCCGGCGCCCTGCACCACAACTGGCGCACAGCAAGCACCAAGAAGTATTTAACAAATACGCCTTGAGCGGCTGGGAGAAGACCCACCCAGCTGGGAGAGTCCGCAAGTGGGGAGGGCCTCGCCCCAGAAGGCAGCCCCTCGCCAGCTCAGCCCCCTGCACGCACTTGAAAAGGCGAGAGTGAGCAAGCTGTGGATACCAGCCCCCTCCACCCCCCACAGCTTGCCAGAGTGTACATGGTGCAAAATCATAATCGATGTGTCTGCAAACGTACAGTGCTTGTGGAAACAGAAGTTGGTATAACTCTCTAGGTGGCAACTTGGTGATAACTATCAAGCCCCTCTGACCCAGTGAGACCACTGCTGGGAATTTATACTCCCCATGCCCGCCGCTCCCCCACCCTCCCTCGCAAGCACCATGACACGGATGTGAGGTTTTTGCTGCACTATTGCAAATAGCTTGAACGGCCACCAACAGGACACTGGTTAAATAATGAGGATCCATCCACACAGAGGAATACACTGCAGCACGCAGCTGCCCCTCCCCTCCACACCTGTGTCGGCTCTGGAGTTCTCTTGCCTCCCAGGGCTGCAGACCCTCAAAGAGGGCCAAGGGAAACTTCTACTGAGTCAGTGTCTGGAGGGGTCCTGGAGGACATATAAGGAAGGGCCTCCCTCATCTAGAAAACCCAGCGGGCCAAAGTAAAGACTGGGAAGCAGGTTCTGGAAAAAGCTTGGGGGAGGTGACTCACTTTGCAGCTGGCATACCCGAGTCGTGTGCTGCAGCATCCAACCCAGGCTGCTCTGGGAGGGGCTGGTTCCAGGCCTCGGAGGGTCCCGTGACTGTCTGGGGTGGCACGGAGATGGGGGCAAGGTGGGCCTAGCCCCATTTACTCGGCAGGGAACATGGGGACTAATATGAAGAGAACTCTGTAAGATTTGCTGGAACTTCTTTCTGACGGTGACTTCGTTCCCGCATAGGTTTCCCATAGTGCTTAGCAGGAAGAAAATCCTTAAAATAAAAATGGTTGGTAGAAATCTCAAGAAGGGGGGAAAGTGGGGTGTCTGGTGGGAAGGGACCTTCTAGAGATGGAGTGGGTGGTGGCAGCCAGTGGGGAAGAGGGGAGCAGGCAGAATAGGGAGCTCGTGGGAAGGAGGAAGGGAGTCCTCCCTGGATGCACCTCGCGTGGCGGCTGACACACAGTAGGTGCTCAGTGATGCCTGTCACGGTGACTTGAGAGGAACCTGGGGTCATGTTCTGGCCTGAGATCAGCTTCTCCGGGGATCCGAGGCTTAGGGACAAGTGAGGTAACCTGATGACCAGCAACATGAAAAGCCAGGGCTGTCACGAGCACTAGCAGCTCTGAAATGTGGCTGATTCTCCCTCCGAGGGGCCCTCCGACTTCTGTCTGGAAAGGCTCGTGGGGCCTCCGTATTCCTGCCAGCAGAGCGCTTGGCCGGGATTAGCAAGTGTCTCCTCTTTGCTTCTACAGCCCGAGGCCCACCTGCCCTCCACCTGCTCCCGGGTGACGGCTCAGAATGGCAGAGCAGGTCCAGGGCTCTCTGTCCTTTCTTTCCTCCTTGCATCTTTGTGGCTGGACGACATCCTCCCCTGTCCAGGCCTGCTTGCCCCCTGGGGGCCCTGGATCCCGGCTACCAGGGCAGGGGACAGGCTTGGCGGGGGTGGGGGTGCTCTTAAGCAGAGCTACGGGCAAGCTTTCACCCCAGAGCCTCCCTCCAGCCTTATCTTTCACTCGGCTGTTTGGGAAAGTCTGCGTTAAGCCAAGAATCACATCGTGTGATAGTCCCTCTCGCCAACGGCCTGCTGAGTTTTCTCAAGGAAGTGGGGGAGGACGGGAGGCTTCATTGTACTTTTCCCTCGCAGTTGCTGGGATGCAGAGCTCCGGAAGGGAATGGGTGCTGGAGACCACGTCCCGCTCTCCCCACAGACACTGTCTTGGCCTGTCTCCACTGCCAGCTTTTGAGGACAGACCTTCGGAGCCTTAGAGCAGAGAGAGCACCCCTCAGCCTTTGAGGACCCTGCTGCTCCTCGTGCTGTAGCAGGAGGCTTGACACAACTCTACAGGGCTCCTTCCCTGAGACCCTGTTCAGGGTCCCTGTTAGACGCTCCCGTGCCTCCGGGTGACCAGTGGCTTCCCAGGAATCCATCTTTGACTTGCTCTTTGTGGGCAGCGTCCCAAGGGCAAGATCTTTCCACTGTCTTCTGTCTGGGCCCAAACTTCCCTGTTTTGTGTTCCATTTCTTCAGGGCTCTGCTTTCCTAAAGGACAGCTAGTTGCTGGATAAATGAATCCCTGCTGGTAGGCCAAGGGGGACCGGTTCTGTGGTTTATGCTTGTTCTGCTTGGGATCTTCTGGAGACAAGGCTTTATTCAACTCCAAGATGAGTGTCAAAAAGTAGTGGCAACCTGAACAGACCCTTGTCCACCCACATTCACAACAGCATTATTCACAGTAGGTGAGGGGTGGAGGCAACTCAAGTGTCCATCAGGGAATGAATGGACCAACTAAATGTGGTCCATGCATATGATGGACTGTTATCCAGCCTTAAAAAGGAAGGAAATCCTGTCCCATGCTGCGACGTGGATGAACCTTGACGACATTATATTGAGTGAAATAAGCCAGTCACAAAAGGACAAATATTGTACGATCCCACTTGTATGAGGAACCTGGAAAAAATTCACAGAGACAGAAAGTACAATGGTGGTTGCCAGAGGCTGGGAAGAATAATGGGAGTTAGTATTTAATGGGTACAGACTTTCAGTTTTGCAAGGTGAAAAAGCTCTGGAGAAAGATGGTGGTGATGGTTGTACAACAATGCAAATGTACTTAATGCCACTGAACTGTACATTTAAAAATGGTTAAAATGATCAATTTTATGTTTTTTCCCCCCGTTTTCTTCTTTTCTTTTCCTTCTTCTTTTTTTTTTAATGGAGGTACTGGGGATTGAACCCAGGACCTCTTGCATGCTAAGCATGTGCTCTACAACTGAGCTATTACCCCCGTACCACCTCATTTTTTTTTTAACCATAATTAAAAAATGATTTAAAAGCAGTGGCGGGAGGAGGCACTCTCTGGTGGGCAGGCCCTTCTCTGCCTGGACAGGACTGTCCCTCTCCCCTGCTATCGCTCGTTGGAAGAAAAGCTGTATGGACAGAGAAGGCAGGGCAGCCAACCGGGGGGTTGAAGGCCCTGCGGTGGGGGAGTTGAGGAGGAGCAGCCCACTCATCAGAGTCTCTGGCAGAGAAAGGGGTGTGGGCGGGCCGGGGCAGGCAAACCACCCGCACCCTCCAACAGCGAAATGTGTTTCTTGGACGAGAATCCAAGGCAATTGTGCGAGCCCACACAGTGTTTGTTAGGAAGCTAATGCATTCCTGTCCTATTGTCTCTGCCGGAGACTTGTTGTGGGCACACCCATCATATCCTCCCTCAGGGAGAGGCCAAGGTGCTCGGAGTCAGGCTGTGGGAGGCCCGACAGCAACGAGGGAGAAAGGCAGGCAGCCTGGTGGGAGCACCTTGGAGTCCCTGGGGGGCAGGTCCCCAGGGCCGGGGCATGCTGTCCAAGGCTTGCCCAGGGTGTAGCCGAGCTGGTCGCTTGGGATGCCACCCCGCAAGGAGGGAAAGAGGGCGCTGATGGAAGGACCACTGGGGCTGCCTTTCCTGTGTGGGAGGGGAGCAAGCGCTGGAGATCACAGCTTCTTCCAGTCTGCCTGACCACCTCAGCTCACCAACAGCATGGTTTCAGTGGAACAAACCCAAGCAACCTAGTGCAGACACAGGAAAAGCTCAGCTCAGACTCTGCCTGCAGGAGCTCCCTCCCTTGGAGGTAGTCTACAGTGGGCTGGGAGCAGAAGCAAAGGCACAAAAGTGAGATTTCAGAGCACGTGTGATGGGCTGGGTGGCTGGGGGGAGCAAACCCAGAGCTCTGATTGGCTGGGCTTATAGAAGGGCAGTGGCAGGGCACACTGCGAGAGCAAAAGTCTCAGGAAGAGGAGAGAGAGAAAAAGAAGAGGCGACAGGGGAACGTGGGGGGTCTCCAGTGGCCGAGGAAGCCACAGTGATGGGCACAAGTGTAGACAGTGGAGAGACAGGGGAGAGGGAGAAGAATGAGGCGGAGCCAGAGGAGATGGCCCTGACGCGTGGCACGTGGTCTAGACTGGTGGCCGGGTTGAGAGGATGCACAGGGCCACTTGCATCTCAGGTTCGAGTTGGGGCCCCTCCACCCCGTGGGTCTCTCTGGTGTGCCTGGACCAGCTTCTACAGCTGAGTCTAGAGGACAGTTCCTGTTAACGACCTTGAATCATCAAGAAGAGGGTCAATGATGTTTGGGTCTCTTCAGGGAGGCGAGGAAGTAGATAACCTGGCCACAGAAGGCTGTCTTCAAAAACACGCTGCGGGTTTGGAGTCAGAAGACCTGCTACTCGCTAGTAGCCCTGGGCATGTCACCTAGTCACTCTGCACCTCAGTTTCCTCGCTTGAGAATGGGGATCATACTTGCCTAGAATTGTTCTGAGAGTCAGTTGAGATAATGTGTGTGAAAGAGTTTTGCAAAGTGCGAAGCTCAAATGCAAGGTGTTATTATATCTTTATAAACACATATCTTTTCTGGAGATCTTGACCCACTTTGTATGTACCACCACATTTATTCTCGTGACACTCTAGTGGGGACAGGGAAAGGCCACGGGCATTACTGTCTCTACCTAATAGATGGAGAAACCGAGGCTCAGTAGTTCAGTGGCTTCATGAGCCAGACAGCAAGTCTGAGAAGAACCAGAAGGTGCTTAGAAGTCCTGGGTCAGCATCCTCTTTCTTGGGGACTTACTGTAATTTCTCCCATATTGGATAATTCTTATTTTGCTTCTTGGAGCTCACTTTTGTTGACTGGTGATGATAATCAGTCTGGGCCTTCACAAAATTGAATTGATTTCACCTATTCTTTGACTGCACTGGCCACCATCTATCCATCTATGCATCTGTCCTTCCACCAAGGCATCCATTTAGCCATCCATTCTTTTATCCACCCACATATCATGTACCCAACCTTATATTCACCCACCCATCTACTCCTCTATCTACCCATCAACCCTCTCACCCACTCATCAGTCCATCCATCCATCCTTTTGGTAACATTTATGGAACATCTACCATGTGTAAATACTGTGTAAGTATAGGGCTAACAAGAATAAGACTTGTAACTTACAGTCCAATGGGGGAAATAGAGAGATTGGGCAAGGTATATGGGGGTGGAGCACGGGATGGAATGGTGGTGGTGAAGAACACGCCAGCCATTTGGTATAAGCAGCAGCACGTGGCATATGCACAAAAGCAAAAACCGATGTGAACTAGTGGGGTGCACTGGGGAGTAACAAGTATTTCAAGAAGCTAAAATATATGGTGCCGTGGTATGAAAACAAATAATATGTATGTATATGCAAGACTGGGACATTGTACTGTACACCAGATATTGACACATTGTAATCGACTGTACTTCAATTTAAAAAATAAAAATAAAAAAAAAATAAAATACATGGTGCTGCACAGAAAGAGCAGATGATGACACAGAAGGCAAGGGCCACACCCTAAAGGGCTCTAAGTGCCATGCTACTGGCTTTGGATCTTATCCTAAGGGACTGGAGAGCCCCTGGAAAGAACTTCAGCTGGAGAGTAGGAAGATATTGTTTGCAGTGTGGAGAGTAGACTGCAGCTGGTAGGGTGTGATGGAACTGGAGGCAGGGAGACCAGTAAGAAACCATGGTGGCTTGAGTGAAGGCAGGAACAATGGGAGGAGATATGTTTAGGAGGCAGAAGGAAGGGTGAGGAAAAGGACAATGGAGAAGATGGATAACCCCCAGGTTTGGGGCTTGGGGCTTGGTCAACTGAATAAACTGTGGTGCCACCAATGATACTAGAAAGGCTTCCTGAGTTGGTTTTGGAAAAAGTGGTTGAGTTCAGTGTTAGAAGTATTGAGTCCATGGTCCTTGGGGATGATCAGGGAAGATGCCTAGTGGGAAATGGGCTCTCTGTGATTATTAGTGCTCTGGTGTAAGTCAAGACCATACGTGTGAGATGACCTGGGGAAAGACACGGAATAAGAAGAGAAGAGGGTAAGGGCTCCAAACCTGGAGACAGCAACATCGAGAGGGTGGAAGAGGAGGAGGAATCCCCAAAGGAGGAAGAGGGTGGTCAGACAGCTAAGCAGAGCAGGAAAGTGGTGTTGTGGAAGCCAAGAGAGTGCTAAGAAGTGAAGGTCACTTCTTGTTGACAAGGTCAGCAGTGTCAAATGCTCAGAGAGGTCAAGTCAGATGAACAATGACCAGGGCCCCCTGGATTTGGTGATTAGGAGAGCACAGGTGACCTTTGCCATGATGACTTCCTGCAGGGAGAAGGGTAGGTGGGAGCCTGGGTAATGTGAGGCTGGAGAAGGAGAGCAAGGTGAGGAAGTGGAGACAGAAAGAGTGGAACATTTCTTTCTTTTTCTTTGGGGGCTTCTGTCCTTTCTTCTCTGTCTCTCACTCTCCTTTCCTCCCTCTCTCTTTTTTTCCTGTTTTGTTTTGAACTTGCTTATGGAAGGGAAGAAGGGTGGGATGCTAGGACAACGAGACTGGCATGGGGTCGAGGAGAATGGTTGGTACGGGGGGGGGAGGAGCAGAGGGAGAAATGAACATGCAGAAGGCAGGACAGAAGGGGTGATGAAAGGAGAGGATCCATGCAGAGATGCGCCTCAGAGAGAGGGGCCATCCCTTCTCTGAAATGGGCAAGAGGTGCTCGGGCTGCTGTGGACGCAGGTACACGTGTAAATGCTCATGCTGCCCACCCTGTCTGGGAAAGTAGGATGCTGTTTTATGTTCATCACTTACCGTTGCTCTGTGCCTGCCTGCATTTCAGACATCCCAGGATCGGGGAATTTGCCCCCAATGCCACTTTTCCACTAGCCTAAAAGAAGCCCCAGCATGGCAGCTATGGTCAGATGTGAAGGAAATTCATGGTTCTGAACTGGACTTCAGTCCAAGCTTGTGCCTTGTGGTCTGGCCGTCAGCCCTCCTAACTAAGAAAGGCAGGCGGGCAGTCACCCTAAGTGCGGACGAGACGCCCTGGAGGGAATAATTAGCCTCCTTCCTGCAGAGCTTGCAAATCACCCATGCAAAGTGGCCACAGTAAATGTCACAGGGGGGACCGCTTCATTCCACAGCCAGCCCCAGGGGGTGGAAGCATAATCTGGGGCTCAGAGCAGACACTGAGTCTTTCTGCAGACACCAGAGCCAGAGGTGGGGCCATGGCTCCAGTGGCTCCTCTTGGGGGCCAAGCCCTGGCCAGCGGCCCGGAAAGGAGGTGAGTTCTGTTCACAGAGTCCCTGCAGGCACGAGTTCCCAGGGCCTTGTGTTGGTCGGGGTTTGAAACACCAGGGACGTCGGCCATGACTGCTACCAACGCCTCCTAGCTTCTCTCTTAACGCCCTTGTCCTTCCCTTTAGAAGCCCTGCCTGTCTTCTGTATTCACTGCCCTGATGCCTGTGGATCTCTCCTAAAGAGGGAACACAAAAAGCCCAAGGAAGCGCCAGGGTTTTACCTTCCAAGAGGGGGTCTCCTGAGGGCTGAACGACACCTTCTGGGTCCTCAGTCAGCATCTGATTTACGCGTTTGGAGTGCTTACTCTAGACACATTTTAAAATCCATTTTATCCATACACCAGTTTACCTGAGTTAAATGCCACTGTAATTATTTTCATTTTACAGCTGCGGAAACTGAGGCACAGAGAGTGAAGTGTGGACACGAGCACATGGGTAATGCAAAGCCGCACTGGCGCCCAGGTCTGGTCTGCTTCCAAAGTCAAAGGCCATAACCACTGCCCCATGAGTAAGTCCCACACAAATAAGGCTACTGGGGAAAGGTCAGCAGAAGGTGGGGTGACCACACACCCCAGTTTGCCTGGGATGGTTCCAGTGTTCACCCCAAACAATTAGTGACAGGATTTCTTTCACTTTCAGAAGTGCTCTGATTTGGATGCTGCATCATAACAGTCATCTAGACAAGGGAAGGGGCACTGAGGGGCTGGGACCCCCGTCCCCCCGTCCCCATCACTACTAGACCGGTCAGTACACCCCTGGCCTATCCCACCTGCTGCCCCAGTGCCCCTGCCCATCTCTGAAGGGTTCGGCGGGCGGGGTGGGAAGGAGGGCTCTGAAGGTGAAACAGCAGGCCTGCTCCCAGCGAGAGGTGCTTATCACCGCAAGAGATCAGGACACCTGCCCCTAGGTCCTCACCTGGCCTCACCCGGGCCTGCCAGGGCGAACCACTCCCCAAGGATGGGAGCCGGAATGGGATGGAACTGTGGTAACAGGCACACTGTTCAGTGCTCTCTGCTTGAGTGGTGGGGCCCTGGGAGAGCGGCTGAAGGAGAGGCAGATGGAAAAGCAGCTGTTCGCTCAGCTTCCTCCCAGGGAGCCTGGCCAGGAGCGCCTGACCCGGAGGCACTGGGTGGCACCTGGGACCATCACCCCTCTGACAGCACCCTCTGGACGCCCCTCTGAAGGAGGAATGACTGCATTTCGTGTGACTCAGCATCACATGGCTCTCTGAGACAAGGGTAGGGGTTTGGGCTGGCTGGGGGCCAAGCCTTAGGCCCAGGGCAGTGGGCAGACACCCCTCACTGGGTCAGCCTCTGAACTCAGAAGTCTCTCCTGGTGCCCACGAGGCTGGGACCCCAGGACGGCACCAGGAGAGGGCAGGGAAGGGGGGCCCAGGCTGCCATCCGTTCTTAGCAGGGCCTCCCTAGCCCCTGGCCCCTTCCCTTGGCTCCTTGCCCTCCGCGTCCCAACCTCCACCCACCTGAGGCCTGGACTTGACCTTGCTGGCTTTATGGGGGAGGGTGTGATAAGCGCCTTGGTGGAGGGAACTAGCTGCCTGCAAAGGCATTTTCCGCTCTCTAAAGTAAACAATCAAACAGGAAATTAATCGAGAAACCCACATCAACGGAAGGTTCAGGTTGTGATTTTCACAGCCCCAGAGCCAGGAAATTCAAAGTTATAGTTCCCATAGCAACTTGCCTGTAGGATCGGCTGCAGCCGCTGGGCTGGAACGAGACCTTGAGGGGTCAACTGAGCCAGCCCCCTGCCTCCAGGAAGCGCGGCCCAACAGCAAGCCTGAATGTGCCGGCACAGATCGTCCTTCTGAGGTGCAGCAGTGAGCCCCGGACAGACAGACAGACGTAGGAGCTGCAAAGCCTGGGCCCTACTTTCTGTCCTCACAGTGACGAGCTGTCCCGGGGCTTCAGTTCTCTACATTCCCGTAGTCCAGCGATTATTCCTGCACCCCTGTATTCTATGAACCGGGAATAACACTCATGCCTGCAAGACGCTCAAGTGAGGGGCCGTGTGACGCACGCTTATCCTTACTCACGTCTCCCCACCTTGCTCCACTCAGTCCCGTAACGGCCTCCCCAACTCCATCCCAGTGGTCCCCGAACCTTGAGACTGGCTTTTGTCCCCCCACCCCCACCCCGAGTGGTTTTTCCCTCCAAGAAACATCTCAGTCAATTGACAGGGCCAAGAGTTTCCAGGCAACTTCCACGGTGGTTCCATTTTTCGGATGTCCTTGTCTCTTCCACCTGCCCCTCCGCCCCTTCTGGACCACATATATAATAATATTAGCTCAACGAACGGCTCCCCGGACTGATAACCTGGTGGCCTGAATGCAACCAGAGGCAAGTCCTCCCCTTTCAGGCCTGGGGCCGGTGAGGAGCTGTGTGTCTTGGGTGGGGTTTTCTTTTGTGTGTGACTAGTGGGGAGTCCCGCCTGGCAGGAAAAGAGATAAGGGCGTTGCAGCTCAACTGAGAAGGAAACAGTCTGGAATCCTTCCCCGAGAGTCGCCCTGCCCTCCCACCCGAGATGGCCATGATACCTGGCTGGCCTTATCAGTGTGGTTCTGCAGCCCAGGCCCGGGGACCCTGGTGATACCGTGGCCCGAGGCAGGAGCCAGCACTCCCGGGCACCGGGCCTGTGGGAGAGGGTGCCCGGCCTGCCCGCCCACCCGCCAGCCGGGCCCTGGAGCCAGCGCCGTGAATTGAGCAAAGCAGTGGAAAGAGAAGTGGCGCCTGCTGGAAAGCAGACAGAGCGGCTCCTGGATTTCCTAACAGGCCCAGCCACATGCCAGGGCCGATGGGCCAGCTCAGAGCGCCTGCCTGGCCTCGCTTGCGAAACAGTCTTTTCCTCCCCTGGGTGAGCTTTCATGGGTGGCCAAGCCGCTGTCCAGTCACCCAGGTCCCTGAGCAAGGCCTCCCTCTCACATCCCAGCGCTTCCCGCCCTCTCCCGAGTTTAAACCCATCAGAGCATGGTGGGCCCCCCCGGAAGACGGGATGCCTCCTGGGGGTGCAAGATGTTTCCTTGCATGAAGCCAGACAAAGAAATTTAATCAGAAAGAAGAAGTGATAGACAGAGGGGGCTGTTTCTCTGCAGTCTCAGAGGGAACCAGGAGCGGGGCACTGCCACAGAGGGTGACCCACTGGCTTCAGAGGAAAGGCCTCCCTGTGCACAGAGTCTGGGGCCGCTCCAGCCCGGGGGCCCGGTGCTGCTCACTGATGGACGCATGGTGATTGGAAGGGTGTGCCAACCCACCTTTTTTGAGCCTGGGAAGAAGCTTCTCAGAAGGTTCTTGTCCCTCATACCTACTCCAGACTTTGCAGGGTGTGTGAAGAGGGGAGGGCACAAGTAACCAGCCAGGGGCCTCAAGGAGATGGGGGAGGGGCACACTGGCCTCTCCCTCTGACCCCATGCACGGAATGTTGAAGGAGCCTTTGCTCAGACCACGGCCTCTTCGGCCGCATCATCCTGGCCTGCTGTATGAAGAATAAATGCCTGCCGCTGCTTGGCTACCAGGCCGATGTGCCGGCCTTCCATGGGTCTGGGTCTGGGTGGTGGGTGGAGTTTGAAGCCACACCGCAGAAGCTGGGTGGGAGTTTAGCTGGTTCTGTGGTGGGTTTGGGTGGTACCTGAGGTCCAACTGGGCAGAAACAGCTGGTCCTGGGACAGTTAACCAGAGAAAAATAGGGCTGTGCTACAGGCAAAATCAGCATTCATATGCAGAGTAGCAGCCATCCAAACAGAGGGGCGGACAGGCTGAGGCTGAGAAAAGAGACCGGGCTGCCCGGGGACAGCAGAAGTTCTTGCTGCCAAGGCTAAGGTTGGAGATAAGACTATGTAATTGGCACCTGGAAGCCTGTCGGGCTTTAGAGCCTTACCCTTAGCAGAATGTAAATTTTCACAACACGGTGACTCTTTCTAAACTGAGATGATCTCTTTGGGTGAGCGAGCACGCGAGTCCCCGTCCTGTATTACCCATGCGTTCTTACTGGGTCCAGTTGCCTGGGCCGCAGGGGATAAAGTGCTTAGCCTAACACTCAGGCGCTGGCTGGCCCCCTTCCACGGCGGGGGCCCTTCATCCCTCTCCCTCCCGCTCAGACCTCTGGTCCAGCCAAACCCATCTGTTCACACGTCTGTGAACATGTCTTGTCCTTATCTGCCTCCGGCTTTTGCTGCCTGCCTTCTCTCACCTTGGCTCCGTTTACTGGATCCCTCAAGACGGACTGCAAGACTCCCTCCTCCAAGAAGCCCTCCCTGACCTCCTCCCCTAACCCCCTGGAGGGAGAAGCCTCTCTCTACTCACAGCTATTTGGTTTACCCTGTTCTAGGTCTAGTCTAGAGTCTACCTACACTAGTTTTTTCACACGCAGGACCTTGTGCCAGGCTGGCCCTTTCAGAAGACCTGCGGATTGGATTTGAAGGAAAGCATGTGCTGGCTGGGGCAAAGCCACTCAGAAGAACCTCTCCATCCCCTGGGTGCAGACCTACCAGCGACATACATACAGGCCTGGAGCACAGCTGGTCCTGTACCCTCCTCCAAAGAGTGTGAAGGGATAGAAGAACTTTTTCATTCATTCATTCATTCATTCATTCAGCAAGGAAGTATGCATCCTGTCCTCATACACCAATTAGTTTAGTAGAGAAAACAGACTTTATAGAAGCAGATCAGCGATGGGAGCCGGCGCTGTCTAGTGGGACTGTCTGGGTTCTAATCCTGACTTCATCACCTGCTAATTATGTGGCACAGGTAACCTCTCTCAGTTTCCTCATCTGGAAAGTGGGCATAACATTAAATGAGATAATCTATGAGACATATTTAGAACAGTATCTGGGGCACAGTAAGTCAGGCTCCATCAGTGGCAGTTCTTAGTAATAAGCAAGCTCGTTTTGCACAGAAATAAGGGTGCTGCGGGGGTGGGTGGCAGGAATGACCATTCTCACCTGTGCTAGGAGAGGAGGCTCAGAAAAAGCCTCTCTCTTCCTGGGGGAGAGAGCTTTAAGTTGACCCTTTTAAGGAGGAGCTAGGGAAAGAGTGGGAGGAGGAGAGAGGGAAGAACATTCCAGGCAGTGACCCTTGAGGGTCCTGTGAGCCTGGAGTACACAGAGAGAGGGGACTGAGTCTGGTTAGAAGGCTGGGGGTGGGGCGGGTAATTCAGGTGAAAGGTGACCTTGGCCTACACAATGGAGAGGGAGAAAAGTGGTGGCCAGAGCCAAGAACTACGTACGAACTGCTGCCCCAGGCCCTGGGGACTGACGGAGTGGGGCCAGTCAGGGATGGCCTCGGGTCTTTGGCCACCACAGCCAGAAGGATGGTGGCACCTTCCCTGGGAGGAGGTGCAGGCCTGGGGAGCAGGACGCGGGCTGCATTAGGACACTTGCAGTTTGAGGGATCTGCGGGTGGGCCAGAGGCACGTATCAGGTGGATGCACCCGGCCTGGAGATGTGGGTCTAGAGTTCGCATAGGTCAAGTCTGAGGGCTGCTGCTGCCCTGGAAATTTGCCTGTGAACAACCCAAGCTTTGGAGCCTCCGTCTGGGGTCCCATTCATGGCCCACCACAAGCTATGGTTGCCTGTCCTTTGGAAAATCCCAAAGGACATCAATTTCTCCATGATTCTGGTTAAGGCGCCATCAAATGAAGTTTTGGAGGAGAACTTAAAGGTGAACACAGGCCTTCGGGGAAGGTTCCTGTACTACAGATCCACACACTCATGCACAAACGTATTATCTATCTATGTACTTTATACAAAGTATGACAAGATAGGAGACTAGTTTCTGGGGACATAAACAAAAATCCATCTTATTTCTTTGAATTTTCTTCTAGCATCTGAGATACCTGCCTGCCTGTGCAAGGACCCAGGTGAGACGTTCTCCAGGTGGAGCTGAGTCTGGAGTCTCAACCTAAGACCTGAGCAGCCCAGCACACCCCACTCGAGATGGGTATTGGCTTGGAAACACCTCTGCGAGCCCCCTGTAGTGGCCCATCTGCCTTCCAACAGGTGTTTCATCTGGGAGGAAGCAAAGTGGCGCAAAGAGGCAGTGGGAGGACCAGTTTGGAGCTATATTCAGCCCAAGTCCAAGGTGATGGCGGCATGAGAGAAGAGAGGTAAGGTGGCCCTAGAGAGAGAAGACAGGGAGGTTGAGCTGCATATTTGCGGGGGGGGGGTAGTTGAAGCTACAGGATTTTCAGACAGATTAGATGTGGGGGGGCAGTGGGGAAAAGGGAGGAATCCAGGGTAACTCCCGAGTTTCTGACCTGAGCAAAATGGGTGGCCGGTGGTTTCACCTACCAAGATTGAGGCTAGCTAGTGGGAGGAACAGGTTTGGCCATTTGGGTCTGGAGGTCAGAGGGGTGGTCCTGGCTGGAGACACATTTGAGAGCATGTGGCCCAAATGGTATTTAAAGTCATGAGGTCAGATGAGATCACTTAGACCAGGACTTCCCAGGCACATACGACTGACATTTGGGCCACACAGGTCTTTGCTGTGGGGCCTCCCTGTGCGTGGTAGGATGCTGTGCAGAATCCCTGGCTTCCGCCAGATGCCAGTAGCACTTTTCCAGTCGCAAATGTCTCCAGAGACTGCCAGATGCCCCTTAGGGGGCAAACTGCCCCTAGCTGAGAACCGAGGATCTGGATCAGGGGTTGATAACCCACAGTCCAGCAGCCAAATCCCACCCTCGGCCTGCTTTAGCATGGGCCAGCGAGCTAAGAATAGTCTTTACATTTTTAAATGGTTGACAAAAAAAAATCAAAAGAACAATATTTTGTGACACATAAAAATTATAGGAAATTCAAATTTCAGTGTCTATAAATACAGTTTTGTTGGAACGCAGCCCCTGTCACTGGCTTACAAATCATCCATACTGTTTTCTGGCTATCATGGTGGCATGGGGGACTGAGCAGGCCTCTGGGTTCGGTGACACGGTGACCTCAACGGGGACCATGCTATTGGCTAGGTGGGGCGGAAGCAACCCAGAGATACCGTATAGGGAGACAATTCTTTTGAAAATTCTGGCTCTGAGGGAAGAGAGAAATGGGGTGGTTTCTGGAGGGGAATGTGGGGGTCAACAGAAGGTCTCCTCTCAGATGGGTTCAGTGGGTTCATAAGGAGAAACCACTGGACAGGGCAGCACGGGAGGCGGGAGGGAGACGAGAAGCCCATTGGAGGGAGGGGGTGGGACAGGCAGCGTCTGGAATCAGGGGTGTGCTGAGCAGAGCCTCCGCCCTGGCAGACAGCTCACCCAAAATAGGCCAGACCGAGGCAGGTCCACCATGGTTGCGAAGAGGCCCGAGACAGCCCGTGGGCCCCGCGTGATAATTAAAGAAAGCGAAAATTATGTAAGCCGACTCAGATAGCAGTTTGGGTGAAGAAGAAAGATCTTTAAATCTGGCCTTTGGATTATTTTAAAATCTTACTCTATTATTTGCGTTTATATATAAATTACTCTTTCTTCAAGCTATGTGCTAACTTAACTGCAAAATTATATAGAAAAATCCCCAAGGGGCTGACTTTCTATTGTATTTCTAGTTTTCTCTGTCGAACATTTTTTTGGAGAAAACTTTTTGTTGAAGTGTCACACATGCAAAAACGTGCACAAGTCCTAAGTAGGCAGCGAGATGGATTTTCACAAATCACAAAGGGCACACGTGTGCTTCCAGTGCCCTGACCTGGGTCACACCCCACGGTGTCCTCTTGTGCCCCTTCTTTTCACTGCCCCTCCCCGGGGGTCACTACAATCCTCCTTATCACCAGAGCTTAATTTTGCCGACTTTAAAACCGCCAGTACTTAAATCTGAAGCAAACACACTGAGCCGGCAGGGTGGCCCCTGCGAAGCCCCTTGCTCACCTGGTGGCAGCTTTGAGAGTCCTACCGTTCTTGGCTGCCTACTCTGGGTTTTCCTTCCTAGGACAGCATCTGATTTTGGACTTGGCAGGAGCAGGTATGCTAGTTGGGGACGGAAGTTCAGATCTGAATTAGATGACCTCCGATGTGCCCAAGGCCATGTGTCAAGAGAACCGATTTCCAAATTTAGGAATCTGTCTTAAAAATCTGATGCTCTCTTCTGTGTCATGTTTATAGATACATGTCCTGTGACTTTTGTGGGGAAGGTGTAGCCCTTTGAGGATGTGATGAAAACTCTGGCACCTCTCCCAGAAAAATGCACATCTACACAGGTACACAGATGTCAGCGTACAAGCTCATTGGGTTCCTAGACCTTGAAGGCCACCCAAGGGCCCCAGGTACAAACTTTTGACACAAGCCTTACTGCCAAGGGAAACGTCAGAGAAGGTCAGGCCAGTGACTGCCTCCACAGGCATCAACACAGCCAGAGTCTCGTGTGTGGCCCTCTTCTGTGGCTGTCTAGGCTGTGGCTGGGTAGCTCTGTGGTTAAGGCACAATGCCGGGGTGGCCAATAAAGGTAACATTAACAGTCTGTACTATGTGCCAGACACTTGGTAGATGTGATCACCAATCCTTATGTCAACCTTGCAGAGGTAGAGGCTGTCTCTCCATTTTCCTGATGGAAAAAATTGAGGCTTAAAGAGATGAAGTCACCTACCTCAGGTCCCAGCTAGTACAAAGGGTGTAGGATTTGAGATCATGTAAATCTGATGTCCAGTCCTTCATTCTTTTCATTTCCCTTCTCACAGAGGAGCTTTGAGCCTCCCTCTAGTCCTGCTCTGCAGGTCTGGAAGCTGGCAGGGAGTTTCTCTAAAGTGCACAGCAGAGTGGTTAGGAAGGGGCTGACTGAGAGCACGGGGTAGCTCAGTGTGCACCATGGCCACTCATGGGAAGTGACTCACTGGAGCCCTGCCACTCTGGGACTCTGTGGGACACATACACATTTCCTGTGTCTCGGCTAGAGCCTTGGGCATCATAGCTGGAAGGGTAGATCTCTGAAGGTGGCCAGAGATAGAAAACCACTCAGCTCTGCATCCTGGGATAGAGAGGGCTCTCCCTGGGTTCACATGACAGAGCTATGTCCCCTCTGGGCTTCAGTTTTGTCATCTGTAAACTGGGGGTGGACTTCAGACTAGATCAGTGCTACTCAGTGTGTGGTCCTCCTACTGGGAGCATCAGCCTCACCTAGGAAATGGCAAATTCTCCTTTCTGAGAGTGATTCTCAAATTTTAATGTGCATCAACATCACCTGGAGGGCAATTTCCCAGCTGAGAGCCACAGATCTAGGTCAAGGGTCGGTAAACTACAGCCCACCGGCCAAATCTGGTCCACAGCCTGCTTTTTATGGGTCCATGAGTTAAGAATAGTTTTTACATTTTTAAATAGCCAGGAGGAAAAAAATCAAAAGAAGAAGAATATTCTGTGACACATAAAAATGATATAAAATTCAAATTTCAGTGTCCATAAATAAAGTTTTGCTGGAACAGTCCCTCATTCATTTACACATCTCCCACGGCTGCTTGCCCACGGCGAAGGCAGAGCCGGCTAGTTTCTACAGAAACCGCGCTCATTGATTCGCACTGCTGCTCAGTGCAGCACAAGGCGCAGGGATGTGGTTAAACTCGATTTTGCCTCTTGGCCTGCAAAGCTAAAATATTTACTATCTGGCTCTTTCTAGAAAACTTCTGACCTCTGATCTGGGGGGAGGAGAGGTGAGCTTGTGAATGAGCTAGGATCTCTTCTGGGGGGAAAAAAAGGGAGCTGCTGGGGGCGTTTGGAATACTCGCAAGTCCTTGTCTGCGCTGGGTCAGCCCTGGGGACCCTTTACGCAATTGCTTTGAGGGTGGTCTGGAAGGCCCCTCTGACCGTTCGCTGAATGAAAGTCCAGCTCCATTTCTGGAGCAGGGGTTCTTAACTAAAGCCCCCCAGAAGACAGGCTCTGGAAGCATCTCTGGAAGCTTTAAGGCCTGTGAATATTTTCTGGGGAGAGGGTTCACTGGAGGGGTAAGTCATCTCCCAAATCCCCCCAAAACCCTGAGCACCTTTTTATCCCCCTTTGGAGCACACGTTTTTTTTTCTTCCAACATCTCCTTTCCAAATGTGAAAGTCCCCGGAAGGGTAACACCTACCCACACATCTCTACCTAGAAAAGGGCGAGGTTACCTGACAGCGCCAGGAAGACCTTGGGGAAGTCCGGGAAGTCTGAGGAGGGGCAGAAGGAGGGGCAGGGGAACCGAGGCAGAGGCGACATTTGGAGAAGAAATCGGAAAAGGGCCTCTTTCTCAGAGAGCCGCACGCCCCCGGGCTCCCCACACTGTAGAATCCGCTGCCCGCTGCACCATCGGTGAGAGGCAAGAAAGGCTGGGGCCGGGTGGGCAGGGGCACCGCGCCCACCGTGGGCACCTCCACTCCCCAGAGCCCACGAGGCCTCCCGCTTTCGGCGTTACCCAAGCAAGTCTCAGCCCCGGCCCTGGGATTCCAGGTATTTTCCCAGCCAACCCCACCTCATCTAATTGCTTTCCAGTCAGCTAATCCTTGGCCCACGCCCTCAGCTCCAGCCAGGCAAGCCACCTCAGTGTGGCCAGCAGCAGCTTCTCAGACTTCCCATGGCCCGTGTCCAAGCCTGGGGCAGCCTCTCCACGCCCCTTGCCCAAACCACATCCTCCTCGCTCGTCCCCACACCTCAAGCTCTCCTCTGACTAACATTTCCAAAGCAAGCCAAGCGCGGCCCAGTCCAGACCAAAAGCAGCGGACAAATTCATCCTCTCCTGTCCCCCCCTCCTCTCCAGACTGGTCATATCCTGGCCATCAGAGGGGAACAATTAGCAGAAAGTGGAGTCGTACCTACTGTTCAATTTCTGGAGCTAATTGTTCTAAGCAGGGCTTCGGCCTTAATTAAAGGATAATTAGTTAGTGAATGTGTGTTTGCATTTCCTAAGTCTGGCTTTTAACCCTGGGAAACCAGATTCAGCAAATACTTTTATGTTTCAATACCTCTGAGTAAGGGACAAGGTCTTAATTACAGAAATGGCACCTCTGAGAACAACAGTGTAATCAAAAGGGCAAAGAAAGAATGAGCTAGTTGTGCCTTCCACCGACTGGGCCGTGACTTCTGCTTGGCTATTGTGAGCAGGCGCTGGCAGCTGCCCGCCCTCCCTGGGCTGCCCCCTCCTCGGTCTGTGGATTCTGTTCTCAGCTCTGCCCCGCAGTCTGCCACCCCGGCCCCCCCAGTGCCTTTTATCCCCTTTCTGTGTTTTTCTTCTCTCTTACCTTTTCCACCTCCTCCTTTCACTCTCCCCACCTTTGTTCATTCTGGGGTCAAAAGGATTGCCTCTGCGGACCCCATCAGGGATCTCCAGCCAACCAACTAATGTTAGCACGCTGGCTATGAGCCTGTTTCAGCTCACGCCGTCTTCCTTTGCTTCTGGGTGCTCAGAGAGAGAAGCTATAAAAATATTTTCGACACTGTGGGGATCCAGATATTTTTGGAATCTAGATTGTTCCAAAAGCCTGAGGCTCTCAGAAGCTAGCCTCCAGACTACACTGTCCAGTACAGTAGCCACCAGCCACATTGGGCTTGAGGACTTGAGATGCGCCAAGGTCTAATTGAGAGGTGCTTTAAGTGTAAAACACACATTGGGTTTCAAAGACTTAATACAAAAAAGAAGATTAATATAAAAAAAAACCTCACTAATGCTTTTTCATGTTGATTATATGTTGAAATGACAATTCTTTGGATATACTGGATAACATAAAAGATATTACAATTAATTTCACCTGTCCCTTTCAAAAATGCAACTGCTGGACAATGTACAAGGACACAGTGGCTCACACTGGATTGTACTGGAGGTGTCGCTCCACAGCTGGGATTGTGCTGGGATCATTAAAGCTAGGAGGTTTCCGCTGGCCTCAACGTTTGTGACCGTGGGTGTCCTCTCTCATCCGCTCCACCCTTCCACCTCTTGTGCCAAGCTCTCCCTTTCTTCTCGCCCTCCTGACACCCTCTTGTGCCTTGTGCATCCTCCTTACTCCTCCTCCTCAGGGGAGAGGCAGGAGGAGAGGTCTCCGCTACCTCGTTGCATCTCCAGGCCCAGCTGAGGCTGGCCTGGCACCCAGCAGGTGCTCACTCAGTGGTCCCTCTATGTCTTTAGAGCTGTGAAGCAGGGCTGGAAGCCCACCTTGATCTCTCTTCGTGATGGTGGCTCATAGGATCCTTTTTGTTTGTTTGTTTGGAGGGGGAATTAGGTTTATTTATTTATTTAATGGAGGTACTGGGGATTGAACTCAGGACCTCATGCGTGCTAGGTACGCACTCTACCACTGAGCTATAACCCCACCACGGCTCACATGATTCTGACTTTGGACAGGCCAATGAAATCTCCTATGAGGCCTGGCAGACTGAAGTCAAGAAAAGACCCCTTAGCTAGAGCAAAACGTGGAGACAGAATACAGGCAGCCCCACTGGCTGACAGCAGTTTGTACACTGGTTCACTCACATTCTGAGCACATTCCTTTGAGTTGGATTTCAGGGGGGTGTGTTTCCCTTCCCTGCCCCATTTTGAACTCATCTCTAGGGGCCACAACCAGGCAGCCCCACCCAGTTAGCTCCCCTTGCCTCTTCAATGATCCTGGATTTATCTCCTCCGAGAAATCTTCCTAGATCAACTCTAGAAGAGTGACTGTTGCCTCCTGCTTTGCTCAGTCTAGACATGCTGTTTCATTAATTTATTTGACAGGATTTATTGAGCACCTACTTTATGTCAGGCACTGTTCTAGGCACTGGAGACGAAGCCCTGCCTTTTGAGTTTCCATGCTAGTTGGGGAGACAGAAAACAAGCAGTTGTACAGAAAAAACCCTAAGATGGAATCAGATACTAGTCAGGGCTACGGAGAAAAAGAGAGTAGGCTGCGAGAAGTATTGGTGGGAGGGTTGCTCTGAGAAACAGACACCCAGCAGAGACCTGGAAGGACACTGGAAGGGCATTCTTCCAGAAGGAACAGCAAGGGCAGTGGCCCTGCAACTTAATTTACTGTGTTCCTTCACATTTTTTCTCACTAAGAAGCACTTCATTTTATATGATATAAATATGCTGCAGACTGACCCCTTTATCCTGTGTCTTTTGTTTTTCGTCTTTGTTTTGTGCATCCTGCTACAGGAAGGGGAGGAAGTCAATTTGTAATTAGCAAATCTACTAAATTACATTTAATCCTCATCTCGACAAGGAAGTGAGGGCCAGAGTGGGTAAGCTGCCCAGGTTTGTCTGGCTCCAAAGTCCACCTCTTCCCCTACATCCTTCTCTTCCGGCTACAAGAAAGGCTCATCCTGGCCCAGAACACCAGTTACCTACCGATCACTGCTGGCAGCAGTGACAGTGGAGCCATCAATAAGGAACTGGGCTCTAGTTAGGACTTGAGGTGGACAGAAAAGAGGCGAAACGGTGGCTCCTAACTTGTTGGTTCTTAGACCAAAAAGTGCTGTCTAACGTCATCTACCCCTGGAGGCGGCGACAGCAGTGAGTGGGTATCACCAACTACTGAATTTAAACATTTGGCCCTGACAGCTGGAGCAGATTACAGAAAGATCCATGTGGGTTCTGGAGGAGTTGCGTGTGACTTAGGTACCAGCTCTAAGCACAGGGCACTTTGTTTTTTTGCTTCCCCTCCCCAGCAGACAGCAGCTCTGCTACGGCAGGGGCCACATACCGTGGGCTCATGCCCAGGCCCCGGGAAGCCCTGTAAGCCCTTGGCACCCAAACTGCTGGGTGGAGGGTACCTGAGCTGGGCGTGAAGGCCTGGCAGGGTGGGGATGGGGGAGAGGCAAACCATGGGGAGGAACTGGGTGGGGGGTGCCCAGTGGTCCTCGCCAAGTCAGGATTCAGTGGAGCTGCTTACAACCTCCCTGTGGGCGGGAAACATGCAAACTTTTTTTTTTTTTACTTCTGGGTTATCTGAAGTTACTGATGGCCTTTTTTTTTTTAAACCCCACAGCGCCTGGTTTCTTATCCCCTAAATATATAGATCACTCTCTCTCCCTTCCAGCCAAACCCCCCACCCAAACCCACACACTCAGAAAGTGCCCCAGCCAGTCTCCTCTTGAGCTCCTAAGCCACCTGAGCGGACTGTCAACAGCCCATTAGGAAAAACACCATGGGGTGGGGGGGATCCTTTTTTTTTTTTTTTAACCCCAAAGGATTTAAAAATCTATAGGCTGATGCATGTGTATGTGTGTATATGTGTGTGTGTGTATCTTGTACACACAGCTCCAGCAAAAAACAATGTATCCTCCACCTTCCGTTTTTCAGCTTAGAAAAAATCTGCACCCCGGCCCCTCCCCGTCCCCGCCCGCCTTCCTTGCGACTCTGCAGAAAGCAGGGGCCTCTTGAAGTTCAGACATTAATTACGGAGTTAGAATATTTTTCAAAATTACAAGGCATGGCCCCAGGAGATAAGAGGAAGCAGGAGCAGAGCGCGGAGTCAGGGGAAGGCGGGGAGAGCCAGTCGGCCCAGGGCTGCCGAGGCGGGTCTGGAGGTTGGGGCGGGGGCGGCCCCCCCGGCCTCCAGGAAGAGCCCCCACCCCCGACCCGCAAGGCCGAGCGCCCCCTGCAGGCATCGCTGGGACAAGGCGAGAGGCCGTGCCACAGGGGCGTCCGTGGGGGAGGGGAAGGACGGGGGTGGGGATGTAGGACTCTCGTTTTTCGGCCCTGAGCAGAAAAGTTTAGACAACGTTACCTCTTAGCTCTCCACTCGAGGCCTTAAACATAAAATGGTTATGTTAATTAAACCTGTCCTCAGTGAAGGGGAGATAGATCAAATCTCTCCCCCTCTATAATTAGGAGGACTGATGGCGCTGAGGACTCCCTGGGAGGAAACTTAGAAGGACCGGGAAGCGGCAATTCAATCTAACTTTAAACAAAATGCGGAATATTTGCCATTTAAGAAAAACTGCTCCCACCTATATAACCTCGACACGGCTAGCTAATTCTGAGAGCCACATCCTCTCTGTATCTCTAAATTTTAGAGAAAATTCCCAAAGGTTGCAACCAAACCACCTTCCAAAAGGGAATTGCAGAGATGTCCTCCTAAAGCCATGTTGAGATGGGTCTGGAAATCTCTGGAGTTTTAAGACTGTTTAAAAACGGTTCTGGCGAGGAGACTGGTTTCCCTTTGGAAACCAGTGTCTGGTGGAAGCTGGTATTTTTATAACTCCAGGCTCTCTATCAGATCCTGTGTTACCATGGTTGCTAAGGGGAACACTGGCTTCAAATTTCACATTTCAGTTTGCAGAGTCTGGCTAAGGAAGTGGTACAGTTAAAGGAGGGGCTGGGGGAGGGTCGGGAGTAGGGGTGGGGGTGAGACCCGAGTTTTCTCCGAGATGGTCGAGGATCCGGACAGCCCCAAATGGGGGCACGTCAGTGTGCTTCTGTGTATGTGTCTGTGTTTTGTTTTTTTTTGGGGGGGGGGGTTCTGAGTAGGTCAGCGGCGTCACACCAGAGTGAGTTGACTGCCAACTGGAAGAGGGGGACGACAGCTCTGGAGGGGACAAAACTGTGGGGAGTTATTTCTGCGGAGGTTACAGGAATGGTTGCTTAAGCTGGGTATTCATAGCAGCAGCTGCTGGACCTGGAGGAACTCTGTGGCTAAACCAGTGCCCAGGGGCTGTGTACCTGCCCTGGGAAGGCTACATTCTGAGAGGAACATTCCAGGCGGGGTCTGTGCCTAAGATTAGGGCTGCAATAAACTGTTCATGGAGAAAGGTTCTCCTGAATTTTCAAGCTTTGTTCTAGCCATTCACTTCCTGCTTGACTGCTTGACTGACGGTTATAGTCAGATTGTTCTCTAAGATGCCCTTGCCAGGCGGAGCTCATCTGCCTTCTGGGCGCCCACATTCCCGCTTCCCACTCTCACCTTATTTTGAGCACTGCACTTTCCACCGTGCACCGAGTTAGCCGTGGGTCTCTCTGGCTAGGGAGGGCCCCAGATTTATTGGACATCATCTCAGCACATTTCTAGCAGGAAAACTGTCTGGGAGGCTTTTCAGTTCAATAAAGAAGGAGTATTTTTCCCAGTGTTTGTTGAATGAATAAATGAACTCTCCTTTAAGCTTTAATGGTGTTGTTCTCTGGCTTAAAACACTTTCAGAGGTTCTCAGTATCACCTTGTGTCCACCAGGATGCCTCTGCTGGGAGCCAGTGGTGGCCCATCATTCACCTTCTCTTCACCACACCAACACAGATGGGCCTTGTTCATTCTGGCCCCTCAAACTCTTCTTCCTGAAGGCGTTTCTCCTCCCCTTGCCAGTACCTGCCCGAAGCCCACTTCCCCTTAAGCTCTAGCTCCCCTCCTCTTTGCCCTCAGCTGCTGCCCAAACTCCTAAACTACCCATCGTAAATGTTCACGGCTGCTTAATTTCTGTGTGTGGTCTCCAAGTAGAGTGTAAGCCTTCTGCGGGCAGATCACAACTTATACTCCCTCCTTCTGGTACAACTAGGAACCTGTAGATAAATAAGGAAGTGGCATTGTCTCAAACCAAATCACCGCTGCCTGAACGAACACAGAGTCCTGAACAAAATGCAGTCAGGGTCACTTGATAGCTGAGACCCAGCCTACCCTCAGGTACCAGTGGAAGACTGAAATGATTTAAAAGCAACAGGAAGATGTTACAAGGCATTGTAACATACAACCACCTGGCAAAGGGCACGCCTGGACAGCAGTGTTGGCAGCCCTGTGTGGATTCTACAGGATGTTACAGGAAGAGTAAATCAGGGTGGAGTGGGGATGCAGTGGGAAGAGAACTGGGTCTTGAAGGTGGGCTAGAGTCAGGCAGGAGGAGGAGGAATGTGGAGCTCCAGGCAGGAGGAATGTAAGAGACCTTCTGTGGAAATACAACAGGAACAGTGTGGCTGGAGGTGCACAGGACTCATGAGAGGCTCTCCAGGAAAAGGGGCTGTGATTGTGGGGGGCCTTGGTGTCCAGTTGGGAGAATGGATCTTACTTTCTGGGGTTCCCGTGATGCGATACTTCTCTTGAGCAATGCCTGGAATATGATTTGCATTCAACACCCATTTGCAACATGTCAGCTGACTTAAGGGCTTGCTTTACATAACATCTCACTCATTTTAAGCCTCAAAACAAACCTGCAGAGACAGTGATAGCTATTATTCCCCTGCAGAGATAGGAAATTGAGGTTTGGAAAGATGAAGAATTAGGTTAATGCCCCATAGTTTGTACGTGGCAGAGCTGGGATTCAGACTCAGGTCTCTCTGGCTCTTGTGGTTGTGCCCTTCTGGCGTGCTCTTTGCACATCAGTGGCCTCACTAAATGCTACCTATGTATCTTAACCTTGGCTGCACTTTGGAGTCACGTGGAAAGCTTAAATCTCCACCAACTCCCCTGCCTCCTCAAACCCCACCACCCAGAAAGTTTGATTTAGTTGTTGAAGAAGGGGTCTGAGAATTTGTCATTTTCTGTAAGTTTCCCAAAGTGCAGAAGCAGGCACCCCACACCCCTAAGGATGCAACTGAGAGTCCTGAGCTTCGTAATGGATAATTTCAAGTCTCTGCTCCCTGTTAGAGTGCATCACTACCATGGGCACAGCAGACATTGGTTTCTTTCAGCCACAGTGGGCCCTACCCTGACCCCAGGGGGCAGCTGGGCGCAGCCCCAATCTCCTGCTCTTGGGAAGGGAGGAATGGTCCCACTGGAAAGGTATGTCTGAAGAATGTTCTGCTGGACTCTCTCAGCCCTGTGAAATACTGGAGGATCTCCACCCATACCCACTTGAGCTCAGCCTTTTCCGAGGTCAGATTTCCCCCCGGAGCCAAAACAATGTGAGCAATTGAATGCACGCTCACGCAAAAAGTTAAAAAAGCGGCTCCCTCATTGTTGCACGGAGCAATTTCATTTCCTGAGAAGCATGACTCGCTGCCCTGTGTTCTCCTCCCCAGCCTGCGCCTGCCAGCCTCCTCTAGGAGCCCAGCCAGTTGCATCCCTGGGTGGGGGAGGGGGGTTGCCTCTCAGACACCCCTCAGAGGAAGAGTAGGGAGGGGTGGATGGGGCTTCTGGGCCCTGGGGGAAGAAGAGCAAGGGAGCCAACCAGACAGAGGCACCCCGTCCTTTCCTCCCTTCCTCCACTCCTGACCTCTGGCTGTGGCTGCCGGACTTGGACTTGGACTTGGACTTGGAAGAGGGCAGGAGGATGGGAATCACTGGTAGCGATAGGCTGGGGGAGCTGGGATGGAGAGAAGGAAAGTGGGATGTTCGGGGGAGGAAGGATAAGAGAGAGTGGACAGAAATGCCCAGGGTGCACAGTGAAAGTCGGCTCAAAGGAAACAGGTGTAAGGGGTTAAAAGCTACCCCTAGTATTCCCTGCAGAGGAATTTTCAACAAAGGTCTTGAAGTAAGGGGCCCAGAGAGAAGCGTTCAATGAGAACTTGGAGAAGTCTAGCAAAATCACCATTGGGTCACAGAGGTGGCAGAGAGCATTGTCGGGTCAGGAAAAAGGGGATGAGGGATGGTGACCCAAAACCTGGTAAGTGGGCTCTAGGTGAGTTGGGAGATGACAACACCCTTAGCTCAGGCCACAAACCCTGATTACACCCCTCCTGTGTGTGGAACACTTGCAGTCACAGTTTGGCTGAGGACCTTGACAGGGTGAAGGAGTCCTTAGACTGCTATGAAAAACAGCTTGTGGGACACCTTAGCATTTGTTTCTTTCATCAGTATTTTGTAGTTTTCAATGTATATGTCTTTCATTTGCTTAGTTAAGTTTATTCCTTAAGTATTTCTTTCTTTCTGATGCTATTGTAAATGGGATCGCTTTCCTAATTTCCTTTTTTGATAGTTCGTTATTAGCATATAGAACTGTAATTGATTTTTGTTATGTTGATTTCGTACCTTGCAAATTTACTGAATTCACTTATTAGTCCTTTTTTCTTTCTTTTTTTGTGGAGTCTTCAGGGTTTTCTGTGTACAAGATCATATCATCTACAAACAGAAAATTTCACTTCTTCCTTTCCGATTTGGATACCTTTTATTTCTTTTTCTTGCCTAATTGCTCTGGCTGGGACTTCCAGTGCTACGTTGAATAGGAGTGATGAGAGTGCGCTCTCTTGTCTTGTTCCTGATCTTGGATAGGAAGACTTAATATATTTAAAATGTCAGTACTACTCAAAGTGACCTACAGATTCAGTGTAATTGCTAATCAAAATTCTAGTGTCATTTTCCACAGGAATAGAAAAAACAATTCTAAAATTCACATGGAACCACAAGAGACTCCAAATAGCTAAAGTAATCTTGAAACAACTCTAAAGAGAAAAAATCAGGAGGCATTGTACATCCCGATTTCAAGATATATTACAAAGCTATGGTGATTAAAACAAACATATAGACCAATGGTACAGAATTGAGAGCCCAGAAATAAATCCATGCATATATGGTCAACTGAGAGGGAGTGGATAGAAACAAAGGTGCCAGGAAAACACAATGGGGAAAGCATAGTCTCTTCAACAAATGGTGTTGGGAAAACTGGGCATCCACATGCAAAAGACTGAAACTGGACTCTTTTCTTATATCATACACAAAAATAAAATCCAAATGGATTAAAGACTAAAACATAACACCTGAAACTATAACTCCTTGAAGAAAACATATAGGAAAACTCTCATGACATTGGTCTTGGCAGCGATTTCATGGAGATGACACCAAAAGCACAAAAGCAAAAACAGACAAGGAGGACTACATCAAACTAAAAGCTTCTGGACAGCAAACGAAACAACAGAGCGAAAAGGCACCCTACAGAATGGGAGAAAATATTTGCAAATCATGCATCTGATAAGGGGTTAATTTTCAAAATATATAAGAAACTCTTACAACCCAATAGCAACAAACTTAACAACCATTTTTTTTTTTAATGGGCTAAGGATTTGGATAGACATTTTTTTCGAAGAAGACATACAAATGCCCAACAGGTATATGAAAGGATGTTCAAGGTCACTAATCATCAGGAAATGCATAGCAAAACCACCTCATACCTGTTAGGATGGCTATTTTATATATATATATATATATGTATATATATATATAATATAAACATATATTACATATTTATATTATATATAACAAAATTACAAAAGATAAAAGCATTGGCAAGGATGTAGAGAAATTAGAACTCTTGTACCTTGTTGATGGGAATGCAAAATGTACAGCTTCTATGGAAAACAGTAGGAAGCTTCCTCAAAAAAATTAAAAAGAGAACTATATTATCCAGCAATCTCACTCCTGGGTATTTCTCCAAAAGAACTGAAATCAAGATCTCAAATTGCTATTAGCACTCCCATGTTTGTTGCATTGCTATTCACGGCAGCCAAGATGTGGAAACAACTTAAATGTCCACTGACGGATGAATAGATTTTAAAACGTGGTCTATAACAAACTGGAATACTATGCAGCTTTAAAAATAGAAAAAAATTCTGCAATTTGGGACAACATGGATGAATGTGGAAGACACTATGCCAAGTGAAATAAACAGTCACAGAAGGACAAATACTGCACGTTCCCATTTATACGAGGTACCTAAAATAGTCAAACTCACAGAAACAAAGAGCAGGATGGAGTTGTCAGAGGTTGGCGGGGAGGAAGAAGTAGGGGGTTGCTAGTCACCAGGTACAAAATTCTAGTTATGTCAAGGGAATAAATTCCAGAGATCTGTTCAGTGTTGTGCCTAGAGGTGACCGTACTCTATTGCACACTTAAAAGCCTGTTAAAAGAGTAGACCTCGTGGTACGTATTTTACCACAATACAGATTTTAAAATATTTAAAAAATTAAAAAGAGCTCATGAGGCAAATATGAACTAGGAGGGCAAGGAGATTGTTGGTCACCAACAATACTCTTCAGTCACTTGGAAAACCATCTTGGCAGAAACTATTTGCTCTGAAACAATTAAAGGGATCACTGAAAATTATTCTTTTCCATCTTTTGAAGAAGGATCTCTGATTGACCCTTGCTATTACGGCAAAATCAGAATCAATCCTACAGAGATCTTTTTGGCTTCCACCATGCAGCAGGCGCTGGGGATGGACCAGAACAGAATGAGAGAAGCTCCTGCTCTGCTTGTAAGGCAGTGAAGCAGGGGGGTTAGGAGCAGGGACTCAGGCACCCAGATCTGGATTCTGATACTGACTCTGCCGCCTGCTAGCTGTGTGGCCATGAGCAAGCTGTCTGACCTCTCTGTTCTCTGGAAGATGGGGAAGATCATCTTCAGGGGGTTGCCTGAGTTAAAGACAAAAAAAAAAATGCATGAAGTGTTTTGGACAATGCCTTCCACTGTGCTGAAACCATTACTAAAAATATCATAAGGTGATGTGAAAAGGATGGAGTGCAGTGCCTTGCTTAGGAGGGAGCAGCTGGGGTAAGGACGGGGTGCTTCCAGAAGAGGTGACTTGAGCTGGGCCTGGGAGGAGGTGTTAAGGCAAGGAAGAGAGAGACTCCAGGGATGGAGTCCAGGGTTTCACGCCTGAGTGAAGGAACGTTATTTCAGCTAGGTCACAGTGTGGATGAAAATGCCCAGGGGACTTGTTCTAAGGTAGGGGGTCTCAGAGAGCTGGATGTCCTCCAGTCTGAAGGGGCTCACGGGCTAAGCACGCATTCAATCTGAGTGAGCCCCGGGTCCAGTGAAGGTGGCCTCTGTGAGCATGAATACCCCAGACTGAGAATTTCGTATCTTCTCCTTACGCTTGACTCTTCGTACCAAGATGAGTTGCGGGTTTGTGTTTGACTCAGGGGCATCGAGGAGAGGGAGCACGGAAGCCATGGTGGGTGGTGCCGAAGAAGAGGATGGACTGGGTGTCCCATGACGGTGAGAAAAGGCAATCGGGTGAGTCCTGGGGATGCTGCCTGGCCACAGGGGAACAGGAAGGCTGGGTCCGGGCCACGTGAGGACAGAGACTGAGCTGGAGGGTTTGGAACACTGCTAGTGCATCCTGTTGGAAGGGCTCAAGGCGTGACTTGGGATGTGTCAGTGGGCAGCTAGAGATGCTGGCCTGGGGGGTGGTTAGGGAGTTGGGAAGACCTCAGGGCAGGGTGGGTACATTTGGGTCAGCCATCTGCATGGCCCCAGGGGAAGAGACTAAGCTTGTCCAGCATGGAGAAAGGCAGCAGCAGTGACTTTGGCTTCTAGAAACTTCCTAGAGCTGGCTCAACCTGCTTTGAGGACATGGATCAGGCCTGGGTATGAGTGTATGTGTAATAAGGCAAGGGAGGCAGCAAATGACTCTAAGAATTCAGGGGTCTCCGGGAACCTGGGAAAGGCACAGGCCCTCCAGAAGGACTGATGAGATGCCGAGAGCATCCCTTCATGTCCCAATCTTTCCTTAAAACCTTGTTTCAGGGAATCTGAGTTCTCTGTTGGAAACAGCTCTGAATCAGGAGTTCCGGAGCACCAGGCCAGCTCTGGCATGGCCTGCCTGTGTGTCTCTGGGCAGGGCACTCAGCCCTTGTGCTCCTTTAAGACTGGGCTTGTACCCAGACCCTGGGTCAGGCTGGAGGACCTGAGAGCCGCCCTGCCCTAGAACAAGTCCCCTGGGCATTTCTTTCACATTCTGACCTAGTTGCCTTAGTGCACTTTAGCATCCTCTGCATGCCCTGCATCCTCCCTCAATCCTTCCAGAGTGAGCACCACGGTCTCCCTTTACAGGTGAGGAACCAAGGCTTAGAGCAGGTGAACTCCTCCTAGATGGCACAGCCAAAACAAAAACAAAAACAAAACAACCCCACAGAGGCAGGATTTGAACCCAGGACCGACATTCTTTAACTATCTCTCACCAGGTGGCTTCAAGCAGATAGCTTGGAACGTGGGACTGTGGTTTCCTCTATTACGAAATGGTGAAGGCGACAGTTGATCTATTTATTCTTTAGGTTTACGGTGAGCATGGCAGGGGTCTGTGTGACACCATCTTGAAAAGTTTAATGCATCAAACAAGTGTGTATTAGGGGAGGCTCCTTGTTTCTGGTCTGTGTAGACCTCTTGGCACCTTCCGGATCTCACACCAGAAGGTTCACACTACCTCAGGTGGTGTCAGAAGTGTCCTGACAGCCAGGGCCAGCACACGGCTTGGGGGAGCAGGTGACAGCAACACCAGGAGGTGCCCAGATCACACAGAGGGAACATGTTGGGGCAATCTAGGTCACTGACCTAGAACAGCGCTGCTCCCTGCCTTGAGGCTGGGATGTCAGGGGTGCAGGGCAACTCAGGCAAGGATGGGAGGACCCCAAGAGGCCAGGCCCCTGACTCCAAGAGGGCTGCCTTCAAAGCATCCCAAAGGGATGTGAAAAGCATAGCCATGGCCTCTCATGCTGCAGTCTGAGCTGAGGACACTTTGAAAGTGAAATCAAGTTGCAAAAGGCCACTGACTGAATCTGAGAAACAAGTTTGAATTCAAGTACATTTGTCAAGATGCATCTTTGGCTACATGGAGTGGCAGAGGCTTACGGGGTCACAAAGCACCCAGGAGAGGCCCGCATGCTCTGCTGTCATGCGCATCCACATAGTCTTTGATGAACGTGCTATTTCCCCATAAATGATGCTTCAAAAACATCTACAAATACTCTCTCCCTTCTCTTAAATTGCTCTCTTGTCTTTCTTTCAGAAACACAGAAATGTCTCTTGACCCCATACCTCGCCTTTTGCTGACAAGTTCCCTCTTCCTGCGGCCTTTCACAGAAACACTTCTCCAAAGACTTGTCCACATTCACATCTTCACCTCCACTGACTCCCCGACACGGCCCATGTAGCTTCTGCGCTCACTCCCCTGACACCTCGGGGCCCCTGACCTCCTTGTGGCCAAACCCAGGCCACTCCCCGTCATGGTCCCGTTGATTCCCTAGAGGCTGCTCCTCCCTATGTCTTGGGACCGGCTGCTGAGGGTGGGAGGGGACAGCACCTGTGAGGTGTAGGCTGGGCCCACCCCCCCTGGAGGAGAGGTACCCGTGGACGCTTCACACAACACTCAATTCTGTGTCCCCAGGGTCAGACAGTTCTACCCGAACAACAGAGAGACAGCTCCCTGGGGACCGCCAACAGGCCCCCCCAAACTTCTGGTTTCCGTCGCCACTCTGTTTCCCTTCCAGCTTCCTCATCCCAGGAAATGGTGCCAGGAGGCAGGTAAATGAGGATCCTGCATCACTTCCCTTCACTGCATCTCATGTCAGCAGGTACTGTTTGGTTCAAACTCAAAGATCTAAGTGGAATACAAATGGCCTTCCTCCTCCTCACTCCCATGACTGTGTTCTGAGCCACCAGCCTCTCACTGGACGACACCAGCAGCTCCCACATTTGCCCCTTCAATTCTATCCCCTGAGAACCACCAAGGGTGACCCTCTAAAGTGGGTTATAATACCCCACTGACTTTGTACTTCTTAAAAGTTTCTTGATTTTTCTTATTTGTTTCTTCTTCAGGGGAAATTTAGAAGCAAACATTTTTGGAATAAATAATTCAATGGTAAACCGATCCAGTCCAAAGATCCATTCATTCGAATAATATTTTCTGTAGGCCCCCTTTCTGCAGGCAGTGTTCTAGAATATGAATTACTGCAGTTTGAGTTCATAATACTTTCCTGTGGGGGACTATTTCCCGTTACGTAAATTCAATAAATAAAAACCTGCAGATAGTAAACAAAAGCACGGGGGAGTCACGTTTCTCTTTCCCAAAAGATGGATCACTTTACGTGGTACAAGCCTTGCGGCTTTCCCGGCGCCTCCGGGACGCGCGTCATTAGCGCCCGCTCTCAGGCCGGCTGGGGACCCGGCCGGGCGGTGGCTTACCTCCCTGAGGCAGGTGTAGATGGGACAGACGAGCACGCGGAAGGGCTCGCCCGTGCTGCTGCGCATGGTGCCAAACACCTCGCACAGGAAGGTGATGAAGCCCAGCCAGCGCTCCACGTCCTGCTGCTGCAGCTCCTCCCGCACCGTGAAGTCCTTCTGCGGAGACACAAGAGACCACGTCAGCCGCGCGAGGGGTGGGAGGGGCCCGGGCACTGCCCCGCTCTGCCGCGCTGCCCGCTGGCTAAGGGCTGGCCCTGGGCAACTGGTAAACCCCATGTTTTCAACGAGGAGGGGGATGGGTGACCCGTGGCTGGAGCGTGAATGCCGAGGACTCAGCTGTGGTAGAAGGCTGACCTTTGGCCAGAGCACCTCTTCATTGTCTCCGATTTGGGAGGCCACACAGCCTTGCCTCACTGACCCCAATACTGAGGTGGAGGCAATGAAATAAAGGGGAGGATGAACCCTTACCCAGTCATCACTGCCTCCATTCAACTCCTTGTGGCTAAACTATCTCCCTTTGCTAATCTCCAAATCATGCCTCCACGGCCGGGAGGGTAACCAGAACATTGCCCCACACCCGTCCAGCAATGGCCCATCTTGGCCCCCGTACTGGGTTAGAGACACAGCTACAGCCATTGCCTGCAAGGGGCCTGGAGCAGAGAAGGAAAATTAGAGGCATTCGTTCATTCCTTCCTTCCTCTTCCTTAATATTACTGCCCCACTGTGTGCCAGGCACTGCAGTAGGGGCTAGGATAAGACATACTCACTCATAACTGATACAAAACGGAAGGAATTAAAAGCCATGGTGGGGTGGGGTTCCAGGTAAAGGGACTTTGGGGAACTCAGATGTAAGAGTTACTACTTTCAACTAGAAATCAGTGCCTTTGAAGAGATGGAAGGTCCCTACGGATGACCTGGTTAATGTTGATCCCTCGTGTGTAATGAAGGTGCCATCCAGAAACCTAAAAGGGCAGGTGAGGCCTCAGTCTCCTTGGCTGGCAAATTAGGGGCTGGATGAGAAGACTTCCAAGAGAAGTCCCACCAGTTCCAGCTTCTGAGAGCCTGGGTCATAGCTTATGACTATCAGAGCTTCATCAGTTTCAAGTGTGTGTGTGTGTGTGTGTGTGTGAAACAGAAGGAGCAGCGGCTACCATCTTTGAGGCAGACACTAACCAAGCACTTTCATTGCAATGTTTCACCTAATCATCACAATCATCCTATGAGGCAGGTCCTGGTATTGCCCCATTTTACAGCTGGTGAGTCTGAGGTTAGAGCAGTTATGCAATTTACCCCTGGCTATGAGGCAATGGCAGAGCTGGGACTTGAACCCTGGTCTGCCTGCTCTGGAGACCAACTCCCCTGCCCCCTCCTTTTTGATGGTGTGTTTAGATTGGAAAAGTAATACCTCAGAGGCCAAGCTCTTACTCCTTTCCAAGTCTGTACTTTCCACCAAGTCACAGGTCTGGACTGTCCCTGGAGGTCCATTCATACCCACAGATCTCATGGGCCTCACACCTGCGCTCAGGCCTCCTGCCTCACCACTCTCTTCCCACTGAAATGTTCACCTGTATACAACTGTGGTCTGCCAGCGCATGGGGTCCTTTCAGCCTGGAGGCTGAGCCAGGGCAGAGTCCTTGGAATAGTCCCTTGGGGTTAGCCAGGGACCCCAAAAGTAGCAGGATCTCCTCCCTAGTACAGAATCTGGATCAGGCAGTTCCCATAGGGACTGCCCTGTGGTTTTCTCATTCTTGTGACCCAATGAATTACCTTCCCTGCTGCCCCAGAATCTGCAAAGGATGCTGTACTGCTGGCCTTGAGGTCATGAAACTTTGGGTGGTTACACTCTCATTAACTTCTGTTTATCCCATGATTTCCTTTTATGGTCAGAGCAGGGGCAGCGTTATTCCCATTTTAGAATGGGGAAAACTGAGGTACAAAGAGTTGAAAAGACTTGACCAGGGTCACCGGCACAAGAACTTGAACAAGAACCTAAGCCCCTCCATTGCTCTCTGCTCTAAGCTAAATGTTCTCAGTCCTGGTTGCACACTGGAGTCATCTGGAGGAACTGAGAAGCTACTAATGCTTGGACTCAGCCCCAAAGAGGCTTGTGTAAATGGTCAGGGTGGAGCCAGTACACTGATACATTTTGAAAGCTTGCCAGGTGATTCCAATGTACAACCGTGGTTGAGAACCACAAGCTGAGGACTATATAAAGTGCCGTCTTGGGAGTTAAAATGGTGCCTCTCTGTCAATGCCTGGGATGCCCTTTCTCCATCTCCCCCCAAAATACCTGTGAAGTCAGATATAGAGGAGGAAGATAAGAGTTCACCACAGTCTCTTTACCATTAAAATGCTGTCATCAAGAAGTTCTAGTTGCCCAGAGCAGCTTGGCTTCCTGCCCACAAGATCACAGGCAGGGGTGAGACGGGAGGGAACTTAAGCTTCAGCCCACCCTCTGTCTGCCCCTGGCTGGTAGGCAGAGTCTGTAACTACTGACAAGGCCCCGTGCCTGTGCATTAAGGCAGCTCCCAGGAGCACTGCTCTTACCCCAGTCACTGGAGATTCAGGGGCAGAAGGAGTTGGGGAGGTTCCCTGTGTCCTCAGAGGCACAGCGCTCTCAGTCAAAGCCCTCTGGGGCAGGAAAAGGCTCAGGGCAGTGCAAACCAGGGACTGGAGTTTTTAAAAAAATGATTATATCTGATCAAAGAACTACAGCTTGATTCAGGTTCCTCCTGATAATCAGTGGCGTTGAGAGAGGAATCTGTCTTGGGCGGCAGAGCTCATTAGAAGACTGAGTGCCTGCTAAGTACTGGAAGTTGAACTTGGGATGTGTGCTTACAGCCACCAGCTTTAGGTCCAAGGTGGAGACTCTGCTATTACCTTAGCAGACACTGAGCAATTCCAAGGATGATTTGAGTAACTAACCAAGACCAAACCCAGCTTTCTCATTCAAGGGAAAGGGAGGAGAAAAGAAATACGGCGTCTATGGGAAAGTCCTGCACCGCAGGATAAGGGAGCCTTATCTTGAAGACCTAATGGAGATGCATAACTCTGAAAATGTCAACTACAATAAACCAAAGATAAATAAAATAAAAAACCCAAGGACGAACATGTGGGACTGAACGTCTGTTAAGAACAGTAATATGGATTCTGTGATATGATTAAAACTGTAGGCTGAGATGAAGTGTGAGACTGGGACTGGGGTTAGGAGAGAACCAAATGAGATCAGAAATCCAACAACAATATGAAATGTAAATTGGAAGGAGTAAAGGACAGAATGGGTACTGCAGAAAAAGTGAAATAAGACAGACTTGGAAAAGGGCTTGAGAGCTGAAGACAGAGATAAATAGATTTAAAAAAAAAAGAAAGAAGAAAAATGAAAGAGAAGACAGAGAATGAACACCTAACCTATGAATTAGAGTTTACAAAAGGAACATCAGAGTACACGGAACTAAAGGAACAAGAGAGAAAAATTTCAAGTTGAAAACAAAATCCAAAAAAACAAAAAAGAGCTGACTCTTCAGGCAAAAAGGGTTCACAGTGTTCCAGAGCCCCACCATTTATACTTAGCAGGAGAATCTCCTTTTTTAATTTTAAGGAAAAGGAAAATTTCTAAAAACAGCTTTGAAGGGAAAAAAAAAAACAAACACTAGGTTTCTTACAAAGGAACAAAAATATGGTTGGCCTTACACTTCTGTAATTGATAATAAAATTCAGAGACACTGAGGCAACATCTTCGTATGTTTGAGGTGGAAAGAACACACCCAACTGAGTGAAAGCAAGGGATAGACATTTTACACAAGCAAATTTTTTTTAAAAAATCCCACCCACGTGCTTATCTTTAAATAAAAAGTAAATGGTGCAGCTGACATGGAAAATAGTATGGTGAGTCCTCAAAAAATCAGAAATAGAATTACCAATATGACCCAACAATTCCACTTCTGGGGATGTATACAAAACAACTGAAAGCAGGATCTTGAAGAGGTATTTGCACACCCATGTTCATAGCTGCACTATTCATAATAGCCAAGAGGTGGAAGCAACCCAAGTGCCCATCAACAGATGAATGAACAAAATGTAGTAATACGCAGACAACAGGGTATTATTCCATCTCAGAATACAGTGATGCATGCTACAACATGCATGAGCCTTGAGGACATTTATGTTAAGCGAAATAAGTCAGTCACAAAAAGACAAGTACTGTATGATTCCACTTATATAGGTATCCAGAGTAGTCAGATTCACAGAAACAGAAAGTAGAATGATGATTGCCAGAGGCTAGGGAGAGGGGGCAATGAGGAGCTATTTAATAAGTTAGAATTTCAGTTTTGTAAGATGAAAAGTTTTGGAGACTGCATAGCAATGAGACTATCCTTAACACGACTGAGCTGCACACTTAGAACATGGCTGAGATGATAAACTTTGTCTTTTCTGAAAACTACAATTAGTACAAGCAGTAGAGTGCATGCTTAACATGCACGAGGTCCTGGGTTCAATCCCCAGTACCTCCTCTAAAAATAAATAAACCTAATTACTTCCTCCCACCAAAATAAATAAATAAAAACTACAATTAAAAATAACTTAAAAATTAAAAACTTCATCTTTTTTTCCTAAAAACATACTGTACTGGAGGTCATAAATTTTATTTATTTATTTTTTATTGAAGTATAGTCAGTTACAATGTGTCAATTTCTGGTGTACAGCACAATGTCCCAGCCATGCATATACATACATATATTCCTTTTCATATTATTTTTCATTAAAGGTTATTACAAGATATTGAATATAGTTCCCTGTGCTATACAGAAGAGATTTTGTTTTTTAAAATCTATTTTTATATATAGTGGCTAACATTTGCAAATCTCAGACTCCCAAATTTATCCCTTCCCACCCTCTTTTCGCCCAGTAACCATAAGATTGTTTACTATGTCTGTGAGTCTGTTTCTGAAAAGCTTTCTTGAATGCTTGCTTCAGCCAAAAAGAAATTTCTTACTCAACTCTGAGAAAATCATGGTATAGAAGGACCAGAAATGAAAACTTGAAAGCAGGTAGACTTATGAAGTTAAGTCAAAATAAGTAATTATAATTTTGGTTATAAGGATGAGTCAAAAGCCAGAAATAATCCTTGAAAGAGAAGATACTTGAAAATTAAATGTAATTTGAATAAGAATTTCATAGTAGTAGTAGTAGTAACTTAACAATCCAAGATTAAATTACTAAAGACTGATAAATACTGGTGGGAGAGGGGCAGAAAATTGTAAAGGACACAAAATTTAATACCTTAGACCATAAAGACTCAGATTATTGCCTCTTTCTTAAGTTTGATAGAGAAATAGATGTTACAATATGTTTTAAAAAATATTAAAAGAAAACACTAGTAACCACTAGCAGATTAAAATAAAACAAGATATATAAAATAAATAAATGGGTAAAATGAAAATAAAATTAAAACACAAGTAAACTCAAAATAGTTTTCAAGATAACAATCATTAAGTAAAATAAAGAGGTTAATTTATGTGGATAGAAATACAAGCCAATATAGTTCATATAAAACATTATAATACTGTATAGTATAGACTCAAATACATAAAACAAAAGCTATTAAACATAAGGAAAAGACTAGTATTGGGAAACGAAATCACTAGTATTCTATGGCTGGTTAAATGAACAAAAGTTGATTACTCAGATGATTTAGTGTAATGAATAAGATAAAATCGAAACAAGCCTGAATTATAAACTGTGATTCTACTGTAAGTGTTAAAATACAGAAATTGTACAGGTTGCATATTTGTACTAAGAATTAAAAACAATGAAAAACTTAGCCCATTACTTGGATGTTTAAAAGGTATTCTCCTAAAGAAAGATGGAATAAAGATGTGATCAAATATGTAATAATAGATTATTTAGGAAATAAAGAGCTGTAAAAACTTGTGAGATGTGGTCAAAGCTATAATGAGAGGTAAATTTTTGTCTTAACTACTTTGGCTATTAAAAAAGGAAGCAGGGGGAGGGTATAGCTCAAGTGGTAGAGTGCATGCTTAGCATGCACAGGTTCCTAGGTTCAATTCCCAGTACCTCCTCTAAAAATAAATAAATCTAATTACCTCCCTTGGCCAAAAAAAAAAAAAAAAAAAACTAATTAAAAAAAGAAGTAAATGTATCCTCTAAACCTATGCAGCTAATACAGTAGCCACTAGTCCCATGTGACTATTGAGTCCTTGAAATGTGCCTCTAAACTGAGATGCACTGTCTGTGTAAAACAGACACTAGTTTTCATGGAGTTAGCATGAAAAAAAGAATGTAAAATATCTCACATTTTAAAAATACTGATTACATGTTGAAATTCTGGATATAATGAGTATAATAAAATACAATATTAAATTTAAAAGTACATATGTGGATCGTATTATACTTCTGTTGGACAGTGTTAATCTACATATTCAACTCAAAAAGCTTAGAAAACCAAACCACCAATAACTAAGGGAAGAGATGAAAGGGCAAAATACAGATAAAGCCAGCAATTAACTAATTATAAAATAGGGAAAGGAAATTATATATAAAATTAAAGAAGAAATAGAAATAAAATTAGAAATATGAACAATATATATAAACAGATATGAAGTAGATAAAAAAAAGCACAATAAAAACTATTTACAACTCTGTGCTAATGATTTTGGAAAAATGATGAAATAGATGCTCTTTTAGAAAATAAATATCACCAAACCTTACTAAAAAATAAAAAGCCAGAAAATACTGAAAAACACGAAAAGTCCTGAAAGAATACCTATTATATAAACTTGTGACTCTTATAGGTGAGTCACACTTTCAAAAAGTGAGATACTTGCTCTGCTACGTAAACTGGTCCCAAAAACAGAAAAAGATAAGCTTTTCCAGTTCCCTATTACCAAAACCTCATAATGATGGTAAATCACAAATAAGGAAGTCTATGGGCTACTCCTTCTCATGTGAATAGATGTGAAAGTCCTAAATGAAATACTAACAAATGGATCCCTTATAACCAAGTAGATTTTATCCCAGAGAGGCAAGGATGACTTGGTATCAGTAAATCTATAAATGTAATATATTCCATCAATAGGCCTGATTAAAAACGAGCAGCAGCATCCATGACCTTTGAAGGAAGGAGGGAAAATGATTTGATATGACTATATATATGAGAAATCCAAAAGAACTCTCTAATAAAGATTAGAATTAACGAGAGTTTAGTAACTAATTCATCAATGAGAATTTAGATGCAAACTTAATATAGAAAAATCAACAGGTTTTTAATTTAACCAGTGAGATATTTTAATGCACAAAAGCTCATTTAGTAAACAATCGAAATTCTTAAATGACATTATTTAAAAACGTGCAAGGTTTCTATGAAGAAAATTGCAAAACTGAACTGAGAAATTTAAGAGAAAAGTCTTAACCAAGTGAAGAAACATAATATTCCTTAATGGGTAGACAGCATTGAAAAGATGGTAATTCTCCTTGAAATAATTCACAGGTTTAACACCAATTTGTACTCTATTCCAACGGGAACTTTTTGGAGAAAAAGGGGAAATGGAGACTTGAAAAAAGTCATCCTAAAAGTAATTTGAAAGAATAATAGGGAAATAGCTCAAAACAAAACAAAAGAAAATAGGAAAGAATTATATTACGTACACTTATTCTAAAGCTTTAATAATGAAAAGGGTGTGGAACTGACATAAGACAGCACAGCTACATCAGATAGCCTAGAAACAAATTTGGCATCTATAAGGATTTATCACATAGTCCCTGGAGAACCACAGTCAGTAGCAAAGGAAGCATTATTCACTCAAGCAATGGTTCAGAGACAGCTGTCTATGTGTGTGTGGGGAGGGACGAGGGGCAAGGATAATTTAGAGTCTCCTTTCACACTGGGATCTAAAATGAATTCCAGATGGAATAAAGAGGTAAATGTTAAAAAAAAAAAAAAAAGAAAAAAAGAAAAAAAGAAAAAGGACAAATGGTAAGAACTTGAAGAAAATTGAGTATCAAATTTCTAGATGAAGAAGGGCTTTCTCCATTAAAACAAGAGGAATGTATCAAAATATTATAAACACATTTTGAAGGCGATTGACAAACTAGGAAAAAATTTGCAATAAATGGGACAAAGGGTAATGGTCTTAATATATAAATAGCTTGTTCAAATTGGTATTAAAAGTACTAAATCCCTCGGGGACAATTGGAAAGGGCATTAAAACATAATTCATATGTCAAAACATAAATTGCTGATAAATATGTAAAAATTAATTAAATCTCAGTAGCAATCAAACAAGTGAAAATATAATTTTTTTTTCACCTACTATGCTAGCAAAGCTTAAAAACCAGTAGTAGTCAATGCTGGTGAAGATGCAGTGAGACATACTCTCACTCTATGGGCAGTGTAAACTGATATCACTTTCCTGGAAAATCTTAAGCCTTAAAGTGATCTTATTGTTTGATCCAGTAATTGCACTTCTGGACGATTATCATAAGGAAATAATTAAAAATAACAGGAAAAATAAGGTTAATACACACAAAACTTCAACAACCTACGCATCTAACAATAGAGGAATGATTAAGAAAATGATGATTCATACACTCGTTAAAATTATGTTGATGAGAAGTTTGTAACAGCTTGGGAAAATGGCTCTGTGATGCTAAGTAAAAAAAAGGAAAAGCAAAATTACATATATTGTATAATCTCATCCATGAAAAAAAAATTTTTAAAGGAAGAAAGATGAGAAATAGCCCAAGTGTTAAGAGTGGTTTGTTTCTCCATAGTGGAATTATGGATGACCTTTATTTTCAACTTTTTTTTTTTTATTATTTTCTGAATTTCCCTACATTTCTGTGAACATTTTGTTTTATAATCAGAAAAACAGTTACTTAAAAAGAAATTGGCAGATTGTGACATTTTTCCTTGATTTTTTTCCTTTTTTTTGATTGGGACATCAGAACTCTTGGAGTGACCTGCCAGCTAGTGGCGATTCTCACTAGAAGGGTGGAGAAGTGGGTTGTGACCCTGCCCAGCCCAGAGGCCACCAAAAGCCAGCCTATGTGTCTCTTCTGGGTACATATGTTGTAGGTTGCCAGCTTCTCCTCCGGAACAAGGATCTCTTTTCTGCCAACCCAAACCAGCCATCCCCTGGGTCACCAGCTCCGCCTTCAGTCTCAGCCTTTTGCATCCAGAACCAGCAAGGGGCCTCAGATTGGTGGCAGCCATTTCAAAGTCTGGTATTTGGCTCCAGGTTCTCATCTGACTGGCAGGCTCCCTCCCAGCAACCCCTAGTGCCTTTCCCCAAACTTTAAGGCTACCATTTAAGCCCTGTTTCCTGCCTAAAACTATTTATTGACGTACTGCTATTTCCTGCACTGGCCACATCAATAAGCCCTGAAAGCCATTCAGTGTCTCAGGTTTCTCAAGGCATTCTGGGAAATTCTTCCCCACTCTGGATAACCACATGAACTCTGGCATGATAGAGTCCTGCGGTCAAGCCAAAAGCAGCTGCCTACAGGCAAAGGGGGAAAACACCCCCCGTCCAGAGCGGGTGGCCAGCAGCCGCAGCAGGGAGACGGTGCCCTGAGAGAAGGGAGGCATTAGGGCACAAGGACCTCCGTGTTTTCCGAAGCTTCCTGAAGGAGATGGCAGCCCCGCCGATCCCTGAAAACTCACCATCACTTCCTTCTCCTCCTTCTGAAACAAATGACCAAGGGAAATTTGTCCATCCACTTTCTACACCCCTGGTGACTCTCGTTTGTTTCTGTGCAGAGAGGTGGCGGCGGCTGCCATGTCCCCAGTGTGGAGGAGAAAGTGCCCTTTTATTTCCTGCTGGCAAGAAGTTTCTTTTTCCTTGAGAAGTCACGATGAGATGTGGGAGGGGTGGGTACTGGGAGCTGGTGACAGCCCACCCTCAAGGAGTTGAGCCCAGTCCTTCCCCCGGCCATTGGTTGGAGGGCTTAAAGAGAATATTTTCCAAAATGCTTTATATTGGAATGAGGAAAGTCATTTTCAAATAGAAGGCTCTTTTTTTTTTTTTAAATTCAGCTCAAACTTTCACTTCCCCTGTTGGCTCCTCAGGGACGCTTCCCCTGACTGCCCGTCTAGGACAGCAGCCCCCAGGGCTCACCGTCTGGAAGCCTGCTGTATTTTCCTCCCAGCCCTTATCACCTCTGTCAGGTCCTGTATTTGTTGAGGATCTGACCTTTCGCTAGAAAGAAAGTTTCTCTAGGTCTGGAATCCTGCTGTCTTATCCATCGCCTTGTCCCCTAGGATGGTACCTGGTTCGAGCAGGTGGTTGTGAACACGTGGGTAAAGATGCCATGATAAACAACCAGACATCTCTTCTTTAAGAGGGCAACATGTTCAGAGGGAACAGGCCGCTGCCATTCTTTCCTTAATCTAAGACTTGAGAGGACAGGTCAGTATGTTTGCTGAATCCGCATTTTCTCTCATTTGTGGTTGTTATTTCCCTCCCCGACGCAGTCTTCCCACCCGCTCTGTGCCAGCCTGGTCCCCCTGCTCCAGGGCCGTCTCGTGGCTTCTGTTTCACTTTTGTGGGTAATATTTTTGTCATAGGGTGTCATAGGTTCCTTTGTTTATTTGGGATCTTTTTCCCTTTGCAGGGTTGCATCGAGCAAGCCCATGCCGTTCTGCAGAGTCGCCCTTCGTGATATGGTCATCTGTGGTTTTCATCCGGCTCCTCCCCGACCTCAGGCCTCCCCTTCAGTCAGCCGGTCCCCTCAGACACTGCTTGCCAGGCAATCGAAGCCCACCTGCACACTCTCCTCCTCAGTTCCCCCCTCCCTCCTCTGTCCCTGTCTCTCAGCCCAGGGCCTGCTGGCCCGCCCCCAGCTGGTAGAAACAGGCCCTGGGTCGTTCCTGGGAAGTCCTGCCCAACCTGGTCATTATCATCTGGGGGAACCTCAGGGCACGAGCTTCCACCTCACAGAAGACAATATGGCCCTTTGGTGGCACCTAGTCACACAGGCAGTGGCAGGGGCATTCCCAAGCCAGGGGCCAGCCTGGACGGGGAGCTGGAAACACTACAGCAGATCAAAGTCCCCGCAGCCAGACAGAGAACCCTGAATGTGCCATCTCCTGTCCTTGCCCAGGATCTTGGGCCCCCATGAGACGCCTCTGTATCCTTACGAAAAGGGATTCAGGGATGTAAAGCCACCTCAATTTGGTTTCTGTGACATAGGACCAAAAAGAACTGGTCAGCACAACAACAGGCCCCTCCTCTGTGGTGGAACAGTGGCTCCCTGGGGCCCGGCATGGGGATGGAATGGGGCCGAGTGGGAAAGGAGGGTGGGCTGAGGCCGGGTGGCATCCTTCCTGCAGAGCCCAGCATGAGAGGAGGAGAGGGGAGGCAGGGCTGTCTGGCCGGCACCTGTGTGTTGGGCAGTCCTCCCTGGGCGGCAGCTCACGCCCTGCCTCTCACACACCCACTTGGGGCAGCAGGATGGAAGGATCACTCAGGTCCTGGCATCACTCTGACTGGGTCAGACAGACCTCCCTGGCTTCAAGGAGTGACATGTGCAATGGATCTGGGGCACAGTAGGTGTTTAAGAAGTGGCTGTGAGACCTCCTGGTCATTGTGCCCTGAGTCATTCTGTCCACCAAAGCCGGCCCCAGACCTGGCCGCCCCTTCCTTCTGGCAGGCTGTGTGTGCAGCTCCAGCCAAGGGGTGTGCCGCCGGGCTGCATTCATAGCTGGCCATGACGGCCACATCACGGCCACAGCTGCCAGTCTTGGCTGGGTCCTGCTGGGCCCTGAGGCCTGGCCCTGGGATTCAGCTGTATCTTGACTCTGGAACAGTGGGGATCTGACCTGCAGGTCACTCTGGCTCAGGCAACAGTCTGGTGGGCCTCTATCTTGTCAGGAGGGAGAAGGCACTCTACAGGCCATTGTGAGCACAGGGCTGTAGCCTCCGCCCTGGGACTGGTTGCTTACTTTGAGTTCTGATGGCCGCTGGGCCCTGCCTTTGGCATGTCCTTTCTCTTCCTACTCCAGGCTGGACCTTTCCCCAGGTGGCCTTGCCGTCTCCAGGCCATGGCCCAGAGACTCCCAACCACATAATGCCAAAGCCCTGGTCGGTTTACTGCTTCCCCTGCTCTGCCCCCAGACACTGTCAGTGTTCTTAGTTGCAAGTGACAGAAACCCCCTTAAACTAGCTTAAGCACACGGGGCCTGAAGTGGTTTAGACAGCTGGGGTGATTCTCAAGAACATGGCTGTCTACAGGGCTCAGACAATGCCAGAGCTGGCCCTCCCTGCTTGTGCTTCTGCCTGCTTCAGTTTCGTGCATGTTGACCACTTTCTCCCCTGCCAGGGTCTCCTCTGTGATGGCAAAGATGGCAGTCTTTATCATGATGGCGTGTGAGCCAAAAGAAGACAGACCCCCTCTCTCCTGTGTCCAACCTGCAAATCTCAGGGAAGGATTCTGATTGGCCCTGCTTGTCAGATGACCATCCCGCAGACCAACCACTGTGGACGCGGAGATGGGGGCTACTTGATTTGCCAGACCCAAGTCATGCGGCCAGTTCCGTGGCTGGGCAAGGTGGGGCCCTGCGACAGATCCCCAGACCACAGAGACAACAGCTGCCCACTGCAAACACAGACCCTTGCCTGGAGCCATCAGTGCAGCTGTCATAAGCACCTGAGACGCTCCTGAGACTCATGTCATGTCCCCACATGCTGGCAGTGACTGCTGCCCTTTGAGTCCCACCCAAAAGGATGAAGAGAGAGTGATGTTATTGGGATAATCTTGCATCTGCTGTAAAAAACAGACATAAACCTCATGCCTCAAATGCTGGCCCTTTATGATTATTAATAAACAAGGCCCTGGAGACATTTTCTGTGACCGGTGGGCATCGTGGCTGAGAATGCGTTCTCCCTGGCACTTGGCACCAGGTGAAGGGAATACATTGTCTGGGAACTGCTCTCAGCCACTTTCAGTTGAATCTAGAACATTCTGGAGATATTTTCCAAGCTTCCCAGGGTGTAAGCAAAATCTGGGTTGGCAAAATCAGGTCAAGTAGTCTCAGCTCTGCTGATCTGTAGGTGGGGGTAGGCAGGGGAGTGGTGCTGGGGTGCAACGGAAAGAAGCTGAGAAGTTGGACTGATTCAGTGGGAATTCTGTCTGGCACTTATGCAGGCACGAAGCCTCATCCTCAGGCAAGGGGGAGCCAGCACCTGCGGTGGCTGTGGCCTTGAAAAGCCCTCAGAAGAGGCTGGAAGTTTTCCTTTCAACCTGAGCAGGAAGAGACGGCTGCACTGCCTGACAGGAAGACTGGTGGATGAGCAGGAATTCCTGCAAGCAGGTGTCACAGGATTCCTCCAGCCTCAGGAAGACACCTACAGGTACCACTTGCCAGGGACAGGTGAGTCGGAGTGCTTAAGTCCACAGACCAAGGGCAACCCTCAGTAACCAGACACTCAGCCGACTCTGCGGTGCGGTGCTGGCACGCTGGCCTCACCAGCTGCCTGTCTGACTTTGGTGTAATAGTACCACCGTCCATTTGCATAACAATGTTCTTTCCCAAGCACTTCCCACCAGCAGGACCAGCTCTACCCCACACAGCATCTCACACTGGAGGATGAGGTCCAGGAATCAGACCATCCTTCTAAGGCAGGTAGGGCTGGAACCTAGGTCTCTGTTTCTGTTGTTCTTTCTCCCCCAAAGGCATCCTGTTTGAAAAGGTATATAGGATAGCTGCCTGCCTCTGCCCTGCGCTTCCTTGAAGGTCCCTCCTGATAAGAGGGCCCAGCTGTTGGCTCTGCAGAATTGGGATTTCTCCCAGAGGGTGGCCATGGGCTTGGAGGCAGGTATCCACCAGGTCTGGCCCCGGCACAGGTAGGTCTCATCCTTAAGCAGAGCTCTCTGGTTGGGGAGGGGGGCGTGCGTGCTCACCATGGCCTCAACTCTGGGAGCAAGCCCACTGCAAAATAAAGGGCCAACGAGGCTAGTTTGGGCAGGGCACCACGTGACTATCAGGCCAGTCTGCAAAAAATCTGCCTCTGTGTCCTCATCTGTAAAATGGGAGGAGACTGTCTGACCTGCACAGGGTCCACGAGGTGACGGAATGATGAAACAGATATGAAAACCTTTAAGAAAAACTGAGAGCCCCCTAAATAGAAAAAGAGCTACTATGTGCACAGCCTGCTATTTGAGAAACGAGGTATACAGTGGACAAGCGCCTGGTCCAGGGTTTTCTGTGGGAGGAAAGTGGGAGCTGAGGCCAGAACCCAGCCCATCCAGCTTTCTGGAGATTCCTAGAGTTTCTGCCTGGACCAGGTTCTACCAGGAGGGTCAGGTCACCTCCTCCAGGCAGAAGTGCTGTCCAGGATCCCACTGTTCAGTGCCAGGCCCACAGGCCACGCTCTGGAAGCAATTGGAAACTGAAGGCTTGTGAAATTCTACTTTCAATGAGCAGCCACATTAAGTCTGAAACTGTCTGGAAGGCTAGCGATAAAAATAGATGGTTATACAGGCGTTATTAAACTATTTATAGAATTTGAGAAAACCCCTTGAAATGCTCACAAAAAGATCTGGCCTATAGCGGGGACTCCAGAATGACTCAGCCTGAAGCCCAAATCCACCCGCGACTTTGAACTTTGCCACAGATGAAGTCTTCAAAAATCACATTAACATTTATAGGGCATTGTCCCTCAGGGAAGCTGTGACAGGGATGCAGACATCTTTTATCAAGCTGTATCCCCAAATGTTTACTGGACGACAGTGCAGCTACAGCCCCAGGTGCGGCACTCAGAGGGGAGCTTGGGGCAGAGAAGGACACGAGGTCCAGTGGGCTCGGGGAAGGCCAAAGTTGGCATCTGTGAAATGGGGATCCCGGCTCCTGCCGTCCTCTGAGGCCTTATGGGGACGTGGATGTGGAAGCGGTTGTCATGCCTGTTATTTCCTGCAAAGATGTGGATGGAAGCTGTTCCTCCCATCAGGCTCTGTCTGAACGGGCCCCGCTGTTGCAACACACCATTCCATTTGGTCCTACCCATCTGGACTTGATGTCTGCTCTGTGCCCGGAGTTGTAGGGGTGGGGGTGGCCTTGAAGGAAGCACTCAGGCCCTCTTGCTGAGCCGTGAGCTCCAGGCCGCAGACCAGATGGGCCCTCGTCTTGTTCCCAGGAGCCTCGGGCCACCTGCGGGGGGTAGATGATGGGCGGTCCGGTGGGCAGACCCCTCTGCTGGATCTGTTTCACATGGTGGAGGATATGCCCCAAATTGAGTTTGGAAAAAATAACTCTGCTAAAAATGTTTGAAAACCACTGATGTGTCAAGAGTATGCACAATGGGCTTGAAAGCCAGACAGGCCTGGATGATCAGACTCCCACCCAGCCCTCGGACCTGGGCAAGCCCCAGGACCTCCCACAGTCCCACATTCCCCGTGTGGGAAAGGGCAACGGGGCTAGACGCCATGGGAATGAAAGTGGCCTGGCAGCCGGGGAGATGCTCCAAGGATGTGGGTCTGCTCCTTGCTTCCTTGGCCTTCCTCTGCTGGGGCCCAAGGCAGGTGTGACCTGTCTGCCTTCCCACCCCTTGCCATCCTGTAAAGGGAAGTTTCTCTGGGAAAAAGGGGGATGCTAAGATGGGAAGCTTATCCTGTCCTTATTCAGATTTCCAATCCTATTAAGGTGGATAGAAGAGGAATGATTCCTCATCAACATGGAATCCAACATGACCCGAGAGAGAAGAGGGAACTCTGAGATCCTAAAGGGGTGTGTTATCCTTACTAGGAAATGATCTAGTGGGAAGACCAGAAGACTCACCATTTTGGAGTTATGGGACTTTGGGCAAGTTATTCACCTAACTGGGCCTCAGTTGGGTCATCCACAAAACGAAGCTGATACTTGTCCCATCAGGCCCATGATAGTCGGGGAGATTGAATAAGGCAATGGATATAAAATTACCCGGTGAGCTGAATGTGCTCTTCAAAACTGGGTGGTTGGTCTTGATGGATGGAGACCATACCTTGCTCATCAGCCCCTTAAAGTCCAGCGTGGTCCTGGCCTTGCACAAGGTAGAGGGCTCAACAGACCCTTCCTGGATTGATTCACATGACCAAGGGCTGGCAGGTGGCACTGGTCACTGTCCCCAACTATGGTCTTGCTAACCAGGTGCCTCCTCCTGACAAGCCATGTGCTGGGTGGTGGAGGAGACACCATCTGCTAGAGCAGGCTTGCCTAATCTTGGCACTCTGGACATTTTGGGCCAGATTTTTCTTTATCGTGGGGGGCTGTCTTGTGCATCGCAGGTCCCTACCCCAGTCACAGCCCCCCACCCTTACCCCTAGGTATAGAAACCAAAAATATCTCCAGACATTTCCAAATGTCTGCTGGGGGCAAAAATCACCTCCAGCTGAGAGCCACTGCCTGGAACACCACCTCGCACACTGCTGCCCACCACAGGGCAACTTTTTCAGACCCAGTAAGGCTCAGAGGTCCTTGAATAACACTGGGAAACAACGCAGTGAGTGACTCCACCTACTGTAAGGCCTAGGAGGGGCCTGCCTTTAGAAACCCACTAGGGGCTGTATTTGACACCTGCACGCCAAGCAGCAACTTCCCTTGGCTCAGAATGGAGCTTGTGCTGACTGGGCACGTGTCGTAGCAGCATGCATAGCCTGCCCCTGCATCCAGCCTGCAGACTGTGGCCATTTCCACTCTTGTGGATTAGAAATACAGAACGACAGTTTTAAAAAGAGCACGAGCCCTTATGTGTGATGATTCAAAACCCCAAGAGGGTAAAAATAAAGCTTGGGCTCTGGCACTGACAGCTCTGTGCTTGGGTTGTGATGTCAGCTCTGTGAGCAAATTATCTTTCATCAGTCTGACTGTATTTTTAAATGTGAACATCTTAGCACACTTAACACTACTTATTTGGGGGTGCCTTGGACAGCAGATAATTCAGCTGCGTTTACCAGATGACACTGACAAATACTTCCCACGCCCGTGTCCCCAGATAAAAATAACGCCAGCTTGCTCACAGGTCTGCGGAGAGAAAGGGCAGAAAGCTGGAGGTACCAATCCTGTCTGGCACCTCCTCCCCCTGTGCCGGCCCCTGGTGGCGCTGGCTCTGCTGCAGGCGGAGGAAGTGTTACCCAGGTGACATGTGATGTTCTGACTGTCTGAGAGGAATGGAGAGGACTGGAGTGGTGTCCCTTCACCGTGCCACCGGCTCTGCCTGCCACTGAAGGCTCTGCTTCCTTAGCAAACATCCAAGGAGAATGCAGAGAGTGCTATGTGAGCTTGGGCAAGCAATTGGTCTTGCTGAGCCCCATCTGGAAAATGGGTTCATTCAACATGCCCCACCACCTGTCAAAGATACCGTGAGATCTAAATGTCTGAATCTCGTCCTGTCAATTAGAGGATGGCTGCACACCCAGAAGTACAAGCTTCCGCGGAGTGATCCCAGAGGCTCCCCTCTGCCTTAGAGCATTTTCCCTGCAAGCAGCAAGCCACTGTGCCTGAGGGTGCCCCATCAGCACCGCACCTTTAGGATAAGGCTCTGTTTCTCCAGCGACTCCCCGGACAAACCACATGGTAAAACATCAACTGCAGGTCACACTGGCACAGTTTAACTGATCAGAAACCTGCCCTTCTATGAGAAAAACAGGACTTAAGACAGATGGGGTCTGAAGGGAAGAAAATTAGGGATATTTTAGATAATCTGCATGGAGTAGCACTATGGGAAACCATCGACAGGGTGACTGATCCCAGGAGGCTCTGGAGTCCATGGGGGACTTTGACAAGAATACTGGGGAGACCCAGGCCAGGAAGGCTGTGGGTGCAGGCTGCTAACACGGCCCTTTTTACTCTGGGCTTGGCACATCTGCATCCAGCTGTCAGAGGAAAGCCTTGAACAGTATAAAGGATGGTTCGAAGGAAACGGTAGGTCTCCAGCTCAGATGAAAGCAATGAGATTGGGAGAAAGTTTCCACTGCACAGTTCTCTCGCACCAGCAGCTCAAGGCGTTTAAGGTAGGAGCATGCTTACAAATATCCCAGAAGCCATAAGTATGTTAGAAAGACGAGCCTATTCTAATTCTAGGGCCTTCTTCCCCATCAGCCTTGGGGTGGCTACGGGGTGCACATGTCTGAGAGTGCAGGGCAGCATGCATGGGCATCGCCCCAAGGTCAGACGGTCCCTTCCTTATAATAATGTCCACATGGATAAGCTAGCTGCTTTCTGCTCTAACCACCTCCAGCAAGTTCCTTCTTCCTGTGCAAAGACCCTCACTGATTCAAAGGCTAAAAAAAAGTGTTGAGTGGTGGAAACGTTTGCCATTTTCAAAACTGGTCTTTCAGGGGGTGTTTCCCTCCTCTGCCCTAAGCCTGCAGTTCTGGTACGGCGGGCACATGAAAGATGACACCTGGCTTAGTACTGTGGATGGCAAACAGCTCAGCTTTCTCAAGGCATGTGTGGCTTAGGTTCCATCCTTTATCCTTCCAATAAACCCTTACACAAAGGGAAAGGGTCTGAAGTTCTTCCCCATACAGAGTCATCAAGCCAGGGACAAAAAAGAAGGACTGTAAACCCAAGGATGAACCCCGTTCTGGGGACCCGGAGGAAGGCGATCTTGTCCCACCCTCCAGGTTAGTAAGCTCCTGGGGGAAATACAACCCACATACTTGAAAGAGTCCACGGAGTACAAGTGCCTTTTTACAAGCCCTTTTAAGAAACTTAAATAAGTAAATAAAACTAAGAAGTGATTTTCCCCCTCAGCAAGCCTTCACTGCAGAGTTCCTTTAATCTGGGGGCTCCCTTTCAACAATCCTGGCTGGATGAGAAGGTGATAGACAGACTTACATCTGTGGTGGCCCATGAGATGGCCCATCTTCTAACAACTGCAAGTTATCGGAACTCCAGGAAGCTCTCTCTATGGGAGCTAAAGACCTTGGAGAAAGGAGCTTGGCGAGAAGCTAAGGCCCACGGGGACGCTGGAGGGGTGTGGGATGCTGGCAGAAAATGGCGATTCCCTGGGCACTGAGGACAGCAGACGGGCCTCCCTTCAGCACCAAAGTCCTGCTTGGACATGCCATCCTTCAAGGAGAAGGCAACATTGCAGACTGAAAATAACACCAGGTGAAACTAACACAGGAAGTGAAGGCACAACTAACCACTTGTGATTTCTGTGGTCTCTGTCATGGATCCTCTTGTAGGACTTTAGCTGGTGAATTTGGATCTACAACCGTCCATCCCTCCATCTCTCCATCCATCCACTCCTCCAACCCTTTCTCCCTCCCTCCATCTGTCCTTCCATCCACAGATGTTTCTGGGCCTGCTCTCCAGCAGACACTGTCTCTAACACAGTATGCACAGGGGGCCTGGGGGAAGGAACGTCTTAAGCTGCATTCTGAGATCTGCTGAACAATCAGGAAGACCTACAGAGTTCTGACAAACTCTGGGTCTGACAGGCATCTCCAGAGGGCATCGGCTTCAATCCCACCTGCTTTCAATCATCCTAGGTGTTTTGTAAAGCTGTCCTATTTCTAAAGCTATTCTGGGAAGAATGTTCCCAAACTTCCCTCTGCTTCCAAGTTTTCTCTCTACTCACTACCCCAGGCAGTTAGCTACCGAAAGCTTAGCCCCCTGGCTTAGCCAGAGCCCCCATCTCTGGGACCGCCAGCCAGAACCCACCCCTCCTGGTCTAAGGCCTTCCCCCTACCTGGGGAGGCCTTCTGGGGAGCCTGCATTTGCTAGGTGGGAGTTTAGGGAGTTTAGCTGGTGGCCTTAGCTCTTGAGTCTCGGTGGCCCTTAGATTCAGCCCTCCCTGCTTACCCCATCTTTCCATCATTGCTGTGCTAGAATTCCTTGCCTGACATGGCTTCAGACTGTTTGCAAGCTCACCCTTGCCTTCAGCGTTGTGCCTGGCTGGGAGGAATAAATCTGCTGAGGGAGCAGCAAAAAATAGGAGAGGGATTGCCTGTGTATTTCTATGAGGAAGGAGTGGGGAGTAGGGAACGGGCCCCACGGTGGTACTTTTGTGGGGGGCTGAAAGTCACCCTTTGGGCCCCTAGTTGGCAGGCCCAAAGGATCCAGAGGTATACAGGTGGTGATGGGGATGAACTCTTCCACAGAGAAGCAGAGAAGTTCATAGGAGCAGAGGCACCACCCTCCCACCTCAATTTTGCTCAATTTCTGCACAGGCATGGGTGGCAGGGAGACCTCACTGAGGCTTCTTATCAGCAAAACTGGGCTGGGCTGCACAGTTCCTGCGGGCGGGGCGCTGGCCGTCTGGAAGTGGGGCTCTTCCTAAAAGCCCTTCCCCATTTTCTTGGGGAAACAGCTGGACCTAATGGCACTCAAATCTGCTAAAACTGGGGCAGGCTGACATTTTGAACTGCTCCATTATTCCCGCTTGGGCATTTACATGGTGACCTTAAAGAAGTACTGGGGAGTGAGTTTTAGGGAAAACTAGATCAATGAAGAGGAACTTCCGCCGGGCTAATGATTAAAAAGAGAAAGGGGAGGGAGGGGATCCGTAAGCAGCCCCGGGGAGCCTGTGCGGAGCAGCGTGTCATCCTCCTCCGAGGTATCCCATTTACTGACAGGTCGTCATGGATGCAGGAAACATTTTGTCAGAAATACCGAGCACAAAATATAGTGGGCGCTAAATACTTAATCTTATTGGCACCACCTACAGAAGCCAGAGTTGTAAATGGCTGTGGGGAAAAGGTCTGAGTTATATAAAGCCACGGGGAGCAAAGATAGCCCCAGGCGCCCATCCCAGGCTCTCTGTCAGTTTTCCGGAAGCTGAAATTTAAGCCGCACCAAGGAATGAAATGATAAAATGACACCATTTTCCCATGAAATGTCAAGACGTTTAGCGTCGATGGGACTGTAGCCTGCCCCTCCCTGTTTCTCCATGGTGGAAGCTTCCCTATTTATAAGCATAATTAATTGCCTCCCATGGCCCCTGCTAGCCTGGGAGAGGATCCTGGAGGAGGGGAGCAGGGGCCCAGCCTGCCTCATCCAGTTGGCCTGCCATGATACGGTGGTAGCCAGCCCACCAGCGTCACCCAGTCATGACTCTGGACAATTGAAAACACAGGGTCCGCTCCAAAGCAAGTGGGTTTTTTTTTCCTTTAACCATTTATCCTCATTCTCTTCATCCAGTCTCACGGTTTTATTTTTTTTTAATTCTTTTTTTTTTTTTGGGGGGGGGTGGTTATTAGGTTTGTTTATTTATTTAATGGAGGTACTGGGGATTGAACCCAGGACCTCGTGCATGCTAAGCACACGCTCTACCACTGAGCTATACCCTCCCACCAGAAGTCTCATGGTTTTAAATACCACCGAATGGCTCTCAGAAGGTCCTTCTATCCAGATCGCCCCTCTGAATGCAGGACTCCAACCACCTGCTCCACATGTCCACTTTGTCTGTTACGCATGTCAAACACGGTGTGTCCACTAGCGAGCTCCTCGTCCTGTCTCCACACTGCTTCTCCCACACGGTCATTCCCGTCTCAGTGGGCAGCCACCCTGTTTTCTAGTGGTCCAGGCCCTAAACTTTGGATCATCCTTGATCAACATTCTCTCTTGCACCCACATCCAATCCTTTAGTGAATCCTATTAGCTCTTCCTTCAAATCTGATCCAGACTCTGGCCTGTCTAATCAATTCCCCACCACCCTTCACAGAGCCTCTTCCCAAAGCCTTCAAGCTGGCCTCCCTGTGTCTACCCCACCCTTGCAGACTATTTTCAACCCTGCAGTTTAAGAGGTTCCCTTTTAAAACCTAAGCCAGATCTTTTGTTTCTTGCTCAAAACCCTCAGAGGTGCCCCATCCCACTCAGAGTAGATGCGATGTCCTCTTGACAGCCTGCGGGCCCCGCAAAGGTGGGCCCTGCCGTGGCTCTGACCTGACGTCCTCCCACAAACCCCCACTCCAGATCCCCGCCCTCAGACCCCTGGCCTTCTTGCTGTTCCTCCGTGGAGCAGATACACTCCTGCCTCAGGGCCTTTGCTCTACTGTTTCCCTTTGTCCTGGACATTCCCCCAGTGCTGCATGGGTCGCTCCTTCAGGTCTACCCAGAGGTCACCTGAGGGAGCCCTTTCCCAATCACTCTGTTTAACATTGTGCCCCCGTCGTGCCTGGCTTCACCCTCCTCAACAGTCTTATCATAATTTACTCAGTGACTGAGCTATTGTCTTGATGTTAATGTTCTTCGTCCCCCTCCTCACTAGAATATAAGCCCCATGAGAGCAAGCCATTTAGTCTGATTTGTTCATTGCTGAATCCCACCGGGGCCCAGGGCCCAGCCCACTGCCTGGCACACAGTAGGCCCTTAATAAATATTTGTCCAATGTCGTAGGAATGAAGTTGCCTGAACTGCTGTTAGAGGGACAGGAGCAGAGCCATAAAATGAGGTTAAGAACACCAGGTAGCAAAAGCCAAGTGCCCAGTGAGGGCACAGATTAGGCTCCAAGGAGAGAGGCTGCCAGGAAATCTGGGGAAATGGATGGGATACAAACAGGGTCAGCTGGACCCAGCGAAGACACTCAACAGCGCAGCTCAAGGAAGACAAAGCCATGACAATCAAAGCTACTAGGAAGACAGAGACAGGCTTCGGGGAGGACCAGGAGATGCTGGGGTTAAAGTGCTTGTCCTCGGGCAATCTGTACAAGCCATAGGCACATTTCTGGCGGTAGCTGCTTTGCAGAAGAGGAGACCCCCAGGGCTGGTCTGGGCAGGGGCAGTTTCCATCCAGCATCGGGGTGGGGTGGGTAGGGAGCCTGACTCTGGGACATGGCTCCTCTCCTCTTTCCTCTGGGACCTCAGTGGCCCTGTCTCTGGCCCTGCCAGTTTGTCCAGAGCTTGTCTTTCTCCTACAGAAGAAATGAAACAAAACCACAGAAAGAGTTTCAAAGAGTACTGGGCTGAGACCTAGATCCTAGATCCGGCTCTGCCTCTGACTCACTGTACGGCCTTGAGCACATCCTCACACCTCTCTGGCCTCAGTTTCCTCATTGGTCCAGACTGTGGCACGCACAGACTGACCGGCCAGTGAGGCAGACACCTGTGGAGTTACTCAAAGACAGGTGTCCATGCTTCAGCCTGGTGTCACCTGCTCTCCTGGCTTCAGTCATCATGTAGGGTTTGTACGGCGCTCCCCTCCCTCTCCCAGGTTGGCTTGTGACCTCAGAGACACATATGTGACATCCCTAGGAGGCCTGTTCCGGGAGACAAGACAGATGATGTGTGCGGGTTGACAGGTGTAGGGTCCCAGGGGAACAGAGACTGGAGGAAGCTGGCTAGCGGAGGGTGCCAGGCTCTGCAGCAGAAGAAGGTACACTGAGGACACCAGGAGGTGGGCCAGCCCACAAAGCCACCGGGAAGACGTTTACCTCCACAAAGATGAGGCCTGTGACGTGCCTCTGACTTCCAGGGTGGCGGCTGGAGGCGCCCGTGGCTCCCGCCAGGCGGGGTCTGGAGTGGGAACTTCAGAGCCAGAGTTGGCTGCATTCCTCTGAAATCCCGGGCCCTTGAGAAGTGGAGCTGCCCGTCACGTCCTCCCCTTGCACGCCGGCCTCTCCGGGGGAGACCTGGCCCCGCGCCCCGGGCGGCCCCTCCAGCTCCCGGGGCTTTCTCAGTCTTTCAGGAAACGTCTCCAGGCCTGCTGGGGTGCATGTATCCGGGGGGTGGGAGGGGTGGTTGAGCTGGGCCAGGGCCAGGGCTCTGTGGGGGTGTCCTGTTGGACTTGGCAGCCTGCCCCTTGGTGACTCAAGCCTAAGGGTCGTCTCTTCCCCACAACACCCACCTTGAACTCAGAGTTCCAGAAGCAGCCTTCTTTCCTAAGGCCATGAGCAACACCTTCGCAGTTCCTTGTCATGAGACCTCTGTCCACACTCCCCGTCTGCTTGAAATTTCCTCTATATTTAACCTCCGGCCAAGTGACCCTGGGCAAGCTACTTCCCCAGTCTGGGTCTTGGAAAAGGAGGGGCTGGACTCCCAGCCTCAGGTCCTCAAGCTTCAGTGTGACATCCTCTGGGAAAGGTGGCTCATTCTTCAAGGCTCCCTTCTTCCACAGGACCCTGAGACCCTTGGGGCAGGAACTGCCCTCATTCCATTTCTGCCCTCCCCCACCCCCAGACGTCTAGGAGACAGCCCTGGGTGATGAAGGAGTTCCATAAATGCAAACTACACCCGGTTCTGCTTTTTCATTGCACAGCCTGCTGTCAACCCAGCTGAAGACTTTCTCACCCTCCGAATCCCTTGGAGCATCACTGACTGTCCCAGTCCCAGGGTCCTCACCAGATACAGCCACGTGTATACGTGCCTTATTTTCCCCACAATGAGGAGTTCTAACTCAACCCAAGCAACAAGACTGATTTTGATCTTCTATTGGTGTAACATACCTTTACATTTAACCTTACAACAGCCCCATGGGAGTTGCACTGTGATCATCCCCATTAACAGAAGAGAAATCCAGGCCACAGGGAGGTTAAAAGTATCCTTCCCCAGGGTCATGAGCTTGTAGCGGTAAAGCTGACAATGGATGCCCAGAGACAGGCTCTATTTAAACTCAACCACTGCCCTGCACTCCTGTGAGTCTCTTGCTAGAACGTCCAGTCTTCCCAACAGAGCTTTAAGTCTCTTGACAGTAGAATATCTTTCCAACTTCACTGGTCCTTTTCAAGACCCCTTTGGATAGAATTGGTTCTTTGTGACTCCAGATACATTTAAGAATCAGCTTCTCAGTTTCTACCAAAAAGCCTGCTGGGATTTTCACGTGGACTGTGTTAAATCTAGGGATCAATTTGCAAAGAATTGACATTTTAACAATATTGAGTCTTCTGATCCATGGACATGGTATGTCCTTGATTTATACTTGCTTGTATCCCCCCAGAGCTTCACATGGGGCTAGACCCATGGTATTAATGCACATGAGATAAATCAAATGGAAACACAAACTCCTTTCACTATTATCTGAAGCAAAGTCCAGATGCATCATTGCCAGCATTATGAGCAGGTACCAAGGGCCAAAACTACACTCAGCCCTTTATAAATATTGCCTCATTTAATCCCTGCAGCAACTCTACAGAGTATTATTATCATCCCCACCTTACCAGCAAGGAAACTGAGGCTTAGAGAGATTCAGAAACTCATCCAAGATCACACAATTAGTAAAGGGCAGAGTTGGGATTTGAAGCCAGGCCTGTTGGACTCCCTCCTCCATGCTATCACCTACCACGTTACAGGAATCTAAAAAGCAGCTAATATATCCCCAAACTGAAAGAAAATGATCTGAGGCTTCCCAGTGGTTCAGTAGTCCCTGCTAAGGAGGGGGCTGCAGAAGTGATGGAGGCAAGGCTCAGGGTGACTCTGCTGAGGGAGGATGATGGTCTGCAGCCCAGAGGCACCCCACCCACCCTCCCACCCCTGCGTGCACACCCCCGCTTTCTGCCACATCCCCCGTGCTCAGCACAGCCCATGTCCTCCTGAGCCTTCCCAGGGTCTCCCAGGCTGAAGGGCCTGCTGTGAGAGGCAGGGGGCTCTTCTGGCATCACTACCCAGGCTCCTTTATGGCCCACCCTGAAGTCATCATGCCTGCGTTTATTTCAGCCTTCCTAGCAGCCGTGTCCACTTTGAGTCTGTACCTCCTGGGAGATGACGAGTTCACCTCCAACCCTGTGCAATAACACAAACGCTTCCTTTTATTTTTCCAATAGTGACCTGTCCAAGGGCAAACCCCAAGTCTCACTGTTCTGGGATTTATGGTGATGGTGATGAGGCCTGTGTTCTGTCCCTATCACAGTCACATCTCCGCCTCTCCCAGGCTCAGGAATCTTATCTACAAAGGCCATTCCCGCCGCTCCCCTGACCTCCTTCCTGGCATGAATCCTTCCTGACAGTGGAGTCACTGAATGGCAGGTGTGCAGGCAGGTGGAGGGAAAGGGCTCCAGGTGTGGTTCTGGGATTCTCACGGAAATGGGAGGAACACAATTCCAGGACTCACTACTGGCACTGATGTTGATTTACAGGCAAGGACACTGAGGCCAGGGAGGAGTGACAGCTCACCCAGAGTCCTCTTAAGACTATGCGGCAGAGCAGAACCTAGAACTCAGCATCCTGCATCCTGGCTGAAGCGCTGGTGTCTGTCCCTCCTCAAGGACATGCTTTATGCATGAGGTCCTCAGAGTGAGGCTCTGTCTGCAAAGCCAGGGGACCCTAGTCCCTAAGCAGATCCCCAATTTTTCTGACCTTCCTCCTGGAAAGCAACAAAAATTAAAAACTCAGGTTTCTCCTCCCCCAACCTAAAAGTCAGAAGGTCAGCCATACAATTGTTCCCCGTAGGAGTTATCACTCGGAAATTTTGCAAAGGAGGAGTTCGCGGCTCAAGGTGAAAAGAGCTGCTTTCCCAGAGCAGCATCTCGTGGGCACAAGTGTCTGGCCCCACCCTCACCTCCTGGTGATGAGAGCAGGAGAGGTGATAAAGACAGATACCCAAATGCACAGCGAGAGCTGCCGGGCCTCCCAGCCCTCAGCTTCCCTGCCTTTCTGCTTTGCCAATTCCCTTCACAGGGCCCAGGGAAGTGTGCAGGGAGTGGGAGACGGCAGAAGGAGCTGGGGTGAGGGCAAAGGAAATACCATTTCTAGCCAGGAGCCCTTCATCTAAACTGCAAACCGTCCTTTGGAAGAAAAGCAGACAATCAGTGTGTAGCCAGACACATGCTGCCTGGAAGATGGAACATGTAATGTGGAAACACAGACACAGACACGCACTTGTGTGAACACACATACATGTGCATGTGTGTGTATGCACGCGCACACAGACACCCCCACACACCCTACCCCTTCTTCCTTCCTGGGAGGGAGAAAACTCAGACATGAGAGGAGATGAGAATTGGGGCTTATTACGGTTCCTTGGTACAAGCCCTGCTTTGGGAGCTGCTGTGTTTAAGGCACCCTGAGTGGAGGCAGCTAAGGCTGGAGCTGCACTGCACGGCCTGGAGAAGGAAACCAACCTGCCGATAGAGAACTAGTAGGCCTCACAGCCTAGCTTTTCTGAGAGATATGGGTCCCTTCCCTCTTTCCCTTCCTTCCTTCCTTTTGATACTCAAGATGTGAACCACTGTGGCCACAGTCCATCCTGGCTTGGCCCCCCTCTTCTGCCCATCCCCTGTGAACAGTCAGGACAAGGGTGGATCTCGGTCATCTGTCTCCTGCAGGCGCCCCTCACAGCTGCTCCCAGAGAGCCTGTGAAAGGCCCTGCTGTTGCCCTGACACCTGCCTCTGCCTCAATGGTCTGGAGGCCCCCAAACAAAGTCCCATCCCCAGGGCCCCTCTCAGGCGGCTGGCTGAACCATATGGATGGGCTGTGGTTCCTCAGCAGGACACAGACTGAGTGACAGGGTGAGAGAAGGGAGATTTACTGCAGTGCGGGGACAGAAGAGACTACACGTCATCCAGTCCGCGCCCTGCCTCCAAGCAGAAGGCTTTTATGGAGTCAGTGGTTGCGGGGTGGAGGTGGCTATGATTGTGGTGGAGAGAGGAGAGAGGATAAAGGCCCCTTGGGCTGGGCTGGGGTGAGGCAGAGGAGGGAAGACAGCTGGGCTGGGTCCTTCTATACCTTCAGAGTGCCAGGTTTGGACTCTGGGCCCCAGGAATTCTGAGCTTCTAGCTAAGAGTAGGTAAGGTCAAAGGAGAAACACTGACCTAGGATGGCGCCTCGCACTGACTCAGGCCCCCGTCCCATCCAGTGTCTGCTCAGCACTGGCAAATTACATAATGACAGCAGTAACCCTTAGCACAGCTGGGATTCATGGAGTGTTTACTCTGCACCAGGCACTGCTTTCAATCCTTACCTGCAGTGTCTCATTTAATTCTCCTAACAACGCTAGCATCACCCCCAGCATGCAGATGAGGAAACAGGCAGAAGGATCAGGTCACTTGTCCGCAGTCGCTGGAGCTGGGATTTGAACTGGGGCCAGAAGGCAGCTCCTGAGTCCAGCCGGGCTCTTATACTGCGCACTGCTGGGCCTGGGAGGCCCTGCAATTACCTGCTGACTGAGGCTTAGGTTCAAGCAGCGACAGATGGCCCTCCAGTTCCCAATATCGGGGGTCAGTTCTGCCCTGGGAGGGAACTGGTGAGAAACTGTAGGCTTGCAGCCCCGGCCCAGACACCAGACACTCCGCCTTCTCCGGCCTACATCAACTCCCTCACTCACCCGCTTATTCCCTCCCTCTGTCCCCTCCCTGTGCTGTATGGTGTCTGTCTGCATAGGTATACCCAGCCCTGCAAAGGAGGAGAAGTAATGGGCTTTAGGACAAGGGAGAGCCTCAAGGATCATGGACAAGTTATTCAAACTCTCTGAGCTTCAGCTTCTTTATTCATAAACCCTGGCAGGTGGCTGTGAGACTGAGCTTAACCCACAGCTCCTAAGTGCTCCGCCTGGGGCAATGGTTCTCAACCTTGACTGCGTGTTGGACTCACCTGGGGAACTTTGAACAATGCTGGTGCCTGGGTGCCAGCCCCAGAGATGGTGATTCAGTTGGTCTGGGGTGCCGCCCGGGTCCTGGCATGTCCAGAGCTCCCCGGTGCGGCCAAGGTACACAGTAGACACTTGTTCAAGGGCAGGGCAGCTGTTGTTGCTGACCCCGAGGGCACAGCTAGTTCATGGCAAAGCCCACGAACCACAGCCTGTTTCTGAGTCCCAGGTAGTCTCCTAAGAATCTCCCCCTCCCTCCCCCCTGGGTTTGGTCTCCGGAGCTCCTTGCCTTTGAGAGCCTTTTACTCCCTTTGATGGCCTTACGATTGGACCAGGCTCCTGGCCTATTTCAGGGGAAACAACTAGCTGCAGGGGGGGCGGGTTTCTGCAGGTGGTGGATGTGTGCACGGTGGGGGGTGGAGTCCTCCCCCGAGCCTGGAGGTGCCAGGAGCCCCCGGGAGTGCAGGCAGCAGTGGTGGGGCTTCAGGACCCCTCAAGGCCCTCGACTGCTTCATGAGAGGGCATCCCAAGTAAGATTCTGTTTTTTCAAATTACTTTTCTACTATTTTAGTTACTTAAAGCAATCATAGCTGAGTTCAGGTTTGGAGCCCTGTAGGAATGAGAAATACCAATAGCCTATGAGCTCCTTCTACCTTTCTGTGAGTTTTTTTAAAGAAAAGAAAGAGGGGAAGAAGGGAGGGAGGAAAAATGAAAGGAAGGAGGCAGCAAAGAAGGAAGAAATGAAGGAAAGAAAAGACAAAAAGGAATCACCTACCCCAGTGTCTGGTTTTGCCTAAAGCAAGGAACCGAAGGCAAAATGACCCAGAGTGGAAAATCTGACGCTCACATGTGCAGCAAGCGGCTGAGGCTGAGGGCTAGACTCTTTGGCGTCTGTGGATCAGGCAGGATGGGAGGCACTGGAGGTGAGCATTTCTGCGCGTGACGATGAGTGTGTGCCTTTCCCTGATCACGTGTGCGCGAGCGTGTTCACGTGCATCGCACATGTGCTCGCTCTGCCCAAGCACCCGGAGCTCTCCAGGAGGACACAGGTTAGACGAACGGGTTCCTGCAGGCTTATGGGTGGGAAAGAAGCCAAGTCCCTTTTTCTTGCTTTTTTACGTTCCACACCCACTGCCCCCAGTGCGGACTTCCATCCACTAGCACCACCTCCATTCCCCTGCACGCAATGCTCTCCTCACGTTTACTCGTGCTCACGTGTTTGTCTAGAAAATGCCCCTCTACACACTTCCTCACCTGGGAGCCCCTGCCCGGCCACTGAGTACCCCCTTCTCTGAGCGCCAGCCTCTAGTGCTTCCCACATGAGTTCCTCCTCCCTGGATGCTCAGGTGGCCTGTGGAGGCCTCTGGTACAGCACTCAGACTGGTTGGCGGCTCCTGGTTTATCTGTGCAGAGGGTAAGATTATGATGAACCCAACAGTGGCAAAGAGTCTCTTCCTTTTCCCCACTAACACGCTGCCTGGCACGTAGCAGGTGCTCAGTTAATAAATGAATGAAACTCTGTGGAAAAGGCCACCAGCCAGTCTGCACATGGGGCAATGTAAGATGATCAGAGGACGTAGGAGAGAGAGTGAGAGACAGAGAGAGAGCGCGCGAGCCAGCGTACACGAGCAAGTGGGGGTCAGGCAGCTAGGAGTGTGTGCTGATCTGGTGACTGAGGTCAACCTTCAAGAGGGCAAGTGTCAACTGAAGGCAGCCTGTGGTGGGCGGGCAGCTGGGACACTGAATTCCCGTGGAGTGGGAGGAAGCATCTCCAGCCAACAGAACAGAACGGGAGGGCTGGGCTGGGCTGGAGACCCAACTTGTGAAGCCACAAGTCAGTGTCAGGCTGAGACGCTCAGCCCCAGGTTCAGGAGTGCCCTGTCCCCACTCCGCACGCTGCACCCCACTCCACTCACTCGTCAACTCCTCCCACCCCGTGGGCCTTGCCGGCGTGGGCCCCCCAGGCCCCGGGAGCCGGATGCGCAGGTGAACCGCGCTGCTCTGGACATCAACCAGGGCGCTGGGCCTGTGCTCCAAGATTTCTTGGACCTGTGAAATTTGAGGGTTGCCAACGTTTTATTTTGCTAAGGATGTTTTTTTTAAAAAAGCTTTCATCCATCATTTCATAAAAGAAAGGACAGTTTAATGCCAAGATAGTAGGAAGGATGCAGTCTCAGAATAATGGCCAGTCCTTCCCGGACAGGGCAGCTGGCAGCTGCCCAAATCACGCAGTCCATAAAGCACGCTGGTGCCGCTCACCGGGTAGACCAGGCGCCCAGGAAGCGCTGAGCTAAGGCTCTCTCAGCTGGTCCGCGTGCAGGGACCTGTGCGGTCCTTGTGTCTGACAGGCCTCCTTCCGGACCCTCTTCCAGCTGAGGCACTGACTGGCCTTTCAGACCTGGGAGAACAGTGGCAGCACCGCGAAGCCCTCGCTAAGGGGTTAGGACACAGGGCAGGTACATGTCAACTGGGAAAACAGCAGGGAACCCTTTGTCTTCGGGGGTGTGCTGGGAAGTCGGCCGGGTAGGGAAGGAGGGTGTACCCAGAAAAGCTCCCCGCTTTCCAGTCCTGTCCCCAGCTGGCTCTGGTTCCCCAAATCAGGTAGCGTGTTAGCCAACGGAGTGTGTGTGAGGGGGCAGGCAGCAGCTGCCCTGGGGCCACAGGCGCCGGGCATTCCTCCTCTAAGCTCCCCTCTCGTCTCCGGCCCCCTTTATAAGGCACAGGGAGCCAAGCAGTCTGTGTGGCCCTGCCAGCTCAGCCCAGAGGCCCCAGGGAGGGAGCCCAAGCCCGAGGTGAGGTGGAGCCACCCTCCCAAGCCAGCCTGCAGCTTCCCAGAGCCCCTGGCATCTGACCTGTGGCCCTCTGGGTGTTCCAAGGGCCTGGGATCCGGGCCAAGGTGGGGAAAGTTGAACGCTGAGAGGGCCTTGGGGGTGGGTGGTGTTCATGCCCCCGGGGCGCTGCACGCTTTAAATAGCTCAGCTTCTGTCAGCCTAGCAGCCCTGCCAGCCCCGGCAGCTCCTTGCACTTTCCACACCAGAGATGGCTGATTTCCAGGTCAGGGTGGGGAGGGGGGGAGGGGGCCGGGTAACCTGGCTTCCGTGGGCAGTGGTGGTTAGGAAAGGAAAGCAAAGATCCCCCTCGTCCCTTCACAATCTCCAGGCCAGGCAAGTACCCTGAGCCCTGGTGGTGAGGGCGTCACCCCTCTCCCTGTCTCCTAGGGGAACCGTGTGCCCAGCACAGGCCACCTTCTACTTGACAGATCTGTGACCAACACCCCCACCACAGGGAGCCTCTGCTACCCCCTTCCCACCCCAGGTCTGCTTCTCATGGGGTCCACTCTTGGGGAGGCCGTGACCTACAGTCCCTGCCCCCTTCCTCCACCCCCCTTCCCCCTAGCCCCTCTCTTCCCTGCGGCTCCCCACCAGGTTTCTCTAGCCCGGTCTTCCTCCAGCATCCCCAGCTTTCACAGAGCAGTCTCACCATCCAACTCCTTTCATTTATGTGGCACTTTACAATTTACAGACTATTTTCATGTCCTTATTTCATAAGAGCTTTCTAACTACCCTGCACGATGTGTGGAACAGATATAAATAATCCCCATTTTACAGCCGACAAGACTGAGAGCCAGAAATATGAAGGGACGTATCCAAGTTCGTATGTCAAATTGCTGATACAATCGAGACTGGAACCCAGGCCTTGAACCATTTGCACTGCACCAAGAATGTTCCCTCTGGCTACACCCCTCCCCCTCTCCTACTCTTGGCAAGACTGGACGGAGGAACACTGACAGGAACACAAGACAAGGGGGAGGGGAGGGCAGGGCCACATGTCTTCTCTCCCAGGCCCTGAACCCTGCTGCTGGCTCCATAGGTCACTTTCACAACCCAGGACAAAAATCTCACTAGATACGGCCTCAGACCGCCTGGCTCCAGCCACCCTCGCCGGCAGACGCAGACGCACACAGACACACAGAGGCCGGGCTGTTATCTCTCCTCTCCAGCCCGCTTCCTACACTTCTCACACAGCAGATTTCTTCCAGCCTGGCTGCCTCTCCCAGTCACCACCCACAGCCACTGGCCCCTGGGGCCTGGCCAAGTCCCCTAGACGGTGACGCCGAGTCCCTGCTATCAGACAGTCGCCTCTGCCCTCCCAGCCGCCGCCCCCAGAGTTCCCTGGAAATGTCCCTTCTGCAGGCCCGGCCCCCACTGCGACGCATGGCTTTGTCTGCACACACAGCTGACTTGTGTTTGCAGGGGCAGACAGGGGCTGGCGCTGGGGCCAGAGCCAGGAGGCGCTGGGAGGGTAGAGCAGACGGGGAAAACACAAAGTCCAGGGAACAGACTGTTGCAAGCAAGCCCTCTGGGGTCATGTGGCGCCTGACAACAAGGAGGGGGCTCGCAGAGCCAGAAGCTCCTAGAAGGCAGGGACGGGGGTCCTCGTAAACCTATACCGTCTGGTCTGAGTGCATGAAAGGGTGCCAGCCAGGAAAGGTGGGATAAGAGAAAGGGCCGGGGGACAGAGGGAAGTGACAAATGGGATCTCTGAGCCTCTTGGCACTCCTTTCCCTCAAGCCTCACCCCAGCAATCTGCCCCTGGGTACACAGAGGGTGCTCAATAGATGCTTCTTAAGCTCAACTGACCTCTGGCCATCCTGCGCCTGTGGCGCTCTCATTCCAACCAGCTCTCCTGTGTCTTCTGTGGGGGCTGGAGGGAGAGGAAGCACGGGGGAGCTGGTGCAATGTGCCAACACACCATGTTTTTGAACTTCTCTTTCGTAAGGCAGAGGAGCCACGATGTCTGCGTGGCGGCACCACGCTTGCAGGGGGACGATGCACATGAACCCTGGGCCACAAAGGCACGCGTGGGAACGCGCTGTATTAAGTGTCCCTCGCCTTCCCGCAGCCCCCCTTCTGACCTTTTCCGTTCTGAACCCTGGGCTACTTAACCCAGTTCTGAAATGCAGCCGCAGCTGCTGAAATGCATAGGAGTCATAATAAATCAAGTCGTATGGGGGGAGTTTAAAAAAAAGACAAGGCACAGTAGCAGTGGCGAAGGAGGCTTTGCACAGCGTGGCTCCTTCTCCGGGGTGGCACTCTGGGCTGGGTGCCGAGGAAACCTTAGAAGGGCTCCTTCGGGACTGAGCAACCAGCTGCCTCGGCTCACACCCCAGGGTCCTCACTCCGTAATAATTTAGAGCGTTAGAAACAAGGTAGCGTACAGGTGCGCGTTCTCCTCTTCCTGCCCTCTCAGGCTTGGTGGGCAGTGAGGAAGGGACCAGTTAAAGATGCTGCCACCCCCTCCTCTGACCTAGACATGTGACAGAGGCATGAAGCCTCATGTGAGACACGATCTGCTTCTTTGGGGCTCCTGTGGCTATGACAGGACATAGGAGACTCAGCCTGTACCCGACCGCAGGGCTGGGAACAGAGGGGCGCTCACGGGTGTGCCCACGTGCACAGGGCACCATTCACCAGGACCCACTGTAACCCAGAGCTGCAGTCTCCACCCCCTGGGGCCGCCAAGGGGACCAAATCAAACTGAACTGTGTTCTCTTTGCCTTTTTCCATAAATCATGAGGGTGATGGGCTGGAAACCAGTGGGTGGGACGGCCACAGCGGAGAAGCCGAGGCCAGCCAGGGACAGCTTGATGGAGAAGGACACCCCTGCCCCCTGGCTCTACTGTGACAGGCAGGGAGCAGCAGACCCCAGGTGCCCTCTGAGGTCTGGTCTGGAAACTGTCTCCTGATTCTTTCACCCACAGGACAACAATGGGGAGGTCAAATGGCCACTGTTCAGCCTGCGGGGGAGGAGGCTCTGCCCACGTCATCTAAAAGGCATCTGCTTCTTATCTCGTCTCCCCACCACCTGCCGTCTACCTTCTACCTTGCCCTGCCCCACCCCCAACACAAATGCCCTTCCGACCAACAGAGGCACTCAGCTTCTGAGAAGGCAGAGGGTACCGGGCACCGGGAGGCTGGGATCCAGTTCCACCTCTGTCACTGACTGGCTGTGTAACTTCAGGCGTGTTTCTTAAGCTTCCTGGCACTTTCTCCACCCATGTGTAGGCTGGGACAATTAATGCCCACCTTGCAAGTCTAATGAGAACTTGGGGTGCAGCATCTGCACACAGCCAGGGCACAATAAATGCCTGCAGAGTGACTGCCCTACCGAAAGAGAGGAGGAAACAGTGCTCTCAGCCAAACACCTGACAGTTGGGAACCTTCAGACACTGGGGGAATGAGCACCAGGCTGGCCTGCCCTAGAGGTATGGAAGGGACCCCAAAACTGAGGTTTCTGGTTCTCAGGGCTGGGGCCCTACAGGGGCTGGAAACTTCCAATACTGGAGGGTGGCTTTGTGGTAAAGTCACCATTGTATGGCTTAAATTTTCCCTGTGGGACCACATGGAGGCTGCCAAGATGCTGGGTTGGGCTGGGAGGGGCCTGCAGGCAGGTGAGGCTGGCCTTGAGTGCTGGTGCCCCCTGCAGGCTGCTCTGCCCGTGAGGCCGGTACAGACTCCATACACCCAACCAGGAGGGTAGGGAGGAGTGGCCAGGAGTAGGACCCCTCCTGGCCAGGAGTGTCAACCCACCATTTGACAGCAGATGGCAATTGACAGGCACCGTCTGTATGCCCAGAATGTCTGACTTAGAATAACAAAGAGCTGAGAGGGACTTCTGAAATCACTTCTTCTTACCCCTTTATTTTATAAGTGAGGAAGCCACTGGAAGGGTGGCGGGACTAGTTTGTGGTCACCCAGCGAGAGAGAAAGGCAAGGCTGGAGCCAGAGGCTGGACTGCTGTAGCCCAGGGGCCTCCTACACTGCATCCTCGAGCCCCCTACTTCAGACCAGCTCTGCATCTTCTCTTCCTGCCCCTAGTCCATCCCCAAATGTTTCCCAGGCTCTCCCAGTCCTGGACCCGCACATGACCTTCACAAACCCAAGGCGCCCGAGGGGCTGTGAGAGCAGAACAGGAGGAGCCAAGAGCCCTGCTGCCCAGTGGGGAGTCGCACCACACCCCTGGACCACATGAGGACACTGAGGCCCCGGGCCAGGCAAGATGCTGGCTTCAGACTTCCTGTCTCCTGCTGTACCCCTTGAGGCAGGCCAGAAAAAAAAATGTGCTGGGGGAGGAGGGATGGGGCTGCTGCAGAGAGGGGGAGGTAAATGCTGTGAGTGTTGCTTTGTGAACCTGCCCGGCCCCAGGCATCACACGGAGCCCTGCTTCTGGTTCCTGGCAGACGACATGGCTGCTGCAGGAGGAAGGGACAATACGACATCACCAGCACTGCAGGCTGTGTGTGGATAAGTGCGTGGGCACCCACCTCCACATGGCTCTTGGAAGCAGCTGATCCGTAAAGAGGGGCTGAGTGGGCCACTGGAGGTGGGCATCTGGAACTTCCCTTCTCCTGAGAGGCATGAACTGGTCAGGGAGTGGAGGCAGGGGGTCTCCTGGCCTCGAATGCCAGCCCCCACACTATCTGCCTCAGTGAAACCCCAGCGTCCGGAGCCCCTCAGCAGGCTGGCCGGGGGCCCAGATGCAGTGGCCCTCCCTGCCTACTGTTCAAGAATGACTGAGGGCCAAGGCTGGCAGGGACCTCCATGATCTTAAGGTAGAAGTTTTAGTTCTGGATTAGAACAGTCTTGGCCTGCAATGGTGAGAAGCAAGTGCCAGCAGATGAATGGGCCACAGCACAGCCTGGTCGGCAGTTCACACTGGGGCTTGCCGACACTCTCAGAGCCCCCTGCTGCTGCCCGGACACCCTTGGCCAGGCTGGCAGTGTGCAACTTATCTCATCCCACCACGCTCTCCTGCAAAATCGTGCCCCTCTCCAGGCTCCTCCCACTCAAAGCCTTTGCTTTAGCTCTTTCTCCACCCAATCCTTCCTCTTCTTTCATGCTGCCTCCTCCAGGAAGCCTTCTCCAGCTGCCAGCACTGAAAGGGCTTGCCCCTTCCTCTGATTTTCCTAAACTGTTCTCTGGTTGAGCTGGCCTCGCCCCACCAGCAGGCCTCTAAGTATCCGGTAGAGGCCAGTGGCCCCTGCTTTCCTGGGATTTAACAGGGCCTCAACACCAGTCCCAGGGCCCCTGTGAGAGCTGTCCTTGTGGCTGGATCCCAGGGCTATCCCCAGTGCTGCATCTGAACCCCCAAACCTAGCATGACTTGGGGGCCCCTGGGCTTATGGAGTAAGGTTTTTGCTGGCCCTCTCCTAGGAACCTTGAACAAATGGGATTCATCAAGGGCAAAAGGAAAAATATCCTTTTATGCAATTCAGAAATTCTTCTTGGGGGAGGAGCCTTAAGAAGGCACAGACAGAATATGTGTTTCAGTGGATTTTAACAATGATCATGTCTGTGGGGTCAGCAGGGGGGAGGAGACAGGTATTTTTACCCCATTTAATGGAACAGTAAGTGGAGGGCAGCCAGACTGTGAGATCTGCCCGTCGCCAGCTGGCATGCCAGAACCAGGTTAGAAGGTAGGTGTCGGACTCCGGGCTCCATCAATAATTCTTATACCACACGGCAGGGTGTCATCAGGAGTGTGTCTCTGGGGCCTGCAGGCTGAATTCCAGGTGCCTCTGCTACCAACCCTACGTTAGAGATACTATTCTAATCAGAGTTTTTTCAACACCCAGAGTAATGCAATGACTGTCATCTAATGGGGTCAATGGTAAGTGGGAGTCCAGTATGTGGAGCTCCGATTTATATGCAGCTGCTCCAGAATGCACTTACTCCAATTACAGACAGATCGTCATAAGCTGGAGCTGGAGCCCAGCCGTCCCCGAATACCACCTAAGCTCCTCCCTCCTTCGGTATTGCCCCTGCTCGGTGGCCCAGCTGGGAGGTGGGGGCCCTACGCGGCAGTGTGGTGGCCCTCGGGCCCTCTCTGCTTAGTGGTCTGGCTGGGAATGATCTGGGCGTGCACACACATGGTGGCACAGCTTCTCTGGAGCATGCTTGCTCCTAGCTGGGCACTGTCAGGAGTGGGATGATTTGGAGGGCAAGGGACTTCCGTAAGGGGGAGGGCTGGGCAGCTATCCCGGGGGGCACTGTTCTTGGCAGGGCATCTGTCTCCACATTTCTGAGCGGCCTGAAACTTTCTTCCCCCTCCGTGAACTGGGACCTGGAAGGCCACCAAAGGGTCAAAGTGGTTCCCTGAATGTCACAGTCTGATCCCCCAAAGGGGACAGCCCAACCTCTCCCTGCACTGCCTGCTGGAACTGTGGTTGAGGTGAGGCCAGCAGGGGCTGCCATCGTCTTTCCCTGAAGACTTGGAACACCAAGCACGAGGCAGCAGGGAATGGAGACCCTGTGGGTGCCCAGGGAGCCCTGATTCTGAACTTCGAGTCCCAAGGGCAAGTTCCGTATGCTGATGGTTCTCAGGCTACAGCAAGAACCCTGGGCTGGAAGACGACCTCAGGGGGCCACACAGTCCAGCCCCTGCTTCCTGGTGGAGGATCACTACCTTTCCTGGATAGACATGCCACCAAACAGGGAAAGGTCTAGAGGTAAGAAGAAATTAGCAACTGGGAGTAAGACAAGTTTGGATTGTTCACATGATGATAATCGCCTGTGGGGTAACCGCGGCACAGATGCAGCCCACTCGCTTCCTTGCATGACACCCTGCACCCCGGGATGCCTGCTGACCTCTTAGTGGCCATCTGGAGGGCAGCTGGGAGGCTGTCTGTCCACTTAAAGGGACCTCTTCTTTATCTAGGGGAGACAGAACCCGGCCACCCTGAAAGCAGTGAGTTCGGGACAAGTGTGGCATTCTTGCTGGCTCTTTAAAAAGTTGTCCTGTCATCCTCCTTCCATTCCCCCACCCCCACACGCACTAACTTCTAATCAGTCGCTGTGATTGATGCCAGGCATCCAGAGCACAGCCAGTGCACAGAGATACGGGCAAAGGGAGGGGGAGAGGAGCACACAGCAGTGTGGAGGGGGCCGCGGGCCAGGGCGAAGGGCACATGGGGAGAGCCCTGTTCACTCTCCCCCCAGGTTGCCAGCAGGCCATGGGCTTGGTGCCTACTTTGCAACCCAGGCCATGTGCCCTTGGCTGCAAAGCCTCAGTTCAAAGGTGCCCACTGACTTTTTCTTGTAGCTCTTGGAGCCTGTTGTGGCACCCGCAGAAGGAAGGGGAGCAGAGGTCCACGAGTACATCTCTCATGCCAGTCCATTGCCCTCCTCGTAGCAACCCCAGCTTCCAGCCTCTGGATTGTAGGGGCTGGGTGGCTGAACGCTGCTGTTCCATGTACCAAGGCGGAAGCAGGTCCTGGGAGAAGGGGGAATGTGGCCTGCCACTGCTGCATGGATCTTTGAGGGGCAGGCTTCAATCTGTGTGTGCTCTCTTTACAAAACAGATGACTATGGTTACCTAAAACCCCAGTCCTCTGTGAAATAGATTTCAAAGCATGACTGACAGCCTATAGTCCAGCATCCACATCTTCCTAAAGCAGGGCTTTTGTCAACCTTCCTGAGCCTCCACCTCTCATCTACACTATGAATGGGTTGGATGGATCATTTATAGATCCTGCAGGTGTGTACTGTACTGATTTTTAATTAATCTCAGGATGCCACAGCTCAAGAACCAACAATGGCTCCCTGGTTCTACTTCATAAAGTCCAAACCCTTTTTTTTTCCATCTTACATACTTCCTCCAACTCTCTACCTGCACCCTGGATTCTAGGTAAGGCAGTGTCCTCACTGTCCCTCACTTGGGTCTGGGGTCATTACATTTCCCCCATCAAAAACAACCTTCCAGAAAACAGTTTGGTAGTTCCTAAAAAGTTATATGTAGAATTTTCATATAATCCAGCAATTCTACTGCTAGGTATATCTCCCAAATAATTGAAAGCAGGGGTTCAGATACTTATATGTGGCATGTTCATAGTGGCATTATTCACAATAGCCCAAAGGTGAAACAACTCAAGTGTCCATCTATGATGGATGGATGGATGGATGGATGGATGGATAGACAAAATGTGGTCTAATCCACACAATGGAATATTATTCAGCCATGAAAAGGAAAGAAATTCTGACGTGCTACTACAGGAAAGAACCTGGAAGCCATGATGCTATGATGCTAAGTGAAATAAGCCAAACACAAAAGGACAACTATACGATTCCACTTATACTGTGGTGAGCATAGAGCACAGAGCGCGAGTTCACAGAGACAGAAGGAGGAGTGGGCATGTAGCGGGGCTGGGAGTTACTGTTTGGTGACTACCGGGCTTCTGTTCGGGACGATAAGAGGGTTCGGGAGTGGGTGCAATGCTGTGGCTGTGCCTAGTGCCACCGAGCTATGCATTTAAACATGGTTCAGATGGTAACTTTCATGTTGCATATATCTTTCTGCAATTAGAAAATAAAAAAAATTAAAAAAACCAAACCAAACCAAACAAGGCAGCAATGCCCCCTCTCCTTCATGTCTCCCACGAGTCCAGCTCTCCTGAGTCTTTCTCACTCTGCCAGTCGAGTGTCTTAGGCAGGCCTCTGGGCTCAGCGAGCACTTACAGGAAACACCAGTCTCCTTGGGGGCATTGAGGACCTTGGGTCCAGAGGAGGATCTCAGGCAATCGCTCAAGACTATTTGCTTCCCTTTCAAAGAATGACCCTCTGTGTCCCCTCCCTGACCAGGGGCCACCGCTCTCCCTCTGGGGTGGCTGGGAGCCTCCCTAGGGAGCCGGGGACAGGGCGGTGAGCAGTTACATAACCCACAGGGAGATTTTTTTCCATCCGCCCAGGCGGTGCCAGCTTTCCAGCGGCGGCCGCGGCAGGTAGAGGCGCCCTGTCTGGGCTGGCCGTGCCCGGGCAGGGCAGCGATGCGGCGATCTGGAGCGGCTTAGCATAGCTCGGATTCCCTGCGGCGGCTGGGGGCCGGCCACTCGCTGAGCTGCGGGAAAGGAACTGCTGTCTCCTGCTGGCCTGGCTCTGCGGAGCGGGGAGGAGGAGGTGCTGGGAGGGGAGCTGCCAGCCAGCCAGGGGTGACCCTCTGGGGCCCGGGACACCCGAGCTGCCTTCTCCGATAACCCACTTATCTGCAGGGCCTGCCTTGGCATGGCAGCCTCAGACAGGGGAGCGCCCGGCCAAGTTCTATCAGGGGATTTAGCAGGGAAAATGAAGCCAGGGTGGGAGGTGAGGGTGTGCAGGGAAGAGGACACGGCCTGGCAAGGGACATGGGTGATGGTGAAACAGTTCCTGACCTGGGTAAAGCTCCCTGCCCAGAGGCAGGAGGGAGCAGGACACAGAGCCGTCCCTTCTCTTGTCGCCCCGGCACCTGCCCACAAATGCACCTTCATCCCCACAGGCTGAAGCTCCTGCAAGCAGCAGTCTGATGCTTGCCGAATACCTGCTATGTGTGAGCATGGTGGGGGACACAAAGATGACATGGACACAGTCTTTGCCCCCAAGACACTTGGGGACACAGCCTCGGACAGTAGAACTTGACGGGCAGGCTGCTGTCCTGGGCTCCTTCCGGAGCTGGCCTTTTCTTCCCTCTGTTTATTTTCAGATTAAGAAATGAAAATGCTTTCTTTTTTTTTTTCCTGTTCAAGTCACAGGCTGCTTCTGTCCCAAGGGGCATTCCAGAGTTCTAGAAGGGGCCTTAGACTTAGCACCTTTGGAAGCCACCGTGCCCCAACCAAGTCAGGAAAACCTGACTTGAGACATCCTAGCTGGGTCCTTGAATAAAACATTTAGATTTGGGACAGTGCCCCCACCAGCACAAACTGGGAGATGAGATGAGAGAGGAGGGCAGATTAACAGAGATGACACACACGGGCTCTGCCACGGTGCACGGTACACAGCAGGTGCTCAATAAGACAGAGACATAAGGATTGGAAGAAAGAAGGTGAAATGCACTCATTCCAAAGCAAGTGGGGGCAACAAGTTTGGCAGGAGGCACAGGCCTCCCTCTGGCTCTGGTTCTGGTCGGGTGGGCTAAGAGCCTGGGTACCAGCCAGGCATCGCTGTCCCTGGCCAGGTAGCTGCGTCTGCCACAGACCCTTATGCAGGTCAAGGTCCTGTGTCACAGCATGTGGTGCCCACCGTCAGGAAATGTGTGGGCCAGCTCTGCCTGGCCCTTGCAGGGCACGGTTTTCAGCATGGGAACTGACGACTCGCAAGGTGCCCAAGGGGCAGCATGTTTTAGAAAAAGAGACCTTTGTGGGCCTCCAAAATCACCCCCTGCAATCTGCGCATGGGAGAGTTGTCTGTACTGCCTGCTAGCCCTTTACTTCCTCCCCTCTCGACTTCTAGCAACCAGTGGAGGGGAGCTCCGGGTGGGTACAGCCCAGGGCTTTGCTCAGGCTCTGGAATGCACAGAACAATGTGCTTCTATCCCTGGGTATGCCTGGCTTGGGCCAACAGTAAAATTAGTTTACATGCCTGGAGTGCACATCGGCTCAGTGGTGGGCGTGCAGAAGGGAAGGCGGAGCTCCGAGCTGAGGGAGAGGATGCGAGGGGAGAGCCAGCCTCAGAAGGACAGCTATGTGGTTCATCTGGGTAAAGAGATGGAGCCATGGAGGTGTTTCCTCGGACACCCTCAGTCCCCCACTGGCCTGGAAAGCCTGAGACTCAGAGACCACTGGAAACACAGTGGGATTTTTCTAGGAGGATGGACTTTGAAATCCCCACAGATAGCGTCATGAGACAGGTCCCTGATTTTTCCAACTTTCCAACCCTTACACCCTACCTGGTGAGTGGCATGGGAGCCAAGAGCTTGGGGTGCTGGACAGACCATCCCCATTCAGCCCCATGACTTTGTATAAGACTTGTAGCCTCATGAAGCCACCATCCTCATCTGTGAACATGGAGAATGAGGATTCCTGCCCTGGAACCTACCTCAGACAGAGAATCTCCACATTCACATGCATGAAGGTGCTCAGAAGAACTGAGAAGCCTATTTCACAGCAGGGAGGACCAGCACCTAAGATTGGGGCTCTGTCCCCCCTTCCACAGACTCTTGCTGAGCACCTAATACAAGTCATGATTGATCACATAACCAGGATTCCTGATCCTCGAGGAACTTACAACTCAAAGCTGGTTAGAACCCCAAGAACCAATGCGTGTCCCTCTCCTCCCTCCCTCTGTAGAAGACTGGGGTTAGGAACTCCAAGCTTTGGGTAAAGAGGAACACCTTTTGATTGTCCTGAAACCCTGAGACAGCCGGAGGGAAGGAGGTTCCCTTTTATGAGCAGAATCAGAGGAATAACCCAGTCCCTGTGACCGAGCCGGCAAATGCGGGGCCAGGATGGGCCAGGGATGGGAGAGACGGGGCAGGGACGGGAGAGATGGGGTAGAAGTGGGGTGGGCGGGCCATACCAGCCCTGGAGATGTAGCTTGTATTTTGATTCACTGATGGGGCAGCCAGACCAGAAAATCACGAGTGCCCCTTCTGGGGCCAAAACCCACAGTTAAAATCACTCCCAGAGACCTCCCCCCACCCAGCCCCGACAGTGGACCCCCTGTCACCACTTGACTGAGTTTCTGTGTATCAAAAGCTTCAGACAGTTGCTTAATGGTGACCCAGCTAGAAACTCTGACGAGTTTATCCATTTTCTAGCTCCAGGTCAGCTTCTTAAGAGGCTGTCTTCTAGAAGGTGCTGGCAGAGACCAATTTATTTTGAAACCTGGTCACATGCCAGATTCTGATTTTGCTTTGTCTTTTCACAACAGCCCTGCTGTGTTTACAACTTGGTGAAATGAGTTTTTTTTTTTTTTTTTATCAGAAAAAGGTATTGCCTCCTTCTGTTAGATGTGTTGTTGACAACGGTTGCTAGGGAGAGTTGGGTTCAGTTACAGACACACTGATGCCTGCTCTAATAATACTCTGCTCTGCATAGCTCAGATGCAGACACCTCTCGGCTAAACAGGGCACACACATTTCAACAGAGGAGGGCTTGAACTTATTCTACCCAAGCATATCTCGGCCGAGGAGCACTCCCTGAGCCCAAGTGGAAGGCCCGGGGTGGTGACGGGGCAGTGCTGGGCGGAGGGGGCTCAGGCCTCCAATTCCTGTCATTCCAAAGGTCCCATAAAAAGAGGCACGCTCATTCTTCACCCCTCTGTGAAACCAGAGCCCCCTTCCCTCCCACCGCTGCACAATTCCCTGGAGAGGATCAAGGCAGAGCTTTAGTGACTTCTGTAACCCAGGGGCCGTGGGCAGCCCACATTCTCCTGCAAGTCAGAATCCATCAGTGCACGTACTCTGGTGGGTGTAGGACCCTGCAAACATGCAGCTGGGAGCAGAGTGGGAAGGGGTGGGGTGAGGCAGGCTGGGCAGGGAAACGAATCACCTCCTCAGCTTTGCGGGGGGCCCAGCCTGGCAACGTGGGTTGAGAGTGAAGCCCTTTCCCTAAAACATGTGATAGCTGCTCCGACCAATGGCTGAGGCCAAGAAAAAGGAAAAGGATCCGGGGAAAGAAGTTGAGAGCAGAGAGAAATGGGGCCAGCGGAAGAGGAGAGGCAGCTCTGGCCCCCACCTGGCTGACTCAGTTAGTGTGGAGGTGTCCGAGGGGAAATCTTAGAACAGCAAGGTGCACGAGAAAGGTCCGCTGAGATGGTCCAGCCCACCCACCTGACTGCACAGAGGGGGAACCGAGGTCGGGCAAGGTGAAGGGAAGGTCTCGGCTGCCAACATCTCCTTCTTTGCTGTTCTCCCACCAGCTCAGGCTCGGAATCCCGCACATCACTCAGCAGAGAGTCCAGGACCTGGTACCCACTTCTTGGCTGCTTAATGGGGTGAAAGGCAGGGTCAGCTGGTTCGTAAGTGACAACAGCGGCACAGTTGGGGCATCTCTGGAGTATCTTCCTAGCAGTTGTGCTCAACCTACTGCACCATATAATTAGCCAGAAAGTCTTTTTAAAAAGTATGCCCAAGGCCCATCCCTGGAGGGTCTAATCCAGTTGGTCTGGGGGAGAGCCCCTGCGCCAGTATGTTTTAAAATCGTTTCCCAGTGAGATTCTAATGGACAGCTAGGCTGAGAACCACCATCCTAAAGAAAATCTGGTGGCTGGAACTCAGTACTCTGAGGATGGACCCCCACTTCTGACCTCACATCAGTAAAAGAATGTGCCTCAGTCAGCCTGTCTATGAAACTGGCCCATCACCTATGACCCATCAGCCATCCAACGTCTGACTACTCAAAGTGTGGGCCCAGGGCCGGCAGCACCAGCACCTGGGAGCGTGTTAGAAATGCAGCATCTCAGGTTCCACCCAGATCTCCTGAAGCAGATCCTGCGTTTAAATGAAATCCCATGTGTTTCAAACACACATTCAGGTTTGAGAAGCACTGATGTCATGAAGACTACACGCCTGGCACGTAACAGACATTTAAGAAATACCTGTTTAATAAGTAAAATTTTATTTACAAGAACACTACCAAGAAAATGACCACATTTAGGGCAAAAAGACTCAGTTTAGATGTAAAGCTTGAAGACGATTTTTGAACTGTGGGATTGGTGACAAGACGGCAAAGTCTTGGCATTGTTATGGCTCATAGGTCAATGCTTCTAGGTTTCTTGGGATGACAATGCTGAATCTGGCTGGGAAGGGTTAAAGGTCCTTTGACCTCCCCCTGGGCCCACCTCCCTCTCCATGGAGGCTGCATCCCAGCTTGGCAAGCAGCCCTCACACCGTGCTTAAGAGTGACCACCAACAGCAGAACCGGCCCCTCTCCTCCCGCGCTGCCGCTCCCACCGCTGAAGCCGGGGCAGTGGAAGCGGTGCTGGCTAAGGAGGGCAACATCCAAAGACAGCTGCTGGGAGCTGTGCTCAAAGGGCACTTCACAGCCCGTCCGCGCTGCAGCCAGCATCACTAAGTCGGGCCTCAGAACTTATACATGGAGGCAGCGGCGAAACCTGGCCATGTGAGGGGCGTCTCAGAGGCTGCCAAACTGAATCAGGGGCTGGCTGGGGATCCAGAGGCAGTGGGCCTTGAGTGGATGGAGCTGAGTGTGAACCTCAGAGGGAGAATGTGGGGGCGGGGGGAGGGGGGAGGCTCTGAAGGCTGCTCCCGGGACTGTCTGCCAGGAAAGGGATAAAAATCAGGTTTGCCAGAAAATAATAGCAGGTGAAAAAAGCCATCCCTGTGGGTCAGAAGCTGAGCTGTGCTCACTGCTCTCTTCTCTGGAACCTTGTGGGTCTAGGGTGTTGAGTAGTCATGCATTCTGCTGCCTGGAAAGCCTGCTCCAACCCGCCAACTCCTCAGCTGCAGAGGAGCAGGGCCCGAGGAGGCCCCGTCAGACATGTGGTGTTGGCTTCCTCTGGGCCTCCTAACTGGGGGTCTACAAAGGACCTCGGGGCAGCCTCACGCCAGCACATCCAGCCTGCCTTCTATGGGAGCCAATGGACCTTGAACAGCGACCTAGGAGGCCTGAGTGTCCAGCTCCAGCCCTCTGGTTATACCCTTCAAGGGGACCCCTCTTACTCTTTAGCTGGGCTGCGGGGGACGAAGGGCGGGCCCTAGGGGACACTCAGGTTTCTAAATATCTGACCCACAAACGCTCCACCCAGACAAATGGCAGATAGGAAGTGACAGTTCCCCTCTGCCCCAGAGATGCAGTGGGTCTCTTGGGCTGGCCCCCAAAGCCCGTCACACATGACAGACATATCACTGAGCCCTGAGCCCTGGAATGGGGTAAGCAGGTTTCTGAGGATTAGGGGGACTCAGGACTGTTTCATGCCAATAGCAGGGCCAGGAGAGAATAAGAGAAGAAGCAGCTCAGGTGGGCACATCACGCCCCTCTCCGAGGCCCTTGACTTATCTCCAGGAGCGCAGGCCCATCAGGTCCATCGACAAATGTCGAGCAGCGGAGCACTCTCCTGGCAGGAGCTGCAGAGCCCAGGCTCCAGCTGACGGCTGCACCAGGCCGAGAAGCCCTGTTTCCTGACTTTCATTTAGTGCTCTTCCCTGCACTCGTGTTTGCCAAACCGTGTGTCTCAGCACACTAATTCCACAAGAAGTCATTAGCTGGGGGACACAACGGGGACTTCACTGCGTTCGATGCAGCCAAGCAGGTTCCCTTCCTGCCGGCCTCAGCCAGCCCACTTTGTGGCTGATGGAGAGGCGGGTGCATGGGCCATGGAGCTCCGTTTGTGGCCGACCGTTTCCCAGGACTGATGCTCTGCCGGACACTGTGGGCAAGACTACTCTAACCACAGGTCATTGGAAGAGAGGCCTGAGCCGGGCAGGATCTTGGGCAGCCCCTGCAGCCAGTTGCCCTTCCAGGCTGGGTGCATCCCGCCCCACGCCCTGTGTGACTGTCTGCCACCGGTTCTGGCGAGGTTGCTTGGAGCTGGCAACCACTGTCTAGAAGTCTTGCCCTATCCTAGCCCTTCTCTTGACAAAAGCCCAGGCCAAAGGCCGATCCGTCCTGGACTCCCTGGTGCCTGGTGGTACATGGCAGACAGGCTGCTCCCCACCGTCACCCTCCACACTCTCCTAGGACATTCCGGCCCGCGAGGAACATGCCCAATGTGCAAATCCCTCAGGTAATGCGGGAATTCGTCACCGGGGAGCGTGGGCGATCCAGGAATGGGAACCTGATCAGGGCCTGGAGCTGGACAGAAGCAGCCCAGGCTGGCCAGCAAGGATCAGCTTGCAGTGAGCGGTCTCCCTGGGAAGAGGAGAGGACGGTGGGGATGGAGCCCATGGGCAGCCTGCGGAGGGGGCTCCTCCCTCCCTGGTCTCAGGGAAGAGACAGCAGACTTTGAACCCGGTGGCTAAGACCAGAGTGACCATATACCCTGGTTCACACCAGGGTCTAGGCCTGACTATGAACAGAGGCCCTCTGACTCTCAGAAGTGTCGTGGTTCATGACCCATTGTATGATCACCCTTGTTAAGACAGACTAGCAGGTGATCTCTCCTGGATCAGTCATTCTACTTCCAGAACTTTCAAGCTACTAATTTACCTTAACTGGGCTGGAACTCAATTCATATCTCAACTAGTTTAAGGTACAGATGACTTTTCCCCAGCCAAGAATCTCCAAGGATAGTCCCAGGGCCTGGCATGGCTGCCACGCCGTGCACCTGCTACCTCTCCCTGACGCCACCAGTTCTGGGACCACCAGTCCACATGCTACCACCCATGACAGAAGAGCAGGTGCTGGCCCCCAGCTCCCCACCTGTGATGTCAAACAGAGCTGGGCTTGGCCAAAGTGCCCACGTCCACGTCCATGCCCATGACATACCCCAGTAAAACCATCGCTGGACGCCGGCACCCGCGAAGGGAGGAACGAGGAGGGATGGAATTAAGCTCTCTGAGGGTGGAAGGATTTTGAGTGGGAAGGCACCAACGAACAAGATGGTCTTCGATCTCCATGCTTCCCCTTGGCCCTAACAGTGGTTTTAGGAACCCCAGCGCATCGGCAGACAGACCAAAGCTTTCCTACTCAAAGCCCTTATGCCGTCTGCTCAGACCCATCTCAACACCACCTGCAACTACAACCAACACACCACCTGCAGGGCCTGGGTGGGGGGTGGTCCTGGGGAAGAGGAAGAGTTAAAAAAGGAAATCCACAGCAAGAGTGTGTCTGCTGGGACGTGGAGAGGTCAAAGCACAGAGCCTGGTTAAGACAAAAGCCAGCCCTCTTATCATGGAAATAGAAAGAGGGAAAGGCTGGTTAAATATGAAGCACCTATAAAATTATATTGGTCCATTGTAACCATGGAGCACTCACACAAACACACACAAATCCGGCCACTCAGCCCTTGCCCCTTGAGTGCCTTTTTATTTTCTATAATTAATCGGGCAAGGGTGGAACTCGGGAAAAGTTCAAGTGTGGTCAGGATCTGCAGCCTTCTCTCTAGTAATAGCCCAGCGGCGGGCGGGCGGGCGGGCGGCGCAGCTGTCGGCGTCTGTTACCTGAAGCATGTTGAGGAGCAGGCTCCGGAACTTGGTCCCCTCCACCATGAAGAGCGCCATCTTGTCGCAGAGCTTGGCCGCGGTGAAGGCGAAGCTGCGGTCGGACACAGCCTTCTGGTAGATGGTGCGGACGATCTCCCCCAGCATCTCCTCGGAGTTGGTCGAGTTCTGGGCCTCCTCCATGAAGGTGGTGAGCTTGGCATCCACGTCGCTGCTGTTGTTCCGCATGCTGTTCAGGATCTCAATCAACTTGTCCATCTTGTTCTGCTGAGGGTTGGTGGTCTCCTCGGCCACTTCATCCTGGGGGCGTGGGAGACACACCGAGTGGTGCCTGAGGGGAACCCAGGCTCCTGCCACTTCATCCTGGGGGCGTGGGAGACACGCCAAGTGGTGCCTGAGGGGAACCCAGGCTTCTGCAGAGGGGCGGCCAGTGAAGGGAGGGCTGCCACCCCCAGAAAGGACCTGCCCCCACTTTCTAGAACCTGAGGTCTGATCCCCCAAGGAATGCCGACCTCCACCAAGAACCCTCAGGCTCCAGGCTCTCTGTTGACCTTTTTCTTGGTCCCTGGGGCATCCTGGGTGGATCCTTGTGAGATATACTTCTTACCCAGGATTCTCATACACACTGGCTTTGTCTGTCTATTTGTCCATCAAATGTCTCAATCTACAAGTAATCAATGGGGCTTGTAAAAGACGAGATAAAGTACCAGGTAAGACACTGGGCCAAAGAGAAAACAAGCGTAGGAAGATGAGGTCAGGAAGGGGGTGGCATCCCCTGCTGTGTTGTTAACGGTGCCTGTGGAGACGCTGCCTTGTCCTGCAGGTCCTTGGCTCCCTCGGCCCAAGGACCATCATGTTCTCGGGGTGCAGGGATCCCTGTGGGCATTGTGTCCTATGGAGATTGTGCTGGCTTCTCCAGTGTGCCACTCAAAGACACTCAGAGAACTGGCTCGTCTGAGAGGGAAATTTTACATAAAATACTCGACACCCTTAAGAGGTTTCACTACCACTGGGACCAGACCTGGGCTGGAGGAGAAAGAAAATGGGTATCGGATCGTCTCAAAGGTATTTATTCAAACACAGTGGATCGGTGGCCAAGAGTAAGAGTGACTTAACTGCCGGGATGTGAGAGCAGGCGGGCAGGGGCAGGGGCGGGGACATATGGTGAGGCCCCATGTTTGCCCTTCTGTCCTCAACAAAGAGAGGCTCCTGGGCTGGGAGGCTCGGACCGGAGTCCTGGAACCTGCTGTCTGTCTCTAGCTGGACGGCTGTGGGAAGTGGTTTCATTCTCTGGGCCTCAGTTTCCTCCCTGGTAACACGAGGAGGTTAGATTAGATAGTCGAGAGGTTACCCTGAGCTCTGCCAGTGCCTAAGCCCATGTCCTCCTGGTCCGGGAGTCCGTGAAGCCGAAATACAGGTGCTATGGCTCGACCTTATCTGCTCTGCCTCCTCCTGCTCACCCCACCCCAACCATGTGGACCCCAGGGCAGGAATAGTGGTCTGTTTGTAGAATAACCACCCACTGAGGGTTTTCACACAGGTTATGACATTTGATCTTCAGTCCATCTCCAAGGTGGGTAGCATATCCAAGGTGGGTAGCATTAGACCCATTTTACAGATGGGTGAACTGGGGCTCAGAGAAGTTCGGTGATTGGCTTGGCCACTGAGCCAGTCAAGGGCAGAGTGAGGACTGAGCTGGTTTGTTAGACTCTAAAGCCAGTGTCGTTTCCCCTTAGTGGCACTGAGGTTACATTTAGTAGAACCGGAGAGAACTTAGGTAACAATCCTCTCTCCCTGGCTGGGCTGCAGCAGTCTGTCCTGGAAGGATTTCAGGCAAAGACCACACACTGGTCATCACTTGGGAACCTCTCCCAGGCTCCTACCTTCGGGATGTGAGGGAATGTATGAGGCTTTCCTCCAGGACCTCACAGCTGCCTGCCTCACTGGGAATGGTGGTGGGGGCTTGGGGCCCGGAATGATGCCAGGAGCAGCATGTCAGCTTCAAGAACTGATCAGGGAAGAGGTCTGGCCTGCCTTATCCTGCCTGAGTGTGGACCTGGTCCTGGCCTCGGGGGTTGAAGGAGGAGGAGAGAAGGCTGTAGAGAGAGGCTGGAGAGAAGCCTGGAATTTTGAGCTCCGCGCAAGTCCCAGAAGGAGGACTCCATGGAGGAAAGCTGGGGGCAAGTTGGCCTTTCTTGGGAGCAGTTCCTCTCCAAGGTGATCTTACCTGCACGCCTGGCTGGGGACAGGGCGCTAGTGTGAGCAGGTGGACTTAATGCTGCCAGGGATGGAGCCCCCGCCCTTCCCTGGAGGCTTGGGGCATCTCTTCCTTAGTTTGTGAACCAGGCTCTGGAGACCAGGGCCAGGAAAAGGGTGAGGAATAAGAGGCTCCTGGGGAGCAAAATTTAAGGAGGCCCTCATTCTCAGGGCTATGCCAGTGCAGGATCGGCCCCTGTTTGATGCTGAGAGAGAGTGCCTCCTTAAATGTTGTCCCTCGGATCCCTCACAGGGCAGCTGGTTGATGGAGGGGGTTAGTGGCAAAGATGAGGTCAGCCTGCTCACACTCTGCCCAACTCACCTTTGCTCTGGACCCTGGCAGGGAGTGCAGCCTGGCCGGTACTCACCTCTGGGAGAAGCACTCTTAGAGGCTCTGTGTTGTCCCCAGATGCCCTTTAGCACGAACAGGGCAGTATCTGACCCCAGACAATGCTGGAGGGAAGAACCAGGCTTTCCCTGCATGCCTCCCATCACTCCGAGGCACATGCCTCTTCTTCCCCTCCCCTCTCAGGCTGGGGGCTGGTACCAAGCATCCACCTGGGCCTCTTAGTGGGTAGAATGTACTGGAGCGGGTTCACATGCAGAACTGGCCACAGGCCTGCCCTCTGGTGGCTGGGGGTCCCTAAAGCAGTGGTGACCATGTGTGCCGGGTCCCCGTGTGATTCCTTCCCTTCCCTCCACAGGGTTCCCCAGGCCCGCAAACCCGAGCCCACCTACCTCGCACTGTCCTCCCTGATGCCAGAGAACAAGGAAAATTCAATTACCGGTACCTTTTCTTTCAGCCTTCGCCGCAGCCTGTCTTTGGAAGACTGGAGCAGGGTAATTTTGGGCCGCTCCCCGCTGCGCTCGGGAATAACACTGTCTTTACGCTTTGTCTCGGCTTCCAGAACCCCTGGCGGCAGCAGGGGCAGCCTCTCGGAAACCGCTGGGGCCAGGGCATCGGGGCTGCAGGAGCGCTCGAGGCCGCTGTGCCCGGTGTCCCCCGGGGCATCCTCGAGTTTGGGGCTCTCCATGGCCACGGTCTCTTTGGCGTTGCGGTGGGCGCCTGCCTCCCCCCTGTCGCCAGGTGGATGCTTCATGTTGCCGTGGTGCCAGCGCCGGTTCTGGCTGTAGCCGTGATGAGTGGCCCTCCCTGAGGGGTGGGGCACCGAGCCCCCCTGGTAGGATTTCTGGTGGTCCCTGTTGTGTTTGGCACTGCCCGGCTGGTGGTCACCATGCTGTTGGGGTTTGTTCCCTCCTGGGGGTCTCTGCTGCCGTCTGCAAACCAGAGGGGAAAGATGGAGAGGGTCACCGGGGCTGCCGGCCAGGGTCCCTGCGTCCAAACACTAGAAGAGGAATTCATTCATTTATTCTTTCAATACCCTTACTGCAGGCCTCCTGTGCAGCAGGCTCTGTGATACTAGGGGTACCAGCAGAGAATATGACAGACAAGTCCCTGTGATTACAGAGGATTAAGTCCATCCTTGTCTTAAAATAAGTATTTTATTCCCTTATTAGAATACGCATTAATACATTGGGGAACAAAATTAAAATGATACAACAGAGTGTACAGTGAACCCTCCTGACTGTCCCCAGACCCCCACTATGTTTTCTTGGTGCAGTTATAACCATTTTGTGAACATATTCTATGCAAGTTCTAATAAAGATATATACACAGACCTGCATCTGATACCAAGTAGCCTGTGAATGACTTTTTACCATAATAGCTCTTAAAAAGTTATATCATTTGTTAGACAACCTTTTTTAGGTACACTGACATTTCACCCCCAAACCCACTAACAAAATACGCTGTAAGAAATCGTTACGGGCTGAATTGTGCCCCCCACCCCGCCCCAAATTTGTATGTTGAAGCCACGACCTCTGCTCCCCAGTCCCTCAGAATGTGACTGCATTTGGAGATAAGACCTTTAAAGAGGTGATTAAGTTAAAATGAGTCTGTCAGGGTGAGCCTCCATCTAATTTGACTGGTATCCTTGTAACAAGAGGATGTTTGAATGTACAGGGATGCAGGTACAGAGAAGAAAAGCCACGTGAGGACACAGCCAGAAGGCAGCCACCTGCAAGCCAAGGAGAGAGGCTTCAGAAGAAACCAAACCTGCCGACACCTTGACCTTGGCCTTCCAGCCTCCAGAACTGTGAGAGAATACATTTCTGTTGTTGAGAGACCCAGTCTACGGTAGTTTGTCGTGGCAGCCCGAACAGTTACAGAAGTGATGCTCAGCATGGTGGTTTTGGGCAGACAGTGGCTCACTGAGTCATTGACATACACTTTCACAACAGTGTATCACATGGAACAAATCTGAGGTGTGCATCATGGGACAAACCCCGAACGTTTTGATTTGCAGACTAAAGGTGAGCGAGGAGGTGGAGAGGGGTGCTCTGAGACCCTTCAGTCTTGGACACAGGGGCTGCTTCTGACACTGAAGCATGCCTGGCTTCCACTGTTTCACCCTCACCATGTCTCCTCTGCCATAACTTTATTTGAAGTGCATTTTGAGAACCGGATAACTGTGACCAAGCAGGACCCTACTGTCATCTGTGAACATATGCTATTTGTAACTGCCTAACTCTATAATAATTTAAAGGGTTTTCTCTTGCTTTTGCTGACCAGGATGGGGCTGGAAAGGGAGAGGGAACTCCACTGATCTGCCCACCCCCCTTATTTTGTTCTCCAGACCTCAGAGACAGCAGCTAGGTGTTTTGTGCATCTTGTTGGTAACTCACCCTAACTGCACATGCCTGCAGTTATTTTTAGCCCCTCCTGGTTTCTTTGTATTCTGTTGTCCCAGCCTGTGCACACGCTGCAGCAAGAGGTCTTAGGCCTCAGCCTGCCTAAAATGCCAGAAGCATCTATCAGCCTGACTTTAAATTGCACAAGTGTTTCTCTGGAGCACTTTTCCACAGACCCCTTTCCTAAGCACCTTTGCTTGAGGCACAGGAATATTAGAAAAGAGTTCTAAAGCTGGAGGTAAGCATCGTACCCAGCAGAAGAGAGGGGGCTGCTGCATCCACAAAAACAAGGGACAACTTTGCAACACATTGTTACCCTGTCTGTGATCTCTATGGAAACCAGTGCCGCCCCTTGAACTCTTAGTATAAACCCCCTACCTTCTCTCCCCAGGGGGTTCACAGTCTTGGAGGCATCAGCCCACTGTGACCTCTTTTACCTGGCAGAGAAATAAAGCTGTATTTTCTACTTCATCCAAAACTCTGTCCTCGAGTCTCAGTTCGGTAAGCAGGGTACCGAGGCTGAGTTTTGGCAATATAACCACGAGCCTCTCAAAAGCTGTAAAGCCAGTGAAGAAAGTTTGTAGAGAGAAGACTTCACTTTCTAAGGCAGGAGGCCCATATCCCACTCTTTGAAAGGTACAACAGACCTTCCTTGCACTGCTTTTATGAACAAACTGTATTTATTTACTCTAAAATTGTTATTACTTATAGAAACTCAATTTTGTACCTGTGTAAACAATCACTTGGTAATTCTGTATCTGAACATTTGGGGGTATCTTGGCTTGGGGTTAAATATATAATTTTCACACTAAAATTAATAAAAATTTTTTCATTGAAAAGCTTTTCCTAAAGGGCAGGCTTTTCAGGGGTTATTGTTAAGTGAGAGACAGGTGTACAGGCTTCTTTTTGTCTCCACAGAAATGGCAACTTAACAACACACTGTATGTTACAAGTAGAAATTAACATGTTTCTGGAGGAAAATTTGAGAATTTGTTACAAAGGCCTCTAAAACCAGTAAACCGCTGGACCTTGCAGTTCCACTTGTGGCAATTTATCCAAAGGAAACATAGCACAGGGATGTAGGCACTGGGATGTTCATCACAGCAGTGTTTACAACGTGGATCAATTACCAACATGGTGGAAAAGTCCACTCCATAGCACGTGTTGTTACACATGCAGCATGGTGCTATTTTTTTAAGGCAAGTATTTATATGCATTGAAAAATCTGGAGAGATACACACCAAAATGCTAACAGTCTATCCTTGGGGGATAGGATGAGGATTTTTCTTTTCTTTTTTTATTTGTGTTCTAAATGAACATAAATTTATCTTTCTAAACTTTTTATCGTGGGATAATTCCAGATTCACATGCAGTTGCAAGAAAGCGTAGAGAGAGAGATTTTGTATCCTTTACCCAGTTTCCTTCCATGGTAACGTCTTGCAAAGCTATAGTTTAAGATCTCAACTAGGGTTTTGACACTGATATAGTCAAGATACAGAAACTTCCATCACCACCAGGATCTCCCCTGTTGCCCTTTTATAGCCACACTTACTTCCCTCCCACTCACCACCTACTCCTTAGACCCTGGCAGCAACTAATCTAGTCCCCATCTCTACAGTTTTGTCATCTCAAGAATGTTATACACAGAGAGTATATAACCCAGTGGGATTGGCTTTTTCTACTCAGCATAATTCCCTGGAGATCTATCTTGGTGGTTGCCTGTATCCATAGCTGTTCTTTTTTGCTTCTGAGTAGTCGTCCAAGGTGTGGATGTATCAGCGAGTTTAATCATTCACCCGCTGAAGGACATCTGGGTTGTTTCCAGTTATTGGTTATTGTGCATAAAGCTGCCAGGAACATTTGTTTACAGGTTTTTGTGTGGACACAGTTTTCATTTCTCTGGGATAAATGCCTGTGAGCACCATTGCTGGGTCGTAGGGTTGTTGCACATTTAATTTTTAAATAAACTGTCAAACTGTTTTTCAGAAAGGCTGTACCATTTTACATTCCCACCAGCAACGCATGAGACGTTTTCAGCCACTATTTTTGGGGTCATTTTCAGCCACACTTTTTTTCCCTCTACCTCCTGAACTCTGATGACACATATGTTAGATTTTCTGTTATGGTTCCCCAGGTCCATGAAGCTCCGTTCACTCTTTTCAGTCTACTTTTCTTGCTGTTGCTCAGACTAGATCATTTCTATTGTTCTATCTTCCACTATCTTCCAGCACGATGATTCTTCCCTTTGTCTCCTCCTTCTGCCATTGAGTCCATCCATTGAGTTTTTAATTTAACTCTGAAGTTTTCATTTGGTTCTTTGTTTTATTTTCTATTTTTTTGCCGAGACCTATTTTTTTCATTTGTGTCAAGTGTGTTCCTAGTTCCTCTTTGAAGCATTTTTGGGCTGCCTGCTTTAAGATCTTTGTCAGATAATTCAAACATTTCTGTTATTTCAGTGTTGACACGTAGTCTTTTTTTCATTCAGTTGAGATCTTCTGGGGTGTTGGTATGAAAGATATTTGGCTGAAACCTGGGTATCTTGGGTATTACATTACTAGACTCTAGACTTAATCAAACCTTCTGTTTTAGCTGGCGTCCTGTGACCTCGGTCCCGTAGTAGAAAGGGCCGTGCAGCCTCGTTACTGTGGGGTGGGGGTAGAAGCCAGGTTCCACACTGGGTCGTCTTTGATGCCCCAAGGTGGGTGCTCTTTACTGCTGGCATGGGTGAGGGTTCTGACTCCGCACACCGATACCTCCCTGGCGAGGAGGGGAAGGGTGCCTCTCTGCCTCTCTCCACGTGGCCTTCCCTGACACAGAGGGAGGGGTGCTCAGGACCCCACAATGATGACTCTCAACCCCCAATGAAGCCTCCCTGACACCACCCTGGAGGGGTTCGGGTGCCTCGTCACAGCCTGGCAAGGGTGGACTCTTGGCCCCTCACTTGGTCCTTACCGGCATAAGTGGAGTGGAGCCAGGTTTTTCTAGAGTGTTTGCTTCAAGTAGAGGAGTTACTGTCTAAGAGTTTTCTATCTTGAGAGGCTGCCCCTTTCCTGGTTCTTCGACTACAGAGGGCAGGCACTTGTTGGGGACTTTTTGCTCTGCCTGTGCCTATGGGCGTGTCTGGGTTGCCGGTTTCTCTTGCTCCAATTCTGGGATCCATTGAGGCCAAGAAGAAAACTCAAGCAAGTCACTGACGTGTCATCCCTCAGGTGCCAAGTTCCCCAGCATGTCTACCTTCTCTTCTCCACTTTTCAGAGTTCTCTTATGTTTGTATACATAATGCCCAGGGTTTTTATTTGTATTTATTTCAATAATTTAAGAATCAATGCAGAAACATCCATAGAAAGCTGAGTAGCTCCACCGAGTCCTGCCTGCCTGGTGTGCCCTGAGCCTCCTTGTTGTCTGGGTCCCTAACGGCCTCATTCTCAAAACAGAGGTCATTGTGGACCTAACGCTTTAAGTTCCGAAAGAAGGTCAGTTTGCATTCACAGCAGGGCGTGGGCACCTGGGGAACAGGGAAGAGCTGGGCGCCATCGGCAAAGTGGGTTATTGAGTCCAGTTCCTCCCAGGATCCCCCAGTTGGCCTTCAGATGGGCCAGACGCCTGAGACACAGGTCAGCTCGGGAGCTGGGTCCCTCATTCAGAGACACGCTGGTAGAGCCCGGAAGAAATTCCACGGCCCACCAGCTCGCCGTGGTGCCACGTGCCGTGACTTTCTGTAAATTCTCCCTACTTTTATGTTTCAATTGCTTTCAACTAATTGGCCCTTTTCCTTCCAGTCTCTTTGTTCTTTGAGTGTGAGTAATTTTTAAGCCCAGAGAAGAACCTTGGAAATTCCCTGGCAGATAATGCTCGATTCTCACAACTTTTGTCATCCTTATTTAGAATTTTTGTGGTGCCTGCAGCTATGGCTCAAAGAATGGCTGACCAAGCCTTTCCCAGCATCTGTCTTGAAACCGTCTGGCTTCCCACTTGCCATATCAGGGATTCCCCTCTCTCTCCAGGAACCCCCCCTCACCCCCCACCCTGCCCAGATCACTTCTCTTCACCTGGAGGAGGAAGGAGGTAATTTCTATATGGCTGGTCAAGGTCTCAGAAAGAAATCAGCTCGGCCTTACAGAGCTTCTGCTATTCTTTCTGGGAAATTTTTTGGGGGCCTGGAACTCCATATCCTGGTTCAAAAGACCTGGGAACCAGCCAGCCCTGTCAGTACAGTGATGACCAAGAAGAATGCCCCAGGTGGCTGGGCATCAGTGGATGTTCTCGGACTTACTCTGCCTGGGTGGCAGCTCCTTTGTGCACACAGAGTGATGTCTGTGGGTGGGAGGGGAGGCCTGGAGTCCACCCTCAAGGGCCCCTGCCTCACTAATGAATTCAAGAGGAGGAGGGCTGAAATGGGGCTGGATGGCAAATGAGGTTGGCTGGGCGGGCCGGGAAGAGCCAGATGCCCTGGGAAGAGGGGCATGGAGCCCCTTTCTCTGTGCCCCTCCCCGCTTCCTGTTTAGTTTTCAGGGCCAGTGACCATTGGGACTAGTGCCGGTGTGCAGGCCAATCAAGAATCTTTCTTCCCATTTTACAGAGATGCCAACTGAGGCTCAGTGAGAAGTCCCACACCAGAGGGCCTTGCCGAGGCTCTTGGAATGTGCCCCAACTGTCAGCTAGTCACGGCTCCCAGGCGTCCACCTTCTGTCTCCCACTTACCCTCAGATCCAGCCCCCACGGGAGAGAAGGGCTGAGTTACCTCTGAGGCCTGCTGTGGTAATGGCCACACGAGGCCCTCATCCTTGGCCTGAGAAAGGGCTGTGGGGGCCCTAACCACTGGAACAGACTTGGGGCTGGGCCTTGGGTTCCAACAATGGAGAGCCAGGCTCCCCTGCTCTGGCCATTCACAAATATTTGTCAGCGGGTGCTGGCTGAGCTGGCCAAAACCAGCTCCTCTCTCTTCTGTGTTTGCTGGCCCCGAGTTTCGTCGATACCTTCCTTCAGGGGCCAGCTGGCAGCTCACCACAAAACCTGTGGGTTTAGGTTTGGCTGAGCTGGGGATGAGCTGCTGTTGCTCCCGGCGGCCGGGTAAGGAAGCCACACTTGGTCTCAGATCCCCGGATGTGTGGGTCCAGGCTGGGGAGACATACTAGACATGCAGCCTTGCAGCCAACAAGGGCAGAAATCCACCTCTCTCCCTGCTTAATATGTTCTAATCTCTCTGGGGAAGTTTTCTCAGGGGGGTGGGGGAGGGAGGGGGGAGGAATGGCTTAGGAGGGAAGATTAATATTCCATTTGAGCTACTGGCAACACCTGCTGTTAGGGAAATAATGCTTTTTTTTTTTTAAGAATGGAAATTGTCAGTATGGTTTTTTTCCATCACTCATTTAGTTTATTCTTCTTCTTTGGGTTCTGAAATCAGATGTCTTGTTTCGCTCTAAGGCTGCTCTCTTTTATTAAAAAAAAAAAGTTCTCTGAAGACCACAGCTGCATTTTGGGAGGTGGGTGTAGGGAGAATAACTTCAGATTTTGTTTTTAAAAATGATTTTAACAGCAGTCCAAGCGCAGACAAACATCTCTCTGTTCATTTTTTTATTTCATAATCATTCCCAACTAGATATTCCGAGGGCCACTGACTTATTATGGTTCTCTCAATGTCGGACACTTCACCACATAATTTGTAGGTCTGCTTAAAAATTTCTGAAAGCAAAATTCCTAGGGCATTTTGGTTTTAAAACTATGCATGGGCTCATATTTCTTGCCTTCAGAGAAAGTGATGACTGCCTATTACTAGCTTCGGCGCCTCCGTTCCTGCCCACCTACACTGGCCCTGCACAGGTCCCACCTCCCCTGCCCCAGCGGCCGTGACCAAGCACGAGCTGGGGTGTGATGGACGGGGCTTCTCTGCAGCTCAGGGGCTGCTTAGCTTAGCTTGGCCTATGGGGCCCAGAAACTAGGGGGCCCCTGCCACACATGTCTGCCTCTTTTTGCAGAATGACTGGAGAACTCAGCAAGGAAAAGCATAGGGGAGACTTCCTTCCTTCCTCAGGGAGCCAGCACGACACTGACTTAACAAAGGGACAAGGATCCGAGCAGCCTGCATCAGCTGAACGCCTGCTATGCATTGGGGCTGAATTGGAGGAGGGAAATTCCCCGAGTCCGTCTGCAGGACACTCTGCATCTGGTCTGTCTGGGAGACTGCTGCCAGCTTGCAGCCTGTGTCTCTGTCCCCCTCTGTGTCAGCCCTCAGCTCAGGGGTGGCTGTGAGGACCACCCGAGCGGCAGCACAAAAAGTCTTACAGATGAGTGAGCCAAGGTTCAGAGAGGTTGCTTCGTTCCCTGCGGGTTGCCCAGCTAGCTAGCGGCAAAGCCTGTACCAGAACTCGGATCTGTGCTTCTGCTCTAAGGTACTGCTTGAAACCCTGCGTGACTGAATTTAACGATGACTTGTCCGAGTTCTTGGTGCTCTCTCTGGAGACCTGGGGCACCACTACAAAGCTAAGGACAACTGAATCACCTGGAATTGTAAATAAAACGATCATCAACACCATCGCAGTAGCAGCAGCACCGTCGTAGCCGGCTCTCTGAGTGCCAGCCCCACTCCGGCACCAGGTTCCCCTGACCCTCCGTGAGGAGCGCCACGTGCTTCAGGAACATTCCTGCTGCCTCGGACGGTCAGCCGAGCTTTGGATCCTCCCACTGCGACAGACTCTGGGGCTCTCCTTTCACTCAGAATTGGGTAGGAAATGATTCGAGACTAAGGTCACCTCCAGCCAAAGCAAAAGTTCACGTAAGAAGTTCAGTATTCTACTGCCTGGATTGAAAGCTTTAGACACCAGCTGTTTACCTGGCCAAAGGGACGCTCTGGAATGGAAGAGAAAAGATTCTTCTCACCAATTACAGAGTGAATGAAGGAAGGAATGATGAGGGGCAAGGCTGGTTCATTTACTGCTTCATTAATTAAACATGTTCTGAGATTCTGCTCGGCCTGGAGGTTAGTCAGAGATGTCAACGGGCTCGCCCCAGGCCACGCAGGAGCACTCTGAGGGAACCTTGGGGTGGGGGAGTGACCAAAGCTGTTCAGCTGCCCCCAAGGAGTCTCTCAACACCTCTCCTACACCCACCCAGACTTCGAGGCTCAGATCTGCCCAGGAGCCCTCCCCAGCTCCCAGGATGCTCCCTCCCTATCTCTGGGCTCCTAAGGCGATTATCGCCTGGCTTCCCTAGTCTCTGCCACCAAAGATGGCCTTGTGCGTTCCTCTTATGTGCCCTTAAAAGCATCCACTTCCTTCAGAAGGTCGCAAAACTTTCTCTAAACCTTCCTCGGGGTCCATTGTGAGGCTGGGCATTCATTCATGCCTGAAATGAGTCCTGCAACATGCCAGGTCCTGGGGACGCAGTGATGACTCGGACACGGGGCTGTGTCCTTCCAGAGCTTAGGATCCTTTTGGAGAGACAGACACTAATCCATTACTTACAGAAACAGGCATCTGGCTACAACCAGGGACAAGAGTCATGAAGGAAAGGAAGCAGAGTGTGGCACAGGGGCCTGTCCTGGTCTGCTCCTAGAGGCAGGGCTGGCCACAGAATTTGTGGGATCCTGAGCAAACTGACAACGTGGGCCTCTTGTTCAAAAACTGTTGATGTCATGACAATCACAGCAGAGCATTAAACCAAAGGCAGCCCTTCTGAGCATGGGTCCTGCACAGGGCACAGACCGGCCACCCGAGAAGCCAGCCCTGCCCGGAGGGCCGCCCCGAGGAACGGGGCTGGACCTGTGATCACAAGGATGCAGCGTAAGAGTAATGACGCACTAAACTTGGGCCAGCCACAGCTTTCATTAACCTAGGAGGGAGGGACCACTGTTCACCCTGTTTTACCGAGATGTCAGGCACAGAAGGGTAATTACTTGCTTAAGGCCACACAGCTTGCAAGAAGCAGAACTTGGTTTGAACTCAGGTGGTTTGGCCCTAGAATGTGTGCCCTCAACCACCACACTCTTTTGTCTCAAGGTTTTGTGGCCTGTTCCAGGGTCCTGAGGGCCTGGGGCAGCCCGTACACCACTCTTGAGCCACTGGAACCCAAATCCTGAGCTCTTGGACAAAGCTGGTGGGGGAGGGGTCATGGACTTGGCAGCATGTGGTGCAGAAGCGGGGCTAGATCTGCAGAAGCAAAGGCCAAAGGCTGAGCCAGAGGCCACTGGGAGCGGGGAAGCTGAGGCCCATGAGAGGGGAAAGCCTGGGAGGGCTCTGGACTGGTGCTCTGGGTCGAGGTTTGGAAATCCGGCCTTCCAGCCTTGGCTCCACTGCGTCTGGGGAAAACCACAGAAGCCACATGTGGCCTTCGGGTTTCCATCTGTGCTGGGAACAATCCTTTCCCCACCACAATCTCCTAGTTCCTGTGGCTGGGGCCTGTGGGGCAGGGCTGGGGGGAGTTTGAGTTTTTAGGTGGCCCTCTGGCTTCACCGCTGCACTCAAGGCTGTGGGGGGCAGGTGATGTGAGTGGGAGGAGCTGCAGGCTCCTGCCACCCTCCTCCATCCTCGGGCAGCACCAAAAGCCACAGGGAAATGGCTTTCTTTGGGGTATTAAATGGGGCTGTAAGTCTCATTCAACTGCCGAGGCATTTCTGAGGCCCTCTTCTCAAACCCACTGGAAATCCAGGGCTCCCAGTACCAATTTGCTGGGTGACTTTGGGCAATTCCCCAATTCCCCGTGTCTCAATATTCCTACCTGTAGAATGGGCACATCAACCCCCCACTCAACCATTTCCTTAGATGGGTTCCCACCTTCTCTGCATTCCTGCCTGGATCACAAGGCCTGTCTGAAGTCACAATACAATCGAGCCTGGGAGAGCCTTTGGGGAACAAAAGCACATTATAAATATGAAGTATTATTTTTGTTCCAGGGTGAATCAGGCATTCCAAGAATCCTTGGCCTCATACGTTCAGAGGCAGTGTGATGTCATGCGAAGAGCACGCGGCTGCCCTCGCGGACTGTTTCCAGGGAAAGGCCCTCGCCCTTCCGCCCAGCCCAGCCAAGCCCTGCAGTCTCTGAGTCTGGCCCATGGACCCTCAGTGCAGCCTGCTGGTGAGTCCAGGTATCCCCCGGCTACGTGCCCACCCTGGGTGTGCACTCAGAGTCTGGTGGACACCAGCCACGGATGCGGGTAAGTATCAGCTGGGATGCTTGATTTCCCAGCAAAATTGAAATTGTGGCTAAATTAACCAAGTTGTGTCCATCAGCACCAGGAAGCAAAATCTGGCCAGGACACCTTTCTGGAGCCTTGAGAGGCTGCCCGCTCCCATCCACTTTTCCTAAAGAACTGAGGAAGCCCAGCTGTGGGTGTGAACTTGCCCCAGTGCATGGCCATCTTCCATATACCTTCATGGCCAGAATACAGAAAGTGTCCAACACAGACTCCCAGGGTATTTACTGAGAGGCAATACACTGTAGTTCAAAGTACAGACTTTGGAGTCAGACCCCAGAGTTCAAATCCAGGCTCTGAACTGCCAGCTGTGCAATTCTGGGCAAGCTCCTTAACCACGCTGGGCCAGATCTTTATAACCTGTAAAATGGGGCCAAATAGAGGACCCATCTCATAGAGTTCCTGTGAGTTTTAAAGGAGGTGATGCATATGTTGTTTCAGTGTTGCATCTAATAATATTATATTGTGGGTTTTCCAAGCAACGTAGCATGAATCCATCAGATAGATACTCCAAGGAAGTAATAAGCATGAGTGCACCCATAGTGCAGGTGGGAGAAACGGGCCTTTTCAAGGCTTAGGAATCAAGGAAGTCACCCTAGATGTCTAGCTTCTGCTTCTGCTTTGCTTCTGGCCTCTAAGGGCTGTATTTTGGACGTAATTTCCCACCAAGAAAGTCTTCATTGCCAAATACTCACCACATCACCCCAAGGGAAACACTGTCCAAGGGGTTTTCCAAAGGCTTAGGGGCCACCTCCAGTGACTTCCTTACTCCAGCCTCCAGCCTGGCCACTCGGATCCACCACAGTTGGCCAACCGGCCTCAGACGGCTCCACATACAGCACCTGCTCCGTGAGATGACTGACTTCTGAGGCCCTATCGAAATAGCCCTCTTCACCATCTTAATTTCACCATCTCCACGTAGTGGAGCAGCCCTCAACCTGGATCAGGAAGGACAAAGTGGAAGAGGGAGGGATGGAGAGATAGTCCTCTAAGAGTTGGTTAAATCCCGGGTGGGACCAACTGCTGAGTCCTTAAAGTCACAGCCTGAGCTCACCTAATGGAAGAACTTCTTCAGGAGAGCTGCCTCCCAACAGAGGGGGCTGCCTGGGAAATGTAGTGAGCCCCCCGTCATTGGAGGTGTCCAAACATGCACCAAAAGTTAGCTAGGGGGCCCTCCTGTACCTAACCTGCTCATTCTGCAATCAGTACCCCCTCCACAAAGCCCTATGGGTTTAGCAGCACCCCAGCCCCCACCCCCAGGATCCTCACCTGGAGACGCAGCATGATGCAGTGACAACGTGGAAATCAGACATATGTGGGTTCACATTCTGGTTTTGCCCCTGTCTAGCTGGATGGTCTTGGACAAGCTACCTAAACTTCCTGCCCCTCAGTTGTTTTATTAATCAAATGAACCTCACAACCAGAAAATAGGCGAGGGGTGGAGCTGAAAAGATGACCACAGGGCAGAGGGATTAACTTTGCCCCCTCACGCCTCTGCCTCTGGCCGGCCCTGGGTACTCGGGTGAAGGAATGATGGCTTCGTTATGGGAAGCGGAGGATCCCAGGGAAGCGGAGGATCCCAGGGCAGCTCCTGAGCTGTTCCGGCTTTGTGGGCTGCGGAGCACTGCCGAGCCTCCAGGCTCTCTGGGGAAACCCTGCCAGCTACCGGCCCGCCTCCCTCCGTCAGCCATCACATCCTGCCACCCTCTGGGACAGCCTCCTCCCTCACAGCTTCATTACTGACAGGTTTGCTCTGTCCCTGAAGGGCTGTTTTTTCCATCCCGGGAAGAAGAGGAAATGTGAAATGGAGTTAGCTGAAGTAGGGCCTCCCTCGGGCCACATTTTTCAGCCAGGGCTGGTGGAACTGACAAGTCCATGGCGAGGCGTCACAGCGCAGGGAGAACCGCCCAACAGGTTCAGTAACCTCAGACCCCAACCCCCACCCGGTCGTCCTGGGACACGGCTGCCCAGCAGGTGGGTTCTTGGGCTAGAATCTTCCCAAGAGCAAGGAGACTTGTAGCATGGTGCTGAAAACCTTCAGCCAAGAGTCTGTCTAGATATATGTATACAGGGACATTCAGACAGGTGACAAGGACTTACTCTCCCTAGCTCCCACAGGCAGGGTCCTGACGCTGAGAGCAGTGAGTTTAAAATCAACCAGAGACTCTCCCTGACAGCAGAAAGACCACCAGTAAAATTAGAAGGAAAGATGGAATTAGAAGATCACTGGGCAACCACCATGGTAGCAGTTGTTTTAAGCAAGAATCATCAATGGAGGTTAGTGGGTGAAAGTTTGAGGAAAAGCTGAATATTGGCACAGTCTCAAAGTATCTCCCCACAAGCTATTTCTTAATGACAAAGGGAAAGCTCATAATTTTACAATGGAGAATCTTGGCGGATACTGCCATAACCAAGCAATCAAGGTCAACATCACCAGTCCTGGAGTGAAGGGACAGCATGAGTGTGCTGGTATGAGGCACTGGGAAGAAAACAGCGTCCCCCAAGTGCGAATAACCTGAGTCTGATCATGAGGAAATATCAGAGAAACCCGAGTGAGGGGCCACCGACAAAAAACAACTAGCTGTCCTTTAAAAAAGTCCATGAAATACAAAGACAAGGGAACTGTCCCCTGATTAAAAGAAACTAAAGAGAGATGACAATTGAATGTAACCCATGAGCTAGGCTCACTGGAGAGAGATGAGTAAGGACTGTGGTATTAAGAATAACCACATTGCAGCAATGTTAGTTTCTCGATTTTGATCATTTTACTGTAGCGATGAAAAAAAATGTGTTTATAAAGAAACACACTGTGAAGTATCTAGCAGTGAAAAGGCATTCTTTTGGCAACTTACTCTTACTCAGGTCAGAAAAAAAAATGTATACGAAAGAGAGAAAGATAAAGTAAATGCAGTAAAATGTTAGTATTTGAGGAACCTGGGTGAAGAATAGACGGGGAATCTTTGTACTATCCCTGCAGCTGTTCTGTGCATCTGAGGTTTTGTTTTTGTTTTTTAATTTTCTTTTCCTTTTTTTTTTTTTGGTGGGGGAAGGAGGTAATTAGGTTGGTTGGTTTGTTGGTTGGTTTATTTATTTATTTTAGAGGAGGTACTGGGGATCGAACTCAGGACCTCGTGCATGCTAAGCGTGCGCTCTAGCAGTGTGAGCTATCTACCCTCCCCACTCATCTGAGATTTTGTTGAAATCAAAAGTTTTTAAAAACGAGTAGGATCCTCTTCTCTTAGAAGAGAAGAGAGAGGGCATTCTAGAAGAAACTCAGACTCAACAAAGCTTTGGTAGCAATTTTTCTTAAGTCAATTTCTTAAGTATCTGGCAAATCAAATAAAATACAATAAAATTGACCCCAGAAGGTGCTGCTTCACCTAGCAGCTGGCAAAACTGCGGAGGTCTCTCACTGTAGGGGTGGCCCCGCCAGAGGTGAACACAGAGCTCACTGTCCATTTGAGTCCTTGAGACCTACAGAAAATTTCTCAATGAGGCTCAAGCATCTGGGCTCCAACTGAAGGACAGCAGCCAAACTCCTACAACCCTGGGGCGCAGGCCTGAGTCGACCCGTGCACCATCACAAGCAAGTCAATTTGCCCTTCTGGGTAGTAACTGGAGCTTCCCAAAGCAAGACTCTGTTCCCTAGGGTGGGCCTCTCTGGCATCCGCCAGGAGACCTAGCTCCTCAGTGAGTGAGAAAAAGAACATATTTTTACACTTATTTTTATACCTGTGGAAACTGAGGCAGTTTAGTGGGCTGGCCACAGCCTTACTCCACTTTTTTAGACTTAAAAATGCCTATCACACTAATATATCATCTTGCAAACACACTTAGGACTTAAAAAAATTGTTATTTTCTTTTTTTAAACAATTTAAAATTTTATTTTATTTTTTCACCTTAATGGAGGTACAGGGGATTGAACCCAGGACCTTGTGCATTGCTGAGTTCATGCTGTACCACTGATGTATACCTGCCTCCCAAACATTTTGTTATTTTTGATGGTATACAATAAAGATATTATTTTATGTAAAACACAGTTTTTAGATTAATATGTCATTGGGAATAAATTGTAAGGTTCATGTTTAATATGATCTTTAATAACACTATGATTAAAGGCAAAATTTTACCTTCCCACTTATCAAGTGATGTCTTCTCCTTCACTTATTGTAAATGAGTTATGAAAGCAAAAGCATAATTTTCTACAAAGAAATTTCAAAATGACATATTATCATTTCATTGTGGCTTTGGCGCCAGATACACGCTCACGCGGAGGCTGAAGTCTGACTATATAAGGCAATGATATATAAGAAAAAGAAACAAGAAGCAAAAACTGATTTTGAAGCCCACTGTTTGGAATTCTCAAATTTGAGGTTTGTTTAATAAAAAATCAGCTGGTTTGTTTTTGTAATTTTCTTGCTTTGTTTCTAAATGGCGAGACGTGAGAATTTTCAGGAAGCGCTTACAATCACTTCTGCTCAAATAGCAGGGCGTGAGCGGGGAGGGTCTTGACTCCGGGGCTCAGAGTCGGGCTGCCCGCCAGGCTCAGGGTCTCTCCAGGCCCCGGGAGCTGCCACACGGGGATTCCGACCAGAGGAACGGGGCTCCGGGGCCGAGCAGAGCACCCGAGGCGAGCGTGCAGAGTTATTACCACTTGTATGTTCCTCAGGAACCAGCCTTTTAATATCAGTGCTCTTTAATGCTTCCTGCCTTTAACCAACTGTCCATTACGGGTACAAATTAAATATTTGACTAAGAATAAAAATCATTTCAAACTGCGTAATGGTTAAAACCACCGAAGTGGCTCTCGGGCTGCTGAGTGATGAACTGGCCGAGGGGCTGGGTCTCGGGCGCGCCCCTCTCATGTGTGGTAAAGTCACAGTCCACACCCACGGGCAGGGTCTCACACTGTGAGCTCCCAGAGGTGAAAAGAGACCCCTGGCATGAGGGTAAGAGCACAACTCTGGGGCCAGCCAGGCCTGGGTTCAAGTCAGGGCCCTGTCATCTCCTTGCTGTGTGCCTTGGGCAAGGCTCTTACTGGTCTGTGCCTCAGTTTCCCATTTGCAAAATGGTAATGAAAGGGGTACTGCCTAGGGTTCTGAGGGATAAGTGAGCTTCAGTTGGCCTGGTACTTGACACAGAGCAAGGGCTCGGCAAGGAGCCCACGCTGCTGCTGTCACAGCTTCACTCGGAAGCAGCAGCAGTGACAAGTCAGGACTCTGGATGAGGTGCTCGCTCCGTGTGTGAGCCCAGGAGACACCTCCTTGGGAACCCCCAGGTTCCTTGCAAACTTGGCATCTTCCATGTGACCTCAGGTTTGCAGCTCCAGTGTGGGGTGTTCAGAAGGGTTTGAATTTTCCTGCTGGCCCCTGGGGGAGTCTTAAACTTGAAAATCCACTGACAGTCTAAGCACGGTGCTCTGACATGCCAGTCCCCCTTCCCCAAGGGTGTCCATGCCATCCCCCCACTAGAACTCCCCCTTCGCTCATCTTTTTGCCTCAAAATACCTTCTCATGGGTTTTGGTGCTGAAGCAGGGGAACTGCCCTGGTTGCCTGGCGCAGGGTGAATGCAGCTGTCCCTCCGGTCTTTCCCGGAATTGATGGGAAGTATCAGTGCACTCGCGGCCTCTGTCCACAGCTCATTCCTGGACAGTGGTGGTCCCTGCCAGGTCACTCCAGGAGGTGTCAGGCTCCACTGGAAACGGATGTTTAGGTTCTCACTGTGAGGGTGTGGGAAGTGGTCTGTGACGGGGGGACGAGGAAGGTGTTTTGGAGGACTCCCTAGGGGACCCTGGTTGCAGTAGCCATTCCCTGTTTCTCGGTCCCCGTCCTGTGTGGAGGATGGCCCTGAAGGCAGGTGATGGGGAGGTGAAGGTGGCATAGGGTTGGGGTCTCTCAGCACAGCCCAGCGAGCCCATTCCTTCCCAGTGGGCAATCTGGTCAGAAGGGGAAGTGATGTGATTGAGGTGCTGGCAAAGCTCTCGGGCAGGGCTGGGCCCAGGGGTTTTACACTCTCATTTCTGAGGCACTGGGTACCCTCTGCCAAAGGAGAGGAGGGACAAAGCAACCGGGGATGCTAGCTGGAGAGGTGGGCCACCAGGTGCCACCCCAGCTCTGTGGCTGCTGGCTGTGTGCCACTGGGTTAATGAAAACACCTCCCTGGGCCTCAGTTCTCTTTTCTAACAACAACAACAACAACAACATGATAATGAATAATGCTTGAATGGCACTTTCTATGTCCAAGGCACTGTTCTAAGAACACAGATTAACTCAGTCATTTCCACAACTTTGTGGAGTGGACAGAAACATTATCCTCATTTTACAGCTGACAAAACAGGCAGAGAGAAGTTAAGTAACTTGCCCAGGTCACACAGCCAGAAAGTAGGAAGCTGGGGAGAGTCCACGTGAAACTTCTGGACTTGGCAGAGGGGTAGGGTCTAGAGAAAATAATTTCTAGAGATCTGTTAACATTGTAATGTTTCTCCAACCTGTTAATAATCTTTTCATGGTCTGTTTTTGGCTGCCCCAGGCTTCCAACGAGCTGAGCACAGCGGGGAAGAAGAGGTGCAGGGAGCTGGACCTTCCAAGACCAGAGCTTCTCCGCTCTCTGGGGACACAGAGGAACAGTCAGGCAGGCCACGGGCGAGGACTTGAGTGGCTACGATGCCCTGATGGGTGGCAATAAAACCCTTCCCGCTCTGGTCACCTAGGCATAAAGTGTCACAGGGAAATGGCAGAACAATCAGCCTGAGCCTGGGGGGTGGGGCCTGGTAAGACCAGAGCTGGGTGGGTTTCTGGGAGGGAGGGAGGGTGGCCCAGCAGGGGAGGCCCAGACATGGTCAGGGAGTGGGGAGTGGTCTGGCGGACTTGAGACATGGGGCGCAGGGGCAATGAAGGTGGGGTGGTGGGAAGAGATGCTGGAAAGTTAGGTTGGGGCCAGGTCTTGGGGGCTCTGGAGGCTGATGGTGGAGAAAGGGCAGGAATTTTGGTTCTGGTGAGAGGAAGCTTTCTCTGAGCCTGGAAGCTGGATGGTCAGAGCTGGGCTGGCAGCCAGGCCAGGGAGCGGCTGGGTCGCTGGTGGCTGAGAGGGGTTGCAGGAAGCTAAGCCAAGAGAAAGAAAGGGAGCTGTAAGCGAGGACCGTCTGGCAACCTGCCTGAATGCAGGCCCTGGCTCTGCCTCTGATGCACTGCGGGACCCGGGGTGAGTCATGTCCCTTCTTTCTGCCTCAGTTGCCCCACCTGTAAAATGTGCATATAAAAGCACCTACCTCAAAGGGGCGGCTGTACTGACAATGTGTGTTGATGACTGTAGAGCCCTTTGAACAGAGGACGTGCTAAGAATTTATTAAATATGATGGGCATGCCTGACATACTTGGAGACATATCAGCAGGAAGCAATCTGGGCCACCCCAGATACCCAGGCAGACACAGAGCGGGAGGGGGAGGAGCAGACAGGAGCATGTGTTTAAACCACCAGCATGGCTGCCTCCCATGGTTCCTTAACTGAGGGATTAACTAAAGGCATCTGTGAACTTTGAAACCATAACTCATCACTGAGCGGTGCCCCCCATGGGGCTCTCAGCTTCCTGCCGCCTCTGACACCTGCTCTCTGCCAGGCCACCGTTTTGGAATGCCCCTCATCCAGGATGGGTGAAACACCCACAGTGGGGACTAACTCCCTCTCCCATGAGTGGCAGTGATTATTCTGTGACTCTTAACATTGAAGAGCCCGAGTAGAAGGTTAGGGCCCAGGCCAAAGAACGAAGGGGCAGAGCCAGGGCCAGGGCAGGATGGCCTGTGGCCTCTCCCACAGTGTGACAACAGGCAGAAGGAAGGACCTTTGAGACTAATTGGAGACTTCCCACCAAGGCCCATCAAACAGAAGTCTGTCCCTTCTGACGCTGTCACAGGCCACAGTGAGTGGGCGTGCTTGCCTGGCATCCAGCTCAGGGGGAGGCCTGTCTCTTCAGACACCCATCTTCCTTCCATAATCCATGTTGACCTAGGCTAACTCTGCCCCACAATTCCCTCTGCCTTTCGTAGGCTCCTAAGCCAGGAGGAATCACATCTATGTGACTGGTGTTGGGAAGTATGAGGAGTAATTAATACTATCCTGCTGATGTCATTCAAGGAATTGCAACGTCAGGTGCCAGGAGGCGGGAGGAGCCTGAGAGACAGACAGGGTGACCAACCAGCAGGCCTGCCGGGGCTTCCAGGGGTACGAGCTTCCCATGCTAAAGCTGGGACAGTCCAGGGTAAACCAGGGCAGCTGGCCCCTCTAATTAGAGACCGGGTGACTCAGTTCCCTTTGTTTGGGAAAAATGGAGGTCCCAAAGGCTAGGTGGCCGGCTCTAGCTTCCTCATGGACTTAGGGAAGGACAGAGGGTCCACCCAGGTCTTGGATCCCAGGCTCGTGCTCTTCCCACCACACCTTCATGACATGAGACAAGATGACACTGGGGCAGCCAGGGTAACATCTGGCAAGGTCCAGCCCTCCCACCACTGGAGGGCACATCAAGGAGCACATTTAAGGCTCACCTGTGACAGGGCACCACACAGGGAAGGCACCCAGGTGACACGTCAAGGATTTTTATTTGCGATGATCTGGCTTAAACTGAACTTCACTTCCAGAGAAGGCTCTGCATAGGAGTCACCATGAACCATCCGCTAGGGCCTTGCTTGAGGCTTCAGTCCCATCACCACCCGTCTACCGGCGGCTGATCAATGACCCCGGCCTGAGCCTGCCTTATAAAGGCCCAGAGTGGACGGTGGGAATTGGCACCTTCTGCTTCAAATCTGGGCACTGACGCTAGTCTCCCTTGGGTGGTTTAACAGACTAATTTCTGGGCTGTGGTGGAGAGATCTTGGTGGGAAGGCACTCCGGAGAGCTGGCAGGACTGTAACAGAGCTGCTGAAAGGCCCTGAGAGGATAAAGTGAGTAACCTAGGGCAGGGCTGGCTACCCCCTTGTCCATCTGTTCATTTATTCAATAAATGTCTACTGAGTTCTACTACAGGCAGACAGGGCTCTCGACACTGGGGATGTGGGGTGGGGGAGCAAGTGACAAAAGCCCTGCTCTTGTGGAGCTTATCTCTAATGGGGAGATACAGACAGTAAACCGAATAAATACATCATGCAGAATACCAGACGGCATTAAATTCTATGGAGAATATGAAGCCACGAAGGGGGACTAGGGGCGCTATTGGTGGTCGTGGGGTACCCTGGGAGAGACTGCACTTTTATTTATTAAAAAAGTTTAAATTGAAGTATAATTGACTTACAATATTATGTTAGTGTCAGGTGTACAACATAGTGATTGGATATTTTTATACATTATAAGATGATCACCACGATAAGTCTAGGTACCATCTGTTCCCTTACAAAGTTATTCTGATTCTATTGACTATATTCCCTATGCTGTCCATTACATTCCCAAGACTTATTTATTTTATAACCGGACGTCTGTACCTCTTACTGTCCCTCGCCTATGAGGGTTTATACTTTCAGATAGAGTGCTTAGGACAGATCTCACTGAGATGGTGCCACTGAGCAAAAACTTGAGGGAGGAGCCATGTAAATATCTGAGAGCAGAGCAATCCAGGTAGAGGTGACAGCAAGTGCAAAGGCCTGGTGGTAGGACCTTGCCAGTGATGCTCAAGGTCCCCAATAAGGCCAGTGTAGCTGGAGTGCAGACTGAGGAAGGTAGATGATGAGGTCAGAGGTGATGGGAACCAGATCACCTGGGGCCTTGTAGACCACTGAGAGGACTTTAGTCCTTACTCTGTGAAATGGGGGACTCTGAACAAAGGATTGACATTTAAAAAGGCTGAATCAGGGAGACCATTGGGGTTATAGGAATAATGCAGGTCGGAGCCAATCATGCCCTGGGCCAGAGGAGCAGGAGTAGAGGTGGTATGAAGCGGGTGGATTCTGGACCTGTTTTGAGGGTGGGACTGGGAGGAATTACAGACTGGAAGTGAGTGGAGAGGAGGAGAGAAATCACAGATGTCTCCAAGGTTTCTGGCCTCAGCAACTGCAAGAAGACTAGGGGAGGGCAGGTCTGAGGTGGACAGAAGCTCACTCTTGGATAAACTGAGTTGGAGAAGTTTCAGAGACACCCATTGTGGGACGTTGAGAAGGCTGGAGGGTACAGGGGCCTGGAGCTCAGGGAGCTGGTGACCTAAGGAGCCTCCTGGACACCCCAGCTCAGGCAGCCTGACTGTTTTCCCAGGCTCACAGAAAGGTTTGTTTTCATTTCAATTTCATTTTTATTTATAATTATGTAAAATATTTACATGGGTTCCAAAGTCAAATCTGCAAAACAAGGTGTTTAGCGATGTCTGCTCTCTACACCCCCACCACCTCGCCCTTTTCCACCGTAAATAACCACTTAATTGGTTTTATGGTTTATCCATCCATTCATTATCTTTAATCTATATTTATATCTGCCTTTTAGGGAGAAAAGTAGCACTCTGCATATACTTTTTCCACTTTGCTTTTCTCAATTAACATTATTTAATGTCACTTATTTCTCTCTGCTTTTTATTTTTAGGGATAGATTTTATTTTTTGCCATTTTTATTTACCTATTTTTAAAATTGTCTGGACCAAGGTGGTTCAATTCTGTTTTCTAGCAAGCACCACCACGCTGGGTTAGGGGCAAAACAGTCCCTAGAAGTCCATGTCTAGCGGCTTATAAAAGAGTGAGTTATTCTGGGGTTTCTTCTTGTTCTGAACTTCTGAACTCCCTGATTCCTCGTGGTAGGCAGGCCAGGGCCTTGCCAAACGCTAGAAGTATCAGGGCAGAAGCAGGAGACCTAGCTTACAGTTTGACTCTGCCAATGTCAAGTGTTTGACCTCGGGGAGCTCCCCCTTCACGCTGCAAAATGAGAAGCCTGGATAAGATGATCTGTATGGGCCTTGGAGTGGACACTGAGGGTGAATCAGAGGACCAAGTGTGGAGGCTGACCCAAACCTGTTCCTGGCAAACTATGCAAGTGGTCAACTTCTTCTTAGGAGAAGGAGGTAAAGATAAATTCCATCGTGCAGCAGCCTCAGCGCCCATCACCGGCTTCTCTGTGCACGGCAAAGGGCTACTGGGTGATGTGGAGTCACGAGGTGGGTCCTGGAGACAGGACTGTGGGCAGGAGGTAGGAGTGCACGTGCAAAGCAGGGGGTCAGCAGGGAGCAACCAGCTGAGCAGAGACAGATTTAGGGAGTTCACAGATGTCAGTGGGGTGGAGCAGCAGGCGGCCAAGGAACTGGTCAGGATGGCAGAGGGCCGATGCTGCCTCAGGGGTAAGGCAGCTGAGCCCCGACGCTGGCCTGCCCTGACAGGAGGCTTCTGTACACTTCCTGCCGGAGGCGGGACCAAGTTACCCGCCCCAGGAAAGCCTTCTAGAGCCTGGGGCCTCAACTGACCAAGATGCTGCAGGTCCAGAAAGTTCCTGACGCATGACAGCTGCTTTTATTCTGTCTTCTACAGAGAAAATTGCAAACTGAGAGCTACCCATTCTATGTATTTCTCCTTCTCTCCCAATACCCTCTAACAACTCACACCAGCAAAGGCAAGAGGCCAGGAAATAAATATGCCCCAAAGAAAAATCACTGGAAGAAAAAGAGCAAAGCTCTGAGCCATCCCAAAGTGCAGCCCGGGTGGAGCTTTCTGCTAAGCTGCGCATCACGTATTCCAGCCCAAAGTCCTCTCCCAAGCTTCCGCCCACAGCTCTGACTTCTCTTGAGTGTAGCCGGAGGCAGACAAGGCCCCAAACCCCAGGGATGTTGTGGGATCTGCTGAGTAGTCCCAGGGAGTGCCAAGAGCAGGAGGATGGCCAGCTTCAGAGCCTGGAGACACACAGGCATCTATCCAATCCCCTTCACCTTCCTAATCCCGGATATGAAATACATAATCACCCCGCTCATTACCCACAGCCCCCGTGGGGCCACGCGGGAAGGAACGTGGGAGAGGCATCCACTTTCTGCACTGACTGGGCCTTGACTCAGTGTATCTTGGAAGAAGAGGAAGTCTAAACGCTCCCACCCAGGGGTGGCTGTGTAATTGCAGGTTTTCACTAACACTCAGGGAAGGAAGAGTTGCTGCTAGGGAGAAGCTGGGGAAAAGGCTTCGTGGCAACCTTTCCCAGGAACAAGGCCATCCCAACTGCCAGACCACCCTGGCGTGCCCTTTCCGACTCCTCCACTTCCCCTGACATGTGGGATAGTGACCAGCCCAGCCCTTCCCAGAGGCTGTCCATCCTCCCCTCCACAAGCATGCCCGGGGTGTTTCCTGTCTCGGCCCATCCATGGGCCAGAGCTCCCAGGGAGGACAGCAGGTGGAAAGGGAGCACCTATGCCCTCTCATCTGCCCTAAGCACCCATGGGTGGGACGATGTCTCACATTCTGATCACGACCTGTTTTGATGGGGAAACTGCATCGCCAGCAAGCCTTCTACAGACTCCAGCCTAAAAGGATGAGAATTGGGCACTGTGACTCAAGACAAAAGGCCGAGGCTTCCTTGGAGGTACAGATTCTGTTCAGGTACCCTCTCCTCCCTCCACAACATCTCTACTCCCCCAGCTTCCAGTCTCATCTCCTTCTCTCTGACATGAATCTTCCTCCTCTTGCCACCCACCACATGCCACATGACTTCCAACCAGGTGCCTTGGCCCCTGCTGCCCCCTCCAGTGACGTCCCCTCCTAGCTTGGACCTCTGCATATAATGCATTGAGAGATGTGTCTGTAGCTTGGTGCACTGGATCTAAACTCTTGGCTGGCTTTTCGTGCCTTCCACAGAGGACCCTCCCTGACACACCTCTGTCTTTGGTCCCTCGGTGTCCTCTGCCATCAGGAACCCTGCCCACTGTCCCTGACACCACACAAGGCAGGCCCCAACCTGGCACCTTTGTTCCTGCTCAGTCACTTACCAGGAATGCGCTTCCCCCTGCCCTCTGTCTGGCCTACTGACGAGACAGATCACATTCCACCTCCTCCAGGAAGGCTTCTTGGCTACTCTAGACTCCAGGAATCTTTCTTTGGCCTGGCATTGTACTATTACACACACAAAGTACACACATTCATATACACATACATAGACACACACGTCACACGCACGCACACATACATGTACAAAACGTATAACACACATGCATACACCCATAGACACAGACACACACCAGTGTTATCAAGTGAAAACTGTTCAGTATACCTTTTCTCTCCAAATAGACTATAAACTCCTGGAACGCCTGGCACAGACCTAGGCCTGCGAGAAGCACTCAGGAGACGCTCTCTTCCTGACCAAAGCCCCCTTGTCCAGGCCTCCCTTGCCTATCTGTACAGGGGCTGGTGACAGGCATTGCTCCCCCCACCCTGGGGATCAGGTAGGTAAGGCCAATGCTACAAAGTGCCTCAGCCTCTAAAGGAAAAATTCCCTCTCTGCCCCAGAATGCTGTCCTATGATAAACAGGATGCAGACAAATCCCAATGAATCCTGGGATTCGAGCAATTTTAACACAGCTAATCTGACATCATCTCTTTGACCACAGCAATGCTCAAGGGGGGTGGCCCTGACCTATTTTTGGTGGGCAGTCCCTGCCAGAAGGGGCAGCCTTGCAGGTCTCCCCATTCCTGGTCCCGGGGCAGGGGGTGGAGCTTAAGCCTGGCCCCTCCCGCTACTGGAGGTTCCCATTTTGGATTTGAGCCACAGCTCAGAGAACAGGCTCAGTGGAGTTTGAAACACCCAACATCCTTAATGGCCTTGCCGAGCATTAACCCTGCCTCGGGGGAGATGGTCAGCTCTACCTGCAAATACCCCCATTATTGAACCCCAAATTACTGCTACATCCATCAGAATTAAGACCCGCCACAGGGCTTTTACGATGGGAAGGTGGGTCTTTACCATGGAAAAGCCTTGCTCTGAGAGCCAGCCCTGAGAGACCTGGAGAAGGGACGGGCTAGCTGGGATTTCCGGGGGGAGTTAGGGTGGGCTGGAGGGTCTGTTGGCCAAGCAGGGCTAGGAGGGCCCCCATGGGAGCCTGAAGGAGATGGGGGCAGCTGTCTTCTTTAACAATGCTGCTCTTACACAATGAAAAACCTTGGGCAGACAGAACTTTCTTCGGTCTCAACACTCCCAGTTGCTCTGTGGTGGAATGGGCCAGCTCAGCCCTCTGCAGCATGGTCTAAACACTCACCCAGAAGCACTCCACGGAAGCTGGTACAACCTGACCCTGGCAGCAGAGCTGACGGGGACCCGAGACCCCACCAGGCCATCTGTGTCCCTAGTACTCCCCCCGACCCTTCTTAACTGCAGGGTGCTCCCTGGGGCTTGGGCACGGCTCTGTCACTCACCAGAGAGCCCCTCCCCTCACCCTGCTCTCGGCTGGCTCCCCCAGGATGGCAGTGGTTGGCAAAGAGCCCAGCTAGTCCCATTTCAACTACCCAGGCTGGGTGGGGTCTGAGGGATTTACTGCAAGCGGGAGGCCGCCACTCCCAAAAGGGGCGGCAGGGCTGAGACACAATCTTCAGGCAACCAAGCTGGGACTTCAAGCCCACCCCCACCTCGCCCACCCCATGCCATCCCCCTTTGTCCCCCTCCCCTATCTGTAATCCACAAACTTGACAAAGTCAATCTCAGGAAGGTGTCCCAGAGCCTGGGGATATACCTCCTCCAGGAAGCTACCATTTGGAAAGGACTTCAGGGAATGTCAATTTTTAAACCCCAATGAGGTGGGAACTTACTAATGGAAGTTCAGGCAACAGGACCCCAATGTCTCTCAAAATCACATTCACTCATACTGTGCGGTGGTGAGGACAGGTGGGCTTCTGTGTAGGTCGTACATCTACAGAGAGTTCACCATGCCTCTTCCGCAGACACCAAGCTAAATAAAGTCCCCGGACGGTTGCTCAGATTAGTGAGCGCCTCCCCTTGTCTACTCCCTGGGTGGGGATTCTGGCCAAGTGCTGGGCAGCCCTGTGTCCGCAGCACGGCTGGAGGGCTGCAGCGGGCGTAGCAGGGACAGCGCTCTGCTGGCTGGGCCAGGTTATCTGCGGGAGAGGCTATGACCTGAGAGATCGTAGACGGTAGATGGGAAGCTTTGTGTCCAGAAGGGGTTGCTCAAAGACAGGCCACTAAGAGCAAGAGACTGCTCTTAGCCTGTGGGTGCTCCGGGCTGCTGCGTCAGCTCTGGGTGGTGGCTGCCCCATGGTGGGCATGGCAGAGCCCCATGCAGGGCAGGGTCTGGGCCGGCTGGCCAGCCCAGTTGTGGAGGCAAGAACTGTCCCATCTGTGCACTGCCCTGCTGGCCCTCCTTCCCCTCCCACCTTCTGCCTTCCCAAGTCCTGCCTCAGTAGCTGCAGGGAGGCAGGGGACACTATCTTTCCCAGAGCCTTCCAAGTGCCATTAGGCAAGTGGCTACTCCTTGGTCGTCCGTATCCCAAGGTCTCCCATGGCAGCCTTCAGCCCGGCCTTCTGCAGCCTCCACATCCAAATGCATCTCCAGGGACTTCTGTCCAACAGGATGTGTGAGGCTTAGCAGAGCAGAGCTCAAGCAAGCACCCAGCCCTGAGGCGTGCTTCTCTGAGAATGGCAGTACCGTCTTCACGAACCAGAGCACGCTGCGGGGATGGGGTAGGACAGCCCGCCGCCTCACGGGACCTCTCTTCTGGCTTCCTGCTACCTCCGTCCTGGGGCCACCCTGGGTAGATGCTCCATCCCAGGCAAGGTGGAGGGACAGGGGCTGTGACCTCAGGCCAGACAGCCTGGATCTGCCCCAAGAGGCCGGTGAGAGCAGAGGCGGGGAGGTGACCTCACATTGCTGCACCTTGGCCTTCTCAGCCGGAAGGCGTAAACAGAAATTTCCTTCTCTTCGGTGTTGTCGTGACAGTCTAGATCAGGGATTTGCAAACGACGGCCTATGGGCTGAATCCAGCCAGCAGCTGTTTTTGTGAATGACGTGTTGCGGGAACACCACCCTTCTTGTTTGTTTGCATATTGTCAGTGACTGCTTTTGCCCTACAATGCGGAGTCACAGAGGGGCAGTGGTGACCGAGACCACATGGCCCGTGAAGCTTTCAGCTTTTCTCCCCAGTACTTTATGGGGAAAGGCAGCTGCCCACTGACCCAGTCAGCACAGGGGGCGCTCCACACAGAGCAGCTTTAGTAACTTACTTTACACCAGTGGGGACAAAGGGACAGCGGCAGTGAGGACAGGTGAGTTTCTAGACCCAACCTGATCAAAACAGAGGCGGTCTACTTTGGTTGGTATATATTTAGTTTCCATATAAGATCTGATTTGAAGAATCTTCACCCATCTACTCACCCCTTCGCTTAACAGAACAAATCAAGCCCTTACCAGTGCCCTGAATGGAGCCTGGGAAGAACTGTTGGAGGCATGGTTTGTGCTGGGAGTTCTCTGGGAATGAGATGGATAATGGAGTTCTAGTCAAGGACAGAGGGCTGGGAGCCAACAGTGGGGACAGGCACTCCCTTTCTGCAGAAACTTCTGGTGTCTCTCCCTCTGCCCAGGGCTCTGCCCCAATCACCCAGGAGGGCTCTACACAGACCTCTCGGTGATGCCCCCTACAGGTCTAGGGGAGGCTGCACTATTCTCAGCAGTTCTGGTGGCCCCTGTAGGCTTTGGACCCCAGCAGGGTGGGCACTGACCCTCATTCCCAGACACAGACGAGGGAGGGGCAGACCCTTCCTAAGCCCCACAGAGGAGTAGGGGATGCTTTACTCAAGGAACACTTTTCCCTTTCAGCTCCTTCCTTCTGCTCTCAGGGTCCCTTCCAGACCCTCAGAATCTTCCACTCCAATCTGCTCTCCTCCCCTCCAACCCCATGCCTGGCTCTCCAGGACCCGGGAGTTTCTGTAGACCAGGGCCATTTAACAGGTCCTCCTGGGAGGATGGAGATGGTCTTTATCTGTCCAGTGCGGTAACCGTTAGCTACATGTTGCTACTGAGCACTTGAAATGTGGCCAGTGTGACTGCAGAACTGAAATTCTAACTCTGCTCAACTTTAACTAACCTGAATAACCACGACGGCTTGTGTGCTGGACAGCACAACTAGAGGCAAAAGGGGTTCACTGTCACTTCATTCCAGGGACTCCATCTGGAGCCAGAGCCTCCTGAAGTGCTCCCAGTGATGCTTTGAGAAAGGAGGGCGAAGAGCCTCTGGGTGGACTGGAAGGAACAGATGGAAGAGGGGGGTCCCCTTTGCCCGTCCCCACTGTGTGGTCCCTCACAGCCTCTCAGCACACCCATCACAGCTGTTTTAGTTCTCAGGGATGTTGCTCCTCCGCTCACTGTTCTGAACCCTGACAGCATGTGGTCTTCTATCGTAGGCAGGATCACCCTCACCCATGTAGGCAGATGACCTGGGATCACCATTTATCCTGCAGAAGGTGAAAAAGGAGCGCATGTCCCCCTGCACAGGGCCAACGTTCTAGGATCCCATGGCAAGAATCTGGATATTCCGATGTCTGAGACCAGTCTCCATTTTGCAAGGTCTTGAGCAGATCATGCAGCCTCTCTGGGTTTCACCTACATTACTCTTATATGTGTATTATATATACTCTTATATATTCGGGGCCACGAAATCCATCTTCTCTGCCTCCCAGGCCTGCTCCAGGGAAAGCATGAGAAAGGCCATGTAAGACACCTTGACTTGTGTTGTTAGTATTTGTATTCTTCCGTCTCCTACCCAAGGAAGCCTCTCCTGTCAGTGTCTGATGGATTCAAGTATTTCAATATGCTTCCAACTAAAGCACAACCTTTTATAACCATCGCGATTATAGAGTTTAGGGGAAAATGAGTGTAAGTGAGTGTGAGAGAGAGCATGTATGTGAGTGTGTGTGTGTCGTGGGAAGTTCCCTTTTCCTGGTATTACCTGCTGGACCCCTGGAGGACAGGTGCATCCCAAACGTCAGACAAGAGTATCCTCTGGTTTAAAACCTTCCCCAGGGAGGAAACATTCTAACTTGTGCTCCCCTGTAGGCAGGAGCCATGGACAGGGAGGGTACCAGTGGACAGGGGAGGAGAGGACAAGGAAGGCATTCTTGGAAAGATCTGAAGTTGAACCAGAAAAGAGAAAAACACAAAAAACCCTCAACCCATTCTAAGCTATTAGTGTCTTTTACTAGACCGTGTAAAATGGAAGGGAAAAAAAAAAAGACACAGGAAGGAACTAGAAACAGATGAAGATGGCCCCCAATGGTCCCTACCCACTGGCATTCACACCCTTCTTAGTCCCTTCCGACACAGTACCAGGGTTAGTCTGTGTTGACCAACAGAATATGGCAGGAAGTATGGTATTTCACTTTTGAGATTAGGCTACAAAAGACCTGACAGCTTCTTTCTCTCCACTCGTTCTGTCATGAGCGCCCTACGGAGAGGCCCACATTGCAAGGAAATGAAGCCTCCGGCCAACAGCCAGTGAGGAACTAGGGCCTGCCAACAACCACGTCAGTGAGCTCGAAAGTGGATCTTCCAGTCCCATCTGAATCAAGTCTTCAGGTGATCACAGTCTCTGCCAACACCTCGTCCAAAATCTCAAAAGAGACCCTGAGCCAGAACCACCCAGTTGAGCTGCTCCTGGGTTCCTGACCCGTGGAAATTGTGTGAGATAATAACTTTGCTGTCTGAAGCTCTAAGTTTTGGAGTAATTTGTTATGCAGCAATGGATAACCAATACAAACATGGAAGCCAAGCTCTGTGTCCAGCAAACCATCATTGGAAATAACTGGCAGAGTCCCTAAAGCAGTCTGTCTCTCTCACACACACACACACAGCTATAAACACAGATGAATATTCCACAAACACATGCAGGCAGTAAGTCCTCACGTTTGAGCAGCCCTCGATATTTTACCTATTTTCAGAGCATCATCACATTGGAATTGCAAAGGAGCCATAGAAGGCAGATGTCCTATTTTGTAGACGAGAAGCATGTCTCAGAGAGGTGAAGTCATGCCTTGGAGGCTCCACTTCTAGCAAGACGACCCAAACCAAGTCTAGACAAGTCAGCACACCCAAGTGTGCCCCAAACTCTCAGCACAAGGTCATTCTCTTAACTCTGGGTCATCACTAAAGGCTCCCATGAAAATACAAAGTGACCTGCCTTGGGTTACCCGTTAAGGCTAGACTGACTCCTGACACCCCAGTTCATGAGATGAGATGCAAGAGAGGTCAAACTGGATACACAAGGAACGGCTTGAGAGGAGGGGGAGGTGGGGAAGATGAGGAGGCCGAGATGGTTTCCCTAATCGCATGCAGAGTAAGCACCAAGGTCAAGGTCAATGTACAGAACTAGAGCTTCAGCCAGGACAGGGCGCCCGGGACCGAAGTCAGAAGGCTCCTTGGGAGGGGGCTGGCCTCCCTTGGGCCCTGCCTGGAGAGGTCCTAAAGATTACCTTCCCCACCCCACTCCTGACTATGTGCCAGCCTTCTGGATCATCAAGGCAAAGTCAGAAACCTGCCCTCTGCTTGTCCCACCTTGGGCCCTGCCCAGCCTTTCACAGGCCTGGCCACAGCTCACAGTTCAGAGGCACCAGGTTTCCTGCTCAGGGTGACCATCTGCTCTCTGACGCACCGAGCCAGGCTGGGGCATGCGTCTGCTGTGGCCACTCGGGCACACAGACACGCACACAGCCCCATGTAGTACTTATTTCTCCCTAAACATATTTCTCATCTTTTTGAATCTACACACATCTTTCCCAAGTTCAGTGTCAACCCCGATAAAGGGAAAGCCTGAAATTGGATCCTCTGTCCACAGCATGCTCCCCTTAAGCTGAAAAGATGAGTTTGAAGACAGCTGAAGGGCAGCGGTATTCCTGAGGGAGGGGCGAGCCACAGACGATGCGGGCTCGGGTGCTCACCTGGAGAGGTGACTCAGGAGACGGGCTGGCCCTCCCACACACCAGTGAGTGTCCTTCATGCTCGCGCCCCGCCCCCCCGCCCCCCCCCGCCCCGGCCGGTCCCTGAATCCCTCAGCTGCTGCACCTGCTCCAGGTGAGCCAGGGAACTCGGGCGTGGCGGGGACAGCTCTTCTAGCAACCATGGGGGAAGGTCAGGAGAGGATCAAGGGAGGACAAAAAAGAGCTTGGACGGTGAGGGGCAACACGAGAGGGGGGGCAGCACGGCCAGAGCCAGGCGAGGAAGAACCCAAGCAGAGGGGTGGGTCACGCGCAGGCAGGACTGAGCCCGGCCTGGTCAGGGAACTGAGGGAAGACTGGCGTCGGGAGCGCAGTGAGCGAGGGCAGTGCGTTAGAAGGAGGGGGGGGGGGGCATCCGGGGTGGGGCGGGCTCGTCTTGGGTGGGTTGTGGGGGCGGGTCTGGAATAGCCGGCAATGGCGGGGGGGGGGGGGTTCTGAAGGCCTATTTGACTGCTGTTTAAGACTTCCTCCAAAACCCTCTGCAATGTGAAGGGTGAGTGACTAAGTTTTAAGCCTCCCATAAATTGCTGGTGGATTTGTGCATCCGCCTACAAGCTGGACCTACTGAACTTGCCACTGGTGTGGGCCTGTCTGCTCCCCTCGCTCGGCTGTCCGTCTTCGGCAGCTCCACCCACTCTGCATTTTGAAACGATGCCTGCAGGTGCTCGGAGAGCTGGAGACAATGACACAAACTGCCACCTCAGAGATGACCCTGGGCACGCAGAGGACACCTTGGTCTTCGTTCCCCCCGGGGGTCTGAGCACAGGCATCGCCCCCGGGGACCCACGGGCCTGTGTTCGGGAGTTATTTTAATCCTGTTTGCCGATGTCTTGCCTAATTGAGCCCCTGCATCACTTCTGGAAACCAGGGCCTCCCAAAATACTGCAAACCATAATAGAGGCCACCTTGGCTTCCCCAAAAAACACACACATTGGAATAAATGGCTAAAATTAAATTACTGGGAAGACACAGAAATAACTCTCGGAGCTCAGGGTAAACGCTGACCCAGGCAGGAAGGCTCTTTGGTATTTTTAAAACCTGTGCTCCCGTCCTTGCTGGGGAGCCCGGGGGCGTGGAGGGCACCCTCGTGGCCTAGCTCACCCTCCTGGGGCTGGGGGGAGCTCTGCCCCTCGAGACTGTCCTCCCCAGACAGCTGCCCACCGTCCTGGGACTCACAGCGCCCTTCCTCTGGCCTCTCACCAGGTGGGGCCCCCTCAACCTGGGAAATCTCTGGGCTATTGCAGGAACTTCCTAAATATGTCCACGCGTGAGTCACCCGGACCAGGGAAGGGATCTACCGGCGTGACTAACCTGGTGCAGGGGCGCAGAGGGCAGAGGGTGGGCGACCCCGTCTGGTGGGTCTTGTCTGAAACCTCTTCATTTGTTCATTCCTTTAAACGATGCCCTAGCCTCCAGTCCCCAGGCCTTGTGAAAAGAGCGCCCCCTACCCCCGCCCCGGGCTGCCTTTACTGCCTCTGGCTCTGAGTTAATCAGGGGCTTAATCATGGGTGTCCACAGGAGGCCGAGCGTGCTGAAGAGGGGACAGAGAGAAGTTTTCCAGCAGAGAACTGGTTAGGGGCCCAGGCTCTGCAGCTGGGCTGTTTGAGTTTGCAGTCCAGCTCAGCAACTTCCCAGCTCTGTGACTTGAAGGGAGTTACTCCACTTCTCTGTGCAAGTTACTTTCCTCATCTGTGAAATGGAAATAAAAACAGCATCTCTGTCCTAGGGTTGTTGCAAAGATTATATGAGCTGATAACTGTAAAAGGTTTAGCATGTCTGAACCTAGTGAGCATTCTGGAAGTGCCTGTTAAATCACTGAGTGACTGCCGGGCACGACTCAGGGTGGGCCAGGCTTGCCTGGTGGCCCATCAAAAAGGGTCCCAGAACCAATGCAACGCACTGCCCACCCTGTGGGTAAGGTGGTTGCATGCAGTGTCCCATCTCAGGCAGCCAGATTGCTGGGAGTGTGAAGGCTTGGCCAGGCACCGCTGGGTGCCCAGGGTGCAGACTTAGACCAGATTTGGTCCCAAAAGATGTACATAGGAGTAGCAGACATGGCCCAGATTTCTGGAACTTTTTGGAGAGGGTGAATGGGCTGGGTTAAAGACACAAGGGAGGCTAGCTATTTGCACTGAAAGCCCCAGCAGGCCCGGGGAGCATCTCTGTCTTTCCAGCCCACAGATAAGGAATGGAATATTCCTGGGAAGAGTTCTTTGTCATCTTTAGCCCTGCACTCTCCCTAATACATTTGAGCACTGAAATCAGAAACCCCATTTTATAGCTGAGAAAACCACGGGCTCCAAAATGTGAGGAAACTGCCTTGGGCCACACAAGGAGGGAACCCCAGACGCCACAGCCGCCGGCCCAGCGCTCTTTCCGCCCTGGCACGCTGGCCAGGACGGAGGGGACCCAGAAGTGAACGCTGGGCAGAGGGGCCTCAGCCTCCGTACTTAGAGCCGGGCAGGGTCCTGGGCCTTCTCGTGTACCTGCCATCGCACACCATCTACCTGCATCCCTGCGGGCTGCATGTTAATGTCCTTGGGGACAATAGAAGAATGAGCTTGGCTGGGGTCCTTGTCATCTCAAGAGCCCCTGGCCGGTGAGGGATGAGTTGATCCTGATGGCAAGTGAGCCTGGCCCTGGCCTCGGGGCCCACCATGCAGGGTGTCCCCAGCAAAGGGGCCCTTGGAATTGTCTGTTTCCATCTGCTCCAGCAACGGCGAGAGGGTTGCGGGTTAACATTTGGGAGCCAGTCCCAAATGTCCAGCATTTCAGAAGAAGAGAGGCTAAGACTTCTGCAGGGAAGTAACTAGACCAGCTCGGGTGGCTGGCTCCTGGTGTCCATGCTACCTCCCGTCCCCAGCACAGACCCAGGAGACAGAACATCGCTCTCTATACGACCACTTTCCTAGTCAGCATCTCTCCTGCTCTCCAGGCCCCGAGGCATGTGCCCCGCCTCCTCTTCAGTCAGCTTCCTTGGCCCAGGTCTTCCTCCTTTGCCATCTAGGGCTCAAGAGGTCTGAACGAATCCTAATAGCTGGAAAAAGGAGCAGAGGAAAAACAAGGAGCCGCACTCAGCTTCCCAGCGGCAGGCACGGGCTGGGAGGTGCCCACTGCCAGGGCGGGCAGGCCTGGCACTGGGAGCTCTGCCAAAACGCACACCATGGCCACGCACGGACGCGGGTCCTGGGCCCAAGGACGTGCTGGTGCTTCCCCGGGAGAGGGACCTCAGAGGGGCTGGTTTACTTTCCCATGAAGTGTGATGCCGTGAGCAGGTTCTGAGCACGGAGCACGTGCCAGGAAGGAGGGGCAGGAACGAGAGCATTGTGGGCCAGCCTGCAGGGTCCTCTGGGCAGCCTGTTCCGCCCAGCAGTGCCGGGTGAGGCGGGCGTTGCTCAGAGGATGATTGGGCCATTACTATCTGTACAAAGGCAGGGGTCTTCTCTAGGCGTACCAGGGCCTTCATGTCAACCACACACAGACCTGGACACCTGGCTTCAAGAAATGAGCTGTTCTTCTTTTCGAGAGAGCTCGTTTGGGGGTGGGCGTGGGGGAGGAGGAGAAGGAGCCTAAAAATAATTCCTATCTGACTCATTTTGCTTAGAATCTGACAGGGCTGCCTGCCAGGTGGGGGTTTGCCTGTCCCATTTTCTTATCTATCTTTAGCAGGGGCTTAATGAGGGCAATTTCCTTGCTGCGATATAAAGACAAACCGCGGGCAACGGGAGTGTAATCTGTCTCGCTGTCCCCTGGGCTCCTGATGACAGGATGACAATGATGGTCACTGCAGGGCTGAGCAGTCGGGGGGCTTTGGGACGGGGCAAATGAAGCAGTGGTCCGGCCTGTGAAACCCAAGCCAGGTGACGACCGCGGAGGAAGTGTCCCCTGCTCCTTTCTTCTGTCCTGCCATCTCTGCTACCCGCAGGAGAGCAAGATAAATTACTCAGGCCTAAAACCCCAGCACTTACAACATAGTCCTGTATCTTCAGCATCTCTCCTCCTGTCTTAAAGGGCAAGCACAGTCCTTTCTCATCATTCACGGTGTTACATTCTATGTAACTATGTAACTATCCTGTGCACACTGAATCAGCAACTGCAGAACCACTGCTCCCAGGAGGAAGACAGGGTGAGGTCCCTGCGAGCCTCTGGTCACAATGTTTTCTCCAGTTGATCAATACATAACCTCGCTTTATGTGTGCTTTGGTTTAAAGACACTATGTAATATACATTGTCGATTCACTAACACTGAACTTGTCGCCAACAGCACTGACTCTGGCTAGAATGAAGCTTATCTAATACACATATTTCTCCAGAAGGCACATCCCAGCCTCTTGCTCTTAGGAACACTAGACAGCACTTCAGCACTATGCTTGGGGGCCATCTGAAACAGCAAATTCACCAATAAAAGCACATCAATGGAAAACACACGGCATTAAACAGATGGTGAGAAGGACACTTGTTCACGACAGGAGAGCTGGAGCAAGGAAGCAGAGAGTCACCTGTGTGTTGGGCGACTCAAGTTCCCCCCCTACCCTGGGCGTGTCCATGAGTGACTGTGAAAACACTGTATTGATTTAGGGCCACAAACACATTTTAATGAGGGGGCAAGTTTACAATATGGAATCTAAGAAGTAATGAGGATCGACTGTATTTCCAAAAGGGCTACCTTAACGACTCGTGAATGAGCTGATGGATGGACCTAGGACTCTGAACTAGACTAATTCCTGATCAGTTCCTGGCGGACAAGACCTGGGGCTTAGTCATCTTCATAGATGAAGGGCTCCATGACTGCAGGAGTGATGTGAGGTGCCAAAGGGAACAGCAAGTTCCAGAAAGTAACTGTGACTCAGAGACAGGTCCGGAGGCAGCAGTGGCATCGCCCAGGGTCTCTGCCCGGGAGCCAGGCATGAAGAGGAGGAGGGGTAAGGTGGACTTCAGAAGGGAATGAGGGGTCTCCCATAACCAGTGATGGCCATCAAAGAGCGTGTCAGACAGTGAGCTTAACAAGCGTTAACGACAATTCTAAATTAAATGTTTGTATTTAGAGTGAGAAGGAGGAGGCAAGCATGAGGCTGCTGACAGGAGGATGATGGCAAGTGAAGGGAGCCGCTAAGAGAAAGGTCTGCCTTCCGTCGGAGAACTCGTGTTGGGCCAGGAAAGGCAGACCCACCTAGAGCACCGTCAGTATGATGCTGAGAGCCCTGGAGGAAGTCACGGGAGAGAGACGGGCACTCTGCGGGCTCCTCTCCTTGTTTAAGAGATGAAGCAACACGGCTCAGAAAGAGAGAGCTCTCCCCGCGAGGCCACCAACGGCCCCTGACGATCCTGAGGAACAAGGTGCTAGACACTGCAGCTGTGCATATACAGTTCCAATTTTTGTAAGTCAGAAAAACACAGATAGCATCTCTCCCATAGAGATCCCCAAGCAGGTGATTTGGAAGAGAAGATGTTACTACTCATAGCTAGCACAGAGTCACACGGACCAAGACGGGGCCAGACCAAATCTACGTCCTTTTTTGAAAGGGTGACTATCCCAATACACTGCTGGAGTCCTGCAAACATCAAGATGCCGGGAGTGTTTCCGGGGGCTTGCCACATCACTCCATCCTGGGACCTGCCTGATCCATTTAAAAAAAAAAAAACTTAAAAGAAAATTGAGATATAATTCACATACCACAAAATCCACCCTTCTAAATTACACAATTCAGGATTTTTAGTACATTCCCGAAGTTGCCTAGCCATCACCATTAATTCCAGATGTCCTGTTCATTTTTATCAGTGACCTAGATGATGTCACAGAGAGCTTGCAAAATCACATCTGATAGCTGACACTAATGCTGGCCCTAGGGAAAGAGCCTGGCACCCAGGGAGCATTTGGGCACGTGGCTGCAGAGGAAGGGAAGGAGGGGCGAGATTGCTAATTGGTCGTACAGTTAGAGGACAGTCATGGTCAATCATAGGACAGAGGCCGCAGGAGCTGCTGGCGGCTCTGCTCACCCTGCAGCATCCAGGATGTGGCCCGACTGCACCATCTGGGGACCCAGGGAGGGGGTGGCATTCAGAGATGTGGGAATGGCTCGCTCTCCTGCCTCTCGCCCAGCAGCGCCATCTGACACTAGCTGGGGAGGACCGTGGCATTCTTTTCCTGTTTTCAAATCTGCTTTGCACATGGAATAAATTAACTGTTCTGAGACCTTGCTTAATGAAACAAATTAATTTGGAGAACGGCTCTCCTGTCTCCCTAGTCACACGGGCATCAGCCGATGGACCGCTGGTGCCTCCATTAGCTTCCCCACTCTCACTGCTAGGAGGCCAGCTCTGGAGACTTCTAACAGTCTGGGTTGGGGCCCATCAGGAGCCTGGAGTTTTCCTTCTCTTTAGTTCAGTTGGGGGTAGCAGCTGCTGTGAGCTCTGCCCATCTGGCTCTGCTTCTAGGGAGCTTTGTGGGGGTGACTTCTGGGGCAGTGGGAATCCCTGGCCCCCACACCTGTCTCACTGACGCTTTCACAGTCCTCTCACTCTAATGTCCTCCCATCCCCCTCCCAAATCCTCCTCAGGACTCATGGCTAGTTCAATGTCTGCCTCCTCCAGGAAGCGTTCCATCACCACCCCCACTGGCTCCTTTCTCTGAACCTCCTTGAGTAAATCTGTGGATGCCACATCATTGCACACCACGTTCTGGTGGCTGCTGAAGCCAGTGTGCAAGCTCCACCTCAGGCCTTTGAGAGCAGGGACCACACCTGGCACTTCTCTGTTTCCCCACAGCACCAAATGTCACGCTGAGCACTGCTCCCTCAGTCCTCGCTGGAGAGTTAAGGAGTGCTTCACTGGGGTGTTCGCTGAGACGTGCACCCAGGTCCCGCTTCAGGAACAACGCACTCACCCCCTGTGGCAGACAGTCCTCAGTGGTCAGCCTTACAGAAATTGCCTGGGATGGACAGCGGCCAGCCCAAAGTCACAGCAGTCCCCATCTGATGACTAGAGCAGACGTTGGGATGCGAAGACCTGCCCCTTCTCTCCATCTTGGGACAACTCTAAAGAGTCACCCCAACTTCAGAAGCCCCCATAGAATCAGGACTCCCCACCCAGACTGCACTGCAGCTCACCTCCTCCCCCTGCCCAGTCCAGCCCCCTCTCCCTTCCTGTCTGCCTGTTGACCCTAAGGGCGCTCCTTAGTAAGTGCGCTGCCTCCTGATCTCCATCCCAGACTCTGCTCCCCAGGGAACACAGACCATGACTTTCTCTCCCTGCCTCAGCTGTTCATCTCTTCAAATACAGTGGGGCTGGGGGAGTAGAGAAGACCCCTGCAGCCCCCGGAGGTGAGCCTTCCCTCAAGGTCAACACGGGCAGAGGGTCAGTGGCGTGGCCAGGACTCAGGCCTCCAGCGTTTGCTCCTCTGCCCTGCGTCCAGTGGGGAGGGAGCTTGGTAGGAGGCGATCCTCAGCGGCTCCCCCTCCAGTCAGCAGCTCTCTGGCTCGGGTGGGGACAGACACCCAGAGGCATGTTGCTCTTCCAGGAATGCATGAAATACTCATTTATCACATTCATATCATGAAGTTCATAATTTTGCCTGAGATCAGCAAACACCTTTGACTAGTTTCCCAAAATAAATAAGCGGTTACCAGTTGTCCATGTTTTGAGAACATTTAAAGGAGAAAACCTTTGCACTGTGCACGAGCTTAACTCTTTTCTGCAGAATGAGGAAAAGATACCCACAACTCAGTTTTAGTCACAGAGGCCCTGGAAGCAGCCCATGGAATCTGAGAGCAGAGTCTGCGGAAGGCTGCTTGAGAGGGGCCCTCCTTCCCTACCAGTCCTGGCAGTCGGGGCAGAGCTTCCCCAAAAGTTGATCCCCGAAAGGGAACAACTGATCCCAGGTGCCCTGCCCCTGGAGGCAACGCAAGAAAGGCTCCCTGTGTTCACAAGCAAACCCAGCACTCATAGGGATCTGGGTTGACAGCCCACCCCCGCTCCTGGCTGCAGACATCCTCGGTCTGTACAGAGTTTTCTGAGCACCTCGGATTCTTCTCTGATCTAAAGGGTGGGCTGATGTTAAGACCATTTCCCAGTGCCTTCCAAGGATGAGCTTGTCAAGCTTCCCGGTTAGTGAACCCATTTTACAGAACAGGAAATAGAGTTTTCAAGACAGAAAGTGATCTGCCTGAATCACAGTCAGCGAGTAGAAGAGGTAGGATTCACATCTGGCATCTAATTAATTCCGGGGCATACAGCTCAGGGTTCAACAACTGGAAAGTAAAAGCAGTCAGGGCACACTCAAGAGGCCGCTGGGGACTAGGATACAGACGAGGGCTCTAGACCCTAGTTCAGAAATTCCTGCTCCAGGCTGTGGGGTAACAGACCCGCAGCAGCTTCAGGTCCGTATTGCCAGGAATTTGCAGCTATCAGACACCAAGTCCAGTCACCCCTGCAGGCCTTCCAGGAGAGCCTCAGAGCCACCAGGGGGATGGAACAGCTCACTTCCCCTCCTGGGCACCCGAGCCTCAGCTGATCGTGCACCCACCAGCTCCCTGCTGTTGGCCTTTTCTGGGTCAGAGGTGCACCTGAGGTTGTGGAGCTGCAAGGGCTGAGAACCAGCGTCAGCAGAGATGAGCTCAGCTCCGCCGCTTCTTAGCTGAACAGTTTGGCTTGTGTCCCCTGCCTCAGTTATTCCATCTGTTAAAAGGGGAAATAGGGCCTTCTCTCCCTTGCAGCAGAGGGGGAGAGAAAAGAGGCTTGAGCCAGAGAGATGCTGGCTGTGCTCTCTGCCACCAAAGTGGAGTCTGGTCCCCTCCCCTTCTGCCACCCAGGGAAGGCAAACCTCTCTCAGTGTGGTTGAAACCCCACTACTAGGAAGCTTAACCTGCTGTACAAAAGTTCACTATCAGGGTCAAGTACAAAGTTTTGGGGTTTAGCAGGGATGTGACCGCCCATCATCAGCTGGGAATGTCAAGGTCGACCTGATGATATTCTGCAGCCGTTCCTGGGACGTCAGAATCACGTGCTCCACCCAGAAGGGCTTGGGAGGCCCCTGGTGCTGGCTTCTTGCTTTCAGACAATGAGGTCCTCAAACTATCTGCTGCCCGCTCTTCTCCTGAAAGTCCCCATTCCCTGGGGACTCCATGATGGCCAAGCATTGGCTGCACTGTATTCCAGATCGTGAATAAAGGTGGGGGCCCCGCCTGGCACACGCCACTGGCTCATCGCGCTTCTGCTGCCCTGAATTGCAGTGTGAGCCCCTGATAGTCAAGATGTTTGTTCCCTGAGCCCGTCTTTGGTCCAGAGGAACACTCTCTCCTTTCATTTCAGCTGATTTTCTCTGGTTTGGGTCCTGGGGAATATGGGGCAGCCACTCCTCAGGGCTCTGTATAAATCTTCCAGTTTACTGGCATGAACGATCTTTCCCTACAGCCTCCTCTTCCCTGGCCCCATCCCGTTAGCCTCTGCTCACAGGACATACTTTCCATCCTTTTAATCATCTTTATTGCCTTGCTTTGGACCCATTCCCGGGTCCACATCCTTTGCGAGGTGCGCTGACTTAACCGGGGGTTTGTTAACACGAGCGCGGCTCAGCGGAAGGTCAGCTTCCCGGTGCCTGCGTGTTCCGCTCCTCTTCCTACATTCCTGGGTCACGCCGCTGCTTTCCGGAGACCTGCACTGTCCGGGGGCTCCTGCTGAGTGAGGCGACCTGGCCCACAAGCGGAGAGGTGGCTGATCAGGGCGCTGAGAGCAGCCTGCCCTTGCCTGGGCCCAGAGGGTGGCTTTTCCTTGAAGCTTGGGGACTCCCCACACCTGCACGCACGCTCTGGGGACCACGGGACGGGGAGGAGCGACACCGAGCCTCTGTTCTTCTGGACACCTCCCTAGTCCCTGGTGAACCCCATTCCTCCTTTAGGGGGCGCTCCCTACTTCTTCCTGCAGGGACCCCAGAAACCAAGTATTAGGCTCTATGAGGCTGCAGAGCAAAAAGGCAGCACACACAGTGCAGTGACCACGCTCTGGTCAGACCACGAACAGGCTTGGTCCCACTCTCCCTGCTCAGTTTCCCCTTTTGATGCAGCTACAGAAAAAGTGCTCGGTGATTGGTTTCTAAGCCGGGATGGCCTTTCTCCCAGATGGCTGTACACTCACTGTCTTCTGGGGACGTTTCAGTCCCACTAAATCCACCAGCTAATGATGAGATGTCCTGGGGGCCTGGTCCCCTGGTTCTTCACCCACCCTGAGTTGTGGCCACCAGCCAGCACTCCAGGGCCCACATGTGAAGGGCGGGATCAGGGACCCTGGTCAGCCTGGTCTCAAGGAGGCTGCACAGGACTGGGCACTTCTAGTCTAGTTTTCTGAGCCAGGATGTTGGCTTGGCTGTATTTTGGCTCCCTGAGAACATTCTCTGTTCATTAAAGGCAAAACCACCAGCCACCACCTTTATCTAAGAAGAAATTCCCTATAGAAGAGAACCTCATCTTAATTTTTCAGGCAGAAGCCTTTCTTTCCTTCCCTCCCTCCCTTCCTTCCCTCTTTTTCTTCCTTCCTCCCTCCCTCTTCTTATATTTCCATCCAGAAATCATTTATGCACATTCAAGCAAAAAAACACAAAAACCAAAAAGAATCCAAAACCAAAAATACTCTAACTCTGCTTTAGCACAAATGGCCACATACTGAAACATCGTTCTGCACCTGGAGTTTTCCATCTAAATACACCTTGAAGACCTTTCAACGTCAGACAGCCTTTAAGGGCACAAAGGCTCAGACTCCTAGAACCCAGCTTCAGTTGTTTGTTCTTATCCAGGGCCACCTTGGCCACATTTTCTGACCCCTGTTACCCAGCCCTCTGCATCCCAGAGGAGATTCTGATTCCAGTCTTAGTTTAAGTGAACCCCCGCAAGGCATTCGAGAGAAGCAGCACACGCAGTTGCTGATCTGTGTGTTCCTGTCACAGCAGAGCCCAGCACGGGCCAGGCACAGCTCCCAGGGCCTAGGCGGAGGACAGACAGATATTCTGGAACTGTGAGCTCCAGAGCCTCCTGGAGGCCATGTTTCAAAACACACATCAGCCAGGTCCTAGGTCCCTGGAGGACCGCAACTGTGTCTGTGCAGTCAGTGCAAAGAGCTTTTCTTCTCCTGAACTGCAAAACCTGCCCTGGACTCCTAAAGGGGTCCAATCCTGGGGCTAACCAAGAGAAGGACAGCCACCGCTGCCCCTGGTCACCAACACCACCATGCCTACTTCATCTCACGGGTATCGGCTGGTGACTGGGAAAAGCAAAACACAGGCTAGAACTGCAGCTACAAAAGGCCGACAGGAAAAGAAAACCCAGAGTTTGCAACGGAGTCTCTCCTACCTTCGATCGTTTCTTCTCCTTCGGAACAACTTCTTCGTGTGCGCGATCTCCACTTCGTGGGGCATTGGGTGGTAGCCCTGCATGGTCGGGGAGGAAGAGGGGATCGTTAGTCACTTCTGAAAGACAGCGAAGAACTTCTGGGTCTGAACAAACTACAACAACACAAAGTTGAGCCTGGAAATTCTAGACTCTGACCACCAAGTCCAGACTGAAAAATGGAGAATGCTAGAGTTAGTGAATTTTCCACCAGGTGATGAGGCTGGAATTACAGAACCAAAGAAGAGTGGGGACACAAAGGGGACCTTAGATTTTTGTCATATCCAGTCACTCAAATTACATACGAGAACACTCAAGGCCAGAGAGGTGGATGAGCAATTTCAAGGTCTTACAGAGAATTAGCAAGAGAATTCGATCCTGTGTTCACTGGCTGTGTGATGGGGGACAAGTGTCTTCTCTAACATCAAGCTTCCTAACACCATGGGAAAGTCAATATCTTCTCCGAGCTGTTGAGAGGACCAAGGAGATGCAACCTCCTTGCAAGCCCTGAGCCTCGTGCAGAGGGAGCGTGTTAGGACTCAGGTCTCCTCATCCTAGTCCAGGATGCCCCGTACAATTTTTACCCAGGATCCTCATTACTTACACTCCTGGGGGCGTATTTAGGGGAAACAAGCAAATAGCTACATGCCTTTTTAAACTTTAAACTGGGAAAATCCTAAGGGTGGTCTTCTGCATACTGTCGTCATGGTAACAGCTATGTACATATCTGCATCGAGGTTGGAGAGAGACCCCCTACCTATAATGCAGGGCTGGTCCCGCACACGCCGGGCTGCAGGCAGAACTGTTTGCACAAGTTGGGCTGATGGCCAGCTCTCTTCTTACCATTTCCCTCCCCACAAAAAAGTATGTTCTGGTGGGACATGGGAGAGCACTGTCATTCCATTATGGGCAGGCTTGGGGTGTGGGAGGAAGGGTCGAGGGTGCCTAGGCCTGGAGGTCTGAGAGGAGGAGGTGGTCTGGCTTGGGCCTGGGACAGCTGGGTACACGTCCTGTCACAAAGTCCACAGCCTGAGTGTGACCCCCATGCCACCCTTAGGGCCCTGGGCACATACAGGGTCAGAGGGTGTGGCAGGGCCCAGTGAGCTGGAGACGGGTCAGGGAGAGTCCATTTAGCACCCTTCCCCCCACTGCCCACTTTACAGACAGGGAGACTGAGGCACTGACCCTCTGTGGTGAAGGCATGTGCAGCCCTCTGGATCTGGGGTCCACGGTGGAGAGTCCCGCTGAGGTGCCTTCTCCAGGCTTACCCCCAGCCAAGGGGCCAGAGTCGGGGGGCCCAGGGAGGACAATGGGCTCAGGAGGATGCAGGGATCTTGGCCTTTTGGACGCTTGGCCCAGACTCCATTGAGTCCAGGGAGGGAATGGCACATTTCAAAACTCATAATATTAGCCCTTCCCTCACACCCTGTGTCTTGCCTCCAACAATCTGGCCAAGAAAGCATGAATGAATTCCGGGTTCAGGCATCACAATGGGTCTCTGCAGACTTAGGATGTGCTTTGTTTAATGGTTTTCTCAAAGGATATTATTTGCTTTCTTTAATACAAAACACAAACAAGGAAAAACACCAAGTCTTCCCCTCTCATTTCCCCTCTCCCACCCCGACTCAGCTCTGGGCTGGCCCCTTCCCTCCCTCCTGGCCTCAGGTCACTGCAGGAACACACTGGGCGTGCCCTGCGGAGACAATGGAAGGAAGCTGGATTGGAGGCCGGACTGAGGGAGCTGTCCCCAAGGCTTGGCCTTCCATGAGCCCAGAAGGTGTCGGCTTCCCCTGTCCCCACCACAAGAGTCCTGGGCTCTGACCTGCATCCTGGCCTCCTCCCCCACACATGGCAGCCATGGTGGGGAGGTACCCTTGTGATCCACCCTCGGCAGGGAGTCCCAGCTCTCTGCCCGGACTCAGTGTGGCCCCGTAGGCATGCGGGACCGCTTGGGGCTTCTAATGAAGCCACTGCTGTGACCTCTGTGTCCATCCATCCACCTCCTCCAAATGACTATACATGTATGTGTGTACGTAGAGAAAACATCATAGTAGTTAAAGGCCTGGGCTCTGGAGCTACACGGAACGGTCAGCTCCTGCCTCTTCCTCTTGATGATTATGACTTTGAGTAGATGACCTGACCTCTGTGCGCCTCAGTTGGTTCGTGTGTTTTGTCAGCCACCGTCAGGTGAGCTTCTGCAGCATCACCCTGGACCACTCAGGCCCTGCCTGCTCTTTCTCCACTAGACTCCCCGCACGGGGACCGTTCTCCCTTCAGCTCTGAGACCTGGCTGTAGTCCTCGCTCTGTCTAACCTCTGACCACTTTCAGTAACTAAGTGGCCCTGGGAGACAAGTAGATGATATAAACCAAGCCTCTCCAGGGAGGGAGGGAGGGAAGACAATACTCCTTCAGCGTGCAGCTTGGGCAGAGTACACGTGAAACACACACACACACCCTGTCCCAGAGGTCAGCGCTGGTCTAAGATGCAGCACTGTGGGGCAGCGCGTCACTGCTCTGGTTGTAGAAACACGTTATGTAAAACCTGCCCCTTCCGGGGCCGTCTGAGGCTAACACCTCGCTGCCTGGGACAGTAGGTGTTTATGGAGGATTAAAGGCAGGCGCAGCAGAGCTGCTGGTCCCAGGCTGGGAGTGCAAGGGCCTTGCCCTGAGATGACAGCTGCAAACAAGCATATCTTGGGTCTGGGGGTGAGGGCAGGGGGAGGGAGGGCAATATAAGCACACTGAGCAAGGCAGCACGTGTGCCTGGTGGTGCTGAGACCGGCCGACTCTGTGACAAGAGTGATGTGTGTCCTCCGAGCCACAGGCTCCCCTCCCCCTACACGTCCAGCCACCCATCCCTCTACCCACACATCCTATAAATACTGTTGTTTTAGAAACTGCAGATAGAGTAGTGAAAAAGCAACAGCAAAAAGCTTGTTCCTATAGAGCACACCTTCCAGTGAAAGGAGAGAGATGACAAACAAATAGACAGATAATCTGATAAACGATGAAAAACGCTACAGAGCAGAACAAGGCAGGATGGAGAGGCGAGAGCAGCGGGGCTGAGGGTGGGCAGGGAAGACCCCTCTGCTCCTTGCCATCCATCCATCAATCCACCCACCCACCTGACCATCCTTGATTCTTCTTCACCCAACCACCTCTGAAGGCCCACTATGTGTCAGGTGCATCAGATGGAAAATTCCAGAATGAAGAGACCCCGTCCCAGCCCCAGGAGCTCAGGCGGACATAAACAAACAATGCCGTGCAGCATGGTAGAGCTGTGCCTCCGGCAGCCCCGAGGAAGGAATGAGGACCTCTGTTGGAGGTCAGGGAGGCCTTCACCAGGGGTGGTACTTGAGCTGAGTGTAAGGGTGGGACAGGAGCACAAGGGAGAAGAAGGTGTGTTATATCCTCAACCTGCAGGCCAACAACGCCAGCGTCATGAGCGGAGTGAGTGGAGACACGCTTGGCACCGTGGGAGGAGACGGAGGCACCGGGGTGCTCCGAGGACCAGGGCGGGTGATCCTGACCACAGCAACTAGCGTGGTGCCATCTGTATAGTCCTCTTCACCCCTGCAGTGAGTAGAACTGTGAGCCCCCAAAAGATCAGCTGGAGTCCTAACCCTGAGTCCCTGTGGAGGTGACCTGACTTGGAAATAGGGTCTTTGTGCATATGATCAAGTTCAGATGTCATGCCCTAAATCCAGTGACTGATGTCCTTGTAAGAAGAAGGAAATTTGGACACAGAGACACAAGGAAGAAGGCCATGTACAAATGGAGGCAGTGTTTGCAGCGATGCGGCTTCAAGCCAAGGAAAGGCACGGATTGCTGGCAGCCACCAGAAGCCAGGAGAGGCAAGGATCCTTCCCTAGAGGTTCCAGAGGGAGTGCGGCCCTGAAGACACCTTGACTGCAGACTTCCAGCCTTTAGAACTTGAGACTGCAAATTTCTGTTGCTTTAAGTCACCTAGTTGGTGGCACTCTGTTATGGCAGCCCTAGGAAGCTAATACACTCCCCCGCCATGCATCCACAGCCCTGGGCCCGCCCAATCGCCTTCCTCACTGGCTCCCTCAGCAGCCCCCGCTCGTTACTCCCAGAGCGGTCTTTCCAGACCCCAGATGTCACAGGATATTCTGAGTCCATCTGATTCTCCCTGGTGATTGAACACTACCAACCCCATGCCCGCACTGTTCTAAAACCTTTTTGGCTGTAAATCCACAGGGGCTGCTCCAATGGTGGAATGCCAGGCTCTGTTCCAGACACTTTGTCTGGAGGGGTCTTCCAGCCCCCATCAAACCAACAGCTTAGGATGGTGCCCAGGTCTCTGCCTTCACCACTCTTCTGGTCTATTTGAGATGAGAGATTCAAATTCCTACAGAGCAGGCAGGGGAGTCCGGGGCTCAGGGACCATGCTTCCTGGCCCAGCCCCACCCTCCAGCACACCTGGAGGGCCCAGGAGACGGGAGGGAGCAGGGAGGACTTCCTGAGAGAAGGAGACTTGAGGCTGGAAAGATGCACTTGCTGCTACCGCTGCTCCCCAGCCATCAGGTGACCCCCTCGACCTGGGTCCCAGGCTGGGCTGCTGCGAGGACAGCCCCTCGGTCCCATACCTCACCCCAACAAGGTGAGTCCCAAGAGGGCAGGGACCCACCTGGCTCATGGACCACTGTACGCCCAGCACTGGAAGGGTGCGTGGCTCAAGGAGGTGTTAACTAAGTACCTGCTGAAGGAGAGACAAAAAGGAAAAGGGGGAAGAAGAGGACAAGAGCCTAATTTTGGTGGAACTTCCACTAAATAAGGTCTCTGGATAGAAATATCAATGGGAGTGGTGGTGGCAGTGGCAGGTGCAGGAGGAGCTCCTGGCTTCACAGGGGGCCACACGCCCCACACTCTTCACCTCGCGGACTCCCCAGACAGGGCCCCAGGGCTGAGATGCCGAAGTCAGTGAGCGGGGCGGGCCAGGCCCATGTGTGTCCACTGTCCCCGCCTCTCACCGCATCACCTGCTTTCCTGCAGACCCAGGGGAGCTGCAGGCTCCCAGCACCGCCAGGGTCCGTCAGGGCCTCCACCCCCACTGGCCAGGTGAGGCTGCCCACACGCACTCGGGGGCCTCACCGCGTAGAAGTCCCGCATCTGCATGCATTGCTCACACGGGGCTGAGATGTGCCCACCCCGCGGCTGTGGACTGTGGAGACGGTGAAAGCGGGAAGGGTCACCCCCCCACGCATCCTTCTCCCTCAGCCCAGGGTCCACTGGGTGGTGTAGTGGGTTGAACTATGTCCCCTGCACACCGACTCCAGTCACACACTGAAGTCCTAGGCCCCAGTACCTTGGGATGACCTGATTTGGAAACAGGGTTGTTGCAGATGTAATGAGTTAAGATGAGGACATAATGAATCGGGGTGGGCCCCTAGTGCAATATGCTTGGCGTTCTTATAAAAAGAACACCATGTAAAGACTGGAGTTATGCTTCCACAAGCCAAGAAGATACCAGAAGCTGAGAGGCCAGGAGCAAGTCCCTCTCCAGCACCTTCAGAGGGAGCACGGTCCTGCCAACACCTCGATTTTGGGCTTCCAGCCTCCAGAACGAGGAGATAAGAAATTGCTGTTGTTCTAAGCCACAGCCTTTTGGCCCTTTGTTACGGCAGCCCCAGGGAATGAATTCAAGTGGGAGAGGGGGCAAAATCATCTGTGCTCTAAAAAAGGGTTATTTTTCTCACTGTATTTCCTTTGCCAAACTAGAGTTGAATTTGTGAGTTACATGCTCACCAGGTAATTCCACTGTGGTAGCAACCTATTTTTACAGAAGAGGAAGGAGAGGCTTAGTAAAGTCCAGGAAGTTACCCAAGGCCGCCCAACCAGTTGGCAGCAGCCGGTGTCTGCCGCCTCCCAGGCTCACGGTCCCAACTGTGATGTCACTCGGCCTGCATTGCCAGGGCAGAGATGTGGAAGTGGAACCACGGGGTGCATGAGCAGGGTCTTTCCTGTCCTTCCTCTGACCCCATGGTGCCCAGCCACGCACTCTTGGTCCCCAAAAGTGAGGACGTGGCTGAGGGCAAGCCCGACTCGTGCTGGAGCCGCAGCTGGGCGGCCCCGACACTGATCACGGCGCTGGCCACCCGGCCCAGGGATGGAGAGCTGGTGTCACCAGGCACTGGTTTGGATGCCCTCCCATGTCTGCCCTGCAGAGTTCTTGCCCGTGTGAGCTTGCTGTGACCTCTGACATGGCCCTGGCCCCATCGGCAGGCCTCTGGTCCTTTCTCTTGAGGGGATGGGGCCCGTGGCACCAACCTCACCCTGCTTGTCACGACACAGGATGCTGGGGTGAGGCTGTGCTGTGCCTGGTTCCCCTTCAATCCCCCAGGATGAGGTTTAGAAGTGCCCCACAGAGCTCCGTCCCACGGCCGGCAGCTTCACGGAACCCCAGGCCCGCCTTCCCCTCCAGGGAGATTTCCCTGATATTCCCGTGACCTGTGACCTCTGACTACTAACCCCGGACCCGGGTCAGATCCAAATCATCCAGGCCTGACTATCTCAGAGGTCTGTTATCTCTCTCACACACACCTGCTCTTTGCAAAGGGAGAGCGTATCACACAAACATAAGAGATCCCCCCTCCCTGTTGTGCGAAGATCCCTCCGGACTGTGGGAGACCTGGACAAGCAGCAGGAGGAGGGGGTGCGGCCGGGAGATGCAGGAGCTGGAAAGGTGGGCTGAGGATCCGGCCCAGGGGAGGCAGCAGTGGGAGGGGCCCACACCAGTCTCCTGAGACCAGGTATCCCTGTGGCCCCAGCCCTGCCCTCTCCAGGGATCCACCCGTCCACCCCCATCTCTCCTGGAGACTGGAAACCACGGCCCCTTCCTCTGCTTCACAAGGTTGTGTCTGGCCCCATCTGTCACTCCCAAGAATGCTTTGAAATACATGGAGACTAATGGCTTCCTTCTCTCCAGAAAATTCCAGATGACCCAGAGTGGAGAGCCCTGTGAACAGGGGCTCAGAAGAACTGGACATTGGTTCTGCTGTGCCCACTGGGCAAGCCCAGGGAGCTGGAGCCCCGCAGAGGGAGGACAGACTTGGGCTAAGCCAGCTGGGACTCCCTGGGCCCCCGTCTCCAGCCCGACTTGGGGAGACATCCCGAGGGCGGACGGTATGCAGCAAACACTTGGCAACTTAAGGGGCCATAAAAATATCAAGTACAGCTCCTCTGACAATAAGTTAGTCTCAATAGTGGAGCCTTCCTCTTGCTGGCGTCATGTTTTTTCATAGCTTCTAAGAAGTTATCCTACCAAGCTCCACGTGGGCAGGATGTGCGGGTCACGTCCAAGCTGAAACAAACAGGTAATGTTTCTAAAATTCCTGGAATCTCTAGGCTGCACGGCTATTCAGGGAAGCCGACCTGTTTCAGAAAGAAAGTGGGTGGAGGGGGCGGGCGGGTGGGCTAACCCATGTTTAAATTCATGATTTTCTAATTTTTCTTTTAATTTATTTTTGTTTTAATCAGCAGAGACCCTTTTAAAAACAATACCTCAGCTGGAACCCCAATATAAAAACACAGATAAAAGTAGACGGGGAAGAGAGGCAGGGGCTGCCTCTGAGCCATCAACACCCACCCCTCCCCTCCAGCAGCCCCCGACCTGCTCCCTGGACGTGAACTCACACTCCACCCACTCTGAAAGCATGGGTGAACTGGACATTCTTTCAGAAGAGGGGGCTAACTGAGGCTCTCTGGACAGGGTTTAATGGAGCCTAGCTCACGAATATTTAGCCCGTGGCTGTCTTCGGGGTGCCAGCCCACGGCAGTCATCCAGCAGCAGGGGTCTGTGTCTGCACAGACCTGCGGCCTTCCTTGGATGCATTAAGCTAATAAAACCCATCCCTCCTTTTCAAGTTGGGCGTCTCACTGTCACAGACAAATGTCCTGACTAATAAACCTCACACACCCTTTAGGCAACCTGGGCCCCAGCTCTGCTGCCAAACTTGGATATCACTGGGCAGTTAGTTATCTCATCCAGCCCTCTTCTCCCTCTTGTGGAAAATAAGGATGAAAATGTTTGCTTTTCCTATCTCCTGCATCATGACTGCTTAAGCCTTCCTTTGATATGAGCCAATGAATTTCCCTTTTTATCTTTTAAAATATATTTTGACTTGGGTTTCAAAAAAGTCCTAAGTGATGCAGCACGCTACAACTTCAGGTGTTGTGCCGGCTGATCTTGGTATATCCACGAAGTCCTGGAAAGCACTCGGGACCGCCCTGCGCCCTCCCGCCCGTAGCCATGTCAGGGAGGATCCGCGGAGCAACGTCAAACACAAATGACATCTCCTTGATGATTTTTGAATGAACAGGAAAAAATAGGTGAGAACACTGATGCAAAGGACAGGCCTATAAACCAATAGAAAAATGTGAGAGAACTGTTTCTATGTTACATGATGTAGAATGTGGAGGAAACAATTACTACAATGTGGCGTTTTCAACCATTGTCAGTTTCCCATTTGCAATCAGGGTGTGTGTTTGTGTGTGTAGGGAGGGTATGCACTGTAACTCTGTGTCAATGACCAAATGGGACTAAGTGGCTCAAGGTCTCATCCAGGTGACAAGCCCGGGAACAAGAGGCCAGAAGGATGCAGGCCATCTGGGCTCATGGTGGTGTCCCTGCTGCCCACTGACATAGGGACATGAGAACGGAACTGAGGCAGACAGATGCTCCCCACTCCCCTAATGAGGGGCGTTTCCTGGACGGGCTGCTGACCTGAAAAAGGCAACACCTTCCTGCTGCTGCAGACCAGAGGCAGGAAGATGCTCTAGAAAGGCAAGAGCTCCAAGTGGCCACGGGAAAGGCACAGTGTTTGCTCTGCAGCCTCTGGAAAAATTGCATGAGCAAGACTGGACACATGCGGCCTGAATCCTGGTCTCTAACTAATGGTGTGTCCATGACAGATAAGACCCAAGTCCTGGAAAAGCCCATAAAGCAATTTCGAAGAGAAGACAAAAGAAAAACCAAGAGAAGACAAAGCAATTCTCATACTCTGGTCTCTAAGGAGAAGTGACAGTCCTGAGACGCAGGCGAGTTGTGAATAGTTTTACGTACCTGGGGAAGTTCAAAGACCATCTTGGGAACAGAAGCAACAGTGGATGGAAGAGGAGGGACGACTCTGCAGCAGTCAGGGGGATGCCCAATGCGGGCTGTGACGACACTGTATGTCATGGATACAGAAAAACCAGATTCTGCCTGTGTCCTAAAGCAGGCCACAGGCTGCCAGGAGGACAGACACAGAAGTGATTTCATTACTCCAGACCGAGGGAAGTCACATGGGGGACACCCAAGGTTCAAGGAGCGTGTGGAGGAAGCGATGCCCAGCAACTAGTTGCTGGCAGGCTCTGAAGTTAACAGAAGCAGAATCAGAAAGGCGAGGGCCTCAGCAGAAGTCACTCGGTCGCATGTTTTGATGGTTTTGCTCTTGCCTCTCCTGAATGCACTCTGGTGTGGCTCATTACACAGACTGGCCGTAGCCAGGATTCAGTAAGTGCAAGGGCATCCGTGGGCCATGGGGAAGAACCCACTGCCCCAAACACCTCTACCAGAGATGCTGAGATCCCGAGGTGAGTTTGGCTGAGCGGAGACACCGCTGAGGCCTCCTGTGAGTGAATGGGTCCATCACTCTCCTGCCCCCTGCACTGCTGGGCTAAGGCTGGCTGGTCTGAGGACACGGGGGGATGGGGAAGGGGGCCATGACAAAGGAGCACCTAAGAGCAGCAGGGCGCCCGTCCCAGAGTCTGCACAGCCAGCCTCAGGTTCTTGAAGCAACTCAGATTTGGGGCTGCCTGGCAGGGATCGGAGTCAATTGGTTTGGTTTAAAAGCCATCACTGCCACCTACTGTGGGAGCCTGGATAGATACCCACCCTACCTATGCTTCTATTTTCCTCATCTATGAAATGGCAATAATAAGAATTTTAACAATTTCAGGGGGAGGGTATAGCTCAAATGGTTGAGCACATGCTTGGCATGCATGAAGTCCTGGTACTTCTACTAAAAATAAGTAGATAAAATAAAATACCTCCCCACAAACAAAACAAAACCACCCCCCCCCCAAAAAAAAGAAAGAAAAAAGAATTACACCAACTTCAGAGGTCTATCACGGGAATAAGTGAGATTATCTGACATAGGATTGGCGGCAGAGATGATTTCCCCACTGCCCGTCCTTCCCCCCACCCTCTGCACACCCCTACGCCCCTCTTCCTTTTTCGGGCACAGTCTGTGGAATCACAGGCCCGAGACGCCCACCCCATCTGCACCTGGAGGCCCTGCACCAGGAAAGCCCGCCGCCTCTTAACTTCCCATCCACGTCCCTCATGAACCTGCCGGGAAGCTGCAGCCCAAACCCCCAGCAGTGCCATCCTAGAATGTGGCCATTCTGTGCCCATCAAACAACCACTTCCTGAGCTCCCTGGCTTTGTCCAGAACCCTGTCGGGGACAAAAGTGCAGCTTGCTGCAACACTTCAGCCTCCTCCACACAGTTATTCAACTCCTGCCCACTCCCAGCCCTGTCTAGATCCTTGCTTATCACCCCCTCATCTCATCGCAGGCCCCCAGCAAAGTGGGTGCTAGAAGAGAGGGAGCTTCTGGAAGTTCTGAAGGCCAAGGGAAGGGTCTGTGAACCCACTCTGGGCAGAACATCACCCCAGCACCCTGAAGACCCCAGGCCAGGACTGCATCCTCTGAAGGTGAGCTGCTCCCAACTTGAGAGAAACGGTGAATGAAACACTGAGTCAGAGCATCCCGGCCAGGGATGCTGGGCTCCGGGTGGCTCACAGGGTATCAAAGAGGCTGAGACAAAACACAGACGGCAGTGCAGGGAGAGAGAGGGGAGGGAGAGGCTGACCGAGAACCCACAGGGGTAGGGGCAGTGCTGGTGCTGGAGACAAGAGGGCTAAAACGTGGTCCCTCCCTCCAGGCACCGATCTCGCTTTAATTCATTCACCCAGCACATCTTCACTGAGCTTTCCAAGGGGCCAGGAGCTAATGTACGTGCTGCAGATAGGCTGGTGGTTGAGCCATAGATTAAGGGCTTCTGCTCTACAAGGGGGACGCGATTGTCAATAGGATGCAGCTAAAAAGAAAGGGATAATTTAAACAGAGACAAGAGCTCTGGGGGTAAAGAGAGTAATGCTCTCAAGTGGAGGATCAGAAATGGCCTAAGAGACTGACATTTGCGCCAAATGAGAATGACCAGGTGGACCGATCAGGAGCAATTCAAGGCTGAAACCAACATTTGGAATTTCAGAAAGCAGTAAACTTGAAATTAAAAAATGGGCAGTTGTTATTTTTTCACTCTGCCTAATGACATCCTGTCCACTCCCACCATCATTTCATAAAGGACACAATTTTAAAATAAAAGATGGGCCTTTATGGGGATTAACTTCAACTCTATAAAAAGTCACCACACTCTCCTGTCAGACGCCCTTTTCAGAGTCTGTCAGGTGCTTGTCTGCTTTACTCAAATTCATCCTCATATATTTGGAAAGAAAGAAAACTTAAAATACTATGTGAGACACATGTCCTCTACGAGAGAGCACACAGTATACATTGCTGCATCCACTGCCCGGGGTATATACTCCCAACCAAGCATTCTGAACTTCATGGGCAATTTAAGGGGCTTTCAAGAGCAATTTTGTTTATCAATGGTCATGTTCACTTGGGCCTAATCCCCAAGCAAAATGTGAACTTATCATTTTTCTCATTTTGCCAAAGACCAGCGGAAAAACCTCTGGCTTACCTGCATTGGCCTAAGTCATGGACCTCAGTAGCGACCATTGCCTTCTCAGTATGAAAGTCAGGGACTCGTGGTGGGAGGAGGGCATAGCTCAGTGGTAGAGCACATGCTTAGCATGCATGAGGTCCTGGGTTCAATCCCCAGTGCCTCCAACAAATTAAGCAAACAAACAAAAAATGAATTAAAAAAAAATAAACCTAATTACCACCCCCTGAAATTAAAAAAAATAAGAGGAAAAAAAAACGTCAGGGTCTCATGGAATCTAAACATTTTCTCTTTTTGCTAATGGTATTTAATCAAGCCATAATCAGTTTTTGTTTGGTTTTGTTTTTGAAGTGAACACAGGATTTTCCAGTCATTTGCTCATTGACCCTCCATGTCCTGGGCCACCATCCTACCCTCCTTTGGCCATTGACACAAAGGCAATACAATTAGTTTTGTGTCCATGAGGTTTTCAGGGGTGAGTTTTGCATCTTTCTTAATCTCTTTTCTTTTCTTTTTTCCTTTTTTCTGTGGAGGTGCTGGGGATTGAACCCAGGACGTCGTACACGCTAAGCATGTGCTCTACAACTGAGCTATGCCCTCCCCCCTTAATTTCTTTCTTTCTTTCTTTCTTTCTTTCTTTCTTTCTTTCTTTCTTTCTTTCTTTCTTTCTTTCTTTCTTTCTTTCTTTCTTTCTTTCTTTCTTTCTTTCTTCCTTCCTTCCTTCCTTCCTTCCTTCCTTCCTTCCTTCCTTCCTTCCTTCCTTCCTTTCTTTCTTTCTTTCTTTTTTTAGGATGGCGCAATTCCCCACAATGTTGACCTTTGGGAATAGAGTTGCCCTGGACGACCACACGGTCTGGGCTCTGTGTTCATCCCCGGCTTGCACCAGCGGGGCCCAAGGGGTCAGATCCGGGGCTGGGGGGCTGGGCGACTGACCAAGACCCAGGACGTAAGGGCATGACCAGTATTCATGGCTTCACCACAACCTTTCCAACCACTTATGTGGAAGAAGTGATTCTTCAGGTTCATTGCCCCTCTCCTGTGTCAGATCTCAGGACCTCACCTGGTGGGAAAGCTTTAACCTCCGCCTCCCCCACCCCTCATCCCCACCACTGGCCTCGGGAACAGCTTTAAGCATTTATTTATGGAAATGCGGCAGAAGAAGCAGTGGCTGGGGACCTGGAGATCTGGCTCCTGCCCTGGGGGTTGCAGCTCGACCTGAGAACAGCCCCTGGTCTCTAAGGGCTGTCCTCTCCTCCCTGTCCCCGTGTGCTGCCACCTCACCCCCCAACACACATTCCTCATCCCGGCTTTTCCCTCAGCCTGAACGCCTTCCCCAGCTTGTTCACCCTTGAAATCCTGTCTAGCTTTTGCCATTGGCATCAATGCCCTTGTCCTACAAAACTGACGCTAATTCCCACGTGAATTAACCCATTTGGTCACATGGTACATTGAACAGCATGCCGTCCTGGTGTCTAAATAAACTAGGTAGTTGCTTACAATCTTGCCTCCCCAACCATGCTATAAACTTTCAGGGGCTCAGGGGCCATGCTTCCTACACGTTCTGTAGGCCCCATAGTGCCCTGGATACCACAGTCCTCCATAGTTACTTGTTAGATGAAAACTTAAGATGACTGACAGCCCTGCATGGACCAGAGCTGGGCCATCCCCAGTCTATCCACTGTGGACTAGCAGCATTCACAGGTGACCCAGGGGCCCAGGGCCTACAGACTGTGGCCCTCAACCAGGCATAATCTCCCGTGTTGCAAGAAGCCAGGATGCTCCACCGCCTCATTGGCCCTCAACAGCAACCATGAGGCTCAGTGCTTCGTGACTGCAACTTTCCTGCAGCGAAATGGAAATGCTATTGAAGGCACAGATCCCCCTAGTCCTTGGTTACACTGCAAGCCCCCTGAGCACCAAGGTGCTCACTCCCTGACCTGCACTAGAACAACACCGGGGATGCTCGGCACCTCCCCCGCCCCAATCAACTCCACAGCCTTCTAGGTTGTAACAAGTGTCTCATTGTTGTCAAGGAAGCCAGCCCTACATGCAAGGCCAGAGGCAAGTCCCGCCAGGCAGTAGGACTGTTCACTTCCCTTCTCTGAGCCTCAGTCTCTTCTGCTCTAAAACAGAGAACTTAAACCTGCTTCTGTCATGAGGATTAAATGAGGTGCTGGAAATCAACTGAGATGATGTAAGGAGCACACCTGATTAGTCCTGGAATATAAGTTTGCTGGACTCAAATGGGGAAGTGCTGATGCCCAGGCCAGCCCACAAAGAGAAGGGTCCAAGGGGACCCTAGGTCCTCAGAGCTTAGCCAGACGGGCTGAGAGACGCCATCCTACAGAGGGAGGAGTATGGTCTGGGGACATCACTCAGCTTAACAGAGACCAGGCAGGTGAGACCAGGAGTTCCACTCTGCTGGGGCTGAGGAGTGACCTGGTGGCAGAGTCCAAGGAGGTAGGCATGGTCTCCTCAGGGATTCAAAACAAGGCTTCTCCTGCCCAAGGCAGTTTTAAGGTAAGCTGGCTCACACTGTGACTGGGAGTCAGGCACGGACAGGGAGGTCCCATTCAATGGTCCCTTCTGGGGACGGTCACTGATTTCTGCCCTGGATGTGTGTTCTTTGCCTGGTGTGAAAGCCCTGGGGGGCGGGGGGAGGGGAATTCTAGATGAAAGCTGGGACCACAGCCCAGACAAAGGCAGGAGACTCTGGGGAGGCCTCAGGACCCTACCTTCCTTGTCAGAGCCTTTAATTTCACCTCCAAAATACCATCTTACATGTTGCAGATGTGCAACAAGAATCTTCCACTTGACCGATGACATTGATGGTTGGGGAAGAACGTGTGGGAGGTAGGTTGGACTCTTGGGAAAACCTGCCTTTACCCTCCTTGGCTGTTTACAGCAGGTTCTACCGGCTACCTCCTAGGCCAGCTCAGGGCGGCAAGAAGATAAAGGAGATAGTGAGGCGAGGGCATCCTTAGCTGAGTCCCATGTGGACGAGCTGGCCCAACAATGGGGGGAAGCAAGCCTGCGAAGTCTTTCCTTCCCCTCCAGTCCTGCCCGATAAATATGCTGCCTTCCACTGAGCGAGCAATTCCGTTTTTCTGGAAGGTATTCAAAAAATCTTCTTACCATAGAAGGAACTAAATTATGTCTGCAAGGAGCTATGACAATGATAATAACAGTGTCTGTCACTTACGGAGGCAGGCAGAGTTCAGAGTTTTACATGTATCAACTAATTTAAACCTCACAACAACCCTGAGAGGGAGGCACTATTATTATTCTCTACAGGAGAGGAAAATGAAATAGATTGATAGCAGACCTAAGGAAACACAGTGAGTGTGCACTGGAGCTGGGACATTAACTCAGAGGCTCGGGATGGAACCGTAACACATCGCCCATAAGAGCTGCAGGTCTGAGACCCAGCACCCGTCGCAGGAAGGGCTGATCCAGACATCAGGGGGTTGCAGTCTTTGGCAACAGATCCCCAGGTGCCATCACAGTGGACTTGCACAGCAACATCACAGAGCAGGTACTCACCAAGCATTGGCTGATGGAATGAGAAAAATGAATGAATGAAGCATGGTTTTCAACAAGCCATAGAAGTGGATGACCCACTCATGGCTTTCCCTGGATTCACTCTGCAGACCGTCTCAAGATTGGAAGTATAAATTCACTGGGTGGCTGTCAGTGGACTATGCTTGGGTACCTTGCTTCCTGCCTCCCCCTCCTTCCAAATTAAGTCACTAACAGCGATGCTGCCAAGTTAAAGATTAATATGCTCAGTGTCATGCAAAAATAATGGACGTCCCCGACAAGTGTCTTGTCAAAAATTACAAAGCATAAAGAACATGATCTTACGGAGGTTTCCAATTAAGAAAGACAGGAAATCAGTAGATAGAAATGAGTTCCTGAAAAGCTGCTGGCACACAAGAAATTTTCTGTCCAGAACTGTGTTTTAACTATACTAGGAAATTTTAAGTCCTATTGCAAATATCTTTGGTAAAAGAAATAATTGCCTCCAATTTATTAATTTTTTAAGTGAATCCTTTAAGGACACGGATTGTACCTCTCTCTGACTATAGGAAATGTACCATTTCAGAAATTCAATTACTTGTTCCATTCCCAGAAAGCAGGGCTGACCTTTTGTTGTGTGGATGTGGGCCATTAAGGATTCCCTGCCACATGAAAGTCTTTATGGGCTGTCTTAAATTGGGCAGCCATTGCTTTCGGCCTTCTCACCAGGCACCAGCAGCTCTGATGACCCAGTTGGTATCTATTTCCCTCCAAGTCGCCATAGCAGACAGTGATTTGACCTACTTTCAGGGGCACAGCAGTGGCTAAAGAAGGAATGGAGGGGAACGCAAGCGCCTGGGCACAGGACTTTGAAGCGTGGGCTCTGGTCGAGCCGAGGTCTCATCCCCTCCCTCCTTCCATCTCCAGAGCGTCTGGCTCCTACAGGCCTCCTCCCTGCTCTGCCTCCATTCTCCTCCGACAGGAAAGGTGTCCATTCCTAGCCCAGTCCGCCCAATCTCTTTAATCTATCAGGTTTTGATGTGGGGCCTCCCAGCCCCCCCACCTCACAGCCCATAGGGAAGACAGCGACATCTGCATGGCCCACTGGGGTAACCCAAAGAGGCTGCTTGGGGCCAGGGCTGAGAGAAGGGAGCCATATCTTAGCCCAACCAGGACTTCTTCTCAGCACATCTGTCAGGACACTCCGCTGGCTTTAAGCGTAACTACAAAATTACAAAGAGTCTAAGTGGTTTGAAAAAGTCCCAGCATTTGTGTTGATGCATAAACTGCAGTGAGGGAGGACATGCAGGGTCATCTCTCTAGAGCAAGGCAAACTTCTGTGAACAGCCAGATCATAAATATTTTAAGCTCTGCAGACCATGTAATCTTTGTCACAACTACTTAACTCCACAGCAGAAGCAGCCACAGAAGTGTGGCTGTGTTCTAATAAAACTTTATTGATAGAATCCGGTGGGGGGCTGGATTTGGCCCACGGGCCATGATTTGCAGACACTGCTCTAGAGAAATGTTGGGAGGCCAAGCGCACTTTGCAGCAGTGTGTCTTCGCTCTCTGCACCCTTCCCATGATGCAGCGGTGATTGCCTGAGAGGTGCCCAGTATCCTCACATCTCCCCCTACTGCTATCAGGACCTGCTTTCAAGGAGGCTCTGACAAACTCAATCCCCCCCACCACCCAGTGGGAGAATAAATGGATTGTAACTACATTTCAATCAATAATAACCCTATGTCGGTGGCTCTCAGCCCTGGAGGCTCACTGACAGCCCCCGGGGAGGTTTAAAACCTGATTCCCAGGCCCCACTCCAGAAGCTCTGATGCACGTGGTCAGGGTGCAGCCCAGGAAATGGGGTTTTTAAAAGCTCTTCAGGTGATTCTAAAGAACAGTCAGGTTAACAACCACTGCCTTAAACTAAAAGAGACACACAAAAATTAGTGGCAGTGTTTTTGGAATACGCAAGCCAGGGAGGTAGAACTTGTTTTTCCCCCTCAGGGATGGGGATGGGGATGGGCGGCAGGGGGAACATGTCCAGAGCCCTTGAAACCACACCACCCCGGCAGTCACCTTCTGCCTAAGCTGCTGCCATGCAGGTTTCACCACGCTCTGGCAAGATCCAAGACTTCTTCTCATTTTCGTTTCCATCTTGACATCTCTTATGACTTCCTACTGGCAATATGCACTCTATTAACACTGGTTGATCATCCAAAAAAAAAAGCCCTAATGGCCTGATTCAATTATCAGTCAATCAATTAATCCTCAAAAAAACCCACAATGAAGTCCTGCCTTAGAAGGGATTGCAGTCTGTGTAGGGAGACAAGGTGAACACTGATGAAACTTAGCCATATCCGTGCCATGCAGTCAGGCAGTGGTTCCCGCACTGCACTGCACACAATCACCTGGAGAGATTTAAAAAATCCCAACGCCTCGGATGTATTCCATGCCAACAAAACCAGAACGTCTGAGGGTAGAAGACTGGCATGGGTCTCCTTTAAAACCCTCAGGTGACTCCAATGTGCAGTGAAATTTGGGAAGCATGGTTATAATGTCCTGCTGCTCCAAGTGTGGTCCACGGGCCAACAGCATCAGCGTCACCTGGGAGCTGGTTAGGGATGCAGGAATCAGAGCCTCATCCCAGTCCTAATGAATCAGAATCTGTGTGTTGTATGTTTGCACGTGAAGTGTGAGGACTGCTGCTGTGGGGGCCACGTTCTGAGAAAGAACCGCCTCCAGCACCTCCTCGCAGAGTAGCCCGTGAACACTTCTTAGAGGAAGGGAGAAGCAAGAGATTCTGAGGGACAGGAGATTAGAGGCAGAGAGATGGGAGGACTCGGCGTACAGAAGCCAGGAGGAAGCTGGTCCTTCTGTGTGGTGAGCCAGAAGTAAGGATGAGGGTTCAAAGTGGTTTTTTACAAAAGCAGAAAATTAAATCATTCTTAGTCACACAATTAACAAGCCAAGATTTTTGAAAAGGATAAAAAGACAAGAACACAGGGCTGTCCTGGAGAATTGGAGGCAACAATTAGAGGGTGGTGGATGACAATGGAATGGATGGGGTTATGAAGGAAGATTCCAGAGATGCTGAGTGTCCTGCCAAGGGCTTCAGATTTTGTCTCACAAGCCAGTGGTGAGCTGCGTGTTGCCTCTGGAGTCGTGGATGGAGGTGACTGGAGAGGGGACTGGGCAAAGGCGCTCAGACCATTTCTCGGAAGAGACAGATCAGTAAGAGAAGCAAGCGGGAGGCAGGAAGACTAGATAAGGGGCTAAAACCCAGGCCTGGGGAGAGGAGCACTTGTGAGAAGGGAAGCATGGAGCATCAAGGACGACCTTTCAGGGGAAGGGGCTGGTTACATCTGGTGGGGGTGGAAAAGAGCCACCGAGCGTTCTGAGGTCTCAAGTCTGGGACGCCGGGACTGAACGGAAAGCTAGAACCCCAGGCATTGTCACAATAAGCTCCTCCGGTAAAGCCCCCCAAAAAGTTACCTATGGGAAAATACAAAGGTGTCCAGCAAACAAGACTCCCAGAGGGGAGCCGAGAGGAAGAGCCCAGCTGTACACAGACCCTGGGATTGTCTTCAGCTCCAGCGGGCCGCGAAGACCCAGAGGGGCCCCCGAGCACAATCCTTTGTTTCCAGGCCCCTGGAAGTCAGGCTGATTCCCAGTTGAGCTGGCAAGACCGGGAGCTGGTTCCCACTGCGGGAACAATGGCTGCAGAGTGGACGTTACCACAATTGTTTCCACTGAAGTTATTTCGGGGGAGGTTAGGAAGATTGTCTACTCCGAGACATTTCCTTCACTCGATTCCCTTTATAAAAACACCGAGGGAAGAGGCCGGCATCGCCACCTCCACGCTGCCCTGCTCCCAAGCACGTGCGCAGCGTTACTCAGAAGGCGACTCCCAGCGGGCCTCCGGGAGCCGCCATGTGCAACGCCCATTTCCTGAGGCCCTTGTGGAAGCCCTTGCATCTGACTCATGCCTCGCGGTGTTCAAAGCAGCTCCCCCGTGATCACTGTGCTGGATTCCCACAACAGCCTTCCAAGAGGGCGGCAGGCAGGGCGCAGACCTTATTACCCGCAGCCTAGTTATGAGGAAACGGAGAACTCAAGGATCTTGGTCAAGGCCCTCCAGCTTGGAGGGGGTGGGGCAGTGCAGAATCCCATGGTGGCTCCTAGAGGCTGTCTGTCGGGTCCCGCACACGGTGCGGTGAGCACCAGGGCTGCTGGGAGGGTGTTCACTACCTGTTCACGGTCTACTTACTACCACCACCCCCCCCCCACGCCAGGCACGGGCTCATAGCAGATCAGCCAGGCAAAGGCAGGGGCTGGCCCTTCCACACTCAGGACCCCAGAACCAGTCCAATGCGGCTGTTACACAGAGTGCATGGTGGGGAAAACGTAGGACCTGAGGCTGAAAGGAGAGCAGGGGCTGGGCTGGGGCGGCCTCACATGGCAGAAGCTTGAACCTACGTGTGATGGGGAGGCTGGGAAAGGCTTAAGCACGCAGTAAAATAGCTAGATGCGTCAAAGGGACGTCATGCTGGAGGTGACGTGGGGCACGGGTTTCAGGGGCTGTCACAATGGCCGATGTAGGAATTAGGGAAGTGGCGGAGGGATGGATGAGGAGAGTCTACAGACATTTAAGACGCACATGGACTAGCTTTGGTGAAGGATGGGGGTTGGGACGGAGGACAGAGCATCACATGTGAGAAATACAACTGCAAATACGACACGGTCCCCGCTCTGGAGGAATCCCACACCCTCATAGGACAGATAGAAGATAAATGAACATTATGCAAGGCTGAGTGTGATTAATACCTCTGCCTAGAGGTCACCGCACTAATGTTTTATAAGTTTGGAGCAAGCCCTGGCTAACCTCTTACTTGTCTACGACGCAAACACCTTACAGCAGGGGGAAATGGGATAAATCCTCAACACCTTAGGGCACAGACCTCCTGGCTGGCTGCGCGGCAGATTTACCCAGGCCGCTGCAAATATAACTGATGCCCAGGTCTTGTTGCCCAGAGATTCTGATTTGTCTGTGGTGGGTCCAGGCATGGGTACCTTTTAAGAGCTCCCCAACTAATTCTAACAGGCAGCAGGGTCTGAAAGGGGGGTACATAGCACCTCATTTCAAAGATCTTGAAAAAAGGTCTTCTCAGCTTTATGGAGAGGGGGCCGCAGTCTCACACCACACTGATGCTGTTCTCCTTAGCGACTAACTTTTGAGTCTTTGCCCCGAGGTCTGAGTCATCTCTTCTTGCAGCACAGAGAGGTCCCCCTGCCCAGTTTCCCCGATGACCTAGCAAGGTTCCTCCCCGGCCCCCTGTCCACTGGGTCGGTTTGCTTGACCCTCTATCTTTCACCGGTCAGGTTTCCTCCTCCAGTGCTTGGACATCCTGCCCAACCTGAGCAGCCAGCCTGACCCACGTGGCCGGCCGCCGGTGCTGCCGCCCTTCAGGGTGTCCTGAAAGGACCTCGCTGAGGGGGCGTGATGCATTTCCTTGACCACACCACACACCAGCCTACTGGAACAATGTCCCTTTTCTTGCCGCCAGGAAGGGCCACATAAAGGAACATCTTCTCTTTTGTTGCCAAGCAAATGTTTCTGCTTTGACCTGGAGGGTACCCTTTGAAGCCAAATAATGATCCAGAGGCCACTGAGCTGCCCTAAAGGTCAAGTACTGGAATGAGCTGTTCCCAACATTTTTAGCATGTTGAGAATTGTTTGTGTGTGTGTGTGTGTGTGTGTGTGTGTGTGTGTGTGTGTGTAAGCACTGGGACGGGTAGAAGACGAACAGCTGCCCCTCATGTGAGTAGTCCCTGACCAGTCACCATCCCTTGGCTGGGCCAGGTGGGGTGTACAGGCTGGCACTACGAAGATTCTTCTGTTTTCAGAATGTCTGCTTCTTATGGTCAACTTTGCTGAGGGTCTTTGCAACAAATACCTTACAAAGAATCACATACTACTGACACGCATTATCAAGTATCACTGACGTTTCCATAAGAAGAGTCTTCATGCTGAGTGGATGACCTTTGGCCAGGGCAGGTGAACAAGGAGTTCCACCAGGGTGTCTCGCTCAGGGCTTGGAAGCATCTGGTGAACCTGGCTGCTCTGCAGATCACCTCCGCGCTCAGCCCCTCCTGGTCTGCAGGGCTCTCTCTCCCCGTCACGAGGACCCCTGACCAGCAACAGTCTCCAGGACTCGGCTCATCGACTCTATACTGGGAGGGAGCAGAACTCTGTGCTCAGGGCAGGGACATCTGTCTGGGCCTCAGTTTTCCCAACTGCAAGATGAAAGGAGCTGGACTAGATGACCTGAAGGTACTCTCAGGACCAACACTATAGCATCCTGGAACACTCGATGGCCACGACTCCTTCCTCCTGAAGCAGCAGAGTGAGTCACTCTGCCTTCCCTGCTGTTAGATATTTCTCTCCAAGGGAGGTTCCCTTTAGCTGGGAACGTTCTCAACTCAAAGGCTGGCTTTCTGTGAAATGAATTAGTGGCCTAGGTGTTCAACTCAAGTTTCTGGGTGTGAAACTTGCTTAAAATAAGGAACAGCTGCTGCTCACATGCACCTTGCACAACTCTAGGAGACGGTCCTCTCCGTCATCGTCAATCTGAGCCATTTTTGAGACGTTTAGGTAGAGGTTGTCGCGTGTGCAGAGGAAGGAATGCCGCTCTCTAACTTGCACAAAACGGCAGTCCTGGCTCATGGCAGGGCTAGTCCACGTACAAGTTCTGAAAAGCCATCTTTAGGGGCTAAAAAGGGACTCACAGTCCTGCCCAATACACAGCATTTAGAAGAGACTGGCAAGAGGACGTGACGCAGCGACCCATGTGGGGCATCCAGGGGATGCAGCAGAAAATCCCTGGTTATCAAGGCCCCTGGTGTCCGCTGCGTCCTTCTGTACAAGGCCCTCCATCTTTCTGCGCCTTGGACCTGGTCGGGCTGAGAAGGGGGCCCCCGGGAGCGCTTGGCCTCCGGGAGCTGCCCTTAGCAGCTTACGCAGCCTTGCCTTTCGAGCTTGCATCGGGGGCAGGGGTGGAGAGGCAGCTCTGACTGTGATTTCCTTTCCTTTCTTTTTTTTCCTAATTTCCTCTCTACTGAACATTTTATGTTCAGACACTTCAGTGATGAAGCCTTTTCAAAGACACCTACTGATGCTGATCCCTAGTGAAACTCGAGAATGAATTATTAACCAGATGTCCTGTGAGCCTCATGCAAGGACCCATCATTAGAATTCATCAGAAATGAAACTGCAGTGCATTTGGGAACGGCAGTGGCCCACGGAACCTGACCCCCAGCTCTGTCACCAGATTCACTGCGCGGTCCTGGGTGCAGGCGGGGGGGCTGGGGGGCTTAGTTTCCTGGTTGAGCACGATGTATTTAGAATGCTTTCCTCATGGTTTCGCATGCTGCCTAGGTGATCTCCAAGACGGATGCGCAGGGAGAGATTTCAACTTTTGCTCCACTGCCCAACACTGCCTGTTCCTCACGCTGGGCACTCGGGTGAGGCAGTCAGGTGGCCCGTGTTCTCTCCAGCTGGTCCCACTCTTGGTGTCCCCTACTCCTGAGCTTGCCCTAATCTGACCCTTTTTGTGCCACCAGCCCCAGCTTTATCCTGCACATGGCAGCCCGAGGTGACAGCTCGTCAACAGGATGAATCCTTGCCAGTGATCAGCTGGCAATGCCGCATTTCCAGGTAATAGAATGTACCCAGAGTTCCTGTCCTTCAGGGCTTTAAGTTCCTCCGAGGAGGAGCAGCTGACAGAGCCGCAGAGAACAGCCCTTGGCGAGCCAGCCACGGCTGGCTCTTTCGGGAGCTGCCCTTTATCACTTGGGTGCAAAGTGTGATGCAGGAAAACCTGCCCCGCCTGCCCTAAAAGGCATCCTTGCCTATTTCAACATTTCCAGAAATGAGTAGGAACTCCTAAGTAAGGAGATTAAAGCCACTAGAAGTTCTGCACAAATGGTTTTCAGGAACTGCAGAATGCGTGCATTATTGAAACGCAAACTGGCCAGAGGCAGGGACGGCCTGTACTTCATATGAGGCTTTCTAGAACCAGCCTACCATTGCGGGTGGGTGGGAGCCCTCGTTCTTGGTCAGAGGGGAGAGGCCCAGGCAGTTCCACAGCAGAAAGGCCAGACCTGGTGAACTGTAGGTTTTCGGGGGCAACTGTGAGAGGCTATGTTGCCCTGCCCTTTGCACACTGCCAGCTCACACATCTGCTCTGGCATCTTAGCAACTGTTCCATGGCTCTGTGACTTACTGAGCTCCAACCACGGGCCCAGCCCTGTCCTAGGTGTGGCACTGGGCACGGACCCTGCCCCCGGGACCCTGGATGCTTGTTGGGAAAACGTCTTTCCCACCAGAAGGGGTCAGGTGCAAAGCTAGGCGGGGTGTGGCTGGGATCCTGAATAGCTGGGCAATAGAGCGTATCCCTGAGTCCTGGAGGGCGCTGACCCTAGTGGCTCTTGGCTCTCGTGTGGGAGTGAGCACCTCTATAAGGTCTGAATCCAAGCAGATTTTCCCAGGCCCCAAAGACAGCTGATATGTGTGTGTCCCCTCCTGGAGTAACCTATTTATTGGCAGGTATTATTCAGGTACATCTTGCTGCCCCCTCTGTATTCTAACCCCAGTGACAACATATCCAGGGCCTCAGCCACAGGCCAGTCCTCCTGCCTGGATCAGAGGACAGATCACTTCACCCCTCTACTCCCAGACACAAATGTCTGCTTCCACCTCTGCTCACGTTAAGCTCAGTGTCTCCTACAGTGCCCTCCCTCTTTCCCTGATGATTTAAATCCAGCCAAATTAGACTTCTGACTTGACATAGTGGATTGACCAAGTGTGCTTACTTCAACTCCCCCTCTCTCATTAATTCTAAAAAATTATAAACCTACAAAAGCACAGAGAATCAGGAAAGATTTCAACACATTTAGGGAGGACAGAAAGTGAACGGAGGAATAGCATGCAGCTTAGCAGAGAGGGATGTTGACAAGAAATGTGCTGACTCAGCCTGCAGATTTCCAGGGAGCTGAGTTTGGAGGTATCAGGTACCACAAAGGGCAGGGTTCAGGGCTAGGAGGGAACAGTCTGAATACAGGACTCCCCAAATCTCCTTCTGCACCCAACACAGCCATGCACCTATGCATCAGTCCCTGTCCTCAGGCAAAAGATTTCATTTTACAGAGAAGCTAAGTAAGAGAAGCTCTGACCTGGGGATACAGGCTCTCAGAAAATGAGAGAGAGAAAAACGGGTCAAAGACAAAGGGATTCAGTAGCCACGAGTGCACGCAGCACCTGGCTCTGGGTTTCTACAAACCGACCGCTAAAAAGTACCAGGCTCCGTGGATAGTGATGGATTCCAGAATTGGGCAGAGAAAGTACTTAATAAGCCTGGAGCAACTTCTTCTGCCAGCAAGTAAGGAAGTGCTCAAAGAATAATCAGAATATTTCAGAAATACCCAGACATGAGTCTACAGAGGCTCCCATTTGTCAAATCTGGGACAATTAGAACATCAAAATAAGCAATGATAGTAGTAGATTATAATCCCTAGCGTAACAAAAATCTATAAACCAACTCACAGAAATAAATAGAGGAAGAAGGAAATACCGTCCTTAGAGTAGAAAGCCAACTAAAATCTGTATATGAAATTAGAGAAGTTACCATTTGCCAACGATTCTGACGATATTTCAGGCCAGCATCATCAGTGAATGCTAAAACTAGTGGGTAAAAATATTATCAGAAACAGTGTAATTGCAGAGTCTCAAACACCTCTCTGTAAGATATTTATTCATTACAAAGGGAAACACAGTAACTGTGTCCTGGTGAGGCCTCGAAGCTACCACCTGAACAGGTGGTCACTGTTACGTCTCCAAGGCCACACCTTGTGCCTCCTGGTATGAGGCACCGAAGGACACAACACATGATTCAATCATGAGGAAACAGCCGACAAACCCAAACAGATGGACATTCTACAAAATAACTGGCCTGTAACCTTCCAAAAAAGTCAAGGTCATAAAAGACAAAGGAAGATCAAGCTAACATGACAATTAAAGGCAAAGTGTGATCTTGTGTTGAGTTCTAAACCAGAAAAGAAAAAAAAAACCCTCTTTCTTTAGCTATAAAGGGTATCGGTGGGACAACTGGCAAAATCTAAATAAGAGCTGAAGATGACATAACCACTCTATCAATGTTCACTTTGATGGTGAAACTCTGGTTATGTAAGAGAATGTCCTTTTTTTTTTTTTTTTTTAAGGAAAACACACTGAAATATTTTTTAGGGATAAAGTGGTACATATCCACAATTTATTCTTCCAACCATCAAGAAAATAATAAGAAAATTATGTAGGGAGGCTGTTAAAGCAAGCATGGTCAAATGTTAACACCGGGGGAACCCGCTGAAGGGTGTACGGAAATTCTTTGTATCTTATTTTTGCAACTTTCCTGTTGCTCTGAATGTCTTTCAGAATAAAAAGAAACATAAAGCAGGATGTAATAATGAAGTAATACTCTGACTGAAAATTTTACTAAAAATTTGATAGAACTATCTTGAGAAGATGGAAGACAGCAAAATTCGTATCTACCGTAATGGGAAATCAGCAGATAATGTTTAAATTCAATATAGCTAAAAAGAGCAGTGTAAGAATAGTATACGAGATAACAGAAATATTAGCTACTTTATATATAATTAGAAATATGGTGGCACACCAGAAAAACAAGGGGAAAAAAAGTAGCTGCTCTGAGAAATGGAACTGGTGATTGCGGAAGAATGAGGCAGGAAGTTGCTATTTTCTGTTAGAGGCCTTTTAGAATTATTTCGTTTTTGGTATTTTTTTTTTTAGTGTTATTTAGCATTTTAAAAGTATTAATTATGTAGCATTATTTAATTTTTAGTATTTTTAAAAGTGTTATTTAAGTATATAATTTGTGTAAACTACAGACATGTACTACTTTTGAAAAAACTGGATAGATGGATCTAATTCGTTGGGGCCCACCTCCCCAGGAAGGCAGGAAGGCTCTCCAGCCTGAATCCCACCTGATACCAACAGGTTTGAGTGAACTGGTACTTAATCCAAGCCACAGGATGTACGAGGTGGAAATGTTGCCAGAGACCACTGGCTCTGACACTCACTCTGGAGATGAGGACGTGGAGGCAGAGGGTGAGCCACATTGGGCTGTCGGAGGCTATCACACCCCGCCTGACACCGCAGCACCTCACTTAGTGGGACGCCAAGTCCATGCAGCAGCAGCAGCCGCTCCACATAGAACACGTGGGCTGATAGCCTTGGGCCTCGTGGGACAACTGGGGACCAGAACCCTCCACGCTGCCGGCCCTCAGCATCCCTGTGCCTGTCCCAAAAGAGCATGGGGCCCCTACTCACCTCTCCCTGGATCCCTGCCAGGCGGACAGGCCTCTAGGACCCAAGAGAAACACGCTCCAAGACATAAGCAGCAACATGCTAAATTAAATTCCCCATCAGTAACGAGAAACTCAAGATTGGTGAACTCTGAGGAGTGAGAGAAGCCTGGGGATGTGGAAAAAGGGGAGGGAACAGAGCTGCATAATGGCCCCACCGTGTGACTGGGGAGGCAGAACTTCTTCCTGAACCCTCCAGGAGGTAGGTGCCAGGAGGAAAAGTGAGGGTCCTTTAGGAACACAAGAATGTATGTAATGCTATAATAATCGAATGAGGTCTTTCCTCTGGAGGCACCCCAAGAGGGGGTGAAGAGGGTACAGCGCTGGGCCCAAAAGGATGGCAGAGCCTCCTCTCCTGTTTCATAGGAAGTGGGACAGCGAGGCTCAGAGGCAGGACACAATTGCCTGTCCCTGGGCCAGGGCTCTGTCCTCATCAGCCCTCTGCTCCAAGAGTCAGAACACTGAACCTCAGTGGGAAAGGCCGGAACAGTTTTCTGGACAGATCTCAATGTTCAGCTTTGCCATCGTCTGTTTAGCTAGGCCTGCAACTACGTTACTGTTATTATTTATAGTCTATTTAACATCAACTTTTGATTATTCCCTTTGTAGACAGAAGTTAGTGTTTGTTTTTTATCTCCAGGTCAGCTTCCTCTTGCCACTAACTATGCCTCAGGGTCACTGCCGGCTGCTGGCAGAGGTTCTGCACTCAGGGACAAACTCCCTTCACCATCAGCTGCTGTCCAGCACACCGAGGGTGACAGGTCGGCTACACACACAGCAGTGTGATCCAAAGAGAAGGGACAGAGTGACGAGCCCAGGGCTTCCCAGCCATCTCTAAACAAAAGCTGCCTCCACGTCTCCACCCCAGGTGGTGGCTCCGATCACCTGCACATGTACAGTGTCACTGGGGGCCCTGCTGAGAGTTCTGACCTTTATGGCAAGGTAATGAGCCCCCGTAGGGGCTGACAGGTCCTCCACCTGGGTGTGGCCAGTGACAGGAGGAGGCATGTCGTTCCCAAATCACTCAACCCTTTGCAAACCCACAGACTTAGTTGCCAAATAGGGCAAGACTCTTTATCCTCCATTTGAGCAAAATAATGATAAAGAACAAATAAACAACCAAAAATTTTGTCAGCAAATAGAAGGGGATAGGTGATGTCAATTACCAGCAAAATTATCAAGAAATTATTAAGACAGGCAACAACACTGAGCCATAAACATTAAACTGGCTAAGAAGCTGGACCTTACTTGTTCCCAGCACTAGAAGAAATGCTGATTAGTTAGCTAGCACTAAGATAGCTACCACATTGCAATGGAAATGTATCAAGTCACTATGCTGTACACCTTAACCTTACACAATGCTGTATGTCAAATTGGCTCAATTTTTAAAAAAGAGAAAAAAAAATTAAGAGCCAGTTGCCTGCAAGTGGTCCTTAGGCACTGGCTCTCACCTGGAGGGCTTGCTAAAACACAGATCACTGGGCCCTACCCCTAGGCTTGGGGGTTCCGTAGGAGTGAACTTGCATTTCTAACCAGTTCCCGAGTGATACTGAGCGATACTGATGCTGCTGGTCTGAGGACCACACACTTTGAAAACCAGTGTCCTGAGGGTTGCAAGGGGGAGTAAGATATTTTTAGCCTCCAGGATTTGGAGTGTGTGTTGTGGGGAGAGGAGCTTACGTGCAGGAGAGACACCTGGACACCTCAGTGATGTGGAGGGCAGCCCTTCTGTAAGGATACATTAAACACAGGATGAGCCCAGGAGAAGCAAAAATGAAGTGTGTTACCAGGGAGGGCTGCACAGATAAGGTGCCTTTCGAGGAGTCATTGAAGAGCAGGTATGTGGCAGGTGGGCAAATGTAGCAGGAAGGCATTTAAGGCAGGGGACCAGTGCTGCTGGATGAGGGCCCGTCAGCTAGTCACAAGGCTAGAGCACAGGGCAGGGGCTGGCAGGAGCCTGGGAGGCCAGCAGGCACCAGGGACAAAGGAAAGGCCGGGGGTTTCCCACAGGCCTCGGGAACCACTGAAGGCTTTCTAAGCAGGGCAACAGGAAGTTTGGTAAAGCTTTTCCCTTGCTGGGTCTGAGTCTCCTTGCCCATGTCATAGGGTGATGAGCAGACGGTCTGGGAAGGCCTTTTCCAGCCCTGACATGCTGTGATTCCATGGGTGCAGGGGACAGGGTGGGGTGTCATCCAGGCAGTGGCCTCACCCTGCCAGCAACTCCTTGCAAAGCACAGGGAACCAATGGCCACTCACACATGCTTGGTCTGTCTGTCCATCTGCTGCCTCCAGGACCCTGGCCAGCCTGGGAAGTGGAGGCAGATGACTGGAGGTGTCACACACGTCGCTAATCTCTCCTGGGCCCGTCCCCCCTCCCCCCTGGCTGTGCAGAGCCAAGCAGCCTGGGACTGTGCAGCGGCTCACAATGGAAGGAAGAGGGTGTAGGAGGGAGGTCCCCGGGCTGACCCTGGTATTGTTCTTGGGCCAGAAGAAAGCTTCCTCCCGCCTGGCCGCTGCAATGCTAGAAACGACGCCGGCCGGCCAGTGAGAGTCAGGACGCGTCCTGGGGGTGGGGGGCACCCGCCGTCGGGGCGGCCTGGGAGCCGGGGCTCATTCACAAACGCCTGATGGAGAGCACGTAGCCCTGCCCGCCCCCCGCCCCCTCTGCCCCGGGCTGGCGGCTGCTCCCAGAAAGGAGCTGGGGTAAACAAAAATAACCGGGTTGTCCGCCCCCAGCTCACTGCCGCCAGGAAGAAGAACGCGACAGAAATGGCATACTGGCTAATAAAGGAATAATGGATGCTTCACACCCTCAGCAACACCTTCCTCTTCCCCAGCCGTGGCTGCTCCTTCCAATGGCCAAGGACGGAGCAGGAAGGTGCTGGACCAGGGTGCAGCCTTGTTTAACCAGGACCGGTCCAAGTCACCAGGGCATCCCCAAGACGGCAGGGGTGTCACATCAGTCCTGGAAGCTGCTCTAGGAACAGAGGGTGGGCTGCGGGCAAGGTGACCCCTCTCACCTTGGGTTTGGAGGCCTCTCCCGGCAGGACCGTTGTGTCACTGGGGAGGGTGTGTGCAGGAGGGTGGACCTGCCTCTGAGCATCACTAGCTTCGGGTCTGCTCTCAGCACTGGGTGCCTGGCACCGCTGCTGGTATGCCTGTCCCGAGCCCAAGCCATTCTGGAACAGGGTGGGGCTGGGCGGCTCTTCTTGTCTGAGATGCCCTGGGCCCTGAGATGTCCTGAGAGAGGCTGTCTTCAGTCTGGCCTCATTTGGGCCCACTACTCGCCCCCCTCACCCTAAATGCCCCCCTCATCTGACTGACCAAGCCCTCTGGTGCCCCTCAAAGGATCTAGGGTACGGTCTGGCCCAAAGCAGGGCATGGACCAGATGACCTCTCTACTGGGGGCCAGTCCTATTTTTCAGGGATGCTGGCCTGTCCCTAACAAGGAAACTAAACTTCCTTCCCGGTCACTGTGGGAAGATGTGTACAATCCTTGGAACTCCTTAGAGGTCCCAGGAAGAGAGAATAAGGACTGGCCAGGCCCGAGGACTTGGCCCTTCGCTTCCTAAACCTTCCTTCTATTATACACTTCTTTGCTCAAGAACATTCAGTTGAGTACCTGTTTGGTCGAACCCCAAGGCTTCAAGCACTTGCCCCAACTGCTCTCTCTGCTTATAGAAATGTCCCTTCAGAACCCCCGGGCTCCCTCATTCTCTGCTGGCTCCACTTCTTCTGGACTCGCTCGCTCACTTCTGCAACCCTTGAGGCCAGGCCTTTTCTTTTTCTCTGTAGATCCACCTCCTTGGCCCATCCCTCCAGGCCCAGCTTGTGGTCTGCCTCCTACAGGAAGCACACGCGCACGGACAACCTCAAAACTGGCCTAGAATCAAGTCCTCCGAACGTCTACCAAACCCCCGAGGACAGGGGTGTTCTGTCTGTCTAGGACAGTTTCACGAAGGAGGTGAAATCTGACAGGGCCATGAAATGGGGAGATCTGGGCAAGGGGGAGGAAGGGACACACCAGGGATGAGGACGGGGTGAGCGACGGGAGGCCCCGCACACCGCAGGCAGGCAGCTTCTCTCTCAGCCCGAGGTCTACGCGGGCACACGGGAGTTCTTTTAGACCCGTCTTCAAAAAAGCTGAAGAAATTCAACCGAATCTTCACCCCTCCAGCCCCACTCCCTACCCCAAGTCACAGAAGGGACCTGTGGATGGTTCCTGAGCACGTTTCTTGTCTGTCAAGCTCACCAGGTCTGTGCTTGCTTCCAGGTGTAACTGAGCCACTTAGTAAGGCCAGGTCACACCTGTACAGTGTTCTTTGGTCATTCCATGCCCTAGTTTATATCAGACCCTCAGCAAAGCCTGGCAATGAAAGTCAAACTGATATATGACCCTACGTTACAGCTGAACTGGAAGAGTACCATTTTGGATGAACCTCAAGATGTCCTGCATGTGGATCTGAAGGGTTCTCAGACGACAAAGTGAATGAACTTCAGAATTTTGTCACCTGTTTTAACTCTGGGGACCTTTTTTCTGTTTATACTTTAGGTCAGTGTCTGTCAGTCTTTCCCTGTGAGGGGCCAGATGGGAGCTACTTCAGGCTTCACTGGCAGTAGGGTCCACGCTGCAATGACTCAGCTCTGCCTGGGGGCATGAACAGCCACAGACAGCGAACAAAGGGCGTGGCCGTGCGCCAATAAAACTTTATTTGCAGAAACAGGCTGGAGGGCTGGACTTGGTCTGCAGGTCACAGTTTGCCAACCCCTGTTTCAGACCCTAACTGTGCTAGGGAGAATGGAGGCTGTCATGTAAGGGAGGCAGGTGCTTCTGGGACCCCGTAGAACCAGAGAGCACTTGCCACCTCCAGTCCCAGCTCCCAGGATTCTGCCTCCATCTCGAGACTGTGGGAACCTGGTGCAGACTTGGCCAGTTCCCTGCTTTCTAAAACTCTTCACCCTGAAAATAATCATTTGTTGTAAAAGGACTTACAAACAACACAAATAAAAACAGGCTGGCCTCATGGCGCATGCTGCCCACCGCCGATGGGCCCTGCTACCTGGTGGTCTCAGACAGGAAACCATGGATCCAAGAACTCCTGGTCTCCTCCTTCATCGTATGGGTGCCTATTTTTATCCTGAGGGAGGAAGCACTTGGGGGGCGGCTTCCTGGTGAGCCAGAGAACAAGGGGTTCCCTAGGTGGGTGCTCCTTACCGCTGGGGCAGGATCTGGAGTCAGCAGGCGCTGGGGGGAGGCCACTGGAAACCTTTCTGATTAAAAACATGTAAAAATCTCTCTTCCTCTGTCAAAGGTGTCAGTAGGGGCTCTCTCTCCCTCTCCCTACCCCCTCCTCCTCTCTTTCCATTTTTAGTGCCTTCAGCAGTAGAGAGAAAAAAAAAAAGATATCCATTTTCTTGTTCTTGCTTATTAAGGAAATGACATTCACCCCTAACTTGCTGTACGTGACTGCAGTCGCCTAGAATTAGAAAATGGTTTTCCATCACCTCTTCCTTCTCGTCACGCCTTACAAAGGGGCGCCAGGCTGCCTGAATTCCAATCCCACTCCCCCATTTGTACGCTGTGTGATGTGGGGCAAGGAATTGGATCTCAGGTTTTTTTTGTCTGCAAAATGATACAGTAGTACCTATAATTTACAGGGCAGTTATAAGAATTCAGAGGTGATACATGCAGATACGTAGCTCAGATGATGCATGATGGATGTGGGCCCCTGTGAAGGAGGCACAGGTTCTGGACTGCGGCGCTGGGGGTGAGTCCCTCTGGACAGGAGCAAGTCCAGGCTCCTTCAGTCATTCAGCCAACATTTAATGAGCCCCTGTATGAGCCCACATGGAATGCAACATTCCAGTGGGAGAATACGGGTCGCAGAATAAATACAGTATAAGCGTGATCAGTGCTATGGAGAAGAATAAAGTGTGTGTGGGGGATCTGGGGAGTGCGGAACAGGGTGTTCAAAAGGACGTACTGATCAGAGACAATATCGTCTGTAAAGAGATGAGTAACCACACACTCCACGGAGACGATGTAAAGGTAAGTAAGATAAGAAAAAGCAAGCCCCATCACAGCTCCTGGAGCCTGGCGGGCACTCCACTCTGCCAGCATTTGCACTGAGACGCAGTCATGGCTAGATGCTTGTTACGGGGACATTAGGAGAGTGAATGTCCTGGCTCCCTGGAAAGGCAGCGGCCCCTGCATTTAAACTCAGTTCATCATGACTAAGACAGTGCCCGGTCCACGGAGAGGTGCCTAGTCAATACTGGTGGACTCAGTTAATGAAGTTGGACCGTAACTCCCGTGGGACCAAGAAGGGACATGAAGCAGCACTTGGGTAAGAAGACAGGCCTGGGGTTGTGACGTGGGACTCAGTTTTTACACGACTGTGCCCCTTGGCACCTCAGGATACTTTAATAATCCTTATGCTTGTGAGTTAGCATATCTTGGGTTTCCAGAAGACTTGGCAACAGAGCTGGCATAGCTCTAGGGAACGATAAAGTCATTCCTTCCCTTCTGGAAGGCTAGGAACGGGGCTACAGCAGCTTCAGTCCAGTGTGGGGTGTCCCCTTCCCACCTGAACCCTGAGTCCACACAGCAACAGCGCCACCTGCTGGACGGGCAAGGCTGCTCCTGCATCTGCCACCATTTTTATTCCTCTAAGCACTCAGTGGAGCAGGGGAAACCCGGCCGCCATTCTGGAGGGCAGTTGACTTCCATTCTGAAAGCTCATTTATCCCTCAGATTCCTGGAGTTGGGGGGTGGGCGGTTCCCTCCCTGTCCTTATTCTGGACCAAGCAGGGGAATGGGGTGCCTAACTCCAAGTCTCACTGTCCTCCCCGCCTTTAGTTGGTCTCCTGTCCTCTCTCTGGGTCCTGTGTGAAGAGAGGGCCTTGGACACACTGTCAGGAGGTCAGACATCCCACCTGAGTTAGTTAAACTCCTGCTTCAGTGAGTGCGCCCTGCCGACCTCACAGCAGGGGGCTTACACACCACGTGCTTTACTAAACTAGGTCAGTCACCAGAGCAACGGACCCGACCAGGTCAGAGTGAGCTCGCAATTAACTGCAGACGGACACAGAATTTAGCTTCAAAATTTCCTAACAGGAAGGCAAAAAGGGAAACAAGTTGGGTTATGCAGTTCCTATTGTCAGACAAAAGGCAGCAGATGTAACATTTGTCTGACAGCGGATCCAAAGAAAGATGATCAAAATGTGTCCTTTTAGAAAGCCTTGGGCAAGACACGAGCTACTTCAAAAACGTCTCTCCACTGGGGTTTTGTACAAGACGCAGAAGCATCCAAGGCTGTGTCTGGAGAACGAGGCAGTGTTTCTGGGGAGAGGGGTGCCCTGAGGCTGTAACCTGAGGAGATGCTCAGGAGAAATTGCTCAAGTTACCACACCTCAGGGGGAAGGAGGCCAGGGTGGTGTCTGGGCTGGAGGTCCTGAGCCAGAGGGGAGGCCAGAGCCCCTTCAAAGGTGCCTCCCTTGCCTTCCCAGTGAACTCAGTCAGTTTGTGGAGCTCCGCCTCTCCCCCTTGGCACAGCCGCAAGCGCCTGTCCTCCCAAGGGCAGAAGCCAGCACTCCGTAACTCCCAAGCCCCACACAGCAGCTGCCGCCCCTGCAGGCCCAGGTGAGGCCACCTGGTGTGGGGAAGGCCACCAGCACCCCTCACTCCGCGGGCAAGCATCCTCCTTGTCTGTGCAGCTGATAGAGGCTTAACCGGTGTGCCCTCCCCGGAGCTGCCACGTGTTCCCAGGGGTCTGAGGACTGGAGGGGTTGAGGGGCGGGGCGTCCCTGGAGGAATGTCAGGCCCCCTGTGTGCTGCCTCCTGCTCTGCCCCTTGTTCTGGGGAGGAAGGGCCTGAGCCTGGAAGGCCTGGGTCATCTTGGGGACAATGTTGAGGACCATACTTGCATGCTTAGAACCAATGAGGCAAGGACACCTTTTGCGGCTGGGGACAAGGAACTTCCCACTGCAAACGTGACTGTGGAGCATCGGGAACGGTGCGCTGGTGCCCTCTAGTGGGAGTAGATCACAGTGCAGCCATCTGTCCCACGTGGCCTCTGGACCGGCCACACAAGATTACAAATGATGGGTGGCTGGAATGTCCACACCACTGTGCCAACACGGCAGGCTGGCCCCCCAGGACTCCCTTCTGAGCCCAGTTGTACGGGTTTCAGCTTCTGCCCTGCCCTATGGTTTCACCACCTGGAACAATGATGGATGTCCTCCCGAATCCATGTCACCACACTCAGAGCCTCCAGCTGCATTCTCCAATCAGAGCTCTTGGGGAGCAGAGCCAGCCTCAGCTCACCCGAGGCTGCTGAGCACTTGCAGACGCTAGAATCTGGCTGCTGGCTTTCGCCCATCCTGGCTCACTTGCTCACTTGCTCTTCACCCTCCGCTACTGCTACAGGGAGCGGACTGGGGGACAGCCAGCATTACCAGCAGCAGCCTTTACTAACCAACTAAATGCCTTTTATGGGTGAAGAACTGCCCAGAGACGTAGGCATCTACCATCCACCCTGCGGCTCCAGGTGCTTGGGTGGATCCAGGGGCTGAGTCCCAGCAATGAGGGTTCCTGGAATCATCCCTTACTGTGGAAATATAACCAGGTGGGGCCATCAGGGATAGAGTCCTCGGTTTTTTTGGCCAGAGTGAGGAGTGGACAGGCACCCAGGTGTCAGCACTCCCACCAGGACCACTCATGTAACATGTGCCCATGTGTGACTCCCAGTGAGATAAGCTAGAGCACCCGAAAGTCTACAATAGGTATTAAGCTGGGGGAGACTGGGGCCCTCTGCTCCCTACTCGGCCATTCTCTCAAGCCCTAGGCTGCAGAGACTATGCGACCCTGGGGAGGCAGGTGGAGTAGGCAGGGAGGGGACCAGACTTCCCTCTTCCCTCATGGAACCAGGGACTCTGACCTGGCCAAGGCACCAGTGTCCACCAAGGCATTTATGCCTGCAACTCTGCATTGCTGTCATCCGTGTACATGTCTCGTTTCCTCTAGACTGTGCCCCTCCTGGGCAACTGTATCTTATGCAATTCTCTCTCTCCCTAAAAAGCTAGTGCAAAACACTCATCATGAAGATGAATTAAGCAAGTAAGAAAAAGAACGAAGACAGTGGGGCTGAGGCACAACTGCTCCCCACCCCTGCCAGCCCCTTTGCTGTTGGGCGGGGTCACGTGACTAGTTCTGTCCAATGGGCTAAGTGCAAGTGACACTTCTGGGTCAAAAAAGCATTTGAGACCCAGAGCATGACCCTCCAGCGCTCTTTGCTCCTGCCAGGGCCACTGTGGGCTGAGATGATAGGACCACAGAATGGAATCCAACTGGACCTTTGAGCCCCACTTTGGAAAGAAGCTGCCCCAGAGGGTGGCTGGACCCTCGGCAGAATCTCAGTAAGTGAGAAATAAGATTCTGGATGCCGTGGAAATTGAAGGCTTCCGACTCTACCCCAAGAATGTATGCTCCAGAGGAGGGTTTGCGTTCGCAATTATGTGAAGGGAGGACCTTTGGGGACTGCCATTGTAAGTCTCATGTAGGAATTTAAAAAGCCAAAACAATTATTTCTTTGTGGTATGTAAAAGGAATGTTTTAACAAAACAAAACCCCACCCTTTGAGAATTTTTATTAACTCTTTACTCAATAATGCAGGTCACACTCTGTGGAAGGTATGTTTTTATACTTCACTGCAGCAGGGATTCATTCCCAGCCAGAGCAATAGTCATGACTTCACATGAAACCAGTAAATATGGATTGTTTTTAATAAAAGGAAGCCTGGAAATAAAGCTGCCCATCCAATTGCAAATACTGATTATAAGATACAGCCACTGGACACTCATTCATGATTCGAAATTCTTTCTATCATTATTCAAGAAAGTGTTTTTAATCATGTTAATACTTTTTTTTGGAGATGGAAGAAAAGAAGATCCTGTGTGTGAAGCCTCTGAGATTTGGGGGTTTGTTTAATTCTGTGCTGTGGCCTGTAGTATCCTAACACAGCAGATGACTGAAAAATCCTGTTTCATTAAAAAAAAAAAAAAAACAAAACGGCAGGCATGCCCCGGAAATCACCAAGAGCATAACCAGGTTCATGTCAAAGCTCTGCTGGGAAGTGGTCAGAAAACTCATGGGCAGAAGGATGGAGTGAAAGTCGAGACAAACATCCTACCTCTCTTGGACCCTCCAGGCAGCCACGTGATGCCTCTTGAAGGGATAACCTTCAGCAATCACTCGTTCAAGAGCGCCTGGTGCTGGGTTAAGAAGATCAATGAAATGTGGCCCCAGCCCTCCTGCAGCCTGCGGTCCAGGAAGGGAGTCTGATGAGTAAATAAGCAGGTGCAATGTGATGGGAGCCATAACACGGGGCGGGAGCAGGGGGTCTGGGGAACTGCGCAGGTGGACCCTTGGACTCTGCCCTGTGCATCTGGGAGGGCATCCTGAGGCAGGACAAGGGGTCCATGGGGCAGAGAAAAGGGGAACTGGATTTCCAGGCAGAGGGACTGCCTGTGAGAAAGCAGAGAGACGAGAGAGTGGGACAGGCTGGGGGCAGGGGGCCCAGCGGCAGCACAGACAGGGTGGGCCGAGCCTGGGACACAGGCCCAACAGGTGGGCATATCACAGAGGCACCTGTCTGCTGAGGAGTCTGCACAGGGAAGGGGGCTGGGTCAGAGATGGCAGCCCAGGTCTGGGGGGTGGAGAGATGTAGGCAAGAGTGCCCGGCAGCTTGAAAGCTCCTCTTCTTCTGGGTGGAAGAAGTGAAAGGCAGGTGGCCACAAGCTTCAGGCCAGCCTCCTCCCTTCATCCTCCTGCTTCCCTTCCTTCATGCCTCCAGGTGGGGGGGAGGCAGTGAGTTTCTTTCTCCTCCTCAAACCCTCTTCTGTCTGAGAAAGTCTCTAGGAAGCCCGTTCATCTCTGCGCAGGCCCCTGACTGCTGCGGAAGGGCTGGGGTCTCTAGGCTATTGGGGGGGGGAGGCTTTCCCTCCCACCCAGTGGCCTTCAGCTGGGTGCGTGGTGTCTCCTGGGTGTATCTGGGAATGGAAGGTGTTTTTGGTGGTCACCATGACTGCCCTCTCCCCGGTCACTGGCATTCACTGATTGAAACTGGGAGCACTAAATACCCTGCACGTGCCGGCCAGGTCTGTGCAACTCAGATTTGTCCCACCCCAGATGCCAACAGCTAGGCCAGCTGACCTTGAGAACCCAAGGTCAAACAACAGAACCAGCCGGCCCTGCCTCTGAGGGGCTTTGAAAAACAGTAGGCAAACTCAGAAAAAAATCTTTCCAGTGTGCTCTCACAGGACCCCAAATTCTATCACCAGAGATGTTTGTTTTGGGACCAGGAGGCCTGCTGGCCTTGTCCTAATGTTACCATGGGAAATGCAGACCCCCAAGGAGAGGTCAAGTCACGGCCATTATCAGCTCCAACGTTAGGTTTTCAGCCCTCGTGGATCATGTTGATGAAACTGCAGATTTTGTCTGACGCTTTCACAAATACGGATCCCTGGGTATAATTCAGTGGGTGCGGTCACCAGCCTCCAGGATGGCCCCCGAGTGTCACACCTTTGTCGTCCCTTCTAAATTGTACCAGGTTGTGCAATCAACATCTGGCACATGGCACGGGGAGAGAATGTCGCTTCTGAGATTAGATTAGAAAAGATGAGGACTTCTGTGTTGGAGGCTCTCCACTCACTCAGCCATTATATGTCTGTAGCTGTCTGTCTGTCTGTCTCCCCCGCCCCCTCTTCCTCTCTCCTTGTCCCTCAGGTACTTTGCTTCGGAGGAAGCCAGCTGCCATGTTGTGATACTTAAGCAGTTTACGGGGAGGCTCTCTCCATAAATGGGGATGAACGAAGCTTTCTGCCACCAGACAGGGTAAAGCTGAAGGCTCCTGCCCTCTGCTGTGTGAATCACCGTGGAGGTGGGTCCTCCAGCCTCAGTCAAGCCTTCAGATGACTGCAGCCCCAACTGACACCTTGATTCCATCCTTGTGAGAAACCCTGGGCCAGAACCACCCAGTGAAAATGCTCCCCGATTCCTGACTCTCAAAAATTGAGTGTGATAATAAATTTAGGCTGTTAAATTTTCAGCAATTTGTCACACAGCAATAGATAACTAATACAGGGGATCTAGGGTAAGACCCAGAAAGCTGTAGATTTGCTCAGGGACTTATCTGCTGGTAATTTTCTGTGAGCAAAGCTGGGAAAGTCTGTGGGGGGTGTGTGTGTGTGTGGTGTGTGAGAATCAAAGCCCCTCCACTGCGTGGATCCTGACAGGGAATGGAGATCAGAGGTGAAGACCCCCACTGCCGGCAGCCTCTAAGAGCTTATGTCTCAGCTGGGCCCTGGAGGCCAGGAATGCTTGTTCCTGCAAGAGGGAAAGCCCTGGAATATGAAACCTGAGTGGGACCTTGGTCTGACAACTTTCAAAATTTGTTTAGTAGTGGGACCATCTCTTCAAATGAAACCATTTGCAGAAATCTGGTTTAGAGACACAGACAGAGCAGTTCTGGGTGAGCCTTAGTGGGGGTCCCCTCGAGTCGGCTTCTATAACCAACCTATTCCCCACCCCAGCAGCAGCCCTGAGGCACCTCTGGAAAACTCCAGAGCATCACAATTTGCAAACCTCTGATCTGTTCTAACAGTGTCATTTTACTGATGAGTAAACTGAGGCCCAAGGGGGGAGGTCACATGGCATGTCCATGGCAGACGCCAAGAATCTGATTCTCATGCCCTCGGATGCGATCTCTCTACACTCCTTGGGAAGCCACTCAGGGTAGGGATGGGGTACAGGAAATTGCTCCCTCTCCCACCTCCTAACAAAAGGGGACCCCATAGCCTGTCCACCACCAGAGGGAGCACCTTCTATGTGCCTGGCAGTGTTCCCAGTGCTTCACGTGAGTCCATGTTTTCAATCTTCCCAACCATCCTAGGAAGCAATTACTGTTACTGTCCCATTTTACACAGGAGGACACGGAGGTGGAGTCAGTAACTCGCCCGACTCCCTGGCTAGTCAGTGGCAGGGCCCGGATTCCATGGGGTCCAGACACCAAGCCCTTAACGCCTGCACTCTGCTGCCTCCCCCCAAGTAAGGGCCCAGCTCTCTTCTCCCTTCTAGTGGGAATGAAAGGCCCTCTGCTCCCCGAGGGGCTGGAAGAAGTAGTCAGACCTGTTACTTTTCCAGCCAGGATGCCCCAGGCTTCCAGCTCAAAGGCCACTGGGGGTCAACACCTCACTAGGGAAGGGGGCTGCTCCCCCAGATCAGTGTCTCTCAAATGTATTTTTTTCTATCAGTGATGGATGCGGCAGGTGTCTAGGAGCAGAGTGGTAAGTAGTGATTTTGGAGTACTTTACCTTTTCTCTTTTGCACGAGGGCTAGCTTTGTATTAGCTGTGATAATTTAATACAGATCCAGGCCAAAGGGTAATTCGTGAGCAGACACTCCATGCCTTTGACCTTCATACCATGGCCCACGCCCTGTTGATTATTTTTCTCTCAGACATGGGGAAGTTGTAAGAACGGTACAAAGAACCTCCCTGCGCTCCGCCCTCAGATTCCCTGACTGTTAGCACTGCACCACATTTGCCCCCTCTCCATCCCTGGGTCTGTACACCCATTATCAGCCATCTTTTTCTAAACCATTTGAGGATAAGCTGCAGACATGAGGCCATATATCCGTCAAATATTCCAGTGTGTAGTTTTCAAAACCAAGGATGTTCACCGACATAAACATCATACAGCCCCCAAGTCAGGGCACTTTTATCCAGGAAACACTGCTGCCTGCCCCCCACAGACCCCAATTCACATTCTCCGATGGTCCAACAGGTCTCTATTTCTTCCTGGTCCAGGATCTCAGAAAGGAACCCGTGTTACATTTAGCTGTCTGCCCCTTGGATCCTCTCCAATCTGGAAGATTCCTCAGTCTTTCCCTGTCTTTCATGTCCAAACAGTTTTAGAGAATGGTCCTCCCACTGGGGTCCTCATGACCAGATGCAGGCTGTGCTTTCTTGGCAGGAACCCCCCAGAAATGACGCTGGGCTTTCTCTGTGCAGCACATCGGGGGCGCATGGTGTCTACCCATCCCACGCTAGTGATGTTAACCTCGATCACCCGGTCAGGTTGGAGTCGGCCAGGTTTCTCCACCATAAAGTCACCACATCCCCCCCTTGTAATGAGGTGAGCCCTACGTGTGCCCCAGTCTGGCACCCAGAGAGTTTCCAGTCGCAACGCAGGGAGGAGTCTAAACAGAGCCTAGTGGGCTCAGTAAGTTAAGGGGAAAGAGTTTAAAATTCAAGGAGTCCAAGGCCACTAGAAGTTGGAAGGCAGCGTACCAGGGAGGAGAAAGCTGCTCAGAGAAAGAAATCCAGAAAATACATGCCCTCAGTCTGCGGCTGAGCACCCATATGTGCGTGTGTATAAAGAAACTTCCAGGACTGGTGAAAAGCTACCTGCGAGGAACAGATGGAACGATCCCCTGAAATCACACACGGCTGGAAATAGTTCGTATTCCCAGCAGACAGGGTGGAAATACCTCTAGGAACACAGGGCATCAGGTGGCAACTTCAGAAGGGTACCGCCTCAGTAGTAAAGCAAGATTTTCCCTCAATTAAATGTTTCCCCCCTAACAAAACTTAAAGAGCAAGCCTTGAAAAGATCAAACTGTTTTGAAGTAACTGTGTTCTGGAATAAAGTTCAAAATATTTAAATGAGTAATAATAATATTCTAAAATAGCTGGCATCCAACAATGCCAAATTCCTAATATCTTGCATCTAATATAAAATTACCAAGCATGCAAGGGAAAATATGATCCACACCCAAGGGAAAGATCGGTGAACAGTAACAGACTTTGAAATGACAGGGATGACAGAATTAGTAGGGAGTCATTAAAACATCTATCATAAAATATTCCATACATTTAAGAAGATAGGGGAAAGCATGAGCATAAAGAGGAGAGAAATGGAAAATAAATACAAAAAAAATCATGCTGAACTTCTAGAGTTGAGCAATACAGTATCTGAAATGAAAAATATACAGGACGGGATTAACAGTAGATTAGACGCTGCGAGAAAAGATGAGTGAACTTGAAGACATAGCAATAGAAACTATCCAAAATGTAACACAGAAGAAAGACTGGACAAAAAATAAAAAAGCCAGCAGAGCTTTGGTGAGCTATGGAAACCTGTAAAGAAGCAGAGCATGCATATATTTGGAATTGCAGGGGGTGAGTTCTGGGGGAAGTGAGGGGGATAATGGCTGAAATGTTTCCAAATTTGATGACACTACAAACCTACCGATCCAAGAAGCTCAATAAACTCCAAGTGGAAGAAACACAAGGAAAAGTCGGCCCAAGTCACATCCTCAACAGACTGCTGAGGCTTTCCCCGTGCATCCTATTGCCCCCCATGGGTAAGCGCAGGCATGGACACCGAACAAAAAAGAGGGAAACACCCAGAGGGAGTGGGAAGAGAAGAGCGGATGCAGGTGACAGTGTAAGAGAGACTCAGAAGAGAGAAGGAAACGGCGACGGGGTGAGTGTGGTGGCAGATCACCGCAGGGCAGGCTGTCACCGAGGAGGGTCTGCTGCTCCCTCCTCTCAGAGGCCCAACCTCATTCCTGGAAGCAGCTACTTCCTACTGCTTCTGCTCAGAAGCATCCAGCACTGGAGGCATCTAAGGACCTAGATTTGCTGTCTCTTTGCTGAATAAATCCTCTTGTCCTGGATTCAGGGGCAGGAGCCCAATCACTGACAAAATCAGCAAGAACAGCAGACACCTGGAGGCTGGCACGACGCCTCCACCTTTCAAAGGCTTGAAAATAGCCCTGACCACATTCAAAACCGCGGCAGCCCTGCCAGTCCCACCGGAACACACTGCAGGACGCGTCACCTCAGAGGTTTCAGGTCAAGGGGCAGAAGCTTCCAGGTGTGCTGAGTGGCTAGGGCATGGGCCGTTTCCTCTCTGGGGGGTGTCAGGTCCGCCACCTGCAGCACAGCTGAGAGTGGGCGGCCGCACACACATCACAGGGGGGCACTCTGCACCAAGGCAGGTCCGCACCCCAGCCCACCTGCCACTGCAGTACATCCAGTCAGACCCTGCTGGACCAAGGGGCCCCGCCCAGGCCGAGGGCAGAGGGAGAGGGTGCTGTTGGAGACTCCGCCCCTGCACCTACCTGCCAGGCCGGGAGGACCTTCTCGATATCATTCAGGTTGATTCCATCCCCATCTTCCAACTTCCCTTTTCCACACCTGGACCAGAAAAGACATAATGGCACTGAAAGCTCATTCATGCATCCTGTCCCAGCCCAGCAAGCAGGAACAGCAGTGACGATCGGGAGTCACCAAGTCCTGCTGTCCCTCAAGGCTGCAGAATCAGCCCTGTCCCACGGGGGAAACAGCCCTGGAGAGGCACACCCTCCTCCCCAAGGCCTGGCAACCTAGGCCTTTCCTTGAGGACAAAGGACTCTGTGCAGGCAGGAATGCTGAGACCAGCCTGGGGCAGGGAGGGCACCAATGCAACATCCAACCCCTAGGGACGCAAAAGGGTACCAGAGTTCCCCTTCATCTTTCCAGGCTAAGCTCCTTGCCGATGAATGCCCCACAGCCTGTCACAGCTCCTGCAAAAAGCCCACCATCTTGCCGGGTTACAACAAAGGGAAGGTGAATGAACACCTTGAACCGAGAGACCAAGCAACTTTCTCGAGGTCACACAGCTCCCAACGGGGCTTCTTCCCTCCTTGGCCTGACTTTTGGGCCAGTCCAGCAAGCCCGCTCAGGTACTGGTGCCGTGTCTTCACATCCCTTGTGGGTGAACACACTTCCAGGCCAGAGGTACTGAGCCCGGTTCACTGGCAAAGGTCCACACCCACTGCATATTTAAGGGTGTGGACTCTGGATCCGGACTGCGGGGGTTGGAACCCCAGCTGCAGCCCTTACTAACTGAGTGCCCCTGCACAAGTCACTTTCCCGCTCCGTCATCAGTTTCCTCATTTGTAAAATGGTGATAATTACTAGCGCCTAACATCATAAGGGGCTGGAGGATTCGTTAACGTATTGAGGTGCTTAGAACTGTGCCCAGCATATGGTCAACGCTATATATAAAGGCATATGGAGAAAACATATTATCAAGGTAAATACAAGCAATAATTAAATAAAATTATAATAAAATAAAAGATAAGATAAATATAGTGGTGCCACTCCTATTACTGCCGTTGCTGTTGTTACGGGGGCGGCACGCAGCACAGTGACTGGTCAGCGTGGATTCCAGAGCCAGCCCAGCCTCGTGCATGTTCCTCAGTTTTTCTGGGTCTCCTAGTTTCCTCATCTGTTGAAGTGAAGTTAATAACAACTCTCACCTCCCTGGGTCGTAGTGCGTTTTGGAGAACACAGACAAGCAGGACTGGACGTGGTGCATGCCCAGTGCACAGTCAGTCACTACTGCTATTATGTGCTGTTATAATTGGTCCAGGTATGGTGAGGGCTGCCTGATGGTTCGCGGCAGCATTTTCCAGCTCCGGAGTTGATGCAACTCTCAAATCTCAGAGTAATCAGTTCATTTGATCAAATATTTGCCAAGCATCTCTTGGGTCTGTGGCCCTGTCATCCTTTCTTGGAGTTGTGGGAAATTCCACGTGGCTCCTGCCCTCAGGCAGCTCACAGCTCTTATCCAGTCCTAAGACAGTCTAACAGGGCAGCGAGCCTGAGCACCAGTAGGGGGCAGCATGAGCTAAGTGTCATGAAAGTCCTATGGCCAGAGGAGCCCTGGAACCCCAAGGAAGAGAAATGGCATGGCCGCAAACCCCAGCTGGGCTAGGGTGGAAGGGGTGGGGGATATGATTGATGCCCCGTCCAACACGCTCATCTGTTCATGGGGGCTCGGCTGGGGCTGGGCGCTCCGTGTCACAGCACAGTGGCAGTGCTCTGTCAGGGGCAAGTGAGGGCGCTGCAGGACCCAGGGGGGCAGCATCCAGAGTGGTCTGGGGTGGAGGGACGAGAGGTGGGATGTGAGCTGGCCCAGCAGAGAATCTGGGAGAACATCCTAGGAGAGGGCAGCAGGGCAAGGCCTGGAGCTGAAGTGCAGGCATGTTGCCTGCAAGGAGGTCAGGGTTCTTGAGGCTGGAGTCAGGTGGGGGGTGGTGGTGAGGGGTGGGCCAAGGGGCCAGGTGGTGCTGGAGGGCAGGGCTGGAAGCACAGCTAGGTTCTGGCAGGCAGAGCTGGGCTGGGAGGACTGGAAGGGGACTTTTGCCCTCTCCGCCCCCACCCCGGTGATGATGTGTAAGGCCGCAGAGAAGGAGGTAGGGGGAGGTCTGGAAACATCCAGCAGCCTTTCAATTAACAGATCTGCCTGGTAGAGACAGGCTGGCCCGGGAAGGCACCAATTGCTCGCAGTCACTTGTTCTTGTGTGTGCCTTGGCAGTGGGGGAGGAGGGAACTTGGGGCTCTCGCAGGCTGGAACAGCTGACACCCCCCTCCCCCAGGTCACGTGAGTGGATAGCACACCTCTGGCTCCAACCACCCTCCCGCACCAGCCTAGCACAGCCCAGGCACAGCCTCTCATTCTCCCCTCAGCAACCCCTAGGGTGGGCAGGGATGGCTGCTGTCCCCCCAGGCCCGCCCTGTCTGGGGCTCAGAACTCCCTGGAGGGACTGCAGGTTCGGAGGGCAGAAGGATGCTACAGACCAGCTGAGTCACTGCTGCCAACGGGGTTGCCAAGGCAACAGCCTTCTCTGATTTCTGTCCCTTCCTGGAAACATGGGCTGCGGGAAGCCTTGGCAACCGAGAGGTACCCTGCTTCCGAGGGCTGCTGCAGTGGCTGGGCACGTGGAGCCCATCCCCAGCACTGCCGGACTCTGAGGGTGACGCAGTTCCTGGCTCAGCCACAAGGTGGCCACAGGATGCTGCACCCAGACTCCCCAGGAGCCTGGGAGAACCATAGGTCTGCGGGAGACACCAGGGACTGTCAGCAAATCTGGCAGCCTCCTCTGAGTGGGTAAACTTGCTGGTGAGTGGGCATGGCAGGACAAAGGAAAAAGGAGGGATGGGGAGAGGATGAAGTCCCCTGGGAAAGTCTGATATGAATGATGGGCCTCTGCCCAGAAACAATACAGATGCACATAATTTTACATAAAAACTTAAGGGGATTAAGCCAATTCAGGGATACTCTGGTGTGATGGCCTGAGCCCTGGATGGCGTCAGATGGCCTTAAATCATGGTTCTGGTACTTTGGCAAGTCACTGCCTCTCTAAGCTTCATCGCTCTCATCTCTGAAATAAGGATGAGAGCATCTCCCTCCCAGCCCGTCGCACATACAGTGAGACCACTGCTGCCAAGAGAAGGGTGACCGCTGGGGGTGGAGGTGGCGTGGGGCAGAGAGTAGCAGCTGGACCCGAGAGATGCAGAAATGTAGCCATAACATCGGTTGTATCTGGATCTGAAGTGACTGGGAGACAGGGTGGGCAGGGAAGGGCTGGACAGAAAAATAAAAGCCACGAGTATAATTAAAACAAAAAACTGGAAAACAGCAAGTGTTGACGAGGACATGGAGAAATTAGACCCTCCTCCTACCGCTGGTGGGAATGTAAAATATTCAGCTGCTGTGGAAAACGGGGTACCAGTTCCCCAGGAAGTTAAAACATAGAATTACCATGTGTGATACTGTGATTTATTATAAGACATATTTGCTCTTCATCCCCAGTCTTGGCCCAGAGCTCCTAAAATCTTTGGAATTTCCTAAGTGAAGAGAGTGATAAGTCTTTTGTTATGTTCATGAGGTGAAATGTGGAAATTCCCTAGATCACCTGAGGATGGGGGCTGGTTGCCAGGGAAACCAGCCCCATGATAGAAGGGTAGGAACTTTCAGCCCCAACCCCATTCCCCATTTCCAGGGAGGGGAGAGGAGCTGGGGACCGAATCCATCAACACTGGCCAGTGATTTAATCAACCATGCCTATGTTATGAAGCTTCTCTAAAAACCCAAAAGGATGGGATCTGGAGAGTTTCTGGGCTGGTGAACAAGTAGAGATTCAGGGAGAATGGTGCACCCAGAGAGAGCATGGAAATTCTGCACCCCTCCCCCCACACTGCGCCCTATGCATCATTTTTATCTGGCTGTTCCTGAGTTATATCCTTACGTGATACACTGGTAGTCTCTTAAGTAAAATGTTTTCCCAAGTTCTGTGAGCCACTCTAGCAAATTAATCAAACTCTAGGAGAGGATTGTGGGAACATTTGATTGAAAGCCAGTTGGTCAGAAGCACAAGTAACAACCCTGACTTCTATTGCTATCTGGGGGTGGGGCTCTTAACCTTTGGATATGATGCTTTATCCAAGTAGACAGTGTTAGAATTGAGTTGACTTGTGGGACACCCAGCTAGTGTTGAAGAATTGCTTGTGTTGGGTGTTGGGAAAAAACACAGAATCAGAACTGGTATCAGAATTGGACCGTGTGACCCAACAATCCCACTCCCAGGCATAGGCTCTAAAAGAATTGAAAGCAGGGACTCAAATACTTACACATGAATGTTCATAGCAGCGTTATTCACAGTAGCCAAAAGATGGGAACAACCCAAATATCCATCAGCAGATTAATGGATAAACAAATGTTGGTACATCCATATAATGGAACATTATTCAGCCATGAAAAGGAATGAAGTACTGATATATGCTACAATGTGGATGAACCTTGAAAATACCATGCTGAGAAGCAGTCAGACATAAAGACTATATATGATTCTGTATATGTATGTCAACATATATATATACACATACATATACATATACAGAATAGATAAATTTGTAGAAAAAGGAAGCAGATTGGTGGTTGCCAGGGATAGGGTTAGGGGGAAGGGGGAAAGTAATTGCTTAATGGGTATGGATTTTATACTGAGGTGTTGAAAATGTCTTGGAACTAAATAGAGGTGGTGGTTACACAACATTATAAATGTACTAAATGCTACAGAGTTGGATACCTTACAATGGTTCATTTTAATGTTATGTGAACTTTACTTCAGTGAAAATTATTTTAAAAGGAAGGAAAGGAGGAAGGGAGGGAGGGAGGGAGGAAGGAAGAAAAGAAACCAGCCGTCTCACACCCCTGTGCCTGGCTGGAGTCACATTCGTGACCTGAGGTCAGCCCAGGCCCTGACACCAGCTTTAAAGGGGGAGGTAAATACTGATGCATGAACTCAGTAAAGAGTGAGAAAACCCCAGTAAAAGCCAGCACGACACCAGTGGCTCTTAAAGTGGGGGTCCCTCCATCAAGCAGCATTAGTATTTCCTGGGAACTTGTTATTAACGCAAATTCTCAGGCCCCACCCCAGACCTCCTGAATCAGAGACTTCAGGGGTGGACCCAGCGATCTGTGTTCTAATTGAGGTGAGCCCCTCCGCACTAGACGACTGATGAGCAGGGCCACCGTGAGTGGTCAGGAAGGGGAGCAGGCCGCGTGGCTGGAGGCGGCTGGGCAGTGAAGGGCGGAGGGATTCCCGAGAGAGGCCAGTAAACGTGCAGGTCTGAGCTAATGAGCCTCTCCGGACATCAGGCACCTGTGTGTCCCCATTGCCGCAGGGTAAGCTCCGGTATCGCCGAAGCTGTCCCCCACCTCACCGGCCCCTACGTGAGAGCCACCCCCAGCTGCCCCTTACCCTTCACGGTCGATGTGTGGCAGGGGCTGCTTGGGCGTGTGTCGGAGCTTCCGATGGAACTGGGTGAAGTCCAGCTTTTCAGGCTGCAGGTCCCAGGTGGCACCACTAGAGGGCGAGGGAGGGCGGGAAACGTGAGGCAGGTGGGAGACGAGCCCAGCTCCTGACGGGGATGAGGCCCAGGCACACCCCAGGTGGGGAAGCAGCTCAGAGAGAGGTGGGCAAGAAGAGGGGGCGCCCCCTGGCCACGGGCAGGGGTCAGGCTGGGACCCCTCACTCAGAATGGAGTCTGACACTTCAGCCCTGTGCTCACAGGCCAGCCTGCGAAACCCTCCCCTCTCTTCAACCCTGCTGGATGATAATGGACGCCTACAAAACACAAGTGCGGGCTTGACGCCTGCTCTGCAGGGTCCCCCTAAAACGCTTCAGAGTTTGTCAGTGGGGAATCAGGAGACCAGGCCTCACAAGTTCTGGTCCCGGGAGACCCACGCTGCTTCCATGCTGGGCAAGCCTGAGCAGGAGCCAGGGGCTTGGGGGCGCAGGCTCAGGGCGGGCCAGCTCCAGGCCCAGGGGCGAAGCGGAGCCAGAGCACCAGGGCCATGCACGGCCTCAGGCCGTCACCCCCGAGGGGAGTGCGCACCGTGGCAGGAACCCATCTTAAACCCTTCAGGGGCACCGCTCCCACATCCTGAGGAACGCTGGCCAATACCTGCCCTTCCAACTAGCCCATCAGGAACCTTCTAGAGTCCAGAGCACTGACAATCTGTCCTTTCTTCTGGACCTCTCTCTGCAGCCAACCCCTGGCCTTCCATAACCGCAGGCCGGGGGTTGGGGGTCTGCTGTCTGTGCTCGGCTCTAACACAGTCTGCCTAACATCCGCCACAGGCCATTCTGCTTTGCACCCCCACCTCCCGGATCCCCACTCCGCTTTCTCTCCCTGTCCCCTGGGTGGACTGCTGGCCTCTGTCTCCCCTTCCCTGTCAGCCCTCTTCTCTCTCTGTCTCCTCCTCCCTTCTCCTTCTCTTTCCATTGGATGCCCCCCACCATTTCCTTTCCTTCTCTCCCCTCTGACCTCCTTCCTTTTGCGCCTCACCCTTTCTACTTCACCCCACTCTGTCTCTCCACTTCTTGATCAGTGAACTCTCAACATCAAGGTGGCCCCCAAAGACCCCTCAGGGCACAAGGACCAGTAAGCCGGGGCCCCAGCCAGAGCCACACACGACGGACAAGAGGAAGAGGAGCTTACCTGAAGGAATCGAAGGTGTTGGCAGCCCAGATATCCGTGCCCAGCATGTCCAGAGTGTTGTCTTTGCTGCCATTCTGGAAGAGACAGAGGATGAAAGGGGTGGTATTATGTGCTTGTCCAGGACACAGAACAAGTGGGCGGAAGGCCTCACCAAGGCCCAGTCCCGGAGAGGGCTCCAGAGGCCCTCCTGTCCCCCTCAGGTCATCCTGGGCGGCTTGGAGGCTGGAGCGAGCCACTGGAGTGAGTGTCACACTGGTGCACCCAGTAAGAGTCAGGAGCACCCCTGGCCTCCCCTAGGAACGGGCCCTGGCTTTGCTGGTGTTTGGCAGAGCTGTGTGGTCAAGCACAGAGCAGAGGCTATCTCCTTAAAGAACCACCACCACCAACCTGATGACTTCTCCCCTCCTCCCCAGACAAGGGCTCTGCAGAGCCAGGCACGCTGGAAAGCGTGTGTCACAGGCTGACTTCCTTTGGAGTTAAGCCCCACACTCCAAAATCAGGCATCACCAAGAAGCTTCCAGGGACCAACAATTCCAGCGATGAAATTTCTCTAAGTCAGCCCACTCTGGTCTTCATCCTCTGATGTTTCCTACATGATCCATCCCATACGCTGTACTTGACCCAGCTTCTATGGCCCGGCTTCTCTGCCCCTTGGCTGATGGTCTCTGAAACAGGTTCTCCAGCTCCCTGCCTTCACACCCGATGCCACCCACCCCGCATGACCCCCGCAGTCGCCTTTCCCTCACCACTCTCTTTAAAAACAAGACTTCTACCTCCACTGAAGCTGACAGTGTGCATGCCTTATGACTGAGGACTTCACTCCCAGGTACAAACACAGCCAAAATACGCACAGATGTTCACCAATTGTACACGGCGCAGAAGCACAGTGCAGCACTATTCATAATAGTGCCAAATCGGAAACCACCCGAATGCCCACCAACAGCTGACCAGACAAATCAAGCATGGTGTGTTCACATACTGGAATATTATACAACAGTCAGAGTAAACAAACTAAAACAACATGCAGAAACAAATAAATCCCACAAACGTCAAGTGGAAAAAGAATCTAGACACAAGAGTACCGGCTCTATGATTTCATTTTCTATAAAGTTCAAGAACAGAGATGGAATTCAGGCGGTAACTGGAAGGGGGCCTCAGGGCTTCCTGGGGGACTGGTAATGTCTGTTCTTGATCTAAGTGCTGGCTACACAGACGTATTTGGTTTGTGCAAATCCATTGACCCTAAATGCATGGTATGTATACACTTTCCTCTGTGTTATGACCTTCTGGTTAGATTCCTGGCAGCATCCCCAGTCCTTGTATTTATATCATAAGATGACCTGTTCCTGGACCTGCTATATCTCAGATCCACTAGCTCAGACACTGGGCAAGCTTCTTTTGAGATCTTTCCAGGGGCTTGGGCTTGGGCAGACACTGAAGACACAAAAGTGGAGAAGTCACAGGTTTTGCCTGCAAAGAATGTTATGAGATGACACGCACGTGATAAATAATTACAATACAGTGTGAAACGTGCCCTGATTCAAGGTGCCACAGTAGGACCAAAGCACAGGCAAATTTCCTGAGGAGTAGGGAAGGACTCCCCCTGAGTAGGGGTTCATGGGGGTCAGGCTGGAGCAGAGGGAAAAGGAGAGAAGGGGGTCATCCTGGGAAAGGGGCCCATGTGTGGAAAGGGATCATGGCGGGACACAGGAAGGCATTCTGGGTTTGCACAGGGAGCCCAGCAGCATGTCAAAGGGCCCCAGGCAGGCGAGTTGGTGGTCTCCAACATCACCCACTCTCAGTCCTGGTCAGGGCCTACTGGGTGATTGTTCTAGGTTGAATTGTGGGTCCCCATTATTCATATGGTAAAGCCCTAACCCCGCAGTGCCCCAGAATGTGACTTTATTTGGCAATAGGGTCACTGCTGATGTAATTAGTTAGGATGAAGTCATTAGAATGGACCTTAATCCAAAATAACCGGCCTCCTCATAAAAGAGGAAATTTGGACACAGTGACAGACGTGCACAGAGGGAGAATGCTGGGGGAGGACTGGAGTTATGCTGCATAAGCCAAGGAACTTCCAGAAGCTGGGAGAGAGGCCTGGGACACAGCCTTCCCTAGCACGTTCACAGGGATCATGGCTCTGCCAACACCTTGATTTCAGACTTCTGGCCTCCAGAACTGTGACCTGACAGTACATTTCTGTTGTTGTAAGTCACCAAATTTGTGGTCAGAAGTCCTAAATCAAGCAGCTCTAGCAGACCAGAATGGTGGTCAATCACCCACCGCCCCGACACACCCCTTTGTGAGGGTGGTCCATCATGCCCCACCTCCCACAGCCAGCAGACAACCGCCTGTGACCTTCTCATGGTCTTCAGCCACACCAAGCACCACGGGGCCGGGGTCTCCCAGCTCCTGCAAACAGAAAAACCCAGGCCCGCGCTGGCTCGGCTGGTCTCTGACCTCCCGACACCGCCTTCCTGGAGCCGGCCCAGGATGAGTGCCCCCTGCTCTCCCCCCATGCCTGCCCAGCTGCAGACCATGGCCCGCATCACCCCAGAGCCTGCCAAGCTGAGCCCACATGGACACTGAAGTCTCAGGGCGAAAAGAGTAAAGGGCTGAGGATGTATGTGTTGGTTTAGATTCTGCATCCACTGAGCGCCTCCCACATACAAGGCACTGAGAACTGGGCTAGAAATGACCCCGAACCAGGAACAATGACCCCATCTCTCTTTCTCCCAGTGACCAGAGACACCCGGCACCTTGGCCAAGAAGCCCCATGATTTGAGGGTTTGGTGTTGCTTCTAATTCTCATTTCCTTCAAGTAGGGCAGAAGCGGCCAGTGTCTCTCCTCCCTCACTGCATCCTCCCAGCACATCCTGACTCGCCAACACAGCAAGGCAGAAACCAACCTACTTCCCAAAGAGAGAGCAATGTGAGGGTGGGTCCCACCTTCTATCTGGAAGGAAAGCAGCGAACACAAACTGGCCAGTAGAAAGTTTGAGTGGCTCAGCCTCCCAGCAGAAGGGGCCCAAGTGCTCAGACATTCACAGACACCAGGCAGGAGGTGATGCGGGCGTGTGGGAAGAGGGGAGCAGTCAGTGGGGGGGGGGGGGCTCAGGGGACAAGGGACTGACAGGAGAGAGAAGCAGTGTGACCTCAGATGAGTCACATGACCTGCCTGGGCCACTTCAATAAAATGAGGGCTGGTCCCTCCCTCCGGCACCGCCTAACCTTAGGTCACTTAGGTTCTAAGTGACTGGAAACTTTCTCATGACGCCCTGAGAGCCCCCACAACCCTCCTGTGAACCAGCCACAATTACTCAGGGCTGCAAGCTTCTCCATGCAATGCCACATGGGCACCTCTACACACCTGCATGCATCTGGGTCCTCCCCACACCCGTCCATTCCCACGTCCCCATTATCCCTTTTGCTACTGACAGTGGCCTGTCACGTCAGCCTTGCTCCTCTCCTGCCCCATCCTTCAGCGCTTGGCTCCAGGAAGCTCCTCCGACCTCCCAAACCGTAGTCACCTTGCTCTGCCCTGAAATTGCCACCGGCATGGGTGCCCTGTGGCCGCAGAGCCAGCCTGCGGCAATTCTCGCTCCATCTTCTCATAGTGACCTCTCTCCTGCTCCAGGGCATGGACCTGGGATGGCAGGGACCTCTCCGGGTGCCCCAGAGCTCTATGCTCAGTGCCCAGGAAGTGCCAGCTGAATTGACACACACTTCAAGAGACTTTCACTGTCCTCCCCAAACACGTGTTCCCTTCTTTTCATAATGAGCCACGTGACCTCAGCAAAGTTACTTCACCAATTTGGATTTCAGATTCTTCATATTTAAATAAAGAGATCTTTGAGAGTGAAGTACCACATCCTGTAGATGGGCTTCTTCTGACTGGCACACGTGCTCCACCATCCCCTCTCCCACCAGTGGCAGACATCACTAATCAGTTAAGGCATGATTTACAGTCCTCAAACTAGGCGACGACTCATGCTCTAGGATCAGCCCCTTTCTCCCTTCCTTCTTAGAGTTGCCTTATCACCCTACCCATCCCAACTCCTGGTGCCCTGCTTGCTTCAAATGCAACGTTGAGATTGCAGGGGCGATAGAGAGACTCATGTTCTATCAATCAACCCTCACAAGGGGCCAGCCCCCGCCCTCCTGAGATATTAACCGGCTCATTCACAACACCCTTCCCAGGCCTCAAAGATAATTATCAATGGGTATAACATTTCAAAATGACTTCTAAAGTAAAGGTCAAAAAAAAAATTAAACAAAGAAACTAAACCTTGTTTCCAAAGCACATGTTTGAGACCTCACCCAGAGTGAAGTTCACTTCCTCCTCCAGGAGAGTAACTTACACCTTCATCCCTGACCCTGTAAATACACAACTCACTCAGGCACCCACAAGCTCAGCTTACGTGGAGTGGACCATTGCTTTGTCATCACCCCCTTATGTCCATAAGAATGCTGGATCTCCCCAAGTAAGTTTTATTCCCCCAGTTCTTTATTGTGGTAAAATGCACCATCGTGACCATTTTAAGTGCACAGGGCAGTGCTAGTAAATACATTTATAATATTGTGCAACCATCACCACCATCCATTCCCATAACTCCTTTCATCTTGTAAAACTGAAATTCTGTACCTATTAGACACTAACTTCCCATTTCCTGCTCCTCCAGCTCCTGGCAGCCACTATTCTACTCTTCGTCTCTGATTTTGATGACTCCCAGTGCCTCATACAAATGAAATCATACAGTATTTGTCTTTTTGTGTCTTGGTTACTTCACTTGGCGTAATGTCCTAAAGTTCATCCATGACCCCAACTAAATTTTAAGCTCCTGGACTGCAGTTGCCTTCTGTTCTTGTGCCCCCACAGTGGCCAAGCTGGGCACACAGTAGGTCCACGCAGATGCCTGCCGACTGATTAAACAGACTCTGCCCTGTGCCTGCCCTGCTGCTTCTGTGTCTGAGAGACTGATTCACAGTTTAGGATGTCAAGATGGATTCACTGTCCTAGGATTTGAGGCTCCTAAAGAGTGAGGAACATGAGGTGGAGAGAGAAGGAACAACCATGAAAAAGGGACGGGACGGTCACAACTAAACCCAGGACTGCAAGCATCTCACAGGGACGAGCACAGTTCACCTTGAAGGCAGCTCAAGGGCAGTGGGAGGGCACATAAATCTCCCTCCTGGGCTGGAGGCTGGAGTCTGGGCCACCGTCCCTCATAGCTGGGAGGGGAGGTGGTTTACCATCAGCCCAGTGCCAAGAGCTGGCGTGCGTTTCACGGCCTGAAAGGAGGCGTCACCCCCAGGCCAAGGGATGCTCCTGGGCACCTCAAGCTCGGCTGCAGCCTTTTCTGAAGCAGCTCCCCTGGCAGGGAGCCGACCAGACCCTAGGGCTCCCAGGGTCCAGGAACAAGGCCCCACTGGCTGATGGGTGGGAAAGAGTAACAGAGCGGAAGTTGCTAGGGGGGCGATGCCCCAGGCATTTGCCACAGGCGATACTCCGTAAAGGAGGCCACTGCGCCTTGCACGTGCTCAATGCGCTGTTGTCACCTCTGTTCAGAGGTGAGAAGCGTCTATTTTTTCAGTACTTCATACTTTATAGACTCTCTCCACACATTTTCCTCATTGAGTTCCTACAACTCCCGCCCATCCTCACCACAACCCGGAGAACTTGCTCCGGAGCTGACACAGATAACCTGAAGCCTATGTTAAGTGCTGAAGAAACTCTGAGACCACAGTGGTTCCCAGCAAAAGCCCTGCTCCTCAACCCTCCCCCCAACCCCGATCAGCTCAACCCCCTGGTTCCAGTGACCAGCATCCCTCACGCAGCAGAAGCCTCTGCTGTCACGCCTCCATTTCCACAGGGTGGACCTCGTTACTTCTCACCCTGATCTACCTCCCGCCTCCATTCCCTGCCCCGACACTGATTCTTGGGGCTGAGGAACAGAAGGCCCAGGACCAGCCCCTCACAGACCAAGGGGCTGGAGCCCCCACTTCGCATGGTCCTGAGGGAAAGAATAGCACAGGGACATCCCTGGAGGAGGCAACAGCCCTGGGCGAGAATCAGGACCCTCGAGACCACTGACCAGGACTGCAGAGGGCCGTGGGCAGGACTTTGGCCTCGCCTGCTGAATATAACAGGAGGGTGACCCCCTACTGAGGCCAGGGTCCTAACACGGGAGAGGGCAAGTGTCTGGAGAAATCCACAGTGGAAATCTTGGTCACAGGAACGACTTACTTTTCATCACTCGATTTGGCACAATGAGTACAGCACATAGCAAGAATCTGGACCCCCCCCCCCCCCACCAGAGTCTGTTGCAATGGGATGTGACAGGCATATAACCACTGCATGTCGTCTTTTACCAGCAGGGGCTGGAGAAAGGGCTTGGCACTTGGAAACAAAGTCTGTCTCCTTCACGTCTCCACACAGAGAGGGAAGAGCCTCCCCTGCAGAGCCTTCCTTTTTGCCCCCTGTTGAAGCTGAGATGGTGAACCTGACAGTGCCCAGAGGGACTGGGACTCATGGCTGCCATGGGACTGAGCTGGGAACATAACGCCCAGTCCCAGTGCCCTCCAGCCCTGGGCCGCCAGCATCCAAACCAACCCTGGGGCCACCTGCCGGGTCATTTCAGGTCCAGCCAAAGCCCTTGGAGCTGTAAAGTGCCTGGATATCTCCCCTTCTTGAGTTTCTGGACACCAACCCTCAAACCTTGCCACCCCCAACACACAGAGGGGAGAGGAAGGTGGCAGGGCTTGCCTTGTTCCTGGCAGCCCCGCCCCCTGCAGCCTTCAGCTCCTGGATGCTGGCAAAGCTCTGTGTCGGTGTCCGGTGTCTGTGAAGGGGCTCTGAGACCACACCCAGCCGCTGAAGGTACACGATTACATTCATCTTTGGACAACTGTGCTCTTCCTGCACTCAGAGAAAACAAATCTTCTTTCTACTCACCCCTAGTCTTTCTCTCTGTTGGGACCTAACTAAAGAGCCTTCCTCCCTGCAGCTCTGCCATTTCCTTATCAGCTGGTGCCCCAAGAACCCACAGCACATCCAGTGCCTACCCTAGTGGTTCCTTCCCTTCCTGGTCTACTGTGTGCTCCCAGGGGTGTTCTAGAAACACTAATCCGCTGGCTCACAAAGGTCAATGTGCATCAGAATGATCTGAGGCAAGGAATGCTGGTGGTTTGAATTTAGTGCAGCTGAAGTGATCCGTGGAACGTGCTTTTGGAAACACTGGATCTTGAAAAGAGTTTCATGGGGGCCAAAAGTTTAAAGAGGCTCCTTAGTCAAATGTTTGAGCTAAAAGGGCTCTAAGTAAATTACTTTATTGCAGATTTTCTCAGTGTCTTTATTGGTCGTAGATGGATGTTGACTCTTCAAGAAGGTGGAAGTACCGTGTGCAGCACTGCCCAAAATCTTTTGGCTAGAAATCCACCCCACTGTTCCTTTTTATTCCACAGAGCATTTGGCTCTGGTTCCCTTACACAAAACCCCAATGGAAAACAGTCATCTAAAGCTCTCTGTGTTAACCCTCTTCCCCAACTAGTCTGCCATCCCCTTGATGGTAGTAGCTCTGGCTTTACTTTTTTTTGGGTCCCCCCACCGATCCTAGCCTCGGGACCCAGCATCATTCATTAATTTTTTTTTTTTTTTTGGAAGGACTCACTGAGAGCTCTCCACAAAACCTCACTAGCTTCTTCAATAACATTCTCCAGTTTGCAATTCCACAGTTGCCCCTGGTGACCATAAGCTTTCTTCTGAGTCGCACCCCTTCACTGGCCCTGAGGTCACCTAGCCCCTGCACCCCCAGGTTGTGGCAATGCCAAGGTTCCAAGAAGCCTTGTTAAAAACAATCATCATTTTCAGTGGATCGTCTTTTTAGCACTTAAACGCTGCTGAATCCTTCACAACAGCCCCTTTTACTGGCAATCAGGAGGCCCCATGCCAGGGTGAATCGTGCTGTTCTCAGAACAGATCACAAAGGGATAATGAGCACTTTCAATCATGTAGAAAAAGAAATGGAAACGGCTTGCCCACGGGCAGGGAGATTGAAGCTGCCTCTGAAAGGGCCCCACTGGGTGCACAGCCACCCCAGCTCAGGGGAGGACAGGCCTCGGTTGATGACAACAGCAAACACTGACGCAGCACTCACTGCACTCCAAGCGCTGTCTGTGCGCTTTGCACCTGTCACAGCCCTACGAGGCAGATGTCATCACCATCCCCATTTCACTGATGAGGAAACTGAGGCTCAGAGAACTTGCCCTCATTCATTAGAGCTGGTTCCCGGGATGGGAATGCATACAGTACGGACCGGAGTTTATGCTCTTAACCACTGCACTATGCAGTTATATTATTTAAATAACTTCTGACCCCACTGTGGAGTTTCCCACAATGCAGGAACACATCCACATCCCTATGAACATTTGCATTCTCTGAGTCCATCTCTTAGGAAGGCAGTGCTGGTGCAGGGAGTAAATCTCTTACAGTGAGGGAAAGACGTAATGTAAGGGTGTGAGCTGGAATGTGTAGGGAAGAGGGGAGGCTCCATGCATGAGTAAATGAAACAAGATGAGTGTGAGTCACTACCAGTAGAACATGCCAAATCAGGTGCAGTGGAAAAAAGCAACCCCCTTCTATACCGCTGCTTTTTCTTCATTAATATACAAGTGCAGAGTAACTTCTGCTTGTGCATGTGCACTAGTAGGTGTGTGTTGACAATTCTAGGCTGCAAGGGTTTAGAAATAAGGCAGAATCTAACAGAATAGGGCAGGGGGCAGCAGGAGGACTCCCCCCATTATCGGGGTGGTCACAGGTGAAGTTCCAACTGGAGAATGTCTGGGCATGTCAGTCTAGGTTTTCCCAGCATGTCTGCTGCTGTGTCATTTGCACCAGAGCTGACCAGACTGCGATGGGGGCCTGCAACACCACGGGTCTGCAGAGACCAGGGCCTGAAACTCTGGGACTGCAGCACTAGGGCCAGCGGCTGGTCATCAGGTCCACAAGGCCCAGCCTGGGCACCAGAGGAGGGCAGTGCAGCCCCTGCTCCTCAGAAGGCTCAGAATCCCAGCCCACTTTCCTTCTTGGTGTAAAATGTTCTTCCATAGATTCCATCTATCACGAGGGCCAACAGCAAGCAAACCCCACAGACACAGGACTCCCAGGAGAGCTGACAAGTAGGGCCACACCTTTAAAAAGTGGGCAAGATTTCTCTCCTTCCTCTCCAAGGACGCCCTCCCAAGTCCCCTGCCTCCAGCCCCAGTCTATTACTCACATTAGTGGATTAACACAGCACTAGGCACTGTTTGGTCACCTGAAGTCTGAGGAGATCATCCCTGCCCCCGTAGGTCTTACCACTTAGCTGGAGAGTCACAGAAAAGGAAAGAACAATAGATAAAGACAGGTAATTAAGCACCATGTGACACGCTGCATGCCATCCACGCTAGGGGCTCCAACTGTGGCTCTGGACTCCAGGGGAAACTTCCTGCAAGTAGCAACAGGGATGAACTGAAAGTGGGGAAAGCAGGATGTTAGGCTTGCAAGCTGCCTCCTGGGCCCCAGGAGGGTAGCTCTGGCTCCTTGGACCCACACTGCCCCTTTTGTACAACTAGCATTGGACTAGATTGGCCATTCCCGAGTCGGGGTGGGGGCAGCAGGTGGAGCACAAGACACTGGGAGAGTTTTTTTACATTACACAGATTGTTTGGAGACCAAAGGACTCCAAAGGCATCTCCTGGGCCAAAACAGGGGCTTCCTGCAGCCCAGGTCTGAAACTCCTCTAAGATCCAAACTGAACCAGACTTTGAGGGTGACCTGGATTTGCTTGAGTAGAGAGGAAGTGAGGGGCCAAGTGCAAATGGAGGTGGTGGGGCAGGGCAGGACCCGAAAAGAAACAGTCTTGTCTTGGAACCCACGTGCGCACGTGCGCGCGCGCATGTGCGCGTGTTTTCAGCACCAAGGACAGCACTCCTGCTTGCTGGTGGGAAAGACAGTGATGGACCCCCAATATTTTAATCCCCCTAAAATAGAAAAGCCTGAGGCAGGAGAACAGCTGAGCAGAGACCAGCAGAGAGTCTCCTGGGTGGCACCAAAGCTGAGATCAGGAGCAGGAAAGGCCAATTCTTTTACCAGGCAACTTTCCTGTCTGTCCAGTCAGTCCATTCTCTCTATACCTTCAACTGTCTTTGAATTAAAACACAAAAGGCCAGGGAAGAGTGGGAGATAATGACTAAAACCTGTGACCAAGTATACTTATCCACTCTCAGGTAATTAATCAAGCCTTAGGATTTATTATTTGGTGGAGGGGGTAATTACGTTTATTTATTTATTTATTTTTAGAGGAAGTACTGGGGATTGAACTCAGGACCTCGTGCATATTAAGCATATGCTCTACCACTTGAGCTACCACACCTCCCCTCAAGCCTTAGGATTTAAATGGCAATATTATTAGCACCTGTCCTGGACTTCTGGCTGGCTGCCTGCCTGCCCAGTATCTGCTGAAATAATGAGGGCCCACCCACCGGCCCCGGTCCGCCTCTCTGCCCCATGCCTCTGTGCAGAGAAAGGAGCCCTTCCTCCAAGGCTTCTCACTAGGAGGACTTCTTGGGACTCCCCAGTCCCTGGAGATATCTCCCTTCCTGCCAGCACCAGACTCAGAACCACAGAAAGCCAGGGAGGAAAGGGGCTGAGAGATTGCCTGGTCTAGGGTTGACCTTGGAATTCTGCAGAGATGCTTCCAGAGTGATGAGGTGAGTAGAGTCAGGGAGAAGTCAGGTAGGTTCCTTCCGCTGCCCCTTTTGATTTTCTACACGAGATTTCCTTGAAAGATTGTGATGAAACAAGGGGTTCTGTATTTTTAAAACTTAACTTTTATTTTAGATAATTGTAAATTCACATCTGGTTGTAAAAAACAATAGTGATTCCATGTATCCTTTACCCAGTTTCCCCCACAGGGAAACATAAAGATACATAGTTACTGTCACATCCAGGGTACGGTCGGTCATCAATACCATCCAGCTGCTGAACATTCCCATCGGCACAAGGATCCCTCCTACTGTGCTTCTGTACCCACACCCCCTTCATCCCGCCCCCCTTCTCCAATCCCTCGAAACTACTAACCTGCTCCCCCTTTCTATTACCTTGTCATTTCAAGAATGCTACATAAGTGGAATCACAGAGTATGTAACGTTGGGGGGCTGGCCTTTTTCACCCCGCCTAGTTCCCTGGAGATTCACCCAGGTTGCTGCATGTGTGGACAGTTGATTCCTTTTTACTGCTGAGGGCCATAACTTAGTTAACCATTCACCTGCTGAAGGACATCTGAATTGTTTCCAGTTTTTGGCTACTATGAATAAATCTGCTATAGACAATTGAGTACAGGGTTTTGTGTGAACGTAAGTTTTCATTTCCCTGGGATAAAGCACCCAGGAGTGTAGCTGCGGGATCATATGGTAGATGTAGATTTAGTTTTGAAAGAAATTGCCAAGCTGTTTTCCAGAATGGCTGTACCACTTAACATCCCCACCAGTTATGTATGAGTCACCCAATTTCTCTGTATCTTCACCAACACTCGATGTTGTCGCTAGTTTTTAAAAAATTTTAGCCATTCTGATAGGTATATAGAGATACCCCGTTGGAGCTTTAATTTGCATTTTCCTAACAGCTAATGATGGACATCTTCTCGTGTGCTTATTTGCCACATCTATATCCTCTTTAGTGAAAAATGTCTCTTTATGTATTTTGTCCGTTTTCTAATTGCACTGTTTTTAATGCTGTTTTGAGAGTTCTTTATATACTCCCGATGCCTGTCCTCTGTCAGATATCTGTCTTGCAAAATCTTCTCCCTTTTTGTGATTTGTCCCTTCCTGCTCTAAACAGGAGTTTTCTCAGAGCAAAAATTTTTAATTTTGATTTAAGTCCAATTTCACATCTCAGTGGTGACATCTATTGATTGTCTTTATTCATTCGGTTTGAAGTCTTCCCAGTTCTTAGTATGCAAATGATTTTTGATTGTTATGTAACAGTCAAATTGTTGTGTAATGAGACTCTGAATCTCTGATTTAAATCTTCTGTTTTGACTGGCTCTCTGTGATACTGCTCTGGCAGGGGAAAGGAGGGGCACGGCCTCACTAGTGCAGTGGAGGCAGAAGCCCAGGGGGCACCTGTTGTACAGCTGGGTGGAGGTGGGACTTTCAGGACTCCACCTGGTCCCCACTAACCTTGCTGTGGGGGTGGCCTCATTACCACTGGGCAGCAGTGGAAGTCCCAGCTCTTTATTAGAACCTCCTCTGACACATCCCAGCAGGGAGGAGAGGGGCACCTCCACCCTGCTGAGCAGGGGTGGAAGTCCAGGTCCCCCAAGTGGTGAGGAGGGAGGCAGGGGCTTCCTACCAGCCAGCAGGGATAAAAGTCACAGCTTCCGACTTGGCCTTCTCTGACACCACCCTGGTGAGGGAGTTAGGGGGCCTCACTACAGCCCCGAGTGGGTTGGAAACCCAGGCTCCCACTGGTTCTTTGCTGGTGGGGGTGGGGAAGGGGCCACAGTTTTTGTCTGTGCTGTTTGGTTGGAGTAGAGCAGCTACTGTCTAAAAGTTTTCTATCTCGCTAGGTTGTCATTCTCCTGGACCCACGCTTAGAGTAGGCTTTTACCAGGACTTTCATTAAAAAAAAAACCTGTGTCCATTGGCATTTCTTGGCTACCTACTTCTTCAGCTCCAAGTCTGGGATACAGGGAGCAAAAAGAAAACCCAGAGAGATCACTCCTGTGCCAATGCTCAAGACCCAAGGTCCCTAGCTGGTCTGCCTTCTCTCCACCTTTCAGAATCTTATGTTTGTTTTATATAGAGTGTCCAGGGTTTAACTGCACTTGGCAGAAGAAATGTAGAAAAGAACATCTACTCCATCTTTCCAGAATCAGAAATCCATGTCTGTATTTTAACAAAACATTTTGATGACTTTAAGTGTAGTTTTGCAGAGAGGAAACTGACGCTGCAGCGAGATGATGTATCTCACCAGTGATGAAACAGTAAGTCAGAGGTGCAGAGGCTGGGACTCCTGTCTCCTTGCTCCAGTCCGATGCCGTTACCATGACAGCATGGCTCCTCCCCACTCACGCCCATGCATCTGACCTCCTCTACAGGCGCAAGCTGCCCTGCAGACACCAGCTCCACTCCCTCCGTGTATTCTCACGTTGCTCTGAACTGTTGCTTTTCCACTCGAGAAAGTCTTCTTTCTCTAAGCAGATTCTGGATACTCTGAGGACAGAGCCCAGGCCACACGGCTCATACTGTTTACAGTGGGAGCTCAATGAATGGTTGCTGTCTGTTCCTGTAAAAGTCAGTTGTCAATAGTGTTTGGTAAGTTTTGTATCCTGGGTTCCTCCAGGTGAGCTGGAGCCAGAAGTCACTTCAGGGATGGGGATAGACGGCATCTTCTGGAAGAGAGATGCCCACATGCTGGGAGCAGCGGAGGTACAAGATCACAGCATGGTCCATTCTAGGAGGCTTGTTAAGAGGAAATGTAGCCATACTTTTGGTGCTCCCAGAGGACTAACCCAGGATGCAACAGGACCTGGGAACCACCGTGTCATGTCCCAGACTTCTTAGTCTGTGGTTTAAATGCCCATTCTCCCTACTCTGCTCTCCATATAAACAGAGACTACACCCGTCTCCTTCCATGTCCCAACACCAGCTTCCCAGCACCGTGCCTGTGCCTGGCACACAGGTGGCCCTCAGTGATAACATGCTGACTGGATCAATGGATGAAAGAACAAATAAACAAACAAAGGAATGAGTGAACCCTGACAAAAGGAAATGGCTGCAGGAATGAGGATGTTTAGCTTTAAAAGCAGACTTGCTGGGGAAGAAGCTAAATAGCCATATAACAAAACTGAAACCATTAGCTGGAGTTACGAGGAGGTGGTTTGGACTGAATCAAAGAAAGATGCTGTTCTCAGTGGAGCTGCCCCACAATGCTCTGAGACGCCTCTGGAAGCAGTGAGCTCTCCATTTCTGGACACGTCCTGAGGGGGATCCTGCACTGCAGGGTAGGGGTTGGATCAGGGGACCTCTGAGCTTCTTGTCATCCTGAAAGTCCACATCCTTAGGGTTCACTGGAGACCTGCCTAGCTCTGGATCTGAAGGAGATAAGGGGGGAAGAAGTCAGCCACAGCCGCTGCTGAGTTTCTAGTAGAGGTGGGGCATGTGACAGTCATTCTAGCCAGTCCAAATAGTTCTGGTTTCCCCATTCCAGGCAAATGGTAGGATTATACTTTTCAGTGTGTTTATGGTTGGGTGGGGCTGTGTGACTAGTTGTGGGCAACCAGCTAAGAGTGGAAGTGACATGCGTTACATCTAGGCTGGAGCACTGAATTGCCAACACAAGCCCCTCCGGTGGTCTGTTCCCTGTCATGACGACTGGTGAAAATGGCACCTGCTCTGCCAAGCTGGGTCCTGAATAGGTGGTTTAAAGTTACTGAGATTCAGGGTTGTTTGTTACTGTAGCATTTCCCAGGCTATCCTGACTGATACAGAGGGCAGACTTTCCTTGTATGGAACACCAGAGGAAATATAAGACGGACAAGGTGCACAAATGGGTGCGGTGGGACAGCAGTTCCAGCATCTCAGCATGGCACACAGACACCTCTGCCCTCACCACCCTCATCCCCCACCACCCTGGTAACACCCAGCACTGACCAGCTACTCCCGCTGTGCTCTCTCCTGCCTCTGGCACACCCCAATGTTATGGCCAACTTCAAGTCTCTGCTAATGCCGTTCCTTCTCTCTTCATCCTTTTCTCTCTTCCCCTCCACCCGGGAAGACATCCTACCCATTCCTGAAGGCACAGATCAAATCTCATATCCTGCAAGATATCTCCCTATCCACAGAGACCAACAGGACCGCTCTTCTGAATGACTGCAGTGTCTGAGCTCAGGACGTCCCTTTGGGGGCACTTACTGTGTGTGACTTTGGCCTGTTTCATGTTAACTAGCCTCCACCCTACAAACAGGTAGTAAGCCCAAAGGCTCCAGCTCAGATGTGAGCCAGGTTCACAGCAGGTGCTCAATAAATGCTGCCTGAACAGAGAGCAGGGCCTTGAACAGAAATATGATATTTCTTAAATATCTGTAGAAGCTGATTAAAAATCTAGGCACTCTGACTAAGATATCTTTTGCACTAATGAGTTTTTACATTGGCTCTGAATCAGATACTATAATTCCTGGAGGGCAGCAAGATGACTGGCAGAAAACTCCTTCTACCCTTTTCCAGAGGTAAAGAGGTACGAGGGGTAAACAGTGCACTTGTGATTCACCTCCACCTGCTACCTGTCATCTCCTGGGTCCGAGTCAGCGCTGACTCCCAGGGTATCCCTAACCTGCAGGATGCCACAGGTATCAAGGTAGGTGTGGGGAACAGTAGAGAAATGGGAAAATCCAGACCTGTTACTGCTATTAGCAGCTAGTTGGTCCCATTTCATGGAGACACAGAATGTAAATAGTGGAAGAGGTTTCCAGAGAGGCTCAGAGAAGTCTGTGGAGCCCAAACCCTATTCTTCAGAGGAGACTGGAGTGTGTGCCACACGCGGGTCAACATCTGGTTCTCCTGACCCCTGGGACAAGGCTCTTTCCACCTGATGCTCTGATTTGCTACTGGCATCATGGTGGAACAGGGGAGTGGCCTTCTCTCCTCCCTCCAGGGAGTGCGGGATCACAGGCTGTCAGCCAGGACTCAGGACATCATTTCTGGCACACCCCTCCCTTTCCCAGGGCTCCACATGGGACTGTCTGGTGAGAAGGTGTGCTCACCAGGTTCCCAGCAGAGATTTCATCACTCGTTCAACAGCCAACACTATGGGCCAACAAGTCCTTCAGGCAGGAAGTCCTTCTCAAGGTCTAATTAGAGGCCCTGCTGCTGTTGTGCACATTAATTTCCTTTCCTTGGCACTGCTGTGCAGATGGAGAAGAGCTATTTGTGGCTGACTCCACACAAACTTTCACATGCCTCTGGCTTCCTTCCCTGGATGCTAAGCCCCGTGCCGGCGCCTGGAGACGTTTTCTAAATGCACCGGGCTGCACTCTCCTATTTCAGGCACTTTCTTCTACATCATCTCCATGAGCTTCCCGTTACAATGGAAAGGTGGAAATTGTATTTCAGCCTCCTAGGTAAATGACAAGATGATGGACAAGCTCTCTTGGAAAGAGGCTGCCAGGACACCAAACACTCCTAAATACAGCTGAGTCCTGATTGTTGACAGTTGGACAGGCCTCTTCAGGGCTACGTGGAGCCTGGATTTTTTTGTTCTGGACTCTCTGGGCCCCCTTCTTCCCAGCTCATGGGATTCTATCTGGGGTTACCCTAACTTTGTGCCTCTGAAAGGGTTCAGAGAAGGTTTTTCTTTTTTTTTTTTTTTACATTAATTAAAATAACAAAATAAATAATCCCAGTGCATGACTGCTCCCCAGATGGGTCTGCACCTGGCCCCTCATTTGGCGCATGGTCTGTGACCCACCACACGGTTTCCTGGGCAGAATTTAGCACCTCAGCACCCTCCTGCCGGCCCCACTGCCCTGGGCACACGTGGCCAAGGTGGGGTAGTCAGGGAAACTGCTAGAGCAGCCAGCCGCCCTAGTCTCAATCTAGCCTGTTTCCCCCTGAAATTCTCCCCCAGGGGGAGGATGGGGTAGCAGAGCTGCCCCATTATCTCAGTGACCCCCGAAAGCTCAGCCAAGTTGGTGTGGCCAGAAGAACAGGGTCTGCTAGAGAACGTCTGCGTGGACCAGGTCCGAGCCAACTCAGGGGTCGTGACTGAGCACCCACTGTGTGCCAGGCCTTAGGCTAGGGGCGGGCAGGGATGTAGAAGCAGCCCTAGAACCCAGCTCACGGCGGACGACCAGCCAGACAGGCAGATGTACATGTGGAACATCCCGGTCCCCCCATGAATCAGCGTGAGGGTGTCTGCCTGGTTGAGAGGGTGTGGTCAGGGGCAGCGGGTGTGCTCATGGCCCTACAAGCCAGTCCAGTGCCCCTACATGTGGTGGACCAGGATGAAGGGGCCCTTGCTGGATGTCCGGGCAGCAGCCTCCCGTCAGAGCTGTCCAGCAAGAAGCTCTCCTCAGCTGGCAGCTCTCTGGCTCTCCCCGCCATCAGGGCCACTGCAGGGCGGGTGGGCAGGGACAGCTACAGCACGCCGGTTCTAGGGCTTTCCTTACGATGCAGTCACTTAAGGGAGGTTGGCCAGCTTTGATCCCTCCACCAGAGGGCGCCAGAAGATGCTGCTTCATGAGGGGACGCCAGAGGCTCCTGGGGATGAGGTCCAGGATGCTCCCACTGCCAGGAGCGTGGACGTGGACGTGAGCTACGGGGCCACAGGACAAAGGCCACACCCTAGAGAGGGCAGAGCAGAGAGGGACACAGGCTGTCCCAACACAGCTGAGCTGCTGTGCCAGCCTGAGTACTCACCCAGGTTGGTAGCGAGAAAGAGACTTGTTCACAGCACTTTATTGTTTGTATGTTAATTAACTGAGTCACTAATGTCTAAAAATCGGGCTTTTTATCACCGAGCAAGGTTCTCCTGACCTCAGGAGACCTCGTTTCAATCCAGCTCCTGCCTCCCCATGCAGTGCAGTGTAGAGTGTCCGAGTCCATCCAGGAGGTCCCGCTCAGTGCCACCTCCCCTGCTCGGCCTGCCCTGGCTCCTCAGCTCTGGGTCACCAGAGATCTGGCCACCCTTTGGACCCTGCATCTCCTGCCCTGCACTGGGCCTTCTTTCACATGTTATCCTGTCCTTCTAAGAGGTAAGGCCCCTGAAGGCAGAAGCTATGCTCCAGGCCTCTACAAACACCCCCCGGCTGAGGAATCTATGAAAAATCCCTCTGCAAATACCCTGAACTCTAGGACCGGCTGAGTTTCCTCGGCCTCCAGCAGCCCCGCACAGCACAGGGGCGCCGCCACACCGGCACTCAGGCAGGGCAGCCCTCCCTCTTAGCCCTGCCGGCTCGCCGCACGTGGACACCGCAGAGTCTGCACCCCTAACCCACAAGGCACGCGGCATGTGGGGCTGACACGGGCTGCTCACCCAGCACCCTGCCCACTCCTTTGCTTCTCGGAAGCAGGTGTCTCCCCCTTCCTCCGGCTGAGATGACCAGAGAGACTCTACGTGGGGGCGGTGGGAGTGCCCATGGCCCCACAGCCTGCAGGAGACCCTTACTAAGAACGCTCGCGCTCCTGGCACATCAGGGAAGTAAGGCGAGTTTATATTCTGAGAGCCCATCTCCACCTTCCTGGGGCTCGTCCCCTGTAACCGACCTGCGTCTCAGTTCCACCTCCCAAGAAAGGATCCAATGTGAGCCTTTTACAAGTTCTTGAAATTCAGGTGCATTTCATTCATCCCCTGCTTACCCCAAGTTGACTACTCAGCTGCTTCTCAAGGTGGGAATGGGGGCCGGCTGGTCCTCACGGTGCCAGGGTACCCCTTCCCACAAGCCCCCAGTCCTGGCCAACTCCCCACCCACCCTCCTCCAGGGGTAAAGGCAGCTGTGAAAGGACAACCCAGAGGGAGGGAGGCAGATGAGGGGCAAGTGGGAGGACACGCCATTCCTACCCCTTGGGAAGCCTGTCCGGAGAGACGGGAGAATGGGACCAGAGGAAAACGGCGGGGAGAGGGGGCCCAAAAAAAGGAGATAAAGGAGAGAGAGAAAAAGGTAGACTCTGGAAGATTCCAGAACCACACACCTACTAACTAAGTAATAGAGAGCTAGTTTTTCAGTCTCTCACTGGTAAAGCCTCTTAGGTCCCCAGTCTGAGAACTTCAACCCTTCCCTGAAGCCCTCTCTCTCCAATTCTTGAATTCCCATATCCAAGCCACTTTGCCACTGAAGAGTTAAGGGAATCTTGATGTAGGAAACCCCAGAAAATCAGCAGACACTGGAGACGGTGCTCCTCATGTGCCAAGTCCTAGGCCAAGGGCTGGAGGGGTTCGGGGAGTACAAATGGGGTCCCTGAGCAAGGACCAGCAGTCTGGTGATGGGGACCAAAGACCTCCATAGAAGGCTACCTGCTACAGTAAGCAAGGAAAAGGGCCAGTGAGGGGACGGGGCAGGCGACAGACCTGGGTTCAAGTCCAGCTTGGTAAGGTCATCACAGCTCCATGGACCCAGCTTCCTCATCTACAAACAGCATGGAGAAGCTAGAAGGACTCTCAGAGGCCATCAGGTCTCCTGGTCTTTATATGAGGAAGCTGAGAATTGCCACCCACTTTGTGGCAGAGCGAAAAGGAGAACCTGAGTCTCCTGCCCCACCCCACCCTGGCTTTATTGAGGCCTCCTACTTAGAATCAATGAGACACACACACACACACACACACACACAAATGAGCATCTTGTCACGTGGGAGAATGACCCAGGGCCGCTGTTCTCCCGCCCCACGGTATAGCAAAGCCCTACAGCCTAAGAAAGAGCCACACCAAGGCCACTGACCACCCTCTCTTAGGACAGAGTACAGAAGAGTTGCTCTCATCAGCACCACGGAAGCTGACACAAGCTGTGGGCCTGGGCAATGTGTTCACGCAGCTGCTTTGGGACTGGGAGCAAGTTACTGCAGGAGCCCACAGAGCCTCCCTCATCTCTCTGGACAGGCGCAGGGTGAGGCTGGGCTGGGGCTTGGGGATAGATGGTTTTTTCCAGCCTCTGATCCCACCACCTCCCACAGGTCAGGACGAGGCATCAGCAAGAACAGCTGGACAGCCAGAGGGTGTGCGGGGCCTGGGGGTCACCAGGGACGGCTCTCAAAGAGCAGCTGCCTCCTTCCCTCCCGGCCACACGATGCACAGGGGGCCCTCGGGATCTCACAGGCAAGCAGCCCAGGGAGAAGCAGCAGGCTTCCTGGTCCCAGGAAGCTGGTTGGCCGGGGAAGTGGACAGATACCTGACACCTCAGCCCCACAGCCTGCCCCTCCAGGTCCTCTGTAAACCTGGAGCAGAAGTGATCTCCAAGGTGGATGTTGATGTGTGAACCTCTAGTTCATGCGTTTTACTGTTGTGTATATTCCACAGTAAGGATATATCATGTATCATTTATCCATTCCCCTCTCAACGGACCATTAGCTGTTTGCGGATGTTTGTTATTATAAATTATGTTGCTACTGAAAATAAATCTTACGAATCTATGTGTTCTGGGGAGGGAGAGCTTCACTGTGGCTGGGTATTCAGGGAGAACTTTCCAGAGTGCAGACAGCACCCTCCCCTCTCCTGTTTCCTACTCTTTCCACATCACCACCTTCTCAGGAGCACCATGGTGGGCAGCCCAGAAACCCAGACAGACAAGACCATGAAAACCCCCGGATGGAGCTGGCTCCCTACCTGCTGTGGGGGGGCTCGTCCTCGGGAGAAGGAACAGCTGCTGTCCAGCTGCTCACTGCAGTCCGCCGTCCACTGCAGGGGAGAAAGGGACGGTCAGCGACGGCAGGACACACAGGCTCGTCCTCACTCTGCCCTGGCCCCCCTGGAATGGTCCCACCCTTCTGCAGTACAGCTGGTATGAAATCCTGCTCAGTCACTTTCAAAGACAAATCTTTCTCTACCGGCAGGTCCAAGTTGGCATCTCCAAATTCCACATGGAGGTGACCCTTTGGTATATGCGTATGGCAGGCAAACTCATCTCCCTTCATCTAAAGTCATGAACATTCTGCTACATTCCAAGGCCAACCAGACACCACATAGGGTAATTATGAGATCTGAGAAAACAGCACCATGTTTGACCACCTGACTATGCCTCAGCCACACTAGACCCCCTACAGGGTCAAGGCCAGAGCTGGAGGCCAGGCATGCACATGTGGATCATCCCGTACACCCAGCAACAAACAACGGTGGACCTGTGAACAGACAGGAGAGCGTCGCACTGGGGCAGAGCCCCACACTGGCCATCAGAAGCCCAGCTCAAGCCCAGTCCCACCACTGATCTCATGAGAGCTCAGGGCCCCCAAAGTACAGTCTGACAACCACCTGCGTGACAGTCCCCAAAGCCAGCCACGCAGGGGGTCCCTGGGCCCCACCCTCCACCCACTGAATCACTCTCTGAGGGCAGAGTCTGTATTCTCCATTTTGACAAGCCCCCCAAGTGATACATCAGAAGTTTAAGAGCCACTAAAATCCACATGCTCTCTCAGGCTTCATTTCGTCCTCTATAAAATGGGGACAGTAAGGCTGTGCAACTCTGCAAGGGTGAAATGAAGGACCTTGGTAAACCATAAAAAAATCTATACAGAAAGTAGTAGTAACAGTACGGCTCTTCCACTGCAATGTGCTATCTAGACGTACAGTAGGGCCTTTATCATCGTATTAAACGTTAGCTAGGCTCTCTGGCTAATGTTGAACATTGACCTTGACCTACACCCTGTATGATTCCTAAAAAGCAGAGGAGCCCAACCTCCCTCTGTTTGACACACTTGGTCAGAAATGTCAGTGAGTGTGGATGGCTCGAGGCCATCACAGTCCCAGATTTGTAACACCTTGGCTAGACATACCCTCCAGGCTGTGTGTCAAGGGCATGACCTCTGTATAGGAAAGGCATTTTATTACAATACCAATGATCTAGGCTGGTACAAGTATACCCTTAAGCAGCACTAGCCAACAAATAGGAGCCACAGACATAATTTTAAATGATCCAGTAGCCAGATTTAAAGAAGGAAAAAAGAAAAGGTAAAATTAAATTTAATAATTTATTACATTTATCTCAATATATTTATCTCTATAGGTAATTAATATACAAATGATCAATGAGCTATTTTACATACTTCTCTCCATACTAGATTTTTGAAATCCGCTTAGAGCACATGTTAATTTCAAGCGCTCAAGCGCCACATGTGGCTGGGTGGCTGCCATATTGGACAGCGCAGCTCAGCATCAAGGAACTGGCAAAGGCAAGGTACCAGTCCCACAAGAGTCAGCCCTCAGATACACTTCTTGCCCACCTCTGCTCTGCATCGCAGAGGGGCTGAACCCTGCAGACTCGGCTGGCTTCCAGCCCGGTTGGGCCAATGGGAGACAGGAAGAAGGGAGAAGCCACGGCGTTTCTCCCCCATCTTCTTATGCCTCGGGCAGCATTTCCACCGGTGGTGGAGGCAGAGGTGGAAGTGGAGCATGGGACAGAGAGCAGAGGGCAGATGCGTGTGTAGGAAAGCAAGTAAGACAGTAAAGTCTGCAGAAATCCACCTGAGACCCAGCCAGGACTAGATACAGACATGGCCACAGGCAAAGTTGTTGGAGGAGGAGCTGTGGCCCAGCTGTGCACAGCTTTCCTGACCCCCGGGGGAGGAATTAAGCAGCACTTCTCCCAGGAATCTGTACCCACTGGGTCTGCGGGCTTCTCACCTCCAACCCCCAGTCATATCATCTCCCTGCTACTGCCTGAATCACCTCCACTGGGAAGAGTGTTTCTTCCCTGGCCCTAAAAGCCCCTGGGAGCCTTCCCTTCCCTGTTCAAAGCTCCTGCCCTGCTGCTGGGATCCTGCTGCCAAAGCTGTCTTCTTTCTTCTTTGGCTGCAGCCACCACCTCCTGCCTCCCCTTTGCCTTTTCTGAGCCACTGCCTGGAAAATTCTCTAAACAAGTCCTCTGGGCGTAAGATGGCCCCTCCTGAAAAGGTCATTGAACACAAAGAGGCGGGGAAAGTGGGAAATCTGTACACATGGGAACGATGAACATAGAATTCACGAGAGTAGCTTTGGGTCTCCACCATAACTGCTATAATTTATTTCTTAATTTAAAAAGCTGAAACAAAGATGCACAGGGTTAAAGATTAATAAACATGGGAGTACAGATGTTTATTCTGTAATCAAACTAGATGCTTATTTTATTATTTTCTACTTTTATCGGAACATTTAAAATATTTCACACTAAAAAGAATTAAAGTCTGTTATCAGTCATTTGCATCCCAGGATGGACAGTATCTTGGGAGCAGACTTTGTGGAGGACAGGGGAAGCCACTGAAGGTTGAGGGAAGAGGAGTGAAATGGGAAAAGCCTGGGGAGCGGGGTGCTGAAGGTGCTAAAGTTGAACCGCCCCCCACCCCTTTCAGTGGTGTCTGAAGTCCCCTGGGGTTTGCCCTTCCAGACATCAAAGTGTATCACGCAGAGCAAAATCAGCACACTGAGTCAGCACAGGACGACGAGACAAAGATCAACCGATAAAACTGTATCCACAGACAGAGAGGATGTGCAAATGGGAATTTAATATATGATAAGGATAGTGTTTCAAATCAGGGGAAAGGAGAGGTCATCAATAAACACATGGACTGAGACAATCCACGAGCCAGTGAGGAAAAAATTACCCTAGTGTCTGTCTCCCACTACCACGGACAACACATTCCAAGTTGATTAAAATCTAAGATACAAGTTTTAAACTCCATGAAAGTCTAAAACTTTTGTGTGACCAAAGAAATCACAAACGCAGTTAAAGGCAAGTGAGAGGCTACTTGCAACACATATAACAAAGGATTCATTGCCTGAAAATATACAGATTTCATTTAAACCTAGGCATTGTTCTAAGCCTGTTACATACATTAACATTTTTTCCTTGTAGATCCCTAGGGCCATTTATTACTCACTTTGCAAATACAGAATTTGAGGCATAGCATGGTTAAGTAACTGACCCAGGGCTCCACAGTCAAAAAGTGGCAGAATGAGTAAAGGGAATAAATAGATATTAATTCAAAGAGCCAATAAAAATGTTGGATGCTAAATGTAATGTATGATCTTGGATTAGATGCTGATCTAGATTTTTTTTTTATTGTGGTAAGATACACATAACATAATTTACCATTTTAACCATTTTTAAGTGTAAAATTCAGCAGCATTAAGTACATTCACCACCATCCATTTCCAGCATTTTCTCATCTTCCCAAACTGAAACTGTCCCCATCAAACAATAACTCACCATCCCTCTGGCTCCTGGTAACCACCATCCTACTTTCATTCTCTATGAATCTGACTATTCTCCATGCCTCACTGAGGTGGGATCATATAGTATTTGTCCTTTTCTGTCTGGTTTATTTTCGTAGCATAAAATCCTCAAGGTTCACCCATGTTGTAGCATGTGACAGGATTTCCTTTTTTTTAAGCCTCAATCATATTCCATTGTACGTATGGACCACATTTTCCTCATCCAGTCACCCACTGATGGACATTCAGGTCATTTCCACCTTTTGGCTAACCTGAATAATGCTGCTGAGAACATGTTGTACAGGTATCTGGTCAAGTTCTTACTCTCAATTCTTTTGGGTATATACCCAGAAGCAGAATTGCTGGATCATATGGTAACTCTACATTTAATTTTTTTCAATTTTTTTTTTTTTTTTGGCTAGAAAGGCTATCATTGGGAAAACTGGTGAAATATAATATCTATAAATTATAGTGTTGTACAATGTTTATTTCCTGTGCTGTGATTATGTAAAACAATGTCCTTGTTCTTTGGAAACACACACTGAAATATTTAGGGATAAAGGAGCAATCTCTTTCTATATATAGAATCTATTGATTGGCTGATCTATTTATCTATGGAGAGAAAGGACACAATGCAAATGTGGTAAAATATAAGCAGTTGGAGAATCTGGGAAAGGATATGCAGGAATTCTTTGCCTTATTATTGTAATTATTCTGTACATCTGCAATCATTTCAAAGTGAAAAAGTATTTAAAAAATCATCTTAACTAATACAACATTGTAAATCAACTATACTTCAATTAAAAAAAAAGAAAATCATAAAGAAGAGAAAAAAAAAGTCACCCTATCTAAGGTTTCTTAATCAAGGGAGTGCCAGGACCACCAGGGGCAATTTGAAGGTCCCGTGGGAACCCGCTGCTCTCTCCCAGTGCGCTCTTTTCCCAGTGAGGCACCTGAGAGGGGATGGCGCTTCCTCCCAGCCTCACAGAGCCAGGCATGGGACGCCCTAGAGACCGGAGCTTCTCAAAGTCAGGAGCATGTTCGACTGCTTCCTCTGTCCTGGCAGAGCACTAACCGACCAGGAGAGGAGAAGAGGGGAGATGGGGGCGGAGACTGGCTGGTGGCTCCCTCTCTCCCTCTGCAGTGAAACTCCAGGAAAACCTTGTGAGTAAGGGGGAGGGAACTGCCCAAGGCTGAGATCTGAGAGAGGGAGAAAGGCTTTTTGCTCCTATCCTTAAAAAAATACAAAACTTTCCCTTTGAGGAGGCAGCGTGGCACAGTGACTAGGAGCCTGAGTTCTTGAAGCAACGAATCTGAGTTCATAGTCCTGCTCTGTCACCTTGGGCAAGTCACTTCATCCCTAAGACTCAGTTTTCCCCACCTGTAATAATAACAGAAACTGCCAATAGCAGAGAGGCTGTGTATGGCACCTGGTTCAAACCGCAGACTGACCACATACTCACTGTATGACCTTAGGCAGCTTATTCAACAGCTCTGTGCCTCAGTTTCCTCCCATGTAAGCTGGGAAAAAAGCAGCATCTTCTTCACAGAATTGTTATGTAAAGTAAATGAGTTAACATGGACACATCTCAGTCTCCTCTAGTAGTTCCTCCCCATGGCCCCAACTTCTTAGAGCTCAATCTTTGACCCTCTTCCCTAAGATCCCAAATCCTTGGGCTTAAAATTCCACCCATATGCTTTTTACAAATGTCATCCTCCTCCTCTGAACTCTTTGTACATCTAACTGCTTGATCAACATCTCCACTGAGATATCCAAGACTATCTTAAATCTTTCATGTTCAAAAACTGAATTCTTGAGCTCTGCTCTCCAAAGCAGCTCTCCCAGGGTCTTCCATATCTCACATCTGGAAAATGTGTCCTTCTACAGGCTCAGGCAATTGTCAAGGTCATCCATTACAAAATCATGTCATCTGTGCCTTAAAGTAGGAGAATCTGACGGCTGCTTACCCACCTCCATGGTGCCACACGGCTCCAAGCCACCATCTCCTCTCTCCTGGATCAACCAAGGATTTCCTGGTCTCCCTGCTCCCTTTCTTCCCCCTCTCCCCCCGCTCCTCGCCTTAGTCATTCTCCCCACAGCACCCAGAGTCCTATTTAAAGAGTCCTATTTAAAGAGTTATACCATGTCCCTCCTCTGCTCAAAACCCTCCAGCATCTCGCTGACGAGGCCATGACACTCCCTCTTCCTCACTTTGCTCCCAACCAGATTGGCCCAAAGCTGGTCCTCAAATGGGGCACATTCCCACACCAGAGCAGTGTCCTTAGCATGCCCTCTGGCTGGAAGGCTGCTTCCTAAGTGGCCTCGCTTTCACCTTCTTCAAATTTTTTGCTCAAGAAAACTAAGTAAGCCTTCCAGACAGCCCAGTGACCTGCCCCTTCCAGCCTCATTCACTTGTGTATCACCTTGCAATATTCTATTTGCTTCTTCGTCGGTCATCTGTCCTTCCCCATCCAAAAGTAAGGGCTGGGTGGACAGGGATTATGGTCCATTTTGTTCATGACTTTAATCCTGAGCCTGGAACAGAGCCTGAATTAATCACCATTAGCTTTAATTATATTTCACTATTTAGCCAACAGTAACTGGCAGTTTTAAACAATTATACTTTATGCCAAACCACCAAACAATGTTCAGGAGATCATGCTAAGTAAGCAAGCAAGCAAGCTAAAAGTTACTTGTATGAAAAATCAGTTGCATTTATTTACACTAACAATGAATTAGCAGGAAAAGAAGGTAAAGAAATAATCCCTTTTAAAATTGCATCCAAAACAATAAAATACTTAGGAATAAATCTGACCAAGATGATGAAGGATTTATAGATGGACAACTACAAAACACTGATTAAGGAAACTAAAGATGACCTAAAGAAATGGAAAGATATCCCATGCTCTTGGATTGGAAGAATCAGTATCATTAAAATGGCCATATTGTCCAAGGCAATCTACAGATTTAATGCAGTCCCTATCAAATTACCCAGGACATTTTTTAAAGAACTGAAACAAACAATCCTAAAATTTATATAGAATCACAAAAGACCCAGGATTGCCAAAGCAATACTGAAGAAAAGGAACAAACCTGGAGGAATAGCCCTCCCAGACTTCAGACAATACTACAGAGCTACAGGAATTAAAACAGCATGGTATTGGCATAAAAACAGATACATGGATCAGTGGAACAGAACAGAAAGCCCAGAAATAAATCCACAGACCTACGGCCAATTAATCTTCGACAAAGGAGGCAAGAATATGCAATGGAGAAAAGACAGTCTCTTCAGCAAGTGGTGGTGGGAAAACTGGACAGCAGCATGTAAACCAATGAAGTTAGAATACTTTCTCACTCCATACACAAAAATAAACTCAAAATGGCTTAAAGATTTAAATATAAGACAAGACACGATAAATATCCTAGAAGAAAACATAGACAAAACATTCTCTGACATAAATCTTAGCAATGTTCTCCCAGGGCAGTCTGCCCAGGCAATAGAAAGACATACAAACAGCCAATAGGCACATGAGAAAATGCTCAGTATCACTAATTATCAGAGAAATGCAAATCAAAATTACAGTGAGGTATCACCTCACACACCAGTCAGAATGGCCATCATTCAAAAGCTCACAAACGATAAATGCTGGAGAGGGTGTGGAGGAAAGGGAACCCTCCTACATTGCTGGTGGGAATGTAGTTTGGTGCAGCCATTATGGAAAACAGTATGGAGATTCCTCAAAAAACTAAAAATAGACCTATCATATAATCCAGCAGTCCCACTCCTGGGCATATATCTGGAGGGAACTCTAATTCTAAAAGATACATGCACCCCCAATGTTCATAGCAGCACTATATACAATAGCCAAGACGTGGAAGCAACCTAAATGTCCATCGACAGATGACTGGATAAAGAAGTTGTGGTATATTTATACAATGGAATACTACTCAGCCATAAAAAAGAATAAAAACAATGCCATCTGCAGCAACATGAATGGACCTACAGATCATCATTGTAAGTGAAGTAAGCCAGAAAGAGAAAGAAAAATACTATATGATATCACTCATATGTTGAATCTTAAAAAAAAAAAGGACATTATGAACTCATCTACAAAACAGAAACAGACTTGCAGACATAGTAAACAATCTTATGGTTACGGGGAAAGGGAAGGAGGGATAAATATGGGAGTTTGAGATTTATAAATGTTAGCTACTATATACAAGAATAGATTTTAAAAGAAGTTTTTTTCTGCATAGCACAGGGAATTATGTTCAATATCTTGTAATAACCTTTAATGAAAATATGAAAACGAATATATGTATGTGCACGCATGACTAGGATATTGTGCTGTACACCAGAAACTGACACATTGTAACTGACTGTACTTTAATTAAAAATAAATAAATAAATAAAAATAAAGGTTACCTGTATGCTAGAAGTTCACCTCTTAAAAGGTATATAAGGTGAAAATCATACATAAAAATTACCCTAGTTTTTGTCATAAAATTATGGGGGACTTCTTTCTCTGTTTTCTGATGGTCTCTGTTTTCCCAACTGTTGCTTCGAAAGTAAAATAAAAATTTAACCTACTTTAAAAAAAAGACTGGTAATCAGATTAAAAAGTGCTCGCCCTCATTAAAAATCAAAGAAATGCAAATTAAAGTGACAAGAGACCGTTTGCCCCAATACACTGGTGATCCTGGGAATAATGCAACAGTCACTTTGGAGAGCAATTTGGCTATTAAAACTGATTCTACTTCTCAGCATCCACTTAAAGAAACACTTTGAAAGGTGCAGGAAGAGGTATGTTCAGAAGTATTCACTGAACTATCCTGTATTTCCAGGGGGAAATTTGGAAGTAATCTGAATGCCCATCAGTAGGTGAATGGTTTAACTGTGGGACATTCATACTATGGGCTACTGTGCAGCCATTAAATGGAACATAGAGATGTACAAGCCTGGAGGAATCCCCAGGGCATACAGCTAGGTGAAAAAGGCGAGTTATTGAACAGCATATTCACCAGCCATGACATATGATTTTGAAATACTATATTTCTGTAGGTCATGTTATAGATGTGTGCGTGTGTTGGTAGAAGCATTAAAAAGGTGAGGAAGTTAACTCACCATTCCAACGGGAGGTAGGGTAACACAGCAGAATAAGGCAATAGCTAATTAGTATTTGAATTCTTACGTACCGTGGGAATATATACATATAGTACTTGTGTAATTAAAAATAAATAATTTTTTTAAATAAAGAGAAAAATAAAATGAGTCACCATGTTCAACCACCCCACACTTCCCCTTACACTCACTTCTTCTGTTAAGCTTTTCATGGGAGGTCCACCATTGAGCGCTTCCTCCTATGAGCGAAGATGGCAGGGAACAAGAATTCAAAGTGCAGCAGGAAATGAGGGAATGGAATAAAAGGGGGATGAGGAAACAGTGAACAGGGAAGGCAGAATGTAAGGGAAAACGTGAAGAGAAAGAGAAGGAAAAACATTGTAAGAAAGAGACATCACGTCAATCTGAATACTCTTAGCCCATCCTACACATTTGCATGGTGGCATCTCTCTTTGTAAGGTCTTTGCATGAGAGAAAAGCCAGGCCTTTCAAGTGCCTGACAGCATCAAAAAGTTATCAAAAAGATAACAGGAAGTTATCGTCACCCTCACTGGCTCTTCAATTGACCTACTCACAAAAATTTATTGGACTACAATGGCCCTACGTTCTATCCTTCTATCCTTCCAAGGGAGTGAGGCTCAAGGTAGCTGGTCATAGAAGCGCGGGGAAGGAGGACAGACACACCCACCAGGCTGTGGTCCTCAACCTTGGCTGACATCAGAGTCACATGGGGACTGAAGAGAGTGCCAATGCCCAGGCCCCTCCCCATTCCACTCAACTCTGGGGTGGGGTCTGTTCAAGCTCCAGAACAATTCCAGGGTGCAGCCAGAGCTGTGAACCCCACTTTAAAGCTTGCTGATGATCCACAAGACCATCCACTAACAGCAGAAGTGCCAAACTTCCTCACTCGTAACATCCCAATCTCTTTCACCAAAGGTTAAAGGTCAATGAGATTTAGAGTCCTAACTCTCACTCCATGGGGGAAAAATATATTAACCTCTTAACAGCCTGTTAGTCACAGACAGTACCCAGCAGGGAACCAAAAGTAGGTGGGGAAGGGGTGGGCACTGGGGGTTTGGCCATTTCTCATCTCTGTGTCTCCGTCTCTTCTTCTGCAGAATAGGGCTATATTATGCCCCTCCTCCCAAGGACAGAGTGAGGACAGCTTTCAGGATGTGCCTTTGGGGACTTGGAATTCATTGGAGAGCAGGTACTCTTGAAATGTGTGGGTAATTTTAAAATCAGCATCCCAAACATGTAAGGAAACTAAGAATATACATTCTCTTGGTTACTCATCTAGAAAAGAAAAAAAGGAAGCTTCTTTCTCTCTCATCCATCCATTCATCCATCCATCCACCAAGTTTTCTTTCTAGTTGTTGCTGGGAGAGGGGCAGGGGAGAACACAACTGCACAAGCATCATGAGGTATTTTCTTCCAGAGTGTCAACTGTCATCTCTCAGATCCTAAAAGATGACCTCACCCACTGAAAAGCAACATTCTTCTCCACTCCCTCAATTTTCTCAAGGTTTCCAAGATTCTTAACAATTTTCTCTCCCAGAAACATCAAAACACCACCGCAGACAGGCAGCCGGGGACATTCTCTGAGGTTTTTTTTTGTTTGGTTTGGTTTGTCTTTGGCTTCCATTTAAAATAGTCATCAGATTAAATAAAAGCAAGCAAAAGTGCTTTAGCAGAAAGAGTTCCCATAAAGCTGTGTCAATAGAGAGTGTATTTTTTTTTAAGTGTGTTATATGCACACATCTAACCCCAGCCTTGCTTAGAGTTGCTCACAGCTGCCCCCTCCTCAGAGTCTGGACCTCAGCTGTGTTTGGGGTGGGGGTGGGGTGGTTGGTGGGAGCAGGACTGAAAAGTCCCTTCTCAGCCAGCAGCACACAGGCAGGTCCCAGCATCCTGCAGGTGTCTGCATTCTTCCTGGGAACTTCAGGGAATGTGGAAAGTTTAAGGAATGCATCTAGATGGTACAAGTGTTTTCCACACTCTGCCCCTCCAGATGTGGACATCCAAGCGTGGTTAGGCCCAGTCCATTCCAGCAGCAGGAGCCGGGAGTGCAGGGCCCAGACTGAGGCCACTTCTCCATCTGCCTGACATCCTGAGAGCTCAGTTGTCACCACAGGGAGGTCAGAGGTGCTGGGAGGGCCCCTCCTTCCAAAATTCTCCCCATAGCTGCTCTGGGAACAGAAATTCTGCCACTCACAGAGCTTTCCTCTGGGGTGAAGCTTCATGGCTTTCTGGGACCCTCCTCTTGTAAGAGCCCACTTTACCTGCAGGAAACATCAAGGGATGCCCTGCTGGAGGTCACAGAGTCCACACAGTGGGGGAGGCAGGCAGCACACAACAGGCCAGCCCCACATGCCTGTCCATGGGACCCCAGCCAAGGCCAAGTCCTCTCACCTACTCAAGGCCATTGCTCCAGCAACTGGCCCCTCTGCCCTGGACCACTTCCATCAACCCATGACATGTTGTTTATGCTCCCGTTTTGACCTCGCTTCCCCTCAAACCACATGCCTCTCCTCTTTACAGGGACTCCTGTAATACATGGAGGACCTGAATCATCCTCCTGTCTCCAATTCGTCTCCTGATCTTCACCTCCCACCTCTGGACTGTCACCTCTCCAGTCAGGGTCATCAACGGCCCCCATGGCTCCATCAGGTTCTTCTTCATCCTCCTCCTGCATGGCCTGCAGCATCAGTCAACCGTCAACACAGCCAGCCTGCCTCCCCCTATTCCCTCGAAATACATCCTCCTCAGGGCTTTTGGCATCCCACCTTGCCTGGATTTTCTTCTGCCTCACTGTGTAACCATTCCTGGTCTCTTTTGCTGGGTCCCCCTTCACAACTCTGCTTTCTAAATGCAGGCAACCCCAGGGCTCAGCCTTCGTACATCTGGTCTATCCAATCCCATTACTTCGCTCAAGCGCCTCCTCTGCCCTTCCTCTTTCTCTCTCTGCTCCAGCCACACTGGCCTCCCTGCTGCCCCAGGAATGACGCTTCCAGCTCAGGCCTGTGCATGTGCTGTTCCTCCTGCCTGGACTACCCCTTCCCCAGACATCTGCAAGCTCACCCCTCCACCTCCTTTGGTGACATCTTCCCTGACATCCTACTTAAAATTGCAACCCCCTCCTGACCGCCATCACTCCGCATTCCATTTTCCTGATTTATTTTTCCCCACAGCAGTTGCCATCTGCCACTGGACTAAGTTCCAAGAGGGCTGAGCTATTCGTCTCCTTTGCTTACTGCCAGGTACCCAGTCCTAGAACAGCACCAGACACAGAGCAGGTGCTCAGCACACATTTGTAGAGTGAATATTGGACAAATTACAGGCTCACACTAACTATGATTTTAGAACTTCAAGGGCTTCAAGGAAAGCATCACATTTATGTCCATTTCTCTCTCAGGGCCAATCTTCTCTTCCCTACCCTTCAGTGGGGATAAGGCGAGGACCACCACGGCTTCAGAATTAGGTCCACTCCTGGTCCTGAGTTCCAAGAAAGCCACAGGTTCATTCTGGCTTTCTTAAAAGCTGGAGGGTCTGGATCTTCTGCCCACCCAGATGGCATGCCTGCCAGCTGCACTTGGCTTTTCTCCAAAGCAGGCACCCGTGTGGCCCCTATTTGTCAGAGGAGTCCCAGGCTTGAGGTGGGACAAGTACAAGAGGTGGACACTAGGACCCAGACCCTGAGCAGAAGAAACCCTTCCCGAGCATCTGCTGCAGGCAACACCCTGCTTCTCTGTAGCTTTTGGGTCTCATCACGTCTGATCTTCCAACATTCCTAAGGCAGCAGGATCATCCCTATTCACCAGATAAGAAAGCCAAGCCTCAGAGGAGTTGAGGGCTTCTGCCTGAGGTCACGCAGGCAGCTAGAAGCAAATCTAGAACCAGCTCTTGAACAAATATCTACTGAGGATTTACTGTGTTCAGCAAAGATGCACATGACATGGTCCTGGACCTGAGTGGTTTATATGGGAAAACTCAAGACCTCCAAATCTCAGCCCAGCCTTTCAGCCGAGTTTACCTTCTACTCAAGCCCAGGGCTGCTGCAGACTGACCCAGGAGCGGGGAGACCAACCTGAGATTCTGGTCAGGAGGCCTCATCAGCCTAACAGGTTCTGGTACACAGAGCCCTGGGTAACTGCCTGAGAGATTCAGTTCTGCCAAAGACTGCCTGTATGTGAAATTCAGACCAATTATTCACAAGTGATAGACTTTTGATGATGCACATTTTGGATAAGCTACAATCGTCAGATCACTTCTAGAACACGGGCTTATGGAGGACAGGGAGTGGTGCCTAGCACACAGTAGGTACTCAGTAAACGAGGGCTCCATGAACTCTGAGTCCGGCTGGGTCCCAGCTGCCCGGCGGGTTAGGACAGAGTAGAGGTGGGTCAGAGGGCCCAGGAGCACACGGCCAGGGGCTTCCTGACTGGCTCCGTTACTCTGCTGGGTGGGGCCATCCACATCTCGGCAATCTAGGCGACCAGACACTGCCCAGAGCTACAGTCCCTTCTTAGCCCCCTTGAGTTTGCCAAGGCCCCGCCCCCTGCCCAGGCCCCGCCCCTCCCGTGGGCGGCGCTCACCTGGGAGATGTGGGACTGCGTCTTCTCACTCTCGCCATCACCCTCCGTCTTGTCGGCCAGCAGCCCCTGCACCTGGTACTCGAGCACGTAGCTGTCGATGAACCGCTCCAGCTCCTCGATCTCCTGGGAGCGGCTGCTCCCAGCCTCGGAGGAGGCCGACGCTGCCGAGGAGTTCTCCATCCCTGCCGCTCAGGGGCCTGGGTAGGGGCTGCGGACACAGAGAACAGACAGGCTCCATGAGACACTGCTGGAGGCAGAGACGATGGATGACCCCACTTGAGAAATCGTCCCCCTCATCAGTCACCCCACCTTGGTCTCCCAACATCCCGAGAAGTTGGTGGGTTGCCGGCTTGCCTTTAGTGTGAAGAGGATGCTGTGATCCCCCATGTTTAGGGAGACTCAGGCCCAGGGAAGGCAATTTGACTAACTGGCCAACACAGTAACTTGTGCGATGTTGGGAGTTAGTCTACACCAGACCTTACCACCAGGGAAAAAGGAGGAGATAGACTCTGTCTACCACCCAGCCCCACTTCCCAACTCGGAGTTAACAAAATCTACCACAAAGCAGACCACAGGCTTCTGTGTCCCTGACCCCAGCATTGGGATGTACAAAGGGTCCGCAGACACAAACCCTCTAAGGGGCCTGGGCCTCTAAGAAAATGCCTCCTTTGGACACCAGACTAATGCAAAATGAGGTGAGGTCTGTAGGCCTTAAGTTATAAACACGATTTTGCAGCCCTGTTACGGCGTGGCTCCTGGGATACACACCATGCCCAGTTTGTAAGGACATAAATGGCTTTCAATGATGGCACATGAAAGGCCTGGCAGGTTCTCTGGAGGGTGTGGCGAGCCATGGGCCCTGCCTGGCCACCCCCTATAGGAGCATGACACCCTCTCCCGAGGGGACCGGGCACAATGTGACCTGTGTTCCAGTGGAGGTGGAGACAGAGTTGCTGGCCTGAAGGAGGGGGTTTGTGTAAGGATGTGGACGGCCTCTAGAGGTTGAGAGCAACCCTTGGTCAATGAGCAGCAAGGAAACGGTGCTGCAGTCCTACAACTGCAGGAAGTAAACTCTCCAGCTTGGGAACAGGTGCTTGTCCCCCAGAGCCTCCAGACTAGAACTCAGCCTGGCTGACACCTTGCTTCCAGCCCCGGGCTATATCGAGCGGGACTTCTGACTTCTGGAACTGTGAGGTTATAAACGGGGATCATGTCAAGCCGCTCAGTCTGTAGTCACTTGTTACTCAGCAGGAAACTACTAATATGCGATGCTCTTTCTGCCTCTGCTTTTGTTCACCCTGTGTCACTCACCCAGCATCACTTTCCCCTTCCCTCCACCTCCCAAAGCTCGAGGTCCTTACATTCACAGAGTGACAGAACAGTGCCTTAGAGGTCATCTAGCAAGTAGCCCGAGTCCCTGTTTTAATAGCAGGCCAGCGGGTGAAGGATTCACCCAGCCTTGGCCTATGGGCATGCATACAACAGCCTCTACTAATAATAGAAATGGCTAATGTGCACTGTGCCCATATCATAAACCGGGCACTCTCTTCAGCATTCCATATGCCTTCATCTACTTATCTCTCAGAATGAAAACTGAGGTTCAGGAAGGTTAAGTAACTTGCCCAAGTTTGCACAGCAGAGCTCCAGGTCTGCCTATGCCCCACTCCTCCTTCATCCCGCCTGCTGGCTGCCTGCTCAGGACCTCAGGACATCTCCCACTTCTCCTTCCCCACTGCCCAGTGAATTCTTCAAGTGCTGGTTGTATGCATGCATCTTACTCTCCACTGGGCTGCAGGCTCTAGAGGGCTGGGCCCCATGCCTAGCTCAGTGCAGGGCCCTGGAGAGGTGGCAGGCCTCAGAGGGATGGCATCCAGAGAGGGCTGAAAGGAGGTGCCTGGAGGAAAAACCAGGGCCTAAGGCCATGCCCATTATTCCTTGAAGACTTGAGATCTTATCAAGGGCTTCTGGCATCCTTCACAGATGCGGGCAGAGCTGGGCTTTGCAGGAACTAGTCAGGAATGTTTCCAGGAGGATCGAGTGCCGGGCTCTGCCTGCAGCAGCAGCCTCTGCCCTGCTCTGCTAGGCACCCCCAGGCTCCCATGGGCCTGTCACAGGGCCACCCCATCATCCTGCGAGGGAGTCTGGGGGCAGAAATCACCCCATACTGACTCACCTATGAAAGGGACAAGCCTTGAGACACATTCCCACCCTGCAGAATTTTGGTCCCCAGAGGGAAAACGAAGACGCTTCACAGTCATGTGTCTTGGAAGCCCCCCTCCTACTCCCGCCCCTGCTGCCCAATCAGATTCACACGTGTAACCTGATGCACCTCACCTCAGCCGCCCTGAGGGCCTTCTGCCCAGGGCTCCTCGGACACACAGGGGCAGTGCCTGCAGGAAGGCACTGCCCCCTGCCTGCCACCCTGACCCTGTGCCCTGAAAGTGGGAGGAGCTAACAGCCCCTGGGGCAGCCCTGGACCGGGACAGACATTCCCTCCTGGTCTCTTAGATAACAACTGAGGTGCATTTTCCATGGTCCCTCGTGGGTCCCAGCGGATTGAGCCCAGCTGCCCACAGTGGTGACCAGATCATAACATCCCTTTGCCGGCTCTCCCTCCCACCGTGTCGCTCTCCCCTGGGGACTCCCGTTCTTGGGGAACTTTGGGGAACTCAGCTTTCAGAAGGGGAACCAGGCTAACATACACTTGGGCTCATTTGTACGTTCCAGAATGAGTCCCAGCCAGGGTTCTGAGAGGCTCCCTCGTTCAGCAGAAAAGCCCAGAGCTTTCTCTCTTTAGCAGAGCAGAGGGAGGAGGGAGGGCCGGCTGTATCATCCACCTCCTCGGGGATCAGTCAGGCACTCACACCCCAACTTTTTATAGTGGTAAAATACACAGAACACAAAACGTACCATTGTAACCACTTTTAACTGTACAACTGCATGGATTAAGTACACGCACAGTGTTGTGTAAGGATCTTTGCTATTTCCAGATGGTTATCACCATCTCTGATGCCCATCAAACAAGTCCCCCTCCCCCACCCCAGCCCCTGGCCACCACTTCACTTCCTGTCTTAATGAATTTGTCTACTCTGTGTACCTCGCATAGATGGCATCCAACAATATTTGTCCTTTTGTGACTAGCTTATTTCACTTATCATAATGTTTTCAAGATTCATTCATGTTGTAGCATGTGTCAGAATTTCATACCTTTTTATGGCTGAGTAACACACTGTGTTACAATAATATACTGTAGACCACATGTTGTTTAGCCATTCATCCATCAGTGGACACTCAGACTGTTCCCACCTTTGGCTATTGTGAATGATGCTGCAATCAACATGGGTGTTTGCGTTCCTGATTTCAATTCTTTGGGGTACATGTCTAGAAGTTCTGCCACATTTTTAAGGTAAAAAGAGTGAGCAGGCATAGAGTAAACTTTCAGGCTGATGGAGACACAGAGAAATAAAGGGATGCTCCCCTCCAGGGCTTGTTCTGCTCCCTTCCTGCCTGTGCTTTGGGGTCTCCTCCTGGCTCCATTTCTCATTCATAGGAAGATCGGGATGGGAAATCTCCAAACAGCTGGGCTTCTGGCTAAGCTGAGAGAACCAGCAAGAGGAGCTTATGTTTCAATGATCAGTGAAAGTGATAAGGGGGATGGGACCAGAAGAAGAAGAAACAGAGGAGAGGGTGGAAGAGAAGAGCCAGCTCCCCTGCCGCAGCCATCCAGGATGCCAGAGAGATAAAAGTCCAGGAGCACGCCCCTGTAGTCTTCTGGGCTCCCCTCCTCACCCAGCCCTGCCCCATCCCCTGCCAGGTGATGGATGAGAAGGAACAAAAAAGCAGGCAGCAGGAATGGGAAAAGTGCTGAGGCCGCACTTTGCTGTACAGGGCTGGCAGCCCTGAGCCTGCAGGCAGGAGGCAGGAGGGCGGGGCCTGGGTGGGCACGGCTGTAGGAGGGGTGCAGAGGGGCTGAGGCAGCACAGCGGTGTGGCTTTTTTGGGAAGCCCACACTCAGCAAAGGTGCATCTGCGGACACCGTGGGCTCTGCCTGAGGTCAGGAGTCTCACTCCCCTCACCCTCTTGCCCTCCTGCCTTGCACCCTGCGGGGGGCTTCACAGCACTACATGGGGGTTAGAGGTCTGGAGGGAAAGGGAGGGCCCTGAGACAAGAAGCTGGAACTGTCCCAGCCCTCTCAGCACTCCTTTCCCACCCGCCCAGTGACAAATGGCATTAGTAGCTGTAAATTTAGCCAATCCCTTTAAGAAGAGCCAGGCATTAGAGGCATTACCTCCTCCCGATGACCTGCAAACCAGATGAGATGCTTCTGCTCTGCCGCCTGCCAGCCCTTCTCTGGGAAATCCATCGTTCCAGGCCCTCAAAGGGCAGCCCTTCACCTTCCATCAGACCCTTTCCCCTCAGGCCCTCAGCATGCAACTCAGCCCGGGCAGCACACTCTGCTGGGACCTCAGAGAGGAAGCGCAGGACTCACTTTTGGCTACTGTAAGGGGCCGGGCCTCCTGGACCACAGGCCAGCAGCAGGGAACTGTGCAGTGCTGTAGGGGGCTGCTCTGCGTTCCTGAGCTCAGTGGCCTGGGGGCCTCACGGGTCTGTCGGCCCATCCCAGCAGGATAGCAACTCCCCAGACTGACACAGGCACATCCGAGCTGGGGGTGGATAGCAGGGCCCAGCCAATCAGCACCACTCTCCTCGTGTTGAATCACATCCACCCACCACGTCTCCACCGCCCCTGGCCTGCTGCGCACAGCCTCACTCCCCTCCCAGACCCCCTGCGGCTGCGGCTCCTGGTGACCCTGCTTCACACAAGGCCCCGCCCCTTTCCCTTTCCCCTTCCCACCTCCACACCCTGCTGGCAACTGACACCTTCACCCTGAGCCTGCAAGGAGGGCTTTTTCCTTTGTCCGCCATCAGGCAGCCCCCAGGGCAGGGCCAGGCCAGGCCGCCTGCTAAGAGTGTGGGAGGAGAGAGCCAGCTGCCAGGGGACAGAGGACGCCCACCGCGCTCCCTGAGGAAGCCATGGGAACCCCCTTCACCATGGCCTGCTGCCAACCGCCCCTCCAAGTCCAGCCCACGCTCCATCTCCTGCACAAACAGGACTTGGGGTGCGGGAGAATGCCTTTCCCCCCAGCCTGCAGGCATCATGCTTGGCCACTCCTGTCTGTGCTGGCCTGGGGACTCTGGGCCACAATGGTGTTCGCCAAAGAAAAGCAAGGGAATTCGGTGGAGGCCTCCGTATACAGAAGCCTCAGGCCTCCAACCACCGGAAGTAGGAAAACTCAAATGGAGCCGGAGGTGACCCCAGAAATCCACACCACTTACTGCTTCAGGAGTCCTCTCGGGAGGCCTCTAAATGGCTGACAGCTGGCCCTAACACACATACCAGGGTGACCCTTTGTCACTCAAACATCAGATGGGGGTCAGCTAGCACAGCGTTTTGTAAACTGCAGGTCTCGGCAATTTGGGAGGCTGCGCGATAAACTCATGATCATTCAAAATACACAACTAAATTGCAAATATCAGTGAGTAACACACATTGTATGTGGAACTATTGTTTCATGGAACTTTTGTCTCATCTGCCCATGGAAAAGTATCTCTTTCTATGAGGCGTGATCAAAAGAGTTTATGAAAAGTGGCCCAGAGCAGGGCCTCCCAAACTTTCACATGTGCAGCGATCACAGGCCATCTTGCTAAAATATAGATTCGGATTCACTGGCTCCCAGGTGGGACCTGAGATTCTGCACTTCTAACAAGCTTCCAGCTGGTGATGTTGCTGCTGGTCAGAGGACCTCGCTTCAGATAGCCAAGATCTAGAAAACCTGTCACATTCTTCTTATCCATTGTGCAGATAGCCCACCCTGGTTCAAAACGGGTGGATTCTCCATCCTGAACCTCTGGCCTGTTAGGCCAGCTCCCTGGAAGAGGGGCACTTTCTCTCATGGTCCATTAAGGGCCAGGCAGGACCTCAACAGGCTGAGTTAGTATTTATCTGTGGACCCCGGGACCACCCAGCTCCACCCTGGACTCTCAGCACCAGGTGCATGTAACTGCACCTGCTCAGGGTCCTGCAGGGCCAAGCTGCAGGTCCAGACACATCCAGCTGCTCTCAACACGTTGGAGGGGCTCCTGAAATCTAAGCCACGTGACCTCAGTGGATCTTAGAGAATCCAGCTCCTTCACTGAGCAAATGAAGACATTGGAGCCCAGAGAAGGGGAGGTCCTGCTGGGAGCTACTCAGATGTCTATGGATAGAGCCTGGCCTGTAAGGTGGGTCCCCAAGTCCCCCACAGTCTGCCATCCCCAGGGAAGCCCTGCCGAGCTGAGTCACCTCCCCCTTCCCACAGTGACTTTCAGTGTCTTTGGACCCCAAGTGAAGTTCTGGGTCAAAGTCATTAATGTCAGACAGTTATTCCTAAATTACAGACAAACCCCAAATCATAGCATCATTTTCACACACTACTGAGCCTTCACTCTGTGCAGGACCCTGGGCCAAGCCTCGTGGTTCTTTCAGAACTTCCAGAGAGACCACAGGCCTCTGGCCTCACTGCCCTCTCCCTCAATCAGTCTCAGGAGTGACTGAGGCGCTGGACCGGTTTTCACTGGGAGGGGACAGATCACTGTGAACCCGGAAGACAGGGGAGATGCTGTGAACCCTTCTCTCCTCAAAGCACCCATCGTGGCAACTCTAGGGGAGGAGTCTGAGAAGGCAGGTCTCAGGGAGAAGGTACATCCATAGCAGTCCACGCAGCAGGACACCCCATCAGATTCCAGTCTCCTAACTGGGACTTCCTCTGGAGGAAAATCCTGAAACAGTCATTTCTTGGACCCTCCCAGGGCCTCCACACCAGCAGACGAATGTGGACCGATGGGCATCCAGGGTGGGCTCCGGCTCCAGCCCCTGCCTTGTCCCTGGATGCTCTGCTGCCCAGGTCTGCCCTCCCCTTTAGTCCCCGGGGTCAACGGGAGCCTGCACTGGGCTCCAGGCGCTGACTGCCCACCAGCACGCTTAGCGGAACACGGGCTGCCTCCTGCCACCTTCTCATCCTCCCTCGCGCTGTTACCCAACTCTTGTCCCACTCTTGAATTTTTTATGTTTTTTTTTTATCTTGTCTTGACAAGACTTCATGGTCCTTGGGGACCCCACTTCATCCTATACCTCTCATTGTCCCAAGCTCAGGACGGCAGACCGACCTACAGCTCCCTGGTCCTCTCACACCCACCCCGGCACACTCCTTGGTCTCCCCCGCTCTTCTGCCCACTACTGCTGGGCCCAGGCTCCCCTCTACCCCGCCCCCCCCTCCAAGTTTAGAACCTTAAAGCCAAGGGTGCTGGTGGGAGACCTAATCCATACCCCTCCCTTCCAGACGCCAGGGTCACCTGATCCACCTCAAGAGCTTCCTTAAGGCAATTCACTCCAACAGGTACTGAGCGCCTGCTGTATGTCCTACAGGCTCCAAGGGGCATGGAAGTCACAGATGAAGCCCCATAGGGGGAGATAAAGGTACCAAATCTGTCATAGGCTCAGAGTCACTGGCAGCCAGCCTCATCTCTGGCTGGAGTCAGGTGGCTTCCCCCCCCAACCCCTACTCCTACGACAGGGAAACGTAATGATTCTGGGTTCCAATGCTGGCTAACCCACTTCCTCGCTCTGTGACCTTGGGCAGCCTGTTTTCATATCTTTAGAGCAGACTGATGATAAAAGTACCATCTCATAAAGTGTTGGGAGGATTAAGGGAGATTGCCTGAGAAGTGGACCGTGTGGGACCCACCACGAGCCTTCAAAAGCTTCTGAGTTGACAGACAAAGAGTGGAAACTAACTCAGAGCATGCCAGGAAGGGATACCAACAGTGCCCTGCTCTGAACCCAGCAATGCACCTGTCAGAGCACCTGGGGTGAAGGCCAGAAAGCTCCTCCAAGCCCAGTGGCCCAGCACCCCAGGCCCTCATTCTCAGGTGACACTCTCTCTCCAGTGTCTTTCTTGGGGCAACCAGGGTCCCCAGTCATCTTGCTCCCTCCTGGCAACAGCTTCTGGAACCAGAGCCCAGCTGGAGCAGGGACAGTACCGAGTGGTTTCTGAGAGCTTGGGGGGGTCTGGAGAGCCAAAACAGGTTCCACACAGCCTGTCCCTGCGAGGCTGTGACCCTGGGGTCTGTCCCACAGCTGGGAAGGCAGAGCTGGCTCCCTGTGAGAGAAGCATCTGTTTCCCTCATCTGTCTTCATCCTCCAGGACAGCTCAGTCTGAGCCCACCTCCTGCTTGCTACCTGGACCATCCCAGCTCACAGGGACCCCGTCCCTCAGAACACTCATAGCAGCTGCTCCTCTGTCTCCTGCCACCTTGGGTGACTGGCTCTGCACAGGAGTATAATCACAAAGCAGAGATTGCAAATGGCCGTTTGGTGCCATGTCAGGGCCACAGTATCTTTTGTTTGGTCTGTTTGGTATTTTAAAAATATTTAAGCCAATTTTATAAACCAAAAGACTTCACGTAAAAATCCACATTTCTATTTTTCTTGAAAGAGTGGAAAATCCAACAACATTGGCTCACCTCCCCACATCACAATCATCAGCTAGAGCTAAGCAGGGCTGACCCCTACAGACAGGACATGTAATCTCCAGTTCTCCACAGACCCGGACACTCCCTAATTCTCCCCGCTGCCCAGAGCCAGCATTCTCATACGGCTGTGCTCACTCACACACTACCTGCCTGGCCCTCCGAGTTTGAGATCCCCTGCAAGAAAGTAACTGTAGGTGGTAGATGACTGCAAAAAGGAGCGTCCCAAAGAATTTGGAAATAAGAACAAGGGCTGCCTCTTGGGAGTTACAACGTGAAATCAATACACCATAGTCCAAAATAGAAATCAGCAAAGTCACTGCAAGAAGGAGAAAGAAAGGTTTCCAGACCAGCAGGACTCTCCCCTAACCTGGCTGAAGACAGGCCACAGCGCTATTATAGGAAGATTGCATCACTCTGCAGGGATGGGGCTGCACTGGAAGTAAAGAAAACAGTCAACCACAGAAGGCAGTGCATCCCCAAACTCCGCCCTTTGGGAAAGGGGTGCCCCTCCTGAACGTCTTGAGGGGGGTCAAGATAAATGGACAGGGCTGTCCCACTGCCCCCCATCATGCCCCTGCCTCCCTCCTCAGCTAAGCTCTTAGAGGCTGAGGCTGTGTCTACTCTGCTTTGTCCCCTGGGAGTCAGACCTGAGCCCACTGCAGACAGTCAGTTAATCACTGAGCATTTGATGATGGATTCCCAGAAATGAGAAAATGAACAGCAGGTAATTGATGCTCTGTCCGCTTGGTATTAGCAGACAGGCAGCTGCTGGCCGCCGGTGGGCAGAGACGGGTGGCGTGTTAGCAGTGGAAACAGCTAGTATGGGAGGCTGAGCGCGGGCCCCTTTAGCAGAGTAGCCTGTGTGTATCCCACACAATGCTTGGAGCCCACTGGACAGCAACCACAGGCATCTCAAACTTCATCGAGGACCCAGGCTCCCATACCTCTCCCTGAATCCTCCATGAACCACAGGGAGAACTGAGCAGCAGGAGCCCAGGAGTGTAAAAGCACAGAAAACAGAAGGCCACACCCTGGCTCCTGGAGCAGCCTTCACACCCCTGCTGCCCGTGCCTTTGTTTGGAGGACCCCGGAGTGCTCCTCCCGCTCAGAGTCAGCTGCCCTTGACCTGTACTGAAGCAGGAAAGCAAACCATCAATACTGTATTCCCCACAGATCGCTGGTTTCCAAACTATTTTCCTCTAACACCATAGTTATTTTTCAAATTAAATTATACATGGCTTCCCACGATACATAAAAAACAACAACCAGCATTTATTGAGCATTTACTATGTGCTAAACCCTGTTCTAAATCCTTGTCATATATTACTTTAATCCTTGAGACAATCTATACTGTAGGCACTTTTTGGTCCCCATTATACAACTTAGGAGACTGAGGCAGGGAGGAACTGCCCAAGGGCATCCGATAAGAGGCTGGCTGAGTCAGGAATTGAGCCCAGAGTGGATCCAAGATACAGCTAGTTTGATTAAACATAAGTGAGGAGCCCACAGCTCCATCCACTCAATGTTCCCATCCTTTGCTCAACATCACCCCGTGAGCTGCTGTACCCCACGGTCACTTCTGAAGTGGGCCCTGGAACCGCTCCAGGTCAAGGCTTTGCTCCTTTCACAGGATAACAGAATAAGCTGCCATCAGATGTGAACTGTTGAGTCAGATCTGGCGTTATCTGTGGAGGCCTGGGAGACGGCTCTGGGCCTCCTAACACTGGGGTCTGCAGCTCTGCACCATCCAGCCAGCTACTTCTCAGTCGCCCTGTGTATGAGGGAGACAGAACATGCATCACCACCTCCCTCTAACTGCACCCTGGAGCAGTGTGCCTGTGGCCTAGTGACAGGAAGGACCACATCCCAGGCATCCTGACTCCAGTCCTGGGCATTTCCCCGGACCAGCAGCAGCTCAGAGTCCCACTGCCTTGTGGCATGAGCCAGTAAATCCCCAACCAGTCCCACCAGCTTGCGTTGTTATGGGGCTGAAGCTCTGAGGGACGAAGGAGAAAGGGACTGAACAGATGTTAAGTCCTACATATTGCAGAGACATCTGGAGACGGGGTAGGAAAGCCAAGCTCTGCAGGCCACAGATGTCTGCTGGCTACGGCTGTTACTCTGTAGAACACGGAGTCCAGCTACTCAGCTCTCAGCAATGACGGCCAAGCCAGAGATGAGAGCTGCTGGCCACGGCCACGCTGAAGACCCAGGCACAGCAGTTCTCCTGGGGTTGGTTTTCCCCAAGCGTTTCTCTCAAGACATGCTGAGGTCATGTAATTAGGAAAAGAGGCAGCCAGAAAATCTGAGTGATCTCCAGATCACTCCCATGGGGAACCCACTACAGTATGCCTTCCGGTGGACAGTGATCATTTTGACTTTCTCATCATTATACTTCCAGGGCCTGGCACAAAGCAAGATTCCACAGAAGATGGATGGAAAGACCATGGGCCCCCGGTGGAAGGACTGTGGAGTTGCTCATCTTGGGCCTCTGTGACCTAGGAGCCCTCCCCAGAGCTAGTTTGGGGCAGTGGTAGCCAAGACTCCCAGATGCAGCCAGAGAGAACCCACCTGGTGGCAGATCCCGGATGGCTGTTCTTATTAGGCCATCACAGTCATTGGGCTCTATTTCCCATTATCCCTGCAGTGAATTTCACTCACCAGAGTGTGATAGCAGCAGATAACCTCTTTGCGGGCACACAGCAGGAGCAGTCTGTAGCCAGTTACAGCCACAGGGAGCAGGCTGAGTGGTTAACTGGCAGATAATTAACTGAGAAATTCCCCACAGCCCTCTGAAGACTCTGCTGAGACAGGAGAAGGAGGGTATACAAAGCCAGGAAAGGGCTTCCATTGTCTCAAAAGTCACTGGATTTCACCCCAGAATCTGGGGAGCTTAAAAGTAGAAAGAACCTTATAAATCATTGAGCCAAGTGTCAGTGAGGATGTGGAGACATTAAAACCCTCATAAACTGATGGTGGGAATGAAACATGGTGCAGCTGCTTTGGATAACAGTCTGGTAGTTCCTCAAATGATCAAACACAGGGCTAACATAGGACCCAACAATTCTATTCCTAGGTATATTTATACCCAAGAGAAATGAAAATATATGTCCACACAAAAACTTATACATGAATGTTTTTAGTAATATTATTAATAATAGCTAAGACATGGAAACAACCCAAATATCTGCCAACTGATGAATGGATAAACAGAATGTGGTATATCCAGGCAGTGGAATATTGTTCTGCCATTAAAAAGGAATGAAGTCCTGACACATGCTACAATGTAGATGAACCTTGAAAACACTGTGCTAAGTGAAACTCACAAAAGACCACAAATGATCCAATTCCATTCATATGAAATGTCCAGCATATGGAAATCCACAGAGACAGAAAGTAGATTAGTGGGCGCTTAGGGCTAGGGGTGAGGGGCTGGCAAAGGTGGGTAGGAGGGCAATAGCTAAAGGGTATGGGTTTCTTTTTGAGGTGATGAAGGTGTTCTAAAATTGGCAGTGGTTGTCCATATCTGTGATTATACTGAAAACCATTTAACTGGACACTTTACATAAGTTAACTGCATGGTATATGAATTATATCTCAATTAAGCTGTTTAAAAAACTAGTTGGTCTACACAACTGGTCCCAAGATATGGCCTTGGGTTCAAACTTTGGTTGAGTAGCTTGGAGACCCATCCAGAGAAAGCTATAGTTGTGAAAATCAGCTAAGACTACCAGTTAATAATGAAATGTCAATAAAAAGCCTAAAAACGGAGTCTAGGTCCCCCCCTGGGTCTGGGAGAAATGCCTGCAGCTTCCCTAGAAGGGATTCTGCTGCTTTGCCAAAGATAGGCTGCATCTCCTTGGGCAGTTCCATTCATCCACCCATTCACCCACCCTTCCATCCACCTATCCACCCATCCATCCATCACTATCCGTCCATTTATCCAACCATTCATCCGTTTATCTACCCGTCTATCCACTTATTTAGTAAGTGCCTCCTCAAGCTTGGTGTTAGGTGTTAGGAACAAATAGGAAAGTAACCAGGCAATTGATACCATGAGTCACGTGCTGTGGGGCCCGAGGAGCAGCACCAACACATGGGAGGAATGTTTTTATTACCTTGTTCTAATTGACCAAAAAAATAAAGCAAAAGTAAAACTATTAGATATTAAAACCAGGAGAAACTTCAGAAAGTAAAGTCATCAATTCTAAGACCCACCATTTTTTTATGAGCCACAAAGGAAAGAAAAAATGCTGCCAATTAAACTCTGACATAATACCTTACTGACAGTCCTGCATGCGGACAAATTGGTCACAGGAGCCTCCCATGGCTTTGAGGTGGTTTTTTCCTTCTCTGAAGAATTTCGGGAATTTCTCTTGCCTTTGTTGGCAAGTGTGAGGCTGATAATTTTTGTTGATTTACAAGAAAGTATGAAATTGCAGTCCTTCCCCCAACAGCAAATATTTGCTTTTCTAATATCAAAAATATCAGATCGACTGTTTCCAGGTCCCTCTGTGTACACAGTAACATTTGGTATCAATAATAAATTATAGTGAGATCTTTTTGAAGACATTTTGAATGACAATGACACTTGACATGTGGGTAACCAACAACACATCTAATTCAATGGAGGTCATGACAGTCTGAACAGTAGGATCACGTGCACACCTGCTCAGTCAATGACAGCCATGCCGTGCGGCTGACAGCCAGCGACAGCAAGATGCACCCTGATTTCAGAGATCTTAACACGTAGGGGAAAAAAACATGTCTGCTAGAAGTAATGAAATGGGCAAGCCAATCCCTCATATGACAAATCAGGGAACACAAGCATGGAGATGTGACACGACACATCCCAAATCACAGAGTCAGGACAAAAACCCTTGTTAGTTGAGATTTGTGCCAATGTGTTTCCTTTCTACTCCCTCAGGCTGCCTCCAGGAGACTGCCATCTCTAAGCCTTTCTTACATTGTTTTTGCTTAAACAACAACAACAACAAAAACAGTCCTTTAGAGAATATAGCAGTACAGTCTTAGTCCTACAAGTCCATGAAGATGGGCTCATTCCATTGCCACCTAAGAGACCATCTTAAATGTGCATGGAGGCAAAAAAGGACCATTAGTTTAAAGCTGCCAGGAGACACATTTCCACTCCCCACAGGCTGGTCCCCAGGCTGCCACCCAATAATACTGTGCTATGTTTATAAATGAGGCTGGCCAGGTGTCTTTCCCGGAAATACGCACTCTCCCTAGGGGTGGGGTCCCCGGGGAGATAGTCTCCCCATCAGATGACCTTTAAGAACCTAGAAACGCCCTTGTGGAGCCTGACATTAGAAATCACTGTGTCTGTTGCACGCAGACAGAATATCTGGAGTTCAGGAAACTGCTAAATTGATTCTCAGTATCTCCACACGCTGCTCACATGCTGGCGGTACATCTGTCTTCCAGGGCACTGGATCAAATTGGGGAAAAACACATTTTTCTTTTGTGCGCCTGGGATTGCCTGGGATTGCAGAGCTGGCCCCTAGACACTGACACAGATGAACATGGTCTTTGCTTCAACAAAAAGTTTTTTTTCTTTTTCTACAGCAGGATAAAGAATGGGCCTAAAGCCTTCAAGGTGAGGGTAGATCCAGTTAAACTGAGCTGAGATATGCTTCCCCAAATGCAAGACCAAAGCCTGAAACCTGAGCCAGAAACAGGCCTGCCCAACGTGGGTAAGAATAGCAGGCTGTGGAAACAGCACGTCTGTGCGGCGGAGAGCAAGGGGGGCACTGCCTGGATTTCAGCAAGAGTCACACTCTCACCAGGGACACCAATGTGAAATAAAACTAATGCGAGACAAGCTGCACTGGCGCTGATGTAGCGGGAGGCCACTCAGGACGGGAATAGTGGGAGAGAAGGAAGGAACTAGCTATGCTGCAAAAGGTAATGAAGAACTTGTCCATCATCTAGTACGATCCAAGGGAGAAAACAGGATCCAACATTCCAGTCTGATTGCAGTGCTGAGCTAAGAACAGAGCTGTGGATGCTGAGCTGTGAGAGGACAAAAGGAATATGCCTTTGAGTCACCCTGGGCCCTTTATTCTGGCTCTTCCCTTGACTCAGTGCACAGCAAACACCGGCCACTTCCTCAGCGCGTGCCAGGCGCCATGCTAGACCCTGGGCACCAGGTGAGACGTGGCCTCTTCCCTGAGGATCCCCAGGGAGGAGATTGCACTTAATAGGAATTCCAGTCAGGAGCCACAAAGACACGGGTACCAGGGCACACATTGCAGTTGGCGCAGAGTAACTAGGTGGACAACCGCACTGCAGGACCTCCAGTAAGTCACTGAGCCCTCTGAGCCTCAGTCTCCCCAGCTCCAAAGCAGATAAAAACCCCTACTTGACAGGCAGTTGAGAGGATTATATAAAATGTGTAAAATTAGCACAGTCCCAGGTAAACAGTAGGCAAGCAATATATGATGCATATCCTTGTGCTTATCGCAGAGTCAAACACGCACTGGAGGCTCAATAAACAATGGCAGTTAATTACATATGATCCAGCAATCCCGCTCCTGGGCATATAGCCGGAGGTAACTCTAATTCAAAAAGACACACGCACCCCAATGTTCATAGCAGCACTACATACAATAGACAAGACGTGAAAGTAACCAAAATGTCCATCAACAGATGACTGGATAAAGAAGATGAGGTATATATACACAATGGAATACTACTCAGCCATAAAAAAGAATAAAATAATGTCATTTGCAGCAACATGGATAGACCTGGAGATTATCATACTAAGTGAAGTAAGTCAGAGAAAGACAAATACCATATGATATCACTTATATGTGCAATATAAAATATGACACAATTGAACTTATTTATGAAATAGAAACAGACTCACAGACATAGAAAACAAATTTAGGGTTACCAAAGGGAAAAGGGAGTGGGGAAGGATAAATTAGGAGTTTGGGGTTAGCAGATATAAACTACTATATATAAAATAGATAAACAACAAGGTGCTACTGTATAGCACAGGGAACTATATTCAATATCTTGTAATAAACCAAAGTGGAAAATAATTTGAAGAAGAATATATATATATACGTATAACTGGATCACTTTGCTGTATAACAGAAACTAACACAACGTTGTAAATCAACTATATTTCAATAAAAAATAAAAATAAAAAGAATGGCAATTAATAATCTGGGTGACCATTTCACAATATATACAAATATTGAATCATTATATTGTACTCCTGACGCTACTATAATGTTATATGTCAATCACACCTCAATAAAAACAAACCAAAAAACCCAACAAAACAAAAATAATAATAATTTATCTGGAAAAGGTCAGAGAGCACCTTCTTCAAGTGACCTTGAATTGGGAGGTCTGCCAGGTGGGGGAGGGGAAGGGCCCCAAGTGCAGGGACCACATTACCGAGGCACCATCAAGCGGAGGCCTGACCCCCTCTAGGGCTGGGGCCATGCTGCTGTCTCCTCCCAATGCCCACAGCAGCCAGCCCAGGAGACCGGGGCAGAGTGCGACTTGCGGGATAAAATAGCTCCCAAATCTTCATTCGAACCCACTGGGCAGAGGGGCTGAGGTGTAGGAGTTGGCCTTTGTCCCTGTACACAGTCAGAGAGGTGGGACAAGAAACCAGCATTTCTTCCCAGGCCCTCAGGCCATGTGACCACCACGCAGGCCCCAAAAGTGCACGTCAACTCAACTAAGGTGACCCTCACAGCAGGACCTTCAGAGAAGCTGTCTGAACCCAGGGGCATTTGCTGGGTCCCGTCGCCTCCAGCCAGCATCCCTCCTGCCCCTGCTCTGCCTGGCTGCGGGAACCCCAGTGTGCAGGCCCAGAGGGAAGATGCAGGTCTGGATCTGTGACCCCAACAGCAGCCTGGATCACCACAGGCTGAATGAGTGCAAGACCCTGCTTTCCTTCATCCTCATCACCGGTGCTGAGCTACGAGGATCAGAGCGTGAGCAATACATGAGATTATCCATGCAAAGTGCCCAGACCTTAGAGCCGTCACAGGTGAGACGCTAACAAGCGGCTGGCTGAACCTGAAGCAGGCGTCAGCTGTGTGTACCAGCTCAGCCGCTCGCTCTGCCCGGGCGTCATCACTTGTCTACGGCATCTGTGTTACTTCCCGGAGGGTCCCAGCTCCCCACCACCCTCCAGCTCCCGAGGGGCAGCTCCTAGGGACAGCGCGGTGGCGCTCCCTAGCTGGGCACCTGCTGTGTGCCTGCGAGGGCCAGACACCCTTCTAGGCACACTCCACGTTTCACTGCATTTAGTGCTCCCAACCACGGAGGCTGTTACTGCCTCCATCTGACAGTGAGGAAACTGAGGCTCACAGGGTATCCAATGCATTGGCTGGCAACATGGTGATCTGTCCTCTTCTGGCCTCACATATTCAAAGTGGACTGGCCACTTACTGGGTACCACGGGCTGGTAAGCTTTGGGGTCCACTGTGCTGGCTCAGAACCCCCCACCCCCACCACAGGCTGTGAGTAGGGCCCAGGGCACCCACCTTTCAGGCCCGCCACAATGCAGCACATCGAAGGCTCTCACCTGTTTACCCAAGACATGGGCACTGCCCTGCCTCCCGCTAATGGGGGTACCTGGCACTTCCCTAACCCTAGAAGGAGGAGGGTCTCCTTATTACCTCAGTCTTAGGAACTAGCCAGGTGCCCTGCTGACTTGGGCAGGGCAGAGGCCCGGCTGAGCAGGGAAGGAGCTGGCGTGGAGGGGGATAGACTAGGGGGCACTGAAATGCCCTGAAATGCCATCACCCCCAGTGACAGAGACAGATCCATCGAGGCCATCTCCCCTGACAGATTACTCACCATCCCCTCAGGAATTTATGAAGAACTGTAATAAGCTAGGGATGTTCATGTTATCATGTTATGGGAAAAAGCATATTTTTTATGTACACTAGACTCTCAATTACATGAAAATGTGCAGAAAAATAACTGCCAACAGCAAGTATTCTAAAACATCTCTCAGAGGCAGAATTAAAGATTTTCTATATTTTCCTCTTTTTTTCCCCCCCCAGAATAAGCCTTTGGCATTTTTACAAGCAAGGAAATATAAATTTTGGTTTAAGAGGAACAAAAAGTTGGCTGTGGGGCCCTCCAGCCTGTTGATCACCTGGTTGGAACGCTGGTTTGGAGGGGCTGCTGCTGTCCCAGACGAGGTGGCTGGTCACTCGGAGGGCAACCCCAGGCAGTGGGGCACCTGCCACACACCGGGCCAGCAGAACCATCTGCTCACACCCTCTGGCAGGGACACTGCCTTATTTGCAAGGCCTTCCTGCATCCACGAGGTGTCTGACACAGAGGTCACCTACTCTGGCGATGCGCGAGGGCCCCTGCTGGGTGGGCAGCATCCTGTCCATCTCTCACCCTGTGTCTTTATCTAGAAATCTGCTGACCTCGTGTAGAACCAGAGCTGGGAAATGGGAGTACCACTGGGATTGCCCCCCCCCCGACCCACCACCCTGTCCCTGGAAAGAAGGCTGGTGGCTAAAGTAAGATGATCCCCATAAAGCACTTTTAACTCGTGTTGAACACTTTGACACATTCAATAAATGCCACTGTTGTCATCATTGGTGCACCATCCTCACTCCCGCTCTGGGTGTTGTACAGACTTCTTCCTCTGTTTACCACAACGGGAAGCATGGGAGGCTGCCCGCCCACACGGCAACGCTGTCTCAGCATCTCACAGACCTCCCAGCAGTGGATTCTCCTGCTGGCAAAAAACCAAAGGGAAATATGGTCCCAAGTTCTGCTCTTAACATTTTAAATGCAGCGAGATGGCACATGCCATGATCTTGTTCCCAGCTCCTCCAACTGCCCTGCTGCCCTGTGGGCTCCTGTCTGTATGGTGCGGAGGGCGGGCAGGCTCCAGGCACCTCTGAGCATCCTCAGAGGGCGCCACCTTAGCCCCGCTACACCTTCCCGCCTTGCTAATGACATCACACTTCTTTCTTTCTTCACACCCAGGCCTCTGAATCCTTCTTAAACATGGATGAGCAGAAGTTCACAGTTGTATGGGTCTGATTGTTCTCTTGTGACTTACAAGACAATCGAAGTATGAGAGAAATACCTGTGGTTGCCAAGCAGAAGAAATCTGGAAACTTGGTAAGAGCCCAGAACCACCCCTCCCCAGTTCCCCCATAGCCTCAGCTGGGGTTTCCTTGCCCCCCATGCTACCTGCCCACCATTTAAGAGCCTAGCGCTTGATACATGCCTACTGGAAGTCTAAAGAAGTCAGCTGTAGGGTCCAGGAGCCAGGGGATGAACAGGAAAAGCTGAAGTAGCAATGGAATAGAGGATGCGGAGGCCCGATCATAGGCTCAGCTGGAGGTAGAGGTCTGACCCTTGCATCGGCTGTTGGGTCTCCTCATCTAAAACAGCCCAAGTTCTCAGGCTGGAGAAGAGAGAACCCAGCAAGGCCTTCCTTGCTGGGGGGATGGATCTGCATGCCAGTACACAGGCTGCATCCTTGACCTATTCCTGTCCAGGCAACTCCTATCTACCCCTCAAGACCCTTCTCCCCAAGACTGGGTTATGTTGAATGGTCAGTTATCCACTCGCACGTCTGTTTCCTCTTGGATGTTGTGGATCCCTCATGTCTTTTTCTTCCTCCTTTCCTGCTGCCTCAAGGAGAGTAAGTGAGCAGCCAATAGATGTTCAATGAACGAGGGAGAGAGCAAAGGAAATTGGCGAGTCCACATTACACTTCTTCATTCAGTGCTTCATCCCACGTCGTACTTGCACTTCATCCTTCAATGCCTGACCCTTGTTCCACCCACACAGCTCCCCCAGGAGACCAGGAACTGGGAACAGGGCCCACACGACTCAGTGAAACCCAGACACCTGGCTTTACACCTTCAGGTTGTGGAGCCATAAGAGTGGCAGTCAATTCTAGTTGAATCTGCAATATCTCGTCTCTCCTTCCTTACTAACAAAACCCTTATAACACTGGGAGAGATAATGTGCCCAGATAAAAACTACATTTCCCAGCCTCCCTCACAGATCAGTTGCCAATAAGATGTAAAAGAAAGCTAATGGGCAGGAGAGAAAAAAAAAAAGTTAGTTAATGGGCAGGAAACCCTTTAAAGGGACTGAATGAGCCAGCACATACCTCTTGCCTTCCCACTTTCTCCTTCTTGTGTGGAATGTGGGCATGATGCCTGGAGCTCTGGCAGCTCTCTTAGACTATGAGGCAACTTTGAGGCTATTAAGTAGCCACCCATTAAGCATGGCAAAGTGGAAAAACAGAAAGAGCCTAGGTCCCTGATTGCCACAGAGCTCTCACACCAGTTCTGAGTTCCTGTCTCCAGATTCCTTCTACATGGGAAAAAATAAATCTGATTGTTTAAACTACTGTTATTTGGGTTTCCTGGTATAAGCTGCTGCGGTAAGCAGCTTTCTAGATAGACCTCAGGGGCCCCTGCTTCCTGCTTTCCATGCGCTGTGTAATCAGTTCCCTTGGTGTAGGATGGATCTAGTGACTTGCTTTAAACAAATAGAATATGGTAAAATGATAAGATGTCACTCTGTGTTCAGGTTATGAAAGATGGACTTCTGTCTTGCTGACTCTCCATTGCCTTCTCCGCTTGCACATTCTGATGAAGGTTGATGTTGGAGAGGCCCACGTGGTCAGGAGCTGTGGGTAGTCTCTGGACAACAGCCAGTGAGGAGCTGGGGCCTCAGCCCAAGAGCCCCAAGGAACTGAGTCCTGTCAACAACCACATGAGTGAGCTTGGAAGCAGACATGCTGGCAGTCAGCTGCAACCCCAGCTGATACCTTTTCTGCAGCCTCGGGAGAGACCTTGAGAGTGTCCAGCCAGGCCAAGCCCATACTCCAACCAGCACAATGCAGGAGATAAGTGTATGCTGTCTGGGGAATGACTTGTTATGCAGCAGTAGAGAACTGACACAGCTACCAGTCCTCTTCTTAACTGAAACCCTGGGCAGGACCCTCCCCTCCTTTGGCTTCCATTTCCTTGTCAGTAAAATAAGAAGGTTGGACTGGGTGATTTCAAAGGTGCTTGCCCACCTTGAAATCCCAGAATCCTATAACTTACCCAAGGTCATGCCAAAGAGACCCAGGTTGCCTGACCTCCATCCCTGGAGTGGCTGGGCTCAGGAGTCCATTCACTCATGACTGCTTAGTGCCACTTCTTTTGCTATTGTCATATGATGCTTCAAGGTAGGGAAGAGAAACAGGACGCCAGGGTTCCCCTTCCTGTGCCCAGCACGCAGCGCTCTGCACCTCTCACCATAGATCTTTCTCCTCTTGGCTGACTGGAGGCCTGGGGCCCAGCAAACCCTGGCAGCAACTCCTGCTATTTGTCAAGACAGCTGCTCAACCAGGGGCTCTGAATGAGAAATAGAGATGGCCGGACTAATATACGGTCGAGGTTAGCTAACCACAGAGAGCAAATGACTCAGCTAAGGCCCGTTTTTCCAGCCTGTTTCACTGCTTATGCCATCTGCTACGGGTCAAATTGTGTCCCCCAAAGTTCAGAGTAACTCTCAGTGCCTCAGAATGCCACCTTATTTGAAAACAGGATCTTTGCAGATATAATTAGCTAAGAGGTCATATTAGTCCTCTTATAAAAAGGGGACATTTGCACACAGACACACACAGGGAGAATGCCAAGGGGAGAGGAAGGCAGAGACTGGGGTGATGCACCTACAAGCCAAGAAATTCCAAAGATTGCCAGCAAACCACCGGCAGCCAGGGGAGAGGCATGGAAGAGAACCTCCCTCACAGCCCCAGAAGCAATCTACCCCGTTGACACCGTGATCTTGGACTTCCAGCCGCCAGAACCGTGAAAGAATAAATTCCTGCTGTTTAGGCCACTCAGGTTTGTGGTACTGTGTTAAAGCAGTCCTGGTGATACATTTGTGGATTACAAAAACAACCCAAAATAGAAATGAAAAATGAAAAAAATTAATATACATGAGAGTTCTAGCATTTTCCTCAGGCGGGCGCTTATGCACGCCACCTTGGAGACCACTAGTTCCAGGCGGCAAAGTTGGCACTAACCACTGATTTCCCACAACCCTTGCCATTTGGAATCCAGGATTCTAACCTCACCCCTCAGCTCTCTAATTGTTTTCCCGCTGAACTGGATGCCTTGGTAAGGACTGGGCTCAGCAGGGTTTGGGTGTGGGGTGGTTCTGCCCTCCGAGGGTCCGGCCCCACCGGCCTTCCTTGCGTGCTCTGGCCTGCTGTGGCCTGCTGAGCGCACCAGGTGAAGGGGGCCCTCGGGGCACAGCCCTCATTCCTTGCATGGCTATCTTCTTCCTTCCTCATCCATCAAAAATAAACCCCGAGGGGACGTGGATGGAGCCAACTGCAAGGCAAGGCGGGATGGGGGACACCTGTCTGTTGTGGGTGAGGGGATTTCTGGCTCCCTTCCCTTTGCAGCGAGGTCACAGGACTGCACGTGGCGTTTCCAGGTGAGGAGGGCAGAGGCAGCCCGTAATGGAGGGAGGGAGGAAGGGAGAGGTGGAGAGAGGCAGCCAGGGAATGTGTGCGCTCATTCCAGAAACCCCGCCTGGCCTGGCTCAGCTGCCCAGCTTGGCTTCCGCGTGCAGCTGCCATAAATGCCGGCCCCACACACGGGCAGGGCTGTGGCCTCTGCCAGGCCTGCCCAACAGCTCGGCCAGCTGATAGACCCCAAGGACCCCAGCCCCACGCCCCGACAGCTGTGGAACCAGAGTATCAGGCCCAGCTGCATAATTCGCGGGGCCCCGGGCAAAATGAGAATGTTGGGTCTCTTCTTCAAAATAAGGATGTCAAAACAGTGACAGCCGAGCGCTCACCAAGAATTAACCCTTCTGAGCATGGGGCCCTGTGTCAGCGCACAAGGACACCCATAAAGACGGCCAGGCCACTGAACAGACAGGCCAGACTGCAGCCACGATGCTCCACACACCAGAGCTGCCAAATAAACTCTCTCGTTCTCCAACACAAAGTTCAGGAGTCGGGGAAGTGGGGCCAGGTGGGAGGAGGGGGAGGTTTGTGTTCCAGGAGGCACCTGTGGTGCAGGAGAGGTGATAGTTACCTCTTCTGTCTGTATCATCTGGTTGATGGAAAAGAGTCCCCTAAATAATTTTTTATGGTATATGATTGAATAGAGATACTCAGAAAAAACAATTTGAATGAGAGCCTAGCAGCCCTCGGCCTGGCCCCAGCCCCATAGAAGGCAAAAGAACGCTTTCTCCTTGGTTTATCACCTGTGTCAGTCACCTGCTCGTCTAGGTCCCTTTTCCACACCTTTCCCTCCTTTGTTATTTTTTTAACCGCCCAGGATTGTCAAGGACATAAATACCAGATCTAAAATACAAAATAACTCCAAACACATATTATTAATACCAATAATGAAGACAACAGTAAAGATAATTTCCTTTGATTCAGCCGAGTCCTCTGACATGCACTACAAACTTGCCCTTTCCTGCCAAGTCTCCTCCAGAGAATCCCAGAGTCTGGCTGAAATTCCTGCTCTCCCCGTGAGCACCCTACTGGGGGTGGGGGTGGTTCCCTGTGCATCTCTGCCAAGTGCATACCAACCTGGGGAATCCCTTCTGCAGCCTCCTCCTGAACGCTGAGAGGTGCCACGCTCCTGCTGGACACACAGTACCCGAGTCTTTCTGGTCACTGAGGATTCCCAAGGGGACAAGGACAGGAGAAAACTTTATCGGGCTCATGACAAAAAATGTGCTGGCTCATCTGGAGGCAGGAAGTGGGCTCTGGGCAGAGTGGAGTCGGCCAGCCTGGCCGGGCCCCACCTGTTTCCGGGCTTCCCAGCTCCCAGCTGCCCACCATTCCCAGCTCCTGCAGCAGCCAGCCCCTCCCCCAAGGATGAGAAGAGGCCCCCAAAGTTTTGCAATGACTCCTTTTGTTCCTTTTTCCCTGGGGCCCCGGGAGCCAAATGTGGCCTGTGAATGGCAGGCTTGGCTTCTGCTTGGCTGATCAGAGTGATTAGTACCAGCCACTCCCTGCTAATTGCTGTCCTCAGCAGTGCCAGGCCCTCCCGTCCACTCCCGCGGAGCCCTCTGCCGGCACACAGCCTCCGACTGTTAACAGTGACAGAAGTTGCATGTCATGGGAATTACAGTGTCCGGCCTGGGAGGCCAGCTCGTGCCAGTTATTAATCCATTCACCGAGCCGCTGAGACCCATGGCTTCTCCGCTGAATCTGAACCATTTGGGGGAATGCCAGGGAGAGCTATTTCCAAACCACCCCTGGGAAGCCAGGTGCCTTGCAGGTGGAGAGCTTCACACTAAATTATTCATTAGTATCTCTGAGAATTGGGGCGAGGGAGAAAACCGCTCCCAAACCCACAGATACTGGCCGCGTGTTTCAGGGGAAAGAACACAGCACCGGGAATCCAAAGGGCTGGTGGATCCCTGTCCTGCTCTACCACCAATTTCTGCATCTATAAAGTGGGGTTAATGGCACCAGCCCCACCTACCTTGTACAGTTGCTGTGAGGATTAACTGAGGCAAGGAATGTCATAATAACTATGTGAGGGGCTCTTGGGACTTAAATGCACTCCCTCTACAATCCATCCTCTGGTCTGATGGATCGCATCTTAGAGATGAAGAAAATGAGGTCTGGAAAGGTCTAGATACAATGGCCACACAGCAGGCAAGGGCATGTGGAAAGGGGCCATGGGGACCACTGTTCCAGTGCCAAGTTCTTCCTGATGCTGCAACCACCCCCTGCCACGTGTCCTGCTCAGAGATTTAGGCGGTGCCTGAAAGCAGCCATTGCCTGGAACAGTGGGCACCACACCCATCCACAGTTCCCTGGGACCCACGAGGGGGCCTAGTGGGAGGATCCTGTCCTGGAAGGGTAAGGGTAATTAGCGAGGTCATCAGACTGGCTTCTGAGCAGGTCTGGACTGTAGAGCATGAGATGGGTAGCCAGTTCGTGGACAAGGGAGACAGGGCAGGCACCAGACAAGAGCTGAGATGCCCTGAGAGCTGGTCCCAGAGCTTCCTCCATTTCTGCTGTCTGCCTATTTCCATCCATATGCACCTTACAACATGGCCCAGAAAGCTATGTCTGGCTGACTCCAAGTCTCACTCTGTCTGACCACTGTTTAAGTTTCCCTGGGAGTGGACTGACATTCATACTATGGTGTAAATGACTAACACAAGCAGGTTTCAGTGGTGGCGGGGAGGGGTCAGGAGTGCCAGAGGCCAATGGGAACTGGAGAGTGGCATCGAAAAGAAGGCAAGACATCTGAAAGAGATGTCTGTCTTCTCCCAGTTAGGCTGTTGCCAGGGGTGTCAGTCATTCTCTTCCTGGTCTCTGGGAAAGCTGGTGCTTACAGGGACCCCCATCCTGATGACAGCACTATTTCCTGGGCGGCATGGATGAAAAAAGGACTTGGATTCCGGAAACCCAAATCTCATGGCCCTCCATTAATTAACTATCTGACCTCAGGCAGGTCACCTCTCTGGGCCAGGCTGGTCTCCTGGTCAACGTGCAGGCAGGAAAAGGGGCAGGCCCGGCACAGATGGACTGCCACTTTTGTCCCCAGCAGTGCTGCACAGCAGGCCACGGCTGCCCTGGCTCGAGGCCGGTGCTCCGCCCTTTCTGGCATCCACTGTGGCCTCCGAGCAACAGCTGGGACTGGATTCCAGACTAAATATGGAGCCCCAGCCCAGGCTTCTCCCCACCTGCAGGCCTAGGGCCCAAACCTCGGCAGCTTCGGACAATCACGCTGCCTGCCCTCCAGCCCATCCGAAATGCTGACTCACAGACTCTGCATGTGAGCAAAGGCCAGACAAAGGTCAGAAGGCCAGAGTAACAGTGAACGTCCGGAGCAATCAAAACACCAGCAGCATGAGACACTGGCCTGTCAAGGAACACAGGAGCTAGTCTGCTAGTTTAAATAACAGAGGAGAATGTAAAGCAGTTAAATCCCTGAGCACATCCAAGTTTATGTCCCAGAGTTGAACAAGGATGAAAAGTTACAAAATAAAAATGAGGCCTCGGTGAGGTGTCTCTCCCACCAACCTCAGGCTGAAATATACAGTCACATCTTAAAAAGAAAGCTGATAAGACTTTAGTTCTCCACCCCCCACCCCCCCCACACACGGACAAACCCCCTACTAGCAAACTGTTATTAAAGGGACAGGTCCAACAAGTGGAAGACTGAGAGATTCTAACCTAAAATACTGGGCAGACTCCTACCACAGGATGACCCAGTGTGAACCACACCTCACACCTCCCTCTTCAGCACCACAGAGATGCGTGACGCCTGCCACGCTGCTGTGGGGAGAAAGGTCTTCCGCAAAAAGACGTGCTGGAGTCTTAACACCCAGCACCTCCACCTCAACCATGACTGCGACCTTATTTGGAAGCAGGGTCTTTGCAGACCATGATACTGATTTAGCCAGTTTCCCATTGTCAAATGCACACCGTGCTTTCTCATCAGCGACTCCACAGATCCTGATGATGGCCTTCAGTAAAACCTAGGAGGGGGTTTGGTTACGTTGACACGTCTCGTTTCTTTGAACACTTAGAGCATAACTAAACCAGGTAGAAGTTTTGTGAAATGGAAAAACATATGTATAGGATTTTCAAATGTTTTTGCTTTTATATAACCCAGATGCTAAAGAAAAAATAAAGCTAAGCTGTTTTAAATATATCATAATCTTTTTGTGAAAAAAGGAAAACTATGGCTAGAACTGGACTTATAGATATTTGGAGCTAAGAACGACCTAGAAGTTTACCTAGCCAGACTCACTTTTTGGTGAGACTCGTAAACTTACCTGGTTTGCCCCAAGTCACATCATTAACTATTAACTAAGTCAGGACTGGAGCCCACGCCTCTTACCTCCCCTCTGGCTCCTGTTGCTTCAACACAAACAAAACCAAGGCAAATTCAACCTAATTCAAACTCTATTCACATATACTTTTACTATATATAAGATAGGTAATCAATAAGGACCTACTGTAGAGCACAAGGAACTATATTCAATTTCTTGTAATGAGCCTTAATGGGAAAGAAAATGGACATACATATATGTACGTATGTGTATGTAAGACTGAATGGCTTTGCTGTATACCTGAAACTAACATTGTAAATCAACTACATTTCAATAAAAAAATAAGAATTAAAAAAAAAGTGGCTCAAAGGAAAAGGAATACTGTAGTTTACAAACAAATACAAAGATGTTAGTCTTACTGTTAATTAAAGGAATATAAAGTAATATACTATAAAATAATAACAACATTATACCTATAAATTATACACATATAATGTATAGAATAATATATAAAGTTGACAAAGATTTAAAAATTGGTGATAAATGGTATTGGCATGGGTGTCAAAAATTCTAATTGGAAGAGTGTAAATCTCTGTGAGGAATAATTTGCAATATCTATCAAAACAATATATATACTTGGATCTAAAAAAATCCTTTGCTAGGACTTTATCCTACAGACATACTCACACATTTGCACACATACCTCTGTATAAGATTTTCACGCTAGCAGTGTTTAAGGTTACAAAAGACTGGAAACAAGCTAAATCAACAGGAAATACGAGTTTAAGTAATTTAGGCTATAATTACTATAGAATAGAATTCTATCGGTCTTTGCAAAAACAAAACAAAACAAAACAAAAAACCCAACTGTGATGCCCAAGTCTGAAGTTCGGGAAGGTCCATCACAGTAAAAAGTGTACCATCCAATGGCTTGGAGTGTTTGATGTTATTTTCAAAACTGGCTCAATTCAACTCTATACGTGTCAGAGTGGCCGTGGCCGCAAGGAGTGGTGTGTGATGTGTGGACTGTGTGGGTTGTGCAGCTGGGCTCTGAACAGGGGTCCCCGTCTCAGGGACCCAGGACGGGCAGAAACCCACACTCACCAGGCCCTACACTGAGGAAGGGCTGTGTCTGCAGTGAGGGGGCCCTTTTCCTAACTCTGTCAAAGACCACTTCGGGGATGGGCCAGCGGTGGCCTGGTTCCACTCTGGAGTTAACTGAATTTGTTCCAAGCCTCCAAATCTAGGTAGAGATAAATATGCTTTGAAAACTAGAAATCAAGGCCTTAACCTGTAAATTCAGACCTCTAACTAAAAATGAAGGGAAAAGATAATAAATACATCAGTAGAAAAATGAGCAAAGAGTGTGAAAAGTACATTTACAAAGGAAGAAATATGAATAACCTATAAATTCCTGAAAAATCTTCAAGTTCACTAGTAATCAAAGAAACGCAAAGGCAAAGGAGATTTACAATTTCATACTCACCAAATTAGGAGGAGTAGAAAGGAAAACCTGCACCCAGTTCTGGGGGAACAGGTGTTCTCTCTCGCACTCAGCTAGTGGGGATAAAGATGTGCACAACCTCTCTTCTCTAGGGCCATTTGCCCAAGTATTTAAGAACCCTTAAATGCAAGCATAATGTAGGAATAAAAAATCAATCAAAGAGGGGAGGGTATAGCTCAGAGGTAGAGTGCGTGCTTAGTGAGCACAAGGTCCTGGGTTCAACCTTCATTAAAATAAAAAAATAAATGTAATTACTTCCCCACCAAAATTTTAAAAAATCAAACAAGAAATAACCAAAGATGTCTTTGACATTCACCTGCAAGTGTATCTCTAGGGAAAATAAAAGCAGAGGCCACACCCACAGGCCAGGCCTCTTCCTTCAAGCCTGTGGAGTCGGCATGAGGCACAACACCACAACACTGACAAATGAGAGTTCACCCAAAGGGACAAGCATTTGCAGGTTCTCATTGTTTTTTTCTAACCCAGCTGTAAGAGTCATGAAGTTGAGGCAGGAAAAAAAAAGGCATGGGAAACAGAAACGGAGCATTGCTGAGCAGTAAGAGTTCTCAGCAGCTGGGTCATCTGCTCAAATGCTCTGAGCCAGTCCTGTCCCTGGGAAAAGGACGAGGCTGTCAGTGCCCCTTAGCGAAGTCCCAGGGAGTCTCCAGGCTGGAGTAGATTGCATCTCTTGGATGCTCCATCCCCAGCAAGGGATGGGATAAAAATCTCACAGGTCCCTGTTCATAGCTTTTTGCCTTAAAAGTGTGGACTCTTCAAAGCGAGCCTTTGAGGATGGGCTGTCTGCCAATCTGCATGGGAGCCAGTGCTGGCATTCTGCCCAGCAGGTCACACCTAGGGGTACGGGTGGTGTGGGTGTCCAGGCTGTGTTCCCAGGCCCCACCCCAACCTCACAGAAAGCCAGGGAGTCTCCTGCTGGGCCCCAGCAACGCCGCACACTGGCATTCCTCAAACTCTCCCAAGGCTGGCACTGGTCGGGAGCAAGGCTGCATTACCTGGAGGTCCAGGTTGGGGTTGAGAAAAGCTCGGGCCAAGCTGGAGCTTTGTTTAAAGGTAATTTTTTATCTTCAGCATCCAAATGATTTTTGTTCTGTTCTCTATGCCTTTCTTTATTTCAACAACAAGATAGATTTTTTTTTTTTTGGTACAATCTTCAAATGCTATTGACACTCCAAAAAGATGCACTGCTTTGATTCTGCAGCTTGATCTGGCCCTGGTACATGAAGGTGTTTCGGGTTTGAGAAGTTTGGCAACAAGTCATTCTTGCTGCTCCCTGAGCCCCCTGCCCCTTCCACAGGCCCCACCCTTCCAAGGGAAACTGCAGAGAATATAAGACACATATGGACCAAATGGGAGAAGGGGTCGCTGTCCCCTAAACAGGTACCTCTGTCCTCACTAGCCTTGCTAATATGCTTTTAGAACTTCTGAGGATCTTCCAGGGGGATGGAAATGATCTTCATTTTGATCTTGGCAATGTTACAAGAATATAAACATTCGTCAAGATCCCTCAGGCTGTACACTTAAGATTCATGCATTATCCTGTATGTAAATTACACTTCGGTAAAATACTGTTACTATTAAGAGGGGGAAGAAAACATTGATGGCTACACAAAGTGTGATCTGCAAACCAAATGGTACAGAGCCAGGTTCCTGACCTTGGAGACTGTCAGAGACCGGGGAGCTGGGAAAGAGCCTGGGGGCAGCGTGGTCGGGTGGAAGAAACCCCGCACCGAAAATCACAAACCCGCTCCAGATGGGCGTGAGCAAGCCATCATCTCTCTCTGGATCTCTGCTTCCTCATCTATAAATTGAAGAAATGGGCCAGTTCCATAAAAAAATACAGATTCTTGGGATTTGTCTTGTCTCCTGAATCACACACAATGTGAGTTTTGGGAACAAGAATCTGCCTTTTAATAAACTCAGTGAGTGACAGTAATGTTCTTTGGGATCCAGGCCCAATTTTGGGGAACTGTGGACAATGTGCTTATAAAGGCTCTGACCAATGGTAACAGTCCCTGGTTCTTTGTGGAAGAACAGCAACATACAGCCAAGAGAAAGGTGTACATACATGGGATGATCAGAGCTGGGTGACGCAGGAACGCGTCCCATCTTACACTCTTCAATCAAGAGCCTGAAGCCAGACCTTAAATCTCAAAGGGTGACCTTATACAGTTGTGCAGTTCATGTACTGCTCAAGGATATCTATCCAAGAGAGTGAGTGAGGGCTGAGAGCCAGTTCATATCTCATTTGTCAAACCATGTGCCCTGAAGCAAGGCTGCAGCCACCTGGGGGAGGGGAAGGGAAAGGGGTTGTTTTCTTCAAAATTCACCCACCAAGATAAGGGATGCCTTTTCCTAATTCTGGCAAAGGCACTGCATAAGTCAGAGACCAGTGTCAGAAGATGTTCATGTTCTTTTAACAAAGCCCGTGTTCTCAGCCCTGGCTCCCTAAAGACAAGAGATGTGACTTGATATTCATGACCTGTCCTGTCTTTTTCCATCAGTCCCCAACTTTTTCCCAAGGTCACCTGCCCTTCCCCAGACATTCCTTGCCCCTATCCTCTAAGCCTTGATCAAGCTGTTCCCACCACCTACCAAACTCCTCACTGATCAGCTACCCAGCCGCTGGCACCTTCCACAACCCCTGCAGGTGAATTAATCCTCCCTCTATGCTCACGTGTCCGGTGGGGAGAATGGGGCAGCAAACCAGACAGGCATATGCCAGGCCCTCTCAGACCTCACGATCTTGTCTGAAGATGATTAAAACACTAATTACAATAAAGCATGGTAAGGAGAGTGTGTAGCAACGGACACACTGTTAATTACAAACCTAGTCCCGCACCGTCTAAAAATGGTCCAGCTCCCTCATCTGCCGATCTACAGATCTAAAAACAATGCAACCTGAACTCAAAGCTCTCCTAGCTTTGCTTTCACTCTCATTCTTATGATGCCTAAATACTTCACACTCTGAGAAAATTAAAGTAACAGAGCATTCATTAAGAGTTTCTTCAGCATCTAATTCCACTGACTACCAGTTGGACATAAATCCGTTTCCCTGGCCTACCTCTCTGTGCTTTCTCGCCTAAGAACCTCTGCAGGCCAGTGCTCTGAGCACTGCTGGCCACACCAGCGAAGGCAGGGAGACTCTCCGCAGGACCGGGTGGGATGGGGGGTCACACAACAGTGAGGCTGGGGCTGTGCTCGGGCTCCGCCCAGTCATGCCGCTTGGCTGCCCCTGAAGGGTCAGCATTTCCTCTCAGGCACTTTCCTCTCCCCCTCTTACCCACCATCGCAGACATGGTGTGGAGAGGGAGTGAGGGGCACGTCCCTGGCATACCGGGGGTGCTGACACACAGCCACCCAGCTCTAAAATGACACAACCACAATCGATGCAATTCAGCAAACAGTGACAGAGCCTACTCTTCTGGGGGTGAAGGGGAGCACAGTGACCGAGATCTTGGGGTCTGAAGCCAGAAGACTGGGATCTGAGTCCAGGCTCTGCCTCTCACTAGATGTGCCACTTCAGGCAAGTCACTTAATTCTCCATGCCTCAGTTTCCTTATCTGTAAAATGGGGCCAACCCATGGGATTGTTTAAGGACTCAATGAACTAGAGTTGGTAAAATGCCTAGCATGTAGTAATGGCTCAAATGGTCATATCACCTCCACTAGTACCAGCACTCCAAATGATCATATTATTATTACTCCACTAGTACTGGTCCTCCTAGCCCACCGTGACTCCCATCACTACCACGGCCACTGCTCACTAACCTGCTAGCTCAGAGGCCATCAGGTACACTGACAGTCCCCGTGCCAAGAAGCACATGGCAGGTAGCTCAACAATGCTTGGTGTCCCTCAGAAGCCCATTCAAGGCACACTGAACACACACTGAGGCAGGAGGCACAGCAGGGAGGCCTTGTCTGCTGGAAGGACCCAGAGGTCCTTCCATCACCTCTTTGTGCCAGCTGCCTGAGTCACCCAGGCCAGCTCCTGATGGGCCTCCCTGTCCTTACCGAGCCTCTACCCCACATCCCAGGACTCATCCCCCAATAGCCCCATAAGCTGTCGGTGGTCTTTGTACAGTCTTATCATGGTTCCTTGCTGGGCAGAGGGTACAGTCTCTACCCACCCTCAGGAGGCCCCACCCCCACAAGCCCTGGCCCTGCCTCCTGCTTCCTGGGATGCTTCATTCTGGGGCCTCCCTCCTCCTGGCCTCTCAGATGCCAAGTCACATAGGACATCCCCCAGGAGAAGAACAGTGTTACCCTTTCCTTCCAAAATGGGTCCTTTTCCATCCAACTCTAACCCCTTCCCCCGTCACCTCCTGCAAGGCCATTGCACCCACCTCAGACACAAGGCTTCCCTGCTTTGGCCCACACTGACCTCCCGTTCCCCTAAGTCCCCAGCATTTATTTCCCAACCACACCCTCTGCCATTTAATCCTACCTCTCTCCATGTGTGGAGCCTTAACTCCTTCCTGTCTGCCATCTTTCCTCCTGGTGACAGGTAATAACACCTTCCTGGGTACCAAGTACTTACCTAGAGCTCAATGAACATTTGCAGGATGGATACGCACTAGAGATTTCCAGCCCCATGCAAGCGAGAAAAAAAAAAAAAAAAAAAAAAAAGAAATGAGGTAAAGGGCTGCTGGCTGCCTGACCCTGGGGAACAAATTGGATGGAAGTCCCATCCTCCCAGGCGCTGGCTCTGCTCCATTTTGGCCAACAGAGAAAGCATCCCCTTCCCTCACCGGCTGCTCTTCCTGGTCTGCTTCCCTCAGAGGAAGTGCCAGCAGTGAGAGAGAAACGCCAGACAAAGTCTGCAGGAGCCCAGTGAGGAGAGGGGAGACTCCAGATCCAACCCAGATGCGGGCAGCAAAAAAGACCAGAAATGGGGAGAAAAGCTCCTGGAACGTGGAGATGGGGGGCAGGGGCAGGGCCAAACTAAAGCCCCCAAACCTAAGGGGATGGCAAGATTTATTTCTGCAAATACAAGGGGCAAAGTGTAATTCTGGACTCAGGGCTGGTAAGTTATGCAATTCATACTGGCTTGTGGTAGATCTCAGGACTTTTCCCCCTCCAAATAAAAAATTGCTTTTACAAAATTCAGCTGCAGTATTTGGGAAAATAGAGTCTTGCTGTCTCACCTTCTCTCACTGTGAAATGGGAAACTCATGAAAATAAATGAGAGAGCTGGTGCTGGTGTGATGCTGCAGAGGGAACACGGAATGACATGGCAGAGACGTGACAGCTCACTGGGGAGTGGAAAGAAGTCAGCTCTGAAGCAGGGCTGCAGAAGGAGCTCGTTTCTGGAGCAACACAGAGGTGTCTGAGACGGGCGAGGCTCGGATGCTTCCAGCAAGTGGGTTAGTTGCAATCTAATGCCTCCACCCGTGAATCTATGTACTGCTGAGGGCCTCTCAGGGGACCTGTCCTCCGCTGAGGTTCAGGCCTACTTCTGATAGGGGCATCAGGGAGGAGTGGACACAGAGACCAACCTGCAGGGCAGGAGAACAGGAACATTCCCCATGGTGGGAGAAGCCGCCTGGCACACTGGGCAGACAGAACTAGAAAGAGGGGTGGTCCAGGCAAACTGTGGCCAGGACCTGGGAATCAAAGCCCTGGTCAGAGTGTCCCTGAAGGTGGGTCTAAATCAGAAACTCTATTTTCCAAATAGCAGTAAGGTGCTTCCACCAAGGAGTCAGGGGGCCCAAAGTGGTTCAAATCGGGCCCAATTTCAGGATGCAGAGAATGGAATTGAAATAAGGTGAGATGTCATCCCTGAAGGCCGGTGGTCAGCAGGCACAGGATACCTGAGAGGGAGAATTTTTTTTAGCAGCCTCCACCTCTATCCTGTGGCACTAAATTCTCATGCGCAGAAATCACAATTTAGACAGAGACATCCCTGGAGTGGAGGAAGGGGCCCCTGAGACCACCCTGTCCCTTTGCTCTAATTCTTGCTAATCAGGTCAGAAGTGTGTTACTGGCTTCCTGAGGAGCCCTCCCCACCCCACCTTGCACACACCAAGAGGACCTCTGTGCCAGTGACCCTCACCAAGCATTCTGCCAGGGACAACAGCCAGGGTAACCTCTGACTCCGGCTTTCTGGTAAGTTGGCTACCCCTTGGACGAGCAGATGAGTCTGAGTTTATAACAATATAAACCTGTAGCAGAACTCTGACCCAGCCAGCAGACAGGGGCCAAGCAACCAGCCCTTTCCTTTCTCAGTAAATGGATGGACAGACAGATGGATGGGTGGATGGATGGATAGATGGGTGGATGGATGGGCAGATGGATGGACTACCACTTTTGTGAACCATTGGTCAGCAAGAGGCCTTAGAGAAGCCTCCATTTAATTATCCAATTAGGGAATATTTTTGGAAGGACAAGGGGCTCTTGAGGGTCATGTCTGGGAAAGCTTACGTCTGGCTTGGGAGTCAGAAATACAGGTATGAAAAGATAACACATTAGTGTAGGTTTTCTGGTCACCTGCAGCTCCTCCTTCATGTCCTTCCCATGAAGTAGATGAATACTCCCATCTAGAGAGGAAGAAAGGACACATACAGAGTCCTGATTAAGCAGAGGTCCCTGTGGGAAGGAATCCTGGGAGTTGGGGTCAAGGCCTGGGCTGCATGGAGCCCTTCTTCACGCCCCAGAGATGCCCTGTGCTTCAGGAAAGGCTGCAGGTGTGTGCATGTGTGGGGTGTGTGTGTGTGTGTGTGTGTGTGAGTGAGAAAGAGAGAGAGAAGGGGGCTGGAGAGGTGATGGGAAGGGGGATAATTCAATAGTTATTTTTGAGCAGGAAAGAGGCATGACTGAAAAAAAGAACAATGGGGAAAGAATAGCCTTTTCAACAAGCAGAGCTGAGACAACTAGATATCCATGTGCAAAAGAATGAAGGTGGACCTCTACGTCACATCATAAACAAAGACTAACTCAGAGTGGATCACAGACCTAAATGCAAGAGTGTTATGAAATTTTTAGAAGAAAACATAGGAATAAATCTTGTGACCTTGGATTAGGCAATAGTTTATTAGCTATGACGCCAAAAGCACAAGCCATGAAAGAATAAAGAAGATAAACCGGGCTTCATCAAAATTCAAACCACTTGTGTTTCAAAGAACATCATTAGAAAAGTAAATGGACAACCCATGGAACAGGAGAAAAAATATACAAATCATATATTTGATAAAAGCCTAACATCCAGAGTATATAAAGAACTCTTACAACGTAACAATAAAAATAAAATAAAACAAATAATGAAATGAAAAATGGGCCAAAATTTGAACAGACATTTCTCCAAAGAAGATGTACAACACCCCTGGATAAACAGGTAAACTGGAGCTTTTAAACATCACTGAGCACATGATAAGGTGCTCAACACCATTAGTTATTAGGGAAATGCAAATCAAAACCACAGGGTAGCGTTTCACACCCACTAGGATGGCCAGAATCAAAATGACACATACTAACAAGTGCTGGTGAGAATATGGGGAAACTGGAAACCTCACACATTGCTGATGAGGCTGTAAAATGGTGCTGCCACTTTGGAAGACAATCTGGCAATCCCTCAAAAAGCTAAACATCATGTCATCATCTAACCCCAAAATTCTACTCTTAAGTGCACAGCCAAGAAAATTAAAGACATGTATCCTCACCAAAGCTTGTACATGGATGTTCATGGGAACGTTATTCGTAATAGCCAAAATATGGAAACAATTCACAACTGGCCATCCACTGATTAATGGATAAATTTAAATGAGGTATAACCATAGAATGGAATATTATTTGGCAATAAAGAGGACTAAAGTACTGATACTTTGCTACATTGTGGATGAACCTTGAAAACATTATGCAAAGTCAAAGAAGCCAGACACAAAGACCATATAATGCATGATTCCATTTATATGAAACAGGCAGAATAGGCAAATCTATAGAGAAAGAAAGAAAGCAGAGGCTGCCTGGGGCTGAGGGAGTTGGGGAGATACGGGGGGTGGCTGCAAATGGGCACGGGAGTTGATGAAAATGTTCTGGGCGGTGAGGCTCTAGAAAATGATGCCTCTGGGAAACGTTCTAGAGAGTAGTGATGGTTACACAACATTGTGAGTGTATTCAAAGCCACCTACTTTAAAAGGGTGGCTTTTATGGCTTGTGAATTACATCTCAATAAAGCTTTTATTCAAGAAGATAGTAGGGAAAGAACTGGTGAGTGGCTGAGGCACAACCCTTAGGTGTCCTGGCCGAAGATAGACGAAGTGAGACCAGAAGAAGTTCAGGTTGAGAGAATCAGGTGGAAGGAAGGGGCCGTCTCAGGAATCAGACCCTCTACCGTCTCAGGATTAACACCACTTAAGGTGAAAGAACAGGTCCCAGAAAAAGACTGCTTCTGGATGTGGCTTTTGACCTCACCTGCCTCAAGAGCCTGAACCCTGTCACCACTCTCTGTCCTGGGTCAGGGACACATGTCAGATTCCATTTTGCCCAAATTCTGCACCTCCAGGGGATGAGGCAGCCACAATTTCTTGTTGTGGCTTCCTCCTCCTACCTCTAACCTCAAGCTCCCAAGAAGCTGTCTGAGCCCCCAGGCCAGTTTGTCACCAGGACACAGGGGGCTCCGGGCAGACCCCTCTCCCGGGGGTCACTGTGGGGAACAGAGGCTGTGGCTCTGACCACCCGCCCACACCTTACAGACACCCTCTGGTCAGAGCCACCCTCGGTGCACCGCCCGAGCAGGGACAGTGACTTCTCCCGGTAACTCCCCTCAAGACCCTCTCCGGGTGCTCGGCCCACACACCTACCATCAGTGCTCTAACATCACACGTTCCACCCCAGCGGCTCTCAGGCTTTTAAGAGTAATTAGCAATTTCAACCTTTTAGAATATTATCCCCTGAATGGAGAAAGCCAGACAACAAAACCACACAAAAGACAAGCCTTGAAATCCCCAAACACCAAGCTTATGAAGCAGAATAGGGAATTAGAGTCTAAAGAGAAGAATTTTAACAGGTGCATTTGAGCAGACCGAATCCTACCTAGGTCCTTTTTTCTTTGTTTTCTTTGCCTGTGTCACACATAAATCCCGTACTTGGGCCACCCCGGGACTGGGATTTATTTTGTCTTACTGGAGACAGTGTCAGCGATTAAACGGTTATGCCCCAGCTGGCACTGTGAATCTGGAAACGAGAGACTCTCCGTTCAGTGGTGGCTTTTCATCTACTTATTCCAGTGCTTGTGTTGGCTGATGGACAGAACTGCATAGAAAGAGGACTTGGAAAGTGAGAGGGGTGGTGAGTGATGCCAGCGAGATGAGGGGAAATGGGCAAAGGTCCTCGGATGAATGAAAAGGCCCATCTCAGGAAAGGGCCGTAGGTACCGAAGGGCCCGGCCCGGCCACAGCTCCTGCAAGATGCTAATGTGTTTTTAGTTTCCCAGTAGAAAGAGCCAGGCTGGAGGAGAAGCGAAAACACCATGCCGTACGGAGTGCTTCTCTCTTGGGCTGGCGGCTGGCCTGGCAAAGCCCCGCAGGCCACATACTTGCCCTTCCAAAGGTCAGTGCTACCCTGGGCAGCCTCGGTGCGAGTGACCACACAGCCTCAGCTTCCAGAGGGTGGGCCCACTCCTCACCACGCTCTCACCAGGGCAGCGGGCACACCCGGGCCCCCGAGCACCGGCACTGCTGTCCGAGGTCAGGGAGGGAATAATCCACAAACCTGAATTACTCTTCAGTGAGTTCTTTCTAAGGCTAACTGTTCCGCCGGGCACATTTCTCCAGGTCGGGCCGCCTGGCATGCCCTGGGCCCTCCACAAATGTCTGTGGTTGGCTCCCTGCTGTGAAAAAGCCAGACTGCGACTGGGAAGGCACTCTCATTTGCTGAGGCCTTCATCCAGGCAAAGCCCTTACTTCCACAGTTTACCTTGGAAAGAGAGGATTACAGAAGTGGTTCCTTTGTTTACTCCGGATAATCAGGGCTGGGGACTAGGGCCCCAACCCAGCACAGACATGTGCTCAGAGCAGTGTTTTCTAGAAATGCACGGCGGGCAGGGAGTGTTTGTGCCGCTCTGGCCTGGGGGTGGCAGGGGGAGGGCAGGGGGCAGGGAACGTCCCAGGGGAGCTGAGCCAGCCCAGGAAGCTGGGCCTCCATCAACCACCCCTGCCTTGCTGTGGGGTGAGGAGCGCTCCTTAGGGGGGCACTTGGGTAAATTAAATGTGGGGCTGACTGCTTCTCAGGCTGGGAGGGTTGCACACTGACACTCAGTTCTCACAATGCACTGCTGTAATCCTACCGCATCATTTTTAAAGCCCCTCGAAGGCAAAAGAAAAGTGACAATTAATCTAATTAAAGGCAACAATGTTCGCAGTAAGGAAAAGTCTGGTATTTTGCCAAGAGTCTCTCTTCCCACAAGCTTTGTGGGCAAAGGGCATGGGGTTTGGAGCCTGGAGGGCCCAAGTTGGAGTTCTGGCCCTGTCACTCAGCTGTGTCACCATGAGGACACTGTCCAAGGGGCAGAAGTGTCACTGCCTTATAGAACTGCTAGGAGGGTACATGAGAAACACTCATCAGGGACTCGAGTCCTGACCGGTGGCCTGCTTGGGCACCTCGAGGGGAGGAGTCAGGACCCGCCTGCTGCGCCCCCAGATCCTGCCCCCAGGAGGCCCAGCAGCAGAGGTAGGACTTGTGTCTGGGGTGGGAGCTCCAGGGATGGAGGTTCCAAAATCTCTGCCACACCCAGCTGCCAACAGCTTTCCGAGCTGTTACTGTCTTATCTCTTTTGGACCTGGCAGTGGTACTTCTACTTTCTCCACTGGAGAGGTTCAGAGGGGAAGTGAGTCTTGGGTTAAGTCACATAGGAAGTTACCCCAAGAGCTGGGTCTCAGACCGTCTAGTGCTGTAATAAAACGGCCAATATTTATTGAGTATCCAGACATTCTACTACGTTCCCTACAGGGATAGAAGTGTCCACACGTCCCAGTGTGTGACTGGATGTTCAGCAGAGCAGCAGAGGTGACATTACTCTTGTTCCAGGGCTAAGCCCGAAAGCCTGGAGGCTTTTGCTTCTGTGTTCTGAGGGAAGGCAGCCACCATGAAATAAGGCCACAGCCACTGAAACCATCATGTTGGAAGGAAGCCCACGCTAATCCCAGGAGGATTGACTCTCCCCTCTCTCTCTTTCTCTAATGATTCTGTTTCTCTGAAGAATCTGCCTAATCCAGGCTTCTCAAGGCTATAAGTCAAATATGACTTGCCTTTGACCCCTCAATCTGCACAGTGTCCTGCTCAGACTATCAGAAGGGAAAGACTGAAAGCCACCCAAACATCTAGAAACAGGGGCTGGGTGAATAAACTAGTATACAGTCATATGACAGAATATTACACACTTGGGAAAAAACAAGGTGGATCACTGTGCATGGATAGACAAAAGATCTATGGAATGTTTTGTACAGTGAAAGAAACAGGTGCAGAATAGCATTTTCAGTATGGAGAAAATCAGAATGTATCCCTTCTAGTGCATGAAGAAATACTGAAAGGGGACACAATATTATTGAAAGTGCTACATATTGTGGGTTTTTTTTTTAAGTTTTTTTGCCAATATACACCGAATGATTTATGAGTGAAATAATACGGAGTCTGGAATTTGTTTCAAATAATCCAGGGAAGGGGATGGGGGAAACAGAAAAGAATCAAAGCTTGGTTATGAGATGATAACTGAAGAAGCTGGGTGGTGATAACTGAAGAAACACAGTAGTTCGTTATACCATTCTGTCTACTTTTACATCCTATAGAATTTTTTTTTTCAAAAATTATTACCTCCAGGGAGGGAGTTGGGCAAGAAGGAAGGGAAAAATGGATGGGGACAAAGTAAAAATAATATTTCAATACGTCACAGATCATCATCTTTTTTTCCTTTTAATTTTTGAGATGAAATTCACATAACATGAAATGAACCATTTTAGGCATTTTAAATTGTACAATTCAGTGGCCTTTAGTACATTCGTATTGTTGTGTAACCACCACCTGTATCTAGTTTCAAAGCATTTTCATCACACCAAAACAAAACCCTGTACCCACAAAGCAATTACCCTCTATTCCCCCAATCTCCCTTCGTACCCGCCAACCTTCATTCCGTCTCTATGGATTTACCTATTCTAGATACTTCGTATGAATGGAATCATACAATATGTGACTTCTGTGTCTGGCTTCTTTCACTTGCCATAATGTTTCCAAGGTTCATCCAAACTGTAGCATGTATTTCTTTTTGTGGCTGAATAATATTCTCTTGCATGGTTACAGCACATTTTGTTTATCCATCGATTGGTTGATGGACCATTGGATTGTTGCCAAAGCATATCTTTTTATTTTGTCTTTATTTTTTAGCTGTATAAGTGTATTACCTATTCAAACAAATTTTTAAATTAAATTTCTACCAGACAATAAATATGTGGACCAAAGAGGAAGCAAGATGAGGACACAGGGGTAGATTCATCAAAAAGTTAGGAAGCTTGGCAAGAAAATAGTAAGAAAGCATTCAAAAATATAAAAGGAAAAATGGATAATAAGCTCTAATCACTTGTATTTGGGGTAAGTGGTTATACCACACAATTTATAGTTCTTTTGAGCATGAATGAACTACTTGAGAACCTATTTAGGGTAAAGCACTGGGAGAGTGGGTGGCAAGTCCAGGCTGGGTTGGCAAATGGGGCTGGACTGTGAGGGTCTCCGCCCCCAGCTATGGTCAAGCCAAGGTGTGATGACATTTATCACTGTCACAACGCTGACCGAGTTGCTCATTTCCTCAGCTAAGGGGAGGGCTGGGACTTCTTCCTGTGTCTACCCAGAGTGTTCAAAACCCATGAAGCACTGGGCAGCTGGGGAAGTAGGTGCCTTCGGAAGGACCAAGAACAGCCCACCTTGGGACCCCAGGGAGAATTAAGGGCACTTTCCAGAAAGGTGGCTTGTGGGGTGGGGCAGCCTGTGGCGTTCTGTCTTGTTTTGAGCACTGGGCCCCTGATGGATTATTTTGAAGAGCTGCGTCTGTTGCTTTATTTTGTTGTTGTTGTTGTTGTTTTTGTTTTTCTTGGTGGGGGGGAGGTAATTAGACTTATTTATTTTTAATGGGGGTACTGGGGATTGAACCAGGACCTTGAGCATGTTAAGTTGCATCTGTTGCTTTAAAATAAAAGGTCTGAAAATACTATTTCAGGAGAAAGAGCTCTGGGTTTGGAGTTAGAAGACCCAGTCTTAGTTGCAGCTCTGACTCTGGGTGGGTTACCTGCCCATTTTCCAGATAGGAATAATAATTCTTGCCTCTCCCTGTACCTTGGAATATTAGACGGTCTAGAGATAATTAAGGCTTTGAGCTCTTCAGAAGAAAGATGCCTGGACACACAAGGGGACATTATGATTCCTGTGGCTTCGGTAGGTGGGGTGGAGACTACGAGAGGAGAAGTCAGTATATATAACTGAGCACAGAAAAGTAATTTAATCTTCTAGACTTTTCTTAGAGGGAGGGGAAGGGTCTGAAAAGGTAAACAAGCTGCAATTTGCCACCAAAAACCTCTATTTGTGTAGTTATGCATTGTCTATTGACTCATTTGAGCCTTGCCTCAAAATTTTAGGTGTAGGATCATTCCCTTTCTGAAGAGGGAGAAATTGAGGTTCAAAGAAGTAAATGGTTTTTCTAAGCAAGAAGTGGAGCCAGGCCCCTGGTCGATGCACAGCCCTTCTATTCTCTGGGATGACCTACTGAAGACTGATCAGAATTGGAGTTTCCCCTGTGTCTTGTCTCATGCATCTGCCCCTTCAGCAGCATCTCCTATGTGCCACATGGTGCTGAGCAGCACAGATAGAGATGGAACACAGAGCCACGCCCTCAGGGAGCTGCTGGTCCTCCTTGGCTCACTCTTATAACATGCCAGGGCAGAGGCTGCTAGTTGCTTAATTAGATCCATGCTCCCATTTTTCCTCACAAACAGAACCTTGGGTAAGTGCTCAGCTGAAAAACTACATTTCCCAGCCTCCCTTGCAGATAGGGGTGATCAATGAGAACCGATTCCAGGTCTTCCTCCTTCTTTTTCCAGAAGGACTTTGTGTGATGGCTGGTACTCTAGCAACCATATTGGACCATGAGGTGACCTTGAATAAAAGGGCCACATGCAGAGGATACATGTGGTACAAAAAGATGGAAGTGGCCTAAGGCCTATGGAACTAGCATACCAGCTCTGGCCAGCCTATCTCTAGGCCTCTTTTATGCAAGAGAGAAATAATCTCTATCTTACTTAAGCCCCGGTTATTTGTGGTGTCTGTTACTAACCAATACTCATGGGTTGGTTCCTTTGAGTTGGTTTGTATACCTTAAACAATAAAGGCTGCCAGGCTCTAAAGAGATCTGCACTGGCATGAAGGGGCCCAGAAGCAGCCACAGATCAGAAAAGAGTCAGGCAACTTCGTGTGAAGGGCATGGAGGCCATCCATACCTCTCAGAGGAATCAAAGAACAGATCCTCCAACCTGGATGCCAATGAGTGGTGTGAATGAGCCCTTGGAGCACCAGGTATAGGGGGAAGGAGTGAGGCTAAGGGGTAGGCTGTGTCCATACTGCCCAGCACTGTGGTCCCTCAAGCTCAAGGCACCTGTCACAGGACCTCTTGCCCCAAAGTGCATCTCAAAAACCCGGGGCAAGGTCTGGTTTACTCACCTCCACCTGCATGGCCTTCACTCTTCGGCTTCTGCTCAAAACTCCTGCTCTATTCCTCACCTCCCTCTATTCTCCTCCAAGTCTGTATCCTTAGAAGGCCTGGAATCACCCCCACTCACTCACGTTCTCATTGCCGGGCCTTTGCATCTAATGCCCCTTCTCCCATAAACACTCCAGTCCCCACCTCTTGGCCAAACTAACTCCCTTGCATCCTTTGATTTAGCTCTCAACTTACCACTCCCATAAGAAACCTTCCCTGACTCCTCAGGTTGGGCCAAGCACCCCCCCCCAGGGACACGCCCACAGGGCCCTGGGTGTCTCCCTCCATTCTGTGTGTGAATATCTGTCTCCTCTGCTGGTCTGTGCAACCCTTTAGGGCAGGCACGAAGCACCTAACTTTCTAGAATCGCTCTGGAAGGCTCTCCGGCCAGAGGGGATTCCAGTAAGACCATCTGTCCACAGCACAGTTCCCAGCACGCAGTAGGTTCTTAACAAGTATTGCTGATGGAAGGACAGAATCTAACACCCAACAAGCAACTGACTTCATCAAACTCCAGTTTCCTCTGCCCTGGGTGCCAATAATTGTCAGATTTTACGCTCCAAGAATCACGACACGCTTCCCTGCAAATGGATCAGTTACACGTGCGCTTTCCTGGTTACACACACTTTCCCCTGCTTTGGGGTGGGGAAGGGCCTCTTTCTGATCTCAGCTTCCTCTCCTAGTCCTGGTCAATGTGCTCCCTTTACAGGGAACGCTGGGAGTCAGTCAGTCAACTTGGCCACGTCTGCAGCTCTAGTAAGAGTGAATGTTTGCAGGTTGAAATCGCTAACATCAGGTTTGGACAACACTCAATATCCATTGACCTATGTCTCCTTGCCCTCTACACTGACAGGGGACCAATGTCACTACCCCCCAGGAAACAGAGGTCAAGAAGGACTAGGTTGGGCTACTGGCCGCACAGACCCACTGCTGGCTCCTAGGAGAGCAGGGAAGATGCCCCAGCCCCAGGCAGGAGCCGGGTGGTCAGGGCTAACCTCCCCCAACACTGGTCAGACACACTTACCTGGCATAGAAGGCACTGGGGACCCACCAGCGCCTCCCAGCTGCTTTAATTGTCAACTGTTGTGAGCTCAATTGGTCTTTGGGGAAGGAAGGTTCAGCAGAATTTTAATTACAGGCTGTCTCTCCTGCTTTTAATGGCTAGGCTCTGAAACACACTACTTTAATCACAGGGTGTTAAATCACTTTTTAAGTATACCAATGAGGTTGAGTATTTAAAGAAAACCTGTTATGAAGTTTTTTATAAAGCAAGTTTATTGAATTTTTTTTGAAATTCAGGAGGTTCTGGTTTACTTAGTTTACTTAAGTGAATCGAATTCCAGTTTGCCAAGAACACTGTCATTTACTCATCTACATTTCCTTTATTTCTTTTCTTCCCCCTGGTTTTCTTAATTTATTTTTTTAATTGAAGTATAGTTGGTTTACAATGTTGTATTAATTTCTGGTGTACAGCATAGTGATTCAGCTATATGTATGTATTCCTTTTCATATTCTTTTTCATTATAGATTATTACAAGGTATTGAACACAGTTCCCTGTGCTATACAGTAGGACCTTGCTGTTTATCTATTTTATATATAGTAGTTAGTATCTGCATGCTTCAGCATGTTTCTCAATGGTGCACGGGCCCCCCAAATCAGGTCTGTGACAGCTCCCAGCAATGTTCAGTTCTCACTCCCTTTTCCCTCTAGGAATGTGCCTTTCCACCCAAAATGGTGCACACTCTGGAAATTCCGAAAGAATGTGTTGTGGGCTGAATTGTACCTACCCCCACCCCCAAACTCAATGCCCAGCACCTCAGAATGTGACTTGTATTTGGAGATGGTGCCTTTAAAGAGGTGATTAAGGTGAAATGAGGTCATTAGGGTGGGCCCTCATCCAACAGAAGTGATGCCCTTATAAGAAGAAGAGATTAGGACAGAGACACACACAGAGGGAAGACCATGTGAGGACACAGTGAGAAGCGCACATCTCTACACCAAGAAGAGAGGCCTCAGGAGAAACCAACCATGTGAATCTCCGGTGTGCAGGCCCCCAGCCTGTGGCACTATGTTATGGCAGCCCAAGCAGACTCACATGGGAAGAGTCTGTCAATGCCCTGTTCCCACTGGGCTGCACTGCTGATGAGCTGTGTGACCCTGGGTAGGGCTGCAGCTCTGGCTCAGGGCACCCCCAGGTCCCCTACATGGGTGGGGGCAGGGGGGAATTAAACGCAGGTGCTGTGAACTCACTTCCCCCTCCCTGGTTCTCTGATGTGTGGTCCACGTTCTTCATCCACAAGAGACCGAGATTTCTCTCTTACTTCATAGCCAAAGTGAGAAGGAGATCCTGACACAATAGCCTGGATTTTTTTTTTCTTGAATTAACACGTCACTCTTTTTTTTTTTTTTAAGCATTCTCATATGTATTCATCAAATTGAAACTCACAACTAATCTGGGATTAGAAATCTTACTTTCATTTTATAGATGAGGTAAACCAAGGCACAGAAGGAGAGTGATTTATCCCTGGCCCCTGTGACTTGTCAGGCAGGACCCCGTTCTCTGCACTCACATTAGTCTGCTCCCAGCTCCCTCCCACCATTAGACACAGCAAACACTGGAAAACACCACCACCACCAGGCTACTCATCTGCTGCAAAATCTTCAGTGGCTCCCAGGTGCAGGCCACATGAAGCCCCCACTGGCCTGCCCTGCTCCCCCACCATCCCATCCCCCCCTCCAATTCCATTGTGACAGAGCAATCATGCTGCCCGACGGGACACAAGCCATGCTCACATGTTACCACATCTCTGAGAACACCTTCCCCACTTCTTTCTGACTAGCTAGGAGCCACCTCCTCCAGGAAGCCTTTCCAGACTGCTCTCACTGAGTTCTTCCCGTAGAGCTCTCAGGCTCAGCCATATGAGGTTACTCTGAGCAGACCTGTCCTAGTTTTATCTGCAAATTGCTTAACCTTGTTAGTCCCTAGGACAAGAAGCACATCTTCCCACAAGCCCCAGGTACCTAGGTACAAAGAAAATAATTAATAACACTTGTTGGTCCATCAGAAGACCAGTCCTGGATAAGTTACCTCCATAATATAAACACGTTGAGAAATAGCTATTTATAAGCTCAGCTTCAGAAACAGAATCCCATTCTTCCCTGACTTCTGCCACATTGCAAGAGTGTTGGATGTCCCCTCTGTGCGACTGGCCTTCAGTGACACTGTTTCTGCTTCCCTCCATCCCTGAACATCCCAACCATCTCTGCTGTCCCCTCCTTTCTGGCACAAAGCCAGTGATCCTTAAACCAACGCCTACATAATTCCAGGAGTTACTATTTAAAGATTTGGGAGGTCTTTCTTTGAAGATGACCTCCTATTATAAGACTAAACATCAAGGGCAAGAATTGTCTGTTTGGTTCACTTACTATATTCCCAGCACCTGAAGAAGCCTTGTACATAGATACTGCTCAGAAATATTTGTTGAATAAATAAGACTATTAACTCTGACTATCTGTGTCAGAGATTTTTAAAAATTTAATGATTGAAAGAAAATCCAAATCTAGGTGGGCCACTGGCTGTGGGGTATTGTAAGCCAAATAGGAGTGCCCAGGAAGCACTGTCCATTAGGCAAAATCCTAGTGATATTTATCCCTTCCCAAAAGATCCCCTCCTGTCATCTACCCAGAGCTGTCCCCAAGAGGGTTTCTGCAGCCTTTCCAAGGCTTTTTTTTTCTGGATGAAGGAAGAACCAGAACTCCTACCCCAAACTCCTGCCTTTCAAAGAGGCATTTGAGAGGAAGAGGCTGGCCCCTGAGGCAGCAGCTGCTGTCCCAGCTGTCACCTCCAAAAGTGAGCAGCGGAAAAGGGTGGCATGGAAGGACGTCCCTGTGCTGTGGCTGGACCAACCCTCCCCCCCCCCCCAAGCCTTGCGAGGGCAACTCCTGCACACAGGCAGCTCACCTTGGCCATGAAAACTTCAACTCTTCCCCTCAAAGTGCCTCCCCCAAGGTGCTGGCCAGGCACGGGGCCTGATCTTACAAGGTTTTACGTGCTCTCTCTTCCCTACCAGATGTGGGGAGGCCTATGGTGTGCCGCTCACTGAGAAGGGTAAGAGGATGAATCCCAGATGAGGCCCAGAGGCTCACAATCAGGAGTTCTGTGAAAAGCACACACCAGGCCGCCCCAGCTGCTGTCACTGAGACTCTGCACTAAGTGGGTACACCAACCCTCGGAGATCACTGGAATGTCCCGAATGGGGGGCAGCATACCTGGAGGGTAGGACACAGGAGGCACCTGGCTAAGCCAGAACTGCAGGAGGTGCTAGAGGTTCTGAAATCCCAGCCCTGGGCCAGGGTCAAAACTGAGAGCTTCTCTCCTCCCCGGGTAACATCCTGAGCTGGGTAATAACTATCTCAGAGCATGTCTGCCAGAGCCTCCCTACACTACTGTGAGTCCAAGTCCAAATCTATCAAGCTCTAACCCCTTGACCTCACTGCCCGATGGCCTGCCGCTCTCCCCCAGCTCACTCCCCTCCACCCCCACAGCCTCCTGCTGCTCCTCAAACAGACCAGGATCCCCACCTGCTCCTACACCCTCCTTCAGGACCCTGTCCCTACCACTCCAAAGCCACCACCGCCCTCCCAGCCCTCCAGCGCCTGGCCCTGCTTTGCCCCCTTCACAGCATGTCCTCAGCCCTTGCCTGTGGTCAGAAGCTCCATGAACGGGGCCTGGTATGTTGCAGTACATACTGGCAGAACGAATGGATGAACTCCACCTTCCTCTACAAGACCGCACACTCCTCCTCTTGATGGTTTTATCCCTTAGTGTGTGTGCACACTTGGTGACACTGAAAGGGTGGTAGTGAGGCAAGGCTGCGAGCCAGAAAGCCCAGTGACCACAGCCTCCATCCGTAAAATGGGCTGGCAACATTTGCGGTGGGTTAAGAAGCCCACCGAGCAGGCCCAGGTCCCGACTGGAGGGTCAGTTCTACAAGGGGCCCTCGAGTCGACTGCTCTAGCAAAGGAAGGGGCAGGACTTCAGGAGACCAGACCCCAAGATGCACGGGGCAGGACAGCCATGAAGTCCTGGTACAGTCTCCCACGTTGTAGGAGACTTCTCTGGGCATGGGTTTATCTGCATTTCTGGATGGTGTGCCCAAGCCACATGATCAGTCTGTCCCCTACAGTGTCCAGCACATAAGGGGGAGTCTACTACCCGCCCAAGAGCTCACATATATTGTCACCAGGCACCATCCTAAGCACAGGTAACAGCTCATTCCAGCCTCACAGTGGCCCCATGAAATAGGCTCTATTATGACCCCATTTTACAGATGAGGAAACTAAAGCACAGAGACCTCATCCCTGGTTCCATGGTGCGGTGAAAAGAACACAAGATTTAGAGTGAGAGGGTGTGGCCTCAGGTCCTGTTGTCAGCTGCCAAAACCTGTATGAGACTTTTAATCTCTCAGAGTATCTTTGTAAAGTGGGCATCATACCACCAGCCTACCCTACACAGGAGGCATGAGAGCACTTGGTAAATACATAAAATATGACACAAAGAGGGGCAAAGGTTATTACAAATGGTGTTATTTAAGGATACGACAATCCTGGCGATTTCTCAGCTGTTTCCTTTAGGAGGAGGGAAGGGAAACCCTGAACAGAGGGAGGCAGAAACTAAAACTTGTTACAGTCATCCTTCGGTATTTATGGGTGTGGGGCGGGGTTGGTTGCAGGCCCCCCTCATGGAAACCAAATTCGGCAGATGCCCAAGTTCCTGATAACCAGCCCTCCGAACACACGGACTCAACCAACTGTGGATCCCATAGTATTTTTGATTGAAGATTGGTTGAATCCTCGGATGCAGAACCCGCGGATAAAGAGGACTAACGGTACCCGCCGCAGACAACGTGCGGCGGATGAAGGCGGCGGTACCACAGCGCTCAAGATCTAAGGAAAATAGCGGTGACGTCGGTAATAAACAGGACTTGAAACCAATTTTAAAACCAAGCTAATTAAGCATACAAAATTATGTAACATAGCTGCAAATCAACCAATTGCTATTAAAGGGGGAACGGGATACAATATGCAAAAATTAGCACAGCATTGAAGTGATGAAGTGGAGATGATTCTTCCCTTCAGATGTACTTTACCGCAATGGAGACACCGTATTTTCAGTAACATTTTCTAAGTTGTTGAAAACACAACCACACACACTAGAAAGGTATCTTCAAGGAGGACCACGCTTCCAAAATATCTCCCCAAATGAAACAGCGTCACTTTATCCAAATACCTGCTGCCTTCCATCTATTGTTAACTGGGAGATGAACGAGGTCAAATATTCTTCTAGGATAAGTTAGAGCCAGGCTTTGGGGATCTTTGCTGAGGCCTGGAGAGGGAGCCATTCCTAGTACACGGAGCTGCCCCGGGACTGTGACACTGACCAGTATCCCATCCAACCCCACCCCAGCAGGGCCGCCACCCCTACATGGGCAGTCTCACCCTGGCAGGTCCCCAAGGCCCCTGCTACTGTTCCAGGCTTCCGGCGTAGCATCCACTCCCACAAAAGCCCCTTTTGCTTTGGGACCTTCCAGCCTTTAGGACACCCAATGATCAAGTCCGGTCACACCTAAAACAGGCAGGAATGCAGGAAGAGTGACCCCTGGGAGGGAGCACTTCAGAAGAGCTGGCTCTGAGAATAAGGAAAACCCCAATGTGGATAAACTGAGGGACAGCAAAGCATGGCCTGAAAGCAGCCAAAAAGAAACTGGAAAAATTTTTTAAAAGCCTTTCCTCCGTAGAATAGAAAATCTCCAACTGAAAATAAACTGGGATTTCTGGTTTTCAGGAAGAGTATTTCATCATTTGGGGGACGGGGTGGTGGTGCGGGAGTAATGGTGTGATGGCTGGGGGAGGAGGCAGGTCCAGGGACCCTGGGTAGGAGGGGAGCACCTAGAAAGAGCCCACCCTACAGACCCTATGGGGTCCCGCGTCCCACCGAGGCAGGCAGTGACACAAGCCTAGGAGAAAAGGAAAAGGAAGGGACAGAAAAAAACGCAGAACAGGAGAGACCCTTTCACGCTGGGCAGAGAAGCTACAGGCCAGGGGTGGGATGTAGGGGGTCCCAAGGAATCAGGAATCCTCTGAAATCACAAAAAATGAATAGGTACCATTGTTGAAACCAGCCAAAACACCAAAGAATACACTCTCCTCTAAGATCTCAATCACCTTCAAACTGCCACCAAGATCAAGGTCAGCTTTCCATTAGCAGTAAAAGTGAGTCACCCTCACCTCCTTTGCTCAAAGGACAGAGAAGGCTGTATTTCCTCCCTGAAGACTGCCCCTTATGGGAAAGGTGAGTTCAGTCAAGACAGCTCATCTGCACATAGGGAAGACCCCCAAGGGCCCCTCTGCAACTCCAGGCTCCCACCTCTCCGAGAAATGCTGCCACGAATCTCTTAATTCTCTGGGACTGATTTAGGGTTATTGGTAAGAGGCAGCTGGGAAGGTGACATTCAGTGTGGGAAGTCAGTCCTTGCTGAATTTTATGGCTCAATTCTAAGGTAAATCACTCTCGCCCAGAGAACTGACTCCAAATAGATTTACTAGTTTTAATATTTGTTTGGGGCATTCCAATTAATTGAAAGATGCTGTCTTCCAGTTATTGTTCTGAAATGTGGACCTTGGTCTCCGAGCACTCATTTTTATTGGGCATAATTATGATCATTTGTCTGGAGTCCTCACTCCCAGGGAACAGAGGTGCCTACAGTTCGAGGCCTGCTTGAGCTCCCAACAACCAGGATCAGTTCCTCCTGCAGAAACCTCAACAAGCTAAGTCCCCTCTATGAGCTTAGGATCCTTCTAATTTGCTAACCTTACAGTCTGCAGAGGTTATCAGATATGGCCCTGGGAGTCCTGGGGGCTGCAGAGAGAGAAGCCAAAGGATGAGGGGGAGATGCTGACCATCCCCATATCCGTTCTAGTCATCCGGCCTCCTTCTTTTCACATCAGGCCACTGGTGAGCAGCATGAAGCAGTGGGTTAAGAACATGAACTCTGGAGCCAGGCTGCTAAATTCGAATCTTGCCTTTGCCACTTATTTGCTGTGTGACCTTAGATAAGTTACTTAACTTCTCTGTTAACTCTGTCTCAATGTTCTCTTCTCTAAAATGATAATAACAATATCCATTTCACAGGATTTTTATATGGATTAAAATCAGTTAATAGTTTAAAAGCAGTTGGCACAGGGCCTGGCACAAGGGAAATATTAGAATTGATACATTGGTAAGTCAAAATTTTTAAATTGACGTATAGTTGCTTTATAATATTTCAGGTGTACAGCAAAGTGTTTCAGTCATATATATATATACGACTGAATATATATATATATATTCTTTTTCAGATTCTTTTCCATCATAGTTTATTACAAGATACTGAATATAGTTCCCTGTGCTATACAGTAGGTCCTTGTTGTTCATCTATTTTATTTATAGTAGTGTGTATCTGTTAATCCCAAACTCCTAATTTAGCCCTCCCTCCCTTATTGGTAAATACAATTTTTTAAGTTATTTGAAGAAAGACTCAGGTGGCTAAAATGAAGTATGAAAACCATTATTCCACACCAGGAGTCTACAAACTTTCTGTAAAATGCCAGAGAGTAAATATCTTAGCCTTTGTGGGCCATAACGGTCCCTGCTGCAACCAGCAAAAACCACGATGGGTCTGAAGCAATAGGCGTGACTGTGCTCCAGTAAAACGTTACTTAAGAAAACAGGCATTGGGCTGGTTTGGTCTGTAGGCCGTAGTTGGCTGACCCCTGGACTGGACCTAATTCCCTGTTCACAGTGAGGAAAACAGAATGGGGAGTCATTTGCCAAAGCTGGAACCCAGGTCTCTGCCCGCCCAGGGCAGGGCACGCTCTAAAATCAAGAGCCCCAGAAAGGAAAAGAGAAATTGTCCACACTGCGTTCAGAGCAGACACACTCATGCTATGTTCTGCCAGCTGAAGGGACACCCTGAGAAAAAGTGACACTGAGGCCCTTGCTGTCCACCTACCTTACACCTGTGGGCATGGGGTAGGGAGTCTCCCCGTTCGTCTCTGTAGCCCCCCGCAGCTAGCACAGTAGAGTCGCTCCGGGAAGGCCGGTAACTGTGGATGGCCCCACGAGGGGAAAGACTCCTGCCCGGCAGGACCAAGTGCGGGCCTGCCCGTATTTCAGCCAGTTCTGGGAGCGACTGATTAAACGAAGATGCCTACGTACCCATGACGGGGGAAGCCACTTTGTAAAGGATTAGAAGGAAAAAGGGACATTTACTAACTATAACTGTGTTCAAATGATACAAACAGGGTTTATAGACATTTCTTTTTTCATCTTCCCATAAAAGACTGCAAGAAGAAGAAATTAAAACCCCAGTGGAGGTCTGTGGGAAGGAAGGATACTCCCTTCCTGTGAGACCAGCTCCTGTGGTTTAAACATGGTCCCCAAATCTCTGACACCCAGCCATCAAGGAGGCTCGAGGTCCTTTCCTCTTGAATCTGGCCTCAGTGACTGCTTGACTGATTGTATATAGAAGGGACACCGAGTTGGTTTCCAGGCCAAGTCTTTAAGAAATTGCAGCTTCTCTTTCCTGTTTCTTGGGACAGTCGCTTTTGGAACTCAGCCACCATGCTTTGAGGAAGCCCAAGCAGCCCTGTGGAGAAGCCCACAAGGAGAAGAACCACGAGCCAACAGAACTTGCCAGTCACGGTTGCGCCATATTGGACGTAGATCTCCCAGCCTTGGTTGTGCCATCCCAGCTGACACCACATGGAGCAAAGGTGAGCTGTGCCTGAGCACTGCCCAAATGGCAGACCCGTGAGCAGAATAAAGGGTTATTACGGCTTAAGTCACCAGGTTTTAGGGTGGTTTGTTACACAGCTATAGTAACTAGAAAAGGCTCTTAAGTTTCGAGCATTTGCTCAGGCCTCAAAGCTATCTGCCCCCACAGATAATGCAGCAAAACATTCTTCTTTCTGTTATGATTTGGGCGGACGGGATGGGAATGCAGACCCCAAATTTAATGTTTTGTTATATTAATAAAGGAATGTGATATTAAGATTTATAATAAGAAATATATATTGGTCTTGAACACTCCTGACTCAGAGCTCATAAAACTCACAATTTATAAGAGCTACAAAGTGTCTTGATATTCATAGCAAACCTCTTCCACCACAACTGGGTTTATGTTAAGAGGTGACTTTTGGAAACTGAAGGATGGGAGTTGGTTGCCAGGGGAACCAATCATGGGATTGAGGGTAGGAAATCTCAGTCCCACCCCTGCCCTTCAAGTAGGGGAGAGGGGCTAGAGGTTGAACCGATAGCCAATGGCCAGTGATTTAATCAAGCCAGACTATGTAATGAAGCCTCCCTAAAAATCCAAAACAATGGGGTTCCGAGAGCTTCCATGTTGGTGGACATACGGAGATTTGGGGACAGGATGTACTCCAGGAGGGCATGGAAACTCTGAGCCCTTTCTCCACATCTTGCCCTATACATCTCTTCCATCTGGCTCTTCCTCAAACTGGCCATCTAGCAAATACAATGCATTTCTGAGTTCTGCGAACCAGTCTAACAAATTAATAGGACCCAAAGAACGGGGTCATTGAAAGCCAGTCAGAAGCACAGCATCCGAAGCTGGGAGGGAGGAGCAGTTGTAGGACTGAGCCCTGAACCTGTGGGGGTCTGGTGCCATCTCTAGGTTGACAGTGTCAGAATTGAGGTGAATTGCAGGACACCCAGCTGGTGTCAGAAAATTGCTTGGTGGTAGACAACCCACCCCCCACATCATACTGGGAACAGACTTGTAAGGAGCCAAGATATTGGTGTGTGTAGGGGGGGAGGGGGTGGAGAAGGTAGGTCTCATGACGATCTGAAGGTAAGACCAGTATTTTTATCACAAAAAAAAAAAAAGAAAGAAATTTGAATTTGTAGGAGCACATCAACAAATTTGACAATGAGACCCCAGAGTCCCGATCTAGATAACACGATGACAGGCGGGAGAAGTCCTGATTTCAAACATTCAAATGTACATCCTGACTTTTTGGCTCAGAAAATTTGGTCACCATCACCACTCATAACACAGAAGACAATGTTCTGGCCTAAAAACGCTGAGTTCTGTGTTGCTAGTGATTGTCTCAGCTTCAACATAACTCTTCTAGATTATCTAAATTTACTCAAATTCAGGTAGCAAGACTTTGTCAGGTTCACTAGGATGAGTTAGCTTTAAAACACACCCCTTAGTTAACTTTAGACAAGAGTATTTATCAGAAAGGATGTCAAACAGAATATTCTTTTTTTTTTTTAGTATAATCTCTGTCTTTTTTTTTAATTGCAGTATAGTCCATTTACAATGCTGTGTCAGTTTCTGGTGTACAGCATAATGTTTCAGTCATCCATATACATACATATATTCCTTTTCATATTCTTTTTCATTATAGGTTACTACAAGATATTGAATATAGTTGCCTGTGCTCAGAATATTCTTCATTGCAGGACATTTGATGCTAAGATGATCTTTCTGACAATTAAATATATAGACTACTGTGCAGAAGTTATTCGGGTGTCAATTAAGAAGTTTCTGGTTATCAAAATCCTGGATAATAAGACGTTATTGTTTAAAAGTCTCAGTTTGCTTTTGAGAGAAACTGGGTACTATATAAAAAGATTCTTTGCTTTACAAAAATATTTACTAAGGCTGTGTTTAGGTAATGACTGCCTTTTACGAATTCAAACTACAATCATATGTATATAAGTTTTGTGGAAATAAATATTTGGAAACCCGCATGTGTTACATGAAAAGAGGTAGCCTTGAGCTAAAATTGCTCATGTATTATTCAAAACTCTCCCAATGCCAAGTACCAGAAACCCACTCAAAGTTGCCTCTGCAGAGTTTTCCAAAATTCACCACCTTGGAGTTTCCTGTCATACCTGGGTTCCAGGTGCAACACTATTATTGACCTTGTCTTGACTTTTTATTAAATTAAGCTTCCTGCTAAGCAGTAATGAAATTACAAGTGTCCATGTACTAGTTATGTTTTCTTTCTTTAGTGCACATTTAAATGAATATGTGGCTTTCAATCGTCAACTTGGTCCTACATATTCGACTGAAAAATCAGTCAGTGGTCTGAATGCCGTACTTTAAGGCATAGAAAGGTTTACTGGATGAATGGAGATCAGCCCTTTTTCTCACTGACAAATGTGGTATGTGACCTTGGCCAAGTCACCTGGTTTTTCTTGCTTCAATGTCCCCACTGGAAGAGGTGTATTAGCCTGCCCACTCCTCAAAAGAGTAATAACCCCCGGTGCCACTGACAATAGCATGAAGGGAGGTGGGAACGGACAACCGCCCATCCCAGGGTCAGGTGGGCTCCGGGTCCTCAGCCACTGGGCTCTGAAGGCCTCTTCTGGGCCGGGCCGTCTGAATGCAGGAGCCAGAGAAACTGAGCTTCCAGAGCTGTGAAGTTCACAAGCAGGCAGCTGGGGAGCTGGGAACTTTGAAAGACACTCAACGGCTTTTCTGGTTTTAAAATCTATTACAGATACATTAAGTAAACTTGGCTCTAATGAGGTAACTAAAGTCATTAAAACCCTGTGAGGATAAACCAGGGGCCGGGCTGCCAGAGGTTTAAAACCACATCCCCGAGAGTTGTCCACTAGCAGCCCAGCCAACGCCGTCCGTGTTCTTACTGCCCTGCTCTCAGTCTGTGGAATCCTAGAACCAGGTCATCACCCTCTCCTCACCTCTCCTCACCCTCACCTGCCATCTACCTGGGTCTCATGGGAAATGGGAACAAGATGAGGCTAAAGACACAGAGGCCTTTGGCTCAGTTGGGGCTCGTAAGGTGGGCTGTCCCCATGGTTGGATTCCCCCTGGCATGAATGAGGCTGCAGTCAACCTAGAGGAAGAAAACACATCACATCACACACCAGCAACCCTTGCCCCATACCCTTTGGTTGATAGAACGCAAAGTCTACATCCTTAAAAGATCTAGGGGTCTGGCCTAGGGTACAGGGTGGGGATAATTTCTACCTTATTAAAAAAGGTAACTTTATAAGGAGGGACCAAACTGTCAAACTATAGGTGCAAACGGCCAAACCAGGCAGACCCAGAGCTGCTACTTTAGGTGTGAGTGAATGGCGAAGATGACGTCACAAGGAGTCTTCCTTCCCTGTGCAGGTTGATCCTGAGGACATAATCCCTGCCTCAGAGGCCTGGCACTGGGACCCTCGGAAGGAGACACTCAGGGACATTAGCTATTATCTCATCCAGCCCCTGAGGTCACCGAGGAGAAAACATCCAGTTGTGAAGTGACTTCCCCAAGGTCACCCAGGTCATTAATGGCAGACCTAAGACCAGTGACCTTCCCAGAATACTGCAAAAGGACCTCAGCGTAGCAATCTCCGTGTGTGATGGTTCAAATGCAAAACTCAAAATAGCAAAATGACTGTGTGACCAAAAGTAAATTACTTAACCTCTCTGTGCCCTCGCATCTATAAAATCGAAGGCCAATTAAGGTAACACATGTAAAGTGCTCACTAAGCACCTTAACAGTGTAATAATCAACAAATGTTAGGTTTTTAAAGTTATTATTGGATAGCCCCAGGGTTTCAGCAGAATTACCACCTGTTCAACCCCTGAGTTGATAGACATCTGCCCCACTGCCCAAACACAGCAGCTCACAGAGCAGAGTCCAGTTTGGGAGTCACATAGGCTTGGATTTGGAACCTGGCTATCAGAACAAAATTGCGCAGACTGGGTAGCCTAGACAAGAGAAATTTATTTTCTCATAGTTCTGGAGGCTAGAAGTCTGAGATTAAGGTGTCAGCAGGGCTGGTTCCTTCTGAGGCCTCTCTTCTTTGGCCTCACGGATGGCCACCTTCTTCCTGTGTCCTCACATGCTTGTCTCAGGTGTCCTGATGTCTTCTTCTTTTAAGGACACTGGTCACACTGGATTAGGGCCAACAGGACCTCATTTTACCTTAACTACCTCTCAAAGGGCGCCATCTCCAAACACAGTCACATTCCAACATACTGGGGGTCAGGGCGACAACACACTTTTGGGGGGGACATGATTCAAGCCAGAACACTGTGGTGGATTATCTTTCTTCCTCTTTAGGGAAGGAGTATGTAGAGACTCACAGATCCTTACCAGGGCACTATGCTGTGCCGCACTGAACTGGTTTTGAGACCTGGAGAGATGTCCAAAGTGAGCAAATGCCCTTCCTCATTCTACAAAAATGCATTTTGCTTTGAAAAAAAAAAAAAGATCTGTGTTCCTGGAGCATGGATCCTGCGGCAGGCACTGGCCTGGCCGCCTGGCTCTGTGGGACATCCACAGATGACTCAGACTAGGATATGATCTTCAAGGTGCTCATGATCTCAGAGAGCAGATCAGGCAAGAATCCAAGGAAGGATGGGAGTGATGCTAAGTGCTCAGTGCGCTAAAGGTATACAGACCAACTGCTGGGATGGAGGAATAGGACAAAATTGACCATACGAGCAGAATGCAGAAGAGCCCAGAGGGGACGGATCTGCCCCAGGGGATTGAGTGGTCTTCCCGTGTCCTGGGCTGTTTGTTTGCAGAAGGGGATGATGGTGTGAGAGGGAAAGATGGTGTCCACCACACTTCTCCTGTGGCCTGCACTCCCTTGGATCAGAGTTTTCAGTTAGCAGGAGAATTAACTCTGCAGGATCCAAGATGTCTAAGCCATGCTCAGAGGCAACTTCGTCTCTCAATCTTCACAGCTGCCTGCAAAGGTGTCCATGGCTGCCACTCACCAGCCAGAACCTCAGCCTTTTAGGCATCTTACGGTCCTGCTGTCAGGGCCACCAGCAACATAGGCTCCCTCCCTCAGGATAATTCTGTCTGCCGGGGTTCTCCACCTGGCCGCAGTGATAGGAAAGCTGAGGACTACTGGGGGAGAGGGCATAGAACCCACCTGTTGAGACCACACAAAAGACGTCCATGGGACACCTAGGGTCCTATGCACCCACATTGTCTACAAGTTAAGAAATCATAATTACTAGAAAAGGCAAAACTCTAGTGAAAGAAAGCAGATTAATTGCCGGAGCCAGGGGATGGCTTTGTTTTTCTTTTTTTATACCTCAACTATATGGAGGTATAAAAAATTTTATCTCAATAAAGCTGATACCTCCCCAAATAAATAAAATCATATTGAAACTTGGCGAGGCAAACATTAATCATTGCTTACCCAATCATCACTCCCCTCTCATTTCCTTGGAGGCAGTGCTCACCTCTTTCTATAGATGAGGCAGAAAACACCAGGATTTCCTTTCTCAGCCTCCATGGTGCTGAGGCATGGGTATTTATAACCCATGGGTATTTCTCTTCAATGGAACTTGACAGGAAAGTCTAGCAGGGGATCCTGGGAAAGGTTTTCATGCCTGATCAATTAAGATACAAGGATGGCATAGCCACTGTGGAAAACAGTATGGAGGTTTCTCAAAAAACCAGAAATAGAACTACCCAGATGACCCAGCAATTCCACTCCCGGGTATATATCTGAAAAAAACAAAAACACTACTTCGAAAAGATACATGTACCCCAAAGTCCATAGCAGTACCACTGACAACTGCCAAGATATAGAAGCAACCTAAGTGTCCGTTAACAGACGAATAGATAAAGAAGATGTGGTATACCTAGACAGTGGAATACTACTCAGCCAGAAAAAAGAATGAAATGTTGCCATTTGCAGCAACATGGATGGGCTTGGAGGATATTATGCTAAGTGAAATAAGTCAGTCAGAGAAAGACAAATACTGTATGTTATTACTTATATGTGGAGTCTAAAAAAATACAATAAACTAGTGAATATAACAAAAAAAAAAGAAGCAGATTCACAGATATTGACAACAAACTAGTGGTTACCAGTGGGGAGAGAGCAGGGGGAGGGAGAAGAGGAGAAATTGGGTATTCTTCCAGAATCCCTGACCCTCACCACTGGGCCCTGTCAGGAGTGCACATCCGGGCATCCACCTGGGTGATGCAAAGGCAACTGGTGTTCCTTACAACCCAACACGGCACCTGGTGAATATACGAACCCCACAGACACCAGCCGACCAATTAGCCCAAAGGAGCAGAAAGTTTTGCTTCCTAAGAGAGCCCAGGGTGCTGTCGACAGATGCCGAGAGACAGATAAAACGCGTGCTCGGGAAGAAACACTGTCATTGTGAACACCCACCTGTTTGGTGACACATCAAGATGTGGATTGTCCAGCAGGCCACTTTCTTGATCTCATGGTTCAAACTCATGGTACGTATTTCAGCAAACAGCCCTTATGGCAAAGGCCTGTGGGTTCTTAGCTCATGGTGAGACGGTGACATTGCGTACCTCAGGGGAAGTCCCTGTAAGGGACTGGCATAGGGAATGTCAGCTCCACGCCTTCCGGATGGAACTACACACATCCCTCTGAATAACTTGAGGGCTCAATTGTCACAACTACAGTTAGGCATTTCCATGTCTCTGCCTCCCTGTCTCTCTCCCTTGAAGAAGTTACTTTTATTTAGTAACACATACAGAGAACACCTAGCACTGTGTCCGGCATGTAACAGACACTCAGTAAACGTCAGCGCCCTGCGTCAGACTCCTGAGTCACTTACATGTAAACTGAAACATATTCCGAGCGTTGGAGGAAGGAGCTTGCTTTTCTAGTCATAATCTGAGAAACACTGAGCCAAAGCTTCTCAAAACTTCTACATCACAGCCAGCTCAGCAAAACTTGCATCTCATCTTCAAAAGCTCCCTCTGTGCTAAATAAGTTGGGATGGGAAGTTGGCTGGATTCTCACAGAGTCTTAGCTTGACAAATTAAGCCCCTTCCAGCAAAAGTGAGCAGGATGGGGAAAGGCTTAAGGTATCTCTCACAACAGCCACAGGGGCGATGCATGGGCAGGGCCTGAGGCTCATTGCAGGCCTTGGCAGCTTCTCAGAAAGCAGCACGCTCCTGACCATGGGAGGCTTTTGGGCAAGTGCTAACGGACTCAGGATTCCCACACCAGGTAGGAGATCCACTCGGTGACCTCTAAGATGTCTCCCAAGTTTGAAATTCTAGGATGATCTTGAGTCTTTGGGGGACCAGTGGCAGCTGGAACCTGTATAGGGCACCCTGAGAGAGAACCTGGCCAGACGCCTTATCTGTAAAGATCAGGCCTGAGTAAACAGCACGGGAGAACGTTCTAGTCTTCCAGGATGAGCTTGTCTGCAGGCTTCTGCTAAGAGACGAAGCCCGAGGGCAGGCATAGCCCTTCTCCACAGCCATACACACCTTCACCGGTGTGCAAGGGTCTCAAAGGCCCTTTTCAAAGTTTCCCACCAAGGCCTCTCCCTCCTCCTCCTCTCCCAGGTCACCTGGGTCCTGCAGCATCTCTTCAAGGTAGAGACCCAAGTCAGTGAAGGGTAAAGAGCCCTCTAGAATCTTCCCAGCTCCCCCAAGAGCCTGGAGCCCACAGGCTGGGGGCCCCTGGCCCAAAAAGGCTTTATATGCTAACTCTGCCTCTTGGGGACCTCTGGACCACATGTATAGTGACATCCAAAGCCACAACAGGCCTGAGGTTTCGAGTTTCCAGGGAAGACTTTTCCCCATCCCAATCTCCCCCTGCCCTGCTTCCATGCCAGTGGATGAACATCTCCTCCGTCCTCTCCAAGCCTGCAAACCTCTGCAGGAGCCCATTTGAGGCAGGGCCCTCCATGCCACCTCCCAGTCTCACCTTGGGCCCTGGAGGAGGATTTGTCAGGACTCATGTGCCTTTGGTTCTGAGACCCCCTCAACATGCCCACAGCTGCCTCCACCCCCAGGCCTGGCCTAACATCAGTGCAAGCTCACTGTCCACGCTCACTTTTGAGTTCCCTGGGAGATCTGCCTTACATCCGAGGAGCTCAGCTCTTCTTTGAAAGGATGCTAGTCGTATTTCATACAGCATTTCTAGGTGCTTGGTAGTTGGAAGGTTGTCAAGATTTCCACTTCGCTATGGTACTAAAAATATTCCAAATCAGTGTTGGGATCCCCTCTTTGGACTTGTTCACCGGGACCTTCCCTGGCTGACCTCCTGCCCCAAACAGCTAACTCTGGCCACATCCCTGCAGATCCAAATACGTATGATGAACGCCTACTATATGCCAGGCACGACCTTAGGTCCAGAGGACTCAAAAACGAAAAGATTGGAGCACTGCCCAAAATACAGCAGCTCTATAAAAACGCAGCGTGGCAGGAAGAGAAGGACCCGCAGCCCTCTTCCCTTTAATATGCATCCTATTTGCCCAGGTAATTACAGCTTTTTCGTGGCTTCAAATGTCCATATCTTGCCTCCCAACTGGACTGTCTGCTCCTTCGAAGTGCATCCAGGTCTCCCCTGCCCTCTACTCAAGCCCTGAGGGCCTGGGACAGGGCTCTGCTCACCAGGGATGCTGAAAATGACAATGCCTCTCCCCTAACTCACTCTAATGCTTCCAGCTGAAGTGCGATTCTGCCAGCTGGGCCTCCAGCATGACACAGCATCCCCGCCCGGCTTCCCTGACGACAGCAGCCCGGAGTCACAAAGGATTCTCTGACAATGGGAGGAAGAGGTCTTCTTATTGTCTACAGCAGCCCCCCGCCACAGTCACTTTCAACGGCAAACCCTGTACCCACTCCCAGAACTGTAGCTCCTGCCCACATCTGCTTCCTCCTCCGGCATCTACCCGGCCCATCGTATCGTCTGGAAGGCAGCTCCATTAGACTATCCTGCCAGTAATTCAAATTTATCACATCTAACGTTAAACTCACCACGATCCTTCTTCTCGTCCTAACCCCAGCAGACCTGCTCCAGCAACCAGAAGTTCACAGCCCAGTAAAGGCCGCCGTCCACTGAGTCGGCGAGGCCAGAAATCTGGGAGTCACTGGGACTCCTCCCTTCCCCCCAAAGCTAAGCAATCACTTTACTCCCCAAATGTTTTTAATATATGACCTGCCCCCATCCTCATACGCACCGCCCTGGTTCCAGGCCTCATCCCCGGTGTCCCGGATGCTGCATGGAGCCTGCTGTCATTGCCTCATCAGCCCAGTGGCTGCCTGGTTCCTAGTCATGTCCCTTTCTGGTCCCTGGCTGTGTGCCTGGACTCTGCTTAAAGCCCCATCCTCCATGCTGAAGGGCGAGGGCCTCAGCCAGGCGCACAGGCTCCTCAGAGCTGGGCTCTGTATGCCTCCCGGTCTTGTGCCTGACCTCCCTGCTGCTGCCCCTTCCTACACCAGGCAGCCTCAGGCCTCCATGCCTTCGCACCCACTGTCCCTTCCTCCTGAATGCCCTCCCTCTGTCTCCTCTCCTGGCTAATTCCTTTTCACACCTTCAGATTCAGCTCCTGTGTTGTCTCTCTTAGGAAGCCCTCTCTGATCTCTGAGGCTGGAACAGGTAGCCCTTGTCTGTACGGGAACTTTCTCCACCACTGCGCGCACCACACCATGCAGAATTTAACCGCTTAAGTGTTGGTCTCTCCTGTGAGACAGTGGGCTCTCTGAAGGCAGGAGGGCTGTGCCTATTCACCGTTGTGGCTCCAGGCGAAGAAAGAGCCCCCCTCTGACTGCGGGGTCCACCCGACCTCCTCAATCAGCTCCACCCCCACCAAGCACACATACATTTCTCCTTCGCCCCTTTTGGGCCACTGCCCGGGCTGAAAACCTCTGCCAGGTCTGCCTCAACCCCAGACCTACCCCCAAATTCACCTCTTCCATGAAATCATCCCAAATGGGCCCCAGTCCACATATCACTGCTATGATAACTGCCTCCCATACTTTATCCATCCTACCCCCTGGGTAAGTTAGCACTTGGGGCTGGCTCTGTAGTTGGATATGAGCCAGCAGTGGACACAAAGAAGCTCCAAAAAGTTGGAAGCCCCCCCACTTACAAAACTGTAATGATGCTATGCCATGGTGGGCCACTTCAGTCCCAGGTCACTGGATTCGAAGGCTGAAGCCTTGCGGTCAGATCCCTGCTCTACTACTTACTTGTGACTTGGGCATGTCACTAACTGTGGTAGCTCAGTTTCCCCATCTGCAAAATGGGAATAATGCTAACAGCCTCCCAGGGCTAATTTAAAAAGCAGATGAGATAATCTGTGTGAAATCCTTCATAAGATGCAAAGCCAAGTCAAGTGTAAGGTATTAAAACAGACTCCAATGCCAACCAACCTGCCTCCGACCCGGGTAGTTCTTATCTTTACTTGAGTCGGGTGAGAATCAAATGAAATCTGTGGACCCTCCTAGAAAAATGCACATATATAACAGCTTTGCAAACACTTCCAGGAGGTTCCTGAGGACTTTGCCACAGGAAGGGAAGGTCACAGACCAAACTTAAGAGTGCTGGAAGGCCCCAAATATATGCCATCATCCAGATTCCTGGGCACCAAAGATCAAAGACAGGGCAAGGAAGGCCAGTCTTGAAGGAGAGAAATCCCAAGACTAAAAGATGAATTCCAGGGTCTTTCCTGGAACCAAAAGAAAGAAGAAGATATAGCATTTTCACTTTATGAAGTAAGAAAAGCATCATAGTACAGAAAAAGATTAAATGAGGCATCAAAATTTAGGAGTTCTTGTTCCGCACTGCCAAGAGCTCCCCATTATTGTGGGTGAGTCCCTTCACCTCTCTGGGCCTCAGGTCTTCACAAGGAGATCAGCTCATCGACAAGGCCCTTCCCAGCTCCGGGTGCCTAGATCTGAGGACGTGTCTGTTCTCAGCCTGTTCTGAACAACCACAGATCTGGCCTGGGTTTAATTCAGAAATAACAGGCAGATGTCGATAGTCAGCATGGTGGTAATTCAGGGAGGCTACCACCACCGAATTGTTCTAAATTAAATTGCATGCAGGATGAGGCAGCAGGGCAGAAGAGCAAAGCCTGAATGTGAGCGGCCGAGCTCAGGTGGCCAGTGAGTCAGCAGTGAGGCCCAGAGGTAGAGATCCCCCCAAAAGAGCATCACAAGGGGCGGCCACATTACCGGGTAAGCTATGCAAAAGTGCCATCACGTTTGGAGACTTCCCAAAAACTGCAATTTGCCAGTCTGTTTGTACCTCCTGTTCTCTCTCTGGGCTCAGGATTCTCTCCCCATCCTAACCACCACCTCCTGCTTCCGCCTTCATGATCTGAGCTGCAAACAACAGAACCTTAAAACAAGGGCAGTGGACCCCCAAAACTGAGATAAAATTGGAGGACAGGGTCACGGACCTCAGAAGTGAGTCTGGGAACGAATAGTTAAAAAGCAGACTCATATTAGAATATCTACACAGACCTGTAAGACAGAAACTACTAAACTCAGACAGAGCCTGAGTGAGACCTTGACCAAAGCCACATCCTATCACTGAAGATAGCCTATCACAGCCCGTCATGGGGCAGGAGCTGGGGCAGGACCATGGAGAAAAACCTGTCAGCTCCTCATGCTTAGCAGATGAACCTGGTTGACTTTAGGGTCATTTCTCACTAGCTGCCAAACTTCTATAGAAGGACATATTTTCAGGGCCCACCTGGGAGGTTCCAAATAGTCTGAAGTTCAGAGGAACAAGTGACATAAGGCTCTTCTTCCTCAGTTGCTTCTTTCTGCCTTTGCTCTAGCTTAGGGACTGGCACCATGAGTCCCTTGCAACCAACATACATGAAACTAAGTCCCAGGGTGAGTGCTCTAAAATATTTATGATTTATTCCCTCCTGTTGGCTCTGAATCATCTGTTTTATTGTACTGCAGCTTAGCTGTTTCTTTCTGTGTCCCAAACATAGTAGCAGATCTAGCCTAAGCTAGGTGCCCAGTAAACATTTGCTGGACTTAAAAATCTTATATTTACCTCCACAGCTAGAAGACGTTTTTGGCAAGCAGAGCTGGTAAATTAAATTTTCTTTGAACGCACTTCAAGATGCACAAACATGTATGTGCTCAGTACATACCTGTGAATGAGTAGTTGATTAGCTGGTCAAAACTAATCATCCTCCATGCTGTGTCTGAGAACCTTCATGTGCATGAACGCTGAGAAATACACACAAGTATGTAGGAGCTCTTTGTTCTTTTCCAGGCTTTCCCATCCCTGAAGATACAGGAGTGCTGTATGGTTTCTCAGGAGCTACACTTTAAATCCATGGTTTTGGAGCCAGTAACTAAAGAATAAATTTTGGTTTCAATAAGGACCCCCATGAACACACCCATGGGAACACAGGTATGTGTTGCAGAAACATGTATTTATCCACATGCATTTATTATATGCAGGTATGATTCTGGTATATACTGGGTGCATTAAAGCTGACAATCATTCAAGAGCAAATTATCAGATGAGTGATAACAACGGCAATGCAGACTTCTGCTTTTTAATGCCTATTCTCATTAGGACTGGTAGCAAATCAAAAGGTGTTTTTGACAAAGAATAAATGCCACAATTTACCTTCCTTTCTCAGGTTCAGTACTTCCTGGGGTTCCAAGACCTACTCTTAAAAAAAAAAAGTGGCCACTATTTAAATTAAAAGCCATAGACTGAACTCACAGAGAGGACGCAGGGAAGTCACATCACTTTTGAGCCTCAGTGTGCTATTCTGTAAAATGGGGCTAATACCCCCCTACCTCACAGGACCCTCTTAAAAAATGCGCCGATACAAGATGGGGGTGGGGTGGGGGGGGAGAACAGCCCTGTAAAGTCATACAAACACATTATTCTAGCAATCTGTGAATTACTAATGACACTGTACCGCAGAATGCGTTACAAAATTGCTGCCTCCCAGCGTACATTATCCAGGACAGACACCTGACACAGCAGATGAGATGATCTGTGTGTAAATCGAATCCTGTTTCAAATACTCAAAAAGGGAGCTTCCTCAGGCAACCAGAGGGCATCCTGTGAGGGACCGGACATCTAACGTCTGCTCAGTGCGTTCTGTTCCAGTAAAATTGGGTTTTCTTGAAAGCCAGGCAGTTTCCGAGCATGCTCGGAGCCGGGATCCCTGAGGTTTTTGGCCCAGACCCCGCGCTGGACAGGAGGAACCGGGCCTACGGCCCCTCCCCGCCCTCTGGGCGGCTCCTTCCTCTCTCCAGCTCGGGCGGCAGCGGCGCTGGTGCTGTGTCACTTTCGCCCTCTGGAGCCTCCTGTCGCCACGGAGCCCGCAGCTCCAGCGGCTTCCTCCTTGTGCGAGCGGGCCCCTAGCCTGGGAGAGAACCCCCAGACCGCAGAGACCCAGCGCCGAGCGGAAAGAGCCGGCAAAGGCGTGCAGTAGGCTGAGCACCCGGCAGCGGCACAGGCGGCGGCGGCGGCACAGGCGGCAGCGCCTGGCTGGGCCCGGGGCCGGGCAGGCCATGCAGCCTTTGGCCCTCACTACCTCCTGGAGGAAAAACGAGGGGAGTGGGGGGCACAGTGCGCGCTGATTCTTTATCTGCTTAGGCAGCGGCAGGCTGCCTGCGGCCAAGGGTCAACCGAGGTGGGGGGGGGGGGCGACACTCGCGCACCCGCGGCTCCTCCAGGCCCAGTCAGACCAGCCCCCCGCGCCACCGAGTAGGCACTCAGCCCTCTGGGTCAGGGGGCGTCTGGGGCCAAAAGGAAAGGACTGCGGCGTGTCTCCGGACAGGGACTCCCTCACGTACCCCGCGCACACATAACCCTAGGGTCTCCCCGGGCCCCCAGCCGCACGATCCTCTCTCCAAGTAACCCCGGCGCGAGCGCGGACACACGCACGACTACGAGCCCTGGCGGGACCGATCCCCGCGGGAGATCGCGGCCCACGCTCGTCCTCACTACGCCGCGATCTGCGGTCCCCGCCCCCCCAACACACACACGCAAGAGCGGTGTGTACACACACAAACAGCTGGGCGGAGGAGACGACGCCTCTCTTCTCGGGGTGGGGATGCACACCGCGGCGCCGGCCACCCCTCCCCTTCACACGCCGCACCCCCTTCTCTGTTCACACCTGCCCCTCACCCCCAAGTGTGAAAACTCCACAAAACCAAACAGCAAACGCCGAGCCCCTGAGGGGCTCAGACCCCCGACTGTCATTTAACGTCAATGGAGAGAGGTACCCAACTCAGACGCGCAGTCCCCGGGACGCCTCCTCCAGTTGCACTCAGGCTCCGGAACGCGGCCCTCAGGGGCACCAGACCTCCGCCGCAGACCAGCCACCGCCCCCTGCCCGTCGCCCCCCACCCCCACCCCTACCACAGCGTCCGGGACAGTCACCTCCTTGCTGAAGAACCCGAGCTGGAGCCCACTCCACTCCGGCTCGGGTCACCCGCCACCGCGAGCTGGCTTTTCCGAGCCTGTCAACTTAACCCCGGCTCCGCCGGACGGATCTATCCTCCAAGCCCAATTACACCGCGGCGACAGGAATAACAATTTTTAAAAAGCCAACAGAATCACCGCTGTGGGGAATGTCCAAAGCTGCGACCGCAATGGATCCACCGATCCGGTTTCCTCCTCTGTTCCCATCCCCCGCGCCCCCGCGGCCCGCGGGCTCACCGGGGACGGAGGGAGGGTGCAGACTGTCTAGACGACAGACATCCCCGCGCCCGTGGGGAAGGGCGCGCACACACACTCACTCACACGCGGCCGCTGCCACAGACACAATCAGTCACCAGAGGAGGGAGGGGCGGCGCGGAGACACTCTCCCCGGGCCCCTCCGGGAGCCGCGAGCGCAGCAGCCTCCGGCCCGTAGCTGCCACCCGGAGCCGCGCTCCCTACCTCTGCCCAAAGCTCGGTCAGAACAGCTGCAAGTTTGGCCGGTACTAAACCAACTGCTTGATGCAGCAAATGCGGGCTTCAAAACAAAAGGGAGAGGAATCACGCTCGCTCTCGTCCTCCCCCCAGGTCGGAATCCGGCACACGACAGCGGCCACACAGCGCGGCTCAGCGCGAGCCGGGCTCCAGCCGTAAGCCCCTCAAGAACCCCCCTCCTCACTGGAGCCCCAGGGCTACGGCTGCCCTACGCGCGGGGAAACTAGCAGGGAAGGGGCAAACCTGGGCAGGGGGGCGAGATCGGGCAGTGCGGTCCTGGACAGAGGCGGGGACGCTGAATGGGCGCGGACGCCTGGCTGCCCCGGGAGCAGGGAGGGCGGAAGGGGGCTAATTGTTGGGGGCGGTTTTCCCGGATTTATCTATAAACACGCGCACGTCACGCAGCCCTCCTCGCGGGTCCCCGAATCGATCCGCAAGCGGAGATGACTAAAATAGGGGGGCCGACGGGGGGATGCTCACCTCAGGGTTCCTCAGGCCGCCTCTCCGAGCCGGAGTCGGGGTGTGGGGGGAGGGGGCAGGGAAGGAGAAGGGAGGGAGGAGGCTCGGGAGAGCCGACTACTGCCGCGAGTTCCGCGCGTCCCGGCCGCCGAGGGGCTCCGGCGCCCCAGCGCAAAAACCCAGCCGAGAGGGGAGGGAGGGAGGGAAGGGAAAGAGGGAGGGAGGGGCGGGGGGGGGGGAAGGAGTAGAGGAAAGAAAAAAAAAATGATCCCTGCTCTGACACAGGGAAAGAGAATGTAGGAGAGTGACGTCCAGTCCCCGCCCTCCCCTCCGGCCACGTGCAAAGACTTGAAAGGAAAGAGGGCGGCGGGAGGCCTGCTGGGTAATGTAGTTCGTCTTTCTTTCCCGGGATGGCGGGCCCTGGAGATCTGGGCGCCGCCGGGACGCCGGGGACGCGGCCAGAGCAGGAGAGACAGCCCAGTCTAGCCACGCCAAAGCCTGCCGCCCAACGCCCGCTCCTCTCCCCGCACGCGCTGGCGCGGCCCTGGGTGGGGACCCCTGAGTGGGGAGAACTCGGGGCTTAGGCGCGGTCCAGGCTTGTAGGGAAAAATTTGGTTTCAGGAACAGGACGGCTTTAAGAATGAGGACTTCCTTGCTCTAAGTGCTATGTCCGTCCTAATGGCAGATAAAAGGGAGCTTTGTGTACGCACTGGACGGCTCAAGTGTAGTTATTAACGCTGCATTAAATGCCGACGTCTGTTATTGAGATGCATATGTTATAATTAACATTTGAACATCTCTGTAGCAGGGGCGGGATGTTGTAATTAGATATGCACTTTGCAACCGATTAATTTTCCATTGGCCATGCTAAGGGCTAAGTCAGGGGACGCGGTGGCTGGGAGAATTCAATGCAATGGATAATTCAGTAATCACTTAACCAAATCACCACTGTTTTCTGAGTACCTACTAGGTGCCAGGCGCTGAGCTTGGCACAGAGAAGCCTTCTGGAGAAATATATGCTGTACACCCTCCAAGCAAAGGGTTTAGAAACTCATGGAAGGAACTATGTGACACGTTTATCTGCCGTAGAAATCCATTTATTAATTCATATAACATTTGGTGAGCAATCTCCACAGACGGGGCCTGTCTGGGAATGCCACGACAAGTGAGACTGTCAGTCCCTGCCCTCAAAGAGCTCAAAGTCTAATGTACAGACCACAGTCAATGAAAGCATAGGGGATGGGTCAACATTTAACACAGGGATAAGCATAAAGTTAAATGGAAACCTCCGGAGGCTCTTCTCAGGAGGAGCAGACTACCAGGATGGAGGGTAGATGGGGCTGGGAGATAGTTAGGGAAGGCTTCCTGGAGGAGGTAGTACTTTAGCTAAGAATCACTAAGATTTTTAACAAAGGGAAAGAAAGGGGTGGGCCTCTAACTAAGGCTCCAGATGAGAGATAAGAGAGCAAATTCGGAAAGTCCCAGCAATTCCACAGGGCAGAAGGAGGGCCACAAAAGTGGGGTCCGGGATAAAGGGTGGGTCTTGAGGGCAGAAGGAGCCTGGGATGGCTTTTCACCAAAGGTGGGGCTTGCAGTGGGCCTTGGAGGAGGGGTGGGTTTTTTTCTGAGAGTGTCCTGCTTTGAGACTCAGCGTTCGAGAAGCCATCAAAGGAAAGAAGCTGCATCCACAGTCACATCCAGTAAGGCAGCTCATTTGACTTGTACTAAAGGGCATGGAGGCGTGTCACCCCCTCCCTTCTAGAGGGAGGCGGCAGGCCCATGGTCATGTATTTGTAAGAGGCAGAGTGGGTACCAGAAGCCAGCTGTCTGAGTGCCAGGCCCAGTCCCTGCGCCAGAGGAACGTGTTTAAGCACACCTGACTCTTCCCACTGGTTTGTCCCTCAGCATTTATACCTCATTGGCTCAGCAGTTATTTTTATGTTTTAACATCTGGATGATTTCCTGGGTTTACAAAATATGAAGTGATAGTGCGCGAGTCTCTCCACTCAGCAAATTCTCATTTATCTGCCTTTTGTTGTCAGTGCTGTTTTGCACATTGTGTGATCTGTGCGCTGTCTGCAAAGAAACAAGAATGCAATTGTCTGGGTCTTGGTTTTGAGTTTGTTTTAAATCACAGCCCCGGAGGTGAGAACAGGATCCACCCCCAGAGGTGAGGAGAGCTTGAGCAACATGCAGAATGCAAAACATCCGTGGAGAGCACACGCCTCTGTTTCTGGGCTGTGCCTGCAGTGAGGCCAGTGGTGGGGTCGCAGACTTAAGAGTCAGCCTGACCCCTCAGCTTGAATGCCAGGCATGACACTTCCTGGATCTGTGACCTTGGGCAGTTTACTTCACCTCCAGATTAGTGACCTTGGACAGCTTATTCAACGTTTATTGGCCTTGTGAGAGCCAATGGCGACAGTGCATTTCAACCGGCTCCTTTGCACAGCAATGCTCCATGATGGCTGATCCCTTTCCCTGTCCCGTGGTCTTTCTGGGCCAGGAGAATGATCCTTCAATTTTTTACTGCACTTAGGCCCGCAGAGCTGGTGCTGCAAGGAGCGTTCCTGGAGGTGACTCATCTTCATGTGTGAAGTAGGCTAGGTTTGTCTTCAAGGAAACTTCACCCAGTTTTAGTCCTTGGCTCCTGTAGGCTCAGCTCCCCTAACCCTCTCCAGCTGACGGTGGTTACACTCTCCCCTCCCCACCCTGACGCTCAAGTGTCCCATCAAGTGTCACACCACCCAAGGCCACTTCTCTGGACTTCCCACCCATCAACGCTTACCTCCTGCTTTGCACGTCCCCAGAGCCTGGCTCTCTGCTTTACTGCCAGTCTAATCAACCTTCATCAGTGGATGATAAGAGTCTTTTCATTCTCTCATCCGACTGACATTTTTGTCTTCTTATCGAAAGCTCTCTGAAATGGCCTCTGCTGATGGGGCTCTCAGGCTGGAATGGGGGTCTCTGAGAGGAAGACTCTGTGGGTCACTCAGACTAGAAACTGTGGGCTTCCCAGTGCGGGAGGCCTGGGGCTTACTTGGTCCCTCTGTGGTGTCTTCCTCTGTTCTGCAGTCAATCTTATGCCCAACTTGCAAGCTTAGGTCAGAGGCGCTGCTGGATGCAGAGTCAATGGACCGACACTGGATTTGGTTAATTATGGCAGATTTGAATTGCTGAGAGTTGCCTTTGTCTGGCTTGTCACCACATAGCCTAGAAATTAAAAGCCAGACTGTTTCTCTCTGATTTTAGCTGTTGCGTTTCCTAATCCATACTTTCCTCAGGTATTAGCCAAAGGGAATATTTCTCTTTTCTTCCCATTTCCTCTTCTTCCTCCTACCAGCCCTTCCTCCATCAGTCAGTACTTTTATTGAAGGCCTGGTGGGACCCCACCAGAGTGCAGGGGCCAAGAAATGGCCTGCTTTCTGGAGCTGCGGAGGCCAGGCTGGTACCCATGAGATAACAGAAGAACTGATGGAGTGCTGTCCTGCATGAGGGTGCTGTTACGTGAACAAAGCGTTCCTAGTAAGCTGGAATGTCAGAGAAGACTTCTGGGAGGAAAGTGAGACTGGATCCACTTATAACTTCCCATCAGGAGGAGGTCAGCAGCAACCTAAATCCCAGTTTTGTAACATTGGCCTGGGAGGGATTGCAGAAGTCGTGTCTTTACGTGAGAGCTAGAGAGTGGGTTTATCCTGCATCAGTTAGGTGGCCAGTGACCCCTCAGAAGGAAGGAAGTTGTCTTAGTGTCTCCGTTCTGGTACTGTGGTGTTGGCCTGGAGAGATAACGGCTTGATAGAACCAGGTTAAATTTCACCCTTGCCTCATCTCAGCTTCCACTACAGAACCCCAAAGACCAACACCTGAAAGGCAGATGGAACGTGATCCTCCAGGCTTGAAGCTGGTGGTGGAGAAAGAGCATCGACAGAAAATGATGAGCTTGAGAAAAGCGAAAGCTGAATAAGAAATAAACCAACAAAAGTTTGTTTGGCATACGCTACTCATAAGGCATTGCCAGGCACCAGGGGAACCAACTGTGTGAAACGAGTTTCCAGGCCCCACCTGCCCCTATCCTGCTGTATGACAGCCCCTCTCTCTGGGCCTCAGTTTCCACACCTGTAAAATGGGAGGGTCTATGCTCTCTAAGATTATTTTCAAAACCTGAAGTTATCCTTTCGAAAAATTTTTAGTCCAGCTGCCAAAAGAAGCTAAAAGTTGAGTAGCCAAAAGCATGAATTTTAAGCTGTTTAATTCCAGCCGAGCAGGAAGGGTTTGTAATAGTCATTTAACAAAGCCCTGTAATCCGTGAGGGAACAGAAGACAAGCAGATCTTGTCTTGCAAGATTCAAGGGCAGTAAGTGAAATCCATGAATCGTCAAGCATTCCTCAATTTGTTTCACGGTCAGACCTCACAGGTCAGTGGCATGAGCCGCTCATCCATAGACGGACTTGCAGATGCCGAGGACTTGGGCAAAGATACACCCCCACGTGCCTGCAGGAGACAGGTTTCATCGTTTGTCAGGCTATACTGTAGAAGAACTGTGCTCCCTTTATCCTGGGAGGGGCGGCCAGGCTTATTGGACCAGGGGCATACACCTGATCTGAGGGATTCCAGGCCATTGGCTAGGCCTGGACTTAGGTGGCCCTGGCTCCAGCAGATGAACTGAGCCAATCAGATTCCCTTTTGCAAGAATCTGCAGGAAGAGGCTGAGAGACTACTGCTCAAGGTGCCTCTGCTCTCTTCGGGCAGGTGAGGGAAGGAGGGGCTTGCTGCCTTGATGGACCAGGTGCAAGAGGAGGATGTAGAGGAGGAGGGTAAAGGGAGGAAGAGGGAAGGAGAGAGGTGTATGGAGTAGCTGCAGTTCCTCTACTATACCTCTCTTGGATTCCTGATCTCTCTGTATCTTTATAGCAATTCCCTTTAATTTGCACTAGGTTGAAGAGGCTTCTGATTTCTGTAATCCAAAGATCCACATCTAGAAGAGCCTGAAAGAGAAAAAGTGCAGAGAGACGTGCAGCCCTTATGATCCCTGTAGCTTAGAGTTTCCGCCTCTAAAGATGTTCTTCCCTTTCCCATCCTAGATGTCTCCCTCTTCAGCTAGTTTGTAATCCCTGGCTCCTAAATCTTTATTCTGAAATGTCTGCAGAATAACTTGGCCTTGAACCTTCCACAGCCTCTAAATATCCTTTTCTAAGAAAAATAGCTAATGTATTAATTGAGCAATTACTATTTGCCAGACAACAAACAAAACCCTTTCTGTGCTTTGTTTTATGTAGTCAACATTGCAACTTTTACAGTAGAAGGAACTGAGGCTAGGAGGGGTGAGAAACCTGCCAGGGGTACACAGCCAGCAAGTACGTGGTGGTCCATTCAGGACTGTGGACCCCAGAGCCAGGGAGCTTAACCATAACCCCTTATCTCCAAACATCAGGATCCACCTTCCCTAAGTTTCTGGAAAGCACCTTTCCTCCAGCTGCAGGAAACATCCTTCTTCCTTACTGGTGCATTTATAATGAGGTGCTTATTTTCCTTTTAAACCGAGACTTCGGAGATGAGTGTGTGCGTTTATTTGTATATATCTGAGGCCCCAAGTGAGTCTGTGCTGTAAAAGAATGATCATTGTTCCTTTACCTCATCGGTCAAAAACAATTTTTGATCTACATCGATGTTTGTCATTTATTTAGTTATTTATTGCTTTATTACATTTATCAAAATAGAGATTTTATTTTTTTTTCCAGTTTTATTGAGCTATAACCAACATAAAAGTAGATACTTTAAATGAGGGTCTAAAGATGAAATAAGTATTTTTAAATAATTTTAAATTTTTTTTACAAATTAATGATTCCTTTTGCTCTTAGGGAAGCTTATTTTTTGTGTAAATTTAACTTAAAGGTGAACATCAATAAATATCACAAGATTTTCTTCTGGAATGCAAGTGGCTTGTTTTAGAACACACACACAGAGACACCCCTGTGGGGCCCGCATGCCATACCCTGGATTTGGGATGTTTGTCATGTTCCCCAGTTTGTTAATAATACAAGAGTTTCAGGAAATAATGAAGATGCAGTCAGCTAGATCTGAGTGACAGTTCATTCCTTTTCTGACTTATTTATTACCCCAGCAGTTTTTATTTTTTGTGTTTTAAACCAGTGATTTATTGTGTATAATTGTAACAGTTGAGATAGCATTACTTATGCATTATTCATCCAGCTTTTCAGTCACTTAATAAAATGAAAAACAGATTTCTATGTTATTAAAAAGTCTTTAGAGACACCATCTGAAAAATCACTTAAATGACCTCTTTTTTTTAACCTAATGTTTAAGTATATCCAATGTGTTTGCTCTAAGTTTGATATCATGAATGAGAAATACACACAAAATATGTATTCTTCTAGGCTTAGAGGACCTCACTGTTTAGGTCAGATGAAAAGACAGACACATTTTAAGCAAACATGGCAGCATAAGACAAAAATCTGAAACATGCCCGAGGTATGTTCAGGGAAGGAGGAGCCTGGAGAACTGAGTAGCAGGGAAAGTATTACAGGAAAAGTGGCCTGAGCCAGGCTTTGAGGTCTGAGTGTAGTTTGCATGGGAAGCGAATAGGAAGGTGCCTTCCCTGTGGGCGAACAGCAGGAGTTTATAAATGGGAATTAACGAAGGGGTAAGGGGGAGGAGAAGGACAAAGGGAAAAAGGAAGCAGTAAGTCCAGAAAGGCAGTGATGGGGAGATGATTTGAGCCTGGACTCAGAACACACACAGACCAGAGTGTGAATCTCTCCATCACCTTTTATAACCAGGTGACAGCCTTGGGCAGGTTAAGCTCTCTGAGCTTCCGTGTCTTCTATAAATTGGAAAAATAATTGAGACTTCCCTGGTAAATTGTCATGAGGATGAAACAAGATCACGTGTATGGAGCACTCAGCGCGTTGTAAGGGCTCAGTGAAGGTTAGCTTTTATTTTTTGGTTCTTGTTTTTGTTGTTACACTGGAGACACACTGGATGGGACCTCGAATGAAAATCTGAGCAATTTGGACTTCATCCTGTGGCCCAGGGAAGAGAGGTTAGATTCTGTTCCTGGGTGGTAATTCGAACACAGTGGAATGTGCCCCAGTCATCCATTGCAGCTTGAGCTGAGGTCCCGTCATCCTCATCCACACCTTCAGGGCGGCCTCTGCAGGGTCAGCAGAACCTGGGAATAAGGATAAGACCTCTGGGTGCTCCAAGGAGCCGAAATCCTCTCACCCACGTGCAGACATAAAAAGGCACATCCCACCTCTTTCTCCGTTTTGACAATATTGATTATCAAATTTGTTTATACTCCGTTCTTTCCAGAAAAGACTTGAGACAGCTTCTTAAATTCTAAAGTATACTTTGTATATGAAAATAGGAGTTTACACAAAAGACACTTTATGAGATGATTATACCTTTTACAAAAGGAGTAAACATAGTTTCTTTAAATAGCAGCTCATCTGGTATATTCAGCATCAGATCTGATTGACAAAATTTTGCTCTGCTAGCAACTTTTCCAGAAAGTGTTGATGGTATTAGTGTGATTTATAGCGCTGACTGGTTCTGATCAAGTTTGGTACTTGAATAAAGGGTATAAGAAGCCCTTGAACTTGTTTTGTGCCACCTTAAACCAAAATAAGGGCTCTGCTATATTTTTTAATGAATTTCTGTAAAATCTGAGATGTGCAGAGCTAAGCCATTGAATTGACTCTGGTCTAGAGACCACTGAGCTGCCAGTTGGTCAGGGAAGCCTGCTTGGAGGAGGTGGCAAAGGAGGTTTTCAGAAAAACAAGGAAAAATGCCAGTTGAATTGAGACCATTGAATGCGAGACCATCCCAGGAGGAGGGAGAAGTGTGGGGAGCTGTTGGGGCTGCCCCTCTCCCTGCAGGGCAGCAGCAGAGGCGGCCTGCCAGCCTGGAACCTTGGATAAGCCACAGAAGAGACAGGCGCCGACTGGTGACAGTTCTCCTGTCCCCTATCCTAGAAAACAGTTTTGGTCTGACACAGAAATCAGGGATGCAACACTCCCTTCCGGCTATGCTTGATTTCAGGCCTTATCAGGCGTACCCTTTCAGTGGGCATGTTGCCATGACAACCTTATAGTCACTGGAGGGCATCTATAATTGGTAGAAAATGGCATTAATTTAGTTAGAGTTTTTTTTTTTTTCCTGGGAGGAGTTTCAGTCCAGGGCTACTTTAAGTACGAGGATTCAGATGTAATCTTTTTGCCTGAGCAGACTAATAACCACCTTGTAAGTTAATTACTAAGCCAGCACCAGTGAACTCTTCTGCTGTCGATTGAGTTGTAATTTTTGAATACCAGCTTCTTGGGCGGGGCCTAGCGCTGTGGTTACCCAGATGCAGGTCTTAACCTACGCTCTGCTTCATGAAGCCACTCGGCTGTGGAATTAGCTCCAGGGGTGCTTGTGAAATGTGAGCACGTCCTGAGTGGCCCACCTGTCAGCTAGGACAGGCGTTCATTTCTGCCAAAGAACAGATTGTCCCCACTGTCACTTCTCCTTTTTCTACAGGCTCCTGCCCCCTGGTATCTTCTCATTTCCTAGGCGTAGAAAACCTCCACTCTTGGAATCATAGGGTTTATTTTTTTTTCCCCAAATTTTTAAATCTTGGGGAGGTGGCTATAGCTTAGTTGTAGAATGCATGCTTAGCATCCGTAAGGTCCTAGGCTTAATCCCCAGTACCTCCATTAAAAAAAAGTTTTTTTAATTTTAAAAAATTATAGTGAAATAAATCTAACATAAAATGGACCATCCTAGCTTTGGCTAAGTGTTCAGTTCAGCAGCTCTAAGTACATTCACACTGCCATGCTACCATCTACTCACACACCTCTTCGGTTTGCAAACCTGAAGCTCTGGGCCCCTTACACAAGAACTCTCTGTTCTCCCCTCCCGCCAGACCCTGGTGACCACCATTCCACTTTTCGTCTCCATGAATTTAACTACTTTAGGGACCTCAGATGAGTGGAATCATACAGCACGTCCTTTTGCGACTGGCTTATTTCACTTAGCATGATGTCCTCACATTTCATCTATGTTATAGCATGTGTCAGAATTTCCTTCTTTTTTAAGGCTGAATAATATTCCCTCTTATGTGTGTATCACATTTTCTTCGTTCATCTGTCGGTGGACATTTGGGCTGTTTCCACCTCTTGGCTGTTGTGACTAATGTTTCAGTGACCATGGGTGTGCATATATCTTAAGATCTTGCTTTCAGTTCTTTGGGGCATATACCCAGGAGTTGAACCACTGGATCAGATAATAGTACTATTTTTAATTTCTTGAGGAACCACCAGACTGTTCTCCATAGTAGCTGCAGCATTTTACTTTCCCACCAATAGTGCACAAGGGTTCCAACTTCTCTACTTCCTGGCCAACATTTTTGTTTTGTTTTGTTTTGTTTTGTTTTTCTACAGTGGCCATCCTAATAGGTACAAATGGTCATAATAATTTTTTTATTAAAGAGAGGGCCTGTCTAACCTAATCATTTATTAACACTTCTACTAATGGCAATTATGCTAGCTGATATTAATTGAGCACATAGCACATGGTAGTCACTTCTATTAGGGGTCTTCAAAGAAACAGAACCAACATGCTAGCCACATAGAGATGTAAGAGGAGGCTTTCTATAGGAATTGGCTCACACATTATGGAGGCCAATGTCTGCAAGCCAGACACCCAGGAAATCCAGTGGTGTAATTCAGTCCTCAGAAGGCTTGAATCAGGAGCACTGATGCCCCAGGGCAGGATAAAATGGGTCTCTCAGCTCAAGCAGAGAGATAGAATTTGCCCTTCCTCCACCTTTTTGTTCTAGCCAAGCCCTCGGCAGACTGAATGATGCCTGTCCACATTGGTGGGAAGGTGGGGGGCAATCTTCTTTACTTAGTCCACCAATTCAAATACTAATCTTTTCTGAAGACACCCTCACAGACACACCCAGGAATAATGCTTTATCACTATCTGGGCATCCCTTCACCCAGTCAAGTTGATGCAGAAAATTAACCATTACAACACTCTATGTTACTTATCCCATTTAATTTTCATATCAACTTTATCATTTCCATTTTATAGATGAAGAAACTGAAACCCAGAGAGTTTATAGAAGCCATGGTTTGCCCAACCAAAGTCATACAACCAAGTAATCATTGTATACCACCAAAGGAGGCTACAGGATCCCTCAACACAGAAAGAAACCCTCTCCGGAGAAACAAGACAACCTCTAGTAATGCAATTCTTTTCTTACGTTTCTAAAATTAAGTGTCTTTCCTGGTGATGACAACAAAAAATAATGAAGACAGTAACGATGTTAAAGAAGAAAAAAGGAATTGAATATAACCAAATGTTCAGCTATAATCTCCATAATGTGAAAAAAACCCCTCAATATTTGAGTATTTCATATTCACAGAGAACTAAATTAGAAGGTGATTACTCGTATAATGGAATTATTTGCTTTATAGAAGGATTCACTGAATTATCCTCTTCTGAGATGAGCTTTCCCCATTCATTTAAAACAGGAATTAATTTATAACAATGTGATGTACCTATAGATCCCCCAGAACACATCTATTGCACAGCATGAAGCCAAGTCAAGTTGCTAAAATGGTTTTGATTACTGGATAATGATAGTGGGGAATACTTGTTCACTTTAGCATTGGAGGATTCTAACTATAAAAGGATTTGCAGACCCAACTATCAAACCACTATCCTTAATCTTGGTGCAGTGACGAAGGACTAGAGAAATGCCAAAAGGTGAGTGGAGGAGGTGATTAAGCAAGTGATTTGCAAGCACTGACCAGAAGAAGGGATCCCTTGAAAACTCCTTACAAGACGTAAATAACAATCCAAGCCAAACTGAGATCTTTTCCGGTATGGCTAATGCTAATAGGGACCTAGAGGACGAGAGAGCCATGGCTTTGCTATGCATTTGGCAGCCTCTCCTGACCTTCTCATGGAAAAGCAGAAGAAATGTCCGTGGAAGACAACACGTGACCAGATGAGCACTTTCTTCTGGCTTTTTGGTTAAGATGTTATGTTGGTAGGTTTCTGTCCAGGCAATCAACACTCAGTAGGCAAATTCCCACCTTATCAATTAGGAATTTCAGCTTCAGAAACTCAAATTACATTGGCATAAAAAACAATAGGGATTTTCTCTCACATTAAAAAAAAAAACTTGGTGCAACCACTTTGGAAGACAGTTCGGCAGTTTTTTACAGAACTAAACATAATCTTACCATGGGATCCAGCAATCACGTTTTTGATTATTTACCCAAAAGAATTAAAAATGGACGTCCACACAAAAACCTGCACATGGATGTTTATGGCAGATTTATTCATAATTTCCAAAACTTGGAAGCCACCAAGAAGTCCTCCAGTAGGTGAATGAGTAAACAAACTGTGGTACCTCCAGGCAATGGATTATTATTCAGCAGTAAAAAGAAATGAGCTCTCAAGTCATGAAAAGACCTGGAGGAAACTTAAATGTATATTGCTAAATGGAAGAAGCCAATCTGAAAATGCTGTGTGATTGCAACTGTGTGACCTTCTGGAAAAGACAAAACTGTGGTAACACAGTAAAGAGACTAGTGGTTGCTAAGGGTTCCTGGGATTTTTAAGGCAGTGAAAATACTTTGTATGATACTGTGATGGTGGATACAAGTCCTTATATATTTGTCCAAACCCATAGAATGTACACCACCAGGAGTGAACCCTAATGTAAACTGTGGAGTTCAGTTAATGATAATGAATCAGTGTTGGCTCATCAATTGTAACAAATAGACCACACTCAGGCAAGATTAATAATAGGGGCAACTGTGGGGGTCGGGAGGGGAGATACGGGAACTCTCTGTACTTTCTGCTCCATTTTTATGTAAATCCAAAACTGCTCAAAAAGTAAAATCTATTAATTAAGAAAAAAGAAAAAAGCAAGGCTGAGAGACAAAAAAAGTCCAGAGTTCAGCAAGCTCATGTTGGAACGATGGCTCCGTGTTTATCAGAGCCCCAGCTGCTTCCGTCTTCCTACACGATCCTCCCCAGCACCCGGCTCCATCCTCTAAGAGGGCTGTGGTCACAAAACAGTGACTTGAACTCTGGCCACCTAAATGCCATATGACAGTAGGGACATGGAAGGAGAGGCAAAGGGACACTTGATTCTCTACCTATTAAGTCCCCTTTAAAATAGTTCCCGATCACTGTGCTGCACACCAGAAACTAACTCAACATTGTAAGTCAACTAGATTTTAATTAAAAAAAAAAAGAGAGAGTTCTTATTTACAAAATAGAAACAGACTCGACTCACAGACGTAGAAAAAAGAAAACAAACTTACATTTACCAGGGAGGGTAGAGGGTGGGAATGGATAAATTGGGAGTTTGAGATTTGCAGATACTAACCAATATATATAAAATAGATAAACAACAAGTTTATACTGTATAGCCCAGGGAACCATATTCAATATCTTGTAGTAATTTATGGTGCAAAAGAATATGAAAACGAATATATGTATATTCCTATAAGACTGAAGTACTGTGCTGTACACCAGAGATTGACAGAACATTGTAAACTGACTATGCTTCAATAAATAAATAAATAAATAAATAAATAAATATATATATATATATATATATATATATATATATAATAGGGGGAAAAAAAGAGTTCCTAATTAAGACCAGATTGGGAGTTAGATGGTATTAAGGAAGTGTTCATTTTGTCAGGTATGATACTGGGACTGTGGTTGTGTTAAAAAAGAAATGACCCCCTTGGAGAGACACTCAACTCAAAGAGGTAGGCACTCATATTAATTCCATCTTACAGATGAGGAACTTGAGGCTTGAAAAGTACAGTATTTGCCGAAGTAACCCAGGTAGTAAGTGCTGGAGCTAGGACTCAAATTTGAGGCATTAGGCCTCAGTACTCTTAAATAATACAGAATACTCCTTCCTCCAAATTCTTGTGGAATTTAAGAATACAGGCTGTTCATGAGCTATATGTGCATTATCAAAACTTAAATGTTTCTGGTGGTGAAAAAGAAAGGGGGTGAAATCAAGCCCAGAGATTCAAACTTTGGAGACAAGGAAATACCTTCTCTCTCAATCTCTGCTCATCAATTCTGCAAATATTTATTGCATTGGATTTATTTGAGCTCAGAGCTGCGTTAATAGCCGTGGAAACAAAGCTAGAAGAATAGGTGGTATGTTTCCAGCCCTTGAGGACTTGCTAATGTGGCTGGAGAGACAATGACACAGCAGAGAAGAGCCTGAGGAGGAGTCTGATGCCAGGGCTGGCAGTCAAGGAGGCTGGGACTGGAGTGGGACTTGGGTAGGGGTGGGGGGTCAGGAAGAGGGTCACGAGCACAGAGCAGAATTGCGTGAGAGAAGGACCTCCGTGCTTGGACTTTTCTGTGGGTCTTGTCCAAAGTGACCCCAAGGATGGCCTGGAAGTCACCTCCCATGTGATGCCGAATTTCTGCACCACGCCCTCCAGCTTCATTTCTATAGCTAAGAATGGAAGTTGGGGTTTTGTGGTTGGGCCAGGACAGAAAGGGAGGCTGTTCTCCAATTCCCAAAGAGCCACTTCGTTTGCCCTGCGTCCCCGTGACCTTCTGCGGTGTTTCCAGGAAGGTGGCTAGTGAGTGTCCCCGTAATGGAGCCTTGAGGGCTGCTGGCTTTTGAAAACCTTCACCTCTCCATTCTCTCCCTGGGAAAGCCAGGGGATAATTGGATATTATGTGCAGCCTCTAAGACACAGGGCCCTTTCAGCATGACTGTCCTGGGGGAGCGGCTGCCTTTGTGTTGATGGCAATTTTCCCCGGGCAGGTGAAATGAACAGGTCAGCCCTGGGGCTGCCTTTTTAGAGCTGGGAATCATACCTGGGTTTGGGGACTGTGGTAACATTCACAGTGATACAAAGCAGGTAACAGTGGAGGCTGTGACAATGACCATGGAGTGTAACTTTAGGACTGAACTACCTTCTTCTTCCTCTGGTGGGGGCTGTACAAAGAGCTAAGATGGTTGCCCATCAGCACTGCCTTCTCCTTGGGTGAAGGGGGGTGAACTGGACTGGCTTCTCCCCCTGGCTCCCTCTCTCCTCCGCTCCTTCCTCCAGACATCCAGGACCCTTGGTCTTGCTCCCAGCCCTCCTCTCTCAGAGGTTGCACTCGGGAAGAGCAGCATTTATAGTTGTGGACAGAAGGAAGAGTTCTGAATGAGAATCTAGGGGCTGAGATTTTGGTGCGGATTTGGCTACTTCCTGGCTTTGTAACTTGGGGCAAGTCATGTCCTCCCTTCTCTGGCTCTGTTTCCTCATGGGGCAAGGGTGGGGACTAGATCAGGGGTTCTCAACTCTGGTTTTACAGTGGAACCATCTGGGGTTGCTTTTTAAAAATATCCATGTCTAGGATCCAGTGCCAAACATCAAAATCAGAATATTTGGATAGGGAGCTGCTGTTGATGTGAGAGTATGTGGTACACAACTTTCTGGGTGGGTTTCCAGTAGAATGGGATCATTTTCCCATATGAAGAAGATGTTTGTTTGGGAGTGTGCCAGGAAGAAGTGTAGGGGCCACTGCTACATAATACAAGCTTTTAGAGAAAACCTGGAGATTTGTCATAATAACCGAATTCATTGAGATGTCAAAAAACAGTTTCACAGAAGAAACAGGATTATGTCAGTTTGCTAGGGCTGCCATAGCAAAGCATCGCACACTGATTGGTTTAAACAACAAAAACTTACGTTCTCACAGTTCTGGAGGTTGGAAGTCCGAGATTAAGATGTCAACAGAAAAGGGAACCCTCCTGCACTGCTGGTGGGAATGTAATTTGGGGCAGCCATTATGGAAAACAGTATGGAGATTCCTCAAAAGACTGAAAATAGATTTACCATATGATCCAGCAATCCCACTCCTGGGCATATATCCAGAGGGAACCTTAATTCAAAAGGATACATGCACCCCAATTTTCATAGATACTAATTATAATAGCCAAGACATGGAAGCAACCAAAATATCCATAGACAGATGACTTGATAAAGAAGATGTGGTATATTTATACAATGGAATACTACTTGGCCATAAAAAATAATAAAATAATGCCATTTGCAGCAACATAGATGGACCTGGAGAATGTTATTCTAAGTGAAGCAAGCCAGAAAGAGAAAGAAAAATACCATATGATATCACTCATATGTGGAATCTAAAAAAAGAAAAATGGAGGACACTAATGAACTCATCTACAAAACAGAAACAGACTCGCAGACATGGTAAACAATCTTATAGCTACCGGGGAAAAGGGGTGGGAAGGGATAAATTTGGGAGTTTGAAATTTGCAAATGTTAGCCACTATAAATAAAAATAGTTTTAAAAGAACAAAATTTCTTCTGTGTAGCATAGGGAACTATATTCAATATCATGTAATAACCTTTAATGAAAAAGTATATGAAAATGGATATATGTATGTATATGCATGACTGGGACATTGTGCTGTTCACCAGAAATCGACACATTGTAACTGTACTTCAATTAAAAAAAAAAAGATGTCACCATGGTTAGTGTCATCTGAGGCCTCCCTCCTTGGCTTGTAGATGGTCATCTTCTTTCTATGTCTTCTCTTTGTGTGTGTCTGTGTCCTCCTATAAGGACACCAGTCACATTGGATGAGACCCACCCTAATGACCTTGCATTGCCTTACTTACCTCTGTAAAGGCCCTTTCTCCAAACGCAGTCACATTCAGATGTAACTGAACTGGGGGTTAGGACTTGGACAGGTGAGTTTCCGGGAGGGACACGATTCAGCCCGTAACAGAGTTTGAGGGGCCTGGACGGGAGAGCAGCGTCTGAGCAGGGCAAAGGGCAGAGCCTCCCTGTCCAGCATCCTCACTGTGGTGTATTCAAATGCCCTCGTGGAGATTAAACTTCTTTTTCTCTCTCCCTTGGTGAGAAAGATGCAGAGAATCACCCTGGTTGAGCTGACCTTAGGAGAATGAATCACCTCTGAGACAAGAAGGTGCCTCGTTGCCCCAGTTAGATCTCTGGGTTGTGCTGGCCTGAACCCCCTTTGAGGCATTTAGTTGCCACTCCTCAAGGGAGGGGAAATCATACTTTTATGCATAAGAATCTAAAGGAGAAACTCCCACTTGAATATCACCACCCCCTGAAGATCCAGCTAGTACATTTTGGGAGACACATCCTGGGGAAGTCGTCCCAGCCTGACTTCACAACGCTGAACTGAGCTGTGGTCCTGGAGGAGGGAAGAAAGATGGGAGAAGGCCTCAGGACCAGGCCAGAAGTACCTAGAATAGGAGATCCAATCTGGCATTTACTACTCCGCCCTACTTCTCAGCATCACCCAGGACCCCCGGAGCGGGAGGCTAGGTCTTGAGATCAGTTCTCTGGGCATCAGTTGGGGTGTGCTGATACTCCTGGAGCGAAGGGAAGACAGCACCCTGGTTACAGCGCCATCATTCTTGCCCGTCCACACTTCCCCGCTTTCGTGTGAATGATCGCATCCTCATTGTGCTGTATCCCCTCTGCCCCTCCCGCCTCCTCCTCGCTCCCCCGGTCCCAGTCAACTTCCTGGTTTTAGCTAAAGCCTGATGTGTGGCAGGACAAACTTTCTGCAGTGGCTCCCAAGAAAAATGGGGTCATTTTCGTACATGACGGAGATGCCGTGCTTCTGCTAGAAAGTGGCACTGCCTTCCCATCAGACCCAGCTCTGACAGCCTTTTGTCTGCTGCTTACGGTTCTGCCAAGCTTTTGCCGTGTCCTGCTGGGGCTGATTAACAAATCTGGGCCCGCTTTTCTGTTTCTGACCAATAGAAAAGGAGCTGACTGCCAGCGAGGAGGGTGATGGTTCCTTGCCAATGGTGGGGGTGGCAGGGGCAGAGAATTCTCCAGCTGGGCAGTTTGGACGGGCACACAGCATCCCACTGGGCCAGCGGCAGGTGTTCCAGATGGCCAGCCCTGAGTCTGTTTGTCTCCATTGCCAGCTTTTGTTTTTGTCCCAGCGTCATCACTCGCCCCATCAAACACACGGTGAGTGTCCTGGCACACCTGTGACTGCAGCAGGAGGCTTCTTGATGGAGGTGGCATTTTTAAGCTATGTTTCTCTTAAAAAGGAGGACAGACGAGAGAACTTTATTGTGGAAAACAGTGCAGGCCAAAGGGAATTGGACTACATGTCTGTTTGCAGCATCTGGGGATGTCAATTAGGAATCCAATTTTCTAGGAAGTAATGTTTTTATAACAGCCTATTTGGAATGAAGAGTAAGTAACCTAGAAAATCTTGATGGGATGGTTGTAATTCCTAGAAATCATTCGTTGGTTAAAATGTTGAGTGCCATGATTTCATTTACAGGAAATTCAACAACACACACAACTAATTGAGGTGAGAACAGTCAGAATGGCGGTCACCTAGGGAAGGAGTTAACTGGGAAGGGGTGGGGAGGAAATTCTGGGAGGCGGGCAGTGGTCTACATCTTGACCTGGGTGGTGGCTACGGAGGTGTATTCATGTGTGAAACTCATTGAAATAGGTATCCACTTAAGTTTAGTGCACTCACATATGTGTGATAAACCTCCGGACAAAAGTTCAAATTTTTTCCATTCCTACTGTGTGCCAGGTACTGCACTGGCCACTCAGATACCACACCTGATCTTAGCCAAAAGGCTGAGAAGTGATGCACTTGCCACTCAGGATACACATTCTTGTAGCAGAGACAGACAACCAGGAATTACCACGTGGCATGTTAAGTTGAGTGGGCAGGGACTACCAGTTGCCTGTCCACATCAATTTTCTCCCTCGGTAGTAATAGAATCCTGACTCTTAGCTGGGAACATTGCTACCCAAGGTAAAGATTGCATCTCTCGCTTCTTTCCCTGTGACTAGTAGTAGCCTCTGGACTAGCTCCTTGCCAGTGTGATGTGGGACATCCGGGAAGACTGCTTAAAGGGAGGGCCACCTGTGGCCCATTCAGCCCCTCCTGGTGTCTGCAGTGTGGACCAGAAGGCTGCATTTCCAGCTGCCATTTTGGATCATCTGGTGACCTGGAGGATGGAAACCATGCAGTGGGGATGCTGGCGCAGAAGAAGTGGATGACTTCACGGAGCTGCCACACTGGCCTCAGACTGCCCACCTTCACATTTTTAAATGAGGGAGTAAACTGGTGTATGTTTGTCGCTCGGTTTCAGATCTGTTATCACTGGCTAACTGCAAGTTAAGATAAAGGCAAACGCAGGGTGACAGGGGAGACACAGGAACAGCATGGATGGCCGGCTGGCATTGGAGATGATTTCTTAGACAAGGTGCCACTGGAGCTGAGTCTTGAAGGATGAGTAATATTTGGCTAAGAGATATAATGCCTTTTAAAATGCTTTTGTGAGAGAGTCCCATCTGGGCAGGAAAATCTGTTAAGGGTTGTTCATCTCCAGTCAAAGAGACACTCTCTTACCTTCAAGAAGCTGATAACTGGACCTACCTCTTAGATAGGTAGCTAGAAATGCCTCATTTCATTATTTGAACTTTTGTTGATAAAAATGAACAAGTGAAGTTTCTTTATTTGATTTGGAATATACCCCTAACAGAAATAAAAGCTGTTTTATGCTCAGAGGTCATTTTTTTCTTTTTGTAAATTCAAAACTTTATGGTGAAATATATCCAAGACCTCTAGTCTAAAATTTACAAAGCATTGCTGAGATATATCAAAGGAGATCTAAATAAATGTTTTGAGCTGCTCATTATTGTTGAGCACCTCAAATTGAGACCTTTCTTCATCTTCTAAAATGATAACTTGATGCTGTAATTTCCCTTTAAGTGCTGCTTTAGCTACATTCCACAAATTGATATGCTTTGTTTTAATTTTCATTCCACCCAAAATATCTTCTAATTCCCATGTGACTTCTTTGACTCATGGGTTACTTGGAAGTATGGCACATAATTTATAGATATCTGCGGATTGTCCAGATATCTTTCTGTTATTTATTTCCAGTATAATTCCATTATGATCTGAGATCATCCTTTCCATGATTCCAAGTCTCTTAAATGAGTTGAAGTTTCTTTTATGGAATATCTTGGTGAGTGTTCCACGTGCACTTGTAACGAATGTGTATTCTGATGTCATTGTTTGAAATGGTCTATAAATCCAATTAGGTCAGGGTGGCTGGAAGTGTTGTGCAGGCTGCTAGGTCTTCACTGGTTTTCTTTCCACTTGTTCCATTGATCTGCATCACCATGTGCTCAGGGAGGGGCTGGGATGCTAGAAGGATTTTTCTCAGTGCTCCTTCCCTCCCTTCCGCTTCCCTGAGTGGCTGCACCACAGAGGGAGTCTCCTCCCATCCCCGACCCTCCCCCAGGGCTGCTGTTGCCTGTCCCCTGGTGCTTGTTGGCCTGGCAGTGGGTGTGGAGGAGGGGGAGTGAGATTCTCTGTTGTTCTGATTCAGCCCAACCTTGGGCAGGCACTGGTCTCTGTGTCTTGGAAGTTGGTTTTTCTCAGTGATCCTGACCTTCCTCCAGTAACCAGAGACCCAAAGGTGTGGCCCAGCCCCTCCTCTGGGAATAGAGACTTCTTCCTCTTTCCTTCCTCCAGCTGCAGTGTGTCTTCACCTGTGCTCTAGGGGCCATAGGGTGGCTTTCCTTTCCCCAGTGGCTTAATGCTGAATTTCACAGCGAGGGAAAGATAGGGGTGTGGTCTCATGGGTCTCGTGGGAAAGCCCACGGCTATGACCACTCCCCTCTTCCAGTCCTGAACCAAGGAGAAAAGCTTTCTCTGGTCTCCCTCCCTGTCCCCATCTTTTTCATGAGTGCCTGGTGGGGGCCATGGAGGAGAACTGCTGAGGGATGGGGGCTCTCCCACGTCTGCAACCCCCGAGGGTTTTATGGTCTCATGCGAGCCCACACTCGGCCTTTGTGTGTCCTCCGACATTTTGGCTGGGTGCTTCCTCTGACTTGTCTGGTGGCCCTGTCTTCCTTCTTTGCTCTGTTGCAGGTGAGCCAGGGCTCATGTCCTGTCGATCTTTGGAGGAGCCCATTCTTCCTTAGATTTGATGCTAATTGTGTTGCTCTGTGACATCAGTTTTTTGATGCGCTCAAGAAAAGTAATGATTTTTTTTTAGATTTTTTTTTTTTTGGCTTTTTCTTGTGGTTAATGCAGGAATGACACTCTTTTCAGCTTTCTACATCCTAGATGGAATCCAGAAGTCAAAATATACTTTTAGATGATTCACTTTTACCTGAATCACTTTGGGTTTTCTTCAAAAATCATATTTAATCTCTATGGATGAAAACTTACTGTCATAAAAGTGATTCTCAAGAAGAGGTACTTCCGTGTGTGTGTGTGGCAGGTGGTGGGGGAAGAAAAGGGTGAAGGGGGTCAAAAGGTACAAACTTCCAGTTATAAAATAAATAAGTCATGAGGATGTAATAATGTGTACAGCAAGGTGACTCTAGTTAATAATACTGTGCTGTATATTGAAAAGTTGCTAAGAGAGTAGATCTTAAGTTTTCATCACAAGAAAAAAAATGTAACTATGTATGGTGATGGAAGTTACCTAGACCTGCTGTGATTATTTCACAATGTATACAAACACCGAATGGTTACGTTGTACACCTGAAAGTAATCTAATGTTATATGGCAATTATATCACAATACAAATAGATAAAAATTTTTAGAAATATATGCACCTCAAGGTCAGTGGGACATTCCAGAAGCACAATTCCAAATGTGTACAGTGACGAACACCATTGAAAGCTGTATAGTTTCTTGAGATGTGTGCTCCCAGCAAGGAGACTCACGTAGATGGTCAAGTTCTAATGGTTCTTTACCGTCCAATTACTGTGTAGTTGTAGGAAAACTGAAACCTATTGTCCCCTAGACTTGGGTAAGTTAATTAATTTCTCCAAGCCTCAGTTTTCTCATCTGTAAAGTGGGGGATAATAATAGTTCCCACACCATAAGATTATAGAGAGAATAGAAAGAACTGAAGACAACTTAACAAGTGCTGAACAGATACTATATAGCACTAGGAATGTAAGTATTTATCATTTTTCTTATGAGAGGAATGCCCAACTAACTATTATATGTGAAACAGATCAACAAGACCCTACTGTGTAGCACAGGGAACTCTATTCAATATCTTGTAGTAACCTATAATAGAAAGTAAAACGAAAAATAATATATATAATGTGTGTGTGTATGACTGCATCGCTCTGCTGCACACCAGAGACTAATACAACACTGTAAATCGTTGTACTTCATTAAAATGAGTTTTTAAAAAAGAGAGGGATGCCCATACATTATACTGCCCTTGTGAAATCATTAACAACATCCCCTTTCATTTTGTTTATTACTATTATTATTTTATCGAATTACAGTTGCTGTGCAATATTATATATGTTACAGGTGTACAATATAGTGATTCACAATTTTTAAAGGTTATACTCCATTTGTAGTTAAAAGTATTCAGCTCTATTCCCTTGGTGTACAATACATCCTTGTAGCTTATTTTATACGCATTAGTTTGTGTATTTACGCCCCTGCCCCATCCTGCCCCTCGCCCCACCGGTGACTAGTTTGTTCTCTGCGTCTGTGAGTGTGCCTCTTTTTTGTTATATTCCCTAGTTGGTTTTCCCCTTTCGCTTTCTAAAGTGTCCCAGTTTGGACAATAAATGACATGTCCCCCTGTCAAGATCATGCAGCTAGTAAGTTGGGGGAGTCGGGACTTGGGCACAGGTCTCTCTGAGTTAGAACCAAGGGAATCACAAGGTTAAAAAAGTAAGGAGAATTTCTGGTGCAGAAGCCAGGAGCTCTCCTTTGTCTCTAGCTTTTGCACAGGCTTTGTTCCAGGCTGCTCCACAGACCAGGAATAAAGCCACCAGTATACTCTGCATACAGAAGGCCTCCCTCTCTTCTTATCAACCTCCTGTCCCATCCCGTTTGGTTTGGTTTCTCATTCTTTACACTTTCTAACCTGAATAGTTCTCATTTTTATCCTTCTATAATAGTCTCATTTAGGATTTCGTAATTAGGATTTCAAGGCAATTCTACTTCAGCTCAGAGAAGTTCCCTTGAACTTTATGACTTGTAACTAGTATTTCAGATCTGGTTAGTGTATTTTAACCTAGAAGCATCAGATCAGTGTAGGGACACCAGGGAAACAGGGAGGGCATCCTCTGGGGGCATGAGAAAGGCAGGCTATTGACATTTACTAAGGGCTGTCCCGGTGCCCTCTCCCCCTTCTCCTGGGAAGGGCACTGTCATCTTCCTCTTGGGAGGCACATCTCTTCTCTGTCAGGAATGGAGCTGAGACTCAGACTTGGCCAATCGTTGACCGCAAGGACCTATGGGATGCACCTGGGACACCACATGAGCTGCTGGGGGTCATTCTGGGGCTTTGCATGAGGTGCTGGGATAGAGACAGTCTCTTTCAGTCAGGGGGTGAGTGGCGGAGAGTGGGAACAACCTGGGGCTGCTGGTGGTCCCCTCTGCCACCTCATGGGGATGTGGGAGAAGGATGTCACCCCAGAGGAAGGAAGAGCCAAAGGCGGAGAAAGATTTCTGATGAGTTGTGTTTCCGCCCTTCTTGTAGCTGCTAGAGCCCAGATCACTGCAAGGAGTTCTCTAGGGAACTTAGTGGCTGTAGGGTAGTTACCGGAGTTTGTCTAGTGGATATTGTCCAAAATTATCTAGTAGTAACACTGCCCACTGTTTATTGAATGCCTAGCATGATTGATCGATTGCTCTGTTAATGACTTCTCCTATCTCACCCTCTGAAAGTGTCTTTGCAGAGCCTCCTAGCAAGAGTTGGAACCCACTTCCCCACTTCTTGAACCTGGGCTGGCTTGTGACTTACTTTGAACAGAAGAGTGAGGCAGAAGGGACAGAGTGCCAGTTCCAAGTCTAGGTCACTGCCATGGGAGAAGGCCCAGGCTGGCCTTCTGGGGGCTGAGAGACCGCGTGGAGGAGAGCCACAGAGCCCCAAGCCACAGCCAGTCAACACGGGTGAGCAGAGCCACCTCCCCACCCTGCCCCTGAACACAGAGGCCTGAGGGCGCCCAGCAAAGACCAGAAGAACCACTCAGGGGAGCACAGCCTAAGTTACTGGCCTGCAGAATTGTGGGCTGAATAAAAGCTGGTTGTCTCAGCCCACTAAGTTTTGGGGTGATCTGGTTCCTAGCATAGTGAACTGATACTCTTACTATGACTGAGGCACTTTATAAACATTCATTAAGCACATGAGCTTTGGAGACAGACAAATCTGATTTTCAGTCCTGGCTTTAGCTGTGTGACCCTGGGCAGGCTTTTTAAAACCTGTCTCTGTTCAGATTTCTCATCTGTAAAACAAGATAGTAATAGTAGCTATGTAGTTGTGTTAATATAAATGAGACGATGCGTGTGAAGTACTTAGCACAGTGCCTGGGGCATGCACTAAATCCTTATCCCTATGGTCCATCTTGCGAGGTAGCAGCTGTTAAGCCCATTTTACAGATGAGGAGACTGAAGCCCAGAAGGCTAACTTGATGATAACAGCTACCAAATATGGAGGATCCACTATGTCCTAAACTTTTCTTAAGCTCCATCTTCTAGAGTTGGAGCCATAGAGTTGTGGGTGCAGCATGAGCCAGGGGAGCCCAGGTGAGGCCAGATTAGGGCCAAGGGAGGGAGAAGAGTCTGCCCCCTCACCTCCTGGAGAGAGCGTGACTTCTGGACCTGGAGCATTTCCAGGCCAAAGTTTTGTCAGGGAGGAGCTGAGCCTGGGACCAGGGGAATGAGGGAGGCCTGTAAGATTCCAGGGAGGTGTCACCTCATCCTCATTTCAGCTTTTACCAAGTGCTGAGAGGGCAGGGGTCCTGACAGCTGCAATTCCTTGATCGCTGTCTCATTCTGCTTCCCACAGCTGGGTCATCTGCCACTGAGCCCTACAGGGCACCTTGTCTAGATTCTCGCCCTGCTCCGGTCCAGACACAGCCAGAACCATGAATCATAGAATAAGTAGGTCTTGGACTCTCTGTTCCTCCCCAAATCAGAACAATTCTACCTCAATTAGTGGAAAGCTAAGATTAGTTCCATCTTCTCCTGAAGTGGGACTAGAGAGCTGAGCATCTAGATGGAAAGTGAAGGCGAAAACAAGAGCAGCTGACAAATGCATCACCATTTTGATTTTATTTTTCTCCTGACTCCTCTCTTCTTGCAGGCAAACCCCAGTCCCCCAACTAACTTGCTCATGCACCAAAGGTAGGCTTAAACAGCTTTTTTTTTTTTGGCACAAGACCCAGGAAGAGATCTTCTGCTGTCTCTTCCATCTTCTGATAAACTCAGGATGATGGCAGCATGAGATTTCTGTTTCATTTTCATATTTGAAAAACTTTGAATGAAGTGTCTTGACTGGAGCTATTTTTAGAAACACTAAGGAGAATGTTCCTTCCTCCTTTCTCACACTTTGCGGTTAAGCCAGCCTCCCTCTCTCTTCTGGGAAAGTGTTTGTTTCAATCTGCACCTCAGTATTTTGGGGGAGCTTCAGCAGGATACAGTGAGTGGAGTTCAGAGCCTTCAGTTGACTCCAGCTTCTGTCAACTAGACATGAGCCTGAGAACTTGCAAAAGAGAACACATGGACTGGGTTACTGTGTTCCCCATGGTGGACAGCACGCTAGCGCTTGTGGGTAATTCAGGAATTGAGAGAGGGGAGATTTTCCTATTGCCTTTCGTGACCTATTTTCTCTATCTCTATGATCCAGGTCTTAATTGTCTAGGTGGAGAGCTGTGGGGTTTATCACAATTCTTGTATTATTTCAATTCAATTCAATTCAATTCAATTCAATTCAATTCAATTCCTGTTTATTGAGCAAAATGTATAGAAGCAAGGCCAAGGAGCAAGTTAATCAGAGCAGTTAAATAACAAAACAATACCGTAAATACCCCTCTTGTTCTCAGAAATAATTCCCAATGCTTAAGATATTGCCTGAGACATGTTAGGGACTTGGTAAATACTTCTTGAATGAATGAATGAATGAATGAATGAATGAGTATGCTAAATGCCAGAAGGGATAATGCCTCTCCAGGCCTTCTTAATGTCTCCCTGGATGACCACAATTTTTTCCGAAGGTCTCTCCCCGCCAATCCATTCTCCACCTGACTGCCACTGGGGTCTTACTTTAACAGTCTTTCGTGGCACTCTGGTGCCCCCAGGCAGGACCCAGTTTATTACATCATTCATTTACTTACTGAACCGAGGACCTCATGAGGCTGCGTTCTGAGCTGTGCTTGAACAACTCTAGTGACAGGCATCCCACTATGCACTCATCACACATTTAAGCAACTCCGGTTATTAAAAGGTGAATGAAAGAGCCAGGACTGGACACTTGAACTTCTGTGTATTAGTCAGGGTTCTCCACAGGGTGGAACCAATAGGGTCTGTCTGTCTGTCTATCTATCTATCTATCTATCTATCTATCTATCTATCTATCTATCTATCCATCCATCCATCCATCCATCCATCCATCCATCCATCCATCCGTCTATCCATCTACCTACTTATGTATTTATCTGTCTATCTGTGAGACAATTTACCATAAGAACTGGCTCATGTGGTCACAGAGGCCAAGGAGGCCTGTGATCTGCTGTCTGCAAGCTGGAGAACCCGGCAAGCTGGTGGTGTAAGTCAGCCTGGGTCTGAAGGCCTGAGAGCTGGGGGACTGGTGGTGTAAGTCCTGATCTGAGTCAACAAGCCCCAGAAGCAGGAGCACCGGTGTCTGAGGGTAGGAGAAGATGGATGTCTCAGCTCAAGCAGAAAGAACCAGTCCACCCTTCCTCCACCTTTTTGTTCAATGCAAGCCACTGGATGACGCCCACTTGCACTGAGGAGGGCCCTCTGCTCAGCTGGGTCACTCTTACATAGACCACTGACATTCAAAGCGATTATTGATAGCGGTAGACATTTGCCATATTTGTCACTACTTCTATTTGTTGTTCTTGTTCTTTATTTCTATTTTTCTCTTCCAGTCTTTTTCCATCTTTTGTGGTTTTCATCAAACATTTTATATGATTCCATTTTCTCTCCTGTCTTAGCCTGTCGATTATAGTTTTTCTTTTTCTTTTTCAATTTTTTTTTAATGGTTGCCCTGGAGTTTGAAATATACATTTACAACTACTCCAATTCTACTTTCAAATAATAACACTACGACATTTCGTGGGTAGCGTGAGTACCTTATACTAACAGAATAATCCTAATTCTTCTAATAATCCTAATAATGATGCAGATACTGAGCAGACATAATTAAACACGTTACTAAGATGCTTCCACTAGGAAGCCAGCCCCTATGCAAGGAAAAGTCCAAGTCCCAGATGGAGGCCACATGTAGGCTCTCCCGTCAACAGCGCCATCTGAGCTCCCAGCCAACAGTATCAGCTGCCAGCCACACAACGGAGATATCTTGGACGGCAGCTCATTCACCTTCAGACAACTCTAGGCCCACCTGCCATTGGACCTCAAATTCATAAGAGACTCTAAGTAAGAGGATTTTTAGGGCAGGGAAAAGACTCTGTATGATACTATAATGGTGGGTACATGTAATGCTTTTGTCAAACCCTGTAGAATGTACAACCTGATGCACACTATGGACCTTGGGTAACAATGCTGTGTCAGTGTAGGTTCAGCGTGGTAACCAAGGTACCACTCTGGTGGGAGATGCTGATAAGGGGGTGGATTCTGCACGTGTAGGGGGAGGGGACGTATGGAAACTCTCTGTACCTCCCTCTTAATTTTGCTGTGCACCTCAAACTGCTGTAAAAAATTTTGTCAAGGGTGGGGGAGTTAAATAAATTTAAAAAACGAAACCACGTCTTTTTAGGTCGTTTCTTCTCTTTTCTTTCTCTGTGGGCACCTTGTCAAAAGCAGCTAAAAGAAACATGTTGGCCCTTAGAACCCTCAGCTGGGAAATCTCTTTAGTCAAATATACCAGTTCACTAGGTATATTTTCTATGTGATGTCACTGAAGTTACCAGTGTTGTGACTTCCCCACTGCGTGAGGGTGGAATCACCTTCTTCTCTATGCTCTGCCTTCCTGTCCATCAAGCTCTCACCACCTGTCTCCTCTGAGTCTTTCTAGCTTCTGTCTGTTCGCTGCTCTCAAAGCCAAAGCCACCAATCTTAGATTAAAAACAAAAAGCAAAAAACAAAAAACAACTACCCCAGCAGAAGGAAGGTAGAGCTCAGTGGTGAAGTGTGTGCTTAGCATGCATGTGGTCCTGTGTTCAATCCCCTGTACCTCCATTAAAAACGAACAAACCAATAGCACCCTGCTTCCAGGAACCAATATCTATTTATTTTATTTATTGCAGCTTAACAAACCGCCCCAAATCGTAGTGCCTGAAACAACAATTTTGTTACTGCATTGCCTTCCTTGGTTGACCGGCTCAGCAGGGCAGGTCTCACCTGGGATTTCTCATGTGCTTATATTCAGTGGTGCCTGGGACTGAAGGCTCCACAGGGTTCGACGTTCAAGATGATTTACTCACATGGCTGCCAGTTGGCTTGGAATGCAGCAGGGAGTGGGTGACAGGGCACATATGCATGGCCTCTTCTGGTTTGAGCGTCTCCAGCAAGACAGCTGCTTTCTGAGAGGGATGGTCCCAAGAGTGAGGGTTCCAAGAGACCCAGGCTTCTTAGGACCTAGCCTGGGCCATCCCAGAATATCATTTGGAAATTCGGTTGGCCAAGCAAGTTACTAAAATCGGCCCAGATTCAAGGTCAGGAAAATGAGACTCCATGTGAGGAACCACATGTGTACACCAGAGGAGTGGAAATGTTTGGGACCATCTTTGGAGATTAACTAACTATTAACTCCATCTTTGGAGATTTTTTTCCTTCTCATTTTTCCCCAGGAAAGCTCCAGGTTTTTCAAAGTCCTGGCCCTGTGTAAACTCACACTAAGTTGTTAAGGGCTGACTCTGGATGAATGCGCCCTGCTGGTGTATCAGTCAGGATGGAGCAGTTATACCATCATTACACATAACACCAAAATCTTGGGGCTGTTACCACAGAGCTGTTTCTCACTCATACTGTGTGCCCATGGAGGTTGACATCGTTACCCTGGGACCCAGGCTGCTAGACCCAACACTGCCTGGAGCACTGCTGGTCACTGTGGTGGAGGGACAGAGAGGTCACAGAATTGAGCATGGGGGTTGAAAAGCTTCCAGCGGAGGTGTCTGGCACCACGCCTACTCACATTTCATTATCCACAGTGAGTAACGTGACCACTCTCAACTCCACGGGGACAGGGTGTGCCATCCTACCATGGGCTTGGATGGACAGCAGCTAGAAGTGTTTGGTGAATGACACTAAGACCACCATGGGTAGTATTTGTATTTTAGCAGAGGCCAATGGATGCTTTAAGTCAAATAAATACATCTCTAAAGGTAAGGGCAGGGGAGGTTCCAAGCAGCAGTTAAAAGTTGGGTTAAGGAGCAATTTTGAGGCTTTCTGTAGATCCTCTCAGACCCCACCTTACAGCACCTCTGCTGGCCCTGACCATGAACTTGCCACCCGCACCCCCAAGGCAATGCTCCCGCATCCTCCCGAGTCGGGGCAGACACCTGCTCCTCTCTGTCCACACCCAGGTAGGGGTGGAAGGCTGGGAGGGGGTGGTTTGCATGCAAGATGACAGACCTTGTCCTCTTCTGATTCTTTTAAAGCAATTCTTGAAATAGTTCAGAATAGCTCAGCCCTGTCTACAGTAAAGGGCGGGCTGCCCAGTCCTTTATGGTGTCCCTAAGCCTGCATAAGTGACCCACGTGGGCCTAAGGACACCAGACCCTCCCTGTGAACTAGTCTTTTTCTCCCTCGCAGGGAAGATAGTTTGTCTTCTATTTTGTCCTGAGTCAAATAGACCTAGATTTGAATTCTGCTTCTTTGAATTCTAGGTGTGTGACTTCGGCCTCTTAATTTTTCTGAGCCTGGATTCCTTATCTGCAAGATAGGAAGGACGACACCTACCTTACAGGTTGTCTTGAGGATGAAATGGCCCAAATGACCATACTACTTACTAGCTGTGTGACCTTAGGCAAGTTACTTAACCTCTCTGTATTTCTCTACTTATCTCCTGGATTGTTGCCAGGCTTAAGTGTGTCAGTATTTGTAAAGAGCATACAGCAGTGCCCCGTACACACCAAGTATTACTTAGTGTTGACTGTTATTAATCCGAAGGTATTTTGTGAACTGGCTGACACGCAGAAGGTCTCCAATAAATGTGAGCTCTCTTTCCTCCCCCTCGTGCCCACAGCTTTGGCTGCGGGAGCTCGGTTTCTCTGAAGACCACAGGATTCCAGGCAGCCCACTTAATCTGGCTTTGAATAGTTTTTTTCAAAGTGGCATTTGTTTGTCTTCAGTCTTCAGAAAAATAAAGTAACAGAGCCCCCTAGCGGGACCTGGGAGCAAATGCTCTGGGTGGCCTGGGTGCCTGTGACAGATGCAGGGTGGGGACCTGGTGGGCAGTACAGCTGTGGTCCTTACTTCCCAGCAGAGTCTGGTCACTGCACCGGCCCACAAGAAATGGTATCTCTCTCCAGTCAGTTATGTCCTCTTTAAAAATATTAGAGCATTTTTATAGTTTACTCCCTAAAATTCTTTCATATATTTTGCTAGATTTGTTCAGGTACCTTTTTAAAATCTTTTTCTTATGCTTCATTTTAAAAACTCTTTGTTACTAGTGTGTAAGAAAGCAATTGTTTTTGTATATTGGTCTCATATCTACAACATTTGTGAACTTTCATCAATTCAATAATCTGTATATTCCGTTGTGTTTTTTACCTCATCTGCAAATAATTATAATTTTTATTTATTTTATTATTATTATTATTATTATTATTTTTATTATTATTATTATTATTATTATTTGATGGGGAGTATCCTGTCTGGTCGGCTTATGTGTCAAGAGTAAAAAACTAAACTGCCACTGTGACTACAACACCCTTGAGTTATATTCTTAGTTAATTTTTTTCTAATTTTCTAATATATAGATTTAAAGTTACAAATTTTCTAAATTCTATTTTTGCTGAAACTCACAGATTTGGTATGTAAGGCTCTTGCATCATTTATTTTTTAAGGATTGGGTAATTTCAGTTTTGGTTTCTTTTTTTTAACCCATGATACCTGTTTTCTCCTCTGATAGCTGTGTAGATTGCAGCTCTCTGGTATGCCGCTGAGGACAGGGTATGGAGTTTCTGCAAAGCTTCCAATGCATTCTTGTAGGTTCACGGGCAACCGGGTAGCAAGAAAGGGGCTATTTGATAACACTGGAGACTGAGTGGGGAGATAGGAAAAAAAGAGAGAAGAGGCTGGTGCAGTGACCCTGAGCAGCAATTTCAACCACAGGGCCCTCTGCCCTGGATCTGGTTCCCTTGGTCAATCTAGACTCGCCCCTGTATCTCCCAAAGTGCGTCCCTTAACAGTTTCCAGTATAGTCACATCCATTCCCTCTCTCATTATTCCCAATAGCTGAATGATCTGGTCCAAAAGCTTCCCCCGCAGTCTCGTGACTTGGCCATCCCCACAGCTAGCATCCACCCACACTGGTCAAGCTTGTAATTCCAGGCAGCTCTACTTGAATCCTAGTTCACACACTTGTATACATGTGTGGAATTGTCCTTAGAGATCAAATATGCTAGAGGTTTCCAACCAATTTTAGCAAATAAACTCTTTTCAACAAATGAAATCGTTGGTGAATCTTCAATATAAAACAGGTAAAAAGAGAGTAAAGGATCCCCCTGGGAGTTCACATTTTTTTAATTTATGGAAATTTTATGACTGTTGTGGAATGAATGATGTACCTCTGTAAAGCCCCAGGTTTCACTGGGACAGTTTGAAAACCACAGATTTCTGCAAACTCTTTACAGATGAGGAAATGGAACCCGAAGAAATGAAGGGAACTAACCAAAAGCACACACAGAATGGCAGATGTAGGGGTGGGGGAACTCCAGCATCTCGGCACCTAGAATAGTACTTTTTCTATCACAAGCAGCTGCCCTCTGGTGACGAGGACCTTAATAGGAACAAGCTGACTAGTTGTTTAAGGAATTGCTTCTCAAGTGGGTTCTGGAGAAATTCTTTCAACGTTTGAATAGCAGGTTACCATGTTCTAATAAATTGTGGAAATGCTATCCTATAATTCCCAGTAGCTGACTCTCAGAGCACATTAATATGCTTAAGGCTCAGAGAAGTCCTGCAGTATAGAAAGCTATTTATCTTTGCTTAATCCAGTTTTTCCAAAAAAATCTTTTTTTTTTTTCCGGGGAAAAATGTGCTCTCTTTTTTCTAGATCGACTTGCATTCTGCTCTGAAGCCCAGAGAAGGCTTTCTCTCAAGGAATGAATTTCTAGGGGCTAGTGGGGGTGGGTTGGAGAGAGGGCTCAGGCATCACTCCAGTAGGTACAAGATTTTGGGTATTGTCACCTGTACCATTTCCTTTGCCTATGAGTTAGTTGGCCAGCCTCTCTGGCCAGTGCAGGGATGAGGCATAAAGGAGACAGATGAGGGGAAAGCCTGAGAGAAGTGGATGGTGCTGACTTCAGATTGCCCGATGGAGCTTTGTACACTCTGTAACTTCTGGGGGAGGAGTAGTAGGTAGTAACCTGGCTCTGGCCAGTGTCCTGGAACCAGGAGCAATCTCCTAGCCTAACCTTTCATAGTTTTCCCTTCTTCCTCTCATTTGAGTCCTCTTCCAAACCCTGTGGTTTCCCGTGTTGAAATACTTGCTCCTCTCCCACTGACCCCTCCTGTCACCTCCCTCATCTACCTCCAGGCAGAGTCCCCTGCCGTCGAGTCTCTGCCATCAGGCTCTTCTTGATCCAGCCTGGTCTTCCCCAGAGCTGCGTGTGTGAGTGTGAGTACCTGGATCTTGAAGAAGGGTGAGGTTCCAATGCTCCAGCACCGACATTTCCATCTCACCTGCGAAGTCAGGAACAGACAGACCTGATTAAATTCATAACCACCAGAGGGCGCAGCAATTAAGGAAGTTGAAAGGAGACGACGAAAACTTCCGAAGGAAGCCAGTTCACACGGTCTTGCAGAATTTCAATCTAAGCAGTGCAGAGTGGAAGGCTGTATCGTTGGTCACCACTTGCGACGTCTTCATCACCTTTGTTCCAAACGCAGTAGAATTTTGTTATAACACAACTCGTGGTCGCACCATTTCAGTTACGCCTGGGCCTGATTCCAGCCCTTCAAATACGTGCAGGCAAAGAGTGTTTTCAAAGACATGAATTCCAATGGAGGGGGAGAAGTCCCTTTACAATAAAAAGGTGGCCATTTGGCCGCAGTTCAAAGCAAGGCTGGTGAAACTGGGCATGCAGTGAGACTGTTCTGGGCTAGCTGTCAGAAAACGGGGTGCTGACCCCGGCTCTGATGTTACTTACCAAGGATGCACCCATGCACTTGGTGCCCACTTCTACGGGTCCATCTACACATCTCTGCCCTGGATTTCCTCATCTCTGATCTTCCAGCCTTTTCCTTCCAGGACCTTGACCAATTGGCCAAGCTACCTAATGCTGCCAAGAAAGCAGTGTGCACATCTATGTCTCGGGCCACTACTCTCTCTACACCAAGTGGATGGCCAGGCGAACTGGTCCAGATTGTTTCACTGGAAGAATTACCTTCAGCCTCATCTTTAAGGGCCACCCTTGATTGAGGTGACAATGCAGAGCAATCCTGTTATGTAAACCAAGACTGAGTTCAGAAGGGCATATGCTAGGAGGCTGCAAGTATGGAATACAGGAGACTTAAACAGTGCAGCAGAGATGAGTGAAATGGGAGTCCTGAACACCTATTTACGTAACTTGCTTAAACTCTCTGGATCTGCTAAAGACTAGATTCAAACCTACCACATCCATTGCATAATAGATCGCTGACATGTACGTCCGAGCTCGTAACCTGCAGGTTAGAGAACATGCCACTCACAATGGGGACTCAGACTGCGCAGTAACGAGGTGTCCCATGGTCAGCTCCCAAGTCTCTATCAGGGCCAATACGGTGCCAGAAGTTACTTTCCAAACAGCACAGCTCTCTGCCATAGTGCATGGCCTTGCTCCAGAGTCTGAGGGCTCTGTTCTGACCCTTCTACTGGGGACTGCCACACCCTTATCCACCACAGATACCTCTAGCTCCTTTGGATCTGTCGGTCACATGGTCCAAGAAACAGGAACTGTAACCACAACTTGGACTTGCTGCCCACTCAAAACGGGTGGCCACTTGAGTTCAGAGAAATGGAACAGAAGGCTAGACTATGTTGGCTTCAACATCTAAAGAAACCCCAAACATTATGCCTCTTTCTTAGTATTAGAAGATGCAAGGGGCAGCAACTTGCCCTTTGCCTTAGAGGGTTGTCTCAACATATCCCAAACAAACGGAACTTGAAAAAATTCACCAATGTGGCATGCTTCTCAATCTTTGTGGTGTTTACCTCCCACTTTCTGGCATGTATGTGTCTAGTTAGTGCATTTAGGATACTTGCTAGTTCTGCTCACCAGTTCCACTTAGCACAATGCCAATCAATCTTGTGGACCAGCAGATGCTCTGCTGTATTAGGACAGAGCACAGGAAAGTTAGCATGGCCCTGGGGCAAGACAGTGACTGTGTACTGACTCTGTCCCCAGACACTGTGTGGACCTGCCCCAGTAAAGATCCATTTTCAGACCAGCAGCCGGAAACGGGTTCAATCTTGCTGTGGTCCAATGTCACGAGTGAATTTAATCAAAATGCAATAGGGACCACTTCCTTCATCTTTCACATCTTTGATGATGGTGCTAACTCTGAAATTTCTCCAGAAAGGTGACATTGCTTCTGATTTGTCTTGGAGGTTGGTGTCAGGGATGGGGAAATTTCCAGGGCTTCCACCTCACTGGTCCTCTTGTAGTGACCCTTTACTCCACAAATCAGGCCAGTACTGTGAGGAATATGTCAGCTGCTAAGTACATGCCAAGTATATCCACCCTAACTATATATTTGGGAACTGGGAGAGTAACCGCAGGGTGGGTTTGCAGATGCACTGGGTCTTCTGGAGGCTGACTTTGGCTGGGACTTAGAGTCCTGGAATAGTTCTTCACCATGGGCTCTGGGTCTATGAACTGGCTTAGAGGTGAGGGCTGTGGCTTTCCTTTGCAGTGGTTAATGTCAGCCTACTGTTTTTCAGATCTAGATATTTTTCTGAGTATATAAATATGACAGCATTTTGATTGGTTGTCCATTTATCTACTCCCAGGACACCAAAAGCTATTTAAAACTGCTGTAGACCCCTATGGATCAAGGCATCTGAATCTGCCACTCCAACTTTCTTCTTGTTAAGTAATTACATTCATTGTGCCTCCGAAAGCCAATACTGAGATTTTCTCAGATGCCGACACCTTCCTCACCAACGGATTTTTTTTTTTACTGCCTTAGTGAAGAGTGTGTTCTCTGAGTGGTAGGTTTTTGAACCATACAGGATCTAAATCTCTGTTTAATAATCCCACTTCCCTAAGCCTTCTGACTTCTCCTTTAATACTATACCAAGCTGGGTTATCCACTTGGTTTACTGTCATTCCTTGTGGAGTCCAGGCTTCCAGTAGCCAGCCCAGCAAACTACCCAGGTGTTCTTGGCACAAATTAAATGAGTCATAAATGAGTTACCACATGTCAATGAATTCCCCGCTCTCCAGCCCCATCTCTGCCACCCCTGGGCTAACACCCTCAATATTTGTTTGCATTTATGTTCTTCAGTTCCTGCTAGGTTTGTAATTTCTTTCCAATCTGGATAATTTCTTCCTGAAACAGAGATTTTGCTTCTGCATCTGAGCTTGCTGAGATCTGACTTTGGCTATCAGTCTGGAGACAAGGAGGGTGGCTGGAAGTTAATTTGTCTTGAGGACGACAAGCATCATCTTGAGAAGAAACTGCTTCAGGTGAGATCACCGAACACTCTCCAGGCAAGTAGAGTCTAGTCTCCTCTGGCAAAAGTGAAGGTGCTGCTTCTTTGGGAAGGAGGCTTAAGGGAGGTTGGAGTTTCAAGATGCTTGTTTCATTCACCTAAATGCCTCCATCCCAGAGCTTAGAGTCCTGTGCATTCCCTATCAGGGCTCTGATGGGACATGGAATATTCTCCAAGCCTCTGCATTTTATCTTAATGCCAGTTCTGGAAAATTTAGCACCAGATTCTTGCTCTGATTTTCAGCCCAGTCTTGCCTGAGGCTGCAGGAAATAAAGATGTGGTTTTGCATTGCCATAGAGGTCATCCGGATTTTAGATCATGCCTGAAATTGACTTCCCTGAGCCTGTTGCTTATTTAAACATATTTAATGCTGTCATCAGTATTCACCCTAATTCACAACCCTTGTCATTAATGTTGTTTCTATGTGAGTTGGGTGCCACGACCACTTGATTCTCCCTGGGCATCACCTTGGCCTCCCTCCACCTGCACTTTATCCCTGTTGAAAGTTGAGGAATTCATGAATCTACAAAATACAGAGGGATTGCTCCCATTCCATGTACCGCCAGCAACGAAGTACCTATTACTTTCAGACAGGTGGACCATTCAATTCCCTAATTCCTTCCTGAGGGTTGTTTTCTAGAATCACTCTTGGACAATTGTTTTAGTCTGTGTTTTCTAGAAAGCAGAGCTTGAAGCAAGGACCAAAATGCTAATGTTATGTTTGTTTTTTGTTTTGTCACTTGCTTTTATTTATTATTTATCTATCGATTTTATTGAAGCATAGTTGATTTATAATGTTGTGTTAGTCTCTGTTGTACAGTGTGGTGATTCAGTTATACACACACAAATATATTATTTTTCATATTCTTTTTCACTATAGGTTACTACAAGATACTGACTATAGTTCCCTATGCTATACAGTAGGACCTTGTTTTAATGTTATATTTGTGAAATGTAAGACTGGAGGTTATGAGAGTGACGAAAAAGGACTGTCAGATACACTTTGCTTCAGGATAACAGGAACAAATTAGGTTCATGTTACTCTTTCCTTAGAGACTATTTAGCCAGATGCAAGTTTGTTACCTTCAAGGGCTCTACACATTATAAATTAAGGCTTAAGTGTGCTAACACTGTCCATGAAAGCACCCAAGTGTACCTAGTTTTATGCAATAGCTCTGCTCCCGAAAAGCATGAGAGAGCCCCAAGTTTCAAGGATCCTGGTGCATGACCCTTTCTGTCAAGTGTGGATTCGTTTGCTGATATGAACAATCATGCTCTAATTTAGCAGTGGGAAGAGTTTAGTTTCAGCATCATAATGGGTTTTCTTAAAGGTCCACATAATCCAATGTATCCTGATCTCAGAAATCTAATTTGTTGTTTTCCCAAGTCAGATTGAATTTCTATTCACTGGGGATAAATCCAATGGCTTCCAGGTAGCATACATTGGCAAGTGCATTTGAAGGGCATGCAGTTCTGGACTGGGTTCTGTGGAGCTCCCTAGGCTAGGATGGTCACAGGTGCTGATGAAGGAAGGCCGGAGGGAAGCCTTCACTATCTTTTGACGGCAGGACATGCCAGTGACAAGATAAAGAATGAATTAAGCTAATTGAGCTCAACAGCGTTGACTTTTTAGGGTTTAATGGAGGAGATAATCACTGCAGTGACAGGTTCACATTTCCTCAGTAGGAAAACAATACTTTTCACTGTGAAAATACTGAGAGGCTTTCTCTTTCTTCCACAGATTTATTTCTTCATAGAGAGACTTGTACCATGATATTTGTTTGAGAACCATGGGTGAACAATATAATGTTAGCATTAAAATGCTTTCAAAGCCATATTACTTTAATAAAAATCATGTACAACTCTCTTAAAACCCACCAGCAATGAGGTCTATTTTCAACTCAAGGCCCAAGTCTGCCTCTATATTGAAGGGATAGAAGAAATTCTGTTTTCTGCCCTGGATAAGCCTCATAAAACACGTTTTCTCTCTTCCTTGTGCTCTTTGTCTGGATCAATGTGGCTCCCTGGCCCTGGAAAACTGTCCCAAACTCAACTGTGCATCAAAAAACCCCAGAAGCTTTAAAAATACAGATACCTATGGTTATATCCTCACTGACTCAGAATCTCTAGGGTTGTAGCCTGAGCATGATCTGTAATTTTGAAAATTCCTTATGTAATTCTAATACAGGTCCCACAATTCTTGGATATTCTCTTCTTCTTCTTCTTTTTTAAATTAGGGAATGGTTAGCAATAGCCTATTTTTATCTGTGCTGATACTTTTGAGCTACTTTTTGGATTCAATTTTTGAGGCTACCTCTAGGTACCTCCTTGGTAAGTGTGGGCTTCTCCTGAGTTTAATAAAGGATCATTTACCCATATGTTCAACTGTGTATGTATGTATGCATCCATCCTTCCATCTAGTGAACATATGTTTATTTATTTTTCTTCCATTTTTCCTAGGATATAATTGACAAAAATATTTACATCTTGTTGCTTACTACAGGGATAACTGCAAGTAGAAACCCACAGGGTGACTTGAGCTTACCTGAGTGGGGTCTGCATCTTTTACTGAGTCTGTGCTGGTCTGTGATTTCCCTGGAGGTAAAGACCACATCTCACTACATGGTTGTGTCTTTAGTAATTCTTTAGTGTCATAACTGTGGAAAATGCTAGACATTTTCAATTATTGAAATGGAATGAAATTGAGTCACAAACTCTTGTTCTCTATCTGTTCCACCATACAAACAATACAGAAGTGCTGGGGGTTTTCCAAAGACCCATTACTTATTGGTATGAGCATTCAATAAGCCTTAATCTATATACTTGAAGTCTGAAAGTCAGGGTAGGTCCCAAGGGGTTCTTGGGAGGCTGAAAGCATTTCCTCTAAGATGAGAAATAAGACACAGATGCCCTTTTTATTCAACATTGGAAGTCCTAGCCACAGCAATCAGACAAAGTAAAATGGAATACAAATTGGAAAGGAAGAAGTAAAACTGTTACTGTTTGCAGATGGCATGATATCATACATAGAAAATCCTAAAGATGCCACCAGAAAACTAGTAGAGCTCATCAATGAATTTGGTAAAGTTACAGGATACAAAAATTAATATACAGAAATCTATTGCCTTTCTATCCACTAACAATGAACTATCAGAAAGAGAAATTAGGGAAACAATCCAATTTATAATCATATAAAAAAAATACAATACCTAGGAATGAACTTACCTAAAGAGGTAAAAGACCTGTACTTGGAAAACTATGATACTGATGAAAGAAATCGAAGATGACACAAACAGATGGAAGGATATACCATGTTCATGGATTGGAAGAATTGATATTATTAAGATGACCATACTACCTAAGGCAATCTACAGATTCAATGCAATCCTTAACAAAATGTCAACGATATTTTTCACATACCTAGAACAAAATTTTTTAATATTTGTATAGAAACACAAAAGACCCCAAGTAGCCAAAGTAATCTGGAGGAATGGTGCACTCTGATTTAGACTGCAGTACAAAGCTACAGTAATGAAAACAGTATGGTACTAGCACAAAAGCAGACACATAGATCAATTGAACAGAATAGAGAGCCCAGAAATAAATGCACTTATGATCAATTAATCTGTGACAAAGGAGGCAAGAATATGCAATGGAGAAAGACAGTCTCTTTAGGAAGTGGTGCTAGGAAAACTGGACAGCTACATGTAAAAGAATGAAATATTTTCTAATACCATATACAAAAATAAACTCAAAGTGAATTAAAAACTTAAATGTAAGACTGGAAACTATAAAACTCTTAGAAAACATAGGCAGAACACTCTTTGAAGTAAACAGATGAGACCAAATTAAACTTAAAAACTTTTGCACAGCAAAGGAAATCATTGACAAAACCAAAAGACAACTCACTGAATGGGAGAAAATATTTGCAACTATGTGACCAATAAAGGGTTAATGTCCAAATATATAAATAGCTCATACAACCCAACATAAAAAATAAAACCAAACAACTCAGTTACAAAATGGGCAGAAGACCTGAGTAGACATTTTTCCAAAAAAGACTTACAGATGGCCTACAGGCACATGAAAAGATGCTCAACCTAACTAATCGTCAGGGAAATGCAAATCAAAACCACAATGAGATATCACTTCAAACCTGTCAGAATGGCTGTTATCAAAAAGACAAGAAATAACAAGTGTAGAAGAGGATGTGGAGAAAAGGGAACACTTGTGCACTCTTGGTGGGAATGTAAATTGGTGCAGCCACTATGGAAAACAGTATGGAGTTTCCTCCAAAAATTAAAAATAGAATTACCATGTGATTCAGCAATTCCTCTCCTGGGTATTTATCTAAAGAAAATGAAAACACTAATTAGAAAAGATATATGCACCCCTATGTTCATTGCAGCACTATTTACAATAGCCAAGAAGTGGAAACAACTCAAATGCCTATCAATAGAGGAATGAATAATGAAGATTTAGTACACACACACACATGCACAAACATACACAATGGAATATTACTCAGAAATAAAAAAGAATAAAATCTTGCCATTTGTGACAACACATAGGGACCTAGAGAGTATTATGCTGAGTGACTGAAATCAGAGAAAGAAAAATACTGTATGATTTCAATTATATGTGGAATCTCAGAAACAAAACATATGAATAAACATAAAACAGAAACAGAGTAATGGGTACAGTGGACAAGTAGGTGGTTTCTAGACGGGAGAGGAGTGAGAGGAGTGAAATAGGTGAGGGAGATTAATAGGAACAAATTTCCAGTTGCAAAATAAATGAGTTATATGTATGAAATATACAGTATTGGGAATATAGTCAAGGGCTGTGTAATATGCAATAGTGACAGATCATAACTTTGCATAGTGACAGATCATAACTAGATTTATCAAGGTGATCATTATGAAATGTATACAAATATTGAATCACTATATTGTGTGACAGGAACTAACATAGTGTTGTAGGTCAATTACACTTTAGAAACAAGCAAACATAAACAAATATATAGATTAAAAATAAGGAATTGAGAAAGATATACCATGCTAACACTCATCAAAAGAGAGCAGGGGTAGCTATATTAATTTCAGACAGTGCAGATTTCAGAATTTTAAAGAATTACCAGGGCTTAAGAGGAGCATTACATAATGATACAAACATCAGTTCTCCAAGATGACATAGCAATCCTTAGTATGTATGAGTCCAACAGCAGAGAATCAAAACACATGAAACAAAAATTGATAGAACAGCAAAGTTTGAGACCTCAACACCTCTCTATCAGAATTGAACAGATCCAGCAGGCAGAAAATAAGTAGGGACATTGTTTAAAAAAATAGTACCACCAATCAACTGGGCATAATTGCTGCCTATTGACTACTTCATTGAACAATAGCAGAATACATATTCTTTTTAAGCTCATGTGGAACATTCACCAAGATAGACCACATTCTGGGCCCCAAAACACACCTTAACAAATTTTAAAGAGTAGAAATTATATAATGTCTGCTCTCAGACCACAATGGAATTAAACTAGAAATCAACCATGAAAAGATAACCGGAAAATCCCCAAACACATAAAGATAAAAAAAAAAAAAAAAAACAAAAACAACTTCTAAATGACACATGGATCAAAGACTAAATCTCAAGAGGAATTAAAAAATATTTTGAACTAAATGAAAATGAAAATAGGACTTACCAAAGTTTGTGAGAAGCAGTAAAAGCAGTGCTTACAGGGAAATTTATAGGACTGAATGCAGATTTAGGAAAGAAGATTCAAATTCAATGCCCTAAGCTTCCAGCTTAGGTAACTGGAAAAAGAAGACTAAATTCAATCCAAATAAAATTGACAAGACTCTAGCTAGGCTACATGAGGTAAAAAGAGAGAAGGCACAAAAACCAATTTCAGAGATGATAGATAGGAAATCACTGCAGATCCCATGGACAATGAAAGGATAATAAAGGAATACTATGAAGAATTCTGTGTCCACAATTTTTAATCTAGATGAAATGGACTAATTCCTTGAAAGACACAATCTGCCAAAACTCACAAAAAGAAACAGGACATTTGAACAGGATTATATCTATGAAATTAATTGAACCAATTCTTTAGAAGCTTCCACAACAGAAAACACAAAGCCCACGTGGATTTGCTGGTGAATTCTACCAAAGACTTAAGGAAGAAATTATACTTTTTTACACAATTTTCTATAATTTCTTCCAGATAATAGAAACAGAGGCAGCACTTCCCAGCTCATTTTGTGAGGTCAACATTGCTATAATATCAAAACCTGATAAAGAAATTATAAGAAAATAAAACTACAGGCCAGTATTTCTCATGAAAAAAGATGCAAAAGTCCTAAAAAAAAATTGGCAAATCAAATCCAACAACATACAAAAAGAATTATATACTATTACCCAGTGGGACTTATCCAGGCATGTTTCACAATCTATGAAGCAACTGATAAGCTGGACTTCCTTAACGTTAAAAACTTCTGTCTATGAAAGATGCTGTCAAGAGAATGAGAAGAAAGCCCCAGACCACGAGGAAATATTTGCAAAAGTCATATCATCTCTGATATAGGACTGCTATCCAAAATATACCAAGAAACTTAAAACTCAACAATAAGAAACCCAGATTAATTAACCCAAGCCCAATTAAGAAATAGGCCAAACACCTCACCAAAGAAGATATACAGATGGCAAATAAGCATATGAAAAGATGTTCCACATCGTAAGACATTAGAGAAATGCAGACTAAAACTACAATGAGATACCACTGCATGCCTATTAGAGTGGCCAAAATCCAGAACACTGATGACACCACATGCTGGTTGAGATGTGTAGCAACAGAAGTTGCTCATTCTTTGCTGGTGGGAATGCAAGCTGGTCTAGCCAGCTAGAAGACACTTTGGTAGCTTCTCACAAAACTAAACGTGCTCTTACCATATAATCCCAGCAATAACACTTCTTGGTATTTACCCAAAGGAGCTGAAAACTTATGTCCACACAAAGACCTAAATGTGAATTTTTAAGGCAGCTTTATTCACAGTGGCCAAAACTTGGAAGCAACCAAGATGTCCTTCAGTGGCTACCTGGGGAAATTAACTGTGGTACATCCACAAAATGGAGCATTATTCACTGCCAGAAAGAAATGGGCTTGGCCATGAAAAGACATGCAGGAAACTTAAATGTATATTGGTAAGTGAAAGAAGTTAATCTGAAATGTCTACACACTGTATGATTCCAATTATATGACATTTTGGAAGATATAAAACAATGGGAATGGTAAAAAGATCAGTGGTTGCCAGGGGTTGTGGGGAGAGAGGGATGAACAGGCAGAGCACAGGAGATTCTTAGGGCAATGAAACTAGAATGATGGACACGTGTCATTATACATTTGTCAAAACTCATAGGCTGCATAACGCCAAGAGTGAACCCTGAGGAAATCTATGGACCCTGGGTGATAAGGACGTGCTCATGTAGGTTCATGTAACCAGTGCACCACTGTGGTGGGGGATGCTGACCGTGGGGGGAATTGTGGGGGGCAGCAGACATATGGGAACCCTTTGTATTTACTGGTTAGTTTTACTATGAACCTAAAAGTGCTCTAAAAAGTGAAATTTTTAATAGGAAAAGAAAATGATCTGGAATTTCCACACAAAATCTCAGAATTTCCACCCATTCTTCAGCAACTGTTTAAAAAAAAAAAAAGGCTCATGCTTCGTGCTGGTGCCAGGTCTTGGTGATGCCCAGTTGAATGGTGCCGTCATTGCATGGAAACTGCCAATTTGTTGCATTGATTTGTATACATTTTAAAGTCCTTGGAGCAGATTGTATCTGGGAATGGGTAGCTCTTCTCTGAAAATTCTAGCCCTGAGGCATCAAAGTATAAAGCTTCTTTTGTTTGCTATTCTCCTTCGATTTTCTTACTGCTCTTTATTTATTAAACTTGACACACATAGTAGGAGAAATAAAGAAGAAAAAAAGAAGGAAGGAAGGAAAGAAAGAAATCAAATTGCATCAGTCACAGAGCAAAGCATTAGAGGGTGGCACCATCTTTGGTTAAGATTTACCTCCCTAAACCCTCTCTGACCAGGATTACAGTACACATCTCCTTGGTGGTGGCAGGGCTGATGAGTGGGTGATTTGGCAATGATACTATTTCAGTATGATTTTGAGGGTGTTTCTGAACTCAGACTTTCCTCATCCACTTTTTAAAATTCATTCTTTCATTGATTCACCGCAGTTTTTAGGCTACTAGATGCCAGATAGTCCCTGGACGCCTCCAGTCTTTCCCAGTGTGTGAATCTGCGCCTGGTCACTTACTACGCTGGGTGACCTTGAGAAAACGCCTTCACCTCCATGAGTCTCAGGTGGCTCTTTCTTAGTTCGTAGAATAAAGAAGAAAATATGTGTGAGGTACTAATCAAAATGCCAGGTACATGTTATTATTCAAAACCACTCCCCCGGCATCAGTTTCTCCCTCAGTGAACTCAGCTGCAGGTCTAGGTGGTAACAGCCACCAGACTGTGAATCAGCTCTACTCCAGGCACTGCGTTCTGAGCTCTATGAACGGAGCCTCTTTTAACCCTCACAGTAACCACTCGGCGAGTTTTTTTTTCAAGTATTTTTTTTTTATGCCATTGTATTCTTTATTTCTTTTTCAGATCGTTTGTTGTTAGTGTATAGAAATACAACTGATTTTTTTTTTTTAATGGAGGTACTGGGGATTGAATCCAGGACCTCAAGCATGCAAAGTGCTTACTTTACCACTGAGCTACACCCTCCCCAACACTGGCAAGTATTTTTATACATGTTTCAGATGGGCTTCAAATCACTGGCTTTTGGGACTCCAAACTGCTTTTTCCACCAACTGCACTGCTTCGTGGGATCTTAGATGATCTCCAAGGTCCTTGTTGGCTTTAATCAGCTCTGTGATCTGCTAAGAGGAAAGGCTTGAGGCTGCTGGGATGCGGAGGGGTGAGGGGCCCAGAGCAGGGACTGCAGCTCCTGGTCTGGCTGAAGGGAACTCCAATAGATCCGTGTTGGTGTTCAGCGGTGTAGCCTCCATTCTGGATCTGGTAGGGAGCTACCCTGATTGGGCTTGTGGTCGCACTGGAATTATTCTTACATAACCATTTTCAAGAGTTTTCTAGCCACAACAGTGAAAGCCAGTAGGGTTTCCAATATCTAGAAAATACCAGAAAATTCCAGCCCCTGGACACTATAAACATAGTAGAGGTTTAGTTCAAAGGCTGCTTTGCATGGTAAGGGGTCTAACTTATTCTGCACCCTTGCTGGAGCCCAATCCTTACCTCTCATAAGGAAGAGGGGCCAGGGGGGACTCATATCTGCCTTTCTCAGGGACTCCTAGCTTCCCTGGGGAGTGAACCTCATCTCCTGCATTTGTTTGTGTTAATTGGGGGAGGCGGCTGAAGGAAGAGGATGGGTTGCAGGGGTCTGTGCCTTGGGAACCTCATTTTTGGCATCATCCCAGGCATTCTCATCTTCCCACAGTGAGCCGGTAAATCATTAGTAACATACCTGCCAGAGCTCATTGCCTGGACTCGCAATCCAGCAAGTCACTCAATCTCTCTGTACCTCAGTTTCCCCATCTGTAAAATGGTAATAGTCATAGGATCTATTTCATAGACTTGAAAGGATTAATGAGTTAATAGAGAGCATTTAGAGGAGCATCCAGTAAGTGTAAGTGTCATGTAAACTTGATGTTGCTGAGCCCAAGAAGTAGGAAGAAAGGCCACATCCTTAAAAGGTATCTAGAATCTTAGAAAGTTGGAGCTGTAGGTGGCCTGGTCTAAGCTCCGTGTCAGCGTTAGTGACTGCACAGAATGCAAACCCATGTCTTCATCTCAGGTCTGTCTCCATAGAGACCTTATTTTCTGAGCCCCAAGCCCAGATCTCATAGGGAATCATATGCTCTTTGAAACTTCCCTTGTACAGCATTGCATCTGGCAGTTGCTGTCTCTGAGGAAGAAGAGCCCCTGTGTGAGTCAGGCTGTGACAGCTTCTTGGGTAGACCAGGAGCCTGTGCCAGGGCGGGGCTCCCCAGGTGAGTGGAGAAGCCCGCCCTCCTGCTGCCTGCCTCTCCCTGGGCAGGGCTCCCTCAATAGACTCTTTGTTCTCAGGACTTTCCCCAGCCCCACCCAGTCTTTAGCGTCCCACAATCTGGGCTCTGAGCTTTACTTAAACCACCAAGCTCTTGCATCAAACCACAAGAAGAAAACCACATGTCCTTTGAATTGGGCTGTTTTCTCTTGTTTTGTTTTTTCCTTTCTCTCGTCTTCCCTCCCTCTTCCTTGCTTCCCCACCCCGATACACACACACACACACACACACAGACACACACACAGAGCCTTTTTCTCCCCAGCAATTTTCCCATCAGGAAGCTGCTTCGTGATTTCATGAAACAAGGCTGCCCAGGATTTGGTCCTGGAACATGTAAACAGCAGACTACCCACAGCCCTTAGGACGACACCCAGGAGACAAGCTAGCCCCTCTCTCGGAACCAGAGGTCCCCCCTCAGCTGCCTTTGGCACTGCCTCAAAGCACGGCAGATCTGGGGTGCAAGCTGCCTTGGGGCTGCACCTCCTTGGGCAGTGACCCAGCCTTGCACCCAGAGACTTGGCCAGTGTCAGGCCTGTGGATTACTGGGTCTGGCGAAGACTGTGGAGTTAGTGCTGAGGGCCGGCTCCCCTTTGCGCTGCCCACGCTCAGCGGACTTCTGGCCTTGGGCACACAGCCTGCCTGTCTAGGACTGCGGAGTCCTTTTGCGGGGCCAGGGGGGAGAGTCAAGGTGGGTGGAGGCGGGGAAGGGTTAGAGTCTCATCGTTTTGGCTGGCAACGTGGTCCAAATTCTCACTGTTGGTGAACAGCCCCAGAGTTCCTCCTGAGGGAAAAAAGGTGAAGTGCCTTCAAAACAGGAGAGTCCCAGGACACAGCCACGAAGTCATGGTGGAGGCTGACATGGGCTGTACCAGGGGTCATGGATTCAAATGCTTTCTGGGCCCAAGCAGGTAATTAATATGCACAGGGCTAGAATGTAATAAGATATAGGGCAGTCTAGACATTTAATCTGAATTCAAAAATTATATTTTTGAAATATTCTTTTAGCCAAATAAAATGTATTTCCTGACCAGATACACCCCCCCCTTCCCCCAGGCTGTGAGTTCCCAACTCTCTTGTATACAATCCACAGTTCTGCTGTTCTGACATAGAAGAGGTTGTAAAGAGAACCATCAGAATCTCTCACACATAGCACTGGGTTGGATGTGGGTAGAACTGGGGCTAAAAACACAGGTTTTGGTGTCTAGCTGGGATGGACATTTCTAATTTGCTTCCTTTTAGCTGTATGATCACTAGACAGATTACTCAATCTTGCCAAGTCTGCTTCCTCCTCTGCAAAGCAGGGATGATGAAATAATCTATCTCATAACACGATGAGCCCCTTCACATGGCAAGCATAGCTCAATGAACAATTACTAGGCTATTCTGCCCCCACCCCCAACAAACCCACATAAGAGTGAATGCCTTTTGCCAAAAAGCAATAGTTAGGTGAACTGAGGGTTAATGTTTTCCGTGGTTCTGGTCTGAAGCAAGCGGGGTGTGGTGCGGTGAGAGTCAGAGCCAAGGTCAGCGCTGCACAGGCCATTTCCCTGTGAACATAGAACAAAAAGTCTCTTTGCAGCTGGGCTGTTAATTTTAAATTCAGTAGAGGAAGGCTGGTTGGGGAAGTTTTGCCCTCAGGTCTTGGAATTTCTCACCAGACCTTCAGTGCTCACCTCTAGCTGGGGGTGGGGGTGGCTGGCCCACCTCGGTAGGCCCTTGATCTTAGCGGAAGAAGCTGGTCCGCCCAGCACCAAGGGGCCTGGTGGGTAGGGGCAGCTGCCCAGTTCCCTGGAGATACTTGAGAGAGGGGCTGGGCTAGGCTTCCTGAAATCTACCTTCCACCCCTCCAGGACCTGTGCCCTTGAACTTGCTACTTGCAGACGCCTTGAGGGTGGAGACTACCTGATCTCTCCGGATTGCCACGACCCCAGCACAGCATCCTGGAAAAAAAAAGCCTGCTTAATCCACACTGAAAAACTATACGAAACTCAGACTTGAAAGCAGGAAACGAGGAGAGATTCTTCACATTTTTAAAAGGAATTTTCATTTTACAAAACATTTTCCTGCTAGAGTTCTTTAAATGGAAACTTGCTTGGTTATTTAAGATGAGATTTTAATTCAAGGGGCTGAAACGTAAACTGCTGGGCTAAGTTGATCTACACCGTCCTCCTGCGCCTCCCCTTTCCCCACCATCTCTGTAAGTTCAAATCCCATCGTCCTTAATAGCAGCGAGTGGTGACTGGGACTGATTTCCAGCAGACCACCTCCTCAGCGCTGTGTATGCGATCAGTCTGCACCATCACAGCCACTTCATGGCCAGCAACATTCTTTTTCCCATTTTACTGCTGAAACAATGCATGCTCAGAGAGCTCAGAACTACACGCTTGTGGGATGGCCGAGTCAAGACTCACATCCAGCCCAACGGCTGAACCACTGCTCAGTGCCGACTCTCACGGCACGCCAGCTCCTCCACGAAGGGCTTCCTGTCCTGAAACAGTCGGGAAAGTCTCATTTCTCTGGTTCCTAGCACTTCTCTTAGTCTTCTCGACCCCGCATTCTACCCTGGGTGGCGGCCACTAAGGTGTTTGCTGCTTCACTGCTTCCAGTCACTCCTCTCCCCCAGTGTCCACACAGGACTGGGGAGGCCTGAAGGGGGGATGCCCGCCCCACCCCCCTTTGGGTTCCCAGTGGTGCCAGGCTCCATTACAGCCCCCAAGGGGCTTCACTGAGTATTTGGGTTCAGTTTGTCTCCTGTCCCTGAAGAGGGTGCTGATGTTCTCCAAAAAGGAGTCTAGCAGAGGCGACAGGCTGCTGAGGATGGGCAGGGGGTGGTTCCTGGGGGCTCATGCTGTCCTGGTTTAGCCGGGAGCACTCTCAGGTGCCCCCTAGGGCTGTTCCATCCCAAGGAGATCTGGGAACAAGCCACGAGGCTCCAGATGGCCTCGTGATCCTACAATCTTCAGCTCTGCCCACCTGCCTGGGACCCTGAGAGGCCCCAGCTAGCCCTGTGGCACAGCCCTGAGTTCAGGCCGGCCCCCTGTCCTCGCTGGTTGCACCAACTCTCTGTGCTGTGGACCCAGGCCTGCTTCGGGCAGCCTTGCTTGCTGACTTGCTGAAACAGGCCCCAGCTGGGCCCCTACCTGATCACTGTAAGTCCATCTGATCATGTGGTGCCCTTCCCCGATCCTTTGTCAGTGGAGCAGAGGTAATAATAATAATAATAATAATAATAATAATAATAATAATAATAATAATAATAATAATAATAATAATAATAATAATAAAAAAAAACCTAGAGCTCTGGGTGGTTCATCCTGGACCTCACTCCCAGTGTCTCCTGGATCCTGCTGGCAGCCCCCGGGGAGTGAGAAGAGGTCATCAATGGAACTAAGGCTCAAACTCATTAAGGAAAGATGCAGAGAGGGGCCTTGTAGGCTGGGGAGAGCTTGCCTGAGCTGAGAGTCAGCTGTGTCTTGCCTTGGGGCCAGCAGGGGTGGAGCTTTGCGGCAAATCCTGGAAGCCACAGGAGTGCTCCTGGAAGGCCCAAAGTCATAGAAGTGGGATGAAGGTGGCCCTGCCTGATTGCCCACCCCGAGTCCTGCCCAGGGACCCCACACTTACATGGGGGCACAGGAGGTAAATGGTTCACCCGGCCCTGCCCTGGGCCAGCTCACAGCTGCTGGCCAGGCTGGATGAATTTGGCAGCCAGTTCCCAGAAGGGGGCTCTTGCCAGCAGCACCTACATGGTGTGGTGAACCCAAGGGAACTTTCCTACAGTGCAGACTGGAGGATGGGGAGGCAAAAATCTAACCACTGTCTTCTCTGTCTTCCCTCTCCCCTCCTCTGCTCCCTTCTCTCCTCCCCCCTCCTCCTGCCACAATCTCTCTTCTGATTTTACTAGGGGAAGAGGTCTGGACGGGGGTGGTGGGGTGATGGGGTGGTGGAGTTGTGGTGGTGGTAATATTATGTCGTCCTTTGCACTCACTGCCCTGCATTTTGGAATATTCCAACTCAAACTACCCATGGATGAGATTCTCTGGGAGAGATGAGATTTTACAAAACTGGGAACCAGGGTGACCCACTGCTCACCAAGATGGAACGAGCCTTGTAAGGCCTCCAGACACCTCCTCCCATGCTCTGAGTTATGCTTCCCGTCCTTAGGACCCTGTCTACCACCAGACGCCACTCTCCCAATCCATCCTCACTTGGCTCATGTGTCTGCCCTGAGGGGCTGGGCTGGGCTGGACTCCTTGCCGCTCAGCACACGGGGGCAGCTCTCGTGTCTAGGTCTGGTGTACAACAGACAGACTTCAGAACAAATGTTAATAGCTTGCACTCAACAAGGCTTGGGGCCCATCTCTGACTTAGAATCCTTTTATTCTGCAGAAACTTAGCTAGTGCAACAGATTTTTGCTCCACCTCTGCACACATTTTCCTTAAACCCAGAGACTTATGGGTTGCAGGAAACTTAATAATGCGTTGGAGATACTTGATTTCATTCAACACATACTTAGGAGGGTCCTGCCCTGTGCTGGCCTATGAGGATATAAAGATGACCCCTGGTGTGTCTACGGCTGGCCCTAGACCCAGAGTTGAGGCGCCGGCATGCCTTCTCTATTAGGCTTCTGTGTGGATTCTCCCACTGTTAGCCGGGTCTAATTTGAAAGACCCCATCAGTAAAAGGCTGATGGGATCTTAACCACATCACTCTTCCCAGACTTTCTGGATTGCCTCGTCCTTGAAGGCCCAGTTCAAGTCCCAACTCTGCTGTGAAATCTTCCTTTCATTCATTTAGCCAGCAAACCGTTAGAATGCTAACACTGTGATAAGTATACACAAGATTGCAAAGAGTATAAAAGCATGGTCCCGGTTGAATTCGAGTAGAGGAGATTCCTCTGTCCAGCAAATGCTGATTGAGGGCTCATCATGGTTTAGGCACTGCACTAGGCTTGGGGCACGTGGCAATGAACTAGACCAGCGTGGGTCCTCCCTGCCCAGGGCGCTAAGCCCACTGAGGGGCAGACGTGGAAGCAGCCCGTCCCGCTGCGCTGTGCTCCGTGGCACAGTGGAGGGAATTTCAGAGCCACGGAGCCCACAGACTGGTTTCCCTGGAGGGGGCGGGGGCGGGGTCCGCCTAGTCCCTAAACAATCACAGAAGGAGGCGGTGACCCTCACTACCACACCCCAGGTGCAGATTAGGATTGGCGCCACAGGACCTGCAGCGGGGAGGGCCCCTCCAAGCCTGGAGAAGTCTTCCTAGGAGGAGTGAGCTTTGAATTGGGCCTTAAAGCTTCCAGAATGACTCCCGCCCATGGTCTTTCTCTAGAAGCACCCCGAAGCTATTTCACAAAATTAACTCAATTGTTTATGATATGACTACATAATTTTTCTCCATCTTGATTTGTTCTGTTTTGTGTGTGTCCCCTGCCCATCCCTTATGTCATAACCCCTTGGAAGACTCTGGGCACCGTAGCTTCTCTTGGGTCCCCCCATACCAGCTTGGTGCTGCGACTGGACAAAGGGCACCAGTCTGGGAGCCCAGGTGCGTGGGCAGGCGCTCCTCGCTGCCCTCCCTGCCCTCCCTGCCCTCCCCAGGATATGTGATGCCCGAGGGAAGTCAGTGCGGTGCTGTGTGGTGGGAACTTTCCAGCAGGTTCAAGGGAAGCCAAGCCTAGGTTCTGCCCAGGAAACGTCTTTTAATAGAGCAGAGGAACATTGTCATCGCAGCCTGCCAGAGAATTTGCTTACACTTTCCATTATTCATTTACATTGGGAACATTAACTGAATTAAGCTTTGAATGAAAAGGGCTCCATTTTCAGAACAGTCAGGAGGGCATTACAGGGCAGCAGTTCCCTCCAGAAGCCTGCCGTCTGACAATGTGACTGCAGTTTGGAAACCAACAGGTGTTTACGTAACGCAGTACCGAAGTGAGACAGAGAAAGAAGGGAGGGACAGCCCAGGCGGACACCACCTCTGGTGGCTTCCCAGGTGGGTGGGGCAGGCGTGTGAGCCTGGAGTGCGGTCTCCTTTGTTGAAGGCTTTCAGACAGAACAAACCATTAGCCTAAACTCAGGATTTAGTCCTCCGGTGAGATGGGGCTGAGCTAAATGCCTTCCTAAGGCTTCTTGTTCTGTGCGCTCACAGGTGGTAGGTCATTCCCCAGCGTCCTGGTCTGAGGACCTCAGCAACGCATGTTCCCATCGCTCCTATATCCTCCCCATCCATCTGTGTCCATACCTGACACCTGCAAAAAAGGTTAATTCTTTTGGGTTGAGATGGCTCTTTCCCAGGAGTTCCTTGCGATTTCACAACTTCCTCTAGTAGGCAGGCCAGCATCCTTCATCCTTCAACACAGTTTCTGGACACCTGGTATGTTCCCAGCATGGTACACAGAGCTGGGGACACAGCAAAGAGCCAAACAAAATCCCTGCTCTCTTGAAGATTACGTTGCGGAAGCGGGACGGACTGTAAACAAACATATAATCGATTAGGGCTGGTGGGGCTGTGGAGGAACATAAAACAGGATGATGGGGCAGCATGCTATTGTATGCGGGGTGGTCATGGAAGGCCTTGCTCATAGCTCAGAGCTTCCAGAAGGACTGCAACCCACCCTGACCTTTCTCTCTCCAGAGCTGTACATGAACTCCCAGGCTGTCTTGTAAAGTTAACTCAGTTTTTTTCTGCTATGATATATACACATTCTCCATCTTGCTTAGTTCTGTTTCATGTGTCTGTCCCTTGCCCACTCCTTACACCATAAGCCCCTCGGCTTTATTATGGCGTGTTTATTACAGTGTCTCGGGAAGCTTGAGCAGAGACCTCAAGATGGTGAGCCTGAGTCAGGAGGCTCCGAGGGAAGGTTCCAGGCAGAGGAAAGAGGAAGTGTGACAGCCCCAAGGCAGGAGAGACTGATGTCTTGGGAACAACCAAGAAGCCAGAGAACTGGGTGCAGGGGTGGAGAGGGAGAGCAGTGGGAGCTGAGATCAGATCGTGGGGCCAGGCAGGCTGTGCAAAGGGCCTTGGGTTTTACTCTGAGCGGCACAAGAGGCCACAGGGGGCCTCTGAGTGGAGGATGTGATATGATGATGCTTTCCAAGACCACTCACCAGCCATGACCTTTGTGGGTGTTCCACAAATTGAGACCAGAGGGAGGGGGAGGGCATAGCCCAGTGGTAGAGTGTGTGCTTAGCACGCACAAGGTCCTGGGTTTAATCCTCAGTTCTTCTGGTAAAAAAATAAATTAACTTAACACCCCACCTCCCCACCAAAAAAACAAACAAACAAACAAACAAACAAAAAAAACTCTGAACAGAGCTTATTAAAAAAGAAAAAATAATAAATGTGAGGCCAGAGGGAAGGGCAGGGGTTGGAGACACCAAGGGCGTTACAGGCCAAGTGACAGGACTGGGACTTTATTATGAGGTCAGTGGGGATCCTTGGAGGATTTTAGAGTAAGAGGAGCTCTACCCCTCATTTTGGAACAGAGGGCACTAGCACAGAGAAGTGAGGCGACCCATCCCAGAACGCACAGCTGATAAAGGTGGAGCTGGGACGGAAAGCCAGGTCTTCAGACTCCTGTTTCAGTACAGTGTGAGGTTTCTCCTGAATAAGAAGAGGGGACGTTATTGAGCACATCCTAAGTGCCAGGCACAGCTCTGCTACCATCCCATCTAATTTTCAAAACCACCCTACACTAGGATTATTCCCATCTTACAGAGAAGGGCACAGGGCATAAAGGGGTTAAGCAACTCATCTGAGGTTACATGGCTAGTAAGTAGTGGATCTGGGGTTTGAACCCAGGCAGCCTTGAGCAGGAGTCCATGCAGGTAACCGATGTGCGACAGGGACTTGCTAAGTCTTCTGGACATGGATAGGGGTGGGTGGAGGGGACCAGGCACTGGGATCCACTGACTTGGAGTTTCCAGGGCTGAGCCAGCTCCAGACTTGTCTGGACTCAGGCCCCTGCACTTTTCCTGTATCCCCATCATGGACCCATTGCTAAACAGGACGTGGGCTGCAGCTCATTTACCCCAGATCTGATGGAGCCATACCACCATTCGGGAAGCTGGAGAGGGCTCTGCTTAGAGTTTTTATAAAAAGACTGTGTTCCTTAATTACTTCAACCCTTGCTGTCCTGTGCTTTTCTCTTAGCTCCAGATGGCCTTCCACATGTATTTCCTGATGAATCCAGGGCTGGCTTCACATGTAGGCAAACAGTAGGGGACAGTGCCAGGACCCTCGGAGCCTTCCCCTTCCCCACCCACCTAAACCTCGGACCCTTCTGCTGCCTGGAGGACTCTTGAACAACCCCACTTGACTACACGTGTGAAGCCTCTAGAGAGTTTATAAAAACTCCTGGTGGCTGGCTGGGTCCCGCCCCCACACCAGATGAGTCTGACTTTCCGGGGTTGGCCCCAGACAACAAAGGATACTTTTAAAAAGCTTCCTGGGTGATTCTGACATGCAGCCAAGTTGAGATTCACTGGCCGGGACTAAGTCCCTTGTTATACATAGAGAAAGTGGCTTGTCCAGGGTCACATGGGTCACATGGCCATCAGTGGCAGGATTGGAATGAAAATCCAGGTCTTTTGACTCCTAGAAAAATGTCCTTTTCGGAAAGAAACACAGGTTGGAAAAGGCAAGTCTACCTGGGCAGAGGCACTTGAAATCAGTGCATAGAGATGTTTGAATAACAGAAGGTACATTATGAGAATGGGCCCCAGGGATGGGGGACGGCAAGGAATGGGCCTTGAAAAAAGCCCGGGGAGCCTGGAACAAAAGCTGAGTTCTACCAGGGTTACTGCTCAGCCATGGATGGGCACCACCAGGGTTGCAGACATCAGCATGGTGGTGAAGGTATGGGCCACGGACCCTGCCGTGGGCTGAGAAAGCAAACGTGTGGATGACCTTTGCTGGGGGTGAGGAGCGTGCAGCCTTCAGCCAGAGCAACTAGTCCATCCAAAAGAGCCCGCTCACCAGAAAAACGCTCTCCTTAGTTCACTGAACACCTAGAAGGAAGCTGTCCGCTCCCACTGAGGCCTCAGCTGTGGGAGACACTGAAGGAACAGGAACAGGGGGAGGGTAGCTCCTCAGCATCGGGGGGTAGATGCCAAGAAGAGATGGCTCCTCGCAAGGAAAATTCACAGCTGCCTTTTTAACCATTGGGCCTCAGTGCATCTGAAGATTTTGGGTGACTTCTCTGCCCAAAACAGTCCAGAATGCCAAGTCTCTGGGGGCGGTTTGATGGTATGAATCGCCCAAGTGGAAAGATGAAAGGTATCAGGTTAGGAACGAAAACGATTCCTTCTGTCACTCTGGATGCACACCAAAGTCCCCAGGAGGGAGGCTGGGCTTGTGTCGGGAAGGAGGGGCCTGGTGGAAATGTCTGCAGTGGATTCTCAGGCTTTCTCTCCCAGCCTGCCTGCCTGTTTCTTTGCTTAACAGGCACCAGAGCGTTCCAGCCTACCAACCACCAGGGGGCACCCACAGACAGGGCCTGGGAGGGCACCCGGGAGACTTCCCATGGTTGATGTCAGGGCACAGCAGAGGGAAACGCATACACACTCACCAAAATACACTGACAGACCCAGGAAAGGGGAATGTGGCACCCATTGCCACATACAGTGGCCCCTGGCCTTTTCCACACTATGTCCCTGGCCACCCTCCCTTCCCGGCAGGTACCCCTGTGGCTGATGCACCAAAACAGTCCCTGAAGGATCTGGCTCAGTGACAAACTGGGATTATGTTTGTCCTTGTTTCCAAGATTAATTTGAAAGAATCAAGTTCTCTGCAGATGTGCAAAGACCGTGACTGGAAGGGACTAGTGACGCCACTTCATTAGCCCACCATGAAGGCCAGCTGACCCAGCCTCCAAACGAATGATCTGAATCCGGGTGACAATGACGGTGATGGTTTTAGCCCAAACCTACGTCTATGTAACTACATTCCTCCTGCACTTATCACATGGAATGAGAATTATCTGCTTATTTACTTGTCTCCAGAACTCAGCTGGGTTCTTTGAGAGCAGGAACCATATTCTGCGAGTCTCTGGTCCCAGTAGAACTGAAATCAATGTGATATATATAAACCGTGTGGTTTCGTTTCTCCAGTGAGACCTGGGGGACAACAGGATGCTTGATTGGATCCCAAAGAGAGAAAACCTTTCTGTTCCACGTCCTGGAATTATTTTCGAGTAGGCTGGTCCATGACTCTAGGCCAGACGTCAGCAAATTACAGTCCCCGGGCCAAATCTGGACCACCGCCTGTTTTGTAAATAAAGTTTTATTTGAACACAGTCGGGGCCATTCATTTATGTATTTACGTGGCTGCTTTTGTGCTACTGCCGCAGGGCTAAGTATTTGCCGAAGAGACCATATTGCTTGCAAAACCTAAAATATTTACAGAAAAAAAATCTGCAGACCCTGGTTTCAGGAGAACAAACGGCCCACTAGGGTCTGGCTGGTGGCAGGTCGTCTCCCTCTGTGCTCTGGGACATAGTGGGGAAGATGATGTCACCGAAGCCTCCCAGGGCTGAGAACCATGCTCCGGACAGGCCCAGTCTGCTCTGTGGGGACAGACAGCCTTGCTGAGGGCCAAGGGTCTCACGTGGGTCCCTTCAGTTCCTGGTTTGGGGCTGCGGTGCAGGAGTGTCCCAGCAGAGCCTGGGAGGGGCTGGCCGTCTGACAACAACTCTATTGTCTCTCTCTGAAAAAGACTGTGATATAATTCACATACACCCCTTTGAAGTCTACAATTCAATCGAACATTGTCTTTTAACCTCTTCGTCTTGTGACTTTTTTTCTCCCCACTTCCTGAAGCTACACCTGAATGAACTTGTTTTCTGTATAGATTTCAGTGACTTAATTCACACTCAGGTGTGAGTGATAACAGAAAAACCTCGGATTTCCGGGTGACCCACCCATGCTGTATCCTTTTGTCTCAAGTAGGGTTTTCCAGAAGTAGAGGCTGAGGTGGAGTTTGAGGGGCAGAGGAAGATGCAAACCCAACACAGCCTGGGCTAACCTACTCCGGAGTGAGTAGCGCCTGTCAGGGTATTCTGCAGCCAGCCTGGAGGTCCAGCCTTTGTGCCCCTGCTGCTCCCTGTCACCACGTGCGAGCCCCAGGAGGGGGCTCCCTGCAGCTGAGGCCGACCCTGAAGAGCTGACACTGGAGGCTTTCTGCCAACCACACTCCACACAGCTGGGCAGCAGTCTTTCCTGGAAGGGGATCTAGGGGCCGCATCTCCGCATGCACCCACTCTTTTCACAGAATCCCATCACCTGGTGGCCAGCTAGCTCCTGCCTCCACTCTCCCAGGGCAGGGACGCTCACTCCCTGCTGAAGCAGCCCACCTGCATTTCACAAGGCTCCAGGCTTCCCTTTGCTAAGCCCAAGTATAAAACTAGGTGAGCACCGGTCTGGATTCTGCCCTCTGAGGCATACAAATCAATCCGCGTGACAGAAGGGAGCTCCCCCCAAGTCCACCCACCACTCTGGTCTCCTCCATTCTACATGAGATGCTCGTCTGTCCGCGATCTGTGTCTAGGCTGTGGCTGATTAGCCCAAGTCCCTCGGAGGTGTGGTTGCAGCTCTGCATGCAGCACTCCAGGAGGACCTGCCCGGCGCTCAGCCATGCAGCACCGTGTCCTTCCTGCTCTGAAGGACGGTGTCGAATCACAGTGTTGACTTGACTGAAGTTTATCAAAATCCTCAGCTGTTCTCACCAGCTACTGCTAATCCAGCCAGCCCCAGACTGTCCTGCTGTCACTGGCTTCCCAGGTCCCTGTATAGAACCTTAGCCTGGTCTTCATTTGGTCCAATTTTTAGACCATTCCCAAGAGAATTTGCATTTTTACAGAAAAGGACAAATATCTGATGAGGGATTTCCAGCCCTGGAAAATGAATTTTTAGCCCTGGAAGCTCTGGTACCCCTGAAAACACCTGTGGATTGGTGCTTCAGCTCAAACAACTTTAACATGAAATCCTTTTCTGGAGGGGGTCATTTTATACTAAGATACGGGGATGAGAGTTTCTAGTTTAAATAACTTAGTAACAATGTAGAGAAGAAAGCAAATTTTACATGAATTTCTAAGGGAGATTAGAGCTTCAAAGTCATTCCACATCTCCTTTGGGCAGTCGTAGGCCTGCCCAGGCCTCCCTGAAGCAGGGCACATGGTCACTTTGCATGTAGGGGGCATTTGATGTAGATAATTGTGTTGTCCACCCAGGACAGATGGCCATGCAGGCCAAGACACAGAGAAGAAAACCAATCAAACAGAACCAAAGTGACACGTCACCTGCCATTCTAGTCCACTCGATTTTTAGAGCATGCGTGTCCTTCAGAGATGAACTAGCTGATTCTTTTGTTTGACAGATACAAAGACTGAGACCCAGGAAGGGAAATCACTTGCTCAAGATCAGAGATGGAACCAGATTCACGGTGCTCTGATGCTGAGTCTCACTAATGGCATTTAATACGGGTGGTGCCAGGGAGGTACTACTTGAGCAGGGGGACTGTGAGGTCTGAACGTGAAGGTGGGGACTTACTTCTCAGGTTCTGTTCCTGGTGATCACGGGGCAATGGGCCTGGGCACAGAAGGGGAGCTACTGGAAAACCCTCCTGCTTGATGTGCAGAAAGGTAGACGCTCCCTGAACAATCTGTCAGTGGCCATGGAGAAGTGAACTGGGTAGGGAAGCCACTGATGCAATCTTGCAGCCGATTGGCAGGCACTACCAAGGGCCATATATTTAATCTCCCCACATATAAAATGGTCCTTTCTCATTTATCCAGCTTGGGTTATGGGCTCTCCTTTTGGTTGGATGCTCCTGTTTATCAGTCCGTGTTAGAGTGTCAGTTATGTGTCTGAGACTGCATTATGGTGTCCAAAAGAATTTTAAAGGATCTCTGCACACCGGGAGCTTGCAGGCTGGTGGGGACATGACATACACACATGATACACACCTGAACACTAACAACGTGGTGCAGGGAAAAAAATCTCCCTGTGGGTAGCCTCAGCCTTGGTCAGCTGACCAGGCATTCATCCCAGATCCACTCTCTGTATGTGAAGCTACCCACAGAGCCACCGACCACGACCTGAGGAAGAAGCCACATTTCTTTACCAACAGTCATTTCAGACGGTTGATTTTTCCCTCCCTGATCAGTTCTTATAAAAAACAAGACAGCTTTCCCTCAAGTCCCGAAAGACTGCTTTCCTCTATCCTGTCACAGGGGCTGTGCTCATGACCCTGACATTTGACATTTGGAAACCAAGCGGGATGGGGTTTCCAAGATCTGGGGCATGGTCCTTGCCCTTGAGAAGCAGCTAGTAATCTAGCTGGGAGAACACTAACACAAAGCTGAGAACAGTAAGATGAGGGTGTGGTTCCGACTGAGACTGGGAGGACAGCTCTTAGATGAGAAGGATGTTGGGGACTGAGCAGTTCGAGTAACCTTCTAGGGTGGGGTCACTAGTGTAGGTCTTGAGGTACCAGTACAAGAGCATCAGACTTGGAGTTTGGGGTACAGGCTTAAATTTGGGGTCACTCAAATTAATTTTGCAAAGGGACCCATCTCCAGTTTCTCTGCCCTTCAAATCCCCCACCTGTGGTGTCCTTAGCGCCTAATAGTTGCATAACTCCCCAAGGTCAGGAAGTCTAGGGACCCAGCAGTGCACATTTTCTCAGGCTGGCCCTGCTGCGCTGCCTTTAGTGGCTCTTTTCCCACAGTCGTGAGTCTCTGCAGTTTCCTTTAGCCTCATTTTCCCCACTTACAGAATAGACAGGAGGCCTATTTCCCTGCTCCTTTCTAAGAAGGTTGGGAAGATGCGTGGCAACCTAAGCCAGACCTATTTGGCACCAGCCCAGCGAAATACTATGCAGGAAAACTTCATTTAAACTGTCCTCAGTCTGTGAAGCATTGACATAAGGACTGCTGGTAGAGGGAATTTAGACAATGGTGGCAGTTCACAAAATAACCATTTGTGAGTTCAAAGAATGGAGGAAGGACAGTCATCCAGAAAGTACATAAGTGGGTCTCCTTGTCACCTCTCCTGGGTGTCTTTGGGCTGAAGCAGCCGGGGTTGGACGTGGCACTCGGAGATGTGGCACTTGGAGCCGGCTCAGCGGCTAGGGCAGACCACAACCAAACCAGTAAATACTTTTCCAGACGCTGCAAACCAGCCTTTCCGGGCCGGAGAGTGTGAGGCGAGCTGGAGGAGGCCCTGCAGTGCAGCTTCCAGTGCTCCGACCCGACCCATGTCAGGAGTCAGCCGAAGACTGATGTCCCCTTTTCCAAAGAGGAGGCCAGGACACTTCCGGGACGAGAGCCTGGGAGGAGCCCAGCTTTGGAGACCTTGGCACGAGATCTGCCTTCTGCCCCCGAGGCCTGGATCTGAGCGTGGTCCCAGAGTCTTGGCAGGAGGCCATGTTTTGTTTGGCATCTTCTGCGGCGGTGGAGGAAGCCGACCATGGCCAGACATCCTGTGCCAGTTTGGAGGGGCTGGGCGCGCCTTCCAGAGGAGTCCCGAACCCCGAGCACACACAACCCCACTGCCTTCACTCAGCACAAAAGTCTTGGTTCTAAATTCAGCGCCAGAGGTGACTTTAAAACTGCACAAAAGGAACACTGGGTTTCAGGCAAACAGAATCTCGCACGGCATTTGACTGTGATGAAGTGATCATCACAGACTCCCTCCGCAAGTTTGAATTCCTTTAAGCCACCTTCCTGGTAGAGGGGTCCTGCCACAGAGAAATCAGCCACTGGGTCTGAGCACTTCCTCCTCGAGTTGGATTTGGAGGACTGCTGGGGCTGAGTGCTCAGCACCATTGTGCAGTGACTGGCTCCTGTTTCCTTGGGACTAGAGATGGGGGAACAGGGTACAGTGGTGGCATGATCCCTGGGAGTCGGGGCTTCTGGAGTGGAGTCCTTTCTAGGCCATTAAACAGCATATGGCTGCAGGCACTCAACTCCTTCCCTGGGTGGTAGACTCAGCTTCCCTCTGGCTCCGGAATTCTAAGCAGGACAGTTCCAAGTGCAAGCGAAGATTATCTTTTCAATATGAGTAGGGGGTTGTTGACCGTCTCCAGTGAAGGTAAAGATTTTCATGAGTCCACAGACATTTGCTTTCCCTTAAAATTGCCATCTGTATGATCGATGTATAGTTTATATACATTTATATGGTTATAATAGCTTAAAGACATTTCTGGTTGGATCTGGGTAGGTAGAAAGGACAGAAATCCACTCAAACTAGCGCAAGGGAAAAAAGAGGTTTACTGGATCTCATAAAACCCAAGGTCAGGGCAGGTCTTACACGGGCTGGAGCTGGGAACTGGAAAGTTACTGGGAACGGAGACTGGGTTCATTTATTCTCTTTCTCCCTCTACTGTTAGCTTCCTCTGCTTATCCAGGGGCCCTGCTCACTCATAAATATCACTTGGCTTCAGCTTGCTATGCTGCTCACTTCACCTCCCTCTGCTTTACCTTGAAACTTCACCACTGGCGGATGGATACAGTCGTGGGTCAAGTCCCTCTTTGTTCTAATCAGCCTGGAGGGGAAGGAGAGTGATGTGGTGCCTGGACGGCAGACTGGAACGTTTCTCTAGAAAGAGCTGGGATGGGGCAGGTGGGAAACCTATGCAGGACACGAGCACCGTGGCTGCTTGCCCCAACCCCCGCCCTCCCCGCATTGCTCCATTGCAGACATCCTCTCTCCGTTTGGCTCCTGGGAATACACATGCTGTGGTTCTTCTTTTTCATTGGTGGTTACTTTTCTCCTTTGACCTTCGTCTTCTCTTGCTGCTGGTCTGGTCGGTTTTGATACTCCCCAAGGTTCTGCCCATCATCTTTCGCTAGGTCCTCAATAAAGGACCTAGTATGTACCAGATACTGGGGATACAGCAGAGAACAGGGCACAGCCTCCATCTTCCCAGGATTTATAGCCTAGTGAGGAGACAACAGGGAGTTATGACTGATTATGACAAGCTCTGCGATGGGAAGGGAGCAAGGGTGATGGTAGCCTGTAACAGGGACTTAATTCCATCCAGTTCCAGTTCTCTCTTGGACTGCAGACCTTCTACCACTGCTTACTAGGCACCTCCACCAACAATTCTGTAGCAGCTTTAGATTTAAACATATCCACAATGGAAATGATTCTATCCTACTTGGAGCTGTTGTAAATCCAGGATGAGGAATAAGCTGGGTACTTAGGAATCCATTGACTCTTCCTTTCTTTGATTACCAAAATCCAATCAGTTTCTAGGTCTTAATCAAGTCTCCCTTAGGAATGTCTGCTGGATGAGCCAAAGCCATATGTGTGACATGGGATGGATGTCTCTGTCCCTACTGCTACCATTTTTGTTCAAATACATATCGTCTCTTTCCCTCCCTCTTGCAGTGGCCTCTAATTTCTCCTTGGCTGGTTCCTCCCTCCCCTTGACAGCCCCTCCCTGCCCAGCATCTATTAACCACATAGTGTCTGGAATGAAGTTTTCTTTGCTTTTATGTTTTCACCTAGCTCTGCTAGTTTTTCCATTGAGATAAGCAATTATCCAAGCCCATTTTTTCAGAGTGTGTGTCTCCCCAATGTTGGTCATATTTGAGGGTTCCTTCTGTGTATTAGTAAATCTCTGGTCCCTCTATTTGGTTCTCTTGGTGTATTCTTTCTTCTGTGCCAGTACCACTGCTAATTTATACAATTTTCTGCAAAATTCTATTATCTGTAAAGCAAGTCCCCTGCTGGTTTGTTGTTCAGTTGCCTTGGCTATTCTTAGATCTTCCCACGTGTGTATGTACGTGTGTGTGTGCGTGTGTGTGTGTGTAGCACGAATGTTTCCTGGATTTTGGAAAGAGTTATGCTAAATAAGCACAAACAATTTGGAAGATTGAGCATATATGACGGAGCTGTGACATTTCAAAAATATCAGCCAGATTATAAATACTGACCCTCACAATTGTTCCTGTGCCTCGTTAGCTGTGAAATATCTTTTACTTGTATGGCATTTTGCAATTTTTCAAACCTGGTGGAATGGTAAGTGTCGGTATTATTTCTACCATTTTACTTCAAAAAATTTTATTTTTAAAATTTGTACTTTTATTAAAGTTATACATAAGCACAGTCAAATTGTTTTACAAGCTTTGTTGTGAAAAATAGCAGCTCCTCACCCTACTCCTCCCCATTTCCCTCCCTAGGAGCAATCGTTTTCAACTCTGATTATTTTGGTATTTATTTCCATGTCTCCAAATAATATTTCTTAACTTGTATTGCTACCTCGTAATTTTTTCAGTTTTAATCATTAAGTTTTAAACTTTAGTCTACTGAGGATTTCTCTGCTCTCTTCTGTTCCCCAGCCCCTCAGTGAGGTTAAGTCATAATTCTGGTTAGATTAATTTGGGGGGTTCACATTAATCTGACTGTAAAACCATGTAGTAAACCATGCCGACTTTCCTTCGCCACACAATTTTTTGTGTCTCCTGGAAGTAATAATTATCTTGCTTTTTTGTTTGCTTGGCTTTCTGTTTATGCATATCTAATTCAACCACAAAGGCTTCAACAATTGTCTAATTCCCCTCTCCACAGTCATTTGCTGTTAAGTCAGTTAAATGTGAGGAGTCTTCCCTGGAAATTTCTGATGTGTTCTCAGGTGGACCAGAAGCCTCTACGTCTGATGAACATCTGTCATTTTGGGTCTTTCTTTCACCACCAATCTCTCTTTCCTGTTGGATCTCCTGGGTCCCATTTCTTCCTTGTTACTGGTTTTTTTATTTCTTGGTTCTGGGGGCACGTGTCCATTCCTGGGAAGCAGTGGATGGGAGATAAATATTGTGAGATGTCTGGAAATATATTTATTCCCTCTTCCCAATTGATTGGCTCTTTGGATGGTTGTGGGATATTCTAGATTGGAAGTACTTTAGCTTTAGAATTTTGAAGGCATTCACCATTATCTTCAAGCTTCCAGTAGTGCTGCCAAAAAGTCTAAAGCCTTTCTGATCTTTGTAAACTTGTAGAGTTGTTTTTTTTCCTTTGTAGGCAGTGTTCTAGAATTTAATAATGTTTCATCTGTTGTGCTGGGTGCTTGGTAGGTCCTTTAAATCTGTAAATGTGACAATGAATATATATATATGTTCATGTATAACTGAAAAATTGTGCTCTACACTGGTATTTGACACAACATTGTAAAATGATTATAAATCAATAAAAAATGTTAAAAAATATCTGTAAACTCACGTCCTTCAGTTCTGAGAGGCTTCCTTCTTTATTCTCTTTTCAGATTTTCTTCCCTCCCTCCCTCCATCCTCCCTCCCTCCCTATGACTCCTCTCTTCCACATTTTCTGTTGTTTTTGCTGGAGCTCCTATTGTTTATATAGCAAATCTCCTGGATTAGTCCTCTAATTTTCTTCTCTTTCTTATTTTCCATTCCTTTTTCCTTGTCCTCTTTCTTCAACTTTGTCTTCTATTCCTCTGTTGAAATTTTCATTTCTGCTGTGATGTTTTTAATTCTCAGGAGCACTGGTTTATGTTCTCTGAGTGTTCCTTTTCCAAAAAACCTCTCCTTGTTCTATGAGGATATTAGTTGTAACATTTTTTGAGTTTTCTTCCCCGTGAATCAACTTTGCTTTTTCTAAGTTGTTTTTTTTCCACTTGTTCATCAGGGTCTTTGTCCTTCATGCTGGTGGCTTCCCTCACATGTCTGGAGATCTTTATTTATGTTCTTATGGGGACAAAAAGCTGCTTGGAAGCTCTGGATATGTGAGTTAGATTATCCTGAGATGATCAGTTTAGATCATCTCTTAGAGATTTTCTTTCTTTCGGTGTGGGGGCGGATAATTTGGTTTATGTATTTATTTATTTATTTAATGGAGGTGCTGGGGATTGAACCCAGGACCTCGTGCATGCTAAGTATGTGCTCTGCCCCTGAGCTATACTCTCCCACCCGACCTTGGAGATTTTCAATATCAGTTAGGTTTTTCTTCTTTACTGATCAAATTGTTTCTTCTCTTGAGGGCGAATGCCTGGCCTCCAGGGTTCTTGGAGGAGAGGCACGAGAGAGAGCTGTGAATCTCAGCCTCCAGTGCACACATACTCGCTAATATTCTAGCTCTTAGTAGAAGACTCTTGCCCTCAACTCTGCCCAGTTGGGGAACCTCCTCCAGTTTGATCCTCTCTGTAGAATAAACTTGCAGTCTTCTTCCATGATGGGGTGGTGGTGTCTGGCTGTGCAGAGCTGGGAGAGGGTGTAGGAATCCAGGTCTTGTGCAGAATTTCAGCTATTTCTTTTTGCTCCATTTTTACCTTTATTTTCAGAGATAACTGTTTCCACCCTTTCCTGAGCCTTCAGAGAGTTCTAGCATCCAGTCATATTGCTTCTTACTTTTCCCCACTGTTAGCATAGAACTCGGTTTACTCAGATGCACTGAGTTGGGCTAAGTATTAGTGCGGCCAGTTGCTTACAAGGCCGGGGTCACTGTATGTGTTCACACTCTAGGATCCACAACCCTTTGCAGGGCGATTTTGCCAGTCCTCCCTGCCTTGAATCCAGGCTGCCCTTAAGCCTTGCTTTCATCAGGGAAATACAGTGCAAAAGCTGTTGCTTGTCTTCAGTGCCTGGACCTCACTCAAGATGACTTGCAGGTTCTGCTTTTACCTTCCTGGAACTCTTCCACTGCCACGTGGCTGAAGAATGGTGGCCTAGCCAGCACCAGTTCCAACCGCCAGATGCTTGAGTGAGAGCATCTTATAACATGCAGCCACTGAGACTCCAGCTGACTGCAGCTGCGTGAGTGACCCCAGGTGGGACCAGCAAAGGAACCACCCCAGCTAAGCCCAAACCAGGTCTCGGACCTCTAGAACCAAGAGCAAATAGAATGTTGTTCTAGGCTGCTAAATTTTAGGGTGGCTTATTCCACAGCGATACTTTTTGAAAAAATTTGAGGTAAAGTCAGTTTACAATGCTGTGTCGATTTCTTGTGTACAGCATGATGTAACTATATATAGATACATTCCTTTTCATATTTTTAATGTGTTATTATAGGTTACAACAAGATATTGAATATAGTGCTATACTTGTTGTTTATCTATTTTATATGTAGTAGTATCTATTTTCCATGGTGGCTGCACCAATTTACATGCCCACCAACCGTGTAGGAGGGTTCTCTTTTCTTTATACACTGATATAGTCAATTTGTTAATTAGTTAATTTAGGACAATTGTATCCAAGTTCACACATGAACCTGATCTTTACTTTTTATTCCCTGTGCCATCTCTGCATTTGTAGCAGGGGTCGTAGTAACCCTCATAAGATGGGATGGTTGGTTTTCTTTTTCTATGCTCTGAAAGTGTTTGTAAACAAAAGGAATTGTCTGTTCTTCTAAGTTTTGATAGAATATATGTAAAACTATCTGGGTTTTTCACTGTCTTCTCTTCTCCCCCCTCCTCCTTTTAAATTTGGAAATCATTTTAGGCTAATGGAAAAATTGTCAATCAGAACAGAGAGTTCCGATAGGATTTTCACCCAAGCTGACCCAGACTGGTTTGTTTTTTTCATGGAACACGAACCCCATGACACGGCCTGAAGGAGTAAGGGTCCAGCTGTTTCCTTCAGGGAGCTCATTCCCTCCATCCTCAGGGTCTAGATTTTCCTGACCACATCAACCCTCATGGAGACTTTGACTCTGTGGCTGTCCGTACATAAAGTGTAGGTAACTGGTAAAAAATCCCAGCACGTTACTGAGTATTCATGGAGCCCCTGCCATGGTCCTGACACTGTGGAGCTCTGAATGGACCGCAAAGATAATCAGACATGATCCCCAGCTTCATGGAAACTGCCTTCTCACTGGGAGGCAGATCTGAGCTCAGATCATGATAATACAAGGTGGAGTTCAAACCTGGGAGGAGCTAATTAGCCTTAATATAAGAGGGGATGACAAGGGTTGGACAGTTGGATCATGGAGCAGAGGGATGTTGGTAGGAGATGGGGGGTCATGGGGCAGGGAAGTAGGGAAAGGCTCAGGTCAGGGCTTCCCTGTAGGGCAGGCAGCTGGGCTTCCAGATGGAGAGTAGGACATGTCAGAGGACAGAGCCAGGGCAGGATGTGTGTGTGTGTGTGTGTGTGTCTTTGTGTGTGTGTGTGTGTGTGTATTTGGGGTCAGGGAGGATGGAGAAGATGATGAAACGGAGGGAGTGACAACAGTAAAAACACACTTTCCTCCTGCACAGTTTTGCCCGGGGCCAGCCCCAGGCCTGCGAGCCATCTGGCAGGACCTGCAATTTCACTCACATGAAATTGTCGACTTTCCCTTCCCCTCCCCTGCTCCCTCTCTGCCGCCCATGGGTGTGTGCATGATGGCACCGTGCAATTGACAAAATTAGTACATTGCCACTGACCCCACCCTGCACCGCCTTCCTGGTGGCCCTGTGATTTCACGGGTGACGTGTTTGGCAGACTCCTTGTAGCCCACACACTGCTGAGGGATGTCAGGCCCTCAGGCCTGGAAACCCGCAAGGGTTATGGGTACCTCCCACTCCCTTCCCAACTCAAGTCATCCCAGCAAGCATTTGATTGAGCACCGAGTGTGTGAGAGGTACCAGCCAGGTGCTGGCAGGCGACAGTGGGAAAGAAGGGTTGGACAGAAGGATGACCAAGATCTGATCCCCGTCCTCAAAATTTTCTTGACCTTTCTTCTCTTCCAAGAGTGTTTGTGTGTGGCGGGCACTTTCCAGTTTGCAAATCATTTCCCTTTGTAACCTCCCAATGTCCCCTACGGGAGGCAGGGAAGATTGTATAGATCGCTCGGTGAGGAAACCAAGCCATATACTCGACATTACGTCATTGGTGAACAAGAGGCTCAGGAAAGAACCCTGGATCTTCGGGTCCAAAATGGAGGGTAACTATGTCTCAGAAAGGAGGAAATTCAGACCCCAGCCTGAAAGACATCAACGACCCACCATGCCAATCCTGTAGAACACTGTGGGAACTTCCTTCATCTCACACTTGGCTTTGAGTATTTCTTAAAGAAAGGTGAAAAGGCTAAGAAAACGAGAGACAGTGAGTAAGGGGTTGGGAGCACTAGGAGAATAGCCGTGTGCTTGCCTCTCAAAGATCTCCCACATGCAGTATGTCACGTGAGTCCTACATGTGCGGTAACAGCCAACAGGTATTGAGCTCTTATTCTGCGGTGGGCACTGCTCTCCACACCTCACTCACCTTAATTCAGTTCACCCTCATCAACCTTATGAAGTAGGTATACCCCCATATTACATATTATTATCCTCATATTACAGTTGAGGGAACAGAGATGTTGAGCCTCTTGCCCAAGGTCACACAGCTTATAAGTCAGGGAGTCAGAATTTGAAACCTAAGTGGTCTGCCTGCAGGGCCAATTCCTGCAACTCCACTGATGACTGGCAAGAGAGGGAGCACCTGAGCATGGAAAGGTGCAGGGACTTGCTCAAGTCCCCAGAGTCAGTTAGCTTCACCCAGTCTTTGTGTGCAGCCTCCTTCCTGACACACCACAGCCAGGAGGAGAGAGGGTAGTGTACCTGCAGCAGACAGGCTCTGGTTCCAGCTTCATGGAATGGGGTGAGGGGCTGGCAGGGAAGCACTGCGGGGGCCAGTGCACAGGTGAGTGTGGGAAAAGAGAGGGAGAGTAAATTGGGCAAGTGGGATAGGGCTGCTGCTGGTATAGAGGATTCTGGACCCTGCTAACACAGGTGGATGGGAATGGAAACTTCCAGGGGGCCAGCGGACTCAGAGAACCAGCATTCCACCTGCTTTTATCATTGGTTATTGTGTTATTGCTGGTAAGGGTTTCTGCCTGGAGGACTTATGCTTCAGTTTCCCGCAAACCCCAGGACTGAGGAAATTAACCAACATACCTATGCAAGAGGAGTAAGATTCCTTCCCGAGTATATTCTAAATGTATAGAAAATCCTTCCAAAAAAGACCTCCTACTACTTTTGAATTACTTAGTTCTATTCAAAAGATGAAGAGATGGGAGGAAGAGAGGGAGGAAGCAAGATGGCCAGGGTCATGCAGTAATTAGACTCCAGGCCCCCTGATCCAGGAACTGTCAGACAGGATGTGACTTGTTTCATGTAGGGAAGACCTCTGCTTTTTTCCAGATGAGGCTAAGCATGAGTTCAGCTTATTCATTAGAGTTGATCGTAGCGACTCATGAGACCAGGGCAAAAAAAAAATGCATGAACTATCAGAGCATTTTCATTGGTACAAGAAAACCTGGCTTTTGGCCATAGAGATGGTCCTGAAAAGCTGTGAACAAACCCAATTTTAGGAAAGGAAATGTGATTTTAAATGTATGAAGGGCTCTCTGTTTCTAAAGGGAGCTTGCCTGGAATGACTGAGGGGGGATTTTCTTTATGAAGAATCCTTTGTAAAGCAAATTTTTTTCTCCCATTCATCGCGTGTGTGTGTTTCTTCAACTGGGGCAATCTGTATTCCAAATCAGTCCTCAGAATAACTGCAAGGTGGAAAAATTTGTCTTCAGGGCTTCTTCTCTCATTGGGTGCCCTGAGTCTTTCTCTATGCTTGGAGTTCCTCCCTCCCATCACCTCCCACTTCTCTTTGGGAAGACTGGTTAGAATGGATGCAGCTAGGGGATGAACAGGTCATTAGATGATAACAACGTAAGCATAACCCTGGCCAGGAGCACCTCGATTTTTATGGTGTCTTTTTACAAAATGGAAAAATGTTGTAGATCCTACTGAAGGGATCGCTATAGATGATTTTGATTAATTTCTGCCAGACATTGCTTGTCCTGCTTTGATTTGGGAGATGTCCTGCCTATCGCCCAAGGTGATTCTTTGGAGAATTTAGCTCCTTCATTGTGTGCTGATTTCACAGGTTTAACACTTAGTGAGTAACTGACTCCAACTTCTTGGGTCCTGTAGTAGGTTGAATGGTAGCTCCCAAAAGTTAAGTCCACTCCGCAGCTGCAAATGTGATCCTATCTGTGAAAGGGTATTTGCAGGTGTAATTAAGGTAAGGCTCTCAAGATGAGATCATCCTGGACTAGCGTGGGCTCTAAATCCAATGACAAGTGTCCTTATAAGTGGAGAGAAGGGGAGAAGGCACGAAAGAAAGCAGGCAATGTGAGGACAGAGTCAGAGATCAGAGTGATGCGTCAAAGATTGCCAGGGGCCGCCAGAAGCTAGGAGAGAGTCATGGAAGGATTCTCAGTCAGTGCTTCCAGACAAAACCAGCACTGCCGACACCTTGATTGCAGACTTCTGGCCCCAGAACTTTGAGAGAATAAATTTCTTTTTCTTTTAATTGAAGTATAGTCGGTTTACAATGGTATGTTAATTTCTGGTGTACATCATAGTGATTCAGTTACACACACATATAGTATATCCTTTTCATATTCTTTTTCATTATAGGCTATTACAAAGTATTGAATACAGTTCCCTGTGCTATACAGTAGGACCTTGTTGTTTGTCTGTTTTATATACAGTAGTTAGTATCTGCAAATCCCAAACTCCCAGTTTATCCCTCTACTCTCTTCTCCCTCTGGTAACCGTAAGTTTGTTTTCTGTGTCTGTGAGTCTCTCTCTGTTTTGTAAATAATTCATTTGTGCCATTATTTTTATATTCCACATATAAGTGATAACATATGATACTGTTCTTTCTCTTTCTGACTTACTTCATTTAGTATGATAATCTCCAGATTCATCATGTTGCTGCAAATGGCATTATTTCATTCTTTTTCATGGCTGAGTAGTATTCCATTGCATATATACCACAGCTTCTTTATCCAATCATCTGTTGATTAACAGTTAGGTTGCTCCCCTGTCTTGGCCATTGTAAGTAGTGCTGCTGTGAACATTGGGGTGGATGTATCTTTTCAAATTAGAGTTTCCCCCAGATAGATGCTGGATCATATGGTAAGTCTATTTTTGGTTTTTAAAGGAATCTCCATACTATTTTCCATAATGCTGCACCAAGCTACTTTCCCACCAACCGTGTAGGAGAGTTCCCTTTTCTCCACATCCCAAGAGGATAAATTTCTGCTTGTGGAAATTTGCTATAGCATCCCCAGGAAACTAATACAGGTCCCCTTATTGTAGCCTTGTTATAACACGGGAACAGTAAGAGCCCAGCTGCCCGCGTGGTGTCATATTATGAGTGCCCAGAGGGACTTCCCTGCTTAAAAAACTCTTTTCACCCACTTATCATCACAAGTGCCCCTGAACCCACAGTAAGTCTTTTCTGATGTACAGAGTCAACAGAACTATATGATGCAGCAGAAATGAATGAACTGTGGCCAGGTGCAGCAGCACAGATGACTCACACGTATGATGTCGAGTGGAAGAAGTCAGACCCAGAAGAATATATATTAAATAAGTATGTTTATGTAAAGTTCAAGAGCCGGTAAAGTTATCTATGGTGTTAAAAGCCAGGATGATGGCTAGGGAAGGGGGTTGTGTGAAGAGGAGAATCAGCAAGAGAGGGGCTTCTGGAGCACTGGCAATGTTTTATTTCTCGATCTGGAGGATGGATATGTAAGTACTCATTTTGTGATAATTTATTGCCCTTTAAGAGGAGTGGTCAGATCAGGCTTCAGTGAGACTTCACCTCCCAATTCAACTGCTTGCAGTGGATCCTTGTCTGATGGAAGGTGTAATTCTGCAGGAAACTAAGCTAAACACATCTAGTACAGTTCTGCTCACAGAAAATGAACCCACAGAGAGGCTTTGAGGGACCACGAGCTGGGTTTTGGGCTGTTGTGGACTGCTTAAGGGCCTCCCAGTGTAATGTCTGGGAGGCGACTGGACATCTGGGTCCTTGGCAACAGAAAGCAGCTGGGGCTGGAGAGGCAGATTGGGGAGGTCGAGGCACTTGTCCCTCTGGTCTAGTCTCCCTGGGGAGCATGTGGTGTAAGAAAGCTGGGGAGGGGCGGTGTACAAACAGAGAAACACGAACACATCCAGCTCAGGCAGATGGAGGTGGGGGCTGGGAACAGCCCGAGAGGGAGGGACCAGAGAGGTGGGAGGAGCCGGTGGAGTCCTGGGACTCCAAGGAGAGAGGCTCAAGGAGGAGGGAGAGGTCAGATCACCCAACCTATTATGGAGGAGCAGGATGGGGAGCATGGATCCCTGGGGTGGGACTTAGAGGTCCCTGGTGCCATCAGTGGGAACTGGTTCCTTGGAGCTGCGAGGCTCCAGATGACTGCGGGCTGAGAAGTGACTGGGAGATTGGGAAATGGAGAGGAGCCCTTTGGGAGTCTTGGCTGTGACCTTGGGGTGGGCTGCAGAGGGAAGAATGACAGCTAAGAGTTTCCTCTAATGTTCATATCCTGAAAAATCCACGGTGGGTAAGGAAGTGCAGAATATTAAAAAAAAAAATGAGAGTGAATGATGGTAGGGAAATATATTTAAGGAGGAAGGTGTAGAAATCATGTGGATGGAGGCAGGGAGGCAGGAGGAGACGCATCAGCAGGCTTTTGACTTTTCAGAGCCGTTCGCACCCAGTCAGGACCGTCACTGGCCCCTAGAGCCATGCTGTGAGGTAGACAGAATCTGGCTCTCCGTCTTCCAGGTGGGGAACTAGAGCACAGAGAAGTTCGTGCCTGGCCCGCGGCCCCACAGGGGGACAAAGAATCTCTGATTCCTCATCCTGGGCACCGCCACTGGATCCCCCACCTTCTGAATTCCCTCATGAACTTTCCAAATGCACCTGGGACAGTGCAGATGCTGACCAGTCTCCAAGTTGCTTTGAAAATGAACACTAGAGGCAGCAAGTGACTTGAGGAGGCAGGACCCGTATTTATCCAGGTCAAAGAAAGCCTGATAACCTGAGGGATAAGCAGGTGAGAGGAGGAAACCTGATTTCTGCAGTTTGTGACAGCATGAAGGCTTCCTAAGAGCCAGCACACCTAGCCAGGGGTCATTCGACAAGCGTGGAATGTTTCCTGTGTCCCTGGTGCTGCACCTGGATGAACTGGAGGGAGGAGGGGACTTGTGGGTGCTAGAGAGGCTGGAGGCCTATAAACAGGGTGCAGCAGGAGGCTGGAGGTGGTAGCGTTGGATGGATGCTGATTTACAGCCAAACAAGACAGAAGTGAGTGAGACGTCTTTGCCAGCCAGGAAGGGTGAACTGAGGAGCTAAGGATGTCTGGGGTGTCCAGGAACCTGGGCTTCAGTCCTGGCACTGCTAGTGACCGCTTGGACAAGTCTGCAGGCCTCAGCCAGGTTAAGATGTTTCTGAAGCCCTCCACCCTCATCACAAGATCCTATGTGAGCAGCAGACAGGTTGGTCCTGACCCTCTGCAGGGGATGGGGTGGGGGGATGGGTGCAGGGGATGTCAATGTAGAGCGCTCTAGGGTGGCAGAGAGGGAGGGGTGGCTGCAGTGACAGACCAAAGAAAAGTGCTATTTACACCAAGTTTCCATCCCAAACAGGTGGCAACGCCCACAGGTGCAATTTTCAAAGGCCTGTTAGCGCTCCCTGGATGAGAGCTCCAGGCCTCCAGGTGGCTCTGGACTCCTCGCACCTCTGAGGGGCTCTGATCTCCAGGCCAGAATTTCCATGGAGACCTGAGCCAGGTTTAATATTTCATCCTGTTGCTTTAGATGGTCATACTTTATAGGCATCTGATTAAACTTTTTAAAACATAAGATTTGCTCTTTAGAAGCATATTAAAAATCAAGAAAAAAAAAACTACACCAACATAAAATGTTTTATTGTAAACTCTTTTACACCAAACTCTTTTCACAAGTGACCCTTGGGGATCTGCATGAACTTGGCTTGAACCTGCCTCTGTGGTCTCCCCATGATTTCTAAGTGGTCAACATTGCCCCTTCTCTGCTTCCTACAAAAACCCCACTCACACTGGGGATTTTGTGGTTTTCATGGGTGTTTACTGAAGATCTGGCAGGTTAAGGGGAGGACTGTCCCAGCACATTGTCTAACTACCTCCGAACTCCGGCTCCCCTCTCTGTTTCTCTCCTCACAGCTCCTCCCCCCGCACACCCAACATATTCTGTCTCCTTTAGCAGAGCAGCCACCTTCCCCATTAGCCAACTCACCACCTCAGTGTCTACCCCAAGGGCAATTCTTACTAAATACAATGTTCTACCTAAAGAAATCTGGAGAATACAATTTTCTACACCAGGTTTCCCACAAAAGCATCTCATTTGAAAGTTTCAACTCTCAATGTGCCTTACAGTTGCATCTGGGTAAATCAGTGGGTCTGGGCATGGCAGTCAGTAACCTACACTTGAAATGGACCACTGTCATCCTCATTTCCCTCTTGCCCATGTCTCAGTCCCTTGCGAGCTTGCTTCTGTTCCTGCCACTTCCCAGAATCTACTATAAGGCAAGTGCTGTCCAACAGAACATTCTGTGAGAATGGTAATATTTTATTCTGAGTGGTCCAGTATGGTAACCACTAGCCATATGTGGCTACTGAGAATATACAACGTGGCTCATGGAACTGAATTTTAAATTTTATTTAATTTTAACTTGAATTTTAATTGCTGCATGTGGCTAGTGGCGATCGTATTGGACAGTGAAGCTCTAAGGTACTTGGTGACCTTCTAGTGACCAAATTCAATGCTCATGTTTCTGTCTAACCTTACTTTCTGTCCCTGAAGCATCCTTGTCCCTCTTGCAACCATCGCAACTTGTTGTGGCCCTTCTCCTTTGCTCCCATAACTTTGAACACCTTCCATACACCTATAACTCAAACAAATCCATTTCTTTTTGATCAGACTTCTTTCTTGGGCTCCTGGCCTAATTTCCAATTGCTTTCTGGATGTCTCCATGATAATCTCAACATAAATATGTCCTAAAGTAGCTATTATTTCTCCCTACTTTTCCATACCCCCTTCAAACAAACTGATTTTCTCCAGGCTAAAAGTTGGGCGGAAGTGTCTTAAAATCCTCCCTCTCCCTCCATATGTAATCAGTCACTAAAACCTATGGAATCCACGCCAAACTATTTCCCGAAAGTGTCCCCTTGCCTATACGTCCACCACTGACACTACTATACGTTCAGAGCTGGCTCTGTAATTTGTGGGTCCAGTGTAGCATGCAGGGCCCTGGCTGGGGGTGGGCAATCAAGGTCCCTTCCTATGGGCCTCCACCCAACTCACAGGTGGATGGGCAGACCCTAAGGGATTGCAACCAAAGAGAAGCTGGGACCCGCTTTGGGGTTGGGCAAGGGGTCCCTGCCTGGTCACCCTGCAACGTGCCAAAGCACAGCCAGCCCGGGGCAGTGATGACCACTGCTTTACCCTATCCAGATACACCAAGGGGCCTGCACTCAAGCTTAGCCCTCTCTGAGCTTGACTTGACCTCCGCTGGGGGTGGAGGGCAATACAGAACGTGACTCCCCTCTCCAGCCACCAGTGTGATGGGGTCAAGTGATGAGGGTGGGGAGGGGAAACTGGATGGAGCCTGATGTGCGGAGGGCATGGAGTGGGTGGTGGAGAACCCATCCTCGGGAGACGGCAAGAGGTGGGACTGCACAAGAGCAGAAGCTTCAAGCTCTCAGCACATTCTCCGTTGTTCATGGACTCTATAGTCCCAAAACACAAATTCAAGGGTAAAAGGATCAAGAATCTCAACACTGTACTCTCAGAGCGTTAAGCAGGGCCCTTTTAAATGGGGGACCCTGGGCAACTGCTCCAATGGTGTGTCAGTGAACCCCCCTGCACATGTGCCCTGGAAATAGACCAACCAGAAGCTAGGTAGGGATGGTACCCACTCTCCCGGTGGCATTTGGAAATGTGTCAGGTGCATGATATTGTCACAGTGACTGGGGAGTCCTTATGGACTTCAGCGGGCAAAGATCAGAGATGCTAAACGTCCCGCTGTGCATGAACAGTCCTGAGTCAAATGACAATAGAGCCCCCTGCAGAAACATGGCCAGGGATGCTGCTGTATCCTGCGGCACATCCTGTTACTTCTGCCCAGGATGCCTGCCTTGGGCTCCTTACCTTATATAACTCCTTAGCTATTCATCCCCAATTCTCTGGTCTAACCCTGGAAAGCATGGCTCCTCTGTGTCTACTTTCCTTAGAGTCCCTATTTCATTCTGCTGTCATCACTGACTCACATGTCATTTCCCTCATGGCTGCATGGGTGCAATCACATGGAGAGCTTCATTCGAGAGGGAACAGCCCTGGGTTGGGAGCCAGCCCGTCCATCCATGCCTCTAGTGCTGTCCTTGTCAACCACGAGCTGGGAGGACCAGTTAAGTCACTCCTCCTGCCTGAACCCGCAACTCTACTCTGCCATCATCAGAAAGCCCTCAAGTGCTTCTCTGAAAACAATTCTTCAGCTGATATCATAACCTTGATGAATGACGCCACATCCTCTCCTTCATTTCCTCTGTCTTTTTTCCTGTCCAGCCTTGAACTGAAGGTGTAAATCATCTTTCCTTTTTTCCAGGACACACATATCTCTAGGTGGAGAAAGGAGAAGATAAAGAGACAGGGGCAGAGATTAGCATCCCTACTTTTTCTTTTAAAAAAAAAAATTGTGGTAAAGTATACATAACATAAATTTTACCATTTTAGCCATTTTAAGTGTACAATTCAGGGGCATGAAGTACATTCACAATATTGTACAACTACCGCCAGTATGCATACCCAGAAGCAAACAATTTTCCATACTGAGAAGCAGATCCTCATTTCTCCCTCCCCACGGTCCCTGGCAACCTCCATTCTACTTTCTGTTAGTATGAATTTGCCTACTCTGGGAACCTTATGTAAGTGGAATCATACAGGATTTGTTCTTTTGCGTCTGATCTATTTCACTTTGAATAAGGTCTCCAAGGTTTATCCAGCTTGTAGCATGTGTCAGAATTTCCTTCCATTTAAAGGCTGAGTAACATTCCCTTGTAGGTCTAGACTACATTTTGTTTATCCATTCATCAGTTGATGGACATTTGGGTTGCCCATCTGTTCTTTTTAAAGAAAAGTGTTTCTGGATAACCCATTTGGAATCCAGGGGAGTTCAGAGAAGGATAAGTGAGGGCTCCAAGTGGATAGGATCTCTCAGGAGTGACTGAAGCCCAGGGATGCAGAGAGGCAGAGGAAGTGGTCCGTGAGCCTCCAGAGCAAAGCGGCACGGCTTCAGGATGTGAGGGGAGAAGAGGGTGGGTGCAGATAGGGTAACTGGGATGTGCACAGAGCCCAAGGACCCGGTGGGCTGGTCTCTGTGAAGGAAGGAGGTGAAATATGTTAAGGAAGGTAAATGGAGAGATGTGGTAATGACTGTCTTGCTCTTGGTTAAGAAAAGGAAGGGCATAGGGAGGGAGAATGAGAAAGAAAGAGAAATAAGAGGGAAAAGGAGAGAACACTTTTCTCAAGTGGTGAATGTGGACTCAGAGGAAGGAACCAGGCATGGGGACTGAGCTGTTGATGGGAGAGTGAGGGCAGGACCAGCTCTGCTCTATAATTTGCAAGGCCCAGTGCAAAATGAAAATGCAGTTAAAGGTACTAAAATACAAGGCATTTCCCTTTCTTCTGTGATCTCTCTCAACCTACTTTTTAAAAAATTTGTCATTTAATGTCATTATAAATAAAGCAAAATTAAACATTTAAATGATTAACATGAATTTTGCTGTTCATCTTTATATTGTGTCAATTATTCATTCATGCATTCATTATCTTTTAATTGTGGTAAATATGCATAACATAAAACATCATTTTAATCATTTAAATCACATTAACATTGTTGTACAACCATCACCACCATCCACTATGAACTTTTTCCCTCTTGCAAAACTGAAACCCTGTACCACTGAACACCAACTCCCACTCTGCTCCCCTCCCAGGCCCTTCTCTACTTTTTGTCTCTATGAGTTTAACAACTTTGGGTGCCGCATTCATCCACCGATGGACGCCTGGGCTATTTCCACCCTTTGGCTACTGTGAATACTACAAAGCCAGTTTTAAACACAAATATAAAAGCATTTCACTTGTATGCCGAATCACCAAAATTGCATACTTCATATTTCAAAGCTTGCAAATTCATGTGTATTCTATTTTTACCTCTGCCGAGGAAACACTGGATAAAACTAGCTCAACTATCTCCATTTCACTTTTTGATATACACACCCACCTCCACCTTTGGTTTACTGGTAGGTAAGAAAGGACTTAAAGAAATTCGGGCTGCCCTTTCTTTTCCTTTCTTTTTATGTCATCATTTTCAGCATAGTTGCTTGGCTAATACAGAGAAGTAACAAGAGAGAAAAGGATATGATCGGTTCTTTGGCCATTCGTATTTCCTAGAAGTGCCACGGTTGTCCTTCTGTATTTGAAGCAAGCTCTGGTTTGAGTGGGAAGAGTGGTCTCTTGGGGCTGTCAGTGTGCCGATCACTCAGCTGCAGCCTTGTGGACACGGTGCTTGAGCACGGAACTCCTGCGGGCCCACAATACGTGGGAGTTCAGCCAGACACCAAGAGAGGACAGGCTGAGGGAGAACAGGTCTCCTTTTGCTCTGTGCACTGTTGCTGGCTTATTTGCAGTGTAGAGAGAAGGTAAGGAATGACCCCTGGGAAACATGACTTCCTTTTTGGTAGGGGTGGATCCTATTCAAGGTCCCTTGGATCGGAGTCCTAATGGGAGTAACAGATCCCTGGGGGGATGGAGCTTTGAAGTGGTATGTGGCTGAGCCAGCCTGTTAGAGAAAGTCCAGGTCACTGGCCCAGTCACTGGGTTTTCTTTGGCAGAAGAATGTCCATCCTCTTCATGTAGCGGGTGCCAAGCAGGCCAGGCGTAGTGAGCTCATGGTGTTTCATGAGTCCTGGAGCTGGAGACTGAGGGTGGAGGGAAGCAGAGGGCTGGAGATAGCTCTAATGGCTCCAGGTTTGCAGCAGGCAGGGCTCCGGGCCAATGGAGACAGGAAATCATCTGGGTTTTCAGACATTGTGTCATATGATTGTTTATTTGGGAAGAGGAAGCCATCCAGGGAGTGCTGGTGCCCATCATCAGCTCCTGAGAGAGAAACTCAGCTGGTACATGTGTTATCCTCCCCACCCACATGCCCGTGGAGCGTGTACGCACAGGAGCACGTCCCCTCATCACCTGCCCACCGCCGCCCACCCCATGCACACAGGTGGGGTGGGTTCGTCATGTTCAACATGAAACTTTCAAATAACAGACCTCCAGATCCCCGCTGTCCTCAGTTTTTACCCAGATCGTGCCGCAAGGGACGCATCACTTCTGTCTCTCTGGGGCAAGTCGTGTCTTGCCGAACCTCGGTTTCCCCATCTGTACAATGAAGAAAGGAAAACTTCTTCAACCTACCACCTGTGAAAACAGAGGGTGAAGAACTGTGTAGCCCAGAACAGCTCCATCCAGCCCAGGAGCCATCTTTGTCCTCTTGACGGCCACCCAGACCTGAGTTTTGGAGTCACAGCAGACTCCTTTCTTGCCCTCAAGTCCTGTTGACTCTTCCAGGTACCTAGCAATCATCACCTCCTCTCTATCCCCACTGCCTCAGTCCTAATTTAGACCCCAGTTACATGCACCCGAGCCACTGCAATAGCCTTCTCACCATCTCCCTGCCTCTGTGCACCTACGCCCGTCTGTCCTCACACTGTCCTAGGGGTGGCTCTGGTTGGATGCTCCCTGTCCCCAAACCCCTCAGACGTCCTCCTGGCCTCCTTGCCTTTAATTTCAAATTCCTCCCTGTTCTTAATTCATCTGCTCTTCCAGTGATATCTTCTGTTTTTCCCACATGAGTCTCCTATGCCATAGCCACACTAAGATGCTGTGTCTTGAGCTAATCTTTGCAAATTCTTAACTTTCTACATTTGCCTTTATTCTGGGATGTGCTTTTTTTTTCTGAAGTATTCTTCAGATCTATCTGTTTGGAAAAATGGCAAAGTAAGTTCCTTACCTCAAGTGACAGTCTACATAAGTTTCAGATTATCTAAAGACATATATGTGAAAAAAAAAATGAAACCATAAACACATTGGGAGAAAATACGAGTGAATATTTATATATATTTTGGAGTCAGAAAGGTGTTTCTAATAGGACACCAGTCATACAGTGGATGACATCTAAATCAAACTTCAGGAGGTAAATCATTTAATAAAGTAAATTTGAAACTTTTACACATCAAAACAAATCTTAACAAATATGCATAAGAAAGAGTTTGGAAAGTCATCAACAAATTGTTAGAGGTGGTTGTCTCTGGGGGGAAGAGTAAAATCCTTGTGTTTTGTGGTTGTGATGGTGAATGTAATGTTTTAACCTAATATATTTATGTATTAATAGAAGTGTATAGAGAGGATCTATTTCTTTGTAATTTAGAATATTAAAGACATCAATAGAAAACATTTAAGAGCTAATGGCAAAGTAATAAAAATATTTGCAATATATGTGGCAGTCAGGGGATTAATATCCTCACTACATGAAGCCCTTTTACAAAAGTAAGGAAAAAAAGGAACAACCCATTAGGAAATGAGCCAAGGGCACAAATAAGCAATTAACAGAAGAAAAGATATTAATGGCCAAAGTGCTTATGGAAAAATATCAACCTCATTAATAATTTAAAAATGTAGATTGAAACAAGAAGTTTGGCAAAGATATGCAGGCAGATTGATTGATAGGTAAATTAAAAGATAGTTAATCTATCTTTGCCAAACTTCCTGTTTTAATCTACATTTTTAAATTACTAATGAAGCTTTTATTTTCCATTTCTTTACCACACATGTGGCGAACTCTTATCTTAGGTACTCTTAGGTACTGCCAGCAGGAAAGCACGGTGGTCACATCGGTACCTTATTTTGGCAGGCAATTTGACAGTAGCTATTTAATCTTACAAATGTGTATATATTTTGACCCAGCAATTTCTTTCCCACATGTATGCTTAAAAAAATTTTTTTAAATTGATGTATAATTGATGTACAATGTTTCAGGTGTACAGCAAAATGATTCAGTTATATGTGTATATATATTCTTTTCCATTATAGATTATTACAAGATATTGAATATAGTTCCTTGTGCTACTCTGTAGGTCTTTGTTGTTTATCTGTTTTCTATGTAATAGTGTGTATCTGTTAATCCCAAATTCCTAATTTATCCCTCCCCACTTCCCCTCTAGGAGCCATAAGTTTGTTTTCTATGTCTGCGAATCTATTTCTGTTTAGTAAATTAGTTCATTTGCATCATTTTTAAAAGATTTCACATATAAGTGATGTCAGATGATAGCTGTCTTTCTCTGTCTGACTTATTTCACTTAGTATGGTAAGTGTCCATCGTAGAAGATCATAAAAGATTACTACAAACAGCTATATGTGAATAAAATGGACAAAGAAGAAATGGACAAATTCCTAGAATTGTACAATCTCCAAAGATTGAACCAGGAAGAAACAGAAAATGTGACCAGACCAATTACCAGTAACAAAATTGAATTAGCAATTTAAAAAAAAAACCAAAAAACTCCCAACAAACAAAAGTTCAGGACCAGATGGCTTCACAGGTGAATTCTTCCAAATGCTTAGAGAAGAGTTAACACCTACCTTTCTCAATCTATTTCAAAAAATTTCAGAGGAAGGAACACTTCCAAACTCATTTTATGAGCCCAGCATCACCCTAACCAGCATCATCAAACCCAGGCAAAGATATCACAAGAAAAGAAAATTACAGTCCGATAAAACTGATGAACATAGACTCAAAAATCCTCAACAGAATACTAGCAAACCAAATCCAACAATACAATACATATACCACAATCAAGTAGGATTTATCTCAGGGATGCAATGATTTTTCAATATCTGCAAATCAATGTGATACACAGTGTAATACATTAACAAATTGAAGAATAAAAATCATATGATCATCTCAATAGTTGCAGAAAAAACTTTTGACAAAACTCAACATACATTTATGGTAAAAACTCTCCAGAAAGTGGGTATAGAGGGAACACGCCTCAACATAATAAAGCCCTGGTGTTATGAGTAACAATGTTGTCGCTACCTTTTCTCAAGGCGGGAGGAATGAAATTAACTAAGAATGGTGCATTTGACAATAGTGAACAGGAAAGAAAATGAAAAGGTGGTTTTTAAACTTGAACAGGAAGAAGTGGTGCCTGGACATGATGAAGAATGGTTACATGGACTGAAAAAACCGTAAATATGTATCTCTTCTCTAGCTGTTATTCTAAACCTTCATCATTAAATCACTGTACTTCACATGGGTCATGGGCTTTGTAATGCATTTTAAAAATCAAATTGTTTATGAAGACAGGCACTCTGCAAAAAATATTTGTCTGGTGCCTTGCACATCCTACTGAAAGCAGCCCTCTCCTTCTATACAGTCTCTGAGTAGGGAGAGGGCTCTCCATTTAATCACATCCTCAGAGTAATTGTACAGCTCTGACCTGGTGCTTGGCTAACCAAGGGAACTGCCAGTGGGGACCCTGGCTCAGTGACAGGTCACTTCTGGATTCTCATGGGGAATTGGGTAACTATTTATATCTTTATGTCTATCTCTATATCTCAGGGAGACAGGGTTGAAGGAAAGAAAGTAGTACTATGGCATTTCACAAAATTTAAGGTAACTAGAAAAAATTTTCTCTGATCCTTATAGATTTAGACTGAATCATCTCTGAGAATTGTCCTTAGACGCTGTGTGGGGAAAGTGTGCATTTTAAAGGACTGAGTCAATTGCTACCCTTTCCAGGAAGTCCCTCTCAACCAAGATTGCACCCTGCCCCACCTGCCTTGTGGTAACAGGGACCACTGTTTTCAAGCAATTCTCTTCAACCTTGATGTCCTTAAAGGCTCTTCCCTTTTTCCTCTACAGGCAGCATCTCAGGATGGGTGGCTGTTGCATTCCTAAACTCACAAACCTGGGTCCCAAAGTTGCTTCTACCACTTCCCAGCTTTGGGACCTTGGTCAGTACCATCACTATTGATACCAGACTTTTCATCTATAAATGGTCATAACAAAATGCATTGCACACAATCGTCCTAAGGAACATAAAACCATGAATGCCATGATTGATTCTAGAAGGAGCTCTATAAATGTTAATTCCCTCCTTTTCCTTTCTCCTGAATCAGCCTCTCACTACCATTGGGACACAGGTGAATGTTTGAACCCAGTACTCTGGTAATTTCTGTAAAATTTATTCCAATAACCAATATTGACAATTTACAATGTACTCCACAGTGCCTAATACAAAACAGCTCCTTAATGCACATTCACGAGGTAACACTTGCCCATGCCTTTTCTCATCTGGTCATCCTATTATTCCTAAGGAGTAGAAACATTCTAATTCTTATCTCCTCTTGACAGATTTGGCAGTGGAGGCACTGAGGAGCTGAATGACACGTTTTCCTAGCTTACATGACTGATGAGTGTAGAGACTGGTATGAGCCAGTAAATCCTATTATTTATGGAAACACTTACAGCTGCACTTACCTACAAAGAAGTAAATTGTAAACGAGTCTTATGAAGTTCACTGGATTTTTGTCCTTGTGTGTTACCATGCTGACTCCACCATTCTAAAATAACTTTCCGTTCATTTGGTTTATCAGTCTTTTAATGAGCACCTATCAGGCACTGAGTGTGTGTTAAGTACTGAGTGTACAAAGATGGGTAAGGAGTTCAAAGTCTTGTTGAAAAAAGACACTGAATAAAAATTGTGACACAGTGTAAAAGCTGCTCTCTTTAAAAATATTCCAGGGTGTAGGGCAGAGTATAGCTCAGTGGTAGAATGTGTGCTTAGCATGCACGAGGTCCTGGGTTCAATCCCCAGTACCTCCACTGAATAAAATATTCCATAATATCACTTATGCAGAGTATTCGCATCTTGTTTGTCCTTAAATTTATACAACTTTTACCTGTGGTGATTAGTGACCCAAAGCTTTGAAACATCTGCTGTGACCCATCTGTACCCAGAGAAGGAAGGAGAAACTTTCCGATTTAGAGGCACTTCTAACTTAGTACCCATATCCTTCTTTTCTTAAACAAAACACTCTTTTCATGGTCATAGCTGCCCTCGCTCCCAGGACGCACTCCTGTCATCTGCACGTGTCTTGCCATTCCAGGGCTCACATTGGCCAGGTACTCCCTAAATGCACCCCCATGCTTCTGGCTTCGATGTTTGGCCGCATCAGCTGGGTCAGTAGTCTCCAAATGGCTGAAGATACTTTAATGAAAAGAAGTGAGGCAGACAACCTAATTTAGATGGAAGACAGACAACCTAATTTGGGAGGGCAAAGTCTCCCAGTGCTGCTTAAAGCAAGTATATTATTTTGCCACTGGAAGCGTTAGCTACTTGGAAGTCTGACATCCTGAATCTGGAAATCTTAGTTTCCACGAGAGACTTCCATAGACTTCTACTGTCTTTGAAAGTTTGGGTAAGGTGGTTGTTCAAACTGTCAAATGAATGACGTTTTCTTACTAGGAAAAGCCAGGCCTCTCTGGCCAGTGAAACATGAGGTACACAACCCTATGTTTCAGCTCTCCCTTTTGTGTTTGTGCCTAGCTTTCCAGGGTCACATCCTGTTCCAGAGCCTTTCCCCTTGTTTTCATTTCACCAGCGTGGTGCCATGCAATGTGCATTTGTTACACAAATGGATGAAACGATAGGAATTCCCAGTGAGCAGCACTGGCAAGAATCACCAAGCAAAAGGTCTACAGATTTATTTTTGTGAATTCTGTAAAGGACGCCATCGAGTATCTTCAACATTCAAAGACACTACGCAGACAGCGGCAGCCCCACTGCCCGTTCATTAGTCGTTGGCCAGAATGAGGACAGGAGGGAGAAATTCGCTTTCTCGCCTGTCCCAGTCGTCCCGCGCGGCTCAGATAAGCGCAGTCCCTGTAAGACTTTGAGGACCAAAAACTTTCCCGCGTCGGAAGGAGGAGCCCCGGAGGGTACCCGCTGACATTAGAGGGTGTAGTCGCAGATGTCGCGCTACTGTTGCAGGCAAAGGTTTCCATGTCTGCGGGGAGTGCGGAAGGCAGGGGTTGTAAAAAGGTGGAACTCCAGTGCTCCCGGCCTGCTAATGGCCAGAACGTCTGCCCAAGATTCCCCTCGCCCGCGACCGTTCACGCCAACGCTCCTGGACCAAGACCCTCTCCTCTTCCCTCGGATGAGCCATTTGCTGTGTGGGTCACCGCTCCGCGCTCACTGTGTCTGGAGGATTCTCTCCAGCGGGTACCGTATCCGCGGAGGAGGAGCTTGGAGAGGCAGGGCGGAGCCAAGTCCTCCCAGGACCCGCCCCTTGGCTGCGTAGCTGGGTGATTGGATGCATCGGAATGCCGCCTTCTAGGCTGTCCCGGGAAGTGACCCGTGTGGCCGGAGGCGGGTCCCTGGCGCGTGCGGTGTAGAGTGCGGGGTACCTGGCCGGCGAAGGGTGGGGGATCCCGCGCCCAAGCAACCTCTAGGGCTGGGCTGCCCGCAGGGATTTGGGAGCTCTGGAGTGCTGCACGCCTGTGCTTTCTCGTGTCGGAGAGGTGTCTTTCTGAGCTCTCAGGAATTCCGAGAGCATTTGGGAAACTTCTCGCCCCCACTCCTTGCTCCCTACTTTCTGTTGGGAAAGCAGTTGCTGAGTTGTTTTATTTCCTCCCCCAATCAGACTCTGTAAAAATAGCCGTGCGCCGGGGCGACCGAGCCAAGCTCTGCCGCCCCGCTGTCCCGGGCCGGGTGTGGACCTAAAAATACCCGGCGGTCTGGAGCCTGTGCTCCGGGTGCGGGCGGGTCCGGCCGGGCCGCAGAGGGCGTCTGGAGACCGGAGAAACGGCGGCCGCCTGGCCCCTCGCCTCGGCCGGGGCTGTCCCTTTAAATCCTGGAGGAGGCAAAGAGAAAAAGGGAAAGAAAGAAAAAAGACGTGGAGCCCCGAGAGGAGGGTGGCTCTGCCCGGCCCCCAACTCTGCCCCTGCGCCGCGTCTTGACTGCCGCCCGCCGCCTCTGCGGGTCCTGGGTGGCCCCCGCAGCGCCGCCCACCGCCACAGTTACTGACAAAATAGAAATTAATTGGAACCAAGGAGGAGGTTTAGACGCAGCAAGTGCATGTGTGGCAGGGCGGGGAGGGAGCGCAGCGGAGGGGGCGGGCGCGAGCGAGAGGCGACCGCAGACATCCGGGCCCTTTAGCCCACTGCGCCCCCCGAGCCGGTGGCGCGGGCAGCGCGGGCGCCGGGCGCGGGGCGCGGGGCTGACAGCCGCTGCGAGGGAGGCGGGGCGCGAGGAGGGCGGAGGCGCAGCGCGGGGAGGGAGGAGCTGCCGCGCACCCGCCGCTGCCGCTCGGTTCCACACCGCGGGCGCAGCCCCGCCACGAGACTCTGACAGCCGCGCGGCCCGCGCTGCTCCGGCGCACAGGGACGGACGGACCGCGGCGGCCAGCGGCGGCGAAGGAGGACGCGAGGACCGCGGCCTGGCGCCAAGTGCGGGAGGCGCGCGGGTCCGGCGGCGCGCAGAGGTGAGTGGCTTCGCGCGCCAAGCCGGGGCACCGGCTGCGAGCGTCGCGGTCTCCTCCGCACCTCGGCTGCCGAGGCAGGTCGGGGGTCGCGGGGCTCCCGGAAGGTGGCTCTGCATCGCTGGTGCGGGAGAGTGATCTCCCGGACTGTTGCTAGGCGGCTGGCGGTCCGCGCGCCCCGGGGCGCGGGCGAGGGCAGAGGCGCTCTCAGCGCGGCGGGCAGGAGGCGGGGGGCTGCGGTGGCTATTCAGGGGCTCCGAGCGGCAGCCATGCAGCGAGAGGAGGCGGGAGGAGGGAAGGAGGGAGGAGGGGAGAGCCAGCGGAGAGCGAGCCAGCGAGCGGGCGCCGCGCCTCCTGGCTGGCACCGTGGCCCGGAGCGAAGTGGCGCGCGGGGCTGGAAGGGAACTTTTGCGGGCGCGTGCGGCCCTAGGCTCCGCGGCGCCTTCGGGCCCGGGCGGGACGGGCCTGTCGGCAGCCACAGGTGGTTTCTGCCAAAAGTTTTACCACACTTCTGCCAGGAAGGCGCGGGAGCAGTTTGGAGAGTGGCGGTTTCCTGAGACTTTGGCACCCACACCTCATACCATCTTATCTTGAAGATTAGGACAGGGGTTGGAAAGTCTGGGATCCTGCATCTCGCGACGCGCCTCGAGGTCTTCGTGCTGGTCCCTGACCGAGGTGGCGTCTTTGCAGCACCTTGAGACCCATGCTGCTGTTCGTTGGGAAGTTGTAGGAAATGGGTGCACGCAACGGTTCCTCTGTGCCTCAGGAAAGCTAAGCCAGGGCCAGCCGGGTACCTGTCGCCCGCTCAGGGCAGCGCGGTGTCTCTTCCAAGCGACACGCACAGGAACCGGGCGCGTCTTCCCTCATGGTGTGTGCGTCTCTTGCGTCTTTGAAAGCGAGTCCTCTTTGGCTTTTGTGTTGTTTTGTTACGCGGGCTGCTTCTTTGATTTCTTTAGGAAGAGGGCGGAAGAGGAACCAAAGAAAAGCGGAGCGGCAACCACTCTCGTTTCCTTTGAATCCAGCGGCGGAGGCTAGTATCCTAGGCGTCGAGGGTCCAGGACCAGGGGAGCCAAGAGTTGGTGGCGTGTGCTGCCTGCCTAGGAAGCCTCGCAGGACCATTCGCTAGGCTAGGACTGGGTTTCTGAGGTCTCTGGAACAGAAAGAGGGATGAGAGTGGGAAGGGAGGACCCTCAGAATAGGAAGATGTGCGGTGGTCAGCTCTGGGGAGAGAGGCTCCGAGAAGTCCAGCGGTTTGGCCCCGTTCCTCACTGGCCAGGTTGATGAATCTAGGGCAGCGAGGTTAGCACCACCCGGGTAGGTCCGTCCTGGGATGAAAGAAATCATTATCCCGGGAGTGGGTCTGATACCCGGGTGTTGCAAGTCCATACAGAACTGCATGAGAGTTGGAAACACTCAGTCCTTCATTCTGGCTGGTCCTGCTCCCACTCCCTGTTCCCCCAACCCCAATAAGTATCTGAGGAGAAAGCATGCCTTTTGCTTTAAAGGAAGTCACAGAATTTTAGAGCTGAAAGAGACCCTAGAAATATTAGGAGCGCTCATTTTACAGATGAGCAGACTTGGGCCCAGGGAAGGAGAGAGACCTGCCACAGTGGTTAGAGGTCCAGGGGGACTAGAAATGACATCATCCTCGCAGGCCAGGGTGGAGAGAGTTCCCTCAGCAAAGCCTTGGAGGGCCTGAGATCAGAAATGCCACCCCCACACTCCAAGCCCATCATGGGCTCATTATCTGGTGCTTTCTACATCCATGCTTGCCAGCTAATTTCCTGTCCTCTGCCCTTGGCTTGAACAGAATCAGAACTGTCACTGCAGAGTTCCAGTCTGACGCGATCCTAACTTTTCCTGCTCCCTCCTCACCCCGAATCCCTCAAACTCCTTTTGTAACATAATGTGGCTTGATTAGCCAAGATGAGTTTGCAGCTTGTCTCACTGTGAAGCACCCACTTTCCGTAGGATGCCAGAGCTCTGTTTTCTTGGTAATTAGGTTTTACAGATATTTTTGAAAGAGAGCCCAATTCTGGATCAATTACACTTGGACACAAATGCCGTGCTGTTGTGGATACTAAATGAGAAAGATGAGCAATTATCTGGGGGAGCTGGAATAAATGTTGTTATGAGGATTTGACACAGCTATTAGACATCAATGAGTGGGTTTGCAGTAAATGTTTTTTACGTTGTATTTTATTGAGCAAACAAAGTGTCTTAATTAAAAAGAACTGCGAGTTGGCCACTTGAATTTTAGCCACTTGTTTCTTACCAGCGTGCATGGGTGGGCAGGATTTGAATGATAAACAGAATGATTGTTGAGAGAACTTTTTTTCCCTCCCAAACCTAAATACTCCAGCGCAATGCTTGTTCTTCAGTCTATAATGTCATGGTCTGGTCTGCAGAGCCATAGTAAATCAGAATCGGTCTGGATGTGGTGTATGTCAATCTGTATTAGTCAGAAATGACTTGTAAGTGGGAATATATTGTAAGTGTGATGCTTTCAAGGGCATGCAGTGTCAAGAATTCAAGGCTAATGCAATGTCACCGAGCATAATTCTTCTCTTGTCAACAGATAAGAATCAATGTCCCCAAAGCTATGCTTGGGGCACCTGTGGAAGAAACCAAGATGGGTACCTTCATGATAATACAGTGTTGTTTTTTGACATGACCTTTTCAATTTCCACTGCATGCTAATCTCATAGGTAGTTCATAGTTCAGCTCTTGTCCCTCTTACAGATGGGGAGACTGAGGCAGAGAGAGGGGAGAATGTTAGTCCTGTAACTTTGCTCGCTGCATTCACATACTCTGAGCATGTAACCTGGGGTTTCTGGGCTGACCAGGGTGTGAGAGGCCCCCCCGATAATGTGGCAAGCCCCTTGCCCCTCTTCAGCACTGTAATTACAAAGGGGCGTAGAGGTGTGGTGGGGTTATAGTCGCAGTTCATAGGAGGCCACTCACTCTCACGGGGACCTGAAGGACTTTGTTCCCCACCCCTGCTGTGGGCGTGCCGTTTCCCTCCCTCTTGCAGCAGGCTGTGGGAACTTGGGCGAGGAGGGACCAGCTGGCTGGGGCTGGGGCGGGGGTGTGGGATCTGTGCCTGTGTCGGGCTGAAGGAGTCTAGGCTATTTATAACCTCTCCTCCCCTCCTGGGAAGAAAAGACTCAAGGGTCTGGAACCATACTTTGCGCTGACTTCTCCCCAGGACGGCTGTGCCCACTGGGCAAAAACCTGCTGCCTGGCAGCATGGCGGGTGTTGGAGTGGCCGCTGGGGAGGGGTCTGCAGGGCTGCTCGGAACTTCGGCTGCTCTGGGGGATTTGGGATACAAACATTTCCTAGAGCCAGTGGGTGCACTTTTCCTTGGGCATGGAACCCCCATTTGCACAAAATGAGACCACACCCCAGAAACCTCACAGGGCAAACCTAAAGTGGGGGTAATTGGCTTTTCTGAAATAATGGCAATAATGATTTTTATGCAGGAGGAGATTCCAAAAGCGACACGTTAGTCGTTAGTCGTGGTTCCCTGTGACTGTGAGCCCTGGCTTTTCTGAGTGATGCTGGCTGAGGAGGTTCGAGGCACGCACCCAGAGCTCTTTCCCTCCTTCCCCACCCCTTCCCCAGACCAGTCCCGGTGGTCCCCCTCACCTCCCACTCTTCAAGCCAACACCAAAACCCTCCTGTGTCCTCAGATGAATAGTACCTGCCCGTCCCACTGATTACAGCTTCATTCCTGAGACCGGGCAGGCTTGTTTTCTCCTTGGGTCAGTGGAGGGAGGGATGAGGGTGGGGGCAGAGGAAGCGGGCCAGGCACCGATTAACCCTTTGGAGTGAGTTAATCCACCCTTCAGAACCATGTCAGGCGTTCACAGCACGTTTTCCCAGGAGGCCTGCTGGGCAGCTCCTGACTGAGGGCGATGCCCCATGAGCCCGGTGCAGCTTTGGGGTCCGGACTTGTGTCGCTCATCTTCACATCCTTCGCGCTCGGCACAAGGCCTGGGCACGGAAAATGTTTGCTGAACGCCCACCAAGGGCTGAGTGCTGTGAAGAGTGTGTTGGGAGGGCAAGGGTATACAGTGGGGTGTGGATGAAAAGAGACGGGATTCCATAGGCATTCTGAGAGCCCTGAGTCAAGCTGATTGGCCATCAGAGATGGAGGGAGCACCCGGTCATTGAGTCACCTGAAACAGAGATGCAGTCCTTCTCCACGGGCTGTCACAGCACAACTCAGCCTCAAGGAGCTGGGGACTGAGTTTCCTATAGTAAGGCAGGGGGGCCACTCCTGTGCGCCCCTCCTGTGGGCTCTCCGGGGTCTATGCCCTGCCTGCCTGTCTGAACCCCCTCCACTCTCTGTGCTCCAACCACCTGGCTCCTTTTTGTTCCTTGAACACATCAAGTTCACGTGTTTCTCCATGGCTGTCCCTGTCTGCCAGGCCCTTCCCATTGATCCTCCCACAACTGGCTTTCCCTTGTGGTTAGATCTCAACTGAAATAGCCTGGTAATCTAGTCTTCATAGCAGCCCAGTCTATCTGGGGTATAGTCTTAAAAAAAAATTATTTATTTATTTTTTATATTATTTATTATTATTATTATTGTTATTAATTTTGGCAGGGGGTGGAGGTAATTAGGTTTATTTATTTTTAGAGGAGGTACTGGGGATTGAACCCAGGACCTTGTGCGTGCTAAGCATGTGCTCTACCACTTGAGCTGTACCCTCCCTATTCTGGGATATAGTCTTGATTCTCCTCGCATTTATTATCTGCCTCCCCCACTAGAATGGAAGCTCTGTGAAGGCAGGGAGCTTGTCTGTTTTGCTCCCCATTGTATCCTCAGTGCAGAGCGGTACCTGGTACGGAGCAGTGGCTGAGGAGGTAGTTGGTGAGCAGATATGCCCATTAGTACTAGGGGGCGTATGAAGATGAGACGGCGGGGGAGGGAGGAGCCCTGCCCTGGGGGTCCCTTTAGCCTAGAGGTGGAAGTAAAGCTTGTTCTTACACACTCAGATGTGTGGCAGGGAGGGAAGGTGACATTCAAGAGGTGCAGCCCAGGAGGGGCCGTGGTCAAGCAATGTTAGCCCTGATTTAACAAGGGTGGTTGGCGCAGGCAGGGGGGGTCTTCCTCCAGTTGCTGAGTTAAGAGTTGGGGAGCCCTGGCAGCTGACCCACCTCCAAGGCTGAGGTTCCTCCAGCTTGCTTGGCTGCCATCTTTCCCTCTCTCGCTCTGTTTATTTACTTCTTTGGTGAGCGAGCGTTCCAAGCATAATGCCATCCTTGGAGAGTCAGGAATGTAGTGTTTTTCCACCAGCTCCATTCATTTGCAGCCTCCTCGGAACAGCTGTGGACAGCTGGCTGCCAGCGTGGATGCAGGGAGAGCTTCTCTTCAGGGCCAAGGGGTACGCTCAGCCCTGCAGGAATGGGGAATTTCATTTGTGTTTCACACCCTGCTGATTTCCAAACCCCACTGAAATGGTGCCTGTAAAAACAGATTCATGAGGAAATTAAAAAACTATTAGCGTTCAGTGTACTGCTTATTTTCTGATTATAAAAGCAATAAGAGTCATGATGGGAAATTTGGAAAATATGAAAAGGTGTAAAACTAAAACTCCAAACTGCTTACAACACGCCAACTTTGGTGTGTTTCCTTCCAGTCTTTTTTCTGTATCCACCACAACACACACACACACACACACACTCACATACAAATATAATTAAGATTAAACATTGTTTTCTAAAACTTTAAAAACTCATATCATCTTTTCATAAACAGAAAGATTTCTTTTTCTTAGGAGTCTGGGACATTCCCACTGCGAATCACTGATATTTAGAATAAAATGTATTTTCCAAGTCTCCTCACTGGCTGAGAATATTTCATTGAGGTTCACCATCTGCAGTTTGAGTTAGGAAAACAGCTCCCCCATCCTGCCCCACCTCCAATACTTTGCGGATGTGCTTTGAAAAGTACTTCCCACTACACACCTCCCTCCGTCGTTGTGTTAAGAGCTACTGGTACATGGTGTTGCAAGCTGTCCCTTACTGAACGTCCTATCATTTTTACCAATGATGCCATCCTGTTCTTTAGACACATATTTTAATGGATGTGTTGCATTCCTTCAAGGAATGTATCATATTTGTTTACCACTATGAAAAGCAAAACAAAACCCACTGCCCATTAACTGCTCATTCCTTGACCTAAAAATAACAGCAGGAGAACCCCGAGAAATATGATCTAGTATTATCGGATTCGTGTGTTTAGGGCATCACTGTTTGGGGGAAACCTTGGCTCCTTCAGGAGCCCGGGGGCTTTGTCGCTGTCATGGCTGTGCGCAGGGCCTAGTAGGATGCCCGGCCTGCCGTGGGTGCTGAGGAAGTGTTTTGCTGAGTGAGTGAAATACAGAATCCTTCCTGTGGGAGGTGAGGCCCTGATTAAGCCCACTGATGTCAAGGCCTCTGTTGAGAGTGAGTTCACGGGGGAGGGAGGAGGGTGGAGGGGTGGGGGAGAGCATTACCTCCTGGGAACCAGAGTGCGGAAGGGTGGCCTGGGATGGGAAGCAGCTTTTTGACTTAATATTTTGTTTTATTTTATTTTATTTTATTTTATTTTATTTTATTTTATTTTATTGAGTTACAGTCAGTTTACAATGTTGTGTCAATTTCCAGTGTAGAGCACAATTTTTCAGTCATACATGAACATACATATATTCATTGTCGCATTCTTTTTCACCGTGAGCTACCATAAGATGTTGTATATATTTCCCTGTGCTATACAGTATAATCTTGTTTATCTATTCTACATATGCCTGTCGGTATCTACAAATTTCGAACTCCCAGTCTGTCCCTTCCCACCCCCCACCCCCTGGCAACCACAAGTTTGTATTCTATGTCTATGAGTTTGTCTGTTTTGTATTTATGTTCATTTGTCTTTTCCTTTTTTTTCTTTCTTTCTTTTTTTTTTAGAGTCCACATATGAGCAATCTCATATAGTGTTTTTCTTTGTCTTTCTGGCTTACTTCACTTAGAATGACATTCTCCAGGGACATCCATGTTGCTGCAAATGGCACTATGTTGTCATTTTTATGGCTGAATTGTATTCCATTGTATAAATATACCACTTCTTCTTTATCCAGTCATCTGTTGATGGACATTTAGGCTGTTTCCATGTCTTGGCTATTGCAAATAGTGCTGCTATGAACATTGGGGTGCATGTGTCTTTTTAAATTAAGGTTCCTTCTGGATATAAGCCCAGGAGCGGGATTTCTGGGTCATATGGTAAGTGTACTTCTAATCTTTTGAGGAACCTCCATACTGTTTTCCACAGTGGCTGCACCAAACTGCATTCCCACCAGCAGTGTAGGAGGGTTCCCTTTTCTCCACAGCCTCTCCAGCATTTGTCAATTGTGGACTTTTGAATGATGGCCATTCTGACTGGTGTGAGATGATTGACCTCATTGTAGGTTTGATTTGCATTTCTCTGATAATTAGTGATATTGAGCATTTTTTCATGTGCCAATTTATCATTTGTATTTGACTTAATAGTTTTGATGGATTTTTGAAGGCAGTAAAGTTTAGGTGGAGCCTTGATATAAGGGGCTAGAGGCACTTAACTCTGTGAGACAGGAAGTCGAGGGCACCCAGGTAGGAGGCATGGGCCACGTGGAGCCTCAGGGTCAAGAGAACGGGGACATGTCTGCCAGCCTGGCATGTGGGGTGCAGCCCAGCCAGGGAACGGCTAGAGATGGGGACCCTGCAGACTGGCAGCTCTTCAGGAGCCCAGAACCTACTCCCGGGGAAAGCTGGGTCCCTGGGGACCACGGGGCCCCCAACCTGCCTTCAGGCAGGTGTTGTCCCCATACTGCAGAGGAGGAAACTGAGGCCTGGAGAAGTTAAGGGGTGGTGAGGAGTGTGGGTCTGGAGCTGCTCAGACCTGAATTCTGACTTGGCCACTTTCCAGTGGTTGCCCTAGGCCCGGTCCTCAACCTCCCTAAGCTGTAGTTTGCTAATCCAGAAAGCAGTGATAACCAGCTTCACTGAGTGGTTGGGACAATGGGAATGAGAAGATGCACACAGAACACTTGGCACGGCTCCTGACAAAGATGAGGGCTCCCCACAGGGAAGCCACTATTAGCCACGTGTTTTGTGAATTTCTGTTTCTAACCTGAAGGGAGAGGAGAGAGAAGACCAAGGATTCACGTCAAAGGTCATTCACAACTTTCTCTCCTTCCACCTCCTCCTTCCCAAGCTACCACCTGACTTCAGGGGATGGAAATCCTACAAGGAAGATGAGCGTTGGGAAGCCAGTGCCCACGTGTAGGTGGAGTTAATGTCCCTTGAGGGGTGGCAGGATTCCTTTCCTTCCCTCCCACCTGCAGAAGGCGAGACACACGTCTGATGCTCACCCTGAGGCTTCGGAGCCTCAGTGTCGCTGTCGCTGTCGCTGTCGCTGTCAGGGGCACCATGTCTACTAAGGCATGCCTGTCACGGTTAGCCTTGAGAAGAGAGGAGGGCCGCACAGAGGATGAGACTGGGGACAGGTCATTTTTCCTGATTGGGAGCTGAATGGATAAACGGCTTATGACCTGGAGCAGCACAGCCTAGCGGAGATATATTGTGAGTCATCCTGGTAATTTAAAATTTTCCGCAGTCACATTTTTAAAAACTAAAAAGAAATGGGTAAAATGAATTTTAGTAAGGTGTTTTGTTTAACCCAGTATATCCAAAATATTATCATTTCAACGTGTGACACTAGTCACATTTCCAGAGCTCTGTAGTCTCCTGGGGTCGGTGTGGTGAGCCTGGGACACAGGTTGGGAGGGCCAGTCTGGGGGGGGGGCTGGTGCTACCTGGGGCCCTCTGTGTGGTGAGGGGAGGCCGCGGGGCCTCTGGCAGGGAACGTGTCAAAAGCAAGCAAATAAGGGAAGAAGTGAAGGGTTGTGAGACCTCCCCTGTTGTCTGGGCCCATGGTGGGCGAATTGTGTATTCCTGAGGGGGAGCGGGTCCACTATAGGCCTGTTTCCTCATCTGCAAAAATGAGGTTGTGCCATGTAAGAACCCTTCTGGCTCTGGTGTTCACTAATCCCTGTGAGAAAGACACGGAAAGCAAACTTAGCCACTTCCTAAGTTTGAAGTGGGTGGAGGTGGGGCTTAGAGAGAAAGTTCTGGCAAAAGAGAAAACTGCGGGGCCCCACGTTTTAAAGCATCTCGTTAGAAAGTTCTGTCTGGACAGTTTAGGGAGACGTATGTGTCTCTCTAAGTGTCTCCAAGGATGGACAATATCAGTCACTGCCGTTAAGCTGCATTTATTTAAAAGTATGTTTTGGGGGCGGTGGGGGGATATGTGTTAACTATTATTTTTAAAAAATGACATGTTTTCATTGTTTTTAAATCCTGAGCCTGCCTCTTGTTCCCGGTCATCCCAGATGGCTGTGAACGACAACCATGAAAGAGGGGAGCGGCCCTGCAGGAAATATTAGAGCAAAAAAGGAAATATTTCAGCCCCGTCATAAATGGGCACTTGGCCTGTCCAGAGAGGATGTGGGAAGAGAGAGGAAAAAAGCAGCAGGTGTGTTTGGAGGGAAGGGCGTGTCCGCAAATGTATTTTAAGCTCCTGAAGTCAGAGGCCTTGGTCTCATCACACTGGGGAGGAGGAATTTGAGGTTTTTATCTCCCGGCCACAGGCTTCTGTGGGGGGGAAGGAAACGCTTTCTCCTTTTTAAGGAGTGTCTCTTCGTTTTAAATTAGGTTGTCACTAAGTAACTAGCTGTGTCTACCTGAGGATTCCCCATTCCCACACAGGAAAGCGCCTGCGTGCTGTAAAGAGCCGATCCAAACACTTGCAGTCAGCGATGAGGAAACTGAGGGTCAGAGAGTCCCCACCACTCTCTGAGGTCCCCCAGAAAGCCCCTGCCTGTGCCGAGACGGCTGCCACGTGTCCTTTTGACCACACAAGTTTGCCTCCTTGGTTTTTGTCTTTTCCACAGTTAACAGATGACTCAGCCAGGCTGCCTTGAACCATTTTTAAATGCGGACTTCTCTTTTATGTTTTCCTAAACTAGATTTTTTTTATTACTTTTCTATGCATTGTTTGCTTTGAATTTCTAATTTAATTTTTTTGAATAGGTCAATACTTACGTGGTTTAAAATTCAAAAGGTACAAAAGGGTTATTCAAAGTGAAATGTCTTTCTCTCACCCCATCTCCCCATCCCCCTCTCCCTAGGCAACCGTGGCTACTGGGATCTTCAGTTTAAATATATTTGTGCACATACTGGGAAATACGTAGATGTGTGTGTATGTGTACATTCATGTGTGTGCATACTTCTAAATTTTTTTTACCCAAATGGAAGCACATGATACACATTATTATTTCACTTTACATTTGCTACTGAACAGTAAGTCTTGACTGTAAAGAATGTCTTTGATCTTTTTGCTTATTTGTTTTGAAGGCATAAATTCCATTATATGGCAATACTTTGACTTATTTAGCCAGGCCCTCATGGATGCATATTTTAGTTGTTTCAAGTCTTTTGTTTATCCAATTTTCCTGTTTTTAACCCAATGATTTCTTTTTTATGAAAGCAAATCTTGAGTTTTCTGAATACAGGCCAACTGATAGCATTCTAAGCTTGTTGATGTATTGTTCACGAGATGCTTCAAAGAATAAAATTGCTTCCTTGTTTAAGGATGAAGAACAGAATAAGTGATCTTTGGCATTGAACTTCCTGGGAAACAAATCACGTGGTCGACATTCACTCGTTAAGTCAATGTTTCCTGAGTTCCTACTGTGTGCTGTGCCCCGGGCCCCGGGGCAGGCAGTGCATAGGGGTAAGGGTGAGGAAGCAAAGAAGAAGGAGGTTTGCAGGAGAGCCCTCCCGTTCTGGGGCTGGAGTTGGGGGCAAGGGGTACCTTTGATGGGGGAAGACAACAGTTAGAGCAACGCTGGGGGCAGCCTTGATGAAGGAAAATGAAAGTCACAGAGGGAACGTTGGCCCTGTGACTGGGGGTGGGATGTGGGATGCCAGGCTGGGGCGCTGGGCTGATTGGCTGCATATGAGCAGCGAGGTTTCTGCCCGCAGGTCATGGCACCACGTCCTTGGTCCCTTTCATCTGCATTTCTTGGTTCCTGCCCATCTGTAAGGTCCTCTGAAGGGCAAGGTCTGGGACCCCGGCTCAGCCAGGCAGACTCTGTGTGTCCTTGGTGTGCTCCTGACCTTGAGGGGCTTTGAAACCCCTCTTTTACCCAGGAAAACAAAGTTGCCTTCAGTCTGGAAAGCAAGGCTCTCTCTCAGGCCAATTCCTTCTCAGCAAATGGGCGGCGATGGCAGAGCAGCCCCATGGACAGAGGGAACTGGGGTCAGCGGGGAGAAATCAACCCCTCTGTGCTGAAGGAGGCACCCTCGACCGCCCTGAACTGGAGCTCCCTGGGCTGTCCCTGTGTGTATGCAGCTCCAAGTTCCCTTCCTGGATGGAGGGGCTTCTGCTTCCCAGGAATCCTGGCCCCAGGCCTGGCAGCCTGCCCTCTTCGGGGCTCAGAATGCTTTCTGGTAGCATCCCACAGCCTGAGTGTGGACCTTTATCAGCAGGGCTGAAGGCAACAGACCGAAGTTGCTGAAGAGTTCTGGATTAGTCCTAGAAACTGCCCGTCACAAAGCAGTTTCGCTTGTATGTGTTGAGGGGAAGAAGCTAGCATCCCGCCGAGAGCACAAGGTGCATCGGAGCTCCCCCTGTATCTTCAGCCTGGGCTAAGTTCCTCAGGGCTTCAGAAGAAGCCCAAGACGTTGTCTTGGCCTCAAGGATGCGAAAATCTGGCTGGGAAAACGATGATATGTATATAAGGCTAACACAAGCCTTACGCTGGAGAACTAAATGATACAGGATATCTTATAAGAGCTGTAAAACTTCAAGGTAAAGAGAGGTGTGTGCCCGGAGTCAACAGGATCGAGACTTGAGATGAACCTCAGAAAGGCAGCATGGGAGGAGGATGGGCACTGACATCAATTTAGCAACTGCTGCATAGCTGGCACCCGTGCGATATGCCCATCAAGTCGCACAACCACTTTCAATTAGACGTTATTATTCCCATTTAACAAAGCTCAGGGTTTCAGAGCCCACATTCTGTCCACTGCACCTACACTGACAGTCAGATTCCTGGAGATTATCCAGGGAGGGAGGAACAGCCTGTGCGAAGGAACAGTGGTGGGACCACTGTGCCCTGAGTCACTCTCCGCCAAGAAGTCTCCCCTCAGCAGAAAGGCATGTGTAAGGAACAGGTGGAAAAACATTTGGTTGAGGGGGTCAGGCTTGGAGGATTAATTGCAGTAAATCTTGACTCCTGGGTTGTTTACCCTTCTGTCCAGTTCACTTCTGATTTTTACCTGGTGTTATCTCAATTCTGGCATACGTCAGGTGATGCCATAATGTCGATTTTTGCATTAAACAATAAGCATTTAGGAAGAGATAATCCACTTTGATCCAAGTATTAAAAACCATGTATTTCTGTCCAGAACCAAACTGGGATGATTTTTATCCATTGAGCAATATCTCTTTCCTATAACATTTTGGGAAATTGTTTTTTTGGAGCCATTTAAGGCACTGTTGTAAAAATGCAACTACTAGCACAAAGGAATATCAGGTCACTGGAATCAGGTGTTAAGACACCCCAGAGATATGTGTTTATCCATGTTTTCAAATCCTATAGATGGATGGTTCTATATTTCACTTCTGTGAGAACCACATGACTTGCTAATGATCTTGTGGCTCATGGTCAAGGATGAAAATTCCTCTTTCATTATACGCTCTATATGTACTGCGGACCATGTAGTATATGTTGTTAGGGGTGGTGAATGGACAGGAACAGAGGAATGGATGTGAGGGCTAGTAAATCCTGTGTGGTGGTTAAGGACCGCTTTCCAAGGCCCAAGTTTGCGTAAGTGTCCTCCAGTAGACTCGTTCTCCTTCTTTCCTTTTTAATGGAGGTACTGGGGATTGAGCCCAGGACCTCCTGCATGCTAGGCTTGAGCTCTGCCACTGAGCTATACCCACCCCCCTTTCCATTGGATCCTATCCATCTTTGTAATCCCAGGGTTTCTCTGTCTTAGTACTAACTTACAAATAAATACAAACCATTGGAACAAAAAAAACAGCCCTCCTCTTGTTTTCCTGACTGCCTTTAGCATTGGGAATTAATGAAGTGTTAGTAGATCTGAATCCCACCTGATGAGTTCGTGTCCATCTTAGGCTTCTTGCCTTGACTCTTGCAGAATATATAGGAAGGTCCCTGAGGGAAGGAAAATGCTTCCTGTTTCTGGTTTAGCTTTGATGTTAGATGTGCTTGTGCCCATTTTGAAAATCATCTCCTAACTCAGATTTCAGTTAGGTTCTAGGAACTCAGAAATCCATGCTCACACGGCTGGGTGGTACCCATGAGAAGCAGAGGGAAAGGTCCCAGTCGCTGTCCTTGCCAGCATGGGGCTACCGACGAGTGTGTGCTCCTTGCCTTTGTCTCCCTGGAACCCCGAGATGTTTTCCTAAGACGCTTTGCGACCCGGGTGGGGCTGGAGAGAAAGGTTGTGAAAGTGAGTTATTTGATAAAATAATATTTTTGCTTACATTATAGAAAACCAAATCGCGCTATGTCTTATCTCCATTGCTTTGCCAGAAATTCCTCATGACAGATTCTGATGCGCCAGATCGAGCCACCTGGCTGAGTGTCCCCTATTTGCAGAAGTCAACTAAAAGCCATTGTTTAAGTAGAGGCTTTTCTGTTGCTTCCTTACAATTTTCAAGACCCTGCCTTTGTGCAGATCTGACTCAGCAATGTTCTATTTTGGGAATTGGTGACCTCTTCTCATATTCTGGGCTTCAGTTCTCTAGTTTTCTGCTCTTTGCTCAGGACTGGTTATTATGTAGCTCTTGAGTCCGGGTCTGAGGTCGTCTCACCACGAAAGGACCCATCTTTGTACCAGGACTCTGCCCAGCCACTGGGTGCCGGAGTGACCTAGTTCCTCTTCCTGCTTGCCTCATGGGTAAACTAGCATTTTCACCATTGCAAATTGTTACATTCGCTGGGAAAGTAGCCATTTGCCAGAGTGGTAAAACATTTCAATAGAACATACACACACTTTCTCTCTCTTCCTCCTCCCTCCCTCTCCCTCTCTCCTTCCCTTCTTAAATGACATCATGGATGGAAAGCACCCAGCAGAGTGGCTGTCACAGAGCCCAGAACTCAATAAATATTATTGATTACTACTAATATTATAATGATCCTGTTCAAAAGGAAACTGTAACCCCCAGTTCCTTTGTGGTCACGCTTGAGATTCAGAAAGCTCTCTTAGCCTGGTGACCCATTCTGTTGTTTTTTTATGCTCCATCCTTCATACACACACAGCACATTAAGAGTCTGTTCATTCTTGGGATGTGTGTGAAATTCCAATTCCTGTCAGGAGAATTTATGTGTGGTTTTAGAGGGGATAATCGACCAGTTAGTATGTGCGCACTGATTTTATACACATACGCGTCGCCGTTTACAGCACACATTATAACATCTTCAGTCTCTGCCAAGAATGTGTATTTCTTAGCCCCGTGTATTTGCATATTATGGGTTCATAATTTTAAAGAGCTGTTAAGATCTCTACAGAAAAATGTAGTCACTGTACTCTGATGTTCTAAATCTCAATGTAGTAGTAAGAACCTGGCTAATTTTTGCCCCTGCTAATGTACCAGCCCTATAATTTTCACACACACACACACATACATACATGCTCCTCTGACTTTACTTCTAAGCAAGGATTTAATAGCTGGGAGCAGAGTTACGCTGCCTATTCCCTAGACTTCATCACCTTTCCAAAATATATCGCACACATGGTACAATGTCCTATGGTCTTATTACCGATGATTAAAAAGAAGAGATTTGTTAAAATAAATGAGCCCGCTGCATCTGATCTTTCCCTGGTTTGGGTCCCTCACTTCCCACTCCTCACCACACCCTGCAGCTTTAGTCATTTGCCTGCCACGCCTCTGGTTTAGCTGCGCTCCCTGACAGGGCAGAGAGCTCTTCACAAATTGCCCTTTCAAGCTAACATCACCAGAAAATCCAGCCATCCACACCCCACTCTCCAATCAGTCATTAAAGAGCCTGCCATTGGCAGTGCTTGATTGGACCAAACGAAACAGAGCAGAGGAGAAAAAGAAACTTAAGACATTTTTAAGGTCTCGCGGGTACCAGGTACCTGAATTCTAAAAACAGTCACGTGGAGGTTTCAGGAAAAAAAGGATGCCAAGTTGAAGCCTAGTCTACTCCATTTCAGTGCAGGGAGAATTAAATAGCTGAGCTGTAGAAGTCTTTATTTTTTAAAAATATTTTTACTTGAAGTACAGTTTACAATGTTGTGTCAATTTCTGGTATATAGCATGATGTTTCAGTCATACATATACATACACATATTGGTTTCCATATTCTTTTTCATTATAGGTCACTGTAAAATATTGAAAATAGTTCCCTGCGCTATACAGTAGAAACTTGTTGTTTTTCTATTTTATAGATAGTAGTATCTGCAAATTTCGAACTCCCGGTTTATCCCTTCCCATCCCTTTCCACCCCTCTGCCTCCTCCCCTGTAGAAGTCTTTAGATGAGTTGGTTGCAATGGAAATGCTGCAGGAATCTACCGTCGCGCGGCCAACCTGGGCATCGCTGGGCTGAGGAGCCAGCCAAGGCTGGGAAGGGGTCCAGTGGCTTTCTTCATTGTGTGGTCTGCTTTGCTCTTTTGATGTTCAGTCAGAAAGCAAACACTGCCCTGAAGACTGGAAGCTATGCCCTTTGGGGTATCAGGGAGGGTTTCGGCTTCCAGGAGGCAGAGGAACATCATTTTCCAGCTGCTGTCTTGGACTCAGACACTGAGGTTGCTGACGTCTGGGGGCTCATGATCACCTTGCTGTCCCTTGGTACTTGCCCCTTGTGGCTTATTTTCACTTAGGAATATTTGCTTTAGTCCTGTGTGTGTGTGTGTGTGTGTTCATCTCGAAAGTGTCCTGATCAAAACTTCTTTTAGTTTTGATTCAGAGCTTAATTGCAGAAGAATCAAAGGAAAATTTTACATTTAAAGAATTCTCTTTTTAAAACATTTTAAACAGCTTTACTGAGGTATAATTTATAAGCCATAGAATTCACTTTGTTTTAGGCTTACAATTCAATGATTGTTTTGTGACAATGTGTATATGTATAGATGTATATATGTATGTCAGGGAAAGTGGAGTATTAATGAGTGTTTTCCTCTCCCAGAAGGGGAGGAAAGGGGAAGGACGCTTTTTGGTTCCTGCAGCCCACGCAGGTGCGCTCTCTCCCTTCACTTTCCCTGCAGAAGGAGCCATGTGGGCAGGAAGTATGGGGGCAGAGCAGGCCCACGGGGCAGGGGGACACACTCTGGGACAGGCCCCTCCAGATTCCTCCCAGGTCCCACCCTGGCAGGTGGGGTTTTTTAGCACTTGGCCAACAACTGCTCCTCCTTGGTCATAACAGTTCACAAATGCCAAGGTATTGTCACATCAAAAGCATATTCATTAGCAATTTGGCTAAAACCATTTCCTGTTCTCACTCACAGGCTGTGCTGCAGTGGATTTCTGAGGTCATCCAGGCCAGTTCCCCTATATACACACAACAAATAATGTCCCTGGGGCTGAAGTTAAGTGGTCCAGGGCCAGTCACCAGCCAATGGTAGAGCTGGGGCCAGATCCTGGTCTCCTGACTGTCTAGGACGGTGGCATGGCCTTCTCACTGTGTTGCCCTGTTGGAATGGCCTCGCGTGGGCACGGGGAAGTGGGCAGGAAGGCAATGTGGAGGTGACCAAAGACCTGTTTATCTCCTTACAGGCATGTTGGGTACCAGCTCCCAAGCCCTGCTCCACAGCTGTCTTTTGGTGCTTTGAAGCACAGTAAGGATGCTACCCTGTCCCAGTCTGATTTTTAAGCACTTCTCATTATCTCGCAACCCTGAAAAGAGCAGAGGTCAAGTGGAGAACCCCCTCGCTTAGACCTTTTTTTCCAGAAGCAGCAATCCTTTGATTATACCTGACAAGTCCAAGCAAGAAATTAGGCCAGAGAAACAGCCATAGCTTGTACTTGGACTTCTGTGTAGAAAACACTGTTTTAAATCCTGGTTGCATTTTGTTGAGGGTGTGTGTGTGTGTTAAAAGAAAGTTTTGAAAAAACTCTGTTTTGGGGTTAAAAAAGAGCATTTCCTCTTGAAAAATTCAAAGCGCTGAAAAAAAAAAAGTTAGTGAAGAAACCAGTTGTATGTAGATGGTAGTTACTAGAGACCCAACGTGCGGTGGGAAGGGAAGATCTTATGCTTTGAAAGGCGAACAGTCCTTCCCTCTGATTCAAGGCACCATCACAGGGAGTTCGCCCTGCTGGGATGCTTGCTTCGAAGGCCTTTCCTTTCAGCCTTTGCCAGCTGGTGTGGAGCCGAAAGCCAACTAATGGGGCAGAAAGCCAAGCTTTCCCTTGTGCTGAGAGCCTGAGGGGGAGAAGTAGGTAGACAGCGGATCCGAACAGAGGAGCAGAGTCGTGACAGTCAAACAGTGGCAGTTACAGTGGCAGTTACAGCTGGACGGTTGAATGCTTGAGCCTGTAGGAACTACACGATCCGAGAAGACAGCAGTGTGGCAGAACGGCAATTGTGTCTCTGAGGTCCCTGGACCAGCAACACCAGCATCTCCTGGGAACTTGTGGGAAATGCCAGTCATCAGGCCCACCCCATGGAGACCACCTGAATCAGAAATTCAAGGGACAAGTCCAGTGATCTGTAGTTTAACAAGCCTTCCTGGGATGTTCTGATGAACTCCCAAGTTTGAGAACCACAGCTGTAGAGAGAAGAGGGTTATGTAAATAGGTTCATTTGTATCACTTTTTTTGAATTCCACATATAAGCAATATCATGTGATATTTGCCTTTCTCTGGCTTACTTCACTTAGTACAAAACAGAAAGAGAAACAAACATGGTTACCAATGGGCAAGGGGGGAGAGGGATAAATTAGGAGTTTGGGATTAGCAGATACAAACTACTATATATAAGATAAACAACAAGGTCCTACTGTATAGCACAGGGAGCTACATTCAATATCTCATAATAACCTATAATGAAAAAGAAAATATTGTATATATAACTGAATCACCATGCTGTACACTAGAAACTAATACAACATTGTAAATCAACTATACTTCAATTAAAAAGAAAAGAATGAGGGTTATGTTAAGCCATTTTCCATGGACAGCAGCTGAGAGTCAGAGTACTGATTCTGTATTGTTTTGTGAATACTGTAATTTGTTGTCATATCTGGTTAACTTAATAAAGAATTTTATTACCCTCTAGAATATATAGTTGAGTGAATTGCATATCAAAATCCGATGAATTGGACATTATACTTTGCCTTATAACGTGTTAAGCCTAAAATATTTCCATGCATTTCTAATAAAATTTTATTACAGGTGCTTCAGGAAACAGAAAACCAAAAATCCAATGAACTTCACTCAGAAAGAACATAAACCAAATCTTGAGAGTCAGAATGACTGCCTCTAATCCCTGACTCTGCCACTTACCAGCCACAGGAAGTTGATCATGTTCCTTAAGATTTCTGAGCCTCTTTTTTCTTGTTGAGTCAAGAAAAAAGTCAGGGTAAAAATGACTAACTTTATGGAGCTCTTGAGAGTAAAGGAGGCTGAGGGACACCACCTAGGCGGAGCTTAGCTCGGGGTCCCTGCCACACAGAGGCCTTCCCTCCCCTGGGTGGCGCAGATTGAGGGCACTGCCATCACGTGCTGCTTCTCTGGAGTGAGGACCAGCCTTGGGAGGGATGTGGTGATCCAGTCCGCTCACTCCGCTCACTTCATTTTATAGATGAGGACATGGGCTTTTGGAGATTTTAAGCCACGTGGCTGGTTATTAGCAGAAAGAGGGCAGGCGCCCCCATCCACTGCAGCTCAGCTCTGTGACTTTCCTGCCCAGGCCATTTGTCCTCATGCGTTGACCCTGTAGCACATGAAGGCAAATGCGAGGGCCAGAGAAAGGGTCCCTTGTCGGCTGCAGAGGTCTCTGAGCCGAGGAGAAGGAGCGGGTGACTGCCAGCTCTCACGGGGGTTGTCCCTCTTGCTTGCCTCTCAGTGCCTGGGTTTCTGGGCCGGGAGAGCACAGCAGGGATGGCAGAGCCATGGATCTCCACACCTTGACCTTGGAGATGGAGTGCAGGTTTCATTCTGTCCCTGAAGAAGAAGGGGCTCGGGACAGCCAGGCCCTGGGGTGGGCTTGGAACTTACTCTGATCGTGAAGCTGTTGGAAGGTTTTAAGCAGGTGTGACTAAAGTTTTCAGTCTGCTGTGATTACAGTTTTAAAACGATCACCGGCAGTTATTACACATTGGCCCCAAGTGTTACCTCCCAGCCTGTGACTGGGCACGATAGTGGGAGGGGCTTTTACTTTGCATTTTGTTTATTACTCTTTGTTACTCTTTGAAGTTTTTTGACCATGTCTTACTTTTACTGTGTGTATATGCATTAAAAAACTAATTCAAAAATGAAGCTCTTTTCTAGACTAAGGGAAAATAAATTCTGTGGAGAATATGTAGTGCTTTGGAAAAAAAAGATTGAAATAAATTGCTTAGCAAAAAAAAAAAAAAAAAAAAAAAAAAAGACACCCTTTTTTGGTATGATTCCATTTGGACCAAAAAAAGTATCCATGTGTAGACAAAGTCCGGAATAATGAATATTAAAATATCATTAAGACTGAAGTTTTCTTGTTTTAGCCTGTATTTTCTAATTGTTCTAGTATGAACACGTATTACTTTTATAGTTAGAAAAAATGATTGATTTTAATGAAACCAGAAAAGAATTAGTCTTTGGTCAACGCAGAGGACTTCCCTTTAATAAGCGTCCCCAGAGCAGCCTTGTCCCTTCCTGTAGATGTCCATAGTTTCATCTGACATCAGTGACGGGGTCTTTAAATACACCAGCAGTGTTTTTCTGTTGGAAATCTGACTCCAGCTCAGTAAGAACAGAGCATCTCCCGATGTGGTAAAGGGATTCTAGAGAAGCCAACGTAACAGAGAATTTGGAGAGCATTCGTTCATTCATTTAATGATTCATTCAGAAATATGTATCAAGTGCCTTCTGTGTGTCAGGCCCCGTGCTGGGCTCGGCAGAATCGGTTGTGCATTAAGGAGCGTGGTTGCTTGCTTAACCCCGAGCGCTCTCCTTTTCTGTATTGATCTGGTTCTTTGTTTTTTATCAGGAGAGAGTCTTCCTGCATGTGAATGCAGCTCCAGCAGGCCTCTTCAGGCTGGAGTTCGGATCTGGGGTGGTCTGGGCGACAGTGAGGCTGTGAGGCCACTGGGGGAATATGGGGAGTACCTGGGGGCAGTCCTGACATCACTACCATTTATCGATATTTTCCCTGTGCTAAGTGCTCATGCGTATTTTCAATCTTTACACCAACACTTTAGGTGCAAGAGAATCAAGCGTCAGTGAAGTAAAGGGCCTGGCTTAGGATCACACAGCCAGGAAGCTGCATGATCAGGATTTGAATCCACATCTTCCCATCTTTCTCTGAGTCCCACTGTTTCTACCCTGCTCCCCTACAACCTAATCTAGAGAGGATACAGGCCCTCAGGTGTTCACAGGGTCAACAGGTAGGCCTACCACACACACAGACACACACACACACGCGCGCGCGCGCACACGCACAGATACAGGGCACTGAACATTACGCGCACACGCACACACGCACAGATACAGGGCACTGAACATTACTCTGTGAATATGCAAATGACAAAATGCGGCTTTGATGCATGCAAAGTTAACCTGCTACTTCCAGCCTAAAGCTTCCACATTAATTCAGACTGCAGGGCAATTATTTAGAAAGTGTGACGACTCAGACAGGGTTGGGCTGAAATGTAACTTGGTCCAAATAAAGACAGGAGGCAGGGGGAGGCCAAAAGAATCCTATAAACAAGATGAGAGGTTGCCGCCTTTGAACTCTTAGGGAACGTCATTTTAAAGTACCGACACGCACGTCGAACAATCCTTTTGTCCCTGCTTGTTCTAGATCAGTTATACCAGTTGCTTCCATGTGAAATGGGCTAAGCTGTCCAAATGTCTTCCTCTTCCAGCTCCAACTTCTAAGATATTAGTATTTGTCAGTCTAAATGAAATAAGATATTTTTAAGTCAGTTTGCTAAAGCCAGCTTCTCTCAAGGATTTCCCAGTATAGAAAAACAAAGTAATACGAGCACTGCCATATTCTACAGACAGTTAAAAAAAGTCAGTTACTGAGCAACAGTTTATTTGTTCTTTCTGTATCCCGACACACTGCTGGGTGCTGTGGGAAAGTCTATGTGACAATATAAGACACAGTATCTAATCTTAAAGGAACATATTCCCTCAGTGGGAATAAGACATGAATATCCATTGAAACAAGATGAAGAAAATACAGGATAGTATCAGAATTTGGTGGCAGACTGTTTGGTATCACAGATGTTCAGGGGAACGGGAGGAGGGTGGGATAATGAGGGCCGCTTTGTGGTGGAGGTGAGTTTTGAAGCGTGGCTGGGATTTTTATTGGAAGGAGGAAACAGTGTTATAAAATAAACCTGCATAACTAATTAGACCAGTGTTTAGGGTGAAAACCATGCTTCCTTTCTCTCCCTGCCGATTGGTATCATTTGTGATGTTACACTGTCGGCTGGTTTGCCACATCTGACCAAGTTCCCTGCCCACTTGTATCCAGGATACAGGGGCCCAGGTCCGTGTCCTCATCTTGCTACTCCTCCCTCTCCGGCCCATCTCACTTCTTGTTTCTCTGGCTTGAGGGAGGATAGAGGCAGAAGGTCAGACCCATCTGTTTAGCAATTAACTGAAGTTCAGGGAAGAGATTCACTGGAGGAGGCAGCTGGCCGTAAGTGATGCTACAGTGAGCCTGGGAGTTACCTGTGAATTTCAGATGACCAGGTTTTCTGTAACCTCCATTACAACTGCCTATTAAATAGAAATAAAACCCCATTCATTTTGAGGATCTATTAAAATGAAGGCTGGCTTGGTGAGTGGCTGCAGTACATTTCATACCAGCCTTCTCTCTAACCCAAGCAATGGGGCTTCCCAGAATGCTGTTTGTACACCTTTATCTTTCTACCAAAAGACCTCCAGTGAGTCCAGACTTCTGACTTCCAAATCCACTCTTGACCAGGCTCTCCTGTCTCACTGTGTGTCTTTGCACACCCTGACCCCAGCTACTCTACTGTGCTTGACATGACAGGGCACTTTATGCCCCCTCCTGGTTTTGCTCATTATAGCCCTTCAACCTGGAATGTTCTTTACTTCTCCTCTTTAAAATTCAACTCATCTTTTAAAATTTACCATACATGTCTCCTACTCCAAGAAGTCTCCCTGGATTGTCCCATGGGACCTAATTGCTCCCACTGCACTATGAGCGGAGGAAGAAGAAAGAGAATGGAGAAGCTGCATGCTGGGCACCCAGGAGGGTTTGGAAGATTTGACACGGAGAGGCTCCAGAGAAGTGCAGGGAATTTGGGAAGGAGAGAAAGGGCACCTTGAGAAATGTTTCTGTGGGTTATCATTTGGTGTCTGATATTATTCTTTGAGATGAAGCCAGACAAAACTGGAATCTCTGTTCAGTTACTGTAGGTTGCTAGACTCTGCATCTTTAACCAGAGTCCCCATAGAGACTGGGTGATGTGGGACCTCTGGATTTATTCAGGTTACCAGTTGCATTCTCCCTGCACATCTATACGCAGGCTGTATCTCACCATCCTACACTCAAGGTTCTTTTGCATATTTCCTGCTATTCTATGACCTGGGTTTTCCAGAAGGGCTCTGATTTGTGGTTTGGAAAATATAATGACTGTGGGTACACCCAGCCTCTGCAGCTTAGAATGCATTCCCCTCTTTGGCAAGCATCCGAGCCCCTCTGTTTGCAGCACTGCACTGGCTGGGCTAAGTCCTTGTTGAATGGATGGGAGGACTAGGCTTTGAATCCAAGTTCACCTGGATAGTAGGTTGGTGCACTTTTCCTCCCTGTGGACTCTCAATATTTGCCCTCTGCCCATCCCTTCATCTCTTCTTTCCACCTGTCAATTTCCTGCCTAGAGGATGCTTGCTATTGGTGGTGGTGGTTGGGGGGGCGGGGGTCAGGGTTTCTTGATCAAGCACATCAGCTGTGATTGTCTGTGGGGTAGATGGAGAAGCCCTCTCCACCAGAGTGCAGCCTGCAGTGCGTTAGCCAGAGAGCAGCCTCTGCTTAGGAGACACCCCTTCCTGATTGCATTAGACAGGGGCTGGAATGGCAGGAATAATGGGTGGGGAGTCAGAAAAGAGCGGGGGTTAAGATCTCTGTTTTCTCATTCAAGCATCCTATGATTCTGTGACTCAGCCACAAGGGGTTAAAAAGAGTATACTTGTGGGAGCTTGGGGAGGGGGGAGAGGGAGGGGAGAATCTCCTTCTGGTGGAATCAGGGCAGCTGAAAGGCCACTCTGAGGGAGCTTTGTAGAGACACATGGGCTATGTGTCTGCGGCACTGGCTGCCTGCAGCATAACCATGTGGGCTGGCGAGGAGCAAGGAGCAAGCAGTGCTGTGCATGTTTGAAACCACAAATCACGACTCTGCAAATATCAAGGGTTTCCTGTGTATTTCTGAACTGCTGGCTGGAAGAGGTTAAAGGGACTTTTTGTCTGCTTCAGTTGCTTCTAGATGTACGTCCGTCTCTGCCCCTCTACCTTCCACTCCCAGCGGTAAGTGCTTTCTGGGCAGGCCTGCCTTTGTGTAGGGCACGTTTCAACCCCTTTGCAATAGCACATACATTTGGAATTGTAATGGGGGTGATTTTGTCTGGGGCCTTCCAGCCTCTCTGGCTATACCCCAAGGTGCGACCTGTAATTGCTGGGCTGGGCAAAACCAGTCGGCCAGGATGGAGACTGAAACCCTGACCTTAGTCCTTGATCATGGTGCTCTAATCCAGTGACCCCCGTCAGCCTCCGCAGAGGTTGTCAATGGCTTCCTAATTGCCACACACCACAGGGCATTGTGGGTACTACTAGGGTCTGCAAATGTCTCAAAGACCTACAGAAATACTTGAGACCTGAAAAGGAAAATGCTGATTGCAAGCTGAAAAGAGATCTGCAAACCGAAAAATAGTCACCATTGAATACAATGTCTGCCAAATGTATACGAGGTCTGCTGCAACTCACCTGGAGTCTGCGGTCATTGCCGGGACCCCACTCAGCCAAGGATGTGGGTACGTTTGATGGGGCGGCTGGGGTGAGGTTGCATCTGGTGCTGTGACTTATCATCCAACATTGTTTTCTGCCACATCGTCCCCAATTCCTTCCCCAGCTTCCTGAACACACCCTCCGGTTTCCAGCAGCTTCTCTTCTAGGGGTGTGGTGACATGGAGCAGGGGCCGTGCTCCTTTTCGTACCTCGTTAAAGATGCCCCCAGAGTGTTTTCAACCCCCAGTTTCCAGGGTGCAGGAGCTCTGGGGACAGTCTGGCTGGTTCCAGTGCAGGTGATGCTTTAAGGCTCAGCTGGCCAGGCTGGCCAGGCACAATTCATCAGGCTGAGATGATAGAGCAGGTGTGTTCTGTTGTATCAGAAGCTGGGGTGGGCTTGTCCTGGGGTGGGGGCCAGGGGGCTAAAACCACTTATCAAGCCTTGCTTTGTATTTCTATCCTTCTTCTCTTTACCGCCCTCTTTGCAGCAGTCCCCAAATCTTGCTGATTCAACCATCTAAGTGTCTTTTGCCTCCATCCTATTGGCCCCACTTCTGTATTTACTACTCTAGTTCAAACTCTTGTGATTTAAAATAAGATAATTCAAAAAGAACTGATGACACAGACAGATCCCTCTTTTCCACTAGTTCTGACCCCTAAGATTATTCAGCCCCCAGGATTATTTCCCTAATACCTAAGCTTAAAGTCCAGCACCTTCATCATAGCGTGAGACCTTTCAAGCCTGGCTTCCAGAACTCCCTTCCAGCCTTACCCAAATATAGCAGCCTGGTGATGCTCTGCTGTTCGCTGTTCCTACAACATGCTGAACTCTCTTAGCTCTTTCTCACTGCTACCTCCTTCTCTGCTGCTCTAGAAAAAAATTTTTTATTTGTTTTTTTGTGGGTTATTTTTTGTGGGGGGAGGTAATTACGTTTTTAAAAATTTATTTTTAGAAGCAGCACTAGGGATTGAACCCAGAACCCTGTGCGGGCTGAGCATACACTCTACCTCTTGAGGTATACCCTCCTCCCCTAGAAAAATATTTAAAAAAAATTTCGACAATTCAGACACCCAAAAATATAAGAAGAAATGCAATGAAAAGTATTCTCCTGTCCTTAAGCCGCATCAGTATTTTTTTTAATTCTTTAAAAAATTTTTTTTGTAGGGTAGGTAATTAGGCTTACTTTTTTATTTATTTTTAGAGGAGGTACTGGGGATTGAACCCAGGACCCTGTATATGCTAAGCATGTGCTCTCCCACTACCATGAGCTATACCCTCTCCCCTCATCAGTTTTTTTTTTTTCTAAGATTTTAATTGTATCAGTGTTTTACAAAAGTTTTTGGTTTGGGGATCTAAAAGGAGTTCTTAATGGAGGGAAATGCTATATTGATCTGAGCCAGTAGCCTGGTAAGTATGAGGGCGGATATGTGGACAGTTGACTCATGGTCTCTTGAGACTAAGATACTGTCCTGTCCACTTCTGATTACGTTATGGAAATCAGTCGTGATGTAATGCCTACATGTGAAAGATCATGTCTGGCCCAGCTAAGTGAAGAAGGAAAGGTTGGGCCAAATTTGAGTTCCTGCTGAACAGTGATCAAAGTACCTGGCCTGCCACTGCCCCGTCTTTCAAGATGCAGCATATACCTTGAGAGCAGAGAGAGGGGAAAAAAGAATGTTAACTCTTGGTCAGCTGCATATTTTGTCATTGGGGGCAAATTTTTTATTTAAACGTTATTTGGAGTTACGCATATTTAGGACGGCAAATCACCCGCCCAGTGACGACAAGGATGTGTCCTCAAGGGAGGTAGTCACGTGGCTTCTGAATTTATATCATGTTATGAGTTTCGGTGGTATTCTCCATCTCTTGTGGCTTGGATGATGCGGAGATGACTGAAAGAAAGTAAAGAGTATGTAGGTTTCACTTACGTCGGAAGGGGTGTCATCACTGAGGGTGTGTGACCCCAGGTGGTAGGTTTTGAAGGGGCATTAGTACGATAGTAGCTGTCAGTGATTTCACTTCCTTTGTTAAAAGTGAAGAGATTTGTGTACTTTCTTACTATCAAAACCAGACTAAAAAGTCACCATGGCCCAGTGTAATTTAATGATTAAGAGCTGCTGGTTTTGTTATTATTTGTCATCTTTTAGTTATTTTTACCAAATGGTTTTACAAATTTATTATAAAAAAAAATAGTCCCCTGTCCCTTTACCTCCATTTCCTCCTCTCCAGAGGCAACTATTTTCACTTCTTTCTCCTGAATTATTAAACTTATGTCCATATTTCTAGTTAACATTCATAAGCAACCACTTCTTCATTTTTCAGTTTTAGGCATTCTCTGTTGGCTTCCTACTGGTGGGAGGTGAAAATTTAGTTCTTTTGCTGCACCTGCCCTCCATCCGGCACTACAATACATATATACATTCATCAATTGTATTATTGTTCTCAATTGAGTCACTGCCTCCGTGTAAATGGATAATATATCTGTTTACATTGTCACGTGACTCGCACACCTATGGGAGGAATGATATAACTGACATTGAGCTTGACCATATGATTAGCTTGGTCAATGGAATGTGAATGGAAGTGATGTATTCCACTACTGATCAGAAGTTTTAGAGTCATTGCATGGTTTGGGTGAGCTACTCTTTTCCCTCTGCCAAGAAGATGGACATGTGCCCTTAAGAGGCTGATCCTTTATCCTAGATCCTAGAATGGAGGAGATATATGTTATAGTCACCACTAACCCACAGCTATGCTGCAGTGTTACATGAGTGAGAACATTTGTAAACTGTTGAGATTTATTTTGTTATTGCAATGTAACCTAGCAAAACCTGACTGATGTCTTCCTTATCCTCCCAACATATTTATATCATAAATATTGAGTGTTTACATTGTTACGATTGTGTTCATGCTCTTTCCAAGTGAAGCATCTGGTATCTCTGTGATGCTGTTCCTTTCTTGAATCACTCTTCATTTTCCTGAAATTTCATCATTGCCTTATTTTTCATTTGCTTATGATTTCATGTTCTTATTACTAATTCAATCCCCAAATTCCTGCTAACTATCTAAATCTCTTCTTAAAATGACCAGATTTCATTTTATTTAGAAATCCCTCTTTGTATCTCTGAAATGCTCCAATCTGGAATGATTGATCTGTATGCCTGTGCATAGCTATCATCTTGGGATCACCTTGATATTCCCTTTGACTCTCTCCTGTGTTGGATTTTCTGGTTCCATTATTCCATGGCTTCCTGTTTCTTGGTTTACATCCTTGAATTGGTGGATCATGTCCTCCAGAACCTTCCTAAGAAGATGTGCAAGGAATATAAATTATTTGAAATTTTGTTTATCTGCAAATATGTTTATTCTATCATCACACTTGATTGACAGTTGGCTGGGTATAGAATTCTAGTTTGGAAATCATTTTCCTTCAGAATTTTGAAGGCATTTCCCCATTTTCTTTCAGATTTCACTGTTATTATTGAGAAGTCTGAAACCATTCTAATACCTGATCCTCTACATTCCGTGTTTTTTTTTTTTTCTTTCTGGAAGGTTGTAGGAGTTTTTAAAAGTAAACTTTTAATTTTAGAAGAGTTTCAGATGTACAGAATTACTGTGAAGATAGTACAGTGAGTTCCCATATACCCCATACCTAATTTTCCCTATTTTGAAATCCTGTATTAGTATGATACATTTGTCCCAATAAATTAACTGATATGGATATATTGTCATTTACTAAATTCTATTCTTCATTTAGATTTCATCAGCTTTCTCCTAAAGCCCCTCCTGTTCCAGGATCCTATACACGATACCACATTACTTTTGCTTGTCATATCTTCATATCTCCTTAGCTGCCATATCTGACAGTTTCTCAGACTTTTTTTGTTTTTGCTGACCTTGACAGTTTTGAGGCACACTGGTCATATATTTTGTAGAATGTCCCTTAATAAGGATATATCTGAAGTTTTTCTCATGATTAGACTGGGGTTGTTGCAGCAAAGTGTGTTACAGCTCAGTTGTGACAGAAACCTGGATACTGATGAGAGACCAAGCAGCACTCAGAGGGTTGGAGAACTCAGTGGGCAGGCCTCGAAGAGTTAACACTCCAAGCTCTGGCCCCCTTCTGTAGGTTTACACAGGCTTTTATAGGCTGCCAGTCTAGACTTTGCAACATCATATGCACATAAGGTGTAACAAAGTTGACTAATCAGGAATGAGCTTTTAGAAATGGGCCAATCAGGAGTGATAGAAATGGACCAATTAGGAGTGAGACTTATGCAAATGAGCTGTTACAATTGGACCAATCAGGAGTGAGCTCAGGGAACCAATAGAATCTTTGGGGTAAGGTCTAGTTTCCTAGAAGCAAGTCGTTTTATAGAGGCAAAAAACTAGATAGTGCCGCTGGGACAGGGAACCGGATGGCGTTGGCAGGAAAGTAGTGGCCCTGCCTGAGGCCCCTGCTGGTCTTTTCATGGGGCTTCCCACCTCATTGTAATACGTTTTGGGGAAGAAGATCATAGAGGTAAAGTGCCACTGTCATCACATCAAATCAAGACTACATCATATCAATATGACTTGTCCTTGTTGATGTTGACTTTGATCACTTGACTTGAGATAGTGCTTGTTATGTTTCTCCACTTCAAAATAACTCTTTTTTCTCCCTATCCATAACTTTCTTTATTTTCTCTTTGAAAGAAAGTCACTATGCACAGCCCTCACTTAAGGAACAGGGAGTTACATTCACCTCCCCATAAATTATTTGGGATTTTTTCACACAGGAGATTGTCCATTCTCTTTCATTTATTTACTTAATCAATTTTTATTTATATTACTATGGACTCATTTTATACTTTGGGTTATAATCCAGTACTACTTTGTTTATTTTGTTGCTGAAAATGTCCCAATTTTTCCATTGGAAGCTCATTCAATTAGCTCCTGTATTTCTCTGACACACCCCCATCACTCTGTGTGTATGTGTGTGTGTGTGTGCGCGTGCACGTGTGTGTTTAAACACTTTTCTTATTCTCTGGCACTGCAAGATGCTCCAGGCTCATTTCCTCCATCTCGCCTACTTTTAAGAGGGACTGGTACCACCAATTTTTGAGCGTTCCAGGCTTTTTGCAGTATAAATTGGGTTGGTTCTCAACTTCCCCTGGGTCTGGTTTGTAATTTAGCTTTTTGGGATTCTTGGGCCATCAGCCACTTGTCTATCTGATGTCCAGTTTCTGAAATTCTGTTACTTTTGTTTCCTCTCTGGTTCTTCCCATCTTTGTCTGTTTATACTTACTTTTATAAAAAAAAACCCAAAAAACTGTTATTCCTGTAAGGTTCTGGGAGAGAGCGGAAGTAGATACATAAGTCTAATGAGCCATGTCTACTTGGTAAGGCTGACATTCAAGTGAAGCATCTGTTCTGATTCGGCTGGGCTTGGGCCTTAGCAGTTGTTAAAGAGTTTGACTATTACCCCTGTCCAGATGTGGTTTCTCCTGTTCATCCTTTAGGATCAGTTCAGATGTCACCCCCTGTGCACTGCTTTATTGTGTTCTTCCCCTCTTCTCTGCACAAGAAGATTTGGCCATCTCTCCTCCTGAGATCACATGGACTTTGCATCCATTGCTCTCACTGCATTTACTGATGGTAACTTGTACAGTTGCCTCGTTCTCTTAGACCAAGAGCTTTGAGCGGGGTGCACCTCTTGCTTGTCTTTAGAGCTCTGCCCCTGACCCAGTGCTCAGATGTCTGTAGACTTACCAAATGTTTGTAACATGAACAAAAGCAAAACCAGGTGCTTTGTAAGGTGATGCTCCGGGGGTGGGCTTGCCTGGAGGCATCCCCCTCACCCACTGTGACCTGCATACTGGGCTGGAGTAAGAGCCCAGGCTGGTTCCCTGGGGGCTTGATCTCAGACCTCTTTCAGGCACTGGATTCTTTCTGGGAAAGGTCACTGACCTTTTTCCTGAAGACTTTGTCCATGTGCCTGAGTTTGTGATTAGAATTACTGAGAAGACAGTGGGGATGGGAGGTGTCACTACATAACGACCTCTGCCCTCTCCATATTTCTGTGCACCAAAGGCAGGGCAGTGCTGGGTGGGGGGTTGGTGCAAAGCCACAGAGGAGGTGTCATTATTCTGTAACTGACGCGCAGGGCAGCTCTCTTCCCCGAGGCAGGCCCAGAGCATTAGCAGAATGACAGCAGCGTTTACGAGCCCAGCCAGCTTGCTGGACAGGACTTACAGGGACACAAAGGCAGGGAGCGAAGCTGAGAGGGGCTCTACATCCCAAACCGCAGATGCGCAGTGACAGCCTCCGGGGCTGCAGGCCCTCAGCTCTGCAGGTCTCCCCAGGCAGGAGTCTGCTCCCCCAGGCCCTGACGGAGGCGGAGGGACCCAGAATGTCACGGCTGACTGACAGCCCTGCTTCCAGCAATGGGGCCTGGCCTTGGGCAGATTTCAGGCAACCAGGGGCATTTCCGCGGCCTCAGACGCCATGCTCCCAATGGTAATTAACCAAGTGCAGCTGAGTCACTTGGGACGCCAGAGTTTTACAAATGATCTGACTTTCTGGTCACCCCTGCCTTGTGTGACTGGAGAGGCTTGGGAAGGCCTTCCCTCGAAATCATCTTCCCAGTCACAGACTAGTGCTCTTTTGATACTCAACTTAGAAGGAGAGGATTTCTTTGGGTCAAGACATTATTCTGTTTAGAAGTAGCTTTAAGAAGAGCACATTGGACAAATAACTGCCACGAACAACTTAACGTAGATTAGCTTAACATGCTCATTAAACCGGCAGAACTAAGAAGAGTCCTTAGACTGCCTCTACTTCGAGGCTTCTCAGAGTGTGTCTCCCAGACCAGCAGCACCAACAGCACTGGGAAACTCGTCGGAAACGCAGATTCGTCCAGTCCCGCCCAGAACCGCAGAATCGGAAAGTCTGGCGATGGGGTCCAGTCACCTGTGCCTTACAAGCCCTCCTGGTGATTCTGACGCACGCCTCAGCTGGAGAAACACTGCTTTTCAAGGTTAGGAGACTTCAAGAAAGCCCGAGAAGGTAAGGGACTTGCCTGAGGTCACAAAGTGAGGTGATGGCAGAGCTGTTATTTTCAAATGACAACTGGTTGCCAGGATCTGGGGAGGAATGAACATTTATTGGGGGGGCCTTCTCCATGAAGTCTCATAGCAGGAGTGTTCTCTCATTTAACCCTCATCTTAATTCTGAAAACTCAGTGTAGTTAAATTACATGAGTGGATAGAGACAGGATTTCTATCCTGACCTCTTTCTTCTCTCTTCTGCAGTTGCGTATGTTGTGTGTGTGCATGTGCGCACGCGTGGACATGGAGGGTTGCCAGTCAGACCCTGCTACGCTGGGGCAGGGGCACTCCGAGTGGTCATGTTGGCATTCCGAGGGCACTCCTCTTATGGGGGTGCTTTCTCACCTATTACCTTTCCAGCTTTGTTTCTGGTTGTGTCCTGACTCCAGTCTGGAGGGACAGAAAGAGAGACTGCCCCCCCTCCAAGCCTTTCTCCCCACTGTATTTCCATCTTGGCCGGGGAATTGGATATCCTGGTTGATCTCAGTGTCCTTGCTGTTCAAGGAAGGCCAGAGCCTTCCCGTCTGTGGCCAGCACACCAGTCAGGAGAGACGCGGGGTCGGGGAGGGGTTTCACACACATCTGGGATGGGAAGCCGGGCTGCTTTGGAGTTAGAGCCCGGGGGCATAAAAGGCTCCAGTGGGGTGAGGGGGGAGAAGCACAGGCGAAGCCAAACAGAAGAGGAAATTGAAGAGGCTCCAGTCTCCCTCCAGCTTCCTTCGCTGCATTTTTGGCAGGGATCGGCCAGGCTGGCCTGTCTGTAACTTTCCAGTCTGTCTGCTCATTGTCTTGCCCAGAAATACCAGATAAAAGAAACCATGGAATGAGGAGCGAGGAGCGCGGGTCCCACCCTCGGGACATTCTACCAGCATTAACTCTCTCCCAGGCCAGCACCTTCTGTGCCATCTGCCAGGGTCTAGCCGCTTCCACAGCTCTTGTCTCTGCTGTGTGGTGGGTGGGTTGGGAGGGGGTTTGCTGGGTGTCTCAAGAGAACGCCTCACCACTGGCCAGATGTCTGTCCCACTGCCTGTCTTGTGCCTGAAATCCCCCCATGAGCACCGGTCCATTGGGTTTCCAGTGGTGTCATATTAAAGTAGAATGTCAGAGGAAGGGTGACACCTAATGCCTTGCTGGTGAATGACTTACCAGATTCCAGTTACATGAGTAGGGGGTTCAGTGGAAAGAGGCCAAGGTCTCTGAGTGGAGGCTTCTGGGAAAGACAGGGTTTACAGGAAGAGCAGGTGGGATGGCAGAGGCAGCCTCTCACCAGGCTCAGAGCCGTGTAGCTTGGTGCTGGGCGGGACCCCAGAGATAACAGAGGAGGGACTGCCTTGCTCAGGGACATTGAGCCAAAGGAGGGCAGAGCTGGTCAGACCTGGTCAGTTGGCCTCCAGGATGGAGGCCTTTCTAGAGCTCCAGGTAATTGTGAGTCATGTTGTTTCTCAACCTCCAGCATTCTCTTTTTATGAAGAGTTCCTAGAACTTAGTTGAGCCTCTCCTTCAAGAAGAGGCGAACTTCTCCAGAAAGTTTCAGGTGGGATCTGTTTGTGGGGTCATTAAGCATCTTCTGATGGTCTCCTGGGAATAAGCTGAGGTGGGCTCGGGGGAAGATAAGGCTGGGGAGAACGCTCTCCTTGTTCTGGTGGTGTTCACAGTCCAGTGGGCAATAGCCAAAGTAAAACACAAAAGCTAAGCTACAGTGCCAGCAGGGGCTCTCTGGGAGCTGGAGACGAGGTGCCTCAGGGCAGGAGAAAGTTACCCCTAGCTCATCGAGGGGAAGTTGGAGTTGGGGATGCTTGAGCTGAGAATTGAAAAATGAGTGGGAGTTTGCTCAGAAGACCGAGGAGGCTGGAGTAGGGAGAGGTAAGGACATTCCAGGTGGAGGGGACATCTCAGGTGGGAGGGGGCATAGACCTTCCAGGACCTGCAAATATGGGCGAATCACGATTATTGAAAGGGTGTGTTTAGTGGGAGGGCCAAGAGACAGTCCAGACAGGGGGGCTGGGCCAGGCCATAAAAGGCATTGAACCTGGCTACACGAAAAGGTTTGGACTTCTATCCTGAGGGCCATGGGGAGCCACTGAAAAGTTTTATTAGTCAATGCTAACGGTCCAATAAGCAACCCCTACCATCTTAATGGCTTAAGCTCAAAGGTTTAATTCTACCCCAGTGGAGTCTGCTGAGGCTTCCAGAGTCACAGTGGGAGGGAAGAGAAGGATGGAGAAAGCACGTCAGCTTCAACGCCCTCATCCTGGAAGTGACACGTACATTTAACTCTTAGTCTGTTGGTCAGAACCAGTCACACGACCCCAGCCTTACTGCAGAGGAGGCTGGGAAGTGTGGGAGGTGCACGCGTGCTCGGAGAGCACCAGCGGCTGCCACAGAAGACTTTAGGCAGGAGAGGGCTGTGGTCTGGTGTGTGATCTGGGATGTTCACTCTGGCAGCAGATGGAAGAATGGATTACAGGGGCTTCAAGTGCGGAAATAGGGCAGGAGGTTCTTCCGATGCTCTGGTGACAGGGCTCTCCCTGCTCCTCAATTCTCTGCAGACTGCAGCCAGGTGTGCTTTCAGGCTGAGAAGGAAGATGGGTGGAGACAGCAGTGAGGGAGGCAGACAGCTCTGGGTGATGGGAGGTCAGTGCTGGGCCTGTTGGTGCAGTGGGTGGACCACGGGTAGGGCTGCAGGGCTTGGAGTGCGCCTGCGCAGAGTTGGCGGGTGGGCAGGGCGTCATTGGCATCCTCAGAGTTTCGGCTGTCACTGAGTGTGAGGTCTGTCCAGGCGGGCCTCCTGCCTCCTTACCCGTGTTCTTGGCGCTCTGGAGGTCCTCACCTGACGTTTGTGGAGCGAGTGGGCAGTTGGTAAATGAAGCCATGGGTGCGACTGAAGAGGCTTGGAGGAAGACCGGGAGCCAGATGGGCACATCCCTGGGAAAGACTGGCGTTCAATGGCCAGAGTAGTAGCACTTCTTTAGTGTTTGTAAGCTTCATCGCCACCTGTTTGTATCTCAGAGGAGTAATGAAAGCTGCCGCATCAGAAGGCCTGTCAGGTATTTTCAGAGGAAGTGTTTGCTCATTACCTTCTGCGTATCTGTGCTCGTTTCAGTCCAGTGTTGGCTGTGCTTGGCTGTGCTCTCACTGCCATCTTCCACTGCTAATGACGTGGGGGTGGCAGTCCTCCTGCCCAGCCTTTGCTCTGCTGGATGCCCTGCCCGATGTCAGGCTCTCAAGCCAACCTAAGGGACAGATGCTTCAAAGCTGGCAGTGGGGAGGAGACCTGAGTTCTGGTTTGAACTAGGCCGCTAACTTTCTGGATGATCTTGGGAAGTCAGCCTGTATTTCTGGGCTTCAGTTTCTTCTTTGTTGGGTGGGCATGGGGATTTTAAATGAGATGATCTTCAAGCTCTGACATTTCCAGCTCCATAGGGTAGAAACTGAATATCCTAGGTGCCCAGAAAATTTAGAACAGTGCTTCTTCAATGAGGAGCAGGAATACCAGGTTTATTGGGAGTTTCCAGAAGGTGGCCTGGGCTTGGCCGAGCTCACCAGGTGTTCCTGGGGCCATTGAAAATGGGGGTTGTGGGTATCAAGTGTGAGCCTCTTTGGGAAGTGAACCCCTTTGAGAAATGGGTGAGAGCCACAGACTACCTCTCTAGAAAAGCATGTGGCATGCACAGAACCATGTACCAGACACATACCCTCTTTTACGTTTAATTTCAGGGGCTTTGGGTTCTGAATTACTTTTAAAAATTCAGTGCTTTTTGCTGAGCCAAGCTGTGGAAGAACCTCAGGAGCCAAAGGAAAGACCTCTAAGGTGTTTTCTCTGACCTCTGACCTCACAAGTGACTGGATGAGGCCTCTCCAAAGAGAGGCAGGAAATCAGAGCAAATTTCTATGGCTACAGCTTGACTCTTGATAGGTGGTTTAACAGCACTGTGTATATTTAAGCATATTTGCCAACCTGATCTATGAAAAACTGGATTGCATTGCAGTTCTAATTTGCATTTCCTGCCATATGTGAGGGTGAGCATCAGTTCCGATGTGTAACATGCATTTGTGTTTCCTGCTTTGTGGACCAACAATTTAATTTCTTCTTTATTGTACATTTCTCTATTGGGTTGTCGGCATTTCTCATAGACTTGACATGTTTGCACATGCACATTATTTAGGTAGCAAGGAAGTTAGCCCTGTGCCTGCCATGTATGCTGCCAATATTTTGTTCCTATTTTTCATTTTCCTTTGATTTGTTATGTTTTATGGTATTAGATATTTAAACGTTTTTGAACTCAGATGTAGCCTTTTAAAAAAATGACATTTGGATTTGGGTTGTGCTTTGGAAGTCGTTCCTAGTTCAAGATTATGACGAATATTCTCCCACATTTTTCTTCTAGCTCTTTTCTTAGTTTCATGTTTTTGCTTAGGTCCTTGATAGCATTTGATCCAAATTTTTTTTTTTAGATCATTCCTGAATTGTCTCAACACAATTATTTGAAAAGTTTATCTTGTCCCCAGTGGTTTGAAATGCCACCTTGATTTATTGTGGGTCTTCTCCATGTAGGCGCTTATCTGCCTTGTCAGCAAATTACAGGTGGCAGCTGGTGGCCTGGGGAGGCTGTGCTGAGGTAATCTCAGAGCCATCTTCAAGGAAAGAAACGCTTTTGGAGAGAGATAAAGAGCAAGAGTGTCTGATACTCCCCATCTTGGACTGCTCTGTGGTTTGGGCTCATGAAAACGGGCTGAGCCTGTTTCAGGGACATTTTCCAACCATCTTACCCCTGATGGTAGGAAGTCCCTCTGTCTGCTCCTCTGTCAGGATCCACAGGTCCTGCTCTCTTCTTAAATATCTCCTACATTCATCCCTCATGCCTCTTCCCCTCTTCTGCCCTTGGCACCTGTTCACGTCAGGCCTTCACTGTTAAGGCCTATTATTTGAGTACCCTCCTAAATGTTTTAGTTACCTCTTACTACCAAACAAATCAACACAAGCTTATTCGCTTAAAACAACACACATTTATTATCTCATAGACTTATTATTTCTGTGGCCACAAGTCCTGGCACATCTCTGTGAAGCCCTGTCCTTCAGGGCTCTCATGAAGCTGCAATCAAGGTGTCTTCCAGGTCTGGGCTCTCATCTGGTGGCTCAGTTGGGGAGGATCCATGTCCTTTTTCATGTGGTTGTTGGCAGCTCTTGTGTGGTTGTTGTGGCTGTAGGTTTCATGGCAATTTGCTTTTTCAAAGCAAGAAAGGGAGAAAGAGTGTCTGTAGTGCCTGTCTACTAGTAAGATGGGGTCTCTTATAATGTAGCATGATCACACGCGTGACGTCCCATCATCTTTGCCATGTTGTACTGGTTAGCAGTCAGCCACGGGTCCCATCCACACTCAGAGGAAGGGAATTATTACTCAAAGGTATGATCACCAGGAGGCAGGGCTCATGGGATGCCCTTGGAACCTGTCCTCCACTCTAGTCCACGCTTCACCATGGAGCCAGATTAAATCTCCTAAAGCACGTCTCTGACCTTACCAGTCTTCTGCTCAAAAGTCTGCATTAGTTAAAATTCACATTTTCTTATATGAGCATTTAAGACTCTATCTAAGAGCTGTCAGGCAGTTACCTGTCAAAATTGCCAGGGCACAAACATTTTGACCCAGACTGTATCCCAGATCTCTTCTCCCACAGGAGTGAAATAATGAAAGCACAAATGTAATCACTGCAGACTTGTTTGAAGTAGCAAAAGATTGGAAACAACCTAATGGGAGGGACTGGTAACTGCATTATGTACAGCCAAACAATGGAATACTATGCTGCCATGAAGATGAATAAGGCAGCTCTTTATAAATTCATGGAGCATGATCTACACCAGTGGTTCTCAAAGTGTGATTCCTTGACCAACAGTATCACCTGGGAACTTGTTGGAAATGTATGTTCTCAGGCCCTACCCTGGACTGACTGAACCAGAGACTGGAGTGAGACCCAGCAATCTGTGTTTTAGCCAGCAAGCCAGTAATCATGATGCATGCTCCATTTTGATAACTACTGGTTTACAATATTTATAATTAAATGGAAAAAGGTACAAAGATACATATATACTATGCTACTATTTATGCATGAAAGGCAAAAGAGGTATATATTTTCTTGTTTATGTGTAAAATCTCTCTGTAAGGATGCCTAAGAAATGGCCAACGTTGGTTGCCTTTGAGATGGGGACTAGAATAGCTGGGGGCATGGATGGAAAGGTGACTTTTCACTGCATATCCTTCTGTACCTTTTGAATTCGAACCATTTAATATATTACTTTTTTCAAATATTAAAATGCAACAGCCCGCACCCGTCAGACCTCAGCCTTCCTCATCAGCTTCCTCTCTTACCTCTTCGGTGGCCTCTTCACGCCAGTCAAACTTGTCTCTTCACTGTTCCTTGGGTTAGCGTTGAATTTCCTGGTCATGGGCCTTTGCTAACTTCTGTGCCCCCAGCTGGAATTCCCTTTGCTCTTCTCGGCAGAATTACAGCCAGCTCAAAGGCAGCCCGGATGCTGCCTCCTTTGGGGATTTGGCCGGCTCCCTCCCTTGCAGGCAGGATTAACCAGCCCTTCTCCTCGGCTTCCCCAGCCTGCGCTTCTGTCGCCCACTGCATGGCTGTCTTCTCTAATAGGCTGTCGGCTCTCTGCAGGCAGGGACTCGGCCTTGCCCATCACTGTATCCTCAGCACCCAGCCCAGCCTGCAAGTCGGTACCTAAGAATTTTAGTGAATAACTGAACAAACAAAGGAATGTTGGATACGGAGATGGGGACTTCAGGACACAGGGTGACCTAGATAGTAAACAGTCCTAGGAGTGGTAATTGCCCAGGGAGGAGAATGAATCTGGGCAAGAAAGATGGGGAGAGGCTGTAGGGAGAAGCTGCTAGTGGCTGGGCTTTCTACAGCTTTGGTTTGGGGCTGAGCCATCATCGGTGCCCTGAGGGGTAGGGAGGGGAGAGCACCTTCACTTGGGAGCCCATGGCATTAATTTCGTTTTATTGCAGGGGGACTACCTTTAAAAAGGCAGATGTGCTCTGGAAAGGCAGTAATTGTGGGGTAGAATGCATGTCTTAAAAAGACCTTATACAGCCTGGAAGGAGGGCAGGCTGCCTACTGAGGGGGTTATTCTGATTACAACCAAGTCCAGGTGAAGCTATTTTTTTTAAAATATTATAAAGAATATGCCTCCAGTGGCCACACTGTCCCTAACCTCCCTCCATCTCGAGAAAGCATCTGACGTTTCCTGCACATTTTAACTTTCTAACCAAATAATGAAATAATCATATTGGCTCCTCGGTCACAGGATTCATTTTCTCTCATTCCTGGGCTTCAAAATTCATCTCATATTTTAATCTGTTTTGAGCTCTTTTCAATTGCCTTGGAGATAGAGCCAAAGGTTCCTTGAACTCCTGTTGCCTAGAGTTGTTTGGTTTCGGTTCCTGTGGGGTATTTTTTTTAATAACGTGATCCATCCGGCAGCAGCGGCAGGAATTCTAGGGGGGTCGGGGTCCGGGTCGGGCTGCACACAGCTTGCCTCCCTGATAGTAAATTAATATCCACATTCCAACTCTGGGCATTCTTGTTTTTTCCTTCCTCTTCAATGGTACCTTCCCTTCTCAATTGTATTAATGTTTAAAAGCTCAGCCTCTGGTAGAAATTCTCTCCCACATCCTCTAGGCCACGTGGACCTTCCCTCTGAGCATCAGGTAAACACACACAAAAAAATCCACAACAGCAATGACAATGAGAATTTCCGAGCCTCGATATCTTTCGGGCACGTTCTGAACACATTTATGGATTAATTCACTTGATCCCACACTCCCCTCTAAGGTAATATTCGTATTAGTGTCCCCATTATTTTGACGAGTAGACTGAGGTCAAGAGAGATTCAGTAACTTGTCCAAGAGCTGGAATACACTTCAGGTCAGTTTCAACCAGTTTAACTCTTGGTTTTCCTGTTTTGTGTTTGTGCGTCACAGCTTCCCAACCAGATAGCAGGTTCTCGGGGTGGGCGCTGCACCCTCCAGGTGCTGTGCTAGGCGTAAATACATGTGGTTTGGTGGAGCTCCTTATCTCATGAGAGACCAGAGAGGGACACTGGTTTAGAGCAGGAGGCAGGGGCCCTCTGCATCTTTCTTAGAGCCATTTTGGGTTGGTGAGTGGAGTTGCTTGAGAACTTATCAACACTTCTTATTTTGCATAGACAGTGGCAAGGGGACAGTGTGATGCAGGTGACAAGGCTCCACTTTGGGGACATGAAACTGTGTGTGTTGTAGGATGTTGGAGAGACTTGGGTACACATCAAGAAGCACCCTGTGACCATGGGGAGAGGTGAGCTCACTGGCAAGGATTCCCCATATGAAAATGAGAGGGGCCCCTAGGAGAGAAAGGCTTGGCAATGGGGAGGAACCAGCATCAGCTTTCTCTCCCAGGGGTTCCTCTCTGGCAGTGGAGTCTCGTCCTCTAATTGGGTTGTCTTTGTTCCATAAAGATGACCAACCTCAGGCAGGCATTTTGCATCTTTGAGCCTCAGTTATCTCATCTGTAAAATGGGTAGAAATACCCAAACATGCCTTACTTGTGGCAGAGCACTAGGGCTTGGTATTTCTTTAAAGGCTTCATAAAGATTCCAATGTGCCCTTGTGTTGAGACCCACTTTCCTCAGCATGGCATGGCACAGGGCATGAGCGGAAAAAAGAGAGAGGGAAGTCCGTCAGAATTTCATGTACCTAGTAAAAATTTTTAAAAATCATGTTATGTTATTAGATGCTATGATATGCTTTAGGCCCGATACTGGATGTGTTTTGCAAGGTCAAATAAAATTAAATGAGTATATTAAATTTTTTTTAGAATAAAAAATTTTATTTTATTTTTGTTGGTGAATAGTCAATAGGTTTATAATGTTGTGCTAGTTTCTGATGTACAACATAGTGATTCGGTTATAGATATACTTTCCTTTTCATATTCTTCTTCATTCTAGGCTAATTTTTAAAAAACACCTTCACTGTGGTCTGGTTCCTGTACAGTAAACTGTGCATATTTCAGATGTACAATTTGATGAATTTTGATAGATGTGTACACCCATGAAACCACCACCACAATCAAGACAGCTAACATTTCCATCCCTCCCCAAGAGATGCAATTTTCCAATTCCCAGTTTAGCCCTTCCCACCCTCTTTAACCCCTGGTAACCAAAAATTTGTTCTCTATGTCGGTAAATCTGTTTCTGTTTTGTAGATAAGTTCATTTGTACTTTTTTTTTTTTTAGATTCCACGTATAAGTGATATCATGTGGCATTTTTCTCTCTTTCTGGCTTATTTCACTTAGATTGACAGTCTCCAGGTCCATCCATGTTGCTGCAAATGGCATTATTTTATTCTTTTTTTTTGCTGAGTAGTATTCCATTGTGTATATAAACCATGCCTTCTTTACCCAGTCATCTGTCAATAGACATTTGGGTTGTTTCCATGTCTTGGCTATTGTAAATAGTGCTGCTGTGAGCATTGGGGTGCATGTGTCTTTCTGAATTATATTTTTCTCCAGATATATGCCCAGGATTGCTGGATCTTACGGTAAGTCTATTTTTAGTTTTTTAAGGAACCTCCATACTTTCCTACATAGTGGCTTCACCACATTCTAGGCTAATTTTTATATTTAGCAAAAGACTGTACAGCATGAGTCTCCTTTGAGATCTGAGAGTCGAGACCCCAGAGAAGCTGGGAAGCAGGCAGGCAGCAGCAAACGTGGAGCCTGGAAGCCTGGTTATCAAGGCTGACTCCATCACTCACTCACTGTGTGAGTCTGGGGAAGTTACCTACCCTCTCTGAACTCAGTTTTCTCCTCTGTCACATGGGACTATTCACACCTATCTTACTGAATCATTTGTGTGGAAAAAATAAGATCATTCATGAAATTTTGTTTTAGAAACCAAGACTTCTATGGAAATGAAAATATTGCATAAAAACACTTGTGTTCTGTATTCTGTCGACTGTGGCTCTCTGGACATCGTGCCTTAGGAGTTCTGCCTGACGTGGGGAGACCAGATGTCCTAAATTCCTGGGCTCCGGCACAGGTTTACCCCACCGTGTGCATTCCGGACCTCATCCACTCCTGGCACCACTGACCAGCCCTTTCCCTCCTCAGCTCCCGTCTTCAGATTCCATTGCCCTCCACTGGCTTCTTCCCCTCAGGATAGAAACCTACTCCTTCCCTCACAGTAGAAATAATACACACCTGTGACCCTTGGGCCCCCTCCTCCTTCCACCTTTGCCTTACACGGGATTCCTGGGACATGCCACTCACTCCTCACTCCTCTGCCCTGGCCACCAGCTGCTCCGTCCTTGTCTACCTGAGGTCTCTGCGGTGTGTGCCCTGTAGGTCATTCCCTTCAAGGCATGCTCTCCTTCCTCAGGCTCCCTCACACCCTCCCCTCCCCCTCCCCCTCAACTTTGCCGGATCACCTAGCTTTAGGGATTCCACTTCGTAAGTATTTGTCATACCGCTAGACTCCCCTCAGTGCGCACCCCACTCCTTTGGTTCAACCCCTCACCTCTCACCTGGTCCAGCCTCCTAAGGTGTTCTGACCTCCCTTCTCGGCTGCTTCTGCCCTCCAGGGTCGAGTTCAATACAAAGCCCTTTGCGCTGTAGCCCTGCCTGCATCTCCAGACTCATCTCTTCCAACTCTTCCTTTCACATTTGCATTCATTCTGCAGATCTCTCCTGGTGTGGCATGTCTCTGTGATTTTCCACGTTTTGTAACATTCCCGTAAAACCTTCCCTGGCCACCACTACCCCAGCCTCGTGCTGGAAGAATGTTCATCTTATAAATCCCAGCTCAACTGTCAAATCCCTCAAGGAGCCTCCCTTGATTCCTCTGCTCGATCCCCAAATGGGCTTAGTCTCACCTTGCCTTGCTCTGGGCCACAGCGGCTCACAGTCACGCTGCTTTCTGAGCTCCCCTCCCACTGCATTATGCTCGCAGCATTGCTTCTTCAGAGCTGGGAGCTCATTGAGAGAAGGGTTCATGGCTGGCGCGCTCTCTTTCCAGCTCTTGCCCTCAGATTTGCAGAGCCAGCTGCAGAGTTGAACCTCAACAAATTTGTAGAATTAAATTGAGTTGATTGATATGCAAAGGACAACTCGAAGCATCTTGACAGGCCACGGTGACTTCCGAATGCCCAAGGAATGTCCATGGTTCCTCTATTCCAATGTTTGGGAAAGTAGTTATCCTCACATGGGATCGAGGAGTGCTGATTCACAGTTAGCGAGGGTCTTGACTTGTCCATGATCTCTGCCATCTTCTGATCTCTGCAGACAGCAGGGGGCTTCCTCCATGAGGGCCCTGTTCATGCATAATTCTAGATGCACACACATCCTAGCATGCTGTGACTGGGCCTGTGGAAGCAGCCAGAGCTCTGAGCCAGGGAGAGACTCCGATGTCCTGAATGCTGTTCTGGATTCTTTTTTCCTGCGTCCACGTCCCCTGAGGGTAAGCACCTGCTGAAGGGCAGTGGTCCCTCCCCCTGCCCCAACTCTGATGGTTTCTTGCTCCTGTTTTGGACCACCCATGGCTTCCTTTCCAACATCTCTCTCACCGTTCTCTCTTTGGGAAAAAGGGAAAGGATGGCTTGTTAAAGTTACAAAGCATCCTTGCAGAATGGACGCCTCCAGCTTTGGGTGGGTTTCCCGGGGCCCTACTTGCCGGGCAGGCCTCCTCAGCCCTCCTTTTAGATCCTTGAACTGTTGTTAAATTCATTCTTGAAATTTTCCTTTGTACCTTCTGCCAGTCTCACCCTCACAGTGGTATCTGGGGTCCCGTCATCTTGCCATCACTACAAAACCTTTCATTTTAACTTCGTGTTCTACCTAAAAGTGTGTCATTTTATGTATTAGAATGTTGTTGTATATTAGAAGATTGTGATGTTATGTACTGTAAGAATGTCTGTCCCTGGTTACACATTTGAAAACCAAGACTTTGAAAACCAAGTTTTGATCATCTTCATGGTTTCCTCTTTCTAAACCTGCTCTGAAAGCTTTCCTTCATCCTAGAGTGAAAATGACAAATATGAGGAAAAGCTTGGCTTCCTACAGGGGAGGGGAAGGGATGGAGCTGGGATGCAGGAACGTTAGGCATCAGCTCTGCGGGGCTGTGGGCGTGCATTCGTGGGTGATGTGGTCAGCAGCTCTGTCTTCTGGTCCTTGGTGGGATTGTCCATCTGGTACTCCTCGTGGGGTGGGGTCACAAGATGAGCTCTAGCCAGTGAGTTGTGGATGCTGGGTTTGACCTCCAGCTTGGAGCATTAATTATCAGTGCGAGGCCCTCCAGAGCTGGCAGGACAGTTGGCCACGTTGGAGGCGGTGGCTCCTGCATCAGCCTGGAACCCTGAGTGACTGCAGCAAGCCCAGTCTACAGTGGATGCTTGTTACTGCAGCATGACCGGGCCTAGCCAGACTGGTGGAGGAACTGGTTCTATGCCTAGAACAGCTGTGCTGTGTGGCAACAATGTAAACTGTGTGCCATTTGCTTCCAGCAAACATGAAAATGAAAAGGGCAGAGCATCGGTGCACGTGTACTGTGCGCATGAAACACACATATGCTGTCTTAGGCCATGGGGATGTTAGGGTTGTCTGTACTGCTGGCCTCCCTGACTGATGCGGAGAGGTGGGGAGGGCCTGAGCAGGGGTGGGTGGGACAATGTTTGAGGACCAGTGACACCTGTCGGGAGACCCCAGAAAGTCTGATCTTGGCAGGCGGTCACCTCTGTGCTGTTGAGGAAGGCCGATCCCGTGTCCTGCATGCCTGGGGGCACCCGTGAGGATTCCCTGGACCCTGTGACCCACAGGCTGAGCAGGCTTGTTTTCTCCTTGGAGCTCTTCTTTGTCTGTTTCATTGTCACCTTTTCTGTGTGACAGCGTCAGGGCTCTGGAGAGGCAGAGGTGAGAAAGTGTAAGCTCTGTGTCCTATTTCCCAGCTGTTATTCTCTGGGTGTTGACTCTGAACAGAATTCACAAGAAGGTGAAGTTTGTCCCTGTAACTGTCCCCTACCCCTCTCCCAGTCTCTACCCCTCATTGCTCTGGCTTCTCCCAGCAGTTCTCTACCTGTTCTGCAGGTGGCTCTTTGCTTCCTCTGTGCATCCTTTAGCCCTCCGGGGACAAATCTTCCTGTGTTTCTAGGTGACAGTCTTGTGATCTGATAGATTCATCTCAGTGCATATGTTAAGGAGGAGTGCAGGCTGCCTGGGTAGGGGTGAGGGGATGCGGGGTCATTCATTCCTCAAATGGCTACGGAAGCTGCTCTGAGCCCAGCTCTGAGCACAGTACTAAGGCCCGGCCTCTAGACCCTTGCAGTTCAGTGGAGGAAGGCAGGGTTTAGAAGTGTGGTGCAGGGTAGTGTGTGTGAGGAACTCCGGGTGGGATCAGGCCATGCGTGCTGTGGGGGTTGAAAGGGTGGCGAGAGTGCTCTGTGGTCTGGAGTGAGTGGTCAAGGCCAAGTCACTATTTTGGGGCCTCAGTTTCCCCATCTGTCAAATAAGGAGTGTGGGCTTGTTGATTGCTGTTTAGATTGCCCAATGACAAGAGTTTCCAGCACCTTTCTGAGTCATTGGTAGTGAGTTGGGGCTGCCTGAACCACGGGTCCTGCTCTGGGATGCTTCAAAGCCTTGTTAAGGAGGTCTGGATCCTCACGAAGCCCTGCTATACCCAAGTTTACCAGATTTGGGTGGGGATGGGGTTGATGGGCTTCATCGTTTATAAAATCAGGAGTGCTAAAAAGAAATCAAGCCTCGAAAGCCTTCAGCCCTGAGCTTGCTCATGGTCACCATTAATCAGCTTTACGTGGATGAAACGTTGGGCTGGCTGTGTTGGATGGGGACGAGGGACATCGTTTTGACTTGCAGATGTGCCACTGCCCCTGTGCATGAACAAGCGTACCTGTGAGATACACACACACACACACACACACACACACACACACACACACAAAGAATTTCCAGGGAGGCTTGTTCACCATTGGAACTCCCAGGCCCCTCCTAGAGATTCAGAGTCTGTGGGTCTGGAGTGGGGCCGGGAACCTGGCCCTTTGTTTCTCGTCTGGCCTCCCCTCCCTACCCAAGCTCCGGCCCAGGAGCTGGGATGTTGAGGGTTGGGCGTTGAGCCCAGCAAGCTGTGAAAGGTGCAGGGCAGGGGTAGTGGGTGGGATGTTGGAGGAGGGCCTTTGAGATGCCCAGCCCTGCATGGGAAAAGCACTTACTACCGCTGGGGCAAGTCACTTGGTAGGGAGACAAGGACATTGTGAAACTCTAATAGGCTGCTGAATAATCTGCCCACCCAGCTAGCAGGACCAGGGGAAGGGCTGTTGAACAGGGCGCCCTTTGGAGGAGAGCTGGAGGCATCTTGACTGCTCGGCGCTGTTTGTGTTCAGCCTTGACTTGGTAACGCTTCAGGCTGCTGGGAAGGCTTTCTGAGTGAGCTGACTCTGTGATTCTTCGGAACAAATGGGGGAGCTGGGTCCCCACGAGAGACGAATGAAAGGGGCAGCCCCAGCTGGGCCAGCTCCTTTCCTAGCTGGAAAACGCTGCTAATCAGTTCAGCAAGCCCAGCAGGGTGCGCTGAGGACCCTGTACCTCGGTGGTTCTAAAACTTCCTGGGCATCAGAAGTGCCTGGTGGGCTTGCTAAAAAGGATGCTGGGCCCGACCCCCAGAGCGTCTGACTGGGGGTGGTTGGGTGGGCAGAGAACCTGCCTTCTGACATGTTGCCAGGGGTTGCAGTGCTGCTCCCCGGACCACACTTTGAAAGCCAACGCCAAGTTCTCAACCTGCTAGCCTGGGGGTTGGGAGGGTTTCTGCAGACTCAGGACCCAGTCACTCCCCCCACGGCATTTATACTGTAACTGGGGCCCTATTTCCACCCACCCAGAGCACGGGGATACGAGGTAGTGTGTCAGTACTGCAGTGACCCCAGGACGAGGGGCACTGAGGAGGCTGGGAGAGGGAGCGTGCAGTGGGGGCAGAGGCCTCCTGCAGCAGATGGGCCTCGAGGGTGGGCAGACCTGGAGTACTGTGTTGTGCACTGCACACACACGACCTAGGGTGGGAGTGGCACCCCTGGAGTTGTGCAGTGCAGCGGCTCTGGCAAATGAGAGGATCCTTGGTGCTGGGCCAGTGTGTAGGGACCCAGGTTGGGAAGCCCAGAGTAGGCCTGGGGCACAGTGCAGATGCCATGGTCCGAGTCGATTCCCGGTAGGAGCAGGAAGGAGAGAAGGAGAGAAAGAAAATGCTCGGGTGAGCAGCTCAGACTTTTATTCCATGGTGAATTGGGAACAAATCAACAGTAGTTTGGCTCCCCAAAGCAGACATCTGGAAATTGACTCTTAAATTTTGAAAAACAGATTTTCAGTAGCAGCTCATGGCTGGTCCGTGTGACATGATTTCAAGGCTGAATCTCAGAGATTTCTCTGTCATTTCCTCTCCCCTACTACCCTGTTTCTTCTTTGCAGTCCTTGAAATTTCACTGTTAGAGATTATATCCTTTGTTCAAAATGTTACCCTCTCCCAGAGGCTCGTGTTATGAACCAGGAATGCTCAAGAAGGGAAGTAACTAACGTTAGCATGCTATGCTAGGTCACCTTAGAGAAGGTCTACATGGCAGTCTTCTTCTCCAAGAACCAATGGCAGGGGACACACGACCAGTAAACTTTGACAAACCTAGAGGCAGAGGTACAATGGTCAGAGAGGAAGCAGAAGACAGAGCGGGTTTAGGGAGAGCCCTCTGGGGCTGGTCAACAAGAATGTTCTCTGGGTGCTGTGAGGCCGGAGGAGGCCTGGATGCCGACAGCACAGGAAGGCATCAGTGTGCTTGGCAGGCTCACAATAGCTCAGTCCAATTTCTTTGATCTCCCCATCTCCCCTCCTTTCTGTGGAACGTTAAGGGCAGTATACTGCTACATTTCAGACCCAACCCAACCCTGACATGCCAGCCTTCTCCTCTCCTGCTTAACCGGCTGGAAGGGCTGGAATTGGTGCTAGTTTTGCAGTCAGGAAGCAGGCAATAGCTGTATTTCTCAAGTCATGTTCCCAAGTCCATTAGATACCTATGTTCTAAAAACAGAGTGGGAAGAGAAACTGTACTAATTGTATTTGGGGATGATGAGCTGATGTGGAAGTCTCAGGTGAGTCCTTTTGCCAGATGATTAATTACCTCCTTCGCCTGTTCCAAAGTCAAGGTTCTCCATGTAAGATGGTCTGTAAGTGGGAAGAGTGCGTACAGTGCATATAAAGCTCCAACAAGAACCTGTCATGAGCCAAGTCATTAATTGTGTTCATGTTGAGATTGATTATGTCAGCCTAACACACCCCTTTGTTTAAATGCGCCTTGTAGAAAGTTGGAGTTTTGCCCACAGGTGTGAATTACACAGGTGTATTCCCAGGCAATCCCACCCTCAGACAATACTTTAATAGAATGCCTGCATCTGAGAAACTGGAGTCTAATTTCTGCTACCAATTGAGTGTCTTTTGTTCCACATCATTCATTGAAGGAAGGAAAATTTGGAAGGCCCAGGAGGTGGCTTGGAGTGCAGATAAAGCCTTTTTTTTTGGAGGCGGAAACACAAGAGTCTCCACACTGTGCCTCCTTCTCCATCTCTCGTACCCATGCTGTGATGGAAAATGCAGGGAGGGCAATCTGGGCTGGACCACTTCCAGGCTGTGTGACAGCTGTGAGCAGGTCATGCGACCATTCTGCTCCTCGATACTAGTGTTGACCTGAAGTTATCATGAGATAACTGAGAAGACATGCACGGAGTGCCCAGAGCCTGGGAGGTGCCCTCTCAGGACAGCCAGCATCACCCTGCTTCCTGTGTTGTCACAAAGGCCCGCAGCCTGGCCCTTCCAGAAAGGCCCCAAGTGCATTTTCCTGGAGGCACCTAGATGAGAGTTAGGTACTTTTACCATCAAAGATACATGGAATTGCAGGAAACTGGGGGACAAGGACTCTTTTACAGCCCCGCAGAGGGTCAGAGGCTGAGCCCAGCCTGTAGCCTGCCTACCTCCCCAATGCTGCTGGTTAGAAAGAGCCTGGGGAAGCTCATTCCTCAGTCAGTAAAGCTGGGGGAAGTGAAACGATTAAAGGAGGAGGGTTTCTGCACAGCTAGGAGCTGCGGTTTTAGGCCCTACTGGGTGTATCTGTGGGAAACAGAACAGCGTTTGGGGTTAGAAGACCTGGACACCGCTGTCAGCTCAGCCCCTTGTTGTCTGTGTGATTCTGGGCTTGAGCTGTCTGCATCTCAGTTTTCACATCTGTACATTGGGTATGACTGTCCTTTCCTGTCTCCCAGGGTTGCTCTGAGGACCAGGAGGTACTGGATAGGAAGTTTTGTGCAGTCTGCAAGACACAGCAAAAGCAAAGGATTATTGTTATAACGGTTTCTGTTTCTATATTGCTTTTAGGTTTCCTGAGAAATTTCTTATCTTTTCTCTTATTTAATGTACAACAGTTGTGTGAGGTGGGCAGGGCTCATGGTAGGATTCATATACAGATGCCTAAGGCTGATTGATGGCTTGTCTGAAGCTGCCGCTGAGAGCTGGAGGTGAGGTAAGCCTGGACCCCAGTCCTCCCGACTCGGCGATCACAGCTTTTTAGCTCACCTTCCATTTCGACATCACTTTACACACTTGCTCATACATCACATTTGTCCCTAACTTTGGTCACTTCTACTCTTCTCTGAAGTTCAGCTCTTAGCGTGACACCCTCCGAGGCATATTTTCATCTCCTGGCGTGTTGTAGAGGCGCCTACCACATCCTGGTCTGGGGTTCCTAGCAGGGGGGACCCTTGAGCTGAAGCAGCAAGCCAAGTAGAGGAATTGGGGCTGGGCAGGGCGTGGCACCTCTGGGCTCTGTCCTGCCAGCGCCCCTCAGGCTCACCTGCAGGGACTCAGCCCCCTGCTCTCTCCTCTCCAGCCTCTTCCGGGCTCTGCCAGCGAGAAATCTCCCAGTGGGTGGGATTTGGGGTCCTGTGTCCCAGCCTGAGCTGGCCTTGCTGCAGAGGTGGGGCCAGGCTGGGTTGGAGGGAGGAAGGGGAACGTTTTGGGCTCTCCAGGTCCTGCAATTGCTGCTGTGGAATCTTAAATCAGTCGCTCCAATCAAAGTCTCCATTTAACTTATCTTTTAGATCAAAATTGACTTAGCACATAAAGGGCCATTCAATTTGAAGCAACATCTCCACCAGGAATTTAGGTAAAGAGCAGGGAAACAGCACCTTTCGGGGTGCAGCTGGGGCTTTGGAAACCCCCAAATGCTTGTAATCTCCTCTTAGGGCACATCCCTCCTGGGAGTCCCTCCTTAAGCAGCAGTAAGATGCTCCCGCACTGGGGAAGCCCCTTGGCACCCAACCCGGAGGGATGTCCGTGCAGGAGGAGCCATTTAGTTGGTGAAGATGCACAAAACCACGCCTTTAAATCCAAGGAACTTGTACCCCTCCTTTGCTGGCTGCTGGCTTCATCCTCCTTTCCGATCCCTGCCCCCATCACCAACAGTCCAAGGAACTGTGAGCAGTGATGACCCCCAAGGGCTTCCTGAGTTCGTACCTGGAGTGAGCGCCGTGGGGTACATAGAGAAAATGTGACCCGTGGCTTCCCTGCCAAAACGAGCTTACATCTCACTCCCATACGTGGCTGGAGGTGGGCCATGTATGAGTACATGTAAATTGGTTCAGCTGTGTGGAGGGCAATACAACAGCTGTTGTGAAATTTTAATGCACATATCCTTTGACTCAGGAGTTCCGCTGCTCTGAAATTATCCTATAGATCCAGGCACACACAGGAAAGGGCATATGTACAAGCTTGTTTGTTGTAATGCTGTTTGTGAGAGCAAAAGATTAGAAATAACCTAATTCCGTCAGCAGGAGACTGGATTAATCAATTATAGTGTAGCCTGACCATGGAATAGTATGCATCCATAAAAAAGAACAATGATGTTATTATATACTGATCTGGGATGATCTCAAAGATACTGTAGTAAAAGCAAGATGCAGAACAGTATTACAGTATCTCTCGTGAAAAAGCACAAAAATAAAACATTGCTGTTTACTTATACAGGCATAAAGTCTCATGGGATAGAAACAGGGGAATATTAACAGGGAGAAGTGGGTTATGAGAGACAGGGATGGGAGGAAAACTCTTCATTCTGTAGCCTTGTGTGTCATTTGAATTGTGAACAATGTAAAGGTATTTTTATTTGTGGTAGGTGCAATAATGGCCCCCCAAAGATGTCCATGCTTCAACCCCAGAACCTCTAAATATGTTGCTTTACATGGCACCAGGGTCTTTGCAGATGTGATTAAAGTTGTAGACTTTGAGATGGAAAATTTGTGTTGTTTAAGCCCCACTGAGTTTGTGATCATTTGTTACAGTGTTCAGAGAAAACTAATATACTACTCAGAATAGTAAATAAGACAGTTTTTGAAAGAAGCTTGCAGTCTAGTTACAGTGGACTCATAGCCCATGCACAGAAGAAGCAGACACCAACTTTCAGTGCTGTGCTGTGTGGTGCAGACTAAACGCTGTGGAACCCAGCTCACTTTCTGGAGGACTGTTGGAGTGGCCAGGACGGCAGGCACTGTGCTACGTGCAGGGGCCACAAAATGAAAAAGACATGGTCGCTGCCCTGGGGGTATCTTGTGGCCAGTGTTGCAATGTCCCCTCCTTTAAAACTGGCCCCCAGGATGAATACACCGTGTGCCCCCTGCCCCCATGGCCTGCTGGGCAGGGCATTTCTAGGTGCTTTGCCATTTGGGGCCCCAATGGACTGGACTTTCCCTCCTCCCCCTGCTCGCAGCTAGTCCTCCTGCCTTGAATACCTCCAGGGCGGGAGAACCCACCCCCTCTTGGGACTTGGCTCCGTTCTAGGCTTTCCTCTTGCAGCACTCAGCATACGCATGGTTGGTCTCAGCATCACTCCAGACTGGGTGACTCTGGGTTTCTGCTTTGGGAGGTGTGTGTCCTGCCTTCCCTCACGAGACCACACTCACCCTTGTGTGTCTGTCGCAGCCATCACACAGCCTGGAAGTGGTCCAGCCCAGAGTGCCCTCCCTGCATTTTCCGTAGCACCCATCATCTTGACAGGACCGAATAGGGCCTCACTACAAACCTGTTAGAGGAGGCACATATGCAGATACTATCGTGTGCGTCGGGTGGTGCCAGATGGGCATTAGGAAGGATGCATGAAACAAAAAAGAATATATATGTGTGTATAAATGAATCACTATGCTGTTCACCAGAAATTAACACAACATTGTAACTCGACTATACTTCAATTTTTAAAAAATGAAAAAAAAAAAAGAAACAACAAATTGGAAACTTGGTCTTTGAACTGAGTTATAAAGAAAAAAATGTATCGTTGTCCTCTTCTGCTGTTTCCTTTGTTCATGCCCATTTTATATAGGAAATGAAGATAAAAATGATTTCTCCTTTAGTCCTCCCTCCCCATCATGTATTGCCAGAAGGCTGTTAACCTTCAGTTTGAAGAAGCCACCAAACAGCTAATAGGTGCTTCGCAGGGCCTGCCAGCCACCACACCCAGGGCTGCATGGCAAGCTCCCCCAGACCCAGCTGCCCTCTCCCTGCTTCCTTCTGCTCCCTCCCCTCCCCTTCTCACCCGCAGCTCCCTGTGTCCTCAGATCCAGCTCTCAAAGCTTCCTCTCCCTGCCAATGTATGTATGTGTTTGAGCAGAGGTGGCAACGCGCTGTAACTCTTGGAAACCGGCCCTCCCCGAGGGAGCAATCTTGCCCGCACCATCTCAGCCTCTGCAGGAGACTTAGGGCAGTGTTTTCATGCTGGAAATGCATGAAATGCAGTGTTTTCAGGCGAGGAGGCTGCAAGGGCCCCTCGAACAAAGCAACTGGGGCCACTGCCCTTGCCCCAGTGAGGAAGCGTGGGTTGGCCGGGAAGTGTGGTGGCCCAGGGGTCATGTTTGGGAATCAGGCAGCTGAGATTTGAATGCAGACTCCTTGGTTCTTACTCTTTCCAAGCCCCGATTTAGTCATCTGTAAAAGTGGGAGCTGGACTCCAACATGGATGACACAGCGATGCAGAGTTGGGGTTGATTCTAAACTTGAGCTTGCCTTCTGGTCTGGTCCCTGTCACAATCTCAGGGTAAAACCTGCCCTGGGAAAATCAGACGCCAAAGCACATATGGGTACCAGTTAAGGGGCGGCATCACTGTGAGGACTGACTTGACTTGTTCATGGGAAACGCCCATAGGGTGGTTACTATTTTGCAAGGTTCATGCGGTTTTACTGTCTTGGCTCACTTCTTTGCTGCTATGCTGCTGCTTACCTAGGCCAGACCCAGCAGGGATGCCGCTTGGAGGGTGGCATCCTGGGTCCAGTTTGCTTGTCAAGCAGGGCTGGTAGATTCGCCACGGCACTAACGTGCCCTCCCAGCCTCCTCAACTCCATCTCCACCGGGTTATCCATCACCGCACCTTCCTTCCTAGCAGCCTCCCACATCCGCCTCTGGACCTCCTCTGTCCCCACTCCCTGCCCTTTTTCTTGCTGACCAGAGCATTTTGCAAACCATCTCCCACCTTGGTCTCAAAGTGGCTTTACTGTTTTTTTTTTTTTTTTTTTCTAGAAGCTTCCCCCTCCTGCAGCCTGGCCACCCATAAAGGCTCCTTTTCAGAACTGCTCACCTCCAAGCTTGAGAACTGTGAAATTCCCTTTCCTGACCGCAACCTGCAGGCTCTCTGCTGGTGTCCCCGGAGCACGAGCGGTGTGCTGGGTGGGCTCCGTCACGCGCCGGCAGGAAATTCACATGTTCCAGGGGGCGTGGTCGGTTGGTGATAAATGCGGAAACGCCTGGCTCGGGTCGGAAACGGGGTGTGCTCAGGGGACAGTAGGAGCTTGTTTGTGGAGCTGCTCTGACCTGGGGTGGAGGGGCAGAGGCAGAGGGCATAGAGGCTTCGCGCTGCCCTCCTGGGAAGAGGGGGGAATTGCTCGGATTGCTCTGCCAGATGTTTCTGATCTAGGGATGAGCCTGCATCTGGCCGAGTGCCTCTGGGTGGCTTCCTGAGGGAAAGAATAGAAAAGAAAGCCTAATTTGGGGAACTGTAGCGTCTCTTATGGGAAGAAGCAAGGCAAGGGCATAGCGAAAATTGGGGATCAGTTTGGAGAAAGGAGTGACATCAGGGATGTGTAGAGCTGGGGCTAAATTCTAAACCTGAGCTTGCCTTCTGGTCTGGCCTGTGCGAACATGACAGCAACTCTAATGGTCTCTAAACACCCCCTCTAGGGAAACCAGCCAGTGAAGCAGAAATAAGTGCTAGTTCAGATGAGGGGTCAAGACACAGACACTTTACTTATCCAGGGATCAGCCTGCTGTCCCCTCTCTTATCCAGAACATGGACCTCAGAGCAGGGCACAAGTGCCTTTGATCAGTAAGAATGGCTGGAGCCATGGCTCCTCAGCCTACCTCCACTGGCCCTTGCTCAGAGCCCTACGGTCACCCAGCCCAGGGGGAGTCCAAGGTGCACATTAGAAGTGGGGAAACCTCTTTAGGTTGGCATACCCAAACAGGTAGCGTGACCTCTGGGAGACTTACCTTGGGAAGGGCAGACAGAAGAAGATAGAAGATCCGAGCAGCAGGGACAGATCACCTGACACAGCAGAGCATCTTACAGAGATGCCAGAGGGCCGTGAAGACAAGGCTACATTATGTTCAGCATCTCGGCCACTGCAAATGCTTTGTGGAACAAAACTGGGGGGAGATGTACACAAATAAGTGTTAGGTTTCATATTCTTTCCCACAAAAGGAGGAGAAGCATATAAACATTAAAAAAAAAAAAAAAAGACAGTGGAGGGTGTAGCTCAAGGGCAGAGCGCGTGCTCAGCATGCATGAGGTCCTGGGTTCAATCCCCAGTCCCTCTATTAAAAAAAAAAGTTATATTCCTGAAACAAACAACATACAACATTTTCAAGTAGCTATGGAGTATTTTAAAAAACTGTTTATTAAACTCACAATAAGCTTTCCTACAATGGAATAAAAATAGACATAAAAAAACAACTTTCAGTCAGGCTAAAATGAAACACATTTTGTTGCTTGAAGGGACAATGTTTAGCTGTCTAGAAAATCCTCGTATGTGAAATACCTCATCTGAATTGCTAGATAAATGGTAAGAGGTTATTCTTGTTGGCATGATGGAGTGTTAGGACTGAAAGCGGCTGTGAGATTCTATAAACCCATTTAAAAATGTTTACAGATGATGTAATCGAGGTTCAGAGATGAGAAGCGGTTTGCCCAAGGTCCGACAGCCAGATGGTGGCAGAACTGGGCCTCAAACTTGGTTCACTATAATGCAAAATGGATGCAGGAGCTGGGAAGCAGGCCTGAGTTCAGGTGCTGGGTCTCTGGCAGGAGCAGCCAGACTGAGGCTGGAACCACCTCCAACCTCCCAGAGCTCAGAGCCAAGGCCTAGGATGGGGGTGCCTGATACACCTGCCCAAGGACAAATTAAAGAGACATTGCCCAGAATGGGGCAGGGGTCTAGGTGAATGGGTAGCGGGTGGCTCGTAAGCCAGGAGAGCTGGACAGAAGTACACGGGGCTGCCTGGGGGTGGAGCGCTGGGAGGGCTGGGAGGGCTGGGACATGCCTCAAGTCACGTCAGGAACCAGTTCAAAAGGCAGCTTACAGCACTGAAATGGGAAGCGAAGAAGAAAATGCCAGGCACTGTGGGAAACAGCTCGTGGAGTCTGATTTTCGCTTTCTGTTTCCTGAAAGAGAGGCTAAGAGGGCTCCGAACCCAGCCTGTCCAGTGCAAACCTGTGGAAGCGTCTTACTGCACATCTATCTACGCACTTCCTATTTTTACACTTAATAACTGTAAGCTCGGGGTTACCGGGGTCTCCTTGTTGCTATAGTGAGAGGTGATAGCACCAGCCTTCCAAAATGCTGGACCCTTGGCTTAGAGGAAGACCAGAATCTGGGTTGCTTTATTTTTGGGTTTGACTGAGAAGGTTTAATGCACCATTTTCCAGCCCTCCCAGCGATGGCAGTTTGTGCTCAAAATACATCAAACCTCAGTAACACAGAATAACTGACGATTTTGGGAAGTGGGCATCTGAGTGTATGGGGAAGGTAGACTTTAAATTACAAAAATGATAAAACTTCATGTAGAACATTGAGAAAATAATCAAGAAATGAAAATACATGTGGTTATAATATAACACAGCCCTGATGGGCCTGAGCTGGGGTCCTACTCTCAGTTTTCTTATATGTGCATTTGGCAGAGTTGAAGACACAGTGTGTGTATAATTGGTAGTCTGTTTTGAAAGTTAATACGTCATAAGCATCTTTGTGGGTTGCTGCATTGTCTCAATAAACATTATTTTTATTGGTTAGGTAATGCTGCATCATTTCATAAAACCCTTTCCTATTTTTCCTCTCTAGTGTCTCTTGAATCTACACTTAGTCTCCATCATGGCATCTCTGTCAAAATTCTGCTCCTTCCCTGATTGGGATAACTAGCCTGCATTGTCCCTGTCCCCATCTCCTTACACACACATACACACACACACTAGGATTTCCTCCACTCTTACAGCCTTGCTAATCAAAGGATGGTCCCTGACCAGTGGCATGGACATCCCCTGGGAGCTTGCTGGAAATGCAGAATCTTAGACCCCATCTGGGACCTACTGAGTCTGAATCTGCACCTGTAGGTTGACAAGATCCCCAGGTGATTCCTAAGCACATTAAGGCTTGAGAAGCACTGGTCTGAAATACACATTCCCTGTGCTCCAGGACAGAACCCTGGCCAGGTGCACAACCTGCAGAGAGCAGAGCAACTGGAGAGAAGGCGGGGAGTGAGTGGAGAAGGGCCTGCTGGACAGCCACAGCCGGTGGACAGCTGTGGGCCAGGAGCCTTAGTGAGGCTGGGGGGAGGGAGGAGGCCTGTGAAGGAAGTTCTAAAAGCCAAGTCTGTGGAAGACGCAAGATTGAAACCAAGGGCTCAGTTGGTAGGCGGGGGCAGGAGCTTGGGCGGAGCAGCCGAACAACCAGCCCCGGCCCACTCCCGCTTTACAGGTGAAGAAGCTGCGACACAGAGAAATTAAGCTGCTTGGCCAAGGTCACAAGCCAGTAGGTGGTGGAGCTGGGATGCCAGCCCGGGTCCAGAGCCCACACTCTTAACAATCTTGCAGTACAGTGGCGGGTAAATGACAGGAGGGAAAAAAGAGTAAAAGGATGTTCAGCTCCAACAATGAACTGGGGACGTTTTCACTTCCTTGTGTGTCATAATCACAGCAACCTTCGGATGTGGGTATTTCCTACCCCGTGTTGCAGGTGAGGAGGCCGATTTGCACCGGTGACAAGCAGTTCCTGAGTTCATACAGTTACTAACAGCTTGAAGTCAGGATTTGAACCCAGGACATTTTGGGTCCTGAAGTGATGCTCTTCCCACCTGTCACATTTCACCCTCAAGGTGTGGAATTGGGTTCTACTCTCAGAACAGCTTCTTTCCTCCCACCCTCCCCGGCCTCCTGATTTGAAAACCCTACCTCTGCCCAGGGATCCATCCCCTTGCTCATTTGTGATGGAGTCAAACACAGGGTCAGTTTTAGATGTTTCCCGCAATCCTTAAAATTATGAAATGCTATGACTTGGTTTAACATTTAATCCAACTGCTTCATTTCACAGTTAAGGAAACTGAAGCCCAGAGAGCTCAAGTGACTTGTCTGAGGTCACACAGCCAGTGAGTTATAGATCCGAGACTCTGATTCTGGATTCAGTGCTCCTTTCATGACTCTGGGCTGTATTTGTACCGAGGGCCCTGGGTGCCAAAGTGTTTGTGCACCACCAGGCCAGCCAGCACCGGGCTGTCGGGTTGCTAGGTCAGTGCAAGTTCAGCCTTAAACTTAGGCTGGAGGATGCAATAGATTGAACCACCCCCCCATTAAAAAATAAACTAATAAAAATAATATCTGCTTATTAAAACCCCAAGCAGTGTAGAGAGTGTCTGCAAACACTTGACGGCAGCCCCTCCCAGCCCTCCCCAGCCCGCTCCCCAGGGGTGACCACTTAGTGCCGCCTCCAATGACTTCTTAATTTTCCTGCCAACCATTGGGTTTTGTAGGATCCATGCCACAGCAAGGCTATTTTTAACAAGAATCCCAGGCTTCAGGGGGTTGAAGAGAGGGGGAGAAAGAATACTCAGTTTGTATATTTTTAATCCATGTGCATTTGAGCAAGCAGTGACTTTCCTGTCTCCACTGCCAAGGGTTTCGGGCAATTGATTAGACTTTCTGGGTGCAGGGTAATCCGTTCTCTTCCCCTAACGAGGCAGGAGGGCCAGGGAGAGGTTCAGGTGATGTTTCCCGGGCTGATGGCTGTCTCAGCTGGCTGCCTCCTGATCCTGCCTACCCCCAGCCCTCTCCTTCCCGGCAGCCTAGACAATCCTGGCTGGGTCTCCTAGAGCAGAGGAGGCCTGGGAACCTGACTCTTTGTGCCAGGCTCATATTTAGAAATGTCTTCAGCCAGAGGTTGGCCTCTGTCCCGCTTGGGCTCTGGGCAGGGGGTGCAGTCACATGTGCTGCCTTCGAGTGGGTAGATTCTGAGTGGGCAGTGGCCTGCTTTGAATATAAACACACTCCTTTTATGCTGAGAAGCTGGCATCTGAGCCTGTGCTCCTGGGCACTGGGTGAGGGCAAGTGCTGGTAGCCGGATGGGCGATGGGGAGACGGAAGAGAGATGTCATAAGGCTTGAACTCGGCAAGATGGTGATGGAGGCGGGGTCTCACTTCCTGTCCCCCTCTCTGCCCCAGTCCTTCCCCAGGTGCCTAGGACACTGGCCCTGCCTGAGCAGGGGGCCTGTAGCCCCACGGGGGTGGGAGAGAGGAGAGCAGGCCAGAAGTGCCCCCTTCTGGACTTTCGTTTCTGCCTTGTGAGTTCCCCAGTCCATTGAGGGGACATCCTGGGAGGCGGTATGGATTGGGCCCAGAGTGAGGCCTGGATGATGGGGCACCCATGGCAGAGTCTTGCTTCTCTCTCCCTGTCTGTGAGCTGCCAGCCCCTCAGCCTCTCCAGACGGCACCTGCAGAACGTGGCCCTAGGTGATGTCATCCCTGACAGGATGAAACAGACCAACTGAGCCCAGCCTTAAATAGTAGCCCCCTGGGTAACAGACATCATGCCGGAGCCCTGTAAAAGCTCTCTTTTCTTTTAAAACAGTTCTTTTAAGGAGGGGCATTCTGGTGCATTCACTCGGGCCTCAGGTATTTAATGAACACTGCGAAGCACAGGCCCTGTGCTGTCTCCAGCCCCACAGCGGCTGATGGGGGCGCTTTTTGGTCCCCTTACATGGCACCTCTCTGCCCCTCTGCAGGCGTACCCTGGGGATCAAGGCGACTTGCTTACACATTCAGCTCTCGGAGGGGAGACTGCCTTCTTGCAGCAACAGGATTCCTTCCTACAGCTGATGCCAAGCCAGTGCCAAGTGTTGAAGCCCCTGGCATCCCCCACCTCGCTCTGCTCCATCCTCCTCCCCTCTCCCCACATCTCAGGGGAGGAGAACTCCAAGCAGTGGTCAAGAAGGCTGAACAGACTTCCTTTGTATCTTTGCAGTAACTGAATGAATGAATGAATGAATGAACGGATAAGCAAGGGAGCAAATGAATGGAGGAACAAGTGAAAACTCAGTCTCTGCTCCAGAGGAACTTAAAATTTAAAGAAAAATCACCATGCTTGTAGAATGGTAGCACTGTGGGACTGAAGGGGACCCTAAGGGTTGGGCTCACCCCCTCTTTTTATGGGAAAGGAAACCCAGACTCAGAGGTGGGAGGGGCTGCTGTGCGATGCCTGCATCAGACCACGGAGGTCAGAGGATGGCAAAATCGCCCAGGGTGAGTGAGATTTGGAATCGAACGCAAGTCTGCCCTACTTTCCCTCTGCCGCCGCCCTAAGTGTCCCTCGTCCTTGGGAAAAATCGCCTTTTCATATGGTTGGGAGTGGACGGTGCAATTTTTCTTTGAGGGTTAATTGTTTTGCTGACAGTACAGATAATTAGGAGTGAGAATCCCGGCGTGAGGGCGACAGCACCATCTGCGGTGAATATGTTCCAGCCCCACCTTGCAGGAGGGCTCAAAAGGGCTCCTATCCTCACTCCCACCCGCAGCAAAAATTGATGTGCTCTAGCTGTTTGCTTCTGGAGCTACAGCAGCAAGGAGATCGGCTTCTAAAGGGTGCGTCTTCTCCTCCCTTCCCCATGGCATCTGGTGGGCACCGTAGAGCTCACCTCCTAGTAGGTAGGAAGAGCCCCTCCCCCTCCTTGCCCCGCCCCCTGGTTGCCTGGGACACGGAGCCCTAACACCAGGGGATGACTTTCTGTTCTTCTCGTAGCCTGGTTTTGAGGCCCAGTCCACTGCGGATGGAGGTGGGCGTGTGGGTCTGCACTGAGCTCGTGGCCGCCATGGGTGTTTGAGTCATTTTTCTGCCCAATTCCTTGCATTTGCCACCTATCCTGGGTTTCCTGGCCTTTGGCCTGTGCTGCTTGTCCTGGAAGGGGCTGGGCCTGCCTTCTATTGCCAGGTAGGAATTTTCTGGGTTGGGACTTCCTCCGTGTCAACAGAAGGAGCGCAGCGCTGGAATCAAGCAGAGAACCCCATTGTCCAGGAGCAGCTGAGATCTTTCTTCATATGGGTGGAGCATGGCTGGAACATCATTTTTTGTTTTTTCATTTTCATTATTTAGAGATATATCCCATATACAGCAGGGCGCCGACTTGTATATATGCTTTTGGAAGGTATTACTACTAGTAATTGCTTTGTTCTTTCAAAGGGACTTCTAACCCCCAGGGCTGCCTTGCCCAGAAATGCCTGGGAGGTCATGGCAGTAAAGCCAGGTCACCCTGGAGGGGCAAGGTCGGTACCCCGCCCCTCCCCCACCACCAGGCGGTGGCTGTTTATCACAGCAGCTTCCTCCTTGCCTGAGCTGCTCCCCGGAGCCTCTGCATACCTGTCTTCCCTATTTATCACTTTGTTCTCCGCTTTCTTCGCCCAGACCCTCCTAGCAGGGGAGAAGCCACAGGCGCCACCCTTCTCTAGTTCTCCTCTTCTCCCCATCCCCCCACAGCAGGCCACGCATGCCTCTGTTCCCCTCCCCCTCCCCAGTCCTCTTGACCCACTGTCACCCTGACGTGATAGGAAATTACCCCAGGACCAGGGAGCTTGCTGGAAAGAACAGATAATTGAGAGTCAGGAATTCCAGACTTGACTCTTTCACTACCTTACTGTGTGATCTTCAGTGAGATTCTCAACCTTTCTGTACTTCCGTTGCCTTATCTTTAAAATAACCTTAAACACACACACACACACACACCCCTTTACATCACTCCTGTGAAATCAAATGGGTCCAATGGACGTAAAAGTAGCTTGAAGGGTATGAATCATGACATATGTGTAAGACATTGTCATCGTTCTGCTTACAGCATCCGTGGGACTCCACGTCCCTGCCTTCCTTTGCGCTCATCCCTGTCCATGGTGCTTCCCCTTACCTGTAGCGCTGGATGCCCTGCGGATGCTCTCCACCTGCCACAGGCCCTTCTCAGCACTGGGTCCACTGAGGCCCAGGGGAGCCCAAGGTTGGGGTGGAGCTCAGAGTCACAGCTGTCTGGGCAGTGCCCCCAGGAGCTGGAGGCCACAGCTGGTCGGAGATGCAGGGCTATGGCCAGCGTGGACCCAGTGTCTGGAGACTGGCAGGTCTAAATGCTGAGGCATGGCTACTTCTAGCTGGAGCCCCTTACCACTCACCCCCCTCGCCACCTCAGAATGTGAGCTGAGTCTTAGCTAGATATGTGATCACGCAGTGGAGCCCGTGGTGTCTTTGTCCCTCACCCAGTGAGCTTGAGATGTCTGGTTTTCTTTAATTAACAGTGATCTTTTGATGTTCTGACTACCTGTTTTTTTGCAAAAACTCCTTTATATTCTGGCTCCTCCCTTGCCTCTTCAGAGAAGTCCCTCAGAGCTGAGAGGCTGCCTCTTGTGCTTAAGTCCTCAGCAAGTCCACTGAATAAATCTTTGCATCTTCACCTTTGTCTCTTGCTTTGAGTGAAGGGCTGTGAAGGAGGTGTGTTATCGGTCACAGGTGAGTGGCCTCCCTGGAGCCACCTGGGGCAGGACTTCCAGTGTGCTGCTGTTTGGGGGCTCCAAGAGTTGAGGAAGGTTCCTGGTAGACATGGCCTTGTTCTTTGTGAGTCTCTTTGGGGGAGGGAGGGCTCCTGGGTCCTCCCTCTCTCCTGGGGCAGTGAGGGTCTGTTGTGGGTATGAGCTGAACTCTGAATGGTGAGTAGGATGGGTGACTGAAGGTGGGCCTTTCAGGAAGATGAAATGAAACATGCAGAGGTAAGAAGATAAGAACAAAGATGTGTGTGTGTGTGTGTGTGTGTGTGTGTGTGTGTGTGTGTGCATGCTTGTGCACACATGCACTCTGAGGCCTGGGTATAGGGCTGGTGGGTGAGATCCTGGCAGTGAAGACCCTAGCTGAGGTACAATCTGCATGGTCACCTGGAGTTACAAGACCTAATAATAATAATAAGCAAACAAACAAACAAAAAAACAGTATCTGGAAAGTTCTAGAACAGTTAAAATTTGAGCCTCTTCCTGCAGGTCTCTTCTGAAGCAGCTGGGAACTCAGAAGGCCTCATTACCCGTGAGGAGCAGGCCCACCAGGAGAGCAGTAAGGGATGGCGTGGAGCCCCCCAGGGCCTGAGGAGTGAACACACTCTACAGCTCGCTCGCCTCCAAGTCAGAGGACCGCACCACCGGGGAGACTCAGGAAGAATTGATACTCCGGCCCCCGGTGACATGTACATGGTGTAATGACAGGTAATGAGCCTGAGGTTCATCCATCCTCTCTGAATGATGTGGCAGGTAGGAGAATAGATCAGCCTGCAGTAGACATATAACATCAACTCTTGGAAGATAACTATGCAAACGAAGCAGAGGAAGGCCTGATAAGATGACAGATGGACGCTTTATAGTTATTAGTTCTGCCCCAAGCGCTTGCTGGAGCTAGGCACCGGAAGATTTAGCGTCAGGTAGGTTCACTTACTATATACCTTATGGGAAGGCCTGATGCTGGGATGAATGTAGCCCCTCTTGTTTTAAGACCTCAGAGTAACAAACTAAGACATTATTTCCCATCAGCTCCCTTGGGAAGCAGGGCATGGATGCCAGTGGGGAAACAGGAAGCAAGGGGACTAGGAGTCTTTCCTGTATCGGTGGCACCTGAGGGGTAGGCCAGGAAGCCTCACTGGCTGAGGAGCCTTCTGGATTGGGTCTGATTTCTTGAATGACAGGTGAGGTGATGGATTGGTATTTCTTGTAAAAATGGGCATAGGTCCTTTGTGATTCCCTTTATCCCTCCAAGGGTGCTAGGGCGAGTAGCAGATGGCCAAGGCTGGCTGGGGTAGGTCATGAGTAGGGGTCTGGAGAGCATAGGAGGGGCTGGCAGACACCCTGGGTCTAGCAGCTTATCTGAGGAGGTCAGCCAAGGCAGGAAGCATTGAGAAGGTTCCCAGAGCCTAGAGGGCAGGGCCCTGAGGCTGGAAGAAACTGGGCCCATTGAGACTGGAGACCCCAAAGATGAGCTCTGGTCCAGTGGAGGGCCTGTTCCCATTGGCCCTCTGGTCCTCACTGTGTGTATCATACTGGGTACCACTCTGGCAGTTTCCACCATGGAAAAGACAGCAGTCTGGGGCCTGAGCAAAAATAGCTTGGGGCCTTGGGAAACTGACCAGGGCAGGGGGAGAAGGCCAGTGGCTTGAGGCAGGATACCCAAGGGGGTGGGGCAGATTCCATCCCAGTGCAGGCCAGTGTCAGGGTCCACAGGACCGAGCCAAGGGGTGGGGAGGGGCAGAGTATTAGAACTTCTGGGTGGCCTTGTTCTAAATCAGGCAGAAAGAATAAGATGAAGAAGGAATCCTGAAAGCTGAGCCCACTTCTAGGAAATGGATCAGCCATAGGCACCAGGCGGTCCCAGGACTTGGCTTCTGTCCCTATGAGCAAATGGAAGGGAACGGAGCTTTGGGGACCCCACTGAGTATAGCAGGGGTCTGGCTATGCCTGAAGGGGCTTCGCTAGGTGCCTGGGGCTGGCTGTGCCTCTGGGCACCCTAGACCCTAGTGTACTGGCCCTGGGCTGTTCTCAGACTCCCAGCTCTCAGTGGGCCAGGTGGTCTGTGCATTTTAGGCTTGACTGGGGACCTGGGCAGGGCTGACCCTGTGGGGCCTCGTGGTGGGAGGTAATGGGGGGCAGGAGGAGGCAGAAGAGGCCCGGCCTGCAGGTGGGTAGGTGAGGACGCACATCATCTGTGCAGCCTCGGGAAGGTAAGGGGCAAACTACTTCCTGATCAAATCAAGAAAGAGCAGAGGCTTGAGTCAATCAGAAGACTCTTAACCTAGTTTCACAATGTTGACCGAGTGCCTGTTGTGCCGTGGGCCCTGCGCTAGGTGCCAGAAATGCGAAGATGCATGAGGTGTGTCTGCTCCCAGGGAAGGGAAGACGGGGCAGAGGAAAAAGCATGGGAGTAGAGACAGATCCAGGGCTCTGGGAGCCTCAGCCTCCTGTCTTCAAAATGGGGACAAGACTTTCTCACTCACAGGCTGGTTGGGAAAATTAAATAACATAAAATAAAACATGCGAAACACTTAGCACAGCAGCTGGCACCATCGTAAGTGATCAATCATTTAGTTTTCTTCCATTGTTCTGCTCTTGGAGGAGCTTGCAGTCTGGCAGGGGAGGGAGCAAAGAAGGCTGGGAGAAGATGCATCTTGATTCCCAGGGCTTCTGACTGCTAACCGGGTTTGAGGCCTGGACTTTGAAAACCTGGTTATTGGCGTTCCTCTGGCCATGGAAAATGTGGTTTAAGGTGGATCCGGACACTCAGAAATGGTGATTGCATGTGAGTGCTTTGGCAGTCGCTGGGCCCGGGGATTCTTTCTGGGCAGTGAGTAGGATAGAGGGTGGGAGGGGTGGGTCCAGGAGTTCACAGAATTGTTGAGAAGAGAGGACATTCTCGGAATGCTTGGAGGTTTCCAGAGCTGTGCTTAGACAAGACTTAGGACTTGGAGCAGGGCTGCCCAGAGAGACTGAGCACCAGCCACACATGTGATTTTGAATTTTAAACAAATGAAATTAATCATAATAATGTTTCATTTAACTCAACACATCCAAAGTATTATCATTGCAACATGTAGTGACTATAAAGATTATTCATGAGATAGTTCACAGTCTTCTTTATGTACGAAGTCTTTGAAGTCCAGAGTGTGTTTGATATTTACATTCTATCTCAGTTTGGACTAGCCACGTTTTATATGCTCAGTGTGGCTACTGGCTACTGTATTGGGCAGCTCAGATCTAGAGTTTAGAATATCTTGCCCAGGGGCGTCCAGAGGCCAGCTGTGTCCTGAGCTAAATAACAGGGTTTACTATTATGGCTTCTTCTCATGACACAGCTGAAGCGAATCCCTGGGGAAATTGGTGTGTGAATAATCAGAGACGTCTTGAATGACTTGTTTGGATGGTGACGTCTGTTCTCTGGAACCAGCCCTGGCTGTGGGCCTGTGCCGCTGACCTCAGGATGCCACCGCTTGCTGGGTCTGGGGCTGACCTCGGGCAGTCCCCAAAGCTCTCTGAACTTGAGAAGCTTCGTTGAAAGTGACACTAATAACGTCTATCGCACTGGGTAACTATGAGGACTAAATAGAATAGTAATTACTCTGTGACCTTCAGTGTAAAAAAATAATGCTTTTTATTTCCCTAAATTAAATGAAAACCGATTTGAGTTCCCCTGTGGGCTAAGTTTGGCAGAAGTTTCCCAGCAGGAATTTCTGTAGTTCTGTCTTCGCCATTCTGCTGTATGATTACCATGGGGCTTCGTAGGGCAGGACAGATGGGGAGAGGGTGAGCCTGGACCTTGGCCCAGGGTGGCATGGTGGCTCTCTGTGGCCCTCCTCATCCAGAGCCACGTGGTCATCCCTCAACCAGCTTGTGCTCCACGTCAGCTCTGCCATGGAGCACCTGGGGGCCCCCAGGTTTTCATCTCCAGAGTGTGGACACCACCGTGGTGCTGTGTTTCAGCAGAGTGAGTGCTGCTGGCCGCTCCAGGGCCCATTGCCTAAAGCCATCCCAAGTGTCTTGGGGCCCAACCCAGGCACCCTACTCCAAAAGCTGCCCTTCCTCCCTTGCCTGCTGTCTCCCAGCCCTAGCCTTTGAAACGAAGGTCCATCCCCACCTTACCTGCCCTCTTTCTTCCCCAGCCGTGAAAATACAGGTTACCCCCGTTAGGGCCAGGGAACCCACTGCCATGGAATGCGGCCGCTCTTTCTGGGCAGGGGGGAGGGTAGTTTTTAGTCCTCTGTGAATGACATCTGCTCCAGGCACTGGCTCCCAACAGCAGCAGAAAACAGCAATTGCTCTGCACGTGTGTTAGCATAGCATCCTGACCCGTGCCGCTGGCACCAGGTTGGCACTCCACAGAGTCAAGTTCCGCTACGCCCAGCCCCACCTGAGGAATGAGTTAAATAGTTCCTGCCTTGGGGTTTTTCTGAGACTCAATGAGCTAGTGTATGTGAAAGTTTTTCGTCAAGTGTTCTTGAGACTCTTAATTCCCTCCCTGGGGTGTTTTCTTGTTTGGGAGCTGGGTTGATTCTAAATGTGTCCTCCACTCAGCTCACATGGCATGTTGGGCCACTACGCACTGTCCTTTCACCAGCTGGCCCCGCTGGGTGCCCCTCCCTGCAGGATGAGCACCTCTGAACTAACCCCGTGTCTCCTGTGTGTCAGTGGCAGGTCTCCCTGACATCCTTATTTTTTTTAGCCTATTGTGTGGGGTGTCTGACTAGTGCCCCTGAGTTTGGAATCTACCCCAGTTATCATGAAAGTTCATAATCTGTCTTTCCTGGGCCTCAGGGGAGTGAGGCATGGACCTAAGGAATAGGGTCCTCGTCTCCTACCTGCCTTGGGTTTGGTGAGGATTCTGCGATGGGGAAGGACATTTGAAGAGTCTCTATAGGCAGATTGCCCAACCTCAGGATGAAGCAGGATAAGGAGGTGCAGGTCAGTGATGCAAAGAGTAACCAGGTGTCAGCTGTGCTGGAATCAGTGCAAAGTCTACAGATAAATGAGAATTCTCCATGCCAGGGGACTGAAGTGACATTTTCAAAGTTGGTTCAACGTCTGGTTGTGTGTGGTTGGGCCAGTGATCCATTGATGCTCAGCACAGTGATCTGTGGGTCCTTGTGTTGCTGTCTCTCTGGACAGGAGCTTCCTCCCCCCAGAGCACTTGGCTTCTGCTTCCTGCACCTGTCCTGGGGCCTGAGATCTCAGGGCTGTCACACATCCTTAAAGAATCCTTCAAACTGGTGTCCTTGTGACTTAGTCTCTATTTTAAAAGGTAATCTATGGCACCTGTAGGGGACAGTGGGGAGGGGGGTGTCATAAAATCAGGCACATTAAGGTAGAGTGACAGTCTAGGTTCTTTCTAAGTTTGCTGTGTGACCCTGAGCAGATCTCTCAACTTCCCCAGGCCTCAACATTCTCGTCTGTTAAATGGGTATGAGAAAGTGCAGGGGTTTAATCCTGTTGCAGACATGCACGTGTTTGAAAAGTAAGAGGCGCTGTGAATCTTAATCACCAGAGCTTTGCGCATATCATGGCAACACCTTTTTCCTCGCCTAATCTAGAAGTGTGTAACTCTGCTCTTCAAAATTAGTCCCTTTATTGCTTCCTGGGAGTCCACGGGGAACAGTTTCTGATAGATCACCTTAAAATTTTGCAGCAGGGAGAGGCAGAAAGCCACATTGCCCTTGACTGACAACCTTCCTATGGGTATTTAACAATTTTAAATTTTCATGATTCCTCTGATAAAAATAGTGCCCGACTAAAAACAAATACATTTGTATTTTCCATCTCCTTAATTAGTTTTTAATTTGGTGGTTCTTATTAGCTTAAAATCATCTTGCTGCAATGGTCCTTGGATGATAAAAAATGTGAAAACCACAATCAATTCCTGAGATATCTTGCTATTTAATTATGCTGATTGGAGCACCAGAGACCCCTGGCAAAACAAACCTCTCAGAATAAGCTTGATTTGTGTAATTTGGTTTTTAAAAATTTTGGATGCATATTTATCACGTTCAACTACGTGTTCTTGTTCTCCTTGAGATTCTGACTCATCTCCTAAGAGACGGGTGGAGGGATCCACGGGCTGGGGGGACCCTGGGACTCCAGCTGAGTCCATGGAGTTGCTGGCAGAGGCTGATCTGAAAGGAGCACGGGGTCCCCAGCTTGTCTGGTCATTGAAAAGTATCTTTTCTTAAAATTAAAAAAAAAAAAAAAGGAAAGGTAAAATGTCACCCAGAGACCCAGAGACAGCCCAGGGAAGGATAGGCTGATAGAATTTTGGAGCTTGGTGGTAAGAGAGAGCCCACCGTGAAATCCCAGGTTAAGGATGTATCTGGAACTTAATTCTATAATGTGACATGACTTTGGAGACCCTGGGAAGACCTAGTTGCTCAAAAGGATATGTGCCCCGGCATCCAAACCCATGGATCAATATTAGCTTTGCTGACAGTGGACAACTGGATGTGATGAAATGGGAGAGACCCAGCACCATGCATGACACTTTCCTGCCACGAAGATGAACATCATTCTGCTCCATAAATCTAATGACCACCTTGTACAGGAACCAGGGGAGCAGGTGAAACCCCACTGCAGGGAGGCCGTCACAGATCCAGACAGAGAGGCTCCTCAGGACGAGTGCCCTAACTTCTCCAACAGAAGGTCGAGGGGAAATGACACGGAGATGGGAGGGAATTGTTTAAGATTTGCAGTCTTAAGAGACACACCAACTGAGCTCAGTGTATGGGTTGGGTTTGACTCAAGCCTACCTGCTGTAGGAGGACGTAGTGGAGAGAATCAAGGAGGTTAGAGACAGGCTGGGCGTTAGATATTCAGGAATTGTTGTTAATTGTTTTGTGGTGACGTTATTTACCGAAGTATTTACAGATGATATGATGCAATGTCTGGGATTTTCTCTGAAATACTTTAGATAAAAAAAGACGAAGCAAAAACAGATTGTTGGATATTATTGAAGCTGGTTGGGTGATTGGTGATAGGTTTATCTGAAAAGCTCAATAATAGAAAGTAAAATAATAATAAATGCTCTTACTAACTGGCTGAGCCCTGAAATTTCACCATTAGAGCTTTATTCCTCTAGCTTAAGCCTTTCTTCATCCATAATGTACAGCTTCTACTGGGAACATGATTTACCTTCTGGGAAGGTAACAGTGGGGTGATAGAACGTTTCCCAGGGCAGACACTGTAGATGTCCCATGCGAAAGGGTTCCAGGCAAGGTAAGGTGGTCTTGGAAAAGGTGGTCTTGAACTAAGCCAAACAGCTTTCTTCAGAGCCGTGGTTATACTCTGAATGTATGTTACTGCATACCGTGCATCCTGGGTAGGGGTGGGTGGTACCAGTGCCATGTTCCCCAGAATAATTTGTCATGTGCTTCAGAGGAAATAGAAGCTTTCAGCTCCTCTAAGGAATATCAGAAAGGTCAGAAATTTGGGTTCCAGAGCTGTTTCTATTTACTAACTAGTTTTTGGTAAATCACTCAAACTCTCTGAGCCTCAGTTTTCTTATCTGTAAAATGGGCTGCATGTCACCTGCCACTTACCTTCCAAGAATATGAAAGGGTTTTGTGCAGTGTAAAACCCAAGACCAAAGGTTAAATTGTATGACTATTATTTGGTGCTACTTTCTGAAACTTGGTCCACAGATGTTTTCTTGGAAGCTCATGGCTCTCTGTACATGTGTAGTCTAACATCACCCAAAGTGTGGACTATCTTGGGTGTCACATGCTCAAAAGATACAGAGGAGGTAAAAAGCTCTCTGCCCTTTGGGAGCTCACAGTGGAACTGGGGAGGCAGTAAGAATAAACAGTGATGGGACAAAGCCATCTAGCCCTGGGGATAAATGAAGGATTCTGGTTCAGAGGAAAGGGAGTTCGCTCTTGGCTGGTGTCATCTTCGAAGGCTCCCTGGAGGAGGTGGCACTTGCCCTGGGCCTTCCCCTGAACATGGGGAAAATTTAGATGGTTCATCCCTTTGTTGGTTAGGGATCACTTGGTTGGAATACTTCCCCGTCTCCCGCCCCCATACGCCCACACTCTGCAGCTGAGCACATAAACCTTGTTTGGATTACGGTATTATCTGACTTGGGGGCCCGAGTCTTCTCTATCCGGAACTGGGGTCATGCTCCACTTGCCTAGCCCTTCCAGCCACTCCCATCCTCTCCTCCTCTCTGTCTCCACCCCTTGTTTCCATCTTCCCACCAGAGCTTGGATAAGCTGGGATTACTCATCCTGTCCACACTCACGCACTCCTGCCCTGTCTTTTAAGCAAACAAAAAAAGTCAACCACAGAAACAAAGCAATAAATTATGACTCAGAGACACCCAAGCCTTCATGTGGAAATGTTTATTATCATCATCAAATCATTCCTTAGGGCAGAGAGAGAAGCCGGCCTGAGTAGGAATCTTGCAAAAGATAGGCAGCAGTTGCTTAAGTAAAGGTGAGGGATCTGAGGCCCTCCTGGGAGCTGGTCCAGTTTCTTGGGTGCAAAGAGCTGGCTAGGGGCTCCCACTCCTGCAGGGTGTGCAGGGAGTGATTCAGGATGAATAGCAGTCAAGGGCACTTGTTAGTAAGAGCCCACACTGTCCTTAGTTTGCACAACAGAAATGGAAGAAAAGGTCCTAGAAAAGGACAGGGCTGTGGCAGGTGCTTCAAGTCAACACAGGGTCCCAGCTCTGCACCACTCAAGGATTCAAAGATAACCTGGCTGCATCCCGTGTTCTCAAGAGTCCTGCGTGGACAGAGTTCAGCCCACTTTCGGCACATGTTAAGGCTCAGAAAGCTGTTGGTACTGGTATTTTGGGACGGACTTACTCAGCGCCTGCCATGAAGTTGGCCCCACTGTGGACCTTCACTGCATCCACACACCGCACAGCCCGGTGCTGGGTTCTGGCTCCGCCACTTGGGGCAGATAACCTAGTGTCCCTGAGCCTCAGCGTCCTCAAGTGGAAGATGGGGTAACCACACCTCCCTCCCGGGATGGTTGGGAGGATGAAATGAGATGGTCCAGAGAGAGCTGTTGGCCTCCCGCCCCCGCCACTGGGAAGTAAGAGACATGGGACAAGGTGCCCCGAGACTCAGTTTCCTTATCCATTAACTGGAAATAATTAGATCACCTGTCCTACTGACAGCGTTTAACTATGAAAAGAGAGTTTTGATGGGCAGTGTATGTAAAAACGCGTCAGATAGCATAAAGAGCTAGGCAGACATTTAACACCTGTGTTCCTGTGTGTTCACGTATACAACCCACACATGCAAACTGTCCTCAGAAGGTGAAATCGCAGAGTGGCAAAATGTGTCCGCAGCATGTCAGGTGGTCTGGAGGGGAGAGATGAAGCCACCTGATGCTAGACTGGTTTGAATTGTGTTTCTTGGTCATTTCACTTTCCCAGAGGCTGTTTGTCCACTTTTCTGGATGCTGGCACTGGCGACAGTGCAGGGTGTGGGAGAAACACATGGGGCCAAGCCTGGCAGGTCTGGCATCCAGCTCTGCCTCAGACATTGCCTTGTGGGACCCTGAGCAAGTCTTGGAACTGCTTCCGCAGACATGAAATAAATGTTAAAAACTGCCGGCCACAGTTTTCACAGAACTAGAACAAAAAATTTCTTAAATTTGTACGGAAACACAAAAGATCCCTAATTGCCAAAACAATCTTGAGAAAGAAGAACAGAGCTGGAAGAATCATGCTCCCTGATTTCAGACTATACTACAAAGCTACAATCATCAAAACAGCATGGCACTGGCACAAAAACAGACACTTAGATCAATGGGACAGGATAGAGAGCCCAGAAATAAACCCACAAGCCTATGGTCAATTAATGTACAGCAAAGGCAAGAATATACAATGGTGAAAAGACAGTCTCTTCAATACATGGTCCTGGGAAACTGGACAGCTACATGTAAATGAATGAAATTAGAACATTCTCTAACATCATATACAAAAATAAACTCAAAATGGATTAAAGACCTAAATGTAAGATTAGATACTATAAAACTCCTACAGGAAAACATAGGCAGAACACTCTTTGACATAAATCATAGCAGTATTTTTTTGGATCTGTCTCCTAGAGTAATGGAAATAAAAATAAACAAATGGGACATAATTAAACTTAAAAGCTTTTGTACAGCAAAGGGAACCATAAACAAAACAAAGGATAACCTTTGGAATGGGATAAAATATTTGCAGACGATGTGACCAACAAGGGATTAATTACCAAAATATACAAAGAGCTCATAGAGCTCAATATCAAAAAACCAATCCATTCAAAAAATGAGCAGAAGACCTAAATAGACATTTATCCAAAGAAGACATGCAGCTGGCCAACAGGCACATGAAAAGATGCTCAGTATAGCTAATTATTAGAAAAATGCAAATCAAAACTACAGTGAGGTTAATCACCTCACACCAGTCAGAATGGCCATTAAAAAGGCCACAAACAATAAATACTGAAAAGGGTGTGGAGAAAAGGGAACCCTCCCACACTGTTGGTGGGAATGTAAATTGATGCAGCCACTATGGAGAACAGTTTAGAGGCTCCTTAAAAAACTAAAAATAGAGCTACCATGTAATCCAGCAGTCACAATCCTGGGCATATATTTGGAGAAAACTCTAGTTGGGAAAGATACATGCACCCCAATGATCATAGCAGCACTATTTACGATAGTCAAGACATAGAAGCAACCTAAATGACCATCAACAGATGACTGGATAAAGAAGATGTGGTGTATATTTACAGTGGAATACTACTCAGGCATAAAAAAGAATGAAATAATGCCATTTGTAGCAACATGAATGGACCTAGAGATTATCATATTAAATGATAAGACAAATATTGTTTGATATCACTTACATGTGGAATCTAAAAATGATATAAATGAACTTGTTTACAAGACAGAAATAGACTCACAAAAACAAATTTACGGTTACCAAGGGGGAAAGGTGGCAGGGAGGATAAATTAGGAATTTGGTATTAACAGACACACACTACAAAATAGATAAACAACAAAGGACAAGGAATTATATTTAATATCTTGTAATAAACTATAGTGGAAAATAATCTGAAAAATTATATATATATACATATAACTGAATCACTTTGCTGTACACCTGCAACTAACACAACATCGTAAATCAACTATACTTCAATAAAGATATTTAAATAAAGAGCAGGTTTTTTAAAAAAACAAAAAAAAAAAATGCTGACCATATGACAAGAGGCTCCAACAGGACAATGCGTTAAAGCCTTTCTGAGTCGTAAAGCAGTGACCAGATGGAAGAGGCCACCGTCTTTATGACTGTCAGCCAGGCCTTCTGAGCCCCGTGCAACAAAAGATTTAATAACACTTGTTAATTGATTAATATGCATCCTGCCATTTCATCCGCTTCTGGGGAGGCAGTGGCAATTATTTTTATGTTAGGGAGACACTCCTTAAAGAAGCTTCCCCTGACCCTGACCCTCTGTTGCTTTTCTGAGTCAGAGGGTATATCTTCTTCCAGCTTTGGTGGGTAACAGTCAGGCGGCCGTTGGCGCTGAGACCAGCTAGCCATTTACCCACTTATTCTAATTCACTTTGTAACTCAGCACTCACTCTGGGCATTGATTTACAGTTAATGGTTCATCTTTAAATGAATACTTATCTGGAATCTTTCATGAGTCAATGGTGGTGGTATTGACCTGGCAGCCAGGTAATGAGTCCTAGAGTGCTAAGTTTTTTTTTTTCTCCAAGGGAGAGCAACATCCATTTTCCCTTCCCGGCCACATAAAGAACCCTCCACAAATACACACTCATTTTATTTTCAGGCCACAGTGGAAAGCGTGCAGGGCTGAGTGGGGAGATAGGGGCTCTCAGCCCAGCCTTGCTATTAACTCCCTGTGTGATGCCAAGAAAGTCACTTGACCTCTCTGGGCCTCAGTTCCCCCATCTGCTGGATGCTGCAAGGTTGGGAGGGGAGTTCTTCCACCGAATCTCTGACTAGATACACCAGCCCAACAATGTGTGCAATAAATAAGAGAGATCCACGTTCAGATGACAAAAGTAATAGTTGCTTTGTATAAGGAAAAAAATTAAAACAATATGCAGGTGTTTCACTGAGAAAGTGAAGGAAATTGTGAGACCTCACCCATCCCAGAGATCATCACTGTCAACAATTGAGGGAATTGTTACATCTGTATCACTGTCTATATGTACATTGTTACATGGATCTGGAGAAATAGACCCATATTACACAAAAATGGGATCAAGCTATTATGTTCCGCAGCGTGTGTTTGTACCTAATATAATCTTTTAAAAAAAACGACTCATCCATCTTGTTTTTTATAATATGGTTTCTATAATATGCATGTAATTTATGAATAGGCTAGAACTAATTTCACCTCCTCAGTCGATGTCTGGGTGGTAGCAGTACATTTTAATGGATGTGATGGTTGGCTGCCCCCTCCTACTTTGGGAGGGGAAGAGCATGTTCCCATGGCAAAGCCACCGTCCTGAGGGTGCCGCCCTTCTACCTCTCCAGGACTCTTCTCCCACAAGTACTGTGGCTGAGCAATGCCAGGGCACTGCCCCCCAGAGCTGGGGGCGCCCAGGCCGTGCTGGGACCACAGGGAGGAAGGAGTAGGGAGGGCTGGGCAGGCAGGAGCCTGAGAATATGAACATTGTACTTAGTGCTGTTTGGCTGCTCCTGGAACCTCAGGACGTCAGGAGCTGGGATAACTGAATCAGGGCTGGCGGGAGCAGATGTGGGCACAGCCCTCCAGCGCTGGGCACGCCTTGAGCAGAGTTGGCTTAGTGCCCCAGCCCTTCCTTCAGTCCTTCCTGCCCCCTCTAGAGAAGAAGCAGGGAGGCCAGTCCAAGCAGGCTGCCATGTGCACTCTGTTCCTGGCCTCTTCTTGGCCAGGGGCGAGTGACGCACCCTTTGCTGCTGGGTCCAGCACCCATTTTTCAGAGGGGGCAGAAAGGAGAAATGTTTGGCTCTTGCACATAGAATTATTTCCCATTTCCTCTTTCCTCTGTGTTTAATTGAATTAGAATTTTTTGTACAGGTAAAGCATTTATACAGTTGAAAAATCAAAATGAAACACAGAAGTGTACACCAAGATTTCTCACTCTGCCTGCTGCTCTCTGTAGGCCACCGTTTATATAACTTCCAGGTTTATTCTTCCAGTGTTTTCTTCCAGTGTTTATGTTAAAATGGAGAAATCTGAATATACATTCTTAGCTTACTGCTTTACCATACAAAAGGTAGCCTACTGTATCTGTCATGTACACCTTGCTTTTTTATTTCCCTAAATATATGTCCGTGAAGTCTCTCCATATTAGTACACAGAGCACTTCCTCAATTTTTAAAAATAGCTGCGTAGTACTCCACTGAATACATGGACAGTTTTTTAAACCAGCCTCCTTAGAGAGGGACACTTGGGTCATTTCCTTTTTTTTTTGCTCTTAAAAACAAGTCTGCAATCTGATGTTAGTCAGAGCCTTTTGTTGCCTGTGTGTGTGTTTTAAATTGCAAACCACCTCAAATCTTTTCTAGAAGCAGGCAGAGTATGTATTATTTATAAACAGTTAAGTGAATACAACTTTGCTCCCAGATTCCTGTGCTGTTTCCTTATCCTACAAGCAATAGCCCCTTCGCATTCCATAGTCACCAAAGCATCTCCCAAGATGTGGTGTCCTTTGCCTGCCAACCTGTGCTGATAGAAGTAGTCTTTACTCTCATTCCCTCTTGTAGTTTCAGTGAAGACTCAACCCAGGGCCTGAGAGACTGGGAATCTTTAGAAAGGTTTCTTGGGGTCCTGAGTGCAGTGGGAGAAGCATCCTGGCCTGGACCAGTGAGAAGGCGTGGATTCCAGTCCCAGATCTGCCACTGATGAACCAAATGATTCTGTACATGTCTCTTCCCACACAGGTGAGCTGAGCGCCTGAGGTGCATCCCCATCCTTACTTCTTGTGATTCTAGGAGCAACCAAGTGGCGATAAGTACAGTTTTTAAATCCTTAGGTGCTGGATAGCAGTCAAGTGTCACCTTCTCGACGAGGGGGCCTGTGCTGGTGCCTCACCTCCCTGGGTGGCTGGAGTGCTTTCTTTAATGAGAAATCAAAGCTTTGATGACACTGGCTTGTAGCTGGTAATAAAATGATGCCCACGTGCAGATTCCCATTACTCAGAAGTACATTCATTTGGCTACAGATTTGCAAAGCCCTTTCATTGCCAGTGCATGAAAAAGGGATATTTCACACATGTTTCACATTAGCACCGTGATTTAGCCTCTGAGTGAATAAGAATCAATGCAACAGCCAACTGCCACCTGAGATCCCATTTATGTTATGTTACAAGCCGCCGCAGTCCCACCTTTGACTGCGATCTTGTCAGATCTGATAAGGTAATGATAATAATAACTTACATTTTCGTTATATGAGCTCTTTCCCCAGGGCTTGGCCACCTGCACATGTGTCTTTTCTGTGGTCTGTCAGTTCCTGTTCAGAGTGAGGCCTAAGTCGGTGGGGGCCCCACATGGAGCCTCACTCCACAAAAGAGATCTCGGCATCATTTATCAATGAATCAGTTGGTAGATCAGTTAGTCATTCAATCCAGTGTGGTCGTGCATAGCAACCCTCAAACGCAGGTGCCCACACCCTGGGGGACCCTCCTCCAGGCTTCCTGCTTCAGCCCTACCTGCGCCCCTCTGATCTGATTTGCATGTTAAATGTCTTTGGAGTCTGCCAATTTCCTTCATCCCCCTGTCACCCTCCCCCGGATCTGCCCAACAGCCCAAAAGGTCCCTCTGCATTTTCTCTTGCCACCCCGATCCCCACCCTGACCCTCACACAGCACACAGTAGTTGCTCTGGTAAATATGCTCATGTGACCAGAGCGCTCCCTGTTTAAACCCTCTCAGGGCCTCTTGCTGAATCTGGGATAAAGGGAGAAATTCTCACCAGTGCCCACAGGTCCCGCCCACCCCATTCCTCCCGGCTCCCTTTGCCCCTTGGTTTCTAGGACAAGCGGTGCTCTTTCCTACTTCAGGAGGTGTACACCTGCTGTCTCTGGACACTGGCTGCCCTCATCTTCATGGGTTTAACCCCTGCGCACCCATCAGAGAGCAGCTGGGCTGTCCCGTCCCCTGAACCTTTGGGCTGGGTCAGGCCCTCTCTTAGCCCTAATCACAGTTGTAATTAGTAATTAGTAGTTAGTATCTGCCTCCTCAGGAGACAGTAAACTCCACGACTCACTGACAGCGGATCCTGGCACAGCGCACAGAACCAGAACGTAGTAGGAGCAGACTGAATGCGGCGGGGAGTGGCGCGTGAGCAAGCCATGTCCTGGAGGGCAGGGCAGGGGACGCAAAGGATTCGGGACGCCCAGTGGACACTCTCTTTGTAGCAACCACATTGAAAGAATGGCACCGCCGTGGAACTGCAAAGGATTTCAGAGGTGGTCCTAGGCCCAAGCCCTTCTTTCAGGGAGGGAGTAATGGTGGTGGGTAAGACCAGGGGCTCTGGAGTCAAACTGCCTGGCTTCTGGGTGTGCGCTCTTGGGCAAGTTGTCTAACTTCTCTGAATCTCAATTTCCCCATCTGTAAAATAGGGATAATATGTTTTCCAGAAAAACATTTTGAGAAAAATATTATGAGAATTAGGTGAGAAAATCCGTGCTAAGTGCTTAGCACAGTGCCGGTCCTGGGCATATATTTGGCTGTAATTATTATAGAGGATGACATTGAAGCCCAGAGAGGTTAGGCTTCCTGACTGAGACCACACAGCCTGGTTTTCTGTGCCAGCTGCTGGACTGGGCTATCAGAAGTGCTGGCACAGCCCTTGCCCTCCAGAGGTTCCCGATCAAATCGCTGTAGCACAGTAGTTCTCAGTGGGGTGATTTGCTCCCTTTCCCACTCCAAGGGGTACTTAGTGATGTCTGTAGACATTTTTTTACTGTCATGGATGTGGGGAGGGTGGGTACTACTGGCATTTAGTGGGTAGAGACCAGGGATGATGCTACACAGCCTACGATGCACAGGACCCTCCTTCCCAACAAAAACCCCCCAAAATGGCAGTAGTGCTGGGGTTGAGAAATCCTGCTATATCATCTCTAGGAGGGCTCCAGGGGAGCTAAGCCCACCAGAAACTGACCTGATGAAGGGTACCTGCTCTAAAAAGGGCAGGAGGTGCCTAGTCAGCCTATACACAGGGAATATAGCCTCTCTTATTTGGGGCTGAGCAGGGACAGAAGGCTGAAGATGGAACTTAGAAGCAGATGAGAGTCAAAATAGCTGCTTGGAGCAAAGGGAAAATATAGAAGGGGCAGCCTGATCTGAAGTCTGTGGGGCTTATGGACTGTGGACTGTTTCTCCGAGAGGCATCTTTGCCAGAACCTTACAGTCACCAGCATCCTCCTTTCCCTGTTTGCTTCGCAAAGGGCTTTTGGCTCTTTTGAGATTTCGAGGTGCTTGTGTGGAGATGTGGCTCCCGGCTGGGGCAGATCAGAGGGCAGCCTGTGCCGTGCTACCGTCTGCCAGCGGCTCTGTGAGCAGGCTGCCGGTTCTGGCTGCCCTTGGGAGGTGTGAGGACTCAGGGTAAGTGTAAATCACACTCCATCCAGTTTCCCCACCCCCAGCCCGGCACCATTTTCACCTAGGAAAAGTCTAATAAGAATGCATTCCAAGTCCTAGTCCTAAAGGAGGAAGGATGGGAGGAGCAGGGGAGGGGAGCCCGCCCAGCACAGCCTTGATTAAATGCATCTGAGCCGCAGCGCTTTTCTGGCCTTAGAAGCAGCCCTGGGGCCCCTGGAAGCGGGTGGTCCTGGGTATCCGCTCCACTCACCAGACCTGTAGGGTAGCCCTGGGTCCCAGCCCACCCGGTGAGTTAAGTCAGCACTCTCAGCTCATCTCAGGCCATGCAGAGGTGCCTCACCAGGGGAGGATGCACCTGCTAGGAGAGCAGGGGGCAGGAGAGAGGCTTGTGGGCATGAAGCACTTGAAAGGGATGGGGGCAGGGAGGCTAGACCAGGCCACTGGAGCAGCGGCTCGTAGCCCTGGCTGCACGTTGGAGCCACTCGGAAGCCTTGGCTACACCTCAGACCTATTACAGTGGTCTCTGGGGGTGGGACTCAGGCACTAGTGATTTTTCAAGTTCTCCAAGTGATTTCAGGGCAGCCAAGGCCTAGGGCCACAGATTGAAAGCTTCCCTGGGCTCCGATAGTCTGGCCACATTGAAGCCTATAATGAGGGCACAGGGAAACCCCAGTTAGGGTGCCAGGGAGGGCCCCATCATGAGGAGGACATAGTGAGGCTGGCAGACCCTGGGTGGAGAAGGAATGTCACCCATCCAGCCACAAAGGTGACCAGGATTTCCAGCTGCAGCAGGGTTTGGGAAAGTGCGAGGACTCAAAGGAGGTGGCTTCCCAGAGCCAGGGTCTGAGGAGCAGGGCTGAGACTGCCAGCATCTCTGCACCTGGGCAGGGCAGCATGACTTTCACATAAACGCTGTAGAGTTGATGGTGGATTTTGTGTTGTGGTTATTTGGATGCATGTGCGGTTTTTGCTGCCAGCCTGGGAGCCCCCAGGAGAGCAGTGGCCGGGTCACACTTGTATCAGGATTTAGTCACTTCTCACCTGCTCCACCGTTATCTCTCAGGCGCCAGCAGCCTCATCTCTCACCCCAGTGATCACAGTTGCTTCCTGATTAGGGTCCCAGCCTCCATCCCCAACAGTCTAGCCAGAGGGATCCTTTAAAACGTGTCTCCGTTGGTTTCCTTCTTTTCTCAGAACCTTCCACTGGCTCCCCATGTCGCTCAGAGCAAAAGCCAAAGTCCTCAGAGTGGCCCCCATTTCCCTCCTGACCCCTCCGGCCACACTGGCCTCCTCCCGGTTTTAGACACTCTTGCCCCAAAGCCTTTGCCTGGGATGTTCCCTCCGCCTAGAAGTTCAGCCCCCAGAGATCTGCAAGCCTCCTTCCTTCCCCTTCAGGCCTCGCTTGAATGTCAAGTTCTCGATGAGGCCTTCCCGGACCACCTGCTTCCCGTCTCCTGGATCCTCATTTCTCTCCATACCTCTCATAGGCTGACACTATGTATGTCATTCACTGTCTTATCTCCCTACACTAGAATGTGAGCTCCAAGGGGGTGGGGATTTTTTTTTTTTTTTTGATTATCATCATTCCATTTGCTGGTGTAAACCCAGAGCCTGGGACAGTATCTAGTCTGCAATGGGCATCCAATATATTTCCCCCACCTTGGGGACCATTGATGCTTCCAGTTGGTTTAATCACAATCTCCCATCTGATGACATTCCCTGTGTTGGTCCCTGCATGGTCTGCTTTTATTTTTTTATGTAGTTATTTAGTTGTTTTTCATTCATGTAATAAGCAGCCAAGAGCTCATCACTCAAGACAAAGCAAGGATTTGACAAAACCTACATCCTGACGTGAGATCCCGCCTCAGGCCTTCCCATCCGAGGTCATCGTCTTCCTTAATCCTGTCTTTATCATTCCCCCGCTTTCCTTTTTATTAGTTCCACTGCATCTATGTGTATTCCTAAAAGGTATATTTTATTGTAGTTATTTTTAGCCTTATTCAGAACCTATTATGCTTTATATAATCTTTGAAGTCCTTTCCATTTAAAATTATGCTGTTAAGATCCACCTATATTGTTGCATGTGCTGTGGCTTGCTCCTTTTGACAACAGAAGATACTGGTGGCATGAATATTTAACACTACATCCCCCCACAGTGCCAGGTTACTAATAACAGCTGGCATCTCCGATGTGTGTGCGAGGCTCTCTGCTAAGTGTTTTATTAACCCCACTTAACAGATGGGAAAACTGATCCCCGAGAGGTGACGAGGTCACACTGAAACGGTTCAAGGGACAGAGGCAGGACTTGAACTTGGATCTGTGCCTCTGGAGGCCCTGCTCCTGCTCCTGTGCCACACCATCTCAGAGTAAACAAGGGAGTGAACTCACACACACACTTGCCACCACTGCCAGCCCTTTACAAACCCCACTGAATGACTCTTGTTACAAATCAAAGTGAACACACATACACACGCATGTCTTCTGGAATTGCTCACAGATACTTGTTAATTTGACAGAAAATTTATAGGAGGGGAAATAGATCTTACCTTCTGATACTTACCAAGCTCCTCTATCTGTTTCTCTTTCTATCCATCTTCTCTCTATTAAAAGAAAATGCCTGCTGGGCCTTGTGCTTCCACAAGTTGAGGGCTCACAACTTACCCCAACCCTTGGGCTTGGATCCCAGGAGAGGGGAACAGGCTGGGGCCTGTGGGAGGAGGAGGCCTGCTCAGGGCAGAATTTATCTTCCTCCACGCCAGGACCCTGGGTGACTGCAGGGGCCTTACTTGGCCAAGTTGGTCACGTGGTGACTAGAGTGGGCAAGGGCTGAACTTGTCGGGGGCCCCCAGCCACCGGCTTCTCTTCCTGGTATGAGGAGCGCCCGCTCAGGGCTGAGATCTCTTTACATTAGGAACAAACAGAAACGACAGGGAACTGGAGGGCTGGGCACAGGATTGAGCAAACAGCAGAGGCTGTCCCAAGAACAATTGCCCCTGCCCTGGAGTACACACAGCAGGGCCAAGGGCAGGCAAATAAGTGAACGTTGTGCTGGCTTTGGTCCCAAGCCCAACGTGGGGCTCGTGTGAGCCAAGTTTGACCACAGGGAGGATGGGGCGTGGATTTTACCCTCCCGGGTGAGGAATGGCCTGTCTGCCATGCCAGCAGGAGTGCAGGCCCGGAGCAGAGCTGGTCTGGAATGGGCTGCCTGGGACTTGCCTCATGAACCAGCCTAGGGAAGGCAGAGGGGCCACTCCAGGAACCAAGCGGGTGGAGGAGGATGAAGCCTCACCTGGGGGAGGGGGCAGGGGCTGATGTGTGAAGCAGGTGGTTCCAGAACAATCTGGTGGGAGGAGGAAAAGAAAGTGACATGTTCTGCTCACTGGTGTCCACAGGGGGCGGCAGAGAGCAGACGACAAACAGCTGGTCCGCCATGGTAGTAAGGTCACCTGTGGGCCTGGATGCCTAGAAGTGCAGTGTAGGTGTGTGTCACTGAGGGAGGGGGTGGAGCCTGTTGTTAGTGCCCGTGTACCTAGTGAGACCAGGGGTGGGGTGGTGAGGAGGGAGGCAGTCTTCCAAGAGCAGGGGAAGGGGTCCACTGAGCTCAGGGTGAGCTCTCTCAACCCAGGCTGCAGACTGGAATCGTGCCAGAAACTTCTCAAATACAGAGTCCCTGACCCTCCCCCTCCCCCGACCAATGGAGTCAGAAGGCCTGGGGCAGGGATTCAAGGATTGGTCTGTTTTAAAGCCTCTGCAGATGATTTGTCTCTTCAGCCAGAATTGGGAATCACTGGGTCAGACACTCTGCTCTTTGAGGACAGGCTTCCCCCTCTGCAGCGTTGGACCTGGGCTGTTGATTCACTTCGTCTATGCAGTGGCGATGGGAATAGATGTGCTGACATCAGGGCTGCTGTGAGGATGAAGGAAATACTGTGTACACTTGCCATGTGGCTGCCACCTAGGAGGAAACTGTACGGTCAGTTAACAGCACCTGTGCTTTGCAAACAGGCTCTGGACCTGGCATCTTCAGAGCAGGGACTGGGGTCCTTGGGGGACACAGAACATTGGGGGAGATGTTTTGTTTCTGGAATCTGAGGTCTGTGTGAAGCTGGCCTAGAGTCCTGGGTCAAAATGGTAGACACTGTGTTGGACCAGGTCAGAAATGATGATGATGCCTGCTCCTTAGAGGCCTTAGCCTTGGTCCTGGTGTCCAGCTCGGGACAGTGTTCTGGCCAAAGCTGATGGATGGGGCAGCCTTTGAGGAGTGTCTTCTGTGTGCTGGACATGTTCACATTTATTACTTCACACAGTTCTTACAGCAACTGTGTGTGATGGATACATATCCCCCATTTTACAGAGGGAGAAACTGAGGCCCAGAGAGGTCTGGCAACTTGCTCAAGGTCATGCAGGAGAACCAGTGAAAGTCTTGACTTTTTATCACACCACAGTCACCTCCCTGCAGGCGTAACAGGTGGCCTCCTCCCTAGGCAGACGCCCATGCCCACCTCAGTCGACTCCTACTCCTAATCCCGTACATGGAAGAGGCATTCTTTTCAAAGTCCCCAACCTCCCCCCACCCACTTTTTTTTTTTTAACTTCCTCTGTTTATTTTTCAGGAAGACTTTTAGTAATATTCTTTGGGAAATTTGAAGTCTACTCCATCTGTAAGGAAGGGGGAAAAAAAGCGAGTAAGGGAGTGTTTTGTGGCGGCCCAGTGCCCACGCTGGGTGTCCCGGGTAGTTGGTGGTGGCAGCCAGGGTCTGGGTGGGAGGCGGGGAGGCTTGTTGCTAGGTCTCTAGGGCTGCACAGTGGTGATGTGAACTTCCAGGGGCAAGAGAAGTGAGGGCCGAGGGAGCTCCTGGTCCTCCCGGAGCTGGGCTGGGCTGGGCTGGGCGCTTTAGGTGCTTCTGTTGTCATAAAAGCCCATCCCTCCACCCACTTCTTTCCCTTTTGTGTTACACCTTGGCAGAGAAGGGCCATGAAGTGAACTGAGCCCCTCTTAGTGTCAGAGCTGGACACTGGTTCACCCAGCCCAGAGACTCTCCAGACAGTTGGATGGAGTGGAGTGGGGGTCAAAATCTGCAGTTCCCCTGACCTCCACCCCAAGAGGCTGACCCATTGTGCCCATTAGGAGCTGCCATTCCACTGAGTGTGTGGGATTTAGGGCTGAACACAGGTTCCAGTCTGCCTCCTTGTGTCCCATTTGGCCTCAGGCAGGAGGTGGCTTCTTAGGGTCCAAGGCTAGTAAATGGCCAAGCTCCTGAGTACCAGGTCAGTCCTCTTTGCACTAATCAGGGTGGGGATGAGTGAAGGGGAGGAGGAGAAAACGGGAAAATCTTGGACGTCATGGGCCTTTGTGGGGGTACCCTTCAGTCCATTGTGAATCCAAGCATGTGATTCTCCCCAGATTACAGAGGACCTCTGGCCATTTTTCCTGCATCCTGTTAGGAGTTTAGAATTTTCAGAAGTCCCTGAGCCCCCTGAGCCTGATTCAGCATTGGTGTGCCAATCTTCCCCCAGCAAATTTCCAGCTGTTGGCGAGGGATGGGTGCTTTCCTCAGGGCCAGCTCCCCCACCCACCGCACCTGCGTTATGCAGACGTCACTGTGTTCTGAGTGTCTCCGCTAAACCGGCTTCTGCAATCAGACACACTTTGTCCCAACTCTTGAAGGTGTTCCCCAGGCGGATGATAGGGTAGGCTTTGACAGCCCCCAAAGAGGACAGGGTTCTATGGCCACGGTCACCATGCCCTCCTCTCATCCCAAGTGACTGTGCAGACCCCAGGCAAGGAGGGGCATCTGAGCTGCGGGAACCATACCTATTAACAGCCCCGTCAGGATGCTTCTGTTGGCTGCGAATAGCACCTGCTTGCCCGCGTGTGAAGTCCCAGGAGAATAGCTCATTAAAAACGAGGGCCGGTATCTTGGGTGGGTGGCCTGCAGCCTGAGCCCCTCTTCCAGCTGTCAGGGGCCTCTGGAGGGGTGGGCTGACCTGTGGGCTCTTCTTCCTCTGGTCTCCAAGGAAGCTCAGCTGGAGACACTTTCTGAAGGGGCTCTCTGGAAGGTGTAGGTCTTGCACCTGACTGGGGACCCAGTGCTGCCCATCTCTGCCACCACCCATCATCCCTTGAACTAGTTCTAGCAGCCCTCAGTGCACTTGGCCGTTATTTGCAGTGATTCCCTCCCACACGTCTCCTCTCTCCCTCTTCACTGGGCTTCACCGGTAGGGTTGCCAGATAAAGCACAGGATGTCCAGTTAAATTTGCATTTCAGGTAAGCAATGAAAAAACATATTGCACAGGACATCCTTAGACTAAAACATCATTTGTCATTTATCTAAAATTCAAATTTAAGCAAAATCCAAATTTAAATTTAATCTTAAAGTTTTGTTTGCTAAATCTGGCAATCACCCATAAAGAGATTTCCCCACATCGGGGCTGGGCCCAAGAAGGGGGTGATACCTGTGTTCTGTGGCTTTCAACCTCTGCAGGACCAGCTCTACTTTGGATGCCCTGGAGTTGTAATAAGATGCAGATTATGAGTCAACAGGTTTGGAGCAGGGCTGAGGTTCTGCATTTCTAACAAGCTTTCAGGCCAATGCTGCTGGTCCAAGGCCCATACTTTGAGTAGCAAGGAAATAGAGCTGTGATTACAGGCTAACCATAGGTCCATGGCGGGGATGGAGGGGAGGGGCTTTGAAAATACTGCTTCCTGGGGTTTACTTCACAATTCTGAGTTAATTTATCTGGGACAGGGCCCAAACAAGGGACTTTCATTTTTTTTGTGTGTATGGTAAAAGAAATTACAAAATGTATCATCTTAACCATTCTAAGTGTACAGCTCAGGAGTGTTAAGTATGTTCACATTATTGGGAAACAGATCTCTAGAACTTTTTCATCTTATAAACCTGAAACTCTGTACCCATTAAGCAATGACTCCTCATTCCCCTTCCCTCCAGCCCCTGGCACCCACCATTCTACTTTCTGGTTTTTTAATGAATTTGATTACTTTAGATACCTCATATATTATCCTACAGTATTTGTCTTTTTGTGACTGACTTATTTCACTTAGTATAATGTCCTCAAGTTTCATCCAGGCTGTAGCATGTGATAGGATTTTCTTCCTTTTTAAAGCTAAATTATATTCCATTGTATGCATGTACCACATTTTACTTATCCATTCATCTGTTGATGGACATTTTGGATGACTTCCATCTCTTGGCTATTGTGAATAATGCTGCTATAAACATGGACGTGGAAGTATCTCTTTGAGACCCTGCTTTCAATTTTTTTGGTATATATTCATAAATGAGATTACTGAATCATATCGTAGTTCTATTTTTAATTTTTTTCAATTTGAGGAACCTCCGTACTCTTTTTTGTAGTGGTTGCACCATTGTACAGTCCCATCAACAGTGCACGTGTTCCCATTTCCCCCGGTGATTCTAATTCCCAGGCAGGCTTGAGAACCACTGCCCTAAGCTCTTTCTTGCAAATTCCCTCTGCTCTTCCTGGCCTGAGGCCTCTGGATTTTGCTAAGCACAGGGTGAATTCATTCCACAACTCTATGGGGTCCTGTTATTGTGAATGGTGCCCCGTGGAGCTAGGCATGCCAGCCACACTGACTTGGGAAATAGAAGCCCTAGCTTTGAATTCACAGCATGAGTGCTGTGTGACCTTTGGCAAGTCACTTAACCTCTCTGAGTTTCAGGTTCACTCCTATAAAGGGATAGGGGAGTGTTAACTATAACAAAAGGAGGATCAGATGAACTGTGTACACAGCGCTTCTTGGATTCACAAACAGCCACGGGAATGTCAGATGAGATGACAGTAGGAACTGAATGAAGGCATTCCAGTGTCTGTGGTCAAGAAGGCTCAGATGGAATCAGTTAACAGTTACTGAGGCCCCTCTGCCCCACGGCATCATGGAAGAGCTTGTCTGTTCACCGCCACCCCAGCATCTAGCCCTGCACCAGCACTGCGCCTCACACGTGGCTGAGCAGTGATTATCTAAGACACTGTCTCAAAAACCTGGGGCGGATGTGTTCCGAGGGACAGGGCACGCGCCATAACCAGAGCTGATGCCTACAGAGCACTTAGTACGTGCCAGGTGCTCAGCGAAGCTCTTTATTTTTTAATTCTCCCCACATTGCTGTGAGGTAGGTGCTGTCATTACCTCAGCTCTTCATAGGGGGCCCAGAGAATGTAAGTAGCCTGTCCAAAATCTCATAGTTAGAAAGCAGCAGAGATGGGGTCTGAACCCAGACAGTCTGCCTCCAGCAAACAGGCTGGTAAACATCGCCCTTTACAAATAAAGAGCCACATGCATGTTAAACCATGATATAAAAGAGTCATCACTGGGACATCTGCTGGAGGAGCAGAAGAGATTGGTCACACAGTGGGTGACATGACTAACTATGATGTGGGTGAGGCCGGGAGGGGACCCGCACAGCCATTCTGGGCCAGTGCTGGGAAGGGTGGGATGGACAAGTGTGCCTGCTGCCGGGACAACCTCATTGAGACCCCGTGGTATGGGAAGAGCCTGGGGGCCAGGCAACGAAGTGGACTAGCTTGTAGTGAGACCCAGAAGGGACTGGGGCTCTGGGATGTGGCCAAAGCCCAGGCATGTGAGTTGGACGCCTGAGGCCTCCTTCAATGCCCCGTGATGAAGGTCAGCTCAGGGGATCGGACCTGGCTCCCTAGAGGAGGAAGGCCTTGTGCTGCCCTGGAGAGAAGGGTAGAAAGTGGACAAGCAGAGGGGAGGTCACGAATGTCCTAAGTAGGTGGGTGACCATCAGCAGAAGCACAGAGATTCTTGCCTTAACCTGGAAGAGTAACTCACCGGGGAGAATTTAGGAATCAAAGCAAGCCTATTGAGAATAAATATTTGGTCCAAGGTGGCTGCTTTTTCTAATTGTCTTTAATCTCATCAATGAAGAAAAATCAAAATAAAGGTAAATTTTAGTGAATAATTTTTACATTTCTACCATAAGTCATGCGTGTCTTTGGGATCCCTACTGTTCCCTGGCTTTCTCAGTGAGGTACAAGGTGAGAGCACAGATCTGGTTTCAGTGATAGTTTATTTTGAGTCCCATCCCAGCCACTGAATAGCTGTGTGTTCTTGGGCAACTTACTTTACCTCTCTGAACTTCAATTTTCTCATCTGTTGTGCAAGGATTGTCCTGAGCATTTTAGGATGTTTAGTAGCATCCCTGGCCTCTATCCCCTCGATGCCAGTAGTACCTCCCAACTCCTGAATTAGTGACAACCAAAAATGTCTTCAGAGATTCCAAGTATCCGCTAAAGGCAAAATTGCCCACAATTGAGAACTGCTGTTATAGTCCCTGGCTCCCTTTTAGGCAGAAAAGGCTAAATTTCATTCGCTCTTTTTTGATTCATTCATTTGATAGCTGTTTACCGTGCACCTGCTACGTGCTGGGCACTGGGAGATTCGGTGGTGAGCCAGACGGGTCATGTGCCCTCAGCAGCTCCCATGGTGGGGAGGCCATGGTGTGCTGTGAGAACGAACGCACAGAGGAGATGCTTAATCCTGGGTTTTTCATTGGTGGGGGCAGGGGGGTGTGGAGGGTGGTCAAAGACACCCCAGAGTATCAACCTACAGGTGCCAGAAACTCTTCCATGCCTGTTGTTGATTGAATGGATCTGGGAATGGTTGTTAAAGGCTGCACATGCCATAACTTACTGCCAACTCGGCAGAAAAGATGTGCACTAATTTATCACATGGAGGGGCAGTTACTTCGTGTTGACACTGGAGCCAGGGGGCCAGGGGCCTGCTGGTGTGTCTCCTAGGAGGACCAGTAACACAGAGAACAGGTGGATTTATTAGGTCAGCCTGCAGAAGGATGCTGTTGCTTCCAGCCCCAGCTTCCAAGCTTGATGTGTCCCCACCTCAGACTCGCCAGAGACCTGGGCTGGGCGGAGAGCAGGGGAGGAGAAACCCGTGGGCTTTGAGGCAGATGGGACCAAAAATGTGTCCTGAGAGAAAACTCAGGAAGGCAGTTTGCCTGCCCCGTGGGCTTGGACATTACCCCGTGGACAGTGCCTTTCCTGGGCATTCTGAAATAAGGCCGCTTGCCATCCTTAGCAGAGAAAAAAAGAAAAAAAAAATCTTTCTCTCCCTTGCTTTTATAAGCATGAGGAAAGAAAGAAAGTCTGTGTTCCAACAGTAAGCAGCCTTCCTCTGGAAGTCTTGGGCACAGCTCTGTTTTCCAACCTGAATCCACTTCTTACATTTCTGGTTTTAAAATCCAGACCAGTCAGGAAAACAAAGTGGCAGGAATGATTTTCATTTGTTCAGAGTCAGTGGCAAGAAATGGAAGCACCTAAAAAAACCTCATGGTCATCATGACAACAACTGTGATTAAAGGAAGGTAATGGTAATGGGAACCTGCAACTGACCTATGAGTGTCTGCTGTGTGCCAGGCTCTTTGCTCTGCAGCTCTTACCAGATCCCTGCAAGGCAGGTCTCAGCGTCCCAGCTCAGAGCCAGGGGACTGAAGTCTCAGGTTGTCCGGCTAGTACGTGGTGAAGCCACGATGCAGACCTTGGTCTAGGAAGAAATCAGAAAATTAAGCATCATGTAGTGAGTTTTCTGTAAGGTTACACCGATCTCTCTTATAAGGGTTGTCCTTTATTCTGAGATTTATGTCTTTTTAATAAGGTAACAAGATGCACTATCTTTTATGGTAACTACGGAGACAGCAGATGTGGGCAACATGGACATTCGGTACCCCATTCCTGAGAAAATTTATTTTCCAAGTTGGTGAAATTCTGAAGTCCGTTTGAGTCCTTCTCGAATGGGATGCTCTGCTAGGAATAACCCCTGCTGCCCTTTGCTACAAAAATCAGGCCTAGTTCTCACGTCGGTGCTTCAGTGCCTTTCTTCCACTTTTGCTTAGGGTTGTGGAGTTGTCGGAGAGGGAGAGTCAGGAGGAGGAGAAAGCAGGAAAAATGATAAGTGACAACCCTTAGGGCAGCAGTGGTTTTCTAAGAAAAGATCGTAATTCTGTTGAAAATTGCTGGAGAAGAGAGTGCGGGCCAAGTAGACATATGCAAATTATATGCAAATCACACACGGCCCTCCTATTTTATAACCTGGATGTCCCCCTTGGGAAAATGCTAATGGAGACTAGTGGTCTCAGGCAAGCCTCCCTTGGTGATCTCCGGGAGTCTGGCCCTAATTAACGAGTATTTTCCTGGCGTGTGGGGCTCCAGTGATCTTAATTTTCACCCTCTTTCCCCCTCCCTCATCTCCATAGCCTGTGGCCCAGCCTCAGAGTGCTCTTCAACTCCATGGCAGGTGAGGTAGGGAACATGGCCAGAGACGTGACCTGAAAAGTTCTGGAATCCTCAGGTAGCCCTCACCTTCTGTAGGGCTCCCGGGGCCTGGCTCAGCTGACTCTCAGGGAAGGCGCTGCTTAAAGCACTGGTTCTCAGACTTAAGCTTCCGTCAGAATCATGTGGAGCCTTGTTTAAAACACAGATTTCTGGGCTTCACCCCAGAACCACAGATTCAGGAGGTCTGGGTGGAGAACTGGCATTTCTGTTACGGTCCCAGGTGATGCAGTTACTGCCGGTGTGCTGACCGCAGTCTAAAACCCACTGGCCTAGAGTGAATGGTCATACTCAAAATGGGGTCCTCTGGTGACTGGTTGTCACCGGTCCATGGTAGAAACTAACTACAGGGGTTAAGAATAAACATTCAGAAACTTCTATTGAAGTGTGACATTGCCATGTCACCCAAGCACATGATTATTTTTCTATTAATCAATTTTTATTTCCCTTCATGACGGTATTGGTCTAGGATGGTTTAGTAGTTAAAACAAAAACAAACAAACAAAAAAAACGACATCTTTTCCACAGATAGCAATTTGGGAACTCTGGCCAAGCAAGCCCAGGATCTCTAGTTCGGAGGAGCCCCAGGCTGGCAGAAAGCTGGAGTGCCCACCTAGAAACTGATGCAGGCCGGGCATGGAGTGGATTGGCCCCAGAAGGCATCTGGAAACATGTCGGGGCTCGGGGGATGGAGGAAGGGCAAGGTGTGGGTTGTCCCAGTGACTGCTGGCGTGGGGGAGGAAACTGGCATTTAATGGCTGAAGGCTGGGCCTGGGTAACGCAGAGACTTGTTCTGCCCTAAATGCAGGTTGAACCCCTCTTGAAAAACAATGGGGAGGGTGGAGCTAAGAAGCCAGCCCCACTCCATACCCCCTGCCTTCTCTTGGGGGTGGGCGGGCAGTAGGCTGAGAGCTGAGAGGGGGCCACACTGGTCAGAACCGGCTCAACCAGAAGGCCCTTGTACATAGTAACTGTGTGCGCGCGCGCGTGTGTGTGTGTGTGTGTGTGTGTCTGGCCTTGCATGGATGGCAATGGTACTTTGTTGGTACTTACAGGTACCTCCTGTGTTAGGCAAAAACCAGTATACAAAAGCTCCAATGTGGACAAGGGATAGATTGTCAGGGGGTGGTGAGGATAATTCCTTTTAAAAAAACATTAGTTGTAGGATTCCCTGCTACACAAAAGGATGCACCAAAAATGTAGTCTTTGCATAACGTAAGGGATACCTGTTCTTACAAGAGCAAGGTGGCAGAGTCGAAAGGCGGTGTGATTTTAGAAAGCCTTGTAAATTGCTCAGAGGGCTCTAAGGGCAATAAATACCATGGTAATAAGTGGTTGGAGTTGGAAGGGATCCGGCCTGAGTCTGGGACTTGGCGGCCTGTTTCATCATTGCCCCTCACCAGCCCCGGGCCTGGGCAAGTCCTTTACAGCTAGGAAGGAAAGCTCTGTGATCCCAGCCTGCCATCTTTGTAGATACTGTTTGACATTTTATGGTGACAGTGTGAGAAGTAATTAGTTGTCTCGTGCCTTTGGGCATATGAAGAGGCCACTGGCTCAGTGCGGAGCCTGGAAGGGGGTTTAGCATTCATCAACAACCCCTCATATTACAGGATGGAAACTGAGGCCCTGGAGGCCCCATATCTGCCCCAAATCGAGCTTGTGCTAAGGCAGGCCGCGGGCCTGTTGTTGGAGGCCTACCATGTAATTAATGGGATTTGGAGCAATTACAGGGACAGTAAAGCCCCTCGTTTGTTTCTTGTGCCAGGCCTGAGATTCCTTAGGAGGGTGGAGTGAGAGGGCGGAGGGAAGGTGGTAAGAAGGTGGCAGATAGTTGGCAGATCATCTCTTGCCAGGCCTGCTCTGTGGAACGCTGGCTTACATTTTTATACTGTGTGCCTTTTCAAAGGATTCCGGAGCAGCCTGCATATCTGCCCGAGGTGCCCCACCCAGTTTTCCTCCAGGGCTGTTGGCTTTTAGTGCCTGGCTGTAAAGAACCTGCTTTTTTTTAGGGGGGTGGGTGTTGTTTTGTTTTGTTTTGTTTTTGCAGTGAATACTAACTAGAAAATCATCAAAGTTGGCATCATTCTAGGGAGGGGGTTCCTGCGCCCCCTTGGGCCTGGGGACAGTTGCTGAGCCAGAGCTGAATAGTCACAGGTTGGGGAGAGGAGAGGAGATCTGCTGTGTGGTGAGATTACACATCTGAGCGTTTGCAGCTGTCTGGGATTCTGTGTCAGGCCCCTGGATTCATTCATTCAGTCAACGAGTGTCTCTTGAGCATCTATTATTTCCCAGCCATTGCGCTAACTGGTGAGGCCAGAAGTGCTGGACATGGATGGTAGTAATGGTTGCATAATAATGTGAATGTTCTTAATGCCACTAAACTTTATGCTTAAACAAGGTTAAACGGTACATTTTATGTTGTGTAATTTTACCATGATTTAAAAAAAAAGAGGGGGACACAGCATTGTAAAATCACTATAACTCAATAAAAAATGTTAAAAAAAAAAAAAAAAAAAAGAAGGGAAACTAGCAAAACAGAACACAGTCCCTGATTGCAGGAGGTTGCTGATCCTCTGCGAACTGCCCCCGGCATGGCCTGGAGCCTGAACCAGGGGGTCAGCGGGAGACCGTGGGATGCCAGGAGTGCCCCCAGCAGGCTGGGGAGGGGGCCTCCTGCAGGGATCGCCCACCTGCATGCCCACGAAATGAGGTGTCTGCACAACAGAGGGCGCGCTCTCTAACTAGATTTCTTGCTAAAATGTGTTTTTGAGATGTTGCCACTGTAGGGACAGTGCTCAAACTGGAACTTCCGTCTGGAACTCATGTTTGTTGGCAGAGAGGTTAAGCGGCACAAACCTTGGGGCTGCCACCACCATGATACCTGGAGCTCAGTTTCTAATTTTTTTCTTTCTAGAATGTGTTTCTGAGAGTTTCTTTTTCAAAACCCTAGGTGAGCTGAGGCTACAAAGTGTCATGATTTTCTGAATGCTTCCTGGGGACTGGCCGTGCACACTCGTGCCACTTGTGGGGCGGAGGGGAGCCTGGACCAGTGACTTCAGCTCTCTGGGCCTCAGTTTCTCTGTCTGAGGAGGTGGTGGGCACCTGCGCTGGAGGACATGGAAAGCGTTTAGCCCCTGGCCTGGCCTACGTAACTATCACTTTGAGTAACTGTCACTTTGAGTAACTGTCACTTTGAGTGTCACTACTCATTTGGGTATAAGCACATCGTGTCTTGCAACAAAACCTGCATTGTTATTTAATGTTTCCCTCATGGTCATATTCTCCCCACTCCGATTACAAGAAGAGAGGTACCACCTGTTTCTCTGCCCACTCTGTCCCTCATGGTGCCGGGCACGTGGCAGGTGTCCTACAGATATTCAGTTGATTGAATAATCTGTTTTGTTTTTTTGGCTGGGGGAGGTAATTAGGTTTATTTATTTATTAATTTATTGTTATTTTATTTAATGGAGGTACTGGGGATTGAACCCCGTGCATGCTGAACACACACTCTACCACTGTGCTACACCCTCCCCCTGAATAATCTGTTTGGAAAGCCAGGTCTGGGTGGTATTTGCCAGGGCAGCCATTTAATTCACCCACAGAGCAGCCCCGCTGACGTCCTCTGAGCCGGGACCACTCCAGGTGGGTCAGTCCTGCATGAATCCAAGACCCCCAGCAGCTCTTGAACGGTTTCATTTTGGAACCATGGCTCCGGCCTCTTCAGATAGGCTCAGGCAGTGATGGCCAGGTCACCCAGCAACAGCCATTCAGATAATTACACGGGCTTCAAATTGTTCACCACTTTACGTCCTCAAAGCAATTTCAGAATCAATTTGAGGTTTGACAGGGAGCCGGTGGAGGTCTCGCAGGCCCGGGAGGGTGCACGGGGCCTGCTTAGTGCTCGTTATAATGCCAGTGGCAGGCCCCGCGCACCTGGGGAGCAGGGGCGCTGTCGTCTCTTGCAACTCAGGGAAGAAAATCAATCAATCAATCAATGAGAGCACACCTAATTAAAGGTAACAAAGGCCCTGGGTGCTTCTTCCCTCCCCACGCTGTCAGGCCTGTAGAGCACCGCGGGGAGAACCAGCCTTGTCTCAAACAGGACTGAAATGAAGTCCCAGTGCCAGAAATCAAATCCAGCAAGACTGGCTTTTTTAACAACAGATAACCTACTCCGCACTGGAGCGGAGAACCCCTCCCCAGGTGCAGCCTTAAAATGCATCTAGACAGTTACTCTGCTCTGACTAGAAGGAGGGCTCCAGGCTGCCCCTGTTTTGTGACTGGGACACTGTGACCCTTGTGCCCTGGAGCAGAACCATAGGTGAGGCAGCCAGACATAAGCCCTGTGCTCGCGGGCCCTGCACACGGGGGCCGCAGGGTGCGGTGGTCAAGGTGTGGGCTCCAGAGATGGACTGCCTGGGCTCCTTCCTGGCTCTGCCACTCACCGCCGGCTGGGCGACCCAAGCCTGGTTGCCCCTGAGATCTCCATCTGCAAAACGGGAGTGTTCCTAGCTCCCACCTCTGGAATTGTGGAAGGATTACACAAGTAAACGTGTGTGAGATGCTGAAATCGGTACCTGGCACAGAGTGAAGTCCTGCAAGTCTTATCTCAGAACCGTTTCCCTAAGAAGGCAACTGGGAAGGCCACCCTTCACTTTGCAAGGAGCAAGATAACTCTATTTTTGGTTCCACTTTGCAAAAGAAATAGGGAAGCCCAGAGAGGTGAGCTAACCCAGGTCACAGAGTAGAGTGGATGTGGAGCAAACCTGGAGTCGAGGCCTCGTCACCCGTCCTCCCAGTCACTCTGAGTGCCGGTCTCCAAACTCCAACTTTGCTGAGATCTTTCACCCCACCTCTAGTCTCACGGCCAAGATAACCTCAGAGCATCAGCCCCGCGGCACGGTTTGTATTTTAACAGGGTCAATTCCCGATGCTGCAGGAGTGAACTTGTAGTGTGTCAGGAACCTCTCAAGGATTGGCCAGGTATTCGGGGAGGGCCCTGCTGTCACAGCGCATAGCATTTGTCTATTTAATCTGGACTTCCCACCAACTCTGCCTGGTAGATCCTTGGGATTAAAGGGCTCATCGGAGCATCCGAGAACTCGTTGAAGGTGGGGTGGGGAGTCTTAGGTGATTACCTTTTGTTTTGGAAACCTTAGAGCAGACTGTTAGGGCTGGTTTATCTTCTCCCCCTTTTCCAGTCTGATGAGTCAAGATGTAAACAGCCATGTCCCCTGGAACACAGAAGTCAGGACAGTCAAAGACACATTCTCCACAGTGGCTGCCAATCTGTCCTGTTGCACAGGTGCCAGGAGAAGCACTCCCAGTGATGGAAAAGGTGAAGGAGAGGGAAGACGGAAGCTTTGGAGGCCTGAGCCCCACGTGCTGTACGTCTAGCCTCATGCTCCCATTTCCTGCATCAGTCCCAGCCCTGGTGAACGTTACTGGGGTTCTAAGCTTTGAAAACCAGAGACTGTGCTTGGATGGTGGGCTCTGGGTTGCAAAGGAAGGTGGGTCCTGATGATCCCAGGCTAGAGGACGCAGCAACAGATCGAATCAGAAAGAACAGAATTGCAAATAATCAGTGGTTCGTAGATGTCTGCCAGGGCCAGAGCTTTCCTGGGACTTGTCGTAGCTGCCAGCCAACTGGGAGTCAGGTTTGCAGTGTGTTTTTTGGGGAGGGGTCTTTGTGGAGGGATACTGAGAGGTTCAACTTCAGATTCAAACATCTGCATCCGGCCAGTCCTTGCTAGTTCACCCGCCGTGGAGCAGACATCGATCTGGCCCGACTTAGGCAGCGCTCTGTTATTGAACATGCAGCGAAGAGAAAAATTATTATTTTACCTGCTGGCATTAGTGCTCTCCTAGGGAAGAAACTACTTTCACTTAAGAACTACCTTGATAGGTCATTTGGGTGAGGGATGAGGCCTGGAGGCCATGAGTAGAAAGAGGAATAACAGAGAGAGAACTCCTTTGTATAAATACAAGCAGAAATTGTGCAAAGGAGGGCGAGGGGGAGGATCCTGGTTGGCGGCTGGGACTGAGTTAGAGGAGATGGGCAAGAAAACAGAAGAATGGGAGATGTCTGCTGTCTAGTCTGAGATTCCTGGTGGCCCTCCCCTCTCCTGGACTGTCTCCTGGAGCAGTGTCCACTCCCCCTTGCCCAGCTGTGTGTGTGCCTTCCATGTGGCAGATGACAGGACAGAGCTGAAGGAGCATCCTCAGCTGTGGAGGGGGGAGAAGGGACGCTGCTAGAGCCAGAAATCGGGGGTGGAGGTAACGACGGATCGTCTGGGCATCGGCCTCCCCCCAGGTCAAGAGACGGCAGTTGGAGCCCATCTTTGCTAGATGGGACAAGAGCTGGTTTTCAGATGTTTTCTGGAGAGTTGAGCCTTTCTTCCCTTCAGGCCCACCAGTCAGGGTGCTGGCTGGTCTCCAGAAGGGTTGATGGGGGGGGCAGAGGGGGCTTCCTCTCAGCGGGGATCCACTGCAAGCCTCTCCTGCCACTGCCCCAGCCCCATTTCTTCCAAGCCAGCAAAGACAGAGAAATCCAAAGTAGAGCCTCAGTGTGAAAAGTCAGTGTAAGCTGAGATCTGATAGGAAACGTCCAAGGCTTCGCATCCATTCTTATCGCGGTCCGTCACTCTTCCCAAAGTCTCCGGGTTAGCTGGCCGCTGCTCAGATGATTCCAGGATCAGGGGCTCACTGTGCTGGAGGGCGGACGGTCCCACGCTCAGATAACTCTCCTTGTCAGGGAGTTCTCTGTGAGATGGAGCCGCATTCTGCACCCACTCCCCGCCCACTTCCCGCGCCCCTCCTCCCCAGCCGCTCCTCATGGCTCTGCTCTCTGGCTGCCTTTCTGCACAGACAACCTTCCTGGTGCCTGCAGCCACGGGTCCTGTCCTCTGAGTTCTTTTCTGGCTCAGTCCCTCCTGTCCCTCCCCCTTCCTCATCTCATGGGTGCCTGGGTGCCCAACAACAGGCCGATGATAGCACTCAAGTCAAGTAAATATTATTACCAGGTCCTCAAAGGGCATTTGCAGTGGATGGTGGAGAAGGTGATGGTTCTTATTTCTGAAAACTTCCTAAAGGCAGGGCCAGACTGTGCCCAGCCTATGCCCTCTCCTGGGTATGACCTCAGCTCAGAGAGGCCCTTGCTTTGCAGCAAAGCTGTCCTGTGGGCTCCTGACCTATCCCTGTCCTAGCAGCGTCTCTCTTGTCCCCTTCTCGTGCTCTTCCGAGCCTGCCTCTGCCCATGTGCTACTTCACAATGACCTTCCAGGCCTGTCTGTTGTGTGTGCTGCTGTAATCTTGTGGTTGGAAAGGACCTGGGGTGGGTTCCTCTACCTCTGCCCCGCCCCCAACATTTCCCCCCTGCCTCCATTTCTTTTCTGGGTGTCACTCATGGCTGGAAATCCCTCTGGGTCCCACCGCACCCCGTCTAGCCCTGCGTCTTTCAGGGAGCCTTCCTGCTTAATATCTGTCTAGGCAGTGGAAAGAGCAGGGCACTGGGGCTGGGAGACCAGGGTTCTTGTCCTGGCCCTGCCACTCACCAGCTGTGTGGGCTCAGGACTTCAGTAGCCTCAGCAGGAAAATGAGATTGAATCAGACATCCAGCTCTGACAGCATATGGTTCCTACTTGGGGCAGAAACATCTGTTTTCCTCTTCTAAAACCAGTGCACTCACACTCCCTGCCGGTACCATTCCGTTTCACAAAGTAGACCGAGCGCACAACTCATTGTCCAGGTGGAGATGATTGATATGGCATGAAACTCATGAAAAATCTAGCCGGGTGTTCCCACTCAGGCTGCACATTTAGTATCACCTGGGGAGCTTTTAAAATATACTGATGCTCAGGCCCCACTCTCAGAAAGTCCGATTCCATTGGACTGGGTGGGGCTCAGGCATCTTTATGTTTTAAAAGCCCCCAGGTGACCCTGATGTGTAGCCAAGTGAGAGCCACTCACTGCTCTAGCTTTACTGCTTAAAGTGCGGTTCTCAACCCAGCAGCACAGGGTCACTGGGAGCTTGTTAGAAATGCAGACTCCCAGGACTCACCCCAGACCTCCCAACCGGTATGTGCATCATAACAAGGGTCCAGGGGATTCCTATGCCATTTGAGGAGCATGGTTTTCACCCTATAAGTGGCCTTTTAGGATTTCCTTTGTCTATATTGTCTGTTACTTTTTTGTAAGCAGCCACCAATCCATTTTGGGTGTAGATGTGGCATAAAAAAAGTTGTATCTAATGTCAGTTAATATTAATGTGCATGGAAACAGATATAACATCTATGCTATAACCATTTTCACTTTCCAGAGGAGCCAAGCTCTCTCTCCCACAGGCCCTTTGTACATGCTGTGTTCTGCCTGATGTTCCCCATCCTCCTTCCAGACCCTGCCATCCTCCCTTTCACCTGGCTAACTCCTGCTTATCCACAGCTGGACCTAGTGGAACCTTTTTTGTCCGATCCACATCCTTTTCCACCCTGTTCTCCCATCTCATCCATCTCTCTTCCTGCCTCTCCCATTCGTTGGCATCATAGCCCAGCAATGACAGCTCCCAGGGTGGTCCAGGGTAGTGGAGGAGAACCGAGTCTGGCGGTGAGGAGATCTGACTTCAGAATCCAATTTATGTCTTCACTTCCTTTGTCACTTTCCTCATTTTCCTCAGGTTTATGCAAGTGTCCACCTTACTGGGGCTTCATGAGGACAAAGAGGATGCTCTCTAAAGTTCAAAGAATCCACAAATATAAATCATAATCATTCTTATTGGTGTCGGCGGCAGGGAATGGATGCTGGAGGGAGCTGTGAGATGAGTATGAGGAAAACACAAAGCCTTTGGCCTGTGACGGTGCAGATGCATTTCTGTTTCCCATGAGTGCTGAGCATTAAGTGCTTAGAAAGGTCCCACTGCAGTGACCCAGGAGAGCCTTTCCCTCTTCTTTGAGTCATCACTCTTTCCTTCATTCCCATTGCCAGTCGACGCCCTCCCATGTCGCCTGCTCCCACCTCCACCGCATGCCCTGCCCGCCCATCCCCGGGTCAGAACCTCTGGGGGATACAGGGACAGGACTGGAACGGATGATAAGGCTGAGTGGGGGCGGCAGGAAGGCCTCTCTGTCCCTCAGAAACCATGCAGCCAACCACCTCCTAATTCTGAGCTCTTTGGCCAGAGCTGCGGTCCCAAAATGCACATATGCACATAATTGCTGCTTTTGTTCTTAAGCTTTTCTTTCCTGAGGGCAGCTTTGGCTAAGAGCCCAAGCGTTTGAGGACAGATCTCCAGAGCTAAGGAGGGACCTGGGGACCTGGGCGCAAGCAGGGGAAAGAGGCCCAGACAGGACCAGAGCCTGAGAACTCCTCTTTCCCACCCTGGCCCACACTTGCTCTGGCCTGGCCCTGCGAAGGGGCACTGGCTCCTCTGAGGGCTCCGATGGGGCCAGCCTGCTGGGCGCTCAGGGCCGCTGGCTCCCTCTCTGTGCCTCTAAGTTGCCTTGTTTGAAAATGATGAATGTGGGGCTAGGATTGTCTTCAGGGTGCCCCAGCTGTGAGTGGTGATGACGTGGCCTTGGTCTGGGTCATCAGCAGAGCTCCCCAGCACACCTCGGAGAATCGCTGTGGGTTGGATTCCCGGTCCGGAGGTGGCGGTCAAAACGGCCAGGTATAGAGCCCCGGGCGGCTTCCAGAGCCCCCGCCCACATTGTTAGTGACCACGGCCATCTCCCCCAAGGAGGAAAGGCCGGTACCCTCAAGGGGGTGAACAACGGGCAGGTCTGTCCTCAGCTCCAGTCACGGCAGCCTCATCTCAAGCTCTTACCTTGGGGGCGGAGCACTTAGGGACTAAAGAAAAGAGATGAGTGTGCATTTCATAGCTGCCGTAGGCATTTAACGTGTGACACAGGCCATACCAAGATTAAGGTACGTGTTTTCATTCCGGACCTCCTCTGAAGCGGCGGAAAGCCTGACCCACACCAAGTAACATTTCATCCTCCTAATGAGCGTGTAAACAGAAGGAGGATTCGTGAAGTTAATGTTTCTGCCTTCCTGCAGGGACATTAGCAGGCATTGATTTTTAGCTGTGATGTATGCCACTTGCAATGGCTTCTGACTGAAGGGGACAATGCTATTTGGGAGTCTGTGAGGTTTAAAACATCCCCATTTGCCTGGTGCTGCAGCCAGGCCAAGTGCTGCTGTAACAGCACCTCATTTGTTAGGGTAACAGGGAAATAACTGTGAGTGCCTGCCGGACTCCAGACAGACTAGCACTGGCTCTAAAACCACGGAGCACATCCCCAGCCCAGAAGGGATTTCCTTAGGTAGGAGGGGGAGCCGAGGGAGATGGACGAGTAGGAAAATCGGAGGCTATAAACAGCCCATGCCTGATAGAGCTTCTCTCTGGGGAGGGAGGGGCGGGGCACGGGGCCAGGGACATGTCCGCAGGGACCCAACCCTACGTGCAACTTTCTATGCCTAAAAACAAAGTCCAAAGGCAAACACGGCATAATAGTAGGATGTGATGATGCTAAAGGTGGGTTCGAGAATGTTTGCTGTATGACTCACTATTTGTCAGTACATTTGGAATAGTTTATGATGAAATAAAAACGTAAACGGAAAAAGCAAGGTACAGGGTAGTTTGTGTGGTAAGCCGCCATCTGTGTAGAAAAAAGATCACTTAGGACTGTGCTGGTGTACACATAGCCTGTCCCTGGAAGGACTCGGAGGATATGCACAGCAAAGGTCCCCTCCACGAGGAGAGCCAAGACACTGCACGTGTTCCAGGAGAGACAATACTTCACATTGTATGTTCTTTCATGCTTTCTGGATGTTGTACCATGTCCCTATATTATCTAATTTTTAAAAATAACATGATTATATCTGAAAGTTAAGAAAAGACAAATAGAATGGGGGGAGGGGGAAGGAGAAATTTTAAAGGAAAAAGAAGACAGGAGGAGGGAAGCAACTCATGAAATGCTGGAGCTCAGCCTGGGCACTCGGTGATAAAAGTTTAGCAGAGACTTTTTGAGGTTCTCCCAGGACGGGCTCCTTCCTGGGAGCAGCTTCCTGGGGGCACAGAAAGGCAGCCTAGGGGAGAAGGCTGCCTACCAGGCTGGACAGGGTGCCTGAGGAGTCCTTGCACACTTTGGCCCTGGGAGCAGCCCTGGACCTCCCAGCCATCCAAGAGGCCACTGCTTGGCTGGTGGCCTGAGCGGGGAGGCGGGGTAGGAATGGAGGGTGGTTGGTAAGGACGAGGTGACAGGTTCTCTTAGGAAGGAGGCACAGCCCCAGCGGGGCTCTTGGCTGGAGAGAACCCACTGTCCTGGACACGACTTCCTTTCTGGGCACCGCCTGCTGGGTGCCAGTGGAGGAAAAGGATTTATGCAGCCGAGCAGATGTAACTAACACGTGATCCACAGGCTGTGTCCCTAACTGACCCAGTGCAACCCTCCTTCCTAGGATTTTCAGGTATTCGGAAATGGGCCCTTCCCCACCTGCCTCGCCCCAGCCGCCCTCTTAGCCGTGACTTCCTCAGGCACCTGCTGGCGCAGTTAGGGAAGAGAAGCGAAGTCAGATGGTGTAGGGCTTTTTCTTTTGAGTGGTCTCAGGCCTGCCAACTAGAGTTTAACTTCCTTATGGATTCAAAGATGCTTTAGGCCTCTTGAGCAATTTCAGCCCCAGACTGAGCCAGGTACATAGAAGGAACTCCGGATAGTTTTGTTGAGTTGAATTTGACCGCTGAGAGCAGCTGACTCCCTCAGGCTAAAAACATTGTCGCCTGAATCTTCCTGGGCTTGGGTCCCAGAAGGTGAGCCAGGGAAGGGAGATGCTTCCAGCTCCCTGCCACCACTGAGTCCCACCCTCCTCACTCACATGGAGAAAGCATCCTGGAAGGTGACCTTGGACCAGGAGTCTGCTCCCACAAAATACTGAGGTTGTCTGGGGCTAAGTGGGGGAATGGTGGGGGCCGTTGCCCAGAGCAACTGCTTCCAAAGTGTGGTCCTTGGACCTGCAACATCAGTGTCACCAGAGAGCTTACTGGGGTGCAGATTCCCAGGCCCCACCCTGGACCTGCAGAAGCAGACACTTGGGTGGGGCCCGGTGCTCTATCTTTGTCAGGCCTGCAGGTGATTCTGCTGCACAGTGGAGTTGGAGACCTGGGCTTCCCCTTTGTGGAGGTGGAGGGGTGGGCCTGGTCCAGTGTGGAGAGCTTCCTGAGTGATGCTGACTTTCCTGCTCAACCGCAGAACACCTTTTCACCTCCTATTCACCGTGAGGAGCAGGACGCCTGAGCACGGATGAATCCCATCGGCTATCCTGCAACAAGCTTGCAGGGGGTGGAAACCAGGCCTCAGGTCCTGACATTCCTGTTAGGTTGCTTAAGTTGTATGAATGAAAAGGATGACGGTTAACGGCAGGGTGGTGAGTGAGGGGGATGTTACAGATTTGGAAGGGAAGGGTCCAAATTGAAATTTTGGAAGCCAAGAGCTCACACAACTGACTTATGGAGCAGTGATAACCTTTCCTGCCCTACCCATAGGGCTGCTCTGAGATCGGCTAAAGTAACTGCCTTGCAGGTGCTGAAAAGGGTGACGGCCTCTACTTGGGGCAGACAATGACCAGGGAAGGGCCAGCCTTGGTCGTGTGGAAGCCGGAGCCCAGGCAGGTCAGCGGAACGTTTGCCCTGATGTGAAGGCCCTGCCTCGTTGGAGGGTGGAGGGGGGCCGAGTGCCAGGTCCATCTCAGCAGGTGGAGAGCCATCTGCCCGGCCTAGCCTCACAGCAAATGGCCTTGCTCCGGGCTGCAGTGCGCCCAGCTCCGCGGGAGCAGCAAGGACAGCTGGGAACTGTGCTTCCTTCGCAGCATCAGCACCAGAGGAGCTGGCCTGGGGCACCTGTCAAGGGGATCAACATTCGGAGGCCCATGTTACAATGTGAGCCAAGCTCGGAACAGAAAGACCCACCTGGGAACAGGGCCTGCGGGGTGAGGGGTGGAGGGTGTGCAGGATTAATTTAATTAAGTCCTGCTTTGGGGACCAGGCTAAATTTAGCAGCTGCCTAGGCTGCTGGTTGGACTCCTTTCCTGCAACTCCCTCCCATCTGCCCGCTGTACATCCTGCAGGTGATTAATTCAGAATTCCCGGCCGGAATGTGCAAACCTACCTGCTGGTCGCTTTGTCCCTTCTCCAGCCTTGGCTAAAGCTTCCTCCCTGGGTCCCAGAGGGTGGTGCATTTTGAAACACTGGAGTGACGCTCGCCCTTCTCCAGGGAGATAAACACTCTGTTCCCTCTTAATGGCTCCTGCGGTGGCCGCAGCACCTTGCCAAGGAAGCACGGCCACCGCAGGCCTCGATCTCTAGCTTGTTTCATTTCATTGTTCTCCCGGAAGCTAAAGCATGTTGATGAATGGTAGTGGTCTTCTGGACCGAGCGATGGATGCTGCTAGACCTCTGTGCCTGCACCTCCTAGGGAAGAGGTGAGAGGTTCTTTCGCTGCCGTTTTCCTTCCAATTCGACACTCTTCCCCTTTGATGATTCACACTTGATCTTTTCAATCTTTGGACTGTGTTTTTTTACCGCCTGATTATCCTCCATCTTATTTGGGCACCATTCTGAAATTTGTTAGTATCTCCACCAGATTCAAATGGTGCCAAAAAGAGAAGGAGATGAGATGGGAGGTGATGTGAATACTAATACATATCAAATGATGATTTAAGGTTTAGAGCATTCTTTTACTCATTTATCAAATCTCTAATGAGGGTCTACAAGCATTGCGCTAACACAGAAGCTGCGATACTGAGCCAGACACAGTTCTTCCCCGCGGGGAGCTGGCCATCTGGTGAGGTTAGACACGGTGAAAGTCCGCTGCAGCTCGGTGAAGTGTCGGCACCGTGCCCGCCTCTGGGTGAGGGATCAATGGTCAGTAGCAGACACATTAGTAGCAGTTGATTTCAGTGCTTCATGCCATGAGCCAGGCTCAGTCCGGGAAGTCATGAAAGAGCTTTCTTTTTTCTCATTTTACTATTTTTCATATCACTTCTTGGACTCCTTTCTCCAGTTCCTGTATCACATCTTGGGCAGGTCCCCTCGCTTTTCTTATCAGACCCAGGAATTAAAGAAGAGCTTCCTTTTCAGAAGGTATTGAGAGTCCAGCCCAGCTTAAAACTCAAGCCTCCATCTCTCATCTCGTGTTAAGCTCCAGCCTCCTTGTCCACTCCTGCCTCACCCCAGGTCCCTGCCCGGGTTTGGAATCTGCAGAGGAACACAGATGATGTCTTTTCTCTCTGCTTGCCCCTCTCCTTCTCTCTTGCCAGCTGCTGTTTCTGGCCTCTCCTAAGTCAGGTTCGGGAGTTGGAAGAATAAAGCTGAGTCCTCTGTAGCTGATTCTGGTGTAAAACTAGGCCCCTCTGGGAGGCAGGTACCTCAATACAGGTTGTTTCTCTCCCGGGCGCTTTAGTGAATCTGGGCAGCTTGGAGGTTGGAGGCGCAGCGGCTCATAGTGAAAAGCTTTGGAGTCAGACAAGCCTAACCCCAAACCTCCCTCTGTCCTCACTACTGTGACCCCCGGGCAAGTGACTTAAACTCTTGGATCCTCAGTGTTCCCTACCATAGAATGGGATGCTATACCTGCTTCCCCAAGGAGTTATGGCTATGTGTGTACAGTGATGGGGACATTGTGAGCGTGTAAGGGACGGCAGCAAGTTCTAAGAGGTTGAGTCCCCTCTTGGAGTTTTCAATAGCAGAGGCCCAGCATCCTTGTTGGTTTGAGCTGGCCCTGCCTCCAGATGCCCCAACTGCTGTTCTCCCTTTGCAGCCCCCGCCTCGCCCCGACAGTGACACCACTCCTTAGTGCAGAGCGCTGGAAAGTAACTTTGACCGCAGTAATCATAGTGGCTGTGGTTGTGGAGCGATGCGATATTTTGATTAGTTACAGGCCTGTGAATACAAATGATCTTAAAAGCTCTTTACACGTTTGCAGTGCCATGTAGACATTAGGACGAGTGTCACAGCAGCCAGGTCCAGATGCCGCCCATGCTGGTTAATGAGGAGGCCGTGGGTTCCAGGAGCGTGGGTCGCATCCCAGCTTTCCGCTTTGGCACATTCTTTGGGGCTCTTCGCCAACTTACTACTTTTGAGTTTCCCTCAGATTTTAATCCCCCGGGGAAAGAAGCCGCTTTATGGGACTAGATTTTGTGGTTCATTGAATCCAGACCAACTAAACAGAGAAAGATTCAGCTGACTTTCCTTCTCCATCCTGGGAGACTTGGCTCCCCAGATACCATCGCTACCCTCCCTGAGTTTGTGGGACCACCTAGAAGTGAAGGTGACAGCAGCTGGGACGGGAGGTGGCCGTTTCTATGAAAGTTTGTCTAATTGATGGCCTTAGACTCCTAAAATGCCTGGTTGACGAGAGACATTCTCTCCAGCCAAGTCCGCTAAACCTAGTGGAGGTGTGTTCTTACTGACGCTGACCAGGGCTCCGATCTGAGGGCTCCTTTCTGTTTTGTCCTGAAAGCAGGAAGTTCTGGAGTGACTGGAGATGATATCAGGCCGCCAATGCTTTTGACTTTCCAAATGGATTAGTATTACTTGAGGAGCCTCTCACTTTAGAGAGTCTGGAGAATGTTCTTTTCACAATTTCTAGGAAGTGATAAGCACGTGATATGTTGGCTTGGGCCAGGAATTTTGACCTTCAGGCACTCTTTCCAGGCGCCTGTGTGGAGGAGGTGGAGGGCGTCCCCCGCAAGGGAGGTGGCAGGGGAGGGATGTGACAGCCCAGGGCCACCCCTGCATGGTTTTGCCCGGGCCATCCTGGCTGCAGCTCCCTGGAACATGGGGGAGGGGGTGTCTGATCTCCAAGTACTCCCTGCGGTGAGAAGATGGGGCCTGGCTTTCCCTCTGCAGGGAAGAGCATGTGGGCTGGAAGATGCGCCCAGGCACAGGGCTGACTAATGATCCAGCTCCAGGCAGGTTCTTTTTCTTCTTCCAACGACAGGTCCTGTTGACTGACCAGGGAAGGAAGCTCAGGCTGTCCCCCAGTATCCCCCTCTATATTCCTAATGACTATCAGAAATACCTCTGGGGAGCAGTTCTGCTCAGCACCCCAAGCTAATTAGGGTCTGCCTTGCAGCAAGTGAGTCAGAGAGCGGACGTGCTCTCCACAGGCGTGCCACCACCTGGCGTGAAGGTTGCAAACCCCTTCCACCTGCAGGAGCCACTGCCCACCTTCTCCCCCACGCAGGGACTTGGGCACCTTAGAGGCTTGGGCAGCCCAGAGGGAGCACCACTAGTGTGGCTGAGGCCCTTACAGGGTCAAGGTTGGGCAGGTTTCCCGAGGGCCCTGGCACCGCAGCATTTGGACCTCGGCGCACACAGCCCCAGCCGGAACCCATGGGGGTGGCGTGGCGCCACCCGCGGCCCTTGGATGGCTTAGACCTGTCTGCTCCCTTTGTGAAAATATTAATAACTGTCATTTATTGAGCACTCTCTACCTGCTAAATTCTCTAAACGAATTATGTCTTTGAAAGCACACACCAGCTCCATAAAGAGGTACTAACATAACTATTATAACCCTTAATTTCACACGTGTGGAAACTGAGCCTTAGCAAGATTAGGTGACCACACGAAACACCTCTCCATATCACTGTATAGACAGCAAGTCCATGCATCTTAACTGCTGTATAGTATTTCATTGTGTGAGCAGCCACATTGCATCTATCCTGGGTGGTGACTACTGTTATGGTTAGTGTTCACCCTTCTAGGACTTTTCTATGCCCGAACATACACGTAAGTCTACATAAGGCCTGAAGGTCCACACCTATGTGTGTGTGTGTGTGTGTGTGTGTGCCCTCGAATGTAAGTTCCATGTGGGTGGGGGTTATTTGTATTTTTTGATCATTGTTGTATCCTCAGCACTTAAAAGCATGCCCGGCATGTAGCAGTTGAATGAATGTGTGTGTAAATACATAATTATGTTTTGTGGGGTTTAAAAAATCATATTCCATTTTCTGTACGTATGACTATGTACAGATCTGCCTCATTCTTAGCCGTTGCTGCATCATACTTCATAGATCATCAAACCATTGTCTTGTTGAAGGCCGTTAAGTTTCATCTAATTCTTTTGCTGTCCCAATGCTGTGATTAATATCCAGGAACTTGTCTCCTGGCACACAAGTGTGAGAGACTAGAAATGCAGAGCACACCTGGAAGTGAATTTGCTAGGTCTGAGGAGACATACCTTTGTTTATTTGTATATTGCCCATTTGCTCTCCAATGTTATTTTAAAACCTAATTACACTCCCAGTGACACTGTGTGAGCTTTCCCACTTATCCTCACCAATGCCTGGTACCGTGCCTGGGATGGGAGGTGGTACTGTTTGCCTTGATTGGCCAGTGAAGTTCAATCAACAGTTTCTACCTAAAAAAAAAGTCTTCCCAATACCAAATGAGATATATTTTTAAACATTTTTTTTCAATTATATAGTAATACAGTTGATGTATATGTTGATCTTATAACTAGCAACCTTCCTCTTCTTAAAAAAAATTTTTTTTACATATTTTAATTTAATTTATTATTATTTTTTTATTTTTCCCCTTAACGGAGGCACTGGGGATTGAACCCAAGATCTTGTGCGTGCTAAGCACGCGCTCTACCACTGAGCTATACCCTGCACCTGCTTCTTATTAATTCTAACACATTGCTAAAAGCTCTTTTGGATCTCTGTAGATTATGTCTTATTCAAATAATGATAGTTTCATTTCTCACTTTCCATTTTGTATACCCTTCATTTCTTATTCTTGCCTTGATGCACTAACTAGGGATGTCCAGTACAGAGTTGAATAGAGGCACAGGGGATGGACAGCCTTGTATTGTTCCTGATATTGAAGGGAGTGCTTCCAGTGTGTCACCATTCAGTGTCATGGCCGCGGTATTAGATGGCCTTTGTGAGGTTAGAGAAGCTGGCTGCCATTCCTAGCTTGCTAAGAGTGTAGTCAGGAATAACCGTTAACATGTTATCACATGGTTTTATCCTTTCTTCTGAGATGATTAGTCTCCTTTGATCCATTGCTCTGGTGAATTACACCAGCAGATTTTCTAATGGTAAGCTACTTTTTTTCAATTCCTTGCAAAAATTCAACATGATAATGATGTATGTTTTAAAAATATGTTTCTGTATTTGGTTTATCAATTATTTTTCAGGTTTTTTTTTTTTCTTCTTTTTTTATGAGTGAGATTGACTTGTAATTTTCCTTCTTCAGACTTTCCTGGTCTGAAGTTTTTATTAGCCTTACAAAATAGGCTTTCTTTCCTTATGCTTAGGAAGGTTACATAGAAGATGAAGTGGCTTACTCATCGCCTGTCTGATAGAACTTGCCTGTAAAACCATCTGGGCCTCTTGTTTTCTTTATGAGGAGACTTAAAATTATTTATTCAATGTATTTATCAATTATAAGGCTCATCATGTTTTCTATTTTTTTTAGAATTTATTTTTGTAAATTAAATTCTTCTAGGAATTTGTCCATTTTACTTAAGTTTTCAAATTTGTTGGCTTAAAGTTCTTCATATTATTTTCTTTTGATCTTTTAAAATCATTGTAGTATCTGAAGTTAGCTGCCCCTTGTTTTCTTTCCTGATGTTATTTTGATTTCATTCTTTTCCTCCCTCCTCTTTAATCAATTTCACTGGACACTAGTCTCTTAATGAGACATCTATTTCCTTTGTTAATTTTCTCTACTGTTTCCTTGTTTTCTGTTTCATTGATTTCTTCTTTTTATGTTCCTCTCTCTCTAATTTTTCGGTTTTATTCTGTTGATTTTTTCTTTAGTTCATTATTAATTAACTTTTTTTAGTATAAGAATTCAAGGCTACAAATTTCGCTCTATATAATGCTATATCTGCATCTCACAAGTTTGATAGTTAAATTCTTTATCATTCAGTTCTAAGTATTTAAGAACTTTATTATGATTTTTGTCTCTAATTAGTATTTTAAAATTTACAAATATATTTCTTCTATTTTTTTAGTTATCTTTTGTTACAGATTTCTAATTTAATGACATGAAAATCAAATTCAAATCTGACTAGACTAAGGTTCTTGAGAACAGGTCTGAAACCATATTCTTCACCCTCCCAGTGCCTGGCAGTGGAAGATTTCCGTACATACTTGTTGAGTGAATGCTGCATTAAGTTGTAATCTCTGCATAGGTATTTGCACTTACTTATTTCTCAGTAAGTCTTCTCATATGATAAATGTCCGCTGTAGGGAATTTAGGGGGAAAAAGGAGAAAGCAGAAATTAAAATTTCCCATAATCCTATTATTAAATATTTTATAAAGCGTATTTTAGTGGCTGCATGTAGGTATATACATGCTCAGCATTTAGGCTATTTCCAAATTTTCCCTATTATAAATAATTCTTTGCCAAGTACCACTGCACACTCTCATTATTTCATGAAGATAAATTTCTAGAGCTGGGATTACTAAGTCTTAAGGTTATGAAGTTATTAAAGATTTTGATAAATATTGCCAGATTTCCTTCCTTAAAGCTATACTAATGTGCATTCTCCAGTGTAAGAAAGTATGGATTTCTGTGCACCCTCATCAATATTGTTATCCCCTTTTTATTTTTTTCCCCCTTAACGGAGGTACTCGGGATTGAACCCAGGACCTTGTGCCTGCCAAGCATGGGCTCTACCACAGAGCTATACTCCCCACCCCTTTTCCCCACTTTTAAGGTAAACTTTTTATTGAAGTATTAGATACATAGAAGAAATGCAGACATCATAATTGTGTGGCTCAATAAATTTTCACACAGTGAATATATTCATGAACCCAGCATCTAGATCGTGACACAGAATGTTATCAACATCCAAGAAACCACTTTCTAGTCATTATCATACTCCCAAGGGTAACCACTGTCTTTTTAACTTCATACGTTAGTCCCTGACTGTGTTTGAACTTTACTTAAATGGAATCGTGTAGTATTACTCTTTTGTGTCTGCCTTAGTTCACTCAACATTGTGTTTGGGAATTCAGCCATATTGCTATGTGTAGTTGTAGTTTGTGTTTTCTCATTTTTGTATTGCATTTCATTGTGTGAAGGTACCATAATTCGTCCATCTTACTGTAGATGGGCATTGGATAGTTTCTAGGCTGTGACTATTACAGCCAGCACCGCCATGATCATTCTTATACATTCTTCTGCTGAAGGATTGTAAGCATTTCTGTTAGCTGTATTCCCTGGACTGGGTCACAACACTATTTTTCTTTTTTCTTTCTTTTTTTTTTTTTTTTTTTGGTGAGAGGAATAGGTAATCAGGTTTCTTATTTATTTATTTTAATGGAGGTACTGGGGATTGAACCCAGGACCTTGTGCATACTAAGCTTGTGCTCTACCACTGAGCTATACCCTCCCCCTAAATATTTTTAATTTAAAAAATTGCCTAGTAAAGCTAAAGCTAAAATCAATAGACAGTAGCTAATAGAGAATTTCAGACCATCTGGGTGTTGAATGCTAGTTGGGCCCGGGGCCTTTTCCTAGATATCTCATATCATACCTTGTTGGCCCAAGTATGCATTAATTCTGTGAATAAGAAGACCCTTGTGTTCGAGTTCATATATAGAAATGGAGACATTTGTAAAAGTGGTCAGAGTTGGGGGTGGAGCTCATCATGTGGTTGTGCAGGTGATCATGAGCAGGGATTGGGGGATTCCTTTGTGGGGACCTTTTGTTCCAGATGTATTGTGATGGATTTGGGCAGATTGTGTAAGGTGTGAGAAGCCAAGCCAAAATGTTGAGGAGTTTATTCAGTAGGTAGTGGGTTGTCATAGAATGCTTTTGAGCAAGTGAGTGCCTTAACGGAAGCAACGTTTTAGAAACATGTAAGAAGATAGACAGAATCCAATTCATGCCGGATGGAATGGCACTGTCAGAGGAACTGTAAGACTCTAGGGAGGGGAGCAGAGTGTCCTCACCTATGAGTGAAGCCGCAGGACCCTGTGAACCTCCCGGGGCCACGCTGCAGTGTGCTGCCACCTCCTCTGGCTTCCACTGTGGCTTTCCTGCCCAAACCCCCTTTCCTGATGCTGGTCGACCACAACACCCTCCAGTAAGGGCCCCACCTCTGTCCTTCTGCACAACAGCGGGCCGTGAGCTTCTTGGGGCAAGGACCACGTGTGTCCTGATTACCACTCTATTCCCAGCACCTAGGCCAGTACCTGGTTCACAGTAGAACTCAATCAATGTTTGTGGGACGACTAATGTTCTTTAGTCTTCCCGATTTCACCCCTCTGCCAACCCCTTTTCAGTGACTTTCCAATGAGTCCTGACTTTGCCCCTAGCTACCAATGTAGGATTTTCCTTGTTTTCTTTCTTCAAGGCTCTTGAACTCTGTGTACAGGTGAGGATGTAAAGGCAAACTTGGTGCAAAGCAGGTCCCGTGCTCCCCTTCCAGGGGTTCATTGGTCCCCTCCTTCTGACGTCTGGAGCGACATCCCAACATTCAAGATGTCTGTGTTTTGTGCTGCCCCCACCTATGAAGCTGCAGTGGGAAAGCCACCTGAGGCTCAGGACCCAGGGTGCCTGATTTTAGCCGTGGCCAGTTGCAGGCCATTTGGGGGGAGCTGCCCCTTGTCTCCCCACCACACCCCCTACAAAATCCAGGCAGTGCTGCTCTCTGAAGGCAGAACACGCCAGGCCCCCTGCCCTTCCTTTGTCTTCATTTTGTTTAGGCTCTTTTTTCCCCAGTGGAGTCTGGACATGATTCACTGGAGATAAAAGCTGCTACATCTTGCTGGATCCACCTGCAGCCAAATGTGAGGGGATGCCGGCCCCACCTGAAGCTTTGAGCGGAACCAGGATGGCCTCTTTATTCTTTCCTTTTATTTGCCATGTTGACTGTGAAATGACTGCAGGGAGGCAGGGAGCGTGAAGCATCCAGCAGGCAGATCTGCCAGCCTGTCACTTCAGACTGGAGAGGGACCAAGGCCCGTGAGGACCGGATGTACTGGGTTTCCTTCTAGGGCATTCTTTTTTAACGGTGGAGCAGGAGCAGCTCACCCACGAAACAGTCATCGGCCTGTGTTCTGAGGACGGGGGGTGGGCAGGGGCGCAGCTCCGTAGGGCTGCCGTCCGGCCCTGGGATGGGTCACGCGTGGGCCTCTTTCCTCTGAGCACGGGTGAAGCACACATGACGGTGTGCTGGCAACCAGTCCCCCCTCCTCCAGGCAGGTTTGAGGGCTCTGTCAGTCTCAAGTCAATTTCCACTGTCCCCAGCAAGATTTTCCAGTTGACAAATTAAAAAAAAAAAGAAAGGCAAAAAGATTAACAAAATCAAAACCAAAACCCATTACAGTCCTTCAGAGCATAGCCTGTGAGGAGGTAGTTGACAGCAGAGAGCAGTTGATTGGTGTTTCAGTTATCTGTTGCTACCTGGCAAACCAACCCCAGGTATAGTGGCTTAAAGTAACCATTTGCCCAGGACTCTGTGGGGACAGCTTTTCCCTCTTCTGTTTGGGTCACTCAGCTGGGGCTGGAGGATCCAAGATGGCGCCACTCCCTTGTCGGGGCTGGTGCTTCTCCACATGGCCTATTTCTCATCTCACGGCCCCCGTTCTCCAGGACTTCTCTCTCCCATGGCCCCTCTCTGCAGCACAACAGCCTAACTTCTACACACAGTCACTGGGACCTGCGTCTGTGAAAGTGGAAGCTACAAGGCCACTTCAAGCCCAGAAGTTCACTTCCATCCCATTCTGTTGGGCTGTCAAATCATATGGCCAGTCCAGATTAAGGCGAAGGGACAGATCGCCCAGTGCTTGATAGAAGATTGTCATTACCATCTTTAGAAATAATCTATCACAGGGAGACACCCAAAGTGCTTGTTTTCTGTAGCCATCATCACATCTGAGCCCACATGCCTCACCCTAACCCGCTCCTGCTCTGCTGGACCCCAGTGTCCTGAAGGAGAGGAAATTGTTACCCGGAAGAATGGAGATTGATTAAAAAAAAAAAGGCTCGTGTGCATTTCTGTGGTTATAAATTATGAACTCTGATGTTCATGTTAAACCTACTGTGTCTGTCTACAGTCTAAGCACTCGAGGGAATGCTTTCTCATTTCTGGTGACGGAACCTCCAAAGCTTCCGCGAAGCAGGGCTGAGTCCAAGCACCCCTCTCCCACCTTCCGGTGGGTCCTCACGAGCCAGCGTTGTTCTTAATTATGCAGCCGTCAAACTTGCATCTCACATTTGTGTTAAACAGCTTGTTAGGAGTTCTAGCCTCCCTCAGAATAGATGTGGATTTTAACTTCTCAAAATGTAAGCAGAGTAGCTGTTTATTTTGCACTTTTTTTGGGACAGAAAATCTTAAACTTAGGAACACACTTGAGCCCTGTTAGGACTATTTACCTAGCTGGCAAATAAACAACAAAAAAAGAGAGAAAAGGAATAAGAAGGGTTGTTTTTCATGAGGCACAGGAAGAATTTTTACAATATGAGAATTCTGGAAGTCACCTTGGATTATAAAAATCTGAGGTCTTTTTATTGTTCTGGTTGCTACTGTTTTTGTTGTCTGCCTGGTCCTCCTCCATTTCCTCAAATCCCATCTGTCCTTCTCTCCTCCTTCGTCCGTATTCTGAATCCAGTTCCAGGATCCCATACGTAAGATGTTTCCAAAAGCAAATTTCCAAAATCAGATTGACCTTAGCAGAGAGAAAACAGGTCTGTAGTTTGTCGGTCCCTGTTGCTTAATGTTCTCACCATCAAGCTGCTTAGCAGGCGATTGGAATTTGAAGGGCTTCTGTTTTTCATTGATTTTCAACGAGGGGCACTTCTGCTCTGTGCGGTCTACCTGCTTCTTGGAAGACGGTGCTGAGAGATTCTTTTGGGTCACTTAAAGCTAGAAAAGCCAGCAAGTGCAGGGGAAAGAAAGTGTTAAATATACTTTTTTCCCCCCTTTGGACACATAAAATAGTGTGGCTTGAGGGTCAGGAGACCTAAGTGTGGTGATCCCAGCTCCATCAAAAGTGAACCCTGTAATCCTGAACAAGTCACTTAACCTTTCTGGGTTTCAACTTTTGATCTTTAAGTCAGGGATTTGGAGTTGATTCATTTTAACAAACTGGGCCAGGCATTGGGCTGGGCATTGAGCTTAGAGACGGAGCTAGGCTGTGTCCTGCTTGCAGGAAATTCAGTTTAATGATCTTTGAGGCTCCGAGATACTCAAAATTCTCCAAATATACACACGCCCTGCTACTGTGCTTAGTAATGGTCCCACAGGAAAACCACACTGGTGCATGGTCTGCTGTCTTTTTTGCATTTTTATTTGGGACAGAAAATCTTACATTTAGGAACTCACCTGAGCCCTGTTAGGACCATGTACCTAGCTGGAAAATGGTCCTGAATGTGGGAGAAGGACGCCTGGACCCAGCCCTGCTTCACGGCAACTTTGGAAGTTCATTCATCAGAAATTAGAAGCTATAGGTGGGAAACCAGAGGTGTAAGAAGAAGATCACGGTGTTGGTCTTTAGCATTCACCTATGGTTTTGCAAGGTTTGTTTATGAAAAGCACTTAACCAGTTCAGCTAGGGCTGGTTTGGTATCTGTTAATTAATTAGTTTTCCATTGCTTGAGATCAGATCTTTCTTTTAATTAAGTCATTGTTTTGCTTACTGTGACTCTTTTCCAGTAATATGTACTCCTTATAATTAGGAAAGACAACTTTGGTTTCAAGTTGGAGATGACAAGGCCCCAAGAGCAAGTCTCTGTGAAAGGAAAGTTACTGGATGGGCAGCGTGTGATGACAGCCAGGGGTGTGTGGCACGGGTGGCGGGTAGTGAGGACACTTTTACACATAACTCCTCAACCAAAGCAGAGGCAGATGCTCATTGACTTAAACACCCAAAGGAGAGCCAGGGTCCTCACTTGCAGGTGGACTTATACCTTTGCCTTCTTGCCAAGGGTCCAATGACTGTGACCTAGAGTTTGGGGGAGAGGGGATGCTGACCTGGACCACATCAGTGACGGGAGAATGGAGACAAGTGCATGGAACTGAGAGTTGCTGTAGAGGCACACGCAACAGAATTTAGTGATGGGTTGGGTGTCAACAGTGGTAGGGTGGATAAATGGTGGCTGGGGAGGAGGAGGGGCAAGTCAGAGATAACTCCCCAGAGTTTTTGGATTGAGCTGTGGACCAAGGTGGCACCTATGAAAAGTCTGAGAAAGGACTGGATGAAATATAAACACGTTAGCCTTGGAAATACGAAGTTTGGGATACCTGGTGAATCATATTGGTGAAGGCTGAAACCAGCAGCTGTTTACAACTCTTACAAGAGAGGTCTGGTTGGAGGTGATGACTTTAGTGAACCTTTGAGCTTAACTTGCTATCATAATGCTGTTTCTGGACTCACAGACATAGAGAACAATCTTATGGTTACCAGAGGGTAAAGGGGGTGGGAAGGGATAAATTGGGAATTCAAAATTTGCACCTCTTGGGGAGTGATGGAAATGTTAGCTGTCTTGATTGTGATGGTAGTGAATCTATCAAAATTCATCAAATTGTACATCTGAAAAAAATAATGTTGTAAATAGTGCTGTGAAATAATGCTGTTTCTGTGATGAAACAGTATTCAAGTTCAAAATACTTGATTTAACAAATACATTTTAGGGGATAACTGGAAGCTGGGAAGCAGCTGTATATCTTTACACCAAGGGGCTGTCTGGGGTTGTTAAGAAGTAGTTGGGTGTAGTAGAAAAAGTGTAAGATGAAGAATCCTGAAACGCTAGTTCTTGGTCCAGCTCCATCACGAACAACCATGTGTAACTAAGAACAAACAATTTATCACAATACTTTTCCTATCTGCTTCACACATTGATCATGAAACAGATGGGTGGAAGTGTGATGAAAAGGACAACATGCCATGAAATTTACGGAAATGATCACTTTATTCAGGTTACAGTGTAAGTTTCTTAGCGGGATAGAGCGGCCAAGTGGACTGGTTGCCTTTCTGATAGTTTTAATGTTCTCCTTTCTCAGCAATAACATCTGCTTATTATAAAAAAGGGAAAATACAGAAAAATAGAAAGAAGGAAAAAATTACTCTCATTTTTCTACCCTGAGGAAAACCACTCTTATATTTTGGCATATTTCATGTAAGTAATATTTTTATGGAAGTTTAAAAATTACAAATGATTTCATACATGTAGAAATATGCAGAAAAATTGTATAACTGTAATACATCTACCATGAGCCATAATTAATCAGTCTTAACATTTCTGCTGTATTTGATTTGGATCCTTTTTAAGAAATAATACATTGTAGGGGGAGGGTATAGTTGAGTGGTAGAGCATGTACCTAGCAGGCACAGGGTCCTGGGTTCAATCCCCAGTACCTCCATCAAAATAAATAAATACCTAATTACCTTTACCCCACCCCCAAAAAAATTTTTTTAAAAAGGAAATAATATGTTGTAGATACCACGGACCTCCCACCTTAACCCTTCCCTTTTAGTTCTTTTTCCTTTCTCCTAAAATATAACAACTATTGTATATTTTTTACTAATCTGAATGTGAAATGAAATTTCATTGCTGTTTTCAACTTCACTGGTAACAATCGATTTTTTTTCCTCCTCTAGGTAAATTCATAGAAGGGTCTATATCCTTTCCCTACTGATTCCTAATGCCAAGTTTGCCTTACACCAAGTTTGCATCTATCTATGAATTTCTTTCTGGGATTGCTATTTCTTTTTGGCTTAATTTTCTATCCCTATAATAATAACAGAGAAGCCGATTATTAAGTTTTCTAATGTCTTGTTATATAATAGAACAAATCTCTCCTGTATTTTTTTTTCCAAAATTCTCGGACCAATTCTTGGCCCTCTATATTTCCATGTGAGAGAAAAAGTAAAGTGCAAAACAAAACAAATAAAAATGATAACCACAGCAATTGATAAAACAGGTAGCTTGATTTATTAATTACTAAGTTGTCTTAAATTACTGATTTTATGTGTGGTTAAAAGAAAAGAGGAGATAAACTTCTAGATAACAGTAGCAAAAGATAGGAGAGAAGTTAGATTCAGCTAAAGGCCATTTCTTGTTTGAGAGAAATAGAAAGAGACTGAGTAATTTTAGGTTTTGTTAGAAAAATGTATATTTAACAGTGCAGGTTTTAAAAGTAAAAGGTAACCTCTTAAAAAGAAAAACCCACCCAATCTATAGCTTGTGAACCAGTAGTGGAGAAAAGGCAAACAGCAAAAATGATATGAATCTAATGGGAGACAAGAGAGAGAAAAAGAGAAGAGCAAATTAAAAAAATTATAAATTAAAAAACACACGCACGGAAAAACAGGTAGTAGAAATAAGTCCATCTCAGTAGTCAAAAAATAAAACTGGATTAAAATCACCTATTAAAAGACATATTCTCCTGTTAGGTAGAAAGAGAAAAAAAATCCAGCCAAATATTGTTATAAAGACACCTAAAACAAAGCAATATAAAGAGGTTGACAATAAAGTGACGGACAAAGACATTCCACACAGATAGTACTAAGATAACTAATACAAAACTATCAATTTAGACAAAAGGAAGACAGAGAAGGAATAAATATAAATGAATTAAAGGTTCACCTCAGGAAGTTAGTAAAGCAACAACAGATTAAACACAAGGAAACAGCTGAAATGTGGATATTAATGAAATAGGAAAGGAATTACCAAAACCTGACACTGATTCTTTGGAAGACAAATCTTTAGCAAGACTGAACAAAAGGAAAAGTGACAAGACATACAAAAAATATTAGTAATAAGGTTTAAATGGGGATTTCTTGCCAAAAACAGTAGATATTTCTTAAATCAAAAGAGAAATTATTATCTAAGAGAGTAAGTTTTATGATCTCTGTTACAAATCACAGAAAACCTTAATGCTGAAATACGTCCTCCAGTAGTTTATTCAGTGAGGGTCTGTGGATGGTTAACTCATTCTCTCAGTCTTTGTATCCATGAAGATACCTTTCTTTCTTTCTGTTGAATTTTTATTTAGCTGAGTATAGAACTTTAGAATAAAAATTCTTTTTTCTCAGTACGTTGAAGATTATTGACTCCTGGCATCTATTATTACTTTCCTTCATAATTCTGTTTCCTTCTCAAGTTGATTCTGTGATAGCTTTTAAGATTTTCTCTTTATTTGTCATATTCTTCACTTTTGCCATTTTATATCTAAGTGTGGACTGATTTGTGCGTATCCTGCTCACGACTTTTCCTTGGCTTATTGAAGATGCTTTTTAATCTGACTTACCATGATATTAAAAAAATATCTTTCAATCTGGTGATGCTCATTGCTTCAAATCTAGGAAACTCTTAGCCATTATCTTTATGAATATTGCTTTTCAATCATTCCTATTTTGTCTTCAGAATGCCTACAAGATACGTCAGACTGTCTATCTCATTGGTCTTTATATTTTAAAAAATTTTAGTTACTTTCTATGTTTCATTCTGGATAAATTCCCTAAAGCTCTCTTCCAATTTGCTAATTCTGACTGTAATTATGTTTAGTATAGATATTACAGTTTCTCATACTTTATTTCTATGCCTCTAGTTTTAATTACCAGGATTTATTGGTTTTCTTTCACACAGAGCTATTTTTAGTTTATTTTTATCCACTATTGTTTGGTAATTCTTTTTATTTTTATGGTTGTTATTCTTTACTTGAGGGTACTAAAGCATGCTGCTTTGATTTTTTTTTTTTAAGATTTTTCCATTATTTTTATTTCATTTTGAGTCAGTTCATCTCCCAGTTGTGGATTTTGTCAGTTGTATCTCTCTGCATTTGTCTTCCTCCCTTTGTTTTGGTTAACAGGCTATTTTTCTTCCTCTTCTGATGTTTACTCTTCTTTGTCTAGTAACTCTGTGTTTGCCTCTTCTCAGTGAGAGGGCCTTCAGTGCAGTATTGGGCGCCATGCTGACATCTCATGGCTCCTGCTTTACTTTCATCTTGAGGATATTGCGGATCATTTGGTGAGCCAGGGGCTGGTTTGCCTCAAGTCCTGGTGTAAGGTGTCTGAGTCTTAGAGTTTCTCAAAGCACATAGCTTCAAATGGAGTGTAGCCCCAGAGAGCGATCAGACCCAGCTTTCATGAGCTGCCTCTGTGAACATGGGTTGGGCACCTGCCCCTGGTTTTGAGCAATGGCTCTTGCCCCTTGCCTTGTATAAGGGCTTTATGCCATAGACATTGAACTTCTGGTACCCTGTTCTTGCTGCCAGACCCCATGTCAAACAGGCCACGGCATCAGCTCTTCACCTCTTGCTCTCCTGTTTCACTTCTAAACCCTGCTTTTGAGTGTGGCTATATTCTCTCTCTCTCTCTTTTTTTTTAATGTTCTCTTAATTTTTGCTATAAAATATATCTGGAGGTGTTGGCAGGGTGGCTTACACAAAATATGAACTTACAACACCCTCTTGAGTGGAATCATTGCCAGATATTTCCCAGTGTCTTTTCTATACATAGGAGGTAACACTGTAGATAGAGTTACATATCCTGTTTTGGTTTGGTTTATTTGTTTGTTTTTGCTTATACTGTCTCATGGGCATAACCTCAGGTCATTACAAACTCTTTGTAAATACTTTTCATTGTTCTTTGCTCAATTCAGAGCTGAGTTCAGCTCTATAATGAAGTCTCTCCCCCACTAGAGTACTTCAAATAAAAATTCATCTTGACATTTGTAACAAGTGTCCAGTGCACATTTTTTTTCAGTCTCTATAGCCATATTGTGAATAAATTAATAAGTGAATAAAGCAGACTTGGGGTGGTGCTTGTGGTTGTGAAAAGTATCTTATTGGACTTTGAAACTCAATGCCTGAAACAAGTGTATGGCTTGCTATTCCCAAATACTCACCTCAAAGTCGCCCTGGTCCACCTATGGAAAATGTCTTTTTCAAATGCTGTACCCAGTGGCTGAAATGGCTGATAGGTTTTGAATACAGGCCTATGGAGAGCGCTTGCATTTCACATGTGTGAGATAGAGACATTTAGAAGCTAGGAATCTAAAAGACCTTTCAACCAGCGAACCACAGAATGATGGTTCAATGGAGATCAGTGGAGCCCTTGGAGAGAAGCCAACATGAGTGGGAGTGTGAAGGAGAATTTGGTTTTCCTTCACTCCTCTGGGCTTGGTTACCATACTGATAAAAATGAAGACCTCATTGCAAAAAGACTTTGCTGTCAGAACCAAATGCATTTTGAATTGTGTGAACCCCAGCTGAGAGTGTGGTGCCAAGCCACGCTTTATTCCTGCCAATCAGTTTTAGTTGCGTAGATCTGTTGCGGGGGCTTGTTGTCAAGCAGTGAACGTGTGCTTTATCTAACACTGGATGAATTGCTGCCAGGGATCGGTCAGTTACTGAGACTCAAAAGGCATGGACAGGAAAAGGAAAAGAGAAGAGTTCTCATCATGTAGTGTCCATGGTGCTGAGGGGAGTATCTGGTGGGCAGTAGAGGGGGCTTTGCCAGAAAGAAATGACCTTGTGCATTGATCTAACTTGACCTACTTTAGAAACTAATTATGTACCACAGAGGCAGGTACCAGGATGTTCACTGCAAAAGTTCACTCATTTGCATCAGTGAGAGATGGAAAATAACCTCAATTAACCTAAATGTCTCTCAGTAAAGGAATGGTTAAGCTGTGGATTACTTTGTGGCCCCTTAAAAGAATGAGGTGGAGCCCACTAGACAGAACACTAGATCTCAACCATAGTCAACCCAATGCCCTTTTTTATAACAAGCATCTGATAGCCTGAATGAAACATATGAATACATATAAATATGTATACACAGGATTTCCCCAAAAATCCATTCTATAAACCTAACTGTAACATAGGAGAGAGATGAAAGGAAAGTAACTTGTAATAAAATCTTGTGTATTTCACTGTCAATGCTGAGGTGGGACTAGACTAGGAGACAAATGAAGTGGTCAGAAGTTTGCCCCATGTGTCGAGCCACGGAGAGCGGTCCTGATGCAGGTGTGAGTAGCTCCGTTACCAAGAGCAGCATTGCTATTGCGATGAGGTTTATTTTAAAATGGAGAATAATTCCTGCTAAAATTATGAACAAAAGAAAGTGGTTTCTCTACAGTGCTAGGATGCAGGGCGAGTCTTGGCTGTGTAGGACTGTGGATGCACTGCACTTATGTTTCCAAACGTCTCGGGTGTAGTAGTGCCCTTGTTAAAGACTGTGGGCTCCTGCCACCTGCTCATTCTATAGATGAAGAAACCAACAAGCAGAGAGGGGAAGGAACTTCTCTGTGGCTAAAAGCAGGATAGGTACTAAAAACCCATGATTCTTTAAATTGTACTTATTTTTAAAGAGCCTCCTGAATGCCTTCCACCCTATGAATGTTCAGTGGGAGGAGCACTGGTTCTGGGACCAGAAGTCCAGGGTGTTAGTGAGTCTTGGTCCCACCAGGCCACTTAAACATCTCTGAGCATCATTTCACTTTGTATTATTTTTGAATAATTTGTTTGCTTTGGAACAGTCTCAAACTTACAGAAAGTTACAAATACAGCACAATGAACCTCCTTTGCCCCAGACCATTTGAGAATAAGCTGGCCTGATGCCTCATCAGAATCCTTATGTGGTTTTTCCTGCAAACAAGGACATTTTCCTCTAGAACCACAACCCAGCCACAAAATCAGGAAATTAGCATTGATATGCTGCTACTCGTTTATCTTCAGCCCCCATCACATTTTGCTAAATGTCTCAATAATTTCCTTTTACCAAAAGGCCCAGTTCATAATCACATGTTACATCTCCAGTTGTCTGGAACGGTTTTCTCTGTCTTTCTCTTACTCCTGTGGTCTGGATGCTTTGGGCGAATACAGGCCAGTTATTTTGGAAATGCTCCTCATAGCAAGTCTGTCTGACATTGGCGTGATCAGATTGAAGAGGCACATCTTTGACAGGACGACTGTAAAAGTAATGCCATGACTTTCCACTGTGAACTTTGTCATCAGTGAGGTCATCATGAACCCCGTGTTCACGTGTTGCAGCCTCACCCCGGGCAGCACTGGGCTAAGTGCTTTACCTGCATGGCCTCTTTTAGTTCTCTGGTGGTGTGCGTGGGGGACACTTGGCGGGGCCAGTAACGCAGGTTGGTAAGAAGAGTTTACTAGAAAGGGAGAAGTTCAAGAACAAAGGAAAGTTTAATAGGTTCGCTGCTCCAGGCAACAGAGGGCCACAGGCAAGAAGTGTCTGCGTGTCCACTGAATGTGGACGTGCAGGGTCTTTTATTGAGGAAGAGACTGTGGACACAAAGGGACAGGGGAACAGATTTCTGATTGGCTGTAAGTGAGGTAGGGGGCTTTGGTATATGGGAAGATGATGGATTTATGACTCCGATAAGGAGGAGACACTGGCTGAGACAAGTCAGCCTGAGACTGGTCATTTCCCACAGCTAAGGGTGCTGAGGCAAACACATCAGGAAAGGGTGTACTTTGGGTTTTTTTGAGGGACTGCAGATGGACATCTGAGAGCCCAGGAATGGGGGTTGCCAGGCCTCGGCAGGCACCAGTTGGGACTACAGGGTTCGTCCCATTACACTCACTGTTCTAGAGACGAACAGTGGCCCCACGAGGATACGTAACTTGATAAGAGAGCATCAGAGATGAACCCAAGACTTGAACTCAAATGTTCTAGTTTTCAAGTTCCAGGAATATACTGACGAGAATGTATGTCGGCGAGAACCAGAGCCAGACACTGGATAAAGGGGTTGAGACAGATTTTATTCAGAAGCTATTGGAGAAACTGGGCTTGGAAGAAAAACTTTGGTATAGAACTGAGCTCAGTCCCAGATACAACAGGGACCAGTGGGAATGTGCAGCCACGGAGCAGGGTGAGGGGGTCGATGGGTGGAAAATGACTGACAGAAGGCCACAAGGGTAGGGGGATTCTTGCTAAACTGACTTAGCAGCATTCCGGCTACAACCGGGCTTTGCAGGCTCAGAAGGGACGGGGCCAAGGACGGGGCCAAGGTCGAGGCTTAGTCAGGAAGAGCGCTCAGAGGAGCCTGACTGAAGTCTGGTAAAAAGAGAGTATTTGTCACTATTCATGGGCCTTATGTGAATATCTTGTATTGAGTTGTATTTATATTTTCAATTTACATATACATTCATTTTATCACTTGCTCAAGTCAGGTAATGATCAATATGCCCTTTAGACAGATGGAGATGCTGAGGCTCAGAGAAGCTATAAGTGACTTGACCAGGCCACACACTATGACAGTGGCAGGGCAAGAACCGGGCCCAGACCTCCTCATTCCCAGTGCAGGGGCCATTACTCAACTGGGCTTGGCAGTGAAGCTGGGCGGGAATAAACTGGGCAAATTTTAGTCAGTTGGGATTGGGATTCTGAGCACAGCAGATCGACTCACAAGGATGCGTGGCGAATGGAAATGTGGGCTCCCAGCCTCACTGGCCTGGGGCAGCCATGCCCAGCCCAGCGTGGTTGTGGATGGGCTGAATAGCTGGGCGGGAGAGGAGGCCCTCTCCTCCCCGCAAAGTGCCTCTAGCCAGGCTTACAAGGCTGCGGGAGGTGGGGCTCACACCAGGCTGCCTCTCAGTGCTTAGGGGGACACAGTACTAAATCAGACCTCCCCTTTGTGAATGGGGATTACAGGCACCCTGCAGAGAAATTCTGTAGCCTCGGGAACTTGTCACACTTCCTGCAGACTTCCACATTTGCATTGGCATCCCCCCCCCCCCCCCCTTGCTGAATCCTCTGCTCTAGGTCCCAGCCCGCTGCCTCATCCGTCCTGCCCTTGATCCATCTCAGGATCCCAGATGCCTTGTCACAGGTTTGGGAGCTCCCAGGATGGATGAGTTAGAAGCTGCGATTCTCAAAGTGTGGTTCCAGACTAGCAGCATCAGCACCAACTGGGAGTTTGTTGGAAATGCGAATTCTTGGGCCCCATCCCAGGCCCAGTGAATCAGAAATTCTGGGCTGGAACCTAGGAGTCTGTGTTTTAAAAGGCACTGTAGGTTATTCCAATGCCGGCCCAAGTCTGCGCCCCAGCACATCAAAGAGTCGGAGACAGAGGCCATCTGCCTGGAACAGGAACCCAGAGATGACTGCTGTTCGTTCTGCCAGTTGCCGTGCCGTGGCTTTACCATTTCCAGGGGTGGGTGCCATTCCATCTTTCTCAAAGGGCACACAGTCAAGTCAGGACCTCATAGGGTACAATGCGAGTGGGGGCTGCACTTTGGGCCAAGAACCTTTTAGCACACTTAGGCTGAGCAGCAGAAATTCCTCTGGTTAACCTGGAGAAACTGCTGAGGAAAAGGACAAACTGTGATTTTCTTCCTGTGCAGGAAAAACATTGCTCCTGCTTTAGGAAAACAGAAAACAAAAGAAAACAAAAAACAGATATCGTTTTGCACTGCTGGGTTGGCCAGGGAGTTCCACAGTCCTGGAAAGGTGGAGGGCTTGTTGCCCACGGACAGCTCACCCCGAAGTCACATCTGTTTCTGGGATGGTGACGGCCACTGTGCTACTTTCCCCAGAGTTGCTGACCCTTCAGGGGTCTGCAAACACTGGCCCTTAAGTCCCCATGAGTTATCACCAGTCTGAGGTGAAGTGATTTTACAATGCTCAGTATCTCCAGTTAAAGGATTATTCTTATTTTGAGGTTATGCCCTTCCCACTTTGGGGGAGTTACAATGTCCTCTTTTTTTTGGAAATAATAGTGATACTGGATGGTTTATAGTGGACAGAGAATAGATCATAGGTGGTTTTCAATGTAACTATGGCAAACTTGGCACCCCGATGTCAGAAACCCTCATTTTTATTTTTATGCTCATCAATTTAATCTGAAAGCCTACAAACTCTGGCTCTTGTCCAGTTCTCCCGGTTCCCCCTTAACCAGAGAGGTTAAATGAGATGCCCAGGTCACACAGCCACGTCTAGAAGGCAGGTGTCTCCTAGCATTGTCTCTCCCCCAGAAAGGAGGTGCTTACTCGGGGGTGAGCTCCCCTAGGGGTTTACCCTTCCTGTCTGTTGCCTTCTCATCTGAAACGCCTGTCCTTTCACCCTCTTCATGGTTGTGGGGGGTGAATTGAGATAACAGGTGGAAAAAATGCTTTTCCTCAATCCTCTGTGAAGGTAAAGGGTTATGGGCCACCTTTCTTCTCCCTCACAGGCACAAGCCTGCGAGAAGTGTCTGCCACACGGAGAAGCAGTTAGTCACAGTTCCTGTGTGAGCAGGCCAGTTGGTGGGGGCTGGCCGGGTTAGGGGAGGGTGATGCCAGGGAGACTGTTGCCATGGTGACTTCCTAGTAGCCCTCCCCAGCTTCCCTAATCCCAACCCCTGCAGCCAGCTTTTCGAAGCCCTGCTTTCCAGCACATGGAAAAGCTGTTCCTCCACCTCTGTGAAGCCAGGATTGTCTGACAGCTGGAACCCAGCCACGCAGAAGACCCCAGAAGGTCCTTCGGCAAGCCGAGCTTGGGGAACGGGGCGAGCCTAGCTAGATCTGTGAGGATGTGCTGTGACACAGAGCCAGCTGTGTGTGGTGATGAGCGGCGAATGTGCCTTCCTTTGTTCCTCTCTGATTTATCCCAGTTTCGTTCATAAAGGTGATTTGATTCTGTGGTCATTTTAAACAATGAGCTGCTCAGCCTTCTTTGCCCCACGATCGCAGCTCCGCCTTTGACTGTAATTGATGTTAGCCAGGCCAGCTAATGTTATATCTTACAAAGACTGGCTCGTTAATTGACTGTAGAGATGTCACCCCCACACTGGAGGTATTAACAATCGCCATCCTAAAGCAGTGCTGATTCAGCAGCGGGGCGGGGTGGGGGGCTGCAGCTTCTGCTCATCCCTTTAGGATGACATCCCAGCAGTGGGATTACTAGGCTACAAGGCACGGATACCTATATGGGCGTTGATGGGGGTGGGTTATAGCTCAAGTGGTAGAGAGCACATGCTTAGCATGCACAAGGTTCTGGGTTCAATTCCCAGTGCCTCTTCTAAAAATAAATAAACCTAAATCCTCCCCCCCCAAAAAGAAAAAAAATGGGAAAAAAAAGTTAAAGTGGGCGTTGATATGTTTTGCTAGATATTTCCCCCCAAATATTGTATCGGATCTTAATGCCATTAGCCATTTATGAATGTTCTCATTTCTCCACAGTCCTCCCAGCATTTGATTAATTCATTTCATTTTTGGTGCTAACTTACAGGTATAAAGTGATACATGGTTGCCTAACTTTGCATCTGAGGGGGATTGAGTGGTTTAATTTGCATATCTTTGATGACTAATTTATTCTATATGTTTGTTATTTGTATTTCTTCTGGTGTATTATCTGTTTATATCCTTTGTGCCTTTGGGCTGAGGAATTTTTTTTAGCAGCTTTATTGTCACCCAGGAGCCTCGTGGACCGAACAGACACAGTCCCCCAGCATCCAGAGGACAGATAGCCCAGCAGCACCGTCACCGTCCCCGGCCCCGCCTTCAGGGCTCCACTGCCATTGAGCTCAGCTGCATACATTTTTTAAGTCCATTTTTGAAGGCCCTCTGTTCCTTCACCTGAAAAAAGGAAGGTGTGACTAAGTTACCTCTGAGTCTGTTCCAGCCCCCTAATCCCTTGCTCCGATGGTTCAGAGGGCAGGCGCCGAGAGGAACACAGCGCGATGCTGCCCCCAGGGCGCTGGCGATTGTGGGAAGATGCATGACCGTATCACTGCCCACACGAGCTGCCTGTGTTGGCACCGTGTGAGTGGTGCTGCTCACGTGGGTACTGGGGACCCACAGGATAGCGAGGGCCATGTGAGCTCCCTCAGTCCAGCCATGGAGGGCAGTCCCGGAGGACAGGTGAGATTTGGCCAGATGGAGAGACCAGAAGGACTTGCTCGGTGGGGGGAAGCTTCTCCAAGCACTGGTGTTTGTGGGATGGTAAGGAATCAAGTCAGGCCAGAGCAGGGGGTTCCCATGGGAGCTGGGGCATCTCCAAGCCAGGGAGGAAGAGTGGGCCAGGCCAGCTGGAGGTGATTCAAGGGTAGGGCACAGAGGCTTCCTGGTGGTGGGAGCACGAGGTGACCACAGTGTTTCAGGAGCATCGGGCAGGCGCTACCAAGGTGGATACAAGGTGTCTGGCCTAGTAGGTTCCACATCAGCAGACACTGGCTGCTGGGGTGCTGTCGAGTTTTGTGAGTGGTCTGGGATGTGCTCTGTGCTCTTGGCCTTGATGGAACTTGAACCGCCCCTCCTCCCTGCCCAATCCAGCTCCATATCCCCAGAAACAGAAGAGGGTTGTGTCCACTGAGAGGGACCTGCGTCTTGCAGTGCGTACTCATACTGGGTTGGTGGTTGTGTATCAACGAGTTCCTGTCTGTTGAAGTGTCCAAGGGAAAAGGCCGGCTGAGTGATGTTTTTCTGGGTGCTGGTAATTTGGGGTACCTAATTATGAAATGGATCTGTAGGGCTCACCCTAAAATAAGACTCTAATGGTGCCATTTTCTTAGCATTTTCACATGATCTACATGATCCTTGATTTTATATACTACCTGAATTTTCTCTTGGAAGGTTTCTTGGGGATAAGCCTTGCCTCCTCAGTGAGAGAGTGAGGGCAGATCTGTAACAGTCTTTTCCCAGAGTCCCTACAGGGCCTTCCCATAGGGTAGTGATGTGGGAAGTATTCCAGATACACCTACTGCTTGATTATGGGCCACCTCTCAGGGCCTCTTGTCCTTCCTCTTCATGCTGCTGAGGGCTGGAAAGCGCGATGTGACAGTCTGGACCGTGAGATGGGGCCAGGACTGCACCCAGCTCTGCCCTTCTCTAGCTGTGCAGCCTTGATCTGGTCATCTCATCCTCCTGAGCTTCAATGTCCTCAACTGTAAACTGAGAGAGCCACCGTAAAATGAGGGGAAGGGTATCTCAGCTTCCTTTCTGTGTTCATGGGCTTTCATATGCTGTGTGACTTTCCAGGGATAGGAATCCCAGCCCTGTGACCAGACACCCCCAGAATTCGCCAAAGGATTGAGAAAATGACCTTGGTTCCCTCTGTACCTTCCTTCTGTCCCTTCTGCTTTGCCTCCATTCACCGAACCTAAGATGGCATTGGTCCAAGACATCCTGTCCAGACCACCCTCTCCCATTTAGTGCAGGAAATAGACCTTGATGGTGATTTAGAAGACTGAGAGTGGACATACCCCCAATACCTTTTCATGACCGCCATGTCCTGCTTGAGGGAGTGCTTGGGGAGCCTGCAGACCCTAAGCTAAAGCCACCTGGCACTCACTTTCCAAGGCGAAGTGTCAGTGAGGGCTCTAGGTCCATTCTCGAGCCTGGTGTCCATGACATGAAGATGCTCTGTGATGCAGGGAGTGGCTCCAAGGAGAGGACTCCAGGCAGAACTCTTGGGTGGGATTCTACGGTTAGAATATGAAGCATCCTTCAGATGCACTCTTCATTTGCAAGATGTTGTCCCATGAGGAAGCAGCCCTCCGAAGCCTGTGACTTGGCGCTGTCTTTCCCACGTGGTTCTGGCCGCTCTGGGTGGTGGTTATACACTATGGCAATAATCATCACCATCATAATAGCAACACTATGTTTGTTCAGTCTCTTAACTTGGAAATAAATGAGACAGCTGATCTTGTGTGAGCTCCAACTCCAGTCTCTCTACCCCATCATCACTTAATAATGGTATGGAACCCCCACCGGGGCAAACAGCACCCTGCCCAGCACTTGAGATATTAAATCCGCCTAGAATCAGGGATAATAATGCTGACCCTGCAGGGATGTTCCAAGAATTAATTCCTGCGGGCTCTCCATTCCGCTCTTCTCCGATGCAGTCAATCTTAGGAACCCAAGAGTTGGTGACGTTTATTCCATGAATTAAGACATTCTGCTGTTGCCCCTGGAACTCTTCATTACAATCCTGAGTCGATCAATGGCAAAGAGGAATTTATTAGTTAAGTGGATACTATTGAATTCTTAATTTAAGTGGCTTTTAATTCAGTGTTCTACTTGCTGTCCTTCATTTTGCCCTTGCTCATATGAATTTGTCCATTAAAGGCCGGGGTGAGGCCACAGTGCTGCCTTTGAAGGTGATTTGGTTTTTCTGGAGAACGGTTTTCAGCTGGGAAGAGGGCAAGATTCTCAGAGCGGACAGAGAGATCAGATCTGCATGCCTAGAACAGACTTCTTTGCTATCTGCTGGAAGGAAGTGGGCCAACAGCAAAGGGGTGGGTGAGTCAAAACAGCCTTCCAGATAAGGGCCCAAGGTTCACTTGGCCTTCACTGATGTTTCTTGCTTTGGTTTTACCAGCTTGAAAATTTTCCTGTGGTTCTTCCACTAGGAGATGACTCACAGAGATAGTAAGTGGGAGGTGTGGAGCATCTCCCTGACCAGAAGGAGGCTCAGACTGGCTCCTGCAGGGTGGCTATCAGGGTCTGGCTTGACCCACTTCTGCTGGATACCCAGTGGTTACGCCTCATTGCAGTGCACACTGTTTGTTGAGGTATAATTGGAACACAATAAACTGCACATATTTAGGTGTGCAATTTGGTGAGTTTTGACTTATATGCATCAGTGACATCAGCACCATGATGAAAATAATGAACATATCCTTTACCCCTAAAGTTTCCTTATGCACCTTTGTAATCATACCCAATCCCGCAACACTCCTTCCCATCCCCAGGGAGCAGGGGGTGCTCTGTGATGGATCTGCTTCCTCTCACTACACATTACTTGGATTTTCTAGAATTTTATATAAATAGAATCATAGAGCATGTATGCTTTTTAAAAAGTTCTAGTTTCTTTCACTCAATGCAATTATTTTGAGATTAATCCATGTTATGGCGTGTATCAATAGTTCATTCATTTCTATTGCTGAATAGTATTGCATTGTTTAGATATAGTACAGTTGTTGACTATTTATCTGATGCACATTTGGGTTGTTTCCAGTTCTTGGCTATTATAAATAAAGCTGCTGCGAACATTCACGCATGAATCTTTGTGTGGGCATGTGCTTTCATTTCTCTTGGAGAGGGAGGGTAGAATGACTTGATTACGAGATAGGTATATATTTAACATTTAAGAAACTGTCCAAACTGTTTTTCCAAAGTGGTTGTACCATTTTCCACTCCCTCCAGCAGTGCCTGAGAATTCTAGTCATCCCACGTCGTCCAAAACACTTGGCATGCTCAGTTTTCTTACTTTTAGCCATTCTGATGGTTGTGTTGTGGCATCTCGTTGTGGTTTTAATTTGTATTTCCCTTTTAAGTGATGATGTTGATTACCTTTTCATGGGCTTATTTGACATTCGCATATCTTCTTCGATGCAGTGTCTGTTCAAACTTTTTTTGGAAGAGGTAATTTCTTTCCTTATTACTGAGTTTTGGGATTTCTTTATTCCAGATACAAAATCTTTATCAGATACACAGTTTGAAAATATTTCTCCCAGTCTGCAGCTTGTCTTTTCATTCTCTTAACAATGTCTTACAAAGATCAGAAGTTTTAAATTTTGGTAAAGTCCAAGTTTTCAATTTTTTCTTTTCTGGATAGTGCCTTTGGTGTTGTAGCCAAGGCATCCTTGCCTAACTCAGAGTTACAAAGATTTTCTCCTATATTTTTGTCTAGAAATTTTATAGTCTTACATTTAGGACAGTGAAACACTTTGAGTTAATTTTTGAGTTAAATTTTGTATATGGTGTAACGTGTATATCAAAGTTCATCTTTTTTGCATATGAATATCTAATCATTCTAGCACAATTTGTTGATAAGACTATCTTTTCTCTACTGAATTACCTTTGCACTTTTGTCAAAAATCAGTTGCTCATATATGTACAGGTCTATTTTTAGACTATTACATTCCATTGATAAATTTATCTATCTTTGTGCTAATATCAAACTGTCTTGATTACTGTATCTTTATGTCTTGAAATCAGGTAGTGTCAGCTCTCTAACTTTGTTCTTTTTCAAAATCATCTTGCCTATTCTAGGTCTTTTGCATTTTCATATGAACTTTAGAATTAGCATGTTAATCACCTGCTGTGATTTTGATTGGGATTGCGTTGAATCTATACATCAATTTGGTGAGAGATGACATATTAATATTCTTCCAACCCATGAACATGGTGTATTTCTCCATTGATTTAGATCTTTAGTTTCTGTAAACAGTGTTTTGTAGTTCTCAGTGTATGGATTTTACACGTCTATTGAATTTATTCTTAAGCATTTCATATGTTTTGATGTATTATTCTTTAATTTCAACTACCAGTTATTTGAAATACAATTGATGTATTTAAAGAATATAGAAATACAATTAGATTCGTATATAAGAAATATAATAGATATTTATATATCAATCTTGCATTTTGCAAACTTGTTTAACTTTATTACTAGTCCTAGTAGCTTTTATATAAATTCCATTGGATTTTCTATATAGACCATCATGTCTGTGAATAAAGGTAATTTTTTGTCTTCCATTCCAATCTGAATGTTTTTCATTTCTTTTTCTTTTCTTATTGCACTTGCTAGAAACTTCAGAAGAGTGTTGAACTGAAGTGGAGAAAAGCAGACACCCTTCACTGGTTTCTGTTCTTAGGGGAAAACATTCAGTTGCTCACCACTAAGTATGATGTTAGCTCTAAGTTCGTTTATTTATTTGACAGGACTTTTAGAAAAAAATCAGAAACAAATGGTGGGTTTTTGTCCAATGCTTTGTCTGTATCAATTCAGATGATCATATGGTTTTTCTTTTTTAGTTTGTTTATATGATGACTTAAATTGATTTTTGAATGTTAAACCACCCTTGCAATCCTGAGATAAATAGCACTTAGTCATCATGTGTTATCCTTTTTATATATTATCAAATTCTGTTTGCTGAAATTTTGTTTACAGTTCCTGTATCTTGTTGATGTGGGATATTGCCGCTGTATGGTTTTCCTGTGGTATGTTTGTCTGCTGCCTCATGCAATGAGTTGGGAAACGTTCCTTTTTCTTTGGTTTCTTGGAAAAGTTTGTGTAGAATGGGTACAATTTCTTCTTTAAATGTTTGGTAAAATTCAGAGAAGCCATCTGAAACTAGAACTTTCTTTATGGGAAGGTTTTTAACTTTAAATTTAATTTACCTTAATGGATATATTGGCTATTAAGTTCATCTTCTTCTTCTTTAGATTTTGTTTCAAGTTTTTTGAGACTCTGTTATTAAGCATACAATCATTTAGGATTGCTGTGTCTTTCTCCTGATAAACTGACTTCTTTATCATGAAATAACCTTCTTTATTTCTAGTAATGTTTTGGTTTTAAAATCTACTTTGTCTGACATTAATATAGCTACTCTAGCTTTCTTTTGATTAGTATTAGTATGGTATGTATTTTTTGATCCTTTTATTTTTGTAGGTTTATTTATTTATATTTAAAGTGGGTTTGTGTAGGCAACATAGAGTTTTCCTTTTTCATCCAATCTAACAATCTCTGTCTTTTAATTAGTGTTTATACCACTTATGTTTAATATGATTATTGATGATTAGGTTTAAATCTATTATCTTTCTTTTTGTTTTCTATTCATCCCATCTCTTCTTTGTTTCACTTTTCCTGCTTTTCTGTGGATTACTTTTTATGATTCTCTTTTATCTCCTTTGTTAACTTATTACCTATTATTCTTGCTTTATTACTTTAATAATTGCTTTCAAGTTAATGATATAAATCTTTAACATCATAGTCTGCCTGCAAATGATATTATACCACTTCATGTATAGTATACAAACCTTACAGCAGTACGTTTCCATTTCTCCCCTCTGACCTTTATACTAATGTTGTCATACATTTTAGTTTTACATCTGTTTTGTAACATACTACATTGCTATTTTTTTGTATAAAAACTTGATTATCTTTTAAAATACAGTTATAAATTCAATGAACTTTTCTGATTCTATCATTGCTCTGTATATTTCCATCTGATATCATTTTTGTTCTGCTTGAAGAATGTTCTTAAACATTTCTTGTAGTGTAGGTCTGCTGATTATGACTTTTTTCAGCTTTTATATGTCTGAATAAGTCTTTATTTTACCTTTTCTTTGAAAGGTATTTTTACTGTGTAGAAGATTCTAGGTTGAAAATTTTTCTTTCAGTGTTTAAAGATAGTGCTCCACTGTCTTTTTGCCTGCATTATTTATTGTGAGAAATTTGCTGTAATCCTTATATTTATTGCTTTGAATATAATGTATCTTTCCTCTCTGGTTGCTTTTAAGATTTCCTCTTAAATTGGTTCTGAACAATTTGAATATGATGCATCTCAGCATACTTTTCTTCATATTTCTTGTGTTTCAGGTTTGTTGAGCTTCTTGGACCTATGAGTTTATAGGTTTTTTTTTTTTGCAACCAAGTTTAGTGATTTTCTGGCCATTATATTTTCAAATCCCTTTTTCTTCTCCTTTCCTTTGGGGACTCCAATTATACATGTATTAGGCTATTTGAAGTTATCCCCCAGTGCAGTGATGCTCTGTTCATTTTTTTCTTTTTCTTTTTCTCCTGTATGTGTTTCTTTTATAGATAGCTTCTATTACTATCTATTCAGTTACCCTGGGGATTTTTTTTGTTTCTTTGTTTCTTTGTTTGTTTTCTGTTTCGCAAGGTCTAATCTGCTATCAGTTCTAACTAGTATATTTTTCATCTTGGACACTGCAATTTTCATCTCTAGAAGTTTGATTGTAGTCTTTGTTTTATATCTTCACTTTTTGAACATATGGAACACAGTTACAATAACTGTCTTATTGTCCTTTGCTAATTCTAACTTCTGTATTAGTTTTTGTCCATTTTGATTGATTGATTTTTTTCCTCCACATTATGCATCATATTTTCTTGCTTCTTTTCACATCTGGTAATTTTTTATTAGATATCAGGCATTATGAGTTTTATCTTTTTGTGTGCTGGGTATTTTTGTAGTCCTTCAAATATTCTTGAGCTTTGTCCTGGAACTTAATTAAGTTCTTGGGAATAGTTTGATCTTATTGGACTTTACTTTTAAGATTTGCTAGGTGGGACTGGATCTATATATAGTCTAGGGCTAATTATCTCCCCTTTCAGTGTGAAGATCTTTCTGAGCACTCTAACCAATGTCCTGCGAATTCTGAGGTTTTCCAGCTTGGCCAATGGGAGTAGTACTATTCTTGCTCCACTTGAGTGTCAGATACTGTTTCCTCTAATCCTTCTGGGGGGCTCTATTCCTGGCTTTGGATGTTTTCCTCACATGTGTGCATTGATCAGCACTTTGATGAATACTCGAGAGGACCTCTCTGCAGATGTCTGCACTGCTCTCTTCTCTCTGGTACTCAGTCCTATGAACTTTAACTGTCTTAGTCTCCATGGACTCTCAGCTCTGCCTCCTCAACTCAAGAAGAACACCGAGCTCCGTCTCAGTTCTGCCTTCCTGCTTTGTGGCCTAGGTACTCTCTCAAGGCTGTGATTGATGTAATCATAGGGCTCACATGATTTTTTTTTTTTTTAAATTTTCTTATCTCTCAGGTACTCTTTGTTGCTTGATCCCCAATGTCTTGAAGCTATTGTTTCATGCATTTTGTCCAGTATTTTGGTTCTTCCAGTCAGGAGGGTAAATCTGGTTCCTGTTTCTCCATCTTGGCTGGAAGCAGAAGTCTTCCCTGGGCTTTAATTATTTTTGAAAACGTTTTTACATTCATTATCTTATTTTGTTCTGACTCTCCCCTTGTCATGTGAGGGATTTTTTTTTGTTTTTAATTCTCACTTGATGGATGAGGAAACTGAGGACTGGAGAGAGGGAATGACTTTCCCAGTGTTACATAGAAAGTCATTGGCAAGAGAAGGAAGTAAAATATTTTGATGTCTGAATGTAGCTGACACTGTTTTACACTCTTTATACAAGTTGCCTGAATTCATGACACATCTGTAGTGCATTATTAGCATGTAGTGTGATGGGGAGATGGAAGCTCAGAAAGGTGAAGAACCCTTCCCCAAGACATACAGCTTAAAACGAGTTTTGAACCTACAATTGAATCCAAAGCTGGTAGTGCTTTATAATACAGTGGCTACATTCTTTTGGTTAATAAGTGTTCTTTTCATTTGTTTTTTTTTTTAAGTTTGTTTATTCTTTCATTAATTTATTCTCTTACTGAACATTTTAAACTATCATCTTTTATGTATCAGTCACAATGTTAAATTCTGGATAAAAGTTATGAAATATGGGTAAAAACAAGCATGATCCCTGGCTCCCAGGGCCCTAACTATAGTATGAAAATTAGAAAAAAAATACAAACTCTTTTAAGCTATAGACTATTTTTTGTGCTATAATAGGTTTTTTACTTTTATTCCAAACATTTTGCTTTTGAACATGTATCAGGGTTTTAGTTCAAGCAGGTCACAAGGAAAGAGGTTTAAGCCGGCCAATTCTAGATTGTCTCACAGAAAAAAATTTATAGGAAAACAGAACGATTAGGTTATCACTGTTAGACTGGATACAAGAAAAAAGGATTGTTTCCAGATCATTAGATTCTGACTGACAGTCAGCTGAGTGGGTGGGTAACTGGCTTCCCAGAAGAGGTCTTAATCTCATTAAAGTTTATCAGAAAATTGCTTAAGCATTTTATCAACGCTAATTTCTTCCCAGAAGGAGGTTGGGAATTACATCATGCAAAAAGGTTCTGTCCCATACCAGGTTTGGGACCGATGGTGTTTCTTTATTAGGAATGTGTACAGAATAGAGTGGAGGAGAGGAGGGGTGGGTGAATTCCATTCAGAGGCGACAACACAGTGATAACTAACGTTGTCTGAGTGTTTATTCTGTGGCAGGCACTGTTCCCTTTGCTTGGCAGATAGTAACTCATTTAATTCTTATTATTCCCAGTATTACAGAGGAGGAAAGTGAGGCACAGAGTTTAAGTAACTTGCTCAAAAGTAGGATGTGGTGGAAAGGCCAGAAAGGTATCAAAAGGAAGGCTGGGGAATCTGTTCTTCAGGTGGATCATGGGGAGGAAAGCATTCCGGGCAGACTGGACCTCCACTCTGTTCTGTGCCGTCGAGCCATGCTGGTCGTCAGGAGTGCAGAGGGTCTGAGCTCGAGGGTCTATGTGCCCCCCATGCCTGATGACTGGGAAATTTACTTGGGCTTGTGCCTTCTGCTCTAGAGGGTGGCTGACTCAAGTCCCAGCTGTGTTTTCAGACCGTGTTTTCTGGTTTGGGCGGGTGGAATCCTCCCTCCACCTAGAGCCTCTGATATATAAGCAAAGCTTCCAGCCAAGGCAGAAACACATTAGCCCCGCCGGCCATCCATAGGCAGCACGAGTGGTTATGAGGGTCATTTTCGCTCTAACCTGAGTGTCCTGTTTTATTTGTTTGACATATTTCTGCATCTTTGCCATTAAGTGTCAGGGCAGAAGGAGTGTTGAAAGTTGTGGTAAGAGGGATCCTACTATTGTAATGTAAATACAAGTAAAGATAATAAAGTTTTACAGGGACCTATACAAATTGGCACTTTGTGCAGGGTTATTTCAGGCACAGGAAGAACCTTTCAGAATCTAACATGTTAGAAATTACAGGAGCTTCTGGGTGAAAATTTAAAGAGACCATTTAAAAAATAATATTTCTTATAACTCACTATAAAATCCCACTAACCTCAATCCAACTACTATATTATTTTTACATATTATCTTCTAAAAGCATATACATGCTGGTCGTTTTGCCCATGGTACATACCTACTATTTTGTATTCTGCTTGTTTTCAGTGACCAGTGGATCATAAACATTTTTCATGTTTCTGCATAATTATCATTTTAATGGTCACATAATATTCCATTGTGCTGAGGTACTGTAATTTATTAAACCATTCCCCTTAATGTTGGCCATTTATGTTTTCGGTTTGGGGCTTTTATAGATAACACTGCAGTGAGCATCTTCTTGCAAATAGCTTTTTGCAGCTGTTGAATTTCCATAGGAATAACTCCTAATAGAGGAATTACTGGTGGAGGACACAGACATCTACATGGCTCTTTCTCTATATCGCTGAATTGCTTTCTAAAAATATTGTTTAACACAGTGTCATCACTCTGGGATGCGTCTATGAGTTGCATCTCAACTTCAGTAGCAGTTAGCAAAAGCTTTTTTTTTTTTGCTAATTTGACTGATAAAGTCATACCCCAATTTGCTCTAATTTACATTTCTTTGCTTCCTAATAAGACAACTATTTCTCCATGTGTTTGTTTATGTTGTATTAGACTAGCTGTGAATTTTGTGTTCATTTTCCTGTTATGGTTTTGGTGTTTTTCTTATAAGTTTAAATGGGCTTTTTATAGATTGTAAGTATTAATCATTTTTGCCATTGATTCAAATATTTACCCCAGTTTGTTGTCCTCTTTTTAACTTTAATTTTCATTATAGAGAAGCTTTATATTATGATGGGAAATTGTCAATCTCTTCATGTGAGTACTTTTAATTTTTGCAAAGAAGAGAAAGTAATTCCTCTATGGATCTTTTGAGTACTTTATATGCCTTTCATTTAATCATTTATTCAGTGCAGAGTTATCAAGTGCCTTTCATGGGCCAGATATTCTTCTAGGCTCCAAGGACACAAAATTTCCATCTTACTGGGGGAGACAATAAGCAACTATATAACTAATATGTCAGATAGCAATAAATCTTATAAAGAAAAAGTAAAGGATGACAAAGGAAGGATTTAGTGCTCAGGAAAGGCCACTCACAAAGTGATATCTGAGATGGCGAGGACCACTATTGATAGGTGTCATTTGAGCAGAGACTTGAATAAGTAACAGTGGGAACAGCACATGCAAAGGCCCTGAGATGGGGGCACAAACAGCATATTCAAGAAACACTATTCTCAAAATAATGATAAACTTTTGTGTTCTCCAGGAAGATATGAATTCTAAGTTTATATGTACCCAATAACTTAATTTCAAAATACACAAAGCAAAAAGAAAAAAGAAAGAAAGAAAGACAAGAGTACAAGGAAAAGAAACAAATTCACCCTTACAAGTGGGAGATTTAAACACACTTGAATCAATAGTTGAATAAAATAGACCAAAAAGTAAGCAAATGAAAGACTTGAAAATGTCAATCAAGATGCTTCATGTGGTGGCTGTCTATAGAACACTGTGCCCAGCATTTGAGAATTCATATCCTTCTCAAGCACACACGAGTTGTGGAGCAAGGGCTCCGTGCTGCTGGCCTTGGGCTGCCCTCTGGCAGGGACCCCTGGCAGCTCGCCTCCCTGCACTGGATGTGGTGATGTCCCCACCTCCCCCCACACCCATCCCCTCACTGGTCTGGCAAGTTCACTTCAATTCCTGTCAAAAAAACATCGTAAATACCAATCACGGCTAAAACCCTGTCCTACCCTCAGAGGCAGCACGTCTGCTGTGGCTCTGGGGAAGTAGAAAGAACCTTCGAGCATCATTTTAGTTCCTTGGCTTAATTTTAAGGGGAAACTGAGGGTCAGAGAGGGGAAGGAATACACAGACATTTAACTGGCAAGCCAGAGAGCTGTGGTTTAAGCTCGGCCATTTTTCTATTCAGTCCAGGGCTGCTTCCCAAACCTTTTGGTTCCCACTGGAGGAGGCTTCCGCCTGGGTTGGGGCAGACATTCCCGGAGCACTTGTACCATGAGTCAGCTGAGGGTCCTTGACTAGGAGATCAACAGAGCTGTGTGGTGAGGGGGCAGGCGGAGGAAGCCTCCAAGCCTTCTTCAGGGGAGATTCCTCTGAAGAGCCCGTAAGAAGGAATGTTGATTTCTGCTCTTAGTTTCTCTTTGTTGCTAATCTGCACAAAGAAACGTTAATGATTTTAATTACGGGGATGGGTTAATACATCATGTAAATGATTTTATTTAGAAAATGCAAACTAATCCCCTTTGCAGAAAGACTCTGTCTGTGGGCCCTCCCACCTGCTTGCCTGGCTGGGTGGAGGGAGGGAGGGAGGGGGCTGGTGGCTTCCCAGAGGCAAAGCCAGCCAGGCAACGTGCAGGACACATACCCCACCACGTGGAGGCCCAAAAGGAAGGCTGGCTCCGCTGGGCTGGCCCTCAGAGTCTGCACCAGAGCTGCTCCCCAGACTGAAGGCCTGTGAGGGAGACAGACCGTCTCAGGGGGCTGCCTGGCCCCCCCACAGTCTTCCCCGATTCCTTCCTGTGGACTCTTGGATACTTCCCGCCAATAGAGCTGATTATTCCTCAATTTGTTCCAACCTGAAAATAAAGACAGATAAAGTGAAAATATTCTGGGAACAATGCCAAGCCAAAGGCATTAAATTATTAAGCGATCTCTATCTGAGTAATGGATTTATGCCCTTTAACAACTTGAAAAGAAATATAATGTTTTTCAATACCCTCTTTTAGGGAACTTCTTATAAATGAACTGTCCATTTTATTAGTATTAAAAGAAGTGGGGATTGAATCAGAGCTTCTAGGGCAGGTGATTATCTGCAGGTTTCTCCTTAGAGCTGGGGAAATTAACAGCATGGACTAATCCACACATGTTTTTAAGGGCACTTTACATGACACTGTACAGTAAATTGGAAAATGTGTAACTATCCATCAAGGTAAATCTTGGGAATAAAATAAATAGACACCACACACACATAGCCAGGGAAGCTTGGAGCTAAAATGCGACTCGGTGTGGCTGTTTCTGGTTGTCACCAGAGTGGGCGCTGGTGTTGACCAGGCAGCAGAGAGGGTGGCGAGCAGAACGCAGAAAGAATCAGAGTCGGGGTGAGCTGCCCAGGCGGACGTGGGGGACTTGGGGGCATCTTAGGGGGTGGGCAGATTGGAAGGGGATGAACAGGGTGTTTTGACCGGAATCTGGCAGCCGCCTGGTCCTCTCCGCCTCCCCTGCCCTGGCTGTCCTCACCTCCAGCCTGGCACAGCGCTTCGGTGCTGCTGTTTCCAGATGGTCTGAAGCTCTGTGGTTGCCACTGCAGAGCCAGATGGATTCCTTTTGGGGAGGGGTGGGGCGGGTGGGAAGGAAAGGGGAAGAAATATCCTTGTTGTTAAGTCTGGAGTGTGTGTGTGTGGGGGGGGTGAGAAAGCGTGTGTGTGTGAGCCTGTGGGAGTGTGTATGAGCACAGATTAGTGGGGGTCTAGGTGTAGGGTGTGTGTGTGTGTGCACGAGTGTGCATGACTGTGTGTGTGTTGAATGTCCTCTGAGCCAAAACCTCCATCTTCGGTTTTACTTCTGCTCAGAGCCTCCTGACTCCTGGCCTCCAAGGATCATTGCGGGTGGGCAGGGGGAGGCCACCATGACGCACCGGGGCCGCTTCTGCTCCTCCAGCTGGAGCCTCCGCCCTTGGCAGCCGCTGTCAGGCCAGAGGTGGGGCAGGGCGGTGAGGAGAGGTCCTGTCAGGGAGGAGAAGGTGGAGATGTGGAAAGGATGTAAGAGGCCCCGCCCCACTCATTAGCACCAAGGCCAACAAACAGTCCCACGCCCTCAATGGGGACAAGGGCCTGGTGTCATCTGTGCCAGGCAGAGGGCGCACAAAGCCCTCCCCTCCAGAGGCAGGCTTGGGAAAGGACTTCCTCTCAGGGCTCACCCCGAACAAAGTCACCCGTGTTCAGAGCCGGCAAGTGGCCTTGGGAATCTTCTAGGCCACTCCTCCCATGCTACAGATGAGGAAACTGAGGACCACACAAGTGAAATGCAAGAATGCGGGTGGGTGCCTGCTGGTTAATGTGACTGTTTCTGCTACTTACTGCCTGAGGTCCTACTTTCCTGGCAGGTCCTATTCCCTGGCTGAGTAGCCACACTTTGAGAACACGCCCCACCCATCTACCTTTGCTTAACGGCAACCTCTTTGTGCATGGAGAGGCTGGGAGCATCTTTCCTGAGGACCTCGCCATCACCTTCTCAACCTTCTCCCCTGTCTCCATGGTGCCTGTTTCTTTTCTCCCGTTGCTGCATTATAGCACCTCACAGAGTTTGCCTTCCCTCACTGAGCCAACCGTCTGAATCCAGCTTCACCTATGGAGGAAGAAGCTGTGCCCTTAAATGTCCCCTCATCACGATGTTTCATTCCAACCCCTGCTTTCTCATTTTGAGAGGGAGGAGGAGAAGGGGAGGGAAGGGGGACCCTTTCCCTCGCCATGGCTGCAAATATTATAATACCTTCCAGGAAGCATTTTTCTTTTTGTTTTTTATACTTTTTTCTTTTCCTAATTTCCCCATTTCCTCCTTTAGTTACGAGATGGCAAAGACTAGCCCAATGAAAATCTTATGGCGAAACAGGGTTTAATAAAACAGAATGCCTGTTTAACTAGGGTCTGAAAAAATTAGCAGAACTCTAAAAGGTGGTCAGTTTATTCCCTATTCACTGTAGGTTTCAGTTAATAATAATAATGAATGTAAACGATCATTGACACAGTTAGGATTATTTGAAATACTTGTGACAAGGGGTATACAAGGAGCAAGTGGATTGATGGAATCTGAAAATTCAACGTTTGGGGGAAGCCATTACAAGTGAGACTGTGATCCATGCCGCCTCTCCTCAGCGACTGAAAGGGAAGAGGATGGGTCGAGTGGGTTACCTTCAAACTCTCAGGAATGTAAAGGTGCCTGCCTGAAAGGATGGAGCTGGTAGCTTTCTCTTCTCTCATCATCCACAGGATACTGTGGCCTTTTACTTCCCAAATGCCCGTCTAACCTCCTGGCCTGGACAACCTTGTCAGGGCTCTCCTGAGGGTGGCTCTTGTCAGAGCTAGAGACAGAGAGGGAGTGAGGGCTGTCCCTATGCGTTGGGGGTGCAGCATGGAGTGTTAACTAGCTGGATGAAGACAGTCACTCTCCCAGGGAACATATACCTGCCACCACAGTGGGTGAGGCTCCTTGTGGCACCTGGGGGATGCAGAGGTGTGACATGGAGACCTTGTCCACAGGTGCTTCCAGACCAGGTGGGAAGAGAAGAGTCATGCACATACAGTTTAAGGTCCCTGGTCCTCAGTGTTCTCAGTTTTAAAAGGAGGGAGTTCAAGTATTGCGTCCATAGTCCACCTTCTTCAACACTACTGTAGTTTCAAAACCTTCGACTGAGATGTGCATCCCAAGATCCTTAACAACAAAGCATCTTGATTGTCCGTGTTAAGGACTAAGATGTTGGGAGACAGAACCAAGATGGGAGGAGAGGGTAGCCACTTGGGGTGGTCATTACATGGCAGCCTGGGATGGAGGAGCTTAGAGGAAGACTTGGAGATGTTTCCTGGATCAACCTGTACCAGTTACCTACTGCTGTGTAACCAACAGTCCCAAAACTTTGTGGTTTAAAACAGTCATCATTTATGTGTTTACTGTTCTGTGTCAGCAATTTGGGCTGGGCTCTGTGTGGTGTTGGTTAGGGTGACTCACATGTCTAGGCTCAGCTGAGACGGTCCGACATGGCTGGATTCTCTCTTCATGTGTCTCTCATCCTTCAAGAGGCTGACTTGGGAGTCTCTGTGTGACAGTGACAACATTCGAAGAAGGAGAGAGCAGAAGCTGTAAGACCTCTTAAGGTTCAAGGCTCAGAAGTTACCCAGGTCGCTTTCATTGCATTCTGTTGATCAAAGCAAGTCCCAAGGGCAGCCTACACTCTGTTGGAAATGTTTCAGGTATATATCATGAAGGTATCATGAAAGTCTGAGTCAATAAAGGATATGGAACCCACTTTAATGACTTCATTATAATTGCCTTTACTGTCTAGAATGTGTATTAGTCTGTTTAGCTATTATTTGTTGGGTATTTACCATGTGCCAAGCATTATGCAAAATTTGTAGTTTGACACATGTTATCTGTAATCCACAACTCTGAAGAGTTACTGTGATTATCCCCAGTTTACGGATGAAGAGAAAAGCCTGGCGGGGGCAGCTGACTTGCCCACAGCTGGTCAGCAGTGGTGCTGGCCTTGGTACCCAGCTCTGTCAGAGTTACTGTGATTTAGGAATTGACTTATTTGATGAAGCCCCTCCTATGACCACTCGAATGTTCTGGAAAACTCTCTTCTTACCATGTGGTGCCCTGGGAATCTGAGATGGTGTGTGGGCCATTTGCTCCAGAGCTGAGGCCCGCAGGCTGTTCACTGTCCTCTTTGCTTTCTTTCCCTCCATGTCAGGCCCTCCCTGTCCTCCACGGCCCCTGGCATCTACTTGTGGCTTCTGTCTATCACATGGACTTCCCACCTCTCCTTGTGCTGATGGCAGCTCTTATCTCCTATGCATTCAGTTCCCAATTATATTTAATCAGACCTTGTGTTTTGAGGTTTATTCATTAGTTCTAGATTTGTAACTTTCATGGGCTTTTGTGGAGTTGATCGTAGGATGCTGGATGAGTAGGTTATTAGTGTAAATACATGCAGGTCCTGTATCTGTCACTTAGAAAACTAAGTTAGCAATTGAGATCATAAACAACAGTGACAAATAATTTCAAAAAAATTTTTTTTCAAGTAAAGGAAGCCTGCAGGCAGGCAGTTCAGGGTTAGTATGAAATATTCACAGTGATCTAAGACTTTTATCACCCCATCCTTACCCTAAAATCTTTGTGGCCCAAGATGGCTGCAGGAGCTCCAGCTATCATGACTTTTAAAGAGTTTTTGGTGACATTCCCCAGAAACAGCTGCATACATCCTATCAGCCACCTCTGTCTGCAAGATTGTCTTGGAAATGTAATTGTCCAGGTAGGTAAGGCGCCCAGGCTTCTAAGTCATGAGGAGAGGATGACTATTAGGTAAGAAAATGGCAGTTTCTAAAACAGATCCTCTTCCTGAGACCTACCTTTATGCATGGACTGGAGGAGAGAACAGGCAATCTGCCCATTGTATAGATGCAAACTTGAGGCTAAAGAGGGTTAAGTGACTTGCTCAAAGTCATAGTAGCAGAACTGAGACTAAGACCTGGGACTCCCGGTCACTTCTCTGGTGAGCCCAATGAAGAACTAAGGTGGGACACCATTCCCAACCTTCCTGCACACACACATCCACATGTGCGCACATGTGACAAGGGTCTGTCAGTGAAAAAACTCACTGCGGCATGCTCAAGTGGAAAAAATAGTCTGGATCCAGTAAGCTCCCCCTCCCCCACCTTACCACCCTCTGCCCTCTGTCCTGCAAAAGCTGGTTAATCTGATAACTCTGCTCGACACGTGCTGCCTGTCAGTTTGCTGGCTGGGGTGTGGGAGAGCCAGGGAGCCTGGGGCTGAACCCTTTAGGTTTCTAGGCTGGTCAGTGATGGTGATTAGAAGAAAGGGTGCAGGTGGGGAAATTCTTTACCTCTTATCCTGACATCTCTGCCTTTGTTGCGGGGGGCGTCTGCTGGGGCAAACCTGTCCCTGCCTGACCTCAAGGCTGACTCTTGGGACACTACTCAGTCTCAAGGCTCCCCTGGCCTTGCATCCGTTCTGCATGCTGCAGTGTAAAACCACCCTCCAGCTCTTCCCTGAGGAAGCGGAGAAGCTCTTTTGTCTGGGAGCTCAGTGTGTAATCACATGCACTTACTGGGCTGGGATCTTCCTGTCAGTGTCGTCTTCAGGATTTGCTGGGATTTTTTTTCTTTTTTAATGCTGCTGGCATAGAGCCTGGGCTTGGGGCTTGGGGCTTGCTATCTCAGAATGCAGCTTGGGGCTACCCAGCCCCAGGGGCAAGGACCCTCTGGACTGAGATGTTCTCACTCCACCTCTGCCTCCTCTCCCTCCCCTTTTCAGATTTCTAGCTGCTTCCCCTGGAGTTCTTTTGGGTGTAGAGCACAGGGTGCAAGGTTTTCAGAGCTGGTTTCTTGCTAGGTACCATGGAAGGATGAGAAAGCTGAAGGAGACCCTTTCTCATGCCCTTCTGAAGTAGGGGGTCTGCTTGTAAATTCTGGTGCTGGTTCCATGTCAGTCACATACGTACGTATTAGTTCCTTGTGCCCTGTGTCTGTGTGGGAAAGCTTCCGGAAACCTGGTGTGCTGGGAATTGCCCTGGGGGAGGCATCCAGGACCAGCTTTGGATGGAGTCCCAGCTTCCTGACCCTGGATTTTCTCACCTGAGAAATGGAGGTGATACCACAGTTGCCTGCCTTAGTTATACCCCAGAGTGGGTAAAAAGGGATCGACACGAAATGCCTTTTAAATGTGGAAGACTCTTGTACAAAGGTGGTCCTGCTCTCAGCACAGAGCAGGTGCTCCACCCACTCATCCTCTCTTTGCCTGCGGTCCTTCTCTGGGCAAGCATCTCACATGCATTTCATTCTCCGGGTCACCGAGGCTGGAGACTGATGGAGAGCAGGGAGCAGGCCCTAGAGAGGGGCCGGTTTCATATGCAGCCTACGCTGCATCCTGGGCTCACAGAATGCTTGCTAGAGGCAGGACAGAGGGAAGGATAGAGGAAACATGTAGGGACACCAGGGGCGGGATAGCGGTCAAGGCAGGGGCGGTGGGAAGCAAGAAACACAGACTTGGTTCTGCCACTTACTTGATGTATAAGGCGAATTACTTTACCCTTCTGTGCCTCCACTTTCTCTGCTGGAAAATGGACTTAATATTTGCTTCACTGGGTTATTCCAAGGATTAAATGAGGTAACATCCACAAAGCACTTAGAAAAGTACCTGACACTTAATATGCTTCCACTGTCATTGTTGCTAGCTGTTGGCTGGCTTATGTTCTTTCCCACACACTTGGACAGAGACTCTCTGAATCTGGATTTCAGACTGAATTGTGTGTAAAAGTCTGAAAGTTGGGATCCTGGTTGCCAGGGACGTAAGGCTACATGCAGGTGAAAATCTGAGCTCTGTGGGTTGGCCCTTGGCAGCTTGGGTTCCAAGCTGTATCTCCCTCACTCAGTGTGGTGCCTGGCACTTAGGTACGCAATAAATATTTGTTCCCTAGAGAACGCCTTGCTCGCCCCACCCTCATCTGTAGGGAGGAAGTAAGGCATTGCCACCATCTGAGTCATAGCCAGCATCACTGAGCAAATTCAAGGCTCCCACCCACGATGCGGGCGCTGGGATTCCAGCCTCAGCAAAGCGGCGCTTGGCCGATGTGTATTAATGCATCTCCTCGCTGCTCTGGTCTGTGCCTGGTTTGAATATGATGCTACCAAAAAAATTTGAGGAGAAATGGTGTATGGGTTTGCTCCAGCTGCCATAACAAAGCAGCACAAACAGGGGGCCTCAGACAACAGGAAGTTATTCTCTCACAGTTCTGGAGGCTGGAAGGCCAAAGTCAAGTCCAAGGTCAAATCCAAGGTCAAGGTGTGGACAAGGTTGGTTCCTTCCAAGGCTGTGAGGGCAAATCAGCCCCAGGCACCCTCCTAGCTTCTGGTATTTTGCTGCCAGTCTTTGGTGTTCCTGGGCTTGTGGAAGAATCATTCCGATAGCTGCCTTCATCTTCACTTGGCATTTTCCTCATGTGCAAGTCTGTCTCCAAAGTTCCCCTCTTTATAAGGACAGCGGTCGTATGGGTTTGGGGCCCACGCTACCCCAGTGTGATCTCATCTTAAAAAATTACGTCCGCAATGAGTCTATTTCCAAATAAGGGCTGGGCAGCCTCAGGATGGACAGACGTGGGACTGAAGGAGGGGGCATTTTAGAAGGAAGTCTGTCTTCTGTCTTCAGCGCAGGGAGCTGGAGGAAAGGATTTCCACACGCTCTGGAAAATGGGCCCAAGGCTTGAGAGATGACTCTGGCCTGCAGACCTAGGACTGGGGGCTTCTAGCTCACATCTTTGCTCCCCAGGGAATGAGCACCAATGACCAGCCCCACCTATATCTCTTTCTGTCTCAATTCCTGCAGCTGTTGCAACTCATTGCAACTCCTAAACCTAAATGATTCAGTTGGTTATGTAACTTCAGTTACATCAGCCGTCAGTCTTTCCACAACAAGACCGTGAGCCTCGGAGACCAAGATAGCTTTTTCTATCCCCTCAGGCTTCACCCATGACAAGCAAATTCACAGAAGAGCTCTTCCTCCTGAGGGGCTGACTGGACAAAACAAATTTTCTGTTCAGCATGAGAAACTGGTTGAAAACGATCGAAATGGCACCGCAGTGAAGTCAGTTGCTTGCTTGCTGAGGCAGTGAGCACCATGCCACTGGGAGTACGCCCACCCGGTGTGGGTGACTGTGCACGGGGGGTCCTGCACTGAGTCTGGTTGGCTTGGATGTCACCTGAGGATCTGCTGATATCAAGATGGCATAATGATGGTGAGCAGGATTATGGAGACTGGTCTTTGTAACCCAGGTCTCAGGGGAGATTTGCTTATTAATCAACTTATTTATTATTTTACACTTTGCCCATTTCAAAAAAAAACCAAAAACAAAATGGTGGCATTCTAAGTTTTTAAAACACATACACACAATAGGGTAACTAAAAATAAAGTGGAGACCATATGATCCAGGAGTTTCTCTTCTGGGTAAATATCCAAAAAAAAGCAGAGACTTGAACAGATGCTTGTACATTCATGCCCACAGCAGCATTATTCACTCTAGGCAAAATGTGGAAGAAACCCAAGTGTCCATTGGTGGACGAATGGATAAGCAAAATGTGGTCTGTGTAGCCTCTGTGTACAGCGGAATATTATTCGGCCTTGAAAAAGGAAGGAAATTCTGACACAAGCTACAACACAGATGAAGCTTGACGACATCGTGCCAAGGGAAATTAGCCAGTCACAGAAAGACAAATATTGTGTGATTCCACTTGTATGGCTGTTTAGAGCAGTCAGATTCACAGCAACAAAGTAGAACACTGGGGGCCAGGGTCTGGGGGAGGACGGAGTGGAGAGTTGGTACTTAACAGGTGTAGCGTTTCCTTTGGGAAGATGAAAAGTTCTGGAGACAGATGGTGGTGATGGTTGCACCACAATGTGAATGTACTTAATGCTGCCAAACTGTGCACTTGAAAATGATGAACATTTTATATTATCTATATTTTATCATAATTTTAAAACATGGACCTAGAGGGAGAGAAGGCAGCAGCCCTTCCAGGCTCTTACACCCAGTCCTGCCTGCACACGACGCCCGCTCTCACGGCAGGACAGGCTGGTGCGCGTCCAGGCAGCTTTGACTCACCTCATCCTGCGTGTGCCTCACGCGTCGGCCCACCTGTTCATTTTGGAGGCCACTCGTCATCCCAGCGCTACGTTTTGACAGCTCCGTGGAGCCACCCACACTCGGGAGCCCAGCGCGGGGAGGGCCCCTTGCCCTCTGACCTGGCCTGTTACCAGCGCTTGTCTTCCTTTAGCTCCAGGTCCCATCTGGCCTGGATTCCCGGGCGAGTTCTTTAACCACCTGGGATGCGCTGCGTGCAGTTCAGGACACTCAGAACCAGTGCCCAAAAGATAGGTTGATAAACCTGGATAAAGCACAGGCTTTCTCTGCCCTGTTCTCCTTACTGTGGTCTAAAATTTAGCTGTTTTCCTTTCAGATTTGATGTAGTTCAGGAGTTGGCTTCACTTATGTCAAGAGTGACGAGGTGCTGGTGCACGTGGAGTGTTCTCCTGGGAGAGCCGTCAGCAGGCTTTGCAGGCAGGGCCATGTGTCTCCCAGAGCCCGTGGGAGAGGCTGGTGAAAACGCGGTGGTGCCCAGGGAGCGGGCAGGTCCGCTCAGTGCAAGCGCAGGGTGGGCGGGTAACATGGTGATGAGGGCCTTTGCTGAAAGCTCTTCTGCCGCAAGCTCTCCGGGACGGGTTGACTTCCTAACACGGGGTGGTTTGGGGATAGAGAAACCAAAGTAAAGATACCATGTGGTTGAAAGCAAAAGGCCTTGGAGATTCAGAAAGTTAAGGGACACAGGGATGTAAGATCACATACACCTGGGCCTGATCCGGTTCCTCTGACATGACAATCTCGTTCCATCCCAACGCCTCTGCGCAGCTGCTCCTGCAGGTAGAACCCCGTTCTGCCCTCGCTGCTGCTCCCTCTCTGGGTTTAGGTCTCCTCTCAAATGTGCCCTTGGCTTTCCCCAACTACCAGCCCAGAGTCGCCAGCGTCAGCCCCACACCACAGGGCTTTGGTCCCACGCAGAGCACGTCACACCTCTGCTGTGTCCTTCATGCCTGTCACCACCACCTCACAAGCTCTAAGTCCTCTTGTCCACCTCCTTTATGCTGAGTTATTCAGTGATGAATCACAAACTAACTTGTCCCTTTTCTTGTCTTCACTTGGGTTTTTTTTTTTATTAATAAACTTAATTGTTTAAGAGCAGTTTTAGGTTCACAGCAAAACGGAGCAGAAAGTACAGAGAGTTCTCATATATCCCATCTCCACATGTGAACAACACTGCCTGTTATCAACATCCACCACCAGAGTGGTGCATTTGTTTCAACAGTGTAATCACCCAAAGTTCATCATCCGCGTTAGAGTTCACTCTTGGTGTTGTATGTTCTATGGGTTGTGACAATGTATAATGACATATATCCACCATTGTAGTATCTGACAGAGTAGGTTCACTGCCCTAAGAATCTACTGTGTTCGTCCCTCCCTCAAATGCGTGGCAATTATAGATTTTTTTCTTTTTAGTCTCCATAGTTTTGCCTTTTCCAGAATGCCATATAGTTGGAATCATACAGCGTGTAGCCTTTTCAGATGGGGTTTTTTTTTCACATGGCTTGATAGCTCATTTTTCATTGCTGAATAATATTCCATTGTCTAGATGGACCACCATTTGTATATCCATTCACCTACTGAAGGACATCTTGGTTGCTTCCAAGTTTTGGTAATTATGAATAAAGCTGCAATTAATATCCATGTGCAGAATTTTGTATGGATAACTTTTCTCATTTGAGTAGATACCAAGGAGCATAATTGCTGGATTGTGTGTTAAGAGGACATTGAGTTTTATAAGACACTGCCAAACTGTCTCTCAAAGTGACTGTACCATTTTGCATTCCCACCAGCAATAAGTGAGACTTCCTGTTGCCCCGCATCCTCGTCAGCATTTGGTGTTGTTGGTGTTTTGGATTTTGTGGTGTCTCATTTTTGTTTCAGTTTGCAATTCTCTAATGACACAATGTTGAACTTTTTTTTTATATGCTTGTTTGCCATCTATATATCTTCTTTGGTGAGGTGTCTGGTCAGATCTATTTCTTATTTTTTAATTAGGTTATTCATTTTCTTATTGTTGAGTTTCAAGTGTTCTTTGTGTCTTTTGGAGAATAGTCCTTTGTGATATTTGATTTCTACCAATATTTTCTCTCATATTCTTTTGACAATGTCTTTCACAGAGCAGAAATTTTTAATTTTTAATAAGGGCCAGCTTCTCAGTTATTTCTTTCATGGACTGTGCCTTTGGTGGTGTTATCTAAACAGTCATTGCCATGCTCAAGGTGATCTAGGCTTTTTCCTGTGTTATCTTCTAGGAGCTTTATAGTTTTGCATTTCACATTTAGGTCTGGGATCTACTCTGAGTTAATTTTTGTGAAGGGTGTGTGATCTGTATCTAAATTCACTTTTTTGCACGTGGATGTCCAGTTACTCCAGCTCCATTTGTTAAAGAGACTTTTCCCCTTGTATTGTCTCTTCTCCTTTAGCAAAGATCAGTTGACTGTATTTGCAGGCCTATTTCTGGGCTCTCTGTTCTGTTCCATTGATTTATTTGTCTATTATTTCATCAATACCACACTGTCTTGATTCCTATGGCTTTATAATAAGTCTTCATTTTTTTTTTTTTTTTAATAATAAGTCTTGAAGTCAAGTGTCAGTCCTCCAACTTTGTTCATTTCCTTCAAGAATGAGTTGGCTATTCTGGGTCTTTGGCCTTTCCATTTAAACATTATGGATTTTTAAAAAACAACTTAATTGAGTTATAATTCATATATTATGCAGTTCACCCACTTAAAGCGTATAATTCAGTGGTTTTTAGCACACTCAGAAAATCTGCAACCATCATCACCTTCTAGTTCCAGAACATTTTCATCAGCCCAAAGACATACTCTATACCCTTTGGCAGTCACTCCCCATTCTCCCCTCCTCCAGCCCCTTTCTCAATGGATTTGCCTCTTCTAGACCTTTCATGTAAATGAAATCATGCAATATGTGGTCTTTGGTGACTGGCTTCTTTCACTTTGCATAGTGTTTTCAAGGTTCGTCCATGTTGGAGCATGTATTGGAACTTCATTCTTTTTGTGGTTGGAAAACATTCCACTCTTTGGATATACCCCATTTTGTTTATCCATTCTTCAATTGATGGGCATTTGTTTCCACATTTGACTGTTTTGAATAATACTGGTATGAATATTCATGTACAAGCTTATGTGTGGACATATATTTTCATTTCTTTCGGGTGTACACCTAAAAGTGGAATTCTGGATCATATGGTAACTATATTTAAGCTTTCGAGGAACTGCCAGACTGTTTTCCAAAGTGGCCGCACCATTTTACACTCCTACCCGCAGTCCACGAGGGCTCCAATTTCTCTACATCCTTGCCAACGCTTGTGATTAAGTGACTTCTTATTTTTTTTTTATTTTAATTGAAGTACAGTCTATTACAATTGACTACAAAACAGAAACAGACTTGCAGACTTAGGTGATTTCTTGATGCTAGTCATCCTCACAGGTGGGAAGTGGTACCCCATTGTGGTTTTGATTTGCATTTCTCTGGTGGGTAATGATACTGAGCATTTCATGTGCTTATTGGCCATTTGTCTATCTTCTTTGGAGAAATGTCTATTCAGAACCTTTGGCCATGTTTTAAAAATAGTCTTTTTATTTTTGAGTTCTAAGACTTCTTTATACATCCTAGATGTAAGTTCTTTATCAGGTATTTGATTTGAATATGTCTGTCCCATTTTGTGGGCTGTCTTTTCACTTTCTTGATGATGCTCACTGAAGCAAAAAAAGTTTAAAATTTAGAAGTCTAATTTATTTTTTCTTTTGTCACTTGTGCTTTTGGTGTCATATGACTGAATTTTTAAATGAATTTTCTCATGAACTTTTGGTAACTTTGTGCCATGATAACTTAACTAAAATTTAAGTTTGTCAAGGGCAGAATTCATGTGAAATTCATGGTTGTATCTGCTCCCTTGTCTGGACTTGTAGATTTGATTTAGATCTGGCTTGTACCTGGGGTCAGAATGCAAACACTCACATCACAGAGGTTCCCAGACACCAACCAGCTGCCTCTTCAGACTGTAGACTCCGTGCATCACATTTTGAACCCCAGGACTAAATAGCAGGTGCCAGCACGGAACATCCGTCACCTCCTCAGCATCAGAGCGGGTTAAACGATGTTGCGCTGGGTGAGACCTCTTTCCTTCCTCTCTCACTCTGTAGTATCCATCTCGATAGAAATACATCCAGAGGAATATTTTCTATTTTGCCTTATGGGCAACAGCTGCTGTTTTTCCAGGCTGTCATCTATTTAGTTGTTACTTTTTCGACTTTATTTTTAAACAGTATAACATGGAGAACAGCAACACGGAGTGCAGGACAGATGGAGAGCAAATCCAAATAACAGACTTCCAGAGCCACCCTAATACAAGTGGCAGGCATGGGGCGGGGGGATGAAACCAGATTGCAGGATTGTTAAAGGCAAACAAATATCAATAAATCACAAATGATGTGGGGAGAGGAGGAGCAGATAAGGAAGTGGCACCCTGAACCATCCTTCTGCCACCAAGAGTCGGAGACAGCGGGAAGGGTGGATGTGACCAAGTAGCCAGGGTTTCCAGATCAACCGAGGTGGGAAGTGCTGACAAAGCCATCCTGGGGCAGCCAACAGATTCCACGTTTGGTGGGTGGAGTCACTGGAGAGCCTGCAGGAGTTAAACAGAACAAGTGACATCTCTCTTATCTGGGTGAGGCTCCAGGCTCAGTGCCAGCTACTTCCCCCTCTTCCCCTGCCGAGGAATAAGGAGAAGTCGGAATTGAGTTTGCAGATTGGAGTTTTTAAAACAGGAAGAAAAGAAAACTCATTTTATTAATTTTCTCCAGAGCAGCTGGCACTGGAAACAAACCAAGGGCCTGAGATACAGGTCTCTGTTGTCCCCAGCGGCCACATCTGTGTCCAGTCCCTGCAGTGGCAGCTACATCTGATGTCCTCTCTCCAAAAGCCGCTCTTGTTTACTTGTCTTTTCAAAGTGGACTAGGTGCTGGTGAAAGGTGTCTTCTTTTATCCTCGGGGCAGACCCTCGTTGCAGTAACCTCTCTACTGGAATGCTGCTCGGTCCCCAAGGCTCCTGGGCACACAGACGGCCACCCAAGGCCAGCATTAGCCCTCAGTTACACCCTGACAGATCCTGCTTTATTCCCTTTCTGTCTTCCCACTGGAGTTCTTTCCTCCCCACACCTGCCCCCGCCCCCTCCGCCTTCTTGATAAAGTGCCCAAATCTGAAAGATACAGCTTGAGGGATTTTTACACGGGTAAACACTCTCGTAATCCAACCATGACCGTGTTACAGAACATCCCAGCCCTCCAGACAGCTTCCTCTGCCTCCTCACAGTCTGGACCTTCTTGTGAATAACCACTACCCTGGTTTCTACCATTACAGAGTAGTTTGCGGCTTTAAATTCATATAAATGGAACTGTGCCCTGTTCACTCCTTTGGTATTTCACTTGGCATTACACGCATGAGATTTATCCATTTTGTGGATATACACCAGAAGGTACACCTGAAACCCCTGTTGTATCACTTTGTAGAATATACCAGAGGTTCATTTCTATTTGTTGCTGTGCAGTATTCGTGGTATGACCATGCCCCAATTTATTTCCTCATTCTATTGTTTATTTATGTATGTATTCATTTGTTTATTTTTAATGGAGGTACTGGGAATTGAACCCAGGACCTCGTGTACTCATTCTATTGTTGATGGACATTTGGGTCCCTCCTAGTTTGAGAATATTTCAAAAAAAAGCTTCTATGAACATTCTTACTGACGTCTTTTGGTGTACGGAAGTATCCTTCCTGTTGGGTATATGTGTGAGTGGGATTGCTGGGTTATGTGGTTTATGTCTATTTGGCGTTCGTACGTATTGCCAGACACTTTTTTGAAGTACAGAGCTTATAGATCTATATTTCTACCAGGAATTTAACAGTTAAATTGCCCCACAGCCTCACCTACGCTGGGTATTTTATTTTAGCCATTTCTGGTTGATGTGGTGCTATGTCACTGTGGTCTTGTTTTTGCATTTGCATGATTTTACTTGTTTATTGGCCATTTTCATATCCTCTTTTGTGAAATGCCAGTTCACATACTTCCCCTGGTTTTAACTGGTATGTCTGTCTTTTTCTCGTCTGTAGGCTTTCTTTGTATACTCTGGAGATCAGTTCTCTGTGGTATCTGTCTCCTCTCAATGGCTTGCCATGTTACTCTCTTAATGGTCATTTGACTTACAGTGTTCTTAATTTTAATAAACTGTAACTGATCAGTCTTTTCGTTTTTTGTTAGTGGTTTTCCTGTCCTGTGTAAGTACCCTCTTTGCCAACCCAAGGTCATGAAGATAGATTCTCCTGTGTTTTCTTTTAGCAGCCTTATTGTTTTCCCTTTCGTGTTTAGGTCTGTGATCCATCTCAGATTAATTTTTGTTTAGATATCCAGTTGACTCTGAGCCATTTATTGTAAGCACCATTCTTTTTTTCCACTGAATTGCAATGGAGCCCTTGTCGTAAGTGACCCGACACGAATGCGTCCATGTCTGGGCTCCATTCATTGGCCTTCTGCCTGTCCGTGCACCCATAGCCCCCCGGCTGATTACCGACACTTGGCAGCAGGAGAACTGATACCTCGTTGTGGAATTTCTCCAGCTTTGTTCTTCGGCGTTGCCTTGGCTATTCTAGGTCTTTGAATTTCCATATAATTTTAAAATCACTTGGTTTTCATACACACATACACAGACACATGTGGACAGATCTGCTGGGATTTTGGTTGGACTTACATTGAATCTGTAGCTCACACTGGAGAGAACAGACATCTTAATACTGTTGATCCTTTCACTCCATGAACATGGTACTCCATTTACTGATGCCTCTGATTTCTCTCGCGTTGTTTTGTGCTTCTCAGTATAGATGTTGTGCCCGTATTTCACTGGGTTCATTGCTTAAATATTTAATTTTTTAAAATGCTATTGTAAGTGCTATCTAAATTTTTTTTAATCTTGCATTTGTTTGTTACTAGTCTATGGAAAATACAATTGATTTTTGATCACTGACCTTGTATTCATCAGCCTTGCTAAAAATTCACTTACTAGTTCTAGTTCTGTCTTAACCAAAGTATAAACGAACTGCAGAAGGACACCCCCAACCCCTTCTGCAGAATGCTATGCCTCAATAAACACACACTGGCTGTCCTGAAAATCTGCCCACAGCAGGAGGAGGAGAAAGAAGGATGTCCCCTGGGCCCTGGGGATCCCTGATCATTGGTCCTGGGGCAGGTGTAAACCCCTCAAACTCGCTCTCCACCCCACTCTTGCACTGAGCTGCTTTTTTTTTTTTTTTTTTTATGGTTTACAGCCCCTTGCCACCATTAAAATGAGTCCTTACCTCTTTGCTCTGTGACTAAGAGAAGTCATGCAGAGGCCAAATGAAAATCACTGGTGGGCCTGAAGGAGACGAATTTACACAACTCCTCTCCTCTCTGAGGGGTCGTGGCTGGATTTCTGTGGGAGGCTGTGGCATGAGCTGGGCTATGCTGGCAAAGAAGGGCAAACTGACACCGAGGAGTGAGTGTGTGGAGGTCACCTGGGGCCTTGGAACACCTAACACAGTCAGTCACCAAATATTCACCAGGGTCCTAACAACGGACTTTGCTTGGTCCTCAATTTGGGATACATCAATGCATGTAGTACCAGCCTTATCTTCCAGGATTGTTCTGGAGATAAGAAAGCAAAGTCCACACTACCCGAAGAGAAAGGTTGTCTAAACTGGAGCAGGAGACCTGGGTTGGAGTTCTAGCTCCATCACCAGCAAAACGGAAGCCTTCTGACACGTGGCCTCCTGCTGTGCATGGGCCTGGCTTCCCAGCAAAGTTATAAGAGGGAATTGGTCATTCTTTATGGTGGTGTCCAGCTCTGAGGCTTTCCCTTAGAAACAGTCCAGAAGGGAACACTCATGATCAGTGGTCAGGCAGTCATGGAGATCGGAAGAGCAGTGTGTATTGACCTGGAAAGATCCGTGTGCATCAAGGATGAGGAAGGTTTACTGGGGAGGTGGGTCTTGAGTGCGAGATTGAGTATGGGAAGAGTTGGGTGGGTGGAGAGGAGGGGGCTAGTCCCCCAGTGTGTCTGTCTTGGGGGACCCTATTTGGGGTATCCTCTCCCCACCAGGGAATATGACCTCATGGAGTGGCCTGGGTGTAAATCAGGGATGGAAAGGATGCGAAAGGTGGTGGGTATCTCGGAGAGAATGGGTGAGGGCCCCCATCTACAGGTGTGCAAGGGAGGCCCCACACTGTGGTTGACAGGTTGGGACACCTGGTTCAGGCTCAGAGACCCACATGAAATAGTCAAAGGTGGCCTACAGCTGTCACTGAAAAACCCCCCCGAGGAATCTTGAGGAGAGAAGGCACTCCTCCTGGGAGGCTCTTGGGGAGGGGGTCCTTCCTTCACTGAACGTTTGTGGAGCATCTCTCTGGTGGCTGGATGCTGGGGTAGAAACATGAATAAGACACACTCCCTGCCTCTGGGCATGAGTTTCAAGATGGTGCAGTGGGTGCCAGGGTGGTGCTAAGCCCAGACCGCAGGAACTCCCAGCCCGGACAGCGGCGCTGAGGGGAGGGCTGGTGCTACAGCTTCTCAGAGAAGGCGGAACCCAGAGCTTCACCCTTAAGAGAGTCACAGAGAAATGAAGCAGCTGAAGGCAGCTCCCCTGGGTTGCTGCCCCTGCTGTTGGCATCTCCAGAGTATGTTTCTAGAATCAGAAGGTGACAAGGTCCATTCTTCCTCATCTCGGGGCGTGCGGTCCCACAGGCTGGGCGGTTTCAGTGGTGCCACCTCCCCACCTCTGGCTGCTGCCTGAACCTTGAGCTCTGACTTTGACTCTGCTGAGTTATAACCACCTTAGGGGACACCATTTGTGTTGTTTTCAGACACTTTGGCTGCAGCTGATTGCATGTGGACTTTGCTAGGACGGTGTGGGCAGAGGGAAGCAGCAAAGAGGCAGCCTTAGACAGAGAAGGGGTGGAGACAGACGTGACAGAGGCAGATGGCACCGAAGCCAGACACCTGTGCCCTGACACGCCTGCTTGACCAAGGGCCTGGCATCTGTGCTGGGGCCATGGGTGGGTGTGAGCGAGGGGGCGGGGCAGGAGGCTGCGGGGCCTAGTGGAGAACAGGGCCTGGAGTGCAGGCGGGGATGTGGTGGTGAACCCCAGTCTGCAGATCCCTGCGGAGGTGGGGAGGGGCTCCCTCGCTCCTGAACCTTGCCTGCTGCCCAGAGCCATGGGTGTCAGGCACCACGGAGATCTCCTGGCTCTGTGGGCGCCCTTTGCTTCCTGGGCGGACTGCACGTGAGCCGGTATCTGTGAGCCATCTTCGCCTCTGCCCAGGCTGTGCCAGTGTCAACAGTGCCATCAGTGGTCCAGGCTGCCCTTCCGTGTCCTCCCGCAGGCTGTGTGTGGTGGGCGGCGCAGCAGTGACAAAGGGCTTCCTGGACACACACACTCTCCCCCGACTAAGATCTGAGAACCCAGATGGGCCAGGCAGAGGGGGGCACCCCAGCTTTCTCAGCATCGACAGCCCCCACCTTCAGCTCATCCAACACCTCGCCCACCACATCTCCATCCTCTTCGGCCTGTCTTCCCTGCTGTCTCCTCTCGCCCCCAGCTGTCTCTACTGATTTACTTGGCTCTCACCTGGAAGGTCCCACCTCGTCCTTCTCTGTCTCTCAATCCTACTCACCCCCGGATCTTGGGCTCAGTCCTTCTCAGCCTCCCCAGGCCTCAGCAGCCCCCATTCTCACTGCACAAGTGGATCCCCAGACCCCAGCCTGCCCACTAGGCTTTGGGCCCCCTCTGTGTGCATTCTGTTGCCCCCTCCCTGCCGAGACAGCAAGGCACAAACGCAGAGTATCCCCTTGTCCCATCTCCTCCCCAGCCCAACACCTGATGCACAGAGACCACAAATGTCCCCGAGCCCACTGGTGTGGGAAGGAAGGATGTGGTCCTGTCCGGTGGTATGGCCCACTGTAAGTCCTGGGTCCTGTGTGACTTCCAGTGAGGCGGGGGCCTTGGCAAGCGAGTTCCCCTGGGATAGGGGAGCAGTCAAACCACAAAGGGAGATGGCAGGCTGCGGGCTGGGGGAGCTGCAAGTAGCCAAGGAGGGAAGAGGAGTAATAGAGAGTCCGGGTGACAGCTGGGTATGCCGTGGATGTATGCAGCAACCTGGGCTTTTTCCAAGGAAGAATGGAACAAAGGCTCAGGAGTTGTGGTGTCAGAGAGGGACGTGGGCCTGGGATTAGAAAAGGCTGTCTTTTATTTATGCAGCCGGGTGGTGGGGACACAGGTGTTTGTGATATTATTTTTATGCCTTTTTGTATGTCTGGAATATTTCATCACAAGTTTTTAAAAGAGAGAAGTGCCCGAGGCCAAGACAAAGGAGGAGGCTCTGGAAAAGATGGAGGGAAGAGGCTTGAGGAGAGGCAGGACACCTGCAATGCAGGTGGAGGAGGGGCAGGGCTCCTGGAAGGGGAAGGAGGAAGATGCAAGGAAAACCCAAGGTCGTGAGTCACTGAGGCTCTGTCCAGAACTTGCCAGAGTGCGGCCAGGACTGAGCCAGGGGTGATGTCGTCACGGGGAAGGACCACAGATGAGATCTGATCAAGTTTATTCAGATACAAAAGACTGCCCTTCTGTGGCCTGCCGGTCCCTTGGATTATGGTCCGAGGCTTGTAACTAACTGCTTCTAGGCACTTAGGCTCGGCTGTCAGGGGAGGAGGGGAATTTCTGGTCCTATCATTGTGTTATTGTTTTTAAAAAAATCATTTAAAAGTAAGTGAATCTCCTTTTCAGCATGGCTGGCGTTTGGAGGGCAGAGAAATTATGTGTCGTGAGGGTGGAGGGGGTACTGTCAAAGGGGAATGATTCACTTTACAAACATGACTTAAATAACAATGCCTTCAGTGGGCTTAGGTGAGATTCAAGGTGTTAGGCTGTTTAGACCCAGTCTTGCACAGAAAACAGAGCTCACCTGCGCAGGTGCCACGGCCTGCTCCCCTGTGGGCGTGCCTGCGTCTGTGTCGGGCTGAGAGGACAGTGCCCAGGGCGGTGGCCCTGCCCTGCATGGGGCTCTGAGGAATGAGACCAAGATTGTTGCTTTCCAGGGGGGTCGCGGGGACCCATGCTGAATGCTGACTGCCCCTCGGGGAGAGCTCCTACATCCTGCCCACCCACAGGGCTGCTTGGACCACAGGCCTTTATTTCAATTGCTATTGTGCAGAGTTGGAGCCGGGAGGAGGGCAGATGGCTGACGGCAGCTCTGGGCCACGCTTTGTGGGGGCACAGGGCTTCTGGAAGACTCTATCCTAATGACTCAGTGGACGTTAATATTATTTACAAGAAAACCGTGATAACAAGGCAGCAACTGGCCTCTGGGTCTGGCTTGTCCGCCGTGGTATTAGATGCTTCATTCATGCCTGCTAGCGGTTGGTGTGACGGTGTGGCAGTGAGCCTGGGGTTGATGAAGGGCCTGCCTCTTTAGGCCGGGGTTAGATTTGCCAGACTCGTCTTGCCCACGCGCAGCCACGTTGGGCCGCTCGCCAGGACTGAATGAGTGGGTGGCAAAATGAATCTGGGTGGGATTTTCTCACCTGTGAACCCGAAAGAGGTTCACAGAAGAGACCAGGTGGACGATGTGGCTGATGTTGTGGAGTCTGTTCCTGTGATGGGTTCTTTGCTGCTTCTCAGTGGCCAGTCCACTCTACAGAGTCCCCGGGACCGTCCCTGTGTCTGCAGTGTGGACGCCCGGGTGTTGGCCTCAAGAGCAATTGGGGAAGCACCCTGAGTGGGAATGGGAGCTGAGGGCTGTTGACGAGAGTGAATAGAACTTCCTAGAAGCTCCTGGCGCTGCAACCAGAGGTGGTGTGAGCACTGGAGAGGGGGCTGTGGGCCCTGAGATGGGCAGCGTGCTGGGAACTGGGTGCCCAGGCAGAGGTGGGCGGTGAGGCTGTGTGTGCCCTGGGCAGTGGAGGGGAGCCCGTGATGCAGGGGTGTGTGAGGCAGGATGCAATCTGGTTCATGGGCCCAGAGATCAAGGAGAGACTTCTGGTTAAACATGGCGACTGGCCACATCCGTTTAGCTCTGCCCGCTTCCTAATCACCCCCCAGCCATGGCACTAATGAGAGTGGCAGAGCCCAGCTCCACAAAGACCATGGGACAGGAGAGAAGGCAACAGCAGGCCAAGGGTGTCGGCAAAACTGTGGGGGCCGGAAGGTCTATGGATGGATGGGTACTCATTTAGGAGAGGAGAGCGGAAACCCAAGCTTGGGTAGCGAGAAGAAGCCTCTAGAAGCATTCATCCTGGACTCCCCCCGCCCTCACCGACCCTCAAACAGCTCAGAAATAGGAGTTCCACATACTTCTGAAGGTAAGGCGAAGAATGCGTTTGAAAATTTGGAAATTGGTTGAAAATATTCAGAAAGAATCGTTGGACCCCAGCTCCCCTCCCATAACTTCGCATCTCCACCTTGGTCAAAGACCTGAAGTTTCTAAAAGGACATGATTCAGAGAAGTTCTGGACTCAGACACTGTGTACAAGTGACAGCAAGTTTGCACACTGTACTCAAAATGAGAGAATTTATTGAAAGATTACAACCCGAGTTGTGAGACTTCCAGCTTCTCTCCACTCTTGGCTCCAAGAATACTGGCAGCTCATGTCTGTTCCCTAGGCAGGGTGACTGGAAGGTTCCTTGGCGTGTAAACTGATCCGCCCAAGAGGGAGAAAATCCTACACGTACATTACGTGTGCACGTGTGGGTATATGCACGTCTGTGTATACAGATATGTTTGTGTCTATATGTGTATGTGTGTGTGAGATTCTGCATGTTTACGTGTGTATGTGTAGATTCCCCCAAAGAAATGACCCCATTTCTCCCTAATCCTCCAACTTTTTAGTGTCTTGCTCTTAAATATAAATGCTAGTCAAGGATCACCTGGCATTTCTGAAAAGAAAACCTCTAACATGAATTATCCAGAGAAAGAAAGAGAGAAAACAATTAAACTGAAGAAAAAAAAAGGAGCTGGAAGGAACAGAGCCAAATCTAGGGAAGAAAACTTCAATAAAACTGTAATTAACGTCCTTAGAGAGATAAGAGGAGATAATGCGTCCATAAAATGAGAACAGAGTTATCAAAAAGGAACATTCAAAGAATAAGGAAGAACCTTAAGAAGTTAAACATATAAAAGCAGAAGTTTAAAAACCAGCAGAGGATATGAAAAGTGAGTTCAGGGACTTTCTCAGAAAGTAAGAAAAGAAGGCAATAAATGTAGAAACCAGGATAGGAAAAAAAATCAGGACATCAGAAGCTGCGTCTGGGAGGGTTGGTGGAAGAGACCCCAGAAGTAGAGAGCAGAGGCCCCCGAGGGGAGGAGATTGTCGGAGACGTCACATGAGGAAGTTCCCAGGACTGGAGGGCACGTGCTTCCAGACGACGTGAAGGAAGATGCGTTCTGTGGATGTTCTTGTGGATGGAACAGACCCACCTCTGGGCCCATCCTCGTGGAGTTTCAGAATGCTGGGGGCAGAGAGAAGGTTCACACGCCTTTCAGGGAGGAGGAGAGTGGATCGTGTACAACAGTGGGAACACAGAACAGAACCGGGCTTTCCGACAGCACCCCTGGAAACTAGAAGACACGGGCCAAAGCCTTCAGCCTTCCAAGGGAAGGTGGTTTCCAATATAGCTTTTTACTCACAGCCAAACAGACTATCAAGAGGGAGAGGGAATAAAGTGGGTGTAGATTGGGGTGATCTCAAAGGATGTACCTCCTGCACACTTTGTACCGATGAGGCAGGAGAGGAAACCAAAACAAGAATGACGTGTGTAGTAGACCAAGGAATGGGCCCCCAAAGATGTCTGCAACCTAATGCCCAGAACCTGTGGACATGTGGGGTTACACAGCAAAAGGGAGTTAAGGTTGCAGATGGAATGACAATTGCTCATCAGCTGACCTGGAGATGGAGAGATGACCCTGGGTTATGCAGTGTAATCACAGGGTCCTTAGAAGTGGAAGAAGGAGACAGAGGTCAGAGTGATGCAGTGCAGAAAGGACTCTTCTGGGGTTGGTTGCTGTGGAGATGGAGGGAAGGGGCCATGAGCCAAGGAATGCGGGCATCCCCTAGAAGCTGGAGAGGCAGACGGCCTCCCCTAGCACCTTCAGTATGACCCTGCCACCACCGTGATTTTAGTCCCGTGAAACCCACTTCAGACTTCTGACCTCCAGAACTGTGGGGTAACAGCTTTGTGTTGTTTTAAGCCACTTAGTTTGTGGTAATTTGTTCCAGCAGTAATGGAACTGAATACAGTGTGGGATCCAGGAAACAAGGGGGTGAGAAGTCCCAGGTGACAGCTGTGCCGAAGGCTCAGGTCCAGACTGGAGCTGGAGGCTGGGGCCTCTGGATGGGATGGCTCCTGGGAAAACCCGAAAAGGGGATGGCAGATTCCTAACGCACTGAGCTGCTTGGGGAGGGGTTTTAGCCCTTCTGGCAGTCAGTTTGTGTGTAAACAAGTGTTAGGTGCACACAAAGCCATTTTTAACACTAGAGAAAATAAGTTTTGCAGAAAAGGATAGCCTGTGAACAGTAGAATAGTCTGCGCAGTCACCGTGGTGTGAACACTGACGACTGGTTTAACCGAGGTGGGGGTGTCCCTCTATTGGGAGGATACAGAGAACAAAACTGTGGATTTAGAGGAAGTAGGGTTGGGGGCATAAGAGAGATAAAACCTTCTCTTCCATCATGGGGCACTAACAGATAACCTCTAAACGTGGAAGATGTATAAACAACATATAGCACGTGCTAGGAACAAAGTCGTGCTCCCCCCGAATACAGATGCTGTGTGGCTGTATTCAGAGTAAGGACGTAACTAAGGTTAAGTGAATTTGTAGGGTGGAGCCCTGATGAGCATCCTTACAAGAAGAGATACGGGCGAGTTCGCTCTTGACCGCGTGAGGACACAGTGAGAAGGTGGCTGTCTGCAAGCCAGGAAGCAGGCTCTCACCCGAAACCAAATCGGCAAGCACCTAGACCTCGGACTTCCTAGCCTCCAGGACTAGGAGAAATAAATTTGTGTTGTTTGAGCCAGCAGTCTATGGTATTTTGTTATGACAGCCCTCGTTGACGAATACAGCATGTTATTTAGAAATGTGTTGCTAAAAACACAATAAATAGCTAAAATAATTGAGAGTGGTTATCTCTGGGAGTTGGTACTCAGTGTGGAGAGGCTGGAGTAGGGACTGCTATTTTTAATTGTTGGGCTTTTATTACTTTTGATTTTTCAAGCCATGTGTATGTGTTAGTTTAATTTTTAAAAGTAAATCAATTAAAAAACACTAAAGGGAATGGATTGGCTTAGATAAGTGTAAAATTCAGAAGCAGGGTGTTCTTCAGGAGGAGTTTGATGAGGTCTCCAGCTCCATTGTTATGTAGCTCAGTGCTGTCCTCTGGACTCTTACAGCAACAAAATGGCTGCAGCAGCTCCAGGCCTTGCATGTGCCTTCAACATCTCCAGTGATGGAGCCTCTCCCCAGAGGTCCCCAGCAAACATCTCCTTACATCTTATGTGTTAGAATTTGTTCCCTCACCGTGGCCAGGGGGCTGAGCTGAGCTGATTGGCTTAAACCAAACATAATCCACCTCTGAAACACTTGGCTATGGGGGGCAGGTGGTAATCTGGGGGGAAATTAGTGTTCTCTTGCCAAGAGGAAGGGGTGGCTCAAAATAGCAAGCATCCACTACAAATGTGTTCCTCTGGAGAGTATTTTCCTACTTCTCCTTGTGAGGGATGGGTCCCTGCTAATACTTCTGATCGGTTGGTTGGTTGGTTGATTTGATGGCATTTAAGTTAGATGTTAACTTTTGATCTGTGTGATCCATGAAATAGGGACGGCTGAACGTAGACAAATGGCTTTGATAAGGGAGGCTGAAAGAAGGAGGGAATCCCATGCCATGGAACGGATGTGGGAACATCAAGAATGAAAGACAGGTGCGTCCAAAGCCCCATCGCAGGGGAAGGGTGCACAACTGCGACTCAGTTGGATGTGATCATAAATTTCAGCCTGGGGAAGATGGTGTGACTGAGGGACGACTCCTAGACGTTGCCTTGACTCCACATTTCTCCCCAGCCAACCTAATGCAGATGCTAGAAATTATGTCATTAGAAACTCTTCTCTGTGGAAGAAATTCCCAGGCCGCTGGGAGAGGGCACATTTGGCTATTGCCTGTCTTAAAGCAGAAGCGTTTGCCAAATCCTTCCTGGACAGCTGCAGCGGGAGGAGGCTTCGGGTGTGGGAGGGGAAGAGGGGAGAAGCATCCGGAGGGGTGGGGCCCACTTGGCACAGGTGTGGAGGTGGGAGGAAGGGAACCAGGTGAGGACCAAGGTGGGGGCGGGGCAGCACTGGGTCCTCAGTCCCTGGAGAATTAACCTTAACCTGAGTCCTGATGAGGGGAGCCCTAGACGCTCTCTACACCGCTATTAACCAGCTTGCCAAACTCACCAGCGTTCTCCATTCCCTCTGACGGATGCCCGCAGCTGGAAGAACACTTGGGGCAGGAGGGCGGCTGTCCAAACCGTCCACCATGTCTGCTCCCACCAGCTCAGCTGAGTGCTTTCCTAGAGGCAGCTGGCTTACTTCCCAAACCTGTTTATGCCAGTGGAACTTGCTATTGTAATTATGCAGTTTAATTAAGTATTATACAAACCAATTAAGTACCACTGCAAAAAAAAAAAAAGGAAAAAGAAAAAAGAAAAGAAAAAAAAGTCATTTCAATGAAAACTCAGCTGAAGCTTTGGAAAAATCCAAAAAGGACTAGTCGATGTTGTAAAGCATTGAGTTAGATGTGGGTGAAACAGCTATGAGAGATTGGGGAAATAGCCAGAAAACTGAGGGAGATTTTTATTTTGTAAGTATGGTTCATTTCTCATTCCACTTTTTAAAAAATCATCAGAAATTATAGTGCCATGTGAGTGTGATTTATGCCACAAAGACAGCAGGAACAATTCCATCCAGGAGATGTGAAGTTAAAAAAAAGGCCTGGGCTTTACAGCCAAAGTTTGGTGAATGAATGTACAAACATATGTTAGATGTTAAAATACTTCAGTTAGCTGACCAGTCATCTCAGCTAAGAGGACTTCGAACATAGTGTGTTTGTGGGGAGCTTCAGCTCCTGGAAACTCGCTCCCACCCCTCTGAATGAGAGGCTGGTAGGCAGGACGAGATTATACTTTTGGGCCACAGATGCTTATTTGGCTGGGTTTCCCAGAGCTGACAGAATTGGGAGCAGCCAGGGAACAACAGAGGGGGTTTGGGGATGGCTTAAGCCTGGGCCGGTCCCTCAGCTCCCTCCTAGCCATTACCCCAGCGGCTTGAGCAGGAAGCTCTAGTCCAGCCTCCATTCTCTGCCTGGACAACAGGGAGCAGGGTGATTCCACAGATGCCGAAGACTCAGCTCAGAGGCGGCTGACACTTGGGTTCTTTACCTGCCCTTGTGGTTGCATCTCCTGCTCCTTTGCACACCTCGACTGCTCCAGCCAGACCTGGTAACTCACTGCCCTGATTATATGAGACCGTTCTCACCTCGGCATCTTTGCTAAGAGTCTCCCTACTCTCTATATCCTCCTCTGCTTACTGTCTGCTGCCTCCAGGAAGCCCTCCCTGATTACCCCCTGAGCTTACTGCGTATACCACCCTTCTGCACTTAGTCTTAACTGCCTCCTCATCTTTCTAAGATACGGGGTGGGGGGGGTTCAGTGCTGAGTGGAAGTACTCACCCAGGTTCACAGGCCAAACCAGGCCTCCTCCAAGCTATAAAAATGAAGTTCTTCTTGAGACCCTTCCTGGATTTAATTTCAGACACTCCCACCTAACAATCACTACCCTGCATGATTGCACAAATTTTACCATTAATGCCCCTGCAATGGGCATAGAGGCAAATACTATTTGCTCTGAAAAGAGTATTTGTTCTGAAAAGCTAATGTGGGGAAAGCAATGATCTCCTGAAGGCCCCCAGGAGTTTCCTGCCCCTGCAAAAATTTCAGGAGTTCAGCTCAACTGGGTTCTTTACAAAACCTTTAGACCAGAGACTTCCTGTAAGCCAGGCACCAGGGTGGGGGCGGGGGACGATGAGTAGGGATGGGAGGATCCAGGGATGAATGAGCCAGGATGGCATCTCCCTCCAGAGCTGATGAGCTGGTGTGGGAGATGGCCACATCTCTGAGGGACTAGGATACATGGTACACAAAATGCTGAGGGAGATGGGTAATCCGGGCAGACTTCCTGCAGGAGGTGAGGGCTGAGGGGATCTAGGGAGAGAACCTTGAGGGAGGCCAGGCCAGCCAGGAGGGGTCTTATATTTCACACAGATGCAAATAGTGCCTCCACCCAGCCCTGATATGCCTGGTGGCCTTGCTCCAGATCATGTCTGATGCCTCCTGGGAGGGGGAACTGGGTAGTTGAGGCAGACACCTCTTTCCTCTGTCATGTGGTGGATGTTCCAGGGAAGAGCTCTGACTGGGTTTTCCCAAACCCCAAAGGTTGGGTGGCACTGCAGGTGCGACACCTCCTAGTCGGCCTGGGACAGCCGTTTTATGCCTGCTGTCCCCAGGTAACTAGTCAGAGTGTACCCTTTCACTCTCAGCGGTGTCCTTGTTTGGACAGTAAGAGGAGGGTTGGCCTACCAATGCTGCATGTTGGCGGCAGGGATTCAGTCCCAGGGAGAGAAGGGCCAGCCACTCCCCTTCTGCCATGGGGGCCACCTGTCCCCCTTCCAAACACCCGCCGCACCGCCCGCACTGCCTGGCCTCACTTGCATTGATGCTACCTGCAGGTTTGTCTTCCGCGTCACTGTGATACAGGGTAAGCAGTGGAGTTCGAAGATAAAAAGTAAAATACATCCCTTTCCCAGGGGATCAATGTTTTCTTCCACCTGAGAGGGGCCTGGAAACATGTTTTAGAAAGAAAACCTGATGTTAAATTATTCCCGTCACACTGGACACCTGGTGAGATAGAACTTTCTGGAAAGCAGGTTTAGATTCAGGGAGGCAGGTGAGTGATAGCACTCGGAGACCAGGGAATAGGACAAGTGGCAGGACTCCCAGAGACAGGAAGAGCCACCAAGGGGAAGCCAGTGGCCACCGAAGACAGAGCAGGCCTGCCTCCCTGTGTGGCTGGCTGGAGCTCCGGATGCCGCCATTGCCAGCCTGATATCAGTCCCTCCGAGGACTGACGAGCCTTGCTCCCGCTGTCCCCCGGTTTCCCCTCCCAGTACTTGCCGACAGCCAGCCTTGAAACCCCAGCCCCAGTGGGGAGCAGAACCAGGCCAGCAGGGCTGGGGGTACCACCAGGCAGAGTCCGCAGGACATCCCTCCCCAGACTCCGTCAGCCAATGAAATCAGGCACAGAGAACCTCCGTGTTAAACCCAAGAGGCCCCCTCCTCCCCTCACCCCTGCAGGATGAATTCTGCTGCCGCTAAGATGCCTTCTCCATGAGCCCTGCAGACATGAAGACTTGATCAAACTTTCTTTCTGCTGTTATAGAAAGAAATCTTTTCCTTTCTCCAAATTGGAACCATTTTCAATATCACAACACTGAATATTCTTTGTCATCCCCCTGTATCCACCCATGTTCTGGTGAGCCTGAAGCATCCTGCCTCACCAGTCAGAGAGCCGTGGGCGCCCTCCCCTGCTGGTCCGGGCAGGGTGCTGCCGGGAGTCAGGGTCTGGGCAGCCATTGCCATCTCCTTCAGCTCATCCAGGCCAATCCCTTGCTCAGATTTGCCAGCCCCAGAAACACTCCCCTGAGGCCAGAAAAAATAAAATGTGTGTGACTGAGCAGTTGGGCGGGGCTGGGTAGCCTGACCAGGGAGATAAGGCCTTTGTTCCTTGGACAGGCTCTTCTCCCGTCCCCGCCCCCCGGCCCAGGCCCTGGTGTTGGCTTTGGCTCTGGGCTCAGCCTTCCCTCCTTCTCAGGCTACTTAAGATTCTAGGCCAAGGTCACAGAAATTCAGACTCCCAAGGGGCCATCACCCTCTAAGCAATGTGATGAGCTGGACCCCAGTTCATGGGTTTCCCAGAGGTGCCCCTGTGTCAGGCCCTTGGGTCGAGGACACACACACACTTATCTATCTCTCAGCCCTTCCAGGAGGAGCAGGGGAATGTTCTCCTGCCACGTGGGGTCTCGGGGCCGAGCAGCGCAGTGTGGCAGGTGCGCCTGGGGGAGGACCGCAGGGCTGGGAAAGCGGCCTCCTGACCGAGCACACCATGGGGGCACTGCTGCTGATTCTTTGCTGGGGACTTAGGGAGGCTTACAGTCAGATTCCTTCCTTTAATGCAGAAAGCAATAGGCATACAAATAATCACTATGTAATTCAATAAATGTTTCTCAGGCACCTGCTAGATCTGATGGTGGGGATGGAGGGAACAGAAGAGGCTGGGTGGAGTCTGGCTTGAGGGCAGGGGGCTGAGTCTCTTTGTGACTCTCCTCTGGAAGGCGGGGGGTAAGCCTGGCACAGGGCGCCGAGTCAGTGCCTAGTAGCCAGAGGTGTCCCGGTTGCCGGGGTGCACGGCTGTTTGCCTCACGAGCTGGGGGTCCTGCTGGCCTCTCCACTTGGCTTTCCCACGCTGGCTCTAACATTTTGGTTGGACACAGTTGCATTTGAAGTTGGAAGTATCGTGCTGGTCTCCTGCTCTTCCTCCAAGTCCTCAGCATGGGGCCTGGCTGCCCAGCGGGGCTCAGTGATGTCCTGGGTACTAATTGGCCCTGAGTGTTGTTTTTCTGAGATGTTTTTTTAAATTGGTAGACTACTTTTCAGAGAAGTTTTAGGTTTATAGAAAAATTGAGCAGAACATACAGAGAATTCCCATATACCTTCTTTCCTTCCCCTCCCTCCGGTTCTCTCCCATTTTCGTGCATTAGTGCGGTACATGTGTTGTAACTGATGAATTAGTATTGATACATCATCATTAACTAAAGCCCATAGTTTACATTAGAGTTCACTCTTTGTGTCGTGCAGTTTTATAGGTTTTAACAAACGCACAAGGCCGTGTCTCTACCATTAAAGTATCATACAGAATAATTTCACTGCCGGAAAAATCCTCTGTGATTTAACTGTCCTTTCCTCCCCCTGGCTACCACTAATCTTTTTACTGTCTCCATAGTTTTGCCTTTTCCAGAAGGTTATATAGTTGGAATCATACAGTATGTAGCCTTTTCAGACCGACTTCTTTCACTTGGAAATATGCACGTAAGTTTCCTCCATGTCTTCGTGACTTGCTAGCTCATTTCTATTTAGTGCTGAGTAATACTCCACTGCCTGGAGGGACCACAGTTTATTTGTCCATCACCCACTGAAGGACATCTTGGTGGCCTCCATTTTTGACAGTTATGAATAAAGCTGCTGTAAACATCCGTGTGCAGGTTTTTGTGTAGACATAAGTTTTCAGCTCCTTTGGATAAACACCTAAGGGTGTGGCTGCTGGATCCTGTAGTAAGAGTAGGTCTCATTCTGTGAGGAACTGCTGAATTGTCTTCCCAAGTCTGTGTGCCTTTCTGCATCCCCAGGGTGGCTGATTTTACCATCAGAGGAAAAAGCAAACTGCAGCCCACGCCACATAGCCTCTGAAGGATTCTGAAAAGAGAAGCCTCTGCCTCTCTGTCATCATAGACCCTTGGCTGGCCAGCCAGCACCCCCACCCTCACTGACAGCCCATCACCCCAGGCCTCTTCTCACAAGGCGCTGGGCTGCCTCCAGCCCGCCAGCGCTTTCCACAGGAGCGAGGTCAACTCTCATCCACGTGCGGGTCTCGTACTGGGCACTGGGAGTTTAGCATGAAATTCAACCTGCATCACACCAACCAGAAGGGCCCAGCCAGAGGACGGCATGGTTTGGGGATTGTGGACATTTATGCCCAGAATGAAACAGTGCCTGAGTCAGGCTACAGGTCCACCATGGAGCAGACCTCCCAGGGAAAAGCTGGTCTCGCTCTGCTCACGCAAGAACAACGGATGCCGGGCCCTGGACCAGGTGTTTCTCTCCATTTCCTCATTTCATCTCTGCTTTAGCCCTGGGAGGTAGGAGGTCCATGCCATCATTCTGCCCATTTTGCTGTTGAAAAGCTGAAGTAGAGAGAGGTTAAGTCACTTGCCCAGCGCCACACAGCTAGTCCATGGCAGGGCCAGTCTGGCTCTAAACCACTAGGGATTCTGGCCTCCTGGGAGCTGCAGGGCCCCAAGGCAGAGACCATGACCTCACTGTCCCCTGAGGGCACGTCTCATGGCCTCTGCCCCTCCCTGTGAGGCTCACCACTGGAGACTAGGAGCCAGAGCTGGTCACTCCAGTATCATTGTTGGGAGAGGCTGTGATCTGCCCACCTTCATGCAGCATCGGAGAGCCTCCCTCCCAGCTGCGCGTGCTTGCTAAGGGGCTGCTGGGGGGGCTCAGGGTAAGCAGGACACAGCCTGAACCTCCCCTCCCAGCAGGGTAGGGTGGATGTGTGTAGGCCCCAGACTGGGAGTCTGGGACTTGGGTTCTGGTTCTGCTCTTGTCTTCGGTGTGAGTTGGGGTGAATCATTTGCCCTCTCTGGGTCTGGGGGCCCTGGCTGCAGAGTGAGGGATTTCAGGGCCTCTCCAGCATGGACGGACATTCGATTTTTCAAAAAACCATTAGAGACTCTGAGAAGAACAATACCCAGTTTGTGTCATGTGCTGAGTGTAAGTGCCATGGCAGTTCCTAGAAGAGAAAGGTTAGTACAGATTCGGGGAAAAACAAAACAAAACAAAGATTTCATGAATTTGCAGCAGCTCTCAAGACAGCGTCTCTGCAAAGGCAGCTGATGAGAAGAGGGTTCTTCACCGATGAGCAGAAAGGCCACGAGGGGCCAAGGCCGCGTCTGCAGCACAGTCTGGCCTGTACCCTGCCCGGGGCCTGCCCCTCTGGAGGGTCCAGGGTCAAATGTGGCCTGACTCACAGGCACTGTTTCATTCTGGGCATAGACTTCCACAGTCCCCAAACCATGCCGTCCTCTGGCTAGGCCCTTCCGGTTGGTGTGATGCAGGTTGAATCTCATGCTAAACTCCCAGGCCACACAGGAACAGCTGGAAAAGGCTCTGAGTCCGAGGACTCGGTTGAGCATGGCTAGCACTTGTAAGGTCTCAGAGGAAGTCACTCAGCATCTCGGTACCTCTATCTCCCCGACTGTAACCTGTCCTGGAGGAAGTTCGCAGGCAGGAACCGCACCTTTTCATGTGTACATCCCCAGCAGGTAGCTAAGACCTGGGGATTCAGCCAATGCTCACTAAATGGGTTAAATCTATCCCACTTGCCTGACACGTATGTGGGAAAATACTTTTTTAAATTATCAGGTGTTGTACAAATGTTAGTTTATATTAACTAATACGAGTGCTAATATTAATACGAGAAGTAAGCTGCCAGTCATACAGTTCTGATTCCCACTTTGTCTTCCTATTGCTACTGAAAGCCAGGAGTGATCGGAGATGGAGTCGTGTTGCTTGTGGCCACATGTTTGCAGACAAATGCGGACCTCCCACCTTCCCAGTGTCTGTACGCTCAGGGAGGAGAGAGGAGAGAAGAGGGGATGAGGATGGAGAAGGGGAGGGATGACGTACTGCACAGTCTGGTCAAGGGCCAACTGTTTCTCCCCTCGACAGCAGGCTGGAGCCAGACCCCTCTGCTCCTGGACCACTGCTTTCTTCTCATATGGGGGAGAACCATGAGTGTGTGCCTCCCAGAGACCTGGCCCTTGGTAGACAGTGCCAGCTGGTCATGGAGCCAAGGGCTGGGGAGACGGAGCCTGGAAGATGCCCTTTGGCCCATTTCCAGCCATTCCTGGATATGCAAGGAAACAAGTCTTTAGTCTGGAGTGTTCCTTAATGATCCAAGGAAAGCGAGGCAGCCAGATTGTTGGGCTTGAGAGCCCCCAGGTCAGGGTCTGGGAAGGCACCTGGCGTGAACTTGGACCTTATCTCTCCAGAGGCGAAGTGGTGTCCAACACCTGATGGGATGGATGGAGTGGCGGGGTGGGTAACTATTAGCTTGGAAAGTTGGTAACTTCACATCCTCATCTTGAATCATAATTTTACTTTTTAAAAAAATTGTTTTTATTTAATTTATTTTTTTAATGGCGGTACTGGGGATTGAACCCAGGACCTCATACATGCTAAGCATGCGCTCTACCACTGAGCTATACCCTCCCCCTTTATGTACTTTTTAAGTTGGAAGGGACTTTAGTGATAACTCCCTCAATTTGAAGATGAGAACAGTAAGGCTCGGAGAGGGAAAGAGGCTTGTCCAGAGTGTTCCCCTTGTCTTATAAGCCTAGATTTTTTTTTCTTTTACTTTTAACACTGTTGTTTTTTTTTTTTTTTTTGAGACTTAAAGCACATTCCAAGAAAAAATCAGGACCCTGAAAAAAATTATCCATGCTATTTATTCACTCTCACTCGGAGAAGCTGTTAGTGCTAATGACCTTTCCAAATTAATAAAATCTGTAAAGGCTCACTTGTTTATTGCACACACTGAGTTACAGCTCTAAGTGGCCGGAGGGAACTGCATGCCCGCCTGCAATATTTAGTTCTAGGGTTCTGCAGGCAGCAGACGTGCTTTGTACCCCAGGCAGGGGATCTGTGACCAGATTCCCTGAGAAAGGAGGTGAAGCCCATTGTCCCTCTCAGAGCCTTGCGGCAACAGCCCACGGTGTGCTCAGGGTCCGTGGCAGACAAAAAATATTAGTGATGCTCCATCCAGGGGTCGTTTGGGGGGATTTTTTGGGGAGAGACAAACCTTTCAGACATGAGGATAGAACAGTAGCTAAGTGAGTGCTTCATTTCAGAGAAATGACATTCTGACATTCAGAGAAGGCAGAAGTGGGAGGTACCCAGAGGGCTTGGAGGAGGAGGTGGAATTTGATGTAGACCCATTAAAAAGAGGAGAGTTAGGTCTGGTGGAGGCCACAGGAAAGGGCTTTCTAGGCGAGGAGCACAGGGTGGGAATGAGCCCATGTGCCTGGGAGAGGAAGCGGGCACAGGGCATGGTGGATGGGACTGGTCGGGCGAAGAGACCACGTTCTGGAGAGTGACGTTGTTTGGACTCCAGGAAGTGGGCACTGGAGGATGCTGTTTCTTACGCTCAGACACCTCCACCTGTGACTGTGCTGCATGGACACCGTGTTTACAAGCCATGGGATTCCCTGGCCCACAGTCACACTGTCCCATTTGTCCCTGAGTCCTGGTGGCAGTCTCCCTATTGGAACTTGTGGCCTCACTTTGACTTCCAGGATGAAGTGGATGAAAGTCTTTTAGAGAAAAGCTGCGTATGTTGTACTATTACGGCAGGAGGAAATTTTTTAATTGTAAAATATACGTTACATAAAATTTACCACATTAACCGTTTTTAAGTGTACAGGTGAGTGGCATTAAGTATATTCACATAGTTTTACAACCGTCACCACCATCCCTCTCTAGACCTTTTTCATCTTCCCCAAATTAAACACCAACGCCCCGTCTCCCCATCTCCTCAGCTCCCAGTTAGCATCTCTATTCTACTTTCTGTCTAAGAATTTGACAACCCTAGATACTTATATAAGTGGAATCATCCAGCATTTGTCCTTTCGTGGTTGGCTTATTTCACTTAGCATAATGTCCCCCAGTTCATCCATGTTGTAGCAAGTGTCAGAATGTCCTTCCTCACTAAGGCCGAATAACATTCCATTGTACGCATATTGCACACTTTGCTTAATCCATTCATCCAGTGGACACTTGAGTTGCTCCCATCTCCTGCCTATTGTGAGTAATGCTGCTATGAACATGGGTGTGCGATTATCTAAGTCCCTTGCAGGACGATTTTGAGCTTTAAAAAAAAAAAAGTGCTTCAGGCTTTCAAATGATCAGGTCTGATCTGCTGGCCCTGGCTGCTATCGCTCCACAAGGAGCAGATCGCCAGCTTGCTATTTCCCACGAGGGGAGACTCTCCTGCCTTGAGCAGGGCTCTCCATTACCCTCTGCCGGGGACACAGATCGCAGGCTGGCCTCGGGCGCGCGGGGCCTCTCCCCCACGTCACTCTGAGCTGCTTCACTCTGTGTGTTAGCCTGTGTCGAGGCCTCTCTGCCTTCACTTCTTATCCTGAAACACATCAGTCATGTTGAATTTGTCCCTTGCCGAGGAAGCAAGCGCTTTGTGCTCTTGCTTGGTAAGTTCTTCCTCCTACCTTCTAAAATGTATTTAGCCACGAGTGTAAAAGCCAAGGGGAGTCACTCACGCACCGCTCTCCCTCCTTGTCCTGTATCTTCACCCTCCCCTACTCCCTCCAAAAATCTCCGCACGCTGCCAAAGAACTAAAGGGCATCCTGTCTTGAAGCATCACTACCCCTGGGCATTAATTGCCTCTACAGATCCCAAACTCACCTAAAACACATTAAAGTGGTGACACGCTCAGGCAGAAAGGCAGGAGGACTCACAGTTCAGGTTGGCATTGTCATTAACTCAAGTCTTTGGTGTCGACTCCCTCCTGCACCGAATGTCCTTCCCGGCCTCACAGTCAACCTCCGAAATGCATTTTCTGGCCTTTGGTGGTTTGTGTCAGCTCTTGAACATTATTTAAATGTAGTTTGGGGCCCATGCATGCAATTACCATTGTGTTATTATTCAGAACCAGATTGTTAAGATTCAGGCAGCTGTACAAGGAGATGCCCTGTGCTGTGAGGTCCAATTTAGGAGGGCCTTCCGAGCTGGCGCGCGGGGTTGCTAGGCAACCCCATGCTACAGCAGAGGAGGCCTCACTCCAGAGTGGGAAGAAGCCCAGCGCCTTCGGGGAATTGGAGGCAGTGGTCAATCTGAGACTGGCATGGCGCCGGGGAGGGGGAGGGAGGCGATGTGGGCTGAACCCATGGCCCTAGGTGGGGGGGTGGGATCTTGCCAGGGGCGCCCACCCAACTAGCACGCGGTGTTCCTGGGAGGGGAGAGTGCTGCTGGGAGCGAGGACGCAGAGAAGGTGCAGAAGCCAGAGGTCGGCCAGGAAACGGCTGAAGGATACCCAGAGCAGATGCTAATATGCTTCTCCATCCCTTTCTTCTCTTTGCAGGAAATGAGCAGGTTTGCAGAGAAACTGCTGGCCTGAAATTTAAGAAGAAGGCGTCGTTGCTTGTGAGTCTGAATCTTGCTTTTTTAGGTCTGTGGTTTGACAATGTTCCTGGGAACTGGGTGGGTTTCCCTGTGTGGGGAAGGGAGCACGAATGACCTTGATGGAGTCGGCTTTTGGTTCGTCTAGAAGGTGCCTCTGGCTGGGTGGGGCCGGACCCAGGAATGTAAGGCTGTGAAGGCGCATGGTTCAAATCCTGGCTCTGCCCTCTGAGTGGAACGTGCTCCCACTGGCTCCTGAAAGAGAGTCGCTCCCTTGTGGTTGGTTGGTGTGCGGGAGGAGCAGGACTCCTCTGCGATAAAGGACGATGTGTCTTTGTTTACCCTGGAGCCACAGACAGTTTGTACAATTCCAAGTTTGCTGCTAGGGTGAACAGGTTCTCAGAACAGGACATTCTCATATAGGCCATTTAACAGTGTGTTAAACTAGGAGCAATCGTATGACCCAAACCATGACTCCCATCTGAGAATATGATTAATTCACCAGGTGCCTGGCACCCGGAGGCTCTAAAAAATACAGAGGAGCTGTCAGTCCAGTGTGGGAGGAGAAGACATCTGAACATGAAACCGTGCAAGAACCTTATGAAAGGACATACGTTCCGCTCTGGCTCGAATGGGTCCAGGCGGAAATGCTGGTGATGGGAGTGGTCAGGGGAGACTTCCTGGGGAAAGAGAGGCAGGAGCTGGGCTGACAGAGGAGGGAGGCCGTTGCAAGGAGAAAGGCACAAGGCAGGGGCGCCAGGTTGTTAACACCCAATGGCCCATGTGGAGGACATCATAGACACGGGTCTGATGTGGGAGGGGAGGAAAAGCTGCGGATCTTGGGGAGGGCCAGATGGAACGGGACTTGAAATGGCTTCATGAATGGTCCATGTACAAAGAATCAGGATGGAGTAAAGTTTCCTTCACCTATGTAAGTAAAATTGTCTGCCAGTTTATGCCTCATCACGTGAAAATGGCCACATAGATTTTTTTTTTAACCAAATTTGAGGTTGTATTTGAGATTAATGTACACACTGGATAGATAACACGGAATTCACATTGGGGATCCCTCTTATATCTCAGTGAGAGAGACAGAGACAGCCTTCTTCAGACAGCTGCAGCTGAGGGTCATGAGACAGGTGGTGGGGACACACCCTAAGCTCCAGGTGGACAGTCAGCAGGACGGTGCCCCCCATGTCCACTCGCTTTTCCTGGGACCTGCTTCTCACCCAGGGAGCTCTAGGTACGATGTCCACGATGAGGAGCAGCTGGAATTTATTTATTTCACAAAGGTTAATTAACCATTTGTTCCAAGCAAGCAAGGGGAAGCTAGCTTGTTCTAAACGGCAAGAACCACCACCAATATTTACATGGCATTGCCAGTTTGCAGCACACTTGATGGTACTGCCTCATCTGAGCCTCACCAAAGCCCCGTCAGGTCATGTGCAGATGAGGAAACTGAGGCTCGGAGTAGTTAAATGTTTTGTTTGAGTTTGCTCCGTGGGTGGAGCTGGCGTTCGTGCTGACTTTCTGGTGCACGTCTCGGGGTGTCTGATAACAGAGCAGGCCTTCTGGGTCTGCTGCTGCCTGCTGCTTTTTCATCCTGGGGAAGAAGAGTGCTGTGTGGTTCCACTGGGTCTGGCAGTGGGAACTGTCTTCTGGATGGTGGGCGTTTTGCTGTGCCGCCTTTCATGGGATGTAGAGTGTCTGACTGGTGGTTTTGGTTGAGCAGGAAGGTGGTTATGGTTCTGCCCTCAAAGAGGTAGGCTCACGTGTGCTTCTATTACCAGGGACAATCCTCTGGGAAGATGCGGGAGGGTTCCATTTGGAGCCATTGGTGACTGACTCAGGTTGAGTTCCCTAGAAGCAGAGCCTGAGATGAGGATTCAGGTGCACATGATGTAGGAAGAGAGAACGTGTCGGGAAAGCTTGTAAGGAAGGGAGGGAAGCAGGATCGGGAAGGAGAGGCTGAGCAAAGGTGTGTCCGGGCAGGTCTCTCCTTGGCTGGGTGCCCAGTAGGAAAAGGGATCTGAGAAGGGCATTGGTCAAATTCACTACCACGCCGTGAGCATCACTATCATGAAGACAGCCAAAGCAGTTTCTGCCCGACCTGGCAGTAATTTTCATTGTAGTAAGTTCACATTTTAAGAGGATAGGTATTAAAATAGAAATTAATCGTGTCAAAGTCTGTTTTCACTGAAATAACTAGGTGCTGTTTTAACTGTAATTTATTTTTAATAGGTAATATAATTCTATGGCCCTAAATGCAAAAATACTTAAAAGCATACTGTGAAAATCTTCCCACCCCTGTCCCCAAGCAGCCTGGCTCGTCCCCTGGTGACAACCAATATTACCTGGGGTTTGGGTTACTTTCCAATGATAGTCTACACACTCTTTGACAACAGTGTGCTTTAGATTTCAAAGTTTTGCAGTAGAATAAGAGTAAGTCTTCTTGGTCCTCAAGAATCAGCAAAACTGGGTCTATCCCAGAAGGAGTTGAGCTGAAATGTGCCTTTTGTTTGGAGAGAGAGCAGTTCAACAAGTCAGCTCTCAGTGGAATGTTCAAAATGCATAAAAAGTTTATAAACAGGTTCAAACTCCTCCTATAGTATAGAGTCACTATACAAACAATTGATGTAAGAATTGCAAATGATTATCATTTCGTCGTGAAAGCAGATCACTTATAAAGAGTTTGAGATGCTGTATTACAGCCCTTGAAATTCCCAAGTATTTTCAATAACTTAAAATTCCATGAAATTCACTATTTAATTCAAATGGTTGCCTTCTCACTGCTTTTATAGTCTAATGTCATTTGCATGTCGTTTGATGGCTTCCTGAAATGTGTCCTGTTTCCAAAGTGCGTTTAGATGGACGGCAGTGTCAGCACCTTGTGAACTTCCTTTTGTGAAGTGACGTTGCTCTATGATTTGGACATACTTTCTCAGCAGAGGAGCTGGTCATGGATGGCACAGGTTCCTTTGTGGGTGAGCTCCCTGTCTTGGGAGGTGTTGAAAGACCAGCTGGGTCATCTGTCAGCAAAGTCATGTGGGAGAATCTACCCTACATGATAGGCAGGCTTAGAAGACTTTCGAGTTGCCATCGTAGCTGAGTCTGGTCTGGGCAGATTCGTTATCATCATTACCTTTATAGGCCGTTTACCTCCCTTGAAATCCAGGCTATTGGGCTCATGCTGCACGCTTATCTTCCAAATTTGGGTTCCACTGGTTTTGTCTAATGCTTATAAATGTCCAAATAGAACTGACTGTGTAATCCCAGAGGCCTGGCATGTTTTTCTCTTGCAAAGGGACTCCCTCCTTTCCTCTCTCCTTCATGTTTACGCCCTCTCTCAGGTTGCAAGAAAATCCCTTAACTTGTGCATGCCCTGTTCAAGCCCCGAGACAGATTTTGGTGGCAACCCCATGCGGCAACAGAAAAAAATCTTATTTCCGTCCGAGAAATAGAATCATTATCTTGATTGAAATAATATCTTTCCTCAACCTGCGACCAGATAAAGCATCAAATTGGTGGAGTCTCCTTATCACTGCACAGTTTGCAGGACCCAGGATAATGGCCTGTCAGCTGCCACTGGTGGGGCGGGTTCTGTGAGGCAGCGCCAGCATCTCTTGGTCAGATTTGGATTACACGGTGTCTGGTGCAACGTGAAATCATTCCATGAATGACGAGTATTATTATTTTAAAAGGTGAAGGTAGTGTTGAGCCTAGAACAGAGCAAGCAATAAATGCAACTACTATTCTTATTATGATCGTAGATTTTCATTAGGTAACATCTAACACGTACGGACAATTGCAGGAGTGACTGAAAGCTATAGAGGTTTTCGGATGTGGACTTTGTGGGTATGAGTGTTCTGGAATTCTGTGCTCTAGGACTGAGCTTCCCAGGACTGCAATCAGAGTAAGGGGGTGACTGGGCTTGAGAAGGAGGACTGGGTCCTAGTTGGAGGTGAACAGCCAGAGGCCAGCAAACCAACATCTTTGGGAAGGAAACTGAAAAAGCTGTGGGCAAGGAGCCAGGGGGTCTGGGTTCCACCCCACACCCACCAAGCAGCTGGGGCTTTGGGGTTCCTGTCTGCTCACCATTCAGAGAGGGTTACACGGAAGTGTCAGGAGAAGGAAGTGAGACATTTGTGCAAAGTCCAGGATGCTGCCTGTACCCTCAATCTTTCCTGTCCCCTGTCCAGTGACAGGGGAGATTTCTATATCTGGGCGTTTTTGAGTGCTTACTCTGTGACAGGCATATTCTAACCATTTTCTGTGTATTAACTTACTTAACCCTCACAACGATCTTACTCATTAGAAATCATCTGCCCTTTACAGGGGAGAAGGAGCAGAGAGGTTAAGTAAGTTGCACAGGGTCATACAGCCAGTCAGTGATGGAGCTGGGATTTGAAGCCAAGCAGTTTGCTTGGAGCTCTTGAAAACTTAAAATAGACTATATTATGACTAAATAATACAGTTCAAATATCTGGGGCTTTTACCAGACCTTAAACTATAATCCTGTGATAGGAAAAAATAGTAACAATAATAACAGTGGTGATGATGATGATGACCCCTTTGTAGTGTTTCAGCAGGTGTGGAGGTGGTTCCTGTGGCAGAGGTGGGAGGTTGAGTGAGAGTCTAGCCTGATCTTGGGCACCTGGTCACTCAGATCCTTTCTTGGCTTGGGACCCTACGAAGCTGTCCCCAGCTGCATGCACACTGTAGAGCACTCAGGTATGCGGGACTCGCCGCCACTGACTTGCCCCCTATCTGGTCCCTGCCCCCATCTTCCTCCCAGGTCCTTGCGGCTATACTGTCTGCCAAGGCTTCCCCAGAGAAGGGATCCGTCCCCGCAGCCATCCTGCCCCGTGCTTGCTTCACTCCCCTCTCTCCCCAGGCACAACTGGACTGAAATGAAAGCCTGTATCTTCAGAATCTTGTTTTCAAGAGGAGCGCTGGCCTGTCGATGAGCGTTCCTGATTACCATGGTAATCACCAGCCGAATGGCGTGATTTTATAATACATTTCCATCCGAAATATGAACAGGTGTGCAGGGGAAATCAACATGTATCAACAAGATAGGTCTTGGGAGATTAATAGTGAATTTAGGATTGCTCAAGGAAACAAAAGGAAGAAAGAAAGAACTACTTTTGCTTGCAGCCAAGGTCCTTCCAACCTTACCTCTGGCCTTTTCCTGTCCCATCTCCCTCTCACCCCACCTGTGAGCTTTTTACTCACAGTCTTCCTTGCCCCTCCCTCGCCTCTCTCCTTTCCAGTGTTGAACCATCTGTCAAATCCCAGCTCCTCCAGGAAGCCCTCCTTGGTTCACTCAGCCTCTAGGAATCTCTTCCTCCTCTGACCCTTTGCACGCCCTCACTGGGCCTGTGCATTCCCCCTCACTCCCCAGCCAGCCAGGAGGCCCCTGAGGGAACATGTATTCATCTTACTTTGCAACCGGGGGCCACCAGGCACGGAACCTGCTGAGCCAAACTCTTATCAGCTGGGGGCTCTGGTCCCACCCACTGAGCTAAGAACCTCACTGTCTACCTCAGGGCCTGATAAAAATGGCACCAACATACCTCTGGGTGACTCTAGAGATCCGGGTGCCAAAATCCTGATTTGTCTGTCCCTGTGAGATTAGAAGAGTTCATTTGCGTTGTGGTCCTTCCAGAGGACCTGGAAGGCTGCGGTGAGGATCCAAGAAAGCATGCAAAACAGTTTTGATTTCTAAGTCTCTGTGTTCCTGAGTCATCACCCCGCTCACCTCCTTCAAAGTCAGTCTGGCTCTGGATGTGGGAAATCAGGAGGGCCTCCCGCTTGCACTGCGCAAGGCCACCCTGGGATCCTAGGCGGTATGTGCGCTCGTGCTGGGAGAGGGGCCGAGGAGGAGGCAGCCTTGCCCACCGGCCCTCGGCCTTTGTCCTGGGTCCGCAAGTGTCTCAGACACAGCATGTCAGGGTTTCTGTGTCATGATGAGACCAGAGGGACTTGACAGAGGCCTCAGCTTGAAAGGCCTTCTTCACTTTCAAGTAGGACAATGCATCAGAGGAGTCGCCAGGCCCGCTCTGACGACACGAGAGGCATTAGCTAATACTTCAATTTTAATAGAATGAATAATAAAGAGCCCCTCGTATCTCTTGGAACTAATTTTGAAGAACAGGTGCTGCCACGCATTCTTCTAGTTGAATCAGGCCCCTAAAGAGTTGATAACAAAAGGTTTAACCAAAAAAGAAAAAAAAAGGCATTCCTCCACCAACTTTTCCTTTAATTCCATTCTTGTAATGCCTCTCAGTTAATAGTAACTTGTGAAAAGATGAAATAAAATTGGAACAGGAAGCATTGGGCCTCCAAAGACGGCCTGGAGAGACGGTCCTTGCTTTTCTTCTGCTGCGTGAAGGGCTTCGAGGTGGGTCCCCTCGAAGGGGTGGTAACCCGGGCCTCCGCGGGCAAATAGCCAACACATTAATGGGGGAGGGCCTGGCCTCCCTCCACAGGTGTCTACATGAGGCAGAGGCTGGTGGGAAACAGACTCAAAGTGAGCAATTGGAAGAGAATTGAATCCAAAGGCCAGAGCAGCATGTAGGGAACCCACAGGACCCAGTGCTGTGTCCCGGGGCTATTGACGCTGGGGGGCAGTTGCGCCTCTGGGAGGGAGGATGCTGAAAGCAGAGACGGTGAGGGTGTGGAGGGGACCACCTTGCCTGGGCTGTGACCCGAGGTGCCCTGGAAGACAGTAACAAGGCATTAAACATCCAGCCTCTCTCCCCACTCCCTGCAGTCTCCTCCGGGGCCTCCACTGGCTGAACTAACAGGAAGGAGGGCAGAGGGCAAGGGTCCACTGCTGTGGTCTGTAGGGGTCAGAGCCAAGGGCAGAGGTGCAGAGTGAGCCTGGAGGGGCATCTGGGGACAGCAGCACAGCATCTCTGACAGTTTGGGGGCAGAAGGGAAGGCCAGCATCCTTGTCATGGCAGACCTGGTCTTAGGGCCTATTTCCAAGCTTCCAGGAAAGGCCCCAGACTATTCTCCATGGATCACTATTCTTTTTCACCAAAACAACACTGTCCCAGCGGGTTCCCCTGGAAAGGAGAGCCAGACCATGTGGAATCCGTATTGCGATGCCCCTCCTGATCCCTCACCAGAAGGAGCTCCAGCAAGGGGCCAAGAGAGCCACCAGAAGTGGGCCCTGAAGGAGGTGCCAGCCAAAGGAAAGTGTGGGTCAAGGCCAGAGCAAGGGCACGGAGGCTCAGCGCACAGAGGCCAGCCCGGGGCAGTGCCTGTCCTGGGTTCACAGGCCTGGGGGGAGGCCATGACCGTGGCTCACGGAACTGCAGGCAGCTCTCAGCTCTGCTCCCTGCAGAGCTCACCGTGATCCTGCCCTTGGATGGCCGTCGAGCATAGTCTGTTTCAGGTATCCAACAGCCCACGAGGTGGGGATGGGCCTGCAGAGGGGGAGCACAGACCGAGAGGAAAGTCACTTGCTCAAGGCCACATTGAACCCAGATGGCTTGATTTCAGAACTGCCCCTCTGGCCTGGTCGCCTGGCTGGGGTCTCCTGACTGAGGAGGGTCTGCACCTGCAGAGAAGGGAACATCATTCAAATGTTGGAACATATATTTAAAATTGGGACTATTTGGGAATAATTTCAAAAGAAAGAAAAAATGCAAAATATAGAAACACAAAGAAGACCCTTACATCTTTATATTCTAGACTCATCTATTGTTAAAATTCTACCCCATTTCCTTTATTATCTGTGCTCTCTTTCTAGCTATCATTTACACACACTCACACACACACGCATTTTGGTCTGAACCGCTTGGGTGTGTTCCTTACAGAGGGCGTCAGTACCTCGGTATGCATCTTCTAAGAATGGGCATATTCGCTGGCATAGTCATAGTGTGCTCGATCAGTGCACGTAGCATTAATGCACACTTTCATCTAATCACCAGTCCACCAGTTGTGGCCCAGCGCCATCACTTAACTTCTTGATGTTCTTTATGGCCCGGCTCCCTCCACAGAGGGTCCCGTCCAGGGTCGGCTGTTGTGTTTAGTTGTTCTGTCTCTTTGACCTCCTTTAATCTGGAACATTTTCACAGCCTTTCTTTGTCTTTCAGGACTTTGAGATTTATAAATCATACAAATGCCCCCTTATGTTTATTAAAATGTTCCTCAGTGTGGGTTTGTCTGATGTTTCCTTGTCGTTAGAGCCAGGTTATGTATTTTCGGCATAATCCTGCCGAGGCAATCTTGAGTTCTTCTCAGGCAATCACACTGGGAGGACTCCCTGGTCCTCCTTGGTGGTATTGAGTTTCATCTCCCAGTCAAGGTATTGCCAATTTCTCTACTATGTGAGGATCGTCTTTTTCCTCCCTTGGAACGAGTATGCCGTCTCTGGGGAGACACTTTGCAATCATGCAAGTACTGGCCCCTCATCGATATCCCTCAGATGTATTATCCATTGATGACTCTTGCCTGATCCAGCTGTTAACACTATGGTTGTTGCAGATCAATGCTTTTCCAGCTCCAGCATTACCTCCATATTTACCAATTGGCCCTTGGCATTCTACTGTAGCAATAGAATTTATTTACACTACAAGCAGTAATGCATTTACTACTGTAAGCAGTACAATGTCTTTATTTGTTAATTATCTCGTGAATTTCTGTTTTTCCAAGAGTTTATTATTTCTCACTGTACTCAATTATTTTGGTGCTTAAGTTACCCCAGAGTTGACCCACAGGACCCCCTCTAAGCTAATTCCCATGATATTTTGATATGCCACCATCCCCCTTTTGCAACACTTTCTTACTCTCAGGCAATAAGAGGTTCCAGGCTCGTCTTGTACTGGTGCTAGTCCTGCAATCAGTCATTTCTCTGAGAAGCCCTGCTTCTTTCTAGTGGGAAATGGTATTAGAGACCAAAATCTGGGCTCTGGGTGTGCTCACTGCTGCTGAGTGTCTTTGCTTCTTGGCCCTTTCAGGAAATATACGTATGTATAAAACATATACATAAGTTTCATACATACATATACATGTATACATGCATGCATATACATTTACATATTCATATGTTAGAAATTATCCAGACTGGTACCTCCAAATCCAATCCACCTCACAGCGTTGCTTCTTGTCTTCCCCTATTCCATATTTATATGTCTTTCTTCCAGAGTGAAAACCTGGGGTCCCTAAACCATTCACTTACATGTTTAATTAATCCTATACTGCATCTAAAATGATGTCAGAATTGTCTCACCCACACCACTACAATCAGCCTACCTCCATCCCTCACTCCAGCCCCCCTGCTGTGCTCATAAATCACTTGGACTTGTCCTTCCTTCCTTCCTTTTTTCTTTTCTTGCCCTTCAATGTGGTTAGAGTATTTATTTGAAATACAGCTAGGTTCATTTTTTTTTTTTCATTTTCCTTTTCATTTTAGGGATTTTTTCCCTTCTCATTCTTATTGATTTAAAATTATCTTAATAGGTTGAATATTAGATACTTGCAAAAGTCAGCACTACACAAAAAATATACTAAGAGGTGGGTCACTCTCTCCTGTGTTCCTTCTGCCCCATCCCCCCCTTGTCTATAATCAACTTAATTGTTTGATGCCTCCACTTCTTTTCCTTTTTATAAAGATGAGCGTATTTTTATATACATTTTTAAAATCTCCTTTCTTTTTTACACAAAAGATATCATATTATGTATACTTTATTTAATACTTTGCTTTATGCATTCGATCTCCTGGGAAACACTCCGTATCATTCACAGAGTTCTTCCTCATTCTTTTTTAATAGCTGCATAGTATTCCATGTGTGCATACCCTAGTTTATCCAACTTCTCTCCTATGTATGACAAATTGGGTGGTTTCCAATATTTATGATTACAAATGATGCTGCAAAGCTTGTGCATATGTTTCATATGCTTGGAAGTATGTCTTCAGGGTAAATTTCTAGGATGGGATTACTGGATTGAAAAGTAAATGTATAGATAGTTTTATAAGGTATTTCCAGATCCTCCATGAGGTTTTACCAGTTTATATTCTGACCTGTTTTCTCAAAACCTTGCCAAAGAAAGTAGTGTCACGTTTTGGAATTTTTACCAATCTTATGAGTATGAAATGGTATCTTGATGTAGGTTTAATTTGCATTGCTCTTATTATGGGTAAAGTTGAACATTTTTTCATATATTTAAGGATAATTTTTATATTCATTTGGTAAGTATTCCATTCTTTTGCCCAGTTTTCTATTGTCTGCTTTTCCATTGGGTTCTTGGTCCCTCAATTCTTAAGAGTTTTAAAAAATATATTAGTGTTATTAAACCTTTATCTATGATATATGTGGCAAGTATTTTCTCCCAGTTTATTATTTACCTTTGATTTTACTTCTGGTGTTTGCCATATCATTTTAAAATTATAGTACAGTAAAATTCATCAATCTTTTATTACCTCTGGATTTTCAGTCATAGTTAGAAAGCCTTTTCTTACACCCAGGTGATAGAAGAATTCGCCAATGTTGAAGCATCATTTTTAATGGCTATATAATACTTCACTGCAAAGATTAAACCATCAGATAAATTGGAGTTTCCAGGCAGATGGGCAGAGGACTGAAGAGTGCAAAGGGGGAGCGGTCTGAAGGTTGGAGATGTAAAAGACTTGCACCCTGTTGGTTTAGGGATGGGGACAGAGCAAAAGTTGTCCCTGCCCTGCAGTGATGGACATGCATGCAAACAATCAAATCTCACTCCATGACATAATCTAGTGACAGGGTCCACCAGGGAGGGCTGTGGGAACTTCAGAGGACTAACGGATCCTTTGGGCTGGTCAGAGGGACAATGGGGCAGGGCTGGGATGAGGGTGGGCCAGTGAGGCACATTGGGCAAATTTAAGGAGACCTCACTCTCAGGGTTGCACAAGTGCAGAGCTGATACCCAGGAGCCAGGGCTTCCTTAAATTTTGTTTTCTGGGCACCTCACTTGCCTCCCCTGGTTCTAGCCCTTCTTTGGGGAGACACAGGACTTGAACTGGGCTTGAGGAAAAGTGGAAGTAAATAGATGGGGCTAGGGGATTACTGTCGCCCTTGGCTGAGTCAGTAGGAGAGGCATGTGCCATTCATCAGAGGACTGGCCAAGTCAGAAAGTGGCGTGGTGCTGGAAAGGTGGGATGGGGAGGAGTCTGGATTTCATCCAGGTGGTAGGAAGCCACTGCAGGACTCTACAAAATTCAAGAAATTCTGTTAAATTGGGGCAAGTGGGGCTGATAACTGGTCTCCCAGGACTGATGTCAAGATTGTAGAAGCTAATCAATGTAAACATTTTCTGCTGGTGTAGGGCCCGGCGTGGAGTGGACGCTCAGGAAACCTGAGTTTCCTGTGCTTTGTGGGCATCTACTGATGTTCTTAATCAGGTTTCAAGTCTAATGTCCTTGACACAGGGGACTGTTCACTTCACAAGGTAGGAGGGGAAAATTACAACAAACAAACCTTGAGGGAAACTAACCATTCACACACCTTGGGAAGAGGAAGATGGCATTGTTCAAGGACTATAACGGGGGCAGTGTCAAGGTGTCCATTTTGCAGAAATGGAAACTGAGGCCCAGGAAGGTTCTCACGGTGTGTTAACAGCTTACAGTAGGTTAGGGTTTGTGTTCCCACGAGTCCTCTCAAGAGCGATATGGATGCTCATTCCCACCCCACACTCTGTCTGCCCTCCCCGGCCCTAGAAAGCACAGGAGCTTAAATGCCAGAGGCCATCCCCATAGCCTTGCCAAGTGTTTCCTCCCTGAACCGTGCTGACCTGGAAGGGAGGAAAAGCAAAACCTAGAAGGAGGCCGGAGACAGGGGCTGGGATACAGCAGCAAGCCCCACGGCCCTCTCCACCCCCAGGCCACATCCCTGGGGAAGGGTCACCAAAGGGCCCCAGGCCGGTCATTTCACTCCTCTTCCCGGCATCAGCGGCAGGCCCAGTGAAGCCCATCCCCCTGCAGCCCCTTGTGTCCTGTCAATCAAGTGTATGGGAAAAATAATAAGTCTGCAGCCCTGTGGCTGGAGCTTGCCCTTCAGAGCTCACTTATCTGCTCTCCCACCTCCCCCGCCCCCAGGGCTCCTGCTGATCTAGGCCAGGAGGTTGGCCGAATCTCCCAGACCACACTGGAGGAGGGAGGGCATGCAGATGCCGGGCTCCACCCCCCACCCCATCACACCAGCAGGGCCTTTCCCCGCCGGCCCGTGGGTCCTAAAGCTCTTCGCAAGAGATGGACACCTGATGACCCGCGTCATGGTACTTAAGGAAAGCCCCCACCTCAGCCTCATCTTCCCCCCAAGGAAGCTGCTTAAAGTCCATCTTTAAGCTTCTTCAGCCTCTGTCCCTGGCTCGGAGCCTGTCTGTCCTTAGTGGCCCAACCCCACACCACGTCTTCCCAGATGCCTTTCTCCACTCCAGTCCGAATGAGCGTCTCCCTCTGCCTGCAGCCTGCACACAAAGGTTTTAGCATCTTAGGCAGGACTTGCCATGTCTGTCTTTCATCCCAGGTAGTTGTGTAGGCACTGTCTGCCCATTTCGGCGTGAACTGTCCGAGAGTCGGGGATGCTTCTCAATCAGCTTTAAATCCCCCCATGCTGAGCACAGACCAGCAGCATTGACTGAGTCACTGAAATGTGAATGGAAAGACCAGTCTTTAAAGTCAGGAAGAATTAAGCTTCAACTCTGGCTGGATATTTGCTGAGCAGCTTTGGGGAAGCCTCTTAACCTCTCTGAGCCTCTACTTCCTCATCCAGTCAATGGGCTGATCACATCTGCCTTACAGGGCCATTGCACCAACAGAGTAAGCAGTGTGCCCAGCACAGAACCTGGTCCCCAGGAGGCACACAGACACTTACAGACACTCACCATGTGCCTCTTGGGTGCCAGGCTGCAGCACAGCCAGAGGGCAACAGTGAAGACTTGAGTCCGGTTCTGCAAAGTGATGCTGAGAGCCCACTCTGTCCACCTCCTTCCGGGGCTGGAGCTGGGGCCATGGATATAGCACTCCTGCCCTCAAGGCATCGTGGGGACAGTGGGTTTTCCAGGCCTGTCCAGCCAAACAGTTGCTGAGATCAGCTCCCAGATGGATGAATTCTGGGGTATTCCTCACAGAGTAGAGGGCTAGCCTCAGTGAGGAAGTGAGGGCTGGAAGGGAGAGGGGAATTCAAAACAAACAGAGGGCTGGCTCGTGATCTCAAAGCGCTCTCAGTGTGTCACACCCAGGGCTCTCCAGGAGAGGGTGAGACAGCCAAAGCCGGCCTGGGTTCCTCCTTTGGGGAAACTAGGCGTCAGCCACCCTGGGGAAGAAGCCAGGAGACCGGCCTTGTCCTGCTGGAAGAGCCAGGCCTGGGAGCTCTGTAGGCCAGGGAACCACAGGCGCAGGCAGGACTCGGGGAGGGCAAGTGAGACCCCAGGCCATCTTCAGCTGCGGCCAAGGGAGCTTCATGGCCCAGGCCCCGCAGGGTGGCAGCTGCCAACCCCAGGTTCTAAGACCCCACTCCGAGTTGCGTGGTTGGCAAGTGCCAGTTGAGGCTGGGGTGTGTGCAGCGCCCAGGGCGCACTCCCTCGGGATCAGGAAGTGAAGGGTTCCTGCCCTGATGGGAGGCAGGCCATCTTGCAGTGGAAAAGCACCACACTCCATGAGATGCCAGGGGCAGGGGGCAACCACAGCAGGCCTCTGCGCCTGCACACAAGCAAGTCTTCTGTGTCTGTGCAGAGAGGATGGGCACGGACGGTCTGGGTGAGCCCAGGAAAGGCTCTGGGAGAGACTCCTGTGGAGCTGGGCCTTGAAAGATTCCATAGATGTGTGTTCTTGCTTCTTTTGCTGACGTATGAATGGTCTTCTTTTCCTCCTGGCCATCGCTGAAGATCTGAGGACCAGGAGGAGGACCAACCCCATCCCTCAGTCCAATAGCCAAGCCACATGAACCGGAACGTGGCTGAAAATGCTCATCTCTGAGGCTGCCCGCTGGTTTGCTGTGCTCGCCTGGAACGTTTCTCTTTCTCCCTGAGCCTCTCTGCCACCCCCAAGCTAAAGTTTCTCTAGACGGATGGACCTCAGGTCCCCAGCTCTCATCTTGGCCTGCCTGTCCTTCTCTGGAGAGGCTGCCAGGCCCAGCAGGAGCTGTGGTGAATGTGTCCCTCTCCATCCGTGACCGGTCCAGGGACCCCTGCGGAATAGGAAGGCTAGGTGCCAGTTACCAGGATTGGGGGTGGGAGGTGCTGCTCCAGCACAGACCCAGCAAAGGCAGTGCCGTTGGTCCACTCCTCGGTGGTGACACAGTGGAGGCAGTTAGGCAGCAAGGAACCCCATCACCCCATGTGTGGGCGATGAGAGCAACCTTGATGGTCGATCTCAGCTCTCATGGGTTTTACTGGGAGAAGGCTGCCTTTGGGATGAGCACAGTTTAAATAGGGCATTCACTGAATAGAGGATGGAATGACATTTTACTTGATAACTGACAAGTTAAGAGAAATGAGGGGTGAGAGATTAGACAGTCAGGGAGACACAGATTCCTTCCCTCCACTCTCCCTCCGGACAGAGAGAACAGACCATTTGAGACTGAAGGTGGGCATTATTATAATTATCAGGGGAAACAGGTGCAAAATGAAACTTTCCCGGCAAACATGAGACTTCAGGGGCCAATATAATTGGCTGTATGTTCTCCCCTCCATTTCGCCCATGATAGAAGAAGAGAGAAGACTTACGATCCTCTCTGGGTACGTAATGAGTTGTCTAGCCCTGAGGCTCCACTTCAGCTTTCTGAGCCCTGACTTTCTCATCCGTGAATTTCATTCATTCATTCCACAGGTGTTATTTTGTGCCGTCCACACACCAGGCAAGATGCCAGGTGCTGGAAGTTCAAAAGTGACCATGACAGGGCTCTGGCATTAGTCCAGCACTCGCAGACCTCTGGGGCCGCTGCCCCCTCAAGAGACATGCTCCTGCCCATGAAGTCATAGAGTCTGGTTTGGGGGCGGAAAGAGTTAAGTAGCTGTGAGATAAAGCTGTGTTCTTTCCTCACACTTGCCCTTTCTATTGTCTGCCCCTTGCTGGCATCCCCTTCCCGTCCCCGGCAGCCATCTGGCCAGCAGATCCTGAAGCACAGACAGAGTCCCACAGAGACAGGGTAAGAGCCCTGGACCAGTTGTAACACACACAAGGTGCTGCTGAGGGGTCTGGGCTCAGCCACTTCCCTTCCATCCTCTCAAATCCCACAGCTGGCAAGGGCACCCAGTAAAACTTCTGTTTCTAATCTTCCAGAGTGGAGAGGGCGGCGAAGCAGGGTATGATAAACATTCTGGAGCTGCTCAGAGAAGGGAAAAGGTATAAGAAACCATTTTTATGTCTGATGCAAAAAACACAAGACCAATAAATACCATGCCTTAATGCAACTTCCACTAAAACATTAACTAGAAAGCTGTCCCAGACAGAGAAATGATTTGCCTGAGGTCTCACAGGACAGATGACTGGACCTCAGGTCTTCTCTGTCTTTAATCTAGTGCCCTTCCTCTAAGCTGTCTGCCCCCTTGTTTCTTCATAAGCATCTAACAGTTGGTTTTCAAATTTAAAAAATCATTAGTGAGATTGGGGGATTTCAATAATTTTAGTGGACATTTATACTTCATGTTTTTCCTTATTGATTTATAGGAACTCTTTGTATATTATGGGTCCAAACCTACATCTGCTATATATAATGGAAATAATTTTGACTTGGATTGTTGACTTTTAACGTGGATTGTGGGGGAGGGGTGTAGTCAGTGGTAGGGTGCATGCTTGGCATGCACAAGGTCCTGGATTCAATCCCCAGTACCTCCATTAAATAAACAAACAAACAAACCCAGTTACCTCCCCTCACCCCCAAAAATGAATTTAAAAAAAGAAAGAAAGAAAAAAAAAACCATGGATTATGGTATCTTTGTCATATAAAAGTTTAAACTTCTATTTAATTAAAACTCGCTTTTGAAATGAACAGGTGATCTCCAGGCTACAGCCCACAGATCACCATCCATCACATTACGGTTTGTGGGTTTTGTGCCATGTTTAGGAAAATCTGCACATTGACCATATATTTGTCAAAAACAAATTTGCCAGAGCTCTAGGATCCGAAAGCTTTGGTGCAGATATCCAGAAAGGCTGTCTTGCAGCAAACATTTTCTGAGGGTCTCTTTGCAAGAAGCCTTTGACCTGGAGGCCCAGGGCTGCTGCTCACCAGCCCCCTCATCCCAGACACATCACCCAGCACCCAGGTTCTGTGGGAGGCTTCATCCTTTGCTCCCCCACAGGTTGAGGCCTGGCTGATAAGCTCAGCGAATCCAAGATTGACTGTGACACACTCAGAGTGTGTTTTCCTGGTCACCAAGGCCAAATCAAGACACAGGAACTTGTTCCTTTTCGTACCCCTGTCCTCCCGTCTCTCTTCCCCACTCTCTGAAAGGGATCTGAAAATCGATGAAAACTGTTTTATGTGGGCGGCACCTTTATCTGCCAGTTGCTGCTTTTATGGGAAACTTTACACGGAGCCGACTACAGAAAATTATCTTTTCAAACATTACCATTCAGTGTAATTTTCCAAGATCCGCAGTAATTGCTCTAGCATCTTCTCAAAGAAACCTTGAAATCCAGCGGCTGCTGGGTGATAAAAGCAAGAAGCTTGGGTAACCAGAAAAGGACTATTAATCCTGTTGGGGCTTATCCTTACTCATTCATCGTTTCGGGTGAGGGGGAGAAAGATTGCTTGGAAAAGCTTCTTGGGAAGACCCAGAGTCTTTTGGGGAGGCTGCGCGGATGTATGCGCCTGTGCGTGTGCGCACGCACACCCAGCAATGCAGTGGCCTGTATTTAACATTTCCAAACAGGTACCCAAGCACTTCATTCTGCGCAGAATCTTGCTGCCGCTGGCGCTCCTGTGTCATAGTACCACCCGCTCTCAGGGTGCGTTTTGCTGGCAGGGCTGAGTAACATTCCACTCCAGACAGAAAAGGCAAGAAATGGAAGACTGGTAAGGGAGCAGCTGGCAGGGGAAGGCGCTGGGCCAAAGCTCAGAATAGCTGGTCCTGACGCCAAAGGGTGAAAAGGGCAGAGGAAACGGGTAGGCTGGAGCCCGTGGGAGGGGCGGCCTGGACTGGGAGGGGAAGCAAGGGTGGTGTGCGGCTGTGGCCTGGAGATCACTAGTCCATGGGAAGTTTTCAAAGTAGAGATTCGGGCGTGGGTGGGAGGCCTGGGAGGGTGGAGGAAGGGTCCGGACTTTGCCTCCGGCCAAGGAGGGACCGGACACAGGGCTCCCTCCGGATGGCCATTGTGCAGGGAGCCGGCATAGACAGCTCTGGTAGAAGGGTGGAATGGGGGGCAGTGAGCCAGACAGGGGCAGGGCTGAGCTGGACTTGGATCCTCCTGAAGATGGAGGAAGAGGCTGTCCGGGGTCGGGGCTGGGCAGTGGGGACACAGCATCGAGAGCTTCCTCCCATTCAGTGAGGACAGTGCCGCTGAGCCACCTCCCTGCTTGGTATACGAGGGGTGGCCAATAAGTGTCTGTGGCTTCGCTGGCTGAGTTCCAAAGAGTTTGTTCCAGGGCAGACAGCAGCTTCCCAGGCCACTTCACCAAAACCATTGCCAAGTATTTTTTTAAGCACCTCCTGGGCATCGTATTCTGGACCAGACTCTTCAGGAAAGAAGCAACAAGTGAAATGCAATAAGCAAATGTGGCAAATATAAAATGAGAGCCTTTGCAGCCCCTTCCAATATGATTGCCAGCTAGAATCCCAGAATCTCGGGAATTCAAGGAGATTTTTCAAAGATCACTTGACTGGTCCATCACCAGGCTTGGGTTCCACTCTCCCACTCTTGCCAGCATTTGACTGAATATGGAAGGTGACGGGGAGCTGACTGCTTACCAAGACCCCTTCTTTCATCCTGGGCAGCGCTGAATATTAGAAGGATGGTGGGGAGAAGACTGAGCATCCACTGGGAGTCGGAGGTGGCTCCAGAATCAGCTCCACTTAGAGCCTCGGGTCCCCATCCTCATCTCCAGAGGGGTGAGCACAGCCCCTGCCCAGTCTGCCTCAGAGAGCTGTGGTCACAGCACCTTACACTTGGGCGCTGCTTGCAAAGTGCCTGACTTGCCCACCTCTCTCGCTGACCTGCAGTGGGGAGCAGTGAAGTTAATGCTTCTTTACCGTGGCTCCGTTTCCTCAAACATGTCTGATGTCATCTGCAGATCCTGCAAGGAAGCTGTTGTTAGGACATTTTTTTTTTAATTTTAATTTTTTTATTGAAGTATAATTGACCTATAATATTATGTTAGTTTCAGGTATATGACATAGTGATTCAGTTTATACACTATGAAATGATCATCACAATTAGTCTAGCTACCATCTGTCTCCATACAAAGTTATTACAGTGTTATTGACACTATTCCCTATGCTGTACATTACACTCCTGTGACCTATATATTTTATAACTAGAAGTTTATGCCTCTTAACCTCCCTCACCTAGTTCACTCGTCCCCCAACACCGTCCCATCTGAAACCCACCCATTTGCTCTCTGTAAGTCTGTTTCTGTTTTGTTTGTTCATTTGTTTTGCTTTTTAGATTCCACATATAAGTGAAATCATATGGTATTTCTCTCTCTCTGTCTGACTTACTTCACTTAGCATAATATGCTTTAGGTTCATCCATGTTGTCACAAATGGCAAGATTTCCTTTTTCATGGCTGAGTGATATTCCACTGTATATATACACCACATCTTTATCCATTCATCTATTAATGGACACTTAGATTGCTTCCGTATCTTGGCTATTGTAAACAATGCCACAATGAGAATTGGGGTGCATGCATCTTTCTGAATTAGCATTTTTCTTTTTCTTCAGATAAATACTTAAATGTGGAGTTGTGGGATCATACGGTAGTTCTATTTTTAATTTTTTGAGGAACCGCTGTCCTGTTTTCCATAGTGGCTGCACCAATTTACTTTCCTACCAACAATGCATGAGGGTTCCTTTTCTCCACACTCTCGCCAACACGAGGATATTTCCTGTCTTTTTGATGATAACCACTCTGACGGGTGTGAGGTGCTATCTCACTGTGGTTTTAATTTGCATTTTCCTGATGATTAGTGATGTGGAGGGTCTTTTCATGTGCTTGTTGGCCATCTGTATGTCCTCTTTGGAAAACTGTCTCTTCAGGTCCTCTGCCCATTTTTAAATTGGAGTTTTTTTGATACTGAATTATAAGGACTTTTTTTTTTTTTTTTTTTACTTTATAGGTGTGTAAACCCAGGCTCAGAAAGGTTAAGTGATAAGTCCAAGGACATACATCCAGCCTGTGATGGTGCCGCAGAGACAAAAGTTCTCCTGGCACTGCAGCCCCACGTGCTTCCCACCCAATGCTTTGCTTCTCCCAAGGGAGACCAAGCAACAATACCAACCAGAGGGTTTACAGTGCCACTGCTTTAAACTTGTCCCTCCAATGACAATTGGGGGAAATACCACAAGTGCCAGGCATTCGACCTAGCCATGGCCTCACCAGTTCGCCCCAGCAGCACTCCAAATACAGTGGGCCGTGCAGACTGTGACTCCGAAAACATCACTAATGAGGCTCCCAGAAAGCAAGAAATGCCCTGAAAGTTACCCATTTTGTCTTTTAAAAGCAATGCAAGTTCTTCTATTTTATCCAGAATCATCTCTCTCTTTTCTTTAACATCAAAGAATGCATTTGCCCCAAACAGTTGAGTAGAACTGAGCATCAGGAAGATGTGCCACGTGGGATGCTGTGTGTTGGCGCAGCTCAGCCACATACCTGGGTTACAAGCCACAGACATACTCTCCTTGTCCTGAGGACAACGCCCAGGCAGCGGGCATTTTCACGTCCATTTTCCAGATGAAACACTGAGGCTCAGAGTGGTTGAGCAGTGGGGTCCTAGATCAGCTAGAACATGGCAGCAGCAGGACTCCAATGCAGAACGCTTTCCACTGGGCGTGCCCCGGGAGACAGTGTCCCCCAGTGCGGTGGATCAAGTGATGTAGATTGAATAGGGCCTGTGGAGCTGGAGAGGAACCACCAGGGGCGGGAAGGCTCTTTGGAGGAGCTGGGGGCACTGGCAGACAGAGCACAGAAGAAAGGGACTGCATGAGTAATGCCTCAGGTAGGAAGGAGATTGCCCCGCGGGGACCACGGGGTGGGGCAGACAGCAGGGAGGAGTGAGGGAGAGGAGCTGAAGAGGCTGTGGGCCCCTAATCAGTGGGAGGGGGCAGGTGAGCCTGATCTGGGTCACCCTTTTTCTCCCCAGGGATGCAGTACTCCCTATGGACCATCCAAGGCCCACCCTGTGATAACGCAGCACTGCCCAGGCTCCCAGAGGTGCTGGGGTCCCCTCTTGCCTCCTTTCCCTTCTAGAGCCTCTGCTTTCTCCTGTACCCCTATCTCCAATATGCTGCTTCATTGGTCCCCTTAGTGATGCTCAGGACGGGAGAAGGCCTTTCTTGCATTCAGTAGCTGGGGGTGTGGCACCTCCATAGGACTGGTCCTCCCCTGATGACATCTCCCACCCCCCGGGCTGGAATGGAATTCACACTTCCACAGCATCCTTGGGAAGGAGGCAGGCCAAGGGTCCTTGTGTCCTTTTGGCAGGTGAGAAACTGAGGGCCTAAAAAGTTGAAGAGTCTGGCTTACTATTTGAGAGAACTGAAGGACAAATGTTGTATGATTCCACTTACATGAGATATCGAGAGCTCATAGAGGCAGAAAGGTTGATGAGAAGTTAGCAGGGGTCGGCGGGGTGGGAGGGGAGTGGAGGGGGTGGCAGTGGGAAGTCACTGCTTAATAGGTACAGAGCTGTCGTGCGGGTTGATGAAAAAATTTTCAAAATAGTGAACTAGTGATGATGGTGGCACAACACTGCGAATATAATTAATGCCACTGAATTGTGCGCTCACACAGTCAAAATACCAACTTTCATTTTATATATAGATTTCACCACAATTAAAAATTTATTCTCGTATAAAGAGGCAATTAAAGACTATCAGTCCACAAAGGCAGGGAAGATGTAGTCTGCAGGTGCGCCTTAGGCCCGGCTTTGAATCCAGGCCCCGCCAGGTGCCAGCTTTGTGTCCTTGGGCAAGCCAGCTCTTTTCACCTGAGTTTCCTCACCTGTAACGTGAGGTGGTGGGTGATTAGACGGAATGGCACATGTGCGCCTGGCACAGAGTGACACAGCCTCGGAATAGTCGCCGTCACGGTTATGATGACTGTGTCCATCATTGTTATGACGCAGCTCGAGTTCACGGAGGCAGGGAGGGGCTGTGCGCCGGCCGGCATCCTGGGCTCCGTTTTGAGGTTAATCTTGAGGGTAGTGGGAGGAGTGTGTAAATGGGGACAGGGCTAGGGTGGGGGGCTTGGAAAGCCTGTTGTGCAACAGAGGTAGAGCGGCAGGCTTTGTCTCCTAAGGTGTCCTGGCAGGTTGAGGCAAGGCTGGAGCACGTCCTGATGAGGCTGTGGTGTGGGGTGTGACTCCTGAAGGGCCAGGTCCCCACTCTGCCCTGCTTTGCTCCCTGAATATGCGCAAGGTCACAGAAAATGGGCAACTCCATCCCTGGACACACATCGTCTTCCCTAAAGGACAGCCTAATTGGGAGTGATAGCCCCCAGTACAGAAGTGACTGGAATCATCAGTAACTTTTTGCCCTGGCCAGAGCTGTTCAGAGTCCGGGCCCAACAGGATACTCTTGTCCTCTGAATTGCCATGTGACCCTGCATGAGAACCTTCCCCTGGCAGGTCTGCAAATGTCCTCCTCTATGAAATGAAGGGTTGGTGAGTGTCCCTTCCACCGGGGACACTGGGATTTTGTGACCTTACTTGTTTGTAAGAAAATCTTCAAATAGACAGGGTGAAGCCATCAGCAACAGGGCTTAGAGAATTGTTTGGTTTCAGATTTACTGAGAAGCAGTTCAGCTGCGCTCCCTTTACCAGCTGGGTGACCTTGGTGACCAGTTACCTGACCTTTCTGTGCCTCAGTTTCTTCACCTATAAAATAAGGACAGTAACGATCCCAGTTTAGAATGGGGACAGGGGGTCGTGGTGAGGATTAAATGAGTTAATGTGTGCAAAGTCATTTGACCAGTTCCTAGCATACAGCAGGTGCTTAATAAATGTCTGGAGTCCCTTCCATGTGCAGAGCACTCTGCTGAGCTTCCTGAAAGATCCAGAGAAGGCCAAGGCCCATTCTCTGCATTCAGGAGGAATATTATCTTTTGTTTAGTGATACAAAACAGCCCCTCGTGCAAGAACAGGCAACCAGAAAGCGCATCACCCAAGGACATGGGTGTAAGTGCTTGATGGGTCCTGGGTGGGTCAGGAAAGGAGGGGGAGGAGGAGGACGAGGAGGGAGAGGAGGAGGAAGCGGAGGGGGAGAGCACTTGGCCTGGACCATACGTAAGTAGGCAGAGGGAAAAGGAAGTTCTAGCTGGTGAGCGTGTGTGTCTGTGTGCGTGTGCGCGTGTGTTTGCCTAAAGAACACAGAGACCTCCCCCAGAATGGGAGGTGTGGGCCTTCCGCTCCCCTAGGCAGCCCCTCGCTTTGCGGTCCTGTCACCCGTGGCAGTGAGTGGGAACGTGCTCGCCTTGAGCACAGGAGCAAGCCCTTGTGCGCAACCCAGGGTGTGATTAATTTAATTATTTCAAAAGCCCCTTTGGTATTTCACGAGGGTCGTGCCCCTGGCTGTGGGCTTGAATACCACTGCAGCAGGTTTCAATAAAATCAATTAATTTAATTTGATTTGGTTTTATGTACTTGGAGCCGGTGCCTCTTGAACTCAGTATGAAAATTACTGCAGAATAAAAATGCATATTAGTACTCAAGCTCCGTGTCCTTGGGCTCTCTTCAGGGAGCCTGCAGTGCTGATCACAGGCGCAAATGCCCCCAGCCTGGCAGGAGCCCCTGCCCCTGCCCCGCTGGTCACCCCTCCAGCTTCGGACGGGGGCTGGGTGGGCTGGCTGTCCTGCTCACTCACTTCGGAAAGACATTTTCTTACCTGGTAGTAAAGTGAATGCCTTTCCATTTTCTTTCATGAAAGGAACTCAGAGACGTTTTGATTGGCCTCAGTCATCAGCTTACTGGGGTCTTTTGTTGTGGTTGCTGGGAACCGAATTAATTGGAGGCAGTCTGCTACAGTGGGTTGAACCTCGACGCTGCCCCCAAAGAGACACGTGAACTTTGGCAAGTCCCTTTCCTTCTCTGGGCTTTTGTTTCCGGGTCTATAAGTGAGAGGGCTGGATGCCTGCTTGCAAGGTTCCTTCCAGCTCAGAGTCACATTCCCTGGGACAGCTGGTCTTCCTGCCTCAGGGAGCTGGCCAGGGTGCAGCCCCGCCGCATTCCTGCTCCTCTAAAGAGGGCTCGGAGCCAGCTCATGGACTGGTTGACAGGACTGAGCCCTGCACCTTCAAGGAGGAGCAGCTTCTCCCCCACATTCCTACAGGTCAGAGCAAGTATTGCTTTCAAGAAGGGTGGAGGGGTGCAACCAAGGGGGCCTAGAAAGCATCCTTGTTATTCTCCAGATGAGGGAACCAGTTCCAGGGTCACACAGCCACAGCCGAGGGTGGCAACGACGTTCTGCCACGTTCACAGCCATTGAAAGGGGTGGAGATATTGCTCAGGTCTCATTTTCCAACTGTCCTTCTAGTTCTTTCTCCTGTCAGGATGGGAGAGAGACGACCAAGCTGTCTTTGGGTCCTCCCCCGTCAAGCAGATGCTGACCTCCGTCATTCTGGAGAAACTGCGTCCCCTCTCAAGCCCCGTGGTTGCTCCCTTGATCCTGGTGGGAAAGGACTGCCCCTCCATCCCTGTTTCAAAGCATCCCCACCATTGCCTGGAATTCCATCCTTAGCAGTTTATTTGTTCTCATGGATGCTAAGGGCACACCTCCTCCCAAAGCCCTTCCTCCTGACTTTGGATTTGGCACTGAGCTTTGATCCCCTTGAGTTAGTGGTATTTTTTTTTTTCACCTAAGTCTTATCTCTCCAGAGCTCCCACATAGCAGACACTGAGGCAGTTCCTTCCATCCCCCTACCCCATGCCTCCCATTGACTGAGAGGTACCTATTATGTGCTAAGAACTGCCCCAGACGCTCTCCTTACATTACCTTGTTTATTTCCTGCACTGGCTCTGCAAAGTGTGCGTTACTGTCAGTTTTACTGTTGGGGGACTGCGGTTCAGAAAGGACAGATAACTTGCTCAAGATCGCATCGCTGCTAAGTGACAGGGCTGGGATTCAAACCCACATCTCACTCACAAAACTCTTGAACTCACAACACCCATGAGGTGGGTACTATTATTACCTCCACTTTACAAATGCAACAACTGATGCAGAGAGAAATGACTCGCCTGAGGCCGCCCAGAGAATAAGTGAGCTGGGCTTCAGCCTAGTTCTGATTATGAGGCTCAGCCCCTGGCCTCCCTGTTGCAACAAGATCTCAAAGTGAATTGGGGTCTTCTGCCTTCGCCACTTCCTGGCTCCAAGTTTCAGGGAGAAGGTGCTGCTGGAGGGAGGGCTAGGGCTGGTGGGAGTGGTGTCTGAGCTTCAGAGACGCCTGCAGCTGGCACTGCCCTCCACCCAGCTGATAGCTGCAGCCCGGCTGGCTGGCTGCCTGGCCCACGTTGGGCCCTGGCACCAAGCCTGGCAAGGGGGTGGGCGGGCAGTGAGGCGATGGGGCAACAGGGGCGGGGGTCCGGCTCTGCGTTCTCCCCTCACGGCCCCTCCCCACCCCCATCCCCTCTCTCGGGTCAGTGCAGTTCCCGCCGGGGCAGGCGCCGGCCTCTCCAGCGTTAACCACGGCAAGGGAGGCGCTGCGGCCTTCAGGGGAGGAGGGCGGGAGATGAGGTCGGGCTGGGGCAGGGTGAGAATGCGGAGGAGAGGCCGGGAGAAATAGGATGGGGCCGCGAAGAGGGGCGCGGAGAAGGCGGGGTAGAGGCCGGGAGGGGGGCCGGGGAGGGGAAGGGAGAGGTCGAGGGCGCCAGGATGCCCCAGAGAAGGGCGAGGACTCCCACGAAGCAGAGGGTGCGGGAATTGCAGAGGGGAGCGGGGTGGGGCGTCCAGGAGGGCGGGGACGCCCGCGAGGGGCGGGGACCAGGGCAGGACCTGGGAGGGGGCTCTGGAAGGGGGCCGTGGGGTGGCGGGGGCGGAAGGGCGCTGGAGGAGGAAAGGGGCTGCGGGCGGTGGGGCGGGCTCTGAGTGCGGAGAGCTTGTGGCCGGGGCGGAGCGGCGGTGGTTGCATCACGTTCTTGATTCTGTTTTCTCAGGGATCAGGCCAGAGGGGCTGGCGGGGAGGGAAAGGTGGGCGAACCAGTCTGTACCGGCCGGGCAACTCGAGGGGCGTGGGCCGGGCTAACTGGGGTGCTGCCCAACACCCTCTACCCTCCCCACACTCGGGAATTTTTCTGTGAATCCGCTCCCCCCACCCCCGCCCCACCCTTTCTCCTGACTTGCCCTCCCTGCCCTCCCCTCTCTGTGTTGGCTCCTCTGGGGAATCGGTTATCCAAAGGGAGGCACCAAGCGCTTGCCCTCAGCTCTCCCACCCCCACCCCTCCTCGAGAATTCAGAGCCTGTGCGTGCCCTCTTTTGCCCTGCACCCGCGCTCCCACTCCCCTCCCGTTCCCCTCCCCCCAACCCCCTTAGGGCCCCTTCAGGGTCCCCCTTATTTTCTGGTCCCAGGGGCCCAGTGACCACAGGCTGCCAGGCCCCTGCTGGCATGGAGGGAAGACCCGAGCAACCTTAGGGGAATAAGAAGAACCTCCCCTGACTCTAATGTCTGCATTTTGCCAGAGATTCCTGCAATGGAACAGTGACACCCCACAAACACACATACCCTAGTTACTTTCAAATGGTAACACCCCAAAGGCAAGACACCAGAGTGGGGAGAGGGGTTATTTGGGGGCACTAGAAGCCTTCCAGGGATCCTTCAGATCCCATCATGAAGGCCACCACAGCCCCCCTTAGCCCCTCCACTGCCCTGCCCCTATGTGTCCCTGTGGTCAGTTCAACTTCCAGTTCATCCCCAAGGCTGCTAGTTCTTATATTTCCAGGGAGCAACCAGGAACCAAGCCCTGTGGCTAAGGAGAGCTTCAGGGTTGCTGAGCTGGTGTGTTTTGCAAGCTGGGAGCTCTTTGACCGAGATCGCCACTATCCGTACATCAGGCGTGTTGTCTAACAGAGTAAATAACCAGGATTTTTAACAGAGCTGGACCACAGGCATTCTTAGCCCAGTCCTGGGTTTTTATCGACTGAGGCCCTTGAGACCCCGAGAGGGAAGTGACCTGTCATACAGCTTGTTAGTGGTAGAGCTGGAAGTCCAACCCACCTCCTAGCCCCAGCCCAGTGTGTATTTGTTTTAGGGTACCTCTGGGCTGGGGACCTAACTTAGCACCTGCATGGCACAGAATAGATGCTCAGTAAATACTGGTGAGATGAATGAGTGAGCTCTCAGTGAGGAAGCTGGAGAAACACATTTTGGAGAGAAGTTAGAAGACCCCCAGATTCCCCCAGGCTTGGGACCCCAGCTGCTTCTCCCAGAGTGTGCTAGTGACCTGTCTCTCCGGGGTAGTTGGCTAGTGGTGACCACTATTAGGAGCCTGGCATCAGGTCGGGTCACTTCAAGCCCAGTCATTGTGCCCGAGGAGACTGCGGGTCTGGAGGTGGGTCTAAGCATGAACCAAATCGGCAACTCCAGATCAGAGTGATTAATGTTGTGACTCTTTTCCATTCACTGTCCTCAGCCGATATCTGAACAGGTTGCAAAAGACCGAGGCATGTCTGTTCCTGCAGGGGCTCCTGTTACCCTGGGTCCCCGCCAGGCATTGTGTTAGGAGACCATGGCCCACAAATCCAGAACCTTGGGACTGGAGGCCCCCATTCCCAGCTCTGGGCTGCCTAGGGCTTTGTGGGACCTGTGCTTCTCTGGGGTCCTGCCTGCTGGGCGTTGGCTGTGAGTCCTGCCCTGGCACATGGGGCCGGGAAGAGCAAAAGTTGGAGAAATACAAGTCTACTATTATCAGTTTCAATAAAGTATTTGGAGAAGAAATGGGATGAAATGAATGATTAATATTTTTGGTTGTAGTACAAGATCATGAACTCGGACCTTACTGATTTGGAATTTAGGAGAGTTGAGCTTATCTGTGATGAAATTCACCTTTGCACTGTCTGTGAACACAGAGCTCAGTGAAAAAATTAACAGTTCACACATGATTTAGAGTAGGAAGGATGGTGTATCCGTGTTACTTTCTTGAGATGACAAATTTGGACCAGGAGCAAGCAGGTCAGCTCCATTCACCTTGGTAAGTATTTTATTTACAAACATTTCTCAGGCACCTTCTACATGGCAGGCCCTGTGCTAAGTGTTCTAAAAGCGTTAATTATTTTTTGAATCCTTTGAAGAACCCCAGGAGGTAGGAATTATTATTATTCCCATTTTACAGACAAGGAAACTGAGCCTGGTAATTGGGAGACCATCAGGATCTACACCTGGGCAGTCTGGCTCTAGGGTTTGTGCCCTTAACCACCACATATGCAGGTATTTTATGACAAAGGGGATAGAATGGGGGGAAAAAAATAGGCCATGACCCCTACCCCCTCCACATGCTTCTGATCTATTTGGAAGAGGTAAACACAGGGCTGGTATATAATAGGTGCTCAATAAGTGCATCAATTAGTGAAGCAGTGGTAAGGACACGGACTGAGCTCCTTGAGGACAAAAGTGACCTTGAATCTCTCTTGTACCCCCTACCCCCATTCCAGTGCTTGTGCATAACTGGCAGGGAATAACCAATCAGATGCAGGGGACTGGCCCGTGAGAGGGATGTGCCCAAGGCTGCAGGGGTTCCAGGTGGTGTGGACCCGGTGGGGTGACACTCTTCCCCTTGGCCTCTCCTCGCCATCCTCTGCCTTTGGAGTCTACCCTCTCCTGATCCCACCGAGGCAGGGCGAGGGACATGGGGACACTCACTGCACACCCCTCCATGCCGCCAAGTCGATAATGACAACCGAGCAGCTTGCAGGAGAGGCCCAGGAGCCACGAGAAGGCAGGCCCACCAACAGCCATTTGGAATTCTGCAGCTCTGGTCCCAGAGGGCTCCCTGCAGAGTCACAGATGGGAGGCCTGAAAAGAACCTTCAAGTTCATCGCCCTGCTCCACCTCTCAAGACCCTCATTTTAGAAATGAGAACAGTGAGGACCTGGAGGGAAGAAGTCCTTGCCTAAGGACACAGAGCCCTGTGCGGCAGAGCCAGGGCTGGAAGGAGGAAGCCTGCCTCCGGGTTCAGACCCTGCCCCAAGTGTATGGGCCCGTGGCTTTTGGGAAGCACCGTTCAGACCCACGGTCATCCTGTGGCCTGTTAGGGCCAGAGTTACGAGAAAGCTTGCTGGGACTTGTCTGCCAAACACAGCCCTCCCCAAAGGCAAACCTTCCATGGTTTCTGATGGGTGCCCTTGGCAGCAACTAAAACAAATCCACCAAAGCAAAGAGAAGGTGAAGGCGGGCCAGCGTGGGGAGCTGGTGTTTGCCCCTGGAGGGAGCCTGGGCACACCGAACTTGTCAGCCTGTCAGGTCTGATACCATCTTCTTCCTGCTTGGCACAGGTTTATCTAGCCTGTGTGTTCCTCCTTGGCAAAGTCCGCGAAGGGAGAGGATGGGGGTCTGTCCCCAGGGCACTGGAGAAGCTCATCAGGGGCCTGCTCCCTACCTCCCCTCCGGCTCTAGCCCCCTCTCTCCACCCCAGTGACTTCTGTCTGCTGACACTGAGTGGGGTTAGGATTTCTCCTGCAGGATGGAGCCCACACCCTTGGGATCTTGCCATGGGTCTGATTTGGTTTGGGGTCTGCAGAGGGGGCTTTGAGCTGGGAGTTGATGTGTCTGTTTAGGTAGCACTTGATATGTGTCCAGGGCTGTTCTCATTTTACAAATATGAACTCAGGCGATCCACCCAGCCACCTTTACAGATGAGGAAACAGAGGCAGAGAGAGGCTCAAGAACTTGCCAAAGGTCACAGAGGGAGTGATGGCAGGGCCAGGATGCAGTCTGGCTCCAGAATTCACGCTCTCAGCCAGGATTTCAGGCTGCTTTTCTGCTGGGACCACCGGATTCTTGCCATTTTGACAAATGAACTTCAACCAGTCCGGCTCTCAATTTCCTCATCTATAAAATGGGTATAATGATATTAACCCTATATTACCTCCTCAAATAGTAACTGTGAGAAATGTGCAGGGCTCTACAGACAGGAGGGCAGGTCCTCATGTGACCACGTCTCAGCTGAAGCTGACTCATCCTTACTTGTTCATGCTTACTTGTCCCCTGAAGGTCAGTGGGCTTGTGGGGTCAATGATTTCCCAAGGAGAAGGCTGGACCACCTTTGCCCATAGTGACCTTCCCTTGTTGAATCCCAAACCAAACATAGTATCTATATGTTACTGATAAATTTCTATTATTATGGTATTTATATGATTCTTTTGCTATGAATGCCTTTGTTTTTTGAAAAGCTCTTCTCAGTGATTACCCCCAGTTTATTATCTCAGGCAAGATGGGGGAGGCAACTGAGGCCCCCCAGGCTCTGCTTGCTCAGATTCGGTGGCTTCTTTGCCCCCTCCCACCTCTTGGAATCCCAGGATGCCGATTCCTGAACACGAATTAACTTTTAGGTAAAATTCTGGCCTGTGTTCAGAAGATGCCTTATTCTACCCTGACGCTTGAGGCTGGGGAAACCCTCTGAGTGACAGGTAGGGGCAGTGGCTGCCAAACTTCAGCTGGAGAGGCCCCTGAAGGGCCCATCTCCCCTTCCCCATCCTTGCTCTCTCCTCTCCAATATCCAGCCACACTCCTGCACCCAGAAACAGGAATTTTCTAGCGGGTACTTAAACTTCGCGTTAGAATTTTACATTCCCGGCTGCTTCTAAGAATCTTAATTTTTCCTAGTCACAGCAAGGGAAGGGGAAAAGGTATGATGGTGGAAACAGGCTTAACGTGAGCTCAGAAACTGTTTTAAGGCTTCTGATTCAGTGTTTGGACAGTGCATGGTGTTCTTAAGAATGCATACAGAATTAACTTTGACCAACTCTAACCGCTTAAATCTGGGGGCTGCATCAGCCCATGGAAAATAAGAAGTGTTTAAATCATTACAAGAAGACAGTGAGAAAATAAAATGATAACCCCTTTTGTACTCAGTACTTTTCAAGTACTTTCTTTTACAGGTAAGATTTCACTTGATTTTCATGAAGCTCCTACAAGGCAGGATTTGCCCATTTTACAGACTGGAAAACTGATGCCTGGAGAGGGAAGCAGCAAGTCCTAGAGAACAAGAAAGCAGAATCCTGTAGGGCTGGAATATTTCCTCCTACTCTTGACTGCTGGGCATCTTGGTACCAAGTCTAGGGCCACGCTGGATTAAGCACACAGGTCTGGCCAGTGTTCATCTCAAGCCTGGCTCCATCTTTGCTCTTACTTGCCCCATGTCTTATTTTTCTTTCTTACTTTTTATGTGTGTTGACCTTGCATTGTAGGCATATTTGTAAGCTGGCTCAAATCCTTCGGAACAAGAAGGATTGTAAATGCCCGCATTCCTGCACAGATGTCATTGTTAATCATTTCATAAAGTCTCCCATGGAGGAGATATTTGTCGATTGGCCAATAGCTTCTTTTGTAACCTTGGACGCACCCTATTTCCTTAGGGGTAAAGTGAGGGCGTGGGTTTCTAGGCGCCCTGAGGAGCCTTGGCGCTCTCACAGCCTGAGTGTGAATCTATTTCCAACCTTGTTAGAGTCACGCAGCTCAGTATGAGATAAAGAAAGATCAAAGAATCTGGTTTTTCTAGTATAGCCGTGTTTGCGGTGACAATGGTTCTTAACTTGGGCAGGGGAGCAAAACCTGAAACTTAGGAGCACCCCGCCTGCCCGCACGGAGATGACCACACTGTACAAACGCTACAGTATCAGGAAGGAACATTTAACATTTCCAAGAAATGAAACCCATGTAACATAGCAAGGAATATTAGAGGTACAGAGAAACCTCACTTATTTGCTTTCCTCCTCTGTCTGAGACACAGCCAAGAATCTGAAAGGAAAATGAGACGACTTCGAACCACCAGAAGACGTCACAGAATACGTGCTCTAACACTCATTCCCTGAGGCCCGTGTCACTCAGAGGCTTATTTGCTCTTGTTTTGTGCACAATTCTAACATATACATGGGACCACATAGAGCAAATGAGAGTCCTGGGTAGAGTTTTGTATCAGCTTTTTCCAGGAGGCAGCACTGGTTGATGACTGGCACTGCCCCGGAGGGTTTCTCTGGCTTCTGTTCTGCAAACCTTTTCTGATTGTTTAAGCAATTCCCGTGAAGAGACTAGAACCTGAACCTTTAGCAGTGACAGCGTGGCTTGCTTAATCTGAGTACACAGATGCCAGCCAGAGGCACCTGCAGGTAAGGCTTGAGATGAATTGGAAGCGCAGGGATGGGGGGATGGGGCAAGTGCATCATGGGAAAATGCTCACGGGAAAATGGCTAGTGAGGAAACCAGGGTGAAAATCTACCTTTATAATAGCATCCTCAGCCCGTGAAGCTTTCCACAATGCCTGCATGTTACTTTCAAGATCAAGAACACAAAGTTTTATTCTCTGAAATGAAGGAAAATGCCAGGTGCAAGAGGACTGTAGAGGCAGGAGAGTGAGACCTCTGAGAACAGGACAGGGTGGATTCTAGAGACCTCCATGGAAGAAAAGCCGGCTTCTGGGCATGGGTTCTAGCCCCAGCCTCCTGGGGGCCGCTCTCCCAGGTCAAGCTCAGCTCCTGTCCTGCCACAGATTTCAGCCCCCAGGACTCTGAGTGCGGAGCGCCACCCCATCCAGAGGAGAGTGTCCGCCTTGCCTGGGTATCCCCCAGGCTCACTGGGTCATTTATGAGGGGGTCCTCTCCCCCTCACCAGGGCCTGGGATCCAGCCCAGACTGTTTCCTCCTGGATGTTCAGATGGACTCCTAAGGCCTGGTCATCCCTGCCCTGACCCCTGATAGCTTACTTGGAATGCTGGCTGTGGCTCTGCCCTGAAGGCCTCTCTGACTCTGTGTCCAGCTTTGGCCTCTGGACTTGACAAGACGGGCACAGTTCTCCCTTCAGGTTTTCCCAGCCATGACCCTGAGCCGCAGCTGTGACCCTGTCCACTCCCACCCTCCTAGCTCCATCCTAGGGGCTGGCTCTTCGTTCTGCTGCCTGCATTTCATGCCTCCCAGGCCCTAGGGCTTCCAGAATTAAGGTCAAAACCCGAGAGAGAAGAGGAGCTAAAAGGGTTGATTTTAATCGAAGGAGCATGCTCCCGCCTTCACCTGAGCCTCAAAAGAACATCTCATGAGGCATTCAGTGTTGGCCTCAAAGACTGTAGCCAAATTCCAAAAAGGCATGGGCCACACATCTGCTGTATCCTGGAGCGACTGACTCTGGGGGGATCGTTTCACTTAACTGTCGCCAGTGGCCAGTGGCCCTTTTTGGTGGCGCTTTTGAAATTGCAGCTCTAGATTTGGGTCATTCATCCATAGCTTGGTACTGCCTGAGAGCCCATGCTACCATCCGTGTTCCCTCCCACCTTCCCTTCTTGCTTTCCCTCCCTCCCTCCTTCCTTTCCTTCCTTTTGACCATGGCAGTGAGCCCCTGGACCTTTTCCATGCCCTACCCATAGTGGGCGCCAACAAGAAAGCCAGCCCTTGTTCCTCTGTGCCCTGCATTACCCAGCAAGAGACAGAGCAGCAGAAAGAGCAAGGGTGCAGTCTAGCCCCCCCCCCCCCACTAGCTGACCTCAGGCAGGTTATCTAAACCTCCTTGGACCTCAATACTACTATCTATAAAATGGACCCACTGATACTCACCTTGGAGGCTTATTCTAAGGATGGAATTAAGAAAATGACTATAAAACCTTTTGTACATTGACTCAGATGCTCACTAAATGGGAGGTATAGCTACTACTATTATTACTATTTTTTTTTAAAAGAACAGATATAGACAATCAGCCTAGATAATTTCAAGTGTATTCACTACACTATCCCTTTAAAGGCAGAGAGAACAGTCAGGCCAAGCTCTTCCGTGTCCAGCCACTTGTGGAAGGCAGAGATGGGGATGGTTACTGACCACACGACACGACTGCTCTCAGAGGCTGTGTTGAGCCCCAGCTGCGGGACCCAGCCCGCCTGGCTCCCGGCACCTGCTGTTCCACTTACGGCTGTTTGCTTTGGGGCCAGTGACTTCATATCCCTGGGCCTCCATTTCCTCTTTTGTGAAATAGGAGGTACAGTGCTGCCCAAACCGCCAGGGCCGCTGAGAAGTAAACAAGACAATACTTGTAAAGCACTTAGCGCAGTGCCTGACACCCACTAAGTGCTCGAGAAGGGCTCGCTGTGATGACTGTCAAGTAGGTCCCCTCTTACGCAAGAGATGGCTCTGGGAAAAGCTGTGAAACCGAATCCCATTTTCCCACTGACTTCATCACTTCACAAAGGCTTTATCTTTGCCTCTGATCGTCCTTGGAGGGCAGTGATCTGAACGCCTCAGCACCAGGTCTGCCAGCTCCTCCCCGCTGCGCGGGCTCCCTGTCACGCAGGGGAAGAGCAGAAAACTGAAGTGGCACAAATAATGACTGCTTGCCGTAACTGTTTGCTAAATGTAGATCTGTTCTGGCTATCTGTCTATCAGTAATCCGTCTATCATCTATCAATTATCCGTCTATCTGTCATCTATGAGTCTTCTATCAATCACCTATTTATCTATCATCTATTAATCATCCATCTACCATCTGTCAATCGTTTATTATCAGTTATCTATCTATCACCTATTAATCTTCTATCAATCATCTATTATCTGTTAATCATCAATCTATCATCTGTTAATCGTCTATCAATTATCTGTCGTATATTAATCTCCTATCAGTCATCTATCACCTATTAATCTTCAATCATCTATCATCTATTAATCTTCTATCAATCATCTGTCATTTATCAATCATCTGTCTGAAAAGGACCACCTCTAATTATTTCCTCTCTTTATACCATGCGTAAAAAATCTATACAACTCATACAACAAACAGTTTATATTTCTAGTTGACTTTAAACTTTCATTTTAATTTTATCTTTTGAACTTTGGAGGCAGGGGAGGTTAGGAACCTTTTTGAAAATCTGATGAACACCCTGGGCTGTCTCTCCAGAAAAAGGAGCATGCTCACATACTCATAGTGTTACATGTGGTCTAGCTGGAAGTTTAAGGATCCTCTGAAACCCACAGAGACACCCTGTTAAGGGCCTTGCTGAAGCCAGAGCCCAGCTGTCCTATGGAACAACCCCTGTCCCAGTAGCAGAGGATGTCTGGCTAGGCGTGTGCTCAAGAACCCCCCTACTTGAACTCCCTAGTCTGGCGCGCCAGGCCCCACCCACCGTCCCACTGTGTCTTTTGTCCTACTGCACCCACTGCTCTGGCCAGTCTGGCTGGCCTTTGTCCCTCCCCTGGGCTGTCACCTCACCTTTGTCCCACTGCTTCCCCACCCACTTATCTACATCTAACCTGCAGTTCAGGTATGTAATGACCTCCTCTGAGTGATCAGAAGAGGGTTTACGGAGGGTGTGGAGCTTGAACAGAGGAGAGGCCCCGGTTTTAGAGGCAGAAAAACAATGAAAAGCACTGAAATGTGAGTTCCTGGAGCAGCTGAAGTCAGAGCTGGCAGGGAGATTGGGACAGAGAGGGAAGGATGTGCCAGGCTTGGTGTTTCTCCCCTCCCTGGTTGGAGGTTGAGAAAGTCAACAGCAGCCAAACACCCTGGCAGGTGAATAAGGAATCGCTGGGTTCCTGTCCCAGCTCAGCATTGACTGTACCTTCGGACAGGCCACAGGGCACTTCGGCAATCCAGCCTCAATTCCTTATCTTTAAAATGAGGGGTGAAAACAACAAAACAAAACAAAACAAAACAAAACAAAATAAAACAAAACAAAACAAAATAAAACAGAATGGAATGGAATAAAATAAAATAAAATAAAATAAAATAAAATAAAATAAAATAAAATAAAATAAAATAAAATGTGAAAGGGCTGGTGTGGTGGTGAGACTGACACCCTTGAACGTTGCAGGTGTCAGCCTAAATGCACAGCCTTTCTGGAAAATGCAGTTTCTCATTACACATTAGGAGCCATGAAAATGTTCATACCCTTTTCATCCTTTTTCTCAGAATCTAATCTAAGACAATAATCCAAAATATGGGGGAACTAGTCACAAGGATGTTCATCCTAACATTATCTAATACGGGAAAGCCCCCAGGGTCCAAGAGTAGGGAGGGGCTAAGTGTGTAACGGTGTGCCTGCCGGCTGGCCTTCTCTACAGCCGTTAAAAATGGCTGGTGTGGGGAACATGCTTCGGGTGCAATCCTTCTCCCCCTCCCCGCCCCCAACACACACCTGAAGGACCTAGGTCAGTGACAGTGGCTTCTCACAGCACTGATTCTCAACCGGGGGCCACTCAGCCGCAAGGCCAAACCAACCAGTTACCAAGCACCACTGCTTCCACCACAGCAGCATGCACCCCCTGGGGTGTGTGAGAATGCAGACTTGGGGTTCAGGTTCTGACTCAGTGGGCCTGTGGTGAGGCCCAAGAATCTGCACTGCAACCATCTGTCTAGAGATACTTGCAGAGGCTCAGGAATCCATGTTCTGAGAAACATCACCACGCTCCCATGGCCACAGCCCGTGCCCTGGCGCCGCGCACACTCCAGGCTGTTGCGCTTTCCTCATCTTCAGTGAGATATAAAGTCTTTACCAAGGACTCTCCTCGTCCTAGAACTCACTGCTGTGTGAGCCTGCCAGCTCTGCCGCACAGAAAGCTGTTTAGGCTCTGTTTTGAGATGCCTAAAATGGCATGAACAGCCTCAGACAAGGGACCGCTCTGATATCTTACCCCTGTTGTAACAGTTCTTACCTTCTGTCTCACTCTGGTTTCTCCTACTCCATTCAAAGTCCAAAAATATTCTGAGCTACCTTAGGCAGTTTCCCAGGATTAAAAGTGACTTTTAGAGGTGGTCATTGTGACCTTGGTTCAAATCCCGGCTCTGAGCTGCCGTTCTGTAAAAGGGGATGGTAATGTATAGGCTTCGTAGGATTGTTGCTGAGGATTGAAGGAAATAATGCCTGCGAGGCTCTGGGCACAGTGCTTGCAGCTATTATAATTATGAGTATTTTCCTGTCCTTGGGGGTTGACAGGGAGTCATTTCTTTGATGTGGTCCTTGTAGGAGGCCAAGGCCCTTGTTTTGATCTCCATCTCATTCCCCTGTTCAGCCTACAAGCTTCCCCTTGACCTTAATGAAAACGCCAGCTTCAATGAGCGAAGGTCACTGTGCTGACCCTCCAGCCTGGCTGGCTTGTCTGGCTGGCTTGTCTGGCCCTCAGGAAGGGTTGTGGGCTGTCCCAGCCATTCTCAGCACCCCTGGCAATGGCACGCTGACCAGCACAAGACGAGAGGTGAGACCAGCCACTACCTGGGCTCCCTGGAGCAGTTAGGGCAGACACTTTTCTGGAGGGTGTTGGAGCCCCGTTCACTGCTTCATCCAACAGAGAAGGGGCTAGTACCCCTTCCCCATCCAGCAACTTGCCATCCAGCCCGTCCTCCTCACACAGTACAGCCACACGAGCGCCCGTACGTGCGCAGCCCTGCTTCACCATCCCCATTCCTGCCTCCGCCCTTCCCTATCCTGGTCGAACAGCAGCGAAGGGATAAGTGGGCAGCCAGGTTATGCCCAAGGGTACCAACAACCCGGTTGGGTAAGGGAGCTTCACACATTTGCAGGGACCCAGGAAGGAGAGGCCAGCTTTCATCCTGTTCACCAAAGGGAACTTGAGTCAAGGCCAGAGTTTGCAGCTGGCGCAGCTGGGACCTCAGCTCCGCAGGCTGCTTAGACCCAGGGTCCTGTCTTGCAAGGGTCATTTAATATGCTAAGGTAGTTGTTTGCCTAGGTTGAAGTTCTTAGTTTTTTTTTTTTTTCAGTCTTCTGAGTATAAATAACCCCTTAAAAAAAAAAAGAAAGTACTTCTAGAAGCATGGAGTTAAGTCCTGACCCCTTTGCAGGTAAGTCTAGGTGACCGTGCTGGGTTTGACTCCTTGACTGGGCAAGGAGTCCGGTGGCCGGGGTTTCACGCGGCAGCTTCAGCACTGTGCCCAGAGTGACCTTAGGCAAGTCACCTCCCCACCCTCAACCGTATTTCCTCACTCTCTGTGGGAGCTATAAATCCTGCTCTCCTGATCCCTAGGGGTGGGGATCAAATGAGGTGAGAGGCTGTAGGAGACGATGAAGAGGTGGTGTCCCTGAGGAAGAGACTAGGGACAGAGACTTTGCCTCACCCAGCTGATTCCATGGTTGATGGTTATCTGTTCATTGTCTTTCCTCTGCTGGAAAGTCAGCTCCATGAGGACGGAGACACATTGATGTGGTCACTTTAGAGCCAAAGCCTAAGTAGTGGGAACCGCAGAAAGGCGGTCAGTACTTAACTGTGAATGGAAGGGAGGGAGGGAGGGTGAGTTAGGAAGGAAGGAAGGAAGGAAAGAAGGCAGGCAGGCAGAGAGGAGGGAAGGGAGGAAGGGAGGAGGGAAGTTGCCTCTCTGGCTGGTGGTACTGCCCGCTTTCCCACCGCTGCCCCATTGGCCAGGTCCTGGCCAAGCCCTCTGCCCCTGGATGCCCAGCCTGCTCTGGGGGTGACAGGCCCAGTCACCCAGAACCCCAGCCGCTCTGCTGAAGTTCCTGGTGCCCTCCCCTCCTCCCTAGCGTGCCTGACTATGTCACTGATGCAACCTGGAAGAAGGGCGAGGCCCTGGCAGCCCTGGGGGCCCTCAGGCTGTGAGCTCACTCGCCCTGTCTATTGTGTGGCTTAGCCAGGGCCCCAGCCCTTCCCTGTGCCCAGCCAGGCAAGGTACTTTCCCCTCACTTCCCCAAAAAGAACAATTCCGGTACCCAGGCACCTGGGAGGCTCCCACCCAGGGTCAGGACAAGCTCCAGCTGGTCTCCCAGTACACTTGAGAGGTGGGAGGCGGGCTCAGAGGATCTGGCCCCACCCCCACAGGCCTCGCCTTTTTCTCCAGCATTCACTGGATGGGGCAGCCAAAGGCCAGCCGGTCACGGTCACGGGACTCCACTCCTCTCTCAACTCTGTGTGCTTGAAGAAGTGGGGGAGTCTGGGCAAGAAGTCTGGCAAACTGCCAGTTGGTTCTGGATGATGGGTCTGTCCCTCTAAGACACGGTGGCAGAAAAGTGTGTCGCACTGGCAACCAGCAGATGCGAATACATTTTGTCACCCTGGAAGCTTAGCTTAGATTCAGCTGTGGCTCCTTCTCTGTTCTTGACGCTTGATGAACGGCGATGAATTGTTATTTCCCACTGGCATTTTAATATACTTCAATAAAATCTGATCTAACGATCAAAATGATAGAGCCACGTGATTACAAAGCCATGCGTGGAATAGTACACACAGTGGCCTTCAGGATGGTGAGGACTCGGGTGTCATCAGACAGGATGTGGGGGGCTGCAATGGGAGAGGCTGGGGGCCCCCCTTGAGCACCACCTTCATGATCCAGCCGGTGGAGTTTTCTCTCCGTTTTCCTCAAAATTTAATTAAATGTTTATTGAGCACCTAACACGTGCAAAGCGGGATGTCGTGAAGCCTGTGTTTAGTGCAGGGTGGACTGTTCCCCCCAGTGAGAGAGAGAGAGAGAGAGAGAGAGAGAGAGAGGAGGGGGCCCTGAGGGGAGACCAGGGCCCTGCACTGCTGTCAGGCTGGGGTCATTCCCTGACTAGTGTGGTGGGATTAAGGGTCACAAATTTTCTCTATTATGGAAGAATTGTATATGATTTTTTCTTTTTTTTTAATTTTAATTTTTTTGGGGGGAGGTAATTTGATTTATTTATTTATTTAATGTTTTTAATGGAGGGACTGGGGATTGAACCCAGGACCTTGGGCATGCTAAGCACCCACTCTACCACTGAGCTATAGCCTCCCTGGTTTTTCATATATATCAGTATTCTCTTTAAAATTATCTATTCATATACATGCATTTTAAAAAGAATATTATTCTCATGAGAGTTTTTCATCGCTGATTTCAAAGATCTCCATTCTGCCACTCACTCACTTTTTAATCTAGGTCTCAGTTTCCTCATCTGCAAAGTGGGCCTCAGGGTGGTTGTGAAGGCCAAGCAGGATAATGGGTTGAGAAGCCACTGAAAACACCACATGTACAGACGTTGACCTCATTGGATGGAGGCCGGGCCCTCAGACTCAATACATCAAAGGAGCATGGCCATTGGGGCGGAAATCTCCAGAGAAGAGCAGCTCTGACTGGGCCTCATGCTGGTTCTCTCCAAGGTCCTAACTGCTTGCTCTGGACCCGCCTGTTGCCACGCACGCTGGCAGCCTGTGCAGTGGGGGTGGTGGGTGGTCAGAGCCACAGGAATACCTGTCTTCACCAGCTGATTGGCCTCAAAAATCAGCAGGGCCGACAACAGAGGTAAAATCTTCTCGAAGCCCTCTCAAGTGATGATGGCCAGGATTCTCTTGTTTGTTTATTGGCACCTGCACAATTTCAGAGGACGAAGGCCAACCTGGCTGCAGGGCGTCAGACCTGGTGAGGCTCCTGGTTGTCATCTCATCCGTAGTCCCCCTTTACAGAGGATGAAGATGAGGATGTGGGAGGGCACATGACACCCCCAGGAGCACTCAGCCTGCCAGTGGCTGAGCCAGGACTAGATCCAGTCCCCCTGTCTCCTGGATCTAGGGTTTTTTCTACAAAACTTTGTTCCCCACGTATTTGCCAGGAATCTACCGTGTACCAGGTACCCACAGTGGAGAAGACACACAGGGTCTTGGCCCATGAGCAGCCTCTGTTCCAGTGGGAGGGATGGTCAAAAAATAATTCAACGTATGCATGCAGTTAAATAAGAGTATGCAAGCTACATGAGTGCTCTGACCAAGGGTCAGAAATAGATTATGGGGGAGGGTTCCTAATTTATCTGTGGTAGTCAAGGAAGCCTTCTCGGAGGAGGTGACACTTCTTCAAGACCTGAGGTGGGGGAGGGCACGTCAGGCTAAGGGAAGTCCCACATCAGGAAGGCAAAGGAACTCAGTGTGTCTGACTGGAGGATGGGGGCAATGGGAGGCAGCGGTGAGTTTGGAGAAAGAAATAAGGATTTCGCCATGCCTCGTGGGTCATGGTGAGCAGTTTGGACTGCATGTTAAGTGCCCGGCGACACGACCAATGCATGTTTTAAGATTACCCAGGCAGCTGCATGGCACCAGTTCAAAGGAACAGAGCAGAAATAGGAGCAGGGGGCTAGTGAAGAGGTCCTGCAGAAGTCAAGGTGAGGGGGTGGTGGCTCAGCCTAGGGCAGTGGTGGAGGAGGAGGCAGAAAGAGGGGGAGATTTGAGGTCTGCTTTGGGATCTGAGTCTTATGAATGGATTGGCTGGAGCAGGGTGTGGGGCAGGAAGGAGGGGGAGGGAGCAAGGGTGACTCTGAGTTTCCAGCTTGAGTAACTCTCAACCCCAGTGCCATGTGCGTTCTTTAGAGAAGACTCGCTCTAGCACTTCACCAGTCTCACCTCCATCTCAGCCTCTTTCTGGCTGTTCCAGCCTCTCAGTTCCGTAAGTCATGATTCTGCCTACTCAGCCAGTGAAGAAACTGAGGCACACACCAGCAAAGCAAACTGCTCCTTAGGGAACCAGCCATGGAAACTAGACAAAGAGCTGGAGCCGAACCCTAGGGGCAGCCTCTGGGCAGCAGAGTCCTAAAGACCCAGGACTAAAGAGCCTAAAGACCTGATGTTCAGTGTTACGATTTATCAAGCTGTGTGACCTTGAACAAGTGGCAAGACCTCTCTGAGCCCCAGTTCCCTCATCAGTAAAATGGAGATGGTAAAAGGATCTACCTCATAGTGTGGCTGCAAGGGATTAAATGGGAGGGGGTAGGGTAGAGCCTCAATAGATGTTTGTGATTACTATTTTCGGATCACATGGCCCATCTCTGTATCCCCCTCTCTATACATGCACATATAGACAGTCTGTAATTCTGGCTGTGTGCGCGCTCGAACAGAAGCTGTCTGTGAGCCTAGGTCACTGCTGATGACCAGACACCACCAAAGTTTCAAGTTGATGGTAGCAGATTTGCTCCCTGGCTTCTGTTCCGCCTTCTGAGCCACTGCCTGGTGGTTGGGGCAGGAGCTTTCATCCTCCTGGAACAAGAGTGCGTTGTGGGTTTGGAGGCAGATGTGGAAGGCAAGGCATCTGTAAGCCAGCCTGTTTCCAAGTGTTCTGACCGACCTGACCCAGGAAGGGGGTGGGGCGGGAAGGAGGGGGAGAGGAGAGGGGAGTAAGAGGGAGGGGCCAACGATGGCGGCCTAGGAAGGAACCACCTCCCAAAAAGAAATGCACAGTGACAGATCGAGAGTCTGGCCCGCCCCAAGCCCCTTCTGTATGGCTTTGGGAGCCTCCCCAGCCCCCCTCCTCCCCCCTCCAAGACTCCTGTGTTTCTGTTCCCAGGAAGCAGCCAGCATGGGGGCTGAGAACAGGGAGGTGAGGCTGAAGGGCAGTGGGGCCGGGCTCGCCACTTTCTGCCCAGAGCCCTTCCGAAGGGCGTGTCTCCATAAGGCGCGCGCATAGTGATTAAGGGGGAGGGAGGAATGACATCCACTGTCCACTGCGGTACCCAGCCAGCGGGCTGGAGCATGACCAGCTCTCCCCCCGGGCTCTTGGCTGCAGTATCGATAGTCCTGGCACCACCCGCTGCCCTACTCAGACACTCCTTCAGGTCCAGGGGCCGGAGCCCTGCTATGAGGAGCCGCCTAGGGGAAGGCTGGGCTGGACACGGCATCTCTTCCCCACCCCTCCCTGCAGCCTCCCTCCTCCACAACCCCCTCTGCCCACATCCAGCTCCAGCTGGGTTTGAAAGAGGTGCTCCAGTCTTCCCTCCCTCCCTCCAAAGCAGGCCCTGCCCTGTACTCTCTCCTTTCAGTTGGAAGCTGTATCCATAAACTGGTCCCACCTCACAGACCCTAACCCAATGCTTTATCCACTGGGAGACCCCTCTAAGGCCAGGTCCCACCCCCACTCCGGTCTTCACTTCCCCCACCTGACATGCCCTCCTGCTCACAGCAACATAGACTTCCAGGCCTGCCCAGACCACTTCCAGAGCCCTCTTCACATGAGTCCTCTCTTCATGACTGCCCCTTGGCTCCTTGTCTGCTCCGAGGATCTGCGCCCTTAATGGATCCCACATAGCGCTCCATGTTCCCTGCCCCATGCTGAACAGCCCTGTGCTTTAACTCCCCACAAGACAGGAGGCTCTGAGGGCAGCACCCCACTGCACCCACCCCACCTTCACCCAGGCTGTTGCAGCAAACCTCAGCTTACGGGTGCACAACAAACACTTCTGGATTGACACTGATTCCAACCGGGTCATGCGTTGGCACCTTTACCTCCCGGGTCTGGGAGTGGAGTGTGGAGTCACACTTGATTGGATATTTAATTAGCGCCTTTGTGGACAAAGGGATTTGACTTTTCATTCTTTGGCTTGGGTGTTCCGGGAGTACATGGTTTTTGATAAAAAGCTATGGAGTCATCCAATCTTGGAAACTGTCCACCTGCCCTGATTAAGCACCTTCCCTTCTGACCTTCAGTGCCTGATTCTCTGATTTAGCACCCCCTCTCCACCCCAACTCACCCCTCCCTGGCTCTGAGCCTCTCTGTCCCCATGTGCTGCCAACCGCCACCCTCCCACCAGAGCAAGAAGGGTCTGACAGACTCATTCCAGCCCCTTGGGGAGACTCCTGCCCCCGACCCATGGCTATTTACGGTTTTAGAACTACAGAGAGAGAGAGACCCTTCCTGCCTTCCAGAAGCGATTTTGCCTGCCCTTGCCCCGGCACAGGCTTTCTGCAGGGCGTGCCCCACAAAGAAATGAATCATTAACACTGGAATTTCAGGCAGGGGGCACCTGTTGGAGAAGATACTTAAGTCTGAACCGTCTTCCTGGGATTCTGCAAACCTCAGCCCCATCCTTAGCGTTCATAGATGAACGGACCTTTGGGATTCACCTCTGGCTTTGGGGTGCCTTAAGGCTTGTGACCTGCCTCTGAAGAGTGGCAAAGGTCGTGGAGGGCCAGGCCTCTCATTGGTCTCATTGGTCACCTTTGTCTTGTGCTGATTCTCCACCGCACACCAGGCAGTGGGTCACCAGGGAGGAAGGATTCCCCTGGCTCCTCCCCCATTTCTGAGAACAGCCAATCTAGGTACCAAGGAGTTAATGAAGGTTCCCCCCAGATGAAGGACAGTTCCTGAGGAAGAGGGCTGACAGTAGCAGGAGCCTCTCAGCTGGCAGTTTTCAAAAAGAGTGTGGGGTGTGGTTTTAAGGAACAGCTTGGAAGAGGGCGCTCCCGCCACACCTCTTGGATTGGTGGTTGGCTCACCCCAAACGTGGACTGTTGGGTCTCTGGTTGGCATTTCTGAGTCAGTCTCAGAACGGAGACAAAGCCAAGGAGAGCCTGGTGATACTGTGTTTGTTGTTGGAGAGGAGTGTCAGTGGGTGCCCCCACCTCAGACCTCTTGACTCCCTCTGGGCCGAGTTCCCCTGGGCAACCCCACGGAGGGAGCCACAGTTCCGTGCTTGCTTCCTGCACTTCCTTCTTTTTTTTTTTTTTTTTTTGCCACTTGAAGGCTTGCTGTGCGGTGTTTTATTTAGTAAGTTACACTCACGACCCTTTAAGGAGAAAACATATAATTCTAGTAATTTTATTGGGCTCAGGTTTCAGGCAAATGGAAATAAAATTGCCTCTAAAAATAAAAGGCACACAGAATTGAAGAAAATAAAACAATAACAATGAAAAGCAGATCCTGATTTGAGATAAGTGGTGAGGCATTTTGTGAAATATTAGAGGGAAAAATAAACAAACGGAGAGACCCGGGAGAAGAGCAGGAGGAGAACTCCGCAGCCACCCTTGCTTTCGTTTCTGCTTCACCTTTAGGAAAGGGCTCACTGCCTGTTACAAAGTGAGGCGTAAAACACGACTGGTGAAATTGGTCCTTGTCCCGCGCTTAACAGTACAGGTGGACGAAAGGGGCTGCCTGCCAAATACTTCTGGTTGGAGGGAGGGGTGGGAGTGCTCTCTCAAAACCACTCCTGGAATGGCTTAACTCGCCCAGCACGAATCAATGACAACCTCTCGCCGGCTGCGGCAGGCTCCCCTGAGCAGCGCTGCCGCGTGGATTCTCAGCCAGGGACCCTGGCGGCGCTCAGGACACGGCCCGGCCACGAGCGCGGCGTCCCCGGGGCGGCCAGGTGGGTCTGCGGCGGCCTCGGCCGGAGCGGGCTGGGATGCGCGCGGGGCACCGGGCGGCCGGCCGGCCGGCAGCCCGCGGAGGTGGGTTGGGGAGGAGGCCCCTCCGGCTCCGGGCGACTGCGTCCCCTCTCCCGGCGCTGCGGGCGCTCGCGCTCGGCGTGGCGGGGAACCACTGGCTCGGGTGGCACTCGTCGAGCGTGAGCGGCGGCGTTTGCAAGGAATATCAAAGCCGCGCCTGGGCTGGAGCGGCGCGTACTGGGGAAAGCGGGACGGGGGCCCCGCGCTCACACAGGGGCGCGCAGCACCGTATCCCCAGCGACACGCAGGAAAGAATCGGGGACTCGGGATACAGCAAGTCTGCTCCTTTCTCAGCGCCCGCAGTCCTCGCGGCGGGTTTTGGGTTGGAGGAGAGGGAAGAGTGCGAGGGGCACTCGGGGTGGTGGCTGCCGATAGACATTGTTAGTTTCAAAACCCTCCCCCAACACCCCCTCCCCCTAGTATCAGATGCAAAACTTTGAGGGTGGGGGGAGCCAAAAGCCAAGGCAACTCCTGGCAGAAGTCAGATCAGGGGCGAGGATAAAAGAGGGGATTGGCAGAAGTCGCTGGGCGAGCAGGAGGGAGTCCCGTCGCGGTCCCTGGGCTGAACCGCCGGCAGAGCTGGCTGTGTGGGGACCCTTCCCTGCGCCCCGACCTGGGCGTGGGTGGGCGGTTGAGCCAAGCCGGGGGGTCCCGGAGCTCCCGATGCGGCCCGCCGGCTTGGGGTGGGACGGGACGGCTCCGTGCGTCCGCACCCCTGTCGCCCTCACGAGCGAGCCCCGGGTGCCCTGCAGCCGGGCGGGCGCAGTGGCCGCGGGCTGGGCTAGGAGGGACTCTGAAAAGAACTCGCACCCCCTTACACACCCCGCGCGGAGCATCGAGTGCGGGTGCAGTTTTCTTCGTGTCTGTGGGGAGGCCTCCGAGGGTCGCCGGGGTTTGGTCGTCCAGGTTTCTGGCTTCGGCTGTGGGCGGTGGGCCCGGGACCTCTGCCTTCTTTCTTTTAACCCCTGGCACTGGGCTCTGCACAGGGGGCAGCCCCGTTCCCGCGATTCATTGGCGGACTGGAGGCATACCCCTTCCAATCTCTCCAAGTGCAGAAATATGAAAATGTGAAGGAAGTGGTTGAAACAATCAGGCGGTTTTCTCCAGAGTCGATAGGGGATTTTGTGGAAGGGGAGGGAGAGGGAGGGTGAAGGCCCTGCCAGGTTCAAATTTCAGCTCCACTCCTTCACCCAGTTAAATCCTGCGGATTAGAAGGGTTCAGGAACCTTCTCTGGATAGATCTCCAGGAAGAGAAAGTAGCTGATACCACCCTCTCCCCTTAAGGCCCAACCTGGGCTGGAAGGGAGAAGAAACCTACCCTCTTAAAAGATGGCTGGGGTCAGCCTGTGCTCTGGCTTCTGCACATGGTGTTTGGTGCTGTTTCCTAAGTTCCTCCAAACGACCGCACTAAGGACCACGCACGGGCAGCCACCACCGTCCTCATCACCCCCTTCTCACAGGTGAGGGACTGAGACCCCAGGTGAGTCCTGTGCTCCTCACCGGCATGGGTTCCGGAACTTGATGAAACTGATAGATTTGGATCCCACCAAGCACCTTCTAACACCTGCTGGGAGATGCAGAAAAGGATGCAGACCTGGGCCACCGCCAAGGGGCATCCAGTGCAGATAGATGAGGCTTGTACAGAATAAGCAAAGGCTAGGTAGTGAGTCAAATGTCCTCAACAGACTGCTGGGAGAGCCACTTTGGGATCTGAGAAGAGGCACATTGGCAGCCAGAGGTCAAGAAAGGCTTAAAATAAGAGGAGGCATTGGGCCAGGACCCTGAAGGAGGAAGATGGAAAGTGTGAAGGTCTGGAGATCACAGAACTCGAGGCTTATCCTGCCATGTCAGCGCTGGGAGATAAACCAGAGAGGTCCAGGCAGGGAGGAGAGGGATGGGACATCCAGAGACCATCTACCATGTGCCAGGTGCTGTGCTTGGCACACATTATCTCCTGTAACCCACACAACCCATCAGATATGAACCATTAGCTCCGCTTTGCAGGTGAGAAAATTGACGCTCAAAGGGGTTCAGTAAGTTGCCCAGCTACTTAGTAACAGAGCCAGGGATCAAGCTACCTGTTTTACCACCATCTTTTAGAATCTTATACTTTAGTTGGGGAGACGGGAATCCATCACTCTAGTATAATTATTGTATGACACAAAATAGTATGTGTTACATCCAATGTTAATGTTCTTGAATTTGAGTTTCTTTCAATCAGTCAATCATTTATTCGATAACTACTGTATTGTCTTATGTGTGATTCTAAGCACCATGCTAAATGCTGGGCACACATTAGTAAGTGACTCCGACCTGGGCCCTGGCCTCTGTCAATGTGAATGTACATCTTTCAGTGGGTATTGAGTGGCTGAAATGAGACGCTATGTGGGAAGATGCTGCAGAAGCATGGCCATGAGGCAGGAGAAGCAGCAGGAGGCCTGGGGGAAGAAGAGGGGTGGGCAGTGGGAGTATGGGTGCCCCTGTGCGCAGTCATGAGGACTGGGGCCGGCTCAAGGAGACATTGTGGAGTGCACACAGTTCCCCATGATGCTGTCTGAACCCCTGCTGTTCAGATAATCAGTTTACTATCATGGGTTCCAAGATGAGCCTTTAGTGTTGGTGCATCCCAGCTGGAGATGACAAGAGCCCCGTGCAGCCTCCCGGAGACTGGCACCTCTCTGCAGCCATGCCAGCTGGGCTGAAAGCTGCCCCAGAGCATCACATCCCCACCCACAATGTGTCAGCCTCGTTCCCAGTGACAGGGATGGGCTGGAGCTGGAGCTCCAAGGCCCTCATCCTAGCACTGGGGAAGTTTGTCCATGTTCACAGGACTTCGTAGCAAAGTCAGTAGACCCCAGGTCTCCCGGCTGTCCATAGCAGCTCACACCCGCCAGCCAGGGTGTTTGACGACTCAACTGAAAAGATCGTGCTCCATCTGCTATGTCTCCGCTTACCATGCCGTTTCCCCATGCTCCTGTCCATCTCCGTTTTAGCTGACCTGACATATCTGTCCTCATAAAATGGTGTCAGATGGATCTTTGAGACAGGGTGGTCATAAATATTCCGGGACATTTGGCCTGTTAAGTCTCCTTCCATCTTGAATAGTGTCATAGGTGTAAGATAACTACCTCTCAAATTAATTCTCACTTTGGTGAGGAAGGTGAACTGATAAATCTTGCCTTGAAGCTAAGCCCATCAGATAGATGCTCTGGGGCCTTCCTTCTTCGCAACTGACACCAGCTCTTCCAGGGAGAATGGTTTTCCTCTTCTTTTCTTCTTCTTCTTTTTTAAAGTATCTTGGATTTGAGGTCACAAGATCATACAGCATTCCGTTTAGATGTCACACTGCCAGAATAAAGGCATTTTTCTCCTAATATTGAGATGATCAGCCTGATAGGAGTGGCGAGCCCCTGCCTGGCTGCCCCATGTTTACAGTCATTGCACAGGTGTATAATTGCATGGGGATGTCTGTTTGCTCAGCACCCTGCTCAGCCGTGCAGCCCTACAGGTTGGGCCAGGGAGAGAGCTGTTCAGTTTATTTTCCTTTGGCTGGGAACTACAGAGATGAATAGAGGGAGGGGAATCTGGGGTTGAGAGATTGTTGCCAAGAGCAATTTGGAGCCTCCTTCATATTAGTCAGAGATTGTGTTTTTTCCTTTCTAAAGCCGCCCGCCTCACCGTAACATCCATGAAGGATTTTTTCCCCCATCTTTGTGTGCACATGCGCTTGTTAGTTTTTGTTTTGATTTTTAACTTGCCAACTTCTCATGACTTAGCAAAAAAAAAAAAAAAAATTGGGAGAATGGAGTGATGAAATGAGTCGTTTGTACCATGCATTCTGCATGTGATTGCTTAATAAATTTGAATACTGATAGACCCTGAGGTACCATGATGGAATGAGATGAGTAATTCCTTTGAAGGGAGAGTTTATCTTCAGTGGATGTCTTTCAAAATTGCAGCATAATTGAACTTTCCCTATGTCCAACTAGAGCCTGTGTTTAGAAAAAGAGGAATGTGTGCTCTCCTCTGCCTCACTCACTTTTGTTATTTTTGGGAGGCCCCTCCATTGGGGCTTTGCTTGGAAAGGGACCAGCCAGATGGGCCTCCTTCCCTCACCTCATCACCCCTGCACCCCCTCCACCTGCAGGATCCAGCACGTAAGAAGGAAGCTTCCCCCAGGGTAAGAGCTCTTCCCCAGTGGTGGCCCGGCTTGGGTCACGTGGGGTGCAGAATGGGAAAGCTGGCACGACCAAAGCCCACCCCTCCTGAGCCAGGAAACTGGGGCGGGATGTTCTTCATTGGTCAAGAAGTGAGTTCATCCTCTGAACGAATTGAGTAGAGCAACACCGAGACACTGAGCTGGAAAAATTGCCTAATGATAGAGTGGCTTTTTCAAATTAGATACAAACCAGAAGCAAATGTCCACGTGACCTTCCCAAATGCTATCATTGACCTGAACTTGGCCTTCAGGAAAACTCTGCCTTGCCTGCATACACATATGTGCACACACACACAATCAGAGCTCTGGCTTTTTTGGACTGTGGATTCTGGCTGATAATTCTGTTAAGTTGTTTCCGGAGATAACTGGTCAGTCCACTTGTTTTTGTGAATCTACTGGCAAAGGGAGGTGACAGTGACCAAGATTCCTGTTGTTACCTGCCTTCTTTTGATCCCTGAGGAAGTGTAGAAGAGGATGAAGGTTTTTTTTTTTTAATAATATCTTTATTGAGATGTAACTCATATACCATACAATTCAGCCATTTATTGATTTATTTATTTAATTGAAGTATAGTCAGTTACAATGTGCCAACTTCTGGTGTACAGCACAATGTCCCAGCCATGCATATGTATTACATATATTCATTTTCATATTCTTTTTCATTAAACAATTCGCCCATTTAAAGTGTACAAGTCAGTGATTTTTAGTGTATTTGTAAAGCTGTGTCACCATGACCACCATCAATTTTAGAATATTTTACATCACACTGAAAAGGACCCTGTAACCATTAGCAGTCGCTTCCCTTTTCACCCCAACTTCCCAGTATTAGGTCGCCAATAATCTACCTTCTCTCTGTATATAGATTTGCCTGTTCTGGACATTTCATATCAATGGAACGACAGATGACGTGGCTTTCTGTGACTGACTTCTTTCACTTCACATAATGTTTTCAAGGTTCATCCACACTGTAGCATGCGTCAGTACTTCATTTCTTTTATTGCTGAGTAATGTTCCCTGTGTGGATATATTGCATTTTATTTATCCATTCATCACTTGATGGCCAGCTGGGTTGTTCCCCTGTTTGGCTCTTGTAAATAATACTCTGAACATTTGTGTGTAAGTCTTCCTGTGGCCATAGGTTAGCTTTCTCTTAGATACATACCCGGGAGTAAAATCGCTGAATCAGATGGCAACTCTATGTGTTACCTTTTGGGGAAGCTGCCAGACTGCTTTTAACAACGGCTGCGCCATTTTCCATCCCACCAGCAGTGCGTGAGGATTCCAGTTTCTCCACATCTTTGACAATGTTGATAGTATCTGCCTTTTTAATTGTAGCCATCCTGTTTTTTTTATTTTAATTTTTTTTCTTTCCTTTTTTTTTTTTGCAGGGGTGAGGTAATTAGGTTTACTTATTTATTTGATTTTTCAGTGGAGGTACTGGGGATTGAACCCAGGACCTCAGGCATTCTAGGCATGTGCTCTACCACTTGAGCTACACTCTCCCCCCTTAGCCATCCTGTTTTTGAAGGGCTTACATACTCAGGGAAGCAGCACCCAGGTAGTATTCTGGAATCAGCTCAGTCACATTTGCCTGCCATACCTGTGGGGAGAGCCATTTATTTCAGCTGCTTGAGCATCCTCCCTAGCCTGGCGTTTCCTGCGCGTGTCCCGGACCTCTCACCAGGTCTTCCCTGCGAGTTTCTGTGGGAGAGCGCAGGGTCCCATGATATGACGCAGCGGTTGGTGATTTCATTCTGTTTTCCAAGGAATATTCCAGAGAGCCAGCAGTGGGGCCCACTGCCTCAGCCCCACTCTGTCCAGACGCAGCTGCTGATGGAAAGCCAGGCCCTGGGAGAGGAAGAAATTGACCTAAAGGGAAATGAATTTGACATTCACTGGACAAGCTGTTCAACGTTTGGGGCTTTGGTGGAGACTTGACTGTGATCCTGACCTTTTAATTCCACTTGACCCCTTTGGGAGCACAAATAAAGCTGTTGGAGAGCTAGCATCTTAACCAAGTGGCAGCTGGGTAAAGCAAGGCCCCTCATCCTATTCTTGTTGGGGCCTTGAGCTGCTGACAGGAGCGGTTGATTCAACCCAAACGGCGAGGGGTGTGGCTGGGTGGTCTATGTCACACTGGTATTCCAGTCCCACGATGAGATCATTTTATCCCATTGTCATACCTACGGGATTGACTGGAGTCACACTTTTAACAGAGAAAAATATGAGCCAAGTCGTGTAGGGGAGACTCACCTAATTTGAAAGACTGCCAGTGATTATGAAAAATTACCCTTTTACCAGAACATGTTAAAATCCCGATTGGTCAGTGGCCATTCTGTGGCATTAAGTCCAATATAAGCAAACCTCAGTACCAGAAATTAATTCCAACAGCATCTTGGAAATCACTGCCAAGCAGCTGGGATCAGGCCCTGCTATTGATGTAGTGAAGACGACTTCCCCTCCAAACTAGAGCTTAACCCAGCCGTTCCTAAACCTGACTACAGGTGCTCATCGACTCTGAAACCTTTTAAAGATATTAGGTGCCAGGGCCCCACCCCAGAGGTACTGACGTAGATGCTCAGGGGGAGACCAGGCGTCTGAGAGTGGGTGTGATGGAGTCTGAGAGCACAGGTTGAGCTCTCCGGGCTTTGGTTTCCTTACTTGAAATGAGGAGTTGGGTTAGACTGATGTTCTCCGAAGGGATTCACGGAGCTGATTCAAGAACAGTTCTGGGTGGGTCTGTTTGTGCACAAAATTGTATTTGTACAAGGGGACTTCTGCTGCTGAAAAAGAATTCAGAGCGCCCTTGAGTGGATCGTTTCTGAAGTTCAGCTGTGACAGTTCTGAGCATCCCATTCTCAGAGGACAATTGTCCCAACTTCTCAGAGGAAGATTTAGCAGGAGTTGTGCAAATGGCAGTTACTTGGTAATGGAGTCACGTTCTGCGAGGGCGGGGCCCATGCTGCCTGGCTGGCCACATGCACAACAGTGACGGGGTAGAAATGGACTTGGGACCCCCTTCTTCTCCCAACCCCTCGATGGCGTCCCTCCTCACCTCCCTGGATGCACCCAGAGTTTCCCTCCCCTTCTTCTACTATCGTTTCTAACAGTAGCCCAGGGTGTCAGTCATTCACTCATGTGTTCATTCATTCATCCATTTAGCCACACACCTCCTATAGGTGACAAATTGACTAACACTCTATTTCTGCCCTCAGATAATGTGCCAGCACGTTTTAACCAGAGAGGAAGCCCAAAACTAATCCCCCGAGGTGCCATTTCAGGGCCCCTAGATTTGGCTGGAGGGTTTTGGGGAGGCCCGAATTCATAGCACATAGGGAGGGCAGCCTCACCTCTAACCCTGCCTGGGAGCTCTGCTCCCCCACCCTCCCCCACTGGGGATCTGCCCTCAGCAGGCGGCTCAGAAACCGCTTCTGCCATCCCTGGTTTCAGCCAGAGACGTGCCCTCCTCCTCAACTCCCACCTGCTCAGGAGAGGCCGATGGAGGAGGGGAAGGGAGGGCTGGTTTATGTGGAGATCCGAGCTCTACACTCCAGCCCTTGGCTCCCACCCCGGACCCCAGTTGACTGGACAACTCGCAGGACAGCTGTGCTTGAAAGACTGAACTAATCAGTGTTTATTAAAGCTGTCGGAGGGAAGGGGGAGCGGGGTAGAGAGGGGAGGACGGTCACATTATCTGCTCCCAACAAGAGAGGCTAGGTGAGGCTCACAGCCTGCTCCCGCGCTTCCTGGTAAACGCATACTGGGCGACATTAGAGCCTCTGCTTTGGGATGTTTTGAGAGATTTTTTTTTTTTTCTAATAAAGGAAGAAGCTTGAAGGTTCATTTGAATAGGGATTAATGTCTCTGTGGCCTGGACCTGCAGAGAAGGAGAAATTCTAGAAGGGTAGAAGTTTCAATAAAAGGAAACGGGCTCGCTCTGCCTCCAACTGATCTGTGAGGCCTCCCCGGTTGGCAGCTTGGAAGGGAACATGTTTGAGGCAGTTTCCTGGGCACTGCTGTATCTTCCTTCATTCTGTGTGTGTGTCCTTGGTGAACATTCCACTCTGAGTACGGACCGCCTAAGCTTGGGGTTCTAACCAGGTGACGGAGACACTGGGAAGTTATGAAGGCCCCCTGAGTGTGTGTTCAACCCCTGGTTTTCCTCGCTCCGTTTCAGCAGTAGTTGTGCAGGGCAGCATGACTTTTTTTTCCTGGTACTCTCGTACTATTCTGTTGCTGCTCAAATTCCTCCATCCCCCTGAGCCTACCCATCCAGGAATCATTCCTTGTTCCAGAATCACCCCACCCACCCAACCTCTTAGCACCCCTTCCGAACTCCCACTCCATCCTTCTTTCTGAGGATCCAACCCAGTCATTCGGAGGAAGCCAGGCCTTAACGCTAATTCACACGAACGGGTGGAAGACCGGCTACCACGTTTCCCACTTCGTGGGGTGTCTGACTTTGAAAGCAGACGCGGGCTGTTTCTGATGGTAGGACTTCAGGCGTGAGGATAAAGCAAAGTAACTCTAGGCAGAGGGCAGGGGCAGTGTATGCGGGATGGGGACCTCCCAGCATCGCTTTAATCAAGTGACATCCGTACCAGCTTGTGCGGCCCAGGCACAGAAATGGCCCCGGGGTGGTGGGGGAATCAGCGAGAAGAGGGTGAAAGACCAGAATGAGGGCACTTTGGGGAGGACTGTCAGTTGGGGTGCCCGGCAGGGAGAACCAGGGGCTTCAAAGGACAAGCTGGACTAAACAGTTCGCAGGTGAATGTTTGGGCTGGTGAGCACGGTTTCCTTCTCTGTAGGCCAGTGGGTTTCTTCAAGGTAACACTGGGTGTGACTGGCCCCAGGAAGGTCGGGGAACAAATGGAGTGAACACAGAGCTGGAGCTGGAGGGGTGGCCCTGAGGACGGGGGCCTGGGGCGGTGGGCCCCTCGGTGGGCCTGGTGCACACCCAGCTGTGGGGTCTCGACTCCACCGCCCCCTCCTCCCTGCCTTCTCTCGCCCAGCTCCCTGCTGAGGGGCTCCTCCCTGCACCCTCCCTCCCCGCCCTCCTCCCTTCCTCCCGCAGCGCACCCTCTGAGTGAACCTGGCCTCCAGTTCTTGGAAGCCTTTCCAATAACATGGTGGTGAACTCTTTGCAGACCCAGGCAGAGGAGAGGCGCTGAGCGTCAGCCAACCCTGGGCCTATGCTGGGATGAAAGGCCAGGCCAAGTGAGCCTCCTGGGTGGGGGGCCAGGGAAGAGAAACGCTGGCCCACAGGGCCTTCCCCGCAGTCAGGGGAGCCATTGCAAGTGATGCCTCTTCAGCAAGGACAGATGCAACCCCTGCTGTGTGCCAGGCCCCGCGCTGACCCCGGAGAGGACACAGACGCAGCTTTCTGGCCCCTGCCCCCCATCAAGATTGTCATCTGTTCACCCAGTTAAGACCAGAACTTGAAAGTGAAGCACGAGTCTGTCAAATCGAGTGATGGATGCAGTGGATTGGTCCGGAAAGATGGTGCTGTTCAGAGTCCGAGCAGGGAATGAGGGGCAGGGGGGTCAGGGGTGGCTTCACGGAGTAGCTCTGGGCTGGGACTCAGCTCATAGGCTCTGCAGTCAGGGTTCAAGTCCTGGCTCTCATTTCCAGGCTCTGCAGCATTGGGCTAGTTACATAACCTCTCTGTGCTGTGGTTTCCCCAGTTGTAAAATGGGGGCGAAACCTCCCAGGGATGCTGTGAGAATTGAATGGGAGCACCCCTCAGTGCCCAGCCTTCACCATCTGGACAGGACAAATTCTGATGCAGCAGGATGTCCTGTTCCAAGCAGGTGTCCCCCCACCCCACCCCCAGGTGACACGAAGCTGGATGGGGACATCCATTTGGCCAGGATCTCCCTAGGGGGCTGGAACTGTCTGAAATTTTAGAAATAAGCTGAGCAGCACCCTGTGGAAAGCAGTGGAGGTGTGAATCCCCCATCGGTTTTAGGAGACTCAGTTAAAGAGTCACGCTGGGCAGGGCTGGGCTCTGAGCCCCGCTGTGATGGGGACAGAAGGGGCAGCACACCAGGGCTGTCTTCACGGCCCAAGGTGTTGGGGAGTAGTTTAAAGACATAGTTATTGTGATGTATTTGGTAAGACCTGTCTCTGACAAAATCCTGGCCTGCTCTTAGACTAAGTCAGTTTACTAATGGGAGTGAAGAATTACCATATGGCAGGTTCAAAATAATTATTACCAAGTATCCAGCCAGAGCAGGTAATAATGGAGGGGGCGATCGGCATGAAGGGTAATAAAGGAGATAGACAACATTAGTGTGGAAACTTTTCAAACAGGATCCTTTGAAGAGATCAAATGTTATAAAAGTGACGTTATCACCAAAGAATGGCTCGGCCACGTTTGCACAGCTTCCCAGAGTACACATTGCTCTCCCAGTGGCCCTGCGCTGGCACACCCGTTGCCCTGCTCTTGGCAGGCCCTTCTGGGATCACTTGCCCGAAGCACACCAGGGAAAAGGTTCTCCGTGTCACGCATTCTTAGAATGCATCACTGGCTACGGCAGTGTGGTGATGCCACTCCAGAGGGACATCTGCTGGATGGTGTCTCCCGGGGCTGCCTGGCAGGGTCAATGCCCTGGATGGCCTAGACCACTGGGGCCACCTAACGAGGGGCCAGGCAGACAAGGTTAGGCTGTCAGAAGGACCTCCTGTGCAAAAGTCCTTCCTGGCAGATGGAGGAGCCAGAATATGTGTCTGCCTACACCCAAGACCACACTCTGGCCAAATGGCTTGACGGCATCTTGCAGCCCTTGGGTCAGTACAGCCAGCATCCTCCATTTTGCTTCCCCAGCTTGCTGTGATCTGAGTACCAGGATAGAAAAGTCCAGAAACAAGTTGCTTTGAGCAGTGGTGTCCATGGCACAGAGGGCTGTCCGTGTCCCTATGATCAAGGGGGCTCCCCAGCAAGGGGGCCATCAGTCAGCAGCCCAGTGGGACAAGAATGGATGTCTGGAAGGCAGCCCAGAGAAGACACACCACTCAGGCCTGGGAAACTTGCTCCTTGGGACGCTGTCTAGTCCAGAGTCCCACTCAGGAGCAGGGTCCGTCCCACGGCTTCCACAGCCAGAGGCACCTGCTGGGTGAGACTTAGGGAGACCTGAGCTCCAGTCTCAGCTCATCCACTTTCCTGCCAGGTCACTGTGGGCTTTGTGGAACCTCTGAGCTTCAGGTTACTCGTCTGTACAATGGGAAGATCAGGGCTGATGAAAGAATTAAAAAGACAAATTGTGCACTGTGTCTAGCATGTAGTAGCCATAATTTTGAAAATAGTTTTCAACTCAGCACTTCCATTCAGCAGATTTCTGGGCCCCGACACCCCCACCCCTACCAAGAGCCTCTTGTTTCTCCAGTGGCTCCTGCGCCCAGGTCATGACCATGGTATTTTTCCTGCCACCACTGTGGAAAGCTGAGGGCTTACATCAGCACCACACGCCTGCCTTAACCTGGGCCTGGCTTTCCTCCTGGTCATCCTTATTGGCCAGTGCCGCTGCTCCTGAAGCAGTGGGGCTGGGAGAGGGGGTGACAGCAAGGAGACGTCTCCCCAACTAATGTTCGAACACTTCACGCCCATTTTCTAAAACTTCGCTTTTCCGTTTTCTCACTCACCCCTGCTCCTTGAAGAAGTCGAGCTCCCCCAGAGCTGGCTCAGACAGCACTTGACAGGCTCCAAGCTAAAAATGCCAAGCAGTACCCCATGAGGATTCCCAATGTGTCAGCCAGTGAGGGTGAGCTCCCGGGCTTTGATCCCAAGGTCCTGAGCCTAGCCAGCCACCACCCCTCAAAGCCCTGCATCACTCTGCCCCCAAGACCCTTGTGGTCCTCACAGTCAGGACTCCTGGTAGCTGGTCCTGTGGGCCAGGACTGCAGGGTGGGCGTACAGACTCTCTCCCACCCCCCACCCCAGCAGGCTCTCTGTGGTAATGATTCATGCAGTCAATAATAAGATAAGTAATACGTTAATAGTGAAAGCATCTGAAAAAGGTAATTAACAGCAAAACACCTTGGTTCTTCCAGGTGGTTGGTTGCATTTTGTTTGGCTCAGGAGACTGTATGCAGATTCAATCCCAGCATGTGCTACCGGCTTCTGATGAGGTGTATGCCACCCGGTGTCTCCTGACACGTCCGCATGGGGGGGCCCGTTCCCACTTCCTCCCATCCCGGTCCCGCCCGAGGGTCTCAGACAGGCAGACAGACTGCAGGCTTTGCTGGGCTCTTCATTGGCTTTCATCAGCCCTGCAAAGTTCAATGTTACTAGCTAGAGGTCACCACGCCCCAAAGGAACGGATGCCAATTAAAAGGGCCCCGTTTGCCTGAAGAGTCAGGGAGCTAGAATCCGGCCTGTGATCCCCAGGTCACAAGGTTAACATTACAACTAAAATGACTCCTCACAGACAGCTTTGCCTTAATTGGCATTCTTCCTGGCTGGCTGAGCCCTACTGGAAAGAAACCATCTCAGTGTCCCCAGGCTACATCACCTCCTGTCCATCAAGGACCCCAGAGCCCAGCACCATGCGTAAAATACAAGAGAAACACCTCTTCATAGTAATAAACAAGACTGTAGTATATATGTTTGTGTTTAACAAGTTAATTAATAAAAACACATAATAATTCCTAAGGAAAATGACATTTGACATTGTAAGGATGTATTTCTATATCCACCGTTCTTCCGGTGCTGGGAAGCTGAACTACAGAATTAACCCTCAATGTTCTTCTATGAATTATATTCAGTATTAGAGTCCCTGTTTCTCCAAGGTGAGGATGCTTTGGGCAGCCAACTAGGAAGCAGAGTTTAGCTTGAGGATGTTAGTCAGGAGCACCCTGGGGATCCACCCCTGCAGGAGGCTGGGGTTGGGGGGGCTGCGGGAGGAGCAGGAGGGAGGGAGCTGATGCAGCCTGTCAGCTTCAGCAACCCCTCGGGGTCCTCTGAGCTCACATGGCCTCCTCAGGTTTGTCCTGTGCCTTTATAGGGCTCTTGGGACCCCAGGCAGTCATGGAATGTGTGTGTCCCTGGACAGATGGGCAGGCCTTTAGGTCAGGTGGCTCTGCAGCCCAGGCCGTCCTGACGGGGCGGTCCTGGGCTGAAGGCTGACCCCTAATCACACTCCCAGCAGCTGGGGATGCTAGTTCTTCTTAAAGGGGGACCCAGGTGGCTTAAGTCTGTGCCCTCCGCAGCCTGTATATGGTTCATCTTTCTCAGTTTGTGAACTCCACATAGATGGGAAGTATATCCTATACGGCTCTCTTTCCCCCACAGCCCCCAGCGTGGAGCGAAGCACGAGACAGGTGATAGCCATCCACAGTGAAGTACAGTTAGAGGTTTGCTGGAGGCCTTGCCGATCACCCTGGCCACAGCTGCCAGGAGGGCAATGCTACAGCTCAGGGTGTCAGCTCCTCTGGGCAGAGCCCCAGGGTCAGTTTCCCCCCGGGGCCATGAAGGCACACCTCTTCCTTCTGCAGTCTAACCTTCTTGGGGGTGGGGCTAAGACTGTGTGAGTTACATAAGCTGCTCCTATCTCATCTGTTCACTCACTCACTCATTCATGGATTTAATGAGCATCTCCCGTCACTGCTGCAAGTCACCAGGGCTGGTGTTGTGCACGGGCCCCCAGCACAGGTCAGCTCAGGCTTTCATCTCTAGCCTCTCTGCTGCTGTGCAGTGAGAGCACCACCTCCCTGGGGCCACCAAGGCCCTCAGGACACCGGAGCCAGCCATCAAGTGCGGCACTGCCCTCTGCCACTCTCTGCATCCCCTTGGCACCAGGGCCCCACAGTCCTCGGGCTCTCCTCTAAGCCCTAATTTCACGGACTCAGACCTGACTTCCAGGCCAGGTGGGGGTTCACAGCATCCATCCTGCTATTTCTCCTGCCTGTCCCCAGCCCTGCTGGCCAAGCTCTGTCATTCAACCCAAAACATCCATGCGAATTACTGCTCATCAGTTCCACGCACAGCTAAGTCCAGAATCCCATTTGTATAAAACGGGAACGCATAGCTTGTGGCCCAGAGAGAACGAAGAAACAGAAACAGGTGTATTGAAGCACGAGCATGGGGCAGGGGTGTCAAGTGTGTGCATTTTTCATATCATCCCTTAATGTATAATACAATAAATACATATATTTTGAAACAAGCATTAAGCTAACCTGAAAAGAAGAAAAAGGAGGGATGGAGTGTTGTAGAAGGCAGTAGAAGGTTCACAACACACACGCAGAACAGCTGGCCTGTGCTGAGGAGGGGAAGGCTGTGGTGACAGTGGCAGGACACTGGCTGACTGCGAAGATACAAACACATGAGGGCCTGAGGGTTGCTTACGTTATGATTTTGCCACCAGCTGGATGGTCCACCTTCTCCTTCTCCCCCAGCTATCATTCCTGGACCCTGGTCTGGCTGACGGTCTGGATCTCTGTCTCCAAGGATTGCTCTCTTCTTACCTGGAGCAGAAGACAGGGAAGGACAGTGTTCTTAGACATGGCTCTATGGGAGGTATGGCAGTGGGCAGGGATGTGGCTTCCCTCCCCATGAAGAGCCCCAGGATCAGGGGCAGTTCTGGGGGGCTCATGCCAGCTGAGAATCCTGGCAGACTCCTGAGGTGCCCACTTCCCCTCCCAGAACCTCCCAGAGCCCGTCCACTACCTGCAGCTGTGCCCCTTCCTTTCCGAGCTGGTGCTCCAGGACCCAAGCTTGAAAACTTATCGTGTGTCTTCCCAGCAGCCTCTGCAGGCAAGTCAGGGAGGGCCTGGAACTCGGACTGTATGCGCCTGGTGCCCAAAGTCCCCAAGTGAATCCCTGATGGGCTGATGGGAGAGTGGGGGTCATCACAGTCCTGCCTTTTGTTGGGGTTTCCAGACCTACCTGCTGGGTGGCAGGTTAAATCTCCTTTGCTCCCCCCATCCCCTGCCTCCCCTGCCTGTCCTGCCAGCCCTGGTTCCATCACACATCCTGGACCCAACCACTTCTCTGTATCTCCACTGCCACCTCCAGTGGTCCAGTGTCCTCAGCTCCCACCCAAACTCCTGCCTCCCTGCTTCTGCTTTTAAGCCCTCCCACACATTCTATCCCCCAGAATCATCTTTTGAAAACTTAAATAGGATCTGTCACTCTGCAGCTTTAAACTCTCAGTGGTCTCCCACTGTAATTAGGTTGAATTCCAAACTCCTTACTGTGGCCTAAGGCCTTGCTCCTCCGAGGGGTGGTCTCTGGACCAGCAGCTTGGAACCCAGGGACTTGATGGAAATGCAGCACCTCAGGCCTCCTCCCAAACCAACTGAGTCAAAATCCCTGGGCCAGGAGAGGGTTACCATTGGAGAAACACTAGCTTAAGGGACCCCACGAGATTTGCCTCGCCTCTTTGACCTCACTTAGGACCATCACCCTGCAGACTCGAGAGGCCCTCTCTGAGTCCCCAACTAAAGGAGTGCCCCCCAAGTCGCTTACCATTCTATTCCTCTGTTTCATTCTCTTCAGCCTGTTCATGCCCATCAATGAAATCACTGTTTACATTTTTGTGATATTATACATCTTCTCACTAGAATGTGAGCTTCAGGAGGGAAGGACCCAGCCAATCCTGCTCTCCGCCATGTCCTCCCAGCCTATAGCCATCCCCGGCATGCAGGAAGGGCCCAGTCAGACCAACACACATTTTCTGGGCCCCAGAGATGGGCCTGTGCAAGGTGCCCCGAGCCCACGATGGTCGGGCTGAGAGGACCCCCCAACCACATATGAAAGTTAATTTAAAATGTGGGAGCTAATCATGAGAAATGCCTTCATTCCCCAAGTTTATTTGGTTGGAAAATGAGAAGGAAAGGGAGGTGCCCAGTAGTTTCAGGGAAGGAATGCTAGGAACGTAGATCTTCCAGGAATGTGGGGCTGGCAGCGAGCATAGGACGCTTGCCTGCTGGGCTTGCGGAGACGTTTGGGCTCCTTTCTCTGCTGGTAAAAACAGTCTTCGAAGGTTGAGAAGATCAGGTGCCAGTGTTCTTATCTTCTCAATCTAGAGGAAAACTAGGCAATCGGAAAAAAAAAAAAAAAAACCTTTAGCACAAAGCTGTGGTTCTCAAAGTGTGTTCCCTGGACCAGCAGCATCCACATCCGCATCTGCATTTGCATCATCTGGGAATCTGTTAGACGTGCAGGATCTCAGGCCCCCACCCGTATCTACTGGGTCAGACACTCTAGGGGTGGAATCCAGCGATCTGTGTTTTAACAAACCTCCAAGCGACGCACCTGATGCGTGCTGGATTTCAAGACTGACGTGATAAAAGTAAACCTTTATTTTAAGAAACATGTAAAATATTCCATGTATTGTAGAAAATTTGGAAAATCAGAAAAGCATGAAGAAGCTTGAGGCATCAATAACTCCATCACTCAGAAATAACTCCGATGAGTGCTGTCAATGTTTTGGTGTATCTTTTTGCAAACTTTTTAAAAAGCGTATGTATTTTTTTTAACTTTACTGAAATTGGAATTATTTTGGATGTTATGATGCTCTTATTACTTAGCATTTTAGCTTTGAGCACTTCCTAATCATTCCTAGAAAATCTCATTTTAACGGCTTCATATTATTCGTTTACATTAACATACCAGAAAAGGTATGTATTTATTTGGGTAATGTCCAGTTTTTCTTATTATAAATAGGACTAGAATGAACATCCTGGTTCAAAAAATCTGATTTGAGGGGTGAGGAGGGAGATAAAATGCTCGAATATGAATGATTAGGCAAAGACTAAATATTTTAGGTCTCTCGGAGGACATTTAATAAGTTTAAAAACTTTTAAAGTTTAAAAACACTATTTATAAAGTTTAAAAACATATGTATGCATTTGTAAAACATACGGCAAAAAAAAGTTAATGTATTAACCCTAAAAAAAGAGCTTCCGTAAACCTTAACAGAAAAGCAACCTCTCAGCAGCGTAAAAGGGGAAACAGGAACTGATGGTTCACATAACTGCATATGGCAAGTGGCCAGTTCACATGTGAGGCAATGTTGAACCTCGAAACCAGTGAAAAAAACTCAAGTTAAAGCTCTGGGATACCACCTTTTAAAAAACTCATCAATTTCATAAATCTTTGTTAAAAAAAAAAAAAAAAGTTGAGTCCACTGGCCAGCAGGTCCAGGGTCTTTCCCCGGACATCACTCTCCCGCCCACAGCAAACGCCAAGTCATAGGAAGGATGCTCTCAAGAATCACTCAAGAAACCCCTTCCTATCAGCTTACTTGTTCTGTACGGGCAGATTTTCCCGCGTTGGGCGTGCAAAGCTGGCTGCTCCCAGTGTACAGGCCAGGAATTGTCCGCGTGGACACGCCGTCTCGCCTCCCCTAAAGCACTGGGCCCACTTTGCATTTCAGAGATCGCACCATCATTAAATTCAAAACTTTTTACATTTTACATAGAATTTTATGTTTATATTTTATGCAAACAACAAGAAGAGGGGGGAAACACTCTTAGTCCCACTACTTAGAAAGAGATAAGAAACGGAGGCTAGTTAATCCTCTGTTTGATATTCTTAACTATTTTCCTCATTTTTTTCTCTCAGTGTCTACAAACACACACACGATAGATTTCTGCACATACATTTTGCAAACTTTTCTCAGCACCTATAATGATGTTCTTTTCCTACAAAAAGCATACATGTTTTAAATGCTTTAATTACAAAAGTAATGTATGCCCATTATTGAAAGAAAGAGAGAAAAAGAGGAAGGAAGGAAGGAAGGAAGGAAGATAAGAGAAAGAAAATTAAACTATTGCAACCCTCCCACTGCATGTTATTACTACAAATTTATACCATTCTGAATATTTTTCAGTGAACATAGATTTTATTAAACAAATTGGGCTCTTCCTGGCAGCACTGTATGTGTGACCACCTAGCATATTTCCATGTCAGTAAATACTTATCTGTACTATTTTAATGACGGCAAGTCATTTTATTGTATAAATGTACAGTCGCATACTTTATTTAACCTTTTTTGTTGGACATTTAAAATTTCATCCACAGCATAACAATACCGAGATTAATATTAGGTAATAAAACCATTGCACGTACTTAACTATTAGGGTAAATCATGAGGAGTGGAATTGCAGTCTCAAAGAGAACGTACATAATAATTTTAGGCCCCAAATTGCTAGCTTGCCTACCCCAAAAATTGTGTATTTGCGTTTCCTCTCTTTTTTCTGGACTGGCTATGCCTGAGTTTCTTCTTTATACAGACTCACACACACACATTTTCTACCTTCTGTTTTGACAAAGTTGGTCTAAAAATGAGTGAGCATGGGAAGTCCTTCCCCAAGGAGGCCACCTCATCAGCTTTCACAGCTGAGGTTAAACAGAGCACACCTGCCGCACCCCTTCCTGCCGTCTCCCGCCCAGGCCTCCCCCCACATCCCCCCTCCCCTGGACAAGTTATGACAAGCTCAGAATAGTCTTGGGTTACCAACTATGTAGAAAAGGGAAAAAATGCCACCTAAAGTTTAGAAGTTTCATATTGACTTTAAATTTTTTTATTTATTATTTTTATTTTTTAATAGAGGTACTAGGGATTGAACCTAGGACCTCATGCAGGCTAAGCATATGCTCTACCCCTGAGCTCTACCCTCCCCCATATTGACTATTTAATCCTTAAATTAATTGTGAATTTCACAAATAATTGCATACATTTATTCTAGACTTAAAGAAAAGTAAAGCTAAGTCCCTGCTGACAGTTCCTCCAATCCAAATATTTCATTTCCTGTCCCTGTTGGACTTTTATGACTCGATGAAGCTGAATTTGTTTTCTGTTTCAACTCAAATTCCGAAGGGCTGTGAGAGGGGCTGGGGACACAGGCCTGAGTCGGGCACAGTCTTGGCTTTGGGTGTGGGGGAGACAGACAGACCCAGACGCCTACAATGGGTTTAGGATGGAAGAGGGTGCAGAAGAGGGAGGAATCCTTGTATCTCAAAAGTCGGGAGCCATGAGCTGCCGGAACGCGTCTGGCCAGCAGAGGCTGGTTCCCCCGGATAGTGCTCGCCATCCTCGGTGCAGCTCTAATTGTCAGAAGGTTATTCTGTGAAACTCCAATTGAACCTCGATACTATGTACTCGTTGATCTTAGTTCTGTCCGTGGAGCCATGGAATGAGCTTAATTTCTCTTCTACTGACAGGCCCATCAGATTGCCAACAACAGCTGTACTGTGCTGCTCCCCTGCCCCGTCCAGTTCCCCCACCCACCCACCCATCCTGGACCCCCTCCTTGAGCCTTCCTGTCCACGCACACCCTCCCCAGGACAGGACCCGCTGGCACGGGTAAACCCTGGCCTCCGCGGCCAGGCGGGTGGGTGGCTACAGGTGTTCTCAGGCTAGACGTAGCCATCCCCCCATCACCCCGGAGGAAAGACACTCAACCGTGTATTCGAGGAAGGCCAAACGAAGTGAATGAAATCTCAGGGGTTCTGACGGGAAAAGAAGTGATTAAGAATCGTAATTAATAATTTGACGCAGACAACAAGCCTGACGGCAAGGAGCCGCCTGGCACAATTGTTTCGTGGGTTTTGCCTTATTATCAGCCTCATAACGTAAGCCTTCCTCTGGATGCACTAATTAGGTAATTAGCTCCCTAAAGAGCGTGCCTCTTAAAAATGCACTGCAGGCTGGATAAGAGGTGCCAGCAACCGAGAGGCTTTTAGAGCTCAGCTCTTCAAGCCAGGTGAGGGGATGGTGCAGCCAGAGCATGGACAGCGAGCACAGATGTGGGCAAGGAAGTCGCGAGGCACCCGCCCTCTGGTCACTGTGGCGTAGGACTGCGTTGGGCCCAAGGACTGTGTGTAAAAGACAGAAAAACATGATTGCTTTCATCCGTGTGAGACAAGAATACTGTAGCAATGGGTGATGATAATGATGGTGGTGGTGATGGTGATGATAATAAATTCAATAAAGCAAGGTATAGACTAGAAAAGATCACCCCGCTGCAATTAAGGACCTGTGGTCGCTCCCATTACTTTCCATGGGCCTGTGGTTAAGTCACTTCTCCTCTCTGGGCCTCAGTCTCCCAGTCTGTGAAATGGGGCCATCCCTCCAGCCTGCAGTTTTGGGCTGAGTGGTCCCACGGGTTTCTCTGAGGACCATCCCCATTGCTTGCCAGACCCGTGGAACACGCAGGGAATGGGAAGGAAATCAGCTTCCCGAGTCTGGGGGGAAGAGAGAGAAGTGTGTGTGGTTGAGTCATTCTCTGCACAAAAAGTCACCCCTTGTTCTTTTTTAAAAATATAGTAGTTTTTCTTTTTTAATAAATAACATTTATGTGCATCCTTGATAACAGTAACACATGCTCAGTATGGAACATGTGGAAAATATACATCCACAGTCCTGGTCCTGCTCCTCCTTGGCTCATCCCTCATCCCACGTCCTGCCTCAGACATCCTGGTTCATCCATCATTTGGCTGCGTTCCCCTCAGTCCCTTCCCATGCAGGCACTGTTTGTGAGTGTGTCTGTTGCAACATGGTGATGGTTATATGGTTTACAATTTTATATCTGCTTTTTCACTCGTCTTCATGGGCATTTTCAAGTCATCTCTGGATCCTTCCAATTCCAGAAAGGGAAGGGGCCTTCCCTATAGGAGCACAAGGTCCAGGTATCCAAAGTTAGGAACCTAAGGCTGGGGCCAGGCTGGTTGCCTGGGGTCCCTCTGCTCAGAAGCTGAGGCCTGGTGTCCCCTCATCCCCTGGGCCTCCATTCAGCCTGTGACAGCCACCTCCAGCCTGGTTCCCAGCAGCGCCCCAAGGCCATTGCTACCCTTCCCCTCACCCCACACTCGGGACTGTGTGGTCTTCCCTCTCCAAGCTCTCCTCTGCCAGGAAGTCCCTCTACTCCAGAACCTTCTGGGAAATGTCTCCTGCCAGGGCTTTGTCAAGCTACAGCTCACCGCCCTCCCGCCCAGGGCTCCCCTCAACCTACTTTCTGACACACAGTTTCGGGGACATTTAACAACTTTAATAATTCACTGATCCCATGGCAAGGAGCAATGTCACTGCCACTGAGAACAGAAAAGGCGGGACAGGACACAGCAGGACAAAAGGAGTGGAAGGCCCTGCCCACAGAGCTCAGCCCAAGCCCAGCCACCGCCGTTTGGATCACACCATAAGACTTCAACAAACACAGCACACAAACCCCAGTGCCTCAGTCCGGGGGCTCGTTCTGGCCTCTCTTCAGGAGCACCTCCTCATTTGCCGTGGCTGACCCCCCATTTGCTTTCCTGCTCCTCCCTGGCTTCCTTTAACTTGCTGGCCCTTGTCAGCAGCTGGCCCTGTGAGCAGCTGGCCCTGGTAGAGAGAAGAGAGCGCTCAGGCCAGTGAGCAAGGGAACCCGTGGTCTGGCCCATCTGTCCCAGACTCACTGTGGACAAATCATCCCCTCTCTGAGCCTCAGTTTCCTCAATGATAAAATGGCTTCATTAGGGTGGTTGAGGCTTGAGATCTGTGCAGCTCTGCCCTTCCCTGAATCTCCCCTCTTCTGGGTTCTCACGCCGAGAAAGCATCCCTCCTATATTCGTCCTGCTCCCTCTGACCTAACCTTCCTGCCCAGCCAGGATAGCCTCCTTGCACGTAAATCTCTAAAATCTGCACTGCAAGTTTCCTCTCAACCATTTCTTATTTCCCACTTTCCTTCTCTAGATTTCCCCGACATGGGAAAACTGCAAGCCCTCCATATTAGCCTGCCGCTGCTGTTCCTGGGTGCTTCACCCCTCAGGGCACCCTACTGCTCCCCTCAGGTGGAAAGAGCACAGACCCCTATGACCATATGCAAATGACTTCACTCTCCAAGCCTCAATTGTATTCAAAGGAATGACTTTCTAATGGTGGAATTTCATGTGCACTAACAAATATCTGAGGGGAAGGTTTTGTCTTCTGAGAGGAGAAGGAAGAGGTGACATTTCTTTGGGCATAAAATCAAACCTGAGGAACCTCTGAATTCCTTTTGAGAGCAAAGGAGGACAAGGGTGAAGGAAATCAGCTCAACCAGCCAGTTCTGCAGCTGCTTTCTAGGTGACTTGCTCTTTACTTCACTGGGTACCTGCAGAGTTCTCTGAGACTCCATCTCAGCACCTGAGCCAAGCTCATTCTTTTAAGCTCCAGGGATGAACCCAGACTCTATCCTTATTTGAAAACAACCCCCCCAGGGAGTAAGGGGCTGCTGTCCAGGAGGGTTCCCATGTCAGTGTAATGAGTGACTTGCCTCCTGGGAGCACCCAAATGGCCAGAAGCACTGCGGGCCCTGCCAAGCGCCCTGGGGTTCTGCCCAGCCCAGACTCTGGGCCTGCCTCTGGCATCAGCCCAAGCTGAGCTTATCTCCAGAAATATCTCCAGGCTCCCCTTTCCTTCCCGGCTGCCGGAAAGGTGTTGGAGACCTCCAGGAATCTTTTCAGGGAGCTCACTGTGCAAGCTTCTCCTGGCCTTGCTGTGTCAGCGCCTTTTCTCCCCTGATTCTCAGTCTGCCCCCTCCCTCTTCCTTCTTTCCCCCTCTTCCACCCTTCTCCCACCCCTCCTCCCTTCCTCTCCTCCTCGGGCCCCCCCCCACCCTCCTCCCCTCCTCCTTGGCCTTCCTCCCTCCCAACCTCCCCTCCTCCCTCTCCTGACCCTTCCTCCACCTTTCCCTCCAAAGCTCCCTCCCCACATTCTCCACCTCTCTGCCCTCCTCCCTCCCTCTCTCCTATTCCTTTGGTAAACTTTGCATCCTGGTATTTAAATCTCCACTCATTTCCTGGTTCAGCTGAGGCTCTGATTCCAATTATATCACCTTCATCCTTGCAAACAGACAATTCCGGGCAGTCATACGGCTTGCTGATTCTGCTTACATAACATGCCCCTCCTTGTCCCTCCTTGGGCCCCCACAATCCTTCCAGTCTGGAGAGGGGGTAGTCAGAGAGGTCCTATTCTCCCCACCCATCCCCCACCCTGCCTGAGATCCCTCTTCCTTGGTTCTTCCTAATGCCAAGATGGTTTGTTCCAAGCTGATAGGTCTCTGGGTCGAGCCAAATACCCACCCCCACAGCTTGCCTGGGGGATACATTTGCAGCTTTACTGAGGTGTAACTGACACAGAATAAACCACGTGTTTTTAAAGTGTACAGTTTGATACGTTTTGTCGATGACAGCATCACCATGATCAGGAGAGTGAACAAATCCATTAGCTCCCAGGAACCTCCAGCCCTTGGTAACCCCTCCTGCCCTCCTCGCCTCCCCACCCGGGGAACTAGTTCTCAGTACATGCCTCTTTTAAGGGTTTCAGCGTCTTTTCTTGTATCTTCTTCTCATCCCCCTCCATGACCTCCCCACCCCCCACACCATGATAACAGGGTTTCCGCCCCTTGTTTCTTATTACAGCTGCTCTCTCTGTGCCATGCTGGCCTCTCAGGGCTGCCTTGTCTGCCTGTGTCTAAGTCTGGGATTCTTTGGTTTAAGTATTGCCCTCTTCCTTCTGTTGCTATTTTTGGAACTGCAGGGTCCCCTGGGAGGAGGCACACATGAGGTCTGTACCACCTGGGGGCAGAGGAACTCATCGGGTGCCTTCTGAAGGAGAGATGCTGGGTGCAGGAGAGGATTCTGCAGCGGGTGGGAAAAGGCGAGGAGGGAGGAGCCAGCCAGGATCATTCAGTCCCTCAAGCTGTGGGGCGAGGATTGCCGCCAAAGCCAGGTGGAGCAGAGGAGCTGGCAGCTTCCTGCTGCCCCAGCCTGGTCCCATGCCCACCTGGCGTGCACACAGCAGCCTTGCTGTTCAGTGAAACATTTCTCATTTTTCTATAGCCTGGTTCAGGTCATAGGATGCTCTCAGGATTTTCATTAGTTAGTATTATTATTTGGTTCTAAAATATGACCCTAGAAAGAAGATTCCAACTGAGTTCAATTCAGGGCATCTTTCTTTTTTGCCTTGAATTATTTTATTTTTATTGAAGTATAGTTGATTTAGTTGTGTTAGTTTCAGATATACAGCAAAGTGATTCATTTATGCGCATATATATATATTCTTTGTCAGATTCTTTTCTATTATAGGTTATTATAAGATATTGAATATAGTTCTCTGTGGTATACAGTAGGCACTTACTATTTATCTATTTTATGTATAGTAGTGTGTATCTGTTAATCCCAAATTCCCAATTTATCCCTTAATCCCCTTTCCCCCTTTAGTAACCATAAGTTTGTCTTCTACCTCTGTGAGTCTATTTCTCTTTTGTAAATAAGTTCATTTATGTAATTTTTAAAAAATTCCACATATAAGTGATATAATATGATATTTGTCCTCCTGTGTCTGACTTACTTCACTTGGTATGACCATCTCTAGGTCCATCCATGTTGCTGCAAATAGCATTATTTCATTCTTTTTTTTATGGCTGAGTAATATTCATATATATATATATATATATACACAAACACCACATCTTCATCCATTCATCTGTTGATGGACACTTAGGGTGTTTCATCTTTTAAGTTAGCACTAGAGCTGGATCTTCTATTACAACTAATAGTTACCAGTTACCAGAGCTGTGCAGGATAACGCGGTCGTCAGGTATGCTGGGGCCAGATCCCATTGTCAAATTTTGTAACCAGTTGTTCAACACAACCATCCTTGAAATCGACAGTGGTGGGAGTATTTACACCGTGGAAATCAGCATAGTATACACACTAGGGCTCCTCCATACCCCTCCTTTGCTCTGGAGAGCCAGTTGTTAAAGCTTTCCTAGCACGCCACTGATCAGGGCTGGAAGAAACCCTGAGATCCTCCCGATGCCCTGGAGCAATACCTCCTGAGGGGGCATTTGGAAAGTGAGTTCAGGAGGCTTGTTTGGGGTTGTCCTGCGGGGGCGGGGGGCACTGTGGTATTTAGTGGGCCAGGGCCGACCCTAAGTGTCCTACAAGGCCTGGTGTTACCCTCCATGCTCCCAAATTGTACCCAAGATGCAACAGTGCCTCTGTTGAGAAGCCGTAAGAGTTCTTGCAGCTGCTGGCTCTGTAAAGGAGGTTCCATCAGAATGTATCAGGTACCATATGTTGGGGTGGGGGCAATGAAGATGGACAGCTCTCAGCTCTGCCTTCCCACAGGCCCGCGATCACTTTGCTACATGAAGGTTTGCAGTGGGCACAGAAACCAAGGCTGCCTATAAACCCTATTCCAGACTCTTCCCACGTCAGCAGAATTGGGGGCCAGAAGGAAGGTCTTGTCTTCTGTGGAAAGACCAGAAATGAAGCGGAAGGGGGCATCCAGCCTTTACAAACACCCTCAACACTGTTGAGCCCTATGGGAGGGAGCCACCCAGTTGGAACACATTTCCCTGCAGAGTCACAGAGACATTTATCAATGCGTTGCCAGCTACGGCAAGCACTCTGGGAGGGTGGCATTAGCAGAGATCAAGGCTGAGATATCCCAAGACAACTGGATGTGAGCTCGTCTTATATAAGCCCCACACCCCACTGCCCCAGGCTGCAGGGCTTGCCTGCCCGGGACCTGGGAGGCACTGCAGTGGCCCTAACATTGTACATTATACCCACACCCTACTGGGCGACCCCCTGTTCTTTTACCCTTCACTTCCACCTGGGGAATGGACCACCTAGGGAGACCTGAAACTTGCCTCCTGTTGGAAGATGGACCTGTGAGGGCACTGAGGTCCCCATGCTGCTTGCCTCTCTTGCATCCTTAAAACAAATAAATGGAAGAAGGAGAAAGAATCTTCTATTACAACTAATAGTTACCAGGTACCTTCTATGTGCCTGTGATATGCCAGGCACTGGCTGGATTTTATATGTATATAATTCACATACCATGCGATTTACCCTTTAAAATTGTACAATTCAAAGTTTTTAGTATATTCACAGAGTTGTGCAACCATCACCCATAATCATTTTTAGTACATATTCATCACCTTAAAAAAACACCTCATACCAATTAGCAGTCACTCCCCGCTTCCCCCTACGGCCCCTGGCAACTACTAATCTACCTTCTGTCTCTATAGATTTGCCATTTCTGGATATTTCACAAGGATAGAATTGCACAATCCATGGTCCTTTGTGATTGGCTTCATTCACTTCGCATGATGTTTTCAGGGTCCATCCACGTTGTGCCATGTATCAGTACTCCGTTCCTTTTTCTTGCTAAGTAATATTCCACTGTATGGATCTACTGCATTTTTGTTATTTGATCATCAGTTGATGGACATTGAGGTGGTCTTCACTTGTGGACTCTTAAGAACATTGATGTACAGGTTTTTATGTGGATAAGTGTTCTAATTTCTCATATATATATATATATATACCATACCTGTGGAATTGCTTGGTCATATGATAACTTTATCTATATTTTTATCAATTTGTCCAACTTGTCAAGGCAGCTATTAACATCCCTGTTCTATGGATAAAGGAGTCAAGGCTCTGAAAGGTGAAGAAATTGCCCAAGACTACAGAGCAAGGGAGTTGTTCAGGCTGGATTCAATCCGAGTGGTGTGACTCTGTCTGTGCTGAGACTGAGAGCTACTGGGTCAGAATCTCCTGCGTCCCGGCAACTTTCTCTTCTGTCAGCCCAGTAAACCGAGATTCCTTCCTCTTTGCCAGAGCCCTTGATTGTTAATGATGTCTTTGTTATTTTCCTATGAATCTTGGCCTTCCTGATGGCGCCAGACTGGACCTCTCATTTCTCTTTCTGGAAATGTGCTTTCCTGACCTTTGGAAGTGTTGGGCTGGTCTGTGACCCACTAGGACCCCGTCATTTTCTTCTTCCCTTGGATATACATACCACCAGGTCGTCCCTGTCTTAAGGTTGCCTTTCCTGCCTCTCTTCTCTATCAATTTAATCATTTATTCTGATAAAATAGAAAATCAAACAATGGTGCTATGAATCATGACCTCTCCTTTTGAAAGATTGGCATCCCTTCTCCACACGTCCCCTTGTAAGGGGTTTTGCCCTGATGGAGGGAGGAAGACTGATGTGTGGGATGTAAATGCCGTGCAGCCCTGGCCGCGTCTGCCTTCATCCTCTGCCGGGACACTGCTCTCCTTGCATGCAAGGCTCTGCCTGCTTAGGTCGTCCTATTCCATTTTCCTGTTTGGATAACCATTCTCAGTTGTAAAATAGTTAGTGTGGATAACTCTTTCTTTCAAGCCCTGTCTACTTTTCCACGAAGACTAGGTTAGCCAGCCCTTCCAGCCAGTATGCACTGAGCACCTACTCGGCTGCAGAGTGTTGTGCCTTTACTGTTCATACACATCTTCTTGATGATGAGATGATAATAACTGTGGGGACCATCCCCTGTTGTGTCTTTTGCTCTCCTACTACTCGGTGGTGGATTTGAGGGTGTTCTTCTTCAGTGTCAATGTCAGAAGTCATGACTGTCAGGAGCCTTTTTGTAAAGTTGTTTTTGAAAGGCTGTCTTTTTAAAGCTCACCTCTTGACTGGTTTTTTTCTTTTTTCTTTTTTTTTTTTCAAAATAGAAGCTACATGTTGGCAAGTTTCCTATTTGAGGAGGATCTCCTGGTATTAGACACATAACCCCCAGACAAGCAGCTGGTGGTGGTTACCTGGACCTTCCGCGGCCAGGGGTGTCAGTCACACGGAGGGAGGAAACCAGCTGCTCTCCGATGGCTTGGTGTGCTGGGGAGTCTGTCAGCACATTTACTAGGTCATTTAGGGCTCAGTTGCATTTAGATTGAGCAAGGGGCCAGATGGTCAACATCAAATCCACACTCATCCCATCCCTTCAAGGTGGCGCATTTGGTTGGTAGCATCACAGGCTCTGACTTGAAACAAATTACTTAACCTCTCTCTGCCTCAATTTCCTCATCTGGAAAATGGGCGTAATAGTAGCATCTCTTCAAAGGGCTTGTTGTGAGTGTTAAATAAATTAATATGTGTAAACTGCTTGGAACAGTGCCTGGTATAGAATAAGCGCTCAGTAACAGTTAAATACTTGGAAAACTAAAGCTTAAATCTGTTCTGTCTGAGATGGCAGTCTGTCTCTCCCACATGTGGCTCTGGAGCACTGGAAATGTGGCTTGTCCAACTTGGGATGAGCTGGAAGTGTAAGAGTTAGTGCGAAAAGAAGAATGTAAGATAGGTCCTTAATCATTTAAAAGCTACTGATTACATGTTGAAATGATAATACTTGGGATAGGCTGGGATTTAAATATGTCCTTAAAATTATCTGTTTATTAATGTGGCTGCTAGAAAATTGAAAATTACACACATGGCCTGAGTTTGTGGCTCACACAGGACAGTGCTGGTCCAGAGCAGTAAAAAGTAGCCAACAATGACTGAAAATCTAGAGCCTTCAGCCTGAGACGGCCCAGTGTAGAATCAGGTGCTACATGACAGCTCTGAGGATGCCGTTGTAGGGTGCCCGAGGCGGGGGTGGGGGGGTGATGGGCTCCGATGAGGACGGGCGGGTCGGAGACGCCAGGGCCTGGGCTGGGCCTGCAGGCCTCCTTCCCCACCCAGCAAGGACAAGTCCGAGAGCACAGGCACTTCCAGGCCAAGGACAGCGTGCACCAAGGTGTGGTGACAGCTCAGAAAGCTCTGAACTGATTCACCAGGAGGCCAGAACACCCTGTGAGCTGCCTTCCCCCATCCCAGGCAAGGGTGGAGGTTCCAGGCCCCCATCCCCACCGCCCCCACAGGGCCCTACTCCCTCGGATCAGGTTCCCAGACTTGCTCATCTGCATCCCCCTTCCAGGGCTCATGCTTGATTTGCGACCTTGTTTTCCAAAGGCAAGCCTGCCTCCCCCTCCCCAGGTCCCCAGGGGGTTGCTTCAGCCTCCATTACCAAACCCTGTGACAAGAAATGCGGCCCCCTTATTAAAATAATGTAATGTCTAACTAAAATAGAAACCCCAGATAACAGTTTTTGATGTTTTAATGACTGGGCTCATTAGACAGACTTCCCACTTAAAGTGTCTGTCTAGCAATTAAGGCTAAAAAAATCATAAATGATGACCACACCTTCTGTGGCTTAATGGTTACTCTGAAGGCTGGTCTTATTATCTCGGTGATACAGTCTGTGATAAAAAAGAATTTAAGATACTCTCCCAAGATTTATTTCCCCATTAGCAAGCTGGAGGAGGAAGGTTAAGAGTACTCTTAAGGTCAGATCTGGAAAGGGAGCGGGTGAATAATAAGATGCCTTGAATTTCCCTCCCGCAGAACCAGCCTCCCCCTCACCCCGTGGGGAGGTCCTGCAGGCCGAGGGGTTTAACTTTTGCCTGTCACCGGAAAGTCTGTGAATTGTTACTCCAAGTGACCCCAAGCAGTTTATTTAGTTAATTGTCAAAAGCACGCAGGCTGAACTATAGAATCACCTACTTTCACGTAAATTATTTTCAATCCCAATCTGCTGACGATGGAGGAAAAGTTAAAAAAAAAAAAAAAAGAAAGCTTGATGAGAAAAACCTGGGCGAATGCATCCAACTCCCCCAAACCAAATGTCCAGGATGGCGGGGCGGGGGGGTGGTGATGATGGGAGAGAGATGGGAAGCATCAGTGAAGAGTCCACTGTTGCCAAAGAAAAGGGGGTGCAGGTGCTCCCTCCCAGGAGTAGCTTGGGGCTCAGGCATGAAAGGAGGAACTTGAAAAGGGCTGCAGAGCAGCAGCTTAAAGGGAACACGAACAATTTAAAAGTGAATTGTGTTAGAAGTTAGTATGGGAGGGGACACCTTTAGCCTTTTATTAGGCTTGTCTTAGGCAATGAATGATATTCTGAGGACAGAGGCCATTAACAGAGCCATTGTACCCGTGCTGGTGGGACGGGAAAGGCTGCCAGCTGCCGAGACTGGATGCCAATAACCAAACTCCATTTCAGAAGGGCCGCCTGACTCCTGTCCCCCACCCCAGCCAGCAGGAGGGGTTGGTGGGGCCTGCACCCTGCCAATTCATTTTCAGGAATCGCCCTTAATCGCCAAACTTTCCCCATGCCTCAGCTGGCTCTGCCCCCCTGCAACCTCTCCCACCCTCTTGGTACAGCGAGTAGGCTTGGGGTTTCCAAAGGTATGTATGGGGAAGTGGAGGTGCTGGGCGGTCCTAAAGTTTCAGCTAAAGCCAGAATGCAAGTGGAAGTCCACTTAACTGCTCTGAAAGATGGGCCCTCCTTGGGCTGACTTCACTCTGAATGGAGGGACTGGGAAAAGCCTGGGGGGCCAGTGGTAAGGCACGCGAGGAGTGTTCTTTCAAAGGCTTTGAACACTTGACCATTTATGAAGCATCCATCCTGGGCCAGGCAATGTGCTAGGATAAACTGTATGGAAGATGAGGCAACACTCTCCACGTTTATTTTTCCCTGGAGAATAATCAAGGCCCCTTCCCAAAACCACTTATCGGAGCAGTGTTATCACTGACCGCTAGGACCTGCTTGGTAATTAATAAAGCATTTTACAGGCACTCAGTCCTTCCTGGCAGGAGTCCTGTGCAAAGGATAGCTGTTGTTAATCCCATGTTATTGATGAGGTGACCGAAGCAGGGTGTAATAGGATTTTTTTGGGGGTGCAAATGAAAGAAAATCCAACTCAAACTGGCTGAAGCAAAACAGAATATGCATTGACAACGATCCGTGGGTGGGGTCAGATTCAGATACCCTTGCACCCAAGCCCAACAAACTCAGGACACAGGTTTCTTTGTCTCCTGGCTCTGCTTCCCACAGGGACTGGCTTCATTCTCAGGTCTGCAAGGTGGCAAGATGGTAGCAGTAGGGACAGCCTCACGGCTCCTCCAGCTCCAGTAGAAAAAAGAAAACATCTCTTGCTGGTTGTTAAAGACAAAGCCTTAGGATTCACTCCGATTGAGCCTGGCTGACTGTCTTAAGTCACATGTCCATCCCTGGACCAATCCCTGTAGCCAGAGCATAAAACTCATTGATTGGCTTATGCCTGGTCACACCAGATACGGAATCCATCCCACACCACTTGGACCAGAGTGGGAGCCAGGAATCTACAAAAAAAAAAAAAAAAAAAAAAGTCAGAAGCTGTGGCTGAGAAAGGGGGAGTGGATTCTGGGATGCCAAAGCGTAAGATTTCATTAGAGAGAGTGCACAAAGCCAGGCCTGGAAACCAACACCATCCAAGTCATTTGGTCCTTATCCAAGCCCCACAGGGGACTGGAAAGCAGTAGAGGAACAAGCACGCTGGCTGTGGATGAGGCCAACTTTTGGCTTTGGTTAGGATCCCTTTTGTAAGTACAGGGATGCTTTCTAGAGCATCCTCAACAACAACAGTGACAAAGAAGGCATTCTGAGATCCAGAGACAGCCTGGTCAGGTGACTAGGAAGTCACTCAGGTGGGTATTGGATGTGTCCATCACACGGTGGCTGACCCATAAAGGCTGCCCTTGTCGCCCCTCACACCTGAAGTGCACCCTGCCGGTCTCCGACAATGTACAGTCACACCCAACGTTCAAGAATGATTCACTCCCTCCCGTGTTCTCCTCCTGTGCTCTTTTTGGTACTCCAGCCCATCACAGACTTTTGGCTAGCCAGTAGTTTGTGGAGTTTGTTTCTGCCAGTAGATTTTTATCTTATCTACTAGCTTGGCTCGATTGGTAATGATGGTCAGGTGAAGGATTCTGAGTTTTACCAGGAAGATCACTTGGTTGATTAGTGATGCCTCCTGAGAGGGGCAGGGCTTAACTAACCTTGTGTTAGTTAAGACACTGTTGGTTATGAGTAAAGAAAACCAACTCATGCTAGCTTAAGCTGAAAATACCATTTATAATACAGATAGAGGGATATGTCATGGGTCTTAAAAAGCAGAGAAAACACTGCAGCCAGACCTCAGGAAAGACTGGAACCAGGACAGCCATCAGCAACCAACGTCTTCCTCAGTATCTGTCTCTCCTTCTGGGGCTGTGTTCTCTCTCATCTTGGCTTCTCTCTTTACAACTGATTGATCCTTTCCGCTCTACAGATTAGCTCTCTTTGATTTTCCTTGCACGTGATCGGTGGTCAGACAAGATCCATATCTATATGGCCATCAGGTCTGGCCAGAGGCAGAGAAAGTCTGGGCTCTGATTCGATCAACTCCGGTCAGTGAGCGGGCTTCCTTAATAACCAGGGAACCCTATGAGGTGAGAGAAGAGCCAGTTTTCAGGCAAAGAGGGTCACTCGGGCCAGAGAGACACTCCCCCAAAAAGGTTCCTTTCTACTTATTCTCTGTATCTGCTGACCACACCTCTGTAGGAGTGGTGGAGGCCACCGTGGTAATGATGGTGACAGTGATGGTGACGGCGGTGGCGGGGACACAGAAATAAACAAAATTAGACTCCCCTTGAGAGACTTGCAATCCAGCAGGGAAGAATGATGTCGACCCCGCACAGACTCTGGTAAGTGCCGAAAAGCAGGTCCCATGGGGCTGGTTCACCCACACCTCCTCACACTCAAAGAAGGGACAGTGTTAGTAATAAGCTTCACGGTCTTGTTGAAATGTAGCCTTTCCACCTCTTGTCAACTGTCCCTTCCCTTCACCCCCGTCCCTGACCATTGGAGCAGTGCTCTCACCCCCAAACCGCCTGATATCCCACCAGCCCCCTGCCCTCCCTCTTTGCCATCTCCCTGTCAAACATCATCACATCCTGATCATTATTTTAAAAGAAAAAAATCAGTGTAAAGCCATGCCAGAGCCCAGAAAGCATGCCCTGATGTCAGGCGGAGCCCCATTTCCTTTCCGTCCAAGTGCGCTGCCCTGAACGTGCATTTGCAGTCGGAGAACTTGGCATTTCAGAGCTTTCATAAACAGTCACAGCTCAGCTTGGGACCTGTCTTTAAGAGATCAGGCCTGGGATTCAGTTTTCTCTGTCTTTCCTTTGCTTGCCCTCACATGCTCTCTTAAGAAACCAAAATGCCTTCCTACTTTTTGGTTTTCCAATCCGATGTTCACGGTTGGCACCTTCTCCTTTTTCTCTTTCCTGTGAAAAGAATGTAACCCTGTTTACCTGTCTGAATTAAAAGGAACTTCTGGCAAGAGGGTGGGAGTGCATTCGTGGGACCAGGGACTGGAGTACCCCAGTAAAGACAGAACTGCAGGGGCTATCGGGCAGTGACAGAGGTTTCCAGGAGAAAGGGCAGCTTTGAGGAGAGAGTGGGTGATTGCTTTGACAGCAGCCCACCTGCCTGATGGAAATATGGCTGTCTGTAGTTGCTGCGTTCTGCATAAGAGGTTCCCAGCTGTTTGTCCCAGCTTGCAAGCTGTGGGGTTTTCCCCATCTGGTAGGAGATAGCCACCTGTCCCTCAGCTGTGGGCTGCGGGACCCTTCAGCGAGACACAGTCATCCATTCATTCCTTCACCCAGTAACCAGTTATTGGGATCCCACTGGTTGCACCTGCTCAGGACTCTCCTCCCAGCCCTCCCTGCCCTCTCTTTCTTTGACCAGGCTATAAATGGCTTTGCTTTCAGAGACCCTCACCTCTACAGGAAATGGTAGCATCACTACTGGCCATGAAACAGCCTCAAAGTGGCCATGAAAATTCAAGGACTCCTTATTTTTGTCCAGATCCAAGAGTGCCTGAGTTCTGATGCACAGCATTTGGCGAGTACTGAGATAATGTTACATTGCTCAGCCAGCCAAAGGTAAATAATGGTCTCTATGAAAAGGGATTTGGGGGAGATTGCGGCACCAAATTTACCTGCCCCAGAGTGAGAAGAATAACCTAGAAAGGCTTCACCAGGTTGAAAAGCACTGCGAAGTGTGGTTGAAAATACAATTACTGCTTCTCAGGCAGGGCAGCTGATGTATGGGCATGGCTGGACGCTGTGTGTCATCACCTTGACTGCTGTTTCCCCAGAGCTGTATCCAGGTGGAACCATCTTGCTCCGTGCTCCCTTTTTCGTTTCAAAGTGTTCAATTTTAATGAAACAGATATGAGGTCAGGGAACAGAAGTCACTTAAGAAGTAACTGCATATGCAAACCACTGTGTAACTCACTGCAATTGAAAATGCAGTAAAACCTTGATTAAGTGCACCCCAAGTAACCAGAACTCTCAATTAACTAGGATTTATTCCCTAGAATTCTGCGTTTAGGGGAAAAAAGCATATGATAAGGAGGTGGGGGGATCTCATCTCAGTGATTTTTTTTTAAACTTCTTCCAAGGTCTGCCTGAACTCAAACTACCTTCTTCCTAAAATCTCTTTCCTGCTTTACCTCCATTTATAAGCCTGCATGATGGAAACGAATGTCAGAGGGATGACCCTGAAATGTAGAATATCAGTTCAACTCCCTTGTTTTACAGACAAGGGCCCTGAGACCCAGGGGGGTGGGGATGAGCTGCCCCAAGATGCATAGCTGGTGGCTGCCAGCAGCCAAGTCTCTTAAATGCTGCTCAAATGCTGCAACTCTGACCCACCGCCACCCTCAACAGCAGCCACCTAATCTTTGCAGTCGCCAAAAGGGTGGCACGTAAATTGAAAACACGAGGGGAAAAATGAGAGGGGCCGGGCCAGATGACAGCATCGTTATCCCGGGAGCTGAGACGCCATTGTCCATCGAGTCCAGAGCATCTAACTTCAGGACAGCAGTCGGACAGCAGCCAAACCAGAGTACAGCGGCCATTTATTTAAATTCGCCATCTTTTGGGTTTGGTTAGAATCAATAAGAAGCCTGGTAAACTTTAAAAGCCTTAAAAAAAAAAAAAGCTTTAAAGCCTTAAAAATTAAAAGGCCGGGGTGTAGCTTGGCATGGCCTCCTTCTGAAGAGTCAGACTTCCCAGGGCACTTGGCTACCTCCTCTTCTGTGAACTCCCACGTCTGCATCTGAAGGCATCCCTGCCCCCGTTTTTGCCCTCAGAGCTGCCCTTAATAAGGCCAGCCTCAGAATGGGCACTCACTCATGTAGCACAATTGTAAAGCAACAGGAGGGCAACCCTTTCCCTGCACCGGCCTCAAATATACACTTTTCCATGAGCAGCCTTAAAAGTGTCTTAAATTTCACTCGCTGAGTCATTGAGTGGGGACTTTTTGGATTTTAGGAGATCTGGGCCAGTCCCAGGCCTGGGCGCTCTGAGCTGAGGCTGTTTCCGCACCTGCAAAGGAAAGCTGTTAGACCGGATGGTCCTGAGATTTCCTCTGACCTTCGCATCCAGTGCTTCTGTGAGCTCTGGTGAATGATTCCTGCCCTCCAGGTGCGTTCAGTCTAGAGCTGTCCAACACAATAGCCATGAGCTGCCTGTAGCTATTCAGCACGTGACATGCGACCCCTCCAAACTGAAGTGCCCCACAAAGGTAAAACACCAGATTTCAAAGATTTAGTACCAAAAAAACTTAACATGCCTCATGAATGATAAATCTCGGAAACAATCATACTGGACATACTGGGTTAAAAGAGGTTGTTCAAATTAATTTCCCGTTTCTTTTTACTTTTTTTCTGTGGCTACCAGACCATGTTAAATTGCATACATGGCTCGCAGTGCATTTCTAATGGAGAGCATCGCTGCAGAGAGAAGCTGTGTGAAAAGATAATGGGTACCCAGAGCAGGGGCTGCTGGAGTTCAGAGAGGGGAGAGCTCGGGGGGCTGGAGTCACCCAGCAAGACAGGACAGGGTGGGGAAGGTGAGGGGGCCTGATTCAGTAACAGAAGAGGGAGGATGTGAGTCTGTCTGGCCTGGGAGAAGCTCAGATAGGGAGCTGGAAACACTCATTCTGCAACCAAGTGGCCTGGTTGGCCAACCTTTCTGGAAGTTAAGGCTTTGGAAGGGGACAAAAGAGAGCCTCCAAAGGCAGGCCTGTGTCATGCTAAGCGTTCCTAGCCCCAACCTCTCTCCACAGCCCCCTCTTCTGTTATTCATCTCCCATCCTCTACTTCTCTCTTTCCCCTTTTTTCGGTGCCCCTCACTGAGTATGCTCAGCCCAGCTGGCGCCTTCAGGATGAGCAGTAGCTCAGAGAGAACTTGATTCCTTCTTCCTGCCTTGCTTGTCTATAAGGCCAGTTCCACATTCCTCACCTGGGGACTGTGATTGTTCAGGAATGGGTGGAATTGCACCTGGAACTCTGTAGGTGTCATTGCAAATGACTTTTAATTCCCTGGGCAAGAACTCTATTTGATGGAGATTTGAACCCCAGGAGTAGGTGGGTAGCCAGGCACTAACGAGCAAGCTTCCCTGGTTGCCAGCCATCCCGTTGGTGGTGCTCCAGCTGCTAAGAGCACCCCTCCTCTCCCCCATCCTGGGCACACAGAGGCAGGACCTGTGACTGACCCAGTGCGTGCTGCTGCCTCCCTTTTCCCTTTTATGACCTGAGAAAATCTGGGGCCTCACAGAAAAAAGCGCATGTCTTCTCTGGACTTAGGTGATTTCCCATCACTTTCCATGGCTGCATCCCACCCACGTGAGCCTCCCTGAGTGCTGTGTCCTGTTGGCCACGGGTGGGAGGGCTTGGGGCTGCCCACCTCATTGCTCTGCTTGCTGGCCACGCTCCCACAGCCTGTGCCGGGTTCTGAATCAGGGAACTATTCTTGATGGTCTTGGGAAGAGAGAAATGCTCACTTCCAGAGTTGGGGGTGATGGATCTCAACCCACCTGCTCATTAAATGCACCTGGGGAGTTTTAAATTTTACCCAGGCCTGGCTCCTCCCTGAGAGTCTGATTCATTAGACTGGAGCAGCCAGGTGGAAGTATTTTTCAAAGCTTTGAGGAGTGGAAAACAACTCTTTAGGTTGAGGACAAAACTTTGTCACCTTGCTATATCAGGTGCGGCCCTTGAGTGAGCAGCATGGGCCTCCCCTGGAAGCTGATTAGAAATGCAGGCTCTGAGGCCCCCTCCCCAGGCTTCTTGAATCAGAATCCACAAGTTAATGACTCCCCAGGCGATCAGAGTGGACCCCTGAAGAGTGAGATGCTGTTTCTAGGTAAGTCAGAACCACCTGGGGGAGTTGGGGAAACAAAAAACCCTAGAGCCCTGATTTCTGAACCTGATTCTTGAAGTCTGGACAAGGCGCAGGAATCCTCATTTAACCAGCAACCCAGATAATTCTAATTAATTGGAATAATGAATTTAGGACTTTTGTCTTTCCCAAGCACTTTCTTCCGTCTGTGATGAGTAAACCTGGCCCAGTGAACTGTGTTTTCAACTCATCGCTCTTGCATCCAAATCTTCAGTGGCTCCCCACTGCCTATCAAATTAAGGTCAGATTCCTTAGGCTGGCACTGAAGAACACTGTCGTTTGACCCCCTGCCCACTGCCAAGTTCACACCTCTAGTTTCTTTCTATCCATCCATCACATCAACCAAAGTGGAGTGCTTGATACACTAAACAGGTCTTCTGTATTCATTTCTTTGTTCCTTTGTGTATACAGGTTGGGGATGTTTTGTTTTGGTTTGGTTTTGGTAGACTGTCTTCCCAGCCCCTTCTCTGCCTAAAACTTATCCATCCCTAAATGCTGTTTATCCTTCAAGGCCCAGTTTCTCTGAGAGCCCAACCTCTGAGCAATGTGTCCCTCCTGTGAGTTCCTGTAGGGCTGACTTAAGACTGTCTTTACCGTTTTTCTCTTCCTTACCCCTATTTAGCACGGTAGCCTATGTTTGGCCTGGGTTTCACTTGATTGAAGGTGGATGATCAGAGTAGAACCTTGATGAGGAGGGTGTTAATGTTTATTTCTGTACTATATATTTATGTAAATCTACTGCTTTGGGGCTTTTTGAAGAGTAAATAGTAGCTTTAGAAAAATAGAAAGAAAAGAATGAAGTAGAATAGGGAAAAAAGACAAAAGTAATTCATTAAGATACACGACGAACTGGAGCTGTTTGGATTCCATCAGTCACTGGTCCTGTGTTAGCCAGCACGAGGCAGCAGGCTTAGCAGCCTCCAGGAGCCAGGGATGGGGATGAGGGCGTGGCTACCCTGAGCCCAGCTTTCAGAGGGGATTCACAGCTCTCATCACTTTGACTCAAATCGGAGATGGGGGAGAGTAACAAGAATAAGAACGTAGCCTATTTAAAATACGAATGTATTCCGAAAAGTCATGTAAGCCGGCACTGGGACACCCAGGGTTGGCTCCAAGCATGATCCTGGGAGGTCACTGAACATTCTAACCCTCAGTCTTCTCATCTGGAAAATGGGGATAATTATAGTTACTTCTCAGAAAGCTTGGACAGAATTACTGAGAAAATATATGTTAACCGTTTAGCACAGTACTTAACAAATGGTACATATTGTCATTTGCACAATGGGGTGACAATACTCACTCTAACACAGAGTCACGGGTATTAAATAAGATGGGAAGTATTCGAGTGTCTGCAAAGTTTAAAACCTGTTGCACATCATATATTCATTTGTTAAACAAATAGTCCCAATGCCACCCAGGCTGCTGCGAAAAGACCAAAGATGCTCAGTGGACCCTCAGAATCCAGTCAGGCAGGTCAAGTGATGTTCACACACATCTCCAACAGCAGAGACAGAGGATGCGTAGTCGGGTGCTCTCTGCTGGTTCCCCATGACCCCTGGCGTGGGCTCTACGGTGGACGAGACAGGACTCTGCAGTTGATGGGGGTGGAGAGCATTCCAGGCCATGCGAGAACTGATGTGAACAGTGGGACCCGCCCTGCCAGGGGTGTCGGGGAAACAGAAGGTCACCCAGATTGCTGGGAGGTTGGGGGTGGCCCTCAGGGACTGCAGGTAGGAGGCAGGGTCTGCAGCCTCGCTCCCGGGGCTCCGTCCCAGCCCCACCGTCATCTAGCGAGGTTGCCTTGAGTGTGTTTCTTAACCTCTCTGTGCCTCAATATCCTACTATAAAGTGAAGATAGGAACAATGTCTACTTCAGGAGGTTGTTGTGAAGATTAAATGAGATAATGCATGTGGAGCCTCAGTGAGTGCTCACTGTGCTTACTGTGCACAAACAGCAGTGAGAAAGAGAAAAGCCCAGGAAGAAGGTGGAGGCGAAGTGAATGCCAGATTAAGGAACTGTCCTCCATTCCACGACTGAGGTACTAAGTACCAAGTACTTAGCACTAAGTGCTAATCACCCATTGAAGATGACTGAGCAAGAGAAAGACATGATCCAAGTTGTTCTCCAAGATGAATCAGGCAGCAATGTTCAGGGCAGACTGGTGCAGGGAGAGAGCGGAGGGGGCCTGCTGCCCGCCCTGCCCTTGGGGTAACCGGGGGTTCCCTGGCCTCTGCTGGCCTCCGGCTGAGATGGGCCAGGCGTGGTCAGGGCAGCAGCAGGAGATCTGGAGAATGGCCTGGAGAAGGAGCCAGAGCCCTTCAGACGCCCCCTACTGGGGCTGGACTCCCTGCACCTCCCATCAGACAAAGCAGGGCCGCTGGCCAGGGCAGGAAAGGGTCTCTGAAGATCCCAGACATTCATAAAGACCCCAGAGTCTGCCCATGACCACCATTCCTTACAGCGAGCCTCAAGTCCAGGGCTGCCCAGTCAACACTCAGTTTCCCCTGAAGAGATTTCCTATTGGAGGCTATTAATAGCTCGTGTTTACTGAGCACTTTCTAAGTACTCACATTATTAACTCTTTTAATCCTCACAATAACCCTAGGAGATAGGTATTATTGTTATCCACCCCACTTGACAGATGAGAAAACTGAGATGCAGAGAGGTAAAGTCACTTACTCAGAGTCACAGCTATTAAATCGCAGAACAGGAACCCAATCCTGGCCCAGGGCTGCCTTTTTACCTCTTCTATTCCTTGTCAGTTCCCGTTTGTTCAGGAAGTGCAAATCTGTGTCTAACATTTCCCTGTGACAACTCCTTGGGTGGGGAAATTTCTACTGGGGAGGGGCGGTGGGCCCCCTTGGGCACACGTCACTTGCGGGGAGATGGGCCCCTTCCCCCTCCGCCTCCTTTCTCCAGCACACTCCCGACTCTCCCTCAGGAAAGAGCCCATGAACTCATCCGCAGCCCCTTAAAAGCAGGACTATGTCTTCTCACCTTTTCACTGCCCAAAAGGCCCAGCCGCAGGTAGGCCGTTGAGTTCAGCTGAGCTGATCTGAATGAACTCATTCATTCTAAGATGTAAATGACTGATAAGGTTTTAAAAATACCACTCCCAGATGTGGGCATTTTAATATGGGCTAAAGTCCAGGTTTGTCTTGCCCCAAAGGGATGAAGTTTTGACTGTGGAATTACGGGCACCAGCCAGCCAGGGAGGCTCGGGGGCACAGCAGGAAAAGGGTTAGGGTGACAGAGGCCCTTCCTGGCTCCCAGAAAACATATCCCACAGAAGCAGCCCCCGTTTCTGCCCACCTCCTGCCAGATGCTGCAAACTGCAGGCTGTTCAGGTCCTGACACAGGACTGCATCTGAGTAAGAACAAGCCCCGAGGCCCGGGGCCGGGGGAGGGTCTGTGGGCCTTCCTCCCGCCTGTGGCTCGTGGCCCACCGTGGTCTCCAGGGGTCTGTTGAATACCTCAGTGAAGGGCAGGTGTGACCCCAACGGAGTCAGCCCAGAGGGCACAGGAGCCACGAGGGAAGGCTGGCCGGGACTCGGAGGGCCACCTGCCGCTGTCTTAGGAGTTAACTCGAAGCTGAAGATAGAACAGCTCCTAATATGACAAGTGAAACTTTAGAAAGTGTGAGGTGACACACAGGGATATGTCCCCTCAAGGTGACATGGAGGGTCCCTGAAAGGCCCAGCATGGGGAGGGGGCGGCCCGTTTTCTGGCAGGACCTCATGTCCTAGAATGAAGACTTCATTTCTTCAGGGACAAGCTAGGAGGGAAAATCAGTTCCTGATGGGGGTTGCCAAGACGAGACTCTAAATTTATAACCTCGTAATCAGAAGGGGCAGTGGGGTTTCCCTGTGCTGGCGCCGTTCGCAGGCAGGAGGACTTGTTCAGTTTCATCCTCTCCAGGGCCCTGAAGCGCATTTCCCTGCTAGACTGGACGCTAAAGCCCCCATTCCAACAAATTCTGTTACAGAGGAGCAACGTGCTAATACAGGGAGATTTCGTGTCCCAGAAAACAGCCTGCATAGACGGGGGCCTGCTGACGGGTGGGAGGCCACGCCTTCTCGGCAGGCTTCCCTCCTCCCGCTCCGATTCCAGCGTGCCCTTGGGCCGAGAGAAACACGTTAAGTTCTCTGCGCCTCGTCTGTGTGAGGAGGGTGGGGCGGGTGGAGTGTGAGGGGCAGGGGGAAGGGGAGTCAGAGGATGGAGAAACACGGAGAAGGGAAGAAAGCTGATCTGAGACCAGGGTGCTTACAGACTCTTAGTTTGGCGTCAGTAACCGTCCCTCAGATTGTTAGTTCTGGAGAGAAGCTTAGAAGTCAATCATTTAGAGCACTGTTTTTCAAACCATAGGTGGCAACTTATTATGGGTGATTTGATCAGTCTAGTGGGTCACAAACCACCAGCTTAAATATATAAATAAGTATAGAGAGAGAACAGAATAGGAAATATTAAGATGCATCATATAGAGTTATAGCAAATATTGTGCAAACTTTTCTTTCAGTTTTACAAACACAGAGATTTGGATCCTACTCATAAAAAAATGTTATAATGGGTTATAGTTGAAAAAAGTTAAAGAAAAACTGGTTTTGTCCACATTGTTTAAGAAAATTGAGGTTCAGGGAGAGAAAGCCACTTGTCCAAGAGCACCCAAATCCTGAAATTTGAATCCAGCACATGTGGCCTGATTTCTAGGCCAGGCCTAATCCTCTCAGCAGTCTCATACATCAAATTATTTCTGTGGGGCAGGCAGTCAGAAGCAGCCTCCACACCTATACCTAGGTAAGTCACTTAACCCTCTGAGCCTCAGTTTTCTCATCTGTAAAATGGGCCTATACCCACCCAAGCAGGGTTGTGGTAAGGATAGTGAGATTACATAAAACCCATGCCCAGCACATGAAAGGAATGCAGAGTGTGCTGTCTGCCTAAACCTTCTCTTCCTTTCCACATATCTGTTCACATGACCCACCTCCCCACACTAATGCCTCTCCATGAGGGAACATCCCAGAAAGAAGGTAAAGAGCTGACACTTTGCACGCATCTCCTCCTTTCTCAGCATGTTTCCAGCATTTCTTTGAACTTGCTAGTCCTCTGCTTGGGGCCTGAGTGACAGCTCCTCCCATCTTGGGTCCCTGCGGGTAATGAACGTGACTCCTGATAACACAGGTGGGTTGAGAAAATTCCAACATGACTATCAATTGGCTCACACCCAAAGGCCATTGTGAAGGAGGTTTACCTGGAGTCTCCCCGGCAGAGAATGAGGGACCAGATCCCATCTCCTACCCCAGATGATCTCACAATCTGTCACCCTGTTACAGGGCTCAGCATTTTGGAATCTTCTCCAAGAACAAGGAGATGGTGAATAATTACGTAGAAAGCAAATGCTTTATGGAGACTGTTTTAATTTCAACTCACTCAGAATGCCCCAGAGCCCTAGACTGTCGTGATGCCTGGCGGGTGAGGACCAATATTTTTCTCTCGTGTACAGACCAGCACTGTCCTACAGCAATACCATGTGTGTATTCACTTTAAAATTTTCCTAGTGATCACATTACAAAAACAAAAAGAAATAGGTGACATTAATCTTGGTGCTATATTTATTTAACCCCATATATCCAAAATACTATCATTTCAACAAGTAATTTATATAAAAATGATTAATTCTCTTTTTAACTTTGTTTTGGTACTAGGTATTCAAAATCTGGTGTATAATTTACACCCACAGCTCATCTTCATTTGACTAGCTGAATTTCAAGTGCTCAGTAGACAAGTGGGCCCGGTGGCTTCCATGATGGAAAACTCCAGCAAAGAGTCTTTGGCATATACTAGGAGTGAAAACCTTTTGCTGAGATGGACTTTTTTTTTTAAGTTATGAAGACATTTGTCTTTAATTTATCCAAACATTTCACGTTCATGAAGTCATTTATTTCAGGGCAAATCTAAACTTATAATATTAAATTTTAAAATATTACAATAGTTACAAACCAATTGGCAGAGGTAGCTTGGACACCTGTTGAATTACAGGCAGTTCACTGTGATCTGAGGAGAGGGACTGAGAGAAGAAAATGGGAGAAGGACCCTGATGGTGGTATTAGAAAGAAATCCCTTAGAATGAGCAAAATCGTCACCTTTAAATCTGCCACAGAACTGCCTCCCTTTCAGAGGCTACATCAGATATGTCAGTCATGAGGTGGACAGTTCCAGAGGGCTGGACAGTCAGAAAACCTGAGTCAGAAGTGCAGACTGGATGCCCCTGTACTGTGTGCTGGTGGGGCCAGTTGCAGGATGAGGGAGCCATGCTGAGCATCACCAGAAGTGGGGCTGTTTAGTGGGCTTGGGGTTGAGACCTGGGGTCTCAAGTTCATCATAGGTGAGGTTTCTACTCCCCGTCTTAAATGTTGGCATCAAGAAGAACCATAATCTCAGTGTTTGTTGTCCGTGAATTTAATGGAGTTTATCCTAAGTAAGGGAAGATGCTCTGTGGCATCTTTGGAGAGGACTAGTTCCCCAGGGGAAGCTGGAATTGGGCTGCCCTATTGATGCTCCGCGTGCTGGGGTATGGGAGGACCCCCTGCTTGGAGGCAGGACGTCAGCCCGAGCACCATTTGCCTGGCAGATGTGTCACTAAGATGAACAGACGAACCCTGACTCATTTGAGGGCACCTGCCCCATGCCCAACCCTGATTCTGGAAGGCACTGGAGAAATCAGGAATAGGAAATGAGGTCCAGGGTCTTGTAGGATCTGTCTCAGAGGGCAAAAACCATCAGCATCAGAAGTGATGAAACGCTAACTGTGAGGCTCAGACCATGGATCTGCAGAGACTGGAAGAAGAGGGGCACAGTGGACCAGGGAGATGGGGCGCTGCCTGGGACTGGGGTGGGAGATGGAAGGTGCAGGGGCATGTGGCTTCTTACCTGCAGTTCAGGTCTTTAAGTATAGCTAACTGCCTGGGGTCTCTGGGCTTTTGTCCTCTCTGTTCCCCTAAGAGCTAGTTCAGGGGCGACTTACCCTAAGGTGGCTCTAATCCTCCCTTCAGCCTCGGCCAGCAGGCTCAACTCCTTCTTTCTGCTGCCCCACTGTTCCAAGTACACATCTTTATCCTCAGATGTTACCCTCAAGAGAGCGTGTTTATTTGTGCATAAGGCTGCCTGACCGTCTCAGCTGGGGGCTCCTCCAGGTATGGCTGTACCTCTGCCCAGGGTCTGCCTCCCAGGAAGATTGCCGTAATGCTTGATGAAAGGCTAAGCAGAGGATGAGTGGAGGAAAGAATGAATGAATCCCGAGTAGGGAAAGATGTGGTAAGGAGCACAGGGGCTCCCCTGGCTCCCTGGAGAGGCAGAGGGAACGGAGGATGCTGGACAACTTGGCAGCTGGTCTGGGAGGAACATGGGCTCTGTGGCTGCTCCAGCCTTGTAGACATCTAGCTGTGTGCAGCCATGATGGGGACTGGCAGAGCCCACGGCAGCTTGTCTGTCGGGACAGTTAAGTCCACGTCCCATGATGCCATGTCAGCCACAGTCTGCTGTCACATGTCCAGTGTGGCATACATGTGTGCCCGAGTATGGAGATCACTGCTGACAGCACTTCAGAGCTTGGAGGGATGGTACAAAAACCACTCCTTCCTTTACGGATGCAGAAACTGAGGGCCACAGAGGTAAAATGACTTGCCAAGGCCGGGCAGGGATAGAGTCGGGGCCAGAACGATACCTGGGAATTGTCCATTTCAGGCACTTGCCCCATCCCTTCATGTGTGTTAATCCAAGTCCTGTTTGTGGCTCTCTTCATTTTCTCATGCATGTCCAGACCTGAAGTGTGTGGACTTCCACTGGGGGCCACGGAGGACGAGGAAGAGCCATCCTCCACCGAAGGTCGCAGGTCCCCCAACAGCACTGTCGTTTACAGGCAGCACCACTGACTCTAATGGACACTCACGCACATTTTTTCTGACCCTTGTAAATTGTTTCCCAAGATGCTTTGAGCCTCTGAGATGGGATCATGGACACGTCCCTTTTCAGAATGGGTAATACTTTGAAGAACTGTGTGTAAATGTTTTCTTTCATTCATTCACTCCACAAATACTTAGTGCTGGGCTGGACCCCATGGAACCCACACAACAGGCGCGTCTTGACATATGGCTCTCTCCCGTCAGGGCTCCTGCCCTAGTACGGAACCTGGTACCTGGTGGGTGCTCAACACTTATGTGTTAAATGAATGAATGAACAGATAAATGAGGGAACACTGAAATCCTGGGAGATGAGCCAGAGAGCCATGACAGCGACAAAATCCAGCTGCACCCGAATCTCCTGTCACCTCCAACCCTGAGGGAACCATCTGAGGACCCAGCTTGTGGCCTTCAGCTCTGTCTGCCTTAGGAAGAGTCACATTTGGTGGGCAGCTTGCTCCTTCAAACAACAGATGCTCAGCTGCCTGGTTCCCAGGCCCTCCCAGATGTGCCCTGGCATGCTCTGATTCTGAGTGGATGCAGCTTAAATTCAGGCTGGATCTGACATGGGAGCTGGGGAAGGTATGGGATGGAAAGACCCTTGTGGTCAGCCCTCTCCAGCCTCTTACATCGGCACCCAGGGAGGCAGCGGGGCAGCGGGCAGGACCTGAGTGCTGGTCCTGCCTGCTGGGAGGCGACAATGGTAAGACCCACCTCCATCAGTGAGGATGGAGGACACGGGGTGTGACCCAGTGCCTGGGCACTTACAAGTGCTCGGTAAATGGATCATTGCACCACAGTTAGCTCTTGTCCCTCAGCAGCTCACCTCCCACCACGTTCACACATGCATCTGATGCAGAAAGCTGCTAAACTCTTTGGTATCCTGCACGTATGCCCTGGCCCTACTGTCTCACCCTACTTCTCTGCTCGTTCATTCATTCATTTAACAACTTGTCTTAAGCAGCTACTCCATGCCAGGCCCTATGCTAGACTCAGGCTCGCTGGGTCAGTGGCTGGGCCCCACCTAGCCTTCCTCATTCTCTAATTCTGTGTGTTTATTGCAGGGACTCTCAATGAGAGGTAGGATGCTTGGAGTGGATTAGGGCGATGCCATATCGGAATTAACAGTAAGACGTTTTCAAGTATCACCCACCCCATTCTCCGACTCACCGAACGAAACTGGGAACAGACTTCCTGCACTGAAATGCTCATGGGCACATGCCCAAGAGGCCTCTGGGATGCTCCAAAGCACTTTTGTAATTTTTCTGACTTTTGACTTTTGATTTTTTTCATGCCATGCTCGGCTATGGGTGGGCAGGCCTGACGATTACCTGGTTAATTCAGCCACACTAAATAGTTCAGGTCCAAAACATTTACCTCCAGGTAGACCATCTACTTCATGTCAATTGACTGGTTAATTATCAGTTTCTCCTTTAATTCTGTGTTTTCGAACACAGCCTTCAGCAATGAGTCTCTGGTGAGCAGGACGCAGATCTCAAGGAGACCCAGGGGGACAAGGATTTGCCTCCACCCACTCACTGTTGCCTTCTAGAAGTGTTCACATGTCCAGGAGTTCCTGCCCACTCAGAGGAGATGGTGCTAGAATCCCAGAGGCTGGAGGGCGAATTCTTCAAACATCTGTTCTGGAACAAAATTTTGCAAGATAGCTGCCAGTGTGCATCCATAAACTCTCTTTTTTTTTTTTCCAACATCTTTTCAATGAGTCAAATTAAATCAAGCGGGAGATTTCAACTAAGTACTAACCTGGCTTTAACACCCGGTTTTAACACCTAAGGTGTATATGACAGCTTGTAACCAAGAGACCAGCCAAACTCCTTTCTAGCAAAGGCAATAGGGACCTTACAGAAAGAAATATATGAATATTAAGTAAAAAAAAGCAGAGCACAAGGAAGAAAGATTATAGTGTATATTCCCATTTTTAAAACACCTGTATGCATAAAAATACAAATACGTGAGTTGTGAATGGGGCTGACCCCTAATGGATGGACAGTGGCTTTTCTTTTCTTCCCTTCCTTCTGTATTTTCTGAGTTTTAAGGAGTGAGCCTGTATTGCCTTTATAATAAGAAAAAAACAGAATGAAAAAATTTCCCCCTTTTCCCCCCACGTGATACATCGTTTCTTTCCATTCTAGTCCTATTGCATTTGCTAGAAGGGACCTCGGGCGCTGTCCTGGTTAGAGATTATTAGACACCCAGAGGATGCTGAGGAGAGGTATTAAGCCAGGTTACTACTTAGGTGAAGCTTACTCCTTGATTTAATTAGATTCAAGAGAAAAACCAGCGTGTTCAGGGTTGAGGGGGGAGGGGGAGGCAGGTGTAAGGCCACGTGCTCCTGAGCTCCTGTGGGTTCTCAGTGGAGCAGTGCATTGTGGGACTCGTGGCTCTGACCTGCAAGCCCAGGGGTTCCCCGCGGAGCCACCACATGGTAGGAGTCGCCATCCCAACAGCTCAGCGGCTCATTGAGTCTGCAAGTCCATCAGTAACTTGCACTAGGCCCCTGCCAAGCCCAGAGCCCTCGCGGTGCTTCCTGCCCCTAGGCTTCTTGTGTCCGCTCTGCTTGGGAAATCAGCCTCTCGGGCAACCAGTATTTCCTGAGCATCGACCATGCTCTCAGAGGCCAGGAGGTGCTCGGAAAGCAGGGAGCACTTGGGGTTAGTGTCCTGGACAGAGGAAAACTGCTGGTGGCCCGTCCCCCAGAGGAAATCCCCACCCCCCCACCTTTCCTCCTCTGGACCCCCGAGCACTCTCTGCTTTTCTTTCCCAGGCCCTCACCACATGGAGCTTTATGGTTATTTGTAAAGAACCCATTGCAGCTGCTAGATTGTCAATTCCTTCATTCACGCTTGGAGCCTCAGTCTTCTTATAAGAAAATTAGGACACTAATAGTTACATCACAGAATTGTAGAAATTAAATCAGGTTATGGGAGTGAAGTACCTCACAAAGTACCCGTGACACAGAAGCAGCTCATTCAGTGGGGTTCTGACCCATGCTGCCTTCCATTCCTGCAGCACCCGGCCCAGGACTTGCCTGTCACAGAGAAGGGGCTCAGTGACAGTGAGCCGCTGCAGAATTTGCCTGAACCTGCCCTGGGGAGGAAGGAGGCGGGAGGGAGGGGCGAGGGAGCAGACATTCCGTTAGCACCGCGTTCTAGTGCCAGGCACTGTCTTAAATACACATCAATGGATTATGTGTTCACTCTGTAGAGGATGGCTGGGGTCCTGTGTTTCCGATTTCTGCAGGTGCTGGGGGATTAGCCAGCTGGGCAGGTGGGGCCGCTCTAGGCACCTCTGTTTAACCTGAACACTCACCTGTTCAGATGCAGGGAGGAGAAAACCGACACTGGGAAAAAAGCCCAAGGGATTTATGCGCCCCTCCCCCAGAAGAACTGAAAGCAGGCCTGGGGTTCCTGCTCTCCCAGAAGCTACAGGTCAAGGCTTCAGATCCCATCCTGGGACTGGGGAGACGGGAAGTAGAATAAATCAACTCAGAATGACATGATCATCACTGGGATCTCAGCCAAGCCCACAGTAGGGGCAGAAAGGCCACTATTGGGCTCCCTGGAACCCCAGGCACCAAACACGTCCTTGGAGGCTGTTGCACATGCCTCCTCTCTGGGCTGGCTGCTGCCACTTCCACCCTGTCGTCTTGTCTCCAGGCACTGGGCTAGAAGCCCTTCCCCAGAACCACCCCACCCCAGACAGGAATGCAAGGAGCTGCAGCTAAAACCAGAGGGTCCTTTTTATGTCCCTGGTCACCCATAGAACCAGGTGGGCACCTGAGTGGGAGAGAATGACTAGGTAGAAACCAGAACTCTGTTGAGCTGGCTGTTTAACAGTATGGTCTACGGCAGCTCGTGTGCTAATGAGGCTCAAATACGTTTCTCAGCGATGACACCTGTACCACGGTGGTGGGGAGACACAGTGCTTGAGGAAAAGCACAGAGGCTTGTATGACGGGAAGATTGTAAAGCAGCGCCCTTCTCTTCTCCCGCTTCTCTGTGCACTGAGAGAGATGATTTATTTTGATGCTGGCCAAGATGTGAGTTTAATTAACTAGAGGGGCCAAAGGATCAAGGAGAATTTGAGAATTTAAAAAAAAAGTGCCAGTATATACATAACTACGCGACTCATCACAAAAACATCACTGAACGGGAAGGACTTTGGACAGCAGGAGACGGAGGTCGCAACTGCTTTGATGAGCAAGGGTCCTTGACCGTGCTGTTTCCCGGCACCGCGTCCCAGGCTGCCCAGCTCGAGCCCCTCCTGCTAAGAAATGCTTTCATTCCATCTTCTCTGCTGGGCCACAGAGAGCATCTCTGAGGGCAGGCTGTCCGTCTTCTCTCCATTCTACCTTTGGGAGGTCTGGGGGGCTGGGACCACCAGGTCACTCTGTCTCAGACCAGTTTTTATCTTTAATGGGCTGAGGATAACATGAAAAGCTTCCTCGTTATACAAGGATGCTACCTCAGTGGATGGATATCCACACAGGGTGCTGGAATGTTCTAAGGTCCTGTGCTCTCCTGGGGGCTCCCATGATGCCCAGCGGTACTCATCTATTTACCAATGGCAGACCCTTGCTGAGCCAGGCCCACTGTAGGAGGGCTAGAGGGCCACCAAAATGGGGGTGTCCCTGCTCCTGAGAACTCACATTTCAGGGGACAGTGTCACCAGGCCACCCACACAGAGCTGGGGTCCCTAAGAGCAGGACCTTCATGCCAGGAGCTCATATTTCCATTGGGAGCTACAGGAAATGAATTCGAGTGAAGAGAGAAAAGGGAAAACTGAGGAGAGGGGAGGGTACATGACCCAGAAGCAGGGTGCCCAGCACAGCAGGAGCCTGGGCAGGGGCTGAACCCCACAGTCAGCAGCAGGATGGCCTGGCTCTTAAAGAAATCATGTGGGAAAGCAGGGGTGGGGACCAGCTGGCCAGCCACAGCCAGACTTAGCCCTGCAAAAAGGGAATTGCAAGGTCTTGTTGGGTGGGGAGGGGAGGAGAGCAAGAAGCAAGGGGCCGAGGTGGGAGGAGAGGCCTTTTCCCTGTTCAGATTCAGGGCCGGTTTGAATTCTCTGGCCCAGAAAAGCAGCCTGTCTGTTCCTGCCTGCAACCCTGCGCCCGTCCCAGCCCCAAGGACTCTTCTGTTCTCATTGTTTCCTGCACCCCACACCCCAGCCCAAGAATAAAGATAAACACCCCTTGCCCATTGCAGCCCGCCCTCCCCACCCGGGTGACTCAGGCTGGTGGTCTGGTGGCAGTGGCTCTGCTCAGCCTGGCTCTGCTCAGCTGCCTGCATCTGCTGCTGGTTTGCTGATCTGAACCAGTAGCCCTTTATGTCCCTGCAACCTAAATTAGAGTGAGTTTTACACTCTGGATTTAAAAAAAAAAATGGTACCTTTCTCCCCTGTGGTGTGCAGATTATTATAGTGTCTGCTTGCTGAGAGGGGACAAGAAGGAACGTGAACTCGGACAAGTCCAGTTTAATTGTGATGTACGGCTGCCCGAGGTCTCCTGTCCACTCTGGCCGGTTCTGAGCCAAACCAGTTTTCCATGGCCAGACCAGGCCCGGTTTCCACAGTGTTTCCTGTCAGGAAGCTCCCCCGCCCAGTATGTGCTGTTAAATGGGATCCTTTTCATTCCTTTTCCTCTTATAAACTTCCCTTTCAGGTCATCCTGAAGGGAAAGTGGGGATGTGGCCTGGCAGGGGGAAGGGAACCCCAGGCTCCGTTCCCAAAAGGGAGGAGGCCGGCTGGGCGCTGGCTGGGGTCAGCTACCTGGGGCCCCAGCCCCAGGACGGAGCATAGAGTGACTTCCTCATCTGCAGGGGGTGTGCTGCCTCACCCCGCGAACGAAGCCCTGAGGTGCCCCCTCCTCCCTTCCCCACAGGGGAGGTGGTTACCGGTGAAGTGGGATTTGAGGAGTGGGAAGAGTACCCCATCCCAAAAATACCTCCCTCCTTCTCCCACCCTAAAAATACCTCCACCACAAGCTTCCCACGGACAGTGAAATTCTACCTTTCCCATTTCAGTCTTTGCTTGCTGGCTGGTTGCAGGCACCCTGGGGAGGCACTAATCAGGCTTGGCCAGCTCGCCCCCTGCCTGTGTCTACTGAGTGTGGGAAGCTGGCGGCTGCCCTTCAGGACGTGGGAAGGATGCACATCGCTGGGCAAGGCCAGCTGGAGTTGGGCACCAGCGGCCAACCTGGCCAACTGGAGTGATTGTCCAGGGACGGGCTGGGGAGAAGGGAGGAGGGGGATGTCAGGGGAGGGTTCATGTCTCCCCACCTGGTGCAGCAGGCTTCATATGTCATCTCAATCCTGGGATCTGTTTTGTAACATGAGTACCTTTTCCTTGGTTTGGGGTGTTCTTACCCATTTTACAGATGAGGGACTTGAAATTCAGAGAATCAAAATATCACCCCATCTCACAGAGCTGGGACTAGAAATCATGACTGTCTGATTCCAAAGATCAGAAGCCTTCCTCATACCCTAGGCTGCCTCCAAGGGCCATCCAGGCTTCATTCACTCATTCATTCATTCATTGTAGAATGTACGTAACATAAAATTCACCATTTAAGTGTATTATTCAGTGGCATCAAATACATTCAGTTGTTACCACTCTTCATCTCCAGAACTTTTTCATCATCCCAAACTGAAACTCTGTGACCTTAAACAATAGCTCCTCATTACTCCTCCCCTCAGCCCCTCATGACCACCATTGCGCTTCCTGTCTCTATGAACTTGTCTATTTCAAGTACCTCATATAAGTAACTGACTTATTTCACTTAGCATGATGTTTTCAAGGTTCATTCATGATGTAGCATGTATCAGAGCAGCTGAATAATATTCCATTGTATGGATATACTACATTTTATTTATGCAGTCACCTATTGATGGATTTTGGGTTGTTTCCACCTCTTGACCACTGTGAATAATGCTACTGTGAACAAGGGAGCAAAAATACCTGTTCGAATCCTTGTTTTCAATTCCTTTGGGTACTTATCTAGAAGTGAGATTGCTGATCATATGACAATTCTGTGTTTAATTTTTTGAGAAACCACCATACCGTTCTCCATAGCAGCTGCAGCGTTTTACATTTCAATCAGCAATGCATGAGCGTTCCAATTTCTCCACACTCTTACCAGCACTTGTTCTTTTTTTTTTCTTTTCTTTTCTTTTTCTTTTTTTGATAGTAGCCAGCCTAATGAGTGTGAGGTAATATCTCATTGTGGTTTTGATTTGCATTTCCCTAATAATTACTAATATTGATCGGTCATCTTTTCATGTGCTTATTGGTGGTTTGAATATCTTTAGAGAAATGTCTAGTCTTTTGCCCATTTTTGAGTTGGGTTGTTTGTGGGGTTTTTTGTTGTTATGGAGTCATCCAGGCATCTTTACTCAAAACTACAAGTAATCAGAAATTTTTCAGAGAATCTAAAGTCATCATTTATGTTCATAATTAGAACCCCGGGGCAAGCTGCAGTGCTTTCTGGATTTGCTAAACAGTACATGTAGTGCTTTTGTGTAAAGTGTGTTTTGTTGCATTTGAAATATCTTAAAATCCATGAGTCCTGTGAAATTTCCATTCATTTACCGTGCATGTATTAAGACCTTACTAACATACCAGGTACAGTGCTGCAGGCGTTAAAGGAATATGACATGGTCCCTGCCCTTAAGGATTTAGACTCTGCTGGGGAGAAGTAGTTACAACACAAAGTAGTGTGTGCACATTTCCTGAACCAGAAATCTCAGTGTATAATCTGATGGGAATTTTTGGTGCACTAGGCTGAGCCCTGAGATAAGCTGGAAAGGGAGAGAACCCTGGCTCAGAAGGAAGCTAAGGAAAGGATCAGCACAGAAACAGCAGGAAAGATGATGGTCGGGGCCCCTCTGGTCCCTAGCCCTCTCTTCTTGTCCAGAAGCGGCTGTGACGGCGTATTGGCATCTCTTCTCTCCAACATGCACAGGTGCTGGACCTCCACTGTAGCTGCTCTGGGCTTCTAGACTGGTGCAGACTTTTAGGGGGGAAAGGGGGTCTAGGGATGCAAAGTAGGACTCAGAGGGGAACCTCTGACCTCTCGGTGCTGTTTCCGGGGAAAGATTTCCTTTCTCCAGGAGAACACTGAGTGGGAGGAGGAGAGGAGGTCCCACTCTGGGATGGGGCGAGTTCTTTCTAGCTTTTCTAGGCTCTTCGTTGGCATCCTTCCTCCTCTTCTTCTTCCTGCTGCCTCAGACCTCAACCAGCAAGGTAGCACCAATCCTTTTCTCAAATGCTGCCACGCAATGACAGTGTCTTCATGGTTTTCACAGCTGGAGGCCAGGTACCAGTCTGCAGCCAGGGGTTTGCCTACCGGGTCCTGGTGGAGATCATTCTAGAACCAGCCTTGTTACTTTCCAGGATGCCAGGTCCTAAAGTATTCCATCTCTCACTCACTAGACCAGAAACTCATTGTGAACTTGTTTTTGCTGTTCTGTGCCTCCCAAAGCCTGGTCCATCATAAATGCTAAACATGTATGTGTTGGTGAAGGAATGAGTCCCTGTCTGCCTCCTTGACATTCACTTGAAGTCACACAGACCTGGGTTTGGGTCCTGGCTCTGCCCTGTGCCTTAAATAAGTGAACTCATCTCTGTGAGCCTCAGTTGCCTCACCTGTGAAATGGGCATGATTCCAGGAGCCTCAGCCAGAGAAGCTGTATGAAGGGCCAGCAGGAAACCTGACACATCACTTCCCTGTCCTCCTTTGCCAGGGGCCAGACCTGATTCCCCTGGAGTGATTTCCTAGTCTCTCACTCCCTAAGCCTTTTATCACATCTTCTTTCTAATCTCCCACCCTGACTCCAATCCTGACCCTCATTCTTGCCTCTCTCAGGGCCAGTAAACACCCCTTTTCTGCTCCATTCCCAGGGCACTTGAGAGGCCTTTTGATTAAGAGCAAAAGCCTGAATTGGAAGGAACAGGGTCCAAGATAACGCACGTATAGCTCAAAGCCTTGTTCCTGATAATAAAGGCTCCCAGGAAAAGGGGGCAGTGGTGCTGGAGAGGTTGGAGCACCTGGACATCTGCTTTCTTGGGCCTCCATTGGCCACAAAGCCGGGAGTTGTCACAGCTGCCTACCCTGGGTAGACCCTGGAAGGTGGCCTGTCCTCACAGTCTGGGGACAACACAGAGGATGAGATACCCAGAGGGCTCTGGCAGCTCCCTGTCAGATGCGGTGGGGGAGAGAGGAGTCAGGGAAGATCTCTAAGAGGGAGGGGGTGTAAGCTGGGCCCTGGAAATGGCTCAGAGCTGAGAGGACAGGGAAGGGCAGGGCCTTTTCAGGTTGTAGCCGGGAGAATTGGGAACGGGGAGCGGCAAGCCACCCACAGAAACACCTGGACAGGTGAGCCCCGTGGTGACGAGACAATGTGTTCATTTGTTCAATCAATGAAGCAACAGCAATGTGTGAGCAGCTGTCTGCAGCATGCCCGGCACCAGGGCTGGGGATTCAGAGGTGGGCGGGACACTGTGTGTACCCTCCAGGAGCGTAGGCGACTTCCCCGGCAGGTACAGCGTGTTCTTGGGGGAGGAGGGCGGGATGCAGTTTGTCCCCTGCTCAACCATGGTACTCTGCTGGCCTCTCCCACTGTGATGGCCTCAGCCTCCACCAGATGGGAACTGTGTGCTTCCGCCCCCAAACTGGACCACAGAATGGTCAGCTGTTAAAGTGAAGAGGGTCGAAGAGGGTCCTGAGAGGCGATCCAGGCTCAGAGGTCTCAAATTTTAGAGAGCAGCTGACCCGTGTGCTGGGGAGCTTGTTAGATCCGAAGATGCCACAAGCCACCCCAGAAGTTCTGAGTTGTAGGAGCTGGGTGGAGCCCAGAGAATCTGCATTTTTAATAAGCTCCAAAGTGACTCTACCATGGTTCTCAGCCTTGGCTGCCCATGGGGAGGCGCTGGGGAGGATAAAACACTGATGCCCGGGCCCCATCCCTGGAGAGTTTGATTCAGCTGGTCTGGGATTTGGACACCAGTGATTTTAAGAGCTCCTGCAGTGGTGTAATGTGCAGCCCCGGTTAAAACCCACAGGCCGCAAGTTTAAAGACCACCACTAAGTCATCCAACTATCTTGCATTAGTCAGGAGTCTCCAGAGAAGCAGAACCAGCAGGGTGTGTGTGTGCGTGCGTGCATGTGTGTGTGTGTGTGTGTGTGTGTGTGTGTGTGTGTGTGTGTACATACAGGGAGCCAGGTGGATTTATTTTAAGGAATTGGCTCATGTAATCGTGAGAGCTGACAAGTTCAAATAGGATAGGCCTGCAGGATAGGCCAGTGGGCTGGAGACCGAGGGTAGAGTTGACTTTGCAGTTCGAGTCTAAAGGAGGCCTGAAGGCAGAATTCTCTCCTTTGGGGACCCCAGTCTCTTTTCTCTTAGGGTCTTGAACTGATCTGATGAGGCCCACATATATTATAGAGGGTCATCTGCTTTACTCAGAATCTACTGATGTAAATGTTAATATTCTCTAAAAAATACTTTTACAGCTCCATCGAGGCTGGTGTTTGAACAAATATCTGGAAGCCGTGGCCTAGACTGGCTGACACACCTCAGCTTAACCATCACACGTCTAATTCATTTTGCAAATAAGGGAACTAAGACCCAGAGAAAGAGAACTCATCGAGGGCCCCTACCCGGTTCTTCCATTGCTGTTTCATCTGTCGTAGACAGATAAGTTGTAAAACCATGAAGAGACCATAAAGATAAAGTCTGATTTCCTCATGTACAAGGGAAGCCATGAGTGCCGGGGGCCGACCCCCCTTTCCGGGCCATGCGTTTTGGCAGAGTAGAGCAGGGTCTTCAGCCCAAGACTTTTCATGTCCAGTGGCTGCTCCTTCCTCTCCTCCCAGCGACAATGTAGTGAGGGCTTGAAGAGAAGGAGCTTTCTGTGATCGTGTGGACGAGCCCTGCCTCTCTCCCCAGCCCCCCACCCGCAGACTCACTCTTCAAGATCTTGGGAGTAGGGGAGAGGGCAGCTGCATGCTGAGCCACCTCTAAGGAGCAGGCAGAGCTGGGAGGCCTCCCAGTGGTTGTTGACTCCCCGCATTTATTTTTGCCCGGGCTCCGCTGGTATCTGTAATTTTGCGGCCGCTTCGAATAAGACCCCTTCTCCAAGAGTTCTGGACAGGAAGCTGTGTGGTGTGCTTAGGGGAGGCCGCAGGGGGGCCCTGTGTGACCCTGGGGAGGCTGGTTCGAGCCAGAGCCAAAGCAGGGGGTCAAGCCTCCAGGCTCCTATCCCAGAGGGGCCTGCCCTCTGTTCCAGAGCTTTCCAGTCAGTAGCTTTGCCCTCATCCCTCCCATCAGCGGAGCAGCCAGTGACCTCCCAAGGGCTGTCATACCCCTGTGCGCCGTGGAAATAGTGTTTCTCTGTGGATCCCACGACTGAAAAAATTTGGAAAGCACAGCTCCACGCCAGTGTTCCTTCCAGGGTCCTTGTCACACCAGTTCTGCAGGATATTAAAGGTGTTCGGCAGAGCAGCAAGGTTGAACAGGTTTGGGAAATGCAGAGTTAAACAGGTTTCATTCATATGGGCTTTCTTGGTATGTGTGTGCATGTGCGTGTGTGTGTGTGCGCGCGCATGTGCGTGTAATATCTATTGTGAATCCCGAACAGGATGCTGGTGTTCAGGTTCCCAAACATATTTGTGTCAATATTTTGAAATTCACACTTGCAAATTAGAGACACGAACCATCACTGCTGCTAGCTGTCACTCCCTTGAGATTCAAAGTCCTGGCCGCAGTGTCCAGGCCGGGCCTGGGTTAAGTGCCCAGGGACCCGTTCCCAGGGGAAGGGAGTGGAGGGAGCCCCTCATTCCCCAGCGGGAGGTCGGGTTCCCACCAAGGCTTTCACAACGGGGGCCTCTCCCAAACCAAAAGGACATGTCCGATCCTGGCCGTTGACACTTTTGACCAAGGAGTCTTTTCCTTGGATGGGGGAGGGAAGATGCTTTAATAACACCCTCAAGGAACCAGTGTTATGAGAAGCCCAGTGTGGGCTTCTCTGCTCTATAAACTAAGCTGTCCCCTGCCCCTTCCGTCTAGAGCTCCTACTCATATTCACTCTCTCCTGCGGGAAGGCTCCCTGCCTTCAGCCCCCTTTCCTCTCCCTGTTTCTATCACCATCCTTCCCCTTCGCACACCTCACATGACCAGCGGTGTGGACAGTAGACCTGAGACCCAAGGGGTAGGTGCATAGATCCAAGGGGGCACCTTCCAAGGGGTAGTTGCCCCAAGGAGTTCATTCATACCCTTCTGGGACTAATCCAGAAATCCTGTAAAATTTGGATGCAGGATAAACATGGCTTTGGTGGTTCTCACCAACAGAGTTCTTTATTAAAATCTCTCCTGGTGGGAATTCCCAGTGGTGGGACTGGCAATCTGGGAAGCATCATTTCAGGCAGGTTGGAGGGGCACCAGGGTGGGGTGGGCAGACCTTAGTGAGGTGCCCTCCAGTTACCCCATCCTGCAGCCGCCCACGTGTGGGGCCCGCCCTGCTTCTGTTTCCAGCAGATTAAGGCCACTTCCTCATCCTTCGTGGCCATATTACTCAAATGTCCAAGATAGTTATCCAACCTTGTGTTGACAGTAACTTGGAAAGACCTGCCGAAGAGAACTGGACGGCTAGAGATCAATGTCACTACTGTCACACTCCTTATTAACGAACATTTAAGAACCTGCCATTCACAAGATACCACGAAAGTTCTGGATTAGGTGCAAAAAATAGTTTGACATGATTCTACTCTGGAGGCTCTTACCTTCCAGTCCTAAAGGCCACAGATTTCTCAAAATCTGCAAAATGAGGGCGCTAAACCAGATAGTCCTCACAGCCCCGTGTAAATTCATCTCTGCCCAATGCATTTGTTGAAACCTGGACCACAGCTAGCCACGGCAGCTGGCTGTTCCCTTGCTTGTATGACCCATGTGGCCAACTCCCCCTCTTTCTCTCCTTTTCCCACACCTCCCTCATCCCTGCCTCCTTTGGCTCCCTTTTCTCCTTGTCTCAATTTCAATAACTTGCCCTCCCTCCTTTCTTCCAGTCTCCTCCACATCTGCCCCTCCCTGCCCTGCGGGAGCCCAGAGGCTGAGGGCTGCCCCCTCACACGTAAAGAAGAAAGATGCCAGGGTTGAGCAATCTGCAGGGACAACAGGAACCTTTCTTCACTTTGACGGGGGCAGGGCAGTACCTCAAGGGTGTGGGCTGGGACCATAAGCCCTGCACTGTGTGTCTAGTGAAGCAGGGTCACGTGGTCATGAAAGGCAGTGGAAGTGGGAGGTTTACATGGGAAGGCGGAGATCGTCTAGGTGACCAACCATCCCCCTTTGCCCAGACTCAGGGGATTCCTGAAATGTGGGGCTTTCAATGCTTACACCAGGAAAGTCCTGGGAAAACCGGGTTGAATTGGTCTCACCTAGGGCTTTGGGTGGTGGAAAGCAGGGAGGGTAACCTTTGGGGTGAGAATGGTGTATGATGATCCTTTCTGGGGTGCTGGTAGGCAGCCACAGACTTCTCACGCCCATAGAGAGAACTGAGCAGGGGGAGAAAAACAAGAGAGCCTGGGATTCCGCCAGCACCCTGGCGTGGCTCCTAGCACAAGCCACATTTCCCGCTCACTGGACCTCAGCATCCTCAACTATCAAAGGTCCCATCCAGCCCTGACATCCTAGGAGGCTTCTTCAGATATTTGCAGACTGAATTCCCAGCTCCTCCCACGTTATCCCAGTTGTCGGCCATTGGATGCTCTCAAGTGGAGCCCCTAGAATGGAGCAGACCACTGACTCACTGCATGTGCAAGAACATGTGACTTTAGCACACCTGGCTCAGTCTCCTCATAGGAAAATTAAGGTAGAAATAACCTGCTCACCGGGTTATTGTAAAAATTAAATGAGGTAATACACGTCCAAGAGCCCACTCATTACCTGGCACATAGTAGGTGTTCAGGAAGTGCTGGGTGATATTAAAACTGTTCTGGTGTGTCTGACACGCTCAGCACTCAGTGGGTCTGAGTGCGATGGGATATGATGTTTAGCACAGAAGTGACATCCTGGACCAGAGTGGAATCCAGTGTGACCCAGGCTTCCAGCTCCCCCAGGTCCTCCTGGGAGAGGAAGTAAGGGAACTCCTCCACTCTCTTCTCCCAGGGAGCGAACCTCTTCAAAGGCACCGACCAAATGCTCACCTCACCTCTCAGACTGAATGCTCAGGAACAAAACCGGGGTGTCTCTCAGGGGCCGTTCTTATTTTGAGGTTATAGCAATTATGAAGCATTATTGGGATAACGGTTTTTAGAAGAAATTCTTTTTATCCTGATTCATAAATTGTTTAATCAGAGAAAATAAGACTCTCCCATTTTTTCCTTGGGAGATTTAACTCATGTCCATTTTCTAGTTCAGCATTCTGCCTTCCTTGGCTGCACAGAAGCACAAGTGCACAGTGTGTGGCCGGGCTGGCGTTGCTAACAGGGCAAAGCCCGCCCAGCATTTGCTGCTTACTGAGGGCTTTGTTGTTCTGTGTTACTTATGCTCCCAGGTCATTTCTTCATCAAGGAAGTCAAGGTGATATTGATCACTTCAAGGTGACCAGGCCCACACGTGCTCGGTGAGTCACTCAACAAACACGCCAGATGCCTGCTGGTTTGCAGCTCCGAGCTCCATTCTGTGCTGGGTTCGGAGGAGCAAACCATTCTTACTGTCAAGAAACTTACATTCCAGCCTTGGGCCTCATCCCTTTGAAGATGAGGATCCTTTTTGAAGCTCCAAAAATTTCATGGACCTCTGCTGGGCTGTACCTGGCTCATGTGATTCAAGAATGTTTTTTTACATGCCTTTGTGTTGAATCTGTCACAATCCCATCTGCTCACATTTGAAAACTAGCCATTCGTGTATGTGTGTGAAATTGTTCGCTCAGCATACTAATGGAGTTGCGGGTGCTTATGGGTCTGAAGACCCCCTCCCTAACCCCCACCCTCCTCTCCACCAGCCTGAGTGGCTTCATGAGTGTTTAGGACTATTGGAGAGAGGCTGTTGGAGGCTCAGACTATTGGAGAAGGCGAGAGATCCCTGACAAAGGAAAGGAGGAGGCCGGGAGCTCCAAGATGGGAAGGCACAGATGGCAGCCCTCAGTTGCTGACTTGGTGAATGTTGGGGCAAAGGAAAAAAGAAAGAAATGACACTTTCCTGGAGGGTAGAAATAATCCAACTTCTGTCTAATCCTACTACTATCTGTTTGAGGAAGCCGTCCTCACTACCCTTCTTTCTGATGGCTTTGCATCAGGCACACGTTGTTCCTTTTACAATGTTACTAACTGAAGCTTTGTTACTCAACCTGTGGCCTTTTCCAAGGGGTCCTGCCTTCCTGCGTGGAAAATCCCTCAGCCTGTAGAGGTCAGAGCAGGGTCACACTCCTGTCTCTACCTCTATCCAATCCCACCCCAGCCCCAGAGCTCCATGGCTGTGTGGTCACCATCTTTCAAGCACCTGGGATTGGACCGGGGCACATTTCCTCCAGTACTGGCAGCCCCTCCCACCCCGTGGGTTATGGGGATCCCTGACTCCCCAGGGTTCATCCTGCAGCACCCACTGTGGTCTGTCTACCCTATCCTGACCCCCTCCCTCACCTCCCAGAGTTACTTCTCTTTCCTCTCCCTCAGGTGGATCACATACACCCATTTTCCAGTCACATCTCTATGTGGTAAGGGCTAGGAGAGAGGGAAGGGAGAGAACATGGAGGGCCAAGCACTTAATTCAGGAAAGCTTCCTGGAGGAGGTGATGCCTGGGTCAAGTCTTAAAGGATGAGCAAGAGTGAGCCCACTAAAGGTGAGGAAGTTGGTCGGCAGCCAAGCTTCAGCAGAGGGGCCAGACAAGCAAGACGGAGGTGGTGGGAGCTGGGTACACTAGTAACACCCTCCGGTTGTTGAAAGCAGGCTACCAGGGAAGGCAGGGGCCATGTGGCAGAGCCCCAGATGTGTACGCTCTGGGAGCCAGTGGTGAGATTCACTTCTGAACAAGCGGCAGCAGGAATGGAGAGGAGGGTACAGGCAAAAAGATGGTGCAGGGACAGCAGGATAATGCTGGGAGCAGGGGGGCGAGAGAGAGGGAGACCGTGATCTCAGCCAAGGTTTGGACCTGGACCGCTAACAGTGGCAGAGGGCGGAGGGTGGACTCCCTGGTCCCGGCTCAGTAGGCTCCCGACTCTTCCTTCTTCCAGGGAACTGTAGCCTATTTGTTTGTTCCTGCCACCCCCACCCCCACCCCCGCTGGCACAAACTCTCCAGAAAAGCTAAAAATTCATCTCATCTGACCCAAATCAGCGGGTGGATGGGCTGGGGCTTTATTACACACTAGTTAAAACGGGTCTTGTGGGAGAGGATGGGCTCCATTATAATTGTATCTTCGGTCACCTCCACCCACCCGGCCGAAAACCTACTGGGGCTGCCGCTGTTTACACACCGTTTTACAAAAGGGCTCCCCTCCTCCCTTCAACTTTTTTGGACTAGTCTTGAAAAATCAGCCTGCTGGCCTGGGAAAGAGATGGGAAGAGGGAGGCAGCAGAGGAAGGGTCGGGTCCTCCCGCCTGGCTGCCTTCAGGGAAAATAGCCTGGGCGGGTTTGGAGATGTGTCTCCGGGGAGAGGCTGGTGGGGGGTGATGGGGGGGCAGAGGCTGGGGTTGGGCACTGTTTTAAAAGCAGCAGCAGCAGCTCCCCTGGCAATATTGCTCTTTATGATTCTTAAACTCCTAAATTGTTCTTTGGGCTTAAGCATACCATCTATTTAGAATTGAGCCTCAGAAAGAGGGGGCTGTCACTCCAGCTTTGAAAGAAGTATTTTTGGAAAGGGTGTGGAGCCAGCATTCAGTGTCATTAGTAAGAAGCAATGGCCCTCTTCCCCCTCCGTCCCTCTGGGAGACCCCTGGGGGTGAATCATGACTGTGACTCACCGTGGAACACTCGAGAATGCTCACACACAGATGCTCTGGTGTGAGGGCGAGCTGTAGGTCTTAGGTGGTGGGTTTGCGGGCATCCTGTGCACATTGTTTGCATACATGTAAGGGTACCAGTCGAGCAGGAAACAGCGTGCATGTGTGCGCTGTAGCCTTTCAGTTACTCACTCACCTTCTCTTCACAAAAGTAAGCCAGAAAATGATTGTGGATTTCACCCTCTGTTCCCAGCACCCCCTCCACTGGGTAGGATGGGAGATATAGAGGAATTATAAGCCACACATGTTTGTTTTGTTGGGGAAACAGGCTTACAGATGTGAAAAGCTAGGAAAGACAGTAAATGGGTAAAGACCAAGGGATAAGATCCTAACCCCTGAAGGGGTTGAGAAGAATGTGCATGAGTCAGCTATTACTGTATAACAAAAATGCCCCCAAACATTAGCAGCTTAAAATAACACTAAACATTTATTATCCTTGTGATTTTTATAGTCAGAGATTCAGGAGAAGCTTAGCTGGGGAATTCTGGCTCAGGGTTTCCCATGAGGTTGCAGTCAAGATGTTGACTGGGCTTGATCAGGACTGAAGGAACTGCTTCCAAGATGGCTCGCTTAGTAGTCAGCAATTTGGTGCTGGTTGTTGGTGAGGCCTCAGTTCCTCTCTATTTGGACCTCTCCATAGGCTGCTTCTGTATCTCCCAACAGGACGACAGGTTTCCCTCACAGCAAGAATTCCCAGAAAAAGCAAGGCAGAAGTGGCAATGTGTCTTGTAACCTAGCTTTGGAAGTCTCACATCATCACTTCCCTGCATGCTCTGGTCACACAGACCGGATTGATATAACGTGGGAGGGAATTCACACGGTGTGAATACCGGGAAGTGAGGATCATTGAGGGGTCACCCTGGAACCTGGCTGACACAAGGTGAAAAGTCACCTTGGGGTAGAGGGAGTGGGTGTCAGGGAAGACATGAGACTCAAGGTCAGTCTTGAAGAGACTGGGATGACAAGAGAGGTGGGCTGGGAGGTGTGGCAGGTTGACGCAAAAGGCACAGAGGCTACAATGAACATGGTGTTTAGAGGGCAGTGCACAGACCAGCTTTAAAGAGAGATTCCAGGCCAGAGAGCACTGGGAAATCCAGGTCAGGAGGCTCAGCCTCTTACCATCTGGGTGCCTTGAATGAATCACTTCAATCCTTTGGAGCTCAGTAAACACATCTGTAAAATGTGCATAATGAATGAGTCCATACATGTGTGATAGGTGCTGACTGGAAAGCAGAAAGGTTTTGATCATCCTGAAGATTATCATTTGCAACCAGACCCTCCCAGGATTTTCGAAGTTCGGATGGGGTCGAAACAACCTCCCAGCTCCTTTTCTTCCCTGTGTTCTCAGTTGCTGGGTGATAAATGTTAGACTAACAAATGACCTCCTGGGGCTGGAATCATGTGCTTTTCCATTATAGGGGAATCCAGCTCCATGCGTAGCCTGCTCTTCTAGCCACAGGAACATGGCTATATTGTAGGCAGATTCTGATGAGGACACGGGCCACCCCTAATATCCCACGGTCATATCCTATAGGACTCGACAGCAGCCAGAGCCTGTTCTCATCCAGTCCTCATCTGATCCTCACAACCACCTAGGAGAGAGACAGCCCAGTGTCATTAACTCCATTTGACAGACAGATCAACTGAGATAGAGTAGCTGGAAGGCCCCAGAACAAATCAGTAGTGATCACACACCACAAACAATCCCAAAGAAGATTTTGGGAGCTTCGTGAAAGAATGATGAGAATTCGAATCATTCAACATTTTTCGTAGTAATGACATTAAAATTCAAATATCACTACAGAATATATATTCAAATATAAATCTACCTTCTACCCCTCACTAGCAGCTCTCTCACACTATCTCAGAAAGAACTAGTACCCAGTTTTTAGTGTATCTTCCCAAAGATAGTCCGGGCGTCTACCAAGAAATAAATAGGTGCACATGGTCATCTTTTTCTTTCCAAACATGGTAACAAACCATGCACAATGCAGCACTCTTTGTAGTTAAGTCTTAGAGCTAATCCCCATATATCCACGTACAATACACCCTGTTCTTTTTCATGGTTGCGTAGTACTCCGTGATGTATCCAGCCAGCCCTCCATTGATTTTTGCTTAAGAATCTTTGGCTACAGAAACAATGCATCAGGGATGATCTTTGTATATAAGTTGAGTACATATGATAAAGAAACTGTAAAGTAAATATAAGGGAAATTACTAGATCATCAGAATTTAAACCTATTTCTAGGTCATCTTTATGTCTCTAATGCTGAGTGATGCTGAGCATTTTTCACATTTAAAACCTGGTTGTATTTTTTTCTGTGATCTTGTCCATGTTTTTTGTAAGCTAGAACAGTTTTGGCAATTTTCTAGCAAGCTACAGGTCTTTTCCTGATTTCATATCAGCTCTCTCTCTAAAGGAAATTAGCTGTTTATCATGTTTTGCAAATATTTTCCCCAGCTTATTTGGGTCTTACGTAGAAGAGCATGACCCTTTGAGATTATGAAACAATTCTCCAATTTTTTTATGATTTTTTAACTTTAAATCTTTGCTATATCTGTCATTTACTTTGTGGTAAGGGGTGGGGAAGGGATCCAAAGTTTGTTTTGTTTTGTTTTGTTTCCTACATGATTGGCCAGTTGTCCCAATCCCGTTTATTGAAAAAGTTCATCTTAAGATAAAAATTGAAATCCCACCTTTGTAATTTGCTAAATTCATATGTATATGAATTGATGTGAGTCTGTTTATGACTGCCCATGACATTTTATTGATCTGTCTCTCTGTTCATGATCCAGTACCAAATATTTTATTTTCATGGCTTTATAATGTGTTTTCATTTCTAGCAAGGTTAGTCCCCTTACTCCCATTCATCATCTGTTTCAAAAATCTCTTGGCTATTCTTAAACGCTCATTTTTCCTATATGAACTTTAGAGTCCGTTTATCTAATTTCAGTAGAAATTCTGGTTGATATTTTTATTGGGACCATATTGCATTCACTGAACCATTTGCGGGGAACTGACATGTTTACAATATCGTGGCTCCCTATCCAACAGTAGCATGTCTTTCCGTTTAAGTCTTTCTAAAGAGTGCTTCCGTCATGTTTGAAAACGGTCTTTGTATGAATCTTGCACATTGTTTATGTGCTTATTCCTCGATACTGTATCTATTGTCATTGCCAATTAAATGGGATCCTCTAATATATTTTTGAACTTGTCCATTGTTTGTATAGGAAAGTATCCAATCATATCCTCTGAAAATAATGTTTTTCCACTAACTCTATTGTAACTCTTTAACCTTGTATTTCTTCGACATTTTTGATCTTGAGACTTCCTGGGTGCCAGAAATCACTGAGCCCATTCTGGGTCATCAGCATATCAGCCAGGCTTTTTTGGGCTGGGGGCTGAGGACTAGGGGGTGGGGAGTGGGAGATTGGGGTGGGGGGGTTCTCTCATCCTAGAGACTAGGATTCTCGAGCCTTGAGAATATTTTCACTGTAGTTTATGATAGTCTGGAGACCAAAACTTTCCGCGAATGGATGATGAGTGGTGGTGGTTGGGGCGGAATGGGGGCAGGTGGGGAATAGGGTGGGGGAGTTACGTTGTAAGGTGCTGACAGGTGAAGCCCCCTCCCTAGAGGCTTTGAAACAGTCCAGTCCTTGGTTCTGGCTGCTGAGGCTGGGGACAAATGTGGCAGAAGGAAGGAAGGCTCCTGTCCCCTGAGATGTGCCCTGGGGAAACCAAACATAAAGGGGGTGCTTGCTGCACCCCCTCACACGGTCTCTCCATCACTGCAGCCTGGCGCTGGAGTCCTGCACAGACAGCTGTGTAGCCCAGACACTCATCTACGACTTACTGGCTCCCACAACAACTTACTGGCTCCTGCATCCTGCGTTGTAAGACGCAGCCCATACCAGATTCCTTCCTGGTTCCTGTTTCTCTCTAATAGTTTGCTGTGAGTTAGTCTTATCTGCTCAGAAAAGCCAGCAGCCCCTCAAAAGTAGAGGCAGGGTCTTGTTTAGAGCCCCAAAGAGCATGGACCCCGGTCAGGATGTGGTGTGTGATCAGTAACATCTGTGAATTGACGGATATTTCACGAGTAAACCGTTTGTGACAAATGAGTTTCCACTCACATCCTAATTGCCCTTTCTTTGGAGAGGGCTCCTGGAACCAAACAGCTGTCAGCTTCTGCAGCAGGCAAGTGGGGAAATTATAGCCAAGGAGGAACTGGGCACAAGTATAAATAAGAAAAGGAAATGCTTGGACTTTCTCAGTGCAATAAAAGTTCTATATAATAATATTATACGTAACTGTGCAATTAAGCCTGAAAATTGCAAGCTTCCAGTTGGTCCTTCCAGCCAAATGCTAGGCGGTTCTCGTGGCGGATGGTGAGTGCTTAGAAGAAAAGTGTAAGTTCTGAGGCAAATCTGAGGTTTCACTTCCTTTGGAAAACACAGGCAGGGCTGGGATCCTTGAGGCCATCTGGCTGGACCGCTGATCCGGGCCTTGTCTCCAAATCAAAGTGGACAGCGAGCGGCAGGGAGGCAGACTTGTTTTTCAAGAGCCAAGGCTTAACTAGGGCCTCCTACACCTGGATGAGGCCTGGGCGACTCTGCCCTCCTTCCTCCCTCCCTCCGGAGCTTCTACCCACCCCCGACCCACCCAGGGTCCGCGGTGGGGAGAGGGGCAGGGGTGTGGCTGTGAGTAATAGGGAGCAGCTGGGTGGCTCAGAGATACACTATCCTAGCTGGCTTCTAGCCGCCCTTCCCTGCCCTCCCAGGACTGCCTGTTGCTGACATCTCCTGAAATGCAGCCCCAGGCAGATTCCTCTCCAGTCCAGAAGCTTCCTTCCCATCGCCTCTTACACAGACCTAGTGCATCTGAGGCCTCCTCTCCAAGCCATCACTTCCTCAGTGGAGTCCCCTCCCTGAGCCGGCGGGTCCCTGCCCCTCGGCCCTGCCCCCACAGGGCCCTGTCTACACCTCTGGGCTCGCCCTTTGCACTGCTGTCTGTAGCTCCTACTCCTCTGTGACTTCTAAGGCCAGAAATTCCATCCCGTTCATCCCTACTTCTCCAGCCCCAGATGGGTAAATGCTACAGGAGCTGGCAAAGAGGCAGCCTCGCCGACTGCTTAGGAAACCTGGAGGCCAACGAATGGCTTGGGTTCAAGTCCCACCTCTGCCTCAGTTTCTCTATTTGAAAAATGGGTTTTGGAGCGGATTAAAAGAGAGAATATATGTAAAATATTTAGGACAGCGACTTGCTCCGAAACACAGAGCACTCAATACGTCTCAGTCACTAGTTTCCTTCCATCAGTATCAGTGGGAGGAATCTCAGAAGTAACCCTCTACCTCCCAGATACTGTACCTCGGTCAAGCTGGGTGCCTGTCCCTCCACACTCCCCACACAGGGCCTCTGGGGTTATTTGTAATGAATTAGGGCGCATTCTGGAGAAGCAAATTCCAGACCCTGCCCAGCCGCTTTCCAGCTCCAGGCCGGTCCTTGGCCACTGACTGAGAGCTCAGAAGATAAACCCAGAGTCAGCCTGCCCTCCTCCCACCCCTGACCAGGGTGAGGGAACGTATCAGGCATCTTTTACCAAGCTGTTGAGTGTCCATCACTCTGCCCAGTGTGGTCAAATGCTAATCCTACCGTGATCTGTAGAACACTTGACCTCTGAAAACCTAACGTGTGTTCACACATTTCCCATGTAACTGGGCAGCGTCCCTGAGACGCCTGGGGTGGGGGCATGGGGATAGAATCGGGAAACCCACAGTCGGGCACAGCAGTCCCAAGACAGCAGAGCTTGAGCTATTCATGACCTCAGAATCCGAGGATCCACCCTAGAACCAAACTATTTAAGTGGGTTCACTGGAGGACACCATAGAACCATCGAGCGTGTGGGCAGCCTCCTAGTCTTGCATCATGGAAGACACTGAAGCTGAGAGAGGGAACTTGGCCAGTCGAAGGTCACCTGTGACTCAGTTGCAGAGCAGAGATTAAGTGTAAGTACTTCCTCCCCAAAAGGGTTTTAGCCCCTCTCTGCCGACTGCACACCTGGGCATTTCTCAGCCCTTATTCTTCACATCCTTTCCCCAGACAGGACTCGGCTTTTCCCTGCTCCAGCTCTGACCCTCCCACCTGGCCCCGCTTTCCCTTCTCCCACCATGAGGCCCCCTGGCGGGGCCGCGATGACCGCGTGGAGGCTGGCAGGCTGTGTGGCTGCCGCCTTGGTGACTTCTAGAAGAGACGCTGAAATACATCCCCAGGACGGGTTGAAGTTAGTGGTGCCTCTTAACCCACTCCAGACACAACTCCTTAAGTAACTCTCAGAATGGAAACCATTCCCGCTCCTCTGCAGGAGGCGGCCCCTTTGGGCAGAGATGCTAAAAAGAATAGGGCTCCCAGGCGGCTTCTGTGTGGCCCCCGCCTGCCCACCCCCCACCCCGCAGTGAGCCTGTGGCCGTGGCCATGGCTGTGGGGAGCAGAGCCCGCGGGCCCACCAGCCCGGACCCCTCCTGAAAAGGCAGCCGGGGCAGCCAGGCTTCTGAAACTCAGTAACCCAGGGCGCAGTGCTGTTTATGAGAAACAAGTGATTTATTTTATTATCTAAATTTTCAGTGGTTTAATAAGGTTTAATAAGCCTCCCAAGGAGCTTTCTGGCTTGGGAAATCGCCTGTAATAAACACAACAGTAAATCCTTTGTTTGGAACATAAAGAGGTGTGCGATTTTTCTTAAAAGAGACCAAGTCTTCCCCCCTCCCCCCACCTCGCCCGCTAATAAATAAAGGATGAATAAATAATTAAAGAACAGCAGTTGGAAGGGGCACCGCTTATTTGTCTGGCCCAGACTCCCGCCGCCAGCCCAGCCAGCACTCCAGCAGTGGGACCCTCCCCACCGCTGCGCTCTGCCGGCCTCAGCCCCGCAGCCCCGCTCCAGGTCATGCAGCCCCTTAGACAACCCACCCTTCCTGTCTTTCCTACAAGGTTACCCCACGGCACGGGCCCCCAGATTAATGGCCTTGGGGGATGTGTGAACTCCCCAGCATCATTGCTGGACTTCGTGACCTTAACCTCACTTCACTTTGTTTCTTCATCTGTAAAATGGATATAATGCTGGCCTAGCCTGCCACCACAGAAGTGGAAGTGCTTTGAGAAGTCAAAGGCTCCAAGCTACCCCTTGGATGAGGGGATGGGGGCAGGGGCCCGGGAAAACCCACTTTGGGTTCACCCAGATGCTGTGAAGAACAGGTTCCTCTAGGGGGAGATTAAACAGCTCTGACACTCAGACGCCCCTGCTCCACCCTCAGCACCAAAGCCCAGGTGCAGACCTGCCCCTCGCCCTTCCTTGCCCATCACTCAGACCGCCCTTTGAGGTACCCCCAAGTCTGTGAGTTTCCTCCCTGTAAGAATGTAGAGGGAGAGGAGCCCACCCTGTCTTTTGCCCCGCCCCCAAACTCCCATGGTTGTGATGGAGTTTAGGGCAGCAGGGCTGGGGGGTGGGGGTTCTAGATCTTGTTCTGATAAAACCAAACCCATGTAGGGTGTGGAGGTGGTGATGATGGTGAGGTTCGGGGTGACAAAGGATGGATACAGCATGAAACAGTGGACAGAGTCTGGGTGACAAGTCAGGAGGTTTGGAGTCTCGGTCACTTATCTAGTACTGTGGCCATGTGGGAGTCAGTTCACCAGCATGAGCGTAGGTTTCTCACCAGTGAAATGAGCCAGATAATTCCCTCTGTCCCCAGGATCCGAGGAAGATGTATAGAGAAAAGTGGATGTGCTCAGCAGACTCGCAGCAGAGTTAAGCCAGGGGCTTCAGAGGACAGTGAGGCAGGGACTGGAATGCCTGGTCACAGAAGAAGCAGCTCAGGCCCCCAGGTGTGGGGACACCAGGAATACCTGTCTGTGCACGAAGAGAGCCCAGGAGTGGCTGCCAGGCCTGGCCTCTTCCCTCTCATGTCTGGTCCTATGGGTGGGGTTGGGGGGCAGGCACTGGGGGGGAAGAGAATGGGGGAGCATGGCCATGTGAGGCAGAGAAGGCCTGCATTCCAGCTGTAAGGGAACATCTGGCACGGCCGTCACCTTTGGCAGAGAAGGGAGGCCCAGAGCTCATTCCACAGAAACCAACCAGCTCCAAGCCTGGGGCCCGAGGCTGAGCTGGGGACCGTGGGCTCCAGGCATGTCCTGGCAGGGTGGCAGAGCAGGTGGGGCTGGCTTCACCCAGCTGTGAGCACTGTGCCTGGGGTGCTCCTGCGGGCAGGGCGCAGGCTGGAAGCTGAGGAGGCCCCGCCCAACCTTCCAGCCCACATGTCTGGCCCCAGCCTCTGGGGCATTCCGGGGCCAAGGGGTGTGGCTGCCCTGCTTAGGGGAACTGCCAAGGGCAGGGTAGGGCGCGCCCAGCCGAGATCTAATGGGGCTGGCCAGCTGCCTGAGCCAGGCTTCCCTGCCCTCTCTCCTGCCCTAGCCCACCAGCCCCTTGTAGGTTGCTGTGCCAGAGACTAAGAACTTGCTTGAAGGAGGCAGGTAGCTTCTACCCAGTCTTATTCCCAAATCTGGGGGAAAAAACCCACATCCCTTCTGTGCCCCTGTGCTATCCCACCCACTCTCTCGTGGCAGGCACTAATTCTGCCAGTCGGCTCTGAAGCTCCAGGCCCAGGCAGGGGAGGAGCCGGAGGCTGGAGAGGGGGTGGGGCCGCTCCCAGGGCAGTGGGAGCCTGCCAGCTGGGGCCAGCCTGCCCTAGGGATTTGGCAGATGGAAGCATCATCCTGGGCCCCAGATATGCTGATCTGAGCACAATTCAGGGAGGCACTGGGCTTGTGGATCATAGCAACAGAATTGTCCTGAGAGTCACATCACCAAAGCCACCGTGGAGGATGGGCAAGAGATGGGACTGGAACGGAAATCAAGTCCCTGCCCCTCTGTTTTCTACCTGTGTGACTTGGAGCAAATTACTTAGTCTCTCTGATGCTTGTCAAATGGGGATCATAGTAAGGATGAAATGAATAAACATAAATACTTCACAAATGATAGGGCTTTGTTCAAATGTCAGGTGTCCCCAAGGCAGAGTGTTGGGGCCACCCACTGCCTTTTGTGACATAAAGGCTATCCCCACCGTATATGAACCGATCTCAATCACTCAGCGTCTTCCGTGTTCCTGCTTGATGGCGTTCCAGGAATGATACAGACAGATAAGAAACAAACCCTGCCTGGAGCAGATGACATCCTTGCAATTACTTCCCCATTTCCTAGATAAGCAAACTGAGGACAGCAGAACTATATGCATAATTTGCCTATCCCTGCACTTCATATCTATAGTAAAACCAATCCTAGAACAGAGAGCACCTACTAGCCAGGCCGCCCCACACCTAGCTGGGGGCACTGGCTTGGGCATCAGAACACCGTAGTTCTAGTTCTGGCTCTGACATTAATGTGCCTTGTGACCTTGACTCCTCTCTGCATCCGCGCCATAGACTCCTCTCTGTGCCTCATTTTCCTCATCTGTAAAATGGGCATAAAGTGTAAACCAGCCTTGGCTGCCTCATTGGGTTAGGAGTATATGAAACAGAAGATATGAAAGGACCTTGGAAGATTGCAATGCTCTACACATGTCGCAGTGGCCCCAGCAGTGTCTTTGGGAGAGTTGCTTCAATAGCGTAGACAGATCTCTGCAAAAGTATACGGAGGGCGGTTCCCTCGGTAGGACCCCTGTTAGGGGTCTGTGTCCCTCCTGGACTTCGCAATTGCGAGCACTAGTTGAGCACTTGTTCTGTACCAGGTGCACTTTATGTGCCTTCCCTCATTTGATCCGCCCAGCAACTCGGTGGGGTAGACAGTTATCACCATTGCGCAGATGAAGAAACTGAGCTCAGGAAGGTGATGATACCAAGTCCCAGAGGTGACCAGTGGGTGCCAGGATGTGGACCCAGGAGGTCTGAGAGCAGGGCCCTCACCACTCAGCCTTGCCCTGTTGTCAGATGGTTGTCAGTCAACTCCAGGCACACGCTGGCTGCGAACAGCTTCTTGTGTGATCCCACTCGGGATCCAGGCTAAACACATTTTCAGACAGGATTCTGGAAATTGAAACCGTTCTACATTCAAATGATATGGGGCAGGTCCTTCCTGCCTCTCTGTCCAGCGAAATTTTCTCTATCCTTTGCAGCTTAGACCAGGCCCCTCCTCTTGGAAGCCTGCCTTGATCCCCCAGGCCACAGGGGTCTGCTGCTTTCCTGTCCATACCTCTCACTCCCTGTCCATACCACTCAGTCTTGAGCCCCCCTGGCTTGTGTGGGTCTCAGGTTCTTGGTGCACATCCCTCAGCCCCGGCTCTGATCAGATCGCTAAAGTAAGACACAGTCTTTGCAGGGGAGGGTCCAAATCCCCCTACCCACAGGTTGGACTTTGTAAGGGGCAGCACGGTAAAGGGAAATGAACTTGAGCTTTGGCATCGAATGCAGCTGGGTTCACGTCCTGGCTCAGACACTGTGTGGCGTCGGGCAAGTCATTTGCCCAGTCCGTACTCTTTCTTTATCTCTAAATTGGAGATGATGATAAAAATATGTATCTTTCAGGGTTGTGTTGGTTGAAGAAGGACTAGAGGTGCGATGACCGGCATGTTACAGGCAATCGATAAATGGTGGCTGGTATTGATTACTATTATAACCTGGCTTGCTTGATTTCGTTATTAGAATGGGACACAAATAAAAAAAGACATTCAAGTCACACTCAAAAAACCAGTTTGGAGCCAGGTTTCTATAATGCATCTCTGTAAGGTGAAGTCCCCCTCTCCCCTTCCACCCCCAGTTCTCCTCTGTTCCTCTCACAGAAGCACCCCTCCCCATCTTTAGCTGGTGGGCTGAGGGCACCCCGTCTCCCTAGAGACCGGAAGGCAGGTAGGCCACCTGAGGTCAGTGATGGTCTCATGTTCCAGTTGAATAAACCAAAGCCAGAGATGAGGTTACTTGGATATACCTGAGCTCTAGAACCTTCCACTGAGGGCAGAGGCCTAGGGAGGCTGTGGCGGGAATGTCCCCTAGAATGGGGACGATACCTGAAAAGGTTTTACTGCCCCACATTCTTCCTCTTTAACCTCCTTTCTCCATTTCTGACTCCTGTTCCCTGCCCGTCTCTCCCTTTATTTCTGGGCTCTGTGCTTTTTCTATCTCCTTCCTACCAGAGGTTCGTATTTTGCATCAAGCCTCTCTTAGCTGTTGAGAGGTTTTGTTTTTCATGTGTGTGTAATTTTCTTTCCTGAGCGTGTTATTCTTGGAGACAGAGTGCCCTGGCTTGGGCGATGGGAGAGATGCAAGGTGGGGGGTAGAGGATCTGAGAAGGAAGCTGGGGGCCAGGCATGGAATATTTCTGGCTGCAGGGCCTCCCGGCATGGGAATCCTGGGGTCACCAGGGAAGCTCCCAGAGCACACGCAGAGTCGGGGCACTTCTTCCCAAAGAGTCAATGAAACGGCAAGTCACAGTCTCCCCTTCCCCCACTACCTCCTGCCAGGAAAAACAGCCCCCAGCTCCGCGGTTACATCTGTTCCTCCAGGAATGGGTCAAAGTCTCCAAACCATGCCACGGACAGAAGTCATTGCTGGACAGACCAGCCTTCAAGTCCAGAGTCCCCCAGGCCTGTTGCCCTCTCCTCATCGCCAGATCCACTTTGTGCTTCTAGATCCTGGTGGTCATGATGCTGGTTATCAGATTTCTCGTGTCCATCCAATGACAAGATGAGAAAAGAGCCCAGAGAGGTTGGGGTTGGGGGGTGCTCCCAAAGTCACTCAGCTGTGGTCGTGATTCTGAGTCCCAAGCAGACCAGGCTCCAAGAGCACAGGGGGTGGGACATCTAGTGTAGGGGCGGGACTCTCATCCCTCGGTGGGCTCAGATGAGACACTGACCACTGCAACCCCGCCAACAGGTTGCAGCTCCTCTATTTAAGCAGGTGGGAGAATGTTTAAGGAATTGTTGGAACTTTTCCTGGAAAACATTTACAAATATTTTTGTCTTTAAAGGAATAAGCCCTTAGCAAGCAGGAAAACTTATTTGAAAGAACTAACTTCCTGGAGTTTTACTGATTTGGGCTTTTTACTTAGTAGTTGGAGAGGCATTTCATTCACAGTCTTTTCCAATGAGAATTTCCTCTGAGGCTCAGGACCCCGCTACGTTGTGGTAGTTTCATGGGAATTAGAAAAAGGTCACTTCCTGAATACATCTACTTCCATTTATCAAACGAGCGTTGTAATACACTGATCTTGTTAGAAGGCAGCATTCAACTGCCAGAATACATCATGACGGATATCACAGATCTATAATGTCTATGAAGTAGATCGTGCCCCTGGATTCGTTATCCATTGCTGCATAAAAAATTACTCCAAAATTTGGCAACTTAAAACAAGAGTAAAAATTGACTATCTCTCAGTTTCTGTGAGTCAGGAACTCAGAAGCAGCTTTGATAAGTGGTTCTAATTCAGTGTCTTTCATGAAGTTGCAGTCAGGATGTCAGCGGAGCTGCTGTCATTTAAAGGCTTAACTGGGGCTGACTGACCCACTTTCCTGGTGGCTCCTTCACACAGCTGGCGACGTGGATCTGCTCAGCCTCTTGCCACGTGAACCTCTCCATAGGGCTGCCACTGTCCTGACGTGGCAGCTGGCATCCCCTAAAGGGACTGACCCGAGAGACAGCCAGGTTGACACAGCCATGTCTTTTATGACCCCACCTCAGAAGTCACACATCGTCACTTACAAATCCCATTGGTTACACAGGTCAGCCCTATTCACATGGGAGGGGACCACACGAGGGTATGAATTCTTGCCACTGGGAGGCAAGAATCCCAGGGGGCCATCTTTGAGCCTGCTACCCCCTTTGATGGGGTGCTCTTGTACAGTGAACAACCTGCCCAACTGTAATTTCAGCCCTGCTGAGTCCTGCCATCGACCTTCACCAACTGTGTGCCTGGACTGTGCTAAGTGTTGTAACAATGGTCTACCCTGGAGCAGCTTCCAATCTAGCAGAGAAGCTAAGACACACATAAAATTAGTGACAGGACAAGGCAGCGTAAAATCAATGACAGGAAAAATCAAGTGTTCAGGAGAACCGAAAGCTGGAGAGGCCCTACATCTGAATTGAGAGATGGGGAAAGGGTCATCTGAGTGGGGCCTTGACCCCTGGAGATGCTGGAGATGCAAATTGTGGGGTGTTCTCTCAGCGCGAGTAAAGGCAGGGAGGCTGAGAAGCAGGATTCATGTTTGCAGACTGGAGAGTAGGGGTTGCAGGGGGGTATTAGGGACACATCTGGGGGTATGTCATGGTCACTCAGCCCATCCAGGTGACCATCCGCTCACAGTAGTGGTCAGAAGGTGGGGTGGGAAAGCCTGGCTGAGCCTCTGCTCCATTTCTTCCTCCCCGCCGCCCACCACGCGGCAGAGTTTTGCCAAAACCCCACCAAGGGGGCCACCTCCGCAGAGCAGGGGAGACTGTCCGAGGGGCAGCAGGCACTCCCTGGGCTCTCAGCTCTCTCCCTGTGGCCTGGGCCGGGGAGGTCTGGACACCCCAGCCACTGAGCCTGGCCGAGCCTCCTGGAGGACCTCCCCTGCACTGAAGCCCTGCCTGCTCGGCCCTCCCAGGAAGGGAGGGACACCTCCCTGCTGACCTACTTCCTTCCTACGCTCCACCAGGGCGCCTCTGAGCACCTGTGAATGCCCAGAGGCTGGGCCCCTCGGGGGCATTAGCAGAGACTCCTGCCCATCCTTGATTACCTTCGTGGGTCCGATGCAGGGGCTAGATGGGTTGTGGTTGAGAGCATGTCCTGGGGAGTCAGCCTGTGGGCACAGATCTCTATGCTGTAACTTACTATCTGGGTGATTTATCCTTTGCTACCTCATTTATCTCACCTGTAAAATGGGGATGATGATCATAATAGGAGCTAATCCCAGTTATTGTGAAGACTTAGCAGGCCTGAGGGCAGATGGGGTCCCAATCCCGCATTTGGGAAACCCATTGTGTAGGGCTGGAACTCGGTCTGCAGGGTAAAGGTGCTGGTGCAGGCCCTGCCCTAGCCTCCCAGTCTGCCCCAGGGGGCCCGAGCATCTGAAGTGGGGAACTGGGGGCCAAGGAGGTGGAGCCCTGCGACCTTGAGTCCTCTTACCCACTGCTGAGAAGGTCACCCTGCACCTGGCTCCAAGCCTTCAGAACCAAATGTAGCCCAGATGTGAGGTCTCCCCTCTGACCAGGACTCAGAGAGGCTGTCTGCTGGCCCTCAGCCCAGCTGCCCACAAAGCCACCCTCCTGGGACCCCATGGCTGCCCTAAAGGAGCCACTTGGCCTTGAGCCTGTCAGCTGGCCCTAGTTTCCCGAGCCCTCTGCATTCCCTCTGGCTCCCAGCATTGCAGCAGGGTGTACGGGGAAGGATGGAGCCTCAGGAAGGTTCTCTCCTAGGATGTGGGGAAAAGGGAACCCTCCTGCACTGTTGGTGGGAATGTAAATTGGTGCAGCCACTATGGAGAACAGTATGGAAACTCCTTTATAAACTGAAAATAGAGATACCATATGATCCCACAATCCCACTCCTGGGCATAAATCCCCCAAAGAAGGAAACTTTAATTTGAAAAGATATATGCACCCAAATGTTCATAGCAGCACTATTTACAATAATCAAGACATGGGAACAACCCAAGTGCCAGATAATTGGTAAAAGATGATTGGTTTAATAAGATGTGATATATATGTGGAATATTATTCAGCCATAAAAAAGAATGAAATATTGTCATTTGCAGCAGTATGGATTGACTTAGAGATAATCATACTAAGTGAAGTAAGTCAGACAGAGAAAGACAAATACCATATGATATCACTTACATATGGAATCTAAAAGATAATACAAATGAATCTATGTACAAAAATAAAACAGACTCATAGACATAGAAAACAAACTTCTGTTTACCAAAGGGGGAAGGGGTGGGAGGAGGGATAAACTAGAAGATTGAGATTAACAGATACAAACTACTATAAATAAAATAGATAAGCAGCAAGAATTTACTGTATAGCATAGGAAACTGTATTCAATACCTTATAATAACCTATAATGGAAAATAATCTGAATATATATATATAGCCACTAACAACCACTCATCTGTTCTCCTTTTATATATCTGAATCACCTTGCTGTACGCCTGAAACTAACACAGCATTGTAAATCAATTACAGCTATATTTCAATAAGATAAAATAAAGGATGATGTCAGTTATATTAAAAAAAAAAAAAAAGATTGTCTCCTTCTCTGGACAGCAGAAGGCAGACTCAGAGCTCTCTACAGCACAGACAATTGAGGCCTGAGGTCTGGGGACACCTTCCCTGGTCAGAGGGAAGGAGGGGAGTCCTACACAGGCTCTCAAGTGGATCTAGGTAGGTGCGGTCCATTCTGAGCCCCCTCAGAGAGATGCAGAAGTGGAATGGTTTCTCAGTAGAAAGAACCAAGTTAAACAGGGCCATTCAGAGCATAACCTGGCCCCCGAGACCTGGAGCACCTTGGTGGGACTGCCTGCTTTATGCTTGCTATTCCCACAGTCTGGAACACTGCTCCCCACTTCATCCTATGACTGGATCCTTCTCACCATCCAGGCATAAGCTCAAATGACATTTCCTCCTGGAAGCCTTCCCTGACCACCCCGAATGAAGTAGTCTCCCCCACACGGCCCCAGGCACTGCTATAGACAGAGGACAGAAGTTGGGGGGAGAAAGATTGACTGATTAAGTTTATTTCCTATCATTTGGGTTTTTTTAAAATTAAACTTGTTTATTTTGACAAAACTGTTAATTCACATGTAGTTTTAACAAATAATACAGACATCCCAGGTACACTTTACCCAGTTTTCTCTCTTTCAAAACCATAATAACATCAACCAAGACATTGACATTGATACAGAACAGGCTACAGAAGATCCCCATCACCAGGAGGACCCCTCCTGTTGCCCTTTGATACCCTCTCACCTCCCTCCTGCCCCAGCTCCTTCTTAGCCACTAACAACCACTCATCTGTACTCCATTTCTATAATCTTGTCACCTTAAGACTGGTATACAAATGGAATCACACAGCATGTAACCTGTTGGCACCAGCTTTTTTCACTCTGGTCACCCAGCTTTCTAATGTGTCCATAGCTCATCCCTTTCTGTTGCTGACTGGTGCTAGGGCTGGTGCAGTTTCTCCAACCGTTCACCCACTGGAGGACATCTGGGTTCTTTTCAGTTATTGACTCTCATGCATGAAGCTGTGAAAAACATTGACCTGCACTGTGTGGACGTAAGTTTTCATTTCTTTGGGATAATTGTTCAAGAGTGTGTTTGCTGAGCCAGAAGTTCCCATATTCAGTTTTTTAAGAAATCACCAAAATGGTTTCCAGGGAGGCTGTACCACTCTACATTCCCACCAGCAAGGTGTGTGAGTGATCTGGTTTCCCCACATCCTCGCCAGCATTTGCTGTTGTCACTCTGCTATTTTTTTAGCCACTCTGATTGGTGTGTGGTGATAGCTCATCCCTCTTCGATGACTCGTGCTGCATCTTTGTCACAGAACAGCTGCCTGCTTGGTCTGCCCTCTGTGCATCGCCGGTGCCCCGGGCAGTGCTGGGCACAGGAGGAAACCCAATGACCATTTAGGGAATGAACGCATGGCCTGCGGGGTCGCCTGCCCTTTTAAAGATGAGAAGGAGGAACACAGGTTGGCCTTCGCTCTGGGAAACCGCTTGAGCACCTGCGGTTTATTTTCCATTATAGGTTATTATAAGATATTGAATACAGTTTCCTGTGCCATGCAGGTGGGATTGCTCAGAGGAGGCTAAGGCCATCTGCCATCCATGGAGGAGAAGGGGGAGGGAAGAGCACCCAGCACCCTCCACACCCCACCAGGGCCCTGGTGCCTCCCGGCCCCACTCGGGGCCCGTATTGTGGGACTGACACGTATCCCTCCTCCCCTTCCACTGAATCTGCCTTCTTAGGGCAGAAACATCCAGAAGATAAGTGTGTTGGGCTCCCCAAGGCCCTTGCTACTGGGGTGTGGGGCTCCCAGGCTTCATTTATCTTTTCCTTTTCGCCCCACTGTAACCGCACCAGGGTAAGGACCTTTGCTAGGATTTACCAACGAGACACGACCAAACTTTGCCCTCCGTGCTCTGGAGTAAAAATTGAGGCAGCCTGTTATCCATGTTGAGTCTGCTGACCTGGGCTGTGGGTTCTGCTCCCTGGAGGGAGGGGATGTCCGTTGTCCTCCATCCTGCACCCCTCCCTCCTGGTGGCCATCACTGGCCACACTTCATGTTTAATGTATGTATAATGTTGAGCTGTCTCAGAGGAGGCTTCTCCCCACAGTGATATGGTTCCATGAGAGTGACAGAATACAGACGTGATCAATTAACAGTGCACGCGAAGTTAACATTGAATGTAAATATTTATAGGTCAAATGGCTCACAGATATACGTAGGATGTCAGCATATTTTTAAAAAAATCAAGAACTGCAAATGAAGAATTGCAAACTTCATTAACGAAGATGAAGCCAGCCGTAAGGTCAGAAGTTGAAGCACGTATCATAAAGCCCCCATCCTCTTGCTGAAAATGGGCCACAAAATTGTTTTTTTAGATTCCTAATTAAAAATTAATTAATTAACTAATTAAATTAAAGAATCCTAGTAGCTACATCAGTTTGCTAAACTGTAACAAATTACCGTGGACTGAGGTTTAAATGACAGAGGTTTATTTTCTCACAGTTCTGGAGGCTGGAAGTCCAAGATCAAGGCATCGGTAGGGTTAGCTTCCTCTGAGGCCTCTGTCTTCCATTTGTAGATGGCTGCCTCCCTCCGGGTGTCCTCACAAGGTCTTCCCTCTGCGTGTCTCTGTCCTAATCTCCTCTTGTAAGGGTACCGGTCATATTGGAGGAGGGTCCACCCATACAACCTCATTTTAACCTCAATTCCTCTTTAAAGATCCTCCCTCCAAGTACAATAACATTCTGAGATACTGGGATTCAGACTTTAACATTTGAAGTTGGGGGTGGGGAACAACTCAGCAACTGTTAAGTCACCAATTGTTACTGCAGCCCACATCAGTAGCCAAAAGTAGCAAAATGTGAGGAGTCAGAGGGAATAAACCAAAGTGTTTTCCCAGCGGGAGCACTGAGTCATGAGAGAAAATTCCGTCTCCGGGCCTGGCCTGGCAGACAGCGTGTGAGTCAGCTGCGAACACCATCCCCGTAGCGCACAGAGCAGCGGAGTTTCACATAGCCATCCATACTCGTGTTCAGGAATCGCACACCCCCAAAGTGGAATTCAGTGAAATCGTGCCCGAGAGAAGATTCTGTAGCCTTTGCTAAACGGCAGATGCCAGCTGCCCAATGAGAAGCCCCACTCCAAGGGCCTTCGGTGTCCCGGGAAGAGCCCAGTGGTACAGTGAAAAGCCCCAGCTTGTGAGCTGGGCTCTGAACTGCAGGTGAGATGGGAGAAACCTGAGGAAGGAGGGCTGGCTTTCCAGCACAGGCGGAGGGAGGGGAGCCCCAAGCAAAGGCAGGGGTGGGGTAGACAAGCATGCCCTGGAGAGTCCCAGAGCTGGCAGCCCTCCTGGGGCTGTGTCCTCTAACCCGGTCTCCCTCTGCATGTCCCCGCAGGGCTCTGGCTGAGAACATGGCCAATGGCATTGACGAGCTGATCGGCATTCCCTTCCCCAACCACAGCAGCGAGGTCCTGTGCAGCCTGAACGAGCAGCGGCATGACGGGCTGCTCTGCGACGTGCTCCTGGTGGTGCAGGAGCAGGAGTACCGCACCCACCGCTCCGTCCTGGCTGCCTGCAGCAAGTACTTCAAGAAGCTCTTCACGGCCGGCACCTTAGCCAGCCAGCCCTACGTCTACGAGATTGACTTTGTCCAGCCTGAGGCTCTGGCCGCCATCCTGGAGTTCGCCTACACCTCCACGCTCACCATCACCGCTTCCAATGTCAAGCACATCCTCAATGCCGCCAGGATGCTGGAGATCCAGTGCATCGTGAACGTGTGCCTGGAGATCATGGAGCCCGGGGGGGATGGGGGGGAGGAGGATGACAAGGAGGACGACGACGATGATGAAGATGACGATGACGAGGAGGATGAAGAGGAGGAGGAGGAGGAAGAGGAGGAAGAGGAGGACGACGACACGGAGGATTTCGCAGATCAAGAAAACTTGCCTGACCCCCAGGACATCAATTGCCACCAAAGCCCTTCCAAGACAGACCACCTTTCGGAGAAGGCCTACTCAGACACACCCAGGGACTTCCCTGATTCCTTCCAGGCCGGCAGCCCCGGCCATCTGGGCGTGATCCGGGACTTCTCCATCGAATCTTTGCTGAGGGAGAACCTGTACCCCAAAGCCAACATCCCCGACAGGGGACCCTCCTTATCTCCCTTCGCCCCAGACTTCTTTCCACACCTCTGGCCAGGGGACTTCGGTGCCTTCACCCAGCTGCCCGAGCAGCCCGTGGACAACGGGCCCCTGGACCTGGTCATCAAGAACCGCAAGATCAAGGAGGAGGAGAAGGAGGAGCTTCCCCCGCCCCCACCGCCTCCCTTCCCGAACGACTTCTTCAAGGACGTGTTCCCGGACCTTCCCGGGGGGCCGCTGGGGCCCATCAAGGCAGAGAACGACTATGGTGCCTATCTCAGCTTCCTGAGTGCCGCCCACCTGGGGGGGCTCTTCCCACCCTGGCCGCTGGTGGAGGAGCGCAAGCTGAAGCCCAAGGCCTCTCAGCAGTGCCCCATCTGCCACAAAGTCATCATGGGGGCCGGGAAGCTGCCGCGGCACATGAGGACGCACACCGGGGAGAAGCCATACATGTGCAACATCTGTGAGGTCCGCTTCACCAGGTGCGCTGGGGTGGGGCCTGCGGGGGGCGGAGGGCCGGGGCCCCGGGGACACAGAGAGACCCAGGTCAGGGGCAGCCCTGGCTCCTCGAAAGCTCATTGCCAGAAGGGGTGCTCAGCATTCCTGTTGCAGCCATTTTCAAATATTTTCTAATACACCATACCAGGTAGAAGGAGGCCAAGATGTAAAATCGATAAGCGCAGAGTGGTTCTGGTGAAGGCAGGAGGGAGGGGCCTCGGTACCCACCGTCAATCCAGTTTGGAGGGCAGCCCCCTTTATTTTATTTGGAACTCAGTCAGCATGCCAGGGTCTGTCCCGAGTGAGAAGACAGGCAGGGGCCAGAGTCTTTGTCCACAGATAGGCGATCCATCTCCCAGTAGCTAGCCAGCCACTCATAAGCCCAGCTGGATAATAGCAGAGCTGGGACTTGAGCCCCAGTTCATGTGTGACAGTGACACCTGCAACAGGGGACCCTAGAGGCCCCTGGTGGCCCTTTCAGTCCTCTTTCAGGTCAGACCTAAAGGATGGGCCTCCTTTTGTGTTCTCCGCCTTGACTGTCCATGTTAGGAAGAGGGTTAACTTTATGCTGTTATAAAGTTGAAATTTGAAATCAGTACATTATAAGGCTTTCATCTTTCCTGGACTCCATCCCATTCCACACACATGGGTTATATACGTTCTCTGCACAGCCACTTTTGTGGTCAAGGCTGATTGGTGGGAGGATGCGGGGCCCAACTTGTCCATTAGGTTTGATGGGCCTCACCTGGGGCAAATGTGGTCCGTTGGTGCCGTTTGTGGTCCGTGGTGTGAGGCTGGCCTTCCCAGCCTTGTCCACAGTGGGGGCAGGTCCTGGTGAGTGGCCCTGCATCAGGGCTTGGTCATTTCAGTGTGTCGGATGTGGACAGAGCCTGGTGGATACCTGCCCTGGGACTGTGACTTCCTAGACCAGGTCCTTTGCCCACACTGCCGCTGTCCCCTTCAAGGCACGTGCCATGAGAAACCCATACTTGGTTCCTGCTGCTGTCACCGCACATCCTCTTGGCAATTTATTCTGGGAATTGCTGGGGGCTTGTTCTTTGATTTTCCTCAGTGGGCCCAGAGCTTTGATATTTGAGGATGGAGTGAAGTTTTTTGAATCAGTTTGATTATCAAATCAGGGCAATGCTTTTGGGGAGAAAGCAAGACGTGTCTTGTTAAGTAAGGAGACTCACCTTTGGTGGCTTGAAAACTCTACTTGAGGTTGCCAGAGACGGTAAAGGGATGTGTTCAGATGACAATGGCATTGTGCAAACAGCTCTGCAGGCTCCTCCAGTGACTGCTTCAAAGGACATCACTGGTTGTTTCCAAGGTGGCCTTGGCTCCCCTCGCAGCTGCTTCTGTGAAGGACACCCCAAGCAGAATCTCTCCCAGATGCTCTGTGCTGACAGTAAAGGGAGAATTTGCAGGTGCAGAGAAACAGGGCCCCTCCTCCCCAGGGCGTGCCCCAGCAGTGCTGACCTCATGTGCTCTGTTCTTCTGATCACCGCAGAGCAGCTTGACCCAGAGTCCCCGAGATTCACCTCCTCTTGGGTGTCCTTTACCTTGAATTCACCTTAGAGCCACAGAACACATGTAAAGGCTTGACCAAAGCACAGGGATAGCAGGAGGAAGATAAACCAGAGCCTGGTCCAAATTCAAGTCCAGTCCATGCATCTGGAGCCAGGCCCTCTCTGCAGCTTGTGCCAAGTCCAGCCCCCGGGGAATGACTTCAAGACGTGGATGCTTTTCACGGGCCAGATCCAGAAAAGCCAGATCCAGACTCCTGCTATCCAGGGTCCACTTCCCTTGCTTGTCCCCTGTGCAGAGGCTGGCACTGGGGACACCGCTCCCTGCAGGGGAGACCCAGGTCTGCAGCTTCAGTGGAATGAGTTGCATCTCAAGGCCACTGCACAGTGGGCCTGCCTGGCCCCCACCCCCAAGTCCCCATCTCCCTTCCCTCCCCCACTTCCCTCGGGGCCTTTCCCACACTCAACTTTCGCTAAAGGCCACGCCAGTCTGTGCTCCTGCCTTCCCTAGGGAAAGTTTAAAACTTGGTCAGTCAAGATGGTGAGACTACTCACCCTCTTGACCCCAGAACCTCCTCAGCATGGGCCTCCTGGTTTCGGCCTGGATGCTGTGTTGTAGAGAAGGGTCACATTCCAGAACCCTCCCTCCAGGCACATTCCTGCTGATCACTCAGGGCGGCCCCCTTGCCGGCCTCTCCCCACCCCTCCAGGCCTGATCAGCCGTGGGGCGGTTCTGGCCATCCAGCCCTGTGCCCGGCCCTCCCTTCGGTTTTGTCCTGCTCAGCAGAGCAACAGGCAGCCGTTTGGGCCCCCAGGCCCATCCCCACTGAAGCAGCTGCATTCCCACCTCCATCAGCAACTCCCCTCACTTGGTTCCCACCAGGAAAGAACAGAAAAGCTCTTGAGTCCACTCCCAACTCCCAGAAGCAGAGATACCGGAGTGGAGGGAGGTTGGAGGAGATTTCCTGGGCCTCCTCACATGGGGGTTTTATTTCTCACTGTGGCTGTCCGAGCTGAACGCTCCCCAACGCCCCTCCCCATCACATCCTTCAACATCGCTGGTTCCTTGCTTCCCTTCTGCCCCCTCCCCAGAGCTGCCCTACGGGATTCTTTTCAGTCTTCAGGGAGCCTCAGCCCTGGCCCGTCCAGATCGGGGGTGCCCATGATTCTCTCTGTAGCCAAGTCCCCGAGCAGCGAGCAGTGTGTCCCGGGGACCTCCTTTGTGGTTGACTACTTGCAGCCTCCACCCATCACACCGCCTTCGTTTCCCAGCTGGAGGCTGAAGAAGCCACTTAGAGCAGCAGCTGCTGCCTCTTTGACTCAGAATTCCCAGACTCCCTTGCGAGGCAAAGCCAAGGCCTGGGACTGGAGCATCCTCATGTCCTCTTCTTGGACACTATTTCCCTTTCTGGAGCCTGGGTCTTTGCTTAATCGCAGCTGAGCCTCAGCTCTCTGGCCAAGCTTCCTCTCCTCTCTTGATGTTCAACCCACCTCCCCTCCCTCCTGGGCGACATTGGTGCACCCTCCCCTCCCCCTGCCAGATGGCCCTTTGACCCAGGCTCTGAGTTATGGCCTCAGATGGCAACTCCTAGCATGCCCACACTCCGTGGGAGCATCATTCCTCATGACTTGAGCAGCTACAACATGGTGGAGGGGCCTAGGGGAGGTCCTTCCAACAGAGCTCCTCCTGCCCCTAAGGCCCCACCTGCGGCTTTCATTCTGTGGGTCTCCAAGAAGGGACTGAGGTCCCCCCACCATCTGTTGTCTGTCCTAAGTATCAGGAGCCTCACCTCCGAGTCAGCTCTAGATTTCAGCCACTCCCACCAGTTGTCCCTCCACTGATTTGTTCCAGATATGGGACACCCCTGGGGCCCCTCAGAGGCTTCAACCAGACTGTGTATCACTGGCTGCATGCTTTCCCCTCCTAGCTCTGGTCACCCCATGATCACTTTGACTCCGAGTCCCTCCACCCATGACTGAGTCTATGTATACACTCCCCTAGCCTGGGCCAAGGTCACCAGGGGCCTGTGCTGGCTGCTGAGAGCCAGCTCCTGCTGAAACCAGTCTTGTGGTTCAGGGGGAGAGAGAAACAGCTCTAGGACTTAGGGAAAAGGCAGTCTTGACCAAGACTCCCCCAGACTCTCCTCATCAGGAGTCCTTTGCTTCCATTCCCAGAAAGTCTGGAAGTCCGGGCCACAGGTCAGGCAAACTTTGGGTTCCACCAGAGGTGCCCTGAGGATGGGCCGTGAAGAACAGGGAGCATGTGGGCCAGGGAAGACAAGAAGGTATTTGTCCTCTCTGCATGCAGGATGCTACTGTACTTCGTGGGTCTTTTCCCGGCCCGCCCACATCACAGGCGCCCCCCACCCTTGTTACCCCAACCTCAGCCATCATCACTGCTGACTGGGCCTGGCCTCGGGTCTGTGAGGCCCTCAGAACACTCTCAATTGCTCCTGTCCTGCCACATTAGTCCTTAAGTGCAGGCAGCCTGTCAGGGGAGCCCCTCGAGAACATGGCTGGGCAGTCTTCCTCCAGGACCACCTGCATCCCATGCCCCCTGCATCCCATCTGCAGCCGAGCTTTTCCAAATGCCCCAGCCACACCTGGTGGGCCATGCAATGAAGGCGAGAAACTGCAAACCTTAAGAATAGACCAGCCCCCGAGACAAAGGCCCTGGGAAAAGGACGGGCAACCTCTGTACCCTGAGAAGTCAGTCTCTGATGAGCCACGATGTTCCCAGTTTCCACTGAATCCCCCTACCAACTTCCCATAAAGGCTATAACTTTTAGCTGCCAACCTCTGCCCCCAGTGCAAGCCAAATGCTGATTGCTCTGTACCCGCTGGCAGCTGTCTGCTTCCCAAACAAGGCCAGGAGCCTGGCCACTGCTTTTTTTCCCTTTTCTTTTCTATATTTTCTTCTTAGTCCTCCCACTCCTGGCAGCTCTGGGGACCTTATTAAGATAATGTAATGTTATTAGCAGGGGCAGCAGGGAGAGAATTTGTCTCAGACCATCAGGTTACCAAGAAGTCTGGGTGGATGGTGCTGGGAAAGCGTTATCCTCTCTGGGAACCTCCATGGAGGCCCAGGACCCCAGGCCCTTTCCTTTCACTCAGGGGAATGAGATCATGACGACTGTCTCTCCTGACCATGAGCTCTCCAAGGTGGAAGGGGGAATGCCGATCAAAGCTCAGGTGCACGTGACCTGGGCTGGGCCCCCGGTGCAGGGTAGAGGGATCAGGGTAGAGGGATGTGATGGCAGGGGGATAGGAGAGAGAGAGAGAGAGAGAGAGAGAGAGAGAGAGAGAGAGAGAGAGAGAGAGAGAGAGAGAGAGTGTCAGATTTGGGTTGGGGATTTCTGGTAAGTGGCCCCGAACCAGCAGGTCTTGGCAGTGAGCACCCACTGTACACTCAGTGGTGGGCACCGAGCAGAATATCAAAGCATCTGACAGCTTCTTATCCAAGCAGGTTCTGGTACCACGTGGGCCACATGCTGAATGGGGTGGAGAGAGCAGGGGGTTGAAGCATGTGCTCCGTAAATTCGCTCCACGTATCGCCCAGTATCAGGAAAGCTCTGGACACATCATTGCACCTCTCTTTGCCTCCACTTCCTCACGAGAATGATGGGAATGCCGACTTCACAGGCTGCAATGAGATAAGGTGGAACTGCCAGGTGCCCAGCAAGGCCCTGACCTGTGCTCACAATTAGTCCTGACGGGAAGGTCCCTGAGCCTGGGTTCCTTTCTGGCATCTGCCAGGGGCCAGTGCTCCTTCTCCATGAATTTGCTGCCTCCTACATCATCTTGCTGGCAAGGCTCCTAACAAGCCCCAGGAGCCAGGGACAGGGTGGCGGCTCAGTAGGCAGGAGGGGCAACTAGGGGAAATGTCTCTCCTGGTGGCCCTGCCCTGGGGATAACATGCACAGAAAATAAAGGCAGCAAAGGCGGCCTCTGAACAAGTGTTTCCATCTGCCAGCAGCACCTGTGCGGTCCGGCCTGGGCCACAGATGGTGCAGACAGGGAGACTGGACCCCCGAGGCCAGGACTTGCTGGGAGGGCACTGCTGGCACGTGGGGCCATGGCAGGGCAGGAGAAGACGATGCTGACACACTGTCCTCTGTTGCTCCCTCCTTGTCCCTCGGGTGACCTGCCTTGGGGTGCAGTGTTCAGGTGCTCTGGAAGGGCAGATCAAAGGAGGAGACCTGGGTGGAGAGGGAAGGGTTTAGGAAGTACTGCCCTTGAGTTTGACCTTGAAGGATCAGGGAGATAGGGAGCGGTAGACATTTCAGGCAGGGCAGTTTGTAAGAGTAAAGGCAGAGATGAAGGACATGGGTGCAGGGAAGAGGAGGGCTGGGATGAGGGGCTCAGGGCTGGGAAGGAAGGGGCACACACTCTGGCATCTAGGCTTGGACATCTGGTGGGAATCTAAGGATGGAGAATGGTGTCCACAAACAAGATACACACAGGAGGGGAAGGAGCCAGAGTTTACCAGCATCCATCCCATAATATGGCAGTCTCTGCACCAGGGGCTGGCAGTCCAGCTCATGCCGACAGAAGTTCTAAGATGCAAAGCTGATCAGAGCATGGCCTGCTAGGGGAACAGCGTGCCCCTGTCATGTGTGGGTGCAGCACTATGAGGAGGGACGGGGACTGGCAAAGGAGATGGGGTGACTATTTACCTCCAGCTTTACTGAGATATATTTGCCTCAGAACATTGTGTAAGTTTAAGGTGTACAATGGCGGTGATCAGATATGCATACATATGGTGAAATGATTACTGCCATCAGGTTAGTTAACATGCCCATCACCTCACTTAATTACCGTGTGTGTGTGTGTGTGTGTGTGTGTGTGTGTGTGTGATGAGAACATTTAAGATCTACTGTCTTAGCAACTTTCAAGTACACAATACACTGTTGTTAACTATAGTCACCCGGGGTTCCCAGAACTTACTCGTCTTATAGGTGGAAAGGATGAGCTTATAAGGAGACTTGAAAACCATGCTAAGGGGTGGGTTAGTCCATAGGCCATGGGACAGGGAGGGCCTCTGAAGATTTTAATGGGGATCACTGGATCCCTAGTCCTGAAGCAGTGGGAATGAGAGCACAGGTCCTGAGAGTCTGGAACATTCCAAATTTATTCATGCTTAAAGAAGCAAGGGTAGAAGAGCCATAGCATATGAAACTGACCTTGGCCAGAAAGAGATTCACTATTAGCCCATTACCCAGATGCAAACACTCTCAGAACACCAAAGGCTGAAATGGTCCAGCCTCCCTTTCCTGACTCCAAGGTCAGGAAACTGAAGCCCAGGGCAGCCCAGGACCTGGTCCAGGTCTTGGAGTGTGCCCAAGCCCGGGCGCAGCTCGGCCAGTGCACACGCGCGTCGTAGCCACAGAGAAGGTCATTACAGAAATAAGGAGGCTGTCCAACCTTAGAAAGTCATTGCCTCCCCGGGAATGTGCTGGATCAGATCAGTATTTTCAAGGTCCCGGGAAGCGCGCTGCAAATGAGGCAGGTTACCCGGCCCGCCGACTCAGGCTATGAATTAGGACGTGTTAACGTGCTTCTGGTAGACGAGATGCTCTCTAAATGTTTTTGCAGAACTAACTTACGAGCTTTGTCCACCCCCCACCCCCAGCCCCGCTCCCATGAAGTCTCTACTGGGGACAGCGGTTCCTGCCCGGGCTAAGCTGCTCCCACAACCTGGCCCGTCTCCTGGCCCCAGAGACAGCAGGCTGGCTGCCGATGCCCTGTTTTGATTGTTCAAGCTGGATTTTAGGAGGCAGCTCCCATAGGCGTCAGGCTGGGAGCACCCAGCATGAAAGTCCTTGGAACAGCGGGCAAACAAACCACGCCCAGATAGCCCTCCAGGACCCCCTGCCTCTCACTAGCTGGTAACCTTTGGGAAAGCAGCTTGATGTCTCTGAGCCCCTAGCTCTTCTTCCGTCCCAGTGAGGAAATCATTCCAGGTCTGTTGAACCAAGCTCGTGCCGACCCAGATTCTCTCATCAGCCCTGGAAAATAGGAATTGATGTCTAGTCCTAGGTTCAACTCCGCACAGAGAGGTTGAGTAACTTGCCTAAAGGTCACCCAGCAAGTTAGTGGGGAGGTGAGGTCTGCAGCTGGAGCGGAGGCTCCCACACCCGGCATGGGGCCCCTCTCCTGCACTATAACTTGCCTGTGAATAATGACCTTCCAGGGTCACTGAAATGGTGTATTCCCCTGCCCATAGCAGCTGCTCAATAAGAGGAAGTTATAAGCACCTTCTCATCCCCTCTTGCACACTTGGGTCAATCGCCACTGAAGCGTGCTTTATTTTAGATGCCCTAATGAAAAGCTTGGGAGCAGCAGTGCATATTTAAAGGAGCCCCTCGACCCTGGAAGCTTTACCATTTGCACTCTCTCCATTATTTGAGGGTGACCCTCAGGATCAATTCTATTCCATGTGTGTAATAGTGATTTTTGAAAAATCAACCTTCTAAGGTTGTGGTGAGGATTAAATGCGATGACGTAGTTAAAGCCCCACCCCGACGTTTTTACACAGGTCACAGTGTGGTGGTGAGGAAAGACGACCGGGCTGTTCTCGGCCCGGCTCTGCCATTGCCCTCTGGGCGACTTTGAGTTCCCCTCCCTGGGCCTCAGTTTGCCCACTAGCCAGGTGAAGGATGCACCTAGGCCTGTGGTTCTTGGGCTAGCGGCAGCAGCAGCACCTGACAACTTGTCCAAAATGCAAATTCCCGGCTCTCTTCCCCACAGACCTACTGACTCAGGCTGTCTGGGAGTGGAGCCCAGTATCTTTCATCAAACCCTGATAGTGGTTCTGATAACGGTCAACACGTATGAGATCCACTGGCCTGGATGCTCCCTAAGGCCCCTTCCTGCTCACAGATCCAATCACCTGCGTGAAATGTGGGTTACAGATACCATAAGAGCATCATGCTGGTGGGGAAAAGGAGCATGCGATGTCACAGCAGGGTCCCGTGCAGCCTGGGGGCAGCTGGTGGGTTGTGGGAAGGGCAGGGACACGGAGATGTGGGAGAGGGGAGGGTCTGGTGTGTGGAGGACACCAGCAGCATTCCCTGTCTCCTCCCTGCCCACCCCACTCTCCACCCCCACCTCCCAGTGCCCTCCAGCCTTCCAGTGAGCACAGGCGGGAGGGGCGGATCTGCCCTCTCTGGTCCTTCTCCCTGCACCCTGCCAGCATTCACATGAATGTCCTTTTCTCTCCTGGCCTGCCCCTGGGGAGCTAGTTGGAAAATGAGAGCCAGTGAGCCCTCTAGCGGCCAGGAGACACCACGCGACCAAGACCCGCTCCTGCTGTCCTGGGGTTGAGTGTGGTTTAAATCTGGCCATTTTAGGGCGGATGCCTGCGATCCACATCTGCTCCAACCTCAAACCCCAGCCAAAAATTACAGGCAGACGCTCCACCCAAGCCACACCTGCAGGGAGGAGGTGGGAGGCTGGACACAGCTTTCTGGCCTACTGGGTCTAGTCAAGGAAGCCTGCAGAAGGATCCTGAAAGTTCTTGAAGCACAACTGACTCTCTCAGAGTGGAGGCTGAAAGGTTCCTTTAGCGGGTTTAGGCAGTGTTCGGTGTTTACGAAAACAACCCTGTGGTGTCAGTTTTCCTCTCAAGACCACCAGGAGGTGTGCCCAACCTAGCTCAACACAAACCCAAATTCTCACCATCAGCCCTGAACAACAGGAATTAATATCTAGTCCTAGGTTCAGGTCTGTGCAGAGAGGTTAAGTAACTCTGCTAAGGTCACCCAGCACGTTAGCGGTGGGTCTGCAGCTGGAGCAGGGGCTCCCACCGCCCCCTGCTGGGAGCCACACCCCTACATCATACTTTGCCTCTGATAATACCGCTTAAACCCTGAAAAGCTCTGCCCTCGATTAGGCTGCATTCTTGTTGCACCTGGCTCTTTTGTAAACCCTGGAATTGTCTGCAGACAAAGAAGAGAGCCCAGGGCTGGGGAAAGGAAACCCCAGCGCAGGAGGCTTGAACAAGGTGTGCCCGGTCCCTGTAGCCTCCCAGATTAGTGCTGAGGACAGACAGATCTCAACAGCCCAGGGGCTGGAATGGGACCAGGACCTCCAAGCAAAAGCACGAGGTGAACCCCGAAGAAAGCAGACATGAGATGAAGGTACAATCCAGTACCAGAAGTGGGTGCCCCACTGGAGGACATGGAAGACCGCCGACTTTCAGGGGCATGTGTCCCCCGCAAGTCTATTTCCAGTGAGACAGGCCCTGACCGAGTGGGCGCTTCATTACTCTGAGCTTATGTGTAAAAGGAGTTCTGGGGTGACTGTGGCTTTCCAGGACCCAGCTCCTGCTCCACTCTCTAATCCAAGTGAGAAGCCACACCTGTTTGGGGTGGCACAGTAGTTGAAGGTAAGTCCTAGCTGGGGTCCCATTCCTGGGATTGACACCATGGTAGTAGGGAGCCTTAGAGGGTTCTGGAGGAAGGGGAGCAGAGAGTTAGGAGTGCGCCCTGGGGTTCCGGGCAGGAACTGACTCAGACTCTGCGTTGCAGGCAGGACAAGCTGAAGATCCACATGAGGAAGCACACGGGGGAACGGCCCTACCTGTGCATCCACTGCAACGCCAAGTTCGTGCACAACTACGACCTCAAGAACCACATGCGCATCCACACGGGCGTGCGGCCCTACCAGTGCGAGTTCTGCTACAAGAGCTTCACGCGCTCCGACCACCTGCACCGGCACATCAAGCGCCAGAGCTGCCGCATGGCCCGGCCCCGGCGCGGCCGCAAGCCGGCCGCCTGGAGGGCCGCCAGCCTGCTCTTCGGGCCCGGTGGCCCGGCCCCCGACAAGGCGGCCTTCGCGGTGATGCCGCCGGCGCTGGGCGAGGTGGGCGGCCACCTGGGCGGGGCGGCCGTGTGCCTCCCGGGCCCCAGCCCCGCCAAGCACTTCCTGGCGGCGCCCAAGGGCGCGCTGAGCCTGCAGGAGCTGGAGCGGCAGTTCGAGGAGACGCAGATGAAGCTGTTCGGGCGCGCGCAGCTCGAGGCCGAGAGGGACGCGGGGGGCCTCTTGGCCTTCGCGCTGGCCGAGAACGTGGCCGCCGCGCGGCCCTACTTCCCGCTGCCCGACCCCTGGGCCACGGGCCTGGCCGGCCTCCCCGGGCTGGCCGGCCTCAACCACGTGGCCTCCATGTCTGAAGCCAACAACTAGGCTGGTCCTTGTCAACCCCGGTCCTGATTCCCTGTCCCCCTTTCTCCTCCCAGGCCCACCTGCCCCATCCGATGGGTCTGAACTTTTTATTTCAGAATCACAAAAGAAAAAGGAAACAATCCAGCAGCCATGGAATTTTCTGGGCCTCCTGAGGCAGCTGCCTCCCCTCTGCTGGTGTCTGAGATAGGCTTCTCCCAACAGGCCTGGCCTCTCCCTGGCTGCCTCTCTGTTCTCATAGAAGTTCGCAGGGGCCAGTGCCACAGCCGAGGCCCCCAGCTGGGTGCCCAGGAGCACTTCGGAGCTGTGTGGGGTAGATGGAGGGTGGTGGCTTGGCCAGAGGCAGACCGGGTGGAGCAGGGATGAAGGTAGGGTCCTGAGGAACACACCCTGTGAGCCCTGCCGCTCTGCGGTGGAGTCCCTGCTGACACTGCTCTGATGGACCACTTTTCCAGTCTCCAGAAGCCCTGGGATCCTGGGGGGAAATGCCCTGTTGGCAGGGAGGCCTCCTGGAGTCAGGAATGAGGCCCGAGGCTCCTGGAGTCCAGGCCTACTTTCTCCTCACTGTCATGTGATCTCTGACAGATCAGCCCTCCGTACCCCAGTGTCACCCTGCTGTGAAAGGGGGCTGCTAATTTCATTGCCTCGCTCCCCTCCCCCGATCCACACACACACACACACACACACACACACACACACACACACACACACACACACACACCCCCATCCCTCCAGAGAGAGGCCTTGAGAGAGTAGGAGCTTTGCATTCCTAACATCCCGGGTGTCACGTCTTACTGTGCTTCGTTTTGTCACATCCACAGGTGAGGAATGTGGCCACACTAGGCAGGGGTGGCAGAGGGAGAGGGTTGGGATGCAGCTTGTCCACAGCCCCCAGGCAGCTTTGGGGAACTGCAAATCCTACCCTCCTCGCTGCGCCACTGTGCGCATCTGGGGACGGCCACTTAGCATCCCCCCCAGCCCCGCTCCACATGCTGCCTGCAATGCCTTAAGGAGTCTTTCAGGACTCCTGGGGCCAGCGTAGAAGGGAGGGGGGCCACCTCTTAACTCCTGGCAACTGCCTCCCTCCACCTGATTCCTGGAAACAGACAAAACACCCAGTTACCCAGGTGGATGTTCGCTTTTCAGTTGTGGGCTTCTCGGGGCTTTGGCTTCGCTGTGTTTGAACAGCCCCTCAACCCCTCCCTGCTCCCCTGGGGAGGGATCCGGGTGCCTGGTGTGGGGAGTCAGAGCCTCGGCTCAGCATGAGTTGGAGGGCTCTGTGAGCGAGGTCTGTCCACAGCCTCTCCCCGGCTCTCCAGTTTGTAGCAGGTCCTGAGAAAAAGATAGCTCTGCTGGCCCAGTGCCTTCCTGATCTTCTCTCCCTTTTCCTGCCTTTCCCTCCCTTTTCTTGCTGAATTTGCTTTTGTATCTCAGTGGCCCAGAAGGGAGGAGCGTTCCTCCGCACGGATGGCCCGGGGCTGGTGTCCCCAGCCCAGGAGCTGTGGGCACAAGGGACTTGGGCTTTTCCTACGGCCTTGGCTTCTCCCCAAGCAAACACAAACAACAAAAAGGCCAGAGAAGACCACAGACTCCGTCACTGTCCCAGCTCCCCCCAAAGAGACCCCTGACTCCATACACCGCCAGCTGCCATCTCAGCCTGAGGGCACTGCTGCTGGCACCCTCCTGTCCTCAGACATCATCCGCCCGGGCAGCAGCCTCTCCAGCTCCCCGTCTCCATCTCTGACACTCGCTTCTGGGACCCACCAGCCAACATACCCGTGGCCCCCTCCCCGTCGCCAAGGGAGTGGGGCTGACCCAAACTTCAAAAGAAAACAAGGAAAAACGAACAAATTAGAATCCAGTGGTGTTGGGGCTTTCGGTTTTTATTTTGTAAAGGTAATGACTTCTTATAAACTCAATTTTTCAGACGACTGGTTAGTTCTTTTTGTTTTCTCTTGGCTGCAGTTTGGAGTTGTATATTGTAAAATATCCAAAGATGTCGAGTACTGTATGATCAAGAACTTGAAGCAAATGGGTCATGGGGATAGGGGTGGTTGTGTTTTGTTTTATTTCCTTTTTTTTTTTTTTTTTTTCGGATGTTTCGATTTCCCTGTCTGTCTGTGGGAGAACTTGGGAATTTTTTCTATTTATAAGTCTTTTTTTATGTGATTGCTTTATGTAAAATGACACTCAACAAAGTTTGCCTTAGTGATTCAAGGGACAATCTTCCATAACTTTGGTCGCACGCCGCATCCCGCCGAGAAGAACTCTCAGCTAATTTTCTGGCTTATTTATTAAACAGTATTAATTGACTTGATTACGCTACATTGAGAGTTGCACTTCTGTGAGAGGTGATGGCACCAAGACAGTCTGCAGACATTCGTGGCTTAAGATTTTGACAGTTGGGTGTCACAAACTTATAAAAATGTCAGACACCTTTGTAGAAAACACAAACCTTTGACCCTTATTTAATAATGTCAGAAGGAAGCCACACTTACTCAGCTTCCCGGTTAAGGCTGATCCCCCTTCCCGTTCTCACTGCAAGTGTCAGTGGCTGGTCACTTGGTGGGGAGGCCAGAACTCAGATCTTTCTTGGTCCTCTACATTTTTAATTTGTGAGTCTCTGCTTGATCATAAGCTTCTGGGCATCTGTGACCCTGAGCGCAAGAGGGGTGTGTGTGTGTGTGTGTGTGTGTGTGTGTTCACATGTGCAGGTGCAGCTGGTGGTGTATGAGCAAGGGAGAGCTGAAGGGTTGCTGGCTGTTTCAACACATCAGTCCTCCCCTATCTGGACATGGAGTCCCGGACAGCCTCTCACCAGCCTGGCTGCCATCTCTGCCTTGTTTTTTGGTTTTTTTTTTTTTTTTTTTTTTGAGTATAAGGTTCTTTTTTTAAATATATATATATTTTTTTATTGAAGTAGAGTCAGTTTACAAGGTTGCGTCCGTTTCTGGTGTACAGCACAGAGCTTCAGTCATATGGGAACATACATATATTCGTTTTCATATTCTTTTTCACCGTAAGTTACTACAACATACTGAATATAGTTCCCTGTGCATCTCCGCCTTCTTCCTTTCATTCCCTGGAGCTGGACTTCTCTTCCTTGTTCACCTCTTTCCTGGACGGGTAGTGATGGGCCATGAAGGAGGAAAGGAAACTTCCTGCTGTCATTGAACAGGATCAACTCTGCTCAGGACCCAGAGCACTGACTCTTTGAATAAAATTGGTCTTTGAACTGAAGTTTTCTGTATAACCAAGGGCTAACCCAAATCCCCTAACACAGATTTCTGTGTTCAGATGCCCTGCCTTGCCACCAGGAGCACTCTTAGAAACCCAGTGCAGCATTTCTGGGAAAAGAACAGATTTGGGTTTCAAATCCAAACTCCAAGCTCCGCAGGCTAACTGATTCTCTTACCTTGGTCCTCAGCGGCCTCACTTTAATAGCAAAGGAGATTAAGTTTCTCCAAGAAACTCAGAAACCCAGAGCCTCTCCAAGTTTTCTGTCCAAACACCCTCAGCAGAGGGGGCCGGCCAGTCGGGAGACTGGAAACTGAATTCTAAAGAAGCAGCCTGAAGCAGCTTCCCCATAGTGTGAAACTCCTCTGAAGTCTCACATTATGGCTTTGAAATTGATGCTTCTACATTGTTACATAACATGTGTACGTTTGTCTTAATATAAAAATCATCTTGAGCATCACCTGCCTTTTCCCCCGTTATCTTCTGGGAAAGTCACAGTGTCCCTCGGCGCCCCTGCAGCTTTGAGAGGCCCAGGCTCATGGCTGGTGGGGGGCCTGGGGGTGAGCGTGGCCCGCCGTGAGGACTGAGGCCAGCTTCTCATCAAGAGTCCGCTCAGCTTGGGCCTCCTAAGGTAACTGAGTCCTCATTCTGGGGGCCAGAGGTGACCATGGGGAAGAGGTAGGGACCTGGGCCCATGGGGCCCCGACCTCTGGGGGCTCCTGAGCACCTCATGTGAGTGAAGCCTCCGCTGGCCCCGGTATTCCATGGGGCCACGCAGGGTATGACCTGCTCCGCATGGAATGTGCTAAGGGAGACCCCAATGTGCTAAGGGAGTTGGGGCGCTGACAGCAAAGAGACCTGCAGTAGAAGTGGGGAAGGAAGGATGAGGCCATTGAGGACAGGCCAAAGCAGGTGCAGGGAGGCAGGGCATAGCTCAGTGGGAGAGGCTGTGCTTAGCATGTGCAGGTCCTGGGTTCAATCCCTAGTACTTCCGTTAAAACAAATAAATAAGTAAACATAACTCTACCCGCCCCCCAAGGGAAACAAATGAAAAGAAGCCTAGAGAAGAAGGCTTAAGTAATACATTAGAACAGGCCTTGGAACTTCAAAAGGTCTGTCAGGTAGATGAAGGATCTTACCAAAAATTTGGCCAACTCAAACCAATAGGAGAGAGATTCCAGGAGCAGCTGGATAATAAGTTCTTAACATCTAGAGTTGTTGAAAAGAAGAATGAGGTCCCTTGCATGGGAGTGAGCTCTCTGTCATTGGAGGGGTTTAACTTCTCTTTCAAGAATGAGGAGATTCCTGGGGGGAGGGTACAGCTCAGTGGTAGAGCACGTGTCCAGCAGGCACAAGGTCCTGGGTTCAGTCCCTGGTACCTCCATTAAGAACTTAATTAATTAATAAAAGGCTAATTTCTTCTCCCCCCCAAAAATAAAATAATAAATAAATAAAATTTTTTTTAAAGAATAAGGAGATTTCCTTCATGAATGGAGAACTTTCTAGATGGCCCAACCCTTGGGTCACTTCCATCTGATTTGTGAAAAACAGAATACACATCCTCCTCCGACTGTGGAGGAGGGACTGTGCCGGGCAGAGCGGGTGACAAGTGCAAAAGATGCATTGGGACAGATTCACGAAACTCAACTTGGTGGCTCATGGCTGCCTGCCACACCCCAGCTCCCCACACAGTGACCTACTTGGGGTCAGAGAAACAGGACTCTGTGTAGAAAAGGCTGTGACTTATTTTGAGCCCCTGGATATGTGACAGGAGAACAGGAAGCAAGACCGTCTCTCATCTCAGGCCTCCATCTGAGCCCAGGGCCTGCCCTTCCCGATGGGAGCAAAGGTCCCCACTGGCAGGGCTGCCGGGATCCGTGTCACGTCCCGCCCACCTCTTCCCAGACCCCATCCTCCTCTTCTGGGACCTCGCCAGCTCTTCCTGCCTGAGGCTCCTCCAAGCAGTTCCAGAAACAGACACAACCGGGTGTTCCGCTTGCAGGCTCTTTCCCTTCTGAGAGCCCGGCGTGGTTAGGGCTTCTTAAGAGAAAGCGAGAGAGCAGGACAGGGAGGCCTCCTGGGCCAGTTCCCCTCATCTGTCACTCAGCCAGAGCGGAGAAGTCACACAGAGGGTCAGAGGCCCCCCAGGGACCCAGGATAAATTCTAGAATCAAGGATGTTTGTGTCTAGTGGTCCCAACCCCACCAGCCCCTTAGTGCCCCCTCTCTCCTTCTCCTGCTGCCCCTTCCCCCTCCGCTGCCTTCCAGAATGTGGGCACCCCCTCCACTCCCTGCCTCCCACTCTCCAAACCCTGATAGGAGCCACCACCGTGAAACACGACTCACAGGCTCCCTCTCCCGGCCTCTGCAGCCCCTGCTCCTCGCTCAAGAAAGGCCCCAGCAAAGTGATGTCAGGCCCCAGGTAGCACACAAGGGTGGCTGATTTGGACAGATAGTCCTGCAATCAGACCCTCCCTTTTCTCCCCTCCCTGCTTCGGGCACCGGAGGGGAAGAAGGTGCGGGAAGCAACCCAACAGCCTTTTCTCTCCATTCAGGTTTGAAGCCCGCAGGACTGAGTCAAACATTTCCAGCAATTGATGGGGAAAGAATTCCCTGCAGAGGTCCTGCTCATTTTTCCCTCCTTGCCACACCCTGGGCGTGGGGGAGGCTGCGTCCTGGAGAGGCAGCCCCACATGGCCTAACCAAAAACTATGGGTCTGGAAATGGTCTGACAAATAAGGACAAGACATCTCAAACCTGGACAATACTGGAAAGCCTCAAAAGCGATCACTTTATCTACAGCCAGACATGCACGCACGCGCACACACACACGGTCATCAGACAGATGATACGCAGGCTGATGTCATCCCTCCTTGTAACAATGGGAGATATGGCTGTGCATGAACGAGACCCAGTAAAGCCATTTTCCCCACAAGTTTCCCCGCTGGAATATTTACACCACACACTCTCATTTCCATCCTTGTGTTTCCTCTATTTGACCATGAACTCTGACCCTGACAACCAGAAAGAATAAACAAACAGGTTTCTGGAATAAGGAAGGAAGATGATGTGAATCAGACCCCATTCCCGTGTTCCTCTAAAAATGAATAAATTACTCACAAACGCTCTGAGTAAGGTAAGTCTTCACACCCCTTGAAGGCTAACTTCCGTCAGTCAGCTGGCTCCAGCCTGACTATCAGTTGTGCTTCCTCATCAAACACCAGGTAGCTTAAGCAGAAAGGGCAATTATTAAAGGAAATTAAGTCCTTAATAAAATCTCCTCAAGGGCCAAAGAGTCAACCTGGCAGGGCCACCAAGCTCAGTCGTGCAGGTTGCACACTGCACAACACTGCATTTGAAGGGGCGCCATTCACACCCTAGACTAAAGTTTGGATATTCTAACATGTACTAGATTTGATATCATAGCAATTTCCCAGCAGATGGCAGTAAAGTGTCTAGAAGGTAGCACACAAGGGTGGCTGATTTGGACAGATAGTCTTGCAATCAGACCCTCCCTTTTCTCCCCTCTTTTCTAGTTTGCACAAAGTCCATGACCTGTAAGCTAGGCATCCAGAAACAACCCCAAGCCCCACTGTAGCCGATGGCTCCAGCAGAGCTTTAATTGCTGCTACTGTGACAGGAACAGACCCCACAGCTCACCCCGTTAACACCAGGCCTAGGACCCTGGGACTCTGCCCCATGGCTCACTCTCCACCCCCATCCTCCCCAGAAGACAGATTGCCATGTCTGGCCCTCTTCCGGTCACTCTAGTGCTGGTACGTGCGATGGGAAGGGCGCAGGCCCCGTGCCTCGGCCTCACTGCGGGCCTCACTGGAGAAGTAAGCAGCTGGCTTCCACCTGGAGGAGGAAGGATTCATGATGCGAATTCACCAAACGGAGGAAGGGTTTCAGTAATGTTGGGTGGCCTCGACACATGTCACATATCCGCGCAGTATTTTGCAGAGGAGGGACCCAAAGCTCAAAGTGGCAAAACATTGGAGACAAGGCTACCGGAGGCAGGGCTAGAACTGGCCGCTGCACCCGACTGTCCCTTAGAAGCTGAAGCCCAGAAAAAAGCAAGGACCACCAGGAGCAGAAGTCTGCTTACACAGAGCTCATACTGGCAGTTTGTCCCTACACTTCAGCCCCCTAGAGCTCTGGTTAACATCACTCCCAGTGACACCCTCCCAGAGCTGCCTTCCCAAGCAGGAAGCTTCATCTGCAAGGCGTGTCTTCATCCCCCTACTCCCCTGCAGCAGATAGCACCATCTCGGCTTTCTCATTATACCCAGGGACGTGGAACTTTAACCTGCACTTCTCTGCTGTTTCACTGAGACGCCTCCTCCAGGCTGAGCCTCCCTCCTCGAAATAGGTTTCCCTAATTTAACCCACACAGCAGAGCCCGGATGTGTGTTTTAGTGAAAATGGGTTTTTAGTTGGCCATTTCAGCATCACTCCTAGAGGAGCCACACTCTGCAATGCAAAAGCACTTTTTCATTTTCCGGTAGCTGGGCCGTCCCCACCTAGGTGGGCCTTTGGGGGAGACAGCGGTGCACAGCAAGAAAGAACACAGCCAAACGGGCCTGTACGGACACCCCGGGGGGTGCGGGGCTCACTACCTTGCCTCCTCCTCCAGAGGGAGCTCCTGGTGTCCAGAAAGGATTCAGAAGACTCCCAGTCTGCACTTAGGCCTGGACCTCTGTCGAGGGGAGGGGGTGTTGCTAAGCATCCTTGCTCAGCTTTGTTTCTTGGTTCATAGAAAGGAAGTGATAACCTCTACTTGAAGGGCTCTGGTGGGGCCAGAGGGGGCGTGGGGAGCACCAGCCTCACCTGCCACTGAGCGGGTGCGCTCCATCAAGGTTGGTTTCCCGCCTTCCTTCTTCTGTGATCCAATAACATTTAACATAATTGTGCTTATTTATCTTTCCTTACCTGTTTCTTTTTGCTTTTCTTTTATTCTCCAAATGGAAAAGGAAGGAAGGAGGGAGGGAAGGGAGAAGGAAGGAAGGAAGAGGGGTGGGGAGGAGGTTGGGGAGGAGCAGAGATGCACACATTACTTATCCCAGTGATGATCTGAGTTGTCGTTCTGGGCAATCAGATAAAGACAGTTAATCAGTTACTGGTTCCTGTGGGAAAGCTGGGAGAAGGAAGTGACTAGGACATCCTCTGTAAGTCAGAATGACGAGCTGGTCATTTCTCAGAGTCTGCCTGGCATGCAGATCTGTTGGAAGACACCCAGGGAGACCCACTCAACTGCAGACCCGTGATGACATGTGGCTGGGGCTCCTGTCCAGATGCTGCCCGATCACAGCCTAGCCTCTCTTGGCTCCCAGGGCACAAGCAGGACCACTCTGGGGCTGACAGCGTCTAGCGCACTATGTTGGGCCCCCAACCTCGACCCCAGCTGGTACATCTAAGAATATGCAGATGAATGAGGAGGCAAAAGCCACCCACACGGGGGCGGCAGGGAGCTCCCTCAGCATCCCAGCTTCCACTTCGGGGAAGTGAGAACCCTGGGGTCATTTTGATTGAAGGCGCAGTTTTAAAACACCTACACAAAGGAAGTAAAGTCACAAGATTTATTACTTACAAATCCCAGAAACAGGGAGTTGAGGGGAATGAGCAAGAGGGAAGGGCAGTCCTCCATCCTGGGTCATGAGCAAGCAGGACACAGAAAGCAGGGCAGCCAGCACTCAGTATTTAGAAGGTGGTTAGGGCAGAGGTCGCTAACTTTTCACAACCTTGACTCTAACCCCAGGAAAAGCGAAGCGGGAAATTTGGCGGGGATCCTAAATTGAGGTCCTTATCTAAATGCCCAGACTCTGGGTGTGAGCAGGGTTGTCGTGCTACGAAATGCCTAGGCAGCAACTCAGAAGAGCCGTGTTCTCACCCCACACCCCGCTGTGGGGGAGGGAGGCCAGCGGGGGATGCTGCGCCCGAGCCCCATGCCAGGAAAGGAGTTGTGATTTCAGGATCGGCTGCTGACGGGTTAGGCTTGGACAGGTAGGACGGGTCATCCGTACTGCCCTTTGGCCTAGAAACCAGGCAACTGCCCTGGTTAAAAAGGGGTCTCCCTGGGGCACAGAATCCAAGGAGCTGATGGGGGTTGCCCTCCACCAACCTATGCCCCTTCTAGATAGTTCATGCAGAAGGCACCTGGGACCCCTTAATTCCCTGGCCAAACAGCTTCCAGCCCGCTCCCGGCACCTGCGTGGACCTCTCCCCAGGTCCGTCTTTCTGAGGGTTGGCTGCTGCTGGAGTCCCTCCCCTAAGCTGAGGTAGAGGGGGAGGTGGCTGTTTGTCGAGGAAGATGGACGGCGCTTAAATGTGTAGAGTGGGGAGTTCACATGCCAGACCTCCAACCACGCGGGCCGGAGCCGGGGGTGGGAAGAGAGGCGTGGCTCTGCCCCACCAGCATCCCGAAGAATCTGAGGCTCTAACTGGGACCTGGCTTCCTGGGTCCTGATGAAGGAAGACTCGTCAGGGTAGGAGGGTACAACATAGTTCATTTAACAGCTTGTTAGCTTGACTTCTACATTTAAATATTCAGACCCCTGGCATGTGGCCCTCTATTTGTACTGTCAGCCAGGTCCTACAGGAGTTAGGGAAAGATTGAGGTGCGGGCCCCAGCTGTGATGGTTCCATAAGTTCTGTAAAGGTAGGGCACAGGGTGTGGAAGTCTGGCAGGGGACAGGGCCCTGAGACTGCCTGTGCATTTTTTTCTATGTGGTTCTTTCATTATTATTATTATTATTAAAGTATAGTTAGTTACAATGTGTCAGTTTCTATGTACAGCATAAAGTCCCAGTCATACATATATATATATACATTTATTCATTTTCATATTCTTTTTCATTAAAGTTTATTACAAGATATTGAATATAGTTCCCTGTGCTATACAGAAGATATTTGGTTTTTATCTATTTTTATATAGCTAATATTTGCAAATCTTGAACTCCCAATGCCTGTGCATTTTGGCTTCACGTGACGTTGCCTGCACTTTATTGAAAGAGCCAGACACAGAGGGGAGCCAGCAGGGAGGGTTTCCTTTCCCCACCACTTCCTTCACCCCCACTTTGCTGGATCTCCCTTCTCTGACTCCACATTTTGAGAAGATCCCAGGCATTTTCTGGTCACATTCAGGTATAAGAACAGTCTCATTTTCAGTTATCTGAACAGTCCAGCCCACCCCAACATCCAAGCTTCCATGTCTTACCCATCACAACCTCCCCTTCCTACAGCCCCTTCACACAGCTCAGCCTCCTGCAGTGGGGACAGGATGGGGACTCTCTCAGTCCATTTCAACTGCTGTAACAAGATACCACAGACTGAGGGGCTCAAAGACAACAGAAATGTGTTTCCCATGGCTCTGGAGGCTGGAAAGTTAGAGATCAAGATGCCAGGATGCTTGGGTTCTGGTGAAGGCTCTCTTCTGGGTTGCAGATAGCTGTCTCTTCACTGTGTCTTCACGTGACAGAGAGGAGAGGGGAAGCAAGCTCACTTAGGACTCTTCTAAGGGCGCTGATCCCATTCATGGGGGCTCCACCCTCATAACCACATCTCATCCTAACCACCTCCTAACGATCCCCCTCCCCAATACCATCACACCATCACATGCTGAGTAGGGTTTCAGCATCTGAGTTGGGATTGGAGGGACATAAGCTTTTAGTCCATCACAGCCTCATTCCACTCTTTGCACTATGTCCTCTCGTGCCTGTTAGCAACTGTTTCTGCTCTGCTGGGAGGCAGCAGAGAGGAAGGATGTGGGAGAATGACAAGGTCGCACTGCAGGTGAACAGTGTCCTTGGAGTGAGGATTTGTCCAAATGCTAACTTGCCCTCTCCCCAGTTGGGACCTCCAACTCTACAATGTCCCCTGATGGAGAAGGGGTCACCCTGGCTGATTTCCTACAACACCTGTGGTATCCCCATAAACCAGCCTGAGTCTGCATGAAAAGTACAGAGAGGAGGCTGGCTTGCAGCCCTCCCACATGCCACTTGGAGCTGCACTAAATATTCCCCTGCCTGAAGGTGGGTCTTTTCAATTGTGTGGGCAGCCTGAGTCCCAGCACTGGTCACTCCATGGATGGAGGAGACGACAGAAGGGTTGCTTGTGCCTCACACAAGCTTCTATAGGCTCCCCTGGGTGATTAGCTGGACATGGAGACATTCTGACCTTCAAAGTTCCCTTCCCTGGAGCAAGGCTATTGCCCCTGGTGAAATTTAACTATAGCCTCCCAACAGTGAAGCAGAAAGGGGATTTGTTTAAAGGATATTGTAGAGGGAGTGGGTATAGCTCACTGGTAGAGTGTGTGCTTATCATGCACGAGGTCCTGGGTTCAATCACCAGTGCCTCCAATTAAAATAAATAAATAAAGGGTATTGTAGCTCAGAGGACTGGCAGGAAGTTAGAAAGCCAGCCTCAGAAAACAGGGAGGAAACAAAAGAGGCAAAACATTAGCACCAGCCCGAGAAGTTGCCACTCTGTAAATACTGCCTTATCTGGGCACCACTGTCTCCAGATGCAAAGTCCCAGGCAGGAGCATCCTACAGCACAGGTCCCCAGCCTCGTCTGTGAGGCCCCCTAAGCTTCTGCATAACCGAGAAGTATCAGAGGTTCACTGCAGTCATTCTGCTTGGCCTGAGAGCAATGGTCACATTCTGCTACTCTCATCCATCCATATGAGGAAGAAATATCACCCTGGCTTCTGATGCCAATAACCGGGTCCAACCATTGGTTTACAGTTTTGTATTTCAAAGTCACTTATTTATGATCTGAGGATTTCTGAAACTTTCCTTAATCATTTACTAATTTCAATCCCATTTTACCACTGCTAAGGATAGCCTGATGGGGTTACCAGAAATTAGGAGGCTGGTTTCCAAGCCTTCCTCTGCCGCTGATTCTCTCTGCAACCTTGAAAGTTACCTCAGTTCTCTAAATCTGTGTTTTACCATCTGGAAAATGAGCGAGTGGATGAAATGCTCCCCAAGGTTTCCTTCCACTCTCACGCTGCAACATTCCACGCTTCTGTTCCAAGGAGCATTTGGAAAGGGCCCAGTTTCCCAATCAAGGGCCATCCCCACTCTTTCCAGGATTGAAGTTGCCCCAATATACAGGATGTGCACAGTCCAAGGCTGTGTGATGTAAATATGATTGAGAATGACTCCATTCAGGGACCAAAGTAACGCGCTGCGATGTCGATCCAGTCAAATTACCAAACAACACACAGAATTGCTTCCACTGTTGTCTTTGCTGTGTAGGAACATTTGCTGATTAGTCTTTTCTCGTACAAACAGGCAGGTGTGGAGACGTGCAGGCAGCTACACACACCCGCCTGTTAGCCCTACTGCGGCTCAGAGCTGCATATGCACTTATCTCTGTAAAAAGCTTCCCTCTTCATGAGTGTTGCTTTAATAGAACACACAGAACAAGTTCTTGGACTTTCTCTCTGTTCACACTCCATTTTTCACTTTATCCTTTATGATGGATAGGTTGCCTGTCTGTAGATGTGCCAATTGACATCTGTATACAGACTAGGACCTAGCCAGGAATGTCCAGATCCTAGACAGTTGGTTTTTCTGTGGGACGACCGTCCTCTCTCTACCCGCCAACTCCCTGCTGTGGAGAGGTGGGGAAAAGGGGAAATCGAGGTGGGATGGAGTGTGATGAAAAGTGTCTTTGAAGTGACATGGGAAAGAGCCTAAGTAGACATGTGTATCTACTTCCAAGATTTGTCTGAAGATAAATTAAATTTCCATGACTAGAGTCGATGCTATACTTTAATTTATGAGCAGAGGCCAACTTCCCAGCAGCCCCCAGGGTGCCATGGAGACGGAGCAGCAGAGACGTGCAGCAGGGCAATGAGAGGGCCAGGGAGGCGCAGATGGATCTCTCCGGACCACTCTCCCACCAGGTCCGTAAACAGAATTCTTAGCAGTAAAAGCATGCTCACAAACCACATATATTACTCTATATAAAAGACACAGACCTGTATCACACTGGTGATCAGAAAGTCCGTGTTACCAGTGTTTTTAAATCAGTCCCAGTCACGGTTTTCCGAGCTTCTCTGTGATGCTCTCGGACCAGCCCTCATGGAAGCTGGGAGGTGGGAGAGACTGCATCCCGCAGTGCAATCCTGTGTGCCCTTCCAGACCACCTGAGGGTTAGTCCAGAAGAGAAGGATCAGGCAAAAAATGTAGACATGGTGGCAGAGGCCAGGGACAGAGATAAAGTACAGCAATGTGATCCAGTCACTCCTAAGTGATGGGAAACAGAACCGCCAGTCAGCTTGCTGAGTTGGTGTATACATGTGAACAACTGAGAACACATAAATCATGACTTGCTTTCCAGCAAGAGTTCAGCAAGGCTCTTTCCTTATGTAGAATTGCATGGAAGTTTTGCCTTTGTATGTCCCCAGCCTTTGCCTCATTTGGGATCACTCATATATAATGGGGAGAAGATCCCACTTCCACTAATGGCCAACTAGGACCAACACTTCCACTGAGATCATTCAAAAGATTTGAAAAATATTTTTAAAAAACAAAACTGCTTGGAAGTATCAGAAAACAACTGAGGCAGCAAGAATTTGGGGGAGTTTGGAAGCCACTTAAGAGGAAGGGTCTTGGTAAAGACCCCAGGCTTCGGTTGAAATCCCAAAGGGCTACACCCTGGGGGTGTGAGCTAATGGAAAAAAGACCAGCGCTCACAATGACTGAAGCCAAACTGACTGCTTCAGGGAATTAATATGGATTTCTCTTAGCCTAAAGTCTACAAGAAGTAAAAGTTTTCTCAGAAAGAAAACTGTTCAGAATCTCAAATTGATTTCTGTTATTTTTCATATAAGATGTTGACTTGCAAAAAGACAAGACTTGCAAAAAGACAAAACTGGACTAAAAAAAATCAAGAGAAAAAAACAGACAATAAAAATAAGATCACAAAATACGCAGGCTTGGGGATGACTAGGAAAAGGCTTTAAACTAATGATAACCAGTACATCCATGGAATTAAATAACAAGACAGATCATTTGGGGGAAAAGTGGCAAAGAGATTCAATTGTTAAATCTGTAACTAAAACTATAATGTATGAAATTAAGAATGTGTGTGATGGAAAGGTTTAATGGCATATGACATTGGGTTGAAAAGACGATCAGTGAACTGGAAGATAGATAGAAGAAAATTTCCAGTTGAAGGACGGAATCAAAAGGATGGAAAATATAGAAAAGAGTGGAAGATGGGGGTAGGATGTAGCTCAAGTGGCAGAGTGCATGCTTAGCATGCATGAGGTCAATCCCAGTACCTCCTCCAAAAATAAATAAACTTAATTGCTTCCACCCCCACAAAAAATTAATATTTTAAATAAAAAAGAAAGAAATGAATAAGCCTAATTATATTTTTAAAAAAAGAGCAGAAGAGACAACTAGGATGTATGAAAAAATCCAACATATATGTAACTACCTTCCCAGCAGGAGAGGAGAAAGAGAATAGGTCAGAAGTAAATTTTAAGAGATAATTATTGAGAATTGTCCCAAACTGGATAAGGTACAGACTCAAGGAGCCCTGGGTAACCCGAGAGGAGCAAGTAACACACGTACATACATCTAGGCACGTCAGGGTCAAACTGCTGAAAGCCAAACACAAACAAAAATCTTAAAAACATCCAGAGGAAAAAAAGATATACCTTAAAAGAAGAAACAATAAAACAGAAAGTTGACTTCTCAACAGAAATGAAGTAGCCAGAAGTCAACAGACTAGTATCTTCATAATCCTGTAAGAACACCACAACCAACTCAGAATTCTCAATAAAATAGCCTCCACAAAGGAAGCTGAGATAAATTCATTTTCAGACACTAAAATGAGAGAAAAAGTTTCACCTGTAGAACCACAATAGGAAATACCAAGGGGAATTATTCAGGGAGAAGAAAATGAGCCCCAGAGAAATCACAAAAATGCAGGGGGAAAAACAGGAGAACTAGAAAGGTTAAGTTTGTAGGTAAACCTACTTATAAATTCAAACACACAACAATATGCAAAAAGCAAGAAAAGAATAAATGGAATTAAATTGTTCCAAGCTCATTGCATTGCTTGAGGATAGTAAAAAATACCAATTTATGTTAGACTTGTGGATGCTTATTTTTCTCTCTAAGGAAATCAATAAAAATCATAAAATATTATGTAACTAAAACAACCTACTGGGGGGAAAATGGAATAACAAAAAATAATTAATTAGAAAACAACAAGAGACTTACAGTAGGAATGGAGAGCTTTAAATAAAGCTAACTAAGGTCGGTTACAGAAACATTTTAAGGTTAAGATTTTTGCACGTTTGAATCTTGGCCGGTAAATTTTGACTGTCCTCTTCCATGGCGGTAAACGTGGGATTGCTTGACCATGTGATAAGGACAATGCGGGCAAATTTAGGAAGACCCACTCTAGCAAATATCAAGATTTACAAAGCTTCAGTAATTGTCAGTGTGTTATCAGTGCAAAGATAGACAAATAGACCAATGGAACAGACTAGAGATTCCAGACACAGACATATATGCGTACTTGATTGATAACAAAGGTGCACCGCAGAGGAGTGAGCAGAGTGTTGGCAATACACGGAGTTGGGTGAACTGGACAGTCATGGGGAAAAAAAAGAAAGAAATTTGACCCTACTTTAAAAAAAAAAAAAAAAACCTCTCAATTCCAAGTGAATTGTAGGTCTACACTGAAAAGGCAAAGCTAAGTTTCCACAAGACAAACATAGGAGATCACCTTTATGACCTTGAAGTAGAGAACATTCCAATAAATGCATTAACCACATAGGAAAAGACAGATGAATTGGACTTTATTAAAATGAGGAAGTCCTGTTCATCCAAAGACATCATTAAAAGAGTGAAGAGCCACAGAGTAGAAGCTATTTGCTACACATATAAGTGACAAAGGGCTTAAATTCAGAATATAAAAAGGTCAGACAACTCATTAGAAATATAAATTTAAACAGGCATCTCACAAGAGACAGTATCAAAAAGGCCCAAAACATAGGAAAAGGTGCTCAGTCTCTTAGCCTTCAGAGTAACACACATTAAAACCACAGTGAAATGCCACTAGACAGAAACCAGAATGGCTAACATTTTTTAAGCTGACAATCCCAAGTGCTGACAAGGGTGAAGGGGTTGTAGGAGTGTAAACTGGTACAACCCCTTTAGGAAGCTGGTGATACCCACTCAAGTCAAACACACGAAAACCTTGTGACCCAGCATCTCCACTCCTAGCTGGATGGCCAGCAGAATGCGCCCACGTGTTCAGCCAAACACACGGACATTCACAGACAGCATTGGTCATAGCTGTCAGAAACTGGAAACCATCCAGGAGCTGAATGGAGAGATAGATTGTGATAAATCCAGCACGGGTAGACAGAAGAAGGCGAAGGAGCAGGAGGAGGCGGGGAAAGAGAGAGATGGAGAGGGTGAAGAAGCAGGCGAAGGCAAACTCTGGTCTGGAAAATACTGTATCAGCGGTTTTGGTGGCACAAGAAAACAAGTGAGACTCAAATACAGTTAAAAACAAGCAAACAGAAACACTCACTAGACCGAGAAGTCAGTGGTGCGGGAAGCAGGAGTCATCAGTGTCCAGAGGAGAGAAGACTTCTGTGGAAAGACTGTCAGGGATGAGCTCTGACAAGGGGTCTCGGGAGGGTGCAGAGGCAGAGGGATGTCAGGCCAGCACTGAGTCCCGTGATCCCAACATTGCCTTCTCTGCCTGCACACCGAGGCCCTCTGTTTGCTCCCCTGGACCACAGAACAAACGCCGACCCCTACCCTTGGTCTCCCTGCCTCCTTCCCATCATGCACCTCTAAACCTTGACTTCAGTGGAAACTCAAGAGATTTTTCTGACCCACACACCCTGGTACCACCACTTTCCCTGCTTCCTCCCTGCCCAGAGGGAACAGTCCAGCCTCGGGGTCTAGGGACTTTGTGCTGAGGCCTCTGCTCTCTGGCAGCTCCTCCCCAGGCTCTCACAGGCTCTCTGCCTCCCCTCTGCCCACTGGGCTGCGATGCCCTTCATCCCCCTGCCCCATCCGGCAACACTGTCTGTCTCACTATGAGGACCACCCCCTTTGTAAGCCATTCCTGACCTCCCGGGAACAGGGACCACACCGTCCTCAGATCCCCTGTCCACACAGGATACCCTGTCCACACTTATCTTGCCTGGCCTCACGCCTTCCCCACCAGACCTAAGCTCCTTTTGAAACTTCCAATTTCTCCTCCAATTGACACAGGGCCTGGCCCGCGGGAAGAGCTCCACACACACTGCATTCATAAAGAATGCCTTCTTATGCTTACAAAGCACTTCCCCAATTGCAAGTTGCTTTCATGTGTGACTTCATTTGATGCTCACAACAAACCCACTCTTCAGGTGAGGAAGCTGAGGTAGAGAGAAACTGAGGATGTGTTCTGGGCCAGCTGGGGAGGGGGTTAGGAGACCTCCTGCCTGTTCAAGCCTTGTCCGGGACATGGCCCTGAGGACAATGGCTTCTCTTTTCCAGGAAGCCCCTTTCCAAGCCACGACGGACCAGAACTCAGCTTCTCAAAGAGTCCTGTCAGCCCTTCACAAGAGATTTTCAGAAATAGTTCTGGAACATTTGCCTTGGCCTCTCTACCACCCCCAACCTCCTCTCCCTTGGATGACTGCTCCTCCCGCCACCCTGAGAGACCACACAGCTGGTGGACCCAGGCCCGGGGCATGGGCACCGACAGCAAGCCAGCAGGAAGGCTCCCCTCTGCCCTGCTCACAGGCTGTACGCCCGGTTTCCCTCAAGTCCTGCCCGATTTCCATCACGAGCTGGCCCAGGCTGCTAACTGTGGTGAAGGGTCATTTCAGCTGGAAAAGCAGGCCACACAGCCAACGAACATGCTATTTCCCTGTTGCAGTTCAGGAGTTTGTCGGTTTCCCCTCCTGTCCTCCCTAACTCTGCTGGGAACTTCCCTCCCCCAGCCCCCTGCCCTTCTCCAACCTTCTTGGAGGGACAGTGAGGTGGCCATAGCTGTAAGCTCACTTCTCTGTTCCCATTCCACCTCCCCTCCTCCTGTGTCCTGCCCCCACACCCCACCCAACACACATGCATTCCAAAAGCCTTAACGGTAAATGTTATTGTCAAGCCACACTGGCTTCCCAGCTAGCTCTTGGCAAGGACCTTGTCCCCAGCTTTCCCAGAACCTAGGACCCTGCAGCCAGGACAGCCTTAGTTTAGGTGACTGAGGCCCCTGCCCTGAACCCCATCTTTCAGGGGGCCCCACTCACACCTGTCTCCCGCTGGGTCTCTCCCCACGGGCCAGGAGCCCATTGGGCGGGGTCAGCAGATAAAATACTGTACACACAATTAAGTATGAATTTCAGGTAAACAATTTTTTGTTTAAGTATGTATTGGGGACATATTATAGTAAAAAAAATGTATTCATTGTTTTTCCAAAATTCAAATTTAACTAGGTATCCTGTATTTTAGTTTGCTAAATCTGGTAGCCCTACCACATGGTCAAGGGGGTGTGTCCACCTGGAGCATGCTCTGGGTACCTGGGGCTTCTGAATAAAGCACCTGGGACCCACCTCTGGGGCCTCTGCAGGTCCCCGTCCTGTGGGTGTCTTGTTCCACCAGTGTGTGTACTCCTAGCCCTGAGGAGTGGCCGGAGGAGGACGCAGCTGGCTCTGGGCTCAGGATGGAGCTGGGACTGCAGGCTGGGTGTCCACACATGCTCTGAAAGTCCCTCATCAGGAGGTAGGAGCTAGGTGGAGGGAAAATGGGAGCTGACCACAGGCCAGGGGCCCCCCATTAGTACTCCTGTGCCAGCCCACTAAGTCTGGGGGAGGCCTGCCAGCGGCACAGCAACGCTGTGCAGTGGGCACCTGAATTCTCCTTTTCCGGCTGCAGAAACATCCAGGTAGAAGAGCAGACTCCCCCAAGCGAAGGCCCCTGAAAGGGAGCCTGTTTCCTGGCCGTGGTGATTGGCTTCCATGGGCTCTTGCTGTCATAGCATCACTGGCGTTACTGTTCAGGAGTGTATCTCACTCAGACCAGGGATGCAGAGAGCCTGGGAACGCAGTGGCCTTCCTGCCCGTAAGCCAAGTCCGCAGAGATGGTAACATCTCTGACAAGAGTTCTGATCTCTTGGGTAATTATGAAAATTAGGTATGATTGAGATTAGTGACTTCCAGGGGTTGGGGGTAGGGATGAACAGAAGAGCACAGAGGATTTTTAGGGCAGTTTACTCAGGAGGATAGTACAATGGGGACGTAATATTGTATTCATCAAATCTGTTGGAACACGCACAACGCCAGGAGTGATGCCTGGTGTAAACTATGGACGCTGGGTGATAAGGACATGTCAGTCACCCATCCACTTTGACAGGTAAACCACTCTGCCCCAGGGGTGACAACAGTGGGGAGGCTGAGCTGGTGTGGGGGCACTGGGGTACACGGGAACACTGCATCCCACTCAATTTTGCTGTGAACCTAAAAGTGCTCTTTAAAAATAAAGTTTATTAACTTTTAAAAATTAGGTGTGATCATGAATGCATCAACGCCTAACATATTTCATTCACTTAGTCTATCAGCAGATGTGTACTGAGCGCCTACTATGCATCTGTAAATATTTATGACCAATACGAATGAGTAAGGAAGGGATTCTCTCCCTAGTGTAGGCTGAGACTCAGGAGAAGTCTCCTCCCAGAGAAGCAAAGCACCGCGGTGCTCACTGAGACACAGGGCGGCAGCGCCGCAGGTCGCGGGGGTCGCCTCGGCGGGGCCGGAGATGCCGGGAGCCGGCGGGGCGGGAGATGCCGGGAGCCGGCGCCGCCCTGAGCCTGTGCCGGACCCCGGAGCGGAGGCAGGAGCCGGGGAGCGAGACGGGGCTGGGCTGGGGTCCAGGCGAGGTCCTGGGGAGGAGGCTGCTCCGCCAAAGGGGTGGAGGCTCAGAACGGGAAGTAACCCCCACCTCACAGTGTACCCCCAGGGCCCGACCTCCTCCCCGGGGGCGGGGCGCAGGGGCGGAGCGCAGGGGGCGGGGTGCAGGGGAGGGGAGGGGCGAAGGTAAAGGATGAGGGCGGAGGCCGGTCCCCGCGGGCCGCCGCCAGCCCCGCCGCGCCCCCGTGTGGCCGCTGCGTGCAGCTGCGCTGCGCGGGGAACAAAGCCCGCGGCCCGGGTGGGGGCGGGGCCGAGGGAGCGCGGGGGCTCCGACTCTGCGAGGGGGCGGGCTGGGGGGAGACTCCCCTGGATTACGGACCAACGTTCCAAATAAAAGGAGGCGTGATTTCAGACAAGCCTGCGGGAGATTACTCAGTAATCTCGCAGTAGGGGAGCAAGCAAGGGAGTGAGGAGTCGCTGTGACTCCCCACCCACTGAGAAAGATCGCCCCCACAGAAGGTCCAATCCAGTCGCTCAGCAGCTGGCAGAGATCCAACTCCGGACTGAAGGGGAGAGAGGAAGGGCGCCTGCCTTGGAGCAGAAGCTCCCGTTCATTTCCTGAGGTCCAGCAGGCCCAGCAGAGCCAAGAGACGCCCCACCCTCCGAGCCCCGAGATACGGACTGAAGTTAGCGGAGATGCAGAGAAGCCCTTGAAGGAGGTCCCCCACCCAAGGCTCACGTGCACACAGTCAGCCAGGAGACCCTCCACACCGTCACCATCCCCAGAGCAAGGGGAATCTCTCCTGTCCAGGACCCTTCAACACCTGGTCACACTGTTGTTTGTCCCTTGGTCCTTGCCATGCCTGCCCTCAGCGGCTACCCTTAACTAGCGTCTCCTCAGGAGGAGGGAGTGCCACTTTCCCCTACAAAACAAAACCCATAGCTGCCAAAGTTAGCAAGGGGGGGAAACTCTGCTGGGCACATACTTCAGAGCTGTGGCCTCAAACTGGGCTTAATCCCTAACCCTTGCACTTGGCTGAGACCAGGCTGGAACATCCATTAAGGCTGGACTGAGGGGTTAAGGACGATGGAAAAGAGGCAGATGCTGACCATTATGAACCTAGACCCTCTCTGCCTTCAGAGACACATCTGCTTTGTCAGCTCCATGACCCACATCCCAATGGGGGCCACAACACATCCCCTTCCGCCTCCCAAGGCCGGTCCCAGGGTGGAGGGGCTCCAGAGAACCTCCTAGGAGCACTCACTTTTGCCCCCCAAAACTGACACCTCTGCAGAGTGGCCACGTAGACCCCAGCAAGACAACCACTGCAGCCTGGGGGACACATACACACACTGAGCTGGGCCCCCGCAATCAGCTGGAGGGGATGTGAACTCATTCCTTTCCATACAGCCTGCGGCCAGGGGAGGGGGACTCTCATCTTCCGCAGCCCTGCCTCCTCTGCCCGGGGTTATTGTTCACAGGGCACTTGCTGACGGAGCCTCCACTGTGTGCACCACCCTGTGCCAGCACTTTACGCCATCTTATCCAGCCTGGGGGCTTCCTTTCCCAGCTGGAACTTTGGAGTTTGCTCTCTGAGCTTAGGTCAGTTTCCCCTCACGCTGCCCCCCACCCCTACTCCCCAGCTTCTAAACCTCAAACACAGCCCTCTTCCCCTGGTGGTTCTTCCTCACAGTCACGGCCCACGGCTCAGTAATGGCTTTGGTTAAGATGTAACTTCCCTGATGACCTGCTTTCTTTGGGAAATCTGTCTTTATTTATATGTTCTAGACTAGAGAAAATCTTTTCTGAAAAGGGCCAAGTGGTAAATATTTTAGGCTTTGAGGGCCATTTGGTCTCAGCTACAACCACTCAGCTCTGCAGGTGGAGTGAGATGAGCCACAGACAATACGTGATGAATAGGTGCAGCTGTGTTCCAATAAAACTTTATTCACAAAAACAAGCAGGGAGGTGGATTTGGTTCCCAAGCTGTAGATTGCTCCTCCCTGTTTGAGACCTGGGATACGTATTTTGGCATCATGGCTTAACGAGGCAGATGGAATGGGTGAAAAAGACCTCAGCTTGGTCTCAGAGCACCTGGGTTGCAAGGCCAGGCTTGAACCTCACAGCTGCGTGACCTCTGAATCTCAGTTTTCTCACCTAAAAATGAGATTAATCATGGCTGCGTTGGATGGGAGAGATCACTCCAGACACCCCATTCTCAGAGGCCTCTAATGCGGGCTGAAATTAGCTGTGAGAGTTAAACACTTTTATAAACTCTGAAGTGCTCTGTGCATATAAATTGCCCGCTGTGAGTCTGAGGATCATCCGAGAGCACGGATCTGGGGGAAGGAGGAGGGTCCTGCCGTGACTGGCCTGGGAACCTGTGCTGGGCTTGGCAGGTTCACCCGGCAGCTGAAGACTTTGGCATATTATCACCTGCTCTTTTGCATTCCCTGGAACCTCGGTCAGCAAGCTGAGTTTTGCACAGCTCTACAGTTGCTCTATGCCTTCAGTTTCTACTCTGTCAGCTCCAGCTGGGCTGATGGCAGCTGCAGGGCAGAAATTCCTTCTAGAGCCGTAACAATAGCGGGAGAAGCAAGATCACCTTGCGGTGAGGACGACCGACCTCCTGGCTGCTCCCAAGCACCTCTTGCCTGGCCCTCCATCTGGCCACCAGGAGTCTTTAAGAGGAGGATGGAAGTGCTGGCCTCTTTCTCCTCTTGCCCAGGCCGGGTCGGGCACTTCAAAGGCCCTCTGTCTGCACCAGTTATGAGAAGCTCGCTGGTGGCCTCGCTGCTCCAGGGGCTGGGCCCCAGAGCCTCAGAGGCTCCACGGGCATCTGGGCGCCACTCCAGGGGCCTCTGTGTCATTTCCTGGCGATCAGCAAGCACACAGAGGTTGTTAGGTGGAGCAGAGCCTGAGAGGCCCGGCCTCTCTGGGAACCAGCTCAGCATCAGACATCGACCTGGAACTTGTGTTCTCACCATTCTGCCCAGAACCTCAGAGGCTCTCAGCAGATTAAGACCCTTGGTTCTGGGTCAACATACTTACTTTACAGCTGCAAACTGAGACCCAGAGAAGGGAGCATGAGCCCTTCTGGTGAGCAACACCAGTTCCAGACTCTGCGTGTGTCTCTCCTGATCCTCCCAGCAGGCAGCTTCTTGCATCAACATTAATTACTTTATTTATTGCTTGTCCCGCCCTACTATTCCACACCCGCCTGTATCAGCGGAACAGCTGCTGGGACCCCCCCGAAGGTGGGGCCCCCAAAGGGTAGGGACTCAGAGCTGTGGACAGAGCCCTGGGGAGCCGGAGCCACCCAGCGAGAAGGCGGGGTGCTGTCCTCCCTTCCCAGGGGGCCAGGGCGGGCCCACAGTAAAGGAGAGGTTAGGGCAAGAAAAGCAGTCTTCCCAGCCCTTTGCTCGTCCTCTCCAAAGGGAGGTGGCAGGATGTGTCAGCCACCGGGGGCGCCCGCGGGGTCCAGCCCCCAGGGCCCGGGTGCAATGATCTCATCAGGCATTTCCAGCTTTTATGATCTACCAACCAGGCCCTCGAGTGACGCAGGCCAACCTCCCCTTGCTGCCCGTTCTCGGGGTGCGACCATCGCAGTCCGGTTGGAATACCACTGCCACTGCATGCCCCCACCCAGGCCACAGGCCACAAGGTGCAGGCCCAGGCACTGAGCAGGGTCCAGAGGGAATGGAGTGGCCTAGAAGAGGAGAGAAGTCAGAGGAGAGTCCACATCACTCAGGAGGCAGGAAACGGGAGCAGGAGGCAGAGAGAGCTTGATGAGCAACAGAAGTCACAGAGCACCACCCAGCCTTGGAATCCCCAGAAGGGCCCATTTTCCAGCTGCTGCTTCCTCTCCTCCTCCACCCGGAAGTCTCCCAGAACCACTGTCTCCCTCCAAACGTACACGCACACACACAAACATGACTTTACACACAAACACGACTTAAGCATCCAGGTGACAAATCACTAGTGTTGAGTTCAAATCCTGAATTGGACACATCATGATGGAATGAACTTGGGCAAGTTGCATGCCCTCTCTGAGCCTTGGATCCTTGGGAAAATGGAAATAACACTAAGAGTGTCTTCACAGGGTGGCCAGGAGCCAGTGAATGAGGCAGCGCACAGAGGTGGTTCAGAAAAGGATGGTTATTATTGTCACTGGGCCATGGGACCAGGCGAGAGAATGGTCAGGCCGCCCCACCTTTGCCCCCCAAGGCAGTGAGAAGAGATTCCTGCCGAAAACAGCAATCACAGAAGCAGATTAGGAAGTGATGGGGCCCTGCACCAAAGACCTCAAGTGTGACTGTTAGAAAGGGCAGCAACATGGAATTGCAGTTATGGTCGGTCTAGCTCGCTGGACTTTGGACACTTCAAGAAATCCCTGTTTTAACAAATGACACAACTGAGGCTCAAAGGGTATAAACGGCTGGGCAGAGCCAGTAGATGATAGAATCAAGGCGGAAACTAGGTACTTCACTGCCTGCCCAAAGTCCCACGGTTCACTGACCTCTACTTTTGTAGTGCTTTGGACTCAGTTTTACAGATTTGTATTCATTTAGCACATATTCAGACATAGTTAGAACGTCTGCTCCCTACATGACCCAGATCCAGGTATTGTCAACACGCAAGAGAGAAAGAGAAAGTTGGAAAAAGCAACTAACATAAAACTGTTTACATAAAAGTATAAAACAGGAGACAAGCAAGTCATTTTCTCCCTGGATGCAGTAGTTAGGGTACAGAGCACGCTGCTGTAACAAGCCCCACCCTAGAGGGGAGGGTGTAGCTCAGCGGTAGAGCGCATGCTCAGCTCCGTGGCCCCTTCCGGCTTCCGCTGTTGCCTTCTCCCTGGGTTCCCGTTACAAAAAAATATATTCCTCAATTCCATTTATATGAAATATCCAGAAAAGGCAAATCCACGGAGACAGAAGTAGATTGGTGATTGCCGGGGCCCTGGGAAGAGTGAGGAGTAGGGAGAAACTGCTTCCTGGGTATGGGGTTTTATTCTGGATGGGGGTGTTTTGCAATTAGCTAGAGATGGTGTCTGCACAGTATTGTGAGTTTACTAAATGACACTGAATTGTTCGCTCTCAAATGATTAAATTTTGTGGGGTTTTTTGTTTGTCTTGTTTTGGGGGCGAGGTAATCAGTTTGATTTATTTAAGGGCGGTACTAGGATTGAACCCAGGACCTCATCCATGCTGGGTAAGCACTCTACCACCAAGCTCAACCTCGACGCCCTAAAATGATTAATTATGCTGTGTGGATTTCACCTCAATAAATTATCAAAAACAATTTTTCAATTGTGTTTCAATTTCGATTTCAATTCAATTTTCTAATGTATTTAATCCAGGATTGTTGAGGACTTCAGTTGGGATTACTCTGCATGCGTTTGTAAATGTGTTTCACGGATATGGACTAGTAACCTGTATGACTGGCTTTGGGTACAAGGCAGGGTCCCTTAATGCTTCAGAATAATTAAATGTGTGAATACTGCTCAAGGTATCAGAAAACCCAGCAATTCCTCCAGAGACCTTTCTCTCAGCCCATAACTGCCCAGGGCTTCCTTATTCTAAAGGATTCCACCCAGGCTGCAAATACCAGCGCAGGGAAGCACCAAGTGTGCTCCACTGAGCAACCCTGCTGGGTCCACAGCTGTCGGTGGGAGAGCTGCTGGTCGCTCACGACTCTGCACGGCCGGGTGTAGGCTTGGCCACGCCAAGTGTATTACTCACAGTCATCAGCACTGTCGGGCACCACCGACCCTGAATCCAGGGCTCGGTTCCAAGGGAGCCACTCTGTTTACACTCCTCTGCACTCAGTGTTGATTTTGCAGCACAATCTCTAAGCCAGAGAAGCTGGGTCAGGAGGGGTTTCCAGCCACAGCCTTCCCTGCTGTATCTAGGTCCAGGTGATGATGGGTGAGTACGAGTCTCCCCTTTCCTGCTGCTTCATAACCCTGCCTCCTAGGCAAACACGCCACCTCCTTCCCAGCCACCAGTGAGCACATTAGGAAGCAGGGCAGCACGGACCCAGCCACGAAGGGTCTTACTGTCTCTTTCTCCCAGGGCACTTGGTGCCTCTGGATATTTGACAATAAAGAATATTTCCTGTAAGACAATGTTCCCCTTCAACTTAGACCAAGAAGCAGCTGGCACTCTCTCAGGTAGTAGTAGTAGTAGTAGTAGTAGTAGTAGTAGTAATAATAATAATAATAATAATAATAATAATAATAATAAATAATTTAAAAATAGCTCACATCTGTTGAGTACCATGTGCTAAGCTCTCACCACAATCTGCGAAGTGGGTACCATGTTTGACCCCATTCTGCAGATGAGGAAATGAGGTTTTATCATTCATCCTAGGTCACACACATCCCGCAGAGCTATTTGATCCATACACACCTGCCCATGGAATACCCTTCCCGGGGAAGACAATTAGTGAAACTACACATCTTACTTACATTTTTAGTCTTGTCACTCATGTTAGTTCTTTCTGTTACTCTCCATTAAGTAAGTTTAGAAAATACTACACTAAACAAATAGTAATGTTAGTAGGAGTGGTACGGGACTAAATCCTGGAGATGTGAGTTTTCGTCCCAGCTCTGCCAATGTTTTGATGTGTTAATTCAAGAGGAATCGTATCACCTCTCTGAGCCTCAGTTTCCTCATCTATAAAACGGCCGGTGGACTAAACATAGTGTAGATCCCTGCTAACTCTAAAACTATGTAATTCTGCAAACCAGCCACACTTCACATCCTGAATCACCGCGGTGTGACATCGTGTGTGCACACCCAGGCATAAAATCTTGCAGGAGCAACCGTTCAGCTAAGCATCCATTTATTCATTCCTTCCAGACGGCTTGAAGGGAACCTCTCAGAAAAGATTAGCAGCTTGAAGCAAATGACTGTGAAATCCCTGCGTGAGCCAGATGCACTTAATCCAGGGCTGGTTATTGGATCACTTCTGATTCATCTCTCTTGTCTGGTCTTAATTTCCTTGTTAGTGGCTTGTCCTCTTTCTCTCTCGCCTCCTGCTATTGTCCATTCTTGTTCCTTTCAGGAATCGTGACCACCAAATGTCACTTTTCTGCCGTGAAAGATGGTTCTGCCTGAGGAGACCCCAGCCTCTCACGCTCCCCTGGCTTCCATCCCGACGTAGGGAATGTAGATGGCAGAGCTGGCTACAGCAGCTGTCATCTTACCATCTCCTTGGGGAGCCAAATATTGAAGTATTTAGTGGAACTTTAAAGTTTAGTGAGTGGCATCTGCATTGGTTGCTGGTCAATCTCTCCCCATGTGACTCTCACTGTAATGGAAAAAACAAAAGCAAACAAACAAAACATTTTAGAATTTTAAAAACTTATAAAACCCAGTGTTGATGAAAGAATGATGAAACGGGCACTATTAAATGCCGTTGACAGGAGCATAAATATGTATGACTTCTCTGGACGGCAATTTGACACAAGGAACCAAAAGTTTTAAAATACTCACACCTTTGAGCCTATGTTTCCTATTAGAAAGCTGAATTCCAAGAAACAACCATAGGATGGCAATATTTAGATATGAGGCTGTTCATTAAAACATGTTAATCATCAGAAAAACAGGTAGACACCAAGCAAATTTCCAAGAACAGGGGATTTAAAAAATAAATGATGGTACATCCATTACAAGTCATTTTGTAGAACATTTAATGACGTGAGAAAAATGCTCATGAAAATGCTGTGTGAAAACATTGGGTTACAAAACGGTGTATGTATGTATGTATAAATAAAATCTGTATACATGTGAGAGTGTGTTATTTAAAAACAAAACGAAGCAAAACAAAACCAGAATATACACCAAAATGGCGTAGTGTTTATTTCTGCATGGTGGAAAGATACATGATGTTCACTTTCTTTTTTTTAATACCTTTTTAGAATTTAACTTTTATGAAACAGGAAAAAGATGTGTGTGTGTGTGTGTGTGTGTGTGTGTGTGTGCAACCTCTTAAAAAGCAAAACACATATAACAAATCTTTGTGTCCCAGGCCAGCAGGCAAGAGAAGGGCAGGCCAGGTCTAAGTATCCTCTCTCTTCTTGGAACATACAGTTACTACCTTCTGGTCACTCTACCCTCATACTTTCTGCTCCTCATTCTTCTACTGGGAAGCCTTAGAAATCCTGCATGGGGTGCCTGGACTTCTGAGTCATTCCAGCAGACTCCTCAGTTATAAACCTGTTCCCCAACAGTAAATCAACCCTCCCTGGGGCCCTGAAGGAGCTGAATATGTACGTCTTTTCCCAACATTCAGTGGCATCATGTTGGTATCTTGAAATTGACCATGATGGAAGTATTTACACCATGGAAATTGGCAAAAGCTACAATTAAGGCTTTTTTTCCTGGACACTCTAGGGTGGAGTCTGGTGATCTGTTTTGTCACAAGCCCCACAGGTGTTAGTGGCTCAAGACACGCACTCAAGTATTCAGTGGGCAGGACATTCCTAAGCTCCAGGAAAGATCATTTGTACCCAAATGGAGGTGGGACATGTCCTGGGCTATTTCTCTCTGAATCTGGCTTTGCCAAACAGAGAACTCCCAACCTTACTTCTGCCAACCAGAAGTAAAATTCTTACACAAATCCCCAATGCCTCACTCCTCCCTTCCTCCATCTTTCTATAGTGGAGAGGATGCCTAAGGGCATTAAAGCCCTAAATCCTGAGATTGTATGTGGCAGTCCCCTCCCACACAGACATCTAAAGTAAAATGACACAAAAGGAAGTCTACCAATGTTCAAATTTTTCCACATTGAAGGAAGTATCAAGTGCCAAAAATTTAATAATTCTCTGCCTTTTTTCTTTTTACCCTGCTTTGTTCTTTCCTTAAGTAAGTGCTTTATTGACTTCTTGGCTAATCAGCCCAGCACGGAACGGCCATTGAAACTGGCATAAATTTTCATTCAGGGCTTCCCAAGCAAACCTTGGCGGCTCCTGCTCCCCAGACACATCCTTTCTGCATATTCCAAGGAGGTGGTGAGGACAAAGGTCCATTTTGATGACAGTCATTTACCTCGGGGAGCCATTGAGGGGCTGCAAGAATGAGACACATCGTTCTGGCCCTGATCTGACATGTCACAGGATGGACGGGACTTTGGGATGTGCGTTTGACCAATGCTCTGGATGAGTGGGCAGCCACAGAGCAAATCCAGGCCCTGGCCAATCAGGACGAAGGCATTTTCTTCCACTTTCTCCCCTTCAAAGCTTAGGTACAACTGGATTGTCTTGGGACCCATCAGGCTCCCAGCGTCACCTCCTGGCTCTTTGATCATCACCCACCACCTCTTATTTCAAAGGCAGTCGTCCTTTGATCCGCACTCACAAAAGAGAGCAGTCACATGGCTAACGTGCATACAAATAAAATCACTTGCATTTGGCTCTGTTCAGTACGGCATGTTTCAGGAATAACACATTTGCTCTTCTAATTTGCTTTGGCTGCAAATAATATTAAAATGAGGGAGCAGGGAGCAGGGACAGAGCCTGGCTTTAATGATTTGTCGCCAGCAGAAAACTGAGAGCAGTCAGCAACTGGAATCTTGCCCTGTGACTGCAAATGGCTGGCTCAGCTGAAGCTGGACAGCCTCTTCCCAACTGCCACCCCACACCCAGCCCAGGACCGCAGCATCACCCTTCTCATGGCAGTTCTCAGGGAGCTCCTGCTGCCTTGTGTCTGATGTGAGGGGAGGCCAGAGCTCACAAAGGGCCAGCGTGTCCCCAACAACTGCTGAAGTTCTCAGGTGGTGCTCATGGCCATGCCTCATGGCCATGGGCAGGAACTTGGGGGCTTCAGCTTGTTGGTGCTGCAGTCCATGGCTCTAGGAAAAATTTCAGCACAGAAGTAAGGGAGACAGGTGTTATTTTGAGATAATGTGCTGAAGTTTGTTTATTTACTTTTACTTTTACTTTTTTTAATTGAAGAATATTTGATTTACAATGTTTCAGGTGTACAGCAAAGTCTTCAGTTTTATATATATATATATATAATTTATATATAATTTATATATATATTCTTTTCCAATTCTTTTCCATTATAGGTGGTTATTACAAGATATTGAATATAGTTCCCTGTGTTATACAGTAGGTCCTTGTTGTCTATCTATTTTCTATATTATAATGTGTATCTGTTAATCCCAAATTCCTAGTTTATCCCTCCCCACTTCCCTTCAAGTAACCGTAAGTTTGTTTTCTATGTTTGTGTGTCTATTTCTGTTTTGTAAATAAGTCCATTTGTATCATTTTTTTTTAGATTCCACATATAAGTGATATTATATGATGTCTGTTTTTCTCTGACTTACTTCCCTTAGTATGATAATCTCTAGTTCCATCCATGTTGCTGCAAATGGTATTATTTCACTTTTTATGGCTGAGTAATATTTCATTGTATGTAAGGATACCACATCTTTATCCATTCATCCATCAATGCATGTTTAGTTTGCTTCCATGTCTTAGATATTGTGTAGTTTATTTTTAGAAAGGAAATGATCTTCACAGTTCAGCTCTTTATTATTAATAACAAAATATTTGTAAGATGCTTCCTCTCTGCCAATGAAATATCAGAGTCAACATGCCAAAGTGAGGAAACTAAGTCTAAGAGGACAGAGACCATGTCCTATGTTCTTGGAGCCCCCTGGGCTGGGCACAAGGTAGCTGCTCAGTTAACATTGGGAGGATGATGACCCAAAGGCCCAATAAGCTGAATGTCTTCCTCTTCCCCGTGTCCCCAGGGTGAGGAGCCTGTGGCAGACAAGGCTGGTGTTCTGCTCAGATGCCCTGGTATCCCTCCCTACTAAGCGTGCACCAGCCCTCTTCTGCACACTTTGGCTTTAATGGCTTTCACCCCCGGCTCCTTCTCTGAGAGCTGCCCTTGGCTTAAGAGTCTGCTCTGGTTACAAAATTAATATGCAGACATCTGTTGCATTTCTATACACTAACAGTGAAGTATCAGAAAGAGAAATTAAGGAAACAATCCCATGTACCAGCCTATTAAAAAGAATGAAATACATAGGAATAAACCTACCTAAGGAGGCAAAAGACCTGTACTCCAAAAATTATACAACACTAATGAGAGAAATTGAAGATGGCACAAACATATGGAAAGATATGTTCTTAGATTGGAAAAATCAATATTATTAAAATGACCGTATTACCCAAGGCAGTCTACAGATTCAATGCAATCCCTACCAAAAGACTACTGGCAGTTTCACAGAACTAGAACAAATCATTTTAAAATTTGTATGGAAACACAAAAGACCCTAAATAGCCAAAACAAGAGAGAAGAACAGAGCTGGAGGAATCACACTCTTTGACTTCAGACTATACCACAAAGCCACAGCAATCAAAACAGTATGGAACTGGCACAAAAACAAGACACATAAATCAGTGGAACAATATAGAGAGCCCAGACATAAACTCATGCACTATGGTCAATTAATTTGTGACTAAGAAGGCAAGAATATACCACGGAGAAAAGAGTCTCTTCAATAAGTGGTGCTGGGAAGACTGGACAGATACATGTAAAAGAATGAAATTAGAACATTCTCTAGGACCATATACAAAAATAAACTCAAAATGGATTAAAGGCCTAAATGTAAGATCAGATACTATAAAACTCCTAGAGGAAAGCAGAGGCAGAATTCTCTTTGACATAAATCACAACAATATATCTTTGGAATTGTCCCTTAAAATAAAGGAAATAAAACCAAAATTAAACTTAAAAGCTTTTGCCCATCAAAGGAAATCAACAAAATGGAAAGGCAACCTATTGAATGGGAGGAAAATTTGTAAATAATATGACCAATAAGAGATTAATATCCAATAACTATAAACAGCTCATACAACTCAACATCAAAACAAACAAACAAACAAACAACCCAATTAAAAAATGGGCAGAAGAACTGAATAAACATTTTTCCAAAGTGGAAGTGCAGATGGCCAACAGGCACACGAAAAAATGCTCAACATTGCTAACCAATGTTGGTAACAACATGGAGAAAAGGGAACCCTCATACACTGTTGGTGGAAATGTAAATTGGTGCAGCCACTGTGGAAAACAGTATGGAGGTTTCTCAAAAAAGTAAAAATAGAACTACCTATGACCCAGCAATCCAACTCTTTGGTATATATTTGAAAAAAAAAAAAAAACACTAATTCAAAAAAATACATGCATCCTAATGTTCATAGCAGCATTATTTACAATTGCCAAGATATGGAAGCAACTTAAGTGTCCATCAATAGGTAAATGGATAAAGGAGATATGATATATATATGTACATATACACACACACAATGGAATACTACTCAGCCACAGAAAAGAATGAAATTTTGCCATTTGCAGCAACATGGATAGACTTGGAGGGCATTATGCTAAATGAAGTATGTCAGACAGAGAAAGACAAATACTGTGTGATATCACTTATGTGTGGAATCTAAAAAATACAACAAACTAATGAATAACAACAACAACAAAAAAGAAGCAGATTCACAGATACAGAGAACAAACTAGTGGTTACCAGTGGGGAGGGGAGGGAGGGGCAAAACAGGTTTGGGAGAGTGGGAGGTACAAACCGTTTGGTGTAAGACAGAATCAGGGATGTATTGTACAACATGGGGAATACAGCTAATATTTTGTAATAACTGTAAATGGAGTGTAACCTTTAAAAATTGTATAAAAAATTAAAAACTAAAAAAAGCAAACAGAAAAAAAAATCTGCTCCGCCCACCCTCAGAGCAGGTACTGCCTGAAAATTCCTTGTGGCAGCTTCTAATCAATGACTGATGGGTGGGGGCTTATGAAGGCTCCGGACTTCCAGCCTCGGTGGGGACATCCCTGAGACACCCCTTCAGAGAGGTCAGGCTGAAGTTTGGGACTTTGCCTTACTTGGTGCCTCATTTTAACGACAACTGATAATTCTCCAAAGCTCTGACACCTACAGAGTGTCCAACAATTCAGTTCAATTCTGACAGTAGCTACCAGGGTCAGTGCAGACCCCACAGGTTGGTTAAGGACTCAGTCATACAAGACTGGCCCCCCAATTGGAAGTAGTGGGTCCCCAGAGTACCTACACTTCTGCCCAGTAGACTGCAAATTCACAGGTTCTCATAGCCACCACCCAGGTTCAAGAATTCACTAGAACAGCTCAAAGAACGGTAATTACAATTATAGTTTATTATAAAGGATACAAATGAAAAGCTAGAAGAGGGGGCACCAAGGCAAGGTTCAGAAGGGTCTGGAGAGCATTGGCCTCTGTCCCTGCAGTCAGGGTGCAACAGTTCCCCAAAGCATCTGTGTGTTTACCGACCAGGAATCTCGTTGTTCAAGGGATTTTATCAAAGTTTCATTACATGGACATAATTGATTAAATCGTTGGCCAACTCTGATTGAACTCAAATCTCCAGCCCCTCCCATTCCCTGCAGGTAGGGGATAAGGCTGAAAGTGCCGACCTTCCAATCACGTGGTTGGTTCTTCTGGTGACAAGCCCCCTTCCGGCAAGCTACGTAGGGGGTCTCCCAGAGCCCCTCACTTGCCTAAGCTCAGGTGTGGTTGAAAGGAATTCCTTATAAATAACAAAAGACATTTCTCTCACTCAGGAAATGGGTATTGGGAGCTCTATGGGGGGGTGTAGGGGGTGTGGGTAATGGACAAAGACAAAGCGTATTTTCATTCCATCACCCTTGACTCCCCTCAACTCCTTTACCAGTTTCCCAAGGGTGCCCTTCCTGAATAAGCCATGTGTTCACAAATCCTCTTGCTAGGGACCCAACACCAGAAAACCACACCTAGAATAGACATTAAATGCAATGCAGTCAGAGGACCTGACCAGTCCCCCAGTGAGTGCTAATTGTGGTGTTAGTACCTACTCCAGACTCCCTTTCGTCTCCGAGGAATCTGACAAAGTGGGTTTTAATTCTCTTCCAGATCTGGGCATTTCAAAGTCAGAGGAAGAGAAGATGGAGGGAGGTCTCTGTGACTCCGCCGAGTGGAGGGCTACACTGCCCCGGGACGAGCCCTCCTCCCCTGAGCTCCCCAGCTCTGCAGGCCGCTCCCTGGGGCAGAGGATGGGGTCTGCGGGCTGTGAGCCTTGCTCTGCTCTGGGGGCACCTCCCACTCCTACTTTCAGCTCTTAGTTTACACAACCCAAGGTGGGTTTTCCTTGGCAAGCAGTGGAAATCCAATTCCCCTAGGGCCCAGGATTTACAGAATTCAGCTCCACAGTTAATTGTTGAAGACTTACTCCAACCTTAGCTCTAAGGACAATCATTTGTTTAGTGCCACTTACGCAATGTGCATCCATTTTCCCCAATGCTTGCAACAAGCCTGCAAGGAAAGGTCGTAAATCCATCCTACAGGTAAGAGGAAAATGGAACCCAGAGAGGTAAACAGCATGCCAAGGTCACAGTCAGTGAGTGGGGGCACCATGATTGCTCCCATGTGGATTCCCAGACCCCACTTTTCTGCTCCCTGTGCTGTGAGTGTTCCCTGCACTTCAGGTGCTTCCCGTCCACCCAAGAGAGAAAATTACAGACGCAAAACAGTGACTAACGCTGTGAAAAGTGGCCAAGCTAGAAACACTGAAGGTGAGATGAAAGAGAGAAAGAGAGAAAGAAAGAAAGAGAGAAAGAGAGAAAGAGAGAAAGAAAGAAAGAAAAAGAAAGAAAGAAGGAAGAAAGAGAGAAAGAGAGAAAGAGAGAAAGAGAGAAAGAGAGAAAGAAAGAAAGAAAGAAAGAAAGAAAGAAAGAAAGAAAGAAAGAAAGAAAGAAAGAAAGAAAGAAAGAAAGAAAGAAAGAAAAAGAAAGAGAGAGAAAGAGAGAAAAAGAGAAAAAGGGAGAGAGAGAAGGAGGGAGAGAGAGAAGGAGGAAGGGAGGAAGAGGTCAACTCTGTGCATGGAATTTTTTACTTATTCTCATATTTAATTACCCTCCAACCTTATGATAAAAGAGTGAATAATACTTTTTTTTTTTTACCAACATCACATAATACAATATCACATAAATACAAGTTGGCATTAATACTGATGTGGTGTTACAGTAGTGTTATTTTAAGCTCAATTTTGAATTCTTGTTTGGAACCCATTCTGAAGCTCACGCTCTTTTCTCTGGCACACAACTTGTAAAGAAAAAAGAGCCATATACACACCAGGATGCTTGCTCATAGCCTGGGCAGTATCTCCAAGACAACTCCCACCACCCTCACCAACCACACTTTTCCAATGCTCCTGTGGTCCCCAAAGTGCCCAGCCCCATCTCTGCGGGAGCCATCTTTCTTTCTTCAGTCTTGATTCCCTCATCCTGCCCCCTGACTTTCACCACTCTTTGGCCCTGTTAATCCCCTCGCAGTCCCTTTCTCAAAAATCAGACATCTTTAACCAGCTCCTTTCTCATCACCTTCTTTTCCATTTTTCTCAGAAAACATCTGTCCTGTCTCTTCTCCCCTCTCACTTCTTTCCTCACTCTCCCCATCATTCCCTCCCCACCTCCTCCCCGTCCACATCTTGCTGTCTTTCTTAGTTCATTGCAAATGCAATCTCCAAAGAGCATTCAGGTCAAAGGTGATAAAGTGAAGTGCTTACTAATAATTCTCTAACTCTAGAGAAAAGCATGTCTGAAGTTTTGAAGTGAGATCAGATATAATAAAAAGCAGACTCTTCAGCCACGGAAGCCTTGGACGGTGCCCTGAAGTTTCCTCCAGCACATCTACTCAGTCGCATCCTCTTCCATCTAAAATTAAGCCTGTGGGTTCAATCCCCATTACCTCCTCTAAAAATAAATAAATAAAGCTAATTATCCCCCCTGCCCCAAAAAAGACTTTAAAATTAAGCCTGTTCGTCCTTGGTCACTTTTCTGATATCTACCAGATTTCAGGAATGAACAACTCCCAGTCCACTTCGATTCTCTCACAAGTGATACACCAGAAAGCTGCTCCCTCTCATATATGCCCAGATGTGACATTTTAGTGACTAAAAAGCAAAGGCCATTTCCCATCGATACATTGAGTAATTATATTTTTTAAAATACATTTTTCCCCATGAGATTCAATCAAGTTATTTTCCTTTGGGATGAAAATATGCAGCCTATGAACATTTTAATTTTTCTTGGATTGCTTCTCATGCAAAAATAAATAAATCCATACAGCTTACTCACCACTAGAATTTGGTGTTGAACTGACTTCAATTTAACTCCTGCCTCTGCTGCTTACCAGCTGTGCAACCTCAAAACAGGGCACTTACAAAATTTTGTTCTTTACAAAATGCAGTTCGAAATAACCAACTCATGAGGCTGTGTGGGGAGTAAACCAGGAAGCATGTGACACCCACTGTGTTAGTTTTATGCGTCAAAACACTGACTGGGTCAATTGCTCATTGGCTTGGGTCACAGTACTCAGATGTTTGTCAAACATTATTCGAGTGTTCCTATGAGGGTTTTTTTTTTTTTTTAAGATGAGATTAACATTTAAATCAGTGGACTTTCAAACGATAAAAGCTGGAGAGGGTGTGGAGAAAAGGGAATCCTCCTACACTATTCGTGGGAATGTTGTTTGGTGCAGCCATTATGGAAAGCAGTATGGAGACTTGTTAAAAAGCTGAAAATAGACTTACTCTATGATCTGGCAATCCCATTCCTGGGCATATATCTGGAAGAAACTTTAATTTGAAAAGATTATGAACCTCAATATTCATAGCAGCGCTATTTACTATAGCCAAGACAAGGAAGCAACCTAAATGTCCATCAACAGGTAATTGGATAAAGAAGTTGTGGTATACATATACAATAGAATACTACTCTGCCATAAAAAAAGAATAAAATAATGCCATTTGCAGCAAACTAGATGGACCTAGAGATTATCATACTAAGTGAAGTAAGTCAGACAAAGAAAGACAAATACTATATATTATCAGTTAAATGTGGAATTTAAAAAAAAAGACACAAGTGAACTTATTTACAAAACAAAAACAGACTCACAGACATAGAAAACAAACTTATGGTTATCAGAGGGGAAACGGGGTAGGGAGAGATGAAATGGGAGTTTAGGATTTGCAGATACTAACTACTATATATAAAGTAGATAAACAACAAGGTCCTACAGCATAGCATAGGGAACAATACTCAATATCTTATAATAGCCTATAAAAAAAGAATAGGAAAAAGAATATATATATATAGAATAGGAAATATATATTATATAGGATATATATATATTAAGAATAGGAAAAGGAATATATATATATAAAACTGAATCACTATGCTGTACAAGAGAAACTAACACAACATTGTAAATTGAGTATACTTCAATTTAAAAATTTAAAGATTTTTTAAATTAAAAATTAAAAAAAAAATCACTGGACTTTGAGTAAAGCAGATTGCCTTCCAGAATGTGGGTGGGCCTCATCCAATCAGTTGAAGGACTGAATAGCACATAATGACTGGTCTACCCTGAGCAAGAAAGAATTCTCCAGCAGAGAGCCTTCAAACATCATCTGTGACATCTGCTCTTCCTAGTTCTACACATGGCCTTCAGACTCAAACAAGGACACCAGCTCCTCAAGATCTCCAGCCTGCCAGCTTACCTTGTAGATTTTAGACTTGCCAACCTCCATAATCATGTAAGCCAATTCCTTTAAATGAATCTTTTTCTACGTATATGTACATCCTATTGACTCTGTTTCACTGGTGAGCCCTAACGCACCGACCTAGCTCAATGCCCATTATAAAGCAAATGCCCAGCAGGACACTGCCACTTGCAGATTTTGAAGTCCCCCACCCTCAGGTTTATCTGAGGGTCGGATGGATTTCAGTTTAGTTTAATTGGCAAACTCAGCGGCAAATGATAAAATGATAAATCAAGAAGCTTATAATTGGCAAATGGAATGGAATTTGTAAAGCCTGAATTCTTATTCAATTCCATATAGCTGGGGATAGGCCCCCCTTGAACGGCTTGTGGGAAGGAAACCCAACTGAGGGGAGAGCGGCGGGGAGGGGGTAGTTAGAGTGTGGAGGGCTTTGAAAACTAGTCTGAGGCGTGCAGATCTTATCCTACGGGCGATGGGTAGACATTAATGTCCTCTAGATGGAGAGTGACATGCGGGAAGTGGTGTTGCGGGAAGAGCCAACTGCAGCCCTGTCTGGGAGGGCGGGACTGGAGTCAGCAGTAATGCTGATCTGGGGGCTGTGAGACAAGAGGGTTGTCTAGCGGGAGGAGGGGAGGGGGAGATCTCCTGTTTATGATTCTTTGTGAGTGTTCTTACATCTTTTCTGTGGTTGCCCTGGAGGAGGGGAGCGAAGAGACCAGGCCTGACTAGAGCCCCAATTCCCTGTGTGACTGAGCAAACCTCCTGGTCAGGAACCTGCATCATTCAGGGAGAAGGTGATGTTCTCGGCCGTCAGAGAGGTTTGGCCTAATCCGTTTTCTCTTCAGAAAAAATCAGTTTGCTAGGAACCATTCATGTGCCCACGGAACAAAGCACTAACTCCTCAGCATTGAGGAAGGTCTCCACATGCCAACTCCTCCTTCCTAATGCAAACCTTCCTTCCAGAAAAACATCCCCTCTCAGACTCCCAAACGTCTCGTGTCTCCCTGCCTTAGACTACGGCCTTGTGGGACATCTCTGCTCTCTCCTTTCAGCTGCAGTAACTCTTTGCCCATTCAGAGCCCAGCTGCAGCCCCTCCTCCAGGAAGCCTGCCTGGCAGCCCCCAAATCAATCTGTGCAATCCTCCCTCTGCCCCCTGCCTTCTCACCACCTCAGCAAACCCCACATTACCCCGTGTGCCCTTCTAAGATGTTGCCTGTGAAACTGTCTTGTCAACACAGCTAAGCAGGAGGGCAGGGCCTGTGTCTTACTCATTTCTCTTTCCTTCACAATGCTTAGAGCAGTGTTGATGACACAGGAAGTACCCAACATGAAAGTAAAGAAAGAGGAATTGTTCCTAGCCACAAGCCCTCCACTTTCTGTGTAGCTAAGACACAGATTCTTTGACAATTAGCTAGAGTTAGGCAGCGTCACAGTAAAGCTAAGAGATCCCCTTATAATCAATAAACATTATTATGATGATTATTATCATCTTATTATGACTTTCCTAAACATTCCCTATTACCAAAACCATTAGAAGTGCTGAAGAACGCACTCCTCATTTGTAGTTTGTTCATGGTGGCGGTGAGGGGTGGAAGACAGACGTCTGGGCTGGGTCCACAAAAAGAAGAGCCTGAGACAAGGATTTGGTGTGCACAGCTGATTGATTGGGGGAGCGTTTTCAGCAGTGGGGGAAGCAGGAATGGCTGGGAAGTTGCTCAGCAAGGATGGAGTCCCCACTGGAGTCTAGTCCCAGGCTGATCCCAGGGTGGGGCTTGGAGCACATGCAGGGCAAAATTAGCTCTAACAGAGGTAAAGGTAGGGTGACCAACTGCCCGGGTTTGCCCGGGACTGTTTCAGTTTTAGTAATGAAATTCCTTCATGTCTTGGCTATTGTAAGTAGGTGCTATGAACTAACCTAAATGTCCATCGATAGATAATTGAATAAAGAAAATGTGGTGTACACACACATACACACACACACACACACACACACACACACACACACACACAATGGAATACTACTCAGCCATAAAAAGGAATGAAATAATGCCATTTGCAGCAACATGGATGAACCTAGAGATTATCATACCAAGTGAAGTAAGTCAGACAGAGAAAGACAAATATATAATATTATTTATGTATGGAATCTAAAAAAAATACAAATGAACTTATTTACAAAACAGAAACAGTCTCACAAAGATAGAATACAAACTTACAGTTACCAAAAGGAAGGGGGGAAGGATAAATTAGGAATTTGGGGTTTGAGATTAACAAATACACACTACTGTATATAAAATAGATAAACAACAGGGTCCTACTGTATAGCACAGGGAACAATATTCAATATCTTGCAATAACCTGTAATGGAAAAGAGTCTGAAAAAGAATAGATTTTTATGTATAAATGTATATAACTGAATCACTTTGCTGTACCCTTGAAAACTAGCACAACATTGTTAATCAACCACACTTCAATAAAAAAAATTTAGGATTTAAAAAAAATATGATGAAACAGGAGGAAAAGAAATTAAAAAGGAATGCCCAGTGAAGTGAGTGAAAAGTCAAGAGCAATGAAAATGTTCTGAAAATCAAGTAAAAAAACATGTTCAGGAAGGGCACAGTGATGAATTGTTCAACGGCCATGGGTAAACTAAGTAAAATTACAATTAGAAACACACAAACAAACAAAAACAAAGGCCTTCGTCCTAGGAGGCCCCTCAGTTCCGGGCACGCACTCACTGTAAGAGGCCCCCTTTTGTATCCCAAGTCAGTCGGCCCTTGGCTCTGCTGAGCCCGAGGGGAGCAGGTCTCCTAGGCGGGGTGCCACTCACACTGAGGGCAAGGCTCTAGAGAAGGGGGATGGTACTCCAGCCCAGGAAAGGGGTGGGGCTCGCTCATGGTGTCTCCGACCCCAGACAGGCCCCTTCAGCACCTCCTGGTCCCCGCCCTGTCCAGCGGGAAGCAGCACTGGGACCCCCCACCCGCCCCGCTGTGGGCGGAGCAGCCCCCAGAGCTCGCCTCCTTCCAGACCCGCCCTGCGCTGATCTGAGAACACCTAATAGGTTTCAGACAAACCCTGTTGGCTTCCTGGTTGTTTGCGACTCAATTAAATTAACAAATTGGTTTCTTTGCCCAGAGTCTTTCCACCGCCTGTATTTTAGCATATGTCAGTCAGGGCGGCCCAGCGTCTCCAGATGGCTGCCGGCTCACTCTACTAATCTGATGCCAACTCATCACTGGGGAAGAGTGTGTGTGTGTGTGTGTGTGTCTGTGTGTGTCTGTGTTCTGTGTGTGTGTGTGTGTGTGTGTGTGTGTGTGTGTGTGTGTGTGTGTTTAGAGGCCTAGAGATAGAGACACAAAGCCATAGTGAGGAGAAACAGAAAATGAAGCGGGCAAGACAGAAAAAAAATGAAAGAGGAGGAGGAGGGAAGGGACAGGAGGCAGGAGAGGAGGTTCTTCCTTGTGGATTAACCAGCTGGTGCCATGGACCCTAACTTTCCTGCAGGGAAGCTGTCTCCTCCACGGAGTGGGCGGTGCCTGAAGAAGACCCCCTCAGCCTTGAGTTCCTCTGGAGCACAGTGAGAGTGCTGGTTCTCAAAGTGCGGGCCATGGACTAACAGCATCAGTGTGGCTTGGGAACGTGTGAGAAATGCTGAGTCCCGGGCTCTGCCCCAGACCCCATGGATCAAAGGCTCTGCAGGTGGGGCCCAGGCGTCTGCATTTTAACAAGCCCTCCAGGTATGCACGCTGGAGTTTGAGAACCACACTCCTGGGGCTGCAGTGCTGGACCTCCCTGAGAGCAGAGCTCAGAGGTAGAGAGGGCAGCCCAGCAAGGCAGTGTCAGTCCCCGCCGTGGCTGCTGCCTTCCAAGAGGAGTGAAGTGGGTGGTCTTGAGAGCTGGCACCATCTTCAGAGTCACTTGAAGGCTACCTCTCTAGTGCCCGATTAGATGATGTAGGAATTGGGGAAAGGGGAGGAGGAGTCAGGGAACAGCCCAGAGGAAGGAAAAAAGGCAATCTGGGGAAAGGGATGCTTTAAAAGGGCCAAAGCGGGAGCGGGTCTGTGAAGTCGCAGGCTCTCGGCTCCTGTCAGGCAGGACTGCGATGGAGAGGAGGCCCTCGTGGAAATGCAGCCTGACCCCAGCTTCAGGCACATTTGATGGAAGGTCAGTTTGGGGATGAATTGTGGTGTGCTGTCTGGATGCTGCAGGGAGAGGGACAAAAGAGGGCAGAAAGGGAGTAGGGAAAAGAGATGCGGGGAAACAGGGGGGGCAGATCTGGAGTTTCCAGAAGACCATCATCATCGTCCAGTGGGGACATTGCTCTTCTGGCTTCTGAGACAGAGACGGGGGGGAAAGGCTTGGTGTGGCCCTTGGGGAGAGGCCTATATCATTTCAGCAGGTGTGGGTGTTGAGTCCGGTCCATATGTCTGGCCTGGGGTGGGATGGTCAGTGACCACAGACTCAAAGGTTTTGAGGGTTCAGGTAGATAACTTAAAAGAGGAGTGCAGGTTGGATGGAAACGCCAGTGCAGACATTGTGCTGGGGATCGTGATTGTGTGAAGTGGGAATGCTGGCCTCGTCTAGACCACACGGCAGCCATCAGACTCCAGCCTGACGTTAGTACCTGGAAACGTAGCCAGCTGCCATCAGGCGGGCTGACTTTTCAAGGGATGCTCCAAGTCTAAATGGAGGTATAAACAGCAGGGCCTGGAAGAGAAGCTATAAGGAGCTCATATATTGCCTGGGTGTCCAGGGGGGATCTGTCCAGACTGACAGTGGGGAATAGGGTTGTAAATGGTCCAAGACTCCATCCTGCAGCGACTGAGGGCAGTGAGGTATTTCACAGCAAGAATCACTGTCATCAGATCCTTGTAATAATGGGTCTTGACAGATTAATGGAAATCACAACTACAGAACAGAAAAAAGAATGAAAAGGAATGAGAATATTTTAAGAGAATTCTGGGACAATATGAAGCACACTAATATTTGCATTATAGGGGTCCCAGAAAGGGAAGAGAGAGAGAAAGGACCTGAGAAAATTTTTGGAGAGCTAATAAGCGAAAACTTCCCCAACTTGAGAAAGGAAACAGTCACCCAAGTCCAGGAAGCGCAGAGAGTTTCACACAGGACCAACCCAAAGAGGAGCACACCAAGGCACACGGTAATCAAATTAACAAAAATAAAGAAGAAGAAGAAAATATTAAATTAGCAAGAGAAAAGCAACAAATAACACACAAGGGAACTCCCATAAGCTTATCAGCTGATTTTTCAGCAAAAACCCTGCAGGCCAGAAGGGAGTGGCACGATATATTTAAAGTGATGCAAGGGGGAAACTCACAACCAAGAATGCTCCATCCAGCAAGGCCGTTGTTCAGATTTGATGGAGAAATCAAAAGCTTAACAGATAAACAAAAGCTAACAACAAATGTTAAAGGAACTTCTTTAGTCATCAAAACATAAAAAAAGAGAACAAAAAGAAGAACGAGGGAAAAAAAAAAAAGACCTACCAAAGATTGCTTTGGCAGTTCAAGGTCCTTTATGGTTCCATATAAATTTTGGAATTGTTTGTTCTAGTTCTGTGAAGAATGTCCTGAGTGTTTTGACACAGGTTGTATTGGATCTGTAGATTGCTTTAGATAGTGTGGCCATTTGGATAATGTTGATGCTTCCAATCCAAGAGCACAAGATATCTTTCAATTTCTTTGTATCACCTTCAATTTCCTTCTTCAATGTTTTACAGCTTTCAGAGTACAGGTAACCTCCTTGGTTAAGTTTATTTCTAGGTATTTGGTTGTTTTTGATGCAATGGAAACATTTATGCCAGTTATAAAATTCTGGTTTTTGAAGTGAAAAAAAAAAGTGAATGAAGGGTGGCAAATGGCAAAATCTCCTTCTTTCTTATGGGTGAGTTGTACTGCATATATATGCTGCATCTTCTTTATCCATTCATCTATTGATGTGCAATTAGGATGCTTCCATATCTTGGCAATTATAAATAATGCTGCTGTTAAAAAAAAAAAAAAAGAATGGGTCTTGAATTTCCTCTGCATTCTGATGCCTGTTTCTTTCTCTTTTCTCAAGGGCCAGCATAATGCTGAGCCCCTCGCGTGCATTCTTACCATAAGCCCCCTGCCTACGGGGATATCAAATATTTATCTTTTCTATTCGGCACAGCATAGCTGAGGACCATGAAGTAAAATGACCTGTGCTGAGTCTCCAACCAGAGGGTTTGGAGTCAAGACAAGAACCAAGCGTCTGAATTCTTGTAGGGAGGGTCCCACAGCGGGGCTGGTGGGCAGGGAAGAGGGGGGAGCTTGAGTGAGTGGAAGTCTTTACAGTCTGAATATATCAAGGAGCTGCTTAGCTTTGGCCTTGAATAGCAGGTGCAGCTCGCCTCATCTTTGCCTCCTCCAGACGTCTTCAAAGCCCTGATATTTATTTTTACTTGGAAACAGCAACAAATGGATGAAGGAACATCAGGGACACTGTTCACCTTCCTCCACGAGGCTCAAAGCCCCGTTTCTTACTTTCCAATCCATAATTCTGGGCAGCAGCGGGAATCCATTGCAGTTTGAAAACCAAAGGTCTCAGGATGCCTGCCAACTATTAAAAGTGGCTTCTCTCTCATTCTCTCTCTCTTTTCTGAATTTTCAGTTGAAGAACTATGTTTACTTTTTATACTTTCGTATGATCAAGGCTTTTTTTTTTTAAGCAAAGAGCAGGTGTGTCATTTTCATGTTTTAAAAACAAGGGGAAAATAAACAAAACAAGTTGTAAAGAGAAATTATTATCTGTACTAAACTGTTTACTCTTTTGCTTATTTTAGTTTTGTTTTTGTTGGTGTCTTAAACTCTGAATGCATCGGGGGCAAATGAATTCAACAGTGGGCCTGCTTTGAACTCCTTTCTCTGCCAATTAACACCCCCTAGGAAGGCTGAAGTGCCTCCTAGGACCGGCCCAGGGGCTGTAGCACTGAATGGACTTGTCCATTTCAGCAGTGAAATGAGGTGGGTGGGAGTGGAGATTAAGGTGGATTAAAGGATTACATTTAGGAATACTTAATCAAATGCCTAGCATCTAACTGAATTGAATTTGGGATTGGGGTTAATAACACGTTGCTGAGAAATCGGGTAATTATTTTAGTGAGCATCCGCTTGACTCAGTGGGAGAGCAGCTCCTTGTTCACTAAGCACTTGGATGTGTCAGCATCTTGAAGGCAGAATGGACAGGGATCGCTTTAGTGGGTTTGGGTTTTTTTCTAACCCTATTGATTAACCTGGTTTTCAGCTGTGTTTTCCTGTCTTTTCTAAAGTTGGAAACCGGAAATGATATTCTGAAATACTTTTCCCTGGAGCACAGCCATTCATTTAAAAAAGACGAGGAAGAAATGAAAACCAAAACGCTTTGTTTAGTGTAACTATGGGAGAGACAAAACCCTGCGGTGATACACGAGGTAGGGATCGGTTATGGGAAGGAAGATGGCAAGGAATTGAAACTCCCAAAACCTCTTTGATAAAAGCGAAATAAATGGGCCTTGCCTCATCTAGGAGGAAAGGGAAGGGAGAAAACCACCCTGCTGTTAATGCCTCTCCTTTACTCCCCTACTGGCCACTGGAACTGCCCATTAACCCTTTCCTGAGATAGGTTTTGGAAAAAGAGAGTTTTGAGGGTCCGGCACACCCGAGGGGGACTGTGGGAGCCCCAGAGAGGCCCCTGGGCTTCAGCGATGTTTGGCCTGAGATAAAGGAGACTTGTGGGTCCTGGAGGGAGGATGGAGAAAAGGAGAGTGTTCTTAAGGGATGAAATTGCAGAAGTCCAGGTCCAGCGACCTTGACTGGGGAACAGGATACAGAGTACATAGAGCAAAGGGCAGGCTTAAGATTGGTCTCGTTCCTTTTTGTGTCCTCTGGCTTTGGTGGTTTGAGGGGTGAGAGTAACATCTGATGCCCAGACATGTGGATTGAAAATCACTGAGTAGGGCACCAGGCTGAGTGCAGGTTAGAGGCTGGTGAGGGGCACTGGGTCAGGCCTCTGGCTTCTTCTCAGGGTGATGGGATTGGCCTGGCCACCATCAGGTGCCCGTGGGGTTGGACCTGGAAGCAGGGACCTTCACGGGGCTGTTGCAGGCACCCCAGGCCTGCTTTCTTGGATGCCTGCAGAGCGGCAGTGCCTTGGACAAATCCAGCCCTTCTAGGCGATGGGAGACCCTGCTGCTAGCCTGGGAGGCTGGGCATGACATGGTACCTCTGAGAGAAGCAGTGGCATTGGAAAGCCCAGAACTTTTGTAAGGGTTCAGATAGATTTGGTTTAAGATGCAGAATCCAATGTGGTAAAGGAAGAGCTCCAAGGCTAAAAAGGATTCAGAAATGGGCAGGGTGGGGAGGTGGCAGACGAAGCCAGCCACTGTGGTGACCTCTGACGGTCGGGTTCCCAGATAACATACAGGGCGCCCGATTAAATTTGAATGACAGGTTAACAACAAATAATTTTTTAGTACATGTATGTCCCAAATATTACATTTCCATTTTTCTTTGCTAAATCCGGCAGCTCTAGCTGAAGGGGGATTACAGGTGATTTTTATCTCCACCTTTGACTCTTTATCGACTAAATTATCTCATAAACAGGTATGACTTTGGCATCAGGGAGAAAAAAAGCCTAATCCTAATTCTGTACGTCCTGATTTCTGAGCAAACGGTGGTTTTACTGTTGGATCAGGCTTAAGAGATGGACAGAGTGGAGATGGGGGCGGGGCACTAAGTAGCATGAACTCCCTGTCAGCCCCACTGTCTAGGTCCAAGGCCCCCGGACTTTGCAGCATCTTCCAGCCATATGTCCTTACTACCTTCGTGTATCTATTTCTATCACATTCAGTCTCCTTAAAACGCTATGTGCCTTTTCCCCCTTCCTCGCTAAATCCATTAAGAGCCTCTGCACCTTGAGTCCTGAGGTTTTATACACCTCTTCTGTCCAGCAAGCCTTTCCTGGGAGAAGGGGCCCCCAGCACCACTGGCTGCTCACCTGACAAAGTTAAGTGCTTGGGCATCTTTCCTGTCTAAGACATTTATCGCTTGGGACATCCATACCATATACTTTATATATAAAATCATATAGACACCAAAATTTGTAATGTTACTCTAATGTTCAATCCTTGCTTATTTTTAGCTGATTTGAATTCTTAATGAAATTCTGCTTAGCTATATACGTATATCAAAAGCATCATAAAATATTTAAAATCTAGACCATTGTCAAAACCCTCATCTGAATCTCACTGTTTAGCAGTGTAGTTGTAAACAATCCAGTCAAGACTTTGTCTTTTTAATTAGACTATAAGTGAGAGTTTTGCTTCTTTACTATCTCTCAGAGCACCTGCCACAGAGTGGGGTCTGCACAGCAGAAGGTTTATGACCTGATTCAAGCTACTTGGCCCAGGCTTCTCCTGGTTCCTCCCTACCTGAGTCCATCCCTCTAGTTCAGTCCATTAAAAATGGGCTCAATTTTCTTACCTATCACTTATTTTAATTGAAGTGTAGATGATTTACAGTGCTTGGCTAGTTTCCGGTGTACAGTACAGTGATTCAGTTAAACATATATATTCTTTTTTCATTATAGGTTATTATAAGCTATTGAATATATTTCCTTGTGCTACACAGGAGGATCTTTTCACATATGTACCCTCGATGGGCAAGTTACACTCTTTAAATTTAATTGGCACATCATTCAGAATCACACTTCTTTAGCTATTAAATATGTTCAGAAAAAACTCTATTTCTTTCAAAATGGGAGATGGAGGGGTCATGAGCCTCCCTGATTTCTTGATGTCTGTTGATTAACATGCATTTGCATATTCACAAAATTTATTGCCTATATAAACTTGGATATAAATAATGTCCTTTAAAGAAATAAAATATATTTTCCCTAAATAAAAAGGCAATGCAAACTTTAAAAATAGAAAATAGAAACAGAAAAGCACAGAGACAAAAAACAAAAACCAAACTTTAATTCTCTCCTACTGTAATCATTTCATATGTATCTCTCCAATGCTTTTGTATTTGTATACATGTGTATATTCACATACATATATATACACACATATAAATATATGTTTTTATCACAAAAGAAAGGCACATATAATTTTGTCTTATTTTTTTTCATTAAGCAATGTAGAATAAACACGTTCCTGTGACCCATCCCTTATTGTTAAGCATTTAGGCTGTTTCCTATTTTCTTTGTTACAAATAATGCTGCAATTAAAAGTCCTTGTCTGTCCACCTTGTGCCTACGTGTCTCTTATATTTCTTTAGGGAAAGAATTCTTAGACAGGAAAGAGTTGATAATGTATTAGTTGTAAGTCTTTAAATATTTAGCTCAACCATCCTCCAGAGAGTCTGACTATTTACACTCTGCCCTCAGGAATCTTGGGGAGAAGGTAGGGGGTTCCATTCCTCCTCTTGGTTTTCACTCAAGTCACTTACAGGGGATGGGCGTTCCAGTGGCTCCCACATGCGTCAGTATTTCTAACCACTAAACTCCATTCCAGCCTTTCTTTTAGGCACATTCATTCATCCAGCCAATGAATGTTTTTTTGGAGCTCCTCTTGTGTGCCAAGCACTGTCCCAGGTGCTGGGGACATGGCAATGAACAAAACCAAGGGTCAGTATCGACGCTTGTCCTAGCCCACAGAAAGTCCCTACACCATGATCCCTTCCGGGAATTTTCACTGATTCTGAGTAAGGTGCCCAGCTCTGCGTTGGGTGTGTGAGGCACAGGGAGTACAAGGTGGGCCTTTGCCCTTTGGGGACTTTCCATTTGCTTGGTGGAGACAGGCCAAAACCACCCAAGCAAAACACAACAAACAAGCAAACAACCCAAAAACCCAGCTAGTCTATGGGGAGAGGATGTAACTGAGTGCCAAACCGTTGGGGATGGGGATGGGGCTGGGGATGGGGATGGGGATGGTAATGCTGCAGGACTGCAGGAAAGGAGCTGTATTTGTTAGCAGTTTTCTAGGTGCATTGAGGGGCCCTGGAAATGCTCTAGTCCAGTCCCATCTAGATGCAGATGCAAAGAGCCCAGGAAGGGAAGGGAAAGAGTCAGGAAGTGCACCTTTGCATGTACCAGGGGCACACCTTTGTCTGAAGCTGGGATTTCTTAGGGGCCAAACTCAATAGGGGGATAAAGATAAGATGGGAAGCAGAGTGTTGAAAATATCTCAGAAATTTAGAAGAAGGGTAGCCATTTGTGGGGTCCGTATCCCATAGGGCAGAGTCCTTGACTGCAACTTCTTCCAGACAGCTAGTATTTACTTGATACATGTAAAAAAAAATTTTTTTAAGTTTCTATCTTTATTCAAAGTTAAACACATACAACATATTTTTAATAAAACCAAATACTTCTAGTCTTGTTATTAAAACAATAAAAGCCGTCCATTGCTTGCCAGCCCTAATTTCTCCCTCCCCAGAAGCGAACAGCTTTATTCTCTGAGCTGATTATTTTGATATTTATGTTTATGTCCCTAGATAATATCGCTGTATTATAATCTTTGCTCTTTTAGCTTTAGCTATTTTCTGATGACTCACAGTCTAATAACACTAGAATTGGTCAGATCAACATTTATTCTTTACCTTCTTGTGGCTATGAAAGCTACCTATAGCTGAGCCATGTACTACACGGTGATTACTTCTCTCTACTTTTTGTTCTCACTAAAAGAGTTGTTTGATTTCTTCATTTGTGTAATTGTCATCTGTGTAATTGTGAATTTCACAGTCAACCCCCAATTCTTCAGCCAGCTGTCCACGTCTTGTCTCAAGAGGATCATATGCAGCCGTCTTTCTACTGGTTATCACAAAGCATCTCTCCCAGAACCTACCAGCTTCCTCCAGCCTGGAGTGGCTGCTCTCGACCACTGGTGTGTGTCTCTCCTCCAGGCTTTTTCCTTCCCCATTGTACAGGGCTTCCCTTCTCCATCCTTTGAGTTGACTCAGGTCTCGCCTGGATATGTGGACTTGGGGAGGAAACTGGAGATGTGGCTATTTCATTAATAGACCTTCAACCAATTCTAATTTAGCACCCCTCACCCTCACTTCCATTTCCAGAAGTATCTGGTGCTTCCAGGTACATTGGGGAATTCTAGATTACAAACTGAGATGTTTTCCACATTTGGTACTGTTGGCTTAGGATTCAACTTTCTCTCCATTTTCTTGGGTCTGCTAAATATATTACCCGTTATCTAGCTGCTTTTCAAGTTTCAGATTTTTCTGCTGTTTCCTTTTCTCCCATTTTCCCCATTCTTGTGGGTCTGCGACTTAAAAAAAAAAAGTCTCTTTACTGGCATTTTAATGGGGTTTCAGTAAGGAATGAAATCAAGCATATGCATCTTTACGCAAAACTCTCTGCCTTTCTAATTCTCCCTTCCTCCTTCCATCCATTTATTCTTCTACCTAGAAATCACATCAGTGGGAACAGAGAAATGCATCACCTCTGTCTTAGCTGTAAAGAATTATAGTTAGTGGGAGTATCAAAAAAGGCATGAGGAGGGATGGGGAAGGACAGGAATTATGTGTATGGAGTAGAAAAGTATATTGAGCATGAACATGGCATCTGAATCTCGATGCTTTCATCATACACATTTTGGAAAACAGGGGTGAGCAATGTCTGGGTGTATGAAATTACAATGAAAATACAATTCTTCCTTAAGGATTATATTCCATTAGGACTTTTTTTCAGAATTCCCAGGGAGAGATGAGATTTTAATTTTGATCCAAAGTGGGTCCTGATTTTAAAAAAGGAGGGGAGCAGATTAAAGGATTGGCCTAAGTCCTGTGCAAAGAAAGATGCGCTCTATGGCACGCCGGACTGTGGCTCCTCGGGCTGGAGACCCTTCAGGACAGGCCACCACCCCAGACAGCAAGTGCCAGGCCCCCAGCCCTGTGAGTACACGCCCCGGCCAGGTGTCTTGCAAGTATGTTTGCATTTCTTTGCGGGCCTCCTGTAGACTGTCATTAATATATTCTTTCCTTTGATAAAATGTGGATTAAAATCAGATCCTCAAAAACGGTGGTTCTGAACCCTGTGCAGCAGAATCACTAGTGAAACTTTAAAAAAGACTCTCAGACCTCATATAAGTCCTACTAAGTCAGACTTGCTGTGGGCCCTGGGACCCCTGCTGGGGGCAGCGCCTCGGAGGGGCTCGGAGGATCCATGACCTTCCGGAAATTATGGGCAACAGGGAATTAACCTTTCTTTCTCCCTTCCTTCCTTCCTTCCTTTCTCTCTCTCTTTTTTCCTTTCTTTTTCTCTCTCTCTTTCTTTCTTTCTTTCTTTCTTTCTTTCTTTCTTTCTTTATTTCTTTCTCTTTCTTTCTTTCTTTCTTTCTTTCTTTCTATCTTTCTTTCTTTCTTTCTTTCTTTCTTTCTTTCTTTCTTTCTTTCTTTCTTTCTTTCTTTCTTTCTTTCTTTCCCTCTCTCTCTCTCTCTCTCTCTCTTCCTTCCTTCCTTTCTTTCTTTTGGGAAAGGAACCTCAGTTTTCATCATATTCTCAAAAGGAAACTTTACAGTGTTTATGCTCGCCTGCCTTGTATATTATATTACATGACATTATGTCATTTTTTGTTTGCTTTCTGTTTTACTCACTGCAATAAAAGTGGAAAGTTGTCAGTATCCCAGAACAGAAATAATCCTTTTTCCAGTATCAATAAATACTGATTAAATGAATAAAAGAATGAATGAGGAGGGGAGGGGATATCTCAGTGGTAGAATGCGTGCCTAGCATGCACAAGGTCCTGGGTTCAATCCCCAGTCCCTCCACTAAAAATAATAGATAAACAAACAGACAGACAAAGAAACCTAATTACTCCTCCTTCCTCCCCCCACAAAAAAAACCCAAAAACAAACAAGCAACAAAAAACCAAAAACCAAACAAAAGAAAGAATGAATGAATGAAAGGAACTGATAAGCTCCCAGGCTTCCCAAAGGCTAAAATTACTCTCTAGAGCAAAGGGACACTCTAGACGGAAATGAACCCTTTATTCCGACTCCACAGGGATGGTGCTGGACTGGATACTGGACACAGGGGTCAATGACACCACTTTTGACTCTGAATCATTTGCAAACTCTACCTGCACTGTCACTCGGTGCTTCGGTGGCGGGGGGGTATTGTTGAACAAAGTGTTCTGACTGCTCTTACAGTATCTCTCCCTGGCTTTATTTTTAGCCCTCTGGTCTTCTCAAATAACAGAAAGGACCCTCTGCCTCGTAAAGAGCAAACAAAGAGCTCTTCCGCAGCCCCCAGCTCCCTGGCCACTCAGCAAATGTTCATGGCTTCCAGGTTTTATCTCCTAGGAGCACTGAGTTGGTGATCTGGTCCTGCGATGCAGAGAGAGCTGTCTGGTGGCCTTAGCCACAGCCGGCTTTTCTCCCCCCTCCAGATGTGCAGGAAGGCGGTCTGGTGAACACTGGAGAGAGGGTGCAAGAAGCAGTGGGGAGGGGTCAAGGGAATTAGTAAGAGAACCACAGTTTGATTAAGAGCTTCTATGATAGTAATTTGACCATCTAAGACTATCATCCTGAGAGGCTCCCGTTGGAGACACGAGAATGCCTCAAGGTGCAGAGGACATAAACCAGTACACTTCGTCTTTCCTTTTTTCCTAGCTTCCCCTTGATGACATCACAGCAAATACCTTCCCTTACTGCTTTTAACCAGCTGTCAATGACACTCACACCTCTAAGGGAGCTCTACGATGACACGGAGAGTTTCTGGCCCACAGGTCACCCAGCCCTGGTGGTCTGGGTACAGAAGGCTATACAGCGTGGGATGGAGCTGCTCCTGGCAGAACTGAGGCAGAGAAGGAACTGGGGGGAGGGGGAGGGGGAGGTGGCAAAGGTTTTCTAAGACAAGCCAGCCTGTGACACAGCTGGGCATGTTGATGGGGACCAGTTAGTAGTCACCATGCAACGGTAGGAGTGAGAAAGAAACTGCCTCCACCATCTGATGCTTGAAAAGAGACCCAAGGCCCATATACCTCCATTCAGGGATTGCTCCTCTGCCCTTCCCTCCCTCCCTCTGCCCCTACTCTTTGATGACATTTTCCTCTTCAAAGTTATCCTTAGTGGCAGGCAGAACTCTAAGCTGGCCCTCGATTCCTGCTCCCTGGTGTATATGCCCTAAATAATCTCCCTTTGAGTGTGGGCTATTAGGTACAGTATTTGCTAAGTGTGATGAAGGCTGCTAATCAGTTGACTTTAAGTTAATCAAAGAAGAGTTTTGCTGGATGGGCCTGACCTAATCAGGCACGCCCTTTAAAAGAGGGTATCAGAGAGATTCAAAGCCTCAGAGATGCTCTTCTGTTGGCCTTGAAGAAGCGGCAGCCGTATTGTGGAAAAGGCCACATGGCAGGATGGCAGGTGGCCTCTAGAATCTCCAGGTCTCAGTCCTACAACCACAAGTCACTGACTCCTGCCAGCAACCAGGGAGACTGGAAGGGAACCCTGGGCCTTGGCTGAGGTCACAGCTCTGGCAGCAACTTGACTTGGAACAGGTGACACTCTGAGGAGAGGACCCAGACTAAACCACATCCAGATTCCTGACCAATGAGAACTGTGTGGTGATAAATCTGTGTGGTGTTAAGCTGCTGAATTTGCGGTCATTTGTCATCCGGCAATAGAAAACCAATATCTCCTAAAAGCTCATTTTAATTCTGTTTTACTGGTATTATGATTATGAGTGGGAGCATGGTGAGGAGGAGAGAGACTACATACCAGACTCAAGCTAATCTGCTGGTATTTGAACCCCAGAACCACTCACAAGCCGAGTGAACATGGGCAAGTTACTTCACCTCTCTGTGCCTCAGTTTCCCCCTCAGACACGATGATAATAACTGCTCCTCATAGGTCGTTGTGAAAAATGCTTGGCACATAGTAAGTGCTCAGTAAATGTCAATCTCGCAGTTATACTTGGGTCAAAAATGTAGCAGGAACTTCAGACATAGAAGAAACATTTTAATGCCTTCTCTTCCAGCCTCCTGGCTTTGCTGTTACTGTCTCTCCATTATCGTCTTAACTGTCAGTTCAAATGTCACTTTTAAAGAGTATTTTTGAAGAACGTATTACAGAGCTTGGCTACTGGCCCATGCTCCAAGCATCCCTGGGTGGGAACTTTCCTTTTTAAACCATAATATTATAGAATATTTGAGGGATTCAACTGGACAATCAAACCTCAAAATAAATGCAAACACACTGAATTACCAGTTGTTCAAATGGAGAATCAGTGTCCAGGTCCTTAGCAGTTTGATTCTATCCCAGCCCTGAACTGATGAATTTCTGACTCATGGACACCATCACCACAGCGATGGGCAGGGGCAGCCCGGGAGGCTGAAGGCGATCCCAAGTGAGGGAGTTTCACTGTTTAGTGACAAACTCATTGGAAAGAAAAAGGTTTTGTTATCATTTTTGTAAGGAAAAGAGGAAGTAAAGTCCTTGGCTACAGAGAAGCTTTACATGTTTTGAAACCTGTATGCTGACCCCCCATCTCTGTCCCTCCGCAATGGACAAGTGACTCAGCCTTTCTGGATATTAGCTTCCTCATCTGTAAAACGAGAAGGCTCCTTTACAGAGAGATGTGCAGCGCCACGCTCTCTGAAACCCACCAGAACGAACAAAGGTCAAAACAAAGAAAAAAAAACTTCGCTATGGTATTACTAGGGAATGACTACAATCGCACGCCATAGATTCAAAAAATATTCATTCATTCATTCATTACTACTTCATCCATCCCATTCCTACTTCACCCATTCAACACAAATTTATGAGTGCCTCTGAGGTGCCAGCACTGGGCTAGAAGCCAGGACTCTAGCAGCCAGATTCAAAGCAAACAAGAGTCCAAAGAAAGGAGAGTCCCAAGGTCTGACACCGTTTCCCTCTAATTTGAAACATGTACAGATTTAGAAACATAAGTAAGAGTGCTCACCGGGGCTGTGTAGGAAGGAATTTAATCTTGCCCAATGAGAGGTCTAGTCTTCGCCCTCGGCTTCTGGGAGGTAATCTCTAAAGCTGTTGGAATGTCATGCCTGATAGGAATGTTTTTGTTTGTCTAGGGACCTTGGGTCACTTCAGATAGTCTAACAGTGTGACTTCGGCTAGGGGATTTGAGTCACATGGTACTGGCTTAACCTCCGGAAGGGGCCGGAGGCTGCGATCAGCCACACAGGAGTCAACCATGCCCACGTGACAGCGCCCTGGTAAAACCCTGGATGCCGAGGCTGGGGTGCACTGCCCTTGTTGGCAGCCCTCTGTGTGTGTGTCGGACGTCATTACTAGGAAGGGCAGCACTGTCCCCAGTGCCACTGGGAGAGGACAGCTGGGAGCTCTGAGTTTGTAACTCTCCTGGATGCTGTTCCGTGCGCCTCTTCCCTTGGCTGATTTGCTCTGTGTCCTTTTGCTGTGATAAACCATAATTTTCAGTATAACAGCTCTCAGTGAGTTCTGTGAGTCCTTCTAATGAATTCTTGTACTTAAGGGTGGCCTGGGAGACCTACAAACTTTCAATTGGTGTTGTGATTGTTCAAGTGACAATGGCCCTGTGGACTATTGCTCCATAATGTTACAATGTCCCTTACCATGGACACAGACTAAGCAGGACCCAGAAGGAAAAGGGGATGTGTGGGGCCCATTTTCAGGACAAAGGCCTGGTAGGTGGGGCTGAAGGCCAGCTTTCAAGGCTGGGGTCCTGCCAGCTCATTCAATTTCCTACTGAGAACACTCCTCAGGGTGACCAGCTGGTCCCCAAAGACCAAACCAAAAGAGAGCTCCCGCTAAGGCGGGGAGAAAGAAACAGTCCATTTAAGCTCCTTCTTACTGCTGCTCACTTCCCATCCCTCCCCACAGGCTGAGGTCACCACCCTCAGAGGCTGCTGTCAGTAGCCCGCTCACCCACCCAAATTCTAAGCACACTTAAGACACCACTTAGCAAAAAAAAAAAAAAAAAAAAAAAAGAACAATTAAAGATGGTCCATAATCAGGATTCTAAGGCAAATAATAAGCTGGAATAGAATGTTCCATCCAAAAAGAAATAATATGCCTGCCTGCCCCCACCCCCGACCCCGAGGCATTATTATTGCAGGAGAACAGGGGAAAAGTCTGGAAAGAATACATCAGGCAGATAAAGAGCAAGAGAAGAATGACTCCAGCGAACAGGGGCGATTTAGTGTGACAAACACATGTGTAAAAACACATTTTTATATAAAACCGTTACAGTATTAAAACCATAAAGTTTTATAAAGACATGCTGAAAAAGAGATAATGCCACAAGATGATAATAATAAAATCTAACATCTATTGAATATTTATGTGCCAGCCACTGTTTTCAGTGTTTTATAATGAATTAATCATTTAAAACTCACAATATTATTATTACCCCTACATTACATACAGGAACATAAACAACTGTCCCAAGCTCACTGGTTAGTGCGGGGACCTGGGCTTCAACCCTGGGCTTCTATGCTACACTACCTGAAATGTTTGAAAACATTTTACCAAAGAGATCACAATGAAAACCTAAGTAAATTTCAAGAGGAAGAAGCTCTCCTGGCTACATGGTCTGATGGCAATAAAATAGTGAAAGTCGTAATTCTTAAAGAATAATTGTTCACTGCTCTATCCTTAATAAATTTTAAAATCTGAATAAAATGGACAAATTCCTAAGAAAATCTAAATTATTCAAAACGGATTAATAAAAAGAAGGTGGATTCAAATGAGCCACAACAAGAACAAAAACAATGGGATACAGAGAGGAAAAATGTGGTCCATGTGCCAGGCTGGAGAGCTCCTTGGGGGAACAATTCAAGAAACAGATTAATTTTGACGCTAGTCAAAGATTCCAGAGCACTGCAAAACAAGGAAAACTTTCCGCTTCTTTTCTTCCCCACAAATCCAGCATTACAGCGACGTGAAAAAGCTGATAAATGTGGCAGGTGCACACACACAACCTGTACGTCAAATGAGATGCTTTGAGCTGCAAGGAATAGAATCTGTGAGTCAAAGTGGCTTAAATACCAGGACATTTATTATCAAACCTAGCAGAAGTGTAGGGCTGGGTGTTTTCATGACTGGGGCAGATGTTTAATGAAGCCCTCAGGGACCAGAGCCCCAGGGGTGCTGGCCTCAGAGGTGGAAGTTGAGGGGCGAAGGTGAGTCAAGGAGCCAGATCCAACTCCAGAAGTTGACCTGTGTGGCCCAGGCTGCACTGTGTCCTGTGCCTGCCCTGGGTGCTGATGGGTGGTGTCCTGTTCTAAATGACTAGGAGTCTGTGTTGTATCTGTTTTTTAAATATTTTGAATATCCCTCTGAATATATCAAAGATGTTTAGAAATTTAGGATCTTCTAAAAATAGTGTTTCAAATCAACAGGGAAAATATGGCTTATACAGATACCTACTTCATTATTTAGAAGAAAATAAAGCTACTTCTCTGCCGCACCTCTCCTAGTATTTATTACCAATAATTCACAAATTTAAACATTAAAGAGAGAAAGAGCAGGGAGGGTATAGCTCAACATGCATGAGGTCCTGGGTTCAATCCCCAGTACCTCCTCTAAAAATAAATAAACCTAATTACCTTCCCCTGAGCAAAATAATTAAATAATACAATAATAAATAAATAAAATATTTTTTTAAAAAAAGAGAGAGAGAGAACATAAGATAACTAGAAGAAAGTACAAATGAATTATTTTTATAATCTTAGAATGAGAAAAGCTTTTCTAGGCATGATATGAAAACCACAAGCAATAAAGAAGACATTTGATAAATTTGACCGTTTTGAAAGCCTGAATATTCTGTATGGGAAAAAAAGGACATTCTAATAAAGTCAAAAGTCAAAACATAAAAGCTTATTTACAACACATTTGACAGATAAGGGGCTAATTTCCTGTAAGTAAAAATCAATGAGAATGCTTACAAATGAAGATCCAATAATTAAGAAAAGATATACAACATCACGAATACTTACACAAATGCAAATTAAACAAGGATGGGTTTTTTTTGTTTGCCCAGTGTTGGCTGGGGTGTGGGAAAATAGGTACACTCACATGTTTGCCAGTGTAATTTTTAGGAGGAGAATTTGTCAAGTCTAGTCAAACTTAAAATACTTACACCTGTTGGCATAATCATTCCTGGCAGCATCATTTGTAGCTTCACAAAATTGAAAAAACAACTCATACATCTATTTATTTAGGATCAATGAAACAAATTAAAGTACATTTATTAATTCAACAAAATGTTGATCGTCTGACATGAAACTTGCGTTCTTGTGGGAAGAAATGCAGAGCAATAAGTAAACAGGTAGCCATACAAGGTTTGGAGTAAATGCTTCTCAGGAAATACACATGATAATATTTTACGGCAAGAGTTGGCAAAATACAGTTCATGGACCAAGTCTGGTCTGTGATTCTTACACTTTTAAATGGCTGGAAAAAAAAAAGCATTAAAAGATGAACACGACTTCATGATGTGAAAATTATATGAAGTCCAAATTTCAGTGACCATAAGTAAAGTCTTCTTGGAACACAGCCACCCCTGTTTGTTCATGTATTGTCTATGGCTGCTTTTTTACTGCAGTGGCAGAGTTGAATTGCTTCTGTAGAAACTGTCTGTCTCACAAAGCCTAGATTATTTACTATCTGGTCCTTTTTGGAAAAATTTGCTAACCTCTGTTTTAGAAGGAAGTAATGGAGGACCCAAGAGAGTTGGAAATGTATGTTCACACAAAAACTTGTACATGAATGTTCATAGCAGCATTACTCATAAGAACCCCAACATGGAAGCAACTTAAATGCCCATCGACTAATGAATGGATAAACAAAATGTGCTAGTTGCCTACCCAGCATCCATTTGATTTTCTTTACGGCTTTAATCCTGAGCAGCACCATGTCTGCCCCCCAAATACATTCCCAGCTCCCTCACATCTAGGGGTAATCGTGTGACGGTCTCTAGCTATGAGACCTAAGTAGAAATGTGTGGGGGATTTCTGGGAAGATTGTTGCCCTCCTCATTTAGATGACAACCTTTCTTCCTTGTGGCTTCCTTCTTCCTTGTTCTGCTTGTACAGAGGACGGGAGGCAAAAGATTGAACAGCCATTGTGAAATCAAGGCTAGCCAAGTTGACAGCTACATGCTAAGGATGGAAGAGCAGAAAGAAGTTGCTTGGGAGATTGAGGACACTGCAGGGCCACTGCACTAGTCCTGGACTGTTTATCTCTGCACTTGTTCTGAAATAAGAAAAAACAATCCTTGTTTTCTTAAGTTACTGTAGTAAGGTTACTCTTATGTGAGGCTAAATGTAATTCCAAGCTGATATAGCGGAGCCCAGGGAGAGAGAAGGAAAAGTCAGATAGCTAAGAAGAGAACCAGAAAAGAACAGCATCTCATAGGCTGAGGGAATAGTGTTTGCACCAAAAAGGGTCATTTGCTGACAGTTACAGAAGGAGCCAGAAGGCAGAGAGGGCATTCTAAGGACAAGCTCAGACAGAGCAGAGGCGTGAGTGAGATGGCGAGGCTGGCAGGGCATCTCTGTGGAGTGGAGACGAGGTCCATGGAGTTGAGGAGGGAGAAGTCAACACACTTGTCAGGCTGTTGGCTTGACTGTTGAAAGTTACTGGGATAATGGCAAGGCAGAGAGAAAGAATGAGAATCAGGTGCCAAGAGTGTGTAGGAGCTGAGGAGTGGGTCCCCTAGAGGAGGATGAGTATTGGATTTAAAGAGAATAGTAGCCAGCCCCAGGCAGGGTCTCACCAGTCAGTCCTGTTCTGGTGCTATCACAGCAACTCAGTTTCCATTTCTCCATAGTTGGCCAGGTGCTCAGAAACAGACACCACTCTCGTGATTAATAAATCTGGACCTAGAAAGCCATGTGCCTATTGACTTAGTGGGAAATATACCTTTTCTTGGATTGTGCACTCAGAGTTATGTCTGTTCTTCTTGGCCCCCTTTTCCTGGTATCCAGGTAACTGGGAAACCAGATCCACAGTCAGAGATCATTTGATGAGCTCAGCGCCAGAATGAAAGCACTCCTGCTTGGATTAGTGTGCTTGTCCAGGGGTGATGGTGCAGATGGATTCCCTTCTGCCGCCCTTTGTCTGGCTGTGTGCACATCTCTCAACTTGGATCCCCAAGTCTTTCTTCAGTCATGCAGAGCCCCTGAGGGCTGCCTGGGCTATGGCCTTCCTCATGCTGTGATCCAAGCATAAGGATATCCAAGCATAAGGATATCCACTGGTCAGCTGGGCAGCTCTGATGCAGGTGCATCCCTTGTCTTCTCAGTAGCTATTTAGCTATAACTATAAATAAGTTATATTATGTACTTCATAAATATATTAATATTATGTTACAATATAAATTATTTAAATTTATATTATAGATTATAATATAAAATTAATAGTATAAATGAATATTATAAATGTATAAATATACTATTTATTTTATATAACAATTTATATATTTATATATAAATATATTTTTATATATTTATACATATTATAAATATATTTTATATGTGTAATATATAACAAAATATTTAAATTAATATAGAATTTTACGTATTATAAATATAATATATAATAATAAAATATAAATGTACTTACATCTTATTTTATATAGAAAATATAAATATTATATAATATATAAATACATATTACATAAGCATATAAATTACATGTAATATTATGTAAGTAGCTGTAGTTAGATGGAGAGACTTCTGTAGTTGGTTGTTCTCATTTGTTACACATTGATTAGTACCATTTGCACTTTCAGGAAATGACTGTATCCAGGCTTGTCCTCAAAATCAGGGGTGGTATTACTGATGCCCCTATGAACCGAAGACAAACATGGATAATCATCACGTTAGTTCTTTCCAAGTTGATATCATAAATTCATATTCTTTAAAAAAAAAAACACACCTCCTAATGGTGGCCACATTTCTCCATAAACTTCCAAGAACCAGTGGGAGCCCTTGGGCTGAGTACCAGCCTGCCTGTCTACGCTTGTGCCTGCTCCTTCCTGCGCAGTGGGCATGGGGTGGGCTTCCCCGCAGAGCACGCAAGCTTTTGGCTGGTGGCTGATGTGTGTACTTTTGGGCTTAGAAAATATGGCTGTTAAATCCATAGGATAACACTTGTTCTGGGTGTTTTCAAGGAAACTAGGGAAATATTTGGAAGAGGTGAGCAAGGTCCCAAGCAATATCCTTTAGTCCCCAGGCACGACTCTGTGCCTTTGCTCTGTGTTGGCCAAGCCCCTGCTTTGCAGCCCTGCCCTGGTCTGGTCTGAGAACCTCTCTTTCAGATAGAAGGCAGCAAGGTGCCTGCCGAGGAAGGTGGGTGGCGTGAACACCTGGGTGGTCCTGGAGCAGTGGAAGGTCCCAGAAAATGGCAGTCTGGAAAGAAGGCTTGAGGTGACAAGACAGCAGCCATCAAATTCCTGAAAGGATCACTAGGAAGTTAAGTTTTATCTTGACATAAGAAGACCTTAAACACCCCAGAGGTAGAATGGCTTACACTGGGGGGAAATGGGATCCCTGCAGAGCTTACCTCAAACAGAGGTTATCTGAAACTGTCAGGGAGAATGTGAAAGGAATTATTTTACTGGGCAAAACATCAGACCATAGGACCTTCGAGGTCCCTTCCATTACTGGGGTGCTGGATTCTGTGGTTTTCGATAATATGGCAATTTCCCGGACTTGTATGTGGAGAGTATCCAGCACTTAGGTATGTGTGTGTGTGTTTTTATACCCATTCACTGTTAAAAAATCCTCCCAGTTGTAATCTTGAAAGGAATAGAAAGAAAAGTTCCAGTTGAATGTAAATGAACACAGAATATCATGGCTTTGGAGATAGATCTTTATGCATCATATATTTGGCATTGAAAATACGTAGCTGCTTTGTTTTCTATGTGCTAATACGGAGCAATAGTCAAGAAATATTAAGTGAAAACAAAGCAAGGGGCAACAGTGTAAGTAGCATACCTCCATTCATTTAAAAAATAACATATAGAGATACATACATACATATATATACATACATACACTTTCATATTCATAGAATAACTCTGTAAAGATACCCAAAAATCTGATAACAACGGTTGTGTATGGTGAAAACAAAGTGACTGTGTGAAAGAGAATTACTTTCAATTGGATTTTTAGGAGGGGATTTTTATTTTATTTTATTTTATTTTACTTATTTATTTATTTATTTACTTACTTACTTCTGTGTAATGTACTTGTATTACCTATCAAAAAAAAAAAAAAAAACTTTAGCTGTTTTACTGAGAAACCCCTGTTAGCAGCAGGTGCAAGGAACTCTGCAAAGACAGCCATTGCGGGTCCAGGGAGGCAAATGATCAGTTTTAAATACAATTCGTCCCTGCCCAAGTTTAGAAATCATCTATGGTGAATTCCAGGTAAGATCAGAATAGTTTGAATTTAAGCCGCCTTCAAATGACCATAAAAATGAAAAGGGTTTTATGACTGTTGATAAATAAACAAGTGGTGTAACCTTGGGCTGTGAGCATCTTCCTCTTCTTTCTGGGATCTTTCTTGGACTCCTGGATGAGCAGTCATGACACCAGGGTCAGGTCCCCATTCTGCCACCAGCCAGCGATGTGACCTTTGGTGAGCCACTCTGCTCTTTTCCGCCTCCTGGAGAAGTAACAAGCTCACAAATTCATTACCTAATTCATTTTGTCTGAACCAGGGTGTGTGTGGAAAAACCACTGCAGAGCAATAAAAACCCAAAGCTGGTCTTAGGAAATCAGAGAGCATATCAAGGAAACCACAGCAGAGTTGAGCTAAGCCTCGAGAGAATTACCATATCCTGTTTTCTGTTGAGTCTCGCCAGAATCTTTACCAGCTCCAGTGAATCACCAAATCTCTGTCCGGCTCCTCCAGGCCCCGCTCACTGCACAGATGGCGCTGGGAGCGTCGCGAGCCTCGCTAGGTGGTAAATCTCTTCTCCAGCGCTAATCCTAGTAAGCATATGCTTAATTAGGCAAGGATGTGCTGGACCTCCAAAATACAGAAGATTAAAATCAGTGCAGGAGATGGCTCGTTTTCATCTTTAAAAAATAAAAAAGATACACATAGAGATAAGGTCTAAATTAAGGAGGCCAATTTTGTTAACTTTAGAATTTTTCTTGGCTTCCTCCATATCCGCGGAACTGGCTCAGGACTCCAGCAGATACCCAAATCCGCAGGTGTTCAAGTCCCTTATATACAACGGCGGAGTACAGTCAGCCTTCGGTGCCTGAATGTTCCGCATCCGCGATTCCACTTACCGCGGATGTGGAACGTGCAGCTACTGAAGATCGACTGTACTTAATTTTAGAGAAACTAATTTTAACTAAAACATCACCCTGGATTTTCTTCTGCTTAATTCTCTTAGACTTCTCTTCTTGTTAAATATAAGAACGTGTCTTTAAAAAATGTTTATCACATTTGTTTATTTCAAAAGTAATGCGTGCTTTTATTTTAAAAATCGGAAAATACAGACGTACATAATAGAAAACATAAAACTCAAGGAATAAAAAAAAGTACATGGTAACAGGGTGGTAGATTATTCAAGTTACACTCATTCGTGCTAAGAAGCTGTAGTTTCATCGTGCTTTAAAGATGCTCTGATTTTCTTCGTGGGCGCCTGGCCCCTGAGTGGTGGGAGCCCCAAGACTTGCCAGGGAACATTATTCCAGTGTCCTCTGGCTAAACGTATATTTTCAATTTACAAATTCGGACTTTTCAGAAATCAATTCTCCATAAAGCAGCAGGTGCTCAGGGACCGGAGCTATCTGCTCCCTGAATCTGGTACTGCTGAAGGACACCTGCACACACCTGGCCTCGTGGGATGATTCACTAGCATCCATTGCTGGGGTCTTTTGAGTTTGCTTCTGTGGTCCCCTGACCCTATCGGCCCTGCTGCTTTCTCTACCAAGGCACATGGCTTCAGGTGGATCCTTTGCTTGCTGCAAGCTGGCCATGGAGAACCAGGAGCACACAGTTTGTCTAACTGTCCATCTCCTGCCCATCCTGCCTCAGCCTCTCAGGTTCAGACCTGAAGAAGCCACGGGTAGGGTTTTTCCTACACTGAATCCTGCAAGTGAGCTGCTACCTCCAATATCCGTGGGCCCCCCGAAACTTATTTGGGTGTTTTTGAGTGTCTGCCTGGCATAAGAGGGGAGAAAAAATACCAGTCTTTCTCCAGTGTTCTTTCCACCTGAGCAGGAAAGATCTGTCTTTGCACTCCCCTCTGCCTCTGTATTGTACCCTCCTTGTCCCTAAGTCAGCCTGTCACAGAATTCAGCCACGATGGGCTGAAATGGAAGTTTCAGTGGAAGAAATTGCATGCTCTGAGCCCTCCTGGATTAGTCCCTAATCTGGTTAAATAAGAGCTACAGGAATTTAGAAATCCTGTTCCTCCTGACAAAATCTGTCTCTCAAGATTTTCTCCATGTTATGCAAGCCTATTTGTAAAACCTATATATAAAAAGCAAATTATTAACTTCCTTTTTCTTACAGTAAGAACTCTATCTTCTCCTCCTGCTCTCTGCCCTCCTAACTCCTCTCCTTCCCCTTAACCCAACACAGATGGATTTCACAGGCTGGTGAAAGTCAGATGCATAGACCGACTAAGGAAAAAAAATCACGTTAATCATATACTTAGAAATATTATTCTAATTCCAAAATTTTTAATGTGCAAATTTTTTTGTGACCAGTAAGACTGAACATTAAAAAAAAATCTCATGTTTATATAAATTTAACATATTTCCTTATTGCTTTAAAATAGCTTTATATGTAGTAAGGGTATTAATTCTTTGCTTTATGTATGAACAATTTTTCTATAAAATTTTTTCATCTTATATTTTATGTAGATATATCATTCTTGCATTTATATTTCTTTCATAATTTCATGCCTAGAAAATCTGTCCCAAGACCATTTAAAATATTTGCTTATATTTCATTCACATTTTGAATCACTACAATTTGTATGATTTTATGTTTTCACTTTAATATATTGGGAATTTATTTTAGGATTTAGTGTAAAGTGAAGATCTAACTTGACAACTTCTAAGTTGCTAATTTTTCCAGAATCATTTGGTGAATGTTCTAGAAATAAATATTTATATTGCTGTATTTGGTGCAGATGCATTAGATGATGCTTTTCATCACTTAACTTCTTTTAAATGGCAAGCGTATACAATCTCTTACATCCAAATGAGTGGTTCCCCTTCTGAGTAATCTCTTTAGTAGATTACATAACTATTTTAAGGGTACTTCCATCGCTGGAAAGTTCTTTGCTGATTTCCTTCGGAAATTCTTTTGGAAGCAACTTTTGCACCACATAGAAAATCAGTCTTATACCTTAAAAATACTTTTTACAAACCTAAAATTCCATACTGCAGCTTGATTACCCATCTTATTGGCCAGATAATGTGGTTCCAAATAGCTCCTCCCTCTTTCCAAAGGGAAAATACACCTTTGAAGCATGTTGAAAATGGGGGAAAAGATGGACCTCAGTTTTTCTATGTTTGTTTTAAAATTAGTCTTTGGACTTAATAGTTATATTTGGTCAGATGTGTGTATGCATGTACACAAATGAGCTTCAACCTTTCTGCTCTGTATAGTTGGCTGTAACTATAAATTGAAATCAAATCTGACAAGAAGTATAAGAAAGAGTCATGTGCACTTGGGAGGAAGATGGCGTTTTAAATATATTGGCTTGTAAACAAACTCAGTGGTCCTCTCTCCCTCCAGGAAGAGACTCACTGGACCCTGATCCTCCTCCTAGAATTGAACTCATTGATTTGGGTAATGTGTGATTCTTGGAATAGGATGAGCTCTGCATGTCAGTTGTAAAGCCCATGGTTCCATTTAATCTTTTCTAGGGCCCTACACATGTCTAACAACAACACTGACTAAAGGAAAGAAATGCCAAAACTGATATCCCTCTGGATCTTATACATTTCCCAATCTTCTAATTGCTCCCGCTACTGCCAACAAAGCACACTGAAAGAATGCCCCACGAAGAGAGGTCTCAGAACACACCACAGGCTCGGACTGCAAATTCCAGTGATTACAAACAATTAAAGTGGGTGGCCAACATGCAATTTTCTTTTTAGGCATGGACATAGAATGAGAAACTACTTACTGGGTTGGAATAGATAGAGACAGAGCCGTTTCCCTTTGTGTAAAAATCATACTTGATCAAATTGAGATTAAAGCTAATGTGCCCTCCCACATTAGCTTTTAAAATTGAGGCGTGTGGAAATTAGTGAAATTAAATTCACAGCTGCGTTAGCTGTAAGTAACAAAACAATTCTATTTGATCCTGCATAAGCCAAAAAGAGGAATGTTTTGGTTGTGGAAAAATAGAAAGAGCTGAACATCCGAACAATAGGAGAGGCAGGGATGCAGTGGGGCTTCCAGGAACCATTGGAATCATGGCTCCCAGTATGACTAGAACCATCTCCTTCTGTTCTACATTTGGCTTCTTTCCACCAACTGACTTCCTTCTGTCTCGCTGCAGACCAGCTTTCTCCATGTGTCAGAGTGGATGTCTGTCCTCAGTTTCTGAATGTTATCATCTCTGCTACTGGAGAGACACTGCCTGTCATACTGTTTTTAAGTCTGAAGTTCAAAAATCCTGCTGGAGGAAGTCACTGCACAAACTTAGGGGCACTGTTCATCCCATAAACATTGAAGATGTCAATGATTTCCTCACAGATGGACATAAAGTGTCCCAAGAGAAGGGGTATCTTTTCTAATTTCCACGAAGGTGCCACATGGGCTGGTAGTGGCCCTAGACAGGGCTCTGACTGGCACAGATTAGGTCAGATGCCCCCCACCTCCGGGCCAATCAATTGTGGCCATAGGTCTGAGGTCGTCTAAGGACATGGAAGCCCCTGTGGGATCCTGATTAGTGAAAGAGGAGCAGTTTGTAGTGAAGGGAGGTACAGTTCCCTAAAAAAAAGGAATGTTCGGGGCAGGCAAAATATTAATTGCCCACTATACCGCTAGAGCAGTTTTGCGAGTCTATTGTACATTTCCTCTTTCCTTTGAAAACATTTCTTGCCTCTACCTTCCTTCTTTGCTCTGATAGGGCAGTGACTCCGATAGGGCAATGATTGAGGCTTCATACGTTCCCAGAGCCAGGGCAAATACTACTTGTTACAAGAATAGGTACATCAATTCATTTGTTAGATGGTTAGTCTGAGTGTGGAACACCTTCATTGAATTGATGTACCTGTTTCTTTGGCTTTTATACTATCACACAAGATTCTGACCAGATAGCTACCTTAGGGTGGGTGCTTAAATTCTCTGTATCTCTGTCAGTTCTGAAAAGTGTGGAAAATCATTTGTGCCCAGATCTATTTCAGAAAGGTGTTGTAAAACCAAAAGAGCAAAATTAATAACGTAAATAGTGTTGGTAACATAGGAAATGTAATCATCTGTGTTGGAAAATCACGATTAATCTTCAAGGCGTTATTTGGTAACGTGACTTCCACCAGAAAATGACAGGTTCTTCTTGCTGATTTTGCAATCCAAGAAAGAGCCCTAATTACAGACTTTTATACTTCTATCAGCTGGCTCTTGTAAAAAAAAAAAAACTGTGATGTGACCATTGTTATGGGGGAATTAAAAACAATCACTAGTTAAATTTGATACTCCTACATCAAAAACATTAGCCTAAGGGGAGAGAAGTACTTTTCTAGGGCCAACTCATACTGTTCCTGCAATCATTCTGGACTCAGGTACATTGAGGTACATTTTCCAACCAAATTCTTTAGTCTTCAACTTCATTTATCTTAACTATGCACCATTTTCTACTTTTTAATCTTATTAATATTATTAATGACAGTAGTTATTTACTGAATCCTACAGGTAATATTACTAGCTGCTTACTGAATATTTTTGATGTGTCCAACACAATGCTTAATGTATTATCAATTTTTTTCTCCCAACAATCCCATTTATTAAGCACTATTATTATCTCAGTTTAACAAAGTAGGAAGAAAAAGCACATAGAAAATTGTGGAGCTGGGTGTGTAATACCAAAGCATGTGTTTGTCTGCCTAAGCGATGAAGCCATGTCCTGGTAAAATTTTCTATATTCCCTTTCTTAAATTCCCTTTTTGAGAAGCTGTAGATCTATTTTTTTTCTTTAAAGTGGTTACTCTAAATGTTTAATGTTGCTGGACATCATCATCTTACAAAGTTACAGGAAGGGTCTATGTCATTGTCTTTGTAATTTTTACAACTATCATCATGCTTTGCACATAGCAGGCACTCAGTATGTGGCAGGCACTTTAAGTTCTTTACAGACATTAACTTGATCCTCATTACAAAACCCAGAGATCTACGTCTTACTATTATCTATTTCGTAGAACTGAAGTTTAGAAAGATCAGAGTGTTTTGCCCGAAGTGGCTGAGTCAAGTTAGAAGCCCATGTCTTGAGCTTTCTCCCCTTTACTAAGTCCCTGCCCTACAATGGGCGCCTCTGGGACCCTGCCCTTCAGTTCACAATTTGTGGGGCCTGGGCTTGCTGGTTGAGGATGCCCCCATGTCCCAAAGCTCAAGCCTGTGGGTTCTTGCTCTAACCTTCTCCCAAAGAGCCTGTTAACCAACCTCTCAACCAGCAGGGTTTTCCAAACAATCTATTGGATCATATTTCTCACTATTGTTATTCAAATTTTCTGTAACTTTTCTAATTTTTTGTCTGCTTGATTTAGCAATTTCTAAAAGAGGCAGGTTAATGTTCTACATTGTGACTGTAGATTTGTCAATTTCCCCCTATAAATGTATCAGTTTTATTTTGTATATGTAACGACTATGTGGTTAGATGAACATGAGTTCATGAATATTATATATTCTTTCTAGATTGTTACTTTTATTATTATATGGTGTATATTATATTACTTTTTATTATTATATGGTATACCCCTTGCAGTATATGGACTTTATTTTATTTGTTTAATATCATTACTACTGTCCTCACTTTCTTTTGGATAGTATTTGCATGGCATATTTTTTCCATCCTTTTATTAACTTTTCTATGTGGTTTTGTTTAGGTGTGTCTTATAAGCTGCATATACATAGATTTAAAAATCCAATCTGATAATCTCTTTTATTATGTGAATTTAATCTTTTCCTATATATTAAAATTATTAATGTTTTTGTTCCTACCATCTTAATTTGTGTTTTCTGTTTACCATATTCTTCTTTGCTTTTGTCTCCACTGCAGGCTTCTGTATATAGAAAAAATTTTCTATATTCCCTTTCTTAAATCCCCTTTATGAGAAGCTGTAGATCTATTTTTATTCTTTAAAGTCGTTACTCGAAATGTTTAATTTGTATATATTGAATAACTAATTATTCAATATTTCTATCCTTCTTTAAAAATAATAATAGCATGAATACACTTTAGCTATTGAATACTGTGCCCTCAATCTTCTAATTATTGTTTAGAATATTAATTTACTCACCCTTTATATATGTAATATACATATTGTATATGTAATAAGTTATTTTTATTTTTGTTATAGTCACTATTAATTAAATTTCTGGAAGTATACATTCTCATTCTGTACTCACCATTTTTTCTTGTACAGGCATACTTCATTTTATTGCAACTCGTTTTATTGTGCTTTGCAGCTACTGTGTTTTTCACAAATAGAAAGTTTGTGGCAACTCTGGGTAACATGTGTATTGGCATCATTTTTCCAACAGCATTTGCTTATTTCATGTCTCTGTGTCACATTTTGGTAATTCTTGCACTATTTTAAACTTTTCCATGAAGAGTGTATTTGTTATGGTCATCTGTAATCAGTGATCTTCGATGTTACTGCTACTACTCACTGAAGGCTCAGATGATAGTTAGCAATTTTTAGCCATTAAGGATGTTTAAATTAAGGTATGTACATTGGAGATTTTTTAGACATAATACTATTGCACACATAATAGACTACAGTATAATGTAAACATAACTTTTATATGTACTGGGAATCCAAAAAATCTGTGACTCGTTTAATTGTGACACTCCCTTTACTGCAGTGGTCTGGAACTGAACCCATAACATCTCTGGAGGAGGCCTGTATTCCATGCCTTTGCTTCTCTTTCTTTAACTCTTTTCTTCCTTTTTGCTTTCTCTTCTTCTTTTCCTGCTTCCTTAAATTACAAAGTTTTACTGTTCTCTTTTAGTGAGAATCTGTGGATGATAAACTCTCTCAGATTCTATGTATGTGTCAATATTTTGCTGCATCTTGAATGACAGTTTAGCTAGGAATAAAATTCTAGTTCACTGAATATAGTTTCTTGCATTTAGAGGATATTATTTCATCGTCTTTTGGCCTGTATTGTTACTAATAAGAGGCCTGCTGTTTGTCTAATTGTCATTTATTTTCAAGTGCTCTATCTTTATCTCTAACACTTCCTAAAATTTTTTTCATTTATTTTGCAGTTTTACTGTAAAGTATCTAGGTGTAAATTTAATTTTATTTTTCTTACTTGGTGCTCCATACTTTCAAACCAAGAATGTGTATCATGTTAATACTAGTAAATTTTCAGCCACCACTTCTTCACTTATTGCTTCTCCTTCATTTTCTCTGTTCTTTTCTTCTGGAACTCTTACATGTATTGTGTGGTTTCTCATTTTATTCTTTATGTTTCTTAACTATTCTTTAAGACTTTTTATGTGTTCTGTGCTGCATTCTGAGGGAATTTTGTGATACTGTCATTGAATTTACTAATTTGTTCTTCAAAAGTATCTGGGGGCCTAGAAAGTTTTAAATTTCAAAATCTATATTTTTATTTCAAAATTTCTAATCAGTTCTTTGCCATATATAGCTGTTCTCTTTCTTTTATTTACTTAACTGTAATTGATTTCCAATATTGTGTTAGTTTCAAATATACAGCTTTATGTTCTTTTCCATTATGGGTTATTACAAGATATGGAATATAGTTTCCTGTGCTATACAGCAAATCCTTGTTGTTAACTGTTTTTATTTTTGCCTATTTGCTTTTCTTTCTTTTTTATGGATATGATTTTAGCATGCCAAAATACTTATGTTTAAATCTTTTTCTGAATAGCCTCTAATATGGATTTCTAGTGAAGCAAACTTGTATTTTAATTAGTGAATTTAATTGTGGTCTTCTTAGCCTTAGATTTCTTCTAATGCCTTGCAGTACTTCTTAGTTTGTAAACTCATTTTGAGAGGGATGTTTGTTTCTCTTTCCTTCTTCCTTATTTAGTAAGTTTGTGATTTCTTCTTACGTGTTTCCCCCACCCTCTCCCCAGTATCTCAATCTAAGTCTCCTAAATGTGGGTCATGTGTAACCAGGTCTTATATATGAGGTTGAGGGCTCCTGCCCTAGAGTGGTACTGACGATGCTTCAGATCCAGTCACAATGCCAGTGAGCAGCTTGTTTTAGCCCCTGGTAGGGGGACTGTGTTCTGTCTACTATCTCCCTAGGCTTCCTTCCTGCCTTTATAAAAGCTGTAAGCTCATGCATTAGTCAGCAACAGTTTTCTTTTTCAGCTTCCCTTCACGGTCAGGTAAGTGTTCCTGGCTTCAGTATTCCATCCCACGTGGAGTGCATTTGGTCCTCATTATTCTGCAGGGGCTGAACTCCTAGCCACGGCTGCTGCCTCTGGAGCAGAAGCCCAGCAAGCTGCGGCTTCAGCCCTTTTTACTTCTTGATGTTTTTTATTTTGTTTCTGGGTCGTAGAGATTTTTATCTCATTTTTGAACCTGGTTGTGTCATTTTAGTTTTATTTTTTATGTTCCTCTGTAACTGCAATACTTTGGAGTAAAGTGGTTGCTTCAGAATTTACCATCTCCATTTACTGGAAATTTTAACTCCATCATTTTATAGTAAAGAGGGGAAGGGATATTCCTCAGATTGAATACTAGTGTATGTACTTACTTATACTTTATTCCATAAATAATTTGAGGATTTTTTATACAATATAATAAAATAGTAAAATGTAAATAAGGTTTAAGGAAAATATAAACTAGGATACAATAGTAAGATTATGAGGAAAATATACAATTCACACAGTTACGTACGCAGATTATAAGGTCCTACATGTTGAGCTGTATTTTTAAAAATTTTTTTGATTTTTTTTTGTAGGGGGAGGTAATTAGGTTTGTTTGTTTGTTTGTTTGTTTGTTTATAGAGGAGTTATCGGGGATTGAACCCAGGACCTCATGCATGCTAAGCATGTGTGTTGAGCTGTATCTTTGACTCTAAGCTTCCAGGATAGCCAAAGTGAATACACACAATTGCTTACTTAGTTCTCTCTTTCCACAAAGAAAACCTTTGCCAATTCTTCGAGAGAAGTAAAGTTGTTCTGGCAACAAGTTCTAGAAGCTGACCCCAAGATAAAGGTTGAGTGCAATAGTTTATTTGAGAGGTGATCCCAGAAAGCGTTGGTAGGAGTATAGGATAGTCAGACATGGAGGGGAAAGAACTGAATGAAGGGCATTCTTTGAGCAGGTGTGTAGAGCACTCATCGGGTTAGTCCCCTCTCAGGGACAAGGAAACGGCGGCATCCCATCCATCACTAGCTGAAGCTTACTCCTGGGGGCACTGACGTCCCAGCACGTCTGGCCTGCCTGGAACACACGCCAACAGGGAGCTCTCAGCTGGAGAGTGACATTGTGCCGATTTTCAGGCCCAGGCCTTAAGACCCCGGCAGCTTCCACCTTCTCTTAGGACACTCACCTTAGGAGCCTTAAGATGCCATTCAGGCTGCTGAGGCCTCTGGGCTGTGAAGTAACGGGACTGCATGAAGAGACCATGTGTAGGTGTGCGGACCAACAGTCAGCACCACCTGCCAAGCATGGGAGTGGAGATGCATCCAGATGATGCCAGTATGAGTGGAGCCAGCCCACCCTCCAACCTTTGGGGTTCCCAGCTGAGACCCCAGACATCATAGAATAGAGACAAGCCATCGCCACTGTGTCCTGCCCCAGTTCCTGACACACAAGACCCGTGGTTGTTTTATGCCGTTGTGTTTTGAGGTAGCTGGTTACACAACAGTGAAAACTGGAATGATTCATCATTGTAATCACTCCTCAGTTCCTCTGCCCTTTTCCCAGTTCTTTATTTTCACGTGGCAAAAACCCAACCCTGGCTAATCCAACTCTCCCTTTATTCCACACCTGCAATCTCACAGCTGAATATACCAGAAATGCTAGGCTTACCCAGGTTAAGAGGCACAGTCCCTAAAACAGCCTCCACCCCACTTCCCCTGCTCTTCCCTTGCTCATTCTGCCCCTCCTTGCTCTACCTTAACTGGCCTGCCTGCCCTGCTCCTGCCCCAGGGCCATTGCCCTCACTGTCCCACTGCCTTAGAGCCTCCTTCCCCAGACCTGTGTGTGGCTGGCTCCTTCACCTCCCGCGAGTCTCAGCTCCTATGTGACCTTCTCAGTATAGACTTCTCTAACCAACCCCTCCACCCTTACTCCGGCACGTCCTATTCTTCCCTGCTTTATTTCTCGCCTCCAAATTTAGCACCCCCGATATTTACTACTCATTGTTCTGATTTTCTAAACCCCACCCCCCAGTTAGATGCAAGCCTGGAGAGGATAGAGATTTTCATTTGTTTCATTGAATGATTCTTGCTGTTTTCCAGCGTCTAGAATAGTGCCGGACACATAGCACATGCTTCGTAGATATTTTAGACTGAGACGCTCTCCATTCTAGGGATGAGCTAGCCACTCCATTCCAGGCTAGGCCCGGCTGAAACCCCGTAACAGAAAGCCTCCTGCGACAGCAAGCCTGACGGGCCGCAGCCTTCCGTAACTCCTTGTCCGGCATGATTACATCTCTGATCCCGCTAAAATGCAGCCTGCAGGCCACTTGGCCCTGCCGCTTTATCTGGAGCCTCTGGGCTACAGTGCTCCTACATCCAGGCAAGAGCACTCTGTTTCCAGCTGCATCTCTTATCCTCCCCCTGCACCCCAGGATACAGCCCCATCTCGGGGGTCCGAGCAGGCTTAGGTGGGGTGTGGAGAAGGGACCCAGGCCTGGGCAGCAGCATGCCTCCCCCTGTGCTACATCCCCACCAGGCTCAGAAGTAGAACCGAGGCCCTGCAGAAAGACACCTGCATTTCCCTGGTGACTGCCAGTGTCCAAGCCTAGGTCTCAGACGGCCTTTTTATCGCTTTCCCTAGAGCCAGAGAGTGGATATGCAAACAAGATCCCGAAGGTCAGTTACCAGAGAACCCAGCCTCATTCCTGCTCAGCTGAGCCGGGAGGTTGCCCACATGTCTGCACGTGGTGCATATTTCCTGGGTTTTACCTCATTTGGAAACATCCACTGTGGCTTATTGATCTCAGGCAAGTTATTTTTATCTCTATGGGGACTTTGCTGTTTATAAGAAAAATCCTTTATTTCTGGAGTCATTTGGAAATTAAATGAGACAAAGTAAGCTTTAGGAGCCTTGCACAATGACAGGACTAACAATGATGTTTCGCTGTCTTCCTCCCCCTGACCTCCCTTATCCTTGGTTGAAGCGGAAGTTCACTGAGAGAAGGAACCACATCTGCCATCCTTTGTATCTTTCACATCTTCAGAGCCCATAGGATAGTGCTCTGCCTGTGATGTTTAATAAATGCATATTTATTACACTCCCAATTTTCCACCCTGAATTGCACCAGAGGATACAAAGATTTCCAAAGCAAAAATATCTAAAAGACTCTTAGTTGAAGGCCTCTTGATATAGGGTTCTTTTTTTAAAAAAATTGTATTATTATAATTGTGCTAATGAAAGAGATTTGTGCTGAGACTGAATTATTTTGTAGTGCCTGCTCTTCTAAATAAGTAATTCATTAAATATATACAATATATCTTTGTGGGGTTTTTTTTCTTTCTTCATGTCTTACTTGATTTACTATCTAATGCCTGGAAATGACGAACCAAGCATAAGGAAACATTTTATAGTCTCAGAGATCAGAGTAATTTCTTGTATATAGGAGGGTCTAAATCCATATTTATTGAATGATAAAATAATGTAAAACATTACTAGTATTACAAGTTGACACCAAATTTGAAAATTTTGATTAAAAGGAAACATATTTGCTTCTAATAACAAGACAGAGAAGTAGCATTTCATGAATTCTTTTTCATATTGTACATTTTTCAACAAGCTCTTGTGTTTATGTTTTGTTTTTTGAGGGTCAGACGTTCAGTGACTGCTTAAGTCTGCTGAATTTTGAATCTTTCCCCTTCAAGCCATGGATCTTTCCTTAACCTGGCATTCTTATTCAGTTTCATCTCTTTCCCCAACTCCTCATGCCCCTCCTCTCTCTGTCTCTTCCTTCCTCCCTCCTCTCACTTCTGGGCCTCTGCACATCTGCTTTCCTTCACTTTTTTGACTCCTTGCCTGGATAACTCCTGGCAGTATCATCTTAGTTATAAATGCCTCTTCTTCTGGGAAGCCTACCCTGACCAAACCAGGTGAGCTGCCTCCCCCACAGCTGTCTCCTCTAACAAAAGAAAGGTTCCTGCAGGGCAAGGACTGTTTCCGGCTCCTTCTCCTCCCAGCACAGCACTAAGTCCCTGACACAAAGTAGAATCTCCCGGAACACACAGCTCTGTTGAATGAACAGAAAACTTGCCTCCTTGGCATCTTTGGACAGAAGTCACAAAATGTCATTGGAAAGATAATTGTTTCATTAGCTTAGTGAACTATTTTATATATTGGCAGCCAATTCCAATAGCAGCAAGGCTGTATGTTTACCAAGCTTTCAATATACATTAAAAATCCTTTATAAAAAGCCTGGCAGAATCTTGTAGACTGAGGGGCAGCATACTTAGAGTGGAACAAAAGGGGAGAGGAAATTTTAGAATAAAGTTATGATCTATAAAGTAGTAGAAAAATTTATATAATGTTCATAGCAGCATTATTCTTCAGAGCCAAAAAAGTGGAAACAACTTAAATGCCCATCAAGTGATGAATGAATGAATAAACAAAGTGTGGCATACCCATCCCATACAATTGAATATTATTTGCCCACGAAAAGGAATGAATTTCTGAGGCATGCTGCCACATGGATGAACCTTGAAAACATTATGCTAACTGAAAGAAGCCAGTCACAAGAGGCCATGTACTGGATAATTCCATTTACATGAGACATCTATAACAGGAAAATCTATAAAGGCAAAAAACTAGATTAATGGTTGGTAGGGTTGAGGTGAGTGAAGAGAGAAAGGGGAGTGACTGCTAATGGTATGAGGTTTATTTTGGAGGTGATGAAATCTTTGAAACTTAGATTGTGATGATGGCTGCATAGCTCTGTGAATATACTAAAAAAAATTGAACTGTGCAGTTTAAATGGGCAAATTGCATGGTTTGTGAATATCTCAACAAAGCTGTTTTTGAAAAGCAGTAGAGAACATTTGTTGAAAAGTTATACCTCAGTTGACTGTGGAAAAAATTAATTTTCTACATAATCTTTACTGGTTATAGTTCTAGTTGGTGCTTCTTGGTAAGTGAAAAATCAGATCTCTAAAATCTGGCCCTTTGAACCCCTGTGTGCACACCCAGGAAGCCCCACTTATGGCTGACCTGCCAATGATTGAGTCTCAATTACGAGATGCTAAAGATGCCAGCTGAGCTGCCACAGCATGATGAACTGAAGGGAGAAAGAGGTAAATGAGGTGAGTACAAAGTATTCAAAGGACACAGCATAATGAGGAAGGAAACAGCAAAATTACGTTTGTGGTGTAAAATGTGAACACATACCTGGAAACTGACAGCTTGTGAAAGCACAATTAGTTTTGTGGAGACCTCTCCTGCTAGCTGTCTGATCTGGGGAGTCTTCATTCCAGGCACCGGTGTGGTTGGGGGAGGTAGGACACCCGCATTCCAGTCCTGGCTCTGTCATTTATTCACCATTCAACAAACGATTATTACAAGTCCTCTACAAGCCAGGCACTGTATCTAGCCCTGTTGACTCAAAGTTCAAAGAGACACACCCTATCTCAAGGGTGCCATTTTTCAGAGAAAGGCGATAAAAAAGTATAGAAAGTGCTGTGTTGGGGAGAAGGGGACCTGTTCCCCCTCCAGGAATAAAGAAAGAAGAGGTCAGAGTGAGGACGAGGCTTAACCATTAGTTGAAGTTGTATGGTTTCCTGGTTGTTTGCTGTCCCACAAGCATGTCAGCTACTTGAGGAAAGAGAGGCTTTCTATCTAATTTTTTTTTTTTAAAAGCTTTATAGAGGCATGATTCACGTACTGCACAATTCACTCATTTGAAGTATGCAATAGTTTTTAGTATTCATAGATTTATACAATTAACACCACAATTTAATTTTAGAGTATTTTTATTACTCCAACAAGGAACTCTGTATCCATTAGCAATCCTCCCAGTCCGAGCCCCCTCCACTCTCAGACCTGGCCAACCACTACATTCTGTCTGTGTAGATTTGCCTATGCTGGATGTTTCCTATCAACATGACTGGCTTCTTTCACTTAGCATAATGTTTTCAAGGTTCATCCATGTGGTAGCATGCCTCTGAATGTCATTCCTTTTCATAGCCAAATAATATTGCATTGTAGGGTCTTTGTCCATTCATCAGTTGATGGGCACTTCAGCTGTTTCCACTTTTTTGGCTTTTATGAATAATGCTGCTCTGAATGATTGTCGGTAAGATTTTGGGCACATGCTGCCATTTCTCTTGGGGGTACCCTAGGAGTGGAACTGTTGGATCATATGGTTACTCTTTAATGTCTTTTGAGGAACTTCAGACTGTTTTCCAAAGTCCACCATTTTATATTCCTCCCATTGATTTCTCTCCATCCTTGCCAACACTTGATATTTTCTGTCTTTTTGACCATACATCACAGTGGGTGCAGTCACCACAATCATTTCTGTATCCCTAGTGCCTCAAAGACAACCTGGCACGGGCAGATGTAAATTTATTTGTTGAGCAAATCTGAGAACATAGTGGACATTTGTCATTTGGGGGATCCCCCAAATCTGACCCTCTTTCCTTTTTGGGTGGGATTATCTAGTCCTTGCTGGAAAGAAGCAGATCCCAATTACTACATAGAAGTCAAAAAATGTCAGCTCCGTACTTTGCCACACCTACCAACAACTAGCGCAAGGAACACGTTAAGCTTAGTAAACCTAATGGATTTGCCACAAGCTTCAAAGAGGGAGCTCCCGTAATGCAACGTAGGTTTGGTGGAGAATCCTCTCTGGTGGCAGTAATGGGCACTGCAGTGACATCCGGTTTCCAGAGCAACAGAGCTGGGAGTGCCAGGGGTGGGTGGTACCTGTGTCCAGTGCCACGGAACCGGAAGGTAAGCTGAGGTATCCCGTTTTGAGTGGTGGTGGTGACCTCCCTCAATGTGTTTGCTGTGATATTGGTTGTGATCCCAGCTGCTGCCCAGGCTTCCTTGTTCTTGCTTACTGTCTGAGCCTGTTTCTGCAGACTTCCCAGAAATATTGTCAGCCACCCAATATTCTTTCACAAAATCTCTTTTCTCAAGTCGGCAATGTCAGTTCCTTCTGCTGCTTGCAACAAAAAACCTGACTGTTACAATGAATACTGGATGCGTGAGTGGGTAGATGGATGGATTGATCAGTGGATGAATGGGGCTACAAGGAGACAGTATTTTGAAGTATGAGTAGAGGTTCCTCAGCCACAAATGCATTCCAGGCAGAACAAAGAGCACAGCGTAGGCATTGAGCAATGAGAGAGCACGGTGCACTGGGAAAATGTCAGGAATTCAGTCTGGCTCGGGTATAAGCGCAAGGTGGGGGGCGGTGAGGTGTAAAGCTAGAGAGACTAGCCTAGGACAGATCATGAAGGATCTTTTACATTATGCTAAAGATTTTTGATTCTACCTTAAAAAAAAACCTCTATCAATTTAACCAAGATAGTGACATTATCAGATTTGCATTTAGAAAATATGCTATTAAAAAAAGGAATCAAGAAGGAGAATGAACTGGAGGACAGCAAGACTACAGATGGGAAGACCAGTTAAGGGGCTCCAGCAATCATTCCACTGAAAGATACTGAAGGTCTGAATCAAGGGAGTGAGCTTTGGGCAAGAGGAACTGGGTCTGCGATGTATTACGGAGAGAGAGCTGAGAGGAATTTTTGTCCTCATTTTGATACACAGGAATTAAGAAAGAAGGAAGATCATGCATGACTTCAAGGTTTTATCTTAAATAAGGCAGAGATGGTGACGTCATGTATGCATGCAACTACTCCTTAAACAAAAATTTAATTAGCGACTCATTGTGGGAGGTGCTGGGTACAATGCAGTGAATGAGGCAGACCCGCTCCTACCTTTGCTGTGGTGACAACAGCTCTATGTTAGGCCCTGTTTATGTGTCTTCGATTTTCTGGGTCTCTTGCTCTGACTCAGCTGCCACCATGAGTGACTTAGGGTGTGGTCTGACTGCCCAAGGCAGACCAAACACATACCAGTAGTTTCTTTCCATCTCTTCTGGACTCCAGGGCAGGGAGGGATCTGGCTTTCTAAATGGCTATTAAATAATACGGATAGCAAAACTGGTAAGTATGGGAAAGTTTGCTCCCTGTGGAATCAAGCTTTGACCAAGCGGAGACAGGAGACATAAAGATAAAATTCCTCCTTTCCTCAGATTGTTCCAAGGCATGATTCCTCCATAGTGTCTGTCTGGTCAACTGGTTGTACCTGTCAAGGGACTGGCTGCATCTCCTCAGGGCTCATCATGAAGCAGTGTTCAGCCCAGTAATGCAGCACTATGCACTGCTTCCCAGGCTTCCTTGCCTTTCCCCTGTCCCTGCCCTGGGATAGTATCTCTTAAATCAAGCATCAGCATCCTCGCATCAGGCTCTGTTTTCTCGGGGACTGGGCTAGAACACATCCAGAGAGGAAGACAGGAGATGATTTCACTTTTCACATGCTTTGAGTTTGAGTGAATTTGAGGGAAAATTATTCATCCATTCAAAAATATGTATTGAGTGCCTCCATGTATGCTTGAATCAGGGATAAGATGGTGAACAAAATAGACATGCTTGAGTGGCGATGCTCCGGCAAACAAAACAGACATGTTTCCTGTTCTTATAGAGCTTACATTCGATAGGAAGAAGTGACAAATGATAAATCAGTACAGAAACAAATGAACATGGTAAGTCCAGATAATGATAAGTGTTTTGAAGACAAATTTTAAAAGGTGATATGACAGTGTGACTGGTGTGGAGGGCGGTGGTTCTAATGTAGACTGGGTGGTCAAGGGAACAGAGGATGGGTAGAAGCGAAAGACTTCCCCAAGAGGAGGAGCTGGTCACCCACAGGAAATGGCTGGGTGAACAGACTGGGAGACAGACATATTTGTCTGGGGTTGGGGTTTAGGTGTGGAGAGGAAATTTGCCCCTATTTTCACTGCAAAATAGTTGGTCAGGACGTATGCATAGAAGAGAAAAGGGAGATTGAAGAGGGTGGCAAAGGCATGGGTGAGGGAATAGACCAGGGACAGGTAAGAGGGTCAGCAGGCAGTGTCCGAGCAGGAGAGGTAGACACTGTATGTATAACCCCTGGCGCTAAGTGGCCATAGGACTTTGGAAAAGCCTGGCTCTCGGTTTCCTTATCTGCAGAGTAAGAGCATTGATCCGGCTCCATTATTGTACGAAGGCAAGGAGGAGCTGATAAGAAACTTCTACAGAGCTATATAATTCACCTCTTGAAAGACTTCTGAAGTCTTTATGACCCAACAGTAATCAGCTCTCTCCCATCATTCATTACATCCTGGCGACTCATCATCTAACACAACTGTCAGACTCTTTTGGCAAAATGTCTTTTTCATAGCTGAGGACTGTTTACAGTAAGGACAAACAATTGGGGCTTATTAATGCAATCATTAGGACACTGATTATGCCTCTATTGTCTACCCTCGTCAGTTATGTTAAATAAGCTCTTTAGTCTTCATCAGAGCAATTATGCTAATATGCTTGAAATTTTCCAAGAGTATTATAGCTTCATGCTTATCCTGCCTAGCAGCAGCCTGGCTCGGTCAATATTGTCACACAGACAATTATAAACAAGGCATAAGGTCTTATTGTTGACATATGACTACTGAATTATCCCCTTCACAACAGAACTTTAAAAAATTTGTCCATTGTTCTTCCAGGGTTTAGATACTGGCCCCTGTTTAGTTTTTTCCAAAATATGTAGATTTCAGATACTGTTTAAATGCCTTTATGGGAGTGCTCATTGCATTGGAATTGTATTGCAATTTTCCAGGTAATGTTTGAACAATCATTAGATTAGCTATCCAATGATAAACTATCAAATGATTCTTTATGCTTTTAAATGTAAAGAAATATTAATTATCAGATGCCTGGAGAATGATGAGAAAAATAACTTGTTTTTCTCCAAATGTTTTTCTCTATACCAGAGCCAACTTCTCTCCCAATCTCATTCTCTTTAAATCTAAAGAAACAAAAAAACAACAAAAAAACAAAAAAAACCTTTCTTGCATGCTTTGTTTTCTTGAATGATTTTGGCCATGGAATGAGAATTACCCACCATGATCAACCAATGCTTTTATGATAGGCACATAACAGATACCTGATAAATACTTGCTGAAATTAATCTTTTGTCTTGTATCTGCTTTATTCTTGCCTCCAGCATTTCCCATCAGATGTTAAATGTTTTTAATTATTAATAAAAATTAGCATGTGAATGAGGATTCTATGTGTGTGTATGTTTGTAGAGGCAGGTGTACACATCTTCAACATGAGTTCATTTAAAATATGAAATTTCATTGTATTAAGATAAAAATCCAGCTGGTGTTGGGTTTCTTCTTTATCATTTACAACAAAAGTAACCCCACACATTTGCTCTTTACAATTTTTACTTAGATTACCTCACTTAATCAGTGTCCTTTCAGTCGCAAATAACTGGATCTTTAAAATATAATGTTCACTGCAACTTAGTTCCAAGAGGATGAGCAAATATAGAGATCAGATGGTCACAAGATACTCAATAATTGTATTGAAGGCAACTACAAACTGGAAAGACGGGGCAAAGTTGTGTAGAATGCTTGCAGACCTGACACATATACAGCCTTCTTCTGCTATGCAAATGCTGCATTTCACATTTCTTCAATTACGTGGTGTTTTTTTTATCTTAGGGTGTGGGAAAACAACTGAGAACAAGACATTGTCCTTGTCCTTCAGGAATTTACAATCTAAATGGACAGACAAAACACACACATGAGAAGTTAAAAAATTGCTCAAGACTAAACTAACAGATCAAGACATTAATCAAAGCAAAGTCGTGGAATGTAAATAATTCTGACCATGAGAAAAAAACTCATAGGTGAGTGATTCCTTTGGGCTGGAGTAACCATGAAGGGCTTCATAGATTTAGCAGAGTAAAGATGGAATATGAGTTGTATCTTCTGAAAAAAAAAAGATACATACACACACACACACATATGTATATATTTTAAACTCAAACTACAGAAGAATTAATAAAATTAAAATTTTCCACTCTTGACTTCAAGGTTCTCTTTCTGAAGCAACCACCATTACCATTTTCTTTATGTGTCTTTCCAATACATTTTACTACTTTTAAATGGATTCTGAATTGATTTTGGTTTTTCAACATCATGCATAATGAAGGGTTAAACTTGGTGTCTAGCCTCATAAAAATAAGACTTACTCAATATAATTTATACAATAGGGACCTACTGATAAGTCTTGAGGTACCCGAGTGGATTTCCAAGTTGATTGTTGCCACGGCAATCCCTGCTCCATCTGCCTTTAGTTTCTGTCTTGACCCACTTTGGCTTAGATGAATTTCTAGCTGAGGGGACACTAGGCATGCTCCTTTTCTAAGCTTTTTGGGGACTGCATTGGTAGCCAGATTGCCTTTCCTCCCCTTTCCTCAATCTTACAGATCCTGGAAGGCTTCCTAACTGGAAAAGTTAGGGACCCAAAGTCTGATGCTTTGGAGAGATGGTCTAACTTAGACCTCAATCACATTATCCACTGGATTAATGTGCCCCTCAAAGTATCTAACTCCCTGGGAACAGGTTCTTCTGGAATTCCAGCTAGATCTGCTTCTTTTTTGACTTCTACTAACCCAAAATGGACACTCAAATGCATACCCTGGTTACATATGAGAAAATATTTGTGTGACTCAGGGTGGCTTTCTATAGGCCATTCCATATTAAAATCGTTGGCTTGTGTTAGCAGGAAGAAGGACCAAAAAATCATAAACAGCCTTCCAACTTCTCAATGGAACAATCTTTGCCCCAGACCATCCTCCCTGATGGCTCTAAGAAGTGGAAAGAGAAATCTTAGGAGGTGAAACAGCTCCACCAATTGGCTTCCTGGATCTCCTTCAGAAGCTATTTTTAGAAGGGTGAGTAGAGCTGCCTCTAAACTGACATGGGAGACACCCTCCTGGAGGGACACTTCTGAAGGAAGAATTTCTTCTCAGTAGGTTCATTTTAGCATTCGTGCTTGTAGGCAACAGAAGGGAAGAGAGGATCACAATTACTGCTTCTCTTTTAATTTCAAAGCCCTGTGCTATTCATTTTCATATACATATTTTATTTAATCAGCACCCAACTATATTTAAGTAGCTATCATTGCAGGTGAGTTTCAATTGCCAAAGGTTACAAAGTTGGCGCACAGCTGCATTCACAAATACAATCTGCCTAACTCCAGGGTTTACTCTCTTCATCACAAACTTTGGATGAGAAAAGTATTTCCAAGTTTGAGGAGCAAGATGGTGGAAATGAAGGAGTTTTTAAAGGATATTTAGAAAACCTGTAAGACTCAGAGGATGGCCAAATCTCTCTCCAGGTCCAACTGAAGGCACTCTCCTCAGGGAAGCCTTCACTTCTGAAAAGAAAGAGTATATTTTAAGCACTCTTACTGTTTGAAATGGTCGTTTGGTACTTCCTGCTTACTGATTTGAATTGGTAGTGATGCTTTATCTTGAGTCCCCTGTTAAATCCACGAAGTATGGAGTACATGAGAAGGAGTGCTGGACAGTGAACCCAGAAAACTCTGTTCTAGTCTTGTCTCTGCCACCAACTACGTGAGACCTAAGTTTCTTTTTAACTTTAGTTCTATGGTGCTCCCTGCCTAACATTGTAGGTGCTTAATAAAATGCTTGATGTGATTAGTTGGGTTCAGTGTTTCAGCAGATGACGGGTGTCCGAAAGGCAAAAGCGATAAAGTTACATAAGTGCGGTTATGACCCCACCAGCTTTGGGCAGCCAGCAGCTTAGCGGCTTGTACTGCAGACGCGTGATGTTGGGGCCTAAGAGCATTGCCTGAACAGTGCAGAAATGAGAAAGGACGATAACTCAGCAATTAAGGGTCATCGTGCCAGGCACTTATACTTTAGCCTTCACAAGAATCATTCAGAGCATGCATAAACGGCACCATCTCAACGAAGGCAGAACTGAGGACTCGGTTAAAGAAAAATACCTGGCATCCCCTTCCCAGGCCCTAATGCTCAGAAAAGATCTCCGCCCAGGGCTTATTTACATCTCGCACCCCGCCCCCGTTTACCACCACGAGGGCCCCGCCCACTTATTCACATACGGGCGCGCCCAGTGTGGGTCTGGTACCCCGGCTTCTGCAGAACCCTCTTCTGCCCCTGGCTTGTCCGGTCCCCGGGGCCTCCCCGGGAATGAGCACTTATCCACTCCCGGCTTGACTATGGAAGGTGGGCGAGGCGGCGGCCCTCGACAGGCCCCACCCAATGGCTCTGGAGAGAGACCGGGAGGGGGACCAGGGCCAAGGTAATGAGGGATGGGTGGCCGCTAGACCAGCAGGTTACGTGCCTTCCCCTCCCCTTCCCAGAGCCTCTCGTGGAAGCGTGCCGGAGACGAAGCCAACCGGAACCGCGGGCGTCCCACCCCACCTCGTCCTCCGCCGCCCCGCCGCCCGCCTGACCGCCCGCCCGGCCGCGCCTCGCCTCACGCTCTACGGGGGAGGCGGGACCAATCAGCGAGCGACGTCTCCCTTCCGATTCGAGGCCCCCGACGCGCGGCTCACACCCCGAGCACCCCACGCGCTGATTGGCTGCGACCGCCGCCGGTCCGGCCGGGAGGGCGGGGCGTCCGAAGGGAAAGGAGGTGGGGAGGTAGTGGCCCGCGACTCTCCGAGCCCCGCTCGCGCCACGGCCCTTCTCGGGCGCTCGGCCTCCTTCCTTCCCTCCTCCGCTCGCCCCGTCTTCCGTGCGCGCCGAGCGCTGCGCTCGGCCGGCGTGCCTCGCGCCCTAACGGGCGGCCGGGGGCTCCAATCAGCGGGCGGCAGGGTGCCAGCCCCGGGGCTGCGCCGACGAATCGGCGGGGCTCGCGGCCCGGGGTGGGAGGCGGGTCTACCGCGCGGCCGCGGCGGCGGAGGAGCAGCTCCCAGCCAGCAGCCAGCGAGCGCCGAGCGAGCCGCCCGGAGGTGGGTGCGCCGCGCCGCTGCGGCCGGCGGCGGAGGGCGCAGGGCGGAAGCGGAGGTGGGCCGGCGGGCGCGGCGGGCGAGGGCTCAGCGGTCCCGGCCGCCCGGGGTGGGGGCGAGGCGGGTGCGCGCTTGAGGGGAGGAGGGGCAGCGGCGGGACGCGCGTCCCCACCCCCTCCTTCCCGCGGGCGGCGGCCGGGCCCGCGCTCCCTCCCCATAAGCCGGGGCCGCGGGCCGGACTCCGACTGGGGGGCGGGGCGGGGCGGGAGGCCGGGCGGCCGCGAGAGTGTTTTCAGTTCCGCCTCCAATCGCCCATTCCCCTTTCCCCTCCCAGCCCCTCATCCCATTCGGAAGAGGAAGGAACAAAAGGTCCCGGACCCCCGGCTCTGACGGGGCGGGACCCGGAGCCTCGGTCCAGGTAACGCCGCGGCGCCCGGCGGGCCCTCGGGGCTGGGGTGCGGCGGTGTGGGGCCCGGGTCCGCGAGGCTGGCCGCGTCACATGGCCTCGGGGACCCGGGGCTGGGGTGTGGCGAGGTCGGGGCCGCGGGGCGCCGGGCCCTCGGGGTGCGGGATCGCGGGGCGGGGTAGCCGGAGGGACGGGGTCGGCGCCGGGAGCTGCCAGCCCGCCCGCGCGCCCGGGGCGGGGGCCGGCTGTGGCCCGTCCCCTCCGCCGAGAACACACTCTGTAGTTTGTGGTTCTGATTTTCAAAGCCAGAGGGACAGAGCTCTGGTTTCGGGAGTCGTTGGGAAGCCGAGTTAGGAGCGTGAGATACTTTGCTTCCACTTTTTTTTTTTTTTTTGGTGCTGTAACCTTTGTTAACCATTCTGGTTTTGGGGTTCAGAATCGCTTGTGTGTACTCTCGTATAAACACGCACACGTCTCATACTCTGTGCAGATCCTTCTCTACTCACTTGTGAAAGTTGCCCTGTGAGCGCAGCCTATTAGTTTTTATTACACGCCTTTAGAGAGCACGCTAATTGATTTCATGTATTTCAAACTTGGTTTTCAGATCTGCAACTTCAATTGTTTTGTTCTCTCTTGAGGGATACTGCTCTTGGGCTGGGTTAGGTACTTTTGTCTCTTACTTATTTAACCCTTTTGTGGTTGTGGTATCCTTTTGATCCTGAACAAAAGAAGAACATTACTTAGGTCGGTTTTGTTATTCCTTCCTCTTGTCCCTTTAAAAGCTAAATCCTACCACTTTGTTGTCAACTAAACCTTTAAAAAGCGTTTCCAGGTAAGACGAATTTGAAAATAGTATTTTCTCCGTAAGTCATGTCTTGTTTGTTAAGAGTTTGGAGTATCCTAGATTTTGGTGTTTTAAACTTATAAAACGACGCAGGTGAAGTAAGTGATCACACAAACTTACTTGGATTAATTACATCTTTTCAAAAATGGTCCCTGAAATTTGATTAATTTCCAGAATTCTGAATTTCTTTTAAATAATCTTAGTTCCTTTTCATTTTCTCTCTTCTGATTTCATATGAATTGAACCTTCACTGATTGTAAGCTGTTTTCCTTGAGACTAAGAAGATAATAAATTTTCGGTTACTCTGAAAATACAGTAGCTTTTGTTCTAGTTTTGACCCGTTTAAAATAGAAAAGTTTTCCTTACACAGATGTGTAAGGCAAATAGTTACATGAAATTTGAGTTTTAATGTGAATGAATAAATAAGTGAAGCAAATATATACAGAGATGGAAGAAATAATGTAAAATGGATTTCATAAATGTATCATGATTTGAGAATTCTTTTTTCATTTGCCTTAAAAAGAAAGCCGTATAGGATATTGATAGAATTTTATCCACCAAAAGGTCACTTAGCAAACGTATTAAAATCAGAAAGTAACACTGATTTATTTTTAAAATTCCTAAGTCTTTTTTTTTTTTCACCATAAAATTAGTTGTGGTAGTAAATAAGAGTAGTTCAAGTCTGTGGGCATTTCTAGGGTGAGTATCCACTTATACTCATGTTAAAATTAATTGAGTTTAAAATAGTTCATTGGCCTGTATAATAATGTAATGATTGGAAACATCCATTTCTGGGTTTGTTTTAGTAAGAAATTGCTGTTAGAACTTAATTTTTGTACTTTGTAGCTGTACCTTCTAAAGTGATTTCACATTGTAGGTGTTCAACAAAAGTTTGGTTTTTCAAGGTTGTTACTCACCTGGACCTAGCCGTAAGTGTTCAAATCGCTGCACAATCTGTAAGGTTCATGAAATAATAGTCTTGTAAGAAACTGTGCAGAGTAATTTCCTGTTGTTTGTGGTTGTCAGGCTTGGTATGTGTTTTAACTCTTAAGTTGGAATTTGGGGATAGCTTTGTATATTTCAGCAGAAAATCTCTTACCCAGGAACAAATGTGGTTTCTACTTCAAGATGACAAAAGTCCTCTTTTCAATTTCCTATTATAAATATTGCAAATATGTTGCTATAATCTTGTTACTTCACATTGTGGAAAATATGTGAGTGAAAAACAGTTTACATAACCTGCTGATCAAAGACCTATTGAATTTTTACATTTTGCAGATATTTTCAGTTTTGACTTTCATAAAGGTCTGAAAGCTCTCCTTATTCTTACTTGGTTTTGATTCTGTTGTTTTTGTACTTGAGGACTTCTAAGGCCTCGTTTTGTAGCAGCTTTTTTATACAGGTGTTTTTGTAATGCATATAAAAGCTGTATTTAGTGCAGTCTGGCAGATGGAGGCTTATTCATATTCTTGGGACAAGAGTCATTTTTAGAGGATGGAGAGGGGCATGTCTTTTGATGGGAGCAGAGGAACCATTTTTAAGCTCTTAGTTTCTGTAAGAGAAAAGATGTTTTCCACTAAGTATTGCAAAGGCATGTTAGAAAATGTGAAATACAGAGGTTTCAAAACTAGTTCAGGAGAGGTTACACATTTATGCAATAAATAATTTATATTTATTGAACAAGCAGCGTTTATTCATTTAACCAGCAGTAAAATAGCATTTTGCTGTGTGTCAGGCTCTGGACTAGGCAGTAAAGTAACAGGGAATAAATATATCCCAGACCTTTAATGGCATTAGAAAAGTAGGAAGTCTTCATATCTCCTTGCCCTGTCCTCCAGTGTTTAGAGTAAGAAATTCATGTTAGTGTGCAAATTGAGGGGGATTGTAATACATGACTGAGCTAGTTTCTAAAGTATGCTTACATTGCTTTCTTTTGAATGTAGAGGTCAGCATTAGGGAAGGTGTCGAGTGTTAACCCATATTGTCACTGGGCACAGTTAGTGTATGTGATGGTGGAGATACTTGTCATCATATTTGCATAATCTGTACAAACTGAAGATATAGCCAGTCTTTCAGACACATTAGTTGCTGAGCAGATGAACTCTTGCCGATCTAAGCCTAATTTGGCCACTGTTTGATTATCCATTGCCTTTTAGTTATAGAAACTGGTTAGGGAAGGAAAGCAAACCTGAATCAGTCAGGTTCCAATGAACGAATCAGAAATAAAGTGTAAATACAATTAGCTAAAGCGAGAATAAGGATTGGGTTGCACTCTTGTGTAGTGGAAAGGCCATGGGCTTTGGAAGCAGAGAGACCTAGGCTTACAGTCAGTTCCTCAGTTAATGTGTTGGGCAAATTACTCCTGAGCCTTGGTTTTCTGACTGAAAATGGAGGTAATAACACCTACCTCTTAAGATTATTACAAAGATTAAATCATCATTGATCGTGATTAAAGTACTTAGAGTAGAGCCTCAGACTTGAGGGTCTTCTCACATGATCTCTTTTGTTCTCCTCTGGTTGTAGCTTTCAGTTGTTTTCTTTCTAATCCAGATGATTTTCCAACTCTTTTATCCTTGACCTATTATAAAATGAGTTTGAGGAACAGACACTAGCGAAAAGGCTTAAGGTAGCCAAATTGTCCAAATCCTTACATCTTACAGCTGTAGTCATCGGAGAGCCATTGCCACCCTTAGTTAGAACATGTTCACGTTTATTTCAAATGTTTCTAACGAGCAAAGTTTTCTGGCTTTTAAACCCACAGTAGATTAGAGACAAGTAGATTGTGGGTAATGTGGGAGGTTTGGGGGAGTGTAGCCGGGGGTGGGGGAGGAGGATGGGGAACTGTTAAGTCTGTCTATTGTAAGGAAAAACACGTAACAGCCTGGTGAGGATAATGGAGATAACACGAAAACAAATACTCAGAGCCTAACCAGCATGTCTGGGACCATTAAGTGCAGGACCAGACCTGAAAGCGTAGTAATGAATGTTCATCAATTAGCTTAAATCATATTTGGGAAAAAATTTTAAAGGGCACAATAATCTACATAATATACCTTAGATTGTTATTCAGGATAATTAACAAATTTTCTTAAAGGGGTAGAACATTGTTCTATAGGTAGTGACTTATTTCCTGAAAGTTGCCTACTCTGACCAGGGTGTTTTTCATTTGTTTCGCCATTCAGAGTGCTGTGATTCCAGACTGAAAAGCCTTTCATGCTAGGCCAGTAATAAAGAAAGCTGATCTAAGTGGTGTAGTACCCCATGCCACACCTTTTCTTCAGAATAAGTCCTTCTTTTTGTCAGTCTGCAGGAGTGTCATGTAAAACTTTTCACTCAGGCTTTAGGTGTGCTTAGGGGTTTCTAGGACTGAACAAGTGTGAATAGGTGGCTGGTCTGTTGAGGGCTTACTTCCTCTTGTATGTGACTTCTGTCCAGTATTAAGCTTGATAGTTTTTTTTGGATGCTTCGCCTTCCTATCTGAGGGTTAGTTTCTAAACCATCTACTCCATCAAATATTAGTTGGTGACCTTGTAATTTGTAGGTAGCCTTAGCTTTTTTTTTTTAAAAGGACTTTTTTTTTTAACCAGTGGTACAAAAGTGGTCTAGTCTTTTTTGTTTAGTAATACACAGTTTAGGCATATTGCTTATGTCTGATGAATTTTGATCATTTCTCCAGATTGGTATAATTGAGATGTGTTCAGCTAGGACGTATTTCAATGCTGATTATAGATAAGTATGTCAAGGATAGCTCTGAGCTTCAGTTTCAGTACTTTCACATAGAGAATGTAAATTTGCCAGGCAGATGGATTTGGACACTGCCTCTGTTTTGGCTAAATAGCCAGAAATAATTTTGGCTTGTATGTATGTAAGGTAATTGTGATTTACATACTTGTCTTACATTCCGGAGTATATGGGTTCCTCTTAGATGTAAGTGAGCCACACTGTTAGGACAGGTGCCCTGTTACTTCAATCTGTCTTAAGGTTTGTGCTCTTCAGAAAACAGAAATCTGAAAGTGATTAATTCTCATTAAAATTTGTCATCAATAGTTCCAGGTAGTTCTGTCATTTTTCAAAATATTGGGATTACTTTGGGCTCAAGATTAGAGCAATGGAAAGTAAGTGTACACAGACTTTAGTTTTGATCTCTTCAGTACACATGCTCAATTTGCATCTGAAAAACCTGCATTTCCTTCATCTAGAGTGTCCTACCCTGACCTCCCTTCTCTTTTAGAGGGGAGGGCATAATTTCAGGTTTAATGTATTCAGTTAGTAAGGAAGAATAACTGGGTTCATTATGTTGAGCCTTTCTATTCAAAGACTCTGAGGAAGCAGCATAGTAAATGTGTAATCTTGTAATTTGCCTGTTTAAGATAAAATACGTTTGCATATGCTACTTCAGCTTTTTCCAAAAATTGTATAAAGAGATAATGGTTAAGGGCTTGTAAATATTAAGGAAATGCTCCGTCTTAATCACATCCTTCATTACAAAATGTGGGGTGGTAAATCTGGTTTTCAAAGTTCACAGAATAAACTCCTGATAAATGGTGCAACGGAAGCTGGGCAGGCCCATGGGCTTTCTCCCTTGATTTGAATGAACTATGGAAACTTTTTTGTTGACTGGAGATGCTCTGTCTGTGGCAGTGAATGCAAATTTTCCACATTAAGACCAACCTTTTACTTTATAGATAGGAGGTTAGGCTGTAGTTCATGTAAGCTGGTCAGTTAAACTTTTCTTTATACAATGTTTTAGGTATAGGGAGGGTCCTGCTTTGGCCTGAGGTTTGTGCATTGTCCATTTCTGCTTTAAACCAGTTTTCAAATCTAAAGCACATAACAGCAACCAGAAAGAAGGCCCTTCAAATAATAACAGCAGCACCATTATGCAGAATCTCAAAATGTAAGAAAAGTGGCAGTTGCCTGCTTAGTTTTCCTCTCACCCTTACCCCCAGGAAGCGCTTGAAGCTCTACTGAGGAATAATAGATCGTAGAGAAAAATCTTTGCTTGTAGACCCACGCTGTTCGGTATAGTAGACACTAGCCACATGTGGCTGTTTAGCACTTGAAATATGGCTACTGTGACTGAGGAAATGATTGTTAAATTTAATTTAAATAAATTTTAATCTAGCAGAAAGCTCTATTGGGCAAAGCTGCTGTAGATTTTACTTTAATTGCACTTTTACACTCTGAGGACTGTACCCATTTGATGTGAGTGTAAGTTGTTGTTTAGCAGAAGGTCAGTACAAACTCTGGGAATTTGAAGAGAAATTGGAGTACTGAATATTTGTGCTGATTTGAATCTGGGCTTGTTTAGTCTCTTAATAGTTGGATGCTTTTTTATAATCCGGAGATGATAAACTAGTATGTAATTTTATGTTTACAAGCTGAATATAGACCTATAGATTTCACACAGTGCATTAAAGGTGAAAGGAATGTAACTCAAATAGAGAACAGATAGACTGTTCACACAGCAGTCCCCATAGGATGCGGACTTGCACTACACTAATGACCTGCTTTTAGGGTTAAATTCAAGCTCTGACATTAGGTTTTAACAGTCCATAAAATTGAACACATGAATGTTTTTTATTTGCTTTTGTTTAAAAGCACCCATCACTCTCCATGGGGCCAACTTTGGTTTCCAGTTGGCAGTGTCTGGCCTTACTAGTGTACAACTATGGGGAAAAAAATAGCGTAGTTACAGTGAGAATTGAGAAATCTGTTTTTTTTTTTTTTTAATAAACTAGTTTTTATTTTTTAATGCTTTCTATTATCTTGGTTTCTTTGACTAAAACAGTTGTAAAAATCCAGGTCCTTAGTAATCTTGCTTTTTTCCCTACCTTGGGTGATGCATGTTTGAACACGAATTGGCAAAGATCTGATAGTGGTTGTATATACTATATCAGCAAGAACTTGGGTGTTCTTTAAGGGGCAGCACTGTCACATTTCAAGTATTTTATGTTGAAATGTATAAGTTGATTTTCTTTTGAAATAAATATATAGGTATTTGGGGAATATTTTGTATTTGCAGTTTGAAGACATTTGAAATCTACATTTGCTTTCTGTATTTGACGACTTTTCTTTGTTCCAGACTTGAACTTCATGAAGTGTCTTTTACTGCTCTTTTTCATATCCCCCTTCCCACTGCCCTTTTAGAAGTCATCACTGATTTCAGAATTGCCAAGTTTAGCAGTCTTTTCTCAATTATCCTACTGGTTTCTTCAGTGTTTGCCATCATTGACTATACTCTCTTTATCTAGATTTCTTAAGATCACACAAACAGGCATAGACTAGGCTCATTCCATCTGCTACAAATGTTGGATAAAATGTTTTTTTTCTCTTATGTGTATAGCTGATCTAGAGGGGGAGAGAGAGAGAAAAGTCTCCAGGTAACAGAAACTTAGAAAATCAGTGGCAAGGAAAAGCTGTGCAAAAGGAGATAAAACTGGGAACAGTATGCTAACACACACACACACACACAAACACGCGCACGCGCATGCATGTGCGCGCGTCTCTATGGAAGAACTAGAAAAACACTAGTCTTTGTAGATGGACTTAGAATCACATGAAGGCCAAGCTGGGTAAAATAAAAAGCAGACACTAGCTGGATGTAGAAGGGTGGATTTTTTAAAAAATAGGTAATATATTATTCACCAAAAGATAAAAAAGGATATGGAGTGAAAAGTCTTTGCCAGCCTGTCCCTTGCCACCCAGTTGCCTTTCCAAAGGCAAGTAGCTTAACTAGGTTTTCTTGTATTGTTCCGGAGATTTTATGCATAATAGGAGCAACTTTGTGCATATATTGCCTGTTAGTACACATGGTCCTATATTTTGCTTAATAATGCGTCTCGTAGGTTAGTCCATGTTAGTACTTACTGAGTACCTTTTTACTTTTTCTTTTGGTTGCACAGTATTCTTTTTTATGAGTGTCTATAATATATTTCATCAGTCTATTGATGGACACGGTTATTTCCAGTCTTGCAGTATTAAAAACAGTGCTACAACAAATAATTTTGTTTATACATCATTATCCACATAGATAGGATAGATTTCTGGAAGCAGGTCAGAAATACCTACATTTGTGTATTTATTTTAGAGAATGTACTTTATTCATTTTTTGAAGGTAGTAAGTGCATATGGTGCAAAATTCAAAAGGAACAAAATAGTAAATAATGAAAATAATCCTCCCTCAGATCTCTTACCTCCTCATACCCAGTTCCACTATCTGGAAGTGTAACCACTGTTACTAGGCTCTTGTGTGTCTTTCTGGAGCTGCTCTATTCAGTAGGTAGCCACTAGCCACATGGGGCCCTTGAACTCTTGAAATGTAGCAAGCCCAAATTGAGATGGGCTGCAAGTGTAAAATACACACTAGATTTATAACACCTAATTAAGAAAATAAGAGTGTAAAATAGTCCCATCTTTCGTGTTGATTATACCTTGAATATAGTATTTTAGGTTTAGTGGGGTAAATTTATTAAATTATTTAACTGATAACTTGTAACTATTTTTACTGTACTTTTTTTTTTTAACGTAGCTAGTAGAAAATGTACAGTTACCTGTGTGGTTTGCATCCTATCTCTGTTGGACGGCACTGGCCTAAAGAAATTCTATATATATATATAAACACGTCTAAATATATGAGAATTCCTTTTATCAGGTAGAGTTTTTTTCCTTTGCATTATAATCTTTAGGGTCAGAAATCTCAATGTTGGTTCAAAGGTGCCAGGCAGTTCTTTATTGTCACATTCACTCTCAGCCATTTACCATGATCATTGTGAGTCTTATCAGTGCAAGTCATGCCTCCATTGACTGTTAAGATGTTTGTCCACTTTGGAGAGAAGCCTGGTATTATTCTTGTTACGTGTTTTTGAACCTGCGCCAGTCTGCACCCATTGCCTACACCTGCTACACAGCAGTTGTCCTGGGATCCCCGTCACTCTCATCTTATGGGGTTCCTTACCCTTTCTCCTTTGTTTGAGCCCCTGTTCTTTTCTCTCCCTTCTTTTGATGAAACATATCCTTCAAGGCTTTCCTTGAGAGAGAATGTGTTGGGTAAATATCTGGAGATGTCACATGTCTGAAATTACCTTTATCTGATGCTGGGTGGATAATAGAATTCTAGGTTGAAAATAAATGTTTTTCAGAATTATGAGAGCATTGCTCTTTTGACTTCACTTAGTGTTACTGTGGAGAAAACCGAATCTATTCTGATTCTTTTCTAAATGACCTTTTAAAAGATTCATCTTTGGAGACTTTTGGCACTTCCTTTGTCCTGAGCATTCTGAAGTTTCCTAGCCAGCAGCCTTGATGTTGATGTGTTTCATCCATTGTCCTAGGGTCTTGATGAGCCTTTTTAATCTGGAAAATTCCATCTTTCAGTTCAGGGGATATTCCTTGAATCCTTTGATTGTCAATTCTCTTATCTCCCCCCTGCCCTGCCTCCATTGTCATCTCTGATGCCTGTTTGGAGGTCCTTTTTGGACATCAGACCTCCTGAACTGGTCCTCCAATTTTCTTCATTTTTCTCCACCATTTTCCATCTTTCTTTTTGTTCTACTTTCTGGGAGATTTCCGCTACTTTATCTTCCAACCCTTCCACTGCTCCCTGCTCCCCTCCCCCCATCTCTGCTATCTAGAGCTGTCAAGCTGTCCAGGAGCTCTTCCTTTATTCTTTGAATGTTCCCTTTGTACATGTTTCATTTGTAAAGCTGCTGCTGTTGCTTCAGGGTTGCTATGCCTTCTCTTATTTCGCTAGATACAATGATGATTTTGACAATGTTTTCTTTCTCTGTATAGTCTCAAACTTCTTGAAGTTGCATTTTTCTGTTTTTGTTTGTACTTTTCCTTGGATAATCTAAGTAGTCTCTGATTAAGAAGGTAGGGGTCGAAAAAGCTGCTTGGAAACTAAGCATGTGGGTGAGGCTTGTCTCCTTTCAGTTTCATTGTAGAGTGATCTGAGTGGGCTGTTTGTTGGTAAACTCTCAATATTAGTATCTGTATGTCTGTCCTCCTGGGTTGATCAGGTACCCCAGAGAGGAGTCTTGATCTGACTAGTATTTTGGGAGTCAGAGCTTGGTGGAGGAAGGGGTTGGGGAGTGTCTGCATTTAGCATGCTCATGCTCATTTACACCCTCTCTGCTCCTGGTGGTACCCAGGCCATCTCCTAGTCCATCCAGGTAGACTGTTTTACTCTGCCAAGAATAAACATTTAGAGAGAGGGGAGCAGTTACCCAGTGGCATAGAGTGGTGGAGCGGATCTAATTGCTAATTGCTTCTCAAATATCTCTCACCCAGTGCTGCCTGTTTTATCTCCTTCCTCCTTCCTGGCCCTCAGTTCCTGCTACGACTGGTGCTTGTCTGTTACTTAACCTTTTGAGGATTCTGCTGTGTAAATTAGGATGTTTCCCCATAGCTAGCCTAGAGTTAGTGGTAGTCTCTGATCTGTTCATAGTTATTACTCATCCATCCATTTTCCAGTTACCATTTAAAAAAATTTTTTTTTGTCGGGGGAGGTAATTAGGTTTACTTATTTACTTTTTGGAGGAGGTGCTGGGGATTGAACCCAGGACTTTGTGCATGGGAAGCATGTGCTCTAGCACTTGAGCTATACCCTCCTCTCATTTTCCAGTTATCAAAATTTTGCTTGTTTTCTCCATGCTCTTCTCCCTGTCTTCATGAGATTGTCTTTTTTTTTTTCTGTCTTTACCTGCAACCCACTGATTAAAGTTTTCCTTTTTTTTTTTTTAAAAAAAAAAAAATAAGGCCCTGAAAGAATTGGAATAGACTGGATAGCTCCAAATCAGTGGGGATGAGGGAGGGGGTGGAAATGAAGAATATTTGATCATTCCAATAGAGGGCAGGAAAGGAGAAAAAAAGAAGCAAAGAAATTGCATAGGAATTAGAAGACAAAAATAAAATGATTAAAAAATAAGCTTAAATATCTCCATGAACCCACTACATAATTTTAGATTAAGTTTGCTGGTTAGAGGAGAATGAAAACTTAAAAAAAAAAAAAACAACCTACCAAGTGCTTTTTTAGTAGATACACCTGAAACTATGATAGTTTTAAAGTAAAAGGAATGCGAAAAGATATACGAGGCATAATCTATGTCTTAGTCTATTCGGGCTATTGTAACAGAATTTCATAGACTGGGTGACTTACAAACAACAGAAATTTATTTCTCACAGTTCTGGAGGCTGGGAACTCCAAGTTTAAGGTGCCAGCAGATGTGGTGTCTGGTGAGGGTTCACTTCCTATTTCATGGACAGCTGACTTTTTGCTGTAACCTCATATGGCAGAAGGGGGCAGGGGAATTCCCTGGGGTGCCTTTCATAAGGGCATTAATCCAAATCATGAGGGCTCCACTCTCATGATTTAATCCCTTCCTAAAATCCCCACTTCCAGATACTATCACATTGGAAATTAGGTTTCAACATAAGAACTTGGGTGCAGGGCTGGGTGGGTGCGGTGGGGACAGTCTATAGCAATTTATAGGGTAACATTGCCAGAATTACAAAGATAAATTAGCAAATGGATAATAATCATAGTAGGAGATTTTAACATACCTTACAGTAATTTAAGAAAATATAGATTAAAATATAAGGTTATATAGGGTTGGAAAGGTGCAGTTAGCAAGCAGGCAACAATTACAGAACAATTATAGTCTTTTTAAGTACCCATGGAATTTTACAAAGCTTGGTTATGTACTAAACCTCAAAGCAAGTGTTGACAAATGCCTAAGAATTTGTGCCTTGGACCCCAGTGCAGTTAAGTTAGAAACGTAACAGGAGGATAGCAACAACTCCCAAATCCATAGTTGTATGCTGAAAAACAAATTTAATTTATGGGGTAAAGAACAACTCATAAAAATTAGAAAATGTTTAGAATAAAATGATGAAAATACTACTTGTCGAAACTGAGATACAACAAAAATCCATCTGTCTATCTGGGAAACTTAGAACCCTAAATGTTTATTAAAGCATTAAGAATGTTTAGTAAAGAACTAAAAATTAATGAGTTAACTATACAACGTAAAGAGTTAGAAGAAGGAAGGAAGTAAAGTTGAGAAATACTAGTGAAGGAAAAAAGAGATATAATTGGGACAACTAAGCCTAAGGTACTAAGTTGAAAAAACTAAGTTTGCTAACATCAATAGAGGAGAAAAAGAAGGCACAAGTGTATGAGACATGAAAAAGGCTTAGGGCTACAGACAAAGTGAGATTTTAAAACTAAGGATGCAGTGAACAGCTTTTTGCCTTTAGATTGAAGAACAGGTAGAATGGAAATTTCTAGCAAAATAAATTATCAAAATTGGTTGAAGAATAAGAAACTTGGTTAGATTATAATTTTAAAATTTAAATTAATAGTTGGAAATTACCTGTACCAAAATGAAATAAAGATACAAAAGCAAAAAAACCAAACCCCAAGTGAAAATCCCAGATAGGCAATTTCTAGAAAACTTTTGAAGAATCAGTAATTCCAGTGGCATACAAAATGTCATAGAAGACAGTAGAAAAAAACATTTTGCTAGGCTACCGTAATCTTGATACCTCCCTCCTTAGGATAAGTGTAGTATCAGAAGGGAAACACACAGGCCACATCTCGCTAATGAACATGGCAATAAAATATTAAGTGAAATGTTAGTATTTGCTCAAAATAAAAAAACACTATGACTAATTAGGGTTTGTCTGAGGAATATAAAAATGATTAAACACTAGAAGACCTGTAAGTGAAATTCATCACATTAACACATCGAAGGAGAAAAGCTCTATGTTCATCTCAGTGGGTGAAGGGAAAAAGTGTATGATAAAATTCAGCACCTATTCTTGACAAAAATTCTTAGAAAACTAGGAATATAAGAGGACTTGCTTAATTTGAGTAAAGGGTGTTGGTTAAAAATTAGACATAGAAGTGTACATATGGCATGAGTTCAATTCTATGAATTTCTAGAACAGATAAGATTACTTTGATAGCAGTCAGAGGTGTAAAGGGTAGATTGCCTCAAAGGGACACAAGGAAACTTTCTGAGATGATGGAAATGTTCTGTGTCTTAACTGGGGTGGTGGTTATATGGAGATATTTAATAGGACTCACCGAATTATATATTTCACATCTGTGCGTTTTATTGTACGTAAGCTATGCCTTAATAAAGTGGATTTTAAAAAGTCAATATTGTTGACCCTTGAGCAATGTAGTTTTGAACTGTGCCAGCTCACTTATTCATGGGTTTGTTTGTTTTTTTTTTTTCCTTTGGTAAATATGTACTGCACCATCCATGGTTGATTGAATCTGTACAAGCAGAAAAACTGATATGGAGTGCCAACTGTTGAGTTATGGACACATTTTTGATTCATGGAGGGTAGCACCTCTAACCTTGTTGTTCAAGGGTTGACTGTATATAAAAATCATTGCATTGTTCTGGAGAGGGTGTGGAGAAAAGGGAACCCTCCTACATTGTTGGTGGGAATGTAAATTGATACAGCCACTGTGGAAAACAGTATGGAGGTTCCTTAAAAAAACTAAAAATAGAGTTGCCATGTGATCCAGCAGTCCTACTTCTGAGCATATATTTGGAGAAAACTGTAATTTGAAAAGATACATTTACCCAGAACTATTTACAATAGCCAAGACATGGAAGCAACTTAAATGTCCATTGGCATATGAATAGATAAAGAAGATGTGGTGTATATGTACAATGGAATACTACTCAACCATGAAAAAGAATGAAATAATGTCATTTGCAACAACATGGATGGACCTAGAGATTATCATACTAAATAAAGTCAGAAAGAGACAAATACTATATATTATCAGTTACATGTGGAGCCTAAAATGTAATAACAAATGAACTTATTTACAAAACAGAAATAGACTCACAAACATAGAAAACAAATTTAGGGTTACCAAAGGAAAAAAGGAGTGGAGGAGGGGTAAATTAGGAGTTTGGGATTAGCAGATTAAAAACTACTATATATAAAGTAGATAAACAACAAGGTCCTACTGTATAGTGCAGTGAACTATATTCAGTATCTTGTAATAAAGCATAATGGAAAAGAAAAAAAAACATTGTGTTTCTTTATGCAAGGATCAATTTAATTGTAAAAAGCCACCCTTTAAAATGGCAACACAAACTACGAAATACCTAAGAAAGAGTAAAAAGATGTGGGACCTTAATGGAGGAAATTGTAAGGCCCATATAATTCAAATTATAAGAAGGTATACTTGTGTTTATGAATGGAAGACACAGTATCATAAATGTCACTTTTCTTCTGCTTATTTGTAAATTCAGTGTCATTCCAATGAAAATCCCAGGAGGTGAAAGAGAATTCACTTTATCGGATACCAGGACATATTCTATCGCTTTAGTGGTTAAGACATGATGATATTTGTCTCAGATACAGACTAATGGAAGGAAAGAAAGAAATCCTGGAACCGCAAGCAGCAGCTGTCATCACTAGGGAAAAGATTCAATACAGGGTGCTGGTATACTTGATTATTTCTTTAGGAAAGGGGAAGGTATCTACCTCACACTATACACAAAAATGAATTACAAGTATGGAAAGCAAAGCTTTACACATTGACTCTTTTTAAAAGGTGACAGTGTATGGAAGGGTTTTTAAGATGGTACAAATGTGTACATATGATTTAAAATACTGATAAATTTGAGTATATTAAAGTGAAATAAGTATAAAGGCCATCAAAAGGCACTTGCTGGGTAAAGACGTATGTGGCATGTGTAATCAATAAAAGTATTATCCAGAATATATAAATAATTCCTGTGAATTAAGAAAAGATTGGTGTGTGTGAACAAATGATTCGAAGGAATAGAGTCCTGAAAAGTCAATAAACATGAACATATATCCTCAGACTGTTCTTAGTGGGGGAAGTGCTAAACGACAGCCCTCTGTGTTGCACCCATCCTTTTGACAGAAGTTTGAGGCACCAGACAATGTGTTGGTGATACTGGGTAACATGAGAACTGGTATTTCCCTGGTGGGAATGGCAGTTGGTATAACCACGTTGCTAGTACTTGGTGAAGTTGTATACGTGCATGGCCTACTGTGCCGCGTTTCCACTCCTTGGTATATGTCCTAAGACAGTGACTTTCATGTGTATTTTGACAGACCCATGGTGGGAAATATATTTTACGTGAGAACACAGACTGAATTAAAATTTTTGAAATAATTGAGTGTGCTGTTTTCTACTGTATTTTCTTTTTCTATTTTTTTTCTATTCTTTTAGAAAGATACTTCTCAGGATAAACTAAATTGATTTCATGCTTATTAATGGTTCACAATCCTCAGTTTAGAGAAATAGCAGAGGGTAATATATGGTAAAATATCTGTTTTAATTGTGTGTGTGTGTCTGTGTGTGTGAGAGAGAGAGAGCCAGAGACAGAGGGAGGTTGCAGTGTAAAATTTCTCACTTCGGGGATTCTCTTTTGATCAAGAAGTTTGGAGGTTTCTGCCCTTGAAGAGCTTTCATGTACATATGAGAACGTATATGCCAGGCCACTCATGGCAGTTTGTAAGCGTGGAAAATTGAACACAATCTAGTCATTAAAAGAAGAATGGACAGTGAGCTGTGATAGAGTCATACAGTGGAATGCTATAAGACAGCTAAAGTGAGTGCTCTGGAGGTGAGGACTAGGTATGTATCAGCATGGATAGTTATAGTAGCGAGTGGAAAAAGTGAAGTGACATCAACAGTATTAAACTTCCACACAAATTTATAAAATATGCAAAACTTTATTGTATGGTTGTGACACATATCAAAACCATTAAATGACCGTGCGGGAAAGTCAAGATAGTGATTATCTCTGAGAAGCAGGAGGGAAGGGAGTGGGGTCATAAAGGTGTTCTTCAGGGATTTTAGCTATCTCCATCTACCATGTCTTACGTCTTATATCTGATCATTTACTGCAGAATGCTGAGAGTTGACAGCTGGATGGGAGGACCAGAGGTGTTTCAATGTATTTTTTCTATGACTGAAATATTTAATTTTTTAAAATAAATGCCCCATTCACAATAAAACTACGATACCTTGAGGAATAAGTAAATTTAATGAGATGTGTAGGAACTTTATGCAGAAAAGTTGTCTTCCTGGATGCAGGAGTCTTCCCTGTGTGTTTATCAATAATTTGTTTACCATAATTCAGAAGAAAAATTGGACAACTTACTGGTGGGTATTAAGTCCAAAATAAATGGAAAGATCTCATTTTCGTAAATAGGAATACTCAATGTAAATATGTTGGTTCTCCACAAATTAATATAAATTCATTGCACTTCCAATCAAAGTCCTATAGGGTTTTAGTGGAATTTGACAAGCTCAGATAACTGACAAGCTAATATATAACATGAATTTGAAAAATAAGGCAAGGCTCAGATACCACACTTACTTGAAAGCAGTAGTAGTGTCGATATGAGCAAGTACACAAGTGAACAGAATGTAAAGCCCACGATTCAGACATTTATTTTAGGGGCTTGATATGTGACAGAGTGACATTTTGAATTATTAAAGAAAAATTGAACATTTAATAAATGATGCTGATACAATAGGCTGTCCCTACAGGAGCTATTTAGATCACCATCTCACCCCTTAAAGACAAATTCCAGATAAATTAGAAACCTAAATGTGAAAAGCAAAACTGAAATATCTGCAAGAATATCTGAGTCGGGGAGCAGTATCTTCATAAGATCAGGGTATCTCTTTGTGCTTCACATTCCTCGTTTGTAAATAATAGTACCCACACCACTGGATTCTTAGGAGATTTAAATGAACTAATGCTTACCTGACTCTTAGACCAGTGTCTTGTGTCATTGAATAAACACTTAATAAATGTTTCCTACTATATTTGGGTGCAGAAAGGAATTTCTTTAAAAAGAAGCAAAGTTGTGTCATAAAAGATGTTAGATTAAAATATAAATTTGTATATGCTAAAAGACTGTAAAAAAAACGTTCTAAGTATTTGGAGGGTTTTTTTTGTAATGTATATTCAGTGATAGGGTTTATATCAGAATATAAACAGTAAGCAGAGAACAGCACAGCTGAAGACTGCAAAGAAAATGAACTGTAGTTTAATAAGAAATGTAGAGGATGCTATTTGCAAAACTTTGTATTCAGTTATTAATAGCTTGAAGGCTTTATTTGCTGGTTCCAGATAATCAGACCTCTTACTTAACTGAAACTTTCCAGTGAGTAATCTTGGAATACCAATTTTACTAAAGTATCACTTGATAAACTTTCTTATTTAGTTGTAAAGGTAGTCTGCCTATTCTGTTGAAACCTGCATTGTGTAAGTATCACTTATTGCTGGAGTTAGGAACAGAGCTAGTGTCTGAATCTATTTTTCAATTCTTACAGATGTTTGGAAAAAAAATTCTTTAGTACAGAGCTTGCTGCCATGCTATTGAAGGAAATCTGTATGTTATATAAATGACTCATTCACATTTTTGAATACAACTTGATCATAAATCTAATTTTCATATTTTCTTACTCCATTTTGTCTTCAGCTTGGAACACAGAGAAATCGATACCTTGTAAAAACCTTTTAAATTCATTGTATTTACATTTCAAAACCATAGCCCAAATATGATATACCTTAGCTTTTTAAAATAAAACACTCAACTAATTAAAATGTATTATCAGCATTACTGAAAAGTCTTTATTTTATTGCATAATTGAAAAATTCTCCAGATATAATTAGCCAGGAGTCAGCCAGCCATAGTTACTAACATGACAAGTTACTGCTGGTAACTTCAAGTGATCACATAGTTCAAAGTAGTCATAACTGCTTTTCTGAGACACGAGACACTGAAATCATGCGGCATTACTAGGTCATGAGGTCGTTCAGATGAATGGGCTTAAACTTTTTGTATTTTCATTTCCACGAAGAAAAAAATTGTAAAAGTTTTATAGCCCGACTTTCAGATCCCCAAGAATACATCTTAACTCAGAAGAAACATTTCTCCTACAAAAGTGTAACAGAGAGCCTGTGTACTCAGATTCTTCCTAACACTGGGAATCGCTTTCATTTTTACTGATCATATAAAAATTTAATTTTTATTCCTTTTTCTAGACTGAATTCTCGTGAGTGGATTAATTGAACTAAAGGCTTAAGCACTTTCAGATTCTTGTTACGTTTGCTTGTTCTATTAGTTTTTCACAAGGGACAGGGATCTCGTATAACTCACGAAGTGTTGTAAGGATAAAATTGGCATGGGGCTGAAACAGTGCCTGGAGGGTCCGCAGACACCAAGCCTAGAGACCTGCACCGCTCTGCAGGGCTCTTGTCTGTGCCTTGCTTGGGTGTACCCTCTTATCTCTGTGCTGACTACCCTCTCTCCTGAGCCTCTGCCATATTTTCTGCTGCCCCCGGTCATGTGGTGAACGCAGTTATTTATGTAAAGCCATGTATTAATACTGACCCTGTAATCTTAGCCTTCAGATTTGCTTCTGTCTCTGCGTTCTGAATAGTGATTACCACGCCATTCCGCACTGCTCAGTTACATTGGTTAGGAGAAGTTATCTTTGAATCTTCCTTTTCCTTGGCCAGTAATGTAATGTGAATTTTTTCTGAAATCAGTGAAGTAATACTCTAACCATTAGCACTAACTTCTGTCTTCCATTTTTAAATCTGGGCTGGCCTGACTCTCCCCTCTCTCCTCCCACATTGCTTCCTTGTACTCCATGTTCCAGCAATACCTACATTTTTCTTTGGTAACTTGTGAAATGTTTCCTGTCTTTAGAAAATGTGCTGCACTTTCTGCTTGGTGTTATCTCTCATGTGTCTCTTTCCGACTTCTGCTGTGGTGTCACTTTTGTGATGCCTCTCCCTTCCAAAGGTTGAATTAATAAGCATGTTCTTTGTGCTTGGATAAGACTGTCACATGGTATTGAGATTCACACAGTTGGCTCCACCAGAGCATACTTTGTGGCACAGTAGGAGTTCAGCTGAGGTCAAAGGTAGCCGAGTACAGCTTTTGCTGCCCGGCTGTTTCAGATGTCTGCTTTGGTGGATTATTACATGTGTTTGATGTAGTTTTGTTTGCTTTATTTTGCCACTTTGTAGTTTTACATACTGTAGCATTTTTTAATCATAGTATTTGGTATACTACAATGTATAGCATTTTTGTATACACTTACTTATGTACATATCTTTTTTTTTTTTTAAGTAAATTATACTTACTTTTTTTTTTTTACAGCAACCTTGGCACCACTGCCCCAAATATATTTGTGATTGGATGTCATTTGGGCTCAATTTTTGTTCTCAAATAATAATTTTAACATCCTCCCCCTACACACACACATCCCCGGCACTGTATCCCAGCATATACTAGATGGGTTTGCAGAGGCTCGCCCCCAAGTTGTGGGCAGACACCTCTAGGCTTGCATCTTTGGTCAGTTGCCAGCTCCTCCCTTCTGAGGTTTATAGTATACGCTGGCATATTAAAGCTTTGAGAAGTTCTTAAATAAAGAAATCCTTTTAACTTCGATTATCTAGGAACTTCTTAGTGTATTTGTCCAGATGCTTTATAATTGTTTTTTGAATTGTAATTTACGTGTGATAAATGCCCAAATTTTAAATGTTCAGTTCTGTGAGTCTTGTTAATTGTGTATTCACATATAATTACTTCTCAGAATAAAATAGGAAAAAATGTTATTGTCCCAGGAGGGTATTTGTGCCCTTGATCAAGCATTTCTGTGTTCTTCCCCTTTCCTGAGACCGTCGTTTTGACTTCTTTTACTAGATTAGTTTCCCTAGTTGTTGGAAGTCATAAGTGGAATCAGTATATATTTTGTGTGTCTTTTGTCCAACATAATATTACTGAGATTCATCCATGTTGTGGGAGTGTATAAGTAGCTCACACATTTTTGTTCCTGAGCAGTAATTCCGTTGTATGAATTAACCACTGTTTTATTTTTTCAGTTTTCTTGATACTAGGGCTGTTTTCCAGTTTGGGGCTATTATGAGTATGTCTACTATGCACATTCTTGTACAAGTCTCTTTTTGTGAACAGAAGTTTTTACTTTTATTTTATTTTGAATATATATCTAGGAGTGGAATTGTTATGTAGGGTAGCTGTTTAACTTTTTAGGAGCTTGCCAGTTTTCCAAAGGTATTGCACCATTTTATACTCACATCAGCAGTGCTTTTGCTCTGCTCTTCCCTTTGAAGCAGAGGATCCTTCCTCGGGCCCTGGGTGTGGGAGGCTTTCCTGCATCTTCTCTCCTGGTTGAAGGCTTTTGCTTCATACAAGGTAGCACTTAAAAGGGAGGAGCTCTCTCCCATCTCTTGTTACATGCCATTATTTTTCAAGAAAACTCATTTGAGGTCTTTGGAAAAGAAGTGAGTGAGTGCAGATTCCCCTTTTGCCTGGGTCTTCCTGGGATTCTTAACTGCCATCCTAGCTGACACTCATCTGTCATCTCTACTTTTATTTTTAATATTCAGCAGATTGACTGTGGTATGTTTCCTTTGCATCTGTGGTTTGATATCTGCTATCATTTCTGAAACATTCTTGGCCATTATCTCTTAGGTTTTTTCTGCCCATTCTCTCCTTCATCTCCTTCTGAGCCTCTGATTAAACTCCACTTAAGGCCCAAATGACATTTGGTCTTGGATGTTCTAGGATTTTTCCATACTTTTTTTTTTCTTTGTGTTTCAATCTGGGCACTTTAATTTGGCCTGTCTACAGGTTTACTGCTCACTTCTGTCTGTTACTAAATCCGTCTAAAGAAATCTTTAATTTCTGATACTGTATTTTTCATTTTTAGCATTTGTCTGTGATCTTTTTTTATAACTTCAATGTGTATGATGAAATTCTCTGTTTCATTATTCTTGTTTATTTCTTCCATCAGTTTTCACCAGTTATTTTAAAGTCTATGTCTGATAATCCAAAAATCTGGGCCCTCCCTGATCTGATTATATTAATACTTCCATCTTTTGACTTTGGTTTGCTACTCTCCCTGTCTTGTGATTTTTGATTCGGTGCTGAATATTTGTGTAAAACCAGTGTAGACTGAAGAATATGTTAATTTACTTTCCCCAAATGGCCCATCATTACTATGGGGCTAAGTCAATAAGACGTGTGTGTAGTCGTGCAATTTCTGGGCTTATTTGCAACTTTAGTTTGATTAGTTCAGGTATTTTGAGAGTAGAATTAAAGCTTTACTTTCTGCACGATTGGCTGTCTTAGTGTAATTTCAGTTGTCTCCTTATGCTTTATATCTGAGTCCTCAGCTTTCTGAATTGTGGGTGATTTCTCTGTTTTACAGCCCAGCTCTTGGGTCCTTGGTCGTTCTGGAGTTCTTTTTGCTCCCCAGTCCTGCCCTGGGCTGTTATGCCTAGTGGGGTATCTCTCTGCTATTAATACCTTCCAGTTTTCCCTCTTGGCAGTCCTTTCCTACCCCAGGCTTGGTGGTACAGTTTCGAGAGTGGGTAGAAGTTTTTGTCTCAGCTCTAGCTCTCCTGTACCACCTCATTCCTTGGTGGCTGAATGTCTGGAGCCTCCTGGATTGATTTCTCTCACTTCTCCTGTCCATTTCCTCTCCCCTCACCTCCCCCCAACCCCCTCAAAGACAGATGCGTTGCATTTGAGGAAGACCTTAAGCTTCGTAGGGTATCTCACAGCTTTCCAGCCTTGTCCTCCAGCTTTTGGCATTTTTGCCCAACGCTTGGTGGAGACCTGAGGGACTGAGTGGTTGAGTGGGGCATATTTGTTCCATGGAATCCTTAGAATTCTGATGTATCTTGTCAGCCTACACGTTGCTGTTAAAATGTATTGAAATCTAGGCAGATTTCTCCTTACCCTCATCTGTGGTAGGATTATTCCTTCCTAGCCACTCCACCAGGAAAGAGACCATCTGTGGGCCCCTCTTCTATCAAGACTCAACACTTTCTGGAAATTAGTTCCACTGAGGTTACTTTGCATCTTTAACTTTGTGATGGGTTCAGAAAAACCATAATTTATTAGCTTATCTGACTTGTTTTGATTGCTAGAGTGTCTGCTGTGGCTTTCTACATGCTGATTAGAAGTGGATCTCCTTCGTGGAGTACTTTTGATATACAGTCTGGCAAACACCTGATAAAATTTGTTATCTCACTTCACTCTAGTTGGTTTTCTACAGTGTTTCGCGGAGCTAGGTTTCTAAATCTTTTCCATTCTTCTCAAATCTGAACTCTCCACTTCATCCTCAAGTGGTAAATGATCTTGTCTCTTACTTTGAGATTAAAGCCATTGACGTTGTTTTAATTGAGGGGCTTGTGAAGAGTGTGGGTAAAATTTATGGTAGAGGCTTAGAAAACTAGGAAAATGAAAAAATGGCATAATTAACTCTGGGGAAAAGAAAGAGTTGTACAGAAAGGGAAACATCGTTATATAGTAGTTTACTACTAACATCATCAGGTACAAAACTACAGTTGGGAGATAATTATTTTTAAGGTTGGAGGAAAGCAAAAAAATAATCCTCATTTTCCATAGAAAAATCGATATCTAAACTGGATATTTTCAAAGGCTACCATTACTGAGGTATAAATAGCAAGAATGAAAGTTGAAAGATGGTAAAGAATTGTATCACGATGTGAGAAGAGGAGCTATGTTTGACTTTGTTCACTATGCATATTGTTACTTAGATAAAAATGAAAATATATTTTTTAAAAGAGCCTTAATTAAAAATCTTCTCAAGGGTTGGTAAAATGAAGCAAATCTTTTCTTCACAGACTCTCTTTACCTTTAGTTTTTTATTCTTATGCCTTTTCCTTTGTTACAACTTTAGATTTTACTTTATGATACTTAGTTATGAAAGTTTAAAACTGGAGAAATTGGGCTTGTAAATTTTTTAAAATATTTTTTTTTTCAGTTTTGAGAACAGATTGAAATTCTAAAAAAAAGTGAGGAAAACTTTCTTTTGGTGAAAATATTTTCTTGATTCCATTAAAAATTAAAAATAAAGTAGCATGGGTGATGATAAACTTGTCCAGTGTTGATAAGAGATTTTACTTGCAAAATTATTATATTTGCCCACTTAGAACACTGTCTTGTTTTTAGAATGATTTGTTTCCACAGTTCATTTAAATTAGTAAAGACATTTTCGTGGGTGAAAAAGATAACTTCTGTAAGTCTGTTGTGAAAGTAATAATTTGAACTTCTGTTTCATTTTGTAATTTGATTTTGACACTGTGTTGAAATTACTGTTGATTGTAAAGTTAGTCTCTAAATTACCCTTTCCATATCTTTTCTAGGTTAGATTAAAGAGGATATTTTCTTAGTGTGGATCACTGCCTTTGGTAAGAACATGTCGTCCATCTTGCCATTCACTCCACCAGTTGTGAAGAGACTGCTGGGCTGGAAGAAGTCAGCCGGTGGATCTGGAGGAGCAGGTGGAGGAGAGCAGAATGGACAGGAAGAGAAGTGGTGTGAGAAAGCAGTTAAAAGTTTGGTGAAGAAGCTAAAGAAAACAGGACGATTAGATGAGCTAGAGAAAGCCATCACCACTCAAAATTGTAATACTAAATGTGTTACCATACCAAGGTAAGTGTTGTTAGAGCAGAAGTTTGATGGCCATGCTGTTGAAAATTGCTTAAAGGAATCTGAAGGAAAGTTACTGGAATTTTGTTACTTTTCAAGTCACCTGTCAACTGTGATTATTAAAATATGACAGCTGTTTTTAACCTGTCGTATTAATTTGTTTGACTCATTAAGACTTATTTATTTTGTAAATCATTTTCTTGAACAGCGAGAAAGTTTAATCAAGCAAAATAAAACCCTTAGGTTGTATTAAGTTTTATCTTCACTGTCTTCATTTACCTTCATTGCCCAAAGGCTTCATGGTATGTTATCCTAATCTCTCTGATAGAATGACTTTTGAATAAAGATTCCAAGATGTTTCTATCACTAGTGCAGTAGGGACTGGCAGTTTTCTCCTCCCTTGGTCAAAACTTTAGTCAGTAAGGAGTTAACAGAAGCTGCTAACATTGCGATGAATTTTATATAGTTTTGTTTGAGTTTCAGCATTACTTCTAAGAAAACAGTATGTTAGGCAGCTTCCTAGGTGTCACAGGTAGTTAGAACCTCTCTTGAAGACCTACCTCTTGTATTAGAAAGATCTGTTACTTAAGAGGTTGAAGTTTTATTAGTATAAATTTAATCATTTATAGATCATTATCAATATCAGAAATACTTTTTTAAAAATAAAGTGGCTAGTGGTTTTTAAGTGTTTTAATGTGCACAACTGTTTGTTACATTACAGGGTTTTGGGCAGTGACAGTTTATAGCATTTCCGAAAACGATTATTTGCAGTGTCGTAGAAATAGGCTAGCATATGGCATATGAAACCATTCTACTTGACATGTTCCTAATGAGTTTTGGGAAATACACTCTGGGTGCTTGTTGATAATAGATCCCAGTAACGCCAGCCTGTCTGCTTGCAAATCCTGACACTAAAATGTGTCCTGCCTTTTTCGGTAGATTAATTATCCATTTCTCTTACCTTACTTGTTTTCATGTAGTTTTTAAATGAGTCACTTTTCTTAGTTTATTCTTTCGTTTAGAAATGCTTATGAGTGCTTGCTGTATGCAAGAGACTGGTTTTAGGCACATGGGATACAGTATGAACAAAACCCAAAGTTCCTACCCTCCTGAGGGATAGATGTACATAGGAAACAAGTGGACAAATTAATGTAATTTGAAATGGTAATGAGTACAAAGAAAACAATGACTGAAAAAAAGCTGCTTCGGGTTGGATTGTGACACTTAAGCTGAGCCTTCAGAAGTAGCAGCTAGCTGAGGGCAGTCTGCTAGGCAGAGGGAGGAGTGAGTGTAAAGATGCTGAGGTGGGCCTGGAGGATGTATAGCATTGCAGTAGAGGTGAAGTGGTACAGAATGAGAACAAGGCTTGGAAGGAGTCAGGTCATATAGGGCATCATAGGGCACTGTGGGAGTTTGAATTTTAGTCTAAATATAATAGAAAGCAAATAAAGTGGAAATATAGTTTTTAAGTGGACTTTTTAAGTTTAAAACCATTTTTAAAGGATTTTTTTTTACATTTATATTTTACAAAGATTATTCTGGCTGCTGGATACGAGTGGTTGGGGCAGGGAAGAGAGAAAGTGTGTGTGTGTGCGCGCGCGTGCGTGTGCACTCACGTGTGCAGTAGACTGGTATAGTGGTCTGGAAGCAAGGAAATCAAGAGGCTATTAAAGTAATACAAAATAGAGATGCCAGAGGCTGGGCTGGGGTGGCATGGTGCTAACACGTGAAGTGGACAGATTTGGATGGAAGTTGAACTTGACAGGACTTGCTAATGAATTGACTAAGCGTAAGTCAAGCTGTATTTGTTGATTTGTCATTGTATAACTTCAGGTATTTCAGTTCAGTAAACATTTATTAAGTGCCCACCCCATGTGTGATGACTGGAGTTAAAGTATAGTCTTTGTTCTTGAGTTGCTTACTCTCTAGTAAGGGAGATAAACTTTAACAAATAAGGAAGATCATCTCGTAATGTGCAGTAAGTGTTCTGAAAGATGTATGTATGCTCAAGGAGCTGTGTCCAGAGGAGGGGAGCCTTGCCTACTCTGCAGCTTGTGGAAAGTTCTCCTCCTGGACAGAGATTGGTTGAATCTTGATGGATGTAAAGGAGGAATTTAGTCAGGAGAAGCTCGATTCATCCAGATGGCGCTGTGTATTGAGAGCACGGTGGGAGGGGAGAATTGGTGAAGGGTGTCCTGGGAGGGCAAAGTGGGAGAGGGGAGACATGGCAGGTGTGAAAGGCTGTGTGTGTGAAGGTTATGCCATTTTTACTCATAAAAATAACTGCAAAAATTATAAATAATGTATCAAAAACTAGAATTATAAAACCAAAATCACAAAATCATGACTAGGTAAGGTTTATTGCAGGAATGCAAGTGTGATTCCACTACAGGAGATCCGTTAATGTGAGAAACTGTGTATTTAAGAACACTGATCATCTTGATGGGTCTAGAAAGAGCTTTCTATCAAATTCAGTGTTTATTGATGTTAACAAATTAGAAATAGGAGTCTTCTTAACTTCATAAAGCATACTTTAAAAAATGTTAACACTTAATATGAAACTTAAGAAATACGCCAAATTATTAATAGTGGTTATTTGTAGATTACCTGAAAAAAGAAATCTCTTGTAATTTTTTCCTAATATTTATATATAAAAGTCTGTGTTACTGTTATAGTCAGCACAATTATATGCTTAAATAGGACTTTTGGGCAATACTTAGACTATTCTTGTCTACCTTTTTTTACCCTTTAAGTCAGTTTTTCTGTTAATGGGCAATTATATTTTTATTTTTATTTTCTTAACATTCTAATACATGTATTTATATCTGTTTTTTCTTTAAAAAAGTATGTTCCTTAACAACATAAAGTAGTATGTGTACATGATTGTAAATCCAAACACAGATTATACAGTGGAAAACTGTCTGCCTCCTACACCTGTTGTCACCCTTCTCACCCAGGTGTGGTACTGGTGTCTTGTATATGTTTCCAGGAGAATGTGTTTCTTTTTAATGCTGTCACTGATGTTTGGATTTTGTTTTCCATCTTCTAAATTTTTAAACATCAGAGTAATTGATGCAAACTTTTTTTTCATATTTCAGTTTATTAGGTAGAATTGTTACAGTTTGACTGCACATATTACAATATATTGCATGTAAATATATATACACATAATTGACTTAAACCTTATGCAGATTGTCAACTTTTGTTTTTAATTTTGTATTCCTACTCTTTTACTTCTCTGGATAATCCAGGAAGAATTACAGAAAAGTCTTTTAAAATCCAAACAGTGGTAGCCTTCAATTCAGTCTTGCTTTACATCTTATCTGGTATTTAGGCTAAAAGGACTGGATCCCACATGTCTCGTACACTGTTTTTTACATTCTTTTTGTTTTTCTTGTTTCAGTTTGGATATTTTCTGTTGGCTTCACTTTGAGTTTACTGGTCCTGTTTTGTGCTGTGTCCAGTCTTCTGTTAAACACATCCCATAAGTTCTTAATTTCAAATTTATTTTTCGTTTTTAGTATATTTCTTTGGCATTATAGATTCTTAATCGCTATTGAAATTCGTGTTTTTTTCCTATTTTCCTGAATTCTTAATATATTTAGAATAGTTATTTTATGGTTCCTGTCATCTCTAATATCGGGATCATCTTTCAGTCCGCTTCTGTTATTGTCTGTTCGTTCTTTTATCATCACGTTTTCCTGCCTCTTCATATGCGGTGCAGTTTTGATTGTATGTCATATGTTGCATACAAGAGAATTATAGATGCTGCAAATGATACTCTCCCCAAAGAGTAATTGGCCTTTCCTATGTCAGGTAGATAGAGAGGCTGATCACCTCAATCTTACCAGGGAATGACCTGGGTTGAGGCTTGGTGGCCATTTTAATTTGATTTAGTCTACCCCTGGCACATACCTTTTCTGCAAATAAGGCTCTCCTAGGATTTTGAAAGAAAGCCTGGCAGGTCTCTGTCCTTCAAACACTATGGGGGGGTTCACCTCTACCCTTTTTTCCGTAGTTGAAGTCTGGCTGTTAAGCCCCCCTCTGCTTGCGCCTTCAAAATCAGGCAGACACCTTTGAGGGAGGAGACTCTTGTGACTGTCAAAGTTTTGACGGTTATTTTCTTCAGTGGAGTTTCTCTTCCCAGACCAAGCCTGATCCTCAGCCTGTGCCTAGAATCTGCAGATGACCCCAGGGAAGGAAATGACAGACACCAGTCAGTTGACTAGAAATGTTCCCTCTTCTCACAGTTTTTGTTCATTTAGATCTATATACTTTGATAGCTCTCCATTGGCTTTGAACTGGGGTTTTTTTGTTGTTGCTGTTGCTGTTATCTTTCCCCCGTAGTTGTTGCAACAGGGAGCATTAGCCTGCTGTGACCTGCTTATATTACCTGGAAGTAAAATTGTGACGGTAGTTAAAGTGGAACTCTTCTCACTTTATTCAGCGACCCTAAATCTGAGAACAATAGATTGCAAGTAACTGACACTTAGCATTGTGGTGCTATACCATTCATGCAGGATTTGCAGAAAGGGTTCCCTGAGGTGACTGTTGCTACAGCTAACCCATCACTCACCTCTGAGCCATATAAAGAAAATACAAGAGTTCATGAGAGGGATCCCATGTGAGAACTTTGAAGAGAGTACTGTATGCTGTGATATTTCCCCTTTCCTTCATCCAGACTGGGGGGCTTCAGGGGGAGATTCTCAGTTGAACATGAGGTTTGGGAGACAAATAGACTGGTACCTTGCTGTCACCTGAAAAAGACTAAAAAATCAGAGAGCAGCTGGAGGTGCTCCTGTGTCAGCAGAATGAAGGAAGGGCGCTGTGGGAAAGGCTTGCACGTTCAGCGTTCAGTGCGTCAGTGATGCAGGAGTTTCCCGTGGGCCAGGTGCACTTTCCTAAGGTAGCTGAAGTTGACTTGTCTTGAAAAGATCGACTTGGAGAGTCAAAGTGACCCATGCTGGCCAGCTAGAGAAGTTTGCAACAGGAACGAACTACAGGGAAGAGGTAGCATTTAGGCTTCTGATGTTGACCAGGTTACCCGATCACCTTGTTAACTGTCACATCAGATTTCAGTCAAGTCAGTCTGATAAGGCTGTTCCCTTTTCCTCTAAAGCCCCTTCTTGCTATTCCAGAAACTTACAGGGCCCTTAAGAATAACAGCTTAGGAGTCCTAGAGGGGGTGAGGGTAGCAAAATTAAATGAGAGAATAAAATTTTGATTTAGATCCAGGTAAATTTTTAATTTCTGCAAAGAGATTTATTGTTAATACATATATCTACTTGGGTATGACTATAGAGTAGCCATGAGATCTCTTTGAGATTTTATGTTGAAAGGAGGAAAACAGTTTGAGAAGAGCTTGTTTGAGGGTAGTGATATGGGAGGGCTCACAAAGTCCAGCATTTTGAATAAATTGTCTGTATTCTCCTTTGGAAAACTTGGGAATCCAAATTTAGTGCTGCTGGGGACAGGTAGAATATTTGGGGAGAGGAGGAATTCTGCACAAAGTATGTACCATTTTAACAAAACAAAACATCTTTTTCTAAACATAAAGTATCTGACTGTATACCTGTTAAATTATCCAATGACACTTTATTTCTAAAGAGTCTATTTTATAACTAGAGTTTTCTTCTATTACCGTCACATTTTTCCCCTTGAACTTAGATTATTCTCCTCCAAATCCAACATTCTTTAGCTTTGCTTTTGAGTTAAAATGGGAAGCACTGTGAAATAGTTGTCTTGAGGCTCTTATGAAACTATGATCATGAATAATGCTTAAATTAGAACTGAAATATATACAATTTTTGATTAACTCCCTCATCCCAGACTTTTTTCTTTTATGAGCTTTGCTTATCTTTATGGCTTTATATTTATGTAAGAGGGTGTAATTTTTCCCTAACTTGATTTACTCTGAGTTTGCTAGGCCAGTGGGGGAGAGGAGGTTAAGGAAGGCTATATTTGTTTTAAGGATGTTGTAAAAGTTCAGAGTCAGATACTGAACACAAATTTATAATGAAAAATAACAAGTAACTTAAAAGAATATTTCCCCATAGTTTTTATGTGATGGCTTATATAATTTGCATTAACAGTAAAACGTTAGTCTGTGTACATTACCTAAACATTTTAACCTGTACATGTAAAAGCGCATTGTCAACTTTAAGGTGCTATACAAATGTGAGTTAATTTTTATGTTTCGTGCATTTAATTTAAGAGATTAGAATGACCATATACTTATATTTTCTGTTAGGATTTCTTTTGTCATTTAGGATAATATTTTTTTAATTATTAGAAACATGAAATATATATTAAAATAAGTATTCCTGGGCCTATTTTAGTGTTAGCTTTTTTTTTTTTTAAGTAAAAAGCTTGTTTTTTGGAAGGACTTGAAATATCAAAATCAGAAGCAGCTATTTTTAGAATTGATATTTAAATCTTTTCAGTGATAGGGACTAGTTTACTTGTTTGGGAGACTTTTTTTTTTTAATTTTTCCAAAGACAGTAGACACATCTAGCAAAATCTCAGTAGTATTTTTAACAAGGTGGAATTTTTTTTAGTCATTACCTGGTCTTTTCTTTTGCTTCTAAGAGCTATTTGAAACCAAAGAATAAGAGTATCAGTTTTATCTTACAGAACTCTGACTTTGGAAATTCTCTTGTGTTGTGGTTCCGGCCCCCCCCCCGCCCCCCACGTTTTAATTTGGGAGTGGCTCTACTTATTTCCTCATTCACACATTCAAGAATTTTTTTTTTCCCCTGAGAAAATAAATCTTATAAAGAAATCTCTAGTTTTTATAATTAAGCACATTTATAAATATTTTACTTATCTGGGCTACTATACCAAAGTTATTTAAATTTTGGCTGTGTTTTTATTTTTAGTAAACTATATTAGAGGCAGAATAGTGTTACTAATTAAGAATGCAGCCTCTCTCCGTGCCACTTACTAGCTGTATGACCTTAGACATGTTACTTTATCTCTGTGCTTCCATTATCTCACTTGTCAAATGGGGTAACAATGCCTAATTTGTGAGTTGTTGGAGCATTAAGTGGTTTAATATGTATGAGGGCTTAGTGCTATGCCTAATACATAGTAAGTGCTTAGTTAGTATGAACTACATGTGGGATGGATCCCTCCCAAATTTGATTTTGATGTGAGACTGATAAAGCTATAAACATGTACTGAGAGGGCATGAAAAAGATTACTGCTCATGTAAATGAGGTTTTCTTGGGGAAAGCAGGGCAGGTTCCCAAACTGGTCCAAAAATTACTTGAGAAAACAGTGATAGACGTGGGGCTAGGATAGCAGTTCCCACCTCTTGTGTGTGCCCAAGTTTTGCCTGGTTTAAAATTCCCGCTAGCCCCAAGGGAGGGGGCTTGAAACTATCAACAGTCAGTATCAGAAATGGAGTCCCATTCCTCATTAAACTTAAACAGGATAAGTGAAAATTAAACCACAGCTAGGTGCATCATAGTCAAACCCACAAAAGAGAAAATCTTGAAAGCAGCTAGTGAAAAGTGTTACCTACTGGGGAATGGGGAGGACAGGTGACCTTTCATCAGAAGCAAGGGGGCCAGAAGATTATAAAGTGATGTCTTTGAGAAGCCATAACCATAAATGTGTATTTGTTTAATAAAAAAAAAAAGAAAGCTTCAAAATACATGGTATAAAACTTCATGGAATTAATGGATCAAATTTGCAATTATAGTTGGAGAATTCAGTTAGACCAAAAAAAATGAGTAAAGACGTAGAAGACCTAAATTATACTATTGAACACTTATTTGATATTTGTAGAATACTAAATCTAAAATCAAGATAATACAGTCTTTCAAGTGCTCGTGGTAACCTCGCCAGCAAAGACTGTTTGCAGGGCACAAGTCTCAGTAAATATTAAAAGATTGAGTAGGAGGCAAGTATGTTCTCTGCCAGCAATTGAACAACCTTAGAAATCAGTGCCAGTAAGATATGTATTAAAAAATGGGGATTAACACAATTCTTTGACCCATGGGTTATTTAGAAGAAAACCATGAGGGAAAATGTTTTTCAAACTAACTGATAATAAAACAACAACGTATCAAATAAGTGAGATACAGCTAAAACAGTGCTTAAGGGGAAATTTATAGCTTTAAAAATTATACTAAAGAAGAAAAATTATCTAAGGCTTCACCTAAAAAGCTAGGAAAAAAGGTCAAAGAGCATAGGAAGTAGAAGAAATATTAAAAATAAGAGCAGAAAATCGATGATTAGAAAAGGGACAACAGAGACAGTCAAAAATTGATTCTTTAGAAAGATCAATAAAATTGATAAATTCCTGTAATATTGATGGAATAAAAAAGTGAGAGAGCCTATAACCATAAATTACTTAAACAACTTTATGCCAATTTATTAATAGTCAGATTTATTTAAAAAATGTTACCCCAGCAAGTGCAAGAGGAAGTGGAATATTTGGAAACCCCTATATCAATTAAAGAAATTGAATTCATAATCAAAACCTTGCTGATGAGTGAGGGGAGAATTCTGGCATGGAGAAAACTACAGAAGAGGAGCCCCAGATTCTGCTTAAAAACTTGGCCAAAGTCACTAGTCTGACCCCTAAATCCACACGTGTGTGGGGTGGACTTAGTATAGTCTCACTGAAGGTAAAAAACTGATTTGAATTATTCAAAGACAGAATTTACAGTTTGAGTGCAAACAAGTTAATTGCATGCCAAAACAGAGGCAATTAACACTTACCGGAAGAATATAATGGAATCTGGTACTTCCACCATGTAATGTTCACAGTGTCTAGCATACAGTCATAAATTAATAAACATAAGAAGAACAAAGAACATGTAGCCCTCTCAGGAGGAGACCAGTGGAGACCAACCCTGAGATAACCTTCAAGTTGGAACTACCATGTAATAAATTAACAGAAATATCATATTTATGAATTGAAACACTCAATAGTATTGTTAGTTCTCTCCCAGTTTATCAAAATCAAATCTATTTCCCATGAAGCCCTAAAAAATGTAAATTTATTTTTCATAGACTATACAGACTGACCCTAAAATTTACGTGGTAATATATAGGACCTAGAGTACCCAAAGCAATCTTGAAAAAAGATCAGCAAAATTAGAAGACTTAAATTATCTGACTTCAAGACTTTCGATTGAAGCCACAGTAATCATACATTGTGATTCTGATATAAAAACAAACATAAATGAGATAAAATAGAGAACCCCAGAATAGATACTTATACTTAGGTAGTTACTTGATTTTTGACAGAGATGCCATAGCAATCCAGTAGGGACAGGAAAGTCTTTTCAGCAAATAATACTGGAAGAACTGGATATCCACATGGAAGAGTAAACACTGGCCCCACCCTGCACCATTCAAAAAAAAATTAATTCCGGATGGATCATAATTCTCATCTAAAAGCTAAAACTATAAAGCTTTTTGTAGGAGAATATACTTGTGACTAGGAAGTAGGCAAAGGGCTTTTTTCTTAAAGGATATGGAGAGCAATAAGAGGAAGTTACTAAGTTTTAGGCATCATCAGTGTTTAAAAAGCATTTCATCAAAAAACATTAAGAAATGAATAGAGTGGAAGAAAATATTTGCACACCAATTTCTGACAAGAGGATTGTACCCACACTTTATAAAGAATTGCTATAACTCAGTAGTGAAAAGGAGAATAGCCTGATTTTAAAAATGGGCAGAAGATTTGGATGCATCACAAGAGACGATAAACAAAGGGCCACTGAGCAGCCGGAAAGTGTGCAGTATTGCTAGGCATCAGGAAAACGCTAATTGTGAAACCGCAATGAAATACCATTGCACAACCACGCTAATGGCCTACCCTGAAAAAAGCCAGATCAGTGATTGCCTTTGAGGGGAGGGGAGGGGATGACAGAGATTGACTGAGAAAGGATAGGAAGGGCTTCCTGACAGGGTTCAGGGTTCCCAATTTATGCATTTGATAAAACTCACAAAATAGTATAATTAAGATTTGTTTTACACTGTAAATTTTACCTCAAAAAGTGAACGACGAACTCTAGATAACAATAGACACATGATTAAGTGTCTAAGTTTGAAGTATTTGCAACTTAATTTTTAATGTATCAAAAAATGAGATGTTTTGATAAATAGAAGCAAGAACAGCATAGGTCAGGGCCTTTATTGGAGTTTTCCAGGGAAATAATGGCAGTGCTGGGTAGATTTGCTGAGTAAGTTTCGGACTGGGAGTGCGAGGGATTTCGGCCAGTCTCTGGGCTGTAGGGTGGCTCCTGCTTGCCTAGTACCTAGCCCTAGGGCGAGGTAGGGCCGGAAGCACACAGACTTGGTGTGGGAGTTTGACTAAGTAGCTAGGGTTGTGAGCTCTGGACTGGTTGATTGTGTTTCAAAGTGAGCTCTCGATGGAGTCTCTTGCTGTCTCTAGACCTGGGAGGGGCAGTTTCTCCAGGGTCAAAGCCCCAAATGCCTGAGTATCAAGGATAGAGGAAATAGGAAAAGACAGTTAATACATATTTCAATAAAGTATGAAACTATGGATTTTCAGCCTTCATTCTTCAAAAGTGTACCTTGGAAAATTTAGGCTCTTAAGCCAGCCAGAAGTGGATATAAATCCTGGCTAGTGTCTCAATAGCTTTGTGGCCTTTTGACTTATTTAACTGCTCACATTTATTTCTTTATTTGAAAATAATGGTCCAGTTAATTCACTTATGGGGCTGATAAGAGTATAAATGAGATAATACATCTGAGGCACTTTGAATAGTACCAGGTACATAACAAATGCTTTTTTTTTTTTTTAATACTTAGAAGAGTTTTTAGACTGTCCTGAAGTCAGGCAGTCAGATAAATTCACTAAATGTCGAGCTGTTGTATGTGGGATGGTGATATCACTATGGTTAATTTTATAGTCGATAATGTAATATAATACTTTTTCAGGATATATAGATTTCACCTAGCAAGTACTTTTATTGGTTTACCATTTTCAGACCCATCCTTCTCCTCCTTACTCTTGTCAGCAGCTGAATATTGTGCAGGTTGAGGCTTTTCATCTTCTAGTAATGTACAGACGTTTCTTGTGGACCTCCCTTAATATTGCTTAAATGTATAGAAACATATTTTATTGTAAACTTAATGCTTATGAAAAGGCTAATTTATACTGAGTTCTGTAACCAAGAAAATTCTAACATTAAGTTAATGAATGAGGCCGTTTTTGTTAATACTGATTTTCTGTTCCCATTGTGATTGTGGTGCTGAGTGCTACCCATGACTGAAGCTCTTTTTAGGTCAGTATAGTACCATGTTGTCCTGTGTTGCTAAATTCTCTACCTCTTTTCTCTAAAACCGCTATGAAACGTAGTTTATTTAGCACAGCCTGATCTCACTTAGCCTTTTCAGTGTGATGCCATCATTTACGTGTAGGTCAGTCTCCCTACTTACCTTTGGTGCTGAGGTGATTATCAGACCCAGATCCAGACCCAGACAGAGGTGATGAAGCAGAGCGAGGCTGGTGCTTGTCTGAGTTACCCAGGATATGTGTTTAGAAGATTATGTAAGTTACTGTTTACTTAGAATAAAAATGTAACTTAAAAAATTACTGTAGGAACCAGACAGACCCTTGACAGTACTGTATTTGAGGTGCCCAGGGATCCCCAGATTTCAGCCACAGAAATGCTGATACAGACGCTGTGAAAGTAAAAGCTCAGAAAGCCCCTGGTAGAATGGAAAGTGCTGTTGGACGTGAGCGGGTTGGAATCCTGGCCCTGCCACTTGTGAAGTGTATTACCTTGGTGAGATTGTTTTACTGTTCCTCTGAGGCTCAGTTTCCTCAAATTTAAAATGTGGTAATAATACATAGCTTGCAGGTGATTATGAGGTCCATAATGTATTTGAAATCTCACATAGTTCCTGACATATAGCAGCCACCTTATGAAGGTAATTATTATTACATATTTCATTTCACTGGTTCTAAAATGTACTTTTTTCACTGTGGGATGAATCATATAAATAAAATTTGAAGTTTTTCTTTTTAAGTTTAATGCAAGATAATTTTTGCATTTTAGATTTATTGAAATAGGGAATGTGCAGAGGACTTTTATAAAATAGTTGTCATAAGCAGTTCTATCTTTCTAACATTTTTTCCTGCATTCATTTCTTTTAATATCTTTTAGGAACTTGAAATTATAACTTTCCACTCCTTGTTAACAAACTGGAAACCAGGGAGATACTTTTTTTCCCCCACTGTTATTTAAAATATTATGATTTAGTGTGACTAGGAAAATTGTGATCCAGTTTTTATGCTATAAAAATACTAATTTAGTTACTAGGTACCTTGTTTGCTAGGTGTAGGTGTACAAAGACCTTTGGGAGCCCAAGGTGTTAGAGGGAATTGTTTTCCCCATAAATAAAAACTGTGGTTAGAAAGAATCAATCTGTAAGGAAGAGGGAACAATAAAACTGCCTGATTAATTCCCCTGAACTCCTAGGTCTTAAAAATTGGCCTGGTTTGCTAAGCATACCTAAGGAATTAGTAGGTAAGTCAGAAGGTGGCTAGGAAGGGGCTGTTGACATAGATGTGTGTGGAAGAAAACAGGTTCCTAAGGCCCGTGTCAGATAGAGAGGACATTCTGCTGGAAGAGCATGAACAGGGCTTGGGCTGGCGTTTCGTCATCTCCTGTAGTGAGCTGTCCAGAGGGAGCTGAGACGTCGCAGGATAGAAAATAACAGTCTGTACTTCTTATTCTTATCTAAGGTTAGAAGCATATCTTTTAATGGAAATGTCAAGACAGCGTGACTTACATTTAATTCTGTGGCAGTATTTTCTTTTGTTTGATTTGTTTAATTTTGGTAAAAGGCAATACATTCATGTGGTTTAAAAATCTGTATTTCATGTGTACACATACACATGCATGCACACATAAAAACAACATAGTAAATAAACATGTTGAAAAGTTTCCCTTCCCTTCCCCACCTCCAGTAACTACTGTTCATGGTGCGTGTGTCTCTTTCCCGCATATAAACACAAATACTTACAGAGATTTTCACTTGTCTTTTTTATACAGAGAATAGCTGTACATGCATTTTTATTTTAATATTGTGCATGCTTTTTTCACTTTATTATATTTTAGTGGCCTTTCCATATTGATTCATGGGGAGTTTTATCATATACTAAATTACCATAAGAGTATTTTTTGTTGCTACTGTCCATTTTGATTATTGTTTCATTATCTGAAGTTCCTTTTTTTTCCTTTGGTTTTTTTAAGGTGAAATTTTCAAATGGTAAAGTACACAAATTGTGAGTGCTTAGTAGGATTAGATTTAACAAGTGCATATACAGTGTGTATCAAGATACTCAACATTTCAGTCTCCCAGGAAGTTGATTTTATCCTCTTTCCATCTAAAGGCAACCACTGTTTGAATTTTTTCACTCTTGGTTTGTTTTGCACCTTCTAGAACTTTATGTAAATAGAATCTCTCATGTTCTGCTTCTCTCGGCTGAGTATTTCTGAGATTCTTCCATGTCATGTGTGTCAGTAATCCTTTTTCCAGATTGTTTTGCTTTTCAAGGTCTTTTGCATCTCCATATACATAATTAGATCAGCTTATCAGTTGCTAGAAAATATCTTGCTGAAATCATTTTTGCAATGGAGTTGAAAAAATAGACCAAATATTATTAGGGAATTAGACATCTTAGTATTGAGTTGTTTAATCTTTGAATGTAGTGTATTCCTGTACATACTTAGATTTATTTAATATCTTTCAGCAAGATTTTTAGTTGTTAGTACAAGGGTCTTACACATCTTGCATTAAACCTTTTGTCTAAGTATTTTACGTTTTGACACTATTGTAAATGGAATTTAAATTTTTAATTTTCAAATAGTTTATTGCTATAATAGAAATATAATGGATTTTTATAACCTCCCATTAAATCCTGCAACATTGCTAAATTCACTAATGAGTTGTAGAGTTGCTTCAGATTTTCTGTGTAAACAATGATGCCATTGTTCAGGAAAAGCGGAGTTTTTATTCCAGCTTTATTGAGCTTATTGACATATAACAAATGTAAGTTTAAGGTGTACAATGTGATGATTTGATACATTTTGATATATATTGCAAAATGATTGCCACAATAAAGTTAGTTAACACTTCCATCCCCTCACATAATTACCTTTTTTGCATGTGTGGTGACAAGGTTTTACGGTCTGCTTTCTTGACAGCTTTCAAATATATAATAGAGTACAGGCAAACCTGGGAGATACTGTGGGTTCTGTTCTGGACCTCACAATAAAATAAATGTCATAATAAAGCGAATCACTTGAATTTTTTGGTTTTCCAGTCCATATAAAAGTTACATTTATGCTACACTGTAGTCTGTTAAGTGTGCAGTAGCATTATATCTTTAAAAAAAGAAACAACATGCATACTTTAATTTAAATACATTTTATTGCTAAAAAAAATGCTAGCCATCACCTGAGCCTTCAGTGAGTGGTAATCTTTTCTCTGGTGGAGGGTCTTGCCCCGATATTGATGGCTTCTTCCTGATCAGAGTGATGGTTGCTGAAGGTTGGGGTGGCTGTGGCAATTTCTTAAAACGAGACAGCAGTGCAGTTTGCTGCTTTGATTGACTCTTCCTTTCACCAACTATTTCTCTGTAGCGTGCGGTGCTGTTTGATAGCATTATACTCACAGTAGAACTTCTTTCAAAATTGGAGTGAGTGCTCTCAAGCCCTGCTGCTGCTTTATCAACTCAGTTTATGGAATATTTTAAATCCTTTGTTGTCATTTCACAGTATCTTCACCGGGATTAAGTAGATTCCATCTCGGGAAACCACTTTCTTTGCTCATCGATAAGAAGCAGCTCCTCATCCGTGAAGGTCTTCTCATGACGAGGCAGCAGTTCAGTCACATCTTCAGGCTCCACTTCTGAGTCTAGTTCTCTTGCCGTTTCTGCCACGTCGGCTGTTGGTGCCTCCCCTGGAGTCTTGATCCCCTCCAAGTCATTCCTGAGGGTTGGAATCAGTTTCTTCCATGCTCCTGTTAATGTTGATATTCTGACCTCTTGTGGATCACGAATGTTCTTAATGGCATTTAGAATGATGAATCCTTTCCAGAAAGTTTTCAATTTGTTTTGCCCAGATCATCAGAGGAATCACTATTCATGGCAGCTGTAGCCTTACAGAATGTATTTCCTAAATAATAAGACTTGACAGTCGAAACTACTCCTTGATCGTGGGCTGCAGAATGGATGTTGTGTTAGCAGGCATGAAAACAACATTAATGTCGTTTCACATCATCATTGTTCTTGGGTGACCAGGTGCATTGTCATTGAGCAGTAAAAATTTGCAAGGAGTCTTTTTATCTGAACAGTAGGTCTCAACAGTGGGCTTAAAATATTCAGTAAACCTTGTTGTCAACAGATGTGCTGTCATCCAGGCTTTGTTATTACACTTATAGAGCATAGGCAGAGTTGATTTAGCATAATTTTTAAGGATCCTAGGATTTTTCCAAATGGTCAGTGAGCACTGACTTCAACTTAAAGTCAGCAGCTGCATTCGCCCTTTACAAGAGAGTCAGCCTGTCTCTTAAAGCTTTGAAGCTAGGCATTAACTTCTCTTCTCTGGCTATGAAAGTCCTAGGTAGCATCAAGGCTGTTTCGTCCACCTTGAAAGTCTGTTGTTCCACCTTCATTACTTGTCTTAGCTACATCTTCTGTGTAGCTTGGTGGCCCTTCTACCTCAGCGCTTGCTGCTTCACACCTTGCCCTTTACACACAGAATAGAAGGGAAGAGAAAATTGTCCTGAGTTTGGTCTAGTTTTTTGAGTGATGTAATTTGAAAGCCATTTATGGGAAGAAATTAGCATGTCTAGAAAAATTTAGGCAATTTTCTAACCTCTCCTAAAGAACCAAGTACCTATCCACCAGCTGATTGTCAGGCACTGTTTTTTCACTTCTTTTTAAAATATTCCATGTATACCCAAAGAGGAGTCTATAAATGTCAGTTGATGTGGTTGATAGTATTGTGCAGGTCTTCTATTACATACAGGTTTTGTTTGTTTGTTTTGGTAGGCTAACTGTCCAGAGAGTTACTGAGATTACTCTGATGGCTAATTTGTTCATTTCTTCCTTTCGATCTGTCAGTTTTAACATCTTGTATTTTGAAACTGTATTGTTAAATGCATACAGGATTGTTAATGTCTTCTGATGAATTGACCCTCTTAATGAAACGTCTCTTTTTATCTCTGGCAATATTCTTAGACTTACAGTCTTATTATTTCTGGCACTATGCTTTATTAAACCTACTGCTTGTATGCACTGTGTATTTCCATTCTTGTATTTTCAGCTTACCTATATACTATGTACAAAGTACATGTTTTTGTAGACATTTTGCATCTTGCATTTATTCTGACAAGTCTGCCTCTTGTTGGAGTACCTGGTGTATTTATGTACATGTTATCATTGATAGGTTTGGAATTAGTCTTTTCTTCACATTTTACTCTTTTCAGTTATCTGTTTTTTGTTCTTTTCTCCTTTCTTTCCTTTGGGATTATTTTTTAGTTTTTAATTTTCGTTTTTAGTTATATTTTTAGTTATATCTCTTTGCCCTTGGGGGAGGGGATTTGCTTTCCCCGCGGACAGTGTGCATCTTTGGTTTTGCAATAATGTAGTGGTTTTTAATGCATCCTGTTGCTTCTGCTGCTGCTGTCATATAAATGACATCTCTATACTTTTAAAGTTACAATTTTTTTCTGTAGTTGATCATCCCCTTTTTGTAGAAATTAAGAGAAGAAAAGAATGTTGTCTTTTGTTTATTTACATACCTATACTTCCTAGTTTTCTTAATTTTCCCCCATGATTTAGAGTTTCCATCTGTTGACATTTCCCTTTATCCCGAAGAACTTTTCTTTAGCATTTCTTTGTGCAAAGTCTGCTGGAAATCTCTGATGAGAAATTGTCATTCACATCTTTATGCCTCTGCATGGATGAATTTTTCTGGTTTGGCTGCTGTCAAAGTTAAACAAAGCTGGACTTTGGGTAAAGGTGGTAAAAACAGATTTTATTCAGTAAGCATTGTAGTAGGAAGGAGATCTGAGCTCAGTTCCAACTTGCACAGAGGTAACTGGCAGAATGAGGGGAGTAGCAAGAGGGTAATGAGTGGGGTCTCGAACAGAGTCAGGGAAGTGAAAACTACCCAAAAAGTAGGTAAGAGGCTTGGTCAGTGTCAGTGTGATTAGGCCATCTGTGTCTGCTAACTGGCATTTATCTATCCACAGTTAGACTTCTACCCTCCCTCAGAGGATAGATGAAGACCCTGTGTTTCCTAATGATCGGTTACATTTCAAAGGAATAGTTTTCAGGTCCTTGAGAAAGACCTTGTAGAAGTCACATATACATCTCAAAGAGACAGGAAGGATTTGCAATTTTAAACATTTTAAATGGATGCTCTAAGAAAAGGAGGTCAAGGCCTATGGACGAGTGTTAGCTGGAGCAAATGGTAAATTCTTTTGGCAGTCTTGAGCTTTTCCAGACAGGAACTCAAATGGATCTAGGCCATATCATTGCTAGTAGCCATGCTAGAGTCTGGTCACATCTCTTACTGCAGGGGTTTGGATGGAGTTCTTTGTGCCAAGAATTTTTGTAGTTCTACCAGTTTAAAGATTTTCTTTTCATCTTTTGTTTTTAGCAGTTTGAGAGTGATATGCGATATGCCCAAGTGTGTTTTTGGAGTGTGTGTGTGTGTATTATATATATATATATATATATATATATATATATATATATATATATATACGCCCTTTTTTGGGTGTTGAAACTGCTTGGTATTCACTGAGTTTCTTGAAAGTATAAGTTCAGTTTGTCACTGAAGTTGAAAATGTTTCAGCCATTATTATTTCAGATATTTTCTTGTCTTTCCATCTTTCTGGATTTGCACATGTTACTGAGACTGTTCATTTTGTTATTCAATCTTTTATTTCAGTTCTTCTGATTGGATACTTTCTGTTGATCCATCTGCAGATTCACTTACTCTTCTGTCTTCTCCAACCATTGGGTTAATTTTTAATGTCTGATTTTGTAATTTTCAGTTCTAGAGTTTTCATTTCATTCGTTTTTATAGTTTCCATTACTCAGCTGAGATTCCCATCTGTTCATTAAGTCCATGAGCATATTTATAATAGTTACTTTAAAATTCTTGCCTGTCAGTGCTCCCTGGGGGTCTGTTTCTGCTGACTGTGTTTTCTTTTGACTCGGGGTAACATTCTCCTATTGCTTTATGTTTAGTTTTTTGTGATTTTTTTTTCAATACTGGATATTTGATTTGGGACCAAACATTGTAGAGACTAAATTCTGTTATCTTCCTCTGAAGGGTGTTGATTTTTATTCTAACAGATAGTTTTGGCTGACCTCTAAGGCCAAACTGCCTCTGCAGAAAGCCACAGCTGAAATCTCAGCTTGTTCTTTCAGATTTTGAAGTGCTGGTTTTCAGCAGTCCTCCAGTCTCCCACATGTATAGTTTAGGGGTCTGGACAGAGTTCATACCCCTATTTAGATGGTTTTTTTTTCCCTTTGTGGCTTCCTTCATTATGGGATTTCCCCCTTCTTTTTTCCAGCCTTTCCGGCAGCCCCCAATCCACTCTCTAATTCTGCAGGTCATTAAAACCACTATTTTCTGCTTAAGGTCTCGTTGCCCTGGGTAGCTTACATTGTGGGGTGCCTTTGGATGCAGAGCCACGTAAATGCAGCTCTCATCCAGTGCAGTTCCCCCTTACAAAGGTTTACTTGCCTTCAATTTGTATCTGTTTTTGGTCTCCTCCTTTGTTATCAAATAGTTCATTTTATTATATTTTCAAATAGTTCATTTTATTATATTTTGTTCAGAGGGTATCATTTTTATCCAGAGGAGGTTTTACCTAATTGAGGCTGCTCTGCAGGCCGAACCTCTCTTCTGTTTTGTTTGTGTATTCTTTTGTTAATTGCATGCTACTTGCGTTATTGAGGATTCATAATGTGTTTCAGGATCTGATAGGGCCAGTCTCTTTGTCAGAATTTTCCTGGTTGGTTGGTTATATTTTGGATAATTTTGTCTGGGTCTTAAAATTTTTTTAATTTTTTATTGAGAGCACATCAAATACATAAATTTGGCCCAACTGATACTGCTCTGATGTTGTGTTCCTCTCTAGGAAGATGTGTTTTCTCTACTCAGTTTACTTTGTGTTCTTTAGTAATAATTAAAATGTTTCTTTGTATAGTTTTGACGCATTTATAATTACATTTATTCTAGATGCTTTGTATATTTTGTGGTAAATTGATTCTTTAAAAAAATTCTAATATAAACAAGGAAAAATTTTACTAGCTAGAACAAATTTAACACTTTAAAATAAAACTTCCAGTTTGTGAGAGAGAAAATAATCAATAGAACTGAGGCTTAAATATACCCTACGATGGCAGTTGGAAAGTAGCTGGGTTAGAGTTGGGATCTAGATCTTTCTGCCTCTAGAGTGCCTGTTTTTAACAACTGATTACTATTTATTGTTCTCTGATTAATCTCAAGGCTTGAATAAAGCACAGCTTAAACTCTTTGTGCCCTCTTACATTATGGTTCTCGTGACAGCTCCAGATTTACTTGAGTGAAATGTTCACTTTAATCTCATAAGAGCCGAATAGCCTCTTTATCTACTCTTGTCAGTCATTTTCCTCAAATCATTTTTAAGGAGAGAAAAGTAAGACCTGTACTGTTCCTTCTGAGGTTTAAATTCAGATTTATGAGATGCTGGAATTTAGTTGATTTTATTGTATTTTAAACTACATGGTGCTATATGTTTCCAGTAGATATTTGATAAATATCTTAAATACAAGAACCATTTATGGCATGGTGTTTTAGTCAGTACACCTTCAGGGAAAATAGAAAAGGTGTGAATTATCTTCCAATTTCTTGACTTTTTCTAACTTATTTTTATAGTCTGAGAAAAGGAGGTTAGTTTTCTGACACCTAAAAATTAAGAGAATCTGTAAAATATCACAAAAAGCTGTTGGAAAATGTCTGAAAATGAAATTTTAAAAAGCCATCCAGTATTGTACTTACTGTAGCCCCCAAAGCGTGGTGTGAAATGTTGCTGGAGCCCAGTGGCTGTGCAGGAGGCCCTGGAGCACTGAATCCCAGCCGCCCACGTGAAGTGTGTCGCCCGCCAGGAAGACCGCACTTCTCACCACGGCCCTTTGAACTGCTGATTGAGTTAGCTCATTAGCAAAGTATACATCTGGAATTTAATCAGTTGTTTAATTTTGTTTTCAGAAGTTGTTTTGAAGTGATGCTTTTGTAGTATGTAAGAAATGGAGTTGAGTTTCAGAAATTATCTTTTGCCTCTAAGTTTATAAGTACAACTTTTGTGACCTGAGACACCTCTGGCAGTCAGAAGTTCCATTCCAGACTGTTTTCTTCCCTTCTCACATGGATGAGAACTTAACTTTGGAATGAAATGATGGCAGGGAAAATAGGCCGACTTATATCTGGGCTGCCCATGTCCTGGAAAGAAATGTGGAAGGGAAATTTTGAGGTCTTTCTGGTCTGTATCTTCCAGTGTATTGATGAGGAAAACTAGATGTAGCAGCTTTGTCGTATTCATACTGTATCTTAAGGATTTAGTGCTTTCACAGGTCTTTAGTCCTCACAGCAATTTCTTAAAACTTTTAAGGTAGTGTGCTATGTTGGAATGACTTCATAATCCATTCTCGTGTCCTTAGAAGTAAGGAGAGCAATAATAATTTTCAGTAAAACTGAATATTCAAGTATCTCAAACAAATATTCTGAAAATCTTAACTGTGGTTGTATGTCTATTTTAATTGGAATTTTTCCTATTTTAAAAATACCAGTTGACATCCGTTTTTAGATAAGCTGTTTAAAAAACTGAATTATAAAATGAAGCACTGTTAGTAAGGCTAATGGTGTAAGTATTAGATCTTTTGTTGTGAGTAGAGGAAATTGGAAAAGTCATAGGTATGATTTCATTAAGCTAGAGAGCGTTGGTGTTCACATTTTAAAAACATAATCATAACTTATCTGGAGTCACATGTTCCATTTTATTGGCTTCCTTCATATAGAAAATATAGAAACCAGTACTAAATGCCTGTGAAAAAGTGAAGCAGTGTATATTTTCTGGGTGAAGGAAGTATTCTGTACATTTTCCATGTTTTACATCATGGTAATTTGAATAACCATGCTTCCATGTTCACATCAATTTTTTGTTTTTCAATTTATGCACAGCACTTGCTCTGAAATTTGGGGACTGAGTACACCAAATACGATAGATCAGTGGGATACAACAGGCCTTTACAGCTTCTCTGAACAAACCAGGTGAATATTCTGCCCTCTGTCGAATCCTAGAGATCTTGTGGGAGGGAGGGTGTTTTGGAAGACCTATAGTGGGTTGCTTAGTATATTTTGCCTAGGATGTTTCCTTAATGTAAAATAAGGCATGGCATTTAAAGTAACTGCTTGCCAGTATTAAAAATATATTAAATGTTTCAGCTGATGTTTTGATCGATGAAATTCTAGTTTTGAATCTTCTTTAAATTATTGCACCCCCTAAAGAATAGGAGCTTTGATGACTATATTCTCATTTTAGTTTGAGGTTAGATTATAATCTGTTGTTGGCCTAATTTTTAAGTAGCTACATAACCAGTTTTTGCTAAATTTCTTGCTATCATCTAAATCTCATCCTTATACTAATAATTACATAGTTATTTACTGAACCCCTTATCACAGTTAATGCTAGGCTAACTCTGTTTTATGTTATCTTTTTTTTTAAACCACCTTATTCTCTTTTTTGAGCATATTGGTATTTGTCCATTTCATCTCATCATACTCATCACCATCTGTATTTATGTGTGAGCTACAGAAATATACCTCAGTACTCAAAACAATCACAACTGGGTAATATGTTACATTAGTTTAGTAAGTTACTTTTACATCATTGTTGGATTTATCATTCTTCACACTAGTTCCTTTTTTGATAATTCAGTCACCTGCAGAATTAATGCCCTTTCAAGCCTCCCTGAAAAAGAGTTTGATTCACTAAAGATAGAAGTTGAGTTTTTTTTACTATAACTATATGATACTCTTTAAAAAATCATTTTCCCCAAATGGTTACCCGTCCATTGACACTTGGGTTGTTATGTAGCATGTTTGTAAGAGACATGCTGTGCTGCTGCTTCCTGTTTTATCAGATCCATTAGATAGTACGTTTTTCTTCTTGTCCTCACTGAAACTAACTAAGTGTCCGTCATTCCTTTCTTTATGCTCGTATTGTACTAATTTAGCCCAACTGAGTGTATTTTTTTTTTTTTTTAAGTGCTCACCTTTCTTTTCCCCTTGCTTCCCAATAGGTCTCTTGATGGTCGTCTTCAGGTGTCCCATCGGAAAGGACTGCCGCATGTTATATATTGCCGATTGTGGCGCTGGCCTGATCTTCACAGTCATCATGAACTCAAGGCAATTGAAAATTGTGAATATGCTTTTAATCTTAAAAAGGATGAAGTATGTGTAAACCCTTACCACTACCAGAGGGTTGAGACACCAGGTAGGAATATTAGATTTTTTTTTCCCTCTTGTTTTAAATTAAATGCTTGAACTTAAGTATGTTAGGTACTCCTATACCTAATTGACCTAGGGAAGTTTTTATGTAAAACTCTAATAAATTACCTTAAATTTAGTTTTTTTGGGGTTTTTTTTGGTGGTAATTAAAAGTACTTTAAAAGTTTTTACATATATTATAAAAAAATATCTTAGAGGAAAAGATATGTTAGCTTTTTGGGATAGCGTACTATTTCACATCAAAGTACATACTAGGAAATTCTGATCTCACACATTCACAGTCTGCTTAGAACTGAATGATACTGCTCATTACCTTTCTGCTGCATTAACTGTTTTCAGTCATTTTGCTCTTTGTTTTTTGTTTTGATGTACTTTTATGACATCATTTGGATCTAAGCAGTTTGGTAAAACTCATAGCAAGACTTCAAGTTTACTTAGCTTTATACTTGGAGTTTTCTAAAATACGACAGCTGTATTTTCAAAAAATAACCTTAAATCTGATTTTACAAATGTTTCTGCAACCTTTCCAATGGGAATTTATGAACCTCTATGGTAATATGATATTACCAGGATCACTTTGTCCTCAAAAGTACAAGATAAATTGGGACTTGGAAATTTAGATCCTGGACTTTATGGTGTGTTAAAATCATAATGAGGTTTGTCAATTTCTCAGTAACCAAATAATAGTAAATAGGCAGACCTTAAACTTTAAAAATTAACCAGGCTTTCTTCATTCTTTGTGAAAGCTTTTAATAAAGGCGTACCCCTCCCTGTTTTGCTCTGCCATTAACTTGGATTTCTCTTGCTCTTTTAGTTTTGCCTCCAGTCTTAGTGCCCCGGCACACTGAGATCTTAACAGAACTGCCACCCCTGGATGATTATACCCACTCCATTCCAGAAAACACTAACTTCCCAGCGGGAATTGAGCCACAGAGTAATTATATCCCAGGTATTTTTGTCTTCTGAATTTCCTAAAACTTGAGATAGATACAAATTTTGTTCATAAACATTCAAGTATGGTTTGACTTAAAAAAAAAAAAAAGCTTCTGGATTTTGAATACAAAAATCTGATTTATTGTGTGATTATTTTGTGAAATGTATTAGCCTACCACTTTAAATGTTTTTGTCTGGAGGAGGAATGTTTTCCTTTGTATTTCATTTTCTTTTGTGTTAGCTTTAGTTAAAGCACCATGAGCAGCAGAAGAGATCTAGTAAGTTTGTCTTAAGTTGTTAAAGCTGAGATGCAGAATGTAAGCAAAATAAGTGGTACAAGAACAAAATATTTCTGAAACAGGCGTAACTAAAAATCGACCAAATAATCACTTCTGTACCTCGTTTGATAATGTTTAAGAGACATGTAATGTTTCTGTAGAAGATACAAAATTTTAGTTCTGCAAATACAGCAGTACGTATGTTGTACTGAAAAATCAGAAAGCCTCTATTTTAGTTCTTTTTCATCTGAGCCTCAGTAATGCTGAAAAATAAATGCACTCAACTACATTGTTCTCAAATTCTGCTGTTTTATTATGTGTCCAGTGCTATTCCATGATATGGGAGCTACTCTTAGTTTTCACTATTTGTTAGGAGAGCAACTAATAATTTCTTACTTTTTTGTCTGTTTCCCTTTTTTGATTTTTGGTTTCTTTCGAAGCACAAACTAAAGGTATAATATTAAGATGAGCATTTAGCTACACATTGGATTTTTGTGTCTTTTCTTTTTTTCTCCTTGTGTAGTACTTCTCTGTTCCACTCATGTTTATTTTATACAACTGAAAATAGGTAAATAACTCAGTTTCTAGGATATTAAAAACATTTAATGTGTCTTATCATGGACATAATGCTTGTTTGTTGGAGATAATTTTGAAAAGATAAGGAAAAGAGAGGATTTTTTTTAAAATAGCTAACTTTAAAGTTTGAAAGTGTTTCTAATTATTTTAATTTTTTTTTCTTTTATTACTATTTTATTCCAAAAAGCAGATTTAAATCTGTGAGTTGGGGTGGGGGCATATTTAAGTGTGCGATGTGGAAATTAGTATTATTCAACAATTCTGAGGAAACTGAAGTGTAAGCATATGCTCTTGTAAGACAGCCTACCCAAAAATTCCTTGGAAGGCTGTTAGTCAAAGTGTTCAGTGGCTTTCACTTGTGGAGATGTTTGGGCTTCTTTTCCCTCTCATCTTTATTTGTTTGGATTTGGTTATTTTACATAGCAGAAAATCACAAGTGGATTATTACACCTCTCTGCTTATCTGAACAGTGGGGCTTCAACCCAGCTCCAAGTGACAGCAAAACCTTCGGGTTCACTTTTTATTCCACTGCAAAAGAAATTTTAACATTTCCTCCAAAATGCTAATAGCTTGTTTATTATTTTATAGATAAATAATAATGGAGAAAAGTGGAAAAGGATAAAGTATTTAGAAGTTCGGTGTTTTCTTCCTATTTAGACCTTTGAGATATGGGTGGTTAAACTGGCAAAGCTTAGTAGCTCTTTTTAATTTTATTTACTGTAACCTTTAAAATAGCATATAATGGCATGTTTTATCCTTATTTTTATATTCTTTGTTGTTTGAGTATCTGAAGGGTTTTTTAAATTAGAACTTCATTATTAAAAATTTGGGGGTACTGACACTTAAATGAAAAGCTTTATACTTAAGTTAAAATTTATAGTTAGCTTATTGAAGAGAGGTTGTGAAGAGTTAATGAAGGAGACCTTCAACCCACATCTTCTCTCTCCTCTCCTGATAATTATAAAATTCTTTTAGATACATATATCCACATTGCTTACAACTGTACAGCAATATAAAATGTTAAGACTATTGATAATCATTTAAACTTATTTTTTCTCCTTGAAATTATAATTGGTAGAATTGTATAAATGTTTTTATTTTGCATAAATCTTATTCAGATATTCAGATCCCTCCTGAATATAAACATTTTGTTCACAAACCATATTGGAAATGATACGTTAGAATCTTACATCTTTTCAGGAAGTAGTTTGCCTCAGTTTTGTGTAGTTGTCAGTGAATTTAATTTTCTGCCTCAAGCACTCAGGATTTACTGGTTAGAAATCCCTGGAGCAACACACTTTTTAAGGTAAAATTCAAACAGTCCTGAATTACATTACCATATTTTGCCCTGTTGAACCCCGTATAAGATGTAATGCTGTATTACTTCGTTATCTGAAATCTTGTGTGCGTGTGGTGTGTGTCCTTTAATTATCTCTAAGTACCCATCCATGATGGCCATTAGTTTAAAAAATTATTGTCGATATTAATTTCTTTGAAGCATACTGATTGAGAACTGAGGCATCTTTGAACTTACATTCTTGGCTCTTGCCCCAGGTAATATACATAATAGAATGAGCCAGATATGTAAATAATAGCTATGAAGATATGCCCAGAGAGCTCAGTTGCGTTACAAGTAGGTTTTAAGGATTCACCTGTAAGTTTTGGATCAGAACCTGAATCATAAACCCTCAGTGTCCAATACTGTGTTTTATAATAATGTTATATAACGTTTATATGTGTTACTTGGGATGGTTTGTTGGTTATCTTTGGCACCTGGGAGAACAGGCAATGAGATTAAACTGAAGCTGTGCTTGATTTGCTCTTAACTTTCCTAGAAACGCCACCTCCCGGGTATATCAGTGAAGATGGAGAAACAAGCGATCAACAGTTGAACCAAAGTATGGATACAGGTAAAAAAAACTCAAAATTTCTCAGTAATTAGATACACATTTTTGCCTTGTTTGTAAGATTTATAACCCTTACATTTAGAGAAGTTGGGACACATATCAAAAAAAAGAATCTTTTATCTTGATTTAGTCATATTTGAACCATCAAAGGGAGGACCCTGTTGTCAGTGAAAGATTAACATGCTACTTTGCAGAATAATTAAGTTTTCTCTTATTAAAGTAAATAAAAATTAGAGAACACTCAGTACTTTTTAAGTATTCTTTGCTTCTGTTTAAAGTTTTATGAATACATGTCTGTGAATAAGTGTCTTTGTGATAAAGCTAATTAGCCCAGTAACATTTTCAGAGGAGTTTGGAGATAAGAGATGGGGATCAACTTTTTCGTGCTCCTTTAACTCAGTAGTGAGTTGTGAACTATGGTAGATTGTTTACAGGGAATACCTTGTATATTGTACCTGACCTAATACAATTAATTTCTAATATTTAGCTGTCAAGTTCAAACACAATGAAGAAAAATTTTAACATGTAATAAATATTACACGCATCAAAGCTTTAAAACAGTTGTTATGTAATCAAATGTACATAATTCATAGGAACTGGTAGGTTCCAGTGAAATAGCTGTGATGTCATCGTAGTTATCTGTTTGATCTGTTTCACCCTGGTTGTATCTTAGGGATTGGACACCTTAACATCACAATCTGACAAGTTAGAGCATCCACTTTTCTAAACAGTTTATACTAAAGCATCGTATAGTTATGATAATCTAAGTTATTTTTCAAATGCTGGGGTGGTGGTTGCCTTTACAATAATTCTGCTGTTTGAATTCTTTCATTGTTTAGACTCCAGGTAAAGAAGCTTCTGCTATAGCTAATTATACTTACAGTTTCTCAGAATAGTAGATAACCAAGAAAAGTAGATAATGATCATTGCAAATAACATGCACATCTTAATGCAGATGTCTTACTGCAAATGATACTTGGCTTTCCAAATAGATCTTCCTAACATGCCTATATGTCAAGAACTGTATTCCTGAATCAACCCATGTTCCTTTTTGACCCGTGATGGACAGTTGCTACTGTGACACTTCAAAGTGAATGTCATGAAAGTATGCCCTGATGACATTATTAGTCATCAGAGAAATGCAGATCAAACCCATAATGACATACCACTTCATACCCTCTAGAACGGCTGTAATCAAAAAAGGACAATAACTACTGTTGATGAGGATTAGGAGAAGCTGGAATCTTTATATATTGCTAGTAGAATGTAAAATGGTTCAGTTGCCTTGGAAAATTTTGCTATTCCTCACAGTTAAATATAGAACAACAATATGACCCAGCAATATCACTTCTAGGTATATACCCAAGAAAATTGACAGGATGTCCACACTAAACTTGTACACAAATATTCATGTAAGCATTATTCATAGGGGTCCGAAAGTGGAAACAGCCCAATTGCCCATCAGTTCATTAATGGAGAAATTAAATAAGTTATATCCACGCGTTGGAATATTACTCAGCCATATAAACGCATAAAGTACTGATGCATGCTGCAGCACGGATGGACCTAGACGGCATTGTATTAGGTGAGGGAGGCTGGGCGCACAAGGCCCTAAGGGTTCCAGTTAGTGTATAAATGCCTTTTTGATAATATAGCTGAAACTTGGGAGGAGCAGTAAGATGAATATAATCACTGGTTATGGTAATGGGTCAAGATCCAAAGGGGAGAATAAGCTGAGTCAGCTGAAATGAATTCCGTGTTGTGGAGCTAGCTTTGTACCTAATATTTCTGATTCTGTTTCAGTGGGGAAATGGTACTGTCTTTTTCAAAATGACACATTTAAAATACTCTAATGACAATGACAGTGTGAATATTTGATTTATAAGATGCTAAAAGTTGGTTTAAATACGAGTCTTCTACCCGCTATCTAATTCGTTCTCTTAGTGCCATGGCAAGAATTTTCTGACTGATGCAGGGTCCCAGTTTAGAACAAAATTGATCTCTCTTTAAACTCTGGTGCATACCTTCCCAGAGGGAAGGACATAATTCAATTAATGTGTCAATCCCTGCTGGGATAGAAGGAGTTAATTTTTTTTTTAAGGGTAACCAGAGGCCAGATAAAGCAGAATAAAGAACTATGTGAACAAGTACCTATTATTTTTTGCTTTGCCTTTTCTTTTTTTTAAATAAATTTTCTGATCAAGACTTTATTCTTTAAAGTTTGGGGATATTAGCAATCAGGGTGGACATAACAAGAAATCGGTTTGATTTAGTTCTAAGTTTTTGTCTTGCAAGCCAGTCATTTTGTGTACCCCTAGACAAGGGTTACAAGCCCCACTTAGGAGATGGCTTGTCTAACCAAATGTGTGCCATCAGGAGAGCATGGTCGGACTCTGAGCCAGACTACCTGAGTTTGAATTGTCTGTCTACCATGTATGAGCTAGATGACCTAGGCACATCTCTAAATTAGGGGTAATTATAGTATCCTAACTCATAGGGTTGTTAACAGAGTCAATTTTTGTAAAGCAGTTAAATGTTCTTAACTCATAGCAAATACTGTATGAGTGTATTTAAAGAAAATATAAAAAGATGGATTAACCATTAAGAAAAAGGAAGAAGGTTGATTGCGCAAAGATTAGAAATAAGTTGAGGGATTGAGATCCAGAAGCAGAAGCGGTTCATCTTCATGGTTAGGATCTCCTCAATAAAATAGGGAAGTGAGGATGTTTGTCAAGAATAAAGGGTCAGGTTTGAGAACTTTAGGGTAGTGATCATATTGGCTGTGTCTTCTCTGCATTGTTTTTCAGTTTTTAGCATAGACATACAGCGTATCTGTCATTAGGTGCATTCTTTACTGTTTTAACATTTTTAGTGCTGTGATAAATGTTATTTTCAATTTTATTTTTAATTCTTCCTAGGATGTAGAATAAAATTTGATTTTTGTATATTGATCCTTTTCCTTGCAACTTTGCTAAGGTCACTTTTTGTATATAGTATTCTGTAGATTACTAAGATTTTCTGTATACCTTGTCATCTCTCAAACAAAGACAGTTTTATGTCTTGTTTTTTTAATCTTTCTGCTTTCTATTTTTTTCTATCCTGGCTAAGATTTCCAGTAAACTATTGAATAGAAATACTAAGAAAAGATGGGAGGGTAAGCTCAGTAGTAGAGTGCATGCTTAGCATGCATGAGGTCCTGCGTTCAATCCCTAGTCCCTCTATTAAAATAAATAAACAAACAAACAAACAAACCTAATTACGCCCCTCCCCACAAGAAAATTTTTAAAAAACCAAAGAAATACTAAGAATGGACATTTTTGTATTGTTTTTGTTACAGAGGAAACACATTTAATAATTCCCTGCCATGAGTAAGATGTTAATTATGGATTTTTAATAGATTCTCTTTATGAGACTGAAGATGATCCTTTCTGTTCCTTGTGTTCTGAATGTTTTTAATGAATGGCTGTGGAATTTTATCCAGACTGCATCTGTTAAGAGGATCATACAATTTTACTCCTTTTTGAAGTGAATTCCACTAAGTGATTTTTCTGATAACATACCCACTTTGACTTTATTTGGTTATGATAACTAACACTTTGAAAATATTTATGGGTTTGATTTGCTAATGTTTTTAAAGTGTTTTTACCTCTATGTTTATGAGAGACTTTGGTCTTTAGTTTTCTTGTCATGTTTTTCTGTAGCTTCAATGTCGTAGTAATCGTGGGCTCAAAATACACTGGAAGAGGTTTTCTCCTGTTTTCTACTGTGACTCTGCTGGTTGCTTCTAATAAGTATTTAATGGAGTAAACAGTTTAAAAGATATGAAAAATTGGGCAGTTTCCTCCATTTCTAATAGTGGCTTTGTTTATTTTATCTCAGCTTCAGGAAACAGCAGTGAGTTTTGGTTCATTGTTCTAAATATATTTTGACCTTTCTGAGTTGTACCTGCTGTGACTTGCCAACAGATTTTTCAAACTGAGGAACGAAAAAAGAACATAAGAACTTTGTTATGAAAGGCTGCTGTTTACCAGCTTATTATCACCTCTTCTCTATTTTTGATCATTTGTTTATCTGGGGTTGCCGTTCACCTGTGCTGCCTGGTGTTCTGTGTCGTGGTTACAGCAGTGTGGAGAGGGGAGAGATGCGCACGGGCGTCTGATCTGTCTTACTCTGCGTCTGTGTTAGAGTGGTATTACTGTGTGCTTAAAGCGTGGGAGCTGTAGGTCGTGCTCTTTTAGATAACATTCCCAAAATATGTGGAGAATGATGATGAGAAAACAAAATTTATATACTACAATTACATAATGATTATTTAACAGCAGTTTACAACAAATATGTTTTAAAATTTAGTTGCATGGAGTTGAGTGAAGTAATCTCATTCTTTTTTTCTTGTGTTTGTGTTTCTTCCTTCTTTCTCTAATTTTATGTGTTTGTGCCCCTCCTTATTTGCTTGATTAGATTTACCCACTTTACCTAAAACTGACAAATGAATTAATTTTCTAAGAAAATATAATTTGCTGAAACTGACTCCGGAAAATAGAGCTATCTTAACAGTCAACTTTCATAGAAGGAACAGAGAACTATCTTGAAGTAAACTCTAGAAAATTATTGACTGCAGACGATTTCACACAGGAATTCTAGCAAACTATTAAAGAACATGTTATTCCAATGCTATTTAAACTGTTACAGGGAAGATGTAAAGCTTCCAGCTTGTCTTTATAACATTGCACTTGCAGTGTGCATCTACAGACTAGTATTGCTTGAGATTATTGATGCAGAATTCCTAAATAATTTTATCTTTCTCATCCTCAAAGCAAGCCTCATACTTAATGAACACATACTAGAAGTATTCCCTTTAAGTTAGGAGTAAGACAGGAATTTCCACTGTCACCGCTGTTTTATCAAAATATGACATACCCAAAATGATTGATAAATTAAATCACATTAAAGTTTTTTTAATACTGCTTAATCAAAATTAGGATGAAGCCAGATGACCGAATACTTGTGTCCCATATCATGAAAGGACTAATTATTGCTAAAATACAGAGACCTTTCTATAAGTCAGTGAAAAAAGTGATCAACACCACAATAGAAAATTGAGCAAAGGTAAAGAACAGACTATTCATAGAAAGGAAATAAAATTGAAACAAGTATAAAGCTACTCACTGTCGTTTATAAGAGAGATACAAATTAAAACTATACTTGTTAAGACCTCATTCTCAGTTATCAAAACTAACACATGAGCCTGCCTTCACTGTTCGTGTTGTTACTGGGAATGTAAACTGTAAACTTCTATAGAGGGCAGTTTTGGAAAATCACACACGGACAGCCCTTTGATCTGGCAGTTTCTTTAGAGTCTGTCCTGGTAAGATTGAGAGTATGCAAAATGTGCAAGATTAGGCATTAGAATCTTGGTTCTTAAAGCAAAAAATTGAAAATAACCTGAATATCCATTAATATGGGATCATAATAGACCATAATGTAATGCTATGCAGCTAATAGATAAATGGATGAATTGGTGGATAAATAGATTGATAAGTAAATAAGGAGACACAACATCTCTGATAGAACAAGTAATATAAAAGCACAGTTTAGAAGTGTATTACCACTTGTATATAGGAAATGGGAGGCACAGAACACAGTAATACTTGTTTGTGTGGTTCCTAGAATATTTCTGGAAAGGTACACAAAGAACTGGTAACACCGGATGCCTTTGGGACAGGGTAGCTAGAAGCCAGGACTCTCTTGTGTCTTTTATATACTGACGCTTCCAAAATTAAACTTCCATAAAGCAGTTATGCATGTTGAATTCTTGGCATGTAAATTATCTGTGTATTATTTGTGATCATTGATTACAACCAGATGCAATCAATTTTATTACTATTTGGGGTCAGAAGTTCTAGAAATACTTCCATGGCTATTTTAAAATTGAATCCTTTTGTTTCAGGATCTCCAGCAGAACTGTCTCCTACTACTCTTTCCCCTGTTAATCATAGTTTGGGTAAGTTGCAGATACTTTTCCCTACTGTGTTTATATTATATTACTTATTTAATTAAGTGTCTTTTCTTGTAATTATTTTCCATATCTATGAGAAAGAGATCTCAGTGAATAATCCAATGATTGTTCTAATTAGTGCTTTTTTGACACTGATGATGCGCCTCAGTATTACTAAAGCTCTTTTCTCCTGGCACATATGAATGTAGAAATTAATCATTTTATTCATGGAAATCATATTCTTTATTCATGGAAAATTTATGGCCTACATGGCTAGATTTTTAAGGTTATGTTCATTTTATGAAACATTTAAAAATAGTAATTGCAATTATTAATTGCTATAATAACAATTATTACTATGAAGTGTGTATAAATATACATGTATATATCATTATCACAAATATGTGCATGTGATGTGGGAGATGTGTGTGTGTGTGTACACTTGTGTCTATACCTTCTGTAGTTTATTCTTGGCCTTTATTTTAACCTGCTATTTCACAGTTTCTCTTCAGTTTCTACACATTCAGAATTTATACAGAATTGTCATTTTTTTCATGATATTCCTTATAATGCATTTTAATCAAAATTATAGAACTTAAATACATGTGATCCTCATTTTCCTCTGGAATATGTGGATTCTTTTGATTAATATTCTATTTCTACTTGCATACTATATGTTTTATAACTTTCTGTTTCTTGTGTATGTGGTTTTTTTCTGTTTTTGTAACTAGGGTAGCTCAGTGAGAATCTCATGTTAAAACAGACAAATATCAAAAATATGTTAATTTTGTATCCTATTACGCAGAATCTTTTTTCTTGTGGCTTTTGACTCATTAATCCTTGCATCAACTTTATTCCACTTTATCCTGCCCCAAGTTACCTTTATAATGCAAACTGATTGACTTTACCTGTGGTGCAACTGAGGGAAAACTGCTAGTAGAACAAGTGATCCACCGTAAAGGCTAAAAATGATGTTGGGAGGTTTGGATGACTTAACGAGATGGGGGAAATTTGAGAAATTGGAAATCTGGTATGATCTTTGGAATCTGGAGCTGGTGATGTAGACGTGAAGTCTGTTTCCTGGGCTGTTGCCAGTGTTGGCTGGCACAGAACATGTAAAGATGACGATATTCAATCTATTCTTGGCTTGGCTTGCATTGTTCACACAACATTTCTTACTTTTATGGGTTTGGTTTTTTTCCCCTCCCAGATTTGCAGCCAGTTACTTACTCAGAACCTGCATTTTGGTGTTCAATAGCATATTATGAATTAAACCAGAGGGTTGGAGAGACCTTCCATGCATCACAGCCCTCACTCACTGTAGACGGTTTCACAGATCCATCAAATTCAGAGAGGTTCTGCCTAGGTTTACTCTCCAATGTCAACAGAAATGCTACAGTAGAAATGACAAGAAGACATATAGGTATGTTTTTTTTTTTTTCCTTGTGTGAAAAACCAATGACATATACTCATAATGTGAGCACTTTGTGGTTTACCACATCAAGAGATTGTGTACAAAAAAGCCTGCCTTCTCTGTCAGCTTAAGTGCAGTCACGTTTAAGTGCACAGCTCCGCAACTTTTAATAGATCCTGGTGATCCTTCCATCTGCAGACTTTCATCTTTGGCTTCTCTTTATCTGGCACCGTCAGTACTGGGAAGTCCTTCAATAAATACATGTTGAAATAACTTTACTTTGCTGAGTCTCTACCAGTCATAAAATTGTCATGTTCAGATGTTAGGGTTGTAATTTTAACAAGTCATGAATTTTTCTTCAGTTTGTTTATATCTCCTAGTTTTTCCCTCCTTTCAGTGACTTCATATACTAAATCAAATCTGCACACCATAAATCTGAGGCAAGATCTCTAAAACAAAGATCTACCATTTAATATAGTTCAAAAATAATTCAGAGGATCCCAAAATATGGTGGTCCCAGACACCCTTTGAGCAGGTTTGTGAGATGAAAGCTATTTTCCTAATGGTACTAAGGTGCCGTTGGCCATTTTCACTCTCGTTCTCATGACTGTGCAGGGAAGTGTTCCAGAGGCTACAAGGCTTGCAGTTTTGCAAGCAATTAAATGTAGACTCTGAAGAGAATTCTGCTCTCTTCTCTTAAGCCAAAAATGAAGGAGATTTGCAAAAAATATAAAACATTGCTACTCTTCTCACTAATTCTTTTCTTGCTTTGGAAAATGGTTATTTTTCATGAACTTGTTTATGTTAGTGTTTAGTGGGATTATTATTTTTAGTTGCAAATGAATTAATTTTTTTTGAATCTCAGTTTTACATGTAATATGGTAAGTTTCCATAGATGTAATCCATATAAACAACAACTCCTTGGAATCTTGAGGATTTTTTTGACAAGGAGGTAAAAAAAATTAGTTTGAGTGCCACTAATATACCTGGACATAGTTCTCATCACCTTAAAGTAACTTTTTAATAATAGTTTGCTTCTGTTTCCATTTAATTAACCATCATCTCCTATGAGAAATCATGCTGATCACAGAGTGAGGGTGTTACTGCAAAGTATTGGTGACTTCAGAAGTCTGTTGGCTTTGCGTGGAATTTCTCAAATCTTGCTTGACATGTAAACTTTATATTATCTTGTTAAGGTATTCAGGTGTCTTGTAGGTGAGAGAGGCCTCTGAATATCCACCCCATTTTAACTAAAGTAGTTCTGATTTTTCTGTGTTTTAATTAGGGTTCTGCATAAAAATTTAGCAAAGTTTACCCTGCCTTATTTACTTCTACAAAATTTTAGATTGCTGTAATTGTTGCATCATCTTTCTTCTGATTTCTGGTTTATTGGGTGATTTTGATCAGAGAATATAGCCTGAAAAATCTCTACTTTTTGGACTTAATGTTTTCCTGATGGTGAAGTGTATGACTCTTTTTTAAAATAAATATTCTGAAGTCATAAGAGAACAGGGCACCAGGTACTATATTTATTTATGTATTAAATCTGTCTTATTGGTTGTTCTATTAATTTTCTTTTGCTGTGTAATATATTACCACACACTTACCAGCCAGAAACTGCACAAATTTATTGTCACAGTGTCTGTGGGTTAGGAGTCTCCTCAGGGCCTCACAAGGGGAGGTCAGGGTGTCAGCTGGGCTGTGTTCTCATCTGGGGCTTGAGGTCCTCTTCCAAGCTCACAGGTGATTGCAGAGTTCACTTCTTTGAAGTTGTAGCACTGAGATCCTCATTTCCTGCAGACTGTCAGCTGAGGCTGCTTTCAGCGACTAGAAGCCTCCTGCATTCCTTGCCGCATGGCCCCCTCCATCTTCACAGTCAGCAATGGAGATGCTGTTGTGTGGAATTCCTCTCATTCAACACTTTGAATCACTTTTACCAGAGCCGGCCCCATCCTTTTTAAGGCCTGTCACTTAAGTCAGCCCCACCAAAGATTGTCTTTGTAGCTTGCAATCAGTTGATTTGAGACCTTAATTACACCTGAAAAGTCTGTTTTAGTATTTGATTGAGTAATTGAGATGATGTTTGCACAACATGGGTGAGAATCTTAGGTGCTGTCTTAGAATTCTGCTTTTCACAATTTTTAAAAAATTTTTGTATCTAATATTTTAAGTATAATTTATGTCAAATTTTTATGTCTCTAATATAACTTACCTGTCAAAGAGGTATATTAAAATATCCCAATATAATTTTTTCTTAATTCTGTTTGTATAAATAGGGATCTGGTAGCCACCATAATGTATTGTGTTAAAGGGGGAAAATGACTAACCTTTTGATAATTTTTATTACCTTTTTTCTTAACTTCAATGGGATCTTTTAGGAAATACTGTTTATGATAATGAAGGCATACTTATTCAAACATTAGTTAACTTCTGATTAACTCAATTTCTTTTACTTATTTAAAAATAATGTGTAATTTGTATGAAATTCTTTATTTTGCTATCCATGCACTTTTCTACATTGTTTAAGTACTTTTAATGAGCATATATTATCTTTACAAATCAATGAAGTCATTGTTAAAAAAATACTTGGGAAAATATATAGTGTGGTATGTTTCGAAGTTAGATTTCAGAAAAGCATAGCTATGGACTATGGGAAGGGTCATCAAAACGCTTTGTATCATTTTTGTATTCCTCTAGGAAGATTCTTCCATAGTCATGCTAAAATAGTAAATGTTGTAAAACTAATCCCGTACGTATTTTGTTTTAGGAAGAGGAGTGCGCTTATATTACATAGGTGGGGAAGTTTTTGCTGAGTGCCTAAGTGATAGTGCAATCTTTGTGCAGAGCCCCAATTGTAATCAGAGATACGGCTGGCACCCTGCAACAGTGTGCAAAATTCCACCAGGTACGGATACAACAACGTAAATACACTTCTCTCAACTGGCTGAGTTTTTCTAGTTGCTATTAACTTTAGGAATTAGATCATATTCTGTTATCTATAGCCCTTTTATATTATAGTGATTTTCTTTTTCACACAATTTTGTTTTACTCTTTTCAATCATAGGCTGCAATTTGAAGATCTTCAACAACCAGGAATTTGCTGCTCTTCTGGCTCAGTCTGTTAATCAGGGTTTTGAAGCCGTATATCAGCTAACTAGAATGTGCACCATAAGAATGAGTTTTGTGAAAGGGTGGGGAGCAGAATACCGGTATGAAATAACATATTCAGTTCTTAAATTTCCACAGTGTAATTGTTTTTTCTCCATTCTTTTTGTCCTCTGGGGTTCACATACATTTCTTTTCATCGAGGTTTACAGAGTCAGCAGATCTTTATGTAAAATAACAAAAGAAAGCGGGTGGCCTCTAGATTCAAAACTGTTGCAAAGTCCTGTGCTGGCATTGTAGACATAGACCTAAAACGTGTACGGACAAGCCCTGTAACAGAATGCAGTGTTAAATACCATAAATGGCGTACCTGAAGGGTTAGGTCAGTTCATGGAAGGAGAGATGGTTCACGGGGGCTGGGGGAGGTAGAGACCGCACAGGATCTAGGTTCTGAAAGATGCGTCGGATTTCAGTAGTCGTAGGTTTGAGGGGCTGGGAAATGATGATGCTGGCAATAGAATGCTGTTCAGTTTGACAGTATAAAAAATAAAGAATAAGGCTGGACAAATAAGTTGAGACAACTTATTTGTATAACGTTAAAAGGTAGAACTTTATTCAGTAATAGAAGGGGATACTTGTTAAGTGAAGGGGTTACTGTGCTGTGTTTTAAGTGCAGTATCTCATACCTTTCAACATGGCTAAGAATTACTGTTTCTGTTTTTATCCTTTCTTTATAAGGTTGCAATCTCTGTAGGTAAAAAATGGTCCAAACTAATACTTACTTGGAAATCGGCTCAAAAAGATTTGATAATTTGCCCAAGGACACATTCTAAGTGGTAGAGACAGGACTTGAGGAAAGCTCTCCTTGACTCTTAGCCTCTTCTCTAAGGATAGTAGTAGCAGTTACGTAGTTGAGTTTTACAAAACCTGATCTGTCATCGGGATATGATAGATTAGGTTATTGCTAAATTAAACGATTGGATTCCACATCAAAGAAAGGGAAGATTTCATCAGCATATTGCAGAATGGAAGTATAAGTAAAATACAAAATCTTTCTCTAATTCATATTACTTACTCTCTGAATGCCTGCTTAAGAAGATATGCACATAGTAACAGTATTCCTGTTTCATCCAGCAGTTTGGGCCCCTCTTCAGAATTTATTTCATTTCATTTGAATTTGACTCCCTGTCTTAAACCAGGTTTGTGAGGTATATGACTTTTGAGATGGTGAGACTTGAGATCTGCTGGTTAAATACTTTTATAAAAGTATGTTATGTGTTACATACTTACATCCTAGAATGAAGACTATTGTCACTATTTTGCCCAAGTTACATTAGTAGAAGAATCCATTTTTTGACTTTGCTGTAGTTCTCTTTTGTTTTAATCATTTCCTTTTTGAGATGTGATAACTTTAAAGAATGCTGAGTTTCTTTTTTCCTTTGGACTTGAGTTGATATTAAAATTGGATTCAAATAGTACTATCTGATAACAGTTTATTAGGTCAGACTTTTTTTTCCTTCAAAAGATTCGAATGTTGCAGAACATGGTAGAAATTCAGTGAAATTAAATGCGAACTGCGTAGGTCAGAATTCCATGTATATCTATGGGTCTCTTGTTAAGACCAGTTTTGATTGGCAGAGAGAGATACTGCCCTTTATTCACTGTGAACTCTGCTGTTCTTTAACCCAAAGATAATTTAAAATCTATAATTATGAGAGAGAGTAATATACAGTATGTTTTCATGGGTAATGGGGTCAGGTACCGCTACTTTGGATAACAGAGTAGTTTCCTTTAACATTTATAGATCAGAATAACTCAGATACCCATACATCTGTGAACTATGGAACCTTTATCCTTAATGACACTGGAGCTGAGGAGGTAGGTCTGATGGTTGGGTTCTAAAACTATTATTCAATTTCTTTAGTGCCACCTGGATTGTCAGCATAAAAATCAGGAAATGTAGTAAGCAGGAAATAATAGATGTATAAAGAATTCGTAGTTAATTGAGAAATATGTCTCAGTTACGTGCACTAGTACTGAAATGAGTAAACGGGTAGGGGGACAGATCATGTGTGTCTCAGACCCTGAGACAAGGGTTTGCATGCAGGGGGTTTATTTCAGAAATAGAGGGAATGCTAGTAAGGAAGGAGGAAGTAGGCATGGGAGGTAGGGGAGGGAAGGCAGCCAGTACCATTCTTAAGCCATCACGATAGTGGGTGGGACACTAGAGCTATTCCCTTAGGAAAACAGTAAAGAACACACTGAACTATCCCGCCCAGAGGAAAAAGGAAACCTAGCATTTAAATGCCAATTCCTGTGTCATTGGTTGAAGGCTGTTCCTAGGGACGTTAATTTCCTGGCACTGTTAGTCTGCTATGTATGCGGACAGAACAGAGAAGTTCTCAGGCACAGAAATGCAGATACCTACAGTTGGAGGTTGGCTAGAGAACACTTAAAAATCTGAAGGGTATAGTGGGGCACTGACACCTTCTGCTACTGAAAATTATATTGAGTTTTAAATTATATTGAGCATGTGTCACTTGAAAGTGGACGGTTGCTATTGGCCTTTTCTCATCTTTGAAATGCTGTCATGTTGAAGAAACGAGCAAGAAACAAGACTTACTGACTTGCTGTATATAATAAATAAGACAAAACTAAAATCAGTATGTAGAAGTGACAGGATGTCATTGAACAGCTTGTGACCCCCAGAGGGTAGCTCATTTTGTTGACGTACTGGAGGTGTCTCCTGTTAAAACCCTGCGTGGTGCTGCTAAAAGGGGTGCTGTTTGTTGGCTGTGCCAGGGAGAGTTGAGCTCCAGCTCTTCACATTCTGTGATACACTTGGGTCAGGGTTCTGTTTTGTTTTGATACACTTTAAATTTGAACCGTGTTCCATTTAGACCTCATTTGCTATTTGACGCTCTTCTGTTCTGTGGATGATGAGTAAGTGGGGTGACTCTATATAATCCGGATAGTGCTGGTTTGTGTCTTCTGCGCTGGCAGTGATTATAGTGACTACATTCTCTCTTAAAGGTGTTCCATTTTGGATTGTAAATAATGTTACCAGACTAATTTTAATTTGAGGGGGAAAGAATGTTTTTATAAATCTCTTTAAAAGAAAATAATTCATCAGAAGTACTCTGTTAGACTTTGAGGATTGAACAGTTTTCAAAATAACAGATACCTAAATTTGGTACTTGTTCAGAAGGTTCTAGGTTTTAGTATATACAGCTTTTTATCTGAATTTCTTACGTAGTCTTGTTATTCTTTTAACTTCATGATTATTTTCTTGCATTCTTTTAAACAGAAGGCAGACGGTAACAAGTACTCCTTGCTGGATTGAACTTCATCTGAATGGACCTCTACAATGGTTGGACAAAGTATTAACTCAGATGGGCTCCCCTTCAGTGCGTTGCTCAAGCATGTCGTAAAGCCTCGTCACCGATCAAGTCCCATCAAAAGACTTAATGTACCAACTCTTCTGTCATAGTGTTTGTGTGTGGTCCCCATGGACTGTTTACTATCCAAAAATTCAAGACAGAAAACAGCACTTGAGGTCTCATCAATTAAAGCACCTTGTGGAATCAGTTTCCTATGTTCGAATATTAGATGGGAAAATTAGTGTCTAGAAGTATCCTCCCATAAAGGAGGAAGAGAAGATTTTAAAGACTTGCTGATGTCTTGTTGGGCATAAAACCGAGTGTCCCAAAGGTTTATTAATAACAGCAGTAGTTATGTGTACAGGTAATGTATCATGACCCAGTATCAGTGTTGTGCTGTTTATATACATTTTTAGTTTGCATAAGTTAGGTGTGTGCGTGCTGCTTCTTGACTTAGGCAAGCCTTTATAAAGTTACAGTACCTAATCTGTTATTCCCACTTCTTCGTTATTTTTGTGTGTCTTTTTTTAATATATAATATATATCAAGATTTTCAAATTATCATTTAGAAGCAGATTTCCCTTGTAGAAAAACTACTTTTTCTGCCTTTTACCAAAAATAAACTGTTGGGGGAAGAAAAGTGGATTAACGTTCGAAATCGTTGACCTTAATGTGTTCAGTGGGTCTTAAATATTCATTCTTTTTGTGTTTGTTTACTTACTGCTAAATCTGATTATAGGGAAACCTTGTGGAAAATCTTTCCAAACCTCTTCTCCTTTTCCACTTTTGTCCTGATACCAAAACAGCGTAGCCTGACATCCAGCACCAATATTGGGTGCACTGAAACTGCCGGCGCCAGTAACTCTGGGGTGCAGGGAGGATTCACATGGACTGAGTCCCTTTGTCTTACACCAGATTTCAGTTTCAACAGATAATAGACTTGTGTAACCTAGCAGCCTTTTGATTTATCTCTACACCTCATACAGAATGCACAGGTGGCAGTATAATTATTTTCAGGGATAAACTACAATTATTTCAATATGTTTATCCCGTTTAAAAACTCAATCTATAGATATAGAAACCTCTTTTAAAAGATACTTTAAAATATTTCAGTAGCAGACCTAGTGCTCTTTGGGTTGAGTTTCATTGGATTTAGTTTTACCAGATTGTATTATGAAATGGACCTTTTGTAAATGTAATTGCTTCTGCAGAATATCTAGAAAAAGTACTGCTGAGGTCTGATCAGCAGATAAAAGGCCATCTGTTTTTAAGGTATGTTGTATTAAATTTATAAAATCTGTGTTATTTTACGTAATTATGAATTTCAAATTTTAAAAACTGGGGGAGAAACAGTTAAGCAAGTTTTTTATAATTATAATTAATTATGATTACCTACAGTCTGAGTCGTTCTTAACTACTCCGAATATGTGGTGACTGTTAGAACCACTCATGCTTTACACCCTGCAGTGACAGGAGATTTCAGAATCTCTGTTAGAAGTCCGTTCTGCAGCAGATAATCCGTATGTCTGTTGTTAACTCATTGCAGTTTAAACATTTCTTGTTTGCATCTCAATAGAAATGGAAAATAACCACTCCTGGTTCCCTTCTAGTACGTTTTCATATTTTTGAAGACAGATTATCTTTGGTACTTGTTTTTTTGAAGACATACTCACCTGTCTCTACAGGTGTTATTGTCAATATTTTCAGCATTTGGTTTTTTATTAGATGTTCCCCGTTTCCCTGTATGTGTGTGTGCATATATGTGTTCATGTAAACTTGATGCAGTAATTTTTTATTCATTCAGCAAATATTTATTGTTCACCTGTTATGTGTGCCAGGCAGTTTCTTGGCCTTTGGGTGAAGGTGAGTAAGACGGATACGATCCCTGCCTTTGCTGAGACAGCAGTTTCTATGACGCTTAATGAGCTTATTTGTCTATGAAGGAGATGAACAGGGTACTGTGACGGAGCACAGCAGAGGGAAGGCGGCTTCTCCAAGGTAGTGATGCTTGAGCCAACACTTGATGTGAGAGAGGAGCAAGCCGTGTGGAGAGCCAGGGAAAACAGGGATTCCTGGCATGCAGAATGGCACCAAATGCAAAGGCTCATTTTAAAGGAAACTCATTATTGGGTATTAATGCTTTATACAGAAACCTCTACACAGATCCAAACTTGAGGACCAGATCAGCTCTACAGTTTATAGTAGTTGAAGGTGGCCTTAATTTGTGATAGACTGCTTCATGCGTCATTCTTACTAACACTCCTTCCTCAAGCCCTTACTGTAAAAAGTTTGCACCAAGTCAGTACCTGTTAATTTTACAACCATTTCTTTAATTCTGCCTTGGGCAAATTTTCAGCATTGTAGGGACTAGCTGCTTGCTTCCAGATGTCCTGCTGCCCGCTAATTACTGCTTCTACAGCCCATCTTGTGGGCAGAGTAAATGTCTTAGGTGTTACCACCGTCAGACCTGTTGGAAATAACCAGTGGGGGCTCTGCCCTTTGGAAGTGTTTACTCGAGAACTTGCAGTGATGTTGGGGAACAGGTCTGGGGATAGAGAACAGCTTCAGAAGTGGTGGGAGGTCTTGGCAGTTACTCCTGCGTTGATAGGTTGTGAAGCTGTGCCATCTCTAACATTTCAGAGGCAGAACACATCACTGCGGCTACGGTGGGATTCTTCTGTGCAGTATGAAACTGGCACTGAACTCTTTGGAAACACCTATTGTGTTGAGCAGTTAGACCTGTTGAGCAGTTGACTTCGTGGTGGTTACATTTGCATGAATATGTTTCATGATCTTATTTGCTTTTTAATGAGGTGCTGTTTTTGCATCCTATTCTGTCCACTGTGGCCTAATTTTGGCTGATTGTTATTTTCCTTTATAGAGTTTGTTTTCATTCTTTTCCGTGATAGGATCTCTGGCCTAGAATTTTGCCTTTATTTAAATTAGCAGCATCATTTAGAAAATCTTGTACACAGTGGGGGTAATTTCCTCAGTTTAACAACATGAGAACTGAGTGATGGTGTTTTCTAGCCCATTTCTAAGATGAAGGGTGGTTTTCACAGTGGATTACGTACACCTTAGGGCTGTTTTAGGGAATTGTAGTTCCCACTGTCTGGTCTAACCAGGGTGAGCTTCATATTTATTCTGTATTGGAGTTCCACATAGATTACTTTTTTTAAAAAGTTTTATTGCTTAAAAAAAAGTTTGACTTTCCTGGCTAGGTTTGAACTACTCTAGTTAGAATGCTAATTATACATCATGATACATATTCATTCAGTAAGCATTTATTGATGCCTGTCCCTTCCCCAGCCAGTGTGATAGATGTTGAGTAATAGAAATGTGACTGGGATTTGGTACTGACCCGCAAGCTGTCTTTTGGGGGTTAACTTTCTCTCTCAGGACCTACCACTTTGCCAGAAGGAAATCTGCCCAATTTTTCTTGAAAGCTAGATATTCTTATTTTGTACTTTTACTCTTATTCTGTATTCTGAGTATGTATTTGCAAATTGTTAATATCTACTTTTATTTAACCTTAAATCATACCTAGTTTCGCTTGATTCACCTACCTTTTAAACATTGCCAGATTTTCTCCTTTGTTCACTTTATTTGTGCCTTTATTGTCAGTTTCATCAAGACTAAGATTTTGAAGGTGAAAAACAATCAGTCTAGTTTCTTGCTAGTTAGTTGAAATCAAATAAAAGAGTATATATACCCAGTTGGTTTCTCTACCTCTTCCAAAAGCTGTCCAAATATACCTTTAACATCTTTCTCTTTTTTTAAATAACTAAATACTTTGAGCATTTATTCAATAATCAGCACCCTTCTGGTGTGGTTGATGGTGGGATATAATGTAACATAAGACAATCCTCACTGTACTTAAAATCTGTCTTTATGTATGGTCTTTGCTATCATAGCTAAACATTCGTTTCAGTTTGCCACCCCCTCCACCGTTCCCCGTGTCTCTTTAGATAACTAAGTAGTCTGTGGACATAAGCAACCGTGATCTTTTCTCTTACTCTGATGCAACACATTGGTGTTTAGACATAACAAATCATTGCTCATTTTCTTTCCTTCATGAGCCTTACTTTACTAAATCCATTATGCTCATCAGCTGAATTTTATTCTTCCTCTCCTTGACAGCATGTATCCCTAGTGGTTTTGCTGGTTGCCCTCTTCCTTGCCAGCCATGTTTTATCTGCATACATCAGTGTTTCTCTCCTTTGAACTTTTACTAAAGACCAAAAAGGACGGTGCTGTTCGTGCCCAGGGTCCTACTTTCCTCATCGTGAAGGTCGATGTTATTTAGATTGGTCAATCACTTAAATCTTACAAATGACTCAGATTCTCTTCAGTTAAAATGTCTTTGTGATGATCAAATAGATAAACCATCAGGTTCTGTTTTAAATTATATTTAGGGTTATGAACTTTTCTGGCAATTGCAGCCAGTGATTTCCCCATAATATTCACCCCGTTTCCACATTGGAGCCTATTGGATTGTTGTATTTAGTACAATCAAGAGTAGTAATGATAATGTGTGATGTCTAGAGGTTGTCAGAATACTATTGAGTTCCTTTTCTGTCTTCCTTTTCAAGTTTTCATAAATATTTTGTCTGTTCAGACTACCTTTTGTGTATGCAACTGAGGGACAAATTATCTCTTGGAGTGGAATTCCTGTGTTTGGAGCCTCAACCAGGAAAGGTGAGCTACACTCGGCATTGATAGCCTCGTGATAGCTTTTATGATAAGAACTTGTCTAATGTGTTCACAGAATTTGAGTAGGACCTGTTTTACCTTGCATATTATAGCTAACTTTATATATAGCATAATTGCCTTAAATCTTTTTAGTAGGGAATATATAATGTGTATGTATGGATTTATATATACATATACACTCATAGAAAAATCTTAACACTAGGGGGTTATTTATCTGCATACATTTTAATAGTGTTCAATGATTCTGTTGTTTATATCTCAAGATCTCAGTAAAAGATTAATTTGCTTGCGGACATTTTCCTTTCTTGGGCAGCCCTTCAGAGTAAATTTTTTATTCTGCCGGAGTCCTAATTTGGTGGTTCAGTTAGTATGCCATTTTTAAGCAGCTTGACAATTAAGAGTCATAACTGGAATTCACTAACATCAAAAAAAAGAAAGCTCTGGAAGGTGTACTGACTTAAGGTTAACTTAAAAAAAATAATAATGTTAGAGTGTGTGACCCCCACCCTTGCTGTTTCCTCCTGGCATAAGATTGCTGCTTAAGATACCCTGGGAAGTACCACTACCAAGGCAGTTTGCCCTGTATTTAAGGATAGCCTGAAGATGGTTCAGACATGACTTTCTCAGCTGTGCTCAGCAGAAATGGATTTTCAGAGTTCTTTGGGCCACTTCTGATTCACAGAGGATCTGACCAGAGTGTATTAGCCTGTTGCCTTCAGTGTCAGTTGGTTTGCTGCCATGAGATCCATAATAGACCCAGAATTTCCCTGTTGGTTGAGATGTGTAAGGGCCCTTTGTAATAATGCTGGGAGTGAGGATTCATTAACTCCACATAAAGCAATTTTAGATTTTTCTGCAACTAAATTTCCCCCAAAATGATGTCTTCCCACCCTCTCTAAAAAAATAAAGCAAAGCAAAAACCCCACAAACTCTTAGCTTTTCCAGAATTTCCAGTTTGCTCTTTCGGATGGAGGGTAAGGAATTTACTTCTCCTTTCTAATTAAGGATGATAATTTATTGAATCATGAAATCCATAATATATTGATTTAAAGATAAAAGTGAAGTTTTAGAATTCCAAAATTCCTGAACTATTATATACTTTTCATCTCGCAGTCTACTGTTCTTACTCCCTGTGGCTTTAAAGTTTTTGGCTATTTTACAATGTTACTCACTATAGATAACTTGCTCTATTTCTTGTTCTGTATGAAGTCCTACCCTTTACAGTGCTGTAGCATAAAGTTGGTTCCCAGCATTTGTCTATAGGAATAGAAGTCTTACTGAAGTCTCTTTCCTTCCAAAGAGGTTTTCCTTTATCAATAAGTTCCTAAGAAAATATGTTACCTGTTTCTCACTCTCTATTCACATTCTTGAATTGTTCAAATAGGTGGGAAATGGTGAAAAAGATTAGGGTCTTTTTCTGATGAATGTAATGTACCTGCTTTAAGAATGTAGTCATTTGTTGGTTTTATGTAACTGATATACACACAGGTTAATTTAAATTTACATCACAAGAAATAATCGTCAAACACATAGCAAGTAGGTAACATGCATGGATTTTACCTTTTATTTTTTAAAGCCCTATTTTTTGCCAAAATGTAGAACCCAAAATGGTTGTTTCTTAGATCAACTTTACCTCAGGCTTTGTTTTTGCTTTTTTGGCCCTGGCCTCTAAGGCGTAGATATTTATGTCTTTTTATTACTGATAATGAAACTGTGACACTAACCATTTCTATACAAGAGGACAAAACAAGAAAAATGAAAGATTAAGATGAAAGCAGTTGTGCAGTTGTTGAGCTAGATCACAGCACTGTAGGCAAAATAAAAATGTTCATATCAGAGGGGTTTTTTTTGTTGTTGTTGTTTTTTTTTTGCCATCTTTTCCCAAGGCCAGACCTTCTGGTAGAGCACAGTTAAAAGTAACATAATTCTACGCCTTTGTAATCTGAGGGAAATATCTCTAGTTGGCAGTCTTCTTTTTAATATATGAAGCAAGAATGTGGGAAATAGTTGGCGGTGTTTTCAGCTAAAAAATAAAAAAAGATAAGAAAAGATATAAAACTGGATTACTCATTTAGCTCTGAAAATCTCAAAAAGATACTATATGGACAAAACCAGAAGAATCTACTGAAGATTTGTCTAAAAACAGGTTTCAAGGATGAACTTTTATATACTGCTCACTAATTTGCTTAAGGACTGCCAACTATTCTTAAAATCGACACTGTTAAATAAGGTACTTATGGACTTCTAAGCACTAGGTATTAGCCAGTGTCCTAAAAATATTTCTGAGCTGATTCCCTCATAAGTAGCCCTGTGCCCTTGAAAATTTTTACCCTTCCTGTAGCGAAGCTAAGGTAGGAGTGAGTAGTGTTCTTAGGGGGACAGGCTGCCCTGATGTGCCTCGGACTGAGTCCCCTGCGTGCAGGATGTTCAGAGCTAATCCCAGCAAGGCCCCGGGTGTTCTGATTTACCCTCACCTTAATGGTTGTGACAGTTGCAGTTAAATTCAGCTGCCCTATGGCTGTCACCATTCCTGATACTTGGATATGTGTCCTCCAATCACTGATTACTGTGGATGGAATGTGAGATTTTATAGCAAATAATAGCTAATGGCACCAGTGTTACAGTGAGACTAACACTTAGTGATCTAGGGAAGGTAACTGGGAGCCTAATGAAACAGAAGAGGCCACTAGATAGCAAAATTCTTCAGAACCTGTGTGTATTCGTAAGCACAGATCATGTCTTAATGGGGTTAAATTTAACCTGAAATTTAAATTTTCATGGTTTAAATTTTAAAACTGAACAGCGTTGTGGATTTCTTCTCTCTTGAGGGAAAAATCTGGCTTTTGATGCTCTATTCTCTACTACATTCCCCAGACTATCCTGCCCAAGAAGCCAGAATGTGGTATTACTATGTTTCTTCTCAGTGAATGTCATGTTGAGATTACTAAATGCATCAGCCAATGGCGGGTGAAGGAACTGAGTGTGCTGACCCAAACCGAGCAGTGCCCTCAGTTCTGACAGCCTCCTACCCCTCAGGTGCTCTAACCAGCTACAACAGCAGCCACGGGAGGTGAGACTTCTCTCAGACGGCATTAATTTTGTAATGCAATATGATGGATGCAGAGTCTGTTACTGTTCCCCTGTGGTAGTCCTCAGAGACCGCATCCTCTGTGCACTGTGATGTAGATGGTAGATGTGTTCTTTGTAAGCTTTAATTCTATGATTGTCGAAATATGTGGTTCCATTTAAAAAAAAAATTAAACAATGAGCTGAGGCTTTATGTCAGCTGGTTTTCAAGTTAAGATTGTGAAATACTGATTTCCTTCCCTCCACCCACACCAAATATTTTAGTCTATTTAAAGTACAAAAGAAAAAAAAAAAGAAATAGTTCTACTTAAGAAAACATCGCTTAAATGTCCTGTGATTTCTGGTCAATTTTTATATATATTTGTGTGTGTCTGTATGTGCTCTCACTTTTTACCTTGTTTGCTCTGCCTGTGTTAACAGTACTTTCACCATTGAAAAGGTGAACATTTTTCCTAGCATTAAAAAAAAAAGCCATTTGAGTTGTTTACCATGTTATTATGAGACTAATTTTTAATTGTTTTCATTGATTTTGATTTAAACTGATCTTTTAGAGGGGATTATATTTTGCTGACCACACCCTAAATTATACAGAAACGAAAAAATTTATTGTGTGTATTTCACATAATGGAATTACAATATTAAGAGTGTATCCTTTTACTTTTTAAGCTTGGTGTTACATAAAAAGTTTATCCCACTCCCCTGGCACACAGATATGCACTGCTTAATATACACACCCAACACCTCACAGTGCTAGTAAGTTAGGCGTTTTAGTTTATTTCAGAGCTTGCCTATGCCAAAATAATGATCTAATACGTACAATCTATGCTATAAACAACAGACTAGAAGGTGGAAGTCACATTTACTCTCAAGATGTACTCTTAGCAAAAAAAACAAAAGCTATTTTTTGAAAGACTCCACTGAAAAACATTATATAAGATGTAATTTGTTTTCTCATTGTCCTGAAATAATTGAAAAACAAACTTTTTAGATCAACCAGACTTTGTGCCTTACGAGACCTCACTTCCTAGGATGTATCAGTACTTCTCTGGTTAGCAGACTGCTTCCTCCAAACCATTTAAAACACACGTGCTGTAGGATGCAACAAACAGGACCTCAAAAGCTAAAATACAGAAGCACACTCAGCACTGAACAGCCCAGGGACTGGCATAATCTCATTAACAATTTTGTATCGGTAGAAAACCTTCTTAAATCCTACGTAAATTGCTACACCACAACTATAAACAATCTAAAAGGAGCCTTCCAACATTGAACTACATCACTTCAGTTGACAGATGACTAGAAGAGATCCTTCTCCATTGTCACTTCACCTTGGGCACATTCCTGCTGTTGGCAACCCTGGTTATCTGCACCGGGGGACTTTTATAACAACCCTGGTGTCCATAATTGTCCATATTCATCATGGGGCTGAAGAGTAGGAGAGAAGTATTGTTTGTATGTTTGGGTTTTCTCCCCACTTGCCAAGTCCTTTTTTTTTCTTGCTTCAAAATAGATTGATATTAATAGGCACCCTTCTCACACTAGGGCTTTCAAACGAATGTCTCCAGTGCACTTGTTTCAGGCACCAGGTGTGTCCAGGAACTAGGGTGAAGATGGTTCATCTGCTGCTCAAGAATATATTTGCACCAAGCAGTTACCCAGCTTCCTTTTTAACACTCATCTTTTTCATTAAAATAATGTAAGATGAGCCCAACCTAAAAATCAAAAGTTTGCAAATGCAGGAATCCAAAAAAAAAAAAGTCAAAGTTATACGTAAAAGCTATCTTCTGCTACCATGAATAGATACGGAAATACTTGTAGAATTGGTTTAAGTGATGCTAGTTTGCAGATAGACGTCACAATTGTGTTCTTAAAATCAACCACATTAACTGCAGGCAAGAACACTGAATCAGGTTATGGGTAACAAGTACTGTGATAAGCCAACAACAGACTGAAGCGTGATCTTTAGGAAGATACGCAGGATATGTTACTGTGCTCCAGTCCAAGCTACATGACCTTACTGTTTGTTACAGAGTAAATGGAGTTTATGGATTTGCCATAATTTTTACAATTATCAATTGTTGGCTTCCTCTGCACCTACCTTAACTCTATGTGGCAATAAGTTTGCTTAAAAAGTTTAAGAAGTGGTTTAGGAAAGAGATGAGATCACAGAGGAAGGAGAAGTTGCTTCTGAACAATGTGGTGCAAGACAAGGAAGGACAAAATACCATTTAAGCACAGTGTTCAAGGATGCATTGAATTTGGGTAGGTGGAGAGGACTTTTGAAGCCAGTCAAAATGAGATCTTGAAATAACTCTTGGCTTGTGGCTCTGAATGTGTGTGAAAGCTGGACAACATTGCTGAGCTGCTGTGTATGGTGAGCAGAAGACTGACAACCAGAAGCTACGTAGATGCGACTGTGAACCCCACATCTAACAACAGAACCTAGATTGCTGGGGGTAAAAGCCACAGATAGCTCTACACCTGGGGTTTCTGCGTAGAGGTTGCACTACTGAGCTGGCAGGCGGGGGCCAAGGACCTGAGAATGCCAGTCATGATGCCAGCCGAGGATGGGGTGCTTGTCTGGGGTGGCAGCGGGAGTTTAAACATGTACGTATGCAGGTGTGTATGTATTAAGGGAAATTTAGCTTTCTGCTCACAGCTGGAGATTATTGGAGAACCCTTTGAAATTTTATGCAGAACTCTGTAATGTAGTGTATATGTGGGCTTCTATGGTGAGAAGCAGCAGTCATCAGAGAGGCTTAACCACTGCCAGCGGTCTCCATTGAGACCACCCATCTTGAACTTAAGCCAGATTTAACTCCGATTTTAAATCTTGTTAAGGTTTTCATGAGAGATCTTCTCTCTAAATTATATTGACTTGCCATTGGCAGTATTTGATCACACTATTTTAAATATAAATGCCTTGTAAATAAGATTTTATTATAACTGATAGCCCACTTCTAAATGATTGTTCGCAGTTTTTAAATATGTTTGGGCTGCAGTGGGAAAAATGAAGATTTACATAAGGCTAGTTTAACATCTGGAATAAGAGTATTCTAGGTTGCCTTTTTATATTGAAAATATTTTTATATTGAAAAAAAAAAAACAGATTAGTGTCTTTGTTTTACCCAAGAACCACAAGCTACTTCATTCCAACTTTTAAATCAAGATCTTGGCTAATAGCATGCGGTATCACCACATTTTTAAAATGTTCTTAGTCAATCACAAACACATTTTCTAAGGAATTGAATTTTACAGAGATAATTGAATGCTTTCATCTGTAACAGAATTAGTGGCCTACAAACCACTGTGGTTTCTTGCTTTGCTCTGAAGTTGTTAAAGGGGGAATTTTCTGCTCCAAATTACATGCGTAAAGGAAGTGTGATGCAAAGGAAAACTCAGTGTTTAGATTCTAAAGCAACGACCACTGACAAAATGTTATCATCTAAAAGTTGAACTACTTTTTAATGAAACAATTGTTTTCTTGTCTTTTTTTTTCAGTCCCGGATCCAGGTGCTTAAATTTAACATAAGTAGAAAGTCAAATATGTTAATAAAGTCAAGCTAGGTCTGGTAAAAAACTAAGTTTGGAGTAAAGTTTGTAGCCGCGTTTGTATAGCATCTCATATGGTGCAATTTTCATTCACCAAAATGTCACTTAATTCTCTGTGTTCTGCTTCCCCCTATTTCCAGCCTGCCCCTATAACCTCCTGCAATTAAAGTAACCCTTAGAAAACTGCCTTATTTTAGAATAATTGATTTGTTTCTATGTTGCATTTTTAAATTAAAAAAAAAAATGTTGGAGGTGGTAATTAGGTTTATCTTTAGAGGAGGCACTGGGGATTGAACGCAGGACCTCATACATGTTAAGCGTGCGCTCTACCACTTGAGCTACACCCTCCCACCTTGTTTCTGTTTTTTAAGAGACAAAATCACAAAAGCGAGAGATGTCTAAGAATCTGGCTTGTTATTCTTCAGAAGATCACCTTTGAAAATGGGTGCATATTTTGTGTATCCACTCTATATTTTCACGTATATACTTTTATTATTATCAGTATTGCCACCAGGGAACAATTAATCTTCACATTTACAATTGACATAATTAGTGATTGGCTGAAGAGGCGTATTGAACATAAAATCCTTTAAAATAAAACTGAGATATGGTGGAAGATCTATATAATTTAGTCTCTTTGGTTGTCTGGCTGCTTCTCAACTGGGAATAGCGATGTCTTAAAGGATATTTAAGCAAAGAGAATGCTAAGGGTGGAATGCTTGAAAACAGCCCTGTCAGATACTTCAGTTACCTTGGATAATGGAATAAAACTTTAACTGCCTTCTTTAAACAAACTTTCTGTTTTTGATGACTTCGGACAGAATAACATTCTGCTGGTTTGAAGCCCTTACCTTTTCTGACGCAATGGGAAGTACAAGTGAACTCAGAATCAGAAGTCTTGGTTTTGGGCCCTGATTCTGCCAATTTGCAGTGACTTTAGATAGATAATTTCATCAGTCTGCTTCAAGTTCCTCATTGCCTCAAATTCCACAAAATAAGGAAGTTACTTTCAGGGTGGCTGTGAGGAGCAGATGAGAGCAGTTCACACGGGGCGGAGATTCAGCGGTGGGTGCCTGAATCCGCAGTCGGTGCAGCGAAGGTCATTGCTACCAAACCTGCCTCGGAAAAGCTGCGAGAGATCTACACTCAGAAGCCAAATAAATGAAAACCCACCGTAGCAATTATCTGGTGCCACAAAAGTAATGCATAGCAACCATAAAAGCCCAGTGGCATGCAATTAGAAACGCTCATTTAGTTTACGAGTTAGAGCCGTGATCTAGATGGCGCAGCTCTGGGTAGCTCTAGTTTTGCCTGGCTCACTGGGGATGTGGCCTTGACTGCAGCGCCCTGGGCCTTTTCTGTGTCCTGTCCTCCCTCAGCTACCCCCAGGCATGTTTTCACAAGCTCCTTTCAAGTCTGTATGGTTGCTTCCTGCCCCCCGGCTGCAAGCCCCGTGGCTAAGCTCAGAGTGGAAGGATGCTCGCAGTGAAGTGGCAAAGGAGGAGATCCCAGGAGGGGGTGACAAATCGGGGCCCTGACTGCAATCCACCCAGCAGGCCCCCACACTGTGTTGTCTGACAGTTGTGCTGTTTGCCAGTGAAGAGTGGGAAATGCGGGGAGAAGCTGAGGGGACCCCGTGCTGGGATCTGACTGGTTTGAGCGTTTTCAGTCCGTGGAGCAGTAAGCAGAAGCCTCTGGTAAATACGCCATGAAGGTGAGTCAGAACCAAAGCGATGTATTTTCTGTCTACTCTTTAGGTCCGTCATTGCGGTTGCCCCAGGCCATTGTCACCTGACCGGAATTAGCACCCTCTAAGCTCTGAGCCTGGCTTGTACAGAACTAGAACCAGAAGAGCCCACCTCACAAATGAGGTGAAAGGAAGCATCCAATTCAGAGAAACCTTTTCTCAGTGATGGACTTCACGTTCGTCAGTGCCACTTCCAAAGCTTTTCTGGGGCTTCTTATATGCAAAGAAGCTGTAGGCCTGCCTGCCTTCTGCTGGCGCCTTCCGGTGCATGGAGTGCTTCAGGGAAACGCCACCAGTAACCATGCTTTAGCACCGATCCGGGTGACTGAGCCCAGTACGTTGTAACTGACACAAATTTTCCAAAAGGAAAGCCCACAATTATCTGGGGCCTGTTTCTTTACTATAGGTATCAAAGTTGTCTGAGAGTCTGAGTCTCTACTGTTGGAGAAGTTAGGAAGTGAGTGTCTCCTTGGGGATCTGGCTCAGTAGCTCTAGAAACTGGAGTAGGCTTCAGCCTTCAGCTTCTGTGCGCCCAATGACTCTACCACGTTTGTCAGAGAACTGAGTCTATTTCTCCTCGAATTTGAGTTTAAATGAGTTCCCCTCCCCCCCACACCTCTTCAGTGCTCACACAACTCCTTTTGATCATCATATTCATGTAAATACACAAAAATATGTTGTGGTCTTTTACTGGCAGCACAGTGGATGGAACTTTTTTTACTTAAACCTGTTATTTTTGTAAAATACAAAAACACCCACAAAAAAAATCACCCAGATTACAACCACCAGAGGAAACCACTGTTTGGTGTATATTTTTTCCTCTCCTCCTTACTTTGGATGTATGTGTATTGTCAACAGGAACTATTTGAAGTTTCTCTAACAGTGCATTCAGTTAGTGAAAGCTATTACAAATCATAAGAAAAATCTCTAAAATGCATTAAGCCATTCAGCAAGCCATAAAGGACATGTAATGTTTTTTTTTTTTACTTGCTTTGAGCAACACAAAAGATTTGGTGTTTGAAATTAAATACAAAGATTTTAGACATTCTTTTGGAGGCATGATTTTTTATGTGCCTTCAACTGACTATGTAATTTGATTAGCGTATTTTGAACCAAACATTTGTCTTGTCTGTTGCAAGTGTCCTAAAATAAAAGTGTGCAGTTGTACCAAAGAATTTTATTGACCAGCTAGCATTGTGTTCAGATACAATGAGCATAGACAATATACTGGACACACGTATTAAACATAATTAATCAATTAGTAATACTATATTAAACCATTTTGCCTTGTTAATGTTTTGGTCAATTGTTCAGGCAGTTAGTAAATCAAGTTCTATCTTCTTATTTCCCAACTTATAAATGTATTATCCAAAAGTATTACATGTTTTACATACAATCCAAAAATGTCATAATACACTTAGGTATTTTTGGTAGTTTTATTTTTTAAGCTACACAGTTACATAAGAACATTATTTTCATAAAAACCAAAGCTTCTGAACAATACATAGATACGGTAAAAAAAAAAAAAAATTGAATTTCTTTCCATTCCAATCCACTTTCACAGCCCTCCCTGAAGAAAGCCTTTGGGTATTTTTGTCTTTACTAAATATGGAGTGGGAGTTAAATTTGCAAGGGAAGTTGATCTAATCTCCAGGTTCTGAGAGGTGAGATGTGTCTTTACCATCCCTTAGGTGACCTCCCTGCTGGTCCCACAGCAACTCTCTGAAACTTCCATTCTCCTAGCCACCAGCCCCTCCTCCCCTCCTCAGCCCAGTGGCAGAGGGACAATTGTCTTATGTCGGGACTAAGCCAGGGACTCTGAGCCCAGCTGGTTCTGCCTGGTTTCTCCAGAATTCGTTCCTTCTCAGTCATTCCATCTCAGATTTTCAATTCTCAGCTGCCACTTGCCCCTTCCTAGAGCCCGTACATACTCAGTACTCCCCACTTCAAAAGACAACGAGAAAATTAAGGCAAACTTCCTTGCAACCCCATAATTACTTTCTGTCCTGCAGTTCACCACCAAGCGTGTGGAGACCAGTTTGTACCAGCCATCTCGATTTTCTGTCCTATCCCCTTACCCATTGAAGTCACCTCCCCAGTTGCTGCACTAGCCCTTGGGCGGCTTCACCCGTCCTTTCCCTCAGGCAGGAAGCGATGTCTTGTCCAAAGCTAATTCTTGGACCAGTGCTTAGATAACTGGTTTCCAAAATGGAGTCACAGGAGAGCTTTTAAACTGCATCTTTCCTGGCCTTCCCTGAGGGATTCTGATTTAGCAGGGCTGGAAGGGGAGCGCTGGGAGCTGCATTTTTGGCCCAAAGTGACTGTCAGCCAGCAAACCCCTGCCTTAGGCTGCATTCCCTGTGGGCTTTCAGCCTTTTCCCCAATGAGGTTCTTTCCTATTCCCACCTCCCACACACTGAATCTCAGACTGTGCAAAAGAAAGTTGCATTTTCTTCATATCATATCATTAATTTAAAATTCCTCATGAACCCCATCTGGCTTTATTTAGGAGGGTGTGGGAAGAGGTAGAGGACCTTAAACTTGCCAATCAAAGATAACTCATTCTCTTATTCCAACAGTTCGTCTCAGGCTTCAAATGGCCTCTTTGGAATAAATGCTCAGCTTTTCAAAGCATTGTCCTATTTTTCTCCCCCCAGGTGGCTCTAGCGAATGGGGGAGTCGAAGTCCCCTAGGGGTGACGGGGGAAGGGTTCTCCAGTGCATGTTCTCAGGTCCTTGGACAGTCTTGCTGCTGGGGTTCCGTCCTGCTACCTCTGTTCGTTCGCCACCATCCTTGCTAATCTGCTGGTGGATGTGAGTGACTCCTTGGCTTTTGTTCACATGTCGGCATGTCCCTCCGCTGACCACAACTCTGCCATTGCCTTTTCAAGGTCTCCACTTTTAACAACCCTCATTTTCCAACTTTAGGACTGTTTACCTGCTTGAGTTCTGGGAAAGGAGGAGATTGGAACTTTGGGATGTCCTGAGCACCTTGCTCAAGCTTTGGGAAGCCAATAGAATATTTTCCGAGTACCTAGACAGCTCCCTCCACCAGTCCTGAGCCAGCGCCTCCACGATGTATCACATACGCCTCTGAGTCACAAGAAAGACTTCTCTGGGTGGCTCGCGGTCTTCCCCAGACTATGCCTGGGAAAGTGGTCCATTTACCCATCATGCAATTTCTGTCTCACTCTCCATCTCCATGCTGCCCCCATCACACACATCCGAGGTTCAACCCTGAGAGGAAGGAAGGTGCAGGCACAGGTGTTCTTACTGCTTTACAACCTACCCTTCCCTTCCGAATCTTTCTCTCTCTCTGCCCTAGTAGTCATTCCGCTTTCTCCCTAAGGAAACGGCTCTCCTTACATCATATCCCAAGTTCCTTCTCTCAACATCTTAGAGTAAAACTCCATGGTCAGTTGTCCAAGCTTTGCTTTTGGTATGAGAGTAGAGCTCTCAGAATTTAGAACTCCCTTTTCATTCTTAATAAAACCTGACTTCCAAGACTCCTTGTCATCATCCTAGAGATGCCAAAGAAAAATCAAATGATAAAATAAAGATTGTAAAGGTCACAGCCAAGTGGTGACTTGGCTATTATTTTGCTGTATGTCCTTTTCTGTCCTGCTGTTATTAAATGTAATTGCCTGACTTTGTTGGAAAGAGTACGAGGGGGCGTGTACAAGGAAGATGGAGTCCTTAATATGATCAAAGGGTTGGCCCTACATCGACATTCTTCCCCCAGACTTGCTCTTTCTGGCTTCAGTGTTTGCCTATTCTGACCCTAGTACCTTGAATGTCCTTCTCTTGACAGCCAGGTGTAACACCAGTCATTCTCAAAGTCCTGTTCAGATATCACCTCCATCACAGGCCTTTCTTTATAGTCTCCAAATGTCATTGTCCCTTCTGAGCACTCCCCTTGTAATTTGTTTATACTGGTGAGAGAGCATTTATTATATTATAATGAGGCCTCTGTACACTTAACTTCCTTGCTGAATTCGTGAGCTCCTTTTTGCCTTGGAAAGCTCTCCAGTCTTCGCTCTGCGCTTCCAAATTTATCCATTCTTCTTGACCCAGTTTAAATTCAATCTCCTCTGCAAAGACTTCCCTAACCATCGGATGGAAAATTACCTCCTCCCCACCATAGCAATAGCCGGCAGCAGCATTGGGACATTCATGAGATACACACACAAAAACTCACATGGGTGTACCGGGGGCCAGTGACACACGCACTCCTGAAAGAGACCTTAATAGCGACTTTGTAGGTACAGGGGCCTTCAGGAAGAGAGGTTTAAATCTGATTAGCACCATTTAGGTTATAACCTCCTTGAGATCAGAGACTAAAATCAGTTTTCCCCAAACATTTCTTTTTTATATATGTTACGTCTTTGTGTCCACTTCAATATTTCCAGCAGTGCCTTATGCATAGCAAGTATGTAGTAAATGTTTCTTGATTGACTGACAAGGACTCAGAAAACCTACCCTGATTGATCGTCTTGTGATGTCTTCCTTTCCTGAGAGCTCATTAATTTTTAAGTTGTTTTCCCTGAAATTCTTGGTATGCTTCTTCCCACCCTCCTTTTAAAAATTTTATTTATATATATATTTTTGGCTTCCATGAGGTCCCCTCTTGTTCAGCTGCTCTCATTTTGTGATCAGAGGTCTCTGCAAACCCTGAAATGTATGTGAGTTTGCGGTGAGAACAGGGGTCTGGGCAGGTGGGATTGGGGACCAACCTAATCCAACTCACAGAAGTAAGTGGTACCTGGAGGGACTAAGGTGCTTCTGTGGGTTTTAGAGGTAGCTTTTTTCAAAGCAGCAAAGGCCATGAGCCTTGTGGTTCTCACTCTGTCCCTGGAAGTCAAGTGGACAGCAACCAGTTCTTACCTTCCATTCGGGGCTGGGGGCTAGAAGTTAGACTGGTCTCAGTCAGAGCTGTAGGCACAATGAACACCCCATGGCACTTCAATCCTTGGGCGCAGGAGTGCTCATTTCAACCTCTAAGTCAATAATTATGTCTTTAGAGCACCAGACAGCCACAAAAGTTGTTTCAGCGTGAGAAAACCAGGATTGGCATCCCCCAAATCAAGGGAAGGAGGGGGACACTGAATCTGAAAGGCAATGCGAGAGCGTGAGGGCTCAGCCAGGGCTGCGCCTGCTGGCGCGTGGGGCCATTTTATTTACATTTCTAAATCAAATGTGTTGGTTGATCAACCAGCCTTTTTAAACATAGATGTTGTGCCTTACACTGTGGGTCCTGTAGAAGAAAGAGTCCCTGTTTGGGAGGACTTTGATATGCTGTCGTGGATGTAACCAGTTCCGATTATAAGGCAGTATGAAATCAGATCAAAAGCACAGTCTATTCATGTAAAGTGCTGCAGGGTCCCAGAGGGAGCAATTAGGGTGGGTCAAGATGGGGACAGACGGCGGGTAGCATCTGACTCTGAGAACATCACCTGAGCAGAGGCGCAGCGGGGATGGTGAGTGTGGAGAAAGGGAGGTGCGGGGGGATGAGTGGTAGGGGAGTGGGCGGAGAGAAAGCCCAGGAGGTTTTGGAACAGGGGAATGACTTGTTTGGTGGCCACTTAGTTTATACTCATATGTGTACAATTTGGGATTTGTTTGCTTCCTAGAATTCCTGGGTCGGGTTACTTCTTCCTAGGATGGGTCCTGTGTACCTGGCTGTGATATTTTGCAGTGGCTCCCCTGGGACGTGCTCAGATGAGCTGGTCTAGGCAGTCAGGATGGCAGGAGCCCTCTGACTTCATGTCTGCACGGTCACATGTTTTCGCTATATAATTACCAGCATGTAACATTCTTTTATCAGCCCTCTTTAGAATGGCTTTTGGCAAAGGGGATAGAAATCTATCGTGCATTTCAATTAGACTCAGTCTTCTCTTTAGAAGGTTTTCTGTAGCAAGTCCACTCCACTCCACATCCAAATATGTCTCAGACCAGGAAGCAAAAGGAAGTAAGGAGTTTGTTCTTTTGGACTGAGAATTAAGAAGAACCCTCCACCCAAATACCAGGTATGTGATGGGAAGAAAAGACATCTGCCTAGCGGCTTGATCATCAGGCAAGGAGAGGGGCAGGGGAGTGCTCAGCATGGGGAACCCTCAGAAGAGTTAAAGAGAGTTACAGACAGACAAGGCTGAACGTTGGATGTCATCCAACAAAGCTCTTAAAAGATTGGAGTCACCGCCCCGTTCTTGAGCTCTGACCTAGACGGGGTGGGGGCCGTTGGGAGACCTGGCACAGACTCAAGAGTGCTTCATTGTCTTTCTGGTTCTGGGTCCTCTTACCCCCCTGGGAAGAGGGGGCAGGGGTGGGCCGTTCTTCATGACTGCACACAGCTAGACCGGCTAGTCAGCTTTGAAACCCCCGTGGGTTTTCTTAGCCTCTTTCTGGTTCAGTTTCCAGATTGGAGTGTGCCGCCACGCCCTCACCTCCGACCCTGCCTGCTTCTGGCCTGGAGAAGGGTGACATCCCTTTACCACCAACTGACATCTGCTAGATGCTTTAGGGGACTGAATAAAGAGGAAGAGGAAGAGGGATGGTGACTGGAGAAGCCAGAGGGCTTCAGGCCTGACCTGCAGTCTGGAGGCTGCCTGTTTCCATGGCAGCACAGAGCATCTCCCTCCCACCGGCCACCCACTCCCACAAAGATGCCGGAGGACAGACTTGTTCCTGTAATGCTGTTGTTGAGAATGTTACTGAGAATTATTCCTTGAGCTCTGCCTGAGACACCTTTAGTGGTGCTTTACTGTGGCCTGGTCAGTGGGCACGTTGTTGGAAACAGCCAAGGATTACTCAGCTGATGATCATCTAAGGGGCTGTTCGGTGTTAGCAAGAAAGGTGGAAACGAAGCAAGGAAACTGCTTTTCTCTGTGGTTTGTAAGTGAACTTTCATATCACTTCTTAAAGTCTAGAAGTATTTTAAGGGAAGAAAGGCTCCCTGGGGTGTGTAGGTAGTCTTAGGTGCAGCCAGTGCGCTATGGTAAGGGCTCTATGCATATTATCTCTCTTAATCTTTACACATTCCTAGTAACATCCCCATTTCACAGACGGGGAAACTGAAGCACACGCAGATTAAGTGTCTTGCCCAGGTCACTTAGCTGGTATGTGATGTAATGGAATTTGAATCCAGGCCTGTGGGGGCAGAGCTTGAGCTTTTAACCAGAAGGGCATTTCTCATAGGAATAGAACAGCTCCACTGATTTAAGAATGTTTACGTTACAGTGATCCCCCCTTTCTGTAGTGTTGCTTACTACAGTTTCAGTTAACCATGTCAACCATGGTCCGAACATATTAAATGGAAAATCCCAGAAATAAGCAATTCATAAGTTTTAAATTGCACCTATTCTGTGATCTTGATGAAATCTTGCACCGTCCAGCTCCATCCTGCCCGGGACATGAATCCTCCCTTTGTCCAGCGTATCCCACCCATTAGTAACTTCGTAGCCGTCTCAGTTATCAGATCAACCATTGCTATATCACAGTCCTTTATTTTACTTAGTGGCCGCAAAGTGCAAGAACGGTGATGCTGGCAATTCAGATATTCTCTAGCTGTGCCTAATTCATATATTAAACTTTGTCATAGGTATGTGTTATAGGAAAAAACATAGTGTATGTGGGGTTTGGTACTATCCCTTGTTCCAGGCATCCACTGGGGGTCTTAGAATGTATCCCCCACGGATAAGGGGGGACTACTGTATTTTTTAGTCACATTCCAGTGCTCCACGAAGGCAGGGGCTCTGTCTTCCAATCTGCATCTCTACAGAGCTGTGCACTGCGATGTGGAAGGTGCGTACAGCACCTATGGTTTGTCCTTGGTTCCCCAGTGAGGAAGCAGAAGCCCAGCCGTGCTGAGTAACTCTCCGAAGTTCACTTACTCTTAAGTGGCAGACCTGGTGATGCAGGAAAACAGATGTGGGGCGCAAGGAGGGCCGTGTCTCAGGTCTCAGTTGAGCCCGTGGGACGTGCCCCACCAAGTGTGGGTCCTTGGTTTCGCGCAGGAAAGAATTCAAGTGCAAGCCACCATTGAGTAAAGGTAGATTTATTTAGAGAGAGACATACTGCATAGAGTATAAGGCAAGAGAAAGGTAAGGAAAGAGGTGTGGGAGTTGGGTGCTCAGGTTAGAGCAAAAGTAGGTACACACTCCATAGACAGAGTGCGGGCCTTCTCTGAAGGGGAGGGAACGAAAAAGGGCCGCTAGGTGTGGTGTTGCCAGTTTTTATGGGCTTCACACGCCTACAGGTGGGACCATTCCAACTACCCTGGGGAAGGGGCTGGGATTCCTAGGTTTGCGGTTAGCCTTGGGGCTGTCCTGGTGCCCGTGGGCATGTTATTTGTCATGCTAATACGTTACAATGAACATATAGTGAAGCTCAAGGTCTACTAGAAGTCAAACCTCCCGCCATCTTAATCCTCAAGGCCAACTGGGGGTTGAATCTTCCACCATTTTGGTGTTAAATTGCTGTCATTCCTTGTGTGGCTGTGCCCTGTCCCCTTCTCTCCTGTCTCACTGGGATTTGAACTAGAAGCTGCCTGGCTCTGCTTAGCCCTTTCATCTCCATCTTTGGTGGTTTGGTTCCTGTTTGCCATGGGAAAGAGGAAGGATCAGAAGCGGAGTTTTCCCAGCCATCCGATGTAGCAGCCCCTTCTCTCATCTCCTTAGCTATGCCCACTGCTCCACTGAGCTTCCTTCTCTGGCTCCATGGTTCCCTCTGCCTGGAGGAGGTGGGGCTCGGTGGTAATCAGAACAGCCTCCAGGCTCAGGGTGGAGGGGACATGGTTTTGTACAGAGGAAGTGTTGTCAGAGAATAAGTTCTTGCCTCGCACAGGAAAGAATTAAAGAGCGAGGCACAGTAAAGTGAAAGCAAGTTTATTTAGAGAGAGACACGCTCCATGGACAGAGCGCGGTCCATCTCACTCAGAAGGGAAAGCGACTTAGGGGACACACATTCCATCAACAGAATGCAGGCCGTCTCAGAAGGTGAGAGGGAGAGACAGTGAAAGGTGTGGGGGTGTTTAGTTTAAAGTAAAAGTAAATACACACTCCACAGAGTGTGGGCGGGCTCAGAAGACAAGAGAGAGGATGACCACAAGGTGCAGAGTTGTGAGTTTTTATGGGCTTGGTAATTTCATAGGCTAATGAGTTGGAGGATTATTCCAACTACTTTGGGGAAGGCGCAGGGATTTCAAGGAATTGCTCCACCCCCGCCCCCACCTACTATCTGACATTTTAAGGTCAGCCTAGGAACTGTCATGGCACCTGTGGGTGCGCCATGAGGCTCAAGGTCTACTAGAAGTCGAATCTTCCACCATCTTGGTTGTAACCAGTTTGTCCTGCTTTCAGCTGCTGTGTCATTCCTTCAGTGGTTATGCCCTGCCCCCTTCCCTCCTGTCTCAGAAGAAGGAGCAATGATTTCTAGTCCTTTTGGACAGAAGAGTCCTTTGGGCTGGTGTCTTCAGGGCATGGTCTGTGAGAGTCTCAGGTTCTCTTTCCGAGCCGTAGTTGGTAGGAGGGTAACTCCAGGAGTAACAATGTTTGCAAAAGTGCCTCACAGACTTGACAGGGGCCATACAGTTTTAAAAGGTAGATAATGGTATTCATTCGTTCATTTGTTCATTCATTCATTTATTTTCCCAGATTGAGCCCTCTCGATGACCTCTTCTAGATGTGTTACGGGCACAAATTTCTTCAGTGAAAAACAGAGATACAAACTGTGTGAGGCGATGTGTCCCAGACGCGTGGTGAGGGCTGCTGGGAAATGCTGCAGGGGTGCACGTGTTGGCTGTGGTTTTGCCCAGCACGCCGGACCGTGCGTTGCTAATGAAGGACAGCACGTGAAGCCTATCAGGGAATGGCATTGACCACAGCAAGTATCAGCAAAGCATTTATTATGTGTAGTTGTCTGTGTACTTTGTGGTCACCCTGCATAAGTAAGCCCTGAACCAGGGAAGCTGGCAATAGGATCCAGAGCCCAGGCCCTTGTGAGCACGAGGGAGTTATTTCCACCTTGAGGTCTGTGGCTTCTCCTTCACCTGCACTGAAGCCTGTCCATTCTACTTTTCTTCATGGTTGTGTTTGGCGTCATGGGGTCAAAGTGTTGTCTGTGCAAGAACAAGAGAGTCTGTACTGGGCAACTTCCGGAGTGCACGTCGTAACCAAGCCATAGACCCCTCTAGCTCAGTAACATTCCAGGAAAAGAGTGGAGCGACGTTGTGTTCAGTGTCTTTGGAACTAAGTAAGAGCCTGTCCCAGAAAAACACTCCAGTTGGCCTGCCAAGTGACTGTCATTCCCATAATTAGTTATTCTCGTTAGCAGCTCCCAGAGTCTCTGGTTCACATGCAGGTATTTATAAACCAGATCAGGATTAATCCATTGACTTCTTAGTTTGAATGTAAGAATAAGAATGATAGAATGGGGAGCATAAACAGCACAGGGTTTGGGGGCCTGTGTCCCGTTCTGGGCATGCATCGGGGCAGTGGCAGTATGGAAGGGAGCACCCCAGCCCCGTGCTCAGGGGATCTGAAAGGAAGCAGCCTGAAATGTCTGCCCTTTGTGCTTCTCACCCAGGGCCATGAGGAAAGAAACACCCTGTTACCCATGGCAGGTAGAATTGTTATCAATTAGATCAGTTACTGAAACGGACTCAAAGCGAGGAAAATAGGATGGGCAAGCTTTGAACCTGGTGGGTGGAAGAGGATGCTGGTGGGTGAATGGGAGAGAAACTAGGGTCTGAAGGGTCACCTTGGGAAGCCATTTGGGTGAAGATGCTGCAATGGTGTTTCTTGAGAGAGCTTAGCCCTGTGCTCATGTGCCTGAGTGTCTGCCTGGATGTGGAAAAAGAGGGAGCCAAGGATGTGTCCAAAATTTGCCATGGAGGATAGAGGTACCCTTTACTGAGATGGGGATGACTGCAGGGGGAGTAATCTTGTGGGGGAAACGGTCAAGATATTACTTTCTGTATAGTTTGAAATGCCTAGTTGACATTCCAGGAGATGTTGGATAGACAAGTCTGGATATCAGGGAGAGGCTGATCCTGTAGGTATAAATTTGAGAGTCGTCAGGTGATAGAGGGTGTCCAAAGCCAGAAGGCTGAACCTCCAGCCTCTGATAATCACAGAGTAGACTGCATCAGACTAACTCTTGTGCTGATAATAATTATAAACTCTGGAGGCATGGGAGAGTGACCTAAAACAGACAGACACTAGAGGAGATTCAATGCTTGAGAGAAGGCAACCACACTGGGTGAGATTCATGTTTATACAGGTTATTTCCTGAGGGTACTCAGTGGCCCGTGCAATACACAGTGAATAGAACTAAAGCAAAAAACAAGTCATACAGGACTGAGGTTCCTAGAGAAGCTGGAAATTGAGGCAAAAAGGAGTCACAGAGCAAGGGACCCCATAAACTATGTATAAATTCTTCTCAAACCCTTGCCTGACTCCTTAACTATGCATGTGATGGTCAAAACTCTAAGGTGCCCAGAGGAAAACAGTGACTGAAAGGCGGAAAGAACTGAGCAAAGGATGCTGCGTCCCACTGCAGCTCAAGTCCTTCCAAGGTAGAGGGACTTGGTCTCTGGCTTCCCACTGAAACTCCAGAAAGCCCCCACTCTAGGAGTAAAGCAGCGTCCCAGCACTAAGGGACTCACCCTATGACTAAGGACAGAACCGAAAGAGACCCGCCACAACAGAACCTAAAATTAAGCTATATTAGGGCTGAGATGATCTGTCAGTAATTTAACAGTTTGCTAGCGCAACACACGATACTTTTTAGAGGAAGATAACAGAATCTCGAGTCTCGATAAGAAGTCATCTATAATGTCCTAAAGACAGTCCAAAATTCCTGTATGACTCATACAGTCAGTTACAGTGGGTCACAGTCAAAGACAAATTAGTCAACAGAAGAAGACACACAGATAACAGAGATGTTGCAGTCAGCAGACAGCAGACAAAGACTCTAAGATAAAATCTGGTAAGTCTTTTGAAGAATCAGTAGGAATAATGCATTAATTGGTAAAGAGGTAGGAAACTTCAGGGGAAATATGGAAACTCTAAAAAGAACTAAATGGGAACCTTAGACTTGGGGAATACAATACATGCAATGAAAAATTCAGAAGATTGGTTACAACCAAAGACTGCATCAGTGAACTTGAAGACAAGTCATTGTCCAGACTAAACACCCAAAGGGAAAGATATTGGAAAAAAATGGATACAGCCTCAATGACTTGTATCAGATTGTGTGGCCTGGGATTCTGGAAGAAAAAGAGAGAGAATCAGACTGAAAAATATTTGAAAAAATATTAGCCCAAAATTTCCAAGTTTCCTCAAAAATAGCAACCCACAGATCCAGGAATATCAGTGCATCCTAAGCAGGATAAATACAAAGAAAACCAGTACTAATTACACATAGTTTAACTGCTACACCGGCATACCAAAAATAAAGAAAAAATATTAAATATAGCAAGAGGAAAAAGACATATTACATTTAGGGACAAAACAGTAAGAATGATGGCTGACTCATCAGAAAAATAAAAGTTAACATACAGTGAATAAATCTTTGAAGAGTTGAAAGAAAAAAAAAATCTGTCAACAAAGAAGTCTATATCCTGCAAACATGTATCTCAAAAATGAATGTGAAATAATAACATTTTCAGATTAAAAAAAAAGCTTAGAGAATTTTGCCAGCAGACCCACACAAGAAAAGATGCTCAGGGGAGTTCTTGAGGCTGAAAAGAAGTGATACCAGGTAGAAGGGATGAAGAACATTGGAACTGGTAAGTATGAGGATGTCTTAGTCAGCTGGGGCCGCTGTAACAAAATAGACGGTTTAAACACAAAAATTTCTTTCTCACAGTTCTGGAAGCTGGAAAGTCTGAGATTAAGGTTCTAGCAGGGTTAAGGTCTAGTGAGGGCTCCCTTCCTGGTTTGCAGATGGCCACCTTCTTGTTGTATCCTCATGAGGCAGAGTGAGAGAGGGCTCTGGTCTCTTCCTCTTCTTATAAGGGCACTAATCCATTCCTGGGGGCTCCACCCTCATGACCTAATCACCTCCCAAAGGCCCCACCTCCAGATACCATCACACTGGGAATGAAGGCTTCAACATGTGAATTTTAGGGGAACACATATGTTCAATCCATAGGAGTGAGTAAATATAAAGTCGTGAGATGAGATCTTCAAGGCACTGGTTACAGACGAGACAGAAGAGGTACAAAGACTGAACTTCTGCGTACCCTTATATCAAGAGATTAGGAAAGTGAGGAGGAACCAACAAAGAAGACTGAGGGGTAAGCGCCAGAGAGGAAGAAGGGGAACCAGGTGAATGTGGCGTTTTGGGGAATGGTCAACCTGTCACATACCACTGATGCTGACAGGTCAAGTTGGATGAGACTGAAGCTGGGTTAAGCATCCTGGAAGTTATTGATGACAGTGACAGAAGGTGAAGGGTTGGGAGTGAAAGCCTGATCAGAGTGAGTTAAAGAGAAGTTTAACAATGGAAAAATTTAAAAAAGAGGGTTAGATGTTAGGAGATAACCGGCACTCTGTGCCAGACCCCCTTCTAGGTAAAATGCACATAGCGTGCTTAGCTCATAGCAATGGCCTGCTGTTGCCCGGTTCTTCCTCTGTCTCTCTCCAGAGGGAAGCTAGCACTGACCTGGTCCCTAGAATAGAATGGGCCAGGGTTGAGGGGGATGCTCTTGAGGGTTCAAGGGGAAAGTACCAGAGTTCTATTGTGATCTTTTCCCCCTCTCCGAGCTCCTTACCCGGGGACCCAGAGTCCTGGTGGCCACAGGTTTTGTACTTGCACAGCCATCTTGGGGGTATATTCTGAGGCGTTGTCCCACCATATTAGATGTGAACCTGGAGGAGAGGCCCAGGAAGCCGTACCAGCAGGGGCAGCTCCCCAACCCCAGGCTGCGGCGGAAAGACCTTCTGGTAGGTCTCCTGCCAGGGGAACCAGGCACCCTTACCCCAGGTTCATTGGCCTGAGTGGCAGTGATTCATTTAGGATGCTCTTGGCTGAAAAGAACAGAAACCCAATTTAAAATGGCCTAAATAGTGAAGAAGCTTAATGTCTCACAAAATACAATTCTCAAAATAGTGTAGACTCTGTGTTGCCAGGGAGTGAGTTACTTCCTGTCTCTGTGCTCTGTTATCTCCCCCATTTATTCATGCACATGTTCATTCATTCAGCAGATATGTATTGGGTGCCTGCTCCATGCCAGGCCCTGCTCTAGGGGCTGGAGCTGCATCAATGAACAGAACAAATAAGATCGCTTCTCTTGCTGTTTACGTTCTGTTTCGGGGAGAGAGACCGACAAAGGGCACATGGTGATAAATGAATCAAGCTGGACAAGGGAGTGTAAAGTGACAGAAATTGTAAGGAGCCTATTTTATCTAGAGGGTCAGGGAAGACCCCTCCGATAAAGTGCCATCTGAGCAGAGACCCGCAGAAGGAGGCCGTGTGAGTATCTGGGAGAAAAACAGTCCAGCCTGTGGGAAGGGCGAGCGCAAAGTTCTGATGCGGAAGTTGCCTAGGGAGTTTGAGGACACAGGCGTGCTGGGAGACGAGGACAGAGAGGTGGGAGTGATGGGCCAGATCACGCAGGCCTTCGTCGGCCATGGTGAGTCTTAAGGAATCGCTCCAACCAGGAGGAGGGCAAAGGCAGAAGCAGAGAGCCCAGCCAAAGGGCTCTTGCAGTAATAGTTCAAGTGAGAGAAGATGGTTGTCTTGGATCAGGGTGGTGGCAGAAGTGATGAGAAATTTTCAGATTCTAGACGTATTCTGAAGGTATGAATTGAGTGTGCATCAAGGAACATCCAACATTTTTGACCTGAATAACCAGACGAATGGAGTTGCCAATAATGGGGACAGGAGACTAGGGATTGGGGTAGTAGTTTTGGGGGATTAAAATCAAGAGTTCAGTTTTGGACACATTTAATTTATCCAAGGGGAGCTAATGATTTGGCAGCTGGATGTACAAGTCTGAAGTTCAGGGGCCAAAGGCGTAAGAGGAGATATTGGGTTGCAGGTGGTACTCAACGCCATGTTCCCGACGGACCCACCGAGGAAGTGAGTGTGGGTAAGAAGGAGGTATAGGAGTAATTCCTGGATTCTCCAAAGTTTAAGAGTCAGAAAGATGAGCTGAAACTACTACGAAGATTGAGAGAAAATGACCAGTGAAATAGGAGAGGAACAAAGGAGTAGCGATCTCCCTGAGAGCAAATTTCAGGGAGGACAGAGTGACTGTCTGTGTCGAGTGCTGCTGGCGACCAGAGCCACACCACCTTGCAGTGGACCTGCTCTCTTGGGCCTTTGAAGGGGTACCCCTGAGACCTGGGGTTGTTCGTTACTGTGGCATAACCTATGCTGACCGATACAGCCCAATACAGCTTGCATATTCTCCAACTGTATGCCCTTTCCTCAGTGCGGGTCCAGAGAGGATGGACTCTTGATTTAACCAGCACTGGTGCTTTGCTGGAGACACATGACACAGGGAGCAGGGGACAGTATTTAATGAAGCCTGAGCTGGATGAGGAGGGAGGTGAGCAGGGTGCTAGATTCATCCTGAGGCTCCTTGCCTGGCAGTTAGGAGAGGGTTGCCAGAGGCAGTCAGCACATAATGCTTCTCTCACATCCCGGTGGAGAATGAGCCTCTGTATCCAGGTGGAGCCTCTGGCCATGGTGAGAGCCACCGAGCTTTCTTTCTGCAAGGGCTCATTTTAGTCTTTTTTTTTTTTTTTTTTCCCCAGCGGAGCCTCTGCCACAGCTATTCTAGGTACCTGCTTTTTTTTTTCTTTTTTTTTTTTTTCATCCCTTTCCACTTGGAGCTGGAGAGAGAGAGAGAGAGAGAGAGAACGCAAGCTCCCTCCCCATTCTCCCGACTTCTTACAGACTCTCAGTGTGCTCGGGGGAGGATGTTCCTGGGTGGTCGGCCCACATCCTCTGGGTTCTAATCACTGGCTGTCCATTCCAGACAGGGACAGGGTCCAAATCACCCATCTTGGAAGCTGAGCAGGCTGGAACCCAGTCTGTCCTCTCCAAGCCCACCTTTCCCTGCACCTGACTTCAGTGGGCTAGAAGGCTCCCCATTCTCATAACCTCCTTCTCCTTATTAGAGAAGCCAAGCAGGCCTGCCCAGCCATGGGCTCTGCCCCCAGAGACAACAGGCAGGGCCTGGCCCCCGCCTGCAGGCCCTCTGCCCAGCCAAGCTCAGGGGGGCAGCCGCCCACCCCTCCAGCCCAAACGCTGGACGAGCGCCCACACGCTATTTGCTCGTCAGCCTCTGCTTGGGCACCAGCACTTGGAAGAGACTACGTGACGAAGGGGCAGGGGTGTCCGGACAGGCCCCGTCTCCCCAGCCCTCAGGGTGCGTGCCTCTACTATGCCGAGCCACCCCCTTGGCCCGGCACTTCCTCCACAGGACTCTGGTCTTTCTCCAGGCGGGCTCTGTGGGCCACATCTGCCCTTGGCCGAGCGCCTGCTGAAGGCAGGGGCATGGAGGTGACCCCACAGCCAGGGGGTGTGCAGGGCAGGGCATGGAGAGCTAAGATGCATTTCAGAGTTGGTGGGCTGGCACTCGGAGAGGGAGCCCATGCTCAAGGTCACATGGCTCATGGTGTCAAGTCCATGGCTCTGTTTTCACTGTCCCTCCCCTCCAGGGGAAGGCCACTATGCATCCAGTATAGCATTAACTAGATCACCTGGTTCTTCCCTGTGACACCTGCTGGGCCAACTGGTAAACCTCGCCCAAGGGTCCAGGGTGAGCTGATTCAGGGCGTGCTGGGCAGGGGTGGGCAGTGCCCTGGAGGGAGGCTGCTGAGGAGAGGAGGGCAGAGCAGGAGAGTCCCGGCATCGGGGAGGGCCAGCCCCGGCCAGGCTTCTGTGGGGATTCCCAGGCTCTCCTAAAGGAGGGGCCCAGCTTCCATATTTTATAGAAGGCAAGTGTGTTATTTGCTCAACAACCAAAACTTAACCTCAGTCTCTCTGAACAAGCTCTGGGCCCTTGGGAGAATCACTTGTCCTTGCCTCATTTTCCCCATGGCTTTGGGATTCAGTGGTCAAGCACAGGGTCTGAGAGGACAGGACATCTGGCCTGTTTGCAAGGGCCCTATTCTGTCACAGGGGAGGAGCACCTGCGCGGTGTCTGGCTGGGCAGGAAGGGCAGTGGTTACAGCCGACAGCAGGGCCGACCAGAGGCACTGATTCACCGCCCTGGGGCTCTAGGCAAGTAGGGCAAGCCAGCCTCAGTATTCCCAGGTATAAAATGGGTGTCAGGCCGTTTGTTTCCTTGGGAGGACCTGAAGGGCTGTAATTATGGAAGGGGGTGTAAAACCCTGGGAGCCTGAGGATGCAGCAGCCTTGAGGAAGCCAGCAGGATAGCCACGGGTTTTAACCGGCTGGGGAATTAGGAAATTCCTTTAGAAGAAAGAGCTGTGGGGGAGGATGAAGTGACGACCTAGGAAGAAAGTGTCTGGCGCCCTTGGGAAGCCATCTTAGCACACAGCAAAGCCCTCTCTCAGATGCAATCAAGTTGTTGCTTCTGTTCATACCAAAAGGGCCTTTTTAAAATACAATTAGGCCCTGTTTTATTATGTGTGACAGACGAGGCCATTAACCATTCCGACTATTAAATCAGACTTCATTAAAAAAAATGGAAGTAACTGTAAATTGCCTTGGGTCACGATCGTTTAGAGCCGAGACACTGCAAAGAAAAACATTAGGGAGCTCACTACCATGATGAAGTTAATCAATTTGACATCCCTGGTGGGGCGGCGCGCCCGGGGAGGAGCTGGCTGCACATCGCCTCTCTCCCGGGGGTGGGCTCCAGGGCGGGGCTGGGGTCTCCACCTCCTCCCTCCCTAGAGCAGGGCCGGGGAGGCACCGAAAATAACTTGCAAGTTTTGGGGACAGGGGATTTCTTTCCCAGAGAGGTTTTGCTGGTTTTCTTTTCTGAAAAATTATCTAAATATATCCAATGTGATACCAAGTCATACATAATACATTTTTTTTATGTTTTTGCACCAAAAAGTGACTTTGGTGCAAAGTCTGCCTTTGCAGTGCTGTCTAAGTATGATGTGTCTCCCCTCCCCACCAAGGAGAGTGGGTGGCACCCCTGGACTTGCTAAGTTTTCGGAGTTTGTCTCCCTCCTCCTGACGTCGCTTATTGGTAGGTCCGGAGGGGGGGCCCTATGTGGGGTGCATCCTGCCCTCCTCCGTTGTATGGCTGTGGGAGAGGGGGTGGAGAGGGCAAGGGAGCTGAGGGGGCCCACAAAAGACAACAGCCGGCAGGAGACCCAGCCCTGGCACCCCTTAGACCCAAACCCCAGGCCTCCTCCAAGTAGTGGGGGGTTGGAGGGGTGGGGGGGGGAGGGGGGAGCCAAGAAGGCCCAGAGCAGGGTGAAGGGCTGAGTTGTGTCTGGGGCGAGTCCGTGGCCTTGGGCTGGCACCAGGCGAGGAGGGCAGGCAGAGAACACTCAAGGCCGCCCCGGGCAGGGTGGGGGGCTGTCGGGAGACCTGGCCTTGACTGCACAGGCATTTCCTGGCTAGACAATTAGCCTGAGAAGTCCATCAGACTGTTTGGGTGAGCGTGTTGTGCTCATGGGGAGACAGGCGGGAGGAGTGGGCGCTGTCAGCCACTGAGATCTGGCCCTTGGCCCCTTGCTCGCTCTTCCCCTTCCTGTCACCCTGCCATCTCCAGAGGCCTGCACAGGGCTCACGTCCTCCACGATGCCTCCCAGGCCCTACCTGGGCTTCACCTCTGTGCTCAGGGACCTTCTGGCTCCCTCTGGAACTTGCCTCCCTGCTTTGCTGGCACTGTCTGAAAGCTGCTAAATCAAGTAGTTCAAGGCCGTCAAGCCGCCCTACCAGGCTCCATCTCTCCAAGCTCCAGCACACCCCGCCCTTCCTTGTGCTCTGCTTAACCACTCTGGCCAGTTCTCTGCAGCCCAGGGACAAGGCCCTGACCCCTTGTGGCCTCAAGGCCCTTAGGAGCTGTTCCCACCTACCTCTCTGGCTTCCCCTCCTTCCAGCCTCCTTAACTCTATAGGTGCCACTCCCTTTGCCTGGCTGCCTGGTCCTCTCTTCTCCACCTGGGGATACCCTACTGTGCACTAAGTCCGGCCCTAGGCCACCTCCACCTGGAAGCCTTCTCAGATCTGCCATGGTTGGTGAGTCACAGCAGTTTCTTTCCCTCCCTTCCTTCTTTCAACAAATATTTAATCCCAGCGTCTGTGAAAAGCTCCGTATAGGAGCCAGACACTCCAAAGGGATCAGGACAACGTCTCTGCCTTCATAGAACTAGCATTTTGGGCAAGACAGTCAATACCTGTGTGATTTGGAGGAGGTACGTGCCACGAAGAAACTGAAAGAAGGGTCAGGAGACAGGAAGTGACTGGATGTGGCCTGGGAAGGCCTCCAGGACAGAGGAGCTGGAGCAGAGACCTGAAAGAACCAAGGAAGTGGACATCCCAGCAGAGGGGCCTGGGGCCAGGGTGGGAGATGCTCCATGAGTGGCGTCGTATGGCCACCACTGCAGTTACTCAAGGCAAGGACTGTCTCGTTTCTCTCTGGCTTTCCCCACGAGCCCAGCTTGTGTGGGCACCAGCGGGCCATTGGCACATGCTTGTGGGATGGCAGAGGGAGTGAATGCACAAACCAAGGAAGAAATGAATGAGTTCCTGGACTTGCACCAGGCACTGTACAGTGTCCCCAGGGGCCCCATGAAGGTAGACAGAGCCTTAAGTTCCAGCCACAGTGCTCTGTGGCCCAAGAGCTCCACCCACGGACTCCCATCTCTCAAGCCAGAGGCTGACTCTCTGGAGCTTCCGGAGTGGGGGGGATGCTGAAGGCATCATTGCTCTTTCCTGGCTGTGCTGAAGCCGAGAAGCCGAACATGTGTTTAGGTAAAACTCTGAGGGTCTGGGACTGAGGCTCGGGGGGACTCCGGCACTAAGAGAGCACGGGTTTGAACGTCTGCATTATTTCCTTGTTTGACTCATTACCTTGTGTGTTTTTTTCTGCAAAGATGGCGTTTCATCCAGAGGAGAATCAGGCCTCAGGCTTTTGTTTTGGTAAGAAGTCCAAAATAATGAGCTGTAATGGAAAATTATCTGAGAAAAAAATAATGTGTGTATATCTATGCAGAACTGAATTGCTTTGCTGTACATCTGAAACTAACACTGTAAATCGACTACACTTCAATTAAAAAAAAAAAGGGTCCAAAATAGTCCTTAAAAATGTTAACCTACGGCAGGCAAAATCTGAATGATTCTTGCCACAGTATCACACCTGCGGATGTGATGGGTTAAACACTCCTGGCCCAGTGGCGATCAGTTGGTCCACGATCTTGTATTAAAGCAGCAGACAGGCGTCTTTGGATCCAGCTCCATCCTTGTCCAGCCACAGCCAGGAAACTGGCTCCCGAGTGCAGCTGAGCCTGCGCCCCTGCCCTCACTGTCCTTCCTGCACGCCACTCACCCGGCACCCCCCCGTACCTTGGGGAGCAGCGCCCTTGCCAACCGCGGTGATCTCAATCCTGTTTTTCCTTCCTGGAGACCAGGACCGGCCCGAGGGCTGTCCATACAGAGCTCCTGCCGGGCGCTCCAGGGCTGCTTCCTCCAAGGCCGCTCCCTGGGGAGGAGTGAGTCACTAAGTCACTGGCGTCCATTTGCAGAGGGGCTAGGGGCTGGCTTCTAGGGGTGGGGGTCCCCTAATTGTTTTCTTTGGCCCTCTGCTGGTGGCTCAGTAAAAGCCAAGTTCTGTTCTGGCCTGGAGCCGTCTAAGCAGAGGCCCGAGTTTGGCAGGCCTCTGGTTTTCTCTGGCGTCAGACGTGCTTTCCACAGCTTTCTGCCCTGGGAGGGCCACTGTCTTTGGAGAAGATTTCCTGTTCATAAGCTGGATGCCAGGAGAGGGCGCCCAAGGAGTCGCTGGTGCGCCCCCAAGACAGCTCTCATCCTGGTGTCCTGTCGCCACCACGAGTCCCCACCTTTAACAAGCTGGGTGGTCTTTGCAAGTCACCTCTTCTCCAGGGCCCCCAGCTGCTTTGTCTGTTAAAAGGGAATTTAAAAAAAAAATTAAAAACTACCACTCTGTCTTGGCCACCTCACTTACAGAGTAGGTGCCTGTGGGAAGTTCCAGTTAGCCAGGCTGAGGACAGGGCTTAGAAAGGGCGGGGCAGATACAGGGCAGATACTCTGCGGATCCAAGCTGGTGACTATTTTATTTTGAACATTGAAGCCCTGGCCCTCTCTGGGCAATACCAGCACTGGGGAGAGACAGTCGGTGAGAGGATTACAAACCTTTAAAAGGAGAAGTAATGAAAAATATTTAAGTCAAGATGAATTTTCTTACAAAATAAAGAAAAAAAATCAGGAGATAAGTAATAGTTAACCAAAAAACATCACCAATTTTTTTTTCTTCTGCCATATTACTTAAATACTCAGCTGATGGAATAAGAGAATATGGTAAAAATGTTTATTTATGGAATCAACAGAAAGCAAATCATTGAACTATTGAATCAAGCATATCATTGTTGCCGCTTTACTGGCCCCTGTCTTCTCCATGGAATTAAAGCATTTCACACAGCCATTGCCAAGCTCAGGAACATTTGTCACTCCTGGGTCCTTGTCTTGAGTCCTTCTGACCCCATCTCTTATTCAGAGGTGGCCTCCAGCTCTGAGGGAGAGGAGTTCCCTCTCTTCAGTGTCACAGTGACTTCCAGCTTGAGTGCAGTGATGCCTTACCTCACGGCTTCCTCATCCGGGGAACCTCCTGAAGAACAGTCAGGACTGCAGAGTCTAAAACAGAATTAAAATATGCATCCACAAAGTGGTGATGCAGAGGCAGCCGTCTTTCACAAGCCCACCCTCTGGTTCTCCATGACTGTTTCCAGCCGGCTTCAGTCTCCTCAACTCTTCTACATGACCCCCTCCTCCTGGGCATCTGATGACCAAGAGTCCTGCCCCAAGAAGAGGGAGGCATGGCCATCAGGTGAGCGATGGTCTCCAAGCCTTCAGCTCATCTGCACCAGCTTCCCCCTTCCATCCTGTGACAGGGACGGGGTCGCTTGGAGACTCGCTTGGTGGTTCACGGCCCACCCTTGCATCTTGAGCTCTCTCTCTTGGATCTAACTGCTCTGTCTCTCCCTTTGTGAAAGAAAACCTTCTCTCAACTCCTCCCCCTTCTGCTCTCACTCGCTGTCAAGCCTATCCAAGGAGGGGTCTACACAGCCTTCCCCCTCCCTCCATTCTCTCGGGGCGAGTTCTGACACTCAACCTGCTCCCTTGGCACTGCCTTGCAAAGATCACCGAGGACCTCCATGTTGCCAAGCCCATCGGGCACAACTGAACATTCATCTGACTTGCCCTCCGAGTCTCCAACAGGCCCGTGGCCATCTTGCTCCTTCTTCAGCTCCTCTCTCCGGTTTGCTTCAGAGACCCCCACTCTGCTGGCCGCCCTCCTTCCCTGCCCCTCTGCCCACTTCTGTTTCCTTCACAGCCTCCTCCACCTGGCTGCTAAAGACCGGAGGTCTTCTGGGCTCCATGTTGCGTCCTTTTTTCCTTTAAATCCTTTTAGTGTAGAACATTTCAAACATACATTAAAAATAGAGAGAATAGTCAAATGAGCCTCTATATAATCATCATCCATCTTCAACAATTACCAATTTGCGGCCTAAATATTCATAATATTCATAAATATTCACCTCCCTCCCCTGCTTTATTTTTCAGGCAAATTCCACACTTCGTATTATTTTATATGTAAACATTTCAGTGTATTTGTCTAAAAGACAAGGACTCTCTTAAAAATCAAAGCCTCAGCATCACTAACACACTTAAAGACTGTTTAGCAGTAACTGGTTAGTCCTTTTTGGTTCTGTCTCCTCAGAAATTTCATTGACTCCATGGGTTTAAATAGCCTCCATCGGCCAATGATTTCCGGTTTAAATCTTCAATCTAGACCATTCTCTCAGCTCCAAAATCCTATTTCTAATTCTCTGTTTGGCATTTCCACATGCTGGGCTCAGAGGCACCTGACTTAACGTCCAATACCAATACCAAACTCAAGATTTCCATCCCAACCCCACCCCTGCCCTGGGTGACCCCATCTTGGTAAATGGCATTGGTCTCCGCCCAGACGCCCTGATCGTCATTCACACCTCCTTCCACCTCACCCCCTCATCCAGCCCATCACCAGGCCCTGTGAGTTATTCCCCCTATATATGCTCAAAATAGGCTAAGAGTCCATTTCTTTCTATCTCCACAGCCAATCTAAGCCGTCACCTGCTCTTGCCTGCACCGAGAGGGCTCTCAACGGTCTGTGTCCCTCACTTCCGCCCTCTGCTGACACTCAGCCACACACCGGCAAGTCCAGGCTGGACAGTGACGTATCAGAACACTTCCCTGCTGGTTAGTAAGTAACCACTCTTCCAGGCCACACCCCACCCCAGGGCTCCTCCTGACCCCAACCAACCCCCCCCCCTTGATCCAGCAGACCAAGCCTGGCCAAGCAACGGGCCTCAGAGACCTCGCTCTAGTTTGGGTCTACGTGGTCAAGTATTAAAACATTCATACCACATTGTGATGACCGAAGACTTCAGGTACTTCCCTAGTGAGATTTAAAGGAAAATCCAGAGAACCTGGGATATATATATATATATATATATATATATATATATATATATATACTGCTTGTCCCAGTATCCAGCTGACTTCTTCAGAGACCAGCAGGGTGCACCACAATTCATTAAGCATAAGAATTTACACAGACACACATATATATATATATATATAATATATATATATATATATATATAATATATATATATATAATTTAAATTTTTTCTTAATTGAAGTATAGTCAGTTTACAATGTGTTAATTTCTGGTGTACAGCATAGTGACTCATATATATATACGCACATATATATGTATATACACACACATACATACATATATATACATACATGTGTGTGTTCCTTTTCATATTCTTTCTCATTATAGACCATTACAAGGTATTGAATATACTTCCCTGTGCTGTACAGTAGGACCGTGTTTGATAAAGTCATGTCAGCATACATCTAGAAGTTGTTCCTCCAGACTCCTAGCCCAGTGCTTGTCCCAGTATCCAGCTGACTTCTTCAGAGACCAGCAGGGTGCACCACAATTCATTAAGCATAAGAATTTACACAGACACACAGAACCAAGAGAGAATGGGGGAAGACCTGAAGCGAGACTAAATCTACTACGATTAGGAAATGACTCAGATCCGTCCTGGATGCCTTTTCATGCCAGACAGCAGGTGTGGGCATGAAGCGAGGAAGTGCTTTCTGTATGTGCACGCTGGGTTCACAGGCCGCTCCTATTGTGTGTGGTATATGCATTGGGAAACAGTGAATTGGGCAGCCTTGCCGTGGAGGCTTCACTTTGGGGGAATGGAGGCCATAAAGGGTCAGACTAAGGAATCTGGGCTTTTCCCTGCTCACAAAGGTGTCTGACAGGATCCATTAAGTGGAGTTGACCAGGTACAGAGGCTGGTCACAGAGGTACATATCTGGAGGTGAACATGTTTAACTGAGAGCAGGAGTGTTCTGCTGTTTCCCAGCTGCTCCGGGATTCAGGCGTACTTACTTAGGGGCAACTTCAGTAGCCCAATAGGAGCCAAAGGGCATCACCCAAGACATGACAGAGGATGCCTGGGCTGCCTCCAGGCAACTTTCATTTAAAACGGGATAATATATTTTTAAAAAATGTGAACCTACCTCTGAGCGGCAGAGGGGTAGTGGCCGGGATGGGAGATGAGAGGGACTTTGGGGGGTCGGTAATACTCTGTTCTAGATCTGGGCGGTGATTATATAGATATGTTCACTTTGTGAAACTTCAACCGAGCTGAGCACTTAGGATCTGTGAGCTTTTCTATCTGTTATATTTCAATAGAGTTTACTTAAAATATGTCACACAGAATTTTTCTATGGTTTCTGCTCAAGGGGGCAGCTGTTTCTTGATCTTACTGTTTTTTATTGCTCACATCGCCTCCAGAAGGCTCCTGCAGGGAAGTCGGCTCCGGTGCCCTCAGGAGTCATGCCGTAGGTCACCACTGGGGGCACTGTGCCAAACTCTGACCGTTGGGTGGGTGAACAGCGTGGAACAGGCCTCTTCTCCCCTGTGCCTCTCCCTTCAGCCTCCACAAGATCAACTCCTCCAGGCAGTTAGGCAACAGTGCATTTCTCCCCCAGGGGTTAGGAGGGAGTCCCGGAGTTTGCGGAGTCGCTGAGAGCCAGGACAAAGATCTCCGCTCTGAGCTCTGCCCTTCCCCTTGAACCTCACTGGTGGAGATACTTGACGACTCAGGCCAATAGAAGAAAGCCATGAAAAGATGCTCAACGTCGCTGCTAATAAAGGAGCTTGCAAATTACAGTCTCAGAGAGACACCGTTTCATTTTGCTTGGCAAAAATTTCAAGTCTGATAATGCCACGTCGGCAAGTTCACGGACAGTTCAAAGTTCTACAGGTGGGGGTCTCAATCGGTAGAGCCACTTGAGAGAGAAGTTTGGCAACAGTTAGCAGAATTGAAGACGCTTCTGACCTATGACCGAGGCATCCCACTTCTAGGTCTACGCTGCAGAGGAGCATGAGGGCCTCGTTGGTGCAAGAATCTTCTTGCGAGGCATTTCTAACATAAAAAAATGGAAAGCAACCAGAAAATAAATTCAAAAAATTGTGGCCTACTTACAGAGCCGTCAGAACAAATAAACTGCAGCCACATATGTTAACATGGATACAAACAAAGATACAATGCTGAGTGGAGAAGGCATGCACAGGAGAAGGATCCAGTATAATTGCACTGGGACAAAGTTTGGGACATTTTAATTTTCCATCCTTCTCTGTAGGTTTGACATGTTTTCCAATAGAATCAATCAATTAATGAAAAAAGCTATTTAGGCCTCCCGAAAGCGAGGGGGCATGAAGGCTCCCTCCTGCTCCAAATGGTTCACCTGTCCCAGGCTTGAGTCTTTGCTCCCCGCACTGGCCTCCCTTCTTCAGGGCACTTGGATGGAAAACGCTAAAGCACAAAGTGGAAAATTCTACCCTTGCCCCAGGCCGAGCATCTCTCCCAGAACTCCTTCCTCAGCACCACAGCAGACATCTGAGCCTCTGTTCTGGGTAGTGGTCCAGCCTCAGTCTGACATGAGGAAACGTGTTCAGAAGCCAGACTGTTTGAGGTCTCAGTGCTGGCCCTGCCCCTTGACTGCAGGACCTGGGAGTTACTTCAATCCTTTGTGCCGTAGGATGGAGGGAGCACGGGCAGAGGAGAGGGTGGCTCCTGTGGCTGGTGAGGTCAGCAGGGGCAGCTCAGGGGACTGGGACCCTCGTCCCATGTGGAAATAGGCTACCTCCCGCAGCTTGATCAAATCTTATTTATCCGTGGTGCGGGAAATGGCAAACCTCTGTCCATGCACCAAGCCACGTGGGGGATTGAATTTTAGAATCAGTTCTTTCTTCTTCAATTCTAACATGCATGTAGTTGTGGGGGGCACCCAACAATAGCCACTTAAAGCAAAGCTGCTGTAGATTTCAGCAGACCCTTGGATGGGAACCAAAGGTTCCTCAGCCAGTCACACACCAGCCAAGAGGCTCCACCTCCGTGGAAATCCTTCCCTGGGTCTGCCTTTTCATACCAAGCATTTTAGGGAAACATGGGGAACCTGGCCACCCAGGTTCTCTGCTGACTGCCCTAGAATAGCCATGAACCCGTTGGGCCTCCAGAGTTACAGCCACATTTCAGTGGTCCCCCTCGTCTGAAGAGACCACACAGCTCTCTCCATCCTGTCTGCCTCATACGCCTCTACGTACTTTCACGTGCAGTCTTCTGTGACCTTACAGGCCCTGCGAGATGGCAGGGACGGGGACAGTTATGGGTTGAACTGTGTCCTCCCAAAATTCATATGTTGAAGTCCTAATCCCCAGCACCTTAGAATGTGACCTTATTTGGAAATGGGGTCATGGCTGATGTAATGAGTTAAGCTGAGGTCATTAGGGTGGGCTCTCATCCAATTTGACTGGTGCCCTTATTAAAAAAGGAAATTGGAGACAGATTCGCACACAGAGAGAGAAGACCATATGAAGACGAAGGCAGAATCAGGGCGATGCATTTGTAAGGCAAGAAATACCAAACATGGCCATCCAGCCACCAGAAGCTGGGAGAGAGGCACGGAGCAGAATCTCTCTCACAGCCCTTTAAAGGGACCGACTCTGTCGACACCTTGATCTTGGACTTCCAGCCTCCAGAACTGAGAGACAATGCATTTCTGTTGTTGAAGTCCCCAGTCTGTGGCACTTTGCATCGGCAGCCCCAGCAAACCAAGGCGGGGGCTCATGTTACCACTCGGCGACTGAGGCACCGAGGACCGCTGAGAGCCAGGGCTTGCTCAAGGTCACACGGCTGCTAAGAAAGCTGAGTTAACACTTGGTTTCTCTGACAGTGTCACAAGCTGGTTTGACACTTTATTAGTGAGTCAGTGATCTCATCAGAGGCTGGGAATAAAAACGTATTGCAATTTACTCTTCTCTTGAGCGTGACAGGGTGGTCTGTGCCTGAGTTAGATCTAGATCGTGTTTGGGGAAAACCATACTTTCCCTTATCACACATACAAGATCATCTACCAAGCCAGATAAACGTCCTGGGACCTGTCACGAGACTGCAGCCTTCAGACACGCCGTCAGCTTGCTGGGTAATTATAACCAGTCTTGGCTGCTTCGTGTGTGACACCTGTGGCATTTTGGCATCGGCTTGGCTTCCTGCACGTCCTTTCGACTTTATATCCTTGGGTGTGGCTGGTTCTCCTGTCTTTGGGAGCAACCCCTCTCTTCCCTGTGACTCTGCTGAGCTGGTTCCCACACTGTGCTGTCAGACTGCTGGCTGGAGTTCTGGAGCTGGGCAATTGGGAGGGTGCAGAAGTGGGAAGGGCGGTGGCCACCAATCAGGAGGTCTGTACCATGTCTCTCCGTCTGTAGCTGTGTGGCCTTGGCTGAGCCATTTTTCCCTCCAGGATCCCAGTTTTTCCACCAGTAAATTGAGCAGACTGGATGGGAAGTTTAGCTCTTTCCAAACTGGGAGGAACCTGGAGACCAGCAAAGATGCCCAAAGTGGGGCTGGATCACCAGCTTTTTCTGGCGTTTTTCAACCTCCCCTCTAAAGTGATGGGTTTTTCTCTAGCATGAGCCTGAGTGGGAGGCAAGTGTCCAGCGTCCAGCAGCTCAGCTTGATCCTGTTTCTCTGCCCATGCTCACCAGACCTTCTGACTAGCAGAGACACTTCTTGGGTAAAAAATACAGGAAACATGAATTAATTCTTTATTTGTACAATGTAATTGGCAAGCGATCTTAAAAAAGAAGTCTATTGGGGTGATGCTTATTAAAAGATGCCTTTGATTTTAGAAACGTGGAGACCTACTGGGCCAGGGGGGCCTCCAGGTTGCCCGCTGCTCTAAAAGCCTGTTTTGCCAGACCTACCCTGGAGTGGAGCCCCCAGTCTCGATGGTCCAGGTGGGTGGTAACCCCAGCATTTGTGATCCACCTCTGAGGTTGTCAACAGCGGTGCCACATAACTTCCCTCCCTCCCTGGGCACGTCACATCTTCCCTCTTCAGATTATAATTCAAGGTCATTTGTTGTTGGAGGGTTTCCATCTCCAATTTGCTGCTAGTGCCAAGACCATCCTCGGCAATTTTTGCATATATCTTTAGGTTGAGAATGCCTTTTGTATCTGTCTTTTGTTGGATGTGGTGTACCTTTCCTTGAAGATGTGAAGCCCCTCAAGTACCAGGGCAGGGCTGTTAGAGCCCCTAACTTGATCTGGGGCCATGGATTCTTCCTGCGGTGTCAGGTTCGAGAGTCTGGATTCATAAGAGGAAGAGTCTGAAGTCACAAGAGAGTGCATCAGTTGACAACCGGCTCGGCCAGAGAGGTGCGGAGTCGGAAAGCTCACCCGGGTCTGATGAGCTCCCTGAGCAGTGCTCCACCCTCCGGAGCGGTTCCCCACCACTCCACGGCCCAGAGCAGGTTTAAGGGGCCTAAAAATAAAATGTAACCTTAGTGTGGAGAGAGAAGTGCTTTCCTGAGCTTGGAAGGGGTGCAGAGGAGCAGCGGGCTCAAGGCCAACTTCAGGGGCAGGTGGAGGGATCAGCTCAAGGTCTGGGCTGGGACTGACTTAGGTGGTTCACCTAAGATGAATCCTAGAAGACTGTTGGAGCATGGAGAATCATAAAATCACAGAGATTGCTGTTGCCTATTCCTCTGATAATAGAAAACCCCCTTCCTTCTTTTAAGTTAGGCACTTGAATGCCCTGACATTAAAAACTACATTTCCCTGTCTCTCTGGCTATGTGACTAAGTGAGATGTAAGCAAAAGTGGGGAAATGTTCTTAAAGAGGGAGGTGTTCCTTTCCTTCCTTTCTCCTTCTTGATGCTCCTTGGAAAGCAGATGTGATGGCTGGTGTTGGAGCAGCAACCTTGGGCTTTGAAGCGATCTTGTAAGCTGTGCTGATGGGGCCACAAGCTAGAAGGCGCTTCTTCACAGCACTTAGGTGTGTGATACCAGCCAGTCCACCTACCTGTGGTCTTTTGTGTGAGATAGAAATCGTTTCTATTATGTTTAAGCCACTGTTCCTATGGGGTTTCTGTCACCTAGTCCCAAATTACAAAGAAGACTTTTTTAGCTTTTTGGTAATTCTTCTGATTACCTTGTGGTGCTGGTCTGTCATGGACAGCTCTCTGATATTTGTGAAATCTTCCCTGTTTTAGCAAAGAGAGAACAGAGCTCACTCGGGCTCAGGCCCTTGGCAGGCACCTGCATCTAACTGTAATCTATTGACATTGTTTTGTTTCTATGGTATTTATTTTTAGGTTACCATTTACTTAAGGTAAATGATACTGCTTTTCCATTTACAATAGTGACATGAGGTCACTTTCCTTTTAAAATAATTTACTTAAGCAAAAACAATTGAGTTGATTTCAAGGATATTAAGTGACTAAGAATAAACAGGTTATGTCAGCGATGGCAAGAATCAAGGAGGTGCCTAGAGGATGACTAAAGCTTGGAGAACAAGGGTATAGATTTTGCTGCTTCAGAAAGAATTACACAAACATCTCTTCCTCCAATCTTTTATGGTTCTTGTTTTGGATGATTCAAAATATTCTTGTAATGGAGTTTCCTAATTCCTCAAGGCAATAATTCAGCAGATGCTCCCACAGACCGAGCATAGAAGTTAAGAGAGTCTGAGTCCTGAAGCCAAATTCTCTGGGTTCAATTCTTGGCTTTTGCAATTATTAGCTGTGTGCCACTGGGCAAATTACTGTCCTTCTCTGTGCTCAACATTTCACCTGTAGAATGGAGTTGATGATGCTGTGGGGAGGATTAAATGACAAACTGTAAGTAAAATCCAGAGCTGAGTATCTGGCCTATATTCAGTAGACAAAAAATGGCAGGTGTTTTGATGATGATGATGATGATGATGTCTGACTTGAATACATCAAGAAGTCAGTGCTGAAGGCTTTACATTAAGCCCTTGGGACTGGAATAACTCTGTCCTGATGCTCAAGAAGTTTTACATCTTAAAGGGAAGGTTTATCTCAGTTTTTCTGTTAATTTTTTTCTGTTCCAGGATTCAATTCAAGACATCATGTTGCACGAATCTTCACATTTACTTTATTTACCTCCAATATGTGATAGCTCCTTAATCTTTCCTTGTCTTTCTTGACCTTGGCACTTTTAAGGATTACTGTTCTGATATTTTGGAGAATTTCCTGCAATTTGGGTTGATCGAGTGCTTTTTTAGAATTAGAGTGATGATTTGGGGGAGGACTATCACAGAGGTGACATGTCCCCATTGCATCCTATCAGAGGGTACATGGTGTCCACATGTCTTCCCACTGGTGATGTCCACCTTGCACACTTGGTTCAGAGGGTGTCTGCCAGGCTTCTGTACAATTAATATTTTTCTCTTCAGATACTCTACTTCTTAGATGAGAGTCTAAATCCAGCCCACACTTACAGGGAGAAAAATTAAATTCCCCTTCCTGGAGAGAGACGTGCCAAGGAATTTGTGAACATATTCCACCACAGTAATTAATATATATTTTGAGGAAGACGTTTTGAAGCCATACCTTGTTTTTTCCTCAACTTTCACCTGCTACTTTTAACATTCTTTGGGTAATCTTGCCTGCTCCATTGTTACTGTGATGTTTTCATAGTGGTTTTCTGTTTTCCTCTTTTGTTCTACATTTATTAGTTGGAATCCTTATGAAGGAGGAATTGTCTCACCTTCCCCATTTATTCAACAATTAATTTATATCAGTATGGAACAATAAATATTTATTTATTATCTGGGATGTAATATAATATATTAGGAGCCCTTTCAGAGTGGCTTGTGTCCTTTGGCAAGCCCCCATAATTTTTTTTTTTTTTTTGAGCACTCCCCTCCTTACTTTTTAGTAACACAAGATGCTCAAAGTTCATCTTGCATTTTCTCAGCCATAGCCCTGGAATCAACCATTTCTCCAAGGAGCCCTGTTCCTTTCATTAGAGAATGGTACTTAGAAACCAAGATTTGGGCATTAGGTGCGTTCATTGCTACAAGGATGTTATTGTTTCTAAATCCTCTCAGTGAACAGTTAGGAATGTAGGTACGTATACTAACTCATGGGAACCCATCTATTTCTCTCTCTCTCATCATCATCATCATCATCATAAATGAGTTTCTACTGATTTCCAACACTATTTCCAATGCAACAGGGTTTATTCTAGCCTTCTTCTCTTGCTTATTTGTGACTTCTTTCTCCAATAGTGAAAGGCCTGACTCTCAGGACTGACAGCAAATGAAGATGACAGAAAAAAGAATCAGTGAATGTAAACATACATCAATAGAAATTATCCAATCTGAAAGAGAAAGAGAAAAATTTTTTTTTAAAATGAACAAAGCCTCCAGGACCTGTAGGGCAATATCAGAAGTTCTCATATAAATGTAATTGAAATTTCAGAGGAAGAGGAAAGAAAGAATGGATCAGAAAAACAGTTTGAAGAGATAACTGAAATTTTTCCAAATTTAGTGAAAGACATAAATGTATAGATTCAAGAAACCTAGGGTATTCGAAGTAGGATAAATGCAAAGAAAGCCACAACTAGGTATATTATAGTCAAAACACTAAAAACTAGACATAAAAGAGAATATTTGAAAGAAGCCAGAGAGAAACAACACATGACATAGTGGACAACAATAATTTTAACATCCACCAACTTCTCATGAGAAAAACATGGATGCTAGAAAATAATGGAACATCTTTAAAGTGCCAAGAGAAAGAATTGTCAACCCAGAATTCTACATCCAAATATATCCAAAAAAGAAGGCAAAATAGATATTCTTTTACTTTACCAGCAGGGTTTCACTGGAAGAAAGGCAAAGAAAATTCTTCAGGCTGAAGGGAAATTATACCAGAGGAAAACTTGGACTTCCTGGAAGGAATAAAGAACATTCGTAATGGTAAATATCTAGGCAAATACATAAAACTGTTTTTTCCTCTCAATTTCCTTAAAATACACATGACTATTTAAAAAAGAAATTATAATATTTCTTGCAGATTACAGTATATATAGATGTAATACACATGGTGACTATAGCACTGAAGTGGGTGGAGGAGTAGGATGGATAAATGGAGCAATGCAATGTAAATTTTCTACATTTCATATGAAATGGTACAATATTAATAATAAAAATCAAGGGTGTAGAATGTAATCCCTAGTGCAACGTTTAAAAATAATACATACGTTAAGGAATTCTAGATATATTTGAATAGATTAAATTAGGAAGGAAAGAGAAACAGAAGAACAATAACAACAACAAAAAACCCCAAGAAACAGATGAAAAATAATACGATGGTAAACCTAATTCCAATCATATCGTTGATTTAATTAAATATTAATGGACTAACACCCATAATAGTAATTCTCATTACTATCACCATCATTGTCATTGCAGACTGCAGAAGAGTGGGGCCATCCTTTGATTTGCTTCATATTTTAGAATATCATTCAACCGCTGAGCATCTAAGATTTGGCTTTGAATTATCTGCTGTTTTCAGAAAAATGATCTTTGTCTCCCCAGCAGTCAAGGTGCTCCTAAGGAAAGCATCTCTCTGCTCTTTCTGCCTCTGCTGAGTTCCCAGGTCAGAGCTCACCTTGGATGCTTAGAACACGGTCCTAACCACATGTGGGACAGCCCAGAATCAGCCCCTGAGAGAGGTCTGGTGATCACAGGATCCATCCTGACAGATGCCTCAGTTTCCCTTAATAGAGATCTCTCATCTGAGATTAGTTTTTAAACAGATTTTTTAAGGTAATTAACATGCATATTCTCTATTTCAAACACCGTACAAAAAGATTTGTAGTGAAAAGTCAGTCTCCCTCCTATCCTGGACCCTTGAAACAATGAGCACAAAGTTTTTGTGTGTCCAGCCTGAACCTCCTCTTGAGGGACTGGTGGGGATTCTGGGTGCCGAGTAGAGGCACCAGCAGCTGGAGTTTTCATTCTTCTCTGTTCAAGCCGATGTCTGCCTCATGTTCTTTTTTTAGCATTTGCAACTAACTTCCTGGAATCTATGTCCTCACCATGGGCAAGCAATAATATTCCAGAAAGCTTGCTTTTATGGAGGAAAATCCAGCTAAGCATGGTGGACTGGTCCTGCCAGCTTTATAAAATACAGAAGTTGATGAAAATACAGATTAAGAGGAAAGTTCTTCATAACTGAGAGTTGAAAGGGTGAGGGCGGGGAGACCCCACCTAGAAATCATCTCTGCTGGTTAAACTTAAGAATTTGGAAAAACTAAAAGCCATCAGAGAAACACTATTTGATATTCAAATGGTTTGGGTTTATTTCTCTTCAAAGGACAGGAAGTCGAGTGGAGAAGTGAAAAGGTCGTGGGCTGTGGAATCTGATAGAATTATTTCCATCTTCATTCTGCCACTAATAGCTTTGGCCAGTCACTGAACCTCTCGAAGCCTCAGTTTTGCCAAATGATCCTGGTACGTGGTAAATAGTCAATGAAGACGCTTTTTCTACCCAGTTCTTCCCTCTCCTGTGTTCTGGCGTTTCCTGGTTCTCCAACACTGCATAACCACCATCCCAAGACTTAGTGGATTGAAATAACGAGCCATTAGTTTTGCTCAGTGCAAAAGCATTTCCTGATATGGCTCCTGGTTTTTTCTCCCTTATACAATCATCACTTAGATGGCTGGTCCTAGTGATTTGTTTCTATAGAACAGAATTGGTGATGGGATGTCCCTTCTGTGATTAGGTGATAACACGGTGACTTCCATCTTGCTACATTTTCAATCTATTGCCTTCCTGGCTTGCATGAAGTAAGCCACCACGTGACGTGAGGCCCACGTGACAAGAAGCTGAAGGCGATAACTTAACAGGCTTCAAGGAACGGAGTCTTGTCGGCAACTACGTTAATGAGCTTGGATGTGTGGCCTTCCCCCGGGGCACCTTGAGATGATTAACGTCCCAGTCGACACTTTGATTATAGCCCTTGAAAGACTGACACAGAGAACCCAGCCAAGCCATGCCCAGATTCCTGATCTACAGACACTGTGGGAAAAGAAATGTTTCAAGCCACAAAGTTATGGGGTAATTTGCTGTGCAGAAGTAGATAACTAATATCTCAGGAATCTGCAATTAGGGGAGGACTTAGCAGGGAAAATTCATCTCTCTTTGACTTGTCAGCTGGTTGGGTGTGGAAACTGGGACCTGAAATTATGTGATAGCTCCCTCCTCTCTCCGCCTCCCTCCCTCACTTGTCTGGAGGTTGACTCTGGCTGTGGGCTGAGACCTTAGCTTGTTGTTGCCTGGAACATGTATGTGGCCTGGGCTTCTTTGTAACAAGGAAGCTGAGTTCCAAGGAGGTGACACACACACAAACACACACACACACACACACACAGATGGAAGGTCTGTCACCTTTTCTAACCTGACATCAGGAATCAAACAGCCTCACTGCCTCTGGATTCTCGTCATTAGAAGAAGGACACTAAATATAAAGCCAAATGTTATTCAAAGGGAGGGGAATAAGACTGTACCTTTTGTAAGGAAGTGTCCAAGAATTTGGAAGAGCACGCAAGATCAGAGCCATTTTGCCATAACCGTTCTCGGAAAATGCAACCTGTCATCTTCGGGGAGCTCAGCCTTCCTGTTTCTGTCGGGTGTTCCCTCTGTCACTGCTGCCTTCCTCGAGTTGATCCCCTGTAGAGGACAGGGTAGCTGGGTAAGAGACCTCAGAAAAGTCTTTTTCCTAAACTGTTCCACTCCCCGGGTAATTAACTTGGCCCTTGGCTCTATCTGCCGTACGAGGCTCTCCCCACTACATCCCCCACTTTTTTTTCCTTTGAAGACGTGATCTATGTGATAATGCAGAATATATTTGGGTAGTTCATAACTGCGACAAGGGAAAAGCCGTGAAGCTCGCTGACTCACTGGAAAGCCACTTGCGTGGTGACTTACCACATCTCTGCACGAGCAGGTCTTCAAAGACAGAATTTTTTGGAATTTTTTTCTTGGGGAGAAAGAAATGAAGAAGAAGAGGGGTAAGAGAGGAAAGAGAGGGAGAAAAAGAGAGCCAATCAGAGGTAAGAGACATAAATCCAGATAGATGAGTGGGATAAATGTACAGGGAGAGGAAGGGAATGGAAAACACGAAATGTAAGAAACCAGTGAGCCATCCCCACTTAGAATGAGGAAGTGGGGATGCTGTTTTAAGTAGAAGAGATTTGTTGAGATATAATTTACATACCACAGAATCATTCATTTAAGTTGCGCCAGTCAATGCTTTCTTAGTATGTTCTCAGAGTTGTGCAACTCTCACCACAATCAACTTTAGAATATTCTCATCCCACCCCCCAAAAGAAATCTTGTGCCCATTAGCTCCCTCTCCATCCTCCTCCACCCTCTCCGCCGTGGGCAGCCACTCATCTACTTTCTATCTGTACAGATTTGCCTGTTCTAGACATTTCATAGAAATGAAATCATACAATATGCGGTCTTTTGTGACTGCCTTCTTTCACTTGGTGAAATGATTTCAAGATTCATTCATGTTGTAGCATATCTCAATACATCGTTCCTTTTTATGGCTGAATAATGTTTCATTTTACTGACATGCCACATTTTATTTATCCATTCGTCAGGTGATGAGGATTTGTATTGGTCCCATGTTTTGGCTGTTACGAATATGCTGATATGAACACGCATATCCAGGTTTTTCTGTGGGCTTTTTTTTTTTTTTTTTTTGCTTTCATTTCTCCGGGATAGATAACTAAGAATGAAATTACTAGGTCATGATGGTAACTCTATGTTTAACATTTTGAGGAACTGATGAGTTGTTTTCCAAAGCAGCTGCATGATTTTACATTCAAACCAGCAATGTATGACAGTTCCAGTTTCTCCACACCGTCACCACATCCTCTGTCTCTTCGATTCCAGCCATCCTTGTGGCTGTGAAGTGATATTTCGTTTTAGTTTTCATTTGCATCTCCCTGATGGTTGAGCATCTTTTCATGTGCTTATTGGCTATTCATAAATCTTCTTTGAAGAAATGTCTATTCAGGTCCTTTGCCCTTTCCCCCTTGGTTTGTCTTTTTATGGTTGAGTTGTAAGAGTTCGCTAGGTATTCTGGATATGAGTTCCTTATCAGACAAACAATTTGCAAATAATTTTTCATATCTGTGAGTTGTTTTTCCCATTTTCTCAGTTGTATTGTTTGCATCACAAAAGTTGGTGATTTTGATGAACTCTATTTAATCCATTTTTTTGTTTTTGTTTTGTTTCTTGTGCTTTTGTTGTCATATCCAAGAAGGTTTGTTTCACCCACAGCCATGAAGATTTACTTCAATTTTTTTCCCCCAGTAGTTTTATTGTTTTAGTTCATACATTGAAGTCTGATCCATTTTGAGTAAACTTGGGTGTATGTGTAAGGAAGGGGTTTAACTTCATTCTTTTGGTTGTGGTAATCTATAACACTGTTCTCAGTTAAATAATAAAATTTGTTAATCCACGTTTTATGTACTGCTTTCCTGGACCAAGCGAGAGAAAGTGGGAGCCACTTCCTCCTAAGTGCAACTGTATTTTAAACATGAGGTCTCTGTGAGCACTGCTGCTTCTTTGCTCTCTTCTTTCATATAGTGTGGATTTGGGTCCATTTCTAAGGTAAATAATTGTGCAGAAGGGCCACAGCTATTCTATTTGTGAAGAAAAAATAAAGGGTTGGGGAAGACTGGACTAGGATAGTGATTTCCATCCTGGCTGCTCATTAGAAATTATATCCATCTCGGAGCTTGACAAAGTCCCATCACAGAGTCTGGTGCCCAGACACCCTGATTTAATCAATCTGGGAGTGGGTCCGAGCGCAGGCGTTTTTCCAAGTGTCTCAGGCGACTCTGTTGGGCGGCTGGGATCAAAACCCCCGCTCTAGATGGTCTCTTTGGGACGCTTCAGGACTATTATTTTGTGGTTCTGTGGCAGCTGTGAGTAGCAGAAACCTGACAGAATAAGGTACTCCTAACGCAGGTGAGTCCTGTGGCCAGGCACCCACACCAGAGAGCACCCCACGGACGGATGTCAATCCATCTCTTTCAAAAGCAGGTGGTAGTGTCCCTCCCTGGTTCCTAACACCTGCAGCAGCCTTGCGGGGACCTCTGAGACAGTGCAGACCGATGGGCACTGCTCAGGGGCCACTGCTCCAGCCACACCAGCTTCCGCCAGCCTCACTCCTTACCCGCCCCCACACCTGCTGCTCCCTCGCCTGAATGCCCCGTCCTCCCCCCTTTCTCCGCCGGCTTCCTGCTCCTCTCCTGCGCTGATGCCGGCTTAAACATCACGTCCTCCAAGAAGCCTTTCGTTCTTCCTCCCCTTTCCTTTGGGTCCCCCTTGTATATTCCCAGAGCATCATATTCCTTGGCCTCTGTGTCCCGATTGTGATTAATCATTTTCTGGAGTGTCTTTCTCACCATGTTGTAAGGCAGCGGCCGTGTCTGTCTCGATAGCCACTGTGATATTCCCTGCGCCCAGAACAGTGCCCGGCAAGTAGCTGCCACCCAGTCCACAGCTGCAGAATAAACAAATGACCTTGGGATGGCCAGAAAAGTGTTCACTCTGTCCAGCGCCTTCCTTTTAAGAAGACAGAGCCATGCACCATTCATTCGGAAAGGGTTTCTGCCAAGAAGAGTTAACATGGCCACCATTCAGATGCTGCGTGAGAAGCTTCATTTTTCTTGGGAATGGATTCATCCAGAACTCCTCATTCCTTGGCTGTGGCAGGTCAAGGCAACATCCTGCTGTGACTTTGGGGAAATGACAGTCGCTCCTATGTCAGTTTATTACGTGAATTGTTTGTCTTTTATGAGTTTGGGGTGCATCCTCTCAGCCCACTGGGTGTTCCTATTGATGGATGCCCTTGCCAAAGGTGCTATGATTCTTTGAATTTAATCATTAATTCCATGGGCAGGGCAGCATCTGGATTTGTGCCTCCATTCCTTCTGAAAAATGAATGGTTGGACTAGATCTCCAAGGTCCTGTATTGGACAGCACTCAGATTGCCGTCTGCCCTGGGTTACTTCTCATCTCCATCCACAAAGCTGTGTTAGGAATCGTTGTCTCATCCTGATCTCAGCTACCACTGACGGGCCCGGCGGTGAGCACCTTGACTCAGGTTGGACCCAACTGTTCTTTCCCTCGGCCGATAATAAACTGAGAAGGGAGCTGGGAACAAAGATGTAACTCTAAGAATGCCTTTGCCAGAACAGATGAGGCACGGCATTGTTTCTCTTGCCCTGCTCTGTCGCTTGTGCTGTGTAGTGCCTTGCACGTGGTGAGTGACATGGGAAACTTACAAAACCCACATGAAGTGGGAATGAATGCGCCCGTGTCCTCCAGCGCAGTAGTTCCAAACACACGTGTTTGTGAAGAGTGCTGGTGCCTGGGGGGAGCGGGTCAAACAGAAGATGTGGACAGAAATGGAGTCAAGGTTCTGTGCTGGGAAGATGCCCGAAGGTGGCTGGTGACGTGGAGAATGTTCTATGTTCTGTTGTGTTGCTTCCAGGCATCGTCAGGCTCTCACACATGCCCTTCTGGCCTCCGTGCCATCGCTCACGTAATCTCACTCAACATCCTTGAAGGACCTCATTTCCTCACGTCCCATTCCCACTGGGACAGCTCACTGACACCCCATCTCTGGAAGGGCTCCCTCCCTCAGCATGACTCACACTGCGTTTCTTTCTTAGTGTCTGGCTTCCCCGCTTGGCTGGGAGCTCCTGAACAGGGTATTCCTCCTCAGCCGCCCCAGAGCCTGACACACAGCAGCCCTGAGGACCTGCTGCTTGTGCGCTGACTCCTGGACCAGGTTCCCTGCCGTAGCAGGTGCCAAGGAGAAAAGCAAGGTAGGTGAATGGGACCTCTGTTTCTACTGGTCTCACCTGACTTCTGTCATCCATCATTCTCCCAGTGTTTAATTTTTGCTTTCATTTTTTCCCTTCTCCTAGACTTTTAGTTGATTGACAGTTTCATTAGGGTGTAATCAACCAACCTAGGGTGGTGGTGTGTCTGTGGGGACTGGATGTGCTTAAGGCCTGTTCTCCTGAGTGCACTGGCTCCCTGGGACCCCCAGGGTACCAGGAAGGAGAAGTCACTCCCATGTCCTCAGCTTTGCCTCTTCTGCTCCCTCTTTCTCCAATAACCCTGCTCCCCATCTCTGTGCCCTGATACGCAGGTGGTAGTGAGGCCATGGTTTCTCTTGGGAAAAGGAGCATCAGTTATTGATTTTAAAATTTTCATGTCAGGGGCTCATGGACAATCAATGAGTCCGTAATCCCCACTAAGTCCCTCCTCACTTTTATAAGCCCCTCCCTTCAAACAGGCTAATCTTTGGTGACTTTCTTTTCAGGCTCCACTGGTGGAGAAGTTTACCGGATTTCACCAGGATAAACGTGGGTGTGGGTCGATCACAGGGAGCGGAGGTGGTGAGACTCATTTGTCACCTAAACAACAAAAGAGGTGGCCGAGATTGGGGCAGGAATTTCTAGACTGGGTTACAAGAAGTTCTACGGGATCCATGGATGTGTTTGGGGGTCCCAGCGAGTTCTGAAGCAGGTGGCAATACTGAGTGTATGTGCTGGGGCAGTTTTCTGGGGAGTGGGTCGGTGATTTTCATCAGCTTCTTTACGAAGCCTGTGGCCTCCAGGAGTTTAAGAAGGCTGGCCTGGATTATCTGTCTTGAGATCCCTTCTGATTAAGGCTTCTGCACTTTTGAAATAATGAGTTGTCTCAGGAGCCCCAGGAGTGGAGATACAGGTGGTGGCTGATTCCTTGCGGCCACCTGGTGGTGCTGGGGTGCATAGCATCCTTTGGGCAATAGGAAAATTCTGGCCAACTTTCTGCTGGGCAAGTCCTAGGAAAAGGTCGGGAAGGAGGTTTTGGGATCTGGGTGCAGCTGCCTTCTCCCTTAAAAGGGTGAGAGAAGTGCTGCTCCAAAGCTGGAAGGGAAGGCCTGGGTGGTCAGGTCACCTCCTCACCACTCACTCTGCCCTCAGGTTCCCCTGAGCTCCCTTGGGGGGCTTCCTGGGAGTCCAGAGTCAGGGACCAAGTGAGCCTGGGAGCTGTCTGTGGGGAGGTTGTGCCAAGAGTGGCCTTGGGTTGGAAGGGAGGAGTTTCTGGCTTAAGTGGGGACAGAAGGGCTGAGGAACCCTGGCCAGACTTGAGAATAAAGGCTGAGCTTTGTGTCTCTCAGAGGACGCCCCTTGAATCAACTTTTTAACTCTGCTTCCATTCCGAGATGTGGGCACAGTTTACACCCAATTCACAGATGAGGAAACTGAGGCCCAAAGAAATGACATGATTTGCTTTAAGACCACACAGTTACACAGTTGTGGAGCCAGTCTCCCCACTGCAGATGAACACCTCCACCTTTCCCAGCCTCCCTGCCTCCCACCTTGGTGCCCCCAGCCTGGGCTGTTGGGGGTCAAGAGTCTGGTCTTGTGTGCTTCTGACAGAGGGAGTTCAGGTGAGACTCCTGTGTTCTGTTTCCTTCAGTTCTTCTTGCTGTGCAGCGAGTCAGTAGGGCCAGACCCACTGCCGAGGGCCTGGGCCAGGGCAAAGCAGGAATCTGCAGCCCATTTCAGCAGAGCTGTCCTTCCTGAGGCTGGAAAGTGGCTGCTTTAGGACAATCCAAAGCAAGACCCCATAACAGGGAATAAAACAAGGTGGGGGTCTCACCCTAGGTTGAATATAAAATAGGAGTCGGGAAAGGCTTGATCCTTGGGTGACAGATGTGTGCAATGTTACTGAATCTAAGTCAGGTTGAAGCTGGGAAGATGGCATCACAGAGCCTCCTGCTTCTCAACTTGAGTGCCACTTTCTTTGGCCAAGGAGCCTGATCTCCATCAAGTCCGGAAAACTTCTTCCTTCTTCTCTGCTCATGCACAGAGCTCACATCTTTATCGCATGTGACCTTCTCTATTGCATTTGCCCCTTTGCTCATCTGCAGCCCTTTTAGGCCCTGAGCATCCCTGGGTGGGACCGTGTTGGTCCAGTGAGACTGTAATACCATGAGACCATGTTGGCGTCCCCAGCAGGTAGCCCATGGTCTGGCCCGTGGGAGGTATTTCAAAAAGTGTATTAAATGAGAAAGTGCCTCGGTCACATAGTATCACATAGAATTGTGGGGAAGTTTCTTGCCTGGACAAGAACTCTGAGATGACCAGAGTGGAGCTGACATCTGTCAGGGTCACTGAAATGACAAAAAGGAACCAGGACCTTGCCTTAAGTCCCCGGCATGAGTAGGTCTCCTGGTTGCAGTGGTTAGGAGTAGGCAGTGTCAGTGGAGACTTGACCTTGAAGGATGCTACAAGTTGGTGTGTGTGACATTCCCGGCGGTCCCAGGGGACGGCCTCTCTTCTCATGGTGCTACTGTGTACTTCTTCCCTGGGTCAAGAAAAGAGTAAACCGTTGGGCTTTCAGTAAATTTTAAATAATTATTGGATCTTAAATTCATTTGAAAGCATATTCATATGAACATATACAACTATAAAAAAATAAGAGTAAAATGAATGCACATCTACTGTGCAGCAACACGAAGAAATTGTTTTTACGTATTGCACTATTAATTCATGCTTCTATTTCTAGAATTTCTATTTTACAAATTTAAACTACTTTTCTGTTTTTTTCCCCGTAAAGTCCAAAATCTTGTGTTTAGTTAATTGTACAATAAAAGCAGTCTTATCTTCCCCATGAGTTACTGGCAACTGTGTTCTCTACCGCATTGCCCTTGTACTGTTAATGTTCTGAACATACTAAACATATATGTAGTATTTCACATTTCTGTTACTGGTTTCTGCTCATCCTTCGAAAATTTTCAGGTCTTTTGCAATGTTCACTTGACCCATCATTTTATCGGTAGGTCAGGATGTCTGGAGGAAGGACCCTGGCTCAGAGGACCACCAACTTTATTCTCTTCTGACACAAGCCCTTCTGGCCTGAAAAATGAGTTTAGCGTGGACTCCAGGGGTGGTGTGGCCACAGTGGGAAATCCACGAACTGACCATTCAACATGTGAGGGAAAGTTCCTGCCCATCAAAGATCTTGCCCTCTAACTCGAGGGGCAAAGGGACACCGGCTAAATGATTAACAGGGCACATTAAAAGCATGCAGGTGGGGGCTAATCGCGAAGTACAGGTTCTGAGTGCCCTCTGCTTTCTGGATGAAGACTCTCGGGGCCGGGCTAGTTGTGAAAGGCCTTGTGTGCCCTTGCCAGGCCTCAGAGAAGGGGTCCCACAGTGAGTTATTTTCTTAAAACTTTGATTAATTCATTCATCCACTTGACAAATCTTTTTGAATGTTATATACCCCAGGTACTGAATGCTGCACCCGCCCAACAAGTTGGTGAACGAGTGGACTAGATCCCTGCTCTCAGGAACCTTACATTCCAGGCACAGGTTATGGACCAGATTGGGGAGGGGAGGGAGCCAGGCTGGGGAGGCCCTGCGGGGGAGCGGCCTGAGAGGGAGGAGCTGGGCTGGGACCTTATTCCATCCAGTTCCCCAAACACCTGGCCCTTGTCGGGGTGGGATCTGGAGGTTCTGAATGCTGAGGATATAATGCTAACAAGTGGCCCTGACCCGGGCCTTCTGAGTTGGTGTGGGGGTTTGGGTGGGATCAGAGGACAGCGTGAGGAAGCCCACCGCCTCTTCTCTTTGTGACATGAGCCAGATTGCGGTGTTGAGGTCAGTGAGTCTTTTCATCTCTGAATCCCCGAAGCCTGGCACATAGTAGGTGTGCAGTATGTGTTAATTTCTGAAAGATAACACATAGTAGGTGTCCAATATGTGTTGATTTCTAAAAGATAACACATAGTAGGTGTGCAGTATGTGTTAACTGCTGAAAGATGGGGTTGTCTGTCTGAGTTCTCTACTTTTAGGTACTTGTCTTATCTCCACTTAAAGATGAGGCCAAAAGAGGTTTACTGACTTGCTCATGGCCACAGGCCCTCCGTTTCCTGCAGGCTGACTCAGTTCTCCACCTCGTCCATTAAGATCTCTGTCATAATTCCAATTCATAATTGGGCCGACCATTCCTTGAATTCTTAACAACACTTGGCCTGAATTAATCACTTTATCATCTCAGTAAGAGAGCATCCACTTAAGAACCATTTACTGTCTGCCAAACACTGTGCTGAGTGGTTTAATCCTTCAGCTCAGTTCCTCTTCCCAACGTCCCTTTGCGGGAGAGACGTTTATTATTTCCACGCTACAAAGCAGGAAACTGGGGCTTCCAGGGGTTAAACAACATGCCCAGGGTGGCCCAGCTGGTAAGCACTGGAGCCAGGCTTTCAACCCCAGGTGTCGCATCACATTGTGCTGCTTCTGCTGGACTGTGTTAGGCTCAGTTCTCCACTGCGAAGCAGGCGCCTTCAGGTGCAGGGGGCGTGGCTTAGGTATTTGTTTATTTGTGTGTCTTTGCATTTCTTTTTTTTTAATCTTCTCTCCACTTCTGATGGCCTGGAATCATGCCTTTCTCGTGGCTGACTTTTTCGATAAAGGCTTGTCGACTGACTGAATTGTCACCGCAGCACTGTCAGGCCGCAGGCTGCCACTAGGTGGTGCTACATTCCAGAGAGTGGACGGCGGCTGCGACCAGTTCGTCTGGCAAGCGGCAGGCTTCCTGCAGCTCCTGACAGTGGGAAAGGAGCACCGTCCATTCAGAAGTGGGAAGGCCAGGGCAGGTGAGGAGGGAACGCCACGCCCCCTGAGAAGAGAAGAAAGGAGAGAGAATCCATCACCCTAGCTGGTGCCTGATGCTGCAGGCAGCCAGAAGAAGGGGTTGACCAGAGAGCGGAGTGGAAACATGTCAGGACCACAGGCTACTAGACAAGCAGAATATAGGGCTCTTAGTAGGAAGGGCCTGGCATTTCCTCTGCTCAAGACCACGGAATGCAAATGGCCCGATCAACTTCTGAATTCCAGCACCATCCAGACGTGTGTCTTCCCGTCTTCCAGTTGAATTTTCAGGCTGCTTCTGAGCTTCGGGTCCGAGGAGAGAAACATGCAGTGATTCCTTTCTGACCCCAGCCATCTGGCCCCTGCTGCCTGTCTCACCTCCTCTTCCCCTCTCTCCACGCACACTCTCCTCTCTGGCCCAGTCACATTTTGGTGGAGAAACACATTAAGTGCCCAGAACTGGGATGGCAGAGCTCAGATGTGGTGGGTCCCTGTGGGCTACCCTGGTCAGGGAGGGCTTCCTGGAGGAGGAAGGTCCCAGAGGGCAGGTAGGGTCTGATTCTGTGGAGCTGAGTGCCAGACCTTGGAGCTTGGATGGTTCAGTTTGGCAAGAAGAATCTAGGATGTCAGGAGACCTGAGCATGACCACAGATGAGCTGTGGACAGCCACTGCATCTCACCTGTCTCCTCTTCTGCAGGTGACCGTACAGTGTACTGCCCACAGCAGGATGGTCTTATGTGTAAAAGGGAGTATTATTCACAATCACCCTGGGACAACAGTGGGAAACTGGGACAGCTGTCTGGGCTAACCAGGACCTGTGGGCAGCCAGCGTATCTGAAAATGTTTCCTTCTAAGGACCATCTAACTCTGAAGTCCTTTGATTTGGGGTTCTAAGGGAAGCATGAGGCTGGGAGACAGAAATGAGGCCATATATCCTGGTTCAGTTACATTATGAGATGCATAGAAGCTTCGGGTGGAGCTCACTCATTCCTCCCTGGATCCAATCAATCAATCCACCCATCCACCCCTGGATTATACAGATTCAGTAAATCTGTGGGAAGCACCCTCAGTCCTGGTCCTCAGAGTTACACAGACACACCTGGTCTTCAGCGGAGAGGTGAGACTCCCTCTGCCTGGCGGAGACTCTCTCATGCAGTGGCTGGACCCATCCCTCCCTCCCTATTCCTATCCTGGCTCTGTCCCTGAGGAGCCCCGCCCTGTCCACACTTCTCTCCCTTGGGCTTCTGGTACCTGGTGTGTGCTCCCCTGGGAGGATTTCTTGGAGGCAATTGGGAAAGCCCCCTCTTCTGTCTGGCCCTGCCTTGCCCACCCTCCCTCATCCCACCCCAGCTTCTCCATCCTAACAACCGCATGACAAATTATCTCACAGCTAAGTTAAATTGGCTGCCGCATCAAATGTATGGATTATAGGGTAAGGAAAGTACATAGCTCATTAATTCAAACCCATCCCCTCCCCCAGGCCTCATTCTTCCTCCCTCCCCCTCCATTTATTTCTGGAGAAGGGACTTGGCCAGAGAACTGCTGCCTCTTCCCTTCAAGGATTTCTTGGGTGAGAGAGAGACTTGAGGGTGGAAGGCAGTGTGCCTTGGACACTCAGAGTCAGGACATGAAGCCTGCAGTCCTCACACCACCTGGGAGCCACCAGCAGAGGGTGCCATGGCAGAGTGCAGCCCCTTTCAGCAGGGGCAGGCGAGTTGGTAGGACTCCTGGGGGAGGGAAAGGAGGCTGGGGGGAGGGTGCTTCCACCCCAGGCCCTTCCTCATGGAAGGAGAGGCAGATCTCTTCCTGGAGACCCCTTCCGGAGCAGGGGAGAGAAATCCTTGCCAGGAACCAGGGTCTCACGCCTTGAACCCCGGAAGCCTTGCTCGGCAGCGAGTGCCGTGTGTGGAAGGAAGGGGGGTCCTCTCCTTCCAGCAATGCTGGGTGACCTCACTTTGACCTGATGGCGGGGATTCTGGTTTCAGCCAAAGTGCAGGGTTGGCATCGCCAAGGGGTGGAGGCTGGGGGAGGAGATTCAGGGAGCCCTGTTCAAAGACTCAAGAGAGGAATCTGGTTGGCTGAGAAGATAATGTCCTCCTCCATTCAAGGGCCCACCTGTGGCCATGACAGGAGGGGCTGGGGGAGCCGCCCTTTCAGAGGGCCATGAAGAATTCATCAGGCTTTTGTGTCCGCCTGCCTGTGAGCTCCGAGCAGAGACAATGGTGGGGCTGGGGCCCTTTGTCTCCGTCCCCACAGAGGCAGTGTCAAATGCTGGCCACAGGTGGGTGGGGAACCCACCTTTCTTGGGAGCGGAACAGTCCCGTAACCTGAGGAGAGGCACCAAATTGAGAGCTAATTAGTTGGAAATTAAATTTTCCATTTGGCTAGGTCAGGAATTACTGGGGTGGGCACCTAAAGTCAGGAGGGACCACTGGGAAGAGGGATGGTGTCAACTGTGTCCTTGAGCCTCACCTGGGGAAGAAAAGAAGGAGTGTCCCACAGGCACTGTCAGAAAATCAGCCAACAACCAGCTGAACAAACCCTCCACCAATAAAACAATGTCATTGTACATTGCATGCTCTCCTAGTGAGGGGGTAAGACAACCGCCTGGCTTAAGGTGGGGACAAAGGGTGCTTACAGAGACATCGAGAAAGCCCAACATTCTACAAATCGTTTCTAGCACCTACTATGTGCCTCATACTGCGTCATGTCCAATAGCAATGCATGTACTGTCTGAAACTCCACCATTTAGAAATTCATTTCTTTGTGACTTGGTGACTGTTTAATTAAATTTATCAAGCACTTAATGAACTCACCTTATATGGCAGGTACTGTATCAGATGTGAGGATACCTGAAGAGCAAAAGGCAAAATGCCCGCTTTTTACAAATCCCCCAGTCCAGTGAGGGAGACAAAAATCAATAGATACAGTATTACATCAAACGAAGAAGTTCTATGAAGGAAACCAAGATGGGTAAGGAGATGAGGCATGATGGGGATGTTCTTTTAGATACAGTGGGCAGGACAGGCCTCTCCGAGGAGCCATGGAAGAGCTGGGATGGAGTCAGCCATGTGGCCATTGGGGAAAGGGCACTGCGGGCAGAGGGAAGGGCCCTGGTAAGACTGAGCTCCGTGTCTGTGAGTATCAATTGGACTAACGTGGCTGGAATGGAGCGAGTGGGAAAGGGAGAGGAAGAGGCTGGGGTCCGAGCGTGCAGTGCCTTGGGGGGCCGCTGGCAGGACTCGGCTTTAACTGAGTGAGATGGGCTGTTGCGGTTCTGCGTGGGGAGTGACCTGATGTGACGCATGGTTTACCGGCCCACAGGCTGCTGTGCGGAGGGCCGCTAGAGGAGGGGCATGGATGGCAGCAGCGAGGCCGATTAGAAGCTTCTGCAGTGGTCCAGGTGGGAGATGTGCCCACAGGCCCCCTTGGAAATGCTACTGCCTGTGTGTGTGTGTGTGTGTGTGTGCGCACACACGTGTGTGTGCACACGTGCACGCGTGCAGGGGGGTCTCTCATCGTGGGCCCTTCTCAGCGGTCTCCAGTGGAGATGCCTGCTACCTGGCTGTGCCCACACCCGCCCTGGAATCAAGTCGGTGAGGCCCCCTTGAGAGCCAGCCAAGGGCCTGGTTTCTCCTCCTGGCTCTGACGCACTGGCTCTTTCTAGCCATTTGCTCTGTACCTCAGTTTCCTCCTCTGTAAAATCAGTTCATCAGCAGAACTGTCTTCTAGACCAGGTGTGGGGGGTGAGTGAGACCCCTGCGCTCTCTCGGTGCCCGTGGCTCCTGTAAGAGAGACAAGGAAACAGGTGACGGGGACAAAGAATGACGGGATGAGAGTGTTATTTAAAGTGAGCTGGGAGCCTGTGGGAAGGAGGTGCCAGACCACCTCTGCCTGGAGCAGAGAGGAAGCTTCCCAGAGGTGGGAACTGTCAAAGTGAAACGGAAGACCAGGAGTTCGCTGGGCAGACAAGCCAGAACAGCAGGTGCAAAGGCCCGGAGGTGAGAATGACAGTGGAGGTCGGCAGGGAGGCACCGTCTCTTGGTTCCAAACAGCACTCCTTGGTCCTCAGGCTTCCTTCAAGACCCAAGTACTGCAGGTGCTGAGCCCGAGGGGAGGAGACAGAGGAGCAAGACCCTCAGGGGACTAGCGGTTGGTGACTGGGACACGTGGGTGGGGGCAGTGTGTGGAGGGTCTGTGGCATCAGGCTGAGGAAGCAGTGACTGCTCCCTTCACACTGCCTCCCCCTGGGCTCATTTTAAAAACAGAAGAGGGTGGGACGGCTCGGATGTCAGGAGAGGGTATGTGGACAAGGGAGCAGTATTTTGGTTTTTCCTGGTGCACACCCCTCTTCATTCCCTGTGCTGAGGAGAAAGCCAGTACCAGAATCCACCCGAACTCGCTGGGTCCTTATTGTAAACCTCTAGCATCGGCTTCCAGCGGCAGGCTGAGACCCCCTCCTCCCCAGGTCTTCCCTGACCCCAAGCCCCCAAGCCAGTCATGTCCTTTGTCCCTTGTGCTTCAGGGTACCCTCTCCTGCTTCTCGCTGGCACCTTTGGTTACAGGTTTACACTCGTAAGGTGCACTCTTCCCCTCCATGCTGGCGACCAGGATGTTCTGGCATTTCACCCTTGGTGCATGATTGAGTGGGTACCACAGGCACCATGCACACGGAAAACCCGCCCTCGAGCAGCCCCTACTGTGAGCGGGAGGGGAGAATGTGGACCAGAGTCTGCCGACAAGGCAGTGCCTGTGGTTTGGTCCGAGGAGGGCTGGGAGAGACACAGGCTAAGGTCCTCACTTCACTCGGAAAGCCACGGCAGACCCCACGAGTGCTTTATGCAGGGAGGGGCATGAACTCTGAGGGAGCCTGTCAGGGCTCCATAAACCCATCAGAACGACACCGCACCCTTGTTAATTTCAGGCCAGGTCAAAAGCAGTCCCGCCCTCCCAGGGTTCTCCACTCTTGCGGGGCTGCGCGCTCAGAAGCTGTCCTGGCCCTCTCTCCGAAGCACTCCATCTGCCCTGTAATCCTGAGCTCCCAGTTTGAGGAAGGCCCCCATTCTTTGGGCTTGTCTGTATCAACCCTATTCCCAAAGCAATCCCCTAAATCCACACCATCCCGAGAACTCTTTAGAGGTTTCCTCCTTCCGTTATTATTTTGCCCTCGTTCGCTCTTCCTTGAGTGCAGCCAATGTAATGTTGGTTGCTTGCCAGCCGTCCAATGGGAGAGAGGAGGGAGGAGGAGACAGTCCAAGGAGCGGTCCTCGGGTTCTCTGGCCTCTGGCCGGTCTGCAGATCAACGCAGTGACTCGGACACCAGGGGGCGCCCGAGCGTCGGGGTTCGCGTGACTGCTCCTCGCGGCCGGGCGGGCGTGTCGCGCGGCGGTCACCAGGGGGCAGCAGAGCGCGGGGCCGCGGGCGCGGGATGCGGGCTGGGCGGCGGCAGCTGCGTTCCCCGCTCCGAGCGCAGGCAGTTCTCTGTTAGGAGGGTAATTTAGAGCAATTACACCGATTATTATTGCTTTTCTAATTAGTGCTTTTCCTACAGAATTAGCCGAGTGTTTATTAGGAGCTGCTTGTTGCCAGCAGCTTAACTGCTTCGCTGCCGGCGCGGGGCGCCGTGAGCCGGGAGGGGCCGCGCCGCCCTCGCCGCCGCCGCCGCGTGGGGCCGGTTGGTTATGTGGTTTCGCATAAAAGCACGGATTAAATATTCATTCTGCTTTGTTACATATAGCATTAAATTTTTATCAGCTGTATGTTTTCCCTGAAGTTTTCCCTGCATGTTAACATTCAGGCGGACTGCAGAAAAACTCCTGGGCTTTGGCGGGTGGGCAGGACAGATGGGGATCCCGGGGGGTGCTGGGGCCAGAGGGACTGGGCGAGGGTCGGATGGCCACCTCTCTGACATCTATAACACCTCTAGACTTTTTCCAAACCTTGTGTTCTGGATTCTTCTAACACTCCTAGAAGGTAAGCTGGGAAGGAGTGATTGACCCATCTGATGGATGAGAAAACTGAGACCCCAAGGTGAGGGGTCTTGGGTGACAACCCTAGGTTGACACGAGACCAGATTGTGGAGTCAAGCTCGTCTTCTCCAGTCCACTATCATCTTTGGGAGCTTCCAAAACCAGGCCCCCCTCACACTTGAGACACCCCTCACCCCAGGTGCCCCCACCCAGGCCTGTCTTCCCACAGGAAAGGCAGGTTGAAACTTTCCAAGGCTCAGTCCCAGCTAAGCCCAGGCTCCAGCAGACAAACTGATGCTTCCACGTGCTCCGGATTCGGCCGCTTCCCATATGGTTGCTCCTTCTGGAACCTTTAACCCCAAGAAGAGGCTGTGGGTTGGTGAGAGGCAGAGGGAAGAGAGGTGGGGCTTCCTCAGTGCCCTGCCTTCTTGTTGGCTAGTTGCTGCTTATCTCTGCTTGGGAAGGGGAGGGGCTGTCTTCACTTCATGTATCTTGGGGACCCGAAGTGAGAAAATCTAAACACGCACGTGCACCTGTAGCAGAACCAGAGGGGGTCGTTCGTGTCGTCCACATCCGTCCACTGTTCACAAGGCTCCTTGGAAAACCACCCCCCTGCACGTCCAAGTGTGTGTTTACAGCTCATTAACTACTTGATGGAAAGGCTGGGGTGGGGGCGAGGCAGGGAAATATTGACAGAAAATCAATCAGAAATGAAGATGAACCATCTCCAAGGTGTTCCTGTGGGTCAACAGGGAAATGGGATTTGAGTTTGAAAAACTGGGTCCGCTAAGCTGAGATATCACTCCCCCACTTGTCTCCCACAGGGTGGAGGCTGGGCTGCTGGGAGGTGTGCTGCCTCCTGGGGACTCAGGGATGGGGAGCCAGTGTCTCCGCCTCCTCGCCTTGGTTCCTCCTCAGCAGGGGGAGAAGGGAGGAGAAATTCAGGCTGGTTCACCTCACCGCCACTGGTCAAACTGGGCCCAGGACGTGCTCCACGGGGCCTTCCCAGCTTCCCCCGCCTCTCGTATTTCATTCATTTTGACAAGGTCAAGTTTCTACGGTGGGGCTGGAAGGGGAGGCAGGCGGGGAGTTTTAAATAAGTCCCTAGGTGCCAGAGGGCAAAGGATTGTTGGAAGATGCCCCAGCGCCTGCCGCTGGTGGCCCCCTGCTCTGGAATTGCCCTGGCCACAAGGGGCTCCGACCACAGGGAGGAGAGGACCAGGCTCAGACACCCAGCCCCACTCTGCTCGCAGGCGTCCTGCTTTGCCTTCGCTTTCTCCCCAGTGCCTGCCTCACAGGTGGTTCAGGCAGGGTAGGTGGTGCTTCAGCCACTGCCTCTTACCCTGAACACACGCGGGTGGAACCCCCCACCCAGAGCCCCAGGGACCCAGGACAGCGCCCCCAGGGTGTCCCGCTCCAGGCTGCTGTGGTCGCCTGGGTGATTCCTGTGGTCCTCCCCCTGCGGACGCCTGTCTGGGCCCTGCGCTCCTTTGGCGAGGCTGGGGGCCTGGGCGCCGGCCTCCGCAGGTGCACCGCCCAGCCGGGTGCCCCCCCTTCCCCGGCCTCTGCTCCCCGAGGTACTGCCATTTCTGGCCCCCTCTCCCGGGGTCTTTTTCTGCTTTCCACCCTGCAAGGATCCTTGGGGCTAAGAAGCAAGCAGGGCATGGCTGCCTGTTTGAAATGGAGAGAAGAAGAAATGAGAGGAGAAACCCCATCCTGCAGGCAGGCTCCTCGTCCTGTCCGACGGGACTTTACGCGGGGCTGGGTGAGCGTTACTCGGCGCTGGGGGTCTGTGAGGAGGCCGGGCCCCTGGGGCAGGATGGAGTGCTGCTGCGGCTCCCTGCCCTGGGAGGAGCACGTCCCGCGCCTTTAATGTCTCTCCTTCCGGGCCGGTGGCGAGCCTGGGCTCACTCGGCTCTTCACTTAACTCTGACATTTGGGCTAGTCCTCTTCAGGCTCGCAGGGCTCTGCGCTGGGGTGTCCCCACCTTGGCAGCACTGACGCTCGGAGCTGGATGATTTTTTGTTGTGGGATGTGCTGTGCATGGTGGGGTGTTTAACAGCACCCCTGGCCTCTACAAGACGCCAGTAGCACCTTCCTTTAGCCCCTGCTGTGAAAATCAGTAGTCTCCAGACGTTGTCAAGTGTCCCCTGGGGAACAAAGTCACTCCCGGTGGAGAATCACTGCTCTACACTAATCTCCTTTAACAAATGGCCAACGGATAGCTGGAAATGGGATGTGATATATGCGACATAATTTAAGGCAAAATAATAGAAAGGCCAAGTGCTCCAATGCTGAAGTCGGCCATCCTTAGATCCAAATTCCATCTCACTACTGACTAGCTCTGCTGTGATCGGAGGCAAGTGACCTCTGTTTGCCTTAGTTTGCACATCTATTAAATGGGGATGTCGCTATTACCATCCTTCCAGATGGCTGTGAGTACTGAATAAGATGGTGCACGTTAAGTGCTCAGCAAATTCCCTGGATCCTCAAAAGGGTACAATAAACAGCAGCGAATATCAGAATCAGAAGAGTCCTTTCCTGATTAGAAATACGAAGGCCTAAAAAAGGTACCAGGTGGTGGCATTCTGAGGACACACTACAGCTTTCATCCAACCAGAAAATTTTTTCTTAAAGATGTGGAAGGGTTCAGATCAATACAATCAGAAAACTAGAGATCACGGGAATTGAAACTTTGTTAGCAGAAATGTTTTAAACATCTCAAAATTGTTGGACTGACTTGCAAAATGAGCACAGATGAAGGAGGAATCATTGCTAAAACATCAAGGCAAGAATTTCTCCAGGGACACAGTGCGAAAGATAAGGAGATAGAAAGTATGAAAGAAAAGCTAACCAACACAGAGGACACACAAGTGCGGAGTACCAAAAGGGAAAAACAGACATAATGGAGGAGAGACAGGTTTTTTTTTGGTTGTGTTTTTCCAGTGACAGAGACATCAATGGTTTAGTGGATACTGGGGAGCTTACATGTCTGAAGCAAGGTCCTGGAGCGACACCCCGCTCTGTGCAGCACACACTGGGGAGGACATGGCAGCAACCTTTGCTCCAAGGACAGGCAATTCTTAAAGAATAGAAAAGAATTTTTCCAGAACCAAAGAAAGACGCCAGTCCTCAGATTTAAAGGGCCCGTGCACAGCCAGCAAAGTTTTAAGACTCTCAAACATAGCGATGTCATAGTGACATTTTAGAACACCAAAGATGCAGGGAAAATCCTAAAAACCTTCAGAGTAAGAAAATAAATGACATACACATGTATTAGTTTCCTCTGGCTGCTGTAACAAAGTATCACATACTGGGTGGCTCAAAACAACAGAAATGTACCGATCACAGTTCTGGAGGCCAGGAGTCTGAAAGCAAGGACTTGGCAGAGCTGTTTCTTTTGGAGGCTCTGCGGGAGGACCCTTTCCATGCCTGTGTTCTGGCTCTGGTGGCTCCTGGAGATCCTTGGCCTTCTCGGCTTGCGGCCGCCCTGGTCCAGCCTCTGCCTCCATCTTCACATGGTCTTCTCTGTGTTTTCTCTTCTTCCTCTATGGACACTAGTCTATGGGTTTAGAGTCCATCCCAAAGGATCTCATCTCAAGATCCTTAACTTAATTATATCTGCACACATTCTCTTTCCAAACAAGGTCACATTCACAGGTGCTGGGGGTTACAAGTTGGACATATCTTTTGGGGGGGAACACTATTCAACCCACGACACATTGGAACAAGAAATGGATTGACAGCACACTCCTCATCAGCAAGACTGGATACAAAATATAATGAAGCAATATTTTCAAGGCTCTGAGGGAAAATGGCTTTGAACATAAATTATCATTCAAGTGTGAGGGTAAAATGAAGCCAGAGCAGACAAGAACGGACTCAGAACATTTACCAGCCCTCCCATTCTTCTTTGGAAGAATTACTGTATTTGGCTAGTGTGTAAGATGCCTTCCTTTCCCCATCACCTCCCCTGCCAACAAAGAAAAAGTAACCCCAAATTGCCTGGCATTCATATATTTGATTTATATTGTACAGCAAACTGTTACATTTGTAGAGAAAGAAAGTGTTATTAGGGGTGAAAAGGCAGTTTGCTACTGTCTCTCTCCATTCTAAATTCTTACTCTCCAAAGGAACAACTCTCAGCTGCTTTCGCTATTTCTTCTACTATTTACTTCTTCTTTTTTGGGGAGGGGGTTAGTTAGGTTTGTTTATTTATTTATTTATTTATTTATTTAAATGGAGGCACTGGGGATTGAACCCGGGACCTCATGCATGCTAGGCATGTGTTCTGTCACTGAGCTGTACCCTCCCCACTACTATTTACTTCCATATTTCTCGATTTCTTATATATGCAGCCATTTCTTGATTTCTCACTTCTAAGAATTATCTACTGAACTTCAACTATGGGAAATTAGATTTTAGCTCTCTCTGCCCATTTCTCCCCTCCCCAAACACATACACTTATCTTTCTTCCATTGTCCAATATAGCTTTATCACAAATTCTGGTTAAAATCACTATTGGGTGTTTAATATGACTATATAATATTAATTCACACCTAAGTCATGTAGTGTGTTATGGTTATAATTCTTTTTTTCTTTCCTCTGGATTAAAACTTGTTTTCATTTTTGTTTGCTTAGTTTGTATACCTGTTAGTACAGAATTGTTCACTCAATTCCCCAATTCTTTAACAGACACAAAAATCTCTTCTCAGTCTATTTAAATGTGTTAACCTTTGTAACAGCTATTACCCTGGAATTTGTCTTCACCTCTTTTCTCTGTTGGGTTCCTATTTTCTGGATCCCACTTTTTCTTTCTTCTTGGTTTACATCTTTGTTTTGGTGAACTGCATCATTCTGTAGCTTCCTGTGAAAAATAAAAATGTTCTCACTGAAGGCTGTGATTGGATGTAGAATTCTCAGTTGGAGAACCTTTTCCCACAGACTTTTAAAGGTGTTGCTCTGTTGGCTTTTAACTTCCAGATTGCCATAGATACTTAATTCCAAATCATTTCAGTGAGACCTTTTATTTTTAGTGTGATCTTTTTCTACTCTCTGCAAGCTTTTAGAATCTTCTATTGATTCCTGCTGTTCTTAAATTTCACCATGATGTGCCCTTATGCAGGCACATGACTATCCAGTTAAAAAAAAAGGAAAGCACACCTCATTTCTTAGCCTCCTTTGCAGCTAGGTATAGCTTATATATAGAGGTAGATTTATTGTTTTCTGGAAAGCCTCCTTAAAAGGATGAGGTACCTTTCATTTTCTGCCTTATTCCTTCCTGCTGCCTCAATTGATGGAGACGTAATGGCTGGAGTCCTAGCAGCCACAGTGAACCATGCGGTGGCTTTGGGAACAGAAGTCACATTCTATGAAGCAACAAGATAGAAGTCTGAGTTTCTGACACGATGTAGTGACCACACTAGACCTGAGCTGATTCCCTCTGGGCTTTCTTTTACCTGAGAGAAAAATACATTTCAATGTTTTTAAGCTACTATTTCATGGACTTCTTGTTTAAAAAAAAAAAGCCAAAATTATTCCTAAATGATAAGATGGACAAAATAATGTATTTTCCTTCATGAAATCACTTTTAAAACACTTTCAAATAATACTCAATGCATGTAGGATCAAAGCATGTCATTCTTGCCCCTCAAAGTATATCTGAGTAAAACTGAGATGGGCCCTATACAACTGAGTATCCCACATGCGACCAAAAACCAAATAATGAATTTGCGAGGAAGGCACGATAAAGAGAAAAGAAATTAGCAAAACTTGTGGTTTATTCTAAAAATGCTTAAAAATGAAAAATCAGAACAAAAATTTCAGATGCTGCCAAACACAGGAGGTAGCAGGGTGGAGGTGATAAGGGGAGGAGGGGTGACAGGCAGTTTGGTTTTAGTCTGAGTTGGGGGTAAATATAGATACTGAACATTCATAGGTGTTACAGCAATGCAAGGGATTGCTGACAAAATTTTAAGGGGAAGCACTAGAAAAATTAAAATATAGGGTATAATTTTCAAGATATTAGAAAAAAATGGAATCAAATGAAGATAGCTCAGACAAAATTACCAAAAGGCAGAAAAATGTGTAAAAACCAAATCAGAAAGTATAATAAATCAAATATACACAGAGACATGCACACACAACATTGCTAGAATAACTTCAGACATATCTGTAATCACAATACTCGTGAATGAGTTAAATTCTTCTCAAGTAGGGTTTTTAAAAATCCAATTTCATGGAGTTTTCTACCAAGATACACATATAAAGCTAATGGAAAAATTGAAAATAAAAGGAAAGATGTAAAGATGTATGCCAGGGAAGGCTAATTAAATGGAAACAGAGGGGGCAGGTATAGCTCAGAGGTAGAGTGTGCTTAGCATGCACGAGGTCCTGGGTTCAATCCTCGGTACCTCCATTGAAAAAACAACAACTAATTACCTCCCCCACCAAAAAAGAAAACAAACAAACAAAAAATGGAAACAGAAAAAGCAATATGAACTACAAACAAAGAGAAATTTGTTATGTTGATAAAAGCAAGTCCCTATTAAGATGATATGTAACGATCATGAACCATTATGCACATAACAAAACACTTGAAAACACATAAAGCAAAAATTGATAGTACTACTGGGAGATATAGATAAATACAATATCAGAGAGACTAACTTCCTTCTCAACGGATCAACAAGACAACCAAGTCAAGATACAGAGGTTACAAATAACATGATTAACAAGGTTGATGAAATATATAATGTACGATATATACTACACAAACAAATCCATTCCAAACATATATGAAACATTCACATAATTGCCCATGTGTTAGGTCACAAATTAAATATCAATATATTTTCAAAGATGACGCTCATACCTATTTGTCACATTCACAAATCATAATGCAATAAAATGAGAAATCATCAACTAAATGGTAGCAAATGTAAAATCTGTGCTAATGATGAAATTAGAGGGTCAATCACAATGGGATTTATACATCATGAGAATAAACACAAGAACACAATATATCAAAACACATGGAGTGTGGGTCTTCAGAAGATAATTTAAAGCCATAGATCCATGAATTAGAAAGCACCAAGTCTGAAAATAAATAACCTGAGGTTTCAACTCAAGAAATTAGATAAAGAGCAATAATGGAAAAACAAAGACAATAAACAAATGGAATTAATAAAGATGAAAGCTGAAGCCAACTGAACAGAAAACAAAATGCAGAGTTAATTTATGAGACCAAAAGCTTCTTTTTTAAAGGCCACTATAATAGACAATTCTTTTCTAAAACTGATGAAAAATAAGGATTGATAAAAATAAACAACAGTAGGAACTAAAAATGGATCTAATTACAACAAAAGGAAAATGGAAAAATAAATTATGATTTGGGAAAAATATTCACATTAAAATTTCCACTCCCAAACTCAGCTTTTCATGTCTACAAGTGTACTATAAATACATTAATAAAGTGGTTACTTTACTAGTAAAATTTAATGGTCCACTTTAACGTCCCTTACTTACGTATCTTCAGACTTGAAAAGGATGTCATTGTATTTTGTATGTATTGCAAAGTTTTCATTCTTCTTCTGTTAAAGATCTTCCCACTCTCCATCGTTTCATCCAATCTGAAAAAAAATCACATGTCAACTGGCACCTCTTAGGCTGGCCCTCCTCTGCTGCTCAGTGCCACATCCCAAGGGCCTCACACTGTGGATGGTGGCTGTATTCATGCTAGACTCTTTAGGTTGTAAGAGACAGAAACTGACTTAGGAACAAAAGGTCTTTGTCAAGTGACATTTGAGTTAGACTGAGAACAAATCTGTCAGGGCCCAGGCAGAAGTGGTCTTGAATCTCTCTCTGCATCTCCAAGTCCTCACCAATCTTCTCCTTCCACCAATGGTCTTCTTTCCCACATCTCACTAGTCTCTGGTTCAAAACCATTAGAGAGGGTATACCTCACTCCTCATATCAGACCTTCACAGGTCACTGTCCCTTCCACGGCAGGCTTGCCCTGAGGCTGGGTGCCCACTGCTGGTCCAGTCAGGCGGGACCAGAGTTCCCCTGGCAGAGAGCAGGCGTGCAGGCAGCAGGGGCTCTGCTCTGGCCAGTTCTCCACAGAAGAGGGCATGCAGGTGTCTGGCAAGACTGACGTGCCTGGAGTAGGCTGACAGGCTTCCCTGGGAGCACGACCTCAGCCTCCCTGGCAGGTTGCTCAGAGGATCTTTGTCTCTGCCTCCCTTGCTTGATTCCAGCCTTGGCTGTCCCCTCCCAGCCCCTGGGAGAGGGACATGAGCTCTGACCTTCTCAGAATGTGAGCACCATGTCAGTGGGCCTTCGTGTGCTGAAAGCCTACCCTCCAATGTGGAGGCGTTTAGCAGGTGGGCCTCTGGGAGGTGATAAGGTCATGAGGGTGGAGCCCTCGTGAGTAGGATTAGTGCCCTCGCAAGGAGGGACACGAGAGCTTGCTCTCCATCTCTCTGCTCTTGCTGTGGGAGGACGTAACGAGAAGACAGCCATGAACCAGGGAGCAGGCCCTCACCAGACACTGGATCTGCCGCACCTTGGTCTTGGACTTCCCAGTCTCCAGAACTGTGAGAATTAACTGTTTGTTGTCTAAGTCAGCCAGTCTAGGGTCTGGTTAGACTGATAGCCACTCAAAGCAAGACGCCTACACAAATGACAATGACAAGGGTTCTATGGGAAACGTGCCCGAGGAGCAAAGGAAGCCAGGGGAGCAGGATCCAGGCGGATGGGCAGGGCCAGGACAGGTGACACATAAACTATGTTCACAAAGTTATGTAGGTCTGTCTGCGTTTGTCAATTAATTTGTTGACTTGTGTCCCATCTCATTCTAGAAAGGTATTGAAGGTGGAGAAGTCCTTGGGTTTGTGCCTGTGGCTCCACTGTTAATTACAGATCGCAGTGCACGGTGTCCCCCAGTGCACACTGCGGAGTGTTGAGTGTCCGAGTGGCCCTTTCCTGCCGTCTTCCTCCTGCTGTTTCCTCTGCCTCCTGCTCTCTCCCTTCCTGGGTCCCACGGCTCCCTCCCTGGCAAGCAGGTGGCTCTCCTGACACACATTAATGCCTGCAAGCGGAGCCACGCATAGCAAGAAGAGGGATGTTTGGCGAGAACGTTATTCCAGAACACATACTCAGGATCTTTGAAAATCCTCGAATGCCTTCCAGCTTCGATGACTCAGATGGAAGGTCTGAGGGAAACAACGGGTGAGTGGCATTCAGAGTAAATTATTAACGTTAAGGACCTCTTTATTAGACAGTCGTACACAAAGGAATTTTATTTCAGATCCTCTGACACATGACAAATGGCTGCTTCGGATGAGAAGTAAACTGCGTCGTCTGGCAAGCGGCACCGAGGGCTGTATCAGCTGGGGGAAGAAAATCCAATTTGCTTTTAAATGCCATTTACAGACTGTTTCTTTCATACTAACAACCCAAGTTGAGAATATAAAGTTGAGACGTTAAGAAACTTTTGACAGACTCTGTCAAGGCAAGGAGCCTTCCTCAGCCTGGGCTGGGGCACGGTGGGGAGTGCGGGCACAGAGCAGCCCTGTTTTTTATGCATCTTCTTTTTCTCTGATATGCCGGGGGTTTGTGGAATAAACAACTTTGCCAGCCAGTGAGCAGAACATAAAATCCGCTGAATTACATCCTACTTAGGAGCTTCCAAAAGGCGGCTTTGAAACAAATTCCGGAGGATAAGTAAACTAGGAGATAGTGGAGCTAATATGTGTACACACACATCGTCAACAAAGCCCGTCTTCTGTTTCAATAGTCAGGGCCGGGAAGAGAAATGGAATTCATAGTCAATGGCCCATTGTTCTGCTGGTTCTTTTCCTCCCACCCCCACAGCCCCTGCTGGAGCTGCGGAGGATGGCTGGTTAGTTTCCAGTTCCCAGGCTGGGTGAGGGGTTGGTGTAGAGGGGTGCCATATTGGATGATGGGCACCTGGATGGAGTTGGGAGCGAGGCTGGATGTTCAAGGACCTGAAAGTCAATGGCCAAGACACATGCAGGTGCTCTGAAGCCTAGAAGGGCTGATGGGGTCAGTGAGGAAGCACAGGTTTTCTTGGGAGTGGATTCTGGTGGAGGTGGACATGAGGGAGAGATGAATGGAACAGAGACCTAGGGACAATGGACCAGGGTACACACAGACTCCTGAAGTCAGGGCAGGCAGTCCCGACAATTGCCCTAAGATAGCAGTGCCAGGGAGACCAGACCAGGAGCTCATGCCCATCTCAGCCTCAAAGGCTTTACCTGAATTCTGTCGCTGGTAAGACTCATGCCAGTGGAGGATATACTTAGCTTGGGCTTTGCAAATGGGAGCAGATCTAAAACAATAAAGAGATAGTGGCTTGTGAATTGTGACTTGAGATTGGAGTCAGGGCAGATCATCATGGCGGGCGGGAGAGGAAGTGGTCAGAGATCGAGCCCCCCAGTGTCAGGGAGAATGGGCGGTCCAAAACGTGAGCGCTGTGAAATGTGTCTTGCTACACCAGTGCGAGGGAGTCTAAGGACCTGTTACTATGGTTGCTATGAAATGTCCCCACTTTTCACTGGAACTACTTGCAAATCTGAGCCTCCACTTTTCTCAAGGCTGCCTAGTAAATATTGCGGGATTGGTGGATTGGAAGAGGAGTCAGTGAACAGGAGAGATGGCACCCAAACCTGCCCAGGGGACCCCCATGCGAGTCTCTGTAGCACAGGCTCAGGGAGTGGCCCTCAGGTCCCTTCCTGAGCTCCCTTCTGCTCTCTAGGCTACTGTGGCTGAAGAGTCAACTTGGATCAGGGTCTGCCTCTCCCACAGGCCAGGCAGTGTTCTAGGTCCTGGAGAGACAAACTGACACAGTGTGGCTCTGGTGGGGCTCATATTCCTGTGGCGGAGACAGATGGCCGACAATATCACGCCTTGGACCTTGGGCCACACCAGGGGCAACAAGCGGGCCCACGGGGACAGACACTGGTGATTAGCAGACTTTGGTTCGCATCCTGGATCCATTACGAGCCCTGGGGAAACCCTGCGGCTTCCTGAGGCCTGGTAGCCTTGTCTGCTGACTTGAAGGCTCAACCGGAATAATCTAATGTGTCCTCCCAGCTCTGACATTTCTGCCTTTTCCAATTTACATTCTATTTTGCCTACTTCTTTATTTACTTATTTCTGCTTCTCTTCATCCCACAAGCAATTTGAAGCTGCTGTCTACCTCCAGCATCCTTTCTTCCACAGCACACACGGGGTCTCCCGGTTTCACAGCGGGACTGGCGTTCGGCAGAAGAGGAGATGAGAGATGAGGGCCTTCGGCCGGCCCCCCTCCAGGCCAGATCTTGTCCTCCCTGCCCAGAGCCCCTGTGCTTGTCAAGCAGCATTGCTGGTTCCAGCCCCCAGCTCACAGCTTCTCAGGTCCTAACCCTGACCTCCCTTGACCTTTGACCCTGTGCATCCAAATGTACTTGTGTCCTCAGGCATGACTTGTTCTTGGTTGGCCTTTGTGGCCCGTGTACCTGTGTAATGGCAACTCCTCTGCTCATTGTAGATAGTAATAATAATAGTGGAGATAATCAAAATAATGTTGGAGAGCTAATAACATTGGCGAGGACAATAGAATTAGAGTAATAGTATTAGCGATAATGCTACTGGAGGTAGTACTGGCGATAAGAATGATAATGTTGGCTAATAAAATAATACTAGAGAATGTAATATAACACGACATAAAATGCCCCGCCCAGATGCGCCGTGGTGGACTACTCCTGGGGAGCCCCCGTGTCTGCTGATACCCAACAATCCCCGGGCAGGAAGTGGTGGGACACGGAGCGGAGAGCTGGGTCGTATTGCAGAAGCTGGGCTGGAGGGTATGAGAGCCGGGATAAGACCTCAAGGCTTAGAGCCGCAGGGCCAGCACAGCCTGTCCCCACATCGGTGCTAAATTGCTGAGCCATGAAGCACCCGGACCCCAGCCCCCTCTCCTCGTGGCCTTGGTCCTTCCCAGTTCCGGTCGGTGAACATTTGTGGATCTCTCTGTGGCAGCCATTGAGGCTTGGGAACAGTGATGGAGACGACACGGGTTTCCTTCTGCCGTCGTCTCGCCCAGATCCAGGGCTCTCTGGAAATTGCACGGCGTGGTGACAAGGCGTTGGATGTGATTTGGAGAAACGTGCTGAGAAAGCAGAGGCCCGCAGAGAGCATTCTGAACCTCATTCCCGTCCCTCAAGGGCCCCAGAGCCACCGGAGAGGCCCTTGGTTGCAGCTGGTTACTGCAGCTTCACGTGTCCTTCCGCAGGGTCCTGCCTGGGTGCTTTGGACCTGGGGATGCAGGCTCTGCTTCTGCAGTGATGGAAGTGGAGGGGTCTTCCACAAAGGAAGAAAAGGCACTGGGGACAAGCCCATCGCCTCTGGAGACCTGGCCTGGTTAGAGGGTGAGTTGGCCTCTGCTTACAGGCTGATCCTTAATTTCAAGCCTTCCCAGCGTTCCCTTCATCTCCTGTTAATTAAGAGATATTTGTGTGATGGCTTCAAGTTGTATCTCCAACAGGATCTTTAGCTCTTAGAGGGGGATACCACATCCTTTTATCTTTCCTGATTCTTACCAATTATCCCCAAACCATTGAATATAATGACACCAAAATATTATAATGACCCAAACATTATTATTGTAATAAAGGACTTTCAAAAGGGAAAAAAAATCAAACAGCCCCGCCCACTACAATTATTGCCAAGGACTTTCATTTTTCTAGGTTGTCATTTGCTTTTGGCCCTCACTCAGGCTTACCCGCTGTAGTGGAATCAAGTTTTATGTTCTTCTGTTTGAAATATCCTTGAAACGTTGTGTCCAGAGCATTTTCCATGTTGTCTCAGGATGGTCACCACTGGGCTTCTCTCCACACTGTCCTCCCCCGAGCAAAGCCCAGCATCCCTGGACAAGGAAGTTGATGGGGATGGGTGAACAGAAATCATCCAGCAGACTTTTGAAAGAAGCAGGCGTGGGTGCTACCCTGGGTCTCCCCACTCCCTACCCCGCTTCCTCCCTGTCTCTCCCCGCAACAGGCTGCTGTTTGGTTAAACATGTTTCTGCTTTGGCTGTTTCTTCCTGCACGCTAAGGCTTGGGAAATGACTACATGGCAAACTATTGAGCAGAGCCTGAAATCCATGCATTACAGCCTACTTAGGAGTTTCCAAAAGGGGCTTTGAGATAGATTCTGGGGGATAAGCGAGATAAAAAATACAGCAGGTAATATGTGTACACACACAGAGCGAACAAAGCCTCACAGACTTGTTATTGGGGAAGGTGGGGGCAATGCATTTTATCAGCTGGGGCTGGAACAACCTGCCCTGCCCTCCCGGCCTGGAGTCGGGGAAGATGCTCAGGGATGGAGCTGCCGGCCCAGGCCTCCTCCAGGGTGCGATGCTTCCAGACCTGGTTTGGGTGTTGGCTGGTATCAATTCTTAGAAGCCTGTGGCCATGTTGCTGAAAATGAGCTCCCTGGGGCTGTGGGAGCTGGGCCTCACCTGTAAGGGGACCTCCGTGGTGTAAGGCCTGAGATTAAGGTCTGACACCATGTGATGCTGCATTGACAGCTGGTGGAATTGAGAGCCCCCTCCCCTGTGGCCAGAATGCCCTGATGCGTGTTGCCTTCTGCACTCTGCTCCCACAGATGTCTCCCCACCCGAACAACCCTCACCCAGGGGCTCCCTGCACCGTTTCTGCTTACTCCTGTGAGCGGGTTTCAGTTCCCGGTCAGCCTCAGAATTATTCAGTCAAGCCAGTCACATCTTCCCCTGGGAACCAGAGGTCACCTCCCCCTCTTGCTACCACAGCCTGACTGTTCACTCCGTTCCTGAGTGCACCCCCCCCACGTGGCTCTGCATGGTGTGCCCTGCCTTCCCGCCACCCCAGGCTTTGAGCATCTGTGACTAGGAAACTGAGGTCCATCTCACCTGCCCAGGGTTGGGTGTTGTGTGCCCAGCCACCCCGTAACCCTGGGCTGGGGATTCCTCCCTCATCACCGGGGGAGCAGGACGGCATTGAAACAGCCACCGAGACGTCAAGGGTGGGGAGAGGTTCAGAGTCACACGCACGACAGACAGGCGCGAGGACCTGCTGGGCCTCCCTTTCCCCACCTCCCCATCAAGGGTAACACTTTTGGTCCTCCTTACGGGGCTGCGCATGTACCAGGGGATGGCTCACAGCTGTCCTGCCATGGGACCGGGGCAGGAGGCGTGGGGATCCCGGAGAAATGACAGGTGCTTGTGCGCGTACAGTCTGGTCGTCCTCACTCGCCTCGCACGGTTGGGCTCCCTTCTCTCGAAGCGCCCTCTCTTTATTGTCATTGTTTATCTTTTTTCCACTGGAAGCAGCTAGAGACATTGTGTAAGTGTCTCTGTCAAGCCTCCCAGCTTCTCCATCGAGGAGTCGATGATCTGTAAACAAGGCTTCCGCGCACAGGGGAGCACGCCCATTTAAAGGCACCTTAGGGGGAACCTTTTTACAATGAGAATTATTGCCCCTTAATGTCTCTATTTGGGAAGCTGGAATTTCGCTTAGCAAGTCACTTTAAAATGGAGCCCTTGTGTCCCGGGCCAACCCGACCAGGAGCAGGGGAGTGAGACTTTTCCAAGTGCTGTGAGGAGGTCCCGGCCATGGATGCGGCCAGGGAGGCTTGCTTCAGTTAGGAAGCTGGCTTTCAAGGACTCAGAGGTTAATGAAAGGTGATGCTGGGAAGATGGTGTGATATGTTGATGTGTTGGAAAGAGCTCAGCCTCTGTCTCTTTCTAAGTATGTGACCGTGGACAGGTTTCTTCAGTCTTCCCAGCTGTAAAATGGGTATAGCAATTCCTCCTTACTTGTGCCATGAACGTGAAGTGAGAAACCGTATGTGTCAGGCATGAGATCTGCCAACACAGGATACAGTTTGGGCTCTGAGGTCACTGTCTTTTCATCTCTTTTCTCCCCGACAGAGCGCCCAGGGAAGGATTGGTTAGTTTTGCCTCTGTGCTGCTTTTCCAGACTCATCTGGGGACTCTTACACAAGCCTGCCAGTATCCTTGAAGCTGGAGGCTGCAGTGGGAGTGCCTTGTTCTTGTAAAAATCCTTCCTGGGCTGAGTGCAAAGCAGTCACGAAGGACCCCACTTCCAGGAAGTCCTCTCTGATTGATCTCTCCTTTGTCCTGATGGTGCCATGGACTTTCTTTTTAATCCTTACCCTCCTCCTGATTTCTTTCCTCTGCCTTCTAGTTCAGTTTCTCCTCTGTCCTCTATTTGCTTCTTCTTCCTTCTACACCACTGCCTTCTTTCTCTTGGGCTACCCCTCCTTTCTGCCCTCCTTCCTTCCTTCCTGCTTCCCACCCCCACCCCTGCTTTTGTGTTCCCCTAGTTCTGCCCTGAACCCCTTAATCTGTGTCACAAGTTGGGAAGGCACTCGGTGGCCTCTCCCGCTGTGCCTCCCCCGAGCGTCACCACGCGGAATTGCCTGTGGTCCTGTCCCATTTTGCCCTTCTGGGTTCAGGATCTGCACAAATGAACCCCTGGCCCCAGCCTGGGGGCCCAGGGTACCAAGATCTGGAGTGTCATCTTCCAGCCCAGCCCGGCGCCCCCTGGAAATAAGCTCCTGTCTTGCCCAAATGACAGAAATAAAAGAAATCACGGAGTCGGGGGCTGCACCGGCAGGCCCTGTGGTACCGAGTGAGACTTTGCACCCGCCCGCTCACCAGCTACCGCGAGCTGGGCTAATTAGAGGGGCCTGCAGTCCCCGTGGTAATTTGCTTAAATGGAAGAAGTTGATTTTCTCTCCTTTTTCGGTTCTTAGGAATTCCAGTTTTAGGCTCTGACAGTCTCTAACCACCACTCCCTTCAGCCCTCTGGGGAAGTGTTTGCTATGGAAATATGCAATTAATATTGTAGCGATCATAATTGCTAATTATTAAAACAATGCTACCCCCTTTTCCTGGCCTAGTTTCATGTTTAAAACCATTTAAATAACAGGGAGGAAGAAAAAAAAAAGAAAAAAAGTTAAACACCAGTGCTGAACTTGTGCAAAAGCCAAATGAGAGGATCCCTGGGCTGCCCGGATCTGTCCTGGCTCCTGGAAGGGCAGCGTTCTCCAAAGCCCATCATTTTGGCCCCTCAGGACCCATGTGCTAGATACAAGTGAGGTACAAGGTGCATTTGGTCACTGGCATCCCATTTTCGCAGTGACACAGACCTCCTTCCTTCTCGTTCTGACTGACTTCCAATAGGGCCCCTGACCGCAGGAATTCACAGTGCCCTGCCTCCAGCCCAGCTTGTCCCCAGCTCGCGTCCTCAGAGCCAGGGCAAGAATTGTCTGGGAAGGAACAGCTCAGTGGACTGGGTGCCTGGTGACTCCAACGGTGGAGTGGAGGAATGTGTCTCTAACGCATAATTACAGCCGTTTCGATTGGTTCTTTTGACAAGACTTTAAAGCATCAGTAACACACGCTGCCCGGTCCGCACCCTAAAGCACAGTGCGCTCGACATCATCCCACAACGAGAACCTTTCAGCTCTCTCCTCCCTCCCCGCCTGCGGGGCCCAGTCCTAACACTAGCGTGGCCTTTGAGCGCTCGTGGTCCAGGCTCAGTCCGTCTGTCCAGGCTTCTCCTGCACTGCTCCCCACCCCAGCCTGTCTGGCCACGCCCCACACACTCCCCGCATGTCACGCCTCTGTGCTATGTAGAATGTCCTTCTCTGCTTGACTCGGCAAAATCAACTTCATCCTTAAAGATCCCCCTTCAATGTCCGTCCATCCCAGGACATCACTCTCCTCTTAGAAGGACTCCCCTGTCCTCTGAACGCTCCTAGCAAATATCTTGTCCCCTGTAGGGCCTTTTACATGCTGCTTGTACTTAGGCCATTTCCATATATATTTTGTAGTTAGACTAAATCCTAAACTTCTTGGGGATGCTAATTTGTACTTACTGACCTTGTTTCTCCAGGCCCTGTTAGATATATGTTTTGTAGACAGCAGGAGCTCAATAATGATTAGGAAAAAAAAAATGGATAAAACCAAAGTAATATTTCAAAGAAAAAAATACACATGCTCACTGCACTAGTGTCCTGGGACTGCTGCAACAAAGCACCACAAAACAATAGAAATTTATTTTTTCATGTTCTGGAGGCTGGAAGTCCAAAATCAAGGTGCTGATAGGGCCATGCCTCTCCTGAAGACTCTAGGGGAGGCTCCTCCCCTGCCTCTTCCAGGTCCTGGTGGTTCCGGGCAGTGCTTGGCAATCCTCTAATCTCTGTCTCCATCATCACAGGGCCTTCTCGCTGTGTGTGTGTCTCTGTGTCCCTGTTCCCCCTCTTCTTGTCAGGGCACAAGCCATCTTAACTTGATGACACCTGCGAAGTCCCTATTTCCAAATAAGATCACATTCTGAAGTTTCAGGTGGACGTGGATGTTGGCGGGACCACCCTTCAGCACTATACGGTCACTAGCAGGATAACGGAGATGGATAAAAGGGCTTCACCCTTTTTAAACTGGAGAATCTTGGAAAATGGTGGAGCCATAGACCACGAAATGGAAAGAACACGGGACCTTCTGCTTTTTGTCCTGTGACAGGTGCAAGTATTCATCCAGAAGCCGGAGTTATAACGGGATAGAAATAATGGAGATAATAACCTGACAGTTTCCAACTAGTTATCAATTAGTTAGAGTGGAAGATCTTAGCAGAATCCAAGCTTTGGACTTTACTCAATAAAATATTTTTTTTTCAATAAAACACACATCTCCTCCTTAAAATATTCACTACACTTAGAAGGATGTTAAGTCACAAGGATACATCAAACAGGAGAGGAGACAAGAGTGCACAGAGGGCTTTAATGATATTTGTGGGGGATAAAAAGGAGGATGGGGCATGTGTTTCAGAAACTGGAGTGGAAGGTGTTATGACTTCACAGTCTGCAGAGGAGAAGGTCTGGGAGAAGTGAGTCTGTCCCAAAGGACCCTGGAGGGGCCCACGCAGAGGTCCTGGTTATCCCAAAAGCTGAGAACGAGGTGCGAGGCTGCAAACAGGGGACTGGTGGAAAGTCTGTTTGGGGGGGGGTGTAGCTCAGTGGTAAAGCACACGCTTATCGTGCATGAGATCCTGGGTTCCATCACCAGTACCTCCATTAAAAAAAGAAAAAGTCTGTTTAAAAATAATTGGAATCCTTGGGGTGCCGTCCCTCCCCTCCCAGGGCAACAAGACATCCCTCTCTGTTCCCATCAGCTCCCTTTTGTAGAAGTGTTTTATTTTCTGGATGAAATAGTCTCCACACCTGAGCCCAGACCATTGGAGGGTGGTGTGACCCACAGCTGAATACAGGGGGGTTCTGTGAGAGACCTCGCACCGGACCTTGGCTCTCCCCCTCACCCCCACATTTGCCCGAATCACATCCATGTTGGGTGCTCGTGGAAACGGCCTGGGTGTGTGGGAGAAGCCCTGAGTTTAACATGACTGTCACCCAACGCCGTGTTCACTAGGTCTGCCAGTCAGCCTCCCCCAGCCTTCATTTTCTCATCTGAAAAGTGAGACCGTTTAATGCCTGCCCTGTAGGACTGGGGGCGTGGTACATGAGAGCACCTGGTCCGATGCGAGGGCTGTAAGCTGTAGAAGGTGCACAGAGGTGGGGCAGAGTGGGACTAGATCGGAGATGCTGAGCACAGAGTCTGCATTTCCCAAGTTGTGGCCCTGCCTCCAGTTTGCCAGGCAGTGTCTGTCCCACCCCATCATGTCACCAGCTCGGGAAACTTCCTTTTTGATGATGCATTCTCAGCTTCATTCACTCATAGGACAAATAGAGTTTGCATGTCTGTCGTGTGTCAGGCACTGTGCTGGGTGCTGAGGATGACATGGGGCTGAAACACACAGCACTTGCCCTCAGGGGGCTTACAGTCCACAGGAGCGCAGACGGAACCAAATAACCAAAAAACCAAAGAACAATGGCAGTGATTGTGACACTTACAAGGGAGAGGCAGGAGGTCCTAGGAGAGTGTGCAGGAGGAGGAGTCTGATCTGTTCTGGGGCTCAGAGAAGGCTTCCCCCAGGGACACAGACCAGAGCTGCGATGTGCAGGGTGAAAGTTTAGGGACCGCCCAGGGGGCGAGGGAGGTGGGCAGGGGAACTGGGGTCTGGACAGAGCTGGAGTGGGAGGAGCTAAAGGATGCTGGGTGGGGCTGGGCTGCACTGAGCCAGGGTCCACGGTGCATGAGGAGGCTGGAGGGGGGCAGGATCAGGCCAACCAGGATTTTGGCCTTTATCTTAAGAGCCCTGGGATCCGTTGAAGGATTTTGAGCAGGCACGATGAGATCCACTTTGCCTCCTGCGAGTTCACTGTGGCTGAAGCAAAGACGGAGCTCACCGCCCTCTCTGGCTTCTCCCTGGGACCAGTGGGGCAGCTGCCCTTGATCTGGGTCCAGTTCTACACTTATCCTTGTCCCCTGTCTCAAATGCTTTAGCCACAGTTGTTATTTTTGGAGGTCCTCGCAGACAAGCCTAGCTCTTCATTTACCCTTGATGGGAGCACGACCCCGTGCGACCGGGAAGGTCACTGCTTCATCCGCTCTTGCTGCTGGAGGCACCGACATGGAGCAGCGAGGTCCGGAGGACACCGGGGAGGTCAGTGCGGCTGATGACACATCCTTTCAGGTCCTCTTCCTTGTATTTGAGGTGACATAGTGGTGGGAAAGAATCCAGGCTTTAGACATGGGGGTTCAAATCTTCCCTTGGCCATGTGGTGACCATGTGATCGGGACAGGTGACGTGCTGTGGAGGAGACTGAAGGGTAAGCTTCAGAGGCACTTGAAACCGGACATAGAAGATGACACAGATAAAGGCAGAACCTGGCAATCATGCATGATTTCAGAAAAGCTGAATGACTTCACAGCTGCCAGCATGTGGAGATTTAAGCCAGGGCTTTGCCATCGCTGGTGCCGGCACAGTGGGTGGGAGGCCGAGGGTCCTGGCCCAGCCCGACAAGGCATCTCAGCATCCCGGAAGTCCTCCTCCGAGGAGCCCAGGCTTGCAGAGGCTTAGACATGGGAGAAGGTTCATGTTGGAGGTGGTTGGCAAGCCAGGTTTTGGGGAGAGTGGTTGACTGGTGGCAGGAACCCGGAGGCTGGTCATGATGAGTGTGGTCTGGAGAGGTGGGACAGAAGCTGGATGAGGGGCCCCAGGCACCAGGCCAGGCTCTAGTCGAGCAGGGATGGGGGAACACAAACCGTCTGCGCTGCTCTGACTGGAGGAGGCCAGGCACAGGCTGGGGACCCTGCCACCCGTGGGCCCCAGCAAATGCCTGGCTTCAGCAGGATGGTGGACTCCAGGCCTCTGCGGGCTGATGGGACCAGTCACTAGCCTTTTGCCAGAGCTGTGGAGGGGCTCAGTGTCCAGCCTGGGAGGGGCTGGGGGAGGCAGGGGCCCCTGGAGCGCTGGTGTGTGACTGCCTTTGCTGACCGTCTGCCCTGCTGGGATATTAGCCACAACCCCTGGCTGGGGATGCGCGGGGTGCTGCTCAGCCTGGGGAGCGGGCGTGTGGCGTTCTGTCCTCGCGGGCTCTGACCCTGCGCGGCATGGATTGGGCTCTTTCTGCTTCTGGATGACATCGGGGGACGGAAAGTGACCCCTGTCTTTGCTACCTTCGCTGAACCTGAATTCACAAACCCAAGGCTCGGGGTTTGTTTTCTACAAAGCTGCCCTTCGACGAGTAACAGACGCCTGTTAATGTCCCCTCCTGGAACCAAGGGTCCATTTTCTCCCGCACATAAAAGGAAATGAAATGTGCGGAGCTCCAATAAAACATGAAAGGCTTAGGTGTAAGCCGGGAAGCCGGGCTTTGAATGGGATCCGGTGGCCTCAGCTGGTTAGAGGGGTGTCTATTATATGTCAGCAATTAGAAATCGGTTTCTATTAACTGGCCGACTTTGTTCGCAGCTATCAGTGAAACGGACCACTTTCTCGGGGATATCGGCCAACCCTGCAAGCCCTGGAGTCAGTGCCAGGTGTCGGAGGTCTTACATCTACATGTTGAATCTGTTCACGGTTTTTGCAGGGATCCTGGGGCCTTAGTTAAATGCTGATATCATATGGTGTCAGGCATCATTCATTCATTCATTCAGCCATGCGTGCTTACAAATACTACATGGGAATGTGTGTGTAGATGAAAACGGCGAACTGAGTTAACGTAAGGAAGTAGATAATCATTGTCACTCATGTGGCTCTGACAAATATCATGGGAGTTTGAAACAGGAGGATTTTTCTGGGGGCCTCCCTGGAGGAGGAGACACCTGAGCTGGACACTGGGAGATGGGCAGAGATGGAGTGAGGCATGCAGGGTCAGAAAATGATCAGCTGAAGGATGGATCCAGCCTAGGGGACAATGAGGTGACAGTGATCTGGCTGAAGTGGCAAATGAGGGAGGGAGAGGAAGAAAGGTTTGGGGGGGGGCAGAGAAAGTCCAAAGATCCACACACCTGTTCTCTTCTGCTTATTCTGCTGGCCACCCCACTTGAAGATGGCCAAGCGATGGATTCTGTGGGGTCCACATTGGGGCCTTTGGAATCCTTTTGGAAGGCAGCCCTGTCTGCAGGCCGCCAGGAGCTCTGGCATCCTGCCTGTGCCCTTGCAGAGCCAGAGCAAGGCATGGGAGCTGCAGGGGCCTGACATCACCTCAGCCCGGGAAGAACACCTCCATGGCAGAGTGGCTGTATCCAGGCTGGAGCTGGGAGAGCCGCTCTTGGGTGGAGGCACTTGTCACGATGGCTTGACCCTGGGACCAGAGGAAAAATCCCAGTTGTCCTTGACTCATCTGTCTTCGTCCTGTAGAATAGTGAGCAGCAAAGAGAGGGAAGTTCTTGCAGGGACTGAGAGCAGGGCTGCCTCATGCAGTTGCCCAGGTTGTCCACTATCCAATAGCAGAGCGGCCTTCCATGAGGAGCTGTGTGGGTGCAATCTCAGGATCCCTGCCCAGCCGGGAAGAGGCCTTCCTGGCCTGGGAGAGGAGGGCTCAGGCAGTCCCAGAGGACATGCCTCTTTTAGGGCCTACAGCTCCACGGGGCCACCTCCCCAGCTGCCCAGACACACCCTGTCCCCTCAGGTTCCTCTTGGTGGCTTTCAGAATCCAGTAGGGCAGGGGCAGCCTGTTCCAGGTTTTCCTGGGAGAAGACCTGTGGCTTTGACCTGGGTTAACTTTCTGGGACCCGTCTGCCTTCAGGTGAGAGAGCCCAGGCAGGGGAAGAGGCGGGTTTGGGGAGAACAGCAGATGGCCCAGCAAACTAGACAGTTAATCCAACCAAATTACGGCAGCAGATGTTTGAAGATGTTTGTATTCAAATTCAAACTGTTAGGTCTCTTGGAAGAGCCAACGAGAATGGGGAAGTGCGGTCTCCCTCTTAATTAAAGCAAAACAAGACTAAACACTCATTTTTAAAAATAAAGCCCTGGTACCAAGATGTCAGGGATCATCCACCAGCAACGGTAGAGACCGGGACCGCCTGCCGGGCGTCGGGGCCCGGCCCTCGGAAGAGGGGCTCGCTGCGGGAGCGGGGCAGTGGGGGAGGCTGGTCAGCTGCCCGGCAGGTGGGGGAAGGACGGGAGGGCGGTAATGATGTGCGGCCGGGGATGCCCACCAGCGATGGCCGGGCCTGCGTGCTGCACGGGGGTGGTGCGGCGTCTTGAAGAGGGAGCATTATTGATGCCCTCGCCTCGGGGAGGGAAAGCCGATAATGGATGGCGGATGGGGGATGAGCTTTGTCATCAAACAAGGGGGCTGAAGGATGGTCTGCTGGAATGCTATCAGTCATGCCTTGATCAAGATGTAAGACTTTCAAGGTCTTCTGTCTTCTCCCTCCTCTTCCTCCTGCTCCTCCCGCTGCCCCTCACCCTCCCAGCCCCCCTTCTTTCTTTTACCTTGACCTGTGCCCCCCTCTCCTGCCTCTTTTCTTCCCTTTCCTCTCATTTATTCGATCACAACCTGTCTTTCCTTGTGCCTCCGTTCCCGCTCCTTCCTTCCTCCCTCTCTTCCCTCCTCCTGTCCAGTATTTTGTCTAACTTAAGGCCCTTCTCTTTGCCACTCTCCAGTCCCACCTGACTCGAGTGTTATGTGGGTAAGGTTTTTATTTCAAACCCAACTACTTCAGTGATGCTTTTATTCTCTGTTGTCACCGCCATCTCGTGCCTCTCTCTTGCCCTACAGATGTCACTGAAAGGATCTTGGAAGTGATGGAGTGGGTTTAAGAAACTCACACTAACCTTTTGTATTCTTAGCAAATTCTCAGCCTCTCTGGATTCCAGAGGTCACGCCAACCTGGTTCCCAGCACAGCTCATGCTGGCCTTAGGCTGGCTCTCAGCTGCATGGGTCTCTGTCTTCAGACCCCTTGCCCTCTACTGCTGTGGACTGAGTATTCCCACCAAGTAGCAGAGGTGCCAGGAGCCACAGCCATCCCTCCAGACTGGGGCTCGTCTGAGCAAAACTGGGACACTGTCATGTTGATCTACAAACCCCCTCCTCCTGGCCTGACTTTGCTCACTGTCCCCTACACCCAGTGCCCTCCTCTGGCCAGCACACCTCAGGTGACCCCAGGGCCTTTGATCTAATGCTTTCATCTTGCTGTTCACCCGCCCCGGGGAGTCAGCACTCGAGAACAGCTCAGTATTAGAATGAAGCTGCAACGGTGGAATTTCAGGTGTCATTGGGCAGATCTGAAAGGTATTATTTGGGACAGGAGATCTTCCTGGTGTCCTTGAAATCACAAAGTGTAGGGGACACAGTCAATATGTGGGGCTGATCTTTCTTTGTTTACAAATTAGACCTCAAGGCCTCTAGCTGTAGACATCCAGCATACAGCGCTCTGATCATAAGACAAAGACCCGACCCTGGTGTAATTCTCGAGGTGTGCACGGGGACGATACGCCGGGGACAATACGCCGGGGTCTGCGCCAGGCGCTGCATGTCCTTCAGCACTTGCTTGTAGAGTCCTCAACAGCAGCCTGCTCCATGGGTCTCGCTGCCCAGTACTGGCTACAATCATCGAGTGCTTACTGTGCAGGCACTGTCTTGCGTGAATTACACACAGGCTCTGCTGTGATCCCCGCATGTCTCTGATATGAGTGATACTGATCTTATTGTGCTGATAAGGAAATTGAAGCCCGATGATGCTAGACAAGTTGCCCAAACCCGTCCCCCTTATTGAATAACAGAGCTGGAGGAAAACCCATGACCAGACTGACACAAAGACCGCAACTCCGACACCTCTCCCAAGTCAAAGGCCCCACCTGCCTGGACAGGAGTGGCTCTGATGGGGAGAGCAGTGCCAGGCTGTGTGGGCAGCTGGGCCACTTCAACGCTGCGTGGTCAGGGGTGAGCTGGAGCTGGCTCAGATGACATCTCCTCCCAACTCCGCGTTCAGCCCACTGGTAACTTGCAGTTGGCCACGGTGCGGGTGTTGACGCCATGGAAACTGACAAGCACTACAAGCCAGGGCTCTGCTTCCCAGAAAGCCGGGACCAGCCCACCGCCGATTCTGACCCACCCTCGGGAAGGGTTGGGGCAGCAGCACGGATCTGTGTCCCAGCTTTGCAAAGTGGGGAGCAGGAGAGATGGAATGGTCCATTATTTCAGGAAATTCATTCAGCAGCAGGGGCCCGGTGTGGAGGTAGAGTCAGGGAGGTGGCAGAGGAGGCCCCGGGGGAACTGGCTTCAGAAAGGACAGGTGAGCCACATGGCGGCTAATGCCCGAGCCTACCGCCCGATGGAGCAGCTGCCCAGGCGTCCTGGCCCCGGCTTACACAGTCTGCATGGGAAGCAGCCGGGGCAGCTGGTGGTTACAGGATCAGTGAGGACGCGAGGGGCTGGAGGGTCAGATTTAGCCAAGGGAGGAGCTGACCTGACGGCCTCTTGCCCATGTCTCTCTGCCTCTGTACATCTGTCTTTCCAGAACTTTCTGGCTCTGAGCAGACAGGTACTGAGCTTGTGTGGGCACCTGCTCTTCACTGTGTCCCATGTGGTAGGAGTGATGCCCAAGACGCCTCCTTCGAGGTGCCCACCTGTGCGGACTTTTGACGGTGGATAGGATGGTCTCACCAGGTGCAGCCCGTGCGGTCAGCAAGGCGGGTCACTGAGGGCTGGAGTCGTACTCACCCCAGCTGCATCCTTGCCCCTGAGATGCGCCCAGTCCCTGGTCCAGCAGTGTGAACCTCCTCTGAATTCCCAGAGCCCCCCACATCCTCCCCTGAAAAATCACCCGATACCCACTCACTCCTCCCACCTGTGACGGAAGGTCCTCAGCTGTGAGCCCCGGACCCCTGCATCCCTGCCACTGCACATCCTTATGGATTAAAAAAGTAAATGGTGAGGAGGGGTGCCCAGAGGAGGTGAGCCCTGCAGGAGGACTGGAGGGTGAGGTGGCTCAGTGGGGCCCTGAGGAGAGCTGGGCCTGCTGGGGCGCTGTGAGGAACTCCAGCCAGAGTGAGATGCTTTCCCTGGGGAGTCAAGGGGGGAATCCCCTACAGGCCTGAGTCGGAGAGCAATGGGGTCAGATGGCCTGAGGCAGGCTCCTTCTGAGAGCTGCTGGTGCTGTCCTGCAGGTGGAGGCCTTGAGGGAGGGGACAGCTGGGGCCGTGACAGTGGAGGGTGTGGGGTGAGAGGAGTGGCAGGTCCAGGCAGGAGAATTCTTTGCTCCACAGCTGAGCAGGGGACTTCAATCAAGGTGGGAACAACTCCCCCAGTAAAAGACAGGCAGACCTGGCTTGGGGGATGAAGCTGTAATTTCACTCCAGGGGGCCTTGGAACCTGCAGGCCCTTCTCAGCCCCTTCTGGTGACATGTGGGCCACAAGACACCACCATGGTAGAAAGAATAATGGCCTCCAAAGATGTCCATGTCTTAATCCCCAGAACCAGTGACTATGTTTTCCTTACACGGCAAAAGGGGCTTTGTGATGCAATTAAGTTAAGTCTCTTTAGATGGGATATTATTCCGGATTATCTGGTGGGTGGGCCCAAATGCATTGCAAGGGTCCTTACCAGAGGAAGGCAGAGGGGCCAGAATTAGAGAGCACGGTGTGAGGAAGGACGCAGAGATGAGAGGGATGTGGCCAGGAGCTGAGGAATGCTGGCAACCTCTAGAAGCTGGAAGCAGCTCTCCCCTGGCATTTCCAGAAGGAGCAAGCCATGCCGATGTTTTGAGTTTAGCCCCTTAAGACACATTTTGGGCTTCTGATCTCCAGAACTATAGGATAATAATTTCATGTTGTTTCAAACCACTGAGTTCCTGGTATTTGTTATAACGGCAACAGGAAACTGATACAACCACAAAGGTCAGAGCAGAGCACAATGCTGTTTGATCACAGTCATCATGGCAGACAGGCCCCCTCCCAGCTCCGCACCATCATCTCAGGCCATTTCTCATCCTTGCCAGACATCCAGGTCCCTCCTCGGTGCCTCGGACCTGCAGGACTCTCCCCGCCGCAGGGGTTTGCCGGTGCCTGGGACTCTTCCCCTTTCTTTGTCTGTTTGTACATCTAGCTCCTTCTTAATCTTCAGCCCTCGGGCTAAATGTCACTGCCATCTAAGTGACAGTCCCATTATCCTCTGTCAAAGCCCCCTGTTTATGCACCTGCCCACCCTCACACTTGCGTGTTTGATCGGCTCATGGGTGCTGTCTCTTTCTTTGTCATTAGCAGGCAAGTCTCTGGAAAGTAGGGTGTCCTCATCTTACTGTTCTGACTTGACTACATTTTTCTTCACAGCACTTATCCCCACCTTATATATGGTTTTTCTCCCGCTGGAATGTAACCTCCATTAGGCAGGGGCCCAGTGTTGGCTGCACATTGTTTCTGTGCAGTGCCTGGCACAGAGGGGGGCTCAGAGTGTACTGGTGAATGGATGCATGGGTGGGTGGGTGGGTGGGTGGATGATGGATGGATGGGTGGGTGGATGGGTGGGTGGATGGATGTTTGGATGGATGGGTGGGTGGATGGGTGGATGGATGGGTGGGTGGATGGGTGGGTGGATGGATGGATGAATGGATGAGGGGATGCGTGGGTGGGTGAATGGATGGATGAGTGAATCAGTGGATGGATGGGTGGATGAGTGGGTGGATGGGTGGATGGATGTTTGGATGGATGGGTAGATGGATGGATGGATGGGTGGGTGGATGGATGGGTGGATGGGTGGTTGTAGAAAATGTCCCGAGCACTACTGGCACCTTACCTTGGGCATGGACGTAAGGGCTTGAGTTTCTCTCTCAGGAGAAGCTATGCCTCTCTCCTGACAGATTTCCAGTCTTGAGCATTTTCTAAGTGCCAGCCTCTCTAAACAAGCCAGCCATGTAGACATAATTAACTCTGCTTAAAAAAGGAGGAAACTAAGCTGTGACAAGGTGAGGGATCTGCTAAAGGTCACAGAGTCAGTGGGTGGTGGGAGTGCTTCAGACCAAAAGGCAGCTCCTACCCTAGGCCACAGGCCTCAGTATGACCGGGCCCATGGGAAAGGGATTTTAAACACGCCCAGGGTAGGATGAGGGGAGCTTTGGGGCAAGAGTATATGGGGAGGGGTTCCCAGGGGCTCTTATAATCATATCTTGGAGGGTTCTATCCATTGGGGAACCCTCAAAGCTTGGCCCAGTGGCCGGCACACTTAGGGGGCCGCCCTCAGAGAGGCGCCCCACTCCTGTAATTGATCGATCAGTCGCTTTCTTAATCCGGAAGCCCCCCTGGACGGAGGGCTGGTCAATCCGCTCCATGGCCCTTTCCTAGCACCGTGGTCACAGGGCCGGGGGCGTTTATGGTTTGATGAGCCATAAACCACCCTTGTGCAGCACACCTTTTACTGACTTCAAATTGCCTCTTGTCATCGGAGGTCGGGGGATCATAAAATGCTGGTCTTATTAGTTTTCCTGCAGTGGGAGCTGCTCAGAGAGAGGTGTGGTGGCAGCTGGGAAAGGAGGTAGCAATCCTTTCCCCCTCCTCTAAATGCGAGGGGCACCTTCTGAGTGCAGGGCTGGAGACGTCTGGCTCTGTCCTCGTCTTCCCAGCTCAGAGAGGACGGGAGGCCGCATCCCATAGCAAAGGACTCGCCCAACCGCACGACTCTTCTGCTGACAGCTCTAAATGTGTTGTCCCTGACATGTTGTGTATTTATCTGTGTGTGTGTGTTTTAACGGATTTCCTCCATCCCCTAGAATGAAGGTTCCAGGAGGGCCGGCACCATATGTTTTGGGCACTGCTGTATGCCTGGCACCTAGAATGGAGCCTGGCTCAGTACACATTTTTAGAATAACTGACAAATTGAGGAAAGGATCCGGCTTTTTATACCAATCTCAGCTCTCATCACTCTCTGCCTGGAAGGCCAAGAACCAACCAGGGGACCCCCAACAGCCATGGTGTCTCCCATCTTCCTGGCCTTGCTCTGGGGCTGCTTCCTCTGCCTGGAAATCCTTCTGCCGCTCTCCCCACCTCCATCCCTTCTGCCCGAGGAATTGCCGTCCGTCCTTGAAGACTCACCTCAGGTGTCCCCTCCTCCAGAAGGCCTCCCTGAGAGCCCTTGTCTTGGTGGCTTCCCTCCCTGTGCTCCCCCCGTCCCTGAAGTCTCCTTGTGGACCACTCCATGTCTCCATCACCCCACCAGACGATGTGTGCTTTATGGGAAGACCTTTTGTCTTCTTTACCTTTGTAACGTAGTAGGTGTTCAAAGTCTATCAAATGAAATACAGATGCAAGAAGTGCCTGGGGCTGGGACTGCCCCCCAGGAAGGGCACAGTCTAAGAGGGGCCAGGGCGTCCCCGGCAACCATGGAGAAGAACTCGGATGGGCAGCAGACACAGTAAGTGCTCGTGAACACACAGTGAGGACAGGGCTGAGCCGGACGTAGAAGCCGCCCAGGAAGGACTGAATGAGCGGGTGAGTAAATGGCTGGATGGGTGATTGGTGAGCGCTGGGGAAAGCCCTCCAGGGACTGTTGCCCACAGGAGGGAGTTTTGGTCAGGTTTTAAGGGAGGAACAGGGCAAGGCTTACAAGAAGGGAAATCGGGCAACCCAGCTAACAGCATTTCATTTAGAGCAGTAATGGGGAGACAGGGTTGCTCTCTGACTGTTTTCTGTCTTGGATCAGTGCCTCACTTTGCCGACCTGCAGAGAGGGAGCCCTCGGACCTGCCTGCCCAGCGAGGTTGCTGGGAGTTGGAGTAGGGACCACAGCCAGCAGTCTGAAGGGCCGGTGAGATGCAGGAACAGATGTCTTGGAGGTTGTCCTTCCAACACAGCAACGACTCAGCGGGCACCATGTTGGGGGCCAAACGGACAAGGCTGACCAGTGCTCTGCATGCCTGTCCTCAGCAAAGCTGCCGGGCCAGGGAACCTGCCCAGAGAATCTCCCTGGGCCCTCCTCCTTTCCCAACGTCCCGCCCAGGTCCTCTGAGAGCCTCAACCCCAGCCAGGCTGCCACTCTGGGTGGCAGTGAGTGGGATGCAGAGGGGTAGAGATGCAGAGAAATAGCTCCCTTCCAGCCACAGCCTAGACCTTGCTGGTCCTTGCCCCGTAGTCTCCATGGAGAGGGGGCATTGCTCCAAAAGGAATTTGAGAGCATCTCTGACAGTTGAGCATTCCCTCTGCAAGGACATTCGAAGCTCCTTGCTTTCTAAGGCTTGTGTGGCCCCCTAAGCTGCAAAATCAGAAACTGCGCACAGGCACTGCTCCCAGGGCTCGGCTTCGTAGCTCCAGGAACTCGCCTTCTCCTGTTCAAATGGCAGAGCTTTACAACTAACCGCGCCGGCTGCAAAGGCTTCCTCCTCCTCCAGAACCTGATCCCTGGGGCTCTGGGAAGGGACATGGATGTATCCCCTGAACCCATGTGCAGCATTGTCTGTCTGTGGGCCTCTGTGCACATGTGCAATGGTCCAGAGCTTTGCCCAATACTCCAAAGGTTTCAGCAGCCCAAAGCAACAACAGAGAGGTCGAGAACCGTCCTCTCACCTAACAGAGCACTTGCCATGTGGCAGGTACCCCCCACCCGCAATCGGGAGCCCGCAGTTCAGTGGGAGCAAGGCCCCTGAGGGGTGACTAGTGCTACAGAGCCTTGAGCTCAGGCCAGTGGCCGGGGCAGCAGGGGAAGGCTTGGGCAGAGGTGGGACTTGAAGAACAGATGGGGAGTCTGCTGTCTGGGGTCTGTTACTCCATCGGGGAAGGTCGTGAGCTGAGGCAAGGATGAGAGAAGGTATAAACCATGATGCTCTGGAGGATGGGTTGGCTGGAGCAAGGTTTAGGCAGAATGTGTTTCAACTGTGGTCTGTCCTGGGCTTTACGAGGCTTCATTCAAGCTTTTCCAGACGCTGCCCCTCCCTGGTCAGTTACAGTGACACTCCTTCGGTCTCACTGTTTAAACCAGGCTACGGAGGGTGGGGGGTTGGGGGGTGGCAGACGACACACTCAGGTCATTTATTGTCTTTACCTATTTAACTGGCCCCCCAAGTTCCCCTGTGACCTCCTTCCCCTGCCTTGGCCCTGCTCCCTGCTGCCCAGAGCATGAAAAGGATTTCAGAATGCCGAATGATTATTGATACACTAATGAGTCTGTCCAATGGCCATTAGCCCGCTGACTACTTGGATATTTTTAAACTACTAAAATCAAATCTTGTAACATCCATTATGCCCTGGATGGTACATCGCTGCTGAGGCCCCAGCAAGCATCAGCGCAACTGAGCTTGCATTATCAAACATTTAAGCCCTTAAAAATTGCCCAACCTCTAAAATCTCCTCTCAGGACCCCGCTCTGGCGTTGACCTGGCAGACACTAATCTCCCCATTAAGACCTCTCCACCTACTCCCTGCTTGGGGCCTGGGGTCTGCTTTAGACCAGAGCAACAGCTTGCAAGCGCATTAAAGGATCAGGCCGAAGCAAAGACGGCCTTCTTCCCTCTGCGTGTGGAGGCGGGATGAGCAGCCAAGCGACCAATCACTTTGGAGGACAGAGCACTATGGAAGAGAATTCTGAGTGCGTCTGTGTCGTGTGGTTTGGGGGTGGGGTGGGGGTGGGGAGTATTACAGAGCAGGCCTGCCGAAGCCTGGGGTCTTCAGGGACAGCGGACGGCTAGGTCTGGGCGGAGAAGACACTGTCCCTGGCCTCAGGGTGCTCCCAGTCCTGCGGCACAGAATGCTGCAACCCCCACCCTAGTCCTTTCCATTGTCCCCACACCTCCAAACCCTCCCCAGCTTTCTGACCACCTTCACCGACTCTCCACTCATGCAGCTGGGTGGTGGGGTGCAGGGGCTGGGACCGGAGCTGGCTCTGTGTTCTGGGGAAGTCCCCAGGGCTCTACCTCCAACCAGCTGTGTGGTCGTGAACAAAAGATTTAATATGTATCTTAACTGAGCTACAGTGTTTGGTCCCTTTAGGATTCCAGGATTCACTGTTTCTAGGGAAGATAATCCACTAAAGGCACATCATAGACGTTCAATAAATGTTAATTTCCTTCCCTGCCCCCCCCCCTTTTTTTTGCTGGGTGACCGTGAAAACCAACACGGCCACTCTGAGCCTCGGTTTCCACCTCCCTTTCCTTTCCTCTCCCCACACAGTCTTGAGACTCTTAAAGTCCTGAAATAAAACTCTGCGCATCTTTTTTCATCTACAGACTTCCTGTTCCTTCTTAGTCACTGCATGGAATCCTTTCCATGACTTCTTCAGTTGCTGATGTGCAGTCCTCAGGGCCTGAAATGCAGTCTTCGCTGACGTTTCTTTTCTGTTACTATTTCCTGCTGTGACGCTGGGCCATTTGCAGAGGGAGAATAGTGTTGGAAGAGGAAAAAATGTGTGCGGGAGCCGAAAGTCCAGCCAATGCCTCGGCCTCTCCTGCAGACAAGCCTGCCTTTGGATAATCTGAAACGAGGCCAGTTCGCAAGGGCGCTGATCTGACCGGTGGACGTGGGAAGTCAGCAGGCCGAGCCCCTCTTCCTGTGGTTCTGTCCTCCCACGGCTGTTAGGCTCATTGCTACTCTGGGTCTCCTCCTGCCGGTTCACCCCACGTGGCTATCTCAGCACAGCCTGTCTGTTCAGTGCATGTCAAACACCATCGGTCTGCTCCAACCTGGGCTCGGGGTCTCGGGGGTTAAGAAGGGATCGGGGCCGGAGAAGGCAAAATCTGCGCTTGGTGGTCAGTAGTCCCCATGTGACCCTGGGTGTGGAGCTCCCTCGGGTAGGGGCACGGTCCCGCCCCCAGCTTCCTGCCACGTTCTCCTCCATCTTTCCCTGCTCAGGCCTCACGCTGGAGTTAAGCCGGGGCCTGTCCTACCCGCCACCCAGCAGTGTGACATCTGTGAATGGATTTCTAATTACACATATAAATCAGCATGATTGGAAATTCTTGAAATTTTATTGGGAAGGAAATTTATAGTGATTAAAACCAATTAATTTGGGCCTCCTATTAATCCAGGCAGCAGGGTTGGGGCTGCCATGCTGCTGTGCCTCCTGCAAGCCATTGGGCGGGGATGGGCTCGATCCGGGGGCCACTGGGGGCGCGTGCTCATTTTTCAGGTTACAAATGCTCATCCCATGTTTTAAATTACACCCCTGCCCCCGGCCACGTAGCTTGTTTGGTGTCTAAAAATAGAGTTCTGGGCTTTCACTAAAGATTCAGAAACACTAAAAGGAATCTTTTTAATCAAAATAAAGAACCCTTTTTAATTACTCAGCCTCCCTCACAGTTGGAGGTAATAATTGTCGTGTGCTCTTAAGTAGGGCTGTTATTAGATTTCCCTGGGGCTCCTCTATTTTCTAGAAGTTCTGCAATGCTGGCTGTTGAATGCCAGAAAGAAAGAGTCAACGCGCGTCTCTTTAAGTCTTTCACATCAAGACCCCCTTCAAAGTCAAGATCAGGCGGGGAATTTCACCGGGTCACATGGAAACAGGCGGGAGAGGCGGGAGCCGTGGTAGACACCACGTCCGCCCTGGGAAAGGGCCTCCTGATGGCTCCACACTGCAGGCGAGACCACGTTCGAATCTCTCCTCAGCCAGCTCCCTCTTCCCCACTTACTGTCTTCTTCTGAAGACCCCAACCAACACCCCAACCTGCTCCATCCAGATCAGGAGCTTTCCTGGCCCCCATTCCTAGCAACTCACCCCAGCTCTGGGCAGGTGAGGATGGGGCTGGATGAATGTCCTGACTGAGGCTGCCATGAGAAAGCTGGACAGTCTGGGTGCCTTAGAACAACAGAGACTTATTGTCTCCCACTTCTGGAGGCCAGCAATCTGAAATCAGGGTACCAGCAAGACAGCCCCTCCTCTGCAATCTGTAGGCGAGGCTCCTTTCTCTGGTGCAGGCTGGCAAGCCCTGGCGCCCTCTGGCTTGTCGATGTAGCACTGCAATTGCTGCCTCCACTGTCCATTGTCACATGGTCATTGTTTTCCTGTGTGTCTCTGTCCCCTCCTTTTTTAGGGGGGAGAGGTAATTAGGTTTATGTACTTATTAATTTAAATTATTTTTTAATGGAAATACTGGGAATTGAACCCAGTACCTTGTACATACTCCTAGGACCTCGTGCATGCTAAGCGCGTGCTCAACCACTGAGCTGTACCCTCCCCTCATCTCCTCTTAATGCCTTTTTAACTCCCCTTTCCTCAGTCTCAGCCCCCTTTCTCCTGTTGCCCTATAACTGGGGGCATGTATTCGTCCTGAAGTATTAGGGCCTCAGGTTCGCACCACCCTGGGGGGTATGCAAAGAAAGTATAATGTTTCTCAGATATGGGTGAATAAAGGTGAGGGAGATAATGTGCGTGTAGATGTCTCCCCAAATCATGCTGCGTCCTCTGTCCATGGGCAAGACCAGGTCCCCTGGCAGACTTGAACACGTTCTTGATTTTCCCCTAAGTGGATGACATCATCCACCAATCAGTAGAACCTCATTCATCAAGCTCTCTTTGGATTCAGCCCTAGGGCATTTGACTTGGAAGGATCTAGAAGGGTGGGGGCGGGGGGCTTGTTATCCACGTGTCCCTCAAAGTGTGTGTATGAGAAAGGTGTAACATCTGCTGAAGGTTTAACATATGTCAGGCTTTGTGCTGGACGCTCGTGTATGTTATTTAATCCTTCCTAATTACCTGAGGAGGTGAATGTTATTCCATTCTCCAGATGAGCAAACTGAGATGCAGAGAAGTAAAATAACTTACCCCAAGTTCCAAAGTGTTAGGACTTAAGCTCATTCTTTCTAGCTTCAAAGTTGGTGCTCTTTCTAAATTACCTTACCCGTAGTAGGTTCTCAGAATATTTTTATTAAACTAAATCCAGCCGAACACTTCACATGCCCTTGTGAATAAGGTTTTGAAGCTGGATAAGGCCCCAGATTACTGGCAGAGACCCAGGCCTCAATCCTGGTTCCCTGGCACCCACATCCCTTTAAATCAGGCTGGTAATTGCTCTGGGCTTGCTGCAAAGCAGTGCATTTAACAAAACAAACGCAGGTTCCATCTCACATGCAAGTAAATATTTCCTCTAAGTGCTTAGCACCCACACAGCTAATGATTACCCCATGAGACACTTTTAAAAGCTGACTGTGCATATTTATGGAAAATGATTATTATCACAATATTAGGAGCTCGTTAATCTACAAGAGCACATGTGAGAACATTCCAAAGTCAATGTAACATTTGTGCACAGTAAATACCCATCTGCTTTGAAAGCTGGTGTGGCGAGTGCTTGAGCATTCCGCAGGTAGGAAAGCCCTCTGACGGAGAAATATACGCTCTTGTGTGGGGTATGGCTTTGAACACCCTTGTTCTTTCCAAACATGGCATCAAGCACACACACACACACACATCTCCCAGCAATATTCAAAAGGACTAATGTGACTTACTTTCCCCAAAATGTCAGTCTCATCCAGGGCTGAGGTTCTAACCCTAAGGAAACAGCCTCAGGTTGATGGTCAAACCACTGAAGCTGCCACTGAAGTGCTATTCGGATGCAGCCGACCCTGGGATCTACGGACACGCATTGATTTTTGTACCGAACAGGGCTTGAGGGGTCAAGATGCAGAAGGATCATCTCAAGAAATCCAGCTAGAACAGGACTGTCCAAGCCAAAGGCCCAGCTGGGCAGGTAGGTCTGGAGGACCGCTTGCTGCATTGCACATCACTGGCCACACCAATGATGGGGGCTCGGGCACCCAGGGAGAAGGAGAGAGAATGAACACGCTCCGGCCTAGAAGTCGGAAGTCCTGGGTTCTACAACTAATTTGCTATGAAATCTTGAACAAGTTGTTCACTGTTTTTTTCTTTGCGGCGGTTACGGGGAAGTAATTAGGTTTATTTATTATTAAACATTTTTACAAATTTTTACAAATCTCTGTATGCTGGAATGACTGATCTGTTGGCAGTGTGGGTGGTTGCTTAGAAAGATAAAAATGAACAGCAGTCCAGTGAGGGATGGTACATGTGTGGACCTGGGCTGTGGAGTAGGGATGGGGAAGGGGGAGCAGGTAGAATGGATAAGAGCTGGGGATTGAGTGAGAATAGGGGCTGCGGGAGAGGAAGGAGTTGAGAAAAATTCCCAAGTGTTTGTCTTGGATGACAAGTAGGTGAGGGGAAATTCCAGAAGAAGGGCCAGTTTTGTGGGGAAGCTGATAACTTAGGCCTTGAACAACCTAAATTTAGGTGCCTGTGGGCTAACTGGGAGCTGCCGCCCAGTAAACTGTAGGGTCTGCACATCTGGAGATCAAGAGAGGAATCTGGGCTGGGACATGTACAGACCAGATGTTCTTCGTTCCTCTAAAGTTCAAAGGATAAACGAAGGGGTTGAGGGATTCCTTGAAATTTAGGCAAACATTTGTTTGAATGTATTTAGTGTATTTTTCTAGAGAGAGGGGCCTCAGCTCTCATCAGATTGTTGAAATGGGCTGTGGGCGTTTGAGAGGAGAGAGGGCTGAAGAAAGAGTTGTGGAAGCAGTGACATTTCTGAAGAGGAGGAGGAGGAGGTGGAGGCCCTGCAGATGGCCGGGGTGGGGGTGCGGGGTGAGGAGGTATGAACGGAAGAGGGCAGCAACGGAAGGAGGATGGAGGAAAGTGTGACCAGTGATGCCCAAAGCAGCAGGCTGGTCCGGCAAACGGAGATGTGCCCACGTGATTTAGTCCTGCAGGACTGGTGACTGTTGCCAGGTTGGTTCCAGGGGGATGGAGATTGGAAGGGCTGAGGACAGCTGAATGGAGGGAGAAAGGAGAACACACACAGACCTTTGAGAAACTTGATTGGAAAGCGTGGAAGGAGGGAGGAGGAGTTCTCACATCCTAAACATACAGGAGCAATTCGAGCATGTTTGTATCCTGAGGGGAAAGAACGCGGGGTTTGGGGGAGAGTGGAGGGTACACACCAAGAGAAGATGCTTCACAGATGAAGGTGTCTGGTAGATGAGGAGGGATGGCATTGTCTTAAAATATTAGTGTGGTGCATTAATAGAAAACCTGAGGTATATGTAAGATCATATAAGGCATGAACAAAACACCATGGATTAAAAAATTACTATGACTGTCTCAGACACCTCTAGTAACAGTAACAGTTTCTGTTTATTGAATATTTTCTGTGCCTCCGACACTATGCTAATAACTTTCTGCTCTATCTCAGTTCATCCTCTCAGCAACCTTATCAGGTAGGGACTATTAGTACCATTTTACAGATGAGAAAACTGAGGCTCAGAGAGATCAAATCACCTGCCCAAGATGACTCAGCTAGTAAGCAGTGGAGCGAGGATTCAAATTCAGGAGGAATGACATCAAAATCCTGCTCCTAATGTAGCATAGCCCACGCCGGATGGTAGATGACGTTACAACAGACCCTGCACAGAATGCGGACTAGTTTGGAAACTCACCATGACGGAGGTGATGGGGGAGTGGTGTCAGAAGGTCTAAGTTATGCTTATCCATGGGAAACCTTGGCGGGCTGGAGTTACGAAGTCAGGATCAGAAAAGTGCTCATGGAAGTAATCAGACTTAGAGAGGCAGAGAATCTGAAATTGCCTCTGGATCACTTAGCAAGGGATTGACTTGTCATTTTCCAAGAATTTCTGGAGCCTTTGACTTTGTGTCTCTGCCTTCAACCTCGAGAAGCTGCAGTGTTAATCTGGGAGGGAAAATTGGTTCAGCCTCTAGGTTTTATTCTGCTGGCCGAGCTATCCAGGGGCAACCTCCGATTGCATTTCTATCACCGCTTTGCTAAGCCTGATTAAGACCACCTCCACTGGTTTTCAAAACTCCCTTTAGCTTCTTAAAGTTTCTTTGTTTTGAAAATAGCCATTGTTTCCCTGGGAACTTTTGAAAGGCTTTCTATTTCCTTCCTGTTTGAAGTTTTAGGGGAATATTCTGTTTTTCTCTCCAGCTTTATTTGGCTCAGCTGAAGACATCAGAGACAGGGCAAAAGTCTCTGTGCTTATCAGCGCCTTTGCAAAGTGCAGACATTTTGGTTGAATGTCTGAACTGCCCAGCTGGTTTAAGTGAAGGCTGATGGGAAAGGTCTGAGAAACAAGCCTCTGGAGAGTCGGACTTTGTGGAGGTCAGGATCAGAAGTCTCGTGGCTGTTGCCTCTCTTCCACTTTCCAAATGGTCTGTGACCGGTGATCCTCAGACTCTGCCTTCCGACGGAGGGGCAGGACAAAGCTGCCCACCTGCTTGTGATGTATCCATCTTGTTTTTGTAGGAAAATGATTTCTCCTGCCCCTCCTGCCCCTGACCTTTCTGTGTCAATCTTTAAGTAGGTTTCATGCTCCAGGAAGACACACCCCGTTTCCATGGCGGCTCGATGTTGCCTCTGGCACACCTCCCTGTTTGAAATCGCGTAGACTTCAGGGAAGTGGTCCCCGGAGTGAGCAATGATGGAGGAATTGTGTCCTAGGCCACTGGGAAAATCTTTGGACTGGACATGTTCTTCCTTTGAAGGCCATCTGCTTGGATTCTGGTTGTGAAATAAAATTCGTATTTTACGGCAAGACAAGAAAATTTAAACAAAAAATTCGGCTCTGCTCTTTGACCTCCTCTCCTCCCACTGTGCCCCGCCGTGCATGGTGTATCTGCGTTGTACGTGGAACAAGCCTCCCCCATCGACGGGAACACCTGCTCAATCATAAAGAGCAACGTTCTCCTAGCATCACCAAGGCAACTCCTTAAAAGGTACATTCCTTCTTGAGCTTGTAAGGGGTCACACGACCTACCTGGATGACAGATCTAGATTATATAAACTGTCAATAATACGTCATTTGATGTACAGCCCTCTGTCTCAAAAAACATATAAAACTGCCTTGATTTCTAACTGGTGGAACAGTTCTGAGAGCTTTCTGAAATGCTCTTCTCAGGTTATAATCCTCAAATTTGGCTCAAAAAATTTTTTTGCCATTTCTTTCTTAGATCGACTGATTAGTTTTTCATCGACATGGTCCAGGAGTGGTTAAGAATGCAAGCGCTGAGGTCAAATCTACCTGAGATCAGGTCCTGCCTTGGCCATTTACTGGCTGAGTGACCTGTGGCAAGTCCACGTGGGGAGGTCAGGCAGGCAGCTGGAAGCATAAGACCAGACGGAGCTCAGAGGAGAAGTTAGGATGGGAGATTTAAATGAAGACATCCATAAATGGATGGTGTGGAAACCATGAGACTGTGTGGTTTTACCTCAGAAGAATCTATAGATGGAGAAAAGAATGAGGGCCGGGTCTGAGTGTCGGGCTATATTATCAACACTTGGCCATGGGATTGAGAGGAAAGGGGGTGGGTGAGCTCGTGAGCAGGGATGGCCAGCAAGGAGGAGCAGGTCCTGGACAGGGGTCACCATGGGAGCCCAGAGATTGCAATGCTTCTAAGAGGGAGGTTAAGCGCAAGAGACAGAAAAGAGCCCCTTGTATATTGCAACACTGGAGTATCTGGTGACACTGACAAGTTTAGGTTTTAGTGACGTGCAGCTGGTGCCCTAGTGGAGTGTATTGTGGAGATGCTACCCCCAAACCGGGTTTGTCTCTTGGTGGGAGTCGAGGCAAAAGACACAGCCAAGCCAAAGAGCAAGAGAAGGAAGGATTTATTATTATTGCTGAAAATAAGGAGAACACTGGGGAATCTTTCTCAAAGCAGTGTCTCCCCGAACAGCAAAATTGGGAAAGTTTTAAGCTAAGGGTACACGCATCTTTGTGAAGGGGCTTGAGCAGAGGGGAATTCAGCATAGAATTGGGGCAAAGGTTGACAGCAAGCTTTAGTTGATCAAAGTCAGAAAAGTCAACCTCATAATTCCATCCTCCACCTGGGTGGGGTCTTAGTCCCTGCAGAACTCAAAGACTGTATCTGACTGCAACGCACGTGCACATCCCTGGAGGAGGAATTAGGACTCTGTTTTATTGTCGAACTATTATTTCTTGACTGCTTTTCCCTTGTTCCCACCTTCCCTTACATCCCTTAGGATCACTGATTACTGAGACTTAAGGACAAGCGTGCTGGTCAAGCTTAGATCACAAAATGGCTTCTCTTATGTCAAGAAAGCCATTCCTGGTTCTCCTTCTCCTGGGACTCCCTAACCTATCTACTTACAGAGACAGCAAGAGGCAAGGGGGTGGCGAGAGTGATGACATGTCAATTGCCCACAGGTTTGCTGGGAAAGGGAACTGGCAGCCTGGGGCTATAGCTGGGGACTGAGAGACAAGAGAGAGCATTTAGCAGTTGGTCCTTATATTTATGGAAGCTACCATTACCACCTGGCTCTCAGGCTGTCCGCTGGTCCTCAGAAATACACCCCGCATGGGGGTCTGCCTTTCAGGAAGCTCTGAAAGATCAAAAGGCCCCAAACACAGATGAATGAAACTTCATTTGAGGTAAAACTTTCGATGAACTGGAAGAATTTTCTTTGGAGACATGGATTTGTTCCACTTCCTGCTAGCAGGACTGCCCCTGGGAGGTCTGGAAGACCCCCGGAAGCTTCTTCTCTGCCCGTCCAGTTCATCTGCCTGGATGTGGAGTCCAGCCAGCCCTCCTGCTCACAATTGTCACTTGAAAGCAGAATCCGCTAATGTAATCTGTGTGTTGGGGTTGCAGAAAACCAGTGTATGTGTGTGTGTGTGTGTGTGTGTGTGTGTGATTTTTTTTTTTAAAGAGCAGAGTAAATCTTGTACAAATCTGATAATCGTCTCAAAAAACTCTAGGCCTTTCCATTTACATTCCCCAACTTCGGCTCCCTTCTACATCAAGGGACAAAAATAACGGCTTGTGAGGACTTAATGGCTTAGGGATGGAAAACTTAAAACTGGTCGGATTCTGCCCAAATCCTATCAGATTTTCTTGCTTCTCATAAACCTTTAATCAGTATCAACTCACACACACACACACACACACACAAACACACACACATACTCTGCTCCTGTCCTCTCAACTTGAGTAACATACCAACTGTGTAAAAGACACACACACCAACAATAAGAATTGTGTCAGACGTGGGCATCAATCCTGGCCACCCCTGGTATATCTGAAGGCAAACTTCCTCCCCAGCCCCAGGCTAGGGATGGAGTGGAGGGTTGCCGGGCTCCCCTGCTCTCATGAGCCGAAGCCCCAAGCTCTCTGCTCATTGCCATTCAAGGCTGCACAAGGCCATGGACAAACGGAAGTCTAGTTGGACCCAAATATCCATCACTAAAAATCTTCCAGCCCCACTCTACATCGTAGGTAAGGAAGTTCTGGGTACTTTCACTAGAAGAACTCCTCAATTATCTTAGGGCAACAGTCTCTTTATTCCATAAAATACCTGTAACCAACTAACCAAAATACCTGGCATGTGTCTGCAATACTGGACATTATTTTACCAATAAAACTTTACTAAACAGAACCTTCAAGTACCAGATTATAGTTAGTCTTTGTATCTAATAGCACACCACTTTGGGGAGTGCTGTTGGACAAATCAAACCACAGACTAGAAAATAATGAGGTATTTGTCACAAGTACAACTAAAAAATAATCCAATAATTTTCCAGGCTCATCAGGAATGAACATCTGTTTAAGTCAACCTCCATCTTCAGCCTGGACACTGAGAACTGACCTGGGGTCCTGGGCTCTGTATTAGCCAGGGTTTCCCAGAGAAACAGAGCAATAAGAAACATGGATGCTCATGTGCACACACACACATATGGAGAGAGAGAAAGATTTTAAGGAAGTGGCTCATGCAACCATGAGGTCTGGGCTGGCAGGTCTGAAACATGCAAAGGAGTCTGGCAGGAGTCTATTAATGTTGCAGTCTGAAGGCAGTCTGGAAGCAGAATATTTTCCTTCTCAGGGAACTCAGTCTTTTAATCTTAAGTCCTTCAACTGATAAGATGAGACCCACCCACATTCCAGAGGGTGATATGCTTTACTAGAAGTAAAGTTATTTAAATGTTAATCAGATTTGAGAAACATCCTCACAGTAACATGTGGACTGATGATTGACCAAACAACCGGGCACCATAGCCTAGCCAAGTTGACACAGAAAGTTAGTCATCACAGGCTCCATATTTCTCAGACAGAAGGCATGTCTCAAGAGTCAACTTTTTTTGTCATTACCAAAGCCAAGACGTGGACACAAACACTTAAGAAATATTTCAACACCAAAGATTAAACTTTAAAAAAAGTTTTAGGTTAATAATATGAACAAATTACAATTAGCAACCCTTTCCCACCTTCTCCTCCCTGATCCTCCATCATTCTGTAAACAACACAGCCATTTGAGTATACAAATCAATTACCTAGGCTGGACACTTGTTTTCTGAGAGGGGGACTCAGAAAGTAGAGGTAGACAATTAGCCAGAATGAGAATTGTGCCTAAGCACATGGACCAGGCGTTACGTGTGTGACACGGACTCTGCTGTTGGCTGATCCTCTCTCCAGCCACTTGCTAGTCAAGGGTGGCCAGGAGCCTGAGATATAATCATGATAGAGAGATCTGGCTTGTTCTCTTGAGTTTCTAGAAAAGCCTTTGCTTCCTCTTTCCAAAGAAACAGGTTGGGCACTTCTGGATCCAACTAAGATGGAATAAGCACCCTGGACCCTATCATCTCTCTCATAAAATACGATGGAAAACTCTGGACAGAATAGACAAAACTATCTGAGGACTTTGAAAAGTAAATAATAGTGGGTGAACTGGAGAGGGAAATCAAAACTCAAAGAATGATCCATAATGTGGTGAATCCTCCCTTCCTTTTTTCTTTCATAGGATCTTGGCTTAGACTTGGGCAGCCCTAAACCCAACATGTCATAGACAGAAAGACTCCAAGAAAAACTGTCTCTTTCTGGACTGGGAAGGAGAAGGCTGCAGGATAGAAAGTGGGTTGGTAGAGGCATTTCCATTTATTTTTCTTTCTCTGATTAATCTTCTGGCCCTGCCCCAAGGCAAACCTAAGTCACAAACTACACTCCTGTCATAGTAGCATCAGAAATGATGACAGGACTGACCCCACATGTACCTAAAACTCAGAAAGAAAAATCTCTCTTTCTGATCAGAGAAACTGGGAAAAGGAACTCCCAGTGTCTGAAGAATGTACATGAGAGGCAATGCCCATTTCTTCCCACTTTTCTCTTACCACTTCACCCCAAGATGGAACTAGTCAAGGTGAATATGTGAGAGCTAAAACCCTGGCTTCTGAGCCACAGTGCTGGGGAAGTAGAGGGAAATCACAAAGAGAAGGAAACCTAAGAAAGGGGGTCTTTTAAATCTGTGTGTGAAGCCTTGGGCTCATCTCCCAGTCATGCACATATGAAACTGACCCAAAGCAACAAAGCAAAGGCTTTGAGAAATGCTCACAATAGGTGGACCAGTTAAGCCCTACAAAGGCTTAGAAAGGCTAATAGTGGAACCACAGCCCAAAGAAGGCAGGTTAGGACTTTCTTTCTGAAACTATCTGGGTTAATTGCCTGTTAAAACAAATTACCACCACCAACATTCTCCAAAGCATATTAACAGGACCAAAAGTCTCATAATATTCAAGATATCTAGGACACAATTACTTGATATACAAAGAACAAGGAAAATCTGAACAGTTCTCGAGGGAAAGCACAAGCAAGAGGCACCAATCCTGAGTTGATGCAGATGTAGGGATGTATCAGACAGAGACTTAAAGCAACGATGATAACCATGCTCCATGAAGTTAGATCAAACATTTTGAAAAGAATGAAAAGAGGAAAAGTTGTCAGCAAAGAAATAGAGCTTGTAAAAAGGAAACAAATGGAAATTTTAGAACTGAAAATTATACTTTTGGAAATTTGAAAAATTTATCGGAGAGGCTTAATAGGAGAATGCATATGGCAGAGAAAAGACATAGTCAACATGAGCAAGATAAACTCAGACTAGTATAAGAGAATTAGAATCCAATATCCTTGTGAACAAAAACATTACAAATCCTCATCAAAATATTAGCTAAGTGAATCCAGTAATATAGTAAAAGGATGTTATATCACAAACAGGCGGGGTTTGCAAGGCTGGTTTAACGTCAGAAAATCAAAGTAACCCACAATCTTAACAGACTAAAGATGAAAAACTGCATGATCGCATCAATAGATGCAGAAAAAGCGTTTGATAAAATTCAGCATTCCATTGTGATGAAAACTTTCAGCAAACTAGTGATAGAAAGGAACCTCTTTCACCCAAAAAGGAGCGTTTACAAAACAACAAAAACAACACCAACACCAACAAAACCAAGCAAACAAACAAAAAACTAGCGCTAACGTCATACTTACTGATGAAGGATTGAGTGGTTTCCCACTAAGACCAAGAACAAGACGGTGATATTCACTCTCACCAGTCCTCCTTCTGCAATATTATACTGGAAGTCTTAGTCAGTGCAATAAGGTAAGGCAAGAAAAATAATAAAATGCATATAGACTGGAAAAGAAGGAAGAAAATTGGTACTATTTTCAGATGACGTGATTGTCTGTATAGAAAAATTTCAAGGGATGTAAAAAAGGGTCCCAAAACTAGTTAGTGACTTTAGCAGAGTCACAGACTACAAAGTCAATATGCGAAAAAAAAAAAAAAACAAGCATATTTTTATATAATAGTAATGAACAATTGGAAACCAAAAAAAAAAGGAAAAAGAAATTTAAGTACAATTTATAATAGCTTTAAAAAATAGGTGCAAATCTAACAAAATATGCTCAGGATGTTCTAAAAATATGCTCTCAATGACAAAACTCCAGCAAAAAAATCAAAGACCCAAATAATTGGAGACCTATCTAAGTTCGTGGGTTAGAAGACACAATACTATTTGTAATGTCAATTCTCTCCAAGTTCGTATGTAGCTATGACACAATTCCAATAAAAATATTAGCAGGAATTGTTTTGTAGGTATTCCTCAGCTGATTGTAAGATTTATGTGGGAAGTCAAAGGAACTACAGTAGCCAAAACAATTTTGGAAAAAAAAGTTGGAGAACTGACAGTATCTGAAATTTAAGACCTACTATAAAGTTACAGTAACCACAACAGTGTGGTGTTGGTGTCAAGGTAGACAGACCAATGGAGCAGAGCAGAAAGCATAGAAATAAATTCACACAAACAGGGCCATTTGTACAAATTAAGTGTACAACCAATTCAACTGAAAATAGTGTTTTTCAACAAATGATGGTGGAGCATTGGACATCCATGTGCAAAAAAGTAAACCTTGACCAATATCTCATATCCTATACAAAAACTGACTCAAAATAGATCAGAGACCCAATAAAATGTAAAACTATAAAACTTTTAGAAGAAAACCTAGGAGAAAATCTTTGTGACTTCAGGTTAGGCAGCTGAGCACCAAAAGCAGGATCCATCAAAGAAAAAGATGGCAAACCGGATTACGACGAGAAGTTCTGCTCTGTAAAAGAGAATGAAAATTTAAGTTACAGACTGAGAGAAAATATTTGCAAATCACTTATCTGAGAGAATATATGAAGTACTCCCCAAATTCAACAATTAGAAGACAAACAAACCAATTAAAAATAAGAAAAGTTTTGAATGGTCCCTTCACCAAAGAAGATATACAGATGGCAATAAGCACACGAAAATATGCTAAACATCATTTGTCATAAGAAAATACAAATTAAAGCCATGATGAGATAACACTACGAATCTGTTAGAATGACTGAAGTATATATACACACACACACACACACACACACACACACACACACATATACATATATGAACAAACACAAAAAACCGACAATATAACAAGTACTGGTGGGGATACAGAGCATTTGGAATTCTCATGCGTTGCTGGTGGGAATATAAAATGGTACAGTCCCTCTGGAAAACAATTTGGCAATTTCTTATTAAGTTAAACATATTCCAGTCCTGTGACTCAGCCATCTCTCTCCCAGGTTTTTGTCCTAGAGGGATGAAAGCTTTAGCTTACAATAAAGTCTGCATGTGAATATTTATTGCCCCAAACTGGAAACGACCCAAATGTCCTTCAGTACATCCATACAATGGAATAACATTTGGGATAAACAAGAACCAACTATTATGTGCAACAACTTGAATGTATTATATTGAGTGAAAAGAGCCACTGTTTTCCCACTGTTTGATCACATTGATGTGACACTCAAGAAATGGCAAAATTGTAGGGAAGTAGAACAAACCCGTACCTGCCCAGGCTTAGGGCTGGGGCAGAGGTGTGACTGCAAAGATGCAGCAAAAGGGAATTTTGGGGGGGGGGGTGAGTGAACTGTTTCCACATCCTGACTGTGGTGGTGGTTGTACATTTCAACGCATTTGTCAAAACTCACAAAGCCATACCACAACTACAAAGTGTATTTTACTCTTTGTAAATAAAAATTATAAAAAGGGACTGATTTGGCTGTCACTGTCCTTTGCCTTAGTCCCCTTGCCTTGCCACTTTGTCCTGGCTGGACTGTGGAGGGGATGGTTGGAAGTGCAGCTGCCATTTGGTGACTGAGGGTAGAAGCTGAGGATAAACGTCAACAGGTCAAGGTTGGCGGGGAGATGTGGGCAGAACCAGGGTCCTTTACTGCACTGTTGAACCCTGGACTGCACTCCTCCTAGTGACAAGTGGCTTGCCGAGGGTGGGAGGCATCCACACCACATGCAGGCAATAAGATGCTGCATTATCTGCAGAGAATTTCAAACATATAATAAAATCAACTGGAAGTCAGCTTTTCATGCCAGCAGTTCTAAATAATGCCAGGGATAAACTCGTCTTCCTAATAAAACTTCTGTTAGTCTAAGTTCTGGACTCTTGCTCAAGTTACTGCGGAGTTTTAACATCATGGGTGTAAATTGCAGTCTGTCACCTCCAGGACGCAAATGGACCAAAATACCTGTATTTGTTTAGATAGGGTAAACTGGAGAGGTTTCTCCTAAATTCAGATTCACTTGGGCATGGTTTTTCACTCCAGCCACTCTGCTTCATTCTTTTACATTTTAAACACACAATTAGAAACTCTGAGTGGCAATATAGAACAACAGAATTAAAGTAATCCAAGTTTGGATTCTCTGCTTTACAATCACCGCGCTACCATTGTTTATTTCGAATCTGCTGTTTAAACACAGATATGTTCAAGGCTTGGAGACACGGAGAGCACCCAAAGCCAAGCAAGATGCTGCTGTTACCAGCTTACTGGGGGTTCTCTGAATTAACTTCCATGTCAAGCATGATGTTTATTAAAATATGTAATAAAATATGCTAATTTGAAACATATTCTTGCAAATAATTTTGTTGTAAAGAGGAGATTCAAAAAAAGAAATGATTCATTGCAATTGTCACACGTGCTAGGTTGGCAACTGCCCTTGACCTCTCATGAGATTAACACTCAGACATGTAACCCGCATTAAACAAGTTTTCTGTTCCTTGTAGGGGAACTCAAGCCCATGTTTCTTGCTTTCATGTGGTGCTACAGGTGTTGGGGAAAGACAACAAAAAAACTAAAACCCACTGAAAGACTCTACACCATCACGTCCTTGATTTCATTGGGACGCGCCCCACAGCAGTTCAGGGCACGTGAGCTCTCTCTGGTTGGGGGATGGCTGTATGCACTCATCTTCTGTCCAGTCTGCTTTGCAAATGGCCAGCATTAATCAGAGGAAAAATTTCTTGGTAGGGAAGTTGATTTCACTGATGATTAAAGTTGAAAACAGAATTTTAATATAGAAGAATTCAGTTTGCTTTTTTTTAAAAATTAAAGTATAGTCAATTTCTGGTGTCCAGCATCAGTTTGCCTTTTAAGTCTGTTGATTTTTATCTCACAATGCTGGGAATGGAGTGACCCATTGGAGCTGCTTCTAGGAAACGGGCCAGGTGGCCACCGTGGGGCTGCGTCGCCCGGCGTCATGTTAGCTGTTTGTGTTCTGGCAGGAGATGGGCTGGTACTGGCCGTGTCCTGTTCCTCCTCCCTCTGCTGTTGAAGGCCAGGCCAGCCTCTTGCTCATTCATTCCTTCTTTCTGTAACATCCACTGGGCCTCTCCTCGGTGCTGGACACGTGCTAGTTCCAGGGTCTCCGTGATGAGCCAAAGCACGCACAGCCCCAGACCTTATGGAACCCGCATTCTCATGGGAAGAGAGAAAAGAAGCGAATATTCCCGAGAATCAGTGTATAATTCTTAGCTGTGCTGAGGTTTGTGAAGGAAAATTAAGTAGAGCTGGGAGAGAATAAAGGGGGCACGCATCTAACGGTTTACCAGAGCTTTCAGAGGAAGTGGGGGTCCTTACGGGGCCAGGCAGCTTTTGCCGTCTGCCTGCTCCACATGTTACTGCTACTCCCCCCACCCTCTCATCTTGCTTAGGGGAGTTTGAGAAGATTCTGTCCCTTACAACCAACCCTAGAGAGAACATGAAAAACCAAAAGCTCGTCTGAATTCAAAGAAATCCGAATCAAATGAAGGAATCTCACCAGGAAATGGGGTGATGGGAGATATTTTGGAGAGGAGGGGTCTTCTGGTTGCTTTTCAAATAATGCTGCCAACTCCAGGGCTTTCCTGAATAAGGAGATGCTTGTGACATTTGAGCAGGGGAGCAGTAGTCCTCTGGTCAGTGGGAGGGCTGCCCATCGTGGTGGAGAGGTTCCTGCAGTCTCCTGGCCCCGGGAGGGGACCGTGGTATTAATTCCAGGCCTGCAGAAGAACAGAAAGCCGTGGCTCCCAGGGGCCCAGGCGCAGCCCGCTGGCTTTCCCGGGAGTCTCTCTGTGTTAAAATGCATTGACTGTGAGTCAACATTCCCCTCGCAGTGGGGGGCTCTGTTCCTGAGTTCCTCGGCCTCATTTCCTTCTCAGGACCCGGATGACTGGCAGGCAGCTGTGAATGACAAGCCCTGAAAGTAAGGGAGGGGGATTGGCAGGGGGCAAACAGCTTCGACTTGGCAACAAAGCTCTTAGCTCCAAGGCCACGTGAATGGCATCCAGCCACATCCAGAAAGTGCCTCTCTGGGTGGGGGCAGGGGAACCATTTGCAGGTCCCAGGGAAAGTGGAGCCAGTGGAAGGGGCTGTCAGTGCAGAGAGGGACTCACAAGGGGCATGAGGGAAGATGGGAACTGGCAAGGGTGTCCTGGATGGCTTCCAAGCGGGGGCGGTTGGTACCTGGTCTCTCAGGAGACAGGTGGCTGGCCCACAATACCTTGCAGGCCCTACTGGATGTGAGCCCCTAGAATTTTACTCTGATCCCTGGGCTGGGAATTTGAAGCTCTGTGTCCCCATCCCAACTCTGTGCTGGCCTGCTGTGGGACACCAGGCAATGCCCGAGCTCTCTAAGCCTGAATCTCCTATACAAAAATGGAGATTCAGCTCCATGAGCTCCACAGTGACTTCCAGCTTTATTGTGGAGTCTTGTCTTTTTTTTTTTTTTTCAATTGGAGTATAGTCGATTTACAATGTGTTCGTTTCTGGTGTACAGTGTGGTGATTTTCATATATATATATACACATGCTCTTTTTCATATTCTTTTTTATTACAGGTTATTATAAGATATTGACTATAGTTCCCCGTGGACCTTGTTGTTTACCTATTTTATATACAGTAGTCTGTATCTGCAAATCCCAAACTCCCAATTTATCCCTCCTCCTCCCTTCCCCACCCTGGTAACCATAAGTTTGTTTTCTATGTCTATGAGTCTGCTTCTGTTTTTTAAGTAAGTTCATTTTTGTCAGTTTTTTAGATTCCACATGTAAGTGATGTTGTATGATACCTTTCTTTCTCCTTCGGTTACTTCACTTAGTATGATGATCTCCAGGTCCCTCCACATTGCTGCAAATGTCATTATTTCACTCTTTTTTATGGATGAATAGTATTCCATTGTGTGTGTGTGTGTGTGTGTGTGTGTGGGTGGGTGTGGGTGTGTGTGGGTGTAGTGATATCTGGTTGAAAACTCTTTCTTCTTATGCATTTTAACCACTATAGTCTCATCTTTATCGTGTCTTTATTACATCAAGGATGATGTTGAAAAAAAGATCCTTTGCTATTTGGTTGACATGCTTCCATGGAATGAGAAACCTCCACATTTTGGGGAGGTTTATGATCGCAGACGCAGATCTTTTCCCACAGTCTCATATACAACCCCAAATGTATTTAGAGTTGGAGTCTTCTCAGCCAGGGGGGCAGAATTTGCCAAACCACGGGCAACTGAGTTTGAGAGGAAAGATGGGATTCTGTGACTGTTTGCTAAAAGCTTGTGTGATTTCTGTAGTTTAAGGATTTTTTGTGAAACTTTGCAAATGTATTTTTAAAACTTTTTATTTTAATAAAGCCTAAATAATTTAAAATCTTGCAAAGAGAAGACAGAGAGAGTTCCCCTATATCCTTCATCCAGTTTAACTTAATGTTGACATCTTATATAATTGTGGTACATTTATCAAAACTGAGAAATTAACATTGGTATGATACAGTTAATTAAACTATAGGCTTTATCTGAATTCCCCTAGTTTTTCCACAATCGTTCTTGGTTCTAGGATTCAACGAGGATACGATGGTACATGTAGTCATCCTGTCCCCTTAGTGTCCTCTGATCTATGACAATTCTTGTCTTTTTTTTCCCTCCATGACCTGGAAACTTTTGAAGAGTTCTGGTCTTGTATTTTGAGGAGTGCCCCTCAATCTGGATTTTTCTGATGTTTTCTCATAATCAGACTGGGGTTTTGGATTGCTTCATCATGAAGCATGTCTGTGGTAGTTTTTTATCTTATGATATCAGGGGAACATGACAGCAACATGAGTTATCACCGGTGATGAGAACCTGGACCACTCGGCTGGGGTGACGTCTGCCAGGTTTCTCCATCGGAAAGTTACTATTGTTCTCTTTGCGTGTGTTAGACATGAATGTGAGTATTTTTTATGTTTTAAATTTATTTGGAGATATGATTTCCAAATCCAGGTCCTAATTTAAAAAAAAAATCTTCTTCTCCTAAGGAATCTGAGTCTCTGAGATTAAAATGTAATCATTGTTTAAAGTGCTTTGGGAGGTTAAGGATAGGCGGCTTAACTGGGACCTGTGCAAACCTGGGGAAGAGAGGACACCATGTGAATGACCCGCCCCACCCACCCCACTCTCTCCCGCCAATTGGTTCCATGAAGTGCTCACCCAGGTTAGGGATATAGTCTGTGGCTGTAAAAGGGAGGCTGGCTGACTTGGCCTGTGTGGCTCTTAGACTCATGACTTTGACCTCATGATCAGCATTATGGCCCTAGATGGCCAGGCAACCCATTTAGACAACTGTCAACCTGCAAGGGGTCTGCTTTGGGTGATTTGCACATCTTAGACCGCATTTGCCTGGGGTTTAAGAATGTCAGTATTTGCCGTTGATCAGAAGGTAATCTCATCCATTGCAAAGAAAGGGCCTGGGGAGAGCAGATTGTCCAGAAGTCCGCTTGGCGTGGGTTTGTAGGAGACTTTTCTAGGGGCTCATCCCCTGTGTTGCCCCACTCTGTTCATCAGAGGCCAGCCACTGAGCTATTGTTCCAAGGGGAAGCCTCTGGGTCACTTTTGCTGCCTTCCTCAAGTCACAATGACTTTAAACAGGCAACATCTGACAGTGTGGGAGCCCCTTGCAGCCCTGGGTGAAATTATGATAACAAGAGAAAAAAGCTATTACTGCCACCATGCTTTCATTATGCAAATGATATTAAGATAGGATGTGCGGATCGCCCCTGGCTATGCTATAATCTCCATGCAGTGATTATAATGTGTCAAACTTAGTCATTTTGATTATGACATGTTAATTACATGCCATCCTCATGTAGACACGAATATTACTCCCCATCAGACAAAACACAAATTGGAGCCATTGTTAGTTGGTTAGTTGTGTGTATGTGTTTTAGCTTTTTTTTTTTATTAAATGAATTAAAAGATTTAAAAGATACGTAATATTGCAAACTAATTAAATACCGGCCTGTTCCTCTGTGTTCCGCTGGGTGGAGAGGGAGGGTGCGGCTCACTTGGACTGCTTGGGTTGCATTTTTGTGCTCTGGGCGTACAAATGGGGTTTTCTGGGAAACAAGAAGCCAGAGTTGTTGGGGATGGGGGTGGTGGGAGGGAGTGAGGAAAGAGGATGGGATGTCAGGGAACATTTGGAAACTCCAGACCCCGTGTGGATTGGGAAAAAGAGTGGAGGATCGGATTGGATGCTTGATAGAGATGCCTGTTAGGATGGCTAATATGGAACCAGAAGGGTCCCAGCAGACCCTCAATTCCACCTCTCCTTTCACGTCGAGGAGATTCAGGATCCAGAGAGGTGAAGGAACTTGTCCAGCATCACCCTGCCAGTCTGAGAACGAGCTGGGACACAGCCTTGTGCCATGCCGCTGTGATCTGGGACTGCCGTTTCCTTGTGGCAACAGACGGGTTGGTCTGATCTTAATGGGAACCACCATATTCCCTCCAAGTGACCACTGAGGAGGGTCTCTTTCAACCATACATTCATGGGTCAGAATCAAGTCTAAGCCTCCTGGCTTGGCATCCACGGTCCTGCACAGTCGGGCTCCGCTCTACCCGTTTTTAAGGCTTGTCTTGTAGTCTCGTCTACCACAAATCTTTTACGTCTATAAACACGGTTTCTACTGCTTTGTTCTCCAAACACACCTCGAATCTTCATTCCTTTGACCTAACACAAAATCTGAAATAATAAGAACGGCTATTTATTTCGTATATTTTTACTGGTATTTATTTACTATGTTCCAGGCCCGCACCCCCCCACCCCCAATTTATTTGTATGAATTCACTTAGCTTCACAGCAACCCTATAATCTGCTTTAGTAGTGTTATCACATAACTGATGAGGAAACTGAGGTTACAAGGAGCTTAATCCAGGGATGCCTGCCTCCAGAGCCCGCTCTTCTAACTTTTAGAATACGCTGCCTCTTTGAATTCATGTTTCCTTTCCTTTCTTCTTTAAATTGCATTTGTCTTTCAAGACCCACATCCACTGTTTTGTGGCCAGGAAAGTTTCCCTGCTGTAGAAGATTATATTCTTATTCACAAAGACTTTCTGTCCCTGCCTGGGTTGGGGGGGTTATATCTCCCTATTCCATTTGATGGTGGCCATGGCCATGTGGCTTGCTTTGGTGGCAACGTGAGCAGAATGACACTCAATGTGGAACTGAATGAAATGTGAATGGAAATGACAAGTATCGTATCCAAGCAGAAGCTTTCCCAGCTGGTTCTCTCTTTTCTGGCTAGTCATCACAAACAGAAATGCCCTAGACAGAGACTGATCCCTCGGCCTGGGTTCCAGAATGAAGATGACGTGGAACAGTGCATCTGGTCCAAGTACAGTGAGTTAGAAAGAAATCAGATATGAATGGTTGTTGCTCTGAGACACGGATAGTTCAGGGTCATTTGTTACCCGGCAGAACTTGGCCTATTCTGACTGACACACCTGCTTCCTCCAGGAACCGCAGTCTGCCCTGGCCCCCTTGCCCAACACTTACTCTCTGTACCTCCTGGCATGTCCGGATGCACATGGTTAGCTAACTTGTCACACCTCTCTCTTCTCCCTAACAGGACTGTCATGTTTTAAGGGCAGGTCATCTGCCTTACACTTGTCTGCTTCCCTCACCCCCTTACCCACATCTAGAACACATAGTCTAAGCACATAGTAGGTTCTCAGTCCATGAATACCTATAAAAATTTTTAATCATTTTGTTGTTGGTGGTGGTGATTTTTTTAATTCTTATTTTTGTTTCTGTTTTTTCAATGAGGATATTTTACTGAGATCCCATGAGACTGGGCCTAGTGACCCTATTTCCATCCCTCCTCACCCTTCTTAACATCCAGTCTCTTCTCAAAGCCACCATCTGTGCTCTCTCCCTATATCCATGTGCTGGGGTCCTGGGAGAACAGTGTTGACTCAGGGTGGGTTTTCTTAGGGCTGGGAGAGAACACTGCCACCAAGCCCACCCTGAATCCCCTCAATGTCCCTTCATGACACCTGTTCAGACTTAACGTCTTGGGCCCTGATTGCCTCATTCTCAGACATCAGTGAGCTGGACCAGAGGATCTCCCCAGGTTCCTCCCAGATCTAAGACCCATGGGTTCAGGCTCAGTGTTTATAGCAGTGGACTAACTAGTTGGGGGAGAGGATAATGGAGTGAATATCTCTGCCATCTCCCTTGATGCCCCCGGGCTGAGGAGGGGGATATTTTGAGGACCAAGTGAGCAAAAATAGCAATCAGAGTAAGGTAGGCTAGCATCAAGGTCAAGAGCTGGGACCAGGGGCTCTTCTGAGACCAGAATGACAAGCATCAGAGGAGACCATAGTGCCTGGAGAGTCCTTGCTCTGAAGACTGTCTCAGGTGTCTATCTTGGGTCCATCTATTGGCCCCTTCCCTTCCCGGGTTAATGCTTTCTTATCCACTCCTGTTCTTTCAAGGAGAGGGCCCAGCTCAAACTGCCAGCCATCAGCATCAGAGTCTGAAGCTGGGGCTTTTACCAGTGGGTGTTGGAGGTGAGCTCATCTCCATAAGAGCCCCTAAGAGGTCACCCGGGGTTATACAAATGGAAGGGATTATCACTGAAATATAATTTCAACAGAGGTGGCACAATGCTCTGTTCTGCGATGATGAAATGTGTCATTAAATATAGAAATAGATCAAACACCTTCCCACTGAGATCCTCTGGCACCAAGTATCTAGGTGAAAAGCTGAGTATCTGTGAGAGCTCACAAAATGTGAAGGAGGTGGGAGGAAAGAAAAAAGCCCTCGCTAGGGAGATGTACTTAACTAGACTTATAAATAGCCCGATCACAGCTTGCTTGATTAATTTGGGGAAAAAGAGTAAAAAATGTTTTGCCAATTCATCAGATTTCCTGCTTTCAAAGCAGTCGCTAATGTAAATATTAGCATCCAAAATGAATACATTGTCTTTGGTAATTAAACGCCCTAATTTACAGGTTCCATTAACAGAGACGAGAAATAATTTTCCCCTTAAATTAACTTTTCTCCCCTTCTCCCTTCCCCTATTTAAACTTGATGTTCCACATCAGTGGATGTCTTTGCAGAGAGGCTGGGAGGGAATCTGGGGTTTTCTCTTTCCTGTTCTGATTGTGGAGGACTGAGCGTGTCCCTGGAGATAGATCAGAAAGAGCTGAGTGAGGGCTGCCCCCAGGGAGCTTAACATCGTGTGTGGTGGGGTACACTCAACCCTGAAAGATGGCTGTTCCAGGGGCCACTGGCCTTGGCCTGCGGTGTGTGGTTAGGAGTTCTCCCTGTGACTGTGTGATGTCTGCTTTCTTCTGCTGTCTCTTCCCAGATCGAGATACATCTGGGGAGGTGACCATTGACCTGAGCCCAACCGCGAAGTCATCATATTTGGTCTTTGCAATATCTCTCTTTTTCAGGATCTCTCTTATCCAGCAGGACTCCCCCAAGGAGCTCAAGTCTGCCCTACTGCTCAGACTCCTCAGGTGACTACTTTCCCCCATTTGCTGGCTGGTCACTGTGGAAGGTGAGTCCCAGAGTCTACCCATTTTCACGGGGAGCCAAAGATTCAGAAGTTGGCATTAGACAAATCAAACTTAAGTGGGTGGCCAGCTCCTCTGCCCTAGTGTGGTGGCTGGGGGGTTATGTTTGGACAAGAGGCCTGCCTTCACCCTTCAATTCACACCCCGTTTTCTATGATCCTATTTTATTTATTCCAATGGCAGCCCTATGTCTCCTGGTGTCCCTTCCCAGGCCGGGACCAGGGTGCAGGGAGTAAGGCCCCGGGGGTGCGAAATTGAAGGAAGTGCAGGGTCGGCCTTTGCAGGACCCTGAGAGTGAGTTCTTCCTTCCGTTTGTACTCTTGGCTCCTCACTCATCTCATCCTAGTCCTGGTCCTTCCACGCCCTCAAAGGAGGTGGCAGGGGCATCAGTGCCCCCACCCCTCACTGATTATTCCATTAATATAAGCACGGAGCCTGGACTGGTGGGTCATAGATATGGGAGGAACTGGAGAGCAGTCCAGGACCTTAGGGGAAGAGGCAGCTGGACCCCAGCGATGTTAAGACTTGCTTAATTTGGTGTAATATAGGAGGGGATGACTACACAATGGAGTGGGTACCCGGTTGCAGGATCATTGGGGACCATCTTGGAGACTGGCTACACATAATGCTTTGTATTTTTTGCCAGAGTGGTGTTATTACACACATTTTATTCACAGCAAATCTTGGCTAAGCAGCACACCTTGGCCACAACTCACATCTTCTGACCTCTAAAGCTAACAGCATGCGCTGACCAATAGATCCAAATGCAGGATGTGGCGGATGTCTAAAGAGACTGGAGATATTTCCATCTCTTAAATCTTGCAGTGGGTGTTTTAAATGTTTTTGTGCTGGGAAGAAAACACTTTCTCAATCAGCAATAGAATTTTAAATACTTTCTTGAGCCCAGGAAGTGAACTGTTTTCTCCTGGTTTGATCGTGGTGGCGTTGACTGCGACACTCTCATGCCCTGCGCACTGGCTCACTCTTCCCTTGCTCCCCAGGTCAGCTCTGCCCTCTCCTTTAGCTTCTCCAGGAGACAAAAGCACAAGCTACCAGCACATTAAGATAACTTTGGAACCACTTAAGATGGGCTATTTCAAAAGGTACCAAATTCCCTGATCTTATCACTGAGCCATTTAACTAGATCACCCTGTAAAGAGAAAACGTGTTAAAAATACCAGTTAATTACTTTTTTTTTAATTCCCAAGGCACAAATAAGTCCTAGTTAACCGTCTTTGCACATTTATATATTTAGACATCAGGGTGTGACTCTCCAGCAGTCACAGAGAGCCAGCAGGCCCTACAGTGGAGGACAACTGACGCTAAGTAAAGGAGACTGGCTTCCTCAGCAACTTAGGGACACACACTGTCCGCAGGTTATGCTGAAAGACCCTGGGAAGAAACTCCTCCAACCAAGGCCTTGTCAGTAATTCGTTTACGGAGAACACACACAGTTGGCCTAGCTCACGTGGTGGGTCTTGATCAGAAGTGTCAATGCTAAGAAATGTTAATTAAACCTCAGTCCTTGCTTGATGAGCTGGATGAATAAAATCCAAAGGCAGGAACAGTTTACTCCTCAGAAGCAATCAGCACTGTGGAAATTCCGAGGACTGAAAACTTGAGTTCAGTACAATTTGGGAGCTAAAAATGGTCATCTTTTTCCCCTCTCTCCATTTGGACTTCAGAGCTGGTGGCACACAAAGGCCTGTATTGGGAGGACCCCTTCAAATCCATTCAAATCAGCACGGAGTGGGATGGAGGTGGTTTTTCTGGACTCGTCCAGCACTTACTTGACTTTTAGAGTGACATTTTATTTTTTTTGAAACCCAGCTACCTCGTGGTCCCAAATGTTTGGAACCAAATGTGTATTGAATTAATGAATGAGTAAATGATAAAACATAAGTTTCTCCTATTGATATACAGAAACTCAAGCCCTTTATCAGTGGGAGAGCCTCTTACGCTTCATCTCAGAACCCGGGCAAATTTACTTTCCCCCGGCATCGCTGATGGGAGGTCAATGATCTGATTTCTTTAATCAATAGATCAGAACTGGTGAAGAGAAAAGAGGGAAAGGACACCATGAACCAAAACAGAAAAAGACTCGCAGACACAGTAAACCATCTTATGGCTACTGGGGAAAGGGGGTGGGAAGGGATGGACTTGGGAGTTTGTGATTTACAAATGTTAGCCACTATATACAAAAATAAATTTAAAAAATGTCTTCTGTAGAGCACAGGGAACTATGTTCAGTATCTTGTAATAACCTTTAATGAAAAGGAATATGAAAACGAACATATGTATGTATATGCAGGACTGGGACATTGTGCCGTACACCAGAAACTGACACATTCTAACTGATTGTACTTCAATTAAAAAAAAAAAGAGAGAGAGAGGTTGCTGTCAGAGAGAGGCACTGACCATAGTCATGTCAGTCATGAACTCCAAGGTGGGTGGTACTCAGGATTAGGAAGACAGCGGCAAACAGCCCTAAATACTTTCCTAGCTTTTCTGAGGACATTAGTGCATTACAGTTCAGTACGAATTCATTTATTCATCCTTTCATTCAAAGAACATTTAAATGCCAAACAGATGCCAACAATGAGGAACCAGGGCGCTAGGTTGGGTCAAATCTGGCTCTATCATTGTGTAAATATCTAGTGAGCATTCACACGGAAAGTCCATGCTGAGCTTTCTACCTTTTCTGAGTCTATATCCAGGTGCCACGAAAGTAAAAGCCTAACTCATATTCAGTTTACTCTCTAAAGAAGGCAGGGGAGCCTAAACTGCTTTAGGAAGATTCTTCTATCTCGATGAGTATAACCAAGCAGATGGCGGTGCTCATCTGGGATCAGCACCTTCCGGAGAGGCAGGCAGTGAGGCATGACCGTATATGTCCATGGAGTAATCTAGCTGAGTAATCTAGCTTCTATTTTGGGACTGGAACACAGGTGCGTAGTGGGAGAGTCAGCCTCCCGGAAAGACCAGTGAGAACATCCCAGAATGATGCGATCACAAAGCAAGCCTTTGTGCAGTTTAGCGGAATCAAAAACACGGCAGCCGTGAGCATGGAAGCACCACGGGGGAGGCCTCTTCCAACGTCAGGAGAGGTCACGGCCACCTTCCAGGCACCGTCACTCCAGGCAGCACGATGCGATTCGCAGAACTTTGAAGAATTAGAAACAACCAAGTAATGGTCTTCTCATGAAGGGTCCAGATTACTGAATGCAGTTTTGGGTTTCCTGAAAGATTTATACCCTCATGATTCCTCAAGAAATGCCAGGCTTCTCCCAGAGTTATAAGCTCTTTAAATTAGAAGAGACTTCAATGAACTCATGTTATCAAACATGATTTGGGGCTCCTCAGTGAGCTCCATGTGCAGAGCGCCTCCGTGGGCACATGTGGGTTAGAAGGAGAGTTCAAGCTGCCCCGAGTGATGCGCCCAGGGTGGAGACGGTCTAGGGCACCATGCAGTGACAACGCTACCCTGCAACATAAAGGAACAGCATCCCAACAAACTGGAACATTTCACAGAAAATGGAGAGTGTTGTATGGGGGGACTATTAGATTATTAGAGGATTGTACAGTCCATACAAGGGGTCAAGGATTATATCCCTATATCCCTTTTTAATTTTTTTTTTTTCAGCTAAAAATAGGAGGGTCAGTGAGGTTCAAGAAAGTTCCCTGGTCATATGTGAAGTTCGAGGCAGAGCCGGACCCAGGCTTTGGGTCTCTTCTCTCCTAGGCTGAGCTCATCCCACCACAGCTCAGTCTGAAACTGATCCCATAGGGCAGGTAAGATGATCCTCATTACCTGGGTGGGGAAACTGAGGCTTAGGGCAGGTTAATGACGTGTCCAAGGACACACATGTGATGGTTATTTAATCTCCTAAAGAATAATTCTTTAGTTTCAGAGGTGGAACCAAGAGCTAATTCTTTCCTTCCAACTAAGTGGGTCCTTTCATAGAGAACACCAACACCATTTCATGGGAATACGAGCAAGTTTGTTGCCTTTTCCTAAAAGCCTGAGACCCTTTTAGAGGAAAAAGGCAGCAGTGTCAGAATGGGGTTCACAGCAGAGATGTTGGGGCCGGATGGCCCCTCATAAGCTACATATCCTTACAAATTAGCCTAACTTCTATGAGCTTTCATTTCCTCCTCTGGAAAATGGAGCCAGCAACAGAATATATTTCATAAAGGTCTTGAGAGGGTTAAAAGAGTTAATGCTTGTAAAAGGCTTTAAATATAGTGTCTGGCACAGAGTTAAGTGTTAGCCGTCGAGCTGTCACTTAGCTGAGAGGGTGAGAGTTACAGCTTTCGGTTTTCTATCCAGGATGTGGTACCTTTTTCTCTACTCACTATAAAGGAAAAGGAAGTGCAAATTAATCTTGATCCAAACGTCCACAGCCTAAAAAGTTCCATACAGGTGACAGAAAGTCCAAGAAATAAGCAGAACCAGTAACCCTCTGTTAGCCACTTGAATTCAAATTCAAATTCAAGACCAACTAACTTGAATTTGGCAAATGAATTGAATCTTTGATGACATCCGGCATTGACGCCAGAGCTGTGTCTCGTGAACACATGATTCCCGCTACTGGCACTGGCTTTATAGACTATACCGGTCTGCACTTGACCTCGGCAGAGGTAAGCTTTAGATGAAGAGAAAGGTTTTGAGAGTTACATCATGCTTATTACAGGCACAAAGTCTCCCTTCCAAAATCTAAAGCAGGTCCCGGAGTTCAAGGTTTAATCTGGATTCCATTTAGATGACTTGCCGTATAGTCCTTCTTTCCCCATCCAGTTTTACTCGTCTGTCAATCAATCTGACTATGCTCAAGTCTGTATTTTTAGTTCAATTTCGCAAATGCTTGCTGATAGCTCTTGTGTCTTAGACACATTGATAGAACTCAAGGACTCAGGGTGAATGAGATACAACTTCCTGCCTTCAAGGAACTCACAGCCTGTTTGGGGAGGCAGACACACCAGAGGTAGGGGTGTGAACTCAAAGGAGGGGCACCTAACCAGCCAGAAGGAATGAACCCCTTCCACTCCTCATCCTTACGGTGGTCTGTTAATAATACTCCATTGCATGGACAGATCACATTTTGCTTGTACATCCACCTATTGATGGGCGTTGGGGTTGTTACCACATCATGGTTATTGCAAGTGATGCTGCTATAAACACTGGCATGCAGGCATCTGTTCAAGCCACTGCTTTCCATTCCTTTGGGTATATTCGAGAAGAGGAGTTGATGGTTCATATGGTCATTTTGTACTTTTGAGGAACTGCCAAAATGTTTTCCGTAGCAACCGTACTACTTTATGCTCCCACCAACTATGAACAAGGGTCCCACCATCTCCATGTCCTTGCCTCAGTTGTTACTTATTTATGTCTTTATGTTTGATTGTCAGTCTGCTTCTTGTTTTTTCTCGAAGGGGTCCGTCAGCCCCCCGGTCTTGATGCCTCTCACTTTCTGCTCCCTTTGCTTGGAATATTCTTCTTCTGCCAATCTCCGTGGTTCGTTTTCCCATCTCCTTCAAGTCCTTGCCCAAAAGTCTTCACTAACCACCCTGTTAAAATTGTACCTCTACTGCCAGAATGCCCTACCACCTCTTCCCTGAATTAATGTTTATCCATGACCTTTACAGCTTTCTAACTTGCTGGATAATTTGCCATTTCTTTATTATCTGCCCTCCTTACTTCCCCACTTTGCTAGGGCAAGGTTTGTTTTGTTTTTTGTTTTTTTTTTTTATACTGTTTTGTCACTTCTTTATCCCAGTGCCCAGAATAGTGCCTGATCCTTCAGGTAAAAACATTACTGTCAAAAATAATTGTGGAATGAATGAGTGATACTGAGCCTGGTCTTAAAAGAAAGAGATGACTAAGCTAGGCAGAGAAGGAGCGGAAAGGGAGCACGTGCATTGCTATGAACTACATCTGCTTAATGAAGTGGATGAGAGTCTCCCGGAGGAGGCAAAGACCCCACAGTTACTGAGTGTATCACTACATCTTCTTTGCTCATTGTTAGTTACGATCTGTTTCTTCTGTAAGCACCGTGATTTGCTTCTATTCTGATGAGTGACCGCAAGATTCTGCTATGTGAAAACCGTGTGGATGTTGGTTGCCGAGCACACGCCAGCAGTCTTGTGAAAGAGAAGAAAGTCTTTTATCTGCAACTGGAAATATATCCACCCAGCTGCCACCTTGATATTATTTGTTGTTACTATTGTCTTCAGTACTAAACGCAGGAACTTTTAGTTCAAGGCTCTTACACGATGCTGCTGCCTCCTGTTGCCCCCTGCTTAAGGTAGGGTGGACTGGAAATCCCCTCCCTCCTTCTCTATCAGCACTCGGGTTCCCCCAGACCACTGTGGTGTCTGCTCTGTGCCCGCCCTCGTGCTCTGCTGTTCCTAAGGAACCTGGGTCTCAGAGGGAGACACGTGAAGTCTTGACGATGTAAGTTGGGGCCTGAGTAAATGGAATAGTGCTGATGCCAGGTGCTGAGAAAGGTCCCCCCCTCGCTCCTTACACCCTTTGCCCCCAGCTCCCCGGAGTAACAGCTGGTTTGGGGAAGGGCAGGGGGAAAAGAGAGGAAGAAGGGGAGGGGAGACTAACCCTTCTGGTCCACTTTCTAGGCCAAGCCCTACTGGAGGGGCTTTCTGGTCTGCAGCATGCTGTGTGAATTACGCCTCTGTAGATAGAGAAGGAACACTTCCTACCACGCCCAAAAGCAGCCACCCCCCCCCCATACCTCCATCGACAACGGAGAACACAGACGTGAGCATCTAAGCACATCGGCGTGAGTCACTTGGCAGCAACCCGCAGCCACCCCTGCTTCTGGCCTGACCCATTTTCTCCAACTGCAGCGTGGCTCTGATAATCCCTGCTCTGCTCTCCATCTTGCCCAGAGGCTACTAGAGTTCATTAGATTAAAAAAATCTATAAACTGCTTTGAGCACCTTGGAGGTAAGTGCTCTATAAGTACAATGTAATAATAATAATGCTACAATAATTACCTTGATTAATTTATGTGTAAGACCAAAAAAAGATTCTTAATTAAGAGACATTCCAACAGCATGAACACAGGCCCCATATATTGGAAAGTAATGTCACCAGCAGGGATGCTAACTCTGGGCCAGCCCCATGAGGGTACTGGACCACTCCCCCGACTCCGAGTGCCCTGCGTGTGCTGCGTCACGGGCCACGACTCCGCTCTGGCCAGCAGGCTGGAAAGGCGGAAGATGAAAGACAGGAGTTTGGTGTTGTAATTACAGAAAACATACGGAGTTAACCTGATGGTACACTTACTGAACTGCAAGTAATTAAGAACCCATGGTAAGCCAATCAGTGACATCAATAAAATGAATTAGCTATTTTTTTTAATGTAGTCAACACAAGATTTATGAAATTACCCCGTGGCTGGACATAGATCTAGGCTAGAAACAGTATTTTGTGGCCTTCCCCTTTCTCTACCATCAGGCTCCCAAGTGTTACGGGGGAAGAGGTGTGTTTTTGGTGCTGTAGGTATGGTGAAGGATACCCTGGAATGTGGAGTTGCTCCAGAGATGTCTTCATTAGCCACAAAATTCTCCCAAGACCCAACAACTCTTCTAAGACTAAGATGTGCATCATGCTTTATAGAGAAATGAAAAAGTTCTTATCACTCAAGAAAACAGTCGCCCATTCTGTGATCTGTCTTCTCTTTTTGTTCAGCCAATATTCACTCTTCCGAGAAAGAGGATTCAAGTGGGCCAGTTTGCAGCATTACCCAGGGCAGAATAGAAGCCAGGCTACATTAGGGGTCCCTGGATGCCTGGGCCATATGTGGTTGCTCCACCGGACCTGGATCAGATTTGCAATGGCCAGAGCAGAAAAGGGTGATTTGACCACCAGTGCTGCAGGAGCTTTCCCAATGCCTTATCGTGTGAACAAGAATGGGACGGGGGTCAGGGGGCATCTTCCCTGAAGGTAACCATGTATGTAGGGGCTAAACTCCCTCCTTTAGCCTGTCCTCAACAACGGCCAAGCCCACCCCCTGGGAGAAGCTAGAGGATCGGTGGGAGGCTAAGAGAAGAAGTAACATTCCCCTTCCAACAGCTGAGCAGAAATAGGGGAGTCTACGTCAGGTGATCAGAAATGGCTGGAGCAGAGGACAAGAAGCAGCGATGCGTGGGCACAGATGCGTGCATGACCTGGTAGGTGGGGTGGGTTGGGGCAGCTTCATAGAGCTGCCAAGTTAGGAAAATATTGTCCAGGTCATATAAACACTGTTTAATTAGATTGCTTTCTGGACATTTAACACTGAGAGAACCGCAGTAAGGAGACAGGTCATTATTATAAAATTTTTGGTGGAAGGGGGTGGCTCACAAGAAAATTCATTTATTTAAAAACAATTTACAGTATTATTATTGTTTATTGGAGTCTAGCTGCTAGCTGCTCTCACTTTCCTAGGCAACCCCATGCTCTGGGACCGCCCCCCTTGCCTTCTGAGATGGCCCACATTCTGTCTCTGGAGTGTGTATCTCCCTGAATAAATCTACTTTCACTCCAAAAAAAAATGTATAGTTGCTTTATAATGATTCAGGTGTACAGCAAAATAATTCAGTTTTATATATATATATACTTTTTCAGATTCTTTCATTATAGGTTGTTACAAAATATTGAATATAGTTCCCTGTGCTAGACAGTAGGTCCTTGTTGTTTACCTATTTTATGTACAGTAGTGTGTCTCTGTTAATCCCAAACTCCCAATTTATCCATCCCCCACACCTTTCCCCTTCGGTAACCAGAAGTTTGTTTCCTAGGGGAGACAGGGCATTTTGGGTCTAGGAGAACTAGCTGGGGCTGGGACGCCGCAGTGGGGTAGTTTTCCCACACAGGGCACAGCAGGAACTCCCAGCATGGGAGAATCAAGCAGCGCCGTCAGAAGGCTGGAGGAACAGTGATTCGGAAGGGGCCATAGGTAAACTTAGCATCTTGAAACTTAAGTCGGTTCTTGCCCCTCCTGATTACTCATTGCCCACAGCAAGTTAGCTCCATGGAAGGGTTGAAACATGTAGAAACTCAGGTTTGCTCTGCCTGTGATTCAGGGGGATTGGTGATTTATACTGAGCACACACATTGACCAATCCAGCAATCAACACGTGCCCTCTGCCTCAGGCACTGTGCTAATAATTAGGTTACAGAGGTGAATGGGACATGGCACTGGGCAGCATGTAACACACTGGAGGGATATAAGCCATGAGTGGATTGCAGTGATGTTTCCAATTCTTTCCCCTTCTCTGAAGCTGCACCCTTTCCCATATAACTTGCCGTGCGGTCTCATCATGGGCAAAAGAATTGCCCCACCACTTGGTGCTAGACTCAACCATGGGCATTGTGGACTGGGGTGGGCAGGAAGGTTTCCCATCTCCTGGCCTATGGTTTGGACTCCTGCTCTTGTGGGTGGAGTCTGAGGCTTGTCCTATGGTCCACATAATACTTAAGCTCCAAACGAGGCCCCGTGGCAGTTGTGACACTCTGGAGCTGTGCCCGTGGGATCTGTGTCTTCTGCATCGTTCCCCTGGCTTTTCCTTCTGCCTACCTCTGTCTGATCAGGCCTTGGTGGCCTTTTTCCAGCTGCCCCATCTCTCCGAAGCCTTTCCCACCTGCCCAACCAGCCTAATCTCGCCTGTAATTCTCCACCCTGCTCTGAGTCACTACACACTTCCCGTGTTGTCCTGGGTTCTGTAATGTTTGGTCTCCCAGCTGGACTAGAAGCTCCTTGAGAGCAGGAGCTATTTCTTCTGTTTCTCAGGCGCCCTGGCTGTCCTGAGCCCGCCCAGCAGCTGGGCGTGTTTCCCAGGCAACGGTGGTACCAGTGGGCGCCCTCAGATGCTCTGAAGTGAGCAGCTTGTTTTCAGGCTCACCTTCCACCCTCCTGAGCACCCTCCCCACTGCCCCATCTTCCACTGACCCCAGCTGTCACCCAGACCCGCCCTTCCTTTCCTTCGTGGTAGCTGAGGCCTGTCCTCTGCCTCCCCCTCTTCTGGTGTCACTTTCTGTAATCTTCCAGGCCCTGTTAGGTGACAGAAGAATAGATTTCCAGCTAACATGTTAATGGCTGGTAACAGCAGTGTCATCCCCTCGTACTAATTCTGCATTTGAACTGAAGTTTTCAATGTTCTCGTCCGTAGCAATGACTAGACATGGTGATGCCTGAGACAGGCTGCTGAGGATAGATTTTTAGAGCATGGAGTTCGTGCTGTCCATCAAATCACACTGCCAAGCTAGTTGACGTTCTAGGATGTCCTACAAGTGCTCTTGGAGAGGCTGAGAGACGGGACAGGGACAGCTTTATACCAGTGAACCCACTTCAGGCTGTAATTCATGTTCGACCCTCACATTTTCTGTCACCTGTAATATGCAAGTCTGTGAAATGGCTTTTGACCTCAGAGCTTGTGTGTTTGTGCATTCTGTGTGCGTGTTGGTACCTCAGATGTTCAATCTTGAGCTTATGCTTGCTGTCAGTGTCATAATGCAATATAATCAAATCCTTCAGCCTGAAGAATCTCCCCAGATCATGGTGTCCAGGGCCCTGCCTTTGGTCTGCTAAGTTATTATCACCATCTCCGTTGTAAAGATGGGGGCAAATGATGCTCAGAGGGGATGTGGGAATGCCCAGCGCCCACAGCTGTTAAGAGAAATTGGGACCAGAACCCAGGACTTATGCCTCTGTAGCAGGACCCTTCTCCATCACAGGGATGTCACATTAAAGACCTTCATCTCACTGTCGCTCTCAGCTTTAAAACAGTAGTACCTACCATTGCCCATGAATTTCCTGATCGGTGTAGAGGCTGATAATTGGGTAACCAGATCCAGGTGTGGCTGGTTTTATGCAGTGGGTGTCGGGAAAAGAGTTATATACCAATTGCATCTTTATAACCTGGATTTTTGTCTACACAACTGAGAGAATACAGCTCAAGGAATCCTTTGATGACCCTAATATTCTCATGCCCATACGGTTAGGAGTGGTTAGAAGAAACATCCTGTATTTTTAACCCATACACTCAATTTTTGGCATATTCAGATGTGCTGTTTAAATTCTCCATTATGTGGCAAGGATGAAAAAGCACATGAATTAACATCTGGATGTACAAGACACAGGCATTAAGAGTCTGTTGATGTGGAATATATCCTTGCAAAGGGAGCCTGGTGGCCTGGCAATCAGGACACCTGGGCTCTCATTCCAGCCCTGACACTGACCAGTGACTTAGCTCTGTGCAAGCCTCGGTTTTATTACCTGCCGAATAAAAGGGCAGCGCTGATCAATTTCCAGGTCCTGGTTCGCATTCTGACCTCATAGGACTCTATGCATATTCATGACCACAAAATGGCCCTCGGCCACGCGGGAAGTGTGGCCCTGGCTGGGGCAATTTGCATGGAATAGAAATCAAAGCCGTAAGCCACAGAGATGACGCTCCAGTAGTGGGCTGTCTGGTGTTATCATTACAGGAAGGATGGGGACAGCGATGGGGCCCCCAAAAGCATATCCCACAGGTGGTGCTTGGTCCGCGTGAAGCCAAGGTGCTCCCATCACTCCTGTGGGCATCCGTGCCCTTGGGCATCAGCAACTCCCCTCCTCCTTCCGCCCCAACCCCCCCACCCAACCTCCTCGGGCCCCAGGTATAAACTCAGGCAGTCCATGGGCTCACTGTTGGCTGGCTATTTAGTTTTAATGCCCAAAACCAATTTTAAATAAAATAAAGGAATCCCCCTAAATATTCTATATGGGGCTTTCTTTTTTTTTTAAGAGGGACATTTCTAGACTAGTTTCACACAGGTTTAGCCGAAAGGGAAATTAAACTCTACATTTAAATGGAGATTACGCACAAAGGAATCCATTAGTTTCAATATTTCTCAGCAGGAGGGCTCAGAGTTATTTAAATAAGTTTAGATATTAAACCTAAAGTAGCCATTAAAGCAATGTGGATTTGTTTGTCTGTTTTTTTTTTTCTCCCAGAAATCTTTTTTTCCAGCTGACTGAAAAAATCCATTGCTTAACCAATGGAGGATATTTTAATGGATTAAAAAAAAAATCCAGGGACTTTTTAATATAGCACTTCCTTTGAATTTTTAAGTACCATATTACAGTGTACTTATTATAGCCAAGTGTCATCTTTTGGACAGATTAAACTCCAAGTACCTTCCCTCCCCTGTCTGCACCCTGGGCAGAGCAGCGCTAATATAAACACCGACATTAAACCATATTGGCTATGGAAGAGTCTTTGATTGTCATTGAGATTATTTTAAAAGTTATTTAGGTCCCCCTGTTACATCTCTGCAAACCACTGAGAAAATGTTGTGCTGGGTTTCTCTTTGAGACATTTCTTTGGGGATTCATAAATATTGATTGTACCGTAAAAAATTGATGGAATCTTGAAACAGACTGCAGTCAAGGCAGCTGGGGAATTTACTCAATTTTTCTCAATCGCTGCAGTCTATAAAAAGAGGAGATTTTGCAAATTGTTTCTCACCTTGTCTTTTTAGTATTTAATAGCTCTCAATTCTATAGCCTTCTGAACCATGCTCTGGGCCGGTTTTCTATCAAAACAGAATCAGGCCTATTCAATGGGAATTAAAAGGTGGGGGCAGGTTATGAATGGGTTAAACTCTGCCCCGTTCTCCACTCTCTCCCTTCCTACCTTCTGTCTGTTTTCGGTGTCCCACTGTTTGAGTCATATTAATCCCGCGTCTCTTCCATATGATGCCCAGGGTTACTCCTTCTTTTCACTTCCCAGGGCCATGATGGATATAAAGTCATAGAAATGAATGCCGAAAGGCTCTCTGTGCTCTTCCCTTTTACCAACAGCGTGGTCACTGCTAACCCACCCTCCCATCAAGGCACCCCCTGCTCCCTCTTGTTCATACAGCAAAGCTCTTTGCCATCCTGGCATTTAAAACCTTTCACCCACCATCTGGCTCCAAGTTATCTTTTTAGTCTTATTCTTCACAATTCTCCTTCTGGAACCCTAGTTTCTTTGCCCATGAGTCCCCTCACTGTCCCTTAAACCTAGAGGATGCACTTCTTCTTCCAGTTACTGGCTTATACTTTTTCATCACACCTGGAATGCCCTCCTTACAGTCTCCTTCTATGGTAGGCAGAATAAACCACCCCCCTACCCCGAGCCCTGTTCCCAGAACCTGTGAAGTTACCTTCCGTAGCAAAGGAGTATTAAGATTGCCAATCACTGGACCTGAAAATAGGGAGATTATCCCATATTATCCCTTTGGGTCCAATGTAATTACAGGGATCCTTAAAAGTGGAAGAGGGAGGCAGATGGGAGAATCAGAGAGATGGCAGCGTGAGAAGGACTCAGCCCAACATTGCTGGCTTTGAGTACTGGGGCCACGAGCAAAGCCAGTGGCCTTTAGAAGCCAGAAAGGAAGCTGGGAAAGGCAGAGAGATGGATTCTCCCACAGACCCTCCAGAAGGAACTTGGCCCTGCGAGACCTAGATCTCACCCAGGGAAACCCATGTTGACCTTTGGACAGAAATGAAAGGTGATAGATTTGTGTTGTTTGAAGCCCCTAAATTTGTGATAATTCCGTTTTCACCCTCTTTGAGGTAATCACCCCTAATCACATCTACAAAGTGCATTTTGTCATATAGGGTAATATTAGCAATTCTAGGGGTTAGGACTGGATATTTTGGGGGGGCCATAATCCAGCCTTCCATACTTGGTAGAAAAAAGTGAGGTAGCCTGTGAGGTTCTGGTCCACAAAGGACCTAAGCCTAGAGAGTAGTTGGGAGCTGTCCATGGAAGATATGCATGGCAACCATACTTGTGGCCAATGTTAAGTGGCCTGAGGGTGTTGAGGAGGGAGGGGTCTGGGTGGGATGCAGATGGCTTCATGGTGACAGCAGGGCTCCTGGGAGAAATGATGGGTAACTAGGGAGGGGTGGAGTGGTTTGGAAGGATAGTCCAGGTAAGAAGAACAGAATGGCAAGCAAAGGAACAGAATGGAAACCGGCATGTCTGTGAGGAAAGCCAAGAAGAGTGCAGTCTGGGGATAAGAGGGAGGGTTTCAGATCTCTGGATTTCCCTTAATCATTGTCTCCAAGACGTGGCCCAGCTGGGGCCCGTTTCCTCACTCAACTCTCCTGGCCCCCCAATCTTGGCCTCAACCCTCACTCTCTCATTCAACCAGAACAGCTCTGCTACCTCTAGGGCTTTCCAGGACTAATTCCGCCCTCCTGGCAAAGCTGGCCAGGACAGAGGGCAGAATCCGGCCCCACCCTTACCTGGGCGGGGGCATCCCAAAGAGGACAAGGAAGCCCAGGCCTCCCGCCATCGGTCCTGCAGAGCCAGTGCAGCAGGGGCTTCCGTGGAGGGATTTACCTGAAAGAAAAATAGGTCATGTGATCAGGAGCCCTCAGATTTCCACCAAAATCTCTGCTGGTTTCTCTGGTCCCCGCCAGCAGCCTTTCACTGGTGCAAAGCCCTATTCTCAGACCCCTGCTGGCTGCAGAAGTCAGCTCACTTCTCTGCTTCCTTCCTAGCCAGAATCTTAACCCTTCCAGTTCTCATCTCCCCAAACAGATCACTGATGCCCCAAGATGAATGACTTCTCTATTTATCTGGCCTTTTACTTGCTCTTGGCAGGAATGCCTGTCTGCCTTAAGCTACTGTATCCCATCAGGAAGCAGAAAGACTTTCCATCTTTGCTTCTGAAGGATGTATTCCTTGTAAGAATTTCATGTTGGCAGGTGTTTTCTTTAGGACTTTGGCTGTATTATTCCCTGTCTTCTGGCTTCCGTGATATCTGTCAAGGAGTTGGCTCTAAGTTGGTTGTAACTCTTATTCTTGCTCTTTGTAGGTAATATATCTCTTTTTCTCCTACTGCTTTAAAGATTTTTCTCTGCTCTGGTACTCCAATTCCAGTGAAGTTAATTTTGTTACCGTGTCCCAAATGGCTCCTGAGCTCCTCCCTGAATTTCCCATCCTTTTGCCTTTCCATGTTATAGTCTGACCTCTAACCAGGCCCTCAGGGCCTCGCGACCCCTCATTTGGATCCCTGCTGACTAAGCCCTTGCACTAGTCATCCTGCTTCATGGCGTGCTCTCCTCCATTCTAGCCCTCTGTCCTCTAGTCTCACGAACCTTCTGATGCCCTAGCTGACCATCCCGCTCCTCTGCTTAAAATATTGAGTGAGTTCCCATTTCTGCCAGTGGATAATAAATTCCAGCTCCTTAACATGGGATTTAGGCCTCTACAGATCTCCAGGCTGAGCTCACATTATTTTATGCCTTTAACCTTGTGCTCTAAGAACTCTGATCAGTTTCTAATTCTCCCATGTCCCTGAACACACACACACACACACACACACACACACACACACACATACGCTTCCCAAATTGATCCTCTACAACCTGCCTTTTGTTCACGCTGCTCCTTCTGTCTGGAAAGCTCTTCCGTCCCCTTTTGTCTTACTAAGCCACCTGCATTCTTTTGACTCATCGTACCCACCTCCAGGAAGTGTTCCCGTCTCATATCTTCTCCCCCCTCCCACTTCCCAGCTACTGTTGCTCCCATAGTCCACTTAGCAAATCTCTATCCTAACAATGACTACAAATACTTACTCTCTGTTTAAGTATTTATCTTCCCCTCTAGATGGTGAGTTCTTTGAGCAACTGTGTCTTATGCATCTTTAGCTCCCCAGTGCCCAATACCTTTCTTGAGACATAGAAGGTACTCCATAAATGTTTAAATGATTGATGTATTGATAAAAAATAAATTCATATGAAAATTCCTTCAGTTTCACATCCTTGTATGAGTCAATATTGTTAGTCTTATTTTAAGTGTGAAAAAATATGAACTAAGTCCCCCGTCTCTAACTGTAGAGACGGTTCGCTAAGCCCTAAAGATCTCTAATACAGCGCCTGTCTGATCCAGCCCTCACTGACTTCTCCCTTCCTTCTCTTAACTCTTTTGCCATCAGAGTCCTTAGCACATGATCTAGCCTTTGATAGTAGACGGGCTTCTATTGCTCTCCGTAGCACAGGTGGAAAAGTCAACTGACCAAGCGTTTGCTATGACATTTTCCATCGGGTTAGTTCAACACTAGGGCCTTATTCATTGATGACATAGAAATTAGTTTTTAGAAAAGACTGACTAGATATTACTACCCAGTTGGTAGTCTAGACTGAGTGGAGCTTGGGGACATTGAGGCGTGCCACCCTCCCCACACCGGGGAGGAACTTGGGGTTGAGAAACAACATCAGTTGCAGCCAGCGGGAAGAAGACAACATCCAAGCACATATGGCGGGAGGAGGGTACAGCTCAGTGGTAGAGCGCATGCTTAGCATACACGAGGTCCTGGGTTCAATCCCCAGGACCTCCACTAAAAAATAAATAGATAAACTGAATTACTTTTTCCCCTCCTCCAAACAAACAAACAAAAGAGAGCACATATGGAAGAGCCATAGGCTGTTCTGCACCAAGGCAGCCCAGGAGGGGACGGGATGTTGGAGCTGCTTTACCTGGGAGCTGAGCAGCAGGAGACGGAGCGGCAGCACTGACAGGAAGCCCTGTTGGCAAATGTCAGCGCCCTGAATGCGTAGCTGGGTCCAGGCCCCAGAGTGGGGCTGATAGGACTGGGGCAGGACCCAAGGACAAGAAACGCTAAGGTTCTGGCCAATTATTAGGACCAGGAAAACAGAAGGGACCCAGTTACCCAAACTAAGGTACAAACTGGGACTCTGCCTTGGGAGAAGGTGTGGTTCAGCACCCCAAGGTCTTCCAGACACCAGCGGCCAGGCTAACCTGGGCCAAGTGCATCTGGACGCCTCCGTTAGTACATTTCTGACCAAGGACAGCCTGGCTCAAGGTTAAGTGCGGCAAGAAATGGAGGCGTGTTGTCACGTGGACCAGCTAGAGGCTGAAGAAGACGTCAGTGCTCTGGGCAGACGCTGACCACAGCAGGTCCAGGGGGCAGCGGGTTGTGAAAACAGCTGAGGAGCCAGGAGAGAAAGAGATGGGGGAAAACAAAAGGTCAGAATATGAGCTTAAGACAGGATGAAATGGAGCCAGGAGAGGCTGGGGGCTGGGGGCTGGGGGCAGAGGTGGAACTGAGGGCTTTGAACTGGGTGAGCAGGCGCTGAGTCAGATTCCATGCAGCCAAGCCAGGTACTAACACCCACGGAGGGCCAAGAAGGTGGAGTGGGCATCAAGGATCAAGGATGGTGATTGGACATCAGAAAAAGTCTGGGTAGGAGGAGTTAAGACCTGGGTTGGTGGTCAAGCTCCCTGAAATCCTGGAGGCAAGGGACTGGTAGGCAAAGGCTATGTTTAGGGTTCAGGAGAGGGGGTGGTCGGTAAGCTCAAAGGATGGTCAGATCCAGGGAAGCCACATAAACCAAACAGCCAAGAGAGAAGCAGACAATGGGTCAGGTACTAAGACATAAGCACCAAGGTTCAGGCACCAGCCCTTGCTAACTGAGGTGGCTCTGCCTCGCGTCCAGAGCTCCCAGTTTACCTTTGGAGGGGCAGAGACCAGGCCCAGAGGGGCTTTTTAAGTCCCTGCTTCCAGATAGTAATGAACAATCTGGAGCAAATGGTATCTGAATGGGCATGCATTGGTCAGGGTTCTCCAGAGACACCTAACCAATTGAAAGAGATTTATTACAAGAAATTGGCTGGTGATTCTGGAGGCTAAGAATTCTCGTGGTCTGCCTTCTGCAAGCTGGAGACCCAGGAAAGCCAGTGGTGGAGTCTGGAGAGTCAAAGAGCCAGTGGTCTGAGAACCAGGAGGGCCAAGAGCAGGAGGAAGCTGTTGTCCCAGCTAGGTCAGACAGAGCCACAGTGAATCCCTCCTTCTGCCACCTCTTTGTTCTATTCAGGCCCTCAACAGATTGGATGAATCCTGCCCACATTAGGGAGGGCAGGCCACTTTACTGAGTCTGCTGATCTCAAATGCCAACCTCTCCTGGAAACACTCTCACAGACACAACCAGAATAATGTTTAACCAGATATCTGGGCACCCCTGGCCCAGCCAAGCTGACACTTAAGATGAACTATCTCAGGGGAGGGCAGCACCGATCCTGCCCCTGCCTATGATTCAGGGATGCCCAGCACATTCTCCTTGGAGACCTACAGCTGAAACTGACTCCACTCTGGCTGGTTAGGTGACCCCAAGCCATTCTACAGCCGGGAGATCAAGAAATCGAACACTTTTGCGTAGTGTTGCTTGCTGAAGCCAGCAGAACGCGTGGCTCCTTGCTTACGTCTTATTTGGAGCCATCATGCACATCTGACCAATTTGCTAATTCCTGGCCTCCACTTGGAAAGCTTCCAGCTCATTTTCATGCTACGCTGCGCAGTTTCGCCTTCTTAATGTAGTTTTCAAGTTGTATTAAATAAACAATGGGTATCAAATCAAATTAATTATTGGACACTCCATGCTATTTAATTTTAAGGCTCCCATTTTGCCAGTATTTCTTCTGAGGACAACAAGGCGTGGAGTGCCAGGCGTCTGGGCTGATCCTCCTGGAGCATCCCCGAGTCGGGGAAAGAGGAAGGAAAATAGGAAAATAAAACACCCTGGGAGGAATGCTGGCAGAGAGAACCATGCCCTTTACTATGGGGAGAAGGCCTTTAATCCAATTTCTTGGTTTCTGGGCAGCCAAGTAGGGAGCGGGTCAAACTGATGAGGAGATTATGGCGTATTCTGTCTCAAGAGTCCCTAAGTTGGGCCTGCTCAAATTCTTTTCCTGAACAGGCAAGACCTGGGCTATTACCATCCTGTACCTTCTCCCAACTCCTCACCAGGCCTCAGGTTCAGTTTTTGATCTTTCTCATGGATTGAGAGCCTTCTCTTTGCCATCCTGGGGGAGCCAGGTAAACAGGCAGACCCAGCCCCTGCTGCCTGGCTTTCCAGATCAAGTCTTAAGCCCTGTCCCTACACTCACTGGACCCTTGGCCCCCGTTTTCATAGCACTGATCCTAGCTGTGACCTCATCTCTAATCATCTGAGTGTTTAATTAATGCCTGTCTTCTCTCTGAACACTGGGTTCCATGAACACAGAGGCCATTTCTCTTTTCAGCCACTGTTGTGCCTCCAACATGTGGCCTGGAGTGGAATGGGCACTTAGTGATTATTGGATGGGTGGGAGGAAGGACGTATGAAGTCAACAGGGAGGAAGGGAAGCAAAAGGACTTCCTCAGTGTTGAGAGCTTCTTAGCCCTTGAGATCCCACCTTCCTTACATCCCGGAGCTTGGCTTCTAGTGTTTTACAGGAGCAGAGCAGAGCTTTCCCTGGGAGGAGTCTGGGAGGGTTCAGACCACTCTCCCCGGTGGCCCACCATTTCCAGCACTTCCCTGTGGACGCCTGGCTTCCCAGGGCCCCTGCTGACTGGCCTGGCCTGACCACTGGCCTTCCTAACAGTATATCTGCACACGGGCATGATTCTGTCTTCCTTCCACCAGATTCTAAGCTCTAGGGGCAGGAATCGTATCTCTTCTTCCATCTGAAGTCCCTTCAGTTGCAACTCTCTCTTCCGTATATGGCTCCCTGCTTCTTCCACTTGAAGAGCCTCTATCCCCCGATCCAGTCCTCCCATCGTCAAAGGTCCAGCTTAAGCTCCCCCCACGCTCCAAGTCTTCCCAATACACTGCAGCCCACAGCACACAGAGAGCCTTCACACAAGCTTTATGGCATCTCACCTTCGATTTCACTCTGTCTGATTGACTCTCTCTGCTTGTGGGGTCAGGGGTCTCCCCTTTCTAGGGTGGCCAACTCTTCTTGGTTTGCTTAGGGCTTTCCTGATTTTGGTCCTGAAAGTCCTGAATCCCAAGAACTCTCTTGGTCTTGGGCCCTAACCCTTCCCACAGCCTGTCCCACCTACCCTAGGTCTTTGCCAAGCTACTGTCAACTTGAAATTCAAGACTCAACCTAAAAGTCTCTTCCTCTAGAAAGATGTCCCCTCCCAGGTGCAGGAGAGGTCCACTCTGCCAATGTTGTCGCAACTCTCCTGTGTTCCCCACAACCGTGGGTCTCTTTCGGTTGTGCATTTAACATTCCCATTGCTCAGTGCAGCATCTGCCACCTATGGGCAATCAGGAAGGAAGGAACTGTCGAATGAGCAGGCATGCTAGGTGTTATGAGATGAATTGTGTCCCCTAAAAAGATGCTCAAGTCCTAACCTGTGTATGTGACCTTATTTAGGAATACGGTCTCTGGCAGGTGATCAAGCTAAACTGAGGACATTAGGGTAGACCCTCATCGAACACAACAGGCATCCTTATAAAAAAGGAAGAATTTGGTTATAGAGACAGACACACAGAGGGAAGATGATGGGAAGAGACCTAAGGAGACATGGCCGCCCACAAGCCCAGGAGTGCCTGAGGCTGCCAGAAGCTTGGAGAGAGGCCCAGGACAGATCTTTCCCTAATAAAATCCTTCCCCATTTCTGGGGGACCACTGCCCTGCCGACACCTTAACTCTGGACCTCCAGCCTCCAGAACTGCGAAAGAACACATTTCTGTTGTTTATAAAAAAAGCCCAGCCTGCGGTATTTGTCACAGTAACCCCAGGAACTAACTCACTAGGGCTCAGCTAGGGAAGAACTATATTCTCCACTCCACTTTCATCCCAGTACAGGCACAAACCCGCTCCCTGGGGATCAAGCCTCAGCTGTCCCTGGATGAAATCTTGGAGGCCCCAGAGTTTATCTGCTGGCTCTCAGGTAATAAATGGTCTTTAGGTCCCACCCAGCCAGAAGAATAATCTCATATTTGGAGTTAAAATGTCTGGTAAAATAATATTTAAATACTCCAAATCTTTGCCCCTCCTCTAGCCCAGGTTTCTCCGGCAGCCTGGATTGGCAGGGCTGGTGGTGGCTGGGTTGTAATCAGCTGCTTTTCCATTTCTCCTCCCTGCCTCCCACCCTGGCCCCAGAGGCACGGGCTGATCCCTAAAAGGTTGGAGCGGGAGGGGAAGGTCTTACATAACCCGATTTTGATTTCTCCCACCTGGAAACTGATGTCTCATACTGACCTTCTCTGAGCTGGCCAAAGTTCTGAACTGATTATTCTTCTCAGGGTCACTGTGAAGGTTCCCACAGAGAACCCTTGACATTGTTTCCCGTGAGAGGTGATGAATTTGCCTTGGTGGTCAGGTGGCCCATGTACACTTTCCCCATGGCACCAGGTCTCCAGAGTCCAGCTCCCCACTGGGCTCGCCATGCCCCAGAGGGCCCCCATGCAGCCGGGGGCCTTCTCAACTCTGCTATCCCAGGTCATGAGCCAGAACCTCTTGTTTTGAGATCCCATGGGCCTGGGTCACACACTGTGACCTGGGGTCCCCCAACTCCTGGGGACCCAGCCTGCTCTCCAGGCATCCTCCCTAGAGCCCTTCTCACTAGACTGGAGGTGAAGGGGAGGCCACCCCCTGCCTCTCCTACCAGACATAGGGCTCATAACCCACCCACAGCTCCCTCTGCCAAAAATCCTTCATGACTTTGCCTTCAGCCCTCTAATGTCCTTGACGTGTATTAGAGTAAGTACTATGTAGGTGGTCTTTTCAATGGGAAGGAACAGCTCCTATTCAATTTGTTTTGCTCTTCGTTCCACTAAAGGGAATCTGGGCTGGGCTATGGAAAGTAGGAGATGTATGAGATGAGCCTGGAGCATCATCCGGTTGTGCCAGAAAGGCAAGGAAGGGCTCCGAGAATGAAGGAGGCGTCCAAGAAGAGGCAGGAACCAGTCTGAAGGCTCCTAGGAGCCAAATCTGGGACGACGTGAGCATCACAATGAGTCGTAAAGGAACGAATCATAATCCATGGAAGAAAAGAAAAATTCTTAGGTGCATGCTTCTGCTAAGAGGAGACAGTTCTAGGAATTAGAAGCATGTCTGCAGTATTTGCAACTTTCCCACCGAGTGCTTTCCCAGAGACGAACTCTCACTTGATCCCATCTGACCCATTTTTCAGATAGAGACGCTGAAACCCGGAAAGACGTAGTAACTTTTCCACGATACCGAGTGGTCTAGCCAGTGACAAACCCAGGACCAGATCCTGGGCCGGGGCTCATGGCTCCTGCTGCTCCGGGTGTGCCTCTGCTCTGGGTGGGGAGCCCCATCTTCTCCCCTGAGTCCGGCCAGCTGTTTGCTCTCCTGGGTGTAATGCCCTTGGAGCAACCCTCAGAGGACCCCACCACCCTCCCAGCTCCTCGCCCCTACGCCAAAAACTTATTAAGCCGCCGCCTGTCACCTCTACCTTAATAAATAAGAATCTCTTTCAGCTTCTTTGTCTTCCTCACCTCGGGGCCCACCTCCTGTAACCACACTGTCAATTACACCTCATGTCTAGCAAGGCCGAAGCTAATGAAAAGCAATAGAGAATTCACTGCCTTTTAATGAGGGAAACATGGCTTTTTACAGGGAACAATTTATTGGGCCAATTCCCCCCGTCCATCACCCAGGGGAGTTGCTGCCTTTAGTACCCTGCGTTTGTTACCGTGTCAAGCACTGTGTAAAACTGCCAGCCAGGCACCGAGGTGAAGGCTCTGACTCAATTTACAGGGTGACATCTCTAATCTCCCTCCTCGGATCAGTAAGTGATCCTGGCAATGATATGCATAGAAATTAATTACTCTGTCTCTCCTGCTCCCTGGCAGCCAGGAGTAGGGCATGGTCCCCGGCCAGAACAGCTGGGCCGGCAGGCCACTGACCTTCACCTTTTCTAGCTGTTTGTCCTGGCAGGAGTGTGGAGGGGAGACAGGACCACACTGCCAGAAAAGGCAAGGAAAAAAATACGTGGGAGGTGAGCACCTTGTGCTGCTTCAGCCTTGCTGAAGGTCAAGAGCAAATACTACGTCTATCACCATTTCCAAAGGAGAGAGGGAGGCAGGGGATGCAGACCGAGCATCCCAGACTGAGATTCAGGGAATGTCTTATTCTGCCACTAATTTTCTTTGTGACCTTGACATGCCACTTTATTTCAAAGGTGAAGTGTTTAAACAGAGTAATTCCTCTGATGTTCCGCAAAAACAGAACCCCCTCCCCATCCTCCTCCCTGCCTTTCTCTGGATGATACATCTGGCTACCCTCCATCACTGGATTTTAGGCTTGGTTGAGCTGTGCGAACTTGGGCAAGCCTCTTTACTTCTCTGCACTCTAAAGAGTCTTATACATGATCTAACTACTTCCAAAGAGCTTTGGGAATCAAATAAGTCAAGTTGCTTTAAAATATAAGATTGTATAATGTAAATTCCAGATTTAGGGTTAGCTTGGTGGAGTTAGGAGAAATGGCCCTTTTGAGGAGTACTGGCCAAGAGTTCCTATCTTAAAATATCTTCCACACTTCTTGTTATAGCTGAAATTTTACTATGAGAGATGCATGAGGGACAGCCCGCAGTATGCTTTTCTTGTAATGTCTTTGGTTTTGCTGTCAGGGTAATTATGTCTTCATAAAATGATTTGAAAAATATTCTTTCTTTCTTATTTTCTGAAAGAGTTTATGGCGGATTGGCATTATTTCTTCCCGACATTTTCTTTGTGAGAAAGTTTTATCATCATCATCATTATTTTATTACTAATTTAATCTCTTTAATAGATACAGGCATTTTTAGATTTCCTATTTCTTCTTCAGGAAGTTTTTATCATTTGCGTCTTTCAAATAACACGTCAATTTTATCTAAGTTGTTGAATTCTGGGGCATCAAGTTACTCTTAATATCTCCTTGTTATTCTATTTATGTCTGTAATATTGGAGCCAGAATTTTGACACAATTCTTTCTGACTCCAAAGTTTATGCCCTTTCTTCTGCGCAATCCTATTCCTGTAATGACGGGCAGTCACTCTGGGAGGGACCATTTATGAAATTCTCAGGAAGAAATACCTTAAGAGCAGTTGAAAGTCTGGTGAGAGCCAGGTTTGCTGGAAGAAAGTTCATGTGTGTGTTCAATAAAGAACTAGGGACAAAGAATCCAGGGGATTAAGCTGAGGAGCCTCAGGAAAAATAGGAGGAAGGAAGCAGTAACAATGTATTTCTTTAAAATAATTGAGTCACAAACTTGGACCAAGTTTTATATGCTACAAAGGGTGGGTCTGTGTAGGGGGAGAGTTGAGAGGAGAACAGGGAAAGAAGAGAAAATGCTTGCTTACCTAAACGTGTGCACAGTGTTTTGAGTTGGGTTTGTCTATGGCAATATGCCCCAGACGATGGTTGAATTTCTTTCAAAGTTTTCTCTATTGATTACACTACAAAACTGTTCCCTTTCATAGTATGTGTTGACAGCATGTAGCTTTAACGTGGCACAAATTTACTTACCCCGAAGCCAGCCTCCTCTCTTTCTATTAAACTGGCAGAATTTGCTGTTTACCACAGAGGCTAAAGATGCTAAATATTTGCTGCCCCTGCTTCCTGGCAGTGAGAAGTGGCCTCGCACCCAGTCTGAATATAAAGAAAAGACTGTTGGAGGACTCTGAGGGAAGATGGTTCTCTTTTCCTCCTGACGAACTCTCTTACTGCCCACCCTGGCCTCTTGTCCCTTAATTTGGTTATATGAAGAGGAGATGCCTGGGGCTTGAAGCAGTTCTTCTGAGACTATGAGGCAACAGTACTGGGTTTGGAAAGCCAGTACGCATCAGACAACCGAGCAGAAGGAGAGAAAGAACCTGGACCCTTGATGACATCCTTGAGTCTCTGAACCAGCCCTGGACCACCCATTTCCTGGCTTGACATAAGACAATAAATGTCTTTTTAAAAAGCCACTGTTACGTGAGTGTCTATTATTAGAGTCTTACTCCCGTAACTGATGAGTCTTTTAGGTCTACCTCTCTTCAGCGGTCTTGGTTGGTACCAAGACTTTTGCAAAATCAGAAATACAGGCACTCTATTCACAATGCAATACTGAAAAAGCAAAATGGCCCTGCAAATGCTTTTATTAATATAATTTTAAGACTGTGAGCAAAATGAAGACATAAATTTACACTTTTCTCCTAGAGAACTTTAGGACCTTATACGTATATATTCATAGTCTTGGTCCAGAGACCTCAGAATGGGAAAACGTCTCCAGAAGTACAGATCTTGAAAGTAAAAATTCTGTAAGATTGTAGGACATTCGTCAGTATCCCTCTCTTTGATATTTATATCATCTCTTGAAACTTTCTCCAGAGTGATTGTCACTTAACCCTTAAGCCGCAAGTGGCATGGTGAGGAAGAGTAATGAATTTTTCTTGCAAAGGCAGCCTTCTTAGGAGAAGACCAGCTCAGGACAGTGAAGGAGTGGTGAGATAAAGGGGGAGCATTGCTACTACCTAGAGGAGGGAACCCAAACAGCCATAAGCCTGCAAAAAGAAGGTCAATTTCTCTCCACCAGAGTAATCAGAGAAGTGCTGGGAATGAAAGTTAAAACTACATTATGATACAATTTGAAAATATTAGCCAATATATTGTTACAGAAAGAAGTCTCGTCACAACAATGGTGAGGATCTGAAGCAGGTCTAACTCGCGATACACAGCTAGGGAGAGGGCAAGCTGCCAGCACCAGTCTGGAGAGCAATCTGGTAACATCTAGTACAGCTGAAGATGTGCAAACACTTATGTCCAACAACCCCACTCCTAGGCCTACACTCTACAGAACCTACTGCAGATTGTACCTCGAGGCAAAGGTACAAGGAGCTTCTCAGGACCCCTGTTGGTCATAGTGAACAATCGGAAGTCCTGTAATCATCCATCAAGAGGGAAATTAACAAACCGTTGTATATTCACTTAGTGGGATTCTTCATGGCACTAAACACAGACAGGCCAGCGCTTCACCACTGCTGAGTGAGGGAAGAAAGTTGCACAAGACTAGGTACAGTGTATCATCATTTATACAAATTTAAAACCTGAAAAAACAGTGTGCCTTTGTGGGCACATGCATTAATAGTATAAAGATTTACATGCGATTTATAGTGCCACGCTTAGGATGGTTCCCTGCTTCTTTGAGGGAGAGAGGCAGATGGGATTTAAAAGCGCTACACAAGGAGCTGCAAATGGATTTTTCATGTTTTATTTCCAAGCAGGGTGATGGTCTATGGTCCTTCATGATCCCCATAACTTTTTGAAGCCAGAAAAAAATTTATTAGTACTTTTTTAAAAAGAAAGGGAAGCAAAGAAGCAAAGGATATTCACATGGGGAGAAGTCCTGGGAGCTTAATGGCAGAAGGGTCAGTGGTGAGAGCAGATGCCTCATAATCAGAGACCTGTGTCTGAATCCCAGCTCTTTTGCTCACCCACTGTGATGTGATTTGAGGGGCAAATTAATTAACCTCTCATAAACCTGATTTTCCCAGATGCAAAATAAGAATAATGATATTTACTCTTGCATGGATGTGGTCAGTTCAGTAATTAAATAAAATATTTAAGAACTAGTACAGTGCCTGGCATATTTTTAGGGAGATGACACATTATCTGGGACAGCCTCGGTTTACACTTTTACACCTGCTGTCTTAATTGAAAGGTCCCCTTTCAACCTCGAAAGTGTCCTGATTTGGAGGCTTAATGATACTGTCACGCTACACACTGTAAATACTCCATGTACTAAATTCATGTTAGTCTCCTTTTAAGTCCTTAGAACCAGCAAGCAATCACCTGTCCTCTCTTTCCAAATGCCCTTCTTAACCTATCTCTGTGCGGTGAATGGTTTAGACATCCCTCTATGCTGTGGGCTCAGAATACCTGATCCACTGGATTGAATTGCTGTGGGACCCCTGCTCGAATTCCATTAAGCACTAGGACTGGAAAAAGCTGGAACGTTCAGAACCGTTAAGAGCAAAATGGGAGAAAACATATTAATGCAAACAAATTGCCAAAGAAAGACAGTGAAAACTAACTTTTATTGAGCATTTAATGTGTGCCTTAGACGCAGGCATTTTCTAAGTCCTTTACATGTACTAACCTCTTTAATCCCTACAGATAAGGAAACTGAGGTCAAAGAGAGGCATGAACTCAGGCCAACTGACCCCAGTGTCTGCTATTAATCACCAGGCCCTCCTGCCAGAGATTCTGCTATGAAGTAACAGAATCAAGTTCTAAAAGCAATTAATACAAAATATGACAGTTCAAATGGAAGTTGTTGTTCAAATTGGCTGCTAGAAGCCTTTAAGCATGTTCCCACTGTGTGGACTTGGATCAACATAACCGGAATCTTCTTTGGGAATTTGGGCACAAGTCATCAAATATCTTGAGTTTTCTTGTCTTTTAAGATAGATGTGGGTTTTCCGAAAGAGTCAAATGCAAATTAGAAATGCAAATTAAACCATAATAAAATACCACTATAAACTCACTAGATGACTAAATTAAATTAAATTAAATTAAATTAAATTAAATTAAATTAAATTAAATTAAAAAGACTGAGAATGTCAACTGTTGGTGAGGATGTGAAGCAACTGGAACCCCATATTCACTGGAAGGGGAAGTGACTGGGACAGATGTGGACATGCCTGTGTCCCAGGTCCGTCAGGGGAGACATGGAAGTAACTGAGGGAGTGGCTTTGCCAATTCTGTGGCTAGAAGGAGAAATCATCTCCAACTAGAGGAAGGAAAGTTTGTGAGCATCTGCAGTTTCACTGAATTTCCACAGTAGTGGAAATGGAAGTTCAGGACCTTGGTCAGGCCATATCGGGAGTTTTGCATCCTTGTCCAGGAAGATTTACAAATGAACAGAGGTTCAAATGGGAGTGGGCATGTATTAACCAGAGCAGGCCAGGCTGGGTAGTAGTCTGCCTTTCTGGCCACCACTTATCCTTTGGTATTCCTCTGTCCACACATAAACACCCCCTCAAACCCTCCTGGAGAAACAACCCAAAGTCCCATCCAATTACTGAATCCAGATTCAAGACCAGCACCTTTGGGTGATGGACAGCGCTTGCCACATGTCTCGATGTGATTCTTTTGGGCTGGTGACAAGTCACCTCCCTTCCCCACTGCCACACACTCACGATATATAGTAATGAGCAGAACACAATAGAAATTTCCATTCAGAGAGGGGAGAGAGGATGGCATTCTCCTGCCCAAGCAGTCCCTGCTCTGTAGCAAGGATGAGGAAGTTCCCTGACCAGATCATGGTTATTCTTCTTTGTTCGGTGTTCTCCTTGATCTCTCACTTCATGGACTTCACTTTCTAAGATGTTCCTTCTTGTCCATTATCCCCCATGACCATAACCAAAATGGGTGTGGACATATGTGCATCCCTTGGGTGCTGTCCAACTTTCACAGCCCTCTTTCCATCATGCAAGTTTGGAGACCTTATTATAAGATTCATATAGTCAATGGCCTTTTTAACAGTACAATTTCCTTAAAAAAACTTCCGGTCTATTTAATTCCATCCAACTTCACATGCAAGGAATCACAACCAAATGTCTATACTGGACAGAGTTCTTAGACCTGTTTCCATGACTCCCTTTCACAGGTTACTGGAGGCTTCACTAAGGACATCTCAACAGCAGGCTTCAGTGGAGGCAGAAGCCTGTCTCTTGCTATTTCTGGTCCAGGATCTGGCTTTTACAATGATGTGAAATCTCAAATTTCTGAGCTCTTTATATTCTCTTCCATCCCTGCTCTTAAATGGCAGAACTCATATCTTTATTTTACTACTTAGACATATGAAGCCCATCTTTCTGGCTCCTTTTCAAATTCTTCCCTTAGAACTGCAGGTTCTATAAGTCTGGCTTATAAGTTACTGAATGTGACAGTTATATACTCCACAGCTGTTTAACATGGATCTCCTTCTTTCCTGCCTCTAGTGTTTCTTTCTCTATTTCTCTTCCCCTGACCCCCTAAGCCAATGCCAGATTTTAAGGGTTTTGAGATGGCAGCACCTACTTCAAGGCATTAAGTACAATAGACGTTTATTCTGGCTTAAGTAACAGTGCAAGTTTGATGTCATTGACCACTAGGCAGCTCTCCTCCACATGGTGACTCATGGATCCAGGCTCCTTCCCTCTTGAGATTCTGTCAATCCTAAGACCTTGGGTTACCATCCATAGCAGCTGATAGCAGGGGACAGAAGGTATGGAGGAGAGGAATGATATTTTCTCTCTTAAAAACTTAGAAGTTTTTAATACATCAACCTCCTCTCATATTTCATTGGATAAAACTCCCACATGGCCATACCTAACTGCAAAGAAGACTGTGAAATGGAGTCAGCCATGAACTTGAATGGAAGACAGGGAGACTGGATGTTGGTGAAGAGCTCATGATTTCTGCCAAAGGGACCAGATTGGGCCATGTGGGAAGCTTTGAACATCCTAGGCTGGTTCTTTTGAAAGGAAGAATGACAAACAAAAGCAAGCCCAGAGAAGACTAACCATTATGGGACTGGGACACTGGCAAAATCATTGTGGCTGAGCTTCCCACTTAGAATGGACTTGCTAAGAGCCTGCAGAGTTTACTAACCAACCTTATTAAAACTTGCTGCTCGTAGCTGTGACTCAGCCAAGACAGGATATCAGAGTGCGAATTCCATGGGCTCCTGTCCCTCCTCCCTATGAATAATCTTGTCCTGATCCAAGCGGGAGTGCTCTCAGCCCTTGACACAATGCTTGTGCCTGGCTGTGGTCTTTATGCTTTGTATTGTCCTATTGAGTAACTAAACCTCATGTAAAGTACTGGAGGGACTGACCTTCCTTTATAATACTGGGGCAGTTTGGGATCAGAGGCTTTGTAACAATCATGATAATATCTTTTTTTTTTTTTTTTTTTTTTTTTTTTTTTTGCTGAGCACTTCCTATGTACTAAGCACTTAGTAGACACCTAATTTAATACTTCAGACATCTCATGAGGTAGATATGTCATTAGATGAATGGTTGAAGGAATTAGACTATTTAACTTAGAGAAGAGAAAATTTGGGTATATCTGGCAACTCTTTTTTAAAATAACCAAAGAGATGTTCTAAGGAAGAGGGATATATTCACTCTGTGTTGTCCTTCAGAACAGAAATGGTACCTCCGACATTGTAAGCCATTGACAGAGTTGGGCTTAACAGAAGGATGAAGTTTCTAACAGAGCTTACCGAAGCTGTAAAGACCACCTCACCAGGTGTTAGTCTCAGACCACCCTGACGTGTAAAGTGTAAAGGATCTCACACTTTGGCCCTTGGAGGATGGGGGTTGGGAAATTCAGACATCCATTCGTTTATCCATCCATCCACCCATGTATCTATCCATCCATCCATTTTTGTTTGCATGCATTCACCAGTTATCCATTGAGGCCCAGGAATGTGCTGTGTGTTAGGTGGCTAAGGTGGCCTCTAAGGACCATCCATCACTGAGATCTGTAACTTTGTGCCTATAATGTAGCCTCCATATTGAATCTCTCTCTCACAATTTTCCCGGCACACCCTCCAGAAAAATCTACTGTAAACTGTCTTCTTGAAAGCAGTCATAATTTAAGGCTTATCTAAATTAAAAGAAATCAGTTCTGTTAACCACTAGGTTTTATCCAGTTGGATGAATTGTGGGAAACAGCAATCTGAACAAAACCCAAAAAACCAAATAGTTTTACAAGACATTACTGGGGACTACAGATACCACTGAGTAGAGGCCTTAGGAACTGATTTAATGAATTCATAAAGTTCTTCTTAGCACATTCAGTACATGTATTAGGTGTCCCCTGAGGTGGCCGAGCATAAGGCACGTTCACAAGCAGGCTCAGACAATTCCAGTCTTGTCCGCAAGATTTCCCTCATTCAGGGGACCAGGATTTACAAGTTTCTTCTACTTCACATCCCTGTGCACTCAGGAAAGCCATACTTCCTCTCTGACCCCAGGATCTTCATCTGTCATCTAAGAGGACCAAGGGAAAGGATATCTAGAGACCTTTCCAGCTCCAACAGTGCAAGAGTCTATGTGCTAGTTACTCATTTAGCAGATCCTGAAAACTGCAGTTTATTCTGTGTCTGGGTCACAATTGCTAGCCTGAAAGAGGTTCACAATCACACAGATAGATTCTCTTAGAGATGACTCCGAGTGGTATGATGTTCATTTTAAGCAAGTGCATTGGAAGTGGCAGGACTTTTGTTGATGGCTTGCTTTGGGGGCCAAGCTACAGCTGGCCATCTAGGTCAGACCCAGTCCCCAGGATGGACCTGCCTCAAACGGCTTCTGTCTTTCTCAGCCAATGACATTACAGAGAGAGGAGCAGAAATGGAAGAGGCTCCTGAGAACTTGAAAAAGCTGGCAGGAAAAAGCTGACCACGAGGGGCATGAGGGCTGGGGCAGGAAGATGGGCGCTGGTCAGTTCTCTACCAGGGACCTCCGCTTTGGCTGCACAACAATCACACTATTTCATTCGTTCTCCCAACCGACCTAGTGACTGAAAGGAATTCTAAAGCCTCCTGTCCACAAGAGTGTCACCTATACATGATTCAATTAACCTTTCTGGTGGCTCGGGAAGTTTGTGGGATGGGAGAGCTTTGCCTTAATTGGCAGCCTGACACTGACAAGAAAATCTGATCAGATGAAGAGGGCTCTGGGGACATCATTAGCTTCCTCTACTGAAGATTACGTGGTGTGTAAAAGTTGTTTAATTTATGCCAGAGAAGGAAGGGAAGGGGAAACCTAGTTTACATTTCCTGAATTTTTTTGCCTATTAAATATTTCATTTCCTCACTGTAAGAGTCAAATGGGCCTGGGTATTTTGGTGTCTGTGCAGCTTCCCACCTAGCTTTTACAGCTCTGGAATCCACCAGATGATCATTTCCCTGTTATTAAAACTTTGCATTTCACAAGAGGTGTTTTGGAAAAACAAACATACATAGAGACAGATGGAGTGATATTTTTTCCCAAGAGTTTTAAATGGGAGAAATGGGGTGAGGCAGAGCGGAAGTAAGCCTGTGTGCTGCAGAAAGATGGCAAGGAGGTGGTCTTGGTGTTGTTGAATTTCCCCCAAGAGTAGAAAATAAGGGAGAAGGACTCCAGAAACCAGGGGATGAGCATGAGGCCGATGTCTGGATCCCCTGCCATGGTTCAGAAGAGTTTTAAATCTTGGCTCTTCCAGGAAGCCTTCCCCAGCCAAGAAGAGAACTGACATTTACTGGATGGCTTCTGTGCTAGGCTAGTCCAGGCTGCCTCTCTGATTTTCACAACCAGCTGTAGGAATGAGGTATTATTATGTTGCTTTTATGGTTGAGGAATCTGAGATAGAATTGATAAGGCTTGTTCGGGGATCCGGTCAGTAGGTGACAGTGCTTAAATGCTATCTCAACTCGGTCCTTCTCCTGTGCCCCATTAGAAAGCGGAGTGAAGGACCTCTTCAAACTGAACCTGACAAAAGCCCCTCTTTATTAAGTGTGTTGTCTTCCCACTTCCCAACAAGAGATGAAAATGCCTACCCACTTAATTTATATACTGACTAATGTGCATTTAAGAGAGCTTTGAAATGTGTAATGTGCCAAAAATGAACAATTAATTTCCACTCATGCAAAAGCATTTAGAATTAAATAGAGCTAGACCAGTGCAGGTATGATTATCATTGCTTTGTTGTAAATTCTTTCGGAGTCAACAAATTGTCATCAAATGTAGAGATGCAGAGCAACTGCTCTGCTGAGGACAGTGCGGGGTTGGGGGCGGGGGGAGCTGCTCTGTGTTTTCCAAGAGAGGAGACAGGGCACGGACACATGAAAATTCATGATACATGCACCGTACTCATACCCATTCACACGCACATACACAAAACCCACACACATACACAGAGTCAGCCCCTACTTTAGGGACCAGGGTTATATGCTAAACCAGTAGACACCATGCCTGCCCTATGGAGTTTACCAGCTTGAGGGGAAGGCAGTCCCTGAGTAAGTAATCCCGGTGGGAAGAAGAGGGAGAAATCAGGTCAGAGGGGCTTCCTGGAAGAGGAGGGCATTGGGAATACCTTCAGAGTCCTAGCCTATATTTCCCTGGATAATCACTCAACCCCTTCATTTAACCCTCCACCGCCAGGATTGGACTCTGTGCTCTCTCAGGTCCTCTCGTGACACATTGTGACTGCGAATATTATGGAATGCCACTGACCCAGCCAAAAGGGGCAGTGAGGCAAACTTTATGTGCGGGTCCTCCCTCCTGAGGGCCACCATTCTATGGCTTTCTTTCCAGGCTTCATCTCCCCGTGCACTTTCCCAGCTGGGCCCCTGTCCTGGCACCTCGGACAGCTCCCCCAGCTCTCATTCAGCCGCACTGCCATCACTACACCCTGGGTCACCCTTCTCTCTCCCTCAGCATCCTCCTGGGCCAGGCCTTTGTGCTCTCTGACATTTGTGCCAAGAGGGCGGAGGGTATAAATTCTCTTACCTTATCCTTGACCATTTCCGCTGCAGCCTCTGGAGATGGTGCTTCGGTGGAAAACTCCATGAATGACTGGAATGGTGAGAATTCAAAGACGTAAAAGCGGAAAAGACAACCTGAGTATAGGTGCTTGGGGATTTGGGGGCAGATTACAAGAAAGGGGGTGAATTACAAGAATTTATCTCAAGTTTCACTTTCATGTTAGGCCTCTCTCAGTGTCAAACTCAGTGGCAGGAATGTAAAGTTTTAGAGGTGATTTGATGGTTAACCAAGAAAAGCTCTCTCCCCAAACTAAGTGTCTCCTCGTTCCTTAATTTCCAGGCTCCACTCAGGCTTATTCTCCCCTGATTGAAAATGCAGGAATACTTTGATGAAGCAGAAATAATGATGATGATGATGATGATGATGATAACAGGAGACGCTCATTTATAGAGCTTTCTAATTTCCTATTTTTGCCTTCATTCTATCTCAGATGAACATCAGCTAATTGATCCTCCTGGCATCTCTGTGAGGTAGGTAAGAATTAGAATTCCTTTTTGAGAAATACCTAGTTTATTAATAACCAAGGAGGTAGGTGATAAACTGTTAAGTGACTGGCTTATCCCACCCAAAGTCACAGCTGGTGGCTCCCCTCCAGTGTTAATAGTGGAGCCTGGTCTCGGTGGTCCTCTGGGCTGAGACGGTCACACCGTGGGCACTTAGTAAATTTGCATAGTGGGTGGAGCAACTGAAACACTGACTGACTGAATAAACAAGTGAGTGAATGAAGGGCTTCAGAGGTTTATCAGATGCAGCCCACCTGGGGCGTTTGATGACTGAATACCTGTGCTCTGGATGTTTCTAATTGGAATGGTTTCTTTTAGAGATGCCATATGACATCTCCGCTAGTCAATCACAGAGGCTAAAATTCTACCATTTTCATTAATCCTCACCTGCGCCTTGGTAGGAAAGAAGGGCTCTGGGAAGAGTGGGAAATAGAAAAAATCTAATGATAAAAGTGAGTTGTAACTTGTGGGTTTTTTTTTTTTTTTTTTTGGTTTGGTTTTTATAATGAAAGTACAGAAGTACAGTCAATTACAATGAGTCAATCTCTGGTGTACAGCACAACGTCCCAGTCATGCATATACATGTGTGTATTCGTTTTCATATTTTTTTGTGTGTTTTGCCTAGTCTTTCATTTCTCACCTCTGCCTGCCCAGTAGGCTGGATGAGTCTCCACAACTCTGAGACAGCCCGAATGGTCTCTGGGTCTCCAATTTCTCCTCTTACAGCCTACACCCACCTCCTTGCTGAATCCGGAAGGTCAGTTCCGTTCCTACAGCTGTCTTGATCCACAAGTAAACCAGCAAACAAAAGAGCTCTTCTGGACTCTTGGAACCACCCCTAACGTTTGAGCTGCATGGACTTTGGAATTAGCAGACTAGGTTCTTATCAAAGGTGAGCCCTTATTAGCTTTGAGGCAGAGTTGTTAATTTGGGAATAGCAGGGGAATTATAACTCGGACAAGCAAGCGATGGTGAGCCATAGGCCAGTCCAGAGAGACAAAGGGAAGGTTAGCTTTTATTGGGTTTTAGGGGGAAATTGTGGAGGGTTGCTTTGAACAAAAGTTCATTGGTGAAAAATAAGAGTTCGAGGTTGTGACAGTTCCTCACTGGCTGCAATTGGGCTGGAGCAGGGAGAGACCTCCCTTCCTTTGCTTAAAAGTAGATGAAATGCTTATGTGAAAAAATGTCCTTTGTCAAAATAATTCTTATCTTCTGTTTCCTGCTGGTTATGTAGTTTGCCACGTGTGCAACTCTGTGAGAGCTCCCCATTCAGGACTTCCTGACTCCATCTGAAATGAGGTTTCTCTTATTTTCACAGATGGATGGGGGAGCAAATGGATGAATGGATGGCGGATGGCTGAGTGGATGGACAGATAGGTAGGTGGATGGATGGGTGAGTGGTTGGGTGCATGGGTGGGTGGAAAGTGGGTAGGTAAATGAGTGAATGGATGGTCACTCAGTCTTTCTGGCTTCAGTTTTCCTACCTGTGAATTGGGAATAATAATACCTACATTGTGAGAACGTTGTTTGAATAGACAACAAATGTGCACTTGGGGTCCTTTTGTTTTTGACAAGCTCTTCAAAAAAAAAAAAAAAAAAAAAAGGACCCCAGGCACTGGAAGGGAGTAACAGATGAAATGCTAGATTCTCAGAAGCACTGAAAACATTCAGGGTCTTCCCTAACTAGAAGTCCACTTTATTCCAGACTGCCTCGCCTTTACTCTGTCCCGCTGAACCTTATCTGTACAAGGTCCCTCTTCCTTAAAGACCTACTCATTTTCCTAGTATTATGATTAACTAGTCATGAACTAAGGAATTAGTGGCTATAAAGAAGTCAAAATATAGCTCTTCCAAGTAACCATTAACATTTAAACACTGGCTTTCCCTGTGGTCAATTTTTTTTTCTTTTTAATTTGGTGCACTTCCATTTTAGATGTTCTATTTCCATGAGCTATTTAAAATTTTATTTATTTTTACTTTACATAAAGTAAAATCCAATTTTTTTGATATACAGTAGTTTTATGAGTTTTTACAAATGCCTAGAGTTAGGTAACCACAATGAAAATACAGAACAGGTTCATCACATCTCCAGATGTTCTCTTGGAGTCAAGCACTGCTCTGTGTATACGTTTGTTTTCTCCAGACTGTCTTATAAATGGAATCATAGAATATAAAGCCTTTTGACTCTGCCTTTTCTTACTTGGCATAATTCATCTGAGGTTCATCCGTGTTGATTCCTACATCAGTTTAACTTTTTTTTTTTACTGCTGAGTAGTATTCCATTACATGGATGTTTCACAGTTTGTGTGTCATTCCCTAAAGGACATCTGGTTTGTTTCCAGGTTTGGGGTATTATGAACAAAGCCACTAAAACACTCACACAGGTCTTCCTATGAACCAAAGTTCTCATTTCTTCTGGATGAATAACCAAGAGTGAAATTATTCAGTCATATGGTGAATATGTGGTTAAATTTATTTTAAAAATTGCCTAACTGTTTATAAAAGTGGATTATAGCATTTTGCACTCCCATCTGTAATGTGTGGAGGGCTCAGGTGTTCCACATCATGACAAGCATTGTATGTGTCTTTGATTTTAACCACGCTCGTAGGTATGTAGTGCTACCCCCCAGTGTAGAAGCCTTTTATCAGGTTAAAATTTTCATTTCTGCTTCTAGTTTGCAGAGAGTTGTATCATAAGTAGATGCTGAATTTTGTCAAATGCTTTGTCTCTAGCTATTGAGATGATCGTATGGTTTTTCTTCCTTTGTCTGTTAATATAATGAATTACACTAATTGATTTTCAAATGTTGACTCAAACTTGCATGCCAAGGAGAAACTCCAGTTATTCATGACTTAACTTATTATTCTTTTTAAATATATTGCTGGGTTGGATTTGCCAAACTTTTTTCAGAATTTTGGCATCTATGTTCATGAGAGATATTGGTTTATAGTTTCCTTATCTTGTAATGTCTTTATCTGGTTTTGATACTAAGATAATCCTGGCCTCTTAGACGGAAAGCAGCCACAGACAATATGTAAACAAATGGGCATGGCTGTGTTCCAATAAAACTTTATTTAAGAGGTTGCAGTTCAGATGAGACCCACAAACTGCAGATGGGCTATAGTTTGTCAACCCTGGCTTAGAATATTTATTTGAGATCCTTTTTCTTCTTTACGCGTTTACTGCTACAAACTTTCCTCTAAGCACTGTTTAGCTGCATTTCAGATTTTGAAATGTATTTTCTAATTTCCCTTAACACTTCTTCTTTGAACTATGGGTTATTACAAAGTATGTTAATTTTTAAATATTTGGGGATTTTCCAGATATCTTTCATGACTGATTTCTAGTTTAATTCCATTATGGTCAAAGAATATGTTTTGTATGATTTCAATTCTTTTACATTTGTTAAATCTTCTTTCATTATCCAGGGTACAATCTATCTTGGTGACTGTTCCATATGCACTTGAAAATGATGTGCATTCTAGTTTTTTTTTTTAATGTATTGTTCTGTTAATATCAGTTAGGTCAAGTTGATTGATTAATATCAACTGATTAATATCAATCACCTTGAGTTGAGTTCTTTAGTTCTCCTGTAGCCTTGGTGATATTCTATCTACTTGTTCTATGGATTGCTGTTAGAGGAATCTTAAGGTCTCCAAGCATAATTGTAGATTTGTCTGCATCTCTTTCAGTTCTGTCAGTCCTTGCTTCATGTATTTTGAAGCTCTGCTGGTAGATGCCTACACATTTAGAATTCTTACGTCTTTCTGACATGGCCCTTTTGTAATTATCTAATGTTCTTCTCTGTCCCTAGTAATTTTATTTATTCTGAAGTCTTCTTTGGGTAAAATGAGTATAACCCTTCCATCTTTCTTTTGATTAGTATTTACATAGTCTAGATTTCCCCATACCTTTATTTTTAACCCATTTATGCCGTTTTATTTAACGTACTTGCTATTAGAAAAGGAAGTTCTAATTCTTAAGTGGAAACCTAGGATCTGTACTCTTAATTAGCTCCCCAAATGATTCGGATGTAAACTCTAACATTGCCTCCTCTTTGTAGAAGAGCAGTAGAAGGATGGGGCAGCTGCACGAGGAAGGACACAAACAGGGCTGAAAGAAATGGTTTTACCGGCAAGGGAGACTTATGCGACTGGAAGGAGCCATCAAGGGGGAGAGCGAGATGCAGTGCAAGGAAGGACACTGATGGCATCATTCTGCAGAAGCAGCAAGGGTATGTGTGGAGGGCTGTGAGGAGATGGGGTGGGGTTTGTCTGAGACCGGAAGGAAGGTGGGGAGGAAGGAAAAATGATCCTGAAACACCAGAGGTGAAGGCGTGAGATGACTCCTCTCTAATGGCTTCTGTCTTCTGTTAGTTAGTGGAGTGAATTTTCTAGTGAGGATGGGGAGCAGTGGCTGAACTGTGCGTAGGGAAAATGGTCCTGGGGTGGGCACAAATTAAAAAGAAAATGCTGACTAACTTGGAAAGAACTGAGGCCAGCAGAGGAAATCCGTGAGGAGGGTAAAGTTAATGCTTGGGTTGGGACTGAGGAGGGCAATCTGTGAGGCCAAGGGGAGGGATAGGCTGGGAAGGGCTGGGAGGGGCCAAAGGAAAGAAGTGCTGGGGTTGGGGTTGGGCAACGAGGGTGCAGCCAAACCTACCGGCATCTTGCTGTGTGGCTTTGGGCAAGTCACACAACCCTCTGGGCTGAGTCTCCTCATCCTTCAAATGGGAACACAGCTTTCCAGGTCTCCTAGGAGGCTCAGATGGGAAAATGGGTTTAGATTTTAAAAATTTGGTCTACAGGTGCAAAGTTGATGACTGCTATTTTTGCTTGTAATATTGCAAGAGACCGAATGTTGTCTCCGAATGGTTTTGGCCATGTTGAATGGGGATATCAACTATTATATGGCAAGGAGAAAGCATTTAGCTGCCAGGTCATGTGATCCGTTATCACTGGTGACAGTAAGAATCAATTCACCAGGTGGAGCACCTGGGGTGGGATTATACCGTGACGGAATTTAAGGGTGTTTGTCAGGCACTGAAGGGTCCCTTCCTGTAGAGCCAGATGAGGGAACAAAAGGGCTGCAGAAACATCGGAGACTGAGTAATGCCTCTCAGTCAGTGATGTGGTTTTCAATAATTGACATAATGTTTCTGATTATTGTTTTATAATACCTTGCACGCTCCCCCCATTACCATTCCATTTTATGACGATGTTAATATGCAGATGTTACGTTAATCTGTTTTTTAATTTATCTCGGCTATCTCACACGTACATTTTCAAGCAATTCGTTTATTTAGTAGTACCTCATTTATTTAATTTTTTTTTCTTTTTTTTATCACTGTGAAAGCACGAGTGACATTTACACGGGGCTTCGGTTTCATTTCTTGCCTCACGCACTGTCGGGGAATATTCGCTGGTCTTCTCGGGACCAAGATCACATCCCCCTCTGTCGGTGCGTTGCCATCCTGCCGTAGTAACCATGCGCTGGGATGGATCTCTCCTCCGGCCTTTCCTTCCTGTGGGAAATGTGAACACCAAGCACAGATTTAGTTCAGTGTTGGATGAGAGCCCCCTCCTCAGTTTCCATCAAACGTCTTCCTGGTAATCCTGACTCTGTCTCTTCTACCTCTGAGAATATTGAACAATGAAGTTGTATTTACACTGGGGTGCAGGCCAGGGCCTGGGATCAGAGTTTTGGAGGGTGTATTTCCTCCTAAAGGGTCTTAGAGATGCTTCTGTTCCAGACAGTGTCCCTTCTGACTCTGACCCTGTCCTCAGTACCTTGGTGACATTCCCAGTAGTAGCTGGACAGGTCCTCCCATAGTGCTGTCCAGCTCAACCCCACATGTGCAAACATGAAGCCACCCTCTCTCTCCCAAGCTGGCCTCTCCTCTGAGATGCCCAGTTCTCTTCAAGGCCCTCTGAGCTTTCTCTGATTTTACATCCCATCGGATCCTATGTCCTGGGAATCCTTCCTGCTCAGCCTCTTGGCTGTCTGCCCTCCAAGCCCATCTCTCCTGCCGCAGCCTCGGGGCAGGGCTCATCCTCCCCTGCAGGGCTGCACCAGCATCCTGAGTATCTTTGGCCTCCTGCCCTGCTCCTTCTAATCCCCCTACAAGCCAGCGTGGGGTTTTGATGGGTCATAGGTCTCTCTCTTGCTTGAAAACTTTCAAGGTCCATTTTTCCCATTGGAAAAGATCAAAATATCTTAATCACTTACTCCAGCCCCCTAAACACACTGCCCACCCCTCTGCCCTCTCTAACTTCATGCCTTGTCAGGACTGGCTCACTGGTCTCACAAGCATAGAAGTTCGTGGCATAAGACAGGAAGCTTATTTGTTATTTGGGTCATGGGGGCATCAGCAGGTGGTGGTGTGGGGAGTGGACTTCTGGGACTCTGGTCCCTCCCCCTGGTGGATTCTTTCTCCTCCAGGTCATCCTCTACCTCTCTTCAGTCTTCTAAAGAGGAAAGAGAGTGTGAATCATGGCAGGGGCGGGGGCTGGGGGTGTTCTAATTGGCCAATTCTAGAAGTGGTACATTCCACCAGTGGGGACCAGTCTCCTGGCCACCACCCCCAAGTGTCCTGGTGACTAGAACGTGTGGCCCCGGCCTGGGGTGACCAGGAGGACACGGAGGCTGATGAGTGCCAGGGCCCGGCCCTGCTTCCCGCAGCCTCCTCACACAGGCTGCTCAGCTGCCAGCTGCCAACTGCATCTGAAGTTTCTCTGTTGCTAAGAAATGTACGTGGTTGACTGATGGAGACTCGGCCCAGACCCCCTCTAGGCAGCGGAGGGAAATGTGATCCGGAGAGCTGGCCTGGGGCAGACCCGGCCCTGGCAGGACCAGGCAGGCTGCGGATGCTGGATGCCTGGGCCTATTTCCTTCTGTCTTATTTTGAGCTTGCCCTAAACAACTCCCCAGTGTGGAAGGAATGTTCCAGAGGAGGTGAAGCAAAGTCTCCTGGGTGAAGCAGCTCAGAGCCCCCGGGAAAGGCCCAGACTTCTATACGGGCAGTGAAGTGCTTAATGCGTTGATAAACACCCACGGACTGACTGACAGTAGAAATCCCAAACTTAACACCGGCTAAACGATGAGGCCAAAACCAGAGACAGTTCTGTAGACCTGGGCCACGTTGCAACAATTCCAAGTGAAAAAATGTCACTTTTGTGTGCTCACCTCACTCCTATTTTGGCTTCAAGGATTTTTTATAACCTTGTGCTTCCTCTGATTACCTGAACGCTGACCTCACTTTCTCTCCTTTTGTTAACCCAGCTGCTCCAAGACAAACATCTTCATGCTGTGTGCCGCTCTCTTCCCAAGCCTGAGTCCCTCTGCCTCAGCCCCTCTGGCCTTCGTTTCCTCACTGGTCTAACGAAAGAAGGAAGAAAGATTGAGAAAGCTCATCATTCTGAGTGCAGCAGCGTTTACTCAGAAAAAACGTTATATTGTCAACTAGGGTTCAAGTCTCTCCATCCAACTCCTTCTTCTAAATCTATCTTCTCTGTGATGAAATAAAGTTCGTATTTTATGGCAAGGCGAGAAAAATTTAAATGGAAAATTTGTCTTTGGTCATTCGGGCCTCCTCCCTCCCCTTCAATGTGTGTGGTGGGAGATAACGCTCCTTCTTAATCTCGTCAGGGACCAGGGTGACCCAGGACCCACTGCTCACCTCGTGCATGTGGACCTAGATTATCTTAACTGTCAATAAAGCGTCATTGAACGTACAGCCCTCTGTCTCAAAAACTTATGTAACTATGTTTTGACCTCTAACAGGCAAAACAGTCCTCAGAGCTGTCTGAAAGTCTGCTTCTTTGGTTATAATCCTCAATTTGGCTCAAATAAAATTTTCCATTTCTTTCTTAGACCAACTGATTAATGTTTTCGTCAACGCTTGTTAAGTAACACCTAAGCCACATGGTTGCCCCCTGCCTCCTCCATACATGTAGCCCAGAGATGCCCAAGGTCCTCTCCTTATAACACGGGTGGTCTGGGGCATGTGATGTCGCTGACAAACATGGTTCACCTCCCTGGAGTTTGCTGGCATCATCATCATCAGCACTTTCCTTTTGCCACCTTCCCTCAGAGCCCCCATCCATGTCCTACTCTTCCGTGTCCTGGTGGGCTGTCTTTACAAAGAGCATCACCTAGTTTCCAGCTGGGTTTGGACAACGGGCAGCAGCCACAGGAGATCAGGAGTGGGAGGAGAGAGAGGTCGGGCTATTTCCTCCCCGGCTCCCTGTGCGCTCAGGGTGGTACTTTGGCAGTGACTTCAGGCGTCTCCAACCGCAGCCGTATGGAAAGTGCCTCCTTCATCGGCAGCCTGCCTCACTGGACTCCAGTTAAGCCGTTTCTGCCACTTGCCCCTGCAGACCTGGGGGTGATAATGGTTTCTTGATATTGCCTGTCTTCTGTTGCCTTGACATTCCTTGGTGATTGCTTTAACCCTGGTCATATGTAAATAGTCTCTTCATTAAATTATCCTCAAAATCCTAGCTGAGTTGGCTCCTCTGGATTTACCGCCAGGATCCTGACAGAGACAGCGGCAAGATGTATGGTGCTGGGGCTGGGGTGTAAAGTAATTTAGGTGAGTGTTTCGAAGGCTGTGTTAGATCGGTTCCCTGAGAACAGACTCTGAGAAGAAGGGTTATGGGGGGAGATGCTCTCAGGGAGTGGCCCTGTAAGGAAGTAAGGAAGGCAGGACTGGGGAGAAGGAAAAGTCGACCTCCCACGTGAATGCAGCTGAGCTCTTAGCTGATGCCAGGCAGAGACAGAGAGTTGGGCTGCCCTTTAAGTCTGTTTCAAGTTAAGGCAAAGGGGCTGGGCATTGCAGCATCGACGGAGCCCTGGAACGGCATATAACCTTGCAAACTGCAGCGAGCCGAGGGCAATGCCCAGTGACGGACACAGCTGTGAGCCCTTGGCACTGATACACCCACCTGCTGGGGGACAGGTGTGACGGTCCCGAAGAAAAGTTCTGGGTGGAGCACCCAATAGCCGTTGCAGTCCACATCTTGTGCCTCTCGGTGCACTTGCTTCTTATGGTAAGTTTATCCCATCTGGTCTTGTTTCCTGGGGAAACTTAGAAGATTTATGGGACGAAGTGGGACAAACTGAAGCTGGTCTCAAGGTTACAACTATGTCCATCATCTCCCTCCTCCACTGCTCATTCTAGTCTCTTCTCACCTCGTCTAGCACCTCTGCTGAGTGAGGAGGCTCTCCTGATGGGTGATGCGGTGCCCTAATGCAATACAAGTTGTGTCCTTATAAAGATGGGAAATTGAACCCAGAGGCAGACACAGAGAGAGGATGATGGGAAGACACGGGGAGAATGTCATGTGAAGACTGGAGTCATGCTGTCACAAGTCAGGAAACTAACAGGAGCCAGGAGAGACGCCTGGGACAGATCCCTCCATCTCAGGGGGAGCATGGCCCTGCCAATGTGTTGATTTCAGACTTCTGGTCCCCTGAACTCTGAGACAATAGATTTCTGTTGTAAGCCACCCAGTTTCTGGTACTTTGTCATGGCAGCCTTAGCGAATACACGCTCTAGCATCTCTACCCATCACCTGCCATCTAATACAGAAATTTGTCCTTTTTAGCTGAGGATGGGCCATCACTCTAAGCTTCAAGAACCATTTTAGCAGTGTGTTTGCACTACTTCTGGGTTCTTGCTGGGATGTTAACTCCTATATAACAAATAGGAGATGGTTCCCCTCTAAAGTCTCTCTTATCCGACTTTGTGCTCCACTGCCCACCCCACCCCTGCCCTCACTCCAGGGCCCAGGGCTCTCCCTGCTCCTCATGCTTCTATCAGCTAGATCCTCTACCTCCTGCCTGAGAAGGTCCGGTACATCCTCAGTCTGGCTGTGGCCCTGGTGACTGCCTGGTTGCAGGGGGTGGGTGGGGGTAGATCTAATGAGGACAAACATTGTCTTATGAGACACCTGCCTCATCTGAAACTTCAGCCTGAGGGTGTGTGGGAAACCAGATCTCCTGGATCTTCTTAAATGAGACAGTAAAACACTGTTGCAGGTTCAAACCCTGCAGGTTCAGCGGCATCTGAGCGTTCAAGGTTCTCTGTGGCATCTACCCAGATGTCTCTGTTCCAAGTCTCAACACACCACTCGTTACAGTCTGGGGCTCCGACCAGGGCGTAGACCTGCTGGGCCAAGCACTCGCCTTCCATGAAGCAGTTCTTCTCTTGTGATTCAGTGCTGCCCCTTGCTCTTCTGCTCTGGCTGCAGGAGCGCGTGGGGTCCTTGATGCTGCCAAAGACCTGTGGTCTTCACACTGCTTAGGACGATGATCAGTCACCCCAAGCCTGTGGCAACAGCCACCCTCTTTCAACCCTCTCCAGCATCAGACATCACCTGGCCTGACCATCCTCTTCCTTTGGGCTCTTGGACCCGTTCGCTACTGTTACATATCTCAGCAATCGTGCTCCTGCAGCGTGCCTGGGGCTATCTGTGCCCCATTGACCAGCAGTGACGAGGTCCTCATTGCCAGCCAGTCAGCAATGCATCCAGCTCTAAATCCCCACCTTCGAGCCTGACTTGGAGGATTACCGCTGCTGCACCTGTCTTAGGATGGGTTCCGCGGAACCACGCTCTGAGATGGGGCGTGGCACACAGATGTCTGATTAGGGGATGCTCTTGGGAGAAGGAGGGAGGGCAGGCAGTTAGAGGGAGAGGCTGGCTCTCAATGTGGTGGCTGATCCTATGCAACTGGCCCTTCAGAGTTGTCCCAAGTTGAGGCAAAGGGGCTGCGATTTTATATTTCCTATTAACCAGTCATTAGTGTGTGACCAGCCCTTGAGAGGGGGCATAACCTCGCGCTTGGCAGGTCCCTGCAGCCTAGGTCAATGCCCAGTGAGTAACAGAGCTGCGGGCCGTCAACAGCTGATATTCCTGACAGTTGGACCATGAATATATCATTCCTACAAAGAGGATCCAGGAGAAGCACCAACATGTCCACTACAAGCACTATTTCATATGAAAACAAACACGGATTTATGATAAAGTAGAGTCCAACATCCGCAGGGAATTTTAAGATAAAACGTGAGACTTCACATACATTTCCCACCAGTGTATCTTCTCTGCGGAAGCCTGCAGGCCTGGCTGAATGGGTTTAGCCTCCCCTGCCGTAGACACGAGGCTCACTTTGGTGAAATGTGTGGGGAGAAGTGCTCCCCCGAAGGACTCGGGGACACCACTCACAGCTCCAAGAAAACATGCGGGCTCGGGGCTTCTCTCCCTGGAGAGTTTGCAACTTAAGGCTTATTTCCTAGTTTGGAAAGAGAGACAGTGCTCTCTGACAAAGGGATTCCAAGCATCATTAAGCAGGTACGTGTGGGTGGTGGGGGGCAGATGGGGTCGAGTGCCCTCCCAGAGCTTCTGAGATCACGCCATCTGCACCACCCAAGCTGAAAGCTGCTCTAGCAGACAGAGAAGGCTTGAAAGAGGTCCAGGCTACACTCAGGGCTTGAAGCCCTGGGTGTATTAAAAAAATGAAGGCATGATTAAAGGTTACAAAACTGTTTACACGTTAACAAATTATTCCCTTTAATATACACACTTAGATACACAAACACTGTGACTTCGTATCCAGATGACCACATTTGGAAGTTTTGTGAAAAGCCTATACTTATTTTGGATGAGAATGCAAGGTCTGGGTCACACACACTTGTACCTTCTACAAGGAAGGCAAAGTCCAAGTGAGTGGCTTCTAGCTCCAAATGGGACACATAACAGTCCCCCTTAAACACTCCCAGCTCTAGAGCTGCTGTCTTCTTGCTGTACGTCTGTCCAACTCTCCCTTCTTCATCACCTCCTCTACACACCCACCCACCGAACAGACAAGAAAGCTTCACCCTGTACATTTGTATCAGAGTGCACTGAACCCAGCACCACGGCTCCCCGTCATAGAAACAAAAGCCAGAGGGCCATTTGGTACAGCCTTGATCTCACTCTCGCTGATACCATCCAAATGTATTTGCTACTTGCTCCCGTGCCCCTGCACACCCCTGCTGTTCCCAATTGTCCATTGCCTATTACGAACGGTTCCAGCCAAGGTATTTTTTCCCTATTTATTTGCTCCTTTTTCCCTGGGAACTTGGCTATGCATGAGTAACCGGCCTGTGCTGCTGCTTTTGTTTGACATTTTGCATTCGTTAAAAACCAGTCATCTGCATGTTTTATAAACCCGTAGGGGTCTCTCTCCCCTTGATCAATGCTGGAAGTACTCATTAACATCTGGGGAAGTGATAGCCCCAGATAGGGGGGATGCGCGACCTACCGAGTGTGGTTTTAGGGAATTTGTCTTATAAAAAAAAAAAAACACCAAAGCACTTTATATTCATCGCCAGGGTTGCTCACTAATAGAAATGAGCCTGCCTGCCTTGGGTGCCTCTGTGTATTCCCTTTCCCCAGCCTGGAATGCATTTTCCCTTCCATTCTGTTTACCTAAGGAGACTTCTCCTCTGGGAAGCCCTTTCTGGGCACCTCAGCCAACCCTCATTCCTCCTTTCTCTGAAAACCACCCATCAGTCCATGTAACCAACATTCATTGGGCACCTCCTATGTGCCAAAGACAATGCTAGGCATTTCTAGGATTTGTTATAAATAAGAAAAGTCCTCTGCCCTTGGGTGCCAATGAGGAAAGCAGACCCACACACCAATTACTAGAGCCAGATGCAGTGAGAATCTGGGTGACATTGTGCAGAAGGATGGGAGGTGGGAGATGAGAGAGGGCCAACCTCCACTCTCGATGATAGGGAAGGGGTCAAAGAGGACGTGGTCGTGCATGTCAGGAAGGACTTGTAGTCATTCTGGAGGAGCTCAAATTATGCCCTGCTGGCCGCCATTTCTCATTTCTCTGATATGGACCAAACTTCACCCTGCACATTTATATCAGAGTGCACTAAACCTAGCACCACTTCAGAATCACGTGAGATGGTTGTTAAACTGCAGTTTCCTAAGAGACACCCAGACCCGCTGGTTCACAGGGTCTGCGTTCTCTGCAGCATCACAGGTAATTTTAATGCACGCATCCCAAAGTTGAAGACATGCTGCCATGGCAGATGAGAGCCACTGAAGGGTTTGATTTGATTTTTCATTGGTATGTGTTTACCGTTAATACATAAGACATGCTCGTGCTAAGTGTCTTTCAGCCCCAGACCCCTTGTCTGCCAATCCTCCATCCCCTTCCCACTCCAGAAGCAACCACTGTTACTAGTTTCTTAGGAGTCTTTCCAAGCGTGCATGGTGGCCAGTCACATGCCTGCTTGGTCTCGGATTCACCCTGTGCCCTCCTCTGCTTTTCCCAGGCTGCTTTGGCTACTGCCTTTTGTGAAGTTCGGTCAATGGGACACACTGGAAGTGACTGAAAGGCAGGATGAGAGATATTCAGGGAGTCTGGTTCCCTCCACCTCCCCCACCTTTGAGCAGGATCCCTGGCCCTCTGGGCCTCTGGGTACCAGCTTCCACTGGGCAAGCCATTGCTCTAGATTTGGATAGATGGCTCTGGCTCGTAAGCTTTGATAATTTCGTCTCCTTCCGTTCCTCCAGCTCCAATCTCCAGGTCACCTCAGTGTCACCAGGTCACCGCTGTTGGCTTTTTCTGCTCATTCAACACATTTGAAATGACTTTCCTATATTACATTTCCTCTACTAAACAGTCTGGCCTGAGAAGTTTTCCTGACTGAATTCTATCTTACCCCTCCAATCCCCCGCCACTGGAAAATGTAGTTAGTGTATAGGTTTTGAGTTGTTTTTAACCAACTGAGAACAATTAGAAAAGCCAAAGAAGATATTAAAAAAACCACGCACACACACACGCACAAAGATAAAGTAACAAAAACCAAAAAACTTCTTTGAAGGTACTGGAGTGTTTTTAAGGTCCTGAGGAATTCCAAGGTCAAGATTTAGGGGAGGAGGGAAGACCAGAGAGACAAGGCCAGCAGATGAAGCCAGTTTCTCTCTCAAGGCTAATGAGTATTTCTAAGGTAATGACAAAGAATCCAAGAAGCTGAGCAGAGCTTTCAATAGACTCACAGGACTATGAAATAAAAATAGAAGCTCAGAGCTCTTCAAGGAAGAGGGCCCTAGTCTATACCCAGGCTTTGAGCTAGGACCCTAATGGGCTAAACCTTAGGAGTAAGAGTGAATCACAAATAGAGCAGTTCTCACAGAAGTCGAAGGTCAGCTTTGAGTTATCTTACTTCCTGACTGGAATCAGGTTTATTTGGGATTGCTTCTTGCCTAGCAGCCCTGAAAAAGTAAATCCTCTCTGGAAGAAGATAACATCACCTTGAGGATCAACACATCTCCACGATTTTCATATACGAGTCTCCAAATCATCAGGTATAACCAGGTGTGTTAGATGACGAGACGCAACTGAAAAACCAAGGTGAACAACGGACACTAGAAATAGACCCAGGAAGTACAAGGATCAGACTTGGACTTTAAAGTTACTATGAATAATGGACTCAAAGAACTAAAAGAAAAGATTGATGATTTTAATAGTGAACTAAAGAACCAAATGGAAATTCCAAAACTGAAAAACAAAAAACCCACATTAATTAAAATTAAGAATCCAGTAAATTATACAGACTGAAGAGAAACATTAGTAAACTGGAAAATATAGCAGATGTAAATATCCACATTAAAGTACAAAGAGAAAAAAAAATACACAGATATATCTTCATAATGGACAAATTATTTAACTCTAATGTGCTTCAGTTTCCTCATCTATAAAATGATGATAATAATAATAATAATAGTAATAACCATATCATATGGTTGTTGTAAAGATTATGTGAGTTAAATATATAGAAATATACCATAAATATAAAACTATATATAAATATATAAAGCTTCTAGAATACTCCCTGACACATAGTAGATGCTATGTGAGTATTTCTTTTATTGCTATTGCATCCTGAAGGTTGTTCCATACCATGTACACAGCACCGCTTCGTTACTTTTTCCTGCTGTCATCTTTGTAGAAGCTGTGCCACATTTTATATCATGTGCGTATCGTGATTTATTTAAGCAATACCCTGTTGAGGACATTTAGGACATTCTTATACATAGCTTTGTGTTTACGTATCCATGTAATTTATCTGAGCTTATAGAATAATTTTATAGATGTATAATTTCAAAAGGTAGATGCATTTGAAAAACTGATAGATGTTTATAGTTTTCTGAATGACAGTACTTTCCCACCAGTAATGTTTGGGAGTAATTTTTCCCTCAAACTTCCCCATGTATTATCAAACTTTTTGATGCAGCCAACCTGATGGTGTCGAATTTTAGGGAAATTGGCATTTTTCTTGTTGTGAATTTGAGCTTCTTTTCATAAATTTAAAAACCATCTATATTTCATTTTCTGTCCACGTCCCCTTGCCAATTTTTGTATTAGATTGGTAGGTTTTTCTCTTATTGATTTGTAGACACCATTTATATAGTTAGATTATCAGCACCTTGTCATTTATATTGCGAGTATTTTTCCTTAATTTGTTGTTTGTCTTTAGGCTTTGTTTATGGCTTTTTTTTTTCTAAGTAGAAACGTTTAGTTTAAAGTATTCAGATTGATCCTTTTTTTCTCTTATGGATTGCCGGTTTTATGTCCTATTTAGAAAGGCCTTCCCGCTTGTATGTTTACATTTTTCTCCCTATGCTCTATTGAATTATTTCAAGTTGAGCCAAGATTGGATTAAAGTTAGTAAAATCATTCTCTGATTGTTATTTAAAAGAACAGATGGGAGGGGAACAAGGCTAGAGGAACGGGGCCCAGTCCAGGGGCTTTTTAACTAATTCAAAAGAGGAATGAAAAAGGCTTGAGTTTAAAGCAGAAGAGGGAGCAGATCTAAGAAATGTTTAGAAGATAAAATGAAAAGGGTGCGATGATCCCTGGATGTGAAGGGATGTGCAAGGAGGTATCTACGTTTCAGCCAGGTTTCTGGCTCCTCCCTGGGCACTTACGTTATTGCATTTCTCTTGACTTACTGACTTATATGTCCTGTTCCCGGTGATGCCCAGCATCTCTCAAGGGCAGGGCGCCTCAGAGACCCCTTTGGTTCCCTGTAGAGCCTAGGCTGGTGCACACACAGAGAAGGGGCCAGGAAAATGTTTGTTGATGGGCTTCACAATGGTATCTTCAGAGAAGGGGACCATGTGTGCCCTGGTCTATGATGAACTGGTGAGTGACTGTAGGTTAACCCACGTTCTTGCATTGGTGGGAATGCTTTCTTAGTCAACCCTTACAATGTCTTTGTGAAGTGGGCAGGGGTCTCCCTGTCCTCTAAGCTCATGATCTGCCTATAGGATCTCACACATAATCCCTTAATGATGTTTGTGTTCTAATTCCTGGAATCTGTGAACATGTTACTCTATGTGGCAGTGGAATTAAGGTTGCTATTCAGTTGACTATACAACAGGGAAATTATTTTGGATTATTTGGGTAGGTCCAATGTAATCACAAGTGTCCTTGTATTTGGAAGAGGGACGCAAAATAAGAAGTCAGAGGGATGCAATTTGTGAGGGACTCAACCCACTGTTGCTGACTTTGGAGATGGAGGAAGGAGCCATGAGTCAAGGAATTCAGGCAACTTCCAGAGACCCCACCACCGCCACCAGAGCCTCCAGAAAGGAACACAGCCCTGCTGACACCTTTACTTCAGCCAGTGAGACCCACATCTGACTTACAGAACTAAAAAGTAATACATTTGCTATTGTTTTGAGCCATTGAATGTGCAGTATTTTGTTACAGCAGCAACAGAAAACTAACATAGGCAGACATTATTGTACTGCACTTCACAGATACACTTCTGCTTGTGGAGGTGTGACTGAGATGGTCTTCATCACATGACATGCAGATGTTTGTATTCTGAAGAATCATATCGTATATCATATATCTTGTATCATATATCATATCATATCATATCATATCATATCATATCATATCATATTTTTTTGCAGCCCCAGACTCATTGTAATTTATCTGATTCCATATCTATTGCTGCCACTAACTAGAAACTTCTTTATTAGGGTTGGGATTGTCTCTGATTTATTTTTGTTTCCCCCAGGAACTAGGACAGAACTCGGTATGTAACATGAAAGAATGACACATGAAATAATAAGCCACGTGGGGTTATGACTTGCCCGAGGGGCCATAGCTGGTTAGAGGTGCTGGACTCAGAGCCACAGGCAGGTCCTGCCACTGTAGCTGACCCAGGGGAAATGCGACCCTCTGTAAATAGCTTCATGACCAGGTCTTCCTGCATTTCTCCCACCGCCTTCCTGGTCCCCACACCCTTTTTCTTTTTTTTTTTTTTTTTAATATTTTATTTATTTACCATTGTATCATTTTTATTTTATTTCATCTTGGTGAGGGGAGGTAATTAGGTTTATTTATTTTTAGAGGAGGTACTGGGGATTGAACCCAGGACCTCAGGCATGCTAAGCTTGCACTCTACCACTTGAGCTATACCCTCCCCCCGCCACACCCTTTTTCTTTGGGCAACCAGAGAAATGTCTCAGCTCTAAAAACATTAGTCCCCACCTGTCCATTGCTTAGCCATTTAGACCTAATTGATGTGAGCCCGCTGGCAAAAGTGTGTTGAGCACCCATCTGTGTTCAACACTATTCTAGTCTCTAAGGGGGACAGTGAGATAAAATCCTTGAGTGACCTTATTTCTTAGCTAGAGAGACAGGTGATAACCCAGTGACAAGTCTGTAGCAGAGCAGAAGGTCAATGACATTAGAGGTCAGTAAGACAGAGGAAGGGGTCAAACAGGCATCCTAGCCACATGTGATCAGAATCCAGGGAGGGGCTTCTGAGGGCTGGGATCTTTGAGAAGTAGGGCAGACTGGAGCTGGGCCAACCAAGCTTTCCTGGGGACCCCCTGGAGGTGTCCATTGTAGAGATCTTTGGGGTTTTGTTGTTGTTTGATTTACAGTGGAGGCACTGAGGATTGAACCCAGGACCTCATGTATGCTAAGCACACGCTCTACCACTGAGGTATACCCACGCCTGCTCCCATTGTAGAGATCTTGAATGCTGTGGATTTCAGCTAGGGCAGGGCCAGGAAAGAAGGTGTCTAATTCTGCAGATAGATTAATTCACTTATTTATTTGGTGAACCTTTAAGGAGTCCCTACTATGTCTAGCAATGCGGCAGAGCAATACAAAATGGGAGCACAAAGCTGAAGGACACTGGAAAGCTATTCTCATATAATTCACGTCACCATCCAAATGAAACTTTAAATAGATGTTTGATAAACAAATGTCTGTGGGTGACTGAGAGACCACTCCCAGCTGGGAGGTATCACGGGAGGCTTCTTGGAACAAGAGGCCTCCTACGCTGGCCTTGAAGGGTAGTCACGCGAGTGACTGGTGGGAATGGAGAGGGCAGGTTGGGTCGAGAAGCTGGCTCTTTTAAGGTGCATATATTTTAACGGGGATTTATTTTCTGCATTGTTAAAGCTTAATGGTTCCTTCAAATCATACTGACACAAAGGCAAGGCAGAGCAGTTCACCCAACAGCAGATTTTGCCCTGAGCAAAAGCACTTCATGGGTGCAGTGGTCCCCCACTGTTTCCTTTGGAAATCAAACAGGAGCCCTTAAACAAAACACTCCCCTACGAGCAATGGAATAAACGTGCCCTGGGTCACCCCAGGACCACACCTGCAAGAATGCCACGCTAATGGCAGCTGTAGGAAACCTCACTGGTCCCACTCAAGGTGAGGACGTGAGGAATGGTGGGTCTTAATCACCTTTGTATTTGTAGCTCCTCATCCAGCATTTCCTCACCCAGAATCCAGTAAGTCAAGTGTGTGCTCTCTGACTTTCTCACTTGCAGGATGGAATGAATAGATGGATGACTGAGTGGATGGGTGGATGAGAAGATGGATTAACACCTTCTTGTGTTTTGTCACTGAATGATTGGAGGCTTCTTGGAATGTCCAGTTCATCTTCTGCTGGTGGAGGAGTGACTGAGATGGTCTTCAGCACATGACATGCAGATGTTTGTATTCCAAAGAATCCTCCAGCACCTCCCCAGTCTAGGCCTTGAGGTCCTGGCCCTGACCCAATTTGGGTAATCACGTTTTCCCTGTGCAGATTGCTCCCCTGAGTTTGTAGAGACAAGCTAGGGGAGGCTCAGCCATCTTGTCAGCCTCTGCAGGGTCGCTCCAAGCCCAGGTCCATTGGCTCCTCTGGGGGAGGCCTGGTTCCCAAGTTGGCAGCACCATTGCCCATTGTGGCCCTGCCCTGCCCATGGTGGCCCTAGCATCTGTGGTCGACCTGTACATTTAGGGAGATTTGTAACCTGCCCAAGGACTTTTGACGCTAGCAGGGGTAGAGATGGTCCAGAGGAAAGAGCAGAGGAAACTACAAGCAGACCTGGATCCTGGTCACACACCAAGTTTGCCACTGGGTGTGGATCAGGTGCCTCCATTCAACCTCTGTCCATCCCTGAAATGTGAGCTAGACCAAAATCAGTGGCTTCCAAATATTTTTTTTTAACATCACTTTTATAATTATATCAATAAATGCTCTTTTTTTTAAAGATAAGAAAGCCAGTATCTGACAAAGATTAATCCAGAGCTTTTCTTAGATAATGGTGCCCATGTCCGGAGCCTCTGGTACCTTATAGATGTCCCTGCCTATATGAGAACCTAGTAGTGGCCTTTGAAAGCAAGACTGTGGGCTTCAAATTATAGTCCCTCCATTTAGCAACTGGGTGAGCTTGGAAAGGCTGATCAACTTCTCTGTCCCTTAGTTTCCCCATCTGTGAAATGGGTATATAACATATCTACCCCACAATGCTGTTGTGAAGATTAAACGACTCATACATTGAAAGCCCTTTGAACAATAGCACTAGCTCTGTGCCAGGCACTGTTCTAGGCGCTTTGCTTCTAATAACTCATGTGAACCTCACAATAGCCCTGAGAGTCAGGTGCAGCTGCTTTTCCTATTTAACAGACCAGAGGATGTGAGGACAGAGGTTAAGCACTTTCCAACAGTCACATTGCCAACAAAGGACTGAATAGGACTTGAGTCCCCGCGGTCTGGTGCCAGAGCTCAAGGTCTCAGTTATGACACTGCCCCGTCTTGTAATAATCACTCAGTATTACTCAAAATCCTTTCAGCACCAACTTCCTGGAATTCTGTATGGTTGACCTGAGTTTATAAATGTGAACTTCTCAGTGTGACGTCTGTCACAAGGCAGGTGCATCAAAAGAATTGAAATCTCTATCTCCCTTTTCCTCTCATCTGCGCTCACTGTCATCTCAAAGTATAGTCACCCTGTCATAGAAAAATCATACCCTGCCTTTTTCCAAAAAAAAAAAATTGTTGATAGCTTAAAAAACATGATCTTCCAGATGTGTATACCTGGGAGCCATTTTTTTCCCTCCACCTACCTTTCTTTCTCTCTCCACTCTGCCCCCCCCCCCCCATCCTGAGAATTTAAAGGCTCACATTATCTCAGAATAGTTGATTTTCCAGTCTGTGTTCATGTTGAGGACAGACTGTCCTTCCTTCATCTGTGAATTGCTTCAGATAAGTACCTAGCTCAGCACGTGGTAAGTGCCCAATAAATGTTTACTGAGTGATTGAAAAGAGGCATTTAATTCATTAAGTAGGTGGCTGGTTGTGGATCTGGTCTACTTAGACGGTGAGAAGGAATTATGAAGACCCCCAAGAAGCGGGCAGAGGCTCTGGCTGGATGTGATGAGCCCAGGGAACCAGGTTAGGTCGGGGAGCAGGGGGACTTGTGGACAAAGCAGGGTCTCGGTGAGGAGGCTCTCCTGGGGGTGGGCTGCAGGCAGCGCCCGAGCCGGGCTGCCTGCAGACAAGTGGGCAACGAGGGGCTGTCAGTGGCCTTGGAAGTGAGGATGCAGAGATACAGTGCGAGCCCAGGGGTCCTTTGGAAAAAGCCCTGGGGAATTCGGCAACTGCTCACACCGGGGAGGACACGGGAGCAGGAGAAATTGGAAACGCAGTTCCTGGCTTCCTGATCTCAGAGCCTGGAAGTGGGGTGGCTCCTTTGACTCTAGGACAGAGAGTTGTAACAGCCTGGGGATGAAGGCGAGGGTGGGAATTGGGGGAGAACCAGGGGAGTTCTGCCCCTCTACACATGCTATTCTTTAAGATGAGAAAATGCCCACCTAGGGCTATAAACAGAAGAGACCCTGAAGGGAAACAGAGCATTCCGAGAGTCACGTGCTCCCAGGAGCCGGGAGGCGCACCGCTCGGGGTGAGGTTCCAGGGCACCAGGTGACCCATTCCAGTTTGCGTTGTCTGTTTGTTTCAGAGTGATCTGTCTTGAGCACTTTGAGTCCCTTGTTATGATGCCAGACCAGCAGACTGTTTCCAGAACCAGCTTCCTGGGCTGGCCTGACCCGTTCGAGCGCCTAGGGCTCACCTGCTTTTCGCTCAGTCGACAAGCATCCATCGCACACCTACCTGTGCCCAGTCTGGTGTCTGGGGCAAGAGGCCTGCAGCCGGGCCACCTAGACACCAAGGCCACAGGGCTGACTCTGGGCGGGAAGAGACACCGTCTTTCTCAGATCAGGAGCTGGCAGTAGGGTGAGCTCGGCTGTTCTTACAGGTGCCTGAATGTGGGGCCTGGACCGAGCAGGGCTGGTTCCCGTTAGAATGGGGAGAGTGGGCATCTTCCACTGCGGTCTCAGTTGTCTCCATTTTCCGTGGTTCTGTCCTTCTGAGAGCCCTGCTGTGTCTATGGATTTGGACTCCCCCACTTTTTGGAGCAGGGCGGCCCTGGCCTGACTTCAATTACTCCTGGCTCCCTCCATCCAGGCTCACAGCCCCAGTTCCCTGCCCCGCCGCTCAAAAAGCTCCCCGTGAGCCCACGGGCCATGGCAGGGGCTGGGGCAGCGCTGGGACAGGGCCCGGCTCACAGTGACCACTCGTCACCAGGGCACCCTGTGGAAGCCCCTTACTGTCCTGCCCATCTCTTCACTTAGCCTCACAAATGACTCCTCGTCCCCCAGTTAGTAGCAGAAGCAAATAATTGGGGGGATGACGCACACTCTCCACACAGACGCCCCTGCCTGTTCATGTCAGCAGCACGGTTTGAATGTGGTCCATGTGTAGCTCATGTGTGTGGCGTGTTACTCTGTGTGTGTGTCTGTGTGTGTGTGTGCGCGCGCGTGCGGGCTCTAGCCTGTGCTTTCTGCCTGAGCCAGCCACTCGGAATCTGTTTATTTCGCTTTTATGATCACTTTCTCTCCCTCTGTAAAGCACTAGGATGGGCTTGGCGTTCCAGGAATTGCTTGCAAGTGGTCCTCCAAGCCTGGAACCGGCCTCTGCTGTCCCCATGCCGTGCGCGTAATGGGTCCTCCCAGGGACAATTTGCATAAAGGATAAATAAGAGAAACACAATGTGAAGTTTATTCATTTTTAAATCCTGCGGCGTTTGTGATTGAAGGCCCAAGCTCAGATGTTTGCCGGATGCGTCCCATTAAGACTCAGGGCTTTGTCTAATGTCTGCTCTGTTCCTGCAGGGGGTGTAATGTGCGCTCCTTCCCACACTGGAGTGCCGTTTCCAGAGCCTCCCGCTCAACGAGGGACGGAGGAACGGCGGGCTGTGTTCCCTTCTTCCAGGCCCCCTCGCTTTAATTTGCTGTAACAGAGCCAGCACATTAAATACAAAACATATTGATGTTCTTGAGAACCCTGGAGGGTCTTTACCCTTCCTTGTCAGAGGAGCCTGGCATGCCGGGAGGGAGAGGAGATGGGGTTTGGCAGGCACGCGGAGTGGCGCCTCGGGCAGGTCACAACTGATCGTCTGCCAAGAGCTGTGCCCTCCCAGAGGACAGGGGTGGGCAGGGGGGCAGAGGGGCCGTCGTGCGTGCCTGGGAGCGAGAGGGAGCATGTGGACGGGGCCATTGTGGACACAGCAGTGGTTTGTGGACTAATAGGAAGGAGAGGGTGGAAGGAAGGAAGAGAAGGAGGGAGGGAGAAAGAGAGAAGGAGAGAGAGATAGAGGGAGAAAAGAGAGGGGATCACAGGTAGAATGCCACCCAGCGGTTGTGCTTGATTGGGCCTCGTCACCCCCAGGTCAGTGTTGACTAGCAAGTTCTCAAGATGGTACAAGAGTTAGAGGAAGCTGAACGGGGCTCCAACTTTTGGCATCTCTCTATTCCATGTGCCCCGGGGCTCCTGGAATTTGGCAGGGTAGACCTGGCTGTCATCTCATGCATATTCGTTACAACAAGTGATGCAAGAAGAATTGAGGCGTCTCCTCCAGCAAATTCACTATTTCCCTAACAGTGTGTCCCTCAGGGCTGGAGGAAGGAGAATCAAGAGAGGAAACAATACAGTTAGCACCAACTGGCAGGACAGGGAAAGGCCAAGAGCCGGACCCCGCTGGACACACATTCTTTTCTCAAGTGGGCAAAGAACCCCCAAACTCTGGAGTGAGAACTTGCCTTTTTTCCTTGAAATGATTAACTATTGAACAATTAATTTCATCTTCTCTTGACATATGCACCCTCCTAATAGTAGCTACCATATCTGCGGTCGTTGCCTCTGCTCCTGGACACACATTGCTTCTAATTCTCATGACTCTGTAAGTTATGATTGTTAGGACACTGAGACTCAGTTTAAATAAATTTCAGAAGGTCACAAACCTAAGAACTGCCTGGACTCTAATTCAAACCCAGCCCTGGAGCTGGTGATGATTGTAGTGTTGACTGATTGTGTTGTTGGTGATGTCGGTGGTGACAATCGTGTTGGTGGTGGTGATGGTTGTGTTGGTGGTGTTGACAAGTATGGAGTTAGTGGTGGTGGTGATGGTTGTGTTGGTGATGACTGTTGGTGGTGACTGTGTTGGTGGTGACAAGGGTGTTGTGGTGATGGTTGTGTGGTTGGTGGTACTTCTGGTGATGATTGTGTTGGTGGTGGTGATGGTTGTGTTGCTGGCGGTGCTGGTGACAAGTATGGTGGTGGTGAGTAATGATGGTAGTCATGGTGGTTTTGGTGGTGGTGCTCATGCTATTAGTGGTTGGAGTGGTTGAAGCTAATATCTGAATCTCCCTTAGAAAAAAACCCCTGGAGACAACATTGATAGGGATATTAAAGTAGTTAGTTGTAAGATGCCCAGACTGTTAACACTAGACTCTTGCATTGGCTTCTTGGGAGGAGCAGGGAACTCATCAGGAGCTGGAAGGGTCAGGGTATCTGAGCTTGTCCTGGCATTGGGGTGAACTGGACAAGCTGGGCATTCGGTGTGTGATTCTGTGAGGAACTCAGGGTTCCTAGACCTCTGTGAACAAGGTCTGGCCAGAGAAGTGGGTCCTTTCACTGGGGGATTTGAGAAGTGACAGATAAGACCCCAGTCTCTTGGGTCTGGCTTCACCCACTGGCCCAGATATTCCCTCTCTGCTGCTGCTTCCTGGAAACTCCACCATTAGTTGCTCATTTTAGTTGGTAAGCATTTGCTTTTCCTTGTTTGAGATGCACATTTCCTACTCTTTGAAAATGCTTTAGGAGAATTAATGGTACTGAGAAGCTTCCAGCAAGTGCTCTGTTCCTTGATCAAAATTCATGTCAGTTCTGATTAAGAAGAAGGCCTGCAGATGTCTAGTTTTAGCAATCCTAATCCAGATCTCCAAGGAAGGGACTGTGGATTAAGTCCTACCCACCTGGACGCAGATGGATTCCTCGCATCCAGTGAAATCAAAAGGATGAAACACGTGGGAGACCTGGGAATAAGGAGCAGTGATGGAGTGAGGACAGGACCCAGGGAGGGAGGAGTGGGTCTCAAGTCTCATGTCTTCAGCCAAGATGAGACAATCGGGAGACCCCTGGACCACATAACACACACGGCACCCATGATGAAGCTGCCTGGCCCATTACCCCTGTCTGCACTGACCAAGGCTGAAACCAGATCTGCCTCCAGAGGAGCAGACCCCTCCCCTGAAACGTGTGCTATGTAACACTAGTCACAATTTTGTTCCAAGCAAGAAACCGGGGCTCCATATAACACTTTATAGTCCACTCACGCTTTAATATCAATGCTTTTATTTGATTACTTTGATCTTTGCAAGAGTCCTGAAAAATAAAATGTTAATATCATTCCCACTTTGCAGATTTGGAAACTGAGGTTCAGGGCTTGCCCAATGTAGCCAGCAGGCAGTGAAGCCAGAATTAGAAACTAAGTCATTTATTCATTTATTCATCAACTAATTATTGATCAACCACTGTGTCTCAAGCACTAAAGTAGACACTGAGTAAACGCTAAGGAGAGAGATTCCTTCTCTAGCTTTCTCTCCGCATCACTGTACTGGTTCATGACAATAAAAAGTAACACGTGAAAAAGTCTGACAGTAAGTAAAGAAATAGGATTATTAAGTTCAGATCCCCAAACACCAAAATGTTAGCAATCTGGGGCCATTCAGTGCAGGGATAAACAGCTTCAAATACCTCAATTGCATTTTTTCTGACCCAGCACCTTAGTGCACAATCATAACAGTGACCATTGCAGTGAGAAAAGGTTAAATTATGCTTGGCAAATGGTATTTGTAGGACAAGAAAATATGTAATACATTTTGAAAATATATTTAGCAATGATTATTTTAAAATACATCGAAGTTGAAATACCAGTCCTCTAGTAAACGTATTTGTGGGGATGCGCTGTCTTCAGAAAGGCTGAGTAAGGGAGGCATTGCTGGGTGAGTAAGCCCACAACTCCACGTACAATCCAGGAACTTTCATTCTGGAAAATGATGCTGCTGGTGTATACAGTCGTCCTAGTATGGTCCTTCTGTATTCAGTATTGACACACCCCTGCCATCAGGGACTTAGGTCACGCCAGGCAGGTGGGCTGAGAAGCTCCCTCCTCCTGCCTCCTGGCCTCTGGCAGCCTAGTTTGACCTGCAGTGGGAAATGAAAGAGGTGAGGGAAGCCGGCTGATGAGGGGTCAGAGTGAGACCGTTTATCTTCCCTTGATTAAAAAAAAAAAAAATGTGTCTTTACCTCGCTATCAAGGGTAACTCATTAATCCTTACATGGGATGAGAGCTTTATGAAAAACACAATTTTATAAAAATATAAAAATAGAATTTTGTATATTTACAAAAGTACAATCTGTGTGTATGGTTTTTGGAGTCAGAACTGGGCTGATTCGGGCTTTTCATGGGCAACGCCATCTTAGGAATGGTCGCTCACTGACAGTTCCACGAATTGCTGGCCCAGTGCCCAGGACAAGTTGTTGTATTGAGTCTGAATGTGTCCCATTGCGAAGGCTCGCAGACAGAGGTTACCAAGTTGATTGAAAGTTTAAGAAAATGAAAGCGCTCATTCAGGACGGGCTCCTGTGTCTTCCAAGTAGATTTCATTTGCATTTCCTTTGCATCCCTTCACGGACTCCCTCAGGATCCTGAGACCGGTTTCCTCACCGAGAACTTTAGGCGGGGGGAGTGGGAGCTCCTTCAAGGTGTGTAGGTGTGCGGAGAGCTGCCGGCTTGAGACGTGAGCTGAAAGCCACGGGAAGGTTCTTCCTGACCACGAAGAGTCTTCTTTCTACACAGGTTCCTGCTACGCATTTCCTAATTCCAGTCAGCATAACCTGGGTTCCCTCATGAAGTGTGGCAGGCATTCAGCTCATAATGAATTAAGCTGACACTTCCCGGGGACTCTGCAACCCCAAAAGAGCTTCTGGAGTCACAGTAGAGCCAAGGTGAAGGATGGGAGGAACTGGCAGAGGGTCCTTGAAAGCTTTTCCTGAGGGACACCTGAGGACTTAGCGCAGCACCTCCCACATGCCTTGTACTGCAGTGAACCTCCATCACAGCAGCTAGTCAAGAAGAGCTGGAAGGACCCTCCAGGAAGGTACAAGAAGGCACGGGAAGTCAGATTGCCCAGTGGCTGCATGACCTCTAAGACTCCATGACCCTGTGGTACATCCTGAGTAGGTATGTGGACGTGTATCTGGGAGATGGAAAAACAGAGACTGAGTCAGTACCGAAAGCCCCCGCACACTTGGTGGCTATTACTTAACAACAACATTCGAAGGTGTCAATTTCCAGCCTGCTCTCCACCTCCCAGGAAGCAGGATTTCTGGCTTCCGGTCTCAGTCCTACCTCTAAACAGCCATGTAACCTTAACCTAATTTCTTCAGCACCGGATCCTTGGCTTGCTTTTCACTAAAATGGAGAAAACATGACATCTTTAGTAATACCCAGCTAGATTGCGGGGCGATGGTCCTCTTGACGTTAAGGACAAAGTCCACCTGCCCTCCCTACCTCTCCGCAGTCCCACATGGGTTGGGGAATCACATAGATACTTGATAGTGAGCTGAAATATGGTCATAAATGAGAGTGTGTTAAGAAAGGGGGGAAATGGGAACATTTTCTCAATGCAGATGAATCAACTGTAAAGTTCCTTCTAGATTTAAAAAAAAAATCTATGATGCTGTGATTAAAAGGCAGTACGGGGTATTGCAAAGTCTTGAGTTTATTCATGCATCATTGCCACACCCGTAACTGTCACTGAGTAAACTACTGAATCATTGCGCTTCTTGGGACAATATGATGTGATGTGCCTGCGCTACCCCCGCAGAATGGATTAAAGATTCAAACGAAATTGGGGATTTGAAAGTGCTTTGAAAAGTGCCTCCCACTATTCAAATGCAAGCATTAATATTTGATTAACAGCGTGAATGATAATCTCTGGAGTAGTTTTTTGATTTGACTGCAAAGATTTACCAGACCCTCAGATCGTTTTTCTCAGCTGCCCTTTGTCTTCTCAGCAAGTTACACAGTCTGCATCCTTGGGGTATTGAGCGTGCGTGTGAATCTGGAGAGCCTGTTAAAACTCATCGCTGGTGTCCGACTCAGGGTTTCTGATTCAGTGGATCTATAGTGAGTCCTGAGAATTTGCATTTCTAGTTCCCATCCTGCTGCTGCTGCAGGTCCCAGATGACACTTCGAGAACTACTGATCCAAGACCACTGGTCTAATTCTTTGATGCACTTAATATTTATGTAGACTTTTCATAGCCTCCCAGATATTTCACAGCATCCTTGTGAAGTGAGCATAATGTCAGGCAGCATTAGGAACATTTTATACATGCACAGAAGAGGTCTCAGAGACCGGAAGTGATGATGTACTGGGGGTCTCACGGTGAATCAGTGGCTAAATAGGAATGAAATAAAATTTCTTCTGGGTTTCCATCTCTGTGTTGCTCCCATTGGGCTGGACTGCCCCCTACTGGCTGGACAGTCATGGTCACTAGCCCCTCAAAGCTTGGGCTGGTGACAAGTTGCAAGGCTGCCCTGAGCATTCAGTGTCACCAGCATCTTTTGGCAGCTGGTGCTGAGAGGTATCTGTTTGGATGGAAGGTGTGTAGTCACGGAATAAGTTCCCAGTTTCTCAGCTGTGGTGTTTATCAGATTCTGAAGGTGGGAACGGTCCCATCTGTTCCTCCTCTCTCATTAAGCCCTGCGCTGGGTGCTTTGTCTACGGCGCAGGCTCTGCAGGAAGACAAAGTCCTCAGTCTGTGGCTGGCTTCTCACCCCCACGGCTTCCCTGGACCCAGTGGCAAGCACTCCTTGGCCAAACTTCAGTCAGACTCTTTTGAGCTCTTTTCTCCACTAGCCCTCGTCCTTGGTCCGCAAAGCCCAGTTTTAGCAAAGAATCCTGCCAAGCCAATCAACCTGGAATGGCCCGCCTTTGATACCCAACCAGTCTCCTCACCCTCCACCCTTGATACCCGACCAAGTAATATTCTGTCTTCTTCCCTGCTGCCCCCAGCTGTAAATCTCCGCTGGCCCCTGTTGTATGAGGAGTTGAGTTTAGTCTCTCTCGCCTATTGTAATAGTCTTGAATAAAATTTATCTTGCCACTTTTGACAAGTGTCTGGTGAATTATTTTTCTTTAACACCAGTAACGTACTTGATGCTCTTCCTTCTGTGCCCAACCTGGGCACTGAGGGACAGATATGTGGTGTCCTTAAAAGTAGATGAATTGTTGAGCAGCCTGTGAATCTTACCTCTTGGAGTGACGGGTCACTTTTTCACATCCTTCTAAACTGTCCTTGCCGACACTACATCCGGAAGCCCCGGCAGCCCCAGGAAGAGGCCATCAGTGCTTCAGTCTGCAACCCATTTCCCCCCACCCACACACACCCCTCTAAAGGGACCTCACTCTTTCCACCTACTGATGTCCAGCCGCTTGTGGATCCCAGGTGAGGCCAGATCTGGTCCCCACAGGGACTGGCAGTTCCTGAGACCCTGAAAGAGCTGAGCTGGAACAGCACTGAGTCTTTCTAAGCTGCTCAATCAGAAAGGATGGGAGGCGCCAGGCGTGAGACCCAATGCATGAGCTATGAACACGCACTACAAAAGCCTAGTCCTAGGAAGTCAGAAAGGCTCGATCTTTTGGATTTATTGTTTTCTTCCTCCCTTCTCTTTCCAGATTCACGGCAGGCTTTGGGCTGAGCAGGTTCGTCTGCTGTTATTATGGCTGCGGCTGCTCTTGGATGCCTGTGTGTGTGTGTGTGTGTATGTGTGTGTGCGCCTGCCCGCGCGCACGCGTGTTTTCTCCAGAGTGACTGGTTTGTGCTGTCATCAGCCGTTGTTTTGGTAAATGGCGAGTTAAACAGATATATCCAAGCGTAAAATCTAAAAAATGTTCCCTCTGGGCGCCCGGGGGGTGTTGTTTGAAATCAACTACATATCAATTGAGCGGCGGCGAGCGGATCCGATGATAAATTCCAGTCCACAGACGCCTTATAAATTACATTTTTTTGTTCGCGATCTTGCCTCATCTCAGCTCCCCAGAGGCCCTTAGACTGAGAACTATGATTGTGTTGGAGAAACGTTTGCTCAGCTTGAGCGAGGCCATTAGCATTGCATGTGCCAGTCCGTCCCCGAGCTCCCCCCGCCCCCCCACCTCCCCCCAGCCCCCCTCCCACTCCTTTAACAAAATACAATATGTGCCTGGTAATTTTTCTGTTCATTATCTCATTGTTTTCTGTAAGTACAAGGTTAGATTGAATTACTGCGGGCCCCGCCGTCTATTTGTAATTCTCCTTCCATGCCGAGCTGCTAATGAATGGGCAATTTAGTCAATTCTTTGTAACGGCTTCTTCTGTGCGTCAGCCACTTAATTACTCTGAGCCTTTCTCACTGCTGCTTTATTGCACGGAAAGTCGGGGCTGCTTTCAGGGCTTGGCACAGGGATCTCCAGCTTCCAAAAAGGAAAAAAAAAAATAAAATAAAATGTCAGAGGCAACCAGGATTCTGAATCCTTGATGACGTCTGCAATGGCTGGAGTAAAATGTTCCATGGCTTCTGTCCACACAGCCCCTTCTCCATCGGCACACAGGTTCATCCTCCTCCGTCTTTGTGACAGTTTGGCTTAATCCTGGCTGCGGCTGTCACCATCAAGGTGGCAGGAAGATGCAGGCTCCTGCTCAGAGAACAACCTCCAAGGAGGCAGTCCTGGTGTTTTAAGACACTTTTTTTTATTAGGCTGATAAATATGCTACTTAGCCAATTATCAGAACCTCCAAACCCTAACCAGGGGTTCCACGCTGGGATGAGTGTTTCCTCCTTGCCTTTGCACGAAGCACCTCACCCTCTTAACACAGCAGAGCTGGCGAGGTGTTTACCATCCCCATTCAACAAAGGGAAACCCCGAGTCTGGACACTCAAAGTGACACGTCTAAGACCAATGAACCAGGTACGGCAGAACCAGGGCTAACAGTTACTCAGGTCACCATGAAACCCTCCATCCTCTTCCCACTCCACCCTGCTGCCCAGGGGGGAACTGGAGAATAGTGCCCTGCAGTTAGGCTGAAGCATCCCAAGGTGGAAATAAACGTTCGTTGCCCTGAAAGGGCTGGAATAACCTTGGAAAGGGAGGGGCTTTATGGCAATGACCGGGAGGCTAAAAATCCCAAGGAACTGAGAACTCATTAAATAAAATATCAGTTTACAAAGTGGAATCTTTAGATACATATGTCATGCTATCAGGATATTTCTAAGTGCTCTAAAACACACGTATAATGTGCCACCCAAACTGGGACACTTCTGGAAGAGAAAGGAGTCACACTGAAGAATCAAGCTGGGGTCACAGAAGGAATCTGGGACTGTCTGGAGTGAACGAGGGGGCATGCTCACCCTTCCCAGGTAATCGAGACTGAGGAAACGCTTTGCCGGTGGCACGCCTTCAGACCTGACTATCCTGATGACAGTACTTACAGAGGCGTCTCGCCAGCTGGACCCACCCCTGTGTTTATAAACGTTCCCTGTTGCTGGGCATCCCGCTGATATAGACGAGCTACAGGGAATCGCTACCTGTGTCCTGAAGGTGATGGAGTCGACAAACACTGCGTGAACACCATCTTGGCGACAGAGACACAGGATGAGAAGACAAGATCTTCTGGCATTTTGATCTGACTGCTCTGGCAAAAGCGAAGTAAACTGTTCTCTGACTGCTGCTTGTCTCCGGAAACGGGCTCCTGAATATGCCTGTCCTTCTTCCCAGAAAGCTCACACCCTCCTTTTGGATCTGACTCACTCCTACTCATCCTTCGGACATCAGCTTAAATGTTGCTTCCTCCGGGAGGCCTTCTCTGATCTCCACGGTTACATTAGGGTCCCTTGTTATTCTATTTCATAGCATCTGGTACTTTTCCTCTTCTTCACTTACCACAATTATAATTATTTGTATAACTATGTATTTAATGTCTCCCTTCCCCATTCCCACCCCTGACTTGTCTGTATTTGGCCTTTAATAAGTATTTGTAACAATAGCTCACATTTAAAGAGCATCGTCTAAACGCCAGGCCCTAATCTCAGTGGTTTACAAATTTTACTCATGAAATCACACAAGGACTTTATGGGACAGGTACTATCATTATTCCTATTTTACAAATGAGGAAACGGAGGCCCAGAGAGTGAAACAGCTTGCATGGGGGAGGCAGGCGCCAAATCCAGGCAGACTGGAGCGCAAGTCTAGAAAGAGTTTAGAACTTGAAGCCAGAAGATGTAACCTCCAGGCCTGCTCTGATGCTTCTCAATGGTGGTTTGGCCAAGTGGCCAGGTCCCCAGGTCACACTTAGTTACCTGCGCAGTAGAGGTAAGAATGAAACTCACCCGCTTCACCGTTTTGCTGAGAACGGCAAAGAAATGGTGTTATTCTGTGCCTGGGTCTAAAATGCACTGGCTCTGTGCAACCAACAGGTGTGATTGTTAGTTGCAAGCAGCCTGACCGCCCACCTTCCACACCACGGCCTGCCCCAGGCTTCGCTGCCTGATTCACATCCTCCTCCTGTTGGTGTCCCGGGGCCAAGTGCGGAGCCTGGCCCGCAGCAGATCTATTAAAGTTTGCTAAGCAGAATAGCACCAGCCACCTTTCCAGTTGCTTCCTAGTTGCTTCCTCAGCAGGAAGCCTTCCTGGGTTGCTCAGTCATCTCTAAGCTGCGTCTCCTCTGAGCTCTGTGTAGCTCACACAATCTGCAACACGTCAGAGAGCCCTCGAGTCTCTCCCGGCTGCACCTTTTCTCTCCAGCAAACTGCAGGCTGTGAAATCAATTTAGAGAGCTGCGACCAGGAGGCAGAGGAAAGGTAGAGAAGCAGACAGAGCTGAACGTGGCAGGACGCATCGTGCGCAGTAAAGCGAAGTCTGGTTCTAGGAAACGTGTGTTGGCTCACAATGTGAACTGTGTATCTTAATCTGAAGCTCAGCCCGGAAAGGTTTGCAAGGCCCTGCTGGAGTGCTGCGTTTGTGTAAACGTGTCTAGAGCAGGAGACGCAGCCTCTTCTTACCCGGGGTTGCTCACCTTGCTGATGCTTTCCTTGGAGGCAATTCTGGGTTGGCTGAGGCATTGTCTCCGCAGCGCCCCCACCCACCCCACATCCCCAGGGGGTCCAGGGCTTTCAGCACCAAGGTTCCCCAAAGGCAGCCTCTTGCCCCTGCGCTTGCCCAGGCCTTGGGTTTCCAGGGGACTTGGAGCTGCCACATCCCCTCTTGAGGGTTTCAGCGCCTGGGTTTCCACTCCTCCTCTGTGTGAGCTCTCCTCCAGCAGCATCCCTACCTCTCCCTTGGTTTCTGGATGTGACATAGCTTCCCACAGGGCAGGACAAGCCTCTTTCTTTTTCATCTTCCCTCCTGTCTGCATAGGGGAGCATTCCTGACCATCTTAGGGCTCGCTGTCACATTGCCATCCTGAGCCTCAGTTTCCTCATCTCTTATTAGCATCCTCGTAGGTTCTTGAAGCAAATTCAACAAGAGAAAACTTATGTGAAAGGACCTGGCTTGAAGGAAGCATTCAGTAAATCCTCCTTTCCTCTTCCGCTCCCTCCTTTCCCTACTTCCAGACAGAGCTGGGCTGAGGGCAGGGGTGGGGGCGGAGGGTTCACGTGAGCGTGGGGCTCGAGTTGCTGCCAACGCCGCCTGCTGTGATCTTGGTCCAGCTCCACGTGTGTCCCGTGTCTCCCTGGAGACAGCTCCACGCCTGGCTGGGGAAGCGACTTCTCTTTCAACAAACAAGAGTTCCATTTCCGCCCCAGGAGAGGGCTCTCCCAGGTCAGGGAGGCAGGGGTGTCCTCTCCTCGAGGTGTTTGTCATCTAAGTAAGCTCCGTGCCCTTGGAAGAGGAATTGATGAACACAAATTCTTGTCCTCACGGACCTTTCGTTCTGTGGGATAACAAGGGCTGACCCAGAGAGAGTGCACCTTTGTCTTGAACTATGTTCGAAGCTCTTTTTGTAAACCAACTCGTCCCATCCTCATGACAGCTCTATCGGGGGGGGGGGGGTGGTGCTATTGAACCCATTTTACAGATGAGGAAACTGAAGCTCAGAGCTTCTGTCACTTCCTCAAGTTCAAGTAAGAGGCAGGAGAACTTGGATTTGAGCCCCTGGGGTTAAATCAATCACATTTCGGGCAGAACACAACACTTTGGTCCAATCTGTTTGGGGAAAACACCCTGACAAAAAGTATGATTTGTGGTTTTTGAAAAGTTCATTCGCTTTGATACAATTCTGGGGACTCTAACTTAAAGCAACAATGCAAACTGAGACCACATATTATGAAGTTGCTCTTCACAGTATCCTTTTAATAGAGGGAGAGAGAAAACTCACGTGCCAGCCAAAATGTGTCCAAGCCTCACCTTAAACACCTGTCAGCCTGAGGCAGCCCTTCTCCTGGACTTCACCCACCCTCTGTGTTGTTTCATTATAACAAGGACTGTCTGTCAGCCTCCCCACTCGATACTCTGATTACTGAAGGCAGGGACCCTTGTTTTAACCGCTCGTGAATCCCTAGACTTAACAAGGGACTAACATATGCTGGGCCCTTGATAAACATCCAGAGAGAGAAGACAGAGTAAGGACCGAGTTTAGGTGATGACATATGGCGTTGCCTGTCAACTTTTTTCAGCTTTACTGAACATTTGAAGTTTTTCATAGTGAAATGTTGGGGGAAAACAGAATAGACAAAGGAAATGTAAAAACATAATAATACAAAAAATGTTAATGCATGTGGGGGAAAAGGGGCAGAAAATAAACTATGATTACAAGATAAATATGGAAAAAATGGTAGGAGATATATAGGATGTTGGCAGGGTTGGGGACAGTGACACTGTGCGTGGTTTTAACCTTTCTCCTTTCCCATATTTTCTGTATCCTCTGCAATGAATGCATTTTACTTTTATCATGAAGACACTTTCTTTTTCTGCTGTGAGTCCTCAGCTCAAGTGTCTGTAAGGAAAACAACAGGTCCCATTTCTACAAACCTAGTACATAAAAGCAAAGATAAACTTTGTGTCCATGAAAGGAGCCTTTGGTTTGCAACCTGAGGCCCAGCAGGGCTGCTTTCAAAGGCCAGCCGTCTTAAGACACGACAGGGAACAAGAGATCCTCTCGGCTGAGGAAAGGTGGGGTCAGGACTCCCTTCCTGGCTTAGAAGAAGGTGGTTCCTCCCCGAGAGTGAGTCAGCCGTCTCCCCCAGCCTCCCCAGGTTTGGAGCCTGGCAGAGGGTACCCGGGCCCTTGGCTGCCTTTTACTGCCTGCAGGAATGAGCGATGGATGGGCCAGCTCTTTCCCCATAAAGCCCGGCCCTCAGAGCCCCCAGAAGAAGTAAAGGCCAAGAGAATCTGCCAAGCTGACCTGGAGCATCCCCTTCCATAGCACTGACCCACACCAAAGGCCCCCTTGGGCTGCTCTGATCTTCCCCCACCTGGCCACAGTGAAGGAGACAGCTACTTCCTCAAGACCCCCAGAGCAGTGGCTTTTCTGAAACCAGGCCATGTGGCCACCCCAGTCTCTTCCTCCTGCTTGTGCTCCCAGCACCTGACCACCTGCCTCAGGCATATGCCGTTGGATGAGGTCCATGCCACTGTCCTACAAGGAGGGGCTTTGTGGCTCCACCAGAAGGGGCTGCTGGTTCCCACCTGACTCCCACTAGGCAGGGCTCTTGAGCAAGTTCTCAAGTCTCCCTGGGTTGCAACTTCCCTCTTTCAAAAGGAACTAACATTTATTATTAAGCACCTATCATCAGTCGGAGACCAGGCTGCGAGCCCGGTTCGTTCTCCCCCAAGGTTTTGGGGTCTAATTATGGTCTTCATTTTCTCAATGAGGGAACTGAGGCTCAGAGAGGTTAAATAACTTTAATAAGGTTAAATCTCCTAAGTGACTAAACCCAGATTAGAGCAGAACTTTTAAAACTAGAAACGTCAAATAAATGGAAGGAATTGTGTGGGTTTTGAACCTCCAGGCATGCTCTTTGATAGTACAAGTACAATTGGAGAACTCGTTGTCCCTCATTCGCATCTTATGGTGAATTAATAAGAAGGAATTTTCTCCCTGACAGCTGCCCAGCACCCAGGCACCTGGAGAAGGGAATTTTGGTTAAAGGGGGTGAATTTTGGACTAGGGGACAATCGTGGGAGGAGGGCAGGTCATGCTGGCTCCCAGGGGCACACAGAGGCTCGAACCCAGGGGATGGAGAGAATTATGACTTGGAACAACCTCTCTTGATGACTGGGGGGGGGGGGGGACACTTCTGCCCATGGTTTCAGGTCACAGTGAGAGTCAGGAGTGCTGGCTCCCCACCCAGTGGAGCTGGAAATGGGAAATTTGTTTGCGATTCAGCCTCAAAATCCAGTGTGGAACAGGGGGAGCATTTATGGCTCATTGGCCAGAAGCTCTGGGCTGTGTGACTTTGGGTAGATTTTTGTCCCACTCTGGGCCCATGTCCTCTCAAATGAAATCTATGGGTTCCCCCAGCGTTAATTCTATGGTTCCATATATTAGCACTAGTAATGGGATCCTCTCAAAGTTAAGGGTCTTCATAAGTCCTCAAGAATTTTAGACACAGTTAGGATGGCACTGGGGGGCAGGGGACAGCTCATCTCTTCGTCCTTCTCCTCAGGATGACCCTGAGGGAGAGATACAAAGAAGCTGTCACTCAGTACTGGCCTCAGTTAGAGGCAGTCCCTCCCAGCTCTGAAATCAGCTCTCTTCCTGTCTGTTTCTTGCAGAAGACGGCAAGGTTTTTTTAGAGCAGAGACTGTGTTTTTTTCATCCCCAAACCATCAGCTCCTCCCATCATGCCTGGCACTATGATGCTGAAATTGCTGATTGCAGATTTGTTGAATGAATAAACAATCTCCCCTGAAATTTGTACCTATTAGAATGAATACCACAAAGTTCTATCTTCTATTCTGGGATTTGAAAGACCTGGAACTGACATCGAATCTGGGCTTGCATTTCCTACCCCTTTCCTTCAACCATGTACAGGAGGTAACTCCACTTAACAGTTGGAAAAAGTGAGACCCAGAGAAGAGATGTGACTTTTAGAATTTTACACATGCAAAGCAGAAGGGACCCAGCAGTCCCCTGTCATGTTTTAGATTCTTTAATGTTACATACGAGGGAATTGAGCCCCAAGGAGTGTGATGATGATGATGGCACAGCTCAGCAGTGGTGGCGTACAGACAAGAATCCAGCTCCCACATCAGATTCCAGAGCTGTATAACAGCCATGGAGCTCCAGCAGCCCTGGTACCCTGCTCCAGGTTCCCATGGCAACCATGTGGAACAAACCATCCTCTCTGGGTAGCATTGACTCATTCTTTGTATGGTCTTTTTTTCTCTCAGGGAAAAGACATGTGCATACACTTTCACCCTTCCCAAGTGGACTCATTCATGAAAAGAGGAGGCAAGGACACCTTCCAGAAAACAGGTATGCGGATAAGAAATGGAGAGCCTGGCTGATGAAGGCCTGGGGAGACCTCTGGATTTGGGAGTTTATCTAAAATGGATGAATGACTTGGAGAAACCCATTCTGGAATCTTGGTTTGTAATTCTTGGGTTTATCTTTGCTACCCTTCTCTGCAGATCTCTTTCTGAGCAATAAAAGCCCTTAGTCAAACAAAAATATGTTACATATTCCTGGCAGCTTGTGATTCCCAAGAGGTTTTTAGCATATTTATTTCATCTGATCCTGCAGCGTCGATAGGGTGGGTATTTGCCAGTTTACAGCTGGGGAAACTGAGGCCTGGGAGATGAAGGCCACAGGGCTAGTGTCCAGTTCCTCAGCAGATGGAATGCTCCTTCTCTGAAGGAGGCCAAGGGATGAGTGACTGGTATGGGTCAGACCTTTGCCGGACACCCTACAGAGCGCGGGGGCTCGGCCACACAGAGCTGGAGACAGGGCACATGGAGGAGGCAGGCGGCAAATGGGTAACTGAACTAAAGCTCTCACACGTTGTTGTAACTGTCACGGAGGGAACACCTGTAGGCACACCTGCAGGGTAGCCAGGGGTGTATCTCTAAGGAGCTGGCATTTAAACTGAGCACCAACAGCGGGAAAGAGGAGGCACAGGAAGGGTGAAACGAGCAAGTGCCCTGACAAGGAAAGTGCTTGGCATCCTGGAGGATGTGAACAGAGGTCAGGAGGTCAGCGAGAGTGCAGTGTGGGGCAGGGAGGGAGGAGGGACTGCAGGTAACACTGGAGGGGCAGGCAGGGCCCAGATTTTTTCCGGCCTTAGAGGCCAGGGTAAGATGCATGCATGCAATCAAAATCACCTTTGTTCCCGTATACCCAAATTTGTGGGTGTCCACACACACGTGTGCATTGTATGTGCACATACATGCACGCATGCTTAACATGTCCACACAACACTTACACATGTACATAAGCACTTATGATCATGCATACACACTCAAAGCACATTTGCACATCTCCCTGACAACACACTGCCACATACACTAAACACACCCTTGCACACCTATGCACACACAAATGCACACTCATGTGCCCTTTCATAGAGTCCCAAAAAAGCACATATACATACATTCTCTCTGCACACACAGGCTTTGTTTCCTAAATGCACATGTTTACACACACGCACACATGCCCACTGCCACCCAGGTCCTCACACGTGTGCACGGACCGCCCACCACAAGCCCGGCCCAATGAGCTCCGAGCCACAGATAAACTTCTCTGCTGGTTGGTTATAATCTTTCATTGGAACTGACACATTGATAGCCCCAGTTTTTCTAGGAAGTGACCTTCATGCCGGCTATTGATTTCCAGTGGCCATCAGGTGCCCGCCACGAGAGTGACAGGTCCGGTCGGAGGTCAGCCCTTAAATAAAGCTCCTGGATTACTGAGCACCAGGCACTCCAGCGAAAATGGAAATTGGCAGCCCCGGCTATTTTATGTCACCCGCTCCTGGTGATAGAGTTTCAGCCCTGGTGACCTGAGTGACCAGCTCCTGTTCCCGCACCCTGCCCCACCCCAGCCCCGGGGTGCCGTGGGCACGCACAGGTTTTTGTCTGGCAGGGGGGCCAGGCTGAAGGCTGTGAGGGGTGGCAGTTGTCAGGGCCTGACACTTTCTGGATTCTGTTTTCCAGCAAAGCCTGGGGCTGTCCTTCTAAGCCCAGGATTCTGGTAACAGAAAACGACTGCGGGTCCAAGAGACCCACAGGTGACTCTCCTTGTGGCCTTGGGCAGGTGGTGTCAGCTCTCTGGACCTCAGTTACCCCCACCCCCACTTCCTGCTGCGTCCACACAGACTCATACATCCCTTCCCATTTCACAACGCTGTGGCCCAAACAGATGAGTTGGTGGAGGTGTTTTGAGTTCTAGACTCACAATATACTACTAGTATCCGTGTTTTAAAAGTACTACAATTTGCTAATCACAAAACTCTACTGAATTACATCCCGTGTTTGTTGGATGATCCAGAAATCCCTCAGGTCAGTTGTTGCAGCATCTTGAGGTTTGATGGCCGCAGAGGTATGGGAGGGGGAGGGGCTGAAGGAACTTTCTGGTTCTCCAAAACTTTGCTTTTTGCCTTTCCTGCATGGAGCACGGATGGAGTTCACACTGTCTCACCTGGTGTTCAAGGTTCAAGTCTAACAGCCAAACACCGTCTCTGAAAGCTGGCCAATTAGTACCTGCAGCATCCTCCCCCCTCCACCTGGGTGAGGTCACCACCTCCTTCCCCGCCATCGCTGCAGCCCCGATCCCCCAGCCGCACAGGGTCCCACCATTACCAGACCGGTCCTTTCTATTTGGCTTTGGAAAGCGCATTCAGCACTTTTATTATTTTATTAATTTTATTTTTTAATTTTTAATTTTATTATTCAAGTCTCAATTCAAATATTAGTTTTCTTTTGTAAAAAAAAAAAGTGTTTCTTGAATAGCATGGCGTAGGAGAAGCTGCAGAGGCTGCCAGCTTCCTGCATCTCTTTGCATCGGGCCAGCACAGAAGTCTCTCCCTTTCTGACTCTACCTGTTCATCTTATGACCGTCAGGTCCTGTGCGATAGCGCAGGACAGGGAGTCATTAAATGAAGTCTGCATGTCCTGAAGGGGGGCGAAGCAGGAATTAGTTATTTGGCAAACGAGGTGATCTATTCAACAAAAATCAGAGAAGCACAAGCTGCTGGCACCTCCTGAAACCCAGATTAGCCACCTGTGTTAAAGGGAAGAAAGCCAAGGGTCTATTATCCACAACGTGCACCCTCGGCCTGCTGGACGGTAAGCAGGACCTGGAATTCAGGGAAGGGGTTGAGAGGAGTTCAGGGCGGTGCGATTTATGTGCAAGATCGCACTGTTTCACTGGCTTGTGTACAATCAAACGTTTACTCCAGCATCCAGGACACGTGCCTAGGACGGGCTTTCAGAAGTCAGGTTGTTTTACATGACAAATACAAAAGATGTTCAGATATTTGCCACTAACATAGAGAGTTTGAAGTGAATTAATTAAATAATTAAAGACAACATATAACTGTGAAAATGGCCATGGCAACCACTGGACCAAGTTCCTATCTTTTTAACACAAACACGTTCCTTTTTCCTGTGACTGAATCCCCAAGTGTGTACACTGTGAGTTAAGGGTCTCTAACTCTCTGTCCGAGAGTTCTGCACCAACCTGGTAAAGTGACGGAAACGTCACACTCAGAGTGGCACTGTTGTGGGTTTCCGTCCTTGGGGAGCTTTGGTCCATGTTGGCATCCCTGGGCGGGGTCCTGAATCCCCCTCCACCCTGAGTCCGGTGTGTCAGATACCACTGTTGGGCTCCAGGACCCAGAGCTGAGAGCTCTGGGGAATGTGGGCCGTGGGGATAAGGCGGCCCGGGTGGGGCAGTGGGAACAGTGGGAGGACATGGTATAAACATCCCTTACCCCAGGCCAAGTGTGCAACCCTAAAACATGCCGGGGCTGCCGTGCAGGTGGGCCAAGCCCTTCCACGGGAAACAGACAGCCGAGGCGGGGGCAGGTAAGACCCTAGACTGGGACATCAGACAAACTGATTTGAAACCCAGCTCTGTTTGCTTCCCCGCTGAGTGACCTGGAACAAATTGCTTCCCCTCTCTGAACTGCAGTTTCCTCATCTGCAAGGTGGAGTCAGAAATTCCAGTCAATGGGACAGTCTTGAGGATTAAGCAAAACATTGTTCGTACAACGCCTGCCATCTCTCTGTGCTGTTCAATCAATGGTTATTATCTGGGGGGCTGGCAGGTTCACTAGAGTCATAGCTTAAGTCACTCACTGCCCAATTTATCTCACAGTTAGAGCGACTTTCAGAGGGGCTGGTTTTGCTTCTCCCCCGGGCGACAATTTCAGTAATGCCTGGAGTCATCATTTTTTGTTGTCAAGATGTGGGGGCGGGTGCCACTAGCATTCAGAGTGTAGAGGCCAAGGATGCTGCTGAACGTCCAACGACACAAGGGACAGCCCCATGACAAAGAATTATCTGGCTCCAAATGGCAGTAGTTCCAAGTTGGGAAAATCTGAGCCAGGGCCGCTCTCTCTACAAGACTGTTTTCGGGGACAGTGTTGTCCCCTCAGTGGCTTAGCACAACAGCTCGGAAACCCTCCATTTCCTGAACACCACAAAGATCCAGGGGCTGCCTGGGGAGCTGCTGCCCGCCTCCCCTCACCCCGAAGCCACTCAGCCAGATGGCAGAAGGGTCAGCAGCAAGCAAACATCTAATGACGTGTGACAAGTGCGGCCAGACAGCAGCCCAGGCTGGGCCCCTCTGAGGCCACTCATTGGGCAAGAGGGACTCATACATAACAGCACAGTGACAGCCCAAGGCATGCTCAGTGGGAGGGATGGCGCTCTGCCCGGCCCCAGCCCCTGGGGCAGATCTTTATGGGATGGGCTCCAGCAGGAGGGCCTCGGACCCCGTGCACAGCGCACGTGCGGTGAGACGCAGAGGAACCTGCCACTGAGGTGTCTGTCCGGACAGCTTTGCGGCATTCGCTCTATCGCTGATGGCGAACTGTTTTCTCGTTTCTGATCCAGTGCAATCTGGGGCTTCAAAGCATTCACACAGCAAAGCATTTGCGGTGGGAGGCAGAAGAGCGTAGCGGTGAGGATGTGGAGTCTGAGTTTGAGCCTCCATTTCTTCATCTGTTGAATGGGGACACTGATCAGCAAACGTGCGAAACATAGGAAATGATGTTCAAAGCAATACATTAAAGAAGGAATGATGATGATGATGATAATGATTATGATTATGATTATTCAACCACTTGGGAGAGAGCAATGTATATTTGAAAAAAAAAACCTTCTGATGCTCTAAAATATTAACCAGTTTTTAGGGTTTTAGGCAGTTTCAAATGGGCTTTTTGCAATAATAATAGTAATAATGATGCTGGTATTAAATAGCACTTTTATTTCCACATTTATTTTTCTCAAGCCTCATGTGGTTTAAAATGGGACCTGTTTCCAATGATGCGTCTTTTTCTAAAACAAAAGTGAAAATATCAAAACGAACAGCAGACACACAGACCGACTTTGTTGTCTTGTTCATTGAAGTCCTGGTTCAGACGGTGTGCTGGTGCCAGGGCGGGGGGGGGGGGGGGTGGACGGCACTGAACTGCCCTTGGCACCTCTAAACACAGCAATCAGCCTTCGGGGTCTCAGTTTTGTCATCTACAAAATGGGGGTAATCATTTCTTCCTGACTCCCTCGGGGCTGCTGACTCCGTGAGACCAGGTATTCAGAAGCTCTTCGAGATCAGAGCATCCTCTCACAATGTTAGCATCACAATCATTATCTTCATTATTAATTATTATTCATAATGATGTTTGCAAGACGGAGCTACTCTGAAGCACCATGTCTTGTCTGTGAACAGTTTTTACAAACTTTCACAAAAACCTTCACGTGCCTCTGATGATGAAGAAACTGACCCTTTGGAGCACTCGTTCTGAAATCTAAGCTAACTCTTTAAGATTCTAAACAAGTTCCCAGCCCCCTTCTCTTTTTCTCCGTCTGGAAAGCCAGACTCCGGAGGGGCCCTCCCTCCGGGACTGTGCCTCGTACGGCTTCTATAGAAATGGCTCTGTTGGCCCAAGACCTTGATGCCAGCTTTCAGCCAGGAGCACATTTTTGCAGGGAGGGTTATAAATCAAAGCCTGGGTTCTAATGAAACCGCTGACACACTTTAACTGTAACAGTGTGCACCCAGGCACCACTCACAAGAAATCAGAGGCACAGAGTGAGCATTCAAGGGACGGGGCACCTGGGGGCTGCTTCTCCTGCTTGGCCTGACCCCTCCCCTCCATCTCTCCATCTCCTTCTTTCCTCCTCCTCCTCCTTCCCACCCTTGCTCCCTTTTTTCTTTTATAATTCCTGTAGCAATCTTTCACCACCACCCCATTCTGCAGCTCCTTTGGGAGTTGGGGTCACGGCCAAGCTGCAGACCCAGGCGGACCCCCTCTCTGGCCATCTGCATGTGACCTCTGGGGCAATGGCACAAAGCTGCCCTGATCCAGGCAGCAGAAGACAATGAAGGCAAAGCCCTGGTTCACTGGGGACACTCCTCCAGTCCTGGGTTGGCCACCTCCTGACTGCATGAGCTCGGGGGAGATAGTTAACTTTTCTGAGACTCAGTGCCTTTATCTGTAAAATGGGGATAACACAGCTCCCTTGGGAGGCTGAATGGGATGGATAATGCCAGGTGAACTGTGCTGGTCCACGGGGTGAAGGGAGCGGAGGGGCAGCAGAGGCAGGGGCTGCTGAGGACCTTTCTGGCTACTTTCAGGGGCCAGACCCCCATCAGCACTGGCTGTATACTGAACCACAGACAGTTACTCCCACAGTTTGATTTAAGAGATACTAAAAGGGGCACATCTACCCTCCATATCTTTACCACTGATGCCATTGTTAACCAAAATTTCAGAAACAGGGATCTGATTGAAATAAAGAACTGTTCATTTGGGATTTATTAGATTTGTAGCTCCGGAGATGCAGATTTAAAAATCACTTGAATTGTGTTCTGCCGGACTTGAAACCCACAAGGTTACACAAGATGTTTGTCAAGAATTAGTGTTGGACCTGGCAAGAAGTAAGGGTGCTTATTAAGCAAGGATTGGAATTGTTACACAATGGCAAAGGGGGGAACTTTGAAACAAGAAGGTTGCAGCTCGCAGCTGCCAGCAGGTACTGGTTTGAACATGGCCTGTAGTGCCCTTGTGTTTGATGCAGTTCAGAAAAGTTCTCAGGGAGGCAGGAACGTGTCTAAAACCACAACCACAGTGGCCACCCGGCTCCTTTTTGGATGCCTGAACCACAGTTTCTCCATTTTGATTTTTTAAATGGCTTTGAATATGTCATCACCATTCACTTCACCATTAGCAAGTCATCTGATTGGAAGTCATTCAGGGCCTGGCATGATGCTTGGTGGATGGAACGGGCGCTCACTTGATCACCCCAAGAGGAAGAATGGCCTAAATTCCTAATTCCTCCATGTGAGTTGACAGCAGGCCTGTCTTTCAACAGGCAAAGTTTCAGAACCTCGTCCAGTGGGATCTAACCTCCAAACCACTGACCTGAGGGAAACAAAACCGCATTCTTCCTTGAATCCCCCACCTGGTACTCCTCTCTCCCCCGTTTGAGCTCCTGAAGCTTTGGCTAATTTTACAGCTTATTTAACATTAGACAGAGATAAGAATCTCCTCAATTAGACTGCATGCCTCCTGTGAGCACAGAACATGCCCCAAATTTCTTGAAATTTCCTAGAGCAGCTTGCTTCATCAGTTTAGCCTGATCATGATGATCAGGGTGACTTTGTCCGATAGAACATTTAGTCCACGGATGCTCAGCTGCCTGTCTGCTCCAGGCCACTCTGCTCGTGTTTCACTGGCCAGAGCACATCACGTGGTCCTCAAGGCGCTGTGAAATCCTCCCGCGTAAGTCAGGGCTCACAGGGAGGGGCAACCAAATATTTTGAACGACAATATCGTCTATCACAGACCTAGAATAGTATTTTCTACAAAGCTGTTTGTTGCCCAATAAATATTTAATGGGGATGATGAGCAAATATCTTAAGACAAATATTTGAACACAGCATTTTGGCACGATTGCTAAACCTGAACCAGCCAGCTGAATGTCGGGGTAGTAAGTCTTAGGGTTGGTGAGAAACTTCAACCAACTGAGGTCTCTGGCCAGAAAGTGGTACAGCCAGACTAGTCGTGGGCCTGGGCGGTTCACTGTGGAAGAGCTGCTTCGGTGAAGCTGGATGAGACCTGTTCACAAACCCTCTGAAAGGAAGAGCTAGGATCCAAAGAAGAGGGGGGCGATGGTAAAGACTCCGCTTCACAGAAGAAAACGCCCCTGGACCCGGAACCTACATCAGAAGGATGAGGCTTCACAGTCCCCACCCACGTTGGTGCGAAGGGATTGCCTTTGGGGAGGCCAGAGAGGGGGTTTCTGCAGTGGATAAAGTTGGACCAGAGGCTCAGAACCAGCTCTTCCAGCTTTCAAAATCTGTCACAAACCTCAAAGGAATATACATGTCAGTTGTGGACCCAGTGTTCACTTTCCAAAACAAGCCCCCAAAACAAGCAGGAGTAAGGTAAGACAAAATTTGTTAAAGACTTTAATCATGTGCTGTGAGAGGTCAGGAGGAGGAGACAGGCTGGAGGGCTTCCTGGAGGAGTAGGGAATTCAGCTAAATATCAAAGGATACAAAAGATGAGATACATAAGGGGTTGAGGGTACAGGGGGTAGAGAGGGGCAAAGGGCTGCGTTAGGGCAGGGGTGCTGGAGCTGGTGCCCCCCCTTCCTCATCTCCCCTCCCCCTCCAGCACACAGCGTCCCTGAGCGGTGAGAGAAATACAATGTGCACTTGGCTAAAAGGAGCCACTGCCACATTTCATAGCCTTTCAGCATTTCAGGTTTTCATCTTATTTTCCTGCGAACTTTTCTTTTCCCTTCCCTTTGCCGCTCGGGCTTTTGTTGGTATAACCTCAATTTCTCGCTGCCTTTCATAGCTTTTATTCCCCAAGTGGAGGGAAGGAACTTTTAATGTCACACTAGGTCCTGAGCCAGGCCAGTTGTCTTTCCAAATCAGTCGGGGCTCCCGGGGGCTGGGGAGAGTGGGAGGCTTGGCCGAGACCGGGAGAGAGTTGGTAGCAAGGAGGGAAACAGCAAGTGTAACGGAGGAAGGTCCCCGAGGTGATTTGCAAATCTGCTGAAATCCTGAACAAGCTTTGATTTAACCCAAGCTTGAAATGGCTTTTATTTACTGTCTATTGTGGAATAAATGACATCTCATAAACAGGCTTTATCCATTACCCCAGAATGGAGAGCACGGTGTTAGGGACATTTTATCCTCTTGATATCAAAGGAGATATGCCGGGTGTGTGTTATTACAAATAGAAAAATCAATGCTGAGACACACACATCTGAAATTTCATTTTCGTCGAACCACATTTTCAAAGGGGTGAAAAAAAGGCAATTGCTAATAAAAACGACTACAAACTGGAGGATTTACCAAGCTTGAGCAGAGGGCCGGCTGGGACCAAGCCCAGACAGTGAATAAATCGGGCTCTGTCCTGGAGCCGTCTCCTGCTCCCCCTCTGGACACCCAGCCCCACCGGGGGTGACCTCCCTCCCACCCCAGGCGGGTGCGTGCCCCCAGGGCTTTCGCACTGTCCCCAGTCCTCCCACCCAACCACACACCGCACTTGGCCTCAGACCACATGGAAAACACCAGAAATGTCAATACCACTGCCGTTTCCTCCAGGGCTTTACCTCCTTAACTGCATGCTCTTCAGGGGCTTCCCTGCCTGGCAGGGAAGCAGAAAGGCCCCCAGGAGGGAGGAAGGAAATTCCACCAGACTCTGGGAAAGGCTCAGTGTCGGTCCCAGCCATTTCCACCACCCGCTCCTTCAGAGAAAGCTGGTGAGAGGTAAACATTTCCAGCTTTTCATGAGATTGACTTCCAGTCACCTCCTTGGGCTCCCGTCTTCGCCTCTCACTGTGTAACCCTGTGTTGAGGTGACTGGTTTAAAGCCAGGTCTCCCCATGAGGTTGTGAGCTCAGTGAAGCTGGGAACCAGGCCTGATGTCACATTCCCCTTGCCGAGCACAGTCCTTGGCACAGAATAGCTGCTCAGTGAATGTAGTTGAACGCGGGAGGCTGTGTGTGTTCTGGAGGGGGTGAGAACGGCGGCCCGGACCCCTCACCTTTGCTAGAAGGGACCTCAGCTTTCTGAGAAGAGCTCCGGTTCTGGTCAGCAGCTCCTGCCTCGAGGCCAAAACTAGATGGAGTTTCCCGGGTCCTGCAGGCGTATTTGGCTCAGGAATGCCTAACCCCATGGGTTGAGGAAAATGAGCCAGTAGACTTTGCTTGAGCACATCCTCAGCATTTCCGGGCTGCTGGGGGCCAGGGATCACTTCCTCTATTGCTTGAGACATGCAGAAACCAAGGGCCTGAAAGGGGAGTTCATGTTTCCGAGTCACACAGGAAACTGGCCAGGTGGGGGCCGGCATTTGAAAGCCTTGGCTCCCCGTCCTGGGCTTTTTGCTCTGCCTGATAAGAATCCAGGGAGAGAAAATCATACCCAGGAGGGACCACGCGGAGCAACTTCATTGCAAAGACCGTCGTGACGTTGAGATGGTTGCTGCGTAAGTAATTCAATGATGAATGATGGAGACAGCGGCCACACTGTACAAATGGTAAGAAATTCTGCTGATTTGAAGCAGGCACGGCTCTAGTTTTTTCTACAGCTTTACTTGGGTGAAGGCCACTAATCAGAAGCGGGAAAGGCTGACTCTTGAAGGCTATCAGGAGGGCAATTCCCAATGGGATGCTTCCCCACTCCCACCGAGGCACTGGCTGTCTATTTCTTCCCCGCGTGCTTCATAAAGGTTTGAGAGAATAGCCCAACACCGGCCAATACAACAGCCATTCCGCCTGAAATAGGCGGCAGTATTTAAATAAGGTTTCAATAGGAAGACAAAGTCTCCTTGGACTTGGTCTGTGATGTAGTTATCAGGAGGAGAAATTTGCAGAACCCATTACCTGCCACTCCTTCCCCCAGGAAATCCCTTGTTTGTGGAGCGTGAATCTCTCCGGCTTTTGCTGGCTTTTTCTCTCCGGGTTGTCCGGGTAAACATCTGCCTCGCACCGTGTGTTTATAAGAGGCATTTGTGGCTTTGATTGTTTCAAGGTTTCTGCCGAACACACGTGCGCTTTCTCCCCTCCGCGCCTCCCCCCTCCACCTGGCCCGTTCCTCCTGAGCAAACAGTCACCAACGGCTATTTTGACTTTCTTTGGCATTAAAGTGCATCCTTCTGTCCGGAACAGGGAAGGGACCCCCCCACAAGCCAACTGTTCCGCTGTGAGATAAGGAGTTTTCCACAGCCAGGGCGGTACATTTTAATCGCATTGTTAATATTATTTAGTGCACAAAAATTTTCAAGCATCTCCCGTGTGCAGAGGGGGATATGGCAAGCTATGGCAAGAGTCCCAATCCCCGTCTCGAGGAGCTTATGGTCTATTTGAAGAGACAGAGCTGCACACAGTTAGTGTGAGATCTTTATTTACATAAGGACTGCAGACTCTGGAGGGACAGGGACTCTGCCACTGCCCTTCTTACTGTCAGCCAAGGTGAGCCTCTCGTCCGAAGTCCTCAGGTAGTTCAAACCCACCCACGGACCGGGTCTTTCAATCGTCCCACTTCGGGGAACAGCTACTTCTGTGGTGAACGTTTCTTTTTATTTTAATGTTTCTTTTTATTCTCACGTTTCTTTATGGAGGGCTCCTGGCACAGATGACTCGGGCCACAGGTATCCACATAGTAAAAACTCTTATTAACTGGAACCCAACAAAATCCCTGGTGGATAGATTTTTTTTTTACCACTCATATTTAGGTCAGACACAAATCACCAGAAAATAATGTTACCAAATGTCTAGGAAAAAGAAACAAAAGGCAAAAACAGAGTTTGCTCAGTTAGTCTGGGTTCCCCACATGCTTCACCTCCAGAGACAGCTTGAGCAGTGAGCACCTCTGTCTTCAGAGAAATGACCAGAGGGACCCACTGGCAGCCAAGAAAAGTGTGTGATGCCAAGTGGTGGAGGCTTCCTGGCCAGGGACAGTAGGTTCAGTAAATGCTTCTCACATCTGAAAGGGTTCTCTTCAGCTTCTAGCAAACCCAACCTACGATTCCGTGTACCCAGCCTGGATATTCCAGCATGAAGAGGGCTGTGGTTTTGATGATTTACGCAGGTGACAGCTGAGCCTGTCTTGAAGTCACTGCCAGGTGCTAGTCTAGGCTCTGACCTCACCGAGCGGGTGAACTTGGACCAGCCACTCAGCTCCTCTGGCCTCCATCGTAACTGATTTCTAATGTCCTGTGTGCGACTAAGGGTCAAAGACTCCATGAAGCAATTAGGTCATGCTAAGTCCCAGCAACTTTTAAAATCTGGTGATTTCTTCAGCACCACAAAGGCATATCAACACTCCCAAGTTCACTGCAGCATTATTCACAAGAGCCCCGGTATGGAAATAATCCAAGGGTCTGTCCATAGATGAATGAAGAAATGGTGCATATATACAATGGAATATTATTCAGCCTTTTAAAAAGGAGACCCTGCCATTTGTGACAACGTGGATGTCCTAGAAGACATGCTAAGTGAAATAAGCCAGACACAGAGAGGAAAATACTGCATGATCTCACTTAAATGCAGAAGCTTGAAAAGTGGAATACACAGAAGCAGAGAGTAGAAGGGTGGTTACCAGGGGCGGGGAGATGGGGGAAATGGGAGATGAGGTGCTGGTCGAAGGGTACAGAGTTACAGTCACGCAGGGATGAATAAGCCTAGAGATCTCACATTCAGCATGGTGACTGCAATTAATCACACTGCAGTTTATGCTGGGAGTTTGCTAAGAGGGCAGGAATCAGGTGCTCTCATTTCAAAAAGTAAATGCATAAAAATGGTAGCTCTGTGAGGAGGGTATGTTAATTAGCTTGACTGTGTCATACACGTACATCATAACGTCATGCTGTGCTCCCTAAATATATGCAGTTGTTATTTATAAGTACATAGGTAAGTAGGTAAATAAGTAAACAAAGTTTGTGGATTTCTGTCTGGATGTATACGTCCTTCAAGAATCTCCTCTCTTGAGTGATATGATATGGATTTTTTCTTTTTCTTTCTGGCTCACTTCACTTAGAATGACATTCTCTGGGGCCATGCTGCTGCAAATAGCTTTGTTTTTATTATTTTTTATGACTGAGTAGTATTCCATTGTATAAATATACCATAACTTCTTTATCCAGTCATCCGTCGATGGACGTTTAAAGACAAACGAACTTATTTACAAAACAGAAACAGACTCACGGACACAGAAAACAGATTTATGGTTACTAGGAGAGGGAAGGGGGTAGGAAGGGATAAATTGGGAGTTCAAGATTTGCAGATACTGACTGGTATATATAAAATAGATAAACAAGTTTATACTGTATAGCACAGGGAACTATATTCAATATCTTGTAGTAGCTTACAGTGAAAAAGAATATGAAAACGAATATATGTATATTCATGTATGACTAAAGTATTGTGCTGTACACCAGAAATTGACACAACATTGTAAACTGACTAGACTTCAATAAAAAAATTTTTTTAATTAAAAAAAAAAGAATCTCCTCTCTACCCCTGGGGCCAGGTGCCAGCTGAGTGTCTGACCTTGCAGTTGTCATTTGAGAATACGCTAACACCTTGTTGTAGAAATACAACCAGGGTGCCTGGGAGTGGAGTGAGGTGGTCTGCAATGAAAAGACAGCTCCATCTTGACCTGTCGTGCCCTCTTGGTTTTATTTAACAAGAAACATACAGGACAATATATTCACAATAATCAATGCAGGGTGATTGTGCCCCAAGTGTTTGTCAAATGATTATTGGTACTTTCTGAATTTTTAATAATGTCTAAAAATTAAAATTATAATTTAATTAAAGGGCAGTGTCAATTTAATAAGGGTACTTGCCTGATCAGGAAACTGGCTCTGATCAGGGACAGAGAGAGGTGTGATCAGATAGGGGACATCGGGTACTTTGGTTGCTTCGACTGGGTGGTGGTTGCACAGGTGTTCATTTCCTGTTCTCTAAATTGTACTGTATGTTACACAGGCTTTGTGTATCTATGGAATATTTTGTGATAAAAATTATTTTGTAATGACAATATACAAACATTGATGTTTAGCTTTGAAGATAGAAATTTGAAGTTATCTCCCTGTGAATAATTAAAGGGTTGATTTAATACTATGCTGTTCAGCAGAAATATAGTGCAAGCCACACATGTGACTTTCAATTTTCTAGTAGTCACATTATAAAAATTGAAACAAAACAGGTAAAATTAATTTTAACACTATATTTTATTTATCTCAACATGTCCAACATATTTACATGTTATTTCAACATGTAATCAACATTAAAAATCTTAATAAGATAGTTTATATCCTATTTTTGTTGGAGGAGGGCACTAAGTTTTGGAAATACAGTGTGGATTCTATACTTACTTCTCAGTTACCTCTGGCCAGTGAACCAGGCAGTCAGACCCCTGGCTTCGGTGTCCCCCGGGCTCTCCCACTGCACCAGGCACACATGTTGGCCCCAGAAAAATCACACACACACCCCCATCTGACCTCTCCTTTCTGCTCTGGGATGGGGACCCTCCCTTACAGGAAGTGGCCACCCCACCACGAGCGGGACAGGCAAAGAGGAATGGGGCTGCCATTTTCCCGGATTCCCTGCAGCAGGTGCCTTCTGCAGGCGGAGAAGCAGCCCTTGCTCGGAGCTTCTCACTGAGGAAGACCCACAGTCAGTTTGCTTTCAAAGGGGCTAGGATGTAGACACTCTGGGAGAAAATTACAAGCAGTAAGAAACTGTTAGCAGTGTGAGCTGGTTTCGGGTTCCCAGGTGACTTCATAAAATACATGCGGGGCAGTGATGGATGCCCTGGGGCGGCTTTGCCCACAATGCTCACATCTGCCAGGCGGACGCATAGGGCTCAGAATGCCCGGGAAGGAGCTTGCTCCCTAGTCACGCCTAGGAACCCGCATCCCTGGCTGCAAAATCAAATCTGTGTGGGTGGGTGACTCTGGGTGTGGGAAGAAAAATATTCCCAATCGGATCTGAAATATGGCACCACTCCTGGGAGAGGTTTGGGACTCCTCGGAGTTCATGGGGGGACTTCTTTTGGCTCAGGGGACGGGACTTAAGGATCGCTCCTCCCTGCTCCAGACCCCTCCCACCTCACCCCAGCTGTTCACAAGGGGTGATGTTTAAGGAAACTCATGAAAAACAGGGTGAAACAGAGTGACAAAGATGCTTCTTGGGGTTTCTGAGGACAGACACCCTTCTATATATCTATATCTATATCTGTATATATACACACACACACACAATATATATACACATATACAATATATATTCATACATATACAAATATATTCATATATACATACATATATACAATATACATTCATATATACATATATATATGACATAGGGCATGTAGGAGATACAGGTAGACAGATAACAGGGCACGTAGATCTATAGCTATATAGCGCCTACATTTTCTATTATACATGAAATATATGTGAAATATACAAGGATAGGAGCCATATATTGTATTAGAAAGCAGGGTCGGGTTGCATTTGCAACGAGCAAAGTTCCTCGGTCCACACAAGCATGAAGCTCTGCTCCGAGGCTGGTGGAAAAGATGCAATTTACCTTTGGGTGGTGATGCTGGGATTCCCATTTAAAAGTCTAAGCTGGCTGATTATTTATTGATGTCTCTCTCTCCATAGCTGTCTGACTTACTGGTTGGAAGAAGCTCCTGTGTGCCTAAAGGATTTTTTGAATTAAGTTCTTTTCGGTCACTTTCCCCTCAGGTGTTAAGCAATGAGACTGTACTATGACAGACGTCGGCTGCTTCCCCCCCACCCTTCCAGCCCCACCATCCCCCTCACTTTATGTGACGAAATAAAATTAAATACCAGGAGAGAGGCTATCAAACAATGGGGCCTGATGTGGTTATTTGGCATTTATTTTTTATTTATGGAAAGAGTGAGAAGAATGCATTGGAACCACTCATATTTTACAGAGACTGTCTCCAGATCCCATCGGGACACACATACAGGCAACTTAAGGCATAAACAGGGCTCGTTCTGGATGAATCTTTCCAGTGCTCTTGCTGCTAGCCCAGAAGTGGTCCTTGAAGCTGTGTGTTTTTCTCAATTCTTTGAAATCAGAATGGTTTGGCCTCCTTATCTCAGTTGGCTCATCTGTGAAATGGAATGATAGTCCCTTACTCACAGCAGAGCAGGGATCTGACGTCCTTGTCAGTTTAATACTCACAATTCCCTGAGATGGAACCTTCTTTTCAAAGATTGCCCCACGAGTGACCTCAGCCAGAGCAGCCCTTATTTTGGCTAGAACCACCCCCCCGCCCCTTGTGCTCACTGTCGGCTACCCTCATCCACCTCATCCAGTCTAGAAGGAAGCAGCAACCAAAGAAATATTCCAGAAGTGATGGAGAAATAGCAAGCACTTGGTGAGGCTAGTTGAGCAGAACAGGCAGCCAGTGAGGAACTTCTGGCCATTCGGGTGGGTCCTTCCAGACCAAGAGGGTACGTGCAAGGGGCAATCTCTCCTGCAGTGAGAAGGATTAACCCAAAATCACCCCATTCTCGGGCAGGCAGAGACTTTACCCTAAATCCCTCCCACACAAAGATGAAGCCTCTGGGGCAGGATTACTCTGTGGAAAGATCCCTCATCTTCCCGGCCCCCTGGGAGATGCCTGAAAGTCATTGACCAGGGGACACGTTTTCATTCACTTGTGCTGGGGAAACTCTGGTGCCCCTCAGAGGACTTCCAGTCTAGTGGGGGAGACAGATACTGTCGACAATCACGCACACACCACTTAGGCGCAAGCCATGACATGAAAGCCTCGAGGGGTGAGCGCATTGTGGAATGGGTGTGACGACCACCCTGAGTAGGAGGAGAAAACGCGGGACTTCCCTCCTGCCCCCCTCCCTGCTATGCCACCGGCCGCTGGCCCTGGGCAGGGCTCTTCCTGAGCACAGGTGTTGATGGGCTGGGACGGATACCGTGGGGGCCCTCCGCAGCCGAGGGAGGAGGAGGACCAGGAGCTTCAAGAGAGACATTTGGAAATCTCATTTCTGGTCCAGACTGTCTTTTGGTGGACTTTGGGGTCCAAAAACGTGCTCTCTCTCTCTCTCTCTCTGTGTGTGTAGGATATTTTCTAGGGGAAATAAGACCAGTGCTTCTGACAAAAGGGCCAGTATCAGCTTCAATCGGGGAAGGTGGCATTGGCATTTTTGCAGGCAGGGAAGGTAAAATGGAATACTCTCCATTTGTAGAGCACTTTAACACAAACTTCTTTTCACAAGAGTCCTCCTCCAGGAAGTCCTCCAGGATTTGTTCTTCCAAAAGTAATTTTTCTCTCCTCTGAACTCTCCTTGCCTGCTGTGTGGATGCTACTTTTAGGACACGTAATGTGATATTCCCTGGTGTTATGACACTTTTGTGCTCTAGTCCAACTCAACTTGAAGATGGAGCTTTGTAATTTATTTTGCATTCCCACACAATCCCTAGAATTGTGGTAGAACATTCTGAAGGGAGCCAAATAAATGCTGGCTGAATGAATGAAGTGTGTCTGAATGAACACAAGACACAAATGCGAGAAGCTTTCCCCACGGCCTCTTACCTCAGTATTTAGTCCAGAATTTTCTACTAGGCATATTTTTTTTACTCCAACCTCTCTCCCGCCCCCTCTTCGCTTCCCAATTTTAATAGGTTCCCACTCTCCACGTCTTATTTGGCTGCTTCTGTGGAGTAAGCAATAGTAATACTGCCATTGGGTTAGCTTAGACGAAGCCCATCCACCTTGCCTCAGTGACAGTATTAATAGTGACAAGATCCAGGGCCCACCTCGTGTGCTGGGCATGGCTGTTTGGCTACCCAAATGGAAGGTTAATAGACAGACACCTCCCAGTCTGACCCAGTTACTGACCCCCCACCACATTCTGAATCTCTTTAAGCCCCCTGAGATTAACACCTCTGTGGAATGGCTGAGATATATGTGACTACACTTAGGAAAATACAACCAATAATTGAATCAGTGGCTCCATCAGAATATTAAACGATTGTAACAGTATGTATTCCCACAGGCAGCCGTCTGGATCCATCAGAAAACCTCGGAAACATATTTGGTGCTCTCCTGGGGAGTTAGGTAGGGGAGGAAGTCTCTTGTACATCAATAAGGTTGTGAGACACCAGAGTCCGTTGTTCCCCTGGGGTTTCGGTGAGGGGGAAGCTGTACTAGGAAAAAGCAGAAACTGCTCTGGGCTGACCTTTATGTCCCTGGCCACGGGTGACATCTGTGGACAATTAGGGGCACCAAGTGAAGCCAGAGGTTCATTCCCAGAAGCTCACAAGTTCTTTGTCCACAGCCTAGGATTCACCACTGCTCCACAACTCATGCTAATAAATCACAGAAACAAACGTCACCAATCACTGTGGAGACGGTTTGAAAGTGAGGGCGGTCTAATGAAAACTCAACTTCACTACTGAAAAATTCAGCCGAAACCAAATGACATATTGAGAACATCCCCCTGCCAGCGAAGTACCACTGTCTGTGTGTGAGGGGGGTGGGGTAGTGGTGATGGGACAGAACCAGGCACTGGTCTCTGCCTGCAAGAGGGGCTCCCATTCAGTGGAAATGCAACCAAACGTGAGACATTTTCACCTGATGGTGGGCCAGAAACATCAGAATTGCATAGGAAAGACAGGACCTAAATCCTCTAGTCATATCTGGAGAATGAAAGTACCTGTGTATGTCTGAACTTAGCATCCTGGGGCTTGTGGCATCAGGGTTTCAAAAACCAGCCTTACCACTTACTACTGAACATCCTTAGCCAAACTGCTTACCCTCTTGAAGTTTTTGTTCACTCCTCTATTAAATGGGGCTAATGATGTCTTCTCCACTAGATTCAGTAAGGAAGCTGAACACCAGATCTCTAGTAAAGTAACTGACTTCTAGATGATAGTCAGTCTGCTTATCTCCTTCTTCTTCATTTGCTGGACCAGAATTTGTTACTGAAAACAAAATGTACAGCTAGTCAGCTCAACTATAAACAGATAGTATAATGTCAAGGCTGCTCTACCCACACTGAGGTACGTAACAGCACAGAGCCAAAAGGGGAGCTGCAGGACACCCTTGCCCCAAAATATCCTCCCTCAGCCCCCAGTAGATTGTGGAGAGGACTACTGGACAACTGAGGCAACCTTATTCATCTCTGTATTCCTCGCATCTAGAGCTGGACTTGCCAGGGTTTGTTGGGTGGACAGATGGATGGAGGGATGAATAGGTGGACAGATGGATGAGGGGATGTATGGATGGACAGAGAGATAGAATGGATGGATGGATGATGAAGGATGAATGAATGAGTGGGAGGACGGATGATGAAAGATGAATGAATGAGTGGGAGGACGGATGATGAAAGATGAATGAATGAGTGGGAGGATGGATGGATGGATGGGAGGATAGGTTAAAAGGTGGGTATATGAACAGATAAATGAACAAATTGATTTACACTATTGGGACACCCTTTTTCATCCCCATTTTACAATCAGGGAAACTAAAGTAGGGTAAACATGCTTGCAAAGGGCTAATGTCATTATTGCCTCAGAAACCTCTGTCTTCTTGCAGATCAATCTATGTTGCCCAGAAGTCCCATCTCTTTCCCTCCAAACCATCCTAAATCCTTCCAGCTCCAACTCAAGTTTCATTTCCTCTGCAATCTTCTCTGGCCAGATGGGTTCACACTTCTCTCTCCCTTTCCTACTTGTCAATACTGAGTGTTTACCACTTTGTTGAACTTTAGGTTGCAAATGGTCTTGTGCCTGCATCTTCTCTCCCCAGCCTGATAGCAGAGGATCAGTTCTACGCTTCCATCACAGGACCCATGCACCTGTAGTGCAAAGGCTGTCAGAAAATGCATGGCGGCTGCTCAGACAGTTACTGTTATACCAATCATAGAAGTTGACACTTACTGAGGAGTGTCAGGCATTTACTGCACCTAATCTCACTAAAGCCTCACAACAGACTTACAGGATAGGCATTATTATCTCCATTTTTACAGATAAGGAAACTGAGTTTGAGTGAGGTTGTGGTGTTTTCAAAATATGGACTCCGAATTCTCTGATGTTCTTTTCATTGGCAGATGAGACTCTATGTCCCCCTCTCCTGAATCTAGGTGGGCTCCTGGCTCCATCCACCAATAGAATGCCGCAGAAGTGATGCTGGTGACTTCTGGGTCTGGATCATGAAAGGCCAGGAGGCTTTGGAACCAGTGCAGTTGGAGAACTGAGCCTCGGTATAAGAAATGCCACGCTTCTGAGGCTGCCATGCTGCAAGGAAGCCCACGCCATGAACGGAGGCCACACACAAGTGTTTTAGACACCATTCCTAGCCTTTGAGTCATCCCAGCCCAGGCACCGCTTGTGTGAGTGGAAGAGACTTTAGGATGCTTCCAGCCCCAGTCTTTATGCCATCTTCATCATCCTTCCCACCCCTGGGAAACTGAAAACTTGGCACCTTAGCTACCAGCATTTCCATTTTCCAAGTACTTTCAACTGGATGATGTGTGTAGCCCCTTCTCTGGGCACTTGGAAGGATACACCTGATCCTAATGCCGTTATTTGACACATAAAGAAACTGAGGCTAGGGAAAGGGGAGTCAGGAGCCCGGGTCACATGACAGCTGCTCAGCCCCCATGCAGATGGACAGAACTTCAAGAACAATCTTGCTGTAGATTCATGGCAAGAGTGAAGGTTAATATTAATGCCCAATGGAGTTCAGATTAAAATCCAAAATGGGAATGGAGTCACTGCTGCCTAATTGTAGGCAACCTTGGGAAGGTCCCTAAAGGGGACCCTCAGCCATGTCATAATTCTTATATGTACTGTGTCCACCCACATAATCACTAGCTCACTATTTATTTATTGGACCAAGCAGGTGAAGTGATTCTGCTATTTGGGATTTCTGCAAAGTTGTGTACAGTCAAACACTCTGAAGACAGGAAGACCACTCCCTTGGGTAGGGGTGGAGGGTCAGAGAGGGTTATTTGTACAGGCGTGAATACTGTAACTCTGGGATCATAACCAATGCCTTTGTGTTTTCACCATCAATAATAATACAAATACTTTAATATTTTAAACAAATAATAGCACAAAGACTTCACATTTGCATATTGATTTATAATTTTAAAGCTCTTCCATAGACATTCCATCATTTGAACCCGGATGCCCCAGATGGAAGGTGGGGCAGGTGCTTTTTCCTGGGTTTACAGCTGGTGAAACTATGCTTGGGCAGGTTAAGTGATTGATACAAGGTCAAAATGCCAGATGTGGCTGACACGACTCGGATCTGGGTTAAGGCAAGAAGTCCTGAGTTTCTGCCGCTCACACAACCCTTCTGAACAAAACAGCAGCACGGCTGCTCCCTTACGTAGGCTGACCGTAGCCTAAGTGCCTCTGGATCGACTCTCTTAGGCCAGCAGATCTGCTGACTGTTCATCCCGTGGGGATGATCTGATCTCGAAGATGCCTGGTGAAATGCCAAAGGCTGGGCACCAACACGGGGGTCAGCGTGCCTCTGAGTCATACTGCTGCGTCTGAATTCTGCCCTGCCGCCCGCTAGCTCCGAGACCTTGGACACGTCACCTCACCTGTCTCTGAAAAGGAGGTCCTAGCAGCCTCCACCGCAGACGGTACTATCAGGATGACACAAGATAACATTTGCCAGATTCTTAGGGCGCTGCGTGGTGTGCGGTAAGTGGTTTATAAATGTTTGTTAAGTAGTGACAGGCCCTCTAAGGGCCCGACACCTTGCCGGCACCATGTTTAAATGGAGAAGGAGGACACGCCAAGCCCTTGGGGAGCCACTGTCGGGCACCTGAGCAGCATGGCCACACCCTCCGTCGGACTGTTGATGTCAAATTTTTCCTGTTACAATCACTGCGTTGTGTTTGGCAACTGGTGGTGTGAATGAGGGCCACCCAACTTTAGTCATGGCTTAGATGTGGTGGAGGGTGGGAGCGAGGAAGGGCAGGATGGGGTTCCTGCCGGTGGGTGTTCAGAAAGGAACCCCGGTCCCACCATGTCCATCTCTGCATTCTCCTTGCGGCCGCCACCAGGCTCTGTGGCTGTCGGGCACTTGAAAGGTGACTGGTCCGAACATCTACACTGAAACGTCCTGGAAGACTTAGCACCAGATCAAAAGCAGGTCAACTATCACATTACTAATTTTTTATATTTATTCCATGTTGAAATGATAGCCTTTTAAACATATTGAATTAAATATGCTATTAAAATTGATTTCCCTTGGTTTTATTTTTTCCACTTTTTAAAATGTGACTATTAGAAAATTTTAAATCGCATGTGTAGCTGTATTTGTGGCTTACATTTCCCTGGAGAGCCAACAGCTAAAAGGTGGCTCCCTGCAGATGAGTGAGCGGGGGGTGGGGGGGTGGGGGGGGCGGGATTCCCCCAGGACAACCTTCAGGGGGTGAGGGGTGATCTGGGCCTCACGGGGACAGTCTTCCCTGTGGATCCAGGCCTGATGCCGGGCCCATCCTGAGCGGATGCTCATTTTTGATTTGTTGAATTATTAGCCATGTTGGGTTATAGGGGCGGGAAGGCCACCAGGCCTGGGAACAGAACCGCCCAGTGAACTTGAACGAGGATGCTCTGAGCCTGAAGCGCATTCCTTCCACACCTCAAAAACGATCAAATCGACGGGAGGAGGGTACAGCTCAGTGGTAGAGCGCCTGTTTAGCATGCACGAGGTCCTGGGTTCAATCCCCAGTACCTCCATTTAAAAATAAATAAACAAAAATAAATAAATAAACCTAATTACTGCCCCCCCCAAAAAACACTTGAATCAAGCCCTTTGGAGGTACCCACTGACGTTAGCTGAGATGCCTCCATTTGAGAGAACTCTCTCAAGAAAGGTTTGGTCTTAATTGCCTCCTAGTCTGGGTGGTTGAATGGAGCCAGGCTCCAGCTACTCGGGGACCACATCCCTGTGCCATCCGTGCATGGAAGGAAGTTTAGTGAAAGTTGGGTCTCTGCAAATGGCTCTTGGGAAGGGAGGGGAGGATTCAGGAAGGCCAGGCTGGGGGCCGCCCTCGGAAAGCCAAGACTAATTCCGCAGTCTAGTCACTCCGTCAAACATTTAGTGTATCCGGGTGATTGTTCCCCGGTAGCCGCGACGGTCTATCTGCTGGGCCTTTTGTCATGTTAACTGCAGCCGATCAATGGATTGAGGTCAGGACTTCTGATGTAGGTGCAAGCTTAGAGGGAAAAAAGTCTCAAAGATTCATTTTTTCTCGTCTGGTAACACTCCGGTCACTTATTTTTTCTCAGTTAGCCTCTGCCGCTCTAAAGTGGATATTGATCAGTGCTTTAATGCAAACCTGTCAAATTAATTTTGCAGACCTGGGATATGACTGGCCTAAAATTGCTTCTGCATCTGTTCTCTGCAGCAAGCCTATGAATTTTAATCACGGCCAGAATGGGCTGGTGGCTTTTTTTGTTAGAAACTTGAATAGGAAAGGTTTAAACTGTAAATGCCAGGGAATGATGCAGTTTTGTTCTTTTCAGAAACTCATGTGGTGGAGGTCAAAGAAATTATTATGTCGGGTGTATTCTTGGCAGCTGCTGTGGGAAGCTTTGCGGGCCGGCTTTCTGCAGAGCTTCGCCCAGGGAGCTCCGGTACCTCGATGCGCAGCCGAGTCCTGGAGTCCCCGCTCTGGCGAGGGGTGGGCGTTGGAATGCCTGCAGGATTCGCCACCAAGGCCTGCCTGGGCCACCTCTGGCTCCTGTTCTATTGTTACCCAAGTCAGCTTTACCTTCCTAGGGGGCGGGGCACGGGGAAGAGGCTCAGATTTTACTTCGCTTTGAAGATTGAGTTTCCAGGCCTGGTCTGTCTCACTCTCCCCATGTAATCTCAGGCAAGGCAAGGAGTCTCTTCCTAGACTCAGGTGATGATCTGAAAATCATGTCTAATGAGGGAACAATCCTGTGGACTTCCTGCCACGGGACCGGCTTCCCTGGCTCAACCACACCTCCGGCATCCTGGGCCCAGGGTCTGGCCCGGAGCTCTGCCAGCTTGGGGGGGTGGGGGCCTGGCCTCTCCCCACTGCCCTGTCAGCCTGTCCCACCAGCCACCACCCCGAGCCTTGGTGGAGCCCCTCCACACCTCCAAACCTGGAAGAGGAGCCAGGGCTGGGACATTCCAGCTGCCTTGTCCTTTTAGTGGCCACACTGCTGCTGTCACAGTCCTCGCACCCCTGTGCTTCCCGCACCCCGTTGGCACTTTTCCCAGTTGGACCATGGAGACCCCCCTTTTGTAGGGAAATGTGCTCACAGCACTTCTTCCCTGGGAGGGCAGCGCCCCTCCCCACAGTCTTGTTAGCGGTAGTGGGACCCCTGAATTAGGAGGCCCGCCAAAGTATGGGTCTTTGCCTGTTGGCCGGAAAGAATTCACAGCTGAGGCAGAGGGACAGAGCAAAAACTGCTTTGGTTTCTCAAAAGAGGAAAAGGAAGGAAAGTGCTCGAGCAAAGGGATTCTCGTCCTTCCCCGTGTAACCCCTCTCCGTCCCCCTCCTGCAGGAGCTGGTCCCTGAAGAATCCCTGAAGACGGAAGGGGCCTGGGTTGTCTCCCAGCCCAGCCAGCCCCCTCCTCTTCATCCCCACACCCCCATCACCACTCAGGGGGTCGCGGGTCCCTCTCAGACTGCTCCGGGGAGAGGCAAAGACATACGATCCAAACTGAACTCGAAGTTACACTTTAAGCTCAACAGAGTTTTCATAATTGAAAATGATCAGGACCGAAGTTGTCGTTGAGGAATGGAGATGGGAGATTTAGCACAGTAGGCTGTAAGCAATAGTTAGAAAATTACACCATTACGTGTTTATGCCTGAGCTGAAATTCCCGCACGATCTGGCCAGTATAACAGCACCACCACAGCCTACAGCCCTGCGGAGAACCTTGTTCTGGCTGAAGCAGACTGGGGAAACAATTTCTAAGACAGCCCCTAAGTTTAGGCTGGCAGACCGCGCCCCAACCCCTGCCCTCCTGCAGAAGGAGGAGCCGTCCCTGCTTGACGACCTACAAGACGGTGGCCAGGTGGACAAAGTGACACATTGGTCACCACTGCCCACTCGACGGAGCTCCACGGAGCGTGAGGTGAGGACTGCTGGGTTGATGGTGACTGAAACCCTCAGGGATGCCTGATCAGGGGACTTGGTCACCCTTGTGACTCTCCCTCCATGTCTTGGCCCTGCCTGTTGACTTCACACCCTTGCCCGCACACAGGGGCAGGGGTGTGGCTGTGGCCTTCCCCTCCCCACACACAGTGGAGAGCTCCTCTGTCTCACCGACAGCTGTTAAATCCTGAGAAAGGGTGCTGACTGTCCCGGTTTGGGTCACCAGCCCTCCCCTGGGACGAGTCATTCCTGGGGTAGGGAGGCTCTCTGATCAGCTCAGCCTGGATCATAGTCCCACCCCTGGAAAAGCAGAGGACTCTCTTGCCAGAGAAGCCAGAAGCAGCCAGCACAGGGCTAACCGTCATAGGGACAGACTCAGTCCCAATTTGATTGTTTTGCAAAGATTCGTTTATTATTTGTGGCTATGCACAGCTTTGTGCTGTTTGTCAAGTTCTCTCAAAGGAATCAATCCCGTACCTGCCAGGAATGCCATCTCCAATCCAAGCACACTGCCTCAGGATGAGTCTCCTGCCTGTGAGAACCGCCCTTGTGAGCGGGTCCTGGTCTCCTCCCCACATGTCCTCTGTGCCTGCCTACCAGGAAGCCAGGGACACTCAATGACTGTTCTGAATGAAGGTGCCTGAGTGAATGAATGACCGTGTGAATGGAAGGAAAGGAAATGGAGAGCGATTAGACCCACACGCACCCAGAGCTCACCTAACCACAGCTTCCTGCCCTCCCCTCCTCCGCTAAAAGCTCTGTGCCCAGAATACCAGCTTGGGCTCCTCCGTCCCCGTGGGGAGGGGAGAGAGCCGACTGCTCTGTGGTCTGCAGCAAAGGCACGGGGCTAGGGGTCTGTCCTGCCGTTAATTACCTGTGTGACCTAGGCTGAGCCACTTAACCTGCCTTTGATTCAGTTTCCTCATCCATTAAATGGGACTAACGCTCCCTGCCTTGTTTATTACCCCACAACAGGGGCGCGGGAAATAGACAATATTAGAACGTTAACAGCATTGAGAAAAATTTAAAAGAAAAGCACAGTGTGGGAGGAAGAAGGTATGGTGACCGTGGGCCTCCACCCTGGGTACCAATTTGATGCAGAGCTCCCTGACAGGTGCCGGGGTGGTGGGGGGGGGAAGGCATGCAGGCCCTCCACCTGGAGGAGCGCGCACCTGCCAAGAGAATTTCCCACAATCCCAGGGTCCTGCCACGTGCCCAGCCTTGAGAGACAAAGATTTGAAACTGAAAGAAGTGAAACTCCTGCCCTGAAGTGAAGATATACACCCTGAAGTGCAGAGAGCAGTTCGCAACTTAAAAAGGTGTCAGCGGTGTGTCACAGAAAATTAGTCAGTCAACTAATGTTTGCTGAGCACCTACTGTGTGCCAAGCACTGTTCTAGAATTTGAGAATGGAGGTAGACAGAGTCACCCAAAATGCTACACAGAAGTGAAGAAATGGATAAACCAGCAGAGAATGAAGAGATAGGATTGTTTCAGACCCCGATAAATGCTGTAAAGAAAATAGAACAAGGTGGCATGATGACAGTAGCTAGTTGGGGTAGGGGGCTATGTTAGTAGAATGATCGGGGAAGGAATCTGGGGTGATGACACTGGAGCCTAGGCCTGAGTGATGAGGAGGAGGAGGGAGAGTGAATCACGCAGAGGAAGGAATCCTGGGAAGGCCAGGGAAGGGTGGTGTATGTGAGCATCATGAACAGGGGCAAGTAGAAACAGAGGATGCTGGAGAGGTGGCTGGGGCCCAACCAAGACTGGACATGAGAGGGAGGGTGTGGACTTCACCCCAAGTGCACTGGGAGTCCACAGGAGGTTAGAAGCAAGGACGCAATCTGAGAGAGAGAACAGCTTGCTGAGCAAATACGACAAATTGGTAACAATTGGTACGATGAGTGCTGAGAGCCTGAGAGATCTTTGCATTCTTCCTGCAATTTTTCTAGATGTTTGAAATTAATTTCAGAGTAAAAAGTGAAGAAATGAAAGGACAACTCTGGCTCCTGGTGGACAATCAGCTGCAGGGGGTGGGAGGAGGGTGGAGGAAGGCTGGTGCCATGAGTGCAGGAGGGGACCAGAGAGGAGGCTCTAGTCTGGCTGACATGACCAGGGCAGGAGGGAAAGAGAAGTCATTTTCAGGATGCATTCACCGAGCTCTGTATCAATTTTGCGACACTGACATAACACGTCACCACAAACTTAGTGGTTATAAACAACATAGATTCATCATCTTACAGTTCTGTAGGTTAGAAATTCAACACAGGTCTCACAAGGCTGAAACGAAAATGCTGGCAGAGCTGGTTCCCCCCCACTGGCTCTAGTTTCCTTGCCTTTTCCAGTTCCAAAAGCCACCCTCCACGCCTTGCACACAGCCCCCTACATTACAGAGCCAGCCCCGGGGCATTGAATCCTTCTTGGGCGGTCTTCTCCTGTTCCGACCACAGCTGGAAAGGTCCTTGCTTCTAAAGATTCACATGATGACACTGAGCCCACCAGGATAATCCAGGATAAATCTTTCCACCTCCAGTCTTAATCACATCTGCAAAGAACCTTGTGCCATGGAAGGTGGCATATCCACAGGTCCCCGGGAATTAGATCGTAGACGTCTTCGGGTGCCATTATTCTGTCTGCCATGAGGTGGAACCATGAGGATTTAATGAGGGACTGGATGTGGGTGTGAGGAAAAGAAACAAAGCAGGGACAGCTGCTGGATTTCTCATGGGAGACACAGGTGGGCCCATCTCTTGAGACAGTAAGTGGCCCAGGCAGGGAGAATCAATGGTTCTGTTTGGGATGTGCTGAGTTTGGAGTCCACCATGAGGCACTGGTGTCAGCGCAGGCCAGAGTGACTGGGAGGGAGGCACGCTGGTGCCCGGGGCAGAGGGCAACGTAAGCCAAGAAGGGGCCGAGTGGCACTTGTGTGCGTCCCAGCACATGCCTCCTCATGCAATAAACAAGTGCTGAGCCCCTAACAGTCACCAGGCACTGGAGACACAAATACTCCTGTTGCCCAAGGCAAATTCTTGTGCCCGACACACCATGAGGCCAAACAAACTGAAACATGAGTTTGGAGCAGAGAAAGGTTTATTGCAGGGCCGAGCAAGGAGGACGGGGTGGCTCACGCCCAGGAAAACTCCGAACTCTCCCAAGGGTTTCAGCAAAGCTTATTTAAAGGCCAGGTAAGGGGGGTGGGGGTCGCAGGGTGCATGATCATCTCGTGCACGATTCTCTGGTCGATGTTGCGATAACAGGGCGGTCAACACTATCAATCTGGGGGCCACATGCTCTCGATCCTCAAGTAGTTAATTTCTTCCCTTTGAGGCAGTTTTAAGCATCTGAAAGACTCAGGAAATATACACGAGATGCTATTATCTGGGTACTTCAGAGAGGAGCTGCAGCAGAGGGTATAGAGGAGGGGTCTGACCCTGGAAGTCCTCCCAGCGTCCTGCTCAGTTACACCTCCAGAAATAAAAGATGCTCCAGAAGAGAACAGAAGACCAGATAGAGAAATGGCTAGACAGACAGGCTAGGGTCTGACTTACAAGGTTTTGCGTGCCGGGCCATGGATGGTGGGACAAGGGGCAGCTGCCTCAGTGCCTCAGATAGGTGAATGATCCAACACAGAAAAAGGACAAGAGATAGCTTGACATGTAACAGTCCATAACAGGCACCAAACCGGCCGAGTGTGGGTGCACGCTGGGAAGACGTGGGCGTGGGGTGAGTGACGGCACATGTCCTGGCTCCAGCCCAGTTGGGGAAACCCTGGCCAGGGCCGGCCCCTTCCCTGCTGCTCCTGCGGCTCCAGAGGTGAACCTTTGTCGCTGAAGGGATGCGCACAGGGCACGGCGGGGTGGGGGAGGCACTGAATGAAGGGGAGAGATACCTCTTCCCCTCTCTGAACTGCCGCTCTTAAATCAAACAATTCAATCCAGGTGGAAGAGGCTTGGCAGCTGGGAGGGGAGAAGAAGGAAAAGCAGACGATAAAAAAAAAAAATCAATAACTCTTCCCCATAAAATAAATTGAGATTTGTGGAATTCACTTCCACTTGACATCAGAGATGCCGATTTGGTGAATTCGTTTAAGGCCAAATTGAAAACGTATCGTTGTAATCCGGGTCCCCAAGCTGCCCCGGGCTCCATGGCAAGGGCCTTGGGGACTGGGTTTACGGCAGCTCTGATCCTTATTTGGGGCCAATTGATCTCCATTGCTCTGAAGAATCTGTGTTCAGGGCAGCCGGTGAGGCCTGAGGGTGCCCCCTGCCTTCGCCTGACCTGGGGCCACGGCCCCTCACGTTAGGACACCCCTGGGGCCACCGGTGTGGTTCTCATTTTGGCTGAGAAGTGACTCTAAGGTGTAGGGCCGGCGGAACCTTGGACATCTTGTCTGATGCAGCTCTTTGGCCCTCGCTGGGCCTGACTGTCTCCTCCTGTAGAGGAAAATGGGATAAAATAGGAGACAGAGTCATAGAGCCCGCAGACTGCCATTCTGGGTTCCCCCAAACTCCCTCAGAGCTTGAGGGGGTGTGAGAGTCCATGTGGAGGGCAGGGGCTGAGGACAAAGGCACACAAGGGACAGTCAGCGCGATCCGAATGAACCTCCTCAGTCCCGCCTCAAAGAAACGAGGGGCCGAGGAGAAACCTGTCAGGTCAGGAGCCGGAACACACCTTAACCACAGCTGAGAGCCAGCCCTCCCCCTCCTTGGGTGTGGCTCGCAGGGCTTCCCTCTGCTCGGGGCAGGCAAGTCTGCAGGCTGGTGGGTCGGGGGGAAGCTGTCTCTGCCAGGAGAAGACAGACAAAGCTTGGTGGGCATGGCTGGGACCCCTCAGGGAGGGCGCTCAGAAGAGCAGGCAGATGATCCTGGGTCCAAGGAAGAATCTTGAAGGTGCACATCCGGGTGCACATCCCAGCTGCACAACCTCAGGCAACTTAACCTCTCTGTGCTTCAGTTTCCTTACTTAGAAAAATGAGAAATCATAAAAAATAGTCTATCACAGAGGATGGCTAGGAGCCTTCCATGAGAAAATGTGACCCACCTGGCATGAGGCTTGGCAGACCGTTGACAATAAGTGTTACTGTTTTGATGATTACAGTGACCAGTCGGGGGACCGTGGACAGGCCCTGAACCTCCCGCTAGTCTCAGCCTCCTGCTCTGTACAGTGAAGTGGGGGGAGCAGCGTTCTCCGTGGTTCATACCAGCCTGGACTTGCCCAGTTTTGCTCCTGTGGGTCCTTCTCATCCAGGTGACTGCACGGCTGAGCAAGGGCTGTTCACCGGAGGGTTTTTAGTCTCAGCCGCTCCCGGGGCCTAAACCTTCCAAACCTGGGGCAGAGACACATGGGCACCTGGAAAGGCCCCGAGGGAGTCAGCCAGAGAGAGGCCACGAGGGCTGGCACTGGCCGAAGCAAGACTGAATCCATGGCCACATCCATCCCAGAGCCAGGCTTGGGTTTTGGGGCCCAGGCTTGATTTGACCTCCTCAAATTGAATATTCACTTTAGCCTCGATTAGCCAGGCAATTTGTTAATGCTCCCCTGCAGGGGGCTGTTTTCTCTGGGGTTTTAAAGAAGAAAAAAAAAAAACTCATTTCAATGTTTAATTCACAGCCCCAAATTGAAACGTATTCTGAGCAGAGCGAGTAGTTCAGCATTTCCAGGCCCCTGCGATCAGCACTCGCCACATTGTAATTACACCTTTCTTTGTGAGTCAGCTGCGGGCCTGGCGAGGAAAATAGAAGGTAACACTGACCCTTCTGAGGACAGAAAGGACTTTTGTGCCTGTTCCCTTTCAGAGAGAGCTCTCCCAGGATGATAGGAGAGAGGGACACGTGAATCAATCTATCACGGGGGACAAAACCATGAGTCTCTCTTCAGCCTCCTTAGCCAAGATCACTTCCACTCAGCAGTGTCTGGAGCTTAACTCTTATTGCTTCAAATGCATTGGAGGAAAAAAAAAAGAAGTATATTCTTTCTAGCACATCTTGGTTGATTTTGCTTAAAGACGGTCCTCAGAATCCCCTCCCTCAACACACACACACACACACACACGGAAACACGAGCACACAACATGCACGCTCACCCATTCATGCTCACATGCGCCACACGCACTATACTTCATAGGCTTAATCACACGCAAACACACTTCATGCAGCACTGGCAGGCCTTGAATCAGATTATTGTTCCAAAAAACAGAGCAATTTGGATAAGATAGGGTTTCGATGCTACTAGGGAATTTTTGTTCAAGTTCTTAGGCACGATGGTGGTATCAAGATTAAGTAGAAGGATGTCCTCACTCTTAGGAGTTCAGGCTGAACTCTATTTAAAGCATCAACATGTCTGGGACTTGCTTTCAAATGATTCTGAGAAAGAGAGAGAGAAAAAAAGACAGCAACTTGTTAGCACTCATTGAATCTGGCTGCAGGCAGAGAGGTACTTACTGTATTATTCAATTACGATTGTAATATATTAATATTTTGCACATTGGAAATTTGAAGTTTTTCCTCATTAAAAATTAAGTAAGTAAAGATTAGTGAGAAAGTTTTCCAAATTGCACCCGGTCATCAGTTTCTTTAAAAATCCGTGCTTTATATCCTATCCTGTTATCTGCATGTGCTGGTGGCAGCAGGACTTCAAATGTTGATAATCCTCACGCAAATCCAACTTCGCAAGCAAGCATCAGGGGGTCGTGTGGTGCCTGGAAAAGGGGGATGATCTGAAAGGGTGGGAAAGAAGGAGAGCAGAAGACATTCTCTTACCTTAATCTTGGTGAACTGGTCTTCACCCCCTCACGGTGAGTATTCAGTGCAGCTGTCATGGCTCCCATCGCTCAAACTTACTGAGCGTCACACCGATTCCTATTAGTAGATTCGATCTGTAGAGTATGAACTCAACTCTACAGGTAAAAGGCAGAAGGTATGTGAATGTCATTTGGCAACTGAGCCAAAGATGACATGTGGGCTAATTTTCAGATCATTGGAGGCTCTGGGCACGCTGCCCCAATCCCCAAAATGCTGTTCACCACATCAGTCCCTGCTTAGAAAACTTCATCCATTCTGCAAAAATGGACTTGTCATCTATTACACACACCAAGCTCTGTGCAAGGTGCTTTCAGGATGCAAAGATGAAAAGTAGTGTCTTCCCTTCTGGAACTTTAGTTGAAGAGGGGCGATGAGGCATGAACAGAAATAGCGTGTATGTGTGCCGTCCTGCTATCATCCGAGCATATGCCCTAATGCACCACAATGCTTGTACACATTAAAAAGGCAGCAAAGTGCTGAGGTCACATACTTGCCAGGGAAGGTCAGAATAAGCCTCACTGTGCCTCAGTTTCTGTATCTGCAAGGTGGAGATAATAATAGAACCTTTCTCAAAGGGCTGTGGCGAAGAATAAATGAATTAATACACGTAAAGTTCTCCGAATAGTGCCTGGCACATAGAAAGCGCTGTAGAAATGTGTGCATGCATTACTGTTACTTCCAGCTGAGACATGAGGTCCTGTGGGGTTTGTGGTTAAGTGGGGAATAAGAAGCTGGTGGCCTAAAGGAGTGTTCAGACTCCTCAGTGCAGCCTTCAGGGTCCCCACCTCTTGTTTACCCTTTTCTGTCACCATTTCCAGGCATGGGACCTGACTGTGGCTGGGCAGGTCTGTCCAGGCACTGTCCCCCCAAATCATCCGATGCCCTCCCCCCGTACACTCTGTCCTCTCTCCAGCCTATGCATCTGTAATCAGGGAGAAGCAGAGGTCTCCCCGGGCTGGACATTCTAGAACAGCTGAGCCTCGTCCACGTCCTGTGGAAATGCTCTCCCCGCTATGGTCTGGGGTCCAAGCTTCCTGCGTCTCTGAGTTGGTCCAGTGCCTAGGTGATCTCGCCTTCTGAGGATGCATCCACATGACATGGTGCATATATCCGGATGGAAGATTCAGCCCTTTTCTCAACTGCAGATGCCAACACACAAGACACACCCTGAATAATAGCCTCCCTTACCAGGCACCTGTGTGTGTGGCACCCAGGCTGGCGGTGCTCTTGGAGAGGCAGAGGCAAGCTGTGTGATGTCCTGTCTGACTCCCAATCACAGGCAGATCCCCATCTTCACCTCACCCGGGAGGGGTTCGCTGGCTACTTCAGGTCTCACCTCTGGGTCCTCCCACCCCTCCTGTTCCCCCATCTCCTCCTCACCCCTCCCACCTCACTGCTGTCCAAACTCCCCTCCCTCAGGCATCTGTTTTCTCTAAGGCCTAGTCCCAGACTTTGTTTGCACCTGCAAATGCATTAATACTCTTAGCAAAACAAGAGTCTCCTCCATTAAGCAGGACTCACTCCTTAGGCAACAGTAGGTGGCCAAGGATAGCAACACTGTCCTGCTTTTTTCATCCCAGTCTTTCCATCCTTCAAGATGAATCCTCAGGCTTCTTGACGTGGCCATGGGCTTTCTTCCTTGGCCTCCCCAGAAGCCCCTTCCTCCAGGAGGACCTCTTTCTTGAGCAACTGTGGAGCTCTCCTGACTCAGCGGGAAGGTGCTTCTTGGCCCCGGTCCCCCTTAACGCCCAGCCTCACCTCGGGTTGGCAGAAGCTCTCTCCCCCGATGACCTCTTTCTGCCCTTCCTGTCTCCATCAGTCATGCTCACACCTGGACCCTCATCCTGGCCCTCAGCGCGGGCTCACCTGCACTGCTACCTGCCTCCGTGTGTGCTTCAGGTGAGGGCAGGTGACCCAGGCATGATCCATCTGATGCCTCCTCCAGCCAGGATTTGAGGTCTAGAGGGAGCCACCCAAAGGTGCCAGGACGGTCACGGTTGTTCTCAGTGGTGGTGGCGGAGCTAAGGGTTCAGCAGTGGGGGTGATGGCAGCACTGGCCACAGGGTCCCGACAAAGACTCTCCTTTAGAAACTTGAATCAGTTCTCTTTCTGTTTAGTCCCTCACCCTGAGCTCTGTCCTTGGCCTCCTTAGTGAAAAACAAAAACAAAAACAAAAACAAAAAACTCCACCCTCAGCGGCTGATCACCCTCGATATTTCATCAAATTCCTCAGCCCCTCACCCAGCATCTTACCCCTTGGGCTGCCTTCAGCAAGAATCCTGCTGAAATGATGTACAAGAAGCCTCCTAGCTTCGAGGTTTCCTCCTAGAAACTTTGTATCCACTGACTGTTCCTTGGCTGTACATCTCTGTTTGTTTTGTTGGATTCAGAGCTGAGCTCAACTTCTCTGCCCTACTTCAGACGCCATCATCGTGGTCCTTACACCTATCACGATGCTTGAATCATGTCTTCTCTGACAGTCCTAAGTTCTGCCACCTGATCTTGGCTGTGTTGTCCTTCCCCTTGTTCCTTACCTGTTTCTCCCTGTTAGAGACCTAGGAGCTACCTATTATATTTCCAGAAAATTCTTTTTCTCATCCACAGCTGTTGCAAGTAAGAACCAGGACCTGTTTACTGCTGGCCACACAACAGATGCCGAGTAAACAGCTGGCGCCTGGCTGCGTGGCTGTGTGACCCAAGGCACGGAGGCTCCCCCACTCACTGCCGTGTGCTGGACGGGGGCAGAGGAGGGGCCCTGTGGTTCCGCTCGGAATGAATATTGAGGAGGACCGGGCAGGACCACTGCTGAGGAAATCTCTTTGGGCTTAAACAGCCTTCAGCTGACTTCAAGGCTGAAGTAGTGGTAACTTTTTAAAGGTAAAAGTCTTCCCTACCCCTAATATCTAGGACTCAGTGTTAAGGACAGAGGAAGCGGTTTATTTCCTCACCAAGAGGACTAAACTGAGCACTTCAGGATGCTGTTCTCTAGGCCATCCTGTGTGACCTGCTATACTCCTGCCCCTCCCACACACGTCCCGGCTTCACCTTGCTCCCTCCGCTCATAACACAACCTCGTCACTTCCAGCTTATAATTAGCCACCGAGTCCAGTGCAAACACCACCTCTTCCAGGAAGCCACCCTGGATCAGCTCTACTTGCTCTGAACCTTCCTCCCTAGTCCTTTGCCCAAATCACTTGGGAGGGTGAACAAGCCAAAAATGGCTTCTCTCCTGGGCCGACAGTTGCATCAGGGTGGAATGTGTGGTCGGTTTCCTCAGTGTGTCGCCAGCTTTCAGTGCAGGGAAGAGGTGCTCAAAGGGAACTAATGAATGAAATCTTTTCATCCAAATGAATATACACCAATTCAGTGTCTGCCTCAGAGCACGCCCAGATTCTCAGACTGGACCTTCAGTTCGGTGGAATAAACATTTTTTTTTTTTCTGTTGAGATGTGCTGCTTAGTCATTTGAAGAAGAGGTAAACAATTAGATTATTAAATACACATATCCTTTCTGACCAGGAGGTTAAGAGCTAAACTTTGGATAGAACTGATGCAGAATTGGATATTAAATACAAAGGGACCTTCTTGACAATAAAATATAATTTACAATAGAACATCCTGCCTTGTAAGCATGCCCCGTTTTGAGAATTCTCCCTACAAAGGCAGTCAGGAATCCAGTGTTTCCTATATGCAGGTCCCTTCTTGGAGCAGGTGCTCTGTAACTCTTCAGAAAACTTCCTAAAATTACAGCTCTCTGGACTCCACGCCTGGAAATTCTGATTTAATAGGCAAGGAACAGAGCCTGGAAATCGCCATATTTTGCACAAAGCTCTCCAGGAAATTTCCCAGCACGACCAGGTCTGTGAAGCCGTGTCTCACTGGAGTCTCCACCTGGAGTGGGATGCTGGATGAGGTAACATCTGAGAAGCACTCATCTCAGGAAGGTGTGTGTCTTCCTTCGAGCTGGATTAGGACACCGTGCTGGTAACTGACCTCCTCTCCAGCTTCTTTAGCCCCCAGTCTGGTTATTTATGCTCTTACCTATTTTTTGCTGTGGGCAAGTTCAAGAAGCCTCCTCAGCACAAAGGAACCCTCTCCAAGATGCCTTTGAGAGCAGGAGGGCTGATTCTGATGGATCGACTTTAACTGTGGTCACTGGGTTTCATGTTGTCAGAGGCCTGCGACGTTCATGGTCCTCCCTCCCCACCACTTTAACGTGGTACCACAGCTCTTGAACACGTTAAGAACCTTGAGTGACAGAGAGGGAGCCCTCGGGCAGCAGCAGAGTTGTCTCGAGGCTCTCGGCCCATGAAAATGATCATGTACCATTTCAAAGTGACTTTGTGATTGAATCCAGAGGACAAGATGCTGCCTTGGATACAGACATGCTCCCTGCTGCAGTGTGATAACCATGAGCCAGTCCTGGGAGGGATCGATGGTAGTCAGATTTCCTTGTATCCATCCCCGCATCAGACCCTTTGGCGTGTGTCGCTTGCACAGGACTGAGCGTCGATTTAGGTCATCCTAATTTGGACAGTGCCCAGAGCTGAGCTCAGAGTCCCAGGCAACCCAAACCTCCTCCCATGCCTTCCTCCATAAGTTTGGAACTTAGCGAGACCGCGAATCCTGGAGAACAAGAGAACATGCTTCTCTCTCCTTCTCTACATCTGGAAAGTTGGAGGGAAAATTACAAACTCTCAATGCCTTGAATCAGGGTCAGCACAACCACAAGAAATACACAAAACTTGTCTTGAATTCTGTCCCACGTCCCTTCTCAGGGTCACCCTCCTCCCCTACTTCTCCCTTGTCCCCATTCTCTGTCCTAGTGGCCCCCCCCACTGCCCCATGCCCCAAGACCTTGCTCTCGGTTGGCTGGTAAGAGGTGTGGTGATTTGCCCCCCACATGCTGAGTGCCCAGCAGGCCACCAGAGAGCCCTCGATGAAGAAGAGACTCATAGTTTTGGGGGGTTCAGACTCTCCTGACACCCCTCAAGTCACCCCAGCTAGGTGGCCACAGATACTCCCATAAGATCCCCAGCATTGGCTCTGCTTGCTACCGAGTTGGTCTTTTTTTCTTTTTCTGACAGTGCAATATTACATATAATAACAATTACCAATGACCTCCACTGGGTTGTCCAATCTTATTATTGCCGATGCATTTGGTACCTGCCACTGCCAATTTGCCTCAGCTGAGGTTTTATTCAGTGGGATATGATAGAGCTATACAGCAATCTTTTTCCATTTAAATAGTTTAATTGAGGAAAGCTATCAGATGTTTCCAAATTTAATGTATACAACAATTTGCTTTTTCCTATCTCTTTTCAGAGTTGAGTTGGGAGAAAATGACATCTGATTCTTATAGAAGGAAAGCAATTACATTTTGGCGTCTGCCTTCCCCGGCTTGCATATGTTTTTAAACATAAAAAGAAATTCTTAATATGTAATTGTCAGGTAATAAAAAGGGAAAAATATTTTACTTTGCGTTTATGAAGTAATTTTTCAAAAGCATAAGGGAATTACATGTTAATGTTTTATGTTTATGACTGCACTCTAATACCGCACTATTTCTTCAAGTTTGGGGTCTTTTTTTTTCCCTCTCTGAAGATGAGAGCTGAGATGATCAGGCCTAGCTCAAACCCTGTCTCCCTGCCAGAGACGTCCTTGTGTACCCAGAGTTGCCTTCTCTGAGCCCCCTCCTTAGAGCTCCTACCCTCTGCACCACAATTTAACACTTGTTTTCACATTGAATTATTACAGTGGGAGGCTGAACGGCCTCCCTAGCTAGACCTTAAGCTGCTTGAGAGTACAGAGAATTCCTTTTGCATTCCCATTTTCTCCACAATGCTCAGCTCAAAATAGGTGGTCCTCGACAAATACTTGTGAACAAGTTTACTCACATAACTAATCACCAAATAATGAGAATAGTATCAATCTAGCACGCAATGCATGATACAGAGAAGAGGTCCACTGAACAAGATGGTTGGATGGATGAATGGATGAATGGATGGATGAATGGATGAATGGATGGATGAACGGATGAATGGATGAACGGATGAATGGATGGATGAACGGATGAATGGATGGATGGGTGAATGGATGGATAGATGGGTGAATGGATGGATGAATGGATGGACTGACAGACTGGTGGGGCCGATCATTGATTTCACACAACTCATCTGAGATTTCTCTGACATTTTGCCCAATTTGATTCAAACTGACAGTCCCCCAAGCTCTTTCTTAGCTCTAAGGCCTGTTTGCTCCAGACAGACTAAGACCATGGGTCTCAAAGCATTTTCCAGAAAGGACCAGAGGCTGCTCCCAGAGTGGTTGGGTACTGGGACAGCCTGGGTCTTACTATCGCCATTTTTCAGAGGAGAGAATGGTAGTCTCCAAGTTTATTATAGTATTTCCCGAGATTTTATGATTACAAACATTAGCTAAACACTCCCTAAAAATTCTGTTTCCCTTAAAATACACCGATCCACACTTGTAGATGACTCCCCCCTTTCCTCAAATAGCCTATGTCACTACTCTGTAGGTGAACTTGCCTCACACTTCAAGTAGAAAAGAGAAGCAGTTGATCAGAACTCCCTCATAGTTCTTCCACCAAATCCTCAGTCTAACCTGCAGCTGTACCATCTCTCTCCTCCATCCTGTCTTCACGAAGAGCTGTCCTTCCCCATTAAAGCTGATCTTCTACTTGTGTGCTGGATCCCATCCCCTATCTCCTGCTCAGGACTTCGCTTTTACAAAGACATTATCCAGGTCTCCTCTCTCCTTTATCATTTCCATCAACACATCAACACACCAATGTGCTCTAGTTTTGTCCCTAAAAAAAAAAATTTACTCCATTAACCTTGCATCCCCCTCCACCTGCCCCCTGATCTCTCTGCCTCCCTTTGCAGCAAAACTTCTGACTTGTCTTGCATTCTCTGTTATGTTTTATATGTTGCAAACCACTTCCTCACCACCCATTCTTTCTAACATGCACCCACTTGGCTTCTGTCTGCACATCCCCCAGCCACTGCTCTTGTCCTGGTCCCCAGTTTTACCTCCCTGCTGCCAATCCAATGGGCAACTTCTGCTCCTCATCTTGCCCTCTCAGTAATCACTGAGCACAGAAAGGTTCTCAACCTGGTATTTATTCGTTCATTTATCTGTTGCCTGTCTCCTACTCTCAAATGCAACTTCCTGCGGGTGGAGACCTTGTGTATATAATTTCCAGGTGTAACTCTGGTGCCTGCACATACCTGTCTTACGCCAGATGTTGAGTAGATGTTGGTGTTACCCAATGCACTTAACTCGAGCAATCTCCAGTCTACTCCACATCACTGAGATGTAGAGTCATAGAATTTCAGATTGCAAGGGCCCTTAGAAATAATTAGATCGGAGTGTTGTTGCTCCAAAGATGAAGTAACAGCCTGAGGTCACACTGCTGGAAATTTCTGGAAAAGCTGGCACTTGAGCAAAGTTCTCTTGCGTCTCTGCCCAGGCTTTTTCCATAACACCTGGCCCTGGGCTTGTGGCAGACCCTGGGCACTGTAGAATCCGGGACAGGAAGTGTGATCTCTCAAGACCAAAGTGGATTCAGTAACAAAGCAGAAAAGAAAAATGTGCACATGGCAATTCTTGATACTTTCTTAAAAAACCAACTTTGTGAAAGAGTGCCTACCTTTAGCTCAACTAGTTAAACAAACACAGTTGCATTTCAGAAAACTTGCTTGCCTGTTTTCACAATTAAAATAGCTTGATGGTTTTCTTGATCATAGAAGCGATATATCTGTATTGTAAATAATTCGAAGAATAGACAAAACTCTTGAAATGATCTGATATCTCGTCACCCTCAGGCAATTGCCGTGATAATTATTTGTACCTGTTTACTGAGGTGTAACACAAATACAGAAAAGCCCACAAATCTTAAATGTGCAGCTCAGTGAATTTTTACAAAATGAAATCCCACGTGTCCACTGCTGAAAATGTGAAAGTGTGACCAGCTCCCCAGAAGTCATCCTGCCACTTTCAGTCACTCTCCCTGCCCTGCTCCTCAATAACCATTACTGTCCTGCCTTCTTACATCATAAATTAGTGTTTGCTGACCTTTAGATAGATGAAAATGTCAGCATATTTCTTTGTGTTTTTAGCATTTTTTTGGTTCACTGTTAGAGTTGGAGACGCAACCGTGCTGTGGTCTGTAGCTGTGATTTGGTCATTTCACCCCTATAAATATTCTATTGCAAGGATTTTCTATAATTTATTTATCCATTTACTGTTGATGGGCGTTTTGTGTATTTGGTGTTCGACTATTACAAATTGCTGCCACAAACTTTCTTGAACATGACTTATATTGCATTTGAACCCACATCTCTGTTAAGTGAACATCTGGGAATAGAATTACTCCATCACCATGTATATGTACATTCAGCTTTATCAGATAGTTTTCCATTGTTGGTTACAGACTCAACCAACAGTGTATGAGCTCTCCCTTGGCTCCACAGCCTCATGAACACATATTGTAGCCATTCAAGGGGTGTGTATATCTCATGATGACGTTTTTTGACTGATAAGACTGAGCACCTTTTCAGATGTGATTGGCCGCTTCTGTATTCTTTTTTTCTAAAATGTCCATTCAAGTCTCTTGCCATTTTTCTATTGGGTTGTTGGTCATTGCTTACCGAGTTGTAGGATTTCTTTGTGCATTCTGGTTCTGCATTCTCTGTTATTTTTTACATGTTGCAAATCTCTTAGTTTTAATGTAGTCCAATATAGAAATGTCCATTATGATTAGTGGGGGTTTGTGTTTGATTTAAGAATCTCTCCCTACTCAAGGTTGAGAAAAATATTCTCGTATATCTTAGTTCCTGTAGCTTCATAAGTCCTAAGTCTTGATATTTGATAGTGCATCTCTCCTCTCCCCCACATCTCCCTCTCTTTTTCTTTTCTTGGCCAAGAATATCTTAGCTATTTTTTGCACTTTGCATTTTTACATAAATTTTAGAATTAGCTTATCAGTTTACACACAACACATATATGCATACATGCACGTGGACACACACACAAACCTGTTGAGAATTTTACTGTGACTGTACTGAATCTACATATTAATTTGGGGATACTTGGCATCTCTGTAACATCCAATCCATAAATTATTAATATTTAGTGGATATTCCTTTCATACTTCTATCTCCATGTATAGTTTTATACACACAATTTTACATAAATTAGTTGAAAACCAAAGACGCATAAATTGGGTCACATCATTCATGCTGATTTTATTAAGATCTCCATTCTTTTGTACATTTATTTTTTAACCTGATTCCCTGTGCACACACACGTCACATTTCCCCCATCCCATACCTCCTATTTTTGCTGATATCAAACTGTTTTGAATCTTCCCCTAATATTCTTTATGCTCATATAGTTATTTATGTACCTAAATATGTTTGTACTTTATGGGGGTAATAATTACAAATCTGGGTCACACTATATACCCTTCTTTGCATTTACTTTCCTTACTGAAAATACATCATGAAAATCCCTCCAAGTCAACAAGAAACCACATCCAATGCAATCTTTTTTAAGAGCTGCACAGTATTCTGTGGAGTAAATGTCCCACACTTTAGTCAACTGTTCCTTTATTGATGGACATTAATCTTGTTTCTGAATCTGTGTAGTTGCAAAGAATGGTGATGTGAACAGCTTTGACCTTGAACAAGTATCTTTTCTTACTGGAATTTTGTTTTTGAAAGATTGATTCCCAGGAGTGGATCACTAGGTTGAAGGGTATGTGTATGTTACATTTAAAAAAATCATCACTCAGTTGCTCTCTAAAAATGTATTTCACATGTCCTCTAATCATATATTTGAAGAGGATTCTTTCCTCTAACATTTCTATCAGTGATGGAAGTTATCATCCTTTTCAATTTTCGCTAGTCCTGTAATAGAAATATCTCACTAGTACTTTCATTTGTATTTATCTGACTACTAAAGAAGTTAAATTATCTTTTCACCTTTACTGATACTTGAGTGTGATCTTCTCTGAACTGTCTCCTCATATCCTTTATCCATTTTCCTATGTATCGTATGTCTCATTCATTTGCTAGAAATTTTTGGTAGTTTAGACAGTAACGTTTCATCAATCATTTACACTGAAAATGTGTTTCCCGATCTATTACTTGTCTTTGTTTACAACACCTTTCACCATATTAATGTATTGGTTTTTACATAGTCATATATGCCTACCTTTTTCTTTATAGCTTCTAAATTTCCTGACTTGGTTAACAAATTTTTTTCTGTTCCATACTACCCTTTCCCTCAACCATGGCCCTTAGGAGAGATATATCTGTACCTATATAAATGTGTATGTCTATATTCTTGCATTTTCCTTTAAAAATTTTATGGTTTTATTCTTATTTTAAGTCCTTAGTCTAGGTGGAATTTTTTAAATATGACGTGAGGCAGGGGATCTAACTCTGTTTTTCTCCTAAGCAGATGATGGGCGCCATTGATTAAACAGACTCTTTTCTCTGGAATCGGTTTCTGAGTTTCCCATTCTATCTCTATGTCAGTCCCATTCCTTATATGTTTTTATATCTGATAAGAAATCTAGTTATCCTCCTCCAACTATTCTTAAAAATTGTTCTTGGCCTTTCTCAGACATTTATCTTTCATATTCCTTTTTAGATAATTTAATACAAGAAAAAAATTCACCTGGATACCAGCTGGAATATCATTACTTTTATACAGTCACTTGGGGGAGAACTGAAATTTTTACGCTATTAAGTTTTCTTATCCAAGAAGGTGGTATGTTTTCCATTTGTATAAATATCATTTTATTTCTTTCAAAAGTATATAAACATCTTCATATCAGTTCTAGTCTATGCATGAATTTTACGTTTGCGTTGCCTTTAACATTGAGGAGTCAGGCTCAGCCAAGTAGCATAGACTGAACGTGCTGACTAAGACAGAAGACCTTAATTAAGCCACCAATCTGTAAAAATAAAAACAAGCCCACTGGCAAGTTTTTAGGGACAGTAGGTCATACTGACTTTGAAGTCAAGTAGATCTGGTTCCAGCGCTGCTTTCTAAGTGACCCCCAGTTTCTTTACCTGTGAAGTCTGTGATACCAACCTTGCTGGGTTTCAGTTAAGAATTAAAGGTTTTATGACAGAATGTTGGCATATAGTAGGTAATCAATAGTGCTTAGGGAAGAATTTTTTTCTTTCTTTTTCTTAACTGATCATTTAAAAGAGGAAACTCTCCATGCATTGCATATAATTCACTTGGAAAACTACAGGAGGCCTTTGGTCTTCCACCCCCCCTCCCCTGACATATGTCCCCTCCCCCCTCCCCTCCAGGATCTCCTCCCTCCACCTTTGGAATCTGGGCCTCTTCAGGATCTTAATCACCAAGCCTTCTCTCAACAGCAGTATCCTGGGCTCTGTGCTCTACGCATATTATTTTGTGTGACATTTTTGCTGTTTTTAACATCTTGTTTTGATCCCCCCCTCTTTTTCTTTTTTGAGGAAGAAATTAAGTCCCTAGTAACAATAGTGTAGTTCTCAACTCTGAAAGACCCTGAATCTCTTTCAAGTCAAGATAATTCTTTAGTATAACCATAAAGAAAAATAAAATAAAATAAAATTATAATCAAATAATGTGTATTTTTGTATGTAAATTCAGGCATATCTACACTAGAATACACCTACTCATAGGAAATAAGTTTGTATTTAAGACTAGATGGCATTTGACCAAACACTACTGGAACTTTTTTATATTTGACATTTTGGAAAAAATGGTTAAAAAGTATATTTGGCGTGTCTGTGTATGCATATGTGTCTGCGAGTGTGTATACACATACATATATACACACACAGATAATTTCATTACAGGTATGTTATATTGCCATGGTTCAAGTATTGTCATGTGCCCAAATGGTAAACAACTTTTGAGATGAAATGGAGGAAGAGTCTCATTTCCCTTGATTTACGCGGTAGTTGCTTTCTTGGGAACACCAGAGTGTATTTTAATCAAAAATAGTTTGATTTATGTGTGGAACAGCGTCTAGGCTCCGATCATTACAAGCAGACTGTTCATCCCTATCAACCGGCGGGTCGCGCTGGGCAGTTGGGGGCTTGCCTCGCACGCGGTGGTATGTCCAGCATCCTCGCCTTACAGTCCCCTCCCCCGCAACACGCAGAGGCATCCCCAGGTGTAGTACCAATCAACAGGCCCCCACGAAATGCCCCACGTGCCCTCTAGGGGGCAGTCCCAGCCTCACTGCCAGCCGCACCGCCATCCCGGGACCCAGCGGGTCCTTTCGGGGAGCAGGGCCCCGACGCGGGCTCCAACCCGGGCGTCCCAGCCGGCGAGGGCCGGGCGGCCGGGAAGATGGATGGGGCGGCGCGCGTCCGGCCGCCCAGCCAGGATTTCCTCCGACCTCCGCGGTCCCTTTGTTGGCGGAGAGAGCAACAAGCCCCTCGGCTTACGGAGGAAGTCAGGAGAAAGTGATTTCAATTAGAGGGGGATCACTGAGGTCTCAAGCCAACTCAGACAAGATGTGCAACACGCGCGGCACGGCGACTGGAGTCATTTATCCTTCTGGGAGCCAGTCAGCCTGGGCTTGGCAGGCAGCCCCTCTGCTGCCCCCGCCCTTCTCCCAGGCCCCTCTCCCTTCTCTCTCTGGCTTTTGAAAGGAAAGAGAAGGAAAAGGGAAACTGTAAGAATGGCCTGCGGCAGAATGTCTCACCTCTGCAGGGCAAGGGAGGAGGAGACTAGAGTAAAATACACCAGCCCCGAGGCCTGCGGGAGGATGCCTGCCCAGAGGGTGCCGGAGGTCAGCCTCCTGCCCCCAGGCAAGGATGCCACTGGTGGTTTTGAGAGTTCCAGGGTTGAAAGCAAAGAGAAGAAAAACGGGGAGAGGCTGTCTAGGTGCCTGGTGGCCTCCCTGCCTCCCGCTGCTTTCTATGGGAATCCTGCCCACCCCAGGGCCACCTCCCGCATGAAGTCGCCCTGACTTTGCCTCTGGGCAGCCCGAGCCCGTATTGTTCAATCCAGAACATGGTGCACTGTCTCCCGCCGGTTCTCCAGGTTAGTGTGTTTCTCCAGCCATTTGTTTTAACCCCTGGTTCGGTAGAGTGGACTGTATTCTATCTTACTGCTTTCTGAGTTCAAATTCATTTCTGGGTACCAAAAACAGACACTGACAAACGGAGCATGTGCAGAAGTGGAGAGGACAGGATGGCTGAGGAAACAGGATGGTATGAGGAACTGGTGCTGGAGAAGGGAAGAGGGAGGCCGGCCAGGACAGCTCTCAGCACATTCCTGAAGACTGTCCATGGCTCTGGGAGAGCAGTGCTTCCATGAGGCTAATGGCCTTCAGGGGCAGCTCACCCCGCAGAATGGCTGGCACTTGGCAGGTGTCTGGAAGACGGCATCTCTCCCCTCCATATTTGTGTGGGCACACAGCGTTCAGGCCACCTTCAGCCAGCTGAAGCGGGCTGATGGAGGACAGCAAGGAGGTCTGGCATCTCAAATTCTTTGACTCTAAAATGTCCTGCACCCCAGATGCGTAAGAACCCTGACCATCCTGGAAGGGAGGAAAAGGGCTCAGCTTGGAAACTACAGTTTATTTTTTTTAAAGGGAGACTCACAGAACTGTAAACCACGGTCTTTATCCTCTTGTGAAAAAATGCTACAAAATCCAAAGTGTCTGCACACGTGTGTGTGTGTGTGTGAGACAGAGAGAGAGAGAGTGATGTCCCAGATGTCTTAGTCCGAGGCCCAGGCTCTAGGCTGGCCCTGCTGCGAAAATATGTGACCTCGGCAAAGCCACTTAACCTCTGCCAAATGGGGCCTCGACAGCTTTCCAACTCGCCTCACCCGGGTGCTGTGAGGATCAACCGAGATAATGGATGTGGAAATACTTTGAAAGGAAGGAACGGGCTACTGATGCCAGGGAGTATGAGCTGGCACAGAACTTCCCTCGGACAGGATGGAGGGCTCGCAAACTTAAGTAATTCTCACCGCTTTTATGACCGCAACTGATATTCAAGTTTCCACCCCACTGTTTTCATTGTTTTAAAATTGTACGTGCACTACAGAGAACTGTGGGTGGTGCGGATCTGAAGTACGTCTGGATACGGTTTTCTTTTACGTAGGATTAAACAGTAGACCATGGAGCAGTGGTCTACACTTGTCCCTTTAAGGAAATGCCTCCTTAGGTTTGGAGTCATGTGTGTGTGTGTGGGGGGGGGTAGAATTAAGCATCTCCTTTGCGTCTGAGTACTGAGGCACCTGTACGCACACTCCTCTACGCGCCCCTCTGCTCCAAGCCGCCAAGCGACACCCCATCCTCATTCTGGGCTCTCCGACCTCTGCATCTCCTCAAACATACATGCTTGTCCATCTCTCGGCCATCCAGCTCGGAACAACCTCTCGCCTTCACTCTTCTGCCCACTGGCCCTGCTCAAAAAATTACCCAGATCCCATTTTATGGAAACTGACTTCTTTACATTTATACTTGAACAGGAAAGAAGGTAACATTTAATAACTTACCCTTTCTGTGGTTATGAAAGCTCTAATGCAGAAAGAAGGGATTTCAATAGTGGGATTCTGAGAGGTAAATCAGAGGTTAGCACCCACAGATCACCAAACTCAGGAAAGCATAAATCTGGCCCCGGAACTATTATCCGTGTGTATTGTGCCCATAAGAACTGAGCTTCGGCTGGTTCTACTGAGATGCTCCAGGCTCACTCTTAACTTCACTCTCAGAATAATACATTTGTATTTGTGTGTGTGTGTGTGTGTGTGTGTGTATTAGATACTGGATACACGGGTATACAATAAAGATTATACGGACAATCTTTTATAGATTATATATATATGTATGTGTGTATATATGTGTGTGTGTGTGTGTGTGTATATATACACACACACACATATATGTGCCAATGCCCAGAGTCACAGTGTAAGTTGGTCTGCATTATGCATATATTTATAATAACCAGACTCCAATTGATAATTTCTATCCATAGCTCAAAAGGACAAGTTTCTTATTCAAGAATCATCCTTTCATAGATCCTCCTTCTCCAAAGTCAATAATTAAAAATTCTTCTTACAGAGCGTATGTGTGTATGTCCCTATGTGACTGAAGCACTGTGCTGTGCACTGGAAATTGACCCAACATTGTAAACTGACTGCACTTCAATAAAAATTTATTGTAAAAAATTCTTCTTACAAACATTAATAAATTAAAATGTGTTTGTGTTTCTGATACTAACGTCAGCTCAGTAAAACCACAGTGTGGGTGTATCTCTGATGTTTTGATGTAATATGCTTTGAAATCAGAGGTATATATAGAAGTGCAAACATAATCCGTTTCCCACTCGTCGGATTTTTTAAAAATTAAGTCTGATTAAAACCAACTGTGATGAGTAGTATTAACTAGTACAACCATGAGTCTAAAACTGCATTCCCTGGTGCCCACTACACTCTCTTATGCCTGCAAAGAGTACTAAGAGTGTTCCCTGTGACCACCGTACTGCAAGAAAAAACTGTGCAGTTCATCTGCTAGAATGTGGCCAATGCAGGTAAAAAGAACAGCAACGCGTAACTCAGGAAACAAATGGACAGACAAAAACAACCTTGCAGAACAACTTGTGCAATACAATACCGTTTATATTCATTTAAAAATCTACACAAAAATCTACACAAAAAATTGTTTGTCACAGATACACTGATGTTTGTAAAGTTGTTTGAAATACACTGGAAAGATACACAGCCAAGTCATGAAGATGGTGGCTGGCTTGTGGGGCAGAAAGGGGGCTGGCAGGAGAGGAACTTGGGAGAAAGAGACAAAGACAATGTCCATTCTACTCCAACTGTTGTATTTCTTTTTCTTAAAAAAAAAATGAAACCAATCAGACACAATATTAATAACTATCAATTCTGGGGGTGGGTGCACCAGTCTCTGACATATCTACTATTCTCTGTGCTTTTCCGTAATTTTTTAAAATTTCTGAAAATAAAAAATAAATAAGCAGATGAACACAGATAAATAATTAACTAGAATCACATATGCTGTGCACTCATCTACCTATCCAATTACCACATATCCTTTAAGGATTAATCAAATCCTAGATTGCCCATAAACCCCATCCTGCTAACTGACCCACTGAGATTTCTCCTCCGAATTTCTCTAGCACTGTATGTAGCATGCATTTGGTCCCCAGATTATATTGGGTTTGGCACCTGGTCGTATTTGTCTCATGACATTTTCTGTTGTTAATGTCTGTGTGTTTTGTCTCCTGGAGTTATAAACATCCTAAAGGCAGGACTCATGAGGGCCCCTTTCCATGCCTCCTCGGAGCACAGGCAAGGCTCAGAGGCCCCTCTTAGGACCTTCTTAAGTAGAATGACACCTTTTCATGTAAAAACATTTCAAGGACTCCACTTGAGTGTAGCATCCATCAACTGAGAAAATTCATAATGATCAAATCTCCTAAGAATGGGATAATGCCTTTAAACGTGTTGGTTTATTTATCAATCACAAAAATCCATAAGCTTGTGACAAATGCTGTCTTTATGGGCAGACAGCTTTCCTTTCAGGCTCCTAATAATGCTGGGTAACCCCATGGATCCCCACCCCACCTTGTAGCCAATCCTCATAGCCCTTTCCTCTGCGTTCCATGGCGCCCAGTTGAGCTCCACAGCTCCAGCTGGTGCCCCATCCTGCCCCAGGCCATCCTGCCCCAGCCCATTGGCACCTGCTGTGGCTCACTGTCACAGACTTGCCCTAATATCCACAGCACATACTTGACTTAGCTCCAGCTTCTGCTCTAACTTGCTTCTCTGCAAATGTGTATCACCACTCTCCACCAAGGCCACATCTCCTCCCTCTAAACCCAGCTCAGAGGCCTCCTTCTCCTTTAAATCTTCCCTGTTGCCATCAGCTAGAAGTCATCTCTCCCCCTTCCATCGCTTCCTATCCGTACTGCTGTTACAGCCCCCAAAACCTTCTTCTTCATCCTATGGTCATTCTCTGAGGATGTGAACTTGTGAACTCCATGAATACAGGGTTGCCAGGAGGTAGCTGTCAGAAAACAGGACAGCCTCAGGTTTTTGGCTGCGGCCCCATGCCAACTGGGACCCATGTAAAACTGCACACTGAGAAGGAGGCAGAGACCCCGGAAGGCCGAAAATGGGTCCCACCCACAATTCCAGGCTGAACCGCCCTTCATCACACCAAAAAATTCTTAATCTGAGCCTTTCCACCTCTAACTAGCCCGGTCCACAGCAGAGGCTTCTGGACTAAACGTCACCGCTGTATCCGATTTTGCATCTGATCCCGGCCTGCACACCCCACCCTGCTCCCAGGAGGCTAGAAGCTCACACCTTTGCTCCCAGACTTTCACAGCCTACGAGGGTCCTTGGACAGTGGATGGTTAGCCCTCTTCCTCTCTTGTAACCTTAACCTCAGCTGCAATGGCCAGCACTGAGCCAGTTGTCCAGAGGCCGGCGCGCTTTCCTCTTTGGTCATGCCATCAGTAAAATGGGCTGGTGGCACTTCCAGGAGCCCCTTCAGCTCTGAGGTTCTGTCAGTCCCTTCACACTCTGGATGACAATGGGCAAAACTAGCAAACAACAAAAACAAAAATCAAAAAGCCACTTGGTCACTAATGGTGACCTTTTGGTCTGCAAAGTCCAAAATGGTTTTAGCACTACGGCTGTGGGATTACAGGCAAATGTTTAAATTGGGGCTGCTGTGTTCTCTTTCCAACTCAAAACTGGGTGAAGTGGCTTGAGTGGTGCCACCACCGGATTTGTAGTTCCCATCCACTCAGAAGCCCCTGGGGTCCCCATGTAACCCCCTCCCCCTCCCTCTCCATTAGAGAGGCACCTGATCCTGGAAGGTGCATTTTAATCTGACCCCAGCCGGGAGCAGCGGCTATCCCCGGCCTGTGACATCGCAAACAAGTCATTCCCCGCCAAGCTCTCTGGCCATCGCCCCTCTGCCCACAGGAGAGGACCGGCTGGACTGGGCTCTGCGCTGCAGGGAGCCGGCTGCGCCGGGGACGCCCACCTCCGCGAACGCCAGGCCCTGGGGCCGGGAGCTGCAGCGGTGCACCGCGGGGGGGGAGGGGGTCTCGGCTCCGCAAAGCCGTGGAGAACATTAAGCCTTTGCACTCCCACCCCCCACGAGACTGCTGATCAAAAAAGGGAGGCAAACAAAGGCGGGTGAATGGGAATCAAATTGAGTTGGGGCAGCAGACAGATGGGGCCTGCCAGGCGCCCATGGCCCGTCCTGTTCATTAAAAAAAAAAAAAAAAAAAAAAAGTAATCCGCCCCTCCCCGCGGCTTTGCCAGAGGTGGGAGGTGCGGGATGGGGGTGGGGCGCTGGGCCAGGGGGCCCAGATGTTTTCCAAGCCACAGGATCCCAGCCGGCCAGCTTAGTAACCCTCGCCCCCCGGGTTAATTGTCTCGCTTGTGCTTGGGACTTCTGTTCTGTGCACCAGGTTTCCCCAAAGCGGGGCATTTCTGTACAGAAAGGCTGAGGCACAAGGAAGGGAGCAGGAGGGTTGCAGGGCTGGAAGCCTGCCCAGAAGCTAGAATGTCTCCCTCGCCTCGACCCCCACCTCCCCCCCCACCCCCTCCCCTCCTCCGGGTTGCCGGAAAGTATGGAGAGTTGAGTCTGTCCCCTGCATGCAAGCCCCCTTCCTGGGGAGGTGCACGGTCAGTATGAAATAAGAAACAGCGGAGGCCTGATAGGAATTCCCCCATATCCTTCTCCCTGCCCCTGCCCACGTGCAAGAGCCCACAGGCAGCTATAGATACGTGTGGGCCGCGCTTACGTGCAAGGTAAGATGTTGAGGGCTTCCGGTTACAGGGGACAATCCCAGAAGCCAGCCTGTAAGGGGCAGAGGGCTTGGCTAGCAGTCCCAGTTCACAGCTGAAATTTAAGCGACCTCTGAGAGCCACAGGGTTACGAGATTACAGACTCCTGGCAGAGCGCTGTCTAACACATGTGAAAATGCACTCACGTGTGTATCATACATATGAACCCACATGCCAACATTTACTCATGCCTCTGCACGCCTACTGCTAGGCATGAGCAGGCAGAGAGAATCCTTCCCGTTTGCGAACGTCTTACTGCTCACACATACCTCTACCCACATCCCCCTTCCTGTACCCACGTTCACGTGTGCACACACAGATGCCCGTCCCGGGCAGATGCTGACCTTTGCTTTGGACCTATGTTCCATCCTTCAAGGGGCCAAACCAAACAAACCCAGAGATACCATCTTAATCCCCATAATATTTCTCGGAATTGGATTACAAATTTGTTCTTTGAGAGTTGCCTGCCGGGCCACCCCGTTAATGGGGAGGAGAGATCAAGAGAGCAGCCTGAGAAATCAGGTGTCAAGCTGACCTTTTGGAGAGAGCCAAGTACTCATTCTTACTATCGATTCCTTTCAAGGAAGACAGAAGGCACTTTATCTCCCAGCTGTTGAGCTGAGGGCCGGGCCAGCAACCTGGCGAAGCAAAGACTACAGAGTTCTATGCCTCTGCAAGACACGCACAGAGAGCCCTACTGGCCTCTGTCTTTCAAATATTTGTCACAGGCCTTGCAGTTCCACCTGAGGCACTTCAGCTTCTAGAGGTAAAACAAAAGAAGAGGAGGAATCAGCGTAAACAGGCCGTCCAGGGAGACAGCAGGGAACCCTGGGGAGTGTGATAGTTGAGAAACCAAGGGAAGGAGGTGTTTCAAGAAGGAAGAAGTGGGTTAACTATATCCCATGTCACTGAGAAGTCAGGGAAGGTAAGAGCAGAGAAATGACTTTGGGGTTTGGCCATATGAAAGTAATTGGTGACTCTGGCAAGAGTGGTCTTAGTGGTGTGGTGGGGATGGGAGCCCAGCTGGGGCTGAGGAGAAAATGCCAGGGGAAGAGGTGGAGGCAGAGACCAGAACAAATTCTAAGGCAAGTTTTCCAATGAAGGAGAGGAGGGCAGGGCAGGGCAGTGGCTGTAAAGAAATGGGGTCAAGACAGAGCTTGGGGTCCTTTACTTCAAGACCAGCTGTTTTCCCTGGTCCCTCCCAGATGGGTGGTTTTAGAATTGATGGGCAACCTCCTGCCAGCTCCAAAGGAAGGGATGCCCCCATCACACCCCCAAACCCAGCTGAGATGCACCTCTGTCTCCAAATGGACCAGCTCCTCCAAGGTGCCACCCGTCTGCCCACAGGCAGTCCTCCCCTTGCACTCCTGGGTAGTTCTCCCCAGATATTTGTGTTCTAATCTTATCCCCTGAGAGCCTGTTTACTTTTTTTCCAGGCTTTCCTCTCTAGACAAAGTCACTACCTTGCCCAGGGATTCACTTCCTGCTGCTTGTGCTCCCAGGTTACCAGCCAGACCCTTGCCTTCTCTCCGGGCCTCTTGACATCAGGGACCAACAGTTTGGAGACTGAGACTCAGGTTGATGGAGCCATTTAATTTCTTGAAAGTACTGTAGGAACCCAGCGGGCAGGCGCTTTTGCTCTGTCAGAACCTGCGAGGGTTGTTCTTTTACTTGTTTTTGCTTCAACTTTCTCTAGAGGCGAGGGCAAAGGTCCTTTCCATTTCTCCTTCTAAAGCAAACTAAATAATATAATCAATTTGGCTGGTGCAGGGCTGATCCACAGTGTTAAAGCAGGTATTTGTAGCTGATATGACGGGGGAATAAAGTGCTTGTGAAAACCAGCTGATTAGTCCAGTGGTCGAGAATGAACCCACGTCCGTGTTCATCGATCTATCCTAATCTTTGTAAATGCCTGTGTGCCCTACTCCTACACCCCTGCTGGGCAGTGTGGGGCCTTGGGAATGGCAGCGGGTGGGCACTGGGGGTCTCTGGGGTGTCTGGCCACAGGGCTGTTTCCCATTTAAAGAGAGAGGCCCAGTTAAACCAGGGGTCAGTACGCAAACCACCCTAGAGGAGAGATTTTAAGGGTCAGGAGGGAACTTCTTGTTCCCCCAAATACCTCCCCACCTGTTCCTTGATAAAGTCTACAAAGCAAGACCTCTCATCCAATATGCTGCTTTGCACAACACAATGCTTTGGACCTGAGTGCTTTGCAAGAGTCTGTAAAATTACTTTTGCAACCTGGAAAAAAAAATTTGGCTCTAAAAAAATTTTTTTTAAACTATAAAATCAAAATGAATTAAACATTAATCCCATGTTGGCAAAGTGTATCATTTTGTCAACCATGCAACCACAACCCAACTCAGATAGTTAAAAATAAGTGAGAATTCTTGTATTCATGTAGAAATGAGTCCATTTGTAATGTTAGCTGTGATGAGAGATGGAGTCCCCTCAAGTAAGAAGGTGTTAAGGTCCCCGTGCCGTGGAGGAGAGGACAGGGGCTTCAGCTGAGCCTCCCAGCAGTGTCACCGCACATGCAGGACCACAGATCACTGGAGACATGCCAAGAGGCAGCTCAAGGAATGCCACGCAGCCCCTGAGGATTGGTTAGGGGAGAAGAATTCACCAGAGAAAAACTGGCCAACTTGATGATTTTCATTATTTAACAGACATATCCACCAAGTCAGTGTCACTGAATTGACACTTTGAAGAACAGTCTTTTCACTTAAAAACTTTATAATCAAGGAAAGAAGAATGTACATCCAAATATTTGTAATATGGGTGCAATCAGTGATGTGTATCTGTGAGTGACGCAAACACAGAGCGGCTGTTTGCTTTCGGCTGGAGATTAGAGGGTGAGCCAAAGCTAGTTTAAACCCCCAAATCTAGGATAGGTGACCGGTGGCAACTTGGATGACACCCACCGCATAACCTCCCTATTGTACCCAGGATATTTCAAGGCTGGGAAACTCTGAAACAGACACTGGTTCTTCAGTCCCATGGGCTGTCTGGTATTTATATAAACTTTGCCCCCTAATCTCCTTTAGTTCCTTTCCAAAATCTTTTCTTTTTATCTTTTTGTTTTTATTGAGATAATAATTCTCATATCACAAAATTCACCCTTTTAAATTGTAGAATTCATTGGTTCTTAGCATATTTACAAAGTTGTGGAACTAACACCATCATCTCACTATCACTTATTTATTGTTCTCATAATTCTATTTGTAGATTCTTTAGGATAGTCAGTATACAAGGTTATGTCATCTGCAAATAGTTTTCATTCTTCCTTTCCAATTTGATGACTTGCATTTCTTTTTCTTGCCTAATTGAGTTGGCCAGAACCTCCAATACAACATTGAATAGAAATGGCAAGAGCAGGCATTTTCATATTCTTCCTGATCTTAGAGGGCAAGCTTTCAGTCTTCCAGCATTAAGAAATATTAGCTGTAGATGTCCTTTATCAGGTTGAGGAAGTTCCCTTCTGGTCCTAGTTTGTTAAGTGTTTTGTTTTTGTTTTTGTTTTTGTTTTATCATGAAAGGGTGTTGGATTTTGTCAAGTGTTTGTATGTCTATTGAGATAACCATGTGATTTTTGCCCTTTATTCTATCAATATGGTATATTACACTGATAGATTTCCATATGTTGAACCAACCTTGCATTCCTGGGATAAATTCAACTTTTGAGTCTTTTATTTTCTAGGCTAAACACATATAAATCCTTTACTATTTGTCACCTGATTTGATTGCCAGAGTCAGGCCAGGTGAAAAGCAGAGCTCCATTAAAATTCCAAAGAGAGGTTAAGTCAGTGGGAGAGCAGCCTCCTCCTAGGTTGGAGAATTTCAAAATTTGCCAAGATTTTTCACATTGTTTGCTTTTTATCTGTGGCTATTTGGAATGATGTATTATACCTATTTAGACAAATGCACTCTTGCTCATAGATTATTCCCTCTCTAGTGACAACAATAACAAATACAGGTATATATATTTTTTCAAAGTTATGTCAGAAACTTTGGGAAATGGAGAAAAGACAAGAATCACCCACAGTCTTATTATTTCACCAGAACTATGGGTAGATTTTTGGAAGTGGAGTTCAGGTTAGTTGAGGTATAATATACCTACAGACAAAAAAGCATCTTGGAGGAATCAATTCCACGAATTTTGACAAATGCATACAGTCATGTTACTAACACTACAACCAAGATACAGAATAGTTCCATCAAAAAAAAAAAAAAATCCCCTTATACCCCTTTGTAGTCAATTCCCTCCCTCCACATAAAGCCCCTGGCAACCAATGATCTGTTTTCTGTCCCTATATATTTCCCAGAATATCATATAAATAAAATCACATGATATGTAGCCTTTTATGTCCTTTTTTTTTAATTTAGCATATGCTTTTGGGATTCATTTCTATTGAGTCTAAGTTTATGCCTGCTTATTGTTGAGTAGTATTCTGCTATATGGATGTACCACTATTTGTTTATCCATGTACCAGCTGATTAACATTTGAATTGTTTTCATTTTTTGGCAATTATGAATAAAGCTGCTACATGGATTCACATATAGGCTTTTGGTAAGTGCATGTTTTCCTTTCTCTCAGGTAAATACCAAGGAGGGGAATTTCTAGGTCGTATGGTAAGAATATGTTTAACGTGATAAGAAATTGCCCAACTGTTTTATAAAGAGGCTGTACCGTTTCACAGTCCCACCCTCCTACCTAGCAACACAGGAGTTCTAGTTGCTTCACAGACTTGCTCTTACTTAGTATAGTCAGTGGGTTTTGTTTGCATGTTTATTTTGGTTTGTTTCATCTCATCCATTCTAATAGGTGTATGGTGGTTTTTTAGCTGTGCTTCTGACCTTTTTTATATATGTGCATGTTTCCCACGTATTGGAAATCACAGTTTACATTCAATTTTGTTTACTGCATTTTCATCTAAAGGTGAAAAGTAAAGAGAGTCCTGGTCCACATGGCCATCATTTTAAGACTCATATTCCATTGAATGGATATGACACAAGCATCTCTTGTTGGTGTTGGGTTGTTTTAAATTTTTGCTATAAGCTGCACTGCAATAAAAACCTTTACACATTACCTTTTTCATCTTTTGGGTTAGCTCTTCAGGTTAGAGTCCCAGAAGTAGGATTCTTGGATCAAAGGGTACAAACATTTTTATAACTTTGGTTGGCTTTCTGAAAGAGGTTGTCAATTTATAGACTACCACAAATGTAGAAGAGAAACACTGTCATCGACATTAGATATTTTCATTTTAAAAAAGATTCATTTAATACACTAAAATTATTCTTTTTAAAATTTACATTTGTTAGGCTTCTAGTGAAGCTAAACTTTTTCATATTCTTGCTTACTTCTTGTATATTCTTTTCTATGAATTATGCTTATTATCAGGATTCAATGTTTTCTTATCAACCAGCATAATTATTTTAAATAATAAAGATATTAACCCTTTGTTATAGTAGCTATAAATATTTCCAATCTCTTGTTTGCCTCTTTTTTTTCAACATACAGAGTTGTTTTGTTCCTCTATGTAGTCAAATCTGTCACTCTTTCCTCTGAGGGTTTCTATATTGCTTCTAAGCTTAGAAAAATCATTTTCATCCCTCTCTCCTGAGGCTTGATAAATGGTCAATTTAATTTTCTTCTAGATTTTCTCGAGGTTTAAAAATAATTATCTCTGTAGCATATAGAATTTTTATTGACATATAATAGGATATAAAACCTTAAGAAAGAAATTGTTCAACCCGATGTCTCAATTTAAGTAAAATATTCTAGGAAGTCACTAAAGGATTGAAACTAAATTCATCTTAATGTGATGCTACTTTTGTGTTCTGCTTTACCCGATCACGTATCAGGTGTGTATTGTAACAGGGCTCATCAACAAACAATGGCTGAACCCCAAATGGTGGGGGCTAAACTGGTCCCCATTCAGAATCAGGGGTCGGTCACACGCTGCTTCCCCTCTCCCTGGGTCTCTGTTCCGTTTGCCCACGTTACCAGAACCCCCATCCCACCACCCATCCTAATTTGGACACTTGCAGACCTGCCTCAGCTTCTTCTCGGGGTTGCTCCCTCTGCACCCTGCTGGGACTCACTTTGGGAACAAGATCGCCAGTCTGTTAGAGCCAGCAGGGCAGCCCCCCGGCCTGTGTGACTCCATGGTGCCCCTTCGCCCAACCCATTTTTCTGATGATGTCAGAAGCAGACCAGAACAAGCCTCCCTCGTTAACCCAGCAGCCATAACGCTTCTCCAAATACCGTGCAATTTAATAATCGACTATGTCCTCCCTCTCCTCTTCATCATGACAGTGGTAAATAGAACAAATTCTCTAAAGTGGGAAAAACCCATTTCTCAGACAGAGGTCTCCTGGCCGGTGCCCCTTTGAGAAGAGACAGAAGACATCGTTTCATTTTGCACCGTTTTGCTGGGGCTGAGCCATGCAGCAGAACATCCCCTCGGAGGCCCCGGGGAGCGTGGGAGCTGAGAGAAAGCAGCTCACTGAGCCGAAGCCCCTCTCACTCAGACCCCGATCTTTATAGCCAAGTGCGGGGCCTCAGATCCACGACTGATGCTCACGCTCCTCCGGGAGGGCCGGGGACTGGGCCCAGGGGACGAGGGGCGGGCGGGGCTAGGCCCCTCCATCTAAACCAGGCAGGCTCTCCTCGGGGTCTGCCAGAGCACTGGGCGTTTAGTTAAAAACTCTCTCCAAAAGGAAGAGCATTAAGGCGGAGAGCTTGAAGTGGATCCCGAGTAATTAAGTGTATAAATTAATTCTTCCCCTAAGAAATGTTCCTCTCCTATTATTAGATTTGGCTCTCGGAGGAGCTACATCCGAGTGGTAGGTTTCCAGTTGTATGTGTGCGTGTGCACGTGTGTGTGTGTGTGTCTGTATGCGAACACACATCCTGGGCTTTGCTGCCTGAAGCCTACAATTAAAATAAGTGACATGAATGTGTCTTTAAAAGAGAGATCTGTGGAAAACTAACGGATTGTCTGTCAGGGGAAGGAAAAAAAAATGAAATATGGCTGCTTCAGTCCACTGAATGGATGAATAGGGAAGTCCTTGTCCAGCCAAGTACCCAAAGGGATAAAACCCAATGATAGCCTTCTCAACTGCTTAGCACATAATGCATGTGCTGTTTTGATGCTGGTAATGTGTTTTTTACTTCTTCCTATCTAGAAGGAATGAATCAAATATGAGGAGAGCTGGAACATGATTTTCAACCCATTGCTTTTGATTAAGTGCCCGAACAGACAGGTCCTGGGACTTGCAGTAATACTAATGGGGCATAAAGTGCTATAAAAAAGGACGGGGCCCTACTTTTGTCCAAATGCCATTATCCCGGAATCAGAGACCCTGGTGTAATATGTCCACGGTTAACCTTTTTTTTTCCCTGACAGGAAATTTTCTCCATCCACTCACACCATCAATTATGCTGCATTTGGCCAGGGTGGTGAGTGATTACTTTATCTCAAATGAAAGAGGCCCGCGTGCCAGGCTCGCCAACACGGACTCTGCTGAGGGGGGCAGGCTGGGAGGAAGGTGGCCGTGAGGGTTTGGGCAAAATGGTTCTTTTGTTTAGGCTGGTTTTTCCACTTGCTTGTTTTTGGAAAACAGAGAGATCAAGTGATCGAAAATAGGATTATTATCATATTGATCCCCCCCAAAATTTAACTGATTGAGACTTTGGCTACCCCAAGAGGGGCTGGCAGCTAACAGTTACCTGGTAAAAATGACTGGCAGAGAGAACTTGGATTGCTGGGACCTGGAACAGCATGAGAAGAGCAAAGACATTCCCTTGCAGGTGACCTTCATGGCAGAAAGCTAATTTGGTTCCATCCCCCAGGGAATCAGACTCCTGGCTCTTGCCCCAGCTCTGTTCCAAGTGCCCCGCTCCCCCAAAGCGCCACTAACTGCCTCTGCACCACTCCAAACTTTGCAATACAATTTTTTTTTCTTGCAATCAGCAAGTTGCAGATTGTCCAACTGTTCTGTCATTTATTGTAAACGGCTGCAAGAAGAAAAAAAAAAAAGAAAAAGAAAAAAGAAAAGGAAGAGAAAAAAAAAAATGCCACCACGCTATAACCTAGTCCTGAGTGTAAATCAAACATTCCCTGTCATGTTGATAGCTTGTGTTAGTCTAATGTATTTTATATTACTCAAAAGCTTTGAAACCCTGCAGCTTTCTCCATACAGGCCATTATGCGGTTATCATTAAATTGTCTTGCAAAGAACATTATCGGTAATTATAGCAGACACTAAAATCAAATGATCAGAGTGGGACCTTTAACACCAAGAGGAACCATTAGAAGTTAATCAAATAAAAGAATGAGAATAATTATGTTAGGATTAAGCAGTAATATGCCAGAAGTTATATACTTTGCTGACTATATATCTTTACTCCCAGCTTCCTGAATTTCCTTCTCCTTGATGTGTTTTTATATAATACTTTGGCACAGAATGTAAACGACAATATTTTTGTCATGGCACAATCGGGCTCGGAGGTTCATGGGCGGTTCATATCTAAATGCCATCAGAGGCGCGGAGGTAATGATGAAGATAAAAATAATAGTAATAAAAAAAAAGTGCAAAGCTGGAAAAAAAAATCCATCGGTCAATGAAGCGTGGCAAAATGATAAAAATGTTTGCAACAGGCACAGGTGCAAGGAAGTCGTTATTGGCTGGTTGCTCTGTCTTGGAGCTGAGGATTTCTCCTGCAGGCCTCGCTGCAAACCAATGTGCTGGGAAGGCTTGCCCGTCTTGTTTGTGCCCGAGAGAAGGAAAAGCCAGCATCTTGCCAGCCGTCCAGTTGCCCTGCTGGAGCTAATACTGAGGGCTTATGGAGAGTTTCAAGCGAGGGTGCTCATGGTGCAGGCAGGACTGGGGTCCGGTTCCCGGAGGCAGAGTGCCATCAGCAGAGGGTCCAGGCTCACAGGGTCACTTCTGGCCCCCTCCCCTTCCCGACACACACACGTGCACACACACACCCTCTGGCACTGGAGAGATGCCCGTCTCTACAGTGTGATGGGCTGGCAGTAACACATGGCCTTGAGGGCTAAGGGCTGTGACTCCAGCTGGCAAAAGAGGGACTTCCCCAAAGCATGGCCCATCGTAGCTTCCAGATTAAACCTGAGCCATGAGACAGTCAGTGACATTGTCAACCCCTAGGAGGACTGAGCCATCCTATATAATATGACCTTTAAAAAAATTATCATCTCCCATCCACTTTTCCTCTTTTCCCTTATACACAAAGATCAATTCATAATAACTGGTTTGCATTTGTGTCCGGCTTTGTTCTGGGCACTGGGATGCAGTGATGAATAAGATAACATTTTTTTTTTTTTTTGCTTAAGATGTTGCTATTACAGCATACAAATACAAACAGCAAAGTACAGTTGACACTTGAACAACACGGGTTTGAAAGGCTGGGGTCCGTTTATAAGATTTTTTTTTTTCAACAGATACATACAGTGCAGCACCATCTACAGTTGGTTGAATCCGAGGATGTGGAACCGTGAACATGAATGGCCAACTTCAGGACTTGAGCATCCATGGATTTTGTTATCCACCGTGGGTCCTGGAACCAATCTGTCATGGATGCTGAGGGATGATTATAATTTCAATGATAACGCCCAGTCTAACCTTTCCATATTTTTCATAATTTTGCATTTGGGGAGGCTTTGTGATATTTTAAAAGGAGGGCATCACTCTGTTTCACAGAGGTCAGAACTGAGGCACGCTGGAGATGATGATAGAGTTGGGGGGCGGCGATCAGAGCAGGGCTCTACTGAGCATCCAGACGAGCTCCTCTGTGACTCCTGTGGTGGCCTTGCCGTCCTCTTTCCCTGGACTAACGCTGTGGAGCACACACACCTCACAGAGCCGCTGTAAGGAGGGAATGAGGTCAAGGGTGTGGAAGAGCTTCTAAAAGTTAACAGCGAGCTTAGAGAGCACATTGGGGCTGCTTTTCACCCTGGCTTTGTGCGTTTTCAGGTTGTAAAGTCTTACTCCCATTAGACGGGTGTCGGGAAGGATCCCTTGGAGAAAGAAGGCAGAGCACACCCCCAAGGGATAGAGCAGAGGGGTGACCCTTGGGAGATGAGGGGCTGGTATACCCCGAACAGAAAGTGTTTAGTCTCACATCTGTCAATTACCTCCTTGGCCAACGAGCTGTAAACAAGAGGCCGCTCAGACCAGAAACAGGAACTTGGCCAAGATTCTGCAACAAAGAGACAGTGATCTGCTAGAGGTGGTGAAGCGCTCCAGGCACGTACACAGACAGACCTGGGGAAGATGGTGCCCCCATCAAGGCCATGTGGTCCCTAGTGGGACCAGGTGCAGAAACCAGTTTAGGACCACAGGTCCAAGAATTGAAGCCTCACCTACAGGTACAACCAATTCTGACAACAAGCTTTTTTTTTTTTTTTTTTTTTAAAAAAGCTTGTTTAACACACCTTGAAAACAAATCAAATTAAACACACACACGTACACACAGCTGAATAGTCTATGTTTGGAGAGGGAGTGGCTTTTTCAGGGCTCTTAGTTCTCAGTTCAGGGAAAGAGTCTTGAGGGACTAGATGGCCTTCCTTATCAGGGGACAGGCCTGGGAACTCATGTCCAAATACTAAAAAAGATAGCAGCGTCCCCAGCCCTAGCAAGTATTCTAGTCCAGCTCTGCCACTAAACTCAGTCTGAGCATCCCATCCACTCAGAACTGGGAGGGCAGCTCTGCAGGGCAAGGACCAGGGACTTCACCGGCCCCGGGAAAGAACGAATCAGGAGGCCGTGAAAAAGGCTGGCCTGGCCCCACTGAACAGCTCAAGACAGACGAGGGACTCCTTCAGCCAGGACATGCTGTCTGAACTGTGCTCCTTTTGGTTTATTTTGGTTTTATTTTTAAATTTGTTTTTGTTGTTTGGTTTTTCACAATGCCTAGCCACGACATTCCCACTTCTGTGCTGGGTTAAGGAGGATACCAGTATGGTGACTGGGGAATTGCAACCAGTGACAGAAAAGGAAGCCTGGAGAGAAAGTTAGGTGAAGCCCGTGTGCACTGGGACTAGAATTTGGGGGCAAATAAGCTAGATTCTGGCAACTGACAAGGCAAAAGGAATTCCTGCTTAAGGAATTGGTTTTACATAGAGATGCCTTGCAACTTAGCTGGGACAGACCAATGTTTCTCCTTTCCCGTTGTTTCTGAGTTCCTGTGACTGAGACCAGAGGAGGGGAGGTAAATATCAACCACAGTATCTTACAGAGCTTAGTAAATATTTGGGGGTTGATGGGTCAGGGCATGCCAGTGAGATGTGAAGCGAGAACATCTCAGCTTACGTACGGCCACTTGGAACCTCCCCTTCTACCTGGGAGACCAGAGGAATACAGTTGATGTCTTTTCTATAAACTTATTCTTACAATACTTTACAAAAAAATGCTTTTGCTCAGTGAATTCACCTGAGATTCGCAATAACCATGTTGGATGGAAGCGGGAGCATCTTTTTATCACATTTCATAGATGAAGACACCAAAGTCAGGGAGGTAGAGATCTAATTTGTGACAACATGTGGATTGAATTCAGCCCTCTGACCTGACTCTGACCCCTCTATCTCTGTTTTAGTGTACACGCTCCTGTGGCAGGGCCATGCCTTTGGGGACAGTCCAAATGGGGACTAACTTTGGGGCATGCCATGAGTTTTTGGAGTCTTGTATATAAGCAGCCTCAAGCCTCCACTTGGTCTACGTCTAGATAATGTGCACTGATCACTGAAGACAGAGAGGAGAGGAGACATTGGACACTTTACGTGCATCCAGCTGTTTCCCGGGCTAACAGTGAGGCGCCTTGTAAGTAGACGTCACCTTGCCTTGTGCTCTTTTCAAGGCCAGAGCCCAGAAGGAGGCTCAGAGTAACTGCCCTGCTATTCAGCAGTCTCAGAGGCAGGCAAGGTCTCTGGCAATGTGGTCAAGCAGTGTCATCATGATGATGGGGATGGAGCCAGAAGACACCCTTTTGCACACCCCCCTCCCTTCTATTGAGCTCTTAAATTAGCTCTGAAAACCCAGGTGTCAGCCATCCCTCTGGAACAACCCAGACGAGCCATTAAAAATGCCAGGAAGAAATGAATGCCTAAATCACGCTGTCTCTCCGAAGGTAGGGTCTTACCTAATCACACGTCAAATCATATTTTTTCCTGGATGGATGGATGTCTTCTTTCAAAGTCTGATGGTCACAGAGACAGAGGTACCGCTTCAGCCTTAAGTAACTATTGAAGTTTTACCCCGACAGATTATTCGCTCGGAGTAACGAATGTAAAAAATGCCCTGTCAGACAGCAGCTTGGCTTCCTCTCATCTTTTGAAAGGGTAATATTTGGTTTCATCTTGCAACTCCTTGGGAAAATTTAGCACTGAGTCAGAAAGGTTGGCCAACAAGTAGCACTTCATAAATTGCTGGAGCCCTAATCAATACATATTGTCATCCACTCCAGTCCTCCGGGCAGATTTCTCTCTGCCCTGAGTCGTTGGTGTATTTTATGAGGTTGTTACAGGCTGGGTTTGCGTGGCCCGGGCCTAATGAAGCTGTCACCGCGCTATTGATTGACACGGCGGTGTAAGCGAGACAGGCGATTCCGATTGACTTCCTAATTACTGCTGCCGGCCTGCCTCGCCGACTGCTCGGGCCAGAGGTTAATAGTTCTGATGTTCAGCCTCTCCTAGCTGTGGAGGCCGGAGTGAAACTGGCTGCTCAGAAGTCAATACCTGAATCAAGTTCTCAAGGCTACTGGCCTGCTGATCAATTAAGGCCTCGTGTTCCTCCTGGTGGCGGCTGACATGGGGCAGAGGAGCAGAGAAGTTCACGAGCAAACGGGCGAAGGGAGTCTAGGCGGCTCTGAAAGCACCCGCCCCGCCTCCCCATGGCCCAGGATGGGCCATTGAAGGGGGGAGGGTTGGAGTGTTGAGGGAGGGGCGTGCAGGTGGGAACCACTTAAGAACCCTGCATCCGGGTGTTTGTTTTGTTTTGTTTTTCAGTTTTTCATCCCAAATATTGAAAATTGTTTCTTTTGTTCCTCCAGTGTCCAGAACTCTGCCGGGTGCCATGGACCCTTGGAGAGGAGAGAATGACTTAACTTGAGCTGATTCCTCTCTTCAGCAGAAACTGATTGAACGTTTACCTTTTCCAAGATATGGTGGGAGTGCATAGATTTATTATAATCTTCCTTTGATATCATGTCATAAGAGTTGGGAACATTTTCACGTCGAGTGTTTTATTGGCACCTCATGACACACCACAAAGAATCGGATAGGGGGGGTCCACTATCTCCATTTCTGATGAGAAAACTGAGGCTCAGCAGAGGTAACCAATTCGCCAGAGCCATACAGCTAGGAAGGAGAGGAGCAAGGCTTTGCAAGCAGGTGACCCGGTCCTTAGTCTGATGTTCCTGGCAGGATGCTGGGATGCCCAATGCCTGCATCCTAGTCTCTCATAAACCAACTGAGATAAGCAAGACCAGTGTGCCAATGTGTCAGGGGTCCCCAGGACCACCACCAATTTCGAGGGTGAGCCCAGGAAAACTCACAGGACTCAGGATATCATCATACTTGGCTCATCACAGCAAAAGGATACAAAGCAAAGTCTCCAAAGGGAAAAGGCACGTGGAGTGAAGTGTTGGGGAAACACGGAAAGAGCTTCCAAGAGTCCCCTCTCGGCGGAGTCACACGGGATGTGCTCGGCTCCCTCCACAATGGCCTGTGACAACAAGGGTGAAGTGTTGTCTATCAGGCAAGCAAGCACAGGAGAGACTGAGTGCCCAAGGTTTTTTTTTGTATGTGAAGTAGTTGGTACTGCAGGGTCCACCCTTCCATCTCCCTTAACCTTCAGATGAGTCGGCTACAGAGATTCATACAGATGCTTTGTGCAGGTTTCTTGTTGGTTCCCTGTGAATTCAGGAAAAGGGCCGATTCTCCATCCTGGCTGACATGGTATGGAACAGGGAGAGCAGGTGTGGGACAGGGCAGATACTGAGAGATGATCTGCAGGCTGAACTAAGTCAGCAGAAGCAGAGCGTCCAGTCAAAGGCAACCTTCAGAATGTCAACTCCTGGAATTCACTGCAATTTGGGAGGTGGATTTTGGACTTTCCACACTCCATGGAGTGGCAGTTGGGTTTTAAGAATCCACTGACATCTGGGTTCTGCAGTTTGCTTTTACTGAGGACCAGCCACTCTGGGGCCCTCTACGTACTGGTGGTGGACCAGGCGCTGGAGGACCAAAGTGAATGAGGTCCCAGCTGCCCCAAGTAGTGGTAGTAGTTGTTAGTTTTGACGAAGTGACCCGCCTCCCTGGTCCAGGGGGTGCCTGAAGTTCCTCCTCTACCCACCCCCTGCCCTGCTCCCCGGCTGCCCAGATGGGTCCTATTTTCTCAACTAATCCCTCTGTTCCCATTTTCCAAGGGCTCAACCCCATCTTCCTCCTCTTGGTTGTAGGAGAAGTTTCTGGGATGACCCAGCGTGTCCCTGATCATTTGGTCTCTGCTCTGCTCTTTCTAGGTCACAACCTCATACATTCTCCCCAGGCTGGGGACCCCTTGAATTCAAGAGGCCTGGATTCAACTGGACCAGCACCATCACAGCCCTATTTGAACTTCTTCTCCTAACAAAGGGCTTCTTCTGCTTCCATTTTCCTCCTTGTCCCTCCTGGTTTCCTTTTGAGTTCTGGCTCAATTCCATTCTGCTCCCAGTGTGCACAATCACCTGGTCTGTTCCAAGCATCTTTGAGAGTCAACACTCAGGGTTTTCCAGCCTCACCGGTGGAGGGCTATTCACAGCCTTTCTTGCAGCCAGGAGAGGAATCTGCCAGGCAGCCTGTTGGCTGCAGTGTTCTCAGTCCAGGTTACGAGATCCACGGTGAGGATCACAGTGAGTGAGTGGCTGTAACACACTCATCCAACTGACCTCACACCAAAACTATAAAGCAGGTGTGACCACCGCTGCTTTCCAGATGAAAAAATGGAGGCCTGAAGAGGTTATTGGCTTCATGTCTGTGAAGCGACCAGGCCAAAACAGGAGATCAGACTTATCCAAGTAGTCGTTTGTTCATTTTCATTGCTGTCTAATATTCTATGGTATGAATGTACCAAAATTATGTGTCCATTCTATTGGTGATGGACATTTGGATTGTTTCCAGGATCTGGCTGTCATAAAAGCCTGTATATGGTTCCTGAGGTGTGTTTTCCTAAGAATGGAATTACTGAGTGGCAGGACTTGCATACCTTTAACTTTACTGGATAATGCCAAACTTTTTGAAAATCCATTGTAGTAATTTACATTCCCACTAGGAGTTTCATTGGTCCTTATTCTTGCCCACACTTATTTTTTAATCAGACTTTTAAATTTGGGCTGATCCTATGAATGTGTAGTGGTATCTTGTTGTGGTTTTAATTTTCATTCCCCTAATTCCTAATAAGATTGAGCACTTCTTCTCCTAAGAGAGGCACGTTTAAGCCTTTTGCTAGCACCTCGCTTTGAAACTCTTTGCCCTCCCTGGACTACATCATAATCCATTTTTTAACTCTGTGTAGTATATGATACGTATTCAATAATAATGTTCAATAACCACTTGTGCAGTTGTGTCGAATTAAATAAGGATTCTTAACCATTTTAAGCCTTCCCCTCTGACCAGCAGAACCAGTCCTTGGCTTCTTAGTTCAAACAGACCATATGCACCTCGGCTATTTTGATCAATTCTACAATCAAATAACCAAAAACGGAACAAGAGACCGCATCTGTCATGCCCCTCCCTCTGGTCTTCGCCACGCTGGATTTCCCACACTCCTCAACACACCACAGCAAACGCACTGTTCCCCTCCCGCGATTAGCACTGACCTGTCAGATACTAAAAATTGGTAGCCTCTGGTTACTGACTATTTGAAGTGTGGCTCCTCCAAATTGAGACACACTAAAAGTATAAAACACACTGTATTTTGAAGACTTAGTTAGTACAAACCATGTAAAGCAGGTCATTAGTAATTTGCATATTGATTACACATTGAAATGATAATATTATGGATATACTGGGTTAAATAAAATATACTATTAACATTGATTCACTTATTTCTTTTTACTTTTTTCTAAATGGGGCTACTGGAAAAATTTAGATTACAAATGTCACTTATATTACATTATATTATATTTTTATAATGTATTTTATTTTATTGGACAGCACTGTCCCAGATCAACCTGTGTTCCCTTCTACTCACCCTAACCTTCCTCACCCTTTAGATGTTGGCTTCTCTTCCTGTGTGGAATTGGAAATTTCTTCATGCTTCCTTGGTACCCTACATGCTTGCTACTGAAATCAGCTGTTCATATTCCCAGGAAACTGAGCTCAAAGATGGTCTCGTTCCAGTGATGGCCCCAGTAGCAGCTAGTCCAGTGCCTGGCACATAGTAGGTCTCAACAAATGCTTTTTTGGGAAATGACTTGCAGGGCCCCCCACCCGTCTGACTTCTTCCTTATTCCCTTCACCTATACCTGCATCAATCAAGATAATCAAGATAAATTGTTTCCAAGGAAGAGATGATGAGACCCTTTCCTTTTGCGGCAGCTTTCAACATTAGCTGCACATTGGAAACACCCAGCGTTAAAAATAATGCCCAGGTGCAACCCCCAGAGATTCAGATTTAATTGGTCTGGTGTGCAAAGACCCCCAGGTAACCCTAACGTGAAGCGAAGTTTACACCCACCTAGAGCCCATCGAGGACTGGTGGGCACCGCATCGCCAAGACTGTCAGCCATTGTCATGGGTCCTCACATCCTTGGAAGATGAAAGAAGGCAACACAGTAGCAAAATCTCCTCTCAAAGGACACACAAGCCTGGGGGAAATCTCCCCTCACCATCAAAAGAGCTACAGAACCCCTCTCTCCATTAGGTCTCTCCCAAGAACCCTCTCCTCTCCCATCACGCGTTAAGAACACCACTGGGTCACTGCTTTAGTTCACAGATGCCACCAAGCAGCCATCAATGGGTAATGATTTCTGGTCAGATGCAAACAATTAAGTTAGGGAGAAAAGGATCCACATTCCATTATCAATCCCCTGAACAGATCACTTCTTGGTCTAATTGCCTTCTGAGTTCCCCAGACAGCTGTGGCTAATAAGGCAAACACCCCGAAGAGCCAAAACTTGGACCCAGGAAGAAAAGAGCCAGGAGTTTATTGGGAGGCTCAGCCTTCTCAGGGTTGGCCTTGAAATTGGCTGACCCACCAGCGAGGAAGCCATCGCCTCCATCCTGCAGCATCCTCCCTCCCCGCCTTTCCTCCTCCTCCTCTTACAGTCTCTCTCCAAAAAACTCAAGACAACTGCAGCCTGATTTTTGATGGATTGGCCACTGTGTTTTATTCGACAATGTATATCACTCTGCCAATATGAATTTGCAAGATGGTAAAAATACAACCCCCTGAAAAGATTACATGAAAGGGGAAAAAAATCATTAGGCAATTAAGAATGGCAATAATTCACCCATATCTATGCTTGGGAAAGAAATATTGCCCCAGGGAATTAGCTCTGCTTATCACTTTGTCATCTGTCTGGGGTGTGAGCGAGGGGAGGTTTCGTGCATGTTGTGATGATTTCCCGCAGTATTTCTAAGCAGGATCAAAACAAATGCCAGGCTTTTAATAGAACCCTGTCTCTCTTACAGTGGTCGTAATTTGTTCACAGGAAACTGAGCTACTAAATTAACTAAACACATGCATCCCTTAAGCACCTCCACATAAATCCCTCTCAGAAGATCCATCTTCTGACAGTCATAGTTTTTGAGCTGGAAGAGATCTTAGAGGTCATTGGCCACACTCACCATTTTATGGATGAGGACATTTGAGGCTCAGAGACAGACAGTAATTTTTCTAAGGTCACACAGCCATTAGAGACAAAAATACAACTAAAGCCCTGGACCTTACAATTCTTAATCTAGCAGGAGTCTTTCTACTCTACCATCCCACCTACTTCTCAGCCAACTTATTATCCATTAATGGCCTAGTGCCTAATGCACTAGCTTGGAAACCTCATTTTGGGGGCACATCTTCCTTGGCTCCCCCACTCCATCCCAGGCTTCAGCGAGTTCTCCTTTTATGTTCTTCCATCTCCACCTTGTACCTGCCTCACCGTTACGCTCCCTACACTATTACGTCATGGTAGCAGCCTATTTTCTGTTGTGTGCTTCCCCATAGACAGGAAGCTCCTTGATATCAGGAATTTTACATTCATGTCAATGTCCTCTGTACCTAGAACATTCTAGGTGATTTGAATAACTCAGTAAGGCTTGGTTGCTCTTGTCATGAGGAGGGACAGGAACTATTCTCTGTTCGCTCCTTGTGCTTTGAGATCACAAGCCAACCTCCCTCATCCCTTTGGAGATACCAAGAGAGGAGGTCTTCGGCCATTACGATACCTCAGAAATTCCTCATCTGTAATCCCACTCTCCTTCTCACGCCCACTCAACCCCACTCCAGCCCTGTCTCCCTGCTCTCCTGTAAGTTTCCATTGTCTAAGCAGCCCAGTTGTCTCCACGTAATGAACATACCAAGGTCACTCCCATGTCTATAACGGGTTCTTGCCTGAAAAACCTCCTACTCCTTCCCCCAGGCTGCACCCTCCACGGGGCTGCCCTTGGTTAGCCTCGGGCCACAATGATTGTTGTGCTGTTTCGTCATCTGTGGCACTTGGTCTGCATCTCTCCTTCTAGAACCATGTTACGCACCCTTGCATCTTGTTTGCTTGTTGGGTCATATGTATAAATATTGATACTCTAACAAGACTGTGAACACTTTTAAGAGTCACACTTCTTTTCTATCTGTCACAAAACATTTTCTATATATGATCAGATGAAATGTTAAGATGCCACTGACTGAACGTGATTTGGGAAGCACCTTGCACCTCAAGCTCAGTAATCTACTCGTGGTGGTTTGACAATCTAATGGTGCTACATGACCTCATGAGACGGCCTGGAGGGAGGCAGGGAAGGAGGAAGTGGTCACATGGAATACAGAGCAGTGATCCTTCTCCATCCGATGGAGTGGGAACCAGCTGCATGTAACAGAAACCTGGCAAGGGCGCTACGGCAGAGCATATTTTACAAAAAATAGCCACAGCCACATTTTCAGTCCCACATGTTTCCATCTCATAAAGAGGTGGAGTCTGCTCCCCTCTCCTTGCACTTGTACTGGCCTCTGTGGTTGCCTCAGTGAATAGAATGCAACGGAATCAACGCTGCATAATATCCAAGGCCAGGTCATTCGGGATAAGCTGGCCTCTGCCTGAATCTCCCCCTCTTGGGATGCCTGACCTTGGAGCCCGGCCAGCATGCTGTGAGGAAGCCCAGCCACACAGAGAAGCCACATGTAGGGATTCCAGCTGAAGCTCCAGCTTTGGCCTCGGCCACCAGTCGGCATCGCCCATCAGGCCTGTGAGTAAGCGACTTTCAGATAACTCCAACCCTGTATCCTTCCAATTGTCCTAACTGATCCCAAGAAGAGCAGAGATGAGCGATCCTCACCTGTTCAGACCACGAGTTTATGAGCAAGATGATGGCTGTTGTTGTTGTTTTAAGCCACAAAGTTGTGGGGTGGTTTATTACAGATTAGAAAACCTGAACGAGTGCTTAAGCAAATAAGATGTTATTTTTCTCATATAACAGAGTCCAGGGCTGGGCAGCATGGGGCAGTGCTCAAGGAAGAGGCTTCTTCTCCCTTCCTGGTCCACCGTCCTTAGCATGTGACTTTGGTTCTTGAGAAGGTAGGTTGGGTGCTCCACCTGTGGGCATCACATCCGAGTTCCAGGCCAGAAGAAAGGAGAGGGGGCAAGGTTTGTCATCTTTCTAAGCCTCCACTTCCTCATCTGTAAAATGGAGCCTCAGAGGTGGTTGTGTGGACTAAAGGAGGAATATATCAGAATACACAATACGATGACAACAAAGCTTTTCTTCCTTCCTTCCTGCTTAAGGGATTAGCATATAACTTTTTATATGTGCCATGTCCTTCCCCAGGGCATTGCTTCCCTAAGAGAAAGGATGAAGGCAGATACATTTACGGTAATGGAAGAAAATTGTGGCTCAAATGATCCAAGGCAGCAGATGAAATAATTTAGTTAACTTGCAGCTGCATAATGTGATTTTAGTTTTATTGAAATCGGTTTACTTTTCTAGATGTATTTTTCCCTGAATAATTCCCACTCCATCTATAAGCATCTTAGGCCTGAATTGTACAAACTCCATCTATGTTGTTTCCAGGCAGAGACTGTATTAGTTAGGATGGGCTTGGTGATACTATAGTAAGAAATGCCCCTTTGAACACTCAGTTTATTTCCTGCACAGTTATATGTCCACCTGCGATCAACAAGAGGGTTCTGTGCATCCTGGTCATGCAGGGTACCAGATTTATGAAGTCTCCATCTCAACATATGCGTGATTGCAGAGGCAGGGAAAAGAGAGCTAGTGAATCACATACCAGCTTTTAAATCTACTGTCCAGAGGTGACACATGTCACTTGCCCTTCCATTTCATTGGTCAAAGTCACATGACCATGCCTAAGTCCAGGTGGCAAAGTGCTGTCTTACTATATACACAAGACAAGAGGGCCAAACATTTGATAAAAGACCAAATGCCAAACACAGGAATGCAGGGTACATAATGGTTATACCTGAGAGCGTATTTCAACCTTGTAGAGTTTCTGAAGTCTTTGTCGAGCCTCTGAAGAAGTGTGAACTGTCATTAAGTATCTTCTTTTTGACTTTTAACAAACAGACCTCTTACTACGTGCCACAGAAGATTTGGGTGGCATGTGTCAGATTCTGTTGGTTCACCAATTTCAGCTGCAACCTTGAGGGGTCGTTCCAGCTGAGCTCAGACACACGCTGGCTTAGCTCCACCCCAAGTGCACACTGATTTCCACCCCATCACCTTCTCAACCAATGAACAAGTGCATCCAAGAAATGCAGGGGCATTATTGTCCCTAGGGGTAATCCTCTTCTGGTGGGGGATGGGAACCAGTGGACAAATACTCCAACCTCCCATCCTTCAGGTGAACAAAGTTTGCATTTTCTGATGCTGGGATCAAGGGAAAGATTGCAAAGGGGATGTGGGGATGTTTTCCTTGCATTTTTGCCCCATAGAGGGAAGGACAAGAGATCTTTGACAAGGTGAGAGGAAGAAGAACCACAGGCTAGCACAGAGCCCAAGATGTAGAGAGGCTTAAGTCCTTTTCTATTTATTATGGTTGTCTTGAAGAAAACAGTGTCTGATATTAATTCCTGAGTAGCTTATTCTGATAGAAAACTCTCCATCTCTTCAAATACTGAGTAAAGTCTACTGCACATCTAAATGCCTGTGGTCACTGTATGTCTGGAAATTAATAGAAATTTTAGTCTGAGCCCTGAACCAGGTAAATACTCTGTGTAATGGAGAGAGTAGGGAAATAAGACATTCTCCAAATGCAACTAATTCAGGGGTTTGTGGCTCAGGGATGGTGTTCGTGGAAATCTTGGGGAAGACTTTGGCCTTTTCCAAATTATGGAAAGAGGACTTGTGTCAATCTTACCTAAATGCTATGGGGTATGGGGGCCCCAGCTGTTCTCTCATTTACTGAATACACAAGGACAGAAATCATTATCCTATTTTGATGGAGAGAAATGAGGCTCAGTTCAGCCACATATATTCAACATTTATTCATTTCACCTTAAAGAATATTTTGTTGAGTGCCTTTTAGGTGTGAAGCTAAAACTGTGGGTGACATTTTAGAAACATTTATGTCCTGATCCCTTCCCTCAGTCTCTAATGAGTGAGGGCGAAGCCCAAAGTGAACTCTATCATTTGGAGAGCTCTTCCCCCCACAGTCTGCTGCCTCTATCTTCCCTTGGATTCTGCAAGGCTCAGGCATGAGAATCAGTTACCCCCAAATCCTAAGGCAGGTCCTTGGCTACATTGCCTGAGCAAAGCTGGTGGTTTTTCATCACTGCACTGGATTCAACTACTTCCTGATGTGGCCATTGTCAGCTTAACGTGATCCATCAGCCTCGAAGGAGGCAAAGGTATTTGAGAAGTTGAAACTGATGGGGACTGACTTCTGGGATGCTGATGTCTGCTGTGAAAATATCTTAACTATTTCAGCAGCGTTTCTTTCTTCAGTCAACCTATCAGTCAGCAACTATTTGTTGGGTTCCTGCACCATGAGTAGGACTCTCTGTTTTCAGCCACGATGATGAGGTTGAGACTGTGTCAACAGCCATGAGGCAAACAGGGCGTTAGAATGGAAATAATGGAGAAGAGAGAAAACTTCTAGCAGAGCTCCTGTTTCAAGCCTCTGTTACTCACATTGAGAACAACTAACTTTGACTGATGCTGCTTTTGTCACATGTCTTCCAACCTTCTCTCTTCCTATCAAAATCTTGCTCATTCTTCAAGTCCCAGTGCACATCCCCTCCCTCAGGAAGCCCTCCCTGATCCTCCGGCTCTTACTATTTGCTGCGTGTGTAGGTTACTCAACTGCTACTTCTGCCTATGTCAGCGTTCTTCAGAACATGGATCCTGGGAGGTGTTAATAGATGTTAATGTTAAAAAAAAAAAAAAAGATTCCATTCTCAGATGCATTTGGGAAATGTCCGGCTTAACATAGTGAAGTGGCTTTTTTTCAAGCAGGGTGACTCAGAGCCTTTAATATGCTCATGTAATTATAATTGGGGTGACTATATATATAATTTATGATCCAACCGAGAACACTTACAGAGTGAAAGGAGTGCCATTATTAATGATGCCAAGACAATTGGTGCAAACTGGAACTGTCCTTCACAAACCAAAACATATAGTCAATCTATCTAAAATCTCTCCAAGTGGTGTTTCCAAAACTTCTCAGACCAAGGAATCCTTTGGTTAAAAAGCACATCTCAGGGTCAGTATTATGTGGATCACACTTCAGGAAATGCTGGTGCCCTGTGACCCAACCAGTACGTGAGCTCCCTAAGAGCAGAGTCTGTGTCTTGTTCATATTTGTTCTCCTTTGGTGCCTAATGCAATTCCCTGCAATAGCAATGGCTCAATAAAATACTGATTGAAAATTAAAGTGGGATGAAAAATTGCTTTTATTTTCCTTTGGCATGTCAAGTAAGAGGTTATAAAAATAACAGGGTCTTGATACATGTGTTAGTCGGGGTTTCCCAGGGAAATAGAACCAACAGGGTGTGTGCGTGTGTGTGTGTTGATTAGATAGATACATAGATAGATAGATAGATAGATAGATAGATAGATAGATAGATAGAAAGAAAGAAAGATAGATAGATAGATAGATAGATAGATAGATAGATAGATAGATAGATAGATAGATAGATAGACAGACAGACATTGATTTACTTCAAGGAGTTGGCTCATGCAATTGTGGAGGTGTGGTAAGTCCAAAATCTGCAGAGCAGACCAGGAGGCTGGAGACCCAGAGAAAAGTAGTAGTCCAAGTTCAAAGGCAGTCTGCTGGCAGAATTCCTTCATGCTTGGGGGAAGTCAGCCTTTGTGGTAGGAAGGCCTTCAACTGATCATCTGAGGGCCAACCCACATTCTAGGGGGGTCATTCATTTTACTCAAAGTCCACCAACCTAAATGTTAAATTGCATCCAAAAAAAAAAAAAAGTTTCACAGAAACATCTAGAATAATGTTGGACCAAATATCTGGTCACTATGGCCCAAATAGATCGACACATAAGATAAACTATCGTAATACACATGACAGGCTCACTTACCTCTCTTTGGGGATGTGTTTACAGCAGAGGATCCAGCTGGATGCTCCAAAGAGTCATAGGTGGCTGAGATTTTGTGATGGGCTGTGGTTGGGCCAGAAGGACTTGAACTGAGTGGGGATCTTTGGCTAGAGAGGAGTTCTGGGAATGACACGAATGGGGAGGCAAGAGCTGTCTCTCCCCACTGATTCACATCTGAGCTTTGCAAAGGGGATAAAACAAAAGAGATGTCTGCTCTTGATGAGATCTGGGGACCTCGTGGTACTTCTGTGTCCCAGGGGACAAATGGAGACACAGAAGTTGGGGCAGCAGAGCTCTCCCACTTCAGAACGGAGCATAGATTGACCCTGAGTGGGGCAGGTCTCTGGGGGCTGGGACACTGCGCTGAGAGCTCATATAACTTTAATAGACTCCTGCAAGGTAGCTGTTATCCCCATAAACACAACACACACACACACACACACACACAACTGCACACACTCCCCCATGCACTCACTCAACTTCCCCAGGCTCTCTTGCAGAGAGGGGCAGCCATGTGATCAAGTCCTAATGATGAGATATGAGATGACACAAGAAGTTTCTGGTGGGGTTTTTAGGAAAGCTTGGAAAAGAGGGCAGACTTGGCTGGCACAGGACCTTTCATCTCTGTCTGCCCTGCCCCTTTCGAATAGCAACTTTCAAATATACAGTACCACATTACTAACTAGAATCTGGTTTAGTTTTTCCTCTTTAAAACAAGATGAATATGACCAGAGATGACTGTGGACCCATCTCCGACCACACCAAGTCTAATCTCCTCTCACCACTTGCACAACCCTCAGCTCTTAGCCACTCCAGCTCTGCCAGGAAGAGCCCCTGACTTCCTTCCATCTCTGTAATTCCTTCACCTCCATCTATTCAATATCACTCATCTATTAAAGCTGTAAGGAGCTCAGAGAGAGAGAGAGAGAGAGATGAGTTGTCAGATGTTGGAGTAATTGGAGTAGCCGATTAAAGCAACAAGCCAAGAATGAAAGAGTTAAGCCTTTACTCAATTACTGCGTTAATACAGGCAAGAAGCTAAAACTAGACAAAGTGCCAGCTCCCGTGTTCCATTTTCCCCGGGGAACGGTGCACAGGGGGATCGGGGGATCAGCACAGACGTGAGTAATCTCACTATTGAGGGAGACCCAGACAAAAGGCTCTGGCAGTTTTGTGGACCCCGGGGCTCAGGAAGAGGAAGGGAGGAGGACCTATGGCCAGGCCTCAAAAATCACACATAGATTTTCAATAAGGATCTGGACTCCTAAGAAGCTTATCAAAATGCTTTTCCTGAAGGTCAAACGTCTGACCTTAGCCAGTGAGTCAAAGCTGGAAAACCATCTGAAACCCAGGACTTGGAGCAGAGGTCAAGATTCCTTTTTACCTGGAACCACAGTTAAGATCCAGGCTGGTCAATGAGAGGAATCAGGACCAGAATGACAAAGATCCAGAGACCAGGGAACCGTGGGGCCATCACCCCCACACCCACACAGGACACAGAACTAAGCCTGATCCTGAGGTTAATTCCAAGATGAAAATTGTTCATGAGGGATGGGTGACTGCATAGATGTAATGGGTTTTAGAGACTAGAGATAATTGACTAGTAAGAGGATTGTGGCTGCAGGTGTCTTCTTGTTGGAGTTTGAGATTGACAGCTGCTGGAAGGAGCTTCCCTAAGAGCAGAAAAGTCAAGGGAAGCTGACCTCCATGGTCGGCCATCTTGCACATCCATTATAGACTCAATGGTCAAGGTGAGGTATGGACCCAGTGAGACCAGCCAACCTGTACCTCCCAATTTGCTTTCCCCACTCAGTGCCACTCTCTTTCCAACACAGGCCATTGGACACCATCAACTTCATTGGGTCCTACTTGTGTGTTAGCTTCCGGTTCCTGCACACCAGCATCCTTCCTCCCCAGGTGGCTCTCCCCCTGCCAGCTCTGGATGATGGCTCTGCTGGATGGATGCTGGATGGTTGGATGGATGATGGCTGCCCATCCCTGGTCCCAATGAAGGCTGGGAACCCAACAGTCTGCTGTGGTAAACCCACAGGCTGCTGGCCCTGGGCAGAGTACCACTGCCAAAGGGAGCCAAGCTCCCTCTTCTGTGGTCTCACCCTCCCACCTTCTCCCCATCCCCCCAAAAAGGGGAAAATCAATTTCAATCAACGTGGAATGTAATATTATCAAATGTCAGCTGCTGAGGTCATGCGCTTTGAAAATTATCTTTGACAGCTTCTGGTCGACTTAATTAAGTGCTCCCCAAAACGGGGGGAGGGAGGCAAAAATACTCTGATTGCTAGCTGCTCTGCCTTTGTGCTTTAGCGCTTCTATTGACAACTCTGAGCAAGATTGCCTTAGGGGTTTTTATTGATAGATTCTCGCCTGATATTGGAATGATTCTTGCACAGATAAATCACATTTAGGTTTGTTGGTAATTGAGGGGAATTGATTGGTGCAGGAGGGAAGCCCCCAAGGGGTGGTCTCCTTGTCCTCATCCTAGGATGCTCAGGGGATGACGGGGAAGGTGTCATCAGAGAGCTGAGATTCTGCGGGGGGGGACCCGGGCCTCATTGTTTACCTGTCAATTCCGCCTTCCTCTGAACTTTGCTCCCTCCCAAAAAGGGGGCACAGAGCGAAAGATGGGGCAGCGGCTGGAAGAAGTTTGTTCCAGACACTTTTTGGAGGTGCTGTTTCAGGAGTGTCCTGGGTCAGGAGACCACTACCTCAGCCTGAATCTCTCTTCATCTTCAAAGACTTCCGTGCAGGCGTGGAGTCCCAGCTGCACAGCATGGCCTATGGGGGCTGGCCCTGCCCAGCTTCAACCTTCTCCCTGCCCCTCCTGGAAACCTTCTCGCAACCTGCTCACCTCCTGGGGCTCAGTTTCCCTGGGGCCCAGATGGTGAGGGTTCCTCGGTTGCAACTTTCCCCAAAACCAGAAGCTGAAGCAGGTTGGAGCGAAGTGAGCCTGTGATCAGGAGACGTCCAAACCTGTCTGAACAGCGAGCAGAAACCGTCTGCCAAAGCACTTCTCACGTGGCACCCAACACACAACAAGGAGACAAGGTGGGGGCTCTCCTGCCACTGGCACCCCATCCCCTGGGCTTTCTTTCTCCCTCACCTCTCCCCCGGTGATGGCTCCCTGGGGTTGTCAGTGAACACAGTTTGAAAACCAGTGACCCAGTCCAACTCTATGATTTCCAGACAGCTAATGCCCCGAGAGGGAAAGTAATTTGCCCAAGGCCTCCCAGCCGAGAGTAAGATCAGAGTCAGGGCTCGTACCTCAGACTCCTAACTCCCAGACCAGCCCTCATTAAGCATTTGTTTTTACCTATGCCATGCTACTGTGCTCATTTTAAAGTCAGAAAACTGAGGTTCAAAGGCGTGCTGTGATGTGTCCAAGTTCAAGCAGAAAGGGGCAGGTGTAAGCAAAAGTCAGACTCGGATGCTCAAGTCCTGGATGAAGATTTGAAAAAAGACCTAACATTCCACTGGACCCTGTTGCTGCGGCCAAGGGCAGCCACTGCCTGCTGGGGCGGTGCCTTCAAACACCGGCGTTTTCTTCTCTCCAGGACCCTGGCCCCTCCATCACCGCAGACGGGAGGCTTTGGTTCTTTGGGCACCCGGGGCCTCTCCCCACTTCCTGCTCTGTTCTTAGACTCCCTCCTCACCATCGGTTCCTGCCTAGCTTCCAACTGAAAATTGTAGCAAACAATAAAAGTGCTCAAGGAAACGGGGCACAGGAAAACAAGCATCTTGTACCTGGAAAAATCTCTGGGCTCCTTAGGTCCCAGCAGAATAAATGTGGGGAACGTGTGGGGAAGTCGGCACTGTCCCCACAAAGGGCAGTGGCTGCCGCCTCTGACACCCGAAGGTGCAGAGAGATGAGGTTCCAAGTCGACATGACTCTATAAACACTGAACTGGGGTTGCAAACTTTTTTTTTTTCAATTTGAGGAAGCCCATCAGTGCCTGCCCAAGATTGGACACGAGGCTCATAGTTGACTGTCCCTCCCTCACACTTTTGAGCATGGAGAGGTCCCAGGCATCAGGACAGCTGGGCTGGGATGGGACCTCAATCCTCTCAGTCAATCCCTGGAGAAGCAATGACACAGGGGACCAGAGCTGTTCTCAAGATGACCCCAGAGCTACTACAATGAGCAGGCGGATGCCCAGCGACTAGTCTGCTTGGGTTGTTATTTCAAAATCCCATAGACTGGGTGGTTCAAACAACAGACATTTATTTCTCACAACAATGGAGGCTGAAAAGTCCAAGATCAAGGTGCTGGCAGATTCAGTTCCTGGGGACGCCCTCTTTCTAGCTTACAGATGGTCCCCATCTTGCTGTGTGCTCATCTGGCCTTTCCTTAGTGCTTGCAAATGGAGAGACATCTTTCTCTTCCTGTAAGAGCACTAATCCCATCATGGGGGCCTCACCCTCCTGACCTCACCTAAACCCAGGTACCTCCCAGAGGCCACATCTCCAGACACCATTACATTGGAGGTTAGGCCATCAACAGATGAATACTGGGGAGGACACAAACCCACAGCGATTTCCATAACAATTTCCCCATAACAACCAGTGTCTCAAGGATGCAGCCAGGAGACCAGGCGGTGGCAGCTGGAGGCTGATACCAAAGGGCCCAAAGCTCAGACACACATGCTCAATCCAGAGCCCTCAGGCTTTCCTCAGTCTCACCTGGTCCTCCATCCCGTGCTCTGCTCTGCAATAACTCCACCCACTACTCCCCATGGAAGAGCTTTGCTGTTTGCAGTGTTGGCTTTCAGAAGACATAAAGTTGGAGGTGCCTGCATTGGCCCTGCAGGGAGCAGTGTGCTCGGTTTCTCTGCCCTGCCTCCAAGCTCATCCAGGATAGCTGCGTAAGGCCAAGTGGGTGATGCCTGGCACCAGGGTACCTGGAGGGGCCTCGAATCAGTACATGTTAAGCTGAGCACCCCTACAACTGGCCACACTAGCTCTGAGCAAAGGATGCTTTTTCCAGTGGTCTGCCCACAGTGGGTGCTTTGATCACAAAAGCTCCCCATAAGTTAACCTTGGCCCTGATTTGACACAAATCTCCATCACACCCTCTGAAGAAGACCCCCTCCTCCAGGGGGCAGCCCTTGGCCTCCTGGACCCCACCCATACCCTGCCTGCCCGCCCTCCACCTGGAGCTATTCCTTCCTCTCTGCCACTCTGCGCTTGTGTGGCTCCCTGAGCTAGACAGCTGGTAAAAATGCACATGTGAAGATGTCTTAATATTAAATATAATTAGATATTATACCACACGCAGGGCTGTATGATTAGTGAAATATATGATCATTAGTTATTAGATTAATGTGTCTACTTGTGTAACTGAAAGCCATTTGCAAGCCGAAATGAAATAGCTCAATTTGCTGTAATTGACTGATCTCCCAGAGAGAGAGTCGTACATTTGCTTACGTACAAGGCGATTTCTTCAGATGTCACCCCAGATGCAAGACAAACAGCAAGCTCTCTCTGCACCCCCGAACTGCCACTAAGTAGCTGGGCAGCAGTCGCCAGGTCACCCACAGACACATCTGGGGGTTCCCACTGAATAGAAGTGCCCAGGTTGAGTTCCAGTTTCTTTCTGCCGGAGAGTTACCTTAGCTTAACTTCTCCAATTGTCCCCAAGGGAACATTGGCGTCCTGCTGGTCAAAGATAAATTGAGCTGCCTGGTAGACACTTTACCCCAGCCCCCTCCCTGTTTTTCTTCCTTTTTGTGTGTATATTGGTTTCCAGGACGACCGAGCTACAACTAACTAATAAAAACGATTGCAAAGCACTCTGCAAATAGAAGCTACAACTGGAATACTTATTATTGTGGTTATGGTCTAATAATAACCAGATGCTAACAAGGGAGGCATGAGATTAAATTAAAAATAGGCAAGCTGTTAGGTAGGCAGAGCTGGTTCATGGGGCACATCCTGCTCCCCAAGCCTCCCTTCCCTGCCCTGACAGGCAGGAATTTCACAGGTGAGTCAAAGCTTCATTTCCCAAGAGGAAATGTGCATTAGTAAATGTACCATCAGCCAGGGAGTCCTCTGCCTTCGCTGGCAAGAAAGGGAGGAATACACAAGGCTGAATGCCCATCTTTTAAAGCTTCCTCCATATCTCATTTGATCTTCACAACTTCTTTTTGAATCGGTGATTTAGGAGGTAGTTCACCCCATTGTACAGATAAGAAAACTGAGTCAGAGAAGAGCCTAAATATAGGATCTTGGGCAAAGAGTTTTCTTCTCTGGATGGCAGTTTTCTCAGGGGGAATACAATATGTTCATACTTCCGATTTTTATCATCATAGCCAGATGAGCTGTACCCTCATTTTTCTTCTCAAGATGTTTTCCCTTTTGTAAAGTGTTTAGTAATCAGTGCCTTGAAAAACTCCTTAAGAGACTTTAACTGGAGGTTTCCCTTGTAACTTTATTTATGAATCATACAATCAATCAAATTAACAAGTATTTATTGAGTACCTAATAGAGCTGAGTATGATGCTGCAGAACAGCAGGAAATGGAAGTTTAGCATGCAACTCCGTGTCTGCAGGAAGCTTCTGCCTCGACTCCACCCAAGAGGGGCTTCGTAAAGATGCGTCAGAGAGCACGCCAATGGCCAAGCGGAAGGCGAGCAACTTCGGTGCCCTGGAGTCTCTTCAGATCAGAAGGAATCGCTATAGGCAAGAGGTCATAAAAGATTTTGAGAAAGCTGGACAGGTGGGAGGCTCACAAGGCTTAAAATGTCACGCGCAGCACACTTAAGACTTGGGCAGTGTGCCATCCCCTCTTCTGCCCCGTTTCATCTTCTCCACCATCTGACACCCTATATTTTAATTATCCATCTTGCTTTTCTCCCCAACTAGAAATGTACGCTCCACAGGGTTGAGATTTGAGGCTGTTTTACTCTCTGCTGTATCTATCCTCAGAGCCTGGTACATAGTGGATGCTCAATAAATGGTTGTTGAATGACTGAATGAATGAATGCAATCTCCCCCAGTGTCTTCCTTTGTAGTCCCGCCATCTGGCCTCTCATCTTTCTTTTTTGCCCAGACATCAGCAACAGTGTCTTAACAATTTCTCTTTCCACACATCCTGGACCATTCACTTGCCCTTGACTTGTATTCTTATTTGTTACTATTTTTTGATGTTCCATTCCTCAAGTTGATTGCAAGTTCCCTCAGAGCCAGGTGCAGTCTTCTCATTCGACTAACACTCGTTATGCACAAATGGTGATGTCACAGAGAAGAGAGGTAGGTGTACAGGGTGAGTGAGAATCAGGGGAAGAAGGGGCAGGATGATCCAGGCTGAGACACCATCACAGACAGAGACCATCATGAGCTGGACCTCCAGGGGACTGGAGCCCACGGGCTGGGAAGGCGGCATGTGGAGGTGAGGTAGACAGGTGTACCTGGCTGTGAAGCCCTCACGGGGCTTAGCAGACCCAAGGCTAGTCTTTGGCTGTGTTTTCATTTTTTACTTTTTCATGGAGAGCAGGATGCTGTTTGATCAGTCTGACCCACGTTTTGGGAGGCGAAGGGGAGAAATGAAGGTGACTTGAGCATAAAGGGGAAGAGAGAGATCACATGAAGGATGGAGGAGGGCCACAAGGCCAAGAAAGGGTTTTTATGATTCCTTGTTTTGATGGGAGAGGGCTGAGTCCTTCACATCCCCAAAGGGGAGAAATGGTGCTGACAACCAATACTTTCCCGCTGCCTGTCCCACTACAAACCTTGCCCTGACCCCTAAGGGTAGTGAAAGAAATGCATTCCAGTCCCGTATTCACTCCACATTGAAAGCCTTCGCCCCGGCTGCCCAGGTGACTGTGTCCACCCAGCCAGGGGTAAGGGGACACCAGGGCCAAGCCCTTCTTTCTGGCTTGAATGTGTTTTCAGTCTCAGGAACTTGAGAATAAGCAGAGAAAAAAAATCCAGACACGCTCTTCTGCAGGTTATATTTGACGATTAACTATCGGAGAAGAACGTTTGGGATAACAGAGAACTCAATATCTTGTTTTTCAGAGAGGAAAACATTTTCCCAGGAGCACCCGTCAGGCCCCGACCTTGGCCAGACTGGGGGGGAGGGGGGCAGCCAGCCGGCCGCGGGGGAGGCGGGGAAGGGGAGGGGCCGCCTGCGGGCTTGGACCAATCACGATTCACTACGTTGCTGCCCCAGTAGAATCAGGGGGTGATGAGCAAAGGAGGAGGAATGAAGTGGCTATTGGGTGAGGATCGCATGGGATCTGTCTTGCCAGCTACACACACACACACACACACACACACACACAAACACACACACCCACCCCTATATGAAGACTATGTTTCAGCTAATTAACATGATTGTAAGTGGCAGCCCTTTGAATCATCTTCTGTATCAGAATTCAGCTCTGGGAAAGCGGTGGCGGGAGAAACAGCGCTGTGCCTTAGGTCAGGTGTCAGAGCCTAGCTGCCTGGTTTCCCCTCCTGGCTGCCCACGGACGTGGAGTGGGCCTTGGGCAAGTTAGTTAACCTCTCGGCACCTCAATTTCCCCATCTGAGAAAAGGGATAATTGTGTCTTCCCCAAAGAGTTGCTCTGAGAATCAAATGAGTTAAATAGTATAAAGCATTTAGAACAGAGCATGGATAGATTTGCTAAATGTTAGCTGTTCTTACCACTTACTGGACCCCTATAATAAACTATGCACTTTAAATGCCTTGTCTATAGTTCTTAAGATAACCTTGCACAGTAGATATCCTTAGGTCCACTTTACAGATGAGAAAAGGGAAGATCAGAAAAGTTATGTAACTTAGCAAAAGCCATGAATCCAGAAAGCTGCAGAGCAGGGCTTTGAACCTGTCTGAGTCCAAAGCCCACCTCTGTCTAAGATGCTGTGGTCTCTCTTGTAGCCGAAAGTGTGACAAAGTTCAGCCACAGGCTTCAGCCCCGCAGGCTTTCCCTCTGGCTGTTCTGCAGCCCTCATGTGGGGAATGACAGCAGCACGAAAAGCCACACCTGCCTTTGATGGACCATGATAGTCGGGCCTCTGCAGCCGTGTGACTTGTCACCAGCCTCTTCATAGGAGACCCAGGCACCATCTTCTCCCCAGTTCTTGCCCTGTTCCTCATGGGGTGCAGCTCCTGGCCCCTCGCCATCCTTGCCAGTCTCTTCGCCTGCCATGGGTAGTGTTGCTGCTTCTGCCAGCACCCTCTTTTTTGAAAAGGTCTTTTGCGAACTATGGATGGTGAGTATCACGTTGACCTCCTAGGTCTCAGAATCTCAGGCTGCGTGTGTCTGGATCCATGTGTGTGCAGGAGAGCCATGCCTGCTTCCAAAGGGATTTCAGGGGAGAGCGCACACACACACACAAACACACACACATGCACACATCCCCATCACCTCCTCTCCATCTGCCCAGATTCCAAACTATCACTGAAGTTCCCCTCAAACCCCATCTCTTCCAGCAAATGACCCTGTCTCACTCCAGACCAGGTCCCTGCCTGTGTCACCCTCTCCCTGCACGAGGACAGAGACGATGCCTGACTCCTCTGTCTCAGACTGGTGAGCTCTGTCCTCTCCCTAGCCCCCTCTAGAAGTGAATGCTTATAAAACACTACATTTCTCTCAGGCCTTCTCTATATACAAAGTAAGTAAAAGAAATTGAGACGTCAAAAACAAAACATAAACCTTTAATATAATGGATACCAATCAAAAAGTAAAATGAATGCAGGATATAATGTACTTGAGCCACAGGTGGGAACTTTTACCAGGCAGGCCCAGCAGACACCTCCAAATTAAGCCACGGGGTGGCACTCCCGGGGTGCAGGGAAGACCTTTTCTCCCCTGAGAGCCAGGGCCCAGTGCCTGACTACCCCGGGGGAGGCCTTCAATGTTAGCCATTCCCGCTGTGGGCTGACAGTCCATCCTCTTCAGAAAACTCACATCCTACACCTTGAGCATTTGGTAGAACAGCTTGGGAAAGTAAACATAGCAACTTTATAAGGATAAGTATGTAATATATATATCTTGGGTCCCCTCTACGTGCCAAACACGATGCCAGGCACTTCATTAATCCTCAGAACTCCAAGAGTGTTATTATCCCCATTTCACAGATGAGGACAATTAGGAAGCAGAGGCGTAGAATGCTTAAGTAACTAGTTCAAGGTCGAAAAGTTAGAAGTGGTGGCACAAGGAACAAACGCAAGTAACCTGGCCCGGAGGCCCCACTCAGCTGTGGTGGTGGGAAGGGAGGTCTCATCCAGGATTCCCAGGTCCCTGTGGAGTACGGTTTGCATCGTATTTTCCTGCCACCAGGTACATTTCAGTGTCCTTAAAAAACTGGATGTGTCCCTGTTTTGCAAAGTTGGCCTTTCGTCGCTTTTTACCTCTCTCCTTCCCCCCACATTCAGTTGCTCTTCCTGGCTGCCTGTTGCCACTGTGCGTTCCCCACTCATCCTGCCCACCAACCCCCTCAGCATCGCAGCACAAATGCAGCATCCCCGGTGAACCCCGCAGTGCACACCCTCCGCCAGCAAAGGGAGGCCTGGGCCCACACCAGGGAACCAAGGAAGCTGAAACTGGGTCCAGGCGTGCTCTGGCAGTCCCCACCTGCCCTGCGTCTTACAAACTTCACTGACAGTGTCATTTCTGGTGATTTTTTTATTTCCCCGGAAAGAAAGATATCTCTGTGCGTCCACACATTCTCCCCATTTATATACATGTTGGCCATGGCAACTAAGAAAGCCATTCAAATTGTATGGAAATGAACAGAGCTGAACAATAAGCTAAAACATGCCTAGAGCAAGTTGAGCAATAAACAGGTTTTTAATTTTTTCCCCTTCCATCTCTTGAGTGCCTGTCTCTGATGGATGATGTGACAGAGGAAGGCGGCACCATAAATTCCGAGTTCTGAATACTAAATCAGCGACTGGCAGCCGAGTGCTGGGAGCCAGTCTCTCCTCTTCCTGGAGCAGCAGTTTTATGAGGACTCTGTGACCCAGTCTGCTCCTCCTGAGGTCGGGGCGCTGATGGGACTCGTGAACAGATAGTGGGACCGCATGTCATCGCACTGGCCCATGAGGGCAGCCTTTGAATCCCGGTTCTGGGAGAATGGGGTTCAGAAAGGCCAGGGATCTTGTTCAAGGTCACACAGGTGCAGAGATGCATTTGAGATACCAGTGAGATTCCTTTGGGTCTCATCCATCCTGGAAGTAGCGGCTGTTTCCCCATTTTGCATAAGAGAGAACTGAGTTGCAGGACCATTGAGTAGCTTTTGGATACAGTCAAATCACCATCACAGGGCAGAGGTGGGATTGGAACTCTGATTGGTTTGCATCCAGAATTCACATTCTTTGCAGCAGAATGGAGCCTCCCAAACTTTTTTACATCATGGCACATGCCCCAAAATAGTAATATTTGTGCCGCATACTGGAATGAAATGGAAGGGATTTGGGAGTCTTTCTATGGGGCATGGTAGAAATTTTTTTATTGCCTTTTGTTTATATTCTATAATTACAATAAGAAAAACATGTATTGAGGAAGATATTAAAGATTGAATGTGCATAAAATTTTCAAATAATACGTTTTCATATTTGTAATGAGAAACCCGAGCTGGCTCCTGTGAAAATAATGTCTTCATATCAAGTTTTATGTTTGAAATGGCTGCACACAATTCTCGATCAATACTTTTTAATGATGGTCTCTTCAAATTCTCAGTAACTGCCACTCACCAGAAACTTTGTTCACACAATTAGGTAATAAAAAAACTTAAATCATTTTTTTTTTTACAGAGAGTTAAAAAGTTTACAACAGTTGAAATCGTATTTTCAGAATCTAATAGCTTTTCTTTTGCCTTCATTGACAATTATACTGTTGGAATTTCTTGTGATATTACCTTTGGATTTCTATTTGAACTGAACTTTTGCATATCAAATGTTTCGATATGATGATGAAATCTGATCGGAGGGCTGCGGGGGCAAGTCACCCAGCGGTCGGCTTGGGCCTCCCTGAAAGGCCTCCGCACCTGCAAATGGAAGAGAGAGTCCTGTGAAGGCAGCAGAGGCTCAGGACTCGCTTGTCTCTGTCCCCTCCGAGAACGCCACCCAGCATCCCCCGCACACCTTGAGCTGTGCCCCACGCTCCTTGAATGCCTGGAACACAAATCCTCCAGCAGCTTCCATGCCCCGTGCATTCAGTGGACAGCTGTTTGCAGGACATGCAGGAAGTAAAGCACCTTTTGGCTGCACACAGCAACCCTGGAGTGCCAGTGCCCGCACTGTGCACCTGTGTTGTGCCTGCCACAGGTGAGGACCACAGGATGGCCCTTGGGAAACCCTTCCCTTCAGGCCATGCTCAGCAGAGCCCCCTACTGAGGATTGTCCAAGGGCTCCGAGGATCCCAGCATCCTCCGGGTCTGAAAGCATCACTGTCTCTCCACCGACATGTGAACCATCTGTGCTTCACTACTTGGGATGTTCTGCTCTAAAGCACACTCCCTTACATAATTGTTGAATATGGGGAATAATAATCTGAAGTAATAACTGAGGTTTCTTCTCCCAGTGCCTTTTTCATTTCACCTTTCTTTCCCTCTTAGGCAGCTCTCCGGATACCCTGCCCTCCAGGAGGGTGGGTACAGTCAGGAACATGGTGCCATTGCCCAGCTTAGAATTTCAGATCATGCTTTTTAATGTCCTAAGAAGTGGAGGTGTGAAAGCATAGTGTTTTGTGAAGGAGCATTTGTGGGAGTTAAAAAGAGGCTTGAAGGTCTCAAAGCAGAGGTTTTAAACTTAGAATAGAGAAGAACACAAAGTGACCATGGGTTTCTCTTACTCACCTGCCTCCCAGTCCAGGTTCAGAGGTGGAGAAGGTCAGTCAGGAGGGCAAAAGACAATCAAAGGAGCTGGGACTGGGGTTTAAATGGGTCCCTGACGTGGACTCCAGCAGCACTGCCCCTTGGGCTGCAGCATGATTGAAACCCTGATTACACATCTCGGATGGACAGAGGAAGATCTGAGAGCTGGAGAGAATGTTGTTTGCCTTCCAGAGCGTAGGCTAACAGACCAGGTGTCTCCATCCAACATGGTGCCTGTGCAGGAGACCAGCAATGACTGAGAGCGTGTCTAGGTGGTCATCCTGGTGTGCTGCGGGGAAAACCACCAGCACTCCCCAGCTTCCCTCAGAGAGATGCAGGTGTGGCCAGAGGACAGCTGGAAAAGAGGCAAAGATGCTTTGCCGTTGGGATGAGGAGAAAGTCAACAACCTTGATCTGGCAACTGGAAGCCTTAGTGGGGACCAAGGTCATGTGCTACAGAGGCAGCAGGGGCAGAGGCCAGCAGCCCAGAGCCCACAACAGAGTCAGCAGGGTCCCCCTCCTCATGGCCCCTGGAAATGTAGATTACCCCCTGGAAGAAGGGAGCAAAACAGAAATTAAATCCCAGCTGACCATGTTTCACTGCAAAGTGACTGGTTGTCTTCAACTGGTAAATTTTTTTCCACCTTTGGGGGAAATGAGAGGTAGGGAACTAAGGTGAGTTCAGTTATAAAGAAACCGAGAGAGTTACAGTTGCTCCCATCTAAGATTATGACTGCATAAATAATTCACACTTATTGCAGAATTTATAAATGAATTCATAACTGTTCACTTTTGAATATAACCAAGACGTATAGCAGGCAAATCCCCCATTTATGAAACAAACCCTGACGGAATCTCAGTGGGCAAAGGAGGTGAGTATTCACTTTATAAAATGATTCTCCACTTTACAAGACCTGTTACCTCTAATGTCCTTTAATTGGCCAGACATCTTAATGCAGTTAAAATAGATTCCAACGTTGTAAAACCCATTTTTCTAGGCGAGTGTTAGCCTTCTGTTGAAGAAGTCTACGTTGATTTGCTTTAATTCAAACCTCAGCCTGGCGCACTCACGCTGGGACTCTGAATAAGGAAGGAAGAAGTGGGCTCGGCAAATAAATGCAGCTGAAGGCTGTAGTCATGCCAGACTCAAAGTCGAATGACTTGAGCTCTAATCTCTGCTGTGCCACCAGCCAGCTGTGGGACCCTCCACAAGGCCCTCTCCTCTCTGGGCATCTTTCAGAAGGTAAGAGGGTGAGATGCAGATGGCCCTATGGTTTCTCCCAGCACTGACCTTATGGCTTTGTATTTATGCGCATTTAGGGCTGTAGACCGACCTAATTGTGCTCTTGTAGGTAAGAAAATAGAACTTAGAAGCACGATACCTATTATAATCATGTCTGAGATAATGCTTACATGCTGAATAGCAAGCAATCAGGTAGGGGTTGTGCGCCCACTGTATACCAGCCCCTCCTAGGCACTGTTAGGGAAGCAAACAAAAGCCCCATTTCCAGCCCCGGGAAGAGGGGGCTCCTCAGAGGAAGAAAAAAGACCAAAAAGATACTGCAAAGTCTATTGCTTGTGGGCCCAAGGGAGGCAGGTCTCCCTGTGAGCTGCGGTGGTCAAGAGGAGAAAGATGAGCTGGGTTTTGCAGTGTAGGCAGAATTGTTGGAGAGAAAAGCAGTTATTCTAGGTGATGCAGGGGTGGGGACAATGCTGTTCAAACTTTGATGCAGCCTATGGAAACCATGGCAGTGTAACAAGCACAGTGAGGGATGTGTTTGCAAGACCAGCGATGAATGATGGCCAGTAACAAACAGATTGGGAAAGAGGAATGGAATGGGTGGTGGAAATGTTTCAGTTCTCAAACATATTTAAGCCTCTTACTATCTGTGTCTCTGTTTTCCCCTTTCTCCTCCAGCCATGGTGCTGTGAATATCAGCTGTAGGTGGCAAATCCTCTAAATCCTCTTTTACAAAGGAAGAAATTCAAGCCTAGATTTTACCATCAAGTAAAACTCTTCCACTCCTTTAGATAAGCCAGAATCCCCATGTTTTGGTTTGATGTATAATTTATACCTTGTTGTTTCTAAAAAAAGAGTATTTGAGGAGCTGAAAAATAAAAAATCATAAATAAAATAAGAGCATTAAAACATAAATATCAAATCAGGAACCACAGACAGATTCAGGGAAATAAGGAAAGCCAAACCAAAGTGAAATCTGGCCACTGAACATTTAGCTATGAGCTTCCAAGGAGCCAAAGAGAAGAGGGAAAGTCATTCTATAGTATAGCTGACACAAGTAAATGTATCAACTAATAGAATAGCAAATATATCTTCCTAGATGCTCAGAAAGTGTAATAGGATTTTGAGGGTATTATGGAGGAATTTCAAGAAGCTCCCCTTCGTTGCCTGTAAGTAGAGTATATAGCAAAGTAATTTGTATAATATATATCAGACACTCACTGCTACATAGATACTTTACTAAGCATTGGATGGAATAAAGAGAGCTAAGACACAATCCTTTTCCATCTCAAGCTTTTAACCTATTAAAGGAGATGCAACATGTAGTCAAATAAGTATTTATTCAACAACAAATATTTATTTAAGATCTTCTTTGTGCTGGTCACACAGCAGACAGATCATTTCCACAAAAGAGGCAGATTTTTAAAATTTCTCCAAGGTTGAGAGAAGGGTTTTAACAGACATATATCTGGATGTATCTTTTTTAAGAAATCTATTCGTATACAAGAAAATGAATCTATATAAGATAGGTTAATGAGCCTGACTGTAGAAATCATTTTGCTATATGTGTATATTAAATCATATATTGAAAAAAATTTTAATAAGAGGTCAACACTGAAAAAAAGGAAAAATCTTTAAAAACAAGCGAAAAAATAGAAAGCAAATCGATACCATACACGCACACACACACACGCATATGCATACACACAACCAGAACTCAGCTTCTATCTTTCTCATGAAAATATAGAATATGGGCTAAGTTAGAAATATAACAGCTGTAAACAACAGAAACCTTGACCAGACAGTGCTTCTCAAACTGTAATGTGCATGTAACTCACCTGGGGATTGCTGTCAAAAGGCAGGTTCTTATACGGTGGGTCTGGGATGGAACCCGAAAGTCTTCATTTCTCACCAGCTCCCTGGTACACAGGCACCATCTTGAGTGGAGGGGGACCAGATAGTGCCTGAAGCTTTATTTGCCTAATCATTACACTCCCCTGAGACAAGCGTTCCAGGCAAAGGCAGCTGGACTGTGTGGAAGCCCAGGGATGCTGGGCAACCATTTGTCCCTTCTCTCACTCTACCGTCTGGGTTGGTTGGTTTGTTTGTTTTTAATTTTCATCCTCAGGCTTTTGTTGCTATATGGCTGTCCTATGTATTGTGTCTCTGTTTCAGATCTGAAGGACAGAATTACCTCTATAATCAGGAAGATATGTGATTCCCAGAAATTACCTCTCCCCTCCCCCACAAAGCTTAAATCTAACTGGTTTGAAGATGTCACCTGGCCACCTCTAGTTGTAGGAGTATGGGCGGGAGTATGGTTTTAGCTGAGTGTCACCCTGAACAAAATTGGGCTTTTTGAGTAAGGAAGAAGCAGTGAATGGCTATCAGGTAGGCAATGATAGTGTCATAGCATTGTTAACCTAAAACAGCAAAACAGCCAGTTATTTTACCAGCAAAATGAATTTATTCAGGAGCAGCAAGAATTACATTTTGGGACATGCATCTATGGAGAACAGCATGCAAATCAGGTAAAGCAGAGAAGAAACTCTTTTATAGAGGAGAAGGGGAAGTTGGGAGGAGCTGTTATAAACAAAAAGCCCATTGGAGGAAACTGGGAGTTTGAAGTACAGTGGCTTTTCATTGGCTGAGTTGTGACAGTCTCTCATTGGCTGAGCTGTTGCCAGGCAGGGAGAAATCTTTCTTTCTCTGACAGTAATGTCACTTCCTGCTGGAAATGCAAGGTAGTCTCTTTCTTTTGGGATCTGTATTGGTGTCGAGTGGTATGTGCCTGAGAGCTCCCCATTCTGGCCTCCCAGCTCCATTTTGGTGAGGTTTTCCTTTCCTAATTTTCACAGCAAAGAAATACTCATTTTCTCCACAAGTGTTCTTTGAGCACCGAATATGCACCAAGTCCTCCAAAAGGCCCTTTCCCCATGAAACATATTGGCATGTCTTCTTATGTCCATTTCACAGATGGGGAAACCAGAATCCAAGGACTTAGATACCCATCTTGGCATCACATGTCCAGTCAATGAAAGACTTAGGTCTGGGATTCCTGGATCCTGGCCATTTTGTGAGTATGTATGTCTATGTTTAAAAGTAATGATGGATTTAGTTGAATAAGTTGAGGTCTATGCATCACCCTTCCGGGAAACTTAAAATGAAAGTCACCTCTGAGGCAAGACAAGGGTGCGGCATTAAGAGGAACTCTTTGTAAGTGTTGGAGAAGGATAGACTCCCAAGTAGTAAACAGCACATGTTGGTGGAGTACAAATCATGCCAGACAAATTTAACTGCCCTTTTTTGTAATCTATAGAAATGCCAGATGAAGAGATAAAAGGAAAGCTGTGAATATAATAGCTCTCGATTTTAGGAAGGTGCTTAGGAATAGTGACTTGCGTGAGGTTCTGAGTAAAAAAATAAATAGTAACAATTCAAATATTCACATGGGCCTGGGGGAGGAGGGGAGGCTGGCCTGAGGCTGGGAAGGGAAGACCCTCACTGCCCTCAGAGGGTGTGGGATCAGGTGCTGGGAGGAGGTGGCCCTGCAGGGGCCCCCATGCACTGCCCAGAGCCTGCATGTCAGCTGAGGCCTGAGTCCAGGGCTGACAAATCCTCATGACCCAGAGTGCCGCCCTGGGGGAAGCAGCACGGCCAAGAGCTTGTCAGAAATGCAGAGTATCAGGCCCCACCCCAACCAGGCTGCAGCAGAGTCTGCAGGTAACAAGAGCCCTGGGGAAGTCAGATTCACACTGACATTCCAGGAACACTGTCTAGACACTGCGAGGTTGGAGGGCACCACGAACTCTCTAATCGGGCGCCATCTCCCTCACCTTCACCCTGCTCCTCAGCAATGCCCCTCCCCCCAGGCACTCTGCCCCAAAATTCACCCTCCCCCTCCCCAACACCAAGTTACTGCCTCACTCTCCTGATGATGGCTTGTTCCCCCAGACGGTCTCAGCCAGTCCAAGGTATAAACACCCTGGGGATATTTGTCTCTTTTTTTAAATTGAAGTATAGTTGATTTACAATGTTGTGTTAGTTTCAGATGTTCAGCAAAGTGATTCAGTTATACACATGCATATATATGTATTTTTTTCAGATTCTTTTCCATTATACGTTATTACAAGATACTGAATATAGTTCCCTGTGCTATACAGTAGGTCCTTGTTGTTCATCCATTTTACATATAGTAGTTTGTATCTGCTAATCCCAAACTCCTAATTTATCCCTGCCCCCCACCCCTTTCCCTTTGGAAACCATAGTTTGTTTTCTGTGTCTGTGAGTCTATTTCTGGTTTGTAAATAAATTCATTTGTATCAGTTTTTTTTAGATTCCACATGTAAGTGATATCATATGATATTTGACTTTGTCTGACTTATTTCACTTAATGCAATAATCTCTAGGTCCATCCATGTTGCTGCAAATGGCATTATTTCATTCTTTTTGATGGCTGAGTAATATTCCATTATATATGGACTACATCTTCTTTATCCAATCATCTGTCAATAGGCATTTAGGTTGTTTCCAAGTCTTGGTTGTTGTAAATAATGCTGCTGTGAATATTGAAATGCATGTACCTTTTTGAATTAGAGCTTTCTCTGGATATATGCCCAGGAGTGTGATTGCTGGATCATGTGGTAACTCTATTTTTATTAATTTTTTTAATGAGTCAATTAATGAGACTCTACTGGTGGAATTTCAGACCACATAATACTAGGTGGGGGGAGCTGGACATCTGTATGGGCAGAGGATCCCTCCAAGAAATTTAGACTAGAAACTTGAATTGAGTACCCTATCCCCAGATGCCGAGTACTAGGACACACTTCATCTCATTTATCTCTCACAGTCCTGGAAGGTTTTGTTATCCCCCTTCTAGGATGAGAAGTCTGACACTCTGAAAAGATAACTTGTTTGAGCTTACACAACCAGTAGGGGCAGAATCTAACCTGCTTACCTATTGTCTTCCAAAGTCAAGACCTTACCCTGCAACCTTGCCACCCGACTCCCTCCGCCTGCCTGTGTGGACTGCCTTGCCCACTCCTCACTGCACCCACATCTCAACGACTGCAGATGAGGATGACCCCAAGGTGCTGTGAAGGGCCCTGTCCAATCAGGCCTTAGAACCTCATTTACACCAACTTCTATGACTGCTCAGAGGATTGAGGAATAGGAACTAGGGAGACAAAGAAAAGAAACATATGAACTGTCCAGGCACTAAATATATTATTCAGATGCTACTTCTTTCCAAAAACATTTGAAGTAAACTTATCATAAAACTCGTATCAATTAGTCCCTTTATAATACTAATTAATAAGATTGCCGATGATAAGGGGGAAGTAGAATTTCACAGAGACCCAGGGAAGAGACATTTGCTGCCATCAAACACAAACTTCGCTTTAGTTTCTCTGAGAGTTGAGGCAGAGAAGTATGATGATATTTGCTAATAAAAGTGAGTGTGATCAGGAAAGACCCACTTTTTTCTTAGCACTTATAGGAAGGCATCTTTTGAAACGGACAGATGCCCCTGCCGGGGAAGGAGTGTGAAAAAAATTATCTGTGACCTGGAGAAGTGAACTGTTGGGGTAAGGTGCCCCCAAATAAGATTCAACTTGGAAAAAGGCATGAGTATTAACAGAGGAAGGAAAAAATAATCATAAAGACAGAGATGGATCCAATAAGGGGGGAGGCCTCAAAAGAGGGGACCTGCTGAGAGAGAGACACAGACACAGAGCAGAGCACAAATTAGATGAGTTTGCAATAGGAAGTGGCAGAGAAATGAATAAAAATGGCAAGATGAGTTGGGCTGTGAGTGCAGGGCCCACAACACAAAGCCGGGAGGAAATGGTCTTTGGTGGTGAGATGGAGCCTGGGAGACTGCAGCCAGCTATGGGCATCTCATTACCCGACAGGGGGAGGCAAAGTGGAAAGAGTTCAGGGAAGGGCACCAGGCATGATTAGGTAGCAGGAGAGATTAATTTACAAGGAAAGATTAAAAACTAAAGTAGGATTGCTGGGCTCTGGGAAGGCTAGCCCCTGGCATGGAAGGATGTTGGAGGCACTGGGAAAGGCAGCAAAGGAGGAGGAGAAAGAGGTCTGTCCTGGATAAGGCCCATGAAAGGATGAATGGGTCCGGGGTAGGGGGAGATGGTGGAAATACCCATCTAAGGAGACCCGAGGAGCTCAGTCAAAATTAGAAACTAAGACAAAGCTGCCATTTATAGCTGTCATGTACAGAAACTGCAGCGAACCCTACACAAAGAGCCATCAACACATCCTCTCCAGCCCACTCCTCACTGTGATTGATGGGGCTTATTTGTGAGATGGAGTGGATGGGGCAGGGGGCTTAGATCATTCATTCAGCATTGTTGGGCATCTATTATGTGCTAGGAATTGTGCTAAGCATGGAGGAAACACATATAAGACACAGTCCCTAATCTCAAGGCACTTTCTCAAAATCATTCAACTCTTATAAGTCAGTGTAATAGGTACTTCTATTTGAAAAAAAAAAAAACGTAAACAGAAAGCACTGGAAACCAGGCTGAGAAGCCAAAGGAATGCTTCTCCAAATAGGTTGCAAATGAACCAAGTTTGGAAGGATGAAAGGCAATAGCTGGCTAAGGCAGTGGATGGATGGATGGATGGATGGATGGACAGATGATGGATAGATGGATGGTGGGTGGATGGATGGTGAATGGATGAGTTATCAGGCAGAAGGGACAGTAAGTGCAAAGATGTGGAGGTCTGAAACAGTTTAACATGTTCAAGGAAATTAAAAGATTCCAATTTGTCTGGGAAAAGGAGGGTAGGAAAGTAAAGAGAAGGTTAATGAGTTAAGCAAGGGGCAGATCATGAAAGATCTTGTATGCATGAAGCTCAGAAATTTGAAGCTCAAATTGGACGATCTGTAGAATCAGCAACTGAAGGCTTTTAAGGAGAAGCACAGCAAAATCAGGGGTGATTTTATAAAGAGTACTCTGATAGCAGTGGAAACATGCGCCAGTGGGGGAGGATAGTCAGGGGACAAGGACATCAGCTTGAGGACTAGTTCCACGATGTAGGTAGGAATCTACAAGAGGCTGAACTAAGGCAGTGATGGCAGAGACACAGAGGCTGCAGACCTTCCTAAATGCCTGGCCCGGAGATCTGGGCAGGAAGTTAGAGACCAGTAAATAAGGTCCTGGTGTGGGTTCCTGGCTGGATAGTGGTGTTCATCCCTGAGATAGGCAATGGTCACCTAGGTTTCAGAGAGAGGAAAGAGTTCTGTTCAGACAAGTTGGGCTTGATCAGCTTGGAGTACATCCTGTAGGCAGGTGGGCAATAAATAAGTTGGTCCTTGGTCTGCACTTAGAAATTCAGGAGTTATCAACATATCTGTGATAACTGATGCCACGTGTGAAGGAGATATCCCAAAAAAAGATTCCACAGGAACTGGAGAGCAGAGCATCAAAGACAAGTCTTGGGGAGGATCAACAGCTAAGTGGTCAGTGAAGGAAGCCAGTGTGTGTGGTGGCGAGGAGGTGGGGGACCGCTGGAGATGAAAGCTCTAAAAAAAATTCTTGAACAACAAGCTCAACATAATTGAGGAGCTTCCATGTTGGGGAGCACATGCCAGGAATGCGGTGCATCCCATTTCCATGGAGACAGAATCTCTTGTGCCGGGAACCCCTTCAGACCTCACCCTATGTACTTCTTCATGCGGCTGTTGATGTGTATCCTTTATAAGACCCTTCATAATAAGCTGGTAAATGTAAGTAACTGTTTCTCTGGGTTCTGTGAACCACTCTAGCAAGTCAATCAAACCCAAGAAGGGGGTCCTGGGAACCTCTGATTTTATAACCAGTTGGTCAGATATACAGATGCAACTGGTGTCTCAAGCGGAAAGGTGGTCCTGTGGGACAGAGCGCTCCACCTGTGTGACCTGATGCTATCTTCAAGTAGACAGTGGCAGAACTGAGTTAATTGCTTGCTGGTGTTGGAAAAACACACATTGGAGAGGGGAAAGGAAGTGAAGCAGGAGCAGGGAGAGTAGGGGTGAGCAGGTGCACCGCTGAGCTGGCCACCATTTCACCACAAACCTGGCGGGTGGCTTGGTCCTACAAGACGTCTCCAGAGTTGTTTCCGTGGAAAAACGGTTTCTCAGAATGTCCATGGAAAGTGGGAAGGAGAAGCTCAAGTACCTTACCCTGGCTCTTTCCGGGCTCTCTGCTCATAGGGACCACGGTCCTCCCAGGAGGCATCATCTGGGGCGTGTGACCCGGCCAGCGCAGCCGCAGTCCAGCTGGGCAGAGTGCAGACTCTGAGGTCTCTCCCCGCCACGTGGCTGCAGGCTTGGGGGCTCCTTCGGCTGCGGTGGAGGAAGCAGCTGAGGCTTTGTAACCACAGGAATCATGTGGAACTTCCCTCCAGCCGCTGCGGCCAGGAATGCGGCAAAGGGCCAAGGCCTGGGTGTAGGTGGACCCGGCAGATCTAGCGTGATGCCGACCCCAGGTCCCGCACAGAATCAGACTCAGACTCAGTGTCTCCTGTGAGAATAGCCACGCTCTGAGCACCTCCGGTAAATGAACTCTCTCCGTCTTCATCACAGCCTAATGTGGTATTAACACGCACGTTTGGAGATGGGGAAACTGAAGAGGAGAGGGTTTAAGGAACTAACACCACTCGGCTAGGAAGTGGCAGAGGGAGGATTCAAACCCGGGTGCTCCGGCACCAGGTCTGTGTGCCCAACTCTTGTGCCATACTGCCAACCCCAAGAACCAGCGAGGGAAGAACCCCCAGAGGAAATACCGGGTAGCAGACGGAGGAACTGAGCGGGGTTTCAGAAGCTGTGCAGGCTCCGATGGGCAGAGAATAAGGAGGTGGGTGTTCTCAGTGAGAAGAACAGAATGGACAAAGCTTAGGGCAAAAAAGTGTAAGTGACCCTGAATGCAGCCTGGCCAAGTAGGGGCTGTGCGTGCAAAGGGTTCCGGCAGGACATCGCGATGTGCTCTGTAAATAGTGGATGGAAGGGGGAGTAGGGGGAATGGAACACATCGGCTTTAAGCAGAGCTGCTGACTGCGCATGCACACTTGTGAGCCCTGCCCCACCCCCCCACCCCCCACCTACTGGGTGATGGAGAGAGCAGACAGCCTCAGCACCCCAGGGGCCGGGCCGCCTTGGGCACACAGCAGGTGCCTGTTCTCTGTCCTCCAGACCCTACTTGTCTGACCCCTCGAGGCCTAGTAGACCCCTTTCTCACCCTTTCCCCCTCCCTGCTAACCAGAATCCTATCCAAATCCTCCAGAACCTGCAGGGAAGAAGCACTGAATGTTTGTCGAGTGCCTGCTAGGAGAGACACTCACCTTTCTCTGTGAATTTCAGAGTAACCTACAAAGTGGGCAGTGACAGCATCCAGCTTACAGGTGAGGACTACCCTCGCCCTTGATGGGGCCAGCGTCACAGAGGGGCGTTGGCTGAGGCTCCAGGAGCCAACCCAGCTCCCAGGCCCACCGCCTGGCTGTGTCCACAGGGCGCCTCCAACTTCCAGCTTCCCACGTGGAAGATGCAGACCACCCCCCCATCCCCCATCTGCCCTCCCGTCCTGCTGGGGCTCCTCTAACAACACAGAGTGGAGAAGTGCCTTGAAGGTGAAAATGCCACAGAAACACAAGGAATCACTTCCCAGGCCCAGGAAGATTGCTGCAGCTGAGCTTGGGTGCCGGTCACCAACCCGGTACAGGATAAGTCAGGGACAGGGTAGCAGAGGGAAGGATAATATTCCTGCCAGAACTTCTTTGTCCTGGTTGCATTCTATGAAACCCCTTTTAGGACATGCTAGAAATACTGGCATTGGCCCTTCCGTATTTTATACACCCCACGTGGTTAAGCATTAATAGTTGCTTTCTAATCATTTTTATTACCTACTTCTGTGAAAGCCCCTATGAGGAACAGGCACATAGATATTCTGTTCTCGGGAGGAGAAAATTACGAATTGCCATCCATGGTCCAGGTTGCGGAACTAAAGTCAGAACCACGGACCTGAGCTCAGTAATCGTCCCACTTGCCCCGCACACACCTGGTCCCACTCCCGTCATCCCTTCCTCAGGCAGGATGCCACCATCAACCTGATCCTGTTACCCAGCTATTCAGAATCATTCATTCATTCATTTACTCAGAAGGTATTTTTTAAGACACTACTACTATGTGCCAGGCAACATTCCAGGCATGAGGGACGGACTCCCTGACTTCATGGAGCTGGCGTTCTACTGGCGAAGACAACGAATAAATAAATATATAATACAATATCTTTAAAATTACAGTGAAAATAACTGAGCAGTGTAAGGAGAGAGAGACACGGTAGACAGAGCTCGAATCAAGTGCGGGAGTGGGCCACGGGATGACCCGGAGAAGGGCAGTCAGGTAAAGAATGAGTTTGCCCACCAGACCAGCCAGAATGAGTTTGGTAGGAGTGAATCAACCGGGCTCCTCTCTCCTCACACCCTTCGCATCTAATCCCTCATCAATTCCACTCCTCTCTATTCCTCTGCCACCACCTTCATTCAAAGCACAATGATTTCCTGCTCCAATTCTGCAAAAGCTCTCAGTCCATTCTCCAAACTCCAGCCTGAGTGATCTTTGCAAAATGCACATCTGGCCAAGCAGCTTCAAACCCATCAGTGTCTTCCTGCTGTTTTTAGGATAGAGTGCAGCCTCCCACACTCTGGCTGCCCCCAGCCTCCTCCTGTAACACAGCCCTCCTCCCCGTTCTCTCTAAACCCCATTCGCTCTGGTCTTCTTGCACACACACTCCCCAACTCATCTTCACAACTTCTACTCATTTTTTGATTTCAGCTTCTTTTAGGAAAACTTCCCCAGCATTTAACTGGACAGCTTTGTTTGTTATTGCTGGCTTAGAACAGTATTTCTCTCCCTGTAACATGTATTTATGCATTGCTTATTATGACTAGTCAATTCTGTCAGAGTAGGGACTGAATCTGTTTTTGACCACCATGGTAACTCCAGCATCTAACACAGCGCTGGTACAGAGCAGGCCATCAATTCCTACTTATTGCATAAATGAATGAATGAATGAATGAATGAATGAATGAATGAATGGCAGTTGTTAAGGAGGGAAGGAAAGCACACAGGCTTTCTCCTTATAGTAGGACAGAGCAAGCCTGGGGACCTGGAATTGGCCAGTATTAAGAGTAAATGAGCCCCAGGTCCCAGGCCAGAGCTGAGAAGGCAGAACTCCCCACCACCCCAGACTACACAGAGCAAAAGGGGGCCCTCTTAGGAGAGCAATTCAGGCTGGCACCAGCAGCCAACTTCATTTAAAGAGGCATAACACTTTAATTATCCTGGCACTCCAAAGGGCTAATACAGCCGAAAACTAATTGCTAGTAAAGGTTGCCTGGCTGAGGTCAGTGAGCTCCAGAAAGGTATGAGGAGACAAATGAGACTTTGAATTAGTATGCCAGGGACATCCGAAACATATTCATTGTGTTAATAGAAATGCCTAAGTATATTAGACATTTTGGGGCTTATTATTCATATTAGTTATAATATGGAAATCAAATTTTATTTCTAAATTGCAATCAAATGATATTTTCTATTAAAACTGTAATAGCGAGGCAAATTAAGCAATGCTACGGGTTACATATTCATAATCCGCTTTGGTTATAACTCCCTTTTTTTTTTTTTAATTTTGTTGTAAATCTTCATGGGTATGAAATAAACCAAGGTCTTTTCCAAAATGAACGTAAAAGGCTTTTCTTTGGCAGAACAGAAACTGCTTAAGAGTTCAAATGAGTAATACCATCTTTGTGAAATAAACAAAGACAAGCACTGACATGAAACTTCACAGTCATGAAAATAACACCTTCTTCTTCGGTCACATTGTCTTGGGAACCAAGGGCCAGAGGCTCCTAAAAGGTCAATTAATTAAATCTTCTGTGTGGAGACAAAAATTGCATAAAATCCCTCCTTAAAGGTTGACACCCCATTAAGAGCCAAACTTGACTTCGTTCTTTGTCCAAAGTGCAGTGATCTTCCCTTAAGAGCATTTGGATTCCCCACTGCCTCTTGCTTATAGGAGGTCTCAATCAAAGTTTGAGATATTGACTTAATAAATCAATCAATCACAAGTTAACCACCTAGAAACATCTATTGATATTATATAAACGTATAAATCACCCCAAACAATGCTTGGTACATAGAAGCTGCTTATAAATATGGGGTCTCTTTTTCTTAATAGGCACAGTTCAAGATAGCAGTCACTTCCCCGGTCCATCTAAAGATCCTTCTGTTGATAATAGAGAGCATTTGTTGAGTGGTTACCACATGCCAGGCACTGTGCCAAGCACTCTATATATACTGTCACGTCGATTATTCACAACAGGCATAGAAATAGGATCTCCAATTAGCCCCATTCTACAGATGAGCAAAATGAGGCCCTGGAAGGGAAGTAACTTGCCCAAGGTCACAAAGCTTGTGATGGTAGAACCAGACCTTAAGTCTGATGCCAAGGCTAGTGCTCTAACCACTGGGATAAGCTCCCCCTCACTTTGTCTTTCCCTGAGAGCTCTGTCCAAGGCTCTCTCCCAGACACTCAGTGGGAGAATGGTTGGTTTTGCTTCCAGCTCCAGTGGTTCAGCCTTCTCTGCATCCTCAAAAGCTATAGAGAGAAGGTCCTAAGTGCCACAGGAATTCCCTTCCCACCCCTGTAAACAGAGCTGCCTCATGCCCCAGGAGTGCAAATGCGGCCGTGATTAGACTGGGTATCTGGTATCACCCAGGACTTTGCTGACCAGGAGTAACTGGCCCAGACTTTCCCAAGTCTAAAGTCCAAAACTGGCTCCTAAGTTCTGCCAGGCCCTCCCGGTCCCCTCTGCCTCCAGTTTCTGGGTCCATCCATGTTATCTGCGCAGGGTGAATAATGAATGGTGTCTCCACCTCTCACATCCATGTCTTCCCAGGACCTCAGAATGTGCCCTTATTGGGAAATAGTGTCTCTGCAGATGTAATCAATTTAAGGTTAGGTCATACTGGGTTAGGGTGGGCCCTAAACCCAGTGCCTGGTGTCCTTACAGGCGAGATTTGGAGACACGCAGGAAGGAGGGCCATGAGAAGATTGAGGCAGAGACTGGAGCCGTACAGTTCCCAGTAAAGGAACACTAAGGATCACTAGGAGCCACCAGAACCTGGAACAGGCATGGAAGGATCTTTCCTAGAGCCTTTAGAGGGAGCATGGTTGTGCGGACACCTTGACTTTGGATTTCTGGCCTCCAGAACTGTGAGAGAATAAATTTCTGTTGTTTCAAGCCACCCGTTGGGTGGTATTTTATTACAGCAGCCCTAGGAAGCGAATCCACCTTCTCCCCACTTTCTCCATCCAGAGGCAGACATCCCTTCACCTGCTGCCCCAAGCACCAAGCGTCTCCATGAGGCCAACATCCAGGTGAGGTTTAGTGTGGTCCCTGGACCCAAGCCAGGCCCCAAACTTTGATCCCGGTCTGCAAAGAGATGAGTCCAGAAATTGAGAGTAAGCATTTAGCAGCGTACAGCCATTTTACAAAGTGATTTTATGTCTGTTGACTTCAGTAATAAAGAAAAATTGAGACTTCTGTGTTGTACATCTGTTTTTTATTCCATTTTACTAGTATTTCATTTTTACTGCATTTTACAAAATATTCTTCCAAGACATACTGAAAATTACACGGGAAAAAAAAAAAAAAAACCTGATCACTCAGCACCGAGAGTTTGAGAAACCTTGTAGGGGACCAAAGGTCTTGAAACAGGGCCCAGTCTCCTTGGAAGGCAGGCAGCATCATAAAGAGGGTTGCAGGTTTCTTCTTTTTACAGCACCAAGCTCACCTTTTTTCTGGCCTTGGTCCTGCTCTCTCTCTGGCGACTGCTACCACCTCATATTTTTGCCAAGGAGTCCCAGGGGCATCTCCAAACCTCACTTAAGGTTGGTCTTTCATTTGTCCCCAGCCCAGGCCTCAGTGCATTTCCTGGGACCCCTCCCTGATCGCTGGCCCCGCGCACACTTTCACCAGCCCTGAGTCAGCCCGGTGCCATGACTTACAGAAACGTCAGTTGTCAGCTCTTGTCATTTTTGCTCATTCTTTACTTCCTGGCAGCCCTTGACCCCTCCAGGAATCAGGCTGGGGGCCTGGGGACCTGGCGGGGCACAGCCTGGAAAGCAGACATTGTCCAGAATCACTCCTTCTGTAGACCTGGACCCACACACACTCTGTCCCTTGGAAGAGCTTCAGCCCCAGTGGGTTCTTCGGTGCTCTGTGCAGGCCCTCCCCTCGCTGCAAGCAGGCACTGACAGGCCTAAGCTTGCTTTACATTTCCCAGCTTGGCCAGCAGTCCTCCCAACCGCCCCATGAGGTAGGTGGTACTGTTGTCCCACTTTACAGATGAGAAAAACTGAGGCCTGAAGTGCTTGGGTAACTTGCCCAAGGTTACCATCAAGCAAATGGCAAAACTGTGATTCAAAGGTGGGCCCTCTGCCTCTGGAGCCCAGCCCATGGCCACGAGTGTGCCCTTCCTCTCGGCTCCCATCCTACAGCTGTAATCAGACACCCGTACAGAGTGGCATGTGCTTACTTCTAATGCAGCGTGTTCTCTGTGGCTCTGCAGAGTTCACACCACGCCGGGGTCACCATAGCCTCCAGGCCCCTCTCTGTCTTGTAGGAAACTTTCAATGTCTTACAAAACTCCAGAGTCTACAAGGGATCCAGGAGGCACGAGTTTGCATCTGTGTTTCCAGACTGGCACCCTTTTGCCTCCCCCAGCTCACATCGCCTCTGCTTGGCCCAGATGACAAAACCCCCTCTCCTTGCAGGTCAGCCCAGGCACACCCCCACAGCAGGCAAGTGACGCCGGGAGTGTCAGGACTGTCAGGGAGAAGAACGCCCACCCTCCTCTGGCCCAGGCCTTACACGTCCTCTCTAGGCGGTTTGTTCATGTGCTTGAGATAGAAGCTAAGGATAATAAAAACCATGCATCTCCACCGGAAAAAATGTCAAACAATACAAAAGCATAGAAAGAAAGTAATTAAAGCTCCGTCCTGTTTCTCCCTCCTCCACCTCCCCCAATTCCAGACCCAGAAGGAACCAGGATGCCCTGCTTCAGCCTTACAGCTGTGTTTGGTTATAGAGGGTGCTCTCTATAGAGGTACAAACACCCTCAAGAGGAGAAACCATTTACGTGGCCTTGGGTCATTCACCCCGCTCTCTCCCATGCCCCCGACACATCCCAACCTGCACTTCCTGAGACCGGAATTGAAAAGAATGGGGGAGAGCAGCTGGGGGCCAAGTGCCTGGTTGGGGACTAGGCAGAGGCACTCTTAGATCAAGGCGAGTGGAGGTGGGGGTGATAAAATACGGGGGCAAGGGGCCCACAGGTGAAACGTGCAAACTTCACACTTTTGCTAAGGTCCCGACCCAGGAAAAAAAGCCGGAGAGAGGGACAGCCTGCTGGAAGTCCAGATACGGTCAGTGCTGGGAGGAGACTTAGATGGTGCAGGGGGGCAGGAATCTGGCTGAGACACACGCACGGAGCATCCCCAGCACACAGCCTTCCCCACGTGTCTCCTCTTTCCTTGAGGACACGGGACAGGTACGGATACACTCAGAACACCTCTCTCTTCTCTCTCTCTCCTTTCTTTTCTTCTTTTCTTTTCTTTTCTTTTCCTTTTTTAATCTTTTCTTTTCTTCCCTTCCTTTCCTTTTCTCTCTCATCCCCCCCCCCACCCTGTTCCCCTGCCCTGCCGCCACAGCCCCCCCCCCAATACTGGTGTCTTCCTCGTCTTAAAACCAGGTTGTGATTCCAACTAAAAGCCATTCTGTCTTTGGAGCTGGCTGTCTCTGCATTTTTATGGGTTAACAGTCTTGGCTGAGGCAGCGCAACAAGAATGCTTGGCTAATTCTCACTATTAGCCTACTGAGAAAATAACTGCATATAATAACTGCCCTCCCCGTCTACTTCCCCTCCAAACCAACAACAACAAAAAAACCCAGCCTTGTCATTTTCTACCCTCACGGGGTCCACTGTGCTTCCCTTCAGAATCGGGAGTAAATTATCTCCAAAGAAGTGTTCATTAAGAATAAATAATAATTTGCACTTTTAGTGCACCTTTTGTCTAAGTATCTCAAAGCACTTTACTTAATTAATTAATTAAGAGAATTAATTAATTTGGAAAACACTCCTGGAAGGAGGGAAGGCATCCTTAATGACACCTGTTTTCCCGATGAGTAAACTGAGGCCCAAAGCAATGGATTCAAGGTCACAAGAGAAGAAGTGGCAAAGTGGGGCTGGCAGTGGCAGAGGTGAGACTAGTTTTACTCCAACAGGTTAAGACTTGGGCAAACAAGAGAACAGGGCAGGACAGCCTGGAAGGAGGAATAGGAAGTTGGTGAGAGAGAAGCTGAAATGGCCACTCTAAATGGCAGGGGAGATGAGGCCAAGATGAAGAATTCCAGAGGCTGCAGGAGCAAATCAAGTAGATGGCAGGTGCTGAGAGTGAGGGGTTGGCTACCCTGGATCCAGGGCCCGGCCTGGGTGGGCTCTCGACAGAGGATCTGAGGCCCTGGCAGTCCAAGTACCTGCCGCTGAGTCAGCGGGTCTGAGTGACAGGCACAGGCTCCCCTGGTAGGTTGGCCGTAGGCACACAGTCAAACGCTTCTGAGCCACCAGCGCCTCCCTAGATGTCCCTTACTGGGACTAATGCTAACCAGAGTGTGGGGCTCTTTGTCTGCAGGTGGGGTAGGCAGGCTCCCCCGCTAAGCCGGGTGAGTGAGAGGCAGAGAGTTGGCAGTCGGAACAGCCTTCCCCCAAGCCTAGCTCCAGGGATGCCCCTGAGCGCCTCGTTAACATCCTGGTCACCCCAGACAATGCCCTGGAACTCAAGTCCCAACATCACCTCGCTGACTTCTATCCAAAACCAGAGACAAGGCAGCAGAAACTTCCCAGCAGTCTCCAACCCTCTCCGTGTCCCCCTTGCGCCAGTCCCACCCGTCACCTCCGCCCTTCTAGCCCTCCGGTCCCAGCAAAGTTAATTACGGCACCTGCGCATGCGCAACCCACACGTTCACGTGCGCACAGACCCCCCGTGAACGCGCTCGGCGCCACAAATTAACAACCCATGCTTGTCTTTTTCATTGTGTTTTTATTATGATGCTCATCAATGATGTTTTTAAATGAATTTTGAATAGTCCCCTTAATTTGGTCTGTTCTCCATCGCATCGCAAGTGCGAGGGCCCCGCAGGAATCGCTGCCAGGAATACAATATTATGTGAGCGTGGCTTCTGCTTGCCTTTCTGCTTCCTCATAATTAAGCTTTATTGAGTTGTAAAATGAATCACAATTTTAAAAAAACAAAAACAAAAACCTGTTTATTGATCCAGGTGTGACATGCAGCAGTATAAGAAAACTTTTTCTCTCCTTCCTGACCTCACCAAGCGGCCCCGGACTTCCGTCAGCTCGCCCTTCCGGTGCGGTTATGAGCGACAGATCTTCCACAGCTGTGGATTCCTTGTACACCATGAAGCAAGCTGCCCGTGTCTGCAGGGAAAGGGAACGCTGACTAGGGCTTGTCTAGGGCCGAAGCCAGCTGAGATTCTAGGGGCTCCTGACTTACCTCGATGCCTAAAATGCTGTGACTTGGAAAGTCTACCCCTTTGGCCAAGACATTGTGTCCTATCAACATGCAATTAACCTCAGGAAGGAATCACACATTAGCGCCTCCTAACCTTTACAGCCTAACAGGACTTAGATGATTAGATTCTTTCAGGGAGGCGTCCAGCTGGGACATCTCTGCAGAAGTGAAACTTTGCTAACATAGGAACAGAGATGCTATAGGCATGTCTCAGAGCGCAGGGCAGCATCCAGGGAAGTTCTGACAGGAGGTGACCAGGTGGGGCACTGACCCCAGGTGGCCCGGGCAGCAGAGGGGCAAGGACAGGAGCAGACACTGAGAGGCTGCACAGGGAGGGGGAGGGACCCAAAGTACACCCCCCTCTGCTGTGTCTTCTTTCTTGAAACAGGTTCCGAGAAGGCTAACCAGCTTGAATAGTTGGGGAATCCAGGTGGCGTATTCAGTTACCCCAGGGCTAGAAACTAGTTTTCCTAATTCCCGAGTTGGAAATAGATTTCCAGGCTGGACCTAATTCAACAATCACCTGCAATTGTAGAATAAAGCCTTCCTTTGAGGGCCTTGTTAGTAGACTGGAGATGGCTCTGAGCTCGAGGAGATAGCCACAGAAACCTCCAAAACTAAGAAGCAGGAAGAACAAAGACTACAAAAGCAGAACAGAATATCCAAGGACCGTGGGACGTCTACAGAATAGGGAGACCTGAAATAGACTCACGTAAATATAGTCAATTACATCTGATCTTGATCAATTATACTGATTTTTAACAAAGGAGAAAAGGCAGTAGGATGGGGCAAAGATGGTCTTTTCAACAAATGGTGCTGGAACAACTGGACATCTAAATGCAAAGAAGATGAGTCTAGACACTGACCCTATGACTTCCACAAAAATTAACTCAAAATGGATCACAGACCTAAAAGGGAAAAATTAAAACATAACATAACTTAGATCACCTTGGTGTGGCACTGAGTTTTGAGATACAACACCAAAGGCAGGGTCCATGAAAGAAACAATTGATAATCTGTACTTCATTAAGATTAAAAACTGCTGCTCTGTGTAAGTCAATTTTCAGAGAAGGAGAAGACCAGCCACAGATGGGCAAAAAAATATTTGCAAAAGGCACATCTTGATAAAGGACTGTTATCCAAAATGAAGAAATAACTCTTAATAAGAAAACAAATAACCTGAATAAAAAAATGGGCCAAAGACCTTAACAGACACATTACCAAAGAAGATACACAGATGGAGAAAAAAATTTGAAAAGATGCTTCACATCATATGTCATCAGATAAATGCAAATTTTAAAAAAGCAATAAGATACCAGTACACATCAATTAGAATGGCCAAAACCTGCAGCAATGACAATACCAAATGCTGGCAAGAATGTGGAGCAACAGGAACTCTTCTTCATTGCTGGTGGTAATAGAAAATTGTGCATTTATTTTAGAAGACAGTTCGGTGGTTGCTTACAAAACTAAACATGCTCTTACCATATGATCCAGCATCCATGCTCCTTGGTGTTTACCCAAAGGAGGTGAAAACTTATATCCACACAAAAACCTACACAGAGATGTTTAGCAGCTTGTTCATAACTGCCAAAACTTGGAAGCCGCCAAGACGTCCTTCAAAAGGTAAATGAATAAATAAACTGTGGTACATTCAGACAATGGAATGTTATTCATCACGAAAAAGAAATGATCTATCAAACCATGAAAAGACATGGAGGAACTTTAAGTGTATATTATTAAGTGAAAGAAGCCAGTCTGAAAAGCTATATGATTCTGATTATCTGACATTCTGGAAAAGGCAAAATTATGGTCACAGTTTAAAGATCAGTGGTTGCCAGGGATTGGGGGTGGGGATGGAGATGAACAGATGGGGCACAGAGGAGTTTTAGGAGAGTGAAAATACTCTGTGTGATACTCTGATGATGGATAAAGGTCACTGTACATTCGTCCAAACCCGTAGAATGTACAATACCAAGAATGAACCTTAAGATAAACTATGGACTTTGGGTGATTGAGATGTGTCAACATAAATCCATCAGTTGTAACAGATACATCACTCTGGGGGATGTTGACGATGAGGTGAGCTATGCATGGGTAGACACGGGGGTATATGGGAAATCTCTGTACCTTCCACTAAGATATGCTGCGAGCCTAAAACTATTTTTAAAAGCAACCTAAAAAAAAAAACCACTAAACAAAATTATTGCAAGCAGCTACCTACAATGCCAGTAGAAACATAAGGGAAAAGATACTTCAGAGAGAGGTATGGTGGTGTGTACCATAAGATCAGGGTGTGCATAGCTACACACACATGTACATTTTCAATCTTATTCTACATGACATGTAGCAAAGTGCTTCACAAATGGGAGCCCTGCAGACGTTTGAAGGTGGGTGTCTAGTTTATCTTTTCTCTGATTTTAGGGTGTGTATGCGCACGTGTATGTGCATGTATATGTATGTGAATATGTGTCAAATTGTGCACACGTATGACGTTTATAGGCATGAAAGCATGTATTGATTTTATAAACTATTTTTGCAAGCTGTATGCATGTATTAATTTATCCATGTATGCTGTGTGTATATATATACATGCATGTTTTATATATATATGTGCGTGTGTGTGTATATCCCTGTGTGTGTGTGTGAATAATGATATTGCAGCTAGCAGTGAGGAGAGGACCACCTTATGGGTGAGACTCTGAACGACTAGCAGGGCATGAAGATCTGAGTGTCCAGGCAGGTTCACTGCTGGGAAGTGGGGACTGCAGGCAGGGAGTGCTGAAGCAAATGCCCCCAGGGCACGGCCATAGGGAGGGGCTGATGTCAAGGCCACAGGGTCTGATGGCCCTGGAGGGCTGGGGCAGCTGGGCTCTGGCCGAGGCAGCCCCAGAGGAGCAGAGCTCAGCAGCATCTGGCACAGGCTGAACTCAGGGTTGGGGTGGGGAAGTTGTGTGGAGCGGGAAGCAGAGAAAGTCAATATACAAATAGGCTTGAGGGTGTGAAATCCCTGGAGGTCCCTTCCCTCCTCACTCTCCAAATTTGCCCCCTGGGAGCTAGGAGGAGGCAGACACATGGATTTATGACAGATCTGTCTATGAGGAACGCTAGGTGGTGTCTCTGAAACCAGCGATGCAACATTCTGCTCATTCTGGTCACGAGGAAACTGAAGCCTCAAAAAGGCTTGTCTGAAGTCATGCCAGGAGTCAGTTTGGCCCAGTGCCTAGTGTTCCATAGATGACTGTGGATGAGGATGAGTCAGCGAGTGAAGAAATGAATGACAAAATGAATGAAAGGGAGAGAGGGAAGAGAAAGGGCTAACAGAGAGGATAATGAGAACCATCTTGAACTTTTGCCTGTCTACTCCATATCCAAGGAGGGGAAACAAGAGAAAGCGAGGGGACATATGTTCATGAAAAATAAGGACCTTAATCTTTCTATTTTCTGAGGATGGAGTGGAGGTATTGAAGAGAGTGTGCATGAAATATTGTGTCTTCACTTACGATTATCTTGAGCTGTGTTTACGTGTGTAAAGGGGAGTTGTACGTGAATGTGTACTTGGGTATATGAATGATACCCTGGATAAAGAGCGATAAAAAAAATTGCTGAAGTCAAAGACCTTCTGAGATAATAGAGCTTTGACATAATCACAAACAATCACAATTGATTCATTCATTCTACAGAGTCATCACTGAACTGGGAGCAGCGGTGGAAGCTCCAGCAGATCAGACCCACGTTGTATCCCAAAGGAACACACCAAGAGAAGGCATGTTTCCCAACGTTGGCCTCAAGGGGGAGACTGCAGTGAGCCAAGAGGGGTACACAGGTGCAGTGCAAGGGGAGTTAGGAGATGCCAAGAGACAATGTTCTGTGTGTGTTTCTGTGTGTGTGTGCATGCACCCATGTACATGCACACGTGTGTCTCGGTGAAGGGCTTCTGTAGTTGAGCATTGGGTTTTTGACTCATTTTGGCAGCTGTGTTGGGTGTATACTCTATGAAAAAAATTGCTTCTATGATTTCCTGCCCCCCTCCATCATTCTGAAACATGTTATTAGAAGGTCAGAGGTGGGATGACCATATAATTTATTGACCAAATTGGGACTCTTAAAAGTGGAAGAGGGCACCATTAACATCCATGCCAGACAACTAAGCATAGCTGTCCTGTGCAAACGGAATATTGCACAGGTGAGACGCGGCGGTCCTAGAGTCCCCTGCAGCCACAGAGTGGGCATCCCAGGTCAGCTCATGGGAGAAGTTCATGCCATTCCCCCTTCCAGAAGATGGGCCCCGCCCCATTCCACTCAGCAGTGAGGCTGACCCACAGGGACACGGTCAAGGGCTCAGGGAGGGCAACTTGGGAGAAGAAGCTCCCAGGGTCTCCAGCATCTCCCCTCCCCACCACCTGGCTCGGTGCACAGGGTCCCCCGGCGGTCAGCGAGCCTGCTGCCCAGCCGGGGATCTTAGCACTCACTCCATCCACTTGAGCACCGCCGTTTCCCTCACCGCACCAGCCCAAGCAGGCGGCTCTAATGGATTACTTGCATTATCTCCCTCATCACTGCTTAAATATTTATCAGACCATTATGTATTTAGTGGCCAGGAGCAGGGAGTGGAAGGGGCAGAAGGCAAAACTGCTTGGGCCAGATGCAAGGGTTAATTACAGATTGGATAACCCCCCCTCTGATTTAAAAATTAAATAAATACACGTGGCGGGGAGATTAAAAGGGGACTGTTACTTACATGTAAGGAAGTCCAGAACAGCCTCGTGTGGGTTTTAGTGTCTTCTGCCCTCCGGCACCTCATTTTATGACCTCTGTGTTCCCTTCCCCTACCTGCAACTCCGTGGGCTGCCTCAGCCTTAAACCGGCTTCTAATTAAAAACCGTACTTCCGCTTTGGGTCCTCAAGCAACCAGTGTGTGGGAAAATTCAAGCTCTCCTAAAACCGGGAGTCGGCATCCGTCTCATAAAAGAAGTTCTGAAGGTAACTCCAGGGCTGGCACTGTGAAATATTGTTCATTATAACGAAGCAGCTGAGATAATGCTGTTTTCTAATTTCCCTTTCTCAGTCAGAAATTAAATAAAAAGTCATGTCTAAATTACAATCCTGGATTGAGATCAGACGAGGGCCCCATGCAGAGAGCTCATGATCCATCCTTTCTACATTTTATAGCCATTAAAAAAGATGATTGTCGTTTTTTTCCCCTCCCTTTTCTTGGAGGCCATTTACATTTGTTCTGAACTCTCACTGTGTTTTATTTGAATCTCTTAAAAGTGCCAGTGCACGTAATAAGTCAATCACAAACTTAAATTAAGAAAAAAACAAAACAGGCACCCAGGCGAACTACGATTCTGAACTCCAAGCTCAGTTACCTACAGCATCCATAACTTGGCTGTTAACCATCACCTTCCTGGCCCTGCAGTTTTGCCCACTACCAAGTTGGCAAAGTCCTCCAAGGAAGGTCAGGCTGGGGAGGGTTCAATCCGTGCAAAAATAGCCTACATTTCTACAGCCTTTCCTAATAACAGAAATGCCCCTTGGTCGAAATGAAAATTCTCGCCTGTGTGGTAAAGTGTATTTAGAAAACACTGATGAACGTGTAATATCATATTTAATTGATCATTTATTTGACTACTCAGCAAGGGAGGAAGAGAAACATTGGCACATTTTGTCGGTTATGATTCGAGCATTCTCTGTTCCGAGTTGTTGGGATTCCCTGAATGCTGCAGAAAAGTTGAAGCTGAAAAATCACTATTTTTGATGAAATTTATTAAACAACATCATGATGAATTTTTTTTAATGAATTGTTTTCACTGTGTGCAGGTCTCTTCTTGTCCATCACTTTGATAATATAACTTGAGTGCCTACTACATGCGAGGCATCACACAGGCATGAACAAGAGATGGTTCTCTTCTCGGGTCCTGGGATCAGGGCCACTGAGACACTCGTGTACTTTGGTGTTCAGTTTCCAGCCAGGATAAGAGCACATTTTGATTTTAAAATGCAGTGTGAGTTACTGTAGCTCAGCGCTGCCTACGGACTGGCTCAAGGGAGGTGGATCTCTGTGGGACATGTTAGTCAGAGAAGCCTTGGCGGAGGAGAAAGGCTTCAGAGGGGCTTCACAGACTAGGTAGGCCTTAGCAATGGGGCAGAGAAGACAGGGAAACGTTCCAAGAAGGATCAAAGCATGAGCAAAGGTCTAGGAGGTAGGATGCACCAGGTATTTAAGGTGTGGGGCACACGGAATGATGGGATGGCCTCCTGTAACCACAAGCAACCTGTTCGTGGCTCATCAGAAGGCCACCTTCAAGGTGACAAGTTTGGCAGTATACACTGTGGTTCCCACGAGCAGCGGACAGGACAAGTGTAATCTGACCAGTGCTGTTCTTCAAAGCTGCAGTGAAAATGACCAAAGAGATACTCTACAGCCAGGCACCTACTCCAGCAGCCAGCTGTACCCCCTGGTGTGATACAAAGTCTAATGAGTTTGGAACAGTTCACACACCCAGGGGCACCACGGGGGGCAATCAGAGGAGGAAAGGGGCAGAGAGGCTGGGTGGGGCTGAATGGTGGGCAATGACCCTGGATCTTACTCACATATGTCCTATACTTCTGTCTGTTTGCAGTGGTTGTGTCCTTCCAGCCTCAGCCAAGCCAGCCAGAGTGAAAGCTCCCACACCCCATCCACATTCTGCAAACAGTAATGCCATTTTTCTTCTGAATCCTTGACATGAATAAGTTCAATTGGACTTGAAACCCATCTGCATCATCACCAAAACTTTCAACACTCCATTTGTCAATGAAAGAAGAGGGAGGCTGTTAAATCCTTTAAGTATAATTTCAACTCTTATGAATCTTTAATGATTATAAAAATGGCTTTAAATTTTTCATCACCCACTTGTGCAAACCAAGTTTCTTATCAAGGGTGACTACCAAGAATTTGTAGAGATCATCACTAATAGAGTCTTAATCAGGCATGACGTGTAGCCATTTCAAACATAAACCCTGATAGGAAACAGTTACATTCAGGGAAAGAAGCAAGTTCAAGTTCCTCATTAAAACTAGGAAAATGTTTTATCCTGATTCCATATATATTGTCTTTTCCAATATACTGTATTTTATTTTTCATTTTGTATACTATAAAGAAAATGGAATGACTTTTCTCCCCAAGCCCCACATAGAATCCCAAGTCCCCTGCGGTTTACTACAGTGTGCTGTACAAAGAGTCTCATTTTGGAAAAGGAATCCTCCTACACTGTTGGTGGGAATGTAAATTGGTGCAGCCACTATGGAGGACAGAATGGAGGTTCCTTAAAAAACTAAAAATAAACTTACCATCTGGTCTAGCATTCCCACTCCAGGGCATATATCTGGAGGAAACTAATTCGAAAAGACAGATGCACCCCAATGTTCACAGCAGCACTATTTACAATAGCCAAGACATGGAAACAACCTAAATGTCCATTGAAAGATGACTGGATAAAGAAGTTGTGGTATATATATAAATGGAATACTACTCAGCCATAAAAAATAAAATAATGCCATTTGCAGCAACATGGGTGGACCTGGAGATTGTCATTCTAAGTGATGTCAGACAAAAAAGAGGAAGAAAAATACCATATGATACTGCTTATATGAGAAATCTTAAAAAAAAAAAAAAAGGACACAAATGAACTTATCTACAAAAGAGAAAGACTCACATAGAGAACAAACTCATGGTTACCTGGGTGTAAAGAGGATGGGAAGGGATAAATTGGGAGTTTGAAATTTGCACCCCTTGGGAGTGATGGAAATGTTAGCTCTCTTGATTGTCGTGGTGATTTCATGGGTGTACACAGCTACCAAAATTCATCAAACTGTACATCTGAAATATGAATAGTTTACTGTACAGGAATCATAGCACAATAAAGGTGTTTAAAAAAATAAGAGTCTCATTTTCATGTGTGTCATGGCTTTAAAGGTTGGAAAGTCCTAATCTAAGGTATCTTGCTTGATTTAATGGACCTTCAAGTACACCTGGCAGTCAGCTGTCCGTTTGCCATTGTATGCAGATCAGTGTGGCCATAAGGCTTCCCCAGACCCAAAAGAAAAGTCTACAAGGGCCAAAGATGATACATTATAACCCCGAGGAGATTCTCCTTGGAGCTGTTCCACTGATACTTTCTCTTGTGGGTGCTGCCCAGGATTAAGACCCTGCCAGTAGAAAGACATGGCAGAGTGAAGAGGGGGCAGCTCTCAAAGAGCAAAGACTCTCTCATTGGCTTCTGCAATCCAATGCCCCCTCTTTAGTTCTTCTCTTGGTTTTAAATAACTTCCTGAACTATAAATGCAAAGAGTTCCAAATGAAAACTGATTGATAGCCTCGTATAATTATATAATAAAAACAAACTGATATGCATATACATTATGTGTGGGCTCATACGTCTATATGCATCTGTATCTATTCCAGAGGGAGGAATATGCAATAACGTCTTCTGAAACAAATTGTCAAGGTGTCAATAAGGAATCTCATAATGAATGTGTGGGTGTGATCTGGGGTAATTTCATCGCAATTATGTTGCTCGGGCTGATTTCCCAAGACAGATCTTAAAGGCACAAGTCCCATTCCCAAGCTGAAAGCCAAGTGTTTTGTTTCCTATGGCATCTTCAAAGCATCACATTTCCAGGTCAAATGTCTTCCCTCGAGCAGACTGGACCAATCTGAAGAAATCAAGTTACCCGGCAGAGCTTCAGTCCACAGTAACAAGCTTTAAACACCTGGGGGAATTTTTTTGTGTGTCTGACCCCCAAAAATCTTAGCAACGAATTGTTCCTGGCTAAGAAATAAACAACAGCACTATCCCGCCAGAGAAGTTAGAAGCCCCACTGATGGTACTAACTGTGACACACACTGTTCAAAACGCTAGGGGATGAGGAAAAGCAAAGATGGGGACTGAGCAGGCATATGTTGGAGGGGAACAGGGACTACATGTGGCCCTTGCCCCCAAGGAATTCCAGGACATCCAAAGGGCTAGATGCTTGAACAAGTACTGACAATTCAATGGGAAATGGAATGTAATAGAAGTCTAACCATAAAAACATGGGGCAGGTAGGGGTGAGGACATAGGAAAGACTTTTTAGGACAGCTGTCACTTAAGCTGGATCTTGAAAGTAGAATAAAATGCAAGCATATGATCCAGCAATCCCACTCTTGGGCCTATATCTGTAAGAAACTTTAATTGGAAAAGATACATGCACCCCAATGTTTATAGCAGCACTATTTACCATAGCCAAGACATGGAAACAACCTAAATGTCCATCCACAGATGATTGGATAAAGAAGATGTGGTATATCTATACCATGGAATACTACTCAGCCATAAAAAAGAATAAAATAATGTCATTTGCAGCTACATGGATGGACCTGTAGATTGTCATTCAAAGTGAAGTAAGCCAGAAAGAGAAAGAACAATACTATGTAATGCTTATAAGTGGAATCTAAAAAAATGAGACAAATGAACTTATTTACAAAACAGAAACAGACTCATAGACAATAGAAAACTCAACTTACGGTTACCAGGAGGGGAAAGGTGGGGATGGAGGGATAAAATGGGAGTTTGGCATTTGCAGATACTAATTACTGTTTATAAAGTAAACAACAATGTTCAATTGTATAGCACTGGGAACTATATTCAATACCTTGTAACAGCCTATAATGAAAAAGAATATGAAAAGGAATATATACATATATATATATAACTGAGTCACTGTGCTGTATACCAGAAATTAACACATTATAAACAGACTACTTCAATAAAAACAGTAAATAAAAAATTTAAAACATTTTTTGGAAAGTCCAATCAGTATCTAAGAGATTGTTTTTACACAGTCCTCTGCTCTACATGGAGTACAAAGGAGGCTCTCCCTCAGCAAAATTTTGTGAAACTCCATTCAGGAGTCTTCTCAGCAGGGACAAAAGTCCCCAGTCACCCATCATCACCCATCCCTGAGACCAGGCTACGGTACTTGCTGTCAGAAAAGTAATCTGTGGTCCAGGAAAATGTGTAAATGCTAGGTCACAGGGCTGTCTGGGCCGTCTGCATATGGCAGCAACATCCAAAGAGCTCTAGGAGACGAACTAGAAGAGGAAAAGGAAAGGAGGGCTGAATGCTGAGTGGGCTTCCACAGGAAATGGAATGAGGGTGGAATCAGTTTCTCTGCCTTCCTGCAACACCTAAATCTAGATTAGCCAGCTCATACCTGTGAGTGTTTGCAGAAGCCTCCTTGTCCCTCACCCCTAACATGCCCCTCGTTACCTCCCCTCACCTCACACACTCCTGTCCCTGAGTTGTGTCAGCTTGGCCTTTGTCACATCTTTGACTCTCTGGATCACTGCAATCGTACCCTGACTGGCCTCACATCCCTCCAATCCACCCCTCTCCTGCTACCAGCCTGATTTTTCAAAAGTACTTAAACTCCCCCTCCCTTAAACCTTCCCACGTCCCCTCTTTGCCTCCAAGATGAAGCTTAAACTCCCAGGCATTGCCAACAAGACATTGATGTCCTCACGCCTCCTCACCTTTCCAGCTCTTCCTTGAACCGCCAAACGTCACAGTCACGCTTCCTCTCAGTTTCACACCCTGAAATCGGCTATTCCGTCTCTCTGAAATGTTATGAGGTTAACTCGTAAACAACTCTGAAAGCCCTGCTCAGGCTTTCCCTCTAGGATTCACCATTGATTCACCATCTGAATTGGTTACCCCACCTCTGTGCTCCACAGTGCTTTGTGTGTGCTGATCTCTAGAAGAAACGATGAACTGTCTCCTTACTAGTCCATCATGCTCTTGAGTTGTGAGTAACTTGGTGGCAGAAGCCATGCCTGTTACCTGCGTAAACCTAGCACCCAACACCCAGCACAGTTCCCGGCACGTAGCATTTGCTCAAACAATGTTGGGAGGGAAGGAGAGGTAGATGTTTGGATAGATGGATGGATGGATGAATGGATGGATGAATGGATATATAGATAGATGGATGGGCAGATAAGTATTTGGATGGATAAATGGATGGGTTGACAGTGCTTAAGTAACATGAGCAAAAACAAAATGAGGTTCCTCCTTCCTGTCTGTACCCCATCAACTAGGTCAGCCTCTAAAACAGTGTATCAGATTCCCCAAGACCTCAGGGCCTGATAGGTGAACAGAAAGAGGAGGAAGCTCCAATATTACATGGGAAACAGGGAAGGTCAGAGCAGTAGCTCAGATCCTGGGTGTAGGTCCTCCAGGGAGAGAAGAATATCCCCTATCAGTGGAAAGGAAGCTGGTGACCATGCTCCAGCAGGCATCAAGCCAATTGTCAAGGATTTTTTTTTTAAGAGAAGTCAATTCAGATTTTTTTCGGATTTTTTAAGGAGTATTTGGGGGATTGTCAAGTCAGGCAAATGGGAAGGAACTGCATAAATTCCGCTTGCCTTTCTGGGGCTGATTTCCAGGCACTGACTATGAGAGAACAAGCCAGATCATTCACCATCATTCTAAGATATGCACCCTTATACATAATCCATGTGTGCAGCTCTTAGAATAAAACCCTAGAAGCTGAATTACAGATTTTGGAAGTATGGACATTCTTTAAACTTTTAATAAAAATTGCCAACTTCATCTCCAAGAAGCCTGGACTCATGTGCAGTCCCTCCTGTAGCAAATAACTAGCTAGTTCACCACACTCTTCCTAACACTGAAGAATCCATTTTTAAATGGATCTTCCCAATTTGATAAGCAAAAAGTAGAATTACATTGTTTTAATTTATACCTCATTGATAACTAGTAAAGTTGACCTTTTTCGTAAGTATGGGCTATCCTGTGAATTTCCTGTTAATTTTCTTTTCTATTTCCCTGTTGGGTTTCTTGTCTTGTATTATTGATTTGTAAAGGCTGATTTTAATATATTAACTCCATTGATCTTTTACTGTATGTTGCAAATATTTTTTCTATGTCTTAAGAAATGTGATTCCCCCTACTCCAAGACTGGAAGCAAACTAACGATCCTTCATTAAAAATTTAGTTCACAGTCCTGTGCTAGGTGCTCCTGTGAAAGGTATGTCCTTGTCCTCATGAAGCTTGCAGTCTAGTTAATCTAGTGAAGACAATTAGCCACAAACACATTCATGAAGCATTAACAATATGAGCCTTTAGGAGGAGCGAGGACTTGTGCTGGACCTTGAGGTCTAGGGCAGTTCTTGAGGGAAAGAAAGAGGGGAGAGGACAGGGTCTCCCAGGCAGAGGGAAGGAAGTGAGCAAAGGCATCAAGGTGGGAAAGCCCAAGGTGGGTCTGAGGAAGTCTAGGGAGTCAGGTGTGAGTAGAGCGATGGGAGGTAAGTCAGCGGAGAGCATCTGAAACGTCCGGGCTTTCCCACGATGCTGCCTCACGGAGGCAGTTTCCCTGTCCTGGCCAGCCTTTGTCTCTGAGCCACTCGGATGTGTGTGCGTGCTGTGTACGTTCCACTCTTCTGTGATGGCTGTAGTTTGTCAGAATTGATTAGGCTATCTGTGTGGGAGCCATCTGCTGTCTGCCAGCCTCCTTGTCTCACCAGCATGTTGATTTCAATAAATTATTATGGCACTTGGAATCGCCTGAGTGGTTTGATGCTGTGAATCACACACATCCAAATCAGAACTGGATTGAAAGTCATTTAGTGCTGTTCCCTCACTGCCTTCTCACTTGGTCAACAGTGTCTAAAGGGAACCCTGATGAGCGTTACCTTGGGCTGCCCAGTACAGTCTGCACCATCCCTTCTTCTGGCCACAGAATTAAGTAGCTGGTCCTGGTCTATCCACCATAATACCCCATTTCCCTGGATACAGGGACTGGTCTGGGGATGAGTCCATGACCCGAGCAGCCCTGTGGATGAGAGAAGTTGTCTCCACTAGGGTGACAAAGATGGGGGATGCATATTTGGAGCTATTAGTGGTCATCTTTGCTGGCATGTGGAAACAGCTGGCCAGACACAGGCAAAGATGAGACCCAATGTCCTAGACACATCGAGCCCTTGGTTCATTCCTACATCTCTTCCTTCAACTCCAGGAGCTCTGTCAGTTTCTCCCCAGCCATAGATGTTTTACATTTCTTCTTGCTTAAGCTAACTTGAGTTGAGCACCCGCAATAGAAGGATTCCTGAATCTACAACATTGCTATCAATCCAGTTGCCCAAACCAGTTATATGGGAGTCATCCTCCAGTCTTATTTTTCTTTTACCCCTAAATCTAATCAATCACCAAATCCTCCTGATTCTACCTCTAAAATATCTTCTCAGGTATTCCACTGCCCTCCCTAATTTTCTCTCACCTGGATCGCAAACAGCTTCTTAGCTGGTGTCCCTGGGATCACATCCCCTCCAAATCCACTTTCTGCAGAGCTACCAAGTTGTTCTTTCTAGAATCCAACTTTGCTTTCAAAACTTCAAAAGCCATCTATTTGTCCGTGAGACAAATCCAAACCTCTAAGCATGGGATACAAGCCTGTGTCCCTCGGGTCCACCCTACAGCTCCAGTTCCAACTCCAAATGTACCCCACCTCCCAGCTCTTCTATGTCTCCAAGCCCTTGTTCTTACCCCTGGCTACATCTGATTTCTCCTCTGGCCTCTGGTGATTCAGCTCACATCACGCTTCCTTTGCAGAATACTCACAGCCCCACCCCTGACAGCATGAGCACAGCCTCCCTCTGGGAATTCACAGTGCTGTGGTGTTTGGGTTAATGACAGGGAGAGGACACAGCAGAGCGGTTAAGAACCTGGGCTCCGAGTCAGCAGACCTCAGTTTGAGATCTGGTTCTCACCTCTACTAGCTGTGGGGACTTGAACAAGGCACCTAATCCTGAAGCTCGCTTTTCTCAGTGGCAAACAGGGAAAATAAATTGGGGTAGCTGTAAAGATTAAATGAGAAAACTAGGTAAAGTTCTTAGGTAGAACATAGCAGATACTCAATCAATGACAACTGTAATTATTTCTAACCATATGGTATCAATGACAATAACTGAAAAGACATTTTAGAGGCAGAATCAAGAGGATTTGGTGATTGATTAGATTTTGAGGTGAAAGAAAAAACCATTGGAGGATGACTCTCATACCTCTGGTTTGGTATGAGTCTGTTTACTCCCTTCACCTGTCTCCTCACCCCACCCCCCATCACGAACTCTTTGAGGGCAGGGATTGGGTGCTGCATTTTCACTCTGCTCTGTATCCAAGATGTCTGGCATGGTGTTTGCATGGAGTAGGCATGCAATAAATATTTATTTAATGACTTTATTAATCTCTTTTCACCCACTGTTTTGCTGTGGGGTGGGGGAGGGGGGAGGAGGGCACTGCTATAACGTGCCCATTACTACTTGAACTCTGCATGGCTTAAAACTGATTAATGATAGGGTCTCCACAGGAAATAATTCAGAAATGAAAATCAGTGAATCAACCAGCCTTTATGGGAACAAATACGTTCCCCAGAATGCAAATGCAATTTGCTGTCTATCCAAAATTCCTCTCCCCATTCTTCTTTGCCAAATAAACTCTGATTTTGATCAGTTTCAACTCTCAAGGCAGGTGATCCTATTCTTAAGTCATAAGTAAGTCCTAAAAAATCTAAGTCCACCATGACCATGGCATATCCTTGCTGGAGCTTGGTTTAAGGGCAACCCAATGTGTGTCAAGGAGGGGGAGGTCTTCTGTGGAGCTTTTGGGCAAGTTCTCCTTGTTTTTAAGAAGAGACATGTGGAAGGGACAGTCCCTCCCTCTTCTTCTACCCCACATTGTTCTATCTGCAAAAGATGCCTTGAGAAGTGACACTGACATCTGGTAGCCATGAAGAAAGCCCATGTGGATGGCAAAACAGAAAAATGCAAAGAATCTGGGTCTTTAATGGTGTGACCAGCTATAGAATTAGCCAATCCTGGAGCAGCCCTACCTCAGAACCTCTTACATAATGAGATAACAGTTCTCTCACTGTCAAAACAGTTAAATCAGAGTTACCTATTATTATTTGGAGCCAAAGACATCTTATCAGAATTCACCCAACCTTACAGCATTCCTCCAACGTGTCCCTGCTCATTCCCCTCTTGGAGATCATGTAATACTCTCACATTTTTGTGCCTTTTTTAGATACATTGCTCTCTCTTCTTGAAGTGCATAACACATCTTTCACTCCTTTTATACCTAGCTAACTTTTCTTTACCTTCTAAAGCTTGATTGACCCTCCTTGAGGGCTGGATATCTGAACACAAGCATGGTTCTTCTTAAAAGTATTCCGTGGTTCCTCTAAGGGCAACTTAGGTAAACCCTCTCATGCTCTTCATCTAAACTTCATCAACACTTTGTGCACATTTAAGTTACACTGAATTATAACTGCTGATTTTGTTCTTCCCTTCAACTACAAGAGAGCTCCTTGAAGGTAAGAACTACATCTTATTCTCCAGTATCCCTGGAACCTAGGACAGCACCTACACTGGAACATGATAAGCACTCAACAGATGATGGACAGATGGATAGATGTATGGGTGATGCACAGTCTACCAGTGATGGGCTTGCAAACTTGCCAGGGAAACCAGAACAATATGAACAAACTATAGAATGACAAAGACTGATGTCACACTGTTGAGATGCCCAGGCTTCCTAACAATGAAAGAAATGTATTTCAACATAACTTTAAGTATTATGACATGACATTAAACTTAACCAAATAAATAAAACATATAAAATCCAGGAAGAAGATGGCGGAGTAGAAGGACGCTCGCAGGTCACCCTCTCCCACAAATACACCAAGACCCACATCTACAGACCCACTCAGCCAACCAGAGCACCTGTGGAACTCCGACAGAACATCGCCCTCTTCAAAAGATAAAGACGCCAAAAATCTGGTAGGAGAAAAGGAAAAAAGAAAGCACAAAAGGCAAAGCAGCACGGGAAGGGTCCCGCGGGGAGGGAGCGGCAAAGGAGGACTGGCGCTCGCTCGCTGGGTCTCCCCTCTCCAACTGAGAGGCCAGCAGGACGGAGGGGGAGCCTCCGAGGCTCGGATCTGTACAGAGCAGCCCTTGACTAACAGAACTAAGTTAAACGGGCACAGAGCGTCCCCCCGACACCCAGCCTGAGACGCCGGCCGGCAGCGTCGGGCAGGGCCAGGCTGCACAAGCCGGGTGGAGGATGGGGGCGGCTGCACGGAGGCAGCCCCAGGGGAACGCAAGGGGCTGCGCGCCGTGGCTGTGGGTGCACAGGGCAGAACAACCTGGGCCCTCCATAAAACAGCAAGGTTGATGTGCTCTCGGGGGAAGGGTGCACACCCCCATCTCTGAAAACCCGCGAAAAGTTTTCGGGGGAAGAGAGGCGGGGCTCAGGCACAGCCGCCATATCCTCAGCGCTGACCACTCAGGCGGGGGCAGGGGCGAAACCTGCATCCGCACCGATGGGCTTAGCAGCCTCAAAGGCCAGACTGAGACTGGCCTGCAGCCCGGGGCAGATAGGATCCTTCCATCCTGGTCCCTCAGAGAACTTGCTCCACAAAGACAAACAGGGAGCTGGGTTTTGGCTCGGAGCAGGGACAGGGCTGTCCCTCGGTCTTCCCCGAGCCCACCCGCGGAGCGCACCAGGGCGGAGCGCCAACCAGGGCGGAGCGCGCAGCCGCACAGAGCAGCGGAGCTACCGGCGGCGCAGGTGGAGCGAGAGCGGCCCCCCCCCCCCCTTCGGGCAGGAACACAGCCCCTGACCGAGGTGCTGGGAGGGGGCACGACCCGCCCTCCTACCCGGCCAGTCTGCAACTTCTGACTGCGGCATCCGGAGGGGCAGCGACCCGCCCGCCCACAGCAGAGAGCTGCACCTGACCCAGTGTTAGGAGGAGGCGCGATCGGCTTGCCGACAGGTGCTGGGAGCAGCACAGAAGAGGGCGCCAACGGAGGGCCTCTGAAAACAGCAAGCTGAGCTTCCAAAACAGGACGAAGACAGAAAGACTTCACATTAAAAGCACACAGACTCCAGGAGAACACCGACAAACACCCCCCCCCTTTTTTTTTTTAAATCTGTTTTTACCTGTTCTATTTTCTATTACTCTCTTAATCTTTACTTCTTAATTCATTTCTATTTCTCTTGGGTTTTGATGTCCTGCTATTGATTAGACACAGGTTTCAAATACATCTATTCATCTCCCCCCCACCCCGCCTTTTTTTGTAAAGGTTTCAAAAGGACGTCTCAACTCGATTAATACTCTGCTTCAACTCACTCTTCTATTATTCATTATACGCTGTTTTCAAACCCTCTTTCTCCCTTCTTTTAAAATTCTTTCTCTCTCTCTCTTATTTTTTTTTTTCTTTTTTCCTAAGTTCTATTCCTAAATAGGCATCAGATAGATAAAATCCTTAAGGACCAAAATAAACAACTGATACTCCATAAACCACAATGCCAAAGAGGTATGAGCAAGATGAAGAAGCAGAAAAACCTTTCCCAAGTAAAAGAACAAGAGAAATCCCCTGAAAGAAAGATCAACAAAATAGACATCGATAGCCTACTAGATCAAGATTTCAAAAAAGGAGTGATCGAATTGCTGAAGGAATTAAAAGAGATAGTGTTTAGAGATATAAAATATGTCAAAAATGAAATTGAAGCTATAAAGAAGAGCCAAGTAGAATGGGTAAACTCATTGACAGAGATGAGGAATGATCTAATAGCTGTGCAAAGCCAACTAGATAATGCAGAGGAACGAACTAGTGAGCTAGAAGACAGGGCAATAGAAAGCACCCATTCAGAAGAACTACAAGAGGAGCAAATAAAAAATAATGAAAATAGCATAAGGGACCTATGGGATAATATCAAGCGTCCCAATCTTCACATAATAGGGGTCCCAGAAGGAGAAGAAAGATCAAAGGGGATTGAAAAGGTTTTTGAAGAAATCATGACTGAAAACTTCCCAAACTTAAAGAAGGAATCAGATATCCAAGTACAGGAAGCTCAGAGGGTCCCAAACAGGAAGAACCCAAATAGACCCACACCAAGACATATCATACTCAAGATGGCCAGAGTCAAGGATAAAGAAATGATTCTAAAGGCAGCAAGAGAAAAGCAAAGAGTAAGTTACAAGGGAACCCCCATAAGGCTCTCAGCTGATTTCGCTACACAAACACTACAGGCCAGAAGGGAGTGGCAAGATATATTCAAAGCCCTGAATGAAAAAAAGATGCAGCCTAGGATCCTTTATCCAGCAAGGCTATCCTTGAGGATAGAAGGAGAAATAAAGAGTTTCAGAGACAAAAAAAAAAGCTGCAGGAGTTTAGCAACACTAAACCCATGCTAAAAGAAATATTGAAAGGGCTATTCTAAATAGAAAAGCAGCAGGATGCTACAGAAATGAGAAACACAGAACTGGAAAGGTGATAACTCATGAATTACAAATAAAGTAAACATGAAATTATAAAAGAAGACATACAAATCACTGAGAGTGGGAGAGGGAGGCAGGGAAATATAGAATATTTTTTCTTTCTTTTTTAAATTTTTTTAACAGTAGGATGGGTTTGAGATCATGTTACTATCAGTTTAATAAAAACAGTTATAGTAATGGGTTGACAGATTTACAAAAAAGGGTAACCACAAGCCAAAAATTTACAAAGGAGTCACAAAAATTAAATAAAATCCATGATAATACAAAGGAAAATTACCAAACCACAAAAGGAAGAAGAAAGGAACAAAGAGGATATACCAATTCAACTGCAAAGATAAGTTCAAAATGGCAATAAACACACATCTATCATTAATTACTGTAAATGTTAATGGACTAAATGCTCCAGTCAAAAGACACAGAGTGGCAGACTGGATAATAAAGCAAGAACCTTCAATATGCTGCATACAAGAGACCCACTTTAGGGAGAAGGACACATATAGATTGAGAGTGAAAGGATGGAAAAGGATATTCCATGCAAATGGAAAAGCCAAAAAAGCAGGTGTTGCAGTACTGATTTCAGACAAAATAGACTTTAAAACAAAGGCCATAAAGAAAGATAAAGAAGGACATTTTATAATGATTAAAGGAGTGATACAAGATGAGGATATTACACTCGTTAATATATATGCACCCAATATAGGAGCACCTAAGTACATACAAGAATTACTAACAGAGATAAAGGGGGATATTGATGGGAATACAATCATAGTTGGAGATTTTAACACTGCATTAACATCACTAGACAGATCTTCCAGACAGAAAATAAAAAAGGCAACAGAGAAATTAAATACTACAATAGAAAAACTAGATTTGGTGGATATTTTCAGAGCATTACACCCCCAAAAAATAGGATATACATTCTTTTCAAGTGCACATGGAACATTTTCCAGGATCAATCATGTACTTGGGCACAAAAGAAACCTCAACAATTTTAAGAAGATAGAAATTATCTCAAGCATCTTTACTGACCACAATGCCATGAAACTGGAAATCAACAACAGAGAAACAAAGGAGAAAAAAAGGAAAGCATGGAGATTAAACAATATGTTATTGAAAAAACAATGGATCAATGAGGAAATCAAAGCTGAAATTAAAAAATACCTTGAGACAAATGATAATGAAAGCACAACCACTCAAAACCTATGGGACACAGCAAAGGCAGTGCTAAGAGGGAAGTTTATAGCGATACAGGCCTTCCTCAAAAAAGAAGAACAATCTCAAATAAACAATTTAACCCACCACCTGAATGAATTAGAAAAAGAAGAACAAAAAGCCCCAAAAAGCAGCAGAAGGAAGGAAATAATAAAGATCAGAGAGGAATTAAATACAATAGAGATTAACAAGACCATAGAAAAAATCAACCAAACCAAAAGCTGGTTTTTTGAAAAAGTAAATAAAATCGACAAACCTCTGGCCAAACTCACAAAGAAGAAAAAAGAGAGAGCACAAATTAGCAAAATAAGAAAGGAAAATGGAGAAATTACAACAAACAAAATAGAAATGCAGAATATCATACGAGAATATTATGAAAAACTATATGGAACCAAACTGGATAACCTAGAGGAGGGGGACAAGTTTCTGGAAACATACTGTCCACCAAAACTGAATCAAGAAGAATCTGAACACTTGAACAATCCGATCACTAGAAAGGAAATAGAAATAGCAATTAAAAACCTCCCTACAAATAAAAGTCCAGGACCGGACGGCTTCACCGGGGAATTCTACCAAACATACAAAGAAGAACTCATACCAGTCCTTCTCAAACTCTTCCAGACGATTGAAAAGGAGGGAATACTCCCAAACTCATTCTATGAAGCCACCATCACCCTGATACCAAAACCAGGCAAAGACACTACAAAAAAAGAGAATTATAGGCCAATATGACTGATGAACATAGACGCCAAAATCCTCACCAAAATTTTAGCAAATAGAATCCAACAACACATAAAAAAGATTATACATCATGACCAAGTGGGGTTCATCCCAGGGACACAAGGCTGGTTCAACATACGCAAATCAATCAGTGTAATACATCACATCAACAAGAGAAAGGACAAAAACCACATGATCATCTCAATCGATGCAGAAAAAGCATTTGATAAAATTCAACACCCATTTATGATAAAAACTCTCGCCAAAGTGGGTATAGAGGGAACATATCTCAACATAATAAAAGCTATATATGACAAACCTACAGCCAGCATAGTACTCAACGGTGAAAACCTCAAAAGCTTCCCACTAAAATCTGGGACAAGACAAGGATGCCCACTATCACCACTCCTATTCAACATAGTCCTGGAAGTCCTAGCCACAGCAGTCAGGCAAGAGAAAGAAATAAAAGGGATCCAAATCGGAAAAGAAGAGGTAAAAGTGTCATTATATGCTGATGACATGTTACTATATATAGAAAACCCTAAAAGGTCCACACAAAAGCTACTAGAGCTGATTGAAGAATTCAGCAAGGTAGCAGGTTACAAAATTAACGTTCAAAAATCAGTTGCATTTCTTTACACTAACGATAAATCAACAGAAGAAGAAAGTAAAGAAACAATCCCCTTTAAAATAGCACCCAAAGTAATAAAATATCTGGGAATAAATCTAACCAAGGAGGTGAAAGAATTATACACAGAAAACTATAAACCATTGTTGAAGGAAATTAAAGAAGACTTTAAAAAAATGGAAAGATATTCCATGCTCTTGGATTGGAAGAATCAATATTGTTAAAATGGTCACACTGCCCAAGACAATCTACAGATTTAATGCAATCCCTATCCAATTACCCAGGACATATTTCACAGAACTAGAAAAAATCATAATAAAATTCATATGGAACCATCAAAGACCTAGAATTGCCAAAGCATTACTGAAGAGAAAGAAAGAGGCTGGAGGAATAACTCTCCCAGACTTCAGACAATACTATAGAGCTACAGTCATCAAGACAGCATGGTATTGGTACCAAAACAGACATATAGACCAATGGAACAGAATAGAGAGCCCAGAAATGAACCCACAAACTTTTGGTCAACTCATCTTTGACAAAGTAGGCAAGAATATACATTGGAATAAAGACAGTCTCTTCAGCAAATGGTGTTGGGAAAACTGGACAGCAGCATGTAAAGCAATGAAGCTAGAACACTCCCTTACACCATATACAAAAATCAACTCAAAATGGATTAAAGACTTAAACATAAGACAAGATACAATAAACCTCCTAGAGGAAGACATAGGCAAAACATTATCTGACATACATTTCAAAAATTTTCTCCTAGAAGAAATAAAAGCAAGAATAAACAAATGGGACCTAATGAAACTTACAAGCTTCTGCACAGCAAAGGAAACCAGAAATAAAACAAGAAGAAAACCTACGGAATGGGAGAAAATTTTTGCAAGTGAAACCGACAAAGGCTTGATCTCCAGAATATATAAGCAGCTCATACGACTCAATAAGAAAAAAATAAACAACCCAATCCAAAAATGGGCAGAAGACCTAAACAAGCAATTCTCCAAGGAAGACATACAAATGATCAAAAAGCACATGAAAAAATGCTCAATATCACTAATTATCAGAGAAATGCAAATCAAAACTACAATGAGGTATCACCTCACACCAGTCAGAATGGCCGTCATTCAAAAATCCACAAATGACAAATGCTGGAGAGGCTGTGGAGAAAGGGGAACCCTCCTACACTGCTGGTGGGAATGCAGTTTGGTGCAGCCACTATGGAAAACAGTGTGGAGATTCCTCAAAAGACTAGGAATAGACTTACCATATGACCCAGGAATCCCACTCCTGGGCTTGTATCCAGAAGGAAATCTACTTCAGGATGACACCTGCACCCCAGTGTTCATAGCAGCACTATTTACAATAGCCAAAACATGGAAACTGCCTAAATGTCCATCAACAGGTGACTGGATAAAGAAGATGTGGTATATTTATACAATGGAATACTACTCAGCCATAAAAACCGACAACATAATGCCATTTGCAGCAACATGGATGTTCCTGGAGAATGTCATTCTAAGTGAAGTAAGCCAGAAAGAGAAAGAAAAATACCATATGAGATCGCTCATATGTGGAATCTAAAAAACAAAAACAAAAACAAACAAACAAACAAAAACAAAGCGTAAATAAAGGACAGAAATAGACTCACAGACAGAGAATACAGACTTGTGGTTACCAGGGGGGTGGAGGGTGGGAAGGGATAGACTGGGATTTCAAAATTGTAGAATAGACTACACTGTATAGCACAGGGAAATATACACAAAATGTTATGATAACTCACAGAGAAAAAAATGTGACAACGAGTGTGTATATGTCCATGAATAACTGAAAAATTGTGCTGAACACTGGAATTTGACACAACATTGTAAAATGATTATAAATCAATAAAAAATGTTAAAAAAAATAAAATAAAATCCAATTAGGTGGACTGTGGGGAAATAGCATGCTTATGTACTCTCAGTAGCATTTTAAATTGGTTCAATCTGTCTGGAGAACAATAGGGCAACATGTAGCAAAAATGCATACCCTTTGATATAGTAATTCCACTTTAGGGAATATAAAGAAATAACCCAAACCTATATATACATGAAGACATTTATAGAAATAGTACTTAGGATCAAGAGAAACAAAATGTAACAACCTAAGCTCTAATGGGACAGCAAAGCTAAGCAGATTATGGCATTTTATGTAGGAACCCATGTATATAAATGCCTATATAAAAATATGATAAATGAAAAGATATAAAATAGCTAAAATGAACTTATTTAAACTATATAAAATTTTATTTTAAAATATATGTCTATACTGCAAAAGATAAAAAGAAATTAAAAATTGTTAATCAATCATTAGGTGTCCATATTTGCATGGAGTTCAGCCCCTGTCCTCTGGCATTCATGTATCTGATCCCGGTATCTACAGTACATACATCTCCTGCTCTCCAAATCCTATCAGCATGATGTTGTTAATATACTGAATCAGCCTGATATCTTGTATGATGAAGAGATGATTAAATACCTCTGTAGACTAAATTGTTGCATAGAGATGGAGTGCTAGAGCAATAAAGTGTACTACAGTCCTTGCCAGGTGAAAGCAAACTGTTTATTGGAACTGAATTTTTTAAAACAACCAGCCTATGAGTAACTGCAGAGGAAGTGTCAGGGGCCGGGTTATTTTCTCCAGTGAGGCATCCATATCTGGAGGAGCTGTAATTGGAGGCCACTTCATCACATATAATAACCTATGGCCATTCTCCAAGATAGACCCACTTTCTGCATTGGACAAATAAGTGATTTAAATGAGGTTGTCATAGGAATCACCACACCTGCACCTTTTGAGTTTCTGACAGTTTAATGACTGCCCCCAGGGTTAGAGTATTGCTTTTGGTTTACTACTTTAAGTCTTCTATTTGGAAATTTCTAACAAAGAAACCATTAAAGGAATCAATGTATTAATGCTGCATGGTACTGAATATATTTATTCCAACGATATAGTCAGAAACTGAGAAAATAACATGAAATGCACTTGGGGGTCCACTAGGCCAACTATGATGCCAAAAGCTCCATTAATCACCTGAGTCCTATAAGATCCCCTACTGACCATTGGATCACAGCAGTATATACTGGATTCCCAGGAATCAGCTCAGGGCCAATGAAAGATCTAAAGGGGTAGCTGTCTCCCTTCCCACCAAGCCACCATTACCTTAGTAACAGGCTCCAGATATCTCTGAAGAGGATTTTCAGGAGTAGGGTTTGCAGTGTATACTTGTGGTGTAATTGCCAGGTCCTTCCTTAAAGTTGTCTGGGCTCTGAGTCTCTGGCCCAAGTTCAGGAGTTGGGTGAGGAACAATGGTTCTCTATACTCGGTAATTCAAAAGGGAGTTCTATCTCTAAATCTGGCATTTGCTACTTGTTTGTTTTAATTATATGGACCAAGAAGCTTTTAAAAGACTGTCCATATGTTTCAGTGCAAAAGACTTTATAATCAATTAGCCAAAGGCAATTATGGGTCTAGGATATTCTTATTACCATACTAGCTTGCTGTCTGTATGAAACCAGGCAGGGTTAGCTGCTTACCCAATAGCCACTCTCCACTTTTTCCTCATTATCAGAAACAAAGTTTGTTGCCGTGCAGTAATGTGCTCAGCTAAAATTTCCCACGTTCCCAAATTCTCTTGCAGTTAGGTTGCAGGTATGTGACTCGGATTCTGATCAGTCAGACAGATTATGTGAAAACTGGATTCAGAAATGAGCAAAATGAAGAGGAGGCTAAATGCAGTGGTATTGACATCTGGCAAACACATCGGACAGATAGCCAGCTCTGTGATGGGGAGAGAGCAGAGCATCTGGTGTCCAGTTCTGAGAATTACCAGTGCCAAGGAGCAAAGGGGTCCCACTAAAGCCACCCCACAGCCCCAGACTCCGCATCCTGCATAGTACCTAATATCCTTTTATAAAATACCCTTTTCTGCTTAAGCCAGCCAGCATGGATTATGTTGCAATTAAGAACATTAAATAATACATGTACCACCTTGCCTCTGGCGGTTTTTGAAGTGTCACTCCTTGGTCTCTTCCCCTGGGGATACTAGTACCCACAGTGAAGTCAGGGATCCCATTTCAGCCGTAGCACTCTCGGCATAAAGATAATAGCCCTACAGCTCTCTTCAAAGACAGTGGCTCTCCCCATTGCGGTATTTCTCAATGCCTTGGTAAAGGAAGCATCTTCTAGTCCCTACTCGGGGACATAGTTAATGGATGGATGAGCAGGTTGCATTTGATAAATCTACATCAATCTTCTTATCTACCTAAAGTTTCGATTATTTACATTGTATCAAATTTTTCTGGCATCTTACTTTCACTCCTTATAGGCTGTTACTGAGTACAGGTTTCAGTAAGCCATCTAAGAAAAGAAATAGAAATCCCAGAAGCTGGAGCTAGCATGTTGAATCAAACATCTTTGATAAGTGCACCCATATTTGTATCACGTTCACCCAGAATGGAAAGCCAGTTTAGAGGCTGGGTCACCAAAATGAATGACAAATTCCCTACAGTTACCAACACTGGTTCTCAAAGTATTTTCCAAGAAGGTCTAGGGGGGTTCTCTGAGCCATTCCAGGAGCCAAGAATAAAGGCTCTGAGAACCATGTTCCACTTCAATAAGAAAAAGTCCAAATTCAACTTACAGGTTTCCAGGTAAGCTTTCATTTGAGGAAGGGGTCAAAAGCTTTTTTTTTTTTTTTTAAGTTTATAAAATCACTGAACTAGCTCATCTTTGCAATCCACCTGAAGGGCTCCATGGCTTTTCTAATTACCATAGGCTGGTTTGATGTCCCTCATTGGAATCCTAAGGGGAAACTCCAGTAATAGTTGCCTGTTTTCAGGTTGTTTTCCCCCAAATCCACAGAGCCTGCCAGGAAGCCACATCCTTTCCTTCCTAGAGTGCACCATGACATGTACATCTCTTGACAAAAGGCACAAGCTAGCAAAACCCAACAGTAGGTAGACTGGGTGGAACTGCTCCTCCCAGGCCACACCAGGTCTTACGCAGCACACGTCATGGGTAATGAGCATGACGCTGTCAAAAAAAGAAGAGGAGGGAGGAGGAGGCAGAGAATGGAAGGAAGAGGAGAAATTATTAATCTGTGGAGGGTCAGTGTATCAGAGAACACCCACCATGTGCTCAGTCCTGTGCTAGATTCAATGGGGAATTCAAGAAAAGAGAAGATGGTGTCTCTCCATTCATTCACTTCTGTAACTAGTCCCTATTTACTGAGTATCTATTGTGCACAGGCACTAGGCTGATGAACACAAATCCATCCCTCAAAGCACTCACCATTCCAGATACAAGAGATAAAACTCTTCCATGGGAAGCAATTAGAGAACATCAAAAGAACACAATAATGTGGGTGTCTAGAGATTATAAATGGCCCTCACATGCAAAGGAAAAGCAGATGAATGAGGGCTAAGATAGCCAAAAGTCTGATAAAGAGGAATGGAGTTTAGACTGCCAAAGGGGAAAGATGAGAGTTTTCCAAGCAAGACTGAAATGAACCATACACTATCCGGGTACAACGGTCCCTCCTCTGTGTGTGTTTGTCTTCCTCAGTGTGGCCTGGGCAGCCCCGTTGGGGAAAGTGCTGATGAGGCCAAGGACTCTCCCAGCCCCACGAGTCTGTGACCCAATAACCCTCAGGGAACCGCCACTGCATCCTGGAAGCCAGTTAGTTTCATCCAAAGAGAAGAACCCTCTGATCCCTGACTCAAGACTGTGTCTCCAAGACTGTGACTGAGTGTGTGCAGCCCTCAGACAAGAGTAGACGTCCCAACACAAACCCCAACTCAATCCTTTGAGCCCTAGTATTGGTGGCCCGTAGCATCTTTTCCAACCACAGGCTACATTAGCACCTGGCACACAGTAGGTACTAAATATTTTTGAATGACAAGTTTGTAGAGGACAGGGACCACTTGCAAGCTGCAACTTCAAAGTGAATTTGGCACCTCGGCTAGGGCCAGGTTGAAGCATCACATTCTGCTGAACATTTGTGAAGGAGGCAGTGATGTTTGAGAGCAGAGCTCTAGATTCAGAGTGTTCTCACTCAGCGCCACCAGTCCCCTGTGCGACCTTGAGCTTGATCTCACCAGCTGTGAAATAAGGATGGTGACAGTTATTGTGAGTGAGGATTAAGTGACAAAGCATTTAGCACAGTGCCCAGCAAATACTAATGACAATTAATATTGAGAGGCTGACTGATGGTACTTATAAATCACATGTTATTCGGGAGTGGGAAAGTCAGCTATGCTTACTTTTGCCTCAAACAGCTGGTGAAAAAGGTCCAAAGTAACCATCGTGCAAAGACTCAGACTGACCCAGAAACCTGAAGAAACGCACGCCCCCTAAAGACCATCCTTTCTTTGCAACAGGCTTTCTTCCACCTCTACTCCTCTCTCCCATGCCTCTAGGCGTCTCTTCTGTGCCTCCTTCCTCCAAGGTCCCGATTACCCTAAAATATTTCACAGAAATTCTCGAAGTTGAAAGGGACCATAGAGGTTGTCTAATCCATACCTCATGGTGTTAGATTTATGATACTGTTGGCAGGTGAAGGCTTAACTTGGGATTTTTTTTCCCTCCAGGTGTCTGAGTTTTAGGCTCTCTGTAGAATGAATCTCTGCTGGAGGAATCCTGGACCCGTGATGGAGATGGGGATCACTTCCACCCCGTGCGCATGCGATCTGTGCCTCATCCTGGGCACGTCCCAGGCGTCATCTCATTTAATCTTCCCAATGAAGAGGCAGGTTCTTTTATCATCCCCTCCCCCCACGAGGAGACTGAGGCTTCAAAACGACAAATACGTGGTGCGAGGTCACACAGCTAGTAAGTAAGCAATGTGGTCTGAATCCAGGTTGGCTGCCTCTGTTTTTAGAGCTTTTAGATGATGCATTTAGATTTAATAAAAACATAATGAATGGCTTGTAGATTCTTGTGTGGTTGAGCCAGGCAGGAAGCGTCCATGAGGGCTGCCACTGGGTGTCAAAGAGTCTGGATCAGGCAGAAAATCCTTTTTGAGAAGATGATAGTTTTGCGTATGCACGTGAATGAAGTGGGGAGAGAGCGAGCAGGGCAGTAGGCGAACCTGGACCCCTCTGAGCTCTCCATGCGTCAAGTGGAGAGAATGCTATCTACCTCTCAGGCGGTCCTCTGGTTTCTCAATAGATGGTAATTATCATGATCAAAATTCCAAAAAACATAAGATGAGATAAAGGAGTTGGTCCATTGTGAGTTTCTGAGAAAACGAACACATTGCTAATTCATGGCCTCCCATGTACTGCTGAGACTCTTTGGGTATGAAACCTCACAACCTGCCTGGACAGGTGCTGTTCTCCACCTGGACTGCAAGCAGGACGTGGGAGTCCAGAACATTCTGTGGCCAGTCTTACCTTGACCTGCACCGGCACAGGCCATCTGCCTGTCTGCCCGTCGCACTGTATTCCCATCCCTCTGCCTGGGGCCTGAAGCCCTCAGAGGAGTGGGGGCTCCTTTCCTCTCCCACCCCCAGGTCACTACGCGACAAAGATGTCCTCAGACCCCTCCATGCGGACGAACCCTTGTTCCGCTTTCTCACTGGCCGCCCAGCCCCTGGTTGCAAAAGAGGTCCCAGGGTTTTCTAATCCTAAAAGGAGGTGGCCAGGGGCCTAGAGGGGTGGGGGTGGGCAGTGGGCGGGGCTCGACTCACTTCCCTTTTTCCCTTTATGTGGAGGCAGAATGAGGTGGGATAAAGCAGAACCACTGGAAATACATGAAAAGACAGACGAAGTAATAATACCATCCACCTGTGGAGCATGACATATCCTATAGGGCTCTCATTCCTAAGTGTGCCCACATCCCTTCTTCCTAAGTGTATCTGCATCTTTTCTTCCTGAGTGCACCGCGTCTCTTCTTCCTAAGTGCACCGCGTCTGTGCACTGGCAGACTTGCCAACGATATTCTTCCCACTTGACAGATGGGGGAAGTGGGACAGAAAGTAAGACCACGGGCAAAGCTGAAGCCAGAACCAAGACCTCTGTGTCCTTACCTGACACCCTCCCCTGAGCCCCTCTGACTCCGCGTCTCCAACCACCTACAAGAGAGGAGCCCGCCCCTCAACCCCCGGCACAAGGATGCACCAACTCTGATCCTGGGAAAGACGCCATCTAACTTGGTTTCTGAAAACCAACTCTTCTGCCACTGGAGAGGCCCTTTCCTTTTACTCCATCCATTCTTAAAAAAGAACCTGGAGCCAACTGTCTCCTGAGAGGAAACAGCTTGAAAGGCACACCAACACAGCTCTGGGAAATCACCACCTGGAGAGCCAAGCGGTGACAGGACTCCACTTCCCACAGGGTTCTGGGCAACCCGGATGTGTATGGAATGCGTACATGAAGACTTCACTGGCTCTGTGTTAAAACACACTCAGGGGTCGTGCTGATTTTCTAAAATCATGGGGGAGTGGGAAATGGGTTAATAATCCCCCGGGAGTCCCACCCATAAAAGTTGTCAGTCTTTAACCAAATCCTCTTCTATGAGGATATAACGCAACATCATTAAACTGGTCTGTGCCGAGCATTTCCCCTGCAAATGCACCAGCCCTGCTTCATCTGCCTTCAATCTGCCGGGGACTTGGGCTCTGCCTTCTTAAGTGGGCTCAACTGTATTACAGGCAGCTGCGGTGATGTGGGGCTGCAGCGAAGCTCCATTTTATGTTCTTAAATATTCATAAGGAGCTTTGCAACATTAATATCTTAGATGGCTTACAAGAACACTTAAATACTGGCTCTTCGCTCCCCCCTTCTCCCCAAAAGTCCCAGACTGTTCTAATTTGTGTAATGCATTGGGCCATTTTAATAATTGTCCGGGGATTTATTTGGTGGTTCTGCTGCCCCAACGCACAGGGTGTAATTACGACCCCAGCTTCTCTCATCACGCGCTAATCCTGCTTGTTTCGCAGAGGAGCCAAGATTGGAAAGGGCAGACGCAGGACAGGCTAATGCACAGGAATTAAGTTATGGGCCTCAGCCATTTCCCTTACCCTTCCCGCTCCTCCTCCAGCTTTGCTGCTGCTGAATGGGGAATGAGCCGCTGTCGCCTTGGTTGCAGGATGTTTTTAATTAAAGAGTGGGTTTTTATCAAAAGAAGCAGATTCAAGAATGGGAGACCAGGGCCATCAATGAGCATCCAAATAAACTTCGCGCACACACCGCTCAGAGACCAGAGGCTCAGAGATGTGTGCTACCCTAAGGGAGCGTGCAACTCTGTTGTCATGGTTTTGCATAAAAGCTAAATGGAATAAAACCTCCCAGTTTTACCTGGGGAAAGGAGGGACTCTGGGTATCTCAGCACTCACTGAAATTTTCTGATGTGATTCCAACACCAGGGACTCAAGAGACAGTGAAACCAAACTGCTCGAAAACTGGACACTTTTAAAGAGATGCAGATACAGTGAGCTATATGGGAGCACGTCCTGATTTTGCACAGGGTCAGGTCATCTCACATCACTGCTACTGCCCTAAGTTCAGGGCAAGAAAGAAGAGGAGAGATGAGGTTGGAATAGCGAGACATGCAGAATTCATGTCAATGCACAAAAAAAGTCTGAACACCAGCATCCAGGGTCAGACCCATGTAGCTTAGAGAACTCCAGCTCTGAATAATTTCAACAGGGAGATAAGCCAAACACACATAGAAGAGTATTAAACTCCTTACAGGTGAACATATAAATACATGCAAGTTAATACACAGCTGATGAAGAATGTCTGTGCCCCAGGAATAAGGCTGTTGTCACCAACGACCATCCTTTCAAGGCAGTAGTTCTATAGATCTAATTAAAGTTCAAATATCTGAAGCCGGCAAATCTGTGTGCTAGCCTGGAGCCATGGGCCAGGCCTAAGCCTCATCTTCTTGTCCTCCTCTGCTCCTACCCCTTCCCTCGTACATGCTCCCCACGTGGCCTTTCCCTCGCTGGCAGGCCAGCAGCAGAGGCCATCAGGTCAACCCCATGTGATGCCCTGGGAAGGTGATGTCTCCCAGGTTCCTGAGTGCTTTCTGTGAAAGCACTAGTTAGGAAAGGCTTCATGGCAGAGGTGAGATTTGAACTGGACCAGCCTGGGCTAGTAAGGAGCATTCCAAAAATAAGCATAGATCAGGACCGAATGCTGAAGAGGGTGTGGAGAAAAGGGAAACTTCACACACTGTTGATGGGAGTGTAATTTGGTGCAGCCACTACGGAAACCAGTGTGGAGATTCCTTAAAAAACTAAAAATAAACTTATCATATGATCCAGCAATCCCACTCCTGGGCAAATATCCAGAGGAAACTCTAATTCAAACAGAAACATGCACCCTAATGTTCATAGCAGCACTGTTTACAACAGCCAAGACATGGAAGCAACTTAAATGTCCATCAAAAGATGACTGTATAAAGATGTGGTATAAATATACAATGGAATATTACTCAGCCATAAAAAAGAATGAAATAATGTCATTTGCAACAACATGGATGGACCTAGAGATTATCACACTAAGTAAAATAAGTCAGACAGAGAACAACAGACATTACATCATATTACTTCATGTGGAATCTAAAAGCCTGGAGCAAACAAACTTATTTACAAAACAGAAACAGACTCACAGACATAGAAAATAAACTTATGGTTTCTGGGTGGGGGCACGAGGGGAGGGATAAATTAGGAGTTTGGGATTTGCAGATGCTAACTACTATGTATAAAATAGATAAACAACAAGGTCCTACTGTACAGCACATGGAATTATATTCAATATCTTGTAATAACCTATAATGAAAAAGAATATATATGTATAGCTGAATCAATATGATGTACACCAGAAACTAACACAACATTATAAATCAATAATACTTCAATATTTTTTTAATGAAAAAAAAAAAAGATCAGGACCATGGCAGGAAAAAAAAAAAAAAAAAAAAAAAGGCAAGCCATGCTCTACACGATTAATTGTTTGCCTACTCGGGAAGCTATTTACCAGGGAGTTGTAGGAGGTTAGGCTGGAAAGAAAAGCTGAAGCCAGAACCTCATACGTAGATGACGGGGTAGCCAACTTTAGAAACCCAAACTCTGAAGATACCTGGTACCTTTTTCCCCAAAGAGATGAAATAGTAAAGAAAACGGACTAGTCTCCCTGCTTTTGCTTCCATCACCCATCCTCTGTCTTCTTTCTTGGAGACAGAATTTGAACAGCATGAAATAGTCACGCCACTCCATCTTACACTGTTTAACTCCCTACATCCATGAATAAGAAGCTCTCTCTACCTGAGAGATTATCATGCATTTCTTATGCTCACTCACATTCTACCCTCTGAGTTCCTAAAAGCGCAGCAAGACGTCTCTATTTAGAGGAGAAAGCAGGTATCTCTTTATTTCTTCTCCACCAGCCCCCCCACCCCCGCCTCTACAGGATGACTCTTCCCCAGGGGTGATAGCCCCTCCCTGGGCTTGTTGACACAATGAAATCTTCCAGAATACTCTTCTCCACCGGAATTCAGAACGAGGTGTGGTCAGATCCTGCTCAAGGAGTCTAGCAGAGGCCATGTGGTATTGAGCAGTCCTAACTCCACCATTACCTGCATGATCGTAGACAAACGGCTTCCCACCTGGGCCTCAGTTTCCCCATCAAAGTGAAGGGGTGTCTCCAAGGTACCTCTGTGACCCAAGACCTCACCTGTCTCTTTCTGCAGCAAAAGCACTTTGCTATAGCATGGTGTCACCTGGTAGACAAATTCCCCACACAGATTACAAAGACAGCTTTATAACGGAGGCCCCATTAACATTTAATTAATAACAGCATTCATCTCCATCTAATTCACGGAAGAGTCTACAATAGAAGGAAAGACAAACTGCCCCCACAACTGGCTCCCGCAGGCTCCTTGCCATCCAAGCACCAGGATCATGGACTTTCCTTGTCAGGACATGATTTACAGCACTCGGAACAGTTACATGAATTTCCATAAACATCCACAGATGCCCCAAACATCGATTTCCACGAGCATGAGCGAGGGGAGGGAGGGACGGAGGGAGGGGACGCCGGGGACCGTGGGCGATGAGGCAGCTCTGTGCCGGGGCGGCCCCGTGGCTCCCCTAACTTAGGGCACTGAAGCTAAATTTGACTAATCATGAGCGGTTGGTCCTCTGCTGAGCACCTGAGCGCTAATTACATGCCTGGTTAATTCAGTAATGTACACACACCGCTGCACGCCCGGCGCTCTCCCTCCCTTCACTTCAGGAGATTAATGAGCGGAAGAAGGAGGTTGCTCCAAACCTGTCTGTGGGGCTCTTTACGCCGCCTGTGATGACGACCAAACATGCTCCGAACCGCTTGGCGCGTGCCTTCCCAGCACTGCTTGGCGCGCACAATCCTCAGTTAGCACGTGGCCCCTCTCCCCCAGCAGCCAAGCCCGCGGGGCACAGTCAACAAGGGGTGGTGAGTGTGGGAGGGAGACGGACAAGGGTGCCATCTCAGTGGGACTTTCACGTAAATTCCTCCAACAGTGTGCTGACGTCACTTCTTCATTAGCAACTGTTCCCAGATGGCCATCCTGGGCTGTTGGTTTCCAGTGTTTTCAGGTCCATTGAAAGCTCTCTTTTCTCCCACACCTCCCTCCAGACTCTGCGTGGGTCTGTCTTGTAGGGACTGAGCTAGGCATGTATTCTGGGGTCACAGTTGCCCCTGAGAACAGGAGCTGGAAATTCAGAGGCCTCCTGAACCCAAAACAAGGCAGAGACCCAAGAAGACAGGGATGGACGGTGCAGGATGGAAGTCTGCCCAGGGGAAAGAGGCGGATTCTGGGAATCTCCTAGGCATTCAGACAACTTAACCCTGCCACCCTTGACCCCACCATCAAGACAGAACAGGAGAGCCGGCCCTCCTGCTGCCCCACACACCACAGGCTGCCCGTCTGCACACTTTTCCCGTTGTCCGCAAAAACTTGCTTTGGTCTTTATAGCCTCATTCCATCCTTTTGAAAAGCTTGTGGAGAGATGAGGAGCATGCCATGTCATTTAGCCCAGGCCTGGCCCTGTGGAAACATCCCTGTCTCCCACCTTCACTGCCCCGCAGGAATGACCCTCAATTCTGGCCTCCTTAGGTGTGATCTGCTCACCCCAGGCCTGGCCCGGCATCCATGGAATGGAATGAACCCCAGCAGAAGGCTGCTCTGCTGTTTCAGTTCAACAAGCATTTGTGGAGAACCTACCACATGCTTTCAAGGAGCTTTCAGTCAAGCAGGGAGTGAAACAAACAGTCGCTACATCCACTGATCACGCACATCCATGTACACACCCGGTGGGAATGCAGAGAAGCCATCGTTAACTGCGGGCGAGAGGGGTACCCAGGAACACTTCTCCAGCAGAGAGGAGATGGCAGGGAAGGCCAGGAGTTTGCAAGACAGGCAGCGCAGAAATGGGGAGCAGGAAGGACCACGAAACAGCATGTGCGAACGCATGGAGGTTTGAAAGTGCTCAAGACAATTTGAGGGAGATTCGCTTTTCCCACTTCTCCCCTCGTTCCCTAACCTTCCTTCTCTCCCCTCCTGCCTTCTTCTCTGTCCCCACTTCCTTCACTAGTTCCCAGGGGAGTGCTGCCAGAGGCTCATAGCCAGTGTAAACCCTCAGGGGACCCTCAAGGAGGAACACCAGCCCTCATTCACACCATGGATAGAAGACAGCCAGTCTGTGGCTCCTCCGTGTCCTCATCTGGCATCTCCCCCTCCCTCCCGGGGCCACTTACCACCAGGTGGACCACCTGCTCTAGACTAAACCAGGGGGCCTGTGATGGTGAGTAATATGTCTCTAATGGGGAAATTATCGGGCATCAAGAACAGAATCTCCGGACAGCTACTTTAGAAAGTGGGAGCAACTTCTTGGTTGCCCTTCAAGCAATAACAGGGAGGCTGGACCAACTCAGGTATAGTGAGTTGGGCAGACTCTTTAGAGCATCTCATTACATCAAAAGATCTCAAGGCCTTTTAAGAGCAAGTTCCTCTCAAGACAGCAAGTGGAAGCTCCGGGATCTAATGTCTCTTGTTTTCACAGTCCATAGGCCATTTTGTCCTGAGCTGGCAACGATCAGAAGGTAGCTCTGGGTTCCTGATCTGACTCAAAGCTGGGAGCCAAGTGGTAACCCACACCCTCCAAGGTCAGAAGATTAGAAGCTGCGTAGGGCCAGCCTTAGCCACTCACTACACCTTCTCTTCTCGTTGTCTCTGAGCCAGCTATCCCACCAATTAGTTCATTCCACAGCCTCTACCCTCCCTCTCCCCAAACCTTTGTTCCTCTCAGTTTTATATAGGGGCCTAGGGACATCCCTGGACAAAGTCCTCCACCTCCAGCTGTGGGGCAACCCAGTGACGGGGGGGAATCCCCCTGTCGACAAGCTGTGGTCTGAACCCCTGGAGCAGGCCAGCAGGGAGGTCCCATCTCAGTCTGCACCCTCCCCCCAGCCGCCCAGGCCCTGACAGACCAGGTGATTGACAGTCCCCGCCCGGCCCATCTCCACTTTCCAGAAAAGCGGAAGCTCTCCGCGCAAACCGCATTCACGGGGTTCCACCGCAGGCGCCCATTGACAACCAAGAGCTCTGGCAACCACGCGATCTTTTTAAAAAAAAAAAAAAAGGGCAAGTCATCCCGGAGGCCGCCTTGATTACATCGCGGGTTATCGCCCAGCCAGGCTTTTACACGCGAGAACTCGGCCTGCAGCCCGCCCTGCCTGCCGCTGGGCGGCCCCACGGCCGCCGCGCCGCCGTACATCACGTCTGCGAGCCCGCCGAGTTCATTATCTCCCTAATGCTGCTGCTTGGGTGGATCATTAGCAAGAAACTTGACCTGACCTGTGAACTCTGGAATTGATTGTTGCCTTGAAACGGTCAGCGGCCCATTTTCTAATCGATGCACGGAATAATTTTATACATATTTAAATTATATATTAACTTTAATGCCTGTTAAATTTATCTGCCGCTTTCCTCCTGTGCTTCCTTTACATTCGCTGGAACTCAGGAGGGTATAGTTACCCCTGGGTGGGAGGAAAAGAGGGAGGGAGGGGGGATCCAGGCCAAGACCAAGTGAAGGAGGAAAGAGATGTTCCAGGGGTGTTTAGGACTGACTGTGGGGGACCAGTCCTAAGGGGCGTGGGGGGGGAATACGCATGCGTCTAGGAATACGTGCATGGGTGTGTGCATCTGCAAGTGTGTATATGTGCGTGTGCAGGTATGAGAGAGTGATGTGTATGTCTGTGAACGTACGTGTGTATCTGGGAATATACATGCCTGTGTATGTGTGCGTGGGTGTGTCTAAGAATATACGTGTGTAGACAGGAGAGGGTTATGTGTGTCTGAGTGTGTATGTAAGAGTACGTGTGTCTGGGAAAGTTTGTGCGTGGATGTATGTGTGTCTTCTCTCCCATGTGCTCTCCCCCTCACTTGTCAGGTGGTCCAGACAGCTTGCCTGACCCCCAGTGCTGGGAGTTAGAAACGTTTCTCCCCCTAATACACATTAAGGAGTTATCGATGCAGGGGTTTTGTCTGAAAAGGGCAGACTCAGACCATTACGGTTTTCCTGAATATGGCTTGACATTTCTAGTGCGAAACGGGTCCCCAGAGTGCTAAACTATCTGGGAAGAAGAACAGAACTGCTAATGGTCTCCAAAGCCGAGGTTCTTAACCTGGTGTTCGTCAGCCCGAGACCTGTGTGGATCAGTGAATCCCTTGCAACTGAAGAGAGTGCATGCATGCGTGTGCATGTGTGTGCGTGTATGTGTGTGTGTCCAGGGAGAGGATTTGTCACATTCATTAGACTTTTAAAAGGTTTATGACAGCGGGAGAAATAGTCACTGCAGATCAGATGATACACACACGTTTGTAGAAATAAGGATGGCCTCTCTGTTCCCCTTGCATCTGGCACTTTCAGACCCAGCCCCAACACCTCTGTCCTTGCTTCTGCCTGGGGCAAGACTCACCCTGGGTCTCTAACCTTGAGCCAGGAACACCTGAGAGGGAGCTGCTCATACCCAGAACAGAGCAAAAAGCAAACAGCTTCTCAACGGACTCCAAGTTCAGAGCCCAAATCAGCATGCCAGCCCCATCCTTCCCCACCCCACCTTCCAGAGTTTGGACACATCCAAGATTTATACTCTGCCTGCTCCTGTGGTAGGGTATAAACAGACACAAGCAAACCTTCTAGAAACAATCCTTAAAATATTCATGCCCTTCTTCTCAGTTATTTTTCTTCTAAGAATCTATCCTAAGGAAACAGTCAAACTGCAGACAAAGGTTTGTGTGCGCAGCTGTTCCTCGGAGTATTAACACCAAAGCAAACAACTGGAAACAACCTACTGTCCAGCAGGAGGGGACGAGCTAAAAAAAATGCAGTGACTCCATGTGAGGGACTGTCCTCCAGCCATTAAGAAGCCTGTTCACGTTTATGCGCCACGTAACTGAATTAACTACCAATAATTTTAATTGCTCATCCTTTATGTTCTTATAAGTATGTGTAATAGAGGTTTTAATGACATGGAAAATGCCTACAGTACAATTATACAGTCGAAGTGTGATATGGTGGGATTGCAATTTTTTGATGCACAGAGAAAACAATAGAAGAAAAAAAATCTCAAACAATAATAATGATTTTCTGAGGCATAGTGATTTTTTTGGCCTTCTCATACATTTTTCTACTAAGTTTCTGTCATAGAATGCATTCATTTAATATTTTTTAAAAGCTGAAATTTTAAAAAATCTGCTTTCCAATCCACCCATTACAAGAGTCATCCCTAAGTCCAGATCCCAAACTCAAAGACTCCCCATTTCTACTTCCTTCCTTCTTGGGAGCAGTGCAGCTAAACCATAATGCCACCAGGATTTCTGTTCCCCCTTAGTGGTCCTTGAAATAAAATCAAAACAGTACCTACCTCCTTGATGCCTGCACGTTTCCAAGTTCTTCCTTAATTCTTAGGCTCCTTCCTCAGGCAGTCTGTTTTAATTTGTTTCCCCTTCCTCTGTTTATTCACAACAGCCTAATCCCTCATTAACAAATAAATGTCCAACTTAGATGAGAAAATGTAACCCAGATTTTTTTCTTCCATGTGGAAATAACAGAAACGGGGTTGGGCAGGGAAGGGAAAAAAAAAAGGAAGGGGTGAGAAAGACCAGTTCTCCTCATGGAGAATGCTACCTACTTTCCCGGGGAAGATCAAGGTCATCTGGTAGGTACCGCCTTGACTTTCTTCCGTCTGCCTCAGAGACTCTGCATCGTTGCCATCCATCCCTTCATCCTCCCTCCTGTCTCGAAGGAAGACGTGTTCTTTCACTTTGCCAAGGTGCACCCCTCCACCTGGACTATTGATCCCCTCCCTTCCCATCCCTTCCAGACCTTCGCTAGATCAATCATCCCCAGGCTCTCTAGGAGCGGTGCTCTCCCCTCCTTAGGGGCTCGTTTCCCTCCGCAGAGTCAGGCTGCACAGATCTGAGTCCCTGCTCTACTGCTTAGTCGCCGGGCAGACTACTTATCCTCTCTGTGCCTCGATTTCCATGTCTGAAAATTGTAATAATAATAGCAGTGAGTTCACACAGTTATTGGAGGGAGATGAGACACTCCCTACAAAACACTTAGTATTGGGATGTCACATACCATGTTAGCTGCTTTCATTATTTTTATGGGCCTAAAACATGCTCAGCTGACTCCTATCGTGCGAAATGCCTTTCCCAGCATCCTTCTCCACCATTCTAATGTCCTGAATCACTCATTCCTGTCGGGCAAATTCTCTCGCTGCCCGGAATTTCTCAGCTTCTATCAGATTTCGATACCCATCAACTGGATGCTGCGTCCCCGACCCACAAAACTGCTCTCACTGGCATTGCTGATGGCACCCCTGAATGCCCAGGACTTCCCTCAGCCTTCACTCTCCTCTGTCCCCATCATGACTCAATCCCCAATGCTTCTCCAGACTTTGGTCTCCTTGATCTCTGCTGTACCACTTTTGGTTCTCCCTCTGCCTCTCAGGCCCTCTCTTTTCAGCTTCCTCTACCCACCTCTTATCTGCTTACTCTCAATGGAAGCTCATCTCCAAGGTTCTGACGCAGGTCCCTTCTCTTCTCACTCAACCAACTGGCCCTGAGTGATCCAATCAACCCCACAGCTTCAGCCGCCATCTACACATCGGTCACTCCCATAGAAGGGGTTGTTTCATGCAGAGAAGAGGATGGAACTGAATAGCTGCTAGAAAAGAGCAGAGGGAAAGAAGGAGATGGGGGAGGAAAGAGAAGAGGGGGCCAAGATCAGCGTCACTTACAGATTGCGGTAGTGGCCAAAATGGGATGATTTCTGGGATTTCAAATAGTTCTCCACCCCTCAAGGGCTCCCCAGTGCCAGCGATGTGACCATCTGAGAGTTCTTGCTGTAACTAAAGGCTCTGAGTCTTTTCTTTTTAATGTCACTTATACACGTGGCCCCCCTGGTGCAGTGAAAGAAAAGTGGACAAAGGATTCAGGACACCTGTTCCAACCTCTTCTGCCATTAAGTGTGCTCTTCCTCGTGTGAGCTTTTCACTGGCGAAAACAGGTCATAATGTCAATCCAAGAGGGCTGCTGGGAGTATTGGGGCCAATTATTAGTTTACCCCCATCTTGGTCTCAGTTTCTTTATCTGTGAAATGGGGGCGACAGCATAGATCATTTACAAGCTCTTATGAGCAGCCCTCCTTTGAAGGGATCTGGCCCCAGTCCTCTGCCTTACTTAGGAAGTGACTCCTGATGAGAGTTTACAGGTCAATAAATAATACTCCTCTTCCCAGACAGATGACCCAGAAGTGGCTGAGCCCACCAGAGGGAGAACCAGTTTCATCAGGGCCAGACTGGAAGACGCAGCTTTAGATCTGTGGCAATAGCGACAGTCACTGGCTAACATTTTGTTTCAGGAATCCAGCCTCCTCTCCTATTTGGGAGATCACCAGCCCCTCACCGGCACACAGCAGGCTCCATGCCCTGCTTCTCCCCCCAGTGACAAAAGTTTTATGGTCACAAGGGAGAGTCCTGAAGTTCTCCAGTGGGGCAGGTCAGGGAGCTGAGCCGCAGTTTGCTCACTGAATCCCTTGCCCAAGTTTCTTGTTACTGCACCCTGAAAGCCACATGTGTGCTAGTGAGTAATGCCTGCTGCTCAGGCAACCCCCTGAGGGCAGGGCACCCCTGGACCAAAGGTGCCCCATCAGATCAGCCCCGCAGGGCCTCAGTCTGGAAGCCCGGGGTAACAGCAGTTCGTGTTTACTGGGCACCGTTCTAGACGCTGTGCATACCTGGTCTTAAAAGGTAATTACAATTATAAATCCCACTTCTGAGATGAGGATACCAAGACACCGACACGTTACCTGTCTCAGATCACACATGAAACAAGTGGCAGAGATGGGGTACAAAGCCAGGCAGTCCCAACTCCAGAACCCATGCCTAACCACTCAGCTGTCCTGCCTCCGCTGCCTTCACAGGGTCAGTCCGTCCCCAGAAGTGGTCCATCCCATCCACTGTTGCCCACACATCGGATGCCCACTGTGAAGGTTAATTTTGTGTCAACTTGCCTGGACCACCAGGTGCTCAGACGTTTGGTCAAATGTTATTCTGGGTGCATCTGGGAAGAGGTTTCTGGATGAGATTAGCATTTGAATCTGTAGGCTGAGGAAAACACATTGCCCTCCCCCGTGTGGGTGGGCCTCATCTAATCAATTGAAGGCCTAAATAGAACAAAGAGGCTGAGTAAGAGGGACTGCTTGGGTTAGAACATTGTTTTTTTGGGGTTTTGTTTCCTGGCATCTGAACACAAATTGAAGCATCAGTTCTCCTTGGGTCTCAAGCCTGCCAGCTTTTAGGCTGGAACTTACAGCTTTGTCTCCCCTGCTTCTCAGACCCTCAGATTCAGGACTCAGACTGGAGCTATACCATGAGTTCACCTGGGCCTCCAGGTTGCCAACGGTAACCGTAATCACAGGAACCAAGTCCTGGTAACTATGGAGGACAGTACAGAGGCTCCTTAAAAAACTAAAAATAGACTTATGCCACTCTTGGGCATATATCTGGATAAAACTATAACTCGAAAAGATACATGCTCCCCAATGTTCATAGCAGCACTAGTTACAATAGCCAAGACATGGAAGCAACCTAAGTGTCCATCGACAGATGACTGGATAAAGAAGATGTGGTGTATATGTGTGTGTGTGTGTATGCATGCAATGGGATATTACTTGGCCATAAAAAAGGATGAAATAATGCCATTTGCAGAGATTATCATATTAAGTGAAATAAGTCAGACAAAAACAAATATCATATGATATCTGTTATATGTCAACTCTAAAACTAATGACACAAATGAAGTCATTTATAAACCAGAAAGAGATTCACAGACATAGAAAACAAACTATAGCTACCAAAGGGGAAACAGGGGAGGAATAAATTAGGAGTTTGGGATTAACATATATGCACTACTGTATATAAAACAGATAAACAACAAAGACCTAATGTATAGCACAGGGAAATATACTAAATATTTTATAATAGCATATAATGGAAAAGAATCTGAAAAAGAATATATATATATATATGTATATATATATATATATATGTGCATATATATATAACTGAATCACTTTGCTGTACACCCAAAACTAATACAACATTATAAATCAACTGTACTTTAATTTTTAAAAATCTTCCTTTATCTATGTATATCCTATTATTTCTGTTTCTCTTGAGAACCCTGACTAATCCACTCACATCAGCTCAAATTTCCTGGTTTACAGTTTTACCCACGTGATAATGCAAAGAGGAGGCTCCAGCCAGAACCACCCTGCTACTGAGCACTGGAGCATCAGGCCAGGGTGGCAGTGGCCACTGACCACAGAAGGGTGAGGAGAAGTAGATAAGGCCACCAAGAAGAGATGCCCGGGGGAACGAGAGGGAAGAAGGTAGTGGGGTTGGCCGTGGGGAACCAGAGGGCATGCATTTTGCCCTGCAAGCTGGAGGAATTCACACATGAGCAGACCTGGTGGCAAGAAGGGAAGAGGGGATGAAAAGAGTCCACCGTCCTGCACTGCCTCCAGCAAAGGATGTCACTCCCCACCTGGGGCCCAGTGTGCCCTCAGCACCCTGTGCTGCTGTCTCTTGACTCCCCCACTGCCATGTGAAATCCCCAGGGAAAAAGCCGGTCTTCAGCTCACATCCCTAGCACGGGTCACGGGTAGATGTTCAACAACGGTGGAATGGGGTGTCTGTCGGTCAGATACCCAAGTGAGTATTCATCCAGTGTGATCCAGTTCTGCCTGAAGAATGAAGGAAGAGCCACAGAGGGTGAATGAAGCTGGGTGGGAAATGGTTCCCTACACCAGCAGCTGGAATCCTTACCAGGCAGTGGAGCATCACGGGAGAACAGTGCTCTGCAGTCAGGCACCCAGATAGAGATTCCAGCTGCATCTCTGACTAGCTGTGTGGACTCAGGCAAGTTTCTTAACCTCTCTGGTCCTCTGCAAAGTGACGATGACAATAGCACCCCCCTCTTGGGTTGCGCAGAAGATTAAATGAATCAATGCAAGTTAAGTGCTTAGAGCCCTGCCTGGCTCGTAGTCAGCACTAATTGTGTCTGAGCATTATTATCACCACCATCAAATCAGCATTTTGTTCAGTGGTCCATCAAAGCGGCTCAGATTCGTTTTGTAACTACTTTTCTGAGCTGTGCGAGATCTTGTTAAGGTGTGATCTTACAGAGACCCCAGATCCATCACCTGATTCCGACCCTCAAAGGAGAGACTAGACACAACTGAGGGCTGTAATCACAGCATGTTTCCAGACATCTCGGATGTCCCCAAATAAAGCCCCATGTCTCAAGAACCTGAGAAGACAGATACCAAGTCACCCAGAACATTCCGCTTCATTCAAGGTCAGGGGAGGGGGAACTATTTGTTTGTTTTTGCAAATATTAAACTTTGCAATTTTCTTAGAGCAGGGGTGGCTCCATCAGGAAGCTGGAATTGGATGCCCACATTATGATGAGACAGGCTGTGGCTTAATCTTCTCAATGTTTTTATATTTGAGAATAAAGAGGCATTTGGCACTTATCTAAAATTACAACAGCAGAGAAGGAAAAAAGCCCTGGCAGGTACCTGGCTGTGATCTGCATATGTACATGCTTTTGAGTTCATTGTGGAATCACAGAATCGAGGCATCTCAGAGCTGGAAGGAGCCTTGGCACCCCTCTCTTTCAACCCCTTCTTCTTACAGCTGGGGAAACTGAGGCCCCATGGAAGGACGTTAATCACCCGACTTCACTCAGCTAGTGAGTTTCTGTGTAGAAAGCTGTGAAATAAAACGGTTGGTCAGCGAGGGGTCCACTTCTTATTTTAGCAAGATGCCCTCCACCTTCCCTGTCTGGACGGGAATGTTCCCCCAGCCCTCCATAAGCCCCTGCATAATCTGGCTCTGTCCAACCTCACTCTGCCATCTTGGCCTTCCACACAGCCAGGCTAATCTCCCCCTGCCCGACCTGTGTGCGTGGTTCCCACATCTGGAGCAGCTGCCCTGCTATCCAGAATGCCTTCCTCGGTCCACCCTGCTGATGTGAAGTCTTTCTTTTCTTTCAAAGCCAAGTGGGAGGCAACTTCTGTGAAATTTATTCTGACCACCACGGCCTCATGAGCTCTACTGACCCCTGGTTGTAACTGAGCAGGGTCCTATGGGGCCTTCCTGGGGCAGATCCCTCCCCCACCTCCCCCGCTGTAGCTACTCTCTGAAGTATCTTCATAATAGTATCTGATGCACATTTCCTGAGTTGTTTTACAGATGCGAAAACCCCCCATCAAATGGAGAAATTAACTACTTGATGACTATAAACATATAACCCCCCAGGCCCACTGGGGCCAGGGATTGATAACGTTAACTCCTCTGACACCACCCTGTTATGTCACCATCGACCAATCAGAATTGTGCACGAGCTGATCACGTACCTGTGACTCCCCTCCCTCAACTGGCCTTTAAAAATGCTTTGCTGAAACCCATCAGGCAGTTCCAGGTTGTTGTTTTGTTTTGTTTTGTTTTGGCTTTTTTTGGAGCACTAGCTACCTGGACTCCTTGCTTGGAACCCTGTAGTAAATGCTACACTTTCCTTCACCACAACCCAGCGTCAATAGGTTGGCTTTACTGAACACAGGTGGTCAGACCCAAGTTTGGTTCAGTAACACGACCTCAAAGAGCGAGTTTGGGCTGTAGCCCCCCAACGAGAGGTGTGATGAGAAGGACCTCAGGGGCATCCGAGAGCCCCAGCCTCCACTCCAGCTCTGCATCCTGATCACAGGTGAATTATTTCCCTCTCCCAGCCTCGGGTTCCTCTGCTGTAAAGGAACCTCACTTGTACAGCTGTTTGAAAATTAAATAAAGTTACACAATTTGGCATAATAGGGATCCAGGTGATGGAAACGTACACTTTAAGATACATTACTTAGTTCACTGACATATAGCACAGCCTTTTGTCCTGGAGTTGGTTCTTGTGCACATTGGTTTTGTCATGACAACTGGATGGTAAGGAAACACAACTGAACTCTGTGAGAGCAGGAGTTTTGTCCCTTTTATTCCCAAAACGACCCCCAATGCCTCACACAATGCCTGGCACGTAGCAGGCACTTGGTAAATATTTGTCGAATAAAGGAACAAACTTTCATCTCCTGAAGAGTTTAGATCCACAACAAATACAGTAAGCCTTATATTTGCAGAGTGATTTACATTTTTCAAAGCATTTTCACGTGTAAAACTGTGCTTGATATTCAGACCACTGTGCAGAGGTTGAAGATTACATGTGGTTATCAGCCCCCAATTTCTAGATGAGGAAACTGGGGTGCAGAAGACATTCTGTTTCCAAGGTGACAGGACCAGGAAGTGGTAAAACAGGGGTTAAATCCGTTTCACAAATCCAGCTTGAGTCCACTTCCAGTCTGCCACATCCCGTATGTGCTCCTGGAAGGACTGGTTAATTTAGACTCTGATTTTGATCAACTTGGTGAAGCATTTGATGACCGTGATGAGTTCCCTGGCTTCCAGAAGAAAAACATCTCCAAGAGTGGTGGCCAGATAAAGGGGTGCCTAGGCGGGGACGCTGGGACAGTGGGAGGGAAGTGAATTAGAGCAACTCTTCCTTCAGCAAGACAAATTTGTGCAGAGAAACCATGCCTGGCTAGGGAAGCCAATTGGAAAAGAATGATAGAGGGCCGGCTCCTGAGGTTCATCAAAGTCATTTGTTGCAGGTAAGCTCATTTTTCACAGGCCAAGGGGATATTTACCTGGAGTACACCTTTAAGGAATAGCCGACAGACTGAACGGTACAATGCTTTATTATATTTCACACCCTGGTGATTCAATATGATGGAGGCAGGAGGAGGGGGGACGGTGCTCGAGAGGGAGAGCAAAGGAGAAAGGCAGAAGAAAGAGATACTAAAATGTCCGGCAAGGTGTTGTCCTCCTCCTCCTCGGGGGCCTGGGGCAAACTTCCACTGCAGGCGTATTGTGACATTTAAAAATTGTGGGTGATGCTGACCAGGCTGCAGGTGTCCAACTTCAGTTGACCTCACCCCTTCCTGCTGACTACTCCCTTATTTCCCTAGTCATCCCTCTAAGATTTTCAGAAACGTTTTCACACAATTCTTGGAAACCTGAAGGCCTACATCTGGTCCTGGTTCTACCACTATTTCAGTTGAGTGAGGCAACTCATTGGTGAGGCAATATATTTGACCTTGGCCACACAGTTTCCTCATCTGTACAAGAAAGAATTCCCTAACGTTCTCTAGACTCCCTTCCAGCCATCACGTTTTATGATTCTAAGTCAGCCCCAGAGATGTACCTTTCTCTGGAAACAGCTGGCTTACTCGGCAGCCCTCCCTCCCATCCCTGTCACACAAAGGGCCGTCTAGAAGTCGACTGAAATCACCATCAAAAAGACCATCCTCAGCCCGGAGGCTGCCTCTGCCCCAGGCTCTAAAGGAAGGAACTGCTGTCTCCTTGACAACCAGCATCCCTCAGTAACTCTCAGTAGTTCTCCCATCCAGGAATTCATCTCAACCCTCTGGGAAAGTCAACTTTTAGCCCTTTCCACCGTCTACAAAGGGTCCTAACCTGAGTCTGTTTAGGTCTTTGTGCGACACGAGGACTGGGTTTCTGCCATCCTCAAATCTTCAACTCCTCTGTGGAGTACTTCCCATCAGTTTTCATCTTCTCCCTCGAGATGTCACCCTGACTCCTATCTTTGCCCCTTATCTCTTCAGAAACCCCTCTAAGTGCCTTTTCCCTTCACTCAAGTCAACCTGGCCCACTATCCCACCTGGGAGGTGAGCTCTTCTGAGTTTATCCCTTCCCTGTCCTACCTAGAGTGATGGGTAGAACTCAGGTGGCCATCCCGCGATGAGGCCACCTTGAAGATGTAAGTCATGAACTGAAGATGAAGGCCCAGAAATCGGAAAGGTGTGTCCCTGATGACTGGGAGTCAGAGTTATCACACCGGGCTGACACCACCACCTCTGGACTTCTTTCAAGTGAGACAGAAATAAACTACTCCCTTGATTAAGCCATAGTCTCTTGGGTGTTTTGTTGTGTGAAGCTGAGCCTAGAGAAAACCGAAATGCAAATGGACACAAACGCCTTGTCTAAGGGTCTCCCCACTGTAGTCACCATGCAACACCCATGGAGCTTAGCACATCACATGGAGGACATGAATATTTGTGCAAGCAGGTGGGAAGGAGGGAGTGCAGGGTGGTTAATTTGCCTCCCCTGCTTTCTTCTCCCCTCTCCCCCATTCTCTGGTCCTCAGTGCAGGGCCTCGGGGGAGGCTGGCTGTTGAAAAGGAGTGTCAGCCGAGCTGGGTACCCACCATGGCGTGTTCCCAGGGTCCTCTTCCAGGACGGATGTGTTTCTGAAGCTCTGACTGGGGGCACCTAAGGCCTTTTTAATACAGAGGGTTTACTTTGTCTTTAAACAGCCAACTTGCATGAAGCTGCACCTGGGGTGTGGCCAGGGCCCTTGTGATGTCCCTCCACCCCTTCTCTTCACCCTAATTTCTTCCCTGTCAGAAACTGGAAACTCTTACCTCTGTGTTAGAGCGTTGAGGAGACATGCTAAGTAATAATTGTGAATGTGAAGCCATGTCATCAGCAGTTTGACAGTCTTTTAGCAAGACCCAGAGACAAGCACTTTGGGTGATAAAGAGACGCTCAGAAGCAAAGGACCCGATGGAGAAAAATCCAGGGAGAACAGGGCTGCCTGGGGCCACGGGGGGCTGGGGAGTGAGGGGGTAGAGGCCCGGGCAGCACAGAGATGAGAGGCCTGGAGCGGGAGATGGGGGGATACAGCAATCCAACTCAGTCCCCTGGGTGGTCCCTGAGCGCTTTCTATCCACCAGGATACACAAAGGGACCTACCAGCCCCCGGAGGAACCCACAGTCTAGAGAAGATCGAGGGTGTTTGCAAGTACCTAGACTATGACAATTTCAGGTGTCCAAAAAGATGAGTAAACCAAGGGCTACGGGAGCAGTGAGAGATGGAAAAACAGATTCTCCTTGAGGGTGAGAAGAAGGCTTCCCAGAGGAAGTGGCCTTGGGACGGGACGGGGCCGGCAGGCCAGGGCGGGGTGCTGGAGGGAGGGGGAGAGTCTAGGCACAGGGAGCAGTGGGGCCGCAGCGGGGATGTGCCAAGAGAGCAAGTTGTCTCTAGCCTCAAAACTGCGTCCATGAAATGGATGAGTAATTTTTGGACACCAGCCTCCTTGGAGGACACCCACAGCTTTATCATCCAGGAAAGGGAGCCTTGTTCTCCCCACATCCGTAAAGACGGGCATGGAGCCCGGGAACGCCAGGTACGTGGCATTTCCTGGGAATGAGTCCAGCGGTGGAGAGAGCCCTGTGGAAACTCAGGTGACACGTGAGGTCAGCAGGCCAAGTGCACAGGCGCACTCCAGACTGTCCCATGGACACTGCACCTATGGGATCCAGCCTGCACCTAAATGCCCCTGGACAGATGAGAAACATAGACTAGACATTAACCCTTTAGTGACACTGGAGCCCAAGCCAGTCCCTGGGGAAGAATCTGGGGGCATCAGATCTCCCGTGCATTCTTTGTTAGGCACTGGGTGATGCTGAGAGACAACTATGTACCTGGTTCCTAAAGAAACACAATGCCAGGAAAGAGACACATTAGCCCCAGTCCAGCCTCTTCAAGCTCACAGCACAGTTACAAGGCATGGAGCCCACAGGGGAGAGAATGAGAGAACACCCTCAGAGAAAGACAAAAAGGCAGTGAGAGCTGGAGTCCACAGAGTGGAGGCACGGAGGTGTAGGCATGGTCAGCCCAGAAGTACTCCCTGAAGGAAGCAACTCTGAGTCCTAAAGTGTAAGGAAACCAGGCACTCCTGCATTGGTGATTGTATCAGTCACTTATTACCATGGTAATGCTGCGTAACAAACCATCCCCAAACTTAGTGGCTTAAAATGACAATCCTTCACTCTCACCCGTGTAGCAATAGGACACTGACCCAAAATGGGCTTGACTCCAAGCAGCAGGTCAGGTCCAAGGGCACACATTGTTGTCTCATCCTCTTTGCACTTCAGGTCAGTTGGGATATGTTTCTCATGGCCACAGCAGAAGCATGAGAAGACATGTTAACATCATACCCGCTAACATCCTGTTGACCAAAGCAAGTCACACGGCCAAGCCCTTCATCAAGGAGGTGAGGTATACACTTGGTCTACCATGAAGTCAAAGCAAGTCACAGCCAAGCTCAACCCGAATGGGGCAGGAAGTAATGTGTATGTGTGGAGAGGGTGGGGGTGGGTGAGAAGGAAGTGAATTTTTTTTTAATCTGTCATAATGATGGAGAAAAGGGGAAAGCTATTTCACGGAGAAGAATTACACAAGTAAAGGCTGAGAGATGAGCATGAGTCTCTATGGGAGGACAGCCAGGAAGACAGATGCGACCCAGATAAAAAGGTGGGGCTGGGCAGGTAGAGCGGATTGAGAACCACCTGTCTCTGGCCATGAGGCTGGGGCGTAAGTGGGTGGTAAGCCCGCTGGCAATCTCTTCCTCAGGCCCTTGCCTCTTCTACTGGATGAATTAAGAAACTTGGAACCAGAAGCAAGAGATCTCACTCCTGTAGGACCTTCTCTCCAGAGATATATCACAACTCACAGAGTCCCTACTCCCTCCTGAGGCTTTCCACGATTTGTCCAGCCCTGAGCTCTGATCCTTGTCTGAGCAGAGGGCATGCACACGCTGGGGCAGTGCCACCCCGGCCACTCAGAAAGCACTGTGGGACCTGCGAGGTCACTGGGGTGTGTACACCTGTCTTGACTTCCTGTCTGGATGCTAAGCCACCGGGGTCCTGGGGCTGTAACTTACATCTTTTTTTTTTTTTTTTTTTTTTTTTGCCATCTCTAAACAGCAGGAGCTCCCTAACCACATGTGGAGTAAATGGCTGAATGGTAGACAGTGCTGAGAAAATCAGGCAGCGCCATTTCTGGAGTAAAAAATACTGAGGAAAGTAGGTCAGATGGACCCGCCACAATCAAGACAGTCCTATTAATAGAAAACGCAAACATTATTTAAGGATGGGAGCGTGAAATGGGAAAGGGGAAGGACACTTGAAGGTGGATGGAAATTCAGCCTTGTGTGAAAACACAAACTTGAGCGGAAATGAAATTGCCGGGGAGGTTGTCTGTTCTTAAAGAAACGTAGCTGCAGGTAGTGGCCCCGAGGAAAGCTTCCCTGGCAAATCAGCCTGGCAGCCACCCCCTAAAGAGCCCCAAAAGGTGCTGCTGGCAAGGAGCCCTGCATAGGGGAAGTCTGGCCGGCCACACGAGGAGGGCTGTCCAGCAGCCACACCTGCACTGTGACAGGATTTGGCTTGCCTTACAATGGGGTTCCTCCCACTGGAATGAATACCTTCCCCCTTGCCTCCTCCAGGAAGCCTTCCAGGATAGATAATACCATAATACTGACTTAACTCCAAACAAAGCAGACAAATTCCCCTTCATCGATAATTGACTTTTATGTATTTTATTTAACTCTTGATCACAGAGTCTTCAACTTGTCTCTTGTGTATCACTCCACTCATTAATTAAAGTAGGAATCACAGCTTTTTTTTCCTGTGATTCCCTCTCCCAGGCTGGGCACACTCCTAGTTCTTATCAAATCCCTTTCAACAGAATGTGGAGTAAATATGTGACAACACAGATGAAAATCAAAGACACAAACTGGAAATCCAGGACCTTCCAGTTGAAGCAAGAGATTTGACATAAAAAGCTCTATCCCAATGGGTCATGTTGGAAAAGGAAGAGAATGTCGTCAGTGACAGAGCCCCGGCCTCCTGCCCCTACCCTACTTCTCCCCTGACACAGGGCTTCTGGCAGAGGAGGAGGGGAAGGGGCTGCGGGGTGAGCTGCTTCTCCAGGGTTCCTTCCATTCCTCATGAACTTGGCCTCAGCTCAGTCTCTCTCTGCCCCATCTCAAGCCCTTGAACTTGACCTGAACGGATTGTGTCTCCGACGCTCATTCCTTTCCTTAGCTTTTCAGCCAAGGTTCTTGAAATCCCCCAGCCTTTCTCATACCTCCATCAGGATGGAGCAGGTCAGGCTGGCTGTAGGGTCCACAGGGAGGACCGCGGAGCTGGGTCCAGGTAGGAGCACCTGATGCTAACATCCTGCCTGTGTGCTGTCATCACACGACCTTCCAGACACCAAGTCCCCCAGAAAGCAGTCCCCGGCTTCCAGGCCCCATGCCAGGGCCTCCAGCACACCCCGTGGGGGCAGGGCTCCACTCCAGGGAGGCTCTGGAGGTGGAACTCGGGGTCTCCTCACCCCTCATGGTCAGTTCTTGGAGGGTCCCCTTCTTGTCTTCTCCTGGGAGCCTGGCCTGGCCCTTGACACAGGAGGCCGTCTCCATTTGACCTGACATCCAGAGAGGCCACAGGCATGGCCCATTGCAGGGTCTGCATCTACAGCCAGTCCTGGGGAGGGGGCCCCGGGGGCTGACCTGGCCCTGCTGTGTGAGCTGGAGAGATGATGGGGATGTCAGCTGTGTCTCCAGATGGAGCCAAATGTCCCTGTCGTGGGGGTGAGGGTGTGCCACAAGCTTCCCTGTTGAGAGCACTGTCTACATCATACTCTATAGAATAACGCTCCCGTTGGCCAACGGGTTGGTTGGGTGATTTGAGGTTAAGGACGTCAGAAGCCAGTGGAGGCCAATGTGTTCGGAGTCCTGGTAGAAAAGAAGCTGCCAGTGGCCGTCCTTTATTTCCAGCACACTTGAGACCCTGCCTCTTTCTTGAAGATTGACTCTTAGGCCATCAGTTGTCTCGCAGGGGACTGATGAGAGGAGGCGGGAAGTGAGTCCACCCTCCCAGGTGTCTTCCCTCACCAGGTGCAGAGGTTTTCACTGAGCATCAATTTGGCAAAAGGGTTTCTTACTCCTTTGGGGGAGGTGGTTACGTACACTCACACTCACACATACCCTCTCTCACACAGTTCTGGCACTCACACTCACCCCGACTCTCATTGACTCTGTCAGACACACAGTCCCTTGCTGTTTTCTCAGACATAAAGTGGAGTCAGGGGTTACCAGAAAACACCACCTTATACTTCGGGCTTTGCAAAGGACTCTCATGGCTGGTATTCTTTTATTTTACTTTTTCAGTTGAAGTCTAGTCAGTTTACAATGTTGTGTCGATTTCTGGTGTACACCACAATGTTTCAGTCATGCATATACGTACATATATTCCTTTTCACATTGTTTCATTTTCATTATAGGTTACTACAAGATATTGAATATGATTCCCTGTGCTATACAGCATAACCTTGTTGTATATTTATTTTTATATATAGTATTAATATCTACAAATTCCCTTCCCCCCTGGTAACCATAAGTTTGTTTTCTAAGTCTGTAAGTCTGTTTCTGTTTTGTAAATAAGCTCATTTGTGTCTTCTTTTTAGATTCCACATATAAGTGATATCATATGGTATTTTTCTTTCTCTTTCTGGCTCGCTTCATTTAGAATGATGATCTCCAGGTCCATCCATGTTGCTGCAAATGGCATTATTTTATTCTTTTTTATGGCTGAGTAGTATTCCATTGTATAAATATACCACAACGTCTTTATCCAGTCATCTGTCAATGGACATTTAGGTTGTTTCCATGTCCTGGCTATTGTAAATAGTGCTGCTATGAACAGTAGCTGGTGTTCTTAAACCCTCATTTTGATGGGTGTGACCCCTTCCTGAGGCGGGCAGGCAGCTATCATTACTGCCAGGGGAAGAGACTGAAGCCCAGAAAGAAGAAGCAGCTCAGTCCAGGAAGAAAACACACATTGTGGGTCAAAAGCAGTGCCTGGATGAAACATCCTGCCACGTGCAGCATGCCCCACAGCAAAGAATTATCCAGCCCCGCAGACAACAGTGCCAAGGTTGGGAAACGTACCGTGAGTCAGGAAGGAGTCAGCCTTTAGCACAGGTCTGCCACTGAGTTGCTGTGTGACGTAGGTCAAGTTACCTCACTTCTCTGGGATTTGGAGAAGGTCCCTGTGTCCCTGGAGTGGGGACATGCTCTCTGAGGTCTCTGTATCCCTGGTGTAGGGACAGCCTTTGCTCTCTCAGCTCCTCCCTCCTCCTGCTTCTCATGAGAGCTGCTTGCACCCCCCACCCTAATCTCACACCGGCCCCCTGCCCCTGGCCGAGGCTGAATGATGCAGGGAGGCAGGTAACCCCAGCAGGCCAGAGACCTTTGTGAGACTTCCATTTTGGAACCAGGGACCACGACCGCTTTCTGGAGGGCAAGCTGTGAGGTGTGACTTCAGGAACCACGGGCAGCTGTGTTGCAGCTGATTGGAGGAGGAAGGCGGCCAGAGACACAAGCCAACCTGCAGAGAAAGGCCAGGTGGAGCCCGGAGCTGAGGAGAAGCAGCCCTGGCAGTCCCCGAGGCCCAGCTGCACCCTGGCTCCCTGACATTTGGTGACAGGAGCCAACCAATATCCTTTGGGCCTACCTCAGCATGAATTGGGTTTCTGTCACTTGCAACCAACACATTCCTGACTAACCTCCATGTGGGTTTTCCTTCGCCCGTTCCCGCCTCCATCACTCACGCTCTCCCAGCCTCCCCTGCAGCTAATCACAGGCACCGTCCAGACAGCGAGACACCGCAGACGCCTGCTGGCAACATCCCTTTCTTCCCACCTTGCGTGGCTGGTGATCTGGTCAGAGCCACTGACTGGTTCCAGCTGCCCCCATATTTCTTATTTGCAGAGGGCAGTGGGGAGGGAAACTCTCTTTAAGACACTGTCATTGGTTTTCTGCTTCATGCAGCCAAAGGCACTCCTGTGACACTTGTAAGCGTCCCCCCCCCCCAGGAATGGGGGGTTGGGTGGTCACACGCAGGAACCTCCAACCCCACACTGCCTTTCCTTTCTGTCAGCCTCAGCCCTGCTTACCAGGATCCTGCGGCACTGACAGCAGAATTTGGGATGTCAGAATAGGGCAGCTGTGGTGCGTTTGACTCTGGAGGAAGGCTGACCGGCCCCAGTCCTCAGGCCAGGTGGAGCTGGTGAAGGAAAGTGTCGCTGCGTAATTCTGACGAGTGAACCATCCAGGCTGGATAATCCTCTTAAGTCAGAGAAGAAAATAACTCGTGTGATTGATGATCCCAGGATACCTGAGGCTTGGGGCCAGGAGTGAGCCAGGGAGGGCACGGAATATTCCTACCCGGCAAGCAGGGGCTTTGAAGGGGTAGGCAACGCTCTGAGGATGGGAGGTCAGGCCAGAGCTCACAGGAAGGGGCTGACACCTCTTCTGACTGCTTCTCCGGCCCCTCTCAGGGCCAAATATGCGGATCAGATAGGTCCCATCAGGCCTCACAGGCAGCCTGAGGCAGAGGGCGGCAGGACACCGTCCTAAGATTTAGTCCCTGCCCCTCTGGAAAATTGGTGTGATTCAGAAAGCATTTTCACAAGCTTCATCAAATGTTAAAGCTGGAAGTCACCTTAGAGATTGTCTAGTCCAACCCCTCATTTCCAAATGAAGAGGCTGATGTGCAGAGAGAAAGTCTTGGGCCAAGGCCCCCAGCCCAGTAATGACAGAACCATACCAGGAACCTGCATCTCCTGGCTCCTCGCCTCAGCCGTTTGTCACTGCAAAACCTTCCCTCTCATTTGTTGAATTATTTGTTACGTCCAAAAACTTGTGATAGAATGGTGCATCCTCATCAAGGGAGAATGTGGAAATGGATCGGCTATCTACTGCTGCGTAACAAGTTGAAACCTAGTGGTTTCAGACAATAAGCGTTTATCCTCTCCTGGTTTCTGTGGGTCAGGAATCTGGGACCTGCTTGGCTTGGTGGTTCTAGCTCAGGGTCTCTCGTGGGGTTGCGGGAAAGATGGAGAGTGAAACCAGAGGAAGGGAAGGAGGTGGGGAAGAGAGCACCCCCATCATGGAAAAGGCAGGAGATGGTGGGGGTCCCCAGGGACTCTGGGATTACAGAGTTGAGGGAAGCAGAAGGGACGAATGAGGGGTGGGCAGGAAGTGACAAGAGGCGAGGCCAGAGAAGCTTCCATTTCTATTTACATATCACTTCTTTCCAGAAATATTTTTCCAACCTAACAAAACTCTGTGCTGGCTCCCTGGCTCCCTGCATCTGCTCGGACGGCACGACTGTAATTGTCCCTTACCTTCCATCTCGCTCCCTTACACTATAAGCTCAAACATACATAAATGACAATAACAGACAATTGTAGCAAGAGCTAACAATGGCTGAGCTCTGATCAAATAAATGTCAGGCCCTGCGCTAAGCAACTCACACAGCAGAGGGATAATAGTTTCCAATAATAACTGACTTTGGATTTTCCCCGTTCGTCTTTCTGGCCCTGAGTGTCTCCAGTCTTGGAAAACAGGGAAATAGGACCAGCTTAGAATAAAGAGTGGCTGAATGAATTTGTTTCTTTTAAGGAATTGGAAACTTGGCCAAGACACAAAGTTCTTTAGGCCAAAAGCCTGACTTTTTGATTCCTCTCTCTCCAAGAGGCTTGGGGCCAGGGGTCTCAGTCCCCCAAGGTCACACAGGAAGCTGCACGGAGGAAGCTCCCCCTGACGACTGTTCTCACCTCGGGAAAAGGCTGAGCAGCAGGGACCGGAGGAAAAGGACAGCTTGACAAGGGCCTAGAGGTCACCACCGAGGCCCCCGAGGGGGAGCCCAGTGCCCAAACAGGCCTTGAACGTGGGGCAGGCTGGATGAGAGAGGCCGTGGAAGGCTGAGCTTCCTGGCCTTAGGGAGTGCTGTGGGGGGCGGCCTTTAAGCCTGCTGGGCACCTCACCTGGCGCTGTGTGTCCAGGTAGCCAAGGCTGGCGGGAGCCTCTGGGCTACAAGGGCATCGCACGGCAGTGTGTCTTGTGGGAGGGGTGTGCACACCCATGTGTGCGCTGGGACTCCCACCAAACAGGTAGGGAAGGCGAGGGAGGGCCAGGGATCAGAAGTGATGAGGGAGGCACAGCATGGCCTGCCTGGGCCTCGTGACAAGAGGACACTGGGGTCCACAGTCCTTGCCGCAGGTGCTCCAGGGATAAAGACTGACATCCAGAGGTTAGGGGGACAGACCACATGCCAGCAAAGGACAGGACCGAGGACATGACCAGACTGAAGCCCCTCTCCCAGTGCCAGGGCACGCTACACACACACACACACACACACACGCACACACACACACGCACACCTGGCCATCCCTTCCCCTAGATTAAAATGACCCTTGGGGAAAGAGAAAGGAGGAAGAGAAAGGGGAGAATCATGAACTTACTAGTTTTTGCCTCAAAGTGACTACACTCAAAACGAGCAGAGACTACGTTGAGTCAGCAGAATTAAAATTTCTGCCCGCATGTGGATATATGTATGATCATGAGCCAGGTTTGGGGTGGGAAAAACAATTTAGCTTTGCCCACCTCGTTCCCCTCTCATCCTCACCTCCAGCCTCCTCCACCTCCCCCAGTGGCATCAGCCTGTGAACCCTCCTGCAGCCCTCTCCCTGCGCCTCCAGTCTCAGGCTGCCTCTCTAGTTTCCCTGCCCTTCTTGTCTGGGCAGGCTTGCTTTCCCCCAAGCCCACATCCTCCCTCCCATCTCCTGGACACCTGCAGGTGAGCAGCAGAGTGCAGAACATGCTGGACACAGCGGGAACAGCTGGGTACCAGGTGGCTCTGGCAGTGATGGGCCATGAGACCACAGTCTTTGGGAGGTGATTAGGTCATGAGGGTGGTGTCCTCGTGAATGGGATTAGTGCCCTTACAAGGGCGGCTCGCGAGAGCTCCCTACCCCTTCTGCTGGGTGAGGACCCTGCATAAAGGCGCCGGCTCTGAACCAGGAAGAGGGCTCTCACCTGACTGTGCTGGCACCTTGATCTTGGACTTCCCAGTCTCTGAAACAGTGAGAAATTTATTTCTCACTGTTTCTAAGCCACCTAGTCTGGGATATTTTGTTATAGCAGCCCCGAAAGGCTAGTCTGAGTAGTACAGCCAGTACAGGAGCATTTTAATATATTAAAATCTACAGCGCCCTGTGGGGCACACCAGCTGGTCACCGACTCTGAACTTGGCCTATTCCGGTTACTTAGTAAAGGACAAAGCTGGGTCTAGAAGGCTGGCCTGCTGACGCTCAGGCCAGCACACCTTTTGCTGTCTCAGTCAGTCCTCCCTAAATCGGGCCACTCAGAAAATGTGATCAAAATGTGGGTGGTATTTCTTCCTTAGCCACAAGCTCTCCTCTCTTCTGTCTCCATCATTTCTCTGTCTTGCCTAAAACCTCCCAGACCAAAGTGTAATTACCCAGCAACGAGCCCAGTCTCGGAGGGTGCAGCCCAGCCCTGGACTCACCCTTCCTTGTCTGGATCCCAGACTTCCCAGTGGTGCCCTAGTACATGACTCAAGGTACCTGACATAGCGTGTTTGCTGATATCCGTGTGGTTAATATTCCCACCAGGGTCGATGTCAACCTACCAGCGATTAAACAACCAGCTCACAAAATCCCCTGAGTATTTAACAATCAGCTCTCATGAGCTGGTCTGAGCCAGCTCCAGGGTGTTCTCACCCAATCTGCTCAGAGGTCTGCATGCGTGGATGGTGCAGTAGGAGACCCACCACTGGGTCAGGGCAGGACTCGCCCTCCTCACTCCCACCACCCACCTCCAGGCCAGGACACCCTGAAGTTAATGCAACTGAGAATCTTTATTCCTTTATCCTACACCCAGAGATGGAGAGAATAAGCTAGCACCAATAGGAGATAGATAAATAGATAGACAGGGATAAATCCATGGATAGGAAGATTTCTGCCTCATGTATTTTGCAACCTAATCAGAGTAATATATAATAATAATTATGATTATTCTCATATTAGAGATTATAAACTCCAGTGGAAGCATCTAGGCTATACTCCCCACCTGTGAACGGGTTCCTGCTGGTGTCAGCATCCTCACAGTGCGTGGTATCTCCCTTTCGGGGGCTCCCTGTCCCCGGGGCCATTAGCAGGCAGCGAGTGCCCTGAGCAGCCACTGTCTCGTCCAAACGGTCGCCGGCCCGTTTGTTTGCTTTTCGGCAGTGTGAAGGTTGAGTTGAGTCATTTTGCACCCAATTACTTTGCAGTAAATTTGCCGGATGGTTCTTGTCCTGCGGTATTGATCCAGCATCTCACCTTGAGCTTGTTTATTGACACATCAAATTCAGAAGTCAGGCCCGCTCGATTGACCACTTCCCAATTAGGGCATTTATATGATGTCACCGAGGCTCCTTGTCATGTTCCGATGAGAGCCATTTGTCCCCCCAACCACCCCTGCCGCCCAATCGCCTGCAACCAAGATGCCATTTTTCTCTGACCTTTCTGGAGACAGATGGCAGTCCATAAAATACATCATTAGCAACGTGTCATTTTATCTTGACGCCGTTTCTCCACATGAAAGGTGCCTCGTTCAACAAAAGATGCTGCAGCCGAGTTCTCCCCAGAGAGAGGCTGGAGTAGCAGATGATGGAAACAAATGCTTCCTTTCTCATCGGGGGGCTGCCCCTTGGCCCTGTTCAGTAAGGAAGTCTTTGGGCAGTGACACAGAGCAGACTACCAGGCTGGGGTCGGGGGGGTTGAGATGAACACACCCAGATGTCAAAAAGACAGTGCCCAGTGACGTGGCGGATGCCCTGACACCCAGGCAATCTCCTCTGCGAAGTTCCCTTGGTCCATTTCTCACTGCCGCCTCTTAATCTCCCTGTGTGTGGGGGTGGAGGGGTGGGGGATGACTTTGAAAGTCAGTGTGTTATGGAATGTGTGCTTTTAGCACTGAACTTGAGGTCAGGAGATTCCAGCCCTTCACACAGCAAGGTGGCATTATGACCCCATTTCAGGGACCCAGTGAAGGGGCAGTGGGGGTGGAGGCAGGTCTTCTATTTCTTGAAATAAGACTAGAAAGAGCTAGACCGTGGGCTCCCTGAGGGCAGGCACTGAGCCCGGAGGGCTAGAGCAGGCCTTCCCCAAAAGGCTTGTTGAATATTGACTGAGAGAAGTCCAACTCAACGTAGAATGGTACGTATGAAACGAATACTGAATTTATATTCTTACCACTAGCATCGATCATTTGCGTGGAATTCTGGAGGTCACTCACATAGTCTGGAGAAGAAGTGCGAGCGTCCGAGACAGCCTCGCTCAGCAGGAGGCAGAGACAGAGTGGGAGACGAGGTCTCCGGACGCGCTTTGCTGCAGCATGTTTGGGGTCACATGACTGAGTAGATGGCATGAGAATGTGAAGCACAGAGAGGTAAAGGGGGGTGGTTCCCAGCGGCCAGAGGTACCCAATGTGGGGATGCTGACTGCCAAGAAGGGGTCCATAGTTCAGCAACCCGTAACCTGCTCGAGGCCCTCAGACTGGGAGCCATGGAAAAGGAAGAGATTAAAACCATCCCGGATTTAACTCATTGTGGCCACGCAAGAGTGAGCAGTGGCCAGACCTGTCCCTGCCCTGCCACTGGCCACTGCCGCTTACTCCCAGTGCCCTCTCAAAAAGCCACCACGTCTCAGGTTAGAACAGGGTCTACAGAGGCCACTCACACATTCTATGTCTTAAAAATCAAGGTCCCTTTCTTAACCTTGAGGACCTATGGCGAAGTCCCCCTTAAGCCCCTCAGATAAATCACTCAATGCAGATGCCCTGTTTTACTTTCTTTCTTTTACTTTCATCTCTCTTACTGGGATCAAAGTCTGACCCAACTTGGAGCAATTTTTGTGGCGACAAGAGGCTGGACACCTTGTCCAAAGAGGGCAACCTCTACTCAGCCCCAGCTGGCTATAGGCCTGAGGGAAAGTTGCCAAATGTCCTGCTATTTCAAAGGAAGCCCCAAATCAGAATTTTTATCTGCAGTCTCCAAATGTACAGTGGTGACAAACTTGAGTTTTTTGGGGTTTTTTTTAATGCGAACAAAGCATTCTGCGACTGTTCATTTGCACCCTGTTAACAGCACCATTCGGAGCACCTGGTCCTTGGAACTACCGCCCCCTTTTGGCAGCACAATCAAATTGCAGGGTATTCTCTTTGAAGGGGGAACAGATCTCTTTTTAGAGTACCCAGGATAGAATAGTTGTCGGTGAACCCCTCAACTTGGAAAAGCTCACGGGGATCAGGAGTGAGACCCCAAAGAGAAAGGAGGACTGAGTGGAAGGCATCAAAAACCAGTCTTTGCCAGCGCCCCAGCTTAGGGCAGGACTGGCCCAGGCTCCGAGACAAGGAATCAGAGTCAGCCAGCAATTGATCTCAGGTGGGACCTTGACTATGACACCTCACCGTGAAAGTGGCTGTCTTGCTGGCTGATTTATAAAACCCTGAAGGAAAATCCTCAGGCCAGAATCCTTGGCCCACCCTTAACCAATGCAGCCTGCAACCCATCAGCAGCAAGGCCGGGCCCCTGGGAGAGCAGCCCTGTTGTTCTCCGCATCTGCAGATCCGAGTCCATCCTGATAAATTGCAGCCCAAGCAAAGCTAAGCGGCCCCGGGCACTTGCCCCCGCCCCAGGACGAAGTGTTCACGCTGGAGCAGGCAGCTCTGCACGTGGATTTCCGGCACCTCTTGACAACAGGGTCTCCCACAGGTGCCCTGGCTTCACTTGGCTCCAATCTCTCCTTCCTCTTTTGTTGGGCTGTTGGTCTGCCAGTCTGCCTGTCCCCTTTTCCCTAATTGTCAACAGACAAGTTCAGCCCCAAGCTCTGATTAGGTAAAGTGGGCATCCACCCACACGCTAAGACTTCAGGACCATTTCTCTGCCACCAATTCTCCCCATGTACGACCTGAAGTCTCTGTACCTTAGCAGGAAAGAAAGGCTTTAATTACACTGCATGAAATAAGACTTAAAATGCCAACAGCAAATGCACGTGCACACACACACGTACACACACAAGTACACACACATGTACACACACACAGTAGACCAGGAGTCAGCTGTCCTGGGCTCCCTTCCCAGCCTGCTGCTGACTTCTGTGTAAAATTGGGGGATATAGCTCTCTCTGGCCTCAGTGTCCATCTCTACACAATGAGGGGGTGAGAGTGAATTACATGGTCTCAGTCATCTTCTCTGATTCTCTATAAAGTCAGGCTAAGATGCAAACTAACTGGTAGACGGTGTTTTTTTGAATCAGGAGATGGTCCACGGAGCACTGAGAAGATGAAAGGAGGGTGGGGACCCACTGGGGCAAAATGGACCCAAACAGGGAAGAGGCTGCGGGAGCTGGAGTCCAGGAGCGCTGACTTCCCTTCTGCTCAAGGCTGGCGCTGGCTGCTGGGGATGTGTGATTCGCACCTCCAAATGCAGTTCCATATCTGATCCTGCCCCTGTCCTCTCTGTGCAAACCACTGTGCTGGGGGCTGCCTTTGCCCCAGGTCTTCCCCCTGTTTTGGAATGCCTCCCACCCACCCCCTCATGGACAGGTTGAGGCTCTAGGAAACTCTTGTCAGTTTAGAGCAGGAAAGATACCTGATCAGAGAGGTTGGATAGTACAGTGGTTAAGGGCAAGGTCTTTAATGCCATCCAGTCCCAGGTTTAAGCCCTAACTCTGTTCCTTGGGCCCATTATTTATCTCTAGGACTCAGTTTTCTCATCTGTAAAATGAGAATAATAATAGTATCCATCCCATAGCATTGTTGTGAGAAATCAGTAAAATAATTCAGGCATGGCAAAGGTTGTCATTGCCTACCTAAGATCCAGTCTTTCCTTCCTTTCTAAAAGAACCCCCCATTTTGTTGAGGGTTCATTAAGCCTAGCTAAATAAACTACAGCTCCCAGTTTCCTTGCAGCTAAGCATTGCCGGAATAACAGATTGTCATTCTGTCCAATGACATATTTGGAAGCTCCAAGGGAAATTCTGGGAAATGTCTGCTTGCCTAATATAGGTCTTGCTCCCTTTGTTCTACCTTTGTCCTTCCTCCTGCTGAGAACACAGGTGATGGCTGGAGCTGCAGCCATGTTGTCATCATGAGGATAAGACCAAAGGAACAGCAGAGACCCTGGCTCTAACTCACACAACCAACCACCCACACTAGACTTCCTGTTTATAACCACTGTTTTATTTTAGTCGCCCTTACTTGGGTTTTCTGTTTCATGTATCTGAGCCTAGCTCCCAGATGACCCAGTTTAACTCAGTGCCATGTACACAATAAGGACTTAATACCTCTCTTCCAGTATATGGGACAGATCCCTGTTGGCCCATTGCAGGGGACCTCATGGAGGGAGATACCAGACAGGACTTCAGCATGACACACAGTGGGTCTGACTCGGCCACCCTGCCACTGCAGGGGCTTCACTTAGTCCTCTGGCCTCTCCCGGCCTTCAGCTCCTCATTTGGGGGTTGGACTGGAGGATGTATGAACTTCCTTCCAACTCTGCCCATCCCGAGATCCCGAGTTCCCCAAGGGCACCCAGGCCCACCATCCGGCCCCTCACACTCCATACTCTGCTGCAGCCCCAGGCCCTCCCCCAGCCACCCCCAAAACCTGTACCCTGACCCCTGCAAGTTTTCCTGCCATCCTGAGACTTTCCCATAGAAAGGAACTGTTTAAATCAAAGGTCGTGCTGCCTTAGTTAACTTTGCCACCTGTTTTAAATAAGAAGGAATATCAAGCGTAACATAAAACCTAACTGAATCAAAAAGTCACTAAATAATTTCAGTAACATTTCACATTAAAAGAGCATGAGGACTTTATTGAGAGCTGATAAGGAAATTTCCTTTATTCTTCAATTATGCTAGGATGTGCGGAGGCATACATAACTACTCGAGCTGCTGCTCTGAAGAGCTTCCTTGCAAGTTGCAGTCTCATTTATTAACTAGTTTACAATCATTCTGACAGGTCTCTGTGCATCTTGGAATAGTTTACTTTGCCGAGCAACTTTGATGAATCATTTATTCATCATCACTAAAGTATGTATAGACGCTGCTTTAATTCAGCCCTCTGTTTCCTCTGCTTCCTTGTAGTATATTGACCAAAAATAAGAACGCTGAGGGCCGGACTTCTCCTTTGCTCCTTATTTGTATTTTAACCAAAAGAGCACTGTTGGAGCGCACGGCCTCTCAGCCCATGTTCCAAACCCATCCCCTACATGCCCCCTAGTCCTGAGCTTCAGGGCTTCTCTACCTGCCTACCTGGCCAGGTGCTGCGCGCTGTGCTGGCTGAGAGGGGAGGTGCGGGGCTCCCCATCCCACACATCTGGGGTGGGAAGAAAGAGAAGTAACATTTACTGAAGACCCACCCTTTGGTCCAGGTACCCTAGCAAACAGTTATTCAGTGCTTAGCAGGCACCAGACAACAGTCTAGCAACTTCCCATGCACTATTTCACTTAATTTTCTCAATGATAATGTTGAACATTTACATAGCCCTCTTAAGGTGCAAGGCCACGCTCTGTGTGATTTGTGTATATTAATTCATTTAATCCTCACAACAGCCCTACAGTTTGGTATTCTCATGAGTCCCATTTTAAAGATGTTGGAACTGAGGCACAGAGAGGTTGAGCAAATTGCCCAAAGTCACACAGGTAGGAAATGATGGAGCTGAGATTCAGATCCAGGTAGCTTAGTTTCAGAGACCACACCCCAAGCCACCCTCCTGCTTGTTGATAACCAGATGAGGGAGGCTCTATTTCTAACCCACATTTCAGAAGAGAAAATTGCAGCATACAGGGAGTAAGTGATTTTCCCAAATCCTCAAAGCTAGGGAGCAGCAGAACAAGGATTCTCCCTCATGTGGTCTGACTGTGCTCTTAGGTACCACCCATAACGCGTTATACATCATCTCACACATTTTACTCCATAAATTAGATACTGTTATTCCCATTTCACAGATGAAGAAACCAAGCATAAGAGATTTTGTAATGTGCAAAAAGATCATATGACTATTACGTGTCAGAGCTGGGATTCGAACCCAGGTCTACCTGGCCCTTTCAGTCATAGCATGGTAGGAAGAGAAGAATAACACCTTTCATTTCAGGGAGCTCTGGCTGAGGGCTGCATTCCATTTCTTTGTTCCTTTCACTCAAGTCTCGGATGCCAGTCCATGTGCTCAGAGCTTGGCCAGCTCTTGACATCTCTGTGCTGATGGACGGGAGTGAAGCCAGGGAGGCTTCTGGGATACTATGAGGGGGATGAAATAGGGCGTGGGGCTCTCAAATTTAGGAGTTTCTCCACGTGGCCCCCTTAGCCTGGGTCCACTTCCCATCTTCCCGATAACAAGAAAGTCACCGCTTTCTCCAACCCCTTAGTCAGACACACGGTGGGAAGAAGGGGAACAAACTCTTCCGATGTAGGGAGAAAGCCTTTGGGCTGAACTTTCAGCTGGAAAAGGTAGCTAGAAAATTAGACGAACACTCAGACCGACAGGGGTCTGAAGCCGAGAATTCAGAACCCCTGGAGACTGGAGGAGCTTCTTGAGGAAACTTGAGACCTTCAGGTGGTATAATAAAGTCCAACAGTGAAGTAAGTGAATGCACTGAGGGTCTTTCCGAGGCCCTCCCTGCACTTTGTCTTCTTGCTCTAAGGACAGCTGGATTTAATAAGGAGTTGCACTAAAAGTATTAAAATGTAGTCCTGAAGGAAGCATGTTTTCAAGAGCGAGAGCAGATAACTGACACTCTTGGGACCAGCAGAGTGGACTCTGGAATGAAGCCCTTAACTGAGAAGGGACTTTTTGGTGCACTGTCTGATTGCAGAGGAGAGGAAGAGAAAAGGAAAAAGAAACTCTAAGAGCTTTTCTTCAGAGCTGGACTCTTCCTTAGAAGAGCATTACTAATGCTAAAAATAAAACCTTTGGCTTAATACAAAATCTACAGCTAATAGACAGCCCTTAGATTTCAAAACAAGATGTCTGTGAATTATTGTAAAAGAAAAGGGCACCGAAAAATACCATATGATATCACTCAAATGTGAAATCTTTAAAAATGACACAAATGAACTTATTTACAAAATAGAAACAGACTCACAGACACAGAAAACAAACTTATGGTTACGAGAGGGGAAGGGGCAGGGGTAGAGAGATAAATTGGGAGTTTGGGATTTGCAGATACTAACTACTGTATGTAAAGTAGATAAGCAACAAGGTCCTACTGTAGAGCACAGAGAACTATATTCAATATCCTGTAATAAACCATAATGGAAAAGAATATGAAAAAGAATATATACATACGTATGTATAACTGAATCACTTTGCTGTACACAAGAAATTAACACAACATTGTAAACCGACTCGACTTCAATAATAAAAGAAAAAAATAAAAGAAAGGGGCACGAATGAAATAAAGACTTGATATGCATGGAGCGTTATCGCTAATGGTGGAATTTCAAGAAGTCCAGGAGGCCACAAGTGAGATGTCTGCCACAGGAAAATCTTTTAGAGATTTTCAGATAATCAAGTCATCACTGCACATCATTTGATCCGGTACAGACCAAAGATTTGTGCCCCATGAAACGTACTGCTGCAAAGACCTACCTCATCAACCCATTTCATCCCTTTAACAAACATGACCAAGATGAATACTGAGGTCTCATACGATGATAAAGATATGAACACGACAAGGTGCTGACCCCAAGGAGTCTGGCCTAGTAAGGAGAGACAGCTGATTAGCCTAAGTGGAAACTGGGAAGTTTTATTACAGCTCAGAAATGCATACACGAAACCCCCTGCAGTAAGAGTTATTCTGGGAGCTCAGGAAATGCCCTGACCCTAAGCCCAAGTCATGCATATGCCACTTGCATAGAGGAAACGGGATGCCCCCAATCACTCAGTGGCCCCCACCCCTGCGTCCCTGCTTCCTAGGGTCCCCAGACACAACCCTCAAGTCGCTTATACTGAGCAGTCTGCAGTGCCTGTCACTTTCACATGCCAGCATCATTTTCTGCATCCACACAAATAAAAGTGGACAGCAAGCCAGTGCCATCTTGTTTGCTGCTGTTGGATTTATGACATGTCAAGTTTAAATAGCATGTGCAAGGCTTACAATGGAGGCAACACAGAAATTCATTTTTCAAATCCATCAAGGCTCTGAGCCCTAACCTCCCCTCACCCCTACCCCACCACCGCACCCCCCGCCCACCAGGGCGAGGAGGACAATTTCATGAGATCCTGATGCTGAAAAAAGGCCTCTCTGAATCTCCACTTTCAATTCTGCTTCTATTTCTATCTCTTTTTTTTTTTCCCTCGAGTCCCCCCAAATACCAAAATGGCTTAAAAATCACTTACCAGTACCCGATAGATACCAGTTAACCCTCACGCAAGTCTGCGTCTGCTGTGCATAAGCCCTAACCTGATGTCCGGGGCTGAATTATCAGCCCCTTACAAACAAGCCACCAGCACGCACATCACACTCGGCCTTCCTGTGCGGACGACCGGGCTGGCTCCAGCGAGGTCTGCTCCTCCCACCTTTTGTGCTTTTCTTTATCTGGATGTGAGAACATTTTCCCCTATTCCTCCCCCCCATCAGCCAATTAAACTACTCAGTGGCCCCCCCGTTTTTCCCAATAATGGAGGCAACTTGGACTTGACCCACTAAAGGAGAGAGCCCAAAAAGCCTTGCTACGGTGGCCAGCAAGTCTCACTTTGATAATTGATTGATAAGACAAACATTTGGGTTGCAAAGTAGTCTTGGTCAGGTTTTCATTTTGCAGCAAACCCCCAAATTAAAAATCCCTCCGGGGGATAATTCTTTAGCAAATAATATGAGCTGGACTATTTCTGGTTTTGTCAGGTGTACTGTCACTCCAGGCTGATGGCGTGTGTTATTCCCGCCGCATGAAAAAGGTCCGTAATTATAGCGCCGGCGTCAGAAGTGACGGCAAGATGGGAACTTCAATTTACAATCATGAAACAAGGTGAAAACCACTCTCCTTAACAAAAAGCCGAAGCCCACTTTAGACCAGAGAAAGTGACCAAGTAGAGTCCCTAACGCCAGTTGATTTAATCCGCTTCAAGGCAGGCAGCGTTCAGGGTGCTGTGTTAGGCTGTGGCTAAAATTGAGTTAGGCTAGAATCACCCAAGAAGCAGGGGCCTTGAACTCTTCAAAATGAACAAATGTGATTCAACCACCTAGTTATTTTATGCTTGAGCCCCAGTGAGTTGCAACCAAATACTTTAGATCTCTGCCTTGGCCCGTGATATCACTTCAGAATACTGCACCCTTCTCCATCCTCGCCAAATGGACCACTCCTCCCCCTCTGCAAAGGCTCAGCTCAAATGGCTCCTCTTCCAAGAAGACTTCCTGATTTTCAGCTAGATTTTATCTCTCTCCCATCTCCCATCTTACAGTGTTTAAATAGCAGTCTTACAACTGTTGCTTGACTTTTCAGTCTCTCCCACTACGAGAGAATAGAGAACATATCTTATTCCTCTTTTAATCTCCAGCATCACAGTGCCTGCACACAGTAAATATTTAATGAATGAATGGATATGTCAAAATATAGTGACATATATGAGATGAAGCAAAGGGCTGAATTTTAAGGGACTGATTATTCTAGAATCAATCTGTTGAATTCCATGATTTGTTTATTCAGTATCGTCTTCCTAAACACCTATTAGATACTCAACGCTGTGTTAAGTGCATAAAGGTAACAGGAGGAAAGGAAAGAACCCCTGCTTTTAAGAAATTTATCATCGGATTTGTACATTTCTGTGTGAGAACAGCAGGAAACAGTCCACTGCAGAATTAATGCAGCACCGTGGGATGGTCATGCTAGCCTGCCGGGCTGGGAGTTAGGAAGATATTCCCTGTCACTACCCCATCACCACAAGTCACTATGTGACCTTGGACAATTCTCTCCACCTCTGGACCTCAGTTTTGTCATACATAACATCAAAGAATTGAAACAATACTGGGATGTTAGCTACTTCTATGGAAGAAAATAAAATAAAATTTCAGCTTCATGCCACATAGAAAAATAATTTCCATGAAGATTAATGACCTAAATGTAAAACAGCAAAACACTAAAACTTAAAAAAAAAAAAAAACTATAAATATATCTCAATGGCATCCGTTTAGGAAAGATTTCTTTAACAAGATGTGAAAAGCAAAAGCCATAAAAGAAACATCTGACAAATGAGACTACCTTAAAACACATGCACTAATCAAAGTGAAAAATGAAGCTACAACCAGGAGGAAGACATCTACAAGGGTCCTGATGAAAAATATGAGTAGTCAGAATATCCAAAGAACTCTGACAAATCTATGAGAAAAGAATGACAACCTAAGAGAAAGATGGCCGAAGTGTATAACACATAATTCACAAAAGAGGAGGATGACTGACACATTTGTGAGACGTTCAATCTCACTAAAAATGAAAGAAATAATTTAAAATGATAATGAGATACAATTTCACACCCATCCTATTGGAAAAAGATTGAAAAACCCGATAATACCTAGTTTTGTCAAAGAAGTGTCTCCATGGGGACTCTCACATGCCCCAGGTAGGAATGTAAATTGGCATGGGTGGTTTGAAGGACAATTTGGCAATCAACAGTAAAGTTGAAACTGCCCACACCCCGTGATTCAGCAATTCCCTCTTGCTATGTACAAGGAGACATGTACCAAATGTATTCAGCAGAAAGTTGCAGAATTGTATACGCTGGATAATGGCACTGATACAAAGTTTAACTCAGAGCATTAGTACATTGTTAGGTATGGTCAATGCAGCAAAGTATTAAAAATGGACAGGAAAGATGCTCTCCAAGTTCAGGACAGCAGTTCCCTCCGAGAAGTAGAAAAAGGAATGGCAGTGGGGAGGGGGTTTGGAACAAAGGAGGTATCAAGGATACGGTAACATTTAATTAATTTAAAAAAATAGTAAATAAAATATTTGTCACACCTCATTAGTGGACATATGAGTATCTACTATATTATTCCCTGGACTTTCGTTATTTCATGTGAAGTATTTCATTGTTTTACAAGGTGGAGGGAATACAGACAAAAATGTTCACCATAATTATCTCTGGGGGAGAGAGGATGTGATGGTTTTGGTTTTGCTTACCTGTGTTTTCTGAGGTTTCTCTAGTATGCATCAGCACGTTTGAAGGAAAATATGATGTTTGGAGTTGATTGTTTTAAAAGTCTCCTCTGATTCTTGAATTCCAAGATCAGGACCAGTTTATCACAGGACATATATGCACTCTGCCCTGGGCCGTCAGTCGTCCTTGGTCCACGTGAGAAGCTAACAGAGCAGCCAGCCCGTGTCTCATCAGATCCAAGTGGATTTAGGCATCAGTGCCCCAGGAGGTCAGGAGAGGGGAGGGCGGTGCCATCGGGGGGTCTGCCGGCCCTCAGGACGAGGTGGCTGCTGGGTAGGTTGCAGTGTTACCGTGGGCTGGGCTCCCAACCTCCCAGCAAGAATCCTTCCTTCACCACCTGTTAACACCCATTCACAGCATGACATTGGGCAGGTTACCTTAAACGCCTTGTGTCTTGATTTTTACATTTGCAAATTAAGCATGCAATCGCGATTAAGAATAATAATAGCCATTCCTTTATAGGCTCATCGGAGAATGAAATAAAATAATCCACTCTGAATATATCCAACCTGCAGCCTGTGGCCCACAGAGCAGGGCCTGACCCAGGTTATCGCTGGGACGGTGAAGCGGAGGCTGGAGGCTGGGTGTGCTTGGCGGGCTGGGCAGGCTGGGGAAGCTGGTGGCTTTCATAAGGGAAGCGGGCAAAGGGCCACAGCAAAGGTGGCTCGAGGGGGCCCATGGGGCAGGCTCTAGAGGAAATAAATGTACACCATCCTCAGAGGCCAGTGGAACACAGTGTCTGGTTCCCAAGCTAATGGGAACTCTTTACCCAGGATCCCTCACTGTCAATCAATAGGCAGTGTCACCCTTTAGGGCACGCTGGGATCTTTGGAGAATCCTGGGCAGGGGATGGTGGCTAAGGCCCTGACTGTGTGGCCTTAGGTGAGTCACTGCACCTCTCTGGGCTGCCATTTTCTCACTTATGAAATGAGGAATTTGACATCCTGGAAAGAGTATGAGACTCACAGGACTAAGTTGACCTTGGCACTGTCCAGCCCCGCCTTTAACTGGCTGTGTGGCTTTGGGGAAGTCTCTCATCTTCCCAGGCCTCAGTTTCCTTCTCTGTCAAATGGCAGATGCGAACAGGGCATTATCCCAGGGCCTCTCAAGCTCCGAGGTAGGTCACATGCACACACGTGTACACGCAGACAGCTGGGGCAGAGTTTAACCCAGAACAGGGTTTTGAGGAAACTGAACTACCTGGGACAATAAAATCGCATGTATAAAATTTTAATTTAAAAAAAGAAAAGAAAAAAAAAATTTTTAAAGAAAAAAAAGAAAACCAGCCACTCCTCCGGGGTGGCCGCCTACAAGGTACATTGAGGGAGGCAGTGAGCAGGCACTTCCCTCAGAAAACACAGCTGCCCCCCGGCCCTGCCTGCCAAAGTGCCTGAGATGCCGTCCAAGATGCCACGTTGAAAAGTGGGGCTAACCCTGGGGCCATGACCTCTTCAGCTTGGTCTCCACTTTCCCAAACGGCTACAAGCAAAATCCTAGGAGGACAGTCGCAGATGGGGCTGAATTTGAGCGATCACGTAAAAGGACAGGTGTTCCAAGGCAACCCCCATCTCCTCACCCAGGAGCTGGGGGGGTCTTTCCGGGTCACCAGTGACCAATGCGCCCCCGTGTCCTACCAGCCCTTTAGGTAGGACCAGCCTTGACGGGAAGGAGTCACTGTCCTTACACAGTGATGGCCCAGAGGGGTTAGGTGGCTTATTCAGCCTGATGACTAGGCTGAGACCCACAGAGCTGAGACCTCCTTGCCCGAAGTCCTGTGGCGGGTTACGGCAGGGCCTCCACCAGGTGAAAACGGGGACAGCAGCCACCCCTTACTAAATCCTTCCTGAGGCCAAGCCCTGTTCTGCCACTGACCCTCACAGCACCTGTAAAGCAAGGACCAGTCATATACGCCTGTCACGGATGAGGAAACCGAGGCACAGAGGTGACGTTTCCCAGCGCTGGCCCCCCAGGCCCCAGGTGCTGCCTCTCCAGTAATTTGCCAACAGCCTCAATCCCTAATCTGGGCCTCATCTCCCTTTCAGTGACCCCTCAGGCCCGGAAGGTCCCAGAGGCTGCCCCTCTTCACCCCTCGCCTTCTCCTCCCCCTCCACCAAAAGCACGAGGATGCAGCAGAAAAGGTGTCAGAGAAAATGATGAATGAAGGCTGACCCCAGGTCAGGGCAAGCGTGGTGTGACTCCCTACCCCCATGGAATCAGCCCGCCTCCCCCATCCTGACCTGACAGGCAGGACACAGAGCCCCAGGGCGCGAGTGAGGGCCAGGGCACGGCTCCTGGGGCCACCCCGCACACCACTGGGGCCACTGGGTGGAGACTGCCCTGCCCCACCTACTCCTTCTCCAGGGCACAGTCCCCACCCCTGCCAGAGCCCCTGGGCTGGCCAAGCCATCCTTCAGGCCCGGATGACACGCACTCCCCGAGTGCTGGTGACAGCGCCCAGCTGGAAAAATGATGGCCTGTGTGATGAGGGCAAAGTGCGGGTTTTTCTTCACCAGAAATGGCAGATGCAGCTAAGGCTGGAGGCAGCAGTGGCTGGGTAGCCTCACACGGGCGGGCGTGCACACCTGCTCTCTCACACACACGTGTACACACACACACACACACCCCCGCTGTACCCGGCATCCAGGCTGCATGGAAGGGACCCAGGAAGATGGAGCAGGTATCAGATCCCAGGGAGAGGCGCCGAGCGCTGCTGGCTCTCTGTGGGAGGAGAGCAGTGACAGGAGTGGTGCCTTCTGCGAGGACTGGGTCTTACAGTTTACAAAGCATTCCACACTCACGGCATCAGCTGATAAAGAAGAACTGGAGCTGGATGGCCGCTTTCAGGCTGGAGGACTCAGGGCAACCTACTTAACGTCTCTGTGCCTGCATTTTCCATCTGTAAAACAGGACTAAGAACAGCACTGGGTGAAAGCCACGGCCACTGAAGAGTCAGGGTGGCTCCAGTGAAAGCCCCGAAGAGACCATTCAGTTCTGCCCCCACAAACCTCAGCTGCTGACGGCTGCAGCTCCCCAGCTGCCTGGTACTCTAAATTTATCATCTTCCACTGCAGGCATCCTTCTGGGTCGCCAGGGTGAATTTGTGGGCAAAGTGATGCCAGCCCGGACAGGAGAGAGCACGATAAGCCATGCGACGTGCACGTGTGCACCACACAAGCACGGCCACGGCAAGCTTGGGTGACCAGGGATCTCTGCAATGGGCTTGCGGCCGGGGCAGACCCTCCAGCCCACTACAAAGATCCCAGGGGTAAGACTGGGAAGATACGAGGCCACACAGCAGGGCTGCCAAGAAACAAACCCACAGCTCTTTCAAGATAGCCAGTGAGAGCACGCAGCGGGCAGATGTCCACGTGAGGGGGTCCGCAGGTGCTCATTCACTCCAACATTCATTCACAGATACAGTTAGCGTCCCCTAAATGCCCTGCCCAGCTCTGGGATGGGCAGGACGGGGTGGGCAGGAGCTGGGGACGGCGCTGCTCAGGCAGACCCCAGATGTAGACAAAGATCTTCCCAGCACCCACCACGGCGCCTGCAGTTCCACCATCGGCACCCTCAGCTCTCCCAGGCCTCCCGGCTACCAGCCCACACTGGGGATTTTGGACTCACATGAGCTAAGTCCTTATCAATCTCTCTCCCTTTCCGCATATGTGTGTGTGTGTGTCTATTAACATATTCTATTGGTTCATTTTCTCTGACGAACCCTGACTGACACCTAATACAGAGGGTAGATGAGGGTGGACAGATTGACAGGGACCAAATCATGAAGAGACCTGTGTGCCATTCGAAGCCATTTTGATTTTATTCTCTAGAAAATGGGGAGCCATTGGAGACTTCGGAGCAAGAGAGGGGTCTTACCCGCATGTTAAGTCACACTTCGGGGGGCAGTGGGGATGGTGTTAGACCAACATGGGCCTCCTGCACATGATGAGCGCTGTTCTAGGAGGTCAAGCCAGCGGCAAGGAGACAGGATGGCATAACCGGATGTGCCGGCGCTGGAGAGGGACAAGCCGGAGGGCGACCCCCAGGTCTCTGGCCTGGGCAGCTCCGTTACAACAGGGACTGATGGTCTTTCCATCCCCAGCACCTGGCCCGTGTCTCGCACTGTCTACATGTATTTGTGGAGCAAAGAATGAATAAGGAAGGAGATGTAGACTCCGAGAAAAGTAAAATTGCAGGGCCTCGCATAACATAAGCAAACGGGCCCTTAATTCAACTCAAATACTTGCTGAAAGAATGAATGGCTCCCAGGGTGTTAGATGCAGCCATGCTACTTACATTGGCCCAACACCCTCCAATCTGAAGGAAGCCCTGCTGGTAAAAGCAGGCTCTTGGGAGAGGGTGACACCCAGATTTCAGGGATGCTGCCTCCCCACCCTTCCTCTCTCAGCTGGACGGATGCAATTCCACATCCTCAAGCCTTAATTTAAGTTCCACTAAAGGCCAGACCCTCGGGGGCGAGGATCCCCTCTAAGCTGTTCTAAGTCATTTACACTTGAGGTTGATGGCAGCTCTGGGAACAGGACATGATGAGGAGAGGAGAGGTGGGAATGGAACAAGGTTGAGGGGAAAACAGTAGAGAAAGGGAGGCTGAGGCCCCGAGCCCAGCTGTGGGAAAGACGAGCTCTTTGAAGAGGGAAAGCGAGGAGCTGAGAGACGGAAGCCGGGACCATTCAGATCTCTGCTGCCCCTTGGAAGGGGACCCAAGCGCTAAGGATGGAAAGATTAAACCCAGTGACTAAACTTGGTGGCAGCCCCTTACTATCAACATGCGGGGACCTTTCTCTACCACGTTTTAAATATATTTCTGCCTCAAAGAGGCAGTTGACAGGTTCAGAAAGACCTAATGGAAACCAGCAGCTTATACTGCAAGTCAGCAAAGGTTGTCTGCCCCGGTGCCATCATCCCTCACCTCCTCTTTCATTTTTATAGAAATGGCTCAGAAACAGAGAAGAGAAATTTCAAAACCAAACAAAAAAATCAATACTGTGGGAGATAACCCAGCATTAATACAAAAACCAGGGAGGGCTCCTTTGTCTCCTGCCGCGGCAGGGTTATCAATCATATTGTGCGGATGGATTTGGGAGGCCACCTTTGCTCGGAAGCTGGCAAGAAGCATTGTAGTTAAGATGCCCATAGAGAGCTGGGTTTGGGGGGAGTGGAGCCCCAGACAGGGGAGGGAAAGACAGTGCACAGTCTTTGGCCCCCAGCTTGCTCTCCTAGGATTCAGGGGCCACAGTCCCCAGGCTGAGACTTATAAGCTAGAAGAACAATGAGGATGGAAACAGACAGCTCTGAGTGACAAGCTGGACGGACAAGGAAAGGTAGGTAGGAATGCATTTGAGACTTAAAGAAGCCTGGTAAATAAATAGCTCCCCCTACTCACGCAGGCTCCAGTACTGTCTCCTGAAGACCAATGCCACATTCCCACTGGACCATCTGCTCCAAGACCACTGAGGACCAAATTCAGGCAGCCAGTTCTCAGTGATCATGGGGCCCTGGAGGCGGTCCATCCCTCAGAAGGGACACAGAACAGGTCCAGCTGGCTACAAGCCCAGGAACTCTCTGAAGACCTTCACCCACGCCTTCCTTCCAGACCCTCATCCCATGTTCTCAGGACGCAACTGAACTGAATCATGAGGATTCCATAAAGCCTTGGGTACCAAGCACCCAGGACAGGAAGAGATGCCCTCCTCACTCCTTTTTTCTCAGCTGTGCTGCCTCTTCTCAAACCCCGTTGTCTAAATCAGGGCCTCTTTTCCAACGCCCTTTGCTCTTCCTTCCAAGCCCTCCCCATCATGCATGATGGTACCTTCATGGACATGGTTGTCTGTTTGTCTCTCCCAACAGACAGGAGTTCACAGGTCATCGCCCAGGATCAGCCCAGGTAGACGTGTTCCATATACAGGAGCCTCCGTGACTTGATTTCCTTCCTGCACTTTGTTCATGTGTCTCCACTTGGAACAGCTCCCTGCTCCTGACCACTCCATTTAAAACTACTCAATTCCTCCAGGAGTCTTCCCTGGACTCCTTGTTCTGCACAAGCTTTCTCTTCTCTGGTCCTCAAGAGTTAAACAGCCCAGGACGCTGTGAGCACAATCTGAAGTCGCAGAAAGAACTCACAGGACCTTGAGCTGGGAGAGGCTAGAAGGATCGTCTCCCGATCTCCTGGAGAGCTTTACAGAACACTGGCAATGCCAGGCCACAGCCTGGAAAGTTATATCAGATCACCGAGAAGGGGGCTCAGGCGCTGATGTTTTTAAAAGCTCACCAGATGACCAGCATGTGCCAGGGATGGGAACCGCTGTCTAAGGCAGCCCTCCCTGGAACGCTGCATACGCTTAGGCAGGGTGAATTCTGCACAACTCCGGAGGGCGCCATTCGTCTGTAGTCCATGTCAGTGGTGTCTCTGGAGTCGTGTGGTGTGATTTTTAAAAGAAAATTGAGGCGTAAGGCAAAGTGATTTGGCCCAGGTCACACTGCAGGTTAGTGACAGAGCCCCAGTGAGGGCCACACCTCCCAGCTCCAAGTCCAGGCCAGGCTGCCGTCTTCCACCTGGCTACCCAAAGTGTGGTCCCTGCCCCAGCTTGTTAACAATACAGAATCTCAGGCTCCACCTCAGACCTTCGGAATCGGAATCTGCATTTCACCAAGGCCTCCAGAGAATCCAGGGCACGTTCAAGGTGGGGAAGCACTGCCCAGCACTCTGCATCCGTAAGACAGCTTCACGGAGGCTGGGCCATACTTTCCATCTGCTATTCCTCGTGAACCGTCCTTACTCACAGCAGACGATCAATATCTGTTGATTGATTGAGTGATTGACAAATCTGTGGTTTGCGTGAGATACAGGCCCCCTGAGTGTGGCTGTATTGGAAATGACCGACTTTTCAAGTTCCCGTAATCGGCAGTTACTGAAACGGAATCCTGGCTCACTGCACTGGAGGCAGCCCCCTGCAACTCTAAAAACAGTGACATCGATAACAAAAGTAATGTCTTGCTACGTACACCCAGGGTCCGGTGGGTGAGTCCATCTGCCCCTTGCCCTTTTGGTAAATAACATCTAATCACCTTACCCAGCTTCATTTGGATAATGGCTCCTTTCTCATCTCCACTCAGAAAAAAAAAAAAAAAGTAATTCAAAAACAAAAAAGCAGGGCATGAAAGTTCTTCAGGGCTTCAGACATCCTCTGATTAGAGTTTCTTATTAATCAACCTGACTAAAGGCAACATGGATGGACTGAAGTTTCCCTTCAGAGCCTCCATCTCCCTCCCCTCCCCCACACGCTCCTGCTCCGTGTCAGGTGATTCCACAGCGCTCCGTGGTCGAGGGGCTGGGTGGCTGCTCTGTGGTTCTGGCCCTTTTCACCCGTAAGTGGGTGTTGCCCTTCCCATTTATTTGCTTCATGTGCCAGTTCTGGTCTTCAGTTCAAGCACACATGCCCACTGGACAGCTCAACTCTCATCAGAAGACATAAACTCCAGCCCAATTCAATTAACCACCTTAACTTGCAGCATCAAATCTCTGATTCCATGTACTCATCAAAGAGGATAGTCCCCAATTCCTAGTCAAATGACACAGATTGAAAGGCTGATGGGTAAGAAATAATCTGGAGATAAGAGTCTAGCCATTTATCTAATTTAGTGATTCTGAACCTTTGGTGGAAAAGTTATGGGCATGTAAACATGTACTCAAAATTGTGTATGCAGCGTTAGGAGTCCATAGGCCACACAGAGTCCCATTTAAGGACCCTGTTCAAAGAACTCCAAAATGTTGACCAGGAATGAGCAGAATCATCAGAGACCTAGATGCATGGACCACACGTTTGGGTGGTATTGTGGAAATACACTTAATAGAATATACTGAGGTACTGGCCATCAGCTACCACTGAGGGCCATTCCAAGATTCATCCCCATGATTTTATTGAAACAATGTGGCTGAGATGATTGTCCTTCATGTTAAATGGCTTCTGCTTTAAGAGAATCCACAAGAAAAGTTTCTTTCTGGCGTCAGTGCCAGGAAACCTTGTTCTTCTCCACTGCAACTGGCTTGTTTTCATCTGAGGGACAGGTACATCCTCTAACCCATCATGTTTCCTTCTTTGCATGGCCTGCCAGGTATCTAAGAGCCTAACGATGGCCCGAGTATGCATGCTTTTTTGAATATTATACATGCCTTTTTGAATATTAACCTCATTTGGAGTATTGACCTCAACCAGAAACCAAATTTCCTCATTTACTGATTTTTTTGTACTGCAAGTTTTTTACGAGTCCTTTTTTGAAACATGGTGGAGTTGAAATAAAACAATTACATAATTATTTCAATTTTTGCTGTTCTTGCCCTTGAGGATTAATGGAAAACAGAGAAATATAAACAAATAAAAGTTCAAAAAATAAATAAAATTAAAATTAAAGCCCTGATTTACAGTATTTGCTGAGTTGGGTGGAGCAAATATGCAAATATTCCTGAATACTTAACAGCTGCATCTCACTGTCCAGCACGAGCTGGCTCCAGCACTCCGTGATATCTGCCTCCCTCTCATTTTTATGGCCTTAAAAGAAAGGCCAATGTCTTCTTTCTCTTTGTATCCCCAGTACACAACATTGTGCTTGGTAAATAGGAGAGCTCATAAGGGTTTGTGAATGAATGAATGCAGAATTGGGGAGGGTCTGGTCCCTCTGATTAATGAGAACGTCTGAGTGTTACCTCTTTTAACAACACCTAGTTCTGGGCTCAACCCCACCCACCTCCAGCTCTGCAGCTGTGACACACCCCATTCACATGTTCCCAGTGCCAAAGGTTTTCCGGGCGCTGGGTAGACACACATGCACTAGAGACATAAGCCAAATCACTCCTGAAATTGCCATTGACGAGAGCAGGATGTAGATCATTCAGGTGGTGCTATAAAGCAAGTGTTCCCATAGTTAAAGCTAGAGGCATCTGCAAGAGCTGTTACCTTATTGCAATGAGCCCCTTCAGGTGGAGGTGCGGAAGTCATTATGCCTGTTAGGGTTGTTTATAGCCTGTGGGGCGTAGGTAATGTTCACCGCCGGGAGAACCTGAATTACCCTCGGGGCTGGCTGGGAGCTCCCTGCCTTGTTAATTTTCTCTTGTTGTGGGGAGGCGTTCCCCAGGCCCAGCTGGATGCAAAGGGTGATGGCGTGACTGTTACCCAACATCCCTTAGTCTAAAGCTGGTCCCCGTCTGGATCCCAGACATTTACCTAGTGCATAGACAGCGCTAGGTTTTATGCAAAGTCAGCCAGGAAGTAATTTGAAAGTCCTTCAAGGTCAAAGGGCGCTAGAAAAAGGTGATGGGCAAACCACCATGGGTGCCACCATCTCTGAGATCTTGACTCCCAGTCCCACCACAGACAGAGCTCACCAGTCAGCCTTCCCCCTCGCTGCTCTGGTTCACACCGATACTCCGAACTGCAGTGGCTTCTTTCACTGCTGGCCTACTAGGTGAAGGGTTATGACTTCTCAGTCCTTCTAGTCGCATCCAAAACCTAGAAGAGACCTTGGGATAAAAGTGATACTAAATATGCATTGAACAGATAAATAAATGGAAAACATGGGTGGATCCTGCCCTAGATTTTTTTGCATCCCTGAATTCTGAAAAGTTTTACGAATATAACTAAAAATTGATTGAATCTGAAAAAGCTGAACAGGAATCATAGTGGAGTCACACAGCAGTCAGAAAACTGAACAGTCAAGCGTCCCACTTTCCAGCTACAGGGAAAGACTGGATCTGGAAATCACAAGCCAGAACCCTTTGTGCTTCTCCTTGGCTGGGTTTGAGAGCAGGTTAAAAGCAACGTGGGGAGACCTGGCAGACACGACCTCAACCAGGTGATCAAGGTCAGCCTTGTCAGTGATAAGTCGTGCTGAGAGCTTGTATCCCCGACATGATCTGACGAGACCAGCACCTTACCTCTGTGGCCTTCCTCCCCCAAACCCATAAGCCCATCTAACCATGAGACACACATCTGACAGTCCCTAGTTGAGGGTCAGTGTACAAAATCCTGATCAGTACTCCTTAAAACTGTCAAGGTCATCAGAATAGAGGGAACTCTAAGACTATCACAGCCCAGAAGAGCCTAAGGAGATATGATGTCTAAGTGTAACATGATGTCCTTGATGGGATTCTGGAACCAAAAAAAGGACATTAGAGGAAAACTTGTGAAATGCAGAGAATCTGTGACGTTTGGTGAATAGTAATACACGATGCTGGTTCCTTGCTTGTGACGCATGTACCATCCTAACGGCAGATGTCAACAACAGGGGCATCTGGATATGGAATATGTGGTAACTGTACAGTTTTTGCAACTTCTCTTAAATCTGAAACTATATAAAATTTAAAGCTTATGTTTTTAAGTGAGTTTTGCCCATTGAGGAGACACAGCTGTGATTGTAAAAATCTGTCATGGACTCAACACTAAAGGCCTGGGCAGCTGAGCTCTTTTGTTCCTATGACAGAGCAGAGCACCTGACACATCTTTAGGGAAATGAACTCGTAAACCTGGGCAAGTGTGGCCTGGGTGGCCCTGTGCTGGCTGAGACCTTGGCTCAGGGAACAACTGCCCTGGGAAGTGTGTTTACCAGGTGTGCATCCCCATGAAGGTGGCTCTTTATATATAGTTAGGTCACAGGATTCTTCCTTGACCCCATCTTTAGACTCTTCTGTTGATCAGAGGGGATGAGTACATTAAATGACATGTACTTGGGTTACCAAAAACACATGGGCAGAGCTGAAACTGACAAAACGGAAATTAACAGATAAAACAAAAATACGTGTTTACTGTGCAAATAAAGGGTAGGAGACCCGCCCGATTAAATCACCATTTCCATTTCATGGAAAGAAAAAAAGTTTTTGGATGTAATCGACATGAAGATAGTAAGACCACCAATATAATTCATTATAAACTTGGGGTCCGCTGAGGATGCACTCTACATTTCAAGAGAGACACTAACATGCTCCCCAGAGGAGAGTGACCAGGATGGTGACAGTTCTGAAAACCATAGAAGAATAGAGGAAGAAATTAACCTGGAAGTGACTCTTGGGGGAGAGCGAGCTATGGGGTGCATAGACAGCGCTAGGTTTTATGCAAAGCCAGCCAGAAAGTAATTTGAAAAGTGAAAAAAAAAAAAAAAGTGCTTCTCAAAGAAAAGCCAGCCAGGGAAGGGTGCTCTGCGGGGTATTCAACAAATGCCAGATGTCTTTATTATTATTACCACCATCACTGCTGGAGTCTACTCCAATCTGGACAAAACCCCCTAAATCCTGACGCCACTTGCCTGACTCTAAGTGCCGTGATCACCTGGGCTTTCCTGCTGCTACACCCCACCTTGAACCCAGATTGGAGCCATTCCTTCCAAGACCAGCCTAATCAAGGTCAGTCTTGATTTGCTGGCTGCTGAGAGTAGATTTCCACTTTGCTGCACACGCTGGCCCTAGCATGTCATCAGTCCTACCTACCACGACCCGTCCTGCCCCCAACATCCCCCCTTTCCTACCAGCCCATGCCTTCCTGATGAGCTGAATGGGTTGTGCAGAACGAGGCCCAGTGGAAGCTGAAGGTAAAATATAACAATATTTCCATAAAAATCTGAGCGGCTCGCCAATACAAAGGGGTTGATTTGTGAGATCATGACCTCCTGTGACTGCAGGGGAGGCTAAAATCTCATGTGTCACAGGTGTCTTGTAGGGGCCTCCTCTCCAGCAGGAGAAGGGAAAGTAAAAAGACTGAGCAAGGTTTAATCAAATGATTTCTGTAAGGCCCTGGGCCCCATGAATTCCCAGACCCCCAGAATGCTTGTGAGTCGAAAGCCGGTCCCTTCCCGCACCCTGTCTCAATTCTTACTTTCCCTTGGGGCCCAGGGATTGACTTTCCCGAAGAGGACATTGCTCAAACTGTGGGCCGCCAGCCTGCATCAGAACCGCCTGGGGAGCTTGTTAAAATGCAGACTGCGGACCCCCAGGCAGACCTGAAAATCAGAATCCCTGAGGAATTTTAATTGGGAATCACATTTTTAATAAGCAAGAAAGAGACTCTTATGGGCGAGCTTTGCTTTCACTTAGGTTCGGGGCATAATCCTCCGGGCAGGCACCTCCCTGGCTGGCAGGCCCACCTGGGGGCACAGCTGGGACACATGGGGCTGGAAGCCTCTTTGAGATATGGAGGTGTGATCCTGAGCAGACTGCTGCCTCAGTGGTTCTGGCTCAGAGGAGAGGTCAGGACTGGAGAGACAAATCTAGAACTCTGGGCGTTGGATGAGACAAAGGTGAAGAGTGAGAAGGAGGCCGAGGCTCCGTCCATCTCTTGCTCAGCACGTGGCAGCAGAGTCAGAAAGAACAGAGTAGGACTCTTCTTTCTAGCCCCTAGAGGCTGCGAGAACGAGGGCACGTTACTTCCCCTCTTCATCTTCTCCTCGTCAGCACAGAAGTCCGTAAAGAGCAGTGTCTACTGGGTGGAGTTTTAAGGATTCAATAAGAGAATTCTCTGAAAGGGTTCTGCCCATCGCCTGCCTAAAGCATCCAAGTAAATGTAAGAAATGCATTATTTCACGCTGCCCTTAGCAGGGGGCTTGATTACATTTCTATCACAAACTGTCACACCACTTATTATATCAAACAGGGAAATATCTTCAATACACACCACCTGCAAGGGCGGGAAATATCTCCCTGGCCCAGCTCTGCAATAGGAGGCTAGAATATCATTATTTCTCTGCTTTGGTTTATTTATTTTTTTAATGGGAGTGCTGGGGGTTGAACCCAGAATCTTGTGCATGCTAAGAAGGGGCTCTACCACTGAGCTATAAATTTCCCCTGTTTTTCCGCTTTGGAAACAACCCTTCTTGAAGTCTCTGGTCTGAACCTTTCCTAGTGCCAGGAAGTGGCTCAACCCTGGCCAGCTCTGTCCATGACCAGGACACAGCTGGAACCCCTAGGGAGAAATTCACATCCACATTCATTCACATCGCTCTGACAGTATCATTTCAGGGGCTGCCAAAGACCCCAAATTCTCCTCCTATCCTGAATCCAAGTCTCGCAAAGGTCTCCATTCAAGATTCATACCTTTGGGTATCCTGTTTTTTTTCTCCGTCAAAACAGTTCCACTTTCCATGAATACTATTGTCAGCTCAAAAGTAAATGGGGTCCTGAAATTGTCAGGCTTTTCCCGGTGTGACGGAAGAACCTCACAGACTTGGAATTCATTTATGTTAACTTTTTTGGATTTCATCTAACAAAAAGCAGTAAGACTTTAAAATTCCCACAGAGTCTCATTTCTAAAAAGACAGTGTAAGATGTGACTGCCTCTTCAAAGGAGGCCAGTGGCTCTGAGCAGGTCGCTCTGAGTGTCAGCGGCTGGGCAGGACAAGTGTGGCATGTCTCTTGAAGAGCTGAGGGCAGGACTCCTTGCTGGGGAAGCACAGAGGAAGAATTGTGACACGTATGCAGTGCAGGGCGTCAGACCCTGGAGACCAGGGACCCCCGGAAGTGAGGGAGCAGGAGGAGAAGAGTGGAGGATGACAGCCAGGGGGCGAGTGGGGGAAGCAGGCTGGAGAAGGGGAGGGCGAAGGGGCTCCACAGACTTGACCCCATCCCCCTGAGTCTCCCACAGGCCACACCCACCAGGCCACACAGCCACCCTGTGGAAATGACTCACTCGCGGTGTCCGCATTGGTCCCAAGACGGAAGAGCGGAGGTGAACCCTGAACAGAATTTGTCTTGATTAGGATCCACTCATCACATCCCAGCCTCACCAACCCAGTGGCAACCAGGACATCCATTTCTCCCTCCAAAAGGTCAATCGATAGGATGTGCGTTGCTGAGGTCATCTGGTGGCCAGTCCATCACCGCCCACAGCTCCACGTCATGTCATCTCTCTAATGGTTTCTCCCCGACTCTTAGAGCTGGCCCCAGACACGGGGTGGCCGAGCGTGGCCGGATCATCACAAATGATAAAGAGTGTCAGAAGCAGTTAGGACCCTCAGAGCCCAGCAGCCTCTCCTTGTCTTCCTAGGGCCCGAGACTCGGGTGAGAATGCCACATTGTCACCACCACGGAGTGAAAGTCTTCCACCCGTGCTTGCCTCCGGGAGAAGCGGTGCAGGGCAGCGGCATTCGGGCCACATCTCAGCTGATGGAGACAACGTCGTTCTCCCAACCACACCATCAGTTAGAACGCTGACCTGCTCGACCCCAGGGAGGCGAGGGGCAGGTGGGGGCAGGGCCCGGGAATCAGAAGGCCCCCAGCCCAGCTCTGGCCTTTCATCCTTCTCAACCTCACTTTCCCTGAGAGTAACTGTGGGGTAGATAATCCCCCTGGGCCCGTGTCATTGGTCCGCTATCAAGACCAAATCAGACAATGGAAAATCCAGTGCTTGTAAACATATAATGTGTCTGAAGAGGAAAAGGCCAGAAGTCAGGAGACTGTAAGTTGGGTCCAAATGTTGGCATTAACTAGGAAAACAGTCACATACAAGTCACTTCCTGTCCCAGAGCCTCAGTTTTTACATCTGTACAATGGACAGATCTCTCTAGGGTCTAGCTGATGTAAATAGGCTAGAAAGTGAAAAGCAATGGCCTGTTATCCCAACACACCCATGAGCCTCCTGCCCAGTGGAGATACCAAGCAAGATCTGAGCACTGCTGTCAGGATCATTCCATGGACATCACAGAATCAGACACAGGCTGGTGAGCCAGTAGTCCCCAAGTGGTCTTCCTGTCCATCCTTATGTTCCTAACACCCCAACACTAGCCATGACTTCACATGCCCCCAGTAAGAGCAGCCCAGGGCTGAGTTAGGACAGCAGCTTCATAGCCCTGAACTTGTTTCCCCCTTCTTTAAAAAAATCATGACAAGAAATGGGGGAGGTGGGTGTAGCTCAGTGATAGAGCACATGCTTAGCATACACTGGGTTCAATCCCTGGTACCGCCACTAAAAAAATAATGATTAAATAAATAAATTTTTTTTTAAAAAAAATCACAAGAGAATGCAAAACAATGAGACCACTTTAATGATCAACTACAAAAAATTAATAATAAATACACATCTGAACTGGAGTTTGGTGGTAATACACAAACCTGAAATTCTTGTGATCGTGGCATCAAAGGTCAGTTGTAACATTTTTCCTCATTACATTATCTTTTCAACAGTAATTTTAACAACTATTGTGAGGCAAAATGAGTCAGGGAGCATGGAAGAAAGAGTTCAAAGTTCCAAAGACACCCTTTGCAACCTAAATTCCAAGGATGCCCACTTAAAATGAGGATGATTCTACAGAGACAGAGCCAGTCCCCAGTGCAGGCTACAGTCCAGCGTCTCCCATCCCCATCCCAGTCCAGCTGCTCCCTCCCCAGTCTGTCAACTACCCTCTGTGAATAATTCACCCTCCCTGGTGAGGGCAGCCAGGCTGACAGCCCTCCATCCTGCCTGCCACGTGGACCATCTTGAAGCCTGGTTCCCCCGGGTGAGCTCCAGGGAGAGGTGCATTGAGGGGGTTAATTACACCAGCCCCTGCGCCACCCCAGTCCAGACACTGACAATTTGGCAACTTCACTAGTGGTACAGGAACAATATGCCAAGCAGCTGGTGGCAGAGAACACTGATTTATTAACAGAAGTCCCTGGGATGGCAGCCAGAGTGCCCTTCCTTCCAGAGGAGCAGCAGGACCGAGAAGTCAGCGAATGTGCCCCCTCAGTCGGGACCCGGCTCGCCTCTAGGTGACTGAAATTCCACAGGGGTAACACATTCAAACCTTGCTCATCATTTCCACCTCTGGGTGAATGACTCTGTCAGCATCTTTCTTTGCTCAGCCAGCTGGGGCATGTATTGGAATGGAACTCAACATGGTGTGTGTTGGTGGCATTTCAAAGCCTGGGGATGGTGTCCCAGGAAAGAACTCAGGTCCCCTGGGGCAATGGGCAAGTCCACTGGAATGAAGAGGGAGTGCCCTGGGAGGAGGCAGATGGACCCCAGTACAAACACCAGCACCTCTGTTTTGTCTCGGGGAGCACTGGAGCCCTCACTCTCCACCACCACCCCCTCCACGTGTTCATTAGCATCTCCCTCCCCCCGGCTCGCCAATGCCCTCGCTGACCTCTTCAGGACACTGCACTGCGGGGGCAACCCACAGACAGGAAACCCAACCAAGGGAACCTGCTCATCATTCCCTTATTCATCCATCTCCCCATCCTCCTGTCCACTCATCTGTCCTTCCATTCCCACTTCGTTCACTAAGAATTTCTTGAGCGCCCACTCTGTCTATACCCGGCACTGTGCAAACCACCGGGGATGCACCAGTGACACAGACTTCCTGCTCTCGTGAAGCTCTCATCCTATGTGGGGAGCAGCCAAGTCCACGGGCAATCACAGTAGCACGTTGCTAAGTGCTACGTCAGAGATGGGCAGGGTACGATGGGAGCGCGTTGGGGGGCATCTCGCTCCGATGTGGGACAGCGGAAGCTTTGGCCTCCTCACCTCTAAAATGGTAGTGTTGGGAATTGATCAGCCAACCTACAGGGGTTCTGGGAGGGCCAGCTGAGATCATGCAGGTGAAAGAACTTTACAGACTGCAAAGCACCGTGTAGATGTGTGCAAGCGTCATTACTGTCACTTTCATCCCAGGCTTCTTCCAAAAGACAAGAGATACTAGGCAGCATTTTGGGGGCTTCTGGCCACAACAGCTCTGCAGCCTGAAGCCTCAGGGCTATGGTCCCTCAAAATAGGACCATTTCCCAACAGGGAGGTGATTGAACACTGGCCCCACTGCAAGCATTTTCACTGTTTTTTCCCCCAACAGTGGAGGGTATTTGCATGAAATGATCCATCCCCTAGGAGCTCCCCAGTTCGGCTTGCCAGTCTTCCGGAGTCACGAGGGATGGTGTGAGCACATAGGAAGCGCTATGAGAAGGCTGGGGCTAAGGGTTCGGACTGTGGCCCCGGAGCACGCGAAAGTTTACAGGCTGAAGCTATGATTGCATCAACATGCTGGGTCTGCAAGTGCACCAACCAGAAACTCATGTCAATCTCAAAGGACAAGAGGGAAGCTTGGCTTCTAAGGCAGGGTACTTGGATGAGTGCTCTTTTCAACACAGAGTAAGCTCCTTGGATCCCAAGAGAGAGTCTGCTCCACGGGACCTGCCGTGCACCAGGACAGCCCCGCTATCCTCAATGCAGAATCCAAGAAAAAAAACTGCTGGGTATTTGAAATAAAAGGCCCCAGAAGGAGAGAAGAGCAGAAGATCTGTCGCCACCTCCTCAAGATAGGAATTGAGAACCAAGGAAATACAAAGCCCAGTGGATATCAAAGCCTGGCCTCCGGGTTCAGGGTTTAGGGCTCTTCCCTTCTCCTGGGAAGACTGCACGATGCAGTGGGGGAGGGGTCTGTCCAGGCATATACTGACCACTAGTAATTCAGTTAACTCCTATGAGCTTCCCTAGGATTCATCTGTGAAATGGGCCATAGCACCAGCCCACCTCCTAGAGCTGTTGTGAGAATTAAATAGGATGGTGCCTTTGGAGGCATGGCGTAAACTCAGGACAAGATCACTGTTACTACCATGGCTCCCGGGGATGGTAACCAAGGTGACGTAATCCTGGTGGCAGAAGACACACCTTCAAAATTCCCTAGAGTTGAGCTTCAAGCCCTGAACACTGCAGGCTGGAGCCAGAGCGGCGGGGTCTGCACGGCCTCACGGGAGGGGCTGAGGGAATCCCCTTTGGGCTCTAAAGTCACCAAGAAAACCTCAGGTGGAGTCTCCAGCAGGGCATGCCATTTGAGTGACAGCTACAACCCCATCAGAGGACCGCTTTGCCCAGTTTTTATCCCAACACCACCTGTGTTCTACACCCATCTCTGCCACTCATGTATAAGGTGACCTGGGGCTCCTGGCTTCACGCCCCCGGACTCAATTTCTTCATTTACAAAGTGGACAGTCCCCTGCCCAAGCCACTCACGGGGTCAGGTTGAGATGTTAATCATCCCCACCAAAAATCTGCATCATTATTGCCTCCACTTGTGCGTATTCAATGCTCCACTGTCCGGTTTCTCATAGGTGACGGTTCCAGGGAGGAGGCATCACACAAAAATGACCAGTTGGAAACAAAACGCAAAGCTGCCAAATTAAACGAGTAAATCGGAGCCAGTATTCATTGGGGCCAAAGGTTGGCTTTGGGTTTTGTTTTTTGGGTTTGTTTGTTTTTTTTGGCTTTTTTCCTTTTCTTTATCAAGTTATTCAGACGGGCATTCCCGTTGTGTTCTGGGTCAAGGTTTGGGCTCAACGCAACCAGCCTGGAGATCCCGTCCCCGGCGAAGTGCGGGGCCCGCACTCTTTGACAACGGAGCAGAGCGAGTTTTAGTCCACAGCATTTGTTTGTTTTTAATGGAAGTAATTAAACAAGTGTTTTTTTTCTTTAAGGAACTCCAGTGCCTTTGGTTAAACACATTAATATAAATGATTTAAAAAAGCTAACCTCCTAATGAGTTGAGAATTTCATATCGATTTGGTAATTACAAAGCACATTGCAAAATCAATGATAAATACGCCCAAAATTCATATTGACTGGCTAACTCCGATAAGATTGTATCAAACAGAGACGATATGTTTAAGAGCGCCGGTGTGTGTGCCCGTTAACACTCTCGGCGATGATGGAGGCGCAGGGCCGACCTCAGGCCGGCGGGGAAAGAACTCTGCGGAATATATACGTTGTTCATGCTCTTTCCATGCACTTGGTTCTGGCTTTCAAAGCTGCTGGTTAATGAAACATAAGATTATTACTCCCTTGTGCATTTAAGTTTTCAGGTCTTTATACAATAATTAATTAGGATTATGTGACAAGAAGAGAATTTCCACTAGGAAAAGAAAACCTAATAGTACTGCTTCAACAAATGATGTTTAAACTCCTATTGACTCAACTTAATTTATTTAATCTTCCTACCTAGACCACCCTGAAGGTAATTATTCACTTTAAATACTTTTAAACTAGTATCTTTCAAGTCTGGGGTTTCTCACGCAGCTACTGACTGTCTGGGGAAGTCGGCTTCCTGCGAATGAGGTGTTTCAAATTATACAGAAACGGGTAAATCCATAAAACATATACGTCAGCGGTTCTCAAAGTGTGGTCCCCGGATCAACAGCACAGCCCCACTTGGGAACTTGTTAGAAATGGGAATTCTCTGAGCCTCACCCCAACCCTACTGAACCGGAAATGGGGGTGGGGAGGGGTTCCAGCAATCTGTTTTAACAAGGTGATTCCAATGCCTGCTCAAGTTTGAGAACCACTGCAGTAGGTCATTAGGGTTTTTCTGAGCGTGTAGTACGTGCCCACAGCTCTGCTACGTGTTATGAGATGTAGGACGACATGTGATCCTTGAGGACCATACAGTCTGATTAGGGTGTTAAGACTTACATGCTTGGTTCTGTCGCTAACTAGCTTTAGTATATTGGCAAGACTTAGCCCCCTGCACACCTGCAAGATGATTTGAAACAAAAAAGCTGCTTCCCACTGACTTCTCTCTAGAACAGCGTGGTCTCTGACTTTCCGCACTACTGGGCTTCGCAGCATTAGCCAAACCCTCTCTGGAAACAGGGAATGACACTGAAGCAGGGAAGGAAATGCTTCCCCTCCCATGGGATTCTGACATGCTCCCCCGCCAACCTAGTGAGAACCGCTGTTCCAGCCCTTCCCTGCATCACAACCTTGAAGCTGGGGTCCCCATCCCAGGAGGTCTGGGGCCACGAGTTTTCCCTCCAGCTGGTCCAAGGGAACCACATGACCAAACCGTGGGTGGCGAGGATTATCATTCATTTAACGATACCAAGAGACTCCTGAACTGGGGAAAGCAAATCCATGTGATAAAGGGACTGGGTGAGAGACAAGACTTTACCATGAACACTGTGCAACTCCACCACTGTGCCCGGGCTGCCCCTAGCCGGCCCTCCCATCGCCCATCCCTCCCAGCACACATGGTGAGGCAGGACTGTTTTTAATAACGTGCATGTTTGTGGTTCACAGGCCGTAAAGGTAATCCCCGAAGAGAACTCCCTGACATGCTTTGCATTAAGACACCATCATTTCCAAGGGGAGGCAAATATTCTTATCTAAAACTATGACACATACAAGAATAAGTCTTAACTCTATGTCATGTTAAATACAATGAATTACCTTAATAGTCACGGCATGTTAGAGCTAGAAGGAGCCTCAGAGGTCATTGAACCCCCTTGTGGCACAACCTATACTGCAAAATTCAGCACTTAACTGTATACTCTTCAACAGGACAAGTGACTTGACGATCATTGTTGGACCTCTGCTAGTGAGGCTTGGAATCAAGACTTGAACTCAGAGCTTTTTCCCTGAGGTTACTTCTCTCTCCATCCCCGAAGGAAGTCTCAGAACGGAAATGGAGGGGGGACGCAGCAAGGTGATATTTCTCCATGCTTGCCAATGAAAATTCATTTTAATAAAAAACGTTTTTCATCAAATCTTTAAGTGCAACTGATGCTGCAAAGTGTGCCATGCCATTCCCAAGGCTTTGCCTGCCCCCCGTAACACCAAGCATCCCACAAAGTGTTTCTACCTCTGAGATTCTGTCTTCTGGGTCCCCAGCCACAGCCAACCCTAGAAAATGCTCAGGACCTCCTTGTCTCAAGCCTCTCCTTCTTTCTCACGTCCTTTGGAAACTATCTACATAACTCCTTTTATCCTACTAGGTTCCTAATAGGTGATAGTAAGTTCCTTATCCCATCTCAAAGGTATATGAATATTTACAAAAGGCATGACCCTTCCCCCAAAAGTGGTGACATTCCTGGCATCAGTGGCCAACAGGTTGGAGAAATTTTTAGCCGCTGATGGGAGGGAGAAGGCACTGGTGCCCCTCAGTCACTCACATAGCTGATCTGACTGCTGGGTGGCTGTCCCCCTTTCGGCAAGGTTTCCCTTTCAAATGGCCCAGTCGATATTCATTACGCATTGCCAGCTCCTTGTCTCTCCCTAACTGATTTATCCGCCATGCTATAAAACCCATTAAAAATTAATCCTCTAATAGACAAGGGCTCAAATTGGCTGACGGGAGGTTCCGGATACAAGGCAGATGTGCGTTGCCTGTAGGAGGGAGAGACCCAAAGGCAGCGGTGTCCAGAAGTAGAAGATCTTCTCTCCAAATCCATGTGCCAATGAGAATCCAGGAGCAGCCCTAGTTCATCGTCCCCAAGGAAAGGTTGTCCCAAAGAATTCCAGATGAGGAGACACTGATCTGGTCTTCTGCGTCTGAACTGGAAAGTAGAACAGCTAGACAATCTCCTGACCCAAACTGGGCTCATCTGGAAAGAGGATTGGTCAAATTCTCTCTGCAAAAAGCCCATTCCTGGCCAGGTGGCCCCACCCTGCCCCACCCTCCCTGGGCGTCAGTGATGTGGAACTTCGCTGGCTCTTGCCTCTTAGGGAATGTTTTTCTATGGTGTTTCTTTCTCTTTCCAATCTCTGGGTGCAACTGTTTCTCAATGTCCTCCTCTGTCTACTCCCTTTCTTTCTTAGCAGTCTCATAATTCCAGGTCTTTTATCATTCATTCATTCAACATGAAGTCCATGAAGAACTATGCTGTCTGTCAAGCACTGTCAGCGCAGCTAGAGATGCCGGGCCAGCCCCGCCTTCCTGACACCCCCAGTTCTATGCAGGAGAAAGACTCAGTTAAAACGAGGGACCCCAACCAACTGGGAGGACATTCAGAAAGCAGTGCGTGCATGGGGCAAGGGACCCCAACCCAGGGGCAGAGGAAGCTTCGTGGAGGCCATGAAGTTCCACTGGAGCCCTGAATGGGACAGTAGGAAAAGTCAAGGACACAGCACTGGTGGGGTGAGGCCCAGGGCCGGGGTGGCTGAAGGAGCCTGGGACGCCTCCAGGCTTGGGGGGAATTCGAGGTGGATTATGAAGCAGGGGTGGTGAGAGCTTGGGTTGGAGGGATGGACAAGGCTGGATAGCCATGACCTTGAAGGCAAGAAAGTGTTTTACCTAAGAGAGGGAGGTGGGAAAATTTACTTTTTAGAGAGCTCACTGGAGCTTCAGTGTGGACAATAAGTTGGGGTGAAGGGTTGAATTTGAGGAACCCAGTAAGGCAACATTCCAGATAAGAGACAATGGTGGCCTGGCCCAGGGCAGTGACAGCAGCACGGTCAAGAGGTGGGACACAGAGCGTAAGTGACCCAGCCAGGAACATGTTAGACACCGCAGCTGACACAAAAGCCCTGGATCAACCTCGAGGTGATTAATACCCACTGCTAGATTCAGTGATGTCATTGACAGACTGGAACCTAAGAATATACGTATGTTTTTGTAATGTTTTGGCATGTAACTTAACTTAAAAAAAAACTGTACATGTTCATTCATTTATTCACTCCACAAATACCCCCTAAACACCTACTATGTGCCAGGCACTATGCTGGATGCTGGAAATGCAATAATGAAATAGACACAACCCAGGCTCTTGAGAAATTTATGGTTTTTACTATAATGTTGACACGGCACTGTTTTCTAGAAAAAGGAAGTGGTGGGGGAGCGTGTGCTGTTCCTACTTTTCTCAGTGGTCCATGCGTGGGATTTGTTCATGGAACACATCATTAAAGGGCTTCCCCTCCTGGCACTGGGTGCCTGGAGGAAGGAACCAGGCCCTCTAGCTGAGTGGCAATGCTAAGCCTTCATCACCCTCTTCATAACCCTTCTGGGGTCTGACCTGCCCAGCAGGGTGTGTCAGTCCCGCTGAGCCAGAGTGAGGGGTCTTCTACTCCTAAAAGCAGATTTCAGGGCTTTGCCACACCCCACCTCAATGCAATCCTGCATCCCAGCCCCTGTGAAATACCCTGGGTGCTGCTGGGCAGAACAGGCGGGTGAGCACGTGGCCAGGGGACGAGGAGGAAGACCTAGAACCTGGCTCAAACAATGGGGTCTGGAGACTTGAGGGCTGAGATCACAGCTGAACATCATGAGAGGCATGAAAACAGACACAGCGCTACATCCCAGGTGGTAGAATTTGACCACCCCCTGCCTCCCAACTTTAAAAGAAGAAAGTTCCACCTAGTAAAGCCAACTTAAAAATGCAGAAATTCTAAGTTGAGGCAGCAGGCCATAATGCAAGTGGTTTCAAGAAGGATTCGGATAAATTTATGGAAAATTCCTCATGGTTAATTTAGAGGAACTTAGGAGCACTGGGGGCAAGTCCAAAGTTGTTGAACCTTTAAAATGATGTCTCATAAATGTCCTTCTTCAAGGATAGATGCCAAGACTGGATAAACCTATGGATGGCCCACAACAGCGTGTCTGATGCCCAGAGGACAAGGAAGCCCAGGGCACATCTGAGGCACACCCAAAGGTCTCCGTGCTGGTTGTTCTAACACACAAGGACAAGGCTGGCTCTCCCCATCACTAACATGAAATTTGCAGTCACCAGCCCTGTCCCAGGGGCTGTATATTTCCAGACCTATGTGCACTTCCTCCAAGGAGCCTTTGCTGTGGCATCTTGTCCCATCATTGCTCAGGACCTGGGATGAGGCAGGTCTCCCCACCCACCCCAAAGCCAGGGCCCCCAAGAAAAGGTGTGGATGGCTGCTCATTCTCTTACATGGAGGCCAGGGTGACAAACACCCCTTGAGAAACTGATGGTGGCCCTTCCTTCCCCCCAGTTCAGAGGGCTCACACTTTTGCCAAGGGCAGGGCTCATTTCACAGGCTTCCAGGAATCATGGTTCCCAAGAGTTCCCATCAGAGGGCTGAGTCCCCGCACACCCTTCCTCCTCCAGCCTTAGACTCCACCCACCACGTCTAACACATCTCTTGGCCCAAGTCTGTGCCCATACGATGGGTTGTCTGGTCAGTCAGTTCTCTGAATGCCCCACTCTGGATGCACTTTCAGTGGGGCTGGAGAGATCGTTAGCCAGGGGCTTTGTTGGGATGGGCAGTATCCCTCATTGCGGTCCTGGACAGCCCCAGTGCTGGGCGCATCAATGGGACACATCAGAGCCTTAGTTCTGGGTTTCTTTCCCAGAGAGGAAGTTGCCTGGCCCTCAACAGCTTATCCTGCCACTCTCCCCAACTATTCCTGCAGAAGGAACCCATCCAGCATCCACTGTAACAACTGACCGCAGGATGGAGGCAGGCTGGCCCCAGAGAGACAGGCTCTGACACCTTGCTGCTGTCCCAGATGGGGATTGATGCCCAGGGCTCTGCAGGCACCAAGGGGAAAAATGGGAAAATAAGTGATTTGAACCTTCGTGTCTCTTCCCATCCCTTCCCAATATGCTCATGTTGTCCTCAGTCTCATCCACCCATTCATTTATTCCTTCAATAAATACTTATTAAGGACCTACTGTGTGCTAGGTGATAGGACAGGTGAATAGGACAGAGAGGGCCCCTGCCTTTGCGGAATTTACAGGAAGAAAAGGAATAACATTACTCATATGCTGGTGTTCAGTGTATTGGCAGAGAACCCAGGGCTTATATTAAAGGAATGTATCCCCCAGAACTCTTGGTCTCCTCTGCAGAGTATATTTTGAGTAGAGAGGTCTTTTCAAGACTCTCAAATCTCACTCCATAAGCAACTGGACTCTGGCTCTCCCAATATTCAGCTCTGCCTGCACCCGTGATTTCTGCCCTCTGTCCCCCATCCCTTCCCTGATGATCCCAGGCCCTCCCTACTGTCTCTGCCTCCTTCACACACTTTGCCTTCAGCCCACCCCTAGCTGGAAGCAAGAGCAGCAAGACTAATTTCATTTCTCTTCTTTTCCTTTGGTGAGTCGATCTGTGACAACCCTTTTTATGCATTTAATTCATTCTCAATTTCTCATAATCAGGGGGATGGTATCCCCTAAGGTTAGGTGAGAGCTTGTCAGAAAAAAAAGAAAAGGCAGTATAAATTCACTGAGGTAATCATAGTCTATCTCCACTTCCCACTGCCCGTGGAACTATTAACTAATATCGCTCTCTAATCTTTTTTGAACTTATTTATTTTGTGGCAAGAAACTAGTGTTATAAACACCCCTACTGTCAAAACTTGTCATCCCCATTACCTCAAGGCGGGCTTCATCTCTGTTATTCTAATTTCAGAGTTCCTCAAATTCACAGCCGCTGGAAATTGAGTACAAAATCCATTATCATTTGTATATTTTAATTATGCAAATGAGGCAGCTCAGCTGCGATGTCCGGGACCTGCAGGGATGCCTGACTTGATTCTGGGTGATTACAATTTATCCAGTCGAGTCACTTTAATTGTAACAAGCTAATTACATTGTTTCATTTGGCTTTAACAAAAGAAAAGGAGACAGGAAGCTGGATGTGGCTCAGAGCCCCCGGAACAGACCGCTGCCTCTCCCCAGCGCTGGGGTGGAGGCAGCCAAAGCACTGGGCACAAGCACTCTCTGCCCAGTGGAGGGGCTGGTGGAGGACCCCAGAGGAAGGACAGCCAGTGGCCAGAAAGCTAGAGGCAGTGGCTCTCCCAACCCCGGCAAAGGCCAGCCCAGAGTGGTCCCTGTCCGAGGGATGGGAGGATTGTCATTCTAGCAGGAGTTTACCTACTGGTGAGCCCGACCTTGAAGAGATCAGACCATCCTACAGAAGGGTCTTTTCCACTCCAGCTCTTCATGGTCCCAGGCAGATATCTTTGAGGACCTACCTAATTCCCACTGTCTGTGGGTCTGTGGGTGTGCAGAATGTCTCTGGCTGAATCTGCATTCCAGCCAGTGAGAATCCAATGGAAGTGTTTCCCGCGGTCAGACAGAGGAAGCAGCAGCAGTGGGCAAGGGAGTGGAGGGCAGAGAGATGATGAAGGGAAGTTGGGCACATTCCACCTGGTGAAGACAACGCTCTGCAAGTTCACTCATTTGGGTCATGCTTTAATGCCTTTGACCAACGATAAACATCTATTCACTTGACCTGAAAGTAGCTGTTTTCTCTTCCAGCCATTACTGCCTGCCTGCGAGGAGAAGGCGTTCAGGTTCCCAAGTGTGTTCAATGTTTTAGCAGAATGAGAGTCCCCAGGGAGCACAAGACATACGTATATTAACAAATGACTATTTTCATAACAGAGTGACAGCGGGACCAGAACGACAGTGTTTGCTACAAAAGCCTGACTGTCTGTGGGTGTTAACTCAAGTCTGGCTGTGCAGTCTGAGGGGTTGCCACTTTATTCCTAGTAATTCTTACCAGAGTTCATTACCTTTCCACCCCTGAGCCTGGGCCAGATAAAACCTGTGACCTCACCTGCACCCCAGTGCTCACAGCAGCACTATTTACAGCAGCCAAGACATGGAAACAAATGTCCATTGATAAATGACTGGATAAAGAAGTTGTGGTATATTTATACAATAGAATACTACTCTGCCATAAAAAATGACAACATAATGCCATTTGCAGCAACATGGATGTCCCTGGAGAATGTCATTCTGAGTGAAGTAAGTCGGAAAGTGAAAGAAAAATACCATATGATATCACTCATAAGTGGAATCTTAAAAAAAAAAAAAAAGAAAAAGAAGAAGACAAATGAACTTATATAAAAAACAGAAACAGACTCACAGACAGAATACAAACTTGTGGTTGCCAAGGGAGAGCGGCATGGGAAGGGATAAACTGGGAGTTTGAGATTTGTAGATACTGACTGGTATATATAGAATAGATAAACAAGTTTATACTGTATAGCCCAGGGAAATATATTCAATATCTTGTAGTAGCTCATGGTGAAAAAGAATATGAAAATGAATATATGTATATTCATGTATGACTGAAGCACTCTGCTGTACACCAGAAATTGACACAACATTGTAAACTGACTATAACTCAATAAAAAATTAATTAATTAATTTAAAAAAAAAAAAAACCTGAGACCTCAGCTACCTAACCAAGGCAGTAGACTCAACACCAAAGTCCAGAAATTAGATTTGTGGCCTAGGAAAAAGTCAACCATTGATCAAGAAATATTTATTGAGTTTTGTTAAGATTCAATTATAATTATGGTCTGTTTCCAAGATATTATACTCCAAAGGCAGAAGTAAGGCTTACATGTTTTAAAAGGGACAAAGCTGAAATGCTGGAGGAGGTCTGAGCAAGGGAAAAGACATCTGCATGGACCGAGGTAGGATTTATAATACCCAAGTTCATTGCTGAAGGGGCTGGATTCCAGGTGAGGTGGACACTAAGCAGAGTCAGGGCAGTGGTCCTGATGAATTTCTTTTTCTTTCTTTCTTTCTTTTTTTCTTTTCTTTTTTCTTTTTTTTTTTTTTCTTTTTTCCTTTTTTTCTTTTTTCTTTATTTTCCTTTTTTCTTTTTTTCTTTTTTTTGTTGACGTGTAGTTGAGTTACAACATTAGTTTCAGATGTACAGTAGAGCGATTCAGTTACACATATACATACATAAATATATATACACGTATATTTTCAGATTCTTTTCCATTGTAGCTTACTACAGGAAACTGAATAATAGTTCCCTGTGCTATATAATAAGCCCTTGTTGTTCATCTATTTTACATATAGTAGTGTGTGTCTGCTAATTCCAAACTCCAAATTTATCCCACCCCCCCCAACTTTCCCCTTTGGTAACCATAGTTTGTTTTCTATGTCTATGAAACTATTTCTGGTTTGTAAACAAAATTGGTATCACTTTTTGGATTTCACACATAAATGATATTATATGATATTTGTCTTTGTCTCTGGTGGACTTCACTTACAAAGGATGGCCATTTGCTAGCATAAGGACTTGCAAGTACAAAGAAAATGATGCGGCCAGAGGCTGGGGCTCTTGTAGGGGAATAGATGGCTGGACAGTGGGAAAGATGAGAACAGACTCTGATGCGCCAGGAATGTCAGGGGAGGGGGTCTGAACAAGTCAAGCAAAGGGCATGGCCTTCCCCACCAAGTCCACCATGTAAAATGTCACGTCTGTCTGCAGTGCAAGTCTGGACACCAGTGAGCTAAAAAGAGTGAAAAGATGGATTGAATGAACAGCTGAACAACGTGGTCTCCGGTCAGCAGGATTCAGGCTGAAAGGCTTCCTGGTGAGTGTCGAGGGGAGGCTAGAGCATGCTTTGGGAAAGTTTTTGAAAAGAGAAGGTTGCGTCTCTGTGGATAAGCAGGAGAAGGAGATTTGTGGAAGGAGGAACTGCGTGGACAAAGATGCAGAAGGAAGAGCAGCACTGGGTGGGGCAGAAGCTGGAAGGAGATGGATGGAGACATGGCTTGGGGTGCACTTGAAGCAATGGCTACAGGACTCAACAGAACTGGCTCTGAGTTCTAGGCTGACGGCACCTTCTCTTTCCCCTGCTGCCTGGACACTCAAAAGAGGAAACCTGGTGTCATATCCAGCATGGGGTTTCACCCTATGGGCAGCCCAAAAATACATGTGGAAGAAAAGAGAAAGGAAAGATGAAGGGAGAAAAGGAGGGAGGGAGAAAAGAACACATGGCTGGGAATGAGGATTGAAAGTTTATTCTCCCAGACCCACTACCAATCAGCTGGGTGGTTGAGATTATGTCATTGAAGGGCCCAGAACCTGTTTCCTAATCCATCAAATGTGGGGGGTTCAGGAGGGGAAAGGGTATCTGTAATGAACCTTCCAGAGACAGGTCTCCTGAATCAAGAATTTGGTGTATTTATATCTCACTAGGTGGTGTCAGCCTCTGTTTGGAAATGCTGCTCTGCATTGGGTGAGTGGTGGGTACAAAAAGAAAAAAAAAATTGAGGCTGCCGCTTCTGCTTGAATTCTCCAGCTCTAAGTAAATTAGAGCCAGATGCCCAGTTCCTCATCGCTCCATCAGATGACTCCATGGAGTAATTATAATACTTTATGGGCATTAACTCACTGATTTTCATCATGCCCTGGGAGGGAAGCGCTCAGATCATTATCCTCCCTGTGCCCAGGGAGGGGGGAGCATCTCATTCTCTCCATGTGTGCATCTCGACAGCACCTGTCCCCCGAATGCACTGGAAGGGGAACGCCAAGACCAGCCACACTCCTCGAAGATGGATGAGCGGGAGTCAAGGTTCTGGGAAAGGGAAAGCAGTGATGGTGGGGGAGGAAGGTCCAACAGCAGAGGGATGAAAGAGATACATCAGGAGGGAGGGAAACTGGCTGAGCTCAACTCAGTGGTGTCTGAGGGAAGTAGAGAACCAATTACAAACCCTGGAACAATCTAGGCTTGGAAGAGGGAAGGAGGGAGGGAGAAAGCACTGAGGCCAACCTGGGGAGATGGCGTGGAACCGAGAGGAGGGTGTAATCATGATGAGGAGATGGGACTGAAGGACAGCCCTGGGGATAGATGAAAAGGGACTTCAAGAAAGTACCCGCCAGCTCTTCTAGTCCCTCATTCAAAGCCTCCGCACTTGGGGGAAAATCTTAAGCCCCTCTTCACCCCAGAAGTCTTACAATTATTAAATTTTAAACTTTAAAGTTTAAGCTAACATTAGAGTTTAGCTTATCTCCTCATTTTATTGTTCAGGTAACTGAAGCCCAGAGAGGGGAAGTAAGTGACCCCTGGTCACACAGCAAGTGGGTACCATCTCTAGGACTGGATCACACATCTCCTAATTCCCACTGGCTTAATTTCATCTTCACTTCTCTTCTCTGAATTCCTTCCCACACTTAAGGGAGCCACATCACCTGGCTCTAGATGTTATGCTCTCATATAATTCACTCATTCTCTCACCAAGTAAATCAGAAAATTGTTATCTGCCAGAACCGTGCCTTGGGCATCCTTTGTGGCACCCTTGGAGCCTAACCCAGGATTAGGCACATAGAGGAGGGAAGGATGGTTTCCAGTTTGATGAGAGCATGTGCCGAGTCCCCACTAGAGGTGCCAGAACTCCAGGAAGGAAGATTGGAAATATGGGCGGGGGGGGGGGGGGGGGACTTGACATCAGCCAGCAAATAAGCCAGGAGGAGGGAAATAAACCATGAACATTTCCACCGCCATCACTGAAACTCCCGGCCAAACAGCCCCAAAAGCATCAGAGCAGATGGGGAGCCATGAACAAACAGGGTCTGGGCACCAGAGAACAGGTGATATCTCAGTTGACAGAAGACACAGGAGTGTGTTCCTGCATTTCTGTGACCTTAAGATCAGCCAAGTCTCCAGGTCACCGTCAGTGCTCACTCATAACGGGTCCCCATTTTCAGATGTTTGTTGGAATGTGAAGCCCATCCTCAATCCGGACAGCGCAGAAACTCTTGAGTCAGGCTGCCCGAGGCACCAGCCCCAGTGTGAGCATCTCCTCGCTGTGTAACCTTGGGCAAGTGTCTGAACCACTCTGTGCCTCTAATTCTTCATCAGTAAAATGGAGGTAATAATGGGATCTGCCTCATAGAATTAGTATCAGGGTGAAATGGATTAATGCATAAAAATCCCCAGGGAAAATTCTGGACGTTTACTAAGCACTCAGTAAATAAGTATCAGATAGTCTTACTACCTGTCTCTGCACTGAGTGAGTTCACTGAGTTGCATGGATCACGCCCTCCTTCCTTCTCTAACAAACATTTGCTAAGCACCTATTACCTGCCTAGCTGACCTTGCAATAGGGGCTGAGGACACACAGCTCAGAAAAGCCAAGTCCCCTTAACTCGGGGGCTTAAATCTTAGCAAAGGAAATCTACTGCTGACAGTAAGTGTGGTACCTGGAAGGGGAGAGGCCGCTGCGCGTGACATTCGCTCCTGCACGTCTGTGTGCCCTCAGCCTGGGAGGGGGCTGCATCCGTGCCAGGGGTTCCCTGGGCCCTTGGAGATGCAACGGCTGGTGGCTTCCACTCCACAGGATAACCAGCAGGCCTCCCGTCCGGGGACTTCTGTTGGGACCCAGAACGCGGGGCGAGGTGAGGATGAACGCGCAGGCGCTGTGCAGGCGTCTGAAGTGGAAACGTGGGCTGAAAGCGTTGCTAGGCGAGACTATCCACCCTGCACACCGCCAAGGGGGCAGGCAGCATCCGTGGGGCTGAGAGGGAGGGAGGGGAGTCCTCGGGTCTCTTCACAGCAGTTTGCAAAGGGTCCGGGAGGACGTGCGATTTCCGGAGGGAGCAACCAAAGCCGCAGGAGACCTGTGGACGCCGACCCCTTGCTTGCGGCGCTCGCAGACTCCGCCGCTGCCCGGATTTCAGGAGCCGTGTGGGGCTCTCACACCGGCTCTGCCCAGCTCCCTAAAGCTGACCGGTTGTGCGAATGTTAAAGTTGGAACGTGTTGGCCAGTCCGCCTCTCCCATTCTGAAGATGAAGAAACGCAGGACCCAGGAAGGAAACACAGCGTGTCCAGGAGCCACAGACGGCAGCTCTGGAGCCCGGGCTACGGAGGGGCTCCAGATTCCCGGAGCGAGCTGTCTGCTGGCTCCTGTGCCCTTGTGGGGTGGCTGCCTGTGTGTCTGCTTCTCTTGTTGTTCAGATTCCTTCTAAGCTCGACAGTATCTGTCCCAGGCGAGACTGCAGTTGGAATGACCCAAGGGAGGGAGGCCCGGGCTCAGCCAGATGCCCAGCCGCTGCCCTGGGACTCACTGTCAGCGGAGCCGGGAGGGCCTCCCTCCCGAGTCACTTCTGCCGCCAGCTCTCTGTCTGGTTCCTTTACCAGGGACAGGGTTTTCCCCCAGTAATGCCTTTAGGTGAGGACAGAGCTTGTCACTGCTTCCCTTTGGGGACATCCATGAATCTGTGAGTCCAGGGCCACCCACACAGGGCCCACATGGTTAACCACACTCCTAGGTGCTGCCTCTGTGCCGGCCTGTGTGTAGGCATCACCCCTTTTAGTCTTCCCAGTAGCTACAAGCTGTAGCCCCACTTTACAGATGGAAAAACTGAGACTGAATGAGATTACTGAATTCGCCCAAGTGATGCAGCTCTTCAAAGGCAGGGCCAGGGTTCAACCCAGTGCATTCGATTCCAGGCCCAGCTCTGCTGCTTCTGCTCCATGATTGTTTTGTTTGTTTGTTTGTTTGTTTGGGGTTTTTTTACACTTAGGTCTTTGTTCTTCCTCAATGTTTTCTCTGGCACTTCTCTGACAATAATCTCATTCAAGCCAAAGAGGTGGGGTGCGGAAATCACTTCTTCAGCACCCCGCGTGCCTGGCTTCCTTGAACTGGCCAGAGGAGACTGCCTCTCATGAACAGGGAGAGGTCAGAGGACACCGTTCAGAACCCAGGGCCAGGTTGTGCAGGCCAGGCGTCCGGTGCTGGGGGCAGTGACCGGGCGCTGGGCAGACAGGCCGTGCTGGAGGAGACCAGCCAGTGCCGAACAGACAGCAAACAGTTAGACTTGGCTTGGGAGAGAGGGAGATATTTCAGAAAAAGGGAAAAGCTGGAGAGGAAGTAAAACTTATTCCTCTGGGGGCTAAGGGACCATTTTTCCAGACACAGTCTCTCTCTTGCCCAGCTCTCACCACCCTTTGGCTTATTCTGCCTAAGCAGATGGCTTTAGCCTGCCTGGACCTTATCTTGTTTGAGGCTATTATTTGAGGTGATTTTTCTTTTGTCTTGTGCCTACGCAGAGCCCAAGAGCCACTGCCTTCATGGCACTGAATGCCAGCAGTCTCAAAGATGGGTAGTCCTGCTCAGCCTGGTCCTCCCCCTGGCCACCCCCAGATTCACCATCCAAAGACTGGCCCATGGCTGCCCCACCCCTCCCTCTCTCAGTGGCTCAGAGGGAAAGGCAGCCATCCCATCCTGGCTGCCCACCCCTGCCATACGATAGATGGTGGGCTCTAAATAATTAACGAGAATCATTTTGTAATGCGCTGACCCCTGAACATTGCACATCACTCATTCTGATACTCCTGCCTCCCCTGCTCCCTCTCCGTCTCTCTCCTTCCAAAAGCTCAGCCTCCTCTCTTGGGCGCCCACCAAACACTGCATCAAGGGAAGGGGCCCCCCTGCATTTTCTTACAAGCTGCATCTTGCCAGCAAAGGTGTTTGGTCTGTAAGATTCCTTTGATAATACGAGTGGAGTGGTGTAAGTGGCTGGTTGGGGGAGGGTGTTTTGTTGAGGCTGGGAGTGCCCCTGCTTGGGCCCAAAGCTCTGACCTAGGGCGACACAACCCAAGAAGAGGAATCTGATGAGTTTGGGTGGTCCTGCCCTCCAGGGGCTTATCCTCAAGGTGGGGCAAGAAGCTGCACACAGGAAATCCTAAGATCTGTACAGGTTCCCCAAAGAATTTTCTTTGTCCCTGAATTTCTTGCTAGTCTATTTGTACGGCTTATCTCCTGTGTGCCCAGGCCTGTGAAGGGTGACATGGAGGGACGTGGGAGAAAACTAAGTCCCTTTGTTTGGGTTTTTATGACCCAACTGGGAGATTGGGACTCAGACGTGAAACCATTAGGGAAAAAAAAATGTAAAAGTCTACAATGCTTCTAGAAGACCACGCAAGTCATTGGTGTCCCTAGTTACTCTGAAGAGCAGAAATGGGAGGAAGGAAGCAAGTGCTTTTTTTTTACAGCTTCATTAAGGTATAAAACTGTATATATTTAAAGTGTACAATGTGAGGATATAATATATTAATGCATATTTTGTGACATGATTACCACAATCAGGTTGATTAACACATCCATCACCTTACCTAGTTTCTGGTGAGTGTGTGCGTGTGTGTGTGTGTGTGTGTGTGTGTGTGTGTGTGTTGAAAATGACTAAGTTGACTCTCTTAGATTCATATCCATCAGGGATATTGGCTTGTAATTTTCTTTTCTTGCAGTGACCTTGTCCTTGGAATCAGGGTAATGCTGGCTTCATAAAATGATTTTCGAAGTGTTCCCTCCTCTCCATCTTTTTGGAAAAGCTTCAGAAGGGTTAGCATTAATTTTTCTTTTAATGTTTCATAGAGTTCATAAGTAAAGCCATCAGGTCATGAGCTTTTCTTTGTTGGGAAATTTTTGATTAATCATCATTGGTCTGTTCAGATTTTCTATTTCTTTATAATTCAGTCTTGGTAGGTTGTATATTTCTATAAATTTATCTCTCTTTTTTTGGCTATTCAATTTGTTGACGTGTAATTGTTCATAGTATTCTCTTATGATCCTTTGTATTTCTGTGGCATCAGTTGTAACATCTCCTCTTTCATTTCTGATTTTATTTGAGCCTTCTCTCTTTTCTTCTTAGTCTGGCTAAAGTTTTGTCAATTTTGTTTATCTTTTCAAAAAAAATCAGCTCTTAGTTCTGTTGAGCTTTTTCATTGCTTTTCTGGTCTCGATCCTTTTTATTTCTGTTCTGATTTTTGTTATTTCCTTCTTTCTGCTAACTTTGAGTTTCATTTGTTTGGGTTTGGTTTTGGTTTAGTTCTTACTAATTCCAAGAGATTTTCTTTTTGTAGATTTGTTAGAGTTTTCTACATAGACAATCATGTCATTAGATCACAGCAAATCATCACCATTAGATTAGATTAGATTAGATTAGATTAGATTAGATTAATATAAACGGTGTAATTCAGGAACATCCAGACGGAAGAGATGCACTGGACAAGGCACACCAGAAGGGGCATGGCCTCTCCAGATACCACTCTTCCAACACCTCTAAGTGTTCACCAACCCTGAAGCTCCACAAAGTTGAGCTTTGGCTTGTCACTTTTTTAGACTCTGTGCTGTCAGAATTTTTTTTACAAAAATGGATTATGTTTTCTAATCTTCTAAATATTTATAAAAGAGGTCAAATCAAGACTGAGCTGTAAGCTGCTCTGAGGGTCTGTGTTCTCATCATCTGAAACCTTCCCTAGGCAGCAGAGACACTCAAGCAAGAGTTACTGAGTGTGCAATAAAGATGGTGCTGTTTGAAGTTTGAGCTAAAAGTGGGAAAGAATCTCAGAAAAAAACATGGTGGTGGTGGGATGATGACCATAAAAGCTTTAAGAAGAACCAGAAGCAGGATCAAGATGGCAGAGTTTGAAGACCCTGAGCTCACCTCCCACTATGAACACATGAAAACTACAACTCCATATACAGCAACTCTCACTAAGAACGACCTGAAAACTAATGGAACAGCTCATCTTTATAGCCAAGGCTATAAAGAAAGAACCACGCAGAGTCTAGTAAGAGGGGAGAGGAAGCAATCTAGTCAGTCATCCCAGTGGATGCCCCAGATGAGGAGGGGGATATCAGGCTGAGAGAGCCTCCCTAAGGAGGGAGAGGTTTGAGCCCCATATTAGGCAACCCAGCCCTGAGATCCAACACAGGGAAGACAAACCTCCTTAGCTGGTTTGAAAACCGGTGGAACTTACCAGAAGGCTATAAAGAAATTGAAACTCTACTCTTGAAGAGCATGCACACAGACTTGATTGCTTCCACTCTCAGTGCAGATGCAGCAGATTGGAAACTGTCCAGTGCTCTGGCCAGCTCCAGCATGTAACCCAGCCTGCACCAGGCTCCTGCTCCAGCCCCTCCTGCTCCAGCACTACTCCCCACTAAGGTGAAGGCCACCATCACCTTTGCACATGTGCACACCAGAGAAAAAGCAGAGTCAGCTCAGAAGTACGACTCCAACCTCTTGAATCACCTCTCTAGCCAAGATGGAGACTGCAGTCACACAAGGGAGAAGCCCAACTCCCTCAGGGATCCTGCTCCAGCCCCATGGGTCCTGGTTGTGCAATAGGGCAGTGACCACCATTGAGCCTGAGAGATGCCCTGGCTCGCACCTGACTCTAGCTCTGGCTCCAGCCCCTCTGACTCCAGACCTACCTCCCACCAAGGTGGTGGCTGCCAGCACATGCCAGGAGAGGACATGACCTGCACCCAGTTCAGAACCAGTTCTCTCAGCAACGCCTCTGGGCACATGCAGACTGCATAGGGATGCTCCCACACAAGGACACACCTTCAAGACCAAAATAGGTAATGGTTTCGCCTAATTTCATAGAGACAAACAAAGAAAGTAAAAATGAGAAGAACAGAAGAATATATTTCAAATGAAAGAACAAGATGAAACCCCAGGAAAAAAATCCTGATGAAATGGAGATAAATAATTCACCTGATAAAGAGTTCAAAGCAATAGTAATAAAATGCTCACTGAACCCAGGAAAAGAATAGAAGAACACAGTGAGAACATCAACAAAGAACTAGAAAATATTTGTTAAAATAACCATTCAGAGCTAAAGAATATAATAACTGAAATGCAAAATATGACAGAAGGAATTAACAGCAGATTAGGTGGTACAGAAGAATGAGTAAGTGACATGGAGGATAGAAGAGTGAAAATCACCCGAACAGATCAGCAAAAGAAAAAAAATGTTAATAAGGATAGTTTAAGGGATCACTGGGACAACATCAAGCATTCAAACGTGTGTATTACAGGGGTCCCATCAAGAGAAGAGAGAAAAAGAGGCAGAAAATTTATTTGATGAAATTATAGTGAGAACTTCCCTAACCTGAAAAAGGAAACATATCCAAGTCTAAGAAACACAGAGAGTCCCAAACAAGACCCAAAAGACCCAAAGAGATCCACACCAACATATATCATAATTAAAATGGCAAAAGTTAAAAATGAAGAGAATTTTAAAGGCAACAAGAGAAAAAAAGTCACATACAAGGGAATCCCCATAAAGCTATCAGATGATTTTTCAGCAGAAACTTTGCAGGCCAGAAGGGAATAGAATGATATATTTAAAGTGCTGAAAGTAAAAACCTACAAACTAGGATACTCTACTCAGCAAATTTATTATTCAGAACTAAAGGAGAGATTGAGTTTCCCAGACAAGCAAAAACTAAAAGAGTTTTTCACCACTAAACCAACGTTACAAAGGATGTTAAAGGATCTTTTATCAAAAGAAGAAAATCTATCACAAGAAATAAGAAATATATGAAGGGGGACATCTCACTGGTAAAGGCAAATGTATAGTAAAGGCAGTGGATCAATCACTTACATAAGCTAATGCAAAGGATTAAAGACAAAAATTGTAAAAATCAACTACAACGACAATAAACAGTTAAAGGATAGACATGAAGATATAAAACATGACATAAAAACATAAAATGTGGCAGGAGGGGAAATTTAAAATTTAGATTTCAGAATGTGTTTGAGCTTAAATGACTGTCAATTTAAAACAAGGAGATATAGTTATAGATCAACAAATATGAACTTCATGGTGACCACAAATTAGAAACTATAATAGATACACAAAAATTAAAGAGAAAGGAACCCAAATATAACACTAAAGAAAATCATCAAGGTACAAGGGAAGAAACTAAGAAAAGAAAAAAAGAACAGAGAAGAACTACACAAACAACCAGAAGGCAAGTTTAAAAATAGCAATAAGTACATACCTATCAATAATCACTTTAAATTTAAATGAACTGGATGCCCAGTCAAAAGACATAGGGTGACCGACTAGATTTTTTAAAAGATCAATTGTATGCTGCATACAAGAGACTCACTTCAGAGCTAAAGTCATACATAAACTGAAAGTAAAAGGATGGGGGAAAATGTTTCATACAAATTGAAAAGAAAAGAAGCTGGAATAGCAAAACTCATATCAGAAAAACTACACTTTAGAACAAAGTCTATAATAAAAGACAAAAAATGTGCATTATGCAATGGTCAATCTAAGAAGAGGGTACAACATTTGTAAACATATATGAATCTACTATAGGAGCACCTAAATGTATAAAGCAACTATTAACAGACAAAAAGGGAGAAATTGAAAGTAATACAACAACAATAGGGGATTTTAACATCCCGCTGCATCAATGGATAGATCATTCACATCAAAAATTAATAAGGAAACAGCTGCCTTAAATGACACATTAGACCAGATGGACTTAATAACTATCTATAGGACATTCCATCCAAAAAGAGAAGTTACACATTCTTTTCAAGTGAGCATGGAACATTCTCCATGATAGATCACATGTTAGGCCACAAAACAAGTCTCAATAATTTTAAGAATATCGAAATTATATCAAGCATGTTTTCTGACCACAACAGTATGAAACTAGAAATCAATTCAAGGAAGAAAAATTTTAAACACAGACACATGGAGATAAACAACTTGCTATTAAGAAAGCAATGGGTCAATGAAGAGATCAAGGAGGAAATCAGAAAATACCCTGAGACAAATGAAAATAAAAACAACTTTCCAAAATCTGAGATGCAGCAAAAGCAGTTCTAAAAGGGAAGTTATAGAAATAAAGGCATACCTAAATAAAAAAAAGAAGAATATGAAATAAACAACCTAACTTTCCATCTAAAGAATTAGCAAAAGAAAAGCCCAAAGTCAGCAGAAGGAAGGAAATAATAAAAATAAGAGCAGAAATAAATAATATAGACACCCCCCCAAAAAAAAAGAAAAAAGAAAGAGATCAGTGAAACTAAGAGATGGTGTTTTGAAAAGATGAACAAAATTGATAAACCTTTAGCCAGATTCATTAAAAAGGGGGGGGGGGCAATAAACAAAACTAGAAATAAAAGAGGAGAAATTACAATTGGTAAATCACAGAAATACAATCATAAGAGAATATTATGAACAGTTATACACCAACAAATTGGACAATCTTGAAGAAATGGATAAATTCCTAGAAATATGCAATCTTTCCAAACTGAATCAGGAAGAAATAGGAATTATGAACAGATTGATAATTAGTATTGAATTGAATCAGTAATCAAAAAACTCTCAACAAACAAAAGTCCAGGACCAGATGGCTTCACAGGGGAATTCTACCAAACATGTAAAGAAGAGTAAATACCTATCCTTCTCAAATTGTTCCTAAAAACTGAAGAGGTGGGAACACTTCCAAACTCATTCTACAAAGTCAGCCTTACTCTGATGACAAAATCAGATAGACACTACAAAAAAAGAAAATTACCAAGTAATATTCCTGATGATCATAGATGCAAAAATCCTCAACAAAATATTATTAAACTGAATTCAACAATACATTTTTTTAAAAATATCATATGCCATAATAAGTGGGATATACTCCAGGGATGCCAGGATGGTTCAATATCACAAATCAATCAATGTGATACACCACATTAACAAAACAAAGATAAAAACTGCATGATTTCCTCAATAGATGCAGAAAAATCATTTGACAATATTTAACATCCATTCATAATTTTTAAAAAAACCTCTCAACAACAAAGTGGTATAGAGGGAACATATTTCAACATAATAAAGGCCATTTATGAAAAACCCACAGCTAATATCACACTCAATGATGAAAAGCTTGAAAGTTTTTCATCTAAGATCAGGAACAAGACAAGGATGCCCACTCTCATTATTTCTATTTAACGTTGTATTGGGAGTCCTAGCCACAGCAATCAGAAAAGAAAATGAAATAAAATGCATACAAGTTGGAAAGGGAAAAGTCAGACTGTCACTATTTGCAGATGACGTAACATTATATATAGAAATCCTGAAGACTTTACCAAAAAGTTATTAGAACTAACGAATTAAGTAAAGTTGCATGATACAAGATTAATATACAGAAATCTGTCTCATTTCTATACACTAATAATGAGTTATCAGAAAGAGAAATCAAGAAAACAATTGCATCAAAAAATAAAATACCTAAGAATTAATTTAACCAAGGAGGTGAAGGACCTATACTCTGGAAATTATAAGACACTGATGAGGGAAATTGAGGATGATAAATCAAAATATATCCTGTGTTCATGGATTGGGAGAATTAATATTGTCAAAATGTCCATACTCTATAGATTTAATGTAATCCTTATCAAAATACCAAGGGCATTTTTCACTGTACTAGAAAAAATAAACCTAAAATTTGTATGGAACCACAAAAGACTCTGAATAGCCAAAGTAATATTGAAAAAGAAAACCAAAGCTGGAGGTATGACCCACCATGATTTTAGACTATAAAGCAAAGCTACAGTAATGAAAGCAGTATGGTACTGGCATAAAAGCAAACACATAGATAAATGGAACAGAACAGAGAGCCCAAAAATAACCCATACACATATGGCACCTATGAGAAAGGAGACAAGAATATACAGTGGGGAAAGACACACTCTTCAATTACTGGTGTTGGAAAAACAGAACAGCTACATGTAAAAGAATGAAATTAGAACATTTAATCACACTGTATACAAAAAGCAAACCCAAAATGGATTAAAGATCTAAATGTAAGAGCTGAGACCATAAAAATCCTAGAAGAAAGCATAGGCAGCATGCTCTTTGACATAGGTCTTAGCAATATTCTTTTGGATCTGTCTCCTCAAGCAAGGGAAACAAAGAGAAAAATTAACAAATGGGACCTAATCAAACTTAAAAGCTTTTGCACAGTGAAGATCAACATCAACAAAATGAAAAGGCAACCTACTGAATGGGAGAAGGTATTTGTAAATGATACGCCTAATAAGGGGTTAATATCCAAAATATATAAAGAACTCATAAAAATCAATATCCAAAAAACAAAATCCTGATTTAAAAATGGACAAATGTCCTGAATAAGCATTTTTCCTAAGAAGACATACAGGTGGCCAACAGGCACATGAAAAGATGCTCAACATCACCAACAATCAGGGAAATGCAAATCAAAACCATAATTAGGTATCACTTCGTGTATGTCAGAATGACTATCATCAAAAAGACAAGCATAACAAGTGTTGACAAGGATGTGGAGAAGCAAGAACCCGGGTACACCGTTGCTGGGAATGTAAACTGGTACAGCCACTACGGAAAACAGTATGGAGGTTCCTCAAAAAAATTAAAATTAGATCCTCAGCAATTTCATTCCTGGGTGTATATCCGAAGAAAAGGAAAACACGAATTCAAAAAGATGTATGCACCCCAACATTCATAGCAGTATTATTAACAGTAACCAAGATATGAGAGCAACATTAAGTGTCCATCCACAGACGAATGGATGAAGAAGATGTGATTACAAGGTACAAACTACTGGTATAAAATAAATAAGTTACAAGAATGTAATGTACAACACAGGGGGTATAACTGATATTTGATAATAACTTTACATGGAGCATAATCTATAAAAATATTGAATTACTATATTGTACACCTGAAGCTAATATAATATTATAAATCAACTATACTTCAATTAAAAAGAGAACTAAAAAAATGTGTAACTGTATGGTGATAAATGTTAACTAGGCTTATTGTGGTGATCATTTCACCATATATACAAATATTGAATCATTATGTTGCACACCTGAAACTAATATAATGTTACATGGCAATTATATATCAATTTTTTAAAAATTGGTAGTGAGGCAGAGAAGGATTTTTAAAAATCTAACTTTGAACTTTTGCAGTTTAACCAAATATCCTTATTCCAAAGAAAATAAAAATCGAAACAAATATCGAGGGAAAAAAAGGGACTGGAAGGATAAGGATTTAGACAAGGAGAGAAGCAGGGAATGATGCTAAGGCCAGAGGAAAAGTGTTAGCATAGGAATTGTTTGATGAGAGAAGGAAGGAAGAGAGACAAGGAAGGATGAATAAATGGAATCACGTGAGTCAAAGCAGGAAGGCAGAGATGGGGAAAGAGGCAGTGCCAGTGAACAAAGGAGCGCGGAGATGAAACTAGGGAGGCAGCGTGGAGCCTGCTTAGGGGGGCCTTGGCTCTGGCCTAAAGGTTAGAAGGACATGTACATGTTGGTCTGTGGCCTGGATGACATGCAAATGAACCCCTCCTGGATACCTGGAAATTAGTAAAAGGGAGGAGGCAACCCAATAGGACAAGCTGGCAGCGCTGGAGGCTGAATTCAAAACTGGTCAAAACTGGTTTGTCCTAGCTCAGTTCTGGGCATACATGTGGCACCCAATAAATTCCTGCTATGGAGCTGGTTAACTAAGTCAGGACCCAATTCAGGTTCAGCATAAGCTCCTGAGGAACAGGCTGTGTGTCTGCTCCGTGGTGTCACCTCCAGCCCTGACTCTGCCCACGAAAGCGTCCTTTCACGGTTCTGCTGTGAGCTTCCTAGCCTTCCTCGTGCCCCTTTCAGAAAACAGGAAGTCACCTCCCCAATCCTGCACCCACCCCCTCCTTCACAGGAAGTGGGAGCTATGAAACCCAGGACTCCTTAGGGTGCAGCTCAAGTGTGATTATGAATCCCATTCAGTAGACTTTGAGTAAAACAAACAGGAAAAGCAAATTACCTTTTCTCCAGTTTGAGCCCAATTAATGCCTGCGCTGAGACTCGAACACTCCAGGCTGGTGAGAGACTGGGGTAATTACACTGTTGGGCTTCCAAAGACTGCAGAGGAGTAATGAAACAGTAAACCACACGACCAACATTCTTCTCTCCCAGGCCCTGGCTGCTGTTGGTGAGGCTCTTAGTTGCGTCTTTGTGGCTCCCACTTTTGGCAAGATTGTGGTGCCCCAAAGCTTGGGCTTCAGATTCATCTTGGCCTTGGTGAACCCTTTCTTGTCCCCCCACCCAACCCTCCCCTGCATGCACCCAGCACATTTCTCCTGCCCCAGCCTCTCCTGTAATATAAGAATGATCATAAAGTGAAGAACACTTAGTTATGATTCAACTTAGTATTTATTCAGCATGGAAAGCTCTACGCTCACCATAACTGCAAGGGCGATAAAGATGAGGAAGCTGTAGCTCATGTTCTCAAGAGACTATGGACCTAGTGGTGCAGGAACACGTGCATACAGCCAGTCTGCCCTTCTGCATCAAGTGCCAGCTAGTGGCAAGGCACTAGCCAGAAGGGTTACCAAAGGGGGAAGGAGGGATAAATTAGGGGTTTGGGATTAACAGATATACACTATTATATATAAAATAGATAAACAACACGGACCTCTTGTATAGCACAGGGAACTATATTTAATTTCTCATAATAAGCTATAATGGGAAAGAATCTGAAAATAGATGTATATATATGTTCGTGTATGTATGACTGATCACTTTGCTGTACATCTGAGACTGACATTATAAGTCAACTACACTTCAATGAAAAATAAAATTTTTTAAAATGTGTAATTGTATATTATAAATGATCAATTAATTACGTGTAACATGTAATTATAACAAAAGCTTTAGTTTTGAAAAACGTTTTATTCAAGAATTACATAATTTCAAATATCTTCCAAAATACAGTTTCCTAGACTGCTACAAAAGAAAGCAAATTCAGTTAAGAAAAGTAAATCGTTAGATATGTTTCACGAGCACATGCACACAGAACGCCAAGCAGTTAACATTTAGCCCTGGAATGCTTTCATTTGGGGGCAAGAGCAAGGTCAATGGAAACTTGCTGGCCTGGGGTGGAGGTCTTCTTGAGAGTAATCAGCTGTGTGACCTTGGGAAAGTTACTTTACCTCCCTGATCTTCCTCATCTAAAAAATTAGGACTAGAGTGATGATTGGGGAATTGTTTTGAGCAGAAGAACTCTTTTCTTTCAAATGAAATTGTAAGTGAACTACAATAAAACTACTAAAAATGGGACTACCCTGGTTGATGCCGGCAGAGAGGGTAGGGAGGGCAAAGGTCCAGATAATGCAGACATGTTTTTTTAATTTTTATTTTTAAATTGAATATTACAGTTGAGGAAACCAGAGTCCAGAGAGCTGAGTAAATTGGGCAGGAGAGATAGCTGCTTGGGGGCAGAACAGGAATCCTAACCCAGGGAGTCATGCTCAAAGCCTGTGTTCCCACCGTCACACCTTCCATCTTCTGGGCAGGAGTCAGGCTAATGCTTCATTTAATACAGCACATTTACAACAAGCCATCAGACACAAAAGTTAAGGTTTATAATGGCGATAATCCCCCACATTGGCCCGGGCTGAATGAGAGACTGCTAGGTAGGCAGATATAAATATAAACTTTATTATACCACATCACAAGGCAAGGGAGTTAATGTTGCTGGGAGAACATTCATTTCCACATTTCCTTACTTTTGCATGTCTTAATTTGCAACTTAATGTGGCATTATCATAATTTTTTGCATTATGTAATGATTAAAGGGAAGCGTATCATATTTATGGATTTATTTGATTTATTTAAAATGTAACCATTGCCCCAGGGCAGGTGCATGTACAAAATACAAATGCAACGGTTAAATTGAATCCAGCAGATAAATTTTCTATTAAGAAAAGACATTTCAGGACTGTCAAGACAATGAGAAATGTCTTCCCAGACTCATCAGGAGAGAGGGAATCTTGAGAGGTCATCTGGTCCAACCCTCTGCCTCAGGCAAAATTGCTCCTAATCCCCCAAGACTGAGCACCAATCAATTCAACTTCCTGACAGTTTCTAGGGAGAGCCACATTCTACCATATTGTCTTAGCTCCAGCTTCAACTCCAAGACCAATATCTCCTCTCTGAGTCAATCCAGCCTTTTTGTCCCTGGAATCCATGCCCCCAATAACTCACTCCTTTAGTTCATAATCACCCCATCCTCAAAGTCTACTCCTCATTCCATTTCTTGCCAACCCATTTCTCATTCCACACCTCCACTTCCTAAAAAGACCCATGTTAGAACATCAGGTTCTTTTCGCAGAATCTTAGAGTCTTCCAGTGAGCAGGAAAACTGATCCAGCACCCCATGCACAGCAGGAACTCCTTGGACACAGCCCCAGCTGCTGGACATCCAGTGTTGGCTAGAACTTTCTAGAACCGAGGCATTCATCACTGACGGGGAGACTCTAATTCCGACACTGCAGGGACACTCACCCCTATGACCTCCCAGCCCACCCTAGCATTCCATTCTTTTTTCCATTGTTTCAGTAGAGTTTAGAATCTTGAACTGAATTACACTGAGATTGTGTTTTCAAAGCCCTCCCTTCTTTCAGGAGTCCAAACAGGCAAAGCATTCTGGGTAACAAAGATCGTATTCTGCTTACTCATCCCTCCCTATCACAGGGCTCATATTCTTTCTGTGTGCTTCTCTTGCTAGGCCACTGAGCATTGTCCTAAAGACCTGTGCTTTGATTTCCACCCTGCAAAGTCATCTTCCCCTTATTTTAATAATAGCAAGATCATTAGCATTAATAATATGATTGTTAAAGATGACATTTATGGGATGGTTACTATGCAGGGGCCAGAACTAGTCCCAGTCCTATCAACTAACCATTTATCTTGTCTGGCCCTAGTCAGCCTTTTCATTTACAGAACAGATGGGTTGGACTAGAGCAGAGGTTCTCAAGCTTTTACTTTTGGCCATAGAATCCTTCCATTGAATGGAAGCTGCCTTAGTCTGCTTGGGCATAACACCACAGACTGCACGGCCTGAACAACAAAAATTCATATTCTCACAGTTCTGAGGGCTGAAAAGTCCAAGACCACGGTTCTGGTAGGGTTCCGTTTCTGGTAAGAGCTCTCCTCCTGACTTGTACATGGCCACTTTGTCCTCACATGGCTTTCCTCTGAGCATGTGCAGAGGAGAGAGACGCACAGAAAGAGGTAGAGGGAGGGAGGGAGAACTCTCTAGTGTCTCTTCCTATAAGGACACTAATCCTACAGGATCAAGGCCCCACCCTTATGACCTTATTTAACCTTTATTTCTTCCTTAAAGGCTACATCTCCAAATACAGCCGCACTGGGGATCAGGGCTCACATATGAATCTGGAAGAGGGAGTAGATACAAACACTCAGCATCCAATGGTGGCCATTGATTCTTGGTGCTCCTTGGGTTGCAAGTACATCGCTCCGATCTCTGCCTCTGTCACCACATGGCCTTTTCCCTGTGTGTCCTTGCATTCACACAGTGTTGAAGGGTGGCAGAATATTCTACCCCAAAATATGCCACTTTGGCATAAAAATTATTTTGAGCTGAAGGCAACTGAGAAGAAGCAAGTATAAGGAAAGCCCTCTGCCTTCCCCCTTATTTGCCTAAAAGCAGGACGTAAATTTATAAAGGCACCCTTCCTCCCCACTCTACCAGGAGAGACAGAAGTTAGTCTCCAGTAATGCTTATTAGGCTGGAGACACACCAGAGGACTCTACATAACAAACGTAACTAGTCAGTCCTTACCTTCCATTAGTCCCCCCATATATTTGCCTTCCCACAATCTGCCATTCCTAAAAGCTCAGTCCTTTCCCTTTGTCTTGTCACATCTCTGAAAATGTATTGGTTTGGGCTAAGATGTTATATAAGCCCGAGTTCTAACCACTTCTTTGAGCTACTCATCCCTGGCTGTTCCCATATGTATGCATGATTCATATAGTAATAAACTTCTGTTCATTTTTCTCTTGTTAATCTGTCTGTTGCTGGTCTAACTTACAGGGCCCCAGCAGAAGAATCTAAGACGGGTAGAGGAGAAAGATTTTTTTTTTCTTCCCCTACAGTGTTTCCTCTTCAAATAAGGACACTGGTCCTGTTGGATTAAGGCCCATCCTAATTACCTCATCTTAACTTGATTACATCTACAAGGATCTTAATTCTAAATAAGGTTGCATGCACAAGTACAGGGGATTAGGACTTCAACATATCTTTTTAGGGGACACAATTCAGCCCTATTAGGATGAGGAAATAGATTCGGGAGAAATGGGAGGAAGATTAGGTAAGGAGAAAGCTTCCCCACCCCCAGCCCCAACACCACACACAGAGAGACCTGGACAGGGTCACACCCTCTGTGGGACAAAGCATTGAGGGAACAGGACATGGTACCCACCAACCACCTCTTCTTGCTCCAGAAAAACCTCCCCTCCCAACCCTCTCCAGCCAAGGACTGTCATCTCTGGGAAGGCAGGTGAGCTGAGATGCAGGACACGTCATTATCCATCCTTGGTGGACCCCTGGGTGATGAAGAGCACTTCTCTGGCATCAGCATAGCAAGAGCCAAGGTGGCTCCGCAGACCTCCACATCCTCACGTGCACCAGCGCAACAGTCAAGGAAGGCGTTTGGCACTTGGGATGCATGCCTATGTGCTGCTTTTGCCTTGCTTGTGTTTCCTCTGGTAAAACAGTGCCACAGAGAACAAAACACTGGTCAGTACATTGAAGGAACTTTAAAGAAAATTACTAACTGCTAATGATGGGAGGAGCCCTCATGCTGCTCAGAAAGGTTATAAATTGAGGAGACAAAGCCTCAGAGACATGGCAGGAAAATCCTCCCTGCATACTGCGTTAATACCAGAATTCTTGTTCAAGGTTTTGATTCCTCCACAAAACACTCACCCAGGAGACTTCACCACCCAAAAGGAATTCATTCATCAGCAACTCTCCTTACCGGGGAAGAGGGCAGGCAAATGCTGACAACTCTCCGCTCTTGAGATACGTTCTTCCCTCTTGGTTTTCCTCCTGTCTCACCTGTCTCTCCTTCTCTGTCCCTTCGTTGAGACTCGCTCCTCTACTTGAGCTGTAAGTATCAGCCACTCAGAGCTCAGTCAAGGAATATTTTCTCATCTCCATCACATACCCATGAGCTGACAAGCACATCCAGCATGAAGGCAAGCATGGTTCAGACACAGAAGTCAGTTTCGTTCCAACTATTCTGGTCCTGGTCTGCCACTTTGCTGTACAACTTTAGGTAAATCACTCCTTTTTGGTCCAAATCACTCTTTGGACCAGTTTCCTCATCTGTCATTAACTCTTGCCATTACCTCCGAGATGCTTCCAGCACCCAACCACTTCTCACCACCTCCACTGCTGCCACCTGGTCCAAGCCACCCTCAACCCCTGCCTGGATGATAACAGTAGACCCCTCACTCATCTCCCTCCTTCTACTCTTTGCCTCCTGCAGTCTATTCATTCACCATCCAGAGAGATCCTTTCAAGCCCAAATCAGAACACAGCACTCAGCACAGAGCCTGGCAATGGCTCCCAGCCTCACTCAGAGCAAAGTTCTTGTGAAGTTCTGCAAAGCCCTTTGTGATCATGTGCCACTCCCACCCCCAACCCCCTACCACTCTGCCTACCTCCTACCTACCAGTCCTGCCCCTGGTCTCCTTGCCACACTTCAAATCTATAAGAAAGCACCCACCTCAGGGCCTTTGCACATGCTGTTCATGTCCCCAGGAACAAATATTCTTCTCCCATATATCCACACAGTTGCTCCTTCACCTATTTCATAACTCTACTCAAATGTCATCTTCCCTGGTCACCTTTTTAAAAATATTACCCCCTGCCCCTTCTCCATCTCTGGTATCATCTGTTCCCCTTATCTGCTTGATTTTTCTTTGTACAGTCATCACCATGTGACAAAAAATATATTTTACTACCTGGTTTGTTTATTTTGTGCCAACCAGCGTGTAAGTTCCACAAGGCCAGGGATTTTAGTCTCTTTTGTTCCTTGCTACATCTCCTGCCCCCAGAACAGGACCTAATGTCTAATGTTCTCCAGAAATACTTGTTGAAGACTGGAGGTGCGAAAGGGGGGAGAAGTGGCAGGAAGTATGACAAATAATCACTAAGCTCTCTTCCAGGTGCTGACAGCCTATAAGTCTGGAGGTCCATGACTGGCCATGCCCATCTCTCAGACACTCTGGACACCGACAGACACTCATACTGGCTCTTCTCAACTGTGGGCTGTTGTCAGAAAATAACTCAGCACCCAAAGCCCTGTCTGTCCAACTCTGAGTCAGGCAGGCTCCAGACAGGAAAGAGAAGAGAGACAACCCTGCCATCCAAGAGCTGACCCTCTCATCAAGATTACACACCAAACCAAGACTTCTGGAAGACCGCCATAGCCAGTGTGAAAGGAGGAAACACGAGGCAAGCGGATTGGAGAAGCAACTGATCACTGAGCAGCAGGCAGGTGAGATCCGAGCCGGGCCGGCTAGGCAAGAGGCATAGGGTTCTTCTTCAGGGGGAAATCTGTGCCCAGGGAAAATAATTTGCCCTGATTCTAGAGCTTTGCATTTTGCATTAATTTTTTTCTGGGATGGGGCCACGGTGCAGGGGTACGCCCATCAGGTCACCTGTCCTAGTAACAACCCTGATAATGCGTTACCCTACAGTTCTGTAGTTTTTGTTTTTGTGTTTGTTACTATACTCACCTTCATAAAATCTGATGCATGAAGAAAAAAAAGATATTATGTGACTTCTACCAGTGAGGAAAAAGAGGCAAAGTCAGACTCTACAACCAACTCGTATCACACTGGGTCAGGCCACGCTCCTGGCCTCAGTCAGCACTCATGCTGACTCGCCACACTTACGAGGCCAGAACTGTCTCCCCACCTTGACAAGTCCTCCTCTGAAGCTGAGAGGTGATCCCTACGCCTTAAGGTTGGGCTGCCAGTTTCTGAGCATCCTCACCACCACCTGGGCTCACAGCGGGCATGAGCTGAGATGCTGCAACAGAATCTCTCTGTCCAGATATTCCTTTCCTGTGGCATCCTCATGGATGGAAAAGAAAGCAGAGTCATGGCCTCCAGAGGGGAAGGATTCATGGATGGGAGAGTCCCACTGGGCAGTTGGTGAGAGTAGGAGTGATGGACTCAGAGCTGTGCCACCCAGATCCCTCTTCAAGGAGGTCCCAGCTACCCAGAGCATGGTCAGCAGTCAGCCCTCAGCTGTCAGCCCTTCAGGATGGCTTCAACTTCAGAGAACCACTTTGCTCAAAGTCACATCCTTCCAAGGGCATCCTACATCCCATGACCAGTAAAGGCAAGCATTTCATCCCCAGAGCTCCCCCTGGAATCACCCAGGCTACGGTCGGGGGATGGATCGGTGTAGCCCCTCAGGACGGGAGCAAGCGATGGCTCTAGACACTGGGTCTGCGTGAGCCTGACCTTTCCCCGTGACCAACCTCAGAGCTGCAGTTGCCATGGCTCCTGAAGCTATTCTCCTTCTCCATCCTGCTCCCTCCCTCCTGGGAGGGCACCCTCCTCCTTTGTTTTGTAAGTTTCCCCCAGGAAGCAGAAGGTATTGTTTACCAGCACAATTCATTGGAATCCATTGTTCCCACTACAGAGCCAGTTAAACAAAGACAGGCCAGGGTAATAATTATCTCGTCCAGATGGCAGCTAGAAGCCAACCCGGGGGGAATTAGATTTCTCAGCCCGACCCTACCGGGGCTCCTAGGAAACATTTCACCCTTCCCCTCAGCCTCTCCAGATCAACTCAACATAACTCTGATCACTAAGAAGTCATCCCCGTTATAGGAGAGAATTAGGTAGAAAAAAAAAAAAAAGCCACCTTGGGGTCAGAGACTCGGCTTCTATTCTTGGCTTCCATCTGATTAGACCAACTACCCACCCTTGAACCTGTAAACACCACCAAGGGGCTGCCAGGCTCCACTGGCTCAGAGCCATGAGGATCCCCCTCTGACGCTGGGGACAGTGTCAACCAGGGTTCAGTTTGAAAGAAGGAGTAGGGAGGATGAACGCTGGCTTATCTGGCTGGCTACTAGCAGTGTCCTCCACGCATCCCACCTACACCACACACATGGCAGGGTTTCTTTGATAGATCACCCGTTTGACACCTCCAGCTGATGTGCAGAGCCGAGCTGTGCTAGCCAGCTACAGCTGCAAAGTATCGATATGGGCAAGAGCCAAGTCTTGTTGTGTTTTTCGTCTGAGGTGCTTGAATCTTCATTTCTGTAGGTCTGATACAGGCAATTCGTGGTTCCTGCACCTTTCAGGGTCTTCATGTAATTTTCCTGGAACAAACAACCAATTGTTCCTAATCCTACACACACACACACACCACACACGGAGACACACGCACACGTACGCTTGCTTCTTGGTGGCTAACAGAGCCTCAGTTTAGTTCAGATGTCCCCTTCTACAGAATCATGTATTCTGGGAAGGTGGCCCTCCTCCCTAGGCCACCAAAGAGTCCATTGTGATTGATCCAGGCCACTCCCAGCTGTCTTAGTCTCTTTGACGAAGATTGATTTAGGTGGACATGTGAGCCAGTCTTGGCCAGTGGGACCCAAGAAAAAGTCAACTGGGGAACTTCAGCTAATAAAGTAAAAGGAAGGAGCTCCTCTCGTAGCTCATCGGTCGAGGGAAGAGGATCAGCTCCCTGGGATTTGGTGTCTTGAAAGTATAGGATGTTCACAGGCTGTTCTGCTATTTTTCCTCCACCCATCTTCTTCTCAGAAGGCAAGGTCCTGGGGTGAAGTCTCAAGCCCCTTCCCTAAAACCAGAGTTCACTTCTGGATTACTGGATTCTCCCTCTTACCCCTGCGTGGCCCCGTCTTTCCCTGTAGCCTCAGACATGAGTGAGAGGGGGAGTAAGGATGATGCAAGCAGACTTCATCCCAATTAGATTTTGTTCTCAAGCTGCACAAACTAATAATTACACATCCAAGGCAAGTGGCCTGAAAGACATCCACAGTGGTCTGATGTTACCAGAGGAAAGCTTCAAGGTGCACACTGGACCTATCCTTCAAGGAAGCAAAAGAGAAATCACCTGATAGGGAATCATTCCACAGACACTGATAAAGTCCCCCCAGCTCTTCATTCTCTGGATTCCTGCTCTCCAGGCCAAATCCAACCTCGGGAACATTCTGGGCCCAGCAGGCTGTAATGAGCCCAAGTGAACTTAATGAGCTTGTCAATTTATTCATCTCTGCCAACAGCCAAAAAGAAAAGCACTGCCTGGCAAAAATTTCACACACACACACACACACACACACACAGTAACTAAATAATAATAAATATTTCTTGACTGAGTTGTTTGTGAAATCAACCAATCAATAGAACACAAACCCTCCTGGAGGCATCTGACCTGAATAAGACAGGGAAAGGGGACTGGCTTCCCTGCCCCCCAAAAGTGGGATGCAATTGGAAATGTTCCACGTTCCTGGGCTCAGCATTGCCAGCCCTAATTTATCATCATCTTCATATATTCTTAGATAAGTAGTAATACAGATCACCCCAGCCAATTAATCAATCTGTAATTAGGAACTGACACGAGCATTTACTACCATCAGGCATAATTTATATGATTACAGATGATTAAATAAAATGTAATTGAGTGAACAGGCAATTTGTTAAGCACATCTAGACGCAGCCATATCACCTAAGGCGCCCTGACTCCGCTCCTACAGAGGGTCAGGAAGCATGGGCCTGAGATCTGGGCCTCTGGGGTGGCCAGACGGGGGTGAGAGGGAGTGAGTCAGACTCCCAAGAGAGCCCAGACGGGAGCAGGGTGGGAGTGAGACCGCACGGTTCTCGGGGCACTTCAGTACCAAATTTTTTCTACAAGAGATCACCTAGATTTTCAAACGCTTCAGATTGCAAAGAACAAAGAGAAAGAAAAAAGGTTTAAATTACATTCCCTGGAGCAAAACTGTGCATAGTACCTCCCTTCTGGTCCACTGACCCCAGAACCATGCTCACTGTTCATCCTGAAGGACCCTCATCACCCAGAACCCATCAACATTGTGCCAGGAGCATCTCCAGCCATGAAGTTTGCACTTGGCAGAAAGTGCCCTCACTTTTGAAAAGGAAATTTGCAATGACAGCAAGGACCAGATTCTCTATTACATTTTATTCCTCCTCCTACTTTAGGTTTGCTCCTCTTCCCCCATTACAGAGTTAAACAGCTTAAAGTTAAATTACACATACATTTATTGGGTGTCTACTGTATACACTGGGTGTCAGGCACTGTGGTGAGTGGATAACATTAAGATCACCACGTCAAATTAAGGGGGGGTGGGGGTAGAGCTCAGAGGTAAGGTGCATGTTTAGCCTGTGGAAGTTCCTGGGTTCAATCTCCAGGCCCTTCATCAAAAAATAACAATAAAATTTATATTAAGAAAAGGATATTCATTTGCATCTTATTCACCAGATTTGGCTCCAGATAGGTTTTGACTATCAAGTTCTTCCACTTTGAGGATATGCAAATGAATATCGTAACACCCTGAGTACCCTTGTTAAGAAAAACAGACAGTTCACCTTAAAGTAACACTCGTATGCAACTTCCCCTTCAACTTGATATCAGCCACGGCGTGCTGTGGCCTGAATTGTGTGCCCTCAGCTCCCCGTAAGCTCATATGTTGAAGTCTTAACGTCCCCCCTCCCCACATTGTGATGAGATAAAAAGGCGGGGCCTTTGGAAGGTGATTAGGACTAAATGAGGTCATGAGGGTGGGGCCCTCATGATGGGACTATTACCTTATACAAAGAGGAAGGGACACAGGTCTCTCTCTCTTCCCACCCCTCCCCCACATACACTCACCAAGGAAAGGCCATGTCAGGTCATAACCAGAATGATGGTAGCCTGCAAACTAGGAAGCAGGTCCTCACAGGCACAGATTCTGTCACCGCCTTGGTCTTAGACTTCCAAGCCTCGAGAACCATGTGAAATAAATGTTTGTTGTTGAAGTCACTGAATATATGGCATTTTGTTATAGTAGCCTGAACTAAGACATAGAGTTTTCAGAGACGAAATCTGCCCAATGAATCGAAAAGTAACTCTGACCTGAAAGGAAGGCTGGGTTTGGATCATGTGTTCTCTGGATCACAGCTGTGTGCTCCTGTCGAGATGGTTTAAGTTTATTAATTAACAGCCATCCTCTTTTTTCCTCCTACATACAGGGTCATGGGTTTCTAAGAGCTTTTGAGAGATTTATTTTTGTCTTTTGAGTGGATAAAAGACATTAATGAAACCATCTGAGACTTCAGGGACTGGGCTCCACCCACAGAAGCCAAGAGGAGGTAAGTGTGAGTGACCGCTTAGCCAAGGAGCCTCACCAGACTGGACCGATGAGTGTTTAAGTGTGTGGAAGGCAGGGGCCATATATGCATTATGTATAAAGAGGCGCCCCAGCTTTCTTACACAAAACAATTAATGAAATCACTTTGGGAAAATGTAGACCTCCCCCTCCCCCACTTGACTACCAGCTGGCCCAGCCCTTGAGCATACAGCGCCATGTTGTGATGGCTCCAACAATTTGGGTCAGCACAATGTTTAAACTCTTAAGTGGAACCACTAATCTCCATTAATCTGACTGTAAAGATGAGACATAATGCTTAATACAAAAGCATAAGAGTTGGTAATGCATGCTCCTCTGACAGGCTGCCTTAATACACACCAACTCCTACCCGAAGGGCAGGGTCTTTGGGATTGCATCTGACCACTCAAAATCTATTCCTGAACCTTCCTGGAAATCTCTTCATACAAGAGAACAAAGACCCGAGGGGAGCACCTACCATGATGTCCACAAAGACATTCATCTTGTGCTTGTGGGACTTCTGGTACTCCACGCCTCCACCCACTACCCTCCCCTCTTCCAAATGGGCAGCACAACAGTGAATGAGTGCTCAGTTTATGGCTTGACAGAGCTGTGACCCTGTCACTAGCCCAGGTGGCCATGGGCTGAGTGGACCAGTAGGTACAGTAGAGGCTTCACACATTTGTGGCACTCCTTCTGCTGGCACACGAGGGAAGCACAATGGAGTTCTCTTCCTGGTTGGGGCACTTTGGGACTCTGGGAAGTCCCATCTATAGCATAGGTCCTTCTCATTTCCCTCATCCCTCCTCATCCTTCCCACTCCTTCCTCTGAGTCAGTTTCTCAAACCATGGTCCATGAAACCACCTACCGGAGAACCACTAAAGCTGTGGTTAGAAATTGATGTTCCTGGGCCCCTCCCCCAGAACTCCTGTATCAGGATCTCTCAGGGGGAGACTCAGGAAAACCACATTTTAAACAAACTCTACCAGTGAGCCTGGAGCACAAACTGTTAGAACCACTATCTTAATTTTGTAAAGCTCTTATAGGAGCCCAGCAAGAAAAAAAACAAAATGGCCATGCATGAGATAACATGAGATAACCCAGCCCCAGCACAGTGATTCTGGACCAGAAATTCCCAGTATTCCTAGGCAAGATCTTAAAGCAAAAGTTGTATGTATCAAGTGGAAATATACATACAGACCCAGGACATAGAAAGGCTGTGACATGTTTTTGGTAGCCCCTGTTACTATGTTCTCCCTTTTGCCGTGTCACAATAATAATTATTGAGTGCTTACAATGTGCCCAGTGCCTTTCTAAGTGTTTCACATGTATTAACTCACTAAATTCTCGTAACAATTCTATGACTAGAATGAGAGGACAGTGAAGAGCTTCAGAGAGGAGGTGACATTTAATTGGGTTATGAAGGATTGGTGGAAACACCTCATCTTTCACACCTCACTTATTAATCTAATTGTCACCAGGCAGGACCCTCACTGCCTTTTTATGCCTCCATAAAAAAAGACTTTTTAATTCTCCAGCACTAACTCCCTAGAAATAAGGGAACACAACATGTGGGTTGGCTACTGACACCATGAATCATAGGCCAACTTCTTATATGGGCTCCTGGATTGACCATTGTGGACTCTTGTCCTAACCCAAAGAATGACTGTTTTCATGGAATTTCAGGGGGCTGGCTGCCCGTGCTGAGCACAGGTAAAGCCACATTTGTCTGGGTTTTCTGATGAACCTGGATTTCTGCACCAGGAGCCAGAAAGACTGGGGCTCAAATCATGAACATTAGAATCCAGATCAGTGGTCTTTCCTACAGAAACCCATTGTCTTTAACTGTCAGGCCCAGGATCTCTCCCCTACCTTTTTGGTAACAGATCTTAATCCCAGAAGCTCTGAGATGGACTCATGATGGCTCCATCCTCTTGATCACAGTGGGAACAGCAGCCACGGAGACCAGAGATGGGCTTGTGCCTAAAGGAAGGGTCACCCAGGATCCCTCCCTGGGGTTCCCTGGCAGGAAATACTTTAAAAATTGTGAATCTAAGGCTCCCCATGGCCATATTCTCTACCCCCATGGAGAAATCTGTCTGCATTAAACAGTGAAGTCAAAGAAGAATGGAAGAGACAGAGACAGAAGAAAAAAGACAGAGAGAAATTGACCACCATCGTTTGAGTGCCTCAGGCCAGCCCCAGTCTTGCCCTTTGTCCAGTTAGGTTACAGGGGTGAAGACACTTCCCCTTTAGTATTTATACTCGTTCAAGATGAGTTTCTGTTAATTCATCACCAAAAATTTTGTGACTCATGAGAAACATGTCATCTTACTACTTGATTTGGTGTCCCATAGACACAAGGATGAAATAAACTTGAATTTGGATGGATGTTTGGTGTTCAATGCGTTCACCCTGTTCTGATTCTACACCTACCACATGGTGAGCACTCTGTTGAGGCACTGAGTGCACAGGAGGGGACAAAGTGGTGCTCAGGGAGCTTACAGTCCAAATACGCACACAAACAAACGCTCAAATTACAACTTTGTTAAATGCAACAAAAGACAATGATAATAAGAATGCATCCTGCTGGGGAACGGGAGGGGGAGCAGGGAGTCGCCTCTGCAAGAGTGGCTTTTGATACTAACACGGAAAACTCAAAGGTGAGTGGGAACCATCCAGGCAATGGTGAGGTTACGAGCTTCCCAGAGAGAGAACTGCACTGTGAAGGCTCCGGGTCCACAAAGAAGCATGTAAGAAGCAGAAGAGGGCAGTGTGCTTGGAGTAGAATGAGACCGAAATGAGACTGAGGGAGCAGGTAGGCACAAGACTGCCGTGGACCGTCAGTCGTGTTAATGGTCTTGGGCAGCCAGTGGAGGAGGGTTCGAAGCAGGAGAGTGATGCTAGTGGGTTCATACTGTAAGAGGATGACTCTGGCTGCTGTGACGGGTACCGACTGGAGGAGGCAACAGCAGGTGCAGAGAGGGAGTTAGAAGGCAACTGCAGTCAGACACCCAGGCAGGAGACGAGGGTGGCCTGGACGAGGCTGGTCAGTGGAGGGAGTAGATTTGGGACTTACTTAAAAGACAGAATGGAATGTGTTATCGATTAGCTAGACTGCAGGGAGAGGATGGCTCCAGCTGCTGGCATGAACACCTGAGTAGTCTATGATGCCACGGATTGATTGGGAATGCTAGAGAAGGCATGGGTGTTGCAGGGAGAGTCTACATTCAATACGGGAAAGTGTCCTTTTTAGATGAGACATCAACTGGAAATGGCAAGTGGGTAATGTAACCATTACGTCACTTGAAACAGCAGATTGACATGACAGGTTCTGCTGAACCCATTTTACAGGCAAGGAAAGTGAGGTTTGCCTGTTACATAAAATAATTTAGGGGAACTACTGAGAATAGAAACTGAACTTCCTACATCCTAGTGCAAGTGTCTTTTAGGGAAACATGCTGAATCCTACTACATTTGATTGATTAGACAAACCAAAAAATAATGTTACAGAATAAGAGGCTTTGGTACAAGAGGCATGACGTCCATCCAGAGCTGTGTTCTCTCACATCAGTGTTGTGTTGGCCAACATTTGGTATCAGTTCAATGATGTAACAAGACACATAGAACTCGTTCCCGCACTTTATAGAGCTGGCAATCAGCCTTCCACTGAGAAAACACTGGGGTTTGAAGCTTCATCTATCTTTGCATTTGTACCAAACATTAAAACCATTATTGGTAAAACCTGTCAAAATACATTCATTCCAATTACGAAAGGGAAACTATTTCTCACAATGGTTGCTTTACCAACAGCACCTACCAGCTATATATCCAGACAAAAGAGACAAGTGGAGTTTTGTCTAAAAAAAAAAAAATCAATAGATTGGCTCTTATGGAAGTCATTAATGCAAACTGTTTAGCAAGAGAGGCTGATTTTTCATCCCTAGTCACTATTCCATTTAAAAAAGGTTGCACTAAGTCTGAAACAAATCTATGGTTCAGAATCATATGCATAGTGCCTGTAGAGCGTTCCCCGGTCCACTGACTAGAAAAGAAGGGATGTATTTGGCTTGAAAAGGAAGCTAAAATTGGCTGTACAGAGGACGGCCAATCTGGGCTGGACCCAGATGTAGTGGGACCCCCACCCCATCATCTCATGATGCAAGTGAAACTTGCAAAACGCTCAGCCTGGTACTTTGGTCAGCCTTCTGACATGGCCCCAGAGTTAAACTGCTAACTAGAGGAACTGTATCTTGGGGTGGAGATACTTGTTATCCATCTTCATGACATCCTTCCCCACCCCAGCCCCTAATTTGGTGACATGTGCACAAGAAGGGCTTGATAGAAGCATGCGGAATGTGGGCAGCAAAGGCTGCGCCCCTGGGCAGGGTTTTAAGGAAGACACTGATTTCTTTGCCCTGATTATAAAGCATAGTGGCGGAGGCCGGGTGGAGGGGCGGGGGGGGGGTGGATCTAGTTTGTAGAAACAGATTTTTATGGATTTCTGACTTTTGCAGAGAAGTAGCCTTGGTTTCATTTCTAAATGGAACTTGTCAACCAGAAATCCCAACTGGCACTTAGAGGAGGAAACAGTTTTGAATTTCTGAGTTATTCTCTGATAATGAGGCTGGGGTTTCCTACTGCACAGAAACTGGGGGCTATTTTTCAGAGTCTTCTGTGTTTAAGCTGGTTTCGGCTCTGGCAACACAGATCTTCCCATACTTGAGATGGATCTGGCACACGTGAGCCTACAGCACTTCTGAAGGAACAAATTGGGTGTCTTCTGGCTCTCCCCAGAGGAGTCACACCAGGTTGATGTGGGGGTTGACTAGGAGTCAGGGTACATGGGGTCCGGTGCCCTCTGTCACTATCTCAGTATGTGTCCTTGAACAAGTTGTTCCACCTCCGTGCGCCTCAGCTTCTTTTTCTAGCAGGAGCAAGGATGGACCGAGACAGTAACCAGGGTCCATTCCAGAAATGCAGACCACTTACTAGTGAAAAAGCCCCCTTCCCACACATTTTCAATGGGAATGTAACCTCAAGTGTTTTAGAGAAAAGTAAGAAAAAGATGCCACTCCAGGAACTAACATGCACATGTAGAAAGGTCGGTTGGGGAGAGGAGGGGAGGGGCTGCTGGCAGGAGCCTCTCAGCCACCGTGGACCATCTTTGCCTGCATTTAATTCCAGTCTGAAAGCAAGTGAGCTCAGGTATTGAAGAGGCAGCTGGTAATGACTCTCCAGGGATCTCCCACGATGGGGGCCCAGGTGCTTCCCTCATGGCCCTGCCAAGGTTGAGTTAAGAATTCTCCAGGTAGGGAAATCTTTGGGGATGCTCTGCTTAAGTTTTTGGAATGTTTCCCCCGAGGACACCATGCTCAGGGAAATGGACAGTCAGTTGAGGGGTGGGGGGGTGGGGGTCCAGTTAACTATTTCTGAAGGGAAAGAATTTGTCCTGTTTTTGACCGCCCCCCTTCCAGCCTCCATTCCCCTTGAATTCCTGAATTCCATACCCACATGGACACCTCCTCTGCCCAGAATAGGAGTCCCCAAAGGAGAGGGGCTCCGTTTGTTTAAAAAAAAAAAAGTCCTGTTCTCTTGCCATTAATCATGCCTGTAAGAGCGTTTATTAATGCCCTGTCAATTGTTCAGAGGGAAGGCAGCCTGTCAGCTGTCCTCCCTCCCCGTTAGTTGTGTGCAAGCACTGGTGATTAAGCGCCAGATTTAACATCCTCATGAATATTTAAGAGGCTGTTTTTGAAAGTTTCCTGTCCTTTTACACTAATAGCCCCATTAAAACCTGTTTACAAGCCAGTCAAGAGAGTAACTGCATGCACTTAAAACACGAGAGTGCTCCCCCAAGAGGGGCACGTGACCGCGGGACGATCGATACGCGGCTTAAAGTAAGACTGTCTGCCCGCCCCCAGTGGAGCCCAGCCTCGCGAGAGCCACGGGAAAGCGCTGGATGGGGCCCAACTTGTTAATTAGGCCAGGGAGGTGGGGTGTGGGGGAGCAAGCCCTAGTTACTGGGCTCCCCGCTGCCCTTTGTGGGGTGACCCCCAGCTTCAGAGACTTCAAGAAGTTGCCTGAATGATGTCAACGGCCACCAGCCCGGGGCCAGCTCAGGAAAGGAAGTTGTGTCTCTAGGCTGGCTCACCTACATCTTGGCTCTTCCCTCCATATGCCACCCCTAGCTCTACTTCTGTCCCAGGCCCATCAAATGAATCTTCTTCGAGGAGTTAAGGAAAGGAAGTATGATGAGGGAGGGGCGCTCGAGAATTCCCAAGAGCTTTAAGGCTCCAAAGGGAGGAGAGCAAATTTGTAAGGGGGATTTTGGGAATGGGTGGGCTGTCCCTTTTCTGCATGGAAGAGTTGGTTTTTCCATTGGCACCTGAGGCTGTCTTTTCTGCAGTTAGGAAAGAAGACAGAAATATAATAAACCACTTCCTCTTTGAAAGCAGAGGGACAGTGACATAATGTTGTTATATGCAAAGCAATGGACAGATGGATGGACAGACAGAAGTGTGGGCCTCTGCTAAAGGGCAGTGCCAGATCACCAGGTGCAGCCCACTTCCTTCCCACTCTTGAATGGGCAGGTACACGGAGGGGCCTCCCTCTCTCCAGGCAGAGGGACTGTCAAACACCAGCTCTGCTTCCCCATCCATCGCCTGGGTCTATGCTGAAGGAGTTTAAGAATCCCCTTTAGAGAAAAAGGAAACCTTCTACACTCTTGGTGGCAATGTAGTTTGGTGCAGCCACTTTGAAAAACAGTATGGAGATTCCTTAAAAAACTAAAAATAGACTTACCATATGATCCAGCAATCCCACTCCTGGGCAAATATCCAAAGGAAACTCTAATTCAGAAAGGTACATGCAGCCCAATGTTCACAGCAGCAGCATTTACAATAGCAAAGACATTGCAGCAATCTAAAATGTCCATTGACAGATGACTGGATAAAGAAATTGTGGTATATTTATACAATGGAATATTACTCAGCCATAAAAAAGAATGAAATAATGCCATTTGCAGCAACATGGATGCTCCTGGAGAATGTCATTCTAAGTGAAGTAAGCCAGAAAGAGGAAGACAAATACCATATGAGATCACTTACATGTGGAATCTTAAAAAAAAAAATGACACAAATGAACTTATTTACAGAACAGAAACAGACTCAGAGATATAGAAAACAAATGTATGGGGGGGGAAGGAGTGGGGGAGGGATAAACTGGGAATTTGGAATTTTCAGAAACTAAATACTATATATAAAATAAAATAGATAAACACCAAGTTCCCACTGTATAGCACAGGAAATTGTATTCAATATCTTGTAGTAACCTATAATGAAAAAGAATATTAAAAAGAATATATATATGTGTGTGTGTGTGTGTATGTGTGTATAACTGAATCACTATGCTGTACACCAGAGACTAACACAACATTGTAAATCAACTAAAACTGTTTTTAAAAGAATCCCCTTTAGAGGAAGGAGATGTGCCCTAAACTTAACCAACTGAATTCTTACTGTTCTTGGCAGAGTTCACTGTATGGAACACTACATGTTCCTATGACATTGTGGGGTCCCTCAAAATGCAAGCCAGGACCACTAAACTTTTTCTCTGACATACTGCCTGGCCCAGAGATGATTTTTTTCTTTATTTTATGGAATACATGCATGTATATATGTTACAATATATACTTATCTATAATAATAAGTAATATAATTGTAGCAATTCTCACTGATCGAGAGCCTAGTAATAAAGAATGCCTCCTCTCCAGAAATTCTGCAAGAACCAAAAGTTAAGCCAAAGGCTTCTGAGCAGCCAAAAAAATATATTGCAAGATTCATACACTAAAATTTTAAGCATTTTACTCATCAGGCCCAGAGTCCAGCAGGTTAGTGATATTTTTAACCTGATTCCAATAAGTTTGGCTCTTTGTATCTCTCATCTGTTAGAAAGAGCAGAAGAGAAGCTAGAGACACACACTGACAGTGGGGAGAAGTCATAGCTCTGGACAGTGAGTGGGGATTAAAACGAACAGACAAACAGACAAACAAAAAAATCTAGGAAGGGAGTCAAAAGTCCCAACCACACAGCCATCCAGGATCATTTATTCCAGAAGCAAATGTCTTTCTAACACCTCCACATGCCCCAGTTATCAATAAAAAAGGTAACAAGCTATAATGCCGTATGCATAATGAAGTTGGGAAAGGTGTGACTTTGAAAAGTCTATCTATAAGAGTTAAAACTTTTACAGTTTGGGAACTTAGAGCTAAGCCTTCAGCAACCCAGAAAAACAATCTCCGGAATAATTCATTTATCCTCTGCCGTTTTTTCTTTTACTATATTCATAGTTCATGTTTCCACCAAAGAGTATTCAAAAGAATCCAGACAAATGTATGAACTAGAGGCCCATCTGCCACACTGAGGAGCTGCTTGCGTTACTTTCCAGGCAATGGTGTCCTGGAGCTGGGTCACCCTGGCTCAGGAGGACTGAGTGTTAAATGTTCAGGAATTCTGTGGGCTTGTGTTAAACATGGCCATTATTAGACATTAAATTATATGCACTTACGATCAAACTTATGCTGAAGACAAAGGTAATAAATACTCAAAACTCATCGCTTTTTAGTCATTTTATTGGATTTTACTCTCATCTCTGCTCTGACAATTATTTATGTCTATCGTATCTATAGTGAAAATGCCTCCTATTGGTGACTGCAGCCCATCCCCCCAGCGCCACATTCAGTGACGTCCGTCTGGCAGCCTGGAATGGCCACAGTGGGAGCATCAACACCTCAGACATTGGTTTGTTTGGGGTTTTTTCTCCCCAGAAAGAGTTGGTTGGTAAACATGTACAGTACAACACTGTGTAGAACACACACACCTCAGGCTTTTGAGATTAAAGTGTGGATTCCAGAGTAGGCAGGGGAAAGTTGCTGTGTAGGGGGAAGTGGGAAGGATGACGGCTGGTTTGCAGGTGACCTCTGGTCATGTGACCTCAGGCAAGTGGCTTCGTCTCTGGGAGGAATCCTCCCTTTCCCCATCTGTGAAATGGGAGTATTGAGCCTGACCGTCTCTAAGATCCCTTCTGATTGTAGCTCTGTCTGATTCTAGGACTCCTCATTTACTCTGAAGTCAAACAAATGTCACAGTGTTACACTCCAGCCTTGGCAGGTGGGAGGGAAGGAATTTAGATTATAGCACCTCCTCTTTCTCAAATACTGCCCGAAAGAAAGTAACAACACGTGTAAAGCAGCCAGAATGGCTGGATCGGGTTGGATTGGATCATAGAACGTGATGTTCCCATTTACGTTCATTCATTGTTCAGCCTGCAACTTGCCTTGAACACCAGCAAAGCCACTTCTGAAACTCAAGATATTCTCTAAATAATAAAAGCCCCAAGGAATCTTGTGTTTATGATCCAGAGACTTACAGAGCGATGCCCTGGAAAAATGAAAAGGTTTTGGAGTCAGCAGACCTGGATTTGGATTCTTGACATCCCAGTTCAGTTTTTCTGCTTATGCCAGCTTGAACAAGCAAGATACACATCCTCCAGACCCAGCTTCCAGGAAAATGAGAGCAACTCCTGGTAGTACAGAACCATGCAGCCTTTCTAAGAGACATTTCAGAGGTACTTATTCAAATCACGTCTTTATCTTATGATTCAGCAACCGTTCTCTTGAGTTTGTATCCCACAGAAAGTCCCACCCATGCCCATCAGTCAGGGCTGACGTTTGTGTGTCTGTGTGTGATGTCTGCGTGTCAGAGTTGGAGGCCACTGAGGTTTCCACTAGGGGGCGTAGGTGAGTGAATGGTCCACATGGTGGAATACTATGCAGCATTTAGAGGCAAGGAAGTAGATACATACGGCAACACGAATCATTCTTGAAAACACGGTGTGGAGTGAAAGAAGTAAAAGCAAGAGTGAGAGCTAAAGAAGATTACCACTTATGTAAACAAAAATTGAATGCTTGCCAAACAAAATATACATTTTACATGTGCATAGATCAGACACATTTAAGAATGATCGCTTGTGTGGAGGTAGGGAAGCGGGAGTAGGAGAGAGGGATGTAAGAGAATATACTGGTTAATTAACTATGGAAACAGGAGAGGGGCAGCGTACAAACTATAGGTGCAAAGTGTGCCATGTGGTAAGTATCATTAGACCAGCCCCCTAAACCTAAGCCCAATAAAAAAAAAATGAAAATTATAATAATGCTTTACCTACCCCACATAGTTTTTGTAAGGGTCACGTGGATAATGTATGTGAAAATCATTTGTGAACTATGAAATGTTACACAGATGTGTCATTATTATCATAATGTTTGCAGGACATCTGAGAAACAGTTTATGGGGATTGAAGAAAATTTTTAAGGAATAGAGCATGCTGTCTCATCTTTCTGTCCTGATAAGTTTAACTGACAAGTTTTCTTAATGAAATTCAACTCTGTAAATCACACGTTTTTAATTTAAAATTGTGGCCACTCTCTATTCGTCTTCTGCATAACGTATTCGTGGTAGACACTACTGATCGCCTACGCATAGCCATTCTCCCGGCTTCCTTAGGGATACAGTTGTTCACACACAGGATGCCTTTCATTCCAAAGGCAACTGGGATTCGTCCACTGTGATTGGTCCGAGATGAGCACAGCAACCCTGTGTCTAAAGTCGAGTGACTGCTCTAGGTGGGAGCGCGGCACTCAGATCTGGGAAAGGATGTATCAGGGGAAGTTTGTTTGGAGGGGCAAACAAAAATGAGAGAAAAATAGATAAGGCTGAGGGTTTTCATCTCCTCTTCCCTTCAATGTGAGGAAATGCTATTTGCAGCCAAGACAGCCACTGTGACCGTTAGACAGGAAACCGAAGGACCAAAAGCAGACAAGATGAGGTTATTTGAGCAACAGAGGGAAAGAAGCAGTTTCCAGCTGACACCAGATGACTGAGCCACCACACCAGATCTGCAATTGCCCAGACTTCTGGCTCCCTGAGTTCATTACATTGTTTTAGCCACTGTACGTCAGATGTTACTTTCAGCCAAACACTTCCCTGATACAATACTTAACCTGGTCCATCCTTGAGAGGAGACGTGCATTTATTTCCTAGGCATGTTCTGAGGGAAACATCATCTTCTTCCCGTTTTCCCAGCATTTTCCTAAATGTTCTATTTGGCAGACTTCACAGGAGCAGAGAGCTGTGGTTTAAATAATTGTTTTGTGTCAGCCAGGAGAACCAGCATAGGTGAGGTAACACAGGCCTCTGCGATGTCTGGAATTCTGAAAAGGTGCCATATTCCTAACTTTACCTCTGAAGCCAAAGACGGTGAGAAGTGCCTAGTAAGGAAAGGTTAAGGACAGATGTGTGGGCTGGAGAGAAGACAACTTATGGCCTTAAAATATCATAAGATCTGGGTGTGAAAGTAGGCTTTGACTTCTTCTGTGTCATCCCACTGGTCCAATGGGGGAAAGTGAAGTGAGATCAGTTTCAGCTTCAGATCTCCAGTCAGAGTTGTCCAACCCCAGGATAGCTTATGCTATAAGACTACTAGCTTCTGGGCCCTGAATGTGTCCAAATTAAAGCATTCTTCATTGAATAGCCAGTCTTTCCAGTTCCACTCAAGCCCAAGATTCTAAAATTATGTAATCCTCTTGAAAAAAAAATGCAGATTATCTTCAGGATCTTAATTTAGTGAATACAAGTGACAGTAGCAGCCCGTGATGGAGGTACCAATGCAGAGTGGAGAATCTGAGGCCATCAAAATTTCTTTTCCAACTTTACATTTTTGGAGAATAAAAAGATACAGTCATTGCCTAAGGAGTTGAAAATAGAATTACTATATGATCCAACAATTTCACTTTGGGGTATATATTCAAAAGAATTGAAAGCAGGATCTCAAAGAGATGTTTGTATACCTGTGTTTATAGCAACATTATTCACAATAGCCAGAAGGTAGAAGCAACCCAAGTGTCATTGATAGATGAATAAGCAAATGTGGTGTGTGCCTACAGTGGAATATTATTCAGCCTTCAAAAAGGAAGGGACTTCTGATGCATGCTACAACATGGGTGAACCTTGAGGATGTTATGCTAAGTGAAATAAGCCAGTCATTAAAAAGAGAAGTACTGTATGATTCCTCTTGTGTGAGGTACCAAGAATAATCAAATCCACAGAGACAGAAAGTAGAATGGTGGTTGCCACGGTTGTTTAATGGGTACAGACTTCAAGTTTTGCAAGATGAAAAGGGTACTTAAGATTGGTAGCACCATAGTGTGAATGTGCTTAATGCTATTGAATTGCATACTTAAAAGGGTTTAGGTGGTAGCTTTTATATTTTGTGTTTTTTACCACAATTCTTGAGGGATACGGTTGCTAGGTATTTTTATAGGACCCAGATCTGGAAGATCTTTTCTCCACAGTCCTGGGTGCAAGGACCCTCCTCCCCTCCACACCCAAAGGAAAAGCAAGCCCATTCTCAGTGGCACCGAGGAGGAGGAGGAGGAGGAGCAAGCAGGCACAGCCATTGCTCAGAATATCTGTCCAGTTGCTGGCCCTGTTTTGGAGAAGTCATCATCCCCCTCCTACAAATGGCATTGCCCTGGCTCCTACTGTAGACTTTCCTCCATCTACACAACGAATCCTAAAAAGAAGCACTGAATTAAATAGGAGCTGCCTTCAACATCATCTATTCTGATCCCTCTTAGGTCTTTGGGTCTTAGATTCTTGAGACCCAAAGGGGGAAAATGATTTTGCCTAAAATCATGCCTTGAATTAGTGACAGCTAAGATTAGAACCATCAGAGTTCCAAGAACCAACCCCTCCCCTCACAGGTAGGTCGGAGCAATATTATTTAGCATTGCTAAAGAACTTTATATTTGCAAAGTGCTTTATGCTCATCTATTATTCATGCACTAATGAGAATACTTAGATTGCGCCTTTTCTCCAAGGAACTCAGAGCACTTTGTAAATGTTAACTCATTCACCCACTACGTCCCAATGGGACAGACAGAAATCCTCACCCCTTGGCTCTGCACTTGGTAAAGAGTAAGCCCAGCAAAGACAGCAAGTGCAGAGCCAAGGGGAGGATGGAAGCAGGCTCAGAACCAGGGACTTCCAAGTTCTTGTGCCCTCACTGTCTCCTGCCTACCTAAATAGTACTCCTGGCCCTGAAATTAAAGCTTTAGGATGCAATGAGACATTTCTCTGAGACTGAACGGCCTGCATGATAGCAGAGAAAAGGGGCTTCAGTTGTAGGAAGAGGGAGGGAAAAGGGAGTAAAATTAAAAGGAATATTTTCTAGCCATGTTATAACAGCCAACATTTACTGAGCATTTATGATGCGCCAGACTTGCAACTCCTGAGTCATCTTACTGAATCCTCATCTTACTCCTATGATTGGATAATGATTATCCCCTTTTTAAAACAGTAAACTGAGGCTTGGAGAGATTGGGAAGCTTTCTCAAGGCCGCCCCCGAATAGTAGCAGCGTTGTGACTAGAATTCAGCTGTCACTCCCAGGCTTGTGCTCTTAGGCTCCACATGAAACTGCTTCTTTAAGGGAGAATCACGCCAGAAACCATTACTCAGTAATGTCATAAAATCCCACTCTTAGAAAAAAGTTACCAACCAAGGTCAATAAGGAGGCAGATGGATGAAGGAAGTCTTCCCCAAGAGGACTTTCTCACCCGTTCCTCTGGCATCCCGTCACCTGCAACTAGCCAAGTTATCGTACAGCTGCACACTTACAAGACTGCCTCTCTTCCACCAGACCACACGCTCTGAGCCTCTGACATCTTTACATCCTTAGTGCTAATGTGGTACCTGATGTCTAGGAGGTGCCTGATATTTTCGGGAAAGGAGGGAAGACAAGACTTTAGGATAGCTCTTCATGCATGTCTGAGCCGATTATCTATGATCTTACGATTCTACATTTAAAGCTATTGGCATAGGTTGTAAATTTCATTTTGAAATTTCACTCTACGCCTGTCACCTTCCATAAATAGGGAATGATCGATCAACAGATTATTGAACATCTGCACCATTCCAGGGCTGTGCATGTACTGAAGACACCCATGAGGTGACCTTCACCCTCCCAGAGTTTATATTCCAGTCGGAGGCGTGATAGTAACACACAAGAGGCAATTGATGAAAGACACAAGATAAATTTACATGCTAAACTGAGGTTTAAACTAGAGAGTTTGGGGGAGTTGGGGCTAGGGAAGGCTTCATGGAAAAAGGAATGTCTAAGCAAGACCTTTAAAGTTAGTTAAATGTGTCTAGGAAATAAAGAGAATAGGAGAGAACAGGTGGGCTGTGAGCAGGTCAGAAGGAGAATCAGCCTGTCAGGAACAGGCGGAATGTATCACACAGGCATTTCTTTGCCAGGCACAGAAATTCACTCAACTCCTTGAAAACCAGCCACTGGCATGGGATGTCCAAGAAGCTATTCGACATTAATCCCAGTTCCAAAAAAATCATTTCTCTACCCCTTTGTTCACTAACAAAGAGAAGGGCTTTAAACTGGCGTGTCCTCTTTTAATGAATACTAACTCACTGAGAGTCACAACTTGAGTTGAAAAACCTGGAAACCAATAATGAAGCAAAGCATTCTAAACAGTACTGAAACTTCCTGGTACTGCAGTAATTAGAACATCAAACACTAATAAAAGACTGTACAGTTAATTAGCAGTAGTCATAAAAGTCTAAGAACAAATATCCTATGTATTAAATACAAGAACTAATGTAATTGCCACATTCAGATGGAAAAATTAAAGAGAGAGATGGTTAGAATCTTGCCCAACAATGTCAGCTCAGAAACTGAAACTCTGTTTTCCCTGGTGTTTTGGGCTACAATTCCTTATTATATTATTACTACATGCAGTGATATTATTGTCACACAGTCTTTGCTGTTGATATCAGAATGTTTCATTTCTCATTGGTAGGTCTGATTTCCTTGAGAAGCCAGAAAATTTAGCACACCCTGGTTAAGCTACAATCTAAATTCTGCATCATTTTCTCATCTGAGAGACCTAACTCATACATAAACGTACTTAGACACAAAGACACACACACACACACACACACACACACACACACACACACACCTGGTAACTGGTTTTACAGATAGGTGAAGTCAATAGCCACCTCTCTAGCATAGGTTGAAGACCCTAGGAACATCCCTCCCCAAATCATTCAAAATGGTCTCCCTCACTAACCTTACAACATCTTCAGAACAACTTGATGAAAAGGTTCCTGGAGGAACACAACACCCGCTATGAAGTATTCTTACCAAAAAGATCAAATTTGAATCAAGTCACACCTCTAGATTTAATGACCAATTTACAGGAAATAAATCAGATGGAGGAACACATTAAACACCACCATGGGATGCAGTTAGAAATATCCCAACTGTGAAAAACTCTATAAGACAAAAACCAGTTTCTTCAACAAATAAATTGCAAGGATAAAAAGAGATGGGAGGAGAATCTATAGATTAACTATTCAAAGATATCCAACAATCGTGATACTTGGGATTTACCCAAAGTAATTGAAAATTTCTGTCCACACAAAAACCTGCATGTGGTATTTATAGCAGCTCATAATTTCCAAAACTTGGAGGCAAACAAGATGTCCTTCACTAGGTGAATGCATGAATAAACTGTGGTACATCCAGAGAATAGAATATTATTCGGCCCTGAAAAGAAACAAGTTACCAATCCATGAAAAGACATGGAGGAAGTTCAAATGCATGTTACTAAGTAAAAGAAGCCCATCTGAAAAGGTTACATATTGTATGATTCCAACTATATGATTCTGGAAAATGCAAAACTATGGAGACAGTAAAAAGATTAGCGGTTGCTGTATGCTGTGATATCTCCTATATTTAGCACAATGCCTGTGCCCAACTAGATAGTCAATCCATGTTTGTTGAGTGAATGAAAGAAAACTGAAATCACGTGATGATCTGCAAGTATGAAAATGTGACTCATGAGAATTTGGGGGAAAAAAAGATAGAGATGTTGACTTAAATCCCTGCCTGGTAGAAAAAGGGGAAAAATCAATGATGTCTTAAGCTGTAACCCTGGGGCAAGGAATATTTTGTTTTTATTGTTTTTGTTTTTTGTATATATATATATATTTTTATCGAAGTATAGTCAGTTTATAATGTATCAATTTCTGGTGTAGAGCATAATGTTTCAGTCATACATAAACATATGTATATTCATTTTCATATTCTTTTTCATCATAAGTTACTACAAGATATTGAATATAGTTCCCTGGGCTATACAGTATAAACTTGTTTATCTATTTTATACATATTTGCTTGTATCTGCAAATCTGGAACTCTCAATTTATCCCTTCCAACCCCCTTTCCCCCCAGTAACCATAAGATTGTTTTCTATGTCTGTGAGTCTGTGTCTGTTTTGTAAATAAGTTCATTTGTCTTTTTTTTTTTAGATTCAACATATAAGTGATATCATATGATATTTTTCTTTCTTTTTCTGGCTTACTTCACTCAGAATGACAATCTCCAGCTCCATCCATATTGCTGTAAATGGCATTATTTCATTCTTTTTATGGCTGAGTAGTATTCCATTGTATAAATATACCACAGCTTCTTTAACCAGTCATCTGTCAATGGACATTAAGGTTGTTTCCATGTCTTGGCTACTGTAAATAGTGCTGCTGCGAACATTGGCATGCATGTATCTGTTTGAATTAAGATTCTCCCTGGATATATGCCCAGGAGTGGGTTTACTGGCTGATATAATTATAAGTCTGTTTTTAGTCTTTTGAGGAATCTCCATGATGTTTTCCATGACAGCTGCACCAAACTACATTCCCACCAACAGTGTAGGAGGGTTCCCTTTTCTCCAAAGCCTCTCCAGCATTTATTGTTTGTAGACTTTTGAATGATGGCCATTCTGACTGGTGTGAGATAATACCTCATTGTAGTTTTGATTTGCATTTCTCTGATAATTAACAATGTTGAATACTTTGTTAAACGTGAGAGTTAAAGGATGCCCAGGATGGCCAGCTGTGGGGACTGGGACAGAGCCAGCTTGGGGGTCAGGACCACTGGCTTCTGTTCTCATTTCCATAACCACTTGGCTGTGTGCCCTGAGCTTCCTTTTCCTCTTCCATGAAACACATCATTGGAGCAGGGATTTCTGCACTGTCAGCTTTAACACACATCGAATCTATGGCCAAATCAGTAGGACAAAGAATCAGATGTTCCCCAAAAAATTCAGTTAACAGAAAAATTTCCCCTGCATCTTGGTTGGATTTCCCCAGAAATAGACTTGAAGACAAGGATTTGAGTGCAAATACTTTGTTTGAGAGATGATCCCAGGAAGCAACAGAAGTGACGTAGAAAAGTGAGACAAAGAAGAGAAGGAAGGCAACAGTAGGCGAGCCATCAACCCAGTGACCACGGTGGGCAAGCGCAGTCATGCTGGCAGACCGCGTAGAACATGCCACAGAGCTCTGCTACCTGAGGACCAGGTAAGCAGGAGCCTTATACATTTGCTTCCATCAATCACTGGCTGGGGGCCACGCCCAAGGGCATGAAGTTTCCAACACATGCAGCCTGCAAGAAGCATCACATGTGCTTGCACTTGGAAACCAAGGGCATGTGCTAGAACAGTTAGTGCCAAAGGGATATGGGCAGGGTGTCGACAGCATTAGTGACAATCTGGGGGCTTACCCGGGTACTTTCCTGCCTCTGGCTTTTTGTCCTACAGTTTCCCAGGGAGTCGAGTGCAAACAAAGTCAGATCTTGAGATTTGGCAACAGCTGAAATTATTCATTGTGGTTTTCACTGCTGTACCTGTGTTCATCTGTGCATTTCTTATTTCTTTTTTTTTTTTTCAACTTTATTTTTTATTGACATGTAGTTGATTTACAATGTTAGTTTCAGGTGCACAGCAAAGCAATTCAGTTATACATATTTTTTTTCTTTTTAGATTCTTTTATGTTATATATTATTGTAAGAAATAAAATACAGTTCTCTGTGCCACACAGTACACAGTAGGTCCTTGTGGTTTATTCTATGTATAGTAATGTGTATCTGTTAATCTCAAACTCCTAGTTTATCCCTCCCCCGCCCTTTTCCCCTTTGGTTATCATAGTTTGTTTTCTATGTCCGTGAGTCTGTTTTGGTTTCTAAATAGAATTTGTATTTTTTAAGATCCCACATATAAATGATATAATACGATATTTGTCTATAAGACACAAGAAGTGCCAATTCGGCACTGCCTTGGCAGCATGGCCTTGAAGGCTGCTGCAAGAATTCTATTCTACTGAGAGTGCTCAGGGCAGCGGTTGCAAATCTTTGTCACCTGAAGAACATTTCACCATGTTTCTGGGCCCTGCTTTTTTTTTTTTTTTTAACAGCTTCAGGGAAAGACTCGAAACCCATCCAGTTAGATTGTACAACTTCAACCGTTTTGAATCTACCTACATGCAAATGAGGCCCTAAGAAACTGGTTCTTTAGGATGAAGAAAGGGGTTTGAATGCTGCTTTGGATTTTTTTTAACCTATGCAGGCATCCTTTTTAACAACAATTTTCCCTGAAAGTATTCCTTTAAAAATAGAAATAAAAAACAGAATTTTCATCATATTTATTTTTTCTCTTTTTTTGTCTCTGTTGAATTTGGTCCAGCAGCTAGTTTCTTGGTTGCAATTCCTCCTGCTGTTGTGACGGTTTGTCCCCGTGACTCAGATGACCACCCTAGTCGATTTTTCCACTCACCAGTGTGTCATTTTGGCACCACGCAGACACAGCTTGAGGCAATTTGGAAGCAGTGACTGGTAACTGCCCCAGAAGCAAATCCGCAGATTCTGTGTGGGACTTGTCTTAGTTTCAAACGCAGGTGACTAAATGACACCTGCCTGCCTCTGCCTCCTCCATCGCCAACACACACACCCCGTCGTGGGCTTCAGCCAACTCTGTACAGTGCAGCGCTCAAATGAAACTCATCAGAACACTTGGAAATGACAGAGTGAACACCAGGAGCCTGTTTCTAATGATATTTTCAATCACCAAGGATTTCCCTCTAAGCCATGCTTGTCTGTTTTTTCAAATTGCTAGAAAGGACATTAATAACGTTATCCGTCTCCCAAAATGGGGCAAGAAACTCATCGAAGAGGGGTTGATGGACTGGTTTTGAAACTCTGGGCTCCTCCCTCACTCTCCTCCACTTAATGGGTCAAACCAACCAATCAGCTCCAACATGCTGAGAAGTCAGAAATTTCCTTGCAAAATGATTCATAATGTTTGAAAACAGAAACATTAAGCAGCCGTTTTTTGTTTGTTTGTTTGTTGTCAACCACTACTCTCACATAACAAGAGGCAATGGAGACCAAGAAATCAAAGATAAAGAAAACCCATGAATCGCCAAGAATGTTACTTCTTGAATGCACCAAAGCTACAACCTCCCTTAGTCGCTAACAAGGGGCAGAAGGGTGGAAAGAGCATTGTCCCAGGGAGTCTGTGGGTCTGGGCTCAATTTCCAGCTCTCTGTGAAACTGGGCAAGCCACTTCACCTCTCTGGCCTCAGTTTCCTCAACTCTAATCCCTGCCTTTTCCACCTCAGCTATCAATACTGACATACGTTAAGCATATCTGAGATCTTGGCAATTCCCAGTGCAATTCTATGACTGTTTTTACTGACCCACCAGAAAGGCAAAAGGATTAGGGAAGGTACATGAGGGAAGGATGTACAGGTGTGACTGAAGTTCACTGCTAAACCAAGTGGATCCATGCATGAGACTCCTGATTAGACTACATAGAAAAGTGACGATGCGGAGAAGGGAGCAGGCAGGGGCTGGGGTGGTCTCCTGCTCAAAATACAAATAATTTCCTCTCACTGTCCACCATCTGAGATATAAACAGGTGAGCCAATGACTTTTACAAGCAGCATTTTCCAAACTTTTATTTCTGGCAAGATGGCAGACAAAATACTCTGAAGTTCCCTTTCCCTGAAAATATATACAATTCTGCATAAAATATAAAAATTATATTTTTTAAATGCACTGCTGAAGCGGCAAAATCGTACAAAACACAAGACAACAAAGACAAAGTGAAAGCAAGAACTCTGGGGGCTAAATGGGTGCCAAGGCTGGACTTGCCCTGAGGGTCTCTTTTGAAACCTGATGACCTGAGTTTCCACTTTGATGCCTATGCTGGAGATAAGGTAGGGACTCTAAACAAAGGACTCTGACATAAAGGTAGGATTGCAAAGAGCTGCATGCTCTATAAAAGGGCAAATGATAAATAAATCTGTTGCTCAGAAACAGTCAACAAATAAACCTGTTTATTTCAGCATTAGCGTTGGACGGGAAAAAAAAACTTTCTTCCATCGGAATCAGTATCCACAAGCTGGATCTCACACAGGATTGGTCTGAATTCATGCTGTTTATGTGGTCCAATAAATTATGTGATTCCATATATATGATATGTCCAGAAAAGGCAAATTTATAGAAGAAGATAATAGACTGGTGACTGCCTTGGGCTGAGGGTGGAATGCTGAATAGCTATAAATGGGCAAAGGGATCTTTGGAGGATTATGGAAAAGTTTTAAAGCTGGATTGTAGTGATGGTTGCACAACATTGTAAACATACTAAAACTCACTGAATCATATGCTTAAAATGGGAGAATTTTATGGTACGTGCCTGGTGTCTCAATAAAGTTGTTTTTAAAATGTGTCCTAGGTGTCCAGGTGACCAGCAAAAGGAATGCAACTCCTCTCTAGAGAAATATAACTTCATAAAGAATTCCTGCAGACAAAATTCCGAATAAAATGAGCAGCTCATAGTCAAAAATCGTAAAACACACAAGAAACCGAAACACTATGAGTTAGAACTAGCAAAACTACAGACAGCAGATCACGGCAACATAAACTTCAGACAATGGAGTTAACTGACAAAATAAATAATAAGTAAATTACTAACTTTGTCATTTATAACTATGAAGTGAAAGAGACACATAGAAATATATGCAAGCACAAAATTCTCTAAATTATGCCAAGCATATTTGGAAGAATCAGAGACATTTCAGGAATTTTATATATATATATATGCATATATTATTTTTTAAATATATATATATATTTGAAGTTGAAAATTTTAAGGGACTACTTTAAATAGTAGGTTAATAGTAGCTAAAGAAAGTCTTAGTAAACTGGAAATTATAGCTAAGGAAATTGATTAGAAGTCAGTGCAGAAAGAGAGTTGGTGAGACATGTAGGATAGACTGAGAAGACCTTCCACGTGGCTGACCAGAATTCCTAAAAGAGACAAGAGAAAGTGTGGGAGAGGTAAGATTTGAAGAGATAATGGCTAAGAATTTTTCAGAACTGTTGAAAAAATCAGTCCTCAAAATCAGGACTCTCAAAATAATCCTAATAAAGTTAAATAAATCTAGTCATCATAGTATAACTGGAAAAAAAAACACTGAAAACAAGAAGAAAATATTGAAAATAGGCGGGAAGAAGGGAGAGCCCACCTATAAAGGAGTGGCAGCCGGAAGGATGGCTAACGTCTCAGCACAGCAGGGAAGAACACGCTGCATTCATGTTGTCGATGAGCTGACAGAATAGAACAGCCAGCTTAGGATTCTATAGCCAGAAAATCTATCTTTCGTGAAATGAGTGGAAAAAAAGTTTTTTTTAGACAAAGAAAAAGAAAAAGGAAGAACACACTACCAACAAACCCTCATTAAAGGACATTCCAAAGAATGTCCTGCAGGTAGACAGAAGGTAATTCCCAGAGGCAGAAAAGAATGATTAACAAAAAATAGTGATACATCAGTGAATAAATAATAGACAAAAAATACTGACGCACGTATAAGTAAATATACTTGTGGATAACTGTGTGAGTAAATAAAAATAAGCATTGGCTATATGAAACGGTGTGAAAATGTCCAACTTGTATGACTGATAGACAAGATTAAAATCCAGCAGAACTAAATACAAGGCAACAGTAGCCAATAAGAGGGGCAAGAGATAATCAGAGTTAAAACATCACAAGATCTTTGTGTTTTTCAAGAGAATGATAAAGACATTTAGGTTCTGTTAAGCTAATTAGGCAATTTTAAATAACCAGGAAAACCATAAAAGGGCATAGGAATGATAAATTAAAAGAAGTACAAAATAAAATGAGAACACTCATTTTTTAAAAACTCAGCCCAAAAGAAGGGAAGGAAGAAGAAAATATAAAATCCAAACAAATACCATAAAATAAAATGACAGAAATAAATTCAGTGTATCACTAATCAAAATAAATCCATTTAAATAAATCAAATTATCTGGTTAAGACACTTTGCTAGCTATATTAGTCAGCGTAGGCCACGTTTTGCTGGGGTTAAAAATAAGTGGCCCACAAAATTTTAGCTGCTATCAAGAGAGATCTCTGTTTCAGTTATTTCTTGCTTCATACAAATCATCCCAAAATTTAATGGCTTTAAAACAACAATGATTTATTATTTCTGATGATGCTGTGGTTGGGTTGGGCAGTTCAGGGCTCACTCATTTACCTGCTGGGTCAGGGAGAGCTGCAAATCTAACGTGGCCTCACCTTGGCAGGAACAGCTGTAAGGCGGGACTGTCTGGGTGAGGCCTCTCATCAGTTGGTGGTCTCCCCCAAGCTCCTTAGGTGCAGCTGGGTCCCAAGAGAGTAAACGGAAGCTAGACTCTGGAGTTCATACAACATCACCTCCACCACAATCTCACAGTCAGAGTGAACCACAGGACAGCCCAGATTCCAGGAAAGGGCAGCACATGCCTGGTAATCTACCCAGTTTATTTCTCAGTCATGCATCCTGTCCACCGTAAGTCAGTTCCTTGTTGTTGTCAATCCAGGCTGATGGAAGAGTCTCAAAATATTTCCAGTGTCATGTCAAAGGGAATAGAGATCATGGTGAAGCATGTGAGGGCTCCTAAATCTTCCAGACAAAAGCGATCTTGGCTCGTATTTCCAAATATGTAATCGACCAAAGCAAATTACAAGGCCAAGCCTGATGGAGTGTCCTGGCATTATACCTTAATGGCACCTTAAAAAAGAGATCATTCTTAGAAACGCTGCTGAAGTGTGAACTGGGTGGGTGGGAGAGAGGAGGAAACCACAAAGTATTTGGATAATATACAAGGCTAAGATTCAGCTTCCAAGAAAATTTCAGAGAATTTTCTATGTGATGCTAGTAGAATTAGCAGACACTGGCATTTATGGCTATTATGGGGCTCGTGCCCAAGATGTCAAGCTATTCAAAAGCGTGTCTAGGGGCTGAGGTCACTGCTGTGTTCAACACACACCAAGTTCCCCCTTGCCATGGAAAGATTTCTCCTCTGATTATAAAACTGCAGTGCTTGAAGACCCAAAATTTTCCTCAAGTCCAGCCTCCTCCACTGAGGGCCTTAGGGACAGGAAAATGTTAGTCTATGTATCTTGGATAAGCCAGTGTCAGTGACTATTTCCTGACCATTGCCTCTCTATGTGCTGCCGTGAATGCTAAATTAGAAGATGACCTCAAAGTTCAGGAAGACAAGATCTAAACATGTTAAATAATCAAAGACCAACACAAAAGCTTACATTTAACAGATAGCTGTGATCTGTTTTCTGCTCTCCAGGAAGCAGTCATGGGCCGCTGAGATGTCTGTACTTCCGTTGGCAGTTTAAGATACACTTAAAACACAGACATCATAGCAAACAACAGGGCACTAAGTAAATGATAAAGCAGGTGGTAGAGAATCCAGGTGCTGGAAAAGATCAGAGGAAGGAAAAATTGCCAATGACTGAAGCATTCATATTGGAGGAGGGGGAACTAGAGTGGAACCTTGGACGACAACCCAAGATTATCCTTGGAAAAGAGATGGAAAACTTTTACAAAAGGTGGGAACATGAACAAAGCCACTCTCCCTGGGAGGTTCCCAAGGAATGGGATATAGGAAGGAAAGAAGGAAATGTCCCGCGAAGTAACACATTAGCCCTACCTCGGTTTGGGTGCCAAATCCCAATTAAAAAAACAAAACAAAACACTCCAGTAAGAGGCTAGGCCAGGCGGCCCACTCTTTTCCCTAAGTTGATCAAGCTTCCAACTAAAGTAGCCTCCCCCTTCATTCCACTTTTGCCAGTGTCCATATGCAAATGTCAAATCTTCCTGAATTCTGAGCTGTAGAGACAGGGTGATGCCCACCCACCCTGTACTACCTTTTACAACACAGCATCTTCTTCTAGCAGATGTGGCCTCATCAGCTTCCTGAAATCTGACCAATCAAATTAACATTCCTCTTCCTTAAGAAGCAGGGAGGAGTATAAAGATGAACTCCTGAGCACTAAGTACCCATTGGACAGTCCATCACCAAGAGCACCCGGAGTCCTAAGAGGTTTCCACTAAAAGCTGAGGGTCAGGGCGGCAGCAAGAAGGGACTGATGGATCCCTGCCTCCATTGGCTTTTTTTTTTTTTTTTACTTTTTTTTTTATTTTGGGGGGAGTAGTAATTAGGTATTTATTTATTTACTTACTTACTTATTTATTGGGAGGTACTGGGGGTTGAATCCAAGACCTCGTGTATGCTAAGCTGTACTCTCCCCTCTTCCATTGGCTCTTTATGGCAGGTGCAATGGCTGCCAACATCAATACTTTGCATCTGTATCAGTCTTCTCCAGATTTCTTTCTCATTTCTTTTCGTACCACAGTGGGAAGACTCATTTCTTCAGAAATTTCTCTAACAAGAAATGTAGAATTCAGAAAATGTTGGTTTGGTTTTGGCTTTTGGTGTTTGTAGTATCGTATGTGTTTCTTGGCACCACAGAAGGCCCCCAACTGTCTGCCCTGAGACCTTCAACACAAGAAAGAGGGTTTGTCTTCTCTCTACCCAGATACTGTTTTTATTCTGAATCACACAGGTTAGCCCTGATTGCTGTCCCGTCTTCTCCTCTGTAATGTTGATGTTAACTTGTCCCCCTATGTAGAATATAGGGGGCCTTGCTGGCACCATGCTTGAACCCCCAGAGGTCCCCCCCAGACAGGGCTAAGCTTGGTGAAATCAGAAAGTAAGTGGTCCTTTTTCTAGGGCCCTTCCTCTTGCTCTCTTTCCCTCTGTGGATTGCCCCATTTCCTCTCTCTTCCCACATACCTGCCATCTTCACACTTTTTATATCTTCAAGCTAATCAAAGTACATAATCTCAAGAAAAATATGCTAACCTAATTCACCCTAATTTATAAATGGTTCCTTGAGTTTCATGAAATGTCCAAAGAAACAAATCATCATTAATAGAATTTCAAGTATTAACAGGGTGGCAGGGAACTTATTCTGAGGGGAGGGGACTTCACTGGAGCCCCTGAAATTTCAGAATTTCCACTGGCTCTGCATCCAACACTTTGGGCCTTTATAGAATCTTTTCTATCAATTCTTACTACTGCCTACTTCCTGCTTATAGCCAGCTTTAAGAAAAAAAAAAAAAAACCTATGGGATATTTATTGTATTCCTGGGAAAGAGAAAAAGAGATGGAAACTATATCAGCCCTTCCTTCAAGTGCCCTATTGCAGTAGAGTAGCTTAATTATCAAATAATTTCACACCATATGACATAATAATGGAAGAGTGACATCTGGCCCTTTCATTATATTAGATACATTTCTGTTTCTGCGCTGGGATAACCAGGTAAATACAGAACGTGTGTCATTCAAAAGGCAGGGCAGATGAGAACTCCATTTAGAGTTAATAATGTGCTATTAAAACTACATGTGTCTATGATTCAGCAATCCCACTCCTGGGCATATATCTGGAAGAAACTCTAATTTGAAAAGATACATGCACCCCAATGTTCATAGCAGCTCTATATGCACTAGCCAAGACATGGAAACAACCTAAATGTCCATTGACAGACAACTGGATAAGGAAGTTGTGGTATATTTATACAATGGAATATTACTCAGCCATAAAAAAGAATAAAATAAACCCATTTGTAGCAACATGGATGGACTTGGAAATGATCATTCTAAGTGAAGCAAGCCAGAATGAGAAAGAAGAAACCCATATGATATCACTCATATGTGGAATCTAAGTGGAAAAGACACAAATGACTTTATTTATAAAACAGACTCACAGACATAGAAAACAAACCTACAGTTACCACAGGACAAAGGAGGTGAGAAGGGATAAGTTGGAAGTTTGAAATTTGCAGATACTAACTCCTATATATAAAATAGATAAACAACAAGTTTCTACTGTACATAGCACAGGGAACTATATTCAGTATGTTGTAGTAACCTATAAGGAAAAAGAATATGAAAAGGAATATACGTATGTGTATTATGACTGAAACATTATGCTGTACACCAGAAATTGACACAGCATTGTAAACTGACTCTACTTCAGTCAATCAATCAATCAGTCAATCAATGGGTCTAATTATTTCATGCATATTGCAAACATATGATATATCACAGGACAGTGCTATGGTCTGATGTTTGTGTCACCCCAGAATTCATATGCCAAAACCTTGACCCTTTCCCTGCAAAGGTGATGATATTTGTGGAGGTGGGGACTTTGGAAGGTGCTTTAGTCATGAGGGTGGAACCCTCATGAATGGGGCTAGTGCCTTATAAAAGAGGATCCAGAGAGCTCTTCAGCTCTTCCCACTGTGTGAGGGCACAACAAAAAGGTGCCAGCTGTGAACCAGGAAGAGTACCCTCACCAGTCCGTGCTGGCACGTTGATCGTGGACTTCCCTGCCCCTAGAACTGTGAGAAATCAATTTCTGCTGTTTATAAGCCGCCCAGTCTATGGTAACTTGTTATAGGCCCATCTGCTTCCATGCATTTGGCTCTGGGTACTTTAGGGCACACACACACACCTAGAGGGAAAATCTGAACCTTTCAGGATAAACCAGGTCAGATACCCATTTCTACAGCCCCTGACTGAGAGTTTCTCTTAAATTGTAAGTGTCAGTTGGGTCCAGATATTTGTCCTCTTTGACCATGCTTCCCACCCCCTTCCAAGCCACACCCTTGTGGATAAAGGCAAGTCCGTGTCTGTGGTTCATCCCTCTCTATTCATTATTTCCTGTGGAGGGTGCAGCTGAGTCCCAGAGGTAGGGCAGCCGTGGCTCCTTGGAGTGCCTGAATCTCTCCCTCCAGCTGGGCTGGACATGCCCCTCCAGGTGGGTGATCTTAAGTAACTTCAGGACACTGACCTCCATGAAGGCTGGTGGCTTCTGGGAGGTCCAAGAGAAGGACAACCTGCTGTTGAGGAAGAAAGAAGTTTCTGGTGGGTGCACGCCAGAGCCACAAACTTCTCTCTCATCCCCGCCTCTGGGTTCTAACAATGAGAATTTCAATAAAGAAGTCATCACCTTCCACTGAGACCTTGATGGAGAGGAGAGGAGGACAGGGGTCTAGTACGAGTTTGGCCCAATCCTAAAGACCTTGAGCAAGTTACCAACCTCTATGGCCTTGTCTCTTAAAATAACACTCCCTGAAGACCAGATTCAGAATCACCTGCTGAGATCCAGGCCCCATCCCAAGCTGGCTGACAGAATTAGTCCCTAAGAGTGGGCCACACTCACATTTCAGCACCATGGTCTAAGGACTCTGACTCTATTACCTGTCAAATGGGACTAGCAGGCCATATTTAATGAAACTCTTAGAAGGATCAAAATGGTGTGGCATATATAAAATAGTACATGGTCTGGCTTATTGATTCAGAGCACATTTGGGATCCAAAGAGAGATACACTTGAATTCTGGTTTTGCCACTTACCTGCTGTGTGGCCTTGAGAAAAATTACCCTCTCTGAGCCTCAGTTTTCATAATCTGTGAAATGTAGACAACAATACCTAGCTCGTGGGAACCACTCCAGGACTAAACAAAAGCATGTAATTAAGCTGCTTCTTATATGCCTGGCACATGGAAAGTATTTTAATCATGGACACGTTTTTCCTCCTCCTCAAAAAATATCTCAAACATGAGTCAGTAGACTTCCTGTGTTACTACTACGGTGAGTCTCATAACGCTTCTCCTACAGAACCTCCCAGCTCTGTCTTAAGTCTTGCCTTTCTTAAGCAAGTGCCCAGGCTCCCTCAGTCCCTGTTAAGCCAGGCTGGTAAACAGTTACTAGCCTGCTTATTGGGGACAAACAAATTTCCCCCCTTTTTCTCTCAATTTATAGATCTAAACTATGGGGTGATAACTCTGCCACCATTGACACCCTTCAAAAAACCTAAAATCATCTGTAGCATCTAAACAAAGAGTTGATATCTAAGGGTATATCCTCACAGTAGCTGGTACTATGGAAGACTGCAAAAGAAATAAAAGGAAGGCAAATTGCATGAAACCAAAACGTTGGCGTAAGCTAACCCAGGCAAATCCCTAGTAGGTGTGCTCCCTAAACTGACCTCCTTCACCCTTGTTCTCAATATTGCAGGTCAGAAGACAGCAGGGGCTATTTGAAGTAAAATGTGGATAAAAGAACTTGACATGGCCACCTCCTTGTCCCAGAGCCAGTTCTAAAATCTCCATCTGATACTGTCAGCAACCATCTTCCCCCAGCAGTCAGTTCTTGGTAATCCAAAAACATACTTACTTACCCCACAGTCAACAGAAATGAATTGTATCCTACCCCACTGTGCTTGCATTAGGGAAGGAAAAATGAAGGAAGAAAATCTATTTCAGTTGTAATTAACATCGGGCACGAGGGACCTTTCCGAAATGTTTGCCCCAGCAACTTTCCCCACCCCTCTCCCCGTAGTGTATAAAAACGCCTTCACTGGATGAGAGTCATGGAGCTCCCAGGCAGACACCTAACTGGATTCCAAACCCAGAAATCCCGAGAAAGGGTCCTGTGTCCTGCGAGGCTGTCAACTTACAGGCATTTCTGATCCCATCGCTGCCCTCCTTCATTTTAGGCGCCCTGATCTCCTAGGGTAGGGGTCTGACTTTTATATTTTCAAAGCACTCCAACCAAACCCCGCACCGCCAATCCTTGGAGCACGAGAAGGCGCTGTTGCCGCAGGGCCCAGCAGCGGGAGGAGGGCGAAGGCTGCAAGGTGCCGCGAGAAGCAGCAGCAAGCAACGCTGAGCCTTGGATCAGGGACCTAGGTCCGCGCCTCTGAGCTCCCCGCCCCGCCTTCGCCCTTTCTGGCCGGTCCACCGCGAATTACAGAGGAGAGAGTGCGGAGACCGCCCTGGGCCAGAGTTTCTCCCCAGCCGACTCCGGGGAACCCAGGGAGGGCGACGCCCGGCACGACCCCCTATCTGGTCCCGCATTTCCTGTCTCCAGGCTGAGAAGGAAGGGGTGGGTAGACTGAAAGTTAAAGGCATTATCCTCTGTCCTCCTAAACTTCCGAACCGCACAGAAGCTAGTCACCGTACGCGCGCCATGCACCCTGCGCTTCTTGGGGACGATCCTGCCTAGCTGCGGGATCCAATACCCTCCGCGGAGAAGACATCCAATCTATCCACAGGCTTCCGAGAGTTGCCACCTACAAGAGGGACGGGAATGGCCCCGCGCCTGCAGAGGCACTGGCAACCCTGAGAAGATATAGAGGGCAAACAGCCCCAGGCATTTCCTCGAGGCCCAGAGGGCAGGGCCAAAGGGTCCACACAGACAGCTTGGGGAGTCCCCATCCGCCTATAGAAGGCGGAACCCGGACGGCCACTGCCCGGCGGGGCAAGTTCCTACATACCGGGCGCTGTAGGCCGCGGCGGGCAGCCAAACTCTTCCCCCCAGGGAAAGAACGCGCCCACAGCTAGGGTACGAAGTGGGGGCGAAAGATGCTTTTCTAAACCAAAGCCTCATCCCTTAACACTGGCCCTTCCCTTCTCTTTGTAAATCCCACGCTGGAGCCTAGGGACCTATCCAAACCGTGAGAAGCTCAGAACACTCAGTGCCTTTCTTCCAATGGGGGCTGGAGGAGAGGGGGACGACTCGAGTTTAAGTGGATTGCACTCTGTCCCTCGATTATTAAATGGAAAAACCATAAGAGTTCTCTCGTTGCCTCTGCACCTGGCTGTCTCCATTTCTTTTCCATAAAGCGGGCCAGTCTCAACTGACGAAATTCCAAATGTGCCATAACCCCAGCCTTGCTCCCAGGCAGTGGAGTAGAGCTCGGAAGAGGGAAAAGAAGAGGTCTGAGTTCCCCATTCAGATAACCACTTCTCTGATCAACAGTCTCCTCCCCCTACCTCCAATTCTCCCATCCCACCCCCGAAAAGAAAAAATCGCCGTTTGATTTATATCTAAGCTTCCTGCGGGGCAGAGGGTCCTGAAGCTTGCAGCGGATAGCCAGAGCTGGGCGCCAAGTCTGGACCTAGATTTTTCTCCAGAAGCTAGTACAAAATGAAAGACGCAAGAAGGAGGGTGCATGGCACCCGGAAATTAGATTTGACTTTGGGGATGAAAGGTGCATTTAATCCGGAGACTTTCTCCCCACTGTGGCCCAGCCTCACACCACCATCACCCACCCAACAGGTTTCCAAACCCTTTTTCAAACCCGAGGAACTCGAGCCCGTGCATCTAGAAGGGAGGCTAGTTTTCTTAGGTATCGAAGTCACTGGGTCGCAAACCTGACTCGCTCACACGCAGCGCTTAGGGCCGGAGGCGCCTTGCGCGCTTGTGGACTCCGTGGCGCACAGTCGGTCTGCGGTGCCTTCCACCCGCCAGCACCGGGCTGTCTCTTAATGAATTACTAATGAGTTAAAATTGGGCAGCAGGCTTAATTAAAGCGTAGAGGCAATGTGTTTACCACATTGTAATTGAACTCATTAGGGCTATGGCTTTTTGTTTTTTAAGCAGCCGCCTTCCTTCTCTGCGTCGAATAATCTATGGGAAGCGTTTATTAGACAAGGAGGGGGTAGCGGGAAAACAGTCTATCCATTCTTTCAATGAAAAAGACAGGGTGAGAAAGGCGGGGTCGGGGAAGCTGGGGAACAGCCTCCATTCCGCGGATATCTCGGTGGAGTCAGGGCTAGACCGAGGCTTCCCAAAGTTCCAAGCGTAGAGTGACCCGATGAGCGCTGCTGGCTCTTGGGAATTTGCAAAGGGAGGGACCAGACCGGAGCCAGAAAGGCTGCCTTTGTAACACCACAGGACTCCCAAACTCGGCCCTTATCCACACCATTGCCAGCCAGAGTGCTGGACTCCGAATGAACCCTCTAGCAGGCGCTTGCCCCTCCACGCGTTTAACACTCATAATGAAATGGACTCTGCTAACTTTTCTTTTAAAAGCAGCATATGAGTTTGTCCCTAAAGCTTTACTCCCTGGTGGTGGTGCTGAGAACTCATTCTCCTTTCTCCAGTTTTCCCAGCGCACCCCCAACCTCCAACCTCCGCGTTCTGAAGACGCACAATGGGTGCCCGGGACCAGCGCTCCCTATGGACTCTGCCCTCCCCCCACCTCGACCTCACCTCAGGTGGTCTTTCCCCGGGGGGCTGGCGGAAGGATGCCGCCTTTTAGTGTGCCGCCCGCGGGCAGCACCAGAGAAGCGCACCTGCGCGCTCTGGGATAACTCTTCCGCTGGCAGGGAGCCCAAGCTGCCTGCCCGGGCTGCACTCCCCGAAAGCAAATCGCTCTCTCTTGCCCCTGGCCCCACTCCAATTATCAGGCCTCCAACCCTCGCCTCTTTTCCCTTCTGTGTGTATCAGTGGGCGTGGAAGGGTGTTGGGCGTCGGGGGGGGGGGGGCTGGAGTTGGCGCAGCGCTCCTTTCCTTGCCCTGCCCTGCCTGACCAACAGGCGGCGTCAGAGACCTAGGTCTGGGCTGGGGAGTGGGGGGTGCGGATCTGAGCAAGCTAAGCGGAGAAGCTGGTTTCGAGGAGAGCGACCCTCACCCCAAACTTACGAACTTGCCCAGGAGGGGACTGGGAAATACAGGGTGTCTGCGGGAGACCACAGAGAAGGGGAGAGTCGGGACAGGACAGAGTCGTGGTGGAAGACCCGACTGCGAGCTGGAGTGCGGAGGACAGTGGGCGGCGGGCGGCGGCAGCGGATTCCGCACGGGGAAGAGGCAGGCGCCGCGGGAGGCAGAGAGCGGCGGTGGAGCCGCGGCTCAGGCGGGGTGGACTGAGCGCGGAGGGCTGAAGACCGCGAGGGCGGCGCAGATAGGTAAGTGGCTTAGCCCTCCGCACTTGGCCTCCTCTCCTTTGCAGAAAACTGGGTTGAAAGAGACTCCAGGAAATTCTGACCCCTGCCACAACCCCACAACTGACCCCTACCTCCTCCCCTCCCACTTTAAACTCACACCCATTCCCAAGAGCCAACCCCGCACCGTTTGTGGATTTTGTCAAACTCTCCCACCCTGTCCATCCCACCTCCTTTCTCCGCCTGACCCGAGAGGTTGAGGTAAATTGTCTCTAATTTGTTGCTAAAAGATTAATTGCAGAGGGCGGGTCGATTTGATTAAGGCAATTAATCTTTGGTTACAGCCTTCTAGTGTCACTTGTGCGTGTGGTGGGAGGGAGGGGGACAGTATAGAGAGAGACAGAGAGAGAAGGCTAACGAGACTTTTTGGAGAAGCTCTGGAAAGAGGTTACCCTCCTGGGATTGCGACCACGTCTTCGCGCCCACACCCCAGCAGCCCGCAACCCCAGTTCCCACCCGCTGTTTCAGCACCTCCAATCCGGGACAGCGACTCCCTCGAGAGCGCCTAGTAACTTTCGGATCCTGGGAGTTTACACTCCGCGAGCAGAGGCAGGAGCTGACCAGGACGAAGGGTACACTCTTCCCCTTCCCCTCTTCTCCCAACCCACCTCTGGCTCAACCATTGAGCTTCCCTTTCCCCACTTCAAAGCAGGATCCGACCAGAGTCCCCGAAAATCCCCAAGACTCAAGCCTGCCTGGAGGCGGGAAACGGAGAAATCCCCAAACGCTCCTAGAAAAGTTCCCAAAGCTGGAGTTTTCTGTTTTCGTGAATAATTAACGCTGGTCATAAATAACTGATGGAGGCAGTGGAGAAAGGAAGAAGGAGGAGGGAGGCGAGAGCCAGAGCGGCCAAAGAAAGATCGAAGAGTTTGTTAAAGGACCATTAAGTAAGCCTTGCTGGGAACGGCATTCCTCCGTAGATCACAGCAGAGCGGTTCCACCCAGGCGTGGGGTAAAAGCAGGGAAGCGAAGCGCCCAGGGGAGTGGAGGGTTATGCTGACCAAGCCAGATCACCTATCCAAGACCCATTCTCAGTACTTTACCCATTCCCTTTCCTCTACCCAGGACTCATCTTTCCAGAGCCCTCTGAACGTCCAGTCATCCTCTAGCCATCTGTCACTCCCATGTCCAAAGTACAGACGTTCTGGGATAGATAGCAGTGGCCCAGGAGTGAACCTAGGCTTTGAGTTCTGTTATTTCTACCCAGGCCTGTAGCAAGTCCTGCCCAATCCCAATTTGTAAGCACTTCCCCAAAGCCACCCTCCTCATTCCATCCCAGACCATACCATTTCATTCTTTTCAAACTGGCCCCAAGTTTTGGGACTCCAGCCTCCAGCTGGTTCCCATCTTCCCTCGCCAGACCCTTAAAGAACAGGGTAGTACACACACACACACACACACACACACACACACACACACACACTGCTCCATGCTCTTCCACTGCTCCTCCATCATCTCCATTTCCTGACTTCCTTTGAGGGGCTTAAGCATGCTGACCTCTGGCACCTTGTGTCCATCTCAGCTCTGAACTGAGACTCTTTGGCAGGGGTCTCAGAACCTAGAAGAAAGCCCAAGAGGAAACCCTTACTTCTAGGTAGGAAGCCTATGGCAGAACATTTTGGCCTCTTTAGGAAACACTGGCCTCTCACCAGATGGCCAGGCTCAGATGGCCAGTGCATGCTTTCAGAGTGAAACTTAGCCAAGCAGCCAGCACAGTCCTTCACAGAGCCTCACTGAGTCCAACCCACAAGCAAAGCTACGTCCTTTCCTGGTGCAATTTGGCATGGGCCCTGGGAAGAAAATATTGTAGTCTGCAGCAACCACCGCTGGCTGTGAGGTTGGGTTCTGACTTAGAGATAGGCAGGAGCCTCTTTGTAGCCTTTTCATTGGTTAACAGTTTCCACCAACCCCTCTTCCCTAAAGACCAGCTCTGGATATAACAAAGGCCAGCCTGACTTTTCTGGGCAGGAGCAGAGAGTAGCTTCCAAAGAGGAAGGTTAGTGGCCAAGCCTCAAGGAGCCTAGATTTTTTAATGAAAATTTTCTCTTGTCTTTGTGATGTAAAAATTTTTCTTTAAAAAGACACTAAAACCAGCTTCATTTTCCCTCCCATTTCATCTTCACCCCAATACTCTCCAAACCCTGAACTCTTACCTTTCTAAGAACTGTGCAGTTCTGAATGGGGAAGGGAAACAGAGAGTGAATAGGATGATTTTAGGGAATTGTCTCTGTGCCTCATTAGGGACACAACAACCCACTAGGGTTATGAAATTAGACAACGGGGTGGGAGGAAATCAGATCTGGGGGAGAGGAGGCCAACCCTGGAGCCATGGGTTGTTTACTTCTCATATAAAATATAACTCCCCCAAGCAGGAAGTTACTGCAAACAAGTATCAATAATGAATGAATCTCCTGTAATAAAATACTTACATAATTAGCACAAGTCAAGTGGTTGCATTATGTTAACCTTTTGCAACTCTGAGCTGGAAAGTTTTGCTCCAGAATTCCTCAGAATGCCGTTTTCATTCTCAAGAGAGGGTGAGAGCCAAGCTCTCATCCAGCCTTTCATTCTGTTATAATATGGTTTTCCATTTCTGAACCAAAACGTAAGTACTTCTGAAATATAACAGAAAACTCTCTTTGGTGAATTCAGAACAGTCATTAACATTCAGTTTTAAGTGAATGTTAACAGTAAATAAAGAAATCTCTTGATTGTAATAGTAGTAACAAAGCAATAATTACCCAGTAGGTGGTCATCAGTAATGATAAATGTATCATTATTACTGTGTGAGTCTGGGAACTCGGTTTTGGAAACTACTTCAGACTTTTTAGTAGCATGGCTGGTTACAAAGCATTTCTTAGCCTGCAAAAGCCATATAATTTTATACACAATTTAGGTGAAAATAAATTTAAATCTGTATATTACATTTTTAATTTCAAGTTAGTAATTAAAGTTGGTTCATTATATCTCCTCTGAAACCCTCAGTGCTCATCTCCATGGTTTGTTTGTACAATTTGTTTCTAAGACACCCAAGGTTACACAGTTCTAAAAGATGGAAAATTTAATTATTTGCCAACATTAAGAGTTTGTCGATGATACCATAATGCATCTTGAAAAAGTTTGGGATTGGTTATTGCTTTTGATCAGGTTAGCTATGCTTTTACTTTGAACACCTAACCTCATGAGGGAAAGACTTTTTGCTTAAAAAAGTAGTTTTAAATACACAAAAATAGAAAAAAAAAAACCCTCTCAATATTCTTTCTGAATATTCACTGGTTGCTATTTTTTCAGAGAGAAAAAAAATCAATGACTCAGATTTATAACCCCCTCTTCCCTGGGATTTATTTTGCTAATATCTAATTTCACCTTTTGCTACCACTGAGCCAACGACTGCAGGCAGGAGGAATGCTGAAGGCATGTTGCTTATTGGACAGCCAAAGAGCACATGATAGTTTAATAATGTACTAGCTAATGGGATCAAGCTTGATGGCAAAGTAGAGGATTTTCAAATGAGGGGTGCGAGGGGGAAAGAGAACAGGGAAGAGGGGGAAAATGCCTTTATTTCCCCAGGAAATAAAATCCAATGTTCTTTCCACCAGTGTCAGCTGGGGAAATGTTAAATGTATATCTATGTCATTTTCTCTCTTGTGACATGTCAACAGACAATCTGCAGCCCCTCCCCCTACTCCCACTCCTCTATCTCCCCTTTCCAAGCTTTAAAAGATGCTGCTCCACACCCTTTCTGCATCCTCAGCCTCAGTTACTTCTTCAATTGCTTCCCTGAAACAAAAGAGTTGGTTATTATATATATATAAAAGCCTCAAACCACATTTCTTGTTCTTGGTGGTAGTTGGAGTCTTCATACAATTAAAGACTCTTTTGCATAAATCTACCCAAATACTTGCCTTAGTTTTTCTCTCCCACAATCTCTATTTCTTGCTCCACTTTCTCCTTTTCCTTTTCTCTCCTTTTCTCCTCTCCCTTCTTTAGGAGTGGCAATCAAAAAAGGCAAGCATCTTGCCTTGTTATTCATTATTATAGCAGCATCTTTGAGATGCATCTTTGCCAATGAAAACTCCATGTAGATGCCTATCCTTTTGTTGTAGCGGCCTAGGTTATTCAGGAGCAGAGACAAAAGCCTGAAGTGATGTGATCTAAATGAGCTCTGGGGTTTTCCAGCTGGGACCACCTCCATTTCAAAGGACCCCCTCCTTCCCAGTATAGGGAGGGGGGAAGTGGAGGGGGGCGGGTACATATGTGTATGCATTCACAGAAAGAGAAAGGAGAAGAGAGGGAAGGGAGACAGACTAGTGGGCTATTCCTATGACAATGTCTCCCTTTGATGCACATTTGCAGGTGTGTTCAGGTAGTATGCATCCATGGGCTTATGTGTGTCCTCAGGTATTTTGTGTTCCTTTGAATTTTATCTTGGTCAACTAATATTTGCTAAGTAACCACCAGGTACACCAAATTCATGTTCCATTCTCGATTTTATTACTTCATGTAAACTGTGTGCACATATGTGTACTTTACTGTGTTTACAAGCTTAAGAGGACTTGCCAAGAAATGTGAGTTCTGTTATAAAAATGAAAGTCCAATAGCAAATGTTTCCATTAGTCCCTGGCCTCTGTGAACTGGTAGGGTAAGAGCTTTCTCTGCCACTTACCCAAAGGCAAGTTTTCTTGTGAGAATGGTTTCCTCTGATTAAGGGGAATTCAGTCTTGGTTCCTTCTTCTACAGTCTCTATTTCTTACAAAGGTGTTTGTTTGAAGGGTGAAAAAGAATCTCACTGATTCCCATAGTCACTGGTACAGGGGGAACTCATGGGATTACTTGAGCCAGGGATACAGTTCCTGCAAAATGTGTTCATTTTCCCTTTCCTTCCTCAATTCTGGTTTAGATTTTTTTTAGGTTTGTGCTCTCACTGTACTCCTCTTGGGATACTCTGGCCCCAGGGAAAGGGTCCCTGTTTATGGACAATATTTTAGAGAAGGCTCAAAGGCCCTGCTCATTTCTTCTACGACTTCCATGATGAGTGAATTTTGGTTTGCTCCTGGTCCTTGGTTTGCTTCATGTAACTCCAGCCAGAGCAATGGAGGAAAACCCAGGGAGTCTAAGCTGGCTTTGCCAAGCTGCAGAAAGCTCTTTTGCATAGAAAGAGAGAATTGAGAGCTACCAGCAATCATTATCATTACGGCCATTACTATTGCTAATTTTTATTATCAATTTATTTTAAGTGGGTTAAGCAAACAGTAGCTAAGGTTCTGGCCACCTGTATACAAAATAAACACTAGACCAATTAGAAGCAGGATAAAGTTTTAATGAAAAGGACTAAGGTTCCTCCAGGGAATGTGGTTCCTTCTCTGCTCACCATGAAACTAAAATGCCCTTGATGTCTTTTATTCTGGAGCTATTAAAGACTTTGAACATTTCCTGTAACCGTGCAGGCCCAACTCTTGTTTTCATTCTCCAAGGAAGATGCTTTTAAAGCTAGCATGTATTAAATGACTACTGTGTGCCAAGCACTTTACATCTATTATCTTATTTAATTCTCACAACACCCCTGTGGGTTACATACCAATCTCCTCATTTTGCAGATGAAGAAACTGGGGCTTTGGGAGGTTAGGTATCAAAGCAAAATTCCACAACTAGTAAGTGATTGAGGAGAAATTTGTACCCAATTTCAATCTAACTAAATCTCCTGTACTTTCTGATACACCAGAATTATTCTGTCCCTGCCAGTATTCCAGTTTCTCTTAAGGCCATGCAGATCTCCTTCTGCAAACTTGGAACTAACAAGGAAACCATTTCTTGCACTACCTGATGGAAAAATACCAATGCCAAGAACATCTCTGACAGGGGCACAGAAACAGGAATATTTCTGCCTAACAGCTGAGGATGGGGAAAGAGGGAACATGTGAGAGAGATGGAAGCTTTTCTTTGATCTTTAACCGTCAGGGGTTCTCCGATAACCAGTCTGGGAGTAGGAGAAGAGGGAATATCTGGTGTTTCTGATTTATTGAATTTATATCAAGGCCTTTATCTTCCTTTCAGGTCAATGCAAAACACAGGAGTGGGGCTGGGGAGTGGCTGGATTTCTTAGTCCTTTGAGATGGGGCAGATGTGGCAGACGTAGGGTGTGTGTGTCTCTGAGTCGCCCTTTGCCTGCCTCTGAAGTCTACAAGGCCATGCTCGAGCCCAGAGCCGAATCTAGGACTCCGATGATCACAGGCTGGGAGGCTTCTTCGGAAGGGCCTTGAACGCAGTAGGATCTGCTACGCCTCGGAGCGCTGCATTCGCGTCAGCACCGCGGACAGCTCCTGCCTCTGCTTTGGCCTCGAACCCCCAGGATCCAACGCCGCCTTTCGGAAAACAGCCTGTTTCCGAAGTAGAGGAAGCCCGGCCAGGTTTGGATTCGCTTCACCAGTTGTTAAAAGCTGTAGCTGGAAACCTCCATCTACGCTGCCGCGCCGGCCGCGTGCGCCTGCACTGAGGCGTCACTTCTCCAGTTCCGAGGAGGGCAGCTCGGTTTGTGGTTTTCCTTTGGGTCCGGTATCTGGGCTTCTTTACCTGTCCCTGGCCTGGGTGAACCGCAGCCGCCCGGAACGGAGATGAGAGTGGAAATGCTCTCCTCCGTGCGGTGATAGATCATGCAAACGGGTGACACCAGTTTAACCAATAAAACAATTTGAATCAATTAGCTGGCTGAGGAGAGTCCCGACGTGTAAAATGCATGTCAGCTCGAATAGGAAAGCATTGATTAACTCGGCCCCTACCCGCTGTCTCCCGCCACCGCCTGCTCCCTCCTGAGCCTGCCAGGGTCTCAGAGAATAGACAGGGACTGACAAGGATCAGGCGCCCCCGGTCTGCAAGAGGAAAATGCAAGGGTGGTGGAGAACCATCAGGAGACTTGCTCAAACTGAAGAGAAAGCAAAGAATCAGAGAGATGGTGAGTGGCAGAAAGTTGCTCAAAGACTCAGAACATATAAACAGGCTGTAATTCTGAAGTCCAGCTCCAGACTCACCATGAAGATTTGCTGGAGCACTGAGTCTGGCTTTGAACAATTGTTCTCCACCTTCACCTTCCAAAAAGTATAATTGGCCTGACAGCTCAAACAGGTACCCCAGACTCCCTGGGGAAATAAATTATTGTGTTATTTTTAGAATTATTTGTACAAAAGTACTTAACCTAACATCACACACTTCTCTTTCCAGTGAAACTTTTTTGCATTAATATAAAGCCACAGGTTTGTATGGCAGTAAGCCCTGAAAGTAATGTATAAATGTTTATGTTTAAAGATGAGGTAAGGAGGTGGTTACAGGTACCACCCAGGTGTTGATTCAGTCCTCAGGGTAACCAAGGATGGGAAGAAAGGCAAAGATTAATCCTGTTTCTTTTCAAATATATATATATTTTGAAGACCTTTTCTTTCTTTTTTTTTTTAAATAGGGATCTGTAAGGGGAAGAGGAGCCTTTGGGGGGCAAAGATAGGAACAGCACAATAAAAAATGAAGACTCTGGTGCTTGTTAGGCAGCGAGCACACATTTCCCTGTGGTACCTTAGTGAGGTGATAAGACTTTTTGTTTCTCCCCATTTTCCGTCTTAAAATCTGCCCCATTTTCAGGCTTTCTTTCCATGCAGCTCATGTTTTCTTTGCAGCAGCCCTAGCTCTAGAAACTGTGAGCAAGTTGGGACCTCCCTTTGTGGGAGTGCCTGGCCTCAGAGAGGAGGCAGGGAAGTTGGGAAGAACCAGGCCAGATCCTGGAATCTTCAGAAGAGTGGCAGCCTTCAACCTTCTGCAGGAAGGGGTTGTGAATGAAAACACAAATGGACAGAGCAGACATAGTCTGAGTTTTCCTTCTTTTGGGATGGGAGGCTTGGAGGGCACTGGGGAGGGAGCGTTCAGTTGACTTCAGCCCCTTAGGACAGAGCCTAATTTGTGCAGTTAATGCCTTAAGGAACTAAGAGATGGATGAAATATTTTTTCACTGCCTTTTGAAACTTATGCCCAAACAAATATTTACAATTTTTATGGCTCTGAAACTGTGTTCTGTGCATATTAATTTAAAACAGCCACAATTCCTGCATCCCTCACTTTTCTGTTCAATTAACTCTCCTTGATTTTACTGACCTTTAATGAAGTCCTAAGAGTTCACACTCTCACTTGAATTTAGCAATGGTTTGTTGTTGATGCTATGATGGAGTCTGGTTGGGCTTCCAGGTTAGTGGAGGTTGTTGGTTCGATCATTTCCACAATGTGACTGCCCAGCTCTAAGCCTGTGTGTTTCACCAGACAGCAATCGAAAATTCAGCTCTGATAGTAAAGGAAAAACTTGAAGGATTGCCCAACCCCACCCCCTGTAGGTATTCTTCTTAGAATGTCCTCTAAATAGGCAGCTTCTCCTCTTTCTGATAAACTAGGGATGGTCATTTTGACTCCCAATAGCTGATCAATTAAGAAGCAATATATGGACCCTTCTCTATATTGCAGTGTGTGCCTTGGGGGAAGCTATGGGAAATGGTCCTTCCCCATCCTAGTTATCTTCATTTTACTATTATTATTATTATTATTATTATTATTATTATTATTATTATTATTATTATTATTATTATTATTATTATCTCCTTTTTTTTTAAGGGCATGCATCTACATATTTCCCCAAGAAATTTCTCTCTCTGGGAGCACTGGCATCTTGCTCAAGTGCGGGTCCAGGTTGTCAGCCTCCCTACTTTCCTGTCTCATCTTTTCTTTGTGCTAAGGTGGCCTGCATGGGTTTTATAAAATGGATTAGAGAACTATTCTGAATGAAGTTGTTAAATGATGCACACATGCACTCATTGGGATCCCCATTTAATGGAACACTTTCCAAAACAGAGAATGCTACTCTGTATCTTGTCCTAAAAAGGCAAATGTATATTCAAAGGTGAGGACACTCTCCGTGCTTCTTTCGAAGTTTTTAGATTGGACACTCTATGCAGAAACACTCTCCCTCCCCCCTCCTTTTCTTCCTCATTTTACAGTGTTTCAAAGGAGACGCTGACACTATTCTTTTCTCGGGCTAACTGTGCTTCCTATATCCTCGGGCGCGCAGTGAGGCTACTGGTTTGCAACGCGTACCTGAGGGACCATTCATGAAGGAGGGTGGCTCGGAGAAAAGAGAGGAGGAGACAATAACGGGCAGGGATACAGTCAATTTAGAGGCATCCTTCTAGAATCCGGGCCTCCAGGATCCAGGTCCCTGGGATGCACACAGACTATATGGCTTTCCACTCCTAAATCAGATCTGCGGGTCCAGCACCACTGCTGCGTTTGCTCCGGGGTTGGAGAGGTGGTTGTCAGTTACGGGTTGGTTAGGTGTTAGGTTTGGTGCCTGCTGAGAAAGGATCCCGATGCTGCTCGCTCTCGCTTTCGCTCTCCCCCTCCCTCCCTGTAACATGCCAGCCCTTTAATGTGGAGTGTCAGGGAGACGGTGACGTCACCTTGCCCGCTGGGTGGCGTCCCCTCGGTCCGACACGAGTTCAGAGACAGAGAAAGGCGCCGTCAGACTGCGCTCCACCTGGGGCTCTCCTGCCGCGGATTTCCGCGCGCCCACACTTTTCTGCGGTGGAGGGGACGCCCCGCTGCAATTCAAGCGGTCATTCTCCCCCCACGCCTGGATTCGAGAGCTGTTAGCGCCAACGAGCGCTAGGATCTTCACGCGGAGCCCTCCGAAGTCCCGCCTGCTGGATTCGAGGACCCGCTTGGATGCTTCGTCTCCGAGCGCCCTCGGAAGATGGGCCGGCAGCCACACGCGTGAAGACAGCTAGGGGTTACCAGGTACTGCGGGAACCAGCCGGCCCCGACTCTGCGCACGGCTCGCGGTTCACTACCTGAGATCCCCAGCACTGGGCTTTTCCGGGTTAGATTGAGGGGCAAAGGCGGGCAACGGTAGTGTCTGGGCTGAGAATCAAGCGAGTTAAGTTGGAGGTCATTGGCTCGTAAGTCGGCTAGAGAAGTTCGCCAGCCTCCTTTCTCAGTTCAACTAACTTTTAATTGTCTCTTCTCCCCCTCACTCTGTCTTAAAAATTCCCCAACCTAAATCCTCCTATTTGTGTCTCTGCTCTCACAGGAGTTTCCGGGAGGGACTGGGTTGAAAGTGGAGGACACGCAATAGGAGACACTTCTGCTAAGGCTGCGGGTCTCTAACTCGGGCCAGGCCCGCTGCGCGCTGCACCGGAGCGAGAGTTCCCGTTATCCCAGGGTCTTATTAAGATAACAAGAATCTTATTTGGGAGGAAAATGAGCATGAAAGGGCCGTTTGGCAAAGCTAGGGCTGGCTGTATCAGGCCCAGGTATCTCTGTGCCATGTAACACCCTGTCCCTTGGAAATACTGTCTCCGAGCCATCCGAAGTGACAAGCCAAGCTCTCCTCTCGTTGATCGCCTCGAGGTTTGTTCAACCTTCCTGGAGGCCGCAGAATGTAGTGACAGCTGAGGATCCAGGGGTTCGAAGGGCGAAGGTGTCAGGTCAGTCGGCGTCGCAGGGGCCCAGAGAGGGCAAGGACAGAACAATTTGGATAAACGGGTAGGATAGTGTACCCACGGAAATCTTTGTAATAACAAGCTCCAGTGTACTTGGCGGAGAGTGGCGATGCTACGGCAACCGGTTATTTTCCAGGGCAAAGGATAGTCTCAGCAGCCGCCGGACTGTGCGAAGGTCACTTAGCTTTCTCAGGGAATGAGCCGCTTTGCTTGTTTGGACTTAGCAGTGTTCTCACAAAGGTTTCTTTCATTTGCTTTTTCTGCACTTTGAATTTACTGGGTATTTTCCCCCATTATATTATCCCGTTGATCGGAGATGATAGGAATTTTACCGCAGGCCCAACCCTGGGCTTCCGCTTTCAATGCTCCCAAAGATTACCTAGCCCAAGAATTACCTATACCGTGGGGCACTTCCCCCCCGTCAATCCCATAAGGTATGGAGATACCTATATAAATCAGAAAAAGAAATGTCACAGAAAGTGCTTCACCTTACAACTACATCTGCCTTCTAAAGGCCAGTAATAATAATCCCCAAGAATTGTCGGGTTTCTTTGCACTGTTTCTGGGCTTAACATCCACTCTTATTTGCTCATTGTCATGGAAATGACAGAAAGAGTATTTGAATATCTTCAGGTCTACAACTTCATCTTTGTAAGCGACCTGTCTGGAACCAGAACCACTCAATTTAGCAAGTGGCTTTTTGAAAAATTGGAAGTGAAACGCCTATTTTGATGCAATCATGTATATAGCTTTGGACATCTTTCCATCTTTCCCCCAAATTTCTAATTAAAGTATCAAAATGTCTAATGGCAAAGATGAGGGAGAAGTGATTTCGTTTTGCCTTAATGAGCTGTGTCTTAACCAGTAGTGAATTTCCCCCAAGGAAACCACAGATACCACAAAAATTACTTTTAAAAGGTTTGGGTTTATTTTTTTTAACCAAAATCAATCTATTTTCAAGCAAATGTGAATGGTCTCATTTTAAAATCTGGGTTTCAATGGTCAAGCCCCAGTTTTCCATCACTTTTATAATCTGTATTAGTTACAACTGTCATCATTACTTCCTAGTTTCTAGCAGGCATGCTATTTTATTCTAATGGCTTCTATAAATCAGGGATGAAGTCTTGAGTTTCTTAGGAATGGACTTTTTAAAAAATTTACTTTGGATATTTAGAACAGAAGAAAAGTATTTCCAAATCCCTGCATTTCCAAAGGGCAATCTTGAGGAAATTGAAGAGAGATGACTTCTTCATGTCTGAAACTTAGTCCCTTTGCCCAGTGACAATCTTGTCTTAACCAAAGCAAGGATGTTACTACAATTCGTCAGTTAGCGACTCAACCCACCCCTCTCTTTGTAGACTGAAAAGTCTCTAGTCAATGGTTTCTCCTTTCCCTTTCAGTCTCCAAGACAGACCCGGAGGGCTCGACCCGGGCTTCCGCGGCGGAGGAGATGGCTTCCAGCCCGCTGCCGGGGCCCAACGACATCCTACTGGCATCGCCGTCGAGCGCCTTCCAGCCCGACGCGCTGAGCCAGCCGCGGCCGGGCCACACCAACCTCAAACCCAACCAAGTGGGCCAGGTGATCCTCTACGGCATTCCCATCGTGTCGTTGGTGATCGACGGGCAGGAGCGCCTGTGCCTGGCCCAGATCTCCAACACTCTCCTCAAGAACTTCAGCTACAACGAGATCCACAACCGCCGAGTGGCGCTGGGCATCACGTGCGTGCAGTGCACGCCGGTGCAGCTGGAGATCCTGAGGCGCGCCGGGGCCATGCCCATCTCATCGCGCCGCTGCGGCATGATCACTAAGCGTGAGGCTGAGCGCTTGTGCAAATCGTTCCTAGGCGAAAACAGGCCGCCCAAGCTGCCCGACAACTTCGCCTTCGACGTGTCCCACGAGTGCGCCTGGGGCTGCCGCGGCAGCTTCATCCCCGCGCGCTACAACAGCTCCCGCGCCAAGTGCATCAAATGCAGCTACTGCAACATGTACTTTTCGCCCAACAAGTTCATCTTTCACTCCCACCGTACGCCCGACGCCAAGTACACGCAGCCGGACGCAGCCAACTTCAATTCTTGGCGCCGTCATCTCAAGCTCACTGACAAGAGCCCCCAGGACGAGCTAGTCTTCGCCTGGGAGGACGTCAAGGCCATGTTCAACGGCGGGAGCCGAAAGCGCGCGCTGCCCCAGCCGGGCGCGCACCCCACCTGCCATCCGCTCAGCTCGGTCAAGGCGGCGGCTGTGGCAGCGGCGGCTGCCGTGGCGGGGGGCGGGGGACTGCTGGGCCCGCACCTGCTAGGGGCGCCCCCGCCGCCGCCGCCCCCGCCACCCCTGGCCGATTTGGCGGGGGCGCCACACGCCCATCACAAGCGACCGCGCTTCGACGACGACGAAGACTCGCTGCAGGAGGCGGCCGTCGTGGCCGCAGCCAGTCTTTCAGCTGCTGCCGCCAGCCTCTCGGTGGCCGCGGCCTCGGGCGGCGCCGGGGCGGGCGGGGGCGGCGCCGGGGGCGGCTGCGTGACCGGAGTTGGCGCCGGCGCGGGCGCGGGCGCAGCGGCTGGCGCCAAAGGCCCGCGCAGCTACCCGGTCATCCCGGTGCCCAGCAAGGGCTCGTTCGGGGGAGTGCTGCAGAAGTTCCCCGGCTGCGGCGGGCTCTTCCCGCATCCTTACACCTTCCCAGCCGCAGCCGCCGCCTTCGGCTTGTGCCACAAGAAGGAGGACGCGGGCGCCGCGGCCGAGGCCCTGGGGGGCGCCGGCGGCGCTGGCGCGGCGCCCAAAGCCGGCCTGTCGGGCCTCTTCTGGCCCGCGGGCCGCAAGGACGCCTTCTACCCGCCCTTCTGCATGTTCTGGCCTCCGCGGACCCCAGGCGGGCTTCCCGTGCC